>NC_137262.1:27833334-33463334 GCF_053477335.1 Acartia tonsa | reverse complement strand
TTTCAATTAATCCTGTTATATAAAGTAGTAAGGTTTTTTTGTCTGTAGCTTAAGATTTTAATAACTACTGAAATAATTGAGTTTTCCATTAAAGGGGAGTTACACATTAGTCCCAGGTTGGTTTTATGCTATTTTCCGCTCTCTGCATGCCTCTAGATGCTAGGTTCAATGCGTCTAGTTTAATATAAAGGACCTTATTTTATTTCATTTTTTTTTTCAATTTTTCTTTATACTTAAATTTGCTTAACTATCAAATTTTTATTCTATTTTATATTTATTTTGTAATAAGAAATGAAAATAAATTACAATGTGTTCTTTTAGGATAAGATCATTTAATTAATGTGCTCATTTTTCAAATTGCAATTTTAAAAATAATGAATTAGATAATATTGGTTTATTTTTCCTTATTTAATATATTTATTAAGGTGTAAATACAGCTGTGACACTATCTTTGAAGCAACTCAAATCCAAAGATTATTGGTAATTATAGATCATTTAATATCTCAGTGTTAGAAGCGCAGCTTCTCCATGATAGTTTCTTCAATTTTGTTTCCCTTGCAACTTTTAAAATTTTAAACCGTTCCTAAGGGTACCCTCTCCAGGGGTAGAGCCGGAGGGGACATAAAGCTGTAAATTACACTGATACTCGAAGATTCATAGCCATGTAATCTTATTCTTTGGCTCAAAAACTTGCATAACTTTCACTGAATATTGATAATTTTTAATCGACATAAGAGGAAACCTTGTTTCTTAATTATCTATTTATTGTTTAGTTCGTTTATTCAGTAGGTGTGGAGGGGATGGGGTAATGGTAAGGGGGAGGGGGGGTAATCTTTATTTTAGCCAGCTACAATTTCCTTATTATTAGAGTACATGATAATATGGTGTAAGACCTAATTAAAATTAAATCCATCATTACTTGAATTATTTTCAGTATTATGTAAGAGATAAATGTACTGGTCCTACAGGAGACAAAAGATTATATGTGTGCTGTGAAGATAGATATGTCCTTGATTTTGCATACTGCAGTGAAAACGATGATAGTAAGGTATAGAATAGATAGATTGGTGTATATAGATGGATATATAGATTATTAGTTAACTATACTAAAATAAAAAATGGGGAATGGTCGACTATCCCTCCAAAAATCCCCTCACAATTTTTAAAAAAATAAAATGAAAAATAGAAGAGGGTCAAATTCACCACCCTCCCACCTATAGTTCCCAGAGAGGACTCAAGAGGGGGAGGGGGGTTACAGCTAGTACATGATGTTACATTGATAAATAAATAACTGAATAGAAAGTCAAACATAAGAACAAAAACCAAACAGCATTTCAGATTGGATTAAAATTTTCCAAAAGTGTATGAACTATTATTAAATTAAACTGTAAGTGAGTGAATAAATTGCACAAACTTATTGTAAAAGTATTATGCTAATAAATGTCCATTGATAATATTCAATAATATTTCTTCATTGTTAGGAATTGGAGCATGCTAAATCTGCTCAACGTAAGCTAAACCAGGTATTTATTTTTTTTTAACAAGAATGACAACATCTATAGGTAGAAACGAAGGCAGAGCCCTAAACTGACAAACGAATCATTGAATAGCCTGATTTATAAATAAAAATATAACTAAATAGAACAGATAAAGAAAAATATTTTTCCCGATTTAATTATATGTCTAATTACCTATGTTTGAAAAGAATGATCATTTATACCTATTTAATTAATGTTTATTATTTGATTAATGAAAAAAAACATCTGATATTAATTAGGGCTAGGCAGCCACTTGCCAGCTGACTGCAATCCTCAGGGAAATCACCTTTTTTATATTTAAAAACTAAAAGTCTAAACCTGACTCAAATATGGCAATCACTCTAATTAAAAAATCAAGGCATCCAAACAGGTTTAATTTTGAGGCTTAGTCGAGGCTGTTGAGCCCTGAATTATTAATTACTTTTAAAAAAGAAAATAATATTTTTTTTGAAAATATGTATAAAATATATATTAGAATATAAAACATGGAGTAATTATCTTGTTTTAGGCTTTCCCAGGCTGTGGCAAGACCCCAGAGCCAGAGTTTACACCCTTTGTTTTAAACGGAGAACCTGCCCATAAGGATCATAACCAATGGAGTGGTGTCCTGTTTGGCAATACAATCTGTTCTGTTGTTCTACTTACCAAAAAACATATAGGTTCGTTTAACAAATTAACATGTAGCGCATCCCAAGGATCTAACGGGATAAGACTTTCATGCACAGTTAAGACTTCCAAACAAAGATCGTGCAATCAAAGAGTTGGTTGTCTGTTGGTTGTTACTTACCTAATATCCCGGATGTTTTGACAGAAAAGGAGAGATTAGCTCTCCTTAGATATCCTTGAAAACATTATACATTTAAACTCAAAAGACAAAGTCGTTCAAATTCTTTGCAGCCTTAACACAAAATGTATTTTTTCTTTTAAAAGTTCCGTCTCAATATATTATTACTTGGATGTTACTCCAGATTTTCATGTTTTCTAATAAATTGTTATTTGCAGTGAGCTAAAATAACAATAACTCCCATTCACCCCTTTACCCCAATCCCTCCTCTTTTACTAGATAAACAAACTAACCAATAAATAAAGTGCATAGTAACAACTTGATTTTCCCCTTTCATAATATCAACGTATATTATATTTATCCATTAAATTAATATGAGTTTTTTCTTTTCAGTATCAGCAGCCCACTGCTTCGATAAGTCAGACAAGTACTACGTGGCCTTTTCTCTGGATGCTAAAATTTCTTCTGTTGACAAGTGCTTACCAAGTTCAGGTAAATTAATAAATCTTTAATGTTTCTATGATTAAAGTAGTGGTATGAGTTATATGTAACTCTACCCACGGGGCGGGAATCCTGTGGATCTTTGAAATCAGCAAATACCGTCGGAAATATACGCACAGCCGTGTTCCTACCAAATAAAAAAAAAAAAAATTTGCTTCAGACGAAAAGGTCATCCAGGTAAATGTCTGGATCATACATCTATAATTATTTATTTATTCATTTTTAGTTGGAAATATTTTTTAAAACACATATATACAATAATTATGCACTGTTTTTAAACAAGCGTTTCATGCAATGCATTACAGACTTACAGAAATCATATATTAATACAGAAATATAGTCAGACAGTGTGAGGGTCCCTAAGATTGATAGAATGCGCTTTGCATATAAAAAGTATAAAGAAAGTGTGATAAATGAATATTAAAGTAGATTTTTAAAATTTACCTGTTGGGACACCTCAGTTAAACCCACCCCCATCTTGAAGTGTCTAACCACTGCAGAGGCCCTAACCCTGCGAAACCTAACCATGCAGGATTACCTTGTACCTAATAAAACCTAACTTAACCTAGCTTTACGTAACAATAAACACCAGAAAAAAAAACTACCCCCTTTATTTCCAATATATTTCAGAACAAGGAAAGATGGTTATTTGTTTTACTTGGCACTTTTAGGGAAACCGCCACCGAGTTTGGATAATTGAAAAGGCTTGATAAATCAAATAATACCCGGAGCAAATTTTAAATTAATTATTTTCTTTTGCTTTTCTTATAGTGTTAGAAGCAACATTTAAATGATTTATGATTACATGAAGCTTTTTTTTTGTACATTTTCATGGATGAAGGGAGTTAGATAAGTGGATTTTTATCTCATTTTTCCCCCATAATATTAACAAGTTACCATTGCGCAAATAATTACAAGGCACAGCAAGGCAAAGATAATTATTTGTATCATTCCTGAGAGATTTACCGACCGAGTAAATTATATACTGGATGCTCTTTAATAATTGGTATTTAATAATTTAACCCGCGATCGTGGCTCAACACGTAGCGCATCCGCTCGTCGCCGGTGAGCTGGTAGGTTCGAATCTTGGGCCGACACTGCGTCAAAACTAAAGGTGTTAAAAATGGTTCCTACTGCTGCTATGTCAGGTGCGCGACATAGATAGTATGAGTAGGAAGAATGCCTTCGCCCATAAACAGGCACAACTCACTACCATGCACTGATGGACTTCTCAGACAAAGGTCGTGCAATCAAAGGGTTGGTTGTCTAATGGATGTTACTTAACCTAATATCCTTGGGTGTTAGAGTAACGCATCCCATTACACGTGGATGATGCTCTGGGTTCTCTTCATGATCACGAAGAAGGGACGACCTTCCGATATATATATGACTGAAGGACGAAAAGACAAATTGCATTATTATGTAGCTTCGCTACTAAATCGTGTGTGTAGTGGTATCCGCTTCGATTTATCATTATGATTGATCTCAACGTCATTTCTCATTTTGTTAGACAGAATAAAGCGGAGTAATAATGTATAGCCCTTCAATAACCTTATTTTAAAATTGGTAATTCCCCATATTTTCTTGGGTGGTAAAACACAGGGTAAACAATACTGCATGATGAATTAAGTGTATAATTACGTTCGCAAAGAAAAATTCAACTGACCGACGAAAAATTTAGTGATTACCCGAATTTAAAAATGGGTGATACACATGTAACTTAGGGGATAAGATAATGGACGACAATTTAATAACCCTCCCCCATGATTATAAATACAATTAACCCTTTTGTTAAACAAATTAGTGGTTGGAAAGTTTGGACACTGCTAGTTTGGAAAGAAACAATCAAAAACAATAAAGGTACCCAACGTTTTTGATCCAACGTGACAATGATAGAGAAGACATTCGGCTATAAATTCCTCTAGTACCCAAAGTTTTGTAAAAACTTTATTTCATTCGTTGGCTTAAAAACTTTTAATAATTTTATTGGTTGGTTTGATTATTGTCCAAATGTTTCAACATAAATTTTTCATTCTTTGTCATCATTGGGGATTTATAACAATTTATCATTGATTATCTTATCCCCAAATCCCTGTAACGTGGTTATAAAACTTTGGGTACCATTGTGATTTAGTGTCCAATGTCTCATCCCTCCCTTTGTAAGAAATTTTGTACCAACTAATGAAAGAAGGAGGAGTGGAGCTATAGGTGATTGGGACTTAAAATAATTATTCAAGAAAACGAAGCCTTTGATAGTTTTCTAATACATTTATAAATTCTTAATTCTTAAAAAAAATTTAAAAGGTAACTTACGCATTTTACATTTTCATATTTTCTACTTAGATATAATCAAAGATCAAGGATGTTTAAAAGGATATGAAACAAAAATTTGGTGATTCCCCGTTCAAATGATTTAATGAAAAGTAAACTTTTTACTTTTGCTTTTTGTAGCAAAGCTGCTCAATAAATCCTAAATAATGTATAATGCATTCAGTCTTGAAGTACCTAGTGGATAATAGACATACCCACCCCTTCTCCCATTTTTTATATTAAAAATAAAGGAGGGGGGAGGGGTGTATTTTTATATGCCTAATCCTTTCGGTAACCATAACCCTGCGGGTCTACTGTGTACCCAATATAACTTTATCTAGCTAACCTACAATAAAACAAACGAGAAACGGGAAGATTATGTATTCGACTTGGCGCTTTGGGGGAAACAGCCCAATGTTTTAACGCTGATTTCAAAGAATAGTTGTAAAATATGGTCCTAAATGATAATTCGAATTTAATAATTCTTCATTTAAACATGTAGAATAGTCGTATCGATTTCAAACCTAGGTTGAGAATTCCTATTAAAGAAATTTAAGTTAAGATATTGGATTTTTAAGCGTAGCTTCTTTCTAATTAAGTCTTAAACTGTAACCATGTCCAAAATCTATTTTAATTTTTATTAACCATTTCAATAAGTTTTACAAAATCATAAACAATGATTTTTAAAAATATTTTTTTTAATATTAAAAGCACTTTTATGGTTATTGTCATCCTTGTTTACCCAAGAATATATTTTAGAGTGTAGGAGTGGTGGATGTTATGATGAGCTAGAAAACCAAAAATGTATCTCTTATAATATTATAGAGGTAAAATTTACTCTGTCTGTCCGTCAGTCAGTATCACTATGATTTTCTCCGCTGCTTTTTAAGATAGATTGCTGTTTTTTATATGAAGATATCCCTTTCCGAAATCATTCAGTATAAAACTTACTTTGTCCGTCTATTTATGACTACTGAATATTTGCTCTATAATTCACTTTGTCCATTTATGTTCTTTTGTGTTTCGCTTCTTACAGATGTTGCCATCCTTGTTTAAAAAACTTAAATTTACTCACCTTAGTTTTCTTTCAATGTCTTTTGATGTAAATTTGATTATAAGTTGGTTTATAAAAATAACATGATTTTTTTTCCATGTACAAGATTACTCATTATAGCAGTATATTTTTATCGAATTTATTGTGCTAATAAAATATGACGTCATACAATACAAATGACCAAAAACAAAGAATAAATGGCAGGTCAGTATACATTTTAATTAAACAATGGCAGGCCAGTATGACGTCATCTTTAATAGGCACTATAAAAAGCTTCATTTTTATCTTGATACTAAAAGTTCTAAACAATGCAAAAAAAATGTAAATGTTTATTTTTTCAGGTGATAAAGCATCCTAAATATAATGAGAAAGAATTACCTCATAATTTTGATGTAGCTATTATGACATTGGAACAAGAGGTTGAGGTAAGCTTTTGTTTTTTGCCAACCCCCCCCCCCCCAAAAAAAAAAAAAAGATAGAGGGGGGGGGGGAAGTTGAAATATATATTCTCTTATATAAAAGAACAGATAAAATTCAACAAAGAAGAATTCCCCCCCCCCCCAAAAAAAAATACTATTAAGTAAAACTCATGACTTAAATGAATTGATTTAAAAGAAACTAGCGGCTACGCCCCTAGAGGCCCTTAGAGGCACTTAAGTCAGGAGGGGGAAAAGTCGACCTCATCCCATTTTAAATTTGATTTTCAAAAGAGTAAAAAAAAATTCGGGGGTGAGGGGGGTGAAGACACCCTCCCCAAAAATAGTTAAAAACCTTCCCTATAAGAAGCTTCACTGTAAAGGAGAACAATATCGGTTCAGCGGTTAGCGAGATTCTTCGGGACAGACAAAAAACATTTACTACTTTATATAATAGGATAAGGACGTTAAATCATGGCATTTTTCGTAGGTGAATTTTGAGAATTTTTTTTTCTCGTATTCATTCGAATCGGGTGGATAGGAACCGGTTCTCATCCATACGAAAAACTATGTCTAGCATCGTATTATAAACGGCTTTCTACGAATATAAAAATGTACAATCATAAGATTAAAACCAGTTTTTTTAGCCCGTGCCTTCGGCACCTCGGGGCTAAAAAACTGGTTTTAATCTTATAATTGTACATTCTATATCCGCAGAAAGCCGTTTATAATACGATGAAAGAAATAACTATTCAAAAGTTCACAAATTTTATGGTGTTTTGCCTTAAGTTCACCATATTTGAATAAGTTAATTAAAATGCAATGATATAAGTTATTGTTTTAGTTGAATCCAATTTGTCTACCTGACTTGGACACATTCGAGGACCTTGCAATTTTCGAAAAAGTTACCGTTTCAGGTAAAATTCATCATGAATTCTAAGACCATTTTAAAAAGTGACGTACGGACTAATTTAATAAAATCTTAAAAGATAGACAAAGATAATTTGATGTTTATTCACGATAATGATTAACAAAATTACTCCTTCTGTAGATTAAAAATATTAGAGGAAAAGTTTGAACAATGATGAATGTTTATCCGAAAAGACCCAAAAGTTTTTGATGGTGCCCAAAAACTTTGGTGACCAGTATAATTTACAGGTCAATGACCCCTAAATATACATGTTTCAGATATTACAACCCTTTAAAATATATATATACTAGCGGCTTCAAACCAAATTTTTGTAATTTAGATTTTAAAAAATAAATCTAAAAAAAATTCTTTGGGGGGTGGGGGGGAATTTTTTTTTATTGGGGGGGGGGAAGTCGACCACACTATTTTAATTTTAGTTTTAAAAAGAAAAAAAAATTTCGGGGTGGGGGGTATTTTTAATTTTTGGGGGGGTTAGGGGTTTCCCACCCCCCAAGAAAATAGTTATAAACCTTCCCAGGACCTATGAGAAGCTACCCTGTAAAGGAGAACCCGATCGGTTCAGCGGTTAGCGAGATCCTTCGCTACAAACAAACAGACACACAGACAAACAGACAAACAAACAGACATCGTTCTACTTTGTATTATAGACTAGAGACTTCGCCCCTCGCCTCTAGGGGCTATGCCCCAAGAGGTTCAATTAAACCAATTTTTCGTATTTTAGATTTTAAAAAAAATATTTTGGGGAGGGATTTTTTTTTTGGGGGGGGGGATGGGTAGTCGACCCCACTATTTCAACTTTAGTTTTAAGAAGAAAAATTTTTTTTTTTTGGGGGGGGGGTTGGGGTGTCCCACCCCCCAAGAAAATAGTTATAAACCTTCCTGGGACCTATGAGAAGCTACCCTGTAACGGAGAACCCGATCGGTTCAGCGGTTAGCAAGATCCTTCGCTACAAACAAACAGACAAACAGACAGACACACAGACATCGTTCTACTTTGTATTATAGATAATTGAATATAAATTCAATAGAATTTATATTTCAGCATGGTCGAACGACAAGGCCCATCAGAGCTCTGCCAATATTAAAACATATGAGCTCATACAAGGTAATTTCAGGTAAATATATTTAGATATGCTATGATATGTCAATGAAAAAATATTAAGTGCTTTCACAAAATGATACCAGCCCCCCTTCTAATAACACCTAACCTTACAAAAGTTATAAACAAACAAACGCAAAATTGATTTTCAATTTTATAAAAAAAAATGGGAATAGTCCCTTTCTTAACATCGCCCCATAAGGGGCGATTCGTCGTATTTTTAAAATGGCTTTTTATAGGTTATTTTAGGTTAGGTTAGGTTATATTGGGTTAGGTGATTGCCCCACAGGGTTAGGTAATTTGCCCCGCAGGGTTAGAGCCGTCCGCAAAGGCTAGAAATAGGAGAAAAGCTACTGTGAAAAATACGAAGATTTGCCTCATACGGTGCGATGTTACGAAGGGGACTATACCCAAAAATTAAGGGGTTGGTATTTCTGTGCTCAATAAGGTACTTTATGTGAAAGCGCTGGATATTTATAGAACGCGACCCAAGTGAGCTATTACACAAAGTAGAGGTGCGTCTGTCAGTCTAAAGTACCGAAAAGGTTGTACTTCTCAGAAAATATACTGAGCTGGATCTTTAAATGTGTAGCCGTTGCCGTTGTCGCTCCCAGTGGTACAGCCGCTAACCTAATAGCGATCTTTAAATCAAATTGGCTACGCATCGCCACGGCTTTAAATCCTTAAATCACAACCACTTTTTGAATTTTCAATAAAAATGTGAAAATAATAATAATAATAATACGTAAAAACTTTAAACATTACCCCCACAAACTAGAGGCTAAGGCCAAAGCTTATGATGATTTATATACAAACTTAAAAAAATTTAATGACACTATGAATTTATTTAAGTACCGTCAAATCCCCCAAAACTCATAAATAATCTATTTTCAGTCATGTTCCTAATGAAAGATGCAGTAAAAAGTTTGAAGTCGACTCAATTTCAGGTAATTTTCATATCTTAAATAAATATATAAATTTGAAATTTTTTATGCTTTATCATAAGCAAATAATCAAAATTTTCAACTAAAATTCTGATACTGATTAAACTAAAAGTTTTATAAATACATTCCCCGCCCCAACCCCCCAAAAAAGCCTGGACTTCTTTGACTATATTCTGTCAAACTCTCAAAAGTTTATACTGCTGGAAAAACTCTTATTCTTTACATGATCCAATTTTTTTAGTTTTGCATATGTGTATGGAGACTATTGGCACTGTCAAGACTAGAGCCTATGTTTGCAAGGGGGACTCAGGAGCAGGAGCTGTTAGAGACAAGGTAGATAGATAGATATATATTAGCATACTGGAGACTAGAGCCTATGTTTGCAAGGGTGATTCAGGAGCAGGAGCTGTTAGAGACAAGGTAGATAGATAGATATATATTAGCATACTCGAGACTAGAGCCTATGTTGCAAGGGGGACTCAGGAGCAGGAGCTGTTAGAGACAAGGTAGATAGATAGATAGATAATAGCATACTCGAGACTAGAGCCTATATTTGCAAGGGGGACTCAGGAGCAGGAGCTGTTAGAGACAAGGTAGATAGATAGATAGCAGACAAACAGACATATATTCAATTATAGACATAGAAATAGAGAAATGAAGCAGTGCCTGTAAAACATTCAGCCAAACAGACAGAAAAACAATCAGACAAACAGTCAGTCAAACAGTCAGACAAGCAGTCAGACAAACAGCAAGACATACATTCAGACAAACAGCCAGACAAACAGTCAGTCAAACAGTCAGTCAAACAGTCAGTCAAACAGTCAGTCAAACAGTCAGTCAAACAGTCAGACAAACAGTCACAACAATTGTCAGACGAACAGTTAGTCAAACAGTCAGTCAAACAGTCAGACAAACAGCAAGACATACATTCAGACAAAAAGTCAGACAAAAGTCAGATAAATATCAGAGAGAAAGATTAATAAATACCTTATATTTCAGGGAAACGGGCAGTTAGAGTTGGTAGGACTGACAAACAGTGGTCTTAATGACTGTACAGAATCACAATATTCTATATTTACCCGCCTCTCAGGACCGATACTCCGTTGGGTGTTAAATCAGCTTTATGAACATGATATCAGATGAAAACCTAATAAACTGATTGTAAAATGCTCTGTAATGCAATTTGATATATTTGAATCATGTATTGTTTGTGGTTTTTTTTCTTTCTAACCCCCTTTAATACCATATTCATAAAGTTCTTTCATAAACATTGCTTGTTTCAAAAAATTTATTTTAATGATTATTTGTTATTTATTACACTTTTATTATGCAAGCTACTCTTTTATTAAATTTGTTTGTATGTTTGTCTGTCGTCCGTCCGTAATGTCCAGAGGATATAGGAAAAAAGATTTTTCGACTGGTATTGAAGATAAATAAGATTTTCCTTGAGTATTTGATTATTATCTCCCTTTCTTTTCTATATCAAAACAACTGAATAACTGACTGCTCTATACCTCACTTTCCATTCCATGATATTTGTGATTCGCTGCATTTGTATGTTGTAATGCTTATTTTTCTTTTGTTATAGTTGTAGCTCTTTTCTAATAGGGTCATTATTGAAGGAACAATTATAAAAATTGTGTATATAGTGATATTGATTACTGTAACTGTTACATGTTATTATCGTTCTGTTGCTGAGCTATTAATGTACGAAAATTCTTTGATTTGTTAAAAATTACGATGACAGTTTTATTTCAGTGAACATTTGATGTAATTTCATCATATTAATCATATGTTAATCATTTAAGATATGGAGAAATAAATCCTTATCTGTTAATTTCTTATCTTATCTATGATAAAATCTTATCATTTGAAAAGTTGGCATTTATGATATTGTTTTAATGAAAAAAACACTCACATCGATTTCATAACCACCGAACTATGACACTATTTTTCCTTTAATAAATTACATTTCTATTCTCTGTGTGGTGACGTAGCCTTGCGGAGTTAGAGACCGTCCTCGTAAATAAGAGGATGCAGTGTAGTAGAGGGTTCAGGGGTTAAATAACTGCATATGTGCGGGTTGAGACCATGTCTCGACTTTATATTGGGTTTTTGAATACCAACCAATCGCGTCGAAAATATCAGGCAAAAATAGCAGAAAGCAATTTGCTAGCAGATGAAAAAAGTCTCAACCACTGGATCCAGGTAGTTGCCTAAGTTATACATCTATAATTATACATTTATGAATCAGAGCATGGCTGTGAAAGCTGCATGGCGACCATAGGACAACAGTTAACCCTAATAACCTCAATTGGGTCATTTATATTAAATGTTAGTTAGATATTTTGATAAAATTTTATATTGAACTGTCCTTTAAATATTACATTATTTGCTTTAATTAAATACTCGCTGTCCTACAATTTATTCATTAATGTAACCAAATTAAAAATACAAAGCTTCAAAATTGTTTTGTTGGGTTTAGACATTTTTGCAGTTTTTGCAGTTTTTGCAGTGTACCTGAATAATACAGCCTTGTTTGCTGGCATTCTATTATAGCCAGCTATTTTGTCAAGTCCATTAAGATCTCCAAAAATTTAAAATGTAATAATTTTGAAATAAAGTGAATTTTTGCTAATTTAGATTGACATTACAGTTTGTATTCACACTTTACCACAAGATTAGAAACACAACAATGTAACTGAATTAAAGTTGTGGAGTTTTTAAAAAACGAGGTTTGCCTAACACAAGTGTTTGTCTTGCAGTTTCTTAGATCTTACTGGAAACAAAGATACATTCTAACCATTTCTATTGGACTTCTCTATCAACTAGTTTTAACCGTGGCCTTAGCATAATTGGTAAAATATCAAATTACTGTAGGGTACGGATGTGGCCAACACTGCCTCATACAAGAGACGCTATAACTACTGCAGCTATGTCAGCTGCTTTACATTAATATTAAGAATATTATGAGGCTTAGATAGATAGATATGTATTTCAACATAAGCATACAAAATAATAATAATAAAATTATTACACATATTCACATATTTTATGCATAGTTTGGTACTTTCATAACCTGGGTTGGCCGTTGCATAAGCTGAAAATACCAGTTTAGGACAAACATATTCAAATAAATTTTATAAGGTTTCTAGCTACATCTAATTTAATAAGATAATTATATTGGATATATACATATAACATATAAATAGATAAATAAATAGTATGGTATTAGCAATGCTATTTACACTATGATACAATGGGGTTAGATAATTGTTAAAATTTTGAAACAAATTTAGGCAGATTTTAATTATTTTTACAGACAAAACATTTTTGCTTATTACAATTAAAACTCTTATACCTATCTAATGATTTCTTTTTAATGAGATTTTTAGTAGAATTTTTAGTTTCAGAACATCTTATAGCATATAGGTTGTTCCATATTTTAACAAAGCAAACATTAGGAAAAGTTTCTTGTCTGGCACTCTAAGGACTTTCAGAAAAAAAACCAGTAATAGTGTCGGAATGATTATGACGTAAGAAAAAAAAAATAGCCAATGAGAGGCCATTATTGACCAATGGTAAAATTTATAGTGGCCTCTCATTGGCTACTTATTTTTTTACGTCATAATCATTCCGACACTTTTACTGGGTTCTTCAGAAAAGAGTCATGCAATCAAGGGGTTGGATTTAATCTTATTACTAGTACAGAAAAGTACACAGTGGTTTGGAAAGCAGCCTCGCCTGTATGAGGTTTTCTTCTATATCCTTTTTGTGTGTTTTTTAATTTGTTTCCATTTTATAAAAAGTACAGTTTACAAATCGCGCAACTTTTAATGTACAACTTCTTATAAAAGATTAGGCAATTGATGAAATATGAAATAGGGAATCTAAATGATTAAATATTCAAGTAGTAATTTCCAGTTCATGTTATTGTTTAAACAGTGTCATTTAATTT
Source organism: Acartia tonsa (assembly GCF_053477335.1). Lineage (NCBI taxonomy): Eukaryota > Metazoa > Arthropoda > Copepoda > Calanoida > Acartiidae > Acartia > Acartia tonsa. The sequence goes on along the minus strand of NC_137262.1, from coordinate 33,449,799 downwards.
CAATAGTTAACGTGTTATGTGTTATGCTAATGTTATAATGGTGATTTTATCTATAGTTATCAAACATTAAATCTGTTGTATTTCTTCTATTATTTATCTGCTCAGTTATTTTATACTAGCCCCTATATGCCTCTAGGGTCACTAGAGTTAAAGGGAGGGATGGGGAAAAGAGTCAGCCATCTACTTTGAATTTTGGTTTTAGAGTCAAAATGTAAAAAAAGATTATTGTTTTTTTTCTAGGGACAATTTTCATTGTGTGGTCTGTTAAAAAGTTGTTAACCTTAGCTGGACCGATAAGACGTTAGACTGTAAAGGAGAACGAGATCGGTTCAGTAGTTAGCAATATAATAAAATTAAGTGTGTTTCATTCAGACACACTAACACACAGAAGACATTATATTACTTTTATATACTTTTAACATTATTGTATTAAAATCTAAAAAAATATTTATTCAATTTTAGAAAATATTTTTATATCAAATAAGAACTGTGAATGAATTAAAAATGAGGGATTCGACTTGTCTTGGATTTATCCCCATCAGACCTGGGGTGTTTATGATTGGTCTGCTACAGGTAAGCTTCCTATGGGTCAGAGTTAGGAATATGAATCATGGAAAAAGACCTTTTGCTTAAATTTGCTTTAGGTCAGGTTGGGTTTTATTATTTTAGTTGCTGGGTAGCCTCGAAGGGTTTGGGCCCATTGCAGGTAAAAAATACTTACTATTGTTTTAAAGATTTTATTAAAAAGTGCAACAGATCTATAGCATAATTGTATATACAGACAACTACCTCCCTTTCTTTTTTAAAGACCTCTTTAGTTTGCTTCTAAATTATTGTCTGCTACTTGGCTGTGTTAATATAAGCGACACCATTGGTTAATTTTCAATGACCCAATAAAGGGTTGCACAAGGTTGTTGCGATGGAGAGATACAGTTATTTAACCCTTTCTCCCTCTAGTGTTTTACTCTAATCAGTGCACTTTGTTTAAAAGCACCTATTTTTACTCTAAAAACTGCATTTATGTAAATTTATCTCGTCTTTACCAATCCCTGTATATATATACTAATGTGTGTGTAAAAGTCATAGAGAGGGAAGAGTAAACAGACAGAGTGCATTCTATCATGGCTTCCAGAGAAACAATAATGACAACATTCAAAGTATTATTTTTCAATATTGTGATTTCCTGTTCAAAAGTGGAATTACATATGGGAGAATTATCTTTTTAACCATACCATTTCCCTATTTTATAAGAATCAAAGGAAAACTCGAAACTAATAATTTTTTGGTTAGTTAATTTTTCGGAGCTGATATTAAGAATGCATAATAAGTTGATGTTACGCTCTATTCTTAAAGTAACAAATTATCCCTTATTTAGAAGTATTGATTGGAAAGTTTGAACTCTGTCGTTTGTACAACTCAATAATTTATCAACTTCAAATCAAATAAGGTCAACATATGGCAGAACAAGTATAAATAATTTGGGGGTTGTATTACATTCTCTTTTTATCTTTTACAGAATTTAGTTGCTTTAGAAGAGCTCTTTAGTATAATAACAACATTATGTGTAAATAATATTTTTTTCCCATCTAGACGAAAACTTTCACGACTTTTCAAGTCTTGTATATGTGTATTAGACAAAACATATATGGACAAAAAGTTTTTTTTTCTGCTGATATTCTACATTTTAATTTAAGTAAGCATTAATTATGCATGAATCACTTAGGGAGGGAGGGGACAATGGGCAGTCTATTACACTAGTCCCCAAAGTTTTATGATAACGTTTTCTTATTCGTTGTTATAACAACCTTAGGAATTTCTATCGAATTTTGATTGATTGGTTCATTGAGTTGAGTGTCGAAACGTTTCAATCACTAAGTAAAATCTACTTAGGGGGTTATTGTAACCCTTTAGATCCCTTTGAATTTTTAAAAAAGATTTATTAATTAATAAGAAATGTAAGATATTCATATATTAGATTTTTTTGTTTAGAAATGTTTGTTTTCAAAATTTTCTAGACTTGCTATTACCATACTATTAAAGTAAAAGAATAGAGGGGACATTATCAAAATGTAACTCTGCCCACAGATTAGGAACCCTGTCCTTTTTGTATTGGGTCTATGCAATCAACTAATAGTCTCTACAAAAGAACAAAAAGTAATTTGCTTGCAGACGAAAAGGGTCTTAACAAATTGGGGCAGGTGTTTGTCTTGATCATACATCTTTACTTATACATTTATTAGCATACACAATATATCTATGGTTTATATCGACTGTGTCATCATAAAGATGTAAAACTGTATCAAGGGAAATAGTGTCATTAGTTTGTACACTTGTCCAAGAAATATATACCCTACATGATAATAGAATATACTAACATCTGTATGTTTCCAGGGGAAAGGTATGAATAATCTGAAGGAAATTATGATAGTTTCTTAATTGGAAAATAGATAGAACACACCATTGCACGATTTTATGATGACAAACAATTATTGTTGTCATAATTACTAGATTTTTTTTTCTTTCAGATGAATCATCCCTTGTCCCTGGTATTGTCTGTTAAATATTATTAATCCTTAATAAGAAACCCCGCGACCGTGGCTCAACACGTAGCGCATCCGCTCGTCGTCGGGAAGGTGATAGGTTCGAATCTCGGTCCGACACCGCGTCATAACTAAAGACGTTAAAAATGGTTCCTACTGCTGCTATGTCAGGTGCGCGACATAAATAGTTAGAGTAGGGGGAATGCCTTGGCCCAAAACAGGCGCAACTCACTACCATGCACAGTTAGGACTTCTCAGACAAAGGTCGTGCAATCAAAGGGTTGGTTGTCTGATGGCAAATGGACGCTTTACACCGCAATCATAGGGCTTAGGGCTGACATCCCTATCCCATATCCATAAGCCACATTGTTACAGAAACACTGACGAATTGTCAGCGGCCTATGCTCCCCCCTGTGGAGTGAAAAGGGCTTGTTACTGTTAATAAGAAACAATCCTTAATAAAGTAAAAGGATCTCTGTCTGTGTGTAACGAAGGATCTCGTTAACCACTGATCAGATATGGTTCTCCTATACAGGGTAGCTTCTCATGGGTCCTAGGAAGGTTTATAACTATTTTGGAAGAAGGTACTACTCCCAAGAAATCGCAAATAATATAACTAACAATATCTAAGGGCCATAGAAATATTTTTTTGGTAATCAGCTGATTGAAAAGAAACCATTTTACGTGCCCCTAGAGCCCTCTAAGGGCGTTGCCGCTAGTAGCAAATATATCAAAGTACTTTTGTGCTGTAATAATAATTTGATAATGTATTAAAATTTTGCGGGGAAGTTGGCACACATTACCTGGAATGAAATAAAACTTTTAATAAAGTTTGTTGCCTAACTAACTATGTTCAGAAACCAGGGAAATAGAAGGCATTGAAGCATAAATTACACTAGTACTCAAAGTTTTATAAAATCTCATTTGCTGGCTCAGGACCTTTGGTAACTCAAATTTTGATTATTTAAATCTAGCAGTGGCCAAACTTTTCCACCAATAATTTTAATCTACCAAAGGAAAAATTTGGTTATAATAATAAGAAATTTCATTACTTAGTCTCATTTAGATGTCAGAAACGAAGCTACTATATAACATTAGATCAAATAGCACAAAAAGCGCTTAGGACGATAAAGCCATTACAATTTTTGTGTCCAACACGAAATTCGCTTCCAGATGCAAATAAATTATTGGTCTTTAAAAAATATGCGAGCTTATAAAAGAGAAAAAATTAAATCTAGAATTAGGTGGTATATAGGCTAAATAATTGCCAGTAAGAAAACTCTTGATGTATCTTTTTAACCGTTTTTTTGTTGTTTTTTTCCCAAATATTTCTTAGCTTGTATTAATGATAGTCACTATCATTTGGCTTGATTCAGATTTATCTTAGGGATCTAAAGGGATAAGACAATGGCCAATAAATTGATGTACATTGTACAATTACATCACCAAAGATCCATAAAATAACCTCTTCTGTAGATTAAAAATTTTACTTCATTCCCAAAATTGTTAAACCAACGAATAAGAAAACGTTATCATGACAAACCTCTCTGTGTTTATCTAGTTTTTGTTTAAAAAGTTTTTATATTTAGCTGGTATACGAGTCAATGATAGTGACTATGGCCGTCTTCCAGGGACTTGATGATAAAACTTTTGGTTTCTATTTTGATTTTGGTTTCCACTGTGCACTGGCGTTGACCTCATTGGTCCTACTGGTCGCTGTCGGGTAAATTTATTATTATATATATTTTTTTTTTTTTGGGTGGGGCAAGGTCGTCTTTCGACTTCAAATGATAGTCCATTTTTAACTGAACAAGTTGCTCTTTTCTATATTAAGTAATAGCAAACAGAAAACCTATCATTTAATTGCACGAACTTGTCTGGTAGGGTCAAAGCATTTTCCTTACTCCTACTGTCATGCGTTGGACATAAGAGTAATAGATTCCATATTTTACGTTTTTGGTGTGACGCGTTCCGCCTCTCTTCAACAGCAAGACTATGTTGTTGTAGCTTTTATCAATAACAGCATAATGTATACTTAATAGATATTGTGTAAGGGTTGAAAAATCACGAAACCTATACATTGAATCATACATATTTAGATCTGGAGTTCCAAGTCTTTTGGTTCCATGGCTTTGTTTATCTATGATATTTCCTACTATGTTCTTTCTTAATCTCCTGTCTAGGTAAATTAATCTATAATATATAAAAGCAACAGGATGTCTTTATGCACCGAAGGATCTCACTAACCACTGAAGCGATATGGTTCTCCATGAGTCCATTGCAATGTTGCTTCCCATAGGTCATAGGAAGGTTTTTAACTACACCTTACCATAAAAAATTTCTTTTTATTTTTAAAACTAAAATTCAAAAATGGGAGAAACTGACCCACCTCACTTGCTCGCAGAGGCCTCTTTGGGCGTAGAAGCGCAATTCAAATGTCATTTTATAGCACACGCTTGGTTTTTTATTAAATGAATAAGTTGGGGTACAATGTTTGGCACTTTCGATATAAGTAAATAATAATAAAAAACCCATAGAATGCGATAATAACTTCAAAAAAATCGAAGAAAATAGTTTTCATACCTAATTAACGTTTTTAAGCTTTTCTTTAAAAAAATTAGATAAGATGCCTTTAAAAGTCGTCTATGATTTTGTCAGGGATAAAAATCTAACTTTAAAATAAGAATTACAACATATTTTTTTAATTAGTACAAAGTAAAGTTTTGAACATTTTATTGATCAGTATATTTTTTAAAATGTGAAGTAGAAACCTTAATATTTTATCATGAAAATTGTGTTATGATTTGATCGTCTGCTAGATGTCAAGAAAATAGATACTGACAGTACTTGTTGGTTCTTTAAAAAAAATGAGGTAGATTACTTTCAGAACTCCTCTTTTTGCAACATTATTTCAATATAACAGAGCCGTAGTCTTAGTGTACTCAATATCTAGACAGCCAACCATTATTTTAGAATTGTTCAATTTTTTAACTTCTGATAAAAACAGAATTAATGGTATTTTTATAAATATTATACCTCCAAGAAATGGCTATAACTCCCAATCATATGTTGTGTGATATTAAAGAGGAATTATTTTGATATAATGTCATTAAAATATTCGTTGAAAAAAGTGCTATTCTAGCTTATACTGTACATTTTAATGTGTATGATAATTCAAATAAAAGATAATGAAGATTTATATTATATTTAATTGTTAAAACTATAAAGAAAAACCTGGAAACAGTAAAAAATTGACTTAATTTTATTGACGTAGGGAAAATTTTGTCAAATATTTGAATAAAAAAGCAATATAAAAGAAAATAAATTATTTTTAATATAGTCACAAAAAGGCTTAATCAGTTTAGGAAATTTTTCATTTACTGATCATGTCAGTTAAACTCTATTATACAGAATACAGTGTAAAAAGATGTTCTCGTTTTAATTTTAAGTAATTTCAAATGCATTTTAATACCTTTTAATGATTTTTTTTTTAAAACATTATTTTGTAAAATGTTATTGATTTTTAAAGTTATATATTAGAATGTTTTTAAATTTTGTTAACATTTTGTTTTAAATGTAGAAAATTGGTAATTCTAAACATTCAAAAAATGATTTTATTAAATTTTCATCACTTAAATTGCATGTTTGATGAAATTTTCAACTGAGAATTCAAAAAAAATCGTTTAAGTTTTATTATATTTTACTTTGAATTGTTTTAAAAATATATTATTGTCAAAAAAGAAGAAGTTATACTTTCCTCAAAAAAAGACCTAAAACATGAAAATTAACACGTGTAATAAGATTTTTTTTTGCTTTCATGCTTAATTTTAAGTACTTATTGATATTTTTTGTAAAAATGATTTTATATAAAACGTTTTAAAACTCGATTTAAGTAGTGGTGCGAAAAAGGCTGCAAACTTTTGCAATTTTCTTGCCAAAAAAATTTTCTCGGATTTTAAAAATAGCAAAGGGTGTTATTAGACGTACTTACAGATACAATTGCTAAGTCAATTTGGCCAAACACTAAAATAAAGTTTTTACATCTGAGGGTCTATCCGTGAGCACCCTTATTTCTATTTTCCAAAATGAAAATGAATCTTACATGTTTATATAAATTATCTTTTAACCCTCAGCCTTTAGGTTATTACAACCGGAGAGAGAAGAGACTACGGACTGTTTATTACACTAGTCCCATAAGTTTAATAAGAACGTTTTCTTAATCGTTGGCTTAACAACTTTGAAGACTTTCGTAAATTTTGATTGGTTGATTCATTAAGTCGAGCGTTCAAACGGTTCAACCCTTAATTTAATCTACAGAAGAAAATTTATTGGCCATTGTCTTATCCCCTTTGATTCCTGTATTTCAGTTATAGTTAAAATTATTTGTGTAGAAATGATAAGAAGATTGTTTCTGACAAATAGAGATTAAACTTCCATTTTTTAATTGATAATAACATCATTATAAAACCTTCAACACCATTCATTAAAACAACAGAGAAGATAATTTCTAAACAGGATTTAATGAATGGCAGGGAAAGAATAGCTATTTCTCGCATCGTATTATAAACGGCTTTCTGCGGATATAGAATGTACAATTATGAGATTAAAACTAGTATTTTTAGCCCCGAGGTGCCGAAGGCGCCGGCTAAAAAACTGGTTTTAATCTTATGGTTGTACATTTTTATACTCGTAGAAAGCTGGATATAATACGATGCTAGACATAGTGTTTTCGTATGGATGAGAACCGGTTCCTATCCACCGGATTCGAATGAATACGAGAAAACAAAATTAATTACGTTCATTAGTAGCGCTGCTTTCCTCCATTTTCAATTTTAGTTTTTGATGTAAAATTTTTTTATGAATGTCATTTTTTTCTAGGGGCCATTTCTAAAAAAATATAATCTTCCAAGGACCTATCCTTCCAAGGAACTAAGGTTCAGTGGTACACAGAGACAACCTATTACTTTTATATAAGAATAATATAAAAGTTGCGACACAGTGAACGCAATTAGTCACAGTGCGTATGAATGTGCTTTGACTTTTGTGTCAGAACCTAAATTGGGACATAGTGCATTTCATTACCATAGGTTAGGTAACTTCATTTCACTTTTCAACAAAATCTAAAATGCAGCCGTTTTTGAGAAAATTAGATTTGAAAATTTCAAGTTCAATTTTAATCCACTAGGAGTTATTGCATAATCATGACAAGAAAAGCAAATATTATTTATTTAAAATTTTGAACAAGTTTGCTTTTATAAAGTCTGTCATAAACGTCTCTATATATGATTATTTAAGGCTGAATTTCCGTGACCTTAGCAAAGCAACTGATAAAAATGGCCATGAATCAACTCACTTAAGAAGTGGTTTTATGATGAACTTTATAAAAGCAAACTTGTTTAAAATTTTAAATAAATAAACTTTGCTTTTCTTGTCATGATTATGCGGTAACTCCTAGTGGATGAAAATTGAACTTGAAATTTTCAAATCTAATTTTCTCAAAAACAGCTGCATTTTAGATTTTATTGAAAAGTGAAATGAAGTTACCTAACCTAGGGTATTGAAATGCACTATGTCCCAATTTAGGTTATGACACAAAAGTCAAAGCACCTTCAAACGCATTGTGTAGTATGAATCATACCTTTAAAAAAGACTATAGTGTTATAGTTAGTGAAACTAACACATAAACAGAAGCTTAGCTACTGAATAACAATACAATATTTTACCGTATGGCTTCGAAACGGATTGATATCCGCTGGATTAGATCCAGTTCTTAGCCATACTAAACAATCATCTACATCATCGTGTTACAGACAATTTTCCACGAATATTAAAATAAAAATCATAAATTTAATACCAGTTTTGTTAGCCATGACATTTGGTCCCTCCAGGCGAACAAAACTTGTTTTAGTCTTATAAAAGCTGTTAATAATACAATGCGATAAATAACTATTCTTAGGTTTATAATGCTCGATTTCAAGACATCTGGAGATCTGTTCCTTCATCAAGCCATTGCTGCCATTGTTGGTAATATTTGAATTTACTTTAAACATCATATCATTTAAATTACCGTACTTGAAGTCAATGTATTCATTATATTAGGATGTCGGAACAGTGATCTAAAGGGATAATACAATGGCAAATAAATTGATGTACAAACCCAATGATGATACACAAAAATACCCCTTCTGTGTATTATTATAAGTGGTTAAAACGTTTGGACTTTCAACATAAGTTTAGTTTTGTATCTTGTCCTGTTCACATGTTTTCAAGTGATTAGATTTGGACAAGGGTGATTCAAAAAAATATATAAATCTCTAACAAATTAAAGTTATAGCTGTATAATGGGACCAAAAAAGATCCCTAACAAACCACCTCAAGTGACTCAAGTAAAATTGGACCCAGTCACTAGTGCATTTTTAAGTGAGTTAAAAGTTGATGTAAATAAATTGACATTAAATGAAAATTCTGTTAAAAGTGTTTTAAACACCCTAATTAAAACTATCGGTCAACTTAAAAATGAAATTACCCAGCTTAAAGAGTCAGGAAGTGAGAGTTCAAGCGACGAGGAAGAGTGGGAAGTAAAGGGTGGAAAGGGGAAGAATGGTACAAACTTGCCCAGAGGAGGGGGAGGAGATAACAACAGATGGAAAGGAAATGGTGTTCCCACCAACATACAGGCACAGGTCAGATATAACAGCGATCACATTGACCAGAACCAACAAAGAGCAATGAAAGGTACTTTATTATTTGCCTCACCAGAAAATGCAGCCAAGAACCTTAAGTCTATTCTAAAAGAGCCAGAAGAAATTGGAGAAGAACTATACACCCAGCAAATATGCGACACTATAGAGAAGTATTATGGTGTTCATATTGACCCAGCTCTGGATATTGAAGCATGCCACCCTACATCCAAAGGTTGTGGTATTATAAGGTTTAATAATCGAAGGATGGGCTCAGCATATGCTAAACTATGTTCGGCGATTTTGAAAGGGCCCAAGCCATCACAGCCCAGGAAAGAGGAGGAGATTGTAAGTCAACCTGGGGCGATGGAGGGGAACGAGATGGAGGGAGGAGCGATGGAGGGGAAGGCATCAGTGCAAGGAGCCCAGAAAGAGGAGGTGAGAAAGGTAAAACGACCTAACTTTTGGTTAACTTTCCAACTCACAAAAAGGCGTTCAGATTTAATCAGAAAACTAAAGGAGCTTAAAAGGGATGGAAAGATAAACCATTTTACTTCTAATGAAAATGGTGTTATCAGTGTCACTTTGAGCAAAGGAGCGGCTCCTAAACGGCTTACTTTGGATTACAAAAATGACAACTCTAAAACTTACTATGTGGGTGAGTTACTCCAACTTGTCTCCTGTAAAATATGATAAACAATCCGAAAGTGAATCAAACTAGAATATAATGGTGTAAAAATGGGATGAATATTTTATTTTTGAAAAACCCGAATTTAAAACTAATCTCTATCTGTTATCACTTAATATTTATTTTACTATGTATATGTTCTGTGTAAATTATCATAGCATTAAAAATGGGTTGTTTAATGCTTTTTTTTCTTTGGTACATTTAAACAAAAATAATATAGGCATTCAAATTAAAAATGGATGATGAGTTAGTTAATAATCTTGGACATAATTCTTTGCAATTAGATTCAAATTTAAATCATTCGTGTTCTTACTTTGAAAACCATGAATTTGTAAACTTCATTGGAAAGAGGGAGGAAAAGTTTTCAGTCTATAGTCAGAATATTAGAAGTATAAATAATAAAATCGACGATATACAAGAATTATTATCGGAGATAGAAACTGAAAAATTTTCTTTTAGTATTCTATTATTTCAAGAAATTTGGGCAGCAAATAACGCACAGACCACTAGATTAGAAAATTATCAAGATATTATCTTACAAACAAGGGAAGGAAAAAGGGGTGGGGGTTTAGGAATATATCTTAAGCAAAACTTAAGTTATGAAATTATTGATGAATTATCATATATTTTGGAGGGCGAATTTGAGACTCAATTCATAAAAGTATTTTTTGGTAAGAACAAATTTAAGATTATAGGCAATATTTACAGAATTCCTGGTGGTAACTTAAATAACTTTATAGAATGGTTTGGAGAAAAATTAACATTTCTTAAAACTGACCCAGTTTTAAAAAAATCTGATGAAATTATATTTGGGGGTGATTTCAATGCAAATTTTCTAAACTTTGATTCCCACAACCAAACAAATGATCTTTTGAACCTATTAATATCCACTTCTTTTCTACCAATGATTACTCTACCTACTAGAATTTGTCAAAATTCAGCAACTCTCATTGATAACATATTTAGCAATAAAAAGCAAGAATTTTATGAAAGCGGCCTAATTATATCTTCTATTTCTGATCATCTCCCAATTTTTTACTTAAATGTAACTTGTGAAAAAAATACTTCAAACCAAAAACAATATTATTATGATATGAGTCCAAATAACATAGAAAACTTTAAAGAGAAACTCTCTTCACAAAATTGGGAAGGTGTTAATAATGATAATATTCCGAAAACTGCCTTTGAAAGTTTTGGTAACATATTAGAAAAGTACTTTAAAGAGAGTTTCCCTTTAAAAGAAAAATGTGTAAACAAAGGAAAAGTTCCTATTAACCCGTGGATGTCACAGGAGTTATTAAAAATCAGAAAAGCCAAAAATAGGGCCTTTAAAAACAAACTTAAACATAGGACTGAATCTGCTGAAAATAAATTTAAATGCCTAAATAATAAATTCAAAAAACTTGCTAGAAAAGAGAAGAAAAAATATTACCATGAAAGACTTGAAGATTGTGTTACTGATATCAGAAAGACTTGGTCGCTAATTAACTTAATAGTCAAGAAAAAAAAGTGTAAAAATGACGTGCCTTGTGTTTTTACAGATGCACAAAAATCCTATAATACTTTCTCTGAGATAGCCAATGGCTTTACTGACTTTTTTGTTGATGTTGGGCCAAGACTTTCTGAATCAATACCTCAATCTTCTAAATCTTTCAGGGATTTCTTGGGGGATCAATATGATGAAGAATTTAACTTTCAGGAAGTAAACTCTTTTATTATCAATATAACTTTGTCCAAATTAAAATCAAAATCAAGTGTAGGTAATGATAATATCTCTATGAAACTTTTAAAAGAAATAATGCCAATAATTGTAAAGCCTATCATTCACCTGTTTAACCTCTCTTTAAACACTGGCTACATTCCTGATAACTATAAATGTGCAAAAATTATACCTATTTACAAAGCTGGTGAAAGAGATAGATTTGACAATTATCGTCCTATTTCCATACTTCCAGCCCTCTCTAAATTACTTGAGAAAATTGTTGCTTTTCAAATGATTAGATATCTTGAGGGAAACAAAATGTTATATCAACATCAATATGGCTTCAGAAGGTCAAGAGACACACAACAACCACTGATACATTTAATCAACAAAGTTTATGACGGACTGAATAAGCCCCAATCAGAATACAGTGCCTGTGTGTTTCTTGACCTTAAAAAGGCATTTGACACGTGTGATATACCAATTTTACTATCCAAACTAAAACACTATGGTTTTAAAGGTGTATCTGCAAAATGGTTTGAAAATTATCTAACTAATAGAAAACAGTATGTTGAAATAAATGGTGTAAAGTCCAAAGAAAAAGTATTAACCCATGGAGTACCACAGGGCTCTGTCATTGGACCAATTTTGTTCTTGTTGTATATAAACGACCTTCCAAATTCAACAACCTTATTTTGTAGCCTTTTTGCAGATGACACAATATTTTGTAAAACCTCAAGTAATTTAGAAACCATAAAAACATCATTAAATGAAGAATTAGATAAGGCATCAGTATGGTTTAGGGCAAATAAACTTTCTTTAAATGTATCTAAAACAAAATACATGATCTTCAGACTTAGCAGTATGCAACCTGTCAATAATAACTTTAGAATCTTCATTAATGGGGAGGAAGTTGAGAGAATCAGCAATGAAAATGAAACAAAGTCTTTTAAATTTGTTGGGGTACATCTTGATGAATTTCTCAATTGGAATGAGCATACAAAAATGGTAAAAAACAAAGTTTCTAGTTCTCTATATGCATTAAATCAAATAAAAAATGTTCTCCCATCAAAAACTTTGAAAACAATTTATTCCTCAATGATTTTGCCTCACTTAAATTATTCTAATATCACATGGGGTCTCTCTAAAAGTAAAGATATTGATCAAATAAGAAAACACCAAAAAAGGGCAATAAGGATTATTGTAGGTGCTAATTATAATGCACACACTGAAATTTTGTTTATATATAATATATAATAATTTATTTCGGAAAAACAGAAGAATACAATGATTACAATGGAAAATAGCCGTGTGGCTATACGGATAGAGTAAAAACACTGTGCGTGTTGTTAGTCCATCCGTTTACAAAAGTACTATTACAATTTACAGTTAAATTTATAAGTTATATTTAAAGTATAATTGCATCCATATATCATGCATCCACTGGTTGCCTATAGGGGATGTCGTGGTTGTGATAATATGTCAATATCACACCAATCACTGCTGTGATTATGGTCCATAGGACCGACATGCCATTTGGTTAGTCCACACACCGTGCTGTCCTTATCCTGAAAAAGGCGACGTGCACCAGATCCAAGCGTCAAAGAACACGGTGTGACCATATGACCGTTGGTTTCCCATTGGTGGGTTGACGGGGGGGGGGGGGGTTTGGAGGTGGGGTTCCTAGTGAAATCGTTGGTTATATTTGGCTCGGTCATGTAGAAGTGACCGAGTCATGACCCACAGTGTCAACTAAAATTAATTAAAATTGTAAATTGTAAATTGTGTAGTGGTGATTCGATCTCTGAATTCAAGGCATCGTTAAGACATATTTAAAATTATTAGAATATTGAAGTTTTTGTGGAGACTAAAGCATAGAGTGAAGAAAAAATTGACCTTGGGCTAGATTTTTGTAAAACATATTTAAAAATTGGAAAATATGTGTAGAAAAATTCGTTGAATTTCAATTTAACCTTTAAAATTTCCAGGAATTTAGAATATTTTGGGTAGTATGATGATATTGATATTAGTATTGGGGTAGAGCAGGAAACGTGCAAATTGGGGAGGCTAAGGAGCTTTGGGTGGCCAGTGAGGCTATTGTCTACGCACAAACACAAAAAACATAAAAAACATACACATAAACATACACGCGCAGGTCTGCAAGAGATTCCCAACCGCGAGTCGCTCAGACTTGTCGACGAAGGCATTCGGCTGCACCGCTTGTTAGGCGATGCAATGCCTACTGTCGACCGCTCGCGTGAAGACAACCAACATGAGTTGTCGGTCCTCGAGGCTCAGTGCAATGATTACAAGGAGGCAGTCTTAATGGCTACCTCTGCGTATGATATTGTGCTGGACCTCGAGTCGACCATTGAGATCAGTGACAGCGAGCCCGGCCTAGATGGCCAGTATGATGACTGGTCCATGGATTCCGAGTCAGAGGCTGGATCCGCCGGAGCTAGATCCGATGTTGGCGAAGCTGGAGACGATGCCGCTGGAGACGACGCCGCCTCCCGTGCTGAATCCGAGAATTCCGACGGCCCCACCTTCGAAGAGGATTCCGAGTCAGAACACGAGGAGCGACGCGAGCCAAGCGTCGAGATTCTGGATTAGTTTATTTAACATTTTAAAACAAATAAATATATATATTCACCATCCTATTATGTACAAGAATGCTTAAACTAATTTGAATACTCCTATATGAATAATAAAACGAACAATGATATTAATAAAGACTCATTCGGCTAAAAACTAGTCATTCCAAAATATTTATCTTTTTTTGGTTAGATAGATCCAAAGCTATTCTATAATTATACTTAGTCCACTGTTATTAAGTGTTTTAGCACCATGGAAGATTCGATTTAATAATTATTAAATTATAGATTGTTTACGTCTGCGACTAAATGAAATTGTTGAACTTAACTTGTTGGATAGATAGATCCAAAGCTGCTCTATAATTAAACTTGTACGTTTGAAAAAAGAAGAGAAAATTTTGTTTGCTGTTAATAAGTATTTAAATCGGCTGAGTGAACTTTGGCATTACTTAATCTGTTCGACAAAATATAAAGTGTTTGCGTAAACAACTTTTAAGTTTTAATTGGTAAAAGTGTCGCTGCCGTTAGCAATTTATGAACTGCAGCCTAAGAGTTTAAATAAACTTAACTTGTTAGATAGATAGATCCAAAGCTGCTCTATAATTAAACTTGTTCGTTTGAAAAAGGAAGAGAAAATTTTGTTTGCTGTTAATAAGTATTAAATCGGCTGAGTGAACTTTGGCATTACTTAATCTATTCGACAAAATATAAAGTGTTTGCGTAAACAACTTTTAAGTTTTAATTGGTAAAAAGTGTCGCTGCCGTTAGCAATTTATGGACTGCAGCCTAAGAGTTTAAATAAACTGCGTAATATATGAGGTAATTGCTATTGCGTCAACTTTCACTGTGTAAATTTAATTTAAATTAAAGAAAAAAGAAAAAGAAAAAAGTACACACATATCTATATGATGTCAGTTGATTTTCCGTAACAATGCTTTGCTAGACCCTGTAATTATAATTTACAACTAAAATTAAAATGAAGAATTATATATGCTAAAATTGCGCAGCCATTTTCCTATCTTAGTAATAAATGCAAGAACACTTTTCTGTTAAATTCGTTCTTGTTCTCTACGGATTTGATTTCAGCTGGTAAATTATTCCAGATTACTGGAAATCGGTAGAGCGGTAATGCTTTCAAATAAGAACGGTTTGTAAATTGAACATGATAATCGTTATCGTTCCTTAACTCTCTATTTCTGATGTCTCTATTTAATTTCCAGGTATTGTCAAAAGTTGCTGGTACCTTTTTGTTTTTATAAAGGTACATGAATCTGGCAGTGTTATATAGTATTAATTTCTTGAAGGGGAGTATTTGCAAGTCAATAAATAAGTCCTTAGTATGAGCCCTATTCTCTTTTCTGCATATTATTCTTACTGCCTTTTTTTGTAGATTCATAATAGGTTTAATATAACTTTCTGGAATTCCTACAAATAATGGGGAACAATAGTCTAATAAAGATTTCAAGTATGCGTTATATATTAAAATTAAATGGCGTTTGTGTAATAAATTTTTCATCATTTTCATTGAGAATATAATTTTACTTATCCTAATCCTTAAGTTGTCGAGATGATATTTATAAGTCAGCTTATTATCAATTAAAATTCCAAGGTGTCTACAAAATTTTTCATTTTCATTCGGGGTTAACGTTAATTTGGTAATTTTCTCAGGGGAATTTTGCCCTTCATCATTCATATCAAAATAAACCGGGAATTCATTTAAAAGACCTAGGTCTATATTAGTTAAAAAACGATCATTTCTGGGAAGTCCAAAGATTAATATTTTAGTTTTTTTCGGATGGAGGAGGAGTTTATTATTACTGTACCAAGCTAATAATTTAGGTAATTCTGTGTTCGCTAAATTAATAAGATTCGTTAAATTAGCGCTTTCTAAAAATGCACAATTATCATCTGCAAATAAATAGCTTAATAATGTTTCCGAGCATGCATTAATATCGTTTATATAAATTAAGAAAAGCAAAACGCCCAATATTGACCCCTGTAAAACTCCCCAATCAATCGTTACAGTGTTATTTGAATTTATTCCTTTGTAAAAAACTTTTTGGCGTCTGTCCTTAAAGTAGCTCTCGAACCATTTTAGTGCATGTCCTCTAACCCCCAGATTTTCAAGTTTTTTTAAAAGAATACTACGATCTAACATATCAAAACATTTTCTTACATCTAGGAGAACCACCATGGCGATTCTCCCAGATGCAAGACACGTTGTAATTTTGTTGACTAGATGTAAAATGGCATGATAAGTTGACCTGCCTGGTCGGAATCCATATTGTAATTTATTAAAGAATCTTTGTTGTTGTAGAAAGTCCATTAATTGTATATATACACATTTTTCTTGAATTTTTGAAAAACTATTTATTAATGAGACACCTCGATAATTATCGAGTAAGAAAAATGGTCCGCTCTTATGGATTAATATAGTCCTTGTGACCTTTTGCTTATCAGGCATCTTGCCTGTTTCAAAGCTAAGGTTTATTATATGCAAAAGCGGTCTAATTATAGTTATTCTTACAAAGTTGACTAGGTATATACTGACATCGTTGTCATCAGAGCTTTTTTTATGCTTCATGTTTCCTATTAGTTCTAATAAAAACCTTTCGGTTATTGGTCTTATAAAAAAACTATTTTCCGACGGGGGAGGTAGGTAGTTATGGAAAGTGC
The DNA here is from genome assembly GCF_053477335.1 of Acartia tonsa. Taxonomy (NCBI): domain Eukaryota; kingdom Metazoa; phylum Arthropoda; class Copepoda; order Calanoida; family Acartiidae; genus Acartia; species Acartia tonsa. Next base: position 33,432,919 of record NC_137262.1, on the reverse strand, counting down.
TACTATTAATGTTGGGTAGCAGTGGAGTGAGATTACGACCAATATTCGCTAGGTATTCATTAAACTTGTTTGCTATTTCAATGTCCTTATAAATTTTAGTACCCTCGGTTTCAATGTATTCTATCCGTGTATCCTTCTTACTGGTCCCCATTGTATCCTTTAATACGTCCCAAAGTTTTTTTGAATTTCCACCCGCATTGAGTATTCTTTCTCTATAGTGTAACTTTTTTGCCTTCCTATTAGCCCTGTTGAAATTGTTCCTATAACTTCTATATCTTTCTGCGTCCTCTAATGAATTTTTACTTGCTAAAAATAGTTGTCTTTTTTTCAACCTACATTTTCTTAGCTCTTTGTCCATATGTTGGTTTATCGGTGTGTTGCGCTCTCTGTTGTTAACTGGTTTTAAAGGAATGTTTTTATTCATAATACTCAAAAATTTTTCAATAAATATTGTGTATGCTCTGTCTACGTCTGTCTTTTCATTCATCACTTCTCTCCAGTCCGTAATCGCTAGCTCTGTCCTAAATTTTTCTAGATTTTCAGCATTGAAAGTTCTTTTTGAGTGAGAAGAAGATTTATGCGAACTCTTTGGGGGGTTTTTTAGTTGGATTAGGTTTACTAACATGTAATGATCTGAAATATTGGTTGGTATTATTCCGCATAAATCTACTTTTCCTATGATGTCTTTGCAGGCTATATTATCAATTAATGAAAAGGTATTATTTGTTACCCTAGTGGCCTTACTTATTGTTGGGATAAATGCATTTGATATTAAGCTATTAAATAATGAACTGGCTTCGGAATTAGGTTGGTTTAATTTAAAAAAGTTTATATTAAAATCCGAAAATATAATTATTGGTATATTATGATTACTCAAAAAGTCTAAATGTGCTTCAAGTATTTCCAGAAAATCGTTAATGGCTGCATTCCTAGTTATGCCTGGTGCATTTGGGGGACGGTAAATATTGAGTAATATAAATTTCTGATTACTTATAGTGATGTTTAAGGTTATGCATTCATATATTCGGTCTCTAAAAAATTCTTCATCGTTCATTACTGTAACAGCTATGCCCTTACTTATTAAAAAGCCTACTCCTCCTCCACTTCCTAACGTCCTATTTTTCTTAAAATATTGATATCCGTTAAATGTTAGGTCTACCGAGTGCCATATTTCTTGCATTGCTAAGATATTTACTTTAGACTTCCCTGAGTTTAAGTTGTCTATAAATAATGAAATGTCGTTATACTTGCTCAAAATGGACTGAATATTAATAGAAAAAGTAGACAAATATTTTGTGTTTGTAGAATTCATAAAGTCTTTAATAGATTCTTCACTATAATAATCGCATGAAGGTAAATTAAAATCCTCGACAAATTCCAAGTAATTGTTGCCGTAAAGAACTTGACATTTCAAATCTAATCTTAAGTCTTCATTAAGTTCAAGAATGCTCCTATCAATTAATTGATGTAGATTTGCTACGTTATTATCGTCGACATTAATGGCCCTAACCTCGGCACGAACCGTTTCTCTCAATACATTAATATCATCATCATTATTGTTATTATTAGCTACTATTTCATCCTCCATCAAATTGTAATGTCTTAAATCTTATTTCGAAATCGAATTTACTACACACCTTAATGTTATTGACACCGTGGCCGACCAAGCATGTTTCACTGTTGGTCCACCCCCTCCCCCTCCCACCCGCCCCCGGTCCCCCCCCCAAGGGAACCACTTTGGGTCTGGTAAAATGGTCAAATTGCATCTCAGTCTCCTCGGACTCTACCCTCCCCCCCCCCCCCAAGCTGAATGAGTGTGTTCCCCTCTTTCAATCAAAGATTTTTAAAGTTTTAAATTATCCGCTTAGGTACCTAATATATTGGATACAGTCATAATTAATATTATCATATGAAGAAGAGAAATAAACATAGACAATTTAAATCATATCAAATAACAATATTGCAAAAAAGAGTTTATCAGTTTAGATTATAAAGATTTAGATTATTGCTGGGTTCCAAAATCTACGTGATTAAAAGCAAAAAAAATATGTTCGAGTAAGTATTTTTATATCAATTAAAAACTTAGACATTATACGATTTAACAAAATAACAAAATGCAAATCAATACAATAATTATGTCAGCCAAAACTATTCGATTGTATAAAGATAAGAAATCAACTATATGATTTAGTAAAATACAGTTTAATAAATTGATTATGTCGGACAAAATTAGTACGATTTGTAAAAAGAAAAGAAAAGAAAAGCGTGAAAAAATATTATTTATTTGCTGAGGTGTATGTAAACAGTGTAAATCATTAGCTCTTAATTCGCTAGAGGCAAAAGAAGTGCCAATGCAACTAAATATTATAGACGTAAATATTAACACCCTTTATGTAATTTAAGAGCTCATTTTTGTTAGCTAGACTTTTGCAAAGTATGCGATATTAATTAATATTCACTGTGTTGACCGGTAATAAGAAAATGGAACAAATATTACTGTGTTACATTTAAATGATATACATTATTAAATACTATAATTACTAAAGAAACTATGTTATATTTAAGTAAAAACTTGCCGATTGGACCTGCTTGATTATATGGGCCGCAGGTGGACCTAACTCGCCGCAGGTGGCCTAGTGTTCATATGACATAATGCTGCCATGATCAAAACTTGCCGCGGGTGGCCTGGGGTCCTTAGTTTGTGATTTATAATTTATAATACCCGCATTACTAATCCGCGGGTGGATATGACTTGCCGCGGGTGGCCTAATGTTATGAAGATTTGCCCGCATTTATTTAACTTAACTTAGCACCAAATGCATGATAATAAAATAGCCGGGTGCTGTTATTTAACCGCGGGTGGTTAATCAGTTGAGTAGTAACCTGTTAATAAACCGCGGGTGGTTAGTCAGGTATGTATGTGACCTGTTAATAAACCGCGGGTGGTTAGTCAGGTATGTAAGTGACCTGTTAGTAAAACCGCGGGTGGTTAATCAGGTAATGTGTCGCAGTTCCAACTGTTAGTGAACCGCGAGTGGTTAATCAGTTACCGGAGGTCTGCTGTGAGCTGCGGCATGTTCGCGGCTTCCTCTGCTTCTTCGGTTCCTCATCTTCGATGGCTTCTGTCGAGGTATCATTGATCGCTGTATCAGTGGACGGGGATACATTCCTGGAGGTGTTTCTAGTATTCTCTGCAGAGGAAGCTCTCGAATCCTTTTTCTTCTTTAGGTCGGACATTTCACTCTCGATGAGGGTGAGAGCTATCTCACTCACCATAGCATTGTCTACCATCTTGTCCGATAAGCTAGCCGTGTCCGCATTAATCCTCTCCTTCGTCTCGTTAATTCTTTGCTTCAGTGGTCCACCCTGTGGTAGCTGACGTATAATTGAGTCCTCTGCATCCAGCGTAATTTCTGGGGGTAGTATTCCGAATCTGTTCTGAAGGGGAGTGTTGAATTTCAGCTGCTTCACGGCTGGGCTTCTGTTGTTTTCATCGAACAGTTTGAGCGGTGTGAACGCATGTTTCCTCTTCTTATTAACCGCCGTTGCTTTCCTGCTGTTGTCTGTATCCTCGATGTTTGTCACTCCATCTATGATGACTTCCTCAGTTAGGTCGTCTTCCTCATCCATTAGCAGGGGGTTCTGTTTCGTTGGGTTTAGCATATCAAGCAGGTGCCTTTCATTAGAACGACCGTTAATGTAGGCAGGCTGTGCAAAAGGGCTCTGTTTGTTCTTGGATCTTATCCACTTCTTCTCATCGATCACAGGGGAGATAAGCTCCTTAAGTGTGCGACCGTATGGGTTCTGAACGGTGAAAAATTGCTGCTGTTTGTTTCTGAGGCTGAATACGATGCGTTGACCTCTCAGGTATGCTCGGTGTACCTCATTGTGACGGCAGAGCCAGGACAGTACATCTCTGTCAAGGGCAGTGGTATCTATACCTATCCTGCATGGATAGAGCTTCCCAGACCGGACTGACTCTGCGTATGATTTGCTGGTGGAGAGGTTCTGCTCGTTAAGGCCGTCCACATGAGCTCTCTTGTGCTTCAAGATTGCGTCCAGGTAGTATCTTGAGCGTAGCCGGATTATGAAATTGCGTGGAGCTGTTGTGTCCCTGTTATTGCCTAATGGGTGGCCGTATTCTATGCATTGCATCCAGGAATCAGGGACTTCATCTAGTTCTCCGTGCTTGTTAGCATCCATAAGGCAAGGTTTCAGCAGTTTATCGAAAATATGTTGCACTAGCGGCTGGCCAGATGTTGAATAGTCTGCGTAGTTGTGAACCTTGATCGAAAAAGATCGGTCCCTCCGTTCGCGTTCGTTGATCTGTAGGATCTGTAGGGTGGAGAGTTGCTCTAATTTCTCCACTCTATTGTCGTAGTGGATAATCATTTCATCTACCTTGGTTTTCAGTGCTAAATCGGACTTTTGGATTGAGCTCTTCAGGTTGTCGATGCTGTCCTGGATTGCTTGGATCTTCTCCTGGTTGTCTCCGCCTCCTTGCTTGAATAATTCCAGGTCATCTTCAATCTTCTTGATTCTATCGAGCTGGTCTGAGGTGTTAAAGTTGTTTTCACCTTTCATAATCTTCGATAGGATGTTGACGAGCACTGTGGCTCCAATATTACCATTGGAGCGGTTGGCATATTGGAAAACTATGTCCTTAATTTTGTCACTTGACTCCGATTCCGCCATTTCGGTGATTGGTTCTGAAAGATAAGTGAGATTATGTAAAAAGGGTCAATTTAATTTATTTTCACTTTAATTATAAAATAGAATAGACAAAAAATTGGCCTGTAGCTTGTGAAATTCACTTGTGTGTTTATCGGTAGTATTTAAACTAATGCACTTTAACTTGGTGCACGTGTTCACTTGGTGCACGTGTTCACAATTTTTCGTTCTTATTGTTTAATTGACCAATCACCGGGTTGGAGTTGTCACGTGATTTAATGTTCACTATGGTTGGCTGGACCTATAGCCAATAGTTTTCTAGCTCTATGTATCACGTGGTTATATCTGTTATCCTATTGGTCTGCGATGTATGGTGCTGGCAGGCAAGCTAGGTAAATGTACGGTGAGTACAATTAGGTGCGGTTTGCGGTAAGTTAAGAAAGGGGGTGATTCACGTTCAGCTATATTGGGGGGGTGATGGGGAAGAAAGTAGATTTACGTGGACACTAAAATATGTGTGACCATCACCGATGGAATGCTGAACTGAACTGAACTGAACTGAACTTTGGACAATCTAAAATCTTAAAATTTGATGATTTGGTAAATTTAAACATTTTAAATTTTATAAGTAATTTTTTTCATAAGAAACTCCCAGAAAGCTTTGATAACATGTTTAAAGTTCTTTCTTCTCAGAGATCAAAAAAGTTACTGATAAGTATACCTAAAACAAAACATCTTGAATATTTTCCAGCAGTGTCATTTCCAAAACTTTGGAATAACTTGAGAAATGAAATAAGGCTTTCAGACTCTGTAAAGAAATCATTGTCCATGATTAAAAAAGATTATCTTTTAAATTATAAATCATTTCATTGCAACAAAAGAAAATGCTTTTCCTGTAAGAAATAAAATCTGTACCAACTTCTGTAACTGTAAATAGTTATTTAGTCAACCCACTTAATTATTGATCTATTAAATTCGTGTAAATATCTTTATATAATAAATAATTTTTGTAATTTCTGGCTATAAATAAAATGATAAATGAAATCAATTAAAGGGGTAAATTTACGGCCTACTCCAAGGCTTAATTACTCCTTGCTATGCAATTTTTAAAATATGATTTTATATGTATATTTAATAATTTAAATGTATTGCATTAGTTAATAAATTCTATTCTATTCTATAATAAATCAACCAATCAAATTCCCAAAAAGTTTTTAAGCCAACAAATTGGAAAATGTTATTATAGAACTTTGAGGACTAGTGTAATAAACAGTCCAATGTCCATTCCCTTTCTGCTTTGGACACAATAATTCGTCCAAAAAAAAACTATGATATGGCCAGCTTATTCCTTTACTGTGTTCTTATTGGTCAAATTTACTGCTTAGGGATCTATTTCAAAAAATGCACTTGTAGCCAAATACAGAGAAAATAATTGATAATTATAGACAAATGTCTTAATGTTTAATGGGTTTATATGGATGTTATTATCCTTACTTTTTAAAATCTTTTTCAGTGCTTTACTGCTGTTCAGTAGTATATGAGTTATATGTAATCACAGACACTAATTCTATACACGAAGACGACATCTTGGTAGCCTGTACAACTACGCAGTACGGAGTGACGTCATTGTACCAAGGGCAAACATCAGCTGATGATTTGCCGCCATCTTATCAAAGTGTTGTAACAAATACAACGAAATATACTATTTAAAACCAGGTTTAAGTACTCTATTTAATAAAACAACCAATCAAAATTCAATAAATGTCCCCAAAATAATAATAATCTAACAAAGAGGAATTCGACAAAATAAAACTTTGGGGACTAATGTAATAAATAGCCCAATGTCCCATCCTCTCTGATTTAAAACGATATTAAGAAATTACATCATATGTATTATACAATCATTGTAAATAACTCTATTTTAATTATATCAGATTTAATTTCTTAATTTTTGCTTGTTGGAAATATTTTATCTTATATTTTAAGATAATAAATTCCTAATTTTAAAAAATATGATATTTTATAACTAAAATTGTTTTGCAATTTTAGTTTTGCTTTTAATTTAAAGAAATTCTCCAAACCTAGCTATTAGTGAGTATTTTTCCGTTTGCTGAATTGTATTTTTTAAACCCTTTATACAAAAATTATGTAAAATCCTAAGAATCAACTACACCAACTCCCCTCCCCCTCCCTCCAACTACTAAATTCAATGTCCCTAACCTAAATATAATTGAGATTTTTGGTCTAAATAAATATAATAAAAAGAACCTTTATTTAATTTTGAATATATTATTACTTTAAAATCACCAAACCTATTTTTATTTTATATCATTATAGTTTAGGAACGTAATATATTTATTTGTCATATTTCATCTAATAAAGTAGTTGTATGTGCGTACATCTTTTTGTTCAGTAAGCCCTCTTAAACGGCTGTAAATATTTTGAGAACGCTTTGAAGTGGTTTTTGTCAGGCCAATCAATCAAATTCAATAAAAGTCCCCAAAGTTGTTATGCTAAATAATAGAAAACATTGGGGACTAGTGTAATAAACAGCCTAATGCCCCTTCCTCCCTAGTTTAACACCGATTTAATGATTTTATGTCTACTATTTTACACTTTAGAAAGTATGTACAATGATCATTCAAGCATAATACCCATAAGTTTATTATATTATTGTATATGTAATCTTCTATAATTATAAATATTATATGTTCATTAATCTTGTCTTATATAAATGTTACAATTAAGCAAAAATGATTATATTACAATAAAAATACATTCTGAAAGATATTATACGTTTTTTAATAGAATTTCTGAATGATAAGGAGTTTAGGATTAACTCGCTCGTTTTCCTAAAAGTGACAGTTCGAGCAAAGAATCCCTACTGTCATTTTGAGGTAGAAGGGTGGGAGGGTAGTTTTTCCTATCTTTGTTTTTACTTTAGGTTAGGTTAGTCAAGTAATAATAGGTAGAGAGGGGTAGCCCACTAACCTGCCCCCATTTTTTCAATTATTTGAATTATCATTGTTTATTGACGAACGACTAATTCTCAATATATTTTTGAAAAATTCACCACCTATTAAAAGCAGAATATCACATGCAATATATCCTTAATTTTACCATTACCTAATCCATGGTTTATCTCCAAAGTTAAACAAACAAGAATAACAACATTCATGAGTAGCGAAGCTCAAAAATTAAGAATGGAAATCGAGCAAAAATTTACAATAGAGCAATGTCATAAAAGATAAACATTAAACTAAAATAAATCACGAAACCTTTAAAAATTGATATTGTGAAATCTAGGAATCGATCAACCACCCCAAACAATAAGTAAATCTTAATGAAACATTGTGGGAATATGTAAATAGTGAACTTTATCTTGAATAGGAGTCGAGAAAAAAATGAAAACTTAAAAATGTAGGAATCTAACTAGCACCCTTATTTATTGACGAAAATATAAAGAATGTGAACTTATTCAAACCCTGAAAATCTCAGGTATCTATCTTGTAAGGGAGTTGAGAAAATCACGTTTCACCAAATATGTTTCAGACGGACGAACATTTTGAATTATAGAGTAGCTTTGCTACTAAAAATTACAAACCACGGTTTTTGAAAGAACGCACAATAGAACATATAGTTTCATTCCCTAGGGGAAAGAAAGACAGAAAATTTGAAATGTAAAGTATCAAATTTCTAAACACTCTGTCTCTGTGTCATAACTTATTTTCATCATTTCATAATGGATTCAATCCTTATACTAAAGTAACAGGATGTCTATGTGTCTGTGTATCTGTGTATCTGTGTGTCTGTGTGTCTGTGTGTCTGTGTGTCTGTACCGAAGGATCTCGCTAACCGCTGAACCGATTGGGTTCTCCTTAACAGGGTAGATTGTTATATGTCCCGGGAAGGTTTTTAACTATTTTGGGGGAGGGTACCACCACCCTCCCAAGAGAAATCACAATAAAATCGAAAAAAATTGAAATATTTCCTAGCGTAGTCGCGCTGCGTAGACGCATAAATTTAACAATTGATAACATAGACAAGTTATTTCTCAAATTAGATATTTGAAATAAAAAAACATTTAAAGGCCACTAGAGGCCTCGAGGGGCGTAGCCGCTATAAAATTAATATAGTAAGAACTTTTCTCCTTATGTTAAAGAGGTAAGCTGTCTTTCTGTTTGCTTGTCTGCACTGATAGATTAAGCTAACTGATGCACTGTGATGATTTTATTTATAGATGATTTTTGCTATTTTGATAGCATAGGAATTATCACTAGAAAATTTCAGAGTTTTTGTGGAAAGTGCCCATGGGGGACGGACGAAGAAAAACTTGAAACACAATTTTCATTAAAATTTCCCTACAATAAAAAAATTGAGATAATAGTCTAAAAACCTGCTGTTTTTAACTTTTGTTTACTATTTGCAATGCTTTATTTATTTCAAAATCAAAATCAATCTTTAGTTTTAGAATGTGAATGTAAAAAGAGCCTAGATAGGTACTATATCCACTGTTTATCAAATCCAATGTTTAATCCAATGTTTGAAACAAAGAACATTTAGTCACATTCACACAACTTTGCAAATATTGTGAACATTTTCCAGCAAAATCTTTGCAATCGTCTATGGATCACCCCACTCACGCCTCAAGGATGGAGGTGACATTAGAAAGAAAATCATACTTGTATCCAAAATTATATAAATACGTTTTCTTATTCGTTAGCTAAAAATTTAAGGTAGTTTTAATTCATCTTAATTGGTTAGTTTAAATAAGCAGTGCGCATGATTTAATATTAATAGTATGGTATACATTAAGGGTAATTTTATTTATCCTCAATGGGCATGTACAGTACACTTGTTTTAAATTTTCTTTTCCCCTAAGATCCCTGCCAATCGCCATTTAATTTGAAAACCAATGTGTGATTCTTCATTTATAGGTTAGGTTAGGTATGTATGAGAACCCTGCAGCAATTTTTAGGCTTATGAACAAAGAAAAAAGTAAGTAAAAAGTTAGTGGGGGAAGGGGGCAATGTTCGATTAGGTGGATTCTTCAAGCTTTCTTTATCGGCCATTTTCTTTTTAACAATTAATCAACAAGAGTAAAAACTTCAAAGGCAAAATATTAGCGGGATTATTTTTTTTGATAATCTATTTTGCCTTTTGTTTTTCACCAATTTTGTTATTGCAATTTCTAATTTTTGGTAAAAACATTATTAGTGTCAATAAATTAAAAAAAACAAAGAATAATTTTTATGTTTTATTTATATTTGGTATCGCAGAAAATAAACATGACTCTAATATAAAATAAAAAATACAAAAATTTTGGTAAAAATACAAAAAAGATGAATATAATCTGGATCAGTTGGTAACCAGCTAGGAACACGCATACACACAACCACAGGCCAATGTCTGGTAGTCACTAAGCAGACGCACACGCGCACACTGAATTTTTTAAAATCCTGCGCGCGTTGCGGTCAGCTAAGCAGAGCAATCAGGCAATCTGCACTGTGGCGGCACAGCGGTCAACAACACAACAGCTTCACAAAACAGCTTTCAATTTTTCTGTGGATTTTCGCGCCATATTTTTTGCCGTTTTCCCGTTTTTTTTGATGATTCCCGCGCTTTTTTTTTCTTTTGTTGATGGTTATTAAATTCATGAAGCCATCTTAAATTTTGAAATACTAAAAAGGTCTAATAAGATACTGTACAAAATAAGTGTAAATAAAAAGCAGCTATGCTATGACTAGCTTACAAAGCGCAGGGTACGGCGGCACCGAGGTTGTTTCTGCACAGACCGGCGACGGCGATAGCACCAGTGGGATAGGCGGCAACAGGAGCAATGGGGGCACCAGCGTAGCCAGTAGCAACCACGGGAGCAGCAACACCGAGGGCCTCAGCGGTCAGAGCGGGCTCAATGTGGATGTAGGGCTCGGCTTCGATCTCCTAAACATTAAAAATTAATATCAAAATCGTTAAAATAGTTTTTAAAAGTGAAAAAGGTACATTGAAAGTGTATTAGACTGGTCGCCAAATTTGTTTAAACTCATTTCTTTCGTTAAAACTTATTAAACTTTGTTACTTATTAAATCATGATTTTCATCAACATAAATTTATTGCCTTTCATTGTCTTATCCCTTAAGATCACTAAAACGTACCTCGTGGATGTAAGGCTCGGCAGCGATTTCCTGGTGGACGTAGGGCTCGGCAGCGATCTCCTGGTGCAGGTAGGGCACCAGCTGGGGAGCGGCATTAGCCATGGCGACGAAACACAGAACAACCTAAAATAATGAAGCTCATTATTAAAAACTAGTGGCTGCGCTCCTAGGATCTACAAGCTCTGTATTCGAAGGAGTTAGGAAAGTAGTGAAATAGCTTAAATCTAAACTTAATTATGAAAATTAAAAAGCCTAAAACCACCCTGGGACCCGTAAGAAGCTTCCATTATATTGAGAACTGAATCTAATCAGTAGTTATCGAAAAAACCTTACTACTTTATAGAATAGGATGTAATGAATCCAAATTTTAAATAACGTCAACATGATAGTAATTTTGCATTTGAAATTAATTAAATATTTGTTTGTATAAGTCTCACATTTCAAGATTTACTAATTAAAATTTAATTAAAAGTTATATTTAAAATGACAAAATAAAGAGATTAGAGAATTTTTAAAAAGAGAAAATTTTTACATAAACTTTATAAACAAAAGTTTCAGGTTTAATTTTTAAAAGCGAAGCTTTTCTATAATTAGGGTCGGTCCGTCCGTACGTCCGTCCGTCCGTACGTCCGTACGTCCATAACGGATAGCTTTTTCCGTTAATTTAGGCATGTTAGAATTGTCCTATCGATTTCAATTTTTGCATGGTGATTCCTTTAGTAGTTAGGTACGATTTAGAAAGCGTAGCAACTCTATAATCATTACCAAAATGTCCGTACGTCCATTTTAAACATGTTGATTTTTTTACTTTTTTAACAACAAATTTTTATGTGATCAAATCATCGGATTGATCTGATTTTTGGTATATTGATTCCTGGGACAACAAAGTATAATGTAATAAGCGAAGCAACTCTATAATCAAGTCCTAAAAATGTAAGTATGTCCATAAAAATTATCCTGTATCAAGCAGTTTTACAACAAATTTACTTACAATTTTGCTTTGACTCTTATAAATTTATATTATGATAATTATTAAGTTCTAACACTATACAAGTGTTAATGTCCGTTTGTCCTACCGTTTCAGTGCTTCGCTTTTATGGATGTTGTCATCCTTGTTTTTTTAAATATCAATTGATTTAGTTGTAAATTACATCTGAAAATGAAAAACAAAAAAGAAAATTCTAAAAAAGTTTGGCAATTTATATTTTGTTTAAAACATTTGAAATAAAAACTAACTATTTCCAAAGAAAATCAAAATAAATTTCTTTTCATCTGAAATTAGTTTTCGAATTCTATAAGTTTTTTTTATTTATTCAATTTTTTTTTCATTGAAAAAAAAATATTTAATACCATATTCTAATAATTTAAATTATTTTACTTTATTGTTATTGCTGCGCTACTTATGGAAAAATTATCTTTATTGTGATAAAAATTATTTGGAGGCAATAAGACTAAAATTAAATTAAATACTAAGCAAATTGCCAATTATGTGACATTTATAACACAATTAAAACAAAGGGAAGTCTTTTAGGAAAAGGGGGAAAAGAGAAAAAGTGTTAAAGAAAAAAAGGAGAAAAAGAGAGAGAGAAACATTTAAAATTTTTGCATTGACATTTTCGTGCAATTAAACCATGATATTGGAACATAGATAGATAGATAAATTTTAAGAGATTAAGAAAGAAAGGGAAGGGGAAAACTGGTAAAGATAGATAAACATTTTTATGGCAATTAAGACAATTAAAAGAAAGGCCAATTACGCTTCTTAATCTTTCATTCTTTGATATTATAAAATTTAAAGCTGGAAGCAAAACTCTGTAGTTAGACCTACCCAATAAAGATATATATACCACGTTTTTATATGTTGGAAATTTTACAAATTTATTGCCTTGAATATTTGATAATTTTTTCACCATTTTTTATGGCTTAAATTTCATCCCCACACGCCAAAAAATGTAATTATCGCCGGACAAAATACAAGAACTACGATACAAAGGAAAATCTACATTGATATTGAGATTTCTTGGCATTAGTTTGGATAAAAAGACGCACACACACATACACACACACATACGCACACAGAAAAGTGGGTGTGTGGTGGTAGGAAAGGTCATCAAACCAATTTTGGCGTTGGGTGTTTTTATAAAAATGCACAAAAAAGTGACAGCAACAAAACTTAGATGTCACATAAATAGGTAATTGTTTTTCAATAATGGAAATAGAAATAAAAAAGTGAATTAAAAAGATTCAGTTTCCCCAATTTTCAAAGAAAATTGAACTTATCCAACGTTTCAGCAGGAAATATCACTAAATCACTATAATGCATTTGCTTAAAGTTATAAAAAATAATAATATGTATTTTAAAAATGTATAAGTGTAACTAAACTAGTTTTTGGGCAACTGAAGGTCTTTTTGGGAGGTTTAGTATAAACACTTTGCGTTAAAAATGCATAGATAAAGAAGATGAGGCGGGCGAGGGATAAAATATTTTGGGGTTGGGGGCGTCACTTAGATATCACACAAAACAACAACAAAGAATTAAATATATACAAATATTGATTGAAAATCTTTTATATTATGTTATAGTATTTTTTGAAATCTGGATTTAAAGCTTTATAAAAAGGTAGGTTATGCTTTACATAATATAATTTTACTGATCTATCATAAAATTAAACAAAACTATGAAAAATCTTTAAGTGAATTGTTTTTAAATCACTCTCTATTAAGTAAATATAAACATTAATCTTTAGTGGTAAAAAATCAATAAAAAGATGGGAAAATAGCTATTATCTTTAAAGTTTATTTGTAAAAATATAAAATTCTGACTTTAAAAATATGACTTCTAAATCACTTCTAGTTTTTAAATAAATCTAAACCCATTTCACATAATGAGTATACACATAAAAATTTGATCATAAAAATGGAAGGAAAAAATATAATTGAAAGAGCACGAAAAATTGAAGTATTGAACTTACGATAGCGTGCATTGTGAATGAAGGTTGTGGTCCAACTGATGAGGTGCCGGGCCACAACACTGCTTTTTATACCAACACAACCTGCGTCAACCCGGGTGAGATCAAAAAAAGATTAAAAATCTATTTGTTACACAACATAAAAAAATGTAATTCATGTAATTTTGACTTTAAAAATAAGTAAAGTTTACATTTTTTAATTTCAAAAAATTAACAAAATTAATTTTTTTAGTACATGGCGCTTACATATTGAATTAAAGAAATGATAGCTTAACATTATAAAGATGAGTGGTCATGGGATACTCCTGTACTTACACTTGTTATTATGGAAGACCCAGCTTTTACTAACAACGAAATTAAGTCGAGAAAAAAATCACAAAACCAATACGGGATTTTCAGCTCTCTTTGGGGGGCAACACTTAGTAGAATTGATGACGTTCTTATCTGCCCCCCAAATATTATTTGAGATTTTTTTCGATTGTTGGCTATTCCTTATTCCTGGGAAGAACTTACTGTATGTTCAAACCAGCGGCTACTCTCCTAGAGGCCTTTGAGGTAAGAAAGGTTTGAGGTCTCAAAAGTGCAACTTTGGTTTAAAAAGAAAAAGTATTACAAATTTTGGGTGGGCGTTTATTTTTTTGTCATGGGCGATTCGAAGGGAGAACTACATTCGAAGGGAGAACCTTTAGTACAAACTTAGACAAACTCCTAGACAACCTGCTACTTTTACAAAAGGATGAAAAATGAAAAGTTTTTAAATCTGTTAGTAAATACTAAATATCAATTTGATTTTTAAATTTCTTAATTTTTTATTTTATTTTTAGAGGTGACTTCAAAAACCAAGTAAAGTTCATTAGATATTTGTACCTTTAAGTTAACGAATAAAAATATTTTAAGAAATTTACTTTAAGAATAAATTAAATTCTCAATACTTTCAAAATGTCAACAAATTCTTTAAAAATTTAACAAATAGACAGGGGCGTCCAAGCTTTTTATTTTGGGGGGGCTAAAAATTTTTTAGGGGGGGGTAATTCGTTTTTGGGGGGGGGTAAAATGGCGCGCGAAGCGCGCTGCAATTTTTTTTTACCCCCCCCAAAATTTTTACCCCGGGGGTAAAATTTGCTTGGGGGGGGTAATTACCCCCCCTGAAATCTGTTGGCAGGGGTAAATTTAGTTTACCCCCCTCAAAATTTACCCCCGGGGTAAAATTTTTGGGGGGGGTAAATTAAATTTTATTAAATATATAGTATTAAAAATGCGTGCGAAGCGCGCAAAATTTTTTTTATTAGAGATTTTTTTATTTTGGGGGGGTATTTACCCCCCCCAAAATTGTTTGGGGGGGGTAAAATGAAAAAAAGTTTGGGGGTGCCTACGGCACCCCCAAAATCGTTTGGGGGGGGGGGGGGTAATCGCCCCATTACCCCCCCCCCTTGGACGTCTATGCAAATAGATTTTAAAAATGTCTAATTGAAAAGATATTAAAAAAACAAGGATGACAACATCCATAAGTAGCGAAGCATAAAAATATGTATAAGAATTTAAAGATTAGTTGTCAAAAGCATGTATTGTATATTAGGAAATAAATCACGAAACCTTTTCAAAATTTGTTTTAATTTCATAATATTTATATTTCAGTAATACGACTAACAGACTGACGGTCAAAGTAAATTACATACTGGATGCTCAAAACAACAGGAAATTTAATTTTGATATTTTTAACTACAAAAATTTTAAAAATCGGACCATAAACACCAAAGATATGAGGAAAAATGTGAAAAATATAAAAATAGCCAAAAACCTGCAAAAAGGCAGTCTGACCACCATTGATGTTTTCTTGAAACGACAGGAAATTTAATTTTGATATCTATAACTGAAAAAATTTTGGAAATCGGACCATAAACACCGAAGATATGGAGAAAAATGTGAAAAATACAAAAATAGCCTAAAACCTGCTAAAAAGCGGTCCTATCGCTATTGATGTTTTATAGTTAATTGTGCTCCTTAATAATGTGAATGTTGTCAAAAAATTTCAGCCTTTTATCTTTTATAGGAGCCGAGAAAATCACGTTTCCCCCAAACTAAGACATATGGACATACGGACATACAGACATACGGACAGACGGACATTTCAAATTATAGAGTAGCTTCGCTACTAAAAAAGAAGATAGGGAAGCATTGCTTCAAACATATTTTTTAAAAAATCTTTGCTAACATATAGCAAAACATAGCTAGTTTTCCTCAATCCACCCTTTTTCCCTTGAAAATAAGGGAGTGGGGGATATTTTTATTCTTTATGCCAAACACATATCGGCCCTATACCTGCGAAACTAATCAGTATCCTATATAACCTGATGTGACAATTAACAATCATTTTATATATATTTTAAATGAATAAAAGGGGGTTGGTTGGGGTTGTGCATGATTACGCACAGGATGGAAATCGCCAAAAAGTTTTAGATTGTGGCAAATAAAGCAAAGTAGATGAGTGTTCCTTGTAAGTAGGAGGGGTAGTTTTGAGGGGAGGGAAATGGTGGGAGTAGAACGCGATAAAAAGGCCTAACCAGGGAGGAAGGAGACATTTGGCTGTTTATTACGCTAGTCACAAAAGTATTAAAATGACGTTTTCTTATTCGGGACTTTTATTACAATTGATTGGTTTGTTCATTATGTTGGTTGTCTTAACGTTTCAATCACTAATTAAATACATAGAAGGAGTAATTGTGTGCATCATCATTGGGGATGTAGATCAATTTATCGGCCATTGTCTTATCGCTTTATATCCCTGGGCCTAACACGCTTTCTTATCTCCCAAAGTATCTCTATCTGGGCTTTATTCCAAATAAGAAAAAAATGAAATTTAGTGCGTGATTCTGTTCAATAGGATCCGAGAATAATTTTTCATTTTTTATCAGCGTGGCTACGCTACAAGTCACTCTTATAGGTTGAGAGGCGAATTTGATAGTATGTGACGTTCTAATCATGAATGTTTTTTCGCTTGAATTTTACCATAAAAACCTTTATATCTTTCTACCGTTTGCATCAACAAAAATTTCGAGGGTATTAGACTCCCCTCCCCCCTTCCACCCAAAAAATCTTCCCCAAAATATTTTGGAAGCTTCGCGCCATAGTACATTGCCACTAATTTTCAAAATAATAATGCAAAAATAATGTAGTGGATGTAATTGACCCCATCAAAAGAATTTTGTTGATTGAATGTAAATTTTGCTTCATTAGCAATCTCCCCCCTCCCCCTCACTTACTGCAATTATTTCCAATGTGTACGTTAACACACCCTTTTGTCATATTTAATTTTAAGTTGGTTAAGAGTTTGACTATTTTTGAATGTCAGCATCCTTGTTTGTTTGATCATTTATTTATGTTTCAGTTGACATTTTTTATCTGTCGTACTATTTTTTTATTTTTTTTGTAGCAAAGATACTCTAGAATTTACTTTGTTTATCCTTCCTTTATTCGTTTGCAATTAAAAACAGGTTTATACAGTCCAATTGGGCATTGCATTTTAAAAGGAAAATGTAATTTACTTCAGGCGTTATCCTCTTAGAATATTTTCCTCCTTCCCCCCCAAAGAATTATGAATAAGAATTTTCAAAATTGAAAAAAAAATATTTCTAAGAGGATTCTTCATTGTTTTGAAAGATAGACGGATGCAATTTCAAGATTAATATTATTAGCATATAATTTTAACATTATTTGTATCTGTCTAAAGCCAAAAATTCATGGTAGAAATCGGTTTATTTGGCTGCTACTCTACTTTGCTTTTGAATTTTCTTGTGAAGCATATTGGCCAAAGAGTAGTTAACAATTATTCTAGAACTACTGTTGTCCATATTTTATGTTCTATTTTGCTGCTATATTAGATACTAGAGTTGGCTCGATATAATTATCTCCCTATTGGCTAGTTTTCTATATGCATATCTATTTCTCAATAAATCTATTTTCCTCACCCGGCATTACTATCTAAAAGAAAGTAAATATTTAATAATCTAAATGATTTTAAAAAGGTTTTTTAAATTATATTTTTTTCTTTACATTACCATCACCAAAGGGTTAATGATGATGATTACAATTTTAGTTTAATATTTGAACACACAAAGTGTCTCCACAATCGAATTCTTTTAAAATAGAGTTTTCTTAAATTCATTATATTATAAATCTAAATTTTCTTTTTTATGATTAGAAATTAAATACATTGATATAAGGTAAATAGCAACATGAAATTAAAAAAAGGAATTTATTTTTAATAAAGTAATATAATGGGTCTTATCGTTCTGGGCAGTGAGAGTTTATTATGGATTATTGGAGCACTATGAGTTTTAAACAAATATTCCTTGGAAAACTTGAGCTCGTTTATAGACATTTATTTCCTATATAGATCTGACATGGATCTTGAAGCAATTAAGCAGGCCGTTTTGTACATGTTAAAAATTGGAAGATTTCATTAAATAAAAGTTATCGCAAATATACTTAGTAAACTAGAGGCTTTGCCCCAAGAGGAAATAAAAAATGATGTGAGTATTAGAATCATTTCATCTTCTATTACCTACCCAGCCGAAAAAATTGCGAATGAATCGCCAATCCCTGCTGAAAAAATTGTGAATGAGTCGCCACATTTTTTTGTTTTTTGGGGGTTGGGGGTGTCCCACCCCCAAGAAAATAGCCTAAAACCACAACAGGACCAGTAGGTATATTCCCTGAAGAGTAGAATCTAATCAGTTTAGTGGTTACCGAGATCTTAAGGGACGGACAGACAGACAGACAGACGGACAGACAGACGGACGGACAGACAGACGGACAGACAGACAGATAGACGTACAGACAGACATGATTCTACTTTGTATTATAGATTCTCTAAATATCTTATTTGTCTCATGTTAGTTTGACTGTCTTAATTTTTTGCTAATATAAATATAATGTATTTCTTTTCTTCGCTACTAAATGCTCAAGTATCTATAACTCATTAACATTTTAATAAAAATCCAGGGATCTTAGGGAATAATACAATCAACGATAAGTTTAAGTACTGCCCCGATTCCGACTAACAAAATAATTTCATATGTAGATTAAATTATTGGTTGTAAAGTTTTGACACTGATAGTTTGTACCACTTAATCATAATTTGATTAATATTTTCAAAGATTTTAAGCGAAGCCCCGTTTAATTTACAGTCCAATGTCACCTCCCTCCCTGGTAAAACCTGTAAGATTAAAGATATCAATAAGATTTTTGAAAACAAGTATGAATACAATATCTAGAAAGCGAAGCTCAGCAAATCAAACACTCTCAGATAAGAAATATAAAGTGTCAGAACCCAAATCAAATATTTGAATAGCATTTAGGCGCCTAGAATAAATTCGATATAGATCTGTGGCAATTTTTTTTAACAGCATGATTTATAATAGTTACTTTGCTTATAACAATATATACTTTTAAGATCTCGCTAACAGCTGAACCGATAAGGGTTCCGTTTACTGTACAGCTTTTTATAGGTCCACGGAAGGTTTATAACCAAATAAGGGAGAATAGACAAACCCCAAACTGTCCCAGTTTTGAGCAACCCGATTCCTGTGACTTCATATAAAAAGGGTAGGGGGGAAGAAAATCTCTTCCCTTTTCTCCCATCTCTTTTGAAGAGATTTTCTTCCCCCCTTCCCTTTTTCTTTCACGAAACGTATATGACGTAACTGGAATCGTCTTGCTCGAAACTGGGACAGTTTGGGGTTTGTCGGGAGAATACCTTCACCATCTAAGAGAAATCGCCTCTTGAATAAATACATTATCCAAAAAATCTAAAATTGAATTTGAGGAATTACTTCCCCCACTTATAGTATTGTATTTAGAAGTTATCCAACATTCCCACGAAAACTTATGGCCGCAGCAATAAGTAATAACAATATCAATTAGTGGATAGACAACAGTTAAATTGCAGTAGGCAAAGCAATTAGGAAAACTGTCTGTTTAAAAGGTCACTGCCCCTTACCCTTTCATTTAATTTTCAAAGACTATTTACATTTTTTTTATATACTTTTCTCTTCAGCTAGGGTCCAAACCCTGCACCACATCCGTGATCATAAATAACCATTTTGTACTTTGCAAATTCATAAATTAAGTTTGCACTAAATGATATACTTTATCTGCAAAAAAAGATTAAGCTATGAAGGGAGGGAGAGTTTAAAAAAAACGTGTTTATGTGCACTGTAAGTGGCAGAGAAATAGAGTATACAGATTAGAGGTGTAACTATTAAAAAACAATGTTTATGTGCACTGTAAGTGGCAGAGAAATAGAGTATACAGATTAGAGGTGTAACTATTAAAAAACAATGTTTATGTGCACTGTAAGTGGCAGAGAAATAGAGTATACAGATTAGAGGTGTAACTATTAAAAAACAATGTTTATATGCACTGTAAGTGGCAGAGAAATAGAGAATATAGATTAGAGGTGTAACTATTAAAAAACAATGTTTATGTGCACTGTAAGTGGCAGAGGAACAGAGTATACAGATTAGAGGTGTAACTATTAAAAAACAATGTTTATGTGCACTGTAAGTGGCAGAGGAACAGAGTATACAGATTAGAGGTGTAACTATTAAAAAACAATGTTTATGTGCACTGTAAGTGGCAGAGGAATAGAGTATACAGATTAGAGGTGTAACTATTAAAAAACAATGTTTATGTGCACTGTAAGTGGCAGAGAAATAGAGTATACAGATTAGAGGTGTAACTATTAAATAAACAATGTTTATGTGCACTGTAAGTGGCAGAGAAATAGAGTATACAGATTAGAGATGTAACTATTAAAAAAACATGTTTATGTGAACTTTAAGTGGCAGGGAATAGAGTGTACAGATTAGAGGTGTAAAAAACAGTATTTATTTGCACTGTAAGTCGCAGTGAATAGAGTATACAAATTAGAGGTGTGAATGATAAAAAAACAAAGTGATATAAGTTATATGTCTATAATACAAAGTTAGATGATTTCTATCTATGTTAAGATCTCGCTGAACTGATATGGATCGTTAAGCTATCCTGTAAAGGAGAACCATATCCGTTTAGCGGTTAGCGAGATCCTTCAGTACAAACAGACACACAGACAAACAAACATCAAGTTACTTTATTACAAGTATATTATTCTATTATTTTATATTTTTTTCTCTCATATAACATTTTTGATTTTCGACAAAAACTTTCTTGCTTACAAATGACTTAAAATAAAAAATATTTTGGAATTTTTTCTAATTCGAGTCTTTAATTCTGGGATATCTATTGCTATAGTTCTGATGCCATTTTTACCGGATTTAGTGCAGAAACTTTACATAAATGGAGTGGGTTCAAAATTAAACATAAAATTTTTTTATGTCTTTTTATTGTCAAAATATTATAATTCTAATAGTATTTTTTATTTTTTCCCTCCTAAATCTAGTTGGGCATTTTCTCCTAATAGCATAAAACCATCCTAAGACATAATGATATAAAGCATACTTAAAAATGTATTATATAAAAGGTTTCAGCCAATTTTAATAGTCTCAATCATCCCACTCTCTTTAAATGTTAAAATCTAAATAAAACATCCAATATAAAAGACCCAATCATAAAAAAACAGAGAAGACTTTTTTGCAAATAAATCAAAAAATTCCAAACACTTAATAAAATCCTCTAGTAATCTAGATTTTAGCGATTTGTCAAAAACTAGCGACTGCTCCCCTAGCATCTGGGGGCACTGTATTCAAAGAGGCTGAAAGGGCCTGCTAGAAAAATAGCTTTAACCCATCTCAAGACTTAAATCTGAAAATGAAATATCCTAAAACCATCACGGGACCTATTTAAAGTTTACCAAAAATTGAGAGCCCAATTTGTTTATGAGATATTGAGATCTTAAGTTTCAGACAAACAACACTGCTATAATAGGAGATGTTAGCAAAATTTTTTAATAAAAATTTTAACTTATAGTATCCGTCTTGATTAAATTTTGTTGTTGTACTACTGTGTTTCTTATTATGGATGTTATTATCCTTGTTTTGAACTATTTTATCAGAACACCTATGCCTGCCTATTCTATATATAATTACTTGGATATTGCACTAAATTTTCATGTACTCTAATTCTCACAGCTGGATAAAATGTCGATACCCATCCACCCACCCCCTAAACCCCATCACATCCCCTCCTACTTGATAAATGAACTGACTAATAAATGAGGTTCATATTAGGTATTAAAATTGACGATATATTTCCCCCTATAAATATATCCACGTATACTATATCCATTGCATGCCCGAACTGTTTTGTTTGAAAAATTAGATCCATTAAATAGCACCTGCACCTGCAATCACAAGTAATCAAAATTATGAGTATTGTCAATGTCAGTAATCTCCAGGGAGAAAGGGGAATCTGGACTTGAACCCAAAGTTTTATTACCACGTCTTCTTAATTGTTGGCTTACAAACTAGAACTTTTATTAAATTTTGGTAAGCTTGTATTAGCTAAAAGTTTTAATCCACAGTTTTTCACCAAAAATTTTATTCTACAAAAGGTGTAATTTTGTTTGTCATAATTGTGGGTGTAAATCCAATTATTGTCTATTGTCTTATCCCTTAAGATTCCTGGTAATCTTAGTTTTTAATGCATCTGTAACGATTTTTATTAAAAACAAGGACAAGTATGTAGATAGATACTGTGCATTAATTTTGGATTGGGATGGGGATGGGGGATAAAAATGCGCAACGTAGAATTAAAATTATCTCATTTTCAAATTTACAGCCAAACTATTATATTAACCCATAAAAAAATAATTTAACAGGTTCATTTTATTCTAGAGTAAAATTATACTGAGAATTTTATCGATTTTCAAAAAAATGAAGAGGCCAGAAATTTCGTTCATAGCACGAACATTTTCAAAATAGGTTATGAATAAGTTTATTAGAAGTAAATTTACCTAAAAAATGAATATAATGCAAGTATTATGTCCTGTTACACTTGTAATAAAGCTTTATGGGATTATTTCATGTGTCAAGAAAAATCAAGTCTTTATACAATACAACATAATTTTCAACAAGGTCAAGTTAGTGTGTTTTTCCAAGAAAGGACTAAAATTAGGTTAGAATATAATTTGTGCCCAATCGCCTTATGAAATATACAGAATTATAAGATTATTTCTTATCATTACAGGAATATTCATCAAGATCAAGGTTTGATATTGAGTAATAAAAAAATGTACATATATGTTTAGTCTATACAACGAAGCGTTGCCCTTCAATATCATGAATAAATCAGCTGAAATTACAAAATACTTTTTCAAATTAAATCAGTTGTTGGTTTCAGCTGATGTTACCATTAAATCCGTAGATGATTGCAAATTGACGGGACAAATATCATTCATATAAAAACTTCTTATTTTCTGCAAAAATACAAGAAAGAAAACTTTAGCTTTATAATTGTGTATTATTTATGATTTTTTTGTAATAACACTTGATATTTCATGCTATCATAGTATGTGGTTTGGTGAATTAGTAGCCTGGTATAATTACATATTATTAATCATATACAAACTAATATATATACTAGAGATATAGAGTGATCAATATTATAGTTGGGTGAATTAGTAGCCTGGTATAATTACATATTATTAATCATATACTAACTAATATATATACTAGAGATATAGAGTGATCAATATTATAGTTGGGTGAATTAGTAGCCTGGTATAATTACATATTATTAATCATATACTAACTAATATATATGTTCTAGAGATATAGAGTGATCAATATTATAGTTTGGTGAATTAGTAGCCTGGTATAATTACATATTATTAATCATATACAAACTAATATATATACTAGAGATATAGAGTGATCAATATTATAGTTTGGTGAATTAGTAGCCTGGTATAATTACATATTATTAATCATATACAAACTAATATATATACTAGAGATATAGAGTGATCAATATTATAGTTGGGTGAATTAGTAGCCTGGTATAATTACATATTATTAATCATATACAAACTAATATATATACTAGAGATATAGAGTGATCAATATTATAGTTGGGTGAATTAGTAACCTGGTATAATTACATATTATTAATCATATACTAACTAATATATATACTAGAGATATAGAGTGATCAATATTATAGTTGGGTGAATTAGTAGCCTGGTATAATTACATATTATTAATCATATACTAACTAATATATATACTAGAGATATAGAGTGATCAATATTATAGTTGGGTGAATTAGTAGCCTGGTATAATTACATATTATTAATCATATACTATTAATATATATACTAGAGATATAGAGTGATCAATATTATAGTTGGGTGAATTAGTAGCCTGGTATAATTACATATTATTAATTATATACTAACTAATATATATACTAGAGATATAGAGTGATCAATATTATAGTTTGGTGAATTAGTAGCCTGGTATAATAATCTTTTTTCTAGGGGCATAACTGCTAGTTAATCATATACTAATAAAATTGAGACATAGAGTGCTATTACTTGTACTTCAAAATAATTTAACCCTTAACAGTCGGGCCCCTTGCCGCACCTTAATCGGTCGGGGGGGGGGGGGGGGGCGTTATCTCAGTTCCCATCAGAGCTAGAGGGCTAAAAATTTTGTGCATGTTCTTTGATTGATAATAAATTTCCGACCTTAAAGGACGCCTGCAAGAAATAACACGCTTTAACAGCTGAAAGACTGCCACAAGAAGACCCAATACCCCAAATTTAAAGCCTTCAGCTTTAATAACAAAAAAGTTCTAGGCATTTCAAAATAGCATTTTATGTACAATGAAATTTTTGAAAGATTTCCAATGCTCATAAAAGAAAAAACAATATTAAATTACGTCGCCTAGACACAAAATTATAACCTTATCTTTATCAGAAACTTAGATTGCCTGTAACTGATTACATTTTTACAATAAAAACACCACATTTCATAGTCAAAATCTATTTAAAAAAATTCGATTTAAATTGCATTTTTAAACGAAAATCATAGCGGAAACAAAGGGGTAAACTAATACAAGCTTAGCTGTGATTGGTTGTTAAGCTGATTCAGCCTTCTTATTGGCTACAGTACATTCGGTACAACGCAAGTAAAACTTAATTTTTTAAAAAGATTTTGACTATATAAATGGGTATTTTTATTGTAAAAATTTAATTAGTTACTGGAAACCTAAATTTATGACAAAGATAAGCTTATAATTTTGTTTCTAGGCCACGTAGTTTACTTTCAAAGTTTTCAACATGAGCATTGCAATTCTTTCAAAATTTTCATTGTACATAAAATGTCATTTTAAAATGACTAGAACTTTTTTGTTATAGAAGCTGAAGGCTTCAAATTTGGGGTATTGGGTCTACTTGTGGCAGTCTTTCAGCAGTTAAAGCGTGGTATTTCTTGCAGGCTTCCTTTAAGTGAGTCAAAGTCAATTTTCGCTTCCTTCACCCTTTTAATTAATAACCATTGTTTTTAGGTACATTTTTGCTTAAATTTCAAACGGCTGTAATTTTCTTATTTTTGAAGCTAGAAAAACAATTTTTTTGCAGAAAATGTTTATCTTTATGTAAATTTTATATTAGAAATATCAAAACATAAATTTCAGCGGCCGCAGCTGTACTTGGAAGCTACCAGCCGCCGCAGTCGGCGGTCGGCGGGAAAACGGGTCTTTATGAAATTTTAATACTTTATGAAGACATGTCAGAAAAGCTTAAGTTTAAAATTTGAAGTCTCTAAGTAAAAAATTGCGGCCACAGGAGCCATTTAAAGATTTCTGCAGACCTGGAGGAACAAGACCTGCAGGATCATACCTGGAACCTGAAATTGACTTAAATACCTAAATTTCATCTGAGGATGTTCTACTAGAGGATATTTTAGTATTTTGATAAGTTAAAATGCTTAGTTTTAGTCAAAACAAAATTTTTGCTCTTTACCTGGATGACCCCGCCAGGTTTGCTAGTATCCTGTGTCCGCCAGGATGGAGATATTAAAAAATGCTAACTCTCAGTTATGTGGCTACCCATACTTAAAAAGTCACACAGTCTAGGCTCTTTATCTTTCACACCCAGAAAATGAGATAGAAAAAACCGGAGGGAGGGGGCGTTCAACACCCCTCCCCCCCTCGACTGTTAAGGGTTAGACCACTGATCCGATTGAGTTCTACATGTTAGGGAAAGTTCACATAGGTTCTGTTATGGTTTTAGGCTATTTTTATGCCCGCCCCTTAACCTTAAAATTATATGCCTTGATAGTCACCAGTATGTCAAAATTTGAAACCATTCTCTGGGTAATCTAAAGGTCTGTTGGTCTAATACATATACACATCAAAATGTAAATTGTATAAGTCAATTTATGTTGTTTGCTTATATTGCTTGGGGAATTATAAAAAATAAATAAATATGTTTTTTATAATACTAAGATATTTTCTTATATAAATTTGCAATAAATCCAGTTTAAATGCAATATTAATTAATGTAAAGAAAAAGACATTAATAGTTTAAATGAAAAGAAAAGTTTTTCGCTTATGAAAGAAATACATAAGTTCTTGCATTATATCTTCTTATATAAAAATATTTTCTTAATAGCTTTTCCTTATTCTTTGTCTTGCTATATGAAATTAATAGAGTCTAGATAGATAGATAGATAAAGAGAAATATAGATTGATAGATAAAAATATAAATTTAACAAGGACTATTATTTTCTTAAATAACAATGTATAATAGTTATTTATCGCATCAGACATCTTTCCGCGGAAATTAAAATGAAAAATATTAGATTAAAACCAGTTTTGATGATTTTTATTTAGATAATCGTGGAAAATTGTCTGTAATACTATGCTATACATAATTTTACAGTATGGCTGAGAACCGGTTCTTATTCAGTGGATATTAATCGGTTTCGAAAGTCATTTAAAGTTTTAACCAACCGTACTTACAGACATACTCTAGATATAAAATAGATGCCTTACTAAAAATATTAAGAGTAATTTTATAAAAAAAAATTTAAGCGAAGCTTTTCTAATATTTTGGTCGGTCCGTCCGTACGTCCGTTACAGTTAGCTTTTTTCGTTAATTTAAACAGGTTAGAATTGTCCTATCATATTTCAAACATATAACAGTTAGGTACGACTTAGAAAGCGCAGCAACTCTATAATTGTTACCAAAGAGTCTATTTAAAACAAGCTTATTTTTTACTTGAATGTTAAAATTATCATATTCATCTGATTTTTTTAATACAGATTCCCCACAAGAAGGTATAGTGTTATTAGCGAAGCATTCCTATAATCAAGTCCTAAAAACGTCAGATGTCCTTAAACAGAAATGTGTATTTAATCAGTTGCA
Organism: Acartia tonsa; assembly: GCF_053477335.1. NCBI lineage: Eukaryota > Metazoa > Arthropoda > Copepoda > Calanoida > Acartiidae > Acartia > Acartia tonsa. Next base: position 33,405,755 of record NC_137262.1, on the reverse strand, counting down.
ACAAATTTACTTACAAGTTTGTATAGGCAAAAGCATTGATATTCAGTTTATTCAGTTCTGACACTCTTCAAGTGTTAATGCTCGTTTGTCCTTCCATTTCAGAGTTTTGCTTTTATAGATGTTGTCATTCTTGATAAATATTGTCTATAAATAAATTATACATATTTAAATTTGTGTAACATCACTTAATTCTATACTGGAATGCTAGTATCCCTTAACCCATGTCAAAAGTTTTAAATTACTCAGTAGTGATTTATTTTTAATGTCATTATTATCAGGGCTCGGCAGCCGCGCGTCAGCTGCCTGTAAGCTTCAGGAAAATCAACCTTTTACATTTAAAAAATCAGCTGGAAATGTAAACCTGACTCAAATCTAATTATTCATTGTAGAATAACATACATATGTCACGGAAATACGAGGTACCGATTCAGGATAAGGACAGGCCAACGAGTAAACTAACGTATACGACCGTCGGCCTAATTGGCCACAATCACTAACTGTGATTGGGAGAGATTATCATTATCCCTCTCATAACGTCATCTGTAGGTTTTCGGGAATACTTGATATCAAATTATATTATGATATACCACATTATGATATATATTTAATTATTAATTTGTTCTAGTATATTGTAAAGAAGCAGTCACCAAAACCATGGGCTCGCCTACACTTTCGGTGGCTTCTTTTTAATATGCAAGATTGTATTCTTAATGAATTCCGAAATAAATATTAGTATAGGAAAAAATTGTGCTTATTGTGCCTTTTTAAATATTCACGGATAACTTCATTAAATACAGTCGACATAATTTATTGAATTTTTCTGTTTACCTATTAGACCTATGAACTCAAGTATTGAGATGTAATCTTCATTTAGAGAACTTTATAAAGGAAATAATATATTTTGCCAAAGTTCTTTGTGGTGACGTTGCCTATCTGTCCAAATAATTTCCATAATATTTGACCTTTGTCTCAAACGAGTAATTTATTATTATCATCTAGAATATTTTAGATCAGCCAAGGGCGTACATGTCTTTTTTTGGGGGGAGTGGATGAAAAAAGTTACTGCTTCACCCCTAGCCTCTGGTAAGATAAGTTCGATTTGATGAATAGCCCAAACCACCCATCTTCAAACGGGAATAATCTCATTTTTAAAACAAGCGTAACTTTTCTATAATAAGGTTAAGTCCATGAATCCGTACAACCACAATGGGTATATTTTATTGATAATAAAATAATGAAAAATTTTGTATAGCATTGTATTAGATCCAGTTTTCCACGAATGTAAAAATGTACAACCATTTATATATCCGTGGAAAGCTGTTTATAATACTATGCGCTAAATAACTATTCCTTATTTTGTATGAAATGATGTTTACTACTACTCAAACATTTATAATAAAATGTATAACTTCTTCTACATACATTCAACTACATAATAATGGATATAGAATACGTGGATATTGTGACAGGGGAGGTTTTTGTCGTCAATTTCGGTTCCAAATATAGTTCTTAGTCAGATATTTACTTTTTTCCATGGTAACGGGAAAGGGTACCTTTATATTAGCCAGCAGAGTGAAACATTTATTTCAGGGTATGCAAGAATATTTTACAAAATCCACGTATTCTATATCCATTTATATAACATAATTTTACATGATGATCCACTTAAAGCACTCGGCACCTCGGGGCTAAAAAAACTAGTTTTAATCTCATAATTGTACATTCTATATCCGCGGAAAGCCTTTTATAATACGACGCGAGAAATAACTATTAAGCAGTTCCAGAATTTTTTTTTTTTTCATAATCATATTATTTAGTAGTTGAGCTAATTTATATTTCAATGTGTCTGTTGTAGTTTTAAGGCAACTTTACTATTATCCAAGTGGTCCGTCTGTCTACCTGTAATGTTCTGGGTTACCTTTATTCTTACAGAGATAATGTTTATCTGAGTTGCTATTAAAGACGTACAATCAGAACGTACTGTAAATATTTATATGGCCTATACGATTGAGAATCACCATTTAACACACCGTTTTTAAAAATAGATTTATGATTACTTTAAAATTAAGCCTAAAAAAAATACAAAACATTAGTTATACATAATGTTTTTAAAAATGTACATTTTACATGCGTAATGTATATTGTATAAACTATAAAGTTAGTAATATAACTTTTAGTAAAACTTATAAAGTAGAACGCAAATGCATTAAGAACAAGGTTTATTTTTAAACTTTCAAGTTCACACAAAGATTTTCTTAGTATTTAAAACAAAATTTACAAGTATGTACCTTGGCTGTTTAAACTTTTTTTTTTATACTTTTTGTATAAAAATGTTAATTGTATAGGGAATGGAGATACGTGTAATTGTATACTATGATAGACATAAAAAACTGTTGTCAAATTCAATTTAGGTTGCTAACATTAAAATTTTTTAATAGTTCGATCTTCCAGTACGAGGAGAGGATATGAAGTAAATACGGTGGTAAATGCAATTTTATTCAGCAACAAGATTTACTTTAATGGAGTACATGCTAATCTGGTGTAAGATCCAAGAAATAATAAATCCATTATCCAGGGTCGGCAGCCAGGAGTGGAGGGCTGGTAATCACCCCTCCATTTTCAAATTTCTATTTAACTATTTCGTTTAAAAAGACTACAGCAAAGCTTCCCTGGAAATATGCATTCTACAAAGTCTATATATTTTGAATCATAAAAAGAAGTTAATTTATGCAAATAGCTAATTTTAAAAAGTATCCTGTTCCATTGACTAAAAGTCGTAGGTAGATAATATTTTAATTCTTGGAATCCAAGCTACTCTATAACTAACTTTTATGTCCGTGGCGCTATGGGGGAATGGATATATTATTACTTGGATTTTACACCAGATTTTCATTTTCTCTAATAAAGTAAAATACGCAGCTTTAACCCATCCCTTTCCCCTCCTACTGTATGAATGAACTTACAATAAATCATTAGCATATTAGCAATCCAAATTGAAAAGATTTTTTCCCCTGTCATACTATTCAAATATATTCTACATCCATCAATGGGGGAAATCAAAATCAGACGACTTATCCATTCTCAAATGAGCGTTATATAAAACTAACACAGACTGTAAGTTGGTTGGTAATAACAATCTTCTTTATATCTGAATTTGTTCATCCTTCTATTTTGACGACGGCTAAAGAATAACGTCCGTTTTAATATCTTTTGCCATTTATGGATGTTGCAATTCTTGTTAAATTAATAGTCTAATATTAAAAGTTAAAAACCTAATTATTTAATGACGTTTATTATAAAAAGTTTTTTTCAATAATTATGGTAAACCTTTTTGTCTGTCTGTACGGTATATATGATGACTAGCTCAAAGATAATTTAAGTCCATTTAAAAAATATAAGGAATGGCAGAATCAAGAAAATACACTGGAATCAAATAAATGGTACATAAAAATACTAAAATTCACGAAACCTTGGATGCCAAAATACTCTACCTCCCAACATACAGACGGAAGGATGGGCATACTTTAATTATAAAGTGTCTGTGCTACAAACAGCCTCAGATTTGTCACTTGAACAATAAATTTATAGCATGTATAGCCAGATCACTACGTGAATCCCATTGTTAAGGACCTTTTTCGTCTGCTAGCAAATTGTTTTTGTTACTTGGTTGTGTTAATATCCCCAACAATACATTGGTTGATTTTCAAAGACCCAATTGAGAGTCGGCACAAGGTCCCCGGGATGGGAACAAACAGTTATTTAACCCCTTCCCCTCTAGTGTTTTACTCCAGGGAGGAAGGGAGGGGACAATGGATCGAATATTCATATTTTAGGAGTCTCAGACTTTGGGGACTGGCTTAAAGGGAATGTGCATGAATTTAGCAGTTTCTGACTGACTTTGGGGACTAAAATATGAATGACGTCACGAGAAATCATGCAACATGACGGGGCATTCTTATGCTAACTAGCGCAATAATAAAAATGTAAACAATAAACAAACAGACAGAAAATTTTTACTTTAATTGTTTTAAAATCATAATGAAAAAATAATTATGGAATATTTGTTTGCAGTTATGATTATAGAAATTATTGTATTTATTTTTTTAAAATTAATAATTAAATTGCTTTTAGATATCTTTCATTAATCAAATTTAAAATAAATGAGTTATAAAGTAGCTACGCTAATAGAATATATTTTCTGCTGTTGATTATAGCTCAGTGTATGGCAATATTAGAAAGAAATACATACACAAACAAGCGTCTCAATATAATTATATACACACATTTCTGAATAAAAATTTAGTGACACGTGGCGATTTTTGGTTTCCTTTTTCAAATGTTTTATTGACAAGATATAATATAATATTTGTATCCTTTTATATATAGTAATACGTTTTTTGTATGTTGATATAGTTCTCCATTTTAGAGGGCATTACATTACAAGATAAAATTTAGTCTAGTGATGATTTTATAAAAATTTTAAAAGCGAAGCTTTTTATTATTTAAAGGTTGGTCTGTCCGTACGTCTGTCCATTACGGTTAGCTTATTTTGTTAAATTAAACAGATTAGAATTGTCCTAGCAATTTCAAACTTTACATGATGATTTCTATAACAATTAGGTATGACTTGGAAAACGAAGCAACTCTATAAGAATCTTTAATATTTTTCAGATGAAATCTTGTATAAAATGCAAACAAGCAGAAAATGTGATACTGCCTAGGTTTCCAGGAGAACAACAAAATGGTTACGGTATATATACATTTTTTATCAAAACAAAGTTGACAACTACCAAAGCATAGAAATTTAAATATTAAGAAAATATGTTGTAATTAATGGAATGTTAGGAAGGGAAAGACATACAGATTGACATTTTTAATCATACTGTACCTTTGCCACTAATTATTAACAGTTAGAAGATTGCTTTTCGGTTATCATTTCATTCTTATTAGGTACCTAATTTTGAGAAAAGTAAGGGAATAGTGAATAGTCCCTTACGTAACATCGCCCCATATGGGGCTATTCTTTGTATTTTAAAATGGCTTTTTATAGGTTATTTTAGGTTAGGCTAGGTTAGGTTATATTGGGTTAGATGATTGCCCCACAGGGTTAGGTAATGGCCCGTTGGGTTAGAGCCTCCCGCAGGGGCTATAAATAGGAAAAAAGCTACTGTGAAAAATACGAAGAATCGCCCCATATGGTGCGATGTTACGAAAGGGACTCTATCCAAAAGTAATGTCCAGTTATGGTTTTTAAAAGCGAAGCTTTCTATAATTAGGGTCGGTCCGTACGTCCGTCCGTCCGAGATAGATAGCTTTTATTCGTTAATTTAGGCATGTTAGAATTGTCCTATCGATTTCAAACTTTGCATGATGATTCCTGTAGTAGTAAGGTACGATTTAGAAAGTGTAGTAACTCTATAATCATTACCAGAATGTCCGTACGTCCATTTTAAACATGTTGATTTTTCTACTTTTTTAACCACAAATTTTTATGTGATCTAATTATCCGTTTGATCTGATTTTTGGTATATTGATTCCTGGTACAACAAAAAACAATATTATAAGCGAAGCAACTCTATAATCAAGTCCTAAAAGTGTAAGTATGTCCATAAACATTATGCTGTATCAAGCAGTTTATCAACAAATTTACTTATAATTTTGCTTCGAATCTTATACGTCTATATTCTGATTATTCAGTTCAGACACTATACAAGTGTTAATGTCCGTTTGTCCTACCGTTTCAGTGCTTCGCTTTTATGGATGTTGTCATCCTTGTTTAACTAGGTAGCAGTAGGTAATAATTTCATTGGTATTTATATTAGTTCCGAATTAATATTTTTGCCTTTCAGTTAAGCCTATAAATACTAAAAAAAATATTTATTTCAGATGACTAACGAAGAAAATGAGAAAATTAGCTTTCCTGAAAGAAGATGTTATTGATATGGTGCGAACGTGCAAGAAAGAATTTAAGTTACATCACGGAGGGTATCTGCAGCGTGTAGGGGGTAGTCCGTAGTTTGACATTTACATAATTTTATTTTTTTTAAGCGAAGCTTTTCTATGATTACGGTCGGTCCGTCCGTACATCCGTCCGTACCTCAGTCACAGAGAGTTAGCTCTTTTCGTTAATTTAAACAGGTTAGAATTGTCCTATCGATTCCAAACTTTGCATGATGATTCCTGTAATAGTTAGGTACAATTTAGAAAGCGTAGCAACCCTACAATCAATACCAGAATGTCCGTACATCCATTTGAAACATGTTGATTTTTAACTTTTTTGATAACAAATTATCCGATTCTTCAGATTTTTTGAAAACTGATTCCTATTATACAATGTTATAAGCAAAGCATCTCTATAAACAAGTCCTAAAAATTTAAGTATGTCCTTAAACAGTATTATCTATTTATGCAGTTTTGCAACAAATTTACTTACAATATTGTTTGTACTAAAGTATTAATATTCTGCTAATTCAGTTCTGACAATCTACAAGTGTTAATATTCGTTTGTCCTTCCATTTCAGAGCTTCGCTTTTATGGATGTTGTCATCCTTGTTTAATTTTATTTAAAAGGGGGTCATTTAGAAGTTTATTTTACTTTTATCAATTTGTTTTATCTGATACTTTCCAAAATATATTTTATGAATACTTTATCAATAAAAAGTAAATTTTTTGTAACTAGACCAAATATAATTAAGAATTAGAACCATAAATCTAAATACAAAACTAAAAATATCCTTGAGACATACTATTCTGCAACCTTTTTTTATTCATAAACATTTTTAATCAAGTTATTTTGTTTATACCTAGTGTGTGTAACTGTGTAGGTACGTCTTAAACTGACAATTTTTTTAGATTTTAAAAAGTTAATCTAATTGATTTTATCTTTATTTATTATTTTGTTGTAATTAAATCAGGGTAGCCCCTTTCGTGACAACACCCCTTAAGGGGAGTTTCTTTGTATTTTCACAGTAGCTTTTCTCCTATTTCCAGCCCCAAGCAATTTTGAAAATACGACAAATCGCCCCTTAAGGGGTGTTGCCACGAATGGGACTATACCCATAAATCATTTTTGATTCAATTGTTTTATATTTACCTAACAATTCTATTGTGATATGGTATATACATATATGTATTATTATAAGAGGTTAACTCACAAACAAAATATGAATTTTACTTATTTATTTAGACATTACAAATTGTTTCGTGCATGTTTGCACTCTTCAGATGTCAATGTAAAACTAAAGTTTAAAATAAAATTAAATTTAAAGGATTTTTGTAAATATTTTGGAAGGTTTTTCTGTACATAATAAATTTTAAAAAATATTCTTAGACAGCAGCACCAAAAGTTCCGTCGAGGTTGGGTAAAAGATGTGAAATTCTTCTTCTTGATCTTGTAAGCTATGAGAGGACCAGTTTTGCCAGGTGCTGCGTGAAGTTGGTCAGGGGGTGGGGGCAGATTCTTCTTCAGGATAGTGGTTGAAGGAAATCATTTTTGTTTCAGAGCGTTGATTCAATTTTGATCAGAGGTCTCAACTATTTTAATAATAGGAGACTAGTTTCATCTTGAAAGTGAAGGTATCAAAATTGTTACCAGAGAGTTCTCAATACATAATGTAGAGAATAATATAAGAGGTTAACTCACAAACAAAATATGAATTTTACTTATTTATTTAGACATTACAAATTGTTTCGTGCATGTTTGCACTCTTCAGATGTCAATGTAAAACTAAAGTTTAAAATAAAATTAAATTTAAAGGATTTTTGTAAATATTTTGGAAGGTTTTTCTGTACATAATAAATTTTAAAAAATTATTATTAAGTATTATTTAAGTAGATTTTGTTGTTATTTTAATAATTTTTAATACAATTGTTTTAACTGATTCCTGTTTATTATTTATTACGATTTAGAAACCATAAAGACTCAATTGTTACTAGAAAATCCGTACGTCCATTTATAACATGCTCATACACATATAGTAAGCTGCGCTAATATCCAATAAAAAGTAGTAAGTTTTGTTTATTTATAGCTTAAGAATTTGGTTACCGATCCGATTAAGTTCTACATTTTAGGGAAGATGCATAAAGGTCCTGAAATCCTTTAAGACTGTTTTTATCATTAAAATCTTAAGATGGTTTTATGCTATTTTTCTACGCTAAATTCTAAAACCAATATTCTTTAGTAAATGAATTGCTACCAAGTTCTTTATCTTGATAATCAGAGGCTATTAGTAAAGTAGAATTTGGGGGATGGTGCATTTTGAATTAAAATTAATTAAAAAATGAATAAATTTCCAATAAAAGTTGCACTATCAGAAATACTCGTTTTATCTGGAATTATATGGTTTTTCAACCATAAAGTGTCACAACTATAAAATTGAATTAATTGCCCATTGTCCCCTCCCTTCCTCCCTGGTTTTACTCTCATACCTGAATGTGTGTTGGTAGCCTTAAATTCGTGATGTATAGCTCCCTTGGGAACGTTTAAAATGTAAGTAAGTGAATTCAAAGTGTCACTTCAATATCCCTAAAAACATAAATAAACAAACGATAAAAACAAACATTAGTTATGACATTGTCAAAAGTTTGATTGCCTAAAAAGTAAGACACACATCTACTTTTTTTTATTAAATATTGATACAATGTAATAATTTTTAATATTCTAAAAGTTATAAAAATCCTTAATAATTTTTAATATCCCATGTTGTTTTTTATGACACTATTTAATGTTCGGCAAGGACAGAAATGACAAACGATGTAAACTTTTCCAGAGAAAGTACTAAAGGAATACTTAAACTCTTGGATAGAGATAGGTCATCTGAAAACAAATATACAGAAAAGAGTAAAATATTACTGTTTTTTTAAAGGGACCATTTCAGATATAGTAAAGTAATCCTACTTGCGCGAAGCTTACCTAAAGCGGTTCGTAGTGTACATTGGACTGTAAATTTCAAAGTTTATAATAGATTTTCTCGTATTCATTCATAATTGTACATTCTATATCCGCGGAAAGCTGTTTATAATTCGATGAAAGAAATAGCTATTATCGAATCGTACTATGGACAGCTGAGAACCGGTTATAATTCAACGGATATTAATCGGTTTCGAAGTCATACTGAATACAAGTTTTCTCATTTGTAAGCTAAGAGAAATTTGGCTACATTTTAGAAATCTTGATTTGTTGTTTTCACTGTTTAAACTTATCAACTAATTATTTTATTTATCCTGCATAAGTGTTCTTGATCCTTGGAAATAGTGGAATGATAATTTATCATATGAAACTCTATTCAACAAATGTCATAAAATGTTAAATATATAAATGATTTGCTGAAGATTAAAAATGCAAGGGTATGATAAAAAAGAACATTATTTAAACATCCGTGTAAGATGTTTATTTTTACCTATATAAACACCAAAAGTAAAATAAAATTTGTAATATGGAAAAATGCAAATTTTTGTTTATACATTTAGACCATTTCCTATCCTATTATATAAAGTAGTAAGAATTTTTTTTCGTCTATAGCTTAAGATTTCAATAACTACTGAACCGAGAGAGTTTAGGGAAGCTTTGCATATGTCAATGGATGGTTTTAGGCTACTTTATTTTAAGGTTCATGTCTTGGTATGGATCTAATCTATTTAATGCCCATCCCTTTCCTTTCGAATAATAATACGAATACAAATTGACAAATTATTTAACATTTTTCAAGAAAACAAAGCAAAATTGGAATTTTTAGTTGTTTGTAATTATATCAAACAAGACAAAATAGGCAATATGACTTAAAACCTACCTTTTTAAACTTGCAAACACCTACATACATAATATATTGCTAAATGTTTTCAGATATTTGTATCAGTGAGGCTTTTAAAATTATTATGATAAAATAGAGTGGCTATGTAAACACTCTTTTTTGTTTAATTTTATAAATAGAAATACAAAATATATTCTTTGATATAAAATAGTAAGGTTTTTTTTACCGAAAATGCTAGTACGAAATAGTTGTTCTTTTCTATTTTTTAAAATTAATATCTTAAATTTGTTCAGAGTTATTTTTCTGCCCGTCACTAGAGGCTATAGGCGAATTAATTTGCATATTTTGATATTACATAACGCTATTCTAATATATAGTTAGTTAAGAAGACATTATAACTACGCAATTTTTTTAATGTTACCAAAATTACGAGTTAAATCATTAATTTTTGATTGACACGCCAGGATGGTTCAATGACATATGTCCAATAGAAGCACATACATAATTACATTTGTTGAAGGAGACAATCTATTGTATATCAAATTTAATATAATAAATAATTTAGCTGCTTTACAAGTTGAAAAGTAGTTCTTCACCCTCCCCGAATATATATTTTTGTAATGGATTTATTATTATTTGGATCTTACACCAGAGTTTCATGTTCTCTAATAAAGTGAAACATGCTGCGCGCTAAATAAAAGATTTACCATTTCCACCCCCTTTACCCCATACCCCTTCACTTCTACTAAATTAACTAACTGGCCAAAAAATGAGTTCCGTGTTTGCAAGCTAAATTGACGACAATTTTTCCCCTGTCATAATATCCACGTATATTTTACATCCATTATATTTGTGGTCACTAACCAAATAAAAAGTAGAGAAGATGTCAAGCTTATGTCATCCATCATTAAGATTGATATAACCCCATTCTTTCTTAACTTACAATACATATCCTTATAATAAAGTAACAGGATGTCTGTCTTCAGTTTGTTTGTACCGAAGGATCGCGCTAACCGCTGATCTGATATGATTCTCCTTTATAGTGTTGCTTCCTATAGGTCCTTGGCAGGTATACATCTAGTTTTGGGGAGGGTACAACCACCCTTCCATGGCAAATCCACAAAAATAAAAAAATAAAAGGCGTTGCGGACTTTTAGAAATTTTTTGGTAAACCGCTGATCTTAACATTTAAAAAGAAACATTATACGAACCCTTAGATGCCTCTGGGGACGTAGTCTTCTATGAGGTTTTATGTGTGTGTTCTTAAAGATTTTTAGGGTTGTTTAATAACTATCTTGGTGGGTTTAAAGCTATTTTGTTGAAGAGAAGAGGGATATTCTGAAGAATAAATGAACTATTAGAAGAATTAAAAAAACATTTTATATTTAGAACAACATGCATTATAAAATCCATTTATACAGTTGTGAGTTTAAAATAAATTTCGACCTTTTAAGAAACATTATTAAACCTGTCTGAAAAAAAAGGTTTTCCTTTATTTTAAAAGGAACATAAGCTTTAAAAAAAAGAAACCTTAATATGTTCGGGGACATTTATTTCAAAACCTCAACTGTTATTATTAGTAGTTTATCTTTGGTAATGGATTTTGGTAAAAATATTTACTCAATAAAGTGGTTTAAAATTGTTAAGAGCAGTGTAAATATTTTCAATTTTATCTTAGATAACCTCTTCATAATAAATCCAAAAAGTACTATGATGTCTATCTGTCTTAAGACATCTGTAGAAAGGGATATGGTCAAGGATAATTGCTATGGTTGCTTAGGTTTTAGTAGCCATAAAAAAAGTCCTTAATGACCTGGAAACAGAGGCGTGAAATATTAAGGCTATCCCTTCCCCCCCACTCCTCACCTTAACAAGGTATACAACCCCTAAAACATTCAAGGTGTTTCTTATGTTAAATAGTCGCATCCCCCTTAAATTTAAGAGGTATGTGAAAAAAATATGCACGTTTCGCGCCTCAATTCACAAATCAAAGAACGCTTGTTAAAATTTTGAGTATATTGTCTAAATTTCACCTCCCCCCCCCCCCCCCCCTACACCCTTCTTGATTTTTTTTAACGGGGGGTGTACAAAATCTTAGTGTGCTTGGCGCAAACGCCTGGTTAAACCCTGTGCGCGTATTTGCATAAAAGTATAGTATTTTGTTATCATAATTTCAAAATAAAGGACTATTTATTTTAATAAAAACACTTGTAATTTTACCATTACCTTTTCATTCATTCATTGCCATTTATCTCTTCTTTCCAGAGTATTGGCCACGCACAATGGTTCTCCATTTATCTTTGGATTTGGCATCACCTTTTAGAACCATCAATGTTATTATTATCAAATATTATTATGGCAGTTGACATTTTATTTTGTCTTTCTATTATTATGTAAACAAACTCCTTTTTTGTATAGATTTTTAAACATAGGTTTTTATTATTATTTTTTTATCAAGAAATATTTTTCTAATTAATATTTCATAAAAAAAAAATCAGAAAGTTCATAAGAAATTGATTAATTTTATAGAAAACTTTACAGAGAAAGAAAAACAATCATGAAATTAAATTCTCTTAATGTAATATTACATATCTTACAATTTTTTAAATCAATATTGCAAATATCTGTAGATGCATAGTTGAATAATATTAAACAAACAAAGGAAAACTATTGAAGGAGAAGTATTCTAAAGAAACAATAAATATAAATGTGTTTTTACATATAAAATTTAAGCATTCGGTAACCATAACGATTTTGCATTTAATTTTTTACCAACTAATATTAAAATAATTTATTTGTTAAAAAAGGTGAAAGATGAAAGTGTATATTTATAGAGAGGCTACGCATAACAACACATTACCTGTAAATCATTTATCATTTCAGAGATACAAAGGTGAAAAATTTATATTTACTTTTAATTCTGTAAAAAAAATCAGTTTATATTTATGCATTATATTTGTGTAGTTTTTATTTAATTTTTGTATTTTTGATGTTAAGCAACATTCTTATTTTAAACTCTTAAGTTGGTTAAATTAATAAAAATGGATAGTTTAACCTATGTTACAGAAAAATACATATTTTTTTGGTAAGAGGCATACAAAAGTTGAAGTTTGTTTATCTGTATATGTGCTTTTAGCTTTATTGTCTTGCGTAGTATGTCTAATACAGCGATGAAAAGGGACTGGTATACCCAGCCTATAGAACAGTTTAACTATGAACCAGAGGAAATATATCAGAATCGGAGCCATACTGGAATATAATAAAATCAACAAATACAAATTTACTTAAAGAAAGAAATCTAAATTTTTACAAAGCTCATTATAGTGATAATAAAAAATGACGTCATACAATACAAGCCAGGATACATTTATACCATTGGCCATAAGAATAAAATGATTGTATAAAAAGTTAAGATACTGATAGTTCGAACCCATCAATTACATAAAGATCTCATTAAATAATAAGTTACCTAAAATTTTCAAGTCAATGAAATAATGAAATAACGTGTTAATGAATCAGTTTAATATTTAGTCAAATAGTTCCTTCCTGACATTTAAAGTTTTTGAATAATAAGTCGTTTTTTTTCTGGTTTACTTTCTCGTGTCCAAAAATGAATAATGGTAAGATTACAGTCCATTGCCAAAAGATAATATAGTCTTGGAACTTACAAACTAACATAATAGCATAATCTTGTCAAGCGAAAATGATATAAAATAATATAAAATACTTTCCCTTTGAAGGGTGTCTAGGTAGTTTTTAGTTTGTTTATTTTACCTTAGTTCAGGTTAGGTTAGGTTATATTTGGTGCATTGTAGCCACGTAGGGCCAGGGAACAGTAGGTTGGAGTTCCGATTATATATTTCTAAGAGTAAAGATGAATGCTAAATACTTCATCTCTATAAAATTGGAATTAAAATATCTATCTTTAGAATTGCTACACCTAATCTTTAATGCATAAATATTGGAGTCTTGTGTTAACACAACATAGATATATAAAGATCTAACTTTGAGAACTGAATATGCCAGTGGTTGGGGACCTTTTCGTCAGCTAGTAAATTGCTTTCTACTCGTTTGTAGCATCCTTACTATTGAAAGACCCAAATGAAAGTCGAAACTGAGTCTCCATCCCGTGAACATACAAGTTAATTAAACCTTGTCCCCTATATTCGTTGGCTTTAATCACAAATAAACTAGTACAGTTTTAAAGGCTGAATAAAACCTCCCTTTCAAACTAATCAAATCATTTGATGATGATTTACATGATTTATGTGTATAGGATTAAAAATTTTGCAATTAATGTTATTGCTGCTAAATTTATTTTGATTACATTTCAATTACTAACTCAGTTATCACAACCGGACAAAATAAAAATACTATGGAAGAAAATATTCAGTTTTGAAAAAATCTGCTAAAATAAATTGGTTAACTTGAACCAATCCAATCTTGAATATGGGGGTCAATAGAGGAATATAAAATATATGGAAATAGATATAGGGATTCAATGAATAAACGCAGGGATCTATAGGGATAAGACAAGGGCCGATAAATTGATGTACATCCCCAATGATGATACACAAAAATACTCCTTCTGTAGATTACTAGTAGTGGTTGAATCGTTTGGACACTCAAATCAATGAACCAACTCATTGAAGTCTCAAAGTTGTTAAGCCAACGAATAAGAAAACATTACAATAAAACTTTGGGGACTAGTTTAATAAACAGCACAATGCCCCCTCCCTGCCTGGAATAAACGTTTTTGTGTGTGTGTGCTGGTGTGGGCGGGTGTGTGCATACAGATAGAATTCCATACACTTTCCTGCTTAATTCAAATAGTCAATTCACATTTTAACTTTACTATACAATTGTAATTTCATATTTTTAACAAGAAAAGGATAACATCTAACCTGTTTATGTTTATCAATCTTTATGCAGTAAGTGTGTCATACTTGTTTTCTATTCTAGATTTATATGTTCGTTTTATACCAAGGCTCAGCAGCCGTATCTGTAACCAAAGATTAATCTTCTTCAAGCCCTAATATAGAAAGGCAGCCGAGTGCCCAACAAAGCCATCCATTATTCCTCAGCCGTATTAACCAAATTTAAATTCTGAATATAATGTACACGATTATTTATCATTATTTTAATTATTTGTTGTCGACGCCAAAAAAACATTTGGTTTGTTATTAAATTGTACTAAAAACTGCATATGTGGTATTCGGCAACCGTGAGCCATGCCTATGGCACCCCTGATCTAGGGTTCGGTGGAGGGTCAATGGCCCTCCCCCGAGTCCTGGGGAAGGGGTCTAGCGACCCCCTCCCTATGCTTACAATTAATGATTGAATCTGTCATGTTTATTATGGTTAACTGTATTCTTAATTCTCCCCCACCCTTTTCAGGGATGGGGGATCATTATTGCCCAAACTGACCATTGTATATGTATTATGATGCTTTTATGTTATGATTATTTATTCCTATCCATGTAATTATTGTTTGTTGTATATAGCTTCAGTATCTTTTAAACCTTCAATAAAGTGACAACTGAAATAGATGTTGATCATTATCTAGTGAATGCTAGAGAAGCGTAGCTTCTCTATAGTAAGGTGTCCACGTCTGTTACACTGCCGTAATCTAATTGAACTCCGGTGTCTGCCATTTATCCTCGGCGGATACCACAACTTTGGTGACAGCTGTGTGAGATTACGGCGAACCACAAGTGTAGAGCAGACGCGCATCTGAGGCTAAGGTACTCCCAGCAGTGAATCTGGCAAAACTGACGCAAGCAACCTGAATTACCCACCCTGGACAGCAAAGTTTAACTCTGCATCCGGCAGTTGTGGAAGCGAGACAGCGAAATTTGACGAATAACCGCGAGCAGCGCTGATATCTAACGGAGAATTGAGCGCTCAAAGGGCTGAAACAGGCCTGCGGACCGGCTGAAACAAGCCAAATAAGTGTAAACGGCTGGAAATAGGCCAACTTTACTGCAAGAAATAGCAGGATCCGAACCAGTGGCGCTAGCAGGACGGGACATTCCCTGCCGCCATCAGCCGGATTTGGATCAGCGGCGCTAGCAGGACGGGACATTCCCTGCCGCCGATAGGCTGAAACATGCCACATAGCTGCAAGCTGCGAGCTAACATACGAGTGTAGTGCACCAGAACAGAGAAAAACTACGTCAACTCCAAGTATCCTGAGAGGCTACAGCGCAGCCACCCATCTAGAAAAACAGATATTATGTTACATTGCAGGGATTACCACCCTGGTGTGATGGCTAAACAATAGATTTATGAGCAAAGCTTGGCAAACAAATTGTTGTGTTGTGATAAATCTAAGAATAGAACAGGCTTGGATTTATTGTGTATTGTGATAACAGCTAAAAATAGAACAGAGTTGGTAAACAAATCTGTTATGCAATTGTGATAAGGACAAAAATAGAAGCTAGATGTAATATAATAAAGACCCTGATATACAATCAAAACATCTCAAGCCCACAGCACAACAACAATACACCCCTTATTCCAAGGGAAAGGGAGGAGCCCCTCTCCATTGAAGGCAAATACAATCAGGGTGATATAATAGATAAGCCTAGGATTAAGAAGAAAAGGCACTATTACACCAGCACACAGTTACCTCCCTCCCTCACAGGGGAAACGGACGGAGTTACCCCCGTCCCCTCACGCGCTTCCCCCTTCCTACCCACACTAGACTAAGTCCGTCTGTAGTGTGGGGCTAGCGATCGGACACACAGAGCGCCATTCACGGGTAGCGCAACAGAGTGCGGAAAATATCATAAATTCAACGGACGAAGCGGACCAATGAGAGAGCGAGTTGAGGGGTGAGAGCGCGTTTTCCCCGTGTGCGCGGATTTGACGGTGCGGACGCACATTGCAAGGACAGGAGATTTCACGCACACACACGCACACACACACACACACACACACCGGAGCGGAGCTACTCCATAGCATTTAACAGGGGTATTTTTAGCAAATAAAGAATTACAAGCTTCTCTCCTTCTAGCTCTAGTGTGATAAAGGAAAACCCAATCAGTTCCTGACAGCAGTTCAGACCCTCAACATCTATCTACCCCTACCAGCCTACCCTACAACCTCAGCACCTAACTAGTGATAAGTACAGCTAAGTTATATCTTTGCAACTAAACTACCAACCTAGTGATACAAACAGTGTTGGCTGTTAGGCTAGAAAGCCTCAAGTGACAAACCATTCATTTTAGTACTGTATAACTTTGTGCCCGCCGTTGAACCGTTGACCCAATGGACCAGCAGCAAGCCCCAGGAGGTGACCAAGCCCCAGGATGGCTCCAGGATGACCCTCAGCCGGCCCCAGCCGAGTACCGCAAGCTGATGCTGAGCAATCTGCCGGAGTATAGAGGGCCGCCCAAGCAATCCTGGTCGGCACATATCCGCAGACTCGAGATGTCATGGGCGGCTTACCGCGTGCCACCTCATGATTCCCTCAACCGCCGCAACGCCCTCCTACTGTCACTGGTAGGGCAAGCGGCGGAAATGGCGTCCCATCTGTTTGGCGAGGCAGGCCAAGCCTTGACCTACGAACAGGTCAAGGCCGAGTGTGAATTGTTATTTCGCCCTGCTTTTGAATCCCAAACGCTTAAACAAGCGTTTAGGGATTACAAGCAACACTCGACAGAACCTATACAAGCGTACATATCAACTAAGTGCGCCTTGTATAGGGACGCCTACAACCATGAGGATCTTGAGTTGTTGGTGGACGAATTAAATCGTGGAATTCGTAACGCCAATGTAAAACGCCTCATGATGAACCATGAAATTAAGAGTGTACCTGAGTACACTCGTAAGGCCATGTTTACCGTCACCATGGTTACTAAGCAACTGAAGGAAGGTGTGTGCTTAGTGGACTCGACCGAAGGGCTGACTGGATCTGCTTGCATCCAGTTGCCCCAATATGACGAGTCGGAGCCAATGGAGATTGGCTCCTTGGCTCCGGGTCTCCACCAGATGGGGAAGGTCGCTCCAGATGACAAGGTCCCAGGTCGCTGCTTCCGCTGCCAGGGGAGAGGCCACCGAGCTCGAGACTGCCCAACGCCTGTGGAAGTTAGCCTAGAGGAGAGACGCACCCAGCCACGCCGTGACCGTTCTGCCAAGTGTGAGCGTTGCCACTATGACGGTCACACGGCGGCCGATTGTAGAGCTGACTGGGCCCAGGTAGCCAGCCGCAGGCGCACCGCCGATAAGGGTGCCCCTCCAGGGAAGCCCAGCAGAGTGGCCCACATGGAAGGGAGCGCGCCCCCAGCACCACAACAGCAAGCAGCCGCCCCCAGAGCTGCGGACCGAGCCGATGGGATGCCGCAGTTTGGGACTGTCCCAGCTAGGATCAACGTACTGGGCGGCGCGGCTGAACCCAACCGGGTTGGCCTAGGCTTCAGTCTTAACCATCTGGGGCCAGAGCTGATACAATCCAACAACATAGCCGAGCCAGAGGTGCTGAGGCCCCAGCCTTTTAGCCTCAACATGATGGAACCTGCCCGCCTGAGCCTACCCAGCAAGAGTGGAGGGGCGCTGCCCAGCGTCCCTGAGACGGGGTATGGGGAGGCCCTGGCAGCCGCCGAACGAGAGAGGCAGGAGGTGCTAGCCAGCGCCTCTGCATCGATGTATGGGACGCCACCCGGCGTTGCCACCTGGGATGATGGGGGGGTGCTATCCAGCGCCTCCCACCTGGTGCCTGGGGCGACAACCGTCGCCGCCACCGAGATACCTGGATCCTGGAACGAGCCAGCCTCCAACCTGATGTCTGGGGCGACAACCGTCGCCGCCACCGAGAGACCTGAGTCCTGGAACGAGCCAGCGGTCCCAGAGGAAGGGGTGACACCCGTCACCCCCAGTCAGCCAGCGCCACCAGCCTGCAGGGAGAGCCCAGCTACATGCCATCCAGAGCCCCCTGCCAGCCAAGGGAACCCAGCTGCCCAACATCAGGATAAGTTGAATTTGTTAAATGTGTTGTATCCAAGATATTGTAAAAACCCAGCCTTGCCTGTGCCCCCTGCACCAGAGGCTGGGGAGATTGAAATTCGGGAAAATAAGGACTTGCCTGTGCCACATGCACCTGAGTTCCTAGGGCAGGGGAGGGAAGTGAGTAAGGGCGAGCCTGTGCCACATGCACTTCAGCCCCATGTCACTGGGCATGCTTTGGACAAGGGAAGGGAGCACTTGGGGCTAGGGGAGCCGACACCCCGGCAAGTGCCAGTCGCTTGCCAGTCTGTCATTGGGGAGGGTATCGGGGTGCCTCGGCCGCATACAGATAACGCTCAATGGAAACTTGTATCTAGCCAGGAGCAGCCCAGCCGTGTCCAGTCCCAAGAAGCAGCCGTGACCAGAGCTGAAGATCCCCAGCCGCGTGTACGAGGAAGATGGTTGCCTGGAAGCCTCTCCCATTGGTGGATGGTCCTGTGGGGCCTCCTGCTGGCAGCCGTGTGGCCTACAACCAGCTACGTCCTGGTGGGATGGGACTGTGCCAACCCCACCCATGTCACATCCTACAATAAAGAAAAGATGTGTAACACGGAGCCCCTACACCAGGAGGTGCCCCTGGGCCATGAAGTACACGTCCTGCAGCAAGTCAAGGTGAGGGAAACCACCGGGTACAGTTGTCAACTCACCGTGTCCCAGTGGACATTCAGGTGTGGAGTATGGGGTCACCTCAAGGTGACCTCGGTCCCCACCCTCATGAGGCCAACCAAGATAGACCCAGAAGCGTGCCGAGACCTGGCCAGGAACCGAGTCTACACGTTGCCAGGCAAGACCCAGCCACTGACGTTCCAGCTGAACCATCCCCTGTTCTTCACCATCGATATGGTGGGCGCCCTCGTCAACAGCCCCGAGGGGGTGGGTTGTGAAGGGGAGGACGTCCACTTCGAGGGCCAGCTATACCGCAACGAATTAGTGCTCCAGGAGCGACGGCTGCTGGTCAAGGAGGAGACCTATGTGGTGGAGGATGGACGGGTGGAGTCCCAGTCTGACCACCTGACCCTAGAGTGTCCCCATTCTGAGCTGTCCTGCATCACTGGGGAAGCAACCTACGTGTGGGACCACCTGGGAAGAGATTGCCCCTTGAGGCTGATCCGCAGCCTCCAGCCCAGCCTGGTGATGGATGCATATCTGGTTGACCATCAGGCCCAGTTTTTCATCAACATGACCAACCCCACCTCGATTGTGAACTGCGACTTCGAGGCCCATGCCACCAACCATCCAGCGTTGTTCGTGGCAGCTGACCCAGCCGCGGCTGCGCTGCCCAGAGTGTCGGCCAGGGATGTTGACGTTCCCCTTCAAGCACAAATACATGCAGGTTATATTGGGTTTACCCTGGAAACGCGCATGAAAAGCACCGCAGCAGAAGAAGTAGCGGCCAACTGCTGGAAGCTCCAGCAACTAGACCCGGCCCACCCGGTGCGTGTCCAGGGGAGCACGTTCTCGGTACTGAGGGGAGACATCCTGCTGCAGCTGACCTGCCAACGTCATAAATACGTTGTCCGCGAACACAAGGAGTGTTGGGACAAAGTGCCAGTAGAGCCCACAGGTTTTGTAGACGCTGTGACACGGGTATATAGTGAACACGCCACCAAGATTCCCTGCTCCTCCACCTACCCCCTGACTGTGCACGCGGAGGAAGGCTGGATAGAGTTAACCCCCGCTCCCAAGAAAAGGCCACCCCCGCTGGATACGCCTAAGCAATTGTTGACAGAACCCTTAGATGACTTCAGTTCAGGTGGCTTGTATTCGCAGGCTGAGTTGAACGACTGGCAACAACTGCTGGCGTTCCCAGCATACAAGAGTGCCATGCTGACCGGCCTATCCTATGGCTCCTGCGTTCAGCAAGGCAGCTGTTCGGCCACAGGAGACCATGGGATAGTGTCCTACAACATTGACCGACTGGCGGAGGAAGGAGAGGCAGCCCTGGATGTCTGGGCTGGATTTAGACAAGCCATCCACGAGTGGGGAGATGGCGCAGCCATACTGTGTTTGCTGTTGTTGATCCTCAAACTGCTGGGGGACCTAACCATCATTTCCCTGGCAGCAGCACAAGGAGGAGTCCGGGCAGCCCTGAATGCGATATCACAAGTGTTCCTGTACTATCCAGCTTTGTATAGGAAAGCGCTGGCTAGAGCCAGGCTCAACCATGCCAAGTCCCGGGACTTTTCAGTGGACTGGGATGCCATTCCCATCGGCAGGGAAGCAGCCGAGGAAATGGTGTCTATGAAATTAACTGACAGCGGGCATGACCGCCCAGGTAGGCCAGGACCGCCCTCTGGCCGACCCCGCGGCCCCTCAGGAGGACAGGCCGCTGCTCAGACGATTAAACGGGCAGCCAGCGCCCCAGCCGCTGCCAACAACAACCAGCAGGCCCCACTGCTGACCGTTCCAGCAACAACTGTGCCACCAGCAAACCTGATACCTGCCGGCGCTGACCAACGTGTCCAACCCAAGCCAGCCTCTGCCTTCTACCCCACATTGGGAGCCCATCAACCCTAAGAAGACACTCACCACTAGGATTCCATTGAATCATTATCGTTTGTATATATATCTTAGCCCTAAGGAGCGGACCGAAGGCCTCAACCACTGTCGGAAGTCTGGTAGGGAAATCATCTCCCAGCCTTCCGAGGGGAGAGTTGTGGTATTCGGCAACCGTGAGCCATGCCTATGGCACCCCTGATCTAGGGTTCGGTGGAGGGTCAATGGCCCTCCCCCGAGTCCTGGGGAAGGGGTCTAGCGACCCCCTCCCTATGCTTACAATTAATGATTGAATCTGTCATGTTTATTATGGTTAACTGTATTCTTAATTCTCCCCCACCCTTTTCAGGGATGGGGGATCATTATTGCCCAAACTGACCATTGTATATGTATTATGATGCTTTTATGTTATGATTATTTATTCCTATCCATGTAATTATTGTTTGTTGTATATAGCTTCAGTATCTTTTAAACCTTCAATAAAGTGACAACTGAAATAGATGTTGATCATTATCTAGTGAATGCTAGAGAAGCGTAGCTTCTCTATAGTAAGGTGTCCACGTCTGTTACACTGCCGTAATCTAATTGAACTCCGGTGTCTGCCATTTATCCTCGGCGGATACCACACATATAACAGGGAAATTACCGAAACTTATTCTTAGTAGTATGCATAATTTTTATCGGGGAAAGGGAGATTTGTTCGGCATTTTAATCAATCAAATCCTTATTCGTATCTAAAAGATGGCAGTAAGTCAATAATTTTCAGCAACAGCTAAGCCAAACTATATTTTTTAAGCGGTCGAAGGCAATACAATTTTATATATCAAAATTTATAGCCATCTTAGTAATATAAATTGCCGTTAACTTTATTTTGTAAAATTCGAAGCTCTTTTTAGTGCCTATAAAAATTGCGTCATACAATACAAATATCCACTGATAGGCTAATACACAAAATAAATTACCAATGGAAGAACCGTTTACATTTGAATTTACCAATGATAGGCCAGTATGACGTCATTTTATAGGCGCTATAAAAAGCTTCGTAGACTGGTGAAAATTTATCCATGTTTATAAATCTTCATTACATATTCAAATGCATATTCAAGAACATATTCTCAATTTTCTTGCTACTTACTGAATAAACAAGGATGGCAACATCCATAAAAGCGAAGCACTGAAACGGTAGGACAAACGGACATTGACACTTGTTTAGTGTCTGAACTGAATAATCAGAATATTAAAGTATAAGAGTCGAAGCAATATTGTAAGTAAATTTGTTGAAAAACTGCTTGATACAGGATAATGTTTATGGACGTACTTTCATTTTTAAAACTTGATTATAGAGTTGCTTCGCTTAAATATTGTTTTTGTTGTCCCAGGAATCAATATATCAAAGATAAGATAAAATGGATAATTAGATCACATAAAAATTTATTTTTTAAAAAGTAAAAAAATCAACATTTTTAAAATGAACGTACGGACATTCTGGTAATGATTATAGAATTGCTACGCTTTCTAAATCGTACCTAACTACTACAGGAATCAAAGTTTGAAATCGATAGGACAATTCTAACATGCCTAAATTAACGAATAAAAGCTATCTATCTCGGACGGACGTACGGACGGATTGACCCTAATTATAGAAAAGCTTCGCTTTAAAAACACCTACAACGATATGATAGTAACTGTCAACTGAAAAGGAAATTTTAAATTTTAGAAAAGAATAAAAATAGACAAATAGTGGCTGGGACATGTGTAATGTGTATAGTTTAATGGTTATTTGTATGTTCGTTAAATCTATATAAAGCTTCGTTTTGGTTTTATGCAACATTCATTCAAATTTAATTTATATTTACTAAAGTATTGGTACGGCAGTAAAAGGTGCTTCAAATAAAAGCAATTGTTGAATACTTATGACGTCATGAGGCAACATAATGTCTGACTCTATATATATTATTATAATAACGGCTACGCCCCTAGAGGCCTCTAGTGTCACTTCAAATGCTTGTTTTTGTATTAATTTCAAATATCTATGTTTATACTGCGTTGATGTATATGTTAAGTTCAAGTCTCAATGTAAAAGCAAAAATATTTTTTAAAAATCTATTTTTCTTTGTGATTTTTGTGGTAACCTCCCCCAGAGTAGTAATAACCCTTCTCGGGACCTATGAGAAGCTACCCTGTCAAGGAGTACCTGATCGGTTCAGCTGTTAGGGAGATCTTTCGGTACAGACAGACAAACAGACATCCTGTTACTTTATTATAAGGATTAACAATTTCTTTATTTATCAAAATGCTTTTCTCTAATAAATACAGACAAAGTGTCTGCATGATATATATGAGATGTTAGTACATCTGTCTGTCTGTGGCTATTTGTGTCAAAACAAATCCTCTTATCCAGGTACAATCCTCAAATTTATCATATACAATATACATATTTTTAAGTAGTGATACTTTTGATACTAGCAGTTAAAAAAATAATGTAATTTTTAGTTATAACGTAGGCTTTCACTGCTACTGCCAATCAAGCACTGAACCCTTTACCATCATTTTTAAATACATGGGGGAGGGCAGGGGTTCTTTTTATTCCTTACACCTTATCTCTGCAGAGCCAAAACCTGCGTCGCCCTAACCCTCAGGGATTACCCCGTACCATCTAAACAGAACCTAATCTGTACTAAATCAATAATATAAAAATAACCCCCCCCCCCCCCTCCTATTTTAATCTATTTCAAAATATTGGGTTAAAGGTTTCTGTTTTTAACTAGGCACTTTGAGGTCAACTATCTATTACAAACTCAATTAATTAGCAACTAGCAACCAAAAAATATTATTCAATTTTTAAGTATTGGACTGTATTTATTAAAGAAACTAGCAGCTAAAGAATAATCTAATTCTGACATGAAAATCCTTTTACATTACATCTTCCTTTATATTCTTTGTGTTTATTTTATACTTTCTCTCTTCCAAGACAATTATTCTTAAAAGTATTTCAAGGACATATCTATAATACAAAGTAGAACGATGTCTGTCTGTCTGTCCGTCGTCCGTCTGTCCCTTAAGATCTCGGTAACCACTGTACTGATCGGATTCTACTCTTTAGGGAATATACCTACTGGTCCTGTGGTGGTTTTATGCTATTTTCTTGGGGGGTGGGACACCCCCAACTCCCCCCCCCAAAAAAAAAATCCCCCCCCCCCAATTTTTTTTCTTTTTTTTTCTTGCATAGGTACCTATTTTTCCACAATTTTTTAGGGGCGAAGCTGCTAGTGTCAATATAAAGTAGCGGAGTTTTTAACTAACTTTTTGTCCGCCAGTGTTAAAGGTATTATAATTTAGATTAATCATTAATAAATCAAAATTAAGTTCCCTATGCTGAACTTAAATGTATGTACATATATGTATAATTATTTTTCAGCAAACATAGAGTAATGTTGCGAAATTTAGATTTTTGTGTCTATTTAAGTTTGGCATAGGGAACTTGATTTTGATTTATTAATCTAAATTAATATTGTCATCAAGAAATCATTGATGAACAGTTGTCTATGTTCCATTTTTCGTAAAAATATTTTGTCTGTATGATATTATCTTGAAGAAACATATATTATATATGTATTTTTACAGTATTTCAAATGTATTTATTAACTTCTCTTATATGCCAATTCTTCCTTTTACTTAAATTAATCTTATTATATTAAGTAGTAAGGATTTTTTTAGTCTGTTGCTAAGAATTCTATAACTACTGAAAAATCTCCATTTTATAGGTTTCTGGATGGTTACAGGCTATTCTTTCTTTTTAAAAGCGAAGCTTTTCTATAATTAGGGTCGGTAAGTCCGTCCGTCCGTCCGTCAGTCCGTAATGGATAGCTTTTTTCGTTAATTTAGGCATTTTAGAATTGTCCTATCGATTTCAAACTTAGCATGATGATTTCTGTAGTAGTTAGGTACAATTTAAAAAGCGTAGCAACTCTATAATCATTACCAGAATGTCCGTACGTCCATTTTAAACATGTTGATTTTTTACTTTTTTAACAACCATTTTTATGTGATAAAATCATCCGATTGATCTAATTTTTGGAATACTGATTCCTAATACAATAAGGTACAATATTGTGAGCGAAGCATCTCTATAATCAAGTCATTAAATGTCAGTATCATTAATCAGAATTATGTATTTTTGCAAAAAAAAATTACGTATAATTTTGTCAAAACTTATATATTCATATTTTGTATATGCAGTTCTAGCACTCTACAAGAGTTAATGTTCGTCTGTCATACCGTTTCAGAGCTTCGCTTTTATGGATGTTGTCATCCCTGTATATCTAAGTTTGGCTTTAAGCCATTTTCCTACTGTCCTTATTCTAATCCAGAAATCTTAGATTCTAGGATCGCAACTGCTAGTACAATACGTAGAGTTAACCTCTAATTTTTCTTGTTTAAGTTCAGTTTTAATGGAAATATACCCACTAGTATACAATGGTTTTACGCTATTTTCTTAAAAAGTTGTAAAACCTTGAGGATAGGGGCGACGCTTTAGATATCTCTTTGGTAGCGACATTACTCTGTATTTGAAAATGCCTGCACGTCTGTAAGAATCGAAATGAGGGAAACGTTAATATCTCAGTTGTTATTCAAGATAGACAATTGGAATTTTTGGTGAAGATTCATGAACATAAGCTAAATAATACATTTGGACTAATTGTCTGTCGACCATGCTACCCAAAACAAAAATACATTTTGTTATGTAACTTTCATCTTTCTTTCTTTCTTTTTCTCTCTCTCTATTAATTATCACTGAGCATCTGCTTCTTATCTAACTTTCCCCTTTTTTCTATCCAACTTTTTGGGCTTTTCTTTTATTCCTTCTTGTTTAAAAAAAAGTGTCTTTATCTTAGTCATTTTTTGTGTGCCCCAATTTGATATTTATCTAATAAGTTAAGTAAATATTGTATATTTAGCTATATGGGAGTAATTCTATTTTCTTCAATTAATTGATTTTTACACTCTCCTTTTCAAAGATCGCTGATTTTTATTATAATTAGAATCAATATTTTATAAACCTTATTATCAAAACTTTTTTATGGTGATTACTTCTGTAGAAATTCTTTCTTTGTAGTTAGGATTTGTTTTTATTCCTTAATTAGGAAAAACAGAGAATTTGTATAATAGTAGCTTTACTACAAGTTGTACCTCCTAACTAATAATTTTTGCAAATTATAATTGTCTGATTGATATTAAACCACATATGAGGATTCCTGCAAGTACAAGATACAGTTTTCGAAGTGAAGCAACTCTATTACTATTTCCAAGAAAGTTATTTTTTTTTCTTTTCTTTTTTACTATTAATAAACACATATTATTAGGTCTATAAGCTATTTTTCTTACAAAAGTTGTATCTGTGTTCAAATGATAATTAATTCTTTGGTATAGTTTTGTCATTGTTATTTACTTTAATTTATTTGTTAATCAAAATAAACAATTATTATTGAAGGCTTCATAACCTGACTTTTTATTTAAGGCTATTTTCAATGTCACTAATTTGGTCCCAAAGCATATGTTTTAAGGTTGTAACACCTTAAGAGCGACGCTTTAGATATCTCTTTGGTACCAACGTTACTCTGTATTGAAAAATGCCTGCCCGTCTGTAAGAATAGAAATGAGGGAAACGTGAATATCTCAGTTGTTATTCAAGATAGACAATTGGAATTTTGGGTGCAAATTCATGAGCATCAGCTTGATAATTCACTTAAACTAATTGTCTGTCGACCATGCTACTTTAAACAAAAATACATTTTGTTATGTAACTTTCATCTTTCTTTTTTTCTTTTTCTCCCTCTCTAATAATTATAACTGAACATCTGCTTCGTATCTAACTTTCCCCTTTTTTCAATCCAACTTTTGGGGCTTTTCTTTTATTCGTCCTTGTTTTAAAAAAAGTGTCTTAATCTTAGTCATTATAGTATGCCCCAAATTGATATTTATCTAATAAGGTAAGTAAATATTGTATATTTAGTTAAATGGGAGTAATTCTATTTTCTTCAACCAATTGATTTTTACACTCTCCTTTTCAAAGATCGCTGATTTTTATTATAATTAGAATCAAAATTCTATAAACCTTATTATCAGAACTTTTTTATGATGATTACTTCTGTAGAATTTCTGTATTTGTAGTAAGGATTTGTTTTTATTCCTTAATTAAGAAAAACAGAGAATTTGTATAATCGTAGCTTTACTACAAGTTGTACCTCCTAACTAATAATTTAGGCAAATTATAATTGTCTGATTGATATTAAACCATGCATGAGGATTCCTGCAAGTACAAGATACAGTTTTCTAAGTGAAGCAACTCTATTACTATTTCCCAGAAAGTTTATATGTCTATCATATTTGTTTTTTTTCTTTCTTTTTTACTATTAATAAACACATATTATTAGGTCTATAAGCTTTTTTTCTTACAAAAGTTGTATCTGTGTTCAAATGATAATTAATTCTTTGGTATAGTTTTGTCATTGTAATTTACTTTAATTTATTTGTTAATCAAAATAAACAATTATTATTGAAGGCTTCATAACGTTAAATTTATTTGATAGACTTTTTATTTAAGGCTATTTTAAATATCACTAATTTGGTTCCAAAGCATATGTATTATTTGTTTTTGTATGTTTGACTACAACAAAACATTAGATATGTATTATTTTGCTAACAAGTTGCTTCCCTAGTAGCAAACAGCTTGAATTTTCATGTTGAAAAGGAATATTTTGGCAACTTTTGAGATGTTATTCTTATTTTTTATTTGTACTGAAATACTGACTAAAAGATTCATAGGGTATATACTTATTGGAGCATACAAAATTAAGATATCTCTCTCCAAAACAGACTAAAAAACAAAGTATGATTTACATTAGATGCTCTTAGATCAAAGGAATTTTTACAAACCGTAAAAAGTAAATTATATATTAATAGAGATTCCCAAAATATATTTATAGAATTGCTTACCAAACTAAATTCTATGGACAATAAAGAAAGCTGGTTTGGACAATAGAAATTTATTCTGATATAATGTTAAAGGAATTTTTAATCACAAATGGCCCAATGAGTTCTTACTCTACATAAATATGTACATTAATAAATCTATTAAAAGATAATTCAATTTTGGAATATAATGATTTAGTTTTAGTTCTCTTAAAAAGGTTCATATTTTTGATTTTTCAATATTTTAACAAAAATTAGTGGACAAATTATTTTTTTTTCTGGGCACAGGTACTCAACTATAATTCTTATAATTTATTCACAACATAAATATTAATAGGATTCTAATAATCATATATTTTTACAGACATGGGTCATAGATATGGTGTTAATGTTTACACAGTTATTACAGCAAATGTTTTGAAAGAAATATTGATTATTTTTTTTTTGTTGGAATTAGTTGCAATTTAATAAATGTTAAAAGTTAAAACTGATTGTGTTAGTTTTTTGAGAGAGAAATTTATCTTACGTGATGAATAGATCTTTCAAAACCCTAGCTGCATAATGATTGTTTGCTTACTATCATTCAAACAATAAATCATTCCAACACTAAACTTAATGTTTGTTTGTCTATCTTTATTTCTCGAATCAATCAAATAAAATAATAAATATTTGGTTTATTATGTTTTTTTTGCGAAAACAAAAATTTTTCAAAAAAGATCCTGTAGAACTGAAAGAAAATGTCTAAACCAAACAAATGTTCTCTTAATTAAGAAAAGAATGTTTTTTCCTCCGAAAAATGCAAAATAATCCAATTTAATGTGGAAAAATGTATCAAAACTATACAGAATAACAGGAAAACTTTTAACAAAATTCATAGATAATTTTCAGAATTCTATTTTTTGTAGAAATATGAACATCATGTATTTTAATAACAAAACTTAAAAAATAATGATTTTGTTAAATTCAAATTCAAATGCACAAAGACTTCTTTTTTTCATTGGTGGTTTTCATCAATAGGAAGTTGTATGAAAAAATCCGGGAGGAACGATGGTGTATAAAAGCGCAAATAGCCGCAATTTTCAGACATGTTCTGCAATGTCGTCTTCGTCTTCCTCTGTTGGATCCATTACTTTTGTGCTCACAACTCCCTAGGAAATCAAATATGAAGGTTTTATTTTCAATTTCCTAAGTTAATTGCTAATGTGTGTTAGGCTTTGTTTAATTAAATATCTTTAAAACAGTTCATTGATAAGGCTTTAACTATATCCACAATTAAAGAACATAAATTGTCATAGGATATTTTTGAAACTGGCAAACTTATATGTACAATATTTTTTAAGGGACCTTTTCTTTGTCCATTCAAAAAGAATCAATATATTGTTACTTGAATCTTTCACCCGATTCTTATGTTTCCAAGAAAAGTGAAACTTGGGGTGGGCTGAAATAACGATTCCCTACT
Source organism: Acartia tonsa (assembly GCF_053477335.1). NCBI lineage: Eukaryota > Metazoa > Arthropoda > Copepoda > Calanoida > Acartiidae > Acartia > Acartia tonsa. Next base: position 33,376,073 of record NC_137262.1, on the reverse strand, counting down.
TCCATCCCTTTCCCTCCTACTGGATAAATGAACTGACCAATTCTATATTAGCAAGCTACCTTTATGACAATTGTTCCCCTGTCATAACATCCACGTATATTCTACATCCATTTCCAAAGGTATTCCTTGTCCTAGAAGCTTTGGAAAGTGACATGTGTGATATCATAAAAATACGTCTTTTAACAATCTCTTTTTTTAATGGTTTCCTTTTTCTACTTTTCCTCTCATCCTTCCTGTTTAGACGCATTTTTATGACGTCACACATGTCACTTTCCAATGCTTCCTTGCCTTACTGTAAAAATTGTCATACCTGATGTGTACATTGGACAACCTGTGACCGCTTCTCGCCACCATAGTTGGCTGCCCGCATCCGCTTTTGCCTCAGTGAAGTCAACACCAACACAACCACCACGCTCACATAGAATAATGCAATCACCTGAAAAAAGGTGTGTTTAATTTTATTGTCTTTTTCATAAATAAAGTTAAACAAAAATGTCAAAGATTCCATTCATGGACGAATTTTAAAATCTACACATTAAAGTTAACCTTCTTTGATAAAAATACTCTAAAAAGATATTTTTGTTAAACCTACTATAGTTAGAATTTTAAAAAATCAGTTTTACCTGACGAGGCCCATTTTGTTCCGAATTTGTATCACTTTTGAAAAGTGCGACTCCAGTTACGTCATATTTTTATTTCCCGAAAAAGGGAAGGGGGAAAGAAAAAAAGGGAAGGGGGAAAGAAAAAAAGGGAAGGGGGGAAGAAAAAAGAGATGAGAGAAAAGGGGGTTTTCCCCATCTCTTTTGAAGAGATTTTTTTCCCCCCTTCCCTTTTTCGAGAAAGAAAATATGACGTAACTGGAGTCGCACTTTTCAAAAGTGATACAAATTCAAAACAAAATGGGCTTCGTCGTTTTACCTACATTATTCTATAGAAGTAATTTAAATGAAGCTTTTCATAGTGCATTGAAAGAAATGTCGTCATACTGGCCTACCTTTGGTCAATTAAAATGAATACAGGCCTGCCATTGGTAATTTATTTTAACTTAAATCTATCCGCAATTAATTATAATTTGTAATTAACTTTAGGAAGCAATTGAATGTGCTTGTTTAAATATAATATTTCATGTTTCAGATTAATGAGATCCACCACTTGTTATCTAAATTAAAAATGCATAAAGTGCACCACAACGCAGGGATATAAAGGGATAAGACAATGGATGTTAAATTGATGTACATCCCCAATGATGATACAGAAAATTACCCCTTTTGAAATCATAATTAGTGGCTGAAACATTTGACGCCTACGTAAATGAACCAACCAATCAAAATTAAATAAAAGTCCACAAGGTTGTAAAGCAAACGAATAAGAAAACGTTGTTATTAGACTTTGGGAACTAGTATAATAAACAGCCCAATGTTCCCTCACTCCCTGAATCTCCCAGGTTTTCAACACTTTAATCAAAACTTTTAATGGCTACATTTTTTACACATTTTATTATTAATGCAACAAAGTTTTTTGCGTTTAAATTTGTATTAATCTTTTATAGAACTGACATGATAAGCTTAAATGCCAGGAGTTGACTTAAATTTAACTTTTTGTGACAAAAAATTGGCAAAAATGCTTATAGCTATGTTATCTAGTATCCTTAAATTTTGTATGTGTTTTGGCAGAGCACGGCAGACGCGCGTAAGCCGCCTGTAAACCGCAGGGAAGTCAACCTTTACAATTTCAAAAATAGTTCGAAGTTTAAACCTAATCCAAATATGGTAATCCCTCTTTTCAAAACAATTGAAAATTAAAGCTTAGTCGCCGCTGCAAAGCCCTAAATAGAAGCGTTAGTTTTAACTAAAACATAATCAGATTATTCATTATAATACCTTATTTTATAACAATTATTGAATTATCTTTTTGTAAGAATAAAAAGAAAGAGAAAGAGAAAGTATGTAGAGTAGAACAAAAACTTTTTAAGATTTAAGATATTTGGAAAGGTGGACAAAAACTTTTGAGATCTTTTCCTCAAAAACTTTTAATTTATTCAAATTGTCATTCTTTAAAATTAAACTGATATGTACATGTATTAGCTTAAACAAATAAGAACTTTCAAAATGTATGTATACAGTTTTAAATACTGAATTAATTAAATTCCAACACTTTATTTTATGTTACACAATATTTTTAACAACCTTTACTCTGTCCGTTTTATAGGTCCTTATCTTTATTTCTAAATCTCTAAAAATGTAAGATTTTGTACCTTGATGATAAAAGCTTGACTACTAGCAAATTATTGTTCAATAAAAGCAAATATAATTCCATTGATTTTAGAACTTTTTTTCACCTTTTTTTAGTTTTTAGTCTTCAATGTGTGTTTTAACCTTTGTATTTTTTTATGAAAATGATAAATTGCATTGTTTAAAAATGTAAATATAAAAATGTTCGTGCGAGTATGAAATATTAAAGTTTAACAAGATGATGCTTCAAAGTTTATGATAGCAGCACAAACTTTATTTTCCTATTTTTGCATAAAATTGAGTAAACTTTTTTATTAGATAAAACATTTGCTTCCTGATACAGTCATCTCCTACAAAACTCTGGTTAAAATCATTTATTCTTAAAAAAGGCTATTCCCTAAACCTTACCTCATCTTTTATTTTTGATTAGGACTATGGCTAAATTTTAGATTTTTTTACTTCTGCACAATTACTGAACATGATAAAATTTGCATCTTTCCATCCTGGCGGTCAAAGGATTCATAGTTTAGTTTAGTTCAGAGAGTCGGGCTGAGCACACGCATTTAGCAAGCTCTCCCCCGCCCTACCCCATGTGTTAAGCTCAGTTCTACCTTCCCCCTCTCTCTCAACTAGTTCCCCTCTCCCCACTGCCCGTGGTCACTCCGCAGTTGGAGGAAAGGGAAGACACTGTAGCCAGAGGGCACCTCGTATTTAGGCCTGGCAATGTGTATGTGTTAACGTATCGGTCAATTGTTAACACAAAAAAAGTGAAAATAAAACATTAATGAATTAAAAGTTTTTTTTTAACTTATGTGTAACCTAATCGCTTTAACTTAATGAACAATTTTTGGTGAAAACACTCTCAAATTTTTTTTTGATAATTTTATGATAATTTATCGGTCTGGCAACATTTTTACCGGCGCAAAGTACTCCCGACAAATAAGCTCTCCCATTGGCTAACATTTTTTCGCGTCCCACCATTGGTCAGCTGACCCACACTCACTCAGCACCCTCGGTTCCGCCATCTTCACTTCATCATGGCCTGTAGTACGTGTGACAACCCAGAATATTGGTCAAAGTTTAAAACAAATTTGGACGCTGCTTTGGATGTTAAGTTTAAAGAATACGATGCGAATATAGCTAAGGTAAGGGATGAGCTTATTCATAGTACTTTTGCCAGTCATAAAACCGAAATAAACGATATTAAATTGAGAGTCTCAGATTTAAATGTTAAAATTCAATCTATCGAAGGTATAGAAAATTTCGTAGATGCTAAATCTGTTGCAAGTGAACAAAAAGCGATTAGGACCACGATTACACAACAAAAAGACTATTTAAACTCTATTGAATCGTCGAGAGAAAATTTCGTCAAATTTCAACTTCTACAAAACTCGATAAGAGAGCAAAGGTGCCGCGATTGGAGTTGTAGAATAGTGAATTTTCAGCAGCCGTGGAGCCGTGAAAATATTACAGAGTTTATCATATTTAGAAACATTATAAGGCCCACCCTTGAAGCCGCTCTTAAACGTGGAGAATTAGAATATATTCCCTCACATTTTTGTGATATCGTCGAGCGTGCCCATATGCTCCCATATACAAAGGGCCAGATCCCCGTTTTTATTTTTCGTTTTATGTCTAGATCCTACCTCGACGCGTGGATGAACAATAAGAAGGCTGTGCTTGACCGTTACAACGCCGAGATCAAGAGGTTCAATCCCAGGAACAACGCGTCACCGGTCCCGTTCTTCCCCAATAGGTTAGTCCAGGCGAAGCAAGATATGTCCGACCTCAACAGGAAGACCATGACCTTTGTGTATGCCACAAACCAGATTTCGAGGGCCAAAGTCGCTGGCCAACATGTCCAATTTCAGCTCAAGAACGGCAGCCGCTGGATACGCTGCCTTAACCCGTTTGGCAAAGACCTGAAGGAAATGGCCCAACCCATACCTGGAAGCGAGGATTTTTTTCTGTCAGAGGCACCGCCTATCCTTTGTTTCAACAAGCTAGCGCCTGAGGAAAGGAAAACATTCTTCTCTAATCAGGCTGACTTAACAGAGGATGACTTCCCAAGACAGTTTAGTACGATCACAGCCCACCCTTCCAGCACGATTCAACATAATTTAACGTCTGCCCCTGCCCCAGCTCTTGGGAACCTAGCTGTGTTCCCTCCCATAGACTCTGCCGCAACCGTCGCAACCGCCGCACATACAGCCGTTGCACCAGCCGCACAGCCCACACAGTCAGTACCTGCCGCCGTCGCATCCGCAGCCGCCGCTACAGCTGATTTCACTGCCGCACCTGCCGCCGCGCTCACCGCCGCACCTGCCGCCGTGACCGCCGCCGCATCTGCCGCCACGTCTGCCGCACTTGCCGCCGTGTCTGTCGCCGTACCTGCGGCATCTATTGCCGTACCTACCGCCACACACACCGCCGCACTTGCCGCCACGTCTGCCGCATCTGCCGCATCTACACCTGTCGTTGACTCAGCACCTTCCGTACCTGTTGCCCCTGTCGTTGACTCAGCACCTTCTGTACCTGTTGCCCCTGTCGTTGACTCAGCACCTTCTGATCCTGTGGCCACGAGGGCCAAAGCTAGAGACACCGCCAACAAAGCTAAGCAAAGCAAAGCTACAAAGGCGGTAATCACATCATGAGGTTAAGTATCTTATACGTCGGAAAAAAAGGTACTTAACAAAATTATTATCATCATTTTTAAATTCATTTACAAAGTGATTTATTTCGAAAAACTTAATGTTTATATCCACGTAAACTCTATATTATTATAATATTAATATTAAATATTACCCAACTTGTTAGAACGCCAACATAGCATATTAATTTCAATCTATTTTTCTTATTTTTCTGCTGATTAGCATATAAAATACTTGGAACTTGTATGAAAATGAGTAGGGGGAACTAAACTAGCTTGAAATGTGTTGCCACCCCCAACACACACATAAACTAAACGCTATCGGAATAACCATAGTAAATATGGTAATTTTTTTCGCTTTAACGATAATATATTGTATATTACCTATTTTTATTTGTCCACTAATATCTACTGTGTTTCAGATGTCCATACTTGATGTTAAGACGATTCCTCCTGCGGTGCTCCTGGACCAGCTCTGCTATGACAAACCTCCCTAATGATCAGATTAACCAGGATTACGGTAACTTAAACGATAACATTGGTCTAAATCTTATGAATCCGATTTACGGCGACTACTTTAACGATTTTGAGAACGAATTCGGAATAAATTGCGTTTTTTCAAGTGAACAAGGTATCGTACAGAAACTGAAAACATTCAATGAAAACCTTCTCAATATTTTTAGTATTAATTGTCAGTCATTACATTCTAAATACAATGATATTGTCTCCACTGTAGACTTCTTTAGACAACATGATATCCACTTAAATGTTCTGTGTTTTCAAGAATTATGGCTGAATAAGGATGTAAATATGGATTGCTATGGAATTAATAATTACGATTGGCATGTTAAACTCCGCACAAAAAGTAGGGGGGGAGGGGTGGGTATTCTAGTAAGCAAATATTATAAAGTAGATAAACTATTTGATAAATTTTCATTTAAAGAAAATATTCTTGAATCTATTTGCTTAAAAATTTCCCACAATGGACTAAAGTTTTGCTTACTAAACTGTTATCGGCCACCCAATCAGAGTAGTGCTGAAATAGAAGAATTTTTTGAACTTTTTTTGGACCTGATTGATAGAATAGCAGCTTTAAGCATACCATACTTCATTGTAGGAGATTTCAATTTTGATCTTTTCAAAATAAATAATATAAATAGCAACTCCATGAGAATTATTGAGTCTTTTTCCTTTAACGGTATCATAAATACCGTTACCAGAGCTACTAGAGTAACTAGAACCACTGCAACCCTTCTTGATTTATTCGGGGTAGGTAACTTTATTCAAAACCTAATGTCTTCCTTTGTCTTAACTTCAAAAATCTCCGATCACTTGCCAATTATTAATTCATTCCGAATAGACAGAGTAAATAAACCCAAACCTCCAGATTTCTTTGAAAAAAGAGAATTGAATGATGAAAACTTTGATGCCTTAAACTATGCACTCTACCACACTAACTGGAATCACGTTTTAAACCAAGACAACACAAACATTGCTTATGATAACTTTATTTCAACCTTTTTGAGACTTTATAATGAAAAGTGTCCAGTTAGAAAAAAACGAAAAAACAAACGTACCCAGCCTCAGCAGCCTTTCATGTCAGACTTTTTATTGCGTTGTAGATTGCATAGAGATATTTTGTACAGCAACTTTTTAAAAGACAAAACAATTGAAAATGAAAGTATTTACAATGTCTATAGGAATAATTACAATAGGCAAGTGAGAAGAGCAAAGATTGAATATTACAGACAACAAATAAGAGATGCAAACGGGGATGGGAAAAAACTCTGGAAAACCCTAAAGGAAGTCATTGGGTTTAGTAAATCTTCCCCTGAGTGCACATACCTTCAAGTAGGCCCAAACAAAATTGAAAATGACCAAGAAATAGCTAATGAATTTAATCGTTATTTTAGTCAGATTGGGTCTTCCCTAAGGCCTGAAATTCCTTCCACCCCCAAAAATTTCTTTGAATATTTACCACCCCCATGTCAAGATTCCCTCTTCTTTGAGCCATTGTACCCCTTCAAGGTTATTAATATCATTCGTAGTATTAAACCTAAGCGTTCCACAGACATAAATGATGTCTCGATGTATGTTCTGTCTCGCTGTGCTGATACCATTGCCACTCCCTTAACACATGTTTATAATTTATCACTTCAAAATGGCACTTTTCCTGAAAAAATGAAAACTTCCAAAATAGTTGTCCTTCACAAATCAGGTTCACTCAGCGAGGCAGATAATCATCGAGGAATTTCACTCATTGACAACTTTTCCAAGCCCATTGAAAAATATGTCTGTGAAACGCTGGTTAAGTTCTTGGAAGATCGGTCTTTTTTTAGCAACCGCCAGTTTGGCTTCATGAAAGGAATCTCAACCTTTCACAATGTATTGAACTTAAGCACATTGATCACCCAAGCACTCAGTCGAGACACTTCCTGTATGGCCATATTTTTGGACATAAGGAAGTGTTTCGACATGATAAATAGGGACATCCTTTTTAGCAAACTGGAGAATTCAGGGATAAGGGGGGTTGCACTTGATTGGTTCCGTAGTTATTATGCAAATAGGAAACAGCGTGTATATTTTAAGGGCCTTTTCTCCTCCACAATTGAATTCATTATCATTGGCGTACTTCAGGGGTCAGTCCTGGGACCAATTCTTTTTTTGATTTTTATCAATGACCTTGTTTCATGCAGTGAAGAGATCCTAATCAATCTCTTTGCTGATGACGCAGTGGGCTTCATTGAAAAGCAGAATATTATACAATTGATCAACCTTGCAAAGGAGCTTGTCCCCAGACTGACCCAATGGTACAATGCCAATAAACTTCTTATTCACCCCCGCAAGACCAAATGTATGGTCTTTTCCTCCCCCCGTGAGATACTCACCCCCGCTGAGCTCGCCGCTAAGACCAACTTTGAAGTCTATGTAAACATGAATAATCATAACGAAAATGATGAGTCAAAAATCACTAAGTTGGATCTTGTGAGCGGTACCAATGAGGGTAGTATCAAACACTTGGGAATTCAATTGGACGAGAAAATGAAGTTTTCTTATCATCTTGAAAAAGTCTATAGCAAAGTCTCTAAAATAATTTATAGTATGAAAGTAATGCGTCATTTGTTGGACAAGAAACACTTAAAGCTACTCTATTCTTCTTATATTAAGTCGAATATCGAATATTGTTGTCTCCTGTTCACTGCCTGTCCTATGTATCTGTTAGCACCAATCATTAAGTTGCAGAAGCAAGCCATTAGAATAATCGAAAATTTACCTAGCAGAGCTCACACAGCTGAATTCTTTAAATCTAATGGCATACTTCCATTTAACCTGTTAATTGAATTCAATGTTTGTAAATTTATGCACGCCTATAAATTAGGCAATTTTCCCAAAATTTTCGAAAACACCTGGAATTTTGTTCAAGACAGACATACGTATGGCACTAGGAACAGGAACAACTTTGCTTACGAACCGGGCACCAATAGAAACTTTCTCCTGCACGCCCCTCTTAACTCTTTCCCAACTATATTCAACAACCTTCCACTTGAAATTAAACTAATTGATAATAAAAATATTTTTAAGAAAAAATGTTTTACTTATTACCTAAACAAGATTGAGTTTTAAAAAAGCAAATATTTTAAAAAAGCAAATATTTTATTTTTGAAATTAAACTGATTGATAATAAAATTATTCTCAAGAAAGATATTTTACTTACTTATTACTTACTTTCTTAAAAAAAAAGCAAATACTTTATTTTTTCTCTTCCTCTATTTAACAATTTTTTGTTCTAACTAAGTTTCTATTCGTATCTTTAGCCCTCGACTTTTTGTAAGCACTTAATTTCTATACCAAAAAAATAATAAAACAGCATTTCTTTAACCTCAAATCTCAACGAGTAGGTTCCGTAGGAACCGACATACATACCTATGTATAGAGTAGCTTTAGCATAGTTTGTTTCTTATCCACTTTATTCATTTTACATTTTATATTTTGACTTTGACTTCTTCTATTATATTATATATTTTTTATCAAGCAACTAACGAATCGCGCAACCTCTACCTCTATTTTATCTAATAAAAAAATAACAAAGTTTTTTCATAATTTTGACCAAAAATATATTTATTTATTCAAATTTAGATATCGAAAATTTTGTTTAATATATGACTATCGCTGACTGGACTGGTTAAGCTCATGTAGTGGGCATAGCCATCTACTCGTCGTAGTCGCTGGAGTCATCGACGTCGTCGGGTTCCTGTTGGAGGAGCTCCTCCACAAGGTCCTGCTGGACGGTGACCAAGCGGTCCATGGTGGCGATGGAATCCATGTTGGCCTGGAAGGAGCGGGCGTACGTGGGCATTACTGAAATTAGCCTCACGACTAACCCATAGTTGGAGTACATCATGCGGAGGATCTCCTCATCGATGGCATCTTGGCGGAATCTCCTCCACATAAGTCTGTCGCCCTCGTACACGACGCCCATTAACCTCCTCTTGACCATAAACCAGAGGTCCAGACAGCGCCTGTCTACCCCCGGAAATGGGAGTAGATCAGGCACTGCCGCGAGGTTCAGCAGCTGCTGGACGCCGTGCACGGGTGCAGGATCATCGATTTCATCGCTTGAGTTCAACATGGCGATGAGCTCCTGCACCTGGTCTTGGAGGGGAACATCTTCTTCTCCTCCAGCCTCCTCCGGAACTTCCGGCGCCCCATCCGGTAAAGCACCTTGGCCTTGTCCAACTTCCTCTTCTTGATCTGACATTTCTGAGACAATTGAACTTTGACCCTACCCACCCCCATATTTATACCCCCCTTGTGTCTTAATACCATACATTATTCAATCTTAATTTAACTTATTAATTAATAAATAACTTTCCCTACTTCCGATTTCCCGCGTATTCCCCCTATGCTTTACAACCAATTGTCTCCCCCCCGCCCCCTCTTTTGCTTTATTCTTTTGCTTTATTCTGCCGTGCTTTACCGGAAAACCACTCTTCCCCCCTCCCCCTATTTTTCTCCCCCCCAGTATATACCAAACGATAGGCGCCGCTCCGTCTGTCTAGCTGGAAGTCACGGCCGCGCACAAACCACCCACCACTCCCCTTCTAGTTTTTTCCCCCCCTCCTCCCCCTAACCTGTTGAATTCCCTGACCCATCTCCCTTATTTTAACCAGTTTCTCACTTCACTTTTTTTTATGCTAATGAAAATTAATCCATAGCGAAATATTAACAGACATCCTATTACTCTATACATCCTTCATAAAAAATAAAAGTTCATAGCAAGATATCTAGGATTTATTAAACAAATCAATGAATTTATGATAATTTATGATATTTTAATACTTTTACTTTTTTGGATAAAACTAAACTGTATTATTCTTCAAAAACAATTTTATATTTCAATAGCCATATCAGTAACTTTTTGCAGTTTTTTTCTGTTGATTCATTGTTGATTTTTGTTGATTTTTGTGAACATCATGTGGACATTTCCGCGGGTGTTTTTGCGGATATTTTTGCGGATATCTTGTATATAAAGTCGTAGAGAACTTGACCGTAACTGGTTCAAACCGGAAATGGCCAACTTCTGGAACTATAGCTGGAGACAGGCCCCCTCTTGAGCAGTTATCCGCTCAGCAATTTCACCCAATTTAGCTTCATGAAACTCCATGTCCTTGTTTGGGTTGTATAGTGTGAGGGCCAACTCGGTTTCTAAATAACCCTGTTGGTATAGAAGACGGGCTACCTCACGACGTACTTCGTCACTGACATTGTCACCATTAACTATATTGAGAAGTCGTTCATATGTTATTGTCAATCTATTGCGTAGCGGCTGCCACATTTGTTGGTATTCTTCCTCTCCGAACATTTCGTGTCTAAACAATAGTAAGATTTAAACCTCACTAAAGCAAAGCTATAACCAAATTACGCGCGCAATAGCACGCCACAGTCTTTTTTAACATGACCCACTTTCACCCTTTTACCTTCAAAAAGGGGTGGAATCAATGGATTAATGATACGTTTTCGCCTTCCCTTAAAACCCCCTCCCCCCCCCCCTCTTCCTCTCCCATTTTGTTGCCCCATTCACAGCCATGCTGTGACCAGTTCTCAAAACACAAAAATCAGATTCCGGAGGAATCGAACCATACATATTTAGGGACACACTCCCATTATCAAAATACCAAAATCAGATTCCGTAGGAATCGCATATGACCTATTCTTAGGATTTTTTATATCCATTCTCAAAAATAAAAATCAGATTCCGTAGGAATCGAAACCAACCATTACACCTTGTTCACTTAAGTACACGATATGATTATTATTAGGGTATTCTTGTCCTTTTTTGGACTTTTCTTTGGTTTTTTTTTGGATTTTTTGGATTGGACCAAGTGTTATCGCGAAATTTGCCGTTATCCTGTAATTATTGGTGTGGAGATGTCCTTAAAACCCGGACAAAACTCCACTCTATAATGAAAATAATTTGATATAAAGGAAACTGTCTATTTGGAGCTGAAAAGGGATCTCAACGGGAATAGCGACTCCTTATGGAGGTTTTGGTTCCTTAATTGTTCCGAATTCACGCTTGGAGAAGTTGCAACTGATAGTAGGAGGATGTCTGAAATACACAGCAAGATATTGTTTCATTGTTAAGATTATTATTTATTTGCACATATAACATTGTATCGGCTTGGCAAGCGTCAAAGTACACCAGTGGCTCCACAACCCTTAAAGGGTTATGCCAACTATCTGGTACAATGTTGCATGGAATTTTTATTGTAAAATATTGTCTCCATTCAATTTAAACTGGCCTGGTAACTAGGTGGAGATGAAGTTCGGCCAATTCCATGCTAGGTACTTAATAATTGTTATTATGTATATTATTATCTAACCTGCACCAAACACAACAAACCAGATGAATCAAACAAATCAAGCATAGTAACATAATTTATAATATATATCTAATAAAATATGTTGTACCTTTGAGGAAAATAAATCTTATCTTATCTTATAAAAAATTAAGATGTGCTGAAAATGGATTGTCTATTTCTTTAATAATTTCCATATGTGTACAGCAGATAACCCAATTATTGCAAACGCTATTTTCAGCTACTCCGGTCAAAGGGAAAAGCAATATAATGTATAAACGATTTATACATTATACATTCAAAATTTAAATTTTTCAAGTTTCGATTTTTTTTTTTGGAAGTTTTGGAAGTTTTTTAGCTGGTAGTAAATATTGAGATAAGACGCGGATGCTAGGTACACTTTCTGAAACTAAAATTCAGTACATCAAAATTAAGGTACAATTCGGAAGGTGAACATGGGGGAGGGGAATAGTTTTCATACAATACCTAAAATATAGAATAAAGTTTTTTTTATGATTTTCCTTTGAATAATGCTAACAAATGAATATAAAGTAGGGGGGGGGGGGGGGGGGAGGGTTGTAGCTATTGTTTTTCTTGTGAAAGAAAGAATTTTTAAAACTTTGTACATATATATTATTCATTTTAGTTTATTTTTTACCAAGATCAGGATAATACAAGTACAACAAGAGCTTTTATTCTCATTCTAGCAAGGCTTTTAAAGCTAAGGACCATTTTAATTAAATTCTAAAAACATTCATATTACTTTTCATATCTTGTTTCTTTGTAAAAAAAGTCAAAGTCCTTGTTCTGTATACATTTCCACACAATAGTATGAAAAAGGTTATACATCTTGTAGTAAAAACATAGTTTTTCATAGCTAAATAAATGGAAGAAAAATATCAGAGCCATACAAAGCATTTATAAATTTAGAAATTAGATAGAGAGAGTAAAAAAACAGTTATATCTTAAATTATTTGAAAAAAAGGAAACCACATAAAATAGGGAAAAGTAGAAAGTAGATAGACACTTGAAATAATGTACACAAAGCTAAAAGACCTATAAGAAGCTTCTCAACCTATTTAGAATATGAAAAACAATGACAAGTCCTATACAATATAATAATGTACAGTTCATACCTTTTTAATTGTTTTCCACCTTTAATAATATTTGTGTATTTTCTCCCAGGGAGGGGGAGGACTCTAGTCCCTAAAGTTAGATAATAATATTTTCTTACTAGTTGGCTTAACAACGTTTGGGACTTTCATTAAATTTTTAATGGTTTGGTGCAGTAAGTTCAAACTACTAATCATAATCTAGATGTGGGGTAATTTTGTGTATCATCAATGAGGATAACCATCAATTATCTTATCCATTTATATTCCTGAATTTCTCCTAGTGTCATTTATAACTATTATGATAAATATATTTATTTTGATTATGTGTTTCTTGACATTAACTTATTATGTTGTTGGACACTTATGCAGAATAACAATAAGTTTGTTACATGCGTACTACACAATATAGGGTGATATTCAAAAGGTCTAAGGATGGTTTTATGCCATTTTTCTACTTTACCTTCTTTCCTCATTCGAATAAGTGATTTTCTTGTCTATTGACTAATAATTGCATTATGGACTTATTAGAAGTTTATTGTTTGTTATTTGTAAAAAATAGAAGCTGTACAGTAATAAAGTGTTTTGAACTTTTAAAATAGGAAACCAATATTTGATAGTTGACAGACCTATCCTTAATATAGCTGCGCTAAATAGAATTGTATATAAAAGATATTAATAATATAAATTTAAGTCCCTATCTAATATTTAGATCATATTAACTTGAATGAATCAATAGTGTATAGTTGGGGACACTAGACTTTAAGTAATACTTTAGGAAATTTTGTGATATTTTGATTGATTGGTATAAACTAGTGGTGTTCAAGCTTTTTCATCAAAGGTTTTAATTAAGAGAGGGGCTATTTTTGACTATCGTTTTTTCTTATCACTTAACAATCTAGATGACATACATGATTTTTTAATCACCCTGTATTAATAATGTTGATGTCTTTTATGCGTCAAACTTTGAAGCTTTTGCTGTAATTACTAAGAAAAGATGTTACATACAACCACATTGTCATGTGTCTTGACATAAATACACACATTGTCATGTTACTTGACATAAACACACACATTGTCATGTTACTTGTCACAAACACACACAGTGTCATGTGACTTGACACAAACACACACAGTGTGAATTAATCACGTGGAAATGAAGTATATCAACTTTTTAAAAGTGTTGCTAACTTTCGGGATGATTTTTTAGAAGATAATTATACCCAACTTGTAAATCATCCTATAATCCTATTATATAAGGCAGTAAGGTTTTTTGTCTGTTTGCATAACAACTGAAATGATTGATTTCTCCTTTTTATATAAGATTCACATTGGTCCTGGGCTGATTTTTGCTATTTAATTTTTATATCTAAGTGCATGTTTTTTTTTATAGATCTTATTTGCTAGTGTATAAAAAAGCAGCTATGAAAATAAAAATGTCTGATGTAGAAAATCCTCTAATATAACATAATAAATAAAATTAGAATTAATGAAACTTTTCCCAGCAAAGAAATAGAAAAACATATTTTAATTATAAATAGTGGGATCGTAATCTATAATACAAAGTAGAACGATGTCTGTCCGTCTGTCTGTCCGTCTGTCCGTCTGTCCGTCTGAAGCTTAAGATCTCGGTAACCGCTGAACCGAATGGGCTCTACTCTTCAGGGAATATACCTACTGGTCCTGTGGTGGTTTTAAGCTATTTTCTTGGGGGGTGGGACACCCCCAACCCCCCCAAAAATGAAAATTTACCCCCCCAAAAAAATACTCCTGGTGCTGCTGGTGCAGCTGGTGCTGCTGGTGCAGGTGGTGCAGCTGGTGCTGCTGGTGCTGGTGCAGAAAATTATTTTTTTCTAGGGGCAAAGCCCCTAGAGGCTAGGGGCGAAGCCGCTAGTAAAAATATAATGAGCTATATATTTTACTTTAAGTACATCCTGGTTTGGATACCATTAATAATATAACATACAACTTCTTATGATCTTATCTTTTATTTTTTTATAGATTTTTCAAGCAATTTTCTTTCTGAGACCATATCATTTGATAAGGTTTGATACATAAATGTATAAGTAAAGATGTATAACCCAGACAACTACCTGGCCCAAGTTGGGGGGAACCTTACTGTCTGATAGCAATTTGCTTGCTGTTTTTTTGTAGCGACTTGGTTGTGTTTATATTTCCGACATTATTGGCTGATACCAAAAGACCCACTTAAAGTTGATACAGGGTGCACACCTCGTGGATAGAGTTACATATAGATCGTGCAACCTCCACCTAAGAAAAAAAATAAAAAATACAGGATAAATTCCTAGTTCCCTCAGAAGGCAAATTACAATTGAATCTCACTCACTCGCTCCCTAATTATCTTTCTCGTATTCATTTGAATCCGGTGGACAGGAACCGGTTCTCATGAATACAAAAAAACTATGTCTAGCATCGTATTATATCCAGTTTTCTACGAATATAGAAATGTACAATCATAAGATTAAAACTAGTTTTTTTAGCCGGTGCCTTCGGCACCACGGGGCTAAAAAAACTAGTTTTAATCTTATAATTGTACATTCTATATCCGCGGAAAGCCGTTTATAATACGATACAAGAAATAACTATTCTTTGTTTTGTTTATTTTAACTAAACGTATTGTACTGTCAACTCACTATAACATATAACCATTATAGATAGTTGCCATTGTTCATTTTTTAAAATCTTTGAATTAGAAAAATATTTCAAAAAAAGCTAGAGAAGATCTGTGTCTTTTAAAAGCAAGAGCGCCAAATGAAACTTTATATACTAAATATATATATTCTGTATCAGGGATATAAAGGGATAAGATAATATCATATTAATTTTTGTACATCCCCAATCATGATACACAAAATTACCCCTTATGTAGAATTACAATAAGTGGTTGAAACGTTTGGACAATCAACTTCATGAACCAACCAATCCAAATTCAATAAAAGTACCCAAAGTTGGGAACGAATAAGAAAACATTATAGTAAACTTTGGGGACTAGTTTGAAACACAGTCCAATGTTCCCTCCTATCCTGATTCTTTATACATAAATATAGAGTCTTTGAATTATTATTCTTCCATCTTCCTAAATGGACTAGGCGAGTATCTTACAAAAATATGCTAACACACACACACACCACATAACTCACACGCACACACATATGGTAAACAGAGAAATGTTATTCAAAGAGGAAAGCTAAAATCTAAACTGAAAGACGTATGGACGACAAATTGCTATATTTTACATTCTCAATGATGATAAACGAAATTGCCCCTTTAGTTAAAAGTTTTTACACGGATAGTTTGAAACAACCAATGAAGATTTAGAATTTGAGAATGTGTTCATAAAATTGGGTACCGGTATAATTTACTGTCCAAAACACTCTCTCCCCCTTTATTCAAATATAAATATGTATACTAGCGGCTGCGCCAACAGCATCTAGGGGCTCTATATTCAAAGGGCAGAAAAATAGCCTAAAACCATAACCATACTTATGTTTAAAAAATAAATAGCCTTAAATAATCTCAAAGCCTATAAGAGGCTTCACTGTAAAGAAGAACCATATCGGTTCGGCGGTTAGCGAGATCCTTCGCTACAGACAAAAAAATAGCTTGTCTATAATACAAAGTAGAACGATGTCTGTCCGTCTGTCTGTCCGCTTGTCCGTCTATCTGTCCGTCTGAAGCTTAAGATCTCAGTAACCACTGAACCGATTGGGCTCTACTCTTCAGGGAATATACCTACCGGTCCTGTGATGGTTTTAAGCTATTTTCTTGGGGGGTGGGACACCCCCAACCCCCCCAAAAAATGAAAATACCCCCCCCAAAAAAAAAAAAAAATTTTACTTTTTCTTTTTAAATCTAAAATACGAAAAATTAAGTTGATCAAACCTCTTGGGGCAAAGCCCCTAGAGGCTAGGGGCGAAGCCGCTAGTTAATTTATATTATAGGATTACATAGCAAGAAATAAGTTTTCAAAAATTTTTTTTTACCTTTTTGAAAAAATCCATTAGGTTTCCTAATTGTTAAGTAGCATTGCTTTTAAAACGCACACAGAACATTAATATTCTTGCCGCTCTTTTTCTTGCTTTTCATCATATTACATACGTTTGAGAAATAGAGTTAGAAACAGTGGATTTATTTTAAACAAGAGAGGGTCTCTAAAGTAAAAAAAACAAATTAATTATAGGAAACAAGCATGTCCTTCTCCAGTTTTTATTTTGATGGATTTAAAATTAGGGGTTTCAAAGTTTGAGGGGGGCAAACTCTCTTACCTTCACCCTTGGACGTCTAAGGTCTATAGTCAATAACGCAAATTTTGTTTTCTTATTTAGGAAACAACTAAAGGTTAACCTGAAATCCCCAAAAAACTTTTAAAAAAGCAGCCGCAGCCTTCGCCGAGCCAACCTTAAAAGCATCTTCTCAACTTGCAGCTTTAGAGTCCTGGTTTTATTATATAATCAGCATATTCCATGAAAAGTTTTCTACAATCTTTCCAACTAATATGTGGTTTATTATAAGTAAACTTTTATGATTAGAATATTCTTTCCAGTATGACTTCCAAACCGATTAATATCCACTGGATTAGAACCGGTTCTAAACCATACTGAAAAATCATGTACAGTATCGAATTACAGAGAATTTTGGACGGATATTAAAACGTAAATAGTAAAATTAATACCAGTTCTGTTAGGCCGGGCTTTAATCTTATAATTTTTCATTTTTATATCCGAGGAAAGCTGTCTATGATACGATACGATATATAACTATTCCAAACTTATCAAAACTTGTATTACATATAAAAGAAGATTATTAAAGTTATCATATTACAAATTCCATAATATATATTGATGTACCTTTAAGGGATAATAATTTGAAGGAAAACTATTTTACCCCAACTTTATGTTAATATTTCAATTAGATTAAAAGTAAAATTATCAGTATTTACACATATTATGGATCATAGAAAGATAACGAAGTAGCGATTTTTCTCGTATTTTCACAGTAGCCTTTCTCCTATTTCTAGCCCCTGTGGGGGCAAATTTTATACCCCTGCGGGGCAATCATAAATATTTACCTAACCTAACCTAACATAATTTAAAAGCTACTGTGAAAATTTGACTAAACCAGCTATTTCGTTTTCTTTCAATGTTCCCATTTTATTATATAAAAAAATTTCAAACAATTTTGCAACTTTAAAGGTGAAGTAAATGTATTTTCCTGTAAATTAAAAATGTCTAAAGCAAAGATTGTTTAAAAAAAACTTTCTAACCCCATTTCAAAGATTTTCTATATATACTTGAAAAGAAAAACTAACTTCACTGTTAAATAATATGTCTGAGAAAATTTTATTATCTCAAAGTTTTGTTTCAAACAATTAAATTTTCTCAGATATAAAATAAAAATATCATTAATCTGAAGAAAAAAAACAAGGATGACAACAGCCATAATATAGATCAACCTAATATTTAAGTCAGATGGTATTCTTTATAATTGTGTCTAACTTTTTAGAAATACCCGTTATAACAATCAAAATAAAAAAAACTGATCATATCATATAAAAATTTGATGCCTTTCCTAGCTATTAAATTATTTATTTTTGGTAAAATTAGAATGTATAGTACAATTATAAGATGCTTAAATTAACGCAGAATATTCAGAAAAGCTTCACTTTTAAATACCGAACTCAATGAAAAAGGAGAAAAAACAAAAGAAATTTTACATAAACTTTTTTCTTTTGTCTGTATTCAACCAACTCTACTAAATTCATTTATACATACAGTCAATACTTTTATATAAATCGTTTTCAAGGTAACAACTATCTATCTATCTATCTATCTATCTATCTATCTATCTATCTATCTATCTATCTATCTATCTATCTATCTATCTATCTATCTATCTATCTATCTATCTATCTATCTATCTATCTATCTATCTATCTATCTATCTATCTATCTATCTATCTATCTATCTATTTATCTATCTATCTATCTATCTATCTATATATATATATCTAACATCTATCTATGTACTAACTCACCACAATGTATAGTATGATGCCATCATTGCTGAGATCACTGGCTAAGTCACTGTTGTGCTGTGCCCCCTTATTTTTGTACAAGGTTAAAGGCTATATTAACATAACAGTAAAACTCTCGAGGGGAATGTTTTAAATAACTAAATGTTCCCTTTCCAAGTATTAAATTCTCAAAGTTGTTAGTCAACTCTTAAGGGACGTTTTTTCGTATTTTCACAGTAGCTTTTCCCATATTTCTAGCCCCTTCGGGGGGTTCTAACTCTACGGGCCCAATTGTCTGACCCTGCAGGACAATAACCTAACCTAATTTAACCTAAAATAACCTTGCAAAAGTTACTGTGAAAATACGAAAAAACGCCCCTGAAGAGGCGTTGCCACAAAAGGGACTATACCCTAAAACGTTAACTTTAGGGACTTGTGTATTAGGCAGCCAAATGTCCCCTCCCTCCTAAAAAATAAACATCATATTAAATGTTCAAGAATAGCCTGGCTAGAGTGGATTAGATTAATTAGAGCCCTTAAAAAGTACCAGTCACAAATGAATTTTAGTCTATGATTTTCGTCCATAGACAAGAGACCATCAATCAATCAAACCCAATTAATTCACTATAACTGTTTCATATCCACTTCCACTTAAATTTATCCGAAATTTTATCCTCTAACCCTTGCCTGGTTATGATGGGTATGGTAGAGTTGGGTGAGTAGACCCGCGTCACATGGCTCATTCAACTTCCTGAAATAAAAATACTGTGATAAAATCTTTTTATTTATGTCATAGGTTAGGTTTATATTAGGCTGATCAAGGATGTTTAGCTACCCACAGGATAGATATGAGTTGCCTATAATGTATGTTAACTATTTAATGGGCCAAAATGGTCTTAACCTAAATGTTTTAAGTTAAAACTAGTACAAAAAGTCTATTTTAAATTAACTTGTGCAGTTTATTTTATACAAAAATTTAAATAATTATTATAAATGACAGCTTTACAGCATGTTACTATTCATCTATTTTGAAACAATACCCTTGCGCGTCATGTTTAATTTTGAATTCCACAAATTTACCCTGTACTCTCAGGGAAGGAGGGGACATTGGGCTGTAAAGTTACACTATTAACCCCAAAGGGTTATATTAAAGTTTTCTTATTCATTGGCTTAAAAACCTTGGAAACTTTAATTGAATTTCGATGGGTTGTTTTATTTAGTTGAGTGTTCAAACGTTTCAAATACTAATTGTAATCTCTAAAGAAAGGATAATTTTGTGTATCATCCTGTATGAGTGTACATCAATTATCGACCATTGTCTTATCCCTATAGATCCCTGCTTTACTATACTACGCTTTCTGTATGACTAGTTGAAACATAATTAATAAAATGGTTACAACACTTGTGATAGTTATTCATTGCATCGTATAATATACAGCTTTTCACGGATATTAAAACCAGTTTTGATAGCCCTGAGTGGCCAAAGGTCCGGCCTAGCATAACTGGTACTGATAAAATGATTTTCATTTTAATATAAGTGGGAAATTGTCTGTTATACGATTCTATACATTATTTTTCAATATAGCTGAGGACCGGTTTTAATCATTCCTGCGTATATCAATCGGTTTCAAATACATATTGGAAATTAATTATCAATGTTTTATTATAACGTTATCAGCTGTGCATGTAGAAATAAATTGTAAATGTTTGCTTATTAAAGATATTAATAGAAATAATATATTAATATTTATTTGTATAGTGCGCTATTCATATGTCTATTTCCAGTACAAATTACTTCTCAAAAGTTTTTTTCTTCATATTTTTCTTATTTTATATTTTTTTGCAAATATTACATATTTTCAGGATCAATTCTTAATCCAACTTTGACTTTTACCATTACGATTCTTTTGTCCTAAAACTGGGTCAGTCTGTATTTCAATCTGTCTTATTCTCTTGTACGTAAATTGGCAGAAAGTATTTTTTTTATTTTGGTGTATTTTTGATGCTTACATGCCTTCTATATAATAATATCGGTTTCATCGTTCCTAAGAACACAAAGACTAACACTCATTCATCCTAATACTTTGTTAAAAACCTAAGGAAACGAAAATGGTATGCTGATTAATTTTTTTTTATGATTGAATATCAAAGGGTGATATATGATTTTATGAATCAGGGATCTAAAGGGATAAGACAAATGACTAGAATTTAGTGTCCTCGCCATCAGGTAGATCAAAATGAACAGTAAAAAAGTTAGCACAACTAATTTGTACAACCAAATCATAATTTATAGCTTTCTCCAATAAAAGTAAATAAGGAATTCATAAAATTTGGGGCAGCAATGTAGTTTACAGTCCAATGTCCCCTCCCTCCCTAAATTATGTTATAGATTCAATAGAAAACCATACTATAATTATATGACGCATCATTCTCTGAATTGGCATATTTAACATGAAATTTAATTTTGGATTATAAAATATTAATTAACAACAGTTTGATTTAAACAAAGCGTTTGATTGATACTCTTTAGATCTTTCAGATTGTTAGGTATATTTTTTTTAATAGGCCAAAACTGAATAACTTAGACTTTGCCATATAATTGCTTATTGGTTATTTGCTAATCTTTGCTGGAATATGATTTTCATCGTTTTCTTATTATTAAAGTATTTTTATTTTACTTTTCGGTTATCATATACTTCATATACGGTAGCACTTCTTAATTTTCAAAAATGCATTATTTAAGTTTTGGTATTTGAAAGAAAAAAAGTACATTTTACCATACAAAGCTCTTTCATCTAAATCTACATATACATTGTTTTCACATCCGTTTTACGTAGATAAATTAATTTACCAGGTCAATTTAATTCAGAGAGAATTAATTCTGAAACAAATCTTTACAATGTGTCTCAAAAGTCAACCATGTGACGTCATAAAAATCAGGGATTATCTATCTCTTTTTTCATTGGTTTTCTTTCCCATTTTTTATGACGTCACATGGCTGGTTTTTTGACACTGAGACTTTTTGTAAAGCTTCATCTTTTTTCCTTTAGATTTTCAATAGCAAGAGTAAGGGACATAAAGAAAAAGGATTGGTAATTAAAAGGCTAATTTAATCTAATACCCTAGGTGTATTAGATAGATTACATTATATTTATGACAAACTCAACTCAAATACTTTTATCTTAGTTTTTAAACTTACTATTTACACAATATAAATCAATCCTAATAAAAAATGTTTTCTCTATAAAATAGTATGTTTTTTGTGTATGTGAATTGTTGATAGTACAAGTATTGATGATAAATATATCCGACAGTTTGATAGTCTTTCATTTCATCTGTACAATCTTGTATTTTCTAAGTAAATCAACCATTCCCCTCTCTCGTTTCTAAAAATACAACCTACAGGCTTCTTTGTAAACCAAAATAACCTAACCAAACCATGAAAGAACGATTTTAAAATCATTAAACTTTGGTGATTAATTTTCTTAGGGTAGGTCAATTTTTCTGGGAATATTCTTTGAAAGCAGAACCTAATTACTCCTTTAGTTCATTCTTTTCCTATTTTTCTTGTATTATATATCAAAATTTGAAGGGGGGGGGGGGGGACTGAGGGTAGAGGTTTTCCATTTGTAGAATGAAAGGATATAATTTCTTTCATCTATATACAAATAGGATATAGAAAAAAATATACTTTTATGTTATGACCTCTCCACCAAGAAGCGGAGCTACTTAATAATTGAAGGAGTTTTTGATGTAAATTCACAAGATTTATAAATTTGTGTAAAATTATTTGTTTCAATAGATATTCAAAAATTTTGAAAACTGCATTACCTCTACTTTACAAGAACTATCTTCAGTGAAATATAAATATATTGCAATATTTCTTTTATTGTAGACAATTACAGCATGCTATTCATATAGTATGGTAATATGCTAACAAACAACTATTATATTTTAGAAAAAAAATTGGCAAAAGGTTAAATATTTTTTTGCCGAAAAAAATATTCTTTACTTGTTTATTAAAAATCAATATTTTGATAAAAAAATCGTAAATCAATCTACATAGTTCTCTTAGTTAATTTTAATGATTTAAATACAAAATACCAAACATCACGTGGCTCTTATTCAATAATTCTATTTTATTTTATTTGATAACACCTATCAAAAATATTAATACTTATAGATTGACAACGATTTTAGTATTCAAAAAACTGAGACAGAGTGGCGTGCAGAGGGTGAAAAAGGGAGGACACACCCCTACCGCTTATGTTTTTATTAATAAAAACACTTTATTTTTCAAAACGATGTAAAAAGTATGACCTAAATATTTTTTTATGGAAAAATATCAATTCATTTAAAAGATTTTATAATAGAAAATATGTACAATAAAATGTATAGAGGAATGAAAATAAATTGTTAGCATTGTCCAATAAATGGTGAAATTTTATAAATATAAATACATTATCGCATTAAAGAGTATTGTTGTTGTTTGGTAGAACATTTTCTATATCAGATATTTCAGAAATTTATTGGTTATCAAGGATTTTAGGGATGAGATAAAAAAAATCAACGTACTCTAAAATTGAAATAAAACATGTTGTAGAATAAGGTTATTTGTAAAACATTTAGGATACACTTTATTATTACCAAGGAGGTAGGGAGAATTGGGTTGTTTATTACACTGGCTCCCAAAGTTTTATAATAACGGTTTCTGATTCGGTAGCTTAAAAACATTAAGGACTTTTATTTAGTTTAGTTCATCAAGTTGAGCGTCGAAACGTTTCAACCACGAAGTGTAATCTAAAGAAGGGTTAATTTTGTATATAAGCTTTGGGGATGTACATAAATTTATCTGTCATTGTCTTATCAACTTAGATTCTATATTTACATCACCATTAACTTCAATATTCACCCAACCCCCTCCATTCAAAGTTGTAAGTATCACTAATGCTAGTACGAGTTTAAAAATAAGTTTGGTCCAGTATAATATATATTTGATTGTCCTCTAACTTCCTGATTTGAAATACATTACATTTAATGGTAAGATGTTTGTACACTTTTAACTTATTGGAAGTTAATTCTTAGTTTAACTAGTTTATGTTTATGATTTTAGTATGGTCCTTGAATTCTAAAGTTTTTAAGTAAAGCAAATGGTCTACATTGAAGCAAAGAAAGCAAAAAAAAGAACAATACACGTCAAAAAGTATTAGTTTAGAGAGTATATTGACAATTATAGTCATTTTAAGGGTAGTTAGATGTCAGTCAAACAGTCGGACAAACATACACAATTTATATGTATATAGGAGGCATGTCTCCTAGTAAGACTGTTGAAAAAAAAGGAATATAAAGAAAAATAGGCATAAGATTAAGATAAGACGTTAAAATAAAGAGAGTTGGTAAAGAAAATAAATTACTTCACTTTACTTGTCAAGCTTCTAACCCAAATTAATGACTTCTTTAAATTGATCACATTATATAAATTTCTTCGTTTTAACACAAACAAATAAAGGAATAGTTATTAATCGCATCCTTTTATAAACAGCTTTCCGCGGATATAAAGATGTACAATTTTAAGATTAAAACCAATTATTTGAAAAACAGATCTTCGTTTATGATTATACATTTTTATAATATATAATACATCATTTTTCATTATGGTTGAGAACCAGTTCTATTCCATCAGATATTATATTAATCGGTATCGAAGCGATACTGGAAATGCTTTTTTCCATTTGAAACTTTTTAATTTTAGTTTTAAAGCAACCTAAAGTGTAATACTGTATATAATATCTAACGGAAGATAGATACGACCTAGATACTTTATATTATGAGAGAAAAAAAACTACGTAGTCGATTATGTTGCTTTTATGCAAGGATTTAAAAAAATATATGTTGATTAGAATTGTATGTCGATAAAATACAACTATTTTAATTCGGTAGCCGTTAGATAGAGAGATGTGTACTGTGTAGACATACCAAAATTAAATACTTAAGTTAAATAGTAGCTGCTTCTCTTAAA
The DNA here is from genome assembly GCF_053477335.1 of Acartia tonsa. Lineage (NCBI taxonomy): Eukaryota > Metazoa > Arthropoda > Copepoda > Calanoida > Acartiidae > Acartia > Acartia tonsa. Next base: position 33,351,167 of record NC_137262.1, on the reverse strand, counting down.
ATACAATTTACAAAGTAATTTTTTTTTATTAAAAGAGCGATTAACATGACCTTATTTACAAATATTTTTTTAGACTATTTCTAGAAAAATTCTTTGGACCTGACATATTTAATAATTACAAAATTAATTACAACATTTGTATAAGAAATTATGAATAGAATCTTGATTATCGTTTTAGTGATTTGGAAAAAAAATCCAATGTATTTTTGTCCTAAAAGTGGCATTGTCCTTACTTTCAAGGGGCTTCGCTAAAAAAGGTATATCAAGATGTCCCAAGAAGCTTTTTTTGAACCTATTTATAGTGCTTATGGAAAGGGGATAAATTTAAAAACTTTTTGCCGAAGTATCCCGAATGAAGTCATATTAGAAAAGTCCATTATACTAATATGACATCATTCTGAATATTCAGCCAAAAGCTTTTTCATAGGCACTATAAAGAGCTACCTTAATGGACACTAGATCTTTTCATTAAAATACCCTTTTTCGAATTTCAATCTTCTGCTAACCTAAAAAGTTACTTTAGGGGCCTAGAAATATATGTACAAAATTTCAGCTCTCTATCTCTACTGGCGACCTAGCGCCAGGCATGTAAAATATCAACAGATAACGGTAGCACGGCGGTTTTACCAATATCTCAGTAATGTGCAGGTTTTCAGCTCTTCTGCATATTTCAATTTAAACACATAAGGCCAAAGATATTATATCCAAAAAATCTTTTGTCAAAGTCTACTCTAGACCTAGCGCCAGTCAGTTTTCTAAAATCATGCATTTTATACCTGTGAAAAATGAAATCACCAGCGCTAGGTGTAGAGTAGACTTTGACAAAAGATTTTTGGGATATCATATCTTAGGCCTTATGTGTTTAAGTTGAAATATGCAGAACACCTAAATTCACCTTCCAAGCCATTCTTTAAGCATTTTAATTTTTTATTGAAATAACGGGATTTCAAAACTGACTTTTGAAAAGGCCTAAAAAATATCTTTTTTTGTCCCTTTTTTCACTGTACATAGTTACAACTTATTAAGATATTATTCTCAGTTAAAAAAAATTGGCGCTTCCAGCACCAAAACCGGCAAAAACAGGCAGTTAAACTTCTGAACCCCTACTTAACCCCCTGACAGACCCCCCCTCTATCTCGGCTCCTGTTACAGATAGAGATGTAAAACTTTTTTCTGGTTGTTCATGTGTATTTTTAGAGAATTGCTTTTTCTAGTCATAGTGGTCAGACCGCTCCTTATCCGCTTTTTAGCGGCCAGTCGCTAAATATTAAAACAGCTGTAGAGCGGCCAATTTTAAAGCTAAGAAAACCAAATTTTATGACAAACTATTATTTTTTATAATAAAAAAATACCTTTTCTGACCATTGCCGAAAAACGACATATAACGTAAACCGCCAATTTTGGCGGTAAAACGGTGGTTGGCGGCGATATATAATATTTTTATCTGTTTATAGTTACAACTTATTACGATATTATTCTCAGTTAAAAAAAATTGGCGCTTCCAGCACCAAAACGGGCAAAAACAGGCAGTTAAACTTCTGCATCCCTACAAAACCCCATTACAGACCCCCCTCTATCTCGGCTCCTGTTACAGATAGAGACGTAAAACTTTTTTCTGTTGGTTCATGTGTATTTTTAGAGAAAATTACTTTTTCTAGTCATAGCGGTCAGACTGCTCCTTATCCGCTTTTTAGCAGCCAGCCGCTAAATATTAAAAAAGCTGTAGAGTGGCCAATTTTAAAGCTAGGAAACCAAATTTTATGACGAGCAATTATTTTTCATAACAAAAAAAATGCTTTTTCTGACCATCGCCAAAAAACGACAAATAACTGAAACCGCCAATTTTGGTGGTTAAACGGCAGTTGGCAGCACTAGTTTTATCTGTTTATGATCACAATAAAGACTACATACAAAAATTGGCTGGTCTAGAGCTGTTTTAGAATACTACTGGCAGCTTTAAAACGGCAAAACTACAGGTAGGAAATAAAAAATCAGTTAAAAATCGGTCAAGGAGTGGCCAAATGGTCATGGCCTTACTATTCACGGAAGTTTATTATTACTCAAGAATTAATATATATTTATCAAAAAATTTATTTGATTTGAAGCTTACATGGACTTCCGCCACTGGCTGCGGTCAGCTGGAAACAACAGCTGATTTTAAAAAAAAATTAATATGTCATGTAGGCATGTAAGATAAGCTTAATTTTACAATTTTAAGTCTATGAGTAAAAAAATAAATACACTGGAGCCATTCAAAGTTATTTGAAGACTAGGAGGACTATATCCTGCTGGATCATACCTGAACACCTAATTTTCATCTTATTTTTTACTAAGGTTGATTAAATATTACAAAAGTAATTACAAGAGAGTTGTCCTTACTTCTGATCTTAGAGCTTTGTCTTTATGGATGTTGTCATCCTATTTTTTGTCTGTATTTAATCACTTATTAATGTTGTCATCATTGTCATATCAATTGATAAAATTAAAAAATATCAATGCTTTACAAATAAAATTTATAGAGAAGATCATCTTGATGTTTTTAATAATTAGATTTGTATATTTTGATTTTGTTGTTAACCCTTTGTAGACAAATTGATAATATTTCTAAATGTTATTTTTTTTAATTGTCTGCGTCTGGCATCTGACTAAAATAAAAATCTATTACATTAGTTTAAACAATTTACTGTCTTGACCCTTTCCAGACCTTAATCAGCCAATTTTTGTATGTAGTCTTTTATTGTGATCATAAACAGATAAAAATATTAATTGGCGCCGCCAACCGCCATTTTACCGCCAAAATTGGCGGTTTCCGTTATTTCTCGTTTTTGGCAATGGTCAGAAAAAGCATTTTTTTGTTATGAAAAATAATTGCTCGTCATAAAATTTGGTTTTCCTAGCTTTAAAATTGGCCGCTCTACAGCTTTTTTAATATTTAGCGGCTGGCTGCTAAAAAGCGGATAAGGAGCAGTTTGACTGCTATGACTACAAAAAGTAATTTTCTCTAAAAATACACATGTACCAACAGTTTTACGTCTCTATCTGTAATATGAGCCGAGATAGAGGGGGGTCTGTTATGGGGTTAAGTAGGGATACAGAAGTTTAACTGCCTGTTTTTGCCGGTTTGGGTGCTGGTAGTTCTAACTATAAACAGATAAAAATATTATTTAGCGCTGCCAACCGCTGTTTACCGCCAAAATTGCCGGTTTCCATTATTTGTCGTTTTTCGGCGATGGTCAAAAAAGGTATTTTTTTATTAAAAAAATAATAGTTTGTCATAAAATTTGGATTTCTTAGCTTTAAAATTGGCCGTTGAAAAATAATAGTTTGTCATAAAATTTGGTTTTCTTAGCTTTAAAATTGGCCGTTTTACCGCCAAAATTGGCAGTTTCTGTTATATGTTGTTTTTCGGCAATGGTCAAAAAAGGTATTTTTTTATTATAAAAAATAATAGTTTGTCATAAAATTTGGTTTTCTTAGCTTTAAAATTGGCCGCTCTACAGCTGTTTTGATATTTAGCGGCTTGACGCTAAAAAGCAGATAAGGAGCGGTCTGACCGCTATGACTAGAAAAAGTAATTCTCTAAAAATACACATGAACAACCAGAAAAAAGTTTTACGTCTCTATTTGTAACAGGAGCCGAGATAGAGGGGGGGTCTGTCAGGGGGTTAAGTAGGGGTTCAGAAGTTTAACTGCCTGTTTTTGCCGGTTTTGGTGCTGGAAGCGCCAATTTTTTTTAAACTGAGAATAATATCTTAATAAGTTGTAACTATATACAGTGAAAAAAGGGACAAAAAAAGATATTTTTTAGGCCTTTTCAAAAGTCAGTTTTGAAATCCCGTTATTTCAACAAAAAAATTAAAATGCTTAGAGAATGGCTTGGAAGGTGAATTTAGGTGTTCTGCATATTTCAACTTAAACACATAAGGCCTAAGATATGATATCCCAAAAATCTTTTGTCAAAGTCTACTCTACACCTAGCGCTGGCGATTTTATTTTTCACAGGTATAAAATGCATGATTTTAGAAAACTGACTGGCGCTAGGTCTAGAGTAGACTTTGACAAAAGATTTTTTGGATAAAATATCTTTGGCCTTATGTGTTTAAATTGAAATATGCAGAAGAGCTGAAAACCTGCACATTACTGAGATATTGGTAAAACCGCCGTGCTACCGTTATCTGTTGATATTTTACATGCCTGGCGCTAGGTCGCCAGTAGAGATAGAGAGCTGCAATTTTGTACATATATTTCTAGGCCCCTAAAGTAACTTTTTAGGTTAGCAGAAGATTGAAATTCGAAAAAGGGTATTTTCATGAAAAGATCTAATGGACACACATCTTAATTAGATAAAAGGGCTGTCAATCATGTAAACCAATAATTTAATGTGCAGGTAATGTTGTTAATCAATTTATCGTCGATTGGCTTATCTCTTAAGATTACTGCAGCAGCTTACTACTAAATCATACATAGGCTTATTTCTTAATAAAAAACAAATTTAGTTTATCGTTTATAATTTTCAGTAACAACATTATTATAAGCTACAGACAGAAATAGATTTATTTTGGTTTTGGGATGTAAATAAAAATAGAATATTTATTTTCTCAGCTCTAAACCTATTTGGTGGAAAAAATATATGGTCGATTATACAAACAAACAAGTAAAAATTTTAGCTAAAAGAGAGAAAAAAATTTAATTTTAAATTTTTGACGATATTAAAAAACTAATATATTTGTATATTTTTTTGCCAAGGCTTTACATTTGTTCTTACTATTAAGAGCATGCTCCTAGCAAAGCAGCTTGATGTTGTTTTTCTTTATCTATAACTAGCGTACGTATTACACTTCCATCGACTGTTTTGTAGAATAAATATACTTTTTGAGTATTGGCATAGAGAAAAAAAAACATTTCTTAGCGGTTTAAAGAATGTTACATTTTTTTAGCAAAATTAGAAAAATGTTTCTAAGTCTTATTGTTGTAACTATAAAGTTTTTTTTTAGAATCAGCTTATTTTACCATGTATCAGCTTATTTTACAATGTATTGTATATTGGCCTGTCATTGGTCATTTGTATTGTATTTAAAAACAAAATACACTGTTATTTTATTTGACTAAGTGACATTTAAAAACAAACAAAAGTTGTTTTGAATAAATTATGACGATTCTATTTTTAGTTGTTTATGTGTATGACTGTTTTTGAGTAAATAATAAAATGTCAGCAAATGTTTTAGCTCGTACATCTGAAAAACAAATACAGTCAGACAATTACAAATAATATTTTATGCTTACAGTAAAACATGTTTTATTGTGTTATGAAAAATATGATTATCATTTTAGGCACTTAGATTACTAGCGGTTACGCCACTTGTATCTAGGGGCATTCGAAGGGGCAGTGACGGGCAAAGAAATTGAATAAAACCATCCCAAGCCATCTATGATATTATTCGGATTTCCATTTTTTAAAAAGAAATAAAATAAATATGTCTGTTCCTAGGAAGACGAGGCATAATGTCATATCCTTTTTTTTATTCATTATTTGAATTTATTGTCAAAATGTGAATGTTCTTTTTATTTATCTACACATTTAAAGATTTTTTTCTTTGAATTTTCGAAGAAAAAAAATTGAGACGGTTAAAACGAATAAAATGGGAGTTGCATGGTTAGAAATAAATCAAAATGTCATCCTGAACTCTTGCTAACTTTTCTATCCGATATATTGGAGACATACACATCTTATTTTTCTTAACTTTTAAATTACATTAAAATTTTGTATTAATATTACGTAATTATTGTTACTTTGAACTCAGCAAAGCATTTGAAAACCAAATAATGACCACAAGAATATAAAAATGAATATATTATTACTTGGATCTAACACAAGATTGTAATATTATATTATAAAGTGAAACTTGCAGTGGTATAAAATAACTATCTCCCTTTCACCCACTTTACCCCATCCCATCCAATGAAACTCAATAAACATACTGGTCAATAAACGAGTGCCATGTTAGCCAGCTTAATTGACGAAAATTTTTCCCCTTTCATTATATCCACGTATATTCAACATCCATTAGAGTAACAAAAGTACATATTGAATGCATAATGAAATAAATAGAAGATGTAAAAAAGGATTAGTATTAAAAAATAAAAAAGGACAAAAAACAAAAAAAAATTATAACAAAGAAAGAAATTGAATGAATAAAGCAACAAAGCTATTTTATTGTTTCCAATACACTTATGTAAAGTGAAAATAAATGTTTTGTTTATGATTATGCCAATAAATCTATATTTGTCATTCATACCACTACATTGCATTGCAAAATCCTTATGCAAAATATAGAGAGTTTTTTTTCTTAGCAAATACATAAATTTCCATTATAGCGTAGCCTATTGGTAACAACTATATGATTTTCTTATGGAGCCCTATCAGATTAAAATTTAATTTAATATATGTGTTAAATAAACAATCAAAGCATATTTAAATATCATTAGAATAATTGAAATAATATATCCTATCCGTATATCCATGATTATACGTGTAGAAACGTATGCTCCAGACAAATAGTACAATTTTCTAATTAGATTTCCTTTTATTTGTGAATATTCAATTAAAGCTGTCAGCGCCACTAATGACCAGGGTGTTCTTGTATTCAAGATAAACAAATTTAGATTTTTGCAGTTTAGCTTTTCTGTAATTAAGTTATCTATAATACAAAGTAGCTTGATGTCTGTTTGTCCGTCCGTCCGTCCCTGAAGATCTCTTTAACCACTGAACCGATCGGATTTTACTCTTTAGGGTATATACCTATTGGTCCTCTGGTGGTTTTAAACTATTTGTTTATGGGGAAGTTGGTTCACATAAACTACAGCAGCACCAGTTACCTCTTGGGGCAAAGCCCCTAGAGGCTAGAGGCGAAGCCGCTAGTATATAGGAAAATAATTTAATTGTTTAATCATTGACATTAAAGCAATTCAAAACATCCTGATATATCTAAACTATTTTTAATCATATTACTGTGTTTTATTTTTACTGATTTACATTTTTGTAAAAACACTAACTTTTTTATTGACTTAATTTCTGAGAAATGAAGGTAAAACTATTTTATGAAAATTGAGTAGATTTGAAAACATTGATATAAACCAGGATTCAATTTATTTTTTCAATCTATCTATCCATATATCCCTGTGGAAAACCAGAGATGCACTTATTCTGGGCTAGATAATTAGATAGACAATAAGTCAAAGATAGAAAGATAGACAGAATAATATCAAAACCAAAAGATGCATTTTCTCTTGAGTCCTTATTATATTTTGGCAAATTGGACACTTTACAAAGAAGCGAAGCTACAATTTGTTGTTAACTGTGTATGTCTGTCCGTCCATCTGTCTAATTTTTTATCTTAACTTGTATTTAAAAATCTTAAACCTAGGCTGAAATACTATCTTCATAAAGTTATTCTATAGTCATGTTTACAGAGTACAGGTACATAAATAAGATAGCATATTGCCTGGCATATATTCGATATATCAAATCAACAATGTGATCGTTTATTCTATGTATTTAAAGCAATTTAAGCTTTTTCTAATAATATACAATACTTTTATTTTTCTCAAATTGATGCAAAAGTGAAGTTATGGATTACACTATATTTTTAGAGTAGCTGCGCTACTTGAAATATCTTTATTTCCGGAATTAAGTTGGCACAATGAAAGTATTATACACTTCATTGGATAATTCTGATGAAATTTGCTGAATTTAAGAAAATATTTTCTCCATTCAGCTTCAATAATATTCTTATAGTGTGCATGCAATTCCGCATTTTACTACATCCAAGGGGTAAGACAATAGAGCCGATAAATTAATGTATAAACCCAAATATGATTCACTAAATTAAGCCTTCTATAGATCACAATTAGTGGTTCAAACGTTTGGACACTCAACTTAATGAACAATCAAATCAAAATTCAATAAAATTCCCAAAAGTGTTTGAGCCTCAAAATAATAAAACGTTATTCTAAAACTTTGGGGACTAGTTAAATAAACAGCCTAATTATCCCCTCCTCCCTGATTACGTCCGCATAGTGTTTCATATTCGCAAACATTCATATTTTGCAAAAAAAAATCAACAAGGGAAGTTAGCTATGTTATTCTAAAGATTTGCGACAGTGAATGTACGACTATCCTCATATTCTTCTCAATCAAGGAAATATGGAGTTAAACAATTCAAAATTTAAATCTAATATAATTTTTAAAATAAAAAAGAATAGGAAAAATTTATGATATTTATGCTATTAGGGAAACGTGATTTTCTCAGCTGCTCTTAAAGATATAGGCCTTAAAATTTATCTAAAATGTCCCATGCTCAACTAATATTTACTCTTTGACTTGCTTTGTTCGCTTGGTTGTCCATTAGGCTTATTTTGAAATTTCCATTGTTGTTGTTTTTGTTGTTTACAAATATTAAATATGACATTGTATCTATAATACAAAGTAGAATGATGTCTGCCTGTATGTTCGTTTGTCTGACTGTCCGTCTGCAGCTTAAGATAGCTGTAACCATTGTACCAATTGTGCTCTGCTCTACAGGATAGCTACTCGCCCTGCGGTGGTTTTAAGCTGTTTTCTTGGGGGGTTGGACTCACATAACACCCAAAAAAAGTACCCACTAGTATGTAATAAAATAATTGCGCGATTTTTAAAAAATAACCTACTTTTTGTGTCACAGAAAAGATTAAAGTTTTATTAAAAAGCTTCTTATGATTAATGGTAGCTCTTTCTGAATAATTTGAATATTTGTTCATGTAACGAGTATGCAAAGTGGAGGAAAAATGCATCTCATCTTTTTGTAGCGCAGAAAGTGTATAATTAAGACCTGTACGTACGTGCATCTGTCACTATGTCAGATTAGGTCAAAAGGCTTAATCAACTAAATCAATTATGAATTTTTCCGTGATTATATTGATCACATGTATCAATCAAGTTAGAAACATCAAAAATACTTTTTAAGTATGGGTTCCAACCAATTGATATTGGATTAAAACCGATTTTAAACCATACTTAAAAATCGTGTATCGTATCGAACTATTGCAAGTTTTCTACGAATATTAAAATGAAATCACAATATATCTAGCCAACAAAACTGTATTTAATATTATAACTTTCATTTCGTTATCCGCGGAATGGTGTCCATAATACGATATGATAGATAACTATAAAAGTATAACTGAATTCTAGTATTTTTTTCCTAAAAGATGCTAGTCGTTTCTTTTTTTGCTACCATGAACATAATTGGATTTGTTACAAGAAACAATTTTTGAAAAGAAAGAAATCTAAGAAATGTCAGTACTTTAAAAGCTACAAAAAATGCAATCACACAAAAAATCTGTTATTTGTTTAGCTAATACTATTAATTGTGTAATATTACTCATTCTATAGTTATGTAACCTTTGCATTTTAGTTTTAAATATCCTTTTACACAATTGGGCAGATGGTAATAGGGTTCACTCATTTCTGTCATTTTCCTCGTGAAGAGAAAAAACTATTCTTTATTCTCATTTTATGCTAGGTTAGGTTAATTGTAGTAAGAAAAGTCCAGCAGGGATATTACTCCACAGGGCTACAGCTCAACGCAGAATTAATTACTATTTTATAGAAAGAGGAGTGGAGATTTCGTTAGTTCAAAAATTAATATGAGTGAATGAACCGACATTTTTTATGGGGGATGGGGTACTTTTCAAGATATATAAATTAAATTAGATGAGTATATCTGGTTTTCTGTTTTTATAATAATTTTTCTTTCTCTTATCCTATAATACAAACTATAAATTTATAAAGATATTATAACTTTTCCAAGACAAAAATAGTTATTTGATAGTTAAAAAATACTATATTGGTTATAGAACAAAAATATTTCAACATTCCACCTTTTGTGAAAGAAGAAAAATGCAAAATATTGTAAAATCCTTTAATCAACACCAAAATTCTAAACAACAATTCAAAATAAACAACAAAGTGACTCAACTAAGTTCCAACAAAATTATTCAATAGCGTTTAAAAAGCAAATCTTTTCTATATTTATGTATGTTTTGTGTTTAGGCTTATAATTAAGTCTTAAAATGTGTGCACGTCTTAAGTATTTGACCCAAAACAAGTCTAAATCATGCACTTAATTAAGTAATACTTAGTGAGGTGCTATATCAAATTATCTTGTGATGTGTCCTGTCCTCTAGAGGGTTTCCAGGCATAGAGTATTATCTATTAATAATCCAAAAGTTTAAATTGGAATCCAATACAAACGAGATATATTGTAGTTATGGTAAACAATTAAAAGTTTATAATAAATGTGAACAAAATATAAGTTTAGTGTTGTTTAATGCACTCTTCTATAAGACATATTAGAGCTTTTAGTTATAGACCAATCAAGGATGAATTCTTTTAAAACAATAAAAAACGAAAATCAAAAGAAAGGGTTTTTTAGTGTGTATATGAAGGTAGAAATTACATGAAATATAATATTAGAAATTTACATAACAATAAAAAATAATTTAAAAATAATCTAAAGATTATTCGAATAAAAAAAAGTGTTAGATAATCTTTCTAAACTCTAGTATCTATTCTTTGGCAGAAATCTTTTCTATCATTTGTGGGATGGAGAGGAAAGTTTTGGTTTTCATCTTTCACGTAAAACTTTTAGGGGATATGGCATCTGATGAAAAACTTTCCTATTACGATTCAAAAACTATTATGCCTGTGAAAAAGTTATTATTGGTCTGCACACTATTGGTAAAAAGGCTCTAATTTTACAAATACAATAATAATTTTTTGAAGTATAAGGTAAAAATTTATTGGATATTTTTTTCTCAAATAAAGATTATAAAGGCAACTGAAAGTATTATGAAAGAATGAAATCAAAGTTTTTTTTTTATTTGATATCTCAGAATCTAGAAAACTCTGATATTGAAATAGGCCTTTCACAATTAATGATAAAGTTCTGAAAAATATTCCTATCAAAGTATTTTGACAGCTTTTAAGTTTTTGAATAGATTTTTAGTTTAAAAGATACTTTCTAAATTGTATATAAACATTCGAAGATGCTTTGTCAACAAAGGAAACGTAAAAAAAATATTTGTATGTAACGAAAGAATGGTTGAAAGAAAGTAAAAAGGAAAAATTCATCTTCTTGAAACATTTAACCTTTGAATAGATATTTATCGTATCGTATTATGGACAGCTTTCCAAGGGTTTTTAGAATATAAAAAAAAATAAAACCAGTTTTGTTAGCCTCGAGGAAAAATTGTTTGTAACACGAAGCTGTACATAATTTTAGAATGACTGAGAACCGATTCTAATCCAGCGGATATTAATCGGTTTCGAAGCCATACTGAAAAATATAATCATTGTTTATAAATAGTCTTAAATTAGCTTCTTAAATGCAAAGATTTATAATGTTTGCGGTCTAAGAAATTTAAAGTTAAAAGTTGGCTTGGAAGTTGAAGTTAAATTGCAACCAAATCTGCCGGCACCATCAGGACGTGGTGTTTTAATAGTTAAACAGATTTTCGAAACATTTACTTGTGTTTGATTTATACAGTTGGCTTCACAAATTTGGGAACCTAAATGAATCTCGATTGGTTTGGTCATTGAGTTCAGTGTCGAAACGTTTAAACTACTGATCTACTGAAGGGGTAATTTGGTGTATAATCATTGTATATGTACATAATTTTTCAGTCTTTGTCTTATCCCTTTAGATCCCTGCGATCAAGTATTCTAGTAAGGGGGTACACAAAATCAGTACTGGTGATAATAATGTGTCTGTACTGAACCAAAAATCAAGTTTTAATCCTATGGCAAATATTTTAATCCTGTTGTTGCCTCATTATGCGAATTACATTATGTTATTGCAACCTAACAAAAATATTTAGTTGTTGTATAAAAACTCTGAAACATTAGCTAGAAGATTTCTTTGTCGGCTAAGCTTCTGTATAACAATTAATGCATTTGATTTTCTTTATTTTTCAATTTGTTCCTTTTATTAAGTACATTTTACAGATTCTAGACTTAGCACGTATGGTCCCTCAGATGTCAAAACTTTATTTTAGTGTTTGGCCAAAATGACTTAGCAATTGTATCTGTAAGTACGTCTAATAACACCCTATGCTATTTTTAAAATCCTAGAAAATTTTTTTTGCAAGAAAATTGCATAAATTTGCAACCTTTTTTAGAACCACTACATAACTCGAGTTTTAAAACTTTTTATATAAAATCCTTTTTACAAAAAATATCAATAATTACTTAAAATTAAACCTGAAAGAAAAGAAATCTCATTACACGTGTTAATTTGCATGTTTTAGGTCTTTTTTTGAGGAAAGTATAACTTCCACATTTTTGACAATAATTATATTTTTTAACATTTCAAAGTAAAATATAATAAAACTTAAACGATTTTTCTTGAATTATCAGTTGAAAATTTCATCAAACATGCAATTTAAGTGATGAAAATTTAATAAAATCATTTTTTGAATGTTTAGAATTGCCAATTTTCTACATTTAAAACAAACTGTTAACAAAATTTAAAATCATTCTAATATATAACTTTAAAAATCAATAACATTTTATAAAATGATGTTTTAAAAAATAAATCATTAAAAGGTATTAAAATGCATTTTAAGTTGCTTAAAATTATAACGAGAATATCTTTTTACACTTTATTCTTTGTAATAGAGATTAATCGTAATTTGCTGAAAATGAAACATTTAATAAACTAATTGAATCTTTTTGTGACCATATTTAAAATTTTTAATTTTTACACTAAGGTGTTTTTTAATAAAAATCTTTGTTAATTTCTGTTTTACGACAAAAAAAGAAAGGGACTTTTTTACTATTTCTAGGTTATCTTATGCAATTTAAACTATATAATATGAAATAAATTTTAATTGTCTTTCTTTTGAGCCACAAAATACTGTAAAATGTAACATATATGCAAAAATAACAATTTTTTTAATGAATATTATAATATCCTTATATGACATTGCGTCAGAGCTTATTCTTTAGATCATATGTTCATGAAAAGTAGCCATAACTTGGAGGTTTGCACTATTTGTTAGAATATTAAATAAACTTGAATGGTAAAAATATTAGCATATCCTTTGTTAATTCAAATGCTTTAGGTATATTATTCGGAAAGTTAGTTAAAAAAGAGAGCATTTGCTGTGTATACTGTTGAAAGACTTTCAAAAATGTGAATTACAAAGCAATCCTAAAAGATCGGGCCGTAGGCAAGTCTTGGTCGATTGGGGGGTACGGGGGTTTTCTGATAGCAATTTGCGTTATTGGTATACAAGGTAAAAAAACAACATTTTAAAGAAATTCTTTAAATAAAACCCAACGTGTATTGGCAGTACAAACATCTTCATGCTAGCAGACATATGTTTATCAAAATTAAAGAAAAGTATTTCCACAAGAAAAATTATTCAGGTTTCTACTTTTTTATCGATTTTTCTGAAGGTATTATCGTATTCTATGGGTTTTTCATTATCATTTACTTATATCGAAAGTGCCAAACATTGTACCCTAACTTATTCATTTAATAAAAAACCAGCCGTGTTAGCACAGCATTCGAAATAAAATATTACTCTGCATAATTGTGCAATAAGCTAAAATATTGTATCTACATTTTTATAGAATTTGGTAATCTCAAAAGAATTATTTATTAAAACAGTTGATGTATTTGTTAAATGATATTACTAAATTAAAAAAAATCAGTAATATAAGCTTGAAGCATTTATTTATAAAATGTTTTTTTTCTCAAAAAAAACTCTTATCTTTTAAAAATTTTACCTCCTCTTCCATTTTTTTTGTTATATATAAACTCCTTTTAAATTGTTATAGTCTAACTAACTCGTTTTTAAATCGACAAATTTTAATAGCTGAAATAAATGAGATCTATTGAAGTCAAGCTTTTCTGCCAAATGGTTCATTGTATGTAAAAAAAACTAAGTGCCCTATTTTTAAGTTTATTTCAGACTTTAGTGGCTTTAAAATATAATCATATAGCGGCTTCGCCATTAGCCTCTAGGGGCTTTGCCCCAAGAGGTTTAATCAAACCAATTTTTCGTATTTTAGATTTAAAATAAATATACAAAAATTTGGGGAGGGGGGAAACATTTTTTTGTTTGGGGGGATAACCCCACTATTTTAATTTTAGTTTAAAAAAAAAGAAAAATTTGTTGGGGGGGATTTTCATTTTTTGGGGGGTTGGGGGTGTCCCATCCCCCAAGAAAATAGTTATGAACCTTCCCGGGACCTATGAGAAGCTACCCTGCAAAGGGGAACCCGATCGGTTCAGCAGTTAGCGAGATCATTCGCTACAAACAAACAGACAAACAAACAGACAGACAGACATACAGACAGACATCGTTCTACTTTCTATTATAGATTGCTAAAGCCCATGACCTAAAAAAGTAAGAAATTATCTGTAAAAAAGGGAAAGTTTGTCTTCAATCAGCCAAATAGCATTCTAAAGACTAGACAGTCATACAGAGATTCATTAAGATAGATAGACATAAATATGTAGATAGACATCATTATTATATAGATACATAATGGAAAAGACAAACATTATTGTAAAAAGCAAATCAACAATCAACTCCGAGATCTCCGAGATGCTTAATCATTACAGCCAAAAATTTGAGTAATTAGAAAAAAAACTATGGATTGATTATTTGGATCATACACCAGAGTATCATATACTCTGATTAAACTCTTTACTACATAAATCCCCTACTGTTAGATGAACGAACTGACCAATATATAATGTCCATGTTAGCAACCTAAACGGACGACAATTTTTCCTCTATAATTATATCCACTTATGTTCTACATACATTAAAAAATCCAACTATACTATTTCTATCATTTTATTGTTTTACATTTAAAAATAAATCTGTTAATTATACTACTACTTTCATACTAAATTTGCTACGTGTTGAGCTAACCATTAATGACCAGACTCGAACAGTAATTAATTGAGCACCAAACATTTTCTTTTTCTTTACAATATATTTTCTATATATATGTAGATTCTTTAAACTTTTTGTGGTTATAGAATTATTTTTTCAAAAGCTGGCAACTTTAAATTTTACCTGCGGCTACTCTACGCCGCTTTGTTTTTAAGGAATGGCAAAAGATGTCAGCAAAATAATCACCAAAATAACCACCCTTATACATATATTAAGCTTCCCTGATCATCAACTTCTGAGATCTTAAGCTTCAGACAAAAAAAATCTTACTACTTTATATTATAGGATTTCTATGTCTAGTCTATAAGTTTACCTGGAAATGAAATTAAATTGTGCTATGTTAATATTGGTAAAAAAGTGCACATAGTAATGGTTAATTCTATTAAGTTCTACTTTGTAGAAGATCTTAATGACCACGTCTAGAAACTTAATTAAATTTAGATTTAGCCAATTAAACTGTTATTAATTTTTTTATTACTAATAGGATGTTTTTCTGATGAAAATTCGTGATAATTTTTAAATTGATACTTAACATAAAAAAAATTCTAACAAAGAATTACGGTAATATCCTCTTAGAAATATTTTTTTCAATTTTGAAAATTTGAGTAACTCCCCCCCGACAGAAATATGAACTCTTGCCGCGGCGCTCGGCACCCTTTCCTGCCAAGCCGCAGCGACCGGCTCCCGAGCCTAAAACCTAACCTAACCTAAAATAGTTGTTCTGTTCGGGGGGGGGGGGGTAGTGGAAGTACCCTACCCTTCCCCCCCCCCAGAACGCCAGAATTACTACACAAGAACTAATATACCCCCAAAGTTTTCCACTTGTAAATTGTTTCGGTGTTATATTTCTATTATGATTCTATACTTTTTTTTTATATAAATGTACAATGGCATAAAAGTTACCGTTACAGTTTCCATTTAAAATATTTTATATATTCCATTAAGGCTTTCGATACTGTTTAATATTCACTGAAATAAAACCAGTTATTAGCCGTTCTAAAAAATCCTGTATCGTATTTAATTATAGAAAAATTTACACGAATAATAAAATGAAAATAACTGGAATTAATCTTATATTTTTTATTTTACTTCTTGAAGAAAGCTGTCAGTTATTTCTGTAACTATTTAGGTTTTACAAATAAGTTACAGAGTCACTTTATTATTTGTTTTGATGAAATTCTGAATGGCTAAATAGATAGATAGATTGATAGAAGAACTTGAATTTGAACAAGCTTGTTTTCCATTGAAAAGAAGCTCAACTCAATCTGTGGACTTAAAAAGAAATGCATCCCAGCTCAATACTAAACTAGAAAGCTCGGAAAGTTGTCATGCAATGTGGTAAATAATCAAATAAAACAAGGATGAAAACATCATTTAAAACATCAATTATGGTATTTCAGTTACTGTCTTTTATTAAACAGAAAAGTATTCGGAAGTATAGCTGATGATATTGTTGATATACTTTTTATTTAGGGCCCTAGGACAAACGCAGGAGTGACAAACGTCGGAGTAAACATTTAATTTTAACCTAACCAATTTTAAGACATCTTAGAAGTTTGCCTAAGACCTAAGACCGGCGGGGAGCTTAGATGTATATTTATACCTTAATCTAATCTGACCTGTAAAGAAATACTTAACATTTTTAACACTCCTGCGTTTGTCCACTTCGACGTTTGTCACTCCTGTGGTTTTTCATTGAAACTTTATAAGAATTTACCAATTTTTTTGGTTATGCAAGGTTCGAAATCGAATGGACAAATATAACATTCTTACAATCAAAAAACTTTCACCTTTGATTGTGAGGACGGACTCATTAACAATGAAGAAAAGCTTCACTTATTCTTAATGTCATTCAAAAGACATTATCTAATAATTTTCTTATTATAAAACAATATATTGGTGGGATTGTATCCACTTATCCTTTGATAAATGTTTTAAAACTGATAGAAAACACATACATCTTTTATAAGAAAATTTCAAACAACAAGGAGAATTGTAAATAAAGATGAAACGTAATATTTGTACAGTAAAACATGAAAGAATATGAGAAAGAAAATAAATAAAAGGGGTGCATATTTATAATGAAAAAAGATATGTAATAAATTGGAATTCAAACTAAATTTATCTATAAATAAAGCAAAGTAGATGCAGTGCAGCCAAAACACATTATACAAATCCAGAAGTGTTTGGCAGATGATAAAAATGACTCAAATTTTTTTTGTTTATTTTAAAAAAGAATATTTAAAATAAAAGTAAAATTTTAAATTATTATTGTAAAAATTACAACGACGTATGGACGTACTGATAAGTTCTGATTATTGAAAAGATACGCTAGTTTAAATAAAACTATGGTTTGGGGCTAAACAAAAGAAGAGAGACAAAACTGTATAGTGTAAATAGATGAAAGGATGTTACCAGGGATCAAAAGGGATAAGAAATTGATGTGCAACCCCAATGATGATTCACAAAATTACTCCTTCTGTATATTACAATAAGTGGTTAAAACGTTGAATAAAAAACTAATAATTCAAAAATTAGTATGAGATCTCAAAGTAAGCCAAAGAACAAGAAAACGGTATAATAAAACTTGGGGTCTAGAGTAATATACAGCTTAATGCCCAGGCCTTCCCTCCCTGGGAAATTACAGTCAAATAAAAAAGGATTCAAAAGATTTAAACTCGGACGGATTGTTCAGAATTCTAAATCCCAAACTTTTGTTTTATTTTGGTTTTAAAGTACAGCTCTTCTGCAAAACTTTAAATACTTAAATATAAATCAAATCTTTAGAAAAAAAGAATGAAAAAATCGATAAAATCAATACTAAATTAAATTAAATAAAAAGAAAACTGACAATTATAGAGTGAAAACACTACTAATATTGGCATCTAATATATTTTTTCCTTATTATTATCGGAATCACCTTTAATTATTAGGCTCAGGCTCAGCTTTCTTGTTAACCATGGAATAATTGGAATAAGCTGTTTACCCAAAAAAAATATCTAAAATGCCGCTCGGCGTCGCTAGTTTTTTTTTGGTAATTTCTCTTGAGAGGGTGGTGGTACACTGCTCCTAAATAGTTATAAAAATGCCCAGGACGGTTAGCGAGATCCGTCGGTATACAGATAAACACATATCCTGTTACTTTTTAAAAAATGTGTCCATTCCCTACAGCCGGAGTTATAATGTATAACTTATTTATTTTAAGATCTCTGCTATTCGTTATTTACCCACAGACTGTAAATAAAAACTGTAGAGAAGTCACGCTTTAAACAAGAAAGCTATTTGTTGGTATTTAATACTTGACATGCTTGCTAAAAGCATATTTCAAATTATCAAGAATTAATTACATTCATTTAGATAAAGTTGGTGTACAAAACAGTTAAAATTTAATTACATCTTTTAGCCCTATTAGATGCTTTTGTTAATTTAAGTTTTTTCTATTGATAAGCACAGTGTAGATTAGATTAGATTTATTATTCTTGGGTTTACATACATAAGGTGTTTATGTTGATTCGTTGAACATCGCTATTTTCAATGCTATTTTTTGGTAAATTGAATTTACACCTTTGCATCGCTATTCGGTTGGAATTTCTTTGAACATGTAAGACATGCTTCAAAATAAGATAAAATACTATCCTAACAATGTATTGCTATTTCTTCTATGCAAAAGTCAATAGGTATCTGTATTTTGAAATTTTATAATAAAAAATATTTGCTAAAGATAACAAATGATACTCTTAACATGCGACTAGCTAATTGTATCATAAGGATAGCTTAATAAAACAAAACACAACACAGGTAAGATTTAAAGGGGGGGGGGGGGGGTAACCTTGCGTGGTCAAAAAATCTGCGATGTCCTAACCCTGCGGGACTATCCTGTATCCAATATTACCTGACCTAATCTAGCCCCTGTGATGGGGTTCCAAATCATGAGATTTGGTTATTTATAATACAGTTGGCGGAGGATGAAGGTCAGCCTTAATTCGCAACTAGGATGGCGCCATTCTAGTTTTTAGAACATGAAGATATAATTGAATTTTAAGCATTCTAGGATATTTCTAAAAGTACTAAACACTTTGCATATCGATATTTTAGAATATTAAATTATAATTGTTAAAGCAAACATGTTTGGAACAAAGAATTGTAAATATTATTCAGTAAACTTTCCTTCACCTACAATCAAGTTTAGCTTCAATATTTGTTTATTTATATGTTATATTTATCTTTATAGATGTTGTTGTTCATGTTTTAAGAAATAATTCATATTATTTATTTTATGCAAAATTCGGTAGCTTAAAGTGGCAAATGCTGACGTGAATGAGAAGGAAAAATGCAATCATCACTGATTTTTAATCTATCCATCTATTCGTCCATATAGTTATCTTTCTATTAATATATCTATTCAACCATCAATTTGATAATCTATCCATTAATCTATCAACTTACATTGTTTGATTTATCTATCTATCCTATTAACTATCTCTCTAAAACAATATAGAGATTGAGTGAAACTAAATTAGATTTCGAGCTAATAATGTGTATGCTAACAGTATTAGCAAATATGGTTTTCCTATATGAACAATGCTATCATAGAGATAGCATGATCAATTATTTATCAATGTAACTTGAAAGTGATATTTGCGATGCAATTTATAAGTAAGGAAGCTTATGTCTAAATTCGAAATGTCCGTCTGTTTTTCTAAAATATTTTTTTGGGAAAAAATATTTTCTCGGCTAGGCTTCAAGATAAACGGCTGATACTTGTTAAAATTCCCATCATTATGAACCATATTCAAATTTGCTTTTTGAATTATGCAAGATATCTCTGATAAATAGTTATTTACTTCGAATGTTACGTTGTCAATATTCTTCAATATTTTGTGCTTAGCTACTTATGAATATTTTCATTCTTGTAATATTTTGTATACTATATATTAATATATTTCACTGGAGTTTATTGAAAATCTAGAAAATTATTTATGTACTAAAGTAGCAAAGTGTTTTTATGTTTGTATTTCTAATATTTTACAGGTATTAATTCATTACTTTATCTATTTATCATTTATTCAATCAGGGGAAAAAAAACTATTGACAAGGAGCACAAAAACTTGCATAGAAAATAGTAGTTGTTATTTTAATTTGATAGGATAAAGATTAAATTGGTCTATTAAAGATAAATACATGTTTGTTTATGTTGATTTGTAAGAAAATACAAGATTTTCTTTTTACTAATCAGCTACTTATTTTAATATTTTTTGGAGTTATTATTTATTTTTTATATGTTTAAGTATGCGTGAAAATTAGAGAAAGGAAAGAGAAAGAAAATTAATCACGGATTATTTTTGTAATAAATAAATACACAGGTCTTTTGTAGCAGGACTGACAGACCGACGGACCAAGTAAGCTGTAAACTATCTGTTAGTGGTTATCTTCACAAGTGTATATACAATAGAAGCCGATAAATCCCCATTTAACACATAGCGTTGCAGACTGAAATATTTGGCGTTATCCTCTTAGAATTTTTTTTTTCAATTTTTTTCAATTTTGTACTCCCCCCCCCCCCTCCGACTACCGACGAACAACTATTTTAGGTTAGGTTAGGTTTTAGGCTAGGGAGCCGAGCGCTGCGGCTAGGCAGGCAAGGGGGCCGAGCGCTGCGGCTAGGCAGGCAAGGAGGCCGAGCGTTGCGGCTAGACAGGCTAGGGAGCCGAGCGCTGCGGCCAGAGTTCATAGTTCGCTGTCCGGGGGGGTGGGAGGGGGTACTCAAATTTTCAATATTGAAAAAAAAATTTCTAAGAGGATAATACCAAATATTTACCAATGTACAATTAGAGTTAAACACTAGATGGGAAAGGGGTTAAATAACTGTATGTCTCCATTCCAAAGACCTTGTACCAACTTTCAATTGGGTCTTTGAAAGTAGCAAAAAACAATTTGCTAGCAGACAAAAGAGTTCTTTGGAAAATGAGGGCATGTAGTTATCTGTATATACATGTATAGAGTACCTTCGCTATCAACACTAGAGGGACTTGAGGAGATAGGAATCGAATTTGATATTCCAATTTCTTATTTTAGATTTTAATAGAAAAAGTAAAAAAAAAATTTTTTTGGGGGAAGGGAATATTTTCTAGGGGCGATTTCACTTAGGAGGGTCGTGGTACCCTCCCCAAAAGTAGTTATAAACCTTCCTGTGGCCTATGAGAAGCTACCCTGTTAAGGAGAACCCAATCGGTTCAGCGGTTAGCGAGATCCTTCGCTACTGACAAAAAAAGCTTACTACTTTATATAATAGGATTTACTTTTATACGGAGTAAACTATTTTCTAGTAATATATCTTCGAAACCAATTACAAAACTGGTTTTATCTTATAATTTTTCATACGCGATAAGCTCTGAATTAAACGATATGATACATAACTATTAATCCTTACCTTTATTTTATAGGCTATAAAAGTAACGGGCATTGAAGTTTTTTGTGCTCTACCCTTATTCCTTTTTCTACTTTTCATCTTTCTAGCATTTAACCTTAACTTTGATATTAAAGTATCATATCAAAATATATTTCTTGAAGCTTTACAAAGTGTCTCAAAAATCAGCCATGTAACGTCATAAAAATAAGGGATTAGAGAAGAAGTGTGACAGAAAACCCATAAAAAATATGGATCATTCCTAATTTGTATGACGTCACATGGCTGATACTTTGAGACACTTTTTAAAGCTTTTAGAATAAAAATCTTACCAAGCTTCCTTGCAAAGTTCATCCTTCGCCTCTTGTAAAGTCATATGTTTCCTCATTATGTAGCCTTTTTATTTAGCAACCTTTATCCTTAACTTTGTATAACTCTCTTAGAGTATGAATAACTAAAACATTATGGGGTTTATTCTGTTTTTCCACTTGGCTTGTTTTGTATTTAACGCTGACTGAATAGAACTAAGTTATTTGTATGGGGGGGCTCTTTATTATTCTCTCTTTCTCTCCGTTTCACTATATGGTTATATTTCTCTTTACTCTATATCTATCTTTCTATCTGTTCTCTGTACCGCTCGCTATCTTTCTATCTGTTCTCTGTACCGCTCGCTATCTATCTATTTCTCCGCCAACTTCTCTCTCTTTCCTCCTTTACATACACTCTTTCTCTTTCTCTTTCTCTCTTTCTCTCTCTATCTCTCTCTCTCTCTCTCTCTCTCTCTCTCTCTCTCTCTCTCTCTCTCTCTCTCTCTCTTTCATATGGTCTAATAAAGGCAAAAGCCTTTATGTACAAAAAATGAGTAAAACTTAGAGACAAACGTAAAAACTACTAATTAGAACGCATATTGTGTAAAAGTTATGACTTTTTCATGCAGAAAAGCACAGTTTTTTTCTAATTTATTATTTGTGTTCTACGTCCATAGCATCAAGTGGTTCTACAGTCTAGGATTTAAAAATAGCATAAAACCCTTTCAATATTTAAATCTAAAAAATAAATATCCTAAAACCACCTCGGGACATAAATGAAGCTTCACTTAAAAGCATTACTCAATCGGTTAAGTAATTATTAAAATCTTAGGCTTCAAACAAAAAAAACTTACTACTTTATTTATAGGATCAGATGTCTTTCCATCTTTTGTATCTGGATCGATATGGATCTCATTTACAGCTATTTTGTGGATGGTATCTTAATCCTTCCAATAGTATCGCATCTGTAAAAACACAACCCCACTTGGGCCATCCCAAATATATTCCTTTCAATATTCAAAAATAAAACTCAATAAAATGCAGTTTTATATATCAGATTGTATATACTTTTGATTCTTTGGACAAAATGGTCATTTTGTTTAGTCAAGAAATTCACTTATATACCTTAATTAATTTTATACTTATATTTCAAAGTACATTTTGCTTCTTAAACCTTGTAATGTTGAGGGTTGGTGCAAAGTTTATGGGTTAAAGAGTAAAACTTATATCCGGGTGACGCAAACTTTATTACATGCCAGCTGTTCTGTTATTTGTAGCCTTTAGTCAACTACCTTACCCCAAAAAAATATTAAATAACGTTCTTGCACTTTTAGGAAGATATTCGGTAAAAAATGCCAAATCGGTCAATTGGTTTGTTAAATTTTTTGACACATAAACATAAACCTTTAAAGCCTAATGTTTCTTATTTCAATGTGACATAATTAATGTCTTCTTGACTTTTTAAAGCATTTGATAACACATGAAAGGCATTTAAACGATTTAAGCAGTTTGTTTTATCGGAATATTCAAACTTATCATAAAGAAGTTAAAGAAGAGAGAGGTTTTTGTTTGAGTGTGTATGTGTCTTTCTGTATGTAAAGATCTCGTTAACTGCCGGACCGATGTATTTTTATACAGATAGGAGGGTGGGGAGGGATTTGTGTATCGGGAAAAATGTTCTTTGGAAAACTTTAGACACCTCCTTCACAAAAAGATAATGTTACCTAAAATCCTTGCAAGATTATGTTATACTTTTAATATTGGGCGCAATAATAATTTTTTTTTTGTAAGTGTACAAATTCTGTACAATATATGGAGGGCAGAGGAATTACACAGGATTTATCATAATATTTGTATTACTCTATCTAGTAAAATATAAACAAGAATTAGGAAATCCATGAGTACCAAAGCATTTTTTTAAAAAGGCATAAGATATACGTGGATATTATGACTGGAGGAAAATTGTCATCAATTTAGATTGCTATTGCTAACATAGACATAATTTATTGGTCAATTTGTTCATCCAGTAGGAGGGAATAGATGGGATACTTATTTTAGCCAAGTTTCATTTCATTAGAGTACATGCTAATCTGGAGTAAGATCTAAGTAATAATAAATACATTTAAATAATATCAAACTTTTCAGCAGCTGAAAGAATAATTGCAGAATATCAGAGTAATATTTGCCTATCCAATGTAAATAGTCGCAATTGATATGTCAATTTGTCATTTATTCGGTAAAGTTGGGAATCTAAACTTGTAATTCATCAAAATAAATTCTTTTACTACACACATTTTACTAACATTTTAGGCTGACTACTGATTGATTAGAATATCTTTTATAAAGGACGAAAACACAAGTCAAGATTGTAGAATGCCCCCCAAAAGTTTAAAGTGTGCGAAATGTTGACATAGGGTGACGGCTTCTTAGGCGGCTGATTGTGAAAAGCTAGTCATACGACTGCTGCTTTAGTTTGTCAAAGCTTTACGCAAAACCATGAATTACTAAACTATTTAAGAGGTAAACTGTATTTATGTGTGCTACTTAAAATCTCTATAAGTGTTTGCAAAATTTTGACATTTTTACTACAACTGATCATCAAAAAAGAATGTTACATTATTCATAATGTGATTATATTCCTAGAAATGCATTTCATTAAATGTATGAATAAATATTGGATTTAAAGTACACATTTATTAATGTAGGGTTATTGACATTTTAAGTGGAAGCTTTTTATAATGCTTAAAAATGACATACTGGCCTACCATTGGTCAATTTAAATGTATACTGGCCTGTCATTGGCATTTTAGCCTGTGTATTAGCCTGTCATTAATCATTTGTATTGTATGACGTCATTTTTTATTAGCACTATAAAAAGCTTCTTTTAAGTGATTTCAATTTATCAATTTTCGGAGCCGATAGGCTCTCGGAGCCGGCTCCTCAATTCATGTTGAATACGCGCAATATATTTTTTGAGTTGGTTTAAATTCAAACTGTTTGGAAAAATAATAACTGGTAAATAAGTTAATTGATAGGTTTTTTAACTAGCCGCTGTGCCTATAGCATTTAAAAGCCTAAACCAAACAGACAGACAGAAATCGTTCGTTTGTATTATAGATAATAGGATAGTTGATATTAAAGAACCGAAAACTGATATCGATTTTAGATTTAGGCAAATAAAAAAAATAAGAACGGATGAAATCGGATAAATTTGTTGCGTGATTTTAAAATGTCATTTCACAAGAATAAGTTCGACACCTTGCCGTAAACTAAACAAGACATTTTGTAGTTCATGAAATGGTACTAAATTAAGTCAATCAAGGTCCTAAAATTTCCCTTTTTAAATGGATATAGGTCATACGTGAATACATTGACAGGGTAAAATTGGTCGTCAAGCTTGCTAATATGGTCAGTTCGTTCATCCAAGTAATGATATATCATTTATTACAAGATGGCTTGAATTGAATAGGAAACGACGTGTCTCAATTTTGTACAACTATTTTAGTTTACATAAAGAATTTTAACATTTAATACTATAGCATACTTTTAATGTCATGGTTGTTCTCAAGTAATGTTAATAAAAGTTATGTAAATTGTTAGGCAAGGTCGATTATTTCCATGTTTGTAATTCCACTTAAAATTCTTTACATTGACTGAAAGTTAGACGCACTTACATACAATTTCATAAGAGTAGCTGCTCTACTAATAATTAGGTTATATATTTGAAGAATTTAAACAAATTTTTTAATTTAAATTTAAATAAATGTTATAATATGACGTGAAGAATTGTAAATATAAAAGTTTAATCTATTGTTCTTTTGTCTTAAATGTTGAACTATCTGGAACTATCTACCAATTTGTCTGAAGTTTAAGATCTCTTAACGCTGAACCGAATTGGCCCTATATTTCAAGGAAAATGCTTACTGGCTTTAAGCTATTTCTTTGGTAAGATACCTATCCTTGCTCTGTAAAAAGGCAAAGGAAGGATAGTTGAAGAAGCTATTACTGGAATAGTTTTTTTTTTTAAATATTGTGTATTTTTGTCCCTGTGTTGTATCTATCCCCCTGGGTTTGCAACATCAATGCTGTATATGAAATATTAATGGTAGATTAGAACAAAACAAACATGTACACAAGCATTAGTAAAAATAATTTTAGGAAAACAAATTAACTAAAAAAGAAAATAAGTGATAATGTTCATAATAAAGTGTGAAGGGCTCATAGAAAATGTTTATTCTAAATATAAATAATTTGACGAGTACATGTTAGCTATAGTAATAAAATGAGGTATGCCTTGGCATATAAGCATGCCAGTTAAATGTATATAGAATGCCAAGACAAATATCGCCTAATCAAAGGGTCAGTTCAGTTCAGATATCCATCGGTGATGGTCACACGAGTTTTTCTGTCCACGTAAATACACTTCCTTCCCAATCACCCCCCCAGCAATCTGAACCATAAGACCTACCCCTTTTTACACTTCTGAAAGGGCAAGTGAGGTACGTCCGCAGGTTAAGCGTACATTTTCAATCAAGTTTATTCTTGCTAACGCCACCCGTTGCCGGAACTATAGACCAATCACAGCCAAGCATAAATCACGTGACATATCATAGTGACATACGATTGGCCAAATAAATCAAAACAATACCTCGTGCATATATCACGTGATAATTCCGATCACAATCGCTACACAACCACGTGTTCAACAAACATACAGATAAAAAACTTAAATACCCAGTGAAAATCGATTAATATCATATATTATTAGACTACTAAATTAATTCTTTATCTAAAACATTGTTCTTCGAATATAAACGGTAAAGTTAATTGAATAAGTGAAAATCGATTATTATTAATTATATTAATAAATTGAACTTTTAAATTTATCTCAGTAAGGTTAGCTCTCACGTTTAATTAACGATCGACTTTTCAGACTTTACCGAGATGTCGAAACAAGACAACAATGAGAGCGCCTGTAACGAGAAGCTCAAAAACATTGTATTTAAGTATGCCAATCAATCACAGGATACGATAAGTGCTACAGCTCTAGTGAACATCCTCTCCAAACTTCACAAGGGTGAAGTATGCTCCAAGGCTAGTGAGCAGCTAGAGAAACTAGACAAGATTGAGAAGAACCTGGAAGCAGTCAGAGCCAGAGGTACCGAAAACCAGGAAAAGATTGAGGCACTGCAAAACACCCTCGAAACAATACGCGACTCCATAAAGAAATCTAACGAGGCGCTCCACACCAGGATGGACGATATGATCGAACACTACGACTACCGTATGGAGAAACTAGAAAAGCTAGCTACGCTCTCCATCCTACAGAACAATGGCAGAGAGAGGAGAGACAGATGCTTCAGCATAAAGGTACACCAGTACGCAGACTACTCGAGACAGGACCAAGGACCCATACAGATCAAGCATATATTCGAAAGGATCTTAAAACCATGCTTAATGGATGCCCACAGGAAAGGAGAGATCGATGAAGTCCCGGAATTCTGGTATAACTGCCTAGAATACGGCCACCAACTTGGGTCTAACAGAGAAGGTCCGAGCGCCCCACAGAATTATATAATTCGTTTGAGGTCTCGTTACTATCTAAACGCTATACTGAGGAATAAGCGCAAGTATCTGGAAGAGCTGAACAATCAAAACAAGAGCCTCAACAAATCATACGCCGATGCAGTTCAACAGGGTAAATTTTTCCCCTGTCGCATCGGCAATGATACTACCCAACTAGATCGAGATGTTCTTTCCTGGCTCTGCACGCACCCAGAGGTGAACCGTGCTTATGTGAGAGGCCAGAAGCTGGTTTTTAGCCTGAAGATTAGACCTCAGTTCTTTTTCCAGGTTTTGAATCCATTCGGCCGGACACTTAAAGAACTCACTACACCTGTTATAGATGAGAAATACTGGCTGAAGACTATCAACAGACAGAGTCCATTCCTCCAACCAGCGTACATCAAGGGCAAAGAAAATAAAGGTAACAAGTTGGACATGACCAACCACAACAAGATCAATCCTTTACTAGCCGATGATGATAAAGATGATGATAAAGACGCCGATGCCAACCTAGACAAGGAGGGAACATCGGAGCCTGCCAACAAGAGAAAGAGAGACATCTTAACACCTCTAATGCTAATGCAACGCTCTAGGAATCGTAGTAAATACGGATCGACGGACAGCCCTGCCAACAAGCAGCTTAAGTTCTCAGAAACGCCAACACAGAACAGATTCCAATTGCTGGAATCTGACGTCGATGACGACATTCAACGCCCTCCTTTACCGGAAAAAGTAAGACGTAATCTCAACTCAGCAAGGAGCAGCATTATTAATGACTTAGAGAAGGGCAAGGCCGATGACGCAATCGACGCCCTCGACGCAGTAGTCGGCAATCTGCTCGATCCAGCCGAAGGCAGCTCCAGGAATGTATCTAGGGATACATCCAAAGATAACTCCAGGAATGTATCCAGAGAGGTTTCGAGTGAGGAGGACACTACAGGCAGCCAAACTCAGCAGCCTATGAACCAGCGGAAGTCTAGACGAAACAAAAAGCTGTCTAAGGCGCCGTCCACAGCATCAACTACAGCGGGTACCACTGCATGATTGTCCACCTGCGGACTCTAACATGCTAGCCACCCGCGGCTACCACTATTTGAACGCTCCACCTGCGGAACGTTCAAAAACACTCACTTGCAGGGCCAACCACCTGCGGTTCACCTAACTGCCGCTACACCTGCGGTACATCACTGCGGGCACAGCTCCATACTGCGGGTTCTCTAACACCTGCGGTCAAGCAGGAGCAATATTTAAACAACCACCTGCGGTTTCATTCGCAGAGTGAAAAATTAACCACCTGCGGTTTATAAATAAATAACCCAGCTTTCACCACCTGCGGCATCATACTGCAAGATGCTATATACTGCGGGTATTACCACCTGCGGTCAAGCAGGTGATACTTATTGAAAATTAACCACATGAGGTTATAACTCGCAGTGTGCTATAGTGCTATCCACAGCATTGAACACTAGGCCACCTGCGGCAGTTTAGACCACCTGCGGTTGAGCTCTCCAGGAGAATTCAATTACAACCTATTGAACACTCGGCCACCCGCGGCAGGTAACACCACCCGCGGTTGCGACCGGCGGATTTCAGTGATCTTTCAGCTGTAAGTAACACGTGTAATATTATATAGTTTACCATAAACTTAATACATAGTTCCTCATTATTTTTTCCATTTTCTCTATTGTTATTTTTTTAATATTTTTCTCTTGAGGATCTTAACACTTCTATAGCCTGTTTTGCAATACGTCAATTTTTTCTTTTCACAATATTTCATAGAAAAACATTTTTTCTATTGTTACCTTTTCTCATAATATTTTTTTTTTTAACATTTTTCTCTTGAGGATCTTAATATTTTTATAGCCAGTTTTGCAATACGTCAATTTTTTTTTTTCTTTTTCTTTTCACAATATTTCATACAAAACCACCAGTAACCAATATTTTTTACTATCTTTTCCCATTATGATTTTTCTTTTGTAATGTCCTTGAGTAACTTCAATATTATTTTCATAATTATTCTACATTACAACAAACTGCAATATTATTTTCAAATTATTCTACACTACTTTATCACTGATCGTTGATTAATATTATTAATTTAGTATATAAACATTACACCAGCTTCCGACGAGTAAATAGGGTAGGGGCGAAGACTGCAAGGGGGAGGGAGTATGGGGGGAGGGGTCTACGTACGCAGAATAACCGTCAACCTGGATGTGGGGGTCACGAGGGGGGGAGGGCGGGGGAACGGGGGCGGGAGGGAGCGTGGTAGCGATACAACAAAATTTAAACTTTACTCTTATCATATAAGTATTATCCAGAGTCAATCTCTAATCTTACTTTTAACAGAAATAACCAAAGCACCTATAGATATATTACTATTAATAAACAATGAATGACATAGAAAACGATGTAAATGATATTAACTTATTGAGACAGAATTTAAGCAACCTTAACCGAGTCATTCATGTCGAAGATAACGAACTCAATAATATTAATGTCAATATTAACTTAGAAGTTGCACGATTAAATGAAGATATAAGATTAGACTTGGGTTGTACGACACTATATGGTTCTCACTATAAGGACTTTGTAGATGAACTTAACCTACCAATATGTAAATATTATAGGGAGGAAGATATATTGGATTTTTCTAATTCAACAAACACAACTTATTTATCCGTTTTTTCGATTAATACACAGTCAATCCTCAGCAAATTTAACGACATAACGTTATTTTTAGACAGTATGAATAAAGGGAAATTTAAAGTTAACATTTTAGCAATGCAAGAAATTTGGCATGACCACAACCTTGTCTTTAACGGTTACCAATATTTTAAAAATAGTAGGAGAGGTGGACAAGGGGGGGGAGTGGGCTTCTTAATAAGTAAAGGTATAGCAGCTACTTTAATAAACGACGATAACTTCTACATAGACAGACTTTACGAATGCATTACTTTAAATATAGTCATTAAAGGACAAAGATTTATACTCTTGAATGTTTACCACCCACCCAATACACCCGGGAAAACAAAATCTCAAGCATTTAATGAATTCTTAGAAATATTTGATGCTCACATAGAATCTCTAGATCCACTTAACACTCCAATAATAATTTTATCTGACTTAAATGTTAATTTATTTAAAATTCGAGAACCAAATTCGGAAGCAGTTAACCTCTTAAACTCTCTATTAGCGAATGCAATACCAACAATAAGCAAGGCAACGAGAATTACAGACAACTCATACTCTTTGATTGATAATATAACTTGCAAGAACTTAATTGGATCAGTAGATCTCTGTGGTATAATACCTACTAATATCTCAGATCACTTTATGCTTGTAAATCTTATTAAATTAATTAAACCTAATAATAAAAGGAACAAACCACCGCCAACATACAGACGTTTATTTACCAATGACAACCTTGAAAAATTCAGGACAGAACTAGCAATAACGGACTGGAGAGAAATAATGTCCGAAAAAACGAACATTGATAAGGCTTATTCATTGTTTATTGAGAAATTTCTACAAACTTACGACAGAATAATACCGAAACAAATGGTTAAATTTAATGACAGAACAACACCGATAAACCAACATATGACAAAAGACTTAATGAAAAGTAGATTAAAAAAAAGACAACTATATTTATCTAGGAAAAAATCGGCTACCGATCTTGAACGTTATAAATCCTATCGGAATAACTTTAATCGAGCAAATAGACAGGCAAAAAAAGTACATTATAGGGAAAGAGTAGAGGATGCAAGGGGAAATTCAAAGAAACTTTGGGACGTTTTAAAGGATACGATAGGGACAGCAAAAAAGGACTCAAGAATTGAATATATTGAAATAGACGGACAAAAAATCTACGACGACATTCAAATAGCTAACAATTTTAACGAGTATTTAGCAAATATCGGTAGAAATCTGACCCCGTTATTACCTAAAATACACAGAAAATCCTTCAACGACTATCTCCCACCCCCAACAGAAGATTCTTTTTTCATTCGCCCAATAACCGAAAGGTTTCTACTTGAAGTAATAAGTAAAATGAAGCATAAAAAAAGCGGTGATGACAACGACATTTCATTATACTTAGTTAATTTTGTTAGAATAACAATCATAAGACCATTACTCCATATTATAAATCTTAGCTTTCAAACGGGCAAAATGCCAGATCTTCAAAAAATCACAAGGACCATCCTCATCCATAAAAGCGGTCCTTTTTACCTCTTAGACAACTATCGTGGTGTATCTTTAATAAATAGTTTTTCAAAAATACAAGAAAAATGCCTTTATATTCAATTAATGGATTTTTTAACTCAAAAAAGATTCTTTAATAAACTTCAATACGGTTTTCGCCCAAACAGATCTACATATCATGCGATTCTTCACTTATTAAATAAAATCACTCAGTGCATTGCATCGGGCAGAGTCGCCATGGTGGTACTGCTCGACGTGAGGAAATGTTTCGACATGTTGGACAGACCCACGCTTTTAAAAAAACTAGAGAACTTAGGGATAAGAGGACACAGCCTGAAATGGTTCGAGAGCTACTTTAAAGACCGACAACAGAGAGTTTTTTATAAAGGAATAAATTCGGATAATTTAGTCACCATAGACTGGGGAGTTTTACAGGGATCGATTTTAGGGGTCCTTTTATTCTTAGTTTATGTAAATGATATAAACGCTTGTTCAGATGTCTTACTTAGTTACTTATTTGCTGATGATAACTGTGCATTTCTTGAAAGCGATACCCTATCTAACTTAATAGAACCTGCAAACGTCGAACTTCCTAAGTTACTTGATTGGTATAGCAGCAATAAATTGCTGCTACACCCATCAAAAACTAAAGTATTACTCTTTGGCTTACCCAGAAATAATAGATTTTTATCCGATATTGATTTAGGTATACTTAACAACTTTCCGGTTTACTTCGACATGAATGATGAGGGCCAGAACTTGCCGGGAAAAATAACCAAATTAATCTTAACACCAAATGATAAGGAAAAATCTTGCAGACACTTAGGAGTCATGATTGACAATAAGTTATCATTTAAATATCACTTTGACCAAATGCGGGTGAGAATAAGTAAATTAATCTTTACGCTTAAAATGATGAAAAACTTGTTACACAAACGCCACATGTTATTAATATACAACTCTTATATCAAAAGTATTATGGATTACTGTGCTCCGTTGTTTGTTGGGACAGCAAACATACACTTATGTCCTATTTTTATACTCCAGAAAAAAGCTATCCGAATTATAAGTAACGTAAGTAGTAGGACTTCGACCGCAGAATTATTTAAACAATTAAGAATTTTACCATACTTAAAATCAATCAAATTTCATGCCGTTAACTTTATGCATTTATATAAATTCAATAAAGTACCTATAACATTCGAAAATACGTGGATAACAAATAGGGTTATAAGAGATAGAGAACTTAGAAACGATAACGATTTTAGTATTCCATTTACGAACAGAACGTTTTTAAAGTCGTTACCACTCTATAGATTTCCTTACTTATGGAATCAATTACCAATTTACCTAAAAACCATAGTCGATTACAAAGAATTTAAGAGTAAATCCTTTAACTATTTCCTAGAGAACGACTAATTGTCTAATTCCCAAAGTTAAAGATATTCAATTTTACACATATCGTCCATTTGCAGATGGACTGACATTAGTAACGAGAGCACTTTAATTTTCGTCAGCTTTTTAACTCATCTATTCGGTAATTTCACCCCTCCCTTTATCCGGGGAAATTTCACTTTCTTCATTTAACGATAGACTGGCGCTAACTACACGAAATACATCCAACTACTTCATATATTTCACGCAACAATCATTGATTATATAACAAGATAACAAGATAGGTCAGTTTTATCTATCAGATCAGAATTAAATTAGTTTAATGTCAAAATAGGTATTGTACTAAATATTAAATAATGATATATTAATTAATATTCTTGTGTAAAATCTTTTCTTCTCTTTATGAATCGATTAATGAATGAATTCTAAATATTTTTTTTTTTTCACTGAAATCTTATTACGGATATCTTGATCGGATTCTGACAGTACGGGTCCTTGGATCGGTACAGGTCACCATTCGGAATTATAGTTGCAGGCAGGCTCCTTCTTGAGCAATAACTTGCTGAGCAATGGCGTCCAATCTACTCACATGGTACTCCATGTTTTCGTTGGGATTATATAGGGTGAGCACGAGTTCGGTCTCGAGGTAGCCCTGCTGATAGAGCAACCTGGCTACCTCTCGACGAACATCCTCACTGACACCATCACCGTTTACTATATTGAGAAGCTGTTGATGGGTTAAACGATCACGCAAGGGCTGCCAAATTTGCTGGAAGTCCTCTTCTCTAAACATTTTTTCTTTTTGAATAATCGACAGTAAGGTTTAAGCTTAACTGAAACCATTGACTAAAAACAACCAACGCGCGCACCTACGCGCCACAGTACAAGACACTCACACTCTTTTACTTTTACTCTTACTTTCACCTTGGCCTACTTTCACCAAACCCTTTTTTTTCTTTTCTTTATCCTTTACAAAAACAGAGTTTCTCAAACATCCTTTTTAGGGCAAATATTCTAAGCTTTTTATTTTTATACATCATTTCTCTTTTGTTCATAATTAAACAGTTAAACAGAGAGCTTTTTTCCTAATATTTGATCTTAATTTAAACTTAATTCAACTTAATAGGAATATGTCAGCGAATCATTTTAATCCAACAACTTTTATCAACCTTAAAATTAATTGTACGCAACATCAGACTTTTAAGTAGTTCATTAGTAACTCTACCGGAAACAGTAGCGCTATCGTTAGTAAAGGGAAATTTTTAGTCTTTCAATCATTAACCAACATACAAATGCAACACCTAGTCATAGATTAGCTTGTACTCTTGTACCCTCATGTATCAACAAGTTCAAATAATTTTAAACATCATGTTTTAATAGACGCTTCATTTTCGCAATAAGTAAACACTTTACCAAATAAATTTAAATAAATTTGACTAAATTTACATTAAATTTGCACGGAAATTTACAAGAAAATTTGCACGTTCTTACTTTTAACTATAAAAGAATAAAAAACACAGTTTTTTCTTATTGAGCAGTCTGTAGAACATTTATTGATAATTGTGAGGCATTTGTTAATTTGTTTTATTTATTAAAATATACTAAATGCATAAATGATGGATTGAGGAGTAGTTCTACAGGGGGAAGAGGGTCAACTAGAATTTGACTGTGTCGGACTAGATCACGAACGGAGGGATGGAAATTCAGTCGCCATCAGACACGTTGAAGACGGATTCTTCGCTCTCTTCCTCCACTTCGCTCTCTTCGGACTCCTCCTCATCGCCAGGGTTGGACTCATCCTCGCTGCCGTCACTGTCTATCTGGACCACGATAGGATTTATCGCTTCTTCAACAGCGTCGCGGTACAATGCGACGCGCTCAGCAAAGTCATGTACTTCGGCTTCAGCCTCTGCGAGGCTCTCCAGGTTTTCCGCTCGGGCCCTGGAGGACAGTGGTAGAGCTAGCTCCATAAAGAGCTGTGCGTCTTGCCTCGACGCACTAGCTCCACCACCGCCTCCAGACACAGACCCATTATGGAGAGCCTCAATAGGAGCTCCTCAGCAACCCGAGTAAACCTGCGCAGTATTCTTTGGAGCGAATACCACATACCAATCATGTCCTGCTCCACCAGGGGAACGCCTCGAACGTTCGCCGGCGGAACAGGAGCAATGATTGGTTCGGCAGGGGGTTGCTGGGCTCCGGGCTCGTCAGCGACGGCAGCGGCAGGTTGATGATCGGCGGGCTCCACTGGCATCTCAGGCCTCTGGTGGTCGTCTAATCCTCCCTCGTTTTCTTCGTTCTCTTCGTCATCGATGGTTATTACGTCGGGCTGGGGGACAACATCGGGCTGTGGGCCGTGGACATGAAGAGTCTCACGGCGAGGGTCTAGACGAATACGATATTGACGTCCACTTTCACGCCCATCTTTTCCTCCACGACTGTGCTCTTGAGACATCTTTCAAGAGATAAATAGTACACAAATGAACTTGTAAGAATTAACTTGATTTAATTGGGGTCAACGAATGACTAATAATTTTTAAGTTGAATTTCTTAAGGTACCGATATCTTGGCAACAGTAAAGAAACACCCCCAAATATAGTTCTTTAATCACTTCCCTTTTTACCATTTCCGGGAAATTGACCTCCCCAATTTGACTAATTATTCATTACGCCCACTTCTATTTCTATTTTTATTCAATTACATATTTTATTGCAATGTTGTTTGTTTTAATTATAAAGTGACCTGTCACGTCGGAGGGAAACACAAAAAGGGGTGATTATCCCATGCATTCTCTTATTCTCCAAACCACCTACAATTAACTTTTCTCGAAACAGTTTCTCCTTTTATCAACACAACTCTCTTCCTCTTTACTCTCCCTTTTTCTTTTGCGCAATTTCACCACCTAACCAACCCAAATTTTTCTTTGATATTCTCCGACACTTCTTATACCGCATCTTACACCCCCCCTTTTGAGCACCGACAAAGCTTTAGAATAAACACCAACTTTTTGGGGACACGAACAATTATTACTAAAACAACAGACGTTCTTTACTTCTTACAAATCTGCAAGAGTCAAATTAAGATAAAGGTTTTTTCGTATATTGATCTCTGCGCATACCCTTTCCCTCTACTCATCATAAACTTAGCGTATCAACAATATAATTCCGGGAATTATTGAAATGATTGATAACACGTGGACCTAAACTTTTTAACTAATTTTCATAAAATAAATTTTCAAATATTTTTGCCAATTTTAAACATACTTACTCACTCATTTACTTAATGTTTATTCAATATTTAATAACTTCTCTAAATAATCTTAATTAGGATTACGTCTCACAGGTTTTTATCTTTAATGGTTTTTATCTTTAATTTTTTTAATTCTATTGATTTCTTTCTTACTACTTCAGACACTGGTTTATCTCTAGCATTAGTAAATCTACAAATTTTTTCTTTAAAATTGCCTTAGATATATGTCAATATTACTTCTGGATAAATACAAATATATATTTATTTAGTTACTTTTATTTAATTACTTAATAATAAATTTCCGTTGTATTGCAATTACGTCCCACTCCCAACCCCCCGGGGCACCCGTCGCCCTCTCAAGTGATCCCCCCCACACCTAGGATCTCGTATCTCTCTTTGATGCTTGGGTCTGCCTCACGGGGCTTTCTCAGGATAAGGACAGACATACGAGTGAACTAACGAATACAGCCGTCGGCCCCTATGGGGTCACAATCACTGAGCGTGATTGAGGGAAGACAAATATTGTCCTCCCTTACGACGTATACTGTAGGAATTCTGGGTATCAAACATGCATATATAAACTGTTATTAAATATACTAAATAATTCATAATTACATTGTCTTTAATATATATATTAAGTATATCAAATTGTACTCGTAATAAGGGAATGACCCTCACTAACCTGAGTGCCATTCCCTTTATAGTCGCTGGACTATATTATTAAAACATGCAATATTGTACCATTACAGAATTTTGAAATACATTATTATTATTATAATTAACAGTACAGTTAATAAGTAATTGCAAGATGTGCTATCCCCTCATCCCAAAAAAACCCCCTCATTCAATCTATCAAGAAGCTTTTTAAAGCTATAAAAATGACGTCATACTGGCCTACCATAGGTCAATCTTAATGTATACTTGGCTGCTATTGGTAATTTAGTCTGTGTATTGGCCTATCGTTGGTCATTTGTTATGTATGACGTCATTTTCATAGGCACTATAAAGAGCTTCATCTAGCAAACGTTTACCCAGTATTGCAAATATTTTTAAATAAGAGAGGTGGGATTAACGCCCTTCTTACAAATTTTCCAAGTTCTTAATAGATCCTTTGAGGAAAACCTAGTTAGCATACTAATATACCATTTCAGGGATATAAAGGGATAAGGTAATCGCCGACTAATTATTGTTCATCCCAAATGTTAATAGACAAAAATACCCCTTCTGTAGATTACAAATAGTGGTTGCAACATATGGACTCTCAATCTAATAAACTAACCAATTAAAATTCATCAAAAGTCCCCAAAGCCAAGGCATAAGAAAATATTATTATAAAACTTTGGAGACTTGTGTAATAGACAGCCCATTGTCCCCTCACTCTCTGTGTACAGTTACACAATAAAGAAACAAGAATAATTTGTATGGAATGCATATTGGTTTAGCTTACTAAAAATAAATTCAATTTAAAATAATCTCAAAAAAAATATCCATAAAACAAAGTACATTTTTTTAGTATGGCTCAGGACCATTTTTAATCCACTGGTTATTATTTGGTTTTAAAGCAATACTGGAAAAAATTACTACTTGGAGGTATTGACTCTTATTTGATATGAAATTATTTTTACCTCTAAAGTTTTAGTTGCAGACCTATGTCTGGAAGCACTTAAGTCCAAAACAAATTTTCAAGAAACAAGAAAGAAAATTTATTAACAAACAATAAACTATATATAAAAATATGAAACAATAGCAAAATAATATTTTATTCAAACAAATAACAATTAATTAAAAAATTTGTTGTGTTGGAATAATAAGGCTATATATAAAAGAACAAAAGTTTTTAAAAAGTTTAAGGTGTCATTGTACTATAGGGATGTAAAAAATAACATTAATTTCTAATTAAAAACTTATTTAAAGTTTCAACAACATAATAGAATGTGTTATAAGTATGTAAACTAAGAGGACAAAGGTTGTACTAGGGTCTGCAAAGTTACAAGACTTGTATAGGGTCTATTAGACCTGTGTAGTATATTCACTTCTTCAAATATAAACTTTACTAAAAAACAAAACTTAATCATGTAAATTAAAGGCTGATCAAACAAATTTATACATTCTTTTTATTTTTAAAGCTGTTTACTAGTTTTATTTTATTGGGGCTTACTGAAAACCTAGTGTTGCTGTTTTTGACAAATATCTCTTTTAGACTTTAAATACAAAGAAATGAAAAAAAGAACAGGTCTAATAGGTAATGTGTTAAAGTTTTGGCCAGGTATATAAAGTTTACTGTCCAGGTATAATAGGCTTGAACCCACCATAATCAATTTCTGGCTGATCTGAATATGTAAGCATATTAAACACATTTAAACAAGAATATCTCAGTCCAATACTGGCAGAGTTGCTTATATAAATTAAGAAAAAACAAAAGAACAAAATTAAAGAAAATTTAAATAAACTTAAAAGTCCAATTAGAAAACCCAAGAAAAACACAACCTAACATGAAGATATAGTTTCAAATATAGTGAAAGAATCAAAGCTTTAGGAACACTTTATGTTTGAATAAATAATGAATTTCATAGAAACAGGAAGTGTTAAGAAAAGGCATTTAAAGTGCCTATAAGAAATGACTTCATATTGGCATACTATTTGTCAATTAAGATATATGCTGGCCTGCCATTGGTCAATTAAAATGTATACTTACGTGCCTTCAGTAATTTAGTCTGATCTTGGCCTATGATTGGTAATTTGTATAGTATGATTTACTAATGATTATCTAGCTTTTTCACCTGGGAAATCATTATTTGCAGGATTACTAAACTCACTCAGTGCTGAAGGATTGCTGAAATTATAGGTAGCAGGATTGTTGACATCATTGACACCAGGATTATTATTTGCAGTGTCATCTCCCTCATCTTCAGTGTAATCATAGTCATAGTGGGCTGTACTGTACTTCCTAAAAAAGATTGAATTATGGAAATAGAGTTGCGGGTTTCGTTGTATTTTCACACTAGCTTTTCTCCTATTTCTAGCCCTTGGAAAGGGGCTTTAACACTGCGGGACCAATTCACAAACTCTATGGGGTAATCATTAACATTTACCTAACTTAAAATAACCAGATATCAAAAGCTAATTGGAAAACACGACAAAACCTGCTAATTTGTTTTCTTTCTTTGATCCAAAATGTTTATTCTAGTATCTTAATTCATCACTTGAAAATAAATTAAATTGAAATAATAAGGCCTCTTCTTAAAATGCAAATTTTTGTAGTTTTACAATAATTTAAAGCGCTCTTAAATGTTTATATAAAAGTATTTTGTAAGAAAATAAAAATTCCTAAATAAATTGTTTTTTGTTTGACCTACATTACATTAACATTAAAAGTGTTGAGAGAAAAACAGTAAATTTTATTCAAGAACAAGATTCTTAAAAAAAGATATATATTTTTCTATTTATAAATAGTTGGTTCTAAGATTGGATAAACTTTTAAGAAATGGTTTTATCACTATTGTGAAAATAAATTCAAATACTATTACAAAATCAAAATCTAGACTCATATATAAAGCCTCTTTAAGATAGAGTTGCTATTACAACTGACCTGTAATCAATATCATAATTATATTGACTGAGTACATCAATATCACCAGGAGGTCCATTATTATTAATATTGTCAAAACTCCTCTCTCCTGCCCCAGGTCCACTGCTGGGACTAGAGAAAAAAAAACAATCAATTAGGTAACTATAAAAAAAGATATTTTGAATGCATTGATAAAGATGTTTAAGACAAAATCGTATTTTTAACATTTCATAATTATCAATATTTTAAATCTAGAAAATTGCTTTTATGAAGTATCAAACAAAAATAACTCAAAGGTATAGACAACCAAGGGTGGGGGTGAAGGGTGTTTACACCCCTAAAACTTGGAAATCTCTCATTTTCTCTCACTCAAAATAAAAATAAATATCATTTACACTCTCATACCTTTGAAACCCCTCATTTCACCTCCTTAGAAATAAACTGCTTGGATGTTCCTGCTCTAAGACTGTTTCTAGTATAGCCCTTTTATCAAATACTTTGCTAAGATCAAAATATCATTGTACAAATAATTTTATAGGATTAAAACTTTTTTTATAGAAGTAAACATTGTTAGAATTTAGAAAATTATAATGTTTGCTCTTCTTGACATGTTTAATCTTCAAGAGAATTGAAATTTAATGTAATATTAATAATTTACTCAAAATGGCTCAATCAAATTGAATAAAGTAGAGAGGCTGTGTCCCTAGCTTATAGTGGCTCTTCATTCTAACAACCAACAAGGAAGCAGTAAAATAGCCCTAAGCCATCCCACATCTCTGCAAAGGATAACACAGTTCAGTGACTACTTTATGATATTAATTGGCATTAAATTGGCTAGAATATTTGTTACAAATCTTGTTTTTACAAACCTTCTGAAAATATCTTCTGATTTGGGTTGAGGGTTGCCACCTTCAAATAATCCATTGCTTCCACCTCCATTCTTGCCTCCACTTATAAAGTCCTGGTAAATAGTATATATGATTATGTTTTTAAAGAGGTAAAAAACATTATTTAAATTCTTTGCTAAAAAGGAAACCTAACATTTACATGTTATGTTTTTATCACATTTATAAATAGCAAATCTATTTTACATTAATGCGCCCCTAGCATCTAAGGGCTCTTCAATCAAAGTGACAGAAAAAAAGCCTAATACAATGCTAGACTTAAATCTTAACCTAAACATTACCCGAACATTATACTTTACTAAAAGAGTGAACTGAATCAGTTCAGTTGGTATTGAAATCCTAAACATCAGATAAAACAAACATACTGCTTCATATGAAAGGATTATTATTATAGGATCATAAAAAAATTGTCTGGAACTTGACAACTAGGTATATGTTCTTATCTATACCTGAACAGGATGTGATTGAGAAGCAGAAAACTGTCCATCTCCAGAAAGACCTGAAGGGCCTTATTCAATATGAATTTTAACATATATTATTTAATGTTTACTTATTATTTGTTGACTAGTTTGAAGGGTGATAAAGCAAAATAGTGAGATGCAATACTGGAAAAGTAATGAAAAATCTAAAACTTGGAATGCTATATATTTCATTTTCATGGGAAATACAATAAATGTTGAGTTAAAAATTCCTAAAGGATGTTGTTGATCAGTAAATGCTAAAAATTCTCCACCACTTTCATCATCTAAATGAATATCTTTTTTATCAAATATTTTTTGGTATTTCCGATTATAATTTATTAGATTTAGTGTGGTTTTTTTTTATTGAAGGAAAAGTTAATCTTAACATTCTTATTCAAATAAAAACTAATCATTAAGATATATACGAAGAATTGTTTTTTAATTCTACATGACACAATTGTATAATGACTTGTAATCATTGACCTGTGAAACTGCCTATTGAGAATCCAGTTCCAATATCATGGTGTTGGAACATTCTATGAAAGTCATCATCATGACCATGCTGATTACCATTGACGTCATCATGTGCAGTCAGCTGATTTGGACCAATATTATCTGGGACAAAACTTCCCCCATGTTTGTTTCCTGTGGCAAAAATGTCTTGTGGTGTGTGTTGTGTATGATGCGCGCCATGTTGATTATATGAACTTATTTCTTCTTGATGATGGTCCGATGAATACTAAAAACAAATTTAAAGGGTCTAATTAAGATATTTTGATAAGAAAATATTTACTAAATTTTATTTTACAGTTAAATAATTTAATTGGGATGTTTTTACATTATTTTGAAAACAAACATCTATAATTTTTAAGTTCATTAAAAATATTTGTCAACAAACAAAAAAATCCTTCATAAAGAGTATTCATCTAACATTGTAAAGAATATATTAAAACTGGTATTTTTCCATTTTAAAATCTTGTTACACATATACCTGGTTTATGTCTTCATATTGATGATGGTTTCCAGGACCACTGCTTTCTAAAGTTTTGATTATTGATGAAATTAATTATTTCCCTATATAAAGATAAAAAGTAATGATTCAAAGGAGATCAGGCATACCTTGATGAACCAGAGGATCATACCCATCATGACCGTTTCTGTTACTATCTCCGTAGCTACCATGATCATTTGGACCACTGTCCTCATAATTTCCATGACCACCATCATTGTAAGGGCTGGGACCATCATGGCTGCTGTCCCCATAAGGACTTGGACCACTATGGCCATAAGAATTAGGACTTCCATGGCCATTATCATCATAATTACCAGGAGCACCATGACCATATTCCCCATTATTAGGACCACCTGCTCCTAGGGAGTCAAAGCCAGGCCCTGATTCTCCTTGGTGTTCAAAATCACCAAATCCTGCATCATTTTGGAGACCTTCATTGTTATCATGGAAATCTTCAAACAGTAATCCCTAAGAGAAGATTTTTTTCCTAAATTAATTAAAGTATCTTTTTTTTCTTCTTTAATTTAAAATCTTTGTTTACCTTTGATGGATATGTATCATCAGAGTCTGCTAGAAAACCATTCCCGAATTCATCATGTCCTTGCTCATGATTACCTTTTCCTGTACATAATTATATTATAAGTTGATTAGTTCAGAAAAAGGTTTCTGTTTATTATTCTTTTATCCTTAAATAACAGGATGTGTGTCTGTATTTGTGTACAGAAGAATCTTGAAAACATTACACCAATATGGTTCTTCTTTATAGTGCAGTGAGGCTTCTCATAAGTCCAGGAAAGGTGTCTAATTATGTTGGGGGAGGGTACCACCACCCTCCCAAGGAATCACCCCTATAAAAATAAATCAACCAATCTCCAAAATATATTTTAACTTTACATTTTTAAGACTAAAACCTTTCTTTCTTTAAGTGCTCCTAGAGGCCTCTAGGGGTGGTGCTATAATTGCAAGATAATACTTTGTTTACTTTATCCCTGATAGACATTATTTATTACCTGATTCAACATTAGAATATGGAATATTGTTTTCTCCTCCTGGTCCTCCTGTTTTAGAAAAATAAATAGTTTACCAAAAATTTTCATCACTATTTTTACCTTTGAATCAAATAGAACTACTTTTATATTAAATCATGAAAGAAGTTTATGCATTTCTTAAAGTTTTATTTATATTTAACTAGTTTATCTTTCCTGAGCCATATTGAGGTGGAGAATAAGGTTTGCTATTATAGCTGCTGGGACCATTATAACTGTCAGGGCCATTATAGCTACTTGGACCATTGTAGGGTGAAGGGTCTTGACCATAGCTGGATTTGTGGGTGTATTTGCTGTCATAACTGCCAAGCACCTTGCCCGCCCCATAAACACCTTCATCATCAAATCCATTGTTGTTATACCTGCAATTTATCTATTTAGTTCACTAAAGTTATATGCTATTTAAATTTCAGTGTGATTTGTAATAAATATTGAAAGCATATCTTTTTGATCTAAATTATACTGGTTTGTAAATCCACCTGGGATCATTATTAATTTGGTCCTCAATGCTGGCCTCAGCTGCCACTTCAATACCATTTACATCCTCTATACCATAACTGTTGGCCTTACCATTGGACCTAAATTCGTGATATTTACAAAGGAGTGCATTTTGATCATATTCAATGTAAATTTGATGTATTTTTATCATTTTGTGTTTTGTATGTTTTATCATTAGCACATCAAAATCTACTTTACATTTACCTTATATATTTAAGCAAAAAATTCTGGATAATTCTACCAACTTTTCCAATTTTATTTTTTCGAATTT
Organism: Acartia tonsa; assembly: GCF_053477335.1. Classification (NCBI taxonomy): domain Eukaryota; kingdom Metazoa; phylum Arthropoda; class Copepoda; order Calanoida; family Acartiidae; genus Acartia; species Acartia tonsa. The sequence goes on along the minus strand of NC_137262.1, from coordinate 33,307,265 downwards.
AAAGCAAGTTGTATAACTTAATTTTTTTTCCACAGAGGATTATTCAATCCAGAGAGTTATATGTGTTTCTTTACAATTCACTATTTCTTTTTCATTTACCGTTAATTTCGTCAATACCATATAGGGCCTTCACACATACAAACATTTAACTACTAAGGTAAACATATATGATTTTTTTCTCAAAATCATTGATATATTAGACATGTAAATGTTTATATTCATGCAGTGAATCTACTTTTACATTAACTTACCCATCTACTAAAGAACTCATAACTCCTTCTTCAGCCAATCTCTCATAATAAGAATAATCCTAAACATTAAAATTCTAACTGACATAACACTTTAAAAGTACTAGTTATAGTACTCAGGGATCTGCAGGGATAAGATGATGCCCGGTAAATTGATGTACGTTTCTGATGATGATACACAAAATAACCCCTTCTGTAAATTACAATTAGTGGTTCAAACGGTTGAACATTCAACTAAATGAAGCAACCAATCAAAAGTCCCCAAGGTTGTTAAGCTAACAAATAAGAAAATGTTATTATAAGACTTTGGGGACTAGTGTAATAAAAAGCCCAATATCTCCTCCCTTACTGACTAGTTCTAATGGTGACTTTTCAGAGGAAAATTATTAATCCTTTTTCTGGACATAAGCGGATTATTATTAAAATTTGTAAAAATTTATAGATAATTTCAACTTTTTTCTCGAGCTATCTAATTATTCATTAATTTTACTTAGTTTTGGACTAATATCTGATTTTTTGTTTTATTCTGGGTTGGATATATATTACATATATTCTTTAGGCTTGTATAAATAATTGATAATTATTAAATTTATACCTGTTGTGTTAATTGATAAGGATTTTGACTCTCATAGCCTGAGGATGAATCTTTGAGTTTTGAAGCAGCCTTTCCAAAGCCATCTGGGTCATAGCCAAGCCTTTTGCTTTCAGAATCTAAATAGATATTAAATATGAATTGTTTAGAACTGTTCTAATGTTCATCCATTTCGGTTATGTAAAATATAATGTACTGGGTTGTTAGTGGGCGATTGGAGATATTACATCCATAACAAAAAATATTGGAATACAGTAAGCAATCCAAAACTTTTATACGTTCGGATTTTTCTACCCCCTCTGAAAAAAATGTTAGGACCAATTATCTTTAACTTCTTTGAAACTTTTTAAAAACTTAATTTATTTTATTCACTTCAAAGTATATTTTTTAACAGAAATTGTCTGACAATTTAGGAAAAGATATGTACTTTTTCTTTTTAATTAATTTATAGGATTTCAGTTAGGAAAATACGCATGATCACTAATTAATTACTTGGAATATAAACCTAAACACCAATTAACATTTATTAGTTAGTTTAAACTTATGAAATGAAAAATATAGAACTTCGGGTACCAATGAAATTTACAACTCAATAACCCCTCTGTCCCTTGAAAAATGTACATATGTTGTTCTCTGCTTCTCATGTGTTCCAGGTAAATTAAGTAAGTACTAATACAGGGATGGGATAATGATTCTTCCCTTTAGTATTTTCCTAGGTAGTTTGTAAATATTGGAGAAAGTACTGTTTTTTTAATTTTACCACCTAAAATAATAATTTTAATAATTTATTGACTTCTAAAAACTTTTCCAATATGGCTTCAATATCGATTGTTATCCGGTGCATAGACATCCAAGGGGGGGGGGTAATGGGGCGATTACCCCCCCCAAATGAATTTGGGGGTGCCGCGCGCATTTTTAATACTAAATTTTTGATAAAATTTAAATTACCCCCCCCAAAAATTTTACCCCGGGGGTAAATTTTGGGGGGGGTAAACAAATTTTACCCCTGCCAACAGATTTCATGGGGGGGGAATTACCCCCCCCAAGCAAATTTTACCCCCGGGGTAAAAATTTTGGGGGGGTTAAAAAAAATTTGCGGCGCGCTTCGCGCGCCGTTTTACCCCCCCCCCCCCAAAACCGAATTACCCCCCCCTTAACAAAATTTCCCCCCCCCAAAATAAAAAGCTTGGACGCCCCTGATCCGGTGGATTAGAATTTTCCACGATTATCAAAATAAAAATGAGTTTTATTAGACCGAACCATCAGCGCCTCGGGTGTAACAAAACTGGTTTATTCTTATATTTTTCATTTTAATATCCACGAAAAACTTTCTATAATACAATGCATAAATGACTTTTCTTGACTTTTTAAAAGGTTAAAAAAAAGAAAAAAATATTTTAAAACCTGATCCAATGCCAAGAATTTTAAGCAGATTGCTTCTTCTCTCCTTGATATCCGCTCCACCTGATGGTTTGTACTTGTCCTCATATGATCTATCCCCTCCAACTGATTCTTTGTAAGGGGAGTGGCCATACCCGCCGCCAATACTCTTCGGGTCTCTAAATAAAACAAGATAATTAATAATTTTCATAAACCTATGTTACCTACCTACTTTTTATTTTGAAGAAGTCAAATTGATGAGTTTCATAGGTTTGATGGGGGTAATCTAATGTTCTTTTAAAACTTTAAGGGGGATAAAAAATAGGGGTTTCAACATTTGAGGGGGCAAAATACCCCTTACCTCACCCTAAGTTTCTGTGATCATTATTGAAAGATTGTCCTTATATTTTGATTTTAGAAAGTCATATTTCTTTTGAAATTTGAATTTTTTACTTCAATTATCATAGTTATAAAACTATTCTTTTAAACCTTAATTATTATTTATTTACAACGTATTTAAAATTTTATAAGTCTAGATAACAATGGAAATTTATAAAATTTGGTTGATCATTAAAATTCTAGAAAATAAGCATAATTAAGTTTTATAAGAATATAATATTAGAGTTAGGAGAGGTATTTATTCAATATATTTGTGCACATTTTGAGAAAAAAAAACTTTGTATATCCAGGGTCAGTCTGTCTGTAACATTTAGCTCTGATTGTTAATTCAGACAGGTCGGAATAGTCCTATCAATTGACAAAATTCCGTACGTCCACTATACATCCTTAACAGTGAAACCAAATTAGTGCTTCCAAATAAACAGAAAAATTTAATATCATATTACTCTTATAACAGGATCAATTCTATCAAACTTATGCTTGAAAAACTTTATAAACTAGGGTTGACATACCTAACTGAAATCTACCCTTTATTTAGACTATCAAAAGCTAAATTATCTACCTGTAAGAAGATTGTTGGGAACTATAATCATGGGGCTCAGAGTATAAACCTTCTTCATAACCTTAAAATCAATTAATTTATTATATTATGATAAACAAAACAATAAACTATAACTAGATAGTTAAGCATTAAATAAAAGCACTTGAAAGGTGTAATTTTATATTTATTATTATTTTAACATTTACCATTTTTGAAAAGAAATAAGATTATTGCAACACATAAGCTTTCTACATTTAATATTTTACATAAGAAAATTTCCAATATTTCTTGTTACTATTTTTTCCATATTTATAGTTTGATTACATTTGAATAGGCAGCAAAGGAGACATACTTCTCAGGGATTTAAAGGGATAAGACAATGGCTGATCAATTGGTGTACATCCCAATGATAATAAAAAAAAATACTACTATTTTAGATAACGTTAGTGGTTAAACGTCTGGACACTCAACTATATGAGCCAACCAATTAAAATGCAAGTAGTCACCAAAGTTGTTAAGCCAATAAATAAAAAAAAAACATTATTAAAAATCTTTAGGGACTAGTTTCATAGGCAGTCCATTGTCCTCTCCCTCCCTGCATATCTTTTTTAGTAGCGAAGCTACTCTATAATTTGAAATGTCCGTCTGTCCGTCTGTCCGTCTGTCCGTATGTCCGTCTGTCCGTCTGTCCGTCTTAGTTTGGGGGAAACGTGATTTTCTCGGCTCCTATAAAAGATAAAAGGCTGAAATTTTTTGGCAACATTTCCATTATCCAGGAGCACAATTAACTATAAAACATCAATGGCGATAGGACCGCTTTTTATCAGGTTTTAGGCTATTTTTGTATTTTTCACATTTTTCTCCATATCTTTGGTGTTTATGGTCCGATTTCCAAAATTTTTTCAGTTATAGAATCAAAATTAAATTTCCTATCGTTTCAAGAAAACAACTATGACGGACAGACTGCCTTTAAGCAGGTTTTAGGCTATTTTTGTATTTTCACATTTTTCTCCATACCTTTGGTGTTTATGGCCCAATTTCCAAAGTTTTTCAGTTATAGATATCAAAATTAAATTTCCTTTCGTTTCAAGAACACATCAATGGCGGTCAGACTGCCTTTTTGCAGGTTTTTGGCTATTTTTATATTTTTCACATTTTTCTTCATATATTTGGTGTTTATGGTCCGTTTTTTTTTAAATTTTTGTAGTTAAAAATATCAAAATTAAATATCCCGTTGTTCTGAGCATCCAGTATGTAATTTACTTTGACCGTCAGTCTGTTAGTCATAGTACTGAAATATAAATAAATATTAAGAATTTAAAAACAAATGTTGAAAAGGTTTCGTGATTTTTTCCTAATATACATGCTTTTGTCAACTAATATCTAAATTCTTATTTAATTGTTTATGCTTCGCTACTTATGGATGTTGTCATCCTTGTTTTCAATCTACCTATCCTATCTTAGAACAAAGCTTCTTATATATCCAGGCTTGGTTTTTAACTATTTTTTTTTTTGGGGGGGGGGGGTAATAACTCCCAAACACAAATAGGAAAAATGGACCGTCCCCCTCCCTTTCCTTCAAAACTAAAAGTGAAAGGTCAAATTCCTCCACCCCTTTCCCATCACTCAAGTGTCCCTAGAGGCCTCTAGGGGCGTAACCGCTAGTACTGATAAAAGTATAAGATATACCTTTAGGTAAAATTTGATGTCCACTGTTTCTATCCAAACTTCCTTTCTCTAATCCATTTCCTAAATTGGATCATAAAATTCGAATTACAAAAAAAATTAAAACATAAAAATCTTCAGATAGGTTTCAAACTCATAAATGTTTGATTTTGTTTCTTCTTAGCAAATAGTTTAGTTTAGATGGCTAGAAATAAAAGAGGTTTAGTTTCAATTTAATATGGCAATTTCAACTATGAGTTATTTCAGCCCCTAAATTAAAGAAAAAGAATAGAAAGGGATTGGGTATGAGTATGTGTAACTCTATCGAACTAGTCGGAGCGTGGACCCGGTCATGATTTTGTATTGGGTCTTTGAATGCAGCTAATAGCGTCGGAAATATAAACACATCGGAGTCCCTATAAAAAAGAAAGGAATTTGCTAACATATGAAAAGTGTCTTCTCCACTTGGACCAGGTAGTCTGGATCATTTATTCCCTCTAACTTTTAACCGTGTAAGAAATTTGACTTGATTTACCTGGACCCGAAGAGAAATGGGCCTGCGATTCATCATCCCTGTGGAATCCATCAAAGTCAGTTTCAGGAAAGAGAAGATCCCCCTCACCACCACCGCCTCCAACGGAATGGTCATTGTGCTCGTCAAAACTGGGACTTGAAAATTGATAATGCGATATTTGGTTGTCTTTTTGCCTTTGAAGTTCCTGGAAACTTTTTATAGTCCTGGTCAGGTTAGAAGTTGAAAGCAGGGACGTCTAAGCTTTTTATTTTGAGAGGATTGAAATGAAGGGTTTCAAAGGTGTGTAGGGTTTTAATCTGATGTATTTATAAATTGAAAGGTTTCAAAGGTTGAGAGGGGTAAAAGGAAAAATACCCAGGTAAGTCAGAGTATGAGTAGTATCCCCCCCCCCCCTCCTTCCCCCAGGAATACAGCATCTATTTTTGATATGTAACCCAGATAAAAATCTGATCAACTAAATATATTACCTAGCAAAGTCAATACCAAGTCCCTGTGGAGGGCTGCCTTGATGGAAAGGTCCAGGTTTCTGGTAGCCACCAGAAGATGGAGGACTGTTATACCCACCGGAAGGACCGTTGTGGCCGCTTAAAGGACCAACATTACCGCCATGAGGACCATAGTTGCCACCTTGAGGTCTCCCATCATATGATCTTTCATTTCCATGACCTAAAAATCATTTTTGTTTTAATTTAAATAGTTTTCAAAAATCAAATGATATTACATACTTTAGAAAAGATTTGTATTGTAATGTCCCGGCTAATTGTAAGTAATCTATAAAATATAAAAATTATACCTGGATGACCTCCTTGGAACTGACCACTGTAACCACGTTCTTCTGGATGAAAGGAGCCACCACTAGGACTATGATGTGACTCTGTGAATATGTTTGGGAACCCCCCGGCACCTCCATGGCCTCCTGGAGGTCCGTGGTAAGGTCCAGCATGACGCTGGTGGATATTATGAGTGTCTTCTTCGAATAAAGGTTCACCATACTAAAAAAATAAATTTGAATAAGTATAAGCAAAACTTAATTCTTATAGTATAATATAGTTTTGTTGTCTGAAGCTAAAGATCTTGGGAAAGGCTGTTTAGAATTGGTTGTACTTTTTAGGAAAGCCTAATAAGTTTATTGGGATGGTTTTAAACTATTTATCTTACCTTCCTTACTTTCCCCTAGAGGCCTGGGTTGGAAAAATAATACTAATAAAAGCCAATTGAAAAAGATACAAGAAGAAAAATATTTTGCCCCTAACAATACTTCCAATCAGAAAAGATCAGTTTTTAATCTGTATTGTTGAAATAAACACTTTTGATATGTAATTTTCTTTTTATAAATTTTTATATTTAAAAATATAAAACAATCAGTAAAATACTACAAATTTTGTACTTTTTAATGTAACATTTGGATAAAATTTGCTGGAAAAGATGCAGTTATGCAAAACTATTAAATTACCCTAATATCATACTTATCTTAAACTTTTCTTAACTACTTCAACTTTTCATTGCTAAATATGTGACGTTCAACCAGAATATGGCAAAGACTAAAGAATATTAAAAATGTATTCTCTTAACTTTCACATTCTTTAAATCTATTTTCTTTGCCCTAGGATGATGGAGGGAAGAAACACATAAGTAAATAAGATTGTTTTCCAAGGTGTGATTTATGTATCTTGGAAGCAGGGGCGTCAAAGCTTTTTTATTTAGGGGGGGGGGGTAAAATTTTTTGAAGGGATTTTTTATTTGGGGGGGGGGGTTATTTACCCCCCCCCAAAACTGTTTGAGGGCGGTAAATACCCCCTCCTAACTTTTATTTAAATTTACTCTTTATAACATAAAATGGTTAACAAACAAAGTTCTTTTTATATAAAAAAGTAATTTGTTAATGCCGCGCCGCCAAGGGAATCTCAGTTTAACTTTTAGCGAGACCTCTAGTACTACACACAAACATACATACATCCTACATCTTTTATATAAGTATATGTATATGTAAATTTATATTAGCATTTTCAAAATTGAAATAAAATAAAAACAAACTCAATTCTGGAAAAGCTGACTCAAATTTTCCATTTCATATACAAAGAAAAACTAACTTATTCTGAAGAAAGCACTTCAACATCTTATTTCTTGCCACGTAGAGCTTACTTGGAGATTTTAATATATCCTGATTGTATATAATTTAAGCGATAAGTCAATGGCTGATAAATTAATGTACATCTCCAATGATGAAGCACTAAATTACTCCTCTGTAGATTACATTCAGTGGTTGAAACGTTTAGACACCCAACTTGATAAACCAACCAAACAAAATTCATTGAAAGTCCCCAAAGCTGTTAAACGTTATATTAAAACTTTGGTGACCAGTGTAAAAACACTAAACAGCTCAATGTCCCCTCCCTCCCTGGTTTAAAGGTATATACAATATATCAAGCCAAAAATTTACACATTCCTTGTAAGTTTGTCTTATTTAAGATAGAAAACTATAGAGTCTAAAAGTAATGCGTCTAATGTTTTCTAAGAAATGATTTCAAAGTCTGTGCTGTTCTCTCTATTTCTGTGTATTCTTTGATTGAGATACAAAACTTTATTTAAGAAGAGAGTAACTAGAAGTGTTTCTACAAGCTGGCTAAATAAGTATCTTATTAATGTAAATCAATAGAGGGGTAAGGGGTTTAATAACTGTATGATCCCACCCCGCTTTAAAATGGGTCTATAAATATCAGTCAATGGCGTTGTAAATATTAACACAGCCTCTAAGTCTCTAAAAAAAACATAAAACAATTTGCTAGCAGACCAAAACGGTCCCCAACACTAGATCTTGGTAGATATATGGATATTATATATATAATTATTCATTTATTAGAATCTTTTAAGTGCAACTTTTAAAAATAATTTACAGAAACATCTTAAAGATATTATGATTTGTGCCAGTAAGCCCTACCAGGTACGGTTCACTGTTATATTCTAACAATAGATAAAATGGAAAATAAAATCAATTAACGGCCTACTCAAATGCTTAAAAACTCCTTGCTGTGCAATTTTTAATATGATTATGTATATTTAATAATTAAATGTATTGCACTAGTTCATAATAAATTCTATATAATTTCATTTTTTAAATGAAACAAACACCCCTTCCATAAACCAAATCCAAGAAAAATGCAGGGAAAATCCTGATAAAAAACCACAACACTTTCCATTAAATGTTTTTAATCTATTCCAGTACAAAGGCATTGCAGACAGAATGATATTATTTCTGAATAACTCAACTTTATATTTTAATAGAAAAAAAAGGTAATTTTGTATGAATATATGATTATGGTAAAACTTTTAATATCCATCTTGAGATGTCATATTTCATCCTTTTTTATCTTTAAAGTACAAAAAGTACTTTAATAAGGATGACAACATCCATAAAAGCGAAGCTCTGAAATGGTAAGACAAACAAACATTAACACTTGTAGGGTGTAAGAACTGAATAAGGAGTATAAATATATAAGTTCAAATTAAATTTTAAGTAAGTTTGTAGCAAAACTGCACATATTCAGGATACTGTTTAAGGACATAATTCTATTTTTAGGACTTGAAAATAGAGAGGCATCGCTTATATCATTGTACCATGTTGCTCTAGGAATCAGTGTTTCAAAAATTAGATTATTTGGATAATATAACATGAAAAATTGTTGTAAAAAAAGCATATTTCACGTGGACTTTCTTTTAGCGGTGATAGAGTTGCTACGCTCTCTAAATTGTACTTAATTGTTATAAGAATCATCATTCAAAGTTGGAAATCAATAGAAAAATTCTAACATGTCTGAATTAACGAAAAGACTTAACCGTTATGGACGGACATATAGAAAAACTTCGCTTTTAAAAATGCTTTGATTCCCTAACTCTATATGTTTTAAATACTTAAAAAGTTAAACCTGTGATTCTTGGCTACCAGCCTCTGCTAAAAGTTCTGGAGGAAAATATCCAGCCCAGCCAAACTTTGGATCTTGTGGCAGTCGGGATTCTATTTCTTTCTAAATATATTTAGTTTATTAAAAAATCTATGTAGTAATATTAATAACATGTCAGAAGTTGATTTTACATGCCTAAAAAATGACGTCATAGTGGCCTACCATTGAGAAATTAAAATGTATACTAGCCTAGCATTGGTAATTTTGTCTGTGTATTGGCCTATATTTGGTCATTTGTATTGAATGACGTCATTTTTTCTAAGGCACTATAAAAACCTTCTCTGAAGTTGATTTTACATGCCTAAGAGTAAGGCCTACAAAGAGTGCATGAGAAAGAGTGATTGGTATAACACAGAAGGGGAATATAAGATGGAGAGGGAGACCTGGGATGAGGGATTGTTGGATTCTTTGCTAAATTTTCGTTTTTGAGCCTGGAATTAAAATTAATTAGTGTACATGTAACTTTGTTTGTTCTAAGATCTAATTAGTTGATAATAGCAAAAGAAATTAAGATAAATCTTACCTCTAGACTTAAAATATCTGGTCCGAAATTTCTGTCTTGAAGTTGATTACCAGATTCTAATATTAATCTGAATATAGAAAAAATATTCTATGATTTGTGGATTACAAAAACAGATCTATTGTAACAGACCATTATTCAAATTTAACATATTTTATTTTGTTTATTGAATATTTTGTGCTATTTCTGTATATTGACAGATAATATTCAATAATCAGATAAATTTAAGTGTAACATTTAAAAAATTTAGGATTCAGCAACCTTTGCCTATGCCAATTTTTAAGTTGTGCCTTATTCATAGTCAAAGTACTAATGTTAAGATACAAATGTAATTTAGACCATTTAGATGTTATTAGCTTAATGTCATATAAGCTCAAAATTAAAAGCATAACATTGTTTCATATGAAATATAAGTAAACATATAAATAAACAGACAGAAAACATTCTTGTTTTAGAATATACCTGTTTCCAAAATCTTCTTTAGAGGGATGGGAAAGTGATCTCACATCATCAGTCTTTGTTAAGATTCAATAAATATATAATATGCCGTCATTTGACGTCATATAAAGGGAAAAGAAAAAGGGAAGGGGGAAGAAAATCTCTTCAAAAGAGATGGGAGAAAAGGGAATCGTCTTCCTCAAAAGTGACACAAAAGTTATGTTGTTTAGTCTTTCTCAAGAAAATTCATTCTATATATCATAATTAATATTCTAATTCTTATATTATTTCAAATATAATTGAATTCCTTGTCACTAATTGAAGCTCTTCTTTTATCTCTACTTCCAAATGGAAGACCATCAAAAGGATCTGATAATGCAGGACTTTGGCTGAAAGTTAAATTAATTCCTAGCACTAGTTTTTATTAACTGGTAATTATAAAATTTTAAAATGCATTCTATCAATTGCAAGATTATTTCATATTATGTAAAAAAGATACATATTTGTTACAGGTTTAGCCTTTCAAATTGATATTGAAAAATGCTCCAGAGAGAAAGATAATTTATCCTTATCTACAGATTTATGGTTTTTCAGTTCAATATGTACAAAATTATATTTTTACATAACAGTTCCTTTATAGAGAAAACAAAATATACAACCTTAAATATATTTATAAATAATAAAACAAACAAAATGCAGAAATTTCTAAATACAAAAAATAGTCAACAAACATACATTATATTATATTCTAATCTACACAATTAACTCAGAAAGAAATAAATAAAATTCTTTCTATATAACAGAAATTGTAACAAATAAAAGAAAATATATCTATAGATAATATATAAGGTGTGTATAACCAAATCAAAGTTCAAAATCATATAGATTTTTTAAAAGTTCTAAAACAATGCTAACTGTGGATAGCACATTAACAAAACTCCCATACAACTTTTGTAAATTAAAGAAAGACTTTTTCAACTTTTAATTGAAAATATTGCACTAAGTAATAAATGAGCAAATTATTCCATTGAGCCAATTAAACTTTAATTATTTTTTTTTTTTTAATATTATCTAGGCTGGTCTACAGAAGGGTTGAAAAATATGTCTCCATGAAAACCTTCACTGGTAAACATACTAGGTCCAGAATCTTCAGAGCTCTCATTCAATCCAATGGAATGATCATAATCATGCACCTCATTAGAATGATCAAAATCATGTCCTCCATCATGATGATTATTTGGACCAGTTAAATTAGAGTCAAAAGTGTTGACTATACTTGGTGTCATTATGGTCAGCTCTAAATCAGGAAGAACAATAACATTGTCCAGTTCATTAGTAAAAGGTTCTTCAGGTATACTGGCAATATCAAGTGTTTCAATAATTGGTTCATGAATCATGGGTTCAACATGGAATTCATTCAATCCAGTGTGGTCTGATGCTACTCCTAATCCAATTACAGGGGGGGCAACGTTATGTTTTACAAATCCATTGTCAGATTTTTCATTTGTAATTCCTTTCAGATTTACAACACCCTTGCGGAAAGCATCAAAATCTATTTCTCCAGCTTCTAATGCAGCCTGCAATTCATTCATCACTTCCTCATAAACAACATGACCCAAACCATCAGAATTAATTTGCTCTATATGATCTGGTTGAGTAACATAACCTTGTTTCTTTTGTGATGTTATATCCTTAAGATTTTCAATGCCAGTTTGGAAGTCGTGGTAATCAATGTCTCCTTCTCCATATGCTGCATGAAGTTCATTAACAACTTTATCAAAAACAAATGCTAGATCAACATCATCTGGATCATAGTGTTTATGAAAGTCCAGAGGTTCATGACTATGTCCATGCTCATTGTACCCATCATGATGATCATGTTCATTGAACTCATCATGGTGATCATCATCAAAGCCTTCAAGATAACCTCCATGATGTGCATAACCATGCTTCTTGTTTTTATGCCCATGTGGATCAGAAGGTTCAAATGGTAAATGGTTTACATATGTTTTCAGAAATTTTAGAAGTTTCTTAGTTATGCCTCTGATTCCAGCAGGTTCTGCTCCAGGAAAGAAACTAAGATTTAATATTTTACAATTTTAGTAATCAATATTAAGACATTAAATATTATAACATATTAAAAAAGTATTTGAATTTTCCAATTTCGAAAGAAAACAATCTAAGAGAAACTATTAGAGTTTAAATTGTAAAATATCTAATTTCCTGTTGTCTCTTTTGTTTCTTATGATTTGTTCTCTTGGACCAAACCTAAATAATGCATCACACATTTATGAGAAACTGTTAGGTTAAAACTATTTTTTTTCGGAATGTTTTATTTTCATATTGGGATTTGTTTTTGAATGTATAATAGTCATTTATTGCATGGCAATAACTTTCCGCAGATATTAAAATGAAAAATTCTATAGAATTAAAACCAGTTTTGTTAGCTCCATGGAGCCGTAGGCCCATGCTAACAAAACTGGTATTGATTTCATGAATTTCATTTTTAATTTTTGTGGAAAATTGTCTGTAATATGATATTATACAAGATTTTTCAGTATGACTCAGAACTGCTACTAATCCAGCAGATATTATTCGATTTTAAAGCCATGCTGGAAAAATATGAATAATTAAACATTTACCTGACATCTCTAAAAATTGTGTCATGAAAATGTCCACCATGACCATTTCCATGTTCATGCCCATGATCAAAGCTGTGCCCTCCTTCAAAAATTCTCTCATCTAATCCATTCTCAATTCTTGATTCTACAGTTGCCATGTTGGATTTAGTTCCACTTCCTGCCACCAGTGTCGCTGGATGTATCTCCATGGCAGTAATAGTCACCACAGTTGCTGTGGCCGGGGTCAGGGACAGTGTGCCCGCATTCTCTAATATTCCATTTTGACTTGGCTGGCCGCGCAAACTAAAATCATTGCTGTCCTTGTTTCAAAAACAGCCCAACTCTGTTTTATTATTTTATTTGGGGATTATATGACTATGTGTATTAAAACCAGATAAAACCAAATTTATGCATAAGAGAAAAAATTCACTAGTACAAAAATAAATTAAATTAATATCAAATAATGCAAATAATTTTAGCAAATTAAAATCTTTAAATAATTATTTTAATAATAAGGTACTTTTGTGACCAATTGTATAACTAACCAAAAGTTTTAATACTACTTTAATACCAAGAAATGCAAGCTAGTAAATATATAAACAAGGATGACAAAACTCTAAAATTTTATGAAAAGACAAAATAACAATAACTCTTGTTGAAAATTTGCTTAAATACAGGAGGCAGTAAAGCAAATACTTCCATTTTTTTAATCTGATTATAGAAATACCTCGCTCATAACATTATACCTTGTTATCCTAGGAATCATTATTCCAATCCTCAGATGAATAGGATAATCAAATCTATAAGAAATTGTCAAAAAAAATATAAAATCTGAATGTTTTAAATGAACATACTGACGGACAGTCCAAACTCATAGAAAAGCTTCGCTTTTAAAAACACGATATGAATTTGCACTAACCTCCTATAATTTCTCCTGTTCATTTGTCCCATTGCTGCGCCTCTTGCTTGGGTTATCAATGCAGCAAAATATAGAACCAGTAATAACAAACATTTTAATCGCATTTCAAAAATATGTTCTGCACAATATATAAATGATTTTTTTTTATTATGATATCATTATTATCAGGGATCCTAAGGTACAAGACAATGGACAATAAATTATTATACAAACCTAATTAATATAAAAAAAACCACACATTTCTTATATTAAAATTAGTGGTTTACACTATGAGATTGTTTAGCAACCTATCAAAATGCAATAAAACTACCAAAAGTTTCGAAACTACGAATAAGACAACACATAATGTTGTTAACTCAGGGTAATGGATTTAGCAAACGTGGATAGTAACGGAGGAATTTTTGTCGTCAATTGGGGTTGCTAATATAGTCCTCAGATATTGGTGAATACGTTCTTTCATAATCTGGGAAGAGGTTGGGAAGAAAAAGACGTATGGAAGAATCAATCACAATATCCAAGTATTCTATATCTAATTTAAGGGTCATGAAAACTACAAAATCATAGATATATCACAATTAAAAATACACTTCTCCTGTTTAAAAGGAATAATTCATATTAATAAAACAAATAAAACAGGGTATATTCTATGATACGGTCCTAGGACAAACAAAGGAGTAACAAAGGTCGGAGTGGACACTTAACCTAACCTTACCTTAGTTTTTTAAATGCCTCACCCCTGCTGGCAGCTTATTTGTATATTTATATCTTAACCTAAGCTAGCCTGTATAGAAGAATACTTAATAAACTTAATTCTTAACACTTCTGCGTATGTCCACTTTGATGTTTGTCACTCTTGCGTTTGCCCTGGAACCTATGATACAAGTGTGTATGTGGCCAAGGTGTTGACGTGAATGGTTCACTAATTTAAGTTGAGTGTAAACCTTGATGTTAATGAATTGCGCCACTATTCCTAACATATCATTCTCACCAGGGAGGAAGGGGACATTGGACCCTTTATTGCACTAGTCCCTAAAGTTTTATAAAAATATCTTTTCTTATTCGTTGGATAAGCAAATTTGGGGACTTTTATTTAATTTTGATCGGTTGGTTCTTTATGTTCAGTGTCCAAACGTTTGAACAACTATTTGTAATCTACTTTGTATAATCATTGTGTACATAAATTTATCGGCCATTGTCTTATCCCTTTAGATCCCTGCAGTCTCACACTCTTGTTTCTGTCCTTATTAGAAGTGCAGTTATCGTTCAATTATAGCCTGTCCACCTGTATGTTATTTTTATTGGGATGTAAGATTATGGACGGCAAATTAAACAGTTATGATTAATTTTATCTTAAAAAGAAACGTTTTCCTTTTCTGCTCTTGTCAAGTTGTCAATATTTCTTTGAAGGGAAGTTTCCTTTATCGCAAAATAACCTAAAACCTTCTTTGAACTGTAACTTTACTTTTGATGACACAAAGTAACTTTTTGCTACTGTATGTTTTTTTGTCCTTGTTTATCTATCTATTACTGCTTCCGTCAATCTTCTTTCACACATACTCGAAATAGTGACATTGCTAGATTCACATTATAATATATCATTCAAAACTACAAAATTTAACATTGCTATTCTAACAATTATAGTTGGTCCAGATTTACATCTGTTTGTGAAGGATAGCTATTACCATTAATTTAGGTATGTTTTAAAATTGTCTCACTTATAGATTTCAAATTAGACTTGATGGTTCTTCTAACAGTTAGGTATAATATAGTAAATGTAATAACTTTAATAAAGTTAAACTTTCTAATTTGTTGAGCTTTGCTTATATGGATGTTTTCATCTTTGTTTAATTGTGAGATTAAACAACCATATAAAAATACTTTTTTTCTTTTTAAAATTCAATTATTTTACCCATTTTAATCTCTTTTTCATAATGTATTTTAAAAAATGCATCTTAAGAATATTTTTACTGTTTTGTCTGTTTATCAATTTGATCCACATTGAAAAAAAACAATGATTTTAAATCAACGGACGTTGAATGAAAAATCATTTTAAAAATCTGCTCAAAACTGGTGTTGACTTTAGTTTACATTTGTAAATGTCAAAAGTTCAAGAATGTATTTCCAATGAAAAAATCTGTATGTTAGTATGTCCTTTCTTTTTGTCTCACTAACTACTGGATTATAGTAATGAACAATTTATGAATGCTTTGTTTTGGTTAAGAGAAAATAAGCTTTGTATCAAACCCTTTTGTTTGTTTAAAATTATTTAACTTACTGGTATAACAATGGATATATAATACGTGAAGTAACAATTTAATTAGTACATGCAAATCTGGTACAACATCCAAGGAATTATATATCGATGGTAAGATGATCTATTTTGCTAATAGTTTTTCAATGAATTAAACCCAAGTATTCTCGATAATATTGAACAAACTCAACCTTGTTTTTAATCTGTAACCATTAAAAAATGCAGTAAATCAAAGCATGACAAAAATGGTGCCGTGTAACTGTGCAGGCATGACCCTACATTTTCAAAAAATATATAATTGAGTTATAGGCATTAGAGTGTGCAAGCATGACCCTACATTTTCAAAAAATATAAAATTAAGTTAAGAGCATTAGAGTATCTCATACTTGTGTAAATTTCTCTGAGTTTTAATCATCTATTGTATAACTAACTTTGTTTGTCTATCTGTAAATAATCCAACCAAATATCTTCTAGTTTATACCCACCTTGCATAGCTCAATTTTTTGGGTACTTTGTAGCCCCACAGGGTTAGTGCATCGCACTTATACCCCCAACCCTAACTGTTATTTTCAATTAAATCAAAAACAAGGGAGGTAGGTTATCATTGCTCATCCAGCTACTTGCGGTAAAGCACCCCTTTAACAAATTAACTCCAAACAATTCAAATTGAAAATGAGACTCTATTTCAAAAATCTATTGCCCTATGACTGCAAAACTCTAAATGATGATCTTCTAATTATACAATGACTGACAAATGATGGTGGCATGACCCAGGCAAGAGTTTTTATTCTCCTTGTTTCAGTTCCTTATTTTATATCATGTTAATTAGACTGATAGATATATAGATAGTTAGATAGGATGATACATAAATATATATCTACAAAGAATGAATATAGATAGACAGGTAGTTAGATGAATAGATATATATTTAGATAGATAAATACACATATTTTGATAAATAGATAGACCAATAGATAGATATAATGAAAAGATAGTTAGAAAGATTGTTAAATGGATAGGTAATTAGTTAGACAGATAGGGATAACTTCTAAAGATTGATGGATAGACAAGTGATAAAAAAAGATAGTTATAAAAAGTTCTTAACATCTATCAGAAAAAAAGTTTATTAATACCATAAATCAATATTAAACTTTCAGTAAGTAGGATAACCAGAATGACAACGTCAATAAAAGCGAAGTACCAACTTGATGGATTACCTTTCCTCGTAAGAGCGGGATTCTCCTTCGTTGTTTAAGTGTTCATCTAAAGAATCCAGAGCATCAACCGCGTGTAATGGGATGCGATATTTTAACACCCAAGGTTAATTAGGTTTAGTAACATTTAACAGACAACCAACCCATTGATTGCACGACCTTTGTCTGAGAGCCACGATCGCTGGTTACCTTGATGGATTAGTTGAAGCTTATATCAAATCCTGATTGGGTGGATTAAACTTTCATTGTCCAGACTTTTTACTTCTTATTTTAATCTTCAGAAGGTTTAATTTAGTTTATTCTAATCAGGAGTTATCTCTTATTGTCTTATCCCTTAACATCCCTGAATTAAATATACAGACAGACATTCCCCATTTACAGAAAATCTTTTATGTAATCTGAAAATACTAACTTATCTGTAAAAAGTGAGGTTAAGAAAGTTTGTAATGAAAGACTACACACATACACTTATAAAGATAGTTTGGTCTTTATGTAGACATCTACATATGTAACACAGCTTTTTGAAACTTCAAGAGAGTCAATCACGATTACTTAAAGAGCACCTAAATCATTACTTCATAAAAAGAGGTTATTTCTTTCAATTTTTAAAAGCGAAGCTTTTCTATAATTAGGGTCGATCCGTCCGTACGTCCGTCCATCCGTCCGTAACGGATAGCTTTTTTCGTTAATTTAGGCATGTTAGAATTGTCCTATCGATTTCAAATTTTGCATGGTAATTCCTGTAGTAGTTGGGTACGATTTAGAAAGCGTAGCAATTCTATAATCATTACCAAAATGTCCGTACGTCCATTTTAAACATGTTTATTTTTTTATTTTTTTAACAAATCCTGTATAAAGCAGTTTTTAACAAATTTACTTACAGTTTTGCTTCGACTCTTATACATTTATATTTTGATTATTCAGTTCTGACACTATATAAGTGTTCATGTCCGTTTGTCCTACCGTTTCAGTGCTTCGCTTTTATGGATGTTGTCATCCTTGTTAGAAGAAAATCTATGACTATTCTAACTTCCCCATATTTTTTTCAATCTAACGTGTAACACAACACATATAAAGATAGTTCAGTCTTTGTAAATAGACTTCAAGGAAGATTAATTTATTAGAACTAAAGCTTTTATAAACATCAAGCTTTACATAGAATAATCATGAGTACCACTTATAAAGATGATTTGCTACAATTTTCATTCAATTGTCAGATGAGCATATTAAGACCTCCTCCCCCCTTTCAAAGTTTTAGTTAATCCAGGTCTGATAAACCACTGAATTGTTTTAAGTATTTATTTATTACAGGGAAGCTTTACAAATAGAATGGTATAGGTTATTTCATTTTAAGTCTTGAAATGATTTTATGCTATTTTTATACACTCCCAACCCTTTGAATACAGAGCCCATAGATGTTAGGGGAGAAGTTGTGTGACATAAAAAATATCATTTCAAGAAACACTTAATCCATCGTAATTTACCAATTAATTATAATACTATTATGTGGTTTAAAGTTATGAATAAAACGTTGTAAGCTTCTCATGGAAAGAAATCTAAGAATAAATTTAACAAAGCGATTCCATTATAGCTGTATCTAAATATAAAAAATAACTTAAAATAGTTATAAAATTTCCTTCTGATCAATTTATTTTTACAAAATTATACGAGTATAAATTTTAATAATTTTCTAATTCTAAGATTCTATTAACCATAAAACGCACTAATGATATATCTCGCAGTTAATAAGAACAAAATCTGCCCTGGTTGAATATTAAGCTTCCCTGAAAATTGTGCCCAACCCCAAAAGAAAATTTCAAAGCAACATTAATGTTAAGGTTGAAAACAAGTACCCGCAAGAAAAAATAACTCCCTCCAAAAAAAAAGCAGTTAAGCTACTGGAACACCCCACCAACTCAAGGGCCGAAGCCACTAAGCTGTATATAGATAGTGAATATGATATTTAAAAGTAAATCTATTCATTGATCTGCTTTAGAACAAATCATGTTTCCGGGTACGTACTGCAAACTTACGCAATAAAACTTTAAGTGCGTCTACAATTCCACTACTATTAAAAACGTAAGTTTTCCAGAGTTTCATATTTGCAGTGAGCAATAAGCAGGCATTGAGGGAACATTAGATTTTAGATCAAATTGGTACCCAAAGCAGGGGCGTCCAAGCTTTTTTTGGGGGGGGGTATTTACCCCTACCCCCCCCCCCAAAATTGTTTGGGGGGGTAAGTACCCCCTCCTAAATGGTTGGGGGTGCCTACGGCACCCCCATGGTAGGGGTAAATTTTAAATGGGGGGTGGTAAAATAAAAAAAATTTGGGGGTGCCTACGGCACCCCCCAAAATCGTTTGGGGGGGGGTAATCGCCCCATTACCCCCCCCCCTTGGACGTCTATGACCCAAAGTATTATAAATAAATTTTCAAAGTCAAAACTTTGAATAATTTCTATAAATCTTGATAGGTTAGTTGGAGCTAGTAGTGTCTTAACACTTTTACCAATAATCATAATCTCAGTTTTAATTTTGTTCATTATTATTGTTGGCAATTTACATTAATTCCTAAGTTGTTAATAGTTATTTCTCGCATTGTATTAAAAACGGCTTTCCGCGGATTTAGAATGTACAATTATAAGATTAAAACTAGTTTTTTAGCCCCGAGGTGCCGAAGGCACCGGCTAAAAAAACTGGTTTTGATCTTATGATTGTACATTTTTATATTCGTAGAAAGCTGGATATAATACGATGCTAGACATAGTTTTTTCGTATGGATGACAACCGGTTCCTATCCACCGGATTCGAATGAATACGAGAAAGATTTTTATTTTTGTCATCTGACAACGTTCCTATAGTCGTCTTGACAATGTTCAGATTCTCGATCTTTTGCCAAAATCTAAATTTCAGGGAATTTGATATGTGCGGCACTGGAGACGCACCATTCATTACTACACATCACCTTACTTAATTCTACAAACACGTATGTGTACGTTTGGCATATTGATTAACAAGGATGACAACATCCATAAAAGCAAGCTTTGAGACGGTAGGACAAACGAGCATCAAATCTTGGAGAGAGTCAAAACTAATTGAATAAGCAGAATATACATGTATGAATCTTAACAAATTAGTAATTCAATTTGAGGCAAAACTGCTTGAATATAGGGTACTATTTAAGGACATACTTACATTTTTACGACTTGATTATAGAGATGCTACACTAAAACATTGAATCTTATTCTCTTAAGAATCAATAAAAAATTGATAAATCTTTACAGTTAAAAAGTATCAGTTTGAAAGAAAATTTACTTGTTATATTGCGCAAAATTCAAGATATCAAAAGAATTGGACACTCGTCAAAGCTTTTATCTTAAAGAGAAAAAAAAGTGTTTCAATGGTTAGAGGGGGGTAATCTAATGTAATTAATTAAAATTTAGAGGGGGATAACAAAGTTTGAGGGGGTTAAACAACTTTTTAACCCCCACCCTTGGACGTGTTAAGATTGCATATGTTTTAGATGAGCAACGATTTTATTATCGTTTTTTTTGCAAATGAATTGCCATAAAAAATGTCACGGCGTTAGGGCAAACAACTAAAATAAAAGAATAAAAAAGGCCTTTTTTATCAATTTATCATTAAGTTAGATGATACATATCGTGTGTAATGTGTATTAACATAAGAAAATTGGTACATATTAAGATTTTAAAATTAAATACTTAAACATTAAGATATTAAATTCGTTAAAAATATATGATTAGAGGTTCTTAATACTTTAATCCTTAAATTTAACTTCTCAAGCACTATTAAAATTATATAAACATTATTGAGGATCATTATTAAAAGAGAAGCTTTTTTACTGTTAGACTTTGTTCGTCAAGAATACAATCTAGAATATAAAAGCCAGGAGGGAGGGGAAATTAAGCTGTTTATTACACTAGTCCCCAGAGTTTTGTAATTACGTATTCTTATTCGTTGTCTTAACAACCTTTGGGTACTTTGTTGAATTTTGATTGGTTGGTTCATTAAGTTCAGTGTAATTCTGTGTATCATGATTGGGAATGTACATCAATTTATCGGCCATTGTCTTATCCCTTTAGATCCCTGATAAAATGCAATGCAACAGCAAGCTGCCAGTAATGAAACAGCTAATATCTCCATCTGCGATTACGGGATAATGCAGCCTTCAATGATGATAAACAAAATTACCCTTGAGAGTAAATTAATTTATTTAACTGTATGACAGACAATTATGTAAAATTGTTATAATTATGGAGTAGTAGTGCTACAGAAAAAAAAGATGCCAACACCCATAAAAGGGAAGCTCTTAAATAAGAAGGATGGACAAACAAACAATAACTCTTGTTGAGTGCACTTAACCTAATAAAATCCGAAAGTCAAATGAATAGGATAATTATTATATCACATAAAAAATCAACATGTTTTAAATGAAAGTACACGAACATTCTGGTAATGCTTATAGAGTTGCTACGCTTTTTTAAAAATCGTACCACACTACTAAGGGAATATCCATGCCAAGTTTTAAATTGATAGGACAATTTAACATCCCTAAATTGAAATTAAGAGATATCCGTTACGGCCGTGCGAATCATAATTACAGAGAAGCCTCGCTTTAAAGAATTTTATGCAATGCTATTACAGGATATATTGTGTAAAGGTTGCGAGAAATTTCTAGTAGATTCTATAGTAATTTTCATTTTTCTAACTTGGAATCAAGCCAATATTAAATTTGCAGGGCTGTAGAGAACAGAAAAAGTATTTTTAAAAGATTAACTTTAAGACTTTTATGATATTAATAAGAAAAATAATCCTATCTATAATGTTTATTGTCCGTTAAGATATCAATAAATCGATTGAATTCCGTTTAGGAAAGCTTCAAATAGGTCCTGAAGTGGTTTTAGCCTATTTTGTTTGTAAAATACGCATTGCTTTTAGGCTATTTTTTGACCACCCTCTCACTATCACTCGCACTGTCAATTATATGTTAGGTGTGAAGAACAAACGGACGGTCGTACAGACCTGGCCAAGTATTATAGTAGCTGCGTTACTTATTATTCATTTTTCACAGAGGGAATCTTCTAAAGAAAGCTTTTAGTTTCCTTTATCCTTCGCGCGAAAGGAAAGCATACTTTGAGGGAAAGGGGAAGCTGCGGCGAGTTGAATTTCCCCACCTATACTATACTAGCAGACACAGATATAAATATATTTAGACACAGAGTGAAGGCATGTAATTTCAAATAACTCTTTATCCTAGAACAGTGCTTACAAATTGTGATATTCTTTATATATTTTTAAGGTATTTTAATTATATTACTTTATAATTTAAATTTTAAAAATAAATTCAATAGTTAGAGAAAAGCTCTTTTGATTTTAGAATAAGACAATATTCTCATCCCATTTCAAAATTTGAGTGAAGATTCTTGTAGCAATAAGGTATACTGGTATAGTGATTATTTAAACTTCAGTTCGTGTATTTGAAACCTATTTTAAATCGTAATATATCAACGTATATATCAATAATGTAAAATAAAGTTATAGTACTGTTACTCTATAATTATCACTGTTTTTTGGTCCCTGTGTACGATTATAAAAATGTGTATTTCAAATTAAAGGGGGTGTGGGCGTTCCTTGCTCGACGAGGCACTTTAAGGATACCGCCTTTTTTTACAAAGTACACACACATAACCCTCCATATCAAGCCCATACGCAAATACGCCTGTCCCACGGTTTATATTACCAAATCTAACTTTCCTTTAATTCTTAGGTTTTCTGATGCCCGGGGAACTACTGACCAACGGCAACATGTCGACAGACCCAACTGAGCTTGTCTTTAAGAAAGACTCGGAGTTTGCCAAGCTTTATTCCGCCGCTAAAAAGAAATTGGGGACCTCGGTGAAAAAGTTGGTCCAGGGTAGCGCAGCGGAGAAAATTAAGATCCTAGGCGCGTTGTCTGATGGGGGTTTTGATGTGAAAGCCCATGGATCTATCAAGGATGAAGCCAAGGCGCTCGAGTTTAAAGAGATGGGCAATCAAAAGTTCAGGTAATTAATTTCTGCTGGATAAAAACCGGTTTTAAATAACCCAAAATATGTCTCACTACAGTTTCATTTCATTACAGTGTATAGGTACATTACTAGAGGGAATGAAGGATGACCGACCAGCTTTTTTTCTAAAATGGAGTTACTTTAAATTGGTTGGTTTGTCTAAGAAAGACAAACAAACATCTTTTAAATGAGAATTATCTAGCTTTCCTTCTCTCTACCTTTCTCTATTTCTATCTCATTGTCTCTCTCATGCGAACGTATTATTTTTATATACCTCAATCTCTATATCACGATAACATTTAATGTCGTCCGCTAAAATATTATTTCATTCATCCTTATAACATTATTAAGATAACAAATTAAAATAAATATATATTGTAATCAAATGAATATGTATCAAATAAATATATTATAACATCGTCATATTGTTTTCCACAATTTCCAAGTAAAAGGGATGGTTCATCTGAAGGGAAACTATTTTACCCCTTTTTAATTCAATTATTTTACAGTAACTAACGAGATCTTATTCTGGTGTATCTCTAAACAATGTTTAAGATTAAATGGTCAAACGTCCTTCATACAATCATTTCTTTGATTGCAGAACGTTTGTCCTAATTGTGTATGTTATTGAGTTACGCCAATAAATTAAGATCAAGTAATTCGCCCTACTAGCTGTAACTATTTATGTCGCAAACCTGACATAGCAGCAGTATGAACAAAGTCTAAAGTCTTTAGTTTTGACACGGTATTATGTAAAATTGGCGTAAATTTTGTAAAAAAATAGGTTTCTTTGCATGAGAAGAACTATCCCTTATCCCTGGTAATTTCCGTCTCTGTTTCATTATTTTTCATTAGTGGAAAAATTAATTTTCTCTTTTTCTCTTATTTCTTAAAAACATTTCATGAGAAACAACCAGTTATTACTTATATAAAACTTTAAATAGCGCAGCAGCTTCTCCATAATTATATGGATAGTTCGTCAGTCCTATAGTTTGTTCGCAATCTATTTGTTAAGTCCGGTATGAAATAGCTAGTTCTACGTAAAAAAAGCTCACGGATTGAAAACGCTATTTGAAGACAATATCTTCTATATTATTCACTAGCGGCTGCACTTCAGCCTTACACCACATTGTATAATTTTTTTTACTTTAAAAATAGTATTTAATATTTTTAATAAATACTTGTAAACTAAATTAAAAAAGAATCAAAACATTAGGAAAAAATATACATGTCTAACGTACAGAGCGTGAACAGCGTGCACGACGGACGGATTCACTAATGTCTAAACTGTTAGAAGCTTCGCTTCAATCTCCAATAACACAGAGCCTCTATATACAAGTTTTTTTTATGGTGAAACAAAACAAAACTGATTTCAATATTCACAGAATTAGGATAGGTTAAACAGGATTATTATTATAATCCCTTTATATTTTTGGGGGAAGGGAATGGAAAATACAAAAATACATTTCAATTGATAGGCATAATTCATTCAAGCAAATTATATACAAGAACATTATTATATGTGGGAGCATAGCTACTCTATAAGTTAGTCCATCCTGATACGCATGCACTTTATTTTATGTAAGACTTTTAAAAGCATATAAGCTAAAAAATAAGGTTACACTATTTTGGTGCAGTTCTAAAAGAAATGTATTAAATTAAAACAAAGAGCTCAAATGAAAGAGTATTTAATATAATATGGTTTCTAACTTACTTAACCACAAAAAAATACAGTTTGAGTTATCTACAAAGCTTTCCTGATAGAGATATTAACAAAACACCTAAGCCTGTTTATTAAAATTCCATAAAAAATTGATTGATGTTTTTTTAGATACTTAAAACCTTTCTAAATAAATGTTAAATACCTTAAATAAGCTCCAATATTGACAGACAGACAAACGAACATACATTCTTTTTAAAATTGTAAATCAAAGTCTTGTTTTGTCCGACTTTTACACTCTATTATAATTCCTCAATGGCAAGTGCAATTTGTTTTTTACTAAAGAAAATCTCTCCACAGCTGCTGGCCGTCAGGAATAAACTTATATTGAATAATAACATTTATTCCATTGAGTTGTATGGGTTTGCACATGATTCAAAGTTTTTACTTAAAAATTTCGGGAATTTTATTATTGGCTTCCAAATCATTAGTTTCTAAGGGGGTTAAGGTAAAATCGGAAAAATTTTTAAATTATACGAAGCTAGGTACATCATTTAAATTGTAGATATAATATTTAAATATGATTTACTATTCAACACAAAGAAATTGAAGGGATGGAAAGACTAAAGCTGGCAAAGTGTAGATAATTGAAATGATAATCTTCACTAGAAATTTCGGACAGTTATCTTTAATAGTCCAAATTACTGAATACAATGCAATATTCGCACAGAAAATTGTACAACTGGAAAAGTTTTTTTTGTTGTTGAGTTCCCCTATCTCTGAATTTGTGGGTGGCAATGACTGCCAGAGGATGCTGCCATTATGGAAGATTAGGCAAAGAACCATGGATAATAAAATTGCAATAGCAGCGCAGCTACATAATAATTGTTTTTTTCTTATTTGCTATTTTTGTCTGTTTCTATGTCTCTCTATATCTTTCTTCCCCCCCTCTCCATTCTCTCTCTCTATCTTTCTCTTTCTGCCTCTTTATTTCTTTCTTTTCATCTTACTTTCTATCCAAATTTTTTCTCTCTCTCTCTATCTCTCTCCTCTTTCTCTCCCCTATCTCTCTCTCTCTCTCCCTCTCTCTCTCTCTCATCTCAATCTGTTTCTCTCACCTTATGATAAACTTTATTATATCTATCTCACTCTCTTTCCCTTTCTTTGTTTTATTCCTACTGTTTTTTCTCTCGTAATGTCAGTAGCTCTCTCTTTTTTTTTTCTCTCTCATTCTCTTTAAATCTTATTAGAGCTTTAAATCAAGAAAACAGGACATTTATGGGGTAATTGTATTATTTTCTCTGCCTTTATGAGTTCTAGATTTCTCTTCGCCAATTCCGCAGAAAATTGCATAAATTAAAGCATAATTAAGTTTTGACAAGGAAAGGATTAATGAAAATCATCAATGGATATATTATTTTTCCCCTGTCATAATATTCATAATAGCATTGCCTAAAATAAAAGTACTTTAAAAAATACTAAAAGTAATACTAATTTCTTTTAGAAAGGTTGGCTGTGCTCAAATTCCGTAAAGGTGCGAGTTTTAAGGCTTGAAAACAGTAGTAGAACGATAAAATTTATGTTGACTTTAAAATTTTGATTGTTTATAGTTCTTTTCAATAAGGAATACACATATTTAGTGAATATTACCGTAATACTAATGTTTTTAAGCCTTAAAATTCACACCTAGCACAACCTACCTTCCCCATTATTTGATTGAGAAAATGCAATAGCAATTTCTAAAAATGTCTTTCCGTTGCATTTTCCAAACTACTTTTTAAAGGGTTATAAAACAATGGAAACATTGGAAATAGCGCTCGTTAAAAAGGTGGATCTTTATCTAAATTTGACAATATTTATTAACCCTACTTAAGGCAATAGTAGTTGCAAAACAAGAATGATGGCAATTATAGGCAGTGAAGCTAATAATTCTTTATTTTTAGGGAGAACAATTATGGAGAGGCATTCAAGTTTTATACCCAGGTAAAATATCATCACTTGCAAATTTCCATCTTTTATCTATTCATTTAAAAATCTAATATTTTAGGTATCTATCCAATTATTAAATTATCTTGAATTCGTCTGGAACGCTTTTTAAGGAAATGTGATTTTCTTGGATCCTATCAATATCGATATACTTTCCTTTTTTATTGTAAAGATTCCATTGATATAACCTTCTTAGTCTGTTGGTCTATCGGTTCACATGTATAGGAGACACAGAATTTTGTTGTAACTTAATCAGCTTCTTTTGTGTGTGTAGGCGCTCAAGCACTGTCCAGTAAACCTGGATAATCCTGCAGATCTATATATCTATCCATACATCTATCTATCTATCTGTCTATCCAGGCGCTACAGCACTGTCCAGTAAACCTGGATAATCCTGCAGATATATTTATCTATCAATCCATCTATCTACCTGTTTATCCAGGCGCTATAGCACTGTCCATTAAACCTGGATAACCTGCAGATCTATATATCTATCCATCCATCTATCTATCTATCCCTCTATCTATCTATCTAGACGTTACAGCACTGTCCAGTAAACCTGTAAAATCCAACATATCTATCTATCTATTTATCTAGGTACTCCAGCACTGTCTAGTAAACCTAAATAACCTTGCAGGTCTTGGCAACAAACTATATATCTATCTATCTATCTATCTAGGCCCTACAACACTGTCCTGTAAACCTGGATAATCCTGGAGATCCTGCCAACAAACAGTACAGCATCATCTGGGGTAACAGGTGGGATCTTTTAGTGCATACATTTTGTTCAGAAATACTTTTGATTCTTTACGTCCTTGAAAACTAACTCAAACCAGGAAAATTTTATTTGGTCTGTTCATTTGATTCAGTGTCCAAACGTTTCATCCACTAATTGTATTTCGCAGAACCCTGAATTCAAAAACCATTCGTTTCTAATCACATATAATACAGGGAAGTTGAATGGTTTCATAGAAATTAAGCATAATTAAGATGGAGGTCAATATATTATTGTTTTTGTAATTTCCTTGCAACTAAAAGCATAGTAAAGTAAAAGTAGAAGCTTTATAGGTAGGATCATTAGAAATACATAATAAAAATTCCAGGTGTTTTGAACTCGTTCATCATAACTTTTTCTTCTCAATTGTGGAAACTGCCATTCTTATACTAATAAATTATATTTTTCTGTTTAAATTGTTTTTCTTAAAACAAAAACATATATTTATTTTCTTTGAATGTTTAATTAAATTTCTGAGATGGTTTTTGTAACACATTTTGTTCACATAAAGAAGCATATTACATTTCTTATTTAACTCAACTCACAAATTCTTTTAACTTAATAAAAACTTTTTGTTCTTTTGATAAAATATACTTTTTTGCAGAATATATACTCTTGTTAACTTTTAAATTCATTCTATATTAGAAATTTTTATTTGCTTTTTCGTCTATCTATCTATCTATCTATCTATCTATCTATTATAGATCAGCAGCCCTGGATGGAGTGGGTCTGTACTCTGCCTGTATTCATAATATCTATCTATCTATTATAGATCAGCAGCCCTGGATGGAGTGGGCCTGTTACTCTGCCTGTATTCATAATATCTATCTATCTATTATAGATCAGCAGCTCTGGATGGAGTGGGTCTGTACTCTGCCTGTATTAATTTAATGATATCTATCTATCTATTATAGATCAGCAGCCCTGGAGGGAGTGGGCCTGTACTCTGCCTGTATTAATGATATCTATCATATCTATTATAGATCAGCAGCCCTGGATGGAGTGGGCCTGTACTCTGCCTGTATTCATAATATCTATCTATCTATTATAGATCAGCAGCCCTGGATGGAGTGGGCCTGTACTCTGCCTGTATTCATAATATCTATCTATTTATTATAGATCAGCAGCCCTGGATGGAGTGGGCCTGTACTCTGCCTGTATTCATGATATTGAAATGGCTTTGAAGGTAAAAAGACCTTATTTGTATGTGATATAATTTCACCCTTCCCTTTTCCTTTTTTCTGTCTCTCAAATTTTATTGTTGTTCATTAAGTCGATAATATGTTAGTCATGATTACTTTTTATAAAACCAGAAGATAAAAACATTTTTTCATTGTATTATTTAAATTTGATATATTAGTTTTTATTTTTCTGTAATACCATAAACCAATTATATATAAACATCTTGTGAAAGGCAAAATCAGACTGCTGTCTTCCCTTAGAATTTAAAGAAGTTTCTTAAAAGTTAAAATTACAAATTAAAATCGATTACAATCGCCTTGCAATCACTTTAACCTTACGTTAATTTATTCTCTTGCTTTAAATATTCACTAGCAGTTACGCCCTTAGCATCTAGGGGCTATAGAAATAGCTTAAAACCATCATAAGAATAAAATATAAAATTATAATAGCCTAATACTATCACAGGACCGACATAAAGTTTGCCTTAAGTACAGAACCCAATAGGTTTGTAATAAAGTGCTAAAAATGAATAAACCTAGTACATTTTTGCCAAACAGTTTAATTATTGTTTAGTATTTTTTTTTGCATTTGACATGTTTACTTTATTCTCATTTACGCACTAAGTTTTTCTTTTCATAATTGTATTTTAAACAGATTTAATTTATTGTAAATATTTTCAAAACAAAATCCATTACATTTTGTTTATCATGGTTCGTAATTGAATAAAAATAAATAGAAATCATACAAATGAAATAATGCGTTATCCCTCAAAGTGCCATGTGTGGTATAAATACACCCCCCTCCACTTTTAAATTTTTAAGAACAGTAGTTTAATACATTAGATTCTTTATGATATGTTTCATTGGGAATTGGGTCCCGCTAGGCTTGCGAAGGAAAAAAAGACCTCACCTTTTTTGTTTCAATTTCAAGAAAGGGAGGAGGTTTCAGACGCAACCCAATCTTTCCCACTTTTGAATTACTTTTGTAGGAACACGATTCCAGTGACGTCATATTTTTCTTTCCCGTAAAAGGGAAGGGGGGAAGAAAAAAAGAGATGGGAGAAAAGGGTTTTTTTCCCCATCTCTTTTGAAGAGATTTTCTTCCTCCCTTCTCTTTTTCGGGAAAGAAAAATATGACATCACTGGAATCGTGTTCCTACAAAAGTAATACAAAAGTGGGAAAGATTGGGTTGCGTCGAGGTTTCAGTGCTTTGAGAGAAATTACATAATTGGCATCCGAAGAACTATAAATAAATCTTTATTTCAGTTTGGGTACCCACGTGAATTCTGGTATAAGCTATACAAGCGCAAGGGCCACGCACACATCAAGATGAAACAGTACCTTCTTGCCAGGGAAGCCTTGGAGACCAGCCTCAAGAATGTCGGCAGGTCGGATATCAAGAAGGAAAAGGATAGAGATAATTATAGGATGAGGGTAAGAATTTTAGCTTAGTAGCGCAGCCACTCTATAACAAGCAAAATATATGTGTTTGTTCGCCAAAAGTGTTCATTGTTTTTAACGATATATTTGGTAAATAATCCAAAAGTAGTATTAAATACAGGTCACGGCAGTCGCGCGTCAGTCGGCTGTATTTCCAAGGGAAATCAACCGTTTAGAATTTTAAAATCAGCTGGAGGTCTAAACTAAAAAAAATTCAGATCATTCAAATGATTAAATTTGAAGATTAGTCGCGGCTGCCGAGCCTTGATTTGATAGTAACATAACAAAGCTGACAAACAAAGGCTTCGCTGTAAGACAGAGGTGGGTAAAGTCTCCCCCCCCCTCCTACCTTAATTTATAGTTTTATAAAAATTAGGGGATGGGAGAAAAATGTTTCAGGAGCCACCAGAGAAATACACACTCGCCTTATTACTTAAACTATGAATACAGGAACTTTGAATATTAAAAAATTGAATTATTGTTAAACACATTACAAGCCATGAACTTGATTGAAATGAACAAACAATTAAACTTTCTTTGAGTGTTGTTTTAGTATAAATACTCAGAGAGGTAGGGGACACTAAGCTGTTTATTACACAAGTACCTAAAGTGTTATAACAGCGTTTTCTTATTCTTATGGCTTAACAACTTTGGAGACTTTTCTTGAATTTTGATTGTTGGTGTACAAATGTTTCAATCCCTAATTTAATCTCCAGAAGGGGGTTATATTGTGTATCATCAATGGGGATGTACATCAAATAATCGGTCATTGTCTTATCCCTTTAGATCCCTGATAAATACTATACATGTAGTGGTAGATTTAGCAGAATTAATTTAACTTTTGTCCCTTGGGTACATTTCAAATAGGCTGGTGCGATTTATAAAATTATCAAATAAAAAGTTACTTGTTTCTATGATATTATATTTTTGTGTATTAATTTAAGCATTTTACTTTCAAAATTGGTTATTTGTAATAATAACAAAATATTCTTAATGCTTTCTATTACATTATGTACTTTTTATCATTCTTTTACTTGCTAAAATAACAGTTTCTTCTTAGGTGATAAAATAGATATTCTTTATATTTTGGTTATTGACTGTATCAATTTTTTACCTTTTGTCTGCGTTTTTCTTTGTTAAATTTAGTTTTAGATTTTAATTGTGCCAAATTAAGAAAATATTTTCTAAAAATACATTTGTCTAATTAGGTCCGTAAACAGATGACTATATTCAACGTGGCCAAGACCCTGTATAACCTGGAGGTTTATGAGAAGTTTGACAGTGTACTGGCTGATGGACAACCAGAAGATAGAGGTAAATAAATAGTTAGCGAAATAGAAAGACGAACGTACAGACATAGAATAAGAAATACTTATGTAAACAGTAGAAAAAAGGCGGGCTAAAATACAGACAGATAAATTAACTAATGGACAAAGATAGGAAACACACATATGGACAAACAAATAGATAGACAAACAGACAGACAGACAAATAGACAGAAAGACAAATTGACAGACAGACAAATAGACAGACAGACAGAAAAACAGACAGACAGACAAACAGACAAACAGTCAAACAGACAGACAGACAAACAAACAGACATACTAACAGACAAGTAGACAGACAAATAAACAGACAAACAGATAGACAAACAGACATACAAACAGACGGACAAAAATAAAGAAACAAACAAAATAGACAGATGGGCATTAAAAATAAAAGGATGTAGTCAAACAGGTAGGCATTTTGGCAGTATAAATTATTTTAAATCACAAATTTTTCTTGGATCATTAACATGAAAATTACTATTTCAGGATTGAGCTCAAAGTTGAAATATGAAGAAGATGGTAAGGACCACGGACAGATAGTAGCAGACAAAGAAATCTACCAGGAGGAAAACTTGGCGGCTATTGACCCCTATGTAGCGGTTGTGAACGTTTCTGGCGGCAGGGCGGGCGGCAAGATTTGTCCGTATTCACTGGAAAAGATGTTTAGCCCAGTTCCTTGCAGGTATTATCTTTAAAATAACCCTTTACCATTATGGCTTCGAAACCGATTAATATCAGGTGGACTAGAATTGGTTCTCAGCCATACAAAAATAATGTGTAGCATCAAACTACAGACAATTTTCTACGAATATTAAAATAAAGATTATAGAACTAATGCCAGTTTTATTACCACTTGCCTTCGGCGCTTCGGGACTCACAAAACTGGTTTTCATCTTATAATTTTTACATTTGACATCCGCGGAAAAATGTCTATAATAGAAATAACTATTCCTGCATATATGTACAAATTAACTATTCTAGAATTTAATTTTCAGTTATGTCTCAAAATAATGCAGTATCACATAACCAAATAAATACATTTTAACTTGGATTTTACACCAGATGTTCCTGTTCTTTAATGATATGAAACTTGCAGCGGGCAAAAAAATTATTCCCCCCTTTATCTCATTTCCCCTCCTACTAGATGAACGAACTATCCAATAACATAAAAAGGAAAATGAAAAAAAATATTTTTAATTTGATTATTTAGATTTGGTAGTGAGGAAATATTTGAGAATGAGAAGGCTAGAGACGAAGCTGCTGAATCTTATCACAAGGTAAATAAAAATCATTGATCCTTAGTTCAAAATAATTTTAGATACATTTAGTTGAGGTTAGGTTAGGTTTAATTAGATTAAGTAATTGCGAGTCCCAAGGAGTTATTTTCACACAGGGAAAAAGTCCCAAGTTGATCTTAAGATGTTAGATATCTTGAGTGAAACTATATTTTTTTACAGCTGCTGCTTAAAGTTATTTACTTTATTCTAAGGTTATCTTCGCCTTTTTAAAAGCGAAGCTTTTCTATAATTAGGGTCGGTCCGTACGTCCGTCCGTACGTCCGTCACGGATAGCTTTTTTCGTTGATTTAGACATGTTAGAATTGTCCTATCGATTTCAAATTTTGCATGGTGATTCCTTTAGTAGTTAGGTACGATTTAGAAAGCGTAGCAACTCTATAATCATTACTAAAATGTCCGTACGTCCATTTTAAACATGTTGATTTTTTTTACTTTTTTAAATAGATTTTTTCGTTAATTTAGGCATGTTAGAATTGTCTTATTGATTTCAAATTTTGCATGGTGATTCCTGTAGTAGTTAGGTACGATTTAGAAAGCGTAGCAACTCTATAATCATTACCAGAATGTCCGTACGTTCATTTTAAACATGTTGATTTTTTTTACATTTTTAACAACAAATTTGTGTGTGACCTAATCATCCGATTGGTCTGATTTTTGGTATACTGATTCTTGGGACAACAAAGTACAATATTATAAGCGAAGCAACTCTATAATCAAGTCCTAAAAATGTAAGTATGTCCATAATCATTATCCTGTATCAAGCAGTTTTTCAACAAATTTATTCAATTTTGCTTTGACTCTTTTACATTCGCATTCTGATTATTCAGTTCTGACATTATACAAGTGTTAATGTCCGTTTGTCCTACCGTTTCAGAGCTTCGCTTTTATGGATGTTGTCATCCTTGTTTTAATGTTATTATCCTGGTTTTATGTATGCAAATAAAATACTTATTTTTAGTATGAATGGAGTATTCTAAAGAACCTGACCACTCAGGGCCTGCAGGAGAAGGCCAGACTGGCCCTCAGGATGGTCACTCTTATTGACCCTAAGGATGTACCCGCTGTTGCTAAGATTATTAATTCACAGGTACACTAATAATATATACACTAAAACCATGAGCACCCAGGGCTTGCAGGAGAAGGCTAGGCTTGCACTTGCTGGTTCATTCTAAAGATGTTCCCATTAATGCTAAACTTATAAATTCACAGGTTTAGTTCTTTGTTGTGCCTATACAAAAGGGAATAAATTTAGGAACTTTTGTATAAAGTATCCATTTTAGAATTTTAGAATAATGGACTATTTTAAAATGACGTCAGGATGGTAACTCTCGTTGATCCCAAGTAAGTACCCCACTGTTGCTTATCAATTCACGGGTACAATAATAATTTGAAAAATAATTTGATAAGAAAAAAGCTTTTATTTATAGGACATTCACGCGATAAGGAATCCAAGTGATTTTCTAAATTACAATATTTTCGAGGCTTATTTAAAGCTAGGTTAAGTAAGGTAAGGGTTAGAAGAGGCCTCTTTTCTGGGTTAGACCTTCCCAAAGGGGCTATGAGGTTATGAATGCCCTTATAATTATCTCTCAAAAAGAGTTATGACACTAAAAATAAACTGACTTCACCTATGTCAAATTTGTTAAAATTTAATCATATAGTTAATGAGCTTTTTTTCATTATCAGGAAGTACCCGAAGACAGACTGAAAATGGCTGTTGAAACATTCAGACTTCCAGTTGATAATATCAGGTATACAAATGTAGAAGAAATATATATATAGACAGTTTTCCGCTTATTTTTATACGGAAATTAAAATGATTAGGATTCATCCTATGAATTTAATTAAGCTTTGATAGATAATTTATGGAAATTACAGCTTATACCAACAACGAAATTATTTTCGGGGGGGGGGGGGGAATAATAATACTAGAAAACTTAACTTGTCGGTTTAAAACCGTATTGTATTCAATGGATTCGAAGGCTGGGATATAACACGTCATATATATACATATATACTTGCATAATGATAAATGCATTCATTTTCATATTTTTTATATTCTCAGGAATTTTTCATATTCTACTTGGACAGAATATCATTACTCTAAGGATTAGGGACAAGGACAAGCATGGTTAAAAAATTAAGTATTAGAATCGCGTTATGTGGTAGATATAGAATGCTAGCATTAATGATTAGGTATAGAAACATAAAACAATTTTTAACAAAAAAAAACACAGTAAATAGAAAAAAAATATAATCAAGGATGACAACATCCATAAAAGCGAAGCTCCAGAAGGAAGGACAAACCTACCCACTTGTTATAGGAATAATGAAAAATTGGAAATCTATAGGACAATTCTATCATTTCTAAATAAACGTAAAGAGCTTATAGTTATGGACTTACGTACTGGTGGAATTTTCGACCGTAATTATACAAAAGATTCGCTTTTAAGAATATAGACACACAAAAAGATAAATTGCAGTGTAATATTTTCTTTCTATTTCCTCCGAAGTGTATCAATTTCATTCCATCAATAAGATTTCCAATAATAATCTTCATATACGCAGAAATTTATATTTTTATTACATTATTCCGCAAAGTTTTATAAGAACTTTGTGGACTTTTATTAAATTCTGATTGGATGGTTTATTTAGATGAGTGTCCAAATATTTCAACCAATAATTTTAAAATTCTAAACGGGTAATTTTGTATAACATCATTGGAGATGTGCAACAATTTATTCGCCATTGTCTTATCTCTTTATATCCCTGTTTAATAAAAAAAAAACACAAACGAATAATTAATTGAATTTAGTAGAAAGCAGCTTAATTTGTTTTAGTTGAAACGGTAACTTGCTGCAGGACACTTAAATTAGCAGCTAAAAACTTCAGCAGTTGAAGCTATACTCAAATAAAAGCTTTTTGATGATTTCAGCTATATTATTCTATCTTCATAAAAATATCCCAGGGATCTAAAGTGATAAGACAATGGCCCATAAATTGATGTACATCCCCAATTAGGATACATAAAATTACCCTTTCTTTAGATTTAATTAGTGGTTAAAAAGTTTGAACACTCAATTTGATAAACCAACAAATCAAAATTCACCAAAATCCCCAAAGAAAACGTCATTATAAAGCTTTGGGACTTGTGTGATAAACAGCCCATTGTCCCCTGAAAAAAACCTGAAAATTAATACTACTCTACAAGTTTGTTATTTTTGAAATATGATGCAAAAAACAGATTTTATAACAGTACCTATGAAAACAAAGAAGAGATAATCAAAAGATCTTATTAAATGCATTTACTAGAAATAATATTTAATTTTATCAAAAACACTCTTTAAAATTTATTCTGTTCAGTACATTAATTACATTTTCTCATCGATAATCAACCTCTATCAGACATATTTAGCAAACAAATTTAAGAGCTATTCTAGATATTTTAAGTAACATGAAGCGATTCTAAAGAAATATTAATTATAATATAATTTAGGAGATTGAAAATTTCCTGAAACTTGCGACTACGCCCTTAGAGACCTTAAGAACAATCTAGGAAAGATGGGTAGGAGGTGGGGGGATAAGTCGACCCAAACTTTCAATTTTAGACAGACAGACATGCTGTTACTTTTATTTAAGTCTACATATTATTCAATACTCCCTGGACCAATAAGATTAAAATAACACAAATTTCGAGACTTTGTAATTTTAATTTATTTAAGTGAGGAAGAGGAGTTGCTAGCCTCAGTGTTGGGTTACTACCTGTTGAAAAATCTTTGTATTTCTGGATATGTGACCTCACCTGCCGGTCAAACAGATGTATACCAGCTTCTTATCAGGGCTGTTCTAGTGGCGATGAGACATACCAGGTAAAATTATTCTACTCAGGGACAATGTACCAGGATTATAACAATCTAATTTCAAATGGAATTAATTTTCTCGTATTCATTCGAATCCGGTGGATAGGAACCGGTTCTCATCCATACGAAAAAACTATGTCTAGCATCGTATTATATCCAGTTTTCTACGAATATAGAAATGTACAATCATAAGATTAAAACTAGGTTTTTAGCCGGTGCCTTCGGCACCTCGGGGCTAAAAAAACTAGTTTTAATCTCGTAATTGTACTTTCTATATCCGCGGAAAGCCGTTTATAATACGATACGAGAAATAACTATTCTAAATCACACGGCCCCTAAAATTCTATTTAAAGGAAGCCTGCAAGAAATACCACGCTTTAACTGCTGAAAGACTGCCACAAGTAGACCAAATACCCCAAATTTGAAGCCTTCAGCTTCTATAACAAAAAAGTTCTAGGCATTTTAAAATGACATTTTATGTACAATGGAAAT
The DNA here is from genome assembly GCF_053477335.1 of Acartia tonsa. Classification (NCBI taxonomy): domain Eukaryota; kingdom Metazoa; phylum Arthropoda; class Copepoda; order Calanoida; family Acartiidae; genus Acartia; species Acartia tonsa. The sequence continues at coordinate 33,269,896 of NC_137262.1, read as the reverse complement.
TTTGAAAGAATTGCAATGCTCATGTTGAAAACTTTAAAATTAAACTACGTGGCCTAGAAACAAAATTATAAGCTTATTTTTGTCATAAATTTAGGTTTCCAGTAACTAATTATATTTTTACAATAAAAATACCCATTTTTATAGTCAAAATCATTAAAAAAAATTAAGTTTTACTTGCATTGTACCGAATGTACTGTAGCCAATCAGAAGGCTGAATCAGCTTAACAACCAATCACAGCTAAGCTTGTATTAGTTTACCCCTTTGTTTCCGCTATGATTTTCGTTTAAAAATGCAATTAAAATCGATTTTTTTTCATAGATTTTGACTATGAAATGTGGTGTTTTTATTGTAAAAATGTAATCAGTTACAGGCAATCTAAGTTTCTGACAAAGATAAGGTTATAGTTTTATGTCTAGGCAACGAAATTTAATATTGTTTTTTCTTTTATGAGCATTGGAAATCTTTCAAAAATTCCATTGTACATAAAATGCTATTTTGAAATGCCTAGAACTTTTTTGTTATTGAAGCTGAAGGCTTTAAATTTGGGGTATTGGGTCTTCTTGTGGCAGTCTTTCAGCAGTTAAAGCGTGTTATTTCTTGCAGGCGTCCTTTAATATAAATGGAAAGGAAAATTTACTTTTAAGGATGATCTTTTTGTTTGCATATCTTTCTGTAACGTTATTTTCATAGTTAAGTAAATCTTTAGATTTTAAAATAAAAAGGGGATAAATTAAAAATCTTTTGGCCGATGTAACCCGAATAACGTTATATGTTATTAATGGGCAGTTGAAAAATGACGTAATTCAGTGTGTTTTGGCCAAAAGTTTTTAAATCCTCTAAAAAGAGCTTCTTGAGGATACAAATTTAAAGCCCATTTAAAATTTAGTCTTTTGGTATTTTTCATGCTACTATTTTAACATTTAAACTAAACTTAATATTCAGTGGTATCCAGTTGATAAATATGCCAGCTGACAAGAAAGGAATTCTTGAGGCAGAAATACAGACTGACTTCTGTGGTTATGGAATCTATCCTCAACTATTTAAATTAAAGAAATACGGTTCAGGTATTAGAGTAAAACAATAGAGGGGTTAAATAACTGTATGTCCCCCACCCCGAGGACACTGTGCCGACTTTTCTCACCTATTATTTTGATATTCCCCCCAAACCAAAATCGAGGTAGCTGTATGAGAGTGGTATTTCGGTGTCAGGAGAGTGGATCCACCCCAATTATGGCCAACCCTATATAATCAGCTTACTCAAAAGACCAAAAATTCTCACTTTACTGTTAAATTAACGCGCTTATAGGGCAAATTTTTTCAATCCCCATTTCTGCAACCCTCTGATTAAGAACATGCATTTTAATCCTGAGCTGGATCTTTAAATCATTTCAATTCTGCGCGGGGTGATTTAGCTCACCATTGAAATGATTTAAAAATCCAGCTCTGGAAAAAAGCGCAATTGCTTCCAATTTACCACTAGTCAGGAACCTATAAGATCCTGTTTTACCAAATTACGATTTTTATTATTTGTTTTAAAAATATCTATTTTATATTAGGAGAAAACAGCCATGTGATCCAATGGTTTAGCACTAAGAAAATGGTTTTCACATCATACAGGTAGGAATCCTACCCTTCCCTCCTAAAAAAAAACAAGGAAAATTACGTTAAATTGTAGCGAAGCTGTTTGAAAATATATTGCAAAACAACAAGACCAACTATCTATAATACAAAGTAGAGTGATGTCTATCCGTCTGTCTGTCTGTCCGTCTCTTAAGATCTCGGTAACCAATGAAACTATCGGATTCTTAGGGAGTATACCTTCTGGTCCTGTGGTGGTTTTAGGATATTTTCTTGGGGCGTGGGACAAACCCCCCCTCCCAAAAAAAAAATATCCCACATTTTTTTTAATGTGGTGGTTGCAGTACCAGAGGTACTTAATTTTTTCTTCTTTTTTAGTTAACTCTTGGGGCAAAGCCCCTAGAGTCTAGGGGCGAAGCCGCTAGTGTCGTATATATAGCAGTTAATGATAATGGTATAGGCTTATAAAAAATGTTATAGCTGATTTATATCAACGGAAAAAAGTTAATACATATAAGGCTAAAGTCTTATGTGAATGCATAAGAACACTAATATTTTTTTATACGCATATAAATATATATATATATATATGGTAGTACTACGTCAAACCCTAGATACGTCAAACAGTAGATGCGACAAACGCTAGACAGACAAACAGTAGACAGACAAACCCTAGACACGACATACGCTAAATACGACTAACGCTAGAATGCGACAAACACTATAATATGACAAACGCTAGATTTTTTCTAAAGGCGACAAACAATAGATACGACAAACGCTAGAATTAATCCTTTTAAAAAAGTAAAAGGATGTTTGTTTGTCTATACCGAAGGATCTCGCTAAATGCTGAACCAATCGGATTCTCCTTAACAGGGTAGCTTCTCATAGGTCTTGGGAAGGATTATAACTATTTTGGGGGAGGGTACCACCACCCTCCTTAGATATTTTGCCTCTAGAAGAAAATACCCCCCCCCCCAAAAAAAAAGTAATATTTTAAAATATACTAAAATAAAAAATGAGGTTAATGGGGGGTCAAAAGTTTTATAAGAAAGTTTTCTTATTCGTTGGCAAAGCAACTTTTGGCACTTTAATGAATTTAATTGGTTGGTTTAATAAGTTGAGTGTTCAAACGTTTTAACAACTAATTTTATGCTATAAGGGATGTACATTTTCGGCCATTATCTTATCCCTTTAGATCCCTGCATTGATAGTAATATAAATTTAGTATTTATGAACGAAAAAATCTTAGAATATTTTTTAAGTTTAAATTCTAGCGTATGTCGCTTCTAGTGTTTGTCGCACTTTAAAAATTCTACTGTTTGTCGCGAAATTGAAAATTCTACTGTTTGTCGTAGTCTAGTGTTTGGCGCATCTATTGTTTGTCTGTCTAGCCTTTGACGCATCTACTGTTGGTCTGTCTAGCGTTTGTCGCATCTACTGTTTGGACGTATCTAGTGTTTGACGTAGTACCATATATATATATTATTTAAGCAACAGATTAAGTTAAACTTAAATTTCTTTAGAATGTAATTAATCTAAAATATAAGATGAATTTATAATATTAAAATTGTTTTATAATTTATTCTATGAAAAATAAGGACTATTACGTCTTATAAAAGCAAAAAAACAAAAAAATGATTCCTGTTAATTTTGCGTTTTAGATAATTTGAAATAAATCAAGAGTGCAATTTGATGAAGCTTTTTACAGTGCCTATACTGGCCTACCCTTTGCCAATTATACTTTTTAGAATATACTAACCTGCCTAAAATTAGTCTTTGCATTGGCCTATCATTGGTCATTTGTATTGTAAGACGTAATTTTTTATATACACTTTAAACAGCTTCAAACTTGATATATGGCTCTTTAATTTTTTAAAAACAGACAAACAAAAGTTTAATTTACAAGATTAAATTGCAATTTGTAAATGAAGAAAAAGTTTTAACATATTGTGGGTTTTATAAAATTCTAATATTACAAAATGGTGTGGTTAAATAATATATTTTACAAAATTCTCATTTTGAATTCTCAGTTTTTTAGGGATCAGCAGCCGCGCACAAGTCACATTGTCATTAAATAACTTTACAAGTATACTCTTTCCTAATATGGTAATCCGTCCCTCTAGTTCAAGCACCCAAACGGCTAATTTTGCGGCTAATGTTCGGCCGTCGTGCCCTCCTTCTAACCCATAATTAATTTCTTTGAAATTTATTATTCAAGACTGAAAGGCGCATGGAATATTTCTTTTTTTTCTTTTGTTGTTCATTATCTATTCAAAATATATAGTAAGAAATTTTAAAACCATTGTTTAAAACTGATAAAAACTTACACTTTTTATTTGAATTTGATATTTCTTTTAATTGTGTAATTTTGATTTTAGCAAAGCTTTTGTTTAGTACTTTTATATTGTCTCGGATACCTTTGAGGACGGGATACACCATGAGACCTTAGTTGAGTGTATCTCTAAACCAAATCTTGCTTAATTATGTTTATGGTTATATGTCCTTCAGATAAACATTAAACAACCCTTTGATTGTACGACCTTTGTCTGAAATGTCCTAACTGTGCATGGATATAAGTTGCGCCTGTTTTGGGCCAATGAATTCCCCCTAATATAACTATCTAAATGCACCTGACATACCAATATTATGAATCATTTTTAAGGTCTTTAGTTATGACGCGGTGTTAGGCCAAGATTCGAACCTATTACCTTCCCGGATGCGCTACCTGTTTAATTCTAATTTCATGTTTATTCTAATTGTTTAGAAAGATAGAAAAGGACAGTCCAGTGTTTTTATTTACTGATGACAAGAAATTATCAGAAGCAAAGGCAAAGCCAAGCGATCTTATCACATTTAGGTAAGCTAATCGTTTTATAATTCTAGCAGCCAGCAAAGCAATAGTTTTCTAACAATCATATTTAATAAATTATTACATTTTTTTTGTCCTCCTTGTTAGGTTCTAGATTTTTTCTGATTGTTTTTGCCCCCTCCCTCAAGAGTACTTTTCTATAAAACTTTTTACTAGAATTGGGGTCCATTGCTCGGAGATAACTACCCATGACCTTAAATTAAAACAATATCTTTTTTAGAGATATTTTGGTACAAATAGACCGACCGACATAATACCTCTTTATTATATAGAGTACTAGCGGCTACGACCCTAGAGGCACTTGAGGAGAGAGAAGTCGAATTTGAATTTTAGATTTTAAAAGAAAAAGTTAAAAAAATATTTTAAGGGGGGGTGCCTCCCCCACATCATTTTTGATTTTAGTTAAAAAATTTTAAATAATTTTTTGGGGGAAGGGTATTTTTCATTGGGGGAGGGGGGTTTGGGGTGTCCCACCCCCTAAAAAAATAGTTATAAACCTTCCCGGGATTATGAGAAGCTACCCTGTTAAGGAGAACCCGATCGGTTCAGCGGTTAGCGAGATCCTTCGGTACACACAGATACACAGACAGACAAACAGACAAACATCCTGTTACTTTAGTATAAGGATAAATGTTTTAATCATACAACCATAAATATTCCATCCATAAATCTATCTATCCATCTAGATGTGGCAATGACCTCTGCCAGAATTCCTTCCCTCTGAAGGAGAACACTAAGGAGAAGGTGATTACGTGCCCACTGGACGAGTGCGGACTCAAGACCAACATCTGGGACAGGCTCAGGCAGATTCAGAAACTCAAGAAAGACTTTGTCAGTGGAAAGTAAGTTATTCAGTTACCGAATTCAAAACAATATTCTGAAAGGTGTAAGGTACCTTCCCTAAAAGTGTATATCGAGCATTGAAAAACCCTCATTCCTTATTTTTAAAAAAATTGAAAAAAGAGGAGATTCTTCATTATGCTAACCCTCTAGGGCCTATACCTGTAGTGCTCTCAATCTTTGGGGCTAAAACACAGAAACCAATATAACCTAACCTATGAACACAGTAATAGTGTCTGACTGATTATGACGTAACAAAAAAAAATTAGCCACTGAGAGGCCGTTATTGACCAATGGTAAAATCTATAGTGGCCTCTCATTGGCAAATTTTTTTGTTACGTCATAATCAGTCAGACACTATTACTGTGTTCCCTAACCTATCAAGCAATGAAAAACCCTCATACCCTATATTTCAAATAAATTGAAAAAATAGGGGATTTTGTTGCTATACTAACCCTCCAGTGTCAAAAACTGTGTTGCTCTAAACCTTTGGGGCTAAAACCCAGTACCTACCCAATATAACCTAACCTAACCTAACCTGATCTAAATAAAAAACAAAAAAACCTAGTTTTTTTTATAGGATTTGGCCTAATTATTTTTATTTTCAGGGAGCAACTAGACAAAGGTGATGTTTCGCTGGCAAAGGATATTTTCAAAGATGTCATCGAAGAATGGGATAGAATGATTCTTAGGTAGGGTTTAAACAAATATATGTACTTTCCACTAATTTCATATTAATTTTAGCCGCAGTGTGCTCGATAGGCTCCGAAAATAGTCAGCTTCAAAGATTCCATAGCAAGGACATTATTTTAAAAAGCATTTCTCTTTAATGAACACAGTAATAGTGTCTGACTGATTATGACGTAACAAAAAAATTAGCCAATGAGCCGCCACTATAAATTTTACCATTGGTCAATAACGGCCTCTCATTGGCTAATTTTTTTTTGTTACGTCATAATTAGTCAGACACTATTACTGTGTTCCTCTTTAATTAGAAAATATAATTGTTTTCTATTAAAAAGAACACCATTTTATTTTCAAAGAAAATGTTTTCTTTTGATTAAGTGTAGGGTTGTATAAAGTTGTTTGTTTGATATTAAATCCCCTGTCTTCCAGTTTTATATCTAGGGATTTAACATTAACACACTTTGTTTTAAAATAATTGTTACTACGTACCTATTGTTTAGTTTTCATCACAAATAAAACGTGATCTTTATTGTTGTTAAAGATACACGTAGTATTTTTTTTTATAGATTTGGGAATAGATTAAATAAAAGTTATTTCTTTCATCGTATTATAAACCGCTTTTCGCGGATATAGAATGTACAATTATTAGATTAAAACCATTTTTTTAGCTCCGAGGTGCCGAAGGCACGGGCTAAAAAAAATGGTTTTAATCTTATGATTGTACATTTCTATATTCGTAAAAAGCTGGATATAATACGATGCTAGACATAGTTTTGTCGTATTGAAGAGAACCGGTCCTATCCACCGGATTCAAATGAATACGAGAAAAAAGTATTATTTCACTAGATATAAATTTTGACTATGGTAACAGGGGAATTTTAGGGTAAGAAAGTTTGAAAAGTCAATCGTTCTAATAATGTTCTAATAGTTCTAAATATGTTTTGCCTCTTTGCTTGTAAGGGGGTTGGCAAAAACCTGCGTTCGCCTGTACTAGAAATGGATATAGAATATGTAAATACAGGGTGTTTTTTTTTTAATAAGTTAAAAGTATTGCTTAATTTAACCCACTTGCCATTGACAGAAATTAATAATCTATATCTTAATTTCTTAATTGATGTGGGACATTTTGTATGAGAAAAAAATATTTGGCGATTTTCAACAAATTCTGCCTTAAAAACCGGTTTTTCCAAAGTACCTATTTTTGGAAGATTTTTCAATCATGACTAATTTAAAGAGTGTGCAAAAATGGGTACATTTTTTAAAATCAAATTGCGCGGCTTGTGTTAATAGTAGAAAAATGTTATGCATATCGTTAGAATCGTCATAAACTCTAGTTTTTAGGTTTTTAAGAACTATTCCTGTGCTACGTATAGTTTAAGATCGCTACGTGGTAAAATGTTCCAACTTACTTCAAATTTTTAACATTTCTCACATTTTCCAATGTAGCTTCTATACTAAAAATAGCATGAATATAATACATATGTTTCCAAAAACTAGAGTTTATGACAATTCTAACGGTATGCATAACATTTTTCTACTATTAACACAAGCCGCGCAATTTGATTTTTAAAAATGTACCCATTTTTGCACACTCTTTAAATTAGTCATGATCCAAAAATCTTCCAAAAATAGGTACTTTGGAAAAACCGGTTTTTAAGGCAGAATTTGTTGAAAATCGCCAAATATTTTTTTCTCATACAAAATGTCCCACATCAATTAAGAAATTAAGATATAGATTATTAATTTCTGTCAATGGCAAGTGGGTTAAATTAAGCAATACTTTTAACTCCATAAAAAAAACACCCTGTATATTGACATAGGGTAAAATATGTCGCCAATTTTGGTCGCTAATATGAGCCTAATTTTTGGTCAGTTCTTTCATCCAGTAACATTATTTTTGTCAGCTGGAATTTTCACTTTATTGGACTTTGCAGTACATGAAAATCTGTTGCAACATCCAAGTAATTATATATTGATTGTACTAGACTATATATTGCAATAATGTTTATTATACTTAGGCCCTACAGAGAGCTGATGAGTGTTGAAGATGCATATGTCAAGACATTGATCTGCGAAAGAGGAGACAGGTAACTAAAGATCATAATTAAAAACACCTTGCCTTAATATTTTAAGTTAACTAGTGGGGAATGCTCTATTAGTCCTAAAGGGATAGCATACAGGTAAACGAAAACTCCTAAATTTCAGTTTTAGGAAGGTGAGAAAGACATTTTTTGGGGGGAGGGAGGGATGAAGCTGTTTAAATAGCCTAAAAAATGCCGTAACAAAATAAGACAAAGCCTATATTGTCCTGTTGTGACGTCATAAATTTCGAAAAAGGGAAAGGATAACCCCATTTCTCGAACACAGTAATAGTGTCTGACTGATTATGACGTAACAAAAAAAATTAGCCAATGAGAGGCCGTTATTGACCAATGGTAAAATTTATAGTGGCCTCTCATTGGCTAATTTTTTTTGTTACGTCATAATCAGTCAGACACTATTACTGTGTTCCCATTTCTCCCATCTCCTATGAAGAGATTTTCTTCACCCTTCCTTAATTCTATCCCAAAATGTATGACGTCACAACAGGAAAATGTGAGCTTTGTCTAAAATACAAATGACCAATAATAACCTGATACACAGACTAAATTACCAATGCCAATATACATTTTAATTGAACAATGGTAGGCAAGTATGACGTCATTTTATGTAGACACTATTTAAAGCTTCGGAGGGGGGTTTTACCTTACCCTGTGGTGGGCCTGCGACACCATTAACATCAGAATTTTGTTTAGTACAATTTCCTTAGGAATCTTAAGGGATAAGTCAATTGCTAATAAATTGATTACCACCCCCCCCCCTTACTACTTTCCAATAATGATAAACAAAATTACTCCATTAATTGTAACAAGATTTTGGGAACAGTATAATTCATAGTCCAATGTCTCCTCCCTTGATTAGCAATTGGATAGAATATTACCTGGTTTAGTAATGTTAAGGATTTGTTTTTGATACAACGACATTTGTTTCTGTATATTTTCTTTAAAAAAGTACATTTCTAAAATATGAAGCCTGATAGAAACTTTCTAAGAGATAAAAGAAATATGGTAACACACTCTTAGACTTTTTTCAAAAAGCAATGCTTAAATAAAATAAAATGTAATTTTACATCAATTTTCTTTTATTTTATGTTTCAATCATTAAAATAAAATTAAAGGAATAGTGAGAGTAAGAATGTTATTTTTATTTCCATTTGTATATCCCCCTTTTCCCACATAATTTATTTTTAACAAGAACGTTTTTTTCAGTAAGGCTTTGAAACCGATTATTATCCGCTGGATTAGAACCGGTTCTCAGCCATAATGAAAAATCATGTATAGCATCGTATTACAGACAATTTTCCTTGAAAATTAAAATAAAAATCATAAATCTAATACCAGTTTTGTTAACCCGGACCTTCGGCACCTCGGGGCTAACAAGTCTGGTTTTTATCTCATAATTTTTAATTTAAAAACCGCGGAAAGCTGTCTATAATACGATAAATTATTATCATTACAGGGAGCGACTGTTAGTTGAAGGAAATCAGATGGGCAAGATTGCCAACACAAAGAAACCAGTGAATGTCATGGAACCGAACCCTGAAGAAACCGAGGAGAAAACTATCAGCAAAATGATTGAAATCAAAAAGTAGTTAGTTGATGTAATTATAATGCTTTTGATATAATGTCCTTAAATAAAATTATTTTTTAATTTTTTTATAAAATAAAAATTGTACAATCTTAGATGTAAATCAATTCTAAATGTTTTAATTCATTAAATTTAATAAAAATTAATGTTAATCAATGAGGTATTTTTCAGGGCCGCAGATTTATGTGGTATCTGTAAGCCGTGCGGCTGCAGTAGCTGCGTACGGACTTTCTGGTAACAATTATTGAGTTTCTAAGCTTTGTAAATGGTACCTTACTATTATAGGAATCATCATAAAAAGTTTAAAATCGGTAGGACAATTCTAAAATGCCTAAAGGTATAGTTGCATTAAGTGCATTTAAGAAAAGTTATTTTAAGCATACGTTACAATTACAAATTTACTTAGAAGGGTTGTGGTACCCTTCCCCCAAAAAGTTATATACTTTCCATGAACCTATGAGAAGATTCCCTGTAAAGAAAAACCATTTCGGTCCAGCGTTTAGATCCTGATACTTTAATTCACTAATTCGGTGTACCTCTACGGTACACCTGCAAAAATTATGACTGCTGAGATATCTCTCGTCACGTCGCTATCCGCAACTGTACGCCCCCCGGCGCAAAGATAGTATCAATTTCCGACGGAGACTGATATTCTTTCCGGGGCTAAAGACGTAATTATGCTAACCTTAGGAAAAGATTAGGCATCATGTCTTTAAATGCCTTGAAGAAATATATATACTCAGTTTAACTAAAAAAGGTGGTGGTGTAATATTTAAAATTTAAATATTTTCATTTTTCATGTGACATTTTAATGAGAAAAAAAAATTCGTAGGTAATTTTTTTTCAAAATTGTTTTACAACTTTTTTTCAGAATAAAGAAATCTTTTATACGATAATTTAGAATCACCTCGCGGAAAAATGTAAAACTAAATATAAAATATTTTACGCTGATATGAAGAAAATGAGTTCGAAGGAGATAATAAAAAAAAGAGCAAGACGGAAAGATTTACACAGAAATAAAAAAATAAAAAAGAGGGAGTAAAACAAATTAAAAAAAGAAGAAAAAAAAGCATATAAGTTTATATTTATCTATTATTCAAAGTAGTAAATGCATAATATATATTAAGAAAGAAAGTAACTCAATCTTAAGTCTTATTTCTACCTTGCTCCTATCACATCTTCCTCTATGGAACCTCTCTTCCCCTTTTTACATCTCCCTTTTTATAGAACCCCAATTTCTCCTACTTCAGTGGTATGATAACATTTCCATAGTCTACAATTACAGTATAATCACAATGTATAGTAGCTCCGAGACAGGTAATAATCGTATTGTAACACTCTGTATTCTAACATTCATGAACTAGACTCATATACCTGCCTATAAGCACTAGATTGGCCTAGAACCACCTGAATTATGGTGTCCCAAAAATTACATAAAAAATAAACAAAATCATAAAGTAAAATAAACTTGTTTTGAAATATATGTAAAAAAAAACATTTTCAGTATGGTTTAAAAATATATATAGAAATAGAAAATGGTACATAAATATTTAAATATTTTTGGGACAAACTCTAAGCCCTAGGTATATAGAATCAAATAGAACAGAGACAAATATTTTGAAAAACACTTGAAACTAAAGAAAGAATAAAAAAATTTTGATCTTAAGCTATCATAAATATTATTATATATTAGTGGCTTGCGTTAGCGGGATGTGGATTCGTGGAAGGGTGTTAACTCCCCTAAAATTAAAATTGGGAACATCTGCCTTTCCTTTTTTTTTCACCCCCTAATTGTTTACACCCACCAGGTGAAACGCTGTGCACGCTACTGTTACACATACTGAAATAATACATCTATTTTTGTTTCGTATTTACAGATAATTGACCGCGGATACAGAAAGAAAAATGACAAAATGTTAATCCAAGAATAAAAGTATTTGTCATGCTTATTCATTGTCTTATATTTCATGGGATGGTTTTATGCTATGTTGCCTAAATCAAAACGAATAGTACATGCATATGCTTTTAGGTTATGCAACAGAAAAAAATGTATCTTTTTTTAGAATTCTGGTCCCGATTCGTGTCAAGCACAGGATATAAACAAAATCCAGTATCTACCTGTCTTCAGATATAATTAAGTCAGTTATAATAATAAAACAGCTTTTCCGTGTATTTTTCATCAAATATGTAGTGGTTTTAACATTTAAATCATTAAATTATCATATTATTATAAGTTGTGATATATAAAGAATTGTTTAAAGTAAGTAAATTTTGTTTTTATTAAAATATACTTTAAATAAAAATTCCGCACGTTAAAGTTGTTTAACGATTAAACATGTTTTTAACTTTAAAAAATAACTTTATATCTTGCAGTAATTATTAAACATATCAATAAATAGAGGAGCATTAATTATAACCATATCAAATTACTTATTTTATAGCAGTTACGCATAATTTGATTGAAGAGAAATATTTATATTCATGTAAAATCAAACTTCTGTACACGAAAAAAATATCTATCTCTTATGTATATATTTTTAAGTTAAATAGTAGCTGTGGTACTACATAATATCTATATATGTATCTAAAATCTGGATGTAATTTTTGATGTATAAATGCCCATGTTAGATTTATTTATGGCGGTTACTTTAAGTATGACTGTATATTTGGCACAGTTTTTTACATTTTGACAAAAAAACATCCAGCTGTATTTCTGTCAGTTGCAGGAACGCCATGTACCCTATTAAATATCTGTCTTTTTGTATGTTTGTCTGTAAGTACGTCTAGATGTAGAAATGTCTTAATGTCTGTATGTTTTCTGTCAGTCTTTTTGTTTGTCTGTAGTATATCTCTTTATCATTCTGTCTATCTCTCTCTCTCTGTGTCTGTCTGTGTGTGTATCTATCCGTTCGTATGTCTGTCTAACTGTCTGTGTGTCTTCTATCTGTCTGTCTGTTTGTCTGTATTATACCTCCATATCATTCTGTCTGTGTGTCTGTCTATCTGTCTGTCTATCTGTCTGTGTATCTGTATATCTGTCTGTATGGCTATCTATCTGTCAGTTTGTCTATATATCTGTATATCTGTCTTTATGGCTATCTATCTGTCAGTTTGTCTATATATCTATAATTATTTCTATTTATCAAACTATTTATGAATTGTATCTATCTAACTAAGGCACTATTCATCTAAAGAGTTTCTGTATGCTTATCTTATGTATCTACCTATCTAACTATTGTCTAGAATGCCTGGGAGCACATATTCCCAAGACACCCTTGCCATGGAGAAGGCGAAGGCAACCAAGACCTCCAAGGTGCTCTTCAACTCCTGCGTTGCTGGATTTATAGGTAAGAACATTAAAGGCAGTTAGCTTTTTGACACTATTGGGCAAGGACGTCAAAGCTTCTTATTTAAAATATATTTTTACCCTCTAAAAATATATTAACGCTATCTCCAAATTCTATGGGATGAGGGGGGGAGGGGGGCTTACCCTCTCTCTAGACGTACCTGCTCTTGGGATGAGATAGTTAATTTTTCAGTGGCTTTTTATTCAGCTAAGTATTACTTAAAGGCTACAAAACAGCCAACAACCCACGTAAGGGAGCTCTTACAAACGAAACAAAATTGGTGCAGGAATTAGCGATATATTTTTGTACAATAATACAGATAAACTTCCTGATTTTTTTTTATTATGTTTTAAGATTTTCTATTAAAATTTTTTAGGTGGTGTACTGTTGTTGATGGCTTTCTGTTCCCCGTATTGGCTGCAATCATGGGACGACACAGCCTCACCCTTTGTTAGCATGGGCATTTGGGAAGCTTGCTTCTACAGATTTAGGTAAATATATTCATACTTATAATAGTCTTACTGAATAATATTTTAATGTTCTTTTTCCTGTTATTATTATAGTTCTTACTGGCAGTTATTAATAGGTATTATCATTTTTATTTAAAATCAAAGATAAAACAAAATAATCAATGTCGCACCAGATTTCCATTTACTCTGATAAAGTAATAACGATACCCCCCATCCAACCCCTTTACCCCAAGTCCTTCAAACTGAAACAAGGATGACAACATCCATAAAAGCGAAGCACTGAAACAGTAGGACAAACGGACATTAACACTTGTATAGTATCTGAACTGAATAATCAGAATTTAAAAGTATAAGAGCCAAAGCAAAATTGTAAGTAAATTTGTTGAAAAGCTGCTTGAAGCAGGATAATGTTTATGGACATACTTAAATTTTTTGACTTGATTATAGAGTTGCTTCGCTTATAATATTGTTCTTTGTTGTCCCAGGAATCAATATACCAAAAATCAGATCAAACGGATAATTAGAACACTTGAAAATTTGTTGTTAAAAAAGGAGAAAAATCAACATGTTTAAAATGGACGTAGGGACATTCTGGTAATGATTATAGAGTTGCTACGCTTTCTAAATCGTACCCAACTACTACAGGAATCATCATGCAAAGTTTGAAATCGATAGGACAATTCTAACATGCCTAAATTAACGAACAAAAGCTATCTATCTCGGATGGACGTACGGACGGACGGACGGACGGACCGACCCTAATTATAGAAAAGCTTCGCTTTTAAAAAAGTACCAATGAATGAATTCCATATTAGAAAGTTCCTTGTTAATATACCCACGTACATCCTATATCCATTAATGAACCAAAATAAAAGATAATGTGGTAAGCCGAAGCGTTTCAGCTCACCGGTTGCGAGTTCGAATCCAACGAGCCCTAGCCTTGAAGTATTCTACCAAAACAAACTAGCAGGATTTAGTCATACAGAAATTATATATTTAACTGAATACATTTACAATGGACAGTTAGGGAGTTGAATCCATTTTTATAGAAGCAGAAACATAATCTATGATTATGGTTTGGACCCTCTGAAACTGTAATCTACCCTTCCACTTTCCCCTCTCTTGGTGAAGATATCTTCAACGCTGATACGATTTTTGAAATATAAGATTCCACTTTTGTCTCTCTTGTTGAAGATATCTTCACCAAGAGAGGCAAAAGTGGAATCTTAAATTTCAAAAATCGTATCGGCGTTGAAGATATCTTCACCAAGAGAGGGGAAAGTGGAATCTTACATTTCAAAAATCGTATCGGCGTTGAAGATATCTTCACCAAGAGAAGGGAAATGAGAATCTTACATTTCAAAAATCGTATCGGCGTTGAAGATATCTTCACCAAGAGAGGGGAAAGTGGAAAGGTAGATTACAGTTTTAGAGGGTCCAAACCATAATCATAGATTATATTTCTGCTTCTATAAAAATGGATTCAACTCCCAAACTGATGGATGTTTACTATATATATACAACAGATTATAACAATAGGTTAGGTTTGAAGGGGGTGTGGGACACAAGGGCTTAGCCCACGGCGGTAGACAGTCTGTGGGGGTAGCTGTGGTAAAAGGGGAGGCAGCGCCTCCCGGTTGTATAGTTGCGTGAGGGGCGCGTGATAGCTGCGTGTCCGTGCCCCTCCCCATATTTAGCCAGGCCAGTTTGACCGCTGCGCAGCGGGGTCACCGGCGGTCATGAGGTAAATGGTGATATAATGGGATTAGTGCAGAAGGCTTGTTATGATAAGCCACTGCGTAGCAATTCTGTAAACTACCCGTCCGTCTGTTGCCGTATTACCACAATAACACTGATATTATAATTGTGAAAATTTCAGATATCCGAGAAACCAGATTGACAAACTGTTTACAGGATGTAATCCTATTTGGGGCACAGAATACAGAGAACTCAGGTATCAACAATATATTTTCTGCAATATATTTATTATTACTTGAATTATACCAGATTATCATGCACCCTAATAAAGTGAATCTTGTAGCTGGCTAAAACGATCCAACCTATTTAGACCATCTCCTCCTCTCCTACTGAATGCACTGATTATATTAGCCGCACAGTTAGACAGTCGTAAAGGTCTTATTTATAATATAGGCGTTGCTAATTGTTTATAACTAAAACTAGTTTCTTTACACATAGCTTCTAGAGTTTAAGGGTTTAAGGGGTCCTGTAAATAGCCGAAAACATTCCCAATACATTTATATAGCTTCCCTGACAAGTACACCATATTCTTACCAGCATTTTCCGAGATCATTATCTTCACACAAGAAAACCTTACTACTATGTATTGTAGGATATGATTAAAGTAAAATTTATAAATTTATTCGTATTTCATTCTATCTCTATTTATCTTATTTTTCTTATTTATTTATTCTAAAAACAAAATATCAATAATTAATGTGTTCTAATTATGTTCAAATATAAAAAGTGTTTTAATTTATACTGTAGTAATAATTATTATGGAAATGATTATCCTTGTTATTTTTCAATTATTTTAGGGAATGGTTGTTACAGCCCTGGCTTATGTTGGTTCAATTCCTGATGTGCGTCTCCTTCATATTCTCATTTTTAAGTCAGGTAAATCAGCTTGCGTAACCTTTATATGGATTTTGGCTTTCTTATGCGTAGCGCATTCAAGGACTTCAGTATGAAATTTAGACTAAGGCGTGCAGAAGGGTGAGTTTATCTACTCTGTGCTTTAAAATCTAAGAGGGTTGAAACTACCCCCTAACAAAACTAAGGATGGTGTATAAAACCCACTTTGAGTCCAACCCCTTTTTACCCTACACCTTTTCAGTATTTTGATTATGTAGGGGGGGGGGGGTGGGAGGGGATGTATTCAACTCCTCTTTTTGTTTATATTATATCTCTTAACCCGCCAACCCGCTTTTACACCCCACTCGATTTTAAGCTGCACAAAGCTATAAAATAATTTTGTTAAATAAATTATTATATTATCTAACCAACGGAAATCTTATGTTCTGTGTTTTATATTATAAAATCTGCTAAATTATTTGTCAGTTTTCATTCTTATGTTTATAGAAATCTAATTATTTATAGATCTTTGATGTTGGACTGCTTCTTAGAATGCCCCTGGAAAGAATTTTGAGGTAATTATTGCTAAAATCGCAAAGATATTTTGTATGTCATTATCCATCTCAAATATTACATTTGTTTATTTAATTAATATAAAACATATATTGTCTCTACAGTGTAATGGACGGACGGATGGACGGAAGATAGATGTTTATTTAACTTGAGAATGTTTACAAAGCAATGAGAATGTTTACAAAGCAATGTATGGATTTATTATTACCTGGATCTTACACCATATAAGCATGTACTCAAAACAAGTGAAACTTGTAGCTGGCTAAAATAACTATCCTTTCATCCACCTCCTTTACCCCATACCCTCCCCTTCTACGGGTTAAACGAATTGACCAATGAATGCTGGCCATGATAGCAACCTAAATTGACGACAATTTTGTTCCTTGTATATCCACTTATATTCTACAATCTACATGATATAAGACGCGAATAAATCACATTTTACCTGTTTCTCCAGATTTCTTCAGACTTCTTCAGACTGATAGGCTAAAAGACATTCTGCTTTATAGAATAGCTTTGTTTCTAAAAAGATATAAACATGAAACAACTAAAAGAGTATCAATCTATCTTTTTATGTCTTGTCATTAATTTTGTAACCCCTGTATTTAAATTACATTCATTAATTAATAATTTAGATTTGAGTACAGACTGGTGTATGCCTCCTTCATAATGAAAACGTTGACAGCCATCCTTCTGTTCATCACTGTTTGCTTGTTTGGAGGTTCTTGCTGGGACAGGGATAATAACACATTTTATAAGAATGATTAATCTTATTTTTGGAATATTGATTCCTAGGAAAACAAAGTACAATTTATAAGCGGAGCAACTCTATAATCAAGTCTTAAAAATGTAAGTTTGCCTTAAACATTATCCTGTATTTAAGCAGTTTTTCAACAAATTTACTTACAATTTAGTTTAGACTTTTATATTCTGATTATTCAGCTTGACACTCTACAAGTATTAATGTTATTTGTCCTAAATAAAAGCATAAACAACTGAAATTATAATGATTTTTAAAATGTGATATTACTGCTTGTAGAAGTTGGTTATTGTATCCTAATTACAATTATGTGAGTTGGAGCTACGCTGCTGCTTGTTTCTCTATGGTAAGTTGTTCTTGTTATTGTATCCTAATTATAATTATGTGAGTTGGAGCTACGCTGCTGCTTGTTTCTTTATGTCAAGTTGTTCTTGTTGAGTTCAGTGGTTAAAATACAAGTTTTGTTCATAAGTAGCGGAACATCAAAAGATTAATAAAACCGATTGATACCTGCTGGATTAGAACCGGTTCTCAGCCATGCTAAAATTTCATGCATAGCGTCGTATTACAGACAATTTTTTACGAATATTAAAATAAAAATCGTAAAATTATTACCAGTTTTGATATCTCTCACTTTTAGGCCATCGGGTCTAACGAAACTGGTTTTATATATTATGATTTTTTGTCTAATATTCGTGGAAAGCTGTCAATAATACGACGCGATAAATAACTATTATCTATTTCAGATTGCGCATGGCGTGGCTGGTTGGTACATGTACCTGGAGGCTAGGGACGCCACGGAGCGGAGAGATAGGAACATGGCCCTCGTCATGCAGATGTACCCCACCCCGGGACTAGAGGGTAGCTTGTCACAATGGACCGCGCATGGGTCACAGTTCATTTAGAATTAACATGGTTCATTGTAGTCACATACTCGAATAGATTACTTTCATTACACACAATCTATTCTTGTATCTAACCGGAAAATAAAGGACATCATTGTTGATAAACAAATAGTACAAAAAGAAAAGTAAAATATAGCATTAGTTATTTATCGCATCGTATTATAGACACCTTTCTGCGAATATTAAAATGAAAAATTATAAGATTAGAAGTTTAGAACAATGTTTATTTGTCACAAGAGGCCGAAGTCCCTGGCTAACAAAACTGGCATTAATATTATGATTGGATTTTATAATTCGTAGTAAATAGTCTGTAATACGGATCGATACATAATCTTTCAGTATGACTTAGAACCGTTTCTAATCCACTGGACATAAATCGGGTTTTGGAAGCCATACTGAAAAGAACAATAACAATTAAACTATTTGTTTACAGAATAATTGTTCTTTCTTTTTCTACGCTTGAGGATATTTTTCTGAATTAAATTGTTTATTATATCAACTTCCATCTTATAAAGACTTTTTCTTGTTAAATACAAAAGTATAAACAATTGCTGAACTTTATTTAACATATACAGTTTAAATTCAGAAAGATTATTCTCTCTACTTAAATCAAAGTTTGTTATGTATGGAATAGCACAGTATATTTAGATTGAATAAAACACAAATAACTTTCTGATTTTTTTTAAAGTGACTAAAAGACGAACATGATTAATTCAGAGACTTTACAGCAATGGAAAATAAATAAATTAAGCTGTCCGCCTTTTTAAAAAAAAAAAACTATTCCTGATATTGAAATAAAACACTCTTGTCAACTTTTAAACTTGCTTCATTGTTGTTAAAACTTTATATACAAGCTATATTCAGAAAAATTATTCTCTAAACAAGCATTAAACTTTAGTATGTATGGAATAGCACAGTGTATTTAAATATAAAAAAAAACACAAATATCTTTTTGTTTTTTTTTGTTTTTGAATTGACAAAAAAGACGAATTTGATATATTTGTTAGATTTGACAACCTTAAAAAGTTAAATACAATAAATAAGAAATAGAATTAAGTTGCCTGATTTTTTATATTGAACTTACTTTCTTGTATTGTAAAAAAGATCTTTTATGTTTTATTTCAATATGCTTATGACACTTAATACATTGAAAAAGCTTTTACTAGTATGAAGCTGGAATTGCACTAAAAGTATTCTTCATGTTACAGCACTTAAAATATGTATTTTAACAAAATTAGAGTATTTTAAAAAGTTATACATGGATTTTTTTTTTTTAAAAAGTAAAACTCTATTTATTTTTTTAAAAGGCTTTCTTTACAGGGGCTACTATGCATTTATATTTTTTTATCTGTATTTTATACGCTTTTTTGGAATGTACTTTTATATTTTTATAGTATGTAATGTATATTATTTGATCTAATAAATGCCAGTGAGAAAAATAGTTGATTTTTTTATTCTTTTTATTTATTTCTATAATAAAAGAAACAATTAAAAAAGGTAAGACAAAGAAGAAAACATTTATTAGAACAAAAAACTAATAATAATATGAGGTAAACTAACATATTGCACTTGTTTGTTTTGGCTTTGCACTTGGTATTTTATTTGACATAGGGGAAAATTAAATAAATTTACAAGAACGACGTTGATAATAAGTTGCACAGCAAACTTAGAAATTCAAGATAATTTTATTTAAGAAGATTTCAACAGGGTTTACTTTAAATCGTAAGGGGGGCAATTTTTCAATAGCAAATAACCAAGAAAAATAATAATAAAAAAAAAACATTTAAATGAGAAATATAGGAGGATTTTATATAGTTTAACCCTTACTATTGTTGCTCAAGGATTTACAAAAAAATTTATAGGTCATTAGCTGTAATAGAAGCCACGATATTTATGATATATGTCTGTAGTAAAAGCTGAACAAAAATCGGTCATAAAGTCGGCCAGGGAGAGGTCAAACGGTCATAACACCACTTTTCTCAGAAGGTCATTGATATCTAAGTATTCACCAAAAAATTTTAGGTTTCTACCTTATACACAAAAGTCATAATGTAGAGATTAAGATTTATTTAGAATTTTTTCTAAATTTGGTGCCACCTAACCGTCTTTGACAGGACGCCACGACCGACACAGACCACATATCCTTATAAGATCAACTCTTGCCGACGTATAATTACTAAACTTAAAAAGTCATAAAGTCACAACTCTCTATCTTACCTTCAAAAAAATGACATTGAAAAAACTAGAGGGGGGGGGGGTCAATATGACCCCCACCCCCCCCCCCCCGATCTGAAAGGGTTAAAATACTGAAAACTTAGAAAATAAAATCACGAAACCTTTCATTTTATCCGAAAAGCTCTGACTGAAAAACTAAATGATTTTTATTTTGATTTAGTTTTAGATCAAACTTTTGTTGAAGCTTTTATTTATATTTTGTTTCTTTATTCTGAATTTGTTATCATGGTCGTTTATTTGTCTTATCTTTAATACAAAGTAGAACGATGTCTGTCTGTCCGTCTGTCCGTCTGTCCGTCTGTCTGTCCGTCTGTCTGTCTGTCCCTTAAGATCTCGGTAACCACTGAACCGATCGGATTCTACTCTTCAGGGTATATACCTATTGGTCCTGTGGTGGTTTTAAGCTATTTTCTTGGGGGGTGGGACACCCCCAACTCCCAAAAAACAAAAAAATCTCCCCCCTATTTTTTTTTTTTTTGCTGAAGATTTCCTTGGTCCTTTAACGAATTTCGCCTTAATTTTTTTTATCACCTCTTGGGGCAAAGCCCCTAGAGGCTAGGGGCGGAGCCGCTAGTTGTCTTATATTTCAGTTACCTTTTTATGGATATTATTATCCTGTTTTTACATTTATTTTCTGAAATGTTTTAGGTAAGCTGCCTGAAGTTATGGAAAGAATGCTTTGAATCTCAAATGAATCTCTAAATATTATTTTAATTTATATGCAGGCATGCAAACTCTCTTTAATATTTATAGCATCATATTGTAGACAGCTTTCCGCAGATATGAAAATAAAAATTTTAAGATTAAAACCAGGCCATTGCTAACAAAACTGATATAAATTTTATGATTTTTATTTTAATTTTCGTGGAAAAATGTCTGTGATACGATGATATTTATATGATTTTTCATTGTGAATATGAACCGGATGTAATCCAGCGGATATAAATCGGTTTCGAATTTTTTTCTCTCAAAAAGACATCTACCTCCTAACAAATTCAATTACAATGTCACTAAGCGGTCATAGATGAGAAAATTTTTACAAACGTTGTACTTTAAAAGTAGGACTAAGAAGGAAGTTTTTAGTGAAGTTTTTTATTCATTTAAATGGTTGTTTCAAACTAGGGTGTCAAATTTTTCAACCAATGATTTTAATCTGCAAATGGGTAATTTTGTTTATTATGAATTGAGATGCTGTACATTATTTGATCCTATTTATCCAGAGGGGGTGAGGGTGAGATACAGAAACACAAAAATTATAGAGTTATGAAGGGATAAGTTCTCAAACAGAAAGTACCAATAAAGTTCATCTGTAGAAGTACTACACGGAATGAAAATGTATTAATTTATTTCAATACATTGTATTGTGCCAAAGTAATAAGCTTAAGTAATAAAGAAATAATTTAATTATTATATTTTTTTGTTAATATTGATTCAATAAATATGTATTATGTGTTTTTTATTGGTTTACAATTATGCAGCCTGCCTTAGAACCACAGAAATCTGTGGAGGGAGGGGGGGGGGGGAGGATAAGGATGGGTCAATATTTATCTACCCATTTCTTCCAATAAATGCACTAATTGAGTGAAGAATCCTACTCCTCCTATTAAAATCCTGTTAGAATAAGCTTGCATATCTTCCCGAACCCCACCCACCCCTCTCTCATGAGATTTATGTCGATATCCTTTCTATCTTTTTATTTATTAATATTACTTTTTTATTCTATGATATTCATTGACAAATTTGTCCTTGTTTTTTTTTAAAAGAAGAAGGAAATTTACTACTTGAGAAAATGCTTCTATTTCATTATGGGCATAAGTTAAAGGTTTATAGAAAGATCAATAGAAAGGTTAGAGGGGCTTAGGATACAGAGATATGGAACTTGAAAAAAATAGTGATACTTTACGTAAAGATGCTAAAAATTAAAAAAATGTATTGTTTTTATACATTTATACCCTATGCAATCATACATAATCCTACTTTGTTATCTTTTGAAAAAATGACGTTATACAATCCAAATGACCAATACACAGACTCAATTACCAATGGCAGGCCACGGCCAGTATATATTTTAATTGACCAATGGTGTCATAAAAGCCAATATAAGAAAGCTTTCATATATACCTTATATATAATCCTATTTATGAGCTGTGTGTTTTTTTGTGTATAGTCGAGTCTCTTTTTAACATTAAAGCCGTGTATTGTTCCATACATTTTCTTGTTAGTCATATGCATGGTATGGCAAAAAAAATTGCTACTGGGTACCTTAATTACAGTACTGATATATATCAGTTTTCTAAATGAACCTAGCTGTGCTTAAAGCAAATTGTGGTTGATAATAAAAAGATGGTTATAGTAAATTTTAGTGTTACTTTACATTTTTTTATATTTTTGCGTATGATTAAATTCAACTGCCAGCAAATTAAGGGTGGCCGTAACAAACATAGTTGCTGTTGCTATGCAGTTTTATAATAAAGTTTTCTTATTCGTTGACTTTACGACTTTGGGGACTTTTATTGTATTTTGATTGGTTACTTCATTAAGGAGAAATTTTGTGTGTCATCATTGGGGATGTACACCAATTTATCGACCATTGTCTTATCCCTTTAGATCCCTGATAAAATGGTAGGCCAAGGAAGGTTTGACTATCTTGGTTGAAGGGTCAAGATTATACTGGTTCTTAAGAGAAAGGAAATATTGCACTCACGTTAAGAAAAACAGAAAAATGAAAATAAAAAAAGAGAGAACGAGAAAAATTATTTATCGCATCATATTAAAATGTAATATTATAACATTAAAACCAGTTTTATTGGCCCCGAGAGGTCAAAGGCACGGGCTAACAAAAAAGTATTGATTTATCATTTCTATTTCAATATTTGTGGAAAATTGTCTGCAATGCGATGCTATAAATGGTTTTTCAGTATGGCTAAAAAAAATAGTTCTTAACCACCGGATATTAATCGGTTTCGAAGCCATACTGGAAAAAGAATTCAAAAATTGGAGAAAAAAGACAATTTAATAAAAACTAAAAATATGAAAAAGGTACATATAAGGGAAAAACGTTATTAAATTAAGAAAGAATGAGAAATAATTTTAAAAATATAAAGAAAGAGAGGAAGCATAAGATAAATGAAAAGATAGACAACCAAAACAACGGTAAAAAATTGAGCTTTTCATTTGCCTATTCATTAGGGGGCTAATACCTCCCTCTACACGCCACCCCTATGAGAAATTGCATCCCCCACCCTTTCCCCCATAAACCTTTCACCTTTTCCTGTAGTTGTTTTACAAAACAGCATAATTTAGATTGTTGATTCAGTAGCGCTATTTACTTTATAACTGGTGTATTTATTGACCGATACTTGTTCATAATGACTGTAATAATTCCTTGTTTGTTGAATTATTTATAAATTGCTATCACCTGAAATTAAAGAAAGGCATTTATTTAAATTTTTATTAAGTGATTTTTTTCTTGGACCAATAATTCTAAGGTTTATTGATTACTCCTTATGATAAATAGCCTTAAACCTACCCAGATACATATATTTAGCCAGTATTACAATTGGGTTGTCAAGATTATCGCCAGAAAAATATTAGCTATTAAAATCATTTACGTTGCTGTTTGGCGTTCACACATCTCCCCAATTTTGTGTGTGAAGCTGCCTGGTAACTACAAGTGATTTCTCCAAGGCATATCACTGCAAACGCCAGATCCCAGTTTTCAAATTAAAAAAATTAAAAACTTGATGTAAATACACAGCAAAGAAGAGTAGAAAAGTTAACGCTTTTGTTCAATAAATTCAATTTAAGTCAATTTATATTCTTTACATATTTGAATCCTTAAATAAACAAGAAAATCTAAAAAAATCTTGCGTTATAAATCAACTTTACGATGTTAAAATGACTTGAAAATTGAGATAGTGATATTGTTTAGTATCAAATATAAAAATTCTATATTATTGGAATCTTTTTAAAGATCTTGAAATTGGATTTTTTATCATAATGTTTTATAAAAAAATCTATTATCTCCCTTACATGGGACGTGGGTACCACTCAGTACGAGTTGTGTGTATGTGTGTGTGTGTGTTTGTTGTGTATGTTTTTAAAGATATGTAGACTTGAGTTACACTTGCTTGGTGTCAATTTTTTTGTAGAGGAAAGATTGGTTTACCAAATTATAACTAATCTATTTGTTCCCTAAAAAATCAATAATAATGTAATTTATTATAAAGTCTATGTTGTTTAATGAAGAAAACCTGTATTATTTTTTTTAAAGAATCTAAAAATGGTTTTCAAAAACCCTTTCACAAAGAAAGTATATAATTAGATTTACTTGTGTTAAATGTTTGTGCATTTTAATCTACAATTTATTAATAATGCCAATACATTGTCAATTTAAATACAGGGTGGGGCAAATAAGACCGGCAAACTTTAAACGGCCATAGCGCCAAAACTACTTGACCAATCAGGACGTTTGACCCCACTATAAAAAGCTTAGGTAATTACCTTTTAGCAAAAAAAAATCTTTGGTCGAAGATGGGCTCGTACTCCGAGCTGGCCACGCTTCACTGTATTCCAGAAATCCCGAAAAATGACAAAAAATCATAGAGAGTGTATATTTGATAATTTGGATGAAATTTTATTTAAATAGCAATAAGTATAATATATCTTTTAAAATAATGGTGAAAATACTTATAATAAGGGTTTTACACAAGGGGCGTCAAGGGGGGGGGGGTGTAAAGCTAGTCTAATTAGCACATTTCAGAACTTCCTTTATTTCTAAGCAACATTGACGGGAATCATATCAAAATATATTACACAACCCAACTAACAATGTTTGTTAACCCTTAATAGTCGGGGGGGGGGGGGGGGTATTTTAGTATTTTCTATCTCATTTTCTTTGTGTGAAAGATAGAGAGCTATAACTGAGTGACTTGTTTAAAATGGGTACGACACATAACTGAAAGTTAAATATCTCCATCCTGGTGGGCACAGGATGCCAGGATACCTGGCAGGATCATACAGGTAAAGAGCAAAAATATTTTTTTTATGACTTAAACTTAACATTTCATCTTACCAAAATACTAAAATATCCTATATTACTACATACAGGTGTTCAAGTCAATTTCCGGTTCCAGGTATGATCCTGCAGGTCTCCAGAAATCTTTAATTAACTCCTTTTACCTCAATTTTTTACTTAGATACCTCAAATTTTAAACTTAAGCTATTCTAACAACTATACACGACCAACTAAAATTTCATTAAAATCTGCCGCTATTTTCCTGCCGACTGCCGTCACTGAAATTTATATTTTGAGATTTCTAATAAATACAGATGAGTAAATTTCTTACTCATTTTCTGTGTGTTTATTTAAGCAGGGAGGAAGGGAACAATGGACTGTTTATTATACTAGTCCACAAAGTTTTATAATAGTTTTTTCTTATTTGTAGGCATAACAACTTTTGGGACTTTTGAATTTGAAGGGTTGGTTTATTAGTTGAGTGTCCAAACATTTCAACAACTAATTGTAATTTATAGAAGGGGCAATTTTGTTTATTACCATTGGGGATGTACATTATATTACCGGCCATTGTCTTATCCCTTTAGATCCTAGATATGTAAGACTCTAATTTTTATTTTCATTTATTTTAAAGGAAACATTTTTTATCTTAATCAACATAAGTTCTACTCTTCTTTGTTAATAAGTATGAAAGAACCTTTTGTGAAAGGTTGCTCAATAAAAGGGTAAAGGGAGTAGATAATGTTAAACATATAAAATCATAATATTTTTTGTTGATTAAGGAAACCACATACAAATATTTAGACTTTTAGCTTTAATGGGATCCAAGATTGACATAAATCGAGCCCCCCCCCCCCCCATAAAAGGTATGATAGTTCAGATAAGACCTTAGACATAAATGGATAATCTTTTATTTGTTTTTAAAACTTTTCTTTACTTTTAATTTTATTGAATATGTGTTTGAAATAAATAGAAAAATAAATTACCTTTTTATCTTAAAAAATTGTTATTTTTTGATAGACCAGGTATCTTTAGGGCTTAAAAAAACAAACTTCGCATAGCTTCGCATACACAGGGTAAAGTTCTCTGATATTATACATACATCTAATATCACCATGTAAGAGGATTTGCTTGGACTTTTTTGGTCTTAAAAGATCTGGAACCAAACGTAAAATTTTCCTTAGAAGAAAATTGTCTATCTTACAGAAATCGGGTATGCTAAGAAAACCATCTACAATTACAACAAAAAATGGAGATTTGACTTCTTTTAAAGACTAAACGTATAAATTATTACATACTGATTCCAAAAATATATAATACTTAAAAATAGCTTTAAAAATAAAGGGTCCACGATGATTTGAAATGTAGTTTAGTTGACCTTAAAAATAGTTGTTTACAATGATGAAAAGGAACTTAATTCCATACCTCTGGTATAATTACACATAAAATTCTTATTTTTCATAGTAAAGAGCTAATTCTTTCGGCTTTATTTCCAAAAACTTGTGTATATTACTAAACAATTGTTTGAAAGTGTATTTTCCAAAATGTAAAAAACGATTTTTTGTCACCCGTGGAACATAGTGCGCTTATGTTCAACAAGGCAGATTCGAAATGCGCCGGTGGAATAATCTGGATCCTCGACTAGGGCCCACTAAATCGGATCTTAGCCCATCTGTAGATGAGGTAGAGTTATGCAACTTGCTGGGGATACTGTTAGATACATAAATAAGACACTAGAAAAGACTAGAGCTTTCTATCTAAAGTGGTTTGGCTGTAAACCTCCGGCAAAGTGAAACGTGGCAGATTTTAAGATGTCAAAAATTGTGTGAAATCGTGAAAATTTCTCGGTTCTCGAAGTTAGAGACCCATATGGAACTTAAAAACTCATTTTAGACTATGGATTGCGCTGACAACCCTAGCTGAATCTTCATGCCATTTCCAAAAAGGTATAGAACGTCGTTCCAGCTCAAATGTGGTCCAAATAAAAGCCTCCGTGTCAAAGGGTAGCGTTAAAGTTTGGTGAATTTGGATCCTGCAATTACTCACGTTCCTAAGGAAATGGGGCCTCCCAGCAGCCCGATCTTAATTCAATGGACTTTTTGGCCTGGGGCTACTTTGAAGCATACACCAATAGACGTGCCTATACAACAAAGACCTCCCTCATTGCCACCATCAAGGAGAAATTCGCCAGCTTGGACAGGGACATGGTGACCAGGGCCTGCGGGCGGTTTAGGGGGCGGGTGAAGGCGGTGATTGAGGCTGGCGGCAATTTTATTGAATAATCTAATAGTTATATACCTATTTTGCTTGCCAGTTTTTAAAATTCAATAAAATCTTTAAAATTGACGATTTTATGTGCATTTGTTTAGAAGTTAGAATTTGTCCGGTCTTATTTGCCCCACCCTGTATATTTCAAAAAAATTATTCTTTATATTAAAAAAACGGGTTGTCTATGAATTCGCTTTTATTCATGCCCTAATAAATTGGAAAAAAGCAAAGGCTATTTTATTTTCTTTATTTATACTAAAGGCCTTTGAAAACTAACAAATTAAAAACCGTAGATCTACTCTAATTTCATGAACTTGTGACACCCTGTGACTGTAGTTAATTGCAAGCAGCACTCAACCAACCTATGCGCACACACACGCACGCACACAGAATAAAACGAAGTAATAGTGCCTTGAGAACTTTCTTCCTAGAGATTGGAAGGAAAGAATTACCTACACTACACTCAGTCGCACACAACACCAGAAAGAGAAAACCTATAAAATTTTGTTTACAAGGACTAAGGCTATTAACCCCAACCGATAGTTCTTTGTACACTTTCTTAAAGGTGATATTAAACTTTTAAATCACTAAACAGTGATTGGAAATAAACTTAAAGTGAGCAAAAAGTGAGTTAAACGAAGAACAAAAAGACAGCGGACTAATATGCAGTATTTTGGGCATTAAAAAAAATTTGCATTTAAAAGGAAAGTTGGAAATCTATGTAACTAGCTTTTACATTAATATATTTAATAATACTAAATCACTTTACTATGGGTAAACCCCCAAATTAGGCCCTTAGGGATTCCTTATTGCGTTTTAAGTATCTAATTTGTGTTCGTTGCTATGTAAAAAGCTATAATTTGGTTCAGAAACGTCCGAGTTTTTATTATTTTGAGGGGGGGGGGGGGGGTGAAATGTGGGGTTTCGAAGGATTGAAATTTGATAGGGGTAATCTAATGTATTTTTTCAAACTTTGAGGGGGTTAGACATCCCATGATTTTGTCTTTACTTTACTACATCAATGAAATAAAATGTATAAACATTTTTAAAAGCGAAGCTTTTCTATAATTAGGGTCGGTCCGTCCGTACGTCCGTCCGTCCGTACGTCCGTCCATAACGGATAGCTTTTTTTTAAATTAATTTAGGCATGTTAGAATTGTCCTATCGATTTCAAATTTTGCATGGTGATTCCTTTAGTAGTTAGGTACGATTTAGAAAGCGAAGCAACTCTATAATCATTACCAAAATGTCCGTACGTCCAGTTTAAACATGTTGATTTTTTTACTTTTTTAACAACAAATTTTTATGTGAACTAATCATCTGATTGATCTGATTTTTGATATATTGATTCCTGGGACAACAAAGTATAATATAATAAGCGAAGCAACTCTATAATTAAGTCCTAAAAATGTAAGTATGTCCATAAACATCATCCTGAATCAAGCAGTTTTTTAACAAATTTACTTACAATTTTACTTTGACCCTTATGAATTTATATTATGATTATTCAGTTCTGACACTATTCAAGTGTTAATGTCCGTTTATCCTACCGTTTCAGTGCTTCGCTTTTATGGATGTTGTCATCCTTGTTTGACAATATGTATCACTGTAATGAAATTTAAAGCAAGTTATTGAAAAAAACAACTACCAGTTATGGCAAATTTAGGAAATGTAATGCTTAAATAATAATTTCATTAATTATCTCTTAGGATACGGAAGTAATTTAACTCATTTCCAGAAGCAAATACTTATTTTAGTAGTTATAGAGCATCTGCGCTACTCTAAAACAAGAGTTATCTTTTTATCTTGAATTTTTAAGTGTGTTTTTTGGGTAGAATAATAATTATGTTATTGTTGAAATGCACAATGCAAAGATAAAATTAGTTACTTCCTTGTATGGACACTGTAAAAAAGTTCTCATATATTAAGAACTAATTTTTATTACAGTTTGTTTAAAAACTTTAGGGTTCAAAGCTTTCTTTTTTCTGGGGTTTAAAATAAGGCGCTTCAAAGGTTTGAGGGGGATAATATAATGTATTTTTTTTCAAATTTTGAAGTGGCTAAAATAAGGGATTTCAAAATTTATTGGGGCAATCACCCAATTACTTTGGTTTGATATTAATGGTTCAACATACGTTTAGTATAAATGCTTCAGCTGAATAATATGCACCTTAGCTATAGCTGCGGTTTGTTGCATTACTGGCGTTATATTGCTTCATTGAAGGCGGCTAATAGCTTAACTTGTCCGGATTTATAATCGTTGGCAGCTGCTTTTTGTCGAAAAAATACAAAACGATAGAATTGTAGCTGTCGGCTACTTAAAAATATTTAGATATGAGCATCTATCTTAGGATTAGTTTCATTACTTTAAGAATTTTACAGTGTATACAAAATACATATACATATAAGATACATTCAGATTTAAAGCAATTTATTTAATTGTTTATTTTAACATTTTGGATCAAAAGCTTCTTTTTTCACTTTTAATTCATTATTTGTTTGTTTTCCGCGGCTAAGTGCACTTTATTTTCTTACATCTATTAAAAGATTTAACTATGAATAAGAATAATTTACATTTCATTAGTACTTTAGTCTGTCTGTTTTTTACGATCTTAAGGTAATAGATCTTAAAGAAAAAATTACTTTCTTCTTTATAACACCAGAAGTCTTTAAATAGAAATTTTGATGATAATACATTTGTAATCATTATTTTATGTAAAACTTTTGTAAAGACCATTATATCAATGAAAATAACAATCTATCTAAATATTTCTAGCATAATCACTATTATTATAGTAATTATGTAGTTTCAAGAAAATTTGTATGTATAAAATAACAATTATGATCGAAATGATAATTTTGAATATATTTTTGGAGGTTTGGGAAAAGTTATGACAAATTTATTTATAAATTAATAAAGAATAGTAAAATATAATACGGCAATATCATACACAATCTTACACAGATAAAGTCATAGTTTAAGTAATAGAAATTCCCATTAAAAACTCTTCCTTAAGATATCTTAAATTGTGCCCATGAACTAATACTAAGCTTTCCTGAAAAAATGTTTGCTCTTGCCGTTTACAATACATTATTACTAAAGGGCAATTTAATAAGTTGGGAAAGGGGTTGTTGACCCCCATTCCCCCCACTTACAAGTAAACACAATATTTTTAAAAGCGAAGCTTTTCTATAATTTGGGTCGGTCCGTACGTCCGTCCGTCCGTCCGAGATAGATAGCTTTTATTCGTTAATTTAGGCATGTTAGAATTGTCCTATCGATTTCAAACTTTGCATGATGATTCCTGTAGTAGTTGGGTACGATTTAGAAAGCGTAGCAACTCTATAATCATTACCAGAATGTCCGTACGTCCATTTTAAACATGTTGATTTTTCTACTTTTTTAACAACAAATTTTCAAGTGTTCTAATTATCCGTTTGATCTGATTTTTGGTATATTGATTCCTGGGACAACAAAGAACAATATTATAAGCGAAGCAACTCTATAATAAGTCCAAAAATGTCAGTATGTCCATAAACATTATCCTGCTTCAAGCAGTTTTTCAAAATATTTACTTACAATTTTGCTTCGACTCTTATACTTTTAAATTCTGATTATTCAGTTCAGATACTTTACAAGTGTTCATGTCCGTTTGTCCTACCGTTTCAGTGCTTCGCTTTTATGGATGTTGTCATCCTTGTTATAGTAGAATTATTGAAATCTATTCCGCAACTTCACTTTAAAAGAATAGCTTATCGGTTTTGCAGCTAGCGAAAACATACTGTTACTTTTATTTGATGTACAATTTATTGTCATGATATTATGAAATTCAAACAAACAATTCACTTTTATTCTTTAGAAATTTCTCTATTGAAAGAAAAACAAATATTTTGAAATTGATATAATAAGTTCTTTTGTAATAGTGAGGGTGATTGTATTATTTTTTAACACAGCTATCTATCAATAAAATATGTTTTACCAACGGCTGTACCAAGAGGTCTTTAGGGGCACTTGAATGAAGGGGGAGGGGGGGTAGGAAGTCAATCCTCCATTTTTAATTTTATTTTTAATTTTAGTTGAAAATAAAAAGTAGAAAAATAAGGAGGTGTTGTCTTTTTTTCTAGGGGTCTGTCTTGGGAGGGTGGTGGTATCCTTCCCAAAATAGTCATAAACCTACCCAAGACCTATACCGAGCGACTTACTTACTTACAGCCATATTATCCAACAGGGGGACTTAGGCTGTTCACGAATCTTCGCCAAGATGTTCTGACTTGTGCCAAGGCTTCAATCTCCTCCCAGGTTTTGTCTAGCTCTCTGAGTTCAGATGTGAGCTTGCGTCTCCAGGTAAGCTTTGGTGCACCACGCCGCCTGGAGCCTTCTAGTTCCCAGGTCAAAGCTTCTCTTTGTACCTCGGTTATAGGTCGCCGCAGAGTATGTCCTATCCATCTATATTTTCTTTTCTTAATTTGCATATGTACGGGGGGTTGTTTGGTAAGGTTCCAGAGGTCAGTATTAGAAATAATTTGTGGATAAAATATCTTTAATATTCTTCTGAGACAGGTATTTATAAAAACTTGTATTTTTGATTCTAGTTTCTTAGTAAGACTCCAGCTTTCGGATCCATATAATAGAATAGACTTAACATTTGAGTTAAATATTTTGATTTTTGTATTTGTTCTGATGTGTGTTGATCTCCATATTTTAGTAAGCATTCCAAACGCATTTCTGGCTTTCTTTAGTCTGCTGTTTACATCTTCTTCAGTTCCACCTTCTTTGTTGACAATGCTTCCTAGATATGTGAAGCTGTTTACAGCTTCAATTTCCTCATTATCCAACAGAACAGGTGTGTTGTCGTCAATGTTAATTCTTAAAATCTTAGTTTTAGCTGCATTGATTAGTATTCCTACTGCTTCTGATCTATCTTTGATTTCGTTGGTTTTGTCTTGAATCTTGTTAACTGAGTCAGAGATTACTGCTAGATCATCGGCAAAATCTAGGTCATCCAGTTCTTCATCTCCAGCCCAAGGAAAGCCATTTCCAGTATTGCAGTATTTTAGAATGAAATCTATTGCAAGGAGGAATAGAAATGGTGACAATAGACAGCCTTGTCTAACTCCTGTTAGTACAATAAAAGAGTTAGAGAGCTTGCCTTTGAAGAGAACTTTAACATTTTGATTATCATACATGCATTTAATTATATCAATAATCTTTCTGGGGACACCATAGAAGGCCAGTATTTTCCATAAGGTGTTCCGAGCGACACTGTAAAGAATAATAATATGGATTTGGCAGTTATTGAAATCCTTCTTTACTTACAGATATACACAGATTCTGTCACTTTTATATAAAGATCATTTTTAGAATTTAGAATTGAAAATTTATAAATATCTATCGTATACTTTACAATTCCTTACTTGAAACTTTTGATGTTCTTACATCGGCCTATGTAAGCGCTTTTCTTAAACTTTTCTCTAAAAAATCATATCCATATTTACATACCGACCGATTACAAGCTTTAAGAGTAGCTTTGCTACTATTATATTTCTTTATTTGTGTTTTCATGATAAAAAAAAGTGGTTTTATACTTTACCAAGGGTGTAAATTAGTGTGACATAAAATTCAATTGTTCTATTTATTTCCTTTTGTAGTAAAATCCTTTGAAACACTACTTGTTAGACCCCCCCCCCCCTTTAAAAATGCATATTTGTTATGCTATTTGGGGTTAGGTTTGTTAAAATAAGGCTAGGGGTTTGGAGCCCTAATGGGATAGAGCTCCCTTCACGATTTTGATTCAAACGGTTATAAAAAATATGGATATATAGGAAGGGGGTTATAAGAGTTTTTCAAACTTAAGGGATTTTATTTTTTCTTTCTCTACATCTCTTTCAATTTGTTTCTTTTTCTCTCTTTCTTTATATTTTTCTTTTTTCAATATTATCTATCTATTATTCCTTCTCTCTTTCTATTTCTTTCAACTTTATCTTTTTTTTATCTTCCTTTAAATTAAATTATCTATGTTAATCTATGTCCATTAAAAAATACTGAGGGAGGGATAGGACAAATAATTTAAAAACATTTACCAACCCAGCTTTCCCGCAATAATTAGATAATTAGTCTAAATATAAAATACTATCGGAGGCTATTAGGTGCACATGAATTGGAGGGAAGGGAGGTCAACCATCCTCCCCCCAATTTCTTTTATAGTTTAAAAAAGGAAAAAGCGGTTAATTTTCTTCAGGGGCTATTTCTCTTGGGAGGTTGGTGGTACCCTCCCCCAAATTAGCTGTAAACCATCTCATGACGTTTGAGAAGCTACATTGTAAAGTTGACCCGAATTGGTTCAAACAAACATACACACAGACATATAGACATGCTGTTACTTTTATACAAGAAAATTAAATTGTAAATTCTAATTTATTTCCCATTGTTCGATCCCTGTATCTGTGAAAAATACTACAAACCACACAACACTATAATAAGGAAAACACTATTTTGTTTGTTTGTGTGTATTTTAAACATTGCACTATGAGCCATAATGTGCCAAAGTTAATATGCAAGTTTCTTTTAAATGATTCTTATACTACACCCCTTTCTCTCCAAACTCCCAGGACTTAATTTGGACAAAAAAAATAGAAAATAACTATTTTGAAAATGAAGATGTATAAATTAAGCCGTTTAAGAGATCTAAAGAGATACACGGACATACATTTAACTGAACATTCAAACTCAAGCTAATTAAACTTTTCATTAAGTCTTTTCACCCATTGAACGGCTCTTATCGAATTAAATCGGAGGATGGATTTGCCCACCAAAAATTCATATATAATTTAGACCAGTTTGGTCCACAGTAGCATGTGAAAATGTTGGTTTCATTTGTGTAAATCAAGGTTGGGGTTAATACCATATCAAAAAAAAGTTTAAATTGCATTTATCTTCTTGTACGATGTATTCAAATAATATGAATACGTCTAAGACCACAGGGATGGAGGGGGCATTAGGCTAATTATTACACAAGTCCCCAAAGTTTTATAATAATGTTTTCTTATTCGTTGGCTTTACAACTTTAGAGACTATATTGTATTTAATTGGTTGGTTCATTCCAACCACTAAGTGTAATATTCAATAGGAGTAATTTGGTGTATCTTAATTTGGGTTTGACATAAATTTATCGGCCATTGTCTTATCCCTTTAGATTCCTACTAAGACCATGTATTTTAGACTACTTTTAAATTTTCTAACTTAAAGAAAAAGTATATAAACAGGACGTAAAATGTAAATTATAATTTTGCCCAAATGACTATAGTCACCAATAATATTACTATTACCGAGGGATCTAAAGGGATAAGACAATTGCCTATAAATTGATGTACATCTCCAATGATGATACACAATATTACG
The DNA here is from genome assembly GCF_053477335.1 of Acartia tonsa. Classification (NCBI taxonomy): domain Eukaryota; kingdom Metazoa; phylum Arthropoda; class Copepoda; order Calanoida; family Acartiidae; genus Acartia; species Acartia tonsa. The sequence continues at coordinate 33,234,665 of NC_137262.1, read as the reverse complement.
CTACTGTATGTTACAATTAGAGGTTGACACTCAACTTAATGAACCATCCAATCAAAATCAAGAAAAGTTCCCAAGGTTGTTAAGCCAAACAATAAGAAAACGTTATTATAAGACTTCAGGGGCTTTTGTAATAAACAGCTCAATCTCCCCTCCCTCCGGGTCTATATGGACATAATTGTCCATGTTTAAATAACACATTACCGTTAATTCATTCCCTTTTTTCAAATTAAAATATGAATCTTCTTTTTAACACATTATAGTTCATATAAAAGATATTTAAAATACTTAAATGGTATAAAATTTGCAATTTTGTTTTTTTGCAAATATTTTGAAATTGTAATTTCATAATTGCTTTTTAGTAGTAGTAAAGTTTTTTCACAAATTATTAGTGTCTGTCTGTTTTTAAATCATACTAGTTTCAAGTTCTCCTTAGTCCTAGTGATACCCAAAGTTTTATATAATCTTATTTGTAAGCTTTAAAATGTAAATACTTTCAGTAAATCGTGTTTGGTTGGTTCAAACTAGCAGTGCTGAAAAATTTAGCCAAAAATGAATTAATACTGCATACTAAAGTTCAAGTGAACGACCTATTGTTGTTATAATTCTGATAATTTAAAATAAATATACGGAAGGGAAAGCATACTCTTTTATATTTGTTTCTTCAACTATGCTGTATTAAACGTTTTTCTCCTTGTATTAATATTTGTATTTGTGGTTAAATAACAACAGACTTCTTGGAAAAAATAATGCTAGTCTTGTCTGCCTTTTCAGTTGCGGAGCTACTCTATAATTAGTTATGTACGTACTTATGTTCTTCCGAAAAACCGACTTTCTAATGGCAAATATCTTTAGAACGAAGACCTACAAATATTTTAGTTTGGTCAGATTTGAATGAAAAAAAACCTTAATTTGCCTAAACATATTTTTTTGGTTAATACTATATATAAGATTATTAAAGTCTAAGAATTCTGTTGCCGCGCTACCTTTGGACTCTAGTCAATAAAAACTATAATTTAGATAGATAGATTACTATTTTAATAGTTTTATAAAATGATAAATAGTCAAATAATAGACAGAAAAGATTATCATTTTTTACTGATTTATTAATTTTTTTGCAGATATATTTTTATGAAAGGAAGATAGTAGAAATGAATTAAGAAGCATAAGGAAGTAGAAATTAAACGTTTAGACATAAAAAGCACAGCTTTAATATGGCAAAACTTGACATAAAAAAAATGAAGAAAAATTTATAAATATTTCACTGTTATTTTATCTTTCTTCTTTTTTATTTTCCTTTTACTTCCACTATTTCTTTCACTTTGAATCTATCAATTTACAAGTGTTTATTCAATACCTACACAATTCAATCATAGATAGCAGAAAAGTTACCATACACTTAATTTTCCAAAGTAAATGGATTATTAATTTAGTATATTGGAATTTATTTACTAATAAAATATTTATTTTTATATTGTTTATAAGCACATTTTATTTAAAAAACTCAACAAATTTAAGATGTTTTTTTTTCATTTACTTAGAGCTCATTTGGTTGAAGCATTTGATACTATCAAAAAAAAATTAAGATTATGTTAAGAAATGGCATATTTTTATCAAATATTTCCATTGTCTCAAATTTGGTGCTAATATATGATTAACCAGATTGTGTAAACTTTCTAAAATGTTCAAATTCTTTGAGACATTGGGTTGAATGACCCCTCCCAATAATTTTATCATGTTTTCTCAATAGAACAGGATCAAGTATACTCATAAATAAATTTTAAAACTTGAGAGTTAATTATGGGTAATGCCCTGGCTCATACCAAGGCCTCAGCATTAACCCAAGATACTTAGTCAACGGGTCATTTCAGTAAAAAGTTAAGTAATAAGTCAGTCATGATCATTTTAATCTTTTGCATAAGCAGAAATTGATAAATTAATAAATTAGTTAGAGACTCTCAGAGAAAAATCATATAGTCAAATGAATATTACCTAACAGAGAGAGACGGGAAAATGGACTGTTTATTACACTAGTTTCCAAAGTTTTATAACAAAATTTTCTTATTCTTCAGATAACAGCTTTTGGGACATAATAAAATTTGATTGGTTGATTTAATTAGTAGAGTGTTCTAACGTTTCAACTACTAATTTTAATATACAGAAGGGGAAATTTTTATGTAAAATCATTGGTGATGTACTTCTATTTATCGGCAATTGTCTTTAGATACCTGATTGCTTAAACATTAAGACTAAAATGGCAAAGATTTAATTAATAATTTTAATTCAGATTGCTTATCTCTCTCCTTCATTTTCGCTGTATGCTTTCATTAATTCTTTCACATTATCTAGAATCTTCTTGTCTCACTCTAACCTTCTAATTTCTTTTTAAAAATCGAAGCTTAACAACAGATTTTACTTGGAGTACAAATATTTGCTATTGAGCAGCTGAGCTCATAAATGATATCCAAGCATTTCTTAATTAATGTAACGCGTCTGATATATCAGCAGTGTTGACAACACGTAACAGCAGATAAAATTTTACATACCCCTAGACTCCTATACAACAACAGAATGTCCTTTTCTTTTAACTCTCAAGATTTTTGAAATAGTAAGATATTGCTAACTACTGAACCGATTGGATTCTTCATTTTAGGGAAGATTCTTATATGTCTTATTTTCTGCCCCCTTTTACCCTTTAGATAAAATAGTCCCTTGATGTTATAGGTGCAGCCACTTGTACGTTTTATACGCCAGCGCCAGATGATAAATAACATAGGTTAGTTATAATCAAATTATGGTTTTTATATTGATCATGGCATGGATTCTGCAGAATTTAGAGCGCTTTGTCTGGAAATAAAAATGCCGGCTGCAGAGTGATTTGGCAAATTTGTTTATCAGGAAATGTCATTTAAAATCCTATAGGTTGCTGAAAGTTCGAATGATAAAATGCGGCTGAAGGTGAAGATACTTAATTTTGATGGATCTATAAAAATCTTTTGCATATAAAACCACTAAATTTACTGATAATTTATTATTTAATTTGCATCAATTTATTATAATATTAAGGTTTCTGGTTTATGTTTTAACTTTTTTCCATCCGATTTTGAGAATAAAGACAATGGTATCTTTTCCCTTTAAATTGAAATATATTATCATAAACTACAATTTTATTGTTATCTATAATACAAAGTAGAATGATGTCTGTCTGTCTGTCTCCGTCTGTCTGTCTGTCCGGCCGTCTGTCTGTCTGTCCGTTCCTTAAGATCTCGGTAACCACTGAACCGATTGGATTCTACTCTTCAGAGAATATACCTACTGGTCCTGTGGTGGTTTTAGGCTATTTTCTTAGGGGGTGGGACACACCCACCCCCCCAAAAAACAAAAAATCCCCCTCCATTTTTTTTTTTTTTTTTTTTTTTTGTAGAAGATTTCCTTGGTCCTTTTACGTATTTCGCCAAAAAAAAAATTGTATCACCTCTTGGGGCAAAGCCCCTAGAGGCTAGGGGCAAAGCCGCTAGTTTAAAAAAACGAGTTTAAAAAACCAAAATCACTATCTCATCGTAGAATGATTTTTATCTCTTTAAATCATATCATTTTCATTTGTTAAAAGTTTATCCAATCAACATTCCCTTTTCAATAAAATATATTATTTCCAATTTTACAAAAAATTAAAAAAATTCTGTGTCCATTAAATTCTCAGGAATCTTTGCAGGTTTTGGGCTATTTTCTGGAATAAATTGAAAATTAGAATGGGAGGGATAGTTTTTCATTTGTTCGTTTAATACTTTATGTCAGGTTGGGTTAGGTTATATTGAGCCTGGGTAGCCTTTCAAGGTTAAATTAGGGGCCACTTGTGAAAAATCACCTGAAAATCAAATTTAAGAAATAATGCTGAGCATATTTTCCTTTAAGCAACTTAAATATTCGCGCATTAAAATATAAAGCTGGGTGTGTTTCTTATAATATATATCAACTAGAGTTATATTGCAAAAATATATTGCTTAGCAACAATTATTTATGTCTGTACTGTATTTGTATAGCTAATTGTTGTTCTATAGGTGTATGCTTCCCACACTCATAAACATATTACATTTTTTTTCATACATTCAAGGACTTCCAAGCTTTTTATTTGAGGGGGGCTGAGGTTAAAATTAGGGGTTTTAAAGGTTTTATTTGTTGGGGGGGGGGGGGGGTGTTTCGATCTTATCAAAATTTGCTTGATTTTTACGTCGACATTACATCCAATGTTATTTTTAATTATTTGAAACCTATACTTCTTTTCACCAATATTATAAAAGCTTTAATAATAACTTTAGCTTTAGTTCATTAAATAGAATACATAGTATACAAATAACTTTTCCCAAGGGAGGGAGAGGACATTGGAATTTCACTGAACTCCAAAGTTTTAAAAACAAGTTCTGCTATTCGTTGGATTGAAAATAATGATTTGGTAGTGCAAAATTAATTTAATTTAATCTAAAAAAGAAGTTATTTTGTTTATCATATTTGGAAGATGTAATGATGGGGGGGGGGGAGATAGTATTAAATTTCATTTTATTGTCTTATACTTTAATATCCAAGTACTTTCCTTATTATTCTATCTTTGGATGTTGTCATACTTGTTTTTTTATTGCTTTAGCGGTAATTCTTTTGGTTTTTAATAGCAACAAGTATATTACATAACACAAGAGTTTTAAATGGTAAATGATTTTTTAAAAATAATTAAGATTTTTAAATAACTAAGATTGAATGTATTATAAAGAAAGTAGACATTCTAAAATTTTATGCAATTGAAAGATAAAAGATGTAATTAAAAAACTACATAGTTATAAAAGAAGTTATATATTTATATATATATGAAACAATAGATCTAAATAATCGCTGCACTGGTTTTGCTTCTTGGATAAACTTTCCATTGTTCATATGCTTTAGTGAAGATATTCCCTTAATAGGAAGTTAAAGAATAGTTATTTCTCGCATCGTATTATAAACGGCTTTCCGCGATGAGAACCGGTTCCTACCCACCGGATTCGAATGAATACGAGAAATCTAATTCAAAAATGTAATATTTTTTCTCGTATTCATTCGAATCCGGTGGATAGGAACCGGTTCTCATCCATACGAAAAAACTATGTCTAGCATCGTATTATATCCAGCTTTCTACGAATATAGAAATGTACAATCATAATATTAAAACCAGTTTTTTAGCCGGTGCCTTCGGCACCACGGGGCTAAAAAAACTAGCTTTAATCTCATAATTGTACTTTCAATATCCGCGGAAAGCCGTTTATAATACGATGCGAGAAATAACTATTCCTGTATTGCTTTGAAACATATTAATTTCAGATGGATTACAACCGGTTCGGAGCTATACTGTATTGTATCGTATTATAGAAAAAAAATTTAATTCTAATAAAAAAATCATAATATTAATACCAATGTTTTGTTACTGGAGTATTTTTATTTTAATATCCACGAAAAGCTGTCTATAATACGATAAGATAAATAATTATTCATTATGAACTAAAATGCTACAAAAACATTTAACTTTTTATAAGACACTTTTCTTTAGACTGATATCTTCTGGCCCTTTAAAAAAAAGTATTGGGAATTTTGGATCCTTTAAAACTATAGTAGTCGCCCTTGATTTCTAAATTCCCTACGTTCAAGACCTCAGGCCACACCTTGGGCAGTTTCTAAAGAAATTTAGTTTTATTTTATCACAGCAAATTAACAGGCTTGATAAGTTAGAAAACCTGTTGTGAATCTAATCTTATCAAGCCTTTAGAAACTTACACATTGCCAATTTTTTGCATTCTTTATTCTGATGCTAATAAATGTATGTGCATATATTTGAAAGGGTGAAATAAAAGTTTTACAAATTTCTCAAAGCTTTTCTATAATTTTCTTTTTAAAACTAAAATTGAAGTAAAAATCAACCCCTACCTTTCTTCCCTCAAGTGCCCTTAGAGGCCTCTAGGGGCGTAGCCGCTAGTGATTGATAATTTTATAAATAACCTTGTTAACTACATATCTAGGACAATAAATGTATAAGTATAGTTGTGTAAACTACCTGGCCCAAGTGGTTGTGACCCATTTCGTCTGCTGGCATATTACATTCTGCTCTATTCTTGCGACGTTTTTGGCTGATATTCAAAGACACAGTAAAAAGTCGTCAAAGGGTCCCCTGCACTCCGTAGGTAGAGTTATATAAAGCTCGTGCCCCCTTTATTCTTTTACTTTAATTTTAGGACTAGGGAGATAATGTATATAATTCCTATACTTACACTCCCAGAAAATGCATCAAGGCAATCAGATGTGTCCACAGATAAAGGGTTAAGCAAATATGAATATATGTCTCCAGTAAGAAAATTATTATTGGTTAATTTAATATAGAGCTGTAATCTCAAATATAAACTAGCTTAATTCTGTTTAACCAAACTGAAAGATTGAGTAAGAAAAACATTACATGATACTAGAACAATTGTATCATTGAGGCCCCTATTATATCACTAGTGGATGGGACCCTAGCATCTAGGGGCTCTGTAAGCAAAGAAATAAAATTGGAGCAGAATAACAGCCCAAAACCTTCCAAAGGCTCAAATCCCAGGATAAAATTGTTTTAAACAATCCCGGGAGATATGTGAAGCTTCCCTAAATGGTTAAATAGTTATTGAAATCTTAAGTTCAGACAAAAAACATTCCTACTTTATATCTTAGGAGGATATACTTATTCTTTTATTTCCTGAAATTTTTGCAATTTAATTTTCTCCTATCGACGTCTCAGTAAACAACAAGTTTCTATTTGTATGCTTATCAAAAAGAAAGTAATTAATTAGTTTTCTCGTATTCATTTGAATCCGGTGGATAGGAACCGGTTCTCATGAATACGAAAAAACTATGTCTAGCATCGTATTATATCCAGTTTTCTACGAATATAGAAATGTACAATCATAAGATTAAAACCAGTTTTTTTAGCCGGTGCCTTTGGCACCACGGGGCTAAAAAAACTAGTTTTAATCTTATAATTGTACATTCTATATCCGCGGAAAGCCGTTTATAATACGATACGAGAAATAACTATTCTCGTATTCATTCGAATCCGGTGGATAGGAACCGGTTCTCATCCATACGAAAAAACTATGTCTAGCATCGCATTAAATCCAGCTTTCTACGAATACAAAAATGTACAATCTTAAGATTAAAACCAGTTTTTTAACCCGTGCCTTCTGTATATAATACGATGCAAGAAATATCTATTCCAGTCTTGCTTCGAAACCGATTAATATCTGATGGATTAGAACCTGATCTGAGCTATAAAGAAAAACCATGTATCGTATCGTATTATGTCCAGATTGTGGATGTATAGTTGCCATTGCCGTATGTCTTTGAAACCATTAAATATCATATGGAATTAAACAAGTGCTGAGCTATTCTGAAAAAAACATGCACTGTATTGTATAAAAGACATTTTCCTAGAATAATGAAATAAAAATCATAAAATTTATGAATTTTGTAGTTTTGTAAATAAAAGACCAATTAATGAATATTAATTGGACAGTTGATAAATATTAGCTTAACCAAAACGTGTAACAAAACTAATATTTTTTTTCTTAAAATTTTTCTAGTCATTCATGTTGCATTTGTCACTTTTATTTCATTTTCTTTCTTTCATTATTTAGCATTATTATTCAATTTTTAATTACTTTCTTTGAAAGTAGCAGAGCAACTTTTATTGGTTGTATGTAAGTACTTCCAGCTTTGAGCTTTACTTTCAATAACCATAACTTCATTTACATTTTGGGTAACCATATCTTTCAGAATTTATTGTCCCCTTTTTTATAACTCTTTTTTTTCATCCTTTCTTATGCACGTATCTTTCTATTTTTCTTCCTATCAACTCTTACTGTTCTTTTTTTAATCTTATTTGTTACAATCACTTTTATTGAATAACTAACAAGGATAGGTTTTGTTCAAAGAGGGTTTGACAGTCAGATAGACAGTCAAATAGAAGTTTAATCTACAGAATTGTTAACAACTTTGTTTGGGGACTTTAATTGAATTATGATTGATGGATCATTAGGTTGAGTGTCCAAACATTTCAACCACTAATTCTAATCTAAAGAAGGTTTAACATTGTGTATCATCGGGGATGTATATCCTTTTTCGGCCATTGTCTTATACCTTTTGTTAAAATGAGCATTGGAACCTTAGCCGTATTAAACATGTCTTGAGTCTTAAAAATGCATTAGATTTGTTGATCATTTTTTCTTGCATTAGAAATTAAACAGATGTGACGCAACAGTCATCCAAGCGAAGACTTTTAGATCCACATTTTTACTTGGCTTTTTGACTTTTGCAGCTGTTCTGTAAAAGATGTTTATTTGATCTTTAATTTTATATCTTTGAAGGCTTTACTTGTACCCGGTAGGTTAAGGCTATTTTCAAACAATAAAGTTTATATATTCATTAATATTTTTATTGTGCATATTTATCTTAACTGGATAAAACCAAATGATATGCCATATATGTATACTTTCTAAAGATATTTAAATGCATTGAAAAATTCTTTATTTTCTTTCAGCAGGTTAGGTCTTTAACTTTCAAAAAAATTAATAGTTAAAGTAAAATTAAGGAAAATGTTAGTTCCATGGCCGGGAATGATTCACAAGCGCAAATTTTTTTTTAAAGAAGGGAATTAAGGTTTTTTTCCTAACAGAAATGATAAAACTAAGAAATTATTCGTAAATCAAAATGACAATTTTAGTTGTAGAAAAGATGATATAATAGTTATTTCTTTTTCGTATTATAAACCGCTTTCCGCGGATATAGAATGTACAATTATAAGATTAAAACCAGTTTTTTAGCCCCGAGGTGCCAAAGGCACCGGATTCGAAAAAATACGAGAAAGAAGTTTTTCCTATATGGCTTCGAAACCGATTTTTATCTGCTGGATGAGAAACAATTCTCTCCATTCCACAGCTACAATATCCCTTGTACAGTTTACATTATAAAACTAAATCAGGGATAAAAAGGGATTGTGTACATGCCCAAAATCACCCCTTCTGTAGATTACAATTGGTAGTTGAAACGTTTTTACACTCAACTATACGAACCAACCAACTAAAATTCGATAAAAGTCCCCAAGGTTGTTAAGCCAACGACTAAGAACACGTTATTCTAAGACTTTGGGGACTTCGTAATAAACAGCCCAATGTCCCCTCCCTCCATGGAACTAAATGCATTGATGATAAATAAAATCAAAGTCACCATAACATTTAAAATTAATAAGCATAACCACGAATTTGGAAAAGTTGTAAAATTATTTTAATTCTAGGTTAATTTATGGTTTTTTTATTCTACTATACATGCATTGATTAGTAGCGCAGCAATACAATGAAAAATATCATGTAGGATAGTTATCCTTCTTGTATAAAATAATTTATATATAATACATTAAAGCATAACCTGGTAGATATTATAAATAAATGACTTTTCTATTAGTAAAAATACCATAGAAAAACTATTAATCTTATGAAGTAATAAATGTAACAATATGAAACAGTACAAAAGAATTATAATCAATTATTTACATTTTTCCCCACAGATGGAGAAAATTATTCTGAAAACTTAATGCATTGTTCAAATGACTCGATGACAAAATCCTTAATTATATATATAAGTAACAAGATGTATCTGTGTGTTTGTGTGTCTGTCTGTAGTTTAAGCTCTAAATAACCGCTGGATCGACAGGATTCACCTTTACAATAAATTTACAGAGAGGATAACCCTACCCTTCAAAGAGAATCTGACTTCCTTTTAAAAATTTATATCCTTTTTCCTTTTTTTAAAATTAAATTGGAATTGAATTATTGCCTTAACCCACCCCCTCACACACACACACACACTCCCCCTAGAAGCCTCTAGGGACGTAGCTATAAAACAACACTTTTGCCGAAGACTAGATAGCAACATGTCTTTATAATTTCTATATATGTCCGTTTCTCCTATTCATTTTCAATATAAATTGTCTTTTTTTCCTTGATTGACCCTGTATGTGTCAAAATGTAGAACGCAATACCATCCTTTAGGCTACAGCTAGACTCTTTCTATGCATTGATAAACTTAGCGAGTTCAATAGGATTTTCATGTTACTTTGTGTACTTTTTTTCCTATAATTTTATTCTTTAAAAGGGGTAATTTTGTTTATCATCATTGGGGTTGTACAATAAGTTATTGAATCTTGTCTTATCCCTTAAGTTCCATGCTTAATTTTCATTATTTAAAATAATATCGGTATAATTGTAAATAGTTGCTACACCCCTAGAGGGGCTATGTATTTGAATGAGAAGGAAGGGTTAGTCTAAAACCAACATGAAACTTAAATTGAAAAAAAGAATAGTATAGTTCAAAACTATCCAGGGACTTATATGAAGCTTCCCAGTAATTGGTAATTTAATTTGTTCAGGGGTTAGTGCAATCTTAACAGACAAATAAAAACTTTGCTTATTTTCTATTTTAAAATATAAATGAGACATAGAAAGCTCGCATGAAATTTAAACACTAGATACATTTTCAAATTTATGAGTTAAAACAATAATTCTATATTGTATCAAAAGATTAAAAAATCCGCCACTGCAATTTTACTCAATTCAGCGTTTTGAAAGAAAAAGTAATTTTAGCTGTTTCATTTATTTCATATTGTTGAGAAAATTACATGTGGCTACGTTTTGATATATTTGTAAACTTAAAATAGCCAACTTTTCACAAAATTTAAATTTATGCAAGTAATATTATTTTAAAAACTATTAAATAAACTGTTCAAAGAATACTTTAAGTGTCCACTTTTAAAAACAATCATACAAAAAAATTTCGAAGATGTTTGCTGTTTTGACAAATGTAATTGCTTTTTTAACATTTCTGGTTACTTTGTAAAATAACTAATACAAATAACTGATCAATTATTTTTCATTATTTAATTTTCACCGTGAAAAATCCGCTAAATCATATAATTTCCTTTGATTATATTGATTTTAAGCAGCACTCGGTTACTGCATCAGCATTTAGCCACTGTCGCTGTTAAAATTTTAACTATATTTTGCATAAGTCAAAGTTGTAGTACGTTCAGCCTAAGCCGAGGTTTTACTTTAGACAAAATGTAAACTTTCCTAACATTCATGTGATAATCTAACTTAATCTTAAAAAGTTAAATAAGATTAATTTGCATTAAAATATGATGATACAACCATTGGTGTGTCACTTAAAATTTAAATTGAGAAGGCCTGTCTTTACCTTTTTCACCCCCTGTTACTCGCTATGCACGTCAATGATTACAAACGTGCACTAACTTTATATTTTGCCGTAAAAGTTTAGCAAAAAGTTAACATTTGATTTCTACTTTTAAGATTTTAAAAGCATAAAAGCATTACCTAAACTAAATTTGATTTAAAAAGTTGTTGTATTTAGCATCGTTGTAAAAATATCAATAAAAGCATAGATTAAAATGCTAACGGCATAATAAAAAGGACAGTTTATGGCTTTAATACCGGGCCAACAAAAAAGAAAACGATAGTAACGTTACAATAAGTCTAGAAATATGTAGATTTTAAAAGAATTCACTGATTATCCTATTATATAAAGATCTTGCTAATTACAGAACCGATTATGCTGTAATATGGGTTTATGGTTTTCCAGCCCTAGAGTCTGAGGACCAAACCACTAGTTAGTTTTAATTGTTAAAGGACATCCACAATAATTTGAAGAAAAACAATTTAGTTTTCCTTTTTTATGACCCCAACCCACCCCTTTTTACAGCCTAATTCCACAAAGTGGCAACCTTTTTTTTGTCAAAGATAATAAAATTTCACTTTTTCCTCCCTTTCACTAATTTAGATAAGAAACTTGAATTTTCTAATCTAGATAAGTTTTAACTCGTGATATTTTTAGTTGTGAAGCTTATCTATAATTCATGTCTCTCTACTTGTACAAAAGACTTTAACATTATCTAGAAACATTGGAGAAAATTGGAGTATCATAAAAGTTGCGATTAACTTAAAATCTACTAATATAGTTTGAACTATGTACGTATATCTTAGATATGTATACCTATATAGAAGATTACACTATGATTTAAACAATAGACATATATTTTATATACTTCTATATTTTTAACATGTATGACTGACTTTCACCATTAAAAACATTAATAGTTTAAAGTAAATTTGACCTATAAGTTATATCTTAATATTTATAAGCCAAGAACTAATACCAATTTATTTAAAATAACAAAAAATTAGTATTACAAAAATAACAAAGATTTCCATTATACAAACAAATAGGAAGACTTGATTTGTATCCCCACACAAAAACAAGAAGAAATATTTGCAAGGGTGTGAACTCACAACCCTCACCATGGTCAGCTTTCAGCGCATGAAAGAAGATTTTGATGATATTTCAAATCAGGTTAAAAATTTTGTTTAAGATAATAAAATTTTATTAAACCATTGTTTTAAGTTTTTTTACGATTCAAAGGGAAGGGAATGACATAAAATTGCCTGGAATCACCCTAAGAACTATGTAAAACTTTCCTAAAAAGGAGATACCTTAAGCTACAGACAAAAAGATTACCATTTTATATAACAGACTAGAGGTTGCGCCAGGGCCTTCTCTATTCGAAAAGATAGGGAAGGCAAAAATAGCTTAAAACCAAAGACTTAAATCTAAAAATAAATTAGCCTTAAACTATTCTAAGACCTATGTAAAGCTTCCCTTTAGCTACCCCTAAAGCATGTTTATCAATTAAATTATCTCTTCAATAATACGACTATTTTTTTAATTCTTTAGGTTAGCCGCAAGTTCCCTGGGCGACCAGTTTTCTGGTTAGTTGTTGTTTCTGTCATCTTTCTTCTTGTTATACTGGGCATTGGTATTGGCTACGGTAGCGCCCCCTCAGGTATGCGGACACCCATTGAACTACATATGATACGAGTTTCATTTTAGGATTTCCTAATTGTTTATGATGTTAAGTTGCACTGTTTTTTAATACCAAGGCATTCTCCTATGCTTTATATCATTATTGTCAAGCAAATACAATTGAAGTAGTTGTGAACACTTTTACAATGTTTAATTTCGTCTCTGTACTAAGATATTAAAAGATTAATGTATGTTCTCAGGGTGGGGATCCTTGCCGACCTTTAATTGGTTGTTTGAATATCAGCGTTGGAAATATTAACACAGCCAAGTCGCTACAAAAGATCAAAATTTGCTAGTAAACGAAAAAGGTTCACACAACTGGAACCATGAAGATGTCTGGGTGTTTTACATCTATACTAATTATTGACATTATTAATTTAATTCAGGTAAAAAGAATGAGGTATTATTCCAGTACTGGATCACCAACCTGTCAGCCTCTTGTCCACCCCTCCATGGAGAAAAGCTCGCTACAACCCTAGAAGCTGGTCAGAGCTTTGAAGGACTTAGGGACATATTTATTTGATTTGACCACACTAAGAAAAATAATAATTAAGGTTATGTTAAAAAGGATAAACTATTAGTGGCAACAAGTTTTTCTTTAGACTTTATATCTCTTCAAAAGGTTTTAAAACTCTAGATACAGGTACAATGCAAAAGAAAATCCTAAGAAAAAAGTAAGCATGTCACATAAAAAGACAATTAAAATTAAGCTTTTTTCAACACCATTTGCATGTTCAGCACAAATTTTACTAGGTTTTAGATTTAATTTTAATAAATGTGATACTCAGTGTTAATCTACAGTGTCAAAGAGACTATAAACCTTATCCATTACAAGTAAGTAACCATATCTTAAATTATGCTTTTCTGATGAGATAATGCTTATTCTTAAGTGGCTTTAGATGCCTTATTTTGTCTTATGTTGCAAGCAGTGAAGCTGTGTCTTTTCTTTGGCTAATGCATTCCCATAAATACTTGAAATTCAGGGACAGGTAGATGCAATGTTAATCATCATTGGGACATGTGTAAATTAAATAAATATGTAAAAATAGTGTGGATTTACAGTGCAAAGGAGATTATACACCTTTTCCTTTACAAGTAAGTTAAAATTAAAATATCTTAATATTTAAATTTCCTAGAGGAAGCAGCGTGAAGTGAAAAATGACTTCATACAAAACAAATGATCAATGATAGACCCATATACATTTTAATTGATCAATGGTAAAATGTATACAGGCCTATCATTGGTCATTTGTATTGTATGACGTCATTTTTTATAGGCACTATAAGTTGCTTCTTCCTAGACTTTTGTTTTCAATTCAATATTGATTATTTCAAATGGTTAAAATTGTATTTACCCATTTAGGTTCGTTGTCAGAGAAAGCAGGTGTTTGATAACAGCGATGTGTTGGAGTGGTCCGGCATCCCTGTCTGCTATCCCAGCAAGCTTGTCACTCCTGAACATTGGAGTAGGGTTAAGCTAGCCAGGTAGATACTGATAGATAGATAGATGTATAGATAGAGAGACAGACATCCCTGTCTGCTATCCTAACAAGCTTGTCACCCCTGAACATTGGAGTAGGGTTAAGCTAGCCAGGTAGAAACTGATAGATAGATAGATGTATAGATAGAGAGACAGACATCCCTGTCTGCTATCCTAGCAAGCTTGTCACCCCTGAACATTGGAGTAGGGTTAAGCTAGCCAGGTAGATACTGATAGATAGATAGATGTATAGATAGAGAGACAGACATCCCTGTCTGCTATCCTAGCAAGCTTGTCACCCCTGAACATTGGAGTAGGGTTAAGCTAGCCAGGTAGATAGAGTGATAGATGGATAGCTAGACATATGGATAGATAGATTGTTAGATAGATCCCTGTCTGCTATCCTAGCAAACTTGTCACCCCTGAACATTGGAGTAGGGTTAAGTTAGCAAGGTAGATAGAGTTATAGATAGATAATTAAAAAGATTTTTAGATAGATGTATGTAATGTTAGATAGATGGATAGACAGGTTGTTGATAGATAGACAGACAGTTAGGCTATTTTATAAAACAGTAGACAATAAGATATAGAAAAGCATAAATAAATGTAAAAAGGTAGATATAAAAATAGATAGCGAACAGATAAGCGACTAGATAGACTAATACAAAATAGTTAGTAAGAAAGTTATATGACATATGTACATGCAAAAATAGATAGATAGATTTATAGACAGACAGAAAGACATATAAAAGATAAACGTTAATATAGATTAAAGATATTTAATTACCAACTCACAAGTATTTAAATATGTGGTTTATTTTGAATTATAAATTGTTTCCTGTACAGATATGTACATTCTTCAGATGCTTTGAACAAACTATAGAAGATAGATAGATAAGATAATTACAGATTTATTTAAAATCCTGAACTGTTATAGGTCTGTCTCGTGTACAGGAACCACTCAAAGTACAAAATGTGAGATGCACTGCATCCAAGATTATGTTGCTGTTGAAAAAGAAAAGTAAGTATACAATTGATGATAAAGCTTTACAGACATAATTACAAACAGTTAAGAAAAGCAATCTATGTAATTATATATATTGCCCCTAGAGGCCTCTAGTTGCACTTTAAATGTTTTTTTTTATTTTAAACGATATTACACATTTTTTCTATGTTGCGTTGAAGTCTCTTTTTTTATTTCTCTTGGGAGGGTGGTGGTACCCTTCCCCAAAATAGTTATAAACCTTCCCGGGACCTATGAAAAGCTACCCTGTTAAGCAGAACTCAATATGAAGCTTCCCTAAAATGAAAACACAATCAGTTCAATAGTTATAGAATATAGAAAACCTAAAGAGACTTTCAATATGAAACTTCATTACATTACACATTTCATAGAATAAATAGAGACATTTTATCCCATTGACATGAACTCTTATTTCAATTAGTTAAGATGTAAACTTTATCAAGGTATGAATGTACAGAAATGCCATGCAGGGCCTGGAGCACTGATGAAAAGGATTGTTTCTTCTGTGATCAGGTACACAGATAGATAGATAGATAATTCAAAAGATAGACTGATAGACAGATTGAAAGATGTACAGAGCTTGGAGAACTGATTTATAGGATTGTGGTACGGTGGATAGATTATAGATAAATAATTATTTAGATTGATGGATAGATAGATGCAAAGAGTTCAAAGCTCTGAATGGAAGGATTTATTCTCTATGCTGAGAAAGATAGAAGGGTTCATAGATATATAGATGGATGCAGAGATAATTAGATGTGTGAAGACATAGATATATAGATGGATGGACGTAATATCTGGCAGAAATTTTAAAGCATGAGAATGATTATTTTGTTTTAGATAGAGGGTTATATATTGCTAGATTATCAAATATTTAAAGATAGGTATATTAAGCACATTGTATAAATAATTACATGAACAAATTTAGCAAGTTAAATTTTTTTTGACATAAATTGATGGTTCAAAAATAAGACAGATATTAATTATGTTAATTTAAGAACTGTACTCAAATGGCGGAGACTAATGATCCTAGACCAGAGGATCTCTTGGAGAAGCTATCCTGTGACAGAGACTGTACTTCAGTAAGTATCATAGATAAACCGCGCTATCTTAAAAAGCTGCATTGTCAGGCGCGTGAAATTGATAATCAAATTAGGGAGAATGCCTTGGTCTATAAACAAGCGCTTTCCAATACCATGCACAGTTAGGAATTCCAAACAAAGGTTAACCAGTCCAAGGATTGGTTGTTTGTTGGGTATTGCCTTACCTAAAACCCTTGGTGTTTGGACTGAAAAAGAGATATAGATTTTCCTTAGTTATCCATCATTGTTGGACCTGACATTACAGTGCCATGGAAATCGATGTATTATCACTTGGATGCTGCACAAGATGTTCATGTACTCTAATAAAGTAAACCTCACAGCTGGCTAAAATAACTATACCCTCCATCACCCCAATTTACCTCATTCCCTCCCCTTCTACTGGATAGACAAACTGACCAATTATAAAGGTCCTCCACATAAGCAAGTTAAATTGACGACAAACTTTTCAATGTTAATATATCCACATACATCATATATACATTGTCATGGACAATAGACATCCATAATAGTCTTCACGAATAATTTCAGCTAGTACTTATTAGGGTACTTTTATTAAAGCGCTACAACGCAATTCTAATAATGGAACTGGCATTCATTACCATTATTTGTATTTTAGATTGTTGTTGGATCTGAGGGGAAAGCAGCTGTATGGCAGAATAAAAGGACTGGCGTGTTCACATTTATTGGGGAGCATAATGGTAGACCTGTGTATATGAATAATGCCACTGGAGAACATCTATACTATACATTCACAGGTATCATAATAATAATAATGGTAGACCTGTGTATATGAATAATGCCACTGGAGAACATCTATACTATACATTCACAGGTATTATAATAATAATGGTAGACCTGTGTATATGAATAATGCCACTGGAGAACATCTATACTATACATTCACAGGTATTATAATAATAATGGTAGACCTGTGTATATGAATAATGCCACTGGAGAACATCTATACTATACATTCACAGGTATTATAATAATAATGGTAGACCTGTGTATATGAATAATGCTACTGGAGAACATCTATACTATACATTCACAGGTATTATAATAATAATGGTAGACCTGTGTATATGAATAATGCCACTGGAGAACATCTATACTATACATTCACAGGTATTATAATAATAATGGTAGACCTGTGTATATGAATAATGCCACTGGAGAACATCTATACTATACATTCACAGGTATTATAATAATAATGGTAGACCTGTGTATATGAATAATGCCACTGGAGAACATCTATACTATACATTCACAGGTATTATAATAATAATGGTAGACCTGTGTATATGAATAATGCCACTGGAGAACATCTATACTATACATTCACAGGTATAATAATAATAATAGCAGACCTGTGTATATGAATAATGCCACTGGAGAACATCTATACTATACATTCACAGGTATAATAATAATAATAGCAGACCTGTGTATATGAATAATGCCACTGGAGAACATCTATACTATACATTCACAGGTATAATAATAATAATAGCAGACCTGTGTATATGAATAATGCCACTGGAGAACATCTATACTATACATTCACAGGTATCATAATAATAATAGCAGACCTGTGTATATGAATAATGCCACTGGAGAACATCTATACTATACATTCACAGGTATAATAATAATAATAGCAGACCTGTGTATATGAATAATGCCACTGGAGAACATCTATACTATACATTCACAGGTATAATAATAATAATAGCAGACCTGTGTATATGAATAATGCCACTGGAGAACTTTTATACTATACATTCACAGGTATCATAATAATGATTGCTTACCTGTGTATATGAACAATGTCACTGAACTTTACTTGAATTTTGATTGGTTGGTTCATTGAGTTGAGTGTCCAAACGTTTAAACCACGAATTGTAATCTACAGTTTTATTTGTATCATAATTAGGGATGTACATTAATTTATCGGCCGTTGACTTATCCATGTTTTTCTCTAATAAAATACTTTTTCTACTTCAATTAAGAAGGAGGGGGAGGGCATCTTTAGCTAATCACTTCTTATACAAAGCTTCCCAAAATATTATGAAATAAAAGAATCACAGTAATAAAAGCATTCCAGGTTTGTCTGAATAAAAAAAAAGAAAACCAATCCTGCTACTTTACCAAAGGAAAAGCATTTGCAGATAGGTTTCGTGATTTTATTTTACTCTAACAAACTTTAAAAATCCTATTGTTTCAGGTGCTGAGTGGTTGGTGGGACCTGATTATAGAAAACCCCATGCAGGTAAAGTCATTAGCCGTTTCTGATACTTTAATGGACAAAAAGTTACTGTTTTTAGATTAAAGTTTATCTGTTACTCTAAATCTAATAAACCATACTTTTAAGGGGAAATTGGGTGCTTTCCATCAATGTGCAAAGAGAGCACAGAAACCTTCTTATTATTTTTTCCACTAGATTTTTTTAGGAAGCCACGAGAAATTTTCAATTGGTTCATATTTTCTTCTTTATAATGTATTTATTTCAGGCATTCAAGTATTCAAGAACTCTGACAAAATCTGCCCAGAGAGACATGGTGGAGAGAATGTTACTAAATTGTACATTGACTCCAGCAAACCTGTACCTTTAGGTAAATATCTTTATGCATTAATTAGGCCACAAGTATTCCCTTTTAACCCTTACTGGTCGGGGGGGGGGGGGGGGGGGGCTAAATCAGCCTATTGTAGAAAGTACAAATATAATAAACTTTGTATAGATTTTCGCAAAGGGGTAGTTTCACGAAAGGCATTTGAACTTAATTTAGTGAACCGCACATTTTTATCTGGGTAATTGGGTAAACTACATTTATATGGCATATATTTGAAAGAAGTTCAATTTTCTACCACGTAGTTTTTAAAATATCAAGACTTGAAAACCGTCTTTTTAAATTGCATATATCATAAAAAGACGATTTTCAAGTCTTGATATTTTCAAAACTACGTGGTAGAAAATTGAAATTCTTTTAAATATACTAGCGGCTACGCCCCTAGAGGCCTCTAGTGGCACTTTAAATGTTTTTGTTTGTTAAATTTAATTTTTTATGTACGATACCAGGTGACCCCTAAAATGGTGGGTCCACGCATTACGTGCATGACAGATATCTCGAGTTTTTTCCGTCTTAATTTCTTACGACTTTTTATACAGTTTTGTATTGTGGGAGGCGTAGTTAGACAAATTAGTTGGGGGGGAAAGTACCAATTCAACGGTGGGCGTTCATTTCCGCATGCTATCACTTCAGCATATTGTTTCATCAATACACAAAAGCAAATTAAATTAGAAGGGGTATACAGTAGTGGGTATAATGGATCTAAAGGGATAATGATAATAAGACAATGGCCGATAAATTAATATATACCCCAATGATGATACTTAGAATAACCCCTTCAGTAGATTAAAATTTGTGGTTGAAAAGTGTGAACAATCAACCTAATGAAGCAACCAATTTAAATTGACCCAATCCCCAAAATTGTTAAGCCAACTAATGAAAAAACGTTATTTTAAAACTTTGGGGACTATTGTCATTGCCCACTCTTTCTCTGCTGTACAAAGTTTATACTGTGTTAACAAGGACAAAAGGGATGAAAAGTAGAAAATATTTTTTTTCATGAAATAAAAGAAATATATTTTTTTCATTAAATAAAACAAATATATTTTATATATCAAAATATTGTAGATCCTAAATAAATTGAGTTGATTAATTTAACACATCGTATTATAGACATCTTTCCGTGGATAATAAGTGAAAACAAGGTTCCAAATGCCTGAGCTAACAAAACTGGCGCTAATCTTATGATATTTACTTTAATACTCATGTAAAATTTCTGTAATATTAATAGTAATAGAGTACCCCCGCTACTAGAAATCATTTTGTTTTTTACCAACTAAGAACTTACGGCAAATTTTTAGATATTTAAATTAATTTTTTTAAAAGAAATAATAGTTGATTATTAAAATCTCTTCTTTTCCAACTTTGTTTAAAAAATTAATTTAAATACTAAGAAGAAAAAAATAATTAATCTTGTGTACTTTCTTTAAGAGAAATAATTCTTTAATTTATACATGGGAACGTTTTATGGGGGCGGTTCAAAAAAGTGGTTTATTCACCACCAATAATTAAGATTTAAAAAAAATAAAAATCTATATAATAATTATTTTATATATGTTATAAATTTAATTCCTTAGCAACGTTTATTTGAACAGTTACAAGCAACTTTAGATCAAGTATCTATTAATTTGAATTCGTTCGCATGTGTTCAAATAAGTTCGTATCAAAGTGAATTATGTTTACAGGAATAAATTTAGTTGAAATATGGATCTTGAAATTGTTGACGAAGTTTATCTATAATTTGAAATGTCTGTCAGCTTGTCAATGTAACTTTTTTTCTGCTTTTATTTTTAATTTTTATATTTTTTTGTAATTTTCTCAGAGCTTTTGAAACAGAGTGACAGATTAACAGGTAGAAAAACAAAGTGAGTTACAGAGTAGATTTGCTTTAAAAAATGTGTTTATCTGCCAACATTTTAATTTTGTTAGTGAGTGAATAAATATTAGTTTTTTAAAAGCAAAGATTTTCTATAATTAGGGTCTGTCCGTCTGTATGTGAGTTTATCATTATGGGACAGTTAGCTATTCTGGTTAATTTATTTGAAATATAGGTGTTCAAGTCAATTTCAGGCTCCAGGTATGATCCTGCAGGTCCTGATCCTCCAGGTCTCCAGAATGATTTAAAAGCCTCCTGTGACCGCAATTTTTAACATAGAGCCTTCAAATTTTAAACTTAAGCTTTTCTTACACGCCTACATAACGTATCAAAATTTTATTAAGATCCGCCGTTTTCCCGCTGACCGTCGACTGCGGTGGCTGGCAGGTGCCAAGTACAGCTGCGGCCGCAGAAATTTATGTTTTGAGATTTCTAATATAAAATTTATATAAAAATAAACATTTTCTGACAAAAATATTTTTCTAGCTTCAAAGATAAAAAATGAAAATTTTAAGTAGAAAAGGACTTAAAAACAAAGGTTGTTAAATAAAAGGGTGAAGAAAGCGAAAATTGACTTAGGTTCAGTTATAGTCGGAAATTCATTATCCAACAAGGGCCATGCACTGAGATAATAGAGAAGGGGGGGGGGCGTTGAGCCCTACCCCCAACCGATAAATGTGCAGCAAGGGGCTCCAGGTTCAGGTGCTGCAGGCTGGAAGGTAACTTCTGGACAGGTATAAATGAAAAAAAAATTTAGTTTTAAGAGTTAGAGATCAACTTATACAACCAAATATGCATCTTTTGGGATGTCATGAGCATATATAAAGAAAAAATAAAAATCAGCCTCCAGGTTCAGGTCCTGCAGTTCTCCAGGTGAATTCTGGACAGGTAAAAACTGAAAATTTTTAATTTTATAGTTAGAACAGAACTTATTTAACAAAAGTTTCTACTTTATTGATGGTATGAACTAATTTGAAGAAAAACTTGAAATCAGGCTCCAGGTTCAGGTCCTACAGGCCTCCAGATAAATTCTCAACAGGTAAAAACTGAAAATTTTTATTTTTGAAGTTAGAACAAAACTTATTTAACAAAAGTTGCTACTTTATGGATAGTGTTAACATATTTGAAGAAAAATTTTAAATCGGGCTCCAGGTTCAGGTCCTACAGGCCTCCAGATAAATTCTCGACAGGTAAAAACTGAAAATTTTAACTTTTAAAGTTAGAGTATAACTTATTAATCAAAAGTTGCTACAATATAACTAGTATTAACCAATTTGAAGAAAAATTTTAAATCAGGCTCCAGGTTCAGGTACTGCAGGCCTCCAGGTGAATTCTGGACAGGTTAAAAACTGAAAATTTTTACTTTTGAAGTTAGAACATAACTTATTAAATTAAAGTTGCTACTTTATGGATAGTATTAATATATTTGAAGAAAAATTTGAAATCGGACTACAGGTTCAGGTACTGCAGGCCTCCAGGTGTATCCTGGACAGGTAAAAACTAAAAATTTTAACTTTTAAGGTTAGGGCATAACTTATTTAACAAAAGTTGCTACTTTATGGATAGTATTAACTCATCTGAAGAAAAATTGGAAATCAGGCTCCAGGTTCAGGTGCTGCAGGCCTCCAAGTGGATCCTGGAAAGGTAAAAACTAAAAATTTTAACTTTTAAAGTTAGAGCATAACTTATTAATTTAACGTTGCTACAAGATGACTAGTATTAACCAATTTGAAGAAAAATTTTAAATCGGGCTCCAGGTTCAGGTACTGCAGGCCTCCAGGTGAATTCTGGACAGGTAAAAACTGAAAATTTTTACTTTTAAATTTAGAACATAACTTATTAAATCAAAGTTGCTACTTTATGGATAGTATTAACATATTTGAAGAAAAATTTGAAATTGGGCTCCAGGTTCAGGTATTGCAGGCCTCCAGGTGGATCCTGGACAGCTCAAAACTAAAAATTTCACTTTTAAAATTAGGGAATAATTCATTTAATAAAAGTTGCTACTTTATGGATAGTATTAACTCATTAAATTAGGGGTATTGTGTCTACTTGTTGGAATTTTACCACAGTTAGAGCAGTGTATTTCCTGCAGGCTTCCTTTAGTGACTGACCTGTTGACAATATGTTTTTTTTATTTTAGTCAATTGATATTATTTTTTTTGCAGATATAATTCAAAATGTAACAAAATGGTTGGATTTAACTTGAACCTTGAGCCCGATTTAAAATTTCTCTTTGAATTAGTTAAATAGATATAGTTCTAACTCTTAAGTTAAATATTTTAATTTTTACATGTCCAGAATCCACCTGGAGGCATACAGTATATGAACTTTGAGCTCGATTTCAAATTTTTCTTCAAACAAGTTAATACTATCCATAAAGTAGCAACTTTTGTTAAATAAGTTTTAACTTCAAAAATATAAATTTTCAGTTTTTACCTGTCCAGAATTCACCTGGAGGCCCCGCAGTACCTGAACCTGGAGCCCGATTTCAAATTTTTCTTCAAATATGTTAATACTATCCATAAAGTAGCAACTTTCTTTAATAAGTTATGCTCTAACTTTAAAAGTGAAAATTTTTAGTTTTTACCTATCCAGGGTCCACCTGGAGGCCTGCATTACCTGAACCTTGAGCAAGATTTCAAATTTTTCTTCAAATGAGTTAATACTATCCATAAAGTAGCAACTTTCTTTAATAAGTTATGCTCTAACTTTAAAAGTGAAAATTTTTAGTTTCCCCTATCCAGGATCCACCTGGAGGCCTGCATTACCTGAACCTTGAGCCAGATTTCAAATTTTTCTTCAAATGAGTTAATACTATCCATAAAGTAGCAACTTTTGCTAGATAAGTTATGCTCTAACTTTCAAGGGAAAATTTTTATTTTCTACCTATCCAGGATCCCCCTGGAGGCCTGCAGTACCTGAACCTGAAGCCCAATTTCAAATTTTTCTTGAAGTTAGATAATACTATCCATAAAGTAGCAAATTTTGTTAAAGAAGTTATGCTCTAACTTTAAAAGTGAAAATTTTTAGTTTTACCTGTCCAGGATCCACCTGGAGGCGTGCAGTACCTGAACCTGGAGCCCGATTTAAAATCTTTCTTCAAATTAGTTAATACTATCCATTAAGTAGCAACTTTTGTTAAAGAAGTTATAATCTAACTTTAAAAGTGAAAATTTTTATTTTTTACCTGTCCAGGATTCACCTGGAGGCCTGCAGGACCTGAACCTGGAGGCTGATTTTTATTTTTTCTTCATATATGCTCATAACATCCCAAAAGATGCATATTTGGTTTAATAAGTTTATCTCTAACTCTTCAAACTAGTTTTTTTCATTTATACCTGTCCAGAAGTGACCTTCCAGCCTGCAGCACCTGAACCTGGAGACCTATCAAAAAAATTTTAAATATAAGGAAAATACACCCCAAAACTAAACTTTTTTCCCAAATAACCTATCCTCTCACTCCTAAGACAAGGCCTATACTCTCTGTTTACGCAAAAGTGTCAGATCCGCCCCCCCCCCACATATCAATCAAACAACAAACCTTTTGATTTCATGAACTTTTTTTTGTAAGGCTCTTGTGACCGCAATTTTCGACTTAGAGACTTGAAATTTTAAACCTAAGCTGTTCTAACATGCATACATAACATATTTTCTTACCGACTTTTGTCTGCAGCGTCCGGAAACTGCCAAGTACAGCTGCCGCCGCCGAAATTTATATTTGGGATTTCTAATATTATCCTATTATATAAAGTAGTAAGCTTTTTTTTGTCTGTAGTGAAAGATCTTGCTAACCACTGAACCAATATTGTCCACCTTTGCAGTGGAGCTTCTTATAGGTCCAAGGATGGTTTTATTTTTTAAAAAAACCTAGGTATGGTTTTAGTCTATTTTTGCCCTTCTAATATAGAGGCTCTAGATGCTAGGGGCGCAGCCGCTAGTCCTATTATATAAAGTAGTAAGCGTTTTTTGTCTGTCCTGAAGGATCTCGCTAACTGCTAAACCGATATTGTTCTCCTTTACTGTGAAGCTTCTTATAGGTCCTGGGAAGGTTTTGAACTATTTTTGGAGAGGGTTTCTTTACCCCCCTCCCCCCAAAAATATTTTTTAACTCTTTTTAAACGCAAATTTAAAATGGGATAAGGTCGACTTTTCCCCCTCCTACCAGTGCCCCTAGAGGCTTCTAGGGGTGTAGCCGCTAGTATATACATAAAGGTAAACATTTTCTGAAAAAAATTCTTCTTCTAGCTTTAAGAGTACAGAAATTACAGCCTTTTGAAATTTCTAAGTAAAAACGGCCCTAAAAAAAACAAGGTTGTTCAATAAAAAAGTAAAAATTACTTTGATCCACTTATTGTCTGAAATTTAATATCAAACAGGGGACTTGCACAAAAATTTCTAGCCGTCTAGCTCTAGTAGAAACCGAGATAACAGAGTGAACGTTCAATCCCCCCCCCCCCCTCCCCTCGACCTATTAAGGTCAATAAAGGGGACCAACCGATAAAGGTAAAACATAGAGTAAATTCGCTACTAAAAATAAACTGTAAAGTCATCCTAGAATTAATCAAAATTTTTACTTAGTTTCTTGCGAAGAAATCTGCGATACCGTCGCTAATTCTTAAAATTATTATCTATGCTTTTGTCATACAAAATTTAATTCTTTAATAATTTGTATTAAATTTAAATATGGAATGTAAATATCATAAGTAGAAATTATTTGTTTCTATCAATGCGTTGCAAAATTTTAAGTTCGCCAAATTTAAGATATGTCAGAGAGCCAGACCCACCATTTTAGAAGTCACCCGATACCACCTTATTTGACGTTGAAGTCTCCCCTAAGGGGGGGGATTTTTTTGTTTTTGGGGGGGTTAGGGGTGTCCCACCCCTCAAGAAAATATCTTAAAACCACCACAGGACCAGTAGGTATATTCCCTGAAGAGTAGAGCCCATTCGGTTCAGTGGTTACCGAGATCTTAAGCTTCAGACGGACAGACGGACAGACAGATGGACAGACAGACATCGTTCTACTTTGTATTATAGATGGCATATAAATATAGTTAAACCCCTTAACTAGCAAAAAATATGCGGTTCACTAAATTAAGTTCAAATACATTTCGTGAAACTACCCCTTTTGGAACACTCGTGTATATTAGTGCCTACGTTCCTAAAGAATACGGTAAATGTATAACAAAATAAATCAAAAAAAATTTTCTTGGACCTATCTGGGGCTTCATTGTAAAGGAGAAATCAATGTAGAGAGAATATTTGATACAGGAAAACAGACAACCTAACACCAGGCCTTTTTATAAAAGTATTATAATACCAATTAATCTTTCTTTCTATTTAAGGAGAGAGTATGTGGCAGAACGACACTACAATTACTTTCAAATGCTATAAACCACAGGATTTGACGGTAATTGCATCTTTTTAGTAGCGCAACTACTCTATAATTAAATTGTATCCGTCCGTTCACTTTTTTGTTATTTTATTACTGTATTACTTCACCCCTTAGCATTTAGAAACAACATAGTGTATATAATAACACAACTTTATTATCTAGATTGCCAAGTGTGCCTTTACAAAGTACAAAGTGTACAACACAGGGTACTATAATAACACAACTTTACTATCTAGATTGCCAAGTGTGACTGTACAAAGTACAAAGTGTACAACACAGGGTACTATAGTAACACAACTTTACTATCTAGATTGCCAAGTGTGACTGTACAAAGTACAAAGTATACAACACAGTGTATCACAATGATACAGTACCAAGCCAAGTTGAATACTTCTCAGGAGTTTACAGGTAAAATTTGATTTTAAAAGGAAATGAGGAAAAGCCTCCTGAGGTATGAATATGCATCCAAATAAGTTTCTTGATGATAAAATTCGCAAATTTATATTGTCAAACTAATAAATATAGAATATACATGGGAATTAAGACAGGGATGTAATTGCCAACATGGACATAATTTGTTGGTCAGTTCGTTCATCCAGTCTGGGGGGGAGGAAATTGAGTACATGATAATTTTGTACAAGATCCAAAATAAATCCATTGTCAGACTACTTATTAGAAATGCAGCTAAAAAAAGAATGTTACGATCTACCAATGCATTCATACAACACGGTACGTCTAATGGCGAACATTGTCCTTGTTTATTTCTAAATTGTATATTTTTATACTGATATAATTATTTTTCTTAGGAAAGTAGAGGATGGAGATACATTTGGTCTTCAGGCGCCTCTATATATTAATGAAGTAAGTGACTTTTTCTTCTTTTTATTTTCATTTTTTTATATTTTAAATTGTCGTTGAGTTTTTACCTTTTATCCATTTAATATATCATTTATAATTTCTAAAAATTGTATAAAAATAGAATAATTTTCTGTATTTTTTTGTTATTTCCATTAATTTTTATAATTTGATTCATTATTATAGGAGAAGGATTTGTACCTGTTTTCTCATCATATTGGTGGAAAGGTAACTTTCAATTAATCTAAAAGTTCTTCATTATTTTTGCAAATTTAGCTCAGCCGTTCTTTCATTGAAATTAGAAAAAGATGAAATATGAAACGTTTCTTATATGTTCAAGCTACACAAAGTCGGTATTGTATATTTTTTTAAAGAAAAACTTAATTTGTTGTTTCTATATTTAGTCACGTGACATAAACGTATATACTTTATAATGTGTATTTTTGTCGTGAAAACTGTGCATTTGACAGCCTCATTGAATTTTATGGTTGTGAAAATGACAATGAAACTGTGATCACGGCAGCGGTAAAGGTGTAATTTTGACAGTGAATAAAAAGTTGCCAAAAATACAGCAAAAAAATAAATTGACAAAAACACACTAACTTTTTGTCAAAAAAACACAATGACTATATTTTTGCTAGTGGTGGAAGTGGAAGTTTATCTAGGTATGGCAGCTGTCTGAAAACTAACCCCAACTTCTGTAACAGCTGAATATTAATTACTATATGTATGTATCTAAGTATGGCAGCTGTCAGACAAACTAACCACTACTCCTGTAAGAGCTGAATATTAATTACTATATGTATCTAGGTATGGCAGCTGTCAGACAAACTAACCACTACTCCTGTAAAAGTGAATATTAATTACTATATGTATCTAGGTATGGCAGCTGTCAGACAAACTAACCACTACTCCTGTAAAAGTGAATATTAATTACTATATGAATCTAGGTATGGCAGCTGTCAGACAAACTAACCACTACTCCTGTAAAAGTGAATATTAATTACTATATGTATCTAGGTATGGCAGCTATCAGACAAACTAACCACAACTCCTGTAAGAGCTGAATATTAATTACTATATGTATCTAGGTATGGCAGCTATCAGACAAACTAACCACTACTCCTGTAAGAGCTGAATATTAATTACTATATGTATCTAAGTATGGCAGCTGTCAGACAAACTAACCACTACTCCTGTGAGAGCTGAATATTAATTACTATATGTATCTAGGTATGGCAGCTGTCAGACAAACTAACCACTACTCCTGTGAGAGCTGAATATTAATTACTATATGTATCTAGGTATGCCAGCTGTCTGACAAACTAACCACTACTCCTGTAAGAGCTGAATATTAATTACTATATGTATCTAGGTATGGCAGCTATCAGACAAACTAACCACAACTCCTGTAAGAGCTGAATATTAATTACTATATGTATCTAGGTATGGCAGCTATCAGACAAACTAACCACAACTCCTGTAAGAGCTGAATATTAATTACTATATGTATCTAGGTATGGCAGCTATCAGACAAACTAACCACTACTCCTGTAAGAGCTGAATATTAATTACTATATGTATCTAAGTATGGCAGCTGTCAGACAAACTAACCACTACTCCTGTGAGAGCTGAATATTAATTACTATATGTATCTAGGTATGGCAGCTGTCAGACAAACTAACAACAACTCCTGTGAGAGCTGAGTTTCCTTCATCTCCATCCTGTCCTGATTCAGAAACGGTAATTAGAAACTCTATGTATAAAGAAGCAGGATGTTTGTTTATGTGTGTCAATTTGTTGCATAATTTTCTTCACATTTTGTACAGACAGTTAGACATACTACAATTTTTCTTTACAGGTAAGATTCCAGGTAATAGATTTCCTGTCCTTTCGTCGGTACTGCAAAATTCTAACTCTTTTTCTCTCTCTTTTTTTCTTTATGTCCCTCTCTTTATCTTTCTCTCTTTTTCGTTAACTTTTTAATTTTCTCTCTCTCGCCTTCTCTCTTTGTTCAACAAAAACACCTAACTTTTAGAGATAATCTTAATTTTCCCATTTTTATTTTATTATATTACAGAACGGTCTCGGTGTAACCTGGGAATGGTATAACGTGACAACTGCAGCCGGACAACAACAGTACGTACCAGATGAACATATCAAGGTAAATATATATATACTAACAGTACAGATAGACAGACAGAGTAAGGGAAGCCAAGATTTTAAAAGAAAATTAAGATTATCTATACAACTATTAAAGCATAGTTTGTTAAAAGAATATTATATAACAATAATTATTTGTTATAAAATATTATATAAACTTGATTTAAAGAGTCACAACAACAGGCATTAATAAGTTCAAATTTACAATTTAGCTATGATTAATTTATAATTATTTTCTTATTTTATTTAGGTTCGATGCATTTCTCATTCTCATGGTGCCTAAATTTTAATCTTACACCCTACAAAAGGTAATTTGTTTTTACTATTTAAAAAGTTAAAATAGCATTTTTTTGGCATCCAGTTATATAAAAAAAACAGATTTAAGACTTTAACAAAGCAGTTGAAGTTGACAAGATACTGAAATTTTTACAAATAATGTAAAATATGAAGGCATATAACAAATTAAGGTTCCAGTTCCTAATCCTTCAGGTTTCCAGGAAACTTTAAACGGTGTTGCTGGAAGTTTTTACTTGAAGACAAAAAACTATAAAATTGGCATCTTAAGGTTTTTTAGTTGGCAAGATCCTAATTGGTTGGCAAAAGTGATTATTTTTGTCAGAGCATTGTTTATGTTTATGTCGTCATTATGACAAGAATTACCTTCTAAAATAATCTTATATTTTTTAGGTTATTCTTACAGAAAGAATTTTAAAAAGAAAATAATCTAAAAAAGCTTCATCATGATGACTTATTTTATATCATTTTATAAAAATGTTATGTATATACTCTGTATTAAATAATGTAATTAATGTACATAATTAAACTATGTCTAAAGACTTTTTATATTTTAAAATTTTTATCATCGAAATTCTAAATTTGTACCTAACCTAAAATATTTACTTTTTATTATCTTTCAGTTAAATGTGATAAATTTTATATTTCCAACTTTTGTAATCTTTATATGTAACAAAACAATTTTATATGTTTTAAGAACTGTTTATGATAAATTAATTTAATGTTGTTTGCCATTTTTATTATGTCTTAGTGCAAATAAAATAAATATACTTATGTTCAAGTAAATATTTTAAACAACGAAGCTACTCCACAATAGTTCACTTGATAGTCTGTATACAAGTCATTCAGATGGGTAAAAGATAAAGGGATTTTCATTGAAAATATCTGCCATACAATTGGTCAAACATTAAGTTTTGCCATGTTACAGAATAATGTGGGAGTTTTCAATTACGAATTTTATATAGGTTCAAACTTTTACAAAAGCGGATACACATCTTGCAATCCAAGGGCTGAGTTTTCTGTATAGTATAAATATCAAAATTAAGTAATTTAGATAAACAAAAAATTCTATTATAAAAATAAAACAAAAACTAAAAATGCCATTTAACATTTATTTAAACAAATATAATAAATTATTGACAAACAAATAATACAATAATAATCTAGTTAATAAAAAGGCCAAGTCAAATGAGGTTTAGTGACTTTGACTTACAACAAATAAACAAGAAATAGATCGATCATACTCAAATATTTTAGTTTTTAAAGAAACTTTGTCCTATGTGATTATTTTAACTATTACTGTGGAAAATAACCATTATACATAATTTGTGGAAATTCAGTAGCCTAAGATCATAGTTAACTATAGATGAAATATCATTTAGAAATGTTATTTTCTTAAAAATACTAGATCAGTTCATTCATGTCAATCATTAAATATAATGTAATTAAGGATGTTTGTTTATCTATTTGTTAAAGTCACTTATTATAACAGTCTCTGCGCATCTTACCTCTGAACACTCAAACTCATTTTCTCAAAAACATGACTTAAATTTTTGACTTTCTGTAATTTTAATGTATCATCTGTTTGTTCTTTTTCTTTCATCAAAATGGTGTTAGTAGCGTTCTAATTTTAGACTTATTTGTTCAACTATTTAGTATCTATAGTATTCTATGCCTGAGCAACATGATCATGTAATCTGTAACCATAAGCTACTTGAACTTCTTCATCAATATTAGAGTTGGCAGTTGCTTTTAGATCATCATTTGATTCATCTTGTGATAGTTCATTCCTAAACAAGTATTTTGTCAAGTTTTTTTGGCTTTTAAAAACTTTTCTAAATAATAACAAATTTTGATTTACCTTTCAAATGACTGAAAATGTTTATCCTCTTGGTTCTTATCATACTCTTCATTGAACGCATCTATATTAGCTACTAAAAAATCAGGAATAGGTTGAGCTTCTGGTGTCTCTTGTCCTGCCTCTTCCTTTCTTATATTTCTTTTCACAACAGCTTGATATTGGTGGGATTGCGGATTTTCTTGCTTAAATTTTTGCAGATTTTTCTTGTAAGTTTGTTCATTTGCAACCAGGTAATTTGGGGCAGGTGTACCAGCCCTTGATTCAAGTTTCTTAGCATTTCTTTTGTAAATTGGTGATTTTAATCCATAATCTCCATGATATTGAACTTGAACATCATTTGAATGACCATTTATAGGGGCTCCATAACTATCAACCAATCCATTAGTAGCAGGTTTGTTAGGAATCAAATTTGGATATTGGACAGTTTCTGGATAACCAATGTTACTGTGAGTGACAGGAGGTGATACTGTGGTCACATGGAAGTCAGCTGTTGATTGTGTGGTCACATGACCCACTAATCCTCCATGAAAATCATCTGTAACCAGGGACATTAGGATAGAATAAACCTTAACTTCAGGTTTAACTTTTTGATAGTTTAGAAAAAAATAGGGCTCAAAGAAACAATGTATAACTTTATGATTACCTGCTAAATGAAAAGAAGATTTTTTGTCAAAAACTGCCAGTTATTTAATTTTCTATCCATAAAACCTTTTATTCTGATTTCATCTTTATCCTAATTAAATGAATATTACAATTGTTAGGTCTATTGGTTTATCCTTTGGTTCCTGCCTTGAAAACCTCCAGCACTTGGATGTGGGGTGGGTGCAAATCCTGGACTGGGATGAAAATTTGCATGAGAAGGTTGAAATGTATTGGCATGAACCACAGGACCAGTTGCATGAGCTACTCCTCCTCCACCATGGAAACCTGGACCTCCTCCATGGCTGGAGTAATGTGGAGCACTTGGATAGCTTGCTTCTCCATCGTATTTTACCTTATTAATAGATGATTATACATTTTTAAAAATTATGTTGGTTGACCTCACAAAACACAAATTTTATGTTTTTTTAAAAATAATTATCTCTTCAAACAGTTTAACATATTTTTAGAAAAGAATGAGAAAGTTTCTATTAATATGAGTCACTTATTTCAAGAACTTCTGCATTATATTGTAAAAATGTAACACAGTAGTGCCACCTAGTGAGAAAAAAGTGTACTTTAATCATACCTCTTATCTTAAGGATCAGCCGTGTAATATACATACTTTTTTATGCCATCAATTGTGAAAAATATTAAGCATAATCTTACCTTTAGCCTGAAACCTCCATAAGCATTAGCTGTGTGATGTACATACTTTTCATGCCATCTAGTTAGAAAAATATGAACCATAATCTTACCTCTGCCTTGAAACCTCCATAAGGATCAGCTGTATAATGAACATGTTGTATCCTGCCATCTGGCAACAGGACACTGTACCTTCCTGAAACTAAACCTGTACCATCCGCATGTTCATTCTGATTAAGGTAAGTTATGTTTTGTTTTAAAAGTGTGAAATTCTTTTTTTTATATTTTGAAAGTGTTTCTTTGACCATTGATTTTGGATAAATTATAGAAATATAACCTATCAAAAACATATTAGCAAACAAAACTCTCCTTGTTAAAATGAGTGCCATGATACTGACTATCCACAGCATAAGCATAAGAGAATGCTTTGGGAGATTCATCATAATGATACTGCTGTTGTTGTTGATGAGAAGCATGAGCTGGAACAAACAGTGCTGGCGATGAATGTGCCAATGGTGCTGAAAATCCTGAAAGTACTCTAGTTCAGAATAGGAAGTTACTACAGGTTATGTAAATCCATCGGTGTTTAAAAGTAAGATAAGTTGAATTTGTTTTTTTTTAGGTAGGTGATGGTATTATATTTGAAAACATAAATTGGTATGCTACAGTTTGGATTTTAATACAAATCTGACATGCATTTAACTTGCTTTATTGCTTACCTGGACCCCCATGTGACTGATGGGGCTCTGGAGTGATCCTGTAGGTATAGACAGTCGGGTGTGGGGCAGGAACTGCGGGTACAGCAGATTGGACAAATGTACTGTGGGTGTTGGATACAGCTGGGTAAGGAGCTTGTCTTGTGTTGATTCTAAATCATATTTTAATTTTAAAAATAGAGGTTTGCTTCTTATATTTCATTACTTTTTTTGTGATTATCCTAGTTTACAATTATTGAAACAACTTACCCTATATGTTCATTATATTCTGGAGGTGATGGTGAAAAATTCTGCAAGAAAGGTCCATTAAAATCTCCATCTATTCCATTTCCCTAAATGCACAGAATAGAAAACATTTTACTAGTTTTGTATTACATTTATTTATCAACAGAAACATTACAAATTCTTTATTATAACATTATAAGAATGTTTTGCTTTAAAAAATTATTATATTATCAATTTAACTTCCAATATAATATATTTTGGATAAACTGTTTCAAAATTGTTATTTTTAGAGACATTTTGGTAATAACCTGAAAATCATCAAATCCTAGAGGCGGGCTTGCTGTAACACCATAAGAGTCAATTTCATCCCCAGGTTGGTCAACAAACCCACCAGGTGTACCAATAGGTTGGCCAAGGGCTGGTCCATAGGAATCTTCAGTAACTGGTGGTCCATATGCAGGGGAGTTGCGCTCATGTATTTCTTTTCCTTATAAGTATAATAACTGATTTGTTTATGAAGGATTCATTTCCTCAATCTTGGGGCTACTTGTTCTTTGCTTGAAAAAATCTTATTATAATTATCTAAAAGTATACCTTTTAAGCTATCATATTCAGCAGAATCACTTCTACTATTAGCATCAGTTCTAGACTCAACACTATCATCCTCAACAGCATATGGTTCTAGTACAACCTCTTCTGTACTTACATTTTCAGGTGTTACTGTGTTATGAGTTAGTAGAAATTCATTTTTCATTTAAATGTTCAAGCTTCTTATTCAATTAAAGATAAAAAGCAGAGGGGTGTTAAGTGAAAATCTAAATACTCCTATGTTATGAAAAAAAAGGATTAAAGAATTTTTTTGTAACTGAAGTAAAATTCTGTTTTGATAAAATTTTGAACTTATTATAAATTTAATCTGTGTAATCAATATGAAAATCAAATCTACTGAACCCTCCTATGAAAATATTGTCATCATCATTTGAAGCTTCACCTATCTTATTTTCATCTTCAAACCTAATTTATTTGATGATTTCACTGTGTTCTTTTTAAATTTTGAACTTTTAAAGAAGATTATTATTTCAAAAAATCCAGTAATAAATATATTTTGAACTTTTCATTATTTTTTTTAAAAATCATCATAGACCTAATTGATCTTGAAGTATGATAGTTGATAGAAGTAGGTTTAGGGCTCTGATAGTTTAAATTAGTTGGTGTTGGTCTTGAAGGGCTCTGGTAACTTAGAGGAGAAGGAGTAGGTGTTTGATAAATAGGGAAAGGTGTGTGTCTTGCTGGGCTTTGGTGGTTGAAAGGGGATGAAGTAGTTCTCTGGTAATTGACAGGGGAAGATGGTTGTCTGTTGTTTGGTGTTTCAATAGATTGTTGATAGTCATCTCCTCCAAAGAAGTTGTCATCATCTGTTAAAAGTTTAATTAGTTGCATTGCTTACCATGCAAAAAGATGTTTTCATAAAAAATATTTAACATGTTTAACTACTTTAGAAATTAATTTGATATGGATAAAGTTTTCTACATTACTAATTAATCTTACTATTAGAGTGTTACAAATTTCTTCTTTTTTTACCTATCTTTTAATATGTAAATTAAATTTATATGGTTTATATCATTTAGACTGAAGATGGTGCCATGTTCACCGAAATATATTTCAATGAATAACTAAGAAGTTTCAGATACTTTTTCTCTCAGCGAATTTATCAAAAAAGTATGTTTTGTATAAATACTCTTGATAAAACTACTAATGATAGGGAGGTTCCTAAAACAATCCTTTTTCATTGTTAACATTTACTTTTATTGGATAAATCTAGCAAATATTATAATCTAGCATCACTTTTTAAACATTTTTAAAACCAAAATTTAGACAAAGTTCAAGGATTTTTATTTGTTTGTTTTCAAGTTATTATTTTCCAGAGAAACTTGATATAACTATTGGTTGATTAATGCAAACATTATTTCGAACCTCTAACTGTCTACATTAAATTAGTACATTTACGGATAAATTAATGTAGTTATATGGATAAAGTTTTCATATTAAACTAAATATTGAAAAATTCTTAACTATTTTATAGGAAATTATATTGTAATATTCAAAAGACACCTTAATTCTAAAAGAAGTTATTTAAATAATATGAGGTTATAAACAGATGTTTTAATCTAAAATGGGAATAAGAATCTAACCTAATATCCAAAATTCGATCAAAAATATAAATCCAATCCTTTTAAATTGCTCATTGGCAATACTTAGATTTTTTGCATATAGTTCATTTCATTAAGTAGTACGTTCTAAAGGATATGTAAGCACTTTTAAAAATCATCTTTGTACTTTATTCAGACTGCTCAGTCAGTAATTAAAATTAGATGCATTGGAGTAAAACAGCAAAACCTTCAATTCTTTTTGCACGAATAAATTTCAATATTTTCACTTCCTTCAAATGTTGAACTTTTCATTTATTAAAAAGATCTAGACCCCTATAAGGGTTAGGTACATACGGGCAAATAATAGTTATTTCTTGCATTGTATTATAAACCGCTTTCCGCGGATATAAAATGTACAACTATATCTCGGCATCTCGGCTTTTTAATCTTATGATTGTACATTTTTGTAGAAAACTGGATATTATACGATGCTAGACATAGTTTTTCGTATGGATGAGAACTGGTTCTAATCTACAGGATATTAATATGTTTCGAATGAATACGAGAATAGTTATTTCTCGCATCGTATTATAAACGGCTTTCCGCGGATATGGAATGTACAATTAAAAGTTTAAAACTAGTTTTTTAGCCCCGAGGTGCCGGAGGCACCGGCTAAAAAAACTGGTTTTAATCTTTTGATTGTACATTTTTATATTCGTAGAAAGCTGGATATAATACGATACTAGACATAGTTTTTTCGTATGGATGAGAACCGGTTCCTATCCACCGGATTCGAATGAATACGAGAAACAATGTTATTGTCTCAACTATGAATTATATTTCAATGTTTAAAAGCAATCTTTCTATTACTTTTCACAGATACAAGGAACATTACATTTGTTTAGTAAATCTAAGGATTCCCTGCTCACCCCCCCCCCCCGGGCCCCCCCCCCCACATAAAAAATTATAACCCCCATAGAACTTACGGGTAAAATCTCACCCCCTACCTCCTAAAAATGTATTTTAAAAATTTAAGAATGAGGAAATCTGAGTAAAATATTGA
The DNA here is from genome assembly GCF_053477335.1 of Acartia tonsa. Taxonomy (NCBI): domain Eukaryota; kingdom Metazoa; phylum Arthropoda; class Copepoda; order Calanoida; family Acartiidae; genus Acartia; species Acartia tonsa. Next base: position 33,197,571 of record NC_137262.1, on the reverse strand, counting down.
AATAACCAGGTTTAAAGTATAACCAACAAGCGAAATAATATTTGGGGGGCAAATGGAGAGGCAATCAATTTCACTATGAGTTGCCCCCTAACGACTACTGAAATTACGTATAGGTTTCGTAATTTTTTTCCAAATTTATTTCATTGTTGGTATAAGCTGAGAAATAACACCTGAAAAGCATACAAAAATGGATTCTTTGTAATTTGGGCTTATTAAAATATTAACCTTGAAAGAAATCTTGATCAAAGAACGAAGCCTCTCCACTTTCTTCTAATCCCTCACTCAACTTTGGTGAGGGCTTAAAAATATCAGAAAATGTGTCATCACTATTATCACCAAACTTCGTAGTTTCTTCTGCATACGAACATTTCTCTTTAAATACACTTGCTGCACCCCTTGCATCTGAGTGTTTTTTTTATTCAAAAGAGTAAGAAGGGGGTAGAATAAGAGCCTGAAACCATCACAGGACTTAAATCAAAGAAAATAGCCTGAGACCAACCTAAAACCTGGTGAAGTTTCCTTTAAAGGAAAATTCAAATTAAGATAAAAATAAAAAGATGATAGCTTTCATCTAAAAGAAAAACTTGCAGTTAAAGTTAATTATAAATCATACACAATGTATTCTTTATTTTTTAAAGTTTACATTAATAAAAGAGAAAAATTCCTGTTAATCTATATTTATAATTTCTCTGTTTTTCTGGATTTTCATTTTGTGGATTTTTTGGTTCATTGTTGGATAAATTTTCATTGATTTTACCATCAAACCTTTAAATAACAATTAAATTAAATTTTCTATCCATTTAAATTCAGATTCATTATGGATATCAAGATTACATTTATGGAAAATACCTTGGTGTATCTTTCCTGTATATTATCTAAACTCAAAAATTATTAAATGGATTATTTTTTATTTATTGTTTAAAATTTACTTTTTTTTCAAATAAATTTGGTAAGCCTTTATTGTTGTGCTAAATAAGATAATAATTGTCCTTGTTATTAATTCAATTGTTCCTTCTAATAGCTGGATTATTTTGAGGATTATTGGTAGGAAATACTTCTTGGTCAGTTTCAACTAGCTTTTCAGATGTGTCAATTTGCAGAGCAGATTTTTCATCTTTGATTTGTGGACAGAAATTTGTTAAAGTTTTCATATTGTGCACCTAGCCATTTCTTTAAATTCTTTTTTTTAATGGTTATATTATTTCAAACATATTCATACAAGAATTTAAGAAAACCAACAATTTTACGCAAAAAAATGAAAATATTTTAAACAAAAGTAATTTTAGCACCCAAGTTTACTAGCAGCTGCGTCCCTAGCATCTATAGGCTCTGTATTCAAGTTGGCAGAAACGGGCTAAAAAAAAACAGCTTAAAACTAAGACTTAAATCTGAAAATGAAATAGCCTAGAACCTTACTTAGAATTAAAAAAAACTTAATCAATTCAGTACTGACTGAGGTTTAAAGCTTTAGACAAAAAAAAACATTATTCCTTAATGTGATAGGATAATGATATATTAATTTCTGTCAGACCTTTGAATTTAACTTCATCTTTGTAATGTTTAAGGTAATCTTCATAAGGATCATATTGAACGCTGTTGTCTTTCAGTAACAAATTGTCGTCTTTTCCTTATGAAATATGCCATTTCATTTTTTTAAAATACATTTATATTTTGTTAGCTTAGGTAATAAATACACAAGGATGACAACATTATTAAGAAGAGAAGCTGGTAAAAATAATTTTTTTTAAATGATTGAAAGAAAAAAAAATGCTTATTGCGCATGCAAATCTCTGCACGAATTTCGAAACATCAATCATTTATAGCAACTGAGAACAATTATATGCATGGTATTGGTAAGTTGAATATCTGATGCTCACAGAAAATGCTAGCTTTATTCTTTAAATAAAGTTAAAGGAATACCGACGGATCAAGTAAGTTATATAATGTAGTTGCTAATTTGTCAGCAGAATCAATACCAAATAAATCAGCCTTCTAACTGTCAGAAGTACTCAAAGAGCAGCTTTGCTTCTACAATAAAAACACTAAGATTGAGAGTATATATGTTCCTTATTTTGATATAAAAACATTTTTCTTCTTCTTTTGTCATTTATACAATGATATTTATTTATTCCAAAAGAAATGACACAATTCCTGTCTTCTCATTTTCCTCTGATTCTGGACAGTTGACACAATCTTCTAATTCTTCGGACAGGCCAACCAAGTCAGAAAAATCAAAATCATCATCAGAGAACTTGTCCTCATTGAAATCTTGCAGGTCATAGGAAATAATTTTTCAGGGCTCAGCAATCTTGAAATTTTTACAATTTTTTTCATCTTTAAATCTTTTTCGCCAAATAAGGCCCAATACATCCATCCAGTGCCATACACGTTAAGGTATTTTTTCAAAACATTATACAATTAGCAAGTCGAATTTTGTACTGACTCACAAACTTCTATAATTCTATGTCTTTCCTGCAAGTTAAAGATTTTTGCCCAATAGTTTTCAGAGATATGTAATGATAGATTATATGTTACTAGCGGCTTCGCCCCTAGCCTCTAGGGGCTTTGCCCCAAGAGGTTTAATCAAACCAATTTTTAAGGTTTTTTTTGTGGGGGGGGGGTGGAAATCGACCCCACTATTTTAATTTTAGTTTTAAAAAGAAAAAGTGGTGTCCCACCCCCCAAGAAAATAGTTATAAACCTTCCCGGGACCTATGAAAAGCTACCCTGTAAAGGAGAACCCGATCGGTTCAGCGGTTAGCGAGATCCTTCGCTACAAACAAACAGACAGACAAACAAACACACAGACAGACAGACATTGTTCTACTTTGTATTATAGATAGCTTCGACATATAGACATCTGATCAAAGCTTTTCAAATTATTTTCTATATCCTGCCTGTAGCTCCAATATCGATGTTCATCTTTTCATTGCCGTACATTTTTATATGTTGCCGATATTTCTCCTTCGAAAACTTTGATTTATCCTGAGAATAGTTATTTATCGCATCGTATTATAGACAGCTTTCCGCAGATATTAAAATAAAAAAATATAAGATTAAAACTAGTTTTGTTAGCCCAAAGGGAACGAAGGCCCAGGTCAACAAAATTGGTATAAATTTTATGATTTTTAATTTATCATTAGTGGAAAATTGTCTGTAATACGATACTAAACATGATTTTTTTTGTATGGCCTAGAACTGGCTCTAATCCAGCGTATATTAGCCGGCTTCGAAGACATACTATATTCTGGAATTCTTAATTTATCTATCCTTTGTGGAATATGTACAATTGAGTCTACAAATAGAGCTATATAATTATCAAATTAAGATCTTTTTGTTTAATAAAAGAATTTAAAAACTGCAATACAACTTTATAGATACCATGAAATTTGTTATTTCATACAATGTAGAGACAACTAGCTGCTATATTATCAGAACTACCAAAAACAAATTTTATAATTTTGATACATGCAAAGCTTTGTGAACAGATCAAATACAATGCTAATTTTATTATAAAATACTGATAGAGAAAATGCCCAAGAGACAAAATTAAGCATGAAGCTAGTAGTAAAGTAAAACTACCAAAACATCGAAAATATGTTTTAAATGTCACCTTCATAAACTTTTTCATGACATACATGGGAAGAACTGGCTCAAAGTTTGCAAATTTGTCCAGTCTTTTCCCTTCTGGCTGGCCAATCCGGTTTTCTAGCTGCCTGCAAAAAAATAAATGTTAATGAAAGAGATTGCAATAACTCAGATGTAACAAAAAATGACGTCATACTGGTTTACCGTTGATCAATTAAAATGTATACTGGCCTGCCATTGTTAAAATAGTCTGGCGTCATTTGTACTGTATGACGTCATTTTTTAATTTTTAATTATTAAGAGCCTCAACAATAATTGAGTAACTGTCTTGTCAAAGAAGACAGCGCACTTGAAAGAAACCTGAATGATTTATAAGTAGTATTTCTAAATAATCATAAATTTTATTTCTTATTTATATTTTATTGCTGTAAGCAGCAAGGACGACAGTAGACTGCAAACATTTTATTCCCATAATCTATATTCTAAAATTCTATAACATATTATGTTACTATTTGACATAGTTATCCTTGTAAAAACTAAGTGGTTGATAAGTAGTATACCTTGAAGGATTAAATTTGTGGTTAAAAAATCCCAGATCAGGTTTTCCATTTGTTAGAACAGTATTAAGTTCAGCATCCTGTTGAGCATCATTTGTATATTTTCATTTGAACTATTGGTTTTGTTGATGGTGAGGGGGTGGGGGGGGGGGGTATTAAAGTGAAATTAGATAAGGGGAAAGAGTTGGCAATGATAACTGAGGTGAATTCTTAAAAAACTTTTTTTGGCAAAATATGTAGTGAGGCAAAATTATCTCCTATAAATTTTTAGCGAGCCTCATTAATTTAAGTGAGGCAAAGAATTTTTAGTGAGGCCAATTTTCTAAAAATCTCCTCAGATTTATGATCGGAACCTTATTGCTTCAATTTCAGGGTAAGCTTTTATTAGTCTTGGTTTAATCTCTCCAATACAAAATGAATTACAAACTAACTTTTTTGAAGAAACAAATTTGTGCTTAATTTAGGTTTGGTGAGGCTTAATAAAGGTTTCAAGAACCCCGTAGGTATATTACTCTGTATGAATATGGCCCTAAAAGGTTACAGACTTTTTGCCGATACTAAGACAATATAGTTCCCAAACTACGTCTAAAATTTTATTTAATTAAAAGCATTTAGCTATAGCAAAAATGTATTAGATGGTAAAACACAACCTAATCCCCTCCCTAGGAAAGTAGCTAGCCAAGGAGTCAAGGACCATCATAATACACAACTAAAATTTGTAGAATTGTGGGTTCACAACAATAAGTCAGGTATATTTTTAGTTTGTTAATTAAGAGATTTTTAAAAATGAAAATATAAAAATATTCCTGAATTTTTCTAATGTTTCTAGCATGTTCTGCACGTCTTGTATTTGTTGAAAATACGTCAGGAACGAAAATTAAAAGTAGTAGGGGCAACATTTCAATTTCCTATTAGACAAATATAATATACAATCTTCACCGTTAAAACATATAAAAAGTAAATTCGATAGTAGCGTTTTTAATTATTTATCCACAAGGTTCTTTTTCCAGAAACTTTAAACCTGAAAAGTCAGAAACCTATCCGCACCTTAATCGCAGCTCCTATTAGAGCTAGAGTGCTAAAAAACTTTAGACATGTCCCCTGTTTGATAAAAAATATTCGACTATAAGTTAGTCAAAGTCATATTTTGCTTCCTTTGCCCTTTTATTTAACAACCTTCGTTTTAAAATAAATATAAATGGAGAAATAAATCGGTTAGGTGGTTTTCGATATCTTCTCTATAAAATAGAACTTATCAATAAATAAATAACTTATCAATAAAAATGTACCTCACTATAAATTTATGATAATTTATTTAGATAAAAATCTTGAAGATATATTTTCACTCATCTAGGAAAACAAACTAAAAAATGACACACCACAAAAAATATCTGTTTTAAGGACCTAAATCTAAGATTGACTGAAAAGGGATTAAGCAATGACTTCGACACTTTACATTTCAAATACGATCCAATTTAACACTGAAACACACACACACATACAAATACACACACACAAAAAAAACACACACATGCAATTGTTATTTTCTTGCTAACTTTAACTCCACCTAGGGTCAAGAACAGCTATTCGCAAAAACAAATAGCAGAAAACGACACGGCTTTCGGTAGTTATTATATTATATTTATTATATTGTATATTCGTAGACAACTTTTATAGTAGGTTCTATTTTTTATTTTTTTATAATTATTTTCCATTTCTTCTACCTCTACCTTTATACATTAAAATATATTTTACCTTTGGATTGTGATGGATTTTCAAAAGGAAAATCTGGCGTTATCCTCTTAGAAAATTTTTTTTCAATTTTTTTCAATTTTGTACATCATGTAAAGATCATATTACATACCATTTTCCACGAATACAAAAATAAAAAGCAGTTCGTCTCAAGCCTATTGTGTTCTATTACAGTAGGCTTTTCTGAGTTAGGGCATTTGGGTCTTTTACAAAGTCATTGTAACAAATCACTCATATAGGCAGGGTTCTAAGAATTTCTGATATTTATACTAAAGTTTTGAACACGATGTTGGCAATGCAATGGATTTAGAATACGTGGATATTATGACAGAATAAGTGTTGTCGTAATTTAGGTTGTCACTATAAAGTCCTCATTTATTGGTCAAGTAATAGTGCAATATCAATTAATATTGCCAAAAGTAGCACACCAAAATTATGTTGATACCAAATAGAGTGAATTCATTACCTGAAAAAATTATGTACAATGGATAAATAATGGACTAGTATAAATTTCATTAATGTGCTATTTATTAAAAGTTGTCAAGGCTGACATATTATCGACATAGTACAATAAAAGCTTTGATTTTGATATAATAAGACAACAAATGGTTTCCAGGGTGAATGTGTAATAATGAGAATGATACTTTCGTCCTTGGCTGTATGTAACTCAACAACCAATCTATTGATTGAGCAACCTTTGTCTAACGTATCTAACTTGAAATATCAATAGTTCATTAATGCATATTTTCTTCTTACTATAATTATCATAGAACTGACCTTCTAGCTGATAAACTGTTGTTATACCACCAACATTACATTACATTCACTCTAAAACCAGCTTGAAGTTGCACTTGACAAAATAAATAGGCAAAACTTATATACAATATACATACATATATGTATTTGACATTAAAGGGTAATTTCCTTATATTTGCCATTTGATATGAAGAAGAAAAAAAGTAGTTTTGACACTTTTTTGCAATTCTATTGTTGACTTATTGTATAAATATTTTGAGCAGATTATTTAGTGATTTCAATCGTTTGGAATCATGAAAAGTTCATATTTCTTTTTTAGTTATGAAAGTTTTTTTCACCAACTTTTTTCCTCTGTAAAATAGCTTAAAACATGTCTATAGTCTTTTCCCATATTCCTATAGTATAACTTGCATATCTATATAGGTTTTTCTAAGATTCTATGGTTCGAACAAACATACATCCGCTATGAAATATAACACTTTAATATCTTTTATAAAAAAAATAGAAAGGGGGGGGGGGCAACTTTTTTCTCGGGTTAATTTGGAAAGGTGGCGGTACCCTCCCCCCCCCCAAAAAAGTTATTAACCTTCCCAGGACCTATGAAAAGCTACCCTGTAAAGGAGAACCATATAGATTCAGTACAGGTGGTACAAATATACAGGCAGATAGACATCTTATTACTTTCATAAAAGGATAGAATTGAAATATTTTGAAAGGGAAAACGTGATTGTTAGTTTAAAGTAAATCTTTGACCCTATTATTATTTCTCAATGCTGTTGCTTAAAAGGAAACTACAAAATTCTTTATAGTTGAACAACCTAATACAAATAAAAAGAAAAAAAATCAGTATGGCTACGAAACCGATTAATATCCGCTGGATAAGAACCCGTTCTGAAAATTCATATGTAACATCGTATTACAGATAAATTTCCACGAATATTAAAATAAATAAAGTTCATAAGATTAATAACCGGTAGGGGGGGGGGGGGCAAAACCAGGTCTAACAAAACTGGTTTTAATCTTGGAGTTTTACATCTTAATATCCTTGAAAACTGTCTATAATACGGTACGGTAAATAACTATTCTAAAAGTTTTAATGTATAAACACCGTTTTCATTGAAAATAAGAACAATATACTACAGTACAGTAAAAACATAAAAAATATGAAATATATAAGCTAACATAATGACAATTTTTTTGTATGCATTGTTGCGTCAAATAACTAAATATCTTTTAAAGATAATTTGAAGCATTTAATGCTTTGAAATTTCCCTACAAAAAAGGTTATAAACCAGAGTCGAACCCAACAAGGTAATGAATTCCAGTTAAATGTCGTGTACTCAAAGGGTTGGTTGTCTAAAGGGTGTGTGACCATAATCATGCACAGCACTTAAGCAAGATTTTGTTTATAGATGTGCCATGTAATTAGATCTCGTGGTGTATCCCGTCCGCATAGGCAATCTTCAGGATAACAAAGTTATGAGCAATGACTGTCCCTTTCAAAGTGTTTACTTAGAAGGTCATAATTTCTTAATGTCCATTTTTGGAGCTTTTAATAATCTATACTTTGTGCTCTATTTACTTCAGTTTTTTTGTGTCCTTATTTTTATAGTTTCTTTTAGGTGTTTTCTAACCATCCAAGGCGGTGAAACATTTTATAGAATTAGACCTTTAAAATATACTAGCGGCTAAGCCCCTCGAGGCCTCTAGGTGGCACTTGAGATAGGGGGAGTTGAAACCCATTTATTTTATTGTAGATTTTCTAAAAACAGGAAACAAAATTGGGAGGGGGGGGGGGCAACCTCCGGCATCATAAGCACAGAAGGATTATAAGAACATAAGAATCACATAAGCTTCAGGTACTATTTCGAGGAGTAATAATGCTATTAAAAGGTAGGAATAAAATATTATAAGTAAAACTAAGTGTTCTCCACTAAAGAAAAATTAACAGCCACCATCCCTTCCCCCCCCCCTCCCCCCCTCCAAAAAAAGAAACTAAATATTTCCTAAAGGAAGACTGCTGGTTTCCTTAAGCTTGGTGTAGCTTTTAAGCACTGTAAATTGTATCCTTTTTATTGTGAACCTGTCAACTGTAAGAATTAGTAGCTTAAATAAAGCATAGAAGTTTGTTGTACCAGATCTATGGAATTATCTCTATAAATTATAAATTTCTACTCTCTATTCTTTAGATTCGAAATATATTATAGTCATTTCTTCTCCTCCCCCCCAAAAAAAACACATATTTTCTTTTTTTAAATATTGAGTAACGAATCAACCACCTCTAGGCTAAGGGCAAAACCACTAGCACTATCTAAAACCGCTATTTGACAATCCTAAGACTTTTTATTTATGACGTTGGCTTTTGGGTTTTTCTAAGGTCCTTTAATAGTCATTATAATGTGTTTATCTCGAAATTTGCACAGTTAACCATTATTCGCAAAAATCCGCTAATTGCGGCTGGCAAAAAAAATAAGGCGTTGCCCCTCTTTTTCACATGATGACATGATAGAGAACGACGTTTACACAATTACAGTTAGGTACTTGTTTGGATTAGGCACAAAGTGGTTAATAGTTATTTACCGATAGCTTTCCTCGGATAAAAAATGAAAAATTATAAGATTAAAACCAGTTTTGTTAGCCTCGAGGTGCCGAATTTTTTATTTTAATATTCGTGGAAAATTGTCTGTAATACTAATACGATGCTACACGTGATTTTTTAGTATGATCTTCAGCTAGATGGTTATAAAAGTGTGTCCATAGTTTACAAGGAAGCTTTAGATTGGTAAGATTGTAGATTTTAGTGGAAGGGTAGTGGGAAGGTAAGAAGCTTAATTCCCTTAAAGTCATGGCTCAAAAAACACAAATTAATTTTGTTTGAAGCCAAAAACTTATATTTTCTAACTAGGTTCTATAAATGCAGGGAGGTAGGGAACATTGAATTATCTTCTGTTATAATTTTGAGTGTACATCAATTTATTGTCCAACGTCATATCCCATAATAAATGAGAACTATAGATAACTCTATCAAACTTTGAACAATTCAATGACATAATTGAGTTATAGAGTGGTTTCGAGATTCTATGGACATCAAATCCACATTAATATTGCATTCATAGCTACCCTACAACTATACTGTAACAATGTAATAAATTTTTCCCAAATTCAAAATTTTAGCTAAATGTTTTGTTTGAGTAGCTAACGATGGCTGTAAATCAAATTCTATTTAGATTTGTTGTTAAACTTGTTTAAACATAATTTCCCTAATGGATGGTTAGATATATTAAAAGTTTTAATAAGATATATTTAATCTAATACATTTTGACATTTCTGCTGTCAAATCACTATGAAATTTGTAGATAACTATTTATTATGATTATTTATCTCCCTCCCGAGATTAAGTTGGTCTAATTTGTTTGTTTCAAATTGTAATATGTCATCTAATCGAGTAATGTTGGTAAAAGAAAATCGTTTATTCATTTTAGCAAAATTATTTTAATCAATATGTAATAAGTTGCACCACATTTTCAGTCACTCAAATAAAGTGATACTCCCAGCTGGTTAAAATAACGATACTTCACATCTACACCCTTTACCCCATACCCTCCCCTCCTTTTGAGCAAACGCACTGACCAATAGATATTACCAACCAAATTGACTATAGATTTTTGTCTGTCAATATATCCACGTATTCTATGTATATCTAGTATTCTAGTAGTTACTTAAGATCTAAAAAATGGTCTCGTGTTAACCAAGAAACTTTTAGTTAAAATACATCCTTATTATGCGACTAACATTAACATTTTGTTTAGAATTTATGACGAGATTACTTTTCTTTAAGTTCTGAGTTTTAGCTCGTCTTATTATAAAGTTGTCTTGTTGACATAATTTTAAAAAGCTATCTTAATTCTTAAAAAAAACATTATAAAATAAATTTTTATGTCTTTGAAGAATGAACGAAAGACATACGGATTAAGTTAATACATTGAAAGTTAAATAGGAGACCAGCTAACGGCTATAGCAGTAGATTTCTTGTATTTCTTCACAAAAAATTGTTTATATTTTGCATCAAACCTACTCAAAATTTTAACATAACAAATTAGAAATTTTCTAAAAAACTTAATGAAAACTTTTGCTGCATTGAAGAATAAATTTGAATAAATGAGACTGCAAGGTTGACACCAGTAGGGATAGGAGACTGGTTCTCTTAAGAGTTTAATCCATTTGAATCAGAGAATAATAAGACTTTGTACTGTAAATTGTACTGTAAGTTTTTGAACAGGTTCTCTCATTCGTCCATAATTTTATTGCTTGATATATAGAATTTGCATCAAGTTAATTTTGTTGGTTGTTATTAATATTAAGGATTTTTTTACAGAAATCTCAAAAAAAGGATAATATGAGGAAGGGAATAATGATAGACAGATAGATACATATTGCAGATATACCCGGTAGTCTGAGGTTGTACGCAAGTTTTAAAAGTACAAGGGTAAGTTTTCACTAAAATAATGTTTTAAAATTTGAAAATATCCTTTTAAAATTTTTTTGGTCTTAAACAATAAAAAAATTTAAATATTCGTAAGACTCAAGAAAATCTCATATGTACAGAATAAATACTGTACAAAATCGATCCCTCAATTTGCCTATTATTATAATAATGTCATTGAATGGCATAGTTATTACAACTCAATAATTGCACATGACTCTTATTTTGTTTCTGCATAACATAACAATAAATGTATAGAATAGATGTCTTATCCAAACTATCTGCCCCATGTGGTTGAACCCCCCCCCGTACACATTAAGTAAAAAAGTAATCGGAGACAATTATATTTATTTTAGGAATATCATAAAAACAGGAAAATAGATTAAAATAAAAATAATATCATACATATGTTTATTTTTTTTAAATTACAAGATTTCACTATTAGGAAATAAGAATATATTTAAAATTATTTTTACAAAAATATTTAAGATTTAAATAGAACTGATTGAGTAAAAATTATTATGAAAGATAAAGAAAGGAAAAGTGTAAAGTAGTTAAAAAAGCAAAAAAGTTTAATTTAGCAACCAAACGAAGTGTGCAGAATAAAAAAGTCAAATTATTCAATAAAAATTAATGCCATTATTTTAAAATTAATAGTTATATAAAAAAAATCTTTACCTTAAAATGGTGAACTAAAGTTGACTAGGCTGTTGAATGCATTGTATTTTAGTAAAAAAAATAACAGAATAATAAGACTAGAAAAAAGATTCAAATTTGGCAAGTCATTAAAGCCTGTAGGTTGAAAAAAAAATATTTAAAGCAATTATACCAAAAACAATAAAAAAATCATAATTTTAGCATTTCTTTCAAACTTTTGGAGATAAAATCTTTTGTTTAATAATTTGAAGCTAATAGAATATTATATTATTTTGATTTAGTTAAAACATAAGATTTTCTCTAAATATTTGAAGTTTTAAATGCTATTTAATGATTTTATACATAATTTTTATAACAATTTTATAAAATTAAACAAAACAATAAAAGGACTTAAGTTAGGAATAATAATTATTTGAAAGATAGATAATTCGCTTTATAAAATACATATAATATAGAATTTAAATATGGCAAGTAAAATATTCAAGACCTTTGAGCACTTTTAATGATTTAATCATTCTTTTTACAATTAATACATAGTATTATCAAACTATGTACTTTATTAAACATCAATTAGATAATTAAAGCTATTATTTAAAAAAAAATAGCTTTTAAGAATGTTTCTTATTTGTTAGGTCTTTGAATTTGTACAAGATAAAATAAGGAATATAATTTGTTTTAAAATAGGATAGCATAAAATAACATTAATATAGGTTTGAGAAAAATTAAAGTCTAATATAATAAAATTTGACTTTATTTTCTTAAAAATCCATATTATTGTTAAAAAATATAAAATTTTCACAGTTTAAGGAAAGGACTTAATTTATGATTGTTTTTTTTAGCTTTGTAATAACTTTATATACAAAAGCTTAACTAAGATAATAAAAAATATACACACATTCACTTAAAAAAACATTCACAAGCCAAAAATAAAAAACAAAAATCCAGAAATTTTCCCAGATTTTTATTTTACACAACATCTCGTGGATTTAGTAGCTGCAAGGGGAAGCCTGCCAAAGCTGCGGGTGCATTGCCTACAGCAGCGGCTGGCAGTGAAATACTGCTGCCGGTGTCGGCTGTCAGCGGGGCTGATTTTGTTTGTGACAACAGGGCTTTGAAAGCTGAAAGATTGCCCTTACTTGATTGTACTTCACCACTAGAGGCAGGGGATGAAAATCCTGAAAAAAAGTATTGGTTCATGTTTCTCCTACAAAGATAAAATAGTAATCAATGTTTTTTAGGTATTAAAAGATGAATAATTATATCAAACTAACATAAAGTTACTCTTCACTATCTCCCAGTATGTAGCAAATCAACAAATTAACCGCTAGTCATGATCATCGAAATAGATGTGAATTAAAAAAGTAGCTTTTTCTTAAATACAATATTCCTGTACATGTATTACAAGTCTAGAAAACTTGGCAATACAGCTGCTTATATTTGATTTCAAAAATGTTTAATATACAGGGTGAGTCAGAAAAAACTGAGTTTTCCGATTTTCTGATACAACCAGTAGGAATATGGAAAAAACAATTATAGGTTCTTGTTCTCTATAAAAATATACATTAAACTTAGAAGAGTTGTTTTTAAATATCTCTGAAAACAATGGCGCTTTTTAGAGCATGAAGATTTCAAAAAGTGTGTGTGATGACTTTTTCGGCCATTATTTTGTACTTTTTAGGTAGATTTATGAATAATAAAAAATGTCTACCATTCTAAAAAGATAAACAAACATATTTTTTGAATATTAAAATTTGTATTCAGCAGATTGTAAATATTTAACATCTTAAAAATACAATTTATTTAAATTAAATTATCACATTATAAATCAAACGTTTTGTTGTAATCTATTGTTTAGATTTAATGCTCCATGACCGGAAATATTTCATCTTGTTACCTGAATTCCTACCCCCTCCCCCTGAATTTCCTCTATATTTGGTGCAAGACTGGATTTAATCTCCAAAATCTCCGCCCTCTTTTGACAAATTATACTTGTGTGTTATAATCCATCATAATAACTTCATTTAAATAGGGTAGGGTTTCTAAAAGGCATTTTCATTTTTAAAATTCAAATTTTGATAACTTTTCTATCTTAAGAGATTTTTTTGTCAAATAAAAAGGTTTTTCTTTCTTTTTACTATAAGCTACATTATTATAGAAGATTCTTTTAAACCACATTCATCACAATCAAGAAATATGAAAAAATGACAAATTGCAGTATTCTAAAAATGCTTTTGTGAGGAGCCAAAAAGCATTTCACCTTTAAAACTCATTAAAGTACTTTTCTTAGACCTTTTACTAAATAAATATTGAAATTTTAAGATTTTTTTTTATACAAAATAGATGAGTTATTTTAATTTTCATTTTTCACTCAAGGCATTTTTTGACACCATACACCTATCATAGAGGCCGCATTTTTAGAGATAATGAATAACACCTTTTACAAGTTTGATGTGCTTTTGTACAGAGAACAAGGACATATAATTATTTTTTCTGTATTCCTTCTGGTTGTTTCTGAAAATCGAAAAACTCAGTTTTTTCTGACTCACCCTGTAGTTAAATTTATACCTGTTGTAGCTACTGAAGGTCCAACTGCCTGAAATGTTGCCAACTGCTGTTGATGCGGCAAATTGCTAACTCTAAAAGCTGGGGCAACTGCTCCACTTGGACTAGATACTCCACTGGAGGGCAGACTTACTCCACTACTGCTACTGCTGTGGCTGTTCTGCTGCTCTACTGAAGACTCAACAACCATCTGTTCAAGCAGCTCTTGCTGGCGTGAGGGTCGGGGGTTTAGGGTCAGGATGAAAGGAGCAGGTACATTGTTGTTGATGTTTTCTTGGCTTGCAAAAAGTTGTTGTTCAGCGGATGTGATTATTGGCTGCTCCGCGCTGTGTCGTTCTTGTTGTTGGGGTATTCTATTGTTTGCGGGGTAAAGTACACTGTGGGTTGGCTGACGTTGGAAACTGTCCTCCTCTTGGCTGGTGTGATATTCCCTGCTGTTTGCGGCGGCATTGTAAGAGTTGAATTCAGCTGAGGAAATATGGCGTTTTTCAAGGTTGAATTCCTGGTCCTGCTCTTCAAAGCTGTTGTTGTCATGTGATTCTTCTTCGTTGAATTCAGTCTGACCGAATCCTGTAGGGGCGGATGGGCCGGTTACTTCACCAGACTCCTGGAAGGAAATCTTACCGCTGTGAGCCAATCTTGCACGGATGTTTGACTTGACACGGGGTTTGCGTCCATCAGGTCTGACAAAGAACTTTCTTGGAACTGAATCATCTTCTTCTTCACTTTCCTCAATGTTAGCCTTGGCAAACTCAACACGGATGTTGGCATTAGGGGGAGGTTGTCTAGCCTTCTTCACACCACCAAATCTTTTAAATCCAGCTGGCTTCTTACCAATACCAGGACGATTAATTCTGAATCTGTTGGGGGCATTGTCATTTTCGCTTTCATCCTCAAAACTTTCATCAATCTCATTTGCTTCCTCCACATCCTCAAAGGATCCTTCCTCAAGTAGGCCAGAAACTGAGGCAATTGGAGTTTCAGTAATGATTTCAGGTGTCTGTTCTTCCTGGGGTTCAACAGTCTTGGCAGATGTTTCCTTGACAAGCTCAGTCCTAGCTCTGCTTCTGGTATTGGTGTTGAATGGCTTGAAGTTCAACAGATTTTGTCTGATGTTAAATGGAAATCTTCTGTTGTTATTTGTTGTAGTAGACTCAGTAGGAGCCTGGGAAGACAAAGTAGTTGGACTGTTGGCTTCTTCAGTGGTAAAAGCTTCAGGTTCCTCATTACTGTTGACATTATTGGTGTTATCATCAGTGACTGGTTCTACACTAGAGCTGGGCTGTTCTGGCTGACGGTTTCTGTTAAAGAAATTGTTAAAGCGTCCCCTGTTCTTAGCAAAAGGATTGAATCTTGTGGCTGATGTTGGCTCAAATTGAGTAGTTGTAGATGTTGTGGTGGTAGTAGGGCTAGGTCCGGCAGTTGTGAAAGGTGTCACCTCAAAGCTGTTGTTGTTATCCTGTTTCTGTTCACTGGTAGAAGTTGCGGCGGTTGATGTTGTAGCTCCAAAAGGCTTGGGTCTGAAGGGGAATGACAAAGCTCCAAGTTTGCCGCGACTAGGAAAGCTAGGGAATTGACGCTTGTTTTCTTCTTCGGCAGGAGCAGTTATTTCTGGCTTACTATCTTCAAAATCCTCCTCGCTATCCTGGCTACCAATGAAAATCTTGTTTGACTCAGTTGAGGTTACAAAAACGCTGTTACCGCTGAAAAACTTCTTAGGTCCAAGATCAATATGATTGCCAATATTGTTGAATTGAGGCCTAGGGCTGCCAATGAATACACCATTGCCAGAATCAAAGACAGATGAAGGGCTTGAGAAGAATCCAAAGGGGCCTGGAGTTGGTGTACCCTTGAAGACCACTGAAGAAACAGTTGAACTTGCAACAATCAAATCATTGTTGGACTCAAATAACTCCTCAAATATTTCAGCTTCTTCTGATTCCTTGTCAGTCACTGGGGCCTGGGTGGTTGTCTCTTCATAGTCATTATTGAAAGCAGCTGTGGTATGAACAGTGGGCAGGAAATCATCAGTGTTGGTAGTATCAACATCAAAGTCGTTGTTAAAAGCAGTGAAAGCTACAGGCTTACGTTGACGGAACTTCTTCCTTCTTTCAGAGTCATCATTAGAAGCCAATCCATTTTGTTGGGGTCCATTCTGAACTCTCTGCTTGCGGCCGCGGCGGAATTTGCGGGTGCGGATGCCGTTGGGTTTGCCGTCATCATTACTGTCGTTGCCACCCCTATTTTGTGACCAGTAGTTGCGTTTAATAGCGCGGATGTTAGACTTGACACGAGGACGTCTATTTCCAGAGACAAAACCAAACTTGCTTCTTGGCTTGGCACAACTGAAAAAATATGATAAATTTTAATTATGGACATAATGTAGGCAAAACTGTTTAATAGCATTTAACTTGAAGAAAATACTGTACTTTCGTTTGGTCAAAATAACAATTATAGTATAATAGTGTAATTGACCAAGAAGATGAGAATAGTTATTTATTGCATAGTATTTTAGACAGCTTTCTTTGGATATCAAAATTAAAAAAAAATAAGTTTAAATCAGTTTTGTTCTGTAGAAAATTGTCTATAATACAAAACATGATTTTTTAATATGACTGAGAAACGGTTCTAATCCTGTCAATATTAATCAGTTTCAAAGTGATACTAGAAAAAAATTACAATTGCAAATGCTGTTTAGAAGCAAAGAAGGGACAAGAAAACTAAACTTTTATCCGATTAGAAATAAAACAACATCCATATCCTGCCAAAAACTATTCAAAGCATAATCCACTCATAAAAGTATAGTTGAGAATTATTTAATACATATTGTTAATCCCAATATTCCAGGATCCTACCTGAATGGATCCTGGCATCTGTTATTCGCAGAGTTGTCTTCCAGTTCATTTTCTGATTCCTGGTCATCAATTTCATTCTCGGGAAGCTCACCAGATACATCATCAGATGATTCAATCTAAAAGGAAATTAATTGTAATGTCATTTTCTATATCAATGGATTTATTATTCCCTTGATCTTACACCAGATTATCATGTATTTAAATAAATTAGCTGGCTAAAATACCCCCTCCCCCCTCCATGCAACCCTTTACCACATCCCTTTTCTTCCTAGTGGATGAACAAACTGATCAATAAATTATGTCCATGTTAGCTCTACACCCAAATTTGTCTCTTTTATCTTAAGTAATTAATTTTATTTCATGTTAATTGGGTTAAAATGAAATTACCTCATTTATTCCGTCAAAAGGTATAAGAATATGGCTGGGTAGTTCAGTTGTTGATGTGAATGTAGGTCGTCTTCTTACACCACCGCGTCCACGGCCTGAAGAAAATGTATAAATATCTTAATGTTAAATAAAAAAAGATTACACACACGCAGCGCAGTCAACTCATTAATATAATGATAAAAAGTTAACACAATTTTGTGACAATAAAATGTCATTTATCCATGGCAACTTTCATTTTCAGGTAGTCAAGGATTTTGTAGAAAAACTCATAAAGTTTAAAGAAGTTGTATCAACTTTTTTTTTTATAGCTAGCCGGTTCTTTTAGTAAGTAGTAGATGTAAAATTTTTCATAGAATTCAAATATGCAATCGGTTTTTTTGTAGACCTCTTATTTTTTAAGTAATTTAAGTTTTTTAAAAAAATAATTAAGTCGGTTTTAAGGTACTAAAACGCAACAAAATAAAAGAAGAAAATGGTCAGTAAGAACAAAAATAGTAAGATCTTTAATTTGACACCTTACTTTTAAAATTCTGTTGAGTAATTATTGAAAAAATCTATTTTTTTAACCTCGGTATAATAAAAACTTTAGACCTAAATATTTTCTCAAACAGACATAAAAAACATGGGTTCATATATACCATTAGAATCAGAAAAATATTACGAATCCATTGTAAGCAAAATTGAAAAAAATTAAAAAATTAAAAAATTACAGAAATGGCCAATTATTTTTTTTGTTCAGACAACACTATTGTTTTCCCTTTTTTACCCCCTCTTTACCCCCTCTTTACCCCCTTCCCATTTTTATACTCAATTGAAGAATTAAGACGTTGCCTGTACAACATAATATGATATTTTCATATAATTCCTTTTATTGTAGTTTATATACTATATTGTAAACTTTTTTTTTCAATTTTGCTTACAATGGATTCGTAATATTTTTCTGATTCTAATGGTATATATGAACCCATATTTTTTTATTTGTGAAATAATAAAATTAAGTTCAAAGTTTTTATTCTCGTGGGTTTAAAAAAATCGATTTTTTCAATAATTACCTGACAGAATTGAAAAAGTAAGGTGTCAAATTAAAGATCTTACTATTTTTGTTCATAATGACCATTTTCTTTCTTTTTTTTGTTGCATTTTAGTACCTTAAAATCGACTTAATTTTTTTTTTTTTTAAACTTAAATTACTTAAAAAATAAGAGGTCTACAAAAAAAACCGATTGCATATCTGAATTCTATGAAAAATTTTACATCTACTATTTACTAAAAGAACCGGCTAGCTATAAAAAAAATAGTTGATACACCTTCTTTATAAATAAAAGTACTATTCTAAGAAAATGAACTATGAAAATCAGTGCTTTCTCTCAAAGAGCCATGTTCAGGACAGAACACCACACCCCCTTATTTTTGAAGAAAAAAATAGAAAGTAAGGGAAGGGGTGTTTTTCGTTTTTGTTGTTTATAACTTAAGTCAGGTTAGAGCATAAGTGCATAGAGAAAAAACACCCCCCCCCCCTCTAGTAATTTCATAAAAATAAGAGGGGATGGGTTCAATGCTCGACGGGAAGATTAAGGAAAAGCACCAGTATATCATACTATTCTTATCGGGCAGGTTGTGTGATTTTTATTTATAAAAATAAACAAAAAAAATACCTCTGAACTTATTTTGAATATGGACAAAAGGTTTCACTTCAATTTCATCTTTCTTTTCTTCACTAACTTGTTCTTCATTATCATCATTGTTGATCTCCTCATTAATAGCCTCCTTCCATGGACAATTAATAATTATGTTTTTAATGAGAGTTTATTATGAGATTAACGTCGAGGTTTTGTGATTTTTACAATAAAATAAAATATATCTAATTGTTTTATAAAGGCAATATTGAATAAATAAGAAACTTATTCTTGTAGTCTTATTACAATTCAATTATTCAATAACTGTATGAAAATTTTAAATATAAATAAATTTCGAAGAAAAGCTATTTTTATTAAAAGTAAATAAAAAATGTCACATACCATAATTCTAAATTATAAAGTAACAGGAAGTTTGTCAGTCTTTAATTATGTATGAATGCAAATAAATGCGCAATTTTCAGGGATACTGGTCTAGATTTTGTTTTAGTTTTGGAGGATAAATGTACAACACTCCCACCTCCTTCCCCTTTTAAGCTTTTTAAATGGCAAGTTTTCAAAAAGTAATAAAAACTTGAGTGTCCATCCCTGGTCAAAAAGTTGGTGGTCCGCAGGGCCAACAGATTCAGTCACTTCATCAGAACTCTTCAATCCCAGGGTCAAGATCTCGGGGGTCTGACTAATCCCGGCGAATGAAGGCTTGGGGGTAGGCACAAAGAAACTCTTCACTGTGGTGGCGGAGCCAAAAAGGTCGGGTTCACTGTTGCCAAAGTCATTCTGCTTCTGAAGGTTGAAACGGTCAAACCGGTTGGCGGAGGGTTCAGGGGTGCCGCGGAAAATAAACGGTTTCGGGGAGGAGGGGGAGGCAAAAAAGCTTTCCAGGAAAGAGGGTTCCTCTTCCTCAACTTCTATCTCGGGAAGCTCGGTGGTAGTCTCGGGTTGCGGGGCGGCACGAGGGATCTCAGCGCGGAGGTCGGATTTTACGCGGGGCTCGCGGCCGTCAGGCTTCACGTCCGGTCCGTAAAATGGCTCCTCGGTGGTTGTGGTAGTGGGGCGGCCAAAGTTGGTAAAGCTACTCCTGCCACGCTGTTTAAATTGATTCCTAAAGCCGCCGACGTTGAAATTCCTACCGTTGTTATCGTTAACATTGTCATTGTTAAAGTTGTTAAAGTTTCCGCCGAATTTCTTGTTTCTCAGCTTGGCTTTCAGGTTTGACTTGACCTTGGGCTTGCGGCCGTCGATGGCGAAACGGGACTTTTCAAATTTGGCGGGAGCGGCGGTGGCTGGCACGGGGGCGGGTGTTGGAGTAATGTCTTCATAATCGTTATAGTCTTCAGAATCTTCATCCTGTTGTCAATAATCATATTTATTAATTTTTTGAATAGTTAATAATAAAGATCTTAAAATGTTTGGAAATAAAAAGTACTCTTTATACTACTCGAGTAAAATTATTACATCATCAATATATTTTTTAACATATTCTGATGAAATTGCTACAAAACAAAAATGAAAATGCTATGAAAAATATTAAGCCTTGAATTTATCACATCTATCTAAAAAAACATTGATCTAACATTTGAATAAATCTTTGGCCAAATAAAAAAAACCAAAAGAAGATCTTTATAATGCCTATACGAAAGGGGATAGATTTTAAAACTTTTGCCCGAAAAACCATGAATCACGTCATAATGGACTATTTTAATATAGCATTATTTGGGATACTTTGGCCAAAAGTTTTTAAATTTACCCTTTTCAATGGGCACTTATACAGAGCAACACGGCAATATTTTTAGATGCAATATAATTTCCAATGTTTAAAAAAATAATATGTTAGTTTCCTGTAGGGAGGAAGATGCAGGAACCACCAGATTGCGGCCAGACAGGAACCTATGACTGGACTCAATAGCCTGCCCGCCTCCAGGGGGACGGATGGTGGTGGTGAACCCAAGGGGGATGGGGGTGCCGTCAAATGGTTCGTCCTGATAAAAATATTATTAATTGATAATGTATTGGTAAACTAGTAGATGCGCCCCTTATATCTAGAGGCTCCAAATCCAAAGGGTAAATTTTTTAGAAAAAAAACATAAAACTATACCAAAACTTGAATTCAAAATAGAATATCCTAAAGCCATCCTATGTGACCTATGTGGAGCTGCCCTAAAATGGAGATGTCATTTGGTTCAACATTTATCAATATCTTAAGCTACAGATAAAAAACCTTATTACTTTATATAATAGGATATTGTGGTTTGATTATACTTTTTAATTCAAGCATTATGGTTTTCTTCAATTTTTATTAGTAAAACAAAATAGTAATTTCACTTTTACTAAATTACTATACAATGACGTCAAAGCTTTTTTAATTGGGAGTGTAAAAAAAACTTAACTTTATTTGGGGGTGTAATCTTTATATCATATAGGCAAGGACGTCCAAGCTTTTTTTCTTTGGGGGGAGGGGGGGGAATTAAAAATTTAAAATTTTGGGGAGGCGGAAGCGTGTAATCACCTAATTACCACCCCCCTTGGACGTTCTTATTACTATATACGGAATTATAGACATGTCCAATTTATAAGATAGCCTTATGTCAAAGCAAAATTACTAAATTATTTGTTAAAAAATTTCATTCCTTTGTACATAATGTTCCTTGTTTTTATAAAAAGATTAATGTGTTATGTTCTAAGAATTTTTATTGAAGCTATGAAGAAACTTGTATTGAAAATATGCTTGTAGCATTCAAATGTAAAAACAACATAAAAACATTTATTTGCCCATCGTTGAAATTCAATCTTTATATCTGCAATTGAAAAAAGGATGGGAGAGAGAGACGGAAATATCAGGGAGGGATGGGACATTCAGCTTTTTATTACGCTATCCCCTAAAGTTTAAAATTTACCATTCTTATTTGTTGGCTTAACAACTTTAGGGATTTTTATTGAATTTTGATTGGTTGGTTCTTTAATTTAGTGTCCAAACGTTTTATCCACTAACTTTGTCTACAGAAGGGGTAATATTGTGTTTTATCATTAGGGATGTACATTTGTTTATCTACTTTGTCGCATCCCTTTAGATCCCTGCGGAAATATAGAGAAATAGAAAGAGAGATAGAGAGAGCTGAGGGTGAAAAATTATAAGACTTACATACAGAGAGATTGATGAAAAGATAGAAAGATTTATTTGCAATTGAAGAAAAAACTCATAAAACATCGAAATTGCATTTTGGTATTATTGCTATATCCGGCTTAATAACATGTTAAACATTTTTGCTGTTATTATATCAACAAAAATTAAAAATATGCCACACAAAATTATACCTTCTATAGATTATAATTAGTGGTTAAAACGTTTTGACACTAACCTTAATAAACTAACCTGAACTCAATAAAAGTCCTCAAAGTTGTCAAGCGAATAAGAAAACGTTATTATAAAACTTTGGTGACAAGTGTAATAAATCTCTCAATGTCCTCTCCCTCCTTCAGTTTAATCATTTTTTGGAGTGCAACTTCTTTATGATTAAGCCATATATGTATGTATGTATGTCCTATTTACCTGTCTCAAATCACTGCTGGCAAAAGGATCAATGTTCTTCTTCTTGACATCCAGTTGTCCGCGACCAGTGTTACGGAATCCATGGCGAGTACTGTAACAATTAGAAATAAAACACAGTCATAGCAAAGATGTC
The DNA here is from genome assembly GCF_053477335.1 of Acartia tonsa. Classification (NCBI taxonomy): domain Eukaryota; kingdom Metazoa; phylum Arthropoda; class Copepoda; order Calanoida; family Acartiidae; genus Acartia; species Acartia tonsa. The sequence goes on along the minus strand of NC_137262.1, from coordinate 33,174,660 downwards.
AAAGCATCATTGAAAGTTTATTTAAATAATTTTCAAAGTTTACTTTGTAACTACTAAATCAAACACAGTTAGAAGTGTTATTTTTTATCCTTTGGGGGATAATAACACAACCCTCCCAAGAGAAATCACCCCTATTAAAAAATGCCCCCCCCCCCCTCCCCACAACAACAATTGTGTTTACTTTTTCTTTATAAAAACTAATTTGAAAGTAGGGGGAGCATCTTCTCCTCCCCTTCCACTTCAATTGTCCCTAGAGGCCTCTAGGAGCGTAGCAGCTAGTGTAATAGATATTGTGATTATTACCTCTTCGACCTAACTCTAACATCTTCATCCTCTGCCAAAGGGCTGTCAAAGTCCTGGGAGCCGCCGCTACCAGTGGATCCGCCATCCGCCGCCGCCTTAATCCCGAAGTCGTTGGAGAAGAACTGTAACGGAGCCAGCTGTTAAAAAAATAAGAATATTGTGTTAGCAGTTATCTACTACCATCTAAACCCAGATAATAAGTCTACATTATTATTATTATTATTAATTACGACAATCATACTTTTTTTGTATTAAAAGTATTGAAGCTAAATACACTAAATAAATAATATTTACTATTCTTATTAACTAAACACTCAGACCTATAGAATTAAAAACAAAAATTTTAGACAAAAATTACTCAAAAATTCGTGCAATAATAGTCATTTAAAGCATTGTATTAGAGGCAGCTTTCCGTGGATATTAAAATGAAACATTATAAGATTGAAACGAGGGATAGAAGTCCTAGGTTAACAAAACTGGTGTTAATTTCATAATCTTAATTTTAAAATTCCAGGAAAATTGTTATAACACGATGTTGTACATAAATTTTCAATCTGGCTGAGAACCAGTTCTAAACTAGCGGATAATAATCGGTTTCGAAGCCATATTGGAAATTTTTCAAACTCATCCTAAGAAAGCAAAATTTTTGGACACTAATGTTCAAGCCAAACAATTGTTAAGCATTGACCAAATGACCCCTGGGTAAGGCAAAAAGTAGCCTAGAAATATGGCTTGTTGTCTTTTTAAGTGTTTGTAAAACTAATATTGGCTTTTGCAGAAACTAATATAAGCTATAGTATAAATTTTGGACCATAGAAAGAAACGAAGTAGCGGTTTTCGTCGTAATTTCACAGTAGCTTTTCTCCTATTTCTAACCTATCAAAAGTTATTGCGAAAATACTACGAAACCCAATACTTCGTTTTCTTTACATGATCCAAAATTTTTTTCATAATACTTTCGCTATAAAATAAACAAAAGAGAAAAGGGGAATTTTCATCAAGGGACTAATAAATAAATTTTACTTGTTTTTAATCTATTTAGTTTTTGGTAAATGAAAATTTGCATAGAATATGTATATTGTATATGCACTAGCAATAAAAAAGGGGGGGTCATTAAAACGACAAGTATGAATGAGTTCTATGTTACAATGGGGGGGGGGGAGGTGGGATCATATTTAGGGGTCAACTTTCAAGGGGGGGTCAAGAAGTTAATTTTTAAGGCCTGTTTATGGCTTGGAAGATTTTTTGGCCAGATTTCTTGCATACAGGAAGTTTTAAAACACTTTTAGATACTCTTAAAAATCAGGGAGTAAGGGAGGGGACAATGGGCAATTAATTCAATTTAAGAGTTTTTGAAGAAAGGCCATGAAAACCAGAATAATCCCGAAAATATGGTGGAAATTGTAAAGTGATTGTTGATTAAATCTAGAAAACCATAAACTAAGAAAAAAGTTCCAAGAAAAAAAGCAATCATTTGAAAATAAGATTACCAGTATTACAGACTGACATAACCATTCTGTAATTAATTACTAGAAATATCTCCCTGGATCTCTTCAGATGACAGGGAAAGAGAAAAGAGATTTGGGGGCAAGTGATGTGAACACGGAAAAAAGGGGCAGGCAGGCGTGTAGCTGGATGGGCAAGTATATGACCCGCACGCCTTCCTGCCCCTTTTTATCCTGTTTATTTCCCCCACCTCCCTTCTCCATTTCCCTTTCTCGTCTACTTTTAAAAAGGAGGTGGGGATGAAGGGAGTAAAATATAGTATGAGGGGGGCCGTGTATTTATTTATTTGAACTACTCTCTGTCTGCAAAACTATATATATTCAAAACTAACATAGCGAGTAACTGCATTTCTTGCGCAAGTCCCCAAACTCAGTCAGAAACTGCTAAATTCTTGCACATTCCCTTTAAGCCAGTCCCCAAAGTCTGAGACTCCTAAAGATTGAATATTCGATCCATTGTCCCCTCCCTTACTCCCTGCTTAAAAATTCTTTTTTGGTAGATTTTCTATTCAAATTACGAAGATTTTTTTGTCTGAGTGTTGTTTAGTTATTTTACTCTACATAACCTAATATAAATGAAGTATTATAATTAACTAAATAAATACAGATGAATAACATAATGTAAAACATAGATGATAAAAATTTATGTTTATGTTAATTTTAACTATGGATGCTTTTTTGCAATTATATTGTTAACATTTTTACTATTAATTTTGTTATTTTTATCACTATGTATGTGTTAGTATTCAGGGAGAAGACAATGGACAATAAATTATTCTTTTTTTCATTGGAAAATTGTTGGAAAGAAAAATAGGGTTGTAGATTAATTAAACTATCATTGTCCCCTCCCTCCCAGATAGTTTTAGATACCAAACAAGTTTTAAATCTTCCTCTTTAAAAATAGACATGCAGTTGAGTTTTGGAGAAGTACTTTTTTAGAAACCAAACTTTTGAAATGTTTGCTTGCTTTATTGATGATTAAATAATGACAAGAAATTTTATTATAAGTTACTGAAAAACATTAAACCTTAATTAAATTAGAAAGGGAAAATAGTTTCTCTTAATATGCAAAATCTTTTTATCTATAACAAAAACTATTATTTGCCATTTTATCAGAATCTAACATTATATTTTTTGTAGTTATTCTTAATGTTTGATTTCATGAGCTCTTAAGACAAAATGCCCTTATTACATAAGCAATAAAGACTTTAATTAAAAGACATGAAGTCACAGTATAACTTGTATGTCAACTTATTAGATCCACGTCTAACAGGGTTCCTGACAGAGAGAACACTAGCCACTAAAGTTTCATGATAACGTATTCTTATTCGTTGACTTACAACCTTGGGAACTTTCATTGAATTTTGATTGGTTAGTTCATTTAGTTGAGTGTCCAAACGTTTCAACCACTGATTGTAATCTACAGAAGGTGTAATTTGTGTATCATTATTGGGGTTGTACGTCAATTTATATCCCATTGTCTTATCCCTTTAGATCTCTGGTTCCTTAGCACAAAAAAGCATCTGATCCCAAGTTAATGTTGTGCTGTAAATGTCAGGCAACAAAATTGAGTTTGATTTTATAAATAGGAACTTTTCAAATACTCAACAAAAGGATTGTACGACTGCAAACTTTTTACCACTTTTTTATTGAGAAAAAGACTGCCCATCATTCTTATTATTTATTTGTAAATAATTTTGTTTTGTGGCAATATTTCATTATATCATCTACTATATTAGTAGTAATTTTAGTGATTTATTGACAGTACTTGCGGAAATATAAGAATTAAGTCTTTTTCATCATATAATGATTTTTGCTTTATATAAATCAAATAATGTTTTTAATTGACAATACCTGCCTAAAACATGTTACTCCTTGTTGTAGTCTCAAAACGTATTTTTTTCAAAAATATAAAATTTGAGATGAACAGTCTTTTTTATCAAATAATTGCATGTAGGAGAGAGGAAGAAAAAATATTTGATATCTTACTTTTATGATTACATTTTATACTTTATTATCGTCAAGATAAGAATATGAATTCTATATAATAATTGGTAGAAAAGAGCAGATATGAGATAAGGCTTCAAATAATTCACATAAATTTTTTTAGAAGAGTTTTCTCTACCCCAAAAATTGTACATTTATGATGGAATCATGGATGGTTTGATGTTTTTTTTTTATCAACGCACCTACTCTTTATTCAAATATGCTTTTGCTTAAGAGTATGATACTTAAAATAACTATATACAACATTATATTTATATGTATTTCTTGTTTTGTAACAGATTTGAAAGATATAACAACATAAATTAAATGATATTAAATTAGATGAGCTCTTTTTACATAATGTCATATTAAACTATGCAAAATAGAATCTATTTTTCATCAAAAATATTTTATGCTGCTGTACTTGTGGACAAAACTGTTCTTGTTAATTATAATTTTGTGTACTTAAAAGCTAAACTAATTGTAGTAAACTTCAACAAATGCATTGAATGTTTGGCTTCAAAACTTTTCTATAGTGAATTAGGTACCCTCTCACATAAGTACACAGTTAAAGTCTGTATATATCGTCCTATCAATTTAAAACATTTGAAAAAAATAACCTAGTAGAAATAATGATTTTTTTTTATTGTAATAAGTAAATAATTAATTATTGATAAATTTATTCTATATAACTTTGATATTTTCGTATTTGAAAGTTATCATCCTTGTTATTTAAGATTGATTTACTATGAAATTGCCTGTTTATAGGATTACGCATTAACTTATACAATTAGCTTTTATTTTGATATTATGACTTTATTAACAAAATCTATGTTTATGGCATGTTAAAATCACAGGAGATAGTTTGATCAAGAATCTAAAGGGATAAGACAATAACCGAAAATTTTTTGTACAATCCCAATAATGATATACAAAATTACTTCTTCTGTAGAATACAAGTAGTGGTTAAAACGTTTGTACACTCAACTTAATTAAACGACCAATTGGAACACAGTAATAGTGTCTGACTGATTATGACGTAACAAAAAAAAATTAGCCAATGAGAGGCCACTATAAATTTTACCATAAGTCAATAATGGCCTCTCATTGGCTATTTTTTTTGTTACGTCATAATCAGTCAGACACTATTACGGTGTTCACCAATTGAAATTCAATAAATGTCCCCAAGTTGTTAAGCCAACGAATAAGAAAATACTATTATAAACTTTGGGAACTAGTAAAATAAACAGCCCAATGTCCCCTCCCTCCAATCCCTCTAGTTTGATAGTCTATTAAATTAAAGGAATTTTGACATAATTATGTTTATTTTTTTTAATTTGTTTTCAACGTCAAGCTTTTTTAATGTTATTTTTGTGTTTGGAGCAAAAAAAGTGATGAAAATAACAGTATCCTATCCCTATATTCCTGTATTAAGAAAGGATACACATGATTATTAATAAACTGAGTAGGATATTATCTTATACCTATATTCCTGTATTATTAAGAAAGGATACACATGATTATTAATAAACTGAGTAGGATATTATCCTATACCTATATTCCTGTATTAAGAAAGGATACACATGATTATTAATAAACTGAGTAGGATATTATCTTATACCTATATTCCTGTATTAATAAAGGATACACATGATTATTAATAAACTGAGTAGGATATTATCCTATACCTATATTCCTGTATTAAGAAAGGATACACATGATTATTAATAAACTGAGTAGGATATTTTCCTATCCCTATATCCCTGTATTAAGAAAGGATACACATGATTATTAATAAACTGAGTGAGACAGGACAATAGTGAGGAAGTACAAGGGAAGTTACAAAGATAGACAGATAGCCACTTAAAATAGGCATACATTTAAAAAGATGGAAAGTAGATAGATAGATAGACAGTTCATACATGTGAAAGATAGATTGAAAGTATTTTAAAAAGAACAAGGATGACAACATACATACATAAAAGCGAAGCTCTGAAACGATATGACAGACGAACATTAACTTTTGTTGAGTGTCAGAACTGAATATACAAAATATGAAAATAAAATCTTTGACAAAATTATACGTAAATTTGTTGCAAAACTTCTTAAATACAGAAATCTGTTTAAGGACATACTGACATGTTTAATACTTGATTATAGAGATGCTTCGCTCATACCTAATATTGTACCTTGTTGTAATAGGAATCTGTAATTAAAAAATCAGATCGTTCGGATGATTTTATCACATAAAAAATTGTGTAAATCAACATGTTTAAAATGGACGTACGGTCATTCTGATAACGATTATAGATTTGCTACGCTTTCTAAGTCGTACCTAACTACTACAGGAATCACCATGCAAAGTTTGAAATCGATAGGACAATTCTAACATGCCTAAATTAACGAATAAAATACTGTCTCGGACGGACGTACGGACGGACGGACTGACCCTAATTATAGAAAAGCCTCGCTTTTAAAACCGAAAAGGATTTTATTCAATGTGTGAAATGAACGCATGTTCGTCCGTTCGACCAAAATATTAGCTGTTTTTTTTTAATAGTTTAGACTACATATATCTATGCTCTATATTGAGAGATGTTGCGCTACTTATGGACAAAGTTGTTCTATTTTGGGGTGTAATAAAATGTGTATCAATTCTTATCCCATTGTTTCAAAGGACAGTTCCATGATTTTTTATCATTAAATTATCACAGCAAAATAACTGCTTATATTAGTCTGTAACTGAGATCTTAAATTACATAAAATAAATGTCTATAGGAGCAGGATATGTCTAATTGTAAATCAAAGTCGCACCTCTGACTAACATCTTACAACCAATTGTTCTATTTTGAAACATATTACAAAGATATTTTAACATATCACAATCAAGAAAGGCGAAGCTCAAAAACTAAAACAAATAACTTGACGTAAAGACGCGTAAAGTCTATCTTCACAAAAAAAACCAATTTTTCCTCACAATTTTTTGCCAGCTAAATAGTCAAGAGAAAACGTGGAAGAAGTAGGAACCCCCTCCCTCATTTAAATTGTCTGTTATACGATGCTTTACATGATTTTAGGTTCTAATCCAGCGGTTTCAAAGCCGAACTGGAAAACTGATTTAAGAATTTTTTTGACTTGTGAGTAGTTTCATATAATAAAACATAAATACAGAGTAGCTGGGCATTTAATTACATGGTAAGAAAGGGCAATAACTCCATACAAACTCAAATATTAAAGTAACCAAAAGTTTTTGTGAAAAAATTGTTAATTTGCACTTTTATGATGTTGGTCGCTTTGTTATGCTAATATAAACGACCCCGCTTTTAACTACTGGATATTCTTTCCACAAAATCCTATTTTGTCTGTAATGGACCCCATCCCCCACATACCACCAACCACCATTCTCCAAAAACATTTTTTTCATACTCTAGGAGGTTAGGTTAAGTTGAGTTGACTGTCCCGCATGGGGTATACAAATTTCTTTTAAAATGTAGACTAAATTAATATGATTTATGTCATTTAGACTGAAGAGGGTGCAATGTCCACCGAAATATATTTCAATAAATAACTTAGAAGTATCAAAGACTTTTTCACTCAGTGAATTTAGTATATAAAAGAGTTTAAACGAATAGGGGAATTTTCAAGGGTGGCCCACTAACTAAAAAATAGATACTACCCTGTTCATTTCTTCCAGTTACCATGCCTTTTTCTCGGAGAATTTTAAAAGATGCAAAAAAATTGTTAAAGACAGCAAAAAAAACACTGATAAACACCAACAACGATATCAAATTATAAATTATTGTTTCATTGTATAAATAATAAAACTGTATTTAAATGGTATAAACATTCTATAAGCCTACTTTAAGGGTAAAAACCGTAGCTGAATCGTATAAACACTGTGTAATCCTTCTTTAAGAATAAAAACTGTAGTAGAAACGTATAAACACCCTGTGAGACTACTTTAAGGGTATAAACTTAGGCTGCATCGTACAAACACTATATAAACCTATTTTAAGGGTTATTAACTGTGATGGAAACGTATAAACACTCTATAAGCCTACTTAAAGTGAGGTTGCAACGTATAAACACTCTTTAAGGGTATAAACTGTGGTTGCAACAGCTAATTTTAAGCAGGCCTCTAATTAATTGCTTAAATTGCTAAGTAACGCGTTCATTAAGAACATCTTCTATTTTTATAGAATATATTTTTAGAGTACGAATTTAAAACTATTTTTAAATAAATTTAGGTTTTTTTTTAGTTTATAGCATTAACTAAGCCTAGATGTCCATCTATTCATTTTAAAACAGACATTTTTTTTTTTGAATGCATCAAGGCAGCAATAACAATCTAACAACAGTTTTAGATAAATTTTCTAAGAACATTCAATTAAATACAGTTTATACAATTTAATGCTTATTTGCATTTAGGAGATATAGACAATATGACAATCTTTACATTACTTTAAACTCGAATAAGTTTAGTTGAAATTCTTAACAAACCCGACTTTTATTGTAAAACAAAAGAGACTCTTTTTCATCCATTTTATATCAAATAGAACGAGGCATAATTAGACATTTTTTCCACGACCGTTAAAAGGTTCCTATTTAGGATAACGGTTGCATAATAAATGAAGTTTTAACAGTAATTAGCAAGTCTTTGTCTTAATTAAAGAGCTTAAACTTGGGTAATTAAGTATTTGTTTAATGATTATATAATATACTCTTGCTAAATATTGGTTCTATAATAAGATTAAAGTATTCCAGTTTGGCTTCGAAACCGATTAATATCCGCTGGATTAAAACTGGTACTCATTCATACTGAATAATTATGTACAGCATCGTATTACAGGCAAATTTCCACGAATATTAAAATAAAAAATATGCCAATATTACCAGTTTTGTTATCTCGGGCCTTCTGCCCCTCGTGGCTAACAATACTTGTATAAGTTTTCATTTTAATGTCCGTGGAAAATTGTCTATAATGCGATGCGATATATAACTATTATTGAGTTAAATCTAATTTGCGTTGACATAACTAGTGAAACTTCCGGTAAATTTATTCTGCAGGATTCCTTTCGTTTTTTATGCATAAAAACCAACCATTTTCCATCATTTAAAATCATTAAAAGAGATAAAAAAAAACATTTTAAGAAAACTACAAAATTTTGTAATTTAAAGAAATATAGATGCAGTCAAAATTTAAAAGTTTTCTACTAACATACTACAACCATCACCAAAGTAACAAAATAATACAGACCCATGTTAAACTAACTACTTACTCTTTTATTGCAGACAGATTCTATTATTTTTTATTAAATTATTTATCCTTAACAAAGTTAGCTATCTACTTGTTTTAAAAACTAGGAATCATCAACTTATAGTTTTGTTATTTTTTTCATAAAATCAAAAATAATTATGTCCATAAGTAACGCACAATAAACAAGCTAAAAAACAAGGACGTCCAATGGGGGGGGGGGGGGATAAAAAGGTTTACCCTACCCCTAAACCGAAAAAAAATGATTACCACCCCTCCAAACTTTTGAAAACTCTTATCTTATACCACCCACTTTTTATACCACTTTTTAGAAATGAAAAGCTTGGACGTCAGTGGTAATAAAAACCATTGAAATAAGATATCTCAATAGAGAGATTGGGAGAAACGAATTGAAAATTTTCAAATCATTATGAACATATAATAAACAAGGATGACATTATTCAAGTAAAATAACCAGATTTTATCACGTTTAAAAGAGGAATAGTTATTTATCGCATCTTATTATAGAAAGCATTCCGCGGAAATTAAAATTAAAAATTATAAATTAAAACCAGTTTTTATTAGCCCTGAGGGGCCGTAAGCCAAGTCTCACAAAACTGTTCCTATTTTTTTTAAATTTTCCACTTTATTAATCGTAGAAATTTGTCTGCGATACGATTCAACACATGATTTTTCAGTATGGCTGAGAACCGGTTCCAAACCAGCGGATATTAATCGGTTTTGAAGCCAAACTGGAAAATATTTTGCAGAAGTTTTATAGATTCTTTAAATAAATGTTTGTCTGACATGTTTTAAAAAAATTATAGAGTTGCTGCGCTTTAAAGATAAATCTGCTAGCAACAACGAAACCAAAAATAAAGAATATTAAGACAGCGGAAGGAAATATTTTAGACTTATGAATAACAAGGATAAATATGTTATAAAGTAGCGTAGTAATAACAAGATTAACAACAATTTGTATTTAAAAAACAGTTAAGCAGTAAAAAGGATTAAAAACAGACAAAACATAACATAATTCAAAAGTGCTAGGAATGTCAAATGAAAATTTGCAGATACAGTCAATAAATCACTTAATTTCTTGAGTAAGCTTATCCAATTTAGGTTTTTCAATTTTGATTTAATATGTTACAGACAGTTTGCATCAACATTTGAGACGAACCTACAGACTTGTTCAAATATAGAGTTGCTTCGCTACTAAAAAAATCATTAACCTTTTGACAAAACAACATCAGTCTGCCCATAATTTAAATAAATTACACATATACATACGAGAAACCAAGGAATAGAACAATGGACTATAAGATGATAAATTCTTTTATTTAGTGAAAAATGGTAGATATTGAAGGGAGGGAGTTGAGATCATTTTAACTGTAACTAATTAGTAAGGTAGGGGTACTATAAATATTTTAGATGACTGTCTAGAGTAGGCATAAGAAAAAAGAAAAAAAAAATCGATCGATTGATCACAAAATTGATAATAAGTAACCAATAATATGCAGAATAAATCTTTATTTTAGACGGCAGAATCTTTTTTTTTTGCAGTCGCCCTATCTCTGTTCGTGTGTTGCATGATTTTCAAACATATCAGTGATTTTTATCTTTTACAAAACATTGAGTTTAACAATAGGCATTTTGTTGTTTACCCTAAGAAATTAAAGTTTTTAATAAAATTGGATTTTGAATGACGCCTGCCCGACTATTAAAGGCCATTTAGATTATAGACTAAATAATTAGATCTTTTTTATATAATGGCTTTTCTAAACTAAGTTCTTTAAACTGTTTATTTTGTAAATGAGCCAAAAGTTAAGAAAAAATATTTTAGCACTTTTTTATTGTTCAACCTTTATTCCTTAGTAGATATATTTATAATATATTTATATTTATGGATGTAGTTAGGTGATGCGAGTTTTTGAGGTCCTATGATAACTCAGAAGGTAAATTTTAAAATCAACGAAAACGGGCTCACTAAATAGTTTCTAATTGGGAGTTGTAGTTAAATGTTCGGCCTTTAGTTACCATAAAAAAAAATATTTTTCCGACTGCAGATTTTTTTAAAACAAAGCTTCAGATTAAAACAGCTGGCTGCATGCAGGATATTGAAATTTTAAACAGCTTTTTTGTCCATAATTATTATTTTTTACATTTAGAATATCCAACAAAAGCCTATTTTGTATTCTTATCAACACTGTTTTATGCATACCAGACTAAAACCCTATTTTTGTAGGGAGCCAAGCTACTCTGTATATGACAGTCAACAATTTGTACATAAAAAAAACATTATGTTATAGTAAGAAAAAAAAGAATATTAGGGGACGGTTTGTATAAACTATACAAAAGTAATGAAAGAAAATTCTTCGACCTAATTTATTATTTTGTTGTAGACAGATTTTTTGTATAAACTCTGCTGCTATGGTACATATTCGTTTTTGCTTCCCCAAAAAACTCTTTTTATTCAGAAAAAGATAAGTCATTCCAAAAGAAGCAACCAAAAATAGTTAAAGAAAATTGTAAAAAGATATCCTTAAAATTGACTACAATTATTTTGGATTTTTGCTTGAAAGGCAATTTAGAAAAAGTAGTTTTCATTCAAGATTTTAACAGGGACAATTTTGTCCAAAGAAATAACTGACTCATTTCAGACTTGTTAACAAAATACACTAATAGGGGAGGGGATAAGACAGAGGGGGTAGATGCGGGGGGTAGTAGTTTAGCCAGCAACAAGTTATTAGAATACATGATAATTGTGTTGTTTTTTTTCGAATTAATTTCTTTATTGGTATAAGCTGAAGTCGTACAATTTTTAAATTCGTTATCTATGTAATACGATTGACTAAATTGCTATTTGGTTCTAGCTAAATATCCTTCCTAAATAGTAAGAGCAACTATATACTAAGTTTCTTTATTTATCCTTTTAGACTATTTTAGTTTTCCGCCTTACCAATAAAATTTCAGCCATTAACATATCCCTACGTCCTTGGGCGCTATGAAAGAAGGTGAAAAGAGGATTTGATCGTGTTTAAACTTTATTTGGATCGTTTAAACAGTTTCCGGACTGGAGTTATGGCTTGAAAATCAGGGACTGGCACTAAGCTATAGAGTGTTAATACATTATGGAGTATTTTTGTAGTGCAGCTACTCTGTAATGGGATAAGTCAGTACATCCGACTGTTAACAAATGACTCTGTTATACTTTTATATAAATTAGTAAGCTTTTTTGTCTGTATTGAAGGATCTCGCTAGCCGCTGGTCATGGAGGGATATTTGATATTTCCCCCAACCCACCTTAAATGCACCTAGATGCTTCAAGGGGCGTAGCCGCTATTATGAAATATAACAATATTTGAAAAATTGATTCAATTGTCATATGTGTTTATTTAAACAGTATCTACAGAAAATTTTCTTTGTACTTGTTCCAAATCTTTTGGCTACTTTTCTATGTAAATATTAGCTGCATGGTATGAAAACTATTAGCTTTATCTATTGGGTCTACATAGGTGTAAGGAAAGGACTTTTATCTCTAAAAACTAAATATTTTAAAAAAACCAGAAAGTTTCATATATGTTTTTTAGGGATCAAAAGAATAAAGACAATGGATGATTAATAAGGTTAAAATTTGGACACTGCAGTTTGAAGTACCCAAAAGCCAAAACCCCTGTTTTATGGACAGTTTTCCATAGATAAGTACATAAAACTAAGATATACGTCAGCCATTAAAGACCCTTTAAATATACCTACTAGATGGACGGCGTGTAAAATTTTGAAATTGTCATTTTAATATTACAGGAAAATTTTTTCAGTAATTCTATCCCCCTTCTGTGTTAAGTGTTAAAAAGTGCATAACGCCCAATATTGGCTTTGATAGCTGATAAGTTAAGCTTTTAATAAGGTTAAACTTTATGTTTCTTTCAATTTAACTATTTTTAATAAAATTTTAAAAAAGATTGGCTGGGACAATCTACCAATTACAGCAACGAGGTATATACATACATATATCAAGTTAGGACATTTTAAGACAAAATATTTTGTCCCTATCATTTTCATAGTTTTTATTTTACAAACAATATGACAACGTATTAATCCATTGAAAAACAAAAAAAATCACAAAACTAATACTTTATATATTAATACTGATTATCTTTTCATTAACAAAAAAAGTATGATGTCTAAAAATTTTACTAAAATTTAAAAGAAAAATCATCCATGTTTGTAGGGAAAAGTTGAAGGACAAAAACTGAGCTTTTTTGCAAATAAATGGTTATGCTATTTGTTGCAAATATATATTTGACTGGCTAATCAGGGATTTAAAGGGATAAGACAATCATGACAATGGCTGATAAATAAATGTACATCCTCAATACCTCAATGATGATACAAAAATTACCCCTAATGTAACCAACCAATCAAAATTCAATAAAAGTCCCCAAAGAATGTTAAGCCAACAAATAAGAAAATATCGGGGACTAGTGTAATAATGTCCCCTCCCTCCCTAGTAGCTAATACTTGTTGAACAAGGAGAAATTGCGTTGACATCAATTTCATTGGTTTATTTGGTGGTATTTCACCCCAAAGATCTTAAGCCAACAAATAAGAAAAAACCTGGGGACTAGTGTATTGAACAGCCTAATGTTGCCTTCTTTCCCTGCTGGCTAACACTTGTTGAACAAGGAGTAATTGCGTTGACATCACTTTCATTGGTTTTATTCCAAAGTATACAAATTTTGTTAGTTCTTAACACCCTCTCTAAAAACATCCTAAAACTTGTCCAGCGCTTGGAATATTGTGGATTAAACAGACGCACAATCATACATCACGCTATCTTCATATATACATAGGATCATCTAAAAAGTTTAACCATGCGCATATAAAAATAGGGAAATCGTTTGCCAATTTTGAAGGTTGTGCGAATATTCATCAATTCAACTATTTTGCGATTCATCTCCCACTTTGCGTTCAAGGTCCTACAGTTCGGACATTTGAGAAGCGAATCATCGCTACATATTATTTATGGCATATTTGATAAATGTTAAGATTACAACAAACTAGTAAAGTAGTATAGGAAAGCCTTTGTAGCCGAATGTAGCGCTTGTTAGCTTGCTTGGCTATACCTTATTCTTGTTGGAAATATATTTAGGTGATTAAAGTATTCTTATTTATATTTTGAATATAAACATCCTTGCACATTAAAATCTATGAACTATCATCATCAAAATGTTAAAACTGTTATTTGCTCACTGTTTATATTTGGAGATATATGGATAAGTCAATGGATAATAAATACAAGAAATAAACTCCTTTAATCCCAACAATAAATTGTTTCCTAATAAGAAATAGCCTTTATTCAGGTCTAAATAGGATGACGTTACCTAGAAGATTTATTCTCTGAGTAGTGTAGACAAAACATTAGAGTAAAACACTAGAGGGGGAAGGGGTTAAATAGCTGTATGTCCAAATCCCAAGGACCTTGTGCCGACTCTCAATTGGGTCTTTGAAAATCAATCAATAGTATCGGAAATATCAACACAGCCAAGTAGCAGAAAACAATTTGCTAGCAGACGAAAGAAGTCCATGGTAAACGGGGAATAGGAGAGGGGGGGTGTTATCTGTAAATACTTCCATACTATAGATCTGTTGCCAAAGCATATATTTTTATTTTCAGTTACGTATCTCCATATCCCTGTTAACATTCCATTGAATTCTTCAGACGCCTTTTTATGTTTTTAACATTTTGAAAATAATAGTAATAACATATTATAAGGTTATTCTCTATAAAAGTTAAAAAAGTGCTTTTATGATGTAACAATTTTATATCGCTTTTAAGAAAAAAAACTATTTAGTAATTTGATACTTTCTCCTTTATTTTTATTTGCAATCTTTGTATACAGAGACTTCCAAGCTTTTTATTTCGAGGGGGGGGGGGGGGTAATATAATGTATTCTAAATTCTCAGCCAAAATAACAAATCGGATAAGACTGCCTTCCTTTTTTACCCCTAGAAGACTTCAAACCCCCTCTGATGAAGTTTTTTGGGGAAACGAAAAGCAATGATTTCATATGACGTTTTTGTTAAAACATAGTTGCGTGTGGGGGGGTTAAATTGGGAGTTATCTCGTAGACAGTGTAATTATTACAAATAGGCTAAAGCTGCATGCATAACTTTTATAGTTATTAATTTAATATATCACGGCGGGTAACTC
This sequence comes from Acartia tonsa, assembly GCF_053477335.1. Taxonomy (NCBI): domain Eukaryota; kingdom Metazoa; phylum Arthropoda; class Copepoda; order Calanoida; family Acartiidae; genus Acartia; species Acartia tonsa. The sequence goes on along the minus strand of NC_137262.1, from coordinate 33,159,398 downwards.
TGGATAATGTCAGTAAATCAGGATACATTGAAAACAATAAATGTATACGTATAGATGTATAAGCCAGACTTTTTTATCTGCTAGCAAATTACTTTCTGCTCTTTTGTAGGAACTTGTAGCAATGTTCATATTTCATACGCTATTGGCCGATATTCAAAGACCCAATTGAAAGTCTTACAGGGACACCGGACCGACCCATGGGTAGAGTTACATAGAGATCGTTGTTACATTGTTACTGCATTATTTGAAGATATAATTCATTTGATTTTAGGTTATAGGAGTTTTAAATTTGAAAACATAAAAGAAGCATTCATTTTCATACCTTCAACAAACTGTTATAACTATAGTAACACATTAGTTATAGAGTAACTGCTCTATTTCTTTGACTAATATAGATTAAAGTTTAAATATTAGGATTTTTTGATGATTTTGCAAATTTTTTTCGACAATTTTTACTAAAATAAAAATTACCTACATAACATATCATTAACTACCCGAAATGTTAGGTATTAACACACATAAAAATAGTTGTTAATTTATTAAATAGTGCTAAATACACCGTTCCCTATAAATACTTAAAATTACGGTTAGGGTTATTTTTAGGGGGTTATGTATTATATTTTATGCGATTAGTAACAGTTTTACGATATATTCTTATAATTAATTGAAATCACTTTTAGAATATTACAAAATATCTTTTAAAATTAAAAATAAAAACATTATCAATTGGAGATATTAGCAAAGAAAAAAATTTTGTTATATTTTTTAAAAAAAAAATACTTCTATGATTTCTAAACTTATATCTACAATTGATATCAAATTTTAAAAAAAATATATATAAGAAATAGTCATAATTCAAAAGAACATAAAGGTATTAGGCTCTTATTCTAACAAAAATAACAATCTTATTTTCAGTAAAATCATTCTGAAATTAGATGTATTAAATTAAGGATGGCTGTTTTTATTAGATTAAGACTCTTTTAAAATAAGAGATTATTAAAGAAGACAAAAAAATGGGGCTCGGAGCCGCGCTTCAGCCGCCTTTAATCCTCATAAAAATCAATCTTTTACAATTTAAAAAAAAAACAGCTGGAAGTCTGATGATGTAAATACGGCAATCCCTGTTCTTTTTTTAATCAAAGTATCCAAACGGGTTTAAATTTGAGACTTATAAGCGGCTGACGCGCAGCTACCGAGCCCTGACAAAAACACAAAAAAATAAACTGAACAAAAAATGAATTAAAAAGAACGTACCTCAATTTGAGCATAGCAGTCGACCTCAAACCAGTTGGTACAGACCAGGTGCTGCTGGTCAAACACAGTGTCATTGGGGCATAGGAAGTGGAAATCTTGGAACTAAAAATAAAACACAAATCAGTAACATATTAACTTCAATTGGTAAATAATTAGAATTATAGAAAAGAAGATGATAAATAGATGGATTAATAGATATTTAGAAATGGATAAATTTATAAACAGATAAACCAATAGATGAACGATGGTTTGATAGATAGATAGATAGATGTATAGAAAGCTTAGGAGAAAGAAATAGATAAATTTACTTAGATGGACAAATAATTTGAGAGGGAGATAAATGAGTAAAAAAAGAATAGATGGAAAAGCGGATAAATAAATAGACAGATTAATTTTATAGATAGGTTGATAAATAAATACATATAAATATAAATAACATTTAAAAGTTTGAAATATTTATTATTTATAGCTACTCATATAAATCTAAATTGATAAACCTGCTATAAATAAATTGCCAAGATAAATGGCAGTACATAAAAAATCTCTCTTTGGTCGTTAAACGGATAAAATATTGGTCTCCTACAGCTTTTAAGTCTTTGCTGGATATGGTATTCCTATAAAACTGAGGGAAAAAAAGGTAAGAAAATCTGCGAAATATTTTAACAAGAATATCTATCATAGACAGCTTAACGTGGGTATTGAAATAAAAAAATTGAAGATTAAAACAGTTTTTTAGCCCTGAATGTTATTAATTTTATTATTTTTTTCAATATGAATGTAAAATTGTCTATAATACGATACAATACATAATTTTTCAGTATGGCTTAGAACAAGTTCTAATCCAGCGGAAATTATTAGGTTGCGAAGCCTTACTGGAAAAAAATTACATTAAAAATGCAGAAACATAAGATATGAATATAGAAATTATCATATGGACATAAAATAGTTATAAAGTAGCTGCGCTATTAAAAATGATTAATGAGAAATGAGAAAAATCTTTTCTAAAGATTTCTTTTGAATGACCGTCAAGTCATAGAATACTGCCAATTTTCTATGCCTATACTTTTCAGGGAATTTATTAAAAAGATAAGTAAATAGGGGATTTAAAATACAGTAAGGTATATCTATGTAGTAGATATATAAATATAAGGTTTACTAATTTTTTTTATATTTATATGTATCATTGTATATTAAAGGTTATATGAATTTTATCGAACAAAAAGATTTTTTGTCAAATATTACACTACTTTTCCCTTAATAAAAATTTTCAACCTAATGTAAATATACCATGCAATGTACTTAAGCAGTTTATTCATCTAATATAACATGGATAGATTTTCTAAAAAAAAAATTTTACATTAGATTTTAAGTCATTTTTACATTAAAATCATTATAATTTTAATACTATAGGAAAACAAAACAAAACGTTGATCTTTAATAAATTCCTTTGTTTCTTGATATATATTTAGAATATATATCCCTGGCCCGAGGTTGTCAAAATACCCATTTGTCAAAGAATCACAGAAGACGTCTAAGCGCACACACCTGCCCAGCTAGAAGCAGGAACCAAGACGTTTTTATGAAACCACCAATAGCTTTTATACTACAGAAGAAAAAGGTTTGTGGAAACACTCTCTTACTTACAGCAACTCTTAAAATGTCTAAAAAAAATTATAAAAGATGTATTATTTTTGAATTGTTAGGTAAGCTTTACAGTAGTTTTTTTGGTTCCAGGACAAACGCACGAGTGTTAAATTATTAATCAAAGTAAGTATTTCTATACAGGTTGGGTTAGATTAAGATATGAATATACAAATAACCACCCCGCATTGGTTAGACATTTAATAAACCTAAAAAAAGGTTAGGTTAGGTTAGGTCCCACTACTGCGTTTGTCAACTCTGAAGTTTTGGACTCCTGCATTAGTCCTAGGACCGTTTTTTTTTAAGTACTAAATATAATCACATACTAAAATTTAAAGATGTTCAATGTTTGTCTGTTCATTAAAATGAAATAAATCATGAAATGCTGTATAGGAAAAATAAATTTTTAAAAAGTTCGCCAATATCATTTTTTTGCGTTTTTACTTACAGACCAAGTAAAAAAAGGAAAAGAGTAAGTGACTTATCAACAAAAAAGGTGTTTTATGTTCCCATTCATAAGCTAGCTAACATTTTGAAGAGTGGGCTTGGAGACTTTTGAAAATCTAAGATTTTTCTTTTTTCAACCTTTTATTTTTAAATGGTAATATTTTAGGACGGCTTAATTGCTAAATTTTAATAAAACATAAATCTTTTTTTAAAAAGCATTACAATTTGAAGAAATAAAGTAAACTAAATTAAATTGAAGAATTGATGTTCTGTTTACAATTACTTTTTATTTGATATATTGGTCAAAATCTCACACATACAAACACACTAAGGACAAAAATATAAACTGAGTGTCTAAAATACCATGCAAAAACAATACAGCTATTTCAAGATTTACATAAAAATTGCATCTAACTTATGCCGTATTGATGATGTTTACATGATGTTCTAAAAGTTGTAACTAAGAAATGTCTCTAATACGTCAGTCATAAAGTCGATATTAATGTTAAAAATAATTAAAAAATCCTAAATGAATGTTTGTTTGAATAAACACACCGCCATGACAACTGAATATGACATCTGGGTAAGAAAAAGTGTTGACCCTGTGCGGAGATCTTTAGATCCTGTGCGGTTTCTAGCGTCGTTTTATTGCAGGGCATTACAGTTTAAACACAGGTACTAAAGGGAAAATAAAATGGCAGTTAAATTGTCGTATATCCTCAATGATGATTCACAAAGTTAACCCTTTACTTTTCGTTTGGATACACAACTTAATGAACCAACAAATTAAATTCAATAAATTCCCCAAAGTTGTTAAACCAACAAATAGTAAAACGTTATTATAAAACTTTGGGAACTAGTGTAATAAACAGCCCAGTGTCCCCTCCCACCCTGGTCAAAATAGCTTTGTTATGGGGAGCAAGGACGATAACATCCAATAATAGCGAAGCCATTTGAAATAATAAGCATTTTTGTAGACAATATAATAATTATTATAGAGTAGCTGCGCTACAAAAAAATTTATATTATTATTGTAAAAATACTATGTATTTTATAGTAGTTATTTTGTTATTAAGGAAATATAATTTCATGGTATAAACATTGTAAATTATCAAAGTTTAAATGCCTTCAAAACCCAGAAACTTCCTTTTCTCTATATTTAATGCAAACTTTCATGAATAGAAAATGTATTGTCCTTGCAGAAATCAATAATATTCATGATAGAGATGATTCTATGTTTGTAACTAAATATATTTCTATTTAATATATTTTTATCTACTTATCCCTTTAATTGAGAGTCTTAATGCTTAAAAAGGTTATTGCAATCTACATGTCTATAAATATATCTATTAATCGTTTTTAATTATGCCTGTTTCTATGATTAATTCTATATGTGTATTTGAACTAGTTGTTTCTCCCCTAGCCTAAAAGGAGAGACCAGGAAAGTAAGAAAAATAGCCCGAAACAAAACCAAAAATTTTATTTAACTTCCTTGAAAAGTGCAAGCAATTAAAACCCGTTTTTGCCGAGATTTTTAGCTTGAGACAAAAAAACCTTACAACTTCTTATTTTAGGATATATCCAGGGGAAGCCAGTCTAATCAACAATTCACGAAACCTTATGGGGTATCTGGTGATATAGTTTGTTTTTGTCATGTAAGTGAAGAGGGGTGGGAAAGAAGGGGAGAAAAGGGGAAGGGGGTTGTGGGGAATTTTACTTTTGAGTTGTTTGTCAAAATATAATTCCCTATCTTTTTGTTTAGCCAAATTTGTATTATTTTCTTTTATATTTTTTATTTTCCATTTTCTTATTTTCTAGATGTTCATATGAATCTCTAATAACCAGACATTAAGTCTGACTGAAGTTGAATTGAAATAATATTACATTCCTATAACAAACCCTCATCAGTAGAAAACAATTCTAGATATTAGGAGGAAGCAGTTAAACAATAAAACAAGGGTAAACATCTTCAAAGAAAGCTTGCATAGTACAAACCATTTCCTTTCTAGAATTGAGAAGGTTTTTGGTGACAAATATTTCACGTAAATAATTAACATAGTGCCCAATATTGCACGTTACCATGATGTTATTGTTATTGATAAAGAAATCAATTTCAGTTTGATTAGCAAACAATTATATAACGATTATCAACAAACTAACACATCTAAGCTGATAAGTAGCATTGCTTCTCAAGGATAAAAAAAACATATATTAGTTATTTATCATATTACATTATAGACAGCTTTCCATGGATATAAAAATGAACAATTTTAAGATTAATTAAAACCAGTTTTGTTGACCTCAAGGGGAAATACACCTGGGCTAACAAAACTGGTATTGATTTTGAGATTTTTATTCAAATATTCTTTAAAAAAACAATTGTCTGTAAGGCTATACATGAATTTTCAGTTTGGCTGAAAACCGGTTGTAATCCAACAGAGTTTTTAATCGGATTTGAAGCCACACTGGAAATATTTTTATACTATTTCATTTGTGAACTATAGAGTGGCCTCACTTCTGAAGGATGAAGAAAAATACTTGTAAACATTATAATACCCATTTATTTGATGGTCTGTGTAGTTTACTACATTAATCTTTCTTTTAACAAGTTTTACTGACAGACACACAGACAGATAAATACACAGATGTTATGGGTAGATAGAAAATATACAGAGATATAAAGATAGACTTTCATTTGGACAGACAAACAGATAGATATAAAATAATACAGATTTAAATTCTAAATTGTATTAACAAATATTAGTAATAACTAGTGGTTGAAACGTTCTAATACTCAACTAAATAAACTCATCAATCAAAATTCAATAAAACCCCAGGTTGTTAAGCCTACGAATAAGAAAACGTTATCATAAGACTTTGGGTACTAGTGTAAAACTATCTATACACATATATAAAACAATCAATCATAAAAAAACTCTATTCTTTAACCCAGGCAGACAGACAGATTGATAGAATTAAAGAGAGAACACATGCAAAAAAAAAGATTTATCAATTAGTGTCATATCAGTGTATCCCTAATCCATAAAAACAAACTTACAATCTACAGACGAAAGGCAGACAGCCATTAGTAAACATAATCAACCATACAAGTAGACAGACAAAAAAGAATATTGGAATTAAAATTCATTATTCTTACTTCATTAAAATGCATTAACAAGCTTATATTCTCTTTACTACAACCTTGATGAAACCCTTAGCACGCGTTTATTTCAGGGATCTAAAGGGATAAGACAATGGGCAATTAATCAATGAACATCCCCAATGAATATACACAAATATACCCTTCTGTAGAATACAATTAGTGGTTGAAAGTTAGGAAACTCAACTTAATGAACCAACCAATAAAATTTCAATTAGTCCCCAAATGTTGTTAAGCTATAGAATAAGAATATGTTATTATTAAACTTTGGGGACTTGTGTTATGAACAGCCCAATGTCCTCTCCCTCCCTGGGTTTATTTGATTATACAGCCCAAGAATCAAAGGAGGTTTACTGCTATAAAAATCATAAAGCGCAGCTAGCTCGCCAAAGTTCCAGATTATTATTTTGAATATGTATGAATTAAAGGGGAGTCCTACAAGGGCTATTTTAAGGATTATTAACTAGGGATATAGATGTTCTTAGAAAAAGGTGCAATGCTAATATACTAGCAGCTACTCCATTAGAGGCCTCAAAAAAAAGGTGACAAGGGATATTAGTGCTGCTTAAAAAGGTATTAATTTTGTGATTGAAAATTAAAAGACGCAATTTGCAATCGGAGGAATTAAATTAGGGTATTATTAATTTATTAAAGTGATAGAGGTTGAGGTATATTAACAGCATAGTTGCCAGATATTTTTTAGATTAAAGTGTACAAAAAATGTGTACATTGGGCCTTTCAAGTGTACATTTGTGGGGGAGGGTAAGGAAAAGGAGGAAAGAGAAAAGGGGTGAGGGGGGGCGTACATTACTTATTAACAGGGACTATGGAATGACAGATAGTTGTAAGTTTAGAAGCAGATTAATTGATACTTTCAAGTCAGGTTGACATAAGTATCTTCAGAAACATAGATTGGTCATAAAGGAATTAACGAAACTGTTACACTAATACAACCTTTGATTCAAATAGTTTGGTTGTTAAACATTTCAGGCTCTATTCTCTTTAATTTAAATGTATTTTATTATTAATTAATGTTTAAATCAATAAAAAAAAATATTTTATCTTATAAAAATATAAGTATGTAAAAATATATTTGTATGTTAAAAAAGTATAAAAAAAAATTTAAATGAGACAACGCCTAGCGACTAAAATAAAAACTAAAAATTGTTAAATTTGAAATTTGAGCTTATTATTTGTGGTATTTAATATTTCAAATACAGAGGAAAATAAGGAGTAGATAGTAGGGGGTGATTGAGATAAAGGGAGGAACAGAGAAAAAAACCCATTCCAAATCATTCCAACAGAAACTTAAGTGGGGGGAGTAAGAGAGAAAGACAGAGGAAGGGAAGGAGGCAGAGAGAGAGAATTACCACCAGAGTGATGAAAAAATTCCTATAAAACTAAATTTGAAACAAAATATTTAAATTTCTCACAAGTCTCACTTGAACCCCACCAAAACCCCCTTTGCTACCCTCTTTTCAACTATTAAAACACATCATTCGTTTTCGAGCTTTAATCCATACATAAACTAACCTACAAATGACAGACATATACATTAAATACATTTCCTTGCTCTAAAAAGTTGATCATGGACCAACAAAATTGTGTTAATAAATGCAATACAAATTCAGCAACTAATTAGGAAATACAAAATATGGAAAGTATTCCTAATAAAACTGCAAAAAAATATAATGCTAACATTTAGAAGAAACAAGAACAGTAAACTGTAAACAGTTAAATTCTTGTGACATGCTTAGTAAATATTTTGTTTGGTGTTTATAATTGCCCAGTATAACTCAGAAAAAGTTTCAACTCTCTAAAAAAAAGCATTTAGAACTTAGGGTTCCAAGGATCTCAAATTTAAAGTCTATGGAACTATTATAACATGCTATAAATAATGGATTGACCGATTGATCCTAATGCTAGAAAATCTATCTATCAAGTGAGTTAGATAAAGTGATCTAACTGGGATCCCCACAAGGAAAATATACAAATATATGTTGTTATGTATGAGCACTAATTAATATCTCGCCCACTCATAAATTATAATTACATAGCTAATGAATTAAAACTTAAATTTGTCTACATATATTTGAATAGGGTTTAGTACAGCTAAAACATTAAAAGTGAAGGAAATAAAAGCTTAAAACTTATAGAAAATGTTGTTATCAAGAACATCAAAATAGACGTACAGACAAAGTAATTTATAAAGTAAATAAGCAGGGATAATTTTTATAAGAAATGGCAAAATCCTATATCTTATAGCAACCAAGTAAATTAAGTTTCTTAATATGAATTCATTTTCCTCTTGAGAGGTTAGAAGCTTAAAATCTAAAATGTTGGGTAATGTCTGAAGTAATTTTGCTAAGTTAAAGCCACCACCCTCCAAACAAATGTATGAAGTAATCCATTACCCTCACACACACACACATCCAAGTAGTGATGTAATTATTAGCTAAAACACCCATCTTCTCTTAGAATAATTTAGAATAATAATGACAGTCATTAACGCTCCTAATCTTTTTTTCGATATGGTATATACTATATATGTTTTAAATGTGTCTCTAAAAAGAAATATTTTATAATTTTATAAAACAATGTTTTTTATAAATTCTTCTCACATAACTTTAATGAATTAAGCTACCTGACATTATAACTTTTACATTTTTCTTTGTACCTCCAGGAAGCTTTGTATACTCAAAAGTAATCATTAACAAATCTTCATATTTTTTGGGCACAATGATGTTTGGAGATTTTCTAAATGTTTAATGTCTGTTTATCACTTTGTAGACTTAACTAACATTAAATATGAGGTGCTTGACAACAAACTCATAAGAAAACTATTTTAAGTTTAGGTTATGAGAGCTAAAATTTATAAAAGTCAAAGTGATATAAGAACCATTGCATGGTATAAAAAAAACCTTTTGTAGGTTCAAAATAAGATAGGAAGAAGAATTTAGTGACAGGCCTAGAGTATGTTGAAAAAATATTCGAAAACATTTAAAATGGTGTTAATGTAAAGTCAGTTAAATAACTAGAATGGCAATATTATTGGAAGTGCTTGTATTTTAGTGGTCTGACCAACCGACCCTCAACTCCACGTGTAAATTACAATCAAATGTGTTATCTAAAAAAATGTCAGTTTAGTGTTTTATGAAAATTTACAGTAAAACGCTACTCTATAATATTTAAAAACTTCAGATATTTTTTTCGTGCTCTACTTGTCATTCTTAAATACCTGATCTAAAAGTAATGCACACATCAATTTTTAAAATTAAGTATAAGCAATACAACACTGCACTTTTCTTAAGTGCAGATATAGATTCTTCTTTCCTATAAAATTCTTTAAGAATGAGCATACATAACAGGAAAACTTTTCAATAATATTCTAAAAGTTATATTATATTATTATATGAACTATAAGATTAGGTTATATTTAATTGCTATTTATGAATGATTATACCTTTGGTATAATTTTCACTTTAAGACAAATTTACTAATTAATTGAAAATTAGCTTCATGTGGTTTAAATATTCAGTTAAATTGCTAAAACACCACTGGCTACATACATTAAAATAGCTTGATGATTTTGTGACTATCATCATTTTTTCTCAAATATTCCTCACTTAAAATACTTGGAATATCCTATATGCATACTCAAAATACAATGAATATGTACTGAATTTTTAAAGGATTGTATACTAAAATGTTTAAAATAAGAAAACAAGGACAACATGTCCATAAGTACCAATGCGATACCAAAGTATCGCAAAACTGTGAAACAAAAAAATAAAAGTAAAAGTAGACAGCTTTTTAAGCCTCTCAGTGCCAACAAAACCAGTTTAAATATTATTTTTTTAATATTCGTGGGAAATTGTCTGTAATATTACCGGATCTAATCTTGCAGATCAGAACCGGTTCAATCGGTATCGAAGCCATACTAGAAATTTTTTACTAATTTAATACTATAAGGTCTAATAAACATAAAATGGTTCAAACTATATATATGTATGTGTTCTGTATAATTTATTTTTATTTTTAACAATTTTTACTGGTTTTGTAAATAAATCTCTAAATTATAAACCTTAAGTAAAATATCTTGAGGCAAACAAAAAGGTTTTAAAATTACTTTAATCTTTGCAGAAGATTTAATTTCAATTTGTCTGGGGGGATGTAATTCAACCATCTTTTAACTTTTTGTTGATTTTTTCTTTGTTTTTTTTCTCCATTTGGTCTTTAACCAGTGGCGTGAACAGTGAGTCATAAGAGGGAGGGGGGGGGGGTGGAAAAAGGGGACGGTAGGCATTCATTGAACATTAAAGAAATAATTAGAAATGTTGAAAACCTTAGATCATCCAAAGAAATATTTTTTTTTGATTAAATAGTTCAACAATGTTTTTATTCCTTTACCTTTTTAGAAAATTTACAAACAATCTTCTATTGTTTTTATAGAATAGAATTATCTCAAAGTCATTTATGTTCTTGTACTTCTTTTATTTAATTTTTTTATAATTCTTTCTGTTTCTTTCTTTCTATTAATTTTTAATTTAATCATTTAACCTTATATTTTTTTTTAAATGCTTATTAAAAGTATTCTTACGAAATCACAAAAAATGGAATTGTAAATCACTTGGTAACTAAAAACAATTTACTTTATTAGGGGTAAAGGGGTGTTCACTCCCCCTCAAACTTTAACATCTTATTTAACCTCCCTTAAAAGTTTAAAAAGTACAATTGATTACCCTCCTCAAACTTTTAAAAAAAAACCTTGAATGTCCCTGACTTCAGTGTTTTTTAAACCAAAAATAGGAAGCTTTCACGAAAACTAAAATCCTTACTTCTTTATATTATAAATTATGCTATTTATTTTTTCTCTAAGTTTATAAATGTTACAGCTTTATAAAAATAAAGCCTAAGACCACCCCACAAGATCAGAGTTTATGATACAAGCATGAAAATATAAAAATTAACTTACAACCCCATCCTCTTCTTTACCTATTTGCATGTTAATTGAGATATCAAGAAGATAAAGAAAATAAAATTCTTCTTCAGGAAGGGATATATCTTCTGAATTAAAAAAAGACATTTATGCTCACAACTGTTCTAACATTACTTTAATAGAGATTATTGATGATTCTGCTTGACATATCCTATTTAAATAAAAAAAATTGTTAGTATATTATGGGAGTGGGACGTCCAAGCTTTTTATTTATTTTTTTTTTTTTTTGGGGTGGGGGGGGGGTAAAATTAGGGAATTCAAAGGTTTGAAAGGGGTAATCTTATATTTTTTATATTTTTATAGGAAAAAAATGAGGGATTTTAAAGTTTGAGATAGGTGAAACCCCCACACTTGGACGCTCATGTTTTAAATATATATTTTATTTAGATAACGGTTAGGGGTATTAAAATGTTTCAGACAGACGTTTGAACAAATCTAAAGAGAAGCATTGCTTCTAAAATTAGCCAACAGAAACATTCATAGGGTCACAAAGATTTTAAAACTCATAAAACCCTTTAATCTCCTTTTCTTTGTTCTATTCTTAAAGAACCGTTTGTCTCAACAGACGACACATAATTTTTAAGGTAACTAGACCGTAAGATATTCATTTGTATTAGCGACAGGGAAAAAGTAAGAGATATATACCTCATTCAGCACTGATTCGCCATATCATAATAAATATCACATGAACATTTATTTTGCCTTAAACTTTCACAAAATCAAAAAAATCTTATGGAATCTTATTTTTAACATATACTAGAATAAAAATTTCATGATAAGAAAAGCGTTATATTGTTTTTATTAAAGATTTCAAGTATTGATGCTTAGTTTTAACAAAATAGTAGCTGTTCAGTATAAGACAACATGTAGAATATATGTAAACTTGAAACATTTTTATTAAATACCATATTGTCATACTATTCGAAACTTCTTGTTTATACTAATTATATTTCTAAATTATTTTACTCCTTCAAATGGTTTACACTTTTAAAAGAGCTTTACTTATCTATCTACTCCTGGGGCATATAAAGGGCACCCCATCCCTCTTGAAAGTAATACAAACAAATGTCATTTTTACACCCATGATGTTCTAACTTTTGGGGGAGGTAGATTCTAGAAATTGTGCTAACCATAAAAAACGCAATAAAACAATTAAAATAGAATTGAAAAAAAAATTTTAAAAAAGGATTTTTCAAAATGTTTAGGGATAATAGCTTTATGTAACTCTGGCCACAGGGTTGGTACCCTCCCTATTTTGTATTGGGTCTTTGAAATCAGCTAATAGCGTAGGAAATAAAAACACATCCAAGTTCCTACAAAAGAACAGAAAGCAATTTGTTAGCAAACGAAAAGGGTTTGGATTATACGTCTATACTATTAAATTTTTATTTTAGCTAACTTATCAGGAATGGGATTTAATAAAAGCCTTTCAGTTTTCAAGTAAACAAATTAGAAATATAGTTTCTTATAAATTGGAGTAATTTCCCAAAAAAAAACTTTATTTATTATGTGATTGTCAGAGAAGCTTAAAGATTAATTTCAAGAATGTCTCCCCACAGCAATAGGTCATGTTACAATTTATAGTGGTAATAAGTGTTACACAAAAAGTTCCTTCCAAAAAAGCTACAAAATAAGTATTTAATGTTAGCTAACTTATAAAGGTGGGTTATTCCAACCATAATTTGTGATTCTAATTTTTATTTTTTCCAAAATGTTTTGTATTTGGCAATTTTAAGTACAAAGATGATATAATTTATATCAATATATCAAAACAAACATTTTCTATGATAAATTTGGAGTTGAAATATATTTTTTCCTTCAAAGGCATTGCCCTTGTCTTATGTATATTGCGTTTTATAAAAACTAGAACGTTTTTTAAGCTGATCATTTACTTTTGTTTTTATCTATTTGCTGTTTTGATAGAACTCTGATGTCACTGAAAGCAGATGAGTCTAAAGGACACAACACTTTTTGTTGTTGCTTTATATATATAGCGGTTTTTTTAAAGGGTAAAAAAACTAATATAATATTATATTATAGATGGATATGGAGATGGCACCTGCAACTTTTTTATGTTCGTTGTTTTGGCAATAAGTTAAATTGTTTCTGTTTTGAATTTTTATTTGACAAAAATGGCCACCAAATAGTAATTTTTTTCTTTAAAATATTAAGATAGGAATATGAGGTACGATATACAAAGATTGGAAAAAAGAAAAGGAAAAAAACTACACTTATTTCTATTCATGAAAAGAAAACAATTCAAAAAATGGAATACATGGAAAAGGGTATTGCTTTTATTCAAATTTTTATTTTTATATACCGAGTTCAAGAAATGGAAATGATTATACATAAGATACTTGAATATGATTTTTTCTGGTAAAATTATTATAAGACAAAAACAGTGAATACAGTTATAATGACTTATGTATATTATTCTTGGATAGAAAAGCTCTGCCTGGTTTTGTCCATTTGTATGATTCTAAATACAAATATCACATTATATCTCGTGCCTTCCATTAAAACATCATAAAAACTGTCTAGCAAAAAAGTATTTCTACAAAATTGAAAACAAAAAAATATTTCTAAGCAATCTTAGGTCCAATAGATTTTTTAGTTTTTCTCAGGGATCTAAAGGGATAAGACAATATACAACCCCAATGATGATAAAAAGTTACCGTTTCTGTAGATTATAATTAGTGGTTGAAATGTTTGATCACTTAACTAAATGAAAGTCCCTAAAAATGTTGAGCAAACGAATAGGAAAACGTTATCATACAACTTTTTGGACTAGAGTAATAATCAGCCCAAATGTCCCCTACCTCCCTGAGTTTTCCCAAATTTGTTTTATTTTACCTGTTCTAAAGGCCCCTAAAATTTGTTGAATTAAGGAAACACACATTATGTCTATGGGAATTACTATAATCAAGTGGTCACCCTACCAACCCCCCCCCCCCTCCTCCTCACATTTCAAATTTTGACAAGAAACACGAGAAAAGTATAATTTGCCAAAAATATATTTTTAGGGGGAATTTAGACATCTTCTTTTTTTCAAAATGTACTATTATTAGTTGTACGTCTTTTATTCATACAAAAATGATAAATAACTTGGATATTTTTAGATAGTTTTAGCCAAAATAATCAAAAGTAAATATTTCAAAATTAAAATTCAACATATGTGCAAAAAATCCACCAGTAATTGCAAAATTACATTAATGACATTCTTAAAACCCATTTCTATATGGTCATTTATTAACTAGGATATATAAAAATGCTTAAAAATTTATAATGTCGATATATTGATGTAAAATCCCATTATAATAAACAAAATTACCCCGTTTGTAGATTAAAATCCTTGTTTGAAAGGTTTATCTTTGCTAGTTTGTACAATCCAATGAAAAAGAAGTACATGCACCTAAAATTCGCAAGCCAACAAATTAGAGAACTTGTCTTTTTTATAAAACTTTGGGGACCAGCATAATTTAGAAAAAATTCAATATCACCACCCCACCCCCCATATAGAATAATGATAATTAAATTATGCCTGCAGTCTTTTGATGATAAAATAACAGCATTAGTGTTAGAAGGAAGGGTATATTCGTTATTATATCATAATGGTACCCAATGTTTTATCAACACGTTCTCTTATTTATTGGCTTCAAAACTTTTAATATATCTTTATAGGTTAGCTTAAACTAGCAGGTATTTAAACCTTATGAACAGTTGTAATCTATAGGGGGGGGGGGGTAATTTTGTTGATAATCAAAAAAAATATGCATCAATTTAATGTCAATTGTTTTATCCCTTAAGATTCCTAAATTGGCTACATAAATGGAATGTTAGTTTTTTTCTTTATTTATCTATCACGCTATCAAATGCACAACCCGTGTAAAAACGCCAACATGACCACTTAATGGGTTTTAATGACTTTCAAGCATACTTAAGATGTTTCATTAAGAATCTGCAATTAATTATAAGTTTTAACAATCATGCATTTTATAAATACCAACTGAAATTTTAAAATGAAGATATGTGAATTTTTATTCCCTTTTGAAGTGAGTGTACTCTAAAAAATATGTTAGTTGGTGGGTTTACGTAATATTCATGTAGTTTTTCTCACGATTTAAATAAAAAAAGTTAATTCCTAGTAGGAATATAAGCTACAAAGAGAATAGTATAAAAGCATATGACATACTGTTTTAAGGTTAATCAAGTTTTGCACTTTATTCCTTAAAAAAAAACTATTTGCCTCAATAATAAACACTATGGCAACTTGCGAATTCAGGACTCCTTTACAAAATTCTAGCAATGAAAATGTAGCTGTTCTGAATTTTACTGAGGACCAAATTTGCAAGCTTTTTAAAATGTAGCTTTAAATCCACAACAATTTCCATTTTAAATTGTTAAAAGCAAAGAATGATTCCTATGACAATAAAGTACATATGTGTTAGCAAGTATGAAATAATACAGGAAGAAATACTGCAACAATTATTAAATAACTTTGCAAAAATTGGCAATAGTTTATAGGAAGAGGGTTATAACAAAACAACCAATTCATAAGTATATATTTTAATACATTTATTGCAAGACACTTTATTACAAGTTAAAATTATTCTCTGTAATAGTGTCAAAATTAAAGTTTATCAATTAAAAAAAAAATTAACTTCTCATTGATAATTACATTTTGAGCTGTTACTTTTTCTGAAATATTTGCTATTTTTTTGCGCATTTTTGCAGTTTGTAAAAATATATTTGTGGAATATTGCAACAAATTAATTGGCTCGCACAACCGATTGCAAAACGATTAATTATCCATTCGAAAATCATCTCATAGCTTGGGCTCGGCAGCCGCGTGTCATCACTTTCCACTTAAAGCCGTAGGGATTTCTAAACCAAAATTGGCATCTGATCCGTTAATTAATTTTTTAAATGCAATTAACCGGATTTCAAAATCAACTATTCTAATATGACGTTATTTAGGATACTTCGGCTAGAAGTTTTTTTTTAATTTATCCCCTTTTTTATAGGCACCATAAAGAGCTTCTGGCATTATTTCTATTTTAAGAGTAAGAGAATATAAATTTCCAAATAAGAAATTCATGATTTACTTCTTCGGTAATTTGTTTTAATTGTTTGCTTAAAGCAAAGTTTGTCACTTAATTGTTTTTAAGTGCTATTTTTGATGCTTAACCCTTTAAAGTCGGGCCCCTTGCCGCACCTTAATCGGTCGGGGGGGGGGGGGGGGGCGTTCAACGCCCCCCCTAATTATCTCAGTTCCTATTAAAGCTAGAGGGCTAAATTTTTTTGTGCAAGTCCCCTGTTTGATAATGAATTTCCGACCTTTTATAAGTCTAAGTCAATTTTCGCTTCCTTTACCCTTTTATTTAACAACCTTTGTTTTTAGGTCTTTTTTTGTTTAAAAATTTCAAACGGCTGTAATTTTCTTATTTTTGAAGCTAGAAGAAAAATTTTTTCCCAGTAAATGTTTATTTTTATGTAAATTTTACATTAGAAATATCAAAATATAAATTTCAGCGGCTGCAGCTGTACTTGGCAGCTGCCAGCCGCCGCAGTCGGCGGTCGGCGGGAAAACGGCGGCGGATCTTCATGAAATTTTAATACGTTATGTAGACATGTAAGAAAAGCTTAAGTTTAAAATTTGAAGTCTCTAAGTCAAAAATTGCGGCCACAGGAGCCTTTTAAAGATTTCTGGAGACCTGGAGGATCAGGACCTGCAGGATCATACCTGGAACCTGAAAGTGACTTGAACACCTGTATTTCATATAAGGATGTACTACTAGAGGATTTTTTAGTATTTTGGTATGATAAAATGCTTTGTTTTAGTCAAAAAAATATTTTTGCTCTTTACCTGGATGACCCTGCCAGGTTTGCTGGCATCCTGTGCCCGCCAGGATGGAGATATTCAAAAAATTCCAACTCTCAGTTGTGTGTCATACCCATACTTAAAAAGTCAAGCAGTTTGGGCTCTTTATCTTTCACACACAGAAAATGTTATTTAGTGTACTAGCGGTCAATTTTCCAGCATCAAGGGTTAGGGGGAGGGGTACAAAAGGATATCTTAATTTCACGATTAGGCATAGATAAGGCTTCCTGAAAAAGAACTATAATCGACATGGAATGAGAAGTTTTGCCTCTGACAAAAAATAAAACATACATATTTTATGTAATTTATAAGCATTTCAATTTAATTTAATTTTCAATGATTTTAAAATAAAGTAAAAACAACATTTCTTTATCTAAAATTCTTATCTACCCTTGGACGTAATCATCCTTGTGCAAGATCTATCCATCTTTTATGTTAAATAGAGTTGACCCCTGTTATTTGTTGGGTCAGGTTAAACTAGGTTCACACAATAAATCATTTTGACACATTGAAATTTATCTTTCTCATGGCCTGTCCTAAATTAAGTCTTAGTGCTTAGTTTTTAGTTTGATATATTGTTTTAGTAGCAAGGCCTTTTTTTGTTAAATCATTTACTAATTTTACCTACTATAATTATATCTTTCTTTTAGCTTTAAGAAATTGTATGACCCTTACCTACCCTATCCAATAGAGACCCTATACGCTCTGGGCGAAGCCACTAGTTTTAAATAAATTAGCCCCCACGACTAGGGTTAAAACTGAATTATTGGCAAAAAGCAATTACATTGTTATAATTCCAAGAATGAGAAACTTACAATTGAACGGCGCAATGGATTTCTTGGTAGAGCATAATTGATTGATTCAGATTTCATATATTTTTTTTCCAGATTTTTCATTGATTTATGCAACAAAGACATTTCTCACATTTAATGAGTTTCAAAGGAGCAAAGCTCTTCTTTAAATCAAATTTAAAAGGATAATTTCATGATAGTGGTAAAGACTAAAATTGATAAATTGTAGGAGTGCTATTAAGTAGTAAGGAATTTTGTCTGAAGCTTAAGATTTCAATAACTACTGAATTAGTTGAGTTTTAAGGAAGGCTTCATATAGATCCTGGGGAGGTTTTAGAATATTATATTTTCATAGTTATGTTTCACTTTCCCCTTTGACTACAGTCTAGATGCTAGGGGCGCAGGCGCAAGTTAATGATAAATTACTAAATATGAAATATTCATATTGATACTTCATTAAACTCCAAGCTTCAAATTTTAAAATCAAACGACATTCAAAGAACCAAAAGTCATTTTACGAAAGTGTCGATTAAAGGACGTATAGCATTTCATAGTTATAGAGTAGATGCGCTATCAAAAAAGACTCTTTTTATCCTTGTTACTTAACATATATCCATTAAAAAATTTATAATTTTTAAGCTAAACCAAATAATTATAGGTTTGTGGTTTACCCAATAAACTTTATTACATAAAATATGTGTATCAAATGTCATATATTTTATAATATATATAAAGGTGTTTCTTTAAAAAGGCGAAAAAAGTATATCAAGTAGAAAGAAGACAAAAATTTGAAATTAGCCAAATCAGATTAAGATAATTAAGAAATATTTAGATTAAGCCTCTATTAATCTAAAAGCAATGTACTGACACACAGTTCAAATGGAGTGGGGAGGTCATTGATGACATAACACATGTTGAGTTGTTTAAAGGAAATTTTGTTACCCTATTAGAACCATGTGGAAATAACCATACAACGTTATTATTTTTATAATTATGTTGATTTAATAACAGCTCAAAATTCGTTAATTTGTCCGACTAGTCATGTGACCGGTACCAACAAGCAAAACATTTTACATTTTTGTCCGGCATCCTTATAAATGTCACTTCCTATTATTGACTCACGATATTTTAGTAAATAATATCGATAACAAAGTCTGCCACACTTCATACGCTATATATAGTCTTATCCGCCCAAAAACAATATCAATTTTTAGGATATTTTTAGTATCAAACTGCTTTTTAATTTAATATGTTTGTCCGTCCTCCTGTCATAAGGGGCAAACGTGATTCAATTGGCTGCTATGGATAATGGACAGCGTAGTTTTGAACTTAAGCATCTACTTTGTAACTTACTTGTTCCATTTGTCTGTCTGTAATGCAATCCATTTTTAAAACTTCAGTACTTTCTCAGCTGCAATCAATCAAAGATATACCGCTGAATTTTTTCATACAGATTCTGCTTCTGTTCTTATGGATTTTATCATCATTGCTTAATTGTTGAAATATTTATTACAATAAAAAAAATTTTCATCAAAAATTATAAAATTAAAAATCCATGGATATGAAAGGATTCTTTAATAATACTTAAAAGGACTCTCCACAGAAAAATCAACTTTGGATTTTTGAAAATCTAACCTGAAATTATTATTCTCTGTTCAATTTTAGGCATTTTTTGTTTTTGTGGCATCGTGATCGAAGCCCTTTGAAATTTTTAACCGCCTTTAAGTGAATCCTCCCGCCATTCAATTTGTGCTGCTTTAGTGATTTTTAGCTTCTATGTTGCCGCATTCATCGCCCTTCTTCGCCGCTACTCCGCTATTCATTGCTGTATGTCGCGGTTCAATACATGCTCCCCTCTCCCTTGTTCAGAAATTAAATGGAGGCTGGGGGTGTTGTGTATAGCGACGTAAGCAATGTATAGCGGAGTAGCGGCGGAGAAGGGCGATGAATGCGGCAACTGCAGCAAAAGATAGTTATATTTGGCGGAGGCGAACACAAAATGGAGGCGGCAGGATTGTCCAGTCAAGGAAGAGGATAAATCGTAGAGCGGCCGGTTGCAATGGAGCAAATGTTCTTTAGCGGCAAACATATATTGGGTGGAGGAAAGTGTACTATATATTGTTATAGCGGCAGTACAAATAGGCGGCGGACAAAATTTTCAAAGGGCTTCGATCGCGATGCCACAAAAACAAAAAATGCCTAAAATTGATAAGAGAATAATAGTTTCAGGTTAGATTTTCAAAAATCCAAAGTTGATTTTTCTGTGGAGAGTCCTTTTAAGAGGTCACATCCCCATGACAAAGTATTCGAAAATTTACTGGCCCTTAAATATTTTTACCTTTTCCCCATTTGTATGGTGTACCATTATTTTCCTATTTAGGGGTTTGAAATTTTTTTTTTAATTTTTAGGAATATTATATATAGATAATTATGTGTATTAGATAACAAGGATGAAACATTTCATAAGTAAAGAAGCTTAATTATTATTGTAAAAATGAATGAGAAAGATGCTAATTTGGATCTCTGTTATTGGTCAATTCGTTCATCAAGTAGGAGGGAAGGGGATGGTGTAAAAAAGGTATTGTTATATGTTGCATGACTTTATCAGAGTACATGGAAATCTGGTGCAATTTATTAATAATTCCTTAATGAAGGTATGATAAACTAATAACAGGCCGACCAAAAAGAATAAATTCTAATGCAGTTTCGCATCTAGAAACTGTAAATTAGGCCTAGCTGTTGTTTAAGAAAAGAAGGCAATGATTATAATTTTTGAACAATTAAAACTAACAAGCCAAAGTTTGCAGTTTGAAAATGACAATTACTTTACATAAGAAACAGTTTTAGGTGAAAAATTTTTGGAATGAGAAAATGATTATCAAAAAAATAGAAACAAACGAACAATAACTGGTTTTAATCTTAAAATTTTTAATTTTAATATCCACGGAAAGCTGTCTATATAATTCGATGTTTCAGTTTATTAGATACTATTCTTTCCTTTTTTAGAGTTTGCTTTGGGGTTTAATTGTCCTTATTTCTGGTAAAAAGATGTACAGTTAGGATTGCACTTTTTAATGCCATTTATTTTTGGAATGCGTGTGTGTGTGTGTTTGTGTATGTGTGTTTGTGATCCCCATAAAGAGGTCAAATTTGAATATATGTCATCAAAATGGGACTACAAAATTAGAAGAAAAAAAAGTAGATTGTTTTATCATAGCTGTTGACGTGGAATGTCAGATTGTTTATTTCAATACTTTGCTTTGGACCTTTCAGGCATCTTTAAAAGTGAGTCAATCCTGCAAAAAGTTTGGGAAAAGAACATAGACGTTCAATGGCGGGGGTAAAAGCGTGTTTACTGTTTAGCCCTCTTAAACTTTGAAACCCCAAATTTTACTCGAACTTTTAAAAAATACATTACATATCACCCCTCAAACCTTTGAAACTCCTAATTTTACCCCCCTCAAAATAAAGGTTCCCTGATAAAAGGTTTCATATTACTGTTACTCTTTTGCTTAGCCTTTGTATAATTCATGCCTTTTATTTCAAGCATTTTATTATAGGAATAAGACAATGGCCAACAAATTGATGTATTTACCATTACCCGATGATAAAACACCAAATTACCCCTAATGTAGATTACAATTAGAGGTTGAAAATTAAAATTTGATAGAAGTCTCCAAAGTTATTAAGCTTATAAGAAAACGTTATCATAAAACTTTGGGGACTAGCATAATAAACAGCCCCTCCCTCCCTGATTTTATTCCATCTTCCTTTGTCTATCACTTCCTTAATTCTCTTTCAGTCCATCCAAAAATTGCATTTTTGACGTACAAACAAACCAAAAATTCAGGGATAGGCCAATAATAATAAATTATCATACAAGCCGATAAGCTATGTTGTGTAATAAATACTATAAAATATTTTCCAGTATGGCTTCTAAACCGAATAATATATGCTTGATTAGAAATGGTTCTCGGCCATTCTGAAAAATCATGTATAGCATAGTATAGACAATTTTTAACGAATATAAAAATGAAAATGATAAAATTGATACCAGTTTTGATAGCCCGAGCCTTTGCCTAACAAAACTGGGTTTAGTCTTACAATTTTTCATTTTAATATCCGCAAATAGCTGTCTAAAATACGATGCAATTAATAACTAGATTGTATAAAAATAAAAATATAAAATAATATATAAAACTAAATTGGCAAAATAGAGTACTATTTTGCTGATTTTTTTTATTTGGACCCTAAGAGTTAAAAATCTTTATAAGATGAAATTTTTAATAAAAAAAGTCTTCGCTAAACTATAATACTTTCATCCTTGCTAAAATTATAAGTCAATCGTAAAAATGCATTCTCTTTGAATGTTAGTGAAATATGGTGCATCGGTAAGATCCCTTTAATCTACTAGTAGAACCTTTATTAATTCTCTCCCCTCCTCCCATCATACATTTTAACGATTATTATTGATTTAAAATATGATCTATAATACAAAGTAGTCTGTCGGTCTGTCTGTCCGTCTGTCCGTCTGTCCCTTAAGATCTTGGTAACCACAGAACCGATTGAATTCTACTCTTCAGGAAATATACCTACTGGTCCTGTGGTGGTTTTAGGCTATTTTCCAACCCCCAAATACAAAAAAATCCCCCCAATTTTTTAAAAAGATTTTTTCGAATTTTGCGAATGATTCATTTATTTGCAAAAATTTGCGACACATTCGCAATTTTTGCGGCTTGGTAGGTAATAGAAATGTAGTTATTTCGATACTCACATCCTTTTTTTTAGGCACGTACCTAATGTTTTGTTATTTACCTCTTGGGGAAAAGCCCCTAGACGCTAGGGGTGAATCCGCTAGTACTGAATAATGGACTAATATGTCGTCATTCGAGATACTTTAACCTCTTTTTTATAGGCAAATTAAAGAGCTTCATCTCAGCTATAAAAAAAATCTTCACAATTTTAAAATAATGTGAAGGGGGGGGGGGTAAGTTCCTACAATATTGATTAAAGGGCTATTGCTAGGGCATCTATATAAATCTGCATCGAAATTTTATTCTCAATATTAGCAAGATCAGTAAAAACAAAATAAAAAAAAGCACAGAAAAGTTCTTTATACCGCTTTGAAATACCACTTTGAAATAATATTTTCTTTTAAATTTTAGATTTTTGTTGTTTAATCTAAACAGAAAAATTAAATTAAATTTTGTTGTTTTGAATGAAGAAGAATACATAATCCAAGATGAACTGAAATTAGTTTCCGAATGTGAACACATTTTCCTAGGTGTTTCCCAATCCTATCTCAATATTTGCTACTAGCTAAAAAACCTTCAAACTTCAAAAAAAAATCAAAATTTGAATGTATTAACGATTTATACATTATACATTCAAAGTTTTAATTTTTCAAATTTAGATTTTTTTTTGGGGAAGTTTGAAGGTTTTTTAGCTAGTAGCAAATATTGAGATAGGATTGGGAAACACCTAGGAAAATGTGTTCACATTCGGAAACTAATTTCAGTTCACCTAATCCAAATGTGGTATTTATGTTTTGGATTTGCATTAACAAGAAATATACTTTGGAGAAATAGATGGGACGTTGCCGTTCCTGCAACTGGCAGAAATACAGTGGATGTATTTTTGTCAAAATTGTTTATATAGATGTAAATTTGACAGTAATTTGTCATATATCGTAGGTACCCTGACAAATATACATCTAACACAGGCATTTAAACATCCAAAATTGTCAATTATACATCTATTTCTTGCCAATTTCACATCTAAATTTTTTTATATGTCAAAAATACATCTTGTACATTTTTATCAATAATAAACAATAGTAACTGTATAGTAGATATTTATACTACAAGAATATACATAATTAATATTTTAGATTATGGCTAAATGTTTAAAATCTTTATTCTATAATTTATTCCTTTTTCCCTGTTCACCCATTTCACGACCTAAAGCATTACCACACAACAACAATTTGTACAATATTTTACTCATAGATTAAACTCTATTGGTGGTGAAATTGTAAATGTAAATATATACTTAGAATTATGATAGTTTTATTTCAGGGAGTAAGGGAGGGGACAATGGGCAATTCATTCAATCTAAGAGTTTCCTTGAAAAGCTATGAAATCCCGATTTATCCGGAAAATTTAATGCAAATTTAGATAAATTTAGAAAACTATAAAATAAGAAAAAAAGTTTCAAGAAAAAAAGCATTCATTTGAAAACTAGATTAATTGTACATCAGACTGACCTAACCATTCTGTAATCAATTACTAGAAAAATCTCTATGAAACTCGTTCAACCCAAATTCCTAAGGTTTATATGCCACTATAAATTTAGGGGTTCTTAGAATGTTTATTACATAAATATCACAATAAAGTTTTTATCTATGAAATGATATTTTTTGGAGAATTTTTTTTTTAAAACCAGCCAAATATATTCGTCTGCAAAATATAAAACTACACAGTGAGTAGCCGTATTTCTTGCGCTAGTACCCAAACTCTCAGTCAGAAACTACTAAATTTTTGCGCATTCCCTTTAAGCCAGTACCTACCCAAAGTCTGAGACTCCTAAAAATTATTTTATTTAGTTTGTTATAATGTCTGAAGAAGAAACAATTCCATTAAAGTGATAAGCCAATTAAATATAAATAATATCTCCACACTCATTTTTTTTTAATTTAAATTTTAAATTATTAAATCATTGTTTTATCCCTGATCATCAACACTTTTCTTTCATTGTCTTATCCCTAATTATTAACCCTTGTCTGCAACTTTATGCACTACAATATTATATTTAAATTTTCTTCCATTATCTTATCTTGACTTTTAAAATGGTAAATTTATTTTACAGCAATTAGTACATGAAAAGATAAATAAATTTCGATATAGTGATTAAAACTTTGTACACTTTAATATCAAATTTAAAATTTTTTCATTGTCCTTTCATTGACTTTTAAAATTCAGTGATCCTGTGAGGCAATGTGAAAACAATTTGAGCAGCAATTTTTCTATAATGGATGTATATTAAAATGTATAGGATGTATTTATGACATATAAAAAAGTTTAGATGTAAAATTGGCAAGAAATAGATGTAAAATTGACAATTTTGGATGTATAAATGCCTGTGTTAGATGTATTTATGGCGGTTACTTTAAGTATGACTGTATTTTTGGCAGAGGTTTTTACATTTTGACAAAAATACATCCAGCTGTAATTCTGCCAGTTGCAGGAACGCCATGTACCCAAATAGATGGATACAAATATTTTTATGGGTGAAAAAAATGTTAGATAAAATTATACAATAATTCTAAAAAAGCGTAAATAAAAGAACTCTTACCATTTATACTATATCAAAATCGGAAAAAAAATATTTAATTGCATAGTTGAGATTCTAAATTGGACAAAATGTCAATGTAAATATCAGGCAAATACCCATGAATTTAGGTCAAACCCTTTTTAATTTGATCAACATACTATCGTTGATTTAATCCAATAAAAAATTCCCCAATTGTAAAACTCTGCAATTTTAAATGTGCAACTTGCAAAAAAAGCATATTACATATTTATTGATCTGATCAAAATACAATTCAAATAATTTTATTCGCCTTCCTCTTACCTTTAAAATACTTGGGTGTTATTGCAATAATACAAAGTGATCTTTCGTCAATTTAGAT
Source organism: Acartia tonsa (assembly GCF_053477335.1). NCBI lineage: Eukaryota > Metazoa > Arthropoda > Copepoda > Calanoida > Acartiidae > Acartia > Acartia tonsa. The sequence goes on along the minus strand of NC_137262.1, from coordinate 33,133,535 downwards.
TTATTAGAATTGTCCTATAGATTACAAACTTTGTATGATGATTCATACAACATTTGGATACAATTTAGAAAGCGAAGCAACTCTATAATCGTTACCCGAAAGTCTGTACGTCTATTTAAAACATGTTGATTTTTTACTTTTACTTTCCAACAATTTTTTAGTGATATAACTATCCAATTCATATGATTTTTGGAATACTGTTCTTAGAACAACATAGTTATTAGTTGATATTCAGTGTATATAAATAATATAAACTATAGTTTAGCTAACATTTTAACTCTTAACTTTGTTTGAACACCCAAAATATGATCATTTGAAAGTCTAAAATAGAATCATGGACAAAGAAGCAAGCAACAAAAATGTTTTTGTACCAAACGGTTTGAAAACAAGTGTGAGAATTATCGCATCGTATTACAGACAGCTTTCCATGGATATTAAGATAAAAATTATAAGATTAAAACCCGTTTTGTTAGTCAATCCAAACTTGTATTAATTTTATATTCTTTATTTTTGTGGAAAATTGTCTGTAATACGATGCTATACATGATCTTTCAGTATATTTAAAAGTTAATTCTTACATTCTAATAATACGAGGTATTAAGAAATTTCCAAGAAAGTGTGTTTTAAGGGAATAATAAACTAAATAATCACTCCCACAAATAGCCTAAAACTTTACCGACAAATAAACAAATTCTTCATAGAATTTGTGGGCAGCTTAACTACTTCAGGACATGTATTTAGACGTAAAATAAGTAAAAATAATATTTTGGACAAAATAGCTACCTGATCTTTCAGTACAGAACCCTTGATTAACTATATTGCAAACAAAACAGGTATTCTCACCCAATTCTTTTTAATCATGTTCAACAACAAATCACAATGGATAAAAAACATATTTTTTGGTCTAAAAATGCAAGATTCGTGTTACTTACTAATTCAGCAAATGGAAGATAACTTTTAAAATAAAAATTCTAACCTTATAGAACTCTGGTTTAAAGTAACAAGATATCCAATAATAAACAGCAAAAATATAAATGACCAATCACAGAGCTGCATTTGTTAAAATGAGTAGAAATTGTGTAAAAATATTCAAAATTAGACCATTGTGATTTGGCGATTTTTGCACAGATTTCGGCACATGATAAGGAAATGCTACAAATTGAAAATTTTACTTCCTTGTAAATCTATTTTTTGGGTGTGGAAAAAGTTAGTTCAATTCAATGCTAGGATCAAATTTAGGTACTCAATAATTTGGCTTTGGCTTATGTTTAGTTTGCAAGTTTTTTAAACAAACCCTGGTTATAGAGTAGCTATGTAGAAATGAAAAAGTCCATTTTATTTAGGTAACTAAAAGCTTTTGAATAAAAAAAAATATTCAATTCTTGAAATTAGAGTTTAATTTAAGAAAACATATAGGTATAATTATGTTATTAAAATAAATATTATTCTGAAATTTCAAAAGTATTACTTTTTAAATCGTGTATGTGTGTGTGTATATGTGTGTGTGTAGTGTGCAGTATGAATGTTTGGCATTTTCTGTTAAACCCCAAAACCCTAATTGCTCCCCAAAGCCCCGTTATTTATGTGTAGTATCGTAAAATATGTGTTTTTTACTTTTTCTTTGCCCCTAACTTTTAAGGATGAACACCGTTGAGAGAGAAAGTGAAAAACTGTTGAAATTATCTTAAAAGGCGCTTTCATTTCCGAGATCTTTTGCTTCTGTATAGCTAAAGTCCCTAAGAATTTCCTGCTTTAACATTTTTATTCTTTTTTTTAGACAAAGTTAGATGAAAAGACAGACACTAAACATTACTTAATGTCTGTTAAACATTTAAACGGATGATTTTTATTTATTTAAAACTTCCCTCTCATATGTTTTTAAAACAATCTGAACAAAATTTTAAAATATCAATATATCCCTTTCTATAGCTCTCCGTCTCTCTCTCTTCTCTCGGAGAACATTCACTATATCCCTCTTTTAACCCATAAATCTTCCCATTTTTTCCCGCTCTTTTTTAAAGCGAAGCTTTTCTATAATTAGGGTCGGTCCGTACGTCCGTCCGTCCGTCCGTACGTACGTCCGTCCGAGATAGATAGCTTTTATTCGTTAATTTAGACATGTTAGAATTGTCCTATCGATTTCAAACTTTGCATGATGATTCCTGTAGTAGTTTGGCACGATTTAGAAAGCGTAGCAACTCTATAATCATTACCAGAATGTCCGTATGTCCATTTTAAACATGTTGATTTTTCTACTTTTTAACAACAAATTTTTATGTGATCTAATTATCCGTTTGATCTGATTTTTGGTGTATTGATTCCTGGGACAACAAAGAACAATAATATAAGCAAAGCAACTCTATAATCAAGTCCTAAAAATGTAAGTATGTCCAAAACATTATCCTGTATCAAGCAGTTTTTCAACAAATTTACTTACAATTTTGATTCGACTCTTTCGATACTTTTATATTCTGATTATTCAGTTTAGACACTAGACAAGTGTTAATGTCCGCTTGTCCTACCGTTTCAGTGCTTCGCTTTTATTGATGTTGTCATCCTCGTTTTATTACTTTTTACCCTCGCTTTATGGGATCTTTACCCTTTCTCTGTTTCCTTTCGACCCAATTTAGAACTTTTTAATGTTAAGCTTGCCTCAAATTTCAAAACACATAAATTAACCAAAATTTGACACATTTTAGTTCGTAGCAAAGCCAATAGGGGGACAAAAATAATTTAAATCTTAGTTATATGATTCCTATATCCGTATATTATGATAAAAATCTTGTTTTTTATATAGAATTTTTTACATTAATTTTCTTATATTGATAAATCAAATATTGTATAAGCAAAATCAAAAATAGAAATTATAAATAATTTTAAAAAAATATTTTTTAACAAGCTTTTTAGATTGATAGGTATTAGATATTCCTATTATATGCTCTTGCCCCTAATTTGCATTTCTTAAGAGGTCTTGTGTATAATTATACATAGACCTTTCTATATTTGATTTATACCACATTGAGCCATGTAGAAGAAATTTTTATCCGAACTAGTGGCTTGGCGTTCGCCCTAAGCATATAGGAGCTTTGCAGAGGAAAAAGTTTAAAATCGTTTGAAACCAATCCAATGTCTTCAGAACATAACTTTGAATCATAAGATAAGAATATAATCTTCATTAACAACAGTATTATTTTAATTATGTCAAAAGAACATTACTTTAACATTAAGTTTAAAAATAATAAAAATAATAATAAACAGTTAGAAAATGGGGTAGAGAAAAAGTAAATTGACCAAAAAATAGACAATAGTAAAAAATATGTACTATATCATAAAAAGTGAAAAAAAGTTGTTTATAAGAACTAAGAACAGGAAGCAAATAATATGAATTTCCCTTTATATATTCTAAATCATTTACTCTTGCATGGATCTATTGCTAATATAATAATGATATTATAGATCTATACTTTTGTTGATATTATATCACATAAAATAATAAAAATAATTTTTTATTTTTAAAAATCCCATTTGCATATCTTCTTACCCCTGCAGGTACAGATCTGCACCATACTACCCAGAGATGGACGGGACATGGGGCTGTTTATTATACTAGTCCCCAAAGTTTAATAAAAATGATTTCTTATTCGTTGGAATAACTTTTGGTACTTTTGTTAAATTTTGATTGGTTGGTTTATTAAGTTAGGTGCCTAGACGTTTCAACCACTTATTGTATCTTACAGAATTTTTTGTATAATCTTTGGGGATGTATTTTAATTAATCAACCAATGTCTTATCTCTTTAGATCCCTGATACTACCTAACAATACCCTCCCCGGTTATTTTAGGTTCAATTAAAGCTAACAGTGTCTGCTGTAATTAAATGTTCATCAAGGGTGTTGAAAGCGGGTTCTATGCACGTAATATTGTATTGTATAACAAGAGGATCTTGGTCTTTGCTTATATTATACTGAGAAGCGTGTAAGTGTTGTGACTCTTTGATATAAAGGGTTAAGACAATGGACGATAAATTGAACACATCCCAAAAGATAAAAAAATGTTATCAAAAATATTAATGTAAGGTTTGAATACTGTTAGTTTGGAACTAACTAATCAAAATCTATTAAAGGTGCTCAAAGCCAACCTGGTTGAACCTGTAATACTTAATTTTCGGGCCTTAATTTAATCATAAACAAAGAAAAATTTCAAAAAAAATAAAATTCAGCTGTAACAACTATTAAAGAGAAGTCATCTTTGATATGGCTATTATATTATATGTTATTTTCGGAAAATTATTTTTGAAGGAAGTCTTAATTTACTGAAAAAATTATTTAACCATGTAACTTCTGTAAATACTAAATATCCACAAAATTATTTTATTATTAGAAATAATTTTGATTATGCATTGAAATTTAGGATTCTAAATTTTGAATGTTATTACCACTGTGCCTCAAATTTGAAAAGTACGGAAGCTGCATAAAAAAAATTATGTCGTCGCTTTGTTAGCCTCCGGCTTGGTGGGAAAGTTTTTGGGTATAATCCTTTTTTTATGTTCCGTTCTGTTATCCCCCCCCCCCCTCCCTCCCTCCCCAACTTTTTTATACGTTATTTATTTTTTTTTATGTCTATTAGAATAGCCAGTAAAATTGTATCTTATAATTTTAAATGACAAACCTATCTAATTAAAGATAGTTTACTTTTGAGGCATAACTTTGGCATTCTAATTGGTAAGATAGAAGTAGCGTGCACAGCATTTAACCAGGGGGATGTCTTAAGTGGTTAAAAAAGGGAGAAGGCATCTCTTCATAATATCTTGTTTTGGGGGTCCACACGCCACCAATTTAGTATTTTTCTTATAGATAGTTTTTAAAATACTTTTAAGGGATTTACAGGCCTAACTTAAATTAAAAGGATACTATTTTTTTATTCTGAATTTTATCGCTAAACTATGAAATAATAATACAGGATGTTTAATAAACCATTAAAAGGGTTTTTTAAAGGAGATACAAAGATAAATAAAAGAAACATTTTTCATTATGGCTTCGAAACCTAAAAACATCCGCTGGATTACAACCGGTTCTCTGCCATACCAAAAAATCATGCATATCTTCGTATTATCTTCGTAAATCCCGGGCTGTTGTACCCTTGGGGCTAGCAAAACTGGAATTAATTTTATAACATTTACTTTTACTATCCGTGGAAAGCTGTCTGTAATATGATGCGAAAAATAACTAAAGTTTGATTAGTTTCATGGCTTTTGTAGATCTAAACTGTTAGATGAGATACTGTTTGAAAATTTACTTTTTATTTTCAGAACACATGTCCTATTCCAAGGAGTGGCTGTCAAATATTTAGATTGTCAGTAAGAACTTCTTAACTTTTCTGTAGCAAAGCTTCTCTAAACAACTTTTGATTTTATGAGCGGTATCACAAAATTACTGTGTCAATAACTAGCACAGCAATAACAAGCTAATAGAACAGAAAAGTATAATATAGTAAACAAATACTGAGGAAATATCTGGCAGGTAGTGCCAATTAATCAATTACAAACATTTTTATTTTTTTTTTAAATTGTTCCTACCTCATAATCTGAGACTTGTACGCACACGTGGAACAACTGACATTGGGCCTCTACATCAGCGTAATAGCCGCCGGTCACCTTGATAGGTAGATAGTTAAATAGATGGATAGATAGGTAAAAAGGCACGTAGATATATAGAAAGACAATTGACATTGGGCTTCTACATCAGCGTAATAGCCGCCATTCACCTTGATATAGATAGATAGTTAATTAGATGGACAGGTAGGTAGATTGACAGGTAGATATATAGAAATACAACTGACATTGGGTCTCTACATCAGCGTAGATAGATAGATAGAAACACAGGTATATAAACAGAATAATAATTGAAATTGGCCTCTACACCAAGAGAGTAAGAGAGAGTGAGAGAGAGAGAGAGAGAGAGAGAGAGAGAGAGAGAGAGAGAGAGAGAGAGAGAGAGAGAGAGAAAGAAATTATACCTTATCTTCACAGGTAAATGATGTTTCAGGTAGAAGGTCTGGAGAAAAATTTGGAGGTCTGACTTGAGACCACACAACTATTGGCAGCCATACTACCACAGGCAGAATACCTGAAATTTAAAAAAAATATTAATGAACTAGAATATTTCACAAGGATGACAACATCAATATGTAGCGAAGCACAAAAACTTACTTGGATTGGATCAATTGAATCAAGCATATGTTCAATGGTCAAAAAAAGGAAGGACTTAACAATAGAAGATAATTAGAATCATGTTGCATAACCCATGGACTGGCATACACATAGGTTAAGTAAATCTCATTTCCCCAAAGAGTTACGGACTGACGGTCACGGACGGGCTTTCAAAGGAAGGTTTACCCAAAAAGCATACTTTTTAAGACATTGAGACAATTAACCAACATATAACTACAATTAAATGTTGGTTTCTATTATCATGTAAATGTTATGTAAATTATTTCAAAAACGCTAGTTATATTGTCTATCGTCGATAAATACTGACAAAATTCTTCCAAACAAAATAAAAAGGGTGTTGGTTTTTAGACAGAATTTATTTTAAGTATTCATTTTATACAATTTAAATTGAGGGCTTTGTAGTGTAAAATTTTAATAGACAATATTATTATAAGTATACAGGGGATTTTGGAAACTTTTTTGATATTCAGCAATTTTAACAGAATTTGACTAACATAATTTGAGTTTGACAATTCTAAAGCATTATTTAACGCTGGACCTAATTTTCATGAAATTTTTATCTCATTCGTTGGATTTAAAACTTTCTGTGCGTATATTACCACCAAAAAATTGAATCTAAGAGATGGGTAATTTTGTTTCATCATGTTTGGGGATATACATCAACTTAGATCCTTGATAACTTAAGATTAAGAATGTAATTTTGCATTAATAAAACCAATAGCAGACATTTTGTAAATCCTAATTATTTTTTACTGTACAAACTTATACAATTTTCATCCTATTGCAACTTCATGTAAGCTTATTATTTTTAAGATTTGTGTACTGCCAAAACCTATTGTGGAACCTGTATTATTATAACAATAGCAAAACCCTACCCATCTTTATCTTTATTGCATAACCTTTATATAACTTTTACTGCCTTAACCAGACTGCTTAACTAAATAGGTATCAAGGTCATATTAAATACATTTAAGAAAGGAATATGTATTCATAGAAATGTTTTGCTCTGTTAAAATTAATATTATAATGTTAACAAATTATTTTGATGGTTCATGTCCACTTAACTGGTATATTTTATTTTTTTAATTATTTTTGTTATTTATCCACTTCCCCTTCCTTACAACATGAGAAAAGTGTTAAGTCCTAGTAATAATGATAACTAGAGTCTAGGGAACGAAAGTGAAAAAATAGCCAAAAACCAACCCAGACAAATCTTACTACATAGTATAGGATATGATTTTTTTTGGTGGTTTAAAGTGTCTAATTTACTTAATCTTGTTAAAAAAATTATTTTTCATAATAATTGTCCCTTCAGATTAAAATATTTAAAATGGGTATAGACGCTTTTTACAATTTCTGCTTATATTCATAAAATTCATATAATAAAATCTAAGACTTGTGTAAAAATTATTTTAGCTTAAAGCCTAATCTTAGGTAATTATCCTAATAAACAAACCTTAAAGTGTCCACTTTTTATAAAGTACTAAAGTCACTTTTGTCTGTAGCTTAAGATTATCTTTTAAATCGATTAAGTTCTCCATTTTAAGAAAGCTACACAAAGGCTCCGGGAAGGTTTAAGGCTATTTCATTTAAGATTTAATTCTTGGGATGGTTTTAGACTATATTCTACCCCTCACTACCCTTTCAAATACAGTGCTAAGGGCGTGGCTTCTAAGTGGCATTACAAAAATTGGATAGGACAATTCTAACATACCTAAATTAACGATGAGAGCTAATCAACAAACGTACATACCCTGATTATAGAAAAGCTTCGCTTAAAAAACACATGGAAATGAAAAGAAATGAGATCGTGTACAAAATTATGCAAAGTCAAAATGTCATAGCTCAATTTTGGCAAAACAAAGGCAAAATTTTACCCAAAACAACAAAATTTCCCCTGAAAAAAAATCCACCAAAATAATAATCGTAAAAAAGCGCAGTTTTCTCCCCAAATATTGGGGTATAAAGAACCGGAAAAGGATTTTGAACAGAGACAAATATTATGAAAATAAAATCTATGGCTCCATTTCAATTTTTAAAACTAATGCACTAACCAAATGTATAATCCTAAGCTTTACTTAAATGCAAAAAATAACATTTTTTAAAAAACTATAAAATCAATAAGAAAAAAATAAAACAAAATCGAATATAATTTTTTTTTAAACAAACGTTCTGCATAGGTTTTTTGTACTACAATCCTTATGATAAAGTAACAGGATGTGTATTTGTCTGTTTGTTTGTACAGAAGGATCTCGCTAACTGCTGAACCGATCAGGTTCCCCTTTACAGGATAGCTTCTCATAGGTCCTGGGAAGGTTTAAAACTATTTTGGGGGAGGTTACCACTACCCTCCCAAGAGAAATCACAAAAAGACCTTGTGCATTATGTTTGAGCCAAGGCAATCCACCTCCTTTTACTCATCTTACTTAGCAGCATTAGAACTTATTTTTATAGCATGTTTTGAGCCTATCACCTCCCAGACAACTGGCAAACCCTAGTATGTATTTAAAAATAGGAGTTTCCTTTTGAAAACATGCACATAAACAGAACCCCTTATTATGCGCTGTGGAATTTAAATGCTAATGAAGAAATCTTATTACTTCAATTTGTCAGCACATTTTGTGTACATATACTTATTTCCTTTTTTTATTTTGGCTTTAAACTTTAAAATATATGTATATTTAAATGTAACAAGATTGCAAATAACCACATGCGCGAAGCTCAAAAAGAAAAGAATTATTATGATGTACTGTAAATTACTTAATATTTATCCTATTATATATGTTCAGCTTTCTTGTCAGAAGCTGAGGATTGCTTTTACTACTGAACCCAACCGATATATTTCTCCACTTTAGGTACGCTTCACACAGGTTCTAGCATAGTTTTAATCTATATTATTTAAGATTAAAGTCCTGGGATGGTTTAATACTATTTTTCTGCACTTCCTTACTTATTCGACTATAGAACCCCTAGGACCTAAAGCACAGCCGCTAGTTTATTTATATGTACTCAGTTTTTTTAGTTTTGAAATCTATTGAACTATTCTAGAACTTTTAAATTAAAGATATTTTACTTTAAATTAAATCTTCCTATTTTGTTGAAGAAGAACATTCATATATTTTTTGCTTATTTAAAAATGAAGATAAATTAACTGAAAATTTACACTTTAATTTAGATAAAAAGGCTGATAACAGACTTTTTCTTCACAGAAAAGGATTTCATGAATAGATTGATTTGGAAAAAAAGGTAGTATGCAAGAAAATAAAGTAAAAGATATTTGGCTAATAGAATATATTTTAAATTTAGAAAAACTTTTTTTAAAATCCGTTTTCAAACATCACAAAGAAAATAATTTAATTAAATTAGAATTTAGAAAATGTTAACAATACAACCTAAAAACGTTATCTGCATAAAATGACATGAAATCCAAGATGCTACCAGTCTATCTTATCCACGAATATCAAAATTAAAAACATTAAAATAAAACAAGTTTTGTTAGTCCGGGATTTTGCCCCTCGGGGTTAACAAAAATCTTTTTAATCCTATAATTTTTTATTTTAATATCCGCTAAAAGCTGTTCATAATACAATTGGATAAATATTGTAAATATATACACCTTAAAGATAAATAGATGAATAGGAAATAAGACTAGTATAAATATTATCGGAAGGGCGGGGCATTATTTCAGCACAATAATATGGGAACAAAATAGTGATAATTGGATAATTCATATCACATCATTGTGAGAAAGCCCAAGTGATAAATAGATCATTGAATTAATGACATTAAAAATCCCATCTTTATATTAAAGTAACAAGATGTTTGTTTGCGTGTGTGTGTGTTTCTCTCAATCTAAAAGTATATGTATGGGGGAGAGTCGGGGGGGGGGGGGGAGGGGGGGTGCGAATTACTGGGTAAAAATTTACAATTTGTGTGTATAAAAAAATTACTTAAATTTTAAACCTAACTGCACATCCATAAGTAGCGAAGCACAAAAAATCGACATGGAATTTTAAAAAGCATTTGTTGAAATCATTAGCCACAAAACCTATTATCACACATATTTTTATATCTTTAATAAATAAATATTTGTAGCATGACTGATGGGCCAACGGACAAAGTAAATTGCTTAATGGATGCTCTTTGATAGGGAATCTTTACACACAAAATCAGCCGTTTATCTTGAATAACAACTGAGAAAATATAAATTCCCCCATATCCCGCCACCATCTATCAAAGAGCTTCGCTTTTAAAGTGTGAATGGGTCTAGAGGGATAAGACAATGGATGAATAATTTAACAACTTTGACAAACAAAACTTAATTAATATTAGTTGTGTAAATGTTTGAAGACTGTTGTATGAGAAAATAAAAATTACGCCCTGCAATCGTGTAGTTTGGGGGATAGATCCCCGCAGGGTAGGTACACATAGTTACTTACCTAAAATAAATATAAAATAAAGAATATTGAATATTGAATAAATATTGGCTGCGTCTAAACATTAATAACATTAATCTACAGAAGAGGGAAATATCATCCTGTGGGATGTATATAAATTTATCAATGTATCGGACATTGTCCTATCCTTTTAGGTTCCTGGAAATACAGACATGTGTGACATGTATAACTATATAGTAAATAATGTTACACAGTAGTAGATAATGTGTTACGTGATAGTATGTACATTTAAATTCTATGCACACTTTAAATATTAAAAATGGACAATAAACAAAGAAATTAATATAGGGAAGGACAGAAGGATGGGTAATGTATTTAGTGCTTTATTTTTTGCATCTTAAGATATCAGAAACAGCTAGTGCATATAGAGGAGGGGGGGGGGGGGCATTTATCTTTTTATTTGAAACAAAGAAAGATTTAAATCAATGTGTATAACATAAACCAATTGTTAATTAAAATGCATAATTCAGGATCTTGGACAAAGTAGCTTCGGACAAAGTAGCTTAAGGACAAAGTAGCTTCAGGACAAAGTAGCTTCCGGACAAAGTAGCCTCCTAAGGAAAGTAGCCTCCAATGTTAATACATGTCATGACCGCAGCGCTTGGCCCCCTGGCCTGCCTAGCCGCGGGCGCTTGGCCCCTAGCCTGTAACCTAACCTAACCTAACCTTAAAAATTGTAAAAACACGTTTAAAAATTGTAAAAACAATATTGAAAATTGAAAAAAATATATCAACCACTTTTTGTAAAATCCATGAAATTCTAAACCACGTATGTATTAACAGTTGATGATATTTTTCTTAAATAAATGTTCTGAGGCTATCATAGGTTAGGTTATAGGCTAGGCGGCCGAGCGCCCGCGGTTAGTCAGGCCAGGGAGCCGAGCGCTGCGGCCATGACCTTTATTAATATTGGAGACTATTTTTCTTAGGAAGCTACTTTTCTTAAGTTAATGTTCTGAAGCTATTTTGTCCTGAAGCTACTTTGTCCTGAAGCTACTTCGTCCGAAGCTACTTTATCCAAGATCCCATATTTCAACCTGTTATGCTTTTTCTTAAGGACATATCTTTCATGTTTTTAGTCGATAAACTCAAAATTATACAACTTTAGTTCTAAAATCAAGGTCTAAAAATGTATGTCTTCGTATTTATGTAATTTCTAACATAATTACAATCATTACGTCAATACTTACAAAATAATATTTGCTTATTAAATTCAGACACTATGCAATTGTAAGTTTTCGTTTGTTCTACCGTCTGCTTTTTATAGATAATGTCATCCTAGTTTTTTTCCGTCTATATTCATGCATATTCTGTTTATCAACAAATTTGATCCTAGTATGACTCACAAAAATACATTAGGTATTAATATACATAAGATTCGGATAATACAACAACAATGAAAAGGACACAATTGTAAATATTCACATTTACCCAATATTTTTACGGACAGACTTGCCGACAGACAAATTGAATTGTAGAGTAGCTTCTTTGCTTAAAAGGGTAGTAATTTACATAAGATATAAAATATAAATATCAATACCTAACAGAAAAAAATTTGAATACAAGTGACAAATTTTCATTAAACAATAAAAGAATGTTGCTATATTTGCATCCACGGCGAAGATACAAACATAAATACAAACTCACTAACTCACACTTATAGTTTTTATGGTTATCATACAATAACACAACTGCTGAGAAACCTTAATAATGTTTTAAATAGAATATTAAAATAACACCAAAACCTTAAAAATCAGCTGATAGTGTATTTAGCGATATAACTATTTCAGTAATGTTTGAATCTGTTTAATATAATTGTGAGCTAGTATAGTCTACAAGTTTTTTCTATGTTTTGAATGAACACTTTCTGCTCTAAATGCTCATGGTGAGTTTATCAGTTCCGACACTTGTATGGAATTAGAATAGATAGATATATAGGCGAGGTATAGATAGATAAATTTATAGAAAGGAAGATAGATCAATAGTTAGGTAGATAGTTCGGCAATTATAGATAGATTGATAGACTGATGGAAAGTAGGATAAATAAATGGATAAATAGATGAATACATTTATGGATATATAGATTTATTGGATTGATATATAGTCAGATGGATGGATAGAAAGCGATACATAAACTGAGAAATTGATGGCTACATTGATAAATAAATGGATAGATTGATGAATAGAGAGACGAATATATATATGGACAAATATAGATAGATAAAACTATGAATAGACAGTTAGATGGAAAGATCGTTGATGTATAGTATAGATGAATAGATAGAGTGATACAAAGCAAAATTAAGTTGAAACGTTAGATAGATTAACAGCTAAAATAGAAAAAGATATTGGGGAAAAAATTTACGTAGAAAGTTTAGACGAAAGTATGTATTAGAGAGAATAAACCCTAAAAAAGGTAGAGAAAAAAAAGCAGAGAAAGACAAAAATGAAAAAGAGAAAGGGCTTTATTTTTATTCACACCGATAATGCACCAAACCTTTTCTAAACCCAAATTCACAACCCTCTAACACCGAAGATAAAAGGATAGACAAACAGGCTTTACAATAAGTATAATATTTAAATTCTAGAATTTCTACTAAATAGATAGATAGTCTTTATAATCGTCAGATCATCTTTTTAGTTGACAGTCCTTAAAGGTCTGTAAAGTAGATTTATCTTCCTTATTTCATGTACAGTTTTGGAAAAGTTTTCAAAGTTTTAGTAGGTAATAATTGAAGGAAACCAGGGACGAGGAGGGCATTGTACTGTTTATCAAACTAGTCCCTAAAAATTTTTAAAAAAACTTTTCTTATTTGTTGACTTTACAACTTTGGGGACTTAAAATTTGATTGGTTGGTTCAATGAGTTTAGTGTCCAAAGGTTTCAACCATTGATTGTAATCTACAGGGGGAATTTTGTGTACAATCCTTGTGGATGTACATCAATTAGTCGGCCACTGTCCCTTTAGATCCCTGAAAAGCCACATATAAAGGTGTGATCATATCAGATAAATCTCTAGAGCATAGAAAGAAACATATCCCTAACATCACTGAGAAGCCACATATAAAGGTGTGATCATATCAGATAAATGTTTCCGGATAACAAACCAAACAGAGCAACATACAAACACACATATGTATAGACAGAGATGTGCTGAAAATTGATTGCCTATTTCTTCCCTAATTTCCAAAGTTGTACAACAGATAACCTAATTATTGCAAATGCTATTTTCAGCTACTCCGGTCAAAGGGAAAAGCGATATAATGTATGTATATGATTTATACATTCAAAACTTTAATTTTCAAATTTTGACTTTTTTTGGAAGTTTGAAGCTTTTTAAGCTGGTAGTAAATATTGAGATAGGACGCGGAAGCTAGGAACACTTTCGGAAACTAAAATTCAGTACATCTAGACAGAAGTACAACAAATTGACAATTTTAGAATAGATACACTTAGTGGCGTGCAAAGGGTTTGTCAGAGGGTTGCGCGAAGCGCAGTATACAACTTCAACGCCCCTCTTAATCAAAAATATATGAGGGGCCTTAGGGGGATCCAATAAAGACAACAAAACGGGTGTTATTATATTGTCAGGGGAATGAAAATACCTCTTACATAAAAACCTACTCAAAAGTCAAACAAGCGTCGCGTTTTATGATTGGTAAATTGAGGTGCAAAGAGCGATAATTTTCAACAACCCCCACAGTTAAATACTTTTTTAATTTGACACACTCCATTGGCTGTTTTAGGTTTTTTTCTTCTTATTAGGCATTTAATTCATTATCAAAATTTTGCAGTTTATGAATCTATTCTAAAATTGTCAATTGTTAATACAATTCTTGGTTTAGCATATAAAAGAAAATATGGGGTATAAAATATCAGGGATGAAAAATGGAAGGTGAAATATGCCTGAATGCACCTTATTATGTATATATATATATATATCAGGAATACAGGGATACATCAATGAAATAATTATCTTTTCCCCATTTTAATATGTACAATTACATGATTTGACTTTGAGTAGTTTATATTCAAGGATCTACAATGGACGATAAACTAATGTACATCCCCAACTATGATACATAAAATTTTCCTTCGGCATATTACAATTTGTGGTTGAAACGTTTGGACACTCAACTTATAAAACTAACCAATCAAAGATTACTTCAAAGTTGTTGAACCAACGAAAATATTATTACTGCAATAAATAGCCCTATGTTACTTACCTCTCTGAGATATACTATTGGAAGAGTGGAGGTTAACTTTTCTTCAATTTATCTATCCATGAATCCTTGGAATATAGTGCAACATTCTATATTCAATTTACAGAAGATTGTATTCTTTCAGGTTTGATATTTTAATGTTCTAATATGACAATACCTGCTACAAGATTTGACAATTTGGAAAAGTGCTAGAACACCAAGCACCCAGTGGGTTTAGAGATCCCTGTTGGAGCTACAAAGTACTTTTTCTTCGAAATTTGACAAACTTTTTTGGAAGCTGTTTATAGTGCAAAAATAACGCCATACATTACAAATGACCAATGATAGGCCAATAAACAGACTAAATTACCGATGGCAGGCCAGTATACATTTTAATTCATCAACGGTAGTATGAAATCATTTGTAAAATTTACTATAAAAAGCTCCACTTTTATGTTTTTCAAATATTGGATAGAACTTATAGTAACGTATCTTTTTTTAATTTACAAACAAACACACTGTGCATTTTTGGATTGACTTTGTAATTGTAATAAAGGTACTAAGAAAGAGAGGGAATGTATGATTGAGCCAATAGGAGAATTGCATCGGTACATACATTCATGTTTTTTTTTCATTTCATACATTGATAAAAGTCAGCTGTAAACAGTATATTTTCTTAGTAGAAAGCTTTGCGGAATCAGAATTAATTGCCCAAAAATTTCGTTTAAATTTAAAAGCTTCGAAACGAGGTGGATTCTAAAAAAACGATAGGCTGGCTACTCGCTGGCGAGGCAAAATTATTTTTGTGAAAAATCCTCCAAAATCAAATAGAAAAATTTACAAAAATTAAATAAAATCTTAAAAGGGTTATAACCATATGATTTTGTTTAATTTTTGTAGATTTTTAATGTGCTTTTGGATGATTTTTCACAAAAATAATTTTGCCTCACTATCGAGTAGCGAGTCTATCATTTTTTAAGAATCCACACCAGCTTGAGTCGAAAGTAAACAATACTTTTGTCTGCTAGAATTGTTCCTTCTTAGATTTGACGAAAAAATGGTTCAGAATATGCTTCTATTCTTATATTTCTATTGTAATTGTATTGTTGCAAGTACATCTTGAAATAACATATTCTGAATTATTCCAGTGTTAGATACCGCAGCCGGGACTGGAAATAAGTTTATTTTTTAAACAAGGCGGTTGGTTCGTTGTTAAAAAAATAAGGGTTGAAGATAATTTTAACGGTAATTGTCTCCTCCCTCCGCGCGAATTACATAAATGGATATATTATCACTTAGATCTTACGCCAGATTTTCATATTCTCTAGTTAAAGTAATAAAGTAAAACACGCAGTGAGCTAAAATAACGATACCCCCCCCCCTATCTACATCCTTTACCCCACCCTCTCCACTTCTACTGGATGGACGAACTGACCAGTAAACCAGTTTCATGTTAGCAACCTAAATGACGACAATTTTTCCCCTGTCGTAATATCCACATATATATAATGTACATCCATATTTCACACTCATAAATTAAATGTAATAATATATCAGCCAACACATCCCTTTCAACGAGATTTTTCATAATTCAACACATTTTGGAAGATGAGCGTTATTTTTTTTTTATTCGAGATGAATTTACGTCTTATTAAGTAACACTAACTATAATTAATTTCTTTTATCTATATATTTTATTTAATTTTTTTACTTTATATTTAATTATCTATTTATTTTTTTTATCCATATATATGAGATAATCATAAGAATAATTATCTATATTCAATATATCCTACTGTCTCTTTTCTTTCTATCTCTCTCTCTCTCTCAATCTTTCTATCTATCTCTATTTTCAATCCCTTTTTTTTGTCTCACTGTCACTCTTTTTGAGTTAACTTTTTCACTTTAAAAAAAACAAGACGGACAACAATCGGCCGGCGACTAACAGTCAAACCAGCAAATGAAAATTATAAAAGCAGCATTGCTCTTGTCTTTATTAGCGGGTTTATTAGGACAGAGCGCCATATTTAATCTATTAGATAAATGCTCACACTGTGCCCCCACGGGGCTATCCTAACCAGGGGTTAAGAGGTAGGCCTCAGGAAATATTAATGGCAGTAAAACAGGACAGTCTGTGTATGTAAACTCTTACATAAAAGTAAAAGGATGTTTGAGAGTCTATATGTCTGTCTGTGTGTACTGAAGGATCTCGCCAACCGCTGAACCGTAATGGTTCTCATTTGAAATGTAGCTTTTTATAGGTCCTGGGAAGTTTCAATTTAGTGTACCACTAAAAAAATGATTTACTTTTTCCTTTTAAAATTAGTATTGCAATTGGGATTGGGTCGTATTTTTCAGGTGCCTATTTAGTACCATTCATCTATCCCTAAAAGCGTGAAGCGCCTATATATTATCATTACATAGATTATATATTTAATAATATACTGTATAAATATTAAATAAATTTTTATATAGGCAAAACGCCTGCTAGGGCTTATTCAATTTTGATAAAAAAAATCAATTTTCAATGTTTTAGATGTTTCAGATTGTTTTTTTTAGGTAAAAAAAAAGAAAAAGGATTGAAAGAGAGTAATACGATATATTGACAGGGCAAATTTGTCGTCAATTTATGTTGCTAATATTGAACGCATTTATTGGTCAGTTCGTTCACCCAGTAGGTGAGGAGGGGGTTGGATAAAGGTATGGGGGGTATCATTAATTAATCCAGCTGGGATTATTACTTCATTAGAGTACATGAAAATCTGGTGCAACATCCAATTAATTTTATATCGATTAAACTAGGTGCAGAAAATTATACTTTTAGAGATGCTTAGATTCTAAAACAGTTCTACGATAATCAATTTATTATTACTTGGATGTTGCATCAGATTTTCATATACACTGATAAAGTAATGCTCAAATCCACCTCCTTGACCCCCCTCACCTCCCATCCTACATGAACGAACGGATCAATATATGAGGTCCATATAAGGTACCTAAAATTACGACAAATGTTTACATGTCAATATATCCACGTATAACCTGTATCCATTTCCAAGATGGTTTAAGGTACAAATAGAGTCATAAATATGTCCTAGCCGTCTTTTGTGTTGCCCTTCACTGTTTATGTGTTTGTTAGGAAATAATTTATTTATTTTAAGCTATCTTTACTGAGAGAGAAAAAATAGATAAATTAAATTCTTTAAACTTTAAAACAATGGATATGAAATTTCTTGGATGTTGTACCAAATTTTCAGCTACTCGAAGGTACACTGGTAAAGTGGTACTCGCAAAATAAATAACGATACTCCCCTGTCAATCGTTAATATATCTTGTTAAAACTTGTATAGAGACATACCTGTCGACAGATTTAAGTATCGAGTTGCTTTGATAATGAAATAATCGGTATTTAATTACAAAATACAAACAATAAAGAATATAAAAAGGAAGAAAGGGGGGAAATATTCTTAAACAGTTAATAAATTCAAAGGAAACTACTAAAAATTTCAATCTTTAAGAAGTAATAGTTTTTTTTCAACGGTGTTCTATCAGTATAGTTTTCATTATATCTTATGTCCTTTGCAGCAGTTTATATTTTAACTTAAAAGTATATATCTCTGTTTAGGAAAGATAGGTTTGAAATAAAAAAATGGTAATATCCTTCCAATAGACATTGATTACATATTTACATTATCCCCCCCCCCCCACCCCCCACTATTTATTAAAAATATAACCTTCTGTTATTTCATTAGTTTTTTAACCTAACCTTACTAAAAGTATCATCACAATTATGTTTTTACTTTCTCCTATACTATGGAAAGATCTGCAGAGGTGGTGGGGGGGGGGGGAGGGGTGGTTGAGTTATGAGCTCCATTGGCAAATAAAGGGATTATTCAAATAATAGTATTGCAACGTTTAATTGGGTTAATATTCACCCGAGCTTATATAAGAAATATAGCATCTATGGCTTAACAAGCACATTTATTCAAAAAAAGAATCTAAAATACAAAAAAACGAATGAATTGTGTTTCCGTTAGCAGTCTAAGAATTTAAATTTTATCGAGAAAGGTTAATTAGAGCCCCATAATGGTAGGACCCCGTAGGGTTAGATGTTTTATATATTATGGTTAAAGAAATCTTTTTTTTAAATCCAAATATCTTGAAAACTTATCCCAGCCCTTGCCTATAAGGACCTACTTCATTAGATATGTACAGTGCAAAGTACATTTAAATTTGATTTATACTGTAATAGATGATGTAGAAACATTGAACTAAAAAAAATAAAAAATATAATAGTTCATCTAGTTATACAATTTATTTATTGATCACTTAACTTTTTATTACTTTAAATCAAAAAAGGACAAACCAAATGTGATGAAAATAAGGTATGTTTAGGTATAAGACATTGGAAAATTAATTTACATTGACCTGAAAATTATTGGTGGAAAAGTTTGTACAACTAATTGAAGATTTAATCAAAGTCCCCAAATTTTTAGGGCTAAGGAATGAGAGTTTGAGTTTATTAAAGTTTTGAGGCCAGTATCTATTGTGCAATCCCTATTTTGAGTGGAAAGACACTCAAAATAAAAATAACAAAACTAATAATTACACCAGTACCCAAAGTTTTATAAATACGATTTACCAATAATTGTCTTACAAACTTTGCAGACTTGCAACAAATCCTTGTAGGGTATTTGAAACCAGCAGTGTTCCAGCTTCTCAACCAATAATTTGAATGTACAGAAAGTGTAATTTTGTTTATCATCATTTATCGCTTATTATATTATTCCTTAACCCTTACAAATCGGGCCCCTATCCCCACCTTAATAGATCGGGGGGGGGGGGGGGGGGTCATATTGACCCCCCCCCTCTATCTCGGCTTCTGTTACAGATAAAGACGTAAAATTTTTTTCTGGTGGTTCATGTGTATTTTTAGAGAAAATTACTTTTTCTAGTCATAGCGGTCAGGCCGCTCCTTAGCCGCTTTTTAATGGCCAGACGCTAAATTTTAAAACAGCTGTAGAGCGGCCAATTTTGCAGCTAGGATGACCAAATTTTAGGACGAACTTTTATTTTTCATAACAAAAAAATTACTTTTTCTGATCATCGCCAAAAAACGGAAAATAACGGAAACCGCCATTTTCGGCGGTTACGGCGGTAAAACGGCGGTTGGCGGCGCCAATTAATATTTTTATCTGTTTATTATTGCCCAAGGATTTACCAAAAAAATTTATAGGTCTCTAGCTGTAATAGAAGCCACGATATTCATGATATATGTCTGTAGTAAAAGCCGGACAAAAATCGGTCATAAAGTCGGTCAGGGTGCGGTCAAACGGTCATAACACCACTTTTCTCATAAGGTCATTGATATTCACCAAAAAAAATTTAGGTTTCTACCTTATATACAAAGTCATAATGTAGAAATTAAGATTTATATATAATTTTTTTTAATTTTGGTGCTACCCAACCGACTTTGACCGGACACCACGACCGACACAGACCAGATATCCTAATAAAATCAACTCTTGCCGACGTGTAATTACTAAACTTAAAAAGTCATGAAGTCACAACTCTCTATCTTACCTACAAAAAAAATGACATTGAAAAAAATAGAGGGGGGGGGGTCAATATGACCCCCCCCCCCGATCTGTAAGGGTTAAGAGCCCTTATAATTACTATTAGAATCCTTTTTTTATATTTTGTTGACATAAATAGCAACAAGAATTCTAACTGGTATTGTCTTCCCGTCTGAATGCTTTCAAATTCAAATAAAAATACACAAATCAAAAGATTATTCACGGGGCGTTTCCTTAAATACTGAAACCCAATGTTTCCAATATTCCAAGGGTTTGGGAGGAATTTTATCAAAAATAATTGTTAAAACTTTCATACAAAGTTTAATTTTATTTGTTAAAATTTGTATTTATTTAAAAGCTTTTTTGATGGGAGTTTCAAAGGTTTGAGGGGGGAAAACGGTATTTTTTTTATATTTTCAGGGGGGTAAAATCATCTAACCTCCCTCAATGCCAAGTTTTTCCGAGTCATTATCCCTTTCCACTGTGTTTGTACAGATATTCTCATAACTACACATTTATGCTGAAAATATAACAGGACTAAATGTAAGAATAAATGCAGGTATCATTCAAAAACAGCGGGAAAAAAAACATTTTCAAAATTAAAAAAATATCACAAAGTGAATACGATAATATAACGACCTTCACCCATTACTTCCAACAAAACACATTTTCTAAAACTTCAATAAACAAGGATGGAAACATCCACAAAAGCAAACGATATATCAAACGATCCGTAAAAGCAAACGATATAACGCACGATCATGAACAGTTGTAGAAAGTCAAAACTTAATAGACAAAATATTTTTTAAAGCAAAATTGTATATAGACTTGTTGTAAAATTACGTAAATACAGGATTCAATTCATGACAAACATTTTGGGACGTGATTATAGAGATGCCCCTTGATATATTAAATATTGTTTCTCTAGGAATCATTATTCCAAAATTAGATGAATATGATATTTATATAATAAAAAATCTTAAACTGCTATTTTGTATTATTCGCTAATTTATAGAAACATATAAAGGGGGAGGGCGCATTATATAACATTATTGATGTCATGTATAAGGTTAAAGGGAGGGCACATATTAGATCACAACTACGTAACAGATCATAATGTGCATGAGACGGTAATAAAAGGAACTTTTTACCGTCAATCTGCCTTTAATTATCATTTGCTTCAGTCTGAAATAATAAACTACAAATTTTGCAATTGTGTTCTAAAATAAGCCACATTTAAATGCTGAAAAAAGCTGCTTGCTTTCATATGAAAAACAGCCAAGCGGTTATAGAAAATTATTAGAGTAGTTCGATAGAGAAGGTTATTAAAAAAAATTCAAAAGTATGTATCATATAGCAGCCAAGCAAATAATTATATTGTTAAACGTTTTGCCTATTTCTAGGAATAGGCGGTTTAAGACATTTTTCTCAAAAACTCTAAAATTAATGGCAGCTGGGAAAATTCCAATTGACCCATAGAACAATATATATATGATGCAGATGCATAAATATTAATTTACATTCTAAAATCTCTTTTCTACTATTTATTTATCAAAATTTAAGGTATCCATTATACTACACATACAAAAATGTAAGTTATTCTCGCCAAAGTGCAGTTAAAAAGCTGCACGTCGATTCTAGACAACTTTTTGTCATTCACAGAGTAACTTGCTTCAGATAGGACAATCCTTTAAATATTTGTTTTTTGAAGCCAACAATATTAACAACATCTTAATAATAATTTTTTGATAGTGGAAGTAACGACTAAATCCTAGTCATGTTATGAGCTATTTATCAAGCGATTGAGTTCTGCTTTGAAGGAAAGCTTAACATTGGTTCCAGGATGGTTTTAGGCTATTTTCTGTCGCTTATCTGCCCCTTCAAATATAGAGCCTTGTAGATGCTAGTTTTTCTAAAAAAAAGTAATATCATGAAACAAAGGTTATTTTTAAGTTGATCGATCGAAAATTGTAAATCAAAATATTAAATTTTTATGTCTATTCTTCACAAAATTGTTTGGAATGTTTATGATTATTTTTTAATACGGAACTGTTGCATTTGACATATATAAGCATTTACCCACACTTTTATGTGTGTGTGTGTGTGTGTGTGTGTACGCATTTGATTGCGTAATATATAATGCGTATGATATACTATAGAACTAGAACAAAGACATTCAAAATGCGAATTTGAAAAATGCATCTTGCGGCTTTCTTTTTCATTTTTGCATTATTTACGTGTCCATGGTATAATTACAGGCGTGACTCTCAATTGGGTCTTTGAATTTCAGTCAATAGCGTCAATAACATAAATACAGCCAAGTCGCTACAAAAGAGCAGAAATCAATGTGCTTGCAGACGAAAAAGGTCTCCGCCACATGGGCCAGATAGTTGTCTAGGTTTTATTTCTATACATTTATTGACATATTGTCGTGTTATATAGTTGGTGCGCTTGTACGGATATGTGTGAACAACATATCATTTATGTAAGTATATGTCGTAAATAAGATTCATCTTAAAATGTCCTGATAGCAAAAAGGTGATTTAAATGATTTTTGACTAGTTTTTGCAACATATGAAGAAACTTATTGGTTGAATTGAATAGATTATTTTTACTTTATACAATCAATATTTAACTTTCTTCACCAACGTTTGAAGCTAACCAATGGCTGAACCAGCTTGTAGTTCTTTTCCTCTTTATAGTCCAAAATTAGAACAAAGCACGACACTAGTGTTGAAAAGAGACTATCCACACAAGAAACACTCAGCTCAAAAGTAGAAATTGTTTTCGATCAGTTATATCTAATCCTTGTCAACCTTCTTTGGACCTTTTTGTACAAAAGTTGTTTGAAAAGGACAAAAAATGCTATTTGTAACTTTTCACTTCAAATTTATCGGGGTTTTTATGACCTATCCATAAATGCACTGCGAACATTGTAGATAAAAATCTTTTAAACACATACAATATTTATCTGTGCTTAATACAGGGAGGGATATGTCATCATAAGAACAACTGACTGCCTTTAATATTTCTAAAAATTAAAATTCAAACAATTATACAATATAGATTATGGATGGAAGAAAGCAAATAATTTTGTAATTAAAGAAAATTTAAAGTTTGAGGCTACAGCAAATCTATTCATGTATAAACAGATCTATAGTAACGATGTATATACCTCCCCCCCCCCCTATTCCAATGATCTTTTTCGTCTGCTAGCAAATTGTTTTCTTCTATTTGGCTGTGTTAATATTCCCGATACTATTGGTTGATTTTCAAAGACCCAATTGAGAGTCAGCACAGGGTCCTTGAGATATTTTAGTGTTTTAATCTAATAATGTATATAAACATAATATCTCTTTTTTTATAGATGGTGATTCCCTTGACAATTCCGAACAATTTTAAATAGCGTAGCATCTCTATAAATACTCCTTAAAAGATCAGAAATTCATTTTTGAATAACGTCAATTTTAATAAAATTCACAATAAATTATTATTCAATTAAAAAATTTAAGCGTCATTACTCTCTAAATGTTATTGTCCGTTTGTACCTAAGTCTAACTTGTCGACTTATTTTAAAGAATGTTAAACCTAAATGTTTTTTTTCTTTCAGAATACTATTCCCCTACCGTGTTAGATTGTATATTAGATATCTTTTTCATTAGCGCTTATAGTCTTATGCATATTCAATGATTAAACAAAGATAAAATTACATCGTTGGTTATCCTGTTAAGTCTTAAGGCTTGATTGACTTGATTTTTGTCGACAACAATTATTTTTACAATAAAGATGACCATATGTGACATCTAAATAAATGTTGCTCTAAAAACTTTGCTTCTAGAAACCTTTATCTACAGAACGGATAAAAGTTTAAGTGTATTTTATATCAGTACATGGAAATATTTTCAATTTTCAATATTTTTAGTTGTTATCTCGAATTGCTTCAAATATTCATAGAAATAAATTTATAAGATTAATTTTATTACAATCTATTGCTAGGACATGGTATTCTCAAACCCTTAGAATTAAAATAACTAAGGAAATAGATAATTCCCTTCGACTAAATGTTAAAATGTTCCAACGTTATAAAGAATCGTCGAAAATAAAGTAATATTAATTATCTCTAAAACAGTATTTTTTTGATATCATATTTAGATTTATACCATTAATTGCATAACCGTTTTTTAACAGACTTTTTAAAATATAATTTTGTCTATTCTATTACATTATTTAAATTGTATAAACACTAGGAATCCAAAGTAAGGGTGGGTTATTCTATAAGAATTATTTCTTGATGGTCCATACTAAGCACCTTCATTTTGCACTTTGTGGTAAATTTATGTAAACTTTTGTACTCTAATCGTATTAATTTAAGACAAGAGGCATTGACACCATTATTAAAGCAGTCGTACAGTGTCGAAATATATGTCTAGTTGGTTAGGGATCTAAAGGGATATGACAATTGCCGAGAAATGCACTTATGATTATACACAAAATTACCGCTTGTGTAGATTAAAATTAGTGATTGAAACGTTTGGACACTCAAATTAATGCACCAACTAATAAAATTTTAATAGAGTCCCCAAAGTTGTTAAACTAACGAATAAGAAAACTTTTACAAAATTTTGAGTACTAGTATATAAACAGCTTAATGTCCAAATTAGGTTGTCGACGTAAATGTCATTAAAATAAGGTCTATAACAATGTGTCGATGATTTATAAATTGTGACCATTTTTATCAAATTTCATACTTATTTAAATGATTTAATAAATAGGATAGTTAATGTTCTGCAGCTCGTTGATGTGTCAAAAATGTTCAAATTATTAGTTCTCGAATATGGTCCTTCAATTTCTTGTGATTTATATAAATTTTGGTTTCAATAAGTGATTCACATTAACTTTTCAAAGATAAAGGGAAAGGTTAATTGAATTGAATAAATCATTCTCCAAAACAAAATAGAAAAAAAATATCTGACTTTGTGTAGCTTCTGAAAAAAATGTGTCTTCCTTTTATGCTTGTTTTTGATTAACCAATAAGTTTGAGGCAAATACGACTTCCAATAATGATGAACAAAATTACCCCTAATAATAACAAAGATTAATAGAGAAGTTTGGGCACTGCTAGTTTGCATCAATAAATCAATCTTTAATAAAAGTACTTGAAATTCTAAGCCATTAAAAAGAAGAGAGTGATTTTAAACTATTGGGTACTAAAACAATTGTATTCCATTGTCCCCTCCCTCCCTACATATTCTCGTGGGAGGGAGGGCGTTGATTTATAACCCTTTCTTTCTATCAATATCAAATTTATAAGATATTATTACAATGTTTGTATTTGCTTGAAATGTTTCAAATGAAAAACTTATTCACCTTCAATTAACATTTCCTTGTATCCCATGCAAGTATGAAAAGGTTAAACAGATAAATCACATATAAATTCACTTAAACTAAATCATATAAATAACAAGAACTATTGTCAACATAAAAAGCGCAGCAAATATTTAAGATAGCGTAGAAAATATAATTTTAAATCTACAAAAGTAATCTTTAAACGCCAATCTTACAATATATTAGTATTAAAAATAAATGCTTTAACGACATTTTACCCATGTAAATGTAAAATTAGTTAAAATTATAAATTTGATTTTTTGTTATTATTATTTATTTGTTATTTTAGTTTTTAATGGCTAGTATTGACTTCTCTATTTCTTTCTAAAAATATATGTTTTAAAATTAAAATCTATAAACGAAACGAGAACATGTAACTTTTGTGACTAGGTATCGCAAACACACGTATGGACAAGCCATAGTTATAGAGTAGCTGTGTAAGAAATAATTCAACGTATAATTTGCTGAAATAATTGTAACTATAAATTATACTATACGTAATGCAGTGAAAAGGGACTCTAAACCGTTACGAAAATCTATGTATTCCATTATCATATTAATAACGGATGCGCTCATAGCACCTACGGAACCTATATTCAAAGGGACTGTGGAAGACATTAAATGGATAACTCAATTCAGTAGTTATCGAGATCTTAAGCTTCTGACATAAATACCTTACTACTTTATATAATAGAATAAAAATAAGAAATTATTATTATGTTTTATTTCTAATTTTCTGAATAATTATGCTAACATTGTTTAATTTTACCAAACCTAATAACGTACGCTTTACTTACGATGCCGTTCTTAAAGACGTTAAAGTCTCTAAATTTTTCTTTCTCAGTAATAAGATAAAGACATACCTAAAATAGAATTAATGATTAAAATTTTATATATTACAAAATGAAAGAAGTTGTATTTGTTTGTCAGTCTTACTGTCTTTTTGAATCATAAAATCTCGCTAACTGCTAAATCTATTTTTCTTTGCTTTTCAGGGAATAAGACTATTTTACTTTAATGGATGTAGAATATACGTGGATATTATGCCAGTGGAAAAATTGTTGTCAATTAAGGTTGCTAACATGAATATCATATATTAAGAATTTTATTTCCAGTAGGGGGGGGGGGGGTAATTGGGTAAGGGGGTAGATGGGGGTATCTTTATCTAAGCCAGCTACAAAATTCACTTTATTAGAGTACATGAAAATTAGGTATAAAATCCAAGTAATAATAAATCCAATCCTACTTTTTAATTTTAAGTTACCATCCTCGAAGAAAAATAAAACCCAAAAAAATGTTTCATTACCCAATCTTTAAAATTATACCTAAGGAAGATAATGTTTTTTATCCCTAAAATTTCCAAAAGCAATATTTTTAGAATGTTTCTTCCTGAATGGATGCTTTAATGTTTTATGTAAAAATACAAGATACATAACATAAACATGAACAACAGTTAGATATAACATCAGGCAGGGAGAGGATATTCAATAGCAAATCATTTTTTTCTCATTAATTGGCTTAATTAACGGTATAATTTAGTTTATCATCATTGGCGATGTAAATAAATTTATCCTCCATAGTCTTATCCCTTAATATCCCTGTACAGCATCAACATGGTTGTTGAGGTTTGTTGTACATCTTGAAAATTCAGTGATTTTGTCAACATCATCATAGTTGTTGTACAACAGCATATATATAACTTGTGCCGTTTGCTTTTTAGGTCAGGGTTTATTACAGCAAAATTAGTAATTATAAAAATATTGGTTTTAAGATTAAGTAACCGATAGCTTTTATGAGAAGATTGATGCGATATGCTTTACTCCTTGTATTTAATCCTATTTACTAGTTTTATATAAAAGTATAAGAATGTCCATATCTAACTAACCACTTAACAGATAAGGTTCTTCTTATCAGGGATGCTTCTTGTTGGTCCAGGACAAATCTTAATTCAACCAAAGGAAATTGCCATTGTAAAACCTTTTATAAAACCAAGATTTTTCTTTTTCTTTTAAAACTATCATGAAAAAAATTTGGACGAAAGGAATTAAAATCCTACTTATTTTTAGCATTAAATATTGTTTTGTTGATTTGAACCCAACACCTTCATGACTGCATCTTTATCTTTCTCCAAATCATGTAATATATTATGTATTACTTGGCGAGGGGTTGAAAACATTATTTTCCTAACCATCACAGCTTAGTATTAGTGGATTTTTGTTGTGATTTCGATGATTTTTGTTAAAGAAAAAATCTTCTAAATGTTTTAACACTGTTTGGGTTTATCAAAATATAAATCTTTTCTTGCGGTTTTTTTGTGCATTTAATAAAAAAACTGTAATTTTAATTTTGAGTCATTTTAGATTTTAAAAGTTAGAGCAAAGCTTTTAAATAATTAAGGTTCCCCTTAAGATATTGCTTGATGTAAATTAAGAATGATTGAATCGGCATGTTATATATGTTAAACTTTCAGGAATTTTCAACAAATTTACTGTTATGGAATCAAAAGAATAATGTTTCTTAGGAGATTTTTAAACAGAATGAATAACAAATTTCAGAGAAGGTTTATATTGTTCCAATGTTATATAGCTATAAATAGTGGATGTATATCTTAAAGTTAATCTATAAGATATTAAACGACAAAATCACTACAAAAGTCCTCTAGTATTTTTTCTGTTTAAAATGTTAACAATAAGTATTTTGACAGCAGTTTCAAATCAGGAATTTACTATAAAATATGAAATAGATTATCCTTCCAATAATATAAAGTACTAAGCTTTTTTGTTTGTAGTTAATGATCTCGCTAACCACTGAACTGATATGGTTCTCCTTTAGAGGGAAGCTTCGTATATGCCATGAAATGGTTTTAGGCTATTTTATTTTTATAAATAAGTCTTGGTATGGTTTTAAGCTATTTTTCTGACCTTCTTTATCCCTTCGAATATAGAGCCCATAGACATTTAAAGTGCCACTAGAGGCCTCTAGGGGCGTAGCCGCTAGTCATTTATATAAAGCAACATATAGAAAACTAACGTCCAAGGATGGGGGGTCAAGGGGTGTTTAACCCCTTGAAACATTTTATACCCCTCAAAATATTCAAAAATACATTAGATTACCCCCTTCAAACCTTTTTAACCCATCAATGAAAAGCTTTGACGTCTCAGGCTATTTGGGAAAGTTTGATTTAATCGGCTGCTAAATAAGATAGTCTTGAAATAGTGTTCAAAGGTTTATGAAAAAGCGAAAGACTACAACGTTTCTTTCATTGATTTTAGTTACTAAAATTACGGATTGGATCAAATTATCATCTATAATGCAAAGTAGAATGATGTCTGTCCGTCCGTCTGAATCTTGAGATCTCGGTATCCACTGAGCCGACTGAATTCTACCCTTCCTGAAATATACCTACTGGCCCTGTGGTGGTTTTAGGCTGTTTCCTTGGGGGTGGGACTCCCCCAACCCTCCCCCTTAATTTGTAAAGATTTTTTTTGCATTTATTTTGCAAATTTGCCATTTTTTCGCGAAAATTGGTGACCCATTTGCAATGTATTCGGCTTAGAATAGAAGATGTAATGATTCACATGCTTACATTTTTTTACATTTTTTTTAGGCACGTACCTAATTTTTATTTTTATTACCTCTTGGGGCAAAGACCCTAGTGGCTAGGGGCGAAGCCGCTAGTAGTATATAAAGTACTAGGTATTTTGTCTGTAGCTTAGGATTTCGAGCACTACTAAACGAATTAAGCTTTCTATTTTTTTTAAAGCTTAACATAGGTCTCGGAATGGATTTGGGCTATTTAATTTTTAGTTTTTGGTCTTTGGATAGTTTTCTACTTCATCTATCCTTGAATAAAAAGCTCCTATATGCTAGGGGTGCAACCGCTCTGAGTTGCTAAAAATATTATATTCATAATAATAATGTTTATCTAGCAAATAAAAATAAAAACATCTCTTTCATTGCATTGTCGTTACTTTTCTATTCCAGGCTTAATAACCAGACATTTATAAACATAAAGTTAGCGAACAAGACAGCAACAAATATGAAAAGTAAATTGGAAATTGAAGTATTAGAGCAAAACACTAGAGTTTACTAACTGTATGTCCCCATCTCAAGGACCTTGTACTGACTCTTAATTTGGTCTTTAAAAATCAACCAATAGTGTCGGAAATTTAACACAGCTAAGTAGCAGAAAAATTTTGCTAGCAGACAAAAAAGATCATTGGAGAAGGGAGACAGGTAATTATCTGTATATACATCTATACTATATTAAAATAATAATTCTTATATTTCTAGAAAAATTTCAGATTTTTACAATAGACTGACAATTTTCACAAGAAGTTTCTATACTATAAAAGATCTTTATTCCAGCATGGCTTAGAAACTAATTAATACCCGCTGGATTAGAGCTCTTTTAAGCCATAATGAAAAATCATGTATCGTACTGAATTTTAGACAATCTTCTATGAACAGACAGGATTCTTTGAAAAAAATAAACCAGACATCTATCTAACAAAAAAAAACTCAAAGTTTTTATTTACCCTACTAAAACCCCCCTTGAATTTTTGCTAAATCTAATTATTTGAATATTTTTGTGGACATATTTAAAACACTACACACGTACATAAACACTAAAAGAGACACACAAAAAGATGGTTTTGAATAGGTATTCTTGATGATAAAAGAAACAATAAATTGTAATACAGTTGAATGGAATAGTTATTCATCGCAACGGACAGCTTTCCGAGGATGTTAAAATGAAAAATAAAAGATGAATTCCAGTTTTGTTACCCCCAAGGGTTGAAGTCCCCGGCTTACAAAACTAGTATTAATCTTAAGATTTTTCTTTCAGTAATCAAAGAAAATTGTCTACAGTACGATACGATTCATGATTTTTCAGTAATGTTTTGATTGGCCTATTATTTCAATATTTATTTAGAATACTTGTCTTGTTACTGTACACATACATACACACACATAAACACTCAAATGCACATTTGAGTGCTTTTAATATAAATATTCACTATTTATCAAATCAAATTTTAATGGACAAATTTTAAAGCTATTGTGATTTTTAAAAAACAAGATTACTTTAACTCTTGATGTCACTAAAACAACAACAGTAGGTATCTTTTTAACTTCTCTAGTATGATGTGTTGTGGTTCAGACTTTACAATTGCGCTATTTATGAGTATAATTGTCCTTGTAGTCAAAACATAAAAAAATGAGTTTGACCACAAAAAATCATATAAACCATTGTGTAAAAAATCGTGAGGTTTGTTTTAACAGAATAAATGATTACTTTAATGTATGACGGGATGCTATTCCCCCTGTCAGACCTGGTAATATTTGGTGACATTCATTTCTAAAAGATGGTGTCGACTATATGTTATTTTTTGGACAATTTTATGCTAGAGAAATCATTTACATGCTAATTTGCTGCAAATTTAAAAACATTTAAAATTACTATTGAAATTTTGCATCTACTAACCAATGATATAATATATATAGCCGTATATTGATGAAATGGATTTAAGAGGGGTGTAAACACCCCATACACTCCTCACTCATGCACGCCCCCTGTATAGATGTATTGTTAGTTACATCTTCCTTGAAATTCAATATATGGACATTATGTCTGTAGGTCTGGGCCCTTTTTGTTTGAATATGTATGGTGATACAAAAAAGTTAATATTTTCTGCTAGTTTAATATAATCGTTACTGATACAGATCGAATTATAAATTAGTTTATAACCTTTTTTTCTAGATATTATTATTAGCAGATGATCCCCTAGTATCTAGGGGATATGTATTCACAGGGGTATAGAATTTGCATAAAAAACAGTCTCAATCTTAAGCATGAAATTTAAAAATGAAAACCAAAAACCATCCCGGTACCTAAAAGGGAGAACTCAATCAGTTCAGTTGTTATTGAGATCTTAAGCTTTAGTTCAAAAAAACCTTCTACTTCATAAAATAGGATTACAATGAACTTTAATAAATAACGTTATTTTTTACTGGCAAAAGAGTAAAGGAAAAGGTTTTTTAAGATAAAATATTCCATCTTGTAATGTATCACTATATTTTCCTTAAAGTCACTAGAACTGCTTATTTTGATGACGCAACCCAATCTTTCCCACTTTTGTATTACTTTTGTAGGAACACGATTCCAGTGACGTCATATTTTTCTTTCCCGAAAAAGGGAAGGGGGGAAGAAAAAAAGAAATGGGAGAAAAGGGGGTTTTTCCCCATCTCTTTTGAAGAGATTTTCTTCCCCCCTTCCCTTTTTCGGGAAAGAAAAATATGACATGACTGGAATCATGTTCCTACAAAAGTAATACAAAAGTGGGAAAGATTGGGTTGCGTCAACTTTAATGCACGCTAAAAAGTACTGCAATAAATTTGTTTTAATAATAGTATTTTTGACTGGCGGATTAGATGAATGCACAACCATTTTAGGTAATAACAATTAGCTATTTTGATTTTATGTCTTTTGAAGCCCCTGCTTTTGTAGAATAAGACTTACAATGACTTTGAAAAAGTTTTTATCTTTTGTAAAACTGATTCTTCTTTAACATATTAATTCATGTGAATATTCACCTTAGCTACTCTTTTGCTCATTTATTTTAAAAAAAGGACTAAATAACATTAAGACTTGTAGAGTTTCTGAACTGAATAGGCAGAATAAAAATGTATAATTTTAAACAAAATTGTAAGTAAATTTGTTGCAATACTGCTTAAAATAAAGCAAAGAAAGAGCAAGTTTTCTTATACATTTTTACTGGTATTGTCATCAAATGAAATTATATTGGTATATAATAAATCAAAAAGCAGTTTTGTTAGATGTTTAAGATCTCGGTAAAAAACTTGAAAAACTCTTCCGATTATGTCCTACTGGTTAAAAGTTATTTTCTTTAAATAAACTTTATTGAATTCTTTTATATAAAGTTGTAAGGCTAAGATGAGGCTAACTAATTAAACTCACTATATTATTGAAACTTCTATAAGGTCCCAAGATGATTTTAGTCTTTATCTAATTTCAAATTTAGGTCGTCGCTATTTTTCTGCCACAATACTTCCCTTTATAAAGGTAAAGTATAGGATAAATAAAGGACCTCTACATTCCAGAGACGCAGTCGCTATTATAAATAAAGCCGCTCCAAGATGGAGGCGAAACCACTAATGATTTATTATATTTATCGTAGAAATAAGATAATCTTTAAAAGAAACAATCTAAAATTTATAAATTGCAAAGATAATGAATTACTTAGAATTCAGAGCACTTTCACTCAACCATAACAGGTATTATCATAATTAGCGCAGTAAAAAAAACATTAGGCTGTTTATATCACTAGTCCCTAATGTTTTAAATTAATGTTTTCCTATTCGTTGGCCCCACAATTTTGGGGACTGATTGGTTAGTTCAAATAGTTTTAAACATCACTGTATTTAACAATCTAATAGAGACGGACAAGAAAAGTGTAGCAGTATTTTTTTCTCGTGCTAATATATCTTAGTTATAAAGTAGTTGCTCTACCTAAAAATGACCCACTCTGTCACGATTTACAAGCCAAAAAATCCACGATTTTAATTTTTAAATTTCTGAAATCAATTTGTTGCATTATATTAGAATATTTTGTAATAAGAAAACAATAATGCAATTACAGCTTTGCCCCTAGCATCTAAGGGCTTCACAATTCAAATTTTAAAATATGGAAATGGGTATAGTGTTTAAACCTACTGCGAAGCTCAATGGCCTAAAACATGCCCTGACCATATTGCAAACGGAGAAAACTGAAGCGCCATTTTTTTCGGAAGTTAAGGCTTATAGTTAATTTTGTAGGACAACAGGGTAAATAATGCGCGAAGCATAGCGAAATTTTGTAAACTCTTTTACGACAAAAAAAAGTTTGTGGTAACTACCAACACAAAATTATTTAGGAGGCTAATTCATGATAGACAGAGGATTTACTTTGCTGGGATCTAAAGGTATAGGACATTGGCCGATAAATTGATGTACATCCCCAATGATGATACACAAAATTCCCTCATCTGTACATTACAATTATTGGTTTAAACGTTTGGACACGCAGCTTAATGAATCAGCTAATCAAAAAGTCCAGAAAATTGTTTACGAATAAGAAGACATTATCATAAATCATAAAACATTGGGGACTAGTGTAATAAACAGCCCATTGTCCCCATTCCTTCTTGTTTACCACGAGTAAAATATTCCAAATTCTAATCACAAACATAGAAACAAGGACAATGGAAAAAAGGGTAGGTAATAAGAGTTTATACGAAACTGTTAAAAGCTCAGTATATAATACTTATACTTTATAACCTACTAGCGGATATGCCCCTAGATACCTCTAGAGGGCCCTTGAGGGCGGGAAGTCGACCCCTCCCCTCTTTCAATTATATTTTTTAAGTAAAACAAGATTTGTTCTTGGGGCGGTTTCTCTTGCAAGGGTGGTGGCACCCTATCCCAATATAGTTATAAATCTTCCCAGGACATATGATAAGCTACCTTGTAAAGGAGAACCATATCGATTCAGTGGTATGAGAACATTCGGTACACACAAACAGACAGAGAACCTTTTACATTTTTGTTGTTACTTTAGCACACTCAAAAAGGAAAATAAAGAGAAAAGGATATAAATATGCCTCTGGTAGAAAAAAAAATCCACGAAGGCACTCCTAGGTTTTCTTTTCAAGGAGTTTATACATAAATGTAGGAGAACTATGGATTAGAATGGGCCCTGAGTCATACGAGAGATATTTATATAATAACCTTTTATTGCAAGATTGGTATGATTAAAAGAAATGCCTCGGCCCATAAATATACACAATACTTCAAATGACACAGTTAAGATTTTCAAACAAAGATGTTAAAGGTTAGTTTAATTTCACAGGATTATGACTTATATTTACGTTTCTCTAGACAATTGTTATTAGATCTTGCAAAACAAAAAGTTTAACCGTTTAAAACCAGTTTGATTTTTTTTCTCAACTTAAGAAAATATCCATGTGTAGAAGAGGTGCAACCAAAAAGTAAAAATGATCGAGTAAGGAAAAAATCAATTTTGACCATGGGTCACAGTGTGAAAGAGTAAGCGAGAGAGAGAAAGAGAGGGCGCGAGAGAGATGGTGAGTGAGGGAGAAAGTGAGAGAGTAGGAAATTTTTGTGTCAAAATTGATTGGTTTATCTTCTGGGCTGTCAAATCTAATATCTTTCTCCCTTCTCCTTGTCAAATATAATATCTTTCTCTCTTTTAGTTGTCAAATCTAATATTTTTCTCCTTCCCTTTTTGGTTTCTTTTGTAGGGACTCGGCTGTGTTTATATTTCCAATGCTATTAGCTGATTTTAAAGACCCAATATGGGAGTGGGTAGAGTTAAATATAGCGCTTGCCCCCTCTATTACCTAAGTTTTATCAAGGTAAAAGTTTATTCAACGTTCATAATCCTATCCCTGTATCCCTGCAGGGTCGCAATGTATTGGACTAATTGAAAGACAATAGGCATTTGTTGGTTTCAAACACAATGTCATACAATCAGAAAATTCAATAATAAAACCTCTTTTATCATAGAGTGATCAACACAGTTTATTTAGGAATGTTATTTTTATTTCATAAGACCTCCAGAATATAGAGCCTCTAGATGCAATAAGTTAAGTGTCAGTATTAGATCTAATAGTATAATTACTGCTCTTCTTTCCCTCCCTGTAAAAGTAATGAGAATGAATAAAATACTGTTATTGCAGCTCTACTCATGGACACAATTGTCCTCGTTTTCAACTAATGTCATTGTCCCAATCCTCCATGAATATAGGGATGAGACAAAAACAATATTAACTTTTCTAGCATTAACTCCAGTAATATATGACAACAACACAATCTTCATCCTAATTCAAGTTTTGAAAAAGAGCCTTTAATAGAAAAAAATATATCTAGAGGTGGTGGTAAAGTGGTGTTCACCCCCTCAAACTTTGAAACCCCTCATAAAACCACTCAAAATTAGTAATAAATACATAAGATTACCCGGGTATAGTCCCTTTCGTAACATCGCACCTTATGGAGCGATTCTTCGTATTTTTCACAGTAGCTTTTCTCCTATTTCTAGCCCCTGCGTCGGGCTCTAACCCTGCGAGGCCAATTACCTAACGAAAGGGACTATTCCCGATTACCCTTCTCATACCTTTACAACCATTACTTTTTTACCCCCCTCAAAAAAACCTAGGACGTCCCTATCTGAAGATTACTTTGGAGGAAGATTGATTTATCCGCCAATGTCATATCCTTGGCTGGAAGCCTCCTACTGGTAAAAGTAATGGGCATGGATAAGTCAATTTCAAGTTAAGATGAACATCAAAGATAAAGGTACGTACACACAAACCAACCAATTCAAATTGGTAAAATTTTGTGTTTATATACCCTATTTTATAGTTTATATAAATCATGTCGAATCTTATGGCTTACAATGATAAGTAAAGCTTAATAGTCTGATATTTACGTTAACATAATAACCAACATTACTTATAAGATGTTATTATTAATTCTATTATAAATCAATTTTATAATAATGTAATTAAAACCATTGTCTAATGTTGATTTTCAACATTTTTAAAATCGACAAGATGTAAGCACTGCACTGTTGTGATGTGATTAACATATACAACATCATTGGTAAAAATTGATTTCTTAACATAAATATTGTAGTTTCATTGCAAAAACAACAAGAATAACACAAAGACAAAGACAGTAAGTTTAATATCATCAGGGAGGAGACATTTGAGTAAAAATTTCAATGGTCCCCAAATTTCTAAACAATATCTCTCTTTCGTTTGGCTTAAAAACTCATGAGAAATTTTCATATCTTGACATCATATATCTACTCCTTCTGTAGATTATAATTATTTCAATATATATAAATGAATATAAAATTACTTTGATCTTGGATTTTCATGTTACCATTCACTGTCCTCCAACTACACTGGATGAAAGAACAGAGGATATGTTAGCAAGCTTAATTGACGACAATATTTCCCCCGTCGCAGTAACCTCGTATATTTTACATTCATTACCTTTATCCCTGCTAAAAGTATTGCAGAATAAACACAGGGCTAGATGAAAGGAAGATAAAGCAATCTTCCTACTTAATTCTCTTGATTATTCTTATCTTTCATTTACTTATCCCTATACTATTGAAGAATCATGTCATTTAAAGATTGAACGGAAATCGAATTGGGGGAAATACCGTTTTGTTATAATAATTACTTTTTGGTTATGAAACATTTTGTCTCAAAAGGCTATATGTTGTACAAATAAATTATTATATATTAGCTTAAATAAGCTTCAAAATTTAAATAAGCACTCCAACTAGAATGGTAGTAGACCCTACCAACTAATCATTCTTTTATTATACTTTAAGTACTTCAACTCAAGAAGGAAAAAATGTCTTAGAAATAAATTTATTATTTGAAAATATTGTTTTCAGTGAGCTTCATAAATAATAAATTTAAGGGAAAGAAAAGTTTAAAATTTTTGAAAATCTCTAAAATCAGTCAATATTGCATTTTAGTTTTAATCAGTTTTCACCCTAGCGGGTAAAGCTTAAATTTCAAAAAGGATAGCCTGATATCTAGTTGCCGAAAGTGTACGCAGATTCCTGGGTGTTTCCTCATCCTAGCTCAATATTTACTACTAGCTACAAATCTTCAAACTTCCCTTAAAAAAATCAAAATTTGAATGTGTAAACGATTTATACATTATACATTATAAATTTGAATTTTTTAAATTTTGATTTTTTTTTTTTGAAGTTTGAAGCTTTTTTAGCTAGTAGTAAATATTGAGCTAGGATGAGGAAACACTCAGGAAACTGCGTACACATTCGGCAACTAGATATCAGGCTATCTCAAAAAGGTTTAATTCAACCCTTTAGTGAAGACTTTTCTATATTGTACAATAATCCTCAATTACATTTATTTACACGTAAGTTTTGTAAAATAAAAAAGTTAAGCAAAGAAGAAAAGAATAGAAAATGTATTAATGAGTATAGATTATTGTTATTTTTAAAAAACAAAACCTTAAAAAATTTTGCACCTACAAATAATATCAACACATTAAGTAATTAGTCATAATGTCATTATATTAGCGTTATGCCCTTATCAGATCAGCTATACCACTTTAATCTAATGCTGTATTGTCGATGTTCATTTATTAATTTTAAAACTGCTTTTAACTTTATGTTAGCCACGACCACTATTTATTAAATCCATACAGTTCACGTTATGCATTGAAATTGCAGGAAAGACTAGGCCACTTAATGCCCATGACATAAAGCTTGTATTATTTTAGATAAAAGGCCTTCAATTCAACATTTCCCATCTTTAAACAATCCTATCTCAGAAAGATAATTTTTTGATTAATAAACCAAATAAATAGCTGATACAGCTTCAAATATAACACATCTGGTAAGACTGGGTGAAAAAAAGAGATTGCTTATCAAATTATTAATTAACAATAAATATATATTTATCTTCGTTTAAAAATTATACTTTTGTCGCTGAATACATTTACCATTTTTTTAGGAACACTTCCTCTATAAAAGTTTATAAATCACAGAACATGCTTGTTTTAAATAAAATAGTTCTTTATAGAAAACTAGCTAAAATAATTCTGTTGAAATGTTCTAAAACTCTGTTGGTTAATAATATACTTACACTTATATAATTTGATTTTACCCTTTAGGGCAGATATTTAATAAGATTAAAAGAAAGTTATTTTTTTTATGGCTTGAAATAATATTTTTTTCAGTATAGCTTCGAAACCGATTAATATCCGCTGGATTAGAACCGGTGTTCAGCCATACTAAAATCATGTATACCATTCTATTAAGACAATCCCGGGGCTAACAAAACTGGTTTTAATCCTAACATTTTTTATTTATATATCCGCGGAAAGCTGTCTAAAATGCTATGCGTAAAATAACTATTATGATATTATTCATAGCGGGATATTTAGATAATATTTCGACTAATATTTGGTATCATTTTGTCTAAAATAAGAAGTTTATTGGTGTCTCCTCCTTTTAAGGCTAAACAACATTAGACCTAGATAAAATTCTACAAATATACACAATATTAACTAAACACATGGACAAAGCTTCTGAAAAAATCTGACATTTTTTTGTTGACATCCGTTATTAGTAGCAAAGCTACCCTTTAATATAATCTGTCTATCCATCCGTCGGTAACTCTGTAACACTACAGGAAAAGAACTATTTTTCGGCTGCTATTTAATAGGCTGTAGATTTTTTGTAAAGATATGAACATACAGTATATTACTCACTTCGACCAACGGTCTGTCGGACGATCAATCAAAGATTGACAAAATATTGGATAGCTTATATGTCTAATAGTTGCCAAGGTTATCATTTTTCACAAGAAACCTATACCCTATTTAATTTTTTTTATGAATATATATCCCCTACTAGTTGAAAATAAAGGCCTAAAAAAGGCCCATTAGGATATTACATATGTATTGTCTCATACACACACTCACACACACAGACATAAAATGTCATTTATTTCTTTACCCATTTACACCCCCGCCCCCCTCCATGATTTACCCACCCACACAACCCCCGGAAATAGGTGTTAAATGCATTTTCGCCCCCCACCTCACACTCACAAAACACAAAATTACAGTTAAGTTCCTACAGTTGCCATAATAATAATAATAAACCCATTGTATTTAAACATTACTTAAAGGATATATATATACATTTTTTGTATCATAGCTTCTCTATAACTTCATAAATATAATCATAATACAATATCAAAATTCGATACACGGGAGATATGAGTTTCTTGCATTAAAGTTTAATTGTGGCAATAAATTTATATTTTTCAGATCTTTTTAACAATTCTTCATTAATGGTTAGTAACGGTTTCTTTAAAGTAGTACCAATTATAATCGATGGAAACTTTAGAAAAGTTTACAAATATAAATTTGTTGTGTAGTTTAGATTTATTTTAAATTCTCGTAAAAAAATCCTTTAGAATATATTTCACATTTTAAAAAGCTAAGCTATGCTGCTCTAATAATTATTTGTCCTTGTTCTATTTTGTGGGTAGGGGCAGGAAAGATGTTAAGTGCAAAAAAAGTTCAACTTTAAAAAGGAAGTTATTTATGGACCCATTTCAGCGTAAAGATTAAAAAGGAATGTATGAAACAAAAAATTACTTAAAATTGTTGTATATTATTTTGGCCTTTCTAGAGGCGTAGCTACATTGTAACTGAGCCTCCCGTGAGTCTTTCATTCTTACGGCTCATCTAAGGGTCACTAAACTATTGTAGAAAATGTTACTTTCAAAAAAATGTCTTTTGATTAAATAATAAATATTTCATAATGTATCCTCAAAATTATCTGCCTATTAATAAATAATATTCTTATATAACATTTATAATTTTTAAGGACTTTTAAACCACTGAACCGATTGATTTATCCATTTTATTCAGCATTAAAAAGGTGGTAGGATGATCTTAGGATATTTTACTAAGATCGCATTCGCTAGACCACATCAATACTAGAACTTAAACCTGCACCCCCATTGACTATTTTTCTAGCTAGTTAATCTGCTTGTAACAAGATCCAAACATAAAATTGGCAAAATCAATTAAGATTAAATGCTTAGATATCATCTTTAAAACAATATATATACATACACAACCTTTGAATTTGCCCTAAAATGTTAATCATTGAAGCAATAGTTGCTAAATCAGGTTTAGAGGGAACATTAGACTGAGATTATACTGGTAACTATATTGGAAGAAAAGTTTGAATCAACAAAGCAAGATAATAACCAAGCCAACGAATGAGAGAATGTGCTTTTAAGGCTTACAGTATAATTAACAGTCCAATTTTCTCTCCATTTTTGTATTAAATCATATTTACTACTGTTATATCAGACGTGTTAAATAAAGAGAAAAATAAATACCTAAGAACATAGATATGGAAAATTAAAACTTGAAGACAAAGGTCGCTATAATGGATTGGTTTCCTGTAGTATGAGATTTTATAATCTTCTTGATTTGTTTGCTTTACTTACCTAAAGAAAAAATAAG
This sequence comes from Acartia tonsa, assembly GCF_053477335.1. Lineage (NCBI taxonomy): Eukaryota > Metazoa > Arthropoda > Copepoda > Calanoida > Acartiidae > Acartia > Acartia tonsa. The sequence continues at coordinate 33,092,560 of NC_137262.1, read as the reverse complement.
ATTATTAAACAAATTTTATAAATTCATAAAACAAAAAATTCCCACCGATTTATTTCTTTATAATCTTTTATTTAAAATAGGAAATGACATCTTATTTTACAATTAAAAAACAAATATTTAAAGAGCAAGGATCAGAGTTTAAAGTTCTACAATAATTTATATAAACTTTAATTACTTTTTCAACGATTCTTTTGTTTAAAAATCTCAATAATTTTATCATTTTATTAGAGCTTATAAATGAAATAAAAACGATAAGTATTTAGGCCATAAATAATTTCAAATTTTTAAAAATTGCATAACGACTTGATAGAGATAGCGTGCTACACTTGTTGTCAATAAAGAAAATATCAAAATATTAAAATTGATGTCATTTTCGACTCGTTTAGTAGTGGGGGCCTAGGTACTTTAATTAAATTTAAATTTAATAACTAACATCCTCCCATCCCTGGAATATAAATAATGAGTTTCACGGGGCCATTGACACTCCCACAAAAAAATCTTTTATTTCAACCCCTTGTCATAAAATGTCATTGGGAAGTCAATTTTCAGACCATTTCCAGTTTTTGCAACAAGCACAAAAAAAATTGCAAATAAAAAGCAACATTCCAAAATAGAAAAAAATAAGTAGATATTTAAATCAATTTCAAAATAGGTATGATATATCTCGTTTTCAAAACCCATTGATTGAGTATTATTATTGGACAACTAACAATTGAAATTTAGGTAATTATCTCTATTCTGAGTATGGTTATATAAGTAGAAACTCTATTTGGGCCAAGGAATTCCTCACATTAAATTAATTATTCGGTTTTAAATAGATCCAAACCTTTACCTCCTTAGTAAGAGCCATTCGCGTTAAACAGTAAGATAACACTACAAGATTTAATAATTAGAATAAAAGGAAAACATTTTCTTAAGAAAAGCTTCACTCTAAGAAATTATAAAAAGGGGCTAGGCCCATATTTAACCTCTTCCTTTTCCCTAGAATCTAATCATCTGCAATACACTTTTCATTGTTTGCTAACTATTATAGGTCAGGGATACAAGGAAAAGGACAATTAATTCTAAATCTCAACCTGTAACAATGAGACAGAAAAATTGGTGGCTCATTCTTTTCCTATTAAGTTCAAGAATGCAAAGTTATTCCTATGTCTCTTTATACCTGAAAATGTAACTATATACAATAATTCAAAATATTCGCAAACAATCCTCTGCCATAAAAGTGAAAGGATTGCCAAAATATGGCAAAATTTGTTGTTTTTTTGTTTGCTAGAAATAATGTGGGACGGTGGTAAATTTATAGAGATTTTATTCTATTATATGCAAAATAGACAATTTTTTTATAGTTAAGATCTTGCTAACCCCAGAACAGGATGAGCTCTCCATTTTAGGGAAGCATCTGGGGTGGTTTAAGGCCATTTATAGACTATTACCCACCTCTTTAATTTAGAGCCTTTCGACGCTGGTGGTGGAGCTACAACATTATATTTTTTAACCTACTTGAAATTGTTCAAACAATTATTGTCAGATTCTTGAAGTCATCAGTAATAGTAAAGGAAATGCCTTGGCCTATGAAATTCTTTTTATAAAAGACGTATATTCCCACACAAAATATCCAGGCATTCATCAAATATTACAAATACAAAACAATAAAATTTAGAAGGAACATATGTATATGGTTTTAGTATTCTGTAGGTAAAACATCCCTACTTTTGAAAAGAATTTAAAGTAAAATCAACAAATACCTAAGAATTCCAGATTTTAGGTTTTTTCCCATTGTGAATGTTATTTATGCGTCACGAGGGCCCAAAAGATCAGACTTAACTATTCAAAACTTAGCTAAAATTATTCAAAACAGATTTACGATTCAAAAAGAAATGTGCATGAGCGCAAGGGATATTTTTGCAATACAATACAAAAATTGTAAGATAGAAATTCAAATATCTCTTTTTAAAAAAAATATAATTATTGACTGTATGGTATTTAAATTAATTAATTTATAAAATTCTTTTAAAATTTATGTTAAGAAAGATGGTCTTATAGATTTTCAGATTTTTTTCATGCAGTTTAAACTGTTACCACTTGTAAATTATACAAAAAAAAATATCTTACAATTACTGTATGTTTTGCTATCTATTTATCGACTATCTATCTATATAATTTTCTATCGATCTATCTCTTTATATATCTCCTTCTGTATGCAAATTCATAAACTAACAATGCTATTTTATTTCTCTCCTTCTCTCTTTCTTTTATTTTTGTACCAAAGCTACTCTATTATGACTCACTGTGTCTGTCTGTTCGTAAGGCAATTGGGAAAACAATTTAGATGGCTATAATTGGATTTTTTAGGGATATGTGATACTTTCTGATATTTCTAACGCCTCTAATGGAATTGTGGAGGGGGGGGGGCGGGGGGTCGATGATTTTCTTTGGAGGGATGGAGACACCCTACGCCAAAACAGTTATAACCCCCTTCCCAAAAGCCTATGAAAAGCCCAACTGTAATGGAGAACGAAATCCTTTGGTACACACAGACAGATACAGATATAAATGTAATGTTTAAAGATCCCCTCATTGATAGTATCATCCTTGTTATTTTGTTTCTTTTTTTAAAGCACATTCTTATGCTGGTGGCTTGTGATACGCAGACTATTCGTATTTTGAAAGGTGTTTGTATGATAATAAGATAGATTCTCTAGTGTTCTTGCAATACAGTAAATAATTGTATTTAAAAAGTTGCTTGTTATATTATAAAATCTTATTGGAATTGCGTTGTATACCGGAAGAAGTTAATTATAACATAGATGCTCATTTTATAAGATTATAAGATCAAAAGGTAAAATAGCTTAAATCCATCCAAGATCCTATATGAAGATTCCCTAAAATGGGGAACTCAATCGGTTCAGTAGTTATCGAAATCTTAAGCTATAGACAAAAATTCTTACTACTTTATATAAAAGGATAGAAAAGTGATATACAAAGTCAGATATAGAATAGCATAAACTAAATCTGCTAAAAACACAAAAAGGTAGAATTGGATGGATACCTATTTGTATGATAATAAGAAATACTTTTGCATGGCAGATTTTCACTACTGATACATATCTCAAGATATCCGGTGCGTTCCCTAAAGTGCTTAGCGAGCATAGATCCACCCCCCCCCCTCCCCTTCCTTTTGAAATAACTTCGGATTAGGAGGGTATTTTTTATCACCTATGCCTAACCCCTTTTTTGACCCATGTCTGTGGTACCCTAACCATGCATGGTTATTCTGTACTTATACTTGCAACCACTGAACCGATTGATTGAGCTTTACAAAGATACCATGATGATTTTTTTTAGTTAAGTCTTAAGGGGGGGGGGGTGGTTACAGACTATTATCAACGCTCCCTACCCTAGGTGTCAAAGGCGCACACGCTAATATCAATATATTTTTAATCTTGTAAAATTGTAAACCTCAGAAGAGTTTATTTTAAAACATATCATATATAATTTTTAATTACTATGGAAGCAAGTTTAAATCATGTAACGTCATAATTGATATAAATAAAGAATTTATGTATATAAAAAGGAAATACTTTTAAACTACAATTAGTTTGTAAAAACGCTACTCTATAAGCTTTAATTTAATATTCTTGATTTGTATTGATGCTTATGGAGAGAGGGGAAATTAGGCTCTTTATTACACTAGTCCCCAAAGTTTCATAATACTGTTTGCTTATTTGTTGGGGACTTTTATTGAATTTAGTCATTTGATTTATTAAGTTGAGTGTTCACACATTGGAACCACTAATTGTTATCTACAGAAGGGGTAATCTTGTGTATCATCAAATGGATATGTACATCAGTTACTAGGCTATTGTCTAACCCCTGATTGATACCTGATTGATGCTCCTATCCTTAGTTCATTTTAAGTATCGTGCACTTTAAGCAACTTTTAAAACACATCTGACTTTCGAATTTTGGCGAATTCTTCTATTTGATATCCCTTTCCGCCATAGCTACAATAACAAGAGTCGCTTTTATTAATTCACTTTCATTGCAGTAAACCCCTTTCATGTTTTGTTGAGCTTCGCATTTGTTAAGGTTTCCATCCTTGTTTTTTTATTCATTTCTTATTTAGACTTCCGCGATGAGAAAAATAAGATTTGAATTTAAATCAACCACCACATTTTGGCTCTAAAATCAACTAGACACTTTTTATTCAAATTCTATCTTTGAGAGTTAAAAGGATAAAAAAGGGATCTTTCTTTAAGTCTATTTTTTTGCTTTACCCCTAGCCTCTAGGGAAGGGCGGGGGAGGTCAAGAAAATAGCTTAAATTAATAAAATTATATCATAATGCTTACCTTAAAAATACAAATACAAATTTAGCAAATTCCGATGTCTTTAGCTTCAGATAAAAAACCTTACTACTTTATAGAATAGGATATAATGTTAAAGTACACGAAATGTAACCTAGTTCAATTGGAAGTACTGATGTTGGATTGGCAAAATTAACACACCTAAAGACAGGGATTTTAAGATATAATACAACATCCCCCAAAAATGATAATCAAAATTTTCCCTTCTGTAGATAACAGTTATTTTTGACAATGCTAGTTTGTTCAATGTAGTATGCACACAATCACTATTTAATAAAAGTCACAAAGTATTAAAGCAAATGGATAAGATAACATACTTTGAAAACTTTGGGGACCAGTATGATTTACTGTTCAATGTCCCCTCTCTATCTTACTTTCAAACACGGGTCTAACAATCAAAGTTACAGCTACAAACAGACAGACAGAAACATCTATTATTATAGGTTATGATTTAATAACTTTTTGTAAGCAACAATTATGTGCAATACAATGGGTTAAGGGTGTTGTAATAATTATAATTTTGGCACTACAAAGTAGACAATTTGAGCATAAATTGTGATTTTTGCGGCTTGCTAGCTTAACACTGTGTGATATTAACTAAAAAAAAAGGAAATATATGTACGATACATAGCATAGAGAAGAAAAAATAGATAGTTAGATGTAAAGAAAGACTGACAACATTAAAAGACATCAATTTAAATTATCTAGTATTTCAAGATACCCAATATAGACAAGAAGATAAAAGATAGCAAGATAGTAAGTATAAAAAGACAGAGTAATAGAAACCCATTCTATAAAGAAGAAGACACACAATATTTGTTAAATATATAGTCTCACTATAGATATCAAAATAGAGACAAGAAGAAAGCTATATTGGTTAGGGAGATACTTACATAGATAGGTATCAGGTTATATTATCAGATAGCAAATAAAAAAAGGGATAGACAGTAAAAATAACAGGCCAAAGGATATAGCTCTATATCTTCGCAACTAGAAGATAGCCAGATAGATATCTAGATAGCTAAAAAGATAGACATTAATATTATTATAATCACTATAGTTATGTATTAACACTACTAGATACCTAATCTAGACAAAAAGATAGATAGAACACAGCAAGATAGATAGCTGGATACCTAAAAAGATAGACAGTAAACATGATGAGCCGACACTTAGTATGATCATTATAATTCTACGCATCCGCTAAATAATAGAATTTAATTATGCTCCTTCAATACTGTTAAGAATTATTAACACAAGAAATCGCAAATAAATCAGAAATATTAACTGAAAGTAATCATAATTTTACTTTATGATGCATTTGTTATATGTGTTTCACACTGAATTATTATCGACATGATGTTTTAAGAGCTGGCTTGACCGACTTTTTCTTTGATATTTATATTCACTACTAGAAACCCTTTTCCAGTTTGGCTTCGAAACTAATTAATATCCGCTGGATTAAAACCTGTTCTCAGCCATACTGAAATATCATGTATCTTATAGTATTCTAGACAGATTTCTACGAATATCAAAATACAAATCATAACATTAATATCAGCTTTCATTTTAATATCCGCGGAAAGATGTATATAAAACGATGCAATACAAACTAATTTAGTATGCATTGGTCTTACAAGTACGACTCTATGCTTGAGAACTTAAGGTAGGAAAGGACTTTCAATTATATAAATATATTATGAATTGGGGGGGGGGGGTGATTTTTGCAGTATTGTGTGCCATCCTATTGAATTATGTGCATGCTACACAAACTATGCATTGGTGCTGTGTGTGTGTGTGTGTGTGTGTGTGTGTGAATGTGTGTTTTGTATGTGTAAGATGAGCATTGTCTAAAAGGAAATAACATTTAATGAAAAAATGGGAGTTTGAAGCATAAAAAATAAAAACCTAACACAGGTTAAACAAGAACCTAGTAAAAGTGTCTGACTCTGATTATGACGTAAAAAAATTAGCCAATGAGAGGCCTCTATAAATTTTACTATTGGTCAATTACAGTGTATACTGGCCTCTCATTGGCTAATTTTTTTACGTAATAATCAGAGTCGGACACTTTTACTAGGTTCGTTAAACAACTTTGTTTACAGCTACTGATATCTTAACGTACAAAAATGTGTTATTATAAAACAAATATTTCATACTTTTTAATCATTGGTATCCTTGTTTTAATAAAATTTTAGTATTAAAGTTTCTAAAATAATATAAGTTCTTTATAAGGAATTTTACAAGCAGTATCTAAATATGGATTTTAAATAAAATCTTTCTCTTTAAAAATAGGCAAAAACAAAGCAAGCAAAGTTTAAAGTTGAAAGAATTTAAATCATCAAGAAACTTTGCCTTATAGAGTCATAGTTGTAGAGTAGATTTTATAAGTTACATAAATCTTTGAAATCAGTTGTCTAATTTTAAAAGCAGCCAAGAAAATCAAATATTTTCTTTATACCGTTTCTATGTTTTGAATTGTAGAAAAGATTTGAGTATTAAATAACAATCCTATCAAATAAGAGAAAGGATTAAAAACAGCTGATAAATAATCTGCCCAAACTTTAAAAACTATTGTATGCCTTTGGTAGTTTAAAGGGATGGGATTGAAAGGCTAGAACAAAGACAACAAAAATTTTAGTCAATAATAGAGGTTTATCTTTATTGTGTAAAAGATAAATTTATCATCAATTTCTCAATCCCTGGATCTCACCCCTGTCACAGTTTGTACTTTTGATATTATTGATGCATAAAAAAAGGACTTTGGGTTGACTTTAATGTTTTACAAGGACAGTACAATTCGAATTTAATTTTGTATGATGCATTTGAGTCAGCACTATAATATAAAAACTTTTGAAACTAATTTCTGACTATCTATTTTTAATTAATAATTTATTTTTAAACAAGTAAAACTGGTATAAAAATGCAAATTATGAAAGGAAGAAAAAGATAAAAACGACTGTCCTATTAAAGCGTCTGAGTGCATAAGTGTATTTGTGCAGAAATACGGTCACATTTTCTGAAAATTAAATTTTCACACTAGATTTTTATTTGGATAAAAATACTAAAATTTGCATTTATATTAATCAGGAATCTTAAGGGATAAGGCAATAAATGATGAATTGATATACATTCCAATGGTGACAAACAAAATTATCCTTATTAGATTCAAGTATAAATATTGGTTGAAAAGATTAACCAATACTTGTTTGAAATCAACCAATTATGATATACTAAAAGTACATTGATTAAAGTAAAGTTTTGGATTCATTGATTAAGATACCATGATTGAAAAATTTTGGTTACCAGTGTAAATTTCCTCTCCTTCCTTCTGTTAATTGATACAAAACAATGCAAAATTCATGTCGACTATTTTGCATTTGATAAAAGTTTTCATTATTGACATGATGTTACAATAAATTATTTATTACATTGGCATTTTAAAAAATAAACTTTACAGCTAGAAACCCATATTTTCCATGTAAAGCTGTTCAAATAATAAAATTGCTTGAAGTAGAATCTTTAACTTCTTGTATTTTATTTTGTTTTTCAGAATACCTATCCCTTCTAATCTGCAAAGGGTATTCGTTTTCTCTGGCTATATCAGATGACCCTTAAATGGTTGACCCGCCGGTAATGCGATACTTTTTTTATTCCCATATCCATCTCCTCACCAGGGACTTAGGGATAGGATAATGATCAATAATTTTAAAAACATTATAATTTTTGCTTTGGCTATAAATCGAACATAAATAGTTATTTATCGTATCGTACTACTATCAGTTATTTGTGGATATTAGAATGGGAAAAAAATTAAAACCAGTTTTGTTAGTCCCATGGGGACAAGGGCCCAGGCTTACAAAATAATATTTTATTTTATCATTCGTAAACAATTGATTGTAATTCGATTCACACATGAAATTTCAGTATGAATGAGAACCGGTTTTAATTCCTCGGATATTAACCGGATGTAAAGCCATACTTTAAAACATATTATTAGACAACTGTTTATTTATGTTTTATTCAAAAGAAATACAGTTTATAAACTTTTCACTTATCCATTTATCCCAACACTTTTTCCCTTTCATACAACAGAGGTTTAAATATAAAATGACCAAATGCTTTTTTGTCCAACAGCCAATTTTGAAAATATCCAAAATAATTTGTCTTTATAGCTTTTCCCGTGAATAGTCTTAGGGGAGAAAATGTTATACCCCCTTACCCATCGAAAAAAATAATAAAAACTGAGTCTTCTTTAAAAAAAAAAAAACAAGAGGTACAGAGTAGACAGATATTTATAGATACTTTGCTATTTGAAATTTTCACCGTATTGATAAAGCACCATTGGCTATTTTTAGTTCCTTATGACTTTTAGGCAATTTTTTCTGCATTTTAATGCGAGTTTAAAAATACCCATCCAAGTGAATTAGCTTCCCTATTTTTATTTTCATTGCTTTTTAAAGCATCATATTTCAATTATTTTGGGGGATGGGGGAGTCATGCTTCTCTACAATTGCGTTAAGCTCACCGTTGATTTATTCTGTATGCTAAAGTAATGGAATGTATAGATGTAAGTCTGTTGTTTAATATATAGTGTGTATGTGTAGGTTCCTTAAAATCTCGTAAACTGCTGAAAATCTTTGTAATTATCTAGCACAGGTTTTAATCTACAATCTAAATGCATTATTAGAACAAAAGTTTCATTTTCGATATAATATCTTAGTAATAATGTTGACATAGATATCTGGTATATATAAGGTTAAAGTCAAAGCAACTTTTATTGATAAATATTTTAGATAGTCGATATAGATTATCGAGCTAGAAATATTTGTAGTGTAAAGATATGTTTTAGGCTATTTTTTATAAGAATCACAGCTATAGTAATATAATAATATGTATACATTTTGTTGGATGTTCTCTAATATTTTATTAGAATAATTATTTATTCCATCGTATAATGGACACCTCTCCGCGGATAGTAATATGAAATATGTAAGATTAATTTCAGATCAGTTGGATGTATTTCATCATTTTCATTCTATTATAAGTATAAAATTGTTTATAATACGAAACGATACATATTTTTTTTCATTATGACTCAGAACCGGTTATAATCCAGCGGATGTCAATCGGTTTGGAAGCCGTACTGGAATAGGTTATTCCTAAATCAATTGGTGTATGGCCCTGGTGCCAAAAGGTTGTACACAAATTACAGAGTGAGATATTTATATGCATTAAAAGATGCACCTTGCCTTGCAGTAGCGCAGCTACTCTAAATTTAATCCTTGCTAGTTCGTTTTCCTATGATTTATATAACTTTCCTATGAAAAAGGTATTGGATTTATTTTATTTTCATATTGAAGTAGAACATTGTTTAATCTACATTAAAATATTTACTCTTTTATAAAGTAGACTATGGAAGGTTTTAGTCTTTTTTTTAATGCTACTTTCTACTTATCTCTTTAAATAAATATCTAGCTCCTGGCTACAGTTGAGCACTCTGTTCACCGAGGTAACTTCTGAACAACAATGAAACGTTTTGATATTCCATATTCATTGAAGAACATACCAATACCTTCAAGACTACAGTACAAAAAGCAGCTAATCAGTAAGGTAGAAAAATTTGTCAACACTCTAAGATGGGCCTGGTATTTTATTTGTTACCCTTCTGATACAGAAAGTAAGGAAACCTATGGATTCAAATCAAACAGAAGTGTCCCACAGTTTGATGAGCTTAAACAGCTACGAGGTTTTGAAGATGATTTGATCAAACTGATTGAAAATATTAAATTTAAACCTGTAACAAGCCAATTTCAACAAAAGCTGCAAGATGATTGTATAAAAGTAAAAGACAGCAAAGATGTCATAGTAAGTGCAGATAAAACTTCAAACCTGTATGAAATTCCTGTTACCAAGTACAATCAACTACTTAAAAATAATATTACTAACAATTATAAGAAGTATCTCTTTAAATACATATTACTTAGATGGTAGGGACGCTGTAGGTATGAAGTCCTTATGAAAATAGCCTTCAAGGGTAGATATTAATATCAAGTAGAAAATCCCAAAGTTAGACATAATGTCTGTCAGCGTATAAATAAATGAATTTAGATCTTTTATAGTCATATCAATAATTTGTCATTATGAAAATTAAAAACAATTCAAACTCAAAGTAAATAAAATTCGTATAAGCTTATCGAGGTGGTTTTCAATGAAGGAAAAAAAACTTAAATATTGCAGCGTCCCTTTAACCCCAATTTAAAAGAGAACGGGTTACATGGCTAAAATTTGGCCTCAATACTGTTACAAAAATAATATGTGGTCGCGCATTTAACAATGCATCCTTAAAAATGAGAAGAGGTAGGTGGGATTAACCCTCCAAAATATGATTGTAATTCATACAAATTGGCGTATTACCAGAAGATGATTCTTTGTTTAATACTAGCAGGAGCGCCCCTAGGATCTAGGGGCATTGCATTTAAACTGGTTATAAGAGAGCAGAAAAAAAGCCTTAAACCGTCCTAGGACCTATGTGAAGCTTCTCTTTAAAGGAGAAATCTAATCAGTTCAGTAATTATTTAAATCTGGACCTTTAGACCAAAAAAACTTACTACTTTAGAGAATAGGATATAATTTTTTTTTATGAATTTTTATACAATATTTCAAAACCCATAACAATTTGCTAAGCTTTTCTGTCAAATTTTGGATCGATATCTATACTGAACTTACATACTTACAAACCTGACAGAAAGGCAGACGGACAGGATAAGTTTATAAAATAACCTTAATAAAAATTATCAGGGATATAAAAAATTATATATATCAATCAAAAATAAAGAAATTATGTATTATGAATCACGAACTTCTGAGAAAAAAAAATTGTGTGTATCTGTAAAACGCGACAAGTAATTCGTTGCGCATCATTTTCTATTCTTCAGTTCCTTATTCCTCATTCTTCAATGGTGTTTTAAAAAGAAATATAAAAATTCGCAATAGCAAAAATTATATTAAATAAAGTAGTAAGGTTTTTTGTCTGAAGCTAAATATCTCGTAAATTTTAGGTCCTATTTGGTTATACTTTACAGTAAAGCTTTAATAATCTAGTGGCGGTTTTTTGCTATTTGCTGACATTTCCAGCCTTTCCGTAGAGGCTATAATATAAATTAGTAAGAATGAATATATTATTTTTGGGATCTAACACAAGATTAGCATGTACTCTAATAAAGTGACACTTATAGTTGCCTAAAATAACTTATGGGCATTGTTCGTTTCGATAGTAATTCATTAGACTATACACGCATTTATTCGGACGGACATACCCAAAGCATTGAGTAGCTCCACCACAAACAAATTATTGATAATATAAATTGGTTTAATATTACATTTATAGCCTATGGGTGATTATTAAACATTATGTAAGTAATTCAATTACGCGTTTAGACCACTTCCTTATACATACCCAACATGATATACACGTAGTTTAATCAATCTATAACATTTAGTAGGGAGGGGACAATGGCAGATGATTTAATCACATCCTACAAATTTAAAACATAATTAGCACAATATAAAATCGAGAAAAAGAATGTTTTTGTGCTTAGGAAGTGAAATTTCAACGAAAGAAAAATCAGGGAAAGAAAAATAGGTTTTATTTAAATTCTACTTTCATTTATAAAAAGTTCTTCTTATATATTCATGACTGTTTAAGTAAAATTTATAAATTGTTGAGCAAAATCTTTTAGAGGATAATAACAAGGATGACAACATCCAATAAATTGTTGTAAAAATAGATATAAAAAACAGCAGACTTTCTGTTAAGGATTAAAGAGTTAATAAACTTTTGAAATCGTACCTACTTTTAACGGAATCATCTAGCAAAGTTTGTAATTGATTCGACAATTCTAACATGTCTAAATTAAGAGTTAACTGTGATGTACGGACGAGACCCTAATTATAGCAAAGCTTCGCTTTTAAAAAATCGAGTATTGTTAATTTTAGGTTATCTTTAAAATATCTTTACGATTCAAAAGGAACAAATCAAAAAAAAATATTTCTAAAAATGTATGAAGTATAAAATTCCTCTTTCACGCTCTAAAAATACGAAGAACACCCCAAAACCATATTTTTTAACAGGAAACTCTATTCGAACAAAAAATTAATTTAAGATTAAAATTTTGTTTTCAAATAAAAAGATATAATTTAACTTCTAAATTAGAAGCACATCGTCTTTATATTAAAAAAAATGAGCGTTGATTCGAATGTTCGTACGTGCCTTTAGGATATTTTAGAACTTTTTTGTATTCTTATCTCTTCCCCACCGAAACCATATTTTCCTTATGATTATGCATAAATATATGGATGGAAATACAGTTAGATATAAATAAAGATACAGGAATAAGACAATGGAAGATTAATTGATGATTAGCACACAAAATTGGCTTTGATGGCTTAAAAATGTCAGGTGAATATATAGGCTAATGGGTTAAAAGGCTAAATGCCATTTAAATGATTTTGATCTTTAATGATAAACATTTAATTAATGATTCCCAATTTACGGTATCAACAAAATAAAATAAAGTTAGATAAAAAATTTACAGACGGTTGCTTGTGTTCTTTATGTATTTAGGCATGTTGGGGTAATCTTGTGAAATCCAGGGAGGGAGGGGACATTGGACTGTTTATTATACTAGTCCCCAAAGTTTTATTTAACTTAACAACGTTGAGGACTTTTATTAAATTTGTATTAGTTAATTCATTTAGGCATTTAGTGTCCACACATTTCAAGCACTATTTATAATCTATAGAATGGGTAATTTATCGGCCATTGTGTTATAATATTAAGATCATTGAGTCAAATCTCTATAATCTGGTGCATTGGTGTATATCCCAAAAACAGGCATATTTTAAGACTTCCAGACAAATGTTAAATAATCAAATAGTACACTGTTTTATAGGTATAACATTACTTGCAATCAAAATAAACAATAGGTATACCTATATACTTAGATAGTTGCAATAGATATAGGATGTAAGAGGATATATTGAGATGGAAAAACTTGTTAATTTAGCTTGCTAATATTGGTCAATTCGTTCAACCAATAGGAGTGAAGGGAAGAGGAAAAGGGGGTGGATTGGGGTTGTCGTTATTTTAGCCAGCTGCAAGGAATACTGTCTTTCCTCATTTATAATAAACAACATCCATAAAAGCGAAGCACTGAAAAGGTAGGACAAACGGACATTAACACTTGTATAGTGTCAGAACTGAATAATATAAATGTATAAAAGTCAAAGCAAAATTGTAAGTAAAAAACTGCCTGATTCAGGATAATGTTTATGGACATACTTACATTTTTAGGACTTGATTATAGATTTGCTTCGCTTATTACATTATAATTTGTTGTCCCAGGAATAAATATACCAAAAATCAGATCAGTCGGATGATTAGATCACATAAAAATTTGTTGTTAAAAAAGTAAAAAAATCAAAATGTTTAAAATGGACGTACGGACATTTTGGTAATGATTATATAGTTACTACTCTTTCTAAATCGTACCTAAATATTAAAGGAATCACCATGCAAAATTTGAAATAGATAGGACAATTCTAACATGCCTAAATTAACGAAAAAACTATCCGTTACGGACGGACGTACGGACGGACCGACCTTAATTATAGAAAAGCTTCGCTTTTAAAAAATCTTATAATTTAATACTGTACTAAATACAAGCAGCCAAATTCAAATAACTACATACATAACTGTTCAAATTACAATGAAAGTTTTTCCATTTTATTGGATATTATGTAATAAAAATTCCTCAATTTTGCAATAAAATTTATACAACAAATGTTTTCACTTTTATGGAGGCTATTTCATAAAGCAAAGTATTACTATTTTAGTGTGCTTATGTCCATAAAATTCATATTATACATTTTACCAACTTAAAAAACTTTTATACCAGATACCTCTTATTACAAATTGGTTTTAAACAACAAAGAATAAAAAAAAGTTTGCCAATATTTATTGCCATATATGTCATAAAATATTGTTCATATAGGCATAGTTCTATCAAATTAATACGTTGCTGTTTATTTTCTTGTTCCAATTTGGATGTATCATCATATTTTTATGCACTGTGATAATGTGATGCTCGCAGCTAGCTAAAATAATGATACTACCAATCTACCCTCATTAATACATCCCCTCTCGTCCTACTGTATGCACAAACTGACCAATAATTGATGTCTATATTAGCAAGCTAAATTGACGTTAAATTTTCTTCTCTCCATATATCCACGTATATCCTATATCCATTTTTGTTCCCTTTGTAAGTGGACACAACATTTTGTATTAATTTTATCCTTATTCAACACAAGATTCTCATTTTGGAATTGAAAAAAAAGTGTTTAATTTCGTTAACAATGAATGTTTTGAAAGGTTGCTTGAGCAGATGAAAAAAAGATTTGTATAAGATTCTAGGATAAAGGAGGAGAAAAAAGGACAAAAAAATGGTATTTGAATTCTATAATTAATCTATGATGTAAACCGAATAGCTTAAAGGCATCTGTTCTTAGACCTATGATGAGATTTCCTACAATGGAGAAAAATGGAGAACTTAATCGGTTCAATGTTTGGAGGTCTTAACAGACAGGTACAAAGAGATCACATCTACTTTATGTTATACTATGAGATCTCAACAATGGACAATGGATGATAAATTGATGTGCGTGTCTTTAGATTAAAATTATTGGTGGAAAAGTATGGATACTGATGGTTTGTTAACCCAATCATGATTTAGTTAAAGTTTCGAAGCCAACGATTTATAAAAATTTTAGTGCCAGTATAATTTCCAGTCCAATGTCCTAACAATTAATATATAATTAATTGGATGTTGCAACATATTTTAATATTCTCTAATAAAGGGATACTCCCTGCTGGCTAAAATGACGATACCATCCCCTCCCCTCCTAATGGATGAAAAAACTGACTAATAAATAAGGCCCATATAAGCAACTAAATCGACAACAAGTTTTCTTGAATATTTGCCTATCCATTTATCTTTGACTGATGTGTGGTCAGATCCAAAAATAGAAAATTGTGATTTTATGGCAGATAAGTTATGCATAGAAAATTCACAAACAAAGTTTAGCTAATACAAGTTGGGTTATTATCGGAGGGCGCAGCTTATCAAATTGTATTTCAATAAAGATAGTGGAATAAAAATTTTTTTTTAAAACTAATCTTACCAATGAGCATACGTCTGTCAGTAAATAATGCTATTGAGAAGTTTTATTTCCATTTGGGAAATGTAAAAAAATTTTATTGGCTTATGTGTTCTGAAATTTCCCTGATTAATGTGCATCAGTTAAATAACCTAATTTGTCAGTTTGTTGGTTTTCCTTGTTATTTTAATATTTGATCTTATATTTATGTGAATTGCAACTTTGTTGTCATCCTTGTTCTCCTTATTTTAACTCCTACTTAAATTTATGAACTTCGGTTTTGAATTGTAAGTGAATCTCTGAGCAGAATTCAAATTCAATTATGCATTTTATTTCAGATTGCCCTACACATTGGCTTACTGATTTGTACAGGAATTACTTTCATGGCTTGTAGTAAATTTTTGTATGGCAGTTTTGGGACGTTGCCATTTTTTTTCAACCGGCAAAAATACAGATTTTTTTTGCCAAATTGTTTGTATGGATGTTAATTCGAAAGTAATTTGCTGAATTTTGCAGATATTTTGCCAAATATACATCTAACACTGGTATTTATACATTAAATTATTAATTGCCGATATATATATCAGGCAATATAGCTTCTAGAATTATCAATAAAATATAACCATTTTGATGTAAATTTTATATAATTGATGTAAACTTTAAATTTATTGTCGGCTTATAGGAAATGGAAGTATACAGTGTTTAAAGTTTATTATGTACATTATAACAATGTAATAATGGACTACAGTAGCTGTAAAAAAGTCAAAACATTATATTTTTCACTTCTCACTTAGAATACATAATTAAACATGTAAAAAGTATATGAATAAAAAGTATTCGCCATATATAGGTTTTTATTGAATTATGATGCTTTCACAAATATATTTACTTAAATAACATAATATGTTTGTCTGATAGTCCAATAAGATCACAATAACGGTTGGACCAGAAGATTTATATTTTTAAGAATTGTGTTGATGAACCAAAGATGGCAGGGAAATTAATACGATATTCAATGAAGTTCCCTTTATTTTAGAGTTAAACTCAGATTACATAAAAAAAATCTCTTTAAATGGCAAATTTGAAAACAGTAATTTGCCCATTGGATTTTTCTGTGTTTCAATCTATGGATCATTTTGCAAAAAAGCATTTTAAAAATAATATTTTTCAGTTTTTATCTTCCCCCAATTGATGTGAGATTCATCTTGTTAAATAATGAATATTATAGAAGAAAGCGGGACATATATGAAGCTTCCCTGTAATGGAGAATTTAATCGGTTTGGTGATTAGCAATATTTAACCAGATTTAAAGGGAAAAGAAAATGACCAATAAATTGATGTACATTCCCAATGATGATAAACAAAATTACGCTACTCTAGATTACAAATAGTGGTGTAAACGTTGGGACACCCAACTTTATTAACCAATCAATCAAAATTCAATAAAATTCTTAAAAGTTGTTAACCAACGAATAAAGAAACGCCATCATAAACCATTGGTGACTTGGGTAAAAAAACAGCCCAATGTACCCTCCCTTCCTGGATTTTAACATACAAAAATGTACTACCATATTTGTTTTTTTTTAAATATTTGCGGATTTGCGAAAACACGTTTAAACCCAAGTAAGCTAGCCAATCATAATATTTTCAAGACCAAAATTACAACCTAAAGTTTAAACAAAAAGAAAGAAAAACAAGAGTCATGGATTGCTGTTTAAAATTTATGATATAATTGAATAATTTGTTTTGCTTTTTTGTGCATTTTTACCTTTTTATGTTGTTGAAATTATTTCTAAGTTTTATTCTTTTTTTTAATACTAACATACCTAAATATGATTATAATATTAGTTTTTAAAAATAGGTTGAAATTTTCTTGTTTCTAGATTTTGAATTGGCAACCTTTCAGAGTTTTACCATTTCGCGAAAGAAACCTTTTTTTGATTGCTTGAGAATTTTACTATTAGGGCCAGGTTCAGACATACAGCTGATTTTTGAAAGTATATAATGCCAATTTCCCTAGGTCTTACATGTGTCTTCTAAGCTTTTTCTTTTTAGGGGGATATTATAATTTCTTAATCTCTTATCCTCTTTCCCTTTGACATCATTAGACCTTTCATTTATTACTTTTTTCTCCTTTTATTTATCCACCAATCAACCTAAAAATGTAATATCTATTTCAAATTATCAAGAAAATTGCATAAAATATTTGCACGAATACATATTAAGTATTACTAAGATGCTACTGTATTGATTTGATAATGGTAATTGTTTTTGACATAATAAAAGGGAGTGGACAAAGGTGGATACACATTTTTGGCACAATGTTTTATTTACATCAAGTTTTTATAATGTTTGCCTTGAGGTAATGTACAGTGGAATGAAGATAATACTGGTACCCAAAGCGTCCTTAATGTTGGCTCATAAACTTTGGGTACTTTGATTAAATTCTTATTGGTTGGTTCAAACTAAAAATGTTCAAACTTTGTAACCAATTTTAAATGATTTATATCAGGGTAAATTTTATTTATCTTCATTGGGAATGTAAATCAATCAATTGTGTTTTTTTTCCAGGGTGGAAGGGTTTATTGGGCTGTTAAGTCCCTAGTGTTTTATGATAACCATTCTTTATTCGTTGGTTTCAGAACTTTGGGGACTTTTGGTTGTTTGATTCATTAAGTTGAGTGTCAAAACTTTTAAGCGTAATCTACAGGAAGGGTAATTGTATGTATCATCATTGGGGATATAAATTTATTTATCGGCAATTTTCGTATCCTAAGATACGTACAAACATATATGAAGTAGCTGCACTTCTAAAAATAACAGTTTAGTTAGGTAATGTCAAATGCTTAGTTTTAGCAAAGGTGAAATAGAATTGCAAAAAAATCAGGGATACAGGGATTGGGCAATGGCCTATAAACCAATCTCTCCCCCAATTCTTCTGCCTTCTTTTAGATAGGAAATATTTGTAGAAGAAAGAGTTGTATATTATTTTAACCGTCATTGTCTACTCCCTCTCTGAAAGAGAAACAAAACGTTTCTTTGTTGAACAACAAAAGCCTATTTATCTGGTTATAATACTCTAAATTACATACATGAAGGAATATTAATATCATACCAATATCGTTTATACAATACAGCTAAGTTTTCCACCAGTCAATTTGCACAACAGGAAAAGACTTTAGTAAAGAGTAATTGATATAGGAATAAAATTCATAAATAAAAGTAATAGGATCTCTGTGTGTTTGTACCGAAAGATCCCGCTTACAACTGAAACGATATGATAATCCTTTACAGAGTATCTTCTCTTAGGTCGTGTGAAGTTCATAATTATTTGGAGGGAAGGTACCACCATTCTCCCAAGAGAAATAGCCTATGGAAAAAAAAATGAACCCCCCCCTCATTTTTTTTAAACGTTTTCTTAAACAATTACAATTTAATGTTGGGGTTGGGTTTCAACTTACCTTCATCACTTGAAGTAAATGATCAAGGACCAAATAGTAAATAGTTAATAAAAGAAAAAAATTAAATACTTTGGTTTCTATTACAAGATTGAAAATTTTTATACAAAAAAATTATTTTTTGCTAATTCAAGAACTAAATATTTTGTAAACTTTTTAGAAAATTCTTATGACTATATGAATGTATTTGAAAAATAAAAACAGTTCGAAGCAAGTCTAAAGTTCAAAGCATGATCTGGATTCCAGGGGATTTTTACAGAAGTATCACAGTAGACAATAAGCTTTATATTCCCTTTAAAAATGCTGTTATTTAACAACTTTGGTGGACTTGGAAATTCCAAAAATGATCTTCTTACATAGAACTTTGCTGAAATTCATAACTGTAAAATTCAATTTTTAGAATATCATGTTTATTTTGAATTAGGGCTAAGGATCAAAAACAAAACAACATTTAAAGAAATCAAGTGAAAATGATCATAAAAATTAATCCATAAAAGATTACTAGAGTAGTCTTTTGATATATTAACGACCTTGGACCTTTTAATAAGTGATTTGAAGGAGCTTTGTCTTGAAGGACTAAATTATCTTAACACCTATATTTTTTTTATAAATCAATGTTATACAATTGATTTGATATCATTTCCCTTCGAGGTTGGTGGTAAAAATAGTTATAAACCTTCCCTAGACCTATAAGTAGCTATATTATAAAGGATAATCATATCAGTTCATACTGACAAGCACATAGACATCATATAACTTTAATATTAGGATTTATAAATTCAAAAAAGAAAAAAAGTTTGTTTGTAAGCATGAGTCTGTCCGTCTGTCTGTCTGCTTGTCTAATGTATATTTTATTCCCTATAATTACATATGAACCCTGCTCTTTTTAGCCAGTAACCTTTTACTATACAAAAATCAAGGAACACGATCAAATAATCTAAAAGATTATTATTATTATGATATAATGTATTGTTTATAAAAGCGAAGCTTTTCTATAATTAGGGTCGGTCCGTCCGTCCGTCCGTCACGGATAGCTTTTTTCGTTAATTTAGACATGTTAGAATTGTCCTATCGATTTCAAATTTTGCATGGTGACCATAGACGTCTAAAGGTAGGCTTAAAATAAAAAACCCTCAAAAGCTTAGATGTCCTTGTTACAGAGAAATGTAGTCCTTTTTTAGAAATCAAATTCCTGTCCCCTTATCAAAAACTGCTCAATCTTAATTTTACAGACTCGGGTAAAAAAGAAAGAAGTGTTTTGACATTACTGCTATAAAAATCTAGTAAAAAAGAGCCATTAGTTATCTATGCCTAAAATTCATAGGTGACATGTAGTTTGCTTTAACCATTAAGGTAAAACAATAGAGAGGGAAGGGGTTAAATAACTGTATGTCCCCACCCAGAAGACCCCTTGCCAACTTTCAATTGCGTCTTTGAAAATCAAACAATAGCGTAGGGAATATCAACACAGCCAAGTCACTACAAAAAAGCAGAAAGTAATTTGCTAGCAGACAAAAAGGTCACTAACAGGGAGATTCAGGTAGTTGTCTGGTTATACATACATATTTGTTGATTTATTACTTACCAATTTAATTTACCATAAAAATTTCTCATTGCATTATTAGAACAACATACAAATATGGACTGTTATTGATAGGTATTACTTGTTAAGAATATCAAACATATTTTTGACTCTCTTTAAAACTGCCCTAAAACACTCACTCTCTCTCTCTCTCTTTCTCTCTCTTCTCCCTCTAACACTCTTCTCCCTCTTTTTGTTTGTTTAAAAGTCTTTACCATAACCCAATAAATCATGGTTAAAAGTATATTCTGCCATAAACTAATTGCACCCCTTAACAACAAACGGTTACTCTAAAACCAGACAATAGTAACAGTATCTTCGAAACAAGCAGGTATCTAAAGGGACAAGACAAAGGCCAATAAATTGTATGTATCACCATTATTATCCCTTCTGTAGATTACAGTGATTGGTTGAGACGTTTAGATACTTAAATTATTAAACCAACCAATAAAAATTTAATAAAAGTTTCCAAAATTGTTGAGCCAACGAATAAGAAAAAACTTTGGGGACTAGTGTAATAAACATCCCAATGTCTCCTCCCTCCCTGTAAAATAGGTATTAATGATAATTTAATAGTTACAGATGAACATTTCATTATTTAAAACAAGCTACGCTAGAGTACAAAATAAATTTAAAAACCATAATGTATCTGCTGTATATCTCCTTACTAATAGGCAAGAACCCAGCCTAAATTTTCAATGAAAATGCGGTTTTTATTAGAAAAATGTCTTTTTCTTTGTTTTGTTTATAATTACTCTTTTGCTGCAAGCTATATAAAATATTTCTAGGGATATACAAAATGACGCTTCCCTAACACAAGATGGGAGCAACCCCCCCTTTATGCACGCCCAAGCATCTATTACATATCTATGCATAAAAACAATAGCAGGTTAACCATTGTTATTGCAAAAAAGTCCATAATAGTTTAGGATAGGTTCTATAGATATGAATCTTACAATAACACAGCATATTTTCAGTTAATTCAACCCTGTTATTGGGATGTTATATTATTTAGACTTAGGACCTCAAAAATTCTGTTTTACAGTGCAAAATTAGAATGGCAATCACAGATGCAAATTGTCAATAAGTGGTCTTGTTGGGTGTTTATTCAATGTAGCAAAATATTAAAAATGCACCAAATTTTGCAGTTTATCGAATCCTACCTCATGCAATTAATGATTCTTACAAACAAACAAAAACAGACATAAATAAATAAAATAGCTGATATGATTTGTCATAAACTTCAAACAGTTTTTGTTATTTCTCCATCATTTTTCATTAAAACATTATATTTACTGTCTTTTTGATACAATTACTACATTAAAATGCTAAGTATTTATAATTATTGTTTGATTCTAATGGACATAATTGTCCAAGTATATTTACTTTGATTTAAGCTACTTTTTAAGGTGTAAGACCGCAGTATTGCTATAAATATTTTAAAATGATCTAAAATTGCTAGTAATAAATAGATAGGTAAATAGAAGGAGCTGGCATATAATAGATACAGAGACTTAATCTAAGTGTTCCCTAATAGATAAACAGATTTATTTATTAGAGAATAGATAGATTGTTAAGAAACGTTTTATACATGGAAAGAAATATAGATTATATAGTAAATAGATAAATAAATATATGTATGAACCAGTAGATAAATATAAAAATATATTGTTAAATAGAAAAATGAATTATTAGATATATAAATAGTTAAAACACTTTTTTGCAAGTTACCTCTGAGAAATAGAATATATCTTAGAAATAGATAGATAGATAGATTGAGTAAATAATAGATAGGTTAATAGATATATCAACCAGTAGAAAGATAGAAAGATAAATTGTTAGGTAGATAGAGAGATGAAACCCTTTTTTTTGCAAAATACCTCTTTAGATAGATTATCTTTCAGATAGATAAATAGATACATCAACCAGTAGATAGATAGAAAAATAAATTGTTTAATAGATAGATAGATAGTTAAAACCCTTTTTTTGCAAGTTACCTCTGAACAATAGAGTACATCCTGGCTGCTAAACCATTGATTAACCCTAGGTTCCAGTGTTAATACAAAAAAGTTAAAATAACGGGGCAATGAAAGCTTATAACCATCCCAAAACTTTAACACCATCTTTGAACCTCAGTGAAACTACCTTAAAATAGATAAGTCAATCAATTGATAAATGAAACAGGTTATGAATGGTAAAAGGGTTCAGCTACTACATGTTGAAAATATTAGCAACTTTATAAAAACTCTGTTTTAGGGTTTTTTAATACTCTCAAGTTAGAATAAAAAGATTGTTGTTGAATGAGAAATAGTTTCCGTAACCCTAAAATATAACTGTTGTCTTATAATCAAGGATTATTTATCTAAGATGAGGAAATATCGAGATTTTTTTCAGGGAGAGATGGATTATTGAGCTTTTTATTACACTAGTCCCCAAAGTTTTATAATAATATTTTTCATTTTTTGCATCAACAACTTTAGAGACTTTTATTGAATTGATATTGGTTGTTTCAATGAGTTAAGTCCCTAAACATTTCAACCAAGAATTGTCATTTACAGAAGGGATAATTTTGTGTATAATCATAAGGGATCAATTTATCGGCCATTGTCTCACCACTAATTTTATTAGCCTTTTATGTCACCTGTTAGGATCTTTCTAACCACTGAACGAATTATTTTTTTATTAACATTTCAATCTTATGCCCAAAAGGGTAGAAGCTTTTGATTTTGAAATCATAGTATGATTGATTTTAGGCTTTTTTTATTATAAAATGTGTAATTTTTTCTGTCTTTTACTTTGGATATTAATATCATGTATATCATTATAATATAGGAAAAATGATTGATGCTTCTAATTGTAATTTAAATTTCCAACTTTTAAAATACCTTCCTTGCTAAACCTGTGGTTTCATAATAAGTAATAATCCTTTCATATTTTTTTCTCTCTATTGTACTAGTGTATTAAATCATAATGTAGGAAGGAGACACATGCAACGGTCCCTATTTATGGATCAAGTATTATGATGTACTTCTGTATAGTGCCTATAAAAAAGGGAATGAATTAAAAAACTTTTGGTCGAAGTATCCCGAATGACATAATATTAGAGTAAGGAATTATCAAAATATGACGTAATTCGGGATACTTTAAAGGACTTCAATACCCCTTAGGATCTATTTTATCCTTTTACAATAAAGATCTTTTGTGATATAGGGAAACTGCCATTAAAAATAAGGAACATAGCAAGGGTGAAATAGTACAACCATTTTAAAATTTTTACTAATTTAAGACTAAAATTTAAAGACTTTATTCAAACTTTTGAGGTAAATTGCAAAAAAAAATACAAATGCTCAAAAATGTGCAGAAATATAAGTTGGCATTGTCAATAACTATTTCCGCACTCCGACATTTCTAAAGATGTTTACTAATGTTATTTAACAATGGATTTTGAGGATTTTTTAGGCTCAAATTATGATGTCTTAGTACTATGTCCTGGATCTTTAGGAATAAGCTCATCCTATAATCGAGCAATAACTGTTTTTTTTGTGTGGTTTAAATAACAATCTATTTTAAGTTATACAAAATTGTTAAGGTAAAGGTTTATTTCAGAAATCATATGGATAGGTTTACTTTAAAGTAAAACAATTGAGGGAGAAGTGGTTGAACTGTATGTCCCCAACCCGTGGACCCTGTGCCAACCTTCAATTGAATATCAGCAAATAGCGTTGGAAATATTAACACATCCAAGTCCCTGCAGACGAAAAAGGTCTCTTGACTGAGTCCGGGTAGTTATCTGGATTATATATCTATACATATACATTTTTTAATTATTCTACACAATACATATCTCTATCTGGCTGTTTTTATGATAGAAGTTTAAAACAGGCATATCTATGTGACTTTACAGAATATAGTTATACCTGTTTTCATAAAAGTTATTTAAATTAGTGATCATTTTTACTGTACAGCCCAAAAATGAAAATATAGTGTAAAAATGCCTTATTTGCCCAAAATAGAAAATATAGGTCCATTATTTTGAGGAAGTATGAATAGATCAACAACAAAGATACAAATTCCTATTAAAAATGGTAAAATATAGCCCAGCATAGCACAACATTGCATAGTGTACACACACATTTCTGAGTTGGCGCATTTTTTTCGCCTCGAAAGCGTTGAATAGTTGACGCGGCATACGAGCTTGATGTACACATGGAGATGCATCAAATTAGTGTTTATCAAAAACAGTTTATTTAAAAATAAAAAGCAATACAAGCATTATATTTTTTTAAAAGATGCTATATTTTTTACTGTACTAACCACATTATTGTTTTTATAAAGACCTCTAAGGCAAGACAAATAAATATTTAAGAATTTAATACACAATAATTAGCGTTATTGTACGCATACTTTTGCATCTAGCAATGTCCAATATATTTGCAATTGATGGTATGCTATTTTACTACATGATGGACAAATATAGATATAATATAATATAATATAATATATATATATATGGAAACCTTTTAAAAAAATTGCTATAGATTGAAATTTATAATATAAACAAAATAGGAATAATTGTCGTAATTAGTAGCGCAGTAACAAGATTTTTTAAAGAAAAAGATCAATAAAACAGACATAGAAAGTGTAAAAAAAAACAATAATTGAATATAAGTATTAACTAAAAGAGTAAGTAAAAGACTAAGGTATTTGGCATGTAGAAATAAAGATTATGCTACATTAAAAGATTTATTAAAAGTAAGCTATAAATATAAAAAATCCTTAAGAAAAGACATAGATGAAACTAGATGAATATTGGTCTATAAATTTGTCTGGCCCCTAGTTTAAAAAAAAAAACATTTTCTCATTTCATGGCTTAAAACTTTGAGAACTTTTAATAAATTTGGCATGGTTGTGGACAAACTAGCAGCAGTGTTCAAACTTTTCCACTAATAAATGTAATCTATTGGGTGTTTTTTATCATTGATATAGGAGTATAGAACAAAATATCCTTGTTTTTTAGAATGTTGTTTCTATTTTATAAACTAGGAAGATGATGTTGGGTAGAGTGGGAGATATGGATATTTGCCAGGGGGTTCACACATTTCCCCACATGTAGCACATAATAAATCATAATAACTGCAAATTATTACAATAACACAAACTAGCACTTTCTTTTTTATCATTAAACTAGCGGCTTCGTCCCAGGCTGTTTTCTAAGGGAAGTGATTGAAAGAATATACTTAAATCATGATAATAAAATAGCCTGAAACCAATCCAAGACCTATGTAAGGTTTCACTTAATTTGAGAACTCAATCAGTTCAGTGGTTGTTGAAATCTTAAGATTTATACATAAAAATTCTGACTAATTTATATAATAAGACTACCTTTTTAAATATTTGCTATTATGTATATATGCAATTATGCAACATTATACAAATTTGATAGTTTGTGGAATTGTATTCACATTTTTTTCGCAAAAGGGCAACTTTATATATTTATATGTATACTACATATGTTGGTGCAAAATTGAGTTACGTGTAGAGTGCTCATGTTGATACAGTATAAGCATCTTTAATGACACAGCCTTTTTCCTGAAGTCCCTGCTTTATAATGTGTAATGAAAGCCGGGATATTAAGGGACAATGGCCGATAAATTTATGTACATACCCAATGATAATTACATTAAATTACCGCTCTCTAGATTAAAGTTAGTAGTTGAAACGTTTGAACACTTAACTTATTGAACCAACCAGTCAAATTTCCTTAAAGTCCCAAAAGTTGTGAAGTCAACGAATAAGAAAACATTTTTGGGATTTTTTTGGGACTAGTGTAATAATTGTCCCCTATCTCTCTGATACTTCTCCTTTCTTAAAATTATTCAATTTGTTAACAATATTCGTTCTCTGGTAGAAACTTTTCGTTACAAGTTGGTTCAACTTTTCAGTGTCTTATCGGCCGTTCTAGAAATCTTAACTCCTATATGACTGGGGATATTTTGCATGTATGTAGTTTAGTACATCGAAGGTCAATACTAGCGCGGCGAGGACAGGAAAAGTATTCTGAAATAGACCCATAGGATAGACAAAGATTTCAATGCCTATTGTTGCTTGAAAGTAATCTTTGATTTTAGACTTACAAATGGGTAAAATGGAGGGATATTAAGGCACAATATTATTGATGGAGACCACCATTTAAAAAAAAAATATCCGTACCAAACAACAAGTCCCCAACAATTGAGAGCACATAAAACTTTAGATACCAGTTATCAGTTTAATTTTAGGTTTACCTTTCCTCCTTGGTACACGGAGATAAAAAATATTTTGGAATGTTGATTATTTTTTGCGGAAATTAGTTGTCTTCCCTTTTCATTATTTATCAAAGCGCCATAATTAAATTTAATGTATTTTTACTTCATATTCTGAAGTTTTACTTCTTATCATTTATCAGAATACATCTCCCCATCCCTGAACATTGCAAACACTATAGAAAGGAAATATTAAAGGTGGGGAGGGGTAGGCGAAAAAAGGTTATAGATGAAAGAAAGGAAGAAGATAGGATATGGTCTTTTTACCAGGGATCTTAAGAGATAGGACATTGTATGATACACTGATTTACATCCCCAATGATGATAAATTTAGCCCTCTGCAAAATATAATTATTAGTAACAATTTTTATACATTGATAGTTAGAACCAACCAATTAAGTTTTTAAACCAATTAATAAAGAAAATGTTTATAAAACTTTGGGTACCATCATAATTTACAAAGTATTGTCCCCTACCTCCCTGTCTTTTGGGTGATGTGTGTAAGATTAAATGTTGTGCAGTTTGTCTGTGTGTCTTTGAGTGTGTGTGTATGTATTAAATAGACATTTTTGCATAAGATTTTATATTAAAGTTGGCGTGAATTTTTTAAAAAACAAACTTGTTTCAACTTTATTAAAGTGTTCAATATTCCTAACAAAAGACTTCAACTCTTTCATATAAGAACATCGTAATATTACTAAATGCTCTTAGATATTACCACTACGGTCCAAAAGTCTTGTTTTGCCATCCCTACTAAGTTAGAATAAGCTGTTTCCCTCATATTTTATTTGGACCACAAACAAACTTTCGGAAAAATACCTAAATTAGCTCAAATAAGGAAATAAAGGTTATAAAAGCGGCTTTTATAACCTTTATCCCCTCAGAATTGAAACTCAGTTTTAAAATCCCTACAGTGCAGTGCAGATGGAGGCATCTAATATTCTTTTTACTTTCTGTTTTTATATTTCTTTATATCTCTCTACAATTCTATTATTTGAAATGTCTAACTAATATTGCAAGCCAACTAATTTTTCGCATTAGAGTTTTATGGTCCAAGCTATAATGTGTAATATAAGATGAGTCTCAGAATTAAAGAATATAGTTATATCCCCTATTTTGTGTGTAAAACACAAATTATCCCCAGGTATATTACACTAGTCCACAAAGTTTTATAACGTTTTCGAAATCTGTGGCTTAGCCACTTTTGGGACTAAGTAGGACTTTTATATGATTGTTTGACTGAAGAAAGTATTTTGGTGGTTTTATGCCAGTGTACCTATAGTGTACTCCAGTGTAACTTAATTGTAATCTTCCATCGAAAAAATAACAAGAAAATGTTTGATATTTCTAGTTGAGATTTAACTATCTTCCATTTTACTTTCCCAGTATGCCTGCCTAACATTAATTGACATAATTAACAATTTAACAACATGATTAGGCAGATCTTTTATTTAATTACCCTTTAATGAAGTTTTTACATTCTTTGAATTCCATCTGAATTTGTTATACATACCTAAAATTATAAAACAATTAAGTAAAATCATTCCATCATATTTTTTATGTATTAAAAGCGTACCTTTCTCACTTTAATTTCAGACCCTGTACTTTTATTTATTTGCCCGTTTAAATCTTTAATTTGAAGGTAAAGATGCACCAAAGCAAGGGAAAAATTTTGTTATTAAAATTTCTTAAATTATCAGACAAAATGTATTTATCAAATAAATCTTATTTGATTAATCTTTGCCAGGAAAAACCATAAATACCATCTCGGGGGACTTCTTTCTTTTCTAGGGTTTATCCCCCCCCCCCCCTTTTTGATTCTCATGAAAGCGTGGTAAGTTAGTTTTAGTCAGAGAAGAAGAGGACATTAGTTCCCAAAATTTAAACAACACAATATTGATTGTACATCTTTTCATTTTACATAGTTTTTAGCCATTAAATAATTAATCTACAGAAGGGAAAATTTTGTAACTGGGGGTGTTAATAAATTTACCATTCATTGTCTTATCCCTTAAACTCCCTGATTTTAGTGCATATGTATGTCGTGATAGAAAAGATTAACCGGGTAATAGTTAGACACAGCAAGTAAAATAGTCTGTATACAAATGTGCAAAGTTTTAATCACTTTCGATTTCCCTGAAAAATACAAACAAAATTTACAAATGCAGAATTTAAATTATCACACATTGAAACATACTCCGTACAACCAACCCTTTGATTGCACGACCTTTGTCTGGGAGTCCTTACTGTGCATTGTATTGAGTTGCGCCTGTCTATTTACCAAGGCATTCCCCCTAATCTTAGTATTGGTGTCACGCATATGTGATAGCAGTAGGTAAAATTTTTAACTTAGTAATCTGTGGTAAAGTAGATTATTTTTGAAAATATTTAATAAGGGCCTCTTCATAAACAATTTTAAATGTTCCTCTGACTATAAGAAAATATGGTAAAACAAAGAAACGTCAACAAAAATATGTTTGTGCAAGGCCTAGTCAAAACTATAGAAACTAATTATACAAAGAAAATATAATATAACAAGGATGTCATCATCCATAAAAGCGAAGCTACAAAATTGAAGGAAGGACAGACGATTCATAATTCTTGTGTTAGAGTGTCAGAACTTTGTAAGCATAACATTAATTTGTAAGTCTAAGTAAAATTTACATAAACTTCCCAAACTGCGTAAATCCAGGATACTGTAAAAAGACACATTTTTTAGGATTTAATTATAGAGATACTTCGCTTTAATATTGTATATTGTTGTTCTAAAAATCTTTTTACATGAAAAGGATAATACATAATATATAAAAATAGATAGTTTAAAACCATCCTGGTACCAATGTGAAGCTTCCCATAAATGAACACAAGTAATCAGTTCAGTATTTATCAAAATCTTACGCTAGAGACAAAAATCCTTACTACTCTATCTCTCTATAACTTAAATCTCTATAATAGATGTAAAATATATGTGGATAATATGAAAATTGTCGTTTGCTAACATCGAACTCGTTTATTGGTCAGTTTTTTTTTATACAATAGAAGGGGAGATAATGGGGTAAATGGGATAGATCCTGGTAACGTTATTTTAGCCCGCTAAAAGTTTCACTTTATAGAGAACATGAAAATCTGGTGTAAGATCCAAGTGATAGTATATCCATTTCTGTGTATATACAAGCAAAAGTATCAGTCAGCTTGCCAAAAATTCTAAATGTCTCTAATTGACTTTTATGTCTCAATAATGGCGCTCAGATTGTCAACATTTAGGTTTCATGTTGTCAACATACATAGATAGATATATAGAGAGATGATGGGTGTGTGTTTAAATAGATAGATAGAATGATAATAAAATAGATACATAGTGGGATAGATGTGTGGATGGTTAAATTTTGAGAGTTGTAATGGGATAGATGAATAAATAGATCAAAATATGTCGGTAGATATACATACAGCAAGATTAGTAGTTCTAGCTAAAATTAATAGATATATAGATTATAAGATAGATATGAAGATAGCTAGAAGTCCATTGTTAACACGAATGAGGAGATAGATAGATAGTTAATACGATAGATACGATACATATTAATGTTCTTGTTATATCACGAAAGATAAATAGAAAGCAAGAAAGATAGCTAGATATCCATGTTATTGTTATCACGAACATTGTAGATAGATAGATAGATAGATAGATAGATAATGAGATAGATAGAAAGATATCTAGATATCCATGTTATTGATATCACGAACGTTGTAGATAGATAGATAGATAATAAGTTAGATAAAAAGATATCTAGATATCCATGTTATTAATATCACGAATGTTGGCATGTATGAACGGATGTACAGAATTAGTGTTTATTACAATCATGTTCATGTATTATCCACTCAATAGAGATTCCTAGATTGATAAAGACATGTTGAATTTAGATATTCTCTCCTCTGTTATCTCAACTAATTAAATAAATGATTGTCTTCATGATTAGCGCATCAATATTAACAAAATTAGTGTTTATTACAATAATGTTTCTGTATTATTCACTCAATAGAGATTCCTAGAATGATAAAGACATGTTGAATTTAGATATTCTCTCCTCTGTTATCTCAACTAATTAAATAAATGATTGTCTCCATGATTAGCGCATCAATATTAACGAAATTAGTGTTTATTACAATAATGTTTCTGTATTATTCACTCAATAAAGATTCCTAGAATGATAAAGACATGTTGAATTTAGATACCCACTCCTCTTTTATCTCAACTAATTAAGAAAAGATCAATTGTCTCCATAGTTAGCGTAGCAATAATAACAGAATTACTTCCTGTATTCCTGTATTTTCCACTCATAAGAGATAACAATAACGATTAAGCACACTAAAACGCAATATTTCCTTAGGTGACACAAAATTTCAATGGTTTATATCACTTTAGTTCATTTGGAATAAAAGTATTCAATGCTTACTTAACAGATGTATAACCTAGGCAACTACATGGCCCAAGTGGTGTGGACCTTTTTTAACAAATTGCTTTCTGCTCTTTTGCACCAACTTGGTTGAGTTAATCAGAGTTAAAAACAACTTAGGAGAAACAACTTTTCCAACGCTTAAAAAACAACATGTTTGAACTTTTTTACTTTTAAAATAAAAACACAGATAGTTAAATTTAAATCAATAATTCTAATCTATCTATATATATGCTAAATCTATTGCTTATCAGATGTTAAATTAATACATGTTAAATTCATGGTTTTTGTGGTCATGTTTTAATCTGTATTATAAACATTTGACATAAGAACATGCAAAAAAAATGCATCGCCCCTAGCATCTACGAGTTCAGTATTTGAGAGGTAGGTAAGAGCAAAAAATGGACAAACCCCAAACTGTCCCAGTTTTGAGCAAGACGATTCCAGTTACGTCATATACGTTTCGGGAAAGAAAAAGGGAAGGGGGGAAGAAAATCTCTTCCCTTTTCTCCCATCTTTTTTGAAGAGATTTTCTTCCCCCCTTCCCTTTTTATATGACGTCACAGGAATCGTCTTGCTAAAAACTGGGACAGTTTGGGGTTTGTCAAAAAATGGCCTAAAACTATCAACCAGGTTTTAATTTAGCAATAAAATGGCTTAAAACCATCGCTTTAGCTATACAAAGATTTACTGAAAAGTAAAAGACAAAAAATCAAGTCATGTTGCTTAAAGTAAAATGACTTAGAAACTAAAAATCTTGAAAACATGCGAAAATATAATATTTCAGCGTTTAATTCTTGGATTGTTTAAGTCTATTTTAAAACTTGTAAATTTTCGACCACCTTTTAAGAATATAATCAGTTTATTTATAACTTTTCCGTAGGGGCGAATTTACAGGCTGTCTGTCTGTATGTCTACCTATACAAGGAATAGGGTTTGTAGTAAATTTTGAGCTTGAATATTATTATTTTGTGTTTACATGTAAATGGTTATTAGTGCTCATAAATATTAACAACTTGCGACGGCTAAGCATCTTTCAGACCTACGGACACGGACAGATGTTCTGCAATAATCGTTGGATAATTACTTGGATGTTGCACCAGATCATCATGTAGTCTAATGAAGTGAACACTCCAGCAGGCTAAAATAACGATAATCCGCATCCACCCACAATCCACATTACCCCATGCCCTCCCCTCCTACTGGATTAGTTAACCGACCAATAAATGAGGTTCATATTAGCAACCTCAATTGACGACAGATTTTCCACTGTTAATATATCCACGTATTCTATATCCATTATTGCATTTTTATTTTGCAATTGTAGTGCAGATACTCTATAATGAAATATGCCAGTTCGTTACTTACTTAGCTTAATGTTGCCTCATACTTATTAAAATTTGTCATTTGAAATCGTAAATACTGAACTAAGGTCATATATATTATTTGATTCATTGGTCTTTCATGTACTGTATTCAAATAATTTGTCCTTTTTAATCAAATTGTACTATAGTTTATTTATCTTTTTTCTTTATAAATTTGCCATCTATCATTTCTTTGCATAATTGTACATACTTTCTGAATAGTTGTTTATGTTCTTGGCATTTTGCGAATACTTTAATATACATAAAAGCTATAACTCAGTCTAGGGCTTTAGAATGGGTATTAAGCACTCTATGGCCTATATTCTTTTGAAACAATAGATGTATTCATGTAAATGTTAGGTATACTTATTTCAAAACTACATTCTGCTACTTATAGAAATTAGGTAGACCTGTTTTGTAGATAGGTATAGCTATTTATGTTTGTATATTAAGGGATGTTGTTTTCATGAGAGATCTAAAGGGATAAGACAATGGCCGATAAATTGATGTAAATCCCCAATTATTATAGAAAAAATTACTTCTGCTGTAGATTACAATTACATGTTAAAACGTTTGGTCACTCAATTTTATGAACCAACCAATCAAAATATAAAAAGTACCCAAAGTTGTTAAACTAACGAATAAGAAAACATTACTTTGGGGAACTAAACAGCCCAATGTTCTTTCATTCCAAGCGTTTTCATTATTTGAATTATAACATTATTACTATGTGCAATGGAGTAAGTGTAAAGATTTCATTATTTTGTATGCCTTTGATATTGGATATTGTCATCCTTGTTATGTGTGTGTGTGTGTTTGTATGTGTGTGAATGACACATATCCTGCGAAGAAGGTGGAAGTAGGAAGAAGGAAAATACATAATATTTTGCATTATGGAGTCTTTGAAGATAGATAGACAGATAGATAGATAAATAAATAGATAGATAAACAGATAGAAAGATAGATAGCAAGAAACAGCTGTAGTTTCAAGATTTTTAGTGAAAAGTAATAATGTAAAAAAACTAATATAGGGATTGATAAATAGACAAATGGATAGATAAAGAGAAAGATATAAATGAATTATTCGATAGATGGAATAGACAGACGGATAATTAACATTTTTTTTATAAACATGGTCTTTAACTTAATTAGGCACTTTCATTAAATCTTGATTGGATAGTTGAAACTAGCAGTGCCCAAACTTTTCAACCAGCCATTCTAATCTACAGAGAGTGTTATAATCATGCATCGTATTACAGCAATTACAAAAAAAGTATTTTTTGAAGAAAATAATTTTACTAAAAAATTTTAAAAATATCCGACAATGCACAAAAATTTCAAAATAAATATTTTGCAATGTTCAAAAGTAAACAAAAGAAATAAAAAATATTAATGAATAAAATATGTTTTGAATAAAAACTGGTGATCATGATTTTAAATTGATTTCATGTATAACAAAGACTGCAGAAATTGCATTTTTAGAATAATAGAATGACAATTATATACATACGTAGCGCAGCAATAACAAGCTAACAGAATCTTAGATGAATTAGGAATGTTAAAGCACAGTTATCCTATGATATAAAGAAGTATGTTTTTTTGTCTGAAGCTTAAGATAGAATGAACCGATTGGGTTCTCTATTTTTAGTAAGCTTCACATAGGTCATGTGATTGTTTTAGGTTTTTTTTATTTTCAGATATAAACCTTGGGATGGTTTTAAGCTATTTTCTAGCCTCAGTCAGCCACTTCGAATGCAAAGCCCCTAGGGGCCTAGATGCTAGGGGCGTAGCCGCTGGAACATATTAAAAGTAGATATAGGCTCAATTATGAAACACAATTTTCTCTAATTAATCCCTTCTAAAACCGTTAATAAACAAAGAAGGTACAGCCATATTTCTCCAAATCGATTGACGGACATAAAAAAATGCCCAAATTTAAAAGTAGCTGTGCTTGCTTCTAATAATTTTAAAATATAAGTGAAAATATATTAAATTCCTTGTGTGGTGTATGTAATCAGATTTTTAAGAATAGACATAAATATTTTAAACTTTTAAAAAGAAGGCAACTTAATTCCTGTAAATTGTAATAAAATATATCTAAATATCCTTCTCATTCGTTGGCTTAAATACTTTGGGGTCTTAATTGGTTTGTACAACCCAGCAGTGTCCAAAATATACTACCAATACTTTTATTTAATATCCCTAATATTAAAACAATCACCTTTATTACCTAGTTAAATTCTATTTCTAGTAATATATTTCCCTGCTCTAAATATATTCTTGTGCTTATTGAATATTCTATTGAAAGCAGCTAGAGCACCAAAAGCAAATTCGGCCATCGGAATCGTTTTTAACTTCGATCACGATCTAAGCATTATCCACATTGGTTTTATCTGGGCTGAAGTACACCCCCCTTTTACCGCTCTTATGTTTCAATTACTTTCTAAACGTAGGGTTTTGATATTAAAGAATATTGATTTATGTAGTCAATAAAAGTAGTCTTGGCTGACATATGACAAAGATTTTTTTGTTATAAAATTTCATGTTGATTTTATAGGATTAAACAAAAGAGTTCATTATTGAGTTATTATCGACATATATAGAAATAATGGAAAGAAAAATTTGTGAGCGATAATTATCAGAGAGTTGGTTGTTTTTATCAATTAAGATGATGTTCTGCCAAAAATTTGATGAAGAAAATCATTATCTACGACCAGTAGGTATATTTTCTATAGAGTAGAGTCCAACTGAGATCTTAAGCCTCAGACAGACATGGTTCTACTTTGCATTATAGATAGTAACCCAATTGTCCTTTATAGGAAATTTGCACGATTTTAGCATCGATATTGGGGGGAATGAAATAAATCAATGAAAAGGGAAGTTGTAGGGGGTGTATAGTATTAATATTTACTAAAAGTGGTTTCCATAGTCTATAATTCGAATTATTGTGACATTTTAGTAATAGTGTTCCTAAGACCTAAATTCTATTGTAATATACTGATCGAACAAATTTAAGAAAATCTACCAAAGTCAGTAATTCAATATCAATAAAGATTTATGAAAAGTGTCTCATAGCATGAAAGATTTATAATAAAGATATCATAGTTAAGGAACCCACACAGAGTAGATAAGATAATAAAATATTAGGATATTTAAATCTATTTTAAAGCTTGTTATTTGAAGAAATTCATGGAAGCATTTTCAAATTACGCACCATTTTTACTTTATTAGATTTTGTTGTCCTAGAATCGGTGTTCCAAAAATAAGATAAAAAGGATTGTCCAAAAAAGTCAACATATATTAAATGGACATTCTAAGAATGCTTCCTTCATTGTGCCATACTATTACCAGGAGTCACCATGCAAAGTTTGAAATCGATAGGACAATCAATTACTTGCGGACCGACCCTAATTATAGAAGCATGGTTTAAAAATATTTATATTTATTCAACTGAGCGTATGAGGAAGCAAGAACGTTTTTTTCGTAAGTAGCGAAGCAACAACAAGCCAGCTTCATTTAAAATTAAAAATAAATACTTATGCAGTTTAGAATTTTATATTATAAAAAACTTTTTATTGTTTATACTTATACAGTCTGTCGGACTTTTATTGAATTTTATTTGTTGATTCATATAGTTGAGTGTCGAAACGTTTCAACCATAAATTGTATTCTGCAGAATGGGTAATTTGGTGTATTATTGGGGATGTACATCAATTTATCGGCCATTGTCTTATCCCTTTTCATCCCTGATGTTGTTGTACGTATTAGGAAACAAGGATGACAAATATTTGGCAGGGTGAGCTCAAGTTCCTTTTGTCACTCAATTATTACCGCTTGTAACATTCTTCTCAGTACATATGTTTAATTTAAAATTTGTATAATACACTCTAAAAACTCATTCCAAAAATAATTCATAAAATAAATATTTTATAAGTTTTATAATAAAATGAAACGTTAAAACCTATACTTAATTTGTTACATAATCATGTTTTAGTGGATTGAATTACTTTTTATCAATAAAAATTTTAATAGTTACAAAACTTAAAGATACAGTTCAAGATAAAATGCACATCCAGCACATCTTTTTATGACAGACAAATTCAGAGTCTGATTTTGTACAGTGCATATCTATTTTTAAATTTTTTTTACAGTGTGTTATATATACAATACATTTAAGATTTTGGTACATCACCATTTAAGTGTGTAAAATTCAGGGATACAAAGATGGGTTAATGGAACAAAATATTAATCTTGTCCCCAATCTTTATCGAAATATAACTAATACAACATGAACTTGCATAGAATACGTGTATAATGTTAGAGATCCTGATAAAATGTTTATTACAGCTGGCTAATATACGATACCCACCAACCCCCCTCCACATCATCCCCTCCCCTCACTATGGAGGAACGTTTTGACCAATTGACGGAAAAATCTCCTGTCATAATATCCACTTATTCTATATCCATTACACAACATCATTATGTACTTTTGATTGAAAAAATGCGATTAACCCACCCCTGTATCTTAACACAAGCGTAGGTTTCATTTACAAACAACTTATCATGTATTTCATAAGTTGTTCAAATAAAACAGCCCTATAAACTTAGACATATGACCAATCTAAGCTTCCTTACAAATTACCATTTTAATCAGTTGACTCATTATATATCATGATACTATTACTTAAAGTTGGAAGTTTTTGTTCTTTAAGATCTCGCTAATTACCTAATGGGAAGTTTTACATAGGTCAGAGAATAGTTTTTAGGTATTTCATTTACAGTGATTTGATTTGGTTTGAACTTGCAGTGAAAATCCAAATTTAGATAGTCTGAATAATCAATTGCTAAACAGGAATACTAAGTATGAATGATCTGACCACATTATTGGAAGTATACTTATTTTTATTTCATTTCACCTATAAAATAAGTCAGCTATTAAGAGTTGAATTTCTTGTCTTAAATAAAATCGCCCAGTCATATCGTTCATCGCATTACTGGATTGAATTATATATGACTAAAAATATATGACTTTTATATGGATAGATTATTGTATCTGCACAGTGGGATCTTTTGAAAAAAATCGGGACATCCAAAAAATTTAAAATCGACTTTTATCTATCCTAGGAATTAATAATGGCTGTAAGTAGACAGCTAGAAAAGAAATTTTTTAAAAATATTCATTTTTGGCGGATTTATGCCATTTTTAAAAAAGGTAGTGAAAAATTTCTTTTCAGTTTTGATGATTTTCCAGATTTTTTTACACAATTTTTTCAAAGCATCAAAAAATACATTTATGTTCATCTTATGAAAATAATTTTTGATTGAGGTACTTTTCAGATACCTGTACCAATGTCTAATTAAAGAAAAATTTTTAAAAAATATTTTTTTGGTGGTGTAAATTGACATTTTGTGAGAAAATTTCACCAAAAATATTAAGATTTTTAACCCCAAAAAATCAGTTTTCTCCATTTTACACAAAAACGGACAGGAGGCCCCGGGTTTTGCAATAATAATATCAATATACAACATGTATTGTGTATTAAACAGTTTTCACAACCTGGGGCCTTTTGTCCGTTTTTGAGTAATTGAGCATTTTACATTGCATGGTTTGAACAATTTTGTTCTTGTTAATTTGAAATTTTCCCCCGTTAGAGGGAGAAGGAGTCATTTTAGAGCCCAAAGTCATCTCTGCAATGTTTTCAAACTTTTTGAGGCGGAACTTTCTTTACTTATGCATTATTTGCCTCCGGCCAACCGTTTCGCCGTTATTTGCCGCCGTAGGTGTGATTTTTAACGATTTTTGCCGTTCTCGCGGTTTTAATGGACATTTAAGGGAACAAGGAGTCCTTAAAAAAAGATGACTTATAAATACTTTTATTTTAGCAATTAAATTTGCTAAATTTCATGTGTTTTGGGAAAAATTGTATTTCTAACTGGTTATTAACACAAAATCAAAAGTGTTTTGAAAATTATGTTATTGTTGTTTATTTCTGTAAAAAAAAACATTAGAAAACATGCCTTATTAGTGTCCTATTTTACCTATACTGGACCTACCTAAAAATACCGGGACTCGAACTGGGTGCACCTGACGCTATAATCATGTTCACAAACATTGTTTGCATTGAAGAAATATTTACATAGACGTTTATTTTGTTAAAATATTCCTATCCTAACTAAAGTTATGAAGGTTTATAGATTTTTTAAAAATAGGGTAGCTTCGCTCCTCCAAAACCGCCAGACGTACTTACCAAATGCACATTAGAAGTTAACAGGAGCAAAATTTATGTTATTTTTGAGTTAAAGCAAAAGAAATTACATCATTTCGTCAAATACAAGCTTTTTTATTGATGTTTACTTTTGTCTACCCTTAATGTCCCGTTTTTTGGCAAAAGATCCCACTGTGATCTGAATGGTGATCTAGCCATTTATGTTTTTGGTTGCTATTTTTGTTATCAATATGATTTCACAGTATTAAAGAAATGTTTAATTTGTGTAGGAGTGTTTGTTAGGGTTTATCAATTTAGATAAATAACTAGAAAGAATGTTTTTCTTTGCATAGCCTAAAAAACAGCAAAAAAGGACAATTATAACCATAAGTAGGAACCTAGTAATAGTGTCTAACTTCTTATCTTTGTGACGTAACAAAAATCCATCTCTTTTTTAGGGGTTTTCTTTCCCACCTCCCCTCTCATCCTTCGATTTTTGTTACGTCTCAAAGATAAAAAGTTAGACACTATTACTAGGTTCCATAAGTAGCACAGCAACAATAAGCTACCAACACTTTGATGAAACAATGAAGCAGCAGTAACACAATTGAAGTATCTTCACTTCTAGCAATGAGATTTTTTAAACAATTAAAGAATAAATAATATGATTCAAAAATTTAATACATTTTTTATTTTCTTAATTGCGAATTTTAAGGGGTAGAGACAGCGTTTCTAGTCTTTTTTTCGATTTTACATTAACATCAAATATAACCTCTAGAGGACGAGATACACTTTTAGGTCTTATGCTAATAGCATGATTACGCGACAAAACGTCCTGCAGACAATCAACCCTTTGATAGCCTCACCCTAGTCTGGAAGTTCCAACTGTGCAAGATAATTATTTGGGCCTGCTTTGGCCCAGGCAATCCCCTCCGAAAACTCTAACTAATTTCACGCACCTGACTCAACAGCAGTAGAAACAAAGTGTAAATCTCTAGTTGATGTGCTACGTGTTATGCCACAGTCTCAGATTAAATATAAAAAGGATATAAATTATTTTAACTCAGAATAACTAGAATAACTATTCCTTTTTTGCTCTAAGAGAATTCTATAACCTTGCAGAAAATTTTTATAGATTTTCTAAACAATAACTTAATTAGATGAAAATTGGATAAATTTTTATCTATTCATAATTGAAAATTTTCTCAGCTACTGTTTCACGTATGCGTTGCACTCTAAATATCAGTTTTTTTTATAGTAGCACAGCTTCTTTAGTTCTACGGTGTGTCTAACCGACAATCTGTTCTACCGAAAACAATTGGTAACAAAATTGTTTCGCTATACAATCCTACTATATATAGAAGTTAGTTTAGTAGTATAGGTCCATGAATGGTTTTAGGATATTTCTTATCTAAGTTTAGATTTATGCTATTTTCCAAATTTTCCAAATTTTCTGATTTTCGAATACAGCGTTCCTAGATGCTAGAGCGCAGTTACTTGTTCAAATCATAAATGGTTAAATATAAATATAATAAAATGTAAATTAGAAACGCGCAAATTAATTATTCTATTAAAGTAACGAGTCTTTTTTTCCAAACGCTCTAAAAATAAGATAATGTGTGTAATGGGAATTTCATACTTACGTATATAAAAAGATGATGTGCAATATGATTAAGTCTAATATATGTTACAGTACGTATATAGAGATTTGTGTATACGTCCTTTAATATTTCACAAACGGCTTAATTTATATAATAAAAAAAAGATTTTTATGAATAATGAGATATTGTGTGTAATATGATTTAATCTAATGTTGGTATCACGCCTCTATTCATTCAATATAACGAAAAATCTAGCAAAAAAAGCCTTAGCTCAGCAATATCATTTTTAATGTCTTTGGTCTGATTCTTTTTTTTGTTAATTAACAGATTTAGATGTTTTTTTTAAAGTATTTAGGTTTAAACAGGATATTGAAGGTAATTGTTAAATTTTGTAATATGTTGGCATTTTTTACCAAAAATTAAAGATGTTATTACTGAAAATATTATTACTGTATAATATTCTATTAATGTTTAACGACAAATATTGTTAGAGTATCTAAACTGTGCCACTAACGAAAATAATTGTTTTGGCTTTTAAAATTAAAATTATTGATTGTAAAGTATAAACACCTACTCCCTCTCTATATCCATGTAAGCTACTAAGCTACGCACAAACCATATTTTCTATTACAGGTACTCTTTAGACCGAGAATGTACACTTCAAGTTCAAGTACAAAGACAAAAACACCTATATACTTCTTTTATATTATATTTTGTTCTAAAAACTTTGTTTTGGTTATTCTATCAAAGAAAACATTTTTTGTAGGTAAAAGTCCATGTAGACTCATACTTTAAATTATTTACGCACAATATTGGGGACTGTGAGGATAGGCATTTATAACCCTCAACTCTCCCTTATGTTTTAAATAAACTGAAAATATAAGCCCTAACTCTTCCAAAGCCTAACCCCTGCGGCCACCCGGTACTCAATAAAATCTAGCCTAACCTAAGTTTCAATAGGCTTCAATAATATTGGTTAGAGATCGAATAATGATATTCAGTCTAACACACAAGAAATTTATAATTTGCAGACGATAATGTTATTTTTTAGAACACAACATTTTTTATAGTTTAAACCTATACTTAAATTACTTATTAAAAATTTTACTCTTTCTCACATATTCTTTTTAATTTTTAACTGTTATAGACTTACATATTTAATTGAATAATAAATTAATGCCATTAATTTTCTTTCAAATTCAAATTAAATAAGAAAGCCTTTTTAAAATGTGATAAAACACTAAATATTATGAATTTATGTTCTAGCTGATTTATTTTGTAACTTTATTGTATGACTTACACACTTTGCAGCTGGCTTAATATACATTTTTTTTTGTTTTTCATACCTGCAATAAAAAAAAAGAATTAAATTTACTTAAAATGATAAAGTAGGATGAAAATTTATTTGCAAAGGTTTTCTATAATACGAGTCGTTCTGTCCATACGTTAGACAGTTAGATCATGATGATTCTTGGTACAATTAAGAAAGCGTAGCAAAGGAAGTAAGGTTATAAATGCCCAACCCCCACCCCAATAAAAGCTATTTGGGACAAACCACCTTTTGGGGCAAGGCTAAACTAAAAGTAACACGCATAAAAAATTGAATAATTAATAGTGATCTTAATTCATCAAGAAAAGGAAATGATGTTTTTTAAGGAATCATTAAGTTGGGTTTACAGCAGGAATCTTAAGGGATAAGACAATGGACAATAAAATTATGAATATGGATAATCTTTATGCGCAAAATTACTTACACAGTTTGGACAATGCAAGTTTGAACCAACCAATCTAGTTTCAATATAAAGATTTTAAACGGCTAATGTTTATAAATGTTTGGATACCAGCACACTGAGTGTCCTATGTACCCTCCCTCACTCCCTGGGTTTGAATAACAGCACACTGAGTGTCCTATGTACCCTCCCTCACTCCCTGGGTTTGGATAACAGCACACTGAGTGTCCTATGCACCCTCCCTCACTCCCTGGGTTTGGATAACAGCACACTGAGTGTCCTATGTACCCTCCCTCACTCCCTGGGTTTGGATAACAGCACACTGAGTGTCCTATGTACCCTCCCTCACTCCCTGGGTTTGGATAACAGCACACTGAGTGTCCTATGTACCCTCCCTCACTCCCTGGGTTTGGATAACAGCACACTGAGTGTCCTATGTACCCTCCCTCACTCCCTGGGTTTAGATACCAGCACACTGAGTGTCCTATGTACCCTCCCTCACTCCCTGGGTTTGGATAACAGCACACTGAGTGTCCTATGTACCCTCCCTCACTCCCTGGGTTTAGATACCAGCACACTGAGTGTCCTATGTACCCTCCCTCACTCCCTGGGTTTGGATAACAGCACACTGAGTGTCCTATGTACCCTCCCTCACTCCCTGGGTTTGGATAACAGCACACTGAGTGTCCTATGTACCCTCCCTCACTCCCTGGGTTTGGATAACAGCACACTGAGTGTCCTATGCACCCTCCCTCACTCCCTGGGTTTGGATAACAGCACACTGAGTGTCCTATGTACCCTCCCTCACTCCCTGGGTTTAGATACCAGCACACTGAGTGTCCTATGTACCCTCCCTCACTCCCTGGGTTTGGATAACAGCACACTGAGTGTCCTATGCACCCTCCCTCACTCCCTGGGTTTGGATAACAGCACACTGAGTGTCCTATGCACCCTCCCTCACTCCCTGGGTTTGGATAACAGCACACTGAGTGTCCTATGCACCCTCCCTCACTCCCTGGGTTAACAGTGTTACGGGGTGTTATAAGTAGCAGGTCTATCACAATAATAATGATAATAATAATTAACATTGTGACAGGGATATGTATTATGAAGAAATAAAGATAAATACTTATTTTAAAAGGTCGTTCTACAAATCACTTTCCAAAAATCAAGGTAATAGCAAAATTTTATAATTTGAAAAGTTTTTAACTAGCTATAAAGACGCATATATATTGTGCCTTAATGTTCCAAGAATCGTCATGAAAATAATTTTTTGCACGGAGGAATTAAGAGATTTCAATTGAAAGTTCAATTACTAGAGGTTTCTAGGGGCACTTGGGGAAAGATAGGGGTGTAAGACCTGTAAGAAGCTTCATGGTAAAGGACAATCATATCGATACAGCAGTTACCGAGATCTTTCGCTACCGACAGACACACACAGACAGTAACCCCTCTTACTTTTATACAAGGATACTAGATTTTATGAATAGATGCTTCATTATGTAACAAGAATTCTTGATATTTTGATAAGGAGTTACTTTTGTAAATGTAGGTTTAGAATTGGCCTATAAAATGCATTTTTATTTATAAAGAAGCTTACAGACATTAGACATACTATAGACTCATCAAATTATCTGTCCTTTTTCTTATATTTCAAATATTGATCTTTTTTCCTTCACTAACAATGGTCTTCTTGTTTTCGTTAGTTAAATTATTATATTATTTTTCATAGATAAATTAATTATAGGTATACGATACTTGTTTTTTCAGCACGGTTTATAGCCAATTCTGATCCATCGGGGAAAAAACGGATTTGGATCCAAGTTGGAGTAGTTATTTATTGTATCATATTATAGAAAGTTTTTTCGAAGGCCCGTGTTTTTCGGTTTTGCTGAGAACCGGTTTAATCCTGCGAAAATAAATCGGAATCGAAGCTATGCTGAAAAAATTATGGTGAGTATAGTCTAACATCGTCTAATACCATGCAGCAATTAGCAAGATAAATTGTGCAAGATCTTTGAACTCTTTTTTTATTAACCAAATAAGTCAACATAGAAGAAATGCCCTTTTTCAGGCTGTGGTGGCCTGGGCATGTTGGGAGATTTGCTTTAATCTAAAGGGACGCTCTTATAGCTTAAAAGAAATCAGAAATGACAGTTGATTTAGATATTCTCAAAATATTCTATTTGAATTGTAATTTTACCTACAATATCAATCAAGTTTATTGTTATTAAATAAAACTCCTTTCTAATGCCAGCATTATGGTATATATTGATATAATTACAGCAGTAAAGTCTAAAGCTAAATCATTAACAAAATATCATATAAAATATAAATTTAATCAATTCTTTAAAAGTTTATTACTTATTATAGAAAGCCTTCCGCGGATATTAAAATGTAAAAGTTTTAGGA
Source organism: Acartia tonsa (assembly GCF_053477335.1). NCBI lineage: Eukaryota > Metazoa > Arthropoda > Copepoda > Calanoida > Acartiidae > Acartia > Acartia tonsa. The sequence goes on along the minus strand of NC_137262.1, from coordinate 33,047,859 downwards.
TTAAAACCATGTAGCCCCAAGGGGTTAAATATCTGTGGAAAATTGTCTGTAATACAATGCTTTATATGATTTTTCAGTATCGCTGAGAACCGGTTCTAATCTAGCGGATGTCAATCTGTTTGGAAGCCGTACTGTAAATTTTTTAATAAAAAATATTACATTTTAGGAGATTGTCCTTTTCAACTATGGATGCGCTTTTAGTATAGGCCTAAAGATAGAACATTAAAAGTACGGTGTTAAGATCCTCTTTATACTAATTCCAGGATTTTTTTTACTTTCGATTACAGTTTAAAAAGTTGCTAAACTAATAGACAAAATTATAATAGTGATCTTATCTTTTTAAAAGATATATAATTATTGCTTCTATGTCGCATAATCAAAATTTTAGACAAGACATCAATTTCAAACAAAATACTATTCTTAGAATTGGAGGTATTGTCCGTGCTGAAAGATTATATTTTCATCCTTGTTTTATTATTGTAATAGTTAATGTATAATGTATATAGAGATAAAGGAAGAGTTAAATTGATGCAAAAAAAGTTTATTTGCAAAAAGGCCTTTTTCAGAAACGTTTCCAAGTAAAAAAGATCATCTGTTTAAGATAACATAAGTTACTCAAATCAAATTATTTCGTATTCCTTGATTTTAATAAAATTGCATGCCCTATAAAACATATATTTAATCAAGCCATCAAAAAAACATAATAAAATTTAACTCCAGAAGAACAATTCATTTTTTACAGGTTAATTGTTTTTTTTAAAGAAAGATGTTCATCTTTGTATTAAGAGAACAAGGACAAAAATGCTTTTAAGCAGCGAAGTGATACAAACTTAAGATTAATGTTTTATAACTTTTATTATCCGTCGATAACTAAGAAAGCTAAAATCTAAAACCGACTTATAATAATGGATTTATTACCAGATCTTACAGATAACTACCTGTCCCTCTTTTCCAAGGATCTTTTTCGTCTGCTTGCAAATTGTATCTGGCTAAAATATAGATCCCCGCAAACCACTCTCTTTACCCAATCCCATTCCTATTGGATGAACGAACTGATCAATAACAGATGTTTATGTAAGCAACATAAATTGACGACAATTTTTCCCCTGTCAAAATATCCCCATATATTCTATACCCATTCATCTATTAAAGACCACCGCTAATTAGGTATGTGGTATGTGGCTAACTTTTTATTCTGAAACCCATTTGTCCTTCATAAGTTTTTATATCTAAATTGAAAAAACCGAACAGTGAAACCATTATTTTTTCAAACATTTAAACTAATTTTAATATCAAATATTACTTTGAGGTTTTCAATGACATTTTTATATTTTAAAGAGAAAATCTAATAAAATCTTTTCAAACAAAAAGTATTTTTTTATATCATTAGATGTATAAAAGAAAAATGCTGCTATTTAGAGGCTGTAAGTGGCCCTCTTAAAGTTCACTGTACTGTATTAACATATGCTATGATGTAAAGATGAGTTTATTACCCCCATGAAAGAAGGATAAACTTTTTTGTCATTCAAAAACTTTTTCTGACAATCCAATCGTTTTATTGCCCCATATAACGACACCATTTAGGGTTGAACTTCATTCTTTTTCCTTTAATTTCTTGGTTAAGACATAATTTAATGTCTCTATGATACCTAATTGAAAATTGATAAGAATAGTTCTTTATCGCATCGTAATATAGTTAACTTTCTGCGGATATTAAAATGAAAAAATTATAAGATAAAAATCAGTTTTGTTAGCCCCGTTGGGCCGTTGAGTATTAATTTTATAATTCATATTTTAATATTCGAGGAAAATCGTATGTAATATGTTGCTATATATTTTTCAGTATAGCTAAGAAAAGTTTTATTCCAGCTATACTGGAAATATCATTATACAACATAAATACATATATGGACTATTTTGTTATTGTTATAGAGTTACTACCTACACTTTTTGGGTTTATCCCATTTTTTTAGGTATCCTCTTGCTAAGTTTAACATGAATAGAACGATTCTTACATGCGTAAATAATTGTTACGTACTGGTGGACCGAAACTAAATGTAGAAACATGACTTTTAATGACGATTTTCCTTTAAAATATTGTTCTTTTCTCTAAGGCTAGACAAAATGATCAATCGCAGGATGTTGTTGAAAATGATTAATAGGTTTATTATATTGGCCGAAATTTCTTTGGTTATAATTGCTTGGAGATACATAAATGGGGACAACTATATAAAAGCTCTTTCAGAAAATATCAGATTGGGTAGGTTTTAATAACTTTATGGTGAAGCCAAATCTAGTTGAGAATGATTAATTACTAGTAGACACCTTTAACTAAGATTGGCTGCCCGTCTGTCCAAAATTATGTTTTATATTGGTTTTCTTGGGATTTTAGATGAATATTTTTTGTGCTTCGCTACTTTCGGTTGTTGCAATCCTTGTTGATGCAATTATTTAGTTGCTCGCATTAAGTAGGATCATGACTAATATGAATGTTTTGTGCTTCTATAGACTACATTTCATTTCATAATTATTCTATTTTGATCGATTTATATCCTGTAACGGCTATGTTTTTTTTCTTTGTAGTACCCCGTTCATTATATTTAAACCTATAAGAAGCTTTACTGTAAAGGAGTATTACTTTGCTGAAGATGACACATAGACAGGCATATATTCTGTTACTATTATTTAAGAATTACTGTAATATATTTTTCATCTCTAATCGCTTAGTTTTAAAATAATAGGATGATTCCAACTTTTCCTAATTTACAATAACTAAATTCTGAATTATTGAAGAATTCGCTTTTTGTAGCGCAGTCATCATATAAATATGTTTATTGTTCATCCGTCCTACTGTACTACGTCTACTAAAAAATGTATCATAGACGGCAGATATAAAATAGCGTGGCCTAATTACTACAAGTACTACTGTTCTTTTTTTTCATTTTAAAAAAATGTGAAAAATTATTCTTGCTGTGCTATTGATGGACATTATTGTCCTTGTGATAGCTAGATCAATGAAATCAGGATCAAAGATCAATTGGTCCAAGAAAATAATTGCTTACAAAGAGAGGGATTGTTAAAAAGTTATCCAATAAAATGCCTAAAAAATTAGTTTTATTGGTCAAGACTAATATATTGTCGACATTTCTTAAATGACATTTTGCCATTGGTTAGGTCGTATATATAACATTAAATAAAAGAAGCCATAGCTAGCAATTAACCATTAACCGATATAACGATGGTCTAGTAATGGATTTAGAATGCGTGGATATTGTTTCTCCTAGCTGGCTAATTTAACGATACATCCGATACAACAAAATAATGACTGCATACTTATGATAATATACTGAGAAAAAAAACATTACATAAAAGTTTGACTTTTTTTATGGAACACCTATATAATTATGAAAAGGCTTTTTACATATGTCTTAATCTAAGGTAATTAAATAGTCTGATTCAAATAATCATGCAAGTCCAAAAAATAGGTTTTTGTTCAATAGTTATTAGAGGTTGGAGAAAGGGAGAAATATAGAAAAATATAGATAGATAGATATATAAAGAAGGAAAGAGAAAGAGACTACATAACAAAAATTATGCAATTTTTGTTATGCATCTGTTTAGAATGTAATTGTACTTTTGTTAATGATAAATCTATACATATGAACAGACACAACAAGGTTGAGATTATAGAGTAGAAGCGCAACTATAGGAATGTAAACAAAATTAAATACTGAGGTGTTTGATAGGATAAGACAATGCACGATAAATCAATTTAACCGTAAAATTATGATAAATAAAATAACCCCTGAAGTAGATAACAAACATTGGTGGAAAAGTGTGAACCCTGTTACTTTGTATAACTCAATCAAGATTCCGTTTACCCCAATACCCTTTTTTACGAATGGTAGAACATGTTCATAAATTATAATCATTTTAAAACACTACAATTATAATTAGGTTTCATAATGTGTTATAAAAAATACGATGTTCATTTTACTGATAAACGGTGTATAGACTGGATTAGCACAATATTAGCGTAGCTTCGCTACTCTATAACACACACCCTACATTCACGTATGTTGGTAATTATTTTGGATGTAGCATAAACTTAGCTGCCAACAGTTTTTGCTCATATGTGCTGATATTTGTCCTAGCAAAACGCGGACTGAATTGTTTCAACAAGGAAAAGGACATGTATCCTGAAGAATAATTGAGTAAATTTAATAAGGGAGGGAGGGGACATTGGGACGTTTATAACACGAGTCCCCAAAGTTTTATAATCAAGTATTCTTATTCGTTGGCTTACCTGCTTTTAGGATTTTTATTGAATTTTTATTGATTGGTTTATTAAATTGAGTGTCCTGACATATCAACCACTAATTGTAATCTAAAGAATTGGTAATTTCGTGTATCATCATTGGGGATGTATTTCAATTTATTGGCCATTGTCTTATGAGAATAGCGTTCAAGACAGAAAAGCTTAAATTACATAATAAAGCGATCATTAAATTGGAGAAAAATTTATTTCATAAGTTTTAATCTTTCCGCTTTTTGAGAAATGAGATATAAAAGTAAAACTAAAATAATTATGTCCATAAATAGCACAGCATTAAGAAGTTGCTTTCATAGATAGTTTGTTTTAACGATGTATAGGGGAGAAATGTACTTTTTGTTAACGTCTGTGGATTAACAAAAGTAGCATTGATAAAGCCACTTTTGACCGGCCGTTGACAAGTATACCTGACACCATAAGAACCAGGTACCTGGAGCGCCATACTGACTTTAAAAAGCATAAAATCTACATTTTTGACAAATCCTCCTTAAACTTTGAGGGAATGTTCATCTTAAGTATTGAACCATTTTGATAAACGGCGATAAGTACGCAAATTTTGCAAAACAGCCGTTTTTTATATTGTGTTTTTTTACTTCTTTAAATTTACAAAAGTTACGATTTTTTTGATGAAATTGCTATGCTAAAGACATAAGAATATGACGTGTATATTACCAATTAAAAATGACATTTTGTGCATTAACAATGATTCTTCAAATTTACATAAAAGGAGAAAGACTTAAAAAAGGACTACAAAAAAATCACGTTAAAAATTCGAGTTTGAATAAAACTTGTAAGATCAAGATGAACGCTTTGCTTTAGGAATTATGATTCCATTGTATTTAACTTGTTTTTTAAGAAAAAAGGCATTTTGATTCAATACAACCCTTCTTTCTCTATAAATCTATTAACTACCAAGATATATGCATAGACTTATATATAGGAAAACATAAATTTAATGTCCATTTTCCTATTCTAATATAATGTGTAGAGAAGTCTCCATATTTTAAAAATCCATTGTATATGTTTATTATTGTATAAATGTGACTGCCTTGCAAAAAATCAAATTGCACACATTTGTTTGTGTGCATGTGTGTGTGTGTGTGTGTTTGTGTTTGTGAGTATGTAAGTTTGTGTATGTGTGTGTGGGGAAGGAAGTTTTTGCAATATTGGCGAACATTTCCGACATTGTACACAACATAAAGCAGATAGATGGATAGATAGATAAATAGATAGATACATGGATAGAGAGACATATTTTGAAAAACTAACTATAGTCTAAATTTAGGGACAATGGCAAAGCTCCAGATTTTTTATTTAGTATCTGGTAGCATTTATTTTTTTTGAGAAAAAAAAATTGTAAAATTATTGCTCACTAATACTTGTAATTTAATGGCTGTGTATCCCAGAATTACCACAGCCTCCCCCCCCCCCCTCCAAAGGAAAAATATTTTTTTCAAAATTATTCTTAATTAAAGTTTGAAAAAGTTCAGTTTAAAGGCCTTTTCCTCAAACAAACAACATTTGAACTTTTTGAAGGGGGTGGATGTATTAAAGGCACAAAAATTTATTTGTAAGAAATAATATAGAGACAGATAAGTACAAACAAAAATCTTTAGAGAAAGATTAATTCAATATCCATTGTCCTGTCCCTGCTTTTCTAGATTTGTTATGTGAATGATTAAATGACTAGAATGTTGTAATATTTGAAAACAAAAATTATTATTTTATCTGTCAAAATTGATGTGTTAAATAATTACATTCTATAATACTATGTATATTAGTGGCTTCGCACCCAGCTTCTATAAATTTCTAACAAAAAAGCGAATTAACCCCCATATCTGATACTTATTCTAAAATTATTTTTCTTTTTTGGGGGTTGGGATGGGTGAAAGACATTTTTATGAACCTTTTTCATAGGAACGTGGAGGTGCGAATCCACTATAAAACAGCCATAAACCTGACCAGGTCCTAAAGAAGAAATATCTGAAAAATTTTAGCTTTTGGGTCTGTCGTAAAGATACACACACACACAACCAATTATTTCTTTTAAAGAGGACTATCCACGAACAAGAGCACGTGATTCTAAGTACCTTCCAGCATTGATCCTGAGTATTTTCTTTCAGAATATAATAGGTCACTATTAATAATTAATATATTGACGAGAAAATTTATGTTTCACCACTTCAAGTTGAAGAAAAGTAAAAAATGTCCACCATTTTTCGTTAAAATTCTATCAATCGTTTTGTTGAGTTCGGGGTGTCTTTAATTGTCCATGTTGTCAAATGATAAAAATTAAAAAAAGTCAAAAGCACATTTACTATATCTCATATGTATGTTTAAATTAATGCTAATATGGATTAATTTACAATCTATATTACACGAGTATTCGCATATGTATCATCAAATATCCATTTTATTAAAAGAATTAGCTTCATAAAAGTTTTCAAAATCAATTAAAATACCTAAAAATACATAGTGAAACATAAATTTTCTCGTCAATATATTAATAATATATGGTGACCTATTATATTCTGAAAGAAAATACTTAGGATCAATGCTGGAAGGTACTTAGGATCATGTGCTCTCGTTCGTGGATAGTCCTCTTTAATGATAAATACTTAATTAAATTGTGTAATAATATAAGACTTATAGTATTGCAACTCAGTAATATGCTTTGGAGTAGCTGCACCTGCCTAAAAATTCATAAGTAAGATAATTACAATTTGATTATTTTTTGTCAGGAAATTTGCTCGTTTACATTTTAAGTATCTTTAATTTAAATTCATAATTTTTTTGCATATAATTTAAGATTGTCTCAATCTCTCTCTCTCTCTATTTTTTTCCTTTATTTTTTCTTTCTTTTTATCTCTATTTCTCTATTTCTTCTCCCTTTCTCTTTGTCTCTTTTTCATATCTTTCTGTCTCCTACACTATCTCTCTCTTCTAGTTTTCTCTCCTATTTAAAATTAACTTTTAGATGTTATTGTCTTTAAACCTGTAAAAAATTTAAACCTTTTGAAAATTATCCAAAGTATTTAAAGTCTTAAAGACCCCATGATGCTAAGATGCTAAAGATAGATATTCTGAAAAACAAAACAAAAAGAGTATGAAACAATTTATCTTAATTGGAAATAAAGACAATAAGCTCTTACATTTTTAGAGAAGTCCTCACTGTATCTGGCAATGAAGTGCACCTTTTTATGGACAAAGGCACTCCTTTTTTCTGCTATACATTTGTTTTCAGAATACCCGTCTTTCTGTCAAACATCTTGGTCGTGACATATTCTCTCTGTTTAGCAATATTGCCATTTTTGTTCCTTGGCTGATCCTAGCAATTAGGTGTCCATACATTATGCAATACCATGCATTTGATTTTAGTCAAAAAAATTAATCAATGGGAATTTGGTATAACCCCCCCTCCCCCTCCCTTAAGAGAAATATTTAAGCCAATCAATTAACACGTATATCTATAGAGTAATCAATAAGTTATTCAATAAACGGGGTGTTCCTTAACCTCAAAATGATGTATTTTGATTTTATTTTTGATTGAAATGTGGATAAAAAAGATCTATTGAATGATAATGAACGCTTTTTTCAATAATGCTGAAGTAAAAAAGATGTATTGGTAAAAATGATTGGACACCATCCTATTATTCATATTCCAGTCTAAGCTATGGAAAGAATATTAAAGTCTATTTTGTCTGTCCTCTTGGATCTCGCTAACCACTGAACCAATTGAGCTCTCAATGTAAGGGAAGCTTCAGAAATATGCAAAGAGGCTTTAGACTTTTTCATTTTTAAATATTTTTCTTAGGATGGTATTTTTAAAAATTCTGAACATTGTGTTTTTGGAGGGAGGTTTTTTTCCTGGGAGGGGAGGTATCCCCAAAATAATTAGAAACCTTCCCTGAAACTATCAAGAAATAAGAAGCTTTGCTGCAAAGGAGCACCATATCAGTCCAGCAGTTAGTGAGATCATTTGCTACACACGACACCATGACAAACAAACATCCTGTTACTTACATTTAATGAAAGTTTACCATAAGAGCAGTTTTTCTTTTTTGATAATAGAAAAACATACCTAAAATAGAAAAATGAATAATTAGTAAATCTATTTGTTTGCCAATATTGTGCAAAATCTTATTTATAAATAGTTTTATATTTTGCCGCTAGATAGCGCTATTCTACAATTATTTTTACTTTTTTCCAAGAATATTTAAAGTTGCATTAAAAAAAAAACATTTGCCTAATAGTTTTTTTTCTCGTATTCATTCGAATCCGGTGGATAGGAACCGGTTCTCATCCATACGAAAAAACTATGTCTAGCATCGTATTATATCCAGCTTTGTACGAATATAGAAATGTACAATCATAAGATTAAAACTAGTTTTTTTAGCCGGTGACTTCATCACCTCGGGGCTAAAAAAAACTAGTTTTAATCTCATAATTGTACATTCTATATCCGCGGAAAGCCGTTTATAATACGATGCGAGAAATAACTATTATACTTTTAGATTTTAAGATAAAAATTACATACAATATTTTTTAATTGTAAGGAAAATAATTTTATCTAGTATCAAAAATATATATTTTCTAATTTTGACCTATTAAATAATTGTTATTATGTTCTTCCACATTTGGATCGACTAATATTTTAGGATTCTTATCTTTATAAGGGGCTACAAAAGCCGTCAGTCCTTAGCGTGTTAGAGTGTGTTTTTCATTACCCCCTGGAAGCCCAAGAAAATCTAAGAAAAAATACAACCTAATCATAACTGTATTTTGTTTTAAAAAATTTAATATTTACAAAAAAAAAGCCGCCATGAAATTAACAAAAATTGAGCACACACAATTTTGTCATTAATTGAATAACCATAGGAGAATCTTTAACCGAGCAACATAACGGTAAATCTATATAATACCCCCCCCCCCCCCCAAATAAAAACAGCAAATTGTTCTATTACCCTTCCCCCCCCCCTTTGAAAAATGTCATAATTTTGATCATTACTCATTTAATGGCTTCCCATAAAGCGCCCTTTTTGGCACGGGGTCTTGGAAATTACGTAGGTGCATTTTTCATGTTAGAAGGGGAGGGGGGGGGGGGGGGTGGTAGGTTAAAGGCTTTCAAATTTCTATATCTAATCCATAATTTTAGGCCTCTGGTTTTAGGTTTTGGGAGTGCACACAAAAAAGCAAAAAAAATGTTTATAAAAAAAATCATATACCTTAAAAAGTAAGGTAGATGACCATTTTTCATTAAACGCGTGCACATGTATTTGAAAGGAGAGGGATGTGTGAGAATACAAAGGGATGTTGACATCCCAGTATATCCATTTCGAACGCCCAATTTTAAGCTTATACATCAAAAACGGTACAAAATTGCAACAAAGGCAAGAAGTATATTCAAAATTAGCTGTTTTATGAAAACACTTAATATGTAGAATGTATGACATATTTTTAAGGCACCGAAACAGCAAATAAACAACGGTATACGTTGGTTAAAGTTAAATTCATAAACCAATTTTAAAGGATGTTTTTGAAGTAAAGCATTTTTACACCCCAAGGTTAAATGGTCACTAATAATGTTATTTCGGTTTATTTCATGGATAGAATTGCCCTATAGATTCAAAACTATTTCATTTGTAATTTTGAATATATTATTTTTTATAGGGTAGCTTCGCATAAATTTATGTTTCTATCCTTGTTTTTATTTATTTATGGATCTAATATGGCATCATGACCACAGTAATATCCTAATCCCTTTTGTTATGACCAGTTAGGTGTCATAATGTTATATGTCAAATCATCAAATATGGCATCAAACATTTGTCATACCAGAATCAAAACAAGTATCATGTTCTTTTTAGTAGGAAAGCTTGAAAGTTGCAGTCATGTATAATTTTAGAGAAATTCTATGAAATAAAAATACTAATATAAAACCTTGTAAAAAGCAATGCTTCCCTGTAAAGTAAAGCACAATTATTCCAGTATTTTAGGTATATTAAAGTACTTTAAAAAAGCTTTCCCAAAAATACCAAACTACTCCAAAATAAATGTTTAATGTGTAAAAAAGCAAAAATAAAGGCGTACTAAAAAACCTTAGTATTAACTATTTTTTCCAAAGACTAATACATAAAGATAAGTTTCAGAGAAGCATTTTATACTATATAAAGCATTATGTCATATTAAGCGTCCATTCTTAAATATGTTATCTAATATGGACAAATTTTATTAGTTTTTGGCAAGATGGATCTTTTAGATACGCGCTTTTTCAAACGGTAATCAAAGGGTGTTTTTTGACGTTATATGCTATTTATTCATTTAAGTCGATGGACTTCCATACATATGAAAAAAAACTTTTCTTCAAAAAAAATCTAAGTTAGGTTTTAAGAATAAAACATAAGATTTTATCAAATGTACGAGAACGTTTACATAAAACAAAGCACAGTTTTTTTGAAGAAAATCAAGCTTGAGGTGGGACCGAAAAAGGACAGTAAAGTGCAGTTATGTAGAACTCGTTAGGGCGGGATTCTCTTTCTGATTTCAAGTGATTATTAAAGAAGCCAGAGCATCATCCGCTTGCGATACTATTATACTATTAGTAGTTATTAGTATTAGGCTAAGTAACATTCAAACAAACAACCAACTATTTGACTGCAAAACCTTTACCTGGAAGTCCTAAATGTATAATAAGGAGTAGCGTCTTTATTTTGACCAAGACATTCTAATCTAATTATTTATGTCGCTTAAAATTAAAACTTGTATGGTTGCTTAACTTGAAAAAATGATTATTTTTCTTTTTTAAATTTACTGGCAGGCACATATATTATTAAATAAGCAATGTGTAAAATTTAAATCATAATCATTAATTAAACTTTTGCATTTTAAAGATCGTAACTACCCTACAATAAAAATGACTATCTTTACATAGAACGTAATTTCTAACGCCTTGCGGCAAATTTTGGACTGACCTGGGACGTGCAAGGGGATAATAAATTGAAGCCCCCGCCCCCCTTATAATAAAAAAAAGCATGGACGTCCATGTTTAAAATATTTTTTTTCTCATATATCTTCAATCGATATATTATTACTTGGATGTTGCACTCGAGTTTTATGTACTCTAATTAATTTTAATTCACAGCTTGCTAAAAAAAAGATACCCACTTTACCCCACCCCCCCCCCCTCGTACTGGATGAACAAACTGACCAAAAAATGAGTTCCAATTGTCAACCTAAATTGACGACAGATTTTCCCCTGGTAATACATCCACGTATTGCACCGCTTTGCACAATATTTCTTGTCCTTGTTATGTAAGTAATGCGTACAGCTAACGTAATCGCAAAGCATATAGAAATAATTCATATACAGAAAAAAATAATTCATATGCTATTATTTATTCTTAATCTTAACAGTCAAATGCATTTTTAATTAATTGCTTTTTAGCTTAAACAGAAATATTGATTAAAAATGTAGATTAGGTTTAACAAATATGATAAGAAACACTGGTAAGGAAAAAATCATCACACTTACCAACGGACCTTTTTTGCATTTAAAACTTGAAATATTAAGGAGGGTGGAAACGTTTTATCTTTACAACCCCTTTGTATAGGGGCGTAGGGACCCTATGAGGTGTCTCCAAAACTATCCACCCTTAAATTTTCCAAGGGGTTTGTTACAGCATTCGGCAAACTACTGACCATGAATGCATTAAAAACAAACTGTATCTTAAATTATCTAATTTTCATTTGGCGTTTTCTTTTTTTAAGTATAAACTTACTTATTTTAGGCTAGGTTAAATAAGGAATACTAGAGCTCAAAGGGGATTTACAGCTCTTCGCGGGGAATATCAAAATAAATAGATGAAGGGAAGAAGTTTGTTGGTCCACCGTTACAGGGATCATATCTTAGTGTTCTTTCAAATAACAATTATATCTATCCGTCCGTCCGTCCGTCTGAAGCTTAAGATCTCGGTAACCACTGAACCGATTGGATTCTACTCTTCAGGGTATATCGGTCCTGTGGTGGTTTTAAGCTATTTTCTTGGAGGGTGGGACACCCCCAAACCCCCTAAAAATAAAGATTTCCTTGGTCCTTTTTTTTGCAGAAGATTTCCTTCGTCCTTTTTTTATGCAGAAGATTTCCTTGGTCCTTTTACGAATTTCGCCAAATTTTTTTTTATCACCTCTTGGGGCAAAGCCCCTAGTGGCTAGGGGCGAAGCCGCTAGTAATTAAAATAGCCTAATAATTTGAATTTATCTATTCTTATTTGTATTTGATGTTTATAACAGGGATCTAAAGGGATATCACAATTGGCGATAAATTTATGTACACCCCCAAAGAGGATATACAAAACTACCATTCTGTAGATTACAATTAGTGGCTAAAAAGTTTGGACAAACAACTCAATAAACCAAACAATCAAAATTCAATTAAAGTCTATGTTTCGGTATGTATTTCTTGTATTCCCTGGCAAGTTCGAACCCATTAATCCCTTTTCCTTACACCAGAATTTCCCAGAGAATGAGTGTGTTACGCGGCATTCCTAACTATCTCTGCGCGGCGCGTGGCTTGTAAACGAACAAAAGAGACGCGCACTTTTCCTTTGATTAGTCCCACGTGAGGAGCTACGTGAATGAAAATAATGTATTGCTTGAATATACATGCGCTCTGATGTGTGGAATATCTCAAATAAGCCTTCCTGCTTAGTTTGACATCATATGTGGTAAGAATTTATCTTTAATTCTTGAAAATAAGCGTAGAATGGTACAATTTTATGAAGAAATTTAAATCATTAATTTTTCAACAAATAGACCATTTAACTGCTAAGTTTTGATATACGAATATTTACTTTTATATTATTGATCATTTTATTCTAAAATTATCAATTTCTGATGCGATTTAATATGATTCGTGCCAATTTAAAGTTTTTTAGAAAATTCATATTTTTTATTAAATTGAAATCACGCAACCTCGATGTTACAAAAATAATAACCATTAATTTTATGTAATTAATTCTTATATTTTTGTTTTAGACTTACTGTTTTCATGGTAATAAATACACATTCGTAAACTTCACTATGTTGGTCATTCGGAGGGCTTCGAGATAAGATTTCGAGAACGGCTAGGCAATGCGTTCCGAAACAATGAAAACAAGACAGAACAGATGCAGCTAAGAAGAATCTGTGAAGTTTTGTGAATGTGTTGGTTGTGATACCTTAACACACATTATTATAGTCGTAATCAGTACAGTTAACTTTAGTGACAATCATGGGTCCTAAAAAGAATAAAGGTGAACAATTGAGTAAGCGGCTGCGTCCAGCCGTTGATGCCCTAACCAGTGAGCTAAGTAGAGTGATGAAGTTGGTCAGTGATACTTCAGAACTTGATGTTAGACATCTCACTAAGGAGTCAATCCTTGTCCACGACAAGTTCGAAACGTTCGACAGCATCATGGGCGGTTTTAGCAAGCTTGGTTTGAGAATCCAAGAGCTTGATGAGTTTAGTGACATTTATTCTGATATAGTTACTGTGCAAAAAGACTATAGTGCCTTGAAAGATGCTCTTGATGCTATAGAAGAGCTTAGTGACATTCAAAGTGTTGTTGATGTAGTTGGTGATAATTTGCCTAACCATCAGGCTGAACTATATGATCGATGCTTGAAGATCGTGAAAGTTATTAAAGGGCCATATTTTCCCTTGCCTGATTCAATTATAAACACTTTGTCTGCATTGATGAAACAATTGGCTGAGGTTAAGCTTGAACCTATGAAGCCACCCACGACGACGGCGGGTGCCTCGACAGCATCGCCATTTGTGTCACCGTTTGGCACACCACAGTTCGTCACCGGTTCTATGTTCACGCCAGGATATATGAATCGTGTTGACGAACGTCTTCTCCCCAGCTTCGACGGCCAGGAAGCATCTTACGTAAGTTTTAAAGACAATTTTAAAAAACTTACTGTAGGACAGGACCCGTCGTATTTGCAGTTATTGTTGAGCAGTGAGAAGGTCTGTAAAAATAAAGAGCTGAGACTCCAATTAACTCAGATTCAATCGCATGAATCTCAGTGGGCTTACCTTGACTCGCGTTTCAAGTCGAAGACACGTCAAATGCTCTGCCTTTTCAACCAATGGGAGAAGAAGTCTAAACCGTCGGACTCCAACCAGATTGTGACTGTGTTAGCAGAGTTTGGTGGTGCAGTTAGCCAGCTGGAGCAGCTGACTAAAGATGATGAAGAAGATGAGGTTACCACAAGCCAGTGGTTGACCGTGATACTTCTGGAGATGTTATCCAAGAAGTTGCCCCGAGATTTTCAAGATAAGCTCAATTTGGCATTGGGCTCAATGGATGTCCCAAATTTGCCAAAGTTGATGCAGATTATGGAGGAACAGAGGGGCGCTATTTTAATGCGGTGTTCGACTGATATGGACACCCCCTCTAAGAAGAAGGGTAATCCTGCGACAGCAGCTACCGCCGTAGGTAAACCTGGTAAATCTAAGATGAAGCAGTCATGTTTTGTTAATGGCTGTGATGACATGCACTTACTTTACAAGTGCCCAAAATTTCATGACCTGTCAGTGCCAGACAGGAAGAGTGTTGTGGAGAGTGCTGGATGCTGTTGGCTTTGTTTGCAGAAAGGGCATAAATCTGTGGATTGCCCGAAGGCAGATGTAATAGGCGGATGCAAAGTGGATAATTGTGGTATGACCCATAACAACCTTCTCCATGAGAGTGTTGATATGGCTGCCGCCGTCTATGAAGCACATACTTCCCCTGAGGCGAACTTAATGTTAATGTTACAACAATTAGACGTCGTTAATATTAATCGCCAGAAGGTCCCAGTGACCGCCATGTGGGATACTGGTTTAACTACCTCAATGGTAACCCAGTCACTTGTTAATAAACTTCAGTTACCTTTTACTGGACGTTCAGCAAGAATTTCTCTAGCTGACGGTGAAGTTAAATGTCTCCCGACGGTCAAGCTATGTTTAGTTGATCGACACAAGAATTATCACATGTTAGAACCTGTGGTAGTGCCTCTCATTGGTCCAAAAGAGGCGATCTGCTCCATGAATCCTGTGGAGGCAGCTGTTTTGTTTGATATGAAACCTGAAGATTTTACTTTGGTTAATGGGCAAGTGGATTTGCTCATTGGGCACCTCTGCCCGTCGATGTTTCCCTACTCTGAACGCTCAGTAGGAGAAACCATGCTTTATTCCAGCCTGTTTGGATCTGGATATTTTGCTGTTAGTGCTAATGGATTAGCAAAGAGTAGGTATGTTGTCTGCTCAGATTTCGAGTTGGAAAGTGAAGCTATAGGGTTTTTAAAACCAGAAAGCTCAGATGTTCAGCCGCAGCCGACTGTTGGTGCTGCTTGTGATGCTATTATTGAACCTGTTGGTTCTGCTTGTAACGCTGCTGATGAACCTTTTGGTTCTGCTAGTGCTGCAGCCGTTGACAACATGGCTACGGCGGGTGTTGCCGTGGTTATTACTGATAATGATGTTAGTTGTGCTGCAGTTAATCCTGATGATATTGGTAATGATACTGTAGCTGTTGATAACACTGTTATGGCGGATGTTGAGCCGTTGAATGATTCGGTTCCAGCCGGACAAGAGCTGACGGGAGTTTCGGTTCCGGCTGGACAAGAGCCAACCAGTGTTTCAGTTCCAGCTGGACAAGAGCCGACGGGAGTTTCGGTTCCAGCTGGGCAAGAGCCGATAAGAAATTCGGTCCTGGCCGGACAAGAGCCGACGGGAGTTTCGGTTCCGGCCGGACAAAAGCCGGTAGATAATTCTAAGTTTTATGACAGCCACACTTGGCTGCTGCCAACCTTGCCGCCCGATACAGGGTAAGAGGCCTGCAATATAGCGGGTGGAAATATGGCGGGTGTTGCCGCCAGAAAGTCATTGAAAATTTTCAAACCACACATATCTAATCTACAACATAAACTATTTATGTGAAAATGATCTTTAAAGAAAAAATATTACAAGTTATATGTTGAGCTTGTGAAAGGAACCTAAATCGGTTCTGTAAAGAATAAGTATTCATTATTCAACTAATTTTATTGTTCATACCTAAGCACAAAAATTCTACAAAACTGTTTAGACTTTTAAAGCAGATTTTAAAAGATTTTGTTTCTTTAAGTATGATTTTGAAAAGCAAAAGTTCGTGTGTATTAACTACCAAATGATTTTTGCAGAATTAAAATACCTCGAAAAATGTATTTTTTTATGGTTCACGTTTACTTAAAAAATGTTATTTCTCAGATTCTCATATGAAATAATGCATTAAAGTAAAGAACACAACATGTAATATTATTATGATAATGTTTAAAATATTCCTCATTATTATTTTAAAAGATTATCGCAAAAAATCAAGATATTTGTTTAAATTTGTAAGCAAATAAAAGTTTTTCTTTCATTCCGGAGGCAGAGATTTTTAACAATTCATGTACAAAAGTTTTTCTTTCACTCCGGGAGCTGGGATTCCTATTAATCCACGCGTAAAGATTTTTTTTCATTCCGAGAGCAGAGATTCGTAGTAATATACGTACCTAGCGATTTCGGACAATTTTAAACCTTGAGAAAATACTTTTAGCAATTATTTTCCTAGGTACATATATTTTTCGTTCATGTTTAAGCATTTATAATAATGAACACGATGTATGATATTATTAAAATATTGATTATTATTTTATATGAATATCACAGAATTAATTTAAGATAAACTATGCATATTTTAAATTAACCTTACCTTCATTTTTATCGCAGATATTAAAATTGAAGCAGTATTTTTTTAAAAGAAATAACCCATTTCTTAAGATTTATAAGTAACGCAAATTTTGATACAATTTCGTTTAAACTTTCGAATCGATGCAAGATTTTTTTCATTTGAAATGCAAACTTAAGTTTTTTATACGTTTTCGCAAGTTTTTTCAATGATTTAAGTCTTTCCGAGACCTGGGATTTTTTCGCGGAAAATTTCCTAGGTACCTACGCAGATATAAACATTTTTATCCTTGTTGGATTGAAATTTGATATGATAAGAAATTAACAAAATGAGATTTTACATCATTTAAATATTTCTTTATGATTTATTATAATCACATAAATAATCTAATATTAAATGCATATTAAAATTATTACTATTTACCTTTGAACTGATGTACCTAAAGAAAAAATGCAGATTTTTTTCGCCGATGAATTAAGTAGATTCTTTGATTTTCGTAGAGTTAAGCTTAATAAGACCGCTTTACGCCGTACCTAAGCTCTGTTTCCTCGGCCAGGCATGACGCAAAACGGCAAAACTAAAGCATAAAATATTTTATTTGATTGCTTTGACCGATGATTTTAAAAGTTTCTTTGAATTATTTCAGGATTCTTTTTATTTTTGATTTGAATTAAACATCACTAATTATGTTTGTTTCAGTTGATGCAGCCCTGCGCCAGAAATCCTGTTAGAAATTATGCAGTATCAAAAGTTGTGATGGAAAGTCATAACGTCCAACAGGATAGCTGGAACATGGCAATTATTAATATTTGATGGATATGTTAGTTTGTATCTTGAGGGATTCATTCTAACTGAGGCCCCTTGCCTTTAATTATGACTGTATGAATATGTATATGTTGCTTTCTTCTTAAAACAGAGAGAAATTGCAGATTCAGCATTTAGAGAAGTTCTTTTCTTATATTGAGCTTTTGTTTTATTTTGGTAAATTTATTTTGCATATTTCAATTGCAATTTTAATTTTACGCAATTTTGATTCACGAAGATTTAAAATTATGAAATTTTAATTTTCCGAAGTTTGATGATTTTTTTACAGTCATATTTTATTTAGATTTAAGTATCTATTTTATTAAAACATGTTTAGATTTAAGGATCTTACTTATCTTATCTGAAAAATGTTTAGATGTAAGCATTATATTTTTCTATCGGAGAAAAATTCTAATTATTGAGAAGTTTTTTATGCAATTTTACTTTTCTTTTCTAGCAAAAAGATTTAGTAGAAGAAATGTTATTATTTAATCTTTCTTTCTTTTGATGAAAAAAGTTTGAGTTGATTATTTAATTATCGATGCGATTTTTAGTATAAAAATCATTACCTATTTTATTATGTAAGTACCTAATTGAAGTTTGGGTACCAATGATTATTAATTCATGTATTCGCAATTACATGGTCTGTAATTCTAATTTTATTTGAGATTATGAGGCCATGATATAATGAGATGTGTGAGTGGTAAATGTGCATTTCATGAATGTTGAATGCTTTTCCCATTCCTTATTCCTGTCCTTATGTGGTAGCTGAGGCGGTTTGAGTTATTGTGGTATTCGTAAGTTACCATAACAAATTTTAGGCCTTATGGCCATGACATTTTAAACTCTTGTGGTTTATGTGTTGTGAGATTGTGATTTCGTGGACACTGTCTGCACGCATATTGCAAAGATGAGGTATTGTGTTCGATTCCCAGTGAATAGACGGGTGTGTTTCGGTATGTATTTCTTGTATTCCCTGGCAAGTTCGAACCCATTAATCCCTTTTCCTTACACCAGAATTTCCCAGAGAATGAGTGTGTTACGCGGCATTCCTAACTATCTCCGCGCGGCGCGTGGCTTGTAAACGAACAAAAGAGACGCGCACTTTTCCTTTGATTAGTCCCACGTGAGGAGCTACGTGAATGAAAAAATAATGTATTGCTTGAATATACATGCGCTCTGATGTGTGGAATATCTCAAATAAGCCTTCCTGCTTAGTTTGACATCATATGTGGTAAGAATTTATCTTTAATTCTTGAAAATAAGCGTAGAATGGTACAATTTTATGAAGAAATTTAAATCATTAATTTTTCAACAAATAGACCATTTAACTGCTAAGTTTTGATATACGAATATTTACTTTTATATTATTGATCATTTTATTCTAAAATTATCAATTTCTGATGCGATTTAATATGATTCGTGCCAATTTAAAGTTTTTTAGAAAATTCATATTTTTTATTAAATTGAAATCACGCAACCTCGATGTTACAAAAATAATAACCATTAATTTTATGTAATTAATTCTTATATTTTTGTTTTAGACTTACTGTTTTCATGGTAATAAATACACATTCGTAAACTTCACTATGTTGGTCATTCGGAGGGCTTCGAGATAAGATTTCGAGAACGGCTAGGCAATGCGTTCCGAAACAGTCTAAAAAGTTGTTATGTCAACGAATAACAAAACGCTTTTCTAAAACTTTGAGGATTAGTGTAATAAATAGCTTAATGTCCATTCCTTCCCTCCTTGAATGACGAATGAAATGGAGACCAAAGATTATATCTTGAGAGGCCCTATCCCTATCCTCGAAACTGCAGCCTAACTAATTTATGTAAATTTGTATTTGTATATTTACTGATTAAATATCTTGTATGGCAATTTGTAGTACTATTAATCATTTATTACTAGATAGGGGTCTTACAAAATAAATAGAATAGTTTTCCCATAGTCTATTTAATAAGTCATAATGTCCATAAAATTTATATTTTAATATTAAACTTCCAATTATATTGTAATAATAATGGCATTATGATTATAGTTGCTAAAATAAAATCACCTTGACAAATAAAGGGACATTATTAAAATTTTGTAACACCAAATATACAAATATATCTGTAAATATTATTGAAATAAGCACATATTAGCTTAGTTCTATAGCCCCTAAACATTTCAATTTACAGCATAACCATTAGATACCTTGTAGCATTATATAGTGCTGTAAACATCGTTACTTAATATCTTAAAAACCTAGAAAAGGAGTGGTGGCAATTAAAATTGCCAATATTTGAGATTTGCCTAAAATTAATGAATGAATAATTTAATTGTCATTTTTATTTGGTTAGCTAAATTTATCAAGGAAGAATAATTCTTTTTGAGTAGAAAGGTTACTCTATAACTCATGATTAGTATGTCAGTATGTCCTTTATAAAAGCATTCTGTAAAAAAAAAGATGAATTACTCGGCTGATATGTAAAATAGACAGCTGTTTTACCCAAAGAGCACATAAAGCACCTAGTCTGTCCGTCTGTCATAAACGCCAAGGAGATATTAAAGTTAGGTATTAATATCTAAATAGTTGTATCTATGTAACAGTTACCAAATAATGAGTTAGAAGCAACTTTCGTATTAGAGAGGTATACTTATTTAAAATACATTGTATATTCTATCTTGAATTTGCTTTTTCTTAGGAAAATTGGGGTTAAGTTTTAAGGAGGGAGGTTACATTGGACTGTAAATTACACTAGTGCCCAAAGTTTTATAACGTTATCTTATTTGTTGGGTACACGTATTGTATTTGATTGGCCGGTTCAAACTATTAGTATCCAATCTTTTCAATAATTCTAATATCAAAAGGGGTAATTTTGTTTATCATCCTTGAGAATGTATATCAAAGTATCGTCCATTGACTTATCCCTCCAGATACGTAGGTATAATTTGTTTTATCTCCAATGGCCATGTCCCTATATGCCATTTCCAACACCTACTGATAAGTGGGTGTGTGGAAATATTTGTTTCAAATTGTAAAAATAGATAATTTAGTTATAGATGAACAATCATTGCTATTTACTTCCCCTACCAATAGTATTATATATTTTTATTTTATATTTATAATTACGTTGGGTCCATAAAATCTATTTACATTAAGCTAAGGAGAGGACAATGACTTTAAGATATACTGACTCCCAAAGTTTATAACTTGTTCTGTCAAACAGTTTATAACATGGAATGGTTGAAGAAGGTAAGAGTGTCATTATTTTGTTTATCATAAATGGAGGGTTCATTGCTATATTGACCATTGTCTATGCCTTCAGATATGAAAATTACATTTTTAAATACACTTTGTTCCTCTAAAATTTGTTACCTTTATTGTTCCTCATAGAATTGCCAAAACCAATTTGATTGAATAATTAATTACCATGAATTTTTATTCTACTCATCACTGTAAATATTTATATGCATGTATGTGGGCAGGAATGGGGATATGGAACCTTAGGGATAACTATTTTGCCTCTAACCTTTTCACTTTTCAGAATTTTTTTTCTTCTTACTATTAGCATGCAACTAAACTGAAGATTTGGTTGGGTGGGTAGATTAATTACTTTTCTGTTTCTCAAAAGGGTTTTGCTTTAACTATGAATTATTCCCCAAAACAATTTCTGGAATTACTTAAGTTTCCCTGACAATTACAGACAAATTGCTCTATCCGTTTATGAGATCTTTTAGGGCAATATTACCCCCCCATCTACATAATTATAGTGTATTTTTTTCTGATTAGATCATATATAAGTAATTATACTATAAAGAGATGAATCTTAGTAAATTCCATTTTGACTGACAGAAAGGTTAGAATTAAAACCAATTCTTATCTGTAAGTTAATTTATCTTAGAAAAGCAAATCCAAATGATAATTGTTCTACATAAATATTGCTAGCAGACAAAATATACACTACCCCGGACATCTTAAATTAGTATTTGTACACAGAACATACATTTAAATACACAGTATACATTCGAGATATGCTGTAGATACATTTTTTAAATTCTACAGGGTGTCTAATAAGGGGGGGGGGGAATTAATTCTTATTGGTCAATTTTACATGGTGAGTTCTTTAATTTAAACCTATTTTTGATGCAAGGATGGATGAAAAAAAAACATTAAAATTTCGAAATCTACATATAGTATTGTATGTGTAAAAAGGGTTAAAATTTAAATTTCTAATTAATAAGTGTAACCTAATTAATAATACACTAATTTAATTATTTCATTAGTCCCTATATTTGAAGTATCAAAACATAGAATATATCCTGCAAAAAATATTCATGTTTTCTAGGACACCCTGTAGTTGCAAAACGCCAGTACGTACACAGACACACAGAAATTTGCATATTGTATTTTGCCAACGTTTGGCAGAGCATATTGCACAAATATACATGTGTAGAACGCAGGGATGATGACATGTGTAAGTTTGTTAGTTGTCGGGTGGGTGATAGGTTCGTATCCTGCCTTATGAGAATGATAATTAAAGACAAATATTTTCTGTTACTGATATGCTGAATTGAAATTGCAGTAAGAATGGGAGAAATGCATTAGCATAAAACAGGCGCAACTCAAATAGCGTTGAAAATCTTATATGAAATCATATAGGATTATTCTGCAATCATTAAAATATCGTTAAATGGAAAATTTAGTATCATGATATAATTTTAAATGTCGAAGTTGGTTGGTCAGTTATGACACTTTTATTGTATGCTATATAGTCGACATAGTCAATAAGTTAAGTTGCATTTTCTAACCTACCTCATACTTTTCAACGTAGATATTAAAGTACAAACAGCACAAAGAAAATATTTATATTTTTGAAAAATAGTGTTCATGACTGTTTTAACGATATGAGTAGAACTTTTGTTTTATTTACACAAGCCGTGCAATTTTAATTTTCTTTTAAGTAGGCATTTTTCGCACACCCTTTACCCCTGCAAAAAAATTCACAGGAAACATATGCTCAAAAACATGCTTCCTTAAAGATAACCCTGTTATGTAAAATCAATTTATTTCGTTGTCCAATTCAGAGATTGGTAATGGAATTATAAGAAAGGAAGTTACTACGCCAGACGAATGAATTAGATAGTTGGGGCAAGGAGGAATTTCTTGGCCAGTTAATTAGTATGATCTATTACAATTTACAGTTTTAACTACCATTTAGTTCCAACAACTAAAACGATATTTCATCTTTTGAAAGTCAATATTGCTTAAAACTTCTCCAAAAATAGTGATTTATCAGGATATTAAAATTAAAAATTATAAAATCAAAATCCTTTTTGTTAGCCCTGAGGGGCAAAATACAAAACTGGTATCAATTTTATAATTCTTATTTCAATATTCATGGAAAATTGTCTGTAATGCGAAGGGATGAGAACCGGTTCTACTCCAGCGGATATTAAACGGTTTCAAAGCCTTACTGGAATAGTCGGTACCATAAGATTATCAAAAGATTTAATTTTTCACAATTTTCTTAGAGGGATATACTGAAGTTTTATAAAAAAAAAAGTCATTTTTTTTTTTCTAGATGAAATATTCCAGTTAGAGAAGAGTCTACTATCTCTATATTTAAAATCCATTTCTATGCAATATTGGTATAAGAAATAGTTTAGTAACAAAGTAACAACCCATTAGTGTCATATAGGCATTGTAGCACAGGGATCTAAAGGGATAAGACAATAGCTGATAAATGTTGATGTTATTCCTATTGTAGATTTCAATTAGTGTTTGAAACGTTTGGATACTTAACTCAATAAACCAACCAATAAAACTTAAATATGAGCCCCCAATGTTGTTAAAAGGTTATTATAAAACTTTGAGCCTAGTGTAAAATACAGTTTAATCTCCCTTCTCTCCCAGATCGTAGCCCTTTTTTAAAACAAGGATGGTTTACTTTATATCCTTATGTCCTATCTAATAAGTATAACATCTAATTGTTCCCTACTTCCAACTACATAAATGTAATGAACTAATTAAAAAAAACATGTATGACTATCCATAGTTAAACTAGTAGATATGTATTTCAAACATTAATATCAAATAATATTTAATATCTTTAAAAACATTTAGAGTTAGGCCTCATTCTTCTTTTATAATACTAGTTTTCATCTTTTTACAAAATTTATTTCCTAACCATCAAATTTATAATTGAAGCAAAATTTTTCTATAATCAAAGTATGTAAACCACCGTACAATGTATACATACGTTAAGCCTACTCAACCATAAAAATCACTACAGTAAACCTGTTATTTCTAACCTAAAATGCTGCGCTACTTCTGAATATTCTTATAATTGTTCTTATTCCTAATGTATAAAATCATAAGGCAAGATGATAACGGAATTATGCAGCAAAACTGAATAAAACAAAACACACAAAAAATTAACCAAAAAGGTAAAAAGTCATAACACCCACCAACACTCTTTATGTTCTTTTTTCATAAATTGCTTTACATGCAGGGATATAGGGACTAGCAGACGGAAAATAAAAAAAACATTTCTAAATTTATTATAGGAATATGTATAAAATTGGTATGGTAGTAGTAATTAACATTCCTTCCAGTATGGCTTTGAAACCGATTAATATTTTCACTGGATTAGAACCGATTCTCAGCCATACTAAAGAATCATGTTTAGTATCGTATAACAGACAATTTCCACAATAATATAGAAATCATGAAATAAATACTAGTTTTAAGCCTGGGCATTCGGACCTTCGTAGCTAACAAAGTGGTTTTAATCTTTTATTTTTTTTTTTATACCCGCGGAAAGCTGTAGTCCCTTATCCCCAATATCCCTAAAAAAAAACACATAAAATGAATTTGCAAAATGTTTTCGCAGATTTTTGGAAACAATATTGTGCAGCGTAATTTGACCAAAATTTAAGTTTTAAGCAAACTAAAACTATAGATAGTGTTTTAGCAATCTGTTATATTAATGTTTTCTTATTATAGCTAAAATTATAATTAATAGAAATAGGACAAAAGACAACTGACAACATTTAGTTAAGCAATTTAAATTTTAAAAGTTGTAGGGTATTCTTTCACGGATTTTTTATTCTTGGTTTTATATAAATACCCCAAAACTTAAAGTATGTTCTAAAAGGTTTTATAGTTTCAATGTTTTACGTATAAAATTAATTTGTTGTTGTTTTAACCTAAAAGGCAATCAATACTGTTGTTTTACTTTCCATTTTGGGATAGATAGCCATTACATACAATGTTATGACGTAAGATCTCTCAAACATTAGAATAAAACACTAGAGGGGGCAGGGTTAATATAACTGTATGCCTCCTTCCCAAGGACTATGTGCCGACTTTCAATTCCGTCTTTGAAAATCAACGAATATAAACACAGTCAAGTCGCTACAAAAGAGCAGAAATCAATTTGCTAGCAGACGAAAAAGGTCCTTAACAGGGGGATCAAAATTTTTAAAGATGATCGTTGATTTTACTAAACTTTTAAAAAGTTTTAATTCATATTTTTTCCAAGATTAAATAATAATATTGTAATTAAAAACAATATACCATTGGACGCCATTCTTATAATTGAATTATAATTGTGTACTAATAAAGATAATAAAGATGTAAAATAAAAATTTTCGTTATTATCCTCTTAGAAATTTTCGCCAAATTTTCTTTTCAAATTTTAAAATTGTCTATGTATAAAGTTTTAGCAGACAAAAAAGTACTTTATATATGTTTTTAAAAATGATGATTTGAAAAAAAAACTTATAAAACATTAGTACACTTAATCTTAATGATTTTGACAATGTTTTTATTTATAAAGAAGCTTAGCCTTTGGTGGTCTTTTAAAACAATGACAATCATTTCCAAAACTCTGCTTGAGCCTTTTTTAAACATCTTTAATAATGCTATACAATATTTGGGCATATCATATTAGTAACTGTAAACTAAATTTTATATAATTATAATGTAGTAGATTTATTACACTAGAAAGACTGTCAAGAAAACACAATAATCCGTTCAATAAAAAAAGAAACTTAAAGCAGACAAAGATTTTTGTTGATATTCCGTTACTTAATTCAATCCCAAAACGAAGAAATTTTAAGACTTCTCCAAGCAAAGCTTTGTCCTTCCAATTATGTGATCGGATTAATCCTAAGTTGTATTACTACAGGTGCAATATGGAGATTATTCATTTAGACTTTCTATGTTTATTGCTAGAGTACTGTGATGTTTGTCCTTTGGACATTATAACTTATTGAGATGCTGCGCTACCGAAAATAAAAACTCATGGCCTTATATCTTGAGGGGACATATGAATAAAGCAGGGTTCGGAAGCCGCGCTATCAGCCGCGCGGCTGCGGCTGCGGCTGAATCCTAATTTGCGGCTGTGGCTGCGGCTGCGGCTGCTTAAAGTTATGGAAGTGGCTGAGGCTGAGAGTGGCTGAGGCTTAGTCCGGCTGAGAGTGGCTGCGGCTGAATGCGGCTGAGGCTTAATAAGAATTGGGGTGGCTGAGGCTTACAGTGGCTGAATTGGAATTTTGTGGCTGAGGCTTCGAGCGGCTGAGGCTTACAGTGGCTGAGGGTGGCTGAGGCTTACAGTGGCTGAAGGATTTGTGGCTGAGGCTGCGGCTTACTGAAAGCCGCGCGGCTCATAGCGGCTGCGGCTTACAGTGGCTGATTGGAAAATTAAGCCGCGCGGCTGAGTGAGGCTGAGGCTGAGAGTGGCTGATAACATAATTAAGCCTCGCGGCTGATTCTGAGGCTGCGGCTTACTGAAAGCCGTGCGGCTGAGGCTGTGGCTGAATTAAATTCAGCCGCGCAGCTGAATGCGGCTGCGGCTGAATACAATATTAAGCCTTGCGGCTGATCTTATGGCTGATTATAAAATAAGCTTTGCAGCTGAGGCTTCGGCTAAATTGGATTTTTAAAATGCATTCTAGGACATTTTTTGGAGAGTTGAGGGTGGTTAGGGGTTGTGAGAATAAGAGTGGAGAGAAGAGGGGGGAGGACAGCAGGATTTTTTCAAATGTTTGATTCAGAATTAGTACCCAAATTTTATACTGGTACCCAAAGTTTTATACTGGTACCCAGAGTTTATACTGGTACCCAAAGTTTTATACTGGTACCCAAAGTTTTATACTGGTACCCAAAATTATATACTAGTACTCAAATTTTATTCTGGTACCCAAAGTTTTATTCTAGTACCCAAAGTTTTATACTGGTACTCAAAGTTTTATACTGGTACCCAAAGTTTTAGTCTGGTACCCAAAGTTTTATAATGGTACCCAAAGTTTTAGACTAGAACCCAAAGTTTTATACTGGTACCCAAATTTTACTGGTAACCAAAGTTTTAGACTGGTACACAAAGTTTTATACTGGTACCCAAATTTTACTGGTACCCAAAATTTTATACTGGTACCCAAAGTTTTATTCTGGTACCCAAAGTTTTATACTGGTACCCAAAGTTTTATACTGGTACCCAAAATTTTATACTGGTACCCAAAGTTTTATACTGGTACCCAAAGTTTTATACTAGTACCCAAAATTATATACTAGTACTCAAATTTTATTCTGGTATCCAAAGTTTTATTCTAGTACCCAAAGTTTTATACTAGTACTCAAAGTTTTATACTGGTACCCAAAGTTTTTATACAGGTACCCAAAGTTTTAGACTAGTACTCAAATTTTATACTGGTACCCAAAGTTTTATACTGGTACCCAAAGTTTTAAACTGGTACCCAAAGTTTTATACTGGTACTAAAAATGTATACTGGTACCCAAAGTTTTTTACTGGTACCCAAAGTTTTATACTAGAACCCAAAGTTTTATACTGGTACCCAAAGTTTTATACTGGTACCAAAAGTTTTATACTGGTACTAAAAATTTATACTGGTACCCAAAGTTTTTTACTGGTACCCAAAGTTTTATACAGGTACCCAAATTTTATACTGGTACCCAAAGTTTTATACTGGTACCCAAAGTTTTATACAGTTACCCAAATTTTATACTGGTACCCAAATTTTATACTGGTACCCAAAGTTTTATACTGGTACCCAAAGTTTTATACTGGTACCCAAAGTTTTATACTGGTACCCAAAATTTTATACTAATACCTAAAATTTTGTTTTAATATTGGTACCCAAAGTTTTATACTGGTACCTTAAGTTTTATACGAGTACCCAAAGTTTTATACTGGTACCCAAATTTTATATTGGTACCCAAAGTTTTATACTGGTACCCAAAATTTTATACTAATAGCCAAAAATTTATTCTGGTACCCAAAGTTTTATACTGGTACCCAAAGTTTTATACTAATAGACAAAAATTTATTCTGATACCTAAAGTTTTATACTGGTACCCAAAGTTTTATACAAGTTTTTTAGCAGTAGGAATTTATTTCAACATCTTTAGTTATGATGCAGTACAAAGCCTATCAACTCCCAGACGACGAGCCGATGCGCTACATGTTGAGCCACGGTCGAGGGTTTCTATGACATTAACTCAAGGTCCAACAACCCTGGATAACTAAGGGGAATTATATCTTTCCTTTGCACACCAAGCACCTAGGAACCATTTAATGTCTTCAGTTATAACGCAGTGTCTGCGCGAGATTCGAACCTATTTCATCCCTGATGACAAGCAGATGCGCTACTTGTTGAACCTTGGGGAACCAATTCTTTCCTTTTCTGTATTAGTTTAAGTGACATCTATCCAGCAACCAACTTTTTTTATTGAACTACCTGCCTGAAAGTTTTATGGTAATGAGTTACGCCTGTTTATGAGCCAAGGAAATCCTCCTACTCTAACTTTACATGTTGCACACCTGCCATAGCAGCAGTAGGAACCATTTAATGTCTTCAGTTATAACGCAGTGTCTAGCCGAGATTCGAACCTATTACCTCCCTGATGACAAGCAGATGCGCTTCTTGTTGAACCTTGGATAATTAAGGGGAACCAATTCTTTCCAATTTAAGTGACATCTATCCAGCAACCAACTACCTGCCAGAAAGTCCTATGGTAATGAGTTACGCCTGTTTATGAGCCAAGGAAATCCTCATACTCTAACTTTACATGTTGCATACCTGGCATAGCTGCAGTAGGAACCATTTAACGTCTTCAGTTTTCACGCAGTGTCTGGCCAAGATTCGAACCTATTACCTCCATGATGACAAGCAGATGCGCTACATGTTGAGCCATGGTACGCAGGTTAAATTTGTCTTAAAAATAATCGTCTTTAAAATGCTTATCATATGTACACTTGCAATAAATGTATTAGTCATAAAAACTTACCTCTTATGAAAAATGTTTTTTTTACAAAAGTGCTTTTTATTACAATTATTCATGGGTATAATTTTTATGACTAACTTTTTATGTCACATAATCTTAATGACAATGTAATTATGAAGTTATTACAAAAAATACTAAACAATAGGTACTGGAAAAAGAAGAACTGAATTAAAATAATTTTTTGGGGGGTAGGGTGATTTTTATTGGGTGGGGAGGGCCAGGGCGAGTAAATCCCATTTTTAATTTTGGGGTGATGTTTAATTTTTTTTCTAAGGCAATTTTTTTCTGGTAGTGTGATGGTACCCTCCCCCAAAATAGTTGTAAACCTTCCCAGTACCTATAAGAAACTACCCTGAACAGGAGCACCATATCGGTTTAGTAGTTAGCGAGATCCTGTAGTACAAACATAAAGACAGACAAACAAACAGACATCATAATACTTAATGATCTAAAAATAAGACAAATTTTCATTTTGAAATATTGGAGCTCTGATAGCTTTTTGGTACGGTAACAGCTTTGAACCATCTATCATCCGGGTTCGAATCCCAGAAGAAAAAAAAATTTGGGGGGATGAAGGGTGACTTTTATTATTTTTTTATGGGAAAATAGGGGGGAGTTTGGTTGAGCACCCACCAGTTTTAATTTTAGTTTTTTAAAAAATTCAAAAACTTGGAAAAGGCAATTTAAAAAGTTTTCATTAGTTCAGTAGTTATCGAATTCTTAATCTACAGACAAAATAACTCTCCATACAAATCTTTTTTTTTGCATAACTTTTTCAGTGTCTCTCATCAACCACAACGTATTAAATACATTAAAAATTGAAGAAATATCTAAGTAGGAGAAGCTTAATTATATATAACAAGTATTGCGTACCTAAACGGAAAAATAATAGAGAAGCTACTATATAACTTGAGTATCACAAAAATTGATTGCCCCCTGTGAGGTTTGAACTCACGGTCCCTAGTTTACAAGACGAGTGCTCTACCATTGAGCTAAATAGGCCACTTGTACAAGAAAAAAAATTTAAGATAATACAAATTCATAGTAAGTATTAAGTAAATTCTGAAAAATTTGTATCTTTTAAAAACAATAAAATTAGGCAAACGTCAGTAGGGCAGTTACCCTATAAATAGTATTCAATAATATTCATAAGTATCAACGTTCAAAAACGTATTGCTCCTGGTGAAATTCGAACTTATAACCCCGGCATAACAGTGTAGAAGAACCGTGCGCTAACTGATTGCGCTACTGGAGCTCTTACATTACAGGTTCAAACTTTTTGTAGTTGTTCGAGATGGTAGTTTCTATGTTGTAATTTTAAAAAAAAACTTAAGATAAAATTTTTATAAAAGAATATAAAAAAATTTAAAAGTATAACATTTAAAAAAATTATTTTTGGGCGATGGAAATGTCTGACCCCCACCCCAAAATTAGCTCAAAACCATCCAATGTCAATATATATATAACTAGCGGCTACGCCCCTAGAGGCCTCTAGGGGGCACTTGAGGAAGAGAGAGAGTCAAATTTAATAACCCAATTTCTTATTTTAAATTTTTAAAGAAAAGTAAACAAAAAATTTTTTTTGGGGGGGGGGAATTTTTTTTTTTAGGGGGGGGGGGGCTCCCCCCTCATTTTTAATTTAAGTTTAAAAAATTTAAAATTTTTTTTCTTTATTTGAGGGGGGGGATTTTTAATTTTTTGGGGGGGTTGGGGGTGTCCCACCCCCAAAAAAATAGTTATAAACCTTCCCAGGACCTATGAGAAGCTACCCTGTTAAGGAGAACCCGATCGATTCAGCGGTTAGAGAGATCCTTCGGTACAGACACACAGATACACAGACACATAGACATCCTGTTACTGTAGAAGGACAACATTGTCAGTTCAGTGGTTGCTGAGATCTTGAGCTTCAGACAGACAAAATTAAATGAAAATTAAGCCCCGCGGCTGAATTGACGGCTGAGGCTTGTACTAATTTAGCACCTGCGGCTGCGGCTGGGGCTTACAATATCTCAGCCGCGCGGCTGTGTCAAAGCTGCGGCTGAATTTAAAAAATTAAGCTGCGGCTGAGGCTGCGGCTTACAAATATCAAGCCGCGCGGCTGCGGCTGCGGCATAATCATAACTTTGCAGCTGCGGCTGAGGCTTTCTTGAAGCCGCGCGGCTGAGTGCGGCTGCGGCTTCAAATTATTAACAGCCGCGCGGCTGAGTGTGGCTGAGGCTTCCCCAACTATAAGCCGCGCGGCTGATTGCGGCTGAGGCTTAGAGGGGAGTTGGCTGAATGAGGCTTAGTGCGGCTGAGGCTTAATGTGGCTGAATTGGAGTTTTGTGGCTGAGGCTTACAGTGGCTGAGGCTTACAGTGGCTGAATGCGGCTGAGGCTTACAGTGGCTTATGTTTTCTTTAAGCCGCGCGGCTGCGACTAAGGCTGAGGCTTATTGGGTGGCTGAGGAAGCCGCGCGGCTGATTTTGAGGCTTCTCGTAAGCCGCGCGGCTGATGGTGGCTGAGGCTGAGGCTGCGGCTGCGGCTTCCGAACCCTGGAATAAAGAGAAAAGATGCACATTTCACATCCGTCAAAAGGGATAGACATACGAAAAAAGTGAAATTTAAAGTAGAATTGTTCAAGCTTAATTTGGTATAAATGTAGAATATTATTTTAATGTTTTATGATGCCATTATATTAATTTTAGACTAGAAACTATTATATTCGAAGGGGCACGTAGGGGACAGGGGTGGTCGGGGCAGAAAAATAGCTATAAACCACCCTTAGACTTAGATTTTAACGTAATTTAGTCTTAGGTCATCCAGAGACCTATATATAGCTTCCCTATGTTATATAAAATTGTATATAGTTTGATAAAAGTAATATTTAAGATCAACAATATTATTTACATTTTAAAAGCTCTACTACCTCATATATTAAATATTTTTCCCTCTTTTTTTATAATTTTTCTTATAAATTATGCCTGTCCATGGAGAAAAAAACAAGCTGCAAAAATTTTTAAAGGTGCAAAAATTTCGCAAACTTGGGCTTGCTAAAATTGGACAACATTCCTATGCTTACATACATATAAATAGATGAACACAAAGTTTCTTTACTTTTGTCTAAAACATGTTTTAAGTGTACGCTAGTAAAGAACCAAGTCGCATTTTATTGTAACTTATAGTCAAAACAATCTCAAATGTGATACTTATGTTAGACTAAGTAATTGTTAATTTCAAAGAAACGTCATTAAAAAGGGAAGTCCACTTTTAAGGTTTGTCAGACAGTCGGAGTTTCTTACCTTAACGATTATTACTTTAAAAACCTAATCAAAGTTGCAAGCAAAATATTCAGGCCTTATTAACTTGGTAATAATGGAAAATACGACAGGGAGGAAAGGGACATTGGGCTGTTTATTACACTAGTCCCCAAAGTTTTATAATCAAGATTTCTAATTCATTGACCTAACAACTTTGGTGGCTTTTATTGAATTTATATGGTTGGTTAATTAGGTTGATTGTCAACGTCTCAACCACCTATTATAATCAAATAAAGGAGGAAATTTTTGTAGCATCATTGGGAATGTACATCAATTTATCAGTTATTGTCTCTTCCCTTTAGAACCCTGCAAATAAGATCATTTAAAGCTTATTTCCTTGATAACATGATTATTTTGATTTTGTAAATTCCCTATATAATCGCCAATAAACATACCAAAGAAAATAAGGAGGGGTTATTGACCATATTTCAATACAGCTATTAGAACTAGAGGTAATTTTTAGAAATTTGATGCATCTAACTTGTAGCTGTAATCCATATAAACCTGGAGTCCAATATAAAATGTCCAATCTTTATTACTAAAAGAAATCAGTAACTATATTTTACTGCTATTCTAATAATGTACTAAATACAAAGAAGATAAAGTATAGAATAGAATCCAGGTAGAAGATTCTGCCTGGCTAGCCTGAAGTAAAATTGGAACTTTTGAAAGACCAAAACGGCTATAAGGCTGTTAGTAAATAACATGATTTCAGTAATTATTCAGAAAAAATATTCAAAATAAATTCCTTTTGCAATAGTTTACTAAAAGCCATGTACCCAAGAATCCAGCTTGCTCTTCCCTATTCACAATGGATTAAAAATGAACTTAATGTGCATATTAAAAAAATTTAATTATGTAAATTTTACAAAAAAAAATATTGGTCTCAGTATTTTTATTATAAAACTAGGTTGCGCTCTTATGTTTGTTTTTAAACAGCTGATTTATACATGATAGCAACTACTATACATCCATACATTAACTTGTGGAAGGGGGGATGGGGGAGGAAGGGGCTGTACCCATTTAGCTGACCCTTTAAAATTACAAATGTGGTCAATTGTACTTACCAAAATTAAAACAAGAGTATGTACTAGTGACAACTAGTCATTGTGGTTTGTACTTTAGCATTATTGTCTTTACTGCGCAAGTCAAAGATTCCTTCAAATTTCCCAGAAATATTTAGGGTTTTCATTTCTATTCCTCCTTATTCTATGACTAAATATCAGGGATCTAAATGTATAAGACAATGGTTGATAAATTGATGTACAATGTACATCCCCAATGTTAATACACTAAATTAACCCTTCTGTAGATTACAATTAGTGGTTGAAATGTTTGGACACTCAACCTAATAGATAGATAAATCAAAATCCATTAAAAGTCCCCTAAAATTGTTATGTCAACAAATAAGTAAACATTATTATAAAACTTTGGGGACTAGTGTGATAAACAGCCCATTGTCCCTTCTCTCTCTGGTTATTCTAATAATGTACTGAATATATAAACAGAAACATGTAACAGGAAAATGAAGACATTTTCTTACCCCCAAAACATTAAAACAGAGACAAAAATAATAAGCGTTGCATTCGCCTTAACCCCAAATATCCAAAAATGATAAATACGCCTATTAATCAACCTCTTTATTTGCACATACAATACATAAATACCCATAAGAAATAAAAAGACTGGTTCCAAAGATGGAATGTAAATACTATATCATATCTTATTAACAGGCTTGCAATGACATAAAATCAACTGCAATATTATGTAGGAAAAAATCTTCAAACCCTAGGACAAGAATGTGCAAAAGAGTATGCAAATAATTCGCAAATAATGCAGTAAAGTGAAACAGGGAAGGTCAGGGGTGTGGAGATTTTGACAGGGTACCTTTTAGGGTATCTCCAAAAAATAAATCCTTATACTAAAGTAACAGGATGTTTGTCTGTCTATGTGTCTGTCTGTCTGTGTGTACCGAAGGATCTCGCTAACCGCTAAACCGATCGGGTTCTCCTTAACAGGGTAGATTCTCATATGTCCTGGGAAGGTTTTTTAACTATTTTGGGGGAGGGTACTACCACCCTCCCAAAAGAAATGACAAAAAAATTGAAAATTTTCTTAAAATCTGGGAGACTTCAGCGTCAAGTAAGGTGGTATCGTACATAAAAAATTAACTTTAACAAACAAAAACATTTAAAGTGCCACTAGAGGCCTCTAGGGGCGTAGCCGCTAGTAATATATAAAATACTAAGAAATATAAATATATCTATATGTCTCAAGCTTAACATCATGGTAACTGCTGAAATGATTAGGTTCTATTTTTCATATAACTACTGGGCATATTATGGTTTTGAGCTATTTTTTGGTAGAAAAGGACAAAAAAGTACAAAGGTTAAAAGAGAGCACGAAACAAATGTTTTAAAATGGTGGGACGACTCTTTCTATCCCCAAAGTTCTCCTTTTCTATAACACTTAACGTGAGCGTACATGCATTTAGTCATAAGATATGTGAAAAATATTTAAATGGGTAATATTTTAAACATATGTAGACATTTACAAATAATTTTGAAAGTAAATAATGAAACATGATAGACAGATACTTTGGTAAAAGATTTGTTAGGATTCATGTGTTTTTAACAAGAATGGCATCATCCATAAATACAGAAGAAAATAAATATAATGTAGTATAAGATAATAATATTTTAAAAATATTCTAACATATTTTAAATCTTAAAACCCAAACATTTTGTGATTTATCAAGTGTTGAATGTTAAAAGAGTTAAATTAATACATGGGGAGTCTCTACTTTAATCTGTCGCCTCGGGGCGTTGTAAAACATGCCCTTA
This sequence comes from Acartia tonsa, assembly GCF_053477335.1. Classification (NCBI taxonomy): domain Eukaryota; kingdom Metazoa; phylum Arthropoda; class Copepoda; order Calanoida; family Acartiidae; genus Acartia; species Acartia tonsa. The sequence continues at coordinate 33,012,550 of NC_137262.1, read as the reverse complement.
GCCCCTTCCCAAATTATTATTCGCCCATAACTCCTCCTAAAATACTTTAAAGTCACTTCCCCTAGCCCTAAGGGGTTATAAAATATGATTGCAATTTGGTGGTCAATTTTATTCCTTTAGACTAAGACATATGCGAATTTTCATAGACGAAGTATGGTGTTTTAGATATGGGATTTCATATTTTTGTACTGTTTTAATATCAATAGTAAGTCAAATTAATAATAAGTCAAATCTAAATTCATCATCTCATTAATATAAAATCATTACAATGTGTAGATGCTGATAGTTATTATCGCATGGTATTTTTGCTTTCCGCTGATAATAAAATGAAAAATTATATGATCAAATCCAAGTGTCATTAAATTTTATCATTTTATTTTTATATACATCAAAAATTGTGTCTAATACTATGCTATTCATAATTTTTCAGTATGGTTGTAAGTTCCAACCAATTCTAACCCAACGATTAAACGATTTTGAAACCTTACTGGAAAAATATTTTTTATTTTCTTTGAATATTGATATATTTCTGTTTTGGTCTAATTCTTTCTGTTATAGCACATACCTAAAGAAGAAAAAGGAATTATTATTACAATTTAGAGATCTTTATATAATTTTATCAATGATAAAAAAAATATTTTTATACTCATAAATAAATACACACATACAAATAAATATTTCAGAACTTTATTCTAAAGAACAGAATAGTAGAAAAGGACAAACAAAACACTTTGAAGTCAAAACTCCAAAATTTATCGCTTCATAGATCTTTCCGCGGATATTAAAATGAAAATGTCGATTACTCAGGACTCCGGTCAATCGGGGTATTAAGGTTTATGATTTGATTTTATTATTTTTGAAAATTGTCTGTAATACGATGCAATACATGATTTTAAAGTAAACCTAAAAACCGGTTCTAATACTGCGAATGTTAATCGGTATTGAACCCACATGGTGTATTTGATCTTTAAAGACCTATAAGACCCTCACAGGATTAGTTGTTTGATCACTAAGAACATTACATTTTTTCTTTCTATTTTATCCTATTCAATATAAATTATTTATTTAATATTTTAAAATAAAACTTATCCCAATCCCAAATAATAAATAATAATATATATTTCCGCATATGAAAGTGAAAAATAATATAAATAATTGTGTGCTTAAAAATTATTACTTTGCAAGCAGTTTTATGACTAGGGGCAAGCTTTAGGGACAATGGAAGATTATTTTATCTTTTCATCGTTTTGTATAAAGTAGTAAGGTTTTTTAATCTGTAGCTTAATATTTCGAAAACTACTGAACTGATTGAGTTCTCCATTTTATGAAGCTTTTTGTAGGCCCCTTCATGGTTTTGGACTATTAAATTCTTATATCTCAGTTTGGTTTTAGGCTATTTTCCTACTTTCCCTTTTCCTTGATATACATAGCTCCTTGAATCTAGGAGCGAAGCCGCTAATAAATATATATACAATCAGTTTTTTTTATTAGTGTTTTCTATTGGTCGTAGGAATTTCGTGCCATTACAAGCAAACCTATATAGATTAAAATATTTGGTAAAAATGTTGGAATAAAACTTACGACAACTTTCTATTCTACGTTAAAGTCAAATTCGATTCTGGCTAAAAGAAAGGAATGAAGAATAGGGCTATTTTTTACTAGGAAAAGATTAGCTGTTAAGAGCTTTAAATCAGCCTTTCTATCTAAGTACCTATTAATATATCTAATTATTATGTATGAAGGACGGAAAAGGAAACAAATGAATGAGTTAAAAGCCTTTTAGTTGAAAAGGAAATATAATTTGGCGGGTTTTTAAGTTCTTTACCTTACCAGAATCACAGTATTCTCAAGTTATGAATGTGCTGTCATTGAACTGTTGAATTAATGAGAATTGAAGCAGTAAGGAATATAATATAGCGTTGACAGTTAAAACAAGAACACGCACATTCATAAAACAGCGGCAAAAAAATAATAAAAATGATATAGTCCAAGTGTTGTTTACCCCCTTCAAACTTTGAAGAACCTTATTTTATCCTTTTATAGAATTTATTAGATTACCTCCTTCAATCCTTTGAAACCCTTGATTTAAACCCCCTCAAAAAGCTTGGACGTCCTTGATCCCTTTAAAATAAAAATTAAAAACTTTTAACTTTTATCATCTAATATTTAAGCGTACTATTGTAGGTTGATATTCAATTACTAATTGTTTCATTTAAAATATACAAGGTAATTATATCCATGGATGGCGAAGCAATAACAAATTACATTTTTTACTAAGTTTTTGGTAGGTATCAACATTAAAAATCACTGAATTATAATTAGATAGATTATAATAAATCAGTAGTATTCGATGTATTTGATCTATAAAACGGTCTTGGTATGACAGATGGACATACAGAATCGAGGTATAAAGTAACTTTAATGCCAAAAATATAATTTAAGGCCAAAACTATATGAAATATTTACCGTTTTTTCCTTAATTCATGATTCGCACATTTCTTATACCCCACAAAGATTGCGAAAATGATATTGCAAAAAAATCGACCAAGATTAAAAGTGAAGCTTTCAGACCCAACTGTACATTGTATAAGCCAGTTGAATTAAAGCAAAGCTTTTCTAAAATCATATGATAATATTGATTATGCTGTACTTTTCTAAATTGCATATAGTCAACAAAAACAATTTTCTTTTAACTTTTGTTCTCTTTTTACTTTTAATATTACTAGCATTTTTATTCTGTTTTTTTTAATGAGCCTAAAACCATCCAATAACTATGTAAATCTTCCCTAAATTGGAAAATTCAATAAATTCATAAAGATCTTAACGGACATTTTACTACTTTATAAAATCAGACTAGTGGCTTCGCCCCTAGCCTCTAGGGGCTTCGCCCCATGAGGTAATGGAAGTCAACCCTCTAGAATAATTTTATAGTTATATTTTCAAAAAAATCATTCTTTGCCGAATTAATCATTGGTAAAATTAAACCCAGGTTGTGCGCCGTATGCACAAAAATTTCAATTTGTAAAAATTAAACCCAGGTTGTTCACCGTATATCTCGTACGAGGTGAGCATAAGCGAGTACCCCGTATGCGGCGCAAGCTCCGATAGTCCCACTGATTGGACCACATATACACAAAATTTGAAAACTCTCCTCTGTAAATTTTATTTAATACCTATAATTGCAACAACTTTTTAAAGATGTCAATTTTTAAAAGTTCCAAAAAGCCCAAAAATTTTTTTTTTGTGAATTTTTTTTTTCGGGGGGGGGGGGTTTATGGGGGCTTCGCCCCATGGTGCAGTGGGGTTCCCCCAACCCAATTCCTGGTTTTTGTTTACAAAAATAAAAAAATTAAAAAATTTGGAAATGGGGATTTTTTTATTTTTAGGGGGGTTGGAATGTCCCACCCTCCTAGAAAATAGCCTAAAACCACCAATGGACCAGTAGGTATATTCACAGAAGAGTAGAGCCCAATTTGTTCAGCAGTTACTAAGATTTTACAAAAAATGTAAAAAAAAATTGGGGGGGTGTTTTTTTTAGTTTTTAGGGGGGTTGGGGGAGTCCCATCCCCCAGGAAAATAGCTTAAAACCATCACAGGACCAGTAGGTATAATCCCTGAAGAGTAGAGCCCAATCGGTTCAGCAGTTACTGAGATCTTAAGCTTCAGACGGACAGACAAACGAACAGACGGACAGACGGACAGACATCAAGCTACTTTGTATTATAGATAGACTTTAAGAAGTATTTTTAGATATTCTTTTATTATTTTTGTCAAAAAACATAGTATTAAAAAGCTAGTATAAATAATTATAGTTTGGACCTAAAGTTTTTAAATAACATAATGACAACAAAATAACACTTTTATATTTGTCACTTAAATTCCTTTCAAAGATATCTTTGTTAAACTTTAGGGCATTACGTTGACTTAAACTAGTAATGTATTACGTCGATAGACTGGCATTGAAGAATAGTTTTTTCTCACATCGTATTATAGATAGCTTTCCGCAGACACTAAAATGAAAAATTATAAGCCCTCCGGGCTAACAAATCTTGTATTGATTATATGATTTTTATTATAATAATTCGTGTAAAATCAATTGTAATACGATTTTATACTTGATTTTCAGTATGACTGAGAACTGGTTCTAATTTAGCGTATATTAAATGTTTTCGAGGCCATACTGGAAAGTGTTCCTAACTGATATATTATCCAAGTTTCTGTAGTATATCTTACTTTAACTGGACAAAGTGTCTGAAAAAATAAGCCTTGTGACGTCATAAAAATGAGGGATTGTCCATCTCTTTTTTAGGAACTTTCTTTCCCACTTCTCCTCGCATCTCCTTCATTTTTATGACGTTACATGGCTGATATTTGATACACTTTGCCCAGCTACTATCTTACAAAAACATTCCATTTCCTTAATATAAAGAATCTTCATTTGCAAACATTAAAAAACAATATCAATTTCCCAGCAAAAACTTGTAAGGATAATTGAAGACTGTTTTAAAGGTAATTAATAACCTAAAGAGATGTGTAATTTTCTTATATTTAAACACTTAACTTTATGGTCTTATTTCATGCAATACAACATGTTGATAGATATATAGATAGACAGATAGATAGAGAGAGAGAGAGAGAGAGAGAGAGAGAGAAAGAGAGAGAGAGAGAGAGAGAGAGAGAGAGAGAGAGAGAGAGAGAGAGAGAGAGAGAGAGAGAGAGAGAGAGAGAGAGAGAGAAGAGAGACATAGAGACAGAAAAAGAGGAAAAAAGGGACAAAAATGTTCATAATAAGCAATAATAAACTAACAACTTACAATAATGTACTATAATGAAAGAATAGAGAATGAAATATGAAAAATCCGTTCAAATGAAAGAAGCTAAGCTGTAATTGTAATTGAAATGTGATTTTTTATTGCATAATGAAACAGTATACTGGAGTACGGACGGACATACACCAGCTATAGAGTGGCTGCGCTCTTAATAAGAAATAAACAGTAGGTGGGCCTATATCTTATCATCAATTATATTTCATTTTGCTGATTGTTTGCAAAATATATGGCAATATCCATTTAAGGGAAACTATATCACTCAAAAATCCTCCCCCTATAAATCTAATTATTAATAAATGGATAAGTATAGATGTATAACAAAGAAAATTAAATGGTTCAAGTGGTGGGGACCTTATTCGTATGCTAGCAAATTACTTTCTGCTCTTTTTTAGCGACACCTGGCTATATTAATGTTTCCAACACTATTGGCTGATATTCAAAGACCCAATTGAAAGTCGGCACAGGGTCCCAACCCCGTGGACATACAGATATTTAACTCCTGTCCCCTCTATTCTTTTACTTTAATATGTAAACAATGTACAACAAAGTATAAATATATTTCAAAAACAGTAAAAATATCAAGCACATAGGCGGCAAAAATAGTTCAGTTATTTATCTTTACCAGCAGCTTACATAATGAGAAATTAAAAATAAGATGGGGGGGGGGTGGTCTTTCGCCAAATGCCGAAATAAATGTTTCTTCCAAATATATTGACAGTGTCTTTAATTTGCTAAAAATGATTGCACATTATAAAATTATAGTGTTCATAATTTATCTTAAATAGTAAATTGAAAATCAAGTAATATTTATAATTTAATTCAAAACGGTACTTTGTAATTTATTGATGATATAACATCGGTTTAGCAAATTTAATCATAAAAGTAATATTTTTTATAAATTATATATTATGTTCCTAGAAATCAAAATATAGGTACTTCAAAACCACTTAAAGCATTATAATGTTTGTCTCGCGTTCTTTTCTTCAAGATGAAATTTGAGGAATTTTCACAAAAGAACAAAATAATTGAACCTAAAAGTAGCGCAGAAATTATAAGCTTCAAATTTTTCTTATCAAAAAAAGAATATAAATCATTATACAGTAAAAATTACAGCTCTATTGGAAAATGCTCGAAATCAAATGCTAATGTAACTACACATCACTTTTGGCTTTTTGCATAAACTTACTTTAACATAATTGCGTAGACACCTTACAATAGGGATTTCAATGTTTGTCTCGGGCCCCTTTCTTCTTCTTTTAGAGTTGATATTTCGTGAATTGCCTTATTATGAAGTTCATACTATAATGCTAAAAAATTGTAAATTCTAACATAACAAAATATGATTGTTTTCAATAAATTTTATAAAGCAAAAAAAGTAATTTATATAATTTTTAAAGGCTTTTTAATAAATTCAGAATATTCTATGAGCAAAACATGGTTATGGATCTTTTGTCCAGTAAGTTTTCAAAAACAATTACAAATATATTGGTGTAAAATTTTAGGGATACTTAGCTGTATTGATCGTTAACAGGTTTTAGTCTACAAAATATAAGATACTTCTAACATCAAAGAGAAATCATCTTCTTTTCCCTCCTTTATTAATATTAATGAAAGAAACTTTTGTTGCTATGACCGGACACTAACTCATTTTGCCGACTGTTTTCTAGCTCAGCAGGGAGCTGTAATTATAAACACGCAGTTTTTCTTGGGCATATCCGAGCACATTTAAACAACAATGTTTTGAAAATAATGTTTAAAGTGAAGAGAAAACGTATTAACTCGTTTCAAGTTAATCTGGACGTAAACAAGCCATTAGAAACATATTAGGATCTGTTTTAAATTTATTTTTAGCTAAGAGACAGAATCAGGAAGAGGGGGACATTTGGCTGGTTTTTTCATTTGTCCCATAAGTTTTATAATAACGTTTCTTATTCGTTGGCTTAAAAACTTTGGTTAGTTTATTTATTGAACGTACAAACGTTTCAACCACTAATTAAGGCGTAATTTTGAGTATCATCATTGGGGATATAGACACGAAATAGAGAAAGAATCTGGGGGTCAATATTTATTATTCTTCCATTGTCCTATCTCTGTAAAACTTTAAAATATCTGTATCTATATATTAGGGGGTAATTTTGTTGTCAAATTTAATGTTTTGCTTCAATACATTGCAATATATATAACTGATTCTAAATATTATCTTTTACAAATTCAAATTTCAATTTTATATGATTATGGATGCGGAGCTTCTCTGTATGTTGCTATCATTCTTATAACAACATTATGATTTTAAAAATGGAGATTTATAGACAAATTTTCTGCTAAATTTTGGTGCAAATGAAAAGCTAGAAAACACTCCCAATTATTATTACCCCTTCTTTTAGTATTTACAATGAACAATTGGGAGTGGATCAAGATCTATTAAAAGTCCCCAACCTTTTTAAGCCAATAAATAAGAAAACATAATTATAAAACTTTGGGTACCAGTAAAACTTACAATCCAATGTCACCTGATAATAAATCAGTTACAGTCATTTTTAACTATTTCTGATGACATACCAATAAATTTCTAAAATATAAAATTACTTTATAAACATAGTTTTTCTTATTTTGAACAAAATCTGCCTTGTTTATAATAAATTTTGCAAATGAGACAAAAACTAAATTTGCCAAAATATGATTAAATAATATTTATAAGCAATAAAATTATATATTTTGAAACAGACATTTAGCAAAAAAGTTTATAACCGCCATAATAAGCAAATATTTTTATTTTATGACATTTTAAAATAACGTTTTATTGGCATTTTATTCATTTTCCGCATTTTTAAATTTTATTCTATATATTTTTCAGAACTGCTAGCTGCTAACCTAGCCTCTAATAACTTAAGGGGATGGGACATACATCTAAATTTTAAATTAAGATAATTAAAAATATTGTTATATATAGTGTTGATACACAAAATAACCACGTCCGTAGATTACAATTAGTGGTTGTAACGTTTGGACACTCAACTTAATGAACAAACCAATCAATAAAAGGCCCCAAAGTTTTTAAGCCAACTATGTAAGAAAACGCTATTATAAAACTCTGGGGACTAGTGTATAAACAACCTACTTTTAACTTTTTATCTATCTACCCTATCTCTTTTTTGGCACTATAAACTCTTTTTTTCCCAACTGTTAAACACAATTTAATAACAGATCTGAGTAAAAACTAATTTACATCTTAGTTACCCAAAATTACAGCCTCCCACAAAAGCCCGGGATAATTACACTCACATGTAATTTGTAATTATTGTTGTGTAATGTGTAATTAAATTATGCACTGCACGCGCGAAAATATGTTTGCAGCTAGAACTTTGTCCCAAGGATCTAAGGGCTAAGACAAAGGTCGATAAATTAATGTACATCCCCATGATGATACACAAAATTACTCCTTCTGAAGATTGAAATTAGTGGTTGAAACGTTCGAACACCCAACTTAATTAACCAAGCAATTAAAATTATTCAATAGTCCCCAAAGTTGTTAAATCAACGTTATTGTAAAACTTTTGGGACCAATGTAATATACACTACAGCCCCCTGTCCCCTCCATCCCTGTTATAGTAAAAGGTATTTTTTTTAAATCATAAAAGAAAGAATAATCAGCGAGGAAAATGACATGGAGTTGTTTTTTTTACACTAGTCCCTAAAGTTTTTTAATAACATTTTCTTATTCGTTAGCTTTAAACTTCTGGGACTTTTATTGAATTTTAATTGGTTGTTCATAACTTTAGTGTCCAAATGTTTTAACCACTAATAATTTACAGAAGTGGTAATTTTGTGTATCATCATAGGGTTGTATATCAATTTATAAGCTATTGTCTTGTCTCTATAAATTCCTGAAAAATAATCCAGTAATATTCCAATTTTGAAATTTAATGTTTATGAGTGGTGAATAAATATAAAGTTTCAACTTTTATTAAAATGATAAAAATACAATGATGAAAACATCCATTGGTGGCAATGCTCTTAAAAAAACAGGCTGACATACGTTCTATAGTAAAAATGTACTTTAGTCATTCAAATTTTTACCAAAAATAAATCGGCTTAATATCCTATGGAATGAGAGAAATCCCCTCATTTGAAAATTCAAGTCATCTTTAACATTATTACATACTGACGGACATAATGGACTGACTTAAAGATGGGTAAAAAAGAAAGCTAAGGTAAAGAGGTAAAAGCCGATGGACGTATTGACCAATCTGAGAAGACTGTATTAGCAACCAAATTTAACATAATTTCCTCTGTCAAAATAATATTCTATATCCATTTTTATTAAAAATAGAGAGAAAAAAATGATTTAGCCCTTATTTTGAATTATAACTATAAACCATCTAACTAAGCAGGTACATAATTCAAACATCAAACTAATATTACAATTTGAAAATTATACTCCTCCCCTGCTTATTAATATTCACCTTATAGTTTAATTGTACAAAATTTTGTACTGTAAACCAGAGGGTTAAAGTCCAAACTGTGTAATAAAAAACTAGGGACATACCTACAATAAAAAAAATTATAATTAAATATTTCATGAAATTATGATAATTTCTGTTGTTCAAATAAACAAGTTTAATAACAAGGCTACAAAAGATAAACACAAAAAAAACATTCTTAAAAGCAGAGAACAAAAATAAAACCATGTTTATTTATAAAATATCAAAAAAGATTGAACCAGACGGACTGACAAAGTTAAATGATGAATCTTTAGTCAATAGAATATTTAAAGTAGATATCAAATCTTGATCTCAGAGAAGAAATGGATATTGGCTGGTCCTGATTCGTTGATTTATAAACTTTTATTAAATCTTGATTGGGTTGTACAAACTAGCATTTCCATACTACTTCATCTAAGGTTTTAATCGACAGACTGGGTAAATAGTTTGTCAAAATTTGAGTGTATATCAGTTTATTATTTACTCTCTTAAAATAAATAATTTTGGTCAAAGTGAGTTTTAAAGTATTTGCCTAATTATAATAAGAATCTTCTCAAAAAGTTTTAGTCGTCCATCCTTTATTTTAGCCGATAAACATATAAATATATTCAGTGTGTAATTATCAAGGATGAACATTAATTTATCGTCTATTGTTCTATTCCTGTAATTTTGCATATTCTCATGGAAGGTCTCAGTTGACATATTTTGATTGGTTAAAGAATGCTTGATGAAAATTATCTAAAAAGGATCAGTGAGTGAGGGACGATTCCATCGTTAATTCAACTAGTGTCATAACAGTATGTTTTCTACCTTTATCACACTGTAACTCCGCTGTAATTATGTAACTAAAGAAAATCCCTAGAACTAGGTTTAAGTGAGTGAGGTTAAGAATATTCATTATTTCATTAATGTTGCCTTTGTACTTTAGACACTTTTAAAAGATAATATTCAAATGAAGAGAGACTACTGGATTTTTAGTGGCGAAGCTACTCTACAATTCATTTTGTCCCTCAGTCCATCAGTCAGTGTTATTTTCTCGGCTGCTTTTTAAGATAGACAGCATAAATTTTCAGTGATGATTCCCATGACCTCTGCGCATCTAGTCTATACATTATTTTCTCCGTCTGTCTGTCGCTCTTGCTTCTAAAGACGTTATGTACATTAGACACCCTAGATAATATTTAAATGAAGAGAGCCTACTTATGACTGAGCCATAGCCAACAGGGATATTGTGTAGTTATTACTGCAAATTGATTACTAATTTTTTTATGTCGACTAATAGGGCCTCACTTTAAAGTGTGCATGGGTGACATATTACCGACATACTGATATTACAATATCAACATACCTAAACAATCATAAAATTATCGTTAAACTATATTAACTAGTTCTGATTTGCGGAAACACTAGAAGCAAAATAGTTTGAGAAGAACTATCCCTCCAACGTGTGTATGCATGTATATTATTCCTAACACGATGTGGTACTACCATATTACTACAGATTGAATTTGAAGTGGTACTACAAAAGAAATAAAAATAACTTAAAGTAGCCAAGACACATAACAACATTTAGTTGAATATATCACCTAAAGTAAAACTGTTGCAGCTACAATTTTAACGGCATTCATTGGTAATAGTTCTTTTTATTTAGTAAAATTTCTCAATTTTTCAGAGTAATACATTTAGAAAAACTAAGCCAACTATACCTTTAAACGAAAAATGATTTATTTTTGGAAAATGCTGCAAATAAGTCACTAAATATCAAATTTACCTAAATCTGAGTTAAATATTAAGCAATTATGTTTTTTAGCTTTTAAATAAATTAATAAGCAAGGAATTTTATTCAATTTCTTCAAATCCAAAAGACTATCCAAACTTAGCAAAAAAATATAAATTTGAGTCACCCCTTGACTAAGAATTCTAGTTCCACTTATACATAAATTATACATTATGCCTAGTAGACCTTTATACAAGGTTTTACATTTACAGGACTATTCTTTCAAAATCGGTGTGTTGTTTTTATAGCAACATAATAAATAGTCTAGCAATATTTTCATTTAGAATATTGTTAAATTTTTATTATAAGATTCAATTACAAAATTGCTTAATGTTGACTTAGGTATGAGTCAAATTTTGTCGAAAAAGTTTCAATCGGAACCTAGTAATAGTGTCTAACTTTTTAACTTTGTGACGTAACAAAAATCGAAGGATGAGAGGGGAGGTGGGAAAGGAAACCCCTGAAAAAGAGATGGATTTTTGTTACGTCAAAAAGATAGAAAGTTAGACACTATTACTAGGTTCTTTCAAACGTGACCATTTATATCATTTGGAGTAAGGGACATGAGCGAGCGGTAATGGGTATTCCACTGCCAATACAAATTACTTGTCCAATTGTAAAACCTTGCATTATATAACCTTGTATTATGCCCATCTTCCTTAAATGGTGTTTTTACAAATAAAGAAAAAAATCCACCAAAAAAAATATTTTGAAAATCTAACAATTATTAAAAATCCTCTAATATTTGGAGAAAAAAAGAAAATGTAATATATGATTATGGGTATCAATTTATTTGTTATTTTCTAAATTTAAAAATCAGCGCAATCAAATGAACACCTCTCAAATGATATTACATACATTTTAACACTATGTATTTTTCGTCTTCCGTATTCAGAGAACATCTTTTTTACCATTTTTAGACTATTTCGCTCTATAAAATAAATTCTATCGGTACCCAAGTTTATCCACACGGGCATCGGCTTAAAACTTTGGGGACTTTTATTGATAACTCTTATCCCTTAAGATTTAGGAAGCTTTATTTTATTTGAAAGTAATTCATTTTTTCAATAAATTATAATCGAATAACTTTACTTTTATCCTATCAACTAGGGGCTATGCGGTTGCTAACAAATTCCACCGGGCTATGCTGCTTATAGCCTCTAGTATATTAGACAGTGACAGAGGGAGGGGAGGGGGTAGGAGCACTTCTTTAAAAAAACCTGTCTTGGGCTCATAAAATATTCCTTCTTTTAGCTTTTTTTAAAGATACGAAATCTAAATCTAATCATAAAGCACAAAACAGCTTTTTTTCAAAATATCTTTCTCTCCCCTTAAGCAACATTTGGCCTTAAAAACGGCTTTATTTCTTATTGCACAATCTAAGCATGTATTTATATAACATTTTTATAAATACAAATTTACAGGGTGTCCAAAAATCTTTTTCAGAACTTAAGATTTAACCCTCTGCTAATATATCATTCTGGTTATAATGTATTATAAGAGTAACATTGATACTATGCTATTAAAATTCTTTCAAAACTTGGGAACTTTTAGAACATAAATGACACAACGTCGAATAATTTAAATATTTGAAATCTAATAATATTAATCTAATTTGCCTGCGGATAATAAAAATGAATTTAGAGAAAATTTTTATCTTATTGGGCCTGGTGGGGGGGGGGGGCAGTCTGAAGGCCTAGCCAACAAAATAGTGAATAATCCTATCATTTTTTTATGTTGACAATATTTATTAAACTTTACGATACATGTTTTTTTTTTCCTTCAAGTTTCAGAGCCAGTTTTGATATAGCTCGGATTTAAAGCCATAATATAAAAATTTATTTTTAAACACCCAGTATAACTTTACATACATGTATATTACTAATAAGGTGTCAAAGGCCAGACCAATAAAAAAGAGTTGGATTTTTATCTGTGTTTAAGCTGAAGAGCAGGGACAGGGAAATAGCATGAAACCTGCACAATACCAACTATAAGCCTCTTTAAAAGTAACTGATTGGTCCACCAATAAACACACACAAAACATCCACCTACTTCAGTATATACTAGCGGATGCATCCCTAGCTTCTAGCCTAAAACCATCATGGGACCTATGATTTCATAAAAGTGATAACTTTATCGGTTTAATAGTTATCGAAATTTTAAGCTACATACCCAAAAACCTTGCTACTTTATATATTAGGATGCAGCTAAGGATTAAAAACTTTAAAGAATTGATATCCCTACTCCTGTGCGTGTGAGTGTAAGAAGGGATGGGTGGGAGGTCTTTTTGTGAGTGTAGCTACGATACGTGTTGATTTTTATCCTTAAATGCTTATCAAACCCATGGATTCCTTACTTAAGGTAGAAAAATTGACAGATTTTAACAAGGTTAACTATATTGAAAGTAGCGAAGCAAATATATAAAATGAAGACCAAATAAGTCATAGACAAGAATATTTACAAGAAAATTAACTTTTTCAAGCAGCAGCCGAGTAAATTCCATTTTCCCCGGGACAGACAGATAGATGGATATAAGAGTTAAAAAGTATATATTTGGGTATGGGTAAGTTTTTAGGATGATCCGTTTTTAAAAGTCCTAAAAGTGACTAAATCAAGGTTGAAAGCAGAAATAAGTTATAGCCAACTAGCGAAATAAATCTAAAATAACATTTAGGAGGAGATGAAAAGGTCGTATTTACTAAGATGCGTTGCCCTACAAAATCAATAAATTAAATTGTTTGTTACAGCTGGTTTGGAGACAAAGTAAAAAGCCAGTTAAAAATAAGCAAGGTTTATAATGATTTGAAGAGCTTAATGATACATAAATTTCTTGAAATTAGAACAGTGAAACATTAAAAAATTAGAGAATCTTAATAAAGTTTTTTTCATATAGCATCTGAATACATCCAAATCACAGAGATGATGCTTATTTGACGGAGAATCTTCACTAAAAAAAGTAACATAAAATAATTACTTAAACATATTTTTGCATGTTATGGGTGAAACGTCAAAAAAAACTATGAATGATAATTTAGAATAATTGGCCAATAAAGTTTTTTAACAATAATTTTATATCCGAGAATAATTTGTTTAGAGGATTTTTGCAAACTTTTTACTTTTATTTAAACATGCATAAAATTTTAATCTTACATAAATAATAATAATCTCTTTAAAAATATAATCATTAATCGAGCGCAGCTTCTCTATAATTAGGTTATGTACAAGAACAATTTTTGCATAGGCTATAGTTAACATTTTAAGTTATTAAGGGAAAAGGCAATGGATAATAAATATTCTTTATAGAGCTTCACTGCAAAATTCTGCCATCTGAATCTGGATTGATTTTGGATGACAATTAAATTTTATCCTCATAAGCCAAATGGGCTAAATCCTATAAAATTTCTTAGGCTAGCCTATGAGTTAGTGTTACCTACGATTACATAACCTTTTATATCTTTGTACGGTTAGAAACTTTTTAAGGATTGGGATTCAATTGAAAAATTAAGGCAGATCAACACACATATACGACATTTGTTGAATAAGAATTAATGTAACTTGATTTACTCCTATAGCAACATTACAATTACATTTATCTAAACTTGGAGCTGAAAATAAAATGAATACAAAATGCATAAAATTATATTTTTTTTCTAAAATTGATATATAAAAATTGCAACACAAACAGTTTAACCCATAAACAACCACCTGGCTTCCCCCCCCCCCCCCCCCCCTCCTCAAAAAAACATAAAGAGTTAGAACTAGGAAGATGAAAAATAATATTTTAACCGCGCTAAAATAAGCGAGTGTATACTGTATTTGACCCCAGCTCAACTCTCCCCCTGCCCCCCCCCCCTCCCCGCCTAAATTTCCATCCTTTTAAGGCATATGACCCCGAACGCCCCCTCCACACGTCCAAAACCCCCTGATGATAAAGCCCCCCCAAGAACGCTAAAAAGGCTAAAATACGCAAGAATGACCCCTTTTCTGTGTATGTCCATATTATGTTTGTGTATCTGTAGTTTTTTGGTACTTCCTTCCTTATAATAGCAGGGATGCAGGGATAGGGTAAAGGAAATTTTAAAAATTATCCCCCAACTCATTTATGTGTTATTTTGCCCTATGTAGCTGGTAAATTTTTTGGGGATAAAAGGTTTCAATTTGTCCTAACCATCCTATTCCACCCTTCTTAAAATGCATTATTTCAGCTAAGCAAATAAACTTTAAAAAGCTGACAGATATAGATGATAAATTTGTAATTAGAAATATCAAGTATTTCTATATTTTATCAAAAAAGATTTCTTTCGAAATGTTTTTGTTATAATCTTCTATTTAATACTTTTTTTGCAAATTTGTACTTATAATAATAAATACAAATTTTATGTCTATCAATTAAATAGCTATTAAATCTTTTTATAAACATTTAATGCATGTATGTATAATATGTAAGTACGATTTGTGTATAACTTTTTTTTAGATATTGGCGTTTTAACATCGATGACAACTTTCAAGATATAGCCTTAGACATTTCTTTAGAGGGTAACTTTCTAACAGCCATAAGGATGTTAGATTTCCTAATCCAAGTTTTAGATTAACCCCAGTGGAACGCTTTAGCCTATTAGGGCTCTTCTTAACCTAACCTAAAGTTAATATTTAAATTGTGTAACTATGGCAGTGACGTATTCACACTCTGGTGTGTTATACTATTACAGAGATCCAGTAGACCAAGAATATACGCAGGTTATATAAGTACTCTAGAAAATAACCAATAAGTTACTGCTTTAAAAGTTACTATTGATTTCGCCTCTAGTATATAGAAGAGATGATTAGAAAAATAGCCTAAAACCAATTCAAGAATTGAAACTGAAATACAAATTAGCCTAAAACCATCCCAGGACCTATGTGAAGCTTCCCTAAAATGGAATAGCCACTTAGTTCAGTTGTTATTGAGATCTTAAGCTTTAGACAAAAAAAACTTTTCTTTTATAAAATTGTTTGTCTTTTTTAAAAGATTTACAAACTCGAAAAAAAGTATATAATATTTACTATACAAAATTGGAGCCTGAATTAGCCCAGTCTCGTGTTAAACTTAGCGCAAACCAAATCAGATCAATTTTCACAGGTTCTAAAAACCACATCATGAGAATACAGGCCACACGCCGCACATTTTATGGCGGGACAATTTTTATAGAAAATATAATATTTATCATATTTTGAGTTAAAAGTTTACTAATTCTTAAGATTTCTTACAATTGTTCTTTAATAGACATCCTGTTACTTTTTTTATATGAATAAAACCCTAAACCTTTCTTAAACATAAGATTTAATATCTAAGTTTTGTTTAAGTTAAAGTATTTTTTAAGTATTCCTATCGACGAAATTTTATAGAAAATATAATATTTATCATATTTTGAGTTAAAAGTTTACTAATTCTTAAGATTTCTTACAATTGTTCTTTAATAGACATCCTGTTACTTTTTTTATATGAATAAAACCCTAAACCTTTCTTAAACATAAGATTTAATATCTAAGTTTTGTTTAAGTTAAAGTATTTTTTAAGTATTCCTATCGACGAAATTTCTTTCTAGTTATATAAATTACGAGACTCCTTACACATATCTATAGACATTTTATTCAAACTTGAGCCTTTTTTTAGATTATACCCCGCAGGGCCTTGATATCACTAATTTAACCTAACCAACAAGTTGAATTTTTCAAAAATTATTCAGCGACTTGTGTTTTAAATTTGTGTTGATATTTAAGGTTACACATTATATAAATTTTATATGTATGTATTGCAAGGAGTGAGAGGACATTTATTAAACTTTTATAACAAGGTTGGTTGGCTCAACAACTTTGCGAACTTTCATTGAATTTTGATTGGTTGGTTCATTAAGATGTGTGTCAAAACATTTTAACCATTAATTGTAATCTAGAGAAGAGTTAATTTTGCTTATTATTATGGGGATGTAAATCAATTTATTGGCCATTGTCTTATCCCTTTAGATCCCTGTATGTATTGTGTACTTTATGGTTTCATAATTTTAATGCCTACTAAATGCTTTTGTCAAGGACAATTATGCCAATAAGAAGCAAAGCAATATTAAAAGCAAAGAATATACTAATTTAAAAAAAAAACATTTTAGACATCTGTCAATAGAAAAGGAAAATTTTGTCGATTATTTCTTGAAACGATGTCTTTTTATCTACTCGTTAAACTTTTTTATGTATCTTTGTTAGTAGGTAGGTGAATATTATATTACAAGTAGAACTCAAAAAAATTTTAAAAGACTACCTATAAATTATCTTATAAATACCTGCTGAAAATTAAGAAAAGTATGCATTAGCACATAATAAACTAAAATTGCTCCTTGCTGAAAGCTCTTTTCATCGCTAATTGCCACATTCAATGAAGAAAAAAGACTTCTTAAAAGTGCATCAACTGAAAAACATTTTCTTCGTTTAGCCAAAAGCATTTTTTGATAACAAAGTAAAGAGATAATTTTGTAAACAATCTATGATAGGAATAAAAATTCTAAAAAAAAACTTTTTTAGCAGAAACTGCAAAAAAAACTCAAAAAAAACTCAATGAATAGAATAAAAAATGTCAATCATTTATTTAAAAAAACTGTCAAAAGTTAAACTATTTAAAAGGGTAGAAAAATAGCCTAAAACCATCCCAACACTTAAATCGATAAATAAAACTGCCTAAAACCATTCTTGGACCTATGTGAAGATCTTCTGGAAAACCTAATCGGTTCAGTAGTTACTGAGATCTACAGCCGAATTACAGGAAACAACTTTATAAAATAGAATATGTAAACTATAGAGTTGCTACACTTTGCACTCTAAAGAAGCAAAATAAACAATTATAAGCAAGGCCCTTTAAATTTTGATTTATAACAAGGATAAGAAGAATCCATTATTAGCTCAAATAAGAAAGAAAAGTTGTCTTTTTTTGTATTTTTACCACGACCCATGACGTTTGTGCTTTTTCTGTATTGGGCTTTATTTATATATATACAAATATGTATATACTTTTAAACAGATGTAACAGTTGTAGAGTAGTTTCGCTTCTAAAAATGCTGAGCGACCCTTTAATCAATTTATCAAAACTACATCATATACATTTGAGCTTGGGGCGAAAAATTTTAACATTTTCCTATTAACCTGAATTGAACCCTTTGAATTCTACATAGTTTTCTTGTTTCATTAATTAGGTTGAAGTTTAATTGTTGATAACTATATACTAAAATCATTATATCACATTCAAATGCAACAGTAGGATTCCCATAACGAATATTCATAAAAAAATATAGAACCCTAAATAGTTATTTTTAAGGCTCTAATTTTGAGCTTTGGCTTCATGATAGACTTATTGATGTTTTCCAACTTTGAATGAAGATTCCTGCGACGAATTAGACCAAATAACTTTACAGTATTGCAGTCACATTACCCTGAATTACTTTCTATTGTATTAGAGTGTTTTATATTTACTTTTATATCATAATTTTCGTTATTATTAAGGGCAACTGAATTAAATAGGAAACTGATAAAATAATTTGGACCTTTGACTAATATGGAATCATGTATTGCCTACAGCTATTATAAACATATATTATTGGACACATCTTTATCAGACGGGGTTACAAATTGATTAATGTTCACTTAAGAGACTTACAACTGCGTCAATTGAAGACGTTAAAAACTGATTGAACCACTTTGAATTAGTGCCATAATAAATTTCACTCTATTCAAGCAAAAAAGTGTCGGTTCTCTGTATAGTTTTATGTTATCTATCATTCTATGCATTTTTACAGAAATAAAATCATAAGTTCTCTAAAAAAATAGGCTGAGGAAAGTAAAAGTATTTGAAAAACAAGTAATTCTCTGCTTTTCTGCTTTTTTTCTTAAATTGTACTTGAATTTTTTTGTAATTTAAATAACAAGTATATACATTGATACAATCATGACAAGGATAAAATGGCTTTTGACTGGCAGAATAGTTTAACTTCTGTTTCCCAATCCCATTAAAACAAATTACATCGAAGGTTTATACATTATACAAATATCAAAATTTTGTAATATTTAAAAGCCATAATTAATGTTATATATATTTCTTGAAATCAAAATTGAGTAATTAATTCCATAATTTTAATTATTTCAAAATTACTTATTTTAAAATAAGTTTATGGGCAAAAGAATTTGAACAAAAAGTCTTAAACTCATAAATTGAATTCTCGTAATATCCATAAATCAAATTTATGGCGTTCATACAAAATTAATAATAATAATTACACATGCCTTTAGCACATTTATTTTCTACAGAATAATGTTTAAGGACATACTTACATTTTTAGGACTTGATTATAGAGATGCTTTGTTCCTAACATTGTACTTTGTTGTCCTAGGAATAAGTATTCCAAACATTAGATCAATCATATAATTGTATCCCATAAAAATTTGATGTAAAAAAGTAAAAAATCATTATGTTTAAAATGGATGTACGGACATTCTGATAACGATTACAGAGTTGCTACGCTTTCTTGATCTTACCTTATTGCTACAAAAATCACCAGGCAAAGTTTGAAATCGATAGGAAAATTCTAATATGTTAGATAATCGAAAAAGGCTATCCGATCCGGATGGACGAACGGACGGACCGACCCTAATTATAGAAAAGCTTCGCTTTGAATAAGAATATAAGGCTATGAGCTAAACCGTTTCGAATAATGGTTGAGTTATTGAAACACTTCACCCCATGAGTTAATTACTTGGGTTTGTAAAATTTACATATTAAAGGATAAAAGGATGTAAGGAGATGGGTCGAAACTTTTTGAATTTTGTAATCCTAGATTTCATTGCAAGTAAAAAATGTAAAATATATAGATTTACCTATCTTTACATAGGTGTACCTGCCTCATACAGGGTATTAATAATACCTTAATTCCAGGTATAAACAAAATAAACCAAGTATTAAAGAAAATCTACTAAAAATCCAGGATAAAATCTTCATTATAATCCTTCCGTGAGTTGAATTCTGATAGAACCTAATTTTTAGGTTTAATTATGTTTAAAATTATGGATAAAGTGAGATTTGTAAATTCTCAATGTGTTATATTATCAATTAGATAATTTACTACAGTTAGGGAGTTGAATCCATTTTTATAGAAGCAGAAATATAATCTATGATTATGGTTTGGACCCTCTAAAACTGTAATCTACCCTTCCACTTTCCCCTCTCTTGTTGAAGATATCTTCAACGCCGATACGATTTTTGAAATATAAGATTCCACTTTTGTCTCTCTTGTTGAAGATATCTTCACCAAGAGAGGCAAAAGTGGAATCTTAAATTTCAAAAATCGTATCGGCGTTGAAGATATCTTCACCAAGAGAGGGGAAAGTGGAATCTTACATTTCAAAAATCGTATCGGCGTTGAAGATATCTTCACCAAGAGAAGGGAAAGTAGAATCTTACATTTCAAAAATCGTATCGGCGTTGAAGATATCTTCACCAAGAGAGGGGAAAGTGGAAAGGTAGATTACAGTTTTAGAGGGTCCAAACCATAATCATAGATTATATTTCTGCTTCTATAAAAATGGATTCAACTCCCTAACTGTACTAAATTGTTTTCCGTTTAGGATACGCGGAAAAATAAAATTTAAGAATTTGAAAGAAGAAAAAAACTTCCAATTGAATAAGGAAAAGAGCAGAAGAAGGATTAAACTTAAAAGGGCTACTCAATGCCCCTTGCCTCATAAATGAAAAAAATATAAACAAAGTGTAATAATCATACCAAAACTAGCACTTTTCTATCCTAACAATTCTAAATATTTTATTATTTCAAGGGTTACCTTTACTATTTGAATATTATTTATTAGTAATTTAATTCTTTAGATAACACATCTAAAAAAAGATATAATTTTTATTATATATAATTGTTTGTTTGATAACAACGAGTAAATAAGGCAAATAAAAAAATTAAATATGTTAAATAGTATTTTTGGGCCCTTTTATTTGTCGGATATGAGTATTTAAATTTAGTTTGATAAAATTAAAGTAGCGCAACATTAATTAATATTTAAATGCTAAAAAAGATAATATAATTATTCTAAGATTCTGTATAAGAAAACTTTTTACAGTTAGGCTTTGAAACCGATTATTATCCTCTGGATTAGAACCGGTTCTCAGCCACACTGAAAAATCATGTATAGTCTTGTATTGTTTCCACCTATATTAGAATATAAAAAAAAAACATAAAATTATTACCAGTTTTGTATCCCCAGGCCTTCAATCCCTCTGGGATAACAAAACTGGTTTTGATCTTACAATTGTTCTTATATTATCCGCGGAAAGCTGTCTATAATACGACGCGATAATAATAACTATTCTACCATTGCATTTTCCCTGAACTATAAACTGAATAGCAGACATACACAGATTCAAAGAAAAAGAGTTAGAGAAATAAGATAAGATGGGGCTCCAATACCAAAACAACTCCTTTTTCGGAGCAGATAAAACTCACCGTAAATTGCAAAGTTATATCTTTTCAATGGGGTAGTATTTTCTTTGTGAGGGGGGGCAGGTGGGGAGGGGGGGGGGGCTGGTACCCCCTCAAGTCCTAATACACCCACACACATATGTACAAAATTTATGTTGATATAAAACAGCATTTTAGCACTAAACATATTTTTTCTTCTGGATTTTTGAATGAAAAGTTAGCTTCTAACTAGTTTTCCAGTTTGACTTTGAAACTGAATGATATCCGCTGGATTATTTCCGATCCTCACCAATTGCGAAAAATCATGTATAGCCTCTTATTACAGACAATTTTCCACGAATATTAAAATGCAAAATTCCCTAGGGGCTAACAAAATTGGTTTTAATCTAATAATCTTCATTGTAATATCCGAGGAAAGCTGTCAATAATACGATGGGATAAATGAATATGTAAACTTTATTTAAATCAGTTTAATTGTAGGAACATAGCCAATGAGGTGTTGTTTTCTTCCGTGAAGATTCTTAAAACAAATTGTATTGCAAAATTATACTAAAATGCTGAATTGATTTGAAAGTAATACATAAAGGAAGCAGGATGTCTGTTTGTCTATAGTATTGGAAATTTCACTAACCGCATGACCGATATAGGAAAACAGTAAAAGTGTCGAACTATGACGTCAGAAAAAGTTAACAACTAACCAATGAGAGGCCGCTATATATTTTACCACAGTGAATACTGGCTTCTTATTGTTTAATTGTTAATTTTTTCTAAAGTCATAGTTCGACACTTATACTGTTTTCCCGATATAGTTCTGCTTTTCAGTTAAACTTTTTGTTTGCTTACTTTGTGGGAGGATTCCTAGACCAGTCCACAATGAAGAGCCTGCCATATTGTTTCATGTCGACTAAATGACATTTAATAAAAGTGGTCATAGCTGACATAAAAATGTATTGCACTATGACTATAAGTTTATATAATAACCGCATATATTTTTAATAATACAGTTAAACCGACGGACGTACGGACATACTCTATTTCCATAGTAACAACCCCAATAATAAATAAATAAATAGGTGTTAAGTTGCCAGCATTTTTCTAAGCATTAACAAACTTTTTATATAGATTCTAATCTCAGTAGGACTCAGGGTGGAGAGAGAACAAGGATGTAAACATTCTTGATAGCAAAACTAAACGGACTCTAGTAAGGTTTATTCTTTACTGTAAGGTGCTTGGATGTTCGTAATTCATTTTCTTTATAAAAGAAATACCATTTTTTTAAAATAAAATTTTGATTGTATCAAACCAGATTTATTTCCAAAAAAAATTTTATATGAACAAGAATACTTAATCATTTAAAAGACTCGCTACAAGAGAGAGAGAGAGGGGACAATGGGCTGTTTATTACACTAGTCCCCAATGTTTTGTAATAACGTTTTATTACTCGTTGGCTTAACAACTTTGGGGACCATAGTGAATTTTGATTGGATAGGTCTTTAAGTGTTCAAACGTTTCAACCACTAATTTAAATCTTCAAAAGTGGTAATTTTGTTTATCATCATTCGGGATGTACAAAAATGTATCGGCCAATGTCTTATCCCTGGAGAAAGAGCAGGGGAAAGAGAAATAAGGTTTATCTAGTTATGTTTTGCTATGGTTTTTACTGGCATGATTATATTTAGATCCCACTTTGTTATTCAGATCATCAAATTTATACCATTAGGTTTTGTGTGGGGTCGCTTGTAGGGATCTAAAGGGATAAGGCAATGGCTGATGATTTACATCCCCTATGACTATACATCAATTTTCTCCTTTTGTAGATGAAAACAAAATACACTTTTAACTATTAAAACTTTTTGCTTGAAAACAACTTCAAAAAAAACATAATACAGGTTAATTTAGTTAAAATATATGCATTTTTCAAAAATTTAAAAAAATTTGCTCAAGCAACGAATCATTTGTTGGTATCATTAATGAAATATTCATTAGATACTTCTTTACTAATCTTCTTGTTGTGTATCACAGGGCTTTACTAAAGGAGTTCAAATCATTTGAAATATTTATAAAGATTCTTTCGAAATATCCAACTATATACAAAATATATTTTTTCTTGTGAAGCCATGATGTCACGGAAAAAGGAACCTTGAATATTAAAATTTAACCCCCCCCCCCCCTTTTTCCCTTAGTTACCAAAAGAATCAATAACCCCTAAACAGTCAAAATTCTGCAATAGTAGCCATCAAATTTGGCTTTTCTAACAAAAATCATTTAGTCTTAGGTTAGGTTATATTGTGTTATAGTATCCCCAACTGGTATACTCAAAAAAAATTTGTATAAGAAAATATTTGAAAAAGTATTATGCAAAAAAAATCTTTAACAACTTTGCTTTTCTCTTTACCCCCGTATGATTTATATCCTTACTTTTTATCCTTTTATTGTGTAAACAACATAGTAACAGAAGATATTCGGGATATCAGGGATAGATTATCTAAATTAGAAGTAATTGAGAGTCTGTCTGCCCGTATTACTGCAAATGAAAAAGAATTGGTTTCTCTTTCTAAAGCCATGAGTGATTTGCAGGACGCAAATACTGATTTGAAAGAGGAGATTAAGAAGCTGAATGATGATCTTGAGTCCAGGCCTAAAAAGGCAGATTTAGATGCTTTAAAAAGCGAGCTATCTGCATTTAAAGCAGAAATTAATGATAAGCATATACTTCCTTTAAAGGAAGGACTTGAGACTGTCAGAGAAGGAGTGGATGCTAGAGAGCAGGCATCAAGGAATTACTGTGTGCGTATAAATGGTCTATTTGTTCCAGAGGCGCAAGCCAAAAATATCTCTGAATATGACCATGCTAAGCTTTGTATGGCTGCTGTGCATGAAGTGCTTGAGCCTGTGTTGATCAAAAAGAAAGATTCCATTGGGTTCAGCGTTGATCAACCATCAGATTACATTGAGACAGCACATATATTGCCCATCCCAAAGAGTGGTAACTATATGTGCCCACCTATTTTTGTGCGTTTCAAAAACCGCAACCTTCGAAATCTTATTCTTGCCAACAAAAATTTTGCCAAGGTTCGGAAAAATGATAGTGAAAAAGGCACAAAGAGCTATCGTATTGCTGCGGATTTAACCAAACGCCGCTATGCTGTCATGCAAAAATTGATCCAATCTGAGAAATTTGAAAAAGTTTGGCATCTAGATGGTAAAATTGTCAAATTTATTACTAAAAAGAGTGAGAAAGTATTTAAAGTAAAAATGTTTGAAATCACACCCAATCAAATAATTGAGAAATATTGTTAAGATATAAATATATTACAAAGTGAATTTTATGTTAAATATCCTATCATATGTAATACTTTGATTTTTGACTAAGTTTTATCTTCTTACATTATATTTTATAATATTTAAATTATAGAGTAGCTACGCAACTAAAAATTGCTTCATGTAAATATAATTTTATACCCTTGTTATGAGATATGTTTATGTTAACTAATAATACCCAATTTCCGTTTGTTTCATTCATTATATATAACCTATTTTCCCCTTCATTATACCTTCTTAATATGAGTCACACACTGTGTTGTAATTTTAATTTTCGATAGAGTGGGTAGCATCTGTCAGATTTTAAATAACATTGAATATGATTTCTTATCTAGATATAAAGATTCTACATTAAATGGTAATAATTATGAAAATCCGTATTATGAAATTGATCTGTCATGTTCATATTTTAATAACAAACAATTTATTGAAAAATGTAAGCAATTTCAAACATTAAAATTTCTTTCTTGGAACATTCAGAGTCTTAATAGTAAATTTATTCAGCTTAAAGAATATATAGATCATTTAAAAGAAAATAAAGTTACAATAGATGTAATATCTTTGCAAGAAGTCTGGACTATTTATGACCAAGATATATTTAAAATAGAAGATTATATCTTTATCTATAAGTGTAGAAAGAATAAAGGGGGCGGCGGGATAGCTTATTATATTCATAAAAATCTAAAATTCAAAATATTAAATGAATTGTCAACATTTGAAGAAGGCTTATTTGAGTCACTCACAATTCAACTTGAATATAACAAAGAAAAATTTATTTTGAGTAATGTCTACCGGCCTAATACTTCTATAATGGGATTTACTGAATCTCAACAAATGGATTTTTTTATTGATAATTTTTCTAACCTACAAAGTAAATTAATGTCTTTTAAATGTGCCTCTTACATTTTCACAGATTCTAATTTTGACATTTTAAAATATCATTGTCATGAAAAAACAAATGATTTCCTTGAAAATTGCATTGCAAATGGTTTTTTATCTTTGATAACGAGACCAACAAGAATTTCTAGGACATCAGCAACATGTATTGACCAAATTTTTACTAACGCAAAAGATAATAGTTTTCATTCAGGAATTTTATTAAATGATATATCTGATCATTTCCCAATTTTCACAATAACACCTTATTCATATAAAGCAAGTAAAGAATCTTGTATTTTTACAAGAAATATTAATGAAGAAAAAATTACTGGGTTTATCAATCTATTAAGAAATGTTAATTGGGAAAATGTAACTAACAGTTTAGAACCTCAACATTGCTTTAATAAATTTTATGAGCTTTTTAATGAATTTTATGAACTTTCTTTTCCTTTACAAAAGATTAGAATTAATAAGAACATACATAAAATTGAAAAATTTATGACTGATGGTTTAATGAGATGTAGAGATAAAAAATTTGAATTGTCAACGTTAAGTATTAATGAACCAACTGCTGATAATATTAGGATGTATAATAGATATAGAAATGTCTATAATCGTGCAATAAAAACAGCTAAAAAATTGTATTATTGTAATGAGCTAAAAAAATGTAAATCTGACTTGAGGAAAACTTGGGATATTATTAGAGATGCAATCCGAAAAACAAAAGATAAAGCAACATGTATCAATGAACTGAAGTTTAATGATGCTATATATTTAGATAATGCAGAAATTTCTGAGAAATTGAATGAACACTTCACTTCTGTAGCAAGCAAGATATCATCTAAAATAAATCCTTCTAACATTGATCCGTGTAGCTATATACCTAATTATAATTCCAGTTTTAAAATGCATACAATAAACCCAAATATAGTCACAGATATTGTTAAAAAAATGGGAAATAAACAAAGCATGGACATTTTTGGCCTGTCAAATTCTTTTTTAAAGAAAATAATTTCTGTCATTGCCCTTCCTCTCTCTCATGTCATTAACCAAACTATTTTAACTGGAAAAATACCTTCTGAATTAAAAATTGCAAAAGTTATACCTATTTTTAAGTTAAAAGGGAATAATTCTAATGAAAAAGCTGATCCATCAAATTATAGGCCAATAAGTTTATTAGCTATTTTCTCAAAAGTTTTAGAAAAAGTCATTTATCAACAACTGTCGTGCTATTTGATTAGAAATAATATCATTTTTGAACATCAGTATGGATTTCAATCAAAAAAGTCTACAATACACCCTGTGATACACCTCTTAAATTATATAGCTGAAGCAAAAAACGATAATAAAACTGTAATTGGAGTCTTCTGTGATCTTGCAAAATTTTTTGATACAATTCCACACTCTATTTTAATTAAAAAGTTGTCAAAAATTGGCATTAATGGCGTTGAACTTGAATGGTTTAAAAATTATTTAAGTAATAGACAGCAATTTGTACATGTAAACAATACTGACTCAAGAAAGCTGAACATAGATAGAGGTGTCCCACAGGGCTCTATTTTAGGACCAATTCTATTTTTAATCTACATAAATGATCTTAAAAACTGTACTGATTTATTTACCCTATTATTTGCTGATGACAGTAATTTTTTAATTTCTGGTAAAAACTTTACAGAGATTAAACTGAAATTAAACAATGAACTTAAAAAGATATCCGATTGGTTTAGGAGTAATCAAATGAGCTTAAATCCTGATAAAACTAAAATCATGATATTTAATAAAAATGAAAATACTATTGATTGGAATGCTCTTAATATTAAGCTAAACTTTAACAATGAAAATGAGTTTGATCCTGAGAAAATAAAAATTTTAAATTATGTCAATTCAAGTAGCAATATTCCTGCAATTAAATTCCTAGGTGTATTTATAGATCCTTCTTTAAATTTTAAATATCATGTAGAACATTTACGTAAAAAGATTTCTAGTTCCTTATTTCTTATAAATAGAGCTAAACATATACTGAATTTAGATAGCAAAAAAATGCTTTTTCACTCACTTATAAATAGTCATTTACTTTACTGTTTACCTGCCTGGAGTTGTGGTCTTAAATCTACTATGGAACCATTAATTAAAATGCAAAAAAAGGCAATAAGAATTGTTTTTAGTAAGAAACACATCTCACACACAATGCCTTTATTTAAAAAAATGAATGTCCTTCCTTTACATGAATCAGCTAATTATTTGAAATTATTATTTATGTATGATTTTATAAACAGTAAGCTACCAAGTTCCTTTCAAGGTACATGGCTTCGCCGTAATCAATTACATACCAGAAATCTTAGAAACTCTAATATGTTTGATGTTAAAAAACCGAAGTTTAAATCTATTGAAAGATTTCCTAAGTATCATTTTCAAGAATTATGGAATAACCATTGTAATAATGATTTATTAACCCACAATCAATCAAGAAAAAAATTTATAAAAAATCTAAAAGAATCTTTGTTATCAAGCTTAACTTTAGTGTGTAACAACCCATTATGTCAAGAATGTAGATAAAATTGTATTTCTTTTCAATATTGTTTGAAATCTGATAAATCAATCAAAATCTATTTGTTGAAATGTTTTTTTAAAATTTCTATTATTGCAATAATGGTGTGAGACTTGTATGCCCTAATCAATCCTTCCTAATATCATTCTTTCCTCTCCAATATGATTTTATTTATTGCTTATTATCTTTTTTCTATTTATTTGTCTTATCTATATGGCCTGTATGAAAACAATGTGTGAATACACATTACTGCATACTTCCTAGTTTTTAGGAAACTGCCATTTGGGAAGAAATTTTTTTTATAAATTAACCATATCAATAAAATTTGACTGTATATATAAATGTATATAATATTCATTTAATTCATTTATTATTTTGTTGTTTTTTTTTCTATGTATGTACACCCAAGAATAATAAATCTAATCTAATCTAATCTATTTAAGATATTTTAACATTTTTAGAAAAGGATAGAATGTTTAAGAATTTGATGGTTATCTCAAAAAAAGGTCTAGAGATTTGGTTGACTTTAGTGATGTTTAAAATTTTTACACATTGTGTAGTGTACTGTATCTAGTATAGCTTCGAAACCGATTTATATCCGCTAGAATACCATTTCTCAGCCATACTGAAAAATCATGTATAGCATTGCATTACAGACAATTTTCTATTGGGTTGTACACCATACCTTTTTGTTTCATCAGAAGTACATGAAACAAAATGTATAATACGTTAAATTCTTCTAAGTAAAAAATTTCTATTTTTGGTTAAATACCTAATTTTTTATGTAAGGTACAAAACATACTTGAATTTAAGTCAAGAATATGTCTCATTTTTTAAAATCAAGTTTACTTTTTTGTAGCCTTTTGTGTACTTTTTACCAAAGAAGATAAAGTACAGGGTGCGCCACATAAATCCGGACTTTTTCTTATTTTTAAACAAATGAACATAAAATCGTCAATTTTAAAGATTTTATTGAATTTTAAAAACTGGGAAGTAAACTAGGTATATGACTATTAGATTATTTAATAAAATCGCCACAAGCCTCAATCACCGCCTCTACCCGCCCCCTGAACCGCCCCCCGATCCTGGTCACCATGTCCCTGCCCAAGCTGGCGAAGTTCTCCTTGATAGTTGCAATGAGGGAGGTCTTTGTGGCATGGGCGCGTCTATTGGTTCGTGCTTTAGTGGCGCTCTGGGCCCAAAAGTCAATTAGTTGAAGATCGGGGCTGCTGGGAGGCCATATCTCCTTAGGGACGTGAGTAACTGCAGGATCCAAATTCACCCATTTTTCAAGTTACCCTTCAACACGGCGGCTCTAATTTGGGCCACAATTAAGCTAGAACAACGTTTAGTACCTTTTTGGAAATGGCATAAAGATTAAGCTAGGGTTATCATCACAACACATAGTCTAAAACGAGTTTTAGGGTTACAAATGGGCCTTTGTAGTCAAGAACGGATAAATTTTCACAATTTTTGACGTTTTTAACATCTCAAAATCTGCCACGTTTCACTTTGATGGAGTACTACGGCCAAGCCATTTCAGATAGAGAGCTCTAGTCTTTTCGACTGTCTTACTTATGTATCTAACAGTAACCCCAGCAAGTTGCATAACTCTACCTCACCTACAGATGGACTAAGGTCAGATTTAGTGGGCCCTAGTCGAGAATCCAGGGTAAACTATCAGCGCAATTCGATTCTGCCATGTTAAACATAAGCGCTGCCAGCTCGGAAAACACGGCCTCCATCGTCCAAAAATTTTTATGGGCAAAAAGGTAATTACCTAAGCTTTTTATAGTGTGGTCAAACGTCATGATTGGTCGAGTAGTTTTGGTGCTATGGCCATTAGAAAAAAGTCCGGATTTATGTGGCGCACCCTGTATTTATTTTCTTTGCTTTTTACTTGAAAAGGTAAATATTTCAATAACGATGTCACTTTTTAATGATAGAATACCTTTATTTTTGCTTTTAAATCTAAAATTTGTTATAAAAAAAAACACCAAAAAATCATCTAAAATCGAAAATGTGATGGAGGGGGAGGGGGGGTATCATAAAACCCCTCATTTTAATCTGGTCTCAGACGCGTCAAGAATAAATATTAATTTTTGGAATTGGGGTCAGCGCCTAGGTCAACCGCGGGTAGGGAAAAATAATCAAAAGAAACATTTTAAACAATATTAGAATTTTAGAAATAGTCTAATTTATATAATTTTTTGAAGAAAAAAAACATCTTTTATTATGTTGGTATGGCTAAAAATATACAATCTTTTATAAAGAAAACAAATATAGAGTCCTCATTCTGCTTAAAAGCAAGGTTGTAAAACAACTATATTCAATGATTTCCAAAAATATATATAAAATCCTGAGGCCTATGAAAACCTTCACTTTAAAGGAGGAACATATCAGTAGAAACAAACAGATTTATTTGATTTTATTTATTAGAAAATTTCTCAATCCCTGTACATGCAAGGCCTAGAAAATATTTAGGAATAGCCCTACGGGGACGTTTTAGAATAAATTATTTTAAGATTGAATGAATTACTTCAAAATTAAGATGTTGTACATTTTAGATGAACTAATTAAATTTCCTAAAAGAATACTCGTAAATTGGCAGGAATTATAAGGGGAAAGACAATGGACGATAAATTGAATAAAATCCCCAGTAATTATAAACCAAATTACCCCTTCTTTGGATCAAAATCAATGGATAAAAAGTTTGAACACTTATATTTTGAATATCAAGATTTAATAAAAGTATCTAGAGTTTTTAAGCAAATGAATAAAAGAACGTGTTTCTAAAACTTTGGGCACCAGGTATAATTAACAGTCCAAAATTTAAAGCATCAAATAAAAGTGGTCATTACTAACATATTATCGATCGTGTCATCATGACAACAATCTAATATTGATAAAATAGCAGCTTCAAGTTTTACAGGGTAGATGACATCATTTCTATAATGAGTAGAGGTCAGATGAGTGCAATAATAAATTATCTAGGGTTCCTCAAAATATTGAAAACATTATTTCAAAGTTGATTACACATTTATAGTAGCAAAGCTTCTCTGCGAAATGTTAAGTTACAATTGTTGGTTGGTTAAACGTAATCTTCTAAAAATACAGCGAATATTGGGTGCTTTCCCTTCCTTCTTTCTAAAATAAATCAAAAATAAGAGGTGGAGTAGTTTTTCCTATGCCTAATCTCTTTTAGGGGGCGGAGCCTTTACCTGCAGTGCTCTAACCCGACGGGGCTACCCAATATAACCTAACCTAAGTAATAAACAAACAAATGAAAAACTATCCCCTACCCCCTTTTATTTCTAATTTATTTCAATATGAGGTGGGGGAAGTCATCAGAGCTCCAGAGGATACTTTGTGTGATTTCGCCATATGAAGTTCAAAAGCATCGCCTCAGATGAACATTGTAGTCCTTGTGTTAAAAATGATTTTGTTGCAATTTTGTTATAATTATGTGTCAAATTATATAAATTGTGGATTGGTTATTATTCAGTATTTTTAGATTATTGGTGCCTGTCTATCTTATTTGTTTTTTTCGTAAAATTGTTTGGTAAAACGAATAATTATTTATCACGTCGTATTGTAGACAACTTTCCACGGATATTAAAACAACTGGTATTAATTCTATGAATTTTATTTTAATATTCGTAGAAATTGTCTGTAGTACAATGCTATACATGATTTTTCAGTATGACTGAGAACCGGTTGTTAGCCAGCGTATATTAAGCGGTTTCAGACTATAAATTGTGCACCCACAATTAAATAAATTTCATCAATGTTTTAATCGAACAAATGAAAGTGAGCGCTTGTAATACTGTTTTTATCATTTTGTAACTGTTTGGTTGCTGCGCTGCAGGCAGAATTGTTCTGTTTCAATAAATTCTCTAATAAGAATTTTTATCTGAAGCTTAAGATCTTAATAACGACTGAAAAGGTTGGGTTCTCTATTTTTTATACGCTTTATATAGGTCCTGTAATGGTTATAAGATATTTTCAGATTTAAGACTTGGGATTGTTTTAAGCTATATTTCATCTCATCTCTGTCCCTTCGAGTACAGAGCTCCAAGAGGCTAGGGGCGCACTAGAGTAGAATCTGAAAATTTGAATATGTAAAATGAATGGTTACTTTAATATTCCCCGACCATAATCAAAAGATAAACATCTTGTAACAGCGAGGCATCAAAATATCCATCTATTTGTCTATCTTTAGCCAGGGATCTAAAGGGATAAGAAAATGACCGATAAGCTTATGTATTGTACATCTCCGATGATGTAATACAAAATTACCCATCTGTAGATTACAATTACTCAATTTGGTCATTCAACTTACTAAACCATCTAATCAAGGTTATATAAAAGTGCCCAACGAATAAGTAATTTTAAGTTGTTATAAAACTTTAGGGGCTAGTGTAATAAACAGCCCAATCTCCCCTCCCTCTCGGATCTATAAACTATAATACTATAATAAAATTAACTATAGATTACCCATCCCTTCACCTGTAAATAATAAAATCTGCCTAAGTTAAACTAATGCCATAGGAGGGAAAAATGGATGTAAAATATACGTGGATATAATGGAAAAATTGTCGTCAATTTAGGTTGATAATGGAACCCATTTATTGGTGAGTTCGTTCATTTAATAGAAGGGGAGGGGATGAGGTAAAGGGGGTGGAAGAAATGTAACGTTGTTTTAGCTCGCTGCGAATTTTATTTTATTAGATGAAAATCTGATGTAACATCCAAGTAATAATATATCCGTTGAGAGAGAGAAGATCGCTCCACTGATTTCAGGCAATTTAAATGCGAATTTTGTGTTGTCTGCATGGTTCATCTTTACAAGGAACAATATAACCATAAGCAATGTAACGACAACAAGTAAGTTATCTTTGACTGTTTAGAATGCTAAAATTTATAGGAAGTAGTTTATGCTCTGTTAAAATAAACATCAAACAGATATATTTAGCAGAAAATGTAAAATATGGAAAGAAAACGAAATAATGGGTTTCGTCGTATTCACAGTAGCTTTTGATAGGTTATTTTAGGAAAATGTCAATGATTGCCCTGCTGGAATAGAAATATGATAAAAGTTACTGTGAATCTACGACGAAACCCCATTCTTCGTTTTCTTGCCATGATCCGAAAATGTTTGATTAGTCTAAAGAAAAATAATAATATCAACATTGTAAAAACCAATTCATAAATTAAGCCCTATTAATTAAGTCTCAAAAATAAGTAATAGATAAAAATGAAAGCATGTGATAAAAACAAGACTACTTACGACCAAAGATACGAGTACAACTGAGTTCTTGCTGATTTTAAGCGCATTTTCACACACATACCTAAAATGAAATATAAATTACATAAAAAATGATATTAAAAGTTGTTGGTTCATTCGCATCGTATTATAGACAGCTTTCCTTGGATATTGAGAATTATAGGAATAAAACCAGCTTTGGAGGGTCTGAAGGCCCAGGCTAAAATCTTTATTATTCTTTATTTTGATATTCGTAGAAATTTTTTTGTAATTTGTTGCTATACGTGACTTATTCATTATGGATGAGAACATGTTATAATCCAGAGGATATTAATTCGAATTCACACTGGATAACTAAATACGAGACTAAATAGTGGATATTTTTGTTCTTGTTTACAGTAAAAATAAATTTTTGAAGAGGGAAAAATGAGGCGTTTTAAAGGTTTAAGAAGGGAAATCTAATGTTTGTTTGTTTTATTTCGAGGGGGGTAAAATGAGGATTTTCAAAGTTTGAGGGTGGTAAACACCCCTGAACGTAAATGAATCCTTAAGACTAGTGCAAATAAAATTTTGTAAAATGTAAACTTCAGACCTGGGTCAAAATCATCCCAACATGCTTTTTATGGTCAAAATTAACTCCCTTTTTCATAAACTTTAGGGATGTTTGTATGTTTAAGCAATAAATTGATGTACATTATGAATGATAATAAACAAAATCTCCCCTCCAGTAAATTAAAGATATAGGTTGAATAGTTTGAAACACTGTTAGTTTGAACCAATCTATCCAAAATTATGATAAACAAAATCATCCCTCCAGTAGATTAAATATATGGATTGAATAGTTTAAACCACTGAAACAGTGCTAGTTTAAACCAACCTATCCAAAAAATAATATTAGTACCAAAAGTTTAAGCCATCGATGCAGTCAACATTGTCAAATCATTTAACTTTGGGTACCAGTATAATATATATTCCAATGTCAACTCCCTCCCAGAGTTTTTAGCCAGTTTCTTTGTTGTATATAATCTTTTAGTTATACGCATAAATGGTTGAATTAATGTCAAATTACCTTAATCTTTAGACATTGCTAAAACAAAGTTTTCTGTTGTTTTGTTTCTTGTATGTATATTCAATTTACAAAATATGTATTGAAAACAAAATAATGTATATTTTATGTATATTTGATATACATATATTTACAGGGTGAGGTGAATAAGTTGTCCCGGATTATACTTTTATAAAAACCAAGTACAAATCAACTTAGTTCCTTTACGGTTAACTTTTTATGCTCATTGGTATGCCGTATAGACTTTTGGGTCTAAATAAGATAATAAATGTATAAGTAGATATAATCTAAACAACTACCTGGCCCTGAGCACCCTCTACGTCTGCTGTCAAAGTGCTTTCCTGTTTTTATAGGGACTTGGCTGTTTTTGTATTTCTGGCGCTTTAAGCTTATTTCACAGACACAATATAAAATGGGGACAGGGTCCCCACCCTGTGGGCGCATGCAACCTCTGTTCTTTTACTTTAATTATATGATTATTAGTTATGTTTATTATAAGGTTTATTTATTCGAACATTGAATTATTTGCTACGGCCAATTTTTGGATCTACTGCAGTTCACGGTAAAATATTGCTGGTAACGAATATTGCTAAAAATCTACGAATTTTAAAGGCTGCTAGCTGCCAAACGGCTGAACGTACAGATCATGCTCGAACACTGTTTAAAGCGACATAAGAAGGTCTACAAATAATTTAGAATAGCCATAAATGAATAATGCATAATTACCTCGCAGTGCAGAGAAATGCGCGAAAAAGGCCTCTTTTATGCGTTTTTTCTTCAGTGAAGCTTTACCTGTGCATCATTGGATCTTGGCTATTCCAGATTATTTGTAGGCCTTCTTATACCGCTTAAAATAGTGTGCGGTTATGATCTGTACGTTTAGCCGTTTGGCAGCTAGCAGCCTTTAAAATTCATAGATTTTTTAGCAATATTCGTTACCAGCAATATTTTACCGTGAACTGCAGTAGATCCCAATTTTTAAAACCTAATTCTGCCTATTTTAAAAATTTTGTTGATTCTTTAAGCGAGATTAAAGTTGGGATGACCCTGTGGATATAAATCTAGGCTAAGAAATGAAAATTAAATATTTTGGATTATGCAAATTACTGGGTGGTAAAAAATACAAGAGAAATAAGATGAAAACATGGATAGACAGATAGATGGGTAGATAGACTAGTGGCTTCGCCCATGATGGCCTCTAAGGGTAAGCCAGCAAAAACTTCTTAATCTTTAGAAAGTATGAAAAAAATAATTGAATTAAGGAATTGAATTAAGGGGAAGTTTATCTGCCTCTCCCCCCAACAAAATTAAATACCTGAACCTAAAAAAAGGATTTTGCCATGTCTTGTTTATTACATTTCTAAATTACAGATTCTCCCTTGGGCTAGGGGCTCAGTTGCTTGTAGTCTGATAAATAAACTTAGAAAAAGATAAAAAAAAAACATAGGATAAATATATGCAGACAGTATTTTTATCAATCATAATTATGAATAAACAACAAACACAATATTGTTGTCTAATCGGAAATTGTATGCTGTTCTTATTTCTCTCTCTCCTTCTCTCTCTTTCTATCTATCTATATTCCATTTGTTTATCTATCTATCTACTCTTGTTCCTGCTTCCCTAATAATATTATGATTTTTTCTGTGATTTTAAAACAGCTAACCAACAGTTGTTTTTTAATAAAATAAGCATAATTATTTTATAATTATGCCTTTAAAATGTTGCTTTTTGATATATTAATAGACAATACCTATCTTGAAATAACGTTCAAATATTAATTTTTAAAGAGTTTGCTATATTGTTTCATTTGCTGGATTAAAAGCAAACCTCTTCCGTCTTAACTCTTGTGAAGAATCGGAACTATTCAAAATGATGTTTCCTTTAACTTACTATTTTTTATTTAAAATCTTTGAAAGGTTAAAACATTAGCTTTATTAAGTAATAATCGAATTAATGATTGTGCCTATCTTATTAACTGGCAGAATAGTTATAGGTCAAACTCTCTTTCT
The DNA here is from genome assembly GCF_053477335.1 of Acartia tonsa. Taxonomy (NCBI): domain Eukaryota; kingdom Metazoa; phylum Arthropoda; class Copepoda; order Calanoida; family Acartiidae; genus Acartia; species Acartia tonsa. The sequence goes on along the minus strand of NC_137262.1, from coordinate 32,975,872 downwards.
TTGAGTAAAATATCATTCATAAAATACAATATAAGACGATTAAACATTATTTTGGAAAATTAATTTCACAGTTTTTGAAAAACATACATTCAGACAATTCCGATAAAAACAGAGAGGAAATTTGAACAGATCGTCTCAAGATAATTTTCAAGTTTGTCAGAAAATAAAAATCGTAGGATGCCTATATACTGATACGAATACAATATTGTATGTATACTAGCTTTAATTTAAAATAAATGTATTATCATTTGGATCTTACACTATATTATCATGTAATCTAATAAAGTGAAACTTGTATCTGACAAAAATAGAGATCATCCCCATCCCCCCTCTTGCTGGATCAACAAACTGACCAATAAATGATTTCCATGTTAGCAACCAAAATTGACGACAATTTTTCTCCTTCATAAAATCCACGTATATTCTACATCCATTCAATTTACAGACATTTAAAGGACAATTTTTATAAGTAATTTACTAGGCTTTTTTCTTATGTACCATTTGTATTACGTTAAACAAAAAAAAAGAGCCAAAATTAAACCTAACATAACCTACCGCTAGAATTAATATCACAAATCCTCTTATTTTCCAACTTACTAGTAAGATAAAACTCCTTATTCTCAATAGTATGTATACAAACCATTCTTATTACCCTCATACATAAACAAAAGATGTATGCTTATTACAGGCGCAGCTGCTCTCTAAATAAGTCCGACTGAGTTATTTTGAAGAAAAAAAGTATCATATTGTCATCTAAAGGGATAAGACAATGGCAGTTAAATCAAAAACATCCCAAATGATGATACATAAAACCAATTAATTAAAATTCATTAAAAGTCCCCAAAGTTGTAAGCAAACGAATAAAATGGGACCAGAGTAATAAACAGTACAGTGTCCCCTCCCTCCCTGAATATTGTAAACTAATTTAGAGGAGGAAAAAAGTAAAATTGTTCTATTTTTTAGGACTTTAATAGAATATTTTAGTTAAAACGCATCTAATCGTTTACAGTATAGTTTCACTAAAAAGCCAATAAATTGGTTCTTAGAAGTGAAAAACTGTTTGGCTATTAAATGCAAATTTGCTAAATGAAATAATTAATTGGTAATGACCGTTTGCGCAGCCACATAATTGGCTAATTCAAGATATTTTTTAAAAACAGCAAAAATTTTAATCGATTAGCTAAATTAGTTTTAATAACCTATGACATCATCATCAACACATAAATTGGAATATCTTTATAGTGCCTATAAAAAAACAACACCATACAAAACAAATGACCAATAACAGGCCAGTATACATTTTAATTGACTAATGGTAGGTAAGTATGACGTCACTTTTTATAGACACTATAAAAAGCTTTCATAATTTGTTACTAAATCTTCTTAAAATATGAAGCAAAAATGATTTTTTCTTCATAAATGTTTAATGCACTCATAGAGGTCTAGGAGTTATTCACGAAGAAAAATTTGTCTTTTAGAAAAGTTGAAAATTTTATATCTCCCCCCCCCCCCTCAACTACTTGAACAGACGATGCCATCATAATGAAAGAATTACATAGTACCTATCCTATCAATTAAATTCAATTACATTGTATGACAACTTAAAAATTGACCAAAAAGCGCATGAAAAGACAGACCCACGAATTATAGACAATTTTAAAATATTGGTTTTATTACATACGATTCTTTGAGGGTCCGGACACTGGCAGATAAAAAAACATAACTATCCTCTTAATATTTTGAAGCTTCTAAAGTCAGAATGTAACCTACAAGAATTAAAGTAGAGATTATTTTTTCGTCTTTTGTCCTATTCCTTTACCTTGCATATATGATTATTGAATTATTCGTTTCAAATTAAGAAAACATTGAAAGATGCTCATCAAATTACTTTTTGTCTGTCCTTCCGTCTGTCTGGATCAGAGTCTCCTTTTCAAGAAAGTCTTATTATCTAGCTAAAACAGATATGCTACTATAGACAAGCATAATAACTTTTCCAGCATTGGCTTCGAAACCGATTAGTATCAGCTGTATTCCAAACGGTTCTCAGTCATACTGAAAATCATTTATAGCATCGTATTACAGGCAATTTTCCGCGAATAATAAAATTAAAATGATAAAATCAATACCAGTTTTGTTCATAATCTTATAAATTTAATATCCGCAGAAAGCTGTCTTTAATACGAATCGATTAATTAGTTAAAATTTTATTTTTTAATAAAAAAAAAAGACATACCTATTAACTAAGTTGGTGAACCTAAATTGTAATTTATAGAGATAGATACACCTTAGTAAAGATTAGTATACTTTAAAAATCCACAAAGCGGACGTTATTTAAGCCCTAACCATTTATCTACCGTTAATATTGTACAATGTACATAATTAATCATTTATTACCAATTCTTTGGGCGTGAGTGAATTTTAGATACTTACATATATAAACTACAGTTTAACTCAAAAAACAACAAAAAGATAAATTTCGCGTATTGGTTTAGATTTAGAAATGACTGTGTTAAATATTTGGCATGAAATTTTAGTACTGTACTTTAATATCTCGCTAGCCACTGAATCAATTAACTTTTCAATTCTAAGAAAGCTTTACTTTGGTTTCAGGAAGGTTTGGGGCTATTTTTGTACCCTCTTATGTAGCCCTAAGATGCTTAAGGCGTAGTTACTGTGATTTTAAATAGAATAACTTTAACTTTTTTCTTATTTTAGTAAGGTATTCGATTCATAAAAATTCTGTTTTGTAAGAACTCTCAAATGGGCTTAAACAATTTATTGAGGAAAAAACTATAATATATTTTTTGTCTGCTTCCTTATATAACAAAACATTACTCATTTTTTATAAAAAAAATACACTAATGATTTTTAAAATATACTTTTTCCTTAAAAATTAAGATAATTTTTTTATTAAATGCTTAAATATACAGAAAAATCAGTTAAATTTATTTCAACTGTATATTTGAAAAAGGTAAAATTGTTTTAAAAATCATACTTGAGTAAAATAATGATATATCTTCAATTGATTTTAATGTTTTAGAGTTTTTATTTTATTTCAAATATACAGTTAAATTTATTTCAACTGTGTATTTGAAAAAGGTAAAATTGTTTTTAAAATCATACTTAAGTAAAATAATGATTTTATTTCTGCCACCGTTTAGTTGTTGACATTAGATCCATGACTTTTGTCAACTATAGGTATAGTTGAATTTTCTCAAGAACATAAAAATCGTTTTAAACAAAATTACACCCTTTTTATATCAAACTAATTGGTTGATAAGTTTAGCCACTGAGGGTTTTTACCATACAATTAAGATTTAAGCCAACGAATGAGATATTTGTATAACTAACTTTGGAGACAAGTATAATTTACACTCCAATATCTTTTTCTTCATTGATTTTTAAGTCAATGTTAAGTCCTAATTTAGGCCTTATTTTTGTAAATTCACTACAATTTAATATATATCTATGTCGATACAATAAGAACACTTAAGTATAACAGGACATATGTACTGTCCAGGGTCAATAATTGTAGACAATTTATCATTCACGTGTCAGCGGACAAAATGAATAGGCACTTTTTTCATTTTATTCAATAATTGAATTTATCATTTGTTATAAAGGCAAATATGTGTTCAGCTTTGACAAAGTTATGAGGAATATACGGGGATAGGTTAATAGAAGATAAATTATTTCTTTTCATTTGTTGTTTTTGGATTAGGTGAACATAAAGTTGCTTTCTATTTACAAGTCCCTGCCTTCCCTATAATTAACTTTTTACAAGTACTAGAAAGTTTTAGCGATTCCCATGAAGATTGGGTTATTACTGTTTTTTTTTAATCTTCGAGCAAAAATATAAAAATCTTCGAAATTTAAACAGGACATAAATTTTGTTATGTTTAATTTAGTACAATGCACAAGTGTAAAATTCAGTTTGATACCTTACAGTTATTGAGGACTTGTCTATAATACGATGATATACATGATTTTTCAGTATGTCTTTGAACTGGTTCTAATCCAGCGGATATTAATTGGATTTTTCAAACCTAGATATTCAAAAATTAATATTAACGAGAGAAATGATATTACTTGGTGAACTCATAAATAGAAAACATATTAGCTTTTTTTTGTTTGATTTACTCTAAAAATCTAATTAAAAAATCCGCAAGTGCAAAAAAAAATTGCGAAGCTGCAAATTCTTTTCATTATATTTGTTTACTTTTGATTAAATAAAATGAGTTGTAAAAATAAATTACAATTCAAACATGGCTTTGACTTTTTATAATAAACTAACGGATCATTGGGGATTTGTGTCTTTTACAGTTGGGTGGTTGATCATAATTAACCTCTCTTAAAATATATAAAACTACCCTATTTTGAAAAATAGCATTGATTTATTTGTCTGTCTATTAAAATCTTGCTCACCCCTTAACCGGTTGAGAACACATCGTCACTAGGGGTAAAGCCATTAGTGGTATCTATAAAGTAGAGGATGTTTTAAAGTTAAGTCAAATCGTCTTTACCAATTTAGGAAGCTTTATAGCAGACAAACATAATAAATTCTATCCTTATTGTTATGAATGGACGGAAATGTGGACAAAGTTAGTTATAGAGTAGATACTGATTGGCAATAGAATCTAAAAAAAATATTTATTTTTAATAGCATTCGATTAATTCACATTTTACCTTAGAATGAACGTACAAGAAAAATGAGTTATAGATTGGCTTTGCTTTTAAAAAATAAATAAAAATAAAAGAATGACAAAACTGGTTGGATCAATTATAAGTGGGCTAATTGTAGAATGATAGTTAAAACTACTTCAAAACATCGGGGGGCAATTTTCCATGTGAAGTTTTTTGCCAGTTTCCCGTTAAATTTTAAATGAACCACCCTTCATTTATTAACAAACACAACTACGTCCATTGATAGTAAAGCAATAGTGAGAAAGATCTCCAGTAATGATAAACAAAACAACCCCGACCACAGGTTAAAATTATTAGTTGAAAATTTTGACTATTGCAACTTTAGAACCAACAAATAAAAATTCGATAAAAAGCACCCAAAATTTTTAGACCTACGAATAACAAATATAAAACTTTGAATACCAGTGTAATTAACTGTCTAATGACCCTTCCCTTATAAATATCTTATAAATATGTAGTTTTGTTTTTAATGACGGACCTTTGTCTGTAAGTTCTAACTTTATATGTATTAGTTGCCACTGTTCTTGGGCAGTGGCATACCCCCATAGGACTCTAGTATGACGAAGTTTGGTTCATACGGTGAGAGGTTATTTTGTTAAGTTCATTACAGATTAAACATATCATAAAAGCTACATTTTCTCATGGCAATATAATATTATACAAATAATTAATCAAGTCCTGTATATGATTATGTCATAAAAGTTACTTTACATTCTACACTTTAAATCATAAAAACTTAATATTGTTGATTAGTTTAATTAGGGAACTTGTTTTAGTTGTATTTATTTATTTACTGTTAATAAATGCATAATAAACAAGGATGACATTATTCGTCAAAAGCAAAGTTCAAAATACCAACAAACATACAGATTACGTAAGAGTAGCAGATCTTAAGATATAAAGAAACATGTAATTTATAAAAAAAAAATACAAATATGCACAAGCGCGATAGAAGTCGTCATTTCCATTTTGAAATCATTAAATTATAGCAAAAGTCATTGCAAAAATAGTTAAATTTTATTACATGAATATTTATTTAAGGTTTGATATTGATAGGATAATTCTAACATTCTAGTAAAATATAGATATATATCTGTACGGACTTATGCTTATCATAGAGTAGCTGCGATAATAAATTTTAAAAGAAAGAAAATTCAAATAAGGCAGTAATAAATTAAAGTCAATAAAAAAGATAAAATATTAAAACGTCTAGAAAAATCAATGAAAACAATGTACCAAACACAATATGAATGCAAGAAGACAGCAAAAACAATATTAAGATTCCAAAGACAAACCGACCACGTCATTGGAGAACAATTTATAACAATGTTGCTATCTTAATCATGATTTTGGCCAACTTTGATTCGCTTTTTGTGCCCCTCTTTCCCTATAGCAAAAATTTCACACAAAACAACCAAAAAATAGAAAAAGTTCTCTAACTGTATTCTGTACTTTATCAAAATAAGACTTTCATTATAACATCATTATTAAAACAACGTTTTGTTAGAGATTTAATATAAGAGAATCCCAAGCTTTTTTTATTTAGAGCGGGGTAATAAACTGAATTTTAAAAAAATGAGGGGGTAAAATTGGGTATTTCTTAAAGTCTTGGACGTCTATGATTTATATTATCAGTTAGTACTACTTTTATTTTATTCCTTATTGTCGAACATTTCCATTGAAAATATGTCGACCACGATTCTACAAAGTTTAAAAGTGCTTTTTTGGTAATTTTACTACTTCTTTGCTGCAACATATTTTAACGTATGCCTACATATATAGATTGTTCCTATATGAAAAGCATGTGCGAAGCCTTATTTAAATGGGCATACAATATTCAAAGTAAACTCTGCTATTTTGTTTCATACATAAAAAAATAAAGTATCGAACAAAAGAAAGACTTTGATACCACTAATAAAATTATTTTTTTCTTCAAAATAACCTAAATTCTTTCAAGCAGTTTTAATTAACAAAGAACTATTCTGCAAAAATGATTAAAAACTTTAAAAAGAAGTTTAAGTTTCCAAAATTTTGATTTATAAATCGCATTTCTTTAAAATTAACAGTATTTTTAGACTAATAAATCAAAAGTAATTACAAAGTATGTAATTCATTCTTAAAGAAAAGAATTATATATGCAACAAATATATGAAAAACAAGGATATTTATTGTCAGACACTTTGAAGGGAATGTTTAAACAATATGTGTTTGTTCTGTATAAAATATCTTAAATTAACAAAAGTCGGTTTAATTTATCTCTTAAGGGCGAGCATAATTGACGTACAGACAAATAGATGGACGTACTGAAGAACAGACCATAGATTTAGATATAGAGAAGCCGTGCCGTTGTATAACTGTTACCAATACGTGGAACAAGTAAATCAATTTGAATTTTTTACCATTTTAATGCTTAGTAATATGATCATGCATTACTCCATGGGTATAATTCAGTAATGAAATGCAATTTGGAATAATTGATTGATTGATTGGTCGGCTACTGCATATGTATGCTGTATATATATATGTATATATGCTCCAATTTTTATTAGCGCAGTTACTCTTGGAGTTTTAGATTTCCAAACTCATTTTGCATTGAGTTTAATTATAAGTGATCTAAGATAAACAATAAATAAATGTACCAAACAAACAGTTTGAACACTGTTATAGTTCGTACAATCCAATTAAAATTAAATACTAACTCCTCAAAGCCTGGAGGCCAACTAATAGCAGAACATGTTTACAAACTTTGGTTGTCAGCATAATTTAAATTTCGATGTATTTTCTCTTTCAATAAAGTATGAATTACTATTATTATTGATTATCATCTTATCATTGTTTCCAAAGGCTAAATTGAGAGCTGACTAGCGACTGCTACATAGATTTTTTAAAGTTTTTTATAGAACGCTCTAATTTTGATATGAAAGATATCATCCTTGTTTTGAATAAAATTGTATCGACACATGATAATATTATTGTTATGTGTACTGCAATTTTCACAAATAAAAGAGATTAGGAATTATACAAGTGCTAGTAGTTGCCAGCTGCCATACAGCTTATAGCCATCTGCTAATAAAATGATTGCTGCTTAAAGGTTTTAAAAATAAAATGTATAGCATCATGATTCTTAACAGTCGGATAGCTTTTAAACGTTTGTTCATTTGAAACTAATTTGGGTAATAAGCCTTGCTGCTTTTGGATATAATTATTCTTGATAGTATAAAAACTCCCAAATAAATTTTAAAATAATTAATTGACAATACCTGCTATGTCTGACCTGTGGTATTGTTTCATATTTGTTTCCTACATTTTTTATAATTGATTAATCGTGATGTAAGTTCCATTTTTTTGTTCAATTTTACATGCAAAAATCGCCAAATTTTATTGAGAATTTGAATCATAACTTAATAACAATGCCTTATTTTAATTTCTACAAACTTCACCCATAGCATTTATGGGAGAGACTCCTAAAACCATTCCACTAATCAGAAAAGCTTTACCTTCATATATTTAATAAAAATGTTAGTTTTGACATGTTGGACTTTTTGTATCCCAACTTTTTTGCTGAGATTGTGGTCATTTCAAACAATCATTATATTAGACTTCAATTGGAAAAAGAGACAGAGAGAGAGAGAGAAAGAGAGAAAGGAGATAGATTTAAAGAGAAATAGCAGAGAAAAAAGATAATCTATGTGACTGTATAACAAATTAGATCTTAAGAATAATCCAACCGATATGCTCTCAAGGGCCCTGGGAAGGTTTACAGCTATTTTGGGGGAGGGTAATAACGAACCCCCATGAGAAATCGCTCATAGAAATAAAATTGAATTTATTTTTTTTTGGGGGGGGGGAGTTGACTTCCATTCCCCACCACCTCAAGTGCCCTAGTAACTAGTACACGCAAACCCCATAGAACTGATGAAAATAAATTCTAACAGACAATTCGACCATACTATTGATTTCCTCAGGTACTTTATGTTTTTACATATTTCCTTATCTCTGAAAAAAAACTAGATAGATATTATTTGATGATTACAATACAATCAAAACGTAACAATTGTTGCTGCTAAATTATTTTTCAGTCATTATAATATTTTACTACAATCAATTTTGGCATATTGCATTTTGGAAAATCAGAAAAAAAATCACTTGTTTTCATAAAAAAAACATAAGTCAATTATGACTTTTCTTTTTATATCAGCAAATATAGTGCAAAAATTTATCTTTACTTATTTTTTTCACTAAATTCGAAAAAAAATCTTATTTTTAAACTTTTTTTAAACTATGACAGTATTATGTTTTTTTTATATTTAGCTCATGATACTTTAAAACTACTAATTTTAATTTGTTAAAAACAATTAATGGGATGAGTAAATCAATTTAAGTCAATAATTTGATGTATTAATTACATGAGTAAATTAATATATACTGTCCAACGTACAGGGATGTAGGAAAATTTAGATACTAAAAAAATGAGATATTTAGAATAGTTAACTTCTAACATATTATAATCATCTACTGTTATTGTTGTTATATTACTAACATGGAAATGATGAATGTCTTCAATTAAGGATCCATAGGTGTTCATTATATTTATATTTAAAACAGCATAGTATAAAGTTAACGAAATTATCAAAACTTTCACTTAGATCAGTAACCGCTGGAAAGACAAGGTTGTTTTTTACAGGAATACTAGTTCTGCGGCGGTTTAAAGCTATTTTCTAAGGGGGAAAGGGGAGTAGTTTAGTTTTTTCAAATTCCATATAGCACTTTTTAAAGCTATTTTAAAGGGGGGGGGGGGATTAGTTAACAAATTTCTTTCAGATTTCATATATTCTTATATACGGATTTTTAAAGCCGTGATATTTAAAGTAGACCCTAACTCATTAATCTTTGTCATGACCAAGCATGTATATATTTATATGCGTTCATGCATATTAAATCTAACACTTTAAGCATATTATTGATATATAATGCATGGATATTGAGTATGCGAAAATCTACTGCAATATCCAGTTTTCTATATCCATTTATAGAACATTATAATAGTTTTAATTATTAAAATCTAAGATTTTTTATATTTAGGGTTTGTCAATCCGTAATGAAACACCAACCTTTAAGTTATGATTAAGTTTTTTACATTTTTTTAATTTTTTCTAAATAATTCAAATGCCGTATCGATATGATTCTTGATATAATCCAAGAACGATAAGACGTAATATTTTTATCAAAGCATCTTTATAGCTAAACACATCTAAAAATAAAAGTATGGCTGATTTGATGAGCTTCACACATATGGATGTTATCATCCTTGTTCATTGAGTAAGACCTCACATAAGGAAGGTCAAAAAAAGAAATAACTAATTGAAAATAAGGAGTGCCTTTCTTTCTTCAATATACAGAAGCTGGAATTAATTAAATCATCTAATCTAGACAGTGGTTTTTTCGTTTGCCTTTTTTATTTAGTGTTCCTTTGTCCCTTGTTTATAGGGGAGGGTGGAGAAGTTTAGAAAAATAGCCTAAAACCACTACAAGACATTTATAAAGCTTTCCTGAAATATACATATAACTCGGAACACCCTTTTCCGAGAACTTAAGCTTCAGACAAAAAAAATCCTTACTCTTGTTATTGTATATTGTAGGTTATGGTACATGTTTACTTTGCTTTGCTAGTACGTCTTGTTAGGATTAAACCTACAAACAGAAGCGCATTGCTTACAATTTTTATGATAAATGATAAATAATAGTTATTTCTCGCATCGTATTATAAACAGCGGATATAGAATGCACAATTATAAGATTAAAACCAGATTTTTAGCCCCGATGTGCCGAAGGCACTGGCTAAAAAAACTGGTTTTAATCTTATGATTGTATATTTTTATATTCGTAGAAAGCTGGATATAATACGATGCTAGACATAGTTTTTTCGTATGGATAAGAACCGGTTCCTATCCACCGGATTCGAATAAATACGAGAAAAAAAGTTATTGTTACTAGTACATTTACATATGATCTTATTTTTTGAAAAAATATAAAGTTTGTCAATAAAAAACTTATATATGATGTTCTCAAAATAATCTTTTTTATACAAATCCAAATCAGATCAATTTTCGAAGAGTTGGTGTGCTTTTTGTTGACCATGAAACTCACTTTTTTTTGCTGTTGGAAAATATCAGCAAACACTTTTTTACGCCATTGTTTCATTGTTTAAAATTCGTGCAAGTTGGGGGGTGGGCAATAGTGTCCGCTTTTTATATCCAGGGAAATTTTGTCCGGTTTTCAACCGGGAAACAATGTTTGGTCAATTTTTAGACATTTTTAGTGGTGCAGCTACACTATCGCTCATTATGTCACTTTCTACGTCTGGAATGGTGACTTCTATGCTACTACAGATGAAAGTCTGATTATATTCTTAAAATAACTTCTCTGTAGATTATCTGGTCTGTTCGTCTGCTTTGGTTAGATTTTTGATTTTAGCTTATAAATAATCTTCTTAATCAAATAAATAAAATTATCTTAGTGCAAAGGTAATTAAATTAATTGATATATGGTTTATAAAAATCAAAATTAATTTTCTAAATCTATTTTTAATATGGATTTAATTGATTTTTTACAAGTTTAAATTTATGACATTTTTATTTCAGTACATACATCACATACATTTTGGTAGCGGATACACTCATTAACAGTGGTTTTACATATGTCCTATTATGTAAAGTAGTAAGTTTTTTGTCTGTAGCTTAAGATTTAAATAACTACTGAACCGATTAAGTTCTCCCTTTTAGGAAAGCTTTATATAGCTCCTAGGATGAATTCAGCATATTTTACTTTTAGATTTTAAACTTGGGTTTGTTTCAGGCTATTTTTCATCCTAGGGGCGCATCCGCCTCTTCATTTAGATTTATGTCTGTATGTTGTTTTACTATTTTGTTTATATCACTTGTTTAAAATCATTTTTTACTGCAAATTGATAAAATATATAAAAAATAGTTTGAAATTATTACTACTACCACCAAGGAGGTAGGGCACATTGGTCTGTTTACAGCTCTAGTCCCCAAAGTTTTTATGTTAACGTTTCCTTATTCATTATTATTTATTTACTTAACAACTTTTTGTACTTTTTTTGAAGTTTAATTATGGTTGGTTTATTATGTTGAGTTCTAAACGTTTCAACCACTTATTGTAATCTAAAGAAGGGGTAATTTTGCGTATCATTATTAAGGATGTACATCAATTTTTCGGCAATTATCTTATCCCTTTAGATCCCTGACTACCACGGTTGTAGGTATTTTTTGGTGGGAATTTTTAATACAATATCTATCAAATAAAATACTGTTTATAATTTTTCTACAAATCATGGCTATTTGTAAAAATCAATATTTTACAAAACTGTGAAGAACAGTACTAAATAAGTTTTTACAAAAATTGGATAGCCATATAAGCTAGTCAATGTGATAAATAGACTTACCTATTTGCTGTAATCTGTAACATTTATAGTTATTTATCATTTAAAACTAACAGAAAAGTTGAAGAAGAAAAATAGTTTTCCTTCGGTTGCTATATCCTAGAGGTGATTTTACAATTTAATAAAAATACATACAAATGTTTTTCTAGGAAAATGCATTTTACATTTCAAAATTAATTGATTTTTTAACAATTTAATAGAAATACCTATTTATAAACGTTATTCCAAGAAATTAATGTTTTCCATTCTTCTCTGGCGTTAAAGATAACCATGACTTGGTAAATTAATATTGAATAGTAGCGATGCTACTGTATAGTTGTATATAAAAGTCTATATGGCCCTTAATAGCGTTTTTGTGTAAAAAAAAAACATTTCATTTTCTAAAAACTTTGATTAACAAATAAATCATTGGATTTTTAGATCATGTTCTATTATAGAAATAAGTAAGTCCTGAGATGGTTTTGGGCTATTTGACTGCCCTCCCTTCCCTTAGATACTAGATGCGCAGCCACTAATATGGTAAACTGTTACTAAGCTTATCATAAATATTTTTAGTTTCAGACAGATGATAAAATAATATCTATTTTTAATTTTATTTTTAGTTTTCAAATAGCTGAGTCTTTCTACAAATGTTTAACATCATCCTTGTTTTTGATATCGTAAACTGCCATAATTTATATAAAACTTCATACTAAACATACAGAAAAAAATTTGGATAGTCATTCAAAGGAGCGTAGGCATACGAGAGATATACAAAAGGTTATAAAACAAGATAAATTTTAAAGAATCTATGTAAATGGTGTGTAAGAACTTTCTTTATTGTAATTATAGCTGAAACATTTGATCAACATACCATAGCGAAAATTATTAGGACTTTTATATATAGTTTAATATTTTGACAAACTTATAGAAACCACTAGATACCACTGAAACTCTACTAAAATTGCTCTTAAACCTACCAATTTTCAAACTTTGGCCACAAAAATCCACGAACCTCAAATTTGACTTTTAGAGATACCTTAAACGACGTACGCAAATGGCTTTTATTACTTTGGGTAAAGATACAACAAAAAGTCAACAAATTCATTTTTCAAAATTAATGTTTCCTACACTAACAAAAACACTATGGATATTGTTTATATGCATTAAGGCATACTTTTGGTTTGTTATTTTCAATATAAAACTATAGAAATTAAATATGAAATATTGGATATAGAATGTACGTGGATGTATTGATGAAATTTGTAGTCAATTTAGGTTGCAAACATGGACCTATTTTTGTATTCTGTTTGTATATCTAGTATGAGTGGGGGGATGGGGTAAAGGAGGTGAATGGAGGCTATCGTTTTTTAGCCAGCTGCGAGTATTACTTTATTAGAGTACATGAAAATTTGGTGCAGCATCAAAGAAAAAATATATCAATTGTTAAAACAGTGTCGATTGACTAAAAAGGTTTATTGTTGAAATGCTTATAGGTTCTAAATACATAAATTGGTTCTGATTAGAATATCTCTTCCTACATATCTAATAACATATTATATCATTTTAATCATGTAATGTTATATTATTTCTTTGAATTCTAACATCGTGCAAAGATAACTTTTATAAATGTTACATTGTTATAATATCTGGAATAGGATATGTATGCTTAACAAGGATGATAACATCCATAAAAGCAAAGCTTTAATACTAGATGATAAGACAAAAGAACACAAACACTTGTAGTGTGACAGAACTTACTAAGCAGAATATTATTTTTTTTTGGTTTAAACAAAATTGTATATAAATGTCCTGAAAAATTGTATAAACACAGGATACTGCTTAAGGACATATTTACATTTTTAGGACTTGATTTTGGCGATGCTTCACTCATAATAGTGTACCTTGTTGTTCTAGGAATCAATATTTCAAAAATCAGATAGATAGGATAAAAATATCATACAAAAAAGGTATAAAAGAGTTTTGAATGGGCTTTTTAGTTATAATCTTATTATTGTTGCGCTTATTATTGACATGACTGTCCTTGTTTTCCTATTGCCTATTCCAATCCACAGATATTAAAAACATTTTTCTCTAACTAACGGAGCATTTAAATCATTCAAAGAAAAGATGCAACCCCCTAAAAAGAATTAATCAAAATTAGTGTGCCTACAATCATGTTAAAATTGTATTAGGAAAAAATCCGTCAAATTACTGTAAAACGAGAAAGATTGTATCAATAGGTAGCGCAGTAACAACAAGCTAACAATATTTTTTAATATAAAAACATTTGAGAAGATTCATTTTGTAAGATTAGATGAATAAGATTAATTAAATTAATAACAATTTTAAGTATATAAAAGTTTATAAACGAAGTAGAGGTAACATACTATAAAAATTCATAATAACATTATTAAAATGTTTGTTTCTTTTTAAATGTACATCAAAATTCAATATTTGGTATTATATGAACATAAAGTCATAAATTCGAGATAAAAATATTCTTTAATGTCAAATGCACTTTAAAACGTTGTTATGATGAATCATTAAAAGTTAGGTTTACCTATCAAAATCGATGTGTATATTTATGTAGTATATAAAGTCATTCCCTTATGACATAAGGTTTCATCATGTAAGATTTTCTTATTGTTATAAGCATTATATTTTTGCTTAAAATAACGATACTGTTTTATATTTCGTTAAAGTCCTAAGATATAGTAAATTTAGTTTTTTATAAAATCTTATTTTTAGTAGAAAATCAGCAACATTATTTAAAAAATTTGAAATATTGCCAGTATGGTTTTGAAACCGATTAATACCATAATAAATTTGGTTCTTAGCCATGCTGAAAATCATTTATTATATCGTATTACAGAGAATTTTCCACGAAAAATAAAATAAAAGCTCTTTATGATACGATGCGATAAATAACTATTACTGTTTAATAAGATACTTAAAAAGGCATAATTTACTATAATTCTGAATATTTTAAGTATAAAATTCTTGTAAATATTTGCTAAGACCTCCTCAAATAGTTTGAATAAATTTGAATTTAATTGTAATATGGATATGTTTACTTGTAATGCTACTATGTGAATAAATTAAAGTCAAAGGTATGATGATAGGCCAATTCAAGTTTTCATTTGAACAGTATAGTATATATTCTAAAGCTTATAATATCAATAACGATTGAACCAATTAGGTACTCTATTTTAGGTTTCAGATTTAAGTCTTTTAAGCTATTTTCTATCTCCTCCATGTACCATAGAATACAGAGCCCATAGTTCCAAACAAAATATAGCTTCTACTTTTAGAATCAGTATTTTATTGATTACTTGTCTTTGTACTTTTAAACTTGCGACCTTTTTTGGTGTATTGGATATCTAGAATCATTGACTATCTATTGTCTGTCTGCCTGTCCGTAGAAAAAGTGTTTTGATATTTATTGGAAAAAAAGCATAATATCTGCACACACAAAAAATCAAAGATCATTAAACGTGTAAAATCAAAAATGACCATCATTAACATGTTTTAGTTGTAATATATATCTAGTTATTGTGGTTATAATACATGCAATTCTGCGTTTTAGAATATTTATTTTTGTTACAACTTTAATTTAATGGATTTTTGCTTTTTAATATCAATCTGACTTTAATTCTAAATTATTAAATCTAATTTTTTTTCAAATAAAGATCCAAACATATTTCTTTTAATTGTATAAACAGAATATTATTCACAATTCATGAAAAAGTTTTGTAAAAATGAATAAATGATAGGAAGCACTTACATTTAAATCCGAAAAATAAAGATGCTACGATTTTAAAACTTTTTAATGTCGTCCTATGTTTCACTTATTTAAAATACAAATGGTAAGTTTTAGATTGATTGGACTCTTCTAACCTGCCTAGATTTTAGAACATTTATATGAACTGTCTTATATTTAGATTGCTTTGCTTGTAGTAACTTTTAAATAACTTATTTTTGATATGTATGAAAACAAATGAAAAGAAACTATAATAATAAAAAAAATGTGTAGCGCAACTAAAAGACAAATTTTCGTTTCAAATGGTTCGCAAAAAAACTTTATTCCTTACCTTTAAACACAGATGAACACACAGACTCCAACATTTTTGTACAGAAAACAATAACACTAGACTCTCTCTACACACACACAAAGTTTTTAACTATCTACTACAAAGATAGGTGGTGGGGATTGGGTGGGGGGCACGAATTGGATTCTTAACCCTATCTGTGCGTGCTGTTCTTCTACAAGGGGGAGCGGGTCAGGGATGTAGGGATAGGAAGAGCAGGGCAAATGGAGGTTGGAGAGGGCTGGAGATGGATGATATAAAGCTAAGCGATCACTAATAATTTATCACTAGGGTTCGAAGCCATACATTTGGTTATCTGTAGCTCTTCTTATTGAATGACTCTCTCTACTAACAATTGTGGGGGTGGGTTGTGTCCTTTTTTATAATACTTGGTGCAGGTGGTGCTTACTGCGGGGGCTAGATCTCGATGCCTAACCTCTCAGAGTAAGGATGTATGGTTGGTTGTGGGTAAGGTACAACGGGGTTATGGTTTTGGGGGAATGCCCTGCTTCGGCTGAAGTAAAACACATGTAAAAGGATTATAAAAACTAAATAAATTTAATTTTCATTAAACAAAGCTTTTTTATCGTACCTAATTTTGATATTTTCTTACGTTTTAATCTGAGGTGAATTCTTTAAAAAAAACTTTTGCCTCACTAAAATTTAAGTGAGGCAAAATTATCCCCTCTAAATTTTTAGTGAGCGTTACTGATTTTAGTGAGGCAAATTTTTTTTAAGAATTCACCCCTGTTTCAAAAAAGTATTTTAAAATCATTTTATAAAAACTACAAGGTAAAAAAATCCACCATACAAAATTTGCAAAAATTCGCAAATTTTCAAAAACGAAAAAATAAATGGCAGAATCGTCCTTTTGCAATATGCCTGGAGAATTTTTGTTCTCAGCGTCAAGATTTAGGAACAACTAGCAACCCTAGGCAGAAGAGTTTAACTTTAGCGGGGGGGGGGGGAGATTAGGGGTCTGCTAACTATCCATCCCTTCATGTTGTTGTTAATATGACCCTCCGAAAATGTTAAACATTTACCCCCTAAGGGTGGTTGGAAGATGTACATTTATATGTATTAACAGGGAAGTAAGTGCCATCTTTTTCACCCACCACCCCTCCCCCATCCATGCTCATGCATGAATATAGTTAAATCAACCCCCCCCCCCCCTACCCCTTAACATATGCAACAGCCGGCAGAAGAGTTAAATAGGGAAGTATCTCTCTCTCTCTCTCTCTATTTATCTATCTATCTCACTCTCACTCCGACGAATTCGACGTCAACGCATAAGCAAAAGAATTAAAGGAACGATCTTTTGCGTCCATCCTACCAACCCCCCTCCCCTTCCCTTTTCCCTTTCATTTACCTCTAACCATGCAAAAGACGGACGCAAAAGCACCGGGTTTTGTTCCCTAAAAAGGAGCCATCTTCCTACCAGCTTGTCCCCCCCCCCCTCCCCGTCATTCCTCCTAGGAAAGATATCCAAAAAGTCCATCTTCGTAAATATTTCCCCAATCAAAAAGTAATCCTTCCCTTTTTTAATGCTAAACCTTGCGCATCCTTATTTGGGGGGGGGGGGGGTGAAGGGATATATGACCGGGTCATGAGGAGGGGGGATGTGACGCATATTTGCGTACACGACGCGAAGAAGATTAGGGAAATAGCAGGGGGGGGAGGGAGAATCAAGACTCGCATGCAGATTGTATTATATGTTAGATGTTGCTCTTTACACCGAACTTTTAAACCCATAAGTTTGAAGCGTGCATGTTTTAGAATGTAAATCTGTATTCGAGAGGGATGGAAAGTTGCAGAAAAATAGCCTTAAACCATCTAGTCATCTATGAAATGCTCCCCTTTAATAAAAAAAAACTCATATGTGTTTAAGCTAAAAGCTTTTTTTATTATTATCTAAGGATAAATTATTCTTCAAATCAATATTTTTTAGCTAAAATTGGACAAGATTTTATGTTTTACATCCCTGGATCGAACAATAACTAAATAATAGATTTAAATAAAATGTTAATGATGGAAAAGCAACTTGGTTCGAATTTTTAGTTTAATTGTAACAATTTTTAAAGAAAATAAATAAATATAAATATAATCAAACTATTATATTCAATATTTTCTTGACAATGTTTTTTTAGAATCAGCTTTTTGTGATAAAAAATGAGAATAAACATGCAAGTCAAATAAGTTTCAAAAATTATGCAAAATTTTAGTGCACAGGGCTCTCAAGCAACATCTCAGCAACACACACACACACAGAAACACACAATCACATTAACACACACACACACACACACATACACACAGTTCTATGCATGGTACATCAACAGTTTCTGGGGTCATACCACCCCCAAGCCCCCCCCCCCCCTGTAATATTTTGAGGGGGGGTACGGGTCGAAGACGTTCTTTACGCTCATTGCATACCCAAAATATAAAATGGGTAATGGGATTAAAGGGGGGGGGGTGGTAAATAAACCATAAAATAATAATACCTATATGCTATGGTATATGTATATTGTATTAAAACAAGGAAGACAACACAAAAAAAGCGAAGCCCAACAAATCAGAATATCGGTCAATCCAATTCTATGAAACTTTTAATTTAAAACAAATTTAAAAATTTTAATCTTTCATAAAATCGAAAAATGTAAATCTCATAAAATATTGCAAGATGATAAACAAAATACATAATAAAGGAGTCAACATTTCAAATTAAAATTAAATGGACTATTCCAGCATGCTGAAATTTGATGTCAAATGAGATTTTTAAAAATAATTTATTTAATATTATGGAGATTTTACCTTTTTTGTCAAAGGAATACTCATGCAAGATTATAATCTGAGGAAGATTGCTTTCTAATATGTCCAATGTAGAGATCTAAAGGGATAAGACAGTGGCCGATGATGATCACCCCTTCTTTATATTACATTTAGTGGTTGAAACGTTTCAACACTCATAAATATTTAATAAAAGTCCCCAAAGTTGGTAAGCCAATTAATAAGAAACCGTTATTATAAAACTTTGGAGACTAGTGTATTAAACAGCCCAATGTCTCCTCCCTACCTGCCAGTTTTTTGGTAGATTTACTTGTAGCTTTGTGCCTGTGTGTCTAATTGCTTGATCTTAACCTGCCCTGGTATTAATTACAGACAGAGACACGTATACAAAAATAAATCTGAAAGAATTTGTGTCGAATAAGATCTCACTAACGACAAAAAATAAATTTTCCAAGTCAGGATAGGTTATTCCTCCTGGGTAAATGTGTTGGTTTAAAGTAAAAGATCTCTGAAATGGTTTATGATTTTCAAAGTAGCCTTCTATACATATATATACAATTACTACAAAGGCTAATCCTTAACTAGTTATATATTCGATTCTTCATGTCCCAAAGTAAGATATCTAAAACAGCAGTATCAATAGGCTTTTTATTTTTAGGTAGCTTAGTATTCATCAGGGCCCTGTCAAAAAATTATGCAGATAGGACGGGGGCAATGAGCTGTTTATTACAATAGTCCCAAAAGTATTTTAATAACGTTTTCTTATTAATAACTTTGGGGACTTTTTAAATTTTGATTGGTTAGTTCATTAAGTTTGGTGTTCAAACGTTTCAACCACTAATTGTAATCTACAAAAGGGGTAATTTTGTGTATCAGCATTGTCTTATTATTGAATATATCTTATTTCTTAAGAATAATTCTTCCTACCTTGAGAATTAATTAGACAGTGTATGTTGAAAAACCAAAATTCTCATTTTTTGGTCTGACTGAAACTTTACATAGATTAGTTAAACAGAATCATGATTGCTGTAAAGCCAGGCGCGTGTTGATAATATTTAGCCTCAGAAAAAAAACACGATTCATTACAAAGGATTTTTTTCTTCAGAAAAGTTCGTGCAATCAAAAAAAACGCTGCATTTAATACTCACAACTCTTAGGTAATCCCTCCATTTTAAAACAATTGCAATCTATCGACAAGCAATTTGCTATTTATAAAGTGGCAATGACTGATAAAACGATATTCTAATGAAAATTTGATAACAATCCAATGTTCATTATAAAAGTATACAAAAAATATAGTATATTGTTCTACTCTTTCTAATTATTCTATGCAATATTTATTACTCTATACTTCATTATCAAGCCACAATGTAGTGTTCCTATAATAAAGTTAATTATTAATTTTTTTCTAGTAGTAAGTTTCTTAATAAAATGTTAAATGTTAAAGTCGTCATTTAAATCTTTCTGTCTATATGTTTGTACTGAGGAATCTCGCTAACTGCTGGCCCGATATGGTTCATCTTTACAATGTAGCTCCTCATAGGTCTTAGGAAGTTTTTTTTAACTATTTTGGGGAAGGGTGCCACCACTTCTCAAGAGAAATTGCCCCTAGAAAAAAATGACCACCCACCAAAAATAAATATGTTTTACTTTTTGTAACCCAAAAAGCATTATTTAGCTAAAATGAAATTTTAAGCAGTTTTATGATGAATCTTTATGGGTCAAGATATTTAATTAGATCAAGGTCAATCATCTTACTAGTGCACTCTCACTCAAATCAAAATTCTTCTTTTTTACAGCTGAAAAGTGTAATCTAATTGAAATAGGATTCAATAACAATATGTAGACTGAACCTTTTTAAAAGCGAAGCTTTTCTATAATTAGAGATGGTCCGTCCGTCCGTCACAGAGAGATAGCTCTTTTCGTTAATTTAAATAGGTTAGAATTGTCCTATCGATTCCAAATTTTGCATGGTGATTCCTGTAGTAGTTAGGTACGGTTTAGAAAGCGTAGCAACTCTATAACCGTTACCAGAATGTCCGTACGTCCATTTTAAACATGTTGATTTTTTTACTTTTTTAACAACTAATTTTTATGTGATCTAATTATCCGATTGATCTGATTTTTGGTATATTGATTTTCTGGGACAATAAAGTATGATGTAATAAGCGAAGCAACTCTATAATCAAGTCCAAAAAATGTAAGTATGTCCATAAGCATTATCCTGTATCAAGCAGTTTTTCAACAAATTTACTTACAATTTTGCTTCGACTCTTATACATTTATATTCTGATTATTTAGTTCTTACACTTTACAAGTGTTAATGTCCGTTTGTCCTGACGTTTCAGTGCTTTACTTTTATGGATGTTGTCATCCTTGTTATAATAAAGCAAGAATGACAATATCTTTAAAAGCAAAACAGTTAGTGAGCTATATAAACCAAGGATCTAAACTGATATGAACAAAAATTCTAATTTGATGCACAATCTCAATGATGATATGCAAAATTAACCCTTCTGTAGATTTAAATTATTGGTATGAAAGTTTATACCAACAAATCAAGATTAAAATAAAAGTACCCAAAGTTTTAAGGCTTACAAATGAGAGTATGTTTTACTAAATTGAGTAACACTATAATTTACAATTTCCCATCCCTCTTTTAGCATTCAGGTAAACACAATTTTGCTGTTATTAAAAGGTATCAAATAGCTGTAAGGAAGGAACACAAAAGATCAACATATTGCTTGACCGAACAGTTTTTGCATAATTTATTTTAAAAATTATTGCATTAATTCATTATACATTTTTAACAAGCTTAGAAACTTAATAATAATCGGGAATAGTCCCTTTCGTAACATCGCCCCATAAGGGTTGATTCGTCGTATTTTCAAAATAGCTTTGATAGGTTATTTTAGGTTAGGTTAGGTTATATTGGGTCAGGTTATTTCCCACACAGGGTTAGGTAATTGGCCCCGCAGGGTTAGAGCCCCCCGCAGGGGCTAGAAATAGGAGAAAAGCTACTGTGAAAAAGAATCGCATACTTTACTAGCATATATCTAGCATATGACCCAATAAAATAGCATGTCTACATAATGCCGACATTTTAAAAAAGGTTTAGTCATTGGAGAAAACACCCTGAATCTTAAGTTTTTATTGGCCGTTTTTTTTTAAATTCAAGACTTGAATTTAAAAATTGAAATCAAAAACCTTTAGTTGAATATCTTGTATTTTTCATAGGTAAAAGTAGCTCGATCTACTTTTCTTATGGTTAGAAATAGATTATTTTAAAACTTTCCTATGCGGTATCTTTTATATATAAGGTAATATAAAAACCATGTAATAACTGTTCAGTTAACACTAGTCGCCGGAAGGAAAAAGCAGTTTTTTGAAATGGGCTATCTGAGATTATTACAGATTCTGATATATACATATATAGACTAATGAAAAAAGCAAAAAACGAAATCAAAAGCGTTCCTTCTTGGATGAAAATCCGGGAAAAAGATTTTAGCTATTTTTAACCTAAAATTCACATTGGCAAGCCTGTATAAAAAATACACACACATTTTAAACATGTCATTGCTTAGCACCTAGAAGTGGTAGAAAAATGCTACACATACCATTGGAAAGCTCATAACCTCTAGTTTTCATATTGGTATATAACGTTTTTGTACTATTATTAGTTTTTGAGCTATCCTCTGAAGTATACACACGTTTTAATTTTGAGAATTTTAAGTTTGATACTTGTTACACAAACCTTTTTAAAAGCGAAGCTTTTCTATAATTAGGGTCGGTCCGTCCGTCCGTACGTCCGTACGTCCGTACGTCCGTACGTCCGTCCGTACGTCCGTAACGGATAGCTTTTTTCGTTAATTTAGACATGTTAGAATTGTCCTATCGATTTCAAATTTTGCATGGTGATTCCTTTAGTAGTTAGGTACGATTTAGAAAGCGTAGCAACTCTATAATCATTACTAAAATGTCCGTACGTCCATTTTAAACATGTTGATTTTTTAACTTTTTTAAATAGCTTTTTTCGTTAATTTAGACATGTTAGAATTGTCCTATCGATTTCAAATTTTGCATGGTGATTCCTGTAATAGTTAGGTACGAGTTAGAAAGCGTAGCAACTCTATAATCATTACCAGAATGTCCGTACGTCTATTTTAAACATGTTGATTTTTATACATTTTAACAACAAATTTGTATGTGACCTAATTATCTGATTGGTCTGATTTTTGGTATACTGATTCCTAGGACAACAAAGTACAATATTAAAAGCGAAGCAACTCTATAATCAAGTCCTAAAAATGTAAGTATGTCCATAATCATTATCCTGTATCAAGCAGTTTTTCAACAAAGTTACTTACAATTTTGCTTTGACTCTTATACATTCGCATTCTGATTATTCAGTTCTGACATTATACAAGTCTTAATGTCCGTTTGTCCTTCCATTTCAGAGCTTCGCTTTTATGGATGTTGTCATCCTTGTTTAGATTATATTACTTACCACCTAGGAGTTATAATTATTATTAGCTATATAATTATTTTATATAGGTAAAATTTTATATTTTGGGTACTTTTAATTTTAGCTTAATTAAAAATTGTCTTTGAAATGTGTACAGTTTGTAGTAAGAACCAAGGAGGGAGGGCCGGGGGGGGGGAAGTTTATACACTTATAGGAAATGAAATTCAGTATAAATTTTTGCCCTGGATGTTTTTGGGCTTGTTGTTATAGTTATTAACCTTTTTGTAAAATCTCTTATATGATTAAATCTACCAGTAAAACTTTAAAAATTGAATTTTGGCACTTTTCTTCTAGGGTCTAGTGGGTTAAAACAGGCCCCAAAACACTAAAATCTAAGGTCTAAGCATATTTTTTGAAATATCAAGCAAATTTTTTCAATGTAAACCAAAACACTAAAATTATAAGTTATGAGCCTATTTTTAGAGATATCAAGATGTTTTGTTTTTTTTTATTTAAAATTTATTCTCCTAATTGAGATAAGTAGCCACTAATGATTTTTTTGGCACTTTCCTTCTTGGGCTAGTGGGGTAAAACAACCCCTTAAACATTAAAATTATATCTCAGTATCATATTTTGCCCTGGCTGTTTGGACTTGTTGTTATAGTTATCAAATGATTCTTTTTTAAAATTTTCTTATAATATTGGATCTATCTTTAAAGCTTTAAAAATTAAATTTTGGCACTTTTCTTTAGGGGCTTTTGGGGTAAAAAAGCCCCTAAAACACTAAAATTGTAAATAAAGAGATTATTTTAAAGATATCAAGCTAATTTTTTAATGTAAACATTTCACATAATTGAACTAAGTTGTCACTAAAGATTTCATTCTGGCACTTTCCTTCTAGAGTCTAGTGGGGTAAAACACCCCCCAAAATACAAATATTATGAGTTCTGAGCTTATTTTCAAAGATATCATGTTGAATTCTAATAAAACTTATTTCACATAATGAAAAAAAATGTTTAGTCCTTGAAAGAGAGTGCCTAATTGAAATCTATAGTGATTTGAAAATAATGTATTCATTAACAAAATCAGCCCAATATTTTTAAAAATAAGTTTTAGTAGTTTTGGAGCAGTTTTACCCCACTATTCCATAGAAGGAAAGTGCCAAAACTTAAGTTTTACTGGTAGTTTAATCACATAAGAGATTTTACAATGATCTATATACATTTCAAAGACAATTTTTAAATAAAACTGCATTTTTTACTTCAAAAGCCCCTAAAGAAAAGTGCCAAAATTTAATTTTTAAATCTTTAAAGGTAGATCCAATCTTATAAGAAAATATTAAAAAATAATTATTTGATAACTTGAACAACAAGTCCAAACAGCCAGGGCAAAATATGATTCTGAGATTCTTTAGTGGCTACTTATCTCAATTAGGAGAATAAATTTTAAATTAAAAAAAAACATCTTGATATCTCTAAAAATAAGCTCAAGCCTTAAATTTTAGTGTTTTGGGGGTGTTATATCCCACTAATCCCAAGAAGGAAAGTGACAAAATGAAATCTTTAGTGACTACTTAGCTCAATTATGTAAAAAAAGGTTTACATTAAAAAAATTGGCTTTATATCTCAAAAAATATGCTCAGACCTTAGATTTTAGTGTTTTGGGGCCTGTTTTAACCCACTAGACCCTAGAAGACAAGTGCCAAAATTCAATTTTTAAAGTTTTACTGGTAGATTTAATCATATAAGAGATTTTACAAAAAGGTTAATAACTATATCAACAAGCCCAAAAACATCCAGGGCAAAAATTTATACTGAATTTCATTTCCTATAAGAGTATAAACTACCCCCCTCCCTCCATGGTTCTTACTACAAACTATATACATTTCAAAGACAATTTTTAATTAAGCTAAAAATGAAAGTACCCAAAATATAAAATTTTACCTATATAAAATAATTTTATAACTAATAATAATTATAGCTCCAAGGTGTTAAGTAATATAATTTTAAAAAGGTTTGTGTAACAAGTATCAAACTTAAAATTCTCAAGAAAAAACTGCATTTTTAAAACTTGTGTATACTTCAGAGGATAGCTCAAAAACTAATAATTATACAAAAACGTTATATACCAATATGAAAACTAGAGGTTATGAGCTTTCCAATGGTATGTGTAGCATTTTTCTACAACTTCTAGGTGCAAAGCAATGTCATTTTTAAAATGTCTGTATATTTTTTGCAGGCTTGCCAATGTGAATTTTAGGTAAAAAATAGCTAAAATCTTTTTCCCGGATTTTCTCCCAGGAAGGAACGCTTTTGATTTCGTTTTTTGCATTTTTCATTAGTCTATATATGTATATATCAGAATCTGTAATAATCCCTTTCAAAAAACTGCTTTTTCCTTCCGGCGACTAGTGTTAATGAGGAAAAAATAATGGTTTAAACTGTAATTTAATGGTTTTAAAAATCGGGGAACCTTTTTAAAAAATCCGTGAATGTATGGGTCCAAAATTGTTGGTTATTATCTATCAATTTATCACATAGATTAAAATCTTAATACTATGCTATATAAACATTTTAGAAAAACAATAATCTTTTTGAAAGCGACGCTTTTCTATAATTAAGGTTGGTTCGTCCGGAACAGTTAGCTCGTTTCGTTAATTTGGACAGGATAGAATTGTCCTACAGTTTTCCCATGACAGTTAGGTACGATTTAGAGAGTGTAGCAACTCTTTAATCGTTATCAGAATGTCCTTACGTCCATTGATAATATGTTGATTTTTAACTTTTTTGACAAAAATTTAATCATCTTATTCATCTGATTTTTGGAATATAATTCCTAGGACAACAATGTTCAATGTCATAAGCAAAGCATCTCTATAATCAAGTCCTAAAATGTAAGTATCCTGTATTTGAGTAATTTTGCAATAAATTTCGTTTGTCCTTCCTTTTTTATTTTAGAGCTTTGCTTTTATGGATGTTGTTATCCTTGTTTATTGTCATGTTTACATATTGTAGACATACATTCGGATGAAAAAGAACAGTAAACTGATTTATTGTAATAAACTGTTTTATATTACAAATAAAAATGATAAAGTAGCTAGGCACCTATAGGTGATTATGATTACAGGTGAACGGACTGACAGGCTCTATATATTTACTGACAGCGCTAAATCAAAATAAATATTTTTCTTAAATGTATAATCCCTTTACTATTTGTTTTAAGAAGTAGGTTTCGTGATTTTAAGAAATACTGCTCTTATTTAGTATTAGAGATTGTTTTCAATTTAAACGAAATTAAATTCCCAAATCATAATTTGCATAAGTTTTCTTAGGTTACAGGGGTTTTAAGGACATAAAAAGTTTAAGATACAGGAACTTGTTAACTAGGCACATTTTGTACTTCTCACAATTGCAATGCTAGTCAATTTTATAATACTTAATCTCAAATCTATCCATAAGATCTAAAACAATTCTATATGAAATGAGGGACTTTTTGAAGCAAGATTTGGTTTAGGTAAATAAAAACTTTGTGTATCTATCTGCTAGATATGATTCTTGTTAAGTTTGATATATATAAAAAAATACTGATTCAATGTCTTAAAAGTGAGGGGAAAGAAAAGGGAAGGAGGAAAGAAACCCCCTAGAAAAGAGACGGGGGTATGACGTCACACGCCAAAACAATTTGAAATTTGTCGCCATTTTTTGCACCAATACTCACAGGATCCACCTTTACCTGTCCTGGAATATTCAAAGGGACAAGGGATGGTTCAGCTGAAAAAACTGTTTTACACCAATTTTACATAATTATTTTAGCGAGCATTATTTGTTTATTTATTAATTATTTAATTACAGCAGTTGACTGGTTGACTAAATCAGTTGAAATATTTCAAATTTTGGCTGACGAAAAATAGTTTTCTTTCAGATGAACTATCCCATGTCCCTGAATATACATAACATGGTGCACTTTAAGTAAATATCATTTCAAACATTTCTTTAACAAGTAGGAAAATCTCCACAGGGTGATTGCAAATTGCAAAATTGGTACATGATATTGCACATTTACTTCAACCTAATTAATTTTAAGACATTTTTATGATATAAATTTTAGCATTTATGTATTTTATACGTCTTGGCTGGCATGTTATAGGAGCTAATTTGCCTTATATTCACGTCTACTTTAGTATTACTTCTACTTCTAAAATGCTTACCTATCGCGTAATGCTATTCTAATAATGACTATTAATGTCTTACCTATTTTATTTTTTGTAAAAATTCATCGATATTAATTTTAAAACATCTTGAAATTTGACAGTGATTTTGTAAATCTATCTTTTACCATGTAGTTTTAACCATGTACTACAACTAAAACTAAGAAAAACCAGTGGCTACGTTTATCCCTTGTAGACCCTTGTATTCCAAAAAGGGAGGAGGGGAACAGAAAAGTAGCCTAAACTGACCCAAAATAAAACAGCCAAAAGACATCTATAGTGATCTAAAAAGTGAGACTTCCCTAAAAAGGAAAACTCAAATTGTCCACTGGTTACCGAGATCTGAACGGACGAGCAAAAGAAAGTATTTACTAGGTTAAAATAAAGTCTTACAGATAAAGTAAATTCCAAAGAGCTTTTCTATTAAAAGGTATCCAAAAACGGGACCTAACTTTTCTAAATTTACTTAAGTAAAGTTGAGCTAAGATTAAAGGATAAATCATTTCATAAAATGATAATGTCGAAAAAATTAGTTCATTGATTACTTTGGAAATTTTTAGCATTTGATGAATTGAATAATACATTTATAAAACTATTTTTATAATAGATATGTTTTATGTTATATCAAATACAACGCAATGTCAAGACGTTATCCATTTTTTTATTAGATCCACTACTCGACTAGAAATACTCATATGTAACCGTAATATGTAATATGCAAGAATTTGCATTATATACATATGAAGAATGTGAATTTATACCTCCCAGGATTATAATCTTGCTCTATGCATGTTATTAACCAGTTAGGGGGATATAGCAACCAAAGATTAATTACTCAAGTTCTCAAGTTCAAAGAAATGATTAAAAGTATGGGATTTCTTTTGATTTATGTTAGGTTAGTTTAATCCAAAGAAACTACGATAAATAAGGATTTGGAAGATTTTTTCTATATTTCACATTCATTTACAATAGCATGAAACAATTGTTTAATTGTCTAAAAAATTAATAAAAGAAACAGGTATAAAAGGATCAAGGAAGGAAATATGACATTAATCCAGATACTTTAACCACTTCTTATTATAAACATGTCTTGTTATTTTACAAAATCGTAGTCTTGATTATAAATATCAAATGATATATTCGAAATGTTGCATTTGTGAAATATCAGTGCTAAAAGGGCAATCCTTTCTATTTAAGAATAAAATAAATACTAATTCATAAAGACGCATATTAACAAATATAAATATGAATGTTAGAAATTTATCCTTATACTAAAGTAACAGGATGTTTGTCTGTGTGTTTGTGTGTCTGTGTGTGTGTTTGTGTGTTTGTACTGAAGGATCTCGCTAACCACTGAACCGATCTGGATCTCCTTAACAGAGTAGCTTCTCATAGGTCCCGGGAAGGTTTATAATTATTTTGAGGGAGGGTACCACCACCCTCCCAAAAGAAATAAAGAAAAATCGAAAAAAATATAAATATTTGAGAGACTTGAACGAAACATAAAGAGGTATCGTAGAATTTGAAAGAAATAAATAGGTATCGTAGACACTTGAACAAAAAAAAACATTTAAAGTGCCACTTATAGCCTCTACGGGCGTAGCCGCTAGTCTTATATAAAAGTAACACGATGTTTACGAGTCTTTCTGTCTGTTTGTGCCGAAGGATCTTGCTAAACGTTGTACCGAAATGTTTCTCCTCTACAGTTTTAATAGGTCCTGGAAAGGTTTATTAGGGGTGTGTACCTCCATCCCCTCAAGAACAATCGTCCCTTAAAAAAGATAACCCCCCACAAAATAATATTTTTATTTTTAAAACTATTATGTAAGTTGGAGGGTCCGCTACCGGCATCCCCTCACTTTAGTGACCATAGATACCTCTAGAGGCGAAACCGTTACTAAGCTATAACTAACTTAACATTGTCCTTGGAAGCTAGTAAAAGTGGCTGACTCAGATTATGACGTCAAAAAAATTAACCAATGAGAGTCCACTATAAATTTTACCATTGGTCAATTACAGTGTATACTGGCCTTTAATTGGTAAATTTTTTTCTGACGTCATAATCTGAGTCAGCCTCTATAATCGTTACCAGAATGTCCGTACGTCCATTTTAAACATGTTTTTTTAGCAACAATTTTTATGTAATAAAATCATCCGATTGATCTGATTTTTGGATTACTGATTCCAATTACAATAAGGTACAATATTATCAGCGAAGCATCTCTATAATGAAGTCCTGAAAATGTCAGTATGTCCTTAAACAGAATTCTGTATTTAAGAAATTTTGCAACAAACTTACGTATATTTTTGTCAAAACTTATTTATTCTTATTTTGTATATTGAGTTCCGACACACTACAAGAGTTAATGTTCGTCTGTCATACCGTTTCAGATCTTCGCTTTTATGGATGTTGTCATCCTTGTTCTCGATATGGTTTAAGATACAAATACAATTTTCATCACATACAGATAAACCAACAAACAAGTCATATGGAAAATTTTCTCACTGAAAAGATTAGAAGTAAAAATGGATATTATGACAGGGGAAATTTTGTCGTCAATTTGAGTTGTTTCTCTTTGTACTCATTTATTGGTCAGTTCTATCCTCCAGTTGGAGGGTAAGAGATGGGGTAGAATGGGTGGATTTGTGGTATTGTTTTATTAACCAGCTGGAAGGACCATTACAGTATTAGAGTAGGTGAAAATATGGTATAACATCCATGTAATTATATATCGATTGAAGTAAAGATTGAAGCATATGATAATTTCAGATATGAATCTCATAAAGCATTTCAATAGTCAAAATCTGCCCATAAAATAATATTGGCATCCACAGAGAGAGAGAGAGAATATGATAAACATATTCCAACATCAAATACAGTGGATAGGTGACAGGTTCGAATCTCTGCCTGTATAGAATCTCTACCAATGAAGTTAGAAATAATATGATTGCTATGGTAGATACACTACATTAAAGGATGCCTTATAAGTCATAGAGTCCCCACCACACTCGTTTGGACACTCACCTTAATGAAACAATTAAGCAAAATTCAGCAAAAGTTCTTAAAATCATTAAGCTAACAAATAATAAAATGTTACTATGAAAATGGATTTATTATTATATGGATTTTACACCAGATTTTTATGATATCTAATAAAGTAAAACTTGTAGCGCGATAAAATAACCAACTTCCCCATCTCCCCTGCAATCCTGAACAAACTGACCAATATATGACAAGTGAAATAGCAACCTAAATTTTTCCTCTTTCATGATATATACGTATATTCTACAGCCATTATTATAAAACTTTGGGGACTAGTTTCATAAATAGTCACCTCTGTTATAAAATTATCTTTCCTTGTCGCTGATAAACAGTAGCTTTTTTGATTCAGGGATTTGGGCAAAGGTGAGTTGAATAGATATAGAAATTCTAAAGCATCAAGCACTTAATTGAAAAAATTGTAACAAAATGTTGGAACAACATGACCATATTATTGGTTAGAAAATTAAACATTTTGGTACAAAAGGTCAGTTAATTTCCCGTCCCATCCACATAATAAATTAGCTATAAATAAGTAAATTTCTTAAAATAAAGCATTGCTCTGGGAAATATTATATACCAAAAACTGTGTCACTTGCCTCAAATTTTATTTAAATAA
This sequence comes from Acartia tonsa, assembly GCF_053477335.1. NCBI lineage: Eukaryota > Metazoa > Arthropoda > Copepoda > Calanoida > Acartiidae > Acartia > Acartia tonsa. Next base: position 32,944,518 of record NC_137262.1, on the reverse strand, counting down.
AAATCGTCAGCTAAAATTCCTTTTAAAGTTGGACGGATTATTTTGTCATCTAGGAAAATAAATCTATCTTTAATTATGATAATCTTTTTATGAAATTTACCAATCATTTTATTCATATTTTAAATGTATAGATTTAATACACCAGCAAATATACATAAAACAAGAATGGAAGAATTTATATGAACATATCATTAAATCTTCAATTTTAGTTTGAATAATGTTTATAATACTATTTCAAGGAAAATTACCATTGGGGGGTAGTGTACCACCTTTTCTTGCCAAGAACCCCGTAATAGTTCCCTACAAACTAGCTCTAGGAGAGGGAAAGGGGGATTATAATCGGATAGTTCTAAAAGGTTTTGTGATTTTTTGATATATTGAATTGGTTTAGTTATTTATCGCATCGTATTATAAACAGCTTTCCGCGGATATAGAATGTACAATTATGAGATTAAAACCAGTTTTTTTTAGCCCGAAGGTGCCGATGCTAGACATAGTTTTTTTCGTATGGATTAGAACCGGTTCTTATCCACCGGATTCGAATGAATACGAGAATAGTTATTTCTCGTATCGTATTATAAACGGCTTTCCGCGGATATAGAATGTACAATTATAAGATTAAAACTAGTTTTTTTAGCCCCGAGGTGCCGGAGGCACCGGCTAAAAAAACTGGTTTTAATCTTATGATTGTACATTTCTATATTCGTAGAAAACTGGATATAATACGATGCTAGACATAGTTTTTTCGTACTCATGAGAACCGGTTCCTATCCACCGGATTCAAATGAATACGAGAAAAAACATTATTATTTTTAGTTAAATTAAAATGATGCTTGAATGTTCCTGATTGAATAGGAGCTGCTAAAAGTTGGGTAATTTTAACCACTTTTTTCTCTAGAGTTTTAAATATTCCTCAGATTATATATCTCTCCTGATTTAATATATTAAAAGCTAGTTAATTTAAATCACTTTTTTCTATAGAGTTGTAAATATTCCTTAGAATATATCTCCCTCTCCTGATTGAATATAAACTGCTTAAATTGGGTAATTTAAGCCAACTTTTCTTTAGACGATAAAATATTCTTCAGAATATAACTCCCTTACCTCAGATTGAATATGAGCTGTTAAATGTTGGGTAATTTAAACCACCTTTTTCTCAAAGAAATGAGTTCCGATTGTTTTATTACTGTTTTCACTGTGTAGCAAGCAATACTTTTAGAAATAATCATTGGTTTTAGTGATGAGAACTGTGATAGGAAGATGCATTTCACAAATGAAAAAAAGTGTACAGGGTTTTGCCAAGGGGATTGTGCGACATTCGCAATATTTTTAACATCCCCCCAAGATTTAATGATGTGTGACTTTTTTACCTAGACAAATTCTTTGTTTTTTTTCGGGGTTGTATCAGAGGGTGTTCTTTATGCAATGCTTTAGTTTGCTTCTTAGTCAAACGACCCCCCCCCCCCCCATCTCCCCTAAAATTTAAAACGTTTAAAAAATTGAATGCCACATTTAAATGGTACTTTCCATGCCAAATTCTTTTCTTAACCTAATCTTACCTTAAAAATTTGTAATTGGTCCATATACAATAATAGGGAAACCGCCATTATTCCTTTATTCACTGCAAAAGTATAATGAAAAATATCATTGCCATCACACACAAAGTCACACAAAATAAAATTTGCTTGATTGTAAGAACTTTATAGTTTTATTATCTCACACCAAAATGTAATCTTCTTTATTACTCCTCTTCTAGTATTTCCATTCCAAGGATAACAAGATCAGAAAAATGATGGAAAACTTTTTCTCGTATTCATTCGAATCCGGTGGATAGGAACCGGTTCTCATCCATACGAAAAAACTATGTCTAGCATCGTATTATATCCAGTTTTCTACGAATATAGAAATGTACAATCATAAGATTAAAACTAGTTTTTTTAGCCGGTGCCTTCGGCACCACGGGGCTAAAAAAACTAGTTTTAATCTTATAATTGTACATTCTATATCCGCGGAAAGCCGTTTATAATACGATACGAGAAATAACTATTACAATATGGCTTCGAAACCGATTCATATCAAAATGAAAATCATAAAATAAATACCAGTTTTGTTAGCCTTATAAATGTTTAATCTTATGATTTTTCTGTTTAATACCCATAGAAAGCTGTCCATAATACTATTCGATAAAAAAGAAACAATTTATGATCAAAGCTATTCTATATATTTATCATTTTAAACGTCTGTAAGATGTTAATGGAGATATTTCATATTCGCAAATACTACCACTAGCAGCTACGCCCCTTGCATCTAGGGGCTTTGTGTTAAAAGGGGTAAGAAAGAAGCAAAATTAGCCCAGAACCTTCCAAAGGCTTAAATCTAAAATGAAATAACCTAGGAGATATGGGAAGCTTCCATAAAAAGGAGAACTCAATCAATTCAGCAGTTATAAAAATCTTAAGCTTCAGACAAAAAATCCTTAAGTATTTTTTAAAATAAGACAATTATACCTACAAATTGAAACCAAATAAAACTCTTAGCTCCTTTCATGAAGAAGTTTTTTTTTATAAAAAATTGACATTTTTGATAATGATTTATTTGTACCTTTCTCCCAAACTCTGTCTTACAAACAGATTATTTTTCATTTTAACTATAAACTCTCCTTTTTCATCTTATATCCTCTTTCAAGGGACACTCTAAAAGTGAGAAATGTTTTTATAATTTTGTCAACATAACCAGATATTTTAAGGGATAATTAATCTACGTACCAAATGATAATAAACAAAATTACTCACTTATTGGTTTCAATTATTGGAAGTTTGGCTACTGCAAGTTTGATCACAAATCAAGATTTAACAGAAGTACCCAATCTTTTTTCTAAGCCAAAGAATTATAGAACGTGTTTGTCTAAACCTTAAAACCAAGATAAAACTCTTTAATAAAGAGATATAAAGAAACCAAAAAAGATAATGAAAAAATATAATTCTGTCCCTTTAAACCTAATCTTTATTATCTAAACGTCTATCCTAAACTTTTTTCCATTTTTTCGCCCTAATTTTGATGGTGTGAATTTATATTATATTAACACTCTAGCTTAGAAGGTTTATGTCGATCTTTTTGTTGATTCATCAACTGTTTATAGCCAGATAGGTAAACTGATTAAAAGATTGATTTATTGAAAAATAAAAAAAAGGTTGAAAATTTAGAAAGTTGATAGTAGAAAATTGTATAGTTAGATCAGGGATAAGGGATGGGAAACGTAAGAAAATATTATTCCAGGCCTATTTTCCAACTAGGCCTAAAAAACCAGTTTCGGGATGCTGCAGTAGTTAGTATTGACAACTATCAACTAGAATAATGAAATAGCTAAATAAGTTCAAAGAAGATAATAGAATAAATTCAGGTAGCTAGCCTCAAGTAAAAATATATCTTTTTTACCCAATATATAAATGGCGTTTGTTAAAATTATATTTTGATTTTTTTTCTCCCATAATTTTTTTTATCTTTTACTCTAGTAATTTGAATTTTTCAGAAAGCTATCATTGGGTTTGTCGCTGACAGATTTTAGGTTGTGTTATTTTTAATTTTATTTATGAGTAAACATTTTATTTGAAAATATCATTGCTAATTAAAATCGAAAATGAATAAATTAATAAATAAGCAATGGGTAACATTCTATCAACTTCTATGGATACTATTAGGTAATTATAGATTTGTACTGTGTACAAATTGACTAATAGTACAAAAATTAAGGTTAATGTGTTTTATCCATTCCGTATAGAATTTTTAAAATTTGAAATACAACACTTCATTTATAAACTGCCAATTGAATATTCTTAGCCACGCACTTCCTAAAAAATAATCCCGTTATTTTTGTTTTTTCTATATGGCCCTTTTTTAATGTTTAACTCTAAGCAGATTAAGCTAATGTGATCTAACACCATTTATATTTATTTTTTAATAGCAGACGAATCATTATTTTTTCTAAGATTGTCTGCTTCTAAAACTTCCCCCAATTGGTGATTGGTTGACAAAAACAGGCCGATTCTTATTGGTTTAGAGCTATAGCTACTTGGGAGCGTCCGCCAGTTTGATAGTAATTAATAATAGTTGCAATATCCTTTTAGAATCTAGGCCGGGACCTAATTAATGGCCAGGTTTCCTATCCCTTATCCCTGAGTTAGATGGATAAAGTGGTTTCCAGTATGTCTTCAAAACCGATCAATATCCGCCGGATTAAAACCGGTTCTAAGCTTTAAAATTATGCATAGCATTGTATTAAATGAATATTATAACAAAAATCATAAAATTAAAACCAGTTTTGTCAGTCCGGTCCTTCGGCTACTTGGGGCTAACAAAAATCTGGTTAAAATCTTTTAATTTTCATTTAAATATCCGCAGAAAGCTGTCTGTAATACGATGCGATAATAACTCTTATAAATGTAAGATAGAAAGAATATTTGAATAGATGGATATTGATTAATTTAATGGCAAATTGAAAATGAATAGATAGATACTTTATATATACATTTTAATATACTCAAGCAAAGAAATATATAAAGTTGTAATGGTAATTTTTCAACCTGTTCAAAAAATGCTTAACACACACACACACACATCTTTATTCAATTTTGCTTTAAAGGGATTTAAACGAAATATTTTATTATCGAACATGGGGCAAAAGGCTTCACAGTGGTTTAAAATAAATAAGGACGAAAGTATGAATAATCTGAAAATTTATATGAATAAATCTATCTCCCCCCCCCCCACAAAAATATTTTTGAATTGAAAGACAATTCAACTTTTGTCCTGTGTTTAAATAAGGAAGAAGTCTGTATGTAATGCACTACATGTAGACCAACAAAATTAATTTTGTCGTACTCTATACCACTGTGTATAAATAAGTAAGAAGTCTGTGTGTATTACACTACATTTGAACAAACTAAATATATTTTGTCCTGTTCTATGTCAAAGTGTTTAAATAAGGAAGAAGTCTGTATGTAATGCACTACTTGTAGACCAACCAAACTAATTTTGTCCTCATATATACCACTGTGTATAAACAAGTAAGAAGTTTGTGAGTATTACACTACATGTGAACAAACCAAATATATTTTGTCCTGTTCTATACCAAAGTGTTTAAATAAGGAAGAAGTCTGTACGTAATGCACTACACGTAGACCACCCAAATTTCCATACCATCATGAGATACAGGAATAGGACAATGGATGAACTAGTCATTATCCAAAGATCTGATTTGTGAAAATCTAAGGTGTGATTGTTCTTGGATGGGATAAATTGGTCTCTCCATCGCAAATAACATCTATGTGAATCATAAAGTCCAACCGTTTATAATAGCATTTGTAAATTATAGGGATAGGGGGAAGGGTAAAAGAAAATAATATCTTACACAGAAGGAAATTCACATAATCAATTTATTTTCGTTGTCCTATCCTTGCTCGGCAGGTATAAACAAGAATGACAAAATAGATAAGAAGCGAAGTACAAAAAATATAGGCTTACAGAGCTGATATCCTGTGTAATAAAAAATTAACATCGAACTAGTAGTTAAAAAAAACACGTAACTTTCTTATTTGAAATATGCATTAGTCTTTTGTAGCATCAGAATATCTTGAATATCAGTTGGGAAATTCACGTTTCACCTTACCAGTTACTCACAGGCAGACGAACAGACGGACATTTTGAAAACAGCAAAGCTACATAGATTCATTTGATATTTTTAAGATCACATCCTAGCAGTGCTTTAGTAGTTATTAAAAAGATTATATTATAAATCAATAAATCAAGAGTTTGGTCGATCGCTGGAAGTACAAATATTCATTGTCTGAATACTTAAATCATGACCTTCTACTCAATATTTTACTTTGTCCACTCGTTTGTTTGACTTTATTTTGCTTGTAAATTTCAATAAATTGGATTGTAATTATGCGCTTCGCCACTTTTGCATCCTCGTTTTTACTTTTTACGGTTAAATGTTTGGCTGACAAAAAATTTACTAGTCAAGAAATATATTTTTCCTTGGATGAAATATACCCTCCCGCATTCTTGCCTTTGGCAAATTATTACTGAATACACAAAGTAATTATTTACTTAGCAGAAAAAAAAATTTACAATACCCATAATGTATTGGTTTATTATGTGTACTTTGTTGAAACTTTTTATATACATTATTGCATATTTTTAGATCGCATCTTCTCTATTGTCTGTCCGTCTGTCTGCCAAGCTTATTAATTGAAATTTTAACCCATCTTTATACTTTAGTACGTCTGGCATTTATGTCAGAAAGTCACAATAGTCAACGGAAAGTAAAAAAGGTCTTATTTTAGTCATTGTAGCAAAGCAGTTCTATAAGTATTAGCAAAGAAAGTATGTTTATTTTAGGTCTCATACTTTAAGTGGACATTTAATCAATTTAAGGTCTATCTTCAATTTTTTAACAATATTTAGAGGGCAGCTATTCTTTAATAAAATCAAAATCTTTTAAAAGAATATTCACATGGAAAATACTTGTGTGAAAACAGTGTCCAATCAATAGTTTTTTGGTATTTTAAAATCTCAAAATCAGTCATACTGTACTTTATTTAGTGTAAGCTAAGACCTTTAACATCATACTTTTTAAAGAAAATTTCAGTGATTAATGTTAAAGCATTTTTTAAGGAGACATCTTTATCTTAAAACATAATCAAAACTAACACACTTTACTAAAATAATAAATTAAATTGATTTCAAAACTGTAAGGGAGAGTTAGGAGGATTAGGTATTTTCACCCTTAAACCGCAAATTTACCAGTAATGTGGAACTTAAGAATTTTTTTTTTTTTTTGGGGGGGGGGGATTTGATCCAACCAAGCTCCATCTGGTGGATCCACATCAATAAAACAAATCAAGTCGTTTATTATATCTGATCCGGATCCATATTGCCTGTAAATATTTATACACTTACTCATGGACGTCCAAGGGTGGGGGTAAAGTGGTGTTTAGCCCCCTAAACTCCTTATTTTACCCCCTCAAAGTTAAAAAAAAATACATTAGATTATCCCTCTCAAACCTTTGAAACACTTCATTTTACACCCTTCAAAATAAAAAGCTTGGATGTCACTGCACTTACTTACAATTAACTCTGATATAGCAACAGTAGGTATCATTTTTAACGTCGATAACCTTACCCGTCCAAAATTGAGTATAAATGAGTAAAGTCAGCTGTTTGCTTGGAATGACGAATTTGTTTGTATGAAATATTTGGAAATGGCAAACCTTCAATTTTTGCATATCCGTAATCAAGTATTGTATTCCATCTAGACAATTTTTCAAAGAAGATAAAGTATAGAATAGAATCCAGGTAGAAGATTCTGCCTGGCTAGCCTGAAGTAAAATTGGAACTTTTGAAAGGCCAAAACGGCTATAAGGCTGTTAGTAAATAACATGATTTCAGTAACTATTCAGAAAAAATATTCAAAATAAATTCCTTTTGCAATAATTTACTAAAAGCCTTGTAGCCAAGCTTCCAGCTTTCCCTTCCCTATTCACAATGGATTAAAATGAATTTTTTGTGCATATTAAGCCTTAAAAAATTTAATTATGTAAAAAAATTTACAAAAAATATTGGTCTCAGTATTCATATTATAAAACTAGGTTGCGCTCTTATGTTTGTTTTTAAACAGCTGATTTATGCATGATAGCAACTACATCCATACATGAACTTGTGGAAGGGGGGAGGAAGGGGCTGTACCCATTTAGCTTAAAAATTATAAATGTGGTCAATCATACTTATCAAAACAAGGTGTAAACTAACAAGTAACTTTTCATCTTTTTCTAAAACGACCAAGCATGAAATGCTGGAATCACTTCTATATGAGGTGTGTTTCAATTGTGACCTTTCAGTTTGACACTAATATTTTATGGGGTGAAAGAGTACCTGCTAACCACTGAAAACAGTGTCAATTTATTATCAAAACTAAACTTACAAAACACCACATTAAACAATATGTTAAACAGTAACTATTAGGTTTTGATACAAATTAACCTTTTTTAAATTTTATCCAACTAGTCATTGTGATTTGTACTTTAGCCTTATTGTCTTTACTGCGCAAGTCAAAGATTCTTTCAAATTTCCCAGAAATATTTAGGGTTTTCATTTCTATTCCTCCTTATTCTATGCAATTTTTACAGGGAGGGAGGGAACAGTGGGCTGTTTATTACACTAGTCCCCAAAGATTTATAGTAACATCTTCTTATTCGTTGGCTTAACGACTTTGGGTACTATTATTAAACTTTGATTTGTTGGCTCATTAAGATGAGTGTCCAAACGTTTCAACCATTGCAATCTATAAAGGGGTAATTTTCTGTATCGTCATAACGGTTGAACATCAATTTATCGCCAATTGTCTTATCCCTTTAAATACCTGTATGAAAATACTCAAGATAGATCTTGGGGACAAATCATTGGTCAATGCCCCTGAAAAAGAGTAATTTGTTTTGTTCGTTAAGATATACCTAATGGCTGAACAGGTTAATTTCTCTATTAAAGGAGAGTTTCTTATAGGGCCTTGCATGGTTTTAGACTATTTTACTATAAAACAGTTTCAAATAAGCGCCTGTGCTCTTCAAGCACTAGGTTAAATGTTTCACCCTACGAGAAAAAATTTTCAGAGCCACACTCTTATTTATTATTTTACTGGGTTAGGCTTCATAATACAATTATAAACTCATAAAATTAAGAGCCAAAAAGTTATCATAGTGCAGGGACTTTAAAGAAATTCCATCTACAATGACAAATCATTGATCTATAATTTAACATCTATTGTATCTTTCCATTTATTCTTTGCAAAATGTTTGTTAAAGTTTTGATAACTATCTTCGCAAGACGTGGACACAATAATATAAGATGTACCACAGTACATGACTATAGATGTTCAGGGATACAAAGGATAGGATTGAAATACGATTTACATTAATAGATACTAGGGATAAAGGGTGATTATTTCAAATCTTTATACTTATAAAAGTAACAAGATGTTTGTGAGTCTATGTGTCTCTGTCTGTCTGTCAGTGTATTATCATCATTATCAGGCTAGTCTCTCTATTTGACAATATGGTCCAGAGAATACAGCCACCCTGCTCCTCCATAAAGTTCTGTCCTTGGCTTGTGCTTCATCTTCTCCCCATTTCCATCCTAGCTAAATTAGGTATTTTTCAGTGCTATGCCAGTGTCTATATTTGCCAGTGGGGTTCCATCTTAAGCAATTCTTTGGAGTTCTCTTTTGTTTATTCTGAGCACATGTCCTAGCCACCTTAGTCTTTTGTTTTTCGCTTCTGATTCAATACTATTGCACTTACAGCATGCATACAGTTCATTCTTTGATATTTTGTTTGGCCAAAATATTTTGCAAGTTCTTTTAAGCAGCTACTGTAAAATGTATTTAGTTGATATTTTTCAGTTTTCACAGTTCTCCAACATTCAGTATTAAGTTTCTTTGATTTCCAATCATTATGTTGTCTGTTGAAAGCAATTCTAGCCTTTCAGTTCAAATAATATGTTTTACATGTAGTTTGAATATAATTATTTATTAAATGACCTTACACACACACACACACACACTTCATTATAGTTAGGTCGTGTTCCTTGCAAACCCTTTACACAATCACACACACAGTCAACGCAATCACTTGCTCATTTTCTTAACATTGATTTCCGCGCATTTTTGTCCTTTCAGAATGATCACGCGGCATTATTTTGACTCCGCACACGAGACAAATATTGCACCTTGTAATAGAGGTATAGGAATAAATGATCATTTTAAAAATGCATAAAATTAAGGCTAGGCTAGCATCACACTTTTAATTTCTTACAAGTTTAAGATTCAAAACCTTTTAATGTAAAGTTAACAAGGATGACAACATCCATAAAAGCAAAGCGCTGAAACGGTAGGACAAACGGACATTAACACTTGTATAGTGTCAGAACTGAATAAACATAATATAAATGTATAAGAGTCCAAGCAAAATTGTAAGTAAATTTGTTGAAAAACTGCTTGATACAGAATAATGTTTATGGACATACTTACATTTTTAGGACTTAATTGTAGAGTTGCTTCGCGTATAATATTGTACTTTGTTGTCCCAGGAATCAGTATACAAAAAATCAGATCAATCGGATAATTATATCATATAAAAATTTGTTGTTAAAAAAGTAAAAAAATCAACATGTTTAAAATTGACGTACGGACATTTTGGTAATGATTATAGAGTTGCTACGCTTTCTAAATCGTACCTAACTACTGCAGGAATCACCATGCATAGTTTGAAATCGATAGGACAATTCTAACATGCCTAAATTAACGAAAAAAGCTATCCGTTACGGACGGACGGACGGACCGACCCTAATTATAGAAAACGTTAAACGCCCCCCCATCCGGTTTTTTCTGTGTGTGAAAGATAAAGAGCCCAAACTGCTTGACTTTTTAAGTATGGGTATGACACATAACTGAGAGTTGGAATTTTTTGAATATCTCCATCCTGGCGGGCACAGGATGCCAGCAAACCTGGCAGGGTCATCCAGGTAAAGAGCAAAAATATTTTTTTGACTAAAACAAAGCATTTTATCATACCAAAATACTAAAAAACCCTCTAGTAGTACATCCTTATATGAAATACAGGTGTTTAAGTCACTTTCAGGTTCCAGGTATGATCCTGCAGGTCCTGATCCTCCAGGTCTCCAGAAATCTTTGACTTAGAGACTTCAAATTTTAAACTTAAGCTTTTCTTACATGTCTACATAACGTATTAAAATTTCATGAAGATCCGCCGCCGTTTACCCGCCGACCGCCGACTGCGGCGGCTGGCAGCTGCCAAGTACAGCTGCGGCCGCTGAAATTTATATTTTGATATTTCTAATGTAAAATTTACATAAAGATAAACATTTTCTGGAAAAAAAATTTTCTTCTAGCTTCAAAAATAAGAAAATTAAATTTACAGCCGTTTGAAATTTTTAAGTAGAAAAAGACCTAAAAACAAAGGTTGTTAAATAAAAGGGTGAAGGAAGCGAAAATTGACTTAGACTTATAAAAGGTCGGAAATTCATTATCAAACAGGGGACTTGCACAAAAAAAATTTGCCCTCTAGCTCTAATAGGAACTGAGATAATAAGGGGGGCGTTGAACGCCCCCCCCCCCCCCGACCGATCAAGGTGCGGCAAGGGGCCCGACTGTAAAGGGTTAATGTAGTTAATAGATAGATAGTTTATAGATTACGCTGTGCATTTTAAGAAATCTAATATTGACCTTCTGAATATATTACCTTTATTATTTTGACATAGAATACAAGTTTATGCAGTTTTATTTTCTGACTCATTATATTGGCTTTTTTTAGTATGGTCCTTAAGTATTCTTCTGTTCGTTTGTACGGCATTAATAGTTTTTCCTCTCATACTTTAACTGAGATATGCTAGTTAAGAATGGTATTCGAGTTTATATTAATTTTTAATAGAACTTGAAAAATTTAAATATTATTTTTTTATCAGATGTTTTGTTTTCTAATAAAGTGGAACACGCAGCGGGCTAAAATAAAGATTACACTCCTTCTACTCCCGTTAACCTATCCTCACCCCTCCTACTGGATGAACGAACGGACCAATAAATGAGTTTAATGTTAGCAGGCTAATTTAACGATATTTTTTCATAATGTCCACGTATATTCTACATCTATTATCCTAATGTAAAAGTTCTTTCAGAATGTTTGACCAAACAGAAATACAGAAAACAGTTTAAGCTTCACACTGTTTGGTGTTCCAGGGAAATTGTTTATGAGCATTTTACGTGACCAGTATGTGGAATTTCTATACATTCTAATTTGGTGCCATTGAATCCTGATCTAAAATACATGTAGTTCTGAAGGACGAATTGCCTGACACAAAACTTTCTTTTAAACTAAGTTTTCTTCACAACGATGACTAGGCTCTCAAGCAAATGTCGTGAAATCAAATCTTGGGTATTACTACTCAATTAATCTGTATAACAAGGTTTTAATTTAAGGTCGGTTTACCCAATAACAAAAAGAATTTTAGACTTTGGGAGATGCATTTTTACCCAAGTTGTAAAATCAAGAAGAATTTTAAAATAGATTTTTTTTTAATTGCCATTGTAGATATTCAATTAACGATTCAAAAACTCAAATTTAGAATCAAATGTTTTCCGAAGATGAATATGTGTTTTACTATTAAAAAAGTAAAATCAATCGTAATTTTTGTTGTTATTACATTTTAGCCTATACATTTATTTTTCCATGTACAATACTTTTCATTTTGTCTTTAATTTAGGTAGTTACAAATGTCCTTATATATTGTTTAGTTCGTTCCTCCAGTATGAGGGGAATGGGTGAAGTAAAGAAGTTGGATGGGGGTTATTGAAATAAATTAAAAATAATAAGAAGGATTTTTTGTTTGTCTGTTTACTACTTTATGTCAGGTTAGGTGAGGTTATATTGGGTTGTGGGTAATAACGCAGGGTTATGACACCCCAGGTAAAGGCCCTGTAGAAATGGACCCCTCCCTCTGTGGTTAAGCATAGGGGAAAAAAATAAATTTAATAGCAATAACATTCGTTGCAAAAACATTAGAGAAAATTTCTATTTAGTTCTAATATAAAGTATCAACTAGTCGAAAATGTTACAAACAAATTAGAGGGACATAAATTCTAGATTAGACGAATATACCATAATAATGAACTTATAACACCTAGAGATTCAAATATTTTTACAATGATCCATAGGAAGATGACTAACTATAATATTTATATAGGCATTGTCATCAGTACTTACAAGTCAATAAATTTTATTAGCCTCCAGTTTATAGTGTAGTGTTTATGTCATGATGCAAATTAATAATGGTTGACCCCATTTATCTCTCTATAAAATTGTTTAAGATCTTTCTCTGTGTTTGTCTCTCTTTCTTTATTCTTTCTGTCAGTTAATTTTTACATTCACCCTAGCGCCTGTGCCTCTTGCATCTATGGATTCCGTACTCGAAAGGGAAAAAATGGCCAGAATAGCCAGAAACAATCAAATAGACTAAAATATAAATATGACATAGCCTAAACCATCCTGGGAGCTATACAAAGCTTCCATAAATTGAAAAGGCCCAAACAGTTCTGTATACATGAATATCTTAAGCTAAGACCAACAAAAACTTACTTTTTATGTAATAGGATTGTTCTATTTTCTTTTGTTTTTTAAAACTCTTATCTATTTCTATTTAGAATACAATTTTATATTGACACTTTTTGGAATTTCCTGTTGAAATAAACATATGTGTATTTTTTTTCTCTTTCATATCAAGATGATAATCCCTAAAAGCGTCCATCTTATTATCTATGTAAAAACCAAAATGTTCACCTATGATACTCATAAAAAAAACTAAGAATCATACGTAATATTCATCCAAATACTAGATATATATCAACAATGAATAAAGAATATTTTGTGATAAAATGAGATAGACTTGATCCTGAAAGTACAAAAGTTCAATAATATTTTTGAACCTCCTATTTCTCTGTTTATTACAGGGAGAGAGGGGGCTTTTGCCTTTTATTACACTCGTCCCCAAAGTTATAATAAAGTTTCTTATTCGTTGGCTTAACAACCTTGGGGACTTTTATTGAATTCTAATTGGTTGTTTTATTAAGTTGAGTGTTCTGACGTTTCAACCACTAATTGTTATCTACAGAAGGAGTAATTTTGTATACCAATGGGGATGTACATAAATTTATCGGCCATTGTCTTATCCCTTTAGATCCCTGGTTTATTATTATTCAGTTGGTAAAAAAGTTGCCTCCCTTTTGATCCATATGTTAATGCTTGACCAATCAATCTCCATACATTTTTATTATCAACTATGTTTTTTTATTAGGATTAAACTAAACATAAAGTAATTTTTAATATAATAATATTGTCCAAATGCAATACTGAAAATGAATTTGCTAATCTATGCTCCATTCAAAGGCTATGCCTTATAGTTCTAGTTATCATTATACCAAGTAAAAAATCAAAGTAAGATGTTGTTAAGATTGCTAAAAGGGTTTAATTTTGGAACAAATCTAGATTTCTTGGAGGAAGGTTGAACATTAAACTGGTACCCAAAGTTTTTTTTTTTAAATTGTAAGTCATAATTTTAAAGTTTGGTTACTAATATTAAATCTTGATTGGTTGGTTCAAACTGGCAGCGTCCAAACCTTTCATGTAATATTGTAAACTACAGGGATATTTTGTTAAACATTATTGGGATTGTATATTCATCAATTTTTGTCTATCCTAATCAAGACTAACATAAGGGCGTAAACGACTGAAAAGCAACGCTGATCACATAGCGATTCTAGAGCAAGAAACTTTAACTTTCAGCAATCAACAAACGAAAACTTCAGTCCTATGTAATTTTGGGTCCAGAATCATAATCTGTTAAAACTAAAATCCTATGTCTTCCTATTTGCAATAAAATCGCATTAAAATTGCAACAAATATTTGCGATACCTTATTTTCATCTTATAAGAAATAATAATCTATTTTGTTAAAACAAAAATTAAAGTTAACCATTTATCAAATACTTTCATATCTTTAAATTTGCAAAAAAAAATATTTTTTTGCAGAATAATGCCATTTTTGTCAGCGATATAAAAAGTCTCCTAAAAAATAGATTGTTAGAAAAAAAGTAAATGTAAGGATTATAATATGTTTCTCTGAAGTCATTTAATAAATTTATACAGTAAAAACCAGAATTGTGCAACTAATTTGAATGAAAAGCCAAAAAACGTAATTTGCAAAAAAATTGCAACCCCTAAATCACATAGAAAAATAAACTTTTAACCAATCTAAAGTAATATGTTTTAAAAAACATTAAAAAATATTAATCTTTTATTAAATGAAGTTTTTTTGAAAAGTTCTAATTAAATAGAACAGGGCAAAATAATTTTTTCAAAATGTAAACATACACTTAACTATGAATATTTCTATAGTTTTTCTAAAACTTAAAAATCAAATTGTACTCAAAATCAATATTTTGTTTGTTAAATCTTCTTGTGGCGAGATTTTTAAATGTTACTTTTTCATACGTATTGAATAATCATAAAAAAAAAGAAAAAAATTGCATTAAGTCGATTCAAATATATTAAATATTTCCTTATTAAGGCAGCAAAATAAAAAAAGGTGTAAAATAAAAATAATTTATTTTTATTTTTTAAGCTGTCTAACTTTTTAAAAAATTTATAACACGATTTTTGCAAAAATAGATAATTTTTCATTAAAAGGAAGTTTTGTTTACTAAATCAGCTGTTATCAAAGAATATACAGTTTTCTTATGTTGGGCTAAGAATAGTAATTTCAAGGGATCGACAGCCGCACACAAGCCTCAAATTCCGCAGGTGTGCAAAATAAAGATTTTGATAAGGAGAATGGCTGTTAAGAAACATTTTTAGATATCCAGCTTAATTCTAAAGTTATAATATGACGATTTCACTGATGCTTACCCGCAGCTTCTAAACCCTGTTATTTCAATTAAAAACTATATTTATATTAATAAGATTAAGTTTGAAAATTGCATTAACATACTTGGATCATAAATTTAGATCGCACTCTCATTTCAATTGTGTGAAAAATGAAGTTATGCCCCCTGTTCCCGCCAAACAGTAATTATTTGGACGCCCCAAAAATAGACATTAAAAAACAAGAATGACAACATCCATAAAAGCGAAGCTCTGAAACAGTTGAAAAACGAAGTTTAACACCTGTAGATTGTCAGAACTCATTAATCAATATATAAAAGACGAAAAAATTGTAAGTAAATTGTTAAAAACTGCTGAAATACAGGATAATAATTAAAAGGACATACATACACTTTTAGGAGGTGATTATAGAGATGCTTCACTTATGGAATTGTACTTTGTTGTCCTAGGAATCAGTATTCCAAAAATCAGATCAATCGGATAATAACATCACATACAAATTTGTTGTTGAAAAAGTAAAAAAACGACATGTTTAAAATGGACATACAGACATTCTGGTATTGAATATAGTGTTGCTACGCTTTCTAAATTGTACTTTACTATGAAAGGAATCAACATATGAAGTTTCAAATTGATAGGACAACTCTAACATGCCATAATTAACGAAATGAGCTATCCGTTCCGGACGAACAGACTGACCAACCCTAATTATAGAAAAACTCGCTTTTAATAATGATAAAAAAAAGCTTCGC
This sequence comes from Acartia tonsa, assembly GCF_053477335.1. Classification (NCBI taxonomy): domain Eukaryota; kingdom Metazoa; phylum Arthropoda; class Copepoda; order Calanoida; family Acartiidae; genus Acartia; species Acartia tonsa. The sequence goes on along the minus strand of NC_137262.1, from coordinate 32,928,264 downwards.
TCTTTGATATATACAAGCGGCTGCGCCCCTAGCATCTAGAAGCTCTATTCTAAAGGATAAATAAGGGCAGAAAATAGCCTTACACCATACCCAGACTTTATCTATAAAATAGAATAGCCTAAAACCACCTCAGGACCTATAGGAAGCTTCAGTGTAAAGAAGAACCATATCGGGTCAGCTATTAGCAAGATCCTTCGCTACAGACAAAAAAAGCTTACTACTTTAAATAATACTAGCGGCTACGCCCCTAGAAGCCTCTAGGAGCACTTAATTTAGGAGGGGGAAAAGTCGACCTCATCCCATATTAAATTTGAGTTTCAAAAGAATAAAAAAATATTTTTTGGGGGGAGTGGGGTGAAGACATCCTCTCCAAAAATAGTTTAAAACCTTCCCAGAACCTATAAGAAGCTTCACTGTAAAGGAGAACAATATCGGTTCAGCGGTTCGCAAGATCCTTCGGGACAGACAAAAAACGCTTACTACTTTATTTAATAGGAAGATAATCACATTTTAATTCAATAAATTATGGCCTTTCAATTAGTGTTAAGAGGGGGGGGGGGAAGTTCTGACACTTTTGCGTAAACAGTGATTATAAGCTTTGTCTTTAGAGTGAGAGGAGAGATTATTTCACAAAAAAATCCTTTTGGGATGTAGTTTTCCTATTTAAAAAAAAAAAAATTTATTTTGCCTCCAGGTTTAGATACTGCTAGCCTCCAGGTGGATTTTAGACAGGTTAGTTTCTAGTTAGAAAAAAACTTACTTTATGGATAGTATGAACTGATTTGAAAAAAAAAATTAAAACCAGTTTCAGGTACTGCAGGGCTCCAGGTGGATCCTGGACAGGTAAAAACTGAAAATTTTTACTTTTGAAGTCAGAACAAAACTTATTTAACAAAAGTTGCTACTTTATGTATGGTATGAACAAATTTTAAGAAAATTTTGAAAATAGACTCAATGTTCAGGTACCGCAGGCCTCCATGTAGATCCTGGACAGTTAAAACCTAAAATTTCTACTATTAAATTTACTGGCGGCTTTGCCCCTAGCCTCTAGGGGCTTTGCCCCTAGCCTCTAGGGGCTTTGCCCCAAGAAGTAATTAAAAAAATGTAGTACATGGGGTGGATCTTCATCTTCATCATTTGCATCATCAAAAAAAAAATTGAGGCACTGGCTCTACATCTTCATAAAAAAATGAGGGGGAATTTTTTTTTATTTTTGGGGGGGTTGGGGGTGTCCCACGCCCAAAGAAAATAACCTAAAACCACCACAGGACCTATACAGGTATATACCCTGAAGAGAAGAATCCGATCGGTTCAGTGGTTACTGAGATCTTAAGCTTATTAGGTAAACTAGCTAAAAAGTAGCAGGTTTTAAAATAAGGTTTGTTCTAACTTAAATAGTAAAAATTTTCAGTTTTTATCTGTCCAGGATCCACCTGGAGGCCTGCAGTAACTGAACATGGAGCCTGATTTCAAGATTTTCTTCAAGTTAGTTCATACCATCCATAAAGTAACAACTTTTGTTAAAAAAGTTTTTTTCTAGCTCAAATAGTGAAAATTTTCAGTTTTTAACTGTCCAGGGTCCACCTGCAGGCTTGCAGTACCTGTACATGGAGCCTGATTTAAAAACTTTCTTCAAATTAGTTCATACTGCCCATAAAGTAGCAACTTTTGTTAAATAAGTTTTATTCTGACTTCAAAAGTAAAAATTTTCAGTTTTTACCTGTCCAGGATCCACCTAGAGGCCTGCAGTACCTGAACCTGGAGTATGATTTCAAAATTTTCTTCAAATAAGTTCATACTGCCCATAAAGTAGCAACTTTTGTTAAATAAGTTTTGTTCTGACTTGAACTTTTTTTTACCTGTCCAGAATCCACCTGGAGGCCTGCAGTACCTGGACCTGGAGGCAAATCCTAATTTTTTTGAATAGGAAAACTTCATCCCAAAAGGAAACTTTTTTGTGAAATAATTTATCCTCTTACTCCAAAGACAAAGCCTATAATCACTGTTTACGTAAAAGTGTTAGAACTCCCCCCCCCCCCCATTTATAAAAATTTTAACATTTAACCTAGATAATTCAAACTATCCTTTCTGACTACTGCATCTGGGCCCTATTTTTTCATTTGCAAATTGAATACATGTTTGCGGGAGATAATTTAAATTTCGTCTTGGTTACCGCAATAATGCGGCACTGCTATGACTGTAATAAAAAAAAACTCCAATGCTAATTGCCTAATAACACTTTTTTATAAATGATTATATCTTATAAAATCAAATACGAACGCTATTACATTAAAAATCTATTATAAATTACAACAAATTAATATTATTTTTTTTTTTGCCACTGGGAGTTGTTTATGTGAATGTTATGAACATATTAGCAGACAATTATTCATTTCAAATTTACAAAGGTAAAATTTTCAGGGATATAAAAAATAAGTTTAGAATTTTTTTCATTTTGAAAGATAATCTAATTAATTGTCAATAATCTTATTTCAATATAATATATTTTTGATAAGCAATATATTAATCCTAAAAATTGAAAGTCGTCTTAGTAATTTTCATGATAAGGATTTTAATTTTTTAAAAAAAACTAAATATCTCTGAAGAAGGGGAAAGAAGGATTTAACTGTAAATGAAAACATGAAATATAGGCCTTAATTTTATCGCCACACTTTGCGGATTCTTGCGGAAAGGTGTGGATAGTATAATTCGCCTCTGCATCTAGGTGTGATAGCAATAAAACAAATGTATTAACATGTATAAGTTGTTATTATGTATTAAAATACCACATTTGACCCTGATAAAAATAAAATTGTAACAGTTTAACACTTTTCATCATACTTAAAAGGACATTCTGTTATTCAATTTGTGCACAATTTTGGAGAGAAAAATATTAAGTAAGAGAAGACTAGCTCTTTTTATAAAAAGTCTAAACCCCAATCAGAACTTTTTTTATTTCGAGTCGTTTTCAAGTTTTTACTGGACACAACATAGAGATACCAAAGAATTTATAATAGAATTTTATTGCAACTTACCCTTTGGTTCCTAATAAAATAATTTTTCAACTCCTTTTATTTATTCAATAATTGTATCTGTATTTATTTGATTACTCAGATCTATGGAAGAAAGTTAAATCATCTAACTTAAAAATAATACAAAAATAAATAATTAAAATTCGTAGTGTCCTTTTAACCCTTTTTTTTATCAGCACACCATCCCCTGGATTTGAATGACGGTGTTCAATCAATTCTGTAAAAAGCCTTTTTTTATATTTCGAAACTAAACCCATAAGAGCTGCAAATTATTTACTACAAAAGTTTAAGTCCTTGTTTGCTTTTTTTTCTTTATAGGGGAAAAATTAAGATTTAGACATAAATCTTATAATTCTTGTAATATGACTAGTGGCTTCAGGGAAGGGCCCGATGATTTCTTTAGGGATGAAGAAGGTACCCTCTCCCAAAATAATGATAAACCTTCCTTGAACCTAAAATATGCTTCATTGTAAAGGAGGACCATGTCGAGTCATGGGATAGCTAGACCATTTTATACACATATAATACAGATAGACATCATGATATTTTTTTAAAGTATTATTTGTATGTTATTGTGTTTTTGCGCGACTTTTCTTAAGAGTTACTCGCGTAAATGATATAACACCTTGTATGACGCCTTGCGTAATAAATCAGATAAGCGTTAAGGCTTTTTTGTTATGGGTCAAATCTTGTTAAATATATTACATATTATGCTGCTTAGCATAGAATCAACTCTTATTATATCTCTGTACCTATAATTGTATCCCTATAAAAAGGATAGAATTTGATAGTGTCCCTAAACATCTAACCTTTTGGTTAAGATTCGCCTCACTAATGAGCAGTATTCTCTTTAAATCACTTAGTACGTTGCCATGTCTCTAATCTCTAGAGGACAATGAATTTCTAAAGGGGAAATGTTTTTTTTTAATCTATATTAACGACACATTTCCACGAATAATAAAATACAAATTATAAGATAAACCTCAGTTTTGTTGCCCTGGTCTTTTAGCCCCTAATCAATAACAAAACTTACGATTAAATTTAAAATTTTCTATTTTACTATTCGTGGAAAGCTGTCTTCAATACGGTGCGATAACTAATATAGCTGCGTTTCTTGACTATATAAATGTTCTTGTTTTCTAGTGATAAACAATAAATGTTTAACTTAATATGACTCATTCGTGTAAAAATAATGCATATTTCCGTCTGTGCTGACAAAAAAGATCAATTCTAAAATATTTTTTAATCTTTAAAACTTCCATTTTCCTGACATTCATACAGTTCTACCTTGCTAAGTCAGATGTACGCCATTAATTTTTAGAGTTAATGGAATGCATTGCCCAAAACAGGTGCAACTCATTATAATGTACTTTCAGACGACGGTCATGCAATCAAAGGATTGGTTTTCTGTTGGACTTTTAGCCGCGTAATCAAACACTTCATTTGTTTTAGAGATAAAAAAAATAACTGGAAACTTTTCAAATAGTTTAAATTTTGTTGTTTACAAACTGGTGTTTCATACATGCATCTAAAGCAATGTTTCCTTCCTTCTTCCAATTCTTTCAAACTTATTTAGTGTTTCTGCACAGCATCAATAAATCAAAAGTAGCATAGATAGAAAACAAGTATGACAACATTCATTAAAATAACTCATTAAAATAAAAGATTAATAATGAAGCAGGTTAAAGGAAAAATAATGTGAATAATAATATTTAAATAAAAATGAACAGCTGAAAAATCTCAATCTGATTCGGCAATATAGGCAAACAGACAAAGTGAGTTATGTTAGAATCTTCAAAAAAAATCAACCGTACGGACGGAGAGGCAGACGCTGCTTACAATAAGATAATAGCTCCCAAAGAAATCACTAATCTACAAAAAAAAAAGTAGCCTACCTGAATATTGTAAATTAAAGTCATGCAGTTACAGTGATCTTATTGAACACACGGACAAACAGTCATTCAGGCTTCTTTAGTTAAGTAAATGATGTATAAAAAAGTTATTGGGATAAATGAACCTATCTAAAAAAAACATTATTGATTTTATTTTTCAAATACAGTACAATAATGTACTAGTGTGCTTTCTTTTTGTATCGCTAATTATGCTTCAATTTCTCATATTTGCTACTTTGTAATTTATCTTTTGCGCGTTTTTGTGTAAACTCTAGTCAACTAACACCTAAAAAGCATCAGAAATACCCAAAAATGGAGTTCTCAAATATGTATATAATGTATAATGCACTCTTCAGTATATTCTTAATACCAAGGATACAGGGGTAGTACAATTGACGGTAAATTGTTCATAGGATTTTTTTTTTGTATTATACTTATCAATTACCCCTGAAAGCCAAGTAAATTTTTTTACGTTAAAGAACACTTAAAGTCTATGAGGACATCGCCCCTAAGATTAGGCTGGAAGAATGAGGCGTAAATTAATTTATATGCCATTGTCCTTCACATCCCTGATGATATAATGCACTCCCCAATATGTTTATAATGTTGTTAGTCATATGCAAGGAAAACCCTTTTCTTGATATAATCATTTTTTTTAAGTATAACATTTTAATTGTGTTTTATTATGTTTACTAATTTTAAAATTATAATAGATATACCTACCTACTTAATACAATGTGATTGATAGCAATACCTACTTTATAAAATACATTGTTATTATAAATTCATTTGTATATTGTATACAAATACTTACTTCAACTGGTAATTAATTATTCTTTACCTAGAAAAATAAGCTTCATTATACCTTATTCTTATAACTATTCAAAGTCTTTGTACGTACACCAAAGTATTAATGTTGCAAATATTTCAAAATTCTTTTTGACTGTTTAGAATATGTTTTTATTAACATTTTAAATCTTTTTATGCAAAAAACTTCGCAAAAAACTTTTCAAATAGAATCTTAGACATGGCTTCTGAAATGATATCTAAATAATCAACTATTATTCAAAACTTGAATAAAAATGTGTAATAACAAAGCCAATTCCAAGCTTTTGTAGGGGCCGGGGGGAGGGGGCATCTTTTTTATATTCCAAGATTAAAATCCATGAAATCACGATTGAAGACCTTTTATGACGCGAATTTGGGCATTTCAATACGGAAATAGAAATGGTGTTCATGCGTAACTGCATGTAACATAAAACTACTTCATAATATAGAAGCGGATAAGCCCCCTGCATTCATTGGCTCTATATTCCAAGTGGCAGAAAAGGGTTAAAAAAAAAGGCTTTAAAGTCCTAAGACTAAAACCATCACAGTACCAGTGAAGCTTGCCTGAAAAAAAAAGAACCTAATCAGTTCAGTAGTAATAGAGATCTTAAGCTTGAGGCTAAAAAAAAACTACTTTGTATAATAGGATATGATTTTTTTTACCTAAACACCATAGGATTAATTATCAAGTGTTCAGATGTTTGAATCGAAAACTTTTCTATAGCCTGTATAGTTTTGTCCTAGTCTACTAGTGGCTGAGTCCCTAGCATCTAGGGGATCTGTATTTTAAAGGAGTAAATAGTGGGCTTAAAATAGCATTAAACAATTTGAAGGAATAAATCTAAAATCAAAACAGCCTAAAACCATCCCAGGACCTAGGTGTAGTTTCTCCGAAAAAGTAGAACTCAGTTAAGTAGTTAAGCTTCAAACAAACCTTATTTATATAATAGGATAACACTTTAAACATAAAATCTATTATTTAACTTTCTTATTGCAATAATCTTGTTTGTTTTTGCTGTTTTATGCGAAAAAATATTTACATGTATATTGTAAAATGTACACCGGGGATCTAAAGGGATAAGACAATGAATGATTTATTAATTTACACCTCCAATTATGATAAATAAAACTATCCCATGCAGATCAAAATGTATAGATAGAAAAATTGAACATTGCTGTCTTGAACGTGTCATCTCAAAAAACATTTTCTGAGTTAGGTGTTTTATGAGTATAGCCTCTTGAACAACCTAAAAAATATTTAATGGTACTTCCCCAAAGTTTTAAAGCCAACATTGAGAACCTGATTATATACAGTCTAATGTCCCCCCCCCCCTCCCTGAAAGTACATACCTACATGAGGATGTAAGCATTAGTTTATATTGAAACAAATCTACTCTTTAGTTAACCGAATCAGTATACTGAATCCTTTTACATAAAGTAGAAAGCTTTTAACTGATATGTTTCTCCTTTTGAGTCAAGTTTCTTAAAGGTCTAGGGTAGGTTTTTAACTATTTTGGGGGAGGGTATCTCCTTCCTCCCGATACACTTTAAATGACACTCCCTCCCCCCCCCGCCCCTTATAAAATTCTTTACTTTTTCTTTTTAAAACTTACATTGAACATAAGGGGGTTGACTTATCCCCCTCTTCACTTACGTGCCCCTAGAGGCTTTTAGGGGCGTAGCCGCTAGTACTTGATAATCTAATAAGAGTAAGAATTAGTAATTCTACTAGCTTTAAATTAAGGTTATAAAAATTAACATTATTCTGTGTTCTTCTGACATCCATGTTTTGCAAGATCTATGTTCCTAAAGTGTTCCTAGGATGTAAAACAATGTCTGTTTGTAAATGTTGAAAGCGAAGCTTATTTGTTATTAGGGACGGTCCATACGTCCGCTCTTTTCGTTAATTTATTAGTTAGAATTGTCATATCGATTTCAAACTTAGCATAGAAAATTTTTACTCATTACCGTAGGTCCAAATTGGTCCATTTATAACATATTGATTTTTAAGAGCGAAGCATCTCGATAATAAAGTCCTAAAATTGTAAGTATGTCCTTGAACGATATCCTGTACTTAAGCAAATTCGCAACAACGTATATTCTGCATAATTTCGTTTGTCCTACCATCTTATTTTAGAGCTTCCTTTTATGGATGTCATCCTTGTTAGTCTCTTAGCTATTCTAATCTACATACAATAAACGTTAATTTGTCTGATTTTATAATACTATATTTGGAAAATTGCAGAGAATTTACAGAAAAAAATTTACATTGCTAAATTGACTGTAGTACCTATTTTGTTAAAACTCTTACAAGAATGTTGAAAAATGCAGTTTAAGGTTGTAGTTGTAGTTTTGCTTGTGTTGGATGGGTTATCAATACCGACAAGTTTTAATACCTTCAAGTAAATATTTCTGCAATTATTATATTAGCTTATTTTTCCTGTTATTGTATAATTAAGAAAGAATTTTTAGATGCACCTAAACTTTTAAGGTAGACCTTATATTTGGTCCAAAGTGACTGTTCTAGACTGCATATACACTGTATAGTTTATAAACACTATGCAATTAAATAAAATGAAATAAAAAAGGAATGCTTATGAAGTTTTTTGGCAGATGAGGACATATATAAAAACTATATACAAATAGATAATTAAGTTTACAACCTTTTTATCGCATAAATCTGTCAAAACAAAAAATAATCAAAAAAGACAGATAGAATTTAAAGTTGGTGCACTGCATAACATTGCGAAATGGATGTAACACCTATGTGTTGTTGTTCCGGTGCTGAAAATTTCAACTTTATTGCAAATTTTAGAGCCGCATAGAATATTAATAGATATCTTTACACCAAGGATATAATGGGATAAGACAATGGTCGATAAATTGATGTACCTCTTCTGTAGATTACATTTAGTGGTTGAGACGTTTGGTCACTCAACTATATAAAAACATCCAAATTCAATAAAAAATACCCAAAATTTTATTTACCTAATTTTACTATTTCAAAATAATCATGCATAAACTGAGTTATTTTTAACGTATAGTTTTTTCTCGAAAAATCTTAAGGCTGCATGCAAAGACGTCCAAGCTTTTTATTCTCTTTTTTGTACTTTAAACAACCAAAAGTAAGAAAAGCATTGAAGATTCACTAAAAAATAAATGGCTATGCCATGAATTATTATTTAGAGAGTATTTTACAGTGTTTTTACGATACTAAGAAATTTTGCATTGTGCTGAATAATAAGATACCTCTAGGACAGTATCAAGTATCAAGAACCATCCCTGAACCATCATCCTTATATATAAAATAGTAAGCTTTTTTGTCTGTAGCGAATTATCTCGCTAACCGTTGATCCTATATTTTTCTCCTTTACAGTGAAGTGAAGGTCCAGAGAAAGATTTGATGATTATTTGCACCTGTTTTGGCAAGGACATTCTCCCTACTATTTCTGATAGTAGCAGTTATGATGCAGTGTTGAACCAATATTCGAACCCATCATCACCTTCCCGACGACGAGCGGAATAAAAATGTATATATCTTCAAGAAGGTTTTCAAGCTATAGAGAGATTTAATACTCATTTTGGTTTTAAAATATTTTTGTTAGTTTGTAAAAATGTTAAATTATTAGCTAGCATCTTAAAGAGGAACCCCCCGATAAAATCTATGTCATCCTAAACAATATTTTCCAGAATGCAGAAAATACTTTATAAATCAATATGCAAAATTGTATGTGGTTTGTTTTAGGAAGGAAGGGGACAATGGACTGTTTAATACACTAGTCCCCAAAAATAATATTTTCTAATTCGTTAACAGTAACTTAACAATTTTTGGGTCTTTTATTGAATTTTGATTAGTTTTGACGTTTTTATTAGTTTCATTCTGCTAGTCTGTAATCTGTTTGAAGGAATCAGTCAACTGAAGTGACTTTATCTTAAATATTCTTTGTACACCTTTCTGGCAAAAACTTTCCCACACCTCTTCTTAAGGCTGTTTGTTTTAATTCTTTGAGTAAACCAAGCAGCTAAAAAAAAATATATTCGGAGACAAGACAATCTACAACAATTTATTCCTTCTATTTTTTGGTTTCCACATAAAAATATATAATAAATCAAGACAAACATCTCGGTGTCTTCATATAGTTGTTTAAATAAGAAATACATACATACATGAAAATGAAAAAGCGTAACAAATAAAAAATTTGTCTATATGTTCTTAACCCTTACAGATCGGGGGGGGGGGGGGCTCCAAGAGCCCCCCCCCCTCTAGTTTTTTCAATCTCATTTTTTTTGTAGGTAAGATGGAGTGCTGTGACTTCATGACTTTTTAAGTTTATTAATTATACGTCGGCAAGAGTTGATTTTATTAGGATATCTGGTCTGTGTCGGTCGTGGTGTCCGGTCAAAGTCGGTTAGGTAGCACCAAATTTAGAAAAAAATTCTAAGCAAATCTTAATTTCTACATTATGACTTTTGTGTATAAGGTAGGAACCTAATTTTTTTTGGTGAATACTTACATATCAATGACCTTCTGAGAAAAGTGGTGTTATGACCGTTTGACCGCTCCCTGACCGACTTTGTGACCGATTTTTATCCGGCTTTTACTACAGACATATATCATGAATATCGTGGCTTCTATGACAGCTAGAGACCTATAATTTTTTTTGGTAAATCCTTGAGCAACAACAAACAGATAAAAATATTAATTGGCGCCGCCAACCGCCGTTTTACCGCCGTAACCGCCGAAAATGGCGGTTTCCGTTATTTGCCGTTTTTCGGCGATGATCAGAAAAAGTAATTTTTTTGTTATGAAAAATAAAAGTTCGTCCTAAAATTTGGTCATCCTAGCTGCAAAATTGGCCGCTCTACAGCTGTTTTAAAATTTAGCGGCTGGCCGCTGAAAAGCGGCTAAGGAGCGGCCTGGCCGCTATGACTAGAAAAAGTAATTTTCTCTAAAAATACACATGAACCACCAGAAAAAAATTTTTCGTCTTTATCTGTAACAGGAGCCGAGATAGAGGGGGGCCCCCGCCCCCCCCCCCCCCCCCCCCCCCGATCTATTAAGGTGGGAATTGGGGCCCGAGCTGTAAGGGTTAAATATTTTAACTAAACGCGGTAAATCGTATGTAATATATGACTTTTAAAGTATAGGGTTTAGATATATTTTCCAAATAAGTCATGAAAAATCAACTATTTAGCCTTTTTTTCTTTCATCTTTACAGTATGAATCAAAAACATATTTTTAAATCTAAGATATCCAAATCAATATCCTTAGAATCTCGCAAAAACGCTGAACCTGATATGGTTCTCCTTTACAGTGTAGATTCGTATATGAATTATTAAGGTTTTTTTTGCCTATAGCTTAAGATTTCTACTAAACTAATTGAGAACTCCATTGTATAGAATCTTCACGTAGGTCCAGAGATTTAAAGATTTAAGTCTTATGATGGATTAATGCTATTTTTCTTTTTTCCTCACCCCTTCCAATAAAAAGTGCCTAGAACCGATAGTATAATATAATAATATTTATGCTATACTGCTTTCGCCTAATCGTACAATGAATCCTTTCTTTTACAAAGAATATATAACCACACTGTATTGAATGTAATAGTCTGTATGAAATGATAAATGTATAATTTTAGTCTGAAGTAGAAAGAGTAATTCAGACCAGGGATATTAAGGGATACGACAATAGAAGATAAATAGAATTATACCAATTAAAGATTAACAACATTACCCTTTATATGGAAAAAAATTGCGGTTGAAAAGTTTGGACACTGCTAATTTATAAATAACCACTCCAGGGGCGTCCAAGCTTTTTTTTTTGGGGGGGGTAAAAAATTTTAGGGGGGGGGTAATTCGTGTTTGGGGGGGGTAAAATGGCGCGCGAAGCGCGCCGAAATTTTTTTTTACCCCCCCCAAAATTTTTACCCCGGGGGTAAAATTTGATTGGGGGGGGTAATTACCCCCCCTAAAGTCTGTTGGGGGGGGTAAATACTCCCCCCAAATCTGTTGGGGGGGGGTAATTACCCCCCCCAAACTAATTTACCCCGGGGGTAAAATTTTTGGGGGGGGTAATTTAATTATGTAAAAAAAGCACCTACCTAATCTATTAAGTTAATAAGTACTATCCTATAACATAAAGTAGTAAGTAAGGTTTATTTGACTATAGCTTCAGATTTCATTACTTTTAATACTGAGTTCTCCTTTTTAGGAAAGCTTCACATAGATTCCATGATGGTTCCACACTATTATAGGTCAATCCTTTGAGTGGTTTTAGGCTATTTTTCTCCTCCCTTTTTACCCTTTAGAAAACACGAGTTCTTAGATGCTAAGGGCGCCACTACTATTCAAATATATAGTAGTATCTCATTCTTTAGAACATAAAAATACAATAATTAACTCACTAACCAATGAACCAATATGATTATACTTTAAAGTGAAGCGTCTTATAGGTCCTGGTAAGTTTTATAACTAGTTTTGAGACACCCTGACATCCTCCCAAAAGAAATCGCCTATAGAAATTCTTTTTCATTATTTAATGAAATATTTAATTTAGTTAGGTATCTATTTTATGGAATCTTCAGTGCTTTACAATTACATCATAGATCCCCGGAATGGTTTAGGGGGGGGGGCGGGGATTACTCCCTCCCCCCCCCCCAAAAAAAAATTTTCAGTAAAATTTTTTTTTTAAGAACATTCAATTTGGGGGGGGGGGGGTAAATACCCCCCCCAAAAAAAATTTTTTAAAGAACATTTATTTTTGGGGGGGTAATTACCCCCCCCAAAATGGTTTGGGGGGGGTAAATACCCCCCCCAAAATCATTGGGGGTGCCTACGGCACCCCCAAGGTAGGGGTAATTTTTTTTTGGGGGGGGTATTGTTCAAAAAATTTTGGGGGTGCCAAATGGCCCATTACCCCCCCCCCTTGGACGCCTATGAACCACTCACAATTCTTAAGTTTTAGAGCAAACGAATAACACTTTGGGTACCAGTGTAATTTACAGTCCAATGTCCCGTGCCTTCCTGAATTCAGACGTTTTCCTTTCTTTCATTCATCTCCCCCTCTCTTATTTTTTTAGCGAAGCTACTGTACAAACCATCAGTCTCCTGTGCTCAATGTTAACATAACCTGCAAGAAAGTCGGAATGTAAGATTCTAATGCAGTTTAGTTATTCCATTTTGGCGTATTTTTAAAAAAATGCATATTTTTGAATAGTATATGAACTTCTGCAGTTTGCTTTGGTTTAATGCTGCTGTGGCTGCCACGCTCTGTTTATCTTGTTTGTAGCGGCCCTTGCCCTTGCATCTTTTCGAAGAAATGAAGAAGGCTTAAAATTGAACCAGTCCAAGACTTAGACATAAAAAAAACAGCTTAAAACCATCATTGGACTATAGCTTCCCTTACATGGATCACTCAATCTTTCAGGGGTTATGGAGATTCTAACGGACATTATACTTTATAAAACTTCAAAACGCTTCTCCACTAATGGATCTAAACGTCCTTTATCAATCTATCTATCTTTTCCTGCGTATACAATATACATCTCTCTTCATTTTTGTCCAAATAAAAAAATATTTTGTCTGATCTTTTGACATTACATTCGATTCCGTAAATTTTTAAGAATTTTCATAAATGGTGAATTTTTTCAATCAATACATTATTTTAATATTCAAGGTGAAATTGAGGCCGACTCTTGTAGACCTTCTTTAACTTTTTATTGATTTTGTGTCATCTAACCCAACCCTTTAATTCTGGCAAAAAGTTATGTTTATTTTATTTGCATATTATCTATTTTTGTATAGAATTGTATTCATTACATGCATATTGTATGCAAACTAACAATCAAATGGAAATAATAAAACAAGGATAAGAATTTACATTAGAAGAACAGTATTGGTAATCATGGCAGGGATTATAGACAAATAGGTCCAGTCTAATAATGAGATGCCCAAGCTTATGATTAGATACAACAAATAGGTCTAGTCTGATGATTTGATGTCCAAACTTATGATTAGATACAACAAATAGGTCTAGTCTGATGATTTCATGTCCAAACTTATGATTAGATACAACAAATAGATCCAGTCTAATGCTTTAACGTCCAAACTTATGATTAGATACAACAAATATGGTCACAGCTCATTACTACAGTCCACCCAGGCATTGAGTAATATGAAAATGAAATTTGGGCACTATTAAATAAAAGATCTAAAAACAAAAATTCAGGAAAACGAAAAAATATGTGAAATAGTAATTATATAACGCATCGTATTATTGACAGCTTTCTGTGGATATTAAAATAAACCAGTTTTCTCAGCCTCGAGGGACCGAAGTCCCAAACTAACAAAATTGGCATTAATTTTATGATTTTTAATTAATATTCGGTGAAAATTGTCTGTAATTCGATGCTATACATAATTCTTTAGGATGCCTGGTTCTAATTCACCGGATATCAATCGGTTTTGGAGCCATACATGAATAGTTATTTCTCGTATCGTATTATAAACGGCTTTCCGCGGATATAGAATGTACAATTATGAGATTAAAAAAACTGGTTTTAATCTTATGATTGTACATTTCTATATTCGTAGAAAACTGGATATAATACGAGGCTAGACATAGTTTTTTCGTATGGATGAGAACCGGTTCCTATCCACCGGATTCGAATGAATACGAGAAAAGTTATTAAATTTGCTTATCCATAAATTTCTGATTACAGCACAATTTCTCTTTTCCTTTCTTCATAAACATATATGTATTTCTTAATTTCACTGTGAGAATTATCTAACAGAGTTAATAAAGAGTGGTTGCAATATTGAAATAAGAGCATTTTAACATCAGATATAGATTTTATAATACAAATTTTAATTTGGCCCTGAAAAGGTAAAAAACCTGTAGAATGTTTTCTTGCTGTTTCAGATAAAGAAAACACATATTAATAAAAAAATATTTCGATGTATGGAATTTTCAGGGGATCCTTAGGTTTGTACCAACCAATCAAGTACCCATAGTTTTTATCCAACCAATAAGAGAACGTGTGCATTACATAAAAATTCAAAAATGTCCCTACCCTCCATGAAAATTTAATTTAGCATTAAGGGGCTCTATATTCGAAGGGATTTGGAAGGGCACAAAAATAGCCTAAAACCATACCCAGACTATTTATAAAAATGTAATAGCCTAAAACCATCCCGCGACCTGTAAGAAGCTTCCAAATAAAGGATGACTTTAACGGTTCAGCGGTTAACGAGATCCTTCACTACAGACAAAAAGCTTACTGCTTTATATAATAGGATAGATAACAATATACATCATCCTTCTATTGACATTTGTCTGTTGAGATGAGAGGAATATAACACTCCTCCCCCCGCACTGCCTCCCTAACATCCATGAAAAAAATGCGTGACAATTATACATTGGCAAGTGGTCACCCGAAATAATTGAGCAGAGTTTCACAATCCATGTCCACGGATAAGGCATGTTTCAGTCTATTTCATGACTGCATTATTCAAGTAAAACCCCGTGGAAACTGTGACGACTTTCAATTGGGTCTTTGGATATCAGATAATATCGTCGGAAATATTAACACAGTCAAGTTGCTACAAAAGAGCAGAAAGCATGTTGCTACCAGACGAAAAAAGTCCCCAACACAGATAATTGTCTGGATTATACATCTATGTATATTTATACATTTATTACCGTATTCATGTCAGGTCACGTGGCTTTGCAATTAATATGTGTCTTTGCATAGATGTCCTAGAAATGATATACAAACAATGCTTCCTTTATAACTTTACTGCTATTACAATATCAAAGTAAAAAAATAGAGGGGGCTAGAGTTATAATAAACTCTGTCAACAGGGCAGAACCCCAACCCGACTTTTTTTATTAGGTCTTTGAAATCGGCTAAAATCGTCGGAAATGTAAACAAAGCATAAAAATAGCAGTTTCCTAGCAGAAGAAAAGTGTCTTCACCAATTTAGCTCGAGAGTTTAGATGTCTATACTGATACATTAATAACTACAACAAAATCAACTTTGTTTTAATTGTCCAATAAAAAGATTCATCCGAAAAAAATGAGAAACCTCAGAATTTCTATTTGTTAGGGCCAGGGTTTTTGTAGGGGAACTACCCTTTCAAAATCTTTAAAAACAGACAAACATCCCTTATATCAATGATTATTCAAAAGTAAAAGTGTCCAGACTTTTTTTCACGATTTTTCTGATTAAAAAACCTTTTTAGGCATACCATTTTTAACTTTTTTTTAATCATTAAGTGCAAACAAACTGTACGTTTTGTACAAACAGCTTTCAGCAGATATAGAACGTACACTTTTTTCGTAGAAAGCTGGATATAATACGATGCTAGACATAGCTTTTTCGTATGGATGAGAACCGGTTCCTATCCACCGGATTCGAATGATTACGAGAAAAAGAATTATCGAAAAATATGCTTTAACCTAGCTACAGTAGATTTTCTTCATTTAAATTACACATTTTCTCGTATTCATTTGAAACCGATGAACATCCGGTGAATTAGAACCGGTTCTCATCCACACGAAAAAATTATGTCTATAGCATCGTATTATATCCAGTTTTCTACTAATATAAAAACTGGTTTAAATCTTATAATTGTATATTTTATATCCGCGGGAAGCTGTTTATAATACGATGAGATAATAGTTATGCTAGATATAGTTTTTTCGTATGGATGAGAACAAGTTCTAATCCACCAGATTACAATCGGTTTCGAGTGAATACAAGAAATAACTATTCTCGTATTCATTTGAATCCAGTGGATAGGAACCGGTTCTCATGAATACGAAAAAACTATGTCTAGCATCGTATTATATCCAGTTTTCTACGAATATAGAAATGTACAATCACAAGATTAATCTTATAATTGTAAATTCTATATCCGCGGAAAGCCGTTTATAATACGATACGAGAAATAACTATTCTTTATTTTAAAAGGTTTCGTGGTTTTTAGTCAAAATACCAAATTTCAATTTTCTACATTTTTAACATTTTAGGGCAATCAAAAAATTTTTCTTCATTTAATAGCATTTGGGAAATGTCCTATAATATACATATTTAATTCAAAATGCAAATTAACATTAGGGGGAAGGTAAAAAAAAGGCTTACTTTCTCATGAGAGTTCCCTCAATAAAACGAATATAAACCTTATATGGACCTATATCATGTTTCTCTAAAATATAGAATCAAATACATTAGCGATAACAAACAGACTGACATCATACTCTTTTTATATAGTATAACAGTTCAGGGATCTAAAGGAATAAGTCAATGGCCAATAAATTGATGTACATTTCCCAAAATTACCCCTTCTGTAGATTGCAATTGGTGGTTGAAACGTTTAGACAATCAACTTATTGAACTATCCAATCAAATTCGATTAAAGTCCCCAAAGTTGTTATATACCCCTTAATGACCCCTCCCTCTCTGATAACAGTTACAGCTATAATAATAATGTAAGTATATGAGGGCAATGATATTTAATTGAGCGTTCTCTTTTTGAATATAAAAGTTATATAAAGACTAACAAGGATGAAACAATAAAATATCATATGAACCGTTTTAAAGACTTTTGTTATTAATCAGAACCTAGGGGGATAGGACAATGGACAATAAATTGATCTGTCTATCTACATTGTACGTACATGCCCAATAATATGAAAAAATTATTGTTTTGAAGATTGAAATAAAAAACAGAATAAGATGTGGTATTTCATTTGATGTTTTAGTAAATTAACATTTATTTCTTATCGTATAAGCTTTGTTGAAATATAATTCGGCCTTTTTTGAATATTGTCAAGCGTATGTTCTCTATAATTTCCAATTTAAAATATTATTGCTGGGCTTCTTATGGAAATAATTGTCCATGTTGTACATTGATTGGTGTATCTCAGTTATCTAAATTTACCATTTATAATCATAATACTTCAGTTAGATGAACAAATGGATTGTTATATGTGTTACAAGAAGTTATACAAAAAAGATTTTACACATATATATATAGTATCCTATACTATAAGGCAAAATGGTGTGCGTGTATTTGTATCCTAAGATTATGTAAACAGATGTATTGGTCGTTCCGCAATTTTAGAAATGTCTAATAATGGTCCAGGGCATGTTTTAGGCTATTTAGCGTTTGAATCCATACCTGTAAGACAGGGGCGTCCAAGCTTTTTATTTTGGGGGGGGTAAAAATTTTTGAAGGGGGGGGTAATTCGTTTTTGGGGGGGGTAAAATGGCGAGCGAAGCGCGCCGCAAATTTTTTTACCCCCCCCCAAGCAAATTTTACCCCCGGGGTAAAAATTTGCTTGGGGGGGGTAATTACCCTCCCTGAAATCTGTTGGCAGGGGTAAATTTAGTTTACCCCCCCCAAAATTTACCCCCAAGGTAAAATTTTTGGGGGGGGTAATTTAAATTTTATTAAATATATAGTATTAAAAATGCGCGCAAAGCGCGCAAAATTTTTTTTTATTAGAGTTTTTTTATTTTGGGGGGGGTATTTACCCCCCCAAAATTGTTTGGGGGGGGATAAATACCCCCTCCTAAATGGTTGGGGGTAAATTTTAAATGGGGGGGTAAAATGAAAAAAATTTTGGGGGTGCCTACAGCACCCCCAAAATCGTTTGGGGGGGGGGGGTAATCGCCCCATTACCCCTTCCCCCCTTGGACGTCTATGCTGTAAGAGAAAGATTTATCCTTTTCCAAAAAAAAAATATACTATCATAAAAAAAAGTTGAGATAACTCAGTAACTCTTAGTTTTAAACCCCAAAGGTCTACAAACGAAGCCGTCAGAGGTTATTTTAGCCTCTATTCCAATACACAGATATATATTCATGTAAGTGCCTATACAGCATGACCCTCAAAAAAGTATTTTTAAGCATCTGCAGCCCTTATTTCTCAATGAATTATTAAAAAATGCATATGTCCTATTCTCTATAGTATTCCACGTAAGTAGATAAAAAAATATTTTTTTTACCTCCATTAACACCGGAGATTTTTAGTGCTAAAGTTTTGAAAAAGTGACTGAGGAAAAAGTAACTTTTAACATGATACGACTTTTTTAGCAAAATTAAGCTAGAAATCCTTTTATTTTTGTTACTAGCAGAAACTTTATACAAAAATGAAATAAAAAATTTAGTTTTTTAGTAAAAAGCATTTTTTTACACATATTTTTTGAGTCTTTTTAGTTTAATGATATTTTGAAAAACTTACTTATTAGGCAAAATTGTTTAAGATTAAAAAACCAAATAAATCTCTATGAATATAGCAGGAAAATTGTTTTTGTTTCACAATCCTAACTTTAATAACAAAAAAGTTATAAAGAAAATAAAAATAAAACATAATGATTTTTTAGTCTAAAAAGCTTAATTTACCCCTTATTAAATAATTGAGATGTCAGAAAAGTAGGCGGAGCAACTGTCATAATTAATCCTTTTCTATAAATAAGGGTTAATAAATAACCTAAAATTTGCAAATAATCAATTCATTCAGTAGTATTTTTTGCCATTAAAAATTGATATTTTTAGGTGTAATAAAAAGAAATATTTAGTTAACTTGTTTTTCTTTATGTCTCATTATTCAATTGCCAGAAAAACATAATATAACCATCCAAAAAATAAGAGAAACAAAAAAAAAATCTTTTTCTCAGTCACTTTTTCAAAACTTTAGCTCTAAAAATCTCCGGTGTTAATGGAGGTAAAAAAAATATTTTTATATCTACTTACGTGGAATACTATGGAGAACAAGGACATATGCATTTTTTAATAATTCATTGAGAAATAAGGGCTGCAGATGCTTAAAAATACTTTTTTGAGGGTCATGCTGTATAATTTCGATACTTGTCTAATAATACCAAATTACTTGTTGACCCTATTTCCATTTATGATTCTAGGAGCGGTCCAAAATAGCTAGATTTTTAGAGGAAAAGTAACATTCATGCTTTTTAGATGTGAAGAATCTACATAAAAAGATTGTTGTATTTTTTTAAATTCTTTGTGATTTTATGGAGTTTGATTTTCGAGGGGATACCATTAGCTTCCTTATTTATATTTTAATTTTAGTTTTTAAACCCTCCTCCTCTCGTCAAAGCACATCTTGTATTATTTCTTATCTGCTAATGATTTATATCTTCTAAAATGCAAGCATGTTTGAATTTGTTTGAAAACTGTCGGGTAAAAAAATTGATTTAAAGTGCAGTGGTTACTTTATGAAGATTAAATTAAAGGCGGTTTCTATGGGTTAGTAGATAATCCAAGTGTTACAGCACGATAACAATTTGGTATAGGTATAAATTATAAAATTGATATGTGATTTTATGATATGTACAACTATAGAACTCTACTAGGCCCAGTTCACTTTTGGCAAATAATAAAATTTGATGAATCTTCATTCAAAACAGAAAATTGTTTTAGCTAGTAAATTTGCTTTTTCGTCAATTGGTCTGTTTTACAGATCTGTCGTAATATTCCAATATAAGTATCCTTATAATAAAGTAAAACAGGATGTTTGTGTGTTTGTCTGTGTGTTTGTGTGTTTGTATGTTTGTACCGAAGGATCTCGCTAACCGCTGAACCGATCGGATTCTCCTTAACAGGGTAGATTCTCATATGTCCCGGGAAGGTTTATAACTAAAATAGCCATATTTTAAATATAAAAAAAAAACATTTAAAGTGCCACTTGAGGCCTCTAGGGGCGTAGTCGCTAGTTACTAATAATGTATTGATTGATTATGAAAAGATTTTTTATTACCTATATTAAAGTAATAAATGTTTTAACTAGTTCTTGAAACTCCTTAATCTTAGGCCTATGTACCGTTACTTCTGGTGCCAGGTATAACTGTTATCGGCCTTTCTGTGTTCCAAAAGCGGTCATAGTACTCTTTGTGTTTGGAAAAAAGGGTTATAAAGAATGTGTTTAATACCTTTAAAAATTAACCTGGATTTTAGATGGGTTTTTTGGACGCCAAGATGGATATATCCCAAACAAATTACAACAATAATTGTTTACTTGTGCCATAAATGTTTTGAAATACAACTAATGGATTTGATATTACTGCGATCTTATACTAGATTTTCATGTAGCTAAATGAAGTAAACCTTTAGCGGGCTAAAATCCACCCCATCCCCTCTCCTCCTATTGGATGAAGAAACTGAACATTAAATGACAGGGGAAATAGCAAACCTAAATTGACGCCATTTTTTACCTGTCATAATATCCACGTTTATTCTACATCTATTGAACAACTCTACTAAAAATATTAGCAATATTGTATTCTCACTAAAGTATTTTGTTTTTCACATTCTATAACTGTAAACTGAACTAGCTCCTTACCCTTCTTTTTATTTTGATATATTTTTAGGTTTAGGTCAACTATTAAAATCATAAAAGGAAATTTATCTATCTATAGATCTTTCTTTTTTATCTTTTTTTCCTTGTCGTATCTTAAAATTGATGTTTGATCTCTATCTCTCTATGTCAATCTCTCATTCCATCTATCTATTCATCTGACTTTATCCTTTTTTTCACGCAGAAAGTAAATTGAGTTGCGACTTTGGTTTAGAATATCCTATTATATAACTAATTGAGTTCTCCTTAATAGGGAAACTTCACATCGGTTACGGGATAGTTTTGGGCTATTTAAATCTAAGATGTAATCATTGGGATGGTTTTAGGCTATTTTCTGTCCTCAAATTAACCCTTTGAATGCCGAAGAGCAGTTGCTGAGACAGCGTAAAGTGGAACCAAAAAATGACGTCATACGATAAAATAACTAATGGGAGGCCAGTATAAATTTTACCATTGGTCAATTAGAGTGTATACTGGCATCTCATTGGTTAAATTTATTGTATGACGTCTTTTTTTGGTGCCACTTGACGCTGTCTCGCAGCCGCTAGTTTGCTTATATTTCATTGTCTATCCCTAATCCCTGGTGGAGATGAGAATAAAACATTATTAGATTACTGTTTCTAAATGTTATCACCTTAGTAAGGTTTTTAAAAATAATATTCATTTAACACTAAGAAAACTTTTCCTTCCATAATGGCTTTGAAAGAGATTAATATCCGGTGAATTAAATCCGGTTTTGAGCCATACCGAAAAATAATGTTTAGCATCAACAATTTTGTTACCCCGGGCCTTTCTCCCCTCTGTGGTAACAAAACTGGTTTTTATCTTGTGATTTTTAATTCTAAAATCCGCGGAAAACTGTCTATAATACAATGCGATAAATAATGTTTATACTTTTTTTTATACATTTAAACTTGTTGATTCATTCAAGTCTCTTATGGCTCTACTTAAGAAGGGGGGAAGGTTGAAAAAAGTCCAAAACTAACCAAAGACATATATGAAGCTTTACTGAGAAGCACAACATAGTCAGATCAAAACAGTCAAAAAAAAAAAAACACTTCTTTATTAATTTAAACAAGGCCTAAAATTATCCTTTTCCTTAACTGACGTTCACAGACATACAGACAATATGCCCTCGTATTGCTTCGCTACTAATAAATAATAAAAAGAAAAAAAGAAATGTTTTTAAAAACTGTTGGTGTGAATTCCTAGTTCTTATTTTATGATGTCATTAGGAAATCCGGCCTTATGACATATCTAGCTGTTCTTATCAGGAAGGAAGGGGACAATGGGCTTTTTAAGTTTTAACTAGCTAGTACCAAATGTATGTAATGACATTTATTATACGTTGGAGACTTTTATTGAATTTTGATTGGTATAAGAATGAAAAATAATAATATCCACACCAGTTTTGGTAGCCCCGATGGGCAAAAGGCCTGGGTAAACAAAACTGGTATTGATTTTATGTTTTCATCTTAATGTTCGTAGAAAATTGTCTGTAATAGTTGCCATCAATGATTTTTCAGTATGGTTGAGAACCGGTTCTAATCCTGCGGATATTAAATGGTTTTACAGCCATACTAGAAATATAACTAACATTTTATTAAATACCCGCTATGTCGAAAATATGTTAGTAAATATGTTATTCATGATTTCTGCTTTTGGTAGCTTAAGCTTAGGATTATAACACTAATGTCGTGATTTTGAGTCGTTTATCCTAATTTATAATTACACTGGTGTCCAAAGTTTTTTTTTACGACAACGACGTTATCTTATTCGTTAGCTTAAAAACGTTGGGTACTATAATTAAATTTGAATATTGTCCAAACGTTTCAATCGATAATTTCAATCTACAGAAGGTCACTGGAAAGTTGAGGCCATATTCTGTTATATCAAACAACGTTTAATTACAGAACATCTAGATACTAGGGGCGCAGCTGCCAGTAATGAAAAAAGCATTATGTAACAATTTGAAATGGTAACCTATTTTTAATGCTACAAATCCGTTATGATAACAACCCGTTGTTATGAGTGTGTCCCTCACGTCCGCAAAAATACATAATAGCAAATGAGGCCTTGAGGCAAGGGAAAGGGATGGTTGTGCACTACTAATAGCTTTTAAACAATTAATTCGTCTATTATTATTCATTTTAATAATAAGATTAGTAAGAAATAATAATAATATTCCGCTTGCAGAAAAGATCGAACACAAATTGTTAAAAAGCATTTTACTAATGGTAACAGCACAATTGTAATACAAAACAATGATGACAACATTCATAAAAGCGAAGCTTTAAGATCAGAAGGAAGAACAAACTAACAACAACAATTATAGAGTGTCAGAACTTAATAAGAGGAAAATTAACAAAACTGTACATAAATTTGTTTAAAAAGTTGCCTAATTACATGATATAGGTACGTAAAAGAACATACTTTGATTTCTAGATTTAGATTATAAAGATGCCTCGCTTATAATATTGTACCTTGTTGTCCTAGGCATCATTATTCCAAAAATCAGATGATTAGGATAAGTAATCATACAAAAGTTGAAATCATCATATTTTAAATGGATGTTAGAACTTGCTGGGAACGGCAAAGTTTGAAAACGATAGAAAAATTTTTAAAAAAAGCTTTGCTAATGAAAAGTATTCTAAACATAAAATGAAATTCAACTTTACATATTGATATAAAGATGGCTAGGAAGCTAACATTTATTGGAGGCAGATCTTCCTGCATAATTCTTACAATAAGCAGCAAAAAGTTCACGGCTGTAATCGCAATACTTGGGAACATCTGCATAAATGACAGCAATAATGTCTAAAACGACCAATCTAATATTGCTTGATTCACTTCTACAATAGACAAAATGAATTGAAAATGATTGATAAAATCAAAATGTATCTTCATATCATAGCAATAATGTAACCTATATTTTTGTTATTGGAAGCCGAAGCAACTGCCGCCGTAAATATTTGTAGCTGCCATTTTAATTGTTCATTTGCTGATTGTAGAAAATTAAAAACATAGATTAATCACACTTACATAAGAAATCTAATAAAAAATTAATTTTTGAGATTAGTCTTTTCTTTATTATAAGAATTTGAGTACATCAGTTACCTTTAAAGATATGTACTCTTATTGTATAACTGTTGCACTCTTCCTATTGACAGCATTGTTCTTAATTTTACATACAATATGTACTCTAAAGTCATACAATGCCTAATACAATTATATGATTCTAAATTTAATCAAACGGCTGCGGCTACTTAAAGAAAAACAAACTTAGAGTGACTGTACCTAACGGCAGATTGTGGGATGTGCAGAGCTGCGGCTGAGAGCAACTGCAATAAAGGTCAGCTACATGTAACATATCCCTACTAAATCTAACTAGAATTTTGTCGTAGATATACTGCATCACAGCCAAAGGTATACTTTTTAGGTAAGTAAATCTATTCATATTCTCGTTTTATTACTTTTCTTCTTAATATTCGAAATTATAATGTGACGGTACCTTTATCTAAATAGTTTTAAATCTTCCTAGGACCTATGAGAAGCTACATTGTAAAGGAAAAACCGTAACGTTTCAGCGGTTGTAAAGATCCTTTGATACACAGAGACACACACACAGAAATAGACATCCTAATACTTTTATATAAGGATAAAGTTTTATACTTTTTTCATTTCTAAAAATGTTTAAAAGGTTTAGTGATTATTCCTTGTTGGCCAACATGAACTAATCCCATTTTAGAATATTGTCCACAGAAACATAAATAATTTAATAAGCACCAAATTTGTTTTTGTGCTGGATTCCATGATGGGGTAAAAAACTAAATGAAATCAATGATTTTTACCTGAAAAAAAAGACAATGAATGAAAAGATAAAAAAAAACTTGTCCTTTCTGTATATTGCAATTTTAGAAAAGTATAGACAATAGTAGCTTGAACAACATAATCAAGATTAAATGAAAGTTCTCAAAGATTTTAAGCCAACGAAGAACAGTCTAATGTCACCTCCTTCCTTTTGGGGGGGTAAACAAAATTTCCATTTTACCCCCCCCAAAAAAAAAAAAAAAAAAAAAAAAAAAAAAAGATTGGACGCCCCTGGTACATCCCCAATAATGATAATCAAAATAACCCCTTCTGTACATTGAAATTAGTGATTGAAACATTTAAACACTCAATTTATTCAACCAAATTCCATAAAAGTCCCTCAAGTTGTTAAGCAAACGAATAACGATATTAAAGAACTTTAGGGAATAGTGTAATAAACAGCCCATGTCTCACTGTTTACAGTTAATTAAAGCATAGCTGCTCTACTTAAAACTATTCAGTATTCATCTGAAACAAAATAGACAGATCACGGTGACTTAATAAGCCATTTGTCTCTTTACTTCCTAATATGTAAAAAAGAAAACAAGGATGACAATGTCCATGAAAGCAAAGCTCAAATAATCACGTAGGCGGAAAACATTGAAAAACATATACCTACTAAAAGATGAAGAGATAGCCCCTTTTACATGTATGAAGTAAGAAAACTTTTAATTTAGTTTTTGGAACTTTAGTAGCGGCTAAAGGTTTGTAATCTTATAAATGACACTAGTTTTAGATTATAAGCTAATGTATTGAATTAGTCAACAATTGCTGCAGATTTCATTTGAAAATGTATTTATAATGGACAAGGGACTATTAGCTACTATTGACATGGGTTACAGAAAAATAGGGCAGTTACATGAAATACATATCCATGCATATTTATTGGTTAGGAGGGGTATGTCCTCAATTGACCAACAGTGTGCACGCGCTTGTCTCAACCATGACACTTTGGTTGAGCTTGACTTCCGAATTAGCGGGAAGTTCACGAGATCAGTTGGCGAACATACAAACCCCCAATACCAGGAACCATCAAGTTTCAACAGCAGGTTTGAATATAGATTTATTGATGAAATTATTTCAAAGACCTGAAATTACAATATCAATTAGTTCATAATTCCAGTTATTTATAACCACGTAATCTTATTTGCTTTTTAAAAATCATTTTTCTCTACGGTAAAAATCTTTGGAAACTTTGGCTTTAAAGGAAAATTATTTGGTTTAATAAATCATTGTTAAATGCAAAAATAAAGGCACATAAAAATTACTAAAACATATATTAATCATAATTAAGTTTCATGCTTAGCTGGCTAAAGCCTTTTTAAAACTACATATAATCGTCCTATACACCATACTTCCCAATAAAATTAACAAATTCTACCTGAAGCTCTTATGGTTTCAAATCCCTGATATACTAGGGTCGTTCACACACAATGAGACCAATGATAGGCCCAATTTTGTTCTCCGAAATCTTCACACTCTCATATCTCATTCAAAAGTAAGAACATGCGCATCCAAAATAAACAAACACTCTATGCCGCGCCACATTATGAAAGGAAAGCCCTAAAAGACGACATTTGCGCTTTGTTTTTGGTTAATGATAAGGAATTTAATTTCGAACTTGATAAACACAAAGCTTCCTCGAAAAGAGGTTAAGACACACCCCCCGTTTGAAAGTCAAATTAACTTCCTTAACGAGATTCAAGGTTTTTTTGCGCTGAGCACTAGCAACATTTCTCACTAAACTCAACTCACCATAATCACATGAGAATGGCCACATCCCGAAAACGTGATAATTTTGCTCCTAACTAAATGAAACCCCGTGAAATGCATACACAATATTATACTCCTCACTAGGACTCATAATACCTCACATTTTAGGATAGAAGGATGGGGATTGGTTTGTACCATACAACATTCCGTGCACATGACAATCACAAGATCACATACACAAATCCTAAAATAGATAATCCTATTAATCATGATGTTGTAATATAACAACTATACTAAATAATAATCATTTCATAATCAATAGGTAATAAATCATTATTAATAAATCAATAAGTACCTACGAAATCAGGTTGAAATGTAAATGTAAACAAATAATGGTAAAAATAAAACGAAATAAATCTTAGACAAGAAAATTAAGATTTATAGGTACTTAAAACTAAATTTGTTAAGCATCAAAAAGAGTAGTAAGAAAAAATTTTTCAAAATCCTTGGGCAGAAAGTTTTTCAAACCTAATGAATAAGAACTGTAATATCTTAATCAACAATAAAACTTTTTAATACTTAAAGAATAGCAAAATAATAATATCTTCGTTAGAATTTTCATTGAAATTATGAAAAAAAATACCAATTTTTCTTTGTAAAAAACTTTAAATATGAATTTTCAATCATTCCTTGATCTGAATAAAAATGTTTTACTTGATTGAAATTCATATATAATTTTAAAAAATCTGCTAAAAAAATACTTGATTTTTTTCTTAGAATAAATATCGAATCACGCAACCTCGACACATTTATTCCTTTTTGTTAAACTTTTCAGGTAAGTTTTAAAATGAATTGTACTTTTGAAAAGAAATTAAACTCAATAAAATTAAATTTGAGCATATGAAATAGAAGAATATTTAATCGCATTTCATTTGATTCTTATTTTAGGCATAAAAATAGGCATATGAAAAATGTGGCTTTTTTTACTAAAAAAAATCTCAATTTCCATAAAATAAGAATCAATTATTAATCATAATTTTTAACAACTGCCTGACTGATACAGCATGTTCTTCTAGGGGAGATTTATCTGTCAGTCTGAACAAGACTCTTGCAGTCTTTCTCCCATCCTCAATTCTCGTCACTCGGCCCATCCTCAAACATCTCATCAGGGGATTGGTACTCGTAACCAGAACTATATCTCCGTCAGCTAGTGGCTCTGCCATCTCATCCTTCCACTTGGACATCCGTAATATCTTCGGTAGGATCTCCTGGCGGTAGGCAGTCCAAAACTGGGCAGACAAGTCTTCCAACAACTTCAACCTGGAGGAAATTTGGTCCTCCGGTTTCATCGCCACATTGCACAACGGCTGGCGGTCAACATTTCCCAGCAGCTGGCCAGGGGTGATCAGCCGCCAATTCTCCACGTCGTTCGCAGCTTCTATCGTCAATGGTCTGCTATTCATCAACTTGCTGACCTCCGCCAACAGCACCAGGAGCTCGTTGAAATTAACAGAACTATTCACCAACTTCTTGGACAGCAATCTCTTGGTTAATCCCACCATTTTCTCAGCCTGCCCAATATAATGGTGGGCTCGGGCCGGGATCTGAGACCAAGAAAACTCTACCTGGCTGCCCAACTTCTGCTCTAAAACTTTGCGAGCACCGGATAATTGTGTGCCCATGTCGCTTACTATGATCTTCGGCAGACAATGAACAGCTTCCAACTTGCGCAGGGACAACAGGATACTGCTGGTATCATACTTTTCCAAGGCATCTAACCATAATGCCCCTGAGAACCTGCAGACCACCACGAACACCCACACCTTCTTCGTTGCTGTCTGACTCCTCGTTTTGGCGGCAGCTCTCCTCGTAACCAGCGGACCCATCAGGTCGACTTGCACAGCTTCAAAAGGCCTGCTCGGGACCAACTTGTCAGGTAACACGTCCTTCATGGTAGCACGACATTCCTTAGCCCTCTCAACACTGCAGGGCCAACATTTCTTCACTTCCATGATGGCCAACCTCCTTGCCTTCACAATCCAGCACCAACGGCGGCTCTCAGCTAAAGTTCCACGGACACCAGAGTGAAGCTCAACATGCGCTTCTCTCATAAAAACAGCAGCTAACCAATTACCAGGCTCCAAAATTATTAAACCTGGCATGTCTTCAAATATCATTTTACGGCCGCCAGTAATGGCGTCAATGACTGGCTGTCCTCGACCAACCATTTTAAGAATCCTCATCTCCCTGGTCACATAATTTCCACCGGGACCAACGACAGGCCAGGTCAATGATACTTCATGCACTAATGGATTTAATGACGCATAATTGCCTTTAGCGTCATTTATCCACTCATCTTCTTGGCTTCGTGACACAATGAAAAGTTCCGCCGCCGCCATAAAATTGTACAAAGACGGCTTGTACACAGAATCTGCGGCTGCTACATGACTACCAGCGGCTGTAGTCTTACCTTCTTGTCTGCTCTTTAGCTTCTTCAACCAGGTGTTCGCAACTTGCAGGACAGCTGCCATAATCCGTTTGGCCTGTCCAAATGATCTCCTGTGCTTAAACCTAAAGACATCTTCAGCGGCTTCTCCGGCAATTTTCATTGAACATAACTTAACCATTTTGGTATTCAACTCCTCTGGGGGTAAAACCTGCTTGACTTCTTCGGCAGTTTTCACCGGCCACGCACTTTCATCCTGGCGCAACCATTCTGGGCCCAATCTGTACCTGGAACCTGGTCCCAAATCTGATACCTTGCAGGTGCTTCTGGTGCCCAAATCTGCAACGTTGTGCGTCCCCGGGACCCACCTCCAGTCATCCTTGTTGGTCGCAGATTGAATTTCTCCAATACGATGAGAATTAAATGTGTTCAGCATAGCACTGTTGGAAACTATTTGTGATAAAACACACGATGAATCAGTAAAGTACATCACTCTGATAATATCAAAGGGCAGGGCATCTCTGACGGACTTTGCCAACCTTGTGGACATTTGGCATCCCATCAACTCAAGGCGTGGAATTGACTCACACTTGACCGGCGCAACTCTTGACTTAGTGGCTAGCAGAAACGTTTCAAATCCTTGTCTAGTTGGCCACCTCAAATATGCATTAGATGCATAAGCCTCTGATGACCCATCCGAAAACATCATCAAGGATGGAAGGCCAGTTGGTTCATCCGGGACCACACAACGGTCAAACTCCAATTTAGCGACCTCAGCTCTGTCCTCCAGCGACTGAACAAGTTCATCCCGTAGACTTTTTGGAATGAAATCTTGCCAGCCCAAATTCAGCAAACATGTTTTCCGCAGGACAAGTTTAATTCTCAACAGAATAGGGCTGCAAAGCCCGATCGGGTCGAAGGTTTGGGCGGCGAACCTGTGGACCATCTTCTTTGTCAGATTCTCGTCCAAGGCGTCCTGGAGGTTGTACAAATCAGCATCCTCTTTCACCTTCCTTCCCTTGACTTTACCATCTTGGTTGACTCTTGTGGCGATGGACAACACATCGGTGGCTGGCTTCCATATCAGCCCGAGAACCTTGGTAGGCTGGCAATCATCTCCAGAATAAATGACTTGTTTGAAGGAAAAACTACCTTTGCCGATAATCCTGTCGGCCTCTTTCATCATCTCCTTGGCTTCTGGCTTCGATCCTGCTCCCGAAATAACGTCATCTATGAAGCTGTGCTTCTCAAGCTTGACTGCAACTGGAATCTGAGGTAACTTGAATTCCTCATCAGGGTAGGTAGGTATTTGTGGCTCCTTCCATAATTCAGGTTTGGCAACAATTTCACTACCGTTTATTTGTCCCTCTCCATACATCTCCTTGACCTCTGCTTCACTCTTTCCGCCGAACAGGCGGGACGTCAACTTCAGGGCTGTAACTGCCAAATTTCCCGCAGCTAACTCGCCGAAATTTACAACTTTGGTCAGGTAAATTTCAAGTGGACCATCTGGCGTCGGGGAAAAAAAAATTCTCTTCATCTGGCTGTCGAACTCTGTGGCCAGGATGGAGTTATAAAACTTGGAGATATCCGCGGTTATACCAACCTTGTAACCGCGGAAAAGCATCAAATGATAAAATATCTTCTGCATTGGCGGCGGGCCTCCCAGCATTATGTTATTAAAACTGGTACCCTTGAACGTCAGAGAACTATTTGCACACAATCGCATGGGTGTGGAACTTGAATCCTCCTTGAAAGCAACCACTATTGATGAACAAGACTTAGGTCCTTCATACTGCAATTCTTCAGGCGTGGCTTTTTGAAAAACGCCTCTTCTTATGGCGTCGTTGAATACCTCCACATACATTCCATAGGTACCTTCCTTGACCATCCTGGCACGATCCTTTTCAGCAATTTTGCGGGCTAAACTCTCATTGTAAGGTAAAGTGTGAGGATCTTCAATATAAGCATATTGACCTGTCCACTTGTTGGACTGCAAGTCTAGGGTTAAACCTGCCTCAATTATCCTCTGCCTCTCACGCTGGTCCCAGGTAGTGCCGTCGGCCATAGCCTTGCACTCTTGACAAGCAGTACATCCTGGACAAAGTGCCTGCGGCTGTACGCCAAACGATTCAGACGTCAGAAAGTCTGGCAAAGTGCCTCCACTGACATTGACAGCCTTATAAGCCGACTTTTGATCTCCAGCTCCACCATCAGCACTCGTACAGATAAAACCACTACCAAAAATGGTTCGCCACAACATAGACTGGCCCACTTTCTGGTAGGTTGAAGGAAACACGTCAGGATGTGTATTTCCAATGATGATATCTAAGCCTCCACTAATATATGTAAACCTTTCTGGCGGCATTTTAAATATCTCGGCGGCAGTTTCGGGGTGGACCGAGCGCATCTCGTTGGCCCCGCCGAGGGTAGGCATGACAGCTGCCTCAAACTCCCTCAGATTGCCGTCCCTATCCTTCAGATAAAACACAACGTTGCGGCAGGAAGACTCACTGCCATCAGCTACAGAAATAGTTGTATATCTGCCAGTAGATTTCAGCTTCAACTTGTTGGATAACTTCTCAGACACAAGTGGCAAATTTGCCCCGGAGTCAAACATTACCGTGGCGTGGCAGGTGCCGCCGCCAGGTGCTACAACAGGAACTAACTGAAGTAAGAAGGTACAGGGGCTGGGTGCAGAACTTGACTTGTAAACTGTATTCACACCAGCACTAGCCTCATGGAGTAACCTGGAATGGTATCTGTCGCAATTATTGGTACCACAAACACCAAGCTTATCCGATTTATTACATTTGTCAGCAGTATGGCCGTCACATAGGCAAAGTTCACATAATTTCTTCTGCTGGACAACTTTCTTTCGGTCAACCACGTCCATCTTCTTAAACGTGAGGCAACGGAAAATCGGGTGTTTCTCCTTGCAGCTCTCCACAGGACATGCACTGTTCCACTTGGAAGCCTTGTCCTTTCCAGCCTTTCCATTCTTATTGTCGTTGCGGCCAGATACTTGCGCGGCGGCAGCTCTGTCACGATTTCTCTTGCCGGCGCCATTGTCATAGGACATATCACCAGCCAACATGGCACCCCTGGTCCTCTCCAGCAGTTCTACAATCTTCGGGATGTTTGGTTGGTTCATGCTACCTAGCTCCATCATAATCTTGTCTTTCAAATTTTCAGGGCACTTGTCTTTAAAAATATGAATAAGAGTTAGGTGGTTGTAATCCTTAGCTGCAGAACCAACGATGGCTTCTACCTCCTGCATCATGCTCTTGAAGGTAGCAATTGCGCTAACCACGTCCACAGGTTTATCCACAGGTTTCATCTTGTTCAACTTAGTTAAAATCCTCATGAACCGGCGAGTGTTTGATAAAAACATCTGATCAAGAAACGCCCATTGTTCATTATGATCTCTAATCGCTGACACTTGCTTGCGTAGTTCCGGGTTGGTTATCACCTTCTCCATACACAACATCAGACTTAACCTCTGGTCAGCAAATCCATAACCAGAGCATAGATCCTTAAAGACCTGTTTAAAGTTTGGGTAATCCGTGTCAGTACCGTCGAACGACGGCAACAAACTGTTGTCCCAGCGCCCATACTGCGGGTTGGAACTCCGAATATCCACAGCAGACATACTTCTGGAGAGCATGGCAGGTGTCCCACTCTCATCCAGATTAGATGAACGACGTTCCATCTCTCTAAGCCTTCGGTACATATCACGTACTTCTTGGCGCAACTCCACGGAAATTTTAAGCACTCCCATGTCCATCTTCACCTTCTCAATGACGTCAAGGTTCCTGGCGACAGTGCTTGACCTCGCGTCATCTGAATCATTGTCAAGCCAGTACAGAATTTTTGTACACTGCTCCAACGACGCATAAACTTTATCTGCAACAGTTTTCTGCTCACTAGCTTCATCCAAATCACGCTTGAACTCGCGCAGCTCACTAGTCTCCACGGCAGGTTTTAGACTTTTTATTAGGTCAGATTGGTCCTTGACCTCACTAAAAATGTCACGAATTGATTTTACAGTCACATTTTCACATGAACTAAAACTTTGGCAGGCTTTTAGATTGTCATAAAACACTTTTAACTGTTCATCAAAAACTTCTAGCCTTTCACTGCCAATAGCGATAGCTCGCTCAATTTTCTGCTTTTTGGTTAGTGGCATATTGATTCACTAGGTACTTATTTCACAGAAAAATTGTCACAGTTTATTGCATCAATAATTCACTGGATGCTATTGATCTCTTGATGAATGCTAACGCCTATTCATCAGATACTTTGAAATTGTCTCAACCATGACACTTTGGTTGAGCTTGACTTCCGAATTAGCGGGAAGTTCACGAGATCAGTTGGCGAACATACAAACCCCCAATACCAGGAACCATCAAGTTTCAACAGCAGGTTTGAATATAGATTTATTGATGAAATTATTTCAAAGACCTGAAATTACAATATCAATTAGTTCATAATTCCAGTTATTTATAACCACGTAATCTTATTTGCTTTTTAAAAATCATTTTTCTCTACGGTAAAAATCTTTGGAAACTTTGGCTTTAAAGGAAAATTATTTGGTTTAATAAATCATTGTTAAATGCAAAAATAAAGGCACATAAAAATTACTAAAACATATATTAATCATAATTAAGTTTCATGCTTAGCTGGCTAAAGCCTTTTTAAAACTACATATAATCGTCCTATACACCATACTTCCCAATAAAATTAACAAATTCTACCTGAAGCTCTTATGGTTTCAAATCCCTGATATACTAGGGTCGTTCACACACAATGAGACCAATGATAGGCCCAATTTTGTTCTCCGAAATCTTCACACTCTCATATCTCATTCAAAAGTAAGAACGTGCGCATCCAAAATAAACAAACACTCTATGCCGCGCCACATTATGAAAGGAAAGCCCTAAAAGACGACATTTGCGCTTTGTTTTTGGTTAATGATAAGGAATTTAATTTCGAACTTGATAAACACAAAGCTTCCTCGAAAAGAGGTTAAGACAGCGCTCGTATAAAACTTTTCTAAAAACTTTCTCTTTAAGAAATTTGTATCATGGGATAAGTATGTTTATCATAACCGTGTTCAATCTATGTGTTAAAAAAAATCAAACTATGACAACTCTCCAACGTAGTTATACATATTTTTTTAAAAGCGAAGCTTTTCTATAATCAGGGTCGGTCCGTACGTCCGTCTGTCCGTCCGTACGTCCGTCCGTCCGTCCGAGATAGATAGATTTTATTCGTTAATTTAGGCATGTTAGAATTGTCCTATCGATTTCAAACTTTGCATGGTGATTTCTGTAGTAGTTACGATTTAGAAAGCGTAGCAACTCTATAATCATTACAAGAATGTCAGTACGTCCATTTTAAACATGTTGATTTTTTTACTTTTTTAACAAAAAAAATTTTGTGATCTAATCATTCGATTGATCTGATTTTTGATATGTTGATTCCTGGGACAACAAAGTATAATGTTATAAGCAAAGCTACTCTTTAATCAAGGCCTAAAAATGTAGGTATGTCCATAAACATTATCCGGTATCAAGCAGTTTTTAAAGAAATTTACTCACAATTTTGCTTCGACTCTTATACATTTATATTCTGATTATTCAGTTCTGACACTATATAAGTGTTAATGTCCGTTTGTCCTACCGTTTCAGTGCTTCGCTTTTATGGATGTTGTCATCCTTGTTTTAATATCACCTATTGAAATAAATAAAATATTTAATTTATGTATTTCACATAAAAAAGCATAATATAATATAATCCTTATAATAAAGTAACAGGATGTATATTTGTCTATTTGTCTGTGTGTATGTTCTATTGGGTTCTCCTTTACAGGGTAGCTTCTCATAGGTGCTGGAAAGGTTTATAACTATTTTGGGGGAGGGTATCACCCTCCCAAGAGAAATCGCCCCTAGAAAAAATCTCCACCCGAAAAAAATTATCTAAATTAAAAATTTGGTTATCAAATTTAACTTCCCCCTCCTCAAGTGCCCCTAGAGGCCTCTACTTATATAAAGTAGTAAGTTTTTTTATCTGTAGCGAAGGATCTTGCTAACCGCTGAACCTATATGGTTCTCTTTAACAGTGTAGTTTCTTTGAAGGGAAGGTTTATAACTATTTTGGGGGAGGATACCTCCACCCTCCCAATAAAAATCATCCCTAGAATAAATTTCTAGGGATAATTTTTTTAGATTTTTTTAAAAACAAAATTATGTGGGGGGGGCATCTTAAATTCCATAGATGCTTCTAGAGGCACAGCCGCTAGTATTGAATAAAATAATCACATGTAAGAAATATCCAGATTTATTCGATATATTCAGTAGGTAATAAGCATTCTAAAGTTCATCAAATTCATTATTTATTTTGTGTAGTATATGCAGAGGAAATATGGCATCTTTGTGCACAAAAAAAGCATTGAATGGGCAGTTGACTTCCAAATGCTAAATAAGAAAATAATTGTTTATATCTAAAATCACTGAGTTAGAAAACAAGTATAAAAAATTCTTAAAAAGTCAAGTATTGTTGCAACTAGCAATAAATTACCTCATATGATACTATAAATGGTATGTAGGGTATATAACCTAAAAAACAAAAAATCTTTCAGAAATATTAACAAAACTCTTTAAGAAATATCTAAGAAATGAATTATTGATTAAATGTTTTATAATTGGTTTTAAAAACTGACCTGACTCTTTTAATCCTTTAAGAAATTCAGTTTTATAACCAGGACAATATATTTCTATACAAATTAATACTAACTAAAATATAAATAGTTTACTTATTACATTAGAGTTACTTGGAGTATTTAGAGCTATTTTTACAGAAGAGTTCTGCTTTACAAGGATTGGTAAGAAAGTTGATAAAGTTCATATACTCTATTACAAAGAATCCCATTTATTGTAAGATAATATTTATATTAATTAACTATTTATTGATAGAATAAATATTTTAATTTTTACCTCTATGAAAATGTAAGGTATAAAATGCTTCTTTTCTTTCAATGATAAAAACTTTTGAAGGGCCTATTAAAAATAATACATTTAATGATATAAGGAAATAAAACAAAAAAAAATGGTAAAATGTTGATGAACAAAAAAGGGGTTTAATTGTTTACCTTACATTCATAACCTTGTACATCCATCTTTAATGCTATTGGAGTATTTTCAGGCACCAAATCTTTAAAAATGTAAATGTGCAAGTTTCAATAGAAAAATTTTCATTTTTTATCTTAATATCAATAATAACATAACCATATTCCTTTATTTCCTTTTGCCTTTTTCTAAATAAATAAAATGACATATTTACCTAAAATGTCCTCAAATGTTATAGAATGTATTGTATCTGTAGTTATATCATTTGTTGCCTAAAAGCAAAATATTGAGATAAAAAATTTTTATTTTATATCTTGGAATTCTCAACAATCTATTATCATTTTTATTAGTAGCGATGCTACTCTATAACTCACATCTGTCCATCTGTATGGCTACTGGGAAATTTTTCGCCTTGTATTTGAGATATAAAGCTGAAATGTTTGGTGAAGATTCCTATGCCATTTGCGCATCAACTCAAAAATTATTCTTTTCTGTTTGTCTGTTTCAGTCGATCAGTTTCCAGCAGTTTTAAAATATCTGTGCTTTTCTACTTATGGATGCATGTTTTCACCCTTGCTAAACATATAAGTATTTTTATTTATTTATCTTTCTGTTGTTCATTTTCTACATACAATCCGTATAATAAAGTAACAGGATGTTTGTATGTTTGTTTGTACCAGAGGATCTAGCTAACATCTAAACCGATGTGGTTCTCCTTTATAGGGTAGCTTCTCATTGGTCCTGGGAAGGTTTATAACAATTTTGGGGGAGTATACCACGCGCAACTCAAAAAATACCCCTACATTTTGTATCTTTATTCTTAAATAAAAAAAAATGGGCTATCAATTCAAATCCCCCTTTAACAAGTGCAACTAGAGGCCTCTAGGGGCGTAGCCGCTAGTTTTGATATATACCTTAGTTTCAATCATTTCAGTTCCTCCAGGATTATATGCTTCACTCTGGTTTGCTTTCATTGAGGTGTAGGTGTCACTGAAATTTGCAATAGTTATTTATTGCATCATATTATGGACAGCTATATGGATATTAAAAGAAAAAGATTATAAGATTAAAACCAGGTTTGTTAGACCCGAGGGGCCGAAGGTCCGTGCTAACAAAAAAGGTATTAATTTTATGATTTGTCCTTTTATTATTCCTGGAAAATTGTCTGTTATACAACATATACATGATTTTTCAGTAGGATTCTAATCCAGCGGGAATTAATGGGTTTCTAAGCCATAATGGAAAGACTATCGTAATATTTTCAGAAATTAAAGTCAGCTGACAATAATCTTAGATTATATTATTAGTTATACCAATTGTTCATAAACTAATAAAAAATACACTTACCTAATTGCATTTAAAACTTGATAAACTTTTGTATCTACAAAATTTAAACCTAAAATGAAAAACTAAATTCAGGAACCTTCCATCGACCATAAAAAATAAGATATCATAATATGATGTATGATAATAAGATAACCAGCTTCTTGGAGAATACTAAAAGTACATTTAAGACATCTCATTTGGTTAACATTTTACAGATCTTGGTACAAAAGGGCAACAATTTATCATTTCGTTCAAATTATGAGTCAGTTATAAATTGTTGGATATCTTAGGATAAAGCTTTTCTTGGCAAAATTAATTCGTGTAAATAATTTTCCCTTGTATAATGTGAAGCATATAACAAACATATATTTATGAATAGTTGAATTTCTTAGAATAAAGTTAGCCTTCTGAAAATAATATAGTCGAAAAATTTCGTCGCAAATAATGTCGCCAGTATCTCGTATATAAAATGGGTTCAGATGAACTATCTAGATATATTATATCTATTGATATTTAAAAAGAAAAAAAATTACTTACTCAAACTGTTACGAAGTAGGCCATGGTTCCTAAAATAATTACTTATATGTTATAGATTAGGCTAAAAACAAATTATATTTCATTAAGATTTTACATATAATCATTAAAGCATTTTAAGCAAATATTAAAATGTAATTATCATCAATTACGTAGGGTAAAATAATAGAGGGGGCATGAGCTATATATAACTCCACTGACAGGGCGGGGACCCTGTCCTGATTTTGAATGAATTAGCTAAAACCGTCGGAATGACAGCCCAGAAGAAAAGCAAAAAATTTGCTCGCAGACGAAAAGGGTCTCTAGCACTTGGGGCAGGCAGTTGTTTGGATTATAATTCTATGCTTATACAGTTATTGGTTAAATTCTGCTTATTAATTTAGGCTTCAAAGCAATGTCCATTAATTCAAATTTCTAACACTAAGAATCTTTTTATAGTGCCTATATAAAATTATATCATAGTAGCCTACAATTGGTAATTAAGTCTATGTTTTGGCCTATCATTGGTCATTAATTGTATTGTGTGACGTCATTTTTTAAAGGCACCATAAAGAGCTTCAACACTGACCTTAGAATTGGATCCACGGCAATAACCGTGTGGTTGAGAACAGCTGCAGCCACAGTGAATGCTCCTATATAACACCCTAAATCTAAATAACAGTATGGTTGACAACAGCTGCACCCAAGGTAATTGCTCCTATATTACACCCTAAATCTAAATAACAGTATGGTTGACAACAGCTGCACCCAAAGTAAATACTCCTATATTACACCCTAAATCTCAATACAAAACAAAATTTTGAAACAAAAATTAATTTTACCCTAACTGGTATTAACATGATTTTATATTATTTGTGATAAATGAGCAGCTGCCAGAAAAAGATTTATTGCTGCATCTTCATATCTTGTTGAAAAATAATAACTATTATCAATAAATGAAAACCAGGATACAGCAGTAAGGTCTAAACCTACAAAAGATATACTCTACAATAAGTCTACCCATACAAAAGATCTACTCCTACAAAAGGTCTAATCTCACAAAATTAATATACACTATACAGACATACATATAGGGGGCTGAGCACTGCTGCTAGGCATAAACGTCTATCCTTCAATATGCATGGCCAACTAGCCAGAATCATATAACCTAACCTAACCCACCTATGAATATCAATTTTGTTGGATAAGACCTTTTGTAAGATTAGATCTTTTGTAGGGGTAGACCTTTTGTTGAGTAGACCTTTTGTAGTATTAGATCTTATGTAGGGGCAGACCTTTTGTAACAATGCCTATTTGGTTAAAACAAAATTGTATGAAAATTTGTTACAAAACTGCTTAAATAAGGATTTTTTGAAGGACATACTTTTTGAACCATAGGACAATTCTAACATGCCTAAATTTAAGAAAAAAGCTATCCGTTCCAGACGGATGTACGGACAGACAGATGGACAGATGGACATTTCAAATAATAGAGTAGCTTCGATTTTAAAAATGGATCTACTTGTCTGCTTGACTCTAATCTTCTTGAATTTTTAATTGTCATGGTCATTGTGTGTGTTATCAGAAAAAGAGAAAATTTCTCAGGGAGTTTAGAAAGGTAAGTGTTTGTCCTTTGAGTTGAGTTCAAATAAAGATGACTTTTTGTGTGTGTGTTTTTAGGCGCATGTTTGGTTTGTAGAGCATGAGGTTGGTTATGTTTGTTTTGAATGGAAAGTGGAGATTCATTACTAAGACAAAATGTATTGTGTTGTGCTATGTGAATGCTTTTGGCAGTGGAATGGGGGCTTTATGATTTCTCAAAGCAGGTACGAGTGTTTTTATTTATTTTAACTAGGGTTGGGCCGGATATCCGGCCATTTTCAATTTCCAGCCGGATACCAGATATTGAAACTATCAGGCTGCATATCAGGTAATATAATATTTGATATTTTACAACAAAATTCCATGCTCTTAAACATTTTAATGACTGTAATTTTCTTATTTTAGAAAAAATAATATTTTTAAACCAAAGTTTTACTTTTGGCTTTAAATGAGCAACACTAAAGTGTTTGTGGATGCAAAATTTATTTTCTTTTTTCTAAAAAAGAAGTATTTTTTTATTCTTTTATTTTTATATGAAATGTATTAAAATGTAACTAATTATGTTAATATTTTTTGCAGATGTCCAACTGTATTTATAGATTTCAATAAATCATTGAATCGGTATATGTCCTAAGACGGCTGATCAGTGCAGTGGACAGCCGCGACATTAATACTTACCTCTCATATACATTAAAATACGAAGAAATGAACTGAAAAGGAAAAAAATATAGGTAATTTGAAATATATATGCAAGTTAAAAAAATACATTATAAAATAAGTTTGAAATACTTACCAAGTCCTCTTTTGTATGTTTTGTACACATAACAAAGCTGATATTTATATCTAAACAATAAATTAAATTATCTAAGATACAATGAAGAGGGTACAGGTGGTCCCTTTCTCCGTTTTGTCTGTACGTCCGACCGTCAGGGATAGCTTTTTTCATCAATTTAGGCATGTCAGAATTGTCCTATTAATTTAAAACTTTGCATGATGATTCCTGTAGTAGTTAGGTACTATTTAGAAAGCGTAGCAACTCTATGATCATTAACAGAATGTCCGAACGTCCATTTTAAACAAGTTGATTTTTAACTTTACAGTTTTTTATGTAATATAAGCATTCGATTGATCTGATTTTTGAAGTACTAATCCATATTACAATAAGGTACAATATTATTCAGTATTTTGTATTTAAGAAGTTTTGCAACAAATTTATGTATAATTTGTCAAAACTTGTATATTTATATTTTGTATATTCAGTTTTGACACTCTACAAGATTTAATGTTCGTATATCATACCATTTCAGAGCTTCGTTTCTATGAATGTTGTCACTCTTGTTCTATCTCATTTTTTTGTGTTTTTAAGATAGTATTTAACCAGGTTTTAGATTCCAGGTATGATTCTTATGCAGTTTTTGCTTGAAACAAACCAAAGATGGATGGACTGACAGAATTAATAGAAAGGCCCTTTTTGATGGAATATAGAAAAAAAATAATACCTTCGTACACCAGACTTTGCTTACATCTGTGGGGAAGTTTCCAGGTCAAATCTAAATGAAAAGTAATTATTACAATATGTTTAATACAAGCTTGGAGACAGTGATTGCCTTTTTAATAAATTGGGGCTGGGGGGTTGAATATGCCACTTTTTGTAACCAAACCTAAACTAATTTAAAAACTTTGTCATTCCTCATTTGAGAGAAACTTTTTTTTCTAATTCCCTTATAATTGCACTTGTTTTATTGAGTACTAGCGGCTACGCCCCTAAAGGCCCTTAGTGGCACTTTAATAGTTTGATGTTTTAAAAAAATAATACGATATCTTGCAATGTTGCGAAGGAGTCTCTATCAAATTGCTACGATACTTTGCAATGTTACGTAGGAGTCTCTATTCGAGGGGAAAAAAAATTCGATTTATTGTGATTTCTCTTGGGAGGGTGGTGGTACCCTCCCCCAAAATAGTTATAAACCTTATAAAATAGTTATAAACGTTATGAGGAAAAAATGCACAGCCTACCGCCAACAAAAAAAATCTTGATTTTGAAAAATGCCTAAAAACTTTTTGTTACGCTTATTCATCTCTACGTGGGAAGACAAGGGTGTTACCTTTAATCTTCAGTATGTTTGAAACATTTGTACTTGTGTTGTTTTGTATGGTATTCAGTTGAATAATTGATACTATCACTAGCCCAATTAAGA
This sequence comes from Acartia tonsa, assembly GCF_053477335.1. Taxonomy (NCBI): domain Eukaryota; kingdom Metazoa; phylum Arthropoda; class Copepoda; order Calanoida; family Acartiidae; genus Acartia; species Acartia tonsa. The sequence goes on along the minus strand of NC_137262.1, from coordinate 32,886,332 downwards.
ATACCTACAAATATGAAACATTTTAACCCTTACAGATCGGGGGGGGGGGGTCATATTGACCCCCCCCCCCTCTGTTTTTTCAATGTCATTTTTTTTGTAGGTAAGATAGAGAGTTGTTACTTCATGACTTTTTAAGTTTAGTAATTATACGTCGGCAAGAGTTGATCTTATAAGGATATCTGGTCTGTGTCGGTAGTGGCGTCCGGTCAAAGTCGGTTAGGTGGAACCAAATTTAGAAAAAAATTCTAAATAAATCTTAATTTCTACATTATGACTTTTGTTTATAAGGTAAAAACCTAAAAAATTTTTGGTGAATACTTAGATATCAATGACCTTCTGAGAAAAGTGGTGTTATGACCGTTTGACCGCTCCCTGACCGACTTTATGACCGATTTTTGTCCGGCTTTTACTACAGACATATATAATGAATATCGTGGCTTCTATTACAGCTAGAGGCCTAAAAATTTTTTTGGCAACAGTAAACAGATAAAAATATTAATTGGCGCCGCCAACCGCCGTTTTACCGCCGTAACCGCCGAAAATGGCGGTTTCCGTTATTTGCCGTTTTTCGGCGATGATCTGTAAAAGTAATTTTTTTGTTATGGAAAATAAAAGTTCGTCCTAAAATTTGGTCATCCTAGCTGCAAAATTGGCCGCTCTACAGCTGTTTTAATATTTAGCGGCTGGCCGCTAAAAAGCGGCTAAGGAGTGGTCTGACCGCTATGACTAGAAAAAGTAATTTTCTCTAAAAATACACATGAACCATTTAGAATTTCAAAAAATCGTATTGAAGTCTAAACCTGACCTTGTCAATCCATCTTTTCCACAAGTTTTTCAAAGCATCCAAACGGGTTTTAATTTAAGGCTTAGTCGCGGCTGCAGAACCATATTATTAACACCACAATCAAATAGAAAATTACTAGAAAATAGATATACGTAGGACTAATATCTTCCTATCCCGGAAAGATATTTCAACAAGGAAGACAGCATCCATATAAGCGAAGCTCTCAAATGAAACTAATTAACATAGACACTTGTAGAGTGTAAAAACTTGATAAGCTGAATTTCCATTATTTAGACTAAACAAAATTGATTCAAAACTGTTTAAATACGGGATACCATAGAGAAAACTTAGGACTCGATTTTAGAGAAGTTTCACTTACATATAATATTGTAATTGTAAGTAAAGAAAAAAAATCAAACCAATTAAACAATGGACTCTTTCACTTAGAATGCCAGAAAAGACGAATAAGCCAATGAAGAATTAACTGGTTTACAACCATGGTTACCCCTTCTTTTCATTAAAATTACAGATAAAAATTTTTGGACATTTGTAAAAAATTTTTAAGATTTAACAAAAGCCTCCAAGTTTTTAAGCCAACGAAACTTTGCAGGGGATCAGTATAATTCTAAGTTCAATATCTTCTCACTTTCAGGGGATGTACAGTACCTTTACATGTTGTGACTGTTTAAACATATTTTCTGAAAAAAGGGTAATTGTTAACTAAATTAATTTCAAATGTGACTTCTTTATACTTCATAATTGGTAAAAAGTCCCTAAATGCCTCTAGGGGCACTTGGGGGGGGGGGGAGCGGGGGTGGAAGTTGACACACCCATCCCTTATTTTTTGTAACCTATGAGAACCTATGAGAATCTACATTGTAAAGGAGAACCATATCGGCCGAGGAAGACAAACAGACACACACACAAAAGAATAGCGAGGCTTTCCTATAATTATGTATGTAACGGTTGATTTTTTTGAGCTTCGCTACTCATGGATGTTGTCATCCTTGTTTTTGTATACGTGGCAGTCAATTTATGAAAAATCAAAAAAAATCATTCGTGATTATTAGAGCTTTATATCATTTAAAAGCAAAGCTTTTTAGTAGCGAAGCTACTCTATAATTCCAAATGAATGTCCGTCCGTCCATCTGTACGTCAGACGTGATATTCGGCTGATTTTTGTAATCAAAGATGAAATGACAGTTATTTCCCATCTCAGGACCTATGTTAAGCTTCCATAAATTGGAGAACTCAATTGGTTCAGTAGTTATCGAAATATTTAATTACAGACAAATAAAGCCTTACTACTTTATATAATAGGATTAAACGAGGATACAATAGATATTTCTCGCATCGATTAATAAACACCTTTCCACGGATATAAAATGTACAATTATAAGATCAAAACATCCGATACTGGATATAATACGTTACTATACATGATTTTTCGGTATGGCTGAGAATCCGTTCTAATCCACCAGATATTAATGGGTTTCGAAGCGATACGGGAATAGTTATTTCTCGTATCGTATTATAAACGGCTTTCCGCGGATATAGAATGTACAATTATAAGATTAAAACTAGTTTTTTTAGCCCCGTGGTGCCGAAGGCACCGGCTAAAAAAACTGGTTTTAATCTTATGATTGTACATTTCTATATTCGTAGAAAACTGGATATAATACGCTGCTAGACATAGTTTTTTCGTATTCATGAGAACCGGTTCCTATCCACCGGATTCAAATGAATACGAGAAATAATATAACAGAAATTAAAAACTCACAGAATTAAACACACTTTGATGCGTAGGTTATTTCGTACTAGATCCTGTATCTTATTTCGGAAACTCATATTCATTATGCGTGTGATAAATTTGTTTACAATACCTTCCGTTTCAACCATATCTGTTAGAAACAAGAATGACAACATCCATAAAAGTGAAGCTCTAAAATAAGTCGGTGGTACAAACGAACATTAATACTTTTGGAATGTCGGATCTGAATAAGCAGAATATTCATTGATGAGCCTAAGTTAAATTTTATATAATTTTTTGCAAAATTGGGTTAATATAGGATTCTTTTTCAGGAAATATTTACTTTTTGGAACTTCATTAGAAAGATACTTCGCCGAAAATTTACATAGTACCTTATTGTCTTTGGATTCATTGTTAAGATAAATATAATGATTATATTACACATAACATTGTTTAACAAAAGTTGACAATTAGAATGACAATTCTTACATGCCTAAATTAACGGTAAGTCTACCCGTTACGTACGGACATACCCTAATAATAGAAAAGCTTCGCTTTCAATAATAATTTTGAGTAAAGTATGAAATGGTTACTATTAATAGCAATTAAATGTTTACTACATTTGGGTTCCTTCAGTCTGTCTGTGTCCGATATGGTTCTCCACTATATTGAAGATTTTTACAGGTCCAGGTTATGTTTATATGTAAGAGGAATGAATCCTAGAATAAAACACAAGAAAACTATTTTACTATGCTACTATAGGCATCTGGGGTCGAAACAACTATTAAAACAATTCTTATATGTAATTCCGTGTGCATGTAGCAAATCATCTCCTTAACCGAAATGGTTCTCATTTATAGGGAAAGCTTATAACTACCAAGTTTCCTATTGATACCATCCCTAGAAAAGAAAATACAAAAAAAATATTTGGTGTGCTGCTAAAGGCATTAAGCGTCGTAGCCGCTAGTTTACTACAAAGTATTGCTAATAATATATACTAATCACGAAACTTTTGAAATATACAAAAAAAAATTTAAAATCACGCAACCTTTCAGACATTGTATTATCTGACACAGGGGTCCAACATTTTAATTTTAAGGGGGGTGGGGGGAATAAGAAGTTTTAAATGTCTGAGAGAGGTTTTCCCCTTACGTCTATTATCTGGTAAAATTTGGTTTTTATTTGGTAAAATTATTTTCATGTTTAAGATGTTATTATAGAGATGCTATTCTTATAACAAATGCTGAACATTTAGATTTTAACGGATGAAGAAAGTGAGAGAGTTGTAAGTGGTGTTTGTTAGTTATGAGAACCAGATAAAACCAGCCACGAAACCAACTGAAGACGGAAGGGCGGACTTTAAATAACATGGTAGCTACAAAAATATAAAAAAAAACCTTAAGGAACCAAAATAACTAAGAATATTTAATTACAGATATAGTGCTATATATTTGATTTTTAAACTCAAGACTGATGAGGGTGCAATGTCCACCGAAATATATTTCAATAAATAGCTGGGAAGTATCAAAGACTTTTTCACTTAGTGAATTTATCATTATGATAACTTTGATCCTCCTAACATATAAATCTGGTACATTACACCTGGTGCTGTTTCCTCGAAACAAAACAAAAATTTTAAACTGTCATTAACAGAATTTGTCATTATATTTACTTTTTAAAATAAAATCAAAGAAACCTTAAAAAGATCGAAACCTTGCATTTTTCAAAGACAGGAATTAAACTGGTACAAACCCTTAATTCTGCAATATTTTTAAAGAATGTGTCCTAACTTTTGTGATTTTGTTTTAACCCATTCGTGACGAGCTCCCAAAGTTCAACGTTTTGATTCATCGGGGTTCAGCAAAATAGATTTTTTTCAATAATTACTCAACATAATTCAAAAAGTAAGGTGTCAAATTAAAGATCTAACTATTTTTGTTCACAATTTTTCTTCTTTTTTTGTTGCGTTTTAGTACCTTAAAACCAACTTAATTTTTTAAAAACTTAAATTACTTTAAAAATAAGAGGTCTTCAAAAAAAACCGATTGCATATCTAAAATCTATGGATTATTTTACATTTACTACTTACTAAAAGCATCGCCTAGCTATATTTTAAAAAATCACAAAAGTTAGGACACGTTCTTTACCTTATATTCTGGTATGCTATTTTGTGTACAATGTAAAAACGTCTGTCTGGTATGATTCATCATACAGAAAAGGGAAAATGCCAGGACCGTTCCAAAAATTATATTACACTGGAGAAAAAAAACTATATTTCCTCTAATGCCTTTGAATGACCGCAGCTACTCTACGACTTTATCAGGAAGTTAGGGGGAGATTATTAAAAAGATAAAATTTATGCACCAGTAATTTAATTACAATTATGTTGTACAAATTGTTTCTACAGCTATGTTTACTTTTAGGTTTTGAACCCATCTTGTTCTGAGAAGGTTCGCTAAAATTTAGAGTGTGTTTAGAAGTTTATATCTCAGACCTAAAAAATCCTTAAAATAAACTTAAAATATCAATACCATAATTATCTTTTACTAGTGGCTTCACACCCCCCCCCCCTCCCTCCTCAAAAAAGAAACTTTGACGTCCTTTATGTAATGTACTATTTTATTTACAACATTGCCGTTTTGTTCTTATTAGAACATAGGCCACGCACAATGTTTCTCCAATCTTCTTTGGATTTGTCACAACTTGAGGCATCGCTCAGAGGTGAGATTTTCTTATCTTCCAGTTTACGTTCCCTCCCCCAGGTTGTTTTTGGTCTACCTCGTTTTATCTTTCCTTTGAAATTCCAAGTCAAGGCTTGATTTGTTAAATCGTCATGTCAATTTCTTAGAGTGTGCCCCAACCATCTCCAATTTCTCTATTTCAATGTCAAATTGATGTCTGACAAATTACTGCGCTCTAAAAGCTCAATATATGTGATCTTCGTCCTTGTTTAGCAAATATGAATAAGAATTAGTAATACATTTAACTATTTATTTGTTAAGTAAATAAAGGAAAGTTTATGCAGGGAGGGAGGGAATGTTGATTTGTTTTATACTAGTCCCCAAAGTTTTATTATATTGTTTACTGATTCGTTATGGGACTTTATTGAATTTTAATTGGTTGCTTGATTTAGTTGAGAGTCCAAACATTTGAACCACTAATAGTAATCTAAAGAAGGGATAATTTTGCTTCAAACAATTGGGAATGTACATAAATTTTTTACTATTGGCTTATTCTTTTAGATCCCTGAGTTTATTTGTTGTTATTATTATTATTATTTTGGAGACATGGATACAGGAATACAATAATTGGGGATAAAATATAAATCTGCCTATTTGTTCAGTGATCTAAAGGAATTAGACAATAGCTAATAAATTGATATACATCCCAAAAATTATCCCTTCTGTAAATTACAGTAAGTGGTTGAATCGTATGGACACTCAACTTAATGAACCAACCAATCTAAGTTTAATAAAAAACTAGTATAATAAACAGCCCAATGTCCCCTCCCTAACTGCTTTTGGTGGTTGGTAACAATATTGGGGGAAGAAGGAGATATAGAATAATTAAAAGCGAAGCTTTTCTATAATTAGGGTCGGTCCGTCCGTACGTCCGTCCGTAACGGATAGCTTTTTTCGTCAATTTAGGCATGTTAGAATTATCCTATCGATTTCAAACTTTGCATGGTGATTTCTGTAGAAGTTAGGTACGAGTTAAAAAGCGTAGCAACTCTATAATCATTACCAGAATGTCCGTACGTCCATTTTAAACATGTTGATTTTTTTACATTTTTAACAACAAATTTGTATGTTACCTAATTATCCGATTGGTCTGATTTTTGGTATACTGATTCCTGGAACAACAATAATATTATAAGCGAAGCAACTCTATAATTAAGTCCTAAAAATGTAAGTATGTCCATAAAAATTATCCTGTATCAAGCAGTTTTTCAACAAATTTACTTACAATTTTGCTTTGACTCTTATACATTTACATTAGTTCTGACATTATACAAGTGAAATGTCCGTTTGTCCGGCCGTTTCAGAGCTTCACTTTTATGGATGTTGTCATCCTTGTTTTATTTTTATTCCATTAATTTGTATTGCCCTCTTTCTCTCTGAATATTGTTGGTCAATATTTGATTTCCCTACACATATCATTTTGGAAAAGTATATACTTTCCGGAAGCCAATCTTTATGAGGAAGGTATTTTTAGAAAGGGGAAAATGTGTAGAAAACACCCATGTAAATTAGAAAATCCGCAGAAATCATTTTTAAAAGTTATTGGCAAACATTTGCAATGTTAATTTGCAAAATTAATTTTATGCCCTAAATGACATATTCTGAAATAAATCTTTTATGAAAGTTTATTATCTTTGAGTTTAGGACATGCTTAAGACGTAAAAAATATTTTCAGTGTTACTTTTTTCGCCCTACATGTGAAAAAAGGCATTTCTCACATTTTATTATAGAAAATTGCATATAAACAAAATAATTATTTTTTTCTACAGTCAACACAAAAATTGGCATAAAATCTTTCATTTTAAATGTAAAAGTCAGATAAAGAATCCTTTTTAGAGCAAATATAGTGCAAAAAGTAACAAAGACGTCTTAGCAAAGTATGAATATCTAATGAAATAGATACTTTTAAATTTTGATATACATATCAGATAAAAATATATAAAAAAAGAGATCAAAAACTATAAAACAAGGTATATATTTTTTCACTCTGTCACTGAATAAAGAGCACTTTTAGGTTTGATTTTAACCAATGCAGCACTTAAACACTCATTTTTCAAGGTAAATAAACAAAATAAATGCAATTATACAATTAAGTCAGTTTAATAATACAGTAAGCCTTTTTGTAGCAATTTTTTTTGTTGAAATTATTCTTTATTTCTTTAATAAATTGTATTAAAATCTAATGATTTGAAAATTCGTAATTAAGAACTTCATTTTTACACTGTTTTGACATATAAATTACAAAGAAAAAGATTAAATCCTTTAAGTTTGAATAATACTTTATATATTTACATAATAAAAACATTAAAATTGTTAAAAATTAAAAAAAAAGATAAAAATAAGTAATTTTTAAAATCATTTTGTGTCGTCTTCATAAACTATTTCCCCTTTTATATTTTAGTCTGGTATAATTCATAATTATAAATAACCTTTATTGAGCATATATATGTTTTATTGAAATTAATTATAAGAATGTAAAACATTTTTTGATTGATTTAATATTAACAATTCACCTAACATTTTGTTATTTTACTTTTTTTTGAAACCCTTTTATTCTTATTAATAATTCTATTTAACACAAAAAGCTCATAGGGAGTTGATAACCTTTATTTCTTGCTTTGTATTCTAATCAGGTATTTTATTTGACTAAATTTTTGAAAACTATACAGCATGCATGTTTGTGTCAATAATGAAGACATTACGGGTTTTTATGTACAAAAAGTTGTTTTAAAGCAAGAAAAAAAATATAATCTTTCTAGTGACTAATATACAATTTCGTAGTTTTATATATGTCTGTATTTTGGTTTCTAAAAAAAGTACTATACCAACAAACATGCATGCCTGAAAATTAGTTTCAATATTCGTATTAAACAGGAAAAAGAAACTAAGTCGTCGTTATAATTATTGTTTGTTATTTTTGGTGTAAGGTTTTTTTTAATGAAACTTTTTTGGATCTCATGAATTCGATTTCTGCGGATTTTCTGGTTGCCAGAAATGAAATCTACGCATCTTTTTTAGCTAGATGACATTTGTCTGGTTAAGATTGGATAAAAAATTCTTTGGTTGGTTAAATTTAATAAGTGTGCCTAATGTGGGGAATTAGTTCAAGCAAATATGAAATAAGGGATTTTTTAGTAGCGCAGCGACTGTATAATTAATGGTCAGTCTGTTTGTCCGTGTTTTATTTTAAATATTCCCTCAATTATCGAGCGTTCTCTTCCTTTTTAATTGGTGATAAAAAGGCTACAGATTTTATATTTCTATGGGGTTGTTAACACTCCCTTTGTCCATGATTTAGGGTAATTTGTTTTAAATTAACATAGAGCCATGCATTATAATAGCAGTAATTGATTTTTATTAAACCTTTAAGGGTTGACATTATACACATAGAACAATTATTTTAGAATTAATTATTTATAAGATATAGATATTTCCAGAATGTCTTCGAACCGATTAATATCCGCTGGATTAGAACTGGTTCTAAGCCACTCTGAAAAAACTGTATAATCGTATTACATACAATTTTCCACGAATATTAAAATAAAAATCATAAAATTAATACCAGTTTTTCTAGCCAAAGGGATTTAATCTTATATTTTTTATTTAAATATCTGCTGAAAACTGTTTATAATACGATGCAATAAATAACTATTAATGTACCTACATTTTTTTTCTATTTTATGATTTTATAAACTTGCCATCTTTATAGGCTGTGTAAAAATCTGTCAACAAATCCACCAAATTTACTGCACTGTAACTTATTGTTCTTTCAGTTTTTCAGTTTTTCAGTATTCAAATAATAACAAGGATGACAACATCCATAAAAGCGAAGCACTGAAACGGTAGGACAAACGGACATTAACACTTATATAGTGTCAGAACTGAATAATCAGAATATAAATGTATAAGAGTCGAATCAATATTGTAAGTAAATTTGTAAAGTAACAAGGATGACAACATCCATAAAAGCGAAGCACTGAAAAGGGAGGACAAGCGGACATTAACACTTGTATATTGTTAGAACTTAATTATCATAATATAAATTTATAAGAGTCAAAGCAAAATTGTAAGTAAATTTGTTGTAAAACTGCTTGATACAGGATAATTTTTATGGACATACTTACATTTTTAGGGCTTGATTATAGAGTTGCTTCGCTTATTACATTATACTTTGTTGTCCCAGGAATCAATATACCAAAAATCAGATCAATCCGATGATTTGATCACATAAAAATTTTTTGTTAAAAAAGTAAAAAAAATCAACATGTTTAAAATGGACGTACGGACATTTTGGTAATGATTATAGAGTTGCTACGCTTTCTAAATCGTACCTAACTACTAAAGGAATCACCATGCAAAATTTGAAATCGATAGGACAATTCTAACATGCCTAAATTAACGGAAAAAGCTATCCGTTACGGACGGACGGACGGACGTACGGACGTACGGACGGACCGACCCTAATTATAGAAAAGCTTCGCTTTTAAAAACTGCTTTATACAGGATAATGTTTATGGACATTTGACATACTTACATTTTTAGGACTTGATTATAGAGTTGTTTCTCTTATAACATTATACTTTGGTGTCCCAAGAATCAATATAACAAAAATCAGATCAATCGGATGATTAGATCACATAAAAATTTGTTGTTAAAAAGTAAAAAAATCGACATGTTTAAAATGGACGTACGGACATTTTAATAATGATTATAGAGTTGCTACGCTTTCTAAATCGTACCTAACTATTAAAGGAATCGCCATGCAAAATTTGAAATCGATAGGACAATTCTAACATGCCTAAATTAACTAAAAAAGCTATCCGTTACGGACGGACGGACGTACGGATGGACCGACCCGAATTATAGAAAAGCTTCGCTTTTAAAACTATTGAAGAGGGGGAATAACTTATAAATAAGCCTAATTATTAGAAATCTATAACTGAATAATGAAAAAAGTGTATAGTACACTTGCTACTAAAAAGAAGATGATTTTTCAAATCAATATACAGTGTGTTTTTTTTATGAGAACTTTTTTGAAAGCAATTTTACCCCACTTATAGTTATCAGAATTTAATGATTTATGGCTTATTTTCTTTGTTTTTTAAGGCAATTAATAGAACAACAAAAAAATATTTCAGTTTTTATTTAAAAGTACAGTAAAATCTATATTTCAAAACTTAGGTGTCAACATATAAAAATGGTTTTAGCGCATTTTTCTTTAAAAAAATGGATTTTCTGTAGTCGACTTTGGGGGGCCAGTACTCCCTCCCTGGTTGAGATATGACCTTAAAACTTTGATATGTTCTAGTACATGTCCCTAATAGTATCTGTATACATTTTTAGCTCTATATCTCAACTTTGAAGTGTTTAGCAGCCAATCCTGCAAAAGTTTGATTATTTGAGCATAAGAAAAATGCGCTAAAACCATTTTAGATGTTGACACCTAATTTTTGAATTTTTGATTTTACTGTACTTTTTAAATAAAAACTGAAAAATTTGTTGTTGTTCTATTAATTGTCTTAACAAACGAAGAAAATAAGCCATTAATCATTAAATTCTGATAACCATAAGTGGGGTAAAATTGCTTTCAAAAAAGTTCTCATAAAAAAAACACACTGTATAATAAAAAGTAGAAAAAGTATGTCTGTCTGTTTCTTCGTGTGTTTGTGTATAACAAAGGATCTCGCTAACTGCTGAACCGATCGGGTTCTCCTTAACCGGGTAGCTTCTCATAGGTCCCGGAAAGGTTTGTAACTATTTTGGGGAGGGTACCACCACCCTCCAAAGAGAAATTGACAAAATTAACACCATCTAGCGGCGAAAAAAATATTTTTGGTAAATATAGCTTATTATAAAATAGATTGTAGCAACCGTACAGTGCGTGGCAAAAATATGTAAAAAAAAGAATACGAAGAAAAGAAAAGAATACTAATATTTAAGAAAAAGTCAGTTATGGTATCTAAATTTATAATTGCATTTCTAGAGATGAATGCTTTCTAAAAATCTTTCAATCTTAATCCTTAACAGTCAGGCTTCTAGCCGAACCTTTATCAGTCAGTCTACCCCCCCCCCCCCACCTGTTATCTCAGCTCCTATTAGAGCTAGAGGGCTAAAAAATGTTGAGCATGATGTCCCCTGTTTGATAATAAATTTCCGACTGTAAGTGAGTCAAAGTCAATTTTCGCTTCCTTCACCCTTTTATTTAACAACCTTAGTATTTAGGTCCTTTTTTACTTAAAATTTTCAAACGGCTGACATTTTCCTCCCCCAAAATTGATTAGGGGGGTAAATACCCCCTCCTAAATGGTTGCGGGTGCCTAGGGCACCCCCAAGATAGGGGTAAATGGGGGTGGGGGCATAGACGTCCAAGGGGGGGGGGGTAATGGGGCGATTACCCCCCAAAAAAACGAATTACCCCCCCCTTAAAAAATATTTACCCCCCCCCCAAAAAAAAAGCTTGGACGCCCCTGGGTGGGGGGATAAAAAGGAAACAAAAATTCCTTACATCTGCTGTTCACTTTCTATATTTTGGAATCTCGGATATTGTAATCCTTGTTTTTTCGATTTTGGCTCATGTCTCATAGCATTGTCAATGCTGATAAGTATTATTAGAGCGTAAACTTCAATGCGCGCACATTATCTGTATATTCATGTTTAATCCGTGCATTTTGTATATATTTGGTCTAGATTTTAACTTTCATAATGTAGATTATGGATGACAACATCCAATGGAAGTTAGCTACATAAATGGAAAAGGAATAATAACGCTTGTAGAATGTCAGAACTTGAAGAAACAGATTATTTCAAAGATTTTAATCAAACAAAATACAGCATGTTTTAAATACACGTATGGACTTTCTAATAATGATCATACCTAACTGTTACAGGAATCATCATGCTATGTTTTAAATCAATAACACAAGTCAATTATCTTGTAAGAGCTATAAGAGCCAACCGTTACACACTGACAGACCATAATTATAGAAAAGCTTCGCCTTTAAAAAATGGTTGAATAACTCTAGACGTGAATAATAAAGCGTATTAATTATTGTGTTTTTCTGGCACAATCATGGGATAAAATTCTCAGTCCTTTCTCAATCCGTATTAAACAAGTAGTTTAAAATAACTCTGATCTGTGATTCTATTTGTGTATGTGTGTGTCTGTCTGTCTGTCTATGTGTATCTATCGAAGGATATTGCTAACCTCTGAACCGATATGGTTCTCCTTTACAATGTAGCTTCTCAAAATAAACGAGCCTACAAATAAATGACCCCCCAAAAATGGGAGGGCGAGACTCCTATCCCACACCTTAAGTGGCCCTAGAGGCCTCTAGGGTCGTAACCATATTTTAACAATTATAAAGTAACAATGCATCTTATATTCAACATTGTTTACAAGTTTTAACAACAAAAATTTGCTTAAAAAGTATTATAAATGTATCAATTGTAATTTTAGTTAATTATTTACTTTTTCAGGAAAAAATGTTAAAACAGTCACAATATTTAAAGGTACGGTAAATTTTGCTGGGAGGGAGGAGACATTGGACTGAAAATTATAGGGACTCCAAAAGTTTTATAAACGCCATCTCTAATCCATTTCTTAATTTTGATATGTAAAAGGGGTCAGGCAACATTCCAAATGAGCTCAAAATAGCCAAAGTTTTGCCAATTTTCAAACTTAAAACAAAAGAATCGGATCTATTAAGTAACATGTCTAATTATAGACCAATAAGTCTTTTGCCAATCTTCTCAAAAATTCTTGAAAAAATAGTTGCAAATAAACTTACTGCATATCTTGATGAAAATAACCTTATTTACAAACATCAATATGGCTTTCAGAAAAAAAAGTCAACCATACAGCCCATTTTTCATCTAATAAATGAAATTGTAAAGAATAGTAATGATAAAAAGTATACAGTTGGAGTCTTTTGTGATTTACAAAAAGCTTTTGATTGCTGTTCTCATAGAATCTTGCTGGACAAACTTTCTAAGCTTGGAATCAATGGTACAGAATTGACATGGTTTAAAAATTACTTAGCAAATAGACAACAATTTGTTTACATCAACAATCAAAAGTCTGATATGAAATATATTAACAAAGGTGTACCTCAAGGTTCTATTTTAGGACCCTTACTATTTTTAATTTATATCAATGACTTAGCTAAATGTACTACTCTATTTACATTACTTTTTGCTGATGATACCAGTTTTTTAATTTCGGGTAAAAACCTTCATGATATTATTGATATTCTTAATATTGAATTAAGAAAAATAACTTATTGGTTTAGAACTAATGAGTTAAGTCTACATCCATCAAAAACTAAATTTATGATATTTACAAAAGATAAATCAACAATTGACTTTGATAGCATTAGTATTAATCTTGATCACAATAATGATAACCAAAATGATCCAAATTTGGTACACAAACTTTCATATGTCAACTCAAGGAGTGAAACTCCTGCAATTAAATTTCTAGGTGTTTATCTAGATCCTAAATTAAACTTTAAATATCATATTGATATGATAAATAAAAAGATTTCACGCTCATTATTTGCTATAAATGCTGCAAAACATATTATTGGTGGAAAAGCATTGCAAACTCTATACAATTCACTTGTCCATAGCCATCTTACATATTGTGCCCCAATTTGGGGAAGTGCAGCAGCATCAACTCTTGATAAAATTGTAAAACAGCAAAAAAAAGCACTGAGAATAATCACCAACTCAAAATATAATGCACATACTACAATTTTATTTAAAAATTTAGAAATTCTTCCTGTAACTCAACAAATTGTCTATTCTAAATTACAATTTATGTTTGATTAGGTTAATCATAGGCTTCCATGTTCATTTGATAACTTATGGATTAGAAATAGCACAAGAACAACAAGAGTCCTTAGAAATAATCAACAGTACAATGTTCCATTTGTTAGACTTGAGACATTTAAAAAATTCCCTTACTCTGATCTACCAAAGTTATGGAATGAAATCATTATTCCTAATACTAATCCTAATCCTGAAAATGAAAATGATAATAATAATGATGAGGTTATTTATACTTTTAGCAAAGTTATGTCAAGAAAACAATTTTGTATGAAACTCAAAGATTTTTTGTTGGAAAAACTTAATTTTATATGTAATAGAGAAAACTGTTCTGAGTGCATAAACAGATCTTGAAAATTGATTTCATAAAAAACCTAGTGATTTTTTTAAGTAGGGGGGGGGTTGTCTTTTGGCAGGGAGGGGAGTGTTGTTTTTTGACGGGGAGGGGAGGGTTGAATATAGGGCAAAGCTCAAAGTGGCATTCTATAAAAAAATATTATTTTGAATTGAGAAATTTCTGGGTTTTTTTTTGAAAAATAATACAATGACAAAGGCTTGAAGTATTGCTTTTTTTTCCTTTTTATGTTTTTTTTTCTTTCTCCTTTCTTTTTATAAAAACTTTACTTATTAATCTTCAATGATATTTTAAAACTTGAAATATGGTATTAAAATTATATACAACAATGATCTATCTTATTATTTTTCCTTTTTATTCTCTTTACTTTCATATTAATTTTGTTTTATTTTTCTCTAAATTCCTTCATATATTTTTTTTTTCATTTTTCTTATTATTTACTGATTTCTCTAACATAATATAAATGTTTATTTCTGTTTTTTTTTTTACTTTTTTTACCATCCTCACAACTCAATTTAACTAAATTAAAGTTTCAATTTTCCCTTTCACATTTAATTTGTTTTATATTCTTTTTTTTCTTTTCGTCTCCTTTAAAAAGGGGCTTCAGGAATCAAATACACTATCCCCATTTTGGTCAAGATAGTACTCCTGTAACTCCTGGTGCATATCCTGAAATTTTTACTTAATTATGATGTTCTTTAGTTTCATTGGATGCTGACTTCCTTGTTAAAATATCTTTTAAAATAGAAAAATATTTGTTGTACTTAATTCTATTTTCTGGAGATTTTTCTTGTTTAATTATGATGTTATAAACTCTTTTCGTGTTAAAATTGTTCATATTTGTAGGTATTCTACAGTGGACTAGTGATAATATCAATTATTAAACTGAATACCATACAAAACAACACAAATACAAATGTTTTAAATTTACTGAAGTTTAAAGGTAAAACTAATGAATTAATCTTTCTACATATAAATAAATTAACAGATTAAAATTCAAATTTATAATAATACTTTTTTTAGGGGGGTGGGGTGGCTGAGCATTTTTTTCAATAAAACTTTTCTTATATTTTCACTTTACACTTCAAATATTTCAAATAAATTACCACCCGACAAAATCAGTTGCAAATATAAGGGGAATTGGGAAAAAAAAGTTTCTTTAAAATGAGGAAAGGCAAAAAAAAATTTATTGGTTAATTTTTATTTTCGGTTTGGTTACAAAAAGTTGCATATACAACCCCTAAGCCCTATTTTTTTAAATAGCAATAATTGTCCCCAAGTTTGTATTAAACCTATTGTAATACTTATTCATAATTTAGACTTGACCTGGAAACTTCCATACAAATGTAACCAAAGTCCGGTGTACGAAGGTCTATATTTTTATATATTTGATTAATAAAATGCCTTTTTTATTCCATTCTGTCTGTATTCCATCCTTCTCCCTATCCATCCATCCAATTAGCAACTATGAATAAGATATCAGATTTCTTGTTGTTGATCCTCAAATAGGATTATTTTTTTTTGAGATGCAAAAAAAGCATCACTTCTTGTCCAGGAATAATTAAACATTTTATAAATGCGTCACACGATTCTGAAGGCCTGCATATAAGAATCATACCTGGAATCTAAAATTTTATGGAACATTTCAGCGTTGTATCAACTTTTCATACTTTAGTTAAATACTATCTTATTACATAAAAACACAGAAAATGAGGTAGAAAAACGGAGGAAGTGGCCGCCTGTGTGCCCATTTCATTATATCCTAGTTAAATCAAATTTATTGTTTAGATATAAATATCAGCTTTGTTATGTGTACAAAATATCCAGAAGAAGACATGGTAAATATTTCAAACTTATTTCATAATATATTATTTTTAACTTATATCAAATTATATTGTTTTTTTTTCTTTTCAGGTCATTTCTTTGTTTTTTAATACATATGAAAGGTAAGTATTAAAAATTTAAGAATATTTAGAATAGAGTCAAGTAGACAAGTAGATCTATTTTTAAGATTGATTTAACAAATTCAGATTTTAACTTCACTTCAAGAGAATTATGGATCCATATTTGTATTAGGGATTTTAGAGAATGTTTTCATATTAACCTAAAAAAATGAGAGGGATTTAGGTAGTTCATGCATTGGTTTAAGTCAGTTGTAGTCAACAAATTAATATTTTGTAATTTCAGCTGTTTTTATGGGGGCTACCATATTATATAGTATTTACTTCGAACATCTGCAAAAACCAAATGAAATTAATTGAATTCTTGAATTAATTCAGTTGTAATTTTTAAAAAAATTAACTGCTGAATCCTGGTTTTCATTTTTTGATAATTGACATAATTTTTCAACAAGATATGAAGATGGAGCAATTAATACTTTTCTGGCAGCTGCCCATTTATACAAAGATTCTTGGGTTTTAGGTAAGTTTTTTAGTTATAACTAAGGTATAGGCCGGGTATAGTCCCTTTCGAGAAAACGACTCTTAAGGAGCATTTCGTCGTATATTCACAGTAGATTTTCTCCTTTTTCTAGGCAGGATAGAAATCTACCAAAAGCTACTGTGAAAATACGACGAAAAAATGCGTTGTAACGAAGTGACTATACCAAAACTTTAACTATTGATTTTTTGGATATAGCCCCTTTCGTGTCAACGTCCCCTAAGGGGCGAATCGTCGTATTTTCAAAATGGATTTTGATAAGTTATTTTAGGTTAGGTTAGGTTATATACTGTTATTTATATTTGGGGTGTAATATAGGAGCATTTACTGTGGCTGCAGCTGTTCTAAACCATACTGTTATTTTGATTTAGGGTGTAATATAGGAACATTTGCTTTGGGTGCAGCTGTTCTCAACCATACTGTTATTTAGATTTAGGGTGTAATATAAGAGCATTTACTGTGGCTGCAGCTGTTCTCAACCATACTGTTATTTAGATTTAGGGTGTAATATAGGAACATTTGCTTTGGGTGCAGCTGTTCTCAACCATACTGTTATTTAGATTTAGGGTGTAATATAGGAGCATTTGAAACCCGCGACCGTGGCTCAACACGTAGCGCATCCGCTCGTCGTCGGGAAGGTGATAGGTTCGAATCTCGATCCGACACTGCGTCATAACTAAAGACGTTAAAAATGGTTCCTACTGCTGCTATGTCAGGTGCGCGACATAAATAGTTAGAGTAGGGGGAATGCCTTGGCCCAAAACAGGCGCAACTCACTACCATGCACAGTTAGGACTTCTCAGACAAAGGTCGTGCAATCAAAGGGTTGGTTGTCTGATGGCAGATGGCAAATGGACGCTTTACACCGCAATCATAGGGCTTAGGGCTGACAACTCTATCCCATATCCATAAGCCACATTGTTACAGAAACACTGACGAATTGTCAGCGGCCTATGCTCCCCCCTGTGGAGTGAAAAGGGCTTGTTACTGTTACTGTTGTTATAGGAGCATTTACTGTGGCTGCAGCTGTTCTAAACCATACTGTTATTTAGATTTAGGGTGTAATATAGGAGCATTTACTGTGGCTGCAGCTGTTCTAAACCATACTGTTATTTAGATTTAGGGTGTAATATAGGAGCATTTACTGTGGCTGCAGCTGTTCTAAACCACACGGTTATTGCTGTGGATCCAATTCTAAGGTCAGTGATGAAGCTCTTTATATTCCTTTAAAAAATGACGTCATACAATACAAATGACCAATGACAGGCCAATACACAGATTAAATTACCAATTGCAGGCCAGAATACATTTTAATTGACTTATGGTAGCATGATATCATTTTCTATAGACATTATAAAAACAAACCTTTTATTGTTAGAAAATTGAATTAATGGACATTGCTTTGAAGCCTAAATTAATAAGCAGAATTTAACCAATAATAGTTATTTCTCGTATCGTATTATAAACGGCTTTCCGCGGATATAGAGTGTACAATTATAAGATTAAAACTAGTTTTTTTAGCCCCGAGGTGCCGGAGGCACCGGCTAAAAGACTGGTTTTAATCTTATGATTGTACATTTCTATATTCGTAGAAAACTGGATATAATACGATGCTAGACATAGTTTTTTCGTATGGATGAGAACCGGTTCCTATCCACCGGATTCAAATGAATACGAGAAAATGTTTTCTCGTATTCATTTGAATGTGCGGAAAGCCGTTTATAATACGATACGAGAAATAACTATTATTGTTTTATTTCTAATGCTATTAGCTGATTTCAAAGACCACTGCAAATTCGATTCACGGTCCCTACCCTGAATCTTTAAATGTGTAGTCGTTGCCGTTGCCGCTACTAACCTAACAGCGATCTTTAAATCAAATTGGCTATGCGTGGCCACGGCTATATGCGATCTTTAAATCACAACCACTTTTTGAATTTTCAGTAAAAATATGGAAAAAATAATAATAATATATAAAAACTTCAAACATTTTAAAATCCATGTTTTATTGGCAGCACTGGCAGTGGCGACGGCTACGAAAATGGCCACGGCTACGGTCACGGCTACGGCTACGGCATTTAAAGATCTGCTGGAAATTTTCCATCAATTTGAATTCCAATGTAAAATCTTATGAATATCTTTTAATGAAATATAATTTGTTTTTATCATAATCATAACATATAAGTAATCATTTTAGAAACCATGGCCTACTTCGTAACAGTTTGAGTAAGACATTTTCTCTTTTTAAATATTATATTAGCATTTTATCGTATCGTATTTCCGCTGATTTTAAAATGACAAATTATAGGATTAAACCCAGTTTTGTAAGCCATGAGGGGCTGAACTGGTAACAATTTTAAGATTTTATATTTTTTTCGTGGAAAATTGTCTTTAATACAATGTTATACATTTTTTAGCATGGCTGAGAACCAGCAAATATTTATCAGTTTCGAAGCCATACTGGAAATCATTTGTTATTTCATTTATTCTAAATATTGAAAAATAATTTGGGTGATAAAAGGTTTCTAAATATTATGTAGTTTTTTGTTTTAGATTTAAATTCAGTGGATACAAAAGTTTATCAAATTTTAAATGCAATTAGGTAAGTGTATTTTTATATTTTATTACATGAACAATTGTAATAAAGATGTATGAGTATAGATATATAATCCAGTTAACTATCTGGATCCATTGTTGGGGAACTTTTTCGTCTGCTAGCAAATTGATTTCTGCTATTTAGTAGCGACTTGGCTGTGTAAATATTTCCAATGCTATTGGCTGATATTCAAAGACCCAATTGAAAGTCAGCACAGCACAGGGTGGAGACATAAGGTTATTAAACATATTCCCCTCTATTGTTTTACTTTGATATAAATATAATAAGATAACGATACAAATTTCAGTGACACCTACACTTCAATGAAAGCAAACCAGAGTGAAGCATATAATCCTGGAGGAACTGAAATGATTGAAACTAAGGTATATATTAAAACTAGCCGCCATGCCCCTTGAGGCTTCCAGGGGCACTCCCCCAAAATAGTTATAAACCTTCCCAGAACCTATGAGAAGCTACACTGTAAATGAAAACCACATCGGTTCAGCGGTTAGCATGTGTAGAAAGGGTGAAAACATGCATCCAAAAGTAGGAAATCACAAATATTTTAAATCAGCTGAAAACTGATCGACTGAAAATAATGTTTTTTTTAAACAGACAAACAGAAAAGAATAATAAGATGCGCAAATGTCATAGGAATCTTCATGAAACATATCAGATTTATATCTCAAATAGAATATGAGAAAATCACTTTTCCCCTTAGCCAAACAGATGGACAGATGTGAGCTATAGAGTAGTAATAAATAATAAAATAATAATATATTGTTGAGATGGCACTTGTGAATTAGTTAGATATTAAATAAAAAATAAAGTTTCAATATTTTGCTTTTAGGAAGCAAATGATATTACTACAGATACAATACATTCTATAACATTTGAGGACATTTTAGGTAAATATGTCATTTTATTTATTTAGAAAAAGGCAAAAGGAAATAAAGGAATATGGTTATGTTATTATTGATATTAAGATAAAAAATTAAAATTTTTCTAATGAAACTTGCACATTTACATTTTTAAAGATTTGGTGCCTGAAAATACTCCAATTGCATTAAAGATGGATGTACAAGGTTATGAATGTAAGGTAAACAATTAAATCCCTTTTTTGTTCATCAACATTTTACCATTTTTTTTTGTTTTTATTTCCTTATATAATTGAATGTTTTATTTTTTTTAGGCCCTTCAAAAGTTTTTATCATTGAAAGAAAAGAAGCATTTTATACCTTACATTTTCATAGAGGTAAAAATTAAAATATCAATTCTATCAATAATTATATAATTAATATAAATAGTATCCAGTATAGCCAACAAGCAACATAAATTCAAAATAATATTTGGGGGGCAGATATAGAGGTCGTCAATTATTAGTGTTGCCTCCCAACAACAGCTGAAAATCACGTATAGGTTTCATAATTTTTCTTAAAATTAATTTCGTTATAGGTAAATATAAGCTGAAAAGTATCTAATCAAAACAGGATTCTGTGTAATAGTATATGAAAGTATATGAACTTTTCAACTCTCCTAGCAGTCCTTGTAAAGCAGAACTCTTCTGTAAAATTAGCTCTATATACTCCAAGTAACTCTAATGTAATAAGTGAACTAATTATATTTTAGTTAGTATTAATTTGTCAAGAAAGATATTGTCCTGGTTATAAAACTGAATTTCTTAAAGGATTAAAAGAGTCAGGTCTGTTTTTTTTAAACCAATAATAAAAAAATACTAATACTTTATAAAAAGAATTTTTGGTTATAGTCCCTTTCATGACAACGTCTCTAAAGGGGCGTTTCGTCGTGTTTTCACACTAGATTTTCTACTATTTCTAGCCCCTGCGGGACTAATTGCCCAAACCTGCGGGGCAATTACATAACCTGACCTAAAATAACCTATCAAAACATACTGTGAAAATACGTCGAAACGCCCCTCAAGAGGCGTTGTTACGAAAGGGACTATACCCGAATTTTTTGTTAGATATTTCTTAAAGAGTTTTGTTAATATTTCTGAAAGATTTTTTGTTTTTAGGTTATATACCCTTTATACCATATAGAGTATCATATGAGGTAATCTATTTTTAGTAGCAACACTCTATAATTCAAAATAACCACCTGTCTGTCTAAAATGCTGACTTAGCTCCTATTAAAGATAGAGTATATTATTAGATTTAAGACATTACTTTGTCTGTCTGTCTGTCAATAATGCTTCAATCTTTAATTTGCATGAGTTAGTTGCATGAAATGTTATTGAACTTAAATTTGTGAACCCAGTTTTTCCTATTCCATATTATCAGATGAATTTAGCATAAAAATGGAAGAATTAAATTTTTTACCATCTTCTTTTAAAATATTATGTGTTATGTATGCATCTTTTAAAGGTAGAGCGTTTAGTGGTGCCATATTGTTTAATTTCTACTGAATTACTAATGTACCATGGTATTATTGTGATTCATATTTGCAATATTTTTTATGAAATGGTAACCTGTAAAATCACAAATTATACTTTTTATGTTTATCTTAAAACTTGTCTTGTAAAAGTTTATTTTTCTTTCAAATAACTATTTCACTACTCCAAACTAGATACCTCAACCCGTTATTATGCACTTCATGCAACTATCCCTTTACATTTTTAATATAAACCAAATCATTTTCTGCATTAATCCAAATATTTATTTATAAATTTTATTATAAATTATTTTTAATTCAGTTTTTGGAAGTCAACTGCCCATTCAATGCTTTTTTTGTGCACAAAGATGCCATATTTCCTCTGCATATACTACACAAAATAAATAATGAATTTGATGAATTATAGAATGTTTATTACCAGGTATTGGTAGCCTTCTGTAAGCCTCAGGGAAATCAACCATTTATATTTAAAAAAATAAGATGGAAGTCTAAACCAAGCCCAAATGTGACAATCCCTATTTTTAAAAATCTAAAAGTATACAATTAAAGTATACAAAAGTATAAAATTTGAGGCTGACGTTCGGCCGCCAAGCCCTGGTTCTTACTAGTGACCTAAAAATTAATTATGAATAATTAAGATATTCTGGTATTAATTATTTTGAAAAGAAGAGGGTTATTTTCAAGTACTGTATATGATATTATTTAGTGTTAATTAATTTTGTGATCATCTAGTGCAATTCAAGGATCGATTATCTCGAAAAATCTATGATCTGTAAAGGCTGCTAGCACGATGCGAGAAATAACTATTATAGATTTGATGAAAACCCGCAAATTTATGATTTTGCAGGTTCTTAATTAATGTATTCTGAATTTACATTAGAATGGCATATTATATTTATGTCAATTGATTGGAAATAAAACATTCAAGGGTTAAAATAAATAGAAAGTTTTATAGGGGGGTAGGTTATTAATTATTCAAGGATTGGTTTTCAGTATGATATAATAAGGCAATTCTTCAAGCTATATATACTGTAGGAACAATTCTCTAAGATGGTTGTATTTCTTCGCTGATTGAATTATTTATAATTTTATAAAATGTTTTAATTAAAATAATTGATGAGAAAGTTATTTGATAATAATCTACTTGTCGTGTCGTGTGTGATGATTCATACAAATTGTTTATTTAAAGTGTTTTTATAAAACAATAAATTTTATCGACACACAGAAAACTGTCCCGAATTTGTATTAATTTTGAGGAAAAAGACTCCAGTGACGTCATATTTTTCTTTCCCGAAAAAGGGAAGGGGGGAAGAAAATCTCTTCAAAAGAGATGGGGAAAACCCCCTTTTCTCCCATCTCTTTTTTCTTCCCCCCTTCCCTTTTTTTCTTTCCCCCTTCCCTTTTTTTCTTTCCCCCTTCCCTTTTTCGGGAAAGAAAAATATGACGTAACTAGAGTCTTGTTCCTCAAAATTAATACAAATTCGGGACAGTTTTCTGTGTGTCAATTTTATCGTCAGTCTAATTTTAAATAAAATATATAATTCAATCAAGGGGAGAGGATGTAGTAAAATGACTTAAACCATCCTAAATTCTCTAAATTGATAACTCTGTGGTTAGCGGTATCATAAAGGATTAGCAAAAAAATGTTGCCATGTTGAAAGGATGTGCAGAAATACATCTACAAATAAAAAAATTCTTGTCTTCTTCTTATTTAAATTCTTATTTAAAATTTTGAACAAGTTTGCTTTTATAAAGTTCTTCATAAAACCACTCCTGAAGTGAGTTGATTCACAGCCATTTTTATCAGTTGCTTTGCCAAGGTCACGGAAATTCAGCCTTAAATAAATCATATATAGAGAGGTTTTATGAAAGACTTTATAAAAGCAAACTTGTTCAAAATTTTAAATAAATAATCTTTGCTTTTCTTGTCATGATTATGCGGTAACTCCTAGGGGATGAAAATTGAACTTTAAATTTTCACATCTAATTTTCTCAAAAACGGCTGCATTTTAGATTTTTTTTAAAAGTGAAATGAAGTTACCTAACCTAGGGTAATGAGATGCACTATGTCCTAATTTAGATTCTGACACAAAAGTCGAACGCACTGTGGTCTGTCTTTACTTAATTTATTACCATACTGATTTTTTATTTATAAGCTTTTAAAGGATACAAATGTAATTCAAGCAATTTTTATGATAAAAATAAGGATGACAACATCCATAAAAGCGAAGCACTGAAACGGTAGGACAAACAGACATTAACACTTGTATAGTGTCAGAACTAAATAATCATAATATAAATGTATAAGGGTCAAATCAAAATTGTAAGTTAATTTGTTGAAAAAAAACTGCTTGATTCGGGATAATGTTTATGGACATACTTACATTTCTAGGACTTGATTATAGAGTTGCTTCGCTTATTACATTATACTTTGTTGTCCCAGGAATCAATTTACCAAAAATCAGATCAATCAGATGATTAGTTCACATAAAAATTTGTTTTAAAAAAGTAAAAAAAAATCAACATGTTTAAAATGGACGTACGGACATTTTGGTAATGATTATAGAGTTGCTACGCTTTCTAAATCGTACCTAACTACTAAAGGAATCACCATGCAAAATTTGAAATCGATAGGAGAATTCTAACATGCCTAAATTAATTTTAAAAGCTATCCGTTACGGACGGACGGACGGACGGATGGACCGACCCTAATTATAGAAAAGCTTTGCTTTTAAAAATCATTTGTATGCTTAATTTAAATATTATCCATATTGTATAAGCATACGAATTATAAAACCTAATGAAGAGGGGAATAAAGTATAAAACACCCTTTATAAGCTTGGAGGATTTTTAGAAAGCATTCATTTTTATTTACGCAAATTATAAAGCTGAGATACCCTTACTAACTTTTTCATAAATATATAGTCTATAATTCATTCAAATTAATTTTCCAGGCATTTTTGAGGATTTTAGTTCCCATGGGTGAATGGACTAGTAGTCTTTTTAAGATTTTTTACATATCTGTATGTTGCTACTTATGGACGTTGTCATACTTGTTTTATAATTTATTGATTTGAGAATTCATGTTATCTTTAACTTAATAACTGATGTGGTTAAAAAAATCTAGGTTACTTTTTAAGATAAATATCTGAAAAAGTGTAGTATTTATAGCTTTTTAGGTATGCTGTAGACTTGTAAATTTTTACTAAATATATTTTTGGCTTAATTATTATTAATGACCTATATAATTTGTATTATTGTGGTCTTTAGATTGAAAGGTTAACCTATGATTGTTCTTATACTTGTTAGTTAAGTTTTAAACATTAATTAGGTAGTATAAATTTTACTAATACTAATTCCTAGGACAACAAAGTACAATGTTATAGACAAAACATCTCTATCATCAAGTCAAAAAATAGTATGTCCAGTATTTGACCAACTTTGCAACATATTTACTTGCAATTTTGTTTATATTTATAAATTTATATTCTGCTTATTCAGTTCTGACACTCTACAAGTGTTAATGTTCATTTGTCCTTTCTTTTTATTTTTGAGCTTCACTTTTATGGATCTTGTCATCCTTGTTTTATCTAAATACAATTATAAATAAATCTTCAGTTTCATGTACATATTAGTTAGTTAAGCATTTAAGTAGTTACAGATTATGTTAAATGATTTTGTTTACCCTCGTAGAGATGTGTATTAATATACATATAACAAGCACAGTAGTATTAATAAGTAGCCCAAACTATATCATTGGACAATCTACACATTTACAATACTTATAATTAGGTAACCAGATATTTGTCTATCAATCTGTAACAAAGGATCTCGTTAACACTTGAACTATAATGGTCCTTGGAAGGCTCATAAATATTGTAGGGGAGGGTATATCCACCCTCCCAAAAATAATCACCATTAGTAAAATTAATACCCAACTCTCAAATTTGTTTTCTTATTAAAATTAAAAATAAAAGTAAAGATTCACCCTAGAAAGGCCTCTAGAAGCGTAGCCGCCAGCAAGAAATAATACAAAGCGGCATAAAAGCAGTCAATAATTAAGTCCAAGAGCCAATGTTGTTTTTTGATAGTAAATTTTGTATATATTGAACATATGAATCAACTATGCTGTATAACGTATAGGACGGACGCAAAGAGGGCAATTCAGTATTTATAGAGTAGCTGCGCTTCTAAAAATGTGTATATAGTACATGTAAAAGCGGAAGGAAGGTGTTCCTACATAATCTTAAAATTTATCTTGTTTAAAAAGAGCAAATTTTAGTATTATAGCTACTCCTAATTATGGCCAGTTCTTCCTTTTTAACACATTCGAAAAAACGGTTATTTATTACATTTTATTATGGACAGCTTTCCGCTGATAATACTGATTTTATGATTTTTACTTTATTATTCGTGGAAAATTGTATTTAATACTTTACTTTACATGACTTTTCAGTATACAGCGGATATCAATTGGATTCTAAGCCATACTGGAAAAATAATTATTCATTCTTATTATAGGTACATTTTT
Organism: Acartia tonsa; assembly: GCF_053477335.1. Taxonomy (NCBI): domain Eukaryota; kingdom Metazoa; phylum Arthropoda; class Copepoda; order Calanoida; family Acartiidae; genus Acartia; species Acartia tonsa. The sequence goes on along the minus strand of NC_137262.1, from coordinate 32,859,898 downwards.
GCAAAGCAATAGGACAAAAAATAGTACTTTAGCTGTTTTATAATAACGACAGGAAGGAAAGCTTCCCCTATATCCTCCCTTCCTTCTAAAGTTATGCTTCCTATAACATCCATGTACAGATCAAATCAGGGATAGGAGTATGGCACCTGAAAAAAGTTCTCCGAAAAATAAGAACTGGGATACAAAAATGGATAAATTATTATTACTTGGATCTTACATTTTCATTTTCCCTAATAAAAAGAAACTCGCCTCTGGCTAAATTAAATTTCATCCCTTTCATCCCCTTTAACCCATACCTTCCCCTCCTACTGGATGAATGAACTGACCCATAAAAGATTTCCACACTATGTTAGCAACCTAAATTGACGACAATTTTTCCCCTTTCACAGTATCCACGTATATTCTACATCCATTGATACAAAATACATTTTATAAAGTATTTAACTCATTTTGATTTAGCATAAAAAATAGAAGGAAAAAAAGTTAATCTTTGAATAAAAAATCCCTTTATCACTAAATAGTATGTCAACGGTTTTATCTTACGTAACGTTGGTCAGTTAGTGGATCTTTCATTGAATTATTTGGATGGTTGTTGCTGACTTACTGTCGACAAACACATATATATTATGTGTATGTCGACATTAAATCCGTACAATAGAGTAACAGGATGTTTGTGTCTGTTTGTACCAAAGGATCTCGCTAACCGCTGAACCACCACCCTCCCAAGAAAATTCGCCCCTAGAAAATAACCCCCCTCCCAAAAAAAAATCTCGGGGCGTAGCCTCTAGTTCAACATTTAGTATTACTACTAAGGACTTCTATAGGTTTTGATTCATTTAAAAATAATATTTTCAATGATTTTCCGTGGAAAGTAAAATTTATTTGTCCGGTGAAGCATACAAACTCTGGTCTACATTCTAAATATTTTTATTTAGAATCTAGTAGAATATTTAAAGACTTCCCCAATGTTTTCTTTTATTCTTTACCAAGGATGACAACATCGAATATAAAAAAAGAAAATTGAACATTTTGAGTGTCAGTCCACTTATTATTAAAATAATATATAAAATTAAATAAATTTGGACGCCTTATAAAACTAAATTTTAAAAGGATAAACTTATAATTTCTTGTTTATTGTCCTTCTTGAAATACATTTCAAATTAATAGTTCTAGAGAATGGCAACGACAATTACAGGATTTTATTTACAAGGTTTAAACTCTAGAGGACAATGCTATCATACCAATGTAGGTTAATAAGTCACTTCAATGTGCATAGGGGTTTTTTTGGTGGGTATTGATAGGGTAAAACAGGGGATGGCAGGCCTCCTTTTTAATCTTGATGGGGTGTTTAACGTTAGATTCAAAACAACTTTTATGATTAGTCTAAATTTATCCCAAACATGTTAGTAGAGAGGTGGTTTTGCACGTAATCACACACACACACACACATACCCACACACACACAAACAAACACACACATGCACACCCACCACACACACACACAACTATGTGTGAGTATAAGTGGCCCAGCAGCCAAAATCAATAGCTATGGCCAAAACGTGTATGTGTGTGTGTTTGTGTGTGTGTAAGTTTCCCCTAAACAAAGACATAACTTTTTAACCCCCCTTTCCCTGCCGTTTTATGTATCATTTATGCTCTAAAAACACCTGCTTATACGAAACTAATGCTTTTTAGATTGATATAAAATTATGTATATTTTTTATCCGGGTTGATAGGTAAAAGAAAGTATGAAAAAATGAGGTGTTTAGAGAAAATATAGAAAGCATTTTCGCTAGGAAAAAAATATTTGAATCGCCGGGAAAAGATATTTTATCCTACTCTTACTCTCATCCTTTCTTTCTTTTTTGTCCCTCTTTCTCTTTTTTTCCATCTCTCTTACACTATCATATTCTTTAAATAAAAGAAATATTGTTAATTAGATTTTATTAAAGCTTTTGATTATTTTTCAGAAATCTTATTTTTTTTATAAATTTGGAAAACAGCTTTTTAGGGGAATTCGAATAACAACAAATAAAAAGTGGGGGAATAAAGGTTAGAAAGAGATTAAGGAAGAGAGAGAGAGAAAGAGAGAAAGAAGAGATAGATAGAGAAAGAGAGAGAGAGAGAGAGAGAGAGGAGAGAGAGAGAGAAAGAGGAGAGAGAGAGAGAGCTGATGTCATAAGAGGTAACATAACAGAGAAAGGATATGGGGATGTGTTAAAAGAAAGGGAGACATTTCAGCCTTAATAGGGAAGGGTTATAAATGCTAACAGAGAATTATTAGGGAGGGGGGGGGGTAAGGGGGAGACAGAGAGCGGCGAAACATCAACAAGAATATTTTACAAGATTATTCAGCAGGGCTCCCAGAGTAGTGCATTTAGGCACCCTTTTTTACAAAAGGTAGTGCATTTGAAAACTGTGTAGTGCTAAAAAAAAATTTTAATGCACCCCTTTAAAAAGTAGTGCATTTTTGAAAAATAATGGAAAAGGTGGTGCATTTGAAAAAAAAACTGACAAAACCGTGTTAAAAAGCATTTTTCAGTGTAACTGTTGTTAAGTTAGGGGCCAAATTTCATAAAAATTGTTCCCTCATAGCCTCCTTTAGGGGTAAGGGGAGATACATGATACAAGTACATACACAGAACCTTCTCAATATCATCAACAACAATGATCTCCCATTTCTTTCTCCCCACTTCCCCTTCCTTGCCATCAGAGAATGTAGAATTAAGCGGAGCTAAAAATCCCCCTTTTAACTTCCCCCCTTCCCTTTTTCCTTTCCCCTCCCCACACATTTACAAAAGGTGGTGCATTTTATATGTAAAAGGGTGCATTTTAGAGCTCCTAGTGGTGCAGGCCCATTTTCAAATCTGGGAGCCCTGTTATTCAGTCGAAATTTATTTCAGTGCTGTAAAGGAACACACCCCAGTACTTTGTCTTACCGGGGGTTATTTATTAATTTAATTACTAACCAGTTAATAAGATAATTAATCAAAGAAAATGTTGAGACCTCTGCTTATTCTCTCTCTCCTGGCCGCTGTCGCCCTAGCTGGTAAGTATCATTATTTTTTAATGTATTGGGTTCGAATCCTGGCCAAATAAGCTAAATATATGTTTTTATGACCAATAATATGAGTGTTTTTTTTTTTCTTTATTTTTACCAAATTTACTCAGATAAAAAAGGGGTTAGTTTTTTAATAATAGGTCACACCCAATTTATTTTGAACCTTGGGGTGTTTTGGGTTCGAATCCTGGCAAAATAAGCCAGATAAATGATAATATGGTCATAATAAAACTGTTTGTTTTTCTTTATTTTTACTGAAGTTCCTAAGAAGATAGAAAAGGGTTTTTTAAATTAGGTTACACCCATTATTATTTTTTCTTTACTATGAACCTTGGATATCAGGTTCGAATCTTTGTCGAATAATTGATAAGCAATATTTTATATGGTTTGCTAGGTATAAAAACATACCCAATTGGATTTTAAGGGATTGGATTGATTATTCATGTGAAAAAAGTTTATATGACCATATCTAAAGGCGAATATCACCTTTTTGAATATCCAAAACTGTATTGTTTATACAAAAAAAATAATATATTTTGTAGAAGTAGGTTAATTCTATTTATTTATCAATAATATATAGCAAGGTTATATCTACTTAGGTATATCACAATATTTTGGTTCATATAGAATTACAAAATATATACAAAAAGTTATACGGTATATTTTGGCTCTATTTAGGTTAGGTTGGGTTAAGTAAAGGTTGGGAGCCTTGCCGGGTATACACATCCGGCAGGGCTAGAATTAATTTTATTAGAATTATATTATATAAGGGAGGGTAATTTGGTGATCAAAAAATAGCATAAAGCATAGGTTTTTTTTGTAAAATTCTTAATATTTTAATGACTAAACTCTTAGTAGCAAAGCCACTCCATAACAATTGTTATTTCCTGTACTTACGTTTATCTGTCCTTCATGGGGGTTTTTAAATAATTTAGAGTTCAACAAAAACACATGCTTTCAACAAAGTTGATTATCATTAAACATTACATTTTCTAAATATATCCATGATATGTAGAATTTAGCTAATTATGATGACTGATTTTGGTCTTCACAATATATGGACACCATGAAGTCACCAAATACAATTTTGCAGACGTTCAGTCAGCAAAATAAATAAACAAAATAGTCCCTTTTGTTTTTCTTGATATATAAAGCTTCTCATTGACTCAATAGTTCTTGTTTTATCAACATTCAGCAAATCTATCCTTGTATATATAGTCTGTTTGTATAGTCTCGCTAACCACTGAACCGATATGGTTCTCTTTTACAGGTTAGGTTCTCATAGGTCCTGGAAAGCTTAATACCTATTTTGGGGGAGGGTACCACCCCTAGAAAAATCCTCCCTCAAAAAAAAGTCGTAGCTACTAGTTAGCCAAAAATAAAATGTGTTTTCAAGCACTCGTCGAGTTCAGGGGCGTCCAAGCTTTTTTTTTGGGGGGGGGTAAAAATTTTAGGGGGGGGGGTAATTCGTGTTTGGGGGGGGTAAAATGGCGCGCGAAGCGCGCCGAAATTTTTTTTTACCCCCCCCAAAATTTTTACCCCGGGGGTAAAATTTGATTGGGGGGGGTAATTACCCCCCCTAAAGTCTGTTGGGGGGGGTAAATACTCCCCCCAAATCTGTTGGGGGGGGGTAATTACCCCCCCCAAACTAATTTACCCTGGGGGTAAAATTTTTGGGGGGGGTAATTTAATTATGTAAAAAAAGCACCTACCTAATCTATTAAGTTAATAAGTACTATCCTATAACATAAAGTAGTAAGTAAGGTTTATTTGACTATAGCTTCAGATTTCATTACTTTTAATACTGAGTTCTCCTTTTTAGGAAAGCTTCACATAGATCCCATGATGGTTCCACACTATTATAGGTCAATCCTTTGAGTGGTTTTAGGCTATTTTTCTCCTCCCTTTTTACCCTTTAGAAAACACGAGTTCTTAGATGCTAAGGGCGCCACTACTATTCAAATATATAGTAGTATCTCATTCTTTAGAACATAAAAATACAATAATTAACTCACTAACCAATGAACCAATATGATTATACTTTAAAGTAAAGCGTCTTATAGGTCCTGGTAAGTTTTATAACTAGTTTTGAGACACCCTGACATCCTCCCAAAAGAAATCGCCTATAGAAATTCTTTTTCATTATTTAATGAAATATTTAATTTAGTTAGGTATCTATTTTATGGAATCTTCAGTGCTTTACAATGACATCATAGATCCCCCCCCCCCAAAAAAAAATTTTCAGTAAAATTTTTTTTTTAAGAACATTCAATTTGGTGGGGGTAAATACCACCCCAAAAAAATTTTTTTTAAAGAACATTTATTTTGGGGGGGGTAATTACCCCCCCCCCCCCCAAAATGGTTTGGGGGAGGGGGGTAAATACCCCCCCCCAAGGTAGGGGTAATTTTTTTTTTGGGGGGGATATTGTTCAAAAAATTTTGGGGGTGCCAAATGGCCCATTACCCCCCCCCCCCTTGGACGCCTATGGTCGAGTTATTTGTACAACATAAACATTTAAACAAAATAGAAATTAGAGTAGCATGGAATTGATGTTATATAAACTGTGCTAAAATAATCAATATATTGAATTTTTTGGTAATCCAATAATATTTTGGAATAACACAGTATAATTGATTTGTTAACGCTCAATTAATAATTAATTACATTTGCATTTACATGTTTTCTATCATTAAGAAGTATAGAGAAGCTACATAAAATGAAGGTCTATCTGTACGTCCATAAGTCTTTTTTTTGCTGGTTTTATTTTTTTATAAAAAACATGTTTTCAAGTGCATAATTGATCGGGGAGGTTGGGGATATTGGGCTGCTTAATTACACTGGTCCCCAAAGTTTAATAATAACGTTTTCTTATTCGTTGGCGCGACAACTTCGGGTATATATTGAATTTTTAAGTGGAAAATTAAATGTTCAAACGTTGCAACCACTAAATGTAATCTACATAAGGGGTTTTTTTTTATCATCATTGGAGACGTACAATAATTTATCGACCATTGATTATCCCAAAAAAAAACCCTGATAATTGAGTCATATAAAAATATTCAAATGTGTTTTTGTCAATCTATTATTGAAATTATTGATGGATTTATTTTTGTTGAATTGGCGTATTTTTTGCAGTAAATTGCCAATATTAAAATACATTGCATTTTGTGTAAAAAAAATATTGATTTTTAAATAAAATGTAACAAAATGCTAGGTAAAAACATTACATTTCTAAAATACATAGGATCATGTTAAGAACAAATGTATAAGTATAGATATATAATCCAGATAACTACCTGGATCCAGTGTTGGGGACCTTTTTCGTCTGCTAGCAAAATGCTTTCCGCTTTTGTAGCGACTTAGATGTGTTAATATTTCCGACGTAATTGGTTGATATTCGAAGACCCAATTGAAAGTCGGCACAGGGTTCACAGGGGAATAACAGTTATTTAACCCTTTCCCCCACTATCATATGACTTTAATATGTGATGCCATACAAACTTTTTGTATACCTATCTAATAAACAACAACATTCCAATATTTAAAAAAGTCGTTGATTTAATAAAAGCAATGAAAGAAAGTCAGTCGACCCAACGATAATATGTCAAATTATTTAAAGTAGTAAAGGTTTTGGGGTCGCTAATTTGGTCAGATTTACATAGTTCCTGTGATGGTTTAAGCTATATTATTCTTAGATATAAGTCTTGGGATGATTTAAAGATATTTTTAGCCCCTCCTTTCTTCTTTGAAATCAGAGCATCTACAGTTATGCTTGGGGCGTAGCCACTGATATTCAATATTTAAAGAAGCTTAAAGGGTTAATACTAAAGTTAAGTAATGGGTCAAGGTTATGACAAATATTTTAACGCTAAGTAACTTATACTTGGGTGTTTATACAAATAGTTTCTTTCCCTCAAAGTGCTTAGCGAGCACAGAAACATATCCCCGACCTATTATCTTAACATAAATATAAGGGGTAGTTTTTTCAACCTACCCGGGGGGGTTGGAGGTTGCGGTACCCAATATAACCTAACCTAACTGATGTAAAAAAAAACATACCTAGAACAAACTACCCAACCCCCTCATTTCAAAATTATTTCAAAATTCCTTATCAAATATTTAAAAAAAAATCGTGTCTATGCCTATCGTATTATGAATCTAAAACGGCGTCCCCAAAAAGTCTGTAAATTTTAATATATTTTTAAATGTTAGAATGTAAGCAAACCCTTACATGTCGTTAGCCGGTCATCCTACGACCCAACCCCTTAATTTTGAAATACTTTCAAAATTGAGATGTGTGAGTTTCTTGCGCTTAGTGACACATTTCTACAATTTGTATAGGGAGAAATATAAACAAAGAAGTATAAAAAAGGATATAATTTTAGCCTTAAAATAAATATAAACAAAGAAGTATAAAAAAGGATATAATTTTAGCCTTAAAATAAATATAAACAAAGAAGTATAAAAAGGATATAATTTTAGCCTTAAAATAAATATAAACAAAGAAGTATAAAAAGGATATAATTTTAGCCTTAAAATAAATATAAACAAAGAAGTATAAAAAGGATATAATTTTAGCCTTAAAATAAATATAAACAAAGAAATATAAAAAGGATATAATTTTAGCCTTAAAATAAATATAAACAAAGAAATATAAAAAGGATATAATTTTAGCCTTAAAATTTAATAAAGCTAGGTTTTTAAAGTATTAAATTTTTAACAGTGGGGGGAGGGAGGTTGATTCCTTCCTGACAGGACAAATCGCCAAGCTATTTATAAAATAAAGATAATTGATCAGAGATTAATACAACATTTAAATATTGACCTAATAAGGAACAACAATTTTACAGGATAATTCAGGGTGTGCCACGAAAGAATTATGTAAAAAGTGTAATTATTTTTATGGGCTTCTCACACCCCCTGAAAAAGCAAAGAAAACAAAGCATTTTCACAGATCATACTGGACAAACACACAATCAACTTTTTACCAAATAAGAAATTTTGATATAGTTTCTAAGATTCTAGGAAACTATATAGTGGTGAATGTGATATAAAAGAAAGTTTTCTAACAATAATTTTAGGAATCTATTAAAACTTTTTCAAAAGTAAAGGTGAGACAGAGAGAAATCAGTTTTATCTTGTTTCAAAACTGGATATCTTTGAAAGCGAAGCTCTTCTATAATTAGGGTCGGTCCTTACGTCCGTTTGTCTGTCAGGGACGGATAGCTCTTGTTGTTAGAACTTTCTTATCGAATTCAAATCTTTTGCTTGTTTGAACACAATATTTTACAAAACATAATCATCCAGTTTATCGGATTTTTGGAATATAGATTCCTAAGACCCTAAGGTATAATTCTAAAAGTTAATCATCTCGTTTTATTGTATATTTTTACAGTTTGTTGCAATGTTCAGTACTATAAAATTATGGACAGAAAAACTGACGAAAATGCCCTGAATGTTCTATAATTCTAAATATTATTCTTTCGTGTATAACTCCATATATGAATACATGTGTTTAACATTTAAAATTTAAAATATTAAACAAGGATGACAACATCCTTAAGTAGCTTATCACATAAGATTTAGTTAAATAAATCCAAATTGAAAAAATAAAATAAATTATAAGGTTCATTAGTAGAAAAAGTTCACAAAAATTATAGTCAGAGCTGAGTAAATCCCTTTGGAAAGCATTACGTACAGAAAAGGTGAGTTTTAGAAAAGCTTCGCTTTTAAAAATATCCCTCTTACTCGTTTTTGCTGAATATAGCAAGATTTATAAATATGATATCATTCTTAAATAGAAATTTAGATTAAATTTATTTTTTTTCTCCTATAAAACTAAAACAAGTGCAATTATATAAATAAGTAGCGCAGCCATGATAAACAAACACAAACATAATTGGAAAAAAAAAACAAATCTGATTTAGGCATTTGATAGTAGACTTGTTATTTAATTTGATGATAGGTTTGATTTTTTGTTACAGCATTTTAACGTCCGTGACTTATTAAATATAAAAAATGAAGAATGAATATATGACAAATATTGTCAGCTTTTTATTGTTCTGCTTCTTGTAAACATAATTGTCCTTGTTTCTCTATTCTTACTTAACTTTTTAGTGCAACCTATTCTCTTTGATAAAAAAGCCTTTAGTTCTATCCAAGCTGGAATATTTCATCTTAAGAAAAACTAAACTTTTTGTTAATTATTATGCTGTAAACAAATTAAATATTGGTGCTTTCATAATCTGATAACATTGGTAACCCCCACAGTGTTAAATTTTTTTCTTTGTTTGTTTTTTACTTTTGATTAGGTTAGTTTGGATTATATTGAATTTATTGAATTTATTGAAAACAATTTTTGTGAAATCATCAAAACTTTTTTATGACATTAAAATTTTTCACTGGCATATAGTTTTTCGTCAGTGGAATATCTCTCTCTCTCTCTCTCTCTGGTATTTTATCTATCTATTGAAACTTTTCATTTATCCTTCAAGAAGGTCACTTCTAGGATAGGTATAAACAAATGGTAGAACGTGGCAGACAAAGATTTTACATATTTACTTGTAAAACTTTGTGCTTTGTAAATTGATCCCCAAATAAGCTTCTTATTTTAATTTAGAAGACGTTGATATTTTTAGACTATTTTTCTCTGTATAGTTAAAATTCAACCACGACCTATAAGAAGCTTCATTGTAAAATGAGCTATATTGGTCCTTATATATAAACAGATATACATCCAATGAACAAAATATTTTTTTTAAGGATGCTTGTCTTTGCAGCTTACCTATTTTATTCGTCTTTCAACCTTCTTCCTTTGTCCCTGACTCTTTTTTTACCTTTCCCCTTTGATGCTTTTTTTCATTGTATGTACATTCTACAGGGTGTCCAAATAAAAAAAAATACTTGTCGTCTCTTCCTATTGAAGCAAAAGTACCCTTAATATAAAAAGCCTACCCTAAAAAAATAAAAATCTTTAAAAATATAAAAATCTGCAAAGAAAAGATCATAAAAATCTACCAAAATAACAAATAAATTTGGGACACCCTGTAATTTTTTGTGTAACCTCTCGGAGGCTGGATGAAACAGCCAGTGTTTATACAATAAAGACAATAGGGTTAAAAAACATATTTAGCTTTTTGTAAAGTGTTAAATTATTACAAACTTTTAATCTGCTTGTTTTTATCTTGTTAATATTAGTTATATGATATTATCACAAGTCTACAGTGTTTTTTATACTAGATATGGTAAAGATTAGTAATGTAACTATAAGGTAGTCTCATTGTCACTATTTCGCATATAGACAAAAAATATATTTATATGAAAAAGGAACTAAATTCTATAGGGTGCAATACCTTAGTTGATTTGGCAAAAGTTATGATTAAAATCTACTAATTTCGGTTGTAAATATTTTTGGCAATATGTATAAACATTTGACTGAGGAGGCAACAAAAAATTGGCAACAGGGGAAGAAGGGGAGTACGGTATGGGGGTCTGAGGCATCGTTTTAGGTTGCATACCAGACATATTAACCTTGTAATTTAGACTAATCAAAATAAGCTCAATTTTTTAAATTAAAGATTGATGAAATTTAGATTTTTCTACAATCATTATTATCTTTCACAGCCATAGTTAGCATGGTAAAATAAAATAAAGATGGACAATCGAACAAATGTTATCTAACTTAACAATTTAAAAAAGGACAACTTTAAACATTTTATGTATTCTTTCTTAAAATATATTATGATAATATTTTCTTCAATTTTGAGAACTTTTGGACATTATTGTCGTTGATTTTTTACACATTCTAAATTATTCTACGACGAGCACTCTAATTACAGCCAGTATACTCAATTGGCGGGAGAATTTAGATTGGTTGTCGAAACTGCGTTTCTGTTTTATTTTTGGCTGGGCTCTTCTCCTTTGAAAGTAGAGTAATAATATCATTAGAGTGGGCAAATTAAGGGAGATGTCGACCCCTCGCTTTTAATTTTAGTTTCAAAAAGAGAAAAAAGAAAAAATTGGGGAGGGAGAAATTTTGTTTTAGGTCCTATTTTTCTATGATGGTTGTTGGTACCCTTTCCCTAAATAGTTATGAACCTTCTCTAGACCCAAGAGAAGCTTCACATTAAAAGATAACCATATCGGTTTAGCAGTTTTCAAGATCCTTCGGTACACATACACACAAACAGTCATCCTGTTACATTGAATAAAAGTAGTATTAAATGGCATATAATTGACATGTTTTTATTATAAGAGCTAAGAATTTGCAATACTACAGGAATTTTTACCTTATAAGTCCATGGGTGGGGGTAAACGTTTAAACCCCTAATTTTAAATACATTAGATTACCCCCATCAAACCTATGGAGAGAACCCTTTATTTTAGCCCCCTCAAGATAAAAGGCTTGGACGTCCTTGATTTCTACTATTCATTTTTTTAGAATACTGAACTCTGTCCCTGGGTGTCTCTGAATCTATTTATATCAATCTTATGTCCCGAGATGTTTTATTCAATTATAGCTAGATACCAATCGGATTACGAGATATTGATGAAACAAAGTTACAAGAGTAGCTACTCTGTTAGTTATTACTTCAGTCAGTTTGTTATTTATACTAAACTAGAATGTTCTTACAACTTCTTAACTGATTAAGTTCACATAGCTGCCAAAAGGACTTCTGGAAATACATTCCCAAGATAAAGCCTTGGGATGGTTTTAGACTATTTTGATGCTGTTTCCCTCTCCCCTTGTAATAGTGAGTCATGGGTTTAATACTTATATTGTTGGCGTCTGTGGGCCTTAGTTAGTCAGACCATAATGTCTTTTTATCAAATATAAGTTACAAACTTCTTTTATAGAAAGTTGGGGGAATAATAAATTATCTTTTATTGACATTTCCCTTCATATTCGTTAAACTTTATTTTATTATATTCCATAAATTTAATTGGAAATATCAATTTTGAACCCCATAAATATTTCTTACGGATTATTTATTTGTTTTGCATATGCTGTTAAAACAAGGATGATATAGTGTAGCTTGAAAGAAAATATCTCAAATTTGAAGACCCACTTAGTTAAATCTTTACTAAAGTCAAAACAACAAAAAATCGTCATCTCGGGGTAAAAGAAAAACAGTTTTTTTTTATTATACTTGCATATTTTATATCCGCGGAAAGCTGTTTATAATACGATGCGATAAATAACTATTCTACAACTTAAGATCGTATGTTCATTGTTCATATCAAAGTAGAGACGGAGAGGAAGACAAAAACAATGATATGTAGAGTAGATTCTACTAACAATTAATTACATAGGCTAAAATGAAAGGGTTTCATTAAAAATTTTAATCATCAATTAAATGTCTTACTCTTTTGTAATTTTGAACTAAAATAAAGTTAACTTATGATACTTAGCAATCCAATCAATCTGTCATAGATACTAAGTAAATGAAAGAGAAGCTATGCTCATAAAAAATGTACATGTGCGTTGATAAACTGGGTCGACTTTGTTTACATCAAATAGGAAACTAAGTTGAATAAAATATTTGATAAATTACCTCAACTCGACTAGTGGACTACAAAATCCCCCCCCCCCCATATTCTTATTTTTTTTTAATTTTAGTTTAAAAAAGGTGGTACCCTCCCAAAAATAGTTACAAACCACAGGCCTATGAGAAGATAACCTGTAAAGGAGAACCATATCGGTTCAGCGGTCAGCGAGATCCTTCGGTACGGACAGACATAGACAAACATCCTATTACTTTATTATAAGGACATTGTGGAGGAGGGGCCCAGGTTCTACGAAATACCAGAAAAAAAAGGTCGTTTTACCAGAAAAGTGGTAAAGCTGGTCAACCTGGTAAAATATACCAGTTTCGTGGTAAATTTTACCAGCAAAAATTTTAGCCAAAAAATTAGTCAAATTTTACCATTTTTTTTGTAAAATTTGACGAAACAAAAAAACCCGTTTTTTGTGTTTTAAATACAAAACAGCTCTTCATAATCAGTTGTAGTACTTTAAAATAATGACTTCTATACAATGAAGCCTAAATTTAATTTTTTTTTTTTTTTTTAATTTTACCACTTTTGGAAGTTTTACCAAAAATGTGGTCAATTTTACAACTCTATTTTTCAGGTTAAGTCCGAATTTTCGGACTTAGACAAAAAAACGCAATTTGGTCAATTTTTACCAAAAAGTTGGTAAAATTTGACAAGGTATTTTTTTAGGCTAAGTCCAGATTTTTGGACTTTGCCAAAAAAAATGAACTTGGTAAAATTTGACCAACTTTTTGGTAAAAATTGACAAGGTAAATTTTTAGGCTAAGTCCAAATTTTTGGACTCTGCCAAAAAAAAAAACTTTGTAAAATTTGACCAACTTTTTGGTAAAAATTGACAAGGTAAATTTTTAGGCTAAGTCCAGATTTTTGGACTTTGCCAAAAAAAAAAACTTGGTAAAATTTGACCAACTTTTTGGTAAAAATTGACAAGGTAAATTTTTAGGCTAAGTCCAAATTTTTGGACTTTGCCAAAAAAAAAAACTTGGTAAAATTTGACCAACTTTTTGGTAAAAATTGACAAGGTAAATTTTTAGGCTAAGTCCAAATTTTTGGACTTTGCCAAAAAAAAAAACTTGGTAAAATTTGACCAACTTTTTGGTAAAAATTTTTACTTTTTATTGAATTTTTTCGCATAAAAGAAGCTAACTTTTTTTTAAAACCTTGAAAATTATTTCATCATTTCTTTTAAAACATCCTCCCGCATCGTCAAAAATATATCAAATTTAATATTTACTTATTTGAGCTAGCTTCATACGAATTAAAATTAAAAGAAAAAAAATCCAGGTCTGTGTGTTTACGCAGATGTGCCGTGTGCATTTGAATTTATCGATTTTTCATCTTTAATATAAATATAAGCTTTCGTATATTCCCCTGAATGTTTCTAAAAGAAAGACAGAGATTTCGAATTATAGAGTAATTTCGCTACAAAACTTATATTTTTAAGTTTTGAAATTTATGGCACCTCTGTGCACGCATGCGCACTATTGATAATTGCTTATGATTATTTGAATATAGAGTGCCAAAAATAATTATTAGTTTTGATTCAATTTAATCAAATATTTTGAATCAAGAAGTAAATTACTACTCAATTTTCTCTAAATATTTAAATTTGTAGAATTTACAATTTGTTTGGAAGATTTTTTTTAAGCAAGATGTTTAAAAATGTGGCAAAATTGTGGAACAACAATGTTTCATGATTTCTATATTTATGTTGTCTTTGCCAACCGGAAATACCACCGAGATGGGTTTTTAAAAGATGAATGCCACATTTTTTCGGCGTTTTTTAGACATTAATTGATTGAACGTTGACGATAGAATTTCAAACAGAGTATATAACATAAAAATACTGAATTTTAAATTATTTTTTTAGCAATTTTTCTAATGTCTAACACAGCTCTAAAAAGATGCATTAATTAATATGCAGCAAAAATGGATTGAAGATAATCTTTTTTTTTCTATGAAGGCCGTACCATCAAAAGCGAAATAATTAAATAAATCATTGTATACTCTTTTAGATTTCGCGAATGTCGCGCTTGTTATTCATAGCGTAAAAAATGTCGAAAAAACGCGGCAATATCTTTTAAGAACCCGGCCGGAAATAGATTCTATATGGTTAACAACTATATATATATTTAAATATTTTTTTTTAATATTGAATGCACTATATTTTTTTATATTCTATCGAATATATATTTTATATGTCATTACAAAACTATATTACATTTAATATTAACATTAAAAAAAAAAACATCAATTTAAACTTTCGTAACCCTGTAATTAGGTATTGGCGGTAGAAGTACAGTTCACCACGGTCCACGCTTGGGCTAGCATCACTCACCAGCATGGCTCTGCCTAGGCTTATAATGAGAAAGGCCAGGGTATTATTATTACAGGTATTGTGTCTTTAAAGGGACTGTGAACGTAAATTTTTCTCATCTTAATATCAAATCTTAACATTATCTTATTCATAATATCTCACAGATAGAGCAAAACGCGCTTTTGTTTGCTTAAAAAACGGCTTTTTCCGACGATTTTTATTTGTTTCCTATATAAAGTGGCACCTCCGCCCCAACCCTTCCTTTGTTACCTACATTTTATTGTGTTTTAGTCAAAATTTATTATAGGTATTAAAACTGTGGCAGTTTACAGTGACAGCGACAGAAACTCTATGCATGTAGCCATGGCGGACGAACCTACTGTTAGAATTGGTCCAGCTGCCTCACAACAGAGCTATCTCAGGGGAGATACTATTTTAAAGGTATATTATACCAGAGAGAGGAGATACTGTTTATTAAACTAGTGCCAAAAGTTTTATAATTACGTTTACATTTTCGTTGGTTTACAACTTTCGACATCAGGACTTTAGTGAATTTTGATTGGTTAGCTCAATAGGTTGAGTGTTCGAACGTTTCAACCACTAATATTAATCCAAGGGGTAATTTTGTTAATCATCATTGAGGATTTACATCAATTTATCGACCATTGTTTTGTCTTATCCCTTTATATCTCTGACATTATACTGTTAGGTATTAGTTTTAGATGGACATTACAAGAATTGATTGATTAAAATAATCCTTAAATAAAAGTAACAGGATGTTTGTTTGTCTTCGTTTGTAGCGAAATATCTAGCGTACGTACACGTCTCTCCTCTACATTGAAGCTTATTGTATGTCTCGGAAAGGTTTTAATTTATACATGGATTTTTTTATAGGCCTAAGAAAAATTACCCCAAAAATTTTATTTTTTAAAAACTTTGAAAAATTAAAATTCAAGGTAGTGGGTCGGCTCTTTCCCAGCCCCCCCCCCCCCCCCCTCCCCACACCTTTCACATTGCAAAAAAATGGGTGTTGTTTTTTGCTTAATGGTGTGATTGATAATTTAAATTGAAACTTGGAAGAATCTACCTATTAAGATTTAGAATAACTCTTATATGCATCATCCTATTATATAAAGCAGTAAGACTTTTTTTCTAAATAACTACTGATCCGATTGGGTTCTCTATTTTAGGTAGGCATCACATAGGTCCTGAGTTGGTTTTATTCTATTTTCTGATCATATTTAAGCCTTAAGATGGATTTTTTACTTTTTCTATTGAAACTAAAATAAAAAAATGTTGGGATCTATTTCAACTCACCACTAACTCAAGTGCCCCTAGAGGCCTCTAGGGGCTTAGTTACTATTGACCATACACTGTATTATCTTAGGTTGCGG
Source organism: Acartia tonsa (assembly GCF_053477335.1). Classification (NCBI taxonomy): domain Eukaryota; kingdom Metazoa; phylum Arthropoda; class Copepoda; order Calanoida; family Acartiidae; genus Acartia; species Acartia tonsa. Next base: position 32,843,570 of record NC_137262.1, on the reverse strand, counting down.
CGGAAACTGGCTCCGATGCTGTACATCCTGGCTATGGATTTCTCTCCGAGAATGTCGAGTTTGCTAATCTTTGCCAGGTAAATGCAGGGAGGGAGGGGACAATGGGCTGTTAACTACACGTGTCCCCAAACTTTTATAATAACGTATTCTTATTCGTTGGCTTAACAACTTTGGGGATTAAGTGATCTCTGATTGGTTGGTACATTAAGTTGAGTGTCCAAACGTATCAACCACAAAAGGTAATCTATGTAAGGGGTAATTTTGTGTATCATCAATGGGGTTGTACATGTACAGTACATCAATTTGTCGACCATTGTCTTATCCCTTAAGATTCTTGGGTAAATGGATATATTATTACCTGGATGTTACACCAGTTTTTCATGTACTCTAATAAAGCGGTACTCACAGCGGGCTAAAATAAAGATACACCCTTATTCCTCCCTTACAACACCCCCTTACCTCCTTCTGGGTAAACGAACTGACCAATATATGAAGTCCATGTTAGGAACCTAATTTCCATGATATGTCATTAATAATATCCACGTGTATTTTATATCCCTGGACAGGTAATATTTTCCATTTGACTGCAGGGAGGGAGTGGATATTAGACTGGAAGTTATACTGGTACCCAAAGTTTTATAAGCACGTTAGCTCACAACTTTAAATCTTGATTGGTTCATTCAAACTAGCAGTGTCTGAACTAATCTAAGGTGTTGTTTTGTTCAATATATTTGGGGATTTATATATGTATATTTCGTTCATTATCTTGTCCACGGTCATTAGTGTGAGGAATGGGGTTGACAACACACCCCTTAAAATTAAAATTATGTAGATTCCCCCCCCCCCCGTTTTTTAAAAACCTCTAAGATTACATCCCTTCCCGTAAAAACCCTGTGCACGCCACTGTACTGCTTACGTTTTTTTCTGGTTAATTTCAAGAATGTAATATTATATTAATAAGAATGATACCTACCTTTTAATTTAAATTTTTTTTTTTATCAGGAGAAAGGAGTTATATTTGTTGGTCCACCGTCCACTGCCATTAGAGATATGGGTATCAAGTCTACATCTAAGGTAAATGATAGAGTAGCTACTCAGGAACTTATTTTGGTTGATTTCAAGTAGAAAGAAATAACACTCTATACTATACCGGAGTAACAGGATGTCTGTTCATTTGTCCTCTACGATCTCAATCTTCTGGTCTTCCATAATTTTCAGGGAATGTTTATGCTGTTTTTTTGGCGGGGGGGGGGGGGGGGGTATGACACTGCTTCTTGGAAAAATGACCTCGAAAATTTTCATTGGTAAAAACCCTCCAACCATCCTCTTTTAAGACGAAACACAAGTAGGCTCTAGGAAAAGCAACTGTGTATTTAAAAGAAGTCTGTCGTTACAATTTTTCTAATATTTAACCTGTTTTTTAGATGATCATGGAAGCCGCTAACGTACCTGTAATCCACGGTTACCACTGAGAGGACCAGAGCCTGGACACCTTGAAGGCGGAGGCAGACAAGATCGGGTTCCCTGTTATGATCAAGGTGGGAACAAGGACAAGTATGTCCACATGTACCGCAATAAAATAGTAAATAATATAAATATAAAACAGGATGTTTAATATGGACAATGACATAATATATTTCAACTTCAAGGCTCGATTATAACATTATACCTTAGGTATAATTCTGGGAATCAATGTTAAAAAAAAAAGGAATATGTAAGTTATATAAATTATATATATGTATGTAAAGAAATGTAGTGTTATATTTTTCTACCATTGTGTAATGATATATAGTACAGTCAGACGGAGTGACGGCATACCTTATTGTAGAGTAGCTGCTAAATTTTATATTGTTTTTATTTTTCTACCTGTGGAAAACTGTTATTTGATATTGTCATAGGTTGTCCGCGGAGGGGGTGGCAAGGGTATGAGGATTGCCATGACCGCTGGCGAGTTCGAGGCCCAGCTGGAGTCTGCCAAGCGCGAGCCGATGAAGTCCTTCGGTGACGAAGTGATGCTCCTGGAGAAGTTTGTTGTTGACCCCAGACACGTAGAAGTTCAGGTCAGTTTTGTTCCAGGGGAAATTATCAGGAACGCATGGGCTTTTTATTTCACTAGTCCCCAAAGTGTTATAATAACGTTTCCTTATTCGTTTGCTTAACAACCTTTGAGACTTTTATTTAATTTTAATTGGTTGCTTCATTATGTTGATTGCTAAAACGTTTCTACCACTAATTGTAATCTTCAGAAGGGGCAATTTTGTGTATCATCATTGGGGATGTATATCAATTTATCGGCCATTGTCTTATCCCTTTATATCCCTGGGAAATTATACTTGATTAATGCCTATGGAGAGAGATGGTTGATTTAAAACGTAGTTAGACATTTGTATAAAGTTCCAAACATTCTTACTGCCTTGCTAAAATCTTCTAACAACCTATCTCTATTTAGGATGTACCCAAGCCTGGTTTTCACTGCCTACCCCAGCGGGCTGCCTTGCTAAAATCTGTGCTCAACTTCTTAAAGAAGGCTCCATACGCCACGTGAAGCATATAATCAGTAAAGCCGAGTACTATCCTGTTCTTGTTAGCCACGGATGTTGTTACTGATTATGTTTTCCAGGTAAGCTTTCCCTTTATTTTTTCACGTTCTGCGTTTTCAAAGATGTTTAGTTAGATAAGTTTGTTGATTTTTTTGCCACGTGTCAAGATGCCTGTAGGAAATGAATGAGGGGGGAGAGGGGGAGTCGAACCTGACACATTTGCGTAAACAGCGAGTATAGGCTTTATCTTTGGGACGGACGGACGGACAGACATCGTTCTACTTTGTATTATAGATTAGATATTTAGTAGGGAGGGATGGGACATTGGGCTCTAGGAAAAGCAACTGTGTATTTAAAAGAAGTCTGTCGTTACAATTTTTCTAATATTTAACCTGTTTTTTAGATGATCATGGAAGCCGCTAACGTACCTGTAATCCACGGTTACCACGGAGAGGACCAGAGCCTGGACACCTTGAAGGCGGAGGCAGACAAGATCGGGTTCCCTGTTATGATGCCGAGTAGTATGGACACAGCATGTTCTTGTTAGCCAGGGATGTTGTTACTGCTTATGTTTTCCAGGTAAGCTTTCCCTTTATTTTTTCTCGTTCTGCGTTTTCAAAGATGTTTAGTTAGATAAGTTTGCTGATTTTTTTGCCACGTGTCAAGATGCCTGTAGGAAATGAATGAGGGGGGAGAGGGGGAGTCGAACCTACACACTTTTATTTTTGCTTTCAAAAGAAAAAAATTTAGGTGTGAGAGTAAGGGGGGGGGGGAAGTTCTGACACATTTGCGTAAACAGCGAGTATAGGCTTTATCTTTGGGACGGACGGACGGACGGACGGACGGACGGACGGACGGACGGACGGACGGACAGACATCGTTCTACTTTGTATTATAGATTAGATATTTAGTAGGGAGGGATGGGACATTGGGCTGTAAATTACACTAGCCCCCAAAGTTTTCAAATAACATTTTCTTATTCTTTGGCCTAACAACCTTGGGTACTTTTATTGATTTTTTATTGGTTGGTTCATTAAGTTGAGTGTCCTAACATTTCAATCACTTATTGTAATCTACAGAAGGGGTAACGATGTGTATCATCATTAGAGATGAACATCAATTTATCAGCCATTGTCTTATCCCTTTATATCCCTGTAATTATCTAATTAACTAATGAGCAATTTTATTCCAGGTTGAATATCAGTGCAATACGAGGTCGAATGGGGCCGGTGCCCAGCAAATCCAGGAGGTTGCGCAACAGTTTTCGCGGCCAGAGCAGTAGAATCAAGAAAAATATGTTTAAGTGTTGTTTCAATCAATAAAGATAAAAATGAAAACAATTTTTTTTTATTTTTGCGATTTATACCTACAAGCGATGTTTTTCTATAATTAAGGTCGTTTTTTACCACTTTCTCGTGATTTTTACCACCCGTTTTTACCACAATTTTTGGTAAATTTTTACCATATTTACCCTATTTCTGGTAAAATTTTACCAATTTAGGGCAAAAATATTACCAGGTGTTGAACAGTTTTACCACTTTTTCGGTAAAATCTACCAGAAATTTGCGGTAAATTTTACCAAAAAAGTGGTAAAAATTGGTCAAAATCTGGTATAAATTTGCGTCCTAAAATGGTAATATTTTACCGGAAATCTGGTAAAATTTTACCGATAATTGTGGTAAAAATCGCTGGTAAAAAGCGTCACAGAGTACCACCAAAAGTGTTTTTACCACGATTACGGTAAAATTTTACCACCTTTTAAATCGTATAGGCTGGTAAAATTTTACCATAAAAGTGGTAAAAACTAGGTTTTTTTATGGTATTAATTCCGTCCTGGGGGGGGGGGTTGTTAATGGGTCCAATACTCCACAAAAAGGATGTTTCGTCACATTCAAAGGACAAAAATTGCAGAAAAATGCAAATTCTAAATGTAAAAATTATACAAACTAGTTTTATAACTTTTTTTTTGACAGAGCATTTGAATGATAGCTAAGTTGATTTTTATACATATATCACAAAATTTAAATTTTTGTTGTAATTTCATTTCTTTTTCATAGATAAAAAACTAAAAAACATAGACATCAAAATTCTTAGATAAATTAAGAGGTATGAACAGATTTGCACCAAATTGAAATTTCTAAAAGTTTTATTAGGAGATACTGTCAAATATAGTCTTATTTTAAAATATTGAAAATGTTTAGCTATAATTTACCAACACTACCATTTTAAAGCTTTTTTACCCCCTCTATGTTATCATATCAATTTACATTATGCAAAAATGTGATGAGAAAAGTAACAAAAATATCAAGTAACAAACTAAACTATTTTTTTCTTGGATTCTTGAAATTCCAACAGTTTTCAAGAAAATGTTTGTTATCAAGCAAGATATGTTTTGCAAAACTTAGAATAACCTTAACTCTAGGTTTAATTATTCTAGAAGTTACACCCATATGGGCGATTTGTATCAAATGGGGTTGTGGGTGGGGAGGAATTTCCTCCTAAAACATTTATCCTACAAATTGTTGGCTGTTTGCAGTTTTTGTGCTATTTTTCATGCACTCTTTCTGTATATGATATTAAAATGATATATGCATAAAAACTATTATTGCATATTTAAAATATTTAGCCATTTTTATTTCTGTGAAAAATTTAATTTTATCAATAATTATTGAATGTTTTCAAACGGTTGGAAAAGGAAATTAACTAAAAATTGCTGAATTAAAATTTTACCGTCTGGGATTTAAACTTTTAATTATTTAGAGCGTATCTTGTCTTCAATTAGGGTTAGTACGCTTGTCCGAAGGTCCCAACAATTGTTAGCTTAAAATTAGATAGATTTAAGTTTTCTTTTAGGAATTTATTTTTATGAAAAGTAAGTGAGGGAGTTAAGTTCTCAATTATCCTCAATGGGGATTAGTGACTTTAGTTATATACTAGCAGGACTATTTTTATCTTACTTCAACTTAGTAATAAACTTCCGTAGACCTCTTTTCTGTAGCCATATCGGTTCATCGGTTACCGAGATCTTATGCTACAGACAAGCATCCTGTTACTTTTTAAATAAGGATTAACATACTAATAACACGATTAAAAGTTTAACAAGAAGATGATTGAATAAATTGTGTAAACAGGAAGCTAGTACAGTTTTAAGCACTTAGAAACTCTTAAATTATAGATTACCCCAGATGTACCTCGAGGCATTTTGTTGACTTGCATTTTCGACTGTCGTCTTTGAGACATAGAATAAAGTTATTCTTACTGACATTTTGGCGATTTTATGTTATATTTACAAAACTTTATAATCTTTATGTCGACATTTAGAATTTCTACTGTTTGAAACAGAAGATAGAGGGAACAATGGGCTGTTTATTACACTAGTTCCCAAAGTTTTCTTATAACGTTTTCTTATTCGTTGGCTTAACAACTTTGGAGACTTTAGTGAATTTTGATTGGTTGTTTTATTAATTTGAGTGTTCAAACGTTTCAACCACTAATTTTAATCTACAGCATTGGTAAATAGTTGTATCATCATGGGGATGTACAACAATTTATCGACCAATGTCTAATCCCTGTAGATCCGTGGGCTGTGCTAGACTGTAAACCTTGACTAAACTCCTGTTGTCCTTTTAATCATTATAAATTACATTTTAAAACTTCAACAACAACTTACTTTTCTCAGGGGAGCTTAAATGATCATTTATAAAGCTACTCCAAGAATTATGTAGTTTGTACTTTTACTAATATATCTCCCACCTTCCCATCCTACAAAAATTAAAAGAAAGTTTGACCAAAGATCATTATAAATTGTGTTTGAATGTACATTAACATCTTGTAAACGGATGGACCGATCGCTTCACATTTTCACAAAATCCGAGAATAAGTTTTGGACAGGTTTGAGGCTATTTTTAAGAGGAAATTGTCAATCCCCTCCCTCAAAAAGGTTAAAGGGAAAAGTAGGTTGCGGGTAAAATCCGTAAAGGTGTGTGTTTTAAGGCTTAGATATAGTAGAAGAACGATAATATTCACTAAATATGGGTATTTCTTATTGAAAAGAACTAAAGACAATTTTTTTTAAATTTAACATAATTTTTTATCCTTCTACTACTGTTTTTAACTTAAAACACACAACCTTTACGGATTTTACCCGCAACCTACTTTTCCCTTTTTCATATTTACTTTCACGAAGAGTACAAACTTGAATAGACGAGATTAATGTTTTTTAGATAGAAAATAATGGATGACTTTCAATTTTGAGAGTAAGAGCAGCCTCGCCCCTAGCCTCTAGAGGCTTTACTCTTTGGAAGTAACCTAAAACTAACCAAAAAGGCCAGCCATTTCATATATCTTCAGACAAAAAAAAACTTTTACCCCTTTGTACATTGGACCTCCCTCCTGTTTCGCCCCTTGACTATCGAAAATAGGAGAATTAAATAGCCTAAAACCTCCAAAATATATTATCAAAACTAAGTTGTAGATAATTTTAACCAAGGTTATAGGATCTCCTAAAGTAAAAAAAAGTAAAAATAAGTAGTTTTGGGACAAACAAAAAGGCGATTCGTCGTATTTTTAAAATGGCTTTTTATAGGTTATTTTAGGTTAGGTTAGGAGAAAAGCTACTGTGAAAAAAACGAAGAATCGCCCTATAAGGTGCGATGTTACGAAAAGGACTTAACCAAAAAATCCGTGAAAAGGAGAACCCAATTGGTTCAGAAATTATAAATTATTAAAACCTTAAGCTACATAAAAAAAACCTTACTACTTCATATAAAAGGATTTAAGTCTTTTGATGGTTTTATGTTATTTGTCTACTCTCCAGCTACCTACAAATACTAGGGGTTAACCCACTAGCCTTTGTTGAACTATTTAGAAGGAAAAATTCACACATTTTCTTATTTATGGACAGGCTAAAGTATATCGTGTTAAAATTCGCCTAGAAACACACCCTATATGTTCTACAGACTGTGTAATTTCTTATTTAAATCAAGAATGTAAAGATATGACAATGAAATTTAGATTAGTCTTACTTAGAATTGAATAAATGTCAGGGAGTGAGGGAGAAAACACGGTCTCTCAATCGTTGACTAAAAAACTTTTGGAACATATAATAAATCTTGATTAGTTGGTACAAACTTTTAACAGAAGGGGTATTTTTCTTTATTGTAATTAGGGTTTTACATATTTATTTATCATTCGATGTCTTATCCCTTAAGAGCCATGATAGGTATATAATTCTGCTTAAAAACAAATCACTAAAAATTCGAAAATGCAAACTTTAATTATCTTTTGTTAACCTCTCCCTGTAGCCCTGATGTCTAAACAAAGGAGGGAATAGGAAAGACACATCTTCTAGTGTTATAATGTGTTTTTTACAGGGCGTGCGGAAAAAAGGCAGCTCTCAAAAAGACAAAGAGACAGTTGAACCTATGTGATGACAACTTATAAAGAAAATTGTATCTAAGTGAAGGGAATGAAAGGGAAGGGGCGGGGAGAAGAAGATAAGGGAAAAGAAGTGGAAGGGTAGGAGAGAAGAAGTAAAGGGAATGAAAGGGAAGGGGAGAAAGAGATAAGGGAAATAGAAGAGGAAGGGTAGGAGAACAGAAGTGAAGGGAAAAGAAGTGACAAGGAGGGATAGAGGAGCACTACAGAATGACAGACAGACAGACAGACACAAACACTTGAATAGCAGCCTAACAATAAAAACTTCCATTATTTTTTTTACCTGATGAAATCAATGAACACGGCTTTAAGAAAAAGTACATTACAAAAATCTATAGTTTACATACTTATAAGTCTTAAAAATGCTTCACATGGCATTCTTTATTTTAATAAATAGTGCTCTTGAATTCAATTTCAATATATAAAAGTAACAGGAATGGCTGTCAGTCAGTGTGTCTGTACCTTATGTTGGACAGATATGGTTCTCCTTTACAATGTAGCTTTTTATAGGTCCTGAGAAGATTTATTATTTTGGTGGAGGTTAACACAAACGTCCCAAGAAAAATCACCCCTAGAAACAAATGCCCCCTCTAAAAATATTTCTCAACTTCAATTGAAAATTGGGGGATGGGGGTCGACTTGCCCTCCTCCCTCCTTACGCCTCAAGTTCACCCAGAGGCCTCTATTGGCATAGCCTAAGCGGCTATGCCAAATAATGTTTCAAATAAATAAATGATCTGAAGTTTACTACAATTTTGACACTCTGTATATTTGTATATTTATTTACATTTCATTTCAACACGGGGGCTACTGGGGCTCAGGGGTTGTCATCCTCCAAATTAATTCCATTTGAAATTACTGAAAATTTAGATATTAGTAAGTTGGTGTAAAATTGTTTTGTGCTGTAACTAAAGAGAAGTGGGTAAGAAGGGGGGGTGGGGAGAAGGAAGTGGGTTGTGGGGAAATTTTCACTTATAATTGTTTGTCAGAATTCTGTTCCTTTTCCCTGACAAGAGCTAAAATTTATTTCAACATCAAATTTGAATTCACAAATTGTACAAAATTTTGACTCGCAGACACAAACAATGTAATTGTAGAGATCTTAAGGGATATGACAACAGACGCTAAATTAATGTGCGGAGCCAATGATGATAAATAACATTAAATCTTAATTAATGAAGGATATTTCTAGCAATTTTGAAAACTATGGACCTGGTTAATCTTTCATTTATGTATCCCTTTGATACATGGTTCTTTATTTTAGAGGTTATTGAAAAGGTCACAAAATTTAGATAAAATACATTTAAATAAAAGAAATTAAGAAAATATTTAAAAGCAAAGCATTTGGGTATATTGACATATTTTAAAGTTTAAAAAAAATCTTATAGTGATTGATTTATTGACAATAATTCTATTAACATTAATTTGTTCTCTATTTTAAAAATTGATTGTAAATATTCTGCTACTTTTAGACATAATTGTCCGTGTTTAATAGTTGAATAATTACCTATTGCATCGTGTTGTAGACATAGGATATATGAAAAATTATCATTTTTATGATTTTCATACTGATATTCGTGGAAAATCGTCTGTAATTTGATTCTATAAATGTTTTCCTTTTGACCCAAAAAAAATATCTTTTTATCTTTTAACCAGGGAGGTAGGGGACATTGGTATACAAAGTTTTATAACCAGATTCCAGTTTTCGTTTACATACAAAATTTGGGTACTTTAATTGAATTTTGATTAGGTAGTTGATTTCAAATTTTTACATCAATAATTTATAATGTACAGAATCGTTTGATTATTGTCATTTGGGATGCATATCAATTCATTGTCTTATCCTTTATATCCCTGCTCTTAACTCGTTTCCCTAATTTTTAGAACAAAAATATACATAAAAAGCTCGTTTTAGTGTTTTGTCTTGCTGCAAAAAATTCAAATGTTTTTGTTATTTTTCCTTTATGTTAAAAAAAGCGCGAAAATGAGAACAAATTGCACACATACTAATTTTAAATTCTTAGATTTTTTTAAATTTTTTCTTAATTTGCATTCTTAGAAGATTAATTATTAGTGTTGTTGACTATCTGTCCTTTACTGTAATAATAACATGCAATGAGTTAGCTGAACTTATGCTCGTAAAAGTTCTGTGTACCCGTTAAAATCAGGGTGTCGGAGCCGTTTAATTTTGATGCGGCTCCGGCTCCTACCTTAAAATTAATATATAATTTTTGTTCATTATTGAATTTGATAAAATAAAATAAATAATATAAAATATTTTGCTTTTATTTGATTAAAGCTATATAAAAGTAGAAGGATGTGTGTTTATTTCTTAAGTAACAATAGTTTTTCAGTTTATTACATGAAAATAGACCGTTGCCAAATTATAATATTACTTTAAAAAATCTTTTTAGCTAATCTGGAGCCGGAGCCGTTTTTAACTAAAAATACTCCGCTCCACTAAAAATGTTGCTGCTCCCGGCTCCGGCTCCAAAACACTGGTTAAAATAATACTACATACTACTGCTAAAAAATGTTTATATATCCTAAGAAATCATATTTTTAAAAAGTTAAATATTAGATTTTGTTAGTTGGGCGTAGCAAAGTTTCTAATGAGGCATTACAACTTGAAAAATGACAGAAAAAATATGAGAACTAGTTTTTAACAAGGATAAGTAAATTTCAAAGCAAACAAAACATAATAAGAACATCAAAATGTTAGACAGTCATAGAATTTTAATAAAATCTTTTGGGGTATTTCGCAATCAAACAGTTAAAATATCAAATCTTGACGTTTTATTTAAACTAACTAACCACAACTTGAGTTCTTTATTTCAATGAAGCTTTATACAGATACTATACATGATTTTGTCTATTTTTTTATTTATTAGGGCGATATTTCTTAAAGTATCTAATAATATCAAAAGAAATTGCACAAATAAAACTTGCTTTTGCAGCTTGACGAAATTAATTAATTGAATGAATGATTTGCGGACGGCTAGCTAAATTTATAAAGTGTAACGGAACCTCTAATACGATAAAATTGATATAAAGTGTAAAATTTAGAAATCACTTTTCAAAAAAATTATTATGTTAAAGGTAAATTTTGAGTTTTAAAAAAAACTGGAACAAGGAGGGGTAAAAAGAAAATAAATAATTAAGCTAATGACTTAAAAAGGAATTTCCTGAACATTTTAAACTTTAAAGTAGCGAAGCTTCCCTATAATTAAGTTTTGTCTGTACGTCACTTCGCCTGTCTTACTAAAGCAAACATCCATATTATGTTTGTTGGTGGATATTAAAAATAAAATAAAAATACATAATTGGCTAACCTTTAATGAAATTGAAAATTACAAAAAAATTATTTAGCATAATGATTTAAAAAACATTAAACGACTATATGAATCTTCTACGCTTACTTCCTAACTTTTGCTTTTTTCATCTAAATTATTATTAGCTTGTTATTGCTGCGGTACCTTTTAATATATTTGTCCTTGAGAGGTTGATATTTCACAGCTTCACTTTCCAAGAATTTTACTTTAAATCTTTCAGCAAAATTACTTTTTTACTTTGTTTTGAAAGAATTTAAAAAAAAAACAGGTATTTTTGAAATTTATTTCAACATATTGATGTTTTTTAACAACTTAAGCTAGATTATTATAATCTAATAAAGTGAAACTTGAAGCTGGCTGAAATAAAGATCCCCTATCCACCCCCTTTACCTCATTCCCTCCTCTCCTACTGGATGAACAAACTGACCAATTAATGATGTCTATTTTAGCAACTTAAATTTACGACAATTTTTTCCATGTCATAATATCCCCGTATATTCTATATATATTTTTATAAGAAACACCGCCTTTTTGTATTTTTTGTTTTAATAATTATGTTTTTTTCAGGCCTTGTAAAGCGGGACACAGTTGATGATATTGAAGACTCTATCAATGATATATTCAATGGAAATGATAATCCACTCGATGATCTCAAGGTAATAGATTTAAGCGCTGTACATGAAGCTTTTTATAGGACCTGTTAGAAATGACCTCATTCTGGCTTACCATAGACAATTAAAATGTATACTGGCCAGCCATTGGTAATTTATTCTGTGTATTGGTCTATCATTTGTCAATTGTATTATATGACGTAATTTTTTATAGGCATCATAAAGAGCTTCGCTATACATTTATAGGATTTTAAACATGTTATTGATCAATCAATCAAACAATAAAATTTAAAAATGAAACTACTTTATAACTATTAACTGTCTGGAACATCTGTACAGTATCTATATACTGTTGTTATTAATATTATAGGAGGGAGGTATGTGTGTTGTGAACCGTAACTGTCTGGAACCTATACACAGTATACTGTTATTATTAGTATTATAGGAAGGAGGTATGTGTGTTGTGAACAGTAACTGTCTGGAACCTATACACAGTATACTGTTATTATTAATATTATAGGAGGGAGGTATGTGTGTTGTGAACAGTAACTGTCTGGAACCTATACACAGTATACTGTTATTATTAATATTATAGGAGGGAGGTATGTGTGTTGTGAACAGTAACTGTCTGGAACCTATACACAGTATACTGTTATCATTAATATTATAGGAGGGAGGTATGTGTGTTGTGAACAGTAACTGTCTGGACCCTATACACAGTATACTGTTATTATTAATATTATAGGAGGGAGGTATGTGTGTTGTGAACAGTAACTGTCTGGAACCTATACACAGTATACTGTTATTATTAATATTATAGGAGGGAGGTATGTGTGTTGTGAACAGTAACTGTCTGGAACCTATACACAGTATACTGTTATTATTAATATTATAGGAGGGAGGTATGTGTGTTGTGAACAGTAACTGTCTGGAACCTATACACAGTATACTGTTATTATTAATATTATAGGAGGGAGGTATGTGTGTTGTGAACAGTAACTGTCTGGAACCTATACACAGTATACTGTTATTATTAATATTATAGGAGGGAGGTATGTGTGTTGTGAACAGTAACTGTCTGGAACCTATACACAGTATACTGTTATTATTAATATTATAGGAGGGAGGTATGTGTGTTGTGAACAGTAACTGTCTGGAACCTATACACAGTATACTGTTATTATTAATATTATAGGAGGGAGGTATGTGTGTTGTGAACAGTAACTGTCTGGAACCTATACACAGTATACTGTTATTATTAATATTATAGGAGGGAGGTAGGTGTGTTGTGAACAGTAACTGTCTGGAACCTATACACAGTATACTGTTATTATTAATATTATAGGAGGGAGGTATGTGTGTTGTGAACAGTAACTGTCTGGAACCTATACACAGTATACTGTTATTATTATTATTATAGGAGGGAGGTATGTGTGTTGTGAACAGTAACTGTCTGGAACCTATACACATTATACTGTTATTATTATTATTATAGGAGGGAGGTATGTGTGTTGTGAACAGTAACTGTCTGGAACCTATACACAGTATACTGTTATTACTAATATTATAGGAGGGAGGTATGTGTGTTGTGAACAGTAACTGTCTGGAACCTATACACAGTATACTGTTATTATTAATATTATAGGAGGGAGGTGTGTGTGTTGTGAACAGTAACTGTCTGGAACCTATACACAGTATACTGTTATTATTATTATTATAGGAGGGAGGTATGTGTGTTGTGAACAGTAACTGTCTGGAACCTATACACAGTATACTGTTATTATTAATATTATAGGAGGGAGGTATGTGTGTTGTGAACAGTAACTGTCTGGAACCTATACACAGTATACTGTTATTATTAATATTATAGGAGGGAGGTATGTGTGTTGTGAACAGTAACTGTCTGGAACCTATACACAGTATACTGTTATTACTAATATTATAGGAGGGAGGTATGTGTGTTGTGAACAGTAACTGTCTGGAACCTATACACAGTATACTGTTATTATTAATATTATAGGAGGGAGGTATGTGTGTTGTGAACAGTAACTGTCTGGAACCTATACACAGTATACTGTTATTATTATTATTATAGGAGGGAGGTATGTGTGTTGTGAACAGTAACTGTCTGGAACCTATACACAGTATACTGTTATTATTAATATTATAGGAGGGAGGTATGTGTGTTGTGAACAGTAACTGTCTGGAACCTATACACAGTATACTGTTATTATTATTATTATAGGAGGGAGGTATGTGTGTTGTGAACAGTAACTGTCTGGAACCTATACACAGTATACTGTTATTATTATTATTATAGGAGGGAGGTATATGTGTTGTGAACAGTAACTGTCTGGAACCTATACACAGTATACTGTTATTATTAATATTATAGGAGGGAGGTATGTGTGTTGTGAACAGTAACTGTCTGGAACCCCTACAGTACTGCAACAGAGAAAACCCCTTGAACCCCCACTGCCAATACGTGGTAAGTTTATTTCATTTACATATTTCATATTTTTTAAATTAATACAGACTGCAGACACCCATTAATTTCACAACTTTTGTCTGTTAGACCTTATGTATTTGCATTTATAAGATTTAGGCCATTACTTTTATATATTAGATTATTAGATACTATATGGCTTAAACACTAATTTGACAACTAACCTATTGATTGCTCGACCTTCATCTCGTGTAGGGTAATGAGTTTATCATAGCTCATAGGCTAAACTATAACTTCACGCGTCTTATATAGTACATAGTTCTTAAAATATTCTGAAATGTATTGAAATACCTTGAATTATATGTAGAGTGAAAGTAATCAGGGATCTAAAGGGATAAGATAATGGCCGATAAATTTATGTGTATCTCCAATTATGATTTACAAAAATATCCCATTCTGTAGATGTGTGTGAAACGTCTCAGTTTAAACTTTCAATTTAATGTATCAACCATTCAAAATTCAATTAAAGTCCAGAAACTTGTTAAGCCAACGAATAGGAAAAGTTTGGGGACTAGTGTAATAAATACATCATTGTCCTCTTCCTCCATGATTTGATGTAACTTGAAGTTTATCTTTGAATAGCATTAATGTTATAAAGTTACATATATGCACTGCACATTACATAAGGCATATCACAATATATTTAGTTATTTTCCCTTTTTTTTATTTGGACCATTTTTACCCCCCCCCCCCCCCCTTAAAACAAGAATTAGAAAATCTATTTTTAACCCAATTTTCGTTACGACAATGGATGTAGAATAAATTTAGCTAACTAATATGAAATCGTTATTTTATCTTCCTGAAAGTTTCACTTTATTAGAGAACATGAAAATCTGGTCTAAGGTCAAGGTAATAATATATCCATTGTTAAGACTCTTATATAATTCAATCATACTACTTTCTATCACGTTTAAATGTTCAGATTTTTAGATTTGATCAAAGGGTTGAATCATAGTAAACATTGAGATTAAAGTATTGTGCCAAATTCTATATGGCAGTGAGCAGTGCATGTATGATGTGCAACTTCACCTTAAAGGATTTATCATTACTTGGATGTTACACCAAATTACCATGTAAACTAGTAAAGTGAAACTTGTAGCGAGTTAATATAATGATTTTCCCTTCCAACCCCATCTCCTTCCCCTCTACTGGATGAACGAACTGACCAATTAATGAATAGTAACCTAAATTGACGATAATTTTACCCTGTCATAATATCCATGTATGTATATTCTACATCCATTTGTGTAACTTCACTTCTAACACAAATATGTAAAGCTTGACATTTGCATAGCATTTGACAGATATAATAGAGGTTGCCTCAAAGTTTTAACAAGGATGACAACATCCATACAACCAAAGATAAATAAAGATATAAAATCAAATAAAGTCGTTTAAATATTTTTGAACGTTATTACGTTATTAAATAAATAGTAAAGTTGTTATAAAAAAAAATCTAAATGGTCTTTCCAGGTAGCTAAAGGAACACAGTAATAGTGTCTGACTGATTATGACGTAACAAAAAAATTATTGACCAATGGTAAAATTTATAGTGGCCTCTCATTGGCTAATTTTTTTTGTTACGTCATAATCAGTCAGACACTATTACTGTGTTCTAGCTAAAGTAACAAAACTCATTGTTAAAGTTTTAAAATCAACATGACAATTCTAACATGCATAAATTTAGTATAATAATTTAACAGACAGTGAAAGACGGGAGAGACGACTATACAGGTAGAAAATCTTCGCATTTATTGATACTTAGAAGTGTTTGCATCCGACCAAGAGTTTTAAAGTTTACTTTTTAATTAAAATTTGTATTTTTATTACATTTTTTTAGTTGCTGGATATAAACCCCCTCAACCTTTAATATTTTTAACAACACCCTTTCTGAAGGTTTAATTCAGACGTTCCTAATGCCCCCTCCCCCAATTTTGACAAATTGTGTAAACGCGTCTGATTCCAATGATAAAATCCATATAAAAATATTTGCTTTTGTTTACCATATTTCAAGGGAATTGTGATTAAATTAAAAGGATTTTAAACAAACAAATTTGATTGATTAAACTTAAACTTTTAAACGGATATTGAAATTTAAATAGCGCAGATATTCTACATATAATTAGTTTTAGTTCGTACGTTCTTTTCAAGGTCTTCATAGAAGGTTACATATAGATAATAGGGTGTCATGATCTATAAATTTGATCAAACCTACCATAATTTGTAGCAAAGCTTCTCCTAAACTCACATAAATTTATGTTCGTATGTCCGTCCTTCGAAACATTATTGTAATTACAAAATATTGTATCCTTATGCTTTCAATTTAAAGCAATATTAAAATTTGAATTAAATATTTATAATATAAGTTTAAAAATTGCTACATGTTAAAGTTGCAATTCTTATAGTTAGGACATATTTGTCTCTGTTCTCTTACATTTTAGGGAAAATGTAAAATTTTTAAAATGTTAAAACATAGTGAAAGAAATACAGGGTGGCCACAATGTACGGATGTACGGAAATGTACGGAAATGTACGGATTTTTTAAAAAGTGCTAAAAAAATGTACGGATTGTACGGATTTTTCATTTTGGTGTACGGAATTTCCGAGCATGGTGTTATAATTAGTGTATTATCTTAAAAATTAAGTAAAATGTATCATTTTTTGGGATCATGAAAAGAAAACGAAGTTTCCTGTTTCGTCGTTTTTTTCACAGTAGCCTTTCTCCTATTTCTAGCCCTTGTCGGGGGCTCTAGCCCTGCGGGGCATATTTTCTAACCCTGCGGGGCAATCATTGACATTTAATTAACCTAACCTAACCTAAAATAACCCTTCAAAAGCTGCTGTGAAAAAATACGATGAAACCGGCAACTTCGTTTTCTTTCCATGATCCATTTTTTGTTCTGTATCATTATAATATTTGTAAGTTACATTTAGATTTCACGGGAACCAGTTTGGACAAGAATGGTGTACCAGAAGTTGAATTATTCAAACTATTCAAGATTTGTCTTCAAAGTTTCTATTCAAGGGGGGGGGGGGAAGTTCTGACACTTTTGCGTAAACAGTGATTATAGGCTTTGTCTTTGGAGTGAGAGGATAGGTTATTTGACAAAAAAGTTTCCTTTTGGGATGTAGTTTTCCTATTTTAAAAAATTTTTGGATTTGGCCTCCAGGTTCCGGTTCTAGGCCTCCAGGTGGATTCTGGACAAGTAAAAAAAAAATTTCAAGTAAGAACAAAACTTATTTAACAAAAGTAGCTTCTTTACAGATGGTATTAACTAATTTGAAGAAAATTTTGAAATCGGGCTCCAGGTTCAGGTACTGCAGGCCTCCAGGTGGATTCTGGACAGGTAAAAATTGAAAATTTTGACTTTAAAAGTTAGAACAAAACTTATTTAACAAAAGTAGCTTCTTTATAGATGGTATTGACTAATTTTAAAAAAATTTTGAAATCGGGCTCCAGGTTCAGGTGCTGCAGGCCTCCAGGTAGATCCTGGACAGGTAAAAATTGAATTTTTTTACTTTAAAAGTTAGAACAAAACTTATTTAACAAAAGTGGCTTCTTTATGAATGGTAGGAACTAATTTGAAGAAAATTTTGAAATCGGGCTCCAGGTCAAGGTACTGCAGGCCTCCAGATGGATCCTGGACAGGTAAAAACTGACATTTTTTTCTATTAAAGTTAGAACAAAACTTATTTAACAAAAGTTGATACTTTATGGATGGTATTAACTAATTTAAAGAAAATTTTGAAATTGGGCTCCAGGTTCAGGTACTGCAGGCATCCAGGTAGATCCTGGACGGGTAAAAATTGAAAATATTTACTTTAAAAGTTAGAACAAAACTTATTAAACAAAAGTAGCTTCTTTATAGATAGTATTAACTAATTTAAAGAAAATTTTGAAATCGGGCTCCAGGTCCAGGTTCTGCAGGCCTCCAGGTAAATCCAGGACAGGTAAAATTGAATTTTTTACTTTAAAAGTTAGAACAAAACTTATTTAACAAAAGTGGTTTCTTTATAGATGGTATTAACTAATTTGAAGAAAATTTTAAAATCGGGCCCCAGTCAAGGTACTGGTAGGATCAAGGTAGAATCAAGGAACAGGTAAAAACGGAAATTATTTACTATTTAAGTTAGGAAAAAATTTATTTAACAAAAGTTGTTACTTTTTAGCTAGTATTACCTAATTTGAAGAAAAAGACGAAATCAAGTTTTGTTCTAACTTTATTAGGAAAAATTTTCAGTTTTTATCTGTCCAGGATCCACCTGGAGGCCTGCAGTACCTGAACCTGGAGCCCAATTTCAAAATTTTCTTCAAATTAGTTCCTACCATCCATAAAGTATCAACTTTTGTTAAGTAAGTTTTGTTCTAACTTTTAAACTAAAAAATTTCAATTTTTACCTGTCCAGGATCTACCTGGAGGCCTGTAGTACCTAAACCTGGAGCCCAACTTCAAAATTTGCTTTAAATTAGTTAATACCATCCATAAAGTATCAACTTTTGTTAAATAAGTTTTGTTCTAACTTTTAAAGTAAAAAAATTCAATTTTTACCTGTCCAGGATCCACCTGGAGGCCTGCAGTACCTGAACCTGGAGCCCAATTTCAAAATTTTCTTTAAATTAGTTAATACCATCTATGAAGTATCAACTTTTGGTTAATAAGTTTTGTTCTAACTCTAATAGAAAAAATTTTCAGTTTTTACCTGTCTGGGATCCACCTGGAGACCTGCAGTACCTGGAGCCCTATTTCAAAATTTTCTCCAAATTTGTTCCTACCATCCATAAAGAAACAACTTTTGTTAAATAAGTTTTGTTCTGGAGGCCTGCAGTACCTGAACCTGGAGCCCAATTTCAAAATTTTCTTCAAATTAGTTAATACTATCTATAAAGAAGCTACTTTAGTTAAATAAGTTTTGTTCTAACTTTTTAAGTAAAAAATTTCAATTTTTACCTGTCTAGGATCTACCTGGAGGCCTGCAGTACCTGAACCTGGAGCCCAATTTCAAAATTTTCTTTAGATTAGTTAATACCATCCATAACGTATCAACTTAATGTTAAATAAGTTTTGTTCTAACTTTAATAGAAAAATTGATCTTGATCAGTACCTAGTATGAAACCAATTTTACTAAATAATATATTTACTACATAGTAGAAAAATGTACGGAAATGTTCGGAAAAATGTACGGATTTTTTTTTAGCATGCACGGAAATGTACGGATTTTTTTTAAAAACCTTGTGGCCACCCTGGAAATACTTTGTTTTGTTTTCCCATCATTTAGAATGTACAATGCCACTTAGCAGGTCTATTACAAATTCTTTTCTTTTCACTTCTTCAATTTAAAGAAATAATTGTAAAAAGCTCATTTATGTTTTGTCTTATTTATGAATCCATTTCCAGAGTTCTTAAAGGATTAGACACTGAACGATGAATTCATATACAACCACAATTATTACCCCTTTTCTAGATTAAAATTATTGGTGGAAAAATTTGGACACTGCAAGATTCGACCAAACAATGAAGATTTATAAAAAGTTTTTAATCTAAGGAAAATGAGTTTGTTCTATAAAACTTTGGATAGCATTATGATTTAAAGTCTATTACCCCCCCCCCCCATTCCTCGATCCTTCTTTCTAATAACAATATTACAAAAAAAAATTAAAATCTGGTATCATTTGCTGATTACCTAAGATGACAATTATGTTAAGGAATGAACCCAAATATTATATTTTAGGTGTGGGTGTGGGTTGGTCTGGGCATCCTGGGCGCACTCCTTCTCCTCACCATCTTTGGCAGCTGTCTCTGCTGTTCATGCTGCTGTCTGCACGGTCTCTGCAGAAAGAAGTAAATCAGCTGTGGCAGCCATTATACCGTACAAACATTTTGTAAACAGACAAACAGCAGCAAAAGTAAAAGTTACTCAAAATTAATAATGTAGAAATCAAAATAATTAAATGTCTCAATTTTTAAATATTCTTGGTTTCCTTTTTTAATTGTGTAACTGTGAAAATGATATTTATTTATTTAAAAATGTATTTTTTATTCTCTATAGTGCAAAATTAACTGAATGATTCGGCTTTTCATTTAATGACAAAAATGCCAAAATTGTTAAATACTATTTACCAATGAAAAGGGTGTCAAAAAATGTCTTTAAATGTCTAAAGCTGATGATTTTTTTAAGCTTCCAATTGCTCCAAATTTTAGCTGTGCTTTAATACTCTGCTTTTTTGAAAATGTACATGCAAATTATATAAAAATATGAGAAAGGTTTCGTGAGATTGAATCAAATTTTTTTTACTAAATATTTTCTTTATTGCAAGTTTTTTTAAATAAATGTTTTATACAAAATTCTATGTATGTATTAATTAAGTGTAAAAGAGATTTTTTCGCATTAGCCATTTTTCTCACAAAAACCGTCAATTTACTACATTTTTTAAAATTCTAAAGGCATTATTTGTACCAACTATTCATTTCTAAAAAAAAATATTTATAAGTATTGTAATATTTATGAAATCAATTTAAAGTTAGCTAATAAAAAACAAAAATTCCGACCTGACATAAAAAACATCTAATATTTTTATTTTTACATCTTATTAGCCAACTTTAACTTTTTAGTATATTTTTAATTTTTCATTTTGAAAATCTTTATACTTTTTGAATAAATTGCCAATTTTAGAGAATAATTGTTTTACAAAGTGAGTGTTATGTGAAATCATGTCTATAGGTAAATTAATTATTAGAAAAATTAACTTTTTTGTAATATTTATTATACCCATAAGTCTGATTTTCAACCTATATGTACCAAAAAGAATTAGTGATCTTTTTTTCTCCAGTGAAAAATCAAAAACTTTTACCACTAGCCCCTCCAAAAAGCTTCAAAATTTTCGTGAATTTTTTTGTCATCTTGTTTTATTTTATAAGTTAGGATGAAAAACTAAATGAAAAGTTGATTTTTCATTTATAATATTTATTTATCACATCGTGCTACAGACAGCTTTCCGTGGATATTAAAATGAAAAATTATAAGATTAAAACCAGTTTTGATAGCCATGAAGGGCTAAAGGCCCAGGCTAACAAAAATGGCATTGAATTTATGATTTTTAATTTAATACTCGTAAAATAATTGTCTATAATACAATGCTATACAATGGTTTTTCAATTTGGCTAAGAACCGGTTCTAATCCAGCAGATATTTATCGGTCTCGAAGCCATACTGGAAAAAAAATGTTATAAATCAAATATAATGATGAAAATCAAATCAACAAGTTTTTCATCATCCTAACTTTACCAAAAAGTGAAAATGAATGTATAAAAGTGTGATTGAATTTTTTTATATTTATTTAAATTGCTTCTAACTTTGATATTTCTGATCTGATGCTTTGTATGAATCTCTATTATTGCCAATGTAATTTTTATAATAAAAGTATCATTAAGTATTCTTTTTATTAGGTAGTCTATTATAAAAAAAAACTTGTAGGTGAAAGAAAACATAATATGAACAAGAGTGCTTTCCAGCACCAAATTCCATCCACCCCTTCCCTTATATTGAAAATACATTTTAAACAAAGTGGTGGGTGTGCATAATAAGTGATATAAGTTTTCTGGAATTGTAATGTAGGGAGTAGATTTGAAATATGCATCAAATTTTAAGGATTTTTTATAAAATTCGTTTTTTGTATAATTTTTTATCTAAAAGCGGAAATACAAATTAAGTTAATTAATTTTGGCATCTGTGATTGGTGGATTTAAAAAATCTGCGCTCTGATTGGATGTCGTACATCATTCAACCAATTAGAGCGCAGGTAGTTTAAAATCCACCTATCCTATTGGTCAAAATTAATTAACTTAAAATGTATTTTCGCTTTTAGATAAAGAATTTTACAAAAAACGAATTTTATAACAAATCCTTAAAATTTGATGCAGATTTCAAATCTACTCCCTACATTAAAATTCCGGAAAACTTATATCTCTTAGTGCATAATAGGCCTAAAAGGGTACTTAGAGGGTGAACGCCTGAACACTAACAGCCTTAATGATAACTATTAAATTGTTGACTATATATCTCGCTGCTTAGTGTCCAAACAAGATGGACGTACGGATTGATAGAGTGGCTGCTTTTACAAAAAAAAATTCTAATTGTATAATTTTTAATTTAATTTTAAATTTTTAATAATCTTTAAAAGAGCTAAATAGAAATAGAAATGTACATATATGTGTTGTTGGTTTTTTTTTAAAATCTCAAAAAATAGCCTATAAAAAAAATAAGAAACTTGTTAGTTTCGTGACCAGTTCGTGATCTGTAAATGATTATATAATGTGGTATTTTCTATCACAGTGGCTTCACTCATAACTTCTCGAGGCTCCCCAAAAGAGAGGGCCTTAGAGTACCTCAAAAATTTATTTTGTTTTAAATATAGCTGTGTCTACATATTTATTAAGAGGGTGACGAAAGTCGGAAAAAAAAATTTTTCAAATTTTCTGAAAATTGTGGAAGGATCGGTAAAGACATTTAAGAGATCTTACTAAACTTTCATACTTTCTAAGCCTGAAATCAAAACCAGTTTGGATGCTTTGGTTTTTTATAAGAGGGATTGCCATATTAGGTTGAGGTTAAAACTTGAAGTTGATTTTTAAATTGTAATAGATTGGTTTCCCTGAGGCATACATACAGCTGCCGAGCCCTGTTCAAAATAACAACTTTCAATATTTGCATAAAAACTATGTATTAATTTAACCAAGTAACAAAGTGTACAATTTCTACAATAGGCCGAGACGTGCACATTTGGGTCGAATTTGATCCACTGACAAGAGTTTTTGGATTTATTGTAACTGGTTTCTACCCCATCCCTTATCCTATACCCCACTTTTGCTTTCATTACAAAATTCTTCCATCCAAACTTAACAACGCTACTCAATAATGTAGCTCACCAAATTTACACATAAACTGACATTAAAATGCGAAATACATATCATTCATTATGAAAATGATATATCCAAGTGCGTCTGTCGATAAAAAGAGAAAGACGCAATCACTCATTTAGCTCTTTATTTTTAATTTTTTTAGTTTAAAACTATTGTACTCAGCTAATCCTTGGCTGATTTAGGCTTTTAATTATATCCTGGCTGAGACAAATTTAGATCCGTTGACTAATCAAAAATCGGTTCAGTTAGAGGGATACCTAACGTCTCATTTTATTGCTACCCAAGTCTTATAACTACGTTGTAATAATATGTAACCCCCTAAATTAAGTTTAGATAAATGTGTACTATATATATTTAAATCACGCCCCTACCGCGTGGGTTAGTTTGGCAATCCTTTGTCAACAACCCACATTTGTGGTATGGGGGGAGGGGAAGTTATACCCTCCCTAACTAATTGTAGGGAGGGGTTTGTACTCCATTTAGGAAAAATTTAATTTCCTGGAAGGGGTAAAAATGTTATTTTTTGCCTTCCAAAACTCTATCTTAGTCAAAGCTTTTTTAGGGGCTGGTGGCTAAAATATTTTTATTTATATCAAGTGATATACCCCCCCCCCCCCCCCATCAAAACCAAAATCATGTACACGCCCTTAATTTCTCGCCCTGGTCAAATTAATCTTCTGGCCAAATGAAAGCATGTCTCAATAGATTTATTATTAACTGGATATTATACCTGATTTCACAATTAAATGATACTTGTAGCTGGCTAAGATGACGATACTTCATCTCCTCCCGCCTCCCCCTTCTAGATGAACGAACTGATCAATAAACAAGATCCATGTAAGCAACCTAAATTGACAACAATTTTTCCCTGTCATAATATCCACGTATATTCAATATACATTATGAAAGCATGCCTGGAAACGTGAAAGAATTTATTTTTAAAACAAGTTTTAGAATTAAAAATTGCGCAATATTTTTTCCTGCAATATATTATTATACATTGGCATGTTCCATATATGAAACAAGGAAAAGTATGTAAATTACCAAAAATTAAACTTTATTGATGCAAAATTGAAAATTGCAATTTTTTCATTCTCAAACGTTTGAATTTGAATCGTGATCTAGCATAATCAGCAAATTAACATTTGCAAGGAGTGATCTACTTAGTTTTTGCTGCTTGACAGCTAAAAATAAATTGCAAAAAAAAGAATTGGGCTAGGCTTAGCGGCCAAAAAAAAATAAAGATCAAATTTTTGGGGCTTGTCAACGATGGCTGCAAAGCCATTTAAACCATAACTTGTCTGTTTTTATTAATATTTAATTTTATGTCAAAGGTTCTTCCTTTTATATGCACAGCTTTTTCGTATCTGCGCTGTTTCTCTTTGAAAAAGGCATCTAGTTTTTTTTATTTTTGCACGAACAAAAAAAAAATTGAAGCTTCAGAAATAATTTCTAGCCGTTCAAGGGGAACTTCTTATAATTCCCTGAAAACTAATCTTGTTTCTCGTTTTTTTAGCCCGTGCCTTCGGCACCTCGGGGCTAAAAAACTGGTTTTAATCTTATAATTGTACATTCTATATCCGCGGAAAGCCGTTTATAATACGATGAAAGAAATAACTATTGAAAAATTTTTTTCTCTTACTGGGGCACAATATTTGCAAATGAGTAACTCAAAAATTGATATATTATTACTTGGATGTTACATTAAATTTTTATGTTCTCTAATTAAGTGAAACTCATATCGTGCTAAAATAACTATACCCCCTTTACCCCATCCTAAAAAATGGACGAACTGACCAACATTTAGCAATTTTTACCCGGTTATAATATCCACGTTTATTCTGAATCCGCTTTTGCAAAATCGATTATATTGATACAAGATAAACTAATCCCCCCCCCCCCTTAACATATCATTTTCTAATATGTTATTAAATTATTTTCTCGTATTCATTCGAATCCGGTGGATAGGAACCGGTTCTCATGAATACGAAAAAACTATGTCTAGCATCGTATTATAAACGGCTTTCTACGAATATAAAAATGTACAATCGTAAGGTTAAAACCAGTTTTTTTAGTCCGTGCCTTCGGCACCTCGGGGCTAAAAAACTGGTTTTAATCTTATAATTGTACATTCTATATCCGCGGAAAGCCGTTTATAATACGATGAAAAAAAAACTATTCTCGTATTCATTCGAATCCTGTGGATAGGAACCGGTTCTCATCCATACGAAAAAACTATGTCTAGCATCGTATTATATCCAGCTTTCTACGAATATAAAGATGTACAATCCGAGGTGCCGAAGGCACGTGCTAAAAAACTGGTTTTAATCTTATAATTGGACATTCTATATCCGCGGGAAGCTGTTTATAATACGATGAAAGAAATAACTATTCTTGTTTAAAGAATTCAATTGAAAGTAAAACTAAAATCTCACAATGTTGTTAACAACAAAAACATGTATAAGGTCCGAGCTCTATTTTAAATAATTTTAGTTGTCTTTAGTTCTTTAAACAGTGAACATGTAAATAGAATTACTTGACCAAAGTTTAGTGTTTGAAATTATTTTGTAAATATTAGTTAAAATTCATTCGATTGTAAGTGAACAATATTTTATCAGATTTAAATGTATGTTAAATTTTTTTAATCTTTTAAATAATTAGCATATTATTTTGTTTTAGTTTTTAAAAAAAATACACCAAGAAAGTCAAAGTTGTTTTTCCACTTTCCCTTAAAAAACTGATTTTGAAGTTAAGTTTTAAGATTGACCCCTTTGTAAATTGGTGTGTTTAAGCATTGTGCTGTCAGAGATCTAAAGGGATAAAACAATGACCGATAAATAGATGTACATCTCCATTATGCAATGTAGATACTCATAATCACCCATTTTGTAGATTACAAATAGGGTTGGACACTCAACCTATTAAAATTCTATGAAAGTTCCCAAAGTTTTTCATCCAACAAATAAGAAACGTTATTAAAAACAATTTGGGAACTAGTGTAATAAACAACGCAATATCTCCTCCTCCCTGTAATCCTTATACTAAAGTAACAGGATATTTGTTTGTCTGTGTATCTGTGTGTCTGTACCGAAGGATCTCGCTAACCGCTGAACCGATCGGGTTCTCCGTAACAGGGTAGCTTCTCATATATGGTCTCGGGAAGGTTTATAACTATTTTGGGGGAGGGTACCACCACCCTCCCAAGAGAAATCACAATAAAATCAAAAATATTAAATATTTAGTGTCGCTAGCATAGTCGCGCTGCGTAGATGCATGAATTTAACAATTGATAACATAGACAAGTTATTTCTCAAATTAGATATTTAAAATAAAAAAAAAAACATTTAAAGGCCACTAGAGGCCTCTAGGGGCGTAGCCGCTAGTACTGAAATAGAGTAGTATATAAACAAGGATAAGACAATAGACGATTAATTGATGTGCACCCCAATAAACCTATATCGGAAAATTTTAGTCGCTGCTAGTTTGTCTACCTAATCACCATTTTCAAAAGTCCATTTAATTTTTTTAGGCCAACGAATAAGATAAAGTTATTATAAAACTTTTTGAACAAAATGATTTATAGTCCAATGTATCCTAGTTTACTGAAAAAGCTCTTTTTAAGAACAATTAAATAAAATCCATTTGTTGTCAAACTTATTTCTCTTTTAATACTCTAAGTTAGAGCTGCATTTAAACAAATGATTTCTTCAACTAACTTCTGAGAATTTTCCATGTTTCAATGAATCCCAAATCTTTCAGGGATTTTAAGGGACAGACAATTGACGATAATTTGATGTCTCTCCATATGAAAAATTACAAAATTGATGATAAAATATAGAAATTATTTTTTAATAACCAAATCAAGATATAATGATTTAATATAAGATGTAAACTATTAGGGCGAGCAAATTTTCCCTCACATTGTCCGCTCCCGCCCTGCAATTAATCTACAAAGAAAGTTTAAATTTTATACAGATTTGGTCATTAAATTGTGGTTCTAGTGATTTTTCCTGTTTATATTATTTAGATTTTCTTTCAAATATTTTTTTTTATAAATATTAAGTTAGCTTTGTGTGTCGGGGAAGTGTAGAAATGACGAGCAACACTACTAAGTAGGGGAGAATGCCCTTACCCATAACCAGGTGTAACTAATAACCATGCAATAATTAGAACTTCTTGACAAAGGTTTGATGTATGTTGGGTATACCAATCTGATGATTAGACTTTTTACATCGCAATTTTATTCTCCCCCAGAGGTAATTGTTTGTAAATCGTGTATCATATGTAAAATTTCATTATTATAATAAGAAGTTAAGGTTTAAATATTATGTTTCTTGGAATTTTGATAATAAAAGCTTTTTTACTTTATAACAATATTGATATTTTTTAACTTCTTTCTGGATTTGTGAAAATCACTAATAGGGATATTGTCATCCTTGTTGGATTATTTTATTCATTTCAAGAACAAAAGTACATGTTAGCATAAGCTAATTAAAAAGTACATGTCATGTCCTAACCGTAATATAATTATTTTTAACCTTTATTTTTGTCATATCATCAAACTTATAAAAAGTTACTGACTCGAATTAATAAATATGACATTAAAAAACAGCATTTTAACATATTATATAGTACAATAGGCTGCGCCCCTAGAGGCCTCTATGGGCACTTGAGTAAAGGGGGAGGGGAGGGGTAAATCGACTCTCAACTTTAATTTTAAAAGAAAAGAAAAAAAATAAGGCACCATTTGTAAATAAGTAAAACAATAAATTGCATTCTCATTACAACTTTCAACTTTTTCTATTAATCAGTGCAGGAGTCCAGGGAACATTAGACTGTAAATTAATGCAGTGGTACCCAAAAAAAAAAATTTTTACACGTTATCTTTTTAAGCTCAAAAACTTTGGTTACTTTAGTTGAAATTTTATTGGCTGGTTCCAAACTAGTAGTGTCCAACCTTTCCAACCAATAATTTTTATCTACAGATTGGGTATTTTGTTCATAATCATTGGAGATCCACATCAATTTATCGTCCATTGTCTTATCCTTTTAGATTCCTGCTATTCATGGAATCTTCCTCTTAGTCCAATTATTTTTTATTCTAAGAATAATTTTAAAGTGAAATGTACTACTATTTGATGAGTTGTCATATTAAACTAAAAAACTTTTAAAATAATTAGAATAGATCAATTTATAAGATAAATTTAATGGATCTTTGATCTGGTTGATTACAGAAAAATTTATGGACTTTTTTGTTAAAGGAATATCCAAATTTCCTTAGAGTACCTTTACTGGCTTTACTGATATAGTGTTGAATCTATTCTCACAAGGTTTGTCTGTCCGTCCATCCAGCTAGCAATATACGTCAGTCAATTCTTGGCGCTGCAAATGCAAAGAATTTACTCGACTGTTGTTTTATATAGTCTACGGATTTTTGTGTTGATAATTTTCTTTTTAACTTTTAGCGATAACTTCCCTAGAGGCCTCTATAGGCACTTGAGGGAAGGGGAGTAGAAGTGACCCTCCACTTTCCAGATTAGTTTTTAGAAGAAAAAATAAAAAATTAGGCAGAGAAATTTTTTATTTCAGTGATTATCTCGGGAGGTTGTAAGTACCTTCCTTAAAAATAGGTAAAACCCTTCCCTAGACATCAAAGAATCTTCACTGTAAAGGATAACTATGTCAATCCAGTGGTTAAATAGATTTTAAGGTACAGATACAGGGCAGATAAACATCCTATTACTTTAAAAAATATATCTTGCTGTTTTGTAAGATAGCTGTTCTAAATTTCATACTGCATTGTAGATAAATCATCATGCTAAAATATCATATAAAGACACTTTAAAATAGACACAACAAATTAGATATCTAGACTGAGTCGATTGAATTATAAGTAGATATTGTTTTTTTAAAGAATATCTGTAACTGGAGCCGGATTAAAGTAAAACAATAGATAGGGAAGGTGTTAAATAATTGTATGCCCCCTCCCCGTGGACTCTGAGCCCACTTTCAGTTGGTTCTTTGGTATCATCCATATAGCGACGCAAATATTAACACAGACAAGTCGCTACAAAAGAGTAGGAAGTGATTCGCTAGCAGACGAAAAGGATTCTCTGAATTATTTATCTATATTAGTGCATTTATTGGCGCGGAAATCTCCTATTTTTGATAATTCTAGAAAGTATTACTAGAGGTACAACCAATAATCTTCCAAAAAAAAAGGTATTACCAAAGTCATTTAGGGATATTAAGTAACACACTCTTGATTACTCTATTTTTAATGAATGTGAAGTTGTTGCTTCTGGGCCCTAATTGCAATATTTCTAAATCATAAATATTGCAAGTATCAAATTTACAGAAGGAGAAGTGTAGAAGTGTAATGCCTTGATCTATAAACAGGTGCTAGTTATTTAATATTCCAGTGAGAATAATATTGTATATTCTTTCATCTATAGTCTCCTATAGTCTCATATATTCCAGCATTTATGGACAAAAACTAATTGAAATTACTCTATATTTACTTCTATTAGATACATAAATTTAAATACAAATAAATTGTATATTTTGAATGTAGATACATTTTTATCCAATTAAATTTGTCTCTAAGCATTATATTCTGTTGTAGGTAGGACTTGTTGAGTCACTTAAATATTTTTGAAACTTTAATGTTGTAAATTTGTGTTTCACCTGTTTACCTAGTTTTTCACCTGAACTGCAAAAGAGGCCTCTAGGTTCATTTAAGGAAATGAAGAAAGGTGGGCAGAGAGCTGACCCTTTACTTTTAAATTTAGTTTTTGAATAAAAAAAGACTCCTTTATTGGGGGAGGGATTTTTGTATAGGTGATTTTTCTGGGTGTGGGAATTGGTACCCTCCTTCTCTAAACCTTGTTTGGACATTTCAAAAGCTTCGTTGCAAAGGAGAACCAAATCAGTTCAGATAGATCAGCTACACACAAAAAGACGCAAAAATACACAAGACACACGGACATTCTGATATTTTAAAATAATGATATCTTAAAACACGTATCAATGCACCTAATTACTCCCTTCTAACAATTTTAGAGGATAAATAACTTCATTAAATGGATTTATTACTGCTTGGATCTTACACTAAAATGTTAACCCGTCGTCCCCCTTTAAGCCACCCCCTCACCTCGTACTGGATGGACGAAATGACAAATAAATGGCAGGGAAAGAGCAACCTAAATTGAAGACAATTTTTCACCTGTCATAATATCCATAATATTCTGTATACAAACTTCATTTGCTCATTTAAAA
Source organism: Acartia tonsa (assembly GCF_053477335.1). Taxonomy (NCBI): domain Eukaryota; kingdom Metazoa; phylum Arthropoda; class Copepoda; order Calanoida; family Acartiidae; genus Acartia; species Acartia tonsa. The sequence continues at coordinate 32,812,949 of NC_137262.1, read as the reverse complement.
TGTTAGAGCCACCAGGAGTTTGCGACCTTCAATCTCTCTTTTGTCATTCAATTAATGTCATCATATTTCTTTAGCATGTTGATATAAAAATTTATATTATTGTAGTAGTTTAATTATATTAGCCTTCATGTTAATATAGTGAATATTTATATGTTATAATGCAAACATATTATACAAAATATTTTTATAATGTTATTAAACATGAAGTTTTAAATTTGAACAACTATAAAGCATTATATTATTATCACTATCTTAATATTGATAAAATTATATTTGGTTATGCTTTAAATTAAAGTTCTTGCATTTAAACCTATAACGTTTCAGGACATATAATATAAAGATTTTAAAAAGTTTAATTCAGCTTTGTATTGAAATATTTGATGTTAGGAAAGCAACTCTTTCTAGTTATTTATCATAATTTCGTAATAATGTTCATGCTGAAATGGGTATTCCAAATATTTTGGCAATTTTTTATCACATGGCAAAAATTTCTTTCTCCTAATAATTCGGAAACATACTCTTAAATGAGAAAAATGACAAAAATAATGCGTGTTTAATTTAAAAATTTATGAATTGTAGTTCCAAAGAATAATACATTAGCCTAGTTCACAAAAGACATAGGTCGACCTCTTGAAATTTTAGGTCAACCTACAGAGTCTTTAGGTTTACCAATTTTATAAAAGTAATTATTTGTTGGTGGTACTTATTTAGGTTGAACTATTAAAAAAATGGTCGACCTTAAAAAGTTATTTGTGAAGTGGGCAATTATCGTTTTAAACACATAAATATCAAGTGTATTCTCCGACATTTTACCACCTTATTACAACATTCATTAATGAGCCAATTATTAAAAATGATAAAAAAAACTTCATTTAAATAAAAATCTTTAAAATTGGTTTTTGGTCATACCATATTGCTTCCTTTACCATCCCAAATATAAAACTAAATTATATTTCTGTAGACTAGAAAGTAATGAGATAAAATGAGTAAGGTTGGTGACAAAACTGAAGAGCTTGTCAATTTTAATTCATTATTACTTCAAGTGGGCGGGGCTGGAAAATTTACTAGGATCCAACTGTGTATCTCTCTAATAAGGTAAGTTATCTATCTATCTATACTACTTCAAGTGGGCGGGGCTGGAAAATTCACCAGGATCCAACTGTGTATCTCTCTAATAAGGTAAGCTATCTATCTATCTATACTAATTCAAATAGGCGAGGCTGGAAAATTTACTAGGATCCAACTGTGTATCTCTCTAATAAGGTAAGCTATCTATCTATCTATACTAATTCAAATAGGCGGGGCTGGAAAATTTACTAGGATCCAACTGTGTATCTCTCTAATAAGGTAAGCTATCTATCTATCTATACTAATTCAAATAGGCGGGGCTGGAAAATTTACTAGGATCCAACTGTGTATCTCTCTAATAAGGTAAGCTATCTTTCTATCTATACTAATTCAAATAGGCGGGGCTGGAAAATTTACTAGGATCCAACTGTGTATCTCTCTAATAAGGTAAGCTATCTCTCTATCTATACTAATTCAAATAGGCGAGGCTGAAAAATTTACTAGGATCCACCTGTGTATCTCTCTAATAAGGTGATTTATCTATCTATCTATACTACTTCAAGGGGGCGGGGTGGGAAATTTACTAGATGGAGAGAAGTACATACAGGGTGCGCCACATAAATCCGAACTTTTTCTTATTTTTAAACAAATTAACATAAAATCGTCAATTATAAAGATTTTATTGAATTTTAAAAACTGGGAAGCAAACTAGGTATATGACGATTAGATTATTCAACAAAATCGCCATTAGCCTTAATCAACGCCTCTACCCGCCCCCTGAACCGCCCCCAGATCCTGGTCACCATGTCCCTGTCCAAGCTTGCAAAGTTCTCCTTGATAGTGGCAATGAGGGAGGTCTTTGTGGTATGGGCGCGTCTATTGGTTCGTGCTTTAGTAGCGCTCTAGGCCCAAAAGTCAATTAGATGAAGATCGGGGCTGCTGGGAGGCCATATCTTCTTAGGGACGTGAGTAACTGCAGGATCCAAACTCACCCACCTTTCAAGCTACCCTTCGACACGGCGGCTCTCATTTGGGCCACAATTAAACTAGAACAACGTTTAATACCTTTTTGGAAATGGCATATAGATTAAGCTAGGGTTATCATCGCAACACATAGTCTAAAACGAGTTTTAAGGTTACAAATTGGCCTTTGAAGTCGAGAACTGAGAAATTTTCACGAATTTTCACAATTTTTGACGTTTTTGACATCTCAAAATCTACCACGTTTCACTTTGATGGAGTACTACGGCCAAGCCATTTCAGATAAATAGCTCTAGTCTTTTCTACTGTCTTACTTATGTATCTAACAGTATCCCCAGCAAGTTGCATAACTCTACCTCACCTACAGATGGGCTGAGGTCAGATTTAGTGGGCCCTAGTCGAGAATTCAGGGTAAACTATCAGCGCAATTCGATTCTGCCATGTTTAACATAAGCGCTGCCAGCTCGTAGAACACGTTCTCAATCGTCCAAAATTTTTTAAGGGCAAAAGTGTAATTACCTAAGCTTTTTATATTGTGGTCAAACGTCATGATTGGTCAAGTAGTTTTGGTGCTATGGCCGTTTGAAAAAAGTCCGGATTTATGTGGCGCACCCTGTATAACAATAATGACAGTATTCATGATTAATTCTTTCTGTTTTAGTTGTATATTGGCTGCTTTTTCACATATATCAGTTATATATTTGGCCTACCCTCCAACATTCAGTTGTGCAGATAATGAAGAATTAGATGCAAATAATACTTGCTTAAGGTAGTTTTATTACGAGCATTTGCTCTCTATTATACTTGATTTTATCAATTATTATAGTAAACTAATCTATTTGAAATATTGGCAAAACATTTTTATAAAGAATGTTTAATAGGATCTTTCCAGTATGGCTTCGAAACCGATTAATATCCGCTGGATTACAAACGGTACTCAGCCATGCTGAAAAATTATGTAGAGCACCGTTTTACAGAAATTTTCCAAGAATATTAAAATAAAAATCAAGATTAATACCAGTTTTTTCAACCCGAGCCTTCGGCCCCTCGAGGCGTAAAAACTTGTTTTCATTGTATAATTTTTATTTTAAAACCCGTGGAAAGATGTCTATAATACGATACGGTAATAATAACTATTCTTGTTTTTAGTTCGAATGGTTCCCAGTGTACTGAATTTATTTTTGATGATTCAGTGTTTAGAACCACCGTGGTTACAGAATTCAATTTGGTAAGATATATCAGGAGTAGCGAAGCTACACTGTACGTTTTCTTTATTGGTCTGTGTCCCGTCCATTTTCTTTTAGCACATGGGGATTTATTCTATAGATCAATTTTGGAACTCGATATGTTAGTTGAAGATTTGTTTTGTTTATTTAAGCCAAATTACTTGTAATGTAAACTATACTGACTCCCAAAAGTTTTTTAAACGGGTTCTTCCATTTGTAGGCTGTAAAGTCTTGATGGGGTATATAAACCGGCAGTGTCAAAACTTCTTCGCCAATGATTTTAGTTTTATAGATGGGTTAATTTTGTTAGTCTTAATTTGGGATGGTCATCATTTTCTTGTCCTTAAAATCTCTGAAAATGCTATAATAATATTATTTGTTGCGAAACTTTAGGAATCGTTTTATAGTGCCTATTAAAAATACCGTCATACTGGCTTAACTTTGGTCAATTAAAATGTATACTGACCTGCCATAGATAATTTAGTTTGTGCATCGGCTTATCATTGGTCATTTGTATTGTATGACGTCATTTTTTATAGGCACTAAATAAAAAGAGCTTCTGTCTCTAGGTGTGTGATAGAAAAGCTTTGCTTCCAACCCTGAGTTTCACATACTTTCTTGGCATTGTATTCTCTATATTAACATCAGGTTAGTTTATCATTGGAACCAGTTCTCAGCCATACTGAAAAATTATGTATATCTTCATATTACAAACAATTTTCCGCGAATATTGAAATAAGAATCATAAAATCAATACCAGTTTTGTTGGTAAGGATCTTTGTCTTCTTAGGGTTAATTTTTCATTTTATTATCCGCGGAAAGCTTTCTATTTTCGATGCGATTAATAACTATTCTCTAAATGTTTAGGACAGACGGACATACACTGTTCATAATTATTAAGTAGCTCTGCTACTTTGAATGTTAAAATACGACATAATAGAATTGACCTACTTACATAAATTGACATTACATGTTCGATATATAAAACATTAAAACATAATCCTATAATTGAAAAGTGGGACACCCACAAACAACCTACATCCCTTAATTATATTTTTTTCAATAAATACACATTTTTCGTGTGGAGAATAAAACATTAAAATCATAAAATTAATTCTAGTTAAAAAAAGTTGTTTTTAATAATATAATTTTTCCTTTTATTATTTGCGGAAAGCTGTCTATAATACGATGCGATAAATAACTATTCTAAAGGGAGAAGGGATGAATGTATGGGCCATTGCTGTGATAAGAGATATTGCCAACATTACATTAGCATAGTAACACAGTAACATTTATATATTCCTACCTAATATATGATAAAGTTATATATTCTAAAGATTATCGGCCGTTAGTCTTACAGTCTTAGTCTCAGCTTGCCTTTTTGCAAGTTAAACCAGTCCTTTAAAAAAATAGTACAATGGTGTTGAGAATATTAACACAGCCAAGTAGCAGAAAACAATTTGGTAGCAGACGAAATAGAAAAAGATTGAAAAATGGAGGGAGGTAGTTATCTGTATATACATCTATACTATATAGATCTGTTGCTTTAGCTTAAAAAATCTTATGATTTGTCAATTTATTTTGGATATCCAATAAGCATGACATATCATGATATATATTCCTATGAATACTTGATAACATAGTTGAGATATAAATGTTCATAAAACAGATAATTCCTATGAAGAATAACTCTTTTGTTTTCATTCTTTTGAATGTTGTACTGTTTTTAAGATTGAAGATATCATAGTTGAGAAAAAAAATGTCTGAAAAACGAATCTAAGATAATTCATCTGAAGAAAAGCTATCTTTTGTTTTCATTCTTGCAAACGGCTGAGAATGCTTGGACTCATAAACAGGTGCAACTTGTATTAATGCTTGCATTAAGGCTTCAAACAAAGGTTGTGCAATCAAAGATTATTTGCTTCGCCTTAATTAGATAAGAATATTTATATACCCTTCTAGGATAAATGTAATTGGGATAGTTGTTAATAATTCAATGTTCTATATTAAGAAATTACATATGAATTTTAGTATTGCGTTTTATAGAAACATTATTTACTTCGCTCCTAGCATCTAGGACGGGCGAGGAAGTTTAAGAAATTATCAGAAAATCAACCAAAGACATTATAAAGTTTCCCTAAATACTGGAAAAATTACAACTTTATGTAGAAAATTATATAGGTAGATCCTTAGGTTAAAGTAGCTGGATGATTGTCTGTCTGTAGTTAAAAATCTTGCTAACCTCTGTACTGACACGGTTCTTCGTTACAGCAAAGCTTTTTATATGTCTAGTGGAGGTTTATGCCTAATTTGGAGAAGGTTCCTCCACCGTCCCAAGAGAAATATTCCCTGGAAAATATTACTCCGTATTTTAAAAAAAACTATAATTGAAAGTGAATCACCTCCTTCAGCCCCCCCCCCCCCCCCCAGTTCTCAAGAACCCCTAGAGGCCTCTGGTGGAGTAGCCGCTAGTTTTTATTTAAAATGAACATAAACAATCGATTAATATCTGCTGGACTAGAACCGGATCTCAGCCATACTGAAAAATCATGTTTAGCATCGTAATGCAGACAATGAAAATAAAAATCATAAAACTAATACTAGTTTTGTAAGTCCGGGCCTTCGGTCCTAGGGGCTTTAATCTTATAATTATACATTTTTATATCCACGTAAATATGTCTATAATACGATGCGATAAATAACTATTTTTGTTTAGGTTTCATATCAGATTCTTTTGGACGAAGAAACCTTGTGTTGGTGTGTACAATTATTCATGTAATTGCATCCTGGGTAGCATATCTCAGCCCTTCATATCTTGTCTTTCTTGTTGCCAGGTAATCCTTATAATAAAGTAACAGGATGTCTGTTTGTCTGTAACGAAAGATCTCCTTAACCGCTGAACCGATCGGGTTCTCCTTTTCAGGGTAGATCCTCATAGGTCCCAGGAAGGTTTACAAATATATTGGGGGAGGGTACCACAACCTTCCCAACAAAAATCGCACCTAGAAAAGAATTTACACCCCCTCCCAAAAAAAAATAAATTTTAAACTAAAATTAAACTCTCTCAGCTCTTTTTATCTTGTCTTCCTTGTTGCCAGGTAATAATCCATTTTTAATTACCTGGATGTTGCATAAGATTTTCATGTACTCAAACAAAGTGATAATTTCATCTGACTAAATTAACAATACCTCCCTTCCACCCCCTCTTCTCCATCCCCTCCACTCTAGTGTATGAACGAACTAACCAATAAATGAGGTCCATATTAGCAACCTAAATTGAGGACAAATTTTCCCGTGTCAATATATCCATGTATTCTTTATCCAATTCTTTGGAATATAACCGGTTTTAGCTATACTGAAAAATCCTCTAGGTATCTAAATGAAAAATTAATAGAATAATAGAATTAATCCCTGTTGAATAGCATATTAACCAATTTCACATAGCCTTAATATTTTGCTATAAAAAAAACTTTTTTTTCAAAACAAAGTTTCCGTTATTAGAGACCTTATATAGGACCGTCAGTAATGAAGTTAACAAAGACGTAAACACAATCTTTCTTCCTATATTCATAATCTGTCAATACACTGTTAAAAATAATTTTTTATTTAGTATCAATTGATACTCTGGAGAGTATTGGAACCGTAAGTACGCTACAACTATATAATTAATATATAACACTATGTAATACTATATAACACAATAATTATTACTATACAGAACCCATACATTTTTTTAGTATCGATTGATACTCTCTAGGGTACTGGAAAATACGCTACAGAAATGTTTATTAAAATAGTACTATTTGTTACACTCTAGTGTACTGGAAAATACGCTGTAGAAATGTTTATTAATTTAGTACTATTTGATACGCTGTAGAGTATCAGACAATACGCAAGAGAATGATTTATTAAAATAGTAACTATTCATACCTTCTAGGGTACGAATCTGTACTGTAAAGAATAATTGAAACAGACACCATTCGTGCACACCTCTCATGGAAGTGTTTCTGCTTGGTCGTTTTAGACAAAGATGAAATGTTACCATTTATGCTCAGATTTATAGTTTTGATTTTTGTAATTATGACTGACCATAGTTTTTATTTTTAAGGATAATGTTTAGTCATAAACATCTTTAAAGTCATTTTTTTACTAAATTTACATTTAAATTAATGTTTTATGGCTCTGCTTGGTATGTTTGTTGATATAACAAAATGTATATGTATATATAATAATCATATATTATAAACTGATCTTTCATACAAAGTAAAACAGTTTCATACTCTACAGAGTATCAAAAATTATGATAGAGGGTATCAAAAATTGCGAAGGAGAGTATTAAAAACTTACTTCTACCGTATTGAATATTATTCCAAAGAGCGTATTGGATAATACTATACAGACAAATACATTATTTAGTACTACATGTTACTCCATAGAACACTAAGTATTACTCCATACAGTATTGGAATCTTCCTTGTATCGTAATAAGGTTTTTTTCCTAGAACCTACGGATTGATACTATACATTAATGTGAAGAATATATAGTATTATCTGATGCTAAAAAAAAAAATATTTTTAACAGTGTAGCTTTACTCTCTCAGAATTGGTTGAAAAATAAATCATCTTCCGTTGTTCTATCTTCCTAATATAATATAATGCATTTGATAAAGCATACAAAAGTCAGTAAAAAGTTTTATTTAGGCATTAAAAAGAGCAAAATAGCTGATAAAATTAATGCATTTAGAGCAGGATAGATAGATTTATTCTAAGCTAGATATACAGATAATGCATTGATAAGCAACTGGATAAATGAACAGGTTGCAGAAAAATAGAAGATGAATAGCTAGACGGATAGATTTAAAGCTGTTTACAGTGCATGACGTAATACAATTCAAATGACCAATGATACAATATAATACACAGACTAAATTACCAATGAAAGGACAGTAATTTTTAAAATCTTCGATAGATTTATTTGTAGTCATGATTAGTTAAATAAATAGTTAATTGTTATTATAAATATTGCAACCATAAAATAAAAGATAGATTTTTTGCCTTATAAGTAAATGGATTAGTATATCTTTATTGAGAGAGATAGATTGATAAATATTTGCAACACTAGATAGATAGATAGAGATGCCTAAATGCACACAATGCCAATGAAAGTTTTACAAAATGTAGATTGTTATCACGGATAAAGGATTCTACATGCCAACAAAAAAAAGGAAAAATGTTCAGATTAAAATTAAAAGTCAAACAGAATTGATTTATAGTCAATAAAATGGTCCTTGGACAAACGCAAGTGTGACAAATGGCGGAGTGGACACTTAACTTCACCTATTTCAAACCATCTTTTTAAAATGCCTAACCCCTTGAGGGGCTTATTTGTATGTTTTTATCTTAACCTAACCTAACCTGTATAGAATACCTAATGTTTAAACATTCCTGCGTTTGTCCATTCCGAAGTTTGTAAGGAACCGAAATCAGTACAGACATTTTAGAGATCTTCAGGGGGAAAATTTACATTATCCAGTGTCCTTAACTTTATGAGATTTTGCACTTTTACAGATTGGCAAAGCGATGCTTCATTTTGGGCTGTTTATGCAATTTTACACTTTCTCACTTTGGCAATAGGTGTCTGTTTAATTAAGGACTCTAGTCTAAAAAGCCAAGATTAAAAATTGTCAAAGCAAAGATCGCTCAATTTGACCAAAATCTTACTTTCCTAAAATAATAAAAGACCAAATTTTACAACGTCTTGACCCTAAGTATAGAAAATTTTATTTTTAAAGTCTTGATAACAAACAGTTGTTAATTTAGCACAAATTTTTTTGGTAACTTAAAAACACTTTAGCAAAGAATTGGAGTAGTTCTTCATTTTATAACCAAGTTTCAGTTAATTAACCAAATGAATGGTAGCATTAAAGTATGTAGATTAATTATAAGCCAAACGAAGAAAAATAATATTTTGCATGTAATTTTTTTTGCATAAAAACTTTATGGACTTTATTTAAACTTTATAGTCCATCTATTTTAGACAAAAAAAACATAAAAACATTTTTGTGCCTAAATATCTAGAATCTTGAATATTAAATTATTCCAATTCCGTTTGGTATAAAAATAGAAGAAAATTTCCATATTTATCATTTTAAAATAATTTATATTATATAAGATTTTCCCCAGAGACCAACAATTTCGTTGTGCAATTTGGAGACATACATACAAAAATGCAAATATTGTTGACAATTTGCGCAACAAAAGTAAATAGCAAGCTTTTGCGTCCCTAACATCTAGAGGGGAGAGGAAAATTAGTCTAAAACTATCTCTAGACCACTTTGAAGCATTTCTAAAATGAAAACTCTGGGTGTAGTGGTTAGCAAGATCTTAAAGCACAAACAGAAATCTTAATGCTTTCCATATTCCTATTACATAAAGTAGTAAAGTTTTTTTTGTCTTGTCAGGATTGGTTTAGGCTATTTCATTTTTAGATTTTAGCATTGGAATAGTTTTGGGCTTTTTTATATATATACGCTGCATTCTTTGGACATCCTTTTTTTCTATGTTCCACATTGTTTCCAATTACCAACTTTTCCCAGATTTTCATTTTCCTCCCAACTTCTCAAAGTTTAAACTATCCAAGCTAAATTTGCTTGATTCACCTAACTAAGTGACAAATTGATAATGTTTTTATTTACTTGAAATATTTTTTTGGAATTATAAAGTAGACTTTTTCCTTTTTAATTGGTTTGAGAAAGAATTCTAACTGAATGGGTTTTTGAAAATTCTCAGCCACATTTTATTAACACCATTACTAGTAATAAAAATATAGGGCCAGACCTTTATAGTCGGTTCAAAGGCGCTAACTGTAAAATCTAAATGTATAATCTAAATCCATTGTGAAAATATACTTAAAAAGACGAAAATAAAGTATGGATTTACCCGTCCTTTGTTCCCTGATGAAGAAAGGTACGGGAGGAAAAAACCAGTTTAGCGTACAAAATAAATTCGCGCCAAAAGTAGACGGGTATAAAAGCAGCGGTAATTGGAGCAAATCTATCAGTCATTATTTTATTGTGAGAGAGAAGGTACTACCATACTATTATATATATTTGTTCCTAGCTGTGCTCCAAAAGGGAGTTTTAAGTGAAGTTATTTAATTTATTATTTGTAACTTATTATGATTAAAATAGCCTAAAACCAACCCATGTTTACTGGCGAAAATTAATCTATATCTAAGGAAGTAATTTATTATATTGAATTTACTTGCCTTTTTTATTATTTATTGTCTTATCCCTTGTGATCCCTGATATGGACACAAGGTAAATGTTTATAATTTTTTGATTGCAATTGTCTTAACCCATGCAATCCCTGTATATAAGCACGCTTAAAATACACGTGTCTTATCCCTTGTAATCCCTGCTGTTGGGACTTAAATATGTATCTTTATGTATAATTAAAATTGTAATATATTTAGTGTCAAGATCTTTCCCTTCCCTGTACATCATTCGATTGGTTCTAACAAGCCTAAAAGAAAATGGAACTTTCAGGTAGTTATTTATAATGGTTTAACTGACAGACAGACTTGAAGGATAGAGAGATCTGGACTATACCAATTGATGTTAAAGAGAGAGGAGTGCTGTAGCCTAGAGGAGAGACAGACCGACGGATAGACTTACCTGTAGGATATAGTGGACTACATCTAACCCGATGTTACTGTTACAGGAAGCGTGTTGATCTCATAAACTCCGCTAGTTTTCCACCTGCCTATTAGCTGCAGGATGTGATGCCTTAGATGTTGACCTCAACAAAGCATTAGAGTTTTGCCTCCCTTGAAGCCCAGGATCTGCTGAAGTGGTAGATCTGCTACCCCAGAGTCTCGAGATTCCTTACCAAGTTTAACCAACTATTCTTCACAAGAGTAATACCTGACAAAGTGAGTACTTATCAATAAATGGGGAGGGCAGGGATAGTCTTGATACTTGACTTATTTTATAGCTTTTACAATGTTATTTGTACTTTGCTCTTATGGATGTTGTCATCCTTGTTGTAGTATTTTATATTCTTTAAAAGATTTGTTTAAATATTTCTGTACCTTGAAGTTGAATGATCTAAACATGCAAAAGTTCTAATTTTATTTTAGGTTTTAACCGTCAAGAATATCAAGGACGTGTTTATTCAAAACTCAGGAAAAAAGAAAAGCAAGACCAAGCCCTCCTACCCAAGATTTTGTTTTATGCCTTTATCAGTAGTAATTTTATTATTTAAATTTTATGTATAATAAAGTTTTATATTTTACTACTTGTGTTGTTATTTTTAACGAGATTTAAAGATTTAACCATTAAAGCAAAGATTTCGGACGCTATTGGTTGTGTAATAGTCTTAAAAAGTTCCTAGAAATTACAGTTAAAACTTTCCAAACTTTGGGAAGTAAATATTTATACTTTCCTATGAAACTTAAAAGTAATGGTTAATAAATCTCTGTTGAAAATAAATCGCTCGGTCTATACTTTACGAAGAAAAGTGACAAAAAGTCGAGGTGGCCAGAGTTACTCACGGAGAGGACGGACAACGAGCAAGAGAAAACCAGAGAAAAGGGGATTATCCTGGGACGGACTTGAAGAGCCATTGGTTGGCCATAGCTACGAGGCCCCAAGGGACTTGATAAACCCAACCTCCCCCCCTTCCAGACTACCACTGCGCTCAAGCACACGAGCTGATTACTGTGAGCTTTATGGTAAGCCATTCTAGTTTGGCTAATGAACCTACAACCGTATATCCGGAGAGTGATATAAAAAATAAACTTTTTTCCTGTGTTCTTTATTTTAACCCAAAGTAAAGTAGCAGGATGTCTGTCAGTCAAGACCCCTGTGCTTAACCGAGTTACAAAGAGAGTTTGAGACTGACCCTTACAGACCAACAGACCAACACACACCTGAACCACAGAGTAGTGTAATTAACCAGACTGACAGACAGACTCGGGGACAAAAATCCTGATACCTAAGCTCAGAAGGAGGCCCCTCCCACACCACTGTTGCTGTCCTAGCACAGGTCCATGCTAGCTGTGAGCCAGCTTCCCCTAACGATAGCTCTTGCAGCAAATACTAAGAGCGTGTGGAGAGAATCTGACTTCATTAGAGAGCGAACAATCAGACGTATTTTACGACAATACAGACGCGGGTTCGAATCCCGTACATACAAACCAGAAGGACGGCGCTGGTTCGAGCCTTTGTACTAATAGTGAAAGCTTTGTAAATCCTAATCTGAGCCCTTTATCCCTGATATTCAAAAACTACATTACAGCCATGGCTTCAGCTGCTGTGACAGACAAGAACTCTGCCCTTGCAGTAGTTGTTAGAGCGAAGATTGACTGGACTGACGATTTTGAAGGATATGACTTGGCTACTTTGCCAATACATGAGATAGAGAGCCGGATTGACCAAGCTAAGAGAACAAAGGACTTAATGACGGACGTGGAGGTAATGATCTGTGTAGATCCCTCCTTAGCAGCTGCTTTCCCTGAAGGATTGGACGGAGTGTCCAATATAAAAAAACAGTATGTGAAATACTTAAAATCTGCTTTTCCTAAACTCACTGAGAGAAAAAGTGTCTCACCCACCCAACCAAACAGCAGACCTGTGTCCGCTGCTTCAACTGTGGCCGACGAAATACAGATGGAGCGTGTGGAAAGACAGACAGACAGCATTATAGAGGAAGCTGAGATTGTCACTGATAACTTTGACCAAATCCCTAGTGTCCCTGCAACCTCTCATGTAGAGATAATGGATATAGAGGCTAGACTTGAATCCTGCAAGGGAGAAAGACGAGATTTATTGGCAGAGTTGAAAGATTTAATAAAAAATGCCACTAAGAGTGGGATGCGAACCCATGTAGAGCGACTGAATGACGTGACAGACGACCTTAATAAAGCTGCCAGGCTAGCTGCTGCAAGCGTAGCAGAAAAACGCAGGTTGTTAGGCATTCCAGCTGGATCTAATATAAAAAGTGGTAATATTAATCTTCCCCCTTCTAAGTTTGATGGTGATTTCTTGAAAGGACCAGACTCTTTTACTTTAAAGTCATCTTTTGAAGAAAAGGCTGCTAAAGATGCGGTTGCTGAAAAAGAAGCTGCTGAAGAAGCAGCTGCCAAGAAGGCTGCTATGGAAGCTGCTGCTAAGAAGGCCGCTGAAAAAGCCGCTGCAAAGAAGGCTGCTGAAGAAGCTGCCAAGAAGGCTGCTGTGGAAGCTGCTGCCAAGAAGGCCGCTGAAGAAGCCGTGGCTAAGAAGGCTGCTGAAGAAGCTGCCACCAAGAAGGCCGCTGTAGAAGCCGCTGCTAAGAAGGCTGCTAAAGAAGCAGCTGCCAAGAAAGCTGCTGAAGAAGCTTCCTCTAAGAAGGCTGCTGAAGAAGCCGCTGCTAAGAAGGCTGCTAAAGAAGCAGCTGCCAAGAAAGCTGCTGAAGAAGCTTCCTCTAAGAAGGCTGCTGAAGAAGCTGCTGCTAAGAAGGCTGCTGAAAAAGCAGCTGCCAAGAAGGCTGCTGAAAAAGCAACTGCCAAGAAGGCCGCTGAAGATGCCGCTGCTAAGAAGGCTGCTGAAGAAGCTGCCGCCAAGAAGGTCGCTGAAAAAGCCGCCGCCAAGATGCTGCTGCTAAGAAGGCCACCAAAGAAGCTACCGCTAAGAAAGCCGCTGAAGAAGCCGCCGCTAAGAAGGCTGCTGAAGAAGCCGCCGCCAAGAAGGCCACTGAAGAAGCCGCCGCCAAGAAGGCCACTGAAGAAGCTGCCGCTAAAAAGGCAGCTGAAGAAGCCACCGTCAAGAAGGCTATTGAAGAAGCTGCTGCCAAGAAGGCTGCTGAAGAAGCTGCCGCTAAGAAGGCTGCTGAAGAAGCCGCTAAGAAGGCCGTCAAAGAAGCTGCCGCCAAGAAAGCAGCTGAAGAAGCCCTCGTCAAGAAGGCTGCTGAAGAAGCCACCAAGAAGGCCGCCAAAGAAGCCGCTGTCGCTAAGTAGGCTGCTGAATAAGCCGCTGCCAAGAGAGCTGAAGCTGGCAGCTGAAGAAAAAAGAGAAGCTTGCGTGGTGATTATAAATATGGAGAATAGAGGATTGATCCTGTACTCTACAATCCAGAGAGCTAACACCGCTATACAGATCTATGAATTTATTATAAACCCATCAGATAAGCCATGGGATAAGCTGCTACGTGCCCTAGAAGTCCTGATAAGATGTGGAGAAATATGGAAAACCTACAAGAAAGGAGCAGAGAACCCTAAAGGATTCTCTGTTGTGAATGGCACCATTGTACCAGTCCTAAATGGAGAAGAGAACAAAGCTGCTAAACAATACATATTTTCTCGTACATCAAGAGAGCTGAAGGAAACAGTAGATAAGAAGCAATGGAAAAATCTTGGAGCCTGGGATGGAGACATATTCTACTACACAGGTAGAATGTTAGACTGCAGCAAAGAAGACAGCCTTGCAGGCGCAGCTATGGATCTCTTACCCAGAACTTTCAGTAACCCTGTTATTAGCAAAGAATCACAAGTAGCTAGAAGTATCATGAGGTATTCCCATGAGACTTTAACACATCATGGAACAGCTGCAGCTACCCTTCGGCGTAGCTTGGAGATAGCTTATATACTCCATGGGAGAGCCCTAGCTATAGAAGTGAGGAAAACCTGCCACTACTGCAACCGCTACAAAGCACGGATGATACAAGCTGAGATGGGTAGAACCCATGAGAATAGATTGTATCCAGCACCTGCATTCTACCTTACCCAGGTAGATTTATTTGGACCATTCGAGGCACATTGTGAGCACAACCATAGAGCTGTAGTTCAAATTTATAGAGTTGTGTTCAAGTGCACAGCTTCTATGGCTGTATGGGTAGAGATTATGCAGAAATATGATAAAGAAGCATTCCTGCAGGCATATACACACTTCATTAGTAGATTTGCGCACCCTGGACAGCTGCTAATTGACCAAGGATGCCAGCTGGTAGCTGCTTGTAAGAAAGCTAAGATCTCGTTTACTGATCTAGAAAAGGGGATAAATGGTAGGTATGGAGTTGGGATAGAATACACTGTCTGCCCAACTGGTTCCCATGAAACCCAGGGACAAGTAGAGAGATCCATCAAGGAGATCCAAAAGCTGTTTGATGTGATGTTCAGAGGTCTTAAACTAGACATAGTTAGCTATGCTACCGCCTTTGCATACATATCAGCTGAGCTAAATTCCTTACCCATAGGACTAGGGACAAGATACCAGGACCTAAACAATTTGGACCTATTAACCCCTGCCAGACTAATCCTTGGTAGGAATATTAGTAGAGCCCCGCAGGGACTTGTTGAGGTAGCCCGACCCCAAAGATTATTAGATCAACTAAATTCTGTGTATGATGCTTGTTGGAAGGTATGGGACACAGAATGGATCGTCAATCTAATTCCCAGTGGTCAAAAATGGTCCAAAGGTAACCCAGATGTCGCCCCTGGAATGATAGTAATCATGAAGAAAGGAGGAAAGGATGCAGCTTTAGAAAAGACCCCTTATCGGATTGGTAGAGTGGTACAGACCTACAAGTCCAAAGATGGTGTCATCAGATCAGCTGATATAGAATACAAAAACACTGGCGAAAATAAGTTTCGCACAACAACTAGGTCCGTCCGGACGCTGGCGCCCTTGAGACTAGAGGAGAAGATGTATTTTCCACCTAGACTGAGTAGATCCTGTGAAGCGGCTAAGAAACATGAAATGCAATTCATAAGTTGCGTAAAAGTGAATAAACTGGGATCACTGGCTAAATGTGCGTTGTGTACATTTTCACAATGAACCCTTTCTTGCCGGGAGTGTAAAATCTAAATGTATAATCTAAATCCATTGTGAAAATATACTTAAAAAGACGAAAATAAAGTATGGATTTACCCGTCCTTTGTTCCCTGATGAAGAAAGGTACGGGAGGAAAAAACCAGTTTAGCGTACAAAATAAATTCGCGCCAAAAGTAGACGGGTATAAAAGCAGCGGTAATTGGAGCAAATCTATCAGTCATTATTTTATTGTGAGAGAGAAGGTACTACCATACTATTATATATATTTGTTCCTAGCTGTGCTCCAAAAGGGAGTTTTAAGTGAAGTTATTTAATTTATTATTTGTAACTTATTATGATTAAAATAGCCTAAAACCAACCCATGTTTACTGGCGAAAATTAATCTATATCTAAGGAAGTAATTTATTATATTGAATTTACTTGCCTTTTTTATTATTTATTGTCTTATCCCTTGTGATCCCTGATATGGACACAAGGTAAATGTTTATAATTTTTTGATTGCAATTGTCTTAACCCATGCAATCCCTGTATATAAGCACGCTTAAAATACACGTGTCTTATCCCTTGTAATCCCTGCTGTTGGGACTTAAATATGTATCTTTATGTATAATTAAAATTGTAATATATTTAGTGTCAAGATCTTTCCCTTCCCTGTACATCATTCGATTGGTTCTAACAAGCCTAAAAGAAAATGGAACTTTCAGGTAGTTATTTATAATGGTTTAACTGACAGACAGACTTGAAGGATAGAGAGATCTGGACTATACCAATTGATGTTAAAGAGAGAGGAGTGCTGTAGCCTAGAGGAGAGACAGACCGACGGATAGACTTACCTGTAGGATATAGTGGACTACATCTAACCCGATGTTACTGTTACAGGAAGCGTGTTGATCTCATAAACTCCGCTAGTTTTCCACCTGCCTATTAGCTGCAGGATGTGATGCCTTAGATGTTGACCTCAACAAAGCATTAGAGTTTTGCCTCCCTTGAAGCCCAGGATCTGCTGAAGTGGTAGATCTGCTACCCCAGAGTCTCGAGATTCCTTACCAAGTTTAACCAACTATTCTTCACAAGAGTAATACCTGACAAAGTGAGTACTTATCAATAAATGGGGAGGGCAGGGATAGTCTTGATACTTGACTTATTTTATAGCTTTTACAATGTTATTTGTACTTTGCTCTTATGGATGTTGTCATCCTTGTTGTAGTATTTTATATTCTTTAAAAGATTTGTTTAAATATTTCTGTACCTTGAAGTTGAATGATCTAAACATGCAAAAGTTCTAATTTTATTTTAGGTTTTAACCGTCAAGAATATCAAGGACGTGTTTATTCAAAACTCAGGAAAAAAGAAAAGCAAGACCAAGCCCTCCTACCCAAGATTTTGTTTTATGCCTTTATCAGTAGTAATTTTATTATTTAAATTTTATGTATAATAAAGTTTTATATTTTACTACTTGTGTTGTTATTTTTAACGAGATTTAAAGATTTAACCATTAAAGCAAAGATTTCGGACGCTATTGGTTGTGTAATAGTCTTAAAAAGTTCCTAGAAATTACACTAACTTCCCGACTATTGCAGACTACCATCCCTTTGATTGCACGTTTTCTTGTCTCGAAGTCCTAACTGTGCATGGTAATGAGTTACGCTGCATTGGGCAAAGACATACCCCACCTACTCTCACCATTAATGTCATACATCTGACATAGTAGCCTTAGTTAGAATTTTCATAGCTTTTGTATAATTTACTTAAGTTCAAAGTATGCAGAATAAAGATCTAGTGGTAGAAAAGTTGCAAAAAATGGCTTTTTCCAACCTCGAGGATATTGCAAATTTTCGCTGACAATTTTTTCTATGTAAGCAATAAAAGCATTTGTATGTTTTATTTTTGTTTTATAAATAAAATAGCAAAATTTACATTACAAATCTATCTATCTACAGAATGGATATAGAATATATTGACGGGGAAATTTGTCCTCAATTTAACTTGCTAATATAGGCCTCATTTATTGGACAGTTCGTTTATCCAGTAAAAGGGGATAGTATGGGAAGTATAGTTATCTTAGCCAGATTCGAGTATTACTTTATCAGAGCACATGAAAATGTAGTGCAAGGAACATCCAAGTAATAATATATCGAATATCTAGGGTATACCTATTTAAACATAGGTGTATTTATCTCCTATATTTTAGAATGTTTCTTGGTGGAAGTATACATAGTGTTTGGGCTGGTATCTTTGTTATAGTACAAGAAACAACACCCAGGTGAATATAAAATTCATTATAGAGTTACTACGCTAAAAAAAGATTTTTGACTGGCAAATCCAATTTATTGGAGGAATATTTAAAAATTAATTGTAAAAAAAAACTATTTAGCCTATTTTTTTGGGATTTTGCACCTAAATGATATGTATTTTAAACTACTGTTAATACCAAAAAACTCTTTAAATAGTCTTTATTTTTTTAAATGATTTTCTTCAATTAAAAATAAAATATTTCCTCCTTGTTTAAAATGTTTTGAATTTTTTTCAATTAATTATTTTTCTTTTTGTTCTTCAGGGATAGTAGAACCTATACGTCTGCAGTTATGAACTTTGGTAAGAAATATTTTATTAACTACTAGCGGCTACGCCCCTAGAAGCCTCTAGTGACACTTTAAATGTTTTTTTTTTGTTGCGTTCAAGTTTCTACGATATGTTGCGTAAGAGTCTCTTTATACAATTCCACGCAATGTTACGTAGGAGTCTCTATACTTTAAATAAAAATTTCGATTTATTATTATTTCTCTTTGGAGGGTGGTGGTACCCTCCCCCAAAATAGTTATAAACCTTCCCGGGACCTATTTGAAGCTACCTTGTTAAGGAGAACCCGATCGGTTCAGCGGTTAGCGAGATCCTTCGGTACAAACAAACACACAAACATACAGACACACAGACATCCTGTTACTTTAGTATAAGGATTTAACTATAGAAAGAAACACAGCTTAAATTTTTATAATTTTATTCGTGATATACAATTGTTTCACTAATTTAATAGATTATGGATATTTTTAATTTGTTGTAATATTTAGAATTCTTTGGCATGTAAAGTAATTGTGTCGGTATTGTATCAACATAAGGATGTCCTTACTAGTTTTAGTGTCACGAGATTGTCGATATTTTTTCAACCATAACCATTTATAAAAGCTAATATAGTCCATGTAAATATTATAAAAATGAATATTTCAAAAATAGCATGTCGATATCATTTCAGCCACGACCACCTTTTATTAAATTCGACATAAACCTTTAAAATTCCATAATCATATCGATAAGTTATATTCTTTTTTGATGGTGGTTGGAGTTCTATGATCATACGTATATAGCTTAACCCAACCTAATCTTGCATGACTTTAACGCTTTTCAGGATGGAATTTGGGATCATTGTTTCTTTGCTTTCTGGCATACTTAATCAGGTTAATCAACAATTAAATCCTTATAATAAAGTAAAAGGATCTCTGTCTGTCCTTGTGTGTGTGTGTACCACTGAACCGATATGGTTCTTCTTTACAATATAGCTTCTCATATGCTCCGGGAAGGTTTATAAGTATTATGGAGGAGGGTACCACTTCCCTCCCAAGAGAAATTCTCACTATAAAAAATTATCCCACAAAAAAATTCTTTTTAAACTAAAGTAAAAAAATTGGGTAGGGTCAATCCCCCCTTCCCAAAAAAAAGTGCCCCTAGAAGCCTGTAGGGACGTAACCGCTAGTTTTTTATTTAAGTCAACAAAAACAAAACTCAAATATTTCTTTTGCAAATCTTGAAAGGGAGGGGGGGGGGTAAGGGGGGGGTAAGGGTTGTTTAGTGTTAACTCCCCACTCACCTCAAACTTTGAAGTTCCTTTTTACCTAAATTTTTTTAAATATTTCAAATTACCCCTCCCCCCCTTAAGCCATTGAAATTCTTTAGTTTACCCCCCCTCAAAAAAAGCTTGAACGTCTATGGCCATGATAAAGATTTACAGAGTCTAGAAAGAAAACTTCCATGCAAATGAGGGCATTTTTAAAAAGTGTTTGTTTATTTAAATTCGTATGTAATATATATATGTATACTATACTTTACACTTACAACAAACACACCAAATCTTTAGACACACTTAAGTATTTCACCTCAACTTCATCTCACCTGTAAAATCTACATGTGGGTATTGATAAATAAAGTGTAGTAAAAAAAAAATGATCCTGAGGATAATTATTTCTTGTGATTCTTAACTAACCATATGAATTTAAGCCTGTTTTTCATATGGTGACGTTTAGACCTACAAGAAAAATTACCTCATCCAATAGAGGGTCAGTATACAACCTAAACAATAATCTTGAGGTGGAGCTTTTGGTGATCTGCCCATTAAAGCATTCTGCAGTTTTCATTCAACAGGTCACACTTATTTATCCCTCCTTAACAATTTTAAGTTCAGCTGTGTATCCATTATACATATTTTAATCAGAATACATTAAGGTTTTGTACCTATTGACTTAATATTTTTATCATGAATATTATATTTTACTTCTTGATGACGATTATTTTTCTTTCTGGAACTTACTGAAGTTTTATTTTTTTTGTATAAATTGAACATATTTTGAGAAGAGATTATGTTGAATTAGTATTGACATAATTTAAATGTGCACTTTTTATGTTAAACGGCAAAATTTCTTTCTTTGTATTGTTGACTTCTGTTTTACAATGAACTTACACTTTTTAAAAGAGAATATCGTGGATTAGTCTTTATTTGATATTGTTATAATAACTCTTATAATTCAGATTTTAACTTTTTATGTATATAATTAAGACAAATAAAAAAAAAAAAATTCAATATTATTTATTTTCTAGAGATTGGAGACATCTACAATTAACATTTGCACTTTCCTCATTCCTACTATTTGCTATTTTCTTCATTAAAGAATCACCCAGGTAAATTTTAAACAGGGCTCGGCAGCTGCGTTTAACCTCATTGAAATCGTCATATAATAAGTATAAAATAAAAACCCTTGTCTAAAATACACCTCCCTAAAGTTTATACTACCCTCTTTTTGGGTTATAGTTGGGTGTCAGTATTTTCGGCTGATTTTTAAACAATTACAAGTTTACTTTATTTTATTCTTATTTTCTTATTCATTTTATTTTCTTATGATTTTAACCAAAATAACCATACATATTTGTAAACATAAATTTGATTTTAGATATTTTATTATAATTTTAAAAAACTTTGCCATCAAATGTGTTGATTAAGTCAAGCATACCCAAATAAATTAAAATCATAATTTTATTTTTTTAATAGTATAAAATTACTTTATAATAAACGTAATAGAATTTTGAAATATTTTGCATTTTGCTGCTCTTAAATGGTACATAATATTTTTTGCTTAACTAAGTTTTTTTAGTTTATAGTTGTTTATATATTGCACCAATTAAGACAGTTGAGAGGGGTTCATTGGTTATACTGGTAACTTAAGTTTTATTAACACTTTCTCATATTCGTTGACTTAAAACTTTTGGTACTTAATTATAATAATCTTAAACTACTAATTTTATTTATTATTTTTTTGGATGTACATTTATTTATCGGTGTTTGTCTTATCCTTCCAAAGACCCCCCCCCCTCCCACCTAAAGAAAACATATTTATAGCCTCTGTTGGTGGATTTTCGGTCAAAATACGGTTTTTGGTCCATATGGGAAATGAGGGAAACTGAAGACTTAACAAAGCAGTCTTACAGTGCTTGGACAATGGACGAGAGATTAATCTTCCCCTAAAATACCTAATTATGCTCACCTCTGCTTACTTTGATAATTTAAGATACAATGGTAAATTGTACTCCATTGCAGCACCCCCCTTCCCCCCATCCCACACACTCTCCTTGACTTATGAAATCTATCTCAAATATTTGTTTTGGGGAGATAAAGTCAATATTAGTTAATTGAGTGTCAACTCAAAACCACATATTTTGTCGATAAAATAACATTTCATAAAAAAGTTATCATACATGATATATAATATTATTTGTATTTACGTCAACATAAATATCTCTTTAAAATTACTTAAATTTCAGAGATTTAAAGGGATAGGACAATGTCCAGTTAATTGATATACTTCCCCAATGATAATACATAAAATTATCCCTTCTTTAGATTACAATTAGTGGTTAAAACGTTTAGAAATCAAAATTTAATAGAAGTCCCAAAAGTTGTGAAGCCAACGAAAACTTTGGGGACTAGTCTAATAAAAAGGCCAATGCCCCGCCAGACCCTGCCTAATTACTACTTTTAAAAATCTTAGCTGAATGTTAAGACCACTGGTTGATATATATTTATCTATAGACTTTCAATCAACATTTATCCATCAATCAAACATATAATACTTGTTATTATAGAGAAGCTACTCTATTGCTTGTTCCTGATTGAGTATTTTCATTGTCAAATCACTGTAAAACGAGTAGCTCACTATAAAACATAAAACAAAATTGTTGTTATAAAAAGGTAATGTTTGAATTTATTTTAGATGGTTAATACTTCAAGGCAGATATGATGAAGCTAAAATTATTCTCAAACAAATAGCCAAGGTAAATTTATTTTTTAATGTTTTAAAGAATTGTCATTGATATTAAAGAGATGTATGTATGCATTTTTGTCACTAAGATCTCGGATGCTTGCACAGATATTTGCAAGGGGGTAAAAGAAGCGAAAGGCAGGCAGTTCAAAATTCAATTTTAAGGGAAGTGTTGACACTCCTTTACACGCCACTCCTTCAATACTAATTGGGAAATTACATTTTAGAAAAGCAATTAACAGGTTTTAGGCTGTTTTAAAGGTTTAAGAACTTTCATCACGCCATTAGGCATATTCATTAAGAGTTGAGAGCACTTTGGGTTTCATTTTAAACAAAACATAATTTTTTTATGGATTAGACAAAAGATTTCAAATATACTAAATGATTTTTTTGTTATTTTGTAGTCGAATCAGGTAGATATAGAAGAAACAAAATTCAATGAAGATTTTGAGCAAATGATAAAGAATTGGGTAAGAATTTTTCTCGTATTCATTCGAATCCGGTGGATAGGAACCGGTTCTCATCCATACGAAAAAACTATGTCTAGCATCGTATTATATCCAGTTTTCTACGAATATAAAAATGTACAATCATAAAATTAAAGCCAGTATTTTTAGCCCGTGCCTTCGGCACCTCGGGGCTAAAAAAACTGAGAAAAATTAAATTGTATGCCACTAGCAGCTGCTCCCCTAGTGGATCTAAGAGATTTGGTCAATTTCTCCTAAGAGGTTATAGGTACACTTGCCTAAAAGAGTTATGAACATCCCCAAGATATTGGTCCAGCGGTTAGCGAGACCTTAAGCTACAGACAGACATCTTGTTACTTTTCAACATGCATTGAATTGTTAAGAAATTTAGACTGAAGGATACATAACATTAGTTATAGAGTAGCTGTGCTGCAAAAGGTAATTACAGAAGACCATAGTTATAAAGTTAGTGCCCTACTAAACATTTAAATATAGAATTATTTTAGAATAATGAGTTTGGATTGGAAGATGAATTGGATGATGGTTGCTTCAAAATTGTTAAGAAATTCTTTCAATTAGGTGAACTTTGATTAGTCATTAATTGTTATCACTAAGCGTTTTGGAAGTTGGTTGATTCGAATATAGTCATAAGTGCGTAAAAATACAATTAGTCAACTTTTATTTTGAAGCAAATATATTAGTCAATTACATTGTATTAGCGAGGCTGCTGTCAATGACACTGAACCGTCTGTCAAGCAACAAAGAAATAAAATGGACAAGCAATGTTTAATTTTCTGGCTAGACACGTGTGGTATTAGATAACTAAACATTAAATTGCACGACCTTTGTCTATTATAAATTATAACTAATTTCCCTGATTATGGGTTAAGGAGCAACTACTCTTGCTTTTAATGTTAGCAACAGTAGATACCATTATTAACATGGACGCGGTGTAAGAAAGATTCGAACACGACATGTTACAAATTATTCGAGACAATGACTTTCAATTATATTATTACTAGCCGCTTTGCCCCGAGCATCCAGGGGCTTTATATTCGAAGGAATATGGAAGGGCAGAGAAATAGCCTTAAACCATACCCAGACTTATTTCTAAATTAGAATAGCCTAAAAACATCACAGGACCAATAAAAAGCTTCAATGTAGAGGAGAACCAAATCGGTTCAGTGGTTAGAGAGATCCTTAACTACAGACAAAAAAAGCTTACTACTTTATATAATAGGATAATAAATCCTCTGTTTAGTGTTGACCCCTGAGATGAGAAAAAGAACTTTGTTACTGGCGCCAACCTTCTTTGGTATTGGTATGGCATCATATGGTATTCATTTTGCTTCAAGGTCAGTTTTCGGTGTGCATTTACTTCCGCAGTGTTTTTCATTAGCAACATGACATTTAGATAGGAATAAGAGAGGTGTTTAATGACTGTTTATTGATGAGAGCGAAGCAACTTGACTTCTGGTGCTTAGAAGAAACAATACTTGGGCGAAGGATTTCTATAATTAAGATCGGCCCGTCCGAAACGGATGTTCTATAAGTTTGAAACTTAGCAAAGTGATTTCTGTATAGCGTAGCAGCTCTTTAATTGTTACAAGAATGTCCATTGTCCATTAAAAAAAAACAGGTTGATTTTTAACAACAATTTTTATGTGATATAACTATCCTATTAATCTGATTTAATCAGTTTTGCAACAAATACTTACTATTTTATGAACATTTAATACTGCTTATTCAGTTTGATAAGTGATAATGTTCGTTTGTCCGACCGTTATAAGGCTTGGCTTTTATGAATGCTTTTATCCGTGTATGCTTAGAATTTAAATGAAAATACTATATTTGAATTGTCAACTACAATTGATAAAAAAATACTTCTAACTCTTTTATGATTGTAGTGATATTCTTTACATCAGGTTCTTATTTTTTACACAATTTTTTTTGCTAGTATTATAATAAATGTTTATGATTTCGCAGGTTTGCCAATTTGGATATATTTGCTGTGACAGCTATTAAAGAATCCGCAGCTGTTATCACCATCTTAATACTCATGAATATCTATAAAAAGGTAAAATTTTCAAGTAAAAAGTTTTTGAGAACTTTTCCTATTGATTTTCAACTTCAAAATGCGTCGAGTTCGTATCCTAAGCGGCCTGATCTCTGTTTGGGACTACACCCCTGCAGGCTTTCTTAGTCATTCAATACCTAAAAGGACTATTAAAATATCGTTTTTAAAAGCGAAGCTTTTCTATGATTAGGGTCGGTCCGTCCGTACGTCCGTCACTCCGTCCGTAACGGATAGCTTTTTTCGTTATTTTAGGCATGTTAGAATTGTCCTATAGATTTCAAACTTTGCATGGTGATTCCTGTAGTAGTTAGGTACGATTTAGAAAGCGTAGCAACTCTATAATCATTACCAAAATGTCCGTACGTCCATTTTAAACATGTTGGTTTTTTTACTTTTTTAACAACAAATTTTTATATGATCTAATTATCCGATTGATCTGATTTTTTGTATACTGATTCCTGGGACATCAAAGTACAATATTATAAGCGAAGCAACTCTATAATTAAGTCCTAAAAATGTAAGTATGTCCATAAACATTATTCTGTATCAAGCAGTTTTTCAACAAATTCACTTACAATATTGCATCGACTCTTATACATTTATATTCTGATTATTCAGTTCTTACACTATACACGTGTTAATGTCCGTTTGTCCTACCGTGTCAGCGCCTCGCTTTTGTGGATGTTATCATCCTTGTTCAAACATTTTTTGTGGGAAACTTTTGGTTTAATTGAAATTAAGCTTTACAAAACATATAAGGCGCTGGTTGCATTACATGATTGAACCTCATTTGATAAATCATAGTTTCCATATTTAATCTAGATAAATAGAACAAAGTGCCTGGCATTTTTCTTTGATCCTGGTGGAATACTGGCATAACATTTATGCTTGTTTCAATCAAGCAACTGATAATTTCCATAATCCATATTTAATTTAGATAAATAGAACAAAGTGCCTGGCATTTTTCTTTGCACTTGGTGGAATAGCGGGCATAACATTTATGCTTGTTCCTGTTCATGTCAAAGGTATGATTACATTTAAAGCTTCTATTTAAATGAGTAGATAAGAGCAGAACATCTGCCATAATTTGACGACAAAAATTCCCCTTTCACAATCTCCATTATAAGAACACTATTGGTGACGCCAAAAATACCCCTAGTGAATTTCAAATTATAAAGTTATTATTTCCTTGTTTTATATAAAAACAAGGATGACAACATCCATAAAAGCGAAGCTCTGAAACGGTAGGACAAACAGAAATTAACACTTGTATAATGTCAGAACTGAATAATCAGAATGCGAATGTTTAAGAGTCAAAGCAAAATTGTAAGTAAAGTTGTTGAAAAACTGCTTGATACAGGATAATGATTATGGACATACTTACATTTTTAGGACTTGATTATAGAGTTGCTTCTCTTATAATATTGTACTTTGTTGTCTCAGGAATCAGTATACCAAAAATCAGACCAATCGGATAATTAGGTCACATACAAATTTGTTGTTAAAAATGTAAAAAAAATCAAAATGTTTAAAATGGACGTACGGACATTCTAACATGCCTAAATTAACGAAAAAAACTAATTAAAAAATTATAAAAAAATCAACATGTTTAAAATGGACGTACGGACATTTTGGTAATGATTATAGAGTTGCTACGCTTTCTAAATCGTACCTAACTACTATAGGAATCACCATGCAAAATTTGAAATCGATAGGACAATTCTAACATGCCTAAATTAACGAAAAAAACTAATTAAAAAATTATAAAAAAATCAACATGTTTAAAATGGACGTACGGACATTTTGGTAATGATTATAGAGTTGCTACGCTTTCTAAATCGTACCTAACTACTAAAGGAATCACCATGCAAAATTTGAAATCGATAGGACAATTCTAACATGTCTAAATTAACGAAAAAAGCTATCCGTTACGGACGGACGTACGGACGGACCCTAATTATAGAAAAGCTTCGCTTTTAAAAATCATCGTTTATTCTGCAATTTCCAAATACATATTCTTGTTTATTTATAGGTGGCCGCCCTGTATTATTGGTGATTGCACAAGCCTTGTTTATTGGAGATTTCTTTTTGCTTGACACTTATGCTCCAGAATTAATGCCAACATCTGTCAGGTAACTAGATTTTAAATAGAGCAGCTACTTTATAAATAGGGGATGGTACATCTATCTTATAGCGTACAGACAGGGAGGGGACATTGGGCTGTTTATTAAACTTGGCTTAACAACTTGGCTGAACAACTACCAATAGGGAATTATTTTATTAAATTTTGATTGGATAGTTCATCAAGTTCCAATAGTTTTAAACACTAATTGTAATCTACAGAAGAGGTAAATTTATCAATTGATTAAATTTAATCTAGACAAATAGCACGAAAAGATATGAAAGACCGATATAAATTGACCAATAGATTCAAAATTTCAATGGCCTTTTTGTTAGAGGACATTACAAAATATATTTGTTTGAGCAGTCAACGCAGTCAAATCTTAAAGGTTGTATCATCTTTTCTTAAATAATCAATATTTAGGAATTTTGGATTTAATCTTATGGACTCGATCAGTAAAGTTGGAAGTGCCGTGGCACCTTATGTTGTTGATCTTGGGGGAGAGGTTAATCCAGGTAAAAATATGAAAGGTTTTATACTTTAAACATAATGTTCTTTTATTTATGAATTATCAGAAAGAATTCAGTCCATTATAATACAGGCATAATAAACTGCAATTCAAAATAACAAAACGGGTTTAGAGCTCCTATGTTAAATGGTGGCATTAGCTTAAATTATAGCGTGCCTACTTGCGTATCACACAGCGCGTCAAATACTTAATCATTATACAAAGTTTGATATCAAGAAGACAATTCTTATAGCCTAAATTATCCATCAGAGTACTCCCGTTACAAACGGAAAGACCGTTTTGTGAAAAAACTTTGCTTATCTTAAAGCTGTTGTTTTAGGTATACCTCCAGCCGTGTTTGGAATAATCGTCCTGTTTGTAAGCATCAATTTTTTCTTCCTTCCAGAAACTCAGGTGAGCTTTAGAAATTATATGGGTAACGTCTCTATAATTTAAACTTTATTGGCTCTAGAAAAAATCACACAGAGAGGGGACAATGGACTCACGGCTGGTTTTTTATTAAATGAATAAGTTAGGGTACAATGTTTGGCACTTTCGATATAAGTAAATGATAATAACAAAGCCACAGAATACGATAATACCTTCAGAAAAATCGATAAAAATAGTTTTCATACTAAATTTAGGTTTTTTATATTTTTTTCTAAAATGTCATGACAGAAGATGCAAAATGTCGTCTTAGTTTTTTGAAAGGATTAATCTTCTCTGAAATCTAAATTATCAAAATATTTTTTTTGGTAAATGATTATACGATATATGTCAAACATTTTATCAGAAATAAATATTTAAAATTGTGAAGTAGAAACCTGAATAATTTTTCTTGTGGAAATAGTTTTCTGCAAATGTTGATAAACATATGTCTGCTAGCATTAAGATGTTTGTACTGCCAATACTCGTTGGGTTTTATTTAAAGAATTTCTTTAAAATGTTTTTTTTTTACATTGTATACCAATAACGCAATATTTGCTATCAGAAAACCCCCGACTAAGACTCGCCTACGACCCGATCTTTTAGGATTGCTTTGTAATTTACATTTTTGAAAGTCTTTCAACAGTATACACAGCAAATTCTCTCTTTTTTAACTAACTTTCCGAATAATATACCTAAAGCATTTAAATTGACAAAGACTATGCTTATATTTTTACCATTCAAGTTTATTTAATATTCTAATAAATAGCGCAACCCTCCAAGTTTATGACTACTTTTCATGAACATATGATCTAAAGAATAAGCTCTGACGCAATGTCATATAAGGATATTATAATATTCATTAAAAAAATTGTTATTTTTGCATATATGTTACATTTTACAGTGTTTTGTGGCTCAAAAGAAAGACAATTAAAAATTATTTCATATTATATAGTTTAAATTACATAAGATAACCTAGAAATAGTAAAAAATTCCCTTTCTTTTTTTGTCGCAAAAGAGAATTCAACAAAGATTTTCATTAAAAAACACCTTAGTGTAAAAATTAAAAAGTTTAAACATGGTCACAAAAAGATTCAATTAGTTTATTAAATGTTTCATTTTCAGCAAATGACGATTAATCTCTATTACAAAGAATAAAGTGTAAAAAGATATTCTCGTTTTAATTTTAAGCAACTTAAAATGCATTTTAATACCTTTTAATGATTTATTTTTTAAAACATCATTTTATAAAATGTTATTGATTTTTAAAGTTATATATTAGAATGTTTTTAAATTTTGTTAACATTTTGTTTTAAATGTAGAAAATTGGTAATTCTAAACATTCAAAAAATGATTTTATTAAATTTTCATCACTTAAATTGCATGTTTGATGAAATTTTCAACTGATAATTCAAGAAAAATCGTTTAAGTTTTATTATATTTTACTTTAAAATGTTAAAAAAATATATTATTGTCAAAAATGTGGAGGTTATACTTTCCTCAAAAAAAGACCTAAAACATGCAAATTAACACGTGTAATGAGATTTTTTTTCTTTCAGGTTTAATTTAGGGTAATTATTGATATTTTTTGTAAAAAGGATTTTATATAAAAAGTTTTAAAACTCAAGTTATGTAGTGGTTCTAAAAAAGGTTGCGAATTTATGCAATTTTCTTGCAAAAAAAATTTTCTAGGATTTTAAAAATAGCAAAGGGTGTTATTAGACGTACTTACAGATACAATTGCTAAGTCATTTTGGCCAAACACTAAAATAAAGTTTTGACATCTGAGCGTCCAAGCGTGGACTGTTAAATACACTAGTCCTCAAAGGTTTATATTAACGTTTATTTATTCGTTGGCTTAGCAACTTTGGGGACCTTAGTGAATATTGATTAGTTGGTTAATTGAGTGTTTAAACGCTTCAACCACAAATTTAAATCTACAGAAGGGGTAATTATGTGTATCATCATTGGGGATGTACATTGATTTAAATCGGCCAGTGTCTTATCATTAAATTATAAAGTTACTTTGTGATGTTTTATGTAAATATCTACATTGATATGTTATTCGGTTAATTGTACAGTTAGGGAGTTGAATCCATTTTTATAGAAGCAGAAATATAATCTATGATTATGGTTTGGACCCTCTAAAACTGTAATCTACCCTTCCACTTTCCCCTCTCTTGGTGAAGATATCTTCACCAAGAGAGGGGAAAGTGGAATCTTACATTTCAAAAATCGTATCGGCGTTGAAGATATCTTCACTAAGAGAAGGGAAAGTAGAATCTTACATTTCAAAAATCGTATCGGTGTTGAAGATATCTTCACCAAGAGAGGGGAAAGTGGAAAGGTAGATTACAGTTTTAGAGGGTCCAAACCATAATCATAGATTATATTTCTGCTTCTATAAAAATGGATTCAACTCCCTAACTGTTGTAAGTAAAATAAATCTTCTGCTTAAGTTTAAGGCGTATATTATTATGCCATTCGCCGAAAAATGAAAATATTAATAGCACATACATCCTACTACTTTGTAAAAATTAATTTAGGGACGACCATTGCCATTGACTGTGGAAGAAGTGGAGAGGGACCCAGGAGTAGCTATACTCCCTGTTCGCAGGTACGTTATTGAAATACTCGCGGATACACCTCTAGGGGCACTAAAGGGTGGGGAGAGGAAGTCGCCACGTCCCTCATTTTAAATTTTAGTTTGTATAAGAAAAAGTAACAAAAATAGTAAAAGGCTGGGGTAATTTTTACTAGGGGCGAATTTTCTCGGGAGGGTGGTGGTACCTCCTCCAAAAATAGTTAACCTTCCCAGGACCTATGAAAAGCTATCCTGTATAAGAGAACCACATTGGTTCACTGGTTAGCGACATCCTGCGGTACAGACGAAAAAAACTTATTACTTTGTATAATAGGATTCAATTCTCAAATTGCTTTCCGGGAAAAAATCCGCAAATAAATAGAGCTTGACAATTTTGTAGTTTTAAGACATTTTGCTCTGGAAAGATTGTAATTCTTAGTTATTATCGCATCTTATGTTATTAAACACTTTCTCCTATTCGTTTGATCTTAAAATCTGGTTTTTTTTTTTCTTGATTGAGCTGTATAAACCAGCAGTGTTTTATGTTTATATTTATTTATCGTCGATTGTCTTATCCCTTAAGATCTCAGAATGGACAGACATTGTACAACTTAATTATTAAACGTGTATATTCTATAATTTTTTTTTCTAGGAAATCATTACAAGCCAAGCAACTCAACAATATCTGAAATCATAGTTTTTTTTTGTTGTAAAAAAAGTATTTATACCTGCATTAAATATCTATTTGCTGATAAATATTTCACGAAAAAAAATCTTCTAAATTTTGTAATTAATGTTATTATGTTACTATGTAAAAATAAATATTATGTATTTTGTAACTTTTTATTATCATATCATAGACCAAATAAAAAATGTGTCTCAATTTTAATGTACTTTTAATGAATTACACAATCATATTAGATTAAATCCAAAAAATATCTAGTTACAAATTTCAAGACAATTTTACCTAAAGGTAATGTTAGAAAATTCCCGAATTCGATAATTTCGTTCAAAGCAGGTAAAATTCTAAGCAGTCATTTTACAAAACTTAATATTACAAATATGGACATACTTTTACATGGAGTTGCTCCGCTACTACATTTTTATTATTAAAAGAAAATCTATAAAATATATAAAGCATGTATTTATAACTTGAATACAATAACAATTTCTATAAATAACTGCAACAATGGTTTTTCAACTGATAGAATAGTTAGACGATTTATAAAACACTATAAAACATGTTAGCACTAAATAATTAAAAAGTTTATTTTTCCATAGGTACCTACACATGTGAATAAATAAACCCAGAACAAATATCTGTTCACGTAATTGGTTGAGTGAGTGTTAAAAAATTAAAGTAAAAGAATAGAGGGGGCATGAGCTATATGTAACTCTGTCCACACAGAGTGGGGACCCTGTCCCGATTTTTTAATAGGTCTTTGGAAAAGCTATTATATTATAACATTAAGGCCCTACAAAAGAACAGAAACCAATTTGCTTGCAGACTATAAAGGCCTCCACAACTTTGGCCAGGTGGTTTATTTATTGTTACAAACATTTTACTTCTATCCTCTTAGAAAAATTACTTTCCAGTTATTTAGAGCTAAATTACATTTGAGAATTGTCCTCCTTATTTTTGATCCATCTTAGCATACTCCAAATTTAGCTCTCTCTCGCTGAAAAACAAAATTAGAATTAATGATCGACCTGATTAAAATAATTTATTGTCTTTTTTTTCTCTTTAAATTTTCCTTGATTTTTTTATGTAGAACTAGATAACAAGTTTAGGTAAATTCTATTCATTGTTAAAAAAGTCTAAAAATAACTACCTTGATAATTAACAATATAGTTTGAATTTAAGAAAATTTAATAGGTTAGGTAATAGTTATTTCTTGCATCGTTTTATAAACGGCTTTCCGCGGATATAGACAGTACAATTATAAGATTAAAACTAGTTTTTTTAGCCCCGAGGTGCCGAAGGCAGCGGCTATAAAAACTGGTTTTAATCTTATGATTGTACATTTTTATATTCGTAGAAAGCTGGATATAATACGATGCTAGACATTTTTTTTTGTATGGATGAAAACCGGTTCCTATCCACCGGATTCGAATGAATACGAGAATAGTTATTTCTCGTATCGTATTATAAACGGCTTTCCGCGGATATAGAATGTACAATTATAAGATTAAAACTAGTTTTTTTAGCCCCGAGGTGCCGGAGGCACCGGCTAAAAAAACTGGTTTTAATCTTATGATTGTACATTTCTATATTCGTAGAAAACTGGATATAATACGATGCTAGACATAGTTTTTTCGTATTCATGAGAACCGGTTCCTATCCACCGGATTCAAATGAATACGAGAAATTATTTTAAATTGTTATTTGCTGCTTTTATGACAAGGAAAGAATATGTAGGAGAAGGGGTTAATATACCTTTAAATAAGGGAAAAAAAGATTTAACTACCCTTGTTTATCATACTTGGTTCTTACACCAAATTATCGTGTGCTCTAATAAAGTTAAACTTAAACTGGCTAAAATAACAATTTCCCCCATCCACCCCCTTTAAGATGAAGGAACTGCCCAATAAGTGATGTTAGCAACCACCAGTATCCTGTATCTATCCATATTTTTAAAAGAATAGCGGAAAGGGGTAATATTTGATGTTTGCAGTCAGTATTTATGTAAAGTTTTAAATCTAAATACTCTTTAAAAATACTCGAAGCATTAAAGTTTATCTTTCTTTAATTACCGTTGTTTCTGAAGAGCATTTTTAAATTCTTTGAAGTCTGCTGAAGATTTATGATCCTCGCTACTGTATACTTTACGTTGTACCTCCTTGTACTGATCTGCATACCAGTCAATCTAAACAATCATTATATAGTATACTTATTTATACCATCGTATTATAGACAGCAATCCGCGGATATCAAAATGAAAAATTATAAGATTAAAACCAGTTTTGATAGAGGGTCTAGGTTAACAAATTTGTTTTGATTTTATATTCTGTATTTGACACTACCTAAATAAGACAGAATACGACTTAAATGTTTATGTTTGCCATCAAAGCGAGGTGGCGGAAGTGGCATTTTTTGAAACCAAAACTAAAAGTCAAAGGAACTCGACTAAAAAAAGAGTTACAGCTCTCAGATTTGGCATGGCAGTTGCTTTAAAGAGGTACAATATGCAACTGAAGAAACGGCGGCGAAACCAAAATCTTTTTTTATTTTAACAATTTCCCTTATATTTTCACTTGACACTTGTAAGATTTTACACTTGCATTTTTAAAAAAAAATATTGACATGTAATCATATTTGATATCCAGAATCAAACACCCAGTTGTAGCGGTGTCAATAAAATTATAATGCAAACTGGCCTCTATTCTTACTACCTAATAAAATAAAAACTTGAACCATCAAAATTTGAGAAGATTATCTTATATTCACTGAGATCTATCCTTGAGGAGACTACCTGGTGATAAGAGTAGAATGTGATGACAGGGAAGGACATGTAGACGGCCATTTTGAATACTTCTAGCTGCCAATTACCCATAATTGTTGATAAGTTTTTCTCTGAAAGAGTCTTTCTTTGATATTGTTCAATTCAGGAATAAGGTATAGCTAACAAGCGAAATAACTTTAAAATAATATTAAGAGGGCAGATAAAAAGGTCGTCAATTCTACTATGTGTTGCCCCCAACAGCAGATGAAAATCACGAATAGGTTTCGTGATATTTTCGAATTAATTTAGTTGATGGTATAAGCTGGGTTCTATTGAAATCATAGCAATAAGGGATTACCCTAGGGTGGAAAAACAAAGTTTTATAACCATACTATCTTACTCATGGGTCATAAACTTTGGGTCCTGTTAATGTATTTTGATTGATTGATTCCAAACATGTAGGTAGTGTTTTTACTCTTCAGCCAATAATATAATATACAGAAGGGGTATTTCTTATTATCTTTCATGATATAAGTCCATTGTATTATCCCATAAGATCCCTTTCGAAACTTAAACCATACAAGGACTTATAAAATATATCAATCAACATAAAAGGAAATCAAAAATAAAACAAAACTTAATAAAACCTACCTTTAAACTTTAATACAACCGAAAGGAACTTATGTGTGAAATAAAAGGGTGTACACCACTTCTGCTGATTTAGTACCTAAAGATCTTAGCTACCCAAACTTGGGAGTTGTGAGTCAACCATTTCAAAGAAGTCTTCAAGGCAAGGGTATATATTCTGCAAATATGACCATGCTAAAGGGGGGGGGGAGGGTAAAAGAAATATGTGGGGAGGGGGGGGGGGAGTTAAGAAAAATTAAGAGAACTAAACTTTTTTTCCATTTTTCTCCCCTCCTTGGTGACAAAAAAAAATAAAATAATATGTGGGAGTGGGGATATAAAATAAATACAGAATCCTGAAAATATTTTTACCTTTCCTTGCAAGAAAAAAATTTTTCCAGCAAGGGAAAATGAATCTTGTACAGAATATACACCCCTGCTCCGAAGCCGCAAAGATAAAAGGGACTGGACGAAAAAATGTGCCTTATTTGATTTATCAACTATGTTTTTGTTAAAACTAACAAAATAATTTCCCTTCAACTAAAAAGATTTCCAAAGCGATAAGACAATGGACGATCAATTGATGAATACACCGAATGATGCACAACATTACTTCTGAAGATTACAACTAGTGGTTGAAACGTCAGGAGCTCAACTTAATGAACCAACAAATCATAAGAACAAATGTGTATGTAACCAAGTAATCGATGAAGGACAAAAACATAGTCAATAAGGCCAGACCTAAACTCATGTTCAACTGTCTCATTTGAGCGCCTGAATATAACCTCACCATCGCGTCATTGGTAAGTTTACATGATTGAGCGATCATAATTATAGAAAAATTCGGAAACCTAATTTTAACTTATTACATCTTATTGCAAAGCTAAGACAACTTCTAACGAAGTACGTAAAACTATATATGTACTAACTTTTAGAAGGCTTAAACAGTATATCAACAAAGTTGGAAGCCTAAAGTTTTTTCTGCCTTTCAAGGAATAATCAATGCAAATAGTAGACTATATTATCCACAAAATCTTACCCTAAATTCTAATCAGTTTAAATTTCCTTTAAAATCTTAATAAAATCCTAATGACCTATAACTACCATTTTACATTTCAAATAAAAATCTGAAACAATAAAAGAAAAGGTTAGTAAAGAAATAATATAAATAAAAAACAAATGAGAAACGACTTAATTTTATATTGTTTTAAGGTTTCACAAGACAAGAATCACAATCAATGAATTAAAAGCTTGCGTTTTTTCTTTCTTTTAGCGGGAGCCCTGGATTGTTTCATCATTACTAAGAGCCAATAATATCAAATAACTTTCTATTGAGACAATATAAAGCTATTGAGTTCTCAAGGCTTTTAGTAAGTTAAAGCAACCCAAGACCCACGCCAAATTAATAAATTTGACGTTAAATAAGTAAATATAGAAGAGGCGAACACACAGAAAACTTGAATACTGTTTTTAAAATAAAATAATAATGTATAAATGTTTTATGATTATGCGTTCTCCTTGTCACCCTCCCCTCCGGCGCTGTCATCCGCCGTGTCGCTGGTCCACAGGGTTAGGTTATCTCTCAACAACTGCATTATCAACGTAGAATCCTAGAAAAGAGCAACATTAACAAAGAATCCTAGAATACAGCAACAATAAAAAAAATCGCAGAATAGAGCAATAACAACAATATGAACTTTATTACAGAACTAAGTAAAAGAACAAAAAAAGGGTTTATATAACATAGTAAATCCAGGCAAGTAAATCAGTAGAAAAGTTATTTTACCTCCTTACAAATAAGCCTATTATAAAATAGAATAGGTAAAAAAACAATAAAAAATCTTTCCTTTAATGGTGTACAAAAATTTTTGCAAGTTTTACAGAATGTTATTTTAAACCTTTATTTTTGTTTATTTACCAAATCGATCAAGTCAAATTATATCTATTTATTTGTTGAGTATTTAACTTTACACTTCACATGTAACTACTATTATTATACTAACTAGAAAACTGCATTTCGTTACAGAAATGCATGAAGCAAGTTATAGACTTACACAAGAAAGAAAGCTTATGTAAATATTTTTAACTTATTCAACGCAGAAGACGACATTTGAAAACTATGAATTATGTGCAGTTTTGTAAAATTATGAAAGTTGTGTGTTTATTTTATGAATTAACCAATAAAATTATTGATATAATGGATGAAGGGTTATTTAATACAAATAATAACTTTGTAGCCTTATATATTTCGGAGGGGGGGAGGGGAGTTACTTGCATTAAAATTCCATCCAAGAGAAATCTCTGAAAACAATCTTGAAGATTTAAAACTTTAGTTATAGAGGAGCTCCATTGTCAGAAATATAAAAATACCTTGTAGCTTTCTTCATTAAGTGTATCAAGCTGTGCTATAGCATCGTCAAAAGCCTAAATTAAAAATATATATAAACCTTTTTTTGCCAGGTTTTCCTTATAGTTCTAGGGAGGTTTAAGACCATGGGAATAAAAGTAATCATACCATAAAAAAAACTTGCAAAGAGGTCATAATTCTAACACAAGATATCAAGGAAAGGTTGATTTAACGACCAGTATCATGTCCCTTTAACTAGTGCTTAATTTTTATCAACAAAAAGGATGACAACATCCATAAGTAGCGAAGCACAAAAATTGTGGATGGGAATATGTAAAAGTAGATTTAAAGTGTATTTATTAAAATCAAGAATAGATTTATTGGGAAAACACAAAACCTTGTTTTATTTTGTATGATGAAGACGGTTAAAGTAAATTACATACTAGATGCACATAACAATGGGAAAAAATATTTTGAAACTGTTAATGCAAAAAAGTTTTAAAATTAGACCAAAAATTCCAAAGATATGGGGAAATATGTCAAACATATAAAAATAGCCCAAAACCTGCTAAAAGGCAGTTTGGCCGCCATTGTTTCTTTTCTTAAAATGCCAGAAATTTAATTTTGATATCTTTAACTGAAAAAATTTCCAAAATCGGACCATAAACACCAAAGATATGGGGAAAAATGTGAAAAATATAAAAATAGCCAAAAACCTGCAAAAAGGCAGTCTGACCGTCATTGTTGTTTTCTTCAAATGACGGGAAATTTAATTTTGATATCTTTAACTGAAAAAATTTCGAAAATCGGACCATAAACACCAAAGATATGGGGAAAATTTGGAAAATATAAAAAATAGCCTAAAACCTGCTAAAAAGCAGTCCGACCGCCATTGGTGTTTTATAGTTAATTGTGCTCCTTGATGATGGGAATGTTGTCAAAAAATTTCAGAATTCTATCTTTTATAGGAGCCGAGAAAATCACGTTTCCCCCAATTCATTAATTACGGACGGACGGACAGACGGACGGACGGACAGACGGACGGACGGACATTGTGAATTATAGAGTAGCTTCGCTACTAATAAAAATAGACAATAAAGAAAAAACAATATTACCTATTAATTTATAATTTAAAAGTTAAAGACTTAAAATCATACTACTTGAACAACATTGCTTAATAAAATGAAACCAAATAAAAAGATGTGACCAGATTTAAAGATATCAGCAATACTGAAAAATCATGTATAGCATCGTATTTTAGACAGTTTTCACGCATATTAAAATAAAACTCATAAATCGACACCAGTTTCGTTAGACCAGGCCTTCGCCACTCGTGGCTAACCAAACTTTTATTTATTCTAATATCCGCGGAATTTGTCTAAAATAACTTTACCTGTTTGGCAAGTTGACAAGCTTTGTCCGGACTGTTGAGAATTTCGTAGTAGAAAACTGAGAAATTGAGGGCAAGGCCGAGCCTAATGGGGTGGGTGGGCTGCATCTCACTCTTGCAGATATCAAATGCGTCCTAGAATGGAAATAGATGTCAGATGTCTTCCTTGAAGATACCTATTCAAAACCCAATACATAAAAAAGCATTGGAAGACTAAGATTAAAGAAAATATTTAGAATTAAGTAAAACCAACATAAATCAATGCTTAATAAATAAAGACATAAAATATTAATGTGTCTAAAATTAGAAAAAAATCAATTATAACTGAAATCAAAATAATCCCAAAATAGAAAATTTAATAAAATTAAAAATTTGATTGAATATCTTTTAGATAGGCAAAAATTGAAGTAAATATTATTATAAAAAGAAATGAAATTTTACCTGGTATGCTTTTTGTGAGTTCTCTACAACGGCGGTTTTGTTGTCTCCGGTGGCAACTTCGGCCAGGTACCTAAACACATTATCCAATGAAAATTAAATCCATACCAAGTTAATAGATCGACTTTAGCACAAAGAAGATCTTTTTCAAAATATTAAATAATCCTCTTTAACAATACTTGAATAATGGAACTAGCTCACAAGTAGCCTGTTGTAAACAAAAATAACAAACCAAGGACGCCCAAGCCTTTTAGAGGGATAAAATGAAGAGTTTTAAAATTTCAAGGGGATAAGCAAATGCATGCCTTCATCCAATTCCACCTTATTTTTGAAATAAAAAATGAGTGGTAGTCTTAGGTAAGATTAAATTTGTTGGGACTGGGTAACCCTGCAGGGTTAGGTCCATTCCCAGACTAACCTAAAGTAAAGAACAAACTTGGGAAAACCTACACACTCACCCAATTACACTTTAATTTAAAGAGAGGGGGGTTGTCAGTTCTCTAAAGGGTACTTAAACAGCTCCTTAATTTTTACCTAAAGTAATCTCCCTTCATCTTGAGGTAAAAGACCTTGCTCTCTGCTGTGCTGGCGTTGGCGATCAGGAACTTGTCAAGCAGGGCCAACACGTCGTTACAGATGTCCCTCAACTCAGTCTCCACCTACAAAATATGAAGAGTTAGAATATTGAGCCTTCAGACCAAAAGGCGCTTGAGTATAGAAAAAGAAAGGTAAAGTATGTTATATGAATTTAAAGGAAACCTTCCATACTTCTCATAAAGATTAAGGCAAAGAAATAAAAGTTGAAGGAAACGCCCCTTGATTTTTTCTTGACTAGCAGCATCTAATCCACATTCTGGGACAGCTATCCTTCCAGCATGGCTCAGAAACTGATTAATATCCAATGGATTAGAACCAGTTCTCAGCCATTCTCGTGTTTCAAACAACTTACCACGAATGTCAAATTTTAAATCATAAAATTAAAACCAGTTTTGTATATCCCTGGTTTAGTAATGCTTCTTTTCATACGATATTGTATAAAACTACTATCACCTTCTCCCTGTACTGCCTACTTAGCCATGGCTTGCTTGGTCTCGCTACCTCAACATCTATCTCTATATCCATCTATATCTCAGTAACAATCTATCTATCTATATCTCATGAACTAAATCTATATCACCTTCTCCCTGTACTGCCTAGCCATGGCTTGCTTGCTCTCACTGCCCTCAGTCTTCTGCTCAATACTTGAGATAACTCTCCAACTAAAAAAGAAATAACATTAAAACATGGTTAAAAAAAGGATAATTCTAAATGAGCTTAACATAACCAACATTTTTAATATCTAATAAACTTTTAAATTATGCTATTTTTTATTAAACATAATTAGATAATTGATTACAAAGAAATTCTTTTAGGTATGCCTTTTGGGTTCATCGCCAATTTTAATACACCAGTAAATATCATTCAAAAACAAATATTCGTCCAAAACAAAACCATACCTTGATCTTCTAGCGCCAACGACGTTCTTGTAGGCTACGCTGAGAAGATTACGCTCCTCGTTGGAGAGCTCCACTCCAGTCTCTGTCACACTCTTCATGCTGGCAGCCATGTCGTCGTACCTACATATTTCAATTATAGGGTTGCTTCGGATTTTAAAAAATCTTTAATCCCTAGGTAATAAATTAAATTTCAAGGAACATTTAAATCAATGAAAGTATAGTAGCAAAATCATAAGAGGACTACAAACCCCCAAGACAAAATCAATTAGCACAATGAAATATATTCATTAGTCTTAAATCATTACATCGAAGAACAGACAAAAAATGGATGTAGAAAATACGTGGATATTATGACATAGTAAAAAATACCATGGGATCAATTTAGCTTGCTAACATGGAACTCTTTTTATTAGTCCGTTCGTTCATCCAGTAGGAAGGGTGGAGATGAGGTTAAAGTGATGTAAAGGGGGAATCAGTTCTTGAGCCCGCAGCAAGTTTAACTTCATTAGTGTAGAAAAACATCCATTAGTACAAGCATGTCAAAGTTATTTATCATAGACAAAACAACTATCCAATCTATCCATTTCTTTACCTTTCAGCCTGCTCGGCCAACTTGGCTTTCTGGACCAGCTCTTCCTTGTCAGACATTTTGATTTAGGATTTGTCAAGTGGCGACTCTGAAATTTTTATATCAATATTATTCATCCGCTAAACTTTACAAGTCAATAGCAACAAATCCGCCAAAACATATCACACAACAGAGGGGTAGTTCCATGAAGTATAATCAGCTGTTTTATCAACTGAAGATTAACTCACTGTTTAATGGATATGAAAATCTGAAGCTCCAAGGAATAAAATATCCATTACTGTTTTTTATTCTCAGTATAATAAGTACCTAGCAAATCTATTTTTAACATTGAATACAATTCATGGAACTCTCCCATTTGGCTGATTATGTTCTGGCTAATCAGTCAATCAAGGCACAAATTCAGTTTTAGCAGGGTATTTAACAAAAAAATTTAGCTAGTTTTTACTTCACAGCCGTCTCCCAATCTTTTGGTTGAATAACAGAAAATGGTAAATTTTGTAAGAAATTTTAAGATATGGTAAAATCTTAAAGGAATCCTAATAAAATTACTATTTCTGTTGTTAAAGAACCATAAATATAGATTAATCAATATTTAAAGCTATTATAAGATACAAAATCTTAAAATTTCGAGTAAAGTCTTAAATTTAATTATAAAATTAAAAATATTTAAAATTAAATCTAATAATACCATAATTTCTAGAATTTTCATTTAATTTTAAAGTTGGCACAATAGTAATAGGTAATTCAAGAGTAATTGAAAAATAAACTACCTAGATTTTTTAATTATGTTTTTTTTAAATCCCCTTAGTAAAAGTTAATAGAAAATTTAGGAAAGGGGGGTAGAAATTTTATATTAAATATATTTGATTAATAGTTACTGAAATGTTTTCAGTTTTGTAAAACAGAAACCCCTTCCCATTAATTAAATATACTCAAAAATGATAAAGTTCCTAAAATTTTAAAACACGTCACTAATATATCTCAGCTTCTGCTTTCAACCCTTTCGGGTTTATCTTGACTAATACTAATATTTTGCGGGGCGGGTTCGGTATCATTTAATCCACCACCCCCAGGCAACTGGGGTAAATTTGGTATATAATCTTCGGATAGAAGGTGTTGGTGTTTGGTTCCTTCCAACAGTTTAAGGTCCATATATTCAGCGCCCACTATTTTCAATTTAGGCAGCACGTCCAATAACATCAGACAGACTAGGGATAAATCTTCTACGTGATCCATATCCTAAAGGGAAAAAAAGTATTAGACAGCTTTCCACGGAAAAAAAGTGATTTTTCAGTATGGCAGAGAACCGGTTCTAATTCAGAGGATATTAATCGATTTGGAGCCCTACTAGAAAAAAAATATTAAAGAAATATATGAAAAATCCGCAAATTAATGGAAAGTAGATTTCATTTAGTAACTATCAAACAGAGTACCTAATCCTATTATATAAAGTAGTAAGATTTTGTCTGAAGCTGAAGATCTGGGATATTAAGGTGGTTTTAGGCTTATTTTCTGATATTCCACTCTTCCCTAGAGGCTAAGGAAGAGGCAACTACTAAAATACAAAATAATAAATAAATAAGCCAAATTGTAAGCTACTAACCTTTAAGACTAGAGTTTTCAGGTTTTTAAATCTCCATATCACTTCAAGACCATTAGTATTAATTTTCCTACAGCCTAAAATAGAAAAAAATATATTTAATTCAATAATAACTAATAAAAAACTTACAATACTATGCACTACCCTTTCATTATTAACAGCTTTATTATAAACAATCCTTTGATTACACTTCTTTTATCTGGAAGTACTGATAAGCAATATTAATATTAGCTAACATATAACTTCTACTCTGCGACATAGGAGCATCAAATGAAGTCTTACAGCAATTAAAATCAAGTTTGGAAGAATCTTCCTACTAAATCAATACCTGAAATATCCAGGTATTCCAAAGTATCCGCATATTCTCCAGATATTCTGTCCAAACACCATTCGTTCATAAAATCACAGTAACTTATATCTAAAAAGAAAATAAATCATCAAAAGACTAATTAAATTATATCACAATTTAATAAAAAAAGTTCAATAGATCTATATTTAATATCTTTCTGTAAAACTTCAAAGAATTTTTATATTAATTAATATCGAATTAAAAAATTTCTACGAATTTTATTAAAAATAATTCTATTATAAAAGAATTTCGTTAAAAAGGTAACATCTCAAATGAATTAAGGTAACTTTAGCTATTTAAGATAAAAGAAACTTGAATGATTTCAAGCCAATTTAAACATTGAGTTAAGTAATAAACCATATACTAAGTTATTCTTATCTTATTAAAAGTCATTTATAGGAATGGGAGACAACCATTTAAACATCCAGCAAAAGTACAGTAGATGTATTTTGTGCCAGTGCAATTAAAAAAGTATGGATTTATTTAGGACTACTTTTTAGCTGTATAAATGGCATTAATATTGTAACTCCTGGCAAACTTGCATATAACATATAATTTATAACCGGCTTACAATCACAAAAAAATAAATAACCTGTTAGTTTAAATTTAAAACTTTAGAATAAATAATGTTTTAATATCCTATGTAGAATAGTAGACATAAAAATCAATAATCTCTCAAACTTTGAAACAGGACGTTCTTGCAATAATGGTAA
This sequence comes from Acartia tonsa, assembly GCF_053477335.1. Lineage (NCBI taxonomy): Eukaryota > Metazoa > Arthropoda > Copepoda > Calanoida > Acartiidae > Acartia > Acartia tonsa. The sequence goes on along the minus strand of NC_137262.1, from coordinate 32,769,108 downwards.
TGTAAAAATGTAATATTTTAGCAATAATAGAATTCATTAGCAAGCACTTCAGTTATTTATCGCATTGTTAGTATTTTACAGTCTTTCTGAGGATATTAAATTGAAAAAAATACAGTTTTGTTATAAAATCCTAATTGAAACAGATTAGCTAATTAGATAAAATTGTTGTATTGTATAACAACTATTCCTGTTGCTCTCAAATCCCTCCTAACTTCTCCCTGCACCCCCATAAAAATTTTCTTTCAATTTCATATCCCTCTTCAATCCCCTCCCCTTATACACTTTTTATCCTTCTCTTAACTTTGTATATCCAAAAAGACATTTAAAATATTTTCCCAGTGCGAAAACAATTCCGCATATCCCACAAATCTAAATACAGGGATCTAAACGGATATGACAATGGATGATAAATTGATAAACATTCCAAAGTTTTCCCTTCTATAAATTACTATTAGTGTTTGAAACGTTTGGACACTCATCTTAATGAACTAACCAATCAAAATTCAATGAATACCTTAAGGTTGTTAAACAAAATGCGATTATGAAAGACTTAATATAATAACATGTGGAAGTTAATTCACACTTATTCTCTCTCTCTCTCCATACATCTTCTCTCAAAAATAATCTTCTTATATTTTATGTTATGAAATTATTAAGGAATAATCTTTATTTAGTAAACAAGTTTTTTTTTAATTTTTAAGTAGTGCAGCTATTCTACAGTCTGTTGGTCTGTCAGTCGCTGTAACATGTAGACAAAAATTAATAAAGCCTCATCTATTTAGAAGCTTGTTCTAAATTATTTATGTGAATAGTTGTCCTTAACCAGCTGCTGTACTCTTATTAAGAATCTCTGAATTGGAAGGATTAGGGAAGGGAAGAAAATGGCCTAAAACCATCCCGGGACCAATGAGAAATTTACCTCAGATGGAGAACTTAATTCATTAAGTAGCTATCGAAATTTTAATTTATAAAAATAAACTTAATACTGTATAGTATGATGAAGACCTGAAAAATATCTAATTAAAATTAGTTAAGTAGCAGAAAAACATTTTAATAGTTTTAAATTACCTACTTAAAATTAAGAAATATAAATAATAACGCTACTATAAATTGTAGAAACTTTAGATAATAAGTCAAATAACAATTCACATATATTTCTATTTTTAAAAGACTTAAAAAAAATTCAACATTTTAATAATTCTCTATTATCCATTAAATTATTTTTACTTTGTACCTTGTCAAATAAATTTTATTTCCTCAGTTCACACCGAAAGTTTACAATTTCTCAACAATTCAAAACCCCAGGGAGATAGTCGTTTATTAAAATCAAACAAAAGAATTCAAAAAGGAAAAACAAAATGTTCAGAGTTCGACCAATCATAGATCTGAAACTGTCAGAACATTATTGTCTTAATCAACCTTGATTGGATGGTACAAACTAACAATTTACATTTTACAAACATTCACACTATTAAACTTAACAATTTAGTTAAATTCATAGAATTTAGATGTGTATATAAACTCATCCTCCCCTGACCTATCCCTTAAGATCCCTAGTAGAGTTTAGTCCTAATGCCCAACTGGGAATAAAAGTTTACCAAGACAAAGAATATTAGCCTCAGAGAGCATCTCAATTTAATAATAGTTATATCTCGCATCGTATTATAAACGGCTTTCCGCGGATATGGAAAGTACAAATATGAGATTAAAACTAGTTTTTTTAGCCCCGAGGTGCCGAAGGCACCGCCAAAAAAAACTGGTTTTAATCTTATGATTGTACATTTCTATATTCGTAGAAAGCTGGATATAATACGATGCTAGACATAGTTTTTTCGTATTGATGAGAACCGGTTCCTATTCACCGGATTCGAATGAATACGAGAAAACTTATTTAACACGTTTCATAAATGAAACTTAAGGTAGGTATACTAGTAGCTAAGCTACTCTACAATTCAATTTGTATATCCGTCCGTCACTCAGTCAGTGCTGCTGTGGTTTAAATGTAATTCTCAGCTTCTATTCAAGATAGACTGCTAATTCTTTTATGAAATTACCTATAACAATGAGCATCCAGTAAATAATTTACTTTGTTCGTCGGTCTGTTAGTCATGCTACAAAAAAGTCTTGTTTTAAGATATTTCTAGCTCGTTAATGCTGAATAATTTTATGAATAATGTATGAATAAAGTATTAACAAAGAAACTTCTCATAAATGCACAACATCTAATTTAGGTTATATTTGATATTATCTTTAGTGGAAAGGTTTTGGTAATATATGTAGAAACAAGGATGACAACATCCATAAAAACGAAGCACTGAAACGGTAGGACAAACGGACATTAACACTTATTTAGTATCTTAACTGAAAAATCGGAACATAAATGTATAAATGTCGAATCAAAATTGTAGGTAAATTTGTTGAAAAACTGCTTAAAAACAGGATAATGTTTATGGACATACTTACATTTTTGGACTTGATTAAAGAGTTGCTTCGCTTATAATATTGTTCTTTGTTGTCCCAGGAATCAATATACCAAAAATCAGATCAAACTGATAATTAAAACACTTGAAAATATATTGTTAAAAAAGTAGAAAAATCAACATGTTTAAAATGGACGTACGGACATTCTGGTAATAATTATAGAGTTGCTACGCTTTCTAAATCGTACCCAACTACTACAGGAATCATCATGCAAAGTTTGAAATCGATAGGACAAATCTAACATGCCTAAATTAACGAATAAAAGCTATCTATCTCGGACGGACGGACGGACGGACCGACCCTAATTATAGAAAAGCTTCGCTTTTAAAAAGATAAACAATTTCTTAATAGTAATAATAGTTGAATAGTAATGAGGGAATAATTGACTACATTATTGATTAGAAAATGCTCACATAAGATTAATCATATATGCCATTAAATATAAACAAAAACCTTAGTCTAATACATATAATTTTTAAGATGGACGGATAAATAGATTTAATATTAACACAATGGTTAAATGAGTGAGGGGAAAAGAAGTAATAGCTTTATAGTTCATGAAGATTTATATTGAAAGGGAAGGCAGCAAGTATTGATATATATTAATAAATTTCAATGCAACAAATGGCATATATTACAACGAAAAATATATTCTAAAATAATAAAATAGCAGATGGTGCATAGTAAACACATCAAAGCAGGGATCTAAAGGGATAAGATAAATGCCGATAAATTAACCCTTCTGTATATTGCAATTAGTGGTTGAAATGTTTGGACACACAACCTAAGGAACAAACCCATCAAAATTCAATATAAGTTCCTAAAGTTGCCAATCCAACGAATAAGAAAACATTAGTATAAAGCTTTTGGGGCCTAGTATATTAAGAGCCAATAAAATGTCCTACCCCTCGCTGTAAAAAAATTCTACAGCAAACTTAGTCTAGCTATAATATAAGTTTAGCCGTTTTGTAGGATATAAAACTAGTGGAATGCACTAACCTAGATATTTGATGTAATATAGGTTCAAAGATTTAAGGAAAAATATGAAAACTATAAAAATAGCCAAAAACCTGCTTTCAACCAGCCTGGCCATCATGGAGGTTTTTTTAGTTATTTATGCTCCTTAATGATGGGAATGTTGACAAAAAGTTTCAGTCGTGTGTCTTTCATAGGAGCCGAGAAATTAAAGTTTAGCCAACTACGTCTCTAACGGACGGGTGGACATTTGGATTTATAGAGAAGCTTCGCTACCAAAACTAGTGGAATGCACTGACCTAGATATTTGATGTAATGTAGGTTCCTTAAATTCTGTAAACCCTCATATACCAAACTAAACAAAATATAATGGTTATCAACAATTTCAAATAATAAATTCTTTATTTCTACAAGACTTAGTAGATCATGAATTTTAAGACTTTATGGAAGTTAAATCATTCTATGTAATTTTGTCTGAATTAGAGTAATTCTTGAAATTAATAAGGAAAATTATTGAATCTTACGAGTCGTATTCATAGGAGTAAGAAAAGTTGCTAATGGGATGAGTATAAGATTCAAAAGACCTTAGAGAAACTTGGAAATAACCCATCATATCACATGGCAACAAGCAAGGACAAACAGACAATGCCTCATTGCCTAATTATAGAGAAGCTTCGCAACATAAATAGAATAACTTACTTTGCTTGTGAGGCATCGATAGCTTCAATGACCCATCCTTTAACATAAACATCAGGGATGTCCAGCTTCCTCTTCACCATCTCGGTCCAGTGCTTGTGGCCCCTGCAAACATATTTTATTTTTAAAAAATTTATATTATCCATCTTTAAATAACGAAACATTAATAGTCTAGAAATTGTAAGTTTAATTTTAGTCCTTTAAATCATACTTTATACTTAGTCCCTAGCATATGATAAGGGGTAGGGATAGAAGAGCAGAAATATAGCTTAGGACCATTTAGAATAAAATGGCCCAAAACCACACCCGGAAATGTGTAATGCTTCCATAAAATGGAGAACTCAGTCGTTTCTGTAGTTCTAGAAATATTGAGCTACATACAAAAAAAACTTACTACTTTAGGTATATAAGAGGATTCAAGAAAAAATAATTTAAGAATAAGAATGAAACGTAAAGCTGAAACTTATGGCGTGAATAAATTATTATTTAGGTATAGTCAAAAGATCACAACATAGAAAATAATATCCAATACGATAAACATATTAAATAATTTATTGCAGATAATGTCAAATGATTATTTACCCTTTAAAACAAAATCTATTAAAGGTTACTAAAATAAAATGAAGGATAAATGATGGAATATTTCTCTATGAAATAATATTTTTTTCTCTCGATTTTTTCATATTTCTCAGGAAGAGAGGGGACATTAGGCTGTTTATTACACTAAAACCAAAAATATTATAATTTGTTGGTACATTAAGTAGTGTCTAAATGCTTCAACTCTTTTTGTAATCTCAAAGGGGGTAATTTGTTTATCATCTTTAGAGATTTACATTAAGTTTCCGACCATTTAGAACAATGTTAAATTTACAAATGAATAAATTAAGTAAATAACTGACCTAAATCGAACCCTGCACCCTCTGTGGCATAGAAAATGAGCCGCAGCTAAGTCAGGACCAAGAGCAAGCAATCTATCAGGCACAAATTCCTAAAAAAGCATGTTTGCATTAGTAAAATAAAATATAACGAAAACAATATTTCTATACGAAATGAGTTCCGATCATCAATTTATTAGGACAAAGCTTAGCTGTATGGAAAAATCCTGTTATTGAAAATTTAGAAAGTTTACAACAAAATCTCTAAAGAAATAAATTCCATTAAAAGATGGACGGCTTATTGTATCTGTTTGACTAAACAGGGAAATAAATCTATTCATATCACAATATCTATTGCAGGAGTGTTTGGAGTGTTCGACAAAAAGCTAGGGACAGAAAGAAAGTACAAATTAAAGCATACCTGTTGAGCCACAAGACTGGCATATCCCTGCTGGATAGACTCTTCCAAATACCTCTCAGGGTCCATAAAAGAATTCATCCATTTAGGCCTCCACTATAGGTTGCAAAATTTAGACATTATAATAAATATTAAAACTTTAGTCAGAGATATTATAATTGAGAAAAATATGATATTTAATCAATTTAATGATAATGGCTGTAGGACAAGATGCACAAGAAAATCCAAGCTTTACATTATGGTAAGTAGGCTCAAATGATTAGTTTGGGAGGGTTAAACACCCCTTTAACCTGCACAGGGTAATGAAAAATGTCCTCTACCTTAAATTGATAATGCTCAATAAAAATGCAGTATAAATAATATACAACGTATAAAAATATGATCTTTATTTAGATTTACAACCTAATAATCTTACTAGGTATAAATGTAGGGGAATAATAAGAAAATAACAATGGAATCAATCAGTAAAGAAAAGAATACTTTTGATTACATAAACAATAATAAATACAGGAAGGACCAAAATTAATCTCAATAAAATAAAAATAATACATGGGAATTATTTTAGCTTCGTGTTACAGACAATTTTTTATGATAAATAATCATAAATCACTACCAGTTTTGTTAGCCAGAGCCTTCCGCCCCTCTGTGATAACAAGACAGGTTTTAATTATATAATTTTTAATATTAATATTCGTAGAATACGGTCTATAATACGATGCAATAAATAACAAATATAAACCTTAATGCTTTCTGCAAGTAAAAATAATTTGATATTTAGTGACAAAGATATAATAAAAAGCTCTTTTTGTTCTTAAACTAGAACCCAAGCTAAGGTAAAAGCGAAAAATGTACAAAAATAGGTATATAAAAATTAAAATACATTTAATATAAGAATGTTACATAAATTTTGTTGAGAACTCTGAGTAAGCAAGATTGTGGTCTGAGGTAAGTTTCCATGGACACAACACAAAACCTCTTTGTCATCATAATAAAGGACAGAAATAAGGATCATAATTTTCCACCAATACAATGCGAGTTTAAAAGTTACCCTATAGTACCCAAAGTTTTTAAGCTGAAGAATAAGAAAATGATGTTATAAAGTTTAATATCCCCAGCCTCAATCATTTAATATAATAATTGAAAAATTTGAGGTAATAAAAATCTTGAGGTGATATATTCCTTTCCCTGGTTTGTAATAGATTATGTAACAGACTACTTTATATATATTTGTTAAGTCTCTGAATATCAGGGATCTTAAGGGACAAGACAAAAGAAAAAAACTGAAGATAGAACAAAGCTTCTTAATTCTCAATAATAAAGGATTGTAAACAAGGTAAAATGTGTATAATTATAGCAGCAATAATCAGTAGGTATATCTGATTAAAAGCTTTATCTTATAATAACTGCACTACAAAATCTATCATTTCGTAACAAAAAATGAATATAAGACAAAAATATTTTACTTTCTTGTGTAGAATTCTAAGAGGACAAAACTTGAAAATATCTTTATTCTCCTTATCTATCAAAAAAAAAACTCCTCAAAATAAAATCTTCAAAAATGTTAAAGAATTTGGGTAAATTTTATTACTACGTAAAATATTTATAACATTGTTTTTCAATTAGAAGGGGTAATCTGAATAATATTTCATTAAATCTATATAAAAGTCATGAAAATGATGTCTAAAATTCCTTGTATCTGGAGAGGTAAGAAGTAAGTTCCACAGCCCCTGTCCATTTGTTGAATATACTGGTTTTGGACATATTAGCTTCAGCCTTGGCCCTAAAGTTTAAACATGTTCAAATGTATGTCTAATTTCTTTATTTTCATGGAAGCTTTGTTCAACATTAAATTCAGGGTTATCATTAAAGCTATTTTATCCATTTTTCTATTAACATCCGCTGGATTACAACCAGTTCTCAGCTATACTAAAAAATGTACAGAAGACTGACAATTTTCGACAAATATATCAAAAGAAAGATCATAAAATTACTAACAACTTTATTAAACCGGGCTTTCAGCATTCTTTCAAAAATAAGAGTACGATTAATATTTCGTTCTTTATCCCATACCAGTACCCATGCATAAAATAGAATACCTGGCAGGTACCCAAGTATACTCCTCCTTCTCCACCAGATTTTCTCCAGGTCTGGACCAGGAGATAACATCCTTCTCTGACTTTCTGGCCCGTCGCTGCGCTTGATCCTCTACAATTAATTTAGCATGATCATCCACAATTTTAAGCAACGCAAGAATAAAATAAGCAAATAAAATTAAGGTTCCAAACGAATACAAGATCTGCTAAAAAAAAAAAAAAAAAAAAATTATATTGATTACCTAGAAAATTAATTATCGACACAAAAAATACATTATCTTTACTAATGACCTATTAATTAAATATCTAAAAATAATCAATTTCTTGTATAAACTGTTAACATAAATAAAAAATAGTTCATTACTATTTTACTAAGAGGAAGGGGACAATAAGCTGTTTGTGACACTAGGACATTAACGTTTTCTTATTCGTTGGATTAGAAACATGAGGGAATTTCATTGAATTTTGTTTAGTTGGTATATTAAGTTCAGTGTTCGAACGTTTCAACCGCTAATTTTCATCTACAGAAGGGGTAATTTTGTGTATCTTCATTGGGGATATACATCAATTTATCAGCTATTATCTTAACACTTCAGATCCCCTAGAAAAAAATAATAGCGATTTGATCAGTTAAAGTTAATAAAATTACAGAATTTGAATTTAATATCCTTAATAATGGACTATTTTTTAAAAACATAAATACTAAAATTCTACCTAAGGTGTCATGACCCCACCAGTAGGACCTGGTGGTCTGTCTTGCTACAGTAGTTAATCTGGAGGATTTCTTCAGTCCCACCACCCCACTCATATTACCCAAACTCATCATTTTAACATCTTTATATGAAATTATAATAAATATTTAAATTTAGAAATATAGAAATCTCCCGCGTAAATTTTAACAGATTAACAATCATAAAATGCATAGATAGATTTTGTCTCACCTTCAAAATAATATAGCAAGGGATCTAAAAGAATAAGACAATAGCCGATAAATTAATGTACATTTCAAAGATAAAAAAAATTTCCCCTTCTCTAGATAACAATTCATTGTTGAAACGTTTGGATATTCTACTTTACTTAACAAGAAAATTTCTAGGGTCAGAAAAATTGCCAACGATTAAGAAATCTTTTAAAAACTTTGGGGACTAGTAGAATAAACAGCTCAATGTCCCCTCCAGGATTACATCAATAATTCCAATGGCAAAACAATCTTTTACAAGTTATGTTTAAAAAACCAAGGTAGATTAATAAAGCTATGCATCTCATCAATTATAAAAATAAATAGAATCATTTTACTCCTGTGCATTCATTCTAAAAACAGGGACAGTTGTATTCCAAGGCATTTACATTGTTTTTTTTTTAGCAATTCATGAATTATATAGAAATGAAGAGTCCCCCTTCGGAAGGGAAGGGTGGCGAGTCGATCGACAAGTGAATTAATGTCATAAATTATATAAAGGCTACGCTTTTTAAAACAAATAACAGCCCTGTGTTTTAAAAATGCGTGGTTAAGTTGCAAACCAATTAATCTTTGGTGGGTAAAACTAAACAATTATTGAATTCAGTAAGCATTTCCGTTTAGCTGTGCAACTGTCAGTTGTGTTTGTGTTAAGCTGTTATAAGTGTGTGTGTATGTTTGTGTGTGTATGTGTACTTTTGGATGTTTAAACATTTCAGATACATTGAAATTTTCATTAATCTTAGTTCAAACTTTAAGTTAGTTTTTTATGATATAGAAATCTAACGTTAACTTAAAATGTTAATTTGTTATGACTTGAGGTAAATATATAAATACGGTCTGTGTTTCGAGAAACGCTTTGTATTTGTCATAGGTTTTTAACTATTAAGCTATAAAGGCATTCGTACAAAAGCATTTCAATATAAAGAATACTTTCAATAAAGATATAACTTAATTCAAATACTTGAGTTGTTTCACAAGAGCACTTTCTGTGGTATGAATGATATCTGGTTATATGGAAAGCTAAATAGTATCCCCCTAAATTATTGTTACATTACAATAACACCTCAATACCAGGGGAGCTGTGACCTAAAAGTTATTGTGATACTGTAAAATTTTATAATTTTGGAAACCGCTATCAGCCAGGCAGGGCAAGGGCAGGGCGGGGAGAAAATTGCAGTCAGAAACATTTTGCACACCACGTGGGGTCAATACCCGGTACAAGCATTAGCCTGGCTCGAATTTTGAACATATGTTAGCTAGGGTGGAGCAATTTGTAAAAATTAACTATTTATTAAGGGGCAAAAGTATTAAGTCGTCATAAACTAGTAAGTTAGTATCTATGTTCAGAGACATGCTACAATTGCTGAATTATAACTAGTTCTCTGCCTTACTGAAAAATTATGTATAGCATCATATTGCCGACTAATTTGCACTAAAATTAAATATATTTATCTATTGAATATATTTAATTATAAATATAAGAAAATCCATACTCTTTTAGTTAGTCCGAGCCTAACAAAAATGGTTTTAATTTCAAAACTTTTCATAACTATTCTGTAATTGTAATATCCATTACAGCAAATAAGTATAAATATCCATTACTAATGCAATATACTTAACTTATTAAATACACAATTAGACTAATTTCTAAGTATTAATAACTGAATAATCGATAATAAGGAAATGAATAACATGTAATGCTATAATCATCAATATTAAAAGTCAAATAATTACAATAGAGAACATTGTCGGGGATATTACAATATCAGAAAAACTTAAAATTAATCCATCGCATCGTATTATAAACAACTTTCCGCGGATATAAAATATAAGATCATAAATCAAAACCAGTTTATTAGCCCGTGCCTTCAGCATCTCGAGGCTAAAAAAACTAATTTTCATCTTATGATTGTATAATTTTATATCCACGGAAAGCTGTTGATAATACAATTCGATATATAACTATTATATTTCTCGAAATCCGCTAAATTAAAATAATTCAGTTTGTTATACCACCCTTAATAACTAAGAGGTTATAAATTGGCTGTATATTAGTACAAAAATTCTACACAATTTCACTTCTCCTTTTAATCATTGGTTTGAATAATTTTTGTGGTTTTATCTTGCAGATAACCTGGCCATAGACTTTCAATAAGATAATATAAAACCTTTTCCTATAGAAGGATAGTCAAATACGTAAAACCGCAACGAGTAGTTAAAAAATAACCATTTTAAGTTCCTTTTTTTATATCTAAATCATAATGGATGTAGAATAAAAGTGGATATAATACAGGAGGAAAATGGTTGCTATTTCCATAGTCATGTATTCGTCGGGCCGTTCATTCAGTAGGAGAAGAGGGGATTGGGTAAATGGGTTGGATGGGAGAGAATGTTATTTTAACCCTCTATATGTTTCACTTTAGATAACATGAAAATCTGATGCAAGATCCAAGTAATAAAATTAAATTATCATAACTTGATTCCTTATCGTTATCCCATATGGTTAGAAAGGAAGGAAATTAAACATAAGGAATTATAGAAAATTCATTAATTACTAAAATAGGCTTTTATTAAGTAAAATCTAAAGTTAAGTTTTAAAAAGTATTTTAACGGGTAGGGTTACTATTCTCAATTCAAATAAATAAGAAACTTCTCCTTCCTCCCCCCCCCCTTTTCTATCAATTTCTTTTCTATCGGCTTATCAACCTTAATAAATAATGATTTTTCACATACAATAGTAACATATGCACGCAAACAGACACACACACACTGACAAACAGACAGACAGACTAACAGATAAACATGATTAAGATTATTTTTGTATATATAAAAAGTTACTTAAGATAATTGAATGAATGCATAGGAGTAATAATAGATAACAATATAATATTGCATTAAGATAACTAAGGATAATTATGACCATAATACACAGACAGATTTCCGCGGATATTATAAAAAATTAAAACCAGTATTGTCAGCCTCGATGAGCTGAATGCCCGGGCTTAGAAAACTAGTAATGATTTTATGATTTTTATTTTAATATTCTTAGAAAATTGTCTGTAATACGTTGCGATAAATAATTTCTATTATGGCTGAGAACCGGTTTTAATCCAGCGGATATAAATCTGTTTCGAATCCATACTGGAAAATATTATAGAATATCCTGTAGATTTATATTATTTTAGAACAAACTTGAGCCAAGTTTAATGTAAGAATAATTTCTCTACTAAAGGCTAATAACTTCTAAATTTTGACTAGAAAATATACAAATACTAAAAAGGCACTTAAAGCTAATAGGAGGTAAATAAAATAGTATAATGCATATAAAAATATAAATTGGCTCATTTTTTTAATACCTAACATAAGCACTTAAATTTTGCTATCACAGTATCGGTTGGCCTGATGGTTTGACAAAAGTTACTAGGATTGGTTATTTCATGCTGAGGGAAAATGGCACACGAAAAGAACTAGTTTGCCTAATTTTTTGCTATTGATTTTAATTTGGCAAAACAGTTTCACTTCAGGTGCTATTTAACTCAGCAATTACATCATTAAAAAGGCAAATACAACATAAATACCTTAAACTTTCAAATTTCTAGGCTTTGATGTACTAAATATAGATATAGATCCACTAAGATGAAAGCTAATCTCTGACTTAATCTCAAAGTTCTTCAGTAACCTCCACTCCCATTTCTGGTTCCAAATCTCGGACCCTGAAAAATGAACCAATAATAATCAAATCATTATTAGAATGGCGTTACAGTAACTTTCCTAACATCAAACACATAGCAGCATGTCAATTAACCAGTATGGCTTCAATACGGATTCATTTTCGATGGATAAGAACCGGTTCAGATCATTATAGCATCGTATTACAGACTATAATATAAAATTAAAATCTTAAGTTTAATATAAGTTTTGTTAACACGAACTTCGGCCCATTGACCTAACAAAACTGGTTATTATCACATAATTTTTAATTCTAATATAAAAATTGAATGTTTAAGTCAAACATGAATTTAATAATAAAATTGTACGAAAAATATAATTTGAAGGAAACATAATACACACTAGTGTGTGGAAAGTTTTAGAATCCCCAGAGATTTTTATAATAATGCAGAGGTGAATGTACATAAAAACATATGTATATAATGGATATTTATGTTTATAGGGTGGCCTACAGAATATTTACAGGACATGAAATAAATTGGGACACCAAATAAAATTAAAAACCGAATAAAGAATTCTTTAGACTTAAAGACACTTTTATATCCAACAAGTGGCTACGCCCTTAAAGCCCCACTCTCCCACTTTTAAATAGTTTAAGTTTTTTTTGGGGGTGGTGGAGGATTTATTTTTATTGGGAGGGTGTTTGTACTGTTTCCTTAATTAGTTTAATCCTTACCGGGACCTATAAAAAGCTTTACTGTAAAGGGGAACAATATCTATTCAGCTGTTAGAGGTAACAGACACAGATCCTGTTACTTTAATGTAAGGATAGAAATATAAAATATAAATATGTATATGTTGCTAGTATTTATGATGCTCTTATTTCCCAAGGGATAAGCTTAGATACAGCTACAGCAGTGTGCATACAAAATTGATAATCTAAAAGTAACCAAAAACGCAATAAATACAGGAAGTAGTCTACAAAAAACAACATTTTAATATAATATGCAGATTTGCCAATAGATCTATAGTATAGATGTATATACAGATAACTACTTCCCTCCCTTTTACAATGACCTTTTTCGTCTGCTACCAAATTTTTCTGCTACTTTGCTGTGTTAATATAACCGCCAACATTGGTTGAATGACCCAATTGAGAGTCAGGACAAGGGCACTGCGATGGGGATATAAATATTTAACCCCTTCTCCTAATGATTTGCCTATTACACTGAAGAATTTTATTGATATTCGAAAGGTTTGAAAATCTAATTTAGCTTAAATATTAGATAGGTAAAATCTCTGTTTTATGTCGACACCAATACAAGCAACACACACATGCAGCAAATTTGCCAGAACACTGGGGTGTTCAAGATAAGAATTATGAAAATCAAATGGTAGAAAAGTAAGATTAAATTAATAATTCAATTGAACAATGAATGAAAAATGAAATGTATATAAACAATGCCTTAATTAAATTGATACAAGTAGTTACAATATTATAAACTAAGCTTCATGTATCAAACTTATTTTGAGAATTGCTATCCCCACCCGTGTTTCTGCCACCGCATGTTGAAACAAGGACATTGACCCACTCTACTAGGATTAATTTTCATTAGCCATTTCATTATCACAAAATTATTCTAGTTTAATATTTGATGAAAGATTTGCATGATTAAAGGAGTAATAAATAGCAGACATATTTAGAATTCTACATAATTTGCTGAAATTTAGACAGAGCAATCTAACTTTTTAAAGAAAATAATATAACTTTACCATTATAACTTCGCGGCAAACACGCCTAAGAAGGTCCTGTTGCCTAACCCACCTATGCCAGATTACTGTTAAACTATTGGATAAATTTAAACCTTGTATATAATATGATTGATAGTTTGTAACACTAAAAGGCTTTTTAGAAAAAATTTACTTCCATCTGTCCATTTAGTTCAATAAATATTAGTACATATAAGACTACTTTAAAAAATGTTTTAAGGGACCTATTGAACAATTCCTAAGATCTTACTGAACAAACAAAAATATCCTTTAGTACCCCAGAAGTGAGAAAAAGAAATAACTCTTAAAATGGATCCTCAATAAGACAGAATTTATTTCGGTGCTGACAATAATGCGGCACGAGGGAGTACAGTTCTTATTTATTTCTATAATATTGGATCTAAAAAACATGGATAGTGCAATACATTTTTTCTTCACTAACAATTTAGATTACTTGCATTAAATTGTTTTAATAGAGTAGCTTTTAGTGTTTCAAATTAGATAATCAAATAAAGTATTAGAAAATCAATTTAAAAAGACCTTTAATAATATAATGAAAAATCTTTTAAAAATACTGTATTCACTTTCATAAATCCAATATATACAAACAGTGAACATATTTATATAATACAAATGTATTTAAACATAAAGCAAAAAGTAAGGAATATGAATAATTAAACAGTTAAAACATCGTGGTGCAATATGGTATAGAACAAAAACAAAAACGCAGTGTCTAAATGACTTTAATTTTAAATATGTTTCAAGCATTTAAACAAATCAATATCTATCTATCTTCTACTAAAAAAAAAATTCTTAAATTTAATGCTCGAAAAGTACCTAATATTAATATTTTGTACAAAAAAAAAATTTACTACAAATTGACTTCAAATTGAGGTACATTATACTATCTTATATAAAATATATATTAAGTAACCAAAAAAAATATAATGATTTGTGGTCAAGTATATCAAATACAACTAATAATGTATAATATAATATTGCCAACATGGACTTAAATTAAGGGACAGTTCATCTAGTCGTAGGGGAGGGGATGCGATAAAGGAGGTGGAAAGAAGAAAGGAGGTGGAAAGTTATTTTAGTTCGCTGAGTGTTTTACTTTAATAGATATGAAAATCAAATGTTGATCCCCAATACTAACACCCCTAATAAAGAAACAATTGCCCTACCTGGCATGGAAAGGAGGACTAACACCCAGAATATCCTTGGAATCCGCGCTGTAATATACCAATCTGTAATCTCCACTCCTACAAACAAAATATTAATAGCTACATCATGTAAACCAGTTCTAAAGTAAACATAACTATAGAGTAGCTACCATACTAATAATAACCATAACTACATCATGTAAACCTATTTCTAAAGTAAACACAACTATAGAGTAGCTACCATACTAATAATAACCATAACTACATCATGTAAACCTATTTCTAAAGTAAACACAACCACAGCTAACTAATCTAGTATTCAAAGCAATCTTAAGTTTAATATGTCCATGCAATACTGCTGAAAAAGACTTTGTAAAGTTCAGAATCAGAGTTTTTGTAGCAACCAAAAATTAGCTTTAATGGAAGACAAACAGGCGGTCATATAAACCACTTAATTCTTTTTCATATTAAGTTCATTTGACTCCGAAAAATTTGCAATATTTTAACATAAACAAATTGTATGAACACTTTAGTTTGTAGAAACCAAAGTTTGGCAAGAATTATATCTTATCTAGGACAGATAGTCCTAATATTTTATAAGATTCAAACATTTAGATACATTAGTAAACTTAGGGTTATATAAAACTATTAAATGTTAGAAGGTTTAGGTATAATTTGCATTTTTCATAAATTCTCCTTTAAAAAAATAAGTTTCTTCACTCTATAGGCATTTTTTCTGATCTTACGTAGTATAGGATTTGCATATATTGGGTATTGATATAAGCTACAGGGTATTATATACAAATCCTAATATGTTGATAAATTGTCAAATTATTTATCATGTTATCTTTAGTATATTGCGTATATACAAACTGGATTCTAAATATTTGTGATAAGGATATATTAGAAGCGATGTTTAGAATAGTAACAAAAATACTGAAGGATTTTTTTAAAATCAGTCAAGGGCTTGTATTTCATCGACTGAAAAAGGTTTCACTGTATTTTACAGTCTAAAAAGTTATTTTATGGTATTTTTTCGTCAATGGTGATTGATTCAGGGAATTATTTTTGGCGTTTTTTGCAGTCTAATTATTGTAATTTTAATTGAAAAAGATCTAACTCTGGGTAAAATATTTGTGATATGAAAGAAATGTGTTATATTACTATTTACTAATCTAGTGTAAACAATGATACAAAGTAAATAGGACAAAACTGATTATTAATCCTTTATACTTGTTTTTATTTCCGTCGCGTTGTATACCTGTTACTTATTACCTCATTGTCTAAAGCTTTATCTTGGTTGGTAAAAACTAGCAGGTTCCAAACTTACAATTAATGATTTTGATCTATAAAAGAGGGGTAACTTAGTCTATCATCAATTACCATATCCCTTTAGATCCCCGAGTATAACTTCTCTTACGTAAAATTAAAAAGCTACATGATAAAAATGCAAACCTACCTTATAAAAACATTCTCATCAAAGCACAGCTCATACGCATTATCCCTGGCGGGGGTGCTTGGTGCCCACTGGAATGCCAGGTGGCTCTCCAAGCTGTGTGTATCCACCCTGTACACTCCTATCCAGTCCCAGTAGCGCAGGTACCGCATGTTCTTCGTGTCCACGGTGTACACCAGGGTGTTGTCCTCGTCCACGTAAACTTCATCTTAACAAAAAAATTCTTCTTGAAGAGAGGGATAAAACAATGGAAAATAAAAATATTCTCTCCACATGTATGAAATATCTCTTCCCTCAATTTCATTTCTAAGAATGAATGTAGAATATAAGTGATATTATGACCGAGGAAAAATTGTCAAAATAAGTTATGAGCATAGTCATCATTTATTGGTCTGTTTTTTCAACCAAAAGGAGAAGAAGAGGTTAAGGGAGTGGATGGAGAAGATAGTTAGTTTAGCCAGCTACAAGTTTAACTTTATAAAGAGTACATGATAATATGTTACAACATCCAAGTAAATTAAAGCCATTTTCTTCAATGAACATCTGCTTCTTAGACCATTTTTGTCCAAAAATTACGGCTTTCATTAGAATTCGAATTATTTACTAGCATCTATTTAGTTCAGAAGAAACAAACCATGAATTGTCCAAATATTATGATTCTTTTCCTTATATGGAATCTAGTTTTGATAAGGATCCAAATATCTAATAATTTGGCTCACTTGTCCTTATTCATTTCAAATGAACAGGTGCAAAGTCAAGAAGCATTATTTTAAGAGCTTAATTTTTCAAATTAAGATTTACAAGAAATGCAAAAGAAACCCAAAATGGTAACAGTCTCAAGAAGTTCAAATTCGACGTTATTAATTTAGTAATAAACTTTGAAATATAGTGAATTCGCAAATTATTATTTTCACTTAATACGAATTAAATTATAGAGTAGCTCCGCCGATGGCACGAAAATTAAGTAGGTGTTACCTAATTAAACAGGATTATTGTCAAAATAAAAAATAACTCATTAATCATAAATAAAACTGAAGTAAGATATTTTAGCTTGAGAAAATTACCAGATTATTCTTCTCAATAAATAAACCTTTGTATAGATACTAGTGGCTGCGCCCCTAGCATCTAGGTGCGCAGCCTTGCATAGATTGAAAAAATAGCCTTAATACTTCCCAAGACATAAAACTGAAAATGAAAAAGCCTAGAACCCTAGAAAGTTTAAAATGAAGAACTCAATCGGTTCATTAGTTCATGAAATAAAGACAAAAAACCTTACTACTTTGTATAATAAAAGGACGTCCTTTAAAAGCTATGAAAAACTTGGACAATATTATTTCGGAAACAAGAACATTTACTGATATTAATCAAATGTTGACCACATAAATAGAGGCAAGACTCACCAACATGAAACTTGACAATGGGGTGGTAGGTTTGAATCCCCATTTGGGCGGCTGTTTCAGGGGTAAATATGCCCACTCTAAAGCTGGAGGACACTGGCTTGTGGTCTGAGTTTCGTACTTCAGGGTGCGATCTAGAAAAAATAATTATCAATCACTAGATTTACAGTAATTTTGGATTGGTAAAACAAGAAACCTTTTTTTTTAAAGAGATTAATAAAAATATAAGCAAAAATCAATAACTGGTAAAAATTGAGTTCGACGGATTGTTGGTGTATGGTTGACTATTTATGGTAATCAACCTTTTGGTAGAATAAGCAACTTTAACTAAGAGTTTAACACATAAATATGTATAAATTGGGTAAGACTATAAAAGAATGGATTTACTATTACTTTGATCTTAAAACAGATTATCAAAACCTCTAATGAAGTGAAACTGGCTAAAATAACTATTTGCCCGATCCACCCCCTTTGCTCCATCCCCTCCCTTACTACTGGATTAACAAGCTGACCAGTAAATGATATCAATGTATGCAACCTAGATTAAAGACAATTTTTTCCTCTCAAAATATCCACGTATGTTCAATATCTTTTTAGGTTTAAGCCCATTTTTGACACCAAAAATAGAAAACAAGTATCTACACAAATTGACCTCAATGCGCTACCTTCAGAAATAAAAAAAAACACGTACCTGTATGAATCTTGTTTTAGTTTGAGCTCTATTTTGTCATAGTTAGCAGTATTCACCTTAATCAAATTAACATAATTACTTAAAACATCATTTAAACAACTTTAATTAAACTATTTCTAACGAAGAATTTTTCATCTAGAGGGAAAGGCTATTTGCCAGGCCAAGACAATAATTTCCAGGCATGAATTTACGTTTAGAACATAGGAGAAAAAACTTTTTTTTGGTTTGATAAAAGTTTTACACAGAACAGTCTAAAATGAATCAAAAGGATGTTATCCTATAAAACACACCTTAAGAGTTTTAAAGCTTCTCTAAAAACATAAATATTTTACCTTATAAAGTATTCTATCTGTCCAAGCAGGCCTTCGTTTACTATCATACACATCAGTTCCAAACTAAAATAATAAAATATATTTTATAATTGTAATGTACAATTAATAGATATATAAGGTATTACTTGGATCTTGCGCCATATTTGAATGTTCCCGAATAAAGTAAAACACGCAGCGGGCTAAAATAAAAAATCTCCCCTTCCACCTCCTTTACCCCATCCCCTTCCCTCCTACTGGGTGAACGAACTAAAACAAAAGAGATTCTTATTAGCAAGCTAAATTGAAGACATTTTCCCCTGGCATAATAACAGTATATTCTACATCCATTGTACTATCCCTGTACCCCTGATATTATTGTACTTTATTGGAAAGCAGACAAAGAAAATATTTATTATTTAGGTATATAGAATAGCATATTATATCAGCCTAAAATTGGCTAACATTACTCTCCTTTTCCTCATATCTATTTCGGTACAACTTTAATCATTATTTCTATAGAGGAAGAGTATAAAGGTTATACCTACTAATAGAATGCCTAAGGCTAACTTTTTCGTTACATAGCTTGAATATTACTTTATACAGGGATCTAAAAGGATAAGACAACAATTAAAGTACATCCCCTGCAATGGTGATATACTAAATCAACCCTTCTGTAAATCACAATTTAAAGGTTAAAACATTTGGACGACAAATAACCGTAATAAACCAACCAATCAAAACAAATTTCCATAAGTTGTTAGGCCAACGAATAAGAAAAGGTTGTAATAAAACTTAGAGACTAGTGTAATAAACAGCCCAAGATCCCATCCCTCCATGACTTTTTAGCCACGTTTAACAATATTTTTAGAGCGTAGTCAATCTATCAATAGAAAACATGATAATTGAAACAAAATATTTCCCTTCTACCCCTGTAATATTTACCATATAAAACTAAAGCAAACAAGGAAAACTATTGCCCTAATTTTAGACAACATAGCATATTCAGATTTTACTGTAGTGCAGATATAGACTTTACCACATACAATTACAAAACAATCTTAGTTCCCCCGCATTTTCATAATTTGAAAGATTTTCAGCATTTTAGTTTTAAGCAAGGAGCCATAACAAAAAGAATAACCAAGTATTAAACGAGTTAAATTCTTATTAAATTGCTAAATACCAGTAAGGCAGGAGATATTGGGCTGTTTATTACACTAGTCCCCAAAGCTTTTAAATAACGTTTTCATATTGGCTGGCTCAATCACTTTGGGGACTTTTATTTTTGATTGGTTGGTTCTTAGAGATCAAACGTTTCAACCAATAATTATAACCTACAGAAGGGCTAATTTAGTGTACAATCCTTGAGAATATAAATAAAAATTTATCGTCCATAATGTAATCCTTCATATCCATGGCTAAATACAAACAAAACCTAATAATTTTATTACTTTTAAAAAATCTTGCCATTAGGATGTTTGTAGTTAAAATCAATAATCATACTTAAAACTGGACAGACGACGACCTGTTGAAAATCTATAATATTTTTATATCCCAATTAAATTACTTTACATTAACCATCTATAAATCACGTTTTTCCAAAACTATTAAAATCTTACTTTGTACTTAAACGTAGGTGGGAAATCAGGTGGTGTTTCATCGAGCTCACTGAACGCCTGACCGTCCACTCTGGCTTGTGTCAGCTGATCAACTGCGAGCAGGTCTTTCAGCTCTTTCTTTCTAATCTTCTGGTCAATCTGCTCAAATGTGAAGGTATCTTCTTGCAGCCTAAACAGTCAAAACCTCAATATTTTTAAGTACCACAGCAATAACCCCCCCACCTCCCTCATTAATCCTATATCTTGTTTATCAAATAAAATATGAAATATACCAACATGTTCATTCGGAGCCAAAATTATTAGCAGGCTTTTTTCAGAGATTATAAATACAAGAAACAAGGAGGACAACATCAAAAAGTGGCAAAATACAACTCATGGATAGGCATACATTGAATAACAGCAGAGAAAATCAAATTTTTCTCAGCATAATGGACTTGCAGAAAAGGAATTTCATGTAAACTTAACTACTAAACAGTAAACCAAACTGGCAAATTAAAATACTAACCTAAAATTCAGGTCACCCAGCCAGAAAACGTAGTCGTGGTACATAATAGCTTCAGTTGCCTCATTTGTAAAGGTATGACCTCCAAGTACTGTGTCATAGCTCTCTATTCTAATCTAAATAATATTAGCCGTTATCCTTTATATCAAAGTAACAAAATGTCTTCAGACAGATGTGGTTATTTACAGCGAAGCTTCTCAATACCTTCTCATAATATTTTAAACTTACATCAATAAGTTATGTTTTTTATTGATATTGCCTGTACAATTCAAAATTTAAATATTATCTAAATTTCTCGTATTCATTTGAATCCAGTGGATAAGATCCAGTTCTTATCCATAAAAAAAAACTATGTTTAGCATCGTATTATATCCAGCTTTCTACGAATATAAAAATGTACAATCATAAGATTAAAACCAGTTTTTAGCCTTCGGCACATCGGGTCTTTAAAATTCTGGCTTTAATCTTATAATTGTACATTCTATATCCGCGGAAAGCTGTTTATAATACGATGCGAGAAATAACTATTATTTATAATATACATATATTATTAAAATAGATATTAAAAGTATCAGTTTTCATATTCAATCTTGTCTAAAGATTAAAAGGAGTAAGATACTCATATTGCATATACTAAAATAAATATAATTACATGTATATTAATTTATCTAAGTAGATCTTTAAGTATATTCTGTAGGATATAAGACAATGACTCAACTAAAAGTTAAAAGATCAACGCCTTACAAGTATTTTTTTTTCTCATTATATTTTTGTTTTTACCGGCATATTAAAAAGGGCGATAAAAAGCAATTTTGACTGGGCTAACAAAAATATCCTAAATGTGTTTCAGAATCTAAACATGTGTGTGTATGTGTGTGTATGTGTGTGTGTGTGTGTGTGTGTGTGTGTGTGTGTATGTGTGTGTGTATATGTGTGTGTGTGTGTATGTGTGTATGTGTGTGTGTGTGTGTGTGTGTATGTGTGTGTATGTGTGTACCTGTTGAATTTGTTATTAATCCCTCTATTACACAAAAAACGCACAATAACACACACACAGACACTATAATCACCCCTTTTCTGTGAACTATACACTTCCCCAACCCGAAATTATCCAGCAAATATCCCTTTCTAGATTTTTATTTACATACTAATCTGTCTAATTAAGAAACCTATGTTTTAGCAATAGTGGCAACATGCAAAAATTTAAAAAAAATTAACAAATAATCTCTTAAATAGAAATAGTTGCCTAATATGAATTAGGGTAAAAATAGTTGTAGAATATTAAAAAGAGCATATATCCTGATATTTTTAAGGACTTAAGTGTTATTTTTGTCAATTTGTATTATTGAAAGGAGGGGAGTGGTAAATTTGACTGCAAAGTAAATATTTTTATCAGTTTTGAAAGACATCTTTAAAAAAAAAGGATGACTCATCGTAATGATTCAAATAAACAAACACCCTTTACTAGAAATACAGAACAAATGTTAGAACAGCTTCCAATCAATTATTAACACATTTTATGAGAAAAATTTTGGTGGAGAGGAGAAAGGAAAAGTGAATAAATATCCATTATTTCAAAAGCTTTATGTTTAATCTATAATACAAAGTAGAACGATGTCTGTCTGTCCTTCCGTATGTCCCTTAAGATTTCGGTAACCACTCTACCGATCAGATTCTACTCTTCAGGGAATATACCTACTGGTCCTGTGGTGGTTTTAGGCTGTTTCCTTGGGGGGGTAGGACACTCCCACTCCCCAAAACAGAAATCCCCCTCTAGCATTATAATAAAGAATTAATTAATCATTAATTTTCCCATCCCTGCAACAATTACAAAGGCAGAACAAATGTTATTCAACTTCCAATTATTTTTTCATTAATTCATTAATAAATTTTGAAAAAGACAAAACAAAGACTGATAAGTATACAAAAATTATCTTAGAGAGGATTTTTCTTCTGAACACTAAACAGTAAACATTCAACTTTACTTCAATCCAACAGGTTTATGAACACTCATTTGTTGGCTAAAAAACTTTGGTTGCATTAATTCCATCATTTATAGGTTTATTTCGACTATAAGTGTCCAAACTTTTCAACAGAGAATCTTAATCTACTAAGGGCATAGGTATTTTGTTTACTATCATTGGATAATTCAAATTATTCCTTAATATCCCAGATGATTAGAACATAAATGCTTGTACTTTTACATAAAGTTAATCCATTGACAAAACAATAATCTATTATTCTAGGATTCTAATGCAAAGAAATAGAATTCAGGTTGAATATTTTGCAGTACCAAGTTTTTATGCCTCTCCACTCCACCACCCTCCCAGATTTTTTTCAAGTGTGATCTTGCATTTAAGCTACTTTTAACAAAAAAAAAGAATATTTAGTGCCTATAAAAAATGACTTCATAAAATACAAATTACCAAAACACAGACTAAATAACCAATAACATGACAGTATGCATTTTATGTGACCAATAGTAGGCCAGTATGACGTAATTTTCCTATGAATACTATAAACAACTTTATATGGCTGTTATATCGGGCGTTTGAAACCAACAGGAAAAACATTCAGAACAGAAATGCTATTCTAATGTCAAGACCACAATCTTGTGATAACAGCAAAACTTTAACAGGTGGGAAAAGCTATAATTGTAAAATAATTTGAATTAATGAATGAACAACCTGCCTTCCTATTGTCCATGGCTAAATCCAACTGCAATTCCTACCAGAATTATTTCTAGCAACTAGGTCAACTCCAGGCAATTTCTGGAGTGAGTAAACCCAAGAAAATAACAGAATTTTAGTACAGAAAATACTTTAAAAGTTCTGTCACACTAAATGGAATATATGACTATGGTCCCCACATTGAAGCAAAGTCCTGAAATTGTATTCCAATATCTAAGAGCTGCATGCAATCACAGAATAACAAGGACGTAGTTGTCCTTGTGTTAAGAGGTACAGCCAACAGAAATATTAAATGCTTAACATAAATATCAAATCCTTAGATACTAAGCTCCTTTTCCCATAAGAGAATTTTAGACAAATATAGAGTGACACATCCTTATAATAAAGTAATAGGATCTCTGTGTAACTGTCTGTATCAAAGGATCTCGCTAACCGCTGAACCGATATGGTCCTGCCTTACATTGCAGCTTCTCATAGGTCGTAGAAAGGTTTATAACTATTTAGGTGGGTAACACCAACCCCCAAGAAAACAATATTATCCTACGAAATTTTTTCTTTTCTTTTTCAAATAAAATATGGGGCAGTCCACCTAAAGGACTCTAGGGGCGTATTGGCAAGTTAAACAGTGTTTGAAAAACAATCCCAAATGTACAAATGACTTTAATGGACAACACAAATATAAGGAAGCTATGCTTTAATATTGGGACAAAATTAAACTAAAGCCTTTTATTCAATGTTTGCAAAATAAAACAAGGTTGAATAAAAATATTAATGTCCATAAATGGGGACAATGCACCTTAAGAAAACTATTTGCCTGTAAATTTTCTGCCAAACACAAATAAAAAAAAAGAGAACTAAAGGGATATAGGGTGAAAATTTGTACATCCCCAATTATAATTAACAAAATAACCCCTGCTGTAGATTGCAATTAATAATTGAAACTTTTGAACACTCATATTAGTTAACTTAATCAAAATTCAATAAAAGTATCCAAAGTTGTTAAGCCAACGAATAAGAAAATGTTATAAACCTTTGGGGACTAGTATTATAAATATCACAAGGTCCCTTCCTGCTGAAAACTGAGTGTTAAGAAATAAAGTTAATGTTAAAAACCTTAAATTAAAAATAATCCAAGAAAATCTGTCTATTTAAATGTGTGTAAAAATTAAAGAGTATGATATTTTAGACGATATTATAAACAAATATAAATGAAATGAGCTGGACATTTTTATGTCATGTTTAAAAATAGATCTTTAATGCGAGACTTCAAACTTTACTTTATTTTAAAGAGATATATATTTGTCAGGGATCGGACTATGTTGGATAAATCAATATACTTTTAAGTCGTTCAGTGTAAAACTCAGCAATTGGTAGCTGATGACCATAAGAAATAAAAGGTTGAAGTGAAAAATTTAATTTCAATTTCTCTTACCTCCCTTTATTGCAATTTATATGTTAGCTTGCTTCCATCTTTGAAAAATTAAATTATTAAACACAACACTTAACTCATTAGTGTTATTGAATCACATTTCGCCACACCTAATCCCTGAGAACATTTCATTCTTGTATTTTAAGTAAAAAAAGAAAAAACTTTACCACAGGGATGTATAAAAATGTCCTTAACTATCTCTTTATTAATGTATGCACTGATGCAGCAATTGTCATAGACACAGAAGAAAAAGTTTTCAAAAAAGAATAAGTAAAGGATACCATTACACAAAATGAATAAAACAATGTTTCTTTTCTTCATGTGGTATACCCCTGCCCCAGAAGAAAGATATACAGACTCGCAAAGAAATAAAGATAAATAGGTTGGAAGAGAGACGTGCAAGGACACAGGGATTACACAATGGATGATAAAATACTCTTATAATTCTTCATTGGAAAATTTGTATAGCAAGTAAAAGAGTTAATATTTGGGTTAAGATAATTTGTCTCCCATTGTCCTCTCCCTCCATGGTGTATGTTGTAAAGAAAATAGTTAACAAATTATTCCCAAGTTACCGTCCTCGCATTACAAATAGGATGGTCACACAAACAAGACAAAAACTATTAAATAGCAAAATTAAGGCAACAAGTTAAATTGTTGCCTAACGTTACTTCAGTCGGACGAACTTTACATTTAAAAGCTAAGTTACTGGACTTAAACGTATGGATATGTAAATAGTGTTCAAATTAAATACATTTTCTGTTTATCAAAAGAAATATTTGTAGAAATGTATGCACGTCAGGTATGTTAGAGGTTGACAAAGAGAGGAAAAAAATAGAGAGAAGAGGAAAATAAGAGAATATAATCGGGTTGGGATAAGCCAATGCAGGTCATTTTAATAAACAACCATTTCTTCAACCAACATTCATATATTATCAAAAGCAGAAATTATTTAAATTAAATACAGGGAAGAATAATTTTATCCCTAATTGTCTTGTCCCTTATTCCCTGAAAAAAGTTCTCTCTAAATACTTAATTGATCCTATAGAGGATATAAATAGATAATCATAATTTAGGATATCGTTTCAACTCAATAAGTTTGTCCTTACTTGGCGAATTAAACATTTTTGTTTTAAGGGGGGGCGTAATGACATCTAAACTTTAATAATGAGCAAAATAGTCTAAATATTGAGCTAGATTCTTGAAACTTTGTACATAAGCCTAGAATCTAGCCCAATATTAGACCATTTTGCTCACTGTTTAAGTTGAGATGTCATTACGCCCCCTCCCCTAAATAGGTTAAAAAGCAAAAATTTTATTTTAAGTTTATTTATTGTTCTAAAGATAAGAACATTCACCAAATCCTTTAGCAAATAAAAAGTAAACTTTTTGATAATTTTGAATGTTTTAAAAAACTTAATTTAACAATTTTCTGTTAAGAAACTTTGAAAGGGTATCAACAACAAAAATTCTCATAGAAAATTTTTAAAAAATTAATTAGACGATTTTCATCAATAAAAAACATTTGCAAATTGGAAAGAATAATTTACGTTTTATATGCTGAATCATTTTATTTTATGGAAAAGGAATAATTTTATTGAAAAGAAATTTTAAGCAGTTCTAACAGATTTTGTATACCCAATCAACATTTAATGTAAGCCACAAAGTTTTAGGGAACAATTGACAGAAAAATTTCAATAACTTAGTTTAGGAGTATAAGGTGGGGGGGGGGGGGGGGGTTAAGCAACCATCTCGTAATCAGTGATTAAATGGCACTTAGAATTCGAATTTCGATTTAGGAAAAATAGACCTACCAAGGGTTACTCATGAAAAATTTCAGATCGAAATTCGAATTCTAAGTGCCGTTTAATCATTGATTATGAAATGGTTGCATTAACCCCCCCCCCCCCGCCCCCCTTAAGTAAATTGTCCCCTTCCTTAGTGTAATTTTGGTATATAGCATGCTATAAATAATTGTCCTCAAAAATAAACTGTATAACAAACATTCTAGGTCTTGTAGAATTTCTTCAGAAACTATATCCCTGCCGCCCCCCCCCCCCCCCAATCTATATGTATAGTATTACTAATATGCTAACCACACAAACTATTATATTACGTCTTAATATAAATTCATTGTTTTAATCATTTTATACAAATAGTTAAAAATTAGGTTAAGTATCATATTCAATATTATTTAATATAAAATTAATATTAATCTGCTTTAAATAATCAAATGTATAAAATATTTGACTTAAGTAATTAAAATAGTACAATAGGTACACATAAAATACATAAAATAAACTTCCTTTCTGAGCTGGATTTTTAAATGTGTAGCCGTAGCCTTGGCCTTAGTCGTGACCGTCGCCACTGCTAGTGCTGCCAATAAAACCTGTATTTTTAAATGTTTGACGTTTTTAAGGATTATTTTTTCATATTTTTACTGAAAATTCAAAAAGTGGTAGTGATTTAAAGATCGCAAATAGCCGTGGCCACGTGTAGCCAATTTGATTTGAAGATCGGTATTAGGTTGGTGGCTGTAACTCTGGCTACGGCTAAAGATCCAGCTCAGGTTGGCTTAGAAAGAACTAGTTCTAAGCCTTAGAAAAATTTTTAACCTATATTATATCCAGTTTTCTACGAATATAATAAAGTACATGTCATATTATTAAAACCAGTTTTGTTAGTCTGCGCCTTCAGCATCTCGGGAATAACAAACCTGGTTTTTATCTTATAATTGTACATTTTAAAAACTGTGGAAAGCTGTTTATGATACGATGCGATAAATAACTACACCTGGTTCTGATGGTCATGAGCGGCCAGATGGCTGTTGAGGACGCACAGACTCACCCCGTACAGGTTGAAGCGTACACTGACGGTGCCCTTGTTGCCCCAGTATCCGTTCAGTCCTAGTCTAACCATTTCATTTTCAATATGTATATTAAACATGGATAATTACGTGCAAAAGTAACAAATCAAATCTGTGTCGTACAGTCAATTTTTCTTTAATTTTCTCCTTTAGATATAATAAAGTTATAAGAAAATAAGCTATTAAAAGGTGGGTACTATTATACCTAATCAAATTTTTAAAATACATATATTTAAAATCATATATTTTTATTAACTTGGTTCGGTCAATCTGTCTCTGATAATAGCTGGTAGTTAATTTAGGCATATTAGAACAGTCTTTTCGATTTTAAACTTATCATGAGGATTCCTGAAACGGTTCACCATAATTAAGAAAGCATAAAAAATAAGATTAAATTAACAAAATGTTGAAAATTATTGAATATGAACAGATTGGTTATTCCCTGGTAAACTGAGTCTCCACACCTCTCAGATACGGAACATGCTTCTCCAAACAAAACAAGGACAAAACCATTCCAAGCAGCTTTATGGACCTAAACAAAGATACCCATTCAAAATAAGATTGGACACCTGACATAAAAACTTTTTCATAAGCATCTCCAAAGCTTCAATTTTAATTTTCCTTACCCTTCCAAATAAATCTAAAAAGTTTACAGTTTCTCTTTTAATAAAATGCTTTCATACTTAATTAGGGTATCTAAAGATTAAGCTAATGAATGAGAGAACGGGTTTATTAAACTTAAGGTACCAGTAAAATTTTCAATCCAATATCCCCTCCATCTATCATAAAAATAATAATAAACTTTACCTACCTAATTTTGATGTAGCCCTTTCTTGCCAGATTAATCCTGGACCTAGAAGTCCACTCGTCCTCTCCGAGGGCAGAGAGAACATTCTCTATCACCAGAGCTGTCGGGGAGGTGTTCACCTCTTGGAACCCAAGCAGTACAACATCTGCAAGAAAATTAGTTAAGTTGAATGTATGGGGATGAGATTCTTAAAAAGATATTTAAGAAAGCCTATGAATAATAGGATAAATAAATAATTAACATAAAATTTAAGATTACCAGTTTGCGATGAATCTAGTCATATTAACGTAGATCACTATTACTTTCCTGTTTGGAAGCTGTTTAAAAGGGAGGGGAAAATATACAACAGTTTGAAAAGGAGGAATTAACACTACTGTCCAAAAGTTTAAAAACCCCCTTGTTTATGTAATTTATAATCCACATTTAGGGAATAATTTCGTTATTCACTTTACTTATTTCAATTATATACTAAATTTCATGGTCTTCCGTTAGGACCTTCAGTGTTAGATTACAAAAAGCTTTCATTTGTTCCAGGATGGTTTACGGCTAATTCATTTTCAAATTTAAGTCTTAGGCATACAGTCTTTTCGGCTTTTTCAATGCCCTACCTCTCGATTCTAGGGGCGCAACCGACAGTAATATTTAAAAAAAAAACAATGTATTATATCTAAGATCGAAAAAATATAAAATATCACGTAATACTTAATCTAAATACGTAGATATTTAAATATTTTTTACATTCCAAAAACCAGTTATCGGCAGTTTTAACACAAATAACAATATGGTTAACATAAAAAAGCACAGCAGATGATTTACAGCAAAATAATTATGCCAATGCAAAACTGCAAGTGAATGGTAAGAGAAAGGAGGGTAGGTAGGTAAATAATATATATTATAGAGAATGAATCATGAAGTGCATTTAAGGTAAAAATATTTAGAATATCTATCTATTAATCATCACATATACATATATGTATAGAGATGGCTGGGTTCTAAAGCATGTGCGCCAGAGATTAAGTGTGCACGCACACTTACAGTGGGTATTAGAGTCCTATGAAACAAAAGCATTATACACCAGTAACTGGTCCATTTAGACTTGGATTCTTGTGCAATTAGCGCGTAATAAAGAAACTAGAAGAACCACCTTCAGGCAAAACCCAGGTAGATTTATATAAATCCCCACCTTTACATTCCCCCACGCCCCCTTCCCCTATACCAAGCATGGTCTATGAAGGTGTGTGTGTGTGTGTGAGTAAAAAATCCACTAAAACTGGTTGCTTAACCGGTGAAATTTTGCACATTTTTGTAAAAATTATCATTTTTTAATCAAAAACAAAATAACATGCCCCATTTACGCACAATTACAACTAAGAGTCCAAAAACGGTCATTTATAGATGAAAATATTGAAATAATAGCAAAGAATTTGACTTTATGAGAAAAGTACTTTTGATTGCTGAACATTGATTTAAAGTTCTAGGTATAGAACCAATAAAAATTATTAACACATTTTCACAAATTGAGATAAATTAAATTTTCTAATAGATCAGCGGCACAGAGCTAACAAAAACGCATCTTTTTATAGTACAAAAAACCCCTAGATAAGACAAAAATGAACTTACCAGGTACAGTTTTCTGTGGAAGAAGGCTGGCCATATCCAGGTCATGATGGGGGGCCCAGGTACCAACGTTATACGTTACAACATGGACCTTTAATTCATCCATCCTTTCACCACTTGTTATAATAGTCTAAATAAACTAGTTCCTCTAGAGCGGCAGCTTACCGACACAATTCACAGGATAAACAGTTAATTTTCACAAATTTTGCCGTATTTTCATAAAAAAAACAAGCATTTTTATGTAACATTTTAACAGTTCCATAATTGTATATGGGTTGTCTAAACGGGCAAGTGTAAAAATAAACCAGAATAAAATGGTAAAGTGAAGTGAAATGGTGGAGAACTTGGGAGGAAAATATTGATTTATGAAAGAATAAGAGAGTATTCACACACCAGCCATGCGCTATAGCTTACAGCGCAGAGAGAGCTACACACACACACACACACACGTACGTACAGATAGACAGACCACAGCTCCATACTTACACAAACAGAAGAGCTGTACACCCCCTCTCCACCTAAATAAGAAGGGAAATCCCATCTTAAGGGAAGGGAATAGGGATCAATGCTCCTTTCTCTTCCTTTCTTTCCCTATCACTTTATCTTTCTTTCTCTCCCTTCTTACATCAAGGAAACATACTCTTTAGTCTATGTAAACTACAGGTGTCCATACAATAAGGTTATTTTAATGAAGAACCAAAAATCTAGGAATTCTCCACTCCTTCTAAACATTGGTCGCTTTATAGTAACTTCGGTTAGGCTATATAGGGTCAGGGTTTGTCCCGCAGGGGAAAACATTTATCTATATGCCCCAACACTCAAGTCTATGCTTTAAAAAATGTAAAAAGTGAGGGTAGGTGGGGTGAAATTAATAGAAAGGGTTAATAAGTTTGTTTTATCAATGGAAGAATAATTATTATTAATGCTTTTTTATGTCAGTTAGAATCTACAAACAAAAAATCATTAAAAACACAATCTGTAGAACAGAAAATATATTTAGCTATTCTATATTTATGGTAGAGTTGTATGTTCATAATAAAACTGTAGTGTGGTGTGTCTACCTTAGTCATACTCATATTTACAGAAGAGAGAGAGGAGATATAGACATACAGAGTGAGTGAAAGAGAGGTAGAGAAAGATATTATAAGAGCCCCACCTTACTTCTCTCTTTAGTCCTTACCACACACACAAATACACAGAAAAGTTAGTGTAAGTTCAACATCAGCTAACTCTACTCTATCAGTCTGTGTGTATGTGTTAGTCTGTGCGTGTGTGTGTGTGTATCAGTATGTGAATGCGTGTGTGTCACTCCCTTTCTCTTGTGCCCTTTTTCTTTCTTCCCCTTGAAAGCTTATCGGTTCAAACAACCTGGGGGTACAATTATTTTGTAGATTTCTTTTAATAACATTTCTGAAAATAAAAGAATTTTAAAAATATCAAAGTTCTAACATTAAATTTAAGCTGCATAAGACTAAACAACTTTGAATTACTAAGATTACTTAAAAATAATACAAGAACATCACACAATATAATTTTCTTTCAAAAAATCAAAATAAGTAACTTTTTATAGGCGGATATTAAAATGGTGCCTAATCAAAAAAAATTGAAAAAGAAAAATTTATCATTATTTTACTAAAATTAGGAATATACCTAACAAAAAAATAAAAATAAAAAATAAAGGAAAAAAAGAATTTATCCCCACCGGCTTTTCACCATCCTCCCCAATTAGGTCCCTCCCGGCCTCTGACCTCCATGGTACCAAACCTCGCACACATACTACTACCACAATTTCATCCTAGAGTAATTGTTAAATATTAATCATTATGTATCTATACATATAAAGAGAAAAATACTCAATAATGATGATAAACTTGTTACATTTTACGACTTACTTATCTTTGAATACATACCTCTCAGATTGTCCTGATTTATAGAGGAACATCCTCCCCATTTGAAGTGTGGCAGCGTTTTCCACCTTTCTTCTTCTTTCCTTTCTTGGAAGTAGATTCCCACTTGTCCACGCCCCTTTCCACCGCTGGTAAATCCTCCAAATCGGTCCATCTTGAAAATTAGGCGCATATATATATTTTAAACACTTAGGAGAATTTATACCGTAGATTCAATGTTTTGGGGCCTTTCAATAGGACTATAAAAATTAGTACGAAAAAAAAAATTCCAGATATCCAAAACTGTTGTACTAAGTTTTTTAGGAAGGCTTTTATTGGCCATGGGATTAAACTATAACGTTGAATAAAAAAATAAGGAAATCATTCCCCACAAAATATTTGTGTCCCAATCTTATGAGCATCGGCTGTATATCTTCTAGAACATTCTATTAAATAGTGAAGACAAGGTTAAAAGAGGGAGAAAAAGAGTTGTAGATTTGTACAAGGGGTGAAAAGGGGATGGGGGGGAACCGGACAACTATATGGCATGTAAACTAAACTACCCAGCTATGCGGCAAAAATGCATTGTACCCGGTGAAATTTTTCAACCTTTTTCGCGCCATTATTGAAATTTGAACATTGAACCCTTCAAATTTGAACACTGGAAAATACCGGAGAATTTAAAATTTTAAATATGAATGTATACTCAGGACAATTTTTCAACCTAGATAATCTAAAGTTGTATGTGCATCTGTTCAGAAATATCTCGAAAATGAATACTCAAGGATTTAAAGGGATAAACAATGGTCGATAAATTATATATCCTCCAATGTTAAACCTTTCTAAAGATTACTATAAATTGTTGCAACGTTTAACACATGACTTAATGAACCAACCAATCAAAATTCAGTGAAAATACCCCAAGTTGTATTGATCCAACTATTAAGAAACCGTTATTTTAATACTTTGGAAACTAGTGTCATAAACAATTCCAATATCCTCTCCCTCCCTGGGATAGACTACTTTCTCATCTTGCAAATAGTACGTTTTTTTAACTTAAACTCTAGTCTTTAAGACTAGTTTAAAAGAATGGAAAAGGCCCAAAAGAAGTTAATTGGTTTTTCCCTAAAAGTGCCTATCGATCCCCACCTTCACTTTGAAAAAATGGAAACCTTAAGGGGGTGTGGGAGGTTGGTAAGGCTACAAAATAAGACCAAACAAGCTAAAACGAAACTTTTCAAAAACTACCTACCCACTTTTTTCAATTTGATGGAGAGGGAGGGGGGCGTTTCAGTCCTCAACTATTAAAAAAACAGTAAAGTTTTTTTTTACCATCTAACGTTAAAACTGCGCTCACTGTGGGCTAGAATTGAATCAAGACAAAAGCAAGTGCCGAGCCCTGGGACCTATGTATGGTGAAAATAGACATAAAACCATGATGATTCCAGGTAAAACCAAAATATTTCAGCGGGGGCTGTTTGAGAAAATTAGATTTGAAAATTTCAAGTTCAATTTTCGTCCGCTAGGAGTTACCGCATAATCATGACAAGGAAAGCAAATATTATCTATTTTAAATTTTGAACAACTTTGCTTTTCTGAAGTCTTTCATAAAACCTCTCTATATATGATTTATTTTAGGCTGAATTTTCGTGACCTTTGCAAAGCAAGTGATAAAAATGACCATTTATTAACTCCCTTCAGGAGTGGTTTTATGATGGACTTTATAAAAGCAAAGTTGTTCAAAATTTAAAATAAATAATATTTGCTTTTCTTGTCATGATTATGCGGCAACTCCTAGGAATGAAAATTGAACTTGAAATTTTTAAGTATAATTTTCTAAGCCCCCGCTGAAATATTTTGGTTTTACCTGGAATCATTATGGTTTTATGTCTATTTTCACCATACATAGGTCCCAGGGCTCGGCACTTACTTTTGTCTTGATTCAATTCTAGCCCACAGTGCGCTACGTAATTGTCCTTATCTCATGATTACTATTAGCTTGGCTTTTCTTGGTATTTCCCTATCAATAAAAATGTGTTACTACGATGCTTAAGGACACAAATATACTTAATCAATAATACAATTATAGCTACTTACTCGCAAACATCAGTATTGCCATACTCATTGAAAATGACCTCTACTCCCTCATCAAAAGCCTCAATTATGGTGGCTTCATACCACTCACCATCCTCAGACCATCTAAATTAAATAGAGTTAATTTTTAAGGGAATTGATTACCAAATACATTGTAAAACTAAAATTATTTCGTAAAATTGTGAACAGAGTCTGTTAACGATTAGATGACTTAAAGCTTTACAACTCCTATGTCATCAAAATCATTCGTATTTATATAAGGTTTTTTTCCAACTATTATGACATGTTCTCATAAAAAAAATTATTATATCTTAACATCTAATTTTACCAAAAAACGACACAACTTTCATTAAAGCGAAGCACAAATTAACAGATTAAGAAAATGATTACATCGATACAGGATAAAATGACTATTATACAGATGCATCACATTCTCATTCCAGAACTATGGTATTCCAAAAATAATTCGCAAAAAAATGCGCCATAAAAAGTAAGTAATATCAGAAAAACAACTTCTCATTAAGTCATTTTCTCCCTAAATAGTGCTTAATCATTACAAGAATTACCATACAAAACTTGTAATTGATAGAAACCTCTATTAGAAAGATTATAAATGCTTGCCTAACTGTAAGAGCTTTACATAACGGACAGACCCTATATGAAGAAAAGCTTTGCTTAAATAAGCATAGAATATTAAAATTATCTTTACTTCTCGACATTTCTTAAATTGCTCCTTTTCTGTAATTAAAGATTTAATTTTTTATTTGCGTAGCCATAAGACAAACAAATGTTACTGCAACCACAAATAACAAATTCCAGTATGGCTTCGAAACCGATTATTATCCGCTAGATTAGAACCGGTTCACAGTCACACTAAATTATGATATCATGAGTAGCATAGTATTACAGAAAATTAAAAAAATATTAAAATAAAAAAAACCCAAATTAATAACAGTTTTATTACCCTAGGACCTTGGCCACTCGGGGATAACAAAACTATGTTAATCTTACAATTTTCATTTTAATATCCGTGGAAAGCTGTCTCTAATACGATGTGATAAATAACTATTACCTTGCACGAACAACATCACCTTGTTTGTACTTGTATCCATCCTTCCCCTTCAAATATTCGGAACCTGATCACAAAAATTGTTGAAAACCACGTTTCACGACAGACTAACCTCTACTAACTGTTTACTGTACATTTGTACAGTTTAACACTAACAGAGTTGCCGCATTTTTAAAAGTACAATATGCAAAAAGTACAAAATAAAAATTAAATTTTGTTTAACAAAAATAATTTTAATTCATTAATTACCAATCAAAATAATTTACCTATTGGTTTTATTATTAAAGTTTTTTTTAAATTTTGTATTCATAAATATTTTTTAAGTTGATAACACTGTTTTAAAGAATAATGTTTTTCATATTTTTAGGGCTCAAATATATATTAAAATCAACCATAAAAGTTACAGAAAGATGGTAGTTTATCATTTTACATTTTTATAAAAGAATTTCGAATAAAATCATATGCAAAGAGCACATGTCTTAATTATAAGTATACAAGGAGATCAACACATCAATTAATATTTTAACCATGATCCCAATTGCCCCTATTTCTTAGTAATCATATTTGAGACAATAGATTTATCTTTTTTTTCAGCAATTAACACCATACCAAGAATAAAGGTGGCATATTCGAATTAAAACTTGCAAATTTTTATCTTATCCTATTATACAAAGTAGTAAAAGTCTTTTTGTTTGTAGCTTAAGATTTCGAGGACTACAGTCTCCAAATGGTTTTAAGTTTTTTTTTCTTAGATACTAAGAACGCATCTACTATACTACGTATTTCTTGTAACATTAGCTGGAATTCATCGAATAATTGAGTAAAGCAAATTTTTAGACCCCTAGATTTAAAGGGTGGGGGATACGAGGAAGTTTATTTTCCATTCTTTAAAAATCTTACGTATCCTCTAGGTCCCAAAGGTTGAAGAGTTGGTAGTGCGATACTGGCTTTCAATATTGAATTAATAGGTTTCGTGAGTTTTTAAATATAAGTAAGTTTTAAAGGATTATTTATAAATCATGAATAAGGATGGAGTTGAATTTCTCGTATTCATTCAAATCCGGTGTATAGGAACCGGTTCTCATCCATACGAAAAAACTATGTCTATCATCGTATTATATCCAGCTTTCTACGAATATAGAAAAGTACAATCATAAGATTAAAACCAGTTTTTTTAGCCCGTGCCTTCGGCAACTCGGGGGTAAAAAAAACTAGTTTTAATCTTATAATTGTACATTCTATATCCGCGGAAAGCGGTTTATAATACGATGAAAGAAATAACTATTCTTCAGTTTATTCACATCTTATTCAACCTAAGAGAATCTTTATCCCCTCCCTTAAAACCTAATGAAGAATATTTTCCTTTTATAGGATGCCTAAAACTTTTGCTAGCCTTACTTCTGCAGGGGGCTTACCTAAACAAACTCTTTTTGGTTTGCTTTACTATCTTTTTTTAGTTTACCTATTTGATATAATGATAATGCAGTAATGGAACGACATTATTTAAATCAGTGTAACGTAACTTTTTTATTTAGCTTTAAAATACAATGAAGGTGAACGGGTGTAAAGATTATTTAAATCTTAATTGTCCTTCCCCTTACTCTAAGAAATGTTGAAAATATTACCTTGGCCATTATCATATTCTTTGTTCTCTTGCTCCCGACTTTCATCCACTTCAACTTGTCCAGTATCATTCATAGATTCAAACTGTGTGTTATTGACAGTTTCATTCTCAGACCAATCATCATTTGGAGGTTCACCAATCTCCTTGATATCATTTTCCTCAGAAATGTCTTGCTCAAGATCATGTTCATTAGGATAATCCCTATTTTCATGTGATACAACCTCATTTGGGGACTTGACAGAATCATTCTCAGACCAATCGTCATTTGAAGGTTCATCAATTTCCTTGTTGTTATTATTTCCATTGGAATTGTCTTGCTGAAGATCATGTTGATCAGTAGAATAATCATTATTTTCATGTATTACATCTTCATTTATAGATTTAAACTGTGTTCCATTGAAAGATTCATTCTCAGACCAACTGTTGTTTGTAGGTTCAGGAATCTCCTTGATGTCATCATTTTCTTTGGATTTGTCTTCCTCAAGATCATTTCCTGCATTTTGATCAGTAAAATAATCATTATTTTTATGTGTTCCATCCTCATTTAGAGATTTAAACTGTGTTCCATTAACAGATTCATTTTCAGGCCAATCATCATTTGTAGGTTCATCAATCTCCTTTCTGTTATCTTTATCATTGGAATTGTCTAACTCAAGATCATTTTCTATATTTTGACTGAAAGAATTATCATTTTCATGTGTTATATCCTCAGCTATAGATTTAAACTGTGTTCTATTGACAGATTCATTCTCAGACCAACAGACATTTGTAGAGTCATCAATGTCCTTGTTATTATCATTTCCATTTGAATTGTTTTGTTCAAGATCATTATCAATAGGATAATCATTATTTTCATGTCTTTCATCCTCATTTAGAGATTTAAACTGTGAATCATTGACAGATTCATTCCAATCATTGTTGCTTCTAAGATCTTCACTCTCAGCAATTTCGTTTTCATCCTTAGTGCTATCTTTTTCATTCCACGAATCATCTTCATTTACTTTTTCCTCAATAATAGATTGATCTAAACACTCAGATCCAGGTTCCTCTTTATTTTGACAAGATTTGAACCGTGTTTCATTAACAGATTCACTCTCAGTCCAACTATCATCACCTACCAAATTTTTATTCTGTTTAACAATATTAGAATCATCATTATCATTTGTTTCATGGTCATCTACGGTCTGGAACTGTGTATTATCCACTAAATCATTTTCAGTCCAATTTGTATCATTTTGAACATCTTTACCTACTATATGAGAAAGAAAGATAGGTTTTAATATCTAATCTGATTAATTTTTTTTAGGAATACAATTTTAAAAATTTTGTTGGAGATTTTTATTTGACTTAAATTTTTATGAGTAATCAAAGAACTTAGTAAAAGTGTCTGACTCTGATTATGACGTAAAAAAAATAAGCCAATGAGGCCACAATAAATTTTACCATTGGTCAATTACAGTGTATACTGGCCTCTCATTGGCTAATTTTTTTACGTCATAATCAGGGTCAGACACTTTACTAGGTTCGTAATCAAACATTTATTTAAACTTAAAATATTAAAAAATTTGGATATCAATCTTCCCTACTGCTTGTTCACAAGACCAGGAGTCATCAACACTTTCATCATTCTTATCTATTGAATCACTTTCAACTTCCTTATTATCGCCAGATGTATCACTATCCGCTTCAGAGTTACTTTCATCATTACTATTTTTACTGCTATTCTCCTTTTCAATATTATTTTTGAATATTGAATTGTCATCTATTTGATTTTCAGGACTAGCTTTCTTTTCTATTGGAGAAAGATTTTGCCACTCATTTTCATCATCTGCCGCAGCATTATTTAAAGTTGTATCACCTGAATAAATTATGATAATTTTCAATTGAATTGTCTTTTTTTCTTCTTTTTGCCTTCAGGACCAGGTGTCTTAATACGATCTTTAACTAAATTCCAAACAAAAGTAATATAAAAAAACAACCACCCATTTTATTGCACACTTTTTAATATAAACAAGTTAATACCTAAGTAGTGAATGTTTTATGTGCCAAATTATTTATCCTACTCTTTACTTTATTGTTATGTGAAAAACATAGAAGCAGTAGAAGTTTATAACATCTTGGAACAACAAAGAGCGGAGAAAATTATTTATGACCGTCCTTCATTACTAATGGGAATTTTATTCTTATTTTTATTATAAACTTTACCTGATTCATTAACTTGATCAAATTCTTTCGCAGTTTCAAAAGCATTATTATCATCATCTAGTTTATGAACATTTATAGCTTCTTTTTGGTTCAGCTTCTTCTCACTTTTACCAATTTTTGTACTTGATAGATAACCTTTCTCTGTTTCATATAAATAATCAGATTCTAAATTGATCTCAGTTTGATTTTCTTCTTCAATTATGGAAGTAAACTTTGTAGTGTTTTCAGCCATTGAATAGAAGTGATCAAACTTATTGACCAATGATTTCACATTGTTGGAGGATTTTGCTTTTATGGGCAAGTGCTTTGTGTTTTGTACTATTGATCTCAAATTTTCATTCCTGGTAAAACAATATATAGATATTATTGTGAAAGGGGATCGCAATATTTAAAGTAGCGAAGCTCAAATAAAAGAACATCCCCTTAGACGTATGGGAAAATTAAGGGGTAATGGTTTATTACTTATTTGTCAAAAGTATTTTCACGCTCAATTACAGACATCTATCTTCCTCACATGAAAAAACGAGTCGAAGTAAATGCTCAATGGCATGAGAATCTTAACATATGTAAATTTTGACATCTATTTTGTATAGGAGCTTAAAAACTATAGTGTTGCTTTTCTCTTCACAGAAAAGAATAAAAATTAACAACTAAACCTGTTGCTTCTGATATTTTGTCCACTTTTCCATCCTGCCGACTTCCTGTAAAATTGGCTTCCAGAAAGTTTCTGGAAGGCGGGAACAGATCTTGACTGCAGAACTCCAATACAGCCCGCACTAAGATCCACCTAAACCAATATCCTATTACTTTATGTTTATTAAAGGACACATCTATTAGAAGGTATTTAAAGACAAATTAAGATAAAAGTTGCGGTTCATCCAAGTTAGTCGGTAAAGTTCACATGCATGATGCCTTAGGTATTGGATATTCAATATACGTGGATAACATATTATGACAGAGACAAATTGTGGTCAATTTAGGTTGCTAATAATATGCACATCATTTATTGGCCAGCTCGTTCATTCTGCATGAGGGGAGGGGATGGAGACACGACAATCTGGTGTACGATCCAAATAATAAAAAAATATTGCCAAAAATACAGCTATAAACGAAATTGACAAACACACACCCACTTTTTGTCAAAAACACAGTAGTTGTATTTTTGCTAGTGGTAAAAGTGGCAGCACCCCTATACTTTAAATGTGTTTTTTTATTTCTAGACAATATCTCTAAATACCTTTTACAGTTCATATACTTTTCTATTCTACATATGTTTTTGTTACATTTTAAAATTTAAAGCTATCATAACCATAATAAGTTCAATCTAGTTATTTTCTACTTATCATTTCTATTACGAAATAGTAAATTAAAAAAAACTTTAGAAACCATTGCTACAAAAGACCAACTAGGCGTAACCTGTATTATCGGAATTGATTAGATTTTAAAAAATTATCTCAATACAATATACATAATAAAAGATCTTTTAATCATCAAACATAATTAATTTTAATTTCTATTATTTGGAAAGATTTTGACGTGGGATCTATTGTTTCTTAATCTTTGATTTAATTTTATGAATATAATTCTTGAAAATCAGATTAGCGTGTATTGGAGAAAAAAATAATTTTAAGATTTTAAGGAGTGGGACATCGGAGATAAGTTGATGTTTCTTGTCCCCCCTTATTATAAACAAAATTATCTCTTAAATTCGAAATATGTTAAAATTAATCAAAGAAAATAATTAAGACTGTTGATATGTACTAGGGGGGGGGGGGGGGGGGGGGGAGTTCTGACACATTTGCGTGGTATATAGGCTTTATCTTTGGACTGAGAGTATAGGTTATTAAAGATAAAATCATTCATACATGATGAATTTTCCCAAGATTTAAGATTTTTTTGATAGGCCTTCAGGTGGTCTCTGTGTGGTAGGCGGCATACGGACAGGCCTTTTCCAGAGTATACTATGCTCCGTGTTTACCAAATAACACCCAGACGTTAATCCCCGGCTTATCTCAATTCTAGCCAGCCCATTTTTGGCCATTGTTTGATCATCAGAGACAGCGGTCAACTTATCCACCGCTGATAACAGGAGGGGCGCTGCCCCTCCCCACTTCATGCTCCAGCAACCTACCCTTTTCCAGGGGACGTCTACCTTACCCCCCTACGGGAGCCTACCCCTCTACTCTTCACCTGGATGGGGCTTCCCCCCATCTCCTCCACACCCCTTCTCTACTTAACCCATTTGTAATCTGTTTTGTATATAAGCTATTAAATTGTTGTATGTGTATTCAGTTCAAATATATCTTTCAAACAGTAACTACTTGTAGTACTTTATTGATAGAATCCTTAAGGCTAGGGGCTCTTTTGAATCGAACTCGCTCAGTAAGGTTGAACTGCTTCACCCCTACCACATCTGTACAGGTAAAAATTAAAAATCAAATTTTTTTTTAAAGAGTTAAATTTCAGCTTATGAAACAAAATATGTATGTTTTTTCTTCAAATATGTGAATAACATTCAAAAAGATTCATATTTTGTTTTATAAGTTGACCTCTAACTCTTCACATTTTTTTTTTTATTTTTACCTGTACAGAGAGCACCTGGAAGCCTATCCAAAAAATCTTAAATCTTGGGAAAATCCATCATATAAGAATGATATTATCTTTAATTACCTATCTTCTCAGTCCAAAGATAAAGCCTATATACCAGGTTTACGTAAATGTGTCAGAACTCCCCCCTTAATCAAGACTTAATCTTTCAGCTTAAGAATGACCGAACGCAGCAGTAACAAACTGAATTAATTTGAAAATAATATTCGTTTATAAACATTTAAGGCATGTATTATTTACAGTCCAATATTCTCTCCCAATCTGATTAATTACAAGGAATATTCAATGAACTAAAAAATACTATCTAATCGAACTCTGAATTTTTCTGTCAAAAGCTTTGCTTAGTTCAAACTGTTATTTATAAACCATTTGATTTCTCACTCAAAGTAATAATCGATATATTATTACTCGAATCTTACACCAGATTTTCATGTGCTCTAATATTAAATCTTGTAGCTGGCTACAATACCGATACTTCCAATCCACCCACATTATCCCATCTCTTCCCTTCAACTGAATGAACAAACTGACCAAAAAATGAGGTCCACGTAATTAACCTAAATTGACGATAAATTTTCCCCTGTCATAATACCTATCCAATTATATTCTTAGTAGCAAAATTTAGATTTTTTATCTAGACAAAAATTTTAATATTATATAGGTTCCTAACATGTAACCCACGAAGAAAAAAATTTAATCAGAATTTTCACGAATTATCACAGACAATTGATTCAAAGAATTAGAAATTTAATGGAAAATAGTTTCAATATAAATCAGAATTAAATTATCCTAATATTTACAGTAAGGTTTTTTGTCTGTAGCTTAATATATAAAAAAAACTGCTAAACCTATTAATTTCTCCATATAAAGGTGCCTGGATGATTTAGAGCTATTTTTATATTTTTGGACTGACTTAGGCTATTTTCTCACTGCCGCCTCAAATAGAGAGTACCTAGATGTTAGGGTGTAGGTGCTAGTTTATTTAAAAGAAGTAAAATATCAAACTTTAATCTTATGCTAATTTTTAATTAATTCGTATCAGGAATATTTTGTTATTCCATTTATTTGAAGAATAAAAAACCTTACCTTTCCAACATTTTAAAATTTCTAGGTATAATGAAAAGAAAAAAAACAAGAACGAACACATATCTAATACAGCGTATATTTAATATTTATATAAACTGGAAATTTAGAATAGAATGAAGTTTGCATTCAAACCTGGAGATCTAGGGATAAATAGTCAGGGAGGGAGAGGACAACTATCTGTTATTAATTCTTCCCTCAAATTCTTATTCTGGTTTGAGCAGAATTTAAATATTGGGAGAAAAACGAGTTGTAGATTATTTTTTCTGTTATATCCTCTCCTTCCTTGGTAATGATAAACATTATAAGTTTTTATTAAAAATATAGTTTTTATACAAAGATCCCGATGAATATAAAAATTTAAAGAGTAGGGGTCTTTAAAGAAACTGGTATAAGACAATTGTCGATAAATTAACCATTCCAGAAACAAATATAAACAAATTTTAACTTATTTTCATATTCATAGCCACTTATTATCTATTTTCAAGTTAATAAGTCAAAATTTTGTTTTTATTAATTCTTTCTAGGAAAATTTATTTATAGTTCATGATCCTAAGCCTTAAAATATAGCACCTGTATTAAAAACATTTGGATCTAACTTTTTACATTTTGTCTTGACAATGAATTTTAAGGAAGCCTGCAGGAAATACACCGCTCCAATTACTGAAGGACTGCCAAAAGTAGACCCCAAATTTGTTGCCTTCAGCTCTATTAACGTTATTAGAGCAAGATGCAAGGGGTATAAGTTTTTCAGCAATTAGAGCCGTGAGTTTTCTGGAGGCTTCCTTTAAGCAAAAGCTAGAGGCAAATAATTTTTCTACAAGTACCTTAACTCTCAAATTCTTCGAGTACATACTTTAATTTTTAAAATTTAAATATTTTAATAAAAACTTATGACTTGTTAATTTTTACAATATATGACATCAAAATTTTAATTTTTTCTAATAATATTTACAGATACAATAATTTTAAATGCATTTCTTTAACAATTAACATTTACATTTTCTAAATATACAATAATACATGCATTACATAATGAAAATTACATTATTTCCAATGTCTATAACTATATGATATAAAAATGTTAAAAATCTGAATATTATAAATTATTTCTATCAAGAAAGTCATATTAATATTATACAGGTTAAATGTTATTATATATTAGGGTTACAAAATCATTTCTAAATGTCATAACAAAATCACATTAAATATACAAAAAATGCTTAAAATAATAAAAATTAACATTTTACTTACATAGGGGGATATTTAAAAGTAATTTATGGCATTCAAAAAGAAAGTTATCTTTAAAATTTACATTACTTTTTCCCAAAAAAATTTGATTTTAAGCTCATTAGAATTTACATTACTTTTCAGAAATTTTCATTTTGTTTATAATTAAACATTTTAAAGCTAAAAGCCCCTTTGGCATCGAAAAGAAATATGAATAATATATCTTTGTTATTTTACACAAGTTAAAAATATCAATCCAGTTAGAAAGATAATTTATTTATATATCAATTAAGGTGTTTCCATTATATTGTACCAAAAAAGTAGTTTTCGATCTGTTTAAAATGATCCCTTGTACTTTTAAAAGTTAGTACCTAATACTAAAATAATAGATTATTTGTTGGATATATACAAGTGGAAATCTTCAACTAAAAAGAATTATTAAAGGCAATGATATTTCTATATGAAGAAAAACTATTTTGCCTCCATCATTTCTAAGTTGTTTAGTTATAGCTTTTTTTA
Source organism: Acartia tonsa (assembly GCF_053477335.1). Lineage (NCBI taxonomy): Eukaryota > Metazoa > Arthropoda > Copepoda > Calanoida > Acartiidae > Acartia > Acartia tonsa. The sequence continues at coordinate 32,724,304 of NC_137262.1, read as the reverse complement.
AATGGAAGAAAATTTGGAAACAGAACAGTTACTCTTGTAAAGAAAAAATCCCTTGATGGAGTTGATATGAACAATAATAGTATGACTAGTAAACCAGGTCAGCTGGCGTTGGTATGCTTCCATTCACAGCTGACTGGGTCTTGTTCAAATCAGTTGTTAGATCAGCTGATTCCGAGGGCCACATGGAGATATCCTCAACGGAAGAACTGTCGCTGTGACAGCTGGAAATATTTTTGTGTGTCTCACTATCATCTGAGTGATTACTTGCCTGATCTGAATTGTTGTTGTTGGGGTTGTTGTTGTGTATGGCAGAGAGTTGTTGTTGTTGGGTTGTGGAGGGAGTGTGGTAGCTGCTCATGTCTCTCAGGTGTCCTCGGTAGCTCTCTTCCAGATCCTGCAAAAAAAAAGAAATTAATCAAAATAATCACTCCCCCCCCCCCCCCACCCCCAATTAATTAGTTTTTATGACGATGGAAGTTAATGAAAACTTTACACCTCGTTATAACTAAAGAAGCGACATAAATATTTCGAGTAGGGGAATGACTTGGCCCATAATCAGGTGCAACTGATTACCATGCACAGTTAGGACGTACAATTAAAGGGTTGGTTGTCTGTTGGATGTTAATAATATCCACTAGTGAGCGTTAAAGTAATGCCTCCTATAACAAGCGGATGATGCTCTTGGGTTCTCTAGATGATCACTTAAAATCGAAGGAGAATCCCGCACCAATTATTTATTTAGCGATGGAAATTAATGAAAACTTTTAGAAGCATTAAACTAAATTTTTGTTCATTGTATTACGTGATAGGTGAAGGAAAATATTAAAATTATTAGGTATATCAACCCTTAGCTCAAAACTGAAAAAATATATGAACTTGCAAAGAGAAATAAGTTTTTAATTATGAACATGTTCAACTTTAGACCATTAGAAAGTAAAGACTAAGAGGCCAAGTATCAAGTAACCTTTTAAAAAATTATAATAACGTTAAAATCTAGGAATCGAACTAGCAGCCCAACCAATAAGCAAATCTTAATGAAACTTGGTGGAAATATGAAGAATATAAACTTATTTAATCACTAGAAAATTTCAGGCGTCTATCTTGAATAGGAGTTTAGAAAATTAAGAAAACTAAGTAACCTGTTGTTCAATATCAGTTGCATATTCGCTTCTCAGACTCTGTGGCCCAGTACTGGGAATCTCCATGGAGAGAACAGATTCTAAAAAAGAAAAGAAAGGTAATGTTATGACAATTTTATTTTATAAGTAAAATTGGCTCAGATTGCTTATATATATACCGTTTAGGTACTCTTTTAGACAATTCATTAATAACTAGCGGCTATAACCCTTTTTCATTAGGAGGGGGGGGGGGGGGCCAATTTTTTGGGGGGACTGATTTTTTTTTTTAAGGGAAAGAGATACCCTCCCCAAAAATAGTTAAAATAAACTTTCCATGTAACTATAAGAAGCTTCACTGTAAAAGAGAACCATATCAGTTTATCGGTTAAGGGAGTTCCTGCGCTATAGACAAAAAAGCTTACTACTTTATATAATAGAATTTTCAAAAGAAGAAGACAAAACAAAGTTAGAAAAGTAAAAGTTTTAAAACATTGAAAATATCCTGTTAAATGAATGCATATCCTGCAGGGATGCATCAATTGAAAATAAATGAGATTTTATCATAGTTCTAAAAAGAAAATGTTACACTTTTTTATTTGCCTATTAAGTAAAAGACAACAAACAGTGCAAACATAAGCAACAAGACCAAAGTAGCCCAGCTACAACCAGTGAGAGGCCAAATGGCAGGAGGACTCGAATCTGTGATAAGCACCATTTATATTTAGTTCAATACACACTAAATATATTTATTTGTGTTGGCTAATTTTAGTTTAGATTCCAGATAAATAGTTCTAGGGTTTAAAAACCGTTGACGTTAATTTAATTTTGTTTTATTTTACAGAGAGAGATTTGCGTTTATTAACCTAGTTAAATTGTAGGACAGCTGTCATATTTATCACTGCGCTACCTGGTAAGGCAATGGATATAGAATATACGTGGATATTATGTGAGGGGAAATTTGTCGTCATTTTAGGTTGCTATCATGGACATCATTTTTTGGACAGTTCGTCTATCCAATAGAAGGGGAGGGGATGTGGTTAACGGAATGGATGGAAATTATCGTTATTTTAGCTAGCTGCGAGAATCCCTTTAATAGAGTATAAGAAAATTTGGTGCAACATCCAAGTAATAATAATACATCAATTTTTTTAAAGAGGAAATCTTTAACTATTTTTTATTTACTAATCCCTGAATTCATGACAGAATTAGAAACTAGATATTTTCTTGTGTCACTGAAATTAACGAATATCCTCTTCAGGGTAAGGACAATGGAAACAAATCAATCTTTGCCTGTGTAGAATACTTTCAGTAGCCAGAAACAATTAAAAAAAAAGCAGGGATCTAAAGGGACAAGGATGGATGATCACCCCTTCTATAGATTACAATTGGTTGTAAAAACGATAAGAAACTCTACTTAATGAACCAACCCATCAAAATTCAATATAAGTCCCATAATTTATTAAGCTAACGGATAAAAAAACGATATTATAAAACTTACGGGACTAGTGTAATAAACATCTGAATGTCTTCTTTCTCTGTTTTTTTTTATAAGATGTTTTTACCTTAAATGTCCCTACCCTTCTTGATCCTATTAGTGTCTGGTAAAAAGACGAAATTTCCTACTTTAAGTAATCTAATTAGAGGTAAATATGCATAACATCCCATTTTATAACATTTTAAAGGATATTTCCTTATCAAGCTAAATAGCAGTGAAGGTCATAAACAGAAAGAATATTCTAGTATGGCTTTGAAAGCGATTAATATTCACTGGATTAGAACTGGTTTTCAGTCATACTGAAAGCCCATTGGGGTTAACAAAACTGGCTTTCATCTTATAATTATTCATATTCATATCCACGGAAAGATTTCTATAATACGACGCGATAAAAACTAAGTAGCAGTAAGGAAGGTATTCCAAATGTCAAAAGTAGCCTAAAGGTTATCTTATAGACTAAAAGAACCATCCCGACTGAGCTACGTAATATTTTTAAACGAAAGCATCATACAAACTAATACCTTAGTTACAAAATTCGCAAGAAATAATAATAGAAAAGTTTGTCTTATTTTACTTAGCTAAGATGTCCTGTAAACAATAATCCTGTCAAACAATGAGTCCATGGGGGGGGGGGGGGGTAAAAGGTTGTGTAACCCTTCCCAAAAAACCTTTGAATCCCTACCCCCCCCCCTCAAAAAAAATAAAAAGCTTTAAAGTCCTTGCTATTAAACTAGGCAAATTAAATTGAAAAGCTTTTCAACTAATATATTTTTTTACCTCTGTCCATGGATTGAAAGATGCAAGCATCCGCGTCCTGCAGTTCCTCCAGAGCACGTTGTTCCCGCGTCAACATGGCAGTTGTCAACAGCTGAAAATAAATAAGACTAAAAATAGGAAACTTACCCCTTCTATAGATTAGAATTAGTGGTTGAAACTGAATTAACCAACTTAACAAAACTCAGTAAAAGTCCTCCAAGATGTTAAGCCAATGGATAAGAAAACGTTATCATAAAACTTTGGGGACTTGTGATAAACACTAAACAGCCCATTGTCCTACTCTCTCGCTGGTTTTAAACTGGTTGATAATTTACAATCAAATACCTAACGTTCCCCAATTTTTCTCCTCATAATCTGGGTATCTAATGCATCTTAAGAGGGGAAGGGGACTTTGTACTGTAAATTATACAAGTCCCCTAAGATTTAAGAACATGTTTTCTCATTCGTTGATTGTAAAATATATTTTGATTAGATTATTCCTAAAAGTGTCCAAGCTTTTTCACTAATAATTCTTATCTACAGAGACGCAAATTTAGTGTGATCTAGTTTTCACCCTTATTGACATTTAGTTCGCCTTTAAAGTTATCAATAATTAAAAATTGTTGATAATACTGTACCTGCATATTAGGATCATTTTCCAGACTAGGATGTAGCTCCTCGTCAAAATATATATCCTCTGTCTCAAACACACTGCACCCAGACATACTTGACCTAAAACAACATTAACTAACAAATGAACCCAAAGAAAAAGTTCTTTGTAAATAATAAATTTATAAGATAGATGTATAACCAGGCAACAAAATGTATCCAGTGTTGGGGAACTTTTTCGCCAATTGCTTTCTACTCTTTTGTAGCGACTTAACTGTGTTAATAATTACGACGCTATTGAAATACGGCATAAGGTCCACGGGGTGGGGACATACAGTAATTTAACCCCTTCCCCCTCTACTGTTTTATTTTAATATCATGCCAACTGAATACTAAAGCAAACTTGTTTCTAAGAAAAAGCTTGAGAAAGATTGACTACAGGATGTTCAAACCATAACCAACTATAGAGTAGCTACTTTCCAGGAATGAGCAACATACCTGCCAGAACTATAGGCACTAAACCGGTTTCTCTTGAAGTTGACAGGGGCTGTATCAAAAACAGTGTCACCCTCATCCTAAAAAGTTATCATTATTGTGATCAAATAATTCAAAGATCAGTTAAATTCATTTGAAGAAATTTTTGTACTATTTGAACTTTTCTGCCCATCAGAATATTTATAACATTTAATTTTCTCTACATTTTTCATGTAGAATATTTTGATAATATTTCTGTTTATCAAACTTTTTTGACCAGCAGAAAAGATAAAGCAAAATATTTCAAAAAATGATTTTTTAATTAATTTGATACCTATACTTAGCCATACATCTACGTTATTTACTTTAAATAACACCAAATTAGTTCATTAGTTGAATTAATGTTAAAAATAAATGTCACACAAAAAATCCAAACTACACACGAAAAAACATAAAAAAGGAATGCTTCTCGCAAAAAAAAACAATTTTGCAATATTAATATGTCTTCATTTTACATAAATGTGTTTAGTAAAAAGTTTGAAAGAACATGTAATCTAATCTTTTCATTCCTTAAAACTCGTGTAGGGGTGCTATCACTTCCACAAACTATCAAACATTGCCACATTATTTTCAAATCCAAACTATGAATTTTTCCAGTAGGGCTTCGAAGCCGATTAATATCCGCTGGATTAGAACCGGTTCTCAGCCATACTGAAAAATCATACAGAACATGGTAGGTATTACAGACAATTTACAACGAATATTAAAATAAAACTCATAAAATTAATACCTGTAATTTAGCCTGGGCCCAATGCTCCTAGGGGCTAACAAAACTGGTTTTAATATTTTTGCGTATATGAAACACTTGTAGATATCAAAATCAGCGGAAGTTATGGCACACCCCAAATTTAATTTTTTTTATGTTTATGCAAAAAAAATCAGGGAAAGGGAATAAGTATGAAGCATTTTCAATGTAACAAGGATGACAACATCCATAAAAGCGAAGCTCTGAAACGGTAGGACAAACGAACATTAACACTTGTATAATGTCAGAACTGAATAATCAGAATGCGAATGTATAAGAGTCAAAGCAAAATTGTAAGTAAAGTTGTTGAAACACTGCTTGATACAGGATAATGATTATGGACATACTTACATTTTTAGGACTTGATTATAGAGTTGCTTCGCTTATAATATTGTACTTTGTTGTCCAAGGAATCAGTATACCAAAAATCAGACCAATCGGATAATTAGGTCACATACAAATTTGTTGTTAAAAATGTATAAAAATTAACATGTTTAAAATGGACGTACGGACATTCTGGTAATGATTATAGAGTTGCTACGCTTTCTAACTCGTACCTAACTATTACAGGAATCACCATGCAAAATTTGAAATCAATAGGACAATTCTAACATGCCTAAATTAACGAAAAATGCTATTTAAAAAAGTAAAAAAATCAACATGTTTAAAATGGACGTACGGACATTCTGGTAATGATTATAGAGTTGCTACGCTTTCTAAATCGTACTTTACTACTAAAGGAATCACCATGCAAAATTTGAAATCGATAGGACAATTCTAACATGTCTAAATTAACGAAAAAAGCTATCCGTGACGGACGGACGGACGTACGGACGGACGTACGGACGGACGGACGGACCGACCCTAATTATAGAAAAGCTTCGCTTTTAAAAATAATAGATTTAGATGATCTAATGGTCAATCTAGCTCCATAATCCATTAATCTTAAAAAGAGATTCCAAGCAGACGAACCATTTTGTTTATGGACGATTCATTCCGCTAATATGGGCGCTAAAACTTTTCGACAATAATTTTCTGATTGCAGGTTTATTGTAAGAAATTGAACTATACAAGAAAAGAAATTTCTACACGATATGATTTACCAAAGCAAGGCTTTATCCTCAGAAATGCGACTATTTATAGCGGATTTATTTTGGGAATGTAATAAAAAAAATAACTGCACTTTCATACCTAAATCCAAAAAAGTTTACCAAATAAAATGGCCGGATTGTTCTTCCCCTATTTTCCTATTGGCTGATTTAGAGAGCATATATCAAGATCTTTTATATCTATCTATTTAGAAAAGTCGTATTCCTTTCTCTAATTTTTTTTATTTAAAGTGTTCCTAAAATTCAGCTGATAACAAAGTATCATGTTTTAAAATTTCGATTTTTTTGTAGTCAAAGCTTCGTCTTGTGTAAAAAAAAACTGAATTTTAGTAGCACATTATGTTAATACGTATGTAAAATCATGCTTACATACCCAAATTACTGTTTTTAAGAGTTAATACTAAAGCCTACGTTGTTATTAGAATGTTGATTATTAGTATTAGACCGGGTTATTTCATCAACTTTACTACTGAAAGTTACATTGGATTGTTTTCTGAGCTGCACTGGCGTCTGTTGACCTCCACCTGGTCCCACTTCACTATCTCCATTTATCTCATCAAAGCCTGAAATAATAGTTTTTTATTGCATCGTATTATAGACAGCAACCCGCGGATATTAAAATGTAAAATTTTTAGATTAAAACCAGTTTTGTTAGAAGCCATACTGGAATATTAATTCTAAGCGTAGAATGTAAAGATTCTGCATGCTCTAGCTGTAGCTGAGATATATACCTACGCTCGGCTCATGGCTATCCCCAAAAACATTTTACTAGCGGTTTCCCCTCATATCTTAATTTGGACGACAAACCAAATTTTTGAAGAAAAAATAGCTTGTTGTATTTTAGGTTAAGTAAAGGTTAAAAAACGCCCCGCAGGGTCAAAGCCCTCCACAAAGGCTAGAAATATGCATTTTATAAATTTAAAGAGGAGGGGGAATTCCAGTTATCAAGAAATAGGTTATAGTGTTTTCCTTGGCTAAATGAATGAACATAATCAGGCTCAAAAAAAGAAGTGAAGAATTAAAAGGATGGTTGTCTGTCAGTTTATAAAAAATAACTGTATGTCCCCAACCCGTGTACACTGTCGACTTTCAATTGGGTCTTTGAATATCAGCCAATAGCGTCCAAAGCCAAGTCGCTACAAAAAAGCAGGAAGCAATTTGCTAGCAGACGAAAAAGGTCCATACTGGATCCAGGTAGCTATTTGGATTATATATCTATACTTATACATTATTACATACCTTGTGTTTGTAAAATTGAATGTGGTCCCGATTCTGATTCCACTACAGTAACAAAACTTTCTCGACTAAAACAAAGCATTTGATACAGCTTCTTGTCGAAATTGATCTCGAACTACTATGGTAAAATTACTCTTTTAACTAGAACATAACTATTGTATTAGAATTTAACATAACTTTCTTGAATAAAACAAGGCATTAAAAATGGATGAAAAAATATTCTCAATTCTCAACCTCTATTTGTTAACTAAAATCTCAGATTGTATTTGTTTATAAAAATTACCAAAATAATTCCATTATAGGTTTTGCAATGAAAACCCTTCATGAATCGGTGTACATTTCATACAATTTTTACCTGAAAATGGAGGCATTCGCATCAGGATTTCTCGATATGGCAGATGGAGGGGTCGACACTTTACCCAACTCAAACTTTTTATCACTTGTGCCATTAACTAGATCTTTACCACCAACAGTTCTTGCTTCAGAAGCAGCATTTTTTACATTATTGGCACTTTCTACATCACCCAAAGCTGACTGAAATTTGTCATAGGTGGTGATATTTACATTATTATTAGTTTCAGAAATGTTGCCTTCATGAGCAGCCTCGTCCAGTGCTGTATGGAAGGCTAGCTGCATGCTGCCAGGATTTTGCAGGATTTTCTTGTTGTGTTTTATTTCTATTGGTGTGGATGTGCGGGCCCGCGATAACACAGGTTTAGATGTTTGTGGCTGAAACAAACAAATAATGTTAACTGTAGGTAATGAAATTTTCATAAACATCTTTCCAACCAATTTTTGCACAGCTAAAGGCAATTTTTTTTTAATTTCTTATCTTTAAATCAGTAGGTAATATTCAATATAGATCTACCATATTTCTAAGTTTAATTTCTAAACATACGAGGGCAAAATAAGCAGAAATGTTATTGACCTAATTCAGTATTTGTTGGTATGTACCTGGTAAATTCTTGCAGTGTGTATTTCAGGTTGAGTTGGGCTTCTCACCATCTCCTTGCCTCTTTCCATCTCCTTGGATCTAGTATCCCCTTCCCCAGACCCAACCAAGCTTGTTGTTCCCTAGAACATTTAATTTTTATTAAGGAATGGAAAATGAACAGTTGAGTACACACACACGGTTAAGTAACATCCAGCAGACAGCCAACTCTTTGATCGCACGAACTTGAAGTCCTAACTGTGGATGGTAATGAGTTGTACCTCTTTTGGACATTCCCTTAATGTTTTTAATGTCACGCATCTGATATAGCAGTAGTAGGAACCATTTTTAACGTCTTTACTTATGTCACGGTGTTGAGCCGAGAATCGAACTCATCCCCTCCCCGACGACGAGCGGATGCGCATAAAAATAGCATATACCATGGATAGAAAGATACAAACATCGAATATAAATCATTGTTAAAAAATTACTGTTTTCGTTGTTTTTTGCTACATTTTAAAATTCATGTGATCATATGATATGTCCTAACAAAAAGTAAACCTTAAGTGCCTTCTTGGCAGCATCTACATGTCCTGACTTGGGGATATTGTTATCATCATCAACTGCCTGTTTCTCTGCTGCTTCAACAGCTACTGCAACAGCGTTTGCAGCTTGCTCTAACATTGCCTGAAAAATCATCAAATTGTTGCGGATTTTTAAAGGAAATTCTGGTTTCATTTGAAGAAATTTTTTTAAATAGGCAAGGGATTTTGAAATGCCATTTTAAAGCCAGTATAAAAGATAAATAAACAATATCTTTCTCTATTAATTTATAAAAACCCTGTTTAGTTTTGCTTTTACCTGTTTAACTAATTGAACACTCTTTTGGTCCTCCAGATTACAGCTTAACCTAAAATAAATGATAGGTGTTTAAAACATATAACCAATCAATATTTTAAATTGTTGCTAGGTAAAAGTTAGGACTTAAAATTAAAGCTTTCTTTTTTTACTGTAATATAACAAGCAAATTAAATAATTTTTTCCTTAATAAGCAACTGCAATACAAAGTTGTCTAGTATATGCTCTATATATACTAAAGGCTGTATGAGAAAAACTGACTGCAAACTGTGGATTCTACGTTTATATACAATATCGTTCTGACGATAATAGATATTTAACGCATCGTATCGTAGACAGCTTTTCGCGAATATCAAAATATAAAAAATATAAGATTGGAGCCTGTTTTGTTATTTTCATTTTAATATTCGTGAAACATTACCTTTAATACGATGCTATACAAGGTTTTTTTTAGTATGGCTGAAAACCGGTTCTAATATAGCGAATATTAATCGGATTCAAAGTCATACTGGAAAAAAACCCTTACCTGTCTCTTCGTTTCAATCTTTCCACCAGTTCATTCCTGTCCTGTTTGAACCTGGTGGAATCATGTCTGGGCAGATTTCTTTTCAGAATATCCGCCACTCTCTCTGCAGGACAGTTGTCAGGCTCACAGTACAGAGACTTGGGTCTGGCACTTCCGGTTCTGCTCAAATTCAGGTTTACAATATCAGATGAAGTTATATCAAAGTATTAATTTGTAAGGTTTCGTGATTTTTTATTTAATATATACAATTTTTATTATTGAAAGATTTGAATTAAACCTTCGAAAGCTTATTACATTTCGAACCAAATATTTCTGCTAGTAAAAAATAATCATTATGCATTATGCTATGATTTGTTATTTTACAGATTGAAAAGCTTAGGACCAAACAGCTTTTGATACAAAAAAAAAATAGAAATATCTCTGATAATTGAAAATATACAACTCAATACCAGGGACAAGAGACCAAATTTTGACAAACAATTCTTAGTAAATATTTTTCCACAACCCACTTCCTTCTCCTCCCCCCCCCCTTCTTACCCACTTCCTGTTAGTTACAGCACAAAACAAGTTTTCCGCCTCTACATTACGCCACCGAAATATCCAAATTTTCAGTATTTTCAAATGGATTTTATCACGGTCTTTGTAAACATTCCTATTTTTAGATTCTGAGATAGTTCTGTAAACTGTTTGTGGCTGGTTGGGAATATCTACAGGGGGAGATGTGTAGGGGGTTTTACAGCTTTCCAATGATGAAACAATACCCTGAAATAAAAAATATTACCTATTAAACATCTAAATCTAATTCCCAAGTCCAATGAATGTATAAGTATAGATGTATAACCCAGTCAGCTAAATGACCAAAGTGGTGGGGACCTTTTAGCGTCTGCTAACAAATTGCTTTCTGATCGTCTGTAGTGACTTGGTTGTTTTAATATCTTCGACGTTTTTGGCTGATATTCTAAGACCCAATTAAAAGTCGGTCCAGGCCCCCTGCCCTGTGGACAGAGTAACATATAGCTCATACCCCTCTTAACTCCTTTATTTTAATCCAAGTCCTACAAAAACATTGTTTAGAGAAAATTACTCCCCCTCCTTTTTCTCCTAATGTGCATATATGTTTATAGATTTTTACTGTTAATTTATGTATACAAAAAAATATTACCCGTAGGCATAGAAATTATTTGCAAAACAATGAAATTGAATATGCTTACTTTAGTATCCAATTTTAATATGAATTTAAATTGTAAGGGATATATTTTACGCAAAATAAAAATTTTTTTTAAGAAAACCTATATACAGTGTGTTTTTTTTTATGAGAACTTTTTTGAAAGCAATTTTACCCCACTCATAGTTATCAGAATTTAATGATTAATGGCTTATTTTCTTCGTTTTTTAAGGCAATTAATAGAACAACAAAAAAATATTTCAGTTTTTATTAAAAAAGTACAGTAAATCTAAAATTCAAAACTTAGGTGTCAACATCTAAAAATGGTTTTAGCGCATTTTTCCTAAATTTTTTGGACTTTGGGGGGCCAGTACTCCCTCCCTGGTTGAGATATGACCTTCAAACTTTAATATGTTCTAGTACATGTCCCTAATAGTATCTGTATACATTTTTAGCTCAACTTTGAAGTGTTTAGCAGCCATTCTTGCAAAAGGTTGAATATTTGAGCATAAGAAAAATGCGCTAAAACCATCTGTAGATGTTGACACCTAAGTTTTGAATTTTAGATTTTACTCTACTTTTTTAATAAAAACTGAAATATTTTTTTGGTGTTCTATTAATTGCCTTAAAAAACGAAGAAAATAAGCCATTAATCATTAAATTCTGATAACTATGAGTGGGGTAAAATTGCTTTCAAAAAAGTTCTCATAAAAAAAACACACTGTATTTACAAGTGACTTTACATACTTGAAAAGCATTTTTTGGGCTCACTAATGACCCTTTTAATTGCCCCTTTTTGCTTACCCTACAGTATTAACAGAAACCTCACCTAACTTAAATTAATCAGGGAAATAAAAGGATAAGACAATGGCCGATAAATAAAATCGATGTACATCCCTAATGATTATACAAAAAATAACCCCTTCTGTAGATTACAAATAGTGGTTGAAACGTTTGGACATTCAACTTTATAAACAAACCAATCAAAATTTAATAAAAAGTCCCCATAGTTATTAAGCCAACGAATAAGAAAACGTTATTATATAAATTTTGGGGATTGGTGTAATAAACTGCCCATGTCCCCTGACTCCCTGTAAATTACTACCTGTACACCAGAGGGACCAATATTCCAAGCCTTTCTTGGAGGGGTATCTGATGACTCTCCACATTTAGAACTTGCTTCCTCAACATTTCTAAAAAAATAATCTAATTTTATTATTTGTATTTTTTTTTTTAAATGTGAAGCAACATTAAAGCTTGATATGTCTTGTCAGTAAAATGTTGATTTATGATTGAGGAAATTAAGAATAAGGAAAAACAAGAATATTTCAGGGGTCAGCGTAATTGTCTGAAAAAATATATTGTATGTCGTCTAAGGTATTTTTAGTCAGAAATGGGATTAAAAGGCCAAATTTCGCTTTAGAAATATTTAAAACTTTATTTGTAATTTGTCACCCAAATTTAGCTTTAAAGCATGAAAATATTGCCAGTATGATTCAGAAACCGATAAATTTCCGCTGAATTAGAACAGGTTCTCAGTTATACTGAAAAATCATGTTTAGCATCGAATTACAGACAATTTTGAACAAATATAAAAATATAAATCATAGAAATAATGCCAGTTTTGTTAGGCCTGTCCTTCAGCCCCTTGTTGGTAAAAAACTGGTTTCAATCTTATAATTTCTCATTTTTATAACCACGGAAAGCTGTCTAAAATACGATGCTATGAAATATTTAACTATTATTTTTTCCAAAATAAAATATTTTTAAAATAAAAAATTCACGAAGCCCTGAAATCCACAAAGCAAAGCATAATCAATTTGTTTTTCTTTAACCGCAGTTTTATTATTAGATTAGAAATTAATTGGCCAGGGCAGTAACAGGGAACCAGGGATTCAATAACAGATTGTAAATTAATCTTCCCCTAAATTATTGTGTTTGAAATTATACCCCCAAACATTACAGGGAATATTATATTAATATATCTGTCATTGTCCCATCCATCCCTGATAGGGGAAGCAAATAAACATTTTATTTCAAGTTATTTTGTTAGAATTGCACGTCAGACATTTTCTATTTTACATGAATTGAACCATAAAAAGTATACCTACTTAATGGATTGTCAAAGGTCTTCTAGAAAATGTTGATTGAACAACAACAAATTTTGGGTATTGTTGGTTTCGTAATATCGCCTCCTAAGGGTCGTTTCGTCGTATTTTCACAGAAGCTTTTAAGGGATATTTTAGGTTAGGTATTTGTTAATGATTACCCAGCAGGGTTAGGCAATTAATTGGCCCCTAGGGTTTGAGCCCCCCGCAGGGACTAGAAGTAGTAGGAAAGCTACTGTGAAAATACGACGAAACGCCTCTTAAGAGGCGATGTCATAAAACCGATAATATAATAACCCAAACAAAAATTTCTTCAAGCAACATATCCCTGTTATTATTCAATTCATTAAAAAGTAAAAAATGCCATAATCAACATTAAGATCTGAAATATTAAAACTATTAAGGCAAAGCTAATTAGTTGTTTAGGTTGATTAATCAAGTTAATTTTAGTTAGTTTAATTGTTACACAGCTACCCTATAACCAGGGAAAGTCCGCCTGTCAAGTAAGTAACTCCCTGACTTACCAAAGGTTTCTCAAAATTTTAATTGTCTAAAAAACCCTAATGAGATAATATATAAAAGGTTTAAATTACATTAACTGCCAACAAATTTGCTTTTACTGAGGAAATCTTCTTTTATGAATTCCTTAAGGCCATTCATTTCAATCTTGTTATTGCTGTGCTTCTTATAAACATAATCATCCTTATAATATAACCCTTCAAACATTTAATCATTAAAATTCAAACAATCCTATTTATCAAATTAAACTATTTAGATATTCTAAAATGTCATTCTGTTAATTAAAAGAAAATAAAGTTTGTCAATTGTTGTTTAAAAGAAGGTGTATCAACTATTTTTTTTATAGCTAGCCGGTTCTTTTAGTAAGTAGTAGATGTAAAATTTTTCATAGAATTCAGATATGCAATCGGTTTTTTTTGTAGACCTCTTATTTTTTAAGTAATTTAAGTTTAAAAAAAAAAAAATTAAGTCGATTTTAAGGTACTAAAATGCAACAAAAAAAAGAAAGAAAATGGTCATTATGAACAAAAATAGTAAGATCTTTAATTTGACACCTTACTTTTTCAATTCTGTCAGGTAATTATTGAAAAAATCGATTTTTTTAAACCCACGAGAATAAAAACTTTGAACTTAATTTTATTATTTCACAAATAAAAAAATATGGGTTCATATATACCATTAGAATCAGAAAAATATTACGAATCCATTGTAAGCAAAATTGAAAAAAAAGTTTACAATATAGTATATAAACTACAATAAAAGGAATTATATGAAAATATCATATTATGTTGTACAGGCAACGTCTTAATTCCTCAATTGAGTATAAAAATGGGAAGGGGGTAAAGAGGGGGTAAAGAGGGGGTAAAAAAGGGAAAACAATAGTGTTGTCTGAACAAAAAAAATAATTGGCCATTTCTGTAATTTTTTAATTTTTTAATTTTTTCCAATTTTGCTTACAATGGATTCGTAATATTTTTCTGATTCTAATGGTATATATGAACCCATGTTTTTTATGTCTGTTTGAGAAAATATTTAGGTCTAAAGTTTTTATTATACCGAGGTTAAAAAAATAGATTTTTTCAATAATTACTCAACAGAATTTTAAAAGTAAGGTGTCAAATTAAAGATCTTACTATTTTTGTTCTTACTGACCATTTTCTTCTTTTATTTTGTTGCGTTTTAGTACCTTAAAACCGACTTAATTATTTTTTTAAAAAACTTAAATTACTTAAAAAATAAGAGGTCTACAAAAAAACCGATTGCATATTTGAATTCTATGAAAAATTTTACATCTACTACTTACTAAAAGAACCGGCTAGCTATAAAAAAAAAGTTGATACAACTTCTTTAAAAATTATTTGTACAAGCATGTAAAAATGTCCTAAACTTAGTAACATGTTTTTTCCTTAATCCCTTCTTGAATTTCAACTCACTTATGTAAAACATAAAGCAAGTTTAACATTTACTTATATTCTTTAAACTTAAGGATTATATAACAAGAACAGTTAATTCAAATATTTAAAGGTTTTAATGAAGTCCCAAAAGTAGATGTTCATAAAAACATCATATGTTTTAAATCCTAATTTTTTGGTTGTCAAAATAAGCTTTTATTAGCAAACAAATAAAGGAATCAAGCTGTTTATTTCAGTCTTAAAGTCATGTTTCTGGTATTAGAATGATTTGATAGTAAAATGCTAAACAGGAGCTTTCCGTTCAACCTTCACATGAGTCTAGAATATAGAGGGTAATACAAGTTGGATAAATATTATTTCTCCTAGGACCCACTTTTTTGTTCTAATGTAGGGAGACATAAAAATATCTACCCAATTGGCCAAGAAATTGACTATATAAAAGTCAATATATTTTGGCTGGTATTGTTAGAGGGTTAAAATTTGAACAACTGTCCCAATCTATCAATAAAGAGATGTATTATACAACACATAAAATTCAAAGGAAGTAAATTTGAGTAAATTTTAAGGGCAACTTTATGAGTTTTGATGATTAAACCCATACTAAGTAAATCTTACTATTTGACAAAATCTTATTCGTTTTATCTCTGATATTGTGAGTGTTGTAATGTCCCAACTTCTAGGAATCTTTAGCTGAGTGTCATGCATGTGAACCTTGCAAAATTTTACGTTCTTTCAAAACAACATAAAACATCTTTACAAAATAGCAACGACAAAAAGTTTCTTGCAGGCCTTACAATTAAAAAAACTAGTTTTTATTTACTCTTTTCTTATGATAAATACTCAGCAATTCATATACAACTTTCAATATTTTTTAAGGCTTTAAATATTACTTTTTTCAAAAGGTCAATGGTGGCTTATATTTATACTAGCGGTTGCGTCCCCAGCTTCAAGAGGCTCTGTATTTAAAATCGAAAGAAGGGGTCTAAAAATATCATAAAACTATCTCAACCCCTCAATCTAAAAGTAAAATAGCATATAACCAGCATAAGATCTATGTGAAGCTTCCATAAAAAGGAGAACTAAATCAGTTCAGTAGTTATTGAAAAAAAAGTCTTACTACTGGATGGTTTGTAAAATTGTATGAACACTAAAAAGAAGATTTCTTTCACCACCACGTTTTGTTGCCATGTCTGCCTATGTCCTTTGGATGCGCGTAGACACGATTTAAAGGAAGTTACTAAACATCATACAGGGTTTTCTTTGAAACCATTACTTAAGTTATCAAGAATCCATTTAAATTGTATTATTAAGTTCATGTTATTAGTACTTTTTAACATAAAAAATACAATTAAACACTGTTTTAATATGGTTAGTTAATTGTAAGCAAAATGTAAGTGATGATTATTTCCTTGTAATGCCGTTGCTCCATAACTAAGATATGCCTGTTTGTCCCTCCAATCACCCCCCACAGAAATACAGTCTAGACCAGTAAATAGAATTTTTTATCTCTCAAAAGTTCATTGTTCTTTTCTTTCCTTAGCTTTTTGTTATTATACTAGAAATGGTTATAACTTTCCTAGTTTTAGTTTAATATTAAAACAATCACCAAGTTATTCTATTTATGTTATATAGGTGCATGCAAAGAGAAACCAGAGTGCTTTACAAACATTCACAGGAGGTACAAACCTTGTCTCTAGAAGCATAAAGAATCCTTTATTCCTTTGCTTGAGACTTGTCAAGAGTTTGACAGGGACGTGCATGGTACTAGAGAGGCGGCTCACTAAGCTCCTAGTACATACAGATTATTATGTCAGCTACAACTAAGGTGGAATCTTAACTAAAGGGATAGAATTTGAAACAAAAATTTACACATTAAATAGGGTCCAGAATTGTAAATACTTTTAAAATAGGAAAAGAAATAAAATTAAGTGACAATCAGCCACATAAGGGATGAAATTCCTTTCCAGTATTTGAAACCGATTATTATCTGCTAGATTAGAACCGGTTCTATGTCATACTAAAAATCATGTATAGCAGCATATCACAGACAATTCCCCCCCCCCCCCAATATTAAAATAAATAACAAAATAAAGTTTTCATCTTGTAATTTTTCATTTTAATATCCTCGGTATGCTGTCTGTAATACGATGCGATAAACAACTATTATAACGACAAAAATCTTAAATCGAACAAGAACGTGCATAGTTCTAAAAGGTGAACTAAAAATTATAAAATACATGAAATATCTATATATATAATGTGCATAAGAAAAGGAGTGCTTTTTTTTCTATGATGACATTATATGGATACGTTAATAACAGATAAATGATCGTACCTTTAAAAATAATTAACAAGGATAATTTATTTGTCTTTAATTGACTTGGAACTAACATAAATAAATTTCTTAAGTAAATTACTAATAAATCTGATAGTGTCTTGATAAGACAAGGTAAAAACTACAATAAACTAGATAAATTAGATATGAGTTTTCAGTTTTTTAAATAAAGAAATAAGCAATAAAAATACATTTTATGGCTGATTAAGCACTTATTTAATTCTAAGTAATTGTTAAAATTTCTCTATGCTTTTTTCAAACAATTAAGTACAAATAAAAAATATATCATGCAGAATTATAGAAAACCTAACAAAAACAGGAATATTTACATTCAATCTAAAATTTATGGGGATGAAAGAGTAAAACTTTAAAAAATTTAGAATAGAACCAAGCAGGTAAAAAAAAGGGCATCTGGAAAAAAATCGAAGTTGTAATGATTTCTTTGATTATTTTAGAGTTACAAATTTTTTTTGGAGGGAAACTGTTTTTTTTTCCAGTTGCCAAGTCCCTATTCCTAAAAAACAAATTAAAATAACAAGAAATGCAAATAGTAAAATAAATGATTTATAAATCATATCTTGTACATATAAATAAAACTAATAATGCATAAAACCCCTTTTTTTGGTGTGTAAAGTTGTGAACCTTGGTTCGAGTGCAACTTTTATATTTAATAGAATGGTGTTTATACGAAACAAGCAAAAATTATCTGGACGATTTTTTGTTGTTGTAAGTAATAGAAGCAATAAATGTGCATCCTCAATGATGATACCCTCAAATAGATTACAATTAGAGGTTGAACCGTTTAGACACTAAACTTAATAATTAACTAATCAAAATTCAATAAAAGTCTCAAAGTTGTTGAGCTAACGCAAAATAAAACGTTATTATAAAACTTTGGGGACTACTGTAATAATCAGTCTTATGTCACCTCTCTCACTGAGAAAAATTCCATATGAAAATTGTAATAGAAATTCAACAAATTATTGCCTGTAAAGTGTATGAACCTTATATAGAATAGAATAGAAACTAACATGCAAAAAAACAAAAAGAAAATACCTTTTCTCTTGATTTTGAGATGCAATATTATTTGGCACTGGTGAAGTATCTGATTGTTTACATGCTGATGATGGTGCAGCTGCTGTACATGTGGTGGTTGCTGTCGGTCTGATGGTTGGTCCTGCTGGAGGCCTGCAGGATGACTGTACAGCTGGTACTGCTCCGTTTTGACCACCTACAATTTTTCAATTATTGTTAATTTTTCAGATACTACCATAAAAAGTCTTGTGGGACCAGAATGAAAACTTTTTCGTCTCTAAATTTCCGGCAATACAAAGTTTCCATTTAATTTTGTTTTATTTTCCACTAAACTAATGAATGTTTTTGGTCTAAATCGAAAAGAAGATACATCTTCAATGGATTTATTATCATTTAGATTTTCATGTTCTCTAATAATGTGAAACTTGCAGAGAACTAAAATAACGATTCATCCAACCCATCTCCCATGAACGAACTGATCAATAAATGCGTTTCATGTTAGCAACCTAGATTGACAACAATTTTTCCCCTGTCATAAATCCATGTATATTTTATATTCATTACCAACTTTATATTTATAATCAAGTCTACCTCCAAAAACTATTAAAGCTTTTAATTCAACTACATTCTCCCAGTTACCTGTACGAGAAGGAGGTCCCATGGCCCATTTCAGAGCCTCTGCGTTCCTGGTCTTGCCTGCAGGTGGTCCTCGAGGTTTGCCAGGAGACTCCAAGGCTGTTGTGTACAGTTCTGACCCATCTTGGACAGACTAAAATAAAATAGGAATTAAAAATATTCTTGCAATTGCTAAGTAGTGACAAAAATTAAATTAACATGAATGTATAAGTATAGATGTTGTTATGCCGATTTTCCAAGGCATAAATAGTCGAACCGACAAAGATTATAGAACAGCTATGCACTTAAAAAAAAAATAAAGAGAACAAGTCTAAACAAGAATACAGTTGATTTATGTTGACATGAATAAAAAGCGAACAACAGAGTTATATTTGAATACTGTAAAAATGCATAATAACAATAAATTTTTCAGGTAGAAAACAACCACATACTGGACAATTGGATTAACATACATCATAGAAGAAATAAGAAAAATAAAAGTAAGAAAAAGAATATTACAGAAGAACAAATAATAAAGATTTAAAATTATGATTACCCCTTATATTACTATTTATCTTAACTTTCCTAATATTAACAAGTCTAATGTAACTCTAAAACAAAAAAGAGAATGCAAAAAAGAAAATATTGCTAATCGCTTATCTTTTCATCATTAACACCTAAATAAGAGAATATAACATCTATTATTGACGTCGCTCCAAAAAAGATAAATTCTGATCTAAAGAAAATAAAATATTTTTATCAAAGGGAAAAAAGTGATTTCACCTTAACAATGTATATAATCCAGACAACTACCTGCCCCTAGTGGTGGAGACCATTCTCGTCTACTAAGAAATTGCTTTCTGTTCTTTTGTAGGGACTCTGCTGTGTTTATATTTCCGACGCTATTAGTTGATTTCAAAGACTTAAAAAATCGGGACAGGGTCATGTTTCTTCTCTTCTTTGACTTTAAAACTTAACATGCTATTGCTCATTAAGAAACAGAATAGCAATACATTTTTATTCCAGGAAAATATGTTTCTTCATGTGACCTATCTTTGGCACCCACCAACTTATATTATACACAAGAAAATAAGGTTCAAGCTATTTGCCATAAAAAATAAAAGGGCCTAAATATTCAAGACAGACAGAAAACTTTATTTTTCTCAAATAAAATATCCCTTCCTAATTTAAAAGTACTTTTTAAAAGGGTATGACACACAAGTAGAACATGTGCAATGTGTATCTCTAGTGATTTATTAAATATTAATTACTCCCATACATGAGAAAACTCTCTCAAATCAGGGATCTAAAGGGATAAGACAATCGCCGGTAAATTGATGTACATCCCAACTGATTACCCCTTAAATAGATTACAACTAAAGGTTGAAAAGTTTTGATAATTAACTTAATGAACCAACCAATCAAAATACAATAAAAGTCCCCAAAGTTGTTAAGCCAACTAATAAAAAACGTTATCATAAAACTTTGGGGACTATTGCAATTATGTCCCCTTCCTCCCTGTGAGAAAACTCTCAAGTACAAACAACAGCAACATGGTATTTTAAATTGATTTTTAAAAATATCCTATAATGCATCAGTGGACCACTTGTATAAAACCCCACCATCCTATAATATAATATAAATTAGTAAGGCTATTTTGTATGAAGCTAAAGTTCTCATAAACCGAGTGGTTTGTAGTTTTTAAGAAAGCTTTATAAATGTTTTGATATGGTTAAATGCTACTTTCCTGATCACTTTCCACCCCAGCCTTCTCTAGAGGCTAGGCAACAACTAGTGATATTACTACACTACATCCCATTCTTTTCAATACAAAAATACAAAACTAATGAATATAGAATCCACACCAGAATTGATGGAAAGATAATTTTTTTTTAAATTCTTGCCTTGCAACATGAAAATATGCTGCAACTTCAACCATGCGGCGCTTTCCTTACTTTTATAACCTAACCTAAAATAAAGAAACAATCTTTTTTTTAAATCCAGCAGAAGGTTAATATTAAACAAACTACAAATAAGGGATTTACCCGATTTTTTACGTTTTCAACAATTAAACTGGAAAAAACTACAAAAATCTGTGAAGTAAAAACAGAGAAACCATTATGTAGGTACTGATACATTATTATATGTTATTATTCTTATAGCTTTCTCTTTCACATATATGTCAGGGAGGGAAAAGACATTGAATTGTAAATTGTAATGGTACCCAAACTTTTATAAACATACGCAACCATTGGTTGGGACTTTTGCTAAATTTTGATTTTTTAATTCAATATAGCTTTGTCAAGCATATATTTCAATCTACCGGAGGGGTTATCTTCATCAACTTTGGAAGATATAATCCATTGTCTTATCCCTTATTATCCCTGCATACAAATAAACTGCCTCCTATTACTAGGGACACTGTATTTACAGTGGTAAAAAGATGACAGAAAAAAATAGTCTAAATCTATCCTTCTAAAAATAATATATTCTAAAACCATCCTGAGACCTATGTAAGGCTTTCCTAAATATGAAATCTTAAAATTTTAAGGTCCAGCCAAAAACCTCACTACTTTATATAATAGGATAGAATTTCTTTGTTGTTTTTTTTTGAATTATTGTCAGCCAAGAACAAATATTCTTAATCCAACACATAACATGCTTGAAATAACTCGATATCTTTCCCCTTTACTTGAGCGTGCTTTCTTTCTTTCCGGAAGTAAAAATAAAATTTTAAACATCAGTAGAACATGGCAGTCAAAGATACAAGTTTAAATTAAGTTGGAGTTTACAGTGTTTTTATCAAGTAAAATTTGATAAAACAACTATCTTCCACTGTTTTATATTGTATTTTTTCCTAACATACAATGGAACAATAAACATACTTTTAAGACCCTAAATGCAAGTAAATTTTTATATCTAGGTTATGGAAATTATAGTAATTTTTCAGACAAAAAAAGTCTGAAGAGAAATCGGAATGTGAATTAATTAACTCTTTCTTTCCTTCATAAAAAAAAGCGACAACGCCCCCTAGAAGCCTCTAGGGGCACTTAAGGTAGGAGGGGGAAAAGTCGACCTCATCCCATTTTAAATTTGAGTTCAAAATAGTTTAAAACCTTCCCATGACCTATAAAAAGCTTCACTGTAAAGGAGAACAATATCGGTTCAGCGGTTAGCGAGATCCTTTGGGACACACAAAAAACGCTTACTACTTTACATAATAGGATAATAGAATAGAACATTTTTATCAAAATCTTTTATGTAGCGCAGCCACTCTGTAACTATACAATACGTGTGGCCGAATTACGAAGTGAAAGAAAATTGCCATACTGAATTAAACTGTTTGTTGATGATTTTTTATGACACACAAACACATGCCCCAAAAGGCTAAAAAATACTAGCTTGTACTTTCTTAACTTCTTAAATATTGTTTGTAAAAATTCTTTTAGTTTTAAGCAAAAACTCACACTTACATGAAAACCACTAATAACATTGAATATATGTTATTGCGGTTGAAACATTTAATATAAATGAAGCATAATGACTTACAAGTTATAATGATAAATATATGCAAAACCAATGAACTAAAGCGCTATGTACTTTCAGTGAATTGACAACGAAGAATAATTTTCCTTAATGTTATCTGTTAGTCAAAGTTTCATTCTATTTCCTTTCCTATATAATAAATAGATTACATAAAGCTTTTACCTACTGAGATCGGTTTTTAATAAATGCCGCGTTTTTTCGACAATTTTTTAGACATTGATTGATTGAACGAAGACGATGGGAGAGTATACAACATAAGAATTCAAAATTTTAAAATTATTATTTTAGCCATTTGTATAATGTCTAATACAACTTAAATCCATTTTCGCTGCATATTTATTAATGCGTCTTTTTAGAGCTGTGTTAGACATTATACAAATGGCTAAAATAATAATTTAAAATTTTGAATTTTCAAGTTGTATACTCTGTTAAAATCGTTTAAAATCGTACGGGGCATTGATCTTCAAGATGGAATAAGGTTTTTAGCAGAGTATACAACTTAAGTATTCAAAATTTTAAAATTATTATTTTGGCCATTTGTATAATGTCTAATACAGATCTAAAAAGATGCATTGATAAATATGCAGCCAAAATGGATTTAAGTTGTATGGCTAAAATAATAATTTTAAAATTTTAAATTCTTATGTTGTATACTCTTCCATCGTCTTCGTTCAATCAATCAATGTCTAAAAAATTGTCGAAAAAACGTGGCATTTATTAAAAACCGATCTCTGGTTTTCTTAACAAAATCTAAACTTAACTCGAAATTAGCGTAGCACTAACAAAAAATGAATGTAGAATATACGTTGATATTATGACAGGGGACAAATTGTCATCAATCTAGCTTGCTAAAATGGAACTCATGTATTGGTCAGATCGTTCATCCAGTAGGAGGAGAGAGGGAATAAAATAAAGGAGGTAAAAGAGGGGGAATCGTTAATTTTGCCCGCTGCAAGTTTTACTATATTAGAGAACATGAAAAACTGGAGTAATATCCCAGTAATAATATATCCATTATTCTAAAGCAAACCCCCTACAAAACAGCTGCATCATGAAATATCTTTTGTGCTTGTTTTTGATTGGGAGGAAGTTGCCTATACACTACTTAAAAACTATAAACCATATACTGACAGATGCAATCTTAATTCAAACATCCTCTTCAGGTAATTAAATCAGGTGTTGTTCAGTAACGTTAATGGAAGAAACAAAAACATATAATTAAGTTTTTCGGGAAACTTAATACCTAATGAAGAAAGAGATATGCAAATAAGCTAAGTTTCTATATGTAAAGTGTCTTTAACTTATTGACAGTTTTGTCCAATGCATAAAAGAATTATTAGATACATACTAGTCAATTGCAATATTTAGTGTGGTTATTTACCATTTGGCTTAGAACCTTTGGATACTTATATTGAATTTTAATTGGAAGGTTTCAATCTAATAGTGTCCAAACTTTTCAACAATAATTTTTTAATACATAATGGGTAATCTTGTTTATTTACCATCCATTGTCATATCCTTTAAGACCTTTGCTATTTCTACAAAAAAAATTCCTATAGAGTATAAATATGTGTTATGTATAAACAGATCTCAATAACAGTCTAGCTTCCTCTTATTATCTGTCAACGATGAACGCACTTTACCAGCTTACTTTGAAATTAATAAATAAAAATTATTGAAATTAAAAAGGTTTTAATCAGTACGAAGGTAAGTAATAAATTTGCCTAATAAATAATAATAAAAAAAAGATTGATCAAAAGATTAAGGCCATAAGGATTTGAACTTCGTAATTTTTAAGAGTTCTAGATTTGTCTAAAATGAAAATTAACAGTAAGGTTTCTAACCTAGAAATCCGTATAAATAATGTACCATTTTTACAATTCCCTTTTTGGAACCATCGAAAATAAATTTTCACTCAGAGCCCATGATTCCGGACCTATTCAAAATCAGAAGCCGTAAATATTATTGGTGCACATACAATAACACGAAAAGTTATCTTTTATAATAGCCAAATTGCCTTAAAGTTTTAAATGAAATTTTTATAAATAAATCATAGGAGCCTCTTTCTAAAAGTAACGTATAATTGAGGTGTTAGGACATTTAGATACATCAAAAATTAAGAAATAATTCATGTAATGTTATTCTAATTATGAAAGTGGTTTTGTATAAACAACTTTAAAAATGAAATATCGAACTAAAAAGAATTAATGGAAACCCCCTTGATAATAATGCGTACAATAAAGCAATGGTTTTGAAAGAAAAGATGAACTTTACATTAAAGCTATACCTATCTTAACAAATATGTGTACCTGGCAAGGCTAGCTCCCATTTATGTATTCCTATTTATTACATACATAGGTGCTCCCATATTTGCAAATAGGTATAACAAGCTCATATATAATTGTATTGTAAGATTTTTGTCAGCATAACGATGGAAAAAATGTAATGACAAATACTGCCCAAATATATCTATGAATTGTGGAACATGTTAAAATTACTTTGGAGATTTAAAGAAACATATTATTATCGTGAACTTGACATAGTATTATATTAGATATTTCTATCAAATCATTCCATAATGATATTTCAAAAATTGAATCGTGTCAGAAAATCAGGGATCTAAAGGGATAAGATAAATTGATGTACACAGTACATTCCCAATAATGATACACAAATTTACTCCTTCTGTAAATTACAATTAATGTTTGAAACCTTTGGACACTCAACTAAATGAACCAACCAATCAAAATTAAAGTCCCCAAAGTTGTTGAGCCAAAGAAAGCGTTATAATAAAACTTTGGGGACTAGAGTAATAAATAGCCCAATGTCCCCTACCTCCCTGCAGAAAATGCTTAACTTTCCATATGTTATGTGTTGATAGTAATCATTAAAATCATTAATGATAGATATTTTTTTTATAAAGGCCATATTTTAAAATGTGTATCACGGTGCCTATTTTTAAGAAGAGATGATTTTCTACATTGTCTGTCTAGCCGTTGGGCTATCATCATAAAAAACCATGACGATATGGTATACTAAAATATTATACTGTGATATATACCTTCTCTTTTTGGAGACGGTCATGGTATCATCAAGAGAAATCGTCCATAGTATCCGCTAGTATTTTAAATAGCGATTACTTGGACAAATTAGGAATCACATTCATATAAATTTCCAACACTTAAAAATAAATGTACCATATGTCTGATTGTTTTTTTGCTTAAGTTGTCATCCTAGTTTCAAAACATATCTAACAATTCATAATTCTAAGATTTAATCTATGAGAAGATGTTAAATTAAAACAAAACTATCATTTGATCAAAACGGTTTTGCTTTTATTTATTAAACTATTTCTATATCTTTTTCTTTATTTGATTACAATGAGTAATTCCTATACACTTATTGAATAGTTTACAAAAATATCCAACAGACCAAAACGAAATATAAGATTCAAAAGGCGAGCCCAGACATATGTCAGGAGGCTTTAGTCTTGTGGGATAAAAAAAGTTTTCCACATTTCTAATTTTTAGACGGGTTTCGAATTTTAGTAATTTTGACAGACTGTGGTTTTGTACTTTTTCCAAACCTGTCAAATCAGTTTACATTGCATTGTATATCAGTTAAATCATTGATTTAGTATTTCGACAGACGGACAGATAGACAGAGTGAGACAAAACTATTGAAAACATATTTTAAAAACTTATTAAATGAATCCTTAATGAAATTGACACTTACCGAAGCTGAATCTGTTTTCTTTTGTTTGCCATTAGCCAGTCCGGTCAGAACAGATGACACTGGGGGGACAGGCAGGGGTGAGGGAGAGTTTGTGGTAGCAGGGGAAACACCTAAAAATTAATATTTCAGTAAAATTATGGCCCAGGCCAACAAAACTGATCATTATTTTTCTATTCATGAAAAAAATGTCTAAAATATATGATTTATCAGTATGTACCAGAACCGGTTCTAATACAGCGGATACTAATCTGTTTCGAAATTATACTAGAAAAAATATGATCAGATGTAAAGAAATCTAGACATAGGTCAATATTTGCGTAATATACGTAAGTAAAGTATACTGAATAGGCTTAATTGTGCAAAAATCCAAGTTTTTTGCAGGAAATATACCTAGATATGTAAAGAAGAATAAAAGTAATCCATGTCATTTTCATGTTATTGACGATTGCGATAGGGGGCAAAAATGCTTAATATTTTTTACCTGTTTCCCCTCTAACATCGTTTGCAGTCGTCCTGTGGCTGGCAGGTTTGATTCCGGTCTCGTAATCTGCCCGACCACTAAAAAATACACATTGATTCGAAGAATAAAAACATATTGGTTATGTAACCTTTTCTTTCTTATCTAATACCTATCTATGAATTACTAAAAAAAATAAATATAATTTCTTAGATTACTCATTTTTGATCCTTTATCTTTGTTTATGCTTTTTCATATTAACCAAAGATTAATATAAAGCTTTTCTGAAAGGAGAGAGAAGGGACAATGAACCGCAATGCTTTTCTCTCTAAACTCGTTCCGTTTTTGGTAATAAAGGGGATTGGAACAAGTGACATAGTCATAACTTTTCCTCAAATATTTTTAATGTATCTTACAAAGAAATTATTTTGTTTATCTTGTTTTAGGACAATCAATAACTTAATGGTACCAGTCGTTTCAGAAATATAAAATCTACTTCACTATTTCAGATAAAAAAAAATACTTTTAAAACAAGGGCCATGGAAATGACGAGAAAGCGCTAAAGGGGGGGGGGGGAAATGTGGTGACTCGTGCCACGACATACCAGCAATTTTATTTTGGGTGCTACTCCCTTAGTTTTAGAGATAATTGGGTGAAATCTTTTGGGCTGGGTCACTAATTACCCCAACTAGAGGTATCTTTCAAAAAAAACGGCGGCGGGTCCGCCGCTCCCGCCGTTCGCCGCCATTTTCCGCCGCCGCCAAAAAAAAATTTTTTATTGCATTTCTCGCCGAATTAGGCAATTTGGAATCATTTGAGACCATGTTATTTTTTTCAAAAATTTTTCCCCTTATAACCAACCCTGCAGGGGGACTTAGTCATTTTTTTCAAATTCTCGTTTATTAAGGTATATCTTAAATTCAGGGCCTCTCCTAAGCTTTTAAAGATATTGAGACAAAACCTTTTGAGATAAATCAGTAAAAAATATTTGAATAAAAAATGGCGGCGGTACCGCCGCTCCCGCCGTCCACCGCCATTTTCCGCCGCCGCCGCCAAAAATTTTTTTATTGCATTTCTCGCCGAATTAGGCAATTTGGAATCATTTGAGACCATGTTATTTTTTTTAAAAATTTTTCCCCTTATAACCAACCCTGCAGGGGGACTTAGTCATTTTTTTCAAATTCTCGTTTATTAAGGTATATCTTAAATTCAGGGCCTCTCCTAAGCTTTTAAAGATATTGAGACAAAATCTTTTGAGGTAGATCAGCAAAAAAATATTTGAATAAAAAATGGCGGCGATACCGCCGCTCCCGCCATCCACCACTATTTTCCGCCGCCCACAGGACGGCTTGTAAGGGGAAAAATTTTTGAAAAAAATAATATGGTCTCAAATGATTCCAAATTGCCTAATTCGGCGAGAAATGCAATAAAAAAAAATTTTGGCGGCGGCGGAAAATGGCGGTGGACGGCGGGAGCGGCGGTACCGCCGCCATTTTTTATTCAAATATTTTTTACTGATCTACCTCAAAAGGTTTTGTCTCAATATCTTTAAAAGCTTAGGAGAGGCACTGAATTTAAGATATACCTTGATAAACGAGAATTTGAAAAAAAAATGATTAAGTCCCCCCGCAGGGTTGGTTATAAGGGGAAAAATTTTTGAAAAAAATAACATGGTCTCAAATGATTCCAAATTGCCTAATTCGGCGAGAAATGCAATAAAAAAATTTTTGGCGGCGGCGGCGGAAAATGGCGGTGGACGGCGGGAGCGGCGGTACCGCCGCCATTTTTTATTCAAATATTTTTTACTGATTTATCTCAAAAGGTTTTGTCTCAATATCTTTAAAAGCTTAGGAGAGGCACTGAATTTAAGATATACCTTGATAAACGAGAATTTGAAAAAAAAAGTCCCCCCGCAGGGTTGGTTATAAGGGGAAAAATTTTTGAAAAAAATAACATGGTCTCAAATGATTCTAAATTGCCTAATTCGGCGAGAAATGCAATAAAAAATTTTTTTTTGGCGGCGGCGGAAAATGGCGGCGAACGGCGGGAGCGGCGGACCCGCCGCCGTTTTTTTTGAAAGATACCTCTAGTTGGGGTAATTAGTGACCCAGCCCAAAAGATTTCACCCAATTATCTCTAAAACTAAGGGAGTAGCACCCAAAATAAAATTGCTGGTATGTCGTGGCACGAGTCACCACATTTCCCCCCCCCCCCCTTTATTTAAAATGGTGGAAGAAGTGAAAACTATAGGCCTATTTTTAAAAGTCATAATAAAACCTAATGTAAAGGTATTTTAAAAATAAAAATAATCAATTATTTAATTTTCCACACGTAAGTATTAATTACAATTTGGCAAGTTGACAACAAATGAAAAAATAATTTTAATTTAATTTTAAAAAGCTAGATTTGGATCAATCATCTGTCATAAATCTTACACAAAACAACAAGTAATTTAAAAACAAGGATTATTTTAATCATAAGAAATCAATTAAAATCATAACAAACAAGCTGCATTATATAGATTTAAATTTTTTTTTTACAAATAAGTCCTAATTATTTATTCTTGAAAATTTAAAAAGTTAATTTTGGATAGGTATCATAAGCCTCCACAGGACATTTATGAAGCTTCACTGAAAAGTACAAACCATTAGTACAAGCAGTTTTTGAGATCATTTGCTTAGACGCAAAAATCTTAGTTACAACTTTATATTAATGGGTAGTATAAGTTAAAGAATATCTAAACTTAAAAAAACTTGAAATTAAAAAGACATGCAAGTATTCTAATAAAAGATTTATTCAATACAAAACACAGCTTTGAGTAAACTTTTGACAGAAGTATAATACCAAATAAAAAGTTTAAATATCCAATTACATTATCAAAATTTAAGACACTTCAGCGTTTTAAAACCATTGTTTGTTATGTTATACCATGCTTTTTGTTCTATGTATACCTTTGAATTCTTATTCCGTCAATGATTATGGAAGTAAAGGCTGCCTTGATATGACTATAAATATTTATTGTTTAATTTCTATCTTTTATAGTTTGATATATTTTTTAGTAATGCAGCTTCTCTACAATTAAGAAACACAGCCAGCTTCTTATTTTTTTTCAAGTAGGGAAGGGACATTAGGTATTTAATACTGCTTCCCATATAAACACGTTAACACATTTGTAGGCTTAAACACTTCGGGGACTATTTATAAATCTTGATTTATTTATAACCAATCAGTTCCAAAGTTTATTTATGTATTTTAAAAATTTTAAAGCGTACTTTGGGTTAAAGTAAATGATCTATCAAATAAAATGTCATTATCAGTTTTTTAATGACAATAACTGTCTGTTCTTTATTTCACCAAAAATATCATTAGCTTGTTATTGCTGCACTAATTAAGAAGACATGATTGTCCTTGTTATAATTATTAGCTTTTTCTTTTGACAATTAAAACAAAGAAATACGCCAATTCAAGACCATAATTAATCAACTTTTTTTAGTTATTGGATTTCGTCATAATAAAGATAGAAATAATTTCCTGACTAAGAATTGAATAATAATATATGGAAAAGTGGCTATGCCATGAAAAATAAAGTATATACTGCAAAACTTGGGCATCAGGCCAACCATATTTCAAACTTTTTAGTCACCATTGATTATTATTTGTAGTTTAAATCACTATTTTTAATAATATCACTTAATTGTATGATTAATTTAATAAATAATAATCACTTCATCAATAAAAACAGAGAAAATAACAAAAGTTAAAGTTCATAGTGCATCATATCACAAAACAAAGATAATTTCGGTTCAATTCATTTGAAAAGCCTCAATTCTTTCTCCTTTGTTTCTAATTTTAGGATTATTTCTATTCTATATGATGTATATCTTTTCTCTGTGTGTTTTTGTTAACTCTCCTTGACGGACGGACGTATTGGAGAAACTAGAGTCTAGTGGTGGCACAACAGAATTACTAGAAACAGTATAGTCGTAGTAATCAACGATATAATGCATGAAAAAGTTTTAAGTAAAAACAGCAAATTTTCTTTGTCTACATATTAGCAAAACCAGTACGAATACATGCATGATATTGCGTTCTAGATATTAACTCTTTTCTTATAGTTACACGTATTACTTAAATGTAACCCTTATATTATTAATACAACATTTATATTGTAAAACAAAACATAGATACTCAGTTCAATTCGTCTATATAATGATATCTATTACTAGACGAACGGAACGAAACTAAAGTCCCATCGAATAATACTTGAATTTAAGTATTTTATACAGAAAACTATTGTATATTGAGAAACTTTAGCTATAGAAATTATTCGCTGTTTTGAATACCCAACTGCATGAACCCCATGCATAGATCCACCCTTCCCCTTTCTCTTCAAATTTCTTCCATGGTCCTTCCCCTCTCTTGTAAACACCCTCTGTTACTTCCTGTGTGCACCCTCTCGTAGCCACCTGTCGTCTGCCCCCCCCCCCCCATCTGGTGGCGTATGGTCATGAATTTCCCTCCCACCTTTTTTAAAATCTTCTATATGGTAGCGAATTCAAGGACAGACATTATTAAATATAAATATTAAAGGTTTTAAAGTAAAATAAAGTAAATCTTCAACACTTAAGTGCTTCTCCATTTTTTATCCCAACTCTTTTCATATTCTGAGCAGAAGAATAAGATATAAGTCATAATGTTTTATAGTGTACGCTATAATAAAGTTTTTATCAGTTTTAGGTCGAAAATACAATGCAAATTATCTCATATAAGGGTTGTCGTTAATATGTCAGCCAGGACGACTTATTAAATAACATATAGTCGACTAAACAATTTAAAATATTATGTCAACATTATGATTCGAGTGACCAATTTTGTTTCTCATAACAAATGTCCCTGTCTTGTCGTCATGAAGTGGGTGGAGGGGGTTAGTTAGATATAAAACAGTAAATAAATGTATTATTAGTCACCACGGCTAGTTTTAGAAAGCACAAAAAAGGGAATAATGATCACTAAGGCTTGGCAGCCGCACTTTTGTTTAGAAATCTACAACACCGGCTCCGATACCGATTAATAGCCGGTGGATTAGAACCGGTTCTCAGTCATACTGCAAAATCACGTATTCCATCGAATTACAGACAATTTTCCACGAATATTAAAATAGAAATCATAAAACTGGTTTTTATAATATATTATTTTTTTATTTTGATATCCGCGGAAATAACACGATGCGATAAATAACTATTCTTAACGATTTACAGCTAGTAGTTCAGTATTCTTTCGGCAGCTACCAACCCCTAGTGATAACATAGAAAGATAGCTCATATTGATCAATCCCTCTGTACCAAAACGTGGGAATACATTTTTATTTTGTGTCAACTTTAATTTACAACCTTTTCAACACAATAGAAAAAAATCATTGATGGATAAAAAAAAGACATTATATTAATAAGGTAGTAATTCTATCCTTATATACAAGTAACAGAATCTCCGTGTGTCTATACCGCTGAACTGATATGGTTCTCCTTCACAATGTATACTTCTCATAAGTCCTAGGAAGTTTTATAACTGTTTTGAGGGAGGGTACCACCACTACCCTTAGAGAAATCGCCCCTATAAAAATTTTTAAGATGCATTTAAATGTTTATAGCAAAGATGTATATATGCAAAGCGGAAAAACCATAAAATCCTGTAGAATTTGTTCTAAAAGTTTAAAATACTCGAATTAATTAAGTTCTATTATGTAAAGGAAAAAAAAGGACAATAAAAGATTGTATGTAACACAATAGGCAATTAAATATAATCAAATATCATATCTTCAAATGGTTTGGAGGTGGTTGGCGATTTAATGAAAGTTGTTTGATTATGAGAATAACAAGGATATGAAGTTCCGTAATAATTATCTATAATACAAAGTAGAATGATGTCTGTCCGTCCGTCTGTCCGTCCGTCCGAAGTTTAAGATCTCGGTAACCACTGAACCGATTGGATTCTACTCTTCAGGGTATATACCTACTGGTCCTGTGGTGGTTTTAGGCTATTTTCTTGGGGGGTGGGACACCCCCAACCCCCCCAAAAAACAAAAAATCCCCCCCTATTTTTTTTTTTTTTTTTTTTTGCAGAAGATTTCCTAGGTTCTTTATTTTTTTTTTGCAGAAGATTTCCTAGGTCCTTTATTTTTTTTTTGCAGAAGATTTCCTAGGTCCTTTATTTTTTTTTTGCAGAAGATTTCCTTGGTCCTTTACGAATTTCACCTTAATTTTTTTTTGATCACCTCTTGGGGCAAAGCCCCTAGAGGCTAGGGGCGAAGCCGCTAGTATTATATAAAATAGTAAGTAGAAATTGGAATTGTTTGTAGCTTAAGATATTTATAACTACTGAACCGATTTAGTTCTCCATTTTATGGAAGGTTCTTAAAGGTCTTTAAATGGCTTAAAGTTAAAACTTCCAGATAAAGGTTAATTGTCTGAGGGTTGCTTTAGCACATATCTCAAGGCATATAATACATATAACGTTTCTTTGAACTTTTAAGCTTAAAAGACCAATATTCCATAAATATCTTACCAACAAATAATAATTGAAGAGTAGGTAAGCTTCCCCCCTAATGACAGGAAGCATAATGGGAAGCAGAGTATTGCAATTATTAATTATCAAGCTGCTACTGCTGTGCTGACTTAGAGACAAGAGTTGAAAAGAGATCACCCCTTAGCTATCCTTCTCATTTGTCTTTACAAACAAGGATGACAACATCCATAAAAGCGAAGCACTGAAACGGTAGGACAAACGGACATTAACACTTGTATAGTGTTAGAACTTAATTATCATAATATAAATTTATAAGAGACAAAGCAAAATTGTAAGTAAATTTGTTGAAAAACTGCTTGATACAGGAAAATTTTTATGGACATACTTACATTTTTAGGACTTGATTATAGAGTTGCTTCGCTTAATACATTATACTTTGTTGTCCCAGGAATCAATATACCAAAAATCAGATCAATCCGATGATTAGATCACATAAAAATTTGTTGTTAAAAAAGTAAAAAAATCAACATGTTTAAAATGGACGTACGGACATTTTGGTAATGATTATAGAGTTGCTACGCTTTCTAAATCGTACCTAATTACTAAAGGAATCACCATGCAAAATTTGAAATCGATAGGACAATTCTAACATGCCTAAATTAACGGAAAAAGCTATCCGTTACGGACGTACGGACGGACCGACCCTAATTATAGAAAAGCTTCGCTTTTAAAAGGTGTTGGTTAGGAGTATGCATGAATGCCCAAAGAGATCTCATAAACGGCAACACTTTCCAGGGAAGCTTAATGTAAGTCAACATCAATACTGTTGGGTATAATAGTTGTGTTGATTCTCAATAGCTTTAAGTTTAAGAAGCAAAGATGAGTTTTAATCTATTCCTAAGTAAATTAATCAAACTCTCAATTTTGTCTACACTAATTTCAGGTAGCAAAATGAAAACATTCCATAATCTCCCATTCACTTTATACTGTAACTTTAATTTAATATCTACTAAGTATTTATAATTGACTGGCTTGAACAAACACTATAAACCACCACCACCTATAGAGAAAACAAAAGTCAAGGAGGGGGTGTTGGATAATAAGTGTTATGTCCAATAGACTTTACTTAGACAAAATTTATTAGAGCAATTTCTTTAATGTAAGTGCATGCCAGTGCTTCTGTCCGCTAGAACTTCATTAATATACTGTATCTTCGTTGTTTTCTGAACTTTCTTTGTTATTTTGCTTAATTACTTACTAATATATATTGATTGACAAAAAAAAAAAAAATAATACGATATAAAATAGGATGGTTGAACCTCTTTGAGATTAGTCTATAAATACAGTCTAATGTAATGACTACACCTAAGCGGGACAATTGAATGGGTAAGGCAGGTGGTCACCTGCACCGTAAATAATATAAATACACTTCGCATTGTCTAACCCAACAATATTAAGGGTGAAAGAAGACAATGGCAGATAAATTGATCTACTATCGCCCATTATCCTATCCCTGTATCAATGGATATATGTATACGTGGATATTATGATAGAGGAAACATTTGTTTTCAATTTAGGTTGCTAACATGGACATCATTAATTGGTCAGTTCGTTAATTTAGTGGGAGGAGAGATGGGGTAAAGGGAGATTCATAATTTTAGCCAGCTACAACTTTCACTTTATTAGAGTACATGTTAATCTGGTGTAAGATCCAAGTAATAATAAATCCATTCCTGTATCCCAGAACAATAGGTAATATACAATTACAAAGACAAGTAAAATATTGTCAAATAATATTCTTCATATAGGTCCATTAGGTAATAAATAGAAACTTTCCGAATATTATACACTGAAGTGTAAAGCTGTTTTCAAGATCTTACCCAAACAAATACTTACAAACATCCAACTACTTGAATAAAATTAACAACCCATTATCCACCCTCTTTAGAATTGAATGCAAGTAAATTATTAAAACTATAATGGACAAAATATTATTACAATAACAATTAAACCTTAATAGGTCATAATGCGTTATTGTATTGTCCACCCTATTATGCTATTTTTCATTTTAATAACGAATTCAAGTTTATTTATTGTCTTAACCTCTTTTCGAGGAAGCTTTGTGTTTATCAAGATCGAAATTAATTCCTTATTCAAATTTCAAATTAGGCGCAAATGTCGTCTTTGTTTGACTTTCCTTTTCTAAAGAGACGCGGCATGGATTGTTTATGTTTTGATGCGTCCACGTTCTTACTTTTGAATAATATGTGAGTGGGTGAAGATTTCGGAGAATAAAGTTGGGCCTATCATTGGTCTCATAGTGCGTGAACGACCCTAGTATACCAGGGGCTTTAAACCATAAGAACTTCAGGTAGAATTTGTTCATTTTATTTAAATTGAATGGCGTATAGGACGATTTTATTTAGTTTAAAAGGCTTTAGCCAGCTAAACATGGGACTTTATTATGATTTAATTATTATGTTTTAGTAATTTTATGTGCCTTTATTTTTGCATTTAACAATGATTTATTAAACCAAATAATTTTCCTTTAAAGCCAAAGTACCCAAAGATTCTTTAACCAAAAGAAAAAAAAAGATTTTTTAGTGCTCAAAGTTTTAAGTTAACGTATAATATTTTGTTCTGTTTATTAATTGATCTTGTAATTTCAGGACTTTGAAATAGTTTGCCTCAATAAATCTATAATCAAACCTGCTGTTGAAACTTGATGGTTTCTGGTATTGGGGGTTTGTGTGTACGTCAAACAAGATCTCTAGAACTTCCCGCTAATTCGGAAGTCACACTCAACCAAAGTGTCATGGTTGAGACATTTATAAAAGTTTTGGCCATTAAAGAAAATTAAATTTATTCTCAAAAAATTCTTCATATTCGAGGATTTTTCAAATACATAATTTAATTTCTGAAATATACAAGTAGGTATATGAGGTACCAGTTAGAAAGCAAAGCAACTCTATATTCGTTACCAGAAAGTCCGTACGTCCATTTTAAACATGTTGATTTCTAACTTTTTTAACATCAAATTTTTATGTGATAAAATCATCCGATTGGTCTGATTTTTGGAATATTGATTCCTAGGACAACAAAGTACATTCTTATAAGCGAATCATCTCTAAAATAAAGCCATAAAAATGTAAGTAAATGTAAGTCCTTAAACAATATCCTGTATTTAAGCAGTTTTTCATCAGATTTACTTACAATTTTGTTTCGTTCGACTTTTATACATTCATATTCTGATTATTCAGTCCTGACACTATAACAAGTGTAAAAGCTCGTTTGTCCTAACGTTTCAGAGCTTCGCTTATATGGATGTTGTCATCCATGCTAATATAATAACATACTGAAGTAAGTAAAAATAAGGATAACAAAAGTTGGAATCCTAAATTACAAATCTTATTTTAGTTGACTTGGTAAATATATATTATACACGCGTAATTGGTTGAATTAGTCACGTGTAAATATGAAATCACGTAGCTAATCTTATCAATAGCAATAAATCAATGATGCAACTTTAAGTCATAATAAAAGTACACGGACAATTATGTTAATAAATAACGAAACAATAACAAGTTATCATCATTTTCTATGTGAGACTTGGCTTTTTGATATTGTTAGGATTAAAAGATAAGGCAACTCGAATTTTTGGCAGGTATTTAAGCAATTAATGTTGTTATACTCTTATAAAACATATACAGAAGAGAGGTAAATTATGCTAATTTTTTAGTGACTCTTCAAAAGTATCTCAACCTACTTCATGTCGACCTAGGCACTAAGAAACTATGACCGTTTAACGTACGGACATATCCTAGTTTTAGAAGAGCTAGGCTTCTGATAATTTATTATGATAAACTTGCAAATCTTATAGTTTTTACACTTGGGTTTCATGATAATACAAGAACGGCCATGAACAAAGTTGCTGCAATATATTTATCTTGTTAGTTTCAATATTTGTTAGTTTACATGAATCACTCTGACTCAACGATCTAAAGATTAAGATAAAGGCCGATAAATTGATGTAAATCCCCATTGATGATACACCAAATTACCCCTTATGTAAATTACAATTAGTGGTTATACGATTGAATACTGAAATAATGAACCAACCAATCAAAATTCAATAAAAGTCCCCAAGGTTGTTGAGCCAACATTATTATAAGACTTTGGGGACTTGTGAAATAAACAGCTTAGTGTCCCTCATTTCTCTGTAAATCACTGCTTATGCAATGTTATCTTTACAACGACTTGTCAACCAAAAAACAAAAGATTTATAGAGTAGTTTCAATATATAATACCAAACAATATTGCAATTTTACAGGCCCAGTGCTATAATAACAATGTTTGTCTGTATTACCTACACAATAAAACATGTAATTTATGTCAACTTTTAAATGTTATTGTACCATACTTCCTTTTATACAACATTATTATTAGCGAAGCTACTCTGTAATAGGCTAAAAAAATTGTGATAGTTAGGTATTAAAGTTCTCTTAACACAATTCTGTCATTAACTATTTATTACTTAAAATACCTTGTTTATTATGTACATTTATGTGTACTGTTTTTAAAGTTTGCTGTTTTATCATTAAAATATTGATCAACAGTTATTAATATTGCTGCGCTACTTATAGTTAAAATAATACTTGTTTGTTATTGTTTAAGCATTTATTTGTATATGATGATATTTCAGATCATTAAATATTTACCAATGTTAAAGAAACAAGGATGACAACATCCATAAAAGCGAAGCTCTAAGCTAAGAAGGAAGGTCAAACGAATAATAACTCGACCTTGTAGAGTGTCACAACCTAAAGCAGCGTGTACGTAAGACTTTCTGGTAACGTTTACAGTTTCTACGCTTCCTAAATACTTACTAACTGTTTTAGGAATCATCACATTAAGTTTGAAATAGGATAGACAGTTCTAACATATCAAAACTAGCGAAAAGAACTATCCGTTACATACGGATAGACCCTAATTAAAGAATATCTTCACTTAAAACTATTTATGTGTACTAGAGTCAGAATTAAAGTAAGTTGGCTTGTAGAGTGGAATCGCATATAAGCTATACTAGTGGAAAATACCCAGCCACATTATTTGGATTCTAGCTATAATGTCACAATAATCAACAATGTTGACTGCTGAAAAAGTTGGGGGCAAAATTGTTTTTCTTTATGTGATATTTCCAAAATCACCCATAATAATTCTGTTTGAGAAATAATTTGAATCATATGCACATATTAGAATATTAAGCAATCATAATTCACACTCGAAATATGCTTCTGTTTAACCCACAAACCAGGGAGGGAGTGGACAATGGTATACTAATAAATCCTAGATTCAATTTTCCCTCCCCTAATACTTCCAATCCTCCAAAGAAAAAGATACACACCAGAAGTTAGGATAAGATTATTTTTAATACTGTTACCCTATCCCTGGAAAAAAAACCTTGTTTACATGATTTAAATCATTTCCTCCCTCTAAAACTACCCATTTCATTTCAATAATATATTTAGGAATAAAGGTATAAGCAATACTAAATAAGAAGGGTCCTATCCCCTTTTGAGGGAACTACCCCCGCAAGGTTTTTCTAACCCTTACTAGACCTAACCTTTATAAGCATTTAAATACGTTTTATCAATAAGTTTGTCTGTGGTCTACCAATGATTTTCCTTTTTTTAAATGTTTTCAAATCTTCAATTTTGATTCATTTCAACCCCTCCACAACTCCCTAACCCTCAAGGCCTTTCTTATCATGCACATAGAAACACAATACATACAAACATATTGATCTCCCCCCCCCCCCCATCCACATACACCAACCCTATAATTTCATGGATTAACACCATAAAATATGCACTATGTAAATATGGATATTTATGCAGGGATCTAGAGGGATAAGACAATGGCCGATAAATTGATGTGTATTTCCAATAACCCCATCTATAGATAATTGATTAAAACGTTTGGACATTCAACTTAGTGAACCAATCAATCAAAATCCAATAAAAGTCCCCAAAGTTGTTCAGCCAATAAAAAATCGTTATGATAAGACTTTAGGGACTAGTATAATAAGCAGCCTATTATCCCCACCCTTCCTGATATTTATGTACATTTGGGACAAAATATTTGCCTTACATTTATTTGTATAATTTACCAAACAGCTAATGGTGAAATCTTGGAACACTTGTTAATAGTTATTTAACATTTATTTTATATGATATATCATTTTCTAAAACCTTTATGCCTTTGTTTATTAAAAAAAATACATTTCAAAACCAATTAAAAGTAGAAGATTTCAAAAAGCCCAATTTATTTCTAAGGATTTGCCTTTTTAAGTGTAAATGAATACTAAAAAGATAAAAAAAAATTCGTTTATCGAAAGAAAAACTGGAAATCCAAAGAGACAAATGACTGACGCACAATAATGACACAATACAGACGTAGAAAATATAGAATAGCTTCTCTATTAATAACTTCAAATGGCATTAGAAAATTGACAATGACATGCTTCTAGTTAAGATGTTGGTATGTAATCAGTGACAAATTAGAAATTCGTGACTCTAGTAACCATTCAACCATATTATAGTTTGTATCTATAATACAAAGTAGTACGATGTCTGTCTGCCCGTCCGTCCCTTAAGATCTCGGTAACCACTGAACCGATCGGATTCTACTCTTCAGGGTATCTACCTATTGGTCCTGTGGTGGTTTTAAGCTATTTTCTTGGGCGAAGCCGCTATTATAATATATAGGGATAACACAATGCACAATTTTTTTTACTTTTTACTTTTTAAACAAGTACAGATTGTAATATGATTGGAATATAATTCACATTTGAGAGACTAGATAATTTATAGCAACATATTATTGTTAGCTTTCCGAGGATATTAAAATGAAAAATCATAAACTTAATACTAGTTTTGTTAGCTCCAAATGCCTGAATGAAAAACTAGTAGTTATTGTTGAAGGAAAATTGTGTTTATTAAGTTGCTATACATGATTTTTCAGCATGGCGGAGAACCGGTTCTAATCCAGCGGATATTAACCGGTTTTGAAGGAAAATTGTCTTTAATAAGTTGCTATACATGATTTTTCAGTATGTGGCGGAGAACCGGTTCTAATCCAGCGGATATCAACCGGTTTTGAAGCCATATAAAAAAAAGGTTGAAAAATGTACTTAACCTTATCATATACTGTCTATCCTCATCCTGTGTAGACTGGTGTTGTTTACAACAGTAGGGCAACAAAGCCCTGAACACCCACATTACTTTATTATCACTACATTTTAGTAATCACTCCATCATGTACTATGTAATATATGATAAAGGGGTGGCTCCATGGAAGGGTATCTAATAAATTCAGCACATTTTTAAAAGCGAAGCTTTTCTATAATTAGGGTCGGTCCGTCCGTCCGTCCGTAACGGATAGCTTTTTTTGTTAATTTAGGCATGTTAGAATTGTCCTATCGATTTCAAATTTTGCATGGTGATTCCTTTAATAGTTAGGTACGATTTAGAAGGCGTAGCAACTCTATAATCATCACCAAAATGTCCGTATGTCCATTTAAAACATGTTGCTTTTTTTTACTTTTTTTAACAACAAAT
Organism: Acartia tonsa; assembly: GCF_053477335.1. Lineage (NCBI taxonomy): Eukaryota > Metazoa > Arthropoda > Copepoda > Calanoida > Acartiidae > Acartia > Acartia tonsa. The sequence goes on along the minus strand of NC_137262.1, from coordinate 32,683,319 downwards.
TTTTATGTGATCTAATCATCCGATTGATCTGATTTTTGTATATTGATTCCTGGGACATGTAAGTATAATGTAATAAGCGAAGCAACTCTATAATCAAGTCCTAAAAATGTAATTATGTCCATAAACATTATCCTGAATCAAGCAGTTTTTCAACAAATTTACTTACAATTTTGCTTTGACTCTTACACATTTATATTATGATTATTCAGTTCTGACACTATACAAGTGTTAATGTCCGTTTGTCCTACCGTTTCAGTGCTTCGCTTTTATGGATGTTGTCAACTTGTCATCCTTGTTAATTAAAGGACGCCTGCAAGAAATAACACGCTTTAACTGCTGAAAGACTGCCACAAGAAGACCCAATACCCCAAATTTAAAGCCTTCAGCTTCAATAACAAAAAAGTTCTAGGCATTTCAAAATAGCATTTTATGTACAATGGAATTGTTGAAAGATTTTCAATGCTCATAAAAGAAAAAAACAATATTAAATTACGTCGCCTAGACACAAAATTATAACCTTATCTTTGTCAGAAACTTAGATTGCATGTAACTAATTATATTTTTTCAATGAAAACACCACATTTCATAGTCAAAATCTATGAAAAAAAATTCGATTTAAATTGCATTTCTAAACGAAAATCATAGCGGAAACAAAGGGGTAAACTAATACAAGCTTAGCTGTGATTGGTTGTTAAGGTGATTCAGCCTTCTGATTGGCTACAGTACATTCGGTACAACGCAAGTAAAACTTAATTTTTTTCAATGATTTTGACTATAAAAATGGGTATTTTTATTGTAACAAGGATGACAACATCCATAAAAGCGAAGCTCTGAAATGGAAGGACAAACGGACATTAAGACTTGTATAATGTCAGAACTGAATAATCAGAATGCGAATGTATAAGAGTCAAAGCAAAATTTGTTGAAAAACTGCTTGATACAGGATAATGATTATGGACATACTTACATTTTTAGGACTTGATTATAGAGTTGCTTCGCTTTTAATATTGTACTTTGTTGTCCTAGGAATCAGTATACCAAAAATCAGACCAATCAGATAATTAGGTCACATACAAATTTGTTGTGAAAAATGTAAAAAAATCAACATGTTTAAAATGGACGTACGGACATTCTGGTAATGATTATAGAGTTGCTACGCTTTCTAACTCGTACCTAACTATTACAGGAATCACCATGCAAAATTTGAAATCGATAGGACAATTATAACATGCCTAAATTAACGAAAAAAGCTATTTTAAAAAGTAAAAAAAATCAACATGTTTAAAATGGACGTACGGACATTTTGGTATTGATTATAGAGTTGCTACGCTTTCTAAATCGTACCTAACTATTACAGGAATCACCATGCAAAATTTGAAATCGATAGGACAATTATAACATGCCTAAATTAACGAAAAAAGCTATTTAAAAAAGTAAAAAAATCAACATGTTTAAAATGGACATACGGACATTTTGGTAGTGATTTTAGAGTTGCTACGCTTTCTAAATCGTACCTAACTACTAAAGGAATCACCATGCAAAATTTGAAATCGATAGGACAATTCTAACATGTCTAAATTAACGAAAAAAGCTATCCGTTACGGACGGACGGACGGACGGACGGACGTACGGACGTACGGACGGACGGACCGACCCTAATTATAGAAAAGCTTCGCTTTTAAAAATATAATTAGTTACTGGAAACCTAAATTTTTGACAAAAATAAGCTTATAATTTTGTTTCTAGGCCACGTAGTTTAATTTCAAAGTTTTCAACATGAGCATTGCAATTCTTTCAAAATTTTCATTGTACATAAAATGTCATTTTAAAATGACTAGAACTTTTTTGTTATAGAAGCTGAAGGCTTCAAATTTGGGGTATTTGGTCTACTAGTGGCAGTCTTTCAGCAGTTAAAGCGTGGTATTTCTTGCAGGCTTCCTTTAACAACTACTTTTTAACTAATATTTAAAAATGTCACAATAACCTAATAAAACATTTTTACAACACCAACTTAATATAATACTTTTGTTTTTCCTTTATTACAAGTTTATAATGGGAATCCATAATTTCAACATATATAATTGAACCCTAACAACTTATAAATTTATGTATCTTTTAAGAATCAATATCATTCTATCAAAACTCCTTCATGAAACTATCACTTTGACATATTTATAACCTAACTTTTAATGTTAACAATTTGAAACAATGTTTACTCTTCCTAATGAAAGGCTTGATAAGTTAATAAATATCACTTAACTTTGGGAAATTTAACACCTCATATCAATATTTTCTCAAGAATAAAGGAAATCAATGTGAAACATATGAAAATTCAGTCCATTTTAAAAATGACAATTTTGTGTTAATAGACACCTTCAAAATCTATATATATGACACTAAAGTATGATCAAGGTATTGAAAAAAAACTTCTTGATAAAAAGTTTGGATTTTTACATAAATTGGGTGCTTATTTACAGTTCTTATCATTATACAGAAAAAACGTACTGTGACACTAGATTTCTAAAACTTAATGGACCGACCACTGTAATTTAACCCTTTATCTCTGATATAACCACAAGCTTTCTAAAAATATAGATCATTTTAATCTCTTCACAAAAGTGATTAATAACTGGGATGCTAGGATAGGACAAACAAGAAATTAATTTCCACCATTTCTTAAGTAAGTTAAGTTGCTTCATAAATATTTAAGGAAGGGAAGACTGACAAGGATCTAAAAGGATAAGACAATCGCCAGTAAATTTATGTACACTCCCAAAGTAGATACACAGATTACCCCTTTTATAGATTAGAATTAGTGAATAAAACGTTTGAACACTCAACTTAATAAATCAAAAAATAAAAATTCACTGAAGTCTCCAAAGTTGTTAACGAATAAAAAAAAACGTTATCATTAAACTTTGAGGACTGGTGTAATAAACAGCCCATTGTCCTTTCCCTCTCTAGAATATTGATATATTTGTCCTCCCCATCCCTGTATTAAAACTGCTTGCTTGTGTTTTAATAATGTTTCTTTATCACAAGGATATATTGCACAAACTGATTATTGGACCACATTTTAATAAATTCTTGTTTTTTCAATACAGCTTAGAAAATTGATAGAGGAATAATAGAACTAAGAAACATTGGCAGTCTAAAAGTTTTAGAAAAAAAAATGATGACAATGATCTAAACTTCTACTATTCAAATTTTTCTTTTAATAATATTTCATTTGTAATGCATCTTACTATCAGTGAGTCTATTATGATCATTATCAAGACAAACTGTATTGTCTATTTGCATGTTTAGGTACATTATATGCTTGACTTGTGCCTTATTTGATAATGAACATTATTAAACAAAACTGTTATTTTGACTGATGATTAGTTTAAATAATCCCCTGTAATACTGTTCAAATAATCATTGAAATGTTTTTTTTTTCAGAGAAAAAATATTGGTTGCTTTGTTTAGGCACCATGTCTTATATTTTGATATTGTGTATATTTTGTATGTATTATTAAGTGTCTTGTGCTAATATGTGTGAATGTTCTCAACTTCTCAAGCATAATGTGATAGGACATTCTTATTATATAAAGTAGTAAGGTTTTTTCGTGTTAAGCTTAAGATCTTGAAAACTACTGAACCAATTGAGTTCTCAATATTAGGAAATGTTGACATAGGTCTTTCAATGGTTTTCATCTATTTCATTTTTAGATTCAAGTCTGTATGGTTTTAGGTTTCTTTTTGCCTTTCACTGCCTCTTTGAATATAGAACCCCTATATGCTGGGGGCCCAGCTGCTAGTGGTTAATAAAACAAATGTTTCTCTATTTCTACGTTTGAAATTGTACATTGTAAATATTAGAGGTAAAATACAGTGAATATAAATCTACTTATCTTACATTCCCTGGGATGTTTTACTCATCTAATCCTACTGCGAATATTAAAACTCAATAATTAAAACTAAATACAAACCATTTTTAGTTACATAGCTACTTGTAAACTAAAGAATTTTCGATTGTTCATATTTCAGTCGTTACGTGACATATTATAGTTATGAATTACGAATACACTCATTAATGATCATAATAATTCATGATATGTCTTAGATGACTTCATAACAGTTTACTGTTCTTTATCTTTAAATATAGTTTTTTGATAAGAAAGAGTCTTTGCATTTAGAGATTTTAGATAATCTAGCAACTTGATAAATGATGAAATAGTTAGTAATATGTTGTTTTGTGGAAACAAAACTGAATTGTTTATTATTATATAAAAAACACACTTTTCAATTTTAAGCATTGACAAAACATGATAAGTTGATCAACAATAATGCACTATTTGAACTTTTTGACATATTTCTTTCTAAAACAGTTAAAAAGTAGAAGTACTTGGTTTTTGGGTAAATTAGTTAAAATAGTTCCAAATGGACGTATATAAAGTAAATATTATTATGAATAAGCTAAAAGTATCTTTGCTTTTGATAAATATGGAAAGGTTCCGTGATTATTTCAAATAAATAAATTTCGTGAGGTTTCGTGAATTTTTCTCTCAAAAATATTATAATTTAAATTTTAGTCTGGCTTTAAGCAGTATGATTAAATTAGTTTCCCACTCGTTTCGTATTTGTCCCCTAACTAGCTAATCTCTTCATAATATAGGTATACCATGCACCAATTTCGGGTAAACAAAACTGCAGCCATATCACCGCAAATAAAGAAGAAAACTTTGAGATGATTTCATACCTTGATACTCTAGTTCTTGGAAGTGATCCGTGTCTCCGCATTGGCCCATCCTAATAATGATGATAAATGTTTTATTGGATTTATAATGAGCTATATTAACAAAATCTTGCCCCTTTTTCTATCTTTTCGGAGAAAACTGCACATTAATACCGGGCCCACTCTCAAAGCGCAAAAGTTAGACCTATTTTGACAAAGGAAAATTTTCGTCAATTTAGCTTGTTAACATAAAAATCATTCAGTTCGTTAAACCAATCCAGTAGTATAGGAGGGAATGAGGTAAAGGGGATGAAAGGAGGATATCTTTATCTTTGCTAGCTGCGTGTTTCTCTTATTATGAAAATTTGGTGTAAGATCCAAGTAATAATATATCCTTTATGTAAACATTTAAGATGACATTCCTGATGGCAGGAGCCCCCGCAGGTTCCAGTTCCTCCTCTGGGTGATGTGGCACTGCGTCTTGCTCGCATGGACTCATACAGACGAGATCTTCGAGTTCCAAGTCTACCACAAATTATTAATTAGAACAAAAAATCAATGAAAGTCCCCAAAGTATCATATAACGGTTTATTATTGGTTGGGCGCAACTTTGGGGACTTTTATTGAATTTGAATGTTTTTTTTTCAAACGTTTCAAACACTAATTATAATCTACATAAGGGGTAAGTTATGTATTAAGAATCGCTATGTACATTAATTTATCGGTCATTGTCTTATCCCTTTAGATCCCTGAGAAAATAAGGTGAAGTTTAGTGATTTTTATCTGTAGGTTTTATTCTTATTCAATCTTGCCAAAATATTATTATATAAGTAAAAATCTTCAATCCTAATTAAATAAAAAAAGAAATATCCGTCTTCCAATATAAGCCCTTATATGGTAAAGTCAAGGTTAAACCTATTTTCCGATAATTAACATTCTAAGAAAAATCTTTGCAATGCAATGGATGAATTTTTGTATTTTTCATCCTCCAAAATTCATTCATTAAAGTAAATGAATAAAGGGGGCTTGGGTTAAATAACTGTATGTTTAACATTGTTCACGTTGCGTGGACCCTGTGCCGACTTTCAATTGGGTCTTTGAGTATCAATCAATAGTGTCGGAAATATTAACAAAGCCAAGTCGGTACAAAAGAGCAGAAAGCAATTTGCTAGCAGACGAATTGATCCCCACCACTGGAACCAGGTAGTTGTCTGGGTTATAGATCTAATATTAATACCTTCCAATGTTGGCGATGGATTGAGATCCAGCTAGGAACCCAGTCAGCTTTATCATTGATTGGGGGGAGGATTCATCTGATGTATGGTGGGGCTGTATGTGTATACCAGAGTCAGAACTTTTCCTAGATAGATAGATAATTAGATATCTAGAAGATAGTTAGTTATCTAGTCAGTTTTATTATTGCTTGGAGGAAAGATTCTTCTGATGTATGGTGGGGCTGTATATGTATACCAGAGTCAGAACTTTTCCTAGATAGATAGATAATTAGATATCTAGATATTTAGGTATCTAGTCAGCTTTATTATTGCTTGAAAGAAAGATTCATCTGATGTATGGTGGGGCTGTATATGTATACCAGAATCAGAACTTTTCCTAAGTAGATAGATAATTAGATATCTAGATAATATAAGGGGAAAATATGAATTTTATAATATATGTGGATATCATTACAGGGGGAAAGTTGTCATCAATTTAGCTTGATAATATGGAACTCGGTCAGTTGGTTCATCCAGTAGTATGGGAAGGAATTGCGTAAAGGGGGGAATCGTTATTTTAGTTTCACTTTAATAGAGAACATAAAAAGCTTGTTTAAAATCAAAGTTATAATTTATCCATTAGTAAGATATTATATGTTAGAGACATGGAGTTAAATATTTAAATAAACAAGGATGACAAAATCCATAAAAGCGAAGCTCTGAGACTGAAACGGTATGACAAACGAACATCTTGTGAAGTGTCAGAACTGAATACCTATGGTGCATTATTTGTTAAATGTACCACTTTTCTGCACTACCTCTCCGATTTTGTTACTACTCTATATTTTGGTCCGTTGGGTGATTCAAGGATGCTGGATGGCCAAAAAAAAGTTTCAGAGTCCCTGGATGTCTAGATATCTAGCTATCTATGAAGGTAGGTAACAAAAATTTAAAAAACACCCATTTTTTCACAATTTTAAAAATTAATTTTTTCATCAATCTTACATCCAACCTATACATTTTATACACCAAAATGATCGTTTATTCATGTAAAAAGCGCACATAATGCTATTTTGGCCAAAACTCTCATTTTACAGGGTGTCCAACAAAAAGTGTATTTTGGATATCTAGCGTAATACCCAAAATACCTGTCAGAAAAAAATCATTTTTTTTGGCTTAAATCCTGTGTTTTATCTATGGGCATATGTGGTATATAACGGTTTGGAGGACCCGGGACTATAAGGTTGTCAAATTTCATTTTGGAACACCCTGTAAATGTGATTTTTGTGTCTGTAGAGCTAAAACTTGGTCCAAATTGGCTATTTGTTTTCAAATTACTCTAATATGTGTCTTAGTATGTTTGGCCATAGTTTTTTCTGACCAGATCAATATTTTCCTATTTTTTGGACACCCTGTTTTTTCAAAAAAAGAGAAAAAATTTTTTTGTTTTTTTTAAATTTTTTTTTCTATTTTTAAGTTACTTAAAACTGTCATATAGATACAGATTTTGACTAATAACAATAATATTTGCCTATTTTACAAATTTTTAAACTTTTGGGACACCCTGTGCATGTTTTCAAAAAATGATGGTTTTTGCCCATTTTTGGGAGGAAGGAGTCGTTTTAAGGCCATAGACTATTTCTTCATTTTTGTAGAACTTTTCAAGGTACATCATTTGTTATTTATGCAAAACCGAACTGTTTTGCCGTTATTCATTGCCAAAGGCGGAATTTTTTACGTTTTTTGCCGTTCCCGAGGATTTAATGCGCATTTTAGGTAGAAAGACGTTGATTTTTCAAGATAACTGTGAAATACTTTTATTTAGGCATTTTATTTTACTAAATTTCATGTAAAGTAAAAATTTTTGTATATCCAACCGATTTTTGTCAAAAGGAATTTCAAATGCACATGGTTTATGTTTCTTTTATTACTTATGTTATAGCAATTATTTATATTATATGCACTTCATTTTCTTGTTTTAAAAATTGAAATCCATCTCGACGAAAAACGGTTGGCTGCACAAAAAATTTGACTTAATATGAATTTTAGAAAATTAAATTTCCTAAATAAAAGTATTTCAGAGTAATCTTGAAAAATCAACGTCTTCCTACCTAAAATGCGCATTAAATCCTCGGGAACGGCAAAAAACGTAAAAAATTCCGCCTTTGGCAATGAATAACGGCAAAACGGTTCGGTTTTTGCGCTGTTTGCATAAATAACAAATGATGTACCTTGAAAAGTTCTACAAAAATGAAGAAATAGTCTATGGCCTTAAAACGACTCCTTCCTCACAAAAATGGGCAAAAACCATCATTTTTTGAAAACATGCACAGGGTGTCCCAAAAGTTTAAAAATTTGTAAAATAGGCAAATATTATTGTTATTAGTCAAAATCTGTATCTATATGACAGTTTTAAGTAACTTAAAAATAGAAAAAAAAATTTAAAAAAAACAAAAATTTTTTTTCTCTTTTTTTGAAAATACAGGGTGTCCAAAAAATAGGAAAATATTGATCTGGTCAGAAAACACTATGGCCAAACATACTAAGACACATATTAGAGTAATTTGAAAAAAATAGCCAATTTGGACCAAGTTTTAGCTCTACAGACACAAAAATCACATTTACAGGGTGTTCCAAAATGAAATTTGACAACCTTATAGTCCCGGGTCCTCTGAACCGTTATATACCACATATGCCCACAGATAAAACACAGGATTTAAGCCAAAAAAAATGATTTTTTTCGGACAGGTATTTTGGGTATTACGCTAAAAATCCAAAATACACTTTTTGTTGGACACCCTGTAAAATTAGAGTTTTGGCCAAAATAGCATTATGTGCGCTTTTTACATGAATAAACGATCATTTTGGTGTATAAAATGTATAGGTTGGATGTAAGATTAATGAAAAAATTTATTTTTAAAATTGTGAAAAAATGGGTGTTTTTAAAATTTTTGTTACCTACCTTCATAGATAGCTAGATATCTAGACATCCAGGGACTCTGAAACTTTTTTTTGGCCATCCAGCATCCTTGAATCACCCAACGGACCAAAATATAGAGTAGTAACAAAATCGGAGAGGTAGTGCAGAAAAGTGGTACATTTGGCAAATAATGCACCCTATACAAAATATACCTAAATACATGTTTTAAAAAAAATTATACGTAAATTTGTTGCGAAACTTCTTAAATACAGAATTCTGTTTAAGGACATACTGACATTTTTAGGACTTTATTATAAAGATGCTTCGCTTATAATATTGTACCTTATTGTAATAGGAATCAGTACTCCAAAAATCAGATCAATCGGATGATTATATCCCATAAAAATTGTTGGTAAAGTTAAAAAATCAACATGTTTAAAATGAACATACGGACATTCTGGTAACGATTATAGAGTTGCTACGCTTTCTAAATCGTACCTAACTACTACAGGAATCATCATGCAAAGTTTGAAATCGATAAAACAATTCTAACATGCCTAAATTAACGTAAAAAGCTATCTGTTACAGACGGACGGACCTACTCTAATTATAGAAAAGCTTGGCTTTTAAAAAGCTTGATTGAATATTGAAAGCATTTCAAGGCACAGATTAATAGGCATTTAGAAGAAATATACAGTTGAATTTATGTGAATAAATAAAAAAACTAAACATATGCATTTTAAGTAAATAATGTATATTAAATAAGCATGGTTTTTATATGAACTTTTTTAATGAATATATTAAAAAGAAAAGGGATTACCATTATCTAATCTTTTAATACCTATTACCATAATATATTATGTATGGATATCATATTACCATAAGTAGTTTGTAACCATACACGGTTGGGCCCTCAGATGTCAAAACTTTATTTTAGTGTTTGGCCAAAATGACTTTGCAATTGTATCTGTAAGTACGTCTAATAACACCCTTTGCTATTTTTAAAATCCTAGAAAATTTTTTTTGCAAGAAAATTGCATAAATTCGCAACCTTTTTTAGAACCACTACATAACTCGAGTTTTAAATCTTTTTATATAAAATCCTTTTTACAAAAAATATCAATAATTACTTAAAATTAAACCTGAAAGAAAAAAAATCTCATTACACGTGTTAATTTGCATGTTTTAGGTCTTTTTTTGAGGAAAGTATAACTTCCACATTTTTGACAATAATTATATTTTTTTAACATTTCAAAGTAAAATATAATAAAACTTAAACGATTTTTCTTGAATTATCAGTTGAAAATTTCATCAAACATGCAATTTAAGTGATGAAAATTTAATAAAATCATTTTTTGAATGTTTAGAATTACCAATTTTCTACATTTAAAACAAAATGTTAACAAAATTTAAAAACATTTTAACATATAACTTCAAAAATCAATAACATTTTATAAAAAGATGTTTCAAAAAATAAATCATTAAAAGGTATTAAAATGCATTTCAAATTACTTAAAATTAAAACGAGAACATCTTTTTACAATGTATTCTGTGTAATAGAGTTTAAATGACATGATTAGTAAATGAAATATTTCCTAAACTCATTAAGCCTTTTTGTGACTATATTAAAAATAATTTATTTTGTTTTATAGTGTTTTTTTATTCAAATATTTGACAAAATTTTCCCTACGTCAATAAAATAAAGTCAGTTTTTTACTGTTCCCAGGTTTTTCTTTATAATTATAACAATTAAATATAATATAAATCTTCATTTTTTATTTGAATTATCATACACATTAAAATGTAAAGTATAAGCTAGAATAGCACTTTTTTTAACGAATATTTTAATGACATTATATCAAAATAATTCCTCTTAAATATCACACAACATATGATTGGGAAGTATAGCCATTTCTTGGAGGTATAATATTTACAAAAATACCATTAATTCTGTTTTTATCAGAAGTTAAAAAAATTGAACAATTCTAAAACAATGGTTGGCTGTCTAGATATTGAGTACACTAAGACTACGGCTCTGTTCTATTGAAATAACGTTGCAAAAAGAGGGGTTCTGAAAGTAATCTTCCTAATTATTTTTAAAGAACCAACAAGTACTGTCAGTATCTTTTTTCTTGTAATCTAGCAGACAATCAAATCATAACACAATTTTCATGATAAAATATTCAGGTTTCTACTTCACATTTTAAAAAATATACTGATCAATAAAATGTTCAAAATTTTACTTTGTACTAATTGAAAAAATATGTTGTAATTCTTATTTTAAAGTTACATTTTTATCCCTGACAAAATCATAGACGACTTTTAAAGGCATCTTATCTAAACTTTTTGAAGAAAAACTTAAAAACGTTAATTAAGTATTAAAACTATTTTCTTCGATTTTTCTGAAGTTATTATCGCATTCTATGGGTTTTTTATTATCATTTACTTATATCGAAAGTGCCAAACATTGTACCCTAACTTATTCATTTAATAAAAAACCAAGCGTGCATAAGAAAGAAAGTCTTTTTTTTTGTGTTACGTAAAAAACTTGACTTTTTGACTATAGCAACATACTTAATTAAATATATTTCAAAAAAATTTTGAAAAGTTAAACTGTACCCAGGGGCTGTGATTCAGCAATTTAATTCCATTTGAATTGCTAAAAATTTGGATATTGATGAGGCGTAATGTTGGCGTAAAACTTGATTGCTCTAAAGGGAAGTTGGTAAGAAGGAGGTTGGGGAAGAGGGAACTAAAAATATCATAGAATTATATATTATCTCTATACATGAATCTCTATTTAAATTCAGGAAGGGCGGGGACATTGGACTGTTCATTAAACTAGTACCCAAAGTTTAATAATATTTTCTTATTCGTTAGCTTACCAACTTTGGGGACTTCATTAAGTTGTGTGTCTAAGCGTTTCAACCAATAATTGTGGTCTACAAACGGGGAAATTTTGTTTAACATCATTGGGGATGTACTTCAATTTATTGGCCATGGTTAATCCCTTTAGGACCCTGATTTAAATTACCTATAATTATGCGAGCTGTCACAAGAATCACTGGAGCTAGCAATGGCCCTCAACTCTGGGGAGCTTTCTCCACTGGAAATGTCCACTCCATCTCCAAAGCTAAATGCGCTGCCTGTCCCGTCATCTATAAAAAAATAGATACAGAAAAAGTAAAGAATTTGACTTTTAAACTTAGTAAAACTCTTCTATCTTGGTATTTTTTAAAAATTTGTTTGAGCTTAAAACTTTTTTGTTGAATAAAGTTTTTTTTCAATCCTTTAAGTAGTAATCCGTAATGCATTTTCTTTCCAACCTTTTTATGCTTAAAAAGATAGTGGAATTACTTATATCAATTGCTATTTTAAAGTCATATATATAGAATACAAAATTGGCATAATGCAATCCTGTATTTTTTAACAAAACTGAGATGCAAATTAACAAAGATGACAACATCAATAAAAAGCGAAGCTCGAGAAATTTGGATTAACATCCGTTTTTCCCATAGCGTTAATGGCTGACCGACGGAGAGACAAAGAGAATAATAGAGTAGCTTCGCTACTAAAAATAGCATACTTAAGGAGAGGCCATTAATACAAAAATCCATTAGAGTGTCGATAGCTTGGTGTTCAATCAACACCCTGCTTTATACGCACAACTTACCATACGGACTTGAAAGTAGAAACTCTCGTTTAGCCGGATCTGATACAAAGCTGTAGTCTTCAACGTATCTAAAAATACATCTTAGTAACATAATTTAAAGTGTATTCCATAATTGTAGGATGTTAAGAAAACATTTTATTATAAGTTCAATGATAAATAGATATTTATAGAATATGAATATTTATTTTATTTAAAATTAAATCCGTTTAAATGTTACCTATTCGAAAACTATTATACAATTGTCGATTACATATTCAAAAAGGGAGTAGTTACTATTATTAATATCTTGTAAATATGTGTTATTAAGATGTAAAATTGAAATATAATTTTTGGTTTTTGTTTATTGGCAGTTTTTAAAAACTACTTAAAAAAATATTATTTTCTATGAAGTATCATAAAGCCTTTTCCTAAGACGATAATAAGAAGTTAAACACAAATATTAAGGTTTTCATATCCTCTAAATCTAGTTTACGAGAACTCAACAATTCTAACCCCTCCCTTATATATAATCTAAATATATTATGTACATTGTACAAGGTTAATATATTAAACTGAATTAGATTATTGCAAGTTATTAGCTTTGTCTTTTATTCATAAAGTGCAAAAATTCCGAGAAATCGAATTCAAGGTTTTTAACTTATATAAATCTAGAGATATGAATTATACTCTTACTAGCGGCTACGCCCCTAGAAGCCTCTAGTGGCACTTAAGGTAGGAGGGGGGAAAGTCGACCTCATCCCATTTTAAATTTGAGTTTCAAAAGAATAAAAAAAATATATTTTTTTTTTTGGGGGGGGGGGTGAAGACACCCTCCCCAAAAATAGTTTAAAACCTTCCCAGGACCTATAAGAAGCTTCACTGCAAAGAAGAACAATATCGGTTCAGTGGTTAGCGATATCCTTCGGGACAGACAAAAAACGCTTACTACTTTATATAATAGGATAGTCATGATTGCAAGAATTTGTATGAATCTACAATAGAAAATTTTATACAAAAAGATAGTTCATAGCAATTCTAGGCATTTTCTTAGTGTAAAAGTTGGCGGATTAATATGCACTTTAATTAGGATTGCCATGCCAAGAGAAATGAATTATTTTTATATTTTCTGTCAAAAATAAACGGAATTACCGAATTAGAGATTATTTTAGATATTGGTGTTGAATTATTATTGTTATCATAACTTTATTATTTTAAATGTACACTAAAAAGACAAATAAAGAATCAAAAAATATTAATAATGATTTTGGGAAATCTTCCCATTTGGTCAAAGGGTTCCTTAAAAACCCCAATCTCCTTTGATGAAATCGTCGTCACTAACGTACCATATTAATTTCCAATGTCCTCTCCCTCAAGAGACTTTGAGTACCAGCATAATTTACAGATCAATGTCCCCTCCCTCCCAGTTTTAAATACAATATAGAACATCATACCTGCCAATACCATAAGGACCAAGTTGAATAAGAGATCTGCTGAGATCAGATGGTTGTATTTTGGTGGACAAAACTCCTGTGCTCCGAGTTCCCAAACTTCGCGTCAACTAAAAAAAATATAAATATTAACATTGAATATTATAGCCATTTTCAATATGACACTGACATAAAAAGACTAGAAAATAAATAAGAAATAAGGAAAACAGAAATTTTAAATACTTTAGCATAAACTCAGATTGTTTAGAACTTGGCCAAGTTGAGAACAAATAAATAGAAGATTACCATTTCAATTTTGGATTAAAAGTTTAAGTAAACCTTAACTTATTTTGTCAAATCCTATTTGATAAAAGTAACCCCTCTCGTTTTCAATAAAGGGGTAGTTCTTAAAGAGGTATTTTAGAATTGTGATCCATTATATAATCATACGCATTTTTATGTAAAAAAGAACCTTAATAGACACTGTTTTTCGAAGAAATATTGAACTTCATAACTATTTTACCTTAAGAAACTTAACTCCTAAAATGTACTTCATGGAAATATTCCTTAAAGACGAAACAATAAACACAAAGAAACACGACCCTTCACATTTTACCCTTCAATATACGAAGATCAAATATTATTGAGCAAATATAATTTTCTCCCCATCTTACAATATTCAATACATATTACCAGGGATCTAAAGTCATAAGTCAAAGGCCGATATATTGATGTATATCTCCAATTTACCCCTTTGGTAGATTACAATAAGTGGTTGAAACGTTTGGACACTCAACTTAATGAATCAACCAATCAAAATTCAATAAAAGTACCCAAAGTTGTTAATCCAACGAATAATAAACGTTATTATACACCTTTGGGAACTAGTGTAATAAACAACCCAATGTCCCCTCCCTCCCTGACTTATTACACAAACATTCCTTTGATTTTGAAAATATTTTACAGACTAAAATAAGAAGAGGATATATTTTATCAAATAAAAATCATAATACAATGTAAAGTTTCTTCGTAGGTACTAGTTCAACAAAAATCTTTTTAGTAAATAAGATTCATATAATAACTTATTTAAAACACAAATTTTTACTGCATAGTCCAAAAATAGCCTTTCTACAAAATCGCTTGCTGTAAGAGTAATGGTTATAGTATTACTTAATTATTAAATTATTAATCTACAGCAGATTTTCATGTTCTCTAATAAAGTAGAATTCGCAGCTGGCTAAAATAACGATACCCCCAACACCTCCTAATGGATGAACGAACTAACCAATTATTAAGTTCCCTGTTAGCAACCTAAATTAACGCCAATTTTTACTCTGGTCATAATATCCGCGTATATTTTATATCCATTGTTAGAGTAAGTATTTACTTATTAAAGGGGTTGGATGGGTTGGGTTGAATGAGAAAATAATTTGTTAACAAAGACTCTTCTCCAGACTTTATTTAGTGTTTCTGTCTGTAAAACTTTTCAAAACAGAAATGTGGATCCAGTTTTAGTTTTTATCCTGCATATTAATACCAAAGCAGAAGGATTTATGAACGTGTGATTAGCAGGTTTTAGGCTATTTAGTGGTAGTAAAGGGCAACCCCCTCACATGGTCCCAAGGAAACCAACCCTTCCTCCTCCCCTCCAACTCTTTTTTACTTTTTTTCTGTTTAAAGTTTAAAAGAAAACCTTCTAAGAAAGATATTTTCAATAATTAGGTTAAGATATAGATCCAAATCACTGTTCAAATCCCTCTTATTCTTCTCCTCTCACTGATTTAAGCTCTTATAATGTTTGTTCTTCTGAGTGAAATGTATAAAATATTGTCTTTTAGTTGTAAAAGCAAATAGGAAAAATTACAAATTCTTTCCTTTTTGATCAAATTTCGTTCTATGTGCTATTTAGTTGAAATGAGATAGAGATAAGATCAAAGCAACAATACGTTTTAAGTTAATTGACTAAATAGTAAGATCCATAAAATTTTTCAAAATTAAATACCTAGCTAATTTCTCTTAAGTATTTTCTATTAGTTTCGAACATGTATCAAATGCTTTTCTAAACTCAAACTGCTTAGGTATTAAACTAAAGAATTAAAACCAGGCTTTATATGAGATTTTTATCATATTAAACATACCAATAAGAGTTTTATTTTACCAACGAAGGGCGGAACGAGTTAATAAAGTTGAAAAGAAAGTATAATTGGTGTTTAATACTAACCTTTCGTTTAGAATTCCTGGTAGGTTGCTTGTGTGGGATAGTTCTGTTTGGTGTACTGCGAGTACTGCTGCCGCTCAGAGCGTTGGAACCGGTTTTTATATCACTGTGACTTTCAGCCAGGTGCTCCTCTGCTTTGCTCTAAAAAGACATAAATTAATAATTATCGGTGAAACCTATTTTTCTCGTAGTAAGACACAGCGATGATAAACAAAATTATCTCTTCTGTAGATTAAAAGTATTGATTAAAAGTTTTGACTTTACCAGTTTGAATAACGTAGTTACAAATACAAGTTAAAAGAGCACTATGAGTCACTTAGAAGAGTGTTATACACATATCTCTTTACACGACACGACTTTTCTCTTGAAGTCTAACAATGGTACCTGATCCAATTGTGATCGTTTTTCATCATATTTCATAATAGGCCACTTAAGTCATGCGATTTATAAAGCAAATTAAGGCACATCTGCTTTATCAAACAGACTCTATTCCTAAACAACCATAGTTCATTTATAATATAATTTTTTACCCTAGTAATCAAGAGCATGTCTCTGACTTCTTCAATATCTAAAACTTCAGTATCTTGTCTCAATCCAACATCAAGCAGGTTGTACAAATATCTAGAATTAAATAATGTAACTTTAGTAAAATAAAACTGAAAAATAATTGTGAAAGATTTTATCTCCCCGAGACACTGAGACACTCCAACTTTAAATGGAAAGACTTTTTGGAGATCATCAGTTTAGATGTCCCAAAGGACATAACGACAGAAGCACTATTTTTTTAGAATTGTTTGAAAGAAGTGGCTCAGTGGTAACGCACTGAGTTACGGTGATGAGAGTTCGAGTTCTAGTCCCCATGTGGAAACTCGAATTTCTCAGTTGAATACATTCACGCAACTTCCCCTGGTTGTGTAAGAAGGGGATTATCGAGTAAGTTTGGATACTTAATAGTCACGTACATAATATCGAAGTACTACCCTTATCCCAAGCTCCTCTGCGGAGAGCGTCATTCATTACGGTGACTTAATTTGGGACACCTGCCATACTCGGCGAGGGTGAGGTAATAATGAGTAGCTCTCATGAGATAGCGGGTCAAGTCATAATGTGCTTGAATGTGGAGCTTGATAGCCCTAGTGGCTATACAAAAGTGTCTCAGCCTACTCCATGACTACTTAGGTCCAAACCCTAAGAGACTATGGCTAATCAAACAAAAAGAAGTGAAAAACTTATATATAAAAAGATTTTTAACCATTGGAAGAACCTATTCTATAGTATTAGTAGGTATTATGAATTGAAGTTAATAAATAATCTGCACTTACCCTGGCAGAAGCTTCTTATCCAGTGGCAACCTAGCACCGTTCTTTACCACCTAAAATAATATCGTCACTATTAAAACTGTGCAAATAAGCTAAATAGTTTAATCAATTGGGTGCTTACTGCTTAGAAAAGATTATTATTACTTGGTTCTTACACCAGATTATCATGTACTATATAAGAGTGAACCTTGAAGCGGGCTAAAATAACGATCCCCCCCCCCCATTTACCACCATCCAATCCTCTCCTACTGTATGAACGAACTGACCAATTAATGACAGGGGGAAATAGCGACTTAAATTGACGACAATTTTTCCCCTGTCATAATATCCACGTATATTCTACATCCCTTTATCATCTATATGTCAATTTTATGTCTGTGTTTTGCAATATTAGTACTTACTTCGTGCAAAAAAAATCATACAAGAAAATGGGCCTTCTCTTCTTCACCAACTAAAAGAGTAGCTACACTAATAATAGTTGATATAAATCTCAATACCTGGTTTATTATTTCCTCTCCTGAAGCCTCGCCCCATGGAATTTTACCTAAAAACATCAAAATTAGAAAAACCAGAAGGTTTGAAATTTAAAACAGAAACAAAAGCATTACGGACCGACTTATTAAAGAATTTTTTAAAAATACGGAAAACTTATTTAGTGTGTTTATTTTTTTTAAACAAGAAAAGAAGAATGCAGCAAAGATTAATTAAAACTACAAACAAAGTTTTAAGTTGCAAATATAAGTGTTTAATTTTCATATATTTATGAAGAAGTGGGTTATCAGAAGATTTTTTTTGCAAAATATTTATAAACTAATCAAACAAAAAAGAAAAATTATTAGAAAAACTTTTGAATCCGGTTATATGAAGTATTAAGGTGTTTTGTCTGACACTTAAGATCTCAATAACTAAAGAACTAATTGTATTCTCAATATAGGCTAGCTTCATATATGTCGTGTGATGGTTTTAGGCTTTTTCATTTTCAGATTAAAGTCTATGGATGGTTTAAAGCTATTTTTCTAGCCCCTCTCTTCCCCTTCTAGTACAGAACCCCTATAAGCTAGGGCGTAGCCACTAGTACCATACAAAACAAAAACGATTGAATTAATAAGTAACATATTCTAATGAATGCATGCTACGAATATTCAAGTTTAAATGGTGAAAAGTCACAATAAAATACCCCAAAAGTACCTACCCATGAATGTCTCCCAGGTGAGAGCGCAGAGACTGTATACATCCGATTGTATGGTTGGTCTGCCACCCGCTAGCACTTCTGGCTGCACCCAGTTCACAAAGTTCTCCGTGGCATGGTTCACCTTCGTGATTTCATTACAATCTTGCCTAAAAATATTAAAAGTATTCTCAAACAGAAAAATGACGCAATACATGTTCGACCATTGTCTAACAGTCTTTAAATTTTATCAAGTTACGCCTAATTGTAGACAAAGTTATTCCATTCCCTTTTCTCTTACTTAAACTGTCATCATGTCTGCTAAATTGGAAGTACAATTTGGTTTTAATCTTTAATTTCTAGGACAACAAGGCAAAGCAACTTTATTATCAAGTCCTAAAAATTTAAACACAATCTTTTATTTAAGCATTTCTGCTTATTAAGTTTTGACACTCAACAAGTGTTCATATTCATTTAATTTCAGAGCTTCGCTTTATTAACTTGTCATCCTTGTTAATTTATGTAATCAGTTTTCTAACACAAAATTAACACATCAAACTTTATCTTATCTCAAAGATTTCCATTGATCTAAAATGAAAATGGAAAAGTTTTCGGATATTTTATCTGCTTGGCCAATTTCAACATTTATGTTCTTCATATAAAACTGCTTAAATATTGTACTCTAGTTTTAGCCATTTAACTCTTTCAAAAAAGAATTGCAAGTACGTCCTCCGTATTATCGAGCGTTCGGCAATTCGATAATCTATATGCCACATATCGCATATCTTATTCTAGCAAAACTTATTTTTTAATGAATCAGCTAAATTATCTGTTAAAATGAAGAAACATCTACAAGAAAAAGGCAGACTGTAAAAATATGTATGTTTTGAACTTGCTTTAAGCTATTTCTAAAACAAATTGAAAATATCCCCACCATTTTTGGATAATACCTACCTAATCAAAATATTTTGCTCAATTACATGATAACCATTTGAACACCTAATTCCTTTTCATATGTTCGTGATTTTTTAATCAAAGGATAACACAATTGAACCAGGTCAACTCAGCAAAACTCAGCAATGGGACATAGATAAAGTTGGATAAAGTTTCTGTTAAGATTCTGTAAATTCATGAAGCAATTGAAAAAAAGACAAAATTTAGGTAATTATAAATGCAAATAACCAGCAAACAATAAACAGTGGACAAGGGCGAGTAAAGTTAAAGAAAATATTAAAATGAGTTCCTCGCTAAATGCTTTTTTAGACTATTTTATATTTTTCCCTTTAAACATATGTGCAGGGCGACCACTCCAAAACAAAAAAAATATAGTATATTCATAGTATATTTTTAAAATCCATATAGTATATATAGTATAAATTTTAAAACTCATATAGTATGATATAGTATCGGACTTAGAATTATTTAGTAATATAAAATATATACATCATCAATAATAACACAAAGCATAGCTGTTATCAAAGCAATTTCACATATAAGGGGCTTACTCTGTAATTATTAGGCTAGGTATTAATGTGAGACTATAGGTTATTTAGGATAAAAGTTTACTTTTGGTTAGTATTTCACGTATATTTAATCATTTTTTTGGATAGGTCTCAGGTTCAGGTGCTGCAGACTATCTGGAAGGTGGTTTCTAGATAAGTAAAAAAATTAAAATTTCTGTTTGAAGTGTTAGAGATCAACTTATAAAACAAAATATGCATCTCTTTGGATGTTATTAACATAAAGAAAGAAAAAATTAAAATAGGCCTCCAAGTTCTGGTCTTGCAGGCCTCCAGATCTATTCTGGACAGGTTATAGATATTTTTTTATTTGAAGAGTTATAGGCCAACTAATAAAACAGAATATGCTTCTTTTTGAATGCTATAACATATCTGAAGAAAAAATTTAAATCAGCCTCCAAGTCCTGGTCCTGTAGGCCTTCATGTCCACTCTGGACAGGTAAAAAATTCAAATTTTTTATTTGAAGAGTTAGAGGTCAACTTATAATAAAGAATGTTATGAACATAACCGAAGAAAAAAATTAAAATCGACCTCTAAGTTCTGGTCCTGCAGACTATGGACCAGTAAAAATCAAACTTCCCTTAATTGAACAGTAAATGGTATATTTGTTAACAAAATCAGCTTATATTTGGATGTTCTTTATATATTTGAAGGAACAAATAAAATTGGCCTTCAGGTTCAGGACCTGCAGACCTCCAGGTGTACTCTGGACACGAATAAAACAAAAATTTTAAATTTAAGAAGTTAGATGTTTATTAAACAACATAAGCATCTTTATAGATGCTATTTATATGTTTAAAGAATAAATGACAATCGCCCTCCAGGTTTTGATGCTGCAGGCCTCCAGGTGGACTCTGGACAGGTAAAAAACAAAATTTCTTATTTATGTAGTTAGAAATTAGTTTATAAAACACCATAAGCATCTCTTTAGATGTTATTTACATATCTGAAGAGAAAATACAATTGACCTCCAGGTCCAGGTGCTGCAGGCTTCCATGTAGACTCTGTCCAGAGAAAACCTGAAGGCCTGAACTTGAACTCTTCAAATAAGAAATTTGAGTCTTTTATCTGTCCTGAATGAACCTGAACTTGGATCCCGTATGTTAATATTATCCAAATAAATGTATATTCTGTTATATAAATAGACCTCTATCTCTTCATATAAGAAATTTGATTTTTACCTGTCCAGAGTGGACCTGGAGGCCTGTAGGGCTTGACCCTGGGGACTAATTTTCAATTTTTTTCTTAGTATGTTAATAACATCCAAAAAGATGCATATTCTGTTTTATAGGTTGACCTCTAACTCTTCAAACAAAAAATTTGAATTTTTACCAGTCCAGAGTGGACCTGGTGGCCTGCAGGACCAGAATTTGGAGGCCAATTTTATTTTTTTTCTTCAGATATGTTAATAACACCCTGAAAGATGCATATTTTGTTTAATAAGTTGATCTCTAAATTTTACAATTTTTTACCAGTCCAGAAACCA
Source organism: Acartia tonsa (assembly GCF_053477335.1). Taxonomy (NCBI): domain Eukaryota; kingdom Metazoa; phylum Arthropoda; class Copepoda; order Calanoida; family Acartiidae; genus Acartia; species Acartia tonsa. The sequence goes on along the minus strand of NC_137262.1, from coordinate 32,661,677 downwards.
CCTTCTTTTAGCCTGCAGCACCTGAACCTGGAAACTTATCAAATATAAGTGAACTACTACCTAAAAGTAAACTTTTATCCCAAATAACCTATAGTCTCACATTAATACCTAGATTAATAATAACTGAGTAAGCGAAAGTGGTAAAACTTCCCCCTCACCCTTAATTCTATGAAAAATAACTGATATTTAAATCACAATCACAAACAAAAATATATTTTAAAGGATTTTCTTCATCTCTTTTTTACTGTAGAGCATTATGCATTTTTGTCATATCACAGTATCTTTTGAGCCCCCCGCAGGGGCTAAAAATAGGAGAAGACCTATTGTGAAAATAAGACAAAACGCTCCTTAAGAGGCGTTGTCACAAAACTGATAATATTTGTTTTTTGTTATAAATGTAATATTATATAGTATATATAGTAAATTTTGGTCAAGTAAAGTTAATAATATATAGTATACTAGTGGCTTCGCCCCTAGCCTCTAGGGGCTTCGCCCCATGAGGTAATGGAAAGTCAACCCTCCAGAATAATTTTATAGTTATATTTTCAAAAAAGTTATTCTTTGCCGAATTACTCTTTGGTAAAATTAAACCCAGGTTGTGCGCCGTATGCACAAAAATTTTAATTCGTAAAAATTAAACCCAGGTTGTTAACCGTATATCTCGTACGGGGTGAGCATAAGCGAGTACCCTGTATGCGGCGCAAGCTCTGATAGTCCCACTGATTGACCACATATACACAAAAATTGAAAACTCTCCTCTGTAAATTTTATTTAATACCTATAATTGCAACAACTTTTTAAAGATGTCAATTTTTAAAAGTTTTTTTTTTTTTTTGGGGGGGGGGGGTTCATGGGGGCTTCGCCCCATGGTGCAGTGGGGTTCCCCCAACCCAATTACTGGTTTTTGTTTACATAAATAAAAAAAAATAAAAAATTTGGAAATAGGGATTTTTTTATTTTTAGGGGGGTTGGGGTGTCCCACCCTCTTAGAAAATAGCCTAAAACCACCAGAGGACCAGTAGGTATATTCCCAGAAGAGTAGAGCCCAATTTGTTCAGCAGTTACTGAGATTTTACAAAAAAATGTAAAAAAAAAAATTTGGGGGGGGGGATGGTTTTTTTAGTTTTGGGGGGGTTGGGGGTGTCTTACCTCCCAGGAAAATAGCTTAAAACAATCACAGGACCAGTAGGTATAATCCCTGAAGAGTAGAGCCCAATCGGTTCAGCGGTTACTGAGATCTTAAGCTTCAGACGGACAGACAGACGGACAGACGGTCAGACGGACAGACATCAAGCTACTTTGTATTATAGATATAGTAAATTTTGGTCATATAGTATGATATAGTATCCAAATTCATCCTATATAGTATGCAGTGGTCGCCCTGTATGTGTGTCCTGGTTGGTCTAAATCATATCATACCTGGTAACTTATAATAAAAACAATTAAGGGTGCTGTCAAGAAATAAAACTATACTAAAAAAGAAGTATAAATCAATCTTAATATAAAATCCCAATTTTCTGTAATTATATTATTTGAATTTCTGTAACTTTTAGTATGACAACCATTCACTCAGATCACACTGCGAGTTTTCCGGCGGCCATTCAAATAGAAAATCTTAATTTACATAATTCATTGGAAAATGCAGAAATTAGAAAACGTGTTTTGATTTAAATCACATTAATTTGATAAGATATTGTTATACGAGGACGTGCATTAAAATAGTTGTTAATTTGTAATGCTACACAATGAAATGTGCCAGTTTTCAAAATCTGAAAATCTTTAATCTCAGAAAGATTTGCGAATCACCCATATTTGCGGATTTTCTTAAACCATTATAAGTTATTTCTTCCATCGTACTATAGAAAGATTTCCGCCGATATTAAAATGAAAAATTCTATGATTAAAACCGCTATCGAAACTAGTATTTGTTTTGTGACTTGAATTTAAATGATTATGGAAAATAGTCTGTAATTCGATGCTAAATACGATGCTATATATGATTTTTTAGTGTAGCTAGCTGACAACCGGTTCTAAATCAGCGGATATTTATCGGTTTCGAAGCCCTACTGGAAACAATTTTACTTAACTATTTTAAGCAGAGCTAGATCTTAAAATCATTTTAGTGGTGAGCCAGTTCGGGTCGAGATGAATTTCATCCAATCACAGCGCGGCATTTCATAAAATCCTGTGCTCTCATTGGTGGAAAGTTGGCTCACCCCGATCTGGTTCACCAATAAAATGATTTAAAGATCCAGCTCAGAACACATACCTACTTATATAATATGTTAACTTTAATATTAAACTCGACTATGAGTAAAGTATAGAAGAGAAGTGTAGGTACAATATTATCAATCTAAATATGCAAATGAACAATACATATTACTTATTTTATTACACAGATAAATAGATGGTATTAGGTCTTCTAGAAAATAAGTAGTTTTATTTTCTCAACTCCTCTTATAAAAATAACCGTGTTTCTAGATCATGTGGAGCCTTTTATCCCCCTCAGGGTTACTATCCCCACAGGAGTCTTCTAAACTTTACTAAACATAACATAACAAATTTAAAAAATCATATGAAAACAAGTTTTTATATTCTCAAATAGTTTGTTTGTTGTCCAAAAAGCTAACAAGAATATGTCCAATTTCAGGTTCTTTTTAATAAGCAGTTTGATTTAAGCAAAACATTTGATATAAAGTGATTTTCTAAATAAGTCTTTTTTAGCATTTTTCCAGTATTAATATCCACTTCATTAGAACCGGTTCTTAACCACAACAAAAAATCGTGTAGGTATAGCATCGTATTACAGACAATTTCCTACAAATATTAAATTTTGTTTTTTAAATACAAGTTTTGTTAGTAAAAACTGGTTTTAATCTTACATTTTTTCATTTTAATATCCGCGGAAAGCTGTCTTTAATACGATCCGAAAAATAACCATAAACGTATAATCCGTCACCTTTCTGATAGTTGCTACTGACCTTATTGTAAATTCAAATCTGGCCAACTTTGCAATGAAGGGAGATGCTAGTTGTACTGCATGGGAGCTCAGAGCACGATGGATATACCCACGGGAGTGAAGAAATAGTACAGCATCCGTCACCTAATCAAATATTTCAATATAAATCAAAAGATTGAATACTTTTGATTTTTAAAGCTAAGCTACACTATATCGATTCTTACAAAGTGTTCTTTTAGCGCATTAAACCTCAGAAAATAAACCACAAAAAATCATGTTAAGATTTTTAAAAATAACTGTAGGTACTATTTTTTAAAACTAAACTTAACTAAAATTAAATTACATCCAGGTTTCTAAGTTAACTATGAATTTTATTGGATAATCTGAACTTTTCTTTGTTAATTCCAGCTTTTTCAACTAAAAATCTTCAGATATTTAAATAGTTAGGTTAATTGAAAATCATTTTGTTAATAAATCTATTTTATTTTTTCCTTACCTGGAGCAAGATATCCAAACACACTATCAAAGCACAGGATTTCTTCTGAAACAAAAAGATTTCATTAAAAATCTTGTAGCTATATTCATTTCCTTGGTACATAGGTTATTAGGTATTTGACATTAATTACAAACTAAAATACAAAAATATTAAATATTAAAACTGAAACTTTATTTGGAGCCAGGTAAAAGTAAAAAAAGTGTTTCCTATGTAATATTCGTTACAAGTAACCTTGTATCTTTCTACACAATTTCATATACTTTAAAAACAAATGACACTTTGATATCAGCAAAGTATTTGATTAATGAATAAAATCAATTTAAAAAAAATGTTAAATTATATTTTTTTACTTTTTCGTCCAATATGATTAATCTTTATAACAAGGTTTCAAAAATAACTTTCTACCAAAAATAAATAGATTTAGGATGACTCAGTGTCTAAGAGAGATCAAAACTAAATCCGTGAATCATTCCTTTCACTCAAATGGCGATTTCCGCATTTATTTGAAACTTAATAGTCACAGTAAGTCTTCAGGATCTAGAATTCTTTTCGTCTTTAGTTTATAAATATGTGATTCACAAATATGTGCTTTAAGTAGCTTTAGGTGCTTCATTTTCTTTCATTCGTTCATAATTCGTTTTTTTTTTGCTAGATTAAGGATAAGAATAACGATAAAAGAGTACCTACATTAACTGCTCAAATACACAGTGATCAATTTGTGTATTCAACTCTCTAAGCTTGATGTTGTACTAAGCCGTTAAAAATCCACGAAACCACCTACACTAAATTGTATGACCGAAGAGTTTGAGAGAGAGAATTTATTGGTTTCCAGGGAGATGAAACCAGATGATCCCTGTAGTACAGAGTTGATACGAGAGAATCAATGGTGTTTACACAATACAACAAAATAATTGAAAGAACATAACAAACATATTATTCTAAAGTTAATTCGGATGTTTTAAGATGAAGGAAAATTCTTGAAGAATAAAGGTCAAGTTATCCATGCTAGATATTACATTTTACTTAATTTTTCCAACCCAAAAAAGCAGAAGAATAGAAAGAAAGTAAATAAGGATTAACGGCTAAAGACTGACAAGTATTTGATAGAATATATCATAAAAAAAAGCCAAGACAAGAATTATAATCTTAAATTGAAGGCTGCAATTGTTTCAGAAAACAAAGAGGCGACTAGCGAAATATTAAATGCAAATCATTTAATATAAAAAATGAAAAAATAATATTTAGCGAAATGGCAAGGACACCAAAAGATGCATGCATATATAGACCTGTCTCCTCCCATATTCCTCTCCCTCCCTCTCATGTCTCATATTGGTATTATTCAATACTTTTTCATCATGGACAGGTACAGCTTAAAAAGAATCCAAACTTTTCCCCCCCAAACTGTTTTCATTCAATAGAAAGCTAGCAATAAAATAATTTATCCTCAAGTGCCTTATCCCTTCTTAATAAATATTCCCCACTATCATGGTAACTCAGGTATAATGAACAAATTAAAGATTATCTGTTTCTATTGTTTTCAGACTTTAGAGTATAAAAACTTTTCTTTGCAAAGTAATTTAATAAATTTTTTTTTATATAAAAGTAATCATATACCTACTTCGTCTTCTAGTCTATCGCTATTTCACAAAATCTTCTACCCTTCTATTCTCTTACTTCGCTATTTCTTTATATCTCAATCCAAACTATAAAAGCTTTACTATAATATAACATTAGTATGTGATTTACAGGATGATGTTCCTAAGCAAGAATTAGATTGATTTATCATAGAGAAATGAGTTATTATTAATAACAATTTATTAAGAAATATCAAAACAATCTTTCTCTTTATGAAATTATCCTTAAATAACTACCTAAATAACTTTAAACATTTAATAAATATATCAAATATCAAATCTAAATCTTCACTGTTTCATGTGTATTCACCTATAGGAATAAGTTATCAAAGTTTAATTATTCTAAATTAAATATTGAATAAGGTTCATCAACCCTCTTGTAAGGTATTCACATCCAATAATTCCTTTCAATATCTCCTCCACTCCACTTCATTACAAATATTCAAATTCTACAATCAAAGCAAGTATAAAGTATTGGAATTCAAGAATAGAGACACAATCCAATATTGCTAAGTAGCTGGATTTGTAACTGCGTGTCACTTATGATCTCAGATACTACTTAATTTAGATGGGGGGGGGGGGGGTGAAATTTGTTTAAATCTTCCTGTAAAACTTCGAAAATTGAATATTGGCACTTTCCTTCTAGAGACTAGTGGGGTAAAACATCAATTAGTAGCGAATAAGCCACCAATAAGCCTCAGGTTATCTTTTCTAAAAATCTATTTTAATGCATGTGCTTTGATTTAAGTTCAAGGGAGGATAAAGCAGATTTTGGTAGGTTAAATGTTTTAGCCATGGTAGAAAACTTATCAGCATATATTTGTATTAAGGAATATGTCAATTGAGCTCATTTACTTCAAATTATCCTCCAGTCTAAACTATTGGTTATCTTCAAAGAATTTTGTTAAAAAAATAAATGTTTATATTAGACTAACGAAGAAGATGGAAGTTAAAAGACATATAATAAAGTTTTTTTAAGTGAAAGAATTATATAAACACTTTATAATGCTTGTTACTTTTTTAATTCTTTAATTTTTGACACAAGAATATGTAAGATTGTATAAAAAGTACATTAACATGTCTTATTTAGCATTATAAAATAGTAAAACCTTACTTAGCTATGCAAAATATATAGAAATATGGCTTCCTAAAATTTAAATGATTGTCGAAAATATGAAGAAAAAATAAAGAACTGTTTTATATCCAATACTTTACTTAAGTCAATATTTCATTATTTATAAAAAAATATAGGTAATAAATGTAATAAGTATTTTTGTATAACCCAGACAACTACCTGGTGACCTCTTTCGTATGCTAGCAAACGGCTTTCTGCTCTTTAGTAGCGACTTTGCTCTGTTAATGTTTATGACGCTATTGATTGATATCCAAAGACCCAATTTGAAGTCGGCACAGGGTCCACGGTTTGTGGACATACATTTATTAAACCCCTTCCCTTTGTATCATTTACTTGAACATTAAGTGACAACTATTTGAAGACATTAATATAGAAGTCCATCAAAGAATGAACTAAAAGAGAAAAATTGACTTCTAAAGTTATTTGATTATTTTGAATAATCTGTCTCTCTTTAACTTAATGATAATTTTGGAATATTTAAACAAATACTGAAGATTCCTAAATTTGGAATTTAAACTATTTTTCAGAATGTAATTTACATGGGTATTTCATTTAATTAAGACAGGGATTAGACAATGGCAGGTATACAAGCAATTCATACCCCAATAGGCAAAATTCTATTAGCTTTCTAAAACAACATTTTATATATGAATTGTGTATATAATATTAATCGGCAGGGGTTAGGATTACTTTATCCTCCCTAGTTCTAGTCCTGTATCCCTAATGCAACCAGACCATTAAGTCTAGAAAATTAGATCTAAAAAGCACAATTTAAATACCAATGAGTTTCTACTAGGAATGGATCTATTATTATCATGAACATTTAATAAAGTGAAACTTGTAGCTGGCTAAAATAATGATCTCCCCCCCCCCCCATCTAACCCTCTTTACCAAACCCTCCACTCCTATTGGATGGACAAACTGACCAATAAATGATATCAATGCAATCAAATTAACGACAATTTTTTCCCTATCAGAATATCCATGTATATTCTATACGTTCTTCAAGGAAACTTAATGAATATTGTAGATTAAATGTACTGTTTTATATGGATTTAAAACAAAATCAAGTTCTCAATTTTTGAAATATCAAAGCTTACTATTTTAGGTAAGCTTCCTATTAGTCCTTGACAACTAAGTGAGAGGAGAGTAACGATTAATCATTTTTGCAATACAGACAGTAAAGGAAAATTAAAAATAGATATGCAAGAGAAAAATGAAGATTTCTTGTTAATTTCATGTCAGGGGTGTATATTCTACATGGGATCCCCGGCTCAGGGGGGGGGAAAGAAAATAAAAAATAAGTGGTTGGAGGAAAAAAAAAAATGTAAAAATTAAGAAAACTGAAAACATTTTTTCCATTTCGCCCCCCTCCTTGGTTAAAAAACTAAAAAAATGTGTGGTAGGAGGGATAAAATAAATGAAATATAGAGTTCTTTAAATATTTTTCCATTTTTCCCCTACTTTGTGAGAAAAAACTAGGGGGGGAAGAAAAATAAAAAAAATTGTAGCAGGGGAAAAAAAAAATCTTGTGCAGAATATACACCCCTGTTTCATGTCTAAGGTTAAACTGAAAAATAATAATAAGTCAATACATGCAACTTTTACTTGTAGGTAGATCTGTAACAAGCACAATAATGTCCATAAATTGCGCACAAACTTCAGGCTAAAATTATAGTAACATAAAATTCATAATCTTCAACGTGACCAAGCTGACAAATCTTGAAACATGGTTCAATTATGGGGTCTTTAATCGGTGGGGGTAAAGCTATTTTACTCTTGCCCCTTTATTATTTAACTTAATTACAATAACAAAAGAGAAAAGCATACTGTAAAAATAATTATGGATTTTATTACCATATTCATAGTATTATATCTTGAATACTATAATTCCAACAAATTGGCATTTTTATTTATATAAACCAATGGACGTACATATCTTGGTTATAGAGAAGCTGCACTTTTTACAATAAGTGTGTCTGACAAGAGTGTATCTGTGGGTTAGACAAGTGTGTGTTTTACACAGAATAGGTGAATTCCTTTTATCTTATGCACTTTACTCTTTTTATTCATGATGCTTAATGTTTTTGTTACAACTTATAATGAAGAATAGGACATTAAATTTTTGTAATAACCTAGATTCTAGGAAAATGAGTTTTTAGAAAAACTTTTGTTGGCCCTGTCTTTGGTCTAAAATTTTTTAACTTCTAAATAATCTGATAAAACAGACTTGTCCTTGTTCAAAAAGCTCTTTATTGAAATTAAAACTACTGAATCATCAGGAAGTGAGGGGACATTGCACTGAAATTTACACTAGTGTCCAAACTTTTACACCAATAACTTTAAGCTGATTATTTAACATAGTTAGATCGTGTGTAAATGAATTTAGTTCAATAATTCATTACACTATAAAAATCCTGTGAATCATAGACAATCTTAATCTACAACTACTGTATAAACTAAATCTATAAAGCTCCATTAAGTAAATCTAAATACCACAAATGAAAGATTATAACTGTCCTTTAACAAAATAACTGTTTAAAATAATCCCACGACAGAGGTCGTAAAAAGCACCAAAATTTAATGGAATGATTGATAACGTGCAAAATTAAATCTCATAAAGGTCTTTTTCTAAACCACAACGATAGACTTTAAGCATTAGAGTAAAATTGGGGAGAATTAAGAAATTAATGTCCCTAATATCTATCTATTATCTCCCACTGATAATTTACAATATAAAAACTATCGGGTATAGATCTTTTCGTGACATCGCCTCTTAAGGGGCATTTCTTAATACTTTCACAATAGCTTTTCTCCTATTTCTAGCCCCTGCAGGGCCAACTGCCTAACCCTGCTTGACAATCACATAACCTAACCCAAAATAACCCAACAAAAGCTACTGTGAAAATACGACGAAACGCCCTTTAAGAGGCGATGTCAACTATACCCAAACTATCATATTTATATGAGTTATAGAGGATTTTTTAACATGGAATATTAAAAAGTCTAAAATTAAAGTTTAATCTTGAGACTAAGTTATCTCAACTAAATGGTCTAAACCCCCACTGATTAATGTAGTAAATAATAAGGCGTCTTGGTAGTAAAGTCATGTCATACGGTTTCATCAGTTCATGACATCCTATTCCTGCCATAACAACCAGGGTTAAAAGAGTGAAGTAATCATTAAAATAATAAGATATAAACATCATTCATTATTTTATCTTGGATAGCAATAATAATATCTGTACAAAAGCTTGCTAATTCCTAATCCTACCTATAAATTGTTTTGGATTATTACTTGCTTTTTCTTTAACTTTAAACATAAATAAACAATAGCTAAAATATCTTTTAATATTATTTAATCTGAATCTCTGTACACCTATCTCGTAATATGTAAGTGATATTGTATTATTATTGTATTGTTAGGCATAGTTTTATTTTCTCAACCACATGAAACATGCAAAGTCTATTACTTAAATAAAAGCCTCTTTCTCTTAGCTTTACTTTTATCATTTTTTTAACACAAGAAACATATAAGCGAATAGACAATTTTAATTTATGAAAGGTATCCAAATAACAAAAAGGTAACAGTCAAACGTTTACCTTAGTTAAGTTATCCTATTATATGCAAGCTTTTTAAGATCTACTGCAGTTCTCGGTAAAATATTATGCCGCTTAAAACAGTGTGCGGGGATGATCTTTACGTTTAGCCGTTTGGCAGCTAGCACCCTTTAAAATTCATAAGACTTTTGGCAATATTCGTTACCAGCAATATAATTATTTTACCGTGAACTGCAGTAGATCCGCTTTTTATGTCTGTAGCAAAGAATCTCATTAACAGCTGAGCTGATATTAAGTTCTTTAAAGTAAAGCTTCTGATAAGTCTAGGAAATATTTTTAACTTTTTGGGGGAGGGTATCACTACACTCCAAGAGAAATCGCCCCTAGAAAAAATTACCCTCCTAAAATTTTGGTTTTTGACTTTTACTCTCTAAAACTTGAATTGAAAAGATGGGGGTTCGACTTCTCCCTCTATCTTAAGTGCCCCTAGAGGCTTCAAGGGCCAAGAGGGGGGGGGGGGGGGCGTAAACTCTAGTAACATCTAAAATAACAAACCCTGGAGTATTTTTGTATTTCAGAATTTTATTATGCAGTAACAATTTTTGTACTAGGATACGTTACTTTTTAAGTATCCAACCATTTCAGGATATACCCCACATCCGCCACTCAAACAGCTCAAACTTTTTTCTGGCAATTTAGCCCTTTCACATAAAGTGATTTAGTAGGCCTAGTAAGGGAAAGGATTATTTCCTTTATTCGACCTTGCCAGTCATGACCTATAGGACTACTTATTAGCTAATTGTTTCAAATTAACTTTTATATCTATAATACAAAGTAGAACGATGTCTGTCTGTCCGTCTGTCAGTCTGTCCCTTGAGATCGAGGTAACCACTGAACCGATCGGATTCTACTCTTCAGGGTATCTACCTATTGGTCCTGTGGTGGTTTTAAGCTATTTTCTTGGGTGGTGGGACACCCCCAACCCCCCCAAAAACCAAAAAATCCCCCCCCAATTATTTTTTTTTTTTTTTGAAGGAGATTTCCATGGTCCTTTACGATTTTCGCCATAATTTTTTTTATCACCTCTTGGGGCAGAGCCCCTAGAGGCTAGGGGCGAAGCCGCTAGTTTGTTAAAAAGAGTTACTTCATAGTATTTTATTTAATCCTAGTAGCGGATGCGTCCCAAGAATCTAGTGGCTCTATATATTTAAGGTGGAAGGGAAGAGGCAGAAAAATAATCAACAAAACAAAATAACATTACACTACTCAAGGACGATTGTGAACCCTCCCTATAATGAAAATCTATCTTGTGTAAATCAATTCCTATACAATCTGTTTAATTAATGACTTTTTGACTGCAATATATCTTACAGATCGAGAATTTTTTAAAAATCAGTTTTAAATGTGATTTTAGAGAATCTTTATGGTATGTACCTAGGCTTCTTAAGGGTTATACTCTAATTCAATCCTCATTGTAAACAATGAAATCGCCACAGAAAACCACTATTCTATCTGGAGCAAAGCGACTATACAGGCAGTTCTTACCTGTATATGAAGCCAGGAATACAGAGTTCCAAACTGAATGTGCTCAAACACAAGGACAGGATTGTTCACCGGGGGAGAGTGGGTTATGCCCATCAACAGAATTATGTTCGGATGGGTTAGGTTCCGCAAAATCTGAATTGGTTTAACTCTTTACATTTTGCAAATAACAAAAGCTTTTGAAAAACTTGATGAGAAAGAATTAGATAAATACAGATAGCAAGGCACGAAATAATAATTAGGGTTCCGGAGCCGGATCCGGAGCCGTATTTTTCGTTAAAAACGGCTCCGGCTCCGGACTAGCTAAAATGATTTTTTAAAGTAATATTATAATTTGGCAACGGTCTATTTCCATATAATAAACTGAAAAACTATTATTACTTAACAAATAGACACACATCCTTCTACTTTTATATAGCTTTAATCAAATAAAAGCAAAATATTTTATATTATTTATTTTATTTTATCAAATTCAATAATGAAAAAAAATTTATATATTAATTTTAAGGTAGGAGCCGGAGCTGGAGCCGGAGCCGCATCAAAATTATACGGCTCCGACACCCTGCGAAATATCATACAATATTTAATCTACTATGGCCGAAAGAGGGACATTCATGCCGATCGAACCAAGCAATCCACGTACTAGCGACTTGCTATTCGCTTTTCGCATCTTCAAATGACATACCTGTCACCTATTAGTTGCAAACTTTTATTGAGATTAGAATCGATGTGTAGGAGACCCATTTTTAATATCTTTAATCATTACACAATTAGGGACAAGACTCGAACCTTCCTAAAATTTAACTGTAACTTATTCAACTTCAATAAATGTATTTAAGTATAAATGTATAACCCAGACAACTTATATTAAAACACTCAATTGAAAGTCAGCTTAGGGTCCTCACCCCGTGGAAAGAGTTACATTCATCTCGTGCCCCCTCTATTCATATCTATAATACAAAGTATTATATAAAGTACTAAGCTTTTTTTGTCTGTAGCAAAGGATCTCGCTAACCGCTGAACCGATATGGTTCTCTTTACTGTGAAGTTTCTGGTAAGGTTTTAGGCTATTTTATTTTTATAAAAAAATGTCTGATAGGGGTTTCAGCTATTTTACTGCCCTGTCAAGTCATATTCCTTCGAATGTAGAGCCCCTAGATGCTAAGGGCGCAGTCGCTAGTTTACTTTAAAATTTATTGATTGTAAAAATGTAAATAATTTCCTTGATTTCTTCTTGTTGTAAAAGAATGAGGTCAGGATGAAAGTTTCTAATTCTTACTCGAGTACTTCCCCACACCTGAAACAACAAAGACTTCTTTAGAATGGATAAAATCTTGAAAAATATAAGGTGTCTAAGAATTTAGAATTGTAAAATGGGAGTCCTTACGTAAAAAAGGTTGGGATGTTTGCAACTTACCTGGATGTTTTACGAAAACGGTCAATTTTGTCGTTAGTAGTAGTACTGATTAGCGAATCTTTAGCAATCTGTCGAAGAGGAGAGAATCTTATGATAATGGAGTTTCGGATCGACGAACGTAGAGACATATTTTTACTAAAAAGTAGCTGCACCAAAAACTAGGAATATTTCACGTTATTCAAAGATGAGAATTTCTTCCAAAAATACGAGATAAATATACCTTATTTCATTTAAGCCAAACTGGTAAATAATGAACGTGAATAATACCTTGCTGACCATATGAGTAGCATGTCCAATTTTGTAAGTTGGATAGTGTTGGTCATTTCTCAGCTCTGACCACGGGATTTCATGCATTCTGGAACACTCTAGTAACCCTACGCTGCTGCTTCTCAATAATCCCTGAATATAAATACGAGATGAGATACTATATATTATTATTAGTGAATTTCATGCATTCTGGAACACTCTAGTAACCCTACGCTGCTGCTTCTCAATAATCCCTGAAAATACGTAATAAGATAGAATATAATCGTAATTAATATCCGGGGTGTATATTTCCAATCTAGTTGCCTCTCTATTTCTTACCCAAATTAAAAAGTGAAAATACGGAATATTTCCGTATAGAATAAAATCAGAATTCACTTGTTGATTATTTACTTTAATATTCAATTAATCAAAACCAACTTATTTTAAAAGAGATATAATGAAAGATAAATCAAAATAAAATTATATATTTATCTGTTTATACTTACATGTACCTTTTTGTTTTCTTTTAAACTGACCATTTTAGTACTTAAGAAGAAAACAGTGCTCTCCCAAAAATCATTTGGCCACTGAAATCGCCACTGAAGTTAAAAATAAGAAGGGGGAATAGTTTTAGGCAACGACAATTTTCTTTTGCCATAACGGCGGAGGGTCTTGCGAGGAAAAAAATTATATGTTAATTTTACGAAAACTACCATGTATCACTCTCCCATATTTACAATTTATTTAAAATTGAAGGGTACAGTCGATCGACAGGTACTTTTACAGGAAACATTAGTCATGGCAAATTAAAAAAAAAACTAGATAAAATCCATGAAAATTAAGTTACGAAGCTGAAACTTAGATGAAACAGATAAAAATATAAACTTTAGTTAACCAAACACTTTGTTAATGTCAAAACACCATTTAATACGTCATAAATAAAAAAAGCTTGCAAAATTATTTACGACAACTTATTGCGATTCAAAACGTTGCGCCATTTTAATTTCAAACAAGCGGTTGCCAAAATATAGAAACAAAATTAGCAGACCTTACAAAAAAATATGCGTTATTGGATACAAAAAGATCATTCATTCGATCAAATAATTTTATCTATATAAATTATTCAAGGAATAATATAGCTAAGGGAAAATTCTTTAGAAAGTTTAAATTATTAGTTTTTTACTAAATTCATTCTTACATGGCAACCGTAAGAATATTTAGCAATAAAAAATCTCGAAACCTCGTAATAAGATTTGCTTTATAATTATCTTATTCTATTATTGATCTAACTAGCGGCTACGCCCCTAGAGGCCTCTAGGGGCACTTGAGGAGGGGGTAGTCAATTTGATAACCCAATTTCTTATTTTAGATTTTAAAAGAATAAGTAAAAAAATATTTTGGGGGGGTGGAAATTTTTTTTTTTTTTTTTTTTGGGGGGGGGGGGTATTTTTCATTTTTTTTTGGGGGGGGGGGGGGTTGGGGGTGTCCCAACCCCCAAGAAAATAGTTATAAACCTTCCCGGGACTTATGAGAAGCTACCCTGTTAAGGAGAACCCGATCGGTTCAGCGGTTAGCGAGATCCTTCGGTACAGACAGACACACAGATACACAGACACACAAACAAACATCCTGTTACTTTAGTATAAGGATTATCCTATTATCCTTTATAAAAATGCAAGATGTTTGTCTTAGAGTGTGTGTTTTCATTAAAAGATCTCACTACCCGCCGCTAGATCAAATCAACCGATCTTCTTTTTCGGTATGAAACGAGCAGGATTTTTGTGTTTTAATGTTGCAAATAAGATCTCAGAAACTAAACTGATGAGACCAAAGATTTGAATATAAAGCTTTGTATTAGTCCTGGGTTTCGTATAAGGTTATTTTTAAGTAATAGTTAATAAAGAAAGGATAGACCCGGAAAATCGACCACCCCACGTTGCACTCCCCCTCTTTTTTTTTATATAAAACCTCAAAGGTGGGGGAGAGTGATTAGAGAATACCCGACACAAAAACAAACCTTCTCATTACTTAGATATTTAAGATAATTAAAGGAGGAAGTAGAAGGAATTTATCCTTAATAGAGGAAATCATAATTTTATGTCATCATAATAGTAACAGGGATAATGGATAGATGGATATAGAATACGTGGAAATTTTGATATGGGCCTCATTTATTGGTTAGTTGGTTCCTCCGGTATGAGGGGAGGGGATGGGGTAAAGGGAGTGGATTGGGGTATCGTCATTTTAACTAGGGTTGGGCCGGATATCCGGTGTGGCCGGATATCCGGCCATTTTCAATATCCGGCCGGATACCGGATATTTAAACTATCCGGCCGGATATCCAGCTCTATAATTTTTTATACTTTACACCAAAAATCTCTGCTTTTTAAAATTTTAAATGGCTATAATTTTCTTATTATTGAAGCTAGAAGAACATTTTTTCTGAATAAGTTCAACTTTATGTAAATTTATATAAGATTTCTGAAGAAATTTTTTTTACTACTTTAATATCTGGTAATTTGGCCGGTTATCCAGCCGGATATCCGGTAATTTGGCCGGATAACCGGATATTTGCCGGATATCCGGCGTTGGCCGGATATCCGGCCGGTTACCGGATATCCGACATTTGAAATCAGCCGGATATCCGGTATCCGGTATCCGGCCAAAAAAGTATCCGGCCCAACCCTAATTTTAACCAGCTTGGATTATCTCTTTAGTAGAGTACATAAAATCTGGTACAATATCCAAGTAGTTATATTAATATTAGTTATATATATTAGTATATATATTAATGGATATTACAACCGAAAAAAGCCTGTAACTATTTGATTATTTACTTTACTTAAAATAATTATATTAATAATGCATTTTGGCGAAATATTGATCCTTACTAAGAAAATAATGCAAATAATTAATCCCTATGTCCATGATTTGGTTATTAACCACAGACAGATATTATTATGTTATTCTTACATTAAGAATTTCCTTTGCATTATTAAAGATTCAAGGTCATGGGGCATAGAAGTTAGGGGGTGGTTTTTACCCCCCTCAAACTTTGAAACCCCTCATTTTACTCCCAACAAAATTTTTAAAAATATCATTAGATTACCCCCCAAATTCTTTTAAACCCCATATTTTGCCCCCATCAAAATAAAAAACTTTGACGTCCCTGTCTTGAGATTGAATTATTCATTTCAGGCAATTTATGTTCAAGCGTTGCAGCTTAATAACGTTTACCCTCAGTTTTATTAAACTATTATTATTAGTCAAGTCACAATAAATTTATTATTTGTTGTTGTTTCAATAAAATTTAGAGGGGTATTTTTCTTTTTTTAAAATAGCTTAACACCACCGCTGGACCAGTAGCTATATTCCCTGAAGAGTAGAACCAAATCCGATAAGCATTTACATTAATCTTTTAAGCTTTCGTTAGACAACAGAAAGACGAACGCACAGACATCGTTCTACTTTGTATTATTGATTACAGAGATCTTAAGTTTCAGACAGGCGAACAGACAACATTCCACATATAAATGAAGCTATACCTTCTTTTCATGTGGATGTGCTTGTTTTGGTCGTCTCTCAGAGCCCCAACCTCCCAGGGGTAACTTCAGACCTCTGAAATTAGAATATTATTATTACAAATTAATAGTTATTTATCGCATCCTATTATAGACAGCTTTCCGTGGATATTAAAATATATAAAAAAAAGTTTTGTTAGGTCTGAGGGGCCAAAGCTACAATGTTTACTTACTTGATATTTTCCGAAGACATAATAAGATATACTTTATACTAAAAGACTAAAATCTTAATTAAGGAAGTTGTAAAAAGCTTTTGGTAGATTTTTCTGTATTTTTTGGAAGATTTTCTAACCTTATATTTTATGAAGACAAAAAATTAATAATTGGTTTACAGAGAATCTAGAGATATATGGAAAAGTAAATGAAAATATTTTTTTTAACCTTTCATACTTTTAAAAATAATTGGATGTTTGTGTGCTCAGTAAGATCATGAAAATTTTAATTTTCATGGAAGTTTGGTCATAGTTTCTAGCAGGGTTTAAACAAATTTACAATATAAAATCTAAGGCTTTTTAGCAGTAAAAAATAAAGTATGAAAATTGAAAATATATAGACAGGGGCGTCCAAGCTTTTTATTTTGGGGGGGGTAAAATTTTTTTTACCCCCCCCAAAATTTTTACCACGGGGGTAAAATTTGCTTGGGGGGGGTAATTACCCCCCCTGAAATCTGTTGGCAGGGGTAAAAGTTGTTTACCCCCCCCAAAATTTACCCCCGGGGTAAAATTTTTGGGGGGGGTAATTTAAATTTTATTAAAAATTTAGTATTAGAAATGCGCGCGAAGCGCGCAAAAAATTTTTTTGTTAGAGATTTTCTATTTTGGGGGGGGTATTTACCCCCCCAAAATTGTTTTGGGGGGGTAAATACCCCCTCCTAAATGGTTGGGGGTGCCTACGGCACCCCCAGGGTAGGGGTAAATTTTAAATGGGGGGGGGGGGTAAAATGAAAAAAATTTTGGGGGGGGTAATCGCCCCATTACCCCCCCCCCCTTGGACGCCTATGTATATAGAGCATAATTTGATATTTTTCACGTACAAAAAGTTATTAGAAAATGGTTTCTTTAATTACTAGCAACTGCGCCCTTAGCATCCTGGGGCTCTGCATTCAAGGGATAAGGAGGGAGCTAAAAATAAAACCATTTCAATGCTAATAATCTAAAAATGATAATTTAAAACCATCCCGGGACCCAAGTAAAGGTTCTCTCAACAGGAGAACTTAATCAGTTCAGCAGTTATTAAAATCTTATAAGGCCTTATTTAATTGTGTACAAGTTTTTTAAAAAAATCGTGCTTACAATTTATACAAAAACATTACAATTATTACATAAAAAATTTCTACTTCACATATTTGAGGAAATGAAGCGACATAACAGGACGGATATTAAAATAATAACACTTAGCTAAATTTAATGAATCTTACTTCTAAATGGGAATTGTGTATGTATATTGTATAATGTAATTCATGAAAGTAGGAATAAGACAATGAATGAAAAATTTATATTCACTCTTAATTTATGCCTAAAGCTACTTTAGGGACCTTTTCCACCTCCTAGCAAATTGCTTTGTGCTCTTTTTGGCTGTATTAATCTTTCTGGCGCTATTGGCTGATATTCAAAGACCCAATTGAAAGTCGGAACATGATCCCCACCTCGTAGGTAGAGTTACATACAGCTCGTGTCACTCTTTTCTTTTGCTTTGACATGTGGAACAATTAGTTCCATTGTCCTATCCCTGTATCCCTGGTTATACCTCAATGTTTAAGACAGTACCGTAATGTGCAAATCCTAGCAAAATAAGTCTCCTTCAAAATAGCTAAAATTATTATATCAAGTACAAATAATTTAATTTTAAATTTTCATGTAATAATATTTAAATGAAAACTGTTTCCAATGGGCTTATAGTGAAAAATCCAAAGAAACTTTTCAAGACAAGCGTTTACCAATTCTGTTTAGAAGAAAAAGTAACCGGACAATGTGTCACAAAAATCAGCCATGTGACGTCATAAAAATTAAGGATTATCCATCTCTTTTTAGGGGATTTCTTTCCCACTTCTCCTAGCTCTCATCGCCCTCATTTTTATGACTTTACATTTCTGATTTTTTAGACACTTTGTCCGGTTATGAAGAAAAAGTCGAGTTTTGAAATGAGTTTGCTCTGAACATAGGAAAAATTTCCTAAATAAAGTAAATAGGTTCGTCAAAAAAAAGGTTTAAGACCAGAACAATTTTGCAAGAAAATATGCGCACTCATTTAATGTGCAAAATCTCTGAAAAATTCCTTGATAATCCAACATTTTATGGGAAATTTTTGCTCATGACTTCCTCGAGACAGAGTGATTATGGAAGTGAAACTATTATTCTCAATAAAGAATACAGGGGTGGCTTCTTAAAAACAAATATAACAAGAGAACATATCGCGAATGTAGAAAAGCTACACTACCAAATTTGTCATGTAAAATTTCTTCGTCGAATTAAAAAAAGTGTTCTAAAATTATGGATGGGTTATTATCAGTGTTCAAATAGGTGTATAGCCGTAATCAACTTTTGATATTTATACATTATTATTATTATAAATGTTTTATATGATGATTCCTGTAGTAGTAAGGTACAATTCAGAAAGCGTAGCAACTCTATAATCAATACCAGAATGTCCGTACGTCCATTTTAAACATGTCGATTTTTAACTTTTTTGACAACAAATTTTTGTATGTTAAAATTTTCCGATTCTTTTGATTTTGTTAATGTTCGTTTGTCCTTCCATTTCAAAGCTTCGCTTTTATGGATGTTGACATCCTTGTTTAAATATATTTATTGCGGTCTGATATTAATGTTTAAGAACCCAACTCAGAATTTTATAGTGTGGAAGTTAGAATACTGTTGTGCTTTATGATTATAGTTATGTAATTTTGTGTGTGATTTGATTTTGTATCCCTGAGCTGAATCTTTAAATCATTTTGGTGGTGCGCCAGATCGGGGTGAGCCAACTTTCCACCAATGAGAGCACAGCACTTTATGATATGCCGCGCTGTGATTAGCTGAAACTCGGCGCACCCCGATTTGGCGCACCACCAAAATGATTTAAAGATTCAGCTCTGGTAAAATATTGTTTTAAATAAATAAATTTGCCATATAAACTTGATTGAATCACCATGATTAGAATTGCGTCTAGATGTATAAAAGTGCATTTAGTTAACAAAAACTCAATCATTTATTTTGTTTTGTCTTGAAATCCCTTTTTTAGGGCAAATTCAAAAGTTCATTTACTCTACACACAGGAACACACACATTTAACGTATATATTTTATCAAATGCATGCAAAAATTTCGCATAAAACTGATAATTAAATTGTTCATTTCGAATGCTAATCCAGTTGAATAACTTTTAAGCAAAATTCTTTATGATATTTAAGGTTTACTCACAAACAAAATATGAAATTTACTTATTTATTTGATCTCTTCAGGTATTTTTAATTGTTAATAAGTAGTTGGATGTTAGTTACATAAGATCTCTATATGACTGTACTGGAAAGTTTAAGATTTTAAGTAGCTTTACACTTTTAGATATGCTTTTAAATCTAAACAAAGCACCCAACACGATGCTAGGGGCATAGCTACAATTTTAATATAAAAGAAAGACAAAATAAAAATTTATTGAAATGAATTGTTTTTGTCTGTTATTTGACAAATGAAACGGAAATCTATTGATATGAATTTTTTTTCAGAATTAGTTCACTTGAAGTTGTTGTATCAAAACAGTTAAAATTTAATTTGTAATCTTATTCAATATTTATTTAGATATTAAAGTAAGAGAATAGAGAGTGCATTAGCATATATGTAACTTTACTCACGGGTTGGAGACCCTGGACCCAATCAAATTGGGTCTTTGAATATCAGCTAATAACGTCGAAAATATCAACACAGCCAAGTCGTTACAAAAGAGCAAAACGTAATTTGCTAGCAGACAAAAAAGGTCACCACCACTTGGGCCTGGTAGTTGTCTGGGATATACATTTATACTTACATTTAAATACATTTATTGTTTAGAGTAAAATAAAATCTGTATTAAATCTATAATTAGCCACTTAAATTAAAAGTTTCAACTTTATTACATAAACAGCTTATGAGTAAATGTAATCTAATTTGAATAAACAGTCAGAGCAATTATATTTAGAATTAAAGGAAATTTATTTGCAATTTTTTAAATAAAAAAAAATGTATCAAAAGAAAAGGATGTTATTACTGTTGAAATGGTTATGAAAATAAAGTGTATTATCCACATAAAAAAGTAACAGGATGTTTGTCTGCTTGTACAAAAGTTTCAAGCTAACTGCTTAACCGATATAGTCTTCATCTTCAATGTATCGGTTCCAAATTTAGCTTCGTAAAGGTCCTGGGAAGGTTTAAAACTATTTTGGTGGCGTCCCAAAGAATTTTTATTCTTGAAATTTGAAAATACATTTTTTTTCAAGTTAGACCCTCAAGATGACCTCCATAAAACTCCGGATTTTGAAATGTCTCATACTAATCTAAAAAAGATTCAAATGAAAATATTGAAGTTTAGAAAATATCATTAATTGTTTCACTCCATAAAGGGATAGTTGCATGAAGTGCATTAAATAAATTTGATTGCAGGCATAAGTTACAAGAATGCCATCTAATATATATAATTTTGTATTACAATCAATAGCAATTAATTAGGCACCACCAAAATAGCCATCATGCCGTTTGTGTGAAAACAGGACAGCCATTCAAGTAGCATATATCCAAAAAAATATTATTTTCAAGTCTTCATATTTTTTAAAGTTACCTGGTAGAAAATTGAAATTCTTTCAAATATATGCAGATTAATAAGATGTAGTTTAAACTATTGAACCGAAAAAAATATGCAGTTCACTAAATTCAAGTTTAAACTACCCCTTTTACAAAAAATAAAAAATATACATTTTAGCTTTGAGTAGCAGAAAAATTTTTGCTTAAGATGACATATCCCTTTCCCTGAGAAGTAGAACCATTAACCATATTGAGCTTGAAAAATTTATTATTGGAGGATTCTTTAAATTCAGCCAGCCAGAAAATGAAATAAATCCATCTTTTCATTTATATCAAAAAGCATTATCTTTAACGTTAATACAAAACTGATAAAAAACTCTTCATTTAATATCTGATAAATTCAGTTTGGTTAAATTGAAAAAAAGACTATTTTTCGTCCAAGCAAATGTAAGATTTTTTTTTGTATTAGTCATAGACAAATGATGCTTTAATGAAAGACGTTTGTCTTTAGGTTACAATTAACTATTGTAAAATAAGTGCTTTGATAAGCTTAAACCTTCCATCTTTTCTTTTAGAAGTTAAACGTCTAAAATATTATCTGAAGGAATTATGAAAATGAATATATATGATATGCGTGGATCATCAGGGGCGTCCAAGCTTTTTTTTTTTTTTGGGGGGGGGGGTAAAAATTTTTTAAGGGGGGGGAATTCGTTTATTTTTTTTTGGGGGGGGGGAGTTACCCCCCCCCCCCTTGGACGTCTATGGCGTGGATATTATGACAGGGCATTTTTTTGTCAATTTAGATTGCTAACATGGACTTTATTACTGGTAAGTTTGTTCACCCAGTAGGAGGGGAGTGGATGGGGTAAACAGGTGGGTAAGGGTATCGTTATTTTACCCAGCAACGAGTTTCACTGTATTAGAGTACATGATAATAGAGTGTAAGATCCGAGTAATGATAGATCTATTTAAAGTCTGAATTTAAAGCAAGCACGTTACAAGGACGTCCAAGGGGGGGGGGGAAGAAGATAAAATTGTGGTGGTGCCTAAGGAGGGCGGGTAATCTTTGTATCACATAGGCAAGGACTTCCAAGATTTTTTCCATTTGTAGGGGTGGGGTAAAAATTCAAAATCCATTGGGGGAGGGTCATCACCCTTTTACCATCTTTTGGACGTCCCTTACACGTTACCTTTTACGCTGCATCATAAATGTATGTATTTCCAGTACATTGATTAATTGGCAATCAAAGCTTTGAATGGGTATGATTTTGCAACTTATTTCTAGTAAATAGATTTTAATTAAATCAGTATTATGTAATATGTATTATTATTATCGTTTATGAATAGTCATGTCTTATTGAGCGCAGCAACTCTACATTAAAACATTGACAAATACATACAAAATATTTCTGTTAAGTATATACAACATTGCAAATTTCTTTTTTTTCGGTCCATACATTAAAGTAATAGAATAGAGGGGGCATGAGCTATATGTAACTCTGTCCACAAGGCGGGGACCCTGTCCCGATTTGGTATTGGGTCTTTGAGATCTGCTAATAGTGTTAGTAATATAAGATCATCCGAGTCTGAGCTGGACAGGAAGCAATTAGCTGGCAGACGAAAATAGTCTCTACCACTTGGGCCACGTAGATGTCTGTAATTATACTTATACATATATTGGCAATATTATCAAATTTTGAACTCAATTTTAACTATCTTAACCTAAATTACATTTAAATCAGGGAGTGAGGGAACATTATACTGGTAAGTGTAATGGTGTCCAAAGTTTAAGGATTTTATCTCATTCATTGGCTTAAAAACTTTGGGTGCTTTAATTAAATCTTGATAGGTCGGAACAAGCTAGAAGTGTCCAAACTTCTCTAACAATAATTTTAACCTACAATTGGGATAAATTTGTCTAATGTAATTTGGTTTTACATTAATTTATCTTGTATCGTCTTATCCCTGAAGATCCCTGATTTTTTTATTTGGTTATTTATGCATGCATTGGCATTAGCATTGCAATCCAAAGAAAAAATCTAATAGAAATTTGCGTTTGTTTATGTTCAGAACAGAAATAGTAAAATTTAACAAATTGAAACTAATTTGTATTACCTACACCCTACCATGCTTTATTACATAATCAATGGTTCCTAATTTATAGGTTAGATTAGAAACTATTTGTACAATATTACTTTTCTATAAATTGTTATTTCATGACCATCAAAAACATTCTACCTTATTTTTTTCTCTGTTGAGATCAAAGGTTTCTAATTACTGAGTGTTACTTGCGGAATTCCTAGTGCTACATTTTCAGGGATACATGGGCCAATGACTGTTTAAATAATCTACACCTTTATTTCTTCTTAATTTAATAAGGCACAAACAACGTCCAAGGGAGGGGGGGGGGGTTAAAGGGATGTTTACCCCCTAAAACTTTGAAACCCCTTATTTTCATCATCATCATTTGCCCCCCCCCCCTTCTTAAAATAAAAGCCTTAGCTGTCCCTGGGCATAATATCACATGCATTATCAAATTCCTGAATCCGTGAAAATGTTTTCACTACATAGTTTAGCAAATGATTCAGGGTTTGAACAAGAGAAGAGAAATAAATGTTACTGGTATTGATTATCTCAAAAAATCCACGTATTTTAAAAGCTGCTAGCTGCTAAACGGATAATAAGCAGCTTGAGAAGGCGGCCGATAAATAATCTGGAATAGGCAAGATCTGTAAATTTAATGATTGATGGGGAAAGCTGAACTGTAAACACGCATAAATCAATCCTTTTTTCGCGCATTCAAATCTTCATCCACAGTAGGATGAAAAATTAATTCTCAAACATCCCCATCCCTTTCCCTGTATCTCATAACTATAAGCAATTTATCTGAGTCAAAATTTCTTTTTATAAACAACATTTTATTATTAATTTTCTTCAAACGTGTTGCATATTTTAAAAATATTTTTTAAAAACAATTTTAATCTTTTTAAACCAGGACTAATAATTATCAATTTAATTTTAAAAATCAGATAAAAAATAAAAATATACAATTTGGAATAAATACAATAAATAAAGAATCATCTTAATTATGGTCCAACTATAAGCCAAGAGCTGAAAGTGCAAAATTTATATTTATATATGCATTATAAAACTGCTTAAAGGCATTATGCATCAAAATAAAAAGAAAGATATTAATGATGCAGTTAAAACGGTGTATAACTTTTTAAAGACCCTAAATAGAAAGTTTTTAAAGAAGCGTTGCTCCTCAATAATTCAAAATTTATGTTTATTTTTCCCCTCTCTCCAATTAGCTTGAAAGATGACTGAAAATTATTTCTAGGTTTCCCTCTATGAGAATCTACATCTAACTTAATTTGTACGTCCATCTCATGACTGTTTATAACTCTAGGGGGAAATAGATAAAGAAGCTCTGTTTAGTATTTATAAAAAATGACGCCATCCAATAATAACGACCAATGATAGGTCAATGCACAGACTAAATTACAAATGCCTGTCCAGTATACATTTTAATTAACCAATGGTAGTCCAATATAACGTCATTCTTTATGGGCACTATAAAAAGCTTCTAAAATAAATGTCGAGTAATGTGATATAGAATTAATTCATATTTTTAGACATGGTATTTGCGATTGGGTTCTGAATCTGTGTAAAGATTCCCTTAAAGTTTCAACTATAGTTTGAGGGTTTTCATTATGGTTAAGCAATTCTAGAGATCTTAAGTAAACTTGACGCAAACATAATTTTAACACTAGTCAAATCTAACCAACAATCAAATCCTATTATTATTATTATTAAAGAAAAGTAGTAATCTGTTTTTGTCTGTAGTGAAGGATCTCGCTATCCGCTGAACCGATATGGTTCTCCTTTACTATGAAGTTTCTAATAAGTCCTAAGATAGTTTTAGGCTTTTTAATTTTGTAAATAAGTCTGGGTATGGTTTTAGACTATTTTCTACCCTTCCATATAACTATAAATATATTTCCCCTAGAGGCTAGGGGCGTATCCGGTAGTATACATACAAAGCAAAAATGATTTTAATAAAAAATTGGTTTCTATTATTGCGTGATGTATATGAAGTCATACCCAATATTTTGCTACAAAAAAATAATATCACACTCATTTTCATAAATGGGAAAAAGTACTTGGTATATAGTCTGAAAATCTGGAAATACAGACGAACAATTTTCTAATAATCTTTTTTTTTTGATCATTTTACTGAATTTTTTTTACCCTTCGATTTCAACAAGTTAAGTTTTAAATAAAAATTTGTTTTAGATCTTAAAATATTAAAACCAACGTTGAGTAAATTTACTGTTTAATTTTGACTTGTATTAAAGTAAAAGTTTTAAAAATCAAAATTATCAAAAGATATCTGGATACAGTGATTCAATAACGTTACCTGAAAAAAATGAAATGAATTAAGTAAAATTCTCATTATAAATTTACATATAAAAATATAAGATTTCCGTATCCGTATATCCGTAAAGTAGGCCATCAGACAAAGTATTACATCAAACAAATTCATTATTATTATTTCTGGGTTACTAATACCATAACAAGGACAAATTTTGTACATACATTGGTAGCGTTGCAATGATATGCCAACAACATTAATGATAGCTATTAATCGCATCGTATTATAGACAGCTTTACGCGGATATTAAACTAGAAAATTATAATATCAAAATTAAAATATACGTAGAAAATTTCTGTAATACGATGAATCAGTTCTTAACTATACATGCTTTTCAGTGTAGTTAAGAACTGATTCTTAGTCATCCAAAATGTTGAAATATATATTAACTTATGCGAATAAAGGTACAAATTCTATTCTTATGCGATTGAAAAAAAACAATATATGTAAGAAAAAGTCTACAAGCAAAAATCTAATTATCTAAATCACACCGTTATACGGACGGAAATACCCAAAAATATACAGCAGTTCAGCAATTCACATACTTCTTTGTTTATAGAGTAGCTGCACTTAAAAAAACACTAAACTATTCTAAAATCATAAATATTAAATATTTATACAAAAAAACAGACCATTTCATCACTTGCTCTGTAATAAGCAACTAAATATAAACAAAGCTGTCTTTGCTAATTTATCTAATGAAAATGTACTTTAAAAAGGTATGCTCATTACCGATGGCTTTGTATTAGTTCGAATTAGAACACATTTTTTGTGTGCAAAATAAATTGTGTATGACTTCGCCCATATCCTATAAAAGCTTTGTCTATTAGGGTGATTGGGGATCTCTCCACATTTATTTCTATTTGAAAATATTACATTTTTAGTTTATTTTTCTCGACCATACTAATGGTGAAATATACCCAGTTGTCTGAGAATGTACGCTAGGTAAAAAAGTACAAGAACAAAATCCATTCGTACAGAATATCTGCTGTATAAAATCGGACCCTGAATTTGACTGGGGTCTATCTAATATATGATTAAAAATACATAGTGTCGCCAAATGCCAGACCATTTAACAAAAATGTTTGCTAAAATTTCACATGTACTGCAAAATACAACAATTTTTGCACATTATATAAATGTTCAGTCATAAAGGCTTATTCATAATTACCAAAAACGCTTGGAGGACTTGCTTTTTGAATTTAAGAAATCTATTTATCAACAGACAAATAAGAAAAATGCGAAGATGTCTTAAAGTGATTTAAATCAAAGAGCTTAGCTATCTACAAAACATTTCATGATCACAATCATATACTTTTGGATTATAGTCTGCAATACGATGCTATACATGATTTCTCAGTATGGCTGAGAAACGGTTCTTATCCCATCGGATATCAACCGGTTTCTAATCCATACTGGAAATTGTTTTCTAGTGCCTGTGATCGACTTATGTGGATTAAATTAGAATTTCGAAGGCTTGTTATTGCTGCGCTCTTGGTAAACAAATTAAGGGCTGAGCAGCCGCTTCTTAACCTCGCATAAGCCTCAAATTTAAACTCGCTTGTGTGCAAAAAAAATAATTTCTAAAAAGATGTACTGTCCGTTTAGGAAAATGTTTATATATCCATCTAAATTTTAAAGTTTCACTGAGGTATAAGGTTTCACTGAGCCTTATACGCGGCTGCCGAGCCCTGAACAAAACTGTTATGCGTTTATTTTCTAGTGACTTTGATTGCATGATGTGGAAGAATAAATTTCACGGAAGAAAGAAATTCTGTTTTTACACTAAAGCATTTTTCCTTAAATCACAAAATTTGCAGATTTTAAAGATGAATAGTAAGTGATAAGACAATGGGGGATAAAATGATGTATACCCTTTATTATGATAGAAAAAATTACTTGGTTCGTGGTTCGAAATTATTGGTGGAAAAGTTAGGATACTGTTAGCTAGATCCAATAAACCAATATTTAATTGAAGCAATCACATTTTTTAAGTCAACGATTAACAGAACGTTCTTATTAAAATTGGGGTATGTATCATTATAACTTACATACCAATATCCGATCCCCCCACCGCTTTTATTTGTTGTTAATTAAGTTGTTTTGAATGAACCCCCTAAAACAGACAGATATGAAGTAAAAGCAAAATAACAATTATCTAACACATATTTTAATAATGGATGTATATACGTGGAACTTATGACATGAGAAAAATTGTATTTTGCTTACTAACATGGAACTCATTTATTGATCAGTTAGTTCATTAAGTAGGGGAGGGGATTGGATTGGGTAAAGGGGGTAAATCGTTATATTAGCCCACTGCCTGTTTCACTTTATAAAGAGCAGTTAAATCTGGTGTAAGATCCAAATTATAATATATCCATTATGATAATACATGAAACAACAATGTGAAAAAGTCTTGTAATCAAAACAAATTTCTTACTACTGCTTTTTTACTTTATGTCATTTAAAAAGAAATTATATTTTATAATGTTGTATTATGTTTATCATTGCTTATATAAAAGTGACAAGATCTGTGTCTATTTGTACAAAGAAACTCTGTAACCACCGAACCGATATGGTTCTCTTTTACATTCAAGCTTCTCATAGTATGTCCTGGGAAGGTTTATTACGATTTTGGATGTGGGTACCACCACCCTCCAAAGAAAAATGGGCCCTAAAAAAATAACCCCCACAATTTTATTTCTTCATAAAAATAAAACTGGAAATAAGGTTGAAGTAAACTCCCCCTAACACCCTCAAGCACCTCTAGAGACAGATTTCTATCTTGTTACTTAAGAACTATTTTATCTTTCATTGATCTAACCCTAGGATCATTAATCATTTAATTAAATAAAAGTTAGTTGTAATAAAATGACTTAATGTATGTAAACTTAATTAAATCTAGAAATATACTCGTTAAAATCAGCAAATATCAAAAACAGCACATTAAATCTTTCAACTTAACTACTTTTAAAGAATAATCATTATTAGGGCAAAATTATTTTCAAGTTAAACACTAAATTATTGTACTAATCAACAGCGACTACATTAATAACTCATAATGAAGCTCTTTATAGTGCCTATAAAAAATGACATCATGCAATACCAATGACCAATGATGAAATACCCAGACTAAATTACCAATGACAGGCCAGTATACATTTAAATTGAGCAATGTTATGCAATCTCAGTTATGAATCAACACCAAATTTAATTTCCCCTCTGTCACGATTGGTCTGTTATGTTTAAAATGTCATAAAAATAAAGGTATCTAAATAAATAAAATAACAAGAATAGTTTTGCCCATGACCAACTACAAGTTTAGCAACATTATCTTATATCAAAGACATCAAACATCAAACATGGACATCACTTATTGGTCAGTACATTCATCCAGTAGGAGGGGAGAGAATGTCGTAAATGGGTGATCGTTATTTTAGCTAACTACAAGTTTTACTTTATTATAGTATATGATTATCTGGTGTAAGATCCAAGTAATGATAAATCCATTGTGTTTTCTTCTGTTGAGGAACTGGCGCATAGAATTAGATACTGTAGAAATATGGAAGGATGGAACTACGAACAAATTTACAGAGTAGCCGCGCCCCCAACAATGCAATATATGTCATATGTCTTTTTTATAATTAAATGAAAGTTGACTATAAAGTTTACAACCGTTTTGTAGGTCAATAATGGACTTATTTACAGTCAATTAAACCGATGGATATAGGATATACGTGGATCAAGATCTAAACTAGTTTTTTTTTAGCCCCAATGTTCCAAAGTCCCGGTCTAACAAAACTGGATTTAATCTTATAATTTTCAATTATTTCAATATTCATGGAAAAATGTATGCAATATAATGCTATACATGATTTTTCAGTGTGACTAAGAACCGGTTATAATCCAGCGGATTTTAATCGGATTCGAAGCCATACTTGAAATAAATTTGAAAATCAAATTAAAAATTTCTTGGTTACGCTTACACAAACATAAAAAAAACTATAATTGTTTTTCCTAATTATAATTTTATTAATTAATGTGTTCATCAAAGCATAACATGTTATGTTTGTCAGAAAATGATAAATAATTAAAAAGCAACCTGTTGGTTAAAAAGAAAATTATGCTTACTTAAAGCTCATATTAACAAAATATTGTTAAAAGGATTAAAAAGTCATTTTTGGTAGGTAATATCACTAAATCAGTAATGTTTACAGTCGATTAAAATCCTTTGAAGAACATCTTTTATTATTTTATTCTATTTTTTAAGCATTCACTTATTTTTTTATATAAATTTCCCTTATGGTTAATTGAAGTTCCTTAATGTGTTTAAATATTTGAACTGGTTCTCAGCTAAACTGTTTAGCATCTTATTACAGACAATTTTCATATTGTATATTGAAATAAAAAAGAAACTGGTTTAAAACTAATAATTTCATAATAATTTCATTTTCATGTTCACAGAAAGCTGTTTATAATAGATATAAGAAGTTAATCTTAACAAAGTTTATTATCCAGATTACTCCTCCCTCTCCCTCTCTGACACAAGCATAAAAAATGTGTCAAACTATTTATTACCTGTTATTTTGTGTCTATCCACAGCAATTCTGGGGGAAATTACCTGGCGGGGGAATATGTCCTACATTTAGGTCTCTAAATGTAACCATTAAACAAAAATCATTTTTAGAAATTTTTTTTCAGTCTACTAATCAAGACGACTGTTTCTATAGGGTCCTCAGTGTTTATGAAAAATGTAAGATTTTTTTTAAAATCTAGAAAATCTTCAAGTGTTTTCAAAAGCTTATTTCCTTTTGTTTAAAACATACTTTTAGTTTGAAGAAGATTATAATGGTTTAATTATAAAAGATTTAAAGAAAACTAAATGTAAATATATCAAATTTTTAGGGATCTATAATATCAACATGTATTATTATTTTATTCATATTTTGATGGTTCTAACAATAATAAATTCGAGGGAATTCTATTTGAACCTTTAACCTTTCCAAGTATATTTTTGTTGTATGTTGAAAAATATGTCTTGATATTTTTTTACAAAATATACAAAAATCCCTCAATAGTAGAATAGTAAATTATCGAATCGTATTATAGACAACTTTCCGCTCATAGTTTAACTAAAGATGATAAGATTAATTCCAGAATTTGTTGGCCCTAAGAGGACCTAAGACCTGGCTAGCAAAACTGATATCAATTTATAATTTTCGTATAAGATTGCCTATGATATTTAAGATTCATGAATTTTTAGTATGGCTAAAACCGGTTTTAATCCATCGGCTATTAACCGGTTTCGTGAGCTAAAATATGAAACTTTTTAACATTGTAAATATAGAAATTAAGAAATGATAGGAAAATATGATTCCAAATTACATTTACAGAAAAAAAATCACATATATTTTCAATAAATCACTCGAAATGATAAGAGTAACCTTAAGAGTTTAACAGAATACTAAACAAAGAATTAATATATCTTTTAAACTTACAATCATGCATTTTGCATTGTAAAACTGCACAGAGATAAAAGAATAAACAACCTTTCAAAATAAGGCCCTATTACCTAATATAGATTACTTTATCTTTATCTCATAATTATTGAAAAAAAAACAGGTTAAAATTTGCCGCATTTAAAAAAAACATTTATAAACAAAAAGGTTAAACTAGATTTAAAGCTTTTAAGGAACAAAAGCATTGCTTAAAATTGACAAAAATAATTATCAATATCGCATGGGAAAAAAATATTTTGCAGTTGTCAACAAATTATGCCTCAAAAACCCTTTTTTATGGCATATAATTTTGGAAATATGAATAAGTGTATTAAATTAAGCAAAACTTTTTTTTCCTTAAAAAACACACTTTATTTTATTCACCTATTCTATTAGATATTTGTCATGAATTGAATTCAGAAAAAATATATATAAATAATTTTTTAGTCTTTTTACCTAACACCTTATCAATGGATTGTTTGCCTTTGATAATTTCAAGTTCGAATGGTAAATAAATAAGAAATAAATGACTAAGGATAATTTTTCTTGTTCAATGAAAAACGGTATATCGCAAATTAGGGTTGTATTGAAGTTTTTTTTATAGAAAAGTTTTATGAGATCATAACGATGAATCACGAACACTAGAGTCATATGTGTCTATTTTTTTTATTTAAGGACTATGTTATACTATTTTGAATAATAGAGGCTGCGCCCCTAAGATGTTGGTTCTCTATATTCACAAGGGTAGGGAAGTAATTAGAAAACTCAATCGGTTCAGTAGCTATTAAGATTTTAAGCTTCAGACAAAAATCCCTTACTACTTTCTATGATAGGATGTGTAATACAAAGTAAAAATAGAGCAATGTTTGTCTGTCCGTCTGTCTTTCTGAATGCATAAAAGGATGTCGTTAACTGCTAGAATACTCAATCTGACTCAGCTGGCCATAACAAGGTCTACGGATATTTTCTTGAAGATAAACAAACCTCAAAAATAACAGCAATGAAATAACCCAATAATAAATAATATAAATAAACTGATTTTCTAGAATGTAATAAAATTCCGCGAGAAGCCTATTGAAGCCAAACTAAATAAAGGTTTAATTCAGAATAGCAAAACGTATTAACAACGCCCGCACATACATATGAGTGATCATACAAAGAAGAAACAAAAAGGCTGAATCAAAATTAGCAGAGTTTTAGATAAATTGATGTACATTATTTGGTATTTATGAGGCAAGGTTAAGTAAAAATCAGAAAAATTAAAGGGTAAGTATACTTGTAAATTCAGAAAAAATAAGATTATTATAGAATAATGGATATGGAAACGTGGATATATTAACCCTTACAGATCGGGGGGGGGGTCATATTGACCCCCCCCTCTAGTTTTTTCAATGTCATTTTTTTTGTAGGTAAGATGGAGAGCTGTGACTTCATGACTTTTTAAGTTTAGTAATTTTACGTCGACAAGAGTTGATTTTATTAGGATATCTGGTCTGTGTCGGTCGTGGTGTCCGGTCAAAGTCGGTTGGGTAGCACCAAAATTAAAAAAATATTCTAAATAAATCTTAATTTCTACATTATGACTTTTGTGTATAAGGTAGAAACCTAAATTTTTTTTGGTGAATACTGAGATATCAATGAACTTATGAGAAATGTGGTGTTATGACCGTTTGACCGCACCCTGACCGACTTTATGACCGATTTTTGTCCGGCTTTTACTACAGACATATATAATGAATATCGTGGCTTCTATTACAGCTAGAGACCTAAATTTTTTTTTGGTAAATCCTTGAGCAACAACAAACAGATAAAAATATTAATTGGCGCCGCCAACCGCCGTTTTACCGCCGTAACCGCCGAAAATGGCGGTTTCCGTTATTTGCCGTTTTTCGGCGATGATCAGAAAAAGTAATTTTTTTGTTATGAAAAATAAAAGTTCGTCCTAAAATTTGGTCATCCTAGCTGCAAAATTGGCCGCTCTACAGCTGTTTTAAAATTTAGCGGCTGGCCGCTAAAAAGCGGCTAAGGAGCGGCCTGGCCGCTATGACTAGAAAAAGTAATTTTCTCTAAAAATACACATGAACCACCAGAAAAAAATTTTACGTCTTTATCTGTAACAGAAGCCAAGATAGAGGGGGGGGGTCAATATGACCCCCCCCCGATCTATTAAGGTGGGAATAGGGGCCCGATCTGTAAGGGTTAACAGGGGAAAATTTATCGTCTATTTCAGTTGCTAATACAGACCTCGTTTATTGGTTAGTTCGATCATTCAGTACGAGGGGAGGGGATAAGGTAAAGATGAGTGGATTGTTATTTTAGCCATGTGCCTTTTCATGAAAATCTAATCAACATCCAAGTAATAATATACCGATTATTTGATTAAAAGATTATCTTTAGGTATAATCATACCATGACTAAATAATCTTGACCATAATCATTGATTTTAAACTTTTATAAAACTTTTAATTGATTTAGTTTGCTTCTAATTATCTACTTTGTGAGAACACTGTTATAATTTTCTTATCTCTGTACGTCATCTTGTGTCACACCTTCAAATCAAGTCAAGTTCAATGTGTGAACACTTACTTTATATAATGGATGCAGAATATACGTGGATATTAGGATAAGGGAAACATGGACATCATCTATTTGTCAGTTCCTTCATCCAGTAGGAGGATGGGAGGGGATGGAGTAAAGTAAGTAGCTGGTGGTATCGTTATTTTAGCCAGCTACAAGTTCCGCTTTATTATAGTACGTGACAATTTGATGTAAGATCCATGTAATAATAAATCCATTGGTTCTAGTATGTGTTTTGCTTCGATATTCAATGCACGTATGGATATTTCATCTGCCAAAAAACTAAAATTATTTTATACTTTTTATCCCAACATAATTAGGAGAGCTCTACTTACTTTGTTTAATTATTAATTTGTAACAAGCAGAAAGACTTTTTTTCATAAAATGATTGACTTTAAAGTTTTTAAAATGCAATCAAAAAACAATTTTCGATATAATTGACAGCAATACGTTTTCTTAACAAGCCAAAATGAAATTTTCAATTTGTTGAACAATTTCTTGAATTATTATAGGGTTGTAAAAGGGAAGTAAGTTACTTTTTAGTTGGGACATTGAAAATATTTCTCCTCTCTTTATATAAAAAGTATTTTTAAACCGTAAGCTGTATATATGTATGTAGTTTAGATGTAGCTTTCAATGTTTTCAGAAGAAAAAGAAAAAAAATTGGGCGGGGGGGGGGGGAGGGTATTTTTTTAGGAGCGGTTTCTCTTGGGTGGGTGGAGGTACTCTTGCCCAAAATAATTAGGAATCTTAGAATTAGGAATTAGAAGATTCACTGTAAAGGAGAACCATATCTGTTTAGCAGTTAGAAGGATCCTTTGATACAGACAGAAAGGAATCTTTTTACTAGAGGCCTCAAAATATGTCTAAATATGTCTAAATATAATTCTACCCCCTAACTGTTTTATTTTCTAAAAGACATGCATGACCCCTTTCCAGCAATAACATTAGTTTAGACAAAAACAACTTTTACTATGATTGTTATTATTTTACTATGATCCCTCTAAACTATTTTTCAACAGGGGTGTAAGTTTATAATTTGGTGGTGTTACTTTAAATATATGAAAAAGTGATTAAAAAATAGCAAATCAACCCTTAATAAAAATTATTTTAGAAAGGGATACTCTTTTTAAATTTTTTTTAGGGGGTTGGGTGCGTATTGGCATGGCTTTTTACTATACATTGACCATTGTATTAATATGTACTTTTAAAATAGCTTTAAACCTGACCGATAATATCGTTTTAGAGAACTTGTTTAACACCTTAACTGACAAATAGAACAACATGCTTCTTTTGTATTAAAAATTGTAATAAAACATAGAATCTCATCAAGTATTGAAACAAATGGAGGGGGTAGGGTGTGTAAAAGATGCTCCAATGGCTATTTAGCATATATTTATCTTTTTTTACAAGAACACATACATACATATGTGAAGGGGTAAGTAAGTGTAGCTCTGGAGAAAGGAGCTAGAATAGCGTAACAAAGCGGAACAATGAAATCTATCCAATGATTATCTATCTATCCATCCATCCATCCAATAATTATCTATCTATCCATCCATCCAATAATTATCTACCTATCTATCCATCCAATGACTATTATAAACTTTCTATTTTTCTTTCCAAAATAGAATTTTTCTGGTTATGTCTTGTTTAAATATAAAAAACATACTTTTAAATTTTAACAAATTTGAGGAAAACTTTCTACAATTTTTAGAAAATTTTATATCAATTATTGTAGTTATTGTATTAAAATAAATTTCCAGATTAGTAAGAACCTACTCGTTATGTTTCTTTAAAATTTTATTTAGTATTTTTATTCTTCGCTACTTATGGTTATGGATTATCCTTGTTTATTTCAATAATAACTTTAAATTTCTTTTGTTATTTATATATTTATCCATTAATGACAAAAGATAAAGGTGATATAATTCTTTAGCTTAAGGCAAATTTGTTGATAGTTATTACTTCAAACTAACAAAAAAAATTTTTTATATCTCCTTAAAGCAAACTTTTTACTCCTTATTTGATCTACTTGAATCGAATTATATTTTATTTATCTTTAAAACCTCAGAGTCAAGAAAGCTGTTATTTTCAGAGTCCTACCGTTCCAAATCTTTGCTTATATGGATGTTGTCATCCTTGTTTATGGGAAACCAATAGCATAATTTTGAGCTATTTTTTATCCTCTAAATTTTAACGTGATTTGATGCACATAAAAAAGATCCATATGAAAAGTGTGGTTTCTTAATTTAAAGATGACATGTTTCTTGGATATTTCATGACAACAACTTTATAACAGTTATTTGTTATATAATAGGGTTTTACGTATATTACAGTAAAATATCTAGAAAAATCTGATTTCCAACTTTTAGTATTTGAATTGATTGGTTGGTGCACATATAACATCATATTGAAAGTGAAAAAAACAAGGTCTGAACCATAAGGTAAGTAGTTTGGGGCAAAATTTTGTTTCTTTAGTTGACATATCGCTGTCTGTCATATCCTAGGAGTAACAAAACATTGGGCTGTAAATTGTGCTGGTCCCCAAAGTTTTATAAATACGTATTCTCATGCGTTGGCCTTAAAACAACTGAGAATCTAATAAATTAATAATTGGTTTGTAAAACTATCAGTGTCCAAATTCTTTCACCATAAATATTTATCTACTATTAGAAAAATTTTGTTTATCCTAAAAAAAATCATGTAGCTCATTTTATTGTCCATTATATTATCCCTTAAGATCCCTGACAGTATCACACTACATAACAAACTGTTACATAAAGCATCATTAAAAATAACTTAAAAGTCAGGAATCTAGGAATTGAAGTACTAAATATGAAACAATAAATTAATTTTGACGGTTTCTATTCGCGCATTTATTCACGCTGCAAAATAACTGTACCTTATTGAGTAATGGCCTTTCCCAATTTTTTAGGCCTTTTTATGTCGGTTAAAATTTTGTACAGACATAATGTACAGGCTCCGCCTTGAGGCCACTAGTTGCCTTTAAAGTTCATCGTTTTTGTAGATAATAGATCCAAGGAACATTTACTGTGAACTGCAATAGATCCCTTTGAAATGAAAGTTACTAAACCAAATATTAATTCAACTTTTAAAAGCAGTATATCCCCTTGTAAATAAACTTGGATATATGTTACCGATAAAAGAACATGCAGATCTTATGAAAATAAAACTTAAAGCTTAATGTTTTGCTTCCTTTATCCCTGCTAGACAATAATAAAAAACATAAACTTAATGATGTCAGAGATATAAATTATCAAATTAATAATTACACGTGTTGCCTGGAAAAATATATGTTATTTAAGAATTTGTAGTAATATTATAAAATTCGAGAAAAACCAATAGTTTGAAAATGAAAGTAAAAGAAAAGAGGAGGTCTTATGTCCAACCTTTGTATTGGGTCTTTGAAATCAGCTAATAGCATTGGAAATATAAACACACCTAATTTTCTACAAAAGAACAGAAAACAATTTGCTAGCAGGCGAAAAGGGTTCAACCACTTGGGCCAGGTAGTTGTCTGAATTATACATCTATAATCATACATTTATTGTTTGAA
The DNA here is from genome assembly GCF_053477335.1 of Acartia tonsa. Taxonomy (NCBI): domain Eukaryota; kingdom Metazoa; phylum Arthropoda; class Copepoda; order Calanoida; family Acartiidae; genus Acartia; species Acartia tonsa. Next base: position 32,624,248 of record NC_137262.1, on the reverse strand, counting down.
ATTAGAAAATAAAGATTAAAATTTTAGCAAAATATTGAACAGTTTTCAATATAATAATATTGAATTATGTTATTTTTTTATTAAGTTTTCAAAGTTTTTAAACAGGTGCATTATAACTGTTAAATAAATGAATGTATTATAAATTGGATTATTATTACAGATTTTCATGTTTTCTTATTAAGTGAAACACATAGCGGGCTAATATAACGAGCCCCCCCCTTCCAACCCCTTTACCCCTTCCCTCCAACTGGATGAACGAAATGACTAATAAATGAGGCCCTTGTTAGCCAATTGATGATAAGTTTTCCCCTGTCATAATACACACGTATATTCTATATTCATTCTTACATAACAATATTCAATCCCATTTCAAAGTTAAAATATAAAACTATTGGATATTCTTGTCCTTGTTATTAAATGTTAATAATTGATAATTCCTTTCTCTTTTCAGCATTAAAGCAATAAAGTATGTAATAGCATTGCTAAAAACCATGGCATTTTTCATAAGAAAAAGTATAGAATATGGACAAGAGTTCTTGTAAAAGAACAGAATAGAAGTGTAAGGTTGAAAACGATAGTGGTAGAGAAAGAAATACGTTTTCGTGCGTGTCACTGAAGTAAAACTACAGCTCGGCGTTTTTTTTAATATAATTAGAGTAATGCCTTAGCCTACAAACAAATGCACCGTACTAGCATAAAAAGTTACATACAAATATCTTCCAATCAAAGGGTTGGGTAATTTAAGCCAGTTACTGTACCTAAAACCATTTTTACTAGGGCAAAGGGACGTCCAAGCTTTTTATAATCTTAAAGGGGTAAAATGAGGGGTTTCAAAGATTAGGGGGGTTAACATCCCGTTACCCCCACCCTTGGACGTCTATGTTAGGACTTTTTAATTTTATGATTATAAGTCCATGTCTTTGAATTTAAGAGTTTCTTTTCCAATTTGTAGATTGATATATGCTTTAAGTAATTCTGTTCCATTAGACTAAACACAAATATGGAATAGAGATAAGTTTTATAAAAAACAAAATTCTATTCTAACATTCGAGGATTTTAAAAGAATTTTGGAAGATTTTTAGTAAAGTATTTTTATATCAAAATTACTTAATCTATAATAATTGTAATAAATTAAATAACCTAATTTGAGTATATATCTATTTTTCAGAATTCATATCTATGGCACTGGCAAAACAAGGAAAGTAAAATTCATAACAATTTAAAATTGAAAGTTTATGAAAAGTAATAATGTATTTTTAGAAAAACTTTTAGCTTGTTAATTAAATTTTTAAAATGGATAAATTAAGTTATCTTATTCTTCTCCCAACCAAAAAAATGTTATTTATGATCTTTTTCTTCTGGTTTCTGAATTTTCATCCAAATAACTATCTCTATTTTCCTGGCCAAAATCCAGATACTTTTTCAATAGCAGTACTAATCTATTTATGGTTGTTTAATCTACTTGTCTTTGTGAATGTCACAAAGAGCCAAAAAAAACTGATTCAAATCGTTGAACCAAAAAAAACTAGATGTAAAAAATTAACCAGATGCAATCTTTTTTATTAAAGATTATTTGAGGGGAAAAAGTGGTGTATTAAATATTCATATGGGTGCTTTCTTGCAACTAAGGTAGTTTTCCAAACATTCATTAGTGGCTTAAAAAATTTTCTTGATAAATTTCTTCATATTGATGCGTACACTTACCTAAAAATAAAAGTTTATTTAAAACATAGTTTGACATTGTAAACTTTATACAACTGAATTTTTTTTCGAGTAATAGTTTGGATGGTTATAATAAATGTGTAAGTATAAATGTATAACCCAGTCAGCTAACTGGTTCCGGCGTTGAAGACATTTTTCGCCTGCCAGCAAAATGCTTACTGCTCTTTTGTAGCGACTTGTTGATATTTCCGACGCTATAGCCTGATATTCAAAGACCCATTTGAAAGTCGGCACGGGATCTCCACCACTGTGGGTAGAGTTACCTTTATCTCGTGCACCCTCTTTCTTTTACTTTAGTGTCGTTCCTAAACGAAGATGCTAAAAACTTTTTGTACGTTTAATTGCTTATAGAGATTATATTCTCAGATCCATTTAAAATAATTGGATTTCTGTTGTGTATACAGTGATAAAAAATAATTATTGTGTCCTATGGTTCCTGTCATCCTTGTTGCCAATATCAACAAGAAAAGTGTAAATTAAAATCCGATTCTGAAGTCCATCACATAATTTAGTGTTACATTACAATATCCAGCTAGTTTTAAAATGATGGCACTGTAATATTATAGAAAAAAAATATGGATTTCAGAATTCAAGTCCAACGAAACAGGGATAAAGAATCTGGGGAAATATTATTGTGCCTCCAATCTATTTGCTGAATAAGATTATGTAATTTTTCTAATCATATTGTGCAACAGTTTGTTGTAATTTTATATATCAATTGTATATGTAAAAAGACTGACAGAAAGGTTGGAGGAAAATCTGTATTTCTATATTTTATAAATGACATCCCTCTTTCCCAAAGTTTCTGTAAGCTACCTAAGGGAGATTGATATCTCATCCTTTGTCCTATTACTACATGTGTATAGAATCCATATATTATCAATTGGATGTTGCACCAGTGATACTCGCAGCTGGAAAAAATAACTATAACCCCCATCCTCCCCCTTTGCCCCTCCCCTCCTACTAGATGAACGAAATGACCAATAAATGAGGTGCCTATTAGCAATCTAAATTGACGAAAAATTTCCTCCTGTCACCTTATCCACGTATATCCTATATCCATTGGTTATAATTAGTTCCAGTGCTCTGATTTTACAAGATAATCAATTCTAAAATTAGCTGGAGACAAAATTAAAACAAAATTATATCATAATCTGTACCACAGAGATAGACATTCAGATTAGAAAAATGAATAAAAACGAGGTTAAAAGAAGCCTGCAGGAAATACACCAATCTAACTGCTGAGAGACTGTCCAAAGTAGACCTAAAATAACATTTATGATGCCTATAACTTTTTGTTATTAGAGCTGAAGGCTTCAAATTTGGGGTATTGGGTCTACTTGTGGCAATCTCCAAGTAGTTATATATTTTCTGCAGGCTTTCTTTAAATACGCATTCGCGAATTAAAGGAAATGCCAATGGAAAATTTTCCATAATCTGGAAACTTAAATATATACCCTTTGTAAATATGTTTTGCAAAAAGGGTTGAAATATGAAAGGACAAAACTTAGTTGTTTAAACCATCTTGATATACAAAACTAATTCAGATCTAAGTCACTAAAATCTATTTTCATTTTAGTTCAACCTGTCCGGTTTTTTTTTCAGAATCTAAAAGTATAATTATATCATCACAAGATATATTATCTATAAATCATATTGTATAGTAATAGTGATATAATATATTTTTTGCCTAAAATAAATATTTCTCAATCAACAATAGGAAAAATATAATTAAATAAAGATTGGAAGAAATCAAAAAAAAATATTCATTATTATTCCACCCTCTTCAGTCTAAATTTATATATTAAAAGATAAGTAAAAGTAGATAAGTTACCTTAATCTTCATTGATGCTAATCTAAATAAAAACTTCACTATTGAATATGTAGTAAAATCAACCATTAATTAAATAAACAATTAAGCACACTTCATCATAGTATATTGTAATTATTCTTATAACCTCTTTTCACATCTTAATCAAAGGAAGTCAAATCATTAACTGACGATTAACATAATTTAGCCAATAATCATAATATTAATGTAAAGCAAATTAACGTCCATGCAAAGTTAAATTAGAAAAAATACAAAAAAGCACGTCATAATGAATTAGCTGCTACACCCTTAGCATCTAGAGGCTCTATATCTAAAGGGATATGGAAGGGCAGAAAAATAGTCTAAAACCATACCAAGAATTATTCATGCTAAAAAAATAGCCTAAAACCATCTCAGGACTTGTAAGAAGTCTCACTGTAAAGATGAACTATATCGTTTCAGTGGTTAGCGAGATCCTATGATTCAGACAAAAAAAAGCTTATTACTTGATTTGATAGATGATAGATATGTGCACTGCTTCTAAAATTTTAAAATACATAAAATAAGTCACAAGAAAAATATGATTATTGAAAAAGTGACGTAAATAGCGTGTTTGTATGAACATTAGTAAAGCAAAGTCTGTATGCTAAATGATGCATAAAAAGTGAAATGAAGTAATAAATGAATAAATAAAAAGTTTTTGAGAAATATGCACGCTTTGCCGTTTTTATGGCACATGAGTTTTCCCCCCCTTCCAAAGTGATATACATATGTACTATAATAGTTATTTATGGCATCGTTTTATAGACAGCTTAAAAGTTAATATAAATTTTAGTGAATCCAATAAACTGAAAGATTTTTGTATCTTCATATCACTTTCAGTAAGAAACCTTTTCTATAATCTGGGTATGTCTTATTTAATTTCACCATTCATTTAAAGTTTAAAATTAAGGCTTTTTGTAAGACAAATTTAATGAAAAAGTTAAATATTAGGAGCCAACTTTAAATTTTCAGGCACTTAAGAAATAATTGTATTTTGGTAATTTTTCTTCTATATTTAAGCCTGAACTTTGGTTTTTATAAAACTTTTAGTCTGTAGAAAACCATTATAACTTTAGTTTAAAATATTATTACCAAAGTTTGAAAACTATACAGGTGATATTTTTCTCACATTTAAATATATATATGTATATACATATATATATGGGCTAAACAAGGACATTTTATTAGATGAATGGAAAAGAAGCAACTAATACAATAATTTATACAAAACATTGTGATATATTTTAGCTAAAATGACATTCAATCATTAAAGTAAAAGAATAGAGTGGATATGAGCTATATGCAACTGTGTCCACAGGGCAAGGACTCTGTCCCGATTTTGTATTGGGTCTTTGAAATCAGCGAACAATTTACTAACAGACGAAAAGGGTCTCCAGACTCCACTACTTGTGAAAGTCGGGTAATAGAGAAGCTTCGTTCAGAATGTGTTATAAACATATATAGCACATTTTGATATATCTAAATATACTGTTTCTAAGAGAGTTTACCCTTTGCAGGGAGGGAGGGGACATTGAACTGATAATTACACTAGCCCCCAAAGTTTTAAAATAAAGTTTTCCTATTCGTTGGCTGAACAACTTTGGGGACTTTAGTGAATTTTGTTTGGTTGATGCATTAAGTTTAGTATCATTATTGGGCATTTACATAAATTTATCGGCCATTGTCTGATGCCTTTAGATCTCTGGAGGTAACCATTTGCCATTTTTTAGACGTCTGACATCATCAAGGAAAATTTGGGTGTTTTTACAAAGTTTTATGTTATAAATTTTTAATTTGAAAACCTTTAAACTAAACAGACTCAGGGATCTAATTCTAAAGGGATAAGACAATGGGCGACAAATTGATTACAATTAGCGGTTAATACGTTGATACCAACCAATCAAAAAATAATTAAAACATAAAGTTAAAAAAAAACGAATAATAAAACGTTATTATAAAACTTTGGGGACAGGTGTATTAAACAGCCCTTTGTCCACTCCCTCCCTAGAACACACTACTGCAACTTCAATAAGACAAACCGCTATATTAGGCCCCTTAAGTTTAATCTTATTCCACCTAACTTTTCTGCTTTTCAAAGCTTATCAATTATGAGAAAAGTGGAATGATTCAACGCATATTATTGTACAACTGCCTGCTTTGATTTTCACAAATGCAAATAAGTACCTAGCTTAGATGATATGCTAAAATGGTGTTTATTATTTGATTTTAGCTGTTTATCTAATGTGTGATATTTTCCATATTGTCTAAACACTGCAGAAGATATTGTGTCTTTTGGTTTCAAGTCCTTGAAAATTGTTTGTCTGTTTATTATTTGTTTCTTCACCCCTCATATGAAAGTTTGTTGGCATAATAAAGATAATAATTTAATTGAGTGATGGGATATTTCATCTGAAGAAGATCTTGCTTTCATCTTCGAGTCAAATCTTAATAACTTTTTTTAAAAACAACAACAGAATGCTTTATTAAAATGAATATAGAATACGTGGATATAATATTGACAGGAAAACAATTTGTCGTCAATTTTAGTTTTTAATATGGAACTCATTTATTGGTCAGTTGGTTCATCCAGTAGGAGGGATGGTATTGGGGTAAAGAGGGAATCATTATTTTGGCCTGCTGTACGTAACACTTTATTAGAATAAATGAAAAAGTAATTATATATTGATTTTTATATAAAACCTGCAAGAACCAAAAAGAAATTCATTTGATACTAAATGTTGATCATTATTGACAGGTAGAAAATAGTTTTTTTCTTATTGAATAGTTAATGTTTTTATGAGATTAAATTAATACTTTAGCCCCAAACTTTAAAAATTTTGAATAGTACATTATGTTAAAAACTTAAAAAGTGTTATAGCTAGGAATATAACAATAAAGGAAATAATAATCCTACCATAATTCAAATTCTTCTTTTTTTATTTTAAGAAAAGAACTAAAACTATTTCCCCTTTTAAAATATCCAAATAGAACAATGACTAAAAGATAAATCAAATTCACTATAAAAAATTTCTTAAAAACATTAGTATCAAAATTTCGTTGCAATGATTTTCATAAATTATTCCTTTTCCCTGGTATTTAAATGATATACATATATGCAATAAAAGCATAACAACGATGGATGTAGTTAGAGCCGCAAATGAATTACTCCTTACCAGAACACCTTAATTTAATGTGCTATTTTTTGACAGAGAGAGAGGGGACAATGGGATGTATATTACATTAGTTCCTAAAGTTTTATTATAACTTTCTATAATATCGTTTGCTTAATTACTATTGGGACTTCAGTGAATTTCGATTGGTTGATTCATTAATTTGAATGTTCAAACGTTTCAACCACTAATTCTATTCTACAGAAGGGATAGTTTTGTATATTAACATTATGGATGCACATCAATTTAACAGCCATTGTACCAAAAAACATTCTTTTGTTAGAAAGTCATGAAAAAAGGTGCAATATAAAGATAATTTCATTAACATAAATTTCGTTATTCGAAAAAAATAAAAAGTTTAGGTATTAATTTTAAATATGAAAGTGCTAATTATTATTTGTATATTAGAAGACGTGATTTTTCTTTAAGCTATAAAAGCACTTCTAGGGCACGATATACAATTCATGTATTTAACTCTAATTCACAAGATATATAAGCAGTAAAAGAATGACTAAGAATCAAGATCTGCATGCTTTACCAACAGATTACTTGTAAATCATTTTTATAGTTCAAACAGGAAAATTTCAGAAAAATGATTTGTTGAAATTGTTAAAATATTTCCCTACCCAATCGATTTATTATTACTTGGATGTTACACCAGATTTAAACGTATTCTTATAAAAGTAATATTTGTAGCTGGCTAAAATAACTATACCCCTTATCCAAACTCTTTACCCCCTCCTCTCCTCTGGTGTCCATTTTAGCAACCTAAATTGACGAAAATTTCCCCTGTCATAATATTAATTTACGTCCCCAATGATGATGCTGAAAGTTACCCCTTGTGTAGATTACAATTAGTGGATTAAACGTTTGGACACTTAACGTAATTAATGAACCAACCAATCGAAAATCAATCAAGTCACCAAAAGAATATAAAAAAACATTATTAAAAAACTTTGGGGACTAGTGTAATAAACAGCCCAATGTCCCCTACCTCCCTGATTCTTATTTGATAGTTTGTAACTTTATATTGATGAAATGTAAGCATACAAACTTTATTAGTCCCGACATGAAAAAAATACAAAAAGTTAGTAAAATGCAGTTTTTTCATTAAAACTTTTATTCCTGCTTCGATATTCAGTTAGACTTTAGTGCTGTTATTATCGCAACATAGAATATATAGTGAAATTAAACCTTTGTCTGAATTTTTTTGGTGGAGTGTCCAAACGTTTCAACCATTAATTGTAATTTACAGAAGGGATGATTTTTGTCTCACCATTGGGGATGTACATTAGTTAATCGGCTATTGTCTTATCCCTTTCTGATAATGACCAAACCATTGAAAATTTATGTCAACAAAAAGCCTCCAAGATTAACCGGGAACATAAACTCATTTATTTTCTTTGCGAGGACATTGAACCCAGATATTTCACTCATGATATTCAAGTTATATATTGTGGTGTACACTTTTATCTGTTAGAAACAGCAAAAACATTTTTTGTGTGTGGATTCGATTTTCAGCTTAAAATGTTTAAAATGCCTTTTTTCTAAAACCATTCTAATTTAAAGTTTTTTCTCTTAATGGTTTACAAAAGTCGAAATATTACCTCTTTAATTGCACCTTTGTCTTGCGGTCCTTTTTTAAAAAAAATCCTACTTACCTTTTCCTGGATCAAGTTTCTATATTTCTTAATTAGCTTGTTATATTACTGACATACTAGCAGTATGTACAACAATTTGGCGTTTAAAACATCAAAAGTTTTTGATTTAGCTACTTCATTAAATTTGCTGCTTATAAGAAAATGAATGTTTTATTTTTTCCAGACATTTTGTAACATTAAAAGTTGTATTTTTTCACCAAAAAAATGAGGCCTTTTACCATGCATAATTAATTATATTATTTTGAAAATAGTTTAATGATATTTCTAGATTTTAAATTAAATTTTAAAATAACAAGAATATTATTGTTTAAATGAAAAGCAGCAAAAAACAACAGAAAATAGTAATAGTAATAGAATTCATTTTTGATAATGAAAAATGTTAAACCAAATCTAAAACAAAAAAAATGAAAATCATTTTTGTTTTTAATTATTGATCATGTATTGTATTTTTTGCACGGAATTTTTTATTGCAAAATTATGCAATTTTTTTGTTATTAGCATCCACCTTAACCTAACATTTCACCTACTCCCAAATGTGCACACAACACTATCAATTTTTATGTTTGTAAATAGCAAAAATATTCTTTATGAATAACTAGCGGCACCGCCCCCTAGAAACCTCTAGGGGCATCTAAAAAGTAATGGGAAAATTTCGACCCACCCCCAATTTGCATTTTGAGTTTAAAAAAGAAAAAAATAATTAGGGGGGGAGGGGTCATTTTTTATTGGTAGGGTGAAATTATCCACCCCCCAAAATAGAGGCTTCAATGTAAAGGAGAACCATATCGGTCCAGCTGTTAGCGAGATCCTTTGCTACAAATAAAAAAGCTTACTATTTTATATAATAGGATACCAATTTAAGTTTAATTGAAACATATATTAAAATGAATTAATAAAAATCCAAGATAGTTCTAGATATGAAGACTCTTGAAAATTAATTTCTCCTTATTATTTCATTTTGTTTGATAACCCCCATTTTATGTGGTACTAAAGTTTCACACACAGACAGTTATCCAGAATATTAAAATTATCCTACAAACACTAAGGGATTTATTGACTATAACTTTCAAAAATAGACTTTTCTTTAAAAAAAAACTGTGTTGTTTGTGTTACCTTATTATTTCTGTGGTTTTTATTGAAATAATCAAGGAGAGGAAGAGAAAGGACAATGGGCTGTTTATTACACTAGTCCCCAAAGTTTTGTAATAACGTTTTCTTATTCGTTGGCTTGACAACCTTTGGGAATTTCATTAAATTTTGCTTGGTTAATTATGATGAGTGTCCAAACGTTTCAACCACTAATTGTAACCTACAGGAGGAGTAATTTTGTGTGACATCTTTGACCTGTTAGAATATTATGAATTAATATCAAAATCCGTGTTCAAAGAGTCCGGAAATTGGGGCAAACCTTGTGTTTCATGCCATCATAGTATTATTCACTACAAGTAGGGATGCCATACAGGACCGGGAGGGAGAGGACATTGGGCTATTTATTACACTAGTCCCAAAAGTTTTACAATAACGATTTCTTATTCGTTGGCTTATAAACTTTGGGGACTTTTATTGAATTTTGATTGGTTAGTCTATTAAGTTGAGTGTTCTAACATTTCAACCACTAATTGTAATCTACAAAAGGGTTAATTTTGTGTATCATTGTTGGGGATGAATAACCAATTTATCGGTCATTGTTAGCTGGGTGCTGATTTTTTTGCTGATGATATATTCAATTAAAAATATGTGAAAATTTAATTTTTTCATGCAGTTTTAATTTTTAATAATGATATAATGATGAATTTGCTTTATTAATTTTTCTGAAACATTAAACAAAAAACATGTGTATTGATTTATTTTTAAAAATTAAATAGAAATTATTAAAAAAAACATTTTCATTTTTATTTATCTTAAAATAACACTGAACCATTTAAATCTTGATTAATCTTAAAATGTAAATAATGTAATAATTAAATAATTAATGTTTAGATAATGGGATAATTAAAACTTCAAAATAACTAACAAACTTTTTAACTTAATCATTTCTCTATTACCTTTATGAAGTTTTTATATTAAAAAATTGGAAAAAGTACTGAATTTAAAAAAAAATAACAAGATTAGTTTTTATAAAAACTTATGTCTTTGAAAAAAAATAATAAACTAATGTTAGTCCTACAAAAAAGTAGTAAGATTTTATGGCAGAGAACCGGTTCAAATCCAGCGGATATTAAACGGTTTCGAAGCCATACTAGAAATTAAAATCTAATTGTACCAACAGATTTTTTTTGACAGAAAATAGATAGATCGACTGGAAATTCATAGACAGACAGACATACAGGCCATCGTTTTAGAAATATGAAAAGCCATGAATGTTGCTCTAAATACACTTTTTCGAAACATTTTAAAACATTTCCTTGTTTAAAGGTTCTAAACCTTTTGACCCTATAACTATAACCTTATTAATCTTATTTTGCAACAGATTTTTTTGCTGGAAACCGTTGCAAATGCAAGTATTAGCAAATTCAAAAAGATGCAAATTTTGTTGGTATATAATATGTGTATTTTTTAGTGTTGGTTCATATACTCATGTGTGGGAATTATCCACAAAATTTTCTCAGAGGTGTTGTAGGTTATGTTTATACATTACCGAGAATAATTCACATATAGCAAAATTTAATAATTTAAACAGATAAGTATAGTAACAATATATGACGTATTACATATTTTGTTTTAAAGTTCCTATTCTCCGCATTTTGAAATCATAAAAAATAAGACAATCCCTAATTTGTATATAACTTTTTTTTTGTAAATAATATATTAAAAGCTAAAGAGTTTTATGGTCAGATTGCATTTGGTTTTTGCCTTGGAATTTTTCAAATTCATTATGCTAGTTTTTAATTTTTGGAACCAAAAGAACCTATTTTATAGATTCTTTACTTTCCATAAATAAATATTTGTTATTTTGTGCGAATACTGTTGTATGTTTAAAATCCAATAACTTTTTTCTCTCCAAATTTCAGTTGAACAATCTACATTACAAACATACATGTTCATTTATTAATGGTTATTATTTCATTCTTTTAGCTTTTTTTTATTGGCGTAGCTACTCTTCAATTCCAAATGTCCGTTTGTCAGCCAAGTTTAGGAAGAAAACGTGATTTTCTCTATCTAAGATACCAATCAATTACCTCATACGGGCGAGGCTGATGTCCATGACACTCTAACGTCAGGTCCAATAACCAAGAGTAACTGAAGGGAGCCAAATGTCCAAAGACCTGGGACTCTATTTAAGATAGACGGCTCCCTTTATAACATAAGCTGTTCTTCTTACTATTATTATTATGGATGTTATCATCCTTGTTTTTATCGCATTTACTCTTTATTGATTAACTTCCTACCAACTGCTAGTCTGTTAGTCCTAAACCTAAGATATTTCTAATACAAAAAATTTAGTGAATAATTAAATTATTTAATTAAGTATTGTCAAAATTTCAAAAGTTAACAACAATATAATATAACAAACTTTTAACTTAAAAGAATTTGCTTTTTATTGTTTTTACATATGGTCACAATCGTACATGTTTCATTTATTAATAATTATTATTTCATTATTCTGTCTGTTTTTATAAATTATAAAAAGCTAAGGAAGGTGGTTGAAAGTGGATTAAAGTATGGCTTTAATAATTGTTATGATCTGATTGTTAAGGATATTTATAGTAAAACATTAACCAGAAGGTAGTTAAAGAAATTAATTTTCAAATGTTTTGCTTCCTGTTTATTATTTACCTTTTAAAAAACTACGACCCTATAAATTAGCAGCTAGAAAAATAGATTAAAACCATACCAAGACTTAAATCTGACAATAAATTGCCTTTTAAACATCACAGGACCTAGGTGAAACATACCTAAAATAGAGAACCAAATGGGTTCAGAAGTCAATGAGATCTAAATCTCCAGACAAAAAAAACAGAATTTTTTTTTGCTACACTTTTTACTTAAATTAATAAGTGACATTAACTGAAAATAAGTTATTTATATAATTTTTGGCCTATTAGATTTACAGACAAGTTTTTATCAAAAGCTAAACCGAAAGTCTGATTACAAAACAAACTAACAACAAGGAAAATTATGTTCATAAGTAATGCAGCAACAAAAGACAACATACTTAACGAACATAAGCTGTAAGACAGTATTATTTATTTCGAAATTCAAATAATGAAGTTATTTCATAGCTTCATAATAATTGATTCATAACGAATAATTAATCTAGGCATTTGCTATTTGCAAAAAATATTTTTTTCTCCATAACGGATTGGAAACCGATTAATATCCGCTGGATTACAGCCAAACTGAAAACTCATGTATAGTATCGTATTAATTCACTACGTATTAAATCATAAAATCAATAGGTTTAAATCTTATTATTTTTAATTTTCATATCCGTTGAAAGCTGTCTATAATACGATGATATAAATAAATATTATTTGTTTAAGATGCTTTAAGGTAGGACGGTCAGATAAACTTACAGAACAAAGTTATGGAATATAGGCGCTAATAAAAATAAATAACATAGTTTTTTAGTAATAATATATAAGAAACTATTGTATTGCATTTGTTGAAAGTTGTTTGGCTATTAATATTTGTACTTTCAAAACTTTTATAAACCTTCTTAAAATGATCATGAGGTAAAACTGACTTTACTATAGCGTTTTATTTTCTACTTTTGTGTTACATAAAATAAAATCTATTGCAAGATATCTCTTGAATTCAATAAATCTTAAATAACGCAGAACCTAAAAATGAATATAAGTTTACTTTGATTAAAAAATCAAACAAAAATTGGTAACATCGTACTAAAAACTGAAAAGTTGTGAGAAAATAAAAAAAATAAAACTAATTCATTAATAGCAAACAATTTTCATGAAATTTTTATTATCCTACTTTACCCCACAAAATTTTTTACAATTCTACTGAAAACACTAAAAATATGTAAAATTTGTTGTAAAAGATAGATGCATCTGAAGAAAGGTATGGCTGCAATGGACCTTCTGCTCAATGATTTTAGCCGTGTTTTTGCCCGATGCGTGTGGACAAATGGGAAATTGGCACCCCCCCTCACCCTCCCCACACGCCGATGTAAACAATTAATTTGTCTTAATCGCCAAGTCATTTATCCCTGAGAAACAAACAATCATTTATTGACCTATGTTGAATGTTAAAAATATTGATAAAATTAGTTTGAACTACCCTCTCCTTCAAACTTCACTATACTTAGAAACGCGGTTCTTTTGAACTACTTTTCATCTGTAGAGAGGGATAGGTAATCTAAATAAATATTTTATTTCATTGATATACAACCCCCCATGATGCATTACCCCAATTGTAGATAATTACAATTCCTTGTAAAAATCTAAGGTTTTTATGGGGCTGCTATGGAACCTTAAGTTTTTTCTTTAGATAATTTGTCTTCATTCCAATGCACGCTACCATTTTCGGCTTAACATAACGTTGCCATTCAAATCAGGGATCTAAAGGGATAAGAAAATGGTCGATAAATTGTACATCCCCAAAGATGATACTCAAAATTTCTCTATCTGTAAATTATAATAAGTGGTTAAAAAGTTTGTATTCTAAGCTTAATGAATCAACTAATCAAAATTCAATAAAAGTCCCCAGGGAATAAGAAAACGTTATCATAAAACGCTGGGGATCAATGTAATAAACAGGCCGATATCCCCTCCTCCCTGCATTCAAATATAGTTGATAAACATGAACACCTATTTAACCTTAACCTTAAATTAACCTTTGTAAATGAAAGATTAATAGGATAAAATATGATTTATAAAGAACTAATTATTGTTCTAAATGTTTCGTTGAAAAGAATTCTATATATACAATTCTGCTATAAATAAATACTTACAGAGGTTAAAAAGAATATTTTCTTTTTTTACAACTAAGAACATCCAAGCTTTTTTTGAGGGGAGTAAATTAGGGGTTTCAAAGATTTGAGGGGAGTAATATGTATTTTTAAAAAAAAATTTGAGTGGTTTCGAAATTTGAGGGGGCTTGACACCCCTTTAACCCCACACCTTGGACGTCTATGCTTTATTTGATGAACTTATTTATCTGCTATTCATTATATTTCCATACTTGCATTTCACACAATCTATCTCAGTCTCATAAAACACATTTTTGGCCATTTCCCTTGTAGTAACTAGTCAAGCGAACAAAACCCGCTCCTTATTTCGAAAAATAAAAAATAAACTTTTACTTAAAGATAAAAAAATTAAGGGTAAATGTTAAGCCCCAAAGAATTAAACTAAAGTGGTTAGAGACAAGTTTTAAATTAAAGTAAAACGGTAATAGTGAGGGGTGGGGGAGAGTTTGTATGCCACACTTTCTATATAACTGATTTTTGTCAAAGTTTTCCATGTTTTGTAAGTAATTAAGCAAAGTAGTGGGAGGATAAGATTAATCTCTTTTTTATCCATATAGAAAATATCTATTTAAACATAAGAATAAAAAAAAATAATTACGATTACCTACTAACATAGCCTTGACAATTTTGTCAAAGCTCCATAAATTAGATGGTAAGACGAACTAACTACATTTAGCAAAATTGTATATGAATTTGTTGCAAAATTTCTTAAAGACAGGATACTGTTTAAGGAGATACATAAAATTTTAGGCCTGATTACAGAGATGATTCGCCTATATTGATGTACCTTGTTATCATAGAAATCATACTAATAAGATGAATAGGATGATTCTATCTTATTATATAAATTTTTTTTGTCAAAAAGTTAAAAAGTTAATGTTTTAAATGTACTGATAACGATTACAGAGCTGCTACGCTAAGTAGTAGAAGAGCAAGGCAATAATGATCACCCAACAAAATGTAAATATAAAAAAAATAATTAAAAATGCAAAATCGTTCAATCCTTTCAAGTTCCTCTTGCAATAAATGTCTTTTTGACACTGTGCCCATATCATACCACATAATTATTTTTTAGGTTAGGATATTTAGATTGGATTTATCATTGCTTGGATTTTACACCAGATTTTCATGTACTCTAATAATGTTTAAATATAAGATGGCTAAAATAACGAGATGGGTATCGTGTCCATCCCTTTTACCCAATCCACTCCCCTCCTATTGGATGAACGAACTGACCAACAAACGAGTTTCATTTTAGCAACCTAAATTGACGACAATTTTTCACCTTCATTTTTACATTTGTACAGTCTAATTTTGATTGCCCTAATTTAATAGAAACTGAAAATGGATGAAGCTATTACAATTAGCCTATATTAGATTATTATCAAGGGTGTTTATCTGTGCAAAGAAAGCTGTGTATATAATTTGTAAAACTTATGTTTCCTGTTATTATAACAATTACTATTGTATCCATACATTACAGAAAATTTTATGAATAGCATATCTTTAAAATAATGGCAATAAATTCTTATTCGGTGGCCTAACATTTTTGGCGATTTTGATTGGTTGATTTATTAAGTTGAGTGTCCAAACGATTCAACCGTCAATTGTAATCTGGGGAAGGGGTAACTTATTGTATTATAATTGGGGATGTACATAAATTTATCGGCTATTGTCTTATCCCTTTAGATCCTTATAAACCACATGGTAAACAATGAATAAACTGATTTCTACCTCTTAAACTTTAAACCACAATATTACCCATTTACATAATACATCCGATGAAAACCTATTTGGCGACATTCTAGGAACACTACTTTGGCAAAAATATAGTTATGACAGAGGCATTTTGCCAGTGGCGATTTTAGGTTTTGCGACTTTTTCTGTTAAAGTCTAGAGCTGTTATTATATCAACGATAAACTATATTAAATATATATTATATAATTAGTCAGCAATGAACAGTTGAATTTCTTGGGCTAAACCTTTGAGTCTAATGTTAAAAATTTCGTCGTTGGGACTATAGGATTAAATCTAATGCATAAAAGTTATTCTTGTAGATATGATATAATGATGTTGAACATAATTTTAATATGAACATTTTTGAATAAGCACTGAAGATACATAGTCGATAATTTGTTCTGACTTCATTGTAGGTCAACACAATGTAACTTCGTTTAACAAGGTAGTTAACTAAGCAGTTTAGACAAAGACATTCCTAAACATGTTAATAACAAGATTTATTCATCAATTAATTTATGTAACAAAAGTCTTTCATAATTTTTATTAAATCAAAAATAATGTACATATTAATAGCATAAAAAAAGTAAAAAAAAACTTAACTTTTATTTATTTTGTTTTAGTATCTTCTAAATTCAGTACCTAGCTTGTATGTTTGTATATCAAAATAAAATATATATATTTCCTTTTTTAAAAAAAACTTTTAGGGTGAGGGGTGAAGTCACTAGTATCTTACTAGTTACCTTTTCAACAAAACTCTCTTCTCAAATTAATTGTGATAATAATTGTAAAGGGTGGGAGGAAATGGTTTCTCATAAAAGGTAAGATGTCATTGTCCATATTTATCGAATTTTTTTATTATATACAAAGATTCTTTTTAACTGGCTTTGTCCGCCCGTCAAATGGTAAGGAGAATGGACAAAGATTCCGGATTCAGCTACACATTATAATTCACCTCTTCCATCCATCCGTATGTCTGTCTTTCTATCATGAGTAAAAACGCTATTGGGGAAATGGAAAAGGGATTTAACGGCTAATATGGATAATATGACAGGGGAAAAATAGTCGTCAATTCAGGTTGCTAACATTTACATTATTTATTTGTCAGTTCGTTTATCCAGTAGGAGGTGAGAGAATGGGGTAAAGGGGGTAGATAGGCCCTCTACAAGTTTTACTTTCTTCCAGTACATTCTTTCTTTTCATGATTTTCTAAAATATAACCTCATTTATCCGTCATACTATATATTTTCAAAATCTTACTTCGCTTCTTATTGATGTTGTTATCCTTGCATAAAGAGATGTTTCAATTTTGGATCTTTTATAACTCTTTCTTTTCTGATTTCTTCACTACACTGTGTTATAATACAGAATAAGTTTAAGGCAATAAAAACATATGTTGACATAAAAACAAAGAAGTGCAGTTATTTAGGAAAGGAAATGATAATGGAATTTAAAATTATGCTTTACCTTTATTACACTCAAAAGCTATAAGGTATGAAAGGCTGAATCTTATAATTAAAAATCAGGAAATTAGGTTGTCATCCATTAAACTATTCCCGTAACAAAAGTCTGTTGTGTACAACATCACAAGCATCTCTTTCGAGAAATTTAATTTTGAAAACATTTAAATCATATTCCTCGCTTTTTAAAAGCGAAGCTTTTCTATAATTAGGGTCGGTCCGTCCGTACGTCCGTCCGTCCGTCCGTCCGTACGTCCGTAACGGATAGCTTTTTCCGTTAATTTAGGCATGTTAGAATTGTCCTATCGATTTCAAATTTTGCATGGTGATTCCTTTAGTAATTAGGTACGATTTAGAAAGCGTAGCAACTCTATAATCATTACCAAAATGTCCGTAAGTCCATTTTAAACATGTTGATTTTTTTACTTTTTTAACAACAAATTTTTATGTGATCTAATCATCGGATTGATCTGATTTTTGGTATATTGATTCCTGGGACAACAAAGTATAATGTATTAAGCAAAGCAACTCTATAATCAAGTCCTAAAAATGTAAGTATGTCCATAAAAATTTTCCTGTATCAAGCAGTTTTTCAACAAATTTACTTACAATTTTGCTTTGACTCTTATAAATTTATATTATGATAATTAAGTTCTAACACTATACAAGTGTTAATGTCCGTTTGTCCTACCGTTTCAGTGCTTCGCTTTTATGGATGTTGTCATCCTTGTTTTAATATAATTTTACTAAAGAAAGTATTTTGATATTTTATGAGTGGTTTGAGGGGAGGGGGGGGGGGCTTGATACGAAATATCGATAAGGGGTAGGTGGAATTTCAGAGTGGTGGGAAAGAAATGACTCAAAACGACCCCCCCCCCAAAAAAAAAAAACGTCCATGATCATAAATCATTGATTTTTAAAACAATTTCTGATGATGAATAAAAAATCAATCTAAATTTCTATGTTATTAGAAAAGACATTTACATGAATAAAAGCATAACAAATAATAATTAAATGATTTCTGATGTAAATATAAAATGTTTTTAACAAGGATGAAAATATCCATTATGTAGCGAATCACTGACATATCAAAATATCAAAAAAGACAAAGAAACCCATATATTAAAATCAAGTTTTTTCTGAAAAATCAAAAACGACTCTTTTAGCATTATAGGCAATCAGGCTGATATAACAATGTATAGACTGGAAGCACGTGACATATGCCATAGGAATCCTCACTACAAATTTTAGCTTTCTAACTTCAATTGGAGCCGTGCAGAAAGAGTTATAGAGTATCTTTGCTACTAAAAAATAAATATTTTCATCTTTTATGATTATTATTAATAATCATCTTTGAATAAAATAATATTTATCAATAAAAGAAAAGGTTGATTAATGTTGTCATCCTTGTTGATTGAGGGTTCAGACAATAACTAATATATTGATGTACATAACCAATGGTGTTACACAAAATTACCCCTCCTGAGCTTGAAAATTATGGTTGAATCGTTTGGACACTCAACTTCATGAACCAACCACCAAATTTCAATTAAAATCCCCCAAAAATTGTTGAGCCAACGAACATGAAAACATTATTATAAAACTTTGGAGCTGATAAACAGCCCAATGACCCCTTCTTCCCTGTGTGTTTCTGTTAGACGAAAATGTAAAAATATTGTCAGTGCTAATTATAGGAATGTAACCTAAATAATAAAGTACATATTTTGGATGTATAAAGGATTTTAGTTTCCGAAATTGTACCTAACTTCCGCGTCCTATCTCAATATTTGCTAATAGCTAAAAAAGCTTCAAACTTCCAAAAAATAAATCTAAATTTGAAAAATAAAATTTTTTTTTATGTGTTATGTATAAATCGTTTATACATTATATCGTTTTTCTTTGACCGGAGTAGCTAAAAATAGCGTTTGCAATAATTGGGATATATGCTGTACAACTTTAGAAATTAGGGAAGAAATAGGCAATCCATTTTTAGCACATCATATTTTGGCTTAGACATGGTATTTCTACAAATCAACCAAAAATTTTTAGTAGATTTAAAAAAAAACTTGGTATTATATATTACATGTACTATTTTCGCTAGTCAAAAATAAAGTTATATCCTTACAATAAAATCTGTCTGTCTGTTTGTACCGGAGGACCTCGCTAACGCATAACAGATGTTGTTCTCCTTTACAGGGTAGCTTCTCATAGGTGCTTGGAAGGTTTATTCATAATGTAAAAAAACATTTATAGCATAAAATGTATTATTGCATTCAGAAAAACAATTACTTGAGCCTCAAAAATGAAGAAACAAGGGGACACGAGGAGGGAAGGGGAATAGAGAAGGGGAGAGAAAAAGAGTATAACATCTACACTTCTAGAAATAATAATTTGCAACCTCCTTGGTCTTACATTACAGACAAACAGACAGAGACTGACACTTATAAATTAGCTTCGCAAGTGTAAAAATTGATTACATTGTGGAAACAGTGTAATGGAAAATAATTATTAATCAATGACTAATCTAGGTTGAGTGGCCTATATTTTTATTCAAGGGTACATGGATAGGACAATAAATGATAAATTAATCTAATCCCAATCAAATATTTCCTTAGTATAAGTAGAGACAGACAACTACCTGGCGTAAGTGGTGGAGACCCTTTTTGTCTGCTAGCAAATTGCTTTCTGATCTTTTGTAAGTAATCGGCTGTGTTTATATTTCTGACGCTATTAGCTGATTTTAAGACCCAATACAATATCAGAACAAGGACCTCACGCTTCTTTCACTTTAATACCCTTGGTATAAAAATGGTGTGGGGGGTGGGTCGGGAGATTGATGGAAAGATAAATAAACCTTCAATTGTCCTATCCCTCCCTCCCTGATACATTTATTATTTTCCTTTAGGCTTGTGATCATAATTACTATAGACAATTGTTTTTATAGCCAAAAATAGAGAAAGTAGACAAATAAAAAAATACAATATTTTGATAATCAATTATTAGTTTATTTAAAGATTTTATAACTTTATGATTTAAAAAAAAAGAATATTTTTCATTTAATACATTAACAAACCTTTAAGTAGTAACAGACTGAAAGATATACTTACTGACAGACAGAAGGAGAAAAAGACAGACAGAGGGAAGGACACACAAACGGCTGAACTATAAGTTAAAATTATTTAGAAAACTTTAATGTTGGTTATGGACAAGTTTAATGCTATTAATAGAGAAATATAAAAACACCTCGTTTTAATTGTTTTTCTTACTATTAAAAAGAAAATAACCCATAATGATATGGGTAAAGCCAATTTTACGCTATGAGTGTCAAATAGTAAATTATGGAACACTAGCGGCTGCGTCCCTAGCATCTAGACTATTTCTTTAGAGGGACAAGAAGGGAGCACAAAAGTAGCCTAAAACCATCCTTTAAGCTCTAACCTAAAATAAGAAGCTTCCCTAAAATGGAAAATCAAATCGGTTCAGAGGTTATTGAGATCTTAAGCTTCAGATAAAAAGCCTTACTTAATACTACTTACTATAGAATATAAATAATGTACCAATGCTTCAAACTTGTACATGACAAGTTAAATGTTCCAGACTTGTGATTTGTCGGTACAAGACTTGTGGTTAGCAAGTAACAACATTATTATAAAGTATCCATGCAAAAAAGATAATATTTATCATTACCAAAATAAATTTGGTGGGAGGAGAGTTTCAAAATAATAAAACCATCCAAAATCGTTGATTCAAATTCAAAATAGCTAGAAACCACTACGGATCACATGTGAAGCTTCCCTAAAACGGATAATTCAGTCGCTTCGATCGTTTGTGACATCGTGATACAAAAAATCCTACTATTTTATATAATGCTATCATTTTCGCCTCTAGAATTTAGGGAATGAGGACGGGAAGAAGGGATTGTCAGAAAAATAGCCTAAAATCACATCAGGAGTCTAGAAGGTTCCGAAAGAAGCACAACTTTATCAGAAAGTCATTTCTGAGATAAAAGGGGAAAATGAATACGATTGTTAACATAAAAAAATATTTTTTTTTGCCATTTTGTGTAAATACCCTAACTTTTATACCAATTAAATCCGTCTATCCATAAAACCAAAAGAAAAAAAGTTACCCCTTCCTTATTTTCTCTTTCTTTCTTTCTTTTTATCTCTTTCTCTGCTAATTTTTGCATTTATAGCTACTCTAAAGGTTACTCTTTTCGTCTTAGGAAATACTAAGTTTATTAATAACTTTTAATGGAAAATTTATACATTACGTTAAAATTATTGTAATTTCTATATATTAAAAAAACATAATATATAAATTGCTTGAAATATAATGAATATTTGTGAAAATTTAGGATTTTCATTTTGGAAATTATGTTATCTTGTTAAAGCTGCGCTAGTAATAAACATTATTGTTCTTGTTATAATATAATGGTATATTAATTGTTTGGTTTTACCCTTTGATTTTAACCTAGATATTAAGGCAACCCTACAAATTTGACGTGTATTTAACGATCTATTTCCTTTCTGCTAATAATTTAATAACATAAGATTTGATTATAGTAAAACTTCCATCCTAAGAACTTCAATATTGTCGACGTAAATATTAGACCAATCAATTATTATTTCAGCTTAATAATTAAATATCAGAATCGATATATTATTACTTGAATGTTGCACCAGATTTTCATGTACTCTAAAAAAGTTATACTGACAGCTGGCTAAAAATAGGATAACCCCATTTACCTAATTTCCTCCCCTCCTACTGGAGGAACAAAATGAACAATCAATGAGGTCCATATTAGCAACCCAAATTGGCGACAATTTTTTCACTGTCAACATATCCACGTTTTCTTTATCCATTACTATCAGCAATGAAATTATTACATGGAATTCGACTGACAAATATTTACAACTGAAATTGTTTGTCAACACAATGCCTCCACGTTTCACAGGGAGTTGTTGACGTCAGTAAAAACAAACATACCTTAAAGAATAAACAATATACATACATAAATTGATTGATAAAAATATAATAAATAGAACACTTGTATGCTACAGAATATAGATTTAAATCTCAGATAAATTCCTTTAATATAAAGAAGATTGATGTCTGTTTAACCGTCTTATACAGTGTTTTTTAAGTATTTACATTTTTCACATAGGAAATATAAACAAAAGTAAAAGATAAAGACAGTTTTAGACTCAAGAGTCAGCATGTTGGGAACTTTTTTTTATCTAAATTAAAACAGCATGAATTATTAAAACACACTGAAAATATTTTAGGTTTATTATTATGAAATAAAATTGATATCTAAGTTTAAATAAAATGCTAGAAAAATTAGCTTAAGGTCTAAGACTTATCTTAACTTTCACTTGATGGCAAAACTCCTCCCCCTTTCTTTTAAAAAGTTGAAAAAGGTGTTTTATCATTGTTAAAGGAAAAGGTAAAAAGGTTTTTAAAAATGATTTATTTTGTGTTTTAAAATAGTTGAGGATTATACCATATCAATCATGTACTCTTTGAGTATCCATGTATAAAAGTAACAGGATGTTCATCTGTCTGTACCAAAGGATATCGCAAACTGCTGAACCGTTATGGTTCTTCGTTACAATACAGCTTTTCATAGGTTCAGGGAAGGTTTTAACTATTTGGGTGAAAGGAACTACCACCAACCCAGAAAAAAATACTCCCTAGAAAATTCAACCCCCCCCCCCCTATCCGCCAAATAACTGGGCAGGGGTCAGAAGTCTCCAGGGGCTTAGCCGCTAGTCTATAGAGATTGAAGCTTTAGCTTAATTATTATAAACCTATAAAATTCTATTTCTTTATCCCTGACTTTTTAACATGCTTCAAAGATCCTTTGAAACACATATGAACACACATACATAAGTCTTAAAAAGGATACTATGAGATAAATTTTTAAAGAAAAATAATAAGAGACGGTCGTGTTTATATTATTACACAGTTTCTCTATTAACACACTCGCTAGCAGAAGATATTTTATAAATTTTACAGACAAAATAATTTAGAATTTTTTTTCTTCATATCATTACTGTAATAGAGTTTACAATTTCTTAATCTTGTTATATCTAAATTGAACTTGATGAGTGTCCTCTAAATGTTGTTCTTGCAACTTAAGCTTTTTAAAGCAATTAGGAACCCTTAAAGATTATTATCTCTCCCCTTTAAGTTGCACAGCTATTCTATGACAAGATTAAAGTCGTATGTCTGTTAAGAGAAAATACCTAATTTCTTCTTGTTCAATACTAATAGCTCAGAATTAATTATGATATTTGTCGAAACTGTTATATTAAGCAATTTATTAATAATACATAATACAATTTTCTTTTCATTCTAATCGAAATATTTCAGGTCCTACAAACGTAAGTATGCAAACAGGTTACTGTATTTACGCAATTTTGTTAGAAGTTTATTTACAATTTTGTTTTTTCCTTTAGATTAATATTTTGCATATCAAGTTTTGACACTCTACATGTGTTTATTTTCGTTTGTTCTACCGTTTTATTTCAGAGCTTTGCTTTTATGGATGTTGTTATCCTTGTTGTTAACTGTTTACTTCAAATTTTCAATAGAAAAAGCTACCTCTTTAAAAAAGCGACAGCAACAAAAAATATATTTGAAAAATAAGTTGTGCTTTTTAGTTTTCAGAAACATATCTACTTTACACACAATTCTATTTAGCTTGCTAATATGGACCTCATTTATTAGTCAGTTCGTTCATCCAATAGGATAGGGTAATAAAGGCTGGATGTGGAGCATTTTTATTTTAGCCAGCTGCGAGTTTCACTTTATTGGAGTACATTAAAATCTGGTGTACCATCCAAGTAATATCGATTAATGGACTGGCTCTTTATCATTTTCTTGTTCTTATAAATTTCTCTAATCTCACCCCTTGAAATCATATTTGCGGAAAGAAAACGGTAAAAATCCACCCTAAGAAAACCTTTCGGAAAGGGTAGAGTTATCATTAATTAAAAGTAACAGGATGTCTTTCTATATATCTGTATCTATATTCGTTATTGTACTGTGGTTATCTTTCCTCAAGTATTTGATGATTTCTTTTGGAAATAATAAACTACCCTTATAGAGCTTTTATATATTTACATTCTAAAAATGGATTAATTATTACTTGGATGTTACCCTTATATAAATAAGAGTGAAACTTGTAGCTGGGTAAAATAACGATCCCCAACCCTCCCTTTTACCCCATACCCTCCCCTCTTACTGCATAAACGAACTGACCAATAAATGACAGGGGAATTAACAACCTAACTTGAGACAATTTGTCTTCTGTCATAATATCCACGTATATTCTACATCCATTATTCTAACATGCAGCACTAAACAATACACTTTATCTTAATAATATTTTAAAAAATTAGATATCCCTATCCGAAGAAAGCGATTACATTTAGGATCAATTAATTCTATGAATGCCCTGCTTTCCATTTTTTTTGTTCAGAGAATTAAAAAAACACATTTTGACCACTTCCTTAATTATGGAAAAATACCTTTTAGTAAAATTAACAAGGATATCTGTTAACATATGGCGAAGATATTTTTAATCACATCAATCAAACAAGGAAAATTTGTATGTATGTCCATAATGCAGCAAAGCAATGACCAGCTCAAATCAATATTATAAAAAGTAAGTCACAATGTTATTATGCGCTGTTTATTACACTAGTCCCCAAAGTTTTATTTAAGTATAATAGCGTTTTCTTATTCGTTAGCTTAATAACTTTGGGGACTTTTATTAGATTTTGATTGGTTGGTTCATAAAAATAAGTGTTAAAAGTTGCAGCAACTAATAATTATCCACTGAAGGGGCAAATTTGTGTTTCATTATTGGGATGTACATCAATTTATTGGCTATTGTCTTATCCCTATAAATCCATGTATATCATAAGTACTAAAGTTGTCAGGCTTCAAATCTATAAAATATCTGGTCTGAGAGAAACTAACTTTCAGAAAACTCTTTAGGATAAGCTATTTTATTGGGAGGTTAGACACTCCTAACCCCCCCCCCCCCCATTTTTTTTTTAAATTTTGAATTTGATACTGGGGCAGATCCAATTTTTTTCCCGAAAATTTTGAAATTGATACTGGGGCAGCTGCAATTATTTTCCGAAAATTTTGAAATTGATACTGGGGCAGCTCCAATTTTTTTTAATTACCTGTTGGGGCAAAGCCCCTAGAGGCTAGGGGAGAAGCCGCTAGTAAGAATATAATAGAACAACTGTAAATTCACAATTGCACCCCATAATTTGGTTAGCTAAAAAAACCTTGGAAATATGTAAACTATTTCCTTCTTATCAAATATGTTTCAATTTCAAATACTGTAATTCCATCTATCTAAAATCACCAGGGATCAACAGAGATAAAATGAGGTGAATTAATCTTCACCCCTTACTCATAATGATAAAGAGGGATGGATAACAAATATTTCAGATAAATTTTATGATCAAGTCAACAGTATCTATCAAGAGAATCAACGGATCATGGAAAAAATACGAAGTATCGGGTTTCGTCGTATTTTCACAGTAGTTTTTTATAGGTTATTTTAGGTTAGGTAAATGTCAATGATTTCCCCGCAGCCTTAGAGCCTCCGCAGGGAGTAGGAATAAAAGAAAAGCTTGGAAAGTACGACGAAACCCCTACTTCGATTTCTTTTCATGATACAAATATTTTTCTAATGATTCCTTTTTCCCTGTGTACAATCAATTTGGCACAGAAATATGATTCCAATGAGGTTTTTTATTTGATATCAAAGCTTCTCAATAATCAAAGTTTGAAGTATAATATAATAATATTAACACCAAACATTAATGATAAATTCACTGAGTGAAAAAGTCTTTGATACTTCCCAGCTATTTATTGAAATATATTTCGGTGGACAATTCACCCTCTTCAGTCTTGAGTTTAGTTGGCAACAAAAAATTTTAAAATATGCATAGCACCCAAACTTTGAAACCTAAAATAATGAAGTAACTTATAGTGACGGCATACAATACAAATGACCAATGATAGGCCAGTGTAGTACATTGTACTTGATCAATGGTAAAACGCATACTGGCCTATCATTGGTCATTTGTATTGTATGACGTCATTTTTTAGAGGCACTATAAGCTGCTTCTGAAATAATTTTACAGGCAACATAAATTAAATTTATCATTGCATTGCTATGCTTAAATATGTTTTTGTTTTGTTATATCAAAATAATCTTTCAAATAGGGGTTGTAAATTTTAAAAGAATGGAATTATCAGCTCTTTTATCATGCCCTACTTTTTATTTTATTTTTTACAGTTTGATTGTTTTTTTATTATAATTTTAGGATTAAGCACAAATAAAAAGTTTTCTAGTGTAGCTTCGAAACCGATTAATACCCGCTAGATAAGAATTGGTTCTCATCCATTCCGAAAAGTCATGTATAGATCCGTATTACAGACAATTTTCCACGAAAATTGAAATAAAAAAAACATAAGAATAATATCCGAGGAAAGCTATCTATAACGCGATGCGATAACTAACTATTTTATCGTCAATAATGTTACTAGTGATCAGAATTGAGTCAAAATGCTTTTTTCTTCTTAGATTATAGCTTATAATAGTTTTCCAAAATTTAAAAGCACAATACTTTTTTTCAAAAGAAACAAAGTACTGTACCTTGATTCACAGAAATGTAATTCTAATAAAAAGCGTCGATTTTTTTCCAATACCATTAAATATAAAAAAAAGTGTATAACACTAATTTACATATATAGGTTATGTTTAAAACAAAGAAACCGCCACAAATTTGAATAAAAAAGGTGAAAGTAATTTAGTAAAAACAAGGATGACAACATCCATAAAAGCAAAGCACTAAACGGTAGGACAAACTTACATTAACACTTGTATAGTGTCAGAACAGAAAAATCTGAATATAGATGTATAAGAGACGAAGCAAAATTGTAAGTAAATTTGTTGAAAAACTGCTTCATACAGGATAATGTATATGGACATACTTACATTTTTAGGACTTGACTATAGAGTTGCTTCGCTTATAACATTATACTTTGTTGTCCCAGGAATCAACATACCAAAAATCAGATCAATCGGTTGATTAGGTCACATAAAAAGCTGTTGTTAAAAAAGTAAAAAAATCAACATGTTTAAAATGGACGTACATACATTCTTGTAATGATTATAGAGTTGCTACGCTTACTAAAGGAATCACATGCAAAGTTTGAAATCGATAGGACAATTCTAACATGCCTAAATTAACGGGAAAAATCTATCCGTTTGCGACGAACGTACGGACAGACGGACGGACGGACGGACCCTAATTATAGAAAAGCTTCGCTTTTAAAAAGGCCACTAAAGCAATAATATATATGCTTTACAACTTGTAAAACATACATTCTGGTTGAAATAATGGCTTACAGGGATAGATAAACAAAAGATAATTTGATGATTATCTGAATAAGATAATAGTTATTTCTAGTATTCATTCGAAACCAATTTATATCCGGTGGATTAGAACCGGTTCTCATCCATACGATAAATCTAAGTCTAGCATCTTATTATATCCAGTTTTCTACGAATTTTGGGCTAAAAAACTTGTTTTTAGCACATAATTGTACATTTTATATCCGCGGAAAGCTGTTTATGATACGATGCGAGAAATAACTATTATCGCATTTTATTATAAACAGCTTTCCGCGGATACAAGAATGAAAAGTTATAAGATTTTGACTAGTTACTAGGCCCAGGCTAACAAAATTGGTAATAATTTTATGATTTTTATTTTAATATTCGTGGAATATTATCAGTAATACGATGCTATACGCAATTTTTCTTTATTCCTGAGAATCAATTCTAATGCAGTGGATATTATCCAGTGGTTTAGAAGTCACACTGGAAATAAAATAAAATACATTTACATCTTTAAAAGAAACCATGTTTTATTTTTTACTTCTCCCTAATTGGTTAAAATAAAAAAGTATTGTATGTGATTAGATACCAATCCAAATTTCCTTTTTTACATTCAGTTTTTATTAGTTTATGATCCTACGGTATTCTTCCAAAACGGTTAAAATTAATATGTTTATAAGTAGCAAATACAAGTTTTTGCAAATGCAAAGAATAGAAAATAACTAAACTGAATTTTTGGCAGGTATTGTTAATAAAAACTAGAATATAATAGGATGTTCTGTATAATCTATATATGTCTCTTAAGTTATAAAAGTAACAAAAACTGCGTTTTTATCAAAATATTACATTAAGCAATTTTGGGCTAGACCTTACATACAAGTTACCCATATAGGCCTTCAAAAGGCATAGCCGCTAGTAAATAATACAATATGACAGCTATTTTTGATAACTTACGTTCCGACAATCGGATGGACGCGAAGTGGTATTGTAAAAACACCAATTGCAGACTAATTGATAAAAAAAAGGCCCCTGGGGGAAAGGAAAATCAGATTCATCCATTGATTTAATTTTGAATTTATTTTATACTTATAGTATTAAAAAAACATTTAATTCATTCAATGATACATGAATGTTGACTAGCAGTACTTAAAGAAAATTCTCAGAAAGTATAAACCAATTGTTTCAGCGTTTAGCTTTCGTACTGACAGAAAAGTAATCAAAAAAGTACTCACATACAAGAAAGAAATCTTAAAGGAAAAGATTGAGATAAAAACAGATTTAAAAAATGCTTTATAAGAATAATTAATTACGTTTTAAGCTAATTGTCTCTTTATTATCCTGTCTCACTTAAGATATTATTGGGTGCATATTAGATCCCATCATAAAAATTCATAAAAAAATGTAAGTTACATACAAATCATACGAATAATGTTCTAAGAAACCATATTATGCAATTATTAATTTTTCAAATAAAAACACTAACAATTTATAAAGATGTGAGAATGAAAAAATTCCTGAGTCAGTTTGAATTGAAATATAACAGTTAAATAGCAGGCCGACTGTTATATAAATTTTATGATATGAGGCATTTTAAAACCAACATCAAGCATGACTTTTACATAATTTGATTGTGTGCGTTATTCGTATCTTTTCATACAAAACATCCAATACAACAATTTACCTTTTAGCTATAATTGTATTAAACCTTACCTAAAAAGATAGTAAAAATTAGTTCTCTGACCTTTTTGTCAAATATATCGGATGGTTGTTCGTATATGCAATAATTTTTAAACAATCACTGAAATTTTTAGCTCTGCTTTTCAGTGAATCTTCATGTAGGTGTTCTATTAGTTGTTTTGTAAAATATGCGCTTGTTGCGTGCATTTGCGTGTGTATGTGTATTGAAAAAAGATGTAAATGATAAATGGTGGGAATAATTATTTCTTTATTTCTTTGCTTTTCATTTCATTTTTTGGGAAATGATGCATAGTTGAATTTAGTAAAGGAAGCCAGGGATCTAAAGGGAGAAGACAATGGCGATAAATGGATGTACGTACCCTATAATAATACACAAAATTACCCCTTCTTTAGATTACAATAAGGTATTGAAACATTTGGACATTCTATTTTTATAAACCTAACAATCAAAGTTCTATTAAAGTCTCCAAAGTTGTAGCCTTTATTTTATCAAAAATAAAATTAAACGGGGTCGGGAATATCAGTGCTCTAAGGCCCCTTTTTTGTTACTGTTTTTGGTCTTGAATTTGTTAATTAAGGAAGGATCAAATCCTCGCGTATATGGACGGTCTACGACCTTGTTTTCTGACCTATTGGCCTAACGCTGTCAACTTTTATTGGGGTATACAAGAAAAATTTCTTCCCATTCAAATCTGGATAATTATCCAATTAGAACCCTAGTATGATACAGGAAGCTGGGCCAGGGAGAGATATTCTGAAAATAAGATATATCCAATTAGAACCATAGTATGGTACAAGAAGCTGGGGTAGACATCCTGAATATAAATTTTTATATCTTTAACATTTTTTTCAATTGAAACTCCAGAAGCTACAAATGCTTGGGCATGGACTAGGGGCAATTCAATGTGTATGACAAAAATCATAAAGACTGATATTGGGTGTTTCATTTCATTTATGGATATCAATCGAACTTTAAAAATCTATTTTGTTTGCTTTTTTCATGGAGGGTTAGGTTAAATAAAGGTTAAAAAGATCACCGTAGGGATAGGGCACTGCAGGGTTAGAGCCCAGATATTGTTACTAAATCACTTTAAAACATTAATATCTTCTTTTGTAGAATATTTGTACCAATTAAAATAGGAAGTAGCGCAGCACCGAAGGACTCTTTTTCTTAATAGACAGTGTTTCCTTAAAACTTCAAATTAAATTATCCTGTTATATAAGTAGTTTTTTTCATAGGTCATGGGATGGTTTTAGGCTATTATCTAGATTTAGGCTTTTGGTTGGTTAATGCTTTTTTTCTTTCCATCGATTCCCCTTGGACTGAAGAGCCCCTAGATCCTAAGGGCGCAGCCTCTAGTATATCTATAAAATGCCAAGATGAAAAAATATTAGACAATAAGCCATTAAAGTCTGTTTTTTTTCCCGCTATGACTATGTTTAAAAATACCTATATAGTGATTTTTGATAACTTTTTGCTGGAAAGGAAGACCACTATAAAAGGAAAGAAATTAAATGTTGTGTTAGGGGGTTCTATTATTTAGTCTAAAATGTGTCCTGTGTAAAGGGGGACGGGGGGGGTGGAGGGTTGTATTTGTGTTGAGTGTAAAATGATCCGACATGACCTGTTGCGTCATTCCGAAGCTGCAATTATCTTAGTACACTGTAAAAATAAATACCTACTCTTAGGGAGGGAGGAGACAATGGGACGTTTATTACACAGTTTTATCATCACGCTTTCTTATTCGTTGACTTAACAATTGTTGGGACTTTTACTGAGTTTTGATTGGTTGGTTCTATGATATGAGTTTCTATACGTTTCTACTAGTTATTGTATTCTACAGAATTATCTTTGCTACAGAATGGGTAATTTTTTGTATCATCATTGGGGATGTACATCAATTTATTTGCAATTGTCTTATTTCTTTAGAAAGATCCTTAACATAATTTGTATTTTTAGGGGGTTAAATCAAACATTATTCCATTTAATAACACGGAATAGATTAACAAACCCTTTACTTTTTAACAAAACGATTAATTCTAATTGCAATAAAGCTTTTAAAGTTAAAAAATAAGGAAATATACAATTGAATGATAGAGTAGCTTCATTACAAAATAACCTAGAGTGTATGTATGTATAAAATGTAAAAAGAAAATGATTACTTGAATTTGTACATTGTTTCTCGTGAATACTACACAACTTTAATCTTTACCCTTTACACAAATAAATTTTTAAAAGCAAAGCTTTTCCATAATTAGGGTTGGTCCGTCTGTAACAGTTAGCTCTTTTCGTTAATTTAAACATGTTAGAATTGTTCTATCGATTTCAAACTTTGCAGGATGATTCCTATATAAATTAGTCACGATTTAGGAATCGTAGCAATTATATAATCATTACCATAAAGTCCGTACGTCCATTAAAACATGCAGATTTTTTACTTTATTAACTCCAAATATTTGCATGTGAAAATTATCCGATTCATCTGATTTTTGGTATACTGATTCTTATTACATCAAGGTACAATGTTATAAGCGAAGTATCTCTGTTATCAAATCCTAAAATGTAAGTATGTCCTTAAACAGTATCCTGTATTTAAGGAGTTTTTTATCAAATTTACTCACAATTTACTTACATTCTGCTTATTCAGTTCTGACACTCTACAAGTGTAAATTATCGTTTGTCCTATAGCTTCAGAGCTTCGCTTTTATGGATTTTGTCATCCTTGTTTTGTTACATACATGTTTTCGCTAAATGTATTTTTCATAGATGTTAAAAGTCAGTGTTAATGTGTAATAATATACCAAAGCTCCTCTAAAAGTGCCTTAGGACATTCTAAGAATTAAGAAGTAGGTCTGATTTTTCAAGTCAATACATTTTCAAATTGAATTATGAAAAAAAAATCTGGGAGAAATTAACTGCGCAGTGACTGTGAATTGTAGATTCTAGATAACCTGGATAATCTATAAAGGACGGGATACACCACGAGATCTAATCTCTGAACCAAGTCTGGCTAGGTGCATGATAATATGGTAAAACTTTCTTAAAACAGTCAACCTGTTTTTTACCAAGGCATTCCTCCAATCTAACTAATTACTTCGTGGAGCAGTTTAAATCCTTTTTAACATCTTTAGTTATGACTTGGATAATGCCCGAGATTCGAACCAAACACCTTCCTCTCAAGAGATACACAACTAATATAGGCCTAAGAAAAGAACAGAATAAATATAAAGATAAAAAAATGCACATTATGATACTTTAAAAACTAAACTTTTGTCCTTGACCCCTAAGTAGTAAAGGAGGCTTATTTAAAAACTTTAATGATATAAAATATTCGCATGTTTAGAATATAAATATTTAGTTTCCTTTTGCTTTTAAAATATCAAGTATCTTTGATAATTCTAATGTTTTTTTTTTAGTCAAAAAGCTTTTATGAATTTAATTTATATTTCATTGTTTTGGTTTATTTTTAACCTTTTATTATAAAAATAAACAGATTTTTTTATGGTATACATCATAATTTAAAGTTTAATTCTAACTTCTTTATAAAAGAAATTAAATTGACCAAAATTATCATCATAATGTTTTGTTATCTTTGTAATTTCTAAAATTTGACATTGACCGTACCGAAATAATTTTAACTAGGATTATTGTCCATGAGTAGCGAAGCAATGGTAATCAACAGTCTTATAAAAAAAAACTTTTTAATAACTGCAGAGGGGTTGTAAAAGGGGTAAACCTTCCCAATTTTAAATTTTAGTGTGGTGGTGACACCCGCCATGCCCCCTACCGCACGCTACTTGGTGGCTTATTAAATTATATTCAAAATTTTAAAATCCGCCATTAGGCAAAATAAACACGGTGATCGCAGCCGTTTTTGTTCTAGTATAAAGACATAGAGATGGACATACAAATAGGCGCTAGGTATAGAGTAGCTACGCTTTATAAAAAGATGACTCTCAAATGTCATTTACAAACAATTTAATTTTAAAAGAAAATTATAAATAAATATATTTCTTTTGAGTGGAAGAGGTCTAGGTCAAATCTGTTATGTTGGATTTAATTTCAGTTCTATATGTAATTTAATATTATTTTTAAATTATGGGTTATAAAATACTAATAATGTGATTGTGCAAAATTCCCTTTGGAATTCTAAAACCAGTCTTTAGTGCAATTTGTTTTCTTTTAGGAAATTGGTGTGGAAATATATAGAGTACCCGAACTTACTTTTGATGAATAAACCTTTACTGACAAAAAAGCTTTTGTTTCAAACAATTTTAAATCCTTGTTTTGAATCTTACAAACAAGAGATAGAAATATTTTATTTAAAAAAAAGTTTGATTTTTTTTACACATTTAAAGGCATGACGCGCAACATATGCAGTAAAATATTAGACCACGTTACTTTTAGACAAATATTATTGAAATCAAATAAAAAACTACGAGAGAAAAAGCTGAACTACACAACTGTGAACAATTGTAAGAAACTTTTTCAGTATGGCTTCGAAACCGATTAATGTCCGAAGTTAGCATCGTATTACAGACAATTTTCAACGAAAACTAAAAAAAAATCATAAGATTAAAACAAGTTATGTTAGCCTGGCCATTTAGCCCCTCGTTGCCAACAAAACTGGTTTTCATTCATTAAATATCTGCGGAAAGCTATCTATAATACGATGCGATAAACAACTTTTCTATAAAGATCATTCATTTTTTATTATTGAAGTTAATAATCGAAAGGTTCGGTCGTCCTTCATTTAGCTTGAATTTTAGTTTTATTTCTTTAAAATCAGAACTTACTAATCTTAATAGCAACTATATTACAAGTGCAGCTGCTCTACAATTAGACCACCAGTATAAGAATAAACAGTCTTTCCAGTATGGCTTCGAAACCGATTAATATCCGATGGATTAGAACCGGTTCTGAGTCATTCTGAAAAATCATGTATAGCATATAACAATATGATATAACTCTGCGGTCTTTCGGTGCTAACAAAGCTGGTTTTTAGTTTTTATCTTTAATTTTTCATTTTAATATTCGCGGAAAGCTGTCTATAATACCGTAATACGATGCAATAAATAACTATTCTTAGTGTACTCTTATGTATATCAAAGACCTAGGAAAGTGTTGTTTCTTATCACAAAAGGGTGTATTCTGTTTTAGTGTTCAAGAACTTTTTTATGGTTGGGATGCTGAACATAATTTTCCTGTCCTAAAAAAACTAAGATTATTTATTTCTTCATAACTCTAAAATAAGAACAGTGGCGTGGAGAAAGGAATTGTAAAATTGAAAATTGGAATGTCTGTTTTTACACTCAAATTGTTTCCCCCCCGGGTGAATCGCTGTGCACGTCACTGTAGCAGCAATTATTACCCGATATTATGTTAAAATTATTTTGACAATTTGGCAATTAATAAAGTAAAATGATTGATTGCAGATATTAGATCTAATTAAAGAGTAGCATGTGCTACTAAAAGCCAAGAGCTTCGAAAAAATGAAATCATAGTTTACTATAAAAACTTTATTAAATAAATTACTATCTAAATTGACTTTATGGTACCATTTATCATACTTAAACCCTTTATAAGTACAATATACAAAAGCATGTTTATTGTTTACATTTTTGGAGTGTATAAAGGGGAATTCTAAATTTAGTTTTTTAAGAGGAGAAAATTATTTTCATTCTTCCAGTTGTTTTATACTCATGTTGTTAGCTACTACTTAAATAACCCACAAACATAAACATGACATAGCAGTGGTAGATGTCATTCAACATACCTACAAACACACACACACACAAAATTCGCTTGAAATAATCGCACAAACCCGTTTATGAGATTCTAATGTACACTTATACACATAACTTAACTTTCAGATCCCTTAAAATAAAGGATTTCTTTAAAAATTTTAAAATCTAGACGAAAGTAGTTAACAATACTTAAGTTTTTAAAAGAAAATAGGCATAAATACTTTGTATACTATATAAAGAGGTTGGATGGGGTGATGCCCATGTAAAGCTTCCCTTAAACAGAGATACACTCTGTACAATGTTTAGAAAGAACTTAACGGACAAGCAATAAAAGCTTACTTAATAATCTTAATCATTAATGTACTAGATAAGAATAATGATTATATAATAGTATGATATCAATAAATCTTAAATGATTACTTCCTGCTGTTGTAAACTTAAACTTTATCTTCGCACTTATTATTTATTTAAAGATTTAACAGTGTTCATTTAATGTGTGAGATACATTTATTATATATATATATAAAATCCTATTTAAGAGGAATGCCTTAGCTTGTATATAGACCTTTTTAAAATTTGGCTCAGTTTACAAACTTTTGACCATTTGATTAAATCTAAATGGTGCTTTCCGACAAAGTGCTAGTCAAGTACTGAAAACCCCCTCTCACTTTACTGACATGTACCCAATATAACATAACCTGTCCTAACCTAAAGAAATAACCAACCAAATGACCCTCCCCCCTTATTTTTAATTTTGTTACTTTAAAAGGGGGTGTCGATACTCAACAAGGCACTATTTTATTTTATTAGTACTAAAATATCTTTTTGTTTGTTTAAGTACACTAAAGTACCGTATGTCCTAAACGATCATGACTAATTGAGGTTGATTAATTGTCTTGCCAATTTTTCCCATTACAATTTTCAAGACATATTATTCATTTGATAATCATACATTTCAGAAACAATTTTCTATATTGTTTTAGAAACCGGTTAATATCCGTTGAATTAGAAATATGGCTCGGCAGACGCACTTCAGCCGCCTGTAAGCCTCAGGGAAATCAACTTTTTTTTTCAATTTTAAAAATGAGCTGAAAGATTAAACTATTGGCCCCTCAAGGCCAACAAAACTAAAGTTATAACTTTTTATATTTTATTATCCGAGGAAAGGTGTAATAATAAATAACTATTATCGTTCTAATTTGAAATATGAGAGGGTAATGGCACATATTCTTCTTTTTTTCTAGATTAGCGCAGCAACCCTAAAACCAAGAAATTTTCATTGTTAAATCCAAAGCTTGACAGTTTAACTCTTATTTAGACAAAATGACATATTTGGTGTTTAATTGACACTACCTGCCAATGATTGGCTTATTATGAAAATTTCAATAGCTTCTTTAATAATACATGCAATTTATCGTCATATCAAAGTAAGAGTATGCTTGTCTGTCCGTTTGTAACGAAGAATTACTCGTGTGTGGAGTTACCCTCCCAAGAGAACCATGTCCTCTTCCCTCGAGTGCCCCAAGAGACCTCTAGGGCCGATGCCGCTAGTACTTTTAAAAGTAAATCGAATTTAAACTAATGATTTTTTTGTAATGATTACTCATATAGAAAACATTTCCCCCTTTCCACCTGTTCCAATGTGAAACTTTTTTTCTAGACTTCCTAAAATGATACATAATTTCTACTTTTATTATACGTGAATTAGAAAGATTTCCTTTAGAAAATAAAAAAAAACTGTCGACATTTATAAGTAGAGTCCAAAAAATATTTATTTAAACAAAATTTAAATTCTCAAAAGCTGCAAAACTGACAAACTACCAAAAAAAAACAAATTTTAATTCTGTTTAACCCTTTCTTAAAATTTAAAATCATTTTTAAAAGTTTATTGTTAGATAAATATAGTTTAATTTTATTTTCATTGTCTGTCTTTTTTGTGTGTACCGCCATTTATCACAAAATTGATGAGTTTTGCAATAAAATTA
Organism: Acartia tonsa; assembly: GCF_053477335.1. Classification (NCBI taxonomy): domain Eukaryota; kingdom Metazoa; phylum Arthropoda; class Copepoda; order Calanoida; family Acartiidae; genus Acartia; species Acartia tonsa. Next base: position 32,586,844 of record NC_137262.1, on the reverse strand, counting down.
ATTAATCAAATAATTTGGCGGGAATGTACCTCCAATCTAAATTGGATCAACTATAACAGCCCCCTAAGATATTTAAGTTAATTATGTTCAGGTTAGGTCAAGTAAGGTAGGTCGGCAGGGTCAGGGCCCCCAGAAGGACAAGGCCTAAAAAGTATCAAAAATGCTGTAGGGTAATTTTTGCTCCCTCCAAACATTCAAATCTTTCGAATAGTCCCATTAAATTTGATTAGGGTGGAAAGTAATATAAAATAGCAATGTTGGTTGTCTGAAGCTAAAATCTCGGAAATGGCTAGCCCGATTGGTGGTTTACAGGAAAGCTATTTTCCCAAACTTCCAAGTTCTCTCCTAGAGGCCAAGAGCAAAGCAACGAGTGCATTAAAAAAATAGGGGGGTTGGGAATGGGATGAATGCAGGGTCTACTGGCTACAAGAGGGATTATTCCAATAATTTGTTGTTACTTTCAGTATATAATTTAATATTATTATTAGAGACTGTGAAAGCAAAAAGTATTGAAATTGCATTGTCTTGTCTAACTGCCAAATTTAGTAGCGTAGCTACTCTATATTTGTTTTAACCAAGCAATTTTTTTTCCGAACAACAACGTCAATAATTTCCATAATAGCGTAACGGTAAAACAATCGATATTTATTATTAGTTGGATTGTGCACCAGATTATTTATTTACTCTATTAAAGTGAAAATCGCCGCTGACTAAAATAACGAAAACCGCCATCCATCCCCTTTACCCCACATCTACTGTATTAAAAAACTGAGCAATAAATGAGGTTCATGTTTCACTTTCAACCTAAACTGAAGACAATTTTCCTGTCAATATATCCACTTATTTTCTATATCCATTGGTAAAAATAAAAAATAATATATTTTTAGCTTGCCTATTTACAACAATAATATACTTGCTTACTCTATAACCAAACAGTGATTAAGTCATTGGTCCGAATAATTATATTTTGGTTACAGATACAAATAGATTAAACCATGATTCTTAAAATTAGGATTTATACCATTTCTCTTGTAGTTTCTAAAATTTAATAGTCTAAAGTTATCTTTTGAGGATTTTAAGTTTTCTGTTGTAAATTAAGAGTTGTAGAGTATCTGCACTTCTGATATTGTAAACTAAATATTTTTAAAATTTTAACTTTCTTTAGGTAGGGAGAGGACAATGGCCAGTAAATTTTAAAGTTTTATATGTGCACTCTTGTTACGCTCTTGTGGCTTAAAAACTTTCAATTTTATATATTCTTGATTGGTTATTACACACACTAGCAGTATGCAAAATATTTTACCATGTTTTTTTTCTACAGGTAATCCTATTATATAAAGTAGTAAGCGTTTTTTGTCTGTCTCGAGGGATCTCGCTAACCGCTGAACTGATATTGTTCTCCTTTACAATAAATCTTCTTATAGGTCCAGGGAAGGTTTTAAACTATTTTTGGGGAGGTTGTGTTCACCCCCTCCCCGCCCCCCTCCTCCAAAGAAAATATTTTTTTACTCTTTTAAAACCCAAATTTAAAATGAGATGAGGTCGAGCGTTGAGTACTCCTAGAGGCTTCTAGGGGGCGTAGCTGCTAGTAGAAGAAATAATTGGAAATGTATACAATATCATTCCTTTTCTAATCACTTAATATCCCTTCGTTCCATAAAGACATATAGACGTATAGATACACTAAAAAATAGCTTTGATCCTCAAATTTTGGAAAATTACAACATGCAATAAATGAATACGAAAATTTCAAATAATAAAGTAGCTTCGCTATTAACACTTATGCTTCACAATTAACAGCCTATTTCTTGTTTTCCCAACATAATGACGCAAAGACCCTAACTATAGAGTAGCTGCGCTCCTAATAACATTGTCTTATCTTGTTTTGATGTCAATCATTCATTTAGGATTATACTTTTAGGTAGCATATGGCTTTTAACGCATCTTTTTCTTGTTCTATTTAGTTGCAAGGATCTTAGGGGATAAGATATCAAATAAAGAAAAATAAAATTAACACAACAAAAATCAAGTCCCCAAAGTTTTTCAGCCAACGAACATCAAATTCGGGGACCAATGTTATTTACAGTCCAATAATTCATCCCTTTCCAGGTCTGACATATGTGTATGACTGGATATGGGCATTGGGCAAGCACGAGTTCAAATCATTCCTGCCTATCCCTTATCCATGTTGTCTGACATATGTGTATGACTGGCTAGGGGCAAGCACGAGTTTAAAATTTCACCACAAAATCATTACAGCTATTTATTTATTGGGTATTACTGCTTTGAAATACAGTGATAGTTTAATGGAAAATAAATTAATTTTTATCTTAATCATTAAAAAGTTTATGCCACAAATCATAGAATATTTTAATTTCATCCTATTAAAGTAAGTAAAGTAAAGTAACATAATTCCTATCTGTCAGTAAAGAAGAATCTTGCTAACCCCTGAACCCATATGGTTATCCTTTTTTTTGAAGCCTCTTATAGGTCCCAGGAGGGTTACCTACACCCTCCAAAGATAAATCTCAAAGGGGTAAATCTCGTACACCTCCAGGAACTACAAACTGTAATTAGAACTAATTTGATAATAAATGCAAAATACAAACCTAGTATTGCAATTTCCAGACAATCTTTTTCATAATAAAGTGTGTTTTTTTTTTGTATTTTGTGTGTGTGTTGTGTGTTATGAATGTCTCATGCCAAAACCTCTCTAAAAAGGTGGCAAAATTATCGATAAAACTATTTTGTTCTACTATATATTTGTACATACATAATACATATAAGTATTATACAGGGGGCTGCAAAGAAAATGTCCCAAACGTTAAACTTTATCCTATTATATCTAAAGGGTGTTTAAATAAAAACCAATCGCTTCACTTTTTTCAATATAAACTTTACAGTTTTGGTCCAAAACTAATAAAAAAATAGTACAATTCATGCCCAAGCAATGAAAATAATAAAACAATATTGAATCTTAAATCTACTCACCCTTCCCGAGCACTAGAGCTCGAAACCTAGCCCTTGCAGAGAAATTTGCCCTACGCCGAAAGTGCATATTTTATAATAAAATTAAGACAAATTTGTCTCTTTAAAAAAAGAACAAACCGTCTTAAGTACTTGAAATCTTGTAGATAGACCCCATAATGTTTGGGGTTTTTGATGGGGCATGTAAAGATCTTTCTCTAGACACCTTAACAAGGTTTCTAACATAATCCTAGCCAATTTGGCATCAAAAAGAAAGACCTGACAAACATCAAGAACTAGATTTAAACAGAGCCGCCATGCCTCAATGTTGGATGGGTCTGCCTTTTTTATCCCAAATCGGCTAGGATTGAGGTAAAAACCTATTTAAGGTGTCTAAAGAAAGGTTTTTACATGCCCCTTCAAAAACTCTAAACATTATGGGGTCTATCTCCAAGATTTGAAGTACTTATGGTGGTTCAAATTGTGAGCGATTGGTTTTTTTTTAAACACCCTTTAGTAGTAAGGTTTTTTTTTTGTCTGTAGCTTAAGATTCATATAACTATTGAACTGAATCAGCTCTCCATTTTAGTAAATCATCGGCCTTGGGATGGTTTTGGGCTATTTTTTCTGTCTCCTTCTTTTAAATGCTAGTACGCAATGGATCAATTGCTGTCTGTTAGTCCATTTCAGGTAAAACTACACTAGCCATACCAAAGTTTTAGACCATTTACTTATTTACTTCAACCGGGACCCCCAATAAAAAGCAACTTATCAATAAAAAATACTAAAGGATTTTTTATGAAATACCATACTTTATGTTTTAAATTATTTTTTAAAAGTTTGAAATCCATGATAACATTAGTTATTCACCCTGTATATATGAAAATATACTCAAGAAAGTAGTAAAGAGGTTTCCAACTAAAAAGTTTCTTTGTGTACTTACATAATGGATATAGAATATAGGTGGATATTATAACAGGGGAAAATTTTAGGTTCCTAACATAGAACTCAGTTATTGATCAGATAGTGGGGTTGGATGGGGAGTATCATTATTTTCACCTGCTAAGAGTTTCACTTTATTAGAGAACATTAATATCTGGTGTAAAATCCAAGAAATAATACATCCATTACTTTCATTAATTGGACTATGAGTCATTTATAAATAAAAAGAAATGTATGAAATAAAATCATTGTTAAAATATAGTTGGCTCAACCCTAGTCTCTAGAAAAAATCGGGGTTAGTCAAGAACAAGCCTAAAACCTACCAAAGACATTCATAAAGCTTCCCTGAAAAGTACAAAAGCACTTTCGATAATCTTTTGTTAAAAAAAAAATTACTTCTTTAGATTATAGTATAAGAATGATAATAATGCATTTGTTACTTAGAATCTCGAATACTGGTAGACCGATTGGCTTGCAACTTTCTTAGAAATCTATTTGGATATAACGTTTCTTAAAATTATGAAAAATATTATTTATCCAAGTCTAAATAACACATGTTATACAATATTTAATGTTTAACCCAAAAATAAACAACAATCAGATATTAGTCCAAACTATGAATAAAAGACACAAACTGAAAATCTCAACCCAATTATACCAAACATAACCATCACTCATAAAAACCTGTAATTCAGGGATAAATATTGCATAACAACATATTAATATTAAAAACTAAGATAAAAGGATAATATTTAAAAAATAAAAACATTTTCCCTTAAAAAGTGATAAAATGACAATTTTGTGAATAATTTTACTTTGTGAAGTTGCATTTTTATTATCAATAAAGAAAATATAAAAACTAAAGATTCACTTATAAAAAATCCTCGAATTACAAAGAACAAAGATTTAAATGTTGTAAAAGGTTTTCCACATGAGAACTACAAGAATGTTCTTATTACAAAATTGAGCAGCTAATAGTAATACAATCAGGGTACTAAGGGATAAGACTATGGCTGATAAATTGATTTTCATCCTCAATGATGATACACCAAATTACCCATTCTGCTGATTACAATTAGTGGTTGAAACGTTTGGACGCTCAACTTAAGAACCAATTAAACAAAATTCATTAAAAGTCTCGAAAGTTGATAAGCCAACAAATAAAAAAAACGTTGTGTAAAAACCTTGGGACTAGTGTACTAGACAGCCAAATGTCCCCTTCCTCCCTGATTAGTTCTCTATTATGATTATTATTATGAATCCTTATACTAAAGTAACAGGATGTCTATTTGTCTGTGTGTCTGTGTGTTTGTACCGAAGGATCTCGCTCACCGCTGAACCGATCGGGTTCTCCTTAACAGGGTAGTTTCTCATAGGTCCCAGGAAGGTTTATAACTATTTTAGGGGAGGGTACCACCACCCTCCCAAGAGAAATCACAATAAATTGAATTTTTCCCCCTCGAATAGAGACTCCTACGTAACATTGCAAAGTATCGTAGCAATTTGATATAGACTCCTTCGCAACATTGCAAGGTATCGATTTATTTTTTTAAAACGCCAAACATTTAAAGTGCCACTAGAGGCCTCTAGGGGCGTGGCCGCTAGTAAATGTATAAAGAAATATAAACCATGAGCTGTAGAGAAGCTGTGCAATAAACAATCTTAACTGGCCTGAAATGACTGCTTTCCCCTGCATGGGAATCTTACAACAACAATTTTATAACAACAAAAATATTTTAATGATGACAACAATTATTTCTACAAATTCTCATCATTTTATTCATTTTCATTATCATAAAGAAAATAAATTAAAAATAAGATTGCTATAAAAACCATACATGATATAAAAACGAATAATGTTTTAGACCTCTATCTCTAATAAGCTTTTATTGTGTGGGATCTCTATTTTAGAATTCAGAAAAACTAATCAAAACAAATCTGGATTTTTTTCTTTATTTTACTTTTGGTTACTCCCCTAGAGGCCCCCAGCGGCAAATAAATGTTTTCTTTTAGATCTTCGTTAACTTCTTTTCAATGTCTAAAAGGCCGCTAGGCGACGCTTGTTTCTTCGAAACGGATTTTTTTGGCAATTAATCTTGTGAGGATGGTGGTACCCTCGAAAATAGTTAAAAACTTGCCCAGGGCTTAATAGCAGAGAAAAATTCTAGCGTCAATACAAAAGAGCAGAAAGCGATTTGCTAGCAGACAAAAAAAGGTCCTTAATACGGGGATCCAGGTAATTGTCTGGTTAAACATCTATACTATAAATTTAATCTATTAATAGCTGCACTGTAAAGGATAACCCGGTTCAGTGGTTAGCGAGATCCATCGGTACAAAGAAACAGACAGATAGGGATCCTGATACTTTTATACATTATACAAGGATTAATTGTAATATATTTCTTTAAAAATTATTTAATTATTTTTTTCTGTGACATAAATGAACACTTGATAAGTTGATAATTATTATTATGGAAGATATCGATTAGAAATACATTGCTAAACAAACAACTAAAACTTTTATTACACCTTTATAAAGCAATATAAGCATTTTTTTTTATAATGTTTCTTCAAAACAAATATTTTTCTTTTATAAAAAGCCAAAAAATACGTTTTAATTATCATTTAAAGTTTAAACTTACATTTCAATTTACTTTACCTTTATTGATAAGCTTTAATGCATGCTGTCAAACAATTTTATTAAAGAAAAAACGACATTTAGTGCCTATAAAAAATGACGTCATACAATATGAATGACCAATGATAGGCCAATACACAGACTAAATTACCAATGACATGCCAGTATACAGTTTAATTGACCAACAAAAGGCCAGTATGTCGTCAAATTGGTTAAATTGTGCGAATGCTAATCTTTATAAAGCAATATTCTTTATAGTTTATATGTAGGTAAAAAAATATTTAGGTAAAAAACTTAGTTTGCATGCTAGGATCTACTTAAGGACATAATTTGTAAAACATTGCCTTTTTATTATTCTTTTGACAGGGTTAATGTTGACACCAATAAAACAATGAAAAACTAGATATTTATCGCAAAGCTTTATCAATTCACTGCTTTTAGAAAATATTACACTCGACTGTAGCGCATCCGCTTGTTGTCAGAAACATTCTGCAATACACTGCGTCAGAACTGAATATGGTTTCTACTCTTGATATATTACGTGTGCATTATAAATAATTAGATTAGGGGGAATGCCTTGTCTGAAACGCACATTACCATGCACAGTTAGGACTTTTGTGCAAAGGGTGGGTAGTCTGAAGTAATTTTTGACAGTAAAATCTTGCACTTCATTAGCAAGTATAAGATCTCGTGGTGTATCCAGTCCTCTATGTATAGGTTATCCATTTTTAGAATTGATTTATTGTCTATATTTAAAAGAGGCAGAATACCTGCCTGTTTGTGTGTACCGACAAATCTCGTTAACAGCTTGGCCGACCTGGATCTTACAGTTAAGCTATGTATTTTCATCCCTTATACAATGAAGACTAAACATACCTAAAATGAACAAAAAAATTAATAAATCAATCCTAAAATTGTAAAATTCTGATGTATTTGAAAAATATTTCATACTCTTTTTCTTTTTTATTTTGTGATTTCTTTAATTCAATTTTAATGATTTCTGCTTAAGCAATCTTTAAAATCCAACATAATTTTTTAGGGATCATCCAATAAAACAGCGAAATTTAAAAAAAATTTCTCTCTCTTATTACACAGCCAGTTTGACCGCTTCTCCTTTATTTGTTGTTTGGTTGTGTTATAGTAAAGATCTAAACAGTAGCTGTGAATTTAAAATTTTATTTTTTATGATATATTTTAACATTTTGACTATTTTTGTATAACTCTTAATGCTTTTTTTTTCATTTATTTATGTTGTTGTTTTCTATTACAGATGCGATTGATAATGAAGATTTTTTTCTTTGAAATATATTTCGTTATGAAGCGGCAGTAGTTACTAATTTATAAATGTTATGGTTGAGATAGATTTATAACTGTTAAAAGTGTTTAAAAATAGTATCATAGCCGTTTAGCGTAAGTAGGTGGTGTAAATCAAACAAAATGTAAGTTATAAAAATCCTTTTCTGTAAACTATAGTTTTTATACTATTTTACAATTTTATAAACTGAATTGTTTGAACACTTAAGATATAAAATCAAAATCAAATTAAAGATCATTAAATGGGTAGGAAATCACGATGTTACAAAATTCTATATATTTAATAGTATGGTGCAGCTACTCTATATCCACCTAATTCGTCTACATATCCTTGACCGAGGATGCAAGCTTTTCCGGAGTGGTCCTATCCGGGGAGATGGAGAAGAAGTCCCCGGGCAAACCTGCATCAAACACACCTGCTTGACCATTCACCCTGTCCGGGTTTCCACCAAGGGGCCGGCCTAATAGGCTTTTAAGTCAGCCCCTGTCAGCTCTGGAGGCCTTGGAGGCCTTTCAACTCCAACCCTCCAACATCCCTCCCCCTCCTCCCCTCATCCTTTCTGGCGACATCCATCCAAATCCTGGCCCTAAATACCCCTGTTCTACCTGCTCCCGCAATATTACCCGCTCCACTGGTGCCTTCCTCTGCAACTCCTGCCAACTTTGGGTTCACCCTAAATGTTCCCTCCTTCCATCCAAATCCGATTACAATTCCAACTGGTCCTGCCCACCCTGCATTTCTGCCTCAACAACTCCCTTTTCACCTATCCCCCCCCAACCACCAACACCCTCATCCAAACCCCGCGGTCCTAAATTCCCATGCACAGTCTGTTCCTTAGGTGTTACAAAATCCACTGGCTCCTTTCAATGTAACTCCTGCCTCCAATGGATCCACCCCAAATGCTCCCTCCTCCCATCTGCCACCCACTACTCTCCTTTCTGGTTCTGCCCTTCCTGTTCCCCCCCAACCTCACCCCCTCCCTCTCCTAACTTATCACCCCCTACACCCCCATCACCTAGCTCCCCGTCTCCCCCACCTTCCCCTTCAGCTCCTCCTTCACCCCCGCCCCCTCCCCCACCCACCCCTGCCCTCCGAAAACCTCCTGGTAAACCTTTTGTCCTTCAATTCAATTGTAATGGCCTCCTTACCACCCAAGATGAACTCCACAACCTTATTTCTACCCATAACATCCCTATCGCCTGCCTCCAAGAAACCAAACTCTCCAGCAAATCCAATCCCAAACCCCTCCCTGGCTATAACTTTCTCAGGAAGGATCGTCAAGACCGACCTGGTGGAGGAATAGCCTTCCTCATTGCTGATGACATCCCCTTCACCCACCTTGACCTCAATCACCTTTCCAATGGCCCCCTAGAGATTGATGGTATCCAAATTTCCCGCAATGGCTCTCCTACACAAATCATCAACCTTTACCTTCCTCCACATTCCTCCTGTCCCCCCCAATACACCCCTGACTTTAACCTCCTCTTTGACAACCCAAATGACCTTATCCTAGATGGTGATTTCAATGCCCACAACCCTGCCTGGAACTCCATAACCCTTGACCAATCTGCCATGAATCGTGGGGAGGCTCTGCTGGAAGCTCTCAATGAGAGCAGCCTCTGCCTCCTCAACGAGGACTCCCCCACTCGCCTCCCCCCCAACGGCCAACCTACCTCCCCCGACCTTTCCCTATGCTCTGCCCACCTTGCACTTGACTTCTCCTGGCACACCCTCACCACCCTCCGTTCTGACCACCTCCCCATCCTCCTCTCCCTCCCTGAAATCAACAGAAACCCCCGCCCTGTCAAAACCTTCCACAACTTCCGTAAAGCAGACTGGGACACCTTCACCCTTGAAACTGAAACCCTCTTTGAAGATCTTCCTGATCCTTCCTCCTGCTCCCAAGGTGAAGCCACTTTCCGCCAAATCCTCCAAACTGCCTCCAAACACACAGTCCCCGCTGGCTTCATCAAAAACTCCAATCCCTCCCTCCCCCAGTCTGCTAAGCCCCTTATCCAGCAAAGAGACTCCTTAAGAGAAATTAACCCCCATGATCCTCAAATCCAAATCCTCAACGAACAAATTTCCTCAATAGTTAACCAACACTCCAACAAAAAATGGCAAGAAACCCTTTCCAAATCCGACCATAGAACCAACCCTTCCAAATTCTGGTCCCTCCTCAAATCCCTTTCTGGCAAAAATAATTCCCCTCCCTCCAACCAACCCATTTCCTTCAACAACAAAGTTCACACCTCCCATGCCCACATTGCTGAATCCTTTACCAAACAATTCACCTCTGTCTCCCGCCACACCTCCAACCCTTTCTCCAGAAAAATTATCCGCAAAATTAGACACCGCCACCGCCTCAACAGAAATTTCCAACCTTTCACCCCTGCCCTCGTCCTCGAAGCCATTAAAAATTCCTCAAACTCATCTGCACTTGGTCCTGATCACCTCAACATCCTCCACCTCAAACACCTTGGTCCAAATGGCATCTCCTACCTTACCAAACTCTTCAACCTCTCCATTTCCGCTGCTAATATCCCTGCCATTTGGAAGCTCTCCAAAATTATTGCCCTCCTCAAACCTGGTAAACCCCCTGACCTTTCCACCTCCTACCGCCCAATCTCCCTCCTCTGTCCTGCAGCTAAAGTCCTTGAACGCCTCCTTCTCCCATACCTTAAACAATCCCTCACCACCCACCCCTCTCAACATGGCTTCAAACCCCTCCACTCCACCACATCCTCACTCCTTAATCTTTCCACCTCCATTGCTAACGGTTTCAACCAAAACCTCCCCCCCAGCCGCACAACTGTAGCATCCATTGACCTTTCCAAAGCCTTTGATTGCATCCCAATCCACCTCCTTCTCCAAAAAATCTCCTCCTCAAACCTCCATCCAAACATCATCAGATGGCTATCCTGCTACCTGCGTGGCAGGATGGCCTTCTGCTCCTACCAAAACACCAACTCCTCCCCCAGAATTGTCCACACTGGTGTCCCCCAAGGCTCTGTTATTTCCCCCGTCCTTTTCAACTTCTACATAGCAGATGCCCCCCACAACCCCCCCGCCACCACCTCCTCCTATGCCGATGACCTCAACTCCTTCCACTCATCTCCTGACATCCCCCAGTCAGTTGAATCCATCAACTCCCACCTCTCCTTAATCGCTGACTGGGCCTCCACCAATGGCCTCTCCATCGCCCCCAACAAATCCACTGTCACCCTTTTCACTCCTGACCGTAAACACCAATCCAACCTCCATCCTCAAGTCCAAATTAACGGCTCCACCCTCCCCCTTGAGAAAACCCCTAAAATCCTTGGAGTTACCTTTGACACCTTTTTCAATTTCAGTTCCCATGTCTCCACCATTTCCTCTAAAATTTCCTCCCGCCTCAGAATCCTTAAATGTCTGGCTGGCACCAAATGGGGCCACCAGAAGGAGACCCTCCTCACCACCTACAACACCCTCCTCCGCCCCATCACCACCTATGCCTGTCCTGTCTGGTTTCCTAACACCTCCAAAAACAACATTGATAAACTCCAAGTCCTCCAAAACCAAGCCCTACGCATCTGTACTGGTTCCACCAAAAAATCCCCCATTAGCCACCTCCACCAAGAAACTAAAATCCTACCAGTACGGAACCACCTTTCCCTTTTATGCTCCCAGTACTTGGCCTCCTCCCTCCGCCCTTCCCACCCATCCTTCCCCAACGTCACAACCCCTCCTGGTCCTAGATCCAAGAAATCCACCCTCCAATCCATGTTCCTCCCGACCCTCCAACCTTTTCTCACCCCTGAGAACACTCTCCTCCCTGCAAATTACAAATCCACCATCTCCCGACTCCACACCTCTGCAGTTACCCAAGCAATCAATTCCTATCCCCCTAATCCTGTCCTTAACCTCGCCCCTCCCAACATCAACCCCTCTGAGATCCAACTTCCTAGGCACTACAGAACCATCCTCTCCCAATTGAGATCCAATTATTGTCCTAAGCTCCAAAGTTACCTGCATTCCATCAACGCTTCTCTTTCACCCAACTGCCCATCCTGCCCCAACAATCCTACCCCTGAAACTGTCCAACACCTCTTTTCTTGCCCTAATAACCCCACCAACCTTAATCCCATTGACCTCTGGCATAATCCCGCCCTTGTAGCTGCCTTCCTATCATCACACCCAAGTTTCACCAGCCTCCCTCCTCTTCAACGCCCCCCTCCAGAGCCCCCCCCATAAGCCTCCCCTCCCCCACCTACTGATGACGACCCTGGACACGAAAATGGACTATGAGCAGCCAATACAACAACAACATATCCTTGATAGGTTGTTGTAAGTATAGCTTTTCTAAACAAGTATTTGTAGATCTTTTGAAGTTTCACCACTAAAATGTTTGATTCGTTGGTTCATTAAGTTGAATGTCATTGCAACCACTAATTGTAATATACAGAAGACTAACCATTGGGATGTGCATCAATTTATCGGCCATTTTCTTACCCCTTTAGATCCCTGGATTCTGTAATGGATGTTTTCATCCTTGTTCAATACGTAATGACTGTATGGCGAAATCCTTTTGAAGTTCCGTTTGTCTTTAGGTTGTTAAATTAAGCCATATTACCTAAATTTTTGAGTTTAGGTGTTTATACAGTAAACAAGAAAAAAATACAATTTATGTCGACAATATAGAGATAAAAGAACTGACATAAAAGAGGTCATAAGTGACATCATTACTAATATCTTGTTTTCATAGAATAGCAGAAATATTTGGACATAGTAAATTAATTTTGTCTTAAAATCCCAAAATAGAACATGTTTCTTTTCTGCTATGTTAGACGGTTACCCGTAAGATTAAGAAAATATGTATTGGCTTTGATTGTATAAACACGTATAAAGGTATGTTATCAAAGCATAATATCCTGGCTTTAGGGTTAATTTAGATGAAGTAATACTTAATATTTAATAACAAGGGCAATAAAATTGTATTCCAGCGCTTCTTGATACATAATTTAGCAGTAATATTGAAAAAAATAAAGATAACCATATTAATTTCAAAGTATTTAGTAGGGATCTAAAGGGATAAGACAATGGCCGATAAATTGATGTACATCCTCAATTATTATAAACAAAATGATCCCTTCTGTAGATTACAAATAGTGGTTAAAACGTTTGGACATTCAACTTAATGAATCAACTTATCTAAATTCAATTAAAGTCAAATGTCCCCTCCCTCCCTGGTATTTAGATAGATATACCCATTAAGTAGATGTAAATGAAAGGTTTATCTATATATTTTGTGTTGTATATAGATGAATGGATAGAGCGATACAATATGAAGACAATGAGAGTTAAAATCTCAGCTTTCACATAAAGCAATTTGAATTTGCTCAGGGCCAAGAGAGGGACAAATATTCAAGTATTTTGCGTTAAAAAGGGAATGGTTAACAGCAGAAAAAATATTATACTCTTTACTTTTACACCAGTAAAAAGAGACTCTATAAAGTGCCCGAAAAAATGAGCCGTGTGACGTCAATAGATCCATCTCTTTTTATGGGGTTTCCTTTCCTACTTCTCCTCTTATCTCTCCCTTTTATGACGTCACACGGCTCATTTTTTCGGACATTTTCAAAGTTTAATTTTAAAATAATGGGTGCTTTTACTTAAACCTGTTTCTCGACTTCAGAAATTTTTGAAGAAAAAATTATTACTAACCCATGCTTTAACCCTACAGAGTGCTGTCTCTGTGAGACTCTTTTTACCTATACTTGACCTAGTTACCATTACCTAACCTAAAATAAGCAACAAAAATACGTTTTTTTTTACAAAAAGTTTATTTGTAGTACATTCAATAAGAGGGAACCCCAATTTAAAGGTATATCATTTTAAAATAATTTTCATAATAGTTGTTCGTGTTAGGGCTATTAAAGTATTTTTGTTTTTAGCTATTTACAAATCAGGGTTAGGGTATTAAGTATTTTATTCAATCTACTAATTTGAATTTCATCCAATATTATAAAATAGTAAGATTTTTGTCAGAAGCACAAGATCTCAATAACCACTAATTTTAGTTAGGTTTTACGATATTCTTTTATTAGAACTAAGTCTTAGGAAGGTTTTGAGCTATTTTTTTTTATCCCCTCTTTGCCCCTTCAAATAATGAGTTGTTCTGGTGTAGCCGCTAATGAAAATGTCAAAGGAAAAATATATATCTCCATCTATTTTTCTATCGCCATTTAATTTTTATATGATTTTATACCTTAATACCTTTTCCATGCTTTAAACAATAAAATAATTATTTGTAGATCTTCATTTTTAAGAAAGCCTTTATTTGTCTTAAATTTTATATTACTCAACTTTATTTTGTCTAGTGTTTTGTTGACTGAAGCTAATTTTGGTTTTATATACACCTCGAAATGGTATAATGCTATTTTCTTCTTACTTTATTGCCCTGAAGACCCAAAAGACTAAAGGGAAAGCTTTATGCAAAAGTATTTTATTGCATTAGAAATTTTTTTTTTATCAAATTGCACATATTTGTAATTATGACTAATACGATGAATATGTATAAGCAAAGCTAACAAATACACTTTACTGGGAGTGGAATACTAACATGGAGGGAAGGAGCATTGGACTATAAATTTCACTGGTATCCAAATCTTTTGTCCACGTTATCTTATTCATTGGCTAAAAACTTTAATTGTTAAATAATGTTAAGTAATGTTAATTATTAACTTTACCTAACCTTCTGATACCTTCTTTGCTCGAACTATTAGAAGCTTTGCCTCGAGCCTCTAAGAATATTTTTCTCTTATGAGTGTTAACTTACAACTCCGTTAAATAGCCTAAAACCTGCCCCATCATTCTTTCATTGTGAAATTTTACTGAACACAAAATCTAGGGGTTCAGTATTCGAAGGGGAAGGGTGGGTTAAAATAGCCTAAAACCATACCATTACTTTAATCTTAAATGAAATAGCAAAAAACCATCCAAAGACCTGTATTAAAACTCCTTGAAATGGAGAACCTAATCGGCTCAGTAGATATAGATATATTAAGCAACAGACAAAAAACCTTACTACTTTTTATATGCGAGAATGTATAAACACTATACTAACAATGTCTGTCTAAGTTAAATTAGTAAAGAATACTTTTTTATCTCCCGAGGCAAAACTTTGAAATGATTTAACCAAGGAATTGTTTTCAGAAAATTTCCTACAATTACAAGTTCAATGATTCCTACTTTTTACCAAAAGTGTTTACACAACATTGTTAAAAATAACAATAATAATCATAATTTATTAAACGAAACATGTATGTAATTATATAGACTTTAAATCCAAGGATCTAAAGAGATAATACAATGGCATACACATATTTATCTTATCAGTAGATTGGGTTGAAACGTTTGGAAACACAACTTACTTAACCAACCAATTAAAATATTATATAAGTCCCTAAAGTTATTGAACCAACGAATAAGAAAACGTAATTATAAAACTTCAGGACTAATGTAATAAACAGTCCAGAACCCGTCCTTTCTGCTTTAAAACATTTAGCATGTATAATTTTTCTCTTGGGTTCTAATGGAATACCGTTTTATTTGGCTAAAATGTAAAATTGTCTATAATGTATAAAAACCAAGTTAACTAAGATGGTTCAATATGCAATGAATGCATGTTTGTTTTTGTTATTTCTAATTGGATTCTAAACAACTGGATAATATACAGGGTGTTTTTTTAATGGAACAAAAAATAACCCACTTGCCAAGTTGCCATTGACAGAAATTAATAATCTATATCTTAATTTCTTCATTGGGTTGGGGCAATTTGTATAAGAAAAAAATTCTTGGCGATTTTCAACAAATTATGCCTTAAAAACCGGTTTTTCCAAAGTACCTATTTTTGGAAGATTTGTGGATAATATTAAGCAATACTTTTGTTCCATTAAAAAAAAACACCCTGTATTTAATTTTTAAAAAGGTAAATTATTTTTTACAACAAAACCAATTGGTGGTGCCTATTACAGTACATTTTGTCAAACATTTCGATCGAATAGACTTACAAACTCTTGTGTTAGTGTAGCTTCAGTTCTGAAGAAATACAATTTGTCTCATTTTGAAAAAAATGATACTAAATCCATCATTTTTTCACTTGATTTTTGCATGATGCATGTTTTTTAAATTTCTTTTTGCAAGAAAGCATCATGGGACAAGTAAGCAATTAAGCTATCAAATTCTTATTATTTCATTCGAGTTTAATTGGTACACACATGCTTTAACTCACGTACGCTTAGAGGTGTACTTATCTTTCGTACAGGTATGTAATGTATACCTTTATTTAGAATACACAATCATTCATCCTACCATCTTATCAGAATAGCATAGAGCAGCTGGAGAATATTTTATAATGCTTTTAGCCCCAATATAATGAAAATTCGATGTAAAATGGCCACAATTAGCAAAAAGAGTAGACAGACAGAGTACAGACAGAGGACAAACAGAGGACAGACAGAGTACAGACAGAGTACAGACAGAGGACAGACAGAGGACAGACAGAGGACAGACAGAGGACAGACAGAGGACAGACAGGGGACAGACAGAGGACAGACAGAGGACAGACAGAGGACAGACAGAGGACAGACAGAGGACAAACAGAGGACAGACAGAGTACAGACAGAGTACAGACAGAGGACAGACAGAGGACAGACAGAGGACAGACAGGGGACAGACATAGGACAGACAGAGGACAGACAGAGGACAGACAGAGGACAGACAGAGGACAAACAGAGGACAGACAGAGTACAGACAGAGTACAGACAGAGGACAGACAGAGGACAGACAGAGGACAGACAGAGGAAAGACAGAGGAAAGACAGAGGAAAAACAGAGGACAGACAGACGACAGACAGACGACAGACAAAATGTTTGAGCTATACAAATGATAAGAAAGAATGGATTGTTTTGATTTGAGAAAAGGTAAAATCCATAGACTTTCTTTAAACAAGGATGACAACATCCATAAAAGCGAAGCTCTGAAACGATAGGACACACGGATATTAACACTTGTATAGTGTCAGAACTGAATAATCAGAATAGAAATGAATAAGAGTCAAAGCAAAATTGTGAATTAATTTGATGAAAAACTTCTTGATACAGGATAATGTCTATGGACATACTTAAATTTTTAGGACTTGATTATAGAGTTGCTTTGCTTATAATATTGTACTTTGTTGTCCCATGAATCAGTATACCAAAAATCAGATCATTCGGATTATTAGATCACATAAAATTTGTTGTTAAAAAAGTAAAAAAATCAACATGTTTAAAATGGACGTACGGACATTCTGGTAATGATTATAGAGTTGCTACGCTTTCTAAATCGTACCTAACTACTACAGGAATCACCATGCAAAGTTTGAAACCAATAGGACAATTCTGACATGCCTAAATTAGCGAAAAAAGCTATCCGTTACGGACGGACGGACGGACGTACGGACGGACGGACGGACGGACGGACCTACCCTAATTATAGAAAAGCTTCGCTTTTAAAAATAGCGTTAAATACACCCCAACCGTAAAGTTTTGCAACTAATCGAACAAACATTGTAATGACACAAGTGACTCTCATATTAGCAATTTTATAGAAGACCTACTCGTTAAAAAAAAAAAGTCAACTGCACACGGAAAAGTGATCCATTATAATAAATTTAGTAAAGAAATGTTTCCTAGTGAGAATCTTAATTATTTTTGATTGATCTGATAATAGCCACCTAACACTTATCCAGGGATAAGGGATAAAACAACAGACTAAAAATCTATTCTCTCAAAATATCTTTTTTTGTGTGAATGTTTAGAAGACGAGGGATTAATAATTTTTTCTTGCATTGTCTCCTTTTCCCTATAATTTACTAATACTAGGTAGATTTTTAAAAACTTTTTATTTCTTTCTAATTTAGTCGTTTAAAGGAAAAAGGATATAACATCCATTTCCTAATACTTTTCTTTAGTGTATATAGAATTCTTTAAAATCTAGAATAGTTTAATATCAAGCCATAATATAAGGAAAAAAGTTAGGCGAATGAAAGAAAAGATTGAAAATGGTTGTAATTCTAATGAAAATATTCGAATATTTATATATGTACATAGTTACATAGTAATGGAAACGAAGCTTAATAGAACACATTTTACATGTACGAAATATTCAAAATAGAAGCTAACGTTAGAAAAATACATAGTTACAGATTAATGAAAATAAGCTTTATAGAACACGTTTTACATGTGAAAAACTTACTTGTTTATATATATTTAGCAAAATACAAACCTAGTGTAATGTAAACGACGTAGAAAGTAAAATCTAATTTGTTAGAAACCATGGGTCGATTTTTAGAGACCAACAAACAGCCCTGTCACAGCAACATACAAAGTTTTAGTGGATTTTTGGTAGTATAGACTTAAAATAATGGATATAGAATAAGTGTGGATATTATGACAGGGGGAAAATTGTCGTCAATTTTGGTTGCTTACATGGATAAAATTTATTGAACAGCTCATTCATCCAGTAAAAGGGAAGGGAATGGGTTAAATGAGGTTAATTGGGGGGAGCGCGGGGGGGGGGGTTGTTGTTTCAGCCAGCTACAAGTTTAACTTTAAAGAGGACATGTAATCTGGTGTTAGATCCAAGTAATAATAAATACCTTATTAAAATTTATTTGTAATGTATAATATATCGGTGTACCTTTTTTTAACTGTATCATAAATGTATTTGTTGTTACTTATGACCACAGAAATGGCCATTGTTAAGCTAGTGTGGATCTAAACATTACACAAATTAATTGCAGATTAATTACTACACAGATTAAGAAAATTACTTCTAATATAAATAAATGAAAGTTGTTAGTAGCGTAGATACTCACTATGAGAGGATTTTCTGTACGGCCATACGTCACATTGAAATTAATTACTAAATTTTTATTGGTATTTTTTGACAATTCTTGCCGAAAGTTGACAAATGTTGTGTTATTTTTTATAGGATTTAGGAATCTATCTATTTATATAAGCATTCACGTTTGCTGCACTTTTCCCGCGTTTACTTGTGCAGTCACGCCTCATTTCCCGCCATTTTCTGTCGTCTTCGTCGTGAAGCCCTCTGTGACAGAGAGAGACAGCCATCTTTAAATATCACCATGTTAAGATAAAGAGACATAAAAGTGCTTTATTTGGAACTACAAGTGTGTAACATTCGAGTCACAGATTTAGAATTAATTCAATTCCAAATGATTTTATTGTGATTTCTTTTTATTTAAACTGATTTAGGATTTTAAAGATTTCTATAATGATTTGCATAATAATAAATAGACTAATAGATCTAACCAATAATACTACTCTACTGAAGAATTGATTTTGTCTCTCTTAAGAATGGGGATGTACATCAATTAATCACCCATTGTATTTTCCCTTAAGATCCCTGATATTATTGTATTAAAGACAGTTGAAAAAGAACATTGTTATGATATTACACACCAAAAATTATTGAAAAACACAATAAAGGCATAAAACCCAATCAGTATGCAGTTAGAGATCATATTGAGCAAGTAACTGAAAAGATATTGAGGTATTTTTTAATAGAGGAAATAATAAGGGCTGTTTCACAAAATTGTAAATATTACTTATAGCTAAAAATACAATGTATTACTAACCAATGATCTAAAGGGATAAGATAAAACGTAATTGTATAATTTTTTTGACTTTTGTTTTAAACTTTCTAGATTACAAAACTATTTTTACCTTTTATAGTGTAATAATAACAAACTGAAAACTAGTAATTTCTTTTTTGATTTATTTTTTTTTGTAGTTTTGTCATTACTCCCAAAATTGAATAAAAATGGTATGAAAGGATGATAATGTTTAAATTTAAATATTGTAAAAACTGTAGAACCGTTGTTTGATAATTATTAGAAGCATAGCTACTATATAGCTAGGATATATTCGGCCGTACATCACTATATACTATATTGGGGTAATTTTGTGTATCATTATTGGGGATGTACACCAATTTATCGGCCATGGTATTATCTCTTTAGATCCCTAGATCAAATGACTCTTACTTAAAAAGATATGAATTGCTATCATGAAATGTGCATCAAACTAAATTGTCGCACTAAGTTAGTTAAAATATAGATAATTATTGCTGCGCTTCTTTTGAAAACAATTGTTCTTGTTAAAATAATTACCACTAGTTGAACTTTAACATTGTACATTATATGTATAAAAATCATTAGGTTAGAATAAAAAAAACTGAAATTTTTAAAAATGCAATTATTAAACATCAATAATTAGCCATATATCCAATAATCCAACTATCTAATTGTCCGCTGTTCTTTCATTCAAAGTTGTATACAATGCAGTCACTAAGCAGTCAATAAAAGCATCTCTCTAAGCAGTTACTTTGAGTTTACAGGGGATCTTAAGTGATAAGACTATAGTGTACACTCCCAATTAGGATAAACAAAATAAACGCTTCTGTAAATTGAAATTTTTGGTGTAAAATTTGGCCAAAATAGTTTGTATAACTCAATCAAGTTTTGATTTATATTGCATATTTGATTGTGGTTTTGAGGCAATACTGTATAATATGATTATTTAATTTAATTTTCAACAATGATTTTTACATAAATCTATGTAGAAGGATTAATATATAATTTTACGCTTCTTAAACTTTATAATTACTCCGTTTCTATTTGCTGTATTTGACACTTCATATCAGATGAAATGAAAGACTTCGCTCTTATCCTTTAAGTTAAGCTTTTACCTTAAATTATGACGTCATATTTATAAGCACTATAAAGTAAATAATATTTTTGTAGTTTGAAGCACCCCTTTAAAAAAAACTTTTGCTATAAAACTCTTTATTATATTAAATTAAATTGATTTTTTGTGTGCATTCATTGTTTTACTTTTATTATAAGCACTATTATAGTAACTATCCTTATGTCTCTTTAATGATGGTTTAATGGTGAATATAAATAATCAAATAAAGAAATATAGAAATATTACAATCATCGGTTTCTTAATAAACAACAAAGCTTTTCTAGTTTTCACTGTATACCCCAGTTTATAGATCTTTCTCAGGGTAATTTTAAATAATTAAAATAATTATTTCCCCTTAAGATACCATATGCAGAGTTTTACTTTTTTTTTTTTTTTTTTTGGGGGGGGGGAGGGGGGATTTATCTACTCTGTATTGTATCATTAATAAATCCCCGTTATGTAGTTTTCAGAATGAAGTAAGCAGACATCACAAATTTAACTTTATCGCTTGGCTCTGCTTTAAAGAATATAATAATCCTTGTTCAGCTCTGTACAAAGATAGCTCTCTGAAGCCTATCATCATAAAATCTATTTTTATGTTTAGCTTTAACAAAACAAGGACAAATATATCCATTGCAAAACAGCGAGGAAAGAAAGAAAAAGAAAGGACAAGAAAAAAGGATCTTAAAATAGCATTCGAAAAATTGTGAGCTACTGCAAAAAGCAAAGTATATCATTTTCCTTTAAAGTGCATATTGAGCACTGAAAACTCCCTCCCCGAAACCCCACAGGGCTATCCAGTACCTAAATAAAGAAGGGATACAGACAAAAAGTATGTAAGAAATATGGTAAACTGTAGAAATGCCCCGCATCAGATAAAAAATCTTTTTACATTTGGAACTGATCTGAATTTTGATCCGCTTAATGACAGATATTTTATACTTGCAGAAAAATAAGTATTACAATGCCATGAATACAGGGATAGGTGAATGGAGTTTAAATAAACTCCCCCTCTCAATTTGTATTTCAAATCTGTCAACCTTTTGAATACTAAAAGCTAAATCTTCAACCACAGTCGCCTAGCTTTTTTCGGTAGCTACCGCCAGTAAATAACACTCAGGGACCGAACATTAAACAGTCAAGAGCCACTTAAAGTTTTGCAAAGTAACACAAATGATAATAAAAGAAAATTGAGGGAAGTCAATGTTTTCATGCCTATTGTCTATCCCTGTATCCTTGATAACAACCATCATTTGTACTAGATAAAGAAAGAACAATGGGATTATATGGTGGTGGGGTAAATTGGGGTATTTTCAAATATTTGTAAACTTTATCAAACAATCATATGCAAGCTTCAAGAAAATAAAAAAAAAACAGTTAAAAATCAAAGTTAGCATTGATATAATTTATGATAGTATAAAAATCTTAACCAGTTTATCTATGTAAATCAACAGTTCCTCAAATCTATATATTTTAAACAAAATTAAGTTTTTTTGACTTTCCAAATACGCTTTGCTTGTTAATTTATCAACATGTTTAACTTTTTGAAATAAAACTAGTCACAGTGTTAGCTACAAAAGAATTGATAAAAATGTCTAATATACAGAAAATATAAAAGATAATACTATCAAATAAATGACCCCTAAATACCCTATTTAATGTTTTATTTAAATTTGGAAGAGGGAAGTATGAAATGTTGCCTATAAAACTTGGAAAATGATAAATATTATGAATAACAGAATATGATTTCAGTATAGAAAAAAGTAAGAATGTATTTTAAAAATATTTCACAAGATTGTTTCTTTTTCTTGAACTTTTCTCCGGTTAAAAAATACCTAATTTGAGACAAAAAATAATCTCATTTCTTTATACCTAATAAAGTTTACAGTATGGCTTCGAAACCGATTAATATCCGCTGGATTAGAACCGGTTCTCAGCAATACAAAAAAGTCATGTATAGCATCGTATTATAGGCAATTTTCTACGAATATTAAAATATAAATCATAAATCATTAATGCCGGGCTAACAAAACTGATTTTAATCTTATGATTTTTCACTTTTATATCCGCGGAAAGTTGTTTTAATACGATGCGAAAATAAACTAATCTCTTTTTACAATTTTTTTCTTCATATCATCTATCTTTGTCTGAGGCCTAGAAAGGGGTTGAAGGGTCAGTTTTTGGCTTTGGACCATCTGAGTTTTGACATTAGTGCGCTGTAATGACACTTGCAGATGCTTATTTTATAAGATACAGGAATTTAGAAATAGATAAATTAGTAGAAATTTGTATTGTATTTAAGCAGAATAAAGTGCCTCCATTTTTTTTATAAAGAATGTAAACATGTACATATGTTTGATGAGATTTAGTAAACGGCGTGATCGATCGGTCGTTAGTTTTTTTTTTATTTCGACCATAAATAAAACATACCTAAAAAGTAAAAAATATTTAATTATTTGATCGTTTACAAGAATGAAAACCTTCATAGTAAAAATAAGACCAAATAAAAACAATTTTATACATACGATGTAAGGAATAAAATTTAAAAGTATCCATAAAAAAACTACAGCATACTCTGGCTAAACTATACACAATTGACATTTTGGGAATAGTCCATTTCGTGGCAATTCGCCCCTTAAGGGGCGATTCGTCGTATTTTTAAAATAGCTTTTTATAGGTTATTTTAGGTTAGGTCAGGTTATATTTGGTTAGGTGATTGCCCCATATGGTTAGGAAATTGGCCCCGCAGGGGCTAGAAAAGCTACTGTAAAAAATACGAAGAATCGCCCCTTAAGGAGCAATGCCACGAAAGGAACTATACCCGACATTTTTAGTTTTAAAAGTATAAACTTTTATAATAAATTAAAAGTAAATGGCTTAGCAGATGTTTTTGTAAATAGAAAATAGAACATAACACGAAAAAAAGATTAATTCTTCTTGCTAATTTTTTTTTGTACATAATGCAACTATAATAGTTAAAAAAGATATTTAACAAGGTAAAAAAAAATTAAATATAAAAAGGTATAAACATTTGTGTGTGTCGTATAAGATCGCAAAAGTAGCCTATCGAGGCTATGGTAGCAGCTTTTTTTCATTCCGTAGTTTTTAATATAGATAAGGCTATTATGAAATTAGGTGTCCTAATTTGAATCTGAATCTTTTGTAACATAACACCTTTTTAAAAGTAAAGCTTTTCTATAATTAGGGTCAATCCGTCCGTCATTCCGTTCTTACTTAACTTATAGCTCTTTTCATTACCTTATGCATGGTAGAATAGTCCTATCTAATTCACACTTTGCATGATGATTCTAAGTAAATTGTTTTTTTTTTCTATGATTGCTAGTTACATTGTTATCCTTGTTTTATCCGATTCAAAACAATATTTTAAATCAATCTTTGATCATAACAATATTCATGTATTTATATTTTAAAATGCACTAGTTTTTACATGAAAAATAAGGCTTCGCCAATAGTTTAAAAATGGACAAATTAAAGGATATTAAAGTGTATTTATGTTCGATTTTGGTTATTTTTGACTGGTGAAAATATAGGAGGTAAAAAGTCCTTTAAGTATATAATGCACATTATGTCCTTTCAAATTTGACCTTAAAATATATTTTACCATTAAGACTTCATTAGTAGCAAAGATAATAATGTTTTAATAGTGTAAACAAAACAATTAAAATTAATATGCGGAACTTTTTATTTTCTTTGCCAGGGTGATGAAAGTAGCCTAGTATAATAATTATATTATAAAAGAAGGTGTTTAAACATTTTTGGAAATAAATGGCATATAAAATCATTTTCAGTATGGCTTCAAAACCAATTGATATCTGCTGGATAAAAAACGGTTCACAACCATACTCAAAAATCATGTATAGCATGGTATTAAAGACAATTTTCCACAAATACTCAAATGAAAATCATTATGTTGAAACCATCTGTATTGAAAAGCAAAGCAACTGTACAAGTCTTACTCTATGGTATTTCAAGAAACCAAGGAACATGACTTCGTTGTATTTTGTTCATTTATAGATATTCAAAAAAATAATGTTTTAAAATTTTGTTACAACACCAAAGGATATGGAAGCTTTGACATTGGACTTACAACTGTAGCAATGTAGAAATTTAGTTAGATAAGGTTAAAAGGACTGGACCCATCATAATTATACCAAAATATTAGACGGATTAGTATGATTATTTCTTCTAAAATTAGGCAAACATTTGATTAAGTATAAGGTGTGATTTTCAACATTATAAAGCCTAAGATTTATGAGAAAAGATTTTAATAGAGTTACCCAGATTTGCTGATTGTCTTTTGGAAATCCAATTTGTGTCCTTTAAATCTAATGAATAATACTCTAGTATACCTCTATTATTTGACATAACAAAGCATTTTAATTAATTTAGAATTATGCAGAAATTATATACAAAAGTTCTCCCTCTAAAATTTAGAAATTTCAATTGCAAAATCGCAAGTGCAACCCCCGTAACCCTGCAATCCTCCGCAAAAAGAAAAATATTTAAGCCACAGTTAGTAGTGTGAACCTTACATATTTAACTTAAAAATATTTTTTAAGGCGAGGGGAGGGGAGTTTGGATAAAATTTGGTCGCCTAACAATATAAAGGAGAATGCCAAAAAGTTATCCTGGAAAAAATTATGAAATTTTGCAAGGAGATGATATTTTAGAATGTCATTCTATTTTTTGCAATAATCCCTTAACATATTTAAATAACATAATATGAGAAGCGTAGCTTCTATATAATTAGCCTTGTCCTCCGTAAGTTATATTGTGCAGTACCTTATTCAATTTTTTAATGAAATTTAATCATTGCTAGCATATATCAAGGTCTTGTCATGTTATCATTAGGTTAATATTGTATTTTAGTATCTAATAGCTGGACTGGTATACATAAAGGATGTTATCATCCTTGTTATAATTTATGTTTATCTAGCCTACTTCAAATTTTAAACAATATCAAGGTCTTGACATATAATATTAAGTTAAGGTGTTATTATAGTATCTAATAGCTGCGCTAATATAGATATAAAAGATTATCATTCTTGTTATAGTTTATGTTTATCTAACCTACTTAAAAGTTAAAACAATATCAAGGTCTTGACATTATTAAGTTATGCAGGTAGAGTGCAAATTTATTCATTTAGCAATTACAAGACGAGTTAGTATTACCTAATCAAAACAGAAAAGAAAAAGGGTAAAATTAAGCAATTATTATAAAAGCCCTGCATGGTTAGTATCCCTTAGGGATATGGCAATGTAGAGGCTAGAAACGTATTTTTTTCCTCAAAAAATGAAAATAAGGGGAAGGGGTTCTGTCCGAGTGAGAGCACGAAATTTTGCAGCAATGACGGGAAAAGTATGGTTAACAACTTTACTTACATGATACTTCTGGAGCCAGGAATAAATATTTCCGACTTTAAACAGTTAAACGGCTCCTGTGGCTACCAAGATCGATAAAAAATGGGGACCATGAAAAGAAAACGAAGTAGCGGGTTTCGTCGTATTTTCACAGTCGCTTTTCTCATTTTTCTAGCCCTTGTGGGGGGCTCTAACTCTGCAGGGCCAATTAACTAACCTAACCTAAAATAACCTATCAAAGCCTAATGTGAAAATGCGATGAAACCCGCTACTTCGTTTTCTTTTATAAGGTTATACGTACTTTTTTCAATTTTTTTGAAAAGTATATATCGATCATTTGCAAAAATTAAAATTATATTATATTTAACTAATTTTGCATAAATTTGTGACTTATTAAGAAAAGCAAACCTTACAAGTGCAAAATCCGTCAAGAGAATGAGAATAATAAAAGTATGGATGTAGCATTGTTATTGTTATTAATAATACAAACTTTAAGAAAACAATAAGAATAGTCAAATCTTTATAATGATATTGTATCAGCTTTAATTGTGATACAACTACAATGCTAAATCCATGAATTAATAAGTCCATTTTGCTACATAGATAATATATATACCTGAATTAAATTCCCTAGCGAAATCGCAAATTCTTGTCTTTAAATGTTTGCATAATTTGTTTGTGGTATGATTGAGTGTGTAGTCGCTGTTACCAAATTTTAGCAGGAAATATGAATAAAATTTTGTTCACTAATTGAAATTCTAATATAATACAGTCAAAGATTTAGTTCATAAGACCCAGTTAAATAGATGATTAAATAAACAATTAAACCCAGGGATCTAAAGGAATGAGACAATGGCTGATAAATAGATTTACATCCCCAATGTTAATACACAAAATTACCCTTACAATAAGTTATTGAATAGTTATTAGACACTTAATTTAATAAACCAATCAATCAAAATTAATTAAAAGTCCACAAAGTTGATAAGCTAATGAATTGGAAAACGTTATTATAAAAATTTGGTTTAATAAACAGCACATTGTCCTCCTTTTGTATGAATTAAACCTTCTCTAAAGTGATGGCAAGAACACTAATTTTAACAGTATTGTGTGAACAGTTTTGGATTGACATATCCTTGTTGCATAATTTCACATAATATATGGTTTCTAGAACTAAGTTGTTCTGTTACAGCAAGATACAGTATTTGATCAAGTAAACATATAGGTTTATTAAAATTGATGTCAACGACTATGGAACCACTTGTAATGACCTTTAACTTCAGTGGTTGCTTCCAGAGATTCAAAGGAATAAGACAATGGCCGATAAATTAATTTACATCCCCAATTTTGATATACTAAATTACCCTTTTGTGGATTACAATTAGTGGTTTTAACGTTTGGAAACTCAACTAAATGAACCAACCAATCAAAATTCAATGAAAGTCCTCATAGTTGTTAAGCCAACGTTATTATAAAAACTATGGGGACTAGTGCAGTAAGCAGTCCAATGTCTCCTCCCTCCCAAGGAAATCAACATGAAAGAGTTTTCGAATTAATTTTCTCATAATTATGTTATGTTTGTGGCATATTTTTCTGGTAAAGTTCATGGATTTTTTGCACTGATTATTTTGTTTACATTTGATTAAAAGGAAGTTTAAGAAAAAAGGTTGGGTTGGGCAAAAGCATAGTTTCTCCAAATGCTGTAACCCATGATAGTTCGCATCGTATAATAGACAGCTTTCAGCGAATATCAAAATGGCTGAGAACTGGTTCTAATCAAACGGATATAAATCGGTTTCTAAGCCATAATGGAAAAATATATCTTAAAAAGGTAAAGAAGTTATGATCAAATTTGTCCTAAAAGCATATTTAAAATATCTTCATTTATAAAGAGTAATGCACAGTTTTAGTACTTTAATGAGTGTTCATTCAAACAGGGGAAAACGTCGTCAATTTAGGTTGCTAACATGGAAATCATTTATTGGCCAGTTCGTTCTTCCAGTAGGAGGGGATGGGGAAAATATGGATGTTTGAGGGTATCGTTATTTTAGCCTGCTGCGAGTTTCACTTTATTAGGAACATGAACATCTGGTGTAACGTCCAAATAATAATATATCCCTTGATTTACTGTAATGAAAGCTACAATTTTAATGAAATAAATAATTTTGATTTTATATTTAATTACACATGAAAGACAAATTTCCAATGTAAGCATGCTTTTGAAATATAATATTTAGCTATTCTAAAAATGTTGACTATAGTGTATATACACCATTTTTGCAGGAAACTTCATACACATAATTAGGTTGGAAATAACCACGAACAAACTTTACTTCTATGTACGATGTTTGTATATCTATCTATGAGTAAAAGTGAACACAAATTGGCTTAAAGGCTTTCGAAAAAATATACCATACTTTCTTAATGTAACTTATTGCCAGGGATCTAATATAACCTCAATAACGATGAAAAATAACATTACCCCTTCTGCAGATCAAAATTGTTGGTGGAAAAGTTATGATATTGACAAGTTTGTGGAAACCAATCAAACTTTTATACTTTTTAAGCCAACAAAACGTTGGGGACCAAACTAATTTACATTCCAATTTCTCCTCCCAACCTTGATTATTGTAGTTATTAGTAAAGTGTGTTTGTGTGAGGGACCCTAAGAATGATGTAGCAGAAATGGGTATGTAGTATATATGTACCATATTATAATTGCTCTGCAAAATCCCTTAAACTGCTCTATGGATAAATAATGTCCCCCCCCTTTTTTATGTCCTTTATGGCAATGCCGGTGGCTTCGCCTCTAGCCTCTTGGAGCTTCGCCCAATAAGAGGAGAAATGAAGTAAGGTTGTGCTACATGTAGGGCCACTATTTCTTTTTTCATTAAAAAGTAATGGAAGGATTTTTCCTATTATATGGGGGGGGGGGGGTAGAGGTGTCCAGCAAAATAGCTTAAAACCAACACAGGTCTAATGTTTATATTCGCTGTTTAACGGTTAACAAGCTTTTAAGCTTCAGACGGATGGAAGGAAAGATATCGTTCTACTTTGATTTATTCTCCTGAGAATGGAGGAGAGGGTTTGCAAATTGCAGAAAAAGCGATCCTACCAATTGTTCATAATAATTATATTTAAACATATTATCATAGAGAATATCCTGTGTAAAGGATATTTTAAGATATAAAGGGGTAAAATTCAGGAAAAGGGTATAGGTAATTTATCTTTAAAGTAAAGCTTTTCTCTAATTAGAGTTAGTAGTAAAAATGGGAGGAAAATATTATTTTTGATAGAAGTTTTTTTTTAGGACTTTTTGGTCCATGGAAGCTTTCACCATGTCTATACCTAGGTATCCCATTATAATTTTTTTTTATTCGAAATTTTATCCTATAAAATCTAAATATAATTTTTTTTAAATTTCTTATCTCTTAAAATCTTAATAAATGATATTTTTTTCTTTAAATATTTAGGATGATATAAGCATTATGTTATAGGCTTTATCCTAAAATATAAAGTAGTAATTTTTTGTCTGAAGCTTAATTCCTCAGAAATTGTCAATCTGAATAGTTTTTTTCAGAGAAGCTTTCCTGTATAACTTCGCCCTCCTCTTTAATCTAGGGGCGAGGCAACTAGTAATTTTACAAAGAAAAAAACAATCATTAATGATAAATATTTAGCCTTCTAACTGTATAATAGATTTTCATACATGAAATTGTAATATATTCTTTATGCATTAATTTCAAGATTTCACTAATTAACATTTGATCTTCTTTCATTGAATTAAATATAATTTGAATATTGGAATATTGAAGCAATTATTGAGTATTGTGCAGTTTCCCTCAAAGTGCATAGTCGAGTACATAACTCCCCTTACCTTCATTTTTAAATAAATTGAAAATAAGGGATAAGGTAATTTTTCCATGTATTAGTATTTAATATAACTTACCTCAGGTTAGATTAGGTTATATTGGGCTAAATTTTTTAAATTTTTGGTTATACTATATTTGTTGGCTTAGTTTAATAGTTTTAATCTACAAAATTATTTTTTTATTATAAATTATGAGTAAAGATATTTTAAATATTAATCCAATTTTAGGCTACCATGTACAGTTTATGTGCTGCACAAAATCGGACCCTGAATTATCCTATCACTTGTCAAGTACATAATTTCTAAAGTAAATAATAGAATAATACATTTGTGTCAATTATTTGCAGGGATCTAAAGGGAAAAGAGTAAGACAATGGCCGAAAAATTGATGTACATACCCAATTATGATGTTTACCCCTTCTGTAGATTACAATTAGTGGCTGAAACGATTGATATTCACCTAAATAAACCAAATTTCGATGAAAGTCCCTAAAGTTGTCAAGCCAACGAATAAGAAAACTTTATTTAAAACTTTGGGGACTAGTGTGATAAACAGATCAATGTCCCCTCCCTCCCTGTTTATTTGACTTTGCATTTTTCCGAGGAAAGGATTTGAATGGAGAAACCCTTCAATTATAATATCAACTCAACATGCTTCATTGGTAGCTAAATTTCTATAGTTAGGACTTTGAACAACTTTTTAAAAGTACGCAGCTTCTTCGCATGTGGATGCTCATTTTATTCAAATTCAGAAATATGCCGAATATTGAAAAGGAAAAATAGTTAATCATTCTTTTTTTTTTATCAAAATATCTCCAATAGCGTAGTGGGTATGAATCCACCCCCCCTTGCTTGGAAAAACTAATATGCAATGCTTTTTTTTTTGGGGGGGGGGGGATTTTATTGTTTCCACCCCCTCCCGAAAATAGCTTAAAACCACAACAAGAAACATTGCTTATGGGTTTACTGTTTATCGAGATTTTCAGAGACGAACAAATGAGCGGACATACAGAAAACATTCCTTTTTGTATTGTTGATTTTAATAAATACTGACAATCAGCCTATCAATATCCTAACCTGTTATAACATAGACACAACCCTACTCAGATCCATTTAAGGAGCTAAACAAGCCTGTCATTTTATGTGACCCCAACTGTAACAATTTATACAATTATGGGTTCAAGGATGGTCTCATTATTACCCCCAGGGAGGAGGGAGGGGACATTGGACTGCAAATTGTGTTGTGGTGGTACCCATTATTTCATTCGATAGCGGCATACAAATTTTGGGGACTTTTATTTAATCTTCATTCGTTGGTTGATGTAACAAACATTTCAACCAATGATTTTCACCTACATCAGGGGTTATTTTGTTTTTCATACATAGCGATATACACAAATTTATCATTCATTGTCGTATCCCTTAAAAACCCTGTCATAACCTCAAACAGAGGACAAGGACGTTTATTTGACATTTTTTTTAAATGTCGCAAAATTTTCATGAAAATGTCAGATCCTTTAACCCTTCGACACTTTTATCACTATACAAATTGCTTTGGTTTTATTATCATTTTTAATAAAGTTATTAATATTTAGTTCACAAAAAAGCTATTTATCAAATTCCAGTTTGCTTAAGCCTGAATCTACTGAATTTAGAATGTCAGTCCCTATTCTTACATTATCAAACCAATACACACACACGCACACAGACCCACGAGAAATTCAATGTATTTGAAAAGCTGATAATTTTTGGTAATTTTCCCAATAAAATCACGATTCTTCATTTATTTTCACCCATTTACAAAAATGTCATTAAATTATATAAAGTACCTACCCCTGTAATACAAAAAAGTATGTACTAATATTAATATTTTCACACAAAAGCATTAAAATAATAATAACTAATAATAAGTAGCACTGACAACTTAATTGTATATGTCTTCCCTATGTAATAGTCATAATAATTGCTACAAATAGTTTTCTTTTTATACATGTTAGTATCATCATTTATTTAAGCTACTAAAACTCACGGCTTTTGAGGGATACGTCAATAAATTGAATCAAATTACTATTCTGTAGATAAAAAAATATTGGTAGAAAAGTTTGGACACTGCTAGTTTGTCTATCCACTCAAATATAAAGTAATAAAATTAAATTTAAGTTTATAAGCCAGCGAATGGGAGATCATATTTTTAAATTCTATATCTATATTTTAATTACAGTCAATTATCCCTTCCTTTCCTGATAATGGCAGAATAGTTATTCATCGCATCATCGGGCTAATAAAACTGGTATTGATTTTCTAATTTTCATTTAATAATTATGGAAAATTGTCTGTAATACGATGTTCAGTATGGCTGTGGATATTAATCAATTTCGAAGACATATGAATTTAATAATACATTCCTAATTCGAAGGTTTCCAGCATGCCTAAGCTGTTTTCAAGAATATTAATCATTGTTTCCTGATCCGAACCAAAAGCCGCAAACAATTTCAATAATTTGATTTCTATTCATATTGAAAATTGTTCTAAATTGAAAAGAAAATAGAGAAGGGGCGAAAATGAGTTTTATTTCTTGAAGTTCTTGCAAACTATCGAATATTAATAATAGCTTTGTTAACGTATAATAACTTCTCGGAAAAGAACGTGTCCTAACTTTTGTGATTTTTTAACCCATTCGTGACGAGCTCCCAAAGTTCAATGTTTTTATTCAACGGGGTTCAACAAAATAGATTTTTCAAAAATTACCCAACAGAATTTAAAAAATAAGGTGTCAAATTAAAGATCTTACTATTTTTGTTTATAATGGCAATTTTAATCTTTTTTTTGTTGCGTTTTAGTACCTTAAAACCAACATAATTAAAAAAAACTTAAATTACTTATAAATAAGAGGTCTACAAAAAAATCCGATTGCATACTAAATTCTATGGGTCATTTTACATCTACTACTTACTAAAAACACGGACTAGCCATTAAAAAAAATACAAAAGATAGAACACGTTCTTTATCATATGAATGAAAAAACTGGGTCTGTGAAAAATTAATGAAAAAATTTTGATAATTCATAAGTATTTGGTTATAAAGAAGAAACACTAGAAACACATATTATTTCCTTTTAAAAGTGTGAATAAAACGCATTTCCTTGGGCCTATTTATAATTTAAACAAGTCACAATCAAATATTCATGGGTTTGAAAAGGTTAAGCTGTAGGTTTTTTACTTGTTGTCACCCTCAATTGTATTTTAGTTGCTGAAAATGTAATTACAATTAAATTTTATTTATGGTGGGTATTTAAGGACGTACGCACATACCATATATATATCTGCGTTACTGATGATAATAATATTTCTACTATTATGTTGATTTAAGATTTTGTTTAAGAACCAAGAAAGGTTTGCTTTTTATCTTATTTTTGATTTAATCTAAAGTTAATATAGTCGGCACAAATACAATTAAATTTTGCGTTTCATGAGCTCTCAATTTACTTTAGCAAATTAATTCATTCAATATGCATGGCCAAATTTCTTTAATTCTGCAGGCTTTTTTTATATAATTTCTTTTTATTGTCACAGCTTCTTTATAACTACTGACTAAACGTATGTTCCCTAGTCTGTCAGCTAGTTAATCAAATATCATACATTATTAACAACAAATTATAAAAGAACGTGTCCTAACTATTGTGATTTAAAAAAAATAGCTAGTCGGTGCTTTTAGTAAGTAGTAGATGTAAAATGATCCATAGAATTTTGGTATGCAATCGTTTATTTTACATACCTCTTATTTTTGAAGTAATTTAAGTTTTAAAAACATTAAGTTGGTTTTAAGGTACTAAAACGCAACAAAAAGAAAAGAAAATTGCCATTATGAACAAAAATAGTAAGATCTTTAATTTGACACCTTACTTTTTGAATTCTGTTGAGTAATTATTAAAAAAATTTATTTTGATGTACCCCGGTGAATCAAAACTTTGAACTTTGGGAGCTAGCTCAATACCATTGCAACAATCCGACCACATTGTTGGAAGAAAAGTGTACACATTTTGGTACGAAATGGCAATTAATTTCTAATTATAACCTAATAGGTAATGAAGTTCAAGGGATTTTGAGTTGCAGATAAGACCTACCTTTCTTTGAAGCAAGTGAAGGAGCCGAAGCAATCCCATTTACCCAGGGTAATACTGGATTTACTCGTCCTCCGTTCAGTGATCACCATTCTACAGTTTGTGATCCCACACAATCACTTCCCTGAATTGCCAGCAGTTGAAATTTTTGCTAATTATGTGGTCATCAATAATCATATAAAACATTATAACTAAAAAGCATTATTTCTAAGTGTGCATAATTTTTAGCTCATTAAAAATTATATCCTTCAAAAACGCAGATATATTTCTTTTTAATAATTCTATAACTAACTGTCAAGCAAGCTAGATATTAAGATAAAAGGAAAAAAATAGAGGTGAACCGTGAAAGGTGTTAAATAACTGTAAATCCCCACCCGAGGACCCTGAGCCGACTTTCAATTGGGTCTTTGAAAATCAACCAATAGCGTCGGGAATATTAACACAGCCAAGCCAAAAGAGCAGAAAGCAATTTGCTAGTAGACGAAGGAGGTCCCCCAACAAAGGGATCCAGGTAGTTGTCTGGTTATACATCTATACTTATAGATTTTTTGGCTAGATTTGATTTTTTTAGTATTACAGCAACAATTCAATTTTTATTTGTTCGACAGTGTTAACGTGTTTTATTTACACGTAGTACAAAAATAAAGTTTCTGCTAATATGTGTAGATTATCTCAACAAAAATGCATATTTATTTAGGTAAATTTTTTGCCATCCTGATTTTTTATGTTTATTTAGATTCAATCAAATAAATATTCAGAACTTCAGGTATGACAAATGGATAATGTAAATAACCTTGCTACACTTCTTATGGATATTATTGTCCTTGTTAAATAATAATTTATGTAAACTTCCTTTACAAAAAAGCGCCTGAAAGTCATTAGTTTAATTTCCTAACATTTGTCAATGTAAAAATCCAATTTGAGTAATGGAAAACATTAACAAGTTGTAATAATATTATAATATAATAATATATAATTGTATACAGGGACAGAAATATTTATTGACTATAATTACAGCATGCTTTATATCCTTGTAAAAAATACAATATACTTTGACTTTAGTGTGCGAAAAACTTAAAGCCAATTATTTTTTACAAAAATCCTAAAAGTAAATTGGCTACAAGGAAACATACCCTGCTTTTTAATACAGTGATAGTACAATTGACGTTAAAGTCAAATTATCCCAAACATTAAAAGATGAGCAAATTCTTTATGTTAAATATTGATTATATGTTGTCAAATTATTAAAAATTATAGAATGATGAAAATTATATAAATTATTTAACTTGTTATAAACCAAAATCTAATATTGTAAAAAAAGCAAATTTCTGTTCCAATAACTATAAATGTTAATCATTTAAATTGACAGGAAAGAAAATAAAGTAGTTACCCTTATTTTTACATGTTATGCAATTTTAAGCCTATCTCCCTTTATTTTTTTACAGGTTATTTTGGCTTGAAACAGTCAAAAGACAAATATGATACATTTTTAACGTTGCAAGCAAAAATGTTGACCCCTATTTGAAAACAAACAAGGAAGGAAGAAGACATTGGGGTCTTTATTTAACTTTATAGTCCCCAAAGTTTTATAACAACGTTTTCTTATTCGATGGAGTAAAGGGACTTTTCTTAAATTTTGATTATTTGCTTCATTAAGTTGAGTGTCACTGTCCAACCACTAAATGTATCTGCAGAAGGGGTAATTTCATGTATCATCATTGGGGATGTACATTGTACATCGATTTATCGGCCGTTGTCTTATCCCTTTAGATCCCTGGTAACAACCCTCCTAGCAATTACGATTTCAAAAATATGAAGGCAGCCAAGCAAGCGTCTTAACCCCAAAGCTTTTTTGTTGGAAAACTTGAAAATATTTCTGATATATCTAGCAATTCAATCAAAGAAATTAGAGATTTATATAGGGTGTATGATACCCCACTTTCAAAATGCTAGAATGATCCAATATTTGACATTTTGTATGAAAACTAGGCACGTATGTCCACTTACATACTATTAGCTCTAGCAGCTTGCTTGTATCTCAAATGTAACTATTTATTTTTAAGGACTTATTACAGGCTCTAAATGGCTGTCATTTTTCAAATTGGAGTTTAGATAAATGTTTATGGCGGTTGTTTGTTTATGCATTAAGAATGTTATAATTGATGACAATTAATAGCGATAAGAAATATGCTTTTGAAAAAAATATGCTTTCTACAGGAGTTTTAAAGAAATGCTCATAAAATAATTATTTTCATTTGAATTTTGGAGCATTGCAAATTAATCTTTTTAGATTATTATTATTATTGCTGTACTAATTTAAAATTGTCCTATTTTTTTGTTTTTGTTTTGCTTGATACCTATTAAGCCAATTTATCTTACATGTGTAATTACAAAAAAAATCTTCCAATTTTTTTTGTCTCCATTAATTTTAAAAGAAAGATATTTGCTGTATCATTGAAAGTAAATCAATTATGTTGAAAGTAGAAAAGTAAATTTGAAATTATAATTGTGAAACACTTAATAGAGCATGAAACCAATACTAATAATCAAACCATCATCCCTTAACTTTTTATTTTGGAAGATTTGCAAAAATTTCAATTCCTTTTTAGTTGTTCACTTTAGATCCTAATGGTTTTAGGGCACCATTTTTAATCACTTTAAACAACACTTTTTATATTTCACTTTTATTTCATGTATATGAGTTTAACATGAACTTTTACTAAATTTGAACCGTGTTCAGCCGGCGTAACAATGCACGACCAATGTGTGTTAATAGTCACTGCAGAACTACTCTTCTCTCAAAACTGTTACGGACGATTATTTTCGGTCTATAACCACTCCATCCCCTCCCTTCCTCTCTACCAACGACACCCTCTCGAAGTCGCCGTGGTTTTATCCCACTCTCCGAAAAAGCCGTGACTACCCCCCCCCTCTCTCCTCTTATCCCTCTAAAGCACTTTTACCTTTTTTACATTACTATCTAATATGTATGATTATATCTCTCCCTTTCTCTCTTTATTTCTCTCGGACCGGCATAAGCCACTCTTTGATTCTTTTTCTCTTTTATTCCTATTCATTTTCTCCTTTTCTCTCTCTGTATCTTTTCTCTCTATCTCTCTATGTTTAGTTAAGAGCTCTCGCCCCCCGCCCTCTAGCACTTCTTTCTCCGTTGATGTACCCCCTCTCTCCGAGGGGTTAAACAGGTGCATGCTTTAACTATCTATCTATCTGTCTGTCTGTCCATCCATCTGTCTATCTCTCTCTTCATGCATATATGCCTATGTGCTAAAGCACAGTGAAAAAAATTAAATATAAACCAAAATATCAATTCTAATAAAACTGTTTAAATTTATTTGAGGAAAAGCATATTTCATAAGATAAAAAAATATAAAAATATACATTGTATATCCTTATAAAACAGTATGTCTGTGTGTTTGTACCAAAGAATCTCGCTAACCACTGGACCAATATTATTCTTATTTACAGTTAAGCTTCTTAAATGTATATGAAAGTTATATATGTATTTAAAGGGATGGTAAGTCAAACCTCCCAAGAGAAATCCTCCGTAGAAAATATCAAATCAATATGAATTAAAATTAATAAATTAAAAAAAAATAATTAAAAAATTGTAACATCGCAATAAGGGGCATAGGCGTCCAAGGGGGGGGGGGGGTAATGGGCCATTTGGCACCCCCAAAATTTTGTGAGAAATACAACCCCCCAAAAAAAATTACCCCTACCTTGGGGGTGCCGTAGGCACCCCCAACGATTTTGGGGGGAGTATTTACCCCCCCAAACCATTTTGGAGGGGGTAATTACCCCCCCCAAAATAAATGTTCTTTAAAAATTTTTTTACTGATAGTTTTTTTTAGGATAGGTTATATTGGTTTAGGTGATTGCCCCACATGGTTAAGCAATTGGCCCCCCGCAGGGGCTAGAAATAGGAGAGAAGCTTGTGTGAAAAAAACGAAGAAACGCCCCTTAAAGAGCGTTGCCACAAAAGGGACTATACCCCAATATAGTCCAACCAGTTAAAACAGTTCTTAACCATGATAACAAAAAATTTAATAGTTTGATCATGTTTTATTTGCTTGGGCCTTTATAAGGGCTAAAACCATCCCGGGGATCTATGATGTAATTGTAAAGCACTATAGATTCCATAAAATAGATACCTAACTAAATTAAATATTTCATTAAATAATGAAAAAGAATTTCTATAGGCGATTTCTTTTGGGAGGATGTCAGGGTGTCTCAAAACTAGTTATAAAACTTACCAGGACCTATAAGACGCTTCACTTTAAAGTATAATCATATTGGTTCATTGGTTAGTGAGTTAATTATTGTATTTTTATGTTCTAAAGAATGAGATACTACTATATATTTGAATAGTAGTGGCGCCCTTAGCATCTAAGAACTCGTGTTTTCTAAAGGGTAAAAAGGGAGGAGAAAAATAGCCTAAAACCACTCAAAGGATTGACCTATGATAGTGTGGAACCATCATGGAATCTATGTGAAGCTTTCCTAAAAAGGAGAACTCAGTATTAAAAGTAATGAAATCTGAAGCTATAGTCAAATAAACCTTACTTACTACTTTATGTTATAGGATAGTACTTATTAACTTAATAGATTAGGTAGGTGCTTTTTTAACATAATTAAATTACCCCCCCCAAAAATTTTACCCCCGGGGTAAATCAGTTTTGGGGGGGTAATTACCCCCCCCAACAGATTTGGGGGGAGTATTTACCCCCCCCAACAGACTTTAGGGGGGGGTAATTACCCCCCCCAATCAAATTTTACCCCCGGGGTAAAAATGTTGGGGGGGGTAAAGAAAAATTTCGGCGCGCTTTGCGCGCCATTTTACCCCCCCCCAAACACGAATTAGGCCCCCCCCCCTAAAATTGTTACCCCCCCCCAAAAAAAAAGCTTGGACGCCCCTGATAAGGGGCGATTCGTCGTATTTTTAAAATGGCTTTTTATAGGTTATTTTAGATTAGGTTAGGTTATATTGGGTTAGGTAATTGGCCCCGCAGGGTTAGAGCCCCCCGCAGTGGCTAGAAATAGGAGAAAAGCTACTGTGAAAAATACGAAGAATCGCCCCATAAGGTGCGATGTTACGAAAGGTACTATACCCAAAAGTTGTTTAATAAAACAAAATGTAAAGTAAAGGGTCAACCACCTACCCCCTCTCCCTGCTTAAGTGCTCAAAGAGGTTAGAAGGGGGCGCACCTGCTATTTAAATTTATATTACACAACGTACAGACAGACAGATAGATAGAGAATTGATTTAATATGTCCAGGAACATTGCATAGTGTAAACAAAAAAAGCCTAGGAAGTGAGGATGAGGGGCTGAAAGGCCCTAATTATAGACTGGCAGGATATTGCATATATAGATCAGAATGGTTCAATATTGTATGTTTTCATTGATGATATAAGTGGCAAGAGAATATAAAATGAATATTTCAAAGATTTGTATACAAATTTTTTTTGTTTTAAATCTCCAATTTTAACTACAAATCCCAATTTTTTTTCTTATAAACAATTACTATCTATACAATGGATTTATTATAACTTGGGTCTTACACCAAATTATTCTGAGCTGGATCTTTAAATCATTTTAAAGGTGATTTAGATCGGGGTGCGCAGAATTTCAGCCAATAACAGCGCGACATTTTTAAAATGCCGCGCTGTGATTGGCTGAAATTTGGCGCGCCCCGATTTGGTTCACCACTAAAATGATTTAAAGATCCAGCTATGTACTCTATTGAAGTAAAACTCGTAGCTGGCTAAAATAACGATACTCCCATCCACCCCCTTTATCCTATTTTCTCTTATCTTACTGGATTTACGAACAGTTAGCAACCTAAATTGACGACTATACAACTATACAGGAAACATAAAAGTAAATTATTGAACCAAGCTATCACACAATACACATACATACATAATGTAAATAGGAAATATATTAACAAAGGTGTGAAAATTTATCGATAATTGGAAAAGGGCAGTTTTGTGTTTATTTTTGATCACACTTAACGTGAATAAATTTTAGATTTTTTAGGTGAAAATTAAAAAACAAAGACAGATACATTTAATTCTTAATTGTGAAAACTGCTAAATACAAAATATTTAGGATGACTTACATGCTTACTAGTTTTAAAGCCTTTTTATTAGAAGTTCTAACTTTTATTTTATCAACATGCCTTCGCACTCTCCTAATTTTAAGAAATATGTCAATGACCCAACTTTTTTTTTGCAAAACACTGGAATAGATGTAGAGTATATTTATTTTTAACCCATTGTCTTCTCCCTCCCTTAGAACATTATAATTCTGGGTTTTATTTAAAAAGTCTAAATTTTGTTGAAGGAAGGTGTGTAGATATTCGTTTCATAGGAAATTGTAAAAACGCCCAATAATTAGAATTTTGAGAAAAATCAATATTGTTTTCACATCATTTGCAATTATTAATTTTTGAGCTTAATTAAATCTAATCTATTTTTGATTCAAAATTTTCATTTTTTGCTTATTTATCACATTATATGTATAATTATATTAAAGTTTTTTGGTTTGTAACTTAGCATTTCAATAATTACCAAACCAAATTGGTTCTCGACCTAGTTTTAGGGGAAGTTTCACTTAGGACTCCGGATATTAATTTAGTTTTCATGGTATTAGTACAATTTTAATTTTTGTTTGTCCGTTTGCAGAATTAGTTATCAATTAATGCTAACGGATAGGTCTACAGCATTCAGTAACTATGCATACCAAAGACGTTAAAACCTTTTTTCGGCACAAGACATCAAACAGTGTGAGTACTTGGGATGCCTTGCCCCTAAAAAATAGGCGCAATTCATTACCAAGCATAGTTATGTATGATCACCAGACAAAGATCGTGCAATCAAAGGGTTGGTTGTCAGCTATCTAGTTTTATGAAGTTAGGGAAAAAGAGTCTAGCCTCTGAGTAAATAAAATGACTGTTCAGTCCAGATGCAACTCAGCCATACGACATAAACATAAGTACCTATGCAATAGTATCAGATATGTTTTAAAAAGATTTTTTTTCTATTGTCATATCCATGAATCCCTGGGGGAAAGTTGATGTGATGAGTTGAAATATTAGAGAACATCTAAATTATTATCAGCTGTCTTATCCAAGAATCCCTGAGGGAAAGTTGATATGATGAGTTGAAATAGTAGAGATCATATAAATTATTATCAACTGTATTATCAATGAATCCCTGAGGGAAAGTTGATGTGATGAGTTGAAATAGTAGAGATCATATAAATTATTATCAACTGTCCTATCCATGAATCCCTGAGGGAAAGTTGGTGTGATGAGTTGAAATAGTAGAGATCATATAAATTATTATCAACTGTCCTATCCATGAATCCCTGAGGGAAAGTTGATGTGATGAGTTGAAATAGTAGAGATCATATAAATTATTATCAACTGTCCTATCCATGAATCCCTGAGGGAAAGTTGGTGTGATGAGTTGAAATAGTAGAGATCATATAAATTATTATCAACTGTCCTATCCATGAATCCCTGAGGGAAAATTGATATGATGAGTTGAAATAGTAGAGAACATATAAATTATTATTATTAACTGTCCTATCCATGAATCCCTGAGGGAAAGTTGATGTGATGAGTTGAAATAGTAGAGAACATATAAATCATTATCAACTGTCTTATCCATGAATCCCTGAGGGAAAGTTGATGTGATGAGTTGAAATAGTAGAGAACATATAAATCATTATCAACTGTCTTATCCATTAATCCCTGAGGGACTGATGTGATGAGTTGAAATAGAAGGAAACATATAAATTATTATCAACTGTCTTATCCATGAATCCCTGAGGGAAAGTTGAAATGATGAGTTGAAATAGTAGTGAACAAATAAATTATATCAACTGTCCTATCCATGAATCCCTGAGGGAAAGTTGATGTGATGA
Organism: Acartia tonsa; assembly: GCF_053477335.1. Classification (NCBI taxonomy): domain Eukaryota; kingdom Metazoa; phylum Arthropoda; class Copepoda; order Calanoida; family Acartiidae; genus Acartia; species Acartia tonsa. The sequence continues at coordinate 32,544,863 of NC_137262.1, read as the reverse complement.
GTTGAAATAGTAGAGATCATATAAATTATTATCAACTGTCCTATCCATGAATCCCTGAGGGAAAGTTGATGTGATGAGTTGAAATAGTAGAGAACCTATAAATTATTATCAACTGTCCTATCCATGAATCCCTGAGGGAAAGTTGATGTGATGAGTTGAAATATTAGAGAACATATAAATTATTATCAACTGTCCTATCCATGAATCCCTGAGGGAAAGTTGATGTGATAAGTTGAAATAGTAGAGATCATATAAATTATTATCAACTGTCCTATCCATGAATCCCTGAGGGAAAGTTGATGTGATGAGTTGAAATAGTAGAGAACATATAAATTATTATCAACTGTCCTATCCATAAACCCCTGAGGGAAAGTTGATGTGATGAGTTGAAATAGTAGAGAACATATAAATTAAAGAGATAAAATAAATTTAGGATTTTAATAGATGAAGCAGAAAGTAAATTTAGCAAATATCCTTTATATAACAGTAACAGGATGTCTATGTGTCCCTGACAAAAGATATATCTGAACCGCCACTGAACCGAAAGGGCTCACAGTAAAGCTTATTATATTTAGCTTCAAGAAAGTTTTGTCATTAATTTTTAGGAAGGGTACTACAACACTCAAAATATTTATAAAAATTATTTTATTATTTTGAATATAAATTTAGGGTGGTGGGTCAACCTACCCCTTCCCTCTCTTTGATGCACCTAGAGGCCTAGAGATTCTAGTTTTAAAAATTTCAAAAATAAAGTAAGAATGTATTAACTTTTTAATACTAAAATTTTATGTTAAGTGTCTCAAGGCAATAAATTTCGATTTATTGTTTTTTTTTTAAATGGCCATAGAGTTTTATACATTAGCAAAAGAAGAAAATAACTGTAATTTGGCTTAGATTGTCTTTATTTACAATACGAACAAGTTTTAATAATAAAATTTGCACATTCTATGTGCTGTTTTAAAGAAACACTTGTCCTAATAGTAGCTCATCATTTTTGTAATGTTCCGTTATGGTGATAACATAACATGAGGTGTCCGATCAATCCTATTTAAATATCACCATTACAAATTGATATATTATTCTTGGTTGCTGCACAAGATTTTCATGTACTCTAATTAAATGATACTCGTAGCTGGCTTTGATAACCCCCTGTACCCTATCCTCTCCCCTCCTATTGGATGAACGAACTGACCAATAAATGAGGTTAGTCCTGACAACGAAATGTTGATAAACTGTCAGACTTGACAACTTATTAATTGCCGAATATTTGAATGAATGTAAAAAATTGAAATTGTTTTTTTGAAATCATGCTTCCAGAGACGTGTGTAACATAAAAATATCTGTTAACAATTTGATTTATTTAGTGGAAATGTTTGAACACCGCCATAACATGATGCTACTTTATTTAGCAAGAAGGGATATTATTGTGCTAAAATTTTGCAGCTTTTAGTGGCGAAGTCACTCTACAAGAGCTACCCATTTGTGTTACCTTTCAATTACCTCAGACTAGCAAGGATGTTGTCTATGACACTTTAAAGGCTGGTCCGTAATTCAGTGGAGCAAATCTCTCCTTTCTGTCAAAAAACCCGGGATTTTTAGGTTAAGTAACACCCAACAGACAACTAACTCTTTGATTGAACCACCTTTTTGTCTGAGGCCTAACTGTACTTATATGTGTCAGTTATTAAGGTTTTTAAACTTGGTCAGTATTTGCATGTTTACTTTAAAAAGTTTAGTAAAACTATAATTGGTCATCTAAACTAAAAAAACCCAGTTTATTAGCAAAGAATTTGTTCTAATCATCCTTGTTTATTTCAAAATTATTGATCTAATTGTCTGAGACAAAGTGGTTAGCAAAAAAACTAAACTAATGTGTTATTTTAAAATTGGATATAAAATGTACAAATATTGATTTTCGTATTTTAGGAAAAAAGTTCCTTCTATATTATTTGAAAAGTTTTAAGACATCAAAAATGCAATTATTTAAGCTCAATATTTTACTGTAATTGTTCTTTTTTATTGTAAATTTTTGAGTGCCTTTTGATTTTAAATTTACTTATACTAAAAAACAGTTAATAAATTTTTAATAACGGCGAAAAAAAGATGTCTATAATACGATCGATTCGATAAATCAATTGACAATTTCTTTTTTGCTTGTGTTATTAAGCGAGTTAAGACATAATACATCAACAAATGTAAAGATCCTATTACATCAAGCGGACTGTAGTGACAGAACAAAAACCCAGGAAATTTTAGCTAATGTGCTATAAATTAATATACAACTCCAAGGGTCATAAACAATTCACCCGTTTTATAGATTAAAAATATTGGTTAAAAAATTTGGACATTGTTAGTTTATACGAACCTATCATAATAAGTACTTGAGCCAATGAACTTTTGGTACCAGTGAAATTTACAGTCCAACCTCCTCTCCCTCCTTGTCCTAACTTTTTAAAAAAAATTCTAAAATGAATAAAATATCTCTTTAATCCCGCAGTTAAAAAATACTTTTGTAAATAAAGAAAACTAAATGAGTCACAGCTAATGATTTTAAGAATTTACAATGAGGCATAATATAAACTTAAAGGGACACTTCCATATTGAGATTCTTTCTTACATCTAATTAAATCAAGTCCGTCAGTCAGTTTGTCAGTCAATCTGTACGCAATGTTATGGGGGAAATGTTATTTTCTATACTGCTATTGAAGATAGACAGCTGAATGTGTCAGTGAAGATCCCTATACTATACGCGCATTTAGTCTTTACATTATTTTGTCCGACTGTCTGTCGGTCATGACACAATACAATCTGTCCCGATTTTATATTACTTTTGCGGAACATGATTGCAGTTACGTCATATTTTTCTTTCCCGAAAAAGGGAAGGGGGAAAGAAAATCTCTTCAAAAGAGATGGGGAAAACCCCCTTTTCTCCCATCTCTTTTTTCTTCCCCCCTTCCCTTTTTTTTCTTTCCCCCTTCCCTTTTTCGGGAAAGAAAAATATGACGTAACTGCAATCATGTTCCGCAAAAGTAATACAAAATCGGGACAGATTGTATTGTGTCGTCGGTCATGCTACAAAAGACATAAGCCATATTTCTAAAGGGTTTGGTGATTTTTTTGAGGTGTTGCATATTATCTCTCTCTTTTTTGTTATGACAACCGAACATCTGCTCTCTAATTCACTTGGTCTGTTTGTCCCTTCTAAGATTTTACTAATTAAGGATAATTTCAGCCTTATTAGATTATTATAAGCTGTAAGTTATTTTGATTTCTAATTTATATGTTTAAATACTAAAATAAATATGTTTTTTAATACAAAACAAAGGGTCCCTTGAAAGCAAATCTTCTAGGTTTTGGAGCACCTGGTTATAATGATAATAATTTTAAGAAACTCTCACACAAATTGTAAAATTGTAACTCTAGTAGTTGCAGGGGTAAAGGCATATAAAAATAAAAAAGTTATCCTACAGAATGGTCATCACTTACTGAAAAATCGTGTATAGCACCGTATAACAGACAATGTTAAAATAAAAGTCATACAATTAATACCAGTTTTGTTATAAATTTTCATTTTAATATCCGTGGAAAGCTAACTCGATGCGATAAGTACCTAACTTTATTATTTTTTTCTAATTAATTCCTAAATTGATTTCCTAAAGATAAAAAAATTGTGAAAACCAATGTAGAATTAAGTCATGTATATTTACTTGCATTTACTTATTAATTTGCAAAATGTGGCCTTGAAGAAAAAAAAATAAGATTAACTTAGGTTTATTATATTGGTGATTTATGATATCTATAAGGTCAACAACATCAATTGACGTTTCGCTGCATCCCTGAAAAGCCAATTGTAAACACACACCTGCTCTCCTCCTTCATTCAAGTTCAAGGAAATACAATTTAGATTTGGTAAAAGACACTTTTTGGATTTCTTAGAGCGAAGCTTCTAAACAAACATGAAACAACCATTAAATTTAATCTGCCAATCTGTTAAAAGATATTCATAATCTAAAAGTGATTCCATTGTATTCTCGTCCACTAACACATGAAGATACAAATATTACAATGGATTTATTATCACTTGGATCTTAATAAAGTTAAATACGTAGCGGGCTTAAATAACGATCCCCTCCCTCCAAACCCAAACTTTACCGAATCCCCTCCAATTTTTATGGATAAACGGACTGACATAAATGGCAATAAATGGCAGGGGTAAAAGCAAGTTAAATTTACGACAACCTCCCCCCCCCCCTGTCATAATATCTACATATAATCTACATCCATTAATATTACTCAAATTGGTAAGAAAGTAAAAGTTATGAAAATATAGAAAAATTGCAAATATTTTTTTGCTCATCTAATTATGATTTGGTTTGTTATATAGTATGATAAAATTAACAAATAAAACTATGCAAACAAACATTTTTTTTTAAATTCAATTTTTTTATCTGATATAATTTTATTAAAAAGCATATTTAGGTTACTATCAAAAACTCATCAAAACAATATATTTAGTAGGTTTACAATCAAATATATAACTCAGAAAAACAATATCATCGTTGATAGGTAGCTTGTTAAACCATAAACAAATATCCATAAGTAGATTTTCATCATAAATAAGCTCATAAAAGGTTTGGATAAAAAATAAATCTTAAATCTTTCCTTTAATAAATCGATATATTATTACCTGGATGTTGCACCAGATATTCATGTACTCTAATAAAGCGAGTGATACTAGCAGCTGGCTGAAATAGCGATACCCTCCATCCTACCCCTTCACACCATACCCTCCTCTTACACTGGATGAACGAACTAACCAATAAATGAGGTCCATATTAGCAATCTAAATTGACCACAAATTCCCTCTTGTCACTAATCCACGTATCTATATCCATTATTGTATGATAAACAATAATATGGAGATTAACGAATGGAAGTTTTAGAAACGATACATATAATGTTTCCAACACTCGCATACCATGGAGAAAGTATTGAACAATATCTGAGGACTATATTAGCAACCTAAATTGGCGACAAAAATTAACAGTTCACAATATCCACGTATTTTCATACGAGACCTGGTGCGAAGCAGATACTTGGTTGTTACAGCAGAGGGTTTTGTGGGACATCCCCGTCCCCAACCACAACCATTCGAGGAGACCATCAACTCGAGCAACATCTGCTACACCAAAGCTCCAGAAGGAGCAGATGAATCACTTCAGCCAGGAGTTCTTCAATCTTTTTAATTTACTCGACAAGGAAGTATGCTAGTCGGAAGCTACTTCTGCTATTGCTTATCATCGCCGGCATCGAGCAGAACCCTGGACCTTGGACATGCCCACCTTGTACCAAGAACATCACAAGAGCTCACTATTCAGTTCAATGTACCTGCTGTTTATCCTGGCTTCACCTTAAATGTTCCCAACTTAAATCATTAAGAGCAAGGAAGGCTCTTAAGCAGTGAAAAGGCCCCTGCTGCACCCCCCTCCCACCTCCACCTCCTTCTTCCACACCCTCACCACCATCCTCACCATCAACTACACCCCCCACACATCATCAACAACAACCCACCAGCAGTGAACAAGAACTGAATATATGCCAAGTCAACATCAACGGCATCAAGAGCAAGAATACAGAACTGATGCACCTCATGACAACAGAGAACATCCATGTTGCCATGGTGCAAGAGACCAAGCTGACAGATAAATCTAAAGACATCAAAACACCAGGTTATACTCTTATCAGGGAAGACAGATGGAAAGACAAGGGAGGCGGCCTTGCCTTCCTTGTGAAGGAAAACATCCCTTTCCACAACAACACCATCCCCAACAGCATCAAGAACAACGATGATGTTGAATTTCAGAGTATCTCCATCATAGGGAAAAAGGACAACATCACCTTAAACAACATCTACATCCCTCCAGTCTCTAGCTGTCAGCATGGCTCCAATCTTCCACTCCAGGATATCCTCTCCCACACCTCTGGCAACAGCCTGACCATCACAGGCGGGGATTTCAATGCCCACCATGCCAACTGGTACTCCAAGGGGGAAGAAGATGCCCGGGGACGCAAATTGGCTGATGAAATCAACGACTCTGACATGGGTATTCTTAACGAAGACCAGGACACCAGAGTCACCAGCCAAAACAACAGCTCCCCTGACATCACATTGGCAACATCGTCCATCCTGCCATACACATCCTGGAGAGTGACATCCAGTCTTAACTCAGACCATCTACCAATCATAATCAAGCTTAGAGCAGACATCTCCACCAACTCCAAGTCTGACGACAAAGTTTACATTAACTTTGCCAAAGCTGATTGGACTGGATTCACCAAGTTTACTGAGACTAAGTTTTCCAGACTCCCTAACCCCACATCATCTATAAAGGGGGAGAAAGCGTTCACTAAGATCATCAACAGGGCGGCCAAGAAGTTTATACCCAAAGGTCGTATTGTTGATGTACATCATAACATCCCTTCCAGCACCGCAAACAAAATCAAGGAACGTGACGAGCTCCGCGTGCGCCAGCCAAATAGTGACCGTTTTCACCAGCTCAACAGGGAAATCCAACAAGAGATCAATGAACACCGGAAAACACAATGGCGAGACCATCTTGATAATTGTGAAGCAGGATCTCAAAAGCTCTGGAAAACCATTAAAGGCATCAGCCAGCTGCAGAAAACACCTACCAACACAGCTATTAAGTTCAATGGTAGGATAGTCTCAGCAAACGGGAAGATTGTAAACCTTCTCAATCGGCAGTACACCCCTGCAGCCTCTAAACTACCATCCAAAAAATTTCGCCGGACCATCAGGCAAATCAAGAAATTAAAGGCTGACAAAGTGTACAAATACACCCCTCAACAAGTCAAAGAGGCCATTAAAGCCTCTAAGAGTTCCAAGGCCATTGGACCTGACGGAATCTCTCCTGTCATGCTCAAACACCTTGGGGACAAGGGTGTAGAATATCTTGCCCAACTCTTTAACACCACCATCAACACTTCCATCATACCATCCATCTGGAAGACAGGCAAGATCATCCCGCTACTCAAGCCGGGTAAACCAATTGATGAAGGCAAATCCTATCGGCCAATCTCCCTCCTGTCTCCAGCTGCAAAGATCTTAGAAAAGCTCATCCTTCCTGAGCTCTCAGCAGCTGTAGACCTGCAAGATCATCAACATGGCTTCAGAAAGCACAGATCAACAGTGACGGCTTTACAGGAAGTAAACCATCACATCGCCAGCAACCTGAACAGACGGAAACCCTGTCACCGGACCATCCTGGTTGCAATCGACCTGTCCCGTGCCTTCGACACTGTTGATCACGAGTTGCTCCTGAATGATATCTTGCACCTCGAGTTGTCTTGCACCCTGATCAGATTCCTCTGCAGTTATCTACGCGGCAGACAACAATATACCGTCTTCCGTAACTGTAGAAGTAAATTCAGGGCTGTCAGACAAGGAGTACCTCAAGGAGGTGTACTTTCTCCCCTCCTTTTTAATCTTTACATGAGCACCCTGCCTACTCCACCAGGCAACATCAAGCTCATTTCCTATGCAGACGACTGCCAGGTACTCAACTCGGGGCCTCTCATTGACCCAATCTGCCATGAAATAAACCCCTACCTGGACCAACTTACCACCTGGTTCAAGGGCCGCAGTCTTGAAATCTCCCCGGAGAAATCAACGGCCACAGTCTTCACCACTTTCAGCAATGAAATGAGTGTCACCCTCCCTATCACCATCCAAGGGAAAGACGTGCTGACTGTCAAGCACCCATCCATCCTTGGAGTCACCTTCGACCCGATGCACAACTTCGGGCAGCACGCCATCAAAACCAAGAAGAAGGTACAGCAGCGCACTAACGTGCTAAAATGCTTGGCAGGGACTGACTGGGGTAAGTCAAAGGAGATTATTGTAAATACTTACAAGGCCATAGGTAGATCAGTTCTGAACTACGGATCACCGGTCTGGACGCCATCTCTGAGTAAGACGAACTGGGATGAGCTGCAAAGAGCACAGAACAGTGCTCTGAGAGTAGCAACTGGTTGTATTAAAATGTCACAGGTTAGTCATCTTCACCAGGAAACCAACATCCTCCCTGTGAAAGAACACAATGACATGCTAACGAACCAGTTCCTTCTCTCCATGCACCGCCCAGTTCACCCTAATCACCACCTTCTACATGAACCAACCATGCCTAGAGACAAGAGAAAGACCATCATCAACAATGTACCTCTTGTCAAACCATATCTCAGAGATGGTGAACCGGTCGAACGCAACTACAAGAAACGGCTAAAGAAGATTCATGACGACGCTCACAGAGACTGTAGAAATAAATATCCTGCAAACAAAGTTTTAAACTCACGACCCCCTGTAATTAATGTCCAGGAAGAAAAAGGCCTTACACGTATGACGCGGTGCACACTTGCCCAACTAAGATCAGGATATAGTTCTTTTCTACGGTCTACAACAAGCAGATTTGACACAGCACAGAGCATACGATGCCCAGATTGTAAATTAAATGACCACACAACTGAGCATCTTTTTAACTGTACAGCTAAGAACACCACACTCACCCCCTCTGACCTCTGGACGCAGCCCAAAAAGTGCGCAGAATTCCTTGGCATATGAAGTGACAACATCTGACCTCCAGATGGCTAACAACAACAACAAGCAGATACTTGATTTCATACGTCTTTTTAGTTCTATGTTGGTTATTTTTCTCTGGAACCAAATTTTACAATCACATATATGTAATAAACTTACAATACGATGGCAATAAAAAAACTGGTAAATTTAACAATACAACTTTCAAATATCTAAAATCAAAATAAGAATTTAATTACCTTTATTTTTGTATATTTAAATACAAAAACATATATATCAGGGAGGGAGAGACATTGGGGTGTTCATTACACTAGTCCCCAAAGTTTTATAATAACGTTTTCTTGATTGGTTGTATTGTGGTATTTTGGGGTGAAGCAGTTCAACCCTACCGAGCGAGTTCGATTCAAACGAGCCCCTAGCCTTAAAGATCCTACCAATAGATAACTACAAGGAGTTACTGATTAAAGGATATATTTCTAACTGATTCATTACAAAAGATATACAGGTTTATATAGCAAATAGAAGTATAATAATAGATGATGAGGGGTAGCTGGTGATGGATTCCTTTGAGCTGGGGGCTGTGTCCACAGGCGCAAAGGTAGGAGGGAAGGCTGCCTCCTTGGGGTAGGCAGGTGATGGCAGAGAAAGGGGAAGGTCCGGCTGCGTCAAGGGGGTGTAGACATCTCCCGGCAAGGCAGGTAACTGGGGCTTGGGGTGTAGAGGGGCCGTGCCCCTCCCACTATCAGAGATGTCCAATTTGACCGCTGCTTGTGATGTATCGGCAAGGCCCCGGAGGGGCAGGGTGAAATGGTGATAATAGGATTGTAATTTGATAAGCCAAAGCATAGCAACTCTATGAAAGGCTTGTCCGTATGCTGCCGTCTTACCACAGTATCTTTAAGTCAAGTGTCCAACCACCAATTTTAATCTACAGATTGGGTAACTTTGTGAATCATGAATTTATTGGCCATTGTCTTAGATACCTGATTTAAAATAGAAGTAAAGCTATTAGTGTGTAACTTAAGTCTGAGTGTACAAATCAAACAATACCTGAACAAAAATAAGATCTTGACTATGAACGACTTTTTTTTTCTTTTTTTTTTATATGTTATTGCTTCAATACTTAAAGACAAAATTGCCCTTTTTGCGAATATTTTAATTACAATTAATTACAAACTCTGATAAGTTTGATGATAAATATAAAATAAACCAATAGAATTACTAAAGAAGAAGAAAAAATGTAATTATAGGACAAAATATCAGTGTATTGTAGGTATGTTTATTGTTATTGAATTTTGGCTCTGAAACTTCAAACCAAATGCATGGCAGCCCACAGTGCATGCAAGGACGTCTATGTTTTTTTATTTTGGAAAAGGGGGGGGGGGTTAACTGGAACTTCCTGATAGCATGGATGTAATATATTTACTGGAAAAGGGGGGCCAAATGATGTTCTAACTAGTACCACCTATCTTGTTATACCTCTATTTTTTTCTTCTTTTTTTGGGGGGGGGGGGTGGGGTTTGCATTTCTTTAAATGATGATCACAGGGTATTAATGGCACACAATTGTTATACCCTCCTCCATCCCGGAAAATTTATCTCACTAGAAAGGGTCAGTTTCTTTTCTAAATCATTTTTATACTGCATAAATAACAAAATCTTGGCTAGGAACCAAACTTGTCACCTACCCGACTACGCGACAATGTAAAGCTTTTTTTCTGTTATTTCAGGCATTCTAATTACTTTGATCTAAAACTAAAGCAAAGGTGAAATTTTTGTTACAGTTTCTATTTCATTCAGATAAACATCTTGCATTTATAAGAATGGATATAAAATATACATGGATATCAGGACGGGGGGAAAATTGTCGTCCATTTAGGTTGCTAACATGAAAATCATTTATTGATCACTTTGTTAATCCAGTAAGAGGTGACGGGATGGGGTGAAGGAGGTGGATGGGTGGGATCGTTATTTTAGCTAGGTTCAAGTTTCACTTTATTAGAGCACATGATAATTTGATGTAACTTCCAAGTAACAATAAATCCATTTTTTTAAGTCTCATAAGAAGCGCAGCGCAGCAACTCTTGATCTTTTTAACAGTTTCTATTTTATTGAGATAAAAATCTTGCATAATCGCCCTGCATGCTAGTTATATGATACAGTGAAGGAGATCCAAAGACAAAGAAAAGTAACATGAACTACCCTTTACAAAAAATGTGTCGCAGTTGTATTAACACAAGTTTGCAGTCATAATGTCATGATACTGTCGATTAGATCTTTTCATGAAAATACACTTTTTCGAATTTTAGTCTTCTGCTAACCTAAAAAGTTTCTTTGGGAGCCTAGAAATACATGTACAAAATTTCAGCTCTCTATCTCTACTGGCGACCTAGCGCCAGGCATGTAAAATATCAACAGATAACGGTAGCACGGCGTTTTTAACAATATCTCAGCAATGTGCAGGTTTTAAGCTCTTTTGCATATTTCAATTTAAACACATAAGGACAAAGATATATTATCCCAAAAATCTTTTGTCAAAGTCTACTCTACACCTAGCGCCAGTCAGTTTTCTAAAATCATGCATTTTATACCTGTGAAAATAGAAATCGCCAGCGCTAGGTGTAGAGTAGACTTTGACAAAAGATTTTTGGGATATTATATCTTTGGCCTTATGTGTTTAAATTGAAATATGCAGAACACCTAAATTCATCTTCCAAGCCATTCTCTAGGCATTTTAATTTTTTTTATGAAATAACGGGATTTCAAAACTGCCCTTTGAAAAAGCCTAAAAAATATCTTTTTTTGTCACTTTTTTCACTGCTTATAGTTACAACTTATTAAGATATTGTGCTCAGTTAAAAAAATCGGCGCCTCCAGCACCAAAACCGGCAAAAACTGGCAGTTAAACTTCTGTGCCCCTACTTGCCCCCCTCTTCGGTAAACAGTAGTTATCTCAAGAAGTAAAAGAGATATCAACACACAGAAAGAAAGCTTTTTAAATAAAACTGAACTAAGTAACTATTACACATTTAATTTTAGGACTTTCCTTCTAGGGGCTTGTGGAGCAAAAGACCCACCAAAACACTAATAATATGAGTTCTGAGCTTATCTTTAAAGATATCAACCTGATTTTTTTAAAATAATCTTTTGTTACAATAATTGAACTTAGTAACATTTACAGATTTCATTTTGGGACTTTTCTTCTAGGGGCTTGTTTGGCAAAAGACCCCCAAAAACTAAAAATGTGAGTTCTGGACTTATTTTTAAAGATGTTAACCTAATTTTTTTGAGAAAACTTTTTTCACATAACCAAACTCAGCAACTTATACAGATTTCATTTTGGGACTTTCCTTCCAGGTGTTAGTGGAGCTAAAAACCCCCCAAAACACAAAAAATATGAGTTCTGAGCTTTTTTTAAAGATATCAACCTGATTTTTTTAAAGAAATTTTTTAAAATAAAACTGAACTCAGTAATGATTACACATTTCATTTTGGGACTTTCCTTTGAGGGGCTTGTGGAGCAAAAGACCCCACAAAACACAAAAAATATGAGTTCTGAGCTGATATTTAAAGATATCAAACTGATTTTTTTAAAGAAAACTTTTTTAACATAACCAAACTCAGCAGGGGCGTCCAAGCTTTTTTTTTTAGAGGGGGGGGGGGGGGTAAAATTTGCTTTGGGGGGGGGGGTTAATTACCCCCCCTGAAACCTGTTGGCCGGGGCAAATTTTGTTTACCTTCCAAAAATTTACCCCCAAATTTTTAAGAAAATTTCAAAAATAAAACTGAACTCAGTAATGATTACACATTTCATTTTGGGACTTTCCTTTGAGGGGCTTGTGGAGCAAAAGACCCCCCAAAACACAAAAAATATGAGTTCTGAGCTGATATTTAAAGATATCAACCTGAATTTTTCAAAGGAAACTTTTTTAACATAACCAAACTCAGCAGGGGCGTTCAAGCTTTTTTTTGGGGGGGGGCACCCCCAAATTCGTTTGGGGGGGGGTAATCCCCACTTTACCCCTCTTCTTGGACATCTATGAAACTCAGTAATGTTTACAGATTTCATTTTAGGACTTTCCTTCTAGGGGCTAGTTGGACCCCCAAAACTAAAAATATGAGTTCTGAGCTTATTTTTAAAGATATCAACCTGATTTTTATTTGAAAACTTTGTTAACATAACCAAACTCAGTAACATTTACAGATTTCATTTGGGACTTTTCTTCTAGAGGTTTGTTTGGCAAAAGACCCCTAAAAACTAAAAATATGAGTTCTGGACTTATTTTTAAAGATATCAACCATTTAGGAGGGGGTATTTAGGAGGGGTAAACAATTTTGAATACCCCCCAAAAATAAAAAATCTCTAACAAAAAAAATATCAAATATTCAATAAAATTTAAATTACCCCCCCCCCAAAAAAAAATTTTACCCTGGGGGCATATTTTGTTTACCAACAGATTTCAGGGTGGGTAATTACCCCCCCCCCACCAAGCAATTTTACCCCCCCAAAAAAAAAGCTTGGACGCCCCTGCTGAGTTTGGTTATGTTAAAAAAGTTTTCTTTAAAAAAAACAGTTTGATATCTTTAAATATCAGCTTAGAACTCATTTTTTTGTGTTTTGGGGGGTCTTTTGCTCCACAAGCCCCTCAAAGGAAAGTCCCAAAATGAAATGTGTAATCATTACTGAGTTCAGTTTTATTTAAAAAATTTTCTTTAAAAAAATCAGGTTGATATCTTTAAAAATAGGCTCAGAACTCATATTTTTTGTGTTTTGGGGGGTCTTTTGCTCCACTAGCACCTGAAAGGAAAGTCCCAAAATGAAATCTGTACAGGTTGCTGAGTTTGGTTATGTGAAAAAAGTTTTCTCAAAAAAAATTAGGTTAATATCTTTAAAAATAGGTCCAGAACTCATATTTTTAGTTTTTGGGGGTCTTTTGTTAAGCAAGCCCCTAGAAGAAAAGTCCCAAAATGAAATCTGTAAATGTTACTGAGTTCAATTATGGTAACAAAAGATTTTTTTTAAAAATCAGGTTGATATCTTTAAAGATAAGCTCAGAACTCATATTAATAGTGTTTTGGTGGGTCTTTTGCTCCACAAGCCCCTAGAAGGAAAGTCCTAAAATTAAATGTGTAATAGTTACTTAGTTCAGTTTTATTTAAAAAGCTTTCTTTCTGTGTGTTGATATCTCTTTTACTTCTTGAGATAACTACTGTTTACCGAAGAGGGGGGCAAGTAGGGGCACAGAAGTTTAACTGCCAGTTTTTGCCGGTTTAGGTGCTGGAGGCGCCGATTTTTTATTAACTGAGCATAATATCTTAATAAGTTGTAACTATAAGCAGTGAAAAAAGTGACAAAAAAAGATATTTTTTAGGCCTTTTCAAAGGGCAGTTTTGAAATCCCGTTATTTCATAAAAAAAATTTAATGCCTAGAGAATGGCTTGGAAGATGAATTCAGGTGTTCTGCATATCTCAACTTAAACACATAAGGCCAAAGATATAATATCCCAAAAATCTTTTGTCAAAGTCTACTCTACACCTAGCGCTGGCGATTTCTATTTTCACAGGTATAAAATGCATGATTTTAGAAAACTGACTGGCGCTAGGTGTAGAGTAGACTTTGACAAAAGATTTTTGGGATAATATATCTTTGTCCTTATGTGTTTAAATTGAAATATGCAGAAGAGCTTAAAACCTTCACATTGCTGAGATATTGTTAAAACCGCCGTGCTACCGTTATCTGTTGATATTTTACATGCCTGGCGCTAGGTCGCCAGTAGAGATAGAGAGCTGAAATTTTGTACATGTATTTCTAGGCTCCTAAAGTAACTTTTTAGGTTAGCAGAAGACTAAAATTCGAAAAAGTGTATTTTCATGAAAAGATCTACTGTCGATATTATGTCAGCCACGGCCACTTTTTATTAAAGCCATATAGTTGACCTTGACCCTTGAAATTGTACATCAATAAAATGCCAAAAATAAATGAAAAACTATATTATCCTTCTCCTATTGGAAGATATTTTTTGATCTCAGTAAATTTCTCTTTAAGACTCTAAAAACACACATACTGCTTATAGGAAGAAGCATTGCTGTAAAGGTGAACCATATCGGTTCTGCTGTTAGCAAAATCCTTTACTACGGACAAAAAAGGTTACTACTTTATATAATAAGATACATTGTTAATATATTCACACTAAATATAAACTACGAATGAAGCTTCCCTGTAAAGCATAACAATTCGTCATTTATGGCAAGCGGATAATTTCATGATCATTTTGATGAAAGTAACTCTTGCAATTCTTAATTTTACAAAACTTTCGCTTTTTATGCAGAAATATCATGGCTCCGCAGCCCTGGAAATGGTTAACTAACTATGCATCGTAAACTTTCTTGTCTCGCGACACAATACAGGAACAAGGGATAGATATTCAGCCATTTTATTTGATTAATTATTTAAGGTTAGTGTACAATTAATTGCAGACTAGACGTTTATGGGATTTTCAGGGCAAATTCAAGGGTCATTTATTTCTTTATTTGAATAAATGTATAAGTATTATGATGTATAATTCATACAACTATCTCGCCCAAGTGGAGGAGACTTTGTTCGTCGGCTAGCAAATTGCTTTCTGATCTTTCTGCTTTGTTTATATTGAGGACTCTTTTAGCTGATTTAAAATACCCAATTCAACATCGGGACAGGGTCCCTGATCTGTGCAGAGTTACATATAGTTGTCTTAACCTCTTTTCGAGGAAGCTTTGTGTTTATCAAGTTCGAAATTAAATTCCTTATCATTAAACCAAAATCAAAGCGCAAATGTCGTCTTTTAGGGCTTTCCTTTCATAATGTGGCGCGGCATAGAGTGTTTGTTTATTTTGAAGCGCACGTTCTTTACTTTTGAATGAGATATGAGAGTGTGAAGATTGCGGAGAACAAAATTGGGCCTATCATTGGTCTCATTGAGTGTGAACTACCCTAGTATATCAGGGATTTGAAACCATAAGAGCTTCAGGTAGAATTTGTTAATTTGATTAAGAAGTATGGTGTATAGGACGATTATATGTAGTTTTAAAAAAAGGCTTTAGCCAGCTAAACATGAAACTTAATTATGTTTAATATATGTTTTAGTAATTTTTATGTGCCTTATTGTTGCATTTAACAATGATTTATTAAACCAAATAATTTTCCTTTAAAGCCAAAGTTTCCAAAGATTCTTTAACCATAAGAAAAGAAAAAGATTTTTTTTAGTGCTCAAAGTTTTAAGATAACGAATAATATTTTATTCTGTTTATTAATTGATCTTGTAATTTCAGGTCTTTTGAAATAATTTCATCAATAAATCTATATTCAAACCTGCTGTTGAAACTTGATGGTTCCTGGTATTGGGGGTTTTGTATGTTCGCCAACTGATCTCGTGAACTTCCCGCTAATTCGGAAGTCCAAGCTCAACCAAAGTGTCATGGTTGAGACAATTTCAAAATATCTGATGAATAGGCGTTAGCATTCATCAAGAGATCAATAGCATCTAGTGAATTATTGATGCAATAAACTGTGACAATTTTTCTGTGAAATAAGTACCTAGTGAATCAATATGCCACTAACCAAAAAGCAGAAAATTGAGCGAGCAATCGCTATTGGCAGTGAAAGGCTAGAAGTTTTTGATGAACAGTTAAAATTGTTTTATGACAATCTAAAAGCCTGCCAAAGTTTTAGTTCATGTGAAAATGTGAATGTAAAATCAATTCGTGACATTTTTAGTGAGGTCAAGGACCAATCTGACCTAATAAAAAGTCTAAAACCTGCCGTGGAGACTAGTGAGCTGCGCGAGTTTAAGCGTGATTTGGATGAAGCTAGTGAGCAAAAAACTGTTGCAGATAAAGTTTATGCGTCGTTGGAGCAGTGTACAAAAATTCTGTACTGGCTTGACAATGATTCAGATGACGCGAGGTCAAGCACTGTCGCCAGGAACCTCGACGTCATTGAGAAGGTGAAGATGGACATGGGAGTGCTTAAAATTTCCGTGGAGTTGCGCCAAGAAGTACGTGATATGTACCGAAGGCTTAGAGAGATGGAACGTCGTTCATCTAACCTGGATGAGAGTGGGACACCTGCCATGCTCTCCAGAAGTATGTCTACTGTGGATATTCGGAGTTCCAACCCGCAGTATGGGCGCTGGGACAACAGTTTGTTGCCGTCGTTCGACGGTACTGACACGGATTACCCAAACTTTAAACAGGTCTTTAAGGATCTATGCTCTGGTTATGGATTTGCTGACCAGAGGTTAAGTCTGATGTTGTGTATGGAGAAGGTGATAACCAACCCGGAACTACGCAAGCAAGTGTCAGCGATTAGAGATCACAATGAACAATGGGCGTTTCTTGACCAGATGTTTTTATCAAACACTCGCCGGTTCATGAGGATTTTAACTAAGTTGAACAAGATGAAACCTGTGGATAAACCTGTGGACGTGGTTAGCGCAATTGCTACCTTCAAGAGCATGATGCAGGAGGTAGAAGCCATCGTTGGTTCTGCAGCTAAGGATTACAACCACCTAACTCTCATTCATATTTTTAAAGACAAGTGCCCTGAAAATTTGAGGGACAAAATTATGATGGAGCTTGGTAGCATGAACCAACCAAACATCCCGAAGATTGTTGAACTGCTGGAGAGGACAAGAGGTGCCATGTTGGCCGGTGATATGTCCTATGATAGTGGCGCCGGCAAGAGAAATCGTGATAGAGCTGCCGCCGCGCAAGTATCTGGCCGCAGCGACGATAAGAATGGAAAGGCTGGAAAGGGCAAGGCTTCCAAGTGGAACAGTGCATGTCCTGTGGAGAGCTGCAAGGAGAAACACCCGATTTTCCGTTGCCTCACGTTTAAGAAGATGGATGTGGTTGACCGGAAGAAAGTTGTCCAGCAGAAGAAGTTATGTGAACTCTGCTTGTGTGACGGCCATACTGCTGACAAGTGTAATAAGTCTGATAAGCTTGGTGTTTGTGGTACCAATAATTGCGACAGATACCATTCCAGGTTACTCCATGAGGCTAGTGCTGGTGTGAATACAGTTTACAAGTCAAGTTCTGCACCCAGCCCCTGTACCTTCTTACTTCAGTTAGTTCCTGTTGTAGCACCTGGCGGCGGCACCTGCCACGCCACGGTAATGTTTGACTCCGGGGCAAATTTGCCACTTGTGTCTGAGAAGTTATCCAACAAGTTGAAGCTGAAATCTACTGGCAGATATACAACTATTTCTGTAGCTGATGGCAGTGAGTCTTCCTGCCGCAATGTTGTGTTTTATCTGAAGGATAGGGACGGCAATCTGAGGGAGTTTGAGGCAGCTGTCATGCCTACCCTCGGCGGGGCCAACGAGATGCGCTCGGTCCACCCCGAAACTGCCGCCGAGATATTTAAAATGCCGCCAGAAAGGTTTACATATATTAGTGGAGGCTTAGATATCATCGTTGGAAATACACATCCTGACGTGTTTCCTTCAACCTACCAGAAAGTGGGCCAGTCTATGTTGTGGCGAACCATTTTTGGTAGTGGTTTTATCTGTACGAGTGCTGATGGTGGAGCTGGAGATCAAAAGTCGGCTTATAAGGCTGTCAGTGTCAGTGGAGGCACTTTGCCAGACTTTCTGACGTCTGAATCGTTTGGCATACAGCCGCAGGCACTTTGTCCAGGATGTACTGCTTGTCAAGAGTGCAAGGCTATGGCCGACGGCACTACCTGGGACCAGCGTGAGAGGCAGAGGATAATTGAGGCAGGTTTAACCCTAGACTTGCAGTCCAACAAGTGGACAGGTCAATATGCTTATATTGAAGATCCTCACACTTTACCCTACAATGAAAGTTTAGCCCGCAAAATTGCTGAAAAGGATCGTGCCAGGATGGTCAAGGAAGGTACCTATGGAATGTATGTGGAGGTATTCAACGACGCCATAAGAAGAGGCGTTTTCCAAAAAGCCACGCCTGAAGAGTTGCAGTATGAAGGACCTAAGTCTTGTTCATCAATAGTGGTTGCTTTCAAGGAGGATTCAAGTTCCACACCCATGCGATTGTGTGCCAATAGTTCTCTGACGTTCAAGGGTACCAGTTTTAATAACATAATGCTGGGAGGCCCGCCGCCAATGCAGAAGATATTTTATCATTTGATGCTTTTCCGCGGTTACAAGGTTGGTATAACCGCGGATATCTCCAAGTTTTATAACTCCATCCTGGCCACAGAGTTCGACAGCCAGATGAAGAGAGTTTTATTTTCCCCGACGCCAGATGGTCCACTTGAAATTTACCTGACCAAAGTTGTAAATTTCGGCGAGTTAGCTGCGGGAAATTTGGCAGTTACAGCCCTGAAGTTGACGTCCCGCCTGTTCGGCGGAAAGAGTGAAGCAGAGGTCAAGGAGATGTATGGAGAGGGACAAATAAATGGTAGTGAAATTGTTGCCAAACCTGAATTATGGAAGGAGCCACAAATACCTACCTACCCTGATGAGGAATTCAAGTTACCTCAGATTCCAGTTGCAGTCAAGCTTGAGAAGCACAGCTTCATAGATGACGTTATTTCGGGAGCAGGATCGAAGCCAGAAGCCAAGGAGATGATGAAAGAGGCCGACAGGATTATCGGTAAAGGTAGTTTTTCCTTCAAACAAGTCATTTATTCTGGAGATGATTGCCAGCATACCAAGGTTCTCGGGCTGATATGGAAGCCAGCCACCGATGTGTTGTCCATCGCCACAAGAGTCAACCAAGATGGTAAAGTCAAGGGAAGGAAGGTGAAAGAGGATGCTGATTTGTACAACCTCCAGGACGCCTTGGACGAGAATCTGACAAAGAAGATGGTCCATAGGTTCGCCGCCCAAACCTTCGACCCGATCGGGCTTTGCAGCCCTATTCTGTTGAGAATTAAACTTGTCCTGCGGAAAACTTGTTTGCTGAATTTGGGCTGGCAAGATTTCATTCCAAAAAGTCTACGGGATGAACTTGTTCAGTCGCTGGAGGACAGAGCTGAGGTCGCTAAATTGGAGTTTGACCGTTGTGTGGTCCCGGATGAACCAACTGGCCTTCCATCCTTGATGATGTTTTCGGATGGGTCATCAGAGGCTTATGCATCTAATGCATATTTGAGGTGGCCAACTAGACAAGGTTTTGAAACGTTTCTGCTAGCCACCAAGTCAAGAGTTGCGCCGGTCAAGTGTGAGTCAATTCCACGCCTTGAGTTGATGGGGTGCCAGATGTCCACAAGGTTGGCAAAGTCCGTCAGAGATGCCCTGCCTTTTGATGTTATCAGAGTGATGTATTTTACTGATTCATCGTGTGTTTTATCACAAATAGTTTCCAACAGTGCTATGTTGAACACATTTAATTCTCATCGTATTGGAGAAATTCAATCTGCGACCAACAAGGATGACTGGAGGTGGGTCCCGGGGACGCAAAACGTTGCAGATTTGGGCACCAGAAGCACCTGCAAAGTATCAGATTTGGGACCAGGTTCCAGGTACAGATTGGGCCCAGAATGGTTGCGCCAGGATGAAAGTGCGTGGCCGGTGAAAACTGCCGAAGAAGTCAAGCAAGTTTTACCCCCAGAGGAGTTGAATACCAAAATGGTTAAGTTATGTTCAATGAAAGTTGCCGGAGAAGCCGCTGAAGATGTCTTTAGGTTTAAGCACAGGAGATCATTTGGACAGGCCAAACGTATTATGGCAGCTGTCCTGCAAGTTGCGAACACCTGGTTGAAGAAGCTAAAGAGCAGACAAGAAGGTAAGGCTACAGCCGCTGGTAGTCATGTAGCAGCCGCAGATGCTGTGTACAAGCCGTCTTTGTACAATTTTATGGCGGCGGCGGAACTTTTCATTGTGTCACGAAGCCAAGAGGATGAGTGGATAAATGATGCTAAAGGCAATTATGCGTCATTAAATCCATTAGTGCATGAAGTATCATTGACCTGGCCTGTCGTTGGTCCCGGTGGAAATTATGTGACCAGGGAGATGAGGATTCTTAAAATGGTTGGTCGAGGACAGCCAGTCATTGACGCCATTACTGGCGGCCGTAAAATGATATTTGAAGACATGCCAGGTTTAATAATTTTGGAGCCTGGTAATTGGTTAGCTGCTGTTTTTATGAGAGAAGCACATGTTGAGCTTCACTCTGGTGTCCGTGGAACTTTAGCTGAGAGCCGCCGTTGGTGCTGGATTGTGAAGGCAAGGAGGTTGGCCATCATGGAAGTGAAGAAATGTTGGCCCTGCAGTGTTGAGAGGGCTAAGGAATGTCGTGCTACCATGAAGGAGGTGTTACCTGACAAGTTGGTCCCGAGCAGGCCTTTTGAAGCTGTGCAAGTCGACCTGATGGGTCCGCTGGTTACGAGGAGAGCTGCCGCCAAAACGAGGAGTCAGACAGCAACGAAGAAGGTGTGGGTGTTCGTGGTGGTCTGCAGATTCTCAGGGGCGTTGTGGTTAGATGCCTTGGAAAAGTATGATACCAGCAGTATCCTGTTGTCCCTGCGCAAGTTGGAAGCTGTTCATTGTTTGCCGAAGATCATAGTAAGCGACATGGGCACACAATTATCCGGTGCTCGCAAGGTTTTAGAGCAGAGGTTGGGCAGCCAGGTAGAGTTTTCTTGGTCTCAGATCCCGGCCCGAGCCCACCATTATATTGGGCAGGCTGAGAAAATGGTGGGATTAACCAAGAGATTGCTGTCCAAGAAGTTGGTGAATAGTTCTGTTAATTTCAACGAGCTCCTGGTGCTGTTGGCGGAGGTCAGTAAAATTATGAATAGCAGACCACTGACGATTGAAGCTGCGAACGACGTGGAGAATTGGCGGCTAATTACCCCTGGCCAGCTGCTGGGAAATGTTGACCGCCAGCCGTTGTGCAATGTGGCGATGAAACCGGAGGACCAAATTTCCTCCAGGTTGAAGTTGTTGGAAGATTTATCTGCCCAGTTTTGGACTGCCTACCGCCAGGAGATCCTACCGAAGATATTACGGATGTCCAAGTGGAAGGATGAGATGGCAGAGCCACTAGCTGATGGAGATGTAGTTCTGGTTACGAGTACCAATCCGCTGATGAGATGTTTGAGGATGGGCCGAGTGACGAGGATTGAGGATGGAAGAAAGACGGCAAGAGTCTTGTTCAGACTGACAGATAAATCTCCCCTAGAAGAACATGCTGTATCAGTCAGGCAGTTGTTAAAAATTATGATTAATAATTGATTCTTATTTTATGGAAATTGAGATTTTTTTTAGTAAAAAGCCACATTTTTCATATGCCTATTTTTATGCCTAAAATAAGAATCAAATGAAATGCGATTAAATATTCTTCTATTTCATATGCTCAAATTTAATTTTATTGAGTTTAATTTCTTTTCAAAAGTACAATTCATTTTAAAACTTACCTGAAAAGTTTAACAAAAAGGAATAAATGTGTCGAGGTTGCGTGATTCGATATTTATTCTATGAAAAAAAATCAAGTATTTTAGCAGATTTTTTTAAAATTATATATGAATTTCAATCAAGTAAAACATTTTTATTCAGATCAAGGAATGATTGAAAATTCATATTTAAAGTTTTTTTTTTACAAAGAAAAATTGGTATTTTTTTCATAATTTCAATGAAAATTCTAACGAAGATATTAATATTTTGCTATTCTTTAAGTATTAAAAAGTTTTATTGTTGATTAAGATATTACAGTTCTTATTCATTAGGTTTGAAAAACTTTCTGCCCAAGGATTTTGAAAAATTTTTTCTTACTACTCTTTTTGATGCTTAACAAATTTAGTTTTAAGTACCTATAAATCTTAATTTTCTTGTCTAAGATTTATTTCGTTTTATTTTTACATTATTTGTTTACATTTACATTTCAACCTGATTTCGTAGGTACTTATTGATTTATTAATAATGATTTATTGCCTATTGATTATGAAATGATTATTAATTAGTATAGTTGTTATATTTACAACATCATGATTAATAGGATTATCTATTTAGGATTGTGTATGTGATCTTGTGATTGTCATGTGCACGGAATGTTGTATGGTACAAACCAATCCCCATCCTTCTATCCTAAAATGTGAGGTATTATGAGTCCTAGTGAGGAGTATAATATTGTGTATGCATTTCACGGGGTTTCATTTAGTTAGGAGCAAAATTGTCACGTTTTCGGGATGTGGCCATTCTCATGTGATTATGGTGAGTTGAGTTTAGTGAGAAATGTTGCTAGTGCTCAGCGCGAAAAAAACCTTGAATCTCGTTAAGGAAGTTAATTTGACTTTCAAACGGGGGGTGTGTCTTAACCTCTTTTCGAGGAAGCTTTGTGTTTATCAAGTTCGAAATTAAATTCCTTATCATTAAACCAAAATCAAAGCGCAAATGTCGTCTTTTAGGGCTTTCCTTTCATAATGTGGCGCGGCATAGAGTGTTTGTTTATTTTGAAGCGCACGTTCTTTACTTTTGAATGAGATATGAGAGTGTGAAGATTGCGGAGAACAAAATTGGGCCTATCATTGGTCTCATTGAGTGTGAACTACCCTAGTATATCAGGGATTTGAAACCATAAGAGCTTCAGGTAGAATTTGTTAATTTGATTAAGAAGTATGGTGTATAGGACGATTATATGTAGTTTTAAAAAAAGGCTTTAGCCAGCTAAACATGAAACTTAATTATGTTTAATATATGTTTTAGTAATTTTTATGTGCCTTATTGTTGCATTTAACAATGATTTATTAAACCAAATAATTTTCCTTTAAAGCCAAAGTTTCCAAAGATTCTTTAACCATAAGAAAAGAAAAAGATTTTTTTTAGTGCTCAAAGTTTTAAGATAACGAATAATATTTTATTCTGTTTATTAATTGATCTTGTAATTTCAGGTCTTTTGAAATAATTTCATCAATAAATCTATATTCAAACCTGCTGTTGAAACTTGATGGTTCCTGGTATTGGGGGTTTTGTATGTTCGCCAACTGATCTCGTGAACTTCCCGCTAATTCGGAAGTCCAAGCTCAACCAAAGTGTCATGGTTGAGACAATAGTTCATGTCTGCTCTTTTTTTACTTTAGCTTTATGAGTTTTCTCGAGTTTTACAATATCTAAAAAAATGTCTATACTAAAATGAACAAAACAAAGAGATTTTAAATTCCAAATATTAGAATTTTTAGAAGTAGTATATTATTGGATATTTATGCTTTTTAAACTTGTGAACATTCTCGGTCTATTGGGCCACTTTAAAATCAAATAAGTAACACAGACTAATATAACATGATTCTATATGGTTCATATATATCTCTATCCGTGCAACAATGCAGTTATATAACCAGGGATAAAGGTATACTGAAGTCACATAAAGAAGACTGAAATAATTGTAATTGAAAACAGAATTGTAATACTTTTTGGCAAATTTCTGTGCACGTGTTATACCCTTTTTTTTGTAGTACAGCTTCTCTATAGTTCACCTTGTATATAATTCTGTCAGCCCCAAAAACTGTGTAGAAAATGACATTTTCTCGGCTGCTTTTTTATATATATTGCTGATTTTTTGTGAAGACACACCTCACCAAAAAGCATTCAGTTAACAAATTATTTTGTATGTGTAGATAATGCAACAAAAGACACATAATTTTTTCGTGATTTTTTATCATTCTCATATAATCTATCCTTTTGTGACCAACGAACATTTGCGCTGTATTTCAGTTTGTAAGTTTGTCAATCCATGATTTTTTTTCATTACTTATGGATGTTATCATACTTGTTAAAGTACATTTTACTGTTTTGCTTGGTAGAATAGATATATTATTTCTTGAAACTTGTATGCTCTCTAATGAAGTGAAACTTGCAGCAGACTAAAATAATGATTCCCCCTTTAACCCATCTACGAAATGACCAATACACGGTTTTCATGTTAGCAACGACAATTTACGACAATTTTACCCTGTCATAATATCCACGTATATTCTACATCCATGCTTGGTAGTGTACAATTTTTACAATGGTGAAGAAAGAACCAATAATGAAATAAGATTTAAACGCCCATTTCTTGATTATAATCTTTATTTTACAATAAGAAAGAGATAGGTATAGAAGAAATACAAGAATGAGAATGACCACATTCATGAGTTGCGAAGCGAACAACCGTAAGGAAATCTAAAAACAAGAAAAACTGACAAGCAGAAAAAAGTTATGGTTTAGATTAGATGAACGTGTATCAGGAAATAAACACCTCACACATCTCACACAGCGGCTAAGAAGAAAATAACATTTCAGTAATCTCATTGCTAATAGCTAATGAGTAAATTTTCTTTTCCACATAGACTCCAATCTACCGTCAGACCAACGGACCAAGCTTTCTAATAATGGTATTCTTTACAAAATAGACCAAACAATACAATTTTAAATGGAAGCTTTTCAACATTAAATTTTTTGTCCTATAAGACAGAGTGAATTATAAAATAGCTTTGATTTGTTGCTTCAAAAAGTTTCAACTAATTTAAATCTACAGAAGGGCTAATTTTGTTTATTATCATTGGGTATGTACATCAATTATTCATCCTTTGTCTTATTCCTTAAGATCCTTGACCTTACCTGATATTTTTGTCTACGTTATGACAAATTTTATCATATGATAATCTTCTATAACATCAGCCCAAAAGTTTAGCAAGGAGTGTAGGCAGGGATCTCAAGGGATAAGACAATGGTCTATAAACTAGTGTACAATGTACATTCCCAATGATGATACACAAATTCAACTTATAAAATCTGCGGTTGAAATGTTTAGGCACTCAACTTTATGGACCAACCAAAGAAAATTTAATCAGAGTCTCCAAAGTTGATAAGCTATTGAATAAGAATACGTTCTTTTATAATACTTTGTGGACTCGTGAAATAAACAGCCCATTGTCCCCTCCCTCCCTGGAGTGTAGGTGACAAATATAAATCAGGTCAATAATCGCGACAATCAAATTTCCCTTCCGTTCACAAAATAGAGGATCTAGCATAGATCAATAATTTTCAAGTATTCAAAGGTTTTCCATATAATGGTTCCTTAGATTTATCTTTCTCGTATTCATTCAAACCCGGTGGATAGGAACCGGTTCTCATCCATACGAAAAAACTATGTTTAGCATCGTATTATATCCAGCTTTCTACGAATATAAAAATGTACAATCATAAGATTAAAACCAGTTATTTTAGCCCGTTCCTACGGCACCTAGGGGCTAAAAAACTGGTTTTAATCTTAAAATTGTACATTCTATATCCGCGGAAAGCCGTTTATAATACGATGCGAGAAATAACTATTATAGAATTGTCTTGACCAGTTTTATATAGTAATTTAAACATAGTTGTCACAAATAATTTACAACTGTGTCTTTAAAAAAATTAAATTTCGGCATTAGATCAGTCATGAACACTTTTTAAATGCCCTGTAGTCGACATAAACGATTGACATTGAATCTAGTTTTGATAGATTTAACTCAATAGTCAACAGACAACAACTACCTGGCCTATGGTATCCTTCTTTTCATTAGTAAAACTTTAAC
The DNA here is from genome assembly GCF_053477335.1 of Acartia tonsa. NCBI lineage: Eukaryota > Metazoa > Arthropoda > Copepoda > Calanoida > Acartiidae > Acartia > Acartia tonsa. The sequence goes on along the minus strand of NC_137262.1, from coordinate 32,518,731 downwards.
GTCTCTTTTGGCAAGTGGTAAATTTTTACTGTATTAGTAATCTAATCTAAAAAGTGTAATATTGGAGCTTGCAAATTTATATATATCAGGCAATCTGAAAAAATGTGGTAAAATTTTGCATCGATTTTTTTTCAATAGTTTACTCATATACAAGGACTCTATGTACTTCCTAAAGGTTTGATGGCGAGGTTTTAAAAAGTGAATAATCCTAATTTGGATGATTTTTTTTCCTTTTTAGAATTACTCTAGACGAGTTCCAGTTATCCAGCATTTTAGTATACACAAACAAACAAACAACCTCCCACTTTTATAAAACGATTTAAACATACGTTTTCATTGGATGGGCATAATGTTTAGAAGCGAAGCTACTATATACCTGTCTGTCTGTTCGTCAGGCAGTCTATTTCTAGATTTCTAAACCATATGCGCTTCTAATCTTTACATATTTTTGTATTTTTTCTGTCTGTCGGTCATGCTTCAAAAGATTTAAATTTTATTTTTTAAGGTTTTGAGATATTCTTAGAGTTTTTTGCATTAGGTATTTTTAAAATTGAATTATAAAAACTGAACATCTGCTCTATAACTTACTTTGTCTGTTTGTCTATTCCATGATTTTTCTGTTCTTTGCTAATCATAGATGTTGTCATCATTTGATAGATAAACAAATGAAGTGGAAAAATCACAGGTATATTAAGGTTAAAAAGAAATGTTTCTAATAATCATATTTATGTTGGCAAACATTGTATTTGAAATGTTCATACAAATACAGATACTTAATATTTATTTATTATTTGTATTTTATACTTACAAATATGTAAATACATATGAATGCAAAAATTGAGAGCTTAAAATCTTAGGTCTTTTTTCAGCTATTGAGATAATAAATTCAATCAATATTGTGTATACATTTTTAGAAAAATTGCGATTAATACTGTAAGCATATTCTCAATACATTTTTATGACTTTGGTGCTGCTTTGCTAAAAATATTGGGTATAGTCCCTTTCGTGGCAACGCCTCTTATGGGGCGTTTTGTCGTATTCCATATTGGGGTACAGCCCCTTTCGTGGCAACGCCTCCTAAGTGGCGTTTTGTCGTATTTTCACAATGGCTTTTGATATTTTATTTTAGGTTAGGTTAGGTTATATTAGGTTAGGTGATTGACCCGCATGGTTAGATTCCCCCGTAGGTGCTAGAAATAGGAGAAAAACTACTGTGAAAATACGAAGAAAAAATGTTGTCAAAATATTTAAAATTTAATGGAGGTACGCCATTTCTAGCAATGATTATAGTAATGCTTTGCTTTATAAATCGTACCCAACTGGTATAGGAATCAGCCCCTAAAGTTTAAAATCGATAGGGCAATTTAAACCTGCCTAAATTAACAATAAGAGCTATCCTTTTTGAACCAAACCACTAGTAGACTAACATAATAAACAATTTTTATTATTTTTATCTTTGAGCTCTTAGTAGACTAGTATAATACACAAATCTGATTTATTGTGAATATCGCTTGGACTATTTGTGAAAACACTCTTGTATTTAGATTTTAAACTAAGGTTTCTGTCTTTTTATCAACTATTTAATTCATTTTCATAGATTAACAGATTTATAATGAAAATGTGAATGAATTTTTAATATCAGATCTTCTTTATACCTAGAGAAAGTATGTCCTTATAAGCAGCAGAGTATAGGATAGATTTAATTTTAAAGAACGTGTCCTAACTTTTGTGATTTGGTTTTAACCCATTCGTGACGATCTCCCAAAAATCAAAGTTTTGATTAACCGGGCTTCAACAAAATAGATTTTTCCAATAATTACTCGACAGAATTCAAAAAGTAAGGTGTCAAATTAAAGATCTTATTATTTATATTCATAATGGCAATTTTCTTCTATTTTTGTTGCGTTTTAGTACATTAAAACTAACTTAATTTCAAAAACTTAAATTACTTCAAAAATAAGAGGTCTACAAAAAAAAATCGATTGCATATCTAAATTCTATGGATCATTTTACATCTAATTAATAAAAACACCGACTAGCTATTTTAAAAAATCACAAAAGTTGGGACACATTCTTTTGTTATTTTAAAATGATTTCTCGTATTCATTCGAATCCGGTGGATAGGAACCGGTTCTCATCCATACGAAAAAACTATGTCTAGCATCGTATTATATCCAGCTTTCTACGAATATAGAAATGTACAATCATAAGATTAAAACTAGTTTTTTTAGCCGGTGACTTCGTCACCTCGGGGCTAAAAAAACTAGTTTTAATCTCATAATTGTACATTCTATATTCGCGGAAAGCCGTTTATAATACGATGCGAGAAATAACTATTCTTATGTTTCTGTAAGGATTAGGGATGGGGCAACCCAAGAAACAAATTAAGTGTTCATTTTAACATACTAATTTATTCACGGCTGCTTTTTTGACAAAGGATTTCTGGCACAATTAGGCAAAATATTGAACACAACTACGTCACTTTTTGTCTGTTTTTAGAATACACTTTTTAGAAATTAGAATAAAATTAAAATAAATCTAATTCATTTATATATTTAAATATTTTATAAAGATATACATTATCACAATAGTTTAACACAGAAACTAGTGGCTGCGCTCCTTTAGAGCCTCAGCATTCAAAAAGGGGGGGGGGGGTAGAGAAAAGATAAAATGCATAAACTATCCTATGAATCATGATAAGCTTTCCTAAACCGAAATCAGTTGGGACCTAAGTTTTAAAGGAACCATGCAAAAAAAGCACTGATTTAACTGCTGAAAGACTGCCACAAGTAGACCTAAAACTCCCAATTTAAAGCCTTCAGCCTTTATTAGTTACATTTTTTTTCCGCTATGATTTTCCGCTTACAAAAACAAAGTTAATCACTTAAACCGATTTTTTTCCAGGGATTTTAACTACCCTGGTGTCACATCCGACAATACTAATTAACATAGCTAAGCTGAGGGTGATTATCCTCATTTTCAAAAAACTAAAATATTGTTTTCTTTAATATCTTAGTGTGTTCTAAATATTCCAAAATTTTCCTTTGGTAACCTTGTTTGTAAAACAATGCATATTTTATTAAATACCCTATTTTTTTTTTGTAGAATTATATTCTAATTAAACCAGGAATCAAACTTACTATTTCCTTAGGGTTCCTTTAAAAGACAAATTATACCTTTACTACATTATAAAATAGGATATTACAAGGAGGATTTTGTCCTACAATAGTGCAGCTTTTTGAAATGAAAAATATAAACAAAACAAAACTAGGCTACACACTATAACTTTATCAAAAACGTCATAAACTCGTTCTCATATTTGTTGGCTGAAATTAAACATGTCAAGGTTTATATTAAATTTATGATTTGAGTGTCTAGACTTTTCCACCAAGAGTGTTGATCCACTTAAGAGGTAATTTTGGTGAGGGAGAAGAGGTACATGGTAGGGGGAGAATGTCACTCAAAAATCATCAACGTGATGTCATAAAAATGAGGGTTTACCCATTTCTTTTTTTTGAGGGTTTTCTTTCCCACCTCTCCTCTCATCTCCCTCATTTTTATGATGTCACGTGAATGATTTTTGAATGACTTTCTCCCCCTACAGGTACATGAATTTATTGTTCATTGTTTTATCCCTTTAGAACTCTGCTAGGTCAACAAGTTAAAGAATCTTTGTTCTTGCAGTTGGATGTTGAAGATTGTTAATATCTAAATCTTGAGCACATACAGGACAGCGCGGCATTCCATGCGCATGGATACAGTAGTAACAGAACACGTGACCACAATCAGCTGATAATCTACACATGTAATGGATGTAATAATTCTTGTCCAACAATTTTCTAAATAGCTCATGTGTATTTAATAGTTTCTAACTAAACCATTTTATTTACTATCTAATTTTTTAAATCCTCTATTTAATAGTTTCTAACTAAACCATTGTATTTACTATTTAGTTTTTTAAATCCTATTTTGGATTCTCATGGTTTGGTTGATGAAACATCTTATCCATTAGTAAATGTTTATTATATCCATTGCCTGTAAACAGGTACATCATTACAAAGTCCACAATTTCCATTTAAAGCTGGTTTCTTTGTCCTATTTAAATTTTTATTCACTTTCTTTATTTGTTATGGAATAAATTTATAAAATTTTACTTTGCATTAAAACGTGCTTAAATTAAAATTTCAAGTACTATACTTTGAAGATTTTACAATATGAATTATAAAAATAGATTTTAAAAATCTATCTCAATCGATTGAATAGTTAATGATATCTTAATCTTCAAACAAAAAACAGTTACTACTTTATATAATAAAGATAAATAAAGATTCTTAAAAGTTGTATTTAAGTGGGTAGGTTTTTAAATGATTATAAAATGGTTTAAAGTGAATGAATTGCCTGAAAACTGAAGAAACTTTGTTGAAATTGAAGAAAGGTAGACTAAGAATAATTATCTCTGATAAAGAATGCCACAGCAGCTCTCTAAAATAATTAATCATTATCAGAATTGAATTTTTACTGATCTAAAAATGGAAACAGGATATATTTACGTAAATATTTAGACAGGGAAAAATTGTCATTTTAGGTTTCTACCATGTATATCTCTTAAATGGGTTAAATGGGATGGATAAAGGATCATTATCTAAGCCAGCTACAAGTTTAACTTATCCAAGTAATATTAAATCCATTATTCTAAATGAAAGGTTTGGTGATTTTTTTTTTACAGAATTTAACAATTTCCAATTAAAACAGATTGAGTATTTCAGATATAACAGGTAACTATCCTTAATTAACTAAAAATATGCACATCTGTATGTAAACATATGATTTTTCTTTCTACCGTATGGGTTATCATATTTTATTAGATATGTAAATTTTAGTTCTTTTTAAGGTTTGTATATAAGGAATAATTGTACCTGGACATATAGGTGAACTGTTGGCTTCTAGATTCTGTCAATTCTGATCTAAAATAATATCATATTACTAATATATTAAATAAAAACCTTTTTTTATGTACTTATATTACATCAGGGATGTAGGGGGTGTCAACACCCCCTTAAAATTAAAATTGAAATCTAGAAGGCTTTCCTCACCCCCCCTTTTTTCACCTATAAAAATGGTTTCACAACCCCCCTGGTGAATTGCTTTGCATGCTGCTGCTTACTTTTTGGGGGTCTTTAAATTATATACAAGATTAAGTAGTTTATGAGTTCTTACTTGATAAACAAACACACATCATGCTACTTTTTAAGTATAAAAAATGAATAGGATATATTTAGGTCTGGTCGTTGAAGTGAAGATATTACACTTACAGAGCACACACTTATAACTTTAGTCTATAGGTATGAAATAAAACAGTAAAAAATATACTTACTGATGTTTAATCCCCACAAGTCTATGGATCAGAAACGGATAAACTCCTTTTTGGAGGAAAACAAGAAAATTCAATATTTCCAATGCCTGTAGGTTGCCATATATGTTTATACAAAAACAACATTATAAAACATTAGAAGTAGCAAAAGTTATCTGTGTTTTCCTTGTTCTTTTTGGTCATGCTATGCCTATGCCCGCCGCAAAATAATTTTACACAAGTACAACTAAACCCCCAAAATCACACAACCTACCCTTACCTCTTCATACTTAATTTTTAATAGCGGCTATCCCTTCCCTCCAAATAGTTCTAACTTTCCCATGTCTAATGAGAAGCTACATTTTAAAGGAAAACCACATCAGTTAAACGGTTAGCAAGATCCTTTAGTACAGACATAGATCCTGTTACTTCAATATAGGATGTTTTTAAATTGCTAAAAAACTTGTGTCAAAAGTGATTAATGTAACATGTTTAGGAAGGTACTGAAACTTGTGTAATAAACAGCCCAATGTCCCAATCCTCTCTGTAAAGTTTTATAGCTGTACAACCGTCTTTTTATACCACAAGGAAAAATAAAATGTTTCATTCCGACTGTCTATTATGCTATATTATCCTTGTTTGTTTTGTATTCACATATTCCTGAAGTATAATCCCAGTATATCTACACAATTTTTCTATATTATCCTGCAGTCTTTCAGGAAACAGCCTAAATAAATATTTTTTTATAAGTTAAAGGAAAGAAAGGAAAAGTAGATGATGATAAATATTTATAAGTTCCTGCATTATTTTCTGTAAAGCAGAGACGTCCAAGCTTTTTATTTTAAGGGGGGTCAAATGCAAAGTTTCAAAGATTTGAGGGGGTTAAACTAATGTATTAAACATTTTAAGAGGGGTAAAATGAGGGGTTTCAAAGTTTGAGGTGGATAAACATTAAACACCCCTTTACCCCCACTCATGGACGTCTATGCTCTAAAGTTAAAGTTTTCCAATTCGAAGCATATTGAAATTGATTGATCTAAATTCATTCATATCAACGCCTGCTAATTTACAAATACAGTGCTACATAGAAAAATAAAGGGAAAATAAAATATGCTTTGCCCCTAATTTAGATTTGTTTTTAAAAACCCATTACAAACATTTTCAGCATATTTTAATTGAGAGAGGAAGATTTATCAATGTGAAATTTACACCTTGGATTATATTTATCAATGAATATAGGATATACGTGGATATTTTGACAATGGAAATTTGTCTTTAATTTGGCTTGATAACATGAAACTCTTTATTTGTCAATTCGTTCATCCAGTAGGAAGAGGGGATTGGGTAAAGCCCTAGTGCGCGGATGGGGGGTACCATTATAAGAGTACAAGAAAATCTGATGCAACATCCAAGTATATAATATGTCGATTATCTTATTTCTATTCTGTATGCAAAAAAAGACTATACAAGTAAAAGCCTAATATAAATTTTCAGTCAAGAAGTCAAATAAATACAAACAATGAAAATTTACCAAACATTTAAAATACATCTAAAAACATTCATAAGGCATGTTGAATAAAAGTCTAGCAACTATTTTAAAAGCCTGCAATATTTTAATGAAAATATTACAAATGATAAAGATATACCTAATTGTACTGAGAAGCATCACAAAATTAAAGAAACATGCATGTAAGTTCAAAAAAATCATCCATCGGTTTTCCTAAAAGTTCCTAGTCGAGCACTGAATCCCCATATCCCAAAATAAATTAAAAATTTACATAATTTGTTATTCTAAAAATTGTAGACAGGGCTCGGCAGCCGCGCCGGAGCCGCGCATGAGCCTTACAATTAAACCCGATTTGTGCAAAAGAGTAAATTCTGAAAGGATGGATTGAACAGCTGAATTTTAAAAATTGTAATGTGATGATTTCACTGAAAAATGGGCCCTGAACTTACCTCACAATTGTGGCTTGTCTTGCTGTTAGATATTTTCTCAATATGTCGAAACAGCCTAAAAAAAATTTATATTTTGAATAAATGTATAGATGTATAATCCAAACAACTACCTGGCCCAAGTGGTGGGGACCTTTTTCGTCGGCTTGCAAATTGCTTTCTGTCCTTTTTGTAGCTACTTGGCTGACATTATTTTTCCAACGCTATTGACTGATATTCAAGACCCATTTGAAAATCGACACAGAGTCCCCAACCCGTGATTGAGTTATAAATAGCTCATACACCCCTCCATTCTTTTACTACAATATATTTGGTATGGATAGGTTTAGTGATTTTTAAAATCAAATATAAAAAAAATAATATATTCTTTTTCATAATATTGTGTTATTTTACCTATTGCAATAAGCTGTCTTTTTGAAGGATCTTTTAATTTCAATGTTAGCAGTTGTTGCCCAACCGTAGCACCTCTAGATATAAGATTCTAAATTATTAGTACAATGAGTTTTTTATTAATAATATTTTAGCGGTTAATCTACTAGTGGACTATACGTGTTCATCGGGTAAGGAGTAAGGGAAAAGTTCACCCTCCCATTTATATTTTTGTTTTGTAAAATAAAAGAAATAAATATGGTAGGCAATTGTTTTATGGCGATTTCTCGAGGTTTGAGTTACCCTCACTCAAGATAGTTATATACTTTTTCTGGATCAACAGAACACAGATTTTCAAACAGAAAGGCAAAAAAATGAATTTCTGTTAAGATGGATTTTCTGTTTAGGAAAAGGTTTAGACATATGACGATTTACTGAGGCTTAAACGCGGCTGGCGAAACATGATCCATTGGTTGGCATTATCTACGATATTTATTAGTAAAGGTTATTGATACCTGGAGTAAAGTGTAGAAGACCAAAGAACAAGCTTTATAAAAGCTTCTATCTCAGGACCAACAGAATCCCAAGGATTTCTAAATAATAAGTTAGGAAGTCTGAAGTATATCTGTATAAAAAAAGAAAAAGGTTGTCTGTCTGTTTTTTTGTCTGTAGCCTAAGATCTCATTTCAGTAAAGTTTCCTATAGGTGTAGGGAATGTACGTTATAACTATTTTGTAGAGGGACGCATCCAATATTACAAGCGAAATTGTCCCATGAAAAAAAAACCTTCCCTGAATTATAATACTTAAGTTGCATGTAGGAAAAGGTGCCTTAACAAAATCTTTTTACTTTGAACTATCCCTTCAACAAAAGAGAGACGGTTTAAATAGATAAAAAAACATTTGTCTGATTATCGTCATTATTAATAAATTTTTCATAGTGCCTAATATGACAAATGTATGTATGTAGCCCTGATTCTCTGAATTTAGGTTGCATCATCAGACGTCTTTCAGGATACTTCGGCCAAAAGTTAAAAAAAACTTTTTTAAAGGCACTTTAAACAGCTACCATTCTTATGAGTCGACAGTACAGCTTTTTCCGTTGCAAATATAAATTATTACCCCCTGGCTTAAATATATTTATCTTTTATTTACTAATATTCAAATAGATTTTTAAAGAAACAAACATTGGTAAGACGACATTTAGAATAGAAAATTATATATTTGTATTTAAAAAAAAGTAATCTCCTTACCTCAGAAAGTATTTGAAAGCATCTTGGATTCTCTGTACAAATATATTGGATAATTCTGAGTCTATAAAATAATACAGATTATCCTCAGAAAAGTAACAGAATGTCTGTCTGTCTGTGTAAGTGAGTAGCGAAAGAACCGTAGAACCGATATAGTTCTTCTTTAAGGTAGATTTGTGACTACTTTGGGGGTGTACCACCACTATTTCCACCCTCAAAAGAGAAATCTCCCCTAGAAAAAAACCCACCAAAAATATTTTTCTTGTTTTGAAACTAAATTAAAAGGCCTCCATAAATATTTTCATTTTGTGTAATTTTTACTGATATCTAAGAATTTAACCTGCTTTAAGAATAAGAATAAAGTGTAATGGTCTACTTCACAGACATCTAAGCTTTTTCTACAGAGGGGAAAAATGAGGAGTTTCAAAGTTTGATGGGGACAAACACCCCTCTTGCCCAACCTTTGGTGTCTAAGGTCTAAATAGTTTACCTAATGATTCAGCATCTAGCTGATCTATCCTCGATGTTAAATTTGATGTCATTTTATCTAAAACATTTTTTATATTAAAATGAAATAATTGAAATTCTTTATAAAATATGCTCTAAAAATTTGAATCTTCTTTTCTTCTTTAAATCATGAATATCTTTTTTGCAGTTTTAGCTAGCCTTATATTGTCAACAGGGGCTAATTCTCACTCCTCAACTGGGATGGTGCCTAACGCTTATTTTGATTAGCATCCTAGCTTATATTGTATTTTAATTTTATGGATTAGCTTATGTTGTATTTGGCACTTTGCATCTAATGTTTTTTGCAATTATAATTTAGGCACTTTATATATTATTATTAACACAGCTTAATTCTAAGCTCAAAATATTGACACTGAGATAAATTTCTTGTTTTGAAGTTAGTTGTTATCTCTTCGATATCTCTGCACTCAGCTGACCAATATTTACAACTTGTTTTTCTTATACAGAAGACGACATTTGAGGTAGGGATTTTATTTCTAAATATTATGGAACACTAATGGACCTAAATGGATAATGATGTTACACAAAATTACCCCTTCTTTAACATTAAAATGTGTGGTTCAAACGTTTGAACACTCAACTTCATAAATAACCAAGCTCCAAAGATGTTAAGCCAACGAATATGAAAATGAAAAATTTCAAGATTAGAACCAGTTTGAACACAGTAAAAGTGTCGGACTGATTATGACGTAAAAAAAATTAGCCAATGAGAGGCCATTATTGACCAATGGTAAAATTTATAGTGGCCTCTCATTGGCAATTTTTTTTACGTCATAATCAGTCAGACACTTTTACTGTGTTCACCAGTTTTGTTAACCATCAGGGACAGAAAACACGGTCTAACAAAACTGGTTTTAATTTTACGATTTAATTTTATTATTCGTAGAAAATTTTCTGCTATACCATGCTATACATGATTTTTCAGTATGGCTGAGAACCGCGGTTATTATCCAGCGAACATTAATCGGTTTCAAAGCTATAATTGAAGGTAATTCCAAGTATCTATTTTGTCTATTGAACTTGTTCAGTTATGAGAAAAGTATCATTCAAAATAAAAAAATCTATTTCAATAAGTTGTTCAATCTGTTTTAATGCACGAACATATATATTCTTCATTATTTCTCATCTATTTTGTTTGCAATGAAAGGCTGAAGATTAAATGATTTTCTTGGAAACCTAGGATGTAACTTTTGATGAGAAATACTACTTAAAATAGAACTAATAAATTTTTATGCTTTTATTTTTTTACTGGGAACTGAAAAACAAAGGAACAGATGGGAAGGAGATAAGAAGCAAATAAAAAGGCAAAGTAGATGAGAATTAGAGATGGGGAATTTTAGTTAAATTAGTTTTCTAAATTAATTTCTGATTTACTAAAAGTAGCTTCCCTTTCGTACAAAAATAAGTACACTTTCTGTCCAATAATATGGTTGGATTGTATCTCATCTTCCCTTCCCAGTACCTATGAGAAGCTACACTGTAAAGAAGAACCAAATCAGCTCAGCGGTAAGCAAGATCCTTCTGTACAGACAGACTCACATACACACACTTACACACAGAGATCCTGTTACTTTCATATAAGGGTTACATAAATAAACTAAATAAGGTGCATGATTATTCAACAATCAACTTCCATTCTATGGAATGAATATTTGGTATGAAAAAGTTTAGATCAGGCCACAGCATTCATATATCATGTTTGCCCTATCTCATTCTCTACACACCCTTTCATCAAGAAGAAACCAGGGATGAAGGAATATGTATTTAATTAAAACAGAATCATTATATCAAAGATGAAAGTATTTTAGTTGCCACTAGCATCCACCAAAATATTGTGGTTGAAATTAACCCTCATCTCACCCCGTTATGAAAACCTCCAAATGATTTGTTAAAGCTTTGTGTCATTCTTTAAAGCAATTAGTTTTCGCATATCAGATAAATAGTTTTCAATTTGGATTTATTTAGTTAACAAATCATGTGATATTTTGGACCCCAAACCTCCGTCCAAAAAGGCTTTTTGCGTCCTTGTTACAGAAGCACAAATAAAGAGTTGGTTATAATATACAAACCCTGTATTCCTGTACGATATCTCACAGTTAATATACATATATGTTATACATAGTAGCAAAAGTAATTCTAACTTTTCATCAATATGTATTCAAACAATAGATTTTAAAACTAATGGATAAATTTTCTTATAATGAAATCAAAAACGATATATAAGTATGTTAAATGTATTTTCGACATAAATATCATAGTATAGTATTTTATTATTTATCGCATCGTATTATAGACAGCTATCCTTGGATATTAGGCCCTGGCTAACAAAACCACAAATTTATTTATTCTTAAATTATTTTATCCAATATTCGCGCATATAGAGAAAGTTTTGGCGAGTAGCAAAGTTTGTAAATCAAGTTTCCAGACTAAAGACAATAGATATTTATTAGAGTAATCAACTGACTTGGAGAATGACTATCTATAGAGATAGAGAAATAGATATTATTTAGAGTAATAATATATCAACTGATTTGGAGAATTATTCAACTTCTTGACTAAAGCCAATTCACATTATCTAGAGTGATAACATATCAGCTTATTTGGAGAATCGGTCTATTTATATATCAAAGATAATTAATATTATTTAGAGTAATAAAATATCAGCTGCTTTGGAGAATGGTTCTATTTCCAGACAAAGGACAATTTATATTATTTAGAGTGATAACATATCAGTTGATTTGGAGAATGGATCTATCTATAGGTCAAGGACAATAAATAAAATTTAGAGTGATAACATATCAAATAATTTAGAGAATTGGTCTATTTTTAGATCGTAGGCAATAGATATTATTTAGAGTGATAACAAATGAGCTGAATTGGAGAATAAAGATTTATCAGATTTGGAGAATTAATCCAGTTTCCATAATGGGGACACGTGATATTTTTTAAAAGCGAAGCTTTTCTATAATTAGGGTCGGTCCGTCCGTCCGTCCGTACGTCCGTCCGTCCGTCCGTCCGAGATAGATAGCTTTTATTCGTTAATTTAGGCATGTTAGAATTGTCCTATCGATTTCAAACTTTGCATGATGATTCCTGTAGTAGTTGGGTACGATTTAGAAAGCGTAGCAACTCTATAATCATTGCCAGAATGTCCGTACGTCCATTTTAAACATGTTGATTTTTCTTCTTTTTTAACAACAAATTTTTAAGTGTTTTAATTATCCGTTTGATCTGATTTTTGGTATATTGATTCCTGGGACAACAAAGAACAATATTATAAGCGAAGCAACTCTATAATCAAGTCCCAAAATGTAAGTATGTCCATAAACATTATCCTGTTTTTAAGCAGTTTTTTAACAAATTTACCTACAATTTTGATTCGACATTTATACATTTATGTTCCGATTTTTCAGTTCAGATACTATACAAGTGTTAATGTCCGTTTGTCCTACCGTTTCAGTGCTTCGCTTTTATGGATGTTGTCATCCTTGTTAGGGTATAAAGATACTAGTTAAAATAGCAGAAATCAGCTTTGATAGGAGATGTTACTTGAAGATACTTTTTTGTTTTATCTACTCTACTAAAATCTCTATTATGAAGTCTTCTTCTTTTATGTCTTAAAGAAGGTTAGTAGGCCTAGAGTTTGATTAAAAATAAGTTTTTTTTTCTTGTGAAAACAATATTTAATATGTGTAGATTCTAGAAAAGAAATATGCAACAGTAGCTGCAGCTATCTGTGAGATCTTGTAGGATTTAAAAAACAGACATAGATCCTTCTATTACAATAAAGGGCAATTGTATAAGCTATTCAAACAGAAAAAGATTAATCTAAGACAATAAAACATTTTTAGACCTAAAAAACCTAAACACTATTACATATATTGCATACCATATAAGATTTGAATTCTGAAGTTTCTAAAATTATCTAACTTACACAAAGTCACAATGCTATACAATTTATTGACTCCTTAAATTGAATGTTACATGATATGTTTTAAGGTTTTAGAAAACAGCTAAACCCTGTGTGACCTAAGGAGCACTCGCTGACTAACAATTGTAAGAGATTATGTTTGCTTGGTATTCTTTTGTCTCTGTAAAAAGAAGCCTATTTGTCTGATATTTATGTCGACATTATTATTATTCTTCAGTTTAAGAAAAGAAAATATTTTTTCTAGGGGTGCTTTTGAGAAGAATTATCTTTCGAGGGTGGAGGTCCTTCATAAAAATAAGTATGTATCTTTCCTACATCTATAGGAAGCATCTATATTAAGGAGATCCAAAACTGGTTCAGGGGTTGGTTAAATCCTTCAGACACACAGACAGACATTTTTACTATTGTCATCCTATTATATAAAGTAGTAAGGTTTTTTCTTGTATGTTGATATAATGTCAGCAGAAAAGTTTGACAGGGAAGAAGATTAAACACTTATTTTTTATTTGCTGGTGTATATCTTGGTGTATTTAACAATTATAATACAAATCAATTTCATGCTTTCCTGAGCTTTTCAGCTCTAGAGAAGGGAGAACTTTTTTATTTGTTGGTATTCATGAGACACAGCAAAATATTTTTTTTTGGTAGTTCTGTAAAATTCATAAATACTTTGCTATTTCCCTTGTCTTTTATTGGTCATCCAGTTGAAGTGGAGGGAATGGGGTAAAGGAGGTGTGGTGGATCTTTTTTTTAACCCGCTACAAGGTTCACTATATTACATTTAATTATAATCTGGTGTAAACTCCAAGTAATAATAATTTTATTCCATTATCAAACCTAAACTGATTTGCTCAAAGTTTCATTAATTCGCAGCCGTTAAAGATTTTAGAGTTTTTCCTGTTAGCATTATGGAGCCCTATTTTGCTAAAACCTTGAATGTTTTTGCTGTTTTCATTTAACACTTTTTTTTCATTTTCATCACTTAACATGGATGTAAAAAGAAATTAAAAAGAATTGAATTTTGTAAGTATAGTTTAGTTGAATTACATGTATATATGAATGAATATTTAGATTTAAAAAGTAATTACCATATTCATAAAATAAAATCTCATGTAAATCTGTAAAGTTTAAACCCAAAATTAAAAACTTACCAAAGCTTTAAGGCTTGATATATTTTTTTCTGGGATAATTATTGTTACAATATATAACTTAATCTATAATCGTCTTAAACAAGAATTTAAAAAATTAAACTGGAAAATGTCTAACCCAACTTTAAAAACCTCTGATCTTAATTATTTAAATAAAGTTTATGTTCATTAATGATACTTTTCATTAGCTATTAATTGTTAAAGATGTTTTGTCTAAAAGATTAAACAATTTAAAAAACTAAACTGAAATCTTATAATTATGTTATTTATTCAAATGGGACATATGTAAATTGTATATGTAAATGTTTTTGTAGTTTAGAAATGACATGTTAAATGATAAGATTGAATTTCTTACACTTTTCTTATACATACTATGGATATAAAAGAATAATAAAACAAATGGATTTTTAGTTTAATCTATTTCAAGCCCTAGAGTTCCCCAAAAACAGGGTAAACTCATAAAACAAGAATAATTTTTGTCCATAAGATGGCTTAATTTATATGGAAGTAAATTGATCTGTGCAGTGTGTGTTTCTTTTGTATTGAATGATCTGAACCGCTGAACTGATATGGTTCTCATTTACAGTTTAGTTTTTTATAGGTTCTGGAATGATTTAAAGCTATTTTACCACCCTCCCAATTTGATAGAAATACAAAATTTTTAAAAAAGTGTATGGCTTACTGAACTTCGTAAGTCATATAGCCCCTCAAAGCTAACAAAACTGGTTGCATCATAAATTATTTTTTTTAATATCCGTGGAAAGCTGTATATAATACGATGCGAAAAATAACTATTATTGAATTTTTAAGAAGCTACTTCCACTTATTATAAAGAAATCCAACTAACTTTTTTGTGGACCATCCTATAAGGAATATTTGCTGTGTGTATGTATATAACTTTTCTTCCCCCCCCCCCCCACAATTTTACAATTTTCTGTTAAATGGCAAAGTTTATGTCGAATATTTGGTTTTTACAATCTTTATTATTGGCATGGAGGCATGGAAGAGCCAAACAGCATTCCTTATTGATGGGACTGTAAAAATAAAATAATTCAAATCATCGGAATATAAATCAGTTCATAAAATATTGTGGGGTGCAATCCTTAAAAACATTTTTATTTGTTTACATTTATATGCATTTTGATCCCTAAAAGACAAACTCTAAAGTTTTGATTGTTTTGCTAAAAGTTATGTGTAATAATTTTTTAAGAATTGGAATCTTAAAAAAGGCCAAAATTTTATGTTATTGTCTTGTAAAATATATTCAAAGGTAGTTGCAAATAAAATAATACGGCATTTAAATTTTAAATTTATGTAGGATAATTAAAGAAAGAAAGAAAAACTATTTGACCCTCATTTAACAGCAGTAAAAAATATCATTTATGAGACAAAATGGAAAATTGTGAAGTTTCTCTAAAACTAGATTCAATAAATGAACGATTTTTAAAATACTTAATATCTTCATCTAAATCTACTATATAAAGCTAAAATAATTTATTGTCAATACATACGAAAAATATAGCAAATAGTTATTCTTTTATGAAGCATGGTGTTAGCTTGTTAATGCTGCGCTACTTAATCGTCCTTATTTTCATTTAAGCCGAAATAATTTTCATTTTCATATTTATGTCATATTTTTTTTGATGGTTCCGTTGTCATTTTGATGTTAAACTCCCCCTCCTCTTGCTTCTTGCAATAAAGTTTAACATTTGCTTTAGACGGTAGTAAGGATGATATTATTTTGTTATAGTAAAAATTTATCTAACTTCCTAAAAAACAAATTGTCTACATTTTCTTATAAAAGATCCAAGACCCGATAAAGATATCTATTGGAACATTCACAAAATTATTATCGTCTGTTTCCATATTAAAAAAAACAGTGGATGCGCCCCTGGCATCTAGGAGCTCTGTATTCGAGAATTAAGAATTAGCCTAAAACCATCTTGGGACCTATATAAAGCTTCCCATTAGGATCAGTTGTTATTGAGGTCATACGCATCACAAAAAACCTTGATACTTTAAATAATAAGATGGTAATGGCATAGACATTTTTAAGAGGGATAAATTAGAAATCTTATTGCATATTTTAAGTAAGGAGACGTTTCTCAACCTCCTAACTGTTATATATTCCCAAGAAAAACACAAGAAATTAACATCAACTTTAGTAATTTAAAATTTCTTTAGCTAGAAAAGTTAACATATAAAAACATTCTTTTGTTCCATGTTTTCCAAACTTTTTAATTTCCGTTGAAAAATTAAATTTTGCTGAAATTGACAAAATTTTATTGACATATTTTGGATTGCTGAGAAATTGTTAAATTAATAATATATTGTTCTACATCTATTTTAATTTATCAAAAAAATACAAAAAGTTTAATGAATATTTAATATCCATATTTTAATGTAATAGGATGTTTGTCGGTGTGAATGTTTAAACCTTAAGAGCTAGCTAACCGCTGATTCAAAATGGTTCTCCTTTACATTGAACTTTCAATAGGTCCACTGGAAATCCATAACCATATTGGGGGAGGGTACTGCTACACTCCCAAGAGAAATCGCCCTTAAAAATTAAAGTCCCCACCACAAATTTAAAAAAAAATTCTTTAAAAAACTCAAAGTGACGAGTCGACTTCCCCACCTCTTTATTTAAGTGCCCCTAGAGGCATCTACAGGCGTAGCAACATTATGTAATAAAGTGCCAAGAATTTGCCCTATTTAGTGGTTTATATACAATACATGCCAAAAATATTTCATCCATCTTGGCAATTTAAAAAATGTATTACTGAAAAAAAATTGTCTTTCCTTCCTAGTCTATTCAATATTGTTTTATCATAGAACAAACATACAAATTAACCTGTAGAGTAGCAACTATATAGTAATAATATCTATAATACGATGCGATAAAGAACTATTCAGTATTTATTCACTCGAAATATTGTTCAATATGGTTCTTTCATATTACAAACAGACAAAGAAACTACTAGAGTAGCTGATCTATAGTAATAATTTGCACCCGTGCCCCAGAAACATAATCATAATTACCACACAAATTACAAATTAACATTTTAGCAAAGACAGAGAGACAAATACTGAAAAATCAAATGGTCCAATAAAGGAATTTTCCTACAGCAGTTTTGCAACTTTCTTATTATTTTCATATAAACATTGAAAAGTTGAAAAGCTGGAGGCAAAATAGTTCTTTTTTACAATGTTCCTCCCTTTCTACTATAGGGGTAAATCAATGATGGAAGCGCAGCAAATCTAAATCTAGAGTACTTCATATTAATTGTTGTATGAAATTCAAAAGTTCAATTTTAATACTGTGATATCTTTGTTTATTGACGGAATTTAAAGATAAAATGACATATTCATTTCTTTTTTAACAAATAGGGGCTTCGCCCCTAGCCTCAAGGGACTCTATAATCAAAGGGGAAGAAAAGGGTATTAAATAGTCTAAAATGATCTCAACATTAAAATCTTTAAATTTAAGATCCTAAACTCATACCAGAGCCTACTTGAACAAAAGGAAACTAACAAGTTGAGCATTTATGTTTTGCTTCTTTTTTGTTAATATTATGAGAAATAGAAGCATATTACTTACTAAATATAAAATATTAATATAGAAAACCTTTGTATTATTGCTGTGCTACTTATGAACATGATTGTCCCTGTATATATTATGAGAAATAGAAGCATATTACTTACTAAATATAAAATATTAATATAGAAAACCTTTGTATTATTGCTGTGCTACTTAGGACCAATATTGTCCCTGTATTTATTATGAGAAATAGAAGCATATTACTTACTAAATTATACAATATTAATATAGAAAACCTTTGTCTTATTGCTGTGCTACTTATGACCAATATTGTCCCTGTTAATATTATGAGAAATAGAACCATATTACTTACTAAATTATACAATAATGATATAGAAAACCTTTGTCTTATTGCTGTGCTGACCAATATTGTCACTGTTTATATTATGAGAAATAGAAGCATATTACTTACTAAATTATACAATATTAATATAGAAAACCTTTGTCTTATTGCTGTGCTGACCAATATTGTCACTGTTTATATTATGAGAAATAGAAGCATATTACTTACTAAATTATACAATATTAATATAGAAAACCTTTATATTATTGCTGTGCTACTTGTGAACATAATTGTCCCTGTGTATATATTATGAGAAATAGAAGCATATTACTTACTAAATTATACAATATTAATATAGAAAACCGGTGACATTACAATTTAGATTCCCCCACTGAAAATATCAGGAAACTAGAGATAGGACAATTTACAATAAATTAACTTCCAATAAATTCAAACATTTGTTTTGATGTCTTTTTCTGTGTTAACTTTAGAAGAAAAGACAGGGCTGTAGATGATTTAAACTAGCATTTCATTTTTATCCCTGGAAAAGAAATAATACATTTTTTAACCGAAAATTCATTGATGATAAGTCACATGCTTTGATGAAGTCAAGAGGGATAAAATTAGGTGGTTTTATATTATATGGAAAATTTTTTCACATTAATATTAAGTGCTCCAAATAAAATCATTTAAAATTTAAAGAGTAAAGAATTTAGAAGCAATATTAGTTCTAACAAAATAACTGGTAAAACACCATAAGCTAAACAGTAAACATGTATGTTAAAAAAATTGTAAAAATCCCATTATATCATTATTACATATTAAAAGGAGGGGAACTATATGGGGACATTACTTGCTATTCAATATTTATAAGTGATTTGTAACTTTTTGGGGGTTTTTAATTTTATCAAGATATCTTTTATTAGCAAAATTACGAAATATCTACAGTCCGTTAATTTAAAATAATATTTAAAAGTATCTTCTATCTAAGATGGGGGCAGAAAAATAGCCTAAGACCATCCTGGGACCTATTTGAAGCTTCTGTAAAATGGAGAACTCAATCAATTTTGTAGTCATTGAAATCTTAAGATCCAGACAAAAAAACCATACTACTTTCTATGATAGAATGCCAGAGGTTATACATTTATGTTTGTCTGTCAGTTATGAAAGATCATATAGCAGGACCAAAAAGGTTCTCCTTCACAAGGTAGCGTCTTACATGAAGTTGGATAGTAGAGGTAAGAGCCAGAGCCACTGAATAAACATATATTGAGCAGAGCTATTCTATGATTTTTCCTTATTCACATGTTTCACTATTTCGTTGTCAGAAGCGCGGATACTCTTAAGGATACTCTTAATAAGGAATGTAAATATATTCGAATGTCCTTATTTTTTACAAATTAAAAAAATGTAAATTTTGTAATGAATCAAAACTAAAATTTATAAAATCATTTTTAAATTCATACTTTACTTCGTATGAATGTACTTGACTTTATTTATTTGTAAATAAACCCAACACGCAGGCTAAGAGCACTAAGTTGGATGCCATACCTAGTATAAATGTAGTTTGATGTAGTATTTGCTCTAAATTAATTTCACCAAGCTAACAATTATTTTTTGATTATCAACATTTTACCAGTTTTCCCTCCATAAATCGTAATTGTTTACTTAAAATTTACAACCCTTTATCCTGTTTTTATCAAATACAATAGATTACAATTTGTGTTTAAAAGCGAAGATGTTTAATAATTATGTTTGTACGTCTGTATGTTGTAATGCTGTTTTCCAATTATAATAAAATAGCATTATCATTTTGAAATTATTATTTAATTATAATATCTTGTAAATATTTTTTTAAGCTTCCTTTGACGAATCTGTTCCTATAAGTTGCACGTGAAGCGTTTAAAGAAGAGACAAGTCTATGAAGTAAAAAACTAAATGACAATCATAGTCAAAATTTGATACAATATAAAACTTTGAAACTTTTACCACCTCTCATTTTAAAAAAAGAATACCCCTAACAAACCTTTAAAACCCCTCATTATACTCCCCTTGAAATAAAAAGCTTGGACTTCCCTGAAGACAAACCTAGTTATTTTGTAGCTAGGCTACTCTTGGTATATCCAAGTGTGTCCTATGCTTAATTGCCAAAACTATAACTGCAAGTGTTGTTTGCAAAGTAAACAACAATGGACATGTATTATTACAAACAAATGAATAATCAGATTTAGCAATTATCTTGCTTATAAACCAATTTGTTTGATTTGGTAATTTATTTTTTTCTTATAAAAAATCTGTTGTAACAAGATTTAAGCATGGTAAAGTTACTTAATTATAATACGGATCAGTCTAGACTTTTTTTTACTTTATCATTTGTGTTATTTGTGTGAAATTGAATATATCTAATAAGGACCTATTAGTCTATAATAATCTTAGCTCAGTATTAGTATCTGTATTGTTTCCTCAGAATATTCTTCTCCATCTTTTGAAACCTCCTCTGTTCAGCTGTTAAAATGAAAATCAATTTTAGTTTAAGACTTGCCAAGTTTAGTTTACAGGGTTGCAAGGATTTGAATATGTATTTTGAAACAAATTTGGATCACACTAATATCACGGCATACCAAAGATGTTAATAAGACATTTAAAATAAGTTGCACGGATTAAATAGAGGGTTTGCTGCTATATCAACAGGAAGGAAAAGGATGTTGGACCGTAAATTATACTGGTACCTAAAGTTTAATAACAACGATATTATATTCGTTGGCTTAAACACTTTGGACACTCTCAATAAATTTTGATTAGTTGGTTTATCTACAGAAGACTAAGTTTTCTACTATCATCACTGAAGATACATATACATTTATTGTTTATTGTCTTATCACTTCAGATCACTTGCTGTGTTACTTATTTAAATAATCGTACTTTAGAAAACAAAAGATACGAAATAATTTTCCAGGCTATCAATTTTTTGCAAATCTAAAACTGTTCAAATAAGATTGGGACTACAGGGATAGGCCAATAGACAAAATATTCGTCCTTTTCTTAAATTTCTAAAAATTAGGCTTTCGGAAGCTCAATATATTGAGCCGCAGAAAAAAAGGCAGAGTTAAAATATTATGCCATTGTCCCTCTCTTCTTGCCTGTATTAGATCCAAATAGAATTAACAGCTTGCAGATTTTAAATTCAAAACTTTTGGCATTTAAGAACATTAAATAGATACTAACTTTAACAGATTTAACATAAAAAAACTTAATATTGTCCATAAGTGGCGCAATAAAATAAAACAATTAGTTTATGCTATACTTAGATTAAATGCAATAATTGATGTATTATTACTTGGATGTTGCCCCAGATTTTCATGTAATCTGATAAAGAAATACTCACAGCTGGCTAAAATAACGATATTCACCATCCACCACCTTTAGACCCACTTCCGAATAAACGGGTTCCATGTTAGCAAGCTAAATCGACATCAATTTTTCCCCTGGCATGATATCCACGTATATTCTACATCTATGTGCTGAGTCATGTTTAAAATCTAAATATATTTGGTTAGATTGCAGTTAAAGCTTCGCTACTTGAAGACAAAATTAACACTGTCTAAATATTCAAATCTTAAAAGGTTTGTTTCATACTTCAAATTCAAAGACATTAGATATATTAATTAGGACCGCACTTTCAAACTGCTACTTCTTTAAAAAATATTAAAATCAGGGAGGGAAAGTATCTTGGAATGTAAAATGTACTTGTTCCTCAAAGAGTTTTTTAAAACATATTTTTATTAGTTCATGCAAAAATTTTGAATACTTTTATTATTCTTGACATGTTGGTTTATAGCAGCAGTGTTAAGATTTTTTAACCATTGATTTTGATCTACATAAAGGGTAATATTGTTTATTATCTTTGAGGAGGTACAAAAATTATCAGTCTATTACTTATAATAAGGCTCTTCTTCCATTTTATTTCGGGCATTGTCGGAAAGCTAACAAAAGGGGGTAACTTATTCTATCTCGCAACCTTAAAATGATTAAAATTATAAACTTGCTTATGATTATGTAAATACATTTGAATTTTGAATGAATTAATTTGTCTGCCCCCACCCACTAGCCCCTCCCCCTCCCCCTACCCCAGATTGATTGCCTGACAAAACAATTTATAGAGGCGCCTTATTTAGATACACGTGAAAATATATTTATACATTTTCCTGGTTCAATACTATGAGTCTAAACTAAAACCTAAGAGCCAGAAAAATAACTTAAAACCATCCTCTAACTTAAACCTGAAATTAAATGGCCTAAAACCATCACGAGACCTAAGTGATTCTTACTTAATACAGAGTACCCAATCTTTATAGTCGATATTGAGATCTTAAGCAGCAGACAAAAAATTCTTACTACTTAAAATAATAGGATGATAGTATTGAATCAGATCTAATTAAGACATTCAACATATGCTATATTCTTGTTCATGAAATGTTCCTTAGAGGCCAAGGACGTATCTACCAGTTTATAATTTAAAAGTATTATTATTAAGACTAAAAAAGGTTCAATATAAAAACCCATGGAAATTGCGCTAAATTTTAGCACGTTGTATAATTAAATTTGCATACATTTGTATTTATGCAAATATCAATCCTAATATTTTTGGCAATACCATCAACATACGAAACGGTGAGGTTTTTGTTTGCTTGTTTTTTTTTGGTAGCATTACTACTCGTCTTATTGGGTGTGTTTGTCAGTGTTATGCTTAGTATTTTCAACCGTCTCTATTATAACAATGGATAAATTATTACTTAGATCTTACACCAGATTTTCATGTTCTCTAATAAAGTGAAATATGCAGCGGGCTAAAATAACGATTCCACTACTTCCACCCTCTTTACCTCCTCCCCTCCCCTCTACTGGATGAACAAAATGACCAATAAATTTGTTTCAAGTTAGCAACCTACATTGACGACAATTTTCCCCTGTCATAATATCCACGCATATTCTACATCCATTATTATAACATACTCTATGGTCGCATCATGGTCGCATCATATCTTTAAAAATTATTTCAATTATGTCACCCTACCTATACCTTCCTACACGCCACTGATTAAACCATTTTAAGCTTTCAAAGGCTGCGCTACTTATGAAGCAATGTCTACTTGTTATTTGTGGGTGTAGCTATTCTAAATATGTTACACAGTTTTTGTTTATGCCATTAATATAAACTGACAATCTTATTGTTTTTTTATATTCAAAAAAATAATATAATTTTTTTGTCTTTACAATTAAACTGTAAACTGCTTGCGTTTTGTATATTAAGCAAAACACGCCAGGCTACAATTGAATCAAGACAAAAGTAAGTGCCGAGCTCTGGGACCTATGTATGGTGAAATTAGACATAAAACCATGATGATTCCAGGTAAAACCAAAATATTTCTATAATATTTCTAAAAACTAGGAGTTGCCGCATAATCATGACAAGAAAATCAATGATTATCTCTTTAAAATTTTGAACAACTTTGCTTTTATGAAGTCTTTCATAAAATCTCTCAATATATGATTTATTTAAAGCTAAATTTCCGTGATAAAACAACTGATAAAAATGGCCATTAATTAACTCCCTTCAGGAGTGGTTTTATGAAGAACTTTATAAAAGCAAAGTTGTTCAAAATTTTAAATAGATAATCATTGATTTTCTTGTCATGATTATGCGGCAACTCCTAGGGGGTGAAAATTGAACTTGAAATTTTTAAATCTAATTTTCTCAAAAAGATCCCGCTGAAATATTTTGGTTTTACCTGGAATCATCATGGTTTTATGTCTAATTTCACCATAAATAGGTCCCAGAGCTCGGCACTTACTTTTTTCTTGATTCAATTGTAGCATGGTGTGAAAAGCATAAAGAGGAAAGAAAATTACACTGCCACCCAAAGTTTATAGCCACATTCTCTTATCTTGTCTCTAAAACCTTAAGAACTTTTATCAAATTTTGATAATCAAAAATTTCAACCAACAATTTTTATTACATAGGGAAATTAAATAGTATCCTATATTTAAGCAATTTTTTATTACATTTCCATAAACTATTTTTAGGGGTACAAAATAATGTTCTGACACTTTACAAGAGTTATTGTTCGTTATTTTCTTCTGAATTTAGAGCTTCGCTTTAGTGGATGTTTGCATACTTGTTTTGATAAAATTTATACAGAAAACCCAAAATGTAAATATCCGGATTTCCTATAATAAAATTTATAAGGAAATGAGAAAAAGAACATTTATGTGCAAAATAAACTAAGCAGAACAAGAAAACAGATTTCAAACAAAAGACAGTAAACTGCAATGCAGTTTATATGATATAGTAAAGGGAAAAAAATAAAAAAATGTTTTTAATCACTTTACATTTAATAAGTTTAATGGTGCAAGTAATAAATGTATGACACAGACAAAATTGGTTCCAGTGCAGTGGTGGGGACCTTTTTCGTCTGCTAGCAAACTTCTTATTGCTCTTTTGTAGCGATTTGTCTTTGTTAATATTTCCAACGCTAATTAGAGACCTAAATGAAAGTCGGCACAGGGACCCAAAACCGTGAACATACAGTTATTTATATAACCCCTGTCCCCTCTATTTTTTAAATTTTATGTGCGAGTATTCATAAAAAGCAATGGACATTTAAAACAGGGAGGATAAGAAAGCTTACTCTATTGCTGTGACGGAAGACTCTGTTTATACAGTAGCTACGCATACAAAAAATGAATGTTTATTAAATTTAAGATAATAAATTCCTACATGGTTTAGGAGGTCACGATTGAGTATGTTTATACAATATATCTATTTTCTCCGCCCGTAGCCTCTATGGGAGAGTGGGCGAGGTAAAAAAAATGACTAAAAACCACCCAAATATATATTTTTTTTAAATTACTTGAAAAGTATAACCAATTCGGACCAGCAATTTATGATAAACAAAAAAACTTACTACTTTATATTATACGATATAGCTAACAAGGACGTCCAAGTTTTTTTTAGAACATCCAAAGTTTTTAATTCAGAGTTTTGGAAGGAGGTGGGGTGGGGTGTGTGTGTGTGTGAAAAATCTTAATCATTGAAGTGAAATGCCTTGCGAATATACCCCCTGTTAATAGTTGAGAGTGCCTACGGCGCCAAAGGTAAAGGAAAATTTTATTTGGGAGTAAAAAAAAATTTCTAAAAATCTACGGCACCCTCAATTTCATTTGCAATTAATTGCCATTAAAAATAGAAATGATTCTACTTCCTATAGGAACATCAGAATAGAGAAAGATATAAAATCAAAAATATTTGGTGGATTTTTTAAAAGGTGTTCATGAAAAAAAGAAAAAAAATTATACTAATTAATGACGTGCAATTTCTATAAAATCGACAAGGAATCGTAAAATTAGATATCTTCTAGACATGTAAAAAGATCTTGTTTTTATATAATTTAATCTTTTTTATCTTAGATTTACTATTAGATTTTTACATACGAAACATTTATCAACTGTCCTACCCCTTATTCCTGAATAATAGTTTTCAGAAAATCTTTATAATTAAATCATATACATTAAAAAGGTAACTAAAAAGTTATTTAAGTTCTAAATTTTGCTATTATGCTTTGCTTGTTTAAAAGAAGAAACACCGAATAAATATATAAAAATATACATCTTGTTTGAATGTTTAATTAACAAGATAAATAACATTGATATACCAAACTTGGTGGCCTTACAAAAATCAGGCTTTAAAAATATTTTTTTGTTATGGTAAGAATTATTTTTCACTCTAATGCCTACCTAATTTTAATTTATGTTATTTAAACCAAGAAGAACGATAAACCCTCACATTTCAAATTCAGAATTACTTATCGAGATCTAGAAAGAGGATTGATTTAGCTTCAATAAACTTAAGACATAAGATAAGTAAACAGCAAAAAAAAACATGAAAGTACTGAAGTTTATAAAAATGAGTTTTCTCTTTTCTTCAGATTACTTTAATTTCAAGCCCTTTGTTTAATAGGTCAAATAAAAATATGGGCATGTTTTTTTTAAGAAGCCATGAATAACCTTCTTACTTCTTTACACCTGATAAAGAAGCAGTTGGCACTATAGATACCTCTATCTAACTTGGCCTAAATTAGAATATTCTATTATATAAAGTGATATGCTTTTTTTGTCTGTAGCGAAGGATTTCGCTCACTGCTTAACTGATATGGTCCTTATTTAGAGTGAAGCTTCTTATAGGTCCCGGAAAGGTTTTAAAATATTTTGGGGGAGGGTACCACCACCTTCTTAGGAGAAATCACAAAAAATTGAAATTTTTTAATATTCTAGAGACTTGAACGAAACATAGACACGGTTTTTTTTTAATATTCAAGATAATTGAACGCAACATAGACACGAAATATAAAAAAAACATTTAAAGTGCCACTTGAGGCCTCTAGGGGCGTTTCCGCTAGTATTCCTTAAAGTGCTAAAGTATATTTTATATTAAAAAAAGATATTTTGTTTAAAAACTAGGCTATTAAATTTCTAAACACGAATTTAGTAGGCTTAGCTCATTCTTTTAAATTGATTAAAATATCTTCATTGATGATAATGTCTTTTTTTGAATACAGGGATAGGACTATATTTCTATACCCTCGACCATGGCTCAACACGTAGCGCATCCGCTCGTCATTGGGGAGGTGATAGTTTGTCAGAACATAACTAAAGACGTTAAAAATGATTCCTACTGCTGCTATGTCTCGAAATAAATGGAAAGAGTAGGGGGAATGCCTTGACCCATAAAAAGGCACAACTCATTACCATGTACAGTTATGACTTCTCAGACAAAGGTCGTGCAATCAAAGGGTTGGTTGTCTGTAGGATGTTAGAGGATTGCATCCCATTACAAGTGGGTGATGCCCTAGGGTTTTCTAGATGATAACTTCCCAATTCTTGTTTATATGCTGATTAAAAATCTTATTTTTAATGGGGAAGGATTTAGATAAAAACTACGTTATCCTTGACTTCCCTGTATTGTTTCAGGATATCATTATAAGCAAGGCCTACTGGTAGAATGTTATATTTTGACAGTGGACCTTCGGTACTTAACTTTCACTCAACCCGTTTTAAAAAGCCTTTTAGACTCTAGTGCAGTGTTGGAAACTTACCCCAGCGGGATGACTTTAATTTTACCTAACCAATATCCATATCCTCTGAGATAAACCTTTTACAGGACAAAACTTATAAAAAGCTCTCTTATTTTGTTAAACTTATGGGAAGATTTTTTTTATATAAAGAAAAAAATAATTGAAAAATTCTAGCGGGAGGGTTAGGCCGGCCATGAATGATCAAATAGACAAAACATGGATTTTGATAGCATGCCTATCCATTTCTTTAATTTAAAGCGCATATTGATTTATTAAATTTCACTTTTAAGATTTAAATATATTTGAAAATCTGTTGATTTTAGATTATCTTTAATTGGAATAGCTTTTACAAACAAGGATTAAAGCGAATAGCTCTAAAATCAGACTGTAGGACAAACGAACGTTAACACTTTTGCTTATATTTGCTTAAGTACAGATTATTGTAATGTTTAAGGAATTTCTTACATTTTTATGCCCTTATAATTGAGATGTTCTACTTATAATATTGTCCGAATGAATCATTATTCCAAAAATCATTTCATCACATATAAAATCAGGAAAAAAGTTCAAAAAGTTAAAAAAAAAACACGTAAATATTGATATAATGGATCCATAAAAATAATAGACCATTGGCTTAAACTGTTTTCGAGATCTAGTTGGACGTTAAGAGTATTTAGACAGACACACATCCAATTTCTCTAGAAAATAAGATTTTGTTTATTAGGCTTTATTAAGTTACAGATACAACCATATTGAATTATAAAAAGCCTTGAGCCGACATTTTCCATTTCTCTTTCTGATTTTCTGACAGATATTGAGGCAAAAACTTGGAGAAAATAGTTTGAACAGATCTAATAAAGCTTCCCAGATATTTCTACTTGTTTTTGTTCTAACAATATCTTTCTCCTTTCTTTAGGCGATTGGGCAGTTGAAAATAAGTTTCTTTAATATTTTTTCTTTTAATTTTTTGTCGATGCAATTTCGATGATTTTCTAGGAATATTTTCGACAATGATAAGATTTGCCATTATATACAGTGTGTTTTTTTATGAGAACTTTTTTGAATGCAATTGTACCCCAATTATAGTTATCAGAATTTAATGATTAATGGCTTATTTTCTTCATTTTTTAAGGCAATTAATAGAACAACAAAAAAATATTTCAGTTTTTATTTAAAAAGTACAGTAAAATCTAAATTTCAAAACTTAGGTGTCAACATATAAAAATGGTTTTAGCGCATTTTTCTTTAAAAAAATGGATTTTCTGTAGTCGACTTTGGGGGGCCAGTACTCCCTCCCTGGTTGAGATATGACCTTCAAACTTTGATATGTTTTAGTACATGTCCCTAATAGTATCTGTATACATTTTTAGCTCTATATCTCAACTTTGAAGCGTTTTGCAGCCATTCTTGCAAAAGGTTGATTATTTAAGCATAAGAAAAATGCGCTAAAACCATTTTTAGATGTTGACACCTAAGTTTTGAATTTTAGATTTTAATGTACTTTTTAAATAAAAACTGAAATATTTTTTTGTTGTTCTATTAATTGCCTTAAAAAAAACGAAGAAAATAAGCCATTAATCATTAAATTCTGATAACTATAATTGGGGTAAAATTGCTTTCAAAAAAGTTCTCATAAAAAAAACACACTGTATTATCGAAATATTTTAATGTCAGTATGTTTCCTGTCATATAAATAGTCAGGTTTTTTCTGACGCTTAAGATTTTTATAATTACTACTACACCAATTGAGTTCTCCATTCAGGAAAGTCTTTTAATGAGCAATTAAAATACATATCAATCTTAAAGAGAGGAAAAATATTGTCATCCTCCCTAACTATTCTATATGTCTATTATTCTTAGCTTTCAACTTTGTATATTACAAGAAATTGAAAATAAATTATATTAATTTCTAGCTTTTTGTCAAAAAAACAAAAGCTTTGTAATTAGTTTATTGATTTTGTTTTATAGTTTACAGAAAAGGATTACAAAGTCCATGAAAGTATAGATAAAGAACCAGACTTACCAAGTGAGTTATGGAGTAGATGCTTATAAATTTCAGAAACCTACTTCATATAAAGCAGACATGTAAACAACATGTAACAATTATTCTTATGAATTGGACGTACAGAAAGACGGTCATGCAAAGAAAGCTATAAAGTAGATGTCAGTGAGTAATTGTCAGGGAAATCTTCATGAAGATGTAAATAGAAGCATTGGATGTATTATTACTTGAATGTTAAGCCAGATTTTCATCTGAGCGGAGCCAAAATAACGATACCCACCATACAAACCCTTTTCCCCATCGCCTACCCTTCTATTGGATAAACTAATTGACCGATAAATGAGTTCCATGTTAGTAATCTATATCGACGACAATATTTCCCCTGACATAATATCCACGTATATTCTATATCCTGCATTAAATTTGCCGATAAAAAATATTAAACAGACAGACATTTGAAACTAAAGAGCATTTTTGCTTCTAATTAACAATATATAACTTCCTATTTGACAAGATCAACATTATTAACTAGGCACACAGACAAGAATAAGACATTTAGAACATGCTTCAGATCCAGATACGGTCAAATTTTAAAAGGACACTCAACAATTTTAGATAATTATAAACTGTTTGGCTATAAACTTGTCAAAATTGCTATTACTTAAAAATTAATAAAAAGTTCTTTGCTATTATCTTATATGTAGAACATTATTGCAAGTAATTTTTTGTGTATCAAAAAACGAAGTCTAAGATTATCCCTTTGAATTGAACCTACGTTGTTTTGTGTGGATAAATTAGATTAAGATACTAACCAGGGACGATTTGATCAAATAGAAACGTATAGACAAACAGACAGACAACATTTCTACTTAAAGAAAAGATAAATTGCAACTTTTAATTATGGAATTAAAAAAATTTATAAATTGTCCATTGATTACACGATCTATTTGATAAATTATTTTTAGAAAGTACATAGTAAAACTTTAAATCTATTCAATTTGTATTGCTGTTTTTGGCTTATTATTACTTTTCATTATTGTCCTTATTGATTACTAATCTTAAAAATTTAGATGTATAAAAATGTAAAAACATTTTTTCCTTGTGTATTTTCATCTAATTGATTTTCCTACTTATAGAGTAGCTGTGCTGGTAAAAACAATGTGATTATGTCATTTCTTATGTATGTACCTACATTTTTTAGTACAGTTTAGTGTGCTTA
Organism: Acartia tonsa; assembly: GCF_053477335.1. NCBI lineage: Eukaryota > Metazoa > Arthropoda > Copepoda > Calanoida > Acartiidae > Acartia > Acartia tonsa. The sequence goes on along the minus strand of NC_137262.1, from coordinate 32,487,967 downwards.
AAAAATGAGGAAGTATTTAAATTCCTAATAAATAAAAGTTAACATTGTTTTTCATTTAAGCGAGAAATCTGTTATAGTTCTAATTTTTAGAGTTGAGCTTTTTATAGGCCCAAAGAAAATTTATAACTATTTTGGGGGAGGGTACTATACTCTCCCAAGAAAAATAACCCATTCTAAATATTTTTTACTAAAAAAAAATAAAATTAAAAGTGGATGGTTGACTTACCATTAATTAAATGTACATTGAATGTTTGGAAAGAAACTTTGTAGAGACTGGACAATTTTCTGCAATTGAATTAATATATTCCTAAAATATTAGCAATCATCATTAAGACAGAAGGTCTAACTATAGTATAGTGTAGCGGCTATACTTTACCTGAAGTTGATCAGGAAGGGAGGGGACATTGGGCTGTCTATCCCCCAAAGTTTAATAACATTTTCTTATTCGTTGCCTTGGGGTCTAATTTTGAATTTTTATTGGCTGGTACATTAAGTTGAGTTTCCAAACGTTTCAACCACAAAATGTTTTCTAAAGAAAGAGTAATTTTATGTATCATCTTGAGGGACGGCCATCAATTTATTGGCTAATGTCTTATCCATTTAGATTCCTGGAACTTAATCCAATTTGGTGAGAGCCAATTGTAAGGAGCAGACGTTTGCTTATTAAAAATTCAAACTCTTATAAACTTTTTGGACTTATAAGTTATATGTCTGGCTTAAGTAAACCTAGACGATCACAGTGACTCAGTAGATTGTGAACGTACACAAGTTTTAAAGTACGAAAAACACTAAAATTCCGATTCTAAACGTTGATTGAGACCTAAAATTATATTTTTTGTTATATTTAGTAAATAACGCTTTTAAAAGTTATTAATACAACTCAAGAAAGCTCATAAGTACAAAATATGTAATGTAAAAAAATCGACCCTAAATTAGCCTATTATCAACCTATAGGTGCTGATATAATACAGTTAAAATAGGGAACCTTATTTTTTTTATAGGGATACCTATCTGAGGGGAAAAGTATACTACTTCAATTATACTTATTTTAAAGAATTTTGAATGAAAGATTAATTTGTGATACATTTTCAAAGGTAAGAGTATACAAACTATATAGTAATTGTGGGGGGTTTAATAGTACATGGTTTTTTTTAGATAAGCTGATTCTTAAACTATAATTATACTATTTGAATCAACTGTCCAAAAATATGTTTTCCATAACTATTTTGTCTAATACCTGTATAGGCCTTAATTTGTTTAAAGAATTAGGTTTCTACATAATACTCAACTTAAGAAGGAAAAGAAGGAAACTTTTTAGGCTCAGGGTGTCCTTACAATAAATCAAATAAGGGATGAGCCAATGGACGATAAATTGATGTATACCCCCAGCAATTATTAAAAAGAAAATGATTGTAAATAAAAAAAAAATAGTGCACGGTTGCTTTTCCTTTTTATATTTAACTGACTGTTTGGCTTATTTTTTTTATAGTTTTTTCTCTATTTTGAAAGTACACGTTGAGTTTGTTTAAAGTTAGTTTATAATCATATGACCTATATTTTATGCATTAATTCATGGACAGGCCGACAAACAAGGACAACAATATGCATGATAAAAATTATTACTGCTGTTTTTCATTGATATATTACATTAAATGGTCAATCAGACCAATGAAATAAAAATCAAATATGATTCAATCCCAATATTAAGTTACTAAAATATTGTTACTTGCAATTTCGTAGCAAAATGTAAATACTTTCTAAAAGATAATCTGGTCGGATTGTTCCTACAATGTGTTATATTCACAGTGGTCCTCAAGGCAAAAGAAGTTTGACAAAACCTACCATAAAAACGGACTATATGGCCATCAAATATACACATTGGAGGGCCAGGAACTGATTTTCTTAAAATCATAGCTGTTCCTTCTTGGGGTTTATTCCATTTTAAAGTTACCAGACCAAATTCCCTAAAAAATCAAGGTTGTTTGTCGCGATTTTGTTGCTTAGGATTCAAACCTTTATAACTTTGGCTGTATGAAAGACTCATGAAAGCTAAACCTACCATTGGAAAGCCTATTGAATGACAATTTCAGACATAGCTTTAAATTTTTTGTAGCTTTCTTACTTTTTGCTCTACAAGGAAAATTGTAACCAAAGAGAGAAAATTTATTGATAAATCTATTCTCAGAAAGGCTTTCACTAGGGTATTTTGATATAAATTTTTTCAGGATTTTTCTTATGTTCAGTGATTCTTTTGATGACAAATGCAAAAAATACACTTTCATAAATTTAATTTGGTATATTTGCCTTTTTTCTACCTTGTGCCAAAAATTTTTTATAAAAATTATAAGTTGGTGTATATTTTTTTGTCCAAAATTGTACATAAATTTCAGGAATAAATATTAAGAACCATCAATTGCTACATTTTACATGTGTAGTTTTAAATTTCCTATATTTATGGTTGTGTAGGAGCCTCAAAAATGCTAAACCTACCATTGTAAAGCTTGTTGAACACTCTATCCAAATAAATCTACGACTTTAAAAAAAAATTGACTTAAAAGGCTTGCACAGGTTTTATGTTAGGTGTAATAAATTTCACCAAAAATGTTTTCTTTCCTACAAAATTTGGAGTAGAAGGGAGGTTACAAAGCAGTAATAGTTATCACATGTCCTGTTTCAACACCAATCTATGGAGGGGGTGTGCCCCCCCCCCCCAAAAAAAAATGGTGCAGGGCTTAGGTGCCCCCCCCCTTTCCCCCCCGTAACATTTTGATAGTTGAAAATAATGCAAAATTTAAAAATTTAAAAATATATTTTTTTCAAAACTCAACAAGATATAATATACCCCCCCTCTGGACCCCCTCCCCTATCCCATATCTATGGGGAATAATTCACAGTTGGGGGAGAGGGGGGGGGGGTGTAAAAAGTGCATGAAGAGTCATCATCATTGCCTCTTAGTTCTTGGCAGAACTTAGGCCATGCACAATGGTTCTCCAATCTTCCTTTGTTTGGGCACGTTTTGAGGCAATGCTGAAAGATGGAATTTTTAAATCTTTTAGTTAACTTAAAGGGACTGTAAATGTAAATTTTTCTCATCTTAATATCAAATCTTAACATTATCTCATTCATAATATCTCACAGATAGAGCAAAATGTGCTTTTGTTTGGTTAAGAAATGGCTTTTTCCGACGATTACTATAAGGTACAGGGAAAGGAAGAAATTTTACGTATTATATAAAATGTGCATTAAATTCTTTTTTTCTCCCATTATAGCTAAAATTAAACTTTTTCACATAGTTCTTGATTTTTCCTAACGGTTAAGCTAACTTTTAACATAATCCTTGCTTTAAACCAATGTATAGTTACTTAGAAATTGATAAAATAAGCAATATTTTTTATTGAAAACCAAATACAATAACAAAGCTAGAAACTGTTTTTTTTTAGTATCCATTTAACTTTAGATGGCCCATCTCTTGCCCACCTTTAATTACAAAATTTGTAAATAATAAAGATGCAATATTTCTTTATAAACAGTCTGATAAAAGTGTAAACTAATTCTCCGGTTGTTTATAGTCCAACACAATAAAAAAGGATATTATCACTTCAAATAATCTCTGAGATTCAACCCTTTGTAAACAGTAAGGTATTAAGGGATTGATTATCTAGACTCCCTATATTTATTTTCATATTTCTATTTATTTACAAAATTCTCACTTTTCTAAGGTTCAATTCATTGGGGTAAAAATTACATTTTTTTCTCATTTATAACCAAATAGACTTTTGTACCCATGACGTACCTAGCCTAGTTTTAGAAAATATTTACTACTCTTTTAAATTTAAAAAGGAGGAGAGAGGGAGAAAGTGAAAAAGAGCAAATTAATATGTATAAAATATATTAAATGTAAAAGTTGAAATTTGAAACTCTTGATAATTTATTAATAAAACATTAGAGTTTCTGCTAGAACATTCAAAGCCAAAATATTCTTAATTAAAAAAAACATTTTTTCTTTACCTCATTATTTTACTTGTAGCTTTGCCTCTAGAATCACTTTTAGAGTTTTGAATAGAAAGCCAAAAACCTGTCCTGAACTAAAAACACTTTTCTGATATAAAGCAGTGCTCAATAGATTTTCAAATCTAAGTGAATTTGAAATTAATTTTGACAATCATATTTGATAAAATAACTTTTATTTATTAAATGTTATCAAATATAAAAGTTTGTCGTTTTACAATACAAATTTAGATACGCCTTTCTATTGTAATTTTGTGGTTATAAATTAAGTGTTTTTAATAGCTCATTGACTTTATATATAAGGTAGGTCGGTCCGTCTATATATTATTTCTTCTTTCCATTTGCCGCTTGTTCGAAATCAAAGAATAAACCTCCTGAATCCTTATTCATTGACATTTAAAAAGACTGAAAATAAACAAGGATGACAACATCCATAAAAGCGAAGCTCTGAAACGATAGGACAAACGTACATTAACACTTGTATAGTGTCAAAACTAAATAATCAGAATATGAATGATAAGAGTCAAAGCAAAATTGTGAGTAAATTTCTTGAAAAACTTCTTGATACAGGTTAATGTTTATGGGCATACTACATTTTTAGGACTTGATTATAGAGTTGCTTTGCTTACAATATTGTACTTTGTTGTCCTAGGAATCAATACACAAAAAGAAAAATCGGATGATTAGATCACATAAAAATTTGTTGTTAAAAAAGTAAAAATTCAACAGTTTAAAATAGACGTACGGACATTCTGGTAATGATTATAGAGAAACCTAACTACTACAGGAATCACCTTGTAAAGTTTGAAATCGATAGGACAATTCTAACATACCTAAATTAACGAAAAAAGCTATCCGTCTCGGACGTGCGAACGGACCGAACCTAATAATAAAAAAGCTTCGCTTTTAAAAATAATCTGGTTGCTTCTAAGCGAAGCATACAATTGTCAAAAATTATTGTATTTAATTTATTGACTAAATACCTATAATAATTATGTAAGTTTCGCCACCACTGTCAACATTGTTCCTTGTTTGAAAGAAAAGGAAGCAAGTATTTACAATTTGAAAAACCCACAAAACTAAAATTTCTAAATTTAAAAAGAACTGTTTAAAAATTATAAAATTACCCCACTCCACACTTTTCAACCAAAGTTAAACATTTATTTGTCAAACAAAATATTGTTCTTCCAACACAACCAATATTTATATTTTTACCAATTTTTTTTTTGTGTGTAAGATGATTAATATATTTACTAAAGGTCAAGAATTGTATGCTAAAAACAATATTTATAATCTATTTAATAAATTTGTACTTGAGTAATTCAGTTTTTAATAACTATTAGCTACTTTAAGTCAGTCGGACCAAATTTATTCATCGTATATTAACGTTGCATCTTTGCCCATTTTAAGAAATAAAAGCCTTACGTTTTGAAATTTAATAAAATGACATGAAATAATGTGCTCTTTTAAAAGAAGATTCTATGGTTCCCTGTTAAAAAAAGATTTAAACATATTTTTTTTATTAAAAAAATTTACAAGATTTTAGCAGCTTTTTTGTTGGTTTGTATGTGTACCCTAGCCATTATATGTCCATTTAATTGACTCCTTCGCCCAATATCTGTCTAAGCCTACCTAAAATCACTGGTAAAAAGGATAGAAACAAAGATAGAGATAAAGATGAAAAGAGTTAAAGAGAGAAAAAGGCGAATGATATTACAATGAAAATAATAGCTTATTAGCTGTACTAAGTAAATATTTCCAATTACAATGATATATTTACGTCTTATATCTCTAAAATTTTTGTGCTTTTCAAGGAACCTTAATATATGATTGGGTATCTTTAGGCTATTGACAAGCACCCCTTCAAGGGGCTGGGGGCGCAACCGAAAGAGTATTTAATGTGATATAACCAAATATACTCAAGAATAGTAGTTTAATTGGCCCAGATAGTTGAATTTTTGCTAGAAAAAAATATACTTCTTTAACCCTTATGGTTATTTTTTTCAGAATCACTGTCGCTTTTGCTGTGCCAAGAAAGGTTTATATTTGTAAGGTATTATTTTCTATTTTTCAAAATTATAGGTATTCCACATGTTAGGTAGGAGAGAATAGGGAACATTCCCTAATTTAGACAATGGACCACTACTACCCTCCCATTCTTGCCGCTTAACTAGAAAAAGTGTGTTTCTTAAAGGTTAAGTCACGAAAGGCTTTGATAAGCCCCTACGCCCCGGTTACGTTCTTAACTGAGGCTTAGTACGAGTTTTTGATAAATGACGGGTGAAGGGGGGTCTATTAGTTGTCTACTAGTAAAATATGTGGTTCTACCAAGAAAAGTAAGAAGGGGGTTAACTTTAACTTAAAAGCTTAAAAAGTCAAACGGTAATGTTTGAACTCGATTTCCTAAATAAAAGTTTTAAAGAAATGTTAAACATCTATCTAAAATAGCAGTCGAAAAATCCCATTTTCCTCATAATATTTTTTTTATCCACGAAGTGTAATAGACAGATTAATGTACACAGTAAGTTATCAGGTAAATGCTTCATTTGAAGAGTCTTATATAAATTTTTAATAGCCGTAGGGAACACAGCTTACAGCCAAACATAAATCTTAAATTTTGGAGTAGTTTCGCTACTAAGAAGTCGATCTTTAACTACACTTTTCATATAAAACGTTTATGTTACATTATATTATGTGTTTTCTAATTTGAACATTTAAGAAAACATGTAATCTCTTTTTTTGGTTATAAAAATATGTTTCTTAAAATGAGTAGGTTTGATATTAAGAATGTTATTGCGTGTAGGTATTTAAGAGCAGGGAGGAATGGGACATTGAGCTGTTTATTACACTGGTCCCCAAAGTTTTAAAATAACGTTTTCTTATTAGTTAACTTATTATCTTTGGGGACTTTTCTTGAATTTTGATTGGTTGGTTCATTAAGTTGATTGTCAATGTCCAAGCGCTTCAACCAATAATTGATTTTTACAGAAGGGGAAATTTTGTGTATTATCATTGGGAATGTATGTAAATATGTCAATCGTCTTATTCCTTTAGATCCCTGATTTGAGAAGATACAGGGATAGGTAAGGGAAGAAAAATATTATGTATAGCAGCACATTAACTAGCCTATATATTTATTGACGGGTTTTTAAAAAGAAGATTAAAAAGGCAGGTATTAAATGATTTATTTCTAAAAAATGTAAATACTTTATTGTTCTTCTTTTTATATTATTGATGTGTTATTGCGTATCTAGAAATAAAAAACGCAATACGAAATTAAAATACTTTGTAAGCCTTTTATCCATTTTCCATTGTCTTGTCCCTACATCCGTGGTATATTTGTCTTTATAATAATAATATAGCCGAGTCTTGTTACCTTTTTATATCATACAAATATTTTAGTCTTTTTAGTAGAGCAACAACTCTACAAATTTTACAGGTTGGTATATTTGTCTTTATCATAATAATAAGGTCTAGCCTTGTTACCTTTTTATATCATACAAATATTTGAGTATTTTTAGTAGCACAGCTGCTTTACACGTATCATAGGTTGGTATGTCTACTTAATCGTCTTATAAATCATCGTGAAATAAGGAAATACATGATGATATATTAAAACTAGTGATCTCGCCCCTACCCTCTAGGGGCATGTCCCCAAGAGGTTTTATCAACCTAATTTTTCGTATTTTAGATTTAAAAAAGAAATTGAATTTTTTTTTCATTTTTTGGGGGGGAGGATTTTTTTTTTTTTTGGGGGGGGTTTGTCGACGTCACAATTTAATTTTAGTTTTAAAAAGAATTTTATTTTGGAGAGGAGATTTTTTTCATTTTTTGGGAGAGGGAGGGTTTAGGGGTGTCCCACCCCCAAAGAAAAAAGTTATAAACCTTCCTCGGACCTATGAGAAGCTACCCTGTAAAGTGGTTAGCGAGATTCTTTGGTACAAACAAATAGACAGACAGACATCGTTCTACTTTGTATTATAGATAACAGTAATATAGTAATTAATGTTATAAAATGAATAGTATACTATACATACATGGCAAATATATGTATCTAATAGAAATGCCTTAATATATATGTACCTAAAAGCAATGCCTTATGCTGATAATAATGTTGATGTAATTCTTCATGCTCGTCCTTGTTTAAACGAATAAATAACAAAAATATGATTTAAATAAAAATATTTTTTGCTTATATTTACAACTTAGTGACTGCAACCATTATTTGTAAACTGACCAGTCCAATAGTGTCTGAGATCTTAGTAGATAAACATACATAATGCTTATAGTATTAAGAATTCAATAAATTCAAAACAGGTCAAAGACTTTTTAAAATAAAAAAAAAGTTTTTCCATGAAATTTTTGGTCTGCAATAAAACTTTATGAAATTTACCACAAAATCTAAATTCATTCTTCTTCGCTAAACTCAAAGTAAAATTTCAACAAATTCAGAAAGTTTTATCTATTCATTGAAAATGTTTTTATAAGATAAAAGTTTTAATGTAAAGAAAAGTAGGATTTAAGTTATCACAACTTTTCCTTTAGACCAAAAATTGTTGGGGAAAGGTTTATGTTATGCAGGGATCTAAAGGGATAAGACAATGTCCAAAAAATGATGTACATCCCCAATGATGATATACAATGATAAACCCTTCTGTATATTACAATTAGTGCTTGACATATTTGAACATTCAACTTAATAAACCAACTAATCAAAATTTGATAAAAGTCCTCAAAGTTATCGAGACAACAAATAAAAAAACTTTGGGGACTAGTGTAAAAAAACAGCCCTCCCTCCTTCCCTGCTGTTATATGTGTTTAAGCTATGCGATATTTGTCAAATAATAAATATACTAATCTAGACGCTTAATTGTTTCAATAATCCAATGAGAATTCCGTTGATTCTTAAAGTTTTAGACTGATAAAAATTTTGAAAAGTTATCTTAATGATATTTATGCATATGTCATCACTATTGTAAACCTATACCTATAAGGTGTTGCTATTCTAATAATGTCACTAAACCTAAAATCCTATAACATAAAGTACTTATTTTTTGTACCAAGCTAAAGTTCTCAGAAACTGTCCGAATTAATAGTACTATTCAGCGAAGCTTTATGAATGTCTTAAGATGATTTTAAAGACCTCCTTCGCCATAAAGAAGAAGTTAGGGCCAAGCAACTAGTATTTCATAAACAAGAAATGTAATAGGTGTTATCATTCTCAAAGTTTTTGAGCCAGCACAAAGCATCCATTATTTTAAACCACTAAATATTTTTTCTGACCCTTGCAGGGAGCTTTGATCTTGCTGGGCTTTAGCCATTTTACCTATACAAAGCATCTGAGTTATGTTTTGCTTAGTAAGTTCTTTAAGTTCTCTAAGAATTTCTGTTTACTATAATACATCTATTAATTAGGTGCTTTCCTTTGAAAGTGCCTAAAGAGCACATAAACTCCTCACAATTATTTTTTGATGAAAATAGGACGGAGTAGTTTTTTTCTCACCTATTTCTAACGCTGCAGGACCTGTACATGCAGTGTATAATCATGCGGGGCTAACCTGTAACCAATACAACCTAACCTAACCTAAAGTAAAAAAACACAAAAGAAACTACCCCTCTTTAATTACAATTTTACGAAAAACGGGGGGAGGGTTTTGTGCTCGAATAGGAACTTTGCAGAAAACTACCATTATTTGTGCAAGCCCAACTTTTTCTATGATAAATTAATGTAAATGTAAAGAAGTTGGATATGAAAAGTTGAAAATACATTACATATGTCTTACAAATAAATCTGCAAAAACAGATGTAATAAATTATAGACGATGTTTTTGATTCCATAAAAATCTTAAATATTTTTTTCATAAAAAAACTACAGAACAATATTGGTCCATAAGAAGTATAGCTTTAATGATTTAATTAGGATATATATCGAAGGAAAAAGAAAAAAGGGTTTTATAGATCGTTTTAAAAAGATAATTATATACTTTTAGGCTTAGACTTAATTTTAACAAAAAGGAAACTTGCGAAAACTAAAAGAGAACCAGATAAATGCTAATTAATGCTTTGAATTGAATGCTATAATTATGAACTTAATCGTCCTTATTCCATTTTGCATCAAACAATACATATATTCAAACAAATATCTACCCTTTTGTAGTTACTTTTTAAAAAACTATTGTTGCTTCACACATAGCCTCTAGGTAAGAGCAGTGAAGGTCACTAAAAAAGCCTTAAAGCTCCCTGAAAAATATAACCAAGTCGGGCCAGCATTTCTATGGTAACCATTACAGTAAAACACTAGAAAGGATTAATCTCCCCATCGCAACCGTCTTGTCCTTGTGCAACCTTTCGAGAAAGCCCAATCTTTCCCGTTTTGTATAAATTTTGAGGAGTACGATTCCTGTGACGTCATGTAAAAAGGGAAGAGGGGGAAGAAAATCTCTTCCCTTTTCTCCCATCTCTTTTGAAGAGATTTTCTTCCCCCCTTCCCTTTTTCTTTCCCGAAACGTATATGACGTAACTGGAATCGTACTCCTCAAAAGTAATACAAAAGCAGGAAAGATTGGGCTTTCTCCAACCTTTCTATTGGGTCATTAAAAATTAACCAATGGTATCGCTTATATTACACAGCCAAGTAGCAAAAAATAATTTAGAAGCAGACGAAAGAGTCTTTGAAAAATGAAGGGAGGTAGTTGTCTGTATTATATACATCTATACTATAGATCTGTTGGTAGACCAGTATAATTAAAGATTTAGACAGTTTAAGATATGGTGTTTACTACAATTGTCATCCAGAATCAAAAGAAATCTAATAAAAAACCATGATGTAACTCCAAAAAATATTTTAATAATAAAGTATTTGCCGTGTATCTTTAATTTTCCAGGAAGGTTTTAACTGGTCATGCTATTTATCTCTTATCGATAACACAATTTGGGTAATTTTATCAAAAAGAAATTTTTTATATTTTTTATGTACAGTTTTTAGCAGATAATTATGGATAAAATCAACCGTTTGCAAATAACTATTTATATTTATTTTATGTGTTTTATGATTTGTTAATTTTGGCAAATGACAGATATAGTTTCCCTGAGTCATATCTTTAGACAGGGATATAGGGATCATTCAACGATATCTATTATATTAAAAGTTATAGACATACTCCTCTCGTCACTACTTAAAAATCAAGTATCTTCTGTATCTTTGTTTTTTACAGTATCCAAAAAAATTAGCATATACATATAAATTACTCAAAAATAAATGAGCTAGCCAACGGAAATTGCAAACGTACTTAGTGATTTAATTTTCACAATTATACAATCCCTGTGTCCCCTGACTTTCTTCTTTTTATGTATTATTATACGAAATGATATGAAAGAACATTAACCACAAAACTAAACATCAACAAAAAAGTCACAAGAACGACCAATTCAAATAAGCGAAAAATTTTAAAGTGAAATATTTACGAAGGGAGAGGTTATGTAGTTTGAGACCAATAATTTTAGATACCTTAACGACTAAAATAGACTACAACCTAATAGACTAAAGACTTTTATATACTTTTGTTCATATTATGGGAAGCAACAGAAAAATACATAATACGATCGATAATGATAAAGTTGGTATTTGAGCTTTAGCTATTAGCAAATTTGACGTTAAAAGTGCCTTATTGACCAACCAACGAACCAAATGACTTGTAGAGATGGTACGCTGATAAAAACTAGGACAACCATAATGTTGGTATGGGGCCATTAGTTTTCTTCAAATTGTTCACAAAATATTTGTTTCTGACAATAATGGGGACCGAGGGTTGGATGGGTTAGGGGACTTTTTATTAGCGAAGCTTTACTTAAATTAGGGAGTGTATATACGTCCGACATGTTGATCATCCGTTTCATTTATTATCTTATAAAGTTGTTTTATTATTTTAGTGATTTAAAGAATTAAAGAAGCGTAGAAACTCTATAGACAGTTGATTTGAATTTAAATTATTTAAACACCGAATTTTGACTTTATAGATTCAAATGCTAATTTGGTCGATAAAGTAATCAGCTGTAAGCATAAAAAGTAAAGAATATTTTACGTGTGTGTACCATTTATCTGATTTTTTGAGCTATTGTTTTTATGGATGTTTTCATCCTTGTACATCAATGGGCTATGTGTTGTGTAAGTGTAGTATGGTACATAGCAGGGATTTTTTTGTTGACACATCATTGTACAACGATAAAAATAATATAAGATTTAGATTTTATATATTCTCTTATCATATAAAGTAGAATGGTCAATTGGAATCTCGATCACAACTGATTCAATTGAACTCAACGGATGGTTTTAGCCTAAGATAAGATCCCACCACCACTATACTGATTTATACTCTATTTCAGAGAAGCTTAATTAAGTTCTGATTTATTTTGTTTTTAAAATCTATGTCAGACTATGGTCCTTAGACTTTTCCATAATTAATAGGAAAAACATAGATAATCAAAAGAATAGAACTTTTTAAGACAATATACATATTGTTTATACTAGACGAACACATCCTCTTATTTTAATGTAGGAACGCAAAAATAAACTGCAATAATAAAAAAATAAATAATGAGGTAAAGAAGATTATGTTTTGTTATCTAAGCAAATATGTTATCTCTTTAAAAAACAGAAATAACATAGTTTATATGAACAGAGAACACACCCTCTAGTTATAATGTAGCTATGCTGCTAAAATAAGCAAAAATGTACTGAGTATTAATAAAAACATAAATAATGAGATAGAGGACAGAAGAATATGACTTGTTATCTAAACAAATACTTTGTATTTTTAAAAATAAAAGCAGACAGAATTATAATATAGAGTATATATAATAAATAAACACACCCTCTAGTTTCAATGTAGCTACGCTGCTAAAATAAGCAGAAATGTACTGAGTAATAATAAAAACATCAATAATGAGGTGAAGGACAGAAGAATATGACTTGTTACCTAAGCAAATATGTTGTCTCTTTAAAACACAGAAATAACATAGTTTATATGAACACACCCTCTAGTTATAATGTAGCTACGCTGCTAAAATAAGCAGAAATGTACTGAGTAATAATAAAAACATCAATAATGAGGTGAAGGACAGAAGAATATGACTTGTTACATAAGCAAATATGTTGTCTCTTTAAAACACAGAAATAACATAGTTTATATGAACACACCCTCTAGTTATAATGTAGCTACGCTGCTAAGATAAGCAGAAATGTACTGAGTAATAATAAAAACATAAATAATGAGGTAAAGACAGAAGATTATGTTTTGTTACATAAGCAAATATGTTATCTCTTTAAAAAACAGACATAACATAGTTTATATGAACACACCCTCTAGTTATAATGAGGTGAAGGACAGAAGAATATGACTTGTTACCTAAACAAATATGTTGTCTCTTTAAAAAACAGAAATAACATAGTTTATATGAATAGTGAACACACCCTCTAGTTATAATGTAGCTACGCTGCTAAGATAAGCAGAAATGTACTGAGTAATAATAAAAACATAAATAATGAGGTAAATGACAGAAGAATATGATTTGTTACCTAAGCAAATATGTTATCTCTTTAAAAAACAGACATATCATAGTTTATATGAACAGAGAAAACACCCTCTAGTTATAATGTAGCTACGCTGCTAAGATAAGCAGAAATATACAGAGTCATAATAAAAACATAAATACTGAGGTAAAGGACAGAAGAATATGACTTGTTACTTAAACAAATATGTTGTCTTTTTAAAAAACAGAAATAACATAGCACAGTGAGCCCAGGAATCCAATTTTGTGGAAAAAATTAATAACTTCCTTATTTTTCAACCAAATCAAACAATTTTTTTTTAATTAAAAGGTTTTTATAGTACCTTTTACAGAATTAACAAGATTACCCCTTTCTCCCTCTCTAGATGATTGGGGGGTCAAAATATCACCCCCAAAAATTGGTTTTGGGTCGATTTTGACCCAGGCCATTTTGAATGGCCATCACGGCCAGGGAAGTGATGGGAAAAAAATTGTGCAAAATAGCAAAGATGGGCAATGGCCCAGTGTGTCAGGTGACATGTGTCCCAGGCCTGTCAGCCAAGCAGTCTGGCCGCACTGGCATGCCAAAAATCCTCAAAAACTTCAATTTTTGACAATTTTTTCGACCTTTAACTGCGGCTGTCGGCCAAACTGCCGGTCAGACCACCTCTGGCCGCACACCTGCCAATCCGGCTTGGAATGACCTACAAAAAAGTGGTAATACACGTGGCTGCGCCACAAACACACGCCACCCTGTGTGCAAAAAATTGTCATTTTTTTGGTGTGCTTACTTTGCCACCAATTAAAGGATGGAAGGCAGCCGGCAATTATCTCTGACTTCTTCTGATTGCAGTTAGAGCCGGCCATTGTGGTTCTAAAGATACCTTTAGATTTCTGGTAGCCCCTCCAGGAGGCCCTCAGGGTCCAATACACAAGGGCATAGTAAAATTTTATTTTGAGGTGCTCTAACTTTTCCACCACTGGTGGGAAAATTTTATGCCATGATTTTTCGGAAAGGCATTTTGCCAGATTTTTACCCTTTAAAAGGATTTTTCTCTATAATGAAATCCGGCAACAAATTATATAAGGATTATACACTAAAAATAGCTTAAAACGACCTTTACAAAAATATCTATAGAGGTTAAGCAACTAGGTGAAAGTTGATAAGACCAATGGGATCCTCTTATATATTGCCTAATTAATGCTAGAACTTCATTCTAAAAATTTTCACCTCGTTGCTAAAAAGATCAAGGTATTTGAATCAGAGCTTAAAAAAATATTCAATGTGCTTTTTTTTGCATTTTCACCAACTTTCTTTAATATGGATTCAAGAGGTTTTTTTATACAAAACTATTTAGTTTCTTGTTATCCAGCATTAGATAATTGCACAACGTTTCTAAAATGGTATTACATTACGTCCTAAGTTAATATTTGATTAAATGGCAAGTAAAACAAAAAAAAATTTAAAAATATTTTTTTTGGGAGATTTTTGTATCTAAATTTCGTGAATTCCAGGGTAACAACTTCAGAAGGCCATAAAAACTTTAATTTTTTTAATTTTTCATTAATTTAAAATGGCAAACCTCCTCTAATATGATGAATTTTAACATGGACTTTTAAAATAATTGATTTTCTAAAGTTCGATTTTGGGCATAAATAATTTTTTCCACAAAGTTGGATTCCTGGGCTCACTGTGCATAGTTTATATGAACAGTGAACACACCCTCTAGTTATAATGTAGCTACGCTGCTAAGATAAGCAGAAATGTACTGAGTAATAATAAAAACATAAATAATGAGGTAAAGAACAGAAGAATATGACTTGTTACTTAAACAAATATGTTGTCTTTTTAAAAAACAGAAATAACATAGTTTATATGAACAGTGAACACACCCTCTAGTTATAATGTAGCTACGCTGCTAAGATAAGCAAAAATGTACTGAGTAATAATAAAAACATAAATAATGAGGTAAAGAACAGAAGAATATGACTTGTTACCTAAGCAAATATGTTATGTTTTAAAAAACAGAAATATCATAGTTTATATGAACAGTGAACACACCCTCTACTTATAATGTAGCTACGCTGCTAAAATAAGCAAAAATGTACTGAGTAATAATAAAAACATAAATAATGAGGTAAAGACAGAAGATTATGTTTTGTTACATAAGCAAATATGTTATCTCTTTAAAAAACAGACATAACATAGTTTATATGAACACACCCTCTAGTTATAATGTAGCTACGCTGCTAAGATAAGCAGAAATGTACTGAGTAATAATAAAAACATAAATAATGAGGTAAAGACAGAAGATTATGTTTTGTTACATAAGCAAATATGTTATCTCTTTAAAAAACAGACATAACATAGTTTATATGAACACACCCTCTAGTTATAATGTAGCTACGCTGCTAAGATAAGCAGAAATGTACTGAGTAATAATAAAAACATAAATAATGAGGTTAAGGACAGATAGAAGAATATGACTTGTTACCTAAAAAAATATTTTATCTCTTTAAAAAACAGAAATATCATAGTTTATATGAATAGTGAACACACCCTCTAGTTATAATGTAGCTACGCTGCTAAGATAAGCAGAAATGTACTGAGTAATAATAAAAACATAAATAATGAGGTAAAGACAGAAGATTATGTTTTGTTACATAAGCAAATATGTTATCTCTTTAAAAAACAGACATAACATAGTTTATATGAACACACCCTCTAGTTATAATGTAGCTACGCTGCTAAGATAAGCAGAAATGTACTGAGTAATAATAAAAACATAAATAATGAGGTTAAGGACAGATAGAAGAATATGACTTGTTACCTAAAAAAATATTTTATCTCTTTAAAAAACAGAAATATCATAGTTTATATGAATAGTGAACACACCCTCTAGTTATAATGTAGCTACGCTGCTAAGATAAGCAGAAATGTACTGAGTAATAATAAAAACATAAATAATGAGGTAAAGACAGAAGATTATGTTTTGTTACATAAGCAAATATGTTATCTCTTTAAAAAACAGACATAACATAGTTTATATGAACACACCCTCTAGTTATAATGTAGCTACGCTGCTAAGATAAGCAGAAATGTACTGAGTAATAATAAAAACATAAATAATGAGGTTAAGGACAGATAGAAGAATATGACTTGTTACCTAAAAAAATATTTTATCTCTTTAAAAAACAGAAATATCATAGTTTATATGAATAGTGAACACACCCTCTAGTTATAATGTAGCTACGCTGCTAAGATAAGCAGAAATGTAATGAGTAATAATAAAAACATAAATAATGAGGTAAAGACAGAAGATTATGTTTTGTTACATAAGCAAATATGTTATCTCTTTAAAAAACAGACATAACATAGTTTATATGAACACACCCTCTAGTTATAATGTAGCTACGCTGCTAAGATAAGCAGAAATGTACTGAGTAATAATAAAAACATAAATAATGAGGTAAAGACAGAAGATTATGTTTTGTTACATAAGCAAATATGTTATCTCTTTAAAAAACAGACATAACATAGTTTATATGAACACACCCTCTAGTTATAATGTAGCTATGCTGCTAAGATAAGCAGAAATGTACTGAGTAATAATAAAAACATAAATAATGAGGTAAAGACAGAAGATTATGTTTTGTTACATAAGCAAATATGTTATCTCTTTAAAAAACAGACATAACATAGTTTATATGAACACACCCTCTAGTTATAATGTAGCTACGCTGCTAAGATAAGCAGAAATGTACTGAGTAATAATAAAAACATAAATAATGAGGTAAAGACAGAAGATTATGTTTTGTTACATAAGCAAATATGTTATCTCTTTAAAAAACAGACATAACATAGTTTATATGAACACACCCTCTAGTTATAATGTAGCTACGCTGCTAAGATAAGCAGAAATGTACTGAGTAATAATAAAAACATAAATAATGAGGTTAAGGACAGATAGAAGAATATGACTTGTTACCTAAAAAAATATTTTATCTCTTTAAAAAACAGAAATATCATAGTTTATATGAATAGTGAACACACCCTCTAGTTATAATGTAGCTACGCTGCTAAGATAAGCAGAAATGTACTGAGTAATAATAAAAACATAAATAATGAGGTAAAGACAGAAGATTATGTTTTGTTACATAAGCAAATATGTTATCTCTTTAAAAAACAGACATAACATAGTTTATATGAACACACCCTCTAGTTATAATGTAGCTACGCTGCTAAGATAAGCAGAAATGTACTGAGTAATAATAAAAACATAAATAATGAGGTAAAGACAGAAGATTATGTTTTGTTACATAAGCAAATATGTTATCTCTTTAAAAAACAGACATAACATAGTTTATATGAACACACCCTCTAATTATAATGTAGCTATGCTGCTAAGATAAGCAGAAATGTACTGAGTAATAATAAAAACATAAATAATGAGGTAAAGACAGAAGATTATGTTTTGTTACATAAGCAAATATGTTATCTCTTTAAAAAACAGACATAACATAGTTTATATGAACACACCCTCTAGTTATAATGTAGCTACGCTGCTAAGATAAGCAGAAATGTACTGAGTAATAATAAAAACATAAATAATGAGGTAAAGACAGAAGATTATGTTTTGTTACATAAGCAAATATGTTATCTCTTTAAAAAACAGACATAACATAGTTTATATGAACACACCCTCTAGTTATAATGTAGCTACGCTGCTAAGATAAGCAGAAATGTACTGAGTAATAATAAAAACATAAATAATGAGGTTAAGGACAGATAGAAGAATATGACTTGTTACCTAAAAAAATATTTTATCTCTTTAAAAAACAGAAATATCATAGTTTATATGAATAGTGAACACACCCTCTAGTTATAATGTAGCTACGCTGCTAAGATAAGCAGAAATGTACTGAGTAATAATAAAAACATAAATAATGAGGTAAAGACAGAAGATTATGTTTTGTTACATAAGCAAATATGTTATCTCTTTAAAAAACAGACATAACATAGTTTATATGAACACACCCTCTAGTTATAATGTAGCTACGCTGCTAAGATAAGTAAAAATGTACTGAGTAATAATAAAAACATAAATAATGAGATAGAGGACAGAAGAATATGACTTGTTACCTAAACAAATATTAACCTTCACACAATAGACTAATAAATAAAAAATAAAAACTTTTTTAGCGCTATTTATATCTTCAAGCTTATTTAAAGGACATTATATACCTCTATTTTATATCCCTATTCTGGGGGCCAGGAGCTCCAAATAATCACTTTTCCGAGGGGAAGGGGGCGTAAAATGCCACTGCCCAATTCTATCTCCAAAACCATTAGAGATATCAAGACACACTTAAAAAAGCAAAGTTGTTTATTATTAAAATTCAGGATTGATATAAATTTAGCCACCGTGACACCGTTATTCAACGTTACAAACAGCGAGATAATGTATTATCAAGTTTAAAAAGTAGTTAATGATGACTCTAATTTACCACTATTACTTGCACAGAGTGTATCTTTACTATTGTTATTTTAACGTCAATATAAGCAAGGTCTGTCACAAATCTTGAGGAGCTAACAAAATATCATTCTTGTAAATACCAGGGATCTAAAGGAATAAGACAATGGCCGATAAATTGATGCCCACCCAATCCCCAATGATTATACACTCTAACAATTACAGCAAATCTCTTGTATACTAAGGGTTGGTCTCAAATCTTGAGTGGTGAACAATATATCATTATTGAAAATATCGAATTCTTACACTGCACAGCAAAGTGCGAATTGGGTCCCGATCTGTAAGGTAACTAAGAAGAAGTTGAAAGAAATAGAATATATATTTAGTTACATATTTTTTTATAGTATTCAAATGAATTACAAATTACATTCTAAATTAGTTACAGCTTGTTATAAAAGAGAAATAAAGAGAGAGAGGAGAGAGAGAGAGAGAGATAGATAGAGAGAGAGAGAGAGAGAGAGAGAGAGAGAGAGAGAGAGAGAGAGAGAGAGAGAGAGAGAGAGAGAGAGAGAGAGAGAGAGAGAGAGAGAGAGAGAGAGAGAGAGAGAGAGAGAGAGAGAGAGAGAGAGAGAGAGAGAGAGAGATTGTTTAAAATTTAAAGTGTCTATTTGATGTCATAGTATGTCTAATTGATTCAAATAAAATTAGATACATTGTTAGAAGCGAAGCTTTTCTATAATTAGGGTCGGTCCTTCCGAGAGAGAGAGAGAGAGAGAGAGAGAGAGATTGTTTAAAATTTAAAGTGTCTATTTGATGTCATAGTATGTCTAATTGATTCAAATAAAATTAGATACATTGTTAGAAGCGAAGCTTTTCTATAATTAGGGTCGGTCCTTCCGTCTGTACGTCAGTACGTAACGGATAGCTATGTCAATTTAGGCATGTTGGAATTGTCCTATCGATTTCAAACTTTGCATGATGATTCCTATAGGAGTTAGGTACGAGTTAGAAAGCGAAACAACTCTATAATCGTCACACTCACACGTCCATTTTAAACATGTTGCTTTTCAACTTTTTTAACATCAAATTTTTATGTGATAAAATTATCCGATTGGTCTGATTTTTGGATACTGACTACTAGAACAACAAAGTACATTGTTATAGGCGAAGAATCTCTATAATCAAGTCCTAAAAAGTAAGTGTGTCCTTTAACAACATCCTGTATTTAAGCAGTTTTTCAGCAGATTTACTTACAATTTTGTTTCGTTCGACTTTTATACATTTATATTCTGATTATTCAGTTCTGACACTATACAAGTGTTAATGTTTGTTTGTCCTACCGTTTCAGAGCTTCGCTTTTATGAATGTCGTCATCCTTGTTAGAAAGATATATACTCAGAAAGAAGTACACTAAAACATTTTAGTACGAAAATAAAAGGATGTAATAATGTATATTTGTCTGTTTAAACAACAATTGATAAGTTTCTCCTGTTCATTGAAGCTCTCTATGTATTTATCTATATTTTGAAATATAACATATTTAATTTTGGTGAATTGTTAGTTTGATAAATATATAATAATATAACTATAGATTGATCAAGGCAAAAATAATAGATAGATATTTAGATGGATAGATAAGACAGTAATTAGTAATGTTTGATGTTCTGTCAGGAGCATAAAAAGTAGAGTATAATTATGGAAACTACAAAAGCCCCCCTTTCACTCACCTAACAAAATAAAGTAAGAAAAATTCCTTATTTAAAGAATTTTTTTATCAAACACAGCTTCTAAAATAGTTAATGTCCAATTCATGGCATTGAATTTAGTTCTATAACCTCCCCTCCTGTTAAAAAACCTGTGCACACCCCTGTGTGCTGATATGTAACTAATTGATTGAAACAAAATTACATTCCTCTATAATTTCCAGGAAGGGAGAGGACGATGGCAATTAGATTAATCTACATCCATAAAAAAATATTTCAAGCTACCAATGGCTGTTTATTAAAATATTTAACGTCCATTGACAAATCCCAGAGTAGGAGGGGACAATGGGCTGTTAATTATACTAGTCACCAAAGTTTTATGATAACGTTTTCTTAATCTTAATCCTCGAGAACTTTTATGAAACTGATTGGTTGGTTCATTAAGTTGAGTGTCCGAACGTTTCAACCACTAATTGTAATCTTCAGAAGGGATAATTTTATTTATCATCAACGGGGATGCATATCAATTTACAAGCCATTGTCTTATCCCTTTGGAACCCTGCACGTGTCCCCAATAATTTGAATAACCATTGACATTCTAAATTCTAAATTGCAGAGAAAATCTAATTTACAATCGTTTTATTCCAATTTGAATTTATATCATCTCAAAATGAATTTCATTTTTCAATTGTTTAACAAGGATATTACTGTATAAAATGTCAGGGATATGACAATAGCCGATAATATTATGAACATGTTTGGTGTGAAAATACACAAAATTACCCCTTCTGCAGATTAGAATTAGTGGTTGAAACATTTAAAAACTCAATTTAATGAGCCAACTAATTAAAATTCACTAAATTCACTAAAGAAATAAGAAAACGTTATAATAGAACCTCCAAAATGTAACAAAGCTTATTGTAAATAATAACTACATCGGACCAGCGGTTTGCGAGATTCTACGGTACATACATGACACAGATAAACATGCTCTTACTCTTATATATTATCTATAATACAAAGTAGAATGATGTCTGTCCGTCCGTCCGGTTGAAGCTTAAGATCTCGGTAACCACTGAACCGATTTGATTCTACTCTTCAGGATATATACCTACTTTTTTTTTGCAGGAGATTTCCTTGGTCCTTTTACAAATTTCACCTTAATTTCTTTTTTGATCACCTCTTGGGACAAAGCCCCTAGAGGCTAGGGGCGAAGTCGCTAGTTTAAGTATAAAGGGAAATTAAAAAAACTAAATATTACTGTAAACACAGGAAAATATTCGTGGAAAATTGTCTGATAAACGATGCTATGATACAGGGTCTTTTAGTACCGGTTCTAATCCAGTGGATATTAATTGGTTTCGAAGCCATACTAAAATAAAAAAAATATAGTGAAAACAACCCTAAAGCTAAGAAAGAGAAAGCCGCGTATATAAAGTAGGGCAAAAATTGTTTGTAAACAATGAAAAAAATTAAATTAGCATACAATACAATTATTAAAGTCAAGGTTGATTTTAAACATTAATTAGGAAATATTATTGCATGAATTTCAAGTATATAATTAATTGTATTTATTTTGTATAATTTTTTAGAAAAGGTTTAAAAAAATAATTAATTTTTTAACAGTAAAAGCTAACGATTTGAATAAATTATATTATTTCTGTTTGTTTGATATTAGAAAAGCATTTTATATATTTCAAATATGAACCAAATTATATTAGAGGCGCTGCGTAAATTGGTTAAGGTAAGCTATATATAGAGAGAATACACAAACAAAGCATTTTACCTATCGTCGCGTTGTTTGAAGCTCGGACAGTCGTTAATTTCATATTTTCTTAGTAAAAGTGTGGTTTGGCTATTCAAGACTTAAAAATCAAAATATCTATTTTGCTCTCCATTTGACAATTTTGTAAGTAATTTAGAAATGAAAGAACATATAGAAAAGTTTAAGATTAAAAAAAAATAGATAGTAGATTGGGTTACATTAACACAACTGAAATAGCATTGCAATATACAATATGTCCAATGAATATCCTCAATATGTAGATAAGTTTACACTTTATTTAAGACGGACGTACGGACATTAAGTACCGAGTTACTGCGCTACTAACAGAGGTAGAATTGAGGAAAGAGTTTGTGGAGTTTATATTGAAATTTTGCAACCATAGGAATTTCATTTTCACATTGCTCGCCTACATACAAGTTACATACAAGGTGTTCATACATTACAATTAACAATTGTATAGAAGCTGCGCGATTAAAAAGTATTTAAAAGATTTTATATTTAATTCAGTGGCGTGCCCAAGGAGGGAGGGAGCATTGGGCTATATATTACACTAGTCCCCAAAGTTTTATAATGACATTTTCTTATTTTTTTGGGGTCACAACTTTAGGTACTTTTATTGGATTTTGATATGTTGATTTATTATGTTGAGTGTCAAAACATTTCAACCACTAGTAGTAATCTACATAAGAAGATATTTTTTGTATCATCTTCGGTGATGTACATCCATTTATCGGCCTTTGTCTTATCCCTTTCTATCCCTGCATGCATATGAATTTCTAGTGCAGATGTTTAAAACTCTTTTTTTTTGTTTTCGCACGCTTTTGATTTATTTGGCCTCTACAATAGAAATTTGAGATAAAATTTAAAAATACTGTATAGCAGTCTACATTTGTTATTTTTGTAGCTGCGATTCTATTTGTTGTTTTAAGGGAACACTATGAGTATAAGTTAGCCTGGTCTCCTGGATACAATAAAGTATATAAAAATATTTGATAAATTTATATTGGAGTAACAATATTAGACATGCAGAATTTATTACATTCAAGAGATGCCTACCTGCTATACCTAGATATATAGTTCAGATAATAGACATAATATATCTAGATGGTCTACCTGAGTCTGACCCCAAAATTTATCAAACTTTAAAAGAGATTCCATAGCATAATAAAACTTTTTTTTTCAAACGACGAAATTTTCTGAGTATATACTAGAAATCTAAATTTATCCCAAGGACTTCTTAGTTAATTTAGTATAGATTTTGTCATGTGCTTCACGTTATACTAGGAAATATTTTACATTATATAATTTACCCCCCAAAAAACTTGATACTAGGAAATGCGAATATTTATAGGTGACTCATTATGCAAACAAAATAAAAAAAATATGTCATTTTTTACTAAAATCAGTACACAAATTTAACCAATGACATGTCTGGAATGTAATTCCACTGTTCTCCTATTGGCTGATTTAGTGAGTATGTCTCTAGATTATTCTATTGTTCAGACTAAAAGTCAGACAGGGATATTTCATCGGAAGAATTTTTTTTTGCTGTGAATTTGTCAACAAGAAGACAAGCTGTTAATGTCAGGTAATATTCCGTAAAATTTTGACACTCTCCTTAAACAAGGTATTTACATAGAATAGTTTATTTTAAAGTTAGGGAGTTAGGTGTCTACCCTCTACAAAACAAACATTCTCAAAATTAGATTCAGTTCTAAGTCGTAATTATAGAGAACCCGGGTTGGTTATAGGCTATTTTATTAGTAGCGAAGCTACTCTATAATTCACTATGTCCGTCCGTCCGTCCGTCAGACCGTAACGCTATGGGGGAAATGGGATTTACTCAGCTCCTATAAAAGATAGAAAGCTGAAATTTTTTGACAACATTCCCATCATTAAGGAGCACAATTAACTATAAAACATCAATGGCGGTCGGACGGCTTTTTAACAGGTTTTTGGCTATTTTTTTATTTTACACATTTTTCCTCATATCTTTGGTGTTTATGGTCTGATTTTCAAACTTTTTTTAGTTAAAGATATCAAAATTAAATTTCCCATCGTTTGAAGAAAACAACAATGAAGGTCAGACTGCCTTTTTGCAGGTTTTTAGCTATTTTTATATTTTTGACATTTTCTCCCATATCTTTGGTGTTTATGGACCGATTTTCAAAATTTTTTCAGTTAAAGATATTAAAATTAAATTTCCGGTCATTTGAAGAAATCAACAATGACGGTCAGACTGCCTTTTTGCAGGTTTTTGGCTACTTTTTATATTTTTTATATTTCCCCCCATATCTTTGGTGTTTATTAATCGATTTTCAAAATTTGTTCAGTTAAAGATATCAAAATTAAACTTCCCGTCGTTTGAAGAAAACAACAATAACCGTCAGTCCCATCCACGAAATTTTGTGCTTCGCTACTTATGGATGTTGTCATCCTTGTTTAATATTAAAGCCTTAAGATGGTTTAAGACTTCTTTTCTGTCATTTTATTTTGCTTAGAATACAAAGCATCTAGATGGTAGGGGAGCAGCCGCTGGTTGTTTTTTTTAAATTAACTTTTTAAAACACAATTTCTCGTTTTAGCCTGTTATTGCTGCGCTTCTTATAAACATAATTGCCATTGTTATTAGTTAAAATTGTAATCAATTTAAAATATGTCGTCTAATCCAATAAATTAATTGTTCAATTGGCCGAGTGTTTGTTTTTCAATCGATTTTTAATTCAATTTGAGAAACGGAGGAGGAAGGGAACATTGGACCATTATTCTGGTACCCAACATGGAGGGAGGGGACATTGGGCCCCAATGTTTTAACACGTTTTCTTATTCGTTGACTTAACAACTTATGGGACTTTTTGCATTTTTATTGGTTGGTTCATTAAGTGTGCAAACATTTCAACCGCTAATCGTAACCTACAAAAGGGGTAATTTTGTTTATCATCATTGGGGATGTACATCAATTATTGTCTTATCCCTTTAGATTCCATGGTACTTAAAGTTTCGTAATCATATTTATAAGCTCTCATTTGTTGACATATAAAAGATGAGCATTTAAAAAAAAAACTTGATTGGTTGGTTAAAACAAGCAGTATCCAAACTTTTTAACCAATAATTTTTATCTAAAGAAGTGATAATTTTGTTTGTCATCATTGAGATGTATATCAACTCAATGTTCATATTATATGATTCCTTTCTAACCCTGGGTAATACTAATGCAATATATAGGATGTAGCTTCTTCCTTAGCCTCTAGGGGATGTGTTGATAATAGCCTCAACCTCCGAAAGCTTCGTTGAAAAGTATAATACAGTTGGTAAAGCCGTTTTAGGGATCTTTTGCTTGAGAAAGAAACCCTATGCTACTTTAAACTGTAAGAATTTTTTTATTTACTTCGCCCACAGCCTGTAAAAATTGTGCACTGGTAAGTAAACCATTTACAAAATCTTACAGGACACACAACACACATCCAGTTAATTTAAACAAACCAAGAAAACTAATTTTATTATTATGTAAGACGATTATGAAGGAAAATTACTTCCTTAAGTAGCGTAATTAATATAATAAGTTATACCTATATACATATTTATCTCTGTAATGTGATGTATAGTTGTATGCTGTGAGGTATGTACCCTAATTTTAGAAAAGCTTCTTCTTTAGAAAGATTTCTAAGGTCAACTAAATAATTTGAATTGTGTTATGGGTTAATTTAATTGTCCAAAGATAACACACAACAAATAGTTGTACAATATTTATGGACAAAAAGAATTTAGCACTATTTAGATTATGTTAAACGGCGAAGCTACTCTAATACTTGTCTTTAATTTCAAGAAGGTGATGTGAGACCTTTTCAGTCCAGGGATGGAGGAGACATTGGGCTTTTTATTGCACTATATAGTCCCTAAAGTATTATTATAATCATTATCTTATTTTTTTTGTGAAAAATGCCGGTGATACGAGGCTATATATGATTTTTCAGTATATAATTCCGCAGGACTATACTTCGCTTTATGTGACACTATTGTTCTTGTTATTTTGAAATGCCTAAAAACGCCTGAATTTAAGAACTATGACCCCCAGGACAATATAGAGGATTAAAAACACATAAGACTTCAATCTATCCACCCCTTATGTGTTTATACAATTCCTTGGATTAATGACTTATCCATTTAGCCAGTTATTTTAACAGGCCGCTTAAAAAATAATATATCCGCCTGATTTTAACTCTTGGAAACCAGGAAAGGAGGAGATATTAGACTGTTTATTACACTAGTCCCCAATGTTGTATTATAACGTTTTCTTATTCATTGGCTTAACAAATTTGGGACTATATTAAATTTTGATTGTTTGGTTCATTAAATTGAGTGTTTAAACGTTTCAAACACTAATTGCTATCTACACAAGGAATACTTTTTTTTTATCTTTTGAGTTATATTAATTCATTGGACATTGTCTTACCCCTTTAGATCCCTGCCTAAAGACGTATATTTAGTGATATAAATATATCTGGAAAATGTTATATTCAGCTAACTATCATTTTAAGATGTACCATATTTATGTTATTTTAGCTACTTTTAATTTTATTATTTTACTGTTTTATGTGGACGTGTAAAAAACTCTTAAGAATAGTTTGTGTATTTGTAATTGTCTGTTAGGAATTGTTTACCCTATACATCATCGTTTTTTACAGATTTTTCTCATACAAAATATAATATAATACAAAACATTTTAATTTCTTTGTCTTTTTTTACTTTGTCTTAAAGTAACTTTACGGAACTTGTTAAACTGTTTATTTTTAAATTGTCCTATCGATTTTAAACATTGCATAATGATTAACGATTTACAAAGCGTAGCAACTTTATAATGGTTACAATAAAGTCTCTATATCCATTTAAAACATACTAATTTTTAACTTTTTAAACATTATCTCCTTTAGGAACAATGATTCCTAGAAAAACAAGATACGATATTTCATGTAATAATTATCTCGCAGTGCAGAGAAATGCGCGAAAAGGGCCTATTTTACGCGTTTTTTCTTCAGTGAAGCTTTCCCTGTGCATTATTGATTTATTGCTATTCCAGGTTTTTGGCAATATTTGTTACTAGCAATATTTTACCATGAACTGCAGTAGATCAAAAAAGTAATAATAATTAGACTTTAAAATAACATTTGATAAGCTTCCCTGAAATTATATATAACCGCTTGATTCATACTGAAAAATTATGTATAGCATTACAGACAATTTTCCATCATTATTAGAACAAAAATCATAAAATTAATACACGTTTTTTTAGCGAGGGACTTCGGCCCCTCGGAAATTTAGCCATTTACGAGATCTTAACGCACACAAACAAAACAAACTTAGAGAAAATTTGAGGCAGATAAAATATATCTTCCTAAGTAAAAATTCCCCTCAAGATTGTCTGAAGTTAATCCTCATTATAGTTTAAAGAAAACATTTTCTCCACAATTAGAACAACAAACAATCATACATTTTTACTTTTTTTATTTGTAATATTTGTTACTTTGTCCCAAGTGGGGGTTTGTTTTTCCCCCAAATAAAATGTTTTTAATTTTGTTTTGAAATATTGAAATAAATAATAAATCTATTCCCACAAGGTACTGGACCTAACCTATTGGCCCATGGATACAATAATTTAGGATATTTTATTTGGGTGCGAATGAACATAAAAAAGGAAATAAGAAGTTAATGTTTTTCATAAAAACTGGTCTGTAATAATAAAGACAACAAGAAATATAAAAAGGATTCATCTTATGCCTTATGTCATATGTTTCTTGTCTCGTTGCGTTGTTATTAACTTTATTATCAATCAAGGATATAAAGGGATAAGACAAAGGCCAATAAATTGATGTATAATCCCGCTGATGCACAAAATTGCCCATTCTGCAGATTGCTATTAGTGGTAACAATCAACTTAATGACCCACCAATTCAAATTCAATATAGTCTCCAAAGTCGTTGAGCTAACGAATAAGGAATATAAAACTATTTACATATAGATTTTAAAAAATTCTATTATATTTCTATATAAAACTATTTTTCCATTTTTTCAATAAACAGTTTGATATCAATGATTTCTATCTTTTTCTTCCACAATAATATTTGCTCTTTCATCTTTTTTCCTTTGTTTTGTTATATTTATTTGTTTGTAATAGAAAATTGTGAATCCTTTGATGTTACAAGTTTTGAAATATGTTTTAGATAGAGGTTGAAAGGTTATTCTGAAAATTAGTCTGTTTGTCTGTCTGTAATGGAATACACAAAATAAGTAGCGAGCACAGAAACCTCCACCCGCTTATTTTGAAATTAATCTATAATACAAAGTAGAACGATGTCTGTCTGTTTGTTTGTCTGTGTGTCTGTTTGTTTGTAGCGAAGGATCTCGCTAACCGCTGAACCGATCGGGTTCTCCTTTACAGGGTAGCTTCTCATAGGTCCCGGGAAGGTTTATAACTTTTTTCTTGGGGGGTGGGAAACCCCCAACCCCCCAAAAAAATTAAAAATACCCCCCCCCCAAAAAAAAAAAAATTAAAAATACCCCCCCCCCCCAAAAAAAAAAAATTTGTTTTCTTTATAAAACTAAAATAAAGATAGTGGGATCGACTACCCCCCCCCCTAAAAAAATAAATCCCCCCCCCCCGAAGAAAATGTTTTTTTTAGATTTATTTTTTAAAATCTAAATTACGAAAAATTGGTTTGATCAAACCTCTTGGGGCAAAGCCCTTAGAGGCTAGGGGCGAAGCCGCTAGTTGAGAATAAAGGGAGAGTAGTATTTTTATGCAGGGATCTAAAGGAAGAGACAAATGCTGATATATTGATGTACATCCCCAATGATTATACTAAAAACTACCTCTTCCTTTAAATTACAATTTGTGGTTAAAACGTTTGGATACTCAACCTAATGAAACAACTAATCAACATTCAATTAAAGTAACCAAAGTTGTTGACCTAACGAATAAGAAAACGGTAATAAAAAACTTTGGGGACTAGTGTAATAAGCAGCCCTTCTCCCTACATGTTTGTTATGCTATGAACCTGCGGGGCTACTCTTTGTCCAATATAACCTAACCAAACCTAGCAAAAAAGTTTTATTTCAAATACATTGGCATGGTGTTAGTGGGGTTGCTGTGTTCAACGAGTTACTTTGAGGGCATTACAACTAACGGATGTTGTCTTCCTTGTTATAAATATTGTATATGAGGAAAGGTTTAGATATATGTGTCAAATATACTTTTCATTCAGTCTTCAAAACAATAGTGTTACTATATAAAACACAATATTAACTAAGATTTTAGCTAAAGAAAGGTAACTATATTTTCTAAGCCAAATTGGAACCATTCAAATAATAATTTATAATACATGAAGTTTCGAGCATTTCAAGCAAAGATTTCCCTGTTATTTTAGTAAATTGAATTCTTAAGGTGTTTTTGTTCTTTGTAGAATCTAGCAATCTAAAACTCGTCTTTCGTCTTATTTTTCTTCAATTTGTTTAAAGGCTCTTTCTATTGCTTGTATGTAAGAACACCCAACAAACAACCAACACAGATATTGTCTAGACTCAGAATATTACAATAATAATAATAATAATTTATCGCATCGTATTATAGACAGCTTTCCGCGGATATTAGAATGCAAAATTATAAGATTAAAACCAGTTTTGTTAGAACTAATGACTTACAAATCTAGTATGAATTTTAAAATTTTTATTTGATTATTCGTGGAAAATTGTCTGAAATACGATGCTATTTATAATTTTTCAATATGGCTAATATCCAGCGGATATTAATCGGTTTCGAAGCCATACTGGAATAATATAACTTACATTAAATAACGAATGTAATATTATTAAGCTATGGCTTCTTTTATGAACAAGGATGACAACATCCATAAAAGCGAAGCACTGAAACGGTAGGACAAACGGACGTTAACACTTATATAGTGTCAGAACTGAATAATCCTAATATAAATGTATAAGAGTCAAAGCAAAATTGTGAGTAAATTTGTTAAAAAACTGCTTGATACAGGATAATGTTTATGGACATACTTACATTTTTAAGACTTGATTATAGAGTTGCTTCGTTTATTACATTATACTTTGTTGTCCCAGGAATCAATATACCAAAAATCAGATCAATCGGATAATTAGATCACATAAAAATTTGATGTTAAAAAAGTAAAAAAATCATCATGTTTAAAATGGACGTACGGACATTTTGGTAATGATTATAGAGTTGCTACGCTTTCTAAATCGTACCTAACTGCTAAAGGAATCACCATGCAAAATTTGAAATCGATAGGACAATTCTAACATGCCTAAATTAACGAAAAAAGCTATCCGTTACGGACGGACGGACGTACGGACGGACGGACGGACGGACCGACCCTAATTATAGAAAAGCTTCGCTTTTAAAAATATCGTTTTACCTCTAATGCATCTTTTATTCTTTTTATTGTTAGCTAGTGACTTCGCCTTTAAGATCTTTTAGGATTCCTGTAACAATTAAAATAGAATCTTTGTCGCTACCCAACAATTATTTAGAAAGTACGTACATTAGTTTTAAACATTTTACTTTGTAAATGAAGATTCCTGTTACGATTTAGCAAACATTTATAATCTTAGAATACCTGTATCTTAAATTACAAGGACTTTAAGAATATTTTTTTCAAGCAATTTTTCGGTTTATACAATATTTGAAGTGCTGTCTCTATTAAGGAGTGAAGGGACATTGGGCTGTTCATTACACTAGTTTCCAAAGTTTTATGCTAACGGTTTTTTATTCGTTGGCTTAACAACTTTGGGGACTTTTATTGAATTTTGATTGGTTAGTTCATTAGGTTGAGTGATAAAACGTTCTAACCACTAACTGTAATCTAAGGAGTAATTTGTGTATCATCATTGAGGATGTACATCAATTTATCGGCCATTATCTTATTCCTTTAGATCCCTGTGTCACTACAAGTTTTCAATGGTCTTCTGTTGGATTCTTCGAGCTGCGCTTTGGAATACTTCTGAGATAAAATCAACCTTATTCGACAAACACTCAAAGCCCAAAAATAATGGACTTAAAAGTGTATTAAACTGTATATAAGACATTTGCGAATATATTGATACCATTAATTTGCCTCTTAGATAGAAAAAAGTATGTTTTTTTAATATTTTTCTCTTGCTACAAATCAAATTTCAAATTTAAGTCACCAAAAATGCTAAACTAATTTTTGCTCTAGAAGAATCAATTTTTGGAGTTAGAAAGTGCTTAATACCTCATTTTAATCGCCTGGCATTGCTTTATAATATACAGGTAATGACTTGGTTTTTTATGGAACAGCTGACTAATAAATCGAGGTTTTGAATAAACCCACTTTTGTTGTTGCTCCATAAATGATATTTTTTTTCCCAATTTTTTTGGCTGTAAAGAAGCTTTATATATTCATATAACATCCACCTAAATTTGACTTTTGATATTTTATTTATAACATCACCAGAGGGAATTGAATTTTGGAAAAAAATATCAATTTATATTTTACACTGCTATGCATTGTTCTTGTTCTTGTTTCTAAAAAATAATTATATTATAAAAAAGAGAATTAATTAACGCTTCTATAGGTATGTTTATCATTTTTCTAGGCTAAATATAACTATAATTAGACCATTTTAAAGTTAGACATCATAACATATTAACACAATTATTGAATCGGTCTGTATTATTAAGCTGGCAACTCTTAAAACAGCTGCATTTCATTATCCTATTATATATAGTAATTATTATATGTATAAACACACTTAATTTTTTAAATTTTTATTGATGAAATACATATGTTTCTCTATAAAAATAGATCATCAGTTCCAATTAAGATGTATAAAATAAGAGTTAAAAAAAATATACATATATGTCAATGCATTTTGAATCATTTTAAAAGACTAAATAAGAAAGAAGTGTTAGAAAATTGTGCC
Source organism: Acartia tonsa (assembly GCF_053477335.1). Taxonomy (NCBI): domain Eukaryota; kingdom Metazoa; phylum Arthropoda; class Copepoda; order Calanoida; family Acartiidae; genus Acartia; species Acartia tonsa. The sequence goes on along the minus strand of NC_137262.1, from coordinate 32,455,481 downwards.
CCCTGCAGGGTTGTTTACTGCTTATATCCTCTTGGGGTTGGGGGGGAATTAGCATCTTTATATAAAAAGGGGGAGGTGTTTAAAGAGAATTTTTAAAGAGAAAAAAATTAGTCATATTTTATCATTTGCAGTTTTACAAATTAATACATATTATATAAAGCTTTTTTGTCTGTAGCTTAAGATTTCGGTAAAGTATAAGGCTATTTTACTAATTTCCTTACTTCTTTAATTACAGAGCTCCTAGATGCTTGGAGCGCAGCTGCTAGTAAACAAACAAAGTAAAACGATTCCTGAATAATTGATTTACAATTTTAAAAAGCAAAACATTTTTACAATTAGGATGTGTATATCCACGCCATGGTTAGCTCTTATTGTTAATTCAGGCGTGTTAGAATTAATCTTAAATGTTGGAAGATGATTTTTGTAGCAGTAAGGTACTTAGCAACTTTATAATCATTACTTTATGTAAAGGGATGTCCCGGTGGGGGGTTAGTGGGTTAAGGGTTATTAATTAATTTGGGGCAACCCCATAATTTTTAAATTTTTAATTTTTAATCTTCCCCTCTCCCCCCCCCCCCAAAAAAAAAAAAAAAAATATAAAAAGTTTTGATGTCCTTGCCTCTATTATATAAAGATTACCCCACAAAATAAACATGGGGATGCCCAAATTTAGATATTTCAATTTCCCCCCCCCCTTCCCCCCCAAATCAAAAAGCTTGGACGTCCTTGATTATGTAAGCTCATTTAAAACATACTGAAATCAATTTGTGTACAACAATTATCCTATTTAGTTTTTTAGTAGTGAAGCTACTCTATAATTCAAAATATTTGTCCGTCCATTGTCTGTCCATTCATCTGTATGTCTGTCCATTGGTATGTCTGTCTGTCTGAGACAGAAAGGGGAAAATGAGATTTTCTCAGCTTCTATAAAAGATAGAAGGCTGAAATTTTCATGGATTGAATATTCTCTCTCTCTATCAATACTCCATATTTTCATCAAGTTTCATTAGGATTTGCCAAAAAACTGGGGTGGGCTATATCGATTCCTACATTTCAAGTTTTCATGATTTTCTCTAATCCTATTCAAGATAGATGGTTGAAATTCAGGGATTGAATACTTTGATATTTTGCATAATTTTATGAAGTTTTATTGAGATTTACTTATTGGGGTTCTACCTCAAACATAAGAGTCCTAAATGTCGGAGTGGACAAATGCAGGAGTCCCAAACATCGGAGTGGACAAACGTAAGAATGGGACAAACGTCAGAATGGACAAACATCAAGGTGGACAAACATCGGAGTGGAAAACATTGGAGTGGACATTGCTTAAATAAAACCTAGGAGTGTCTACTATTTTAATAATATTACAATTTTGAAATTTTTTATACCCCTGTCTACAAAATAATGACTATGGCTGCAGCGCTCAGCCCCCTAGCCTATATCCTAACCTAACCTAACTAAGAAAAGTAACAGGACGAAGGTAGGGGGGGCTGTGTTTGTATAAAAAAAATTCAAAATTGAAATAAAAGTTTGGGACTCCTGTGTTTGTACACTCCGACGTTTGTCCCAAAAATCCTGCGTTTGTCCACTCCAACTTTTGTCCCACTCCTGCATTTGTTCCACTCTGATGTTTGGGACTCATGCATTTGTCCCTCCAATGTTTTTCCACTCCTACATTTGGCATGGAACCGATTATTGGTTGGGGTGCTAGTTTGATTCCTAGATTTGTAAGTTTTAAGGATTTTCTTTACTCCTATTAAAAAAAATTTAAAAGGCTGGGTTTATACCCCCCATAATATATTAAGGGGGGTGATTACCCCCATCTCTAAAAAAATTACCCTTTTACAAGCACCTCCCCCTAGATACTCCTGCACTCCCCCTTGTAGTGACTAGGCCAACTTTATGGTCTCTGGTTTCAGGAAGCCCATTCAATTATGAGAAGTTCACATTATAAGAGCACTCTTATAGCATCCTCTCTATTAGCATTACATGTGTAATGCATTATAAACAGACAGATAGATATTGTGAGGGATCCTACACTTTATAACACCTTGTTTTGCATGGTAAAAATTGTTCCAATAGTTCTTGATATTGATATTTTATTTAAAAATTACAATAACTTGAATATAATGATGTTTAAAAAATGCTGAAATTATAGTTATATTTAGACTAGAAAAATGATTAACATACCTATAGAAGCATTAAATAATTCTCTTTTTAATTATAAAAATATTTTTTAGAAACAAGAATGAGAACAATGCATAGCAGTGTAAAATATAAATTGATATTTTTTTCAAAATTCCAAAACTATCCAGGGTCCTATAAGAAGCATCCATAAAACACAGAACTCAATAGGTACTGTAATTGTCAAAATCTTAAGCTGAAGACAAAAAAGATACTACTTTATATAATAGGATAATGAAATGCAGCTGTTTTAAGAGTTGCCAGCTTAATAATACAGACCGATTCAATAATTGTGTTAATATGTTATGATGTCTAACTTTAAAATGGTCTAATTATAGTTATATTTAGCCTAGAAAAATGATAAACATACCTATAGAAGCGTTAATTAATTCTCTTTTTTATAATATAAATTTTTTTTAGAAACAAGAACAAGAACAATGCATAGCAGTGTAAAATATAAATTGATATTTTTTTCCAAAATTCAATTCCCTCTGGTGATGTTATAAATAAAATATCAAAAGTCAAATTTAGGTGGATGTTATATGAATATATAAAGCTTCTTTACAGCCAAAAAAATTGGGGAAAAAAATATCATTTATGGAGCAACAACAAAAGTGGGTTTATCACAAAACCTCGATTTATTAGTCAGCTGTTCCATAAAAAACCAAGTCATTACCTGTATATTATAAAGCAATGCCAGGCAATTAAAATGAGGTATTAAGCACTTTCTAACTCCAAAAATTGATTCTTCTAGAGCAAAAATTAGTTTAGCATTTTTGGTGACTTAAATTTGAAATTTGATTTGTAGCAAGAGAAAAATATTAAAAAAACATACTTTTTTCTATCTAAGAGGCAAATTAATGGTATCAATATATTCGCAAATGTCTTATATACAGTTTAATACACTTTTAAGTCCATTATTTTTGGGCTTTGAGTGTTTGTCGAATAAGGTTGATTTTATCTCTTCTTATCCTTGTTAATTGAGATATTTTTATGACATATTGATTTTAGCAAAACAAGGATGACAACATCCATAAAAGCGAAGCTCTGAAACGGTAGGACAAACGGACATTAACACTTGTGTAATGTCAGAACTGAATAATCAGAATGCGAATGTATAAGAGTCAAAGCAAAATTGTAAGTAAATTTGTTGAAAAACTGCTTGATACAGGATAATGATTATGGACATACTTACATTTTTAGGACTTGATTATAGAGTTGCTTCGCTTATAATATTGTACTTTGTTGTCCCAGGAATCAGTATACCAAAAATCAGACCAATCAAATAATTAGGTCACATACAAATTTGTTGTTAAAAATGTAAAAAAAATCAACATGTTTAAAATGGACGTACGGACATTCTGGTAATGATTATAGAGTTGCTACGCTTTCTAACTCGTACCTAACTATTACAGGAATCACCATGCAAAATTTGAAATCGAAAGGACAATTCTAACATGCCTAAATTAACGAAAAAAAACTATTTAAAAAAGTAAAAAAATCAACATGTTTAAAATGGACGTACGGACATTTTGGTAATGATTATAGATTTGCTACGCTTTCTAAATCGTACCTAACTACTAAAGGAATCACCATGCAAAATTTGAAATCGATAGGACAATTCTAACATGTCTAAATTAACGAAAAAAGCTATCCGTTACGGACGGACGTACGGACGGACGTACGGACGGACCGACCCTAATTATAGAAAAGCTTCGCTTTTAAAAATCATTCAATGAGCTTGCTAAAAAAATTTATAAGCCATGTCAAATTTCCAATGAATATATGTATATCTGTATAAAATTGAAAGGTTATGAATAAATTGTTTTCGCTTAACACCCACATAAACTCAGAAGTATAATGTTGGCATTCAATACAACATGCAAAGAGAGAGAGAGAGGAAATTGGGCTGTTTATTACACTAGTCCCTTATAATAACGTTTTCTTATTTAATACGTTGGACGGTTGGCTCACAATTTTGGGGACTTTAGTGGATTTTGTTTGGTTGATTCATTAAGATGAGTGTTCAAGCGTTTTTAACCACTGATTTTGATCTACCGAAGGGGTAATTCTGTATATCATCAATAATCGACCTTTGTCTTATCCCTTTCGAACCCTGAAATGCTGTTAAAGAAGATTATATGTCTGGTTTTTACGTCAACACGAAATCCATCTACTATAATATTTTTATAAATTCATTTTAAATCTAAGGTCTTACTTACTCTTTCATGCACATCCCTCAAGGGAGGAAATAGGCATGTTTATTACTCAAGTCCCCAAAGTTTTATGATAACGTTTGCTTATTCGTTGGCTTTACAACATTTGGGAATTCTATCGAATTTTGATTGGATATTTCATCTACTAATTCTAAGGGTAATATTGTGTAAAAGCATTTTGAATGTATATAAATTTTCGGCCATTGTCTTATCCCTTTAGATCCCTGACATTCCCCTACCATATTTTATATTTCTAATACTATGTCAACATTAGCGCCCAAGTCTAACAGAGTTGTGATATAATATCTTGCCACCTCATTTCTCGTATTGTATGTTTGCAATCAAAACATATGTCTAAATCAATATGGCGACGAAATGGTTTCGAATCATCTAAAATTGGACACGGGGTTTGGTTTGGCGCTGGCACGGGACTGTTGATTTCTAAGGTTATAAAAATCCTATAATAACATCACTATTCAAGTTTTGTATAGCCTACAAGTCTAGTGTGACAATAAAGTTCTTTAGAAATAGACAGAAAGGGGGTACAAATTGACACATGCCATTTCGGTACAGCGTTGACTCCATAGACCGGCGTTTTACAATAATAATTATATAATGATACTTCTTGGAAAAACTAAATCATTTCTAATATCCAAAACATCAAGTCAACTAAAGAGATATCACTTTTACATATTAACATGTAAGTTTCATAGTTACATAGTTTCAAAGTTACATAGTTTCATAATTACATAAATTCATTGTTTCATAGTTACTTAGTTTCATAGTTACATAGTTTCATAGTTTCCTAGTTTAATAGTTACATAGTTTTATAGTTTCAAAGATTCATACGTTTAAAGTTTTATAGTTACACAATTAGGGGAAGTAAGATTGATAGAATGTGCTTTGTATGTTAAAAATGAAATATTAATGATATATCACAAGTGTAAAGTTTTGTAAAGCTAACAACAGTGAGATATATAGATTTATCTAGAATTGATGTTGCTTTTTCTAGGATTAGCTAACTTTCTAATGAGAATAGTTTATCTAGGAGTTCATACATTGATTACAATATGATATTTATTTGAAAATTATCATTTTTAATTTATAAACAAATCTTTGAGCTCAAATATAATTGTTATGTTAATAGGATTAAAACATATTTCTTAGTAAGAATAAAATATCTCTAAAAACAAATGCTGAAAGGTTTGTTCTTTACGAGTTGCTTCTTACATGTTCTGTTGTGGTTTTACGCTTTGTCTCATATGAGTATTGCAAAGCCCAAAGATACAAGTTTTGATGTGACACTAACCTACTACAATACAAACTTGTAATTTTTTGTCTTTCCTATTAGAACAAATGATAGAAATAGAGGATAGAGAGGAAGCTTTAAGAGAGTCCTTACATTTTTTATATGTTTTCCTCTCTCTAAAACATATGTTAGGGGCGCAACTGCTTTTTTTTATAAGAAGTATGGAAATGTATTTTATAAAAGTAAAAATATAGAAACAAAGTCTTTAAACATTTTGTTAGTCTCTTTATTCTTTTTGCTGTTTTGTATAAAAGTTAAAAGTTGATCCATGTATTCTGGCTGTGGACAACATATAAAAAGGGATTAGTTTCTCTGTAAAAACAAAGGATTAAAAGTATAACACAAATCACATGCTGGTATTTTAACTTTCATTTTGATTATAACACGTTTATTGAGTATACTGTATGGTTCAGCAGCTACAGTTATGCAGCTTGAAGAAGCATCGTTTACAGCAGCGATCTGTAAGGAGGCTAGAGCCACTCTAAACTCAAGTTCTTGTAGAAACAACATAAATAAGTGAAGCTTTTACCTATGAATTACTACTGCGGCCTATCTTGAAATCTTATTGTCTTGTTGATCTCTTAGTTATTTCTAGGTTATTTAATTAAATTGATTTTGTTCATATTATTTTATTTTTCTGGTCTACGGCGTTGTTAGACAAGTGTAATAACGCAAATTATGCGTTAATAAATTGATATTCGTAACACCTTACAATCTATAGTGTACTATTATTTCCGCTCATTATCGGATTAACATAAAATTTCACTTTCGCAAAAAAACACAATAGCAAATTTATAAACGAGTGTTTTATTATTAGAGTAAAAAAGGGTAGATTGCGTTTTTTGCAGTTGTTATAATTTGACGTTCTTATAATTGATTACTTTTGCGAAAGTGAAAACACACCACAATCTATACTATAATAATAATATATCTATCTATATTATAGATTCTATATATTTATTAGCGTGAATCAATATACAATACATACACAAGCATGATTAACTTTAGAAAAAGCTTAGCTGAAAAATAAGGAATTTCAAATCATAATAAATTTAGTTAGAAGTAAAATCATCAGACAGTATAAAATTTAACAGTACTATATTCTTTTCCATTATGGCTTCGAAACCGATTAATATCCATTGGATTAGAACAAGTTCCCAGCCATACTAGAAAATTATGTAGAGCGTCATATTACAGGCAATTTTTCAGGAATATTAAAATAAAAATTGGAAATACTATTATCCAAACAATCGGTCTTTTGTTCTTTAATTATATTTACACTAGCGGCTTCGCCCCTAGCCTCTAGGGGCTTTGACCCAAGAGGTGATAAAAATTTTTTTTTGGCGAAATTCGTAAAAGGACCAAGGAAATCTTCAGCAAAAAAAAATGGGGGGGGATTTTTTTGTTTTTAAGGGGGGTTGGGGGTGTCCCACCCCCCAAGAAAATAGCCGAAAACCACCACAGGACCAGTAGGTATATTCCCTGAAGAGTAGAATCCAATCGGTTCATTGGTTACCGAGATCTTAAGGGACGGACAGACAGACGGACAGACAGACAGACGGACGGACAGACATCATTCTACTTTGTATTATAGATAAGGTTTTAATCAGTTTGTCAAGACGATTACAGTTTAGAGTAAATTATGAGATATAGAGTAGCTACGACCTAGTGAACAGAAAACGTGCCCAAGTTTGTAGTAAATCTGTAATAAAAACAGTTACTTCTTATGTACCCACTATTATGTTAGGAAAAGCTACTCTATATCGAAACTAAAAAGTGTTCTCTTAGTCTTAAATGACGTATTTAGTTTTTTGTTTTGTTTTATCCGTTAAGATCTCGAAAACCAATTAACTGATTTAGTTATTTTTTTTTATAAAGAAGCTTCACATAGTTCTCTGTATAGTTTTATTATTGCTTGGTTATTTTATTTTTGAATTAATCTCTTGAAATGGTTTAAGGTTAATTTTTTTAACCCATCGCCCCATCCCCCCTTCAAATAGAGAGAACAATCAGTTATGGGTTTTCTTTAAAATGAGATATTTAAAGTACTTGTTAAAGTAATATTTTTACTATTGTAATAATACTAAGTTTTACTATTGTACATGATTGTGCTTGTTTATTTAACAGCCTGTATTTTACATAATGCGAATTAGACGTAAATAAACTATCATGAATTTATAAGTCGGTAGAATCCTTTCTTCTGCTGGTAGAAATTAATCTTTATTTTTAGATTATACATAATGCAAAATAGACATTGATCATCTGTAATACAAAGTAGTGCGATTAAAATGTAAGATTTCGTTAACCACCTAATCGATTGAGCACTACTTTTTAGGAACATACTCATTGGATCTGTGATGGTATTTTCTTGGGTGGTAAACTGCTTCTCTTGCCTACCTAGATTACATGATTCAGTTGTAAATAAAGGTATCCTATAAACTTGTGTTAAAATAATTATCATGAGCAGTGCATCTGTAATAACCTTTTTACATCAAGTTTGTAAAAAAAGGTTTTCATAGATCAATGAAAATTAATAGATCAAAAACATGGGTATAATTTGATTCAGAAAAGGAGAATTACTTTTTTTCAAATACTTATCTGAAATCAATCAGAAGAATTCTAAAATGAATATTTATTAAGGGTTATTATATATTATAGTTTATTATGAAAAATGGTTAAATTTTGAATAGATGACGTATGACTATAATAGTAAAACATAGGTATAGGGTTTAAGATTTTAGCCTTGTACTCACTTTATATACAGGGTGAGTCAGAATAAACTGAGTTTTCCGATTTTCTGATACAACCAGTAGGAATATGGAAAAAACAATTATAGGTCCTTGTTCTCTATAAAAATATACATTAAACTTAGAAAAGGTGTTTTTGAATATCTCTGAAAACAACGGCGCTTTTTAGAGCACAAAGATTTCAAAAAGTGTGTGTGATGACTTTTTCGGCTATTATTTTGTACTTTTTAGGTAGATTTATTTGTAATAAAAAATGTCTACCATTCTAAAATTGCTACCTAAATCCCCCCCCCCCTCCCCCTGAATTTCCTCTATATTTTGTGCAAGACTGGATTTAATCTCCAAAATCTCCGCCTCCTTTTGACAAATTATACTTGTGTGTTATAATCCATCATAATAACTTCATTTAAATAGGGTAGGGTTTCTAAAAGGCATTTTTATTTTAAAAATTCAAACCTTGATAACTTTTATCTTTATCTTTAGAGATTTTTTTGTCAAATAAAAAGGTTTTTTTTTCTTTTTACTGTAAGCTACGTTATTACAGAAGATTCTTTTAAACCACATGCATCACAATCAAGAAATATGAAAAAATGACAAATTGCAGTATTCTAAAAATGCTTTTGTGAGGAGCCAAAAAGCATTTCACCTTTAAAGCTCATTAAAGTACTTTTCTTAGACCTTTTTCTAAATAAATATTGAAATTTTAAGATTTTTTTAATACAAAATAGATGAGTTATTTTAATATTTCTTGATCAACATTTTTCACACAAGGCATTTTTTGACACCATACACCTATCATAAAGGCCGCATTTTTAGAGATAATGAAAAACACCTTTTACAAGTTTGATGTGCTTTTGTACAGAGAACAAGGACATATAATTCTTTTTTCTGTATTCCTTCTGGATGTTTCTAAAAATCGAAAAACTCAGTTTTTTCTGACTCACCCTGTAGACCTTTTTTACTAATTATTGCCAATTCTTAAATTCTAAAATTACATATATAAAATAAAAAAGGTTAAAAATGTATCATTATCTTTTTCTTGTCTATTTTATCTTTAAAAGGGCAGGCTCTAGATTTAAGAAAACTCATTCATACAAAACTAATAAAAATATAAAGTTAAACTTGTTTCCTTTTCAACCTCTTGACTTTATATTAATCTCCGCCCTAATAAAAGTTTTATAGTGCTTATTTTCAATTTTCCGCTTGAAAAGGTTGTGATTTTAGGAAAGAGGTTTTGTTTTACGGTTGATAGTGTTTTTTCACAGTAGCTAATTTTGTCAATGGTCAAAATTGTTTCTATTATTTACTTGATTTTGTGTTTTAGATGGTTAAACAATGTTTTTTGGTAAAGTTACAGAGTAGCAAAGCCTTGGCCAAAGTGTTGAATTGATGCATATCCTATTTATAAAGAATTAAGGTTTTTTGTCTGTAGCTTATGCTTTTGATAACGTCTGAAAATATTGAGTTATCCATTTAAGGGACACTTTGCATTGGTCCTAGGATGGTTTTAGGCAATTCTATTTTCAGATTTATACCTCTTCTAATACAGAGCCCCTAGAGTCTAGTAAAGATATAATTTATTGGCACATTTAGCTTGAGAATCTTTTCTTTGTTAAGATTATCTTCATTATTTACACAGAATACTAAAAACCTTAATTGTTACATAAAAAATGAGGTACAAAACTACATCTCATAAAATCTAAGTTTCATTCAAAAAAAATTAAATTTTGCTAACTTCTAATCTTATCTTTATTACATTAACATAACATGAACTGTGATTTTAAGGAAAGTATTGTTTTAGGGTTTACTACATAAGTTAAGTTAGCTACAGAAATGCAGGGATTAGGATAAGACAGAATAATTTATTTTTATCCAAAAACAAAGACTTACTTTGATATTTCATGCTGTAATTGATATCAATCAAGAAAATAATGAAATATTTAAACGAAGCTGTTAATTTGGGTGTTATTGAAGGTCTGGAAGAAAAATAGTTTTTTTTCAGTTATCATTAGCTTGTTCGAATGGCTAATCGATATATTATTACTTGGATTTTGCACCAAAGTGATACTCCAAGCTGGCTAAAATAACGATAACCCCCAACCACCCCCGTTGCCCCTCCCCTTTTACTGGATTAACTAGCTGACCAATAAATGACTTTAGCAACCTAAATTGAAAAGTTTTTCCCTGTCAATATGTATATCCTAGTATTCTATATTCATTGAGCGGCTTGCTTCAGTTATCATATCTATGATAGGAATCAAAATAGTATTTTTTAGTGTGCCATACATCTCTGTCCCTGAAAGGCTTGACCCTAGTTGTATTATAAAGGGATATATAACAAGTTATTTATTAGGGTGACACAAAACAGAATGATGTCTTTTTGTTAATTCTTCCCCTTTATTTTCGCCGTTTATGTTTTTTTATTTACCTACCAGTGCTACCTGTTTTTAAAACCAGTATTTCTAACTAAAAATCAATCATGTTAATAATTTTTTTCTTAAATCTTAATGAACAGAAAGAGATACGCATATTGCAACTTTTCTATACTACTAAAATTTAGAAATAATTTTAAACATCAAGCATAATTTAAGTGAATGATTTGTCATTTTTGTATATTATCAATGGATGACCAAGTTGTTTTTCAGTAGCGTAGCTACTTTACAATTAAAGTTTGACCTGTCTGTCCATCTACACTATAATTGTTGAAATTGTTGAACACTCCTAATCTTTTATATGTTTTATAATTGAAATTAAAGTTTTGGAAAGTATGGGAAGAATGTTTTGAACAATGTATCCTTATTATTTAGATAAATTTTTCTTGATTTCTTAGGGTTTGCATTCATGAATGATGATATCCTTGTCATAATCTAAAGTATCTTCACAACTACTTTTTAATGCATTATGATCAAAGCTATTACCCTATTATTATTATTAAGATCTTAAAAAGCTATAATAAAATTTTAAACACTGTCTTTGAAATTCGTCAATATTTAAACTGATACCTTCTGCTGCTATGTTAGTTAGATGTGATTTAAAAAAGAAGGTTAAAAGTAATTAGAATACTCTCATTGACTTAGAATGAATTCTCGTTGCCTTAGGATAAATAATAAAAAGAAATTATCCATAACAATTGTATTTTACTTTGTTTGTTAAAATGATTTATTCTTTTAGAAAAAAATCATACAAAATGAAATAAGTAAAATACGAAATAAAAATTAATAAAATAGATATGTGTTAGTAGGTTAAGGGTTAGCTGTTATACATATCTATTATATAAAGTAGTAAGCTTTTTTCAGTCTGTAGCGAAGGATCTCGCTAACCAATGAACTGATTTGGTTCTCCTCTACAGTGAAGCTTTTTAAAGGTCCTAAGGTGGTTTTAGGCTATTTTTTGCCCTTCCATATCCCTGTGAATATAGAGCCCCTAAATGCTGGGGGTGCAGCGGCTAGTAAGATATAAATAACTAACATAATAAACTAAATACACAATTAAATTAATAATGTTTAAATTGGTTTGGTGTTTGAGTTTCAGTTTGTTGGTTGGTTGGTTGGTTTGATTGATAGCAAGCATTTTGGGCAGGAGTAGATTATGGAGTTGGAGGTTTCCCAGTTTCAGCTTACTGGGCTCTTTTGGGGTCTTACAAAATTGATGAAAAGTCAAAATTGTAAGGTAGTCTTATAGTAAAAAAGACTACAAAGGTTCTTGTCAAAGATTTCTTAAAATTCACAATAAGTGATCCGCTCCTTGACATATGCGGATAAAGATAACCCCATGACATGGGGGAGAATGCACCAGAATAAAAGGAAAATATATTTCCCTTTTTCAGACAATAAATAGAATAGTAATAGAACACAGAAATCAGGCAGGAAGACATTCAATCCAAAAGGGGTATAACAGGTGCAGCAGAAAGGGGTGGAGGAAGGGATGGTGGCAGAAGTTGGAGGGTACTACGTCAAACCCTAGATACGTCAAACAGTAGATGCGACAAACGCTAGACAGACAAACAGTAGACAGACAAACCCTAGACACGACATACGCTAGATACGACAAATGCTAGAATGCGACAAACGCTAGAATATGACAAATACTAGATTTTTTCTAAAGGCGACAAACAGTAGATACGACAAACGCTAGAATTAATTCTATTATATCTATAATAAAAAGAATGATAACTGTCTGTCCGTATGAAGCATAAGATCTCGGCAACCGCGGATATTAATGGGCTCTACTCTTCAGGGAATATACCTAATGCTCCTGTGATGGTTTTAAGCTATTTCCGGGGGGGGGGGGGGTGGACCCCCCAACCACCCCCGTAACAAAAAAATTTATCAACCTCTTGGGGCAAATCTGCAGGGAAAGGACAATGATATAAGAGCGAGAGGGGACAATGGGCTGTTTATTACACTAGTCCCCAAAGTTTTATAAGAACGTTTTTTTATTCGTTGACTAAACAACTTTTGTTACCTAAATGAATTTTGATTGGTTGGTTTAATAAGTTGAGTGTTCAAACGTTTCAACCTCTAATTTTACGCTATGTACATAGATTTTTCGGCAATTATCTTATCATTTTAGATCCCTGCATGGATAGATTTTTGAATTTAGTATTTATGAACAAAAATATCAATGAATATTCTATAAGTTTAAATTCTAGCGTATGTCGCTTCTAGTGTTTGTCGCACTTTAAAATTCTATCGTTTGTCGTGAAATTGAAAATTCTACTGTTTGTCGCAGTCTAGTGTTTGATGCATCTATTGTTTGTCTGTCTAGCGTTTGACGCATCTACTGTTTGTCTGTCTAGCGTTTGTCGCATCTACTGTTTGACGTATCTAGTGTTTGGCGTAGTACCATTTTACTAAACAAATTAAATCTACAATATATTTTATTAAAGGCACCCTAATACATAAAAATCTTTTGTTTTTATAACCTCACCCCCTTTTAAATGTAAAAACGTCTTTGAGCTATAAAGTTACAAATCACAGGGGTAAAGGGACTTATTGAGATGCCCTTGAATGTGGTTGTTTGAAAGTAATTGTCGTCACATTGTGTCTGTCATTCTGTCCTTCCTTCCGTTTGTAATGTGCTCTCTGTTCGGTTCTTTATATGAAATTACACCCTAAAGGAGGGCGAGGGAGATCAGAAAAATAACCTGAAACCAAATTTATCTACATTTCTTTCTTTTTTTATGTTTCCTATTCTCTCCTTCTCTCTCTTTCTCTCTTTTACTCACTAACGCTCTCTCTTTATCTGACTTTTAGGCTAGAGCTGACATATTGGTGGCAAAACATATTTTCATGTCCACAGACCTATTCCTGTATCCCTATCGGAATGTCAACACTGTAACACTAAAATTATCCACTAAGTCACTTTTTTACACCAAAATTCGTTAACTGGGGGTCAGGGGGGATATTTTGTTAAAATTAGAGTTGTTTACTTTTAGGATAAGTCCGTACGTCAATCCGTATTCCCTCTGTAAGAATTATGGCATGTTAGAACGTTCTATTGCTTTCAAACCTTGCATGGAGCTCCTGAACAATTACCAAATTTTTACATGACAGATTTTTCTTATTGACTTTTTAAACCTATTTTTAATAAAGAAGGTGTATCAACTTTTTTTTTATAGCTAGCCGGTTCTTTTAGTAAGTAGTAGATGTAAAATTTTTCATAGAATTCAGATATGCAATCGGTTTTTTTGTAGACCTCTTATTTTTTAAGTAATTTAAGTTTAAAAAAAAAAATTAAGTCGATTTTAAGGTACTAAAATGCAACAAAAAAAAAGAAAGAAAATGGCCATTATGAACAAAAATAGTAAGATCTTTAATTTGACACCTTACTTTTTCAATTCTGTCAGGTAATTATTGAAAAAATCGATTTTTTTAAACCCACGAGAATAAAAACTTTGAACTTATTTTTTTCATTCCCCAGGCATAAGAAATAGGCATTATATATACTGTTAGAATGAGAAAAGTATTACAAATCCTTTCTAAGCAAAATTGAAACAAAAAGTTTACAATATAGTATATAAACTACAATAAAAGGAATTATATGAAAATATCATATTATATTATACAGGCAACGTCTTAATTCTTGAATTGAGTATAAAAATGGGAAGGGGGTAAAGAGGGGGTAAAGAGGGGGTAAAAAAGGGAAGACGATAGTGTTGCCTGAACAAAAAATATAATTGGCCATTTGTTTATTTTTTATTTTTTTACTTTTTTTCAATTTTGCTTACAATGGATTCGTAATATTTTTCTGATTCTAAAGGTATATATGAACCCATGTTTTTATGTCTGTTTGAGAAAATATTAAGGTTTAAAGTTTCTATTAAACCGAGGTTAAAAAAATAGATTTTTTCAATAATTACTCAAAAGAATTTTAAAAGTAAGGTGTCAAATTAAAGATCTTACTATTTTTGTTCATACTGGCCATTTTCTTCTTTTATTTTGTTGCGTTTTAGTACCTTAAAACCGACTTAATTATTTTTAAAAAAAACTTAAATTACTTAAAAAATAAGAGGTTTACAAAAAAACCGATTGCATATCTGAATTCTATTAAAAATTTTACATCTACTACTTACTAAAAGAACCGGCTAGCTATAAAAAAAAAGTTGATACACCTTCTTTACACTATTCTAAGACATGAAGATAAATTTTACTTTAGCAATCATTTTCAGTTTGCCATTTTGTCTCTTGTAGAAGTGAATCAAGCAATGCTAAGATTGGTCGTTTTTTGGTTTATTCTTTAATAGTTTGATGTTGGCTTGTTATAGATATTTCCTTCCTTGTTTAAATCTTAACTTTTAGTTTGTCACAGGGGAAAATTTGATTTTACATAAAAAGCTAATGTTATGTAAACAAGGAAAATTACGTCCAAAACGAGTGAAAAAGCAATAGATCTGGTTTGGAAGGTTTAACAGGTCTACTTTGAAAAAAGATTGTGTTGTTAACAACTTTGGGGACTTTTTTATTGAGTTTTGATTGGTTAGTTCATTAGTTGAGTGTACAAATGTTTCAAGCACTACTTGTCATCTGCAGATGGCATAACTTTGTGTATCATCATTATGGATGTACATCAATTTATCGACCATTATCTTATCCCTTGATAAAGATAATCTTATTTAGATGAAAATACTTGTATGAGAAGCCAGAAATATGTAAACAAAAAGAAAACAAGCATAAATACATTAATAAATACATTATGTTAACAAAGTTGGAATCAGTAACATTAATTTTAGTATGTAGAAACATATTGTCCATCATCACCAATAATTATTTTAAGGAGTGTAATTTGTTTATCAAAATTGAGGCTGTATAATTAACATTAAATAATTATACAATTGTCTTATCCCTTCAGGTCCCTGATTATCTCCGTTTTGTGTGCACATTTAGTGTCAATGTTGCTTCTCTAAAACTAGGTTACATCATTACAGTGTTTAAAATTCAGGTCTTCTCTGTAGATTTTTTAGTGAAGATATCCACAGCAATTAGGCTTACTAAGGAATAGGATAAAAACAACATTGAAAGTCAGTCTGCTCCGTGACAACTTTCTAGCTGCTTTTTAAAATTTGTTTTTGAGATGATATTCTAGAGAGTAAAGCTTTGTTTCGTGCCTCCATCTATTAACAATGGATAAATAATGTTTTTATTTTCTTATGTAGGGGATTATTGAATAGCCTTAGTAATTCAATTTAGTTTTTGAAGCCTTACAAAGTTATTTGTTATTGGAATGGTGTGGTTTATTTACAGCATAATACTTAATATTTCTAGTTGTTTTCAAGCTACGTTCTTTTTAAAAAATCCCAATTAAGCCATAACGTAGCTAAGAAGTCGTATCAAATAACATATAGGATAAAAATTTGTTACCAAAAAATTTGGTCGAGGGATATTTTATTAAAATAAAATGGAAGAACTAAGATAGTTTGCGTTTGAAATTATAAATATTATGTAACAATGTTCTACTGGCATGCCCTATAACAAATTAAAGACAAATTGTAAAACAGATTATGTTGCATTATTGCCACTCCAATCTATAAAATTGAATATAAGAAAAAGAACATTGCTATTAGTATAAGATGCTTTAAGATTTAGTTTATGCTACTCTATGGCCATTACAAAAAAGTAGAAATTAAATTAGTAAAAAAAACTAATTTTAACCTATTAACGGCGCCGGTTTTTTGACGATTTTTGTCATTCCCGAGGTTAGATGGGCACATTGGGTGGGAAGGAGTTGTTTTATTAAGTTGACTCCGAATTACTTTGATTTAGGCAATTCAATTTAAATTTAAATACATCCAACCGGTTTTTGTCCAGATTAAGTTCAATTGGACGCGGTTTTTATATTATTTGGACATTAATGTTACCCTCGCCGCCGATAATGGGTCATAAGATTATGTTGTTCTATAGCCATGCCTAGTAAGGAAATAGAATAGAAGACATATAAATTAATTTATATTAGTATTAGATGCCATCAGGGTCCTTAAGGGATAATACAATGGCCGTTACATAGATGAACATTTAACATCCCCTATTATGGTTAACAAAATTACCCCTTTTGTAGATTACAAATGGTAGTTGAAACGTTTGGACACTCAAATATATGAACCAACCAATCAAAATTCAATAAAAGTCCCCACGGTTGGTAGGTCAAGGAATATATTATAAGACTTTGGGGACTAGTGTAATAAACTGCCCTATGACTCTCCCTCCATTAAATGCCATACTGTATAGGAAACAATTCAAATGCCACACTAAAAAAGGAAATTAAAAAGAAGACAAAGAAAATGGGATGCCATTGAAATGCTAAATTTCCAATAGTTTATAGGATAACTAGTGGCTGCGGCCCTAGCATCTATGGGGCTGAAAAAAGTTTACAACCATCCCAAGACTCAAAATCTGAAAATAAGAAAGCTTATACCATCACAGGACCTTTGAAAAGCTTCCCTATAAAAGATAACCTTTTTAATTTAGCAGTTATAGAAATCTAAAGTTTCAGACAAAAAAATCTAAAGATTGCTATATATAATAGGATAATATTAGATTAAAAACAAAAAGAGTAAAATGATAAATGTGCGTACTAATATTCTATAAATTTAGAGTTATTGTGTATGCAAATAATAAAATGTTTACCCTTTTATAATCATTATTTACATAAATTGATTTTAATTTCCATTATGCTTAAATCAATAATTTACCCTCTTTTTGTCTTTTGTTTACAAATTCTAAAGGATTTAATCTTGTTTGGATTCCTAAACATTTAAATTTTAAATAAAAAGTTACACTGTTACAGGGATTGATTTTTTAATAAAAAGTAAAAATAAAGTTTAAGAATACAAGAAACCTCGGGTATAGTCCCTTTCGTGGCATCGCCTCTTAAGAGGTGTTTCGTCGTATTTTCACAGCAGCTTTTTATAGGTTATTTTAGGATAGGTTAGGTGATTGCCCCAGAGAAAATCTACTGTGAAAATACGACGAAACGCCCATTAAAGGGACTGTACCCGAAACCTTTAGGGGAACTCTGTACCTAATATTCCTTAATAAAGTAAACGATGATAGCCAATTGATCACATAATTGCAATTATTTGATCTTATAACTTTTGTCTTGAAGTCCAAATGGTACCTTTTGCTGCACCTTAGTAGATACACTTTTCCTATCCTTCCTAATTTGTCACGCATTTGACATATAGTAGGAACAGGACTCATTTTAAGCATCTAAAGCACTATCATGTGCTAGGTTGAGGTTAATACCCCTCTATTGAAAATTGAAACTAGGAAGTATTATCCTTTTTTACCCCTTTTGATTTAACACCCCTCTTGTAAATTGCTGTGCACGCCATTGATCTAAAATTAAAAACGCGATGGAGATTCGAACCCATCACATAACCACAGAACTACCGACCAACAAACCACCAATTCCTTATCCAAAAAGGTGTTTCCTTTTTTATAAAAAAACAAAAATAAATACAAAACTGTAAATTAAGTTTTCATAAAAATTTTCTTCGGTTCTTTTTCTTTATTATCAGGGATAGAGGGAGAGAGCATTAGCTGATAAATCAATCTTTACAATAATATATTGAGTAGAAAATTGAATTTGTTGTAGGGACTATTAAGAGTAAGGTTTAGTCGTAGATATCCTTATATAAATGTAACAGGATCTGTGTGTGTGTCTATCATAAAGGATCTCGCTAACTGCTATAGTTGATCTTCGTACAGGTCTTTAAAAGGTTTATAGCTATTTTGGGTGAAGGTACTACAATCCTCCTAAAAGAAATCGCCTTTAGAAAAAAATGAGCTCCTACAATTTTTTACTTTTCTTTCTAAAAACAAAAAATGTAAGTGATGGGGGTGTCGACTACCCCCCACATCAATTTATGTGCCCCTAGAGACGTAGCTGCTAGTTTTACATATTGACCTATCCCTATATCCCTGTTTGAACATGTAATTGAAAATAAATTGAGTTTTACAGCAATTATAGACAGAAAGATATATTCTTAAAAACAATTTCTATTATGTAAAGTAGATAGATTATCTTGTCTGTAGCGAAGGATCTCGTTGACAGCTGAATTGATATGGTCCTCCGTTACGGTGAAGCTTCTTATAGGTCCTGGGATGGTTTTATGCCATTTTATTTTTATGAAAAGTCGGGGACTGCGCATGAAATTGTTAGAGTAGCCGCTCATCCTAAAAAGTCTTATGTATTAATATTCATTGAAATATTTTTATTGTTTGAAATATTTGTCAGTTTCCGTGGACAATTATTTGATTAGGGACGGCGAGTCATTTCTTTGGAAAGGATCCTCTCAACTTTAGTGCTCATACAGAATTACACAAAAAGTTGGGGACATGTTGATAAATAAACCGAGTTTGGACATATACATTCTTTTGCAGTAATTGCAAGGCACCAGAAGTATTAGGTACTTGGAGAACCATGCTGACTAAAAATCAACAAATTTCATTCTTATTTATCAAGAAATCTTTATTTATCTTTAACTATTAGTTATTTACCCCCCCCCCCCCAAACAATTTTGGGGGGGTAAATACCCCCCCCAAAATAAAAAAATCTGTAATAAAAAAAATTTTTTGCGCGCTTCGCGCGCATTTTTAATACTAAATATTTAATAAAATTTAAATTACCCCCCCAAAAATTTTACCCTGGGGGTAAATTTTGGTGGGGGTAAACTTTTTTTTTTTGGGGGGGGGTAAAAAAAAATTTTACCCCCCCCTTAAAATGTTTTACCCCCCCCCCAAAAAAAAAATAGCTTGGACGTCTATGGACTGAATGAAACTGAGTATTTGTCTACCGTTTTTCCGCCGTTTTTTTTATTAACAATTAGTTTTGGTACTTCCGTTTATAGTAAAACTGTAAAATGGTATATTAATATGTTTGGGATGAAATGTTTGTTACTCAATGTTTGAGTCTTCAAAAAAAACTTAAAAAACAACAAAATTTTTTTATTGTATTGAAAGAACGACTAACATGGAGTTTATTTAATTATTTTTATCTCAATTCTTTATCTATAAAAAGAACAGGATTAGAAATAAAGTAATTGAAGGATTTCTTAAAACACGCATTTAGAATAAAAAAAAAATTTGTAAGGATGCGTAAAAAACCATAACCCTATGGATTTTCTTTGGTATGATAGATTTACTTGCATGATTAAGAAAAAGTTTCGTTATATCAGTACTTTATACTGTAGATATTTCAATATTATGTCAGCCATTTTCGATTTCATGTCAAAAATTTTGAGAGGGGTTCTGGATGGGAATTTAAATATGAATCCTTTTGTTGAATAAGATATATGAATCGAATCAGCCTTACTTGCTGAATGATTTAACAATAAGGAAGACATTATCAATATCAATATCAAGTGAAGCGCTAACTGTTATAGGAATCATCATGCAAAGTTTGAAATCGATAGGACAATGTTAGCTACCATGTCTAAATTAGCGAAAAGAGCTTACCGTGTGGGCGTAAGTGCGATTGGTCCGACCCTAATTATAAAAAGTCTTCGTTTGTAAAAATAGATTATTGAAAATATCATCAGAGCATATGTCCTCATTTTAACTAAAAAATCACGAAACCTTTCACCCTAAAAATCTACTACCTAACTATGAATTGTCAATTTGAAAGTTATTCTTTACTATCTTGAATAAAATAGTTTGTTGAAGTAAATTTAAGTATGCAAATAGGTGTTTAAACGTTGCACTAGATTAAAGAATACATTTTTAAAGCCATTAACAGAAAGTTTTAAAAATACTATAGAAGTTATTACAGCAAATGTTACATAACTGGATATATTATTTCTTAGATCTTACACCAGATTTTCATATTTTCTAAAAAAGTAAAACTCGCAGCGGGCTAAAATAACAATTCTCCATTCCAACCACTTCAACCCAATTAACCCTACTACAATGTTAGCACCTAAATTGATGGGAATTTTACCCCAGTCATTATATAAACGTATGTATATTCTATGTACATTGCTGCTTTATAAAAATAAAGAAAGCCAAAAGTTACTCAAAGCTTTGTTTTCAGTGGATAATATTTTCCTTGTTATGTACTGTATTAATACCTTTCTGTTAATGAACTTAAGAAGGAGTTTATTCATTTGCTCACCAAACTTTATTTTATAGTCCAAGTTTTGTTTTAAAAATTTTCAACTTTTCTGGAAAGTAGTTCCAAATTAAAGGACAGGTACAATCTTTTTCTATAAAGTAGTTGTATGTTTGTCCCAAAAGATCTCGTAATCTTTATTAAAAATTGAGGATAGGGGGGTGGGGGGGGGATGTGAGCGATGCAACACCACCCTAAGAAAAAGTACCTCCATCCCCATATTCGTTTAATAAAGTTTAGGTAAAGAAGGGGAAAGAAACAACAATAAAAATTAAATTACACGATTGAAACCAAATAAAAATTTGTATTAGTTGATAAATACGTGATAGAAACCACTAAACTAAATCTGTGTCTTTCCTATTTTATTTTTAAATTTTTCGAATTTATTTGTTGAAGTTAAAGTTTGAAACTGTACTGAAAAATAACAGTAAGCAGTTTTCTTCAAAAAGTTTCTTAATTGTCAATTTCTATTTTATTGAATGAGGAGCATTGCCCTACATGTAAAATTAGTTTTTGAACAAAAAAACTCGCATCCACATTATTTTTCGTTTATAGATTACTTTGCTAATAACATAAACATGTCTAATCGTTCAAGGAATTTATATGATAAATTAAAAGTAAAAATTTAGTATTCTAATATGCCTATACCTTATCACCAGAGGAATCTTATTTACTTCCACAATCGTTGCTAACCTAAATTGTAGGTAAGCTTCCATTTAACAATTTTACGTTGCTGTGTCCGATGATCTGAAAATGGTTTACGAATAGATTTATTATCCTAGGTGGTTAATAAGATACAATCATCAACTTGACCAGATGAAATTTAATTGTTTATAGCTGACACATTTGAAAACTTCCCTTATACAAAAATGTGCACACTTTCTAGCAATAATGTCGTCGGATTGTCCCTAAACTGTATAACCATTGGTCCATTTAGGGTATTGTTCATCTAGTCCTTGTATATTTATTGGTTTTCATGAGTTGGTAAAACTATCCCTTCGACAATTTACGACATGTTACGCTCCATAAAACTCTTTGAATATATTATTCCTCATAATATAGAATATCTAGATATTTTACATGGAAAAGGGATAATGTAACGCTTTTCTGATAATACTCATTTAATACCAGTAGCCAGCCGTTTTTGGGACACTTGTTTTGGACTACGAGGAGGCTTTCTTGAAAAGGAAGCATTTATTGTCATTGATTTATCGTATTCCCTGTATATTCCACTAACAAGTTCGTCCATTCAAAACTTTCAAAATAATATGTTTTTTCATTAAAGCTAAAAAATGGCAAAACTTTGATTGAATTGTGATCGTATGGTTTAACATCGATTACTAGGTTAAGTTAAGAACTGTGTTATTATAAGATTTTTGATATTTGAAATATAATTGCCGAAGTTATTACTATTTAGCTGCATTTTAGGAACACCAGTTCACTTTACATTCAAATGTGGATTGAAAAGTTTGAAATGGTAGGAGAGAGAGTACGGCAATTTAGCGATAGGGTATGCTTACAACTTTTTGTATATCTTCAAAACAGCTAATTTGCAGGGCTAGGGCTAGGCTGGGGGGAAAAGCTGATTGAATGCACGAAGCATTATGTAGACCTGCATCTTTTTTAAAACTAGATATGTTCTAAAATATAAGTATACCAATAAATGTATGAGTCTAGATGTATCGCGCGAAAATACCAAACCTAAGTGGTGGGGACCTTTTTCGAATGCTAGCCTATTGCTTTCTGCTTTGCTTTGTTTATATTTTCGACACTTTTGGCTGGTATTCAAAGACCCAATTGATGTATTAACCCCATGTAGAGTTACAAACAGCTTATGTCCCCTCTATTCTTTTACTTTAATTGTGTACCTAATTATTATTTAAATGCACTTTATTAACTGTTTCATTAAAACACTATAAACTTTGGCTGTTAATTCGAGCAGAGAATATTTTATTTCTCTGATTTTTCCAGAAGTATGACTCTTAATATTTTTTAAAACGAAGCTTTGCTATTCTACAGTAAAGATGTTTTCGTCAGTCAGATATTCAAAATATTGTTTTAGATGAGTTAGATATGGTTTGACTTGTCAAGAACTTAAAAAATATATCATATAACGTCATAATGAATTTTTATTTAAAGCAAGACTTCTTCAAATAGGTGTGACCAAGTGATTGTTTTTTACCTAACTCTTAAGGGTATAAGCATGGAGAAGGAAGGCGCAAAGCTTTTAGTTTAGAGATTCAAAAGTTTATATTATGTACTTTAATCACCCGTGTGCATAAACAAGGATGACAACATCTATATGTAGCGAATCACAAACAATGAAAGATTGTTGTGATCTCTCATAACAGCTGAGGTAAACACTAAACACCTTTCTAATTTATATGCATATTTTAATTTTCTCAGAGCATAACCGACAAACCGACGGATCTAGTTTTTTTTATATCAAATCAGATTAATCTTTTCTGAAATCTTACACATTTTGTCTTAAGAATATTTTTCTCCAACTCTTCTTCTAAGTCTTATTGTGAACTCGTGATTTAAACAGCTTAAATATCCATGAATTACATGATTTACATACATTTCAATCATAACATCACAATTCTACTGAATACATTAGAAACCTCTGAAAATTTCAGTGTTTGGTAGCCGCCATTTTCTTTTTTCTCTCTGACAGTTTTGGCGATAGAAAAAGTAATGCTGCTTATTGCTGATATTTTGATATTTTTTGCAGGGAGGGAGGGGACAATACACTAGTCCCCAAAGTTTTTTAAAAACATTTTCTTGTTCATGGGCTTAACAAATTTTATTCGTTGGTTCATTAAATTGAGTGTCCAAGTGGTTCAACCACTAATTGTAATCTAGAGAAGGGGTAATTCTGTATTTCACCATTTGGGATTTAATAAATTTATTGGCCATTGTCTTATCTCTGTAGATCCCTGTATTTGATGGCTACGAATTGTAACAAAGCTGTGAGATTAGGCAGATATTCTTGCAGCAGCTGTAGGGCTTGGATTCTGCGAATTAGTATGTCTGTGTCTGCGAATTGATGAGGTTTTATGCGGATACCGACACCAATCCTATTTTATAAAGAAGTGCGGTTTTTAAGATCTCGCTAACCACTGATCCCATTGAGTTCTCCATTTTCGGGAAGCTTTAATTATTTAGTTGCCAGGATAATTTTAGGCTCTTTAATTCAAGTTTGGATTGTTTTAGGCCATTTCACTGTTTTCCCTCGCATCGAATAGTGTCCAAAACCCGGCTGCGGATGCCCACTCTTGAGAATTACATGAATATTCCTAATGTAAACATAATAGAAATGCATTCAGGGACACTGATTCTAAGGGATAAGACAATAGACAATAAATTTATACACAATTATGATAAACAAAATCACCCTTATTGTAGATTAAAAATATTGGCAGAGGTTCAGACATGCCTATAACAAATGACGTCATACTGGCCTACCATCGGCCACTTAAAATAAATACTGGCCTGTGATTGGTAATTTTGTCTGTATAATGGTCTATCATTGGTCATTTGTATTGAATGACATCATTTTTTACAGGCACTATAAAGAGCTTCAGAAAACGGGTATCTCTTAAAATGCTTACTACATTTTTAAACTAAAGCCTTGTTTTATATCTTTCAATGGATTATAGAATTTGCAATGAAAAAAACTGATAAGTTTGAAATTCTACAAAATTCTTGACTTATTCTATACTTTGGTTTATGTAACATTGTTGTGTATTAAATTTGAATTTGAATAGCTTTCTGATTTATCATCAGTCAACAACAAATATATTGGTCGCTAGCGAGAATGTTTTTACCAGCCAACAAGGATGATTAGTTTCAGAAAAGAAATGGAACGTCCGCCCCTACGTTTCTAAAGTTAAGCTTGACTGTAATTATATCATTTGCTTATAACTTGTAACAATTTTAAAGCTAAAGGTAATTTTAGTTAAATAAATAAGACATATTGATTGCTAAAAACTATTTTTGCAAACTTTTCTGCATTGAGTTAACATAAGGGTTTAGACGTTTTTAGACCTTAAGGGGCATACATCTTTAATTCATACATCATAATTCTTCTAGAAAGACCACAACATATTTCTTTGTGTAAAATTGTAAATTATATCTTTATTGTGAACACAATTATTGGAATACTTTTGACCTAAAAACCATTAGACATATGATATCTAAACCATTTTATGGTTTGGTAAATATTCATTCGTTCTCTTAAACAAACATTTGAAGATTTGATGCCTTTAAATAGCCCTGCAGCAATAATTAATATAAGACAGAACAGTAAATTATAATCCAGTAATAATGTACTGCATATAGTCTGTATACTTTACATGTAACTTAAGGTTGGAGGTACGCACATAATCAACTTATATATATAGAATATGTACTACTAGCAGCTACGCCCCTAGAAGCCTCTAGTGGCACTTTAAATGTTTTTTTTGTATATAAAATTGGTCTGTGTTACACTGTGGGCTACAATTGAATCAAGACAAAAGTAAGTGCCGAGCCCTGGGACCTATGTAGGGTGAAAATAGACATAAATCCTTGATGATTCCAGGTGGAGACAAAATATTTTAGCGGGGTCTTTTGGTTTTTTTTTCAATTTAAAGTTCTGAAAAAAAATTGAAAAAAATTGAAAAAAATATGAAAATCTTGAATAAAAAACAAATAAAAAATAATTTTTAATATTTTTTTTTTATTTAAAGATACAAACAACTTATATAAATACTATAAGCTTTAAAAAAAATCACAATTTTCAAATTTAGACTTTCAATATAAAGATTTGTAGAAAAAACCTAACAACAAATTCTAACATATTTCTGATCAACATAGCAATAAAACGTCTTTTGCAAAATCTTTCTCATCAAAAATAAATAGCACTTACTAAAGACTTTTTTTCATTTAAACTTAAACTTTTCACATTAATTAACTTTAAAGATTGATTTTTTAAAAAAGAAAGGTTGCGTGATTTTTTTATTCATAATTAATTGCCTAATTTTGAGATTCAGATAAAAAACCTTACTGCTTTATATCATTGGATACTCTACTAGCAGCGGCTACGCCTCTAGAGGCATATAGGGACCCTTAGGTTGGGGGGGAAGACGAACCCCACCTTACAATTACAGTTTTTTTTAATGAAAAAGTTAAAAACATTTATTTTGGAGAGTTGATTCTCTTGGGATAGTGATGGTACCCTTCCCCAAAATAGTAATAAACCTTAACAGGACATATAAGAAGCTACCATGTAAAGGAGAACCATATTGGTTCAGTGGTTAGTGAGATCCCTTGGTGCACAAAGACTTACATAGAACGTGTTACTTTATTATAAAGATACATATAAACACAGAAACTCTACAATCAGAGTATGTCTGTTTGTTCATCTGTCTGTATAAAAACATTACAGAATATATTTATTTGGTACTAGGGGATACGCTCCTAGAGGCCTTTAAGGGCACTTGAGAGGGGAAGAAGTGGTTGAATTCTACAACTAGATTTTTATTTTAGACTTAAAAAGAAAAAGTTATTTTTTGTGTGTGAAATGGGGTCCTTTTTTAGGGGTTGATTTCTCCTAGGATGGTGGAGGTACCCTCCCAAAATAAGTTATAAACCTTCCAAGAACCAATGAGAAGCTACATAGAAAAAAAAGAACCATTGATCATTGTTAATTACTATTCAGGGATCTAAAGGGATAAGACAATGACCGCTAAATTGATTTACATTCCCAAATATGATACATGGATAACCCTTCTGTATGTTTCAGTTAATGGTTGAATTGTTGGGCACTTAATTTAATAATCCAACCAAACAAAAATCGCAACAGGTCCCCTAAGTAGTTAAGCCAACGAATAACAAATTCCTATATTAAACTATGGGGACTAGTCTAATAAATAGCCCATTGTCCCATCTCGCTCTGCACGCTTTTCCTCAACAGTTTAGCGGATTTAAAACCGACACGCAACAAGCGGCCAATGGATCCTATAAATAGACACATTTTCTGAATCAAAACTGGTTTTACCTAAATTGTATCTGTTCCTTCTTCGCGATTATAGAATTTCAAAGATTTTAACCAAAAATGTGTGATGATTTGACTTTAAAATGGCCTTTGATGTAAAATATAGACACCGTATATTACCATTAACACATGAAAGCAGTAGTTGTTTTAAAAACCTTTTTTTTTGTAGATTAATTATAACTTATAAAATTGTCGACGGGGGTACCTTCTGACTTTAATTGATGCTTGTTTTTCTTCAAATTACCTTGAAATTTTAAACTTAGAAAGTAAAAACAGTAATAAAAAATAAACATATCATTTAACTAAAAATACTGGCACAATTGATTTACAACATATACTTTTTTTTTAAACTATCTAATTGATCTTATTTTTGAAATACTAATTCCTAGGACAACAAAGTTCAATGTTTAAAGCAAAGCATCTTTATAATCAAGTCCTAAAATGTAATTATGTCCGACTTTTATAACTTTATATTCTGATTATTCACTTCTTAAACTGCACAATGATAATGTCAGTTTGTCCTACGGTTTCATAGCTTCGCTTTTATAGATGTTGTCATCCTTGTTTATATAGAAACAATTAGCATTGACACTCGAATTTTGTATGTAAAAAAAGGCACGATTGTATAAAGTTATCAACCACATAAACAATAGATTGTTGAAGACATTAGGCCTTTAATTGATTATATCAAAGGACTGTTATTAATAAGTATACCTAGTCAAATTAGTTAACAACTTAATAGTTCATTATACATTAAATAACAAGGATGACAATTTCCATAAAAGTTAATCTATGAAAGGGTAGGACAAAAAAACATTAACAATTGTAGATTGTCATAACTGAATAAGCAAATATATATGTATAAGTCTAAAAAAATGTTTAAGGACATTCCTAATTTTTTAATATGCTTTGTTTATAACATTCTACCTTTTTGTAGCAGGAATATCAAAAATGTTTCAAATCAACTTTTGTAAATAGACAACGATTGTAGAATTGGTATGCTTTCTAAATCGTACCTTACTACTACTACAGAAATAACCAACCATGCCAAGTATAAAATCAATAGGACAATTATAAAATGCCTAAATTAACGATAAGATATATATGGACAGACAGACGAACAATAAATATAGAAAACCTAAAGACTAACCTTTATTAGTTTGTTAACGTAAATCCTGCATTATTAAAGATACTTGTTGTATGTATATGCTTCTATCCTTTATTCTTTATCTTGAAAGAGTCTTGTTTAAAAAAAAATATAATTATAGATCAACAAGGACCAAAATCTTTGACATATTTAGATTATGATCACATTTTGAAAAAGGTTTTGCCATGTCTTAAATAAGATACAAAATTAAATAATAATTGTTTTCAATCGCTAAACAATCTTAAATACACAAGACAATAATTTGGTGTTTAATTAAGATATTCTAGCTCAATATAAAAAATAGCGATTGTGCCCCTGCATCTATGTGATCCGTTTTCTAAGGGGTAAGGCATAAAATCATTCAAAGACTTAAATCTAAAATTCAATAGCTTGAACCCATCCTGGGATCTATGTGAAGCTTTAATGAAGTGTAGAATTTAATCAGCTATCGAAATCTTAAGCTACAGACATATCAGTACATATCAGATGATCATTATAACATTTTTGCCAAATTTAATTCAATTTATAGAAAATTTTAAAAGTTTAAAATTTAAGTATATTTTTTTTAAATAATGTTTTTAAAGAAACCTATTGCGTCATATATTAACCTACTTACTTTTTAAATGCAAAGCTTTTCTATAATTATTAAATGCGAAGCTTTTCTAGATAGATAGTTTTTTTTTCGTTGATTTAGGCATGTTAGAATTGTCCTATCGATTTCAAACTTTGCATGGTCATTCCTGTAGTAGTTTGGTACGATTTAGAAAGCGTAGCAACTCTATAATTATTACCAGAATGGCCGTACGTTCATTTAAAACATGTTAATAACTTAACAACTTTTTTAACAACAAATTTTTATGTGATCTAATTATCCGTTTGATCTGATTATTGGTATATAGATTCCTGGGACAACAAAGTACAATATTATAAGCGAAGCAACTCTATAATCAAGTCCTAAAATTGTAAGTATGTCCATAAACATTATCCTGTATCAAGCAGTTTTTTTAACAAATTTACTTACAATTTTGCTTCGAATCTTGTACTTTTATATTCTGATTATTGAGTTCTGACAATATACAAGTGTTAATGTCCGTTTGTCCTACCGTTTCATTGCTTTGCTTTTATGGATGTTGTCATCCTTGTTCATTATATCAATTATTTTATCCATATAAAATTCAAAATGGTTTAGAACAGAAATACTTACTTTTGTGTAATAAACGGCAAAGTATCTAAACAATTAGAATTAATATATAAAAAGTACTTTTGATATGACTTTTTATATCACTAATAATGCATAAAATAACCATTGTTATAAATCCTAGATATGCAGTGTTGAATTGTCTATAGAAATATTGTTTTAAAACCTCAACAAATATGACAAACTTATATTAACAAGCCATGAACATTAAGATTAAATGCTATTTTAAAGTCAAATCATCGCACATTTTTGGTTAAAATCTTTGAAATTCTATAATCCTGAAGAAGGAACAGATATAATTTAGGTAAAACCAGTTTTGATTCAGCAAATATGTATATTTATAGGATCCATTGACCGCTTGTTGCGTGTTGGTTTTAAATCCGCTAAACTGTTGAGGAAAAGTGTGTCTGATTAATATATTTTTGTATCTGTATGTTACACTTGCTATTTTCTTTATTCATTCTTTTAAACTTCACTAATTATGGATGTTGTCTTTTTCCCTTGTTAAATCCAATTACCTAATTCTGGATATTCTTCGAGGTTAATAATTACAATTATATTTTATTAAATGGAAAAAGAACATTTTAATCATAATTCAAGATAAAAATTATTTTATCACCAGCGGTTTTACCCCTAGAGGCATCTAGGGGCCCTTGATAAGTGGGGGGAAGTTGACCCCTCCCCTCCTTTCAGTTTTAGTATGTAAAAGAAAAAGTTTTTTTTAAATGTTGGGTAGGAACTAATTTTTTCTAAACTCAAAACTTCTCAGGACCATGAAAAACTTGAACCAAGAAGAACTATATCAGTTAAGCGGTTACAAAGAATCTTCGTTACCGACAGACACCCTCACACACACACACAAACAGACAGACACAGAAACTGTTACTTTTATATAAGGATTAATAGACACTAAACTACTCCTTAATATGTTGATCCTATTATCAGTATAAAAGATAGGTCAATAAAGAAGAACCAAATTGGTTCAGCGGTTAGCAAGAACTTTAGGCACAGACAGAAAAAACACACGGACATCCTATCTTTTTTATACAGGGATATAACTTTTAAACGATAGGAAATTTTTTTTTCTCCAGATGATATTTCTCTCATTGCTTTAAAGCACTATTTATGATACAAAATAGATTGATGTCTGTTTGTCCATCTTTCTGATGCTTAAAAACTGATATGGTTCTTTTTTTACTTTACTATGTAGCTTCTCATTGGTCCTTGGATCGAAGGTTTATAACTTTTTTTGAGAAAGAGAAGAGAAATCGCCCCTTAAAAAAGGACCACAACATACAAAAAAAACTTTTTCTTTTTAAGTCTAAAATAAAAATCTAGTTGTAGAATTCAACCACTTCTTCCCCTCTAAAGTGCCCCTAAAGGCCTCTAGGAGCGTAGCCGCTAGTACCAAATAAATATATTCTGTAATGTTTTTATACAGACAGATGAACAAACAGACATACTCTGTAGAGTTTCTGTGTATATATGTATCTTTATATTAAAGTAACACGTTCTATGTAAGTCTTTGTGCACCAAGGGATCTCACTAACCACTGAACCAATATGGTTCTCCTTTACATGGTAGCTTCTTATATGTCCTGGTAAGGTTTATTACTATTTTGGGGAAGGGTACCATCACTATCCCAAGAGAATCAACTCTCAAAAATAAATGTTTTTAACTTTTTCATTAAAAAAAACTGTAATTGTAAGGTGGGGTTCGTCTTCCCCCCTAACTTAAGGGTCCCTATATGCCTCTAGAGGCATAGCCGCTGCTAGTAGAGTATCCAATGATATAAGCAGTAAGGTTTTTTATCTGAATCTCAAAATTATGCAATTAATTATGAATAAAAAAATCACGCAACCTTTCTTTTTAAAAAAATCAATCTTTAAAGTTAATTAATGTGAAAAGTATAAGTTTAAATGAAAAAAAGTCTTTAGTAAGTGCTATTTATTTTTGATGATAAAGATTTTGCAAAAGACGTTTTATTGCTATGTTGATCAGAAATATGTTAGAATTTGTTGTTAGGTTTTTTCTACAAATCTTTATATTGAAAGTCTAGATTTGAAAATTGTAATTTTTTTAAAGCTTATAGTATTTATATAAGTTGTTTGTATCTTTAAATAAAAAAAAAATATTACAAATCATTTTTTGTTTGTTTTTTATTCAAGATTTTCATATTTTTTTCAATTTTTTTTCAGAACTTTAAATTGAAAAAAAAACAAAAGACCCCGCTAAAATATTTTGTTTCCACCTGGAATCATCAAGGATTTATGTCTATTTTCACCCATCATAGGTCCCAGGGCTCGGCACTTACTTTTGTCTTGATTCAATTGTAGCCCACAGTGGTTAGGTTGACGTTTATGTTGCGTTGGAATCTCTTTTTAAATCGAGAAACCTTAAAACAATTTTTTAAAATTTCTCTTGGGAGGGTGGTGGTACCCTCCCCCAAAATAGCCATAAACCTTCCCGGGATCTATGAGAAGCTACCCTGTTAAGGAGAACCCGATCGGTTCAGCGGTTAGCGAGATCCTTTGGTACAGTACAAACAAACACACAGACACACAAACACACAAACAGACATCCTGTTACTTTAGTATAAGGATTACAAAAATTACTAAAATGTTAACTTTTAAAAGATTTAAACCATATAAATAATTTCTATTGTATCTCTATTTGAAGCCCCGCATAACCTAAACCAAACAAAGACATGTCCTTTCATTGTGTAACATTAGTATAGAAATACATTTATCAACTATTGATGCAAATCTTCATGTTTCTAGCTGCTAACTCAGGGGGTCAGTTTTTAAAATTTGTTAATTTTTAGAAATTTTTATTTCAACCATTTTTTCTTTCAAATCACCTTTATTCGTCTGCCTGTTGTTTTCTTTTACACTGGGACCATTTAGTATAACTAGTACTGAAAAACTATTAACATCATAAAAAGGGCTAATAGTCTAATGACGATATATTAGGTTGACTATATGATTATGATTGGTTTTTCTGTGTAGTTAATAATTTTTCACAATTCATCAATTCAAATAAGGATAATATAATGCAAAACATAAATCCTAAATATTAACAACTTCAAATAGATGATCATAGAAAGTATAAGTTGATTCATTGGCCAGGGAAGATTCCCATGCAATTTTAGAAGCCTCAAGCATTATTTTATTTAAAAACCGAGGTGATATTTGTGACCATTGAATCGAATGACTTATGATATGTTTATCATCAGAGTTATGCCCGGTGTTCCTTCTCCCCCGCAAATATCAACAGCAAATATTCCAACATTATTTTTGAAACTATAAGGGAAGAAGAAAATGATAATAAAAAGTGGAATATAAAAGAGCAAAAAAGAGGAGGGAGAGATAAGATGAACTAATATTAAAGAAGTATAGACGAAGAAAAAAAAGTTGGACAGTAAAGGTCTTTTATAAAGTTGCTTTGCTACTAAAAATACGTAGCATATAAGATTATAGGGTTGTTCTACATGTTTGTAAAGCTACTTAAAAAAGGAATTTTTGCGGATGTTAATTAACACCATGAATGTTATTTGTATTTGTTAAAATCCATATATTTACTCTATACCTATCTATCAGGGCTAAAGGATATGAGTTAATAAGGCCTTTTTTTTATAATTGAAGTTTCTCTATAAGCGACAATGTCTGTCTGTCTCTTTTTTGTAACGTCAAATTATCTCTCTATATCTATTTATAATAACTCTTTCAATATATGCATTTGCTTTCAGCCTTTCGTTTGAAAAAAAACCTCTGCCTCATTTGAACGTCTTTGTTCATGTTCTCTTTAGTGTTTTGTAAAAAGTGTACACCTGTTTATGAACCAAGACATCTCCCCTACTAATGCTATTATTTTTTAAAAAATCTAAAAATAATTTTTACTTAATCCTTGAACCCTGGGGATTAAACATAATACAAATAAAACCTCAATAATTATGGTAATACTACAGTTCTAAAGTCCCAAAAGCAACAACAGTATCACAGTATATGTAGATCAAATGTAGGTTATTATCAACGTGGATAGTTAAGTACACTAGATAACATATTTAGAGCAATGATAATGTGATTATATAAAAGCCATACTGATATGTAGTATTTTTTCTTGTATATAGTAGTAGTATGAACTAATTAAAACAAAGTAATTAGCTTTAATAGAATGACAATTAAGAAAAATACATCTTTTCTTAGTCTTCTATATTTAATTCTTTAAAATAAACATCAACTAACTGTATATATAGAACTTTATACAGACGTATGGATATTTTCAATTTGTTAGGTAGTTGAATTATTGATTGGATTCTCGAATCTCCACTATGATTTATACTGTAATTTTAGGGAATGAATTGACCATAGCACTCATTAATACATGAATGTGCTATTAGAAATGTGATAACTTATTTTAAAGGGAAGTTTAGATGGTTGGATTATAGTCAGGGATCTAAAGGGATAAGACATTGGCCGATAAATAATGTACATACTTAATTATTATACACAAATTATTTCTTCTGTAGAGTACAATTAGTAGTTGAAACGTTTTGATACTCAAATTAATCAACCAACAATCAAATTTCAATTAAAGTTATTAAAACTTTGGGGACTAGTGTAATAAACAACCCAATGTCACCTCCTCCCTGGGATTATAGACAGGGCTTATTCTTACCATATAAAGTTTCAAAATTTCATGGATGGAACACAGGAGATAATTAACATTAAGCAAAATTATCCTTCCTATAGATTGACATACATTTTAGATTCAATACATTACAAAAAATATTCAATATTAATTACAAAAATTTAGCTAAATGATTTCGTCCAATAAAAGCATAGTTTTTTTTACATTTATGTCATAAAGTTATAAGATCAATCTTGATCGTCCCTTACCACTGAACCGATTGATTTACTTTATTTCAAAGAACATTTCTACAGAGCATATTTTCATCTTTTTATTTGAACAAAGTAATAGTGTCTGACTGATTATGACGTAACAAAAAAAATAAGCCAATGTGAGGCCCCTATAAATTTTACCATTGGTCAATAACGGCCTCTCATTGGCTAATTTTTTTTTTGTTACGTCATAATCAGTCAGACACTATTACTGTGTTCTTTTATTTATATGCAAAAATAGTTTTGACTGGCTTAAATGTTGGAGAAATCTATGAGACAATATGGCATGATATTTCTCTAGGTGCTATTTCCTACCCCCCCCCCCCACCCTCCCCACGGATTATTATTGTTATTATTAAGTAAGATTAACAAAAGGAAAAAGGGGTTTAGGGAAGTGGGTTAAGCAGAAGCGAAATAGTTGAACAAAAATCAGGGAGGGGAGTGGGGACATTGGTCTGTTTATCACACTAGTCCCCAACGTTTCATAATAATTTTTTCTTGTCCGTTGTCTCAGCAACTTTGGGGACTTGAATTGAGAGTTCAAAAGTTTCAATCTCTAATTGTAATTTACATTAGGGTTAAATTTGTGTATCTTCATTGTACATCAATTTATAGGTCAATCACTTATCCCTTTGAATTCCTGGCAAAAGTTGGTGGGAAGGTGGGTGGGGTGGTGGGGTTGGTGGAAATTTTCTCAAAGTGGTCGCGAAATTTTGTATCTGAATGAAAGGTACTTAGATTATCAAGTGTAATTTAAAGCGTGTAGTATGCACGCACGTAGCTCTTGTGCGTGCATGCGTGTGTGTGCGATACGTTTTCATATTCCTAGGTATTAATGAGTTGGTTGCTAAAAATAAGTTTCTTGCTGTACTGTCCCGGCGAATTTTCTCTTTCTATCATTCTCTCTCTCTCTCTCTCTCTCTCTCTCTCTCTTTATGTATAAAAAGTTCTTATTATGAATCATTTTATACTCCCCGCTGATAAAGACTGTACAATAAAATTTAGTATTTGAACAAAAAATAAAATACATTTATAATCAGTAATTATTAATTGATGAAATAAAACCCTATTACATCAAAAGAATTCTAGCAAAATACAAATAAAATTTAACCTTATAAAGTTTAATAAAACATAGATTATATCATTATATATAGTCTAAACCCATGCTTTATGAAGAATATTTTTATATTATAACTATTAAAATTAAAAATCTCTATTTCTATTTCTATTTTTCTTTTTTTTGTTTACTGCTTATTTCGCCCCTAGTATCTAGGGGACCCTGAAGGAGGTCATAAAAATAGCACAATACCACCAAAAGACATTTTTAAAACTTCCTTAAAGGTACAACCCAAACTGACCAGCAATTTTGGAGATATTTCTCTTAAGACAAATCAATCTTACTACTGCATAGCATAGGATAAATGTGTTTTAATTAATTTTCAAAGGAGATTTCAAAGAATTTTTTAAAGGGCAGTCCTTTATACCTCTTTTCCCCGACAACAATAATACACACACACAAATTTCACCCACCCCCTCTCCATACTCCGTTGTAATAGAGAGAGAGAGAGGGATAGAAGAGAGAGAGCTAAAGGCACGGGAACCGACAGAGAGAAAGAGAGAGAGAGAGAGACGGGAAATGGGACAGCCAAGTTCCGTCCAAAAATGAATGGAGAGACACAATTTTGTACCGTACCGACCAATCAATCTGTCCGTCGGACCCACAGTAGTCATTTTCCTACAAGGCCAAAAAGAGCATAGACAAAATTAGATTTAAAAATCATAAAAATTATGAGTTAAAAAAAGAAATTTTAAACAATTTAGAAATGTGACAAAAATGACCAAATATAAATAAAAGTGAATATATTAATTATGGAAAAAAATAATTAATTATAAAATTTATGTGATAAATTTGAAAAAATGAAGTTTGATAAATTTATTCTTGCTTCATTTATCTTTTTGATAAATATACATTTTAATGAAGGTAAGTTTCAATAATTCTAATTATTTTCCAGTTTAAAAAAGACAAAAATTAATAAATATGACCTCTCTTTTTATATCAACCAAAATAATTTGGGTTAAAAAAGATGATATTGGAAAAAAAACATCTGTTTTGAAAATATTTAAGCCAAAAAAAGAAAAAAATTCCACTTTTTCTAGACACCAAAGATAAAAACTTATGTTTTAATAAATATTTTTTATTTATGTTTATTAAACGGAAATTGAATAAAATCAATATTTGAATAAAAAATCTAACAAAATTTTCATGGAAAAGAAAATATAAATATTAAAAAAAAAATTTACTCTAAAAATATTTATTAATATTAAGATCTATTCCAAAAAATGCTTCAAACAAGAAAATATTACAATATTTTGTATAAAAATAAGAATATAAAAATATGACAATAAAAATTGTATAAAATAGACATTTATGAAGTTAATAGTACGTTATACATATTCAAACTGCTTCTTAAATGCTGGCTTTGCCTTACATTTCTATTTTTACATTCATTTTATAATAAAAAAAATGTATTTTTTGTATTCCTTTGGTTTTTGATAAGCTCTCACGAAACCTCTCTTATTTTTTTAGTAGAATTTTAGTATGGCTTCGAAACCGATAGATTAATACCAGTTTTGTTACTAAGGGTTAACAAAACTGTTTTTAATTTCAATATCTGCGGAAGGCTGTCTATAATAAGATGCAATTTATAACTATTCTTGAATCCCTGGGCAGTCAATGTAAGAACTGGACTAATTCATATGCAAATTGTGATTTATGCCCCCA
Organism: Acartia tonsa; assembly: GCF_053477335.1. Lineage (NCBI taxonomy): Eukaryota > Metazoa > Arthropoda > Copepoda > Calanoida > Acartiidae > Acartia > Acartia tonsa. Next base: position 32,418,351 of record NC_137262.1, on the reverse strand, counting down.
TGGAACTTCTTACCCTAGCATAGACTATTGCTTCCCAAGAAAATAAATAGAGCAAGGAAATTTTTTTCCATAGATGGCAATGGTCTGTGATTTATGCCCTCGTTGAAATTTCCTTCGTTTGCATTTCTTAGCCTAAAAGTTTTATGTTAAACTAGAATTTTAATAGTTTATAGTTTTAATAGTACATTTGATAAACTTTATCACTATTTTCAGATTTAACAACCAAATTTGTCTGATATCAACGTAGATTTTAGATTGCTACTAGAAAGCTTTATCTACCACATAATGGTTATTTTTGGTTAACCTTAACTTTAACAGACATTAAAGTTAAAGAAGAGCTTTTTAAAGAGAGAGTAAGTTTATAAGGCTATTATTATATACCTAATTTTACTCTCTCTTTCTTTCTATCTCTCTCACACACTTTCTCTCTTCCTCTCTCTTTCTCCTTTCTTAGAGCCTATGGCCTATAATTTGAATAAAATTAGAATAATTACATTACATAATTAAGGCTCTACCGTAGCGAAGCATATGCAAAAATGTCAAATTAGTATGACTTAATTTTAACTCAATTGCCTGGCTATAAAGTTAGACCAATTTACATTTTAAATTATTCTTTTGTACCTAGTTCATTTAAAGGATATCAAAACGAGAAAGGGACATTTTTTCTGTAACAAAACCTAATTTGCCACCACAATTCAACAGTTTCTTTTCATTTTATGAACAAACTAACGTTAGTATGCAAAAATTAATTCAATTTTGATTTTAGAAATAAAATTCTTTACATTTGTAGCTCTAGATTTATTTCAATTTGTTTAAATCTGTAATTTTTTGAAAGAAAGAGAGAGAGAGAGAGAGAGAGAGAGAGAGAGAGAGAGAGAGAGAGAGAGAGAGAGAGAGAGAGAAAGAGAGAGAGAGAAAGAGAAAAAAAATGAAAAATAAAGAGATTAAGGCAAAATAAAATGCTGTCTTGAATTTAAGTATTTTTCAGGTATAGATCATATTACATTTTATTTAACAATAATATGCATGGATATGTGGGTTAATAACAGTTAATCTTACATAAAAGTTAGAACATAACATAAAAGCTTAATGATAAAACAATAAAACTTGTGCTACTATTAATTGATAGATTATTATTTGGATGTTGCACCAAATTTTCTTGTACTCTAATAAAGTGATTTTCGCAGCTGGCTATAATAAGGATACCCTTCCCCTCCAATCCTACTAGATGAACGATCAAAATGATTTTTTGACTGGCAGAAAAGCAAAAGGTTAAATTTCTAAACTTATGTTGGAAACTCCTTTAATTAAGAAAACAAATTTGAGATCCTGGAATTTGTAAAAGCTTCTTGAAAAGGATTAACTAGTAACAAATTATGCGTGGTAGCGAATCTTGTGGTTTGATTGTTAAGGGTTAGTTTTATAAGGAGTTTTGGATAAAATACATTCTTTTAATTTTTAAATAAATGTTAGCTGAAAATCGATGTATTATTACTTAGATGTTGCATCATATTTTCATGTACTTTGATAAAGTAAAACTTGCAACGGGCTAAAAAACGATTCCCAACATACACCCCCTTTTACCCCATCCACTTATTTCCTACTGGATGAACGAACTGCCTATTAACGAATTTCATGTTAGCAAGCTAAATTGACATAATATCCACGTATATTCTACATCCAATTTTGTTTTTAAGTGTAAGTTACATAAAAATTCCGTTTTTTAAATTTATGAATCTAATATCCAAACTTAAATGAAATTTGACATGACTCGCTCAAAAACAGTTTGAAGGATTTTTTTCAAAGACTTGTCAATTGCTGTAATCATAGAAAGTTGAATAAAAAAGGGATGAATATTACTTTTAATAATTGCTGTTTTAAGTTCCTTTTCATCTTAGATGTAGTTTAGTTGTAAGAATGAATATAGAATACGTGTAATAACAGGGAAAAATTTGTCTTCAATTTGCTAATATGGACTTCATTTATTGGTCAGTTTGTTTATTCAGTAGGACGGGAGAGGATAGGGCAAAGGGAGTTGATTGGGGGTGTCGTTACTTTAGCCAGCTACAAGTACCACTTTATTATATAGTATTTAGATTTTTGTGTAAGTGCTGCGTTACTCAAGGTCAAAATGATCCTTGTTGAGATTATTTCTTGTAAAAAATCAGTAATCAATTATATACCCCTGTTATAAAAGTTTTTGTTATTAAATATGTTTTTGGGATTATAATCAAGGTGTTTCATGCATTATACATCTGTACATGTCATCCAAGAATCATATGTTTCAATCAGGGGATGTACGTCAGTCTGTCTGTTCGTACGTGACAATGGAATTATTTTTAGAGAATTTGAGCTAGAAGCAGAGATCTTAAGGAATAAATTAATGTACATCCCTCATGATGTACATTAAAATTATTGGTTGAAAAGTCTTGACACTACAAGTTTGAATCAACCAATCATGATTTGATAAAAGTAGTGGTTAATAAAACGATTGAGAAAATGTATTTATAAAACTTTTATACTTTATATTTTAAAGTCTATTGTCCCATCCTTCAGAAAATATAAACATATTATTGTAGTTACGTTCAAAACTTTTCTTTATTAAAGAAAATACCCGATTCTTTAAAAAAAATTTCTATTGATGACAATACAGGCATGTTGCAGAAAGAAATCAAATATTGAAATTCTCTTTAGTTGACATATCCCTTCACGGTTCATTTTTATGTGTTGTTGCTCTACTTGAATTTCCAAAAATTTTCGACAAAAAAATCTTGGAGGGCAATTTACGAATTGAAGACACAAAAACTGCATCGAAAAACGATGGCTCAATTTTTATCCTTTTTTTGTTAAAATTTTTGTCAATTTTCCACTTGGTGCCTTCCTGCTTGTTTTTGTCACTTTGGAACACACGTCTTTTTATAAACCTTACTTTTAAAATATTGCGTGTTAAGTTGTTCTTACGAACAACCTTTTAAAAACGAATTAATTTTACTCCCACTTCAAATTCTTTCATAAAAAAAACTCAGAGATCGGCAGCCGTTAATCTTGAGTTTTGCTGGGTTGGATTCCAAACTGGTTAGTGTTGGGCATAAGGAAAAAGGATAAGAGGATGAATACTCACCCCTTTTTCATGGTAAAATACTACTTCCCCATCCCTAAATTTAGAAGCAGACGAAAATCAAAAACCGCCCAGGGCTTTTTGTAAGTCAATCATAAAAAATAATGTGAATAAAAAGAAAAGCGATATTTAGCAAACAGCCGTGGGCGGTCAGAATCAGCTGAATGTTCATTATGAAAAAAATTTCCCCCTTTTTAGAAATAGAAGGATTCATCTTTCATGAACAATTTTTTTTAAATAAAAATAAAATTCTATGTAATTTTTTAATTAAAACATTAAAACGAAAATATCTAATCTAATATTCTTGCCCTAAATATGGAAATAGTAAAAAGTAAAAAAATATTTTTTAAAATAATTTTTAATCCTCCCATTTGAAAAGTAGTGGAATTGTAATAAATTTTAGCGCGGCAAGAGCGCTAAGTAGGCCTCTAGGCCCACTGCCTATTTTCGTCTTCTAGTTGCTTCGATTCCTCTCTTTTATTTTTTTCTCTATGGTGTTGGGTCAGCTGTAACCACTGATTTTCTGCAAATTAGGCGGATTCGAGTATATTTTTAGCTGCAATAATTTTGAAAAAGGCCCAAGTTAAAGAATAAGTTGATAAATTTCTGTAGCTTAGTCAATGTGCGGCTGAGCACGGCTGCCGAGCCCTGAAAAATTACATTTTTATGTATCTTCCCCTTTTTGGGGCAATAATTTTTTTATTTAGTTTTCTCCCTCTCTAAAAATGTTACCAAAAATTCAACACCAGTAGACACACAAATATTTTAACAACTTATAAAATTATTAGGGTTCTGTTGAAATACTTAAAAAAAAGGGGTTTGTTAGCATGATATCTTTTATTTAAAATTTTAATATTTTTATGTAAAGATAAAGAAAATTGTTTTACATTTGTGCTGTAATTATATCCAGAAAGGAAAGGGACAATGGACTGTTTATTACACTAGTCCCTAAAGTTGTTTTAATAACGTTTTCTTACTTTTTAGCTTATCAACTTTGTGGTCTTTTAATGAATTTCGATTGGTTGATTATGTTGAGTATCCGAACGTTTCAACCATTAATTGTAATCCAAAGAAGAGGGAATTTTGTGTATCATCATTGGGGATGTACATCACTTTATCGGCCATTGTCTTATTCCTTCAGAATTATATCAACATAAACTCATTATTAGATTATCTCAAATGTGTTGTGTTTTAAATGATATATTTCATCTTTAGGAAAATACCATACATAATTAACTAACATTTATTAAGTCCAATGTATGTATAGGACAAATTCTCCTTTATGTCAACAATGACCACCTTTCTTTAATGCCATATAGTCGCCACAAAACATTAGAATTACATGTCGAGAAAATGCTTTAAATAACTATCCCATATGGGCCTCTCTCTTGAACCTAAATTAGCCTAAATTACGGAAATTTTGTCTCTGTTCTATGTTGTATGTCTTTTTAATTCTAGAGCATTTTTTCTTATATTTTTTTATATTGAATTTCATGATTTTAGTTAAAATATTTAAGAGTTAAACATCACTTGGAATTTGACAGTTTTTAAATGGTGTTTAATCACTCTCGCAAGATAATTTGATCTGTTTGTCATTCATTGAAACAAAATTTAATCCTTCTAGCTATTATGCAAGATGCGAATATGAAGCCATAGAAGTCTAATAGTGGGGTAAAAGATTGTTTACCCACCTCAAACTTTGAAACCCCTCTTTTTACCCTCGTTAAATTTTTAAAAACCTTTGAAACCTCTCATTTTACCCACTCTAAATAAAAGCTAGAACGAAACACTTTGTAGGTATGAAACATTAGCAAGCGTGATTGATTGGACACTTTTAAAATTTGTTTCGAATATATATTTTAGGATAATCTCTTTTTTAACCCTTTTTCTGACAATGACCATTTTTAATATCGAAGCAACTCTATGTTTAATGACTGACGTTTTTTTTCAGTTTTGTTAAACCTGTTTACATACAATTAAGTCGTTTAGATTGGCATTGTACCATTTTATTAAAGTGTTCCAAAAGGTCTTAATATTGTTTTGTATATTATAAGCTCCGCTAATTTTAAAACAAATGTTCTTGTTTATTATTTGGATTGTTGACAAGGCTTCTCTTTCAATCCGTTTACTGTTTTATGTTACAAAAAAAAGATTTATATTTTTCATCGCTTTTAAAGATTAATTCTTATTTTTAAGAAAAGAAAAAAGTTATTACAATGTCATAGAGATAAGTAAGACAGTTTGTCCTATGTGAACCTGTTTGTAAGATCAGTATACTTTTTTCCATTATGGCTTCGAAACAGATTATTATCCGCTGGATTAGAACCTTTTTTCAGCATTACTGAAAAAAACAAGTATAACATCGAACATTCCTAGAATATAAAGTAAAAATCATTAAATTATTACTAGTTTTGTTGACCCGGGACTTCGGCGGAAAGCTGTATAAAAAACGATGCAATAAATAACTATTCTTTGTAATACCAGCATTAATACTTTTTCTGTGAAAAATCTTATAGGCTTGGTTTTTTACTAATGTTCCTCTCTAGCACACAAGAACATCTAAATTAATGTTTTATTTGACAAAGTATCCCCAGTCTGACCTTTAGCCAGGGATACAGGGATAAGATTAATGATAAATCTTCCTCCATGATCTGAATTTCTACTATTTTTACGACAATTGAGAAAAAATATATCTTCCTCTCCCAAATCTTAAATTCTTTCTTCTTCGCTGTAGTTCGCTGTAGATTTGTTTATCTATCATTGTCATCTACCTCCAAGGATCTTTTTTTTATATACCATGCGAAGAGAAGTATTTTACAAATAAAAAATTTAGGACGAAAAATAATTCTACTTCTAGTTTTTCGCTATTATAACTTGACTCTAAATTGCATACTATAAAAATAACAGTTTCCATCGAATCATCCTTTTTATGTTTGTATAATAATACTTCATGTAGAAAAAATCAATCAATCAATTAAATCAATTATTTATTTTAGGTAAGTACCTGTAAAGATTTACAGAAATGCAAGTACCTGGAACAGTTCCCCACGTGCTACTGGTGTGTGTCGGGTGACACACTACGACAAGTGTTGGAGACCCAAACCTTGATGTTGTCTCATTCATAAAAGTGTCATGTGTGACGTCATAAAAATACGTCTGAAAAGGAGGGATGACAGGAGAAGTTGGAAAGAAAACCCCTAAAAAAGCAATGGATAATAGACGTATTTTTCCTTCCACATCTCTGCTTTTATTGTTTTAATCTTGACTGTTCTGTCCAAAAAAAATTTTTTCTTGATATCTATCCATGTTTTACAATATGTGTGTAACTGTAATGACCATTTATCTTGTTTCTTTCAAGCACAAACATTATTCCTCAATATATTATTCAAAAAATAATTATTTTTCAGTATTGCTTCGAAACCGATTAATGTCCGCTAGATTAGAATCAGTTCTAAGCCCTACTTAAAAATCATGTATCGCATTATATAAAAATGTACAATCTTAAATTAAAACTAGTTTTTTAGCCTGTGCCTTCGGGATGTCGGGTCTAACAAAACTGGTTTTAATCTTATAACTGTACATTTTTATGTCCGCGGAAAGCTGTTTTTAGTACGATGCTATAAATAACTATTCTCCTAAAGTCTTAATTGATGTTTGAAAACAATTACTTCAATTTTTAGTTGTGTAGATTTTCTATAGCTTAAAGCGTACCTTTGGTCTTTTAATTTTAGAAGTGCGGCTATTCTATAGGATATATCTATGTTTATTTAAGCCACTTTTCTTTCAACTAAAACATATGAAATAAGCATTAATATCCATTACTAAAATATGTTGTTATGGCAAATAAGAACAGTTAAAAATTACTTTTAAATTGAAAAGCTTTAAAAATAAATGTCTAAATTTTCAGGTCATTTTGACAATATATTGAGAATCTTTTTCTAATAGTTTTTACCGTTGTTCTGAATAGTTGGGGAATTGAATTGAATCCAGTATAGTCGATAGTTACTTTTTTTAATAGCACATCTTTATGAGTTATATATCACATAACCAATCGACCGATTGATTCTCCTTGACAGGGAAGTTCCTTATATGCCCTTGAATGGTTAATAGTTGTATTGAGGGAGGGTCATGTCACCCCCATTGAAAAATGACCCTGTAAATAATTCCCCCATCCCACAAAAGAATATTTTACTGTTAAGAAAAATTAAATCAAATTGTTGAGGCTATATAATAATTGCCAAATAGGAAAATTATTAAATTCTGATTCACTTCTTAACTACACAAGAGTCCACCCAAACTCCCCACTGGTGAATGCTTTAACTAATGTATATAGTAATTATTGTTGAAATTGGAATGACACAAATAATTGAATGCCTACTTCGTCTTTACAAATGGATTTTTAAATTAATTTTGTTCAGACAAAAAGCTTCTAAATCAAGTGTTTTTTTACAATAGATATTTAAGATTTGAGTCATGTTTTGAAAAATGTATTTTGTATCAGTTTCCAGGTCTTTATTTTTTATTTAAAAAAACTGCATTATTATCGTTACTAGCAGCTACGCCCCTATAGGCCTCTAAGGGCAAGTAAAATATTTTCTTTGCAGTCTATGTTAAGTTCAGCTGTTTACCAAAAAATAACTAGGCAGAGCTAGTTTACGGATTCATGGTAATTTCTCTTGGGAGGGTTTTGGTATCGTCCTCAATATAGCTATATACCTTCCCAGTATCCTTCGATACAGGTATACACACACACACACACACACACAGATCCTGATACTTTTTTATAAGGAATACTGCATTAAAGACATTATTATTTAAGTTAAGTCTTACCTTGATATAATAACAGTAGAAAATTTTGAAATATGTTGAAAACCTAAAGATTTGAAATTTTCTATACTTTTCCTTTTTATGGTAAAACCTTTCTAACATTATCCTGGTTCTTTAGACGCGTGTCCTGACTATTGTTCAATATAAACCTGGTTCTATTATGATTAATACAATAAAATTACAGCATACTTTTTACTGCAACTGCTTCAAATTGTACAGTTATATGATATCAACTTAGAGTCTCTAGGAACGGCCAAGCTTTAATGAAACCAATTTGCAATTTTCCTCGCAGAAAACTTTGTTCGAGTGTGTGGTCCAATAATTTCAGGGAATGTAAGGATAGGTAGATAATTTCAAGATTTTGGTGGATTTTTTGTCAATTTGATCGATGATTTTTAAAAATTGAATTGATTTGAAATGACAACATTCCAAAAAATGAAGCTTACTCTGTTAAACAATTTGGGGTAGCTATATCTAAAAACTCGACAAAAGTCGAAGTATAAGAATCAGACAATTCATAAATAATAATTATTAAAGCCTTGCTTATGCCAAAAATCGACACAACCCGTTTACTAGATTAAAAGTAACAAACGGACAAACAACCTTCTACTTTAGTATCAGATAAATTGATAATATATGAAATACTAGAGTTGGCTCGATATAATTATCTCCCTATTGGCTAGTTTTCTATATGCATATCTATTTCTCAATAAATCTATTTTCCTCACCCGGCATTACTATCTAAAAGAAAGTAAATATTTAATAATCTAAATGATTTTAAAAAGATTTTTTAAATTATATTTTTTTCTTTACATTACCATCACCAAAGGGTTAATGATGATGATTACAATTTTAGTTTGATATTTGAACACACAAAGTGTCGCCACAATCGAATTCTTTTAAAATAGAGTTTTCTTAAATTTATTATATTATAAATCTAAATTTTCTTTTTTATGATTAGAAATTAAATACATTGATATAAGGTAAATAGCAACATGAAATTAAAAAAAGGAATTTATTTTTAATAAAGTAAAATAATGGGTCTTATCGTTCTGGGCAATGAGAGTTTATTATGGATTATTGGAGCACTATGAGTTTTAAACAAATATTCCTTGGAAAATTTGAGCTCGTTTATAGACATTTATTTCCTATATAGATCTGACATGGATCTTGAAGCAATTAAGCAGGCCGTTTTGTACATGTTAAAAATTGGAAAATTTCATTAAATAAAAGTTATCGCAAATATACTTAGTAAATAATTATAATTTAAGTTGTATATAGCTTAACAAGTTGAAATACAAGATGTGTTTGTGTATATTGCATATATTACAAGAATATACATATATATTGGAGCACAGCTACTATATAAGTTGTCCATAATATTGTATAAAAATCAGTCAACAAACCTTTACACACTATGTACACGTATGTAATCAATTATGACTTTCTCAATATATAATCAGAGATCTAAAGGGATAATACAATGGCCGATAAATCCCCTATGGCCGATACATCCCCTTTGACTATACACAAAATTACCACTTGTGTCGATACAATTAGTGGTTGAAACGTTTGGACACCAACCAACCAATAAAAATTCAGTAAAAGTCCCCAAAGTTGTTAAACCATTGAATGAGAAAACATTATTGTAAAACTTTGGGGACTAGTGAAATAAATTTCATTCTCTGCTTAGTTGTCCTTGTTAAATTACTTGTGTATATCTGTATTTGAATTGCTTCATAGTTTGATTAGATATTATAATTCAGAACATCATAATAACAATATCGTAGTATATATAGCAATCAAAGAAGGGGATATGTGTTCTAAAATCCTTTAATTTTCGCTGGATATTCCTTTAAAGTGTTTAAACAATCAGGGAGGGAGTTGACATTAGGCTTTTTATTACACTAGTCCCCATAGTTTAATTGAATTTTGATTGGTTGATTCATGAAGTTGAGTGTCTGAACGTTTCAACCATTTATTGTAATCTACAGATTGGGTAATTTTGTTGTATCATCATTAGGGATATACACCAATTTATCGGCCATTGTCTTATCCCTGTAAAACAATAAATATATTTCTTTTTTGTCAAAAAATCATTTTGGGTATACTCATCTAAATCTGTGTAAATATGATGTTAACTAGTTTAAATTCAAGATTGGCATTCGAAGCAACACAATGGGTAGTATCTTTCAAATTGGAATAGGACCTCTCAAACCCCCCTTTAATCCGTTACTGTCATTCACTTCGTAACCCCATTAGGTTTATTTTTTATTAATTTAGCTGCTATTTGAGATTGATGTCTGAAGTTTTCATCTGTAATTTGATTGTCTTTTATTTTTTTTTATTTGTTATCTAACGTCTAAGCTTCTTTTAATGGTTATTTATTACATGGCTTACATTGTATGTTTAAATGCCTATAAAGATTTTCAAGAGGATATCTGAGAAGAAAAAAACTTTGAGAGGGAGGTTTTAGCTACTCCATAGGCGATTAATGGGATATATCCTCTCAATGTGTTATACATTTCTATATTTCAACACATTAATATAACTTAATTATAGATTTATATTAAATATATTTTATACAGAATTAGGCATAAAGATTATCAAAAAAGAATTACCTATAGAATAAGATTTAATTAAACTTTTCTTCCAATGAAATTGAGAAATAGTTCATCCATTTTGTACGGAATTCAAATATTTAGCCTATAAGTATCTTATTTTTGGCTGTAAGTCAGTTTTTCTTCATGTGCTAAATCCCTTACAATACTGCATATCAGGGAGGGAGGGGACATGGGCTGTTTATTACACTAGTCCCCAAAGATTTATCATAACGTTTTCTTATTCGTTTGCTTAAAAACTTTGGGGAAAATTTGATGATTTTTGATTTTTGGTTGAGTGTCCAAACGTTTTAACCTCTAATTGTAATCTACAGAAGGCGTAATTTTGTGTATAATCATTAGGGTCGGAAATGTACATTGTCTTATCCCTTTAGATCCCTGACTGCATATGCGTTTTAATTTATTGAATTTATTTATTAAATTTAATTAGATGATTGATTTAATCTGAATGTCATCTTACAATAACAAATTTATTTTAAAATTCAAACAAGGGTAATAATGAATGATATCCATATAAAGCGCAGCAATAATAATGCTGACTAAAAGAACAGTAATGTTGTGGGTATAAAGCAAAATTTAATAAATCATAATAATAATAAGATACTAATAACGAAATAAGCAAATGAAATTATTACAAAAAATATTTTTTAATTTTAAAAAAAATTGTTACTTTTTAAGTGGGTATAAATTTTAAGTTAAGTGTTCTTTTAAGACTGCAACAGATTACTTTTAATTACATAGCTTGAAATTATAAAATGTTTTAAAATAAAGATTATGCCTATGCAATCATTATAAGCATTACTAAATCCCACTTTTATATCAATTCATTTTATAAATCTATAAAAATATAAAACTCGTCGTTTAACTTAAAATTGTCTCTTCCTGATTTCGTATAAACTTTATTCCTGCAAGCATGTAAAAGCCCCATGTTGTATGTGTGCCGGTTGCCCAAAGGCAGCCAATGACTACATATTATTAGGTTTAGGTATCTTAGAATCCGCAGGGATAGAGATAGTTATTCAAGAAAAAAATATGCAACTTTCGTAGAATGCATAGAACACAAGTTGAGCTATAAAATAGAAACCTCTATCTACTATATAAAATTAAGAAAATCTTTCCAAATCATCTGAGGGGGGGAGGGGGTTTACATGTATCAAGTTGGCATTACGTATTAAGGGGCAATTACCAATTTTAAGAAATGGGGCTGGGTGGGTGGGGTTGGAGGGGTTGAAAGTATTTGAGGGGGGCAATTACCAATTTGCTTACGCTCCAATTCGCAGCTGTGTTGCTCATTTTCAGGGAATAAATATCTATGGGTACAAAAACTACAGGTTTATCCAAATAATAAATACTATAAAAGTTGATGGATAGGAAAAAAATATTCCTTAAATCTTTTTATTTGTTAAAATAACAGGGAGCGAACACTGTAAGGTAAATTTTACTGGTCAACTAGCTTATTTAGACACACAATCTCTCATTTATTGGCTCAAAAACTTGTTCATTGTCTTATCCCTTATGATTATAGTTTCCTTCTTTAAGTAACAAATCCTTGATTTGATTGCAAAGCTATCCATCTCACCCACTCCAGCAGTTTTTCCTTCAATTATTTGGCAGTTTAAATCATACTGACAGTATATTGGCAGTAAAGAAAGTTACCTGCCAAAATTTTGCTACAAAATTTTAAGTTTTCAAAATATATGTGGTTTTAAAAGCTGTGTTTCAAATAACTAAATATTCAAATGTGTAAATTAAGATCTCGAAAACTGTTATTCTAAATGGTTAAAAGTTTACAGGGGAGCTTTGTAAGAGTCTGATTCAACGCTAGTTTGGTAATGGGGGGGGGGGGGGGGGTAGGTGTAAATTTGAAAATAGCAATAATTTAGTTTATTAATTTTATCACGATATACTTGCTGCGTTACTTAAATATCATTTTTAAAAGCGAAGCTTTTCTATAATTTGGGTCGGTCGGTCCGTCCGTACGTCCGTCCGTCCGTACGTCCGTCCGTCCGTCACGGATAGCTTTTTTCGTTAATTTAGACATGTTAGAATTGTCCTATTGATTTCAAATTTTGCATGGTGATTCCTTTAGTAGTTAGGTACGATTTAGAAAGCGTAGCAACTCTATAATCATTACCAAAATGTCCGTACGTCCATATTAAACATGTTGATTTTTTTTACTTTTTTAAATAGCTTTTTTCGTTAATTTAGGCATGTTAGAATTGTCCTATCGATTTTAAATTTTGCATGGTGATTCCTGTAATAGTTAGGTACGAGTTACAAAGCGTAGCAAATCTATGTCAGAATGTCCAGAATGTCCGTACGTCCATTTTAAACATGTTGATTTTTTTTACATTTTTAACAACAAATTTGTATGTGACCTAATTATCCGATTGGTCTGATTTTTGGTATACTGATTCCTGGGACAACAAAGTACAATATTATCAGCGAAGCAACTCTATAATCAAGTCCTAAAAATGTAAGTATGTCCATAATCATTATCCTGTATCAAGCAGTTTTTCAACAAATTTATTTACAATTTTGCTTTGACTCTTATACATTCGCATTCTGATTATTCAGTTCTGACATTATACAAGTGTTAATGTCCGTTTGTCCTACCGTTTCAGAGCTTCGCTTTTATGGATGTTGTCATCCTTGTTAAATTCTAATTAAAACTATTTTTCTTAAAACCTAAAAAACAAAAATTATTTCAGCAAGCCACCAAATTTCTATAAAGTTTTTTTTTGCAAATTCTTTCAACACCTAGGATGTTAATTAAAAGAAAGTTTCTCCACAAATTTTGGGGGCAATTTAGAATTATCCAAGCTTCAAATTTTAAAATTTTCTGATTCTAAGGAATTTTGTTCTTTTTGAGGCTAAGGGGGCAATTATGTGGATGAAAAACTTTTTCTTTTTTTGACCATTTTTTTATATGTATAAATCGACAGTGTATAGTAGGTTATTGTCATGTATAATGTGTTATTAACATTTTTGGTCTTTTATGTTAAATTTTCTTTTTTGGAAGCGGAAGAAACTCAATAACTATTGTATGTCTGTCCAGTAAAAAATTGTCCATAAATGTATCATTTAGTCGGTCGACACAAACGTATAAAATTCTTTGTCAATACATCTAAGTTACTTCGCAATTAGTTACAATTACTTACAGCTATTACGCCATTTCCATCTGAATCCTTGGTTTAAGTAATAGACCTTGCAAGATCATGCATATTATTTTAAATCATGCATTAAAAATAAGACTAATGTTGCTAAAAAATTAATATGACGACCCTTTAACCTAACCAAGGTTTATCCTTTGTCCTAAAGTCTTAATTTTAACTCATAATACACTACTGTTCAACTTTATTTTAAGCTTTGATTCAACTGTGATAATTTGCTATGACACGTCTCTAGAAACAAACCCCCAAACCTTTTAGCTCGTGTGCTTTTAACATTTATACAATAATCACAATAAATAAAACTAGCAAAATCCTTTTTTGTTTTAACCATGTAACATTTGTATTAATTATATTCTATTATTTAGGTAAGTTTTACAAGAATTTAACAGAGATTTGGAAAAAAATCCTTGTACAGAAAATCTGTTTTGCTTCCTACTTCTTCGCCAGTCAAAAGTAACTGTCGAATATCATATTTTAAGAACAGAAGGGCATTTTTTCTCATCTGTAATTGTTTGGCTTAGTTTTTTATGTCTTTTGCTTTAACATCTTGCAAATAAATGGTATGACTTTTTGTGTGTGTGTGTGTGAGTTAGAGACTAAATGTTGTATGTGCTTTAAAATGCCATAAATAAGTGTTCACCACTCATAAATCATATCTAGAATACCTACCTCTCCTTTACTACAGGGATCTAGAGGGATAAGCCAAAGATTTATTGGGATGGTCCGGAATTAGGTACAGAGTATTGTAAATGTATTTCCCGTATAGCTTTCAAACTGTTTTAGATTACAACTGGTTAGGAGCCGTTTTTTTCACGAATAATAAAATAAAAAAATCATTAAATTTATACCACTTCAGCCACTCTGGGCCATCAAAACTAGAATTAATGTATATTTCTATCCGCGGGAAGCTATCTATAATACGATGCGATAATAACTATTATTATTGAAAAGTCATATACATCTTGAAATGTCTACTCCCTGAGAAACAAGCCATTACTAAACAGAGATTCAAATAAGTAATAATTCACAAATGAAAAAAGGTTTTCCCTCTCATGTGCTAAGTTTCTTAGTTTAGGGTTTGTGGAAATTTTTATATTATAGTTTTACATAATCTAGTTTCTTAGACTCGCTAGTCGTTGCAAAAAGGTGGGTTACAGCTTTTAATCCTTTTATGACTGTACCATATAACTTTTAAAATATAAATAAAAAAGCATCCAACACATAGCAAACTTGACCTAATTGTCCATCGCTAACTAAACCTTAATATTTTTGAGTATCCAACCCATATTAGGATTGAACTATTATTTTAGGCCATAATTATATTCTAATGGTTTTTGTAAATGTTTTTAAGTATCTAACCCTTGTTGAACTTGAATTAATGTTTTAAGACTCATATTCAAATGTTTTTGAAGACCAAACCCAAGTTGAAATGGTTCATAAGAAATGCCTAGCTCATCATTTTCAATATTATTGTCATACATTACAGAACAATAAAATATTTTAGCCAAATTTAAAATGTTTAATTTTTGCTGTTATTAAATCAACATATCTTGAGACCTAATGTATACAGAGCAATATAGTTCACTGATTTAAAGGTATAAGACATTGGCCGATAAATTGATTTACATCCCAACGAAGATACACATAATATCCCCTTCTTTAGATTAAAATTAGTGGTTAAAGCATTTGAACACTCAACTTAATAAAGCAACCAATCAAAATTTTTCAAAGTCCCCAAGGTTGTTAAGCCATCGAACAAGAAAAAGTTATTATAAATCTTTCGGGACTGGTGTAATAAACAGCCTATTGTCCCCCCTCTCTCTGAATATAGTTGTATTTTAATATTAAAATACTTAACCAGTCTCTTGATGCAACAATATTATTTGCGGGTTTTAGGAAACACTTTTATCCCAAAGGCCTCCCGCTAGTTTTGCAAAGATATTTCTGGCAAAAAACGGCGCGAAAAAGCGTTCGACTATGACAAGTATCTTGTGTAGCTTCTAATACTCATTCATACTAATTTGTTACTTTTGACGAATCGTTCCCAGTTTGTGCTGGGTGGGTTGGGAGGCGAGGCGAGAGCTTAGCTGGGGTGTGAAACCAAAGTTGCTAATTATTAAAAGTGTTTTTTTGGGCAGTATGAATCATAATCATAGAGGTAGAAATGAAGCCTGGGAAAAAACTAAAGTGCCTAAAACAATTTTGAAAGTCCAGATAAATCTTTATTGCAACATTTTTTTTACATAATCATGCTTTTATTGTTGTCAACAAAGAAAATAATTAAAACAATTAAAGTTGAACTGTTGAAGGCAGATTAGATGGTTTTAGATATCATACCTCATCTAAGGGTTGTCGTTTTCTGGGTTCATTCATCTAAATTTTTACACAAAATGTTAACTGTTTTGTACAAACATACCCCTGGCTGATGTGAAGTGGTAAAGGGTGGGTTTGTTGGGTCCACTTCCTAGATTTTGACACCTCGTATGTGTTGCCACCTTGGATATGATGAGGGTCCCTGGAATGACAACTTGGGGCTAAATATCATGTGATCCTGTGAGTTGGACAAAGTGCCTCAAAAATCAGCCATGTGACGTAATTTAAATGAGGGAGATGAGAGGAGAAGTGGGAAAGAAAACTCCTAAAAAAGAAATGGATATTCCCTTCTTTTTATGACGTCAAAAGGCTGATTTTTTAAGACACTTTGTCCAGCTACCTCTGTATGCGAAGGGGGAGCGATGGAAAGAAAGATAGCATAAAACCATCACAGGAATTGAATCTAAATAATAAAATAGCATTAAACCACCCCTCGACCTTTGCAAAGCTTCCCTTGGATTAAGAACTCAATTGGTTCGGTTGTTATTGAAATCTGAAGCTTCATATAAAAACCTTACCACTTTATACAATAGGATAAGATTAATGTAGTTGCAATAATGAAATGTAATTGAAATTAAAATTCGCAAAGTGTAGAACATAAATGATTAAAACGAAGCTTAACTTTAAAAATATGCTTTTACTTTAATCAAATTTATCTAAAGCGAGCAAATCAAAATTTTATACGAAAATCAAATGTAACTTAAAATTTTTCCATTTCTCTCTCTCTTGCTTTCCATATTTTCATATCTAGAAAATTTATGTAACTGAATTTTCTACCCTTGCATCTAGTGAAGGTCATATTGTATAAATGTATCCTATTAAACATAGAAGTATTTTGTTGTTATATTTTCGACATGCTTTATATCGACATCATTTTGATTTAACAAATATATAATATGTAATAAAAAAAAACCAAGATTAAAAGCCGGAATAAGGTATAGACAACAAGCGATATAATTCTAAAATAATATTTGGGGGTCAGGTAAAAAGGTCGTCAATTTTACTATGCGTTGCCCCCAAACGACAGCTGAAAATCACATGTAAGTTTCGTGATTTTTTTGATTTTTTTTCGTTGTTGGCATTAGCTGGATTAAGGGCTATGTTTACAAGAATAAAATACAAGGTGAATAAATAAAATGATCATCTTTCTTTTTACAGTCATGACTTTTAACCCTAAGCATGATAAATATACTTACATTTTACAGAATAGAAGAATAATGAGTGTTTAATAAATAATATTCAGTAAAGAAATGTTAGATGCCAATTTATAAGTCTTTAAATTTAACTTGAAATTCAAGCTTCAACAATTTCCAGCTATCCAGAATCTTAGGAATCAATAATTTATTGTCCATTGTCTTATCCGTCCATACCAACTTTTACTAAAGTATCAATCATAACTAACTACCATGGGTGTAAAAACCATACAAAAATTTAAGACGTGATTTGAGAGGCGTTTTTGGCATACTTTTTATTAAATGTATGTTTTGTTTTTGTTTATTAAGCAAAACTGATAGTAGGGACAAGTAGCTTCATTGGCCATTTAACATTTTCTGTTAGGGTAAAGTATAAAGGGTAAAGTTTGGAGGTTATATTGACAGGGGAAAATTTGTCTTCAATTTTGGTTGCTAACCTTATCATTTATTGGTCAGTTCGTTCATCCAGTGAGAGGGGAGGGAATGGTGTACAGAGGTTGGTTTGGTGGTCTTGTTATTTTTTAGCCAACTTTAGCCACTTTATTAGAATTCTGGTGCAACATCCAAGTTATAATATATCGATTATTGCATCAAAATTTTGAATAATTTATCCATTTCGAGCATTTCATCAAAATTCTTAAGAAATCAATTTTGCTTGAAAATTATTTTGTCTTTGACCATCATTGCAATGGAACAAAGGCGTGTCATAGAAGAAAGTCATTTTTATCATCATTGTCGCCAAAATAGGGGGGCGCATTCTAAAAATACTAAGAAAATAGCAATCTAGTAGAAGAAATAGTACAAGTAATCGAATGCCATTTTAGTGTAATATTAAGGTTTAAATTTCAAAAAAGCAACTTAAAAATTTTTGTGTGTCTTTTTGAGAATTAATGAGCGATGAACTTCTCCAATAAAAACAGTTATGGCTATACTGGAAATTTTAATTTGTGTATATTGAAAAAAAATTAACACTTTAAAATTTCCAGATTAAACCCCCATGCAGAATTGTTGTCATTTGTCGAGTAGAAGAATGGTAAGAAGTGTATTTAGAATTTATGCAAAACTTATTATATGATTGATGTTCGGCCTTTGTTTGCCTTTTTAGTAGCCAAGCTCCTCATTGATCTATTTATTAATCGATTATATTTTTATGTCAAGCTCTTAAGATATGTTCTTTTTTTGCAACGGAAGAATGGCAATTTTTCAAACAGTTATTTATTTTACATTTTTGGCAACGGGAACAATTTTTAATTTTAAATTTAAATTTTTGGAACTAGGTCTAATATTTTCATTATATCAGTTTTATTTTATATGCTCTACGCTTACTTTGGAAGTAATCATCATTGTTTCTATGCTATCGTTGAATGCATTTACAAAGACAGCATTTTGGTCGTGCCGTTGTAGAAATTCAATTTCTAAGCAATGCAATATGACTTTTTATGTAGCGGAGCTACTCTATTACCAGTGAATGTTCGTATGGCCGACAATGAAAGTATATGTATAAATATATGATCTAGATAACTACCTGGATTCAGTGTTAGGGATCTTTTCGTCTGCTAGCCAATTGCTTTCTGCTATTTTTGGCGACTTGGCTGTGTTAATTTTTACGACGCCATTGGCTGATATTCAAAGACCCCATTGAAAGTCGGAAGAGGGTCCACTGGGTCGCAGTTATTTAACTTCTTCCCCCTCTGTTGATTTACTTTAATTGTCCGATTATATACTGACGAGTAGACGGTCTCTGTTCAGCAGTTTTCTTTAACTGTCTACAGCCACTTGTAGATAAATAGTTGTTATTTGCATTGCTATGCTACTTTTGGACAAACCTGTTTTTATTTCTTGTTTTTTTTGTCTTCTTGACAAGTAAAGGAATTAATTTCTATTTGAAGATAATCAAACTCTTAACATCTTTTTTTTATAGAATTAAATTGGTAGATCACGACTTAGATTTAGGAAAATGTTTATTTAATTAACAATGTTCAGGTTTACGGATATGGTAGGCGGCGAAGTTATAAAGTCATTATTAGAATTGCGTTACATATTAGTAGTATATTTTTAAAGCAAATTTGCTCTTTTCAAATACAATGAAATAAAGATTTATCCTAGACATAAGTATTCTATGCAGACAAGTGGCTTTGTCTTTAAATTTTGGATAAAAGAATAGTTATAATAAATACTTAACCGCGATATTTTCAAAAAAGCTCCGCCATCAAATATTATACTTTTCATAACGCAGGGTAACCAGGGGATAATACAATGGAAGATACATTGATGTGCATTCAATGTACACATCCAAATATAATGAACAAAATAACCATTTTTGAAGATTATAATTTTGGTGGAAACCTTTAAACACCAATGGATTGTACCATCCAATCATGATTTTTAAAATGTACTCAAAGTTTTAAGCTAACGAAGTAGATTATGTGCTTTTAAAACTTTGGGGACCAGTAAAATTTATAGTCAATCATCCTTTTTCCCCCTGTAAAATCTGAGATTAATGATAATTACGTAAAAAATATTCTATTTTTTTCTTTTTAAAGAAAAAAAATACTACAATATTATATTTCCTACAATGAAAAAAATTTACTTATTCTCCAAGTTCCTGGTTTAAATAAAGTTGAAGAATGATTTATTCCAGAAATATGCATGAATTTCAAATAAAACATTTTCTGAAAAATTAAATGGGGAGAGAAAATTTGTTTTATTTACTTTATTTTTCATATTACAGTTTTGCTTTATGAAAACTGCTAGGATATCTGTACTCAAAGGAGTAAAGAAGCAGGAAAATAGCCTAAAACCAAACTTAATATAAAAATTAATGGCCTAAAATCATCCAGAAACATATAAGAATCTTCCTTAAAACAAAGAACTCTTTTCAGTAGTTGTCGAAATCATTAGCTACAGACAAAAAATCATCTTACTATTTTATATAAAAGGATTATTGTTTTTCAATAATTTACTGCATAACAGTTAATTCTCCATTAAAATCCAAATTTTGTAGTAGCTACGTTACTTATATTCATAATTCTCCTTGTTAATATAAAATTTTTTTGCTTTATTTTAGTTTTTATTTAATATTTTAGAATATGCTAAATCACGAAATTTTGTTATGAAAAAGGCTAAAACTTGATTTTTATCACGAGAAACGATATCAATGCTTTTATAAAAAAAATGCGGCTGCTCTTTGATTTTAACTAATGCTTAATACTTTAACTTCTAACATAATTTTTCTTTAGCATATTAATTACAGCATGCTATTGTCCAAAAAGCTTTAAAAAATAGTATTCTAAATTATTCTAGTTTTGGATGGCGAAAAGAAATAAAAACTTGGAAAAATGCTTATATTTAGGACTAATAATCTTTATACTGTCACTGCTTAGCTGTCTAATTGTGGAAATAGTTATTCTTGTTATAGTTTCTAATCATGATATTTTGGACGCGCCCTAAATGGTCTCTTTAACAATCTGAAAAGCTTATCTCAACTGATTTTTTATCAAAATATCAAAAAAGGTTTTCTATATCTATCTATATCTTGCCCTCTTTCTTTTCCATCACTCTCTAAAAGTTGCGCAGTTTCTCTTTAATTAAGAGTATGTCCGTACGTCTTTCCATATATGAATTATTTTTTTTTGTCATATTCAGTGTTTTATTAACAACACCTACCAAATTTTATATTCTGTTTTAACTACTTTTGGCATGCTTTTGTCATTAATATCTTTTTAAAATAGTATTGATAGTTAATGCTTATTGTTTAGCAATTTACTGTTATTTTCTTCTTAACTCTGTTTTCAGTTTGTTATTGCTGCGCTATTTAAAGACATAATTGTCCTTGTTTCTCTCTCTCTTACTATTTCTATCAAACACACTCACTCTTTATCTCCCTTCATTCTTTTTTTTATGTTTCTATCATTTTATTATCACTTACAAAATAGCAAAAAATAACTTCACAAAAAACATAACCTAACTTTTGATTACTATTTTAGGTAAGTCTGACAGTTGGTACACTACTATTATCACCTTTTGATAAAATTGTTGTACTATTCTATAAATTTGTGTGTTTTGTATGAATGCCTGTATTCATTGACCATTAGCTGTTAATTGGTTTCCTAGACTGGGTGCCAATATCAATATTTCCATCTTTTTATTAACATTTTTATATTAATATTTTTTCAAGAGAGAAATCTAATTTGTAAAAGGTTCATTTGTTAAAAATATTTTTAATGGGTTTATACTCTTTAAATGTGGTTTTTCTGTCTTTTTAACTAGTTTACTTTACTTGTTCATGGCGAATTAAAAAAAAATTATATTTGCTTTTTTAAATGAATAAAAAGCATAAAATCTAATTATTTCTAAATATGCACTTATTTTTGCAAAAAAGTACATAAATCTGTCAACATGTAAATAAAATGCTTGAAACTAATTGACTCTCTTAACAATTTTTTTCTATATTTTCATCAGATACATTAATTATTTCATCGCCTTATGCCTCATTCCATATTTATGCTTAATTATGTTTTTGCAATACTGCCAATACTGCAAAATATAATGATGTCTGTCCGTCTGCCTGTCCTTTGAGATATTAAGAACTGCTTGATTATACAGCTCTCAATTTTAGTGAAGCTTTTTATGGGAAACGCGGAAGTTTTCATAACATATATGGGAAGAAACGTAATCTTTCTAGAAGAAAATTTCATCTTAAGTCTAAATAATAAACCTTTACGTTTTGGTGTTACAAAATATCTCATAAACGACTTTTCTTTTGACTGAAATAGCCTAAAATGAGTTTTTATTTCTCGATATTTTTGAGGAACACCTTTTTGTGAGTGTCAATTAATTAAATTACGAAGTGTGGCGCAAACTCCATTAATAATTCAACTAAATTAAATTAAAAACTTTGACATTCCTGCTAAGTGAAATATCGCAACTTTTTGCAATAGTAAATTTTTGTATATTTTTCTTTATTTTCCATTTTCATCAGGGGTCTTAAGGGTTAAATTGATGATAAACACAATTACCCCTCATGTAAATAAACTTATCGGTGAAAAAATTTTGACACTGTTTTTTTTCAAACCCATTAGAAAAGGCTATTATTGGTTTGGGCAGGTTTTAGGTCATTTTCTTGAAAGTCCAAGCTCTAATTACAATATGTATTTAAATTAATCATTTCTTGGGGTGTATTTTTAGAATCAACCCCCCCCCCCAAAAAAAAAAAGTTTGATCATTTGATACATTTTCGCAAAGTTTTTGTTATTTATTATTCTGTGTCTATATATTCGTTTAGTCTTTAAACCAGGGATCTAAAGGGATAAGACAATGGCCGATACATTGATGTAAATCCTTAATGATGAAACACAAAATTACCCCTTCTATAGATAAAAATTAGTGGTTAAAACGTTTGGAAACTGACCTTAATAGACCAACCAATCAAAATTTAGTCCCCAAAATTGATAATCCAACTAATAAGTAAACGTTAATATAAGGTTTTGGGGACTAGTTTAATGAAAAGCCTAATATCCCCTGCCTTCCTGGTGTCTATATATTTGTTTAGTCTTTGAACGAAGAATCATTGAAAAAGTAATTTTAGAAGTCTAGACAAGAACAATTACATTGGAAAAAATACATTTTTATAAAATGTTAAAATATGTTTTTCAGTAACTTTGAATTTAAATAAACAATTTTTTTTACTTGATTTAATTTTAATTTTTATCACATTGTATTATAGACAGCTGTTCGCGGATATTAGAATAAAAAAAATATAAAGTTAAAACCAGTTTTATGATTCATTTAGAATATTTGTGGTAAACTGTCTATATACTATGCTGAACATGACTTTTCAGTATGATTAAAAACCGGTTCTAATACAGCGGATATTAATCGGTTTCGAAGGCATATTGTAAAAAAATAATCAAACTGTTAATTTATAAAAGCATTTTCACGTAGGCTGCAGATATAAAGATAATTTAAAGCATGTTTTAAAAGGGAAAGCTTTATTTTGGCTTCATTTTTTACGCATGACCACTTTTATTTCAACTTAGTCAAAAGAGTTAACATTAATATTTTTAACACAACGACGGCTTAAAAAAGGTCCTTACCTAATGATTAAAAATTGCCTGCGGAAAAAAAATGATCAAAGTTAATCATGTATCGTGTCAAAAAAGTTGGTCCAAAAGTTAAAATGCTACCACTTTTTATCCACGTATAAAAAGGATAGAATTTATTTACGAAAAAAAAACTATATGCCCAGAGAGTGAGTGGACATTTGGCTGTTTGTTACACTAGTTGCTAAAGTTTAATAACAACGCTTTCTTATTCGTTGGGATAACAACTTTGGGGACTTTATTGAATTTTGATTGGTTGGTTCATTATTTTTAGTGTCCAAACGATTCAACCACTAAGTGTAATCTTCAGAAGGGATAATTTTTTATATCATCCAACAATGTCCATCAATTTATTGGCCATTGTCTTATCCCTTTATATCCCTGCTATATGCCTGCCAATAATGTATTTTTGTTTTCATCAGTAAAGAAAGTAATAGCTAATATAATCTGATTTTCTTCCTCGATTTGTAGAGAAAATATAATTTGTAATCATTATTTTATTCATGCAAATATTAAATTTTTTTTATCCCTTTCATTCTAGGTTTTTTTTTATCTTAAAAGCTATCATTAACTGATTTTATTTTAGGGCTAAAAATATCAGAAAAATATCTGTCAAAAATCAGAAACGACTTCCTAATATATATTTGACTCTATTCCTATCAGCTTCTTTTTCAATTCTTATCTCCCCTTTCAAACAAAAGTGTTAAAAGTTAGATTCTTAGTGACGTAACTACTCTATAACTAACGTATATTAAAGTATCCAATAATCTAACGGTTATCTAAAGATATTGTATGTTTCATTTTTGGTTACTTTTTAATTGTAAAGACCTTAAAAGTTAGATTGCTAAATATTATTTTGCACATTTAAAAAAAAAGCTCTTTATGGGTACAATCGTACTTGCTATTCAATATCAATTAATAAGTAAACATTTTGTTTTCTTCTATAAGCAAAGCATGAATTGGAAAATTGATGCATTGAAATATTTTTAGTCTGTTAGAAAAATAAAATCATAATTTTCATTCATATGCTCCAATTACAATGTTATCAAAAACGTCAATATGGTTTGATAGTTTATAGCAATTGATATTTAGAAACAATTTTACTTTTTTACTTCAAACATTGTCTCTCTGCTTTCAGTTTTGTTTTTAAAAATACAAATCATTATCTGAGCTCATTCATGAGTTATCAACAAAGATTGACACTGCCACAGTTAAAATGCACTTTTTGTCTAAACTTTAAGGAGCGTGACTACCTTAAATTAAGGGCAAGCCCGTTTGTTTTTACTTGATAATTTGTAATAAGTAGAAAATTAACTCTTTTAATGTCATAATGTACCTTTTGATTGCAGTTTCATTATCCATCTACTCTACAACTATTAGTGTGTTCGTCCTTCGCTTATTTTTGATTTTATTTACACTACAATAAGATTGTGAACGTCATATATAGCTGCACTGCTAAGGACATGTTTGTATCCTTTTTATTTGGGTCATAGTGAGAATTATTGCTTCCAGGCATGCCAGTTAAAATAAACTGGAATTTTTTAAAAAGGATTCATTGACAGAAGTTTTCCTAGGAAAATATTAGAACATTCATTTGAAGAAAAGGAGGGAACATTGGATCGTAAACTACACTGGTCCCCAAAGTTTTACCAAATCGATATCTCATTCATTGGCTTAAAAACTTTTATTTACTCAGGATTGGGTTGTATAAACCTTTAGTATCAAAACTTTTCCACCAATAATATAAATATACAGCAGCTATAATTTATTTCATAGTACATTAATTTAGCCTCCATTGTTTTATCCCTTTGAATTCCTGACTTGTTGTGTGAGTATCCAATCTAAAAAAATTCAATATTTAGAATCTTAACGTTATTTTTTTGGTTTCAGGACGAGAGGAGCGACTGACAGAGTACGGATGTGAGGGCACCTCAATGAGCATCTCTTGCGAGGAGGGGACGAGCATCCACATAGTGAGAGCCAACTACGGCAGGTTCAGCATCTCCATCTGCAATGATCTGGGCAACACTACGTGGTCAACACATTGTATACAGCCTACTACGCTTAGAGCTTTGAAAAGCAAGTAAGTATATTTATAAATTCTAGTAGTGCAGCTACTTTAGAATTTTTTTAAATAGGTATTTTTCGCATCGTTTTATAGACAGCTTCTCGGGAATTAAGTTATAAGATATGAAATTGAGACCAGTTTTGTTAGCCCGAGGGAAATTGTCTGTAATACGATGCTTTACATGATTTTTCAGTATGGCTGAGAACTGGTTCTAATTCAGGGAATATAATCGATTTCGAACCCATACTAAAAATATCATTAAAAGAATTTAATTTTGAATCATCAATGAATTAAATGTATATACACAATTAAAAATAACATAAATTTTTTTAAATTTCAAAGCTCTAACAAAAATATTTTTGTAAAAACACAAACTGACAATCAATGTCAAATTTGTAACATTAAATCTGTAAAAATATCAAATGTCCACCCACAGGGATGTATCATCTCAAGAAAAAATATTTGCCTCAAATGAACATTTTTTTAGAGCTGACACTATTTCTCTTTTAAGATCAAATTTCTAATGTTTGATGAATAACAGCAGGTTGTAATTGTTTTTTAAAAAGAAAACTAAATCAATATTTTGATTTAAAAGTATTTTATATCCAGTTCCCTGTCCCTGATCTCGCGTCGTTATGTTAATCTTTCTAAATACCTTGAAAAATTTCCCAATTAGTGTAACGTTTAATTTTACGTTTCAAAGTGTGACATATCAAAAATAACGTTTAGTCAAATATTAAATGCCTAAATTTAGAGCATAGCCTTCTTTTTTACATAAAAAAAAACATTTTGTTATAACTTTACTGCCATTTAAAATAATTTTATTCAAAAATAATGCAAAACTTTGGAAATCTTTTAGTTAATTTACGTTCTTAAAATTATGTTTTAAATTACATTTAAAATATTAAAAATGTCTGAAAACCCAAGGAACAATAACTCATTATTTGAAGGCAAAAATATTCATATATCATCAGCAAAATTTATGGACTAGTTTTTCCCCTAATTTTGTACAATAATTGGACAAATATGACATACAACTTGTGAAAGCAACGGCCGAGATTTTTTTGCCTTTTGACTTTAACAAAGCAGAAAAAATAAAAATGTTTAAATTTAAAATTTCTTGCTGAATTCATTATTTAAAAATTTTTCACCAGAAAAATTTGAGGAATTTTAGTATTTTTGAAAAGCTTTGTGAAGCAGTCTGGAATTAATTATCTGCAATCTTGTCAGGGATGCAGGTATAGGTAATGGTTTTTATGTAAAGCTTTACTGAATACACATTAGGTGAACATGAACATTTTACAAAAATGCCGCAATATTGTTTGCAGTTAAAAAATTTAAATGATAGTTAGTTAGGTCTTTTTTGTAGTACACATTAGGCCTTTTGTACCATTTGGTCTTTTGACGGATTCTTTCTTATTCTTTTAAAGCATAATGATTTTAAAAATCAATTTAGAAATCATGATCATACCTTCATAAGATATTAAATTATGACAACGTTTAAAGTTTACTACATCATGCAATTAGCTGACTTCAACACATCCCGTCAGCCCTGAAAAAAATCACAAAAACTTTGAAGTGCTCTAAAAATGTTCATAGACATTTAAAATCTGAGAAAATTGTCTGTTAGTAAATTTCTTCCATACTTTTAGAATAATTTGTAAACAAAAAAATGGGGCGAATCCATAATTTAGCAAAAAGAACACTCATAAACTCCCTCAAATTTATAATTTTAGATTCATAAAAGAGGTGCAGTAAGTTTTTAATCAGGGATCTAAAGGGATAAGACTATTGCCTGTAAATTGATGAACATCCCCAATGTTAATACATAAAATTACCCCTTCTTCAGATTACAATGGACACTCAACTTAATAAAACAATCAATCAATATTCATTAAAAGTCCTCAAAGTTTTTAGGCCAACGAATAAGAAAACGTTATTATAAAACTTTTGGAACTAGTGTAATAAACAGCCTATTGTCCCCTCTCTTTCTGGTCTTTAAAGAACCCTATCTGAATCTAACTTTTTTTCTCCAATTTATACAAAAAATGCGCTAAAGATTTGGCAAGAAATTTGCAGAAAATAGTGTTAACGTGTTAGAATTTAAGTTAAGTTGAAAGGATTAGTCTGACCCGACGATTTATATTTTTACACCTTAATTTATAGGAATTTAGAAAAGTATTCTAAAAGTGCAGGAATAGTTTTAAGAACAATATAAGACTTTTAGTCGATATATTGTAACTTGGATGTTGCACCAGATTTGCATGTATTATGATAAAGTGATGCTCGAAGCTGGCTAAAATAACGGTACCCAATATCCACACCTTTTACCCCATCACCTAGATGAACGAACTTACCGATAAATGTGGTCCATATTAGCAAGCTAAATTGACCGCAAATTTTCCCCTGTCAATATATCCAATGTACTTTAATATGAAATCTCTCTTTTAATATCTGTCTAGTTTTATATAAATAATAGCGGCTTCGCCCCTAGCCTCTAGGGGCTTTGCCCCAAGAGGTTATCAAAAAAAAATTAAGGTGAAATTCGTAAAAGATCCAAGGAAATCTCCTGCAAAAAAAAAAAAAAAAAAAAAAATTGGGGGGGATTTTTTTGTTTTTAGGGGGGGTTGGGGGTGTCCCACCCCCCAAGAAAATATCTTAAAACCACCACAGGACCAGTAGGTATATTCACTGAAGAGTAGAGCCCATTCGGTTCAGCGGTTACCGAGATCTTAAGCTTCAGACGGACAGACAGACGGACAGACATCGTTCTACTTTGTATTATAGATATATTTTTTTCTGCTAAATTCTCAAAGATTGAACAAAATCTTTATTTTGTAACGAACTTTTACTTGAAACTTGATCAATTTTAAATCAAACTGTGATCAATTTTAGATTTAATTTGCAACAAATAATGCAGTAAACACATTGTATATACTAATCAAGTAATAATCAAAATTTGGCATGTAGTTATGTGCTTAACTTTAATTTTAATTTCTCGTATCAGTGGGTAATTATCAGCTCTCAGTGGGTGCAATATACCAATTAAAATTATTTTCAGTTTTGTACACAATTTTTAGATATCTGAGGTAAACTTATTTCATAGCATTCTTTTTTTTTTAATAAGTTTTGAGGCTATGGGCTAAGCCAATTCAGGAAGCTAGGGAGGGGACATTGGGCTGTTTATTACACTGGTCACCAAAGTTAATAATATTTTCTTATTGTTGGCTTTACAACTTTGGGGACTTTTATTCAATTTGGTTGGATTGTTCATTAAGATGATTTTCCACACCTCTAATTGTAATCTGTCGAAGGGGTAATTTTGTGTATCATCATTGAGTATAACTATAAACATCAATTTATCGGACATTGTCTTATCTCTTAGGTCTCCGAAGCCAATTGTAGTAGAAAAAAAGTATTTAAACTACTGAAACTGATTTAATAATGATGGTTCTTTTTATGTTTTTAAATTCCAATGTTGATTGAATTTACGCCCTTGCAATATTACTTCAAAGTGTTCATATAATGCAGATAATACATGTTTAAAAAATGTATTTTTCGTCTTAAAAAGAAATAGCATACAATAATAGTTTTAACTTTAATTATAACATGAAAAAATTAGGCGAAAAGGTTTGATAACGTTAAGTATCTTTATTAAGCACCATAAAAAAATGCGCTAAAATAAGTTAAGAAAAATAGCCGAATTGTGAGAACACCAATGCTTTAATACCATTACATTAGACAAGGAGTCAATCTCAGTTTTTTTGCCTCTTTCAATAGAGAACCCCTCACATACTAAGGAAAACATTTAAAGGGATGCCATTTTTGATGGAAAAATTAAACATCAAACAAGAATGATTATGACTCTAAGTAGCGCAGCAATAAAAAAACATCTTCAGTCTTAGTATCCTAGTAGTACAACTAATTTATTTTTAAAAAATACCCAGGACTGAATTGCCATAGCAAATTATTATTAGAGATAATGAAACAACAAAGAAGAAGGATAGAGAGAGAGAGAGAGAGAGAGAGAGAGAGAAAGGAGGTGGAGAGAGATTAAATTAAATAAATTTGATTTGCTTCTTTTTGTTACACTCGCAGACAAAGATCGATTTCTTTAGTTGTTTTGTTATTGAAAATAACACAGAACTTGATACAACAACTGAGCTAATTCTTTACAGTTACAACGATGAAAAATGCAACTTTGGGAATATTTTTCAATAACTTTTTCATTCCAATACTCATTGCTAAAAATGTTTATAAAAAGCAATCATATTGTAGTGTATTTTTCTTTATCAATAATAGGTGCATGCTTTTGAATCATTAAAATGGTAGATATTACAGTTTTGTCATTTTGAATGGCGGAAAAAATTGAATTTGATATCCTATAGATTTGGACAACATTATCTACAATGCAATGTATAAACATATTTATATATTATGAGTAAAGTTTTCTAGCTATGTTAAGAATAGACAAAGACTAATGGTGTTTTCACAATGTTTTGAAATGAAAATTATAGCTTTAATATCATAATTTTAAAAATATCTTCTGCATGACTAATATATTTCTTTGTTAATTATTATATCTGTTGGACAAAATGACGACGTAAACTCACTGCAAATTACACTAGTACCCAAAGTTTGGGTAATTTTATTAAATCTTGATCAGTTGCTTCAAATCAACCTGCAAGTTCAAAATAATACAAAAGCATTAATGCTACTTAAAAATAGGAATATTAACTACTTTATTGAAACATCCAAAGACTTTGTGTATAGACATTTAAAGTCGAGACTTTGTTACTTACTATTTGGTGTAAATGCATTTTGCCATTTTTGGAACTTTGTATTTGGTGCGAGACATTGTTAGATTTAATTTCATTTTAAATTTAAATATTGCTTAATAATTGTTTAAATTAAAAAGTGGTTACACCACAAAAAGATAAAAAAAAATGTAACAAATAAAGGATAATTACGACCATAAGTAGCGTAGCAGTAATAACGTTTTTTTTATTCGTTGGCTGAATAACCTTTGGAAATTTTATTGTATTTTGAATCTACAGAAGAGGTAATTTTGTGTATCATCATTGGGGATGTACATCAATTTATCAGCCATTGTCTTATTCC
The DNA here is from genome assembly GCF_053477335.1 of Acartia tonsa. NCBI lineage: Eukaryota > Metazoa > Arthropoda > Copepoda > Calanoida > Acartiidae > Acartia > Acartia tonsa. The sequence continues at coordinate 32,387,756 of NC_137262.1, read as the reverse complement.
TTTAGATCACTGACTTTAGTAGCTGCGATACTGATAACAAATGACCACAGAAATTTATCATATATGACTTTTTTAGGTTAAATGTTCAATATAAATGTGTCATATTTATCAAGTAAAAGCATTAAACAAACAAACTATATTTTAAAATAAAAATATGTTTGAAATAAACAAAAAATACACACACATATAAAAATATTCATTAAAACACAAAAACACTATTTTGATAATGAGATCTTGGGAATATTACTACAGCACAAATTTTATAAAAGTAGGGTTGTGCTAAATTGCAGGGATCTAAAGGGAAAAGACTATGCCCGATAAATTGATGATACACAAAGTTACCCCTTACAATCAGATTGTAGATTACAATTAGTGGTTAAAACATTTATTATCTGAACCAACCAATCAAAATTTAATAAAAGTCCCCAAAGTTATTAAGCCAACGAATAAGAACACGTTATTATAAAACTTTGAGGAGTAGTGTATTACATAGCCCAATGTCCACTCCCTCCATGGCCAAAACGTCCATCCTAAAAGTTGAGTATGAAAAATATTCTTACAAAGAGTTGTTTTGCCAATTTACACAGTGGGATATCATGTGCAGAACTCTATGGGGGAAGTACAAGGCGTGACACGGATAAAGCATCTGAACAAAAGGAGTTTTGTATTTTAAAAAAATGGTAGGTCTTTTGGTTAATATTTCTATTTACGGTTAAACAAAAATCAAACAATACATTTTGATTAAGTACTAGAGGAAAACTTTAAGAGACCTGAGGTGAATTCATAAAAAAAACTTGTGCCCCACTAAAATTTTAGTGAGGCAAAATTATCGCCTCTAAATTCTTAGTTTGCCTCACTGATTTAAGTGGGGCAAACTGATTTTAGTGGGGGCAAAAGTTTTTTAAGAATTCACCTCTGAAGAAAACTATTCTGTTATGCCTGTTATGCTTCTTACCTATTAACCAGTCCAAAAACATTAGCTTTAATTTTTTAAGTGGCATTTTAAGCTTGCTGTTGTACAAAAATATTCATACAGAATAACTTTTTGACTTGCTGAAAAGTTAGCTGAAGATTATCCTATTCTATTTTCTCTCGGAACAGCATTTTTTCATAAACAACTTCTTTGGGGTTTAAAAATACATGAAGAGGGACAAAAAAGAGGAACTTTTCAACCTACAAGGCCATTTTTAGATATGGTCGAACTCGGAGGGGGGGGGGGGGGCTGGGGGGGGGCGGTTGATAAAGGGTTTTTTAAAAGGCATTAATGAAGTAAAAAAAGGGGATGGTTTGAATAAAGGGGTGTAAATTAAAGGTAAAAGGTTGTAAATATGGGAGTGGATATAATACAACAAATAATTAGGTTCTCATAGACCAAGGTATAATTAAGCAAATTTTGTAAAGGATTAAAAACTTCTTAGTTTATATTACCAAATTTAATGTCATAAGAAGAGATTTATTGACAATAGCCACACAAAATTGTAATTTTTATATTTTAAATACTTGCTGTAATGAAAAAATACCTATACATAGGCATAGTAGAGGCATACCTACAGCTTTGGCTTTTGCTCACCACATCAATTAAACTTTACAAGGAGTATCTGCTTAAGGTTTGACATTGAAATCCTTCAGGGACGTCCAAGCTTTTTTATGGGGGTAAAATGAGGGTTTCAAAGTTTGAGGAGGTTAACATACAATTTTAATAGTTAATGATGCATTTATTAGAAGACAACATTTTTTTTCATAGTAACTGAATCTTATTTATCTGATATTTACCTAGGCTAAACATTAAGACTTGAAACCTATATTAAATGATATTTTATAGCTTTGATTTTCCAACTTATAGTCTTTTCTAGTTGTTAAGTATTTAATCTAAGTATCATACATACATTGTTATTTGCATATCTACTAAAAGTATGTGTGTGTATGTATTAATGTGTGTACATGGTGGCCAACAAAAAGCAGGGAGGGATATTTTTCCTGAAGGAAAAACTTTTTATCTCATTTTTTTCCCTCTAAAAATTATCATTTTTTCATTCAAGAAAAGTTTAAGTATAGTGTTCTTTTTATTCTCAGAAAAAATATGCTTTTCTTTTCTGGTTACCTTGAAATTTCTGTATATTCTGTTATGATTATAATTTTGGGACACCCAATACTCTGAATATTTAATAGAGTAGCCTAGAAAAGGGCTATTTAAATCATAACAAATAAATGTTCTTATGCTTAAATGGTATCTGTATTATATCAAGGCCATACGTGTTATATTGATAGTATAAGGTAGAGGTAAAGCTTCAGCTTAAAAACAGGCAAAGTGCAATTAAAGTGTGTTAAAAAGTTTTGCTAATTAATTTTTTAGGAATTATTTTTACGCACATTACATAAAACAATTAGGTACATTTTTTTTAACGTCTTATATATGACGAATTTTTGGATGGTTGGTTACATCATACCTGCATTTTGTAACCATAAAAAAACATTTTTTGTAATTATAATATGGACAGACATGCCATTTTTGTATAAAGAGAAAAACTTTATGACATTTTAGTGTTTTTAAAATGAAGTAATTTTTGTTTAAATGCTTTTTATGATATGATAGATTTTCTTTCTTTTAAACATTGCAAATAATTATTCCTGAAATCACAATAGCAAATTTTAGCAAATAAGAAATGAGTGAAAGATATTTTTAAAGGTAACTACTGCAAAACGGCTTAATCGTACGGACACCTAATTTAAAGCATTTGATTACTTGTGACATTTGAATCTGAAAACTATTATTTCAAGTGGCGTGGTTCACCTGCGCGTGTTATACTTGCTAAATGATTGCAATTAAAATTTTGCAAACTAGATTGCCATATAAAATAGCTAAATTGATTATGTCCAAAAGCATTATTTACTGACTTAGGGCTTTAAAATTTTTTATAGCTTTTTGATTTAGGTTATTAAATTAATGTAATCCAACAATAAAAAGGAGTATATACAAATGAATGTAAATTTCAATTATGGTTGTCATTTTTTTAATATGTTAGTTTTGTATCAACATTATCAACTAGCATTGTCCATTTAGCTTTGTAAAGATTGTTCACTAATTTTATTTCTATCAATTGTACCTAATGTTATTTGCACTATTAGAATATAAACTAGATTTTATATAACTCACCAAAATTTAAACTGTAATTTTCCTACTTAAAAAAATGTCGTCAATAGCTCGAACTAATAGATACAATAGGTGAAAAAATAATTTGTGTTTTGTTTTTCTAGAACTGAACATGTTGAAAATTTAATTGGATTGAACATAAAGTACAAAACCTTAAAATAAATCTTGATTATCCTGTGTAGATCTAGTGCAAATAAGAAGTAAACGTTGATTACACTTGTGCACTTTATTACAGGGATTTAGGGATCTGAATTCTTGTAGAATGAATATTTAAATAAGTAAAATAAATATTCTTTTCCATCCTAAGGAAAGCATATCTTATAGGAATGCCTTGGCCAATTAGCATTTACTATTCACTGTTCTACTAGTAGAGAAAATCATAAAGGGATTAGTGTTCTGTAGGATGTCATACGCTGAATTTGGCATATCCTAGCTTTTTATCTGCATTTTTTTTTGTATAAATGAATCAAAAAATATTTATACTTTTATTGATTTCTTAATCCCTGTTTTTCTAATATTTGCTTGCAGTACTTGTTGGCGTCTTCACAAATTAAAAGCACAGTGCAATTACTAGGGAATAATTTAGGATATTTCAAAAGTTTTAACTTTATATGATATTCTAGGAAGCAAATAAACCATTTATTAGTTGTATTTATAATGTTAATTTCATGAGATCTTGTAAATATCCGCCAAATAAGCCTTGGTCATGTTGGGTGGGTATAGACAGATGTTTTGCTTGATAATAGCCCAAATTTAAATGTTAAACAAATAACTCATTAACTAGTGTTTCGATATTATGTCAGTGATGGTCACTTTATCATAAGTCAAAATTAAATGACAATTGACATCTTTTCTAGGTTTCGTTTTGCTATCGGACCTATATATTTATAAAACTGAGAAATACAATTTTAATTCTTAAAAAGTCTTCTAGAATTGCACTGTGATGCTATTAAATGAAACTGTTAACTATGTATTTAATTCAAATGCACTGCACACAGAGTATACATCAATGCTTTCATTTCATCAGTGCAGTGGCCAAGAAAAAAATTTCAAGGAAAAAATTCGCACGCTTCGTGCCAATCAAAAATAGTTTGTTCAATGTTCATATAGTGGAATATTTTAAAGGTGTTGAGTGTTTCTGTAAAATAGTAAATATTAACAAAAGTAAATTATGTACTAATGCATTTTATTATTCAGTTATTTTAGTAAAACTATTATTATTAGAATACCAATACATGGCATATATAGGTTTCTACATTATTTAACGACTAATTTTAATGTCTATCTAATGTTTCTTGGTTTAATATGAAGGCAGCAAAAATATTTTGTGTAAAATTTGCAGTTTTATTGGAATATTATTATGTTAAGTGCCTTAAATCTTTTCATTTTTTTGCAAGGTAAAAAAACCCTTTGAACTAAAGTGGGTTGTTGCACAAATCTTTTATTCACTTTTAAAATATGTAAGAGAAAAATACTTTCCAATTTTGAATTAAGTATTTAGTTTGTATAAATTGAAGTTAATCTACAATATAAAGAGATCATTATAAAACAGACAAAGGTTAATACTCTAAGAGTAGATTCTCTACTACAAACTTAATGTCTGTCTGTATGTATGTGTGTTTGTAAATAATAATATTATAAGCCACTCTGCATACCAATATTTCTTTGTCATAAGTTTTAAACTTCAGTCTATAAATATACAACATGAAATATACGGTTAGTGCAATGAAAAATAAAGTCATAGTCTCCAAAATTTATGTATTTTATCTGGGAATTTGGCATTTATTTGAAAACTTTTTTGCACTTAATATTTCTGTCAGTTAGAAAAAATAAAAATGTATAATTACCTATTGTAATGATATCAAAATACAAAGAAAATTTTACAATACGTGTTTGGAGGCTAAAATTTTTTCTTGATATTGCCATATCCCCGTCTGAAAGGAATAAATATACACTAGTACAGAAGCAATAAAAGTTGGAAAATTGAGGAAGTTCATCGCTCCACGGATAGGAATAAGTAAATGGCAGAATAATCATTTGTATCATTAAAAAAAGGTACATGTCATTTTGCCATTAATTTTTGCTGGTCGAAAAGTTGGTGATATATTTTTTTTGGTGCTATTGGAGCTATATTCTAGTCCCTGAAGCATACTCGATATAGTTGAGAAGAAAATATAAATCAAATCTAGCTTTGCCTATCTTACAGCTTCACACACTTACACACACACATACACACAAAACTGACACACAAATACACACACAGATAAGAGAGATTATAGAGTAGTAACACTACAATAAGGATAACAACTTATATAAAATAAAGCTCTCAAATTTGAAGGTAGAAACACGAACACTAACAATATGCAGTCTAAATAAAATTGTATTTAAACTTGTTGCAAAATTAAATACAGAACATACTTATAATTTTAGGACTTGATTATAGAGAGGCTTCACATATAATATTGTTCCTTGTTGTCCTAAGAATCGTTATTATAAAAATCAGTTGAAGGAAATAACAAATAAAAGTATCATAAAAAATAGAAGTCTAAAAAATTGTAAAAAGTCTTGTTTTCAATTGGCGTATGGACTTTCTGGTAACGATTATAGAGTTGCTACGCCTTTTATATCAAATCTATAACACGTTTATTAAAGTAACGATTATTAAACGGACGGATTGACCTTAATTTTTAAAATCTGCAACTGAAAAAGTTTTAAAACTCTAAATTGTAATATATTATGAAAAGACACTCTTATATATAAGTAAATCCCTAGTATTTCTATACCATATAAATCATACAAGTCACATTTTTAAAATTGTCTGTGTGTCGTATACCCATAATTGTCTGCCAGGCTTCTTGCCTATATAGTCAGGGCTTTGAAAGACTTAAATATCAATCAAAACCTTTTCAGAACATATTAGTTTTTCTTGTTTTTTTTTTGTTTGGCATTTGAACTAAATTTTAATACAAAAGAGTTAAGTATTTTTCAACAATTTGTCAAGCGAGAAATATTACTTCTAGAAACTTATATCCACTACAACTGTGCACAATATTTATTCAAAGCCTTAATTCTTTTTATAGCAAGAGGAAGTAGAAGTGTTTTATGTAAAAATAGAAACACATAAATTTTAGTTTAATTGACTTTTAAGAGTAGTATAGTTATTGCCAGTTTTTTGCTTTGCTATTTTTTTTAATGTTTGATAATATTAAAAAGGAAAATTTGGTACATTAGTATCTCAGAAACAACAAACTAAGAAAAATTTAAATTGAAGAATCTCGTAGATTTTAGAGATGTCACTGAATAAATATTTTTCTTTCAACTTTCAATGAATAATTAAAGAACGTACAGAAATAAGTTGCTTATAGAGAAGCTGCCTTACTAGAAAATAGCAGGGATGGAGGGGACATTGGGCTGTATTATATTACACTAGTCCCATAAGTTTTATAAAAAGTTTTCTCATTAGTTGGCTCAACAACTTTGAGGACTTTAATTAAATTTTGACTGGTTGGTTCATTATTTAGTTAAGTTAAAGTTTCAACCATTAATTGTAATCTAAAGAAGGGGTAACTTTGTGTATCTTCATCTGCGCTGTAAAATTTAACGGCCATTATCTTATACCTTTAGATCCCTGAGAAAATAGACATAATTTTAAAATTTTTGCAACCTTATTTTGCAATTACCTGACTCCAAGCAATTAAATGTAATAAATTGCAATAAACATAAAGTTTGTTCTAATTTCTTATCATGTTCAGCATCAAATTACCTTTGCACACACACACACAACAAATACACATACACACACATCAGGGAGGGAGGGGACATTGGGCTGTTTATTTATTACACTAGTTCTCAAAGATCTATAATAACGTTTTCTTATTTTTAATTGGTTGGTTAAGTTAAGTGTTCAAACGTTTCAACCACTGACTGTAATTTTAAAAAGGGATAATTTGGTATATCATCATCGGGCCTTTGTCTTATCCCTTCAGATCCCTGCATACACAAACATGAAAAATAACAATAAAAAGTAGGCTACTTTTTATGATAAGATGCAGATTAGAGGGTGTCCAAACAAAAACAGAAAAATGGTGGCCTAAAAGTTTTTAAGTATAGAAAAGGAAAAAATATTAATAGAGAGAAAATAAAAAGGTATATCTTGGCCCATAAACAGGCGCAACTAACTAAAGTAAACAGTTAACCTCTAGAAAAAGGTTTATGGTTTGTTGTTTATAAGTTAAGCCTTAAGGCCACTATGACAGTCTTGTATTATAAATCATATGGTATTGTATGATCTCCAAGATTGCAAGCAAGTAATTTGATTGGGGTTATTAATATCTGGAGATCTTTGCATAAATCTTAGAAAAAAATGCGCATAAATTTTTATACATTCCCCGCAAAAATGCTTGCCATTTTTTTCTTGAATTAATAAAAAAATATATAGGATATTATAATAAATGATTAAATGCTTATAAATGTTTAACTTTGTTAGGTATTGTCAATAAATTCCAGTGTTTGATGTTGTTGTATGTACGTATACATCCATAGGTATTAAGTAGCTTTGCTTCTATAAAAAAAATAAAAAAATTTCTTGATTAAAAAAGGATTCTTAGCATGAAGAAAATCTTTAATGAATTTTAAAATTTTGTATTGTAATAGACATCTAATTCTAAAAATATTAAATAAAAAACAATATATTTGTTAAAATTATCTCATTTTATTTCTATTTTGAGGCCCAATCTTTTTTCAGATTTTTTCCTTTTCCTAAAATATGAAAAAAATCCTTCAAAATATTATATTGATTTGATTATGATAAATTGATAAGTCAAAGATTATATTTTTAAAATCATTTGATTTTGCAAATTTAGTTTGGAAGCTTACGATATCTTTGAAATGGGTAATTAATCAAAAAAATGTTAATTCTTCATTTTTAAATTGACTAATGTTTGTTTAAGATAATGTAATAATTAGTCTTCCCCCTCTTTTTTTCAATTTCTGCCTTTTTTTAGCTTTTAATTTTGAGGGAAAGTTTGCACATAGATTATTTTTGGTCATAATTCTTTCTCGTAATTAAAAAAACATATAAATGTATTATTTTTTAACATTTCTTTCTTTTTCAGATGCGGCGGCCGTCAGAAGTGTGCCTTCCAGGTGGAGAGCTCCATATTCGGTGATCCATGCCCAACCACGGGCAAATACATGGAGATACACTACTACTGCAAACAGGCGGAGGTCTCCACGCCACCGCCTGTGCATGCCCAACCGCCGTGGCTGCTCGATCTTTCCGCCACCCCGCCACCCAGACGGAAGCCTAGCACAACCACCACAACTACTACAACCACAACAACAACTACAACAACAACTGAGAGCACTACTTCTCAGTCAACCACAACCTCAGTAAGTCCCGAGGATCGTGAGCTGCAAGAGCTTCAAGACCGTAAGGACCGCTTGTTCATATTAGAAGCTGTGGAAACGCATTGTCCGCCGGTTACTGTCCGCGGCTTGTTCTGGAACTGGACAAGTTCTGGCGAACTGGCCATCCAACCGTGTCCCGGCGGTTCGGCGGGATTTGCCAAATGGCGGTGTTCGCCAGATAACGGCTGGGCCACCGGCTCACCAGATCTTAGCGAGTGCAAGAGTACATGGCTGACGCGGCTGGTCGGCCGGCTGCGTGAGGATGAAGATGTGCTAGGGCTGGCCAATGAACTGGCGGCTGGTACGCGGAAGCGGACCCTGTACGGCGGTGATGTATCCAGAGTTGCGGATCTAATGCAAAATTTAGCACACAGAGTCAGACAAAAACTATTTACCCTCCATGATTTTGATGAAAGAGAACGTATAACAGGCGAGCTTAACAGATACCTTATAGAGACGGGCAGCAATTTATTGGAAGATTCCCAGATGATGGGATGGACTGATCTAGTCACTGTTGAACGGGCCCGCGCTGGCAGTGATCTAGTAATGGCCCTGCAAGAAAACTCATTTCTCCAAGCTGATTCCATAAACATTGAAAAAGAAGTGTTCACAGTTGAAAATAACATAATTGCCTCGACAAGAATATTGCGTGCCAGGGATGTGGTTGACCAAAGGTTTCGCAGCAGTGATGGGAAAGTTGTTGTAGATGTCCCTTCAGAATCACTGAAAGACAATGCCCAAAATGGGGCAGTGCGTCTTTTATTCTTTTACTACAATAACATGGACCAAATTTTGCCATCATCTACGGATGGCATCAAATTTTTAAATTCTCAAGTTGTTTCAGCCACCCTAAGCAAGGGTCGTAACGTCAACCTGCCCAAGGCCATGACTGTTGTGTTTAAGCACAGCCAAATAGGCAGCATGACAAACCCAAGCTGTGTTTGGTGGGATTTTGTTTCTAGAACCTGGTCCCAGCACGGTACTGATCTTGTCACCTCAAATTTAACCCATACAACCTGCCAGTTCAAGAAACCTGCAAATATGGCGGTTCTAATGCAGGATAACAGCTTTGCCTCGCCGCAGTCGGTTGATGAAACAGAATCATCGCACACATCTGCAATGACTATCATTATTGCAGCGGTTGTTTCTGTGGTTATCTGTCTTATCACCGTAGCTACAACATTTGTAGTGTTCCGCCGATTTTCCAAAACACTATGCGGTAATCATTCCCTGCCGTGTTTTGAGCGGCGGAAGGATCAGCGGAACGGCGGGTATTATCCGTATCTGTCATCGTCAACAACAACCACAACCCTGACCCCGCCAACCCCCGGGGCTTCAGACCCGTCACAGTACTGTTTAGGCAATGAGTGTCAGGTCCTGCGGCCCTTGATGATCACCCCAATCGGTCCCAATTCAACAATTTACAGAGCAACCTTTGCCAACGGTCAGCAAGCGCATGTCATTCCAATCAGCAACGGCAATGGCCAGAATCAAAATGGCAGCGGAGGGCCGGTGGGCAAAAACTTTCGGCCTATAACGCCGTCTGCTAGCCATATTTATATGGAAATAGATCCTGTGTACAACAGTGAAACTTTGTCAGATATTCTTGTCTCAGATCTGAGCGATGATGATGTCCGCCGGTCATCCGGTGAGGAGGGGAGTGTGCGCGTCGGCAGCCTCCACCACCAGACCATGGGCGGCTACCACCATCCTGCCAACCAACATGATCTGAATTCTATGCCGCCATCGGCGGCTGTTTTACGCCGTGATCATAATAACCACACCCCGCTTTCTATCCACAGTGATTATACAACTTTAGCCGATTTGGGACCGGCGGCGGGCTACGGCGGTCCGGTTAGCACCACGTACACCGGCAACGGCCAACAACTGTTGCGCCTTGATCTGGGCAACAACAACAACGGTGGTGGCCAGTTTATGCACCAACAACCAAATCAACGGTCATTCCATAGAAGTCAAAATAACGTTTTCCAGTGATTTTATTAACGGCATTTTTTTCATGCTTAGAGTAGATCTATACAAAAAATAATAAACTAAAATGAAATGACATTTAGCTTAAAAACAATCTACAAAAAATTCCTTCAGTGTTGTTAAAATGATTAAATGTGACCATGTTCAATAAATTGAATAGACTAGATTTTTAATTAAATGGTGTAATACAATTCTTTTATGATAATTAACGGCAATTTTAATTATGTTTTAACTAAGTCAATTGTTTTAAAATACTCAATATTTATGCAATACAGAAAATACTATACAATAGCCATAAGTAGTATATTTTTTTTTGTTTGAAGCTAAATATCTCGAAAATTATTGGTCATTATTGGTTGTATTTTTTTGAGAAGTTTTTATAAATGTCTTGAGATGGTTTACGGCTATTTTCATGATATTACTTAAATTAAAAGTTCTATTTAGGACAAATTTTCATTTAATGGCTAAAGTGTAAACTTTTCTGAATTGTATAATCATTCAATAATATTTTTTCATGCCTAAATTTATGAAGTGATGAACTAAATAGAACTTAAAGATGCTTCTAAAGTCCTTTAATTATGAGATATAACGGTTCAATCAGAGACAATTCAAAGCTATAATCGTATTGTTATATTACATTATTAAATTACTTTAGGAGTGAGCTTTAATTATTAGTTCATAATGATCTCTAGTGTTGAAAATGCTATCCCAGTCTTTTTAAAAATAGTCAGTCTGCAAAACAGCCAAAAAAATCAAAATATTAAAACAAGTGGATTTATTATGTAAAGAATCACTATTTGGCACACATCTTTTCGCTTTCTCAAGGGATAAGACAATTAATGATAAATTGATATACAATATACATTCCCTATGATAATAAACAAAATTACTCCTTGCGTTGATAATAATTATTTGTTGAAAAGATTGGACACTATTAGTTTGGAACCATGTAATAAAAATTATAAAAAAGTACCCCATGAACAAGAGCATAGGGCAATACAACTTTGGGTACCAGTGTAGTTTAAAGAGAAACATCCACTCCCTTCCTGAAGATTCTTTTCTACATTGTTAACAATGTAGAAACATACACACACCCACCCTCCATAAGCTTGATAATAATAATGTTTTGATAAGGATATTTTGATGACAGGGAATATCATAAAGTTTGTCGATAAAAACTTGGGCACATTGACAGGGAAATTGTACCTGAAGAAATTAGTTTTACATTCAATTTAATTATAGCTATCTATCGCATCGTATCATAGACAGGTTTCCGCGAATATTAAAATTAAAAATTACAAGTTTAAAACAAGCTTTGTTATTCCAACAAAACTGGTTTTGATATTATTGTTTTCATTTTAATATTTGTGGAAAATTTCTGTATTTTGATGCTATACATGATTTTTTGGTCTGGCTGAGAATTGATTCTAATCCAGGAGATATTAATCGGTTTCGAAGTGACCAAAAAGTTTTGTTCTTTAACTTTCAGCTTGTAAAACTCATCATTTTTTTAAAAGAAATTAATATTGTATTAAAATTTGCACTAAAGTAGATCCAAGACAGTTTTTCTTGAAGTGCCAAATCCCTGTCCATTGTAAGACATTTGTATCCATATAAAATTTAATGTTATCGCATCACTTTATTGAGTTCCAAAAATGTGCCAAAACCTGTTAGTATAACTTCTACAGGGGGACAGACTAATTTCCGGAGAGATAGAGGACAATGAGCTTTTTAATATACTAGTCCCCAAAGTTTTATATAAGTATATCAATTTAACAGCCATTGTCTTATCCCTTTAGATCCCTGGTCTTATTGCCTTGTTAAACTGGGAAACAATGTATTAAAAATATTAAAAAGATATATTGACTGATATGTTATTGACATACAGTGTTTTTAATAAGATTATTGCTTTGACAATATGACAAGCTTAGATATTACAACTGGATACTTCTATCTAACACATAAATTATAAAATATTATACTTACAATGTCAAGATTATCTTAAGCCTTTGTCTACTCTGTACTTCTTTTAATTTTAGGAATACATGGTCCTTTCCCAGAATATTGGCAACACTATTGAGTTGTATTGCTTATGACATAATAAAGACTTTAAAAAGTGTTTATTCAGTACAGACAATATTTATTTTTAAAAAATATGAATAAATAATTATACATTTACGACAATATAATAATACTGTTATTTTTTGACCGGTAAAAAAAGTTTTGGGGTTAAATAAATTTATCAAATATCCACCTTAAAAATTTTCTAATGTATAAAACATTTTTAGGCTGTTTTGTAGATCTATTTTTTCACTCCCTAAATTGAAAAGAAGAACTGTAACCAAAAATACTTGGCATAGCCACTAAAGGAACTGTTTTAACCAATTTTTTCCACTCCAAAAATAGATCTTTTTAAGTCTAGGTTTAACGGATTTTTTACAAAAATATACAAAAGTAATGCATTCTATAAAATTTAAAAATAAAATCAAATGTTTTTAAAATCAAAATTGTTGTTAAGTAACTTGGCCTTTGTAAGCAATTTTTATTTTGATAATTTAATTTTTGTGATCACAATTTATGTCTTTATTGTACCACTTAAAAAAAGATAAATTTTAAAAATAATATTCATTTTTGGCTGTTCACTTTTATATTTTTCTCTCCTAAAATGTGATGTTAAATTAATAAAAAATATATTGTACATGGATTAATTTTTATAGAATTTCCTAAAGTCCTAAGATACAAGACTGATATTCTATATCAATTATTCTCTTTTTTTGGGACAGGGGTATTGCCTCAGAAGATAAACCTTTTTCCAATATGGCTTCAAAACCGTTTGATATCCGTTGGATTAGAACCGGTTCTCAGTCATACTAAAAAAAAAAAACATGTATAGCATCGTATTACAGACAATTTTCCACGGATATTAAAATAAAAATCATAGAATTATTGCCAGTTTTCTTAGCCTGAGCCTTGGGCCCGCATGGCTTATATTACTGGTTTTAATCTCAAAATTTATTTTAATATCCGCGGAAAGCTATATATAATACGATGCGATAAATAACTATTCCTTCAACTTCTCTGCAATTAAAACTCCAAATATCTGTTTTAATGCTGTATTGAACAAAAAATCAATGTATTTTGTCTAAATAAGGATCATAGTTGCAATAACCCTGTCCCCTTTTTTTTATTTCTGTGAAATATTAAAAAATTGAACTTATTATCATTACTTGTTATTTGTATAATTTTGCTTAATTTCTAAACTAGTCATCAATTTTATATAAATACACGTTTATTATATAATTTTCTTTGTTCATATTTTTTGGGATTTTTTGGAGTTCAGCTACTCTTCAAGTAAGTCAGTCAGTCTGTTATGTGATTTCCAAGTTGTGCATTTTAATGAGTTTATTGACATGTTATTATGAGAAGTTTGAGGGTATTATATTGAATTGATAAATACCAACTATGTTAGCCTGTCTGTACATCTGAATCTTGATATCTCGTTAACCGCTTGACTTATAAAGGTTCTGCTTTTAGGGCATATCCCAACTGACTATGACGTGGTTTAAGGCTATTTTCAGAGAGAATAAAACACCCATCTTTCTCTGGAATTTTTTTTGATTTTCCATCACTCAATGAAAACAAATTATTATATCAAAATATGTCCTTAAATGACGCCAAGAAGCGACAGGTTAGGTGATTTATTGATATGTACCTGTTTAATATTGAAAAACAATATTATATTGTCGGATTAGATTTGCTTTAAGTTTTCTTTTAAGCTTTCTTGCTACTCTTTCACTAAACACAATTGAACTGGTTTCTATTTATAAGACGAAAGTTTATCCTAAATATTTAAGTAATAACTACTTAAATGTAAATAATATTCAGGCCAAAACACTTTTGGTTCTAATATTAACCAAACGCTAAGGTTGTTCAGACTATTAGGCATTTTTCAAGGTCTTAAATCCTCAACAAAATTACCATAGTCCAATTACTATTGCAAAGTGGTTGTGTGGATAGATTATACAAATCTATGGTTGGGTGGTTTCAGATAAAGAGGACACCTGTCATAATCCGCATTGGATAATATTTGTTGATATACCCTTCGGTTAGGGACGCTTCGGTGATAAACTATGCCTTAGAAGCAGCTTATAGTTGATCCAAAAAATGTGGACAAATGTTCCAATATTTGGCCAAACTATGCCGATTGACGTCAATTTCCCTTCATAAATGGCGTCAATCAGGATAAGCGTAGTAACATTGAGAAACTATAAGCTGCGTCTGTGCTTTGAATTTTCTAATTGTATCTTTGAAGACACTAATCAATACAAAGTCAAGTAAAATATCTATAACTAGCGGCTACCCCCTAGTGGCACTTTGAATGTTTTTTTTTTATTTAAATATCCAATTAGAGAAATAATTGGTTTATGTTTTATTCAAGTCCCTTTTTAGGGAGGGGTAATTTTTTTCTAGGGGCGATTTCTCTCGGGAGGGTGGTGGTACCCTCCCCAAAAATAGTTATAAACCTTCCCGGGACCTATGAGAAGCTACCCTGTTAAGGAGAACCCGATCGGTTCAGCGGTTAGCGAGATCCTTCGGTACAAACACACAAACACACAGACATCCTGTTACTTTAGTATAAGGATTTAATAAGATACAATATTGATTTTTTAGTATGGCAAAGAATCATTTAATCCAACGGAAATAAATCGGATTCGTAGGCATAATTGGGAATTTCTTGGAAATGACATTTTGATGGTAATAATGAGGGGGGGCATAATGATCTGGTAAACCAAATGTCGTAGGTGCTCTATCAATACAACAACAAAAAGATAAAAATCAAATGGATTTAGATCTTATCTTTATTTATTTTTACCTAAATTATTGTGTATTTTAATTAATATTACTTGTTTTTGTTATAGTCATATAAATCATAATGATATCTACGTAATCACAATAAAAAAGGTTAAACCAATGACGTCCACAATTTTTTTGTGGTCTAAATACAATTCTAAAAGACAAATATATTATCGTTTTACTTGTTTAAATAGAAGGGATATTCTTTTTATCTTATAAAAGCAAAATAAATATTGATTTTTATTCTTTTTACAATAACACTCTTACTTAACGCAAAGTATATAGGCCCATGCTTTAAATTACCATAAACCAAATGCTTGTATCAGCGTAGCTACTCTGTAGCTATGTTATGCATGTACGTCTTTCTGTTTAAATAAGTTTTAAAACTAAGATAAGAAGATCTGTTCTAATGTTATTGTATATTTTACTAGTACCTGACGAATTGCTAATTTTATATTTACACCCTCTTACAAAACCTTGTTCACGCCTCCATAGGCGGCCAAGAGAGGGGAGGGTGGAAAATGTGTGTTTAACCCCCTAAAATTTTTGAAACCGCTCCTTTTATCCCCCTCAAGATAAAGAAAATACATTTTATAACCCCCTTAAAACTTTAAAACCCTCCAATTAACACCCATCAAAAAAGCTTTGACTTCCTTACACGCCACTCTGCTTATGAACATTCTTGTTTTGTACATCATTAGTAAACCAAAACCTGATATCAAGTTCAAAAGTTGTTGAATTTTTACTAGAATCACAAAATACAAACCGATGATTTTGCCAAATTGATGCTTTACAATAGATGAAAACAACATGTTGATATGTATGTAATTTATAATGTAGTATCGTTACAGGAATCTTTATATTGCTATGATGATAACTAACCTTAAAAACATAAAATGTTAAGAAGAAAAATAGTTTTATAACCAAAATAAAAAGCATTTTACTATAAAACTTTTCCAAAAATAGATAGCAATACTTAATTTTGATTAAGAAGAAGACACAAATGTATATTGTAATGTTGGGTAGATTTCATCTTTTGTCGAACAGCAACCCCATCCCCCCACTTGTTTTAAATTTTAAATATACTGTTTATTATGCATTTTATGCCTTTGGACATACAACTTTATTTAAATGATTCGACTACATGACATTTTTAAAAAAGGGGTCATTATTGACATAATATCGCATGTCGTTTTGTAATGGCATTTTCAGTATAAACTTTATGACTGCTATTATATTAGAGACTTATTTCTAATGACATTGTTTTTTATTATCATATGTAGATATAAAAACAAAAAAAGGAGGTTGATGTTTCCTTTAGGCAGCAATGTTAAGTAATAATTCAATGTTTAAGTGCCCCACAGGGTTAATGTCAGAAAGACCTAGAAGAACACGTATGTAAGTGGGCTACATATTATCCTATTGGACAAATGAGGGAACCAGCCAAATATTTCCCCCCATCCCTTATTTCATTTTCAATTTAGTTCACCCCTCTTCTGATATGACTTGTATATATTTTAAATTTACAGGGAAACATATCTTAAAGATAAAAGATTATAAAAAATAGATAAAAAACGACGAATCTATGTAACTCAAAATTATGATAATCAAAATTACCCCTTATGTAGATTAAACTCTAGTCGGTAAATTTTGGACAATATTATCTTGTACAACCTTATCCAAACTGATATTATTTAGGATTTTTATTTTGATATTCGTAGAAAATTGTCTGTAATATGATGCTATACTGGATTTTTCAGTATGGTTGAGAAAAGGTACCAATCCGGCGGATATTAATCAGTTTCGAAGCCATACTAGAATACATATCACATATCCCAGATCATTTATATCATCCTATCTCATAGAATTACACAAATTCTTAAGGGAAATAAACTATTTCATGGGATTTAGATTTGTATCCAATCTAACCTATTATATGAAGCAGTAGGGTTTTTTTTGAATGTCAATATTTTGCTAACCAATAAAACAGATTGAGTTCTTCATTGTAGGTAAGCTTCACATAGGTCCCCTGAACTACTATTCTGATTTTAGTGCTGTTTTTATACGGGATATTTTTCATGTACTTTAGACTTTATCATTTGATTTTTGAAATGCATCAACTTCAGCAAATAAGAAAGTTGTTTATGCCAATTTGAAAACATTCTAATAGTTTTTTTAATGATATAAAACATCCATGAATATAATGATCTTATACCTAACATTACTTTTACAATATGATTTTAAAAAATTATCATATATATTTATTTTGAGAAATCTTATCCCTGCTCCCTGTTCATCCCTGTTCTCTGTAGGATTGTATTGCTCCTTCTTTTTGCATCAAGAACAATTATATGCAGAAGAAGCGCAGCAAAAACAAAAAAGTTTACTATTCCTTAAGATAATGTAAGGACTAGGGACTGTAAATATTATTCGTAAGCTTAAAAACTTTAAGGACACCGGAATTTGTTAAATCACGATTGGTTTGTACAAACTATTAGGGTTTAATTTTTTATGCATCAATTTTAATCTACATAAGGAGTAAACACAATAATACTACTTTCCAACGAAAGATCGAACGTACAGACATTAACTAGTTAGTAGTTATACAGTAGCTGCGCTACTGAAAACCATATGTAAATTCTTTCAGGGAGTAAGGGAGGGGACAATGGATCGAATATTCAATTTTTAGGAGTCTCAGACTTTGGGTACTGGCTTAAAGGGAATGTGCAAGATTTTAGCAGTTTCTGACTGAGTTTGGGGACTTGCGCATGAAATGCCGCTACTCGTTGTGTATGTTTTGAATATTGCAGACGGGGAGAAGGGATTAGGGAAGTGGGGGCAAGGGAAATAAACACTCGTTGTGTTAGTTTGGAATGTAGCAGACGGGGAGAAGGGAGAAGGGAGGTGGGAGCAAAGGGCAAGGGGCAGTCATATTCTTGCTAGCAGCTGGCCGGGTCCAATAATCTTGTAATATAAAAATCACACCATAAAACCTCAATATATTTCATCAAAAACAAGTTGTGATTTCACTTTACATGATGCTATGGAAATCTATTATTCAATTAACAATCCCTTTATAATTTCCTACAAATTTATTGGATTAAACTGGATTTCATGCCCTTTCTTTGATAACTCTTATATTGAATTAATTGCCCATTGTCCCCTCCCTTACTCCCTGAAATTCTTTACTCCAAGTTAATCTATTTGAAATATAACTTTATTTAAAGTTTTCTATAAAAAGTTTTTGTTAACCAATCTAATCATCGAAACATTTTACCAAGTTCTACTTGGTTAAATCTCCTTTTTCAACATTGGACACGTTAATAAACTTTGGGTACTTTATTAAATCTTAATTTGGTACTGGCAGTGCCCAAACATTTCCACAGGTAATTTTGTATCTTAATAAGGGGTAATTTTGTTTGTCATCTTCTTATCGGAAAATATAAATAAAGTAAAAGAATAGAGGGGGCGTCGGAATTTAAGAGCAGAAAGCAATTTGCCAACAGAAGAAAAAGGTTTTCACAACTTGGAACAGGTTGTTGTTTACATCTATACTTATACATTTATTATATAAACAGGGAGAGGAAGGAAGGGAGGGGGGAGGGGACTCTACGAGTATCATGACCAGAAAAGGTGATTTAGCAAGTTCTCTCTTTTCAAATTTTGGTGAAACTCTACTCAAAGTTTGGTTTGCCAGCTTTTTATTATAAATTCCAGGGAGAGGGACTTGTAATCTAAAAATATATAAAATTACATTAGACTTTAAAAATCAAGAGCCCATTAAAGTTTTTTTTTTAAATATTGGGGTTATGAAATTATAAGCTATGATTTTTGTTTGTTGGATGTTAACAACCCTCCTATGAAAATAAGGAGGTTTTAAACATTTTTATGAATATATTCTATTTTTTTAGAATAAAGAAACATTTCTAACCTTATTTATTTATTGATATGTTTAAATTTAATATAAAATCAACATATTACATGTACATTTCAAATAAGAATAACAACATACATAAGTAGCAAAAAACAAAAATATTAGATGTCTACAAAACAAACAGGATAACAAAGTAACATTCAGAGTGAATGCTAATAAATCAGATGGATCATCTGAATTGATTTTTGAAGCATATTTATTAGTTCAATAAAGCAAGTGCCTCTTTATCTATAATTAAACAACCTTTATAATCACCAAAACTTAAGATCTAACGAAGATATCTTAAGCATTTTTACGAATTCAGAGAAAAATGATTTCTTTTATTCTACCATTTCTGGAATTATAAATGAGCATCCATATTGGTTGTAAAACAGTGACCCCAATAGAAATAGTAATCTTCAATCATTTGTCATCTTAAAGAATTGGGATGAAGAAATAGTTAACTGCTTTGCTTAGTTAACTATAAAAATATCTTTAAACCATATTTTTGGCTTAAGTTTTTTGGTGTTTTTTTTATTAGAGAGCCTAAACTTTATATTTATTTTAGAAAAAATAAATTTAAGAAAACTAAGGTTAACATATTAGTGTAGCGTGTAGTATGGAAATTAATGTCCTTGTTGGAAGTAGCCAAGAAGTGTGTTTACAAAATTATTCCATTGTTGTTGCAACCATTTTAGAGATTTTAAGGGACAAAAATAGATAAAATCAACAACTCTTTTATATAAATACCGAAGCCAACTTAACTTTTCTTAAATCCATGTATTACACTAACAGAAGTTATAAGAACTGCTTTACTAATGGTTTTAGCAAAAAAGCCTTTTATTTATCTTTCAAAAAACATAAAAAGAACAAGGATGACATATTTCATAGAAGTGAAGACAATAAATCAAAAAGTAGAAAAATTCATCAAAGAGAAATTTCGATTTTAATATTAAAGAATGAAAACTTTGTTTAGAAGGATGTATATTGTATAATGCAATTACTTATATTTAAAGTTTGTATTATGGAGATACTCTGCTTAGACGTATGATTCAACTCTATAATAAGGGTTATAGAGTTGGTCTATAAAATGTATCTGGAATTATTAGGCAAAGTTTAAAATGGATAGTGCGAAATTCTGTCCATACATAGCGCAGCTAACAATATCTTTTACCTGCCAATAAATTACAAAATGTGACATTTTGCAATTCAATTAAATTTGCAAAAAAACTTTTTGTATAGAAAAATTACAAAATTATATAAGATACAAGCATAGGGGTGGACCTACATACGGACAAAAGGACATATCCTAGTTTTTAAAAGCGAAGCTTTTCTATAATTAGGGTCGGTCCGTCCGTACGTCCGTCCGTCCGAAATAGATAGCTTTTATTCGTTAATTTAGGCATGTTAGAATTGTCCAATCAATTTCAAACTTTGCATGATGATTCCTGTAGTAGTTAGGTACGATTTAGAAAGCGTAGCAACTTTATAATCATTACCAGAATGTCCGGTCCGTACGTCCATTTTAAACATGTTGATTTTTCTACTTTTTAAACAACAAATTTTTTATGTGATCTAATTATCCGTTTGATCAGATTTTTGGTATATTGATTCCTGGGATAACAAAGAACAAAAGTATAAGCGAAGCAACTTTATAATCAAGTCCGAAAATGTAAGTATGTCCATAAACATTATCCGGTATCAAGCAGTTTTTCAACAAATTTACTTACAATTTTGCTTCGACTCTTTCGATACTTTTATATTCTGATTATTCAGTTCAGACACTATACGAGTGTCAATGTCCGTTTGTCCTACCGTTTCAGTGCTTCGCTTTTATGGATGTTGTCATCCTTGTTGAGTAGCAATGCAATACAATGAGGATTGATGATAAAGTAAATAGAGAGATGAAATATAATTATTCTCTTTGCTGCTAGAACAATTTTATAAAGGGGTTTTCTAGGAACAATTAAAATTTATTGATAGCACAAACTAAATAAAAGAATGACAAAAGCTCCATTAATAATTGTTTTTCTGGTCTTGATGGTATATGAATAATGAGACTTTATTTTTCCATTTTAGCATCAAAGCTATAACTCAATTTAACCGCCTATTGAGAATGTGATTGTCTCAGCTGTTATTAAAAATTAACGGCTAAATCATTTTTTTATGAATATTTTCCAAATACAAGATTTTATTGCAAAATTTGTCCGTTTGTTCGAAAACCAATCTATTAATTTGAATACGATCTAAAGTTCAACAACAACGTTTAAACACTTTTTTATCAGAAAAGTATTTTTGGTCGTAAAAGGTCTGTCTTATGAGGTTATAGAAAGTGTTGAATATGTGTCCTATCTTATATCTCACTAGGATATAGATAGGTATACCTAATATTGTCTAATGAGATTATAGAAAGTGTTTGATAGGTGTCCTATCTTATATCTTACTAAGATAGAGATATGTATAGTGTATACCTAATATTGTCTTATGAGATTATAGAAAGTGTTTGATAGGTGTCCTATCTTATATCTTACTAGGATATACATAGATATGTATACCTAATATTGTCTTATGAGATTATAGAAAGTGTTTGATAGGTGTCCTATCTTATATCTTACTAAGATATAGATATGTATACCTAATATTGTCTTATGAGATTATAGAAAGTGTTTGATAGGTGTCCTATCTTTTATCTTACTAGGATAGAGATATGTTTACCTAATATTGTCTTATGAGATTATAGAAAGTGTTTGATAGGTGTCCTATCTTATATCTTACTAAGATATAGATATGTATACCTAATATTGTATTATGAGATTATAGAAAGTGTTTGATAGGTGTCCTATCTTTTATCTTACTAGGATAGAGATATGTTTACCTAATATTGTCTTATGAGATTATAGAAAGTGTTTGATAGGTGTCCTATCTTATATCTTACTAAGATATAGATATGTATACCTAATATTGTCTTATGAGATTATAGAAAGTGTTTGATAGGTGTCCTATCTTATATCTTACTAGGATATAGATAGGTATACCTAATATTGTATTATGAGATTATAGAAAGTGTTTGATAGGTGTCCTATCTTTTATCTTACTAGGATAGAGATATGTTTACCTAATATTGTCTTATGAGATTATAGAAAGTGTTTGATAGGTGTCCTATCTTATATCTTACTAAGATATAGATATGTATACCTAATATTGTATTATGAGATTATAGAAAGTGTTTGATAGGTGTCCTATCTTTTATCTTACTAGGATAGAGATATGTTTACCTAATATTGTCTTATGAGATTATAGAAAGTGTTTGATAGGTGTCCTATCTTATATCTTACTAAGATATAGATATGTATACCTAATATTGTCTTATGAGATTATAGAAAGTGTTTGATAGGTGTCCTATCTTATATCTTACTAGGATATAGATAGGTATACCTAATATTGTATTATGAGATTATAGAAAGTGTTGAATAGGTGCACGTAAATTTAAATGATAACCTCATTACTTGTTTAAAAACTGTATTATATTTTACCCTTATTTTTGTATTATTGACAGCTAATTATTAATAAATTTGTCATAATTCACAAAAAGCGTGTCTAAATTTTCTTTGAAACACAGTATTTTTAAGGATAATAAATTGCTGTAAAACAACTAATTAGGTCCAAAGTTAAAAATGTAGAAAATTCGCAAAATTTTGCAACATTTTTATAGACATAACTTTTTTTTTCTTTGTAAGCAAAGCTTTTCTACAATTAGAGTGTTTTAATATGGAATGTTCGTATTTAGGTTGTTTATTAAAAACGTTCTTTTAATATAAAAAAACGCATATATATATATATATATATATGTATATATGTGTATGACATCATCAACCTATTATTTAAAAACTGTTTAATGATATAAAGTTATAAACATGCCTAAGTATATGAATAAAGCTATGACTCAAATAGTAACTTGTGTTTTCATTCTTGTTTTATAAAAATCTATGTCGCCTTATCCAAGACTTTTAACTTTAAGGATATAAAGTTTTCTTGTCTTAGATAGTTAGATAGATAGACAGATAAAAACTTTCCTTGTTAGAAAAAGGACAAGTATTCTTAGAAGAAAATCAAATGAAGAAAAATTTCACCAGGAACTAGGGACCAGGATTAAAGTCTGCATGAGGTATTGTCATATTTTCATAGCCACTTAATACCTATACTTCAATTAAGTTACACCCTTAAAATATATTTACTCAAAATATATAATTTTTCGATAATTTTAAATTTAGTTTTTATAAATTTTACAGTTAGGACTTTTCGACAAAGGAAGTGAAATAAAAGGTTTAATTAAATGAACCGATATACGCATGATTGCTGTTCATGTATTGCCTGTTTATTGCATAAAACAGCTGCTGACATAAAAGTCACGAAAATCAGCCTTAAAAAGAGCATGTGCAATATTGCAGTTTTAACAACGCGTTTATACCAATACCCAATAGTTAAAATAGTATATTACACAGATGTAAACAGCCCCCCCTCCCTCCGCCAAAGAAAAATCTAAATATTTGTCTGTGTACCACCTTTGGCATTCCTCTACTTCTTTGCTTTGTTCTTTTTTTTCTTATAAAATAGGCTTTGCACTTTTTTCACAAACTATCAAACAACTTAGTTTGGAGATGTACTGTCAACTTTTACATATTATGTATAATAAAATTTAATCGTAGATAATTTTTGGACTTTTTAGAACAACAAATACTTTTGCTCAATTCGTAGAAGTGGGTAAAGCCTTAAAAAATTCTATTCATAGTTTAACATTTTAGGAAAAGGTCTGGCAATAAAAGAAATAAAAGTTTTGGAGATCTAAAAGGACAAGCCAAGGTGCAAATATTCCTCTTCATATTGCTTATGCCAAAATATAGCAGTTCAAAAGAAATGCTAACCTAAATAATATGAAAAGAAAACCAAATAGTATTTATGTTCACAAAATTGAATATTGATGCATAAAAAACCAGAACGATAACATAATTGGCAGATATTTCTCCAGAATCATTTATTTAGAAGATTATAAAGTAAATAAGAGTGGTTTGTTAATATAATATAGAAAAACTAATTTGAATCCAACTTTTCTGTCAGTAAAAAATGACACTAAACCCCCAAAAAACTCAAAAAGATATTTAAATATATTTTTAAAAATAAAGTTCAGTTTTTCTAGAGAATTAAAGATGGTCAAATAAAGTCAGAGAACAGCTAAGAATAATAGAAAAATGTTTATGTACATTTTTATGAAAATACGAAGTTGCTTGAATTGAAGATGGGATAATTGTGATAGAAAACAATTTGAACTAATATGTCAATAATTTCTTGCTAACCACTGGAATTTCTATGAAGCTTCATATAGGTTCTAAATTGTTTAAGACTACAAAGTATGGTTAAGGAAAAGTAATTGTGGTTTAAAGCTATTTTCAGTGACGTATCTTAAGAAGATTTTGAGTATTAATAATTATACGTACTTCAAGAGTAACTTAATGTTACTGTATAATAACCAGTATATATACTTTATTATGACTTGTGGACATACTCTATTTATAGAGCAGCTATGGCACTAAAAAAGGATTTACTTTACAGTTTACTGTTTTAGATTATTTTTCTCGATTTAAAATGCTATTTCCAATGGAGCCGTAATTTCCTGTTGTACTTCTTATAGTTAGATAGATAGATATATAGATAGATAGATAGATAGATAGATAGATAGATAGATAGATAGATAGATAGATAGATAAATAGATAGATAGGTAGATACTTGCAACTATGTGCAGATCTAAGCAATCAATTAAAGGTTCAAAGAAATGCCTTGAAAGCAGAGTAGGAGAGAAAATCAGGGACAATGGAATGGTATTTCAATCAATATATAATTACTTGGATGTCGCACCAGATTTTCATGTACTCTAATGAAGTAATACTTTTAGCTGGCAAAAATAACGTTACTCCCATCTTTCCCCTTTACCCCAACCTTTTGAATGAACGAACTGACTAATAAATGCAATCCATATTAGCAACCTAAATTGATGAAAAAATTTTCCCTGCCAATATATCCACGTATTCTTTATCAATTGTTTTTTTTAATAATTAACAAATCCAACTTTATGAGTTATTACTACCTTATTACGACATCGTAATACATTTTGTAAAATGGGGCATCATAATAGGGTTTTGTATGAGGTTCTAAGGCACCAACATTTCAACAACAACCGACACTCAACTCTTTGATTGCACTAGCTTTAAGAGTCTATCCTGTTTATTTCGTCTTTTGTTATGCCTAATTTAAAATGGTCAATTTGACGACAATGATTGAATGCACTTCATTTACTAATCCCTTTTTGCATAGAGTAAGAAAGGCAAATAATTCCTTAACCATGAACTGAAATTTTTTTTTAAAGAAACCATTACAATATTTTATCCTTTCCCTTGAAACACCTACAAATATATTCCAATATTATCCTGTTAAAATGTAGAATTAATAAATGCGTTAACATAAAATTACATAGGTTTATTTTAAAGCACTAATTTTAAAGTCTAATGTAACAGTAGCAATAATTTAGATGCATGTCTAGGGATTACTTGAAGAGGACAGGGTCAAACTTTTTTTGCACATCTTCTTGGCATGCGCAAATACATAGTAATTAACTTGCATTTATTTATTAGAAGCTATTTTCTGTATTTAAAATCAAGCATCGATAAATTTTCGTCTATGACTACATATACGTTAATAAAGAATTAAAAATCTGCAATAAAACAAAACTTTACATACAGGTATTTGTTAATGATAACTGCCTAAATTTTAGCTTAATTTAATATGACATAATTATAAATAATAAGTAAAAAATGCAAATTACTTAGAATGTATATTAACACAGACGTCCATGGGTTGGTGGGTTGGGGTTATAGGGGTGTTAAACCCTCTCAAACTTTAAAAACAATCATTTTACCCACCTCAAAAAATCTAAGTTTCAGAGACCCCCTTTAATGAATGAGGCATTAATTTCAGTTTGCACTTTTATATGTTTATATATTCTTTACACTACAGTGAAATAAAATCTAAACAGAAAAATACGATATTAGTCCAGTATTAAGTTTAAAAATTTAGCTAATGAACGTTTGTGCAAAGAAGAAAACAGATTTAAAGTCAACAGTCATCTTATATTTTTATCCTATTTTATAAAGTAGTAAGGTTTTTTTGTCTATAGCTAAGGATCTCGAAAAATGCTGGTCAAAAGTGAATACACTTTTCAGGAAAGCTATTTAAGAGTCCTGGGATGGTTTCCTGACCCAACCCAGCCTGTCCTAGAGACTATGGCCAAGCAACTAGTTATCCTATAAAATGGTAAGATGTGATTGTGTGTGTATGTGTGATACTTAGTATCTCAAAAAATTCTAGAACTATTTGTATTGGTCCCATAACATTACCCCCATTACACAATATGAATCTGGATTAAAATTTAATTAAATTTGAACTAATGGTAAATGAATACTCTGCTGATGGCGAAAATAAAGTTATACACATTGTAGTTCAATATTCAAATGCTAAAATAAAAATTGAAATGATATACTTTCTTTTCTTGATACAAATCTCTATAATCAATAGAAAGTTTAATAAGATGATAGATTAATGAATGGCTCCCAAGAGTATTGACCCTTTCATTGAGCTTTTGAATATTTTTTTCAAAACATAAAATATAAAGAGCATGGAAAAAATATTACTAGAAGTGTAGCCAAAATAATTTAGGCTTGTTAGAATTTCTCTATCGATTTTAAACTTCGTTTAATGATTCATTTAACAGTTAGGTATAATCTAGAAAGCGTAACAAGTCTTTAATCATTACCAGCATTTTCATTATTAACATGTTCATTTTTAGGCTTTTTTGAATTCAAATTTTAACATTATCCAATTGCCTTGATTTTTTTTATGGATTAATATGACGATTAGGTAAAATTTTCGAATCTGTATTAATTAATGTTATTGGCATCCCTACAATGAAGCCTGTGCTGCTTTAATTATTTTTCATAATACTTGCCTTCCGCAATAAGTAAAGGGTTGCCTTTTGTCCCTTGAAAACCATGAAAATTGACGATTTAGACCAAAGTTTTTAATACATCTAATAAAACCATAACGTAGACATGCATAACTAAAAAATAGTAAGGGAAGGAGGGGACTTTTGGCTGTTTATTGCACTAGTCCCCAAAGTTTACTTATTCGTTGGCTCGACAACTTTGGGGGCTTTCAATGAATTTTGATTTGTTGGTTCATTGAGTTGAGTGTTCAAACGTTATTACCACTAATTGTAAAATATACGGAAGGGTTAATTTTGTGTATCATTATTGTGGATGAACATCAATTTATTGGTTATTGTGTTATCTCTTTAGATCCCTGCAAATACTATTATGTAAAAAATAGATAAAAAATTTTAGGCTAACCTTTTCAAAGGTAGAAACATGCTCCTATAGAATTTTTTAATTTAACGCTGATATTTATGAATATATGTGTGTGCATGAAAAAAACTTATCTTTAATATCATTTAAATATAAATACTATATTATAAAGTAGTAAGGATCTCGAAAAATACTGCTCCGAATTGGTTGAAATGAGCTTAATGAACATCTTAGAGTGGTTTTAGTTTATTTTTAGAAAAGTGGTGGTACCCCTGGCATCTAGAGAAGAAATAACTCAGAAAAATCATCCAGTTCAGCCAAAAATTATTTTAAGACTTAAATTTGAAAACAAAATTGCTTGCAACTATGTTTATCTTTGCTGAGAGGGAGAGCTCTATTAGTTCAGTGGTTAGCGAGATCTTGACAAAAAAAACCTTACTACACCATATGATAAAATCATCAAGAAACCTAACAGTAAAAGTTTACATACAGATGTATTATTTTTACCAAAGACAGTATATTATTTTTTTTAATGAAAGGTTAATTATTAATATTCTAAATTAAAATGAAAAACTTGAATATGAAAGTTTAAGACTAGGTCAACTAATAAGTCAAGTCAACAAGTCAACAATATTCAAATACTACAGTACACTACATTGAATATCAGTTAATACATAAATGGGTTAGCTGTAATTGAGTGATATGATATTTTTATTGTATGTACATAATGATTAAATAAAAGAATATAATAATAAAAATTCTTTCTTTCTTAAACTAACCCCCTATATATTAAAATTTTTGAAGAAATTAACTTGTTTCTTCCCTTCTACAGGAAGCCTAGACCCTTTCCCTGCAGGGTTCTTTTAGTTTAGCCATAACTTAATCTATCTAAACCTCAATAGACATCAAAATCGTATATCCTATTATATAAAGTAGTAATTTCTAAAAAAATTTGCAAAATTGAAAAAAATATTTCTAAGACGATGTTACCACGATTTCAATAACACCTTTTTAAGTTAGCTTCACTTAGGTCCCGGGTTGGTTTAATACAATTTTATTTCAAGGTTGAAGCCTGGGATGGTTTAAGGCTATTTTTTATCAACATTGAAGTCCCTAGATGCTAGGGGTGCAACCCTTAATTTTATAAATAGTACATAATTTGAAACACACCTATCTATCACTTTACCTAACCTAGTAATATGCAAGGTTACCCAGCAAATATTCGTGCAAATAAACGCGCATAAAAAAAGAAATACCAGCATGTAAGCGCACGTGCACACAAACAGGGATGGGTATCCAGAAAATAAGTACATTTATAAGCACAGACACAATATACGAAGCAGCTAACAGTGCCTAGAGAATAGAGAATAGAGCATAGAGAATGACGTCATACAATACAAATGCCCAATGATAGGCCAGTATACATTTGAATTGACCAATGTTAAAATGTGTAATAGCCTATCATTAGTCATTTGTGTTGTATGACGTCATTTTTTATTAGACACTATTAAATGCTTCACAAAATACAACTTTAAGAAAGAACATTAAAATGTAATACAGCAAATGTATAGAAAATGTTTTAACGGTAATAACATTCATAAAGTATCTCCATAACAAATGGTTATTGTTTAGTTAAGATATGTGTGTGTAAAGAAAAACTGAGTAGAGTACGTAGACTTTGTAAAAACCTTACCTACAGTAGTTGACGGACAGTCAGACAGAATACCGGACACACCCCAAGTTGGACTTAAAACAAATCTGGCAAATTGTAAAAAATTACAATGTAAAAAATTTAAAACATATTTCTGTCCTTAAATTTATCTTTAGGTTGCTACAAATAGTTTTAACATGTTACTTCCGTACTATTTCAAAATATTTTACTGTTTGTCCTAGGCCATTTAATTCATGCATATAGCCTAAAACTTGCCCTTAAATAAGCCTCTATGATTAGTAAAAACCTATGGGCCAATTGCTATATAAAAATGTAGGATATTCAATCCATTTGTGTGCCCAAGTGGTCGGTGATAAAATATACCTATTTGGTTTTAATTAGGTCCTGAGAAGGTTATTAATGTATGTAGAGGATTACATTACTTTTTAAGAAGGCATGAACTCTCCCCTCAGGGCAAGGTACGCTGTCCCGATTTTGTATTGGGTCTTAGGAAATATAAACACAGCACAGGAAAGTCCTTACAAAAGAACAAAAATCAATTTGCTATTAGACGAAAAGGGTATCTGCCTATTGTGGCAGGTAGTTGTATGGAATAAACATCTATAATTACATACTTATTATCAAATGTTATATCTTTAACTAGTAACTATGCCCCTTGCATCTAAGGTTTTTAAATAGGCCAAGAAAATTACCGCAATCCATCATATAGAAAGTATACTAGAGTTCCCTGAAAGGCACAAACTAATAGCACCAGTCATTTCTGAGATCTTTCTAAGGATCAAAACAAAACCTTACTTTACTTTTATTTATTTATTGATATTAATTGAGGCCCCCTATTTATGATAAACCCTGTACTGAACCTTACCCCACTTAAAATCATATTTCAAATAATTTTTTATAGAGGATTTGAAGGCTACAACACATGTGGGAGATAGAGATAGGTTAAAATACTGGGTATAGTATGAGACTCTACAGAGTGTCCGAAAAAATGAGCCGTGTGACGTCAATAGATCCATCTCTTTTATAGGAGTTTTCCTTCCCACTTCTCCTTTCTCATTTGACTTTCCCTTTTATGACGTAACACGGCTCATTATTTCAGACACTTTTCTAGGATATATGTGGATGTATTGAAAGGGAAAGTTTTGTCGTCAATTAAGGTTTCTAATATGGACTTCATTTTTTGGTCAGTTTGTTCATTCAGTAGGAGGATTGGGGATGGGGTTAAAGGGGTGGAAGGGGAAAACTTATTATTTTAGCCCGTAGCAGGTAAGATTCAAGTAATATTCATTTCTACAATCTTTAAACTAACCAATACTGATCCTAGTGTTGTTAGGACAAAGGTTCTAAAAAAACAATCACATAAAGAAATCATATTAAGTGGATTTGTTTGTTTTGTTAAGATCTTGTAAACAGACGGAATATTAGCCATAATGTTAGGGAACTCTAATATTTGGCCTTGTCTGGTTTTAGGCTATTTGATGAGTAAGGGTAATGATATTTTCCATTCTAGGAAAGGATGTGTCATTGGACTGCGAATAAGACCAAAGTTTTACATCCTTGTTCTTTTACTCGTTAATTTGAACATGAATAAGTTTTGACTACTCTTAGTAAGTCATAAATGTTTGGTATCACTGTGCAAACTTTTCCACCAATAATTTAAATTTTAGAAGGAGTACCTTTGTTTTCATCATTGAACTATACATAATTCAAATGCCCATTGTCCTATCCATTAAAATCCCTGCTCTTTACTCGTATCTTATTTTTTTTTGAATGCTTGTCTTTATATGTGAGTTGGTTGTAAATTTGAGTGTTATCATGATTTTCTCATACAAAATTCAATATTGCGCCTTTTATTAGAATAGTTCACATGCGCCGTAATATTTTTACCAGTTAGGCTACTCCATATGTCCGTCCGCCCGTCCGTCTGTCCTTTTCCTTGATTAGTTCTAAATATTTTGCCAAATAGTTTTATATATCTGTTCTTTGCTTCTTTTGGATGTTTTCATCCTTTTTATCTTATTCAGATATTCAATTCAGAGATTTGTACAGATCATGTTATACAAAGGACGTTAAAAATATATCAGATCTGGTGATGCCTTAGCCCTAAAACAGATAATATTTACTACAACTTAGTTTAAATTTTAAATCAAATACAATTTTTTTGCAGAGGAAAAAAATACAAGCAATAAAAATGCATATGATTTACATGAAATTGTAAATTTTTTAGTGGAACGAAGCATCACTTCAAGAATGGCTTTATTATTACTTCGATCTTACACCAGATTACCAAGTACTCTAATAAAGTGAAACTCATAACTGGCTTAAATAATGATACCCGATTCCACACCCTTTACCCCATCCCCTCCTCTCCAGCTAGATGAACGAACTGACCAATAAATGATTTCCATGTTAGCAACATAAATTAATGATATTTTTCCCCCTGTCATAATATCCCTGTCTAATATTTTAATCCTCAAAGCTTGTAAGTGAAAAGCAAATCAGGGTCTATAAAAAATTGTACAAAATCTTCAGAAAGCTTTGCTTTTGCCTATGATCATATTCATATTTATATTCTTGTATGTTTGACTGGTATATGCAATATTTTTCTTAAACGTAAAGAATGTTCGAAGCGGAAGTGTTGAACTAATAAAATTATGAATTTTATGCATTTCCCAAGATAAACATTGAGTTTTTTTTGCAGTATCCATCTATTTTTGTATTGTTTTATAATTAAATATTATTCAAGCTATAAAATATTGCACCTTCAAACTAAACCCCGGCGAGGAGCTTAAGATGTTTAAAACCCAAACAACTAAAAAAATCTAATTAACCTAACCTATCTTTTTACAAATAAGATTTATGTTGTTTTATATTTTTGAATTGGTTATATTCTTGCCAATATAAAAAAAACAAGGTAAAGTCAATCTGTATACGTCCTTGCACAAACTTACAAGCGGATAAGCGTGCAGAATAGAAATAGAGAATCAAAACACCATAAAAACCATGTGTAAAGGTGTGTACTATCTATGTAAGTATGTAGTTCATATTCCATATAGATGTTTCTTTTTGGCAACAACTTTTACATGATTTATCAACTTCCATTTATTCACATTTCAATCTTTTTACATATAGGTTGCTTTGTTAAAGTTAAAAAAATGAGCACTTATAGAAATCTGGAAGAAAATTAACTTATCCTCAATTGTTCTAGCCTTGTCTATAAGTAACGCAGTAACAAGCTAACCAAATTTTTATTATATTTTTTAAAACTTTCAATTAATCTCGACATAGTATTACCTTTAAAATAGAAGTAATATTTAGTTTTTAATGATTTATTTTTAAAATAAGAATGGTCACGAACGAACAGACATCTATAATTAGTTCACTTATAGAATAGCTGTGCTACATATGAACATAGAAAGTGAGAGTCAAAACTTAAAATAGCTTAAGAGGGGTCATAATAAAAGAATATTCAATGGTTATTATTAGTTGCAGTTCAAAGGAGAAAAGTTCACAAAGTCAAAAAGCATTAAAGATTCATTTGCAGTTTCCACACTTTCACAAGGACGATAAAAACCTTTCGAGCAGAAAAAGAAAATAGTATGACAATGACACTAGCTTCTAGAAAGAAGACTAAAAACTAACTATGAGCCAGGAAGTATAGTTCTAAAAAATACTTTATTGTATATCTATAAGACTATTATTATAGTTTGCTATTGCTACAATAATTATGTACAAAATTGTCCTCGGTCATTAAATGGTCATTATAGAAAATATTCGCTTTTAAATATTTCTTGCACATTATTCATGTTTTAAAATACTTTTCTTGTGCAAAAAAAAGTAATTTATGTATTGATTTATGCTTTAAGTTGCACAGCAACTATAAAATACCCTTAAATGTCATTTTATTACTGTTAGCTTGACTTAAAGATAAAAAGTATTTAGAGTTTAAAAAAGCTTAAATATTTTTAGATACAAAGTGGATAGATTGTAGGATTCCAATAATTGATAACATTTGAAGATAAACCAATACAAGTGCCATGGTTAATAATTTTCAATCAAAATGTTTACTGCCCTGCCATTGGTGATTAAGTCTGTGTATTTGCTTATGATTGGTCATTTGAATTATATGACGTCATTTTTTTTATAGGCGCTATAAAGAGCTTCAATCTTTTTCCTATTTTACCATATTATAAGAGGAATCTCTGTTTGAGGTTTGAAAACTATGGGATGATTGTAACAACAATATTTTTACTATGAGAGCCAGTTTATGTATTTTAAAAACCTATTTTCAAGATTTATTTCCTTAATTTTAACTAAAACACATATAATGTATATATAATTAACACACCAATTATTGCAAAAGGAATACGGAGAAGCATATCTAAATATCTAACTAACATCGATGGATATAGAATATAGGTAAGTTCGTTCATCCAGGAGGAGAAGAAGTGATGGACTAAAGGAGGTACATGGGGGTATCGTTATTTTAGTCCGCTGCGAGTTTCACTGTAATAGATGGAAATCTGGTGTAACATTCATGTAATAAATCCATTCTAACAGCTCTTTTCTGTGTTTTGTTTATATCAATTGGAGATTAACTTGCTAAAAATATCATTAAAACTGGCCGTAGATTTATGGGCTATATAGTTCATTCTTTAGATAGCCTATCCCTATCCAAAAAATAAATAGCCCTTGCTATGTTATATGAGTGTTTTAACAATGTAGATAAGATAATTTAAATAACTAAATAGCTAAATTACCTACAGGAGTATTAAACTTAATCAAAACTAATTGATTGGAAAGAAATACAATGATAGTTATTCATCGTAGTTTAGACAGCTTTCGTCCTAGGGCCTCGGCTAACAAAACTGCATACTATACATGCATTTTCAGTATGGCTGAGAATCAGTTCTAATCCAGCGAATATTAATCGGTTTTGAAGCCATACTGGAAAATGATTCATTAATTGATTGTCCAATCTTTTTAATCACTAATTGTAATCTATAGAAGGGTAATTTTTATATTATCATTGGGTATGTACATGAAACTATCGGTGATTTTCTTATTCCTTTAGATCCCTAAGCTGCAATAATAAAATTGTTTTAGTAAATTTTTGGTGGTTTTGAAGGAAGCCTGCAAGAAATACCAGATAGCCTGATATCTAGTTGCCGAATGTGTACGCAGTTTCCTGGGTGTTTCCTCATCCTCGCTCAATATTTACTACTAGCTACAAATCTTCAAACTTCCCTTAAAAAAA
Source organism: Acartia tonsa (assembly GCF_053477335.1). Classification (NCBI taxonomy): domain Eukaryota; kingdom Metazoa; phylum Arthropoda; class Copepoda; order Calanoida; family Acartiidae; genus Acartia; species Acartia tonsa. Next base: position 32,353,102 of record NC_137262.1, on the reverse strand, counting down.
TCAAAATTTGAATGTGTAAACGATTTATACAATATACATTATAAATTTGAATTTTTTAAATTTTGATTTTTTTTTTTTGAAGTTTGAAGCTTTTTTAGCTAGTAGTAAATATTGAGCTAGGATGAGGAAACACTCAGGAAACTGCGTACACATTCGGCAACTAGATATCAGGCTATCAAATACCACGCTTTAACTACTGAAAGACTGCCACAAGTAGACCAAATACCCCAAATTTAAAGCCTTCAGCTTCTATAACAAAAAAGTTCTAGGCATTTTAAAATGACATTTTATGTACATAAAATTTTTGAAAGAATTGCAATGCTCATGTTGAAAACTTTGAAATTGAACTACGTGGCCTAGAAACAAAATTATAAGCTTATTTTTGTCATAAATTTAGGTTTCCAGTAACTAATTATATTTTTACAATAAAAATACCCATTTTTATAGTCAAAATCATTTTAAAAAATTAAGTTTTACTTGCGTTGTACCGAAAGTACTGTAGCCAATCAGAAGGCTGAATCAGCTTAACAACCAATCACAGCTAAGCTTGTATTAGTTTACCCCTTTGTTTCCGCTATGATTTTCGTTTTAAAATGCAATCTAAATCGAATTTTTTTCATAGATTTTGACTATGAAATGTGGTGTTTTTATTGTAAAAATGTAATCAGTTACAGGCAATCTAAGTTTCTGACAAAGATAAGGTTATAATTTTGTGTCTAGGCGACGTAATTTAATATTGTTTTTTCTTTTATAAGCATTGGAAATCTTTCAAAAATTCCATTGTACATAAAATGCTATTTTGAAATGCCTAGAACTTTTTTGTTATTGAAGCTGAAGGCTTTAAATTTGGGGTATTGGGTCTTCTTGTGGCAGTCTTTCAGCAGTTAAAGTGTGGTAATTCTTGCAGGCGTCCTTTAAATGCACAAAATGGTTATAACTGTAGAAACCCATCTATCATTTTGTCCATTTCTCGCGAAGAATATATCATCATTACACAATTTATTTTGACTTTAAACTTTACAAAAAAGATGGATTTAACTAAAAAAAAAGGACGTAAAATGCCTTAGCCGTAAAATTGTTATTTTGTCCTTATAAGTCTAAATAAATAATAATTTTTTTTATCATAAGATAAATAATTTATCATGTTCAAATATATTGTAAGGGGAATGCTTTGACTTAAAAATACATATGTTAAAAAAATCATAAGTTAGTTATTAGGGTGGTGATTTTGTGACGCAATAGTTAGGAATAAAAAAATTCTTTGCCCCAAAAAATAGTACACCACAGTGAAAGGTTGAATTGTGGATTTTAGACAAAGATTGTACAATCAAAGGGTTGGTTGTCTGTAGCAATCGGTGTTAATACTCAATATAGCCAAAGAATTTTTTTCATGAAATCTGAATTTTGATTTGTTGATTTAACTAAAGATTTTATCAATAAAAAGATAAAAGAAGGGGGGGAGGGGACATTAAGCTGTTTATTACACTACTTCCCAAAATTTTATATGAGTGTTTTCTTATTCGTTGACGTAACAACCAACCAAGTGCCTTTATTGAATTTTGATTTGTTGGTTCAATTATTTGAGTTTCAAAACGTATCAACCATTAATTGTAATCTACTGAAGTGGTTTCATAATTGGGGATGTACATCAATTTGTCAGCCATTGTCCTATCCTTTTATACCCTTGATATGTAAGACAGACAAAGTAAATTACAGAGATGTTAATGTTGACCTTCATGGGCCGTGGTTATTAACTATTTGGACACTCATACAGATTTATATAAAGATATTTATCATTTACACCGAGGAGGTTGAGAATAACTTTTTCTTCAAAAATATTGGATCACTGTTTGGATTAAATAAATTACTGCATAATAATACATATTTTTGATTCTTGATTCAGCTCTCTTCTAGACGAAAACGCAATATATCAATATAAATTTATTTGGTGCTTTTCTTAAAGTACTTAGTCGAGCTTAGGGCCCATTCTTCCCATTTATTTAGAAATGAATTGAAAAAAGGGGAGTTGGGTTAGTTTTTAGTTAGGTTAGGTTACGTTGGGTACTTGGTGGCTCTACAGGTATAAACCAAGTAGGTTTAAGGCCCCCCTCAGGTATTAGAAAATTATACATTTCCCCTTTCATCTTTAGTTAGAAAGAGAGGAGAAATTGTCTAACCTCCTAACTAATATATATAAGTTATCTATTGTCATAAAGCTAAGACATTGAAATAACATTAGCCTAGGTTACAAACCTACCTAAATATTTAGTCAAACTATTTTGTTGCAATGCTTATATGCAATGCCAAAAGAAGTATTTTAGATTTTTTTTGTGTGAAGTTTTTCATTATTAATTTTTATTGCCATATATCTTTCAACTTTGTATTAGAAGTCTATAACATAACAAAGTTTTCTGTGGCAAATCTAATATGCCATTCCAGAAGTGTGTATGTCCGTCTGTTCCTCGCCATCTATTAATGACATATTCTAGATTTTTTTGTGAAGATTTTCATGACGAAACTTCAAATTTTTGAATTTTTTATCAAAAGCTAAGAAAATTACAAATTGATTTAAATAACTTTAGGTAAGGTTTCTGATATCATAGGTTTTGTTTTATTTGTGACTTTTGATATTATTTACTTTCTATTTTATGACACCCACATAATTCTCTAGGAGTAATGATAACAGTTCTGCCAAATCTGACCTATAACCATAGATACAATCTTATATAGATTTATTTTTATATTATCCTTATATTGTAGAAGCAGCAGAATGTTTGTCGATATGTGTGTTTGTACAGAAAGATCTAGCATATTACTGAACCAAAATGACTCTTCTTTTCAGTGAAGCTTTCCATATATCAAGGTATATATTTTGGGGAAAGGTGCATACAAGCTCCTCTTTTTTCCTTCTCTTTTCCTTTTCTAAACAAAAAAATAAAATGGTCTTTCCTGTTTTATAGTGGATTTTAAAAATTCTAAAAATAACATAATACAATACAAATTCAATGCTGACCTTACGGGCTAGGCAAAAAGTAAAAAAATGTAATATCTCGAATCAATAATTATGTATCTATATCTATAATATCTGTGATTTTCTATATAAAATTCCTCAGTCTATATATACATATAATATATCTGTATAATCTACTATGCTTCATAAAGTTTGGCATGCGACTTACATAATATAAAAATTTATTGCAAGGCTATATAGTAGCACAGTTCATGAATATAGAGAGATTTAAAACATTGTCGTGTACAGGGTTTTTGTCAGGGGGATGTCAAAGCTAGTGGGGATAAAAAGGGATTGTGGGCGTCTAAATTTCAATATTAAGGGGGTGATGACACCCATGAATACCACGCTTTTGCTTAAGTATGATCTAAAATAATAAGAAGTCATGGTATAAAATTAACTTATTTACAATAGTTATATAGTTTCTCACGGAGCTCAGGGATTTTTTACAGTGTCGGTTCTAAGTTAGAGTTTTTTTTATAGTGTCAAGTAAACGAACTTGGTGAAGCAAGTAATGCGAGTTAAAAACTTTTTGACTCTATGCTTATACGAAGCAGCAAATAAGGCATTTGATCCTATATGTTCTTTTTTTTGTTTTGCAAATGTAAGTGTGGTAATATTATCCCATTGTATAGTGTAGAATATAAGCCATAAACTAATATTTAGGACTACAGTAAGCAGTAAGAATTTTACCTATTGAGATCAAAAGCAAAGAGAAAATTCTTAGACCATATTAAACACTAACCGTTATTTGGTAAAATTAAGATTAAAGAGTTTATTGTATGATTACATGGGCACTTTTGTTATTTGTGTACTTGATAATGTACTTGACCCATGAAAAAGTTTTTATAATTGAATTACATCACTTTCTTTGTATGTGACTTCTCAGGGAGAGAGGTCATAATTGAGGATAAAATAACTACACTACCTTTTTCCCCAGGGATGGAGGGGACATTGGGGTGTTTATCACACTAGTCCCCAAAGTTTTCTAATCCGTTGGCTCAAAAACTTTGGGGTCTTTTATTGAATTTGATTGGTTTGTTCGTTAAGTTGAGTGTCCAACAGTTTCAACCACTAATTGTAATCTACAGAAGTGGTATTTTTGTGTATCACCATTTGGTATATATAACAATTTATTGGCCATTTAGATTTCCGCTGTTTTCTCCAATATTCACCAATTCAGAATTACACACATATAATTTAAATAAAAGATTAATTTACTGTCCATTGTCATATCTCTGTATTCCTGAAGTTTTTTCTTTCCTTCTTGACAAAGTTTTCATTATACATTCATTGTATACTTTTGAAAATTCAATTTTTCTAAATAAAGTTTAAATTATTATAGAATATAGAGTTGAGAAGATAATAGAATTTATTTTTTTCTTGTGACTGATTTAAAAAAAATAGAACAGTGCCTGAAAGCCATCCCTTTGATTTGATGTTTTGTTTTAGTTAATAATGTGTTTTCAACCAGTTTAAGATATCTTATGAGTAAAATATTCTGTAATAATGGCTGAGATGAATTATCTTATTTTTTTGCAGCTGAGAACCATATCTTTCAAGATAGAGTTTCCCAGTTTAGTCTGCGGTTCTTAAGTTACATGAAACTGCATTTTCCATATTAAATGAGCGGCTGCCGTTGCTATTTATACCAAAATTTGCAGCTCATTGTGTGTCTGGCAAAATTCCTTTATTTTTCTCAGATCCTGATTAAGCATTTCGATCTTTTATCTTTACTTACACTCTAATGGATTTATTATTACTTGGATCTTACACCAGATTATCTTGTACTCTAATAAAGTGATACTTGTAGCTGGCTAATATACCGACCCCCTCCCCATCTACCCCATTTACCCAATCCCCTTCCCTTTACTGGATGAACGAACTGACTTTTAATTCATGCCCTTGTTAACAACCGAATTTGACGACAATTTTTCTCCTGTCATAATATCCACGTATATTAAGCATCCATTTATACTCTACATTTACTTCTTACTTTCCCCCTCCTCTCATATCTAGATTATTATTATTTAGAGAGCTATCTATGTAAAGGGAAATCATAAAGAGTAATAGGTATAATGAAAATCTGATCCTTGTATAAAACATTTTGGATGTCTGTTTGTTTGTACGGAAAGAACTTGCTGACCGCTGAGCCAATATGACTCTCCTTTACAAATTACAATAAAGCTTTTAAAACGTACCAGGAAGGTTTTTGTAATACATACTATCATTCCAAAATAAACCGCCTCTAAAAAGCCAATCAATAATGAAACCATTACCAGATATTATAAAAAAAAGTGCTAATGATTTTTTTTGGGGTGGTTGGGGTATTTTTACACATTTCCTTCACTTGAGATATTCTTTGCTACATATATTTTGACTAAACTACTTATTGTTCTCTATAAAAATTTCCCTATCCTATTCGGGATGGGAAAAAAGATAAGAAGACTTTGAAACTCTTGCTAGCTAATCTCTTTTTAGAATTAGACAAACAATAACGTTTGATGATTAATCCTTTAGATTTATGCAACCCTAGGTAAATAAAAGACACATTTATTCTGGGATAATTAATTCTATCGGGCTATTCATACCCAGCCACATTCTTTATTTCCTCCAAGCTAAAGATTGTGCCAAAAAACTGCAACCTTTTTTGCGCGGCTTGTGATAAAGGTATAAAAATACCACGCGTATGGTTAGAACCGCTTTGAGCTCTAGAGTTTGGAAATATAAATATCATCTTTATATTTCAATTTTCCCTTGATATCCTTCAGATCCAAGTATACTCCGACTAAAAGCTCAAATTTTTGTAATTTCAAGTTGAATTAAAACGCTGAATCTACCTGACAATTACATTTTAATTTTTTGAACTACACTGAAAGGAAAAAATGTAAATCTGCCTTTGAAATTGATTTGTCATATTCCCTAGTATTCTTCTTTTAAGATACTTAATTCAGTTCCTTAATCCTTTATTATCCATTAAAATACAGTGGTAAGGTTTTTTGTCTGATGCTAGAGACCTCGTAAATGTCAAATTTGAATAGATTTTTCTTTTAAGGGAAGTTTTAAATATGTCTTGGGATGGTTTTAGGCTCTTTTATAATTTTCCCATTAGGGCTAGAGACGAAGCAAAAGGTTGTTATTATAGGAATTAATTTTGAAAGTTTTTGGATAATGTCAAATAGAATTATGTCAACAACATTATTTAGTTTTTTTTTTATTGGCTTGTTTACACTATTTACAAATTTACAACACTTTTATTGGATAACTTTTGTTAATTAAGGTCAACTGGGGTTGCAAATAGGAGCGTGCACAGATATTTGCAGGGGATGGGAGGGCATTTAGGGAAAGAGAGGAAGGGGGGGGGGAGGCTATAAAAAATAAGAATGTTAAAGGGAGGCAACACAAACAATTGTAGATAATAAATAATAGGGTTTATTTGATCTAATTTGCTTTTCTTCACAAGGACGCAAAACATTTAATTGGGGAAGTTATTATCATTTATACCTTTTTATAAATTAGATAACAGCCAATTATGCAAATCACCCTTATTTTCAACAATATAGGCATAATCTAAAAATTATCAAAAAAAACTTAGACCCCGATATATAAGAAGCTTTTTTTGTAGAGTAATATCAAAATAGTTACAATCACACAGACACACACAGACATCCTATCTCTTTTATTCACATAACTTTCTATATCTTGACCTTAAATAGTATTGTGTTAACTATATAACAATAACCTTCAATTATAACTCACAATAAGTCTATGTCTTTAAGACAGCAATTTTTTTTTAGAAAATTAGCGATCCTTTCCTTAATTTTTGTGTCAATATTTAAAGATTTTCTTAAAGTCGATCCTACGCATGGAGTAGAAGCAAATTATGTTCAATTTAAATCATTATTTGAAGAAAAGTACTAAAATTGCCTTATTTATATTGCAAAAAATACTTTTGAATTATTTAACAGTTTTGCATAAAACCCATATCAGCTAAAAAATTTGTTTACATATTTAGAAATTTTGCCTGTTGATTTACGACAATCTAAAGAATGTTAGTTAAAAATTTTCTAGGTTAAAATTCATGTCATGTTGTTCTCAACTAAAAATTAAAGGAATATTCTAAAATATCATCAGAAATGGATAAAAGCTTTTAAATAGAAAATTTAAATTATGTCAATTACCTTTTCAACTATATCATAATTAATAATCAATGTTTGTCATTATAATTTTTTAACTATCATCACCCCTATCTATTTATTCTATAAATATTTAGATCTTTTCTCAATAAATTTCAGTTTATTTACTTTACAACAAGGATAACAGTAATTGTAATAAATTCACCGTTTTTGCAATAGATCATTGTGTTTTTAAAATGAGTAGATTAATAAAAGAATAAATGTAAAAGTATAGATGTAAAGTCAAGACAACAACTTTGCCCTTTTCGTCCGCTAGCAAATTGATTTCTGTTCTTTTACAGGGACTCAGCTGTGTTTATATTTTCGACGCTTTTAGCTGATTTCAAAAGTGTCGCCCTGTGGTCAAAGTTACATGTAGTTCATGCCCCCTCTATACTTTTACCATAATCTTACAAGTTTAACATTTATAATGAGCAGGTTTATGGCTATTTTGCGAAAAGATTAGTAATCTTTTAATACAAAAAAGAAACTGAAAAAACACTACAAAACCCTTGGTTAAAGTCCCAAGACAAATTTTTCTACTAAAATACAAATACAGAGTAGCTTCGCCCCTAATAAACCTAAAATGTCTAGTTTGTTTATTTATGTACTAGCACACATAGCATGTGGGGCTCGATGTCACAGACATAGAAAAAAACGTAATATAAACAATTCAAAGGCAAGGGTTATGAAGGATTTTTTTTCTTCAAAACCCAGCCTTTTAAAGATTGGGGACCATCTTATTATTTAAATCAGAAGATTGCGTTTAACTTTTGATTGACCTTACTCTTATAAATGCTTATGTTGCAGCCGCTTGTTTTGAATATTTGATAAAGTTTGATAACAGTTACCATGTAAAAAAGTAGCCTTTTGAAGTTCATTCCTTCAAATGTAATATGAAAATTAAGAATATGCTTTACAGACTAACAGATAACTTTCAGAAAGGTATGATAAAAGATAAAAAATGATAATTATTTCAGCGAATTATTTCGGCGCATCAACAGAAATATTAATAAAAACAATATTTAGAATCTTTTTTATATTCTAGGAAGCTAAGAGTCATTTAAGAGACAGTTTTCATATCAAGAAACATAAACACATCTGTTGAGTAACTTTTCTTATAATAATATGTATTGCTCTAAAAAGTATGTTTGACTGAAGTTTTTATTAGCAGCAATGATACATTCGCACACATAATAAAAACATTTTTAATAATTGCATTTCTTTACTATAGTTTATTGTTAATGTTTATACATTTTTGCTTGTTTGTAATGCTTGGCGGTTTCTCTCACATTGCATCTTAACCACAAACAAAATTGTTGAAAAAATCATTTTTTGATGCCTAGTTTGGAAGAGCTCCATATGAATTAGTCCCATCAGGGCTTTCCGCAGGAACTTGAATATGATTTTGTTTATTTAAAAAAAACTGGGGGGAGGGGGGGTTGAACAAAATTAACCCTTGTTTTTTTAGTGTAAATACTCTAGGGTTGGTTTCGTCACAATTAATGTACTATTAATGTCTAATACAATTGAAATTTATTTTTTAGAAAAAGGATAGCATGTAAAATGTGTTTAATACTTGTAGCTGATAAAAATATAATCTGTTGTTGTCATCAAAACTAAAACACTAATGAAGTGTGCACCCCACCCTTAATTTTTTTTAGAAGCGTTGCTACCCTATCTATAACTTGGGTCTTACGCTCAACAAGTATGTAAGAAATAAACCACATTTTCTTCGTTTATTGGCGGATTTTAACAATAATAAAACTAGATTATTTATATGAAACTCGAAATATCAAATTTGTAATGTAATGATCAGTTATGTATTTTCAATTACAATCTATTTAAGGTATCAATCTTTATATTCTTACTTTATATGGGTAATTTATCTAAAGCAAACTGCTGCCAACATGTTGCTGCTGCACATGACATAATTGTCCTTGTTAAATGTTACAAATTGGTATTCCCTATAAAATGCTTAAAAATTTTCATACTTTTTGTTCAGATAGGTATTGTTTGAATTTTATAATAAAGAATATCGTAAAGGAAGATTAAACATAAGTCAATTATATTTTCAAGAGAGCTTACTTGACTTTTCTCTATTGTCTAAGGAATGTTTTTGTTAAAATCTTTTAAAGATCCCAATAAAAATTTAACAGCACCTAAATATAAATTTATTTTGCCTGCAATATAAATACAAATATCTAATTCAATGGCTTCTGTTTTGCTTTTTACTTAACTTTTCCTTTTGAAAACGTACAAGCAAAGGTATTAAAATATAACACTTTTCGTGTTTTTCCAATTTTAGCTGTTAGAAAGAAACACCATATAAAATTAAGATGTTAACAAAAGTCTTGAATTAGTATTCTAAAGAGTTGAACAATTCCAACTCATTTTATCTTGAGCTTTCAACAATTAAAACAAAGGATTCAAAATAAACTGCTTGGCACAGCTGTATTATAAATATAATCAGAGACAGGGATACAGCAACCCAAGAATATTTTTTTATCTCTGTCTGTTTATTTTTGATATTGATTTATTTTTCTATCCTTATATTAAAGTTGAAGGATGTCTATATTTCTGTCCTTTATGTAAAAGCTTCTTGTAGTTACATGTTCAATGTTTCATATTCCTGATATTTAGATTAGATTCTTGTTTTATGCTTTTGCTGAAATATGCTATGTAAGAAGAATATAGTGTAAAGATTAATTTTGCTTATATTTTATATTAAGTTTTTGTAATTGTAACATCTAAACACTGAAGAAAATTTGTGGATTGGTAATGTATTTTTCGATACCTATATCAAAAACAGCGTAACGTATCTACTTTTCTGCCCTTCCCCACACCTTCGGATCCAAGACCCCTAGAATGCGCAGCCACAAGAATATATATTTACCAAAATACAAAAAACTTAATTTTCTATTATTTTTTACCTCATTTAAAAATAAGATAAATTAAGTTTTTCTTATCTGTGTAGTCCATATGTACAATATACATAGAATCAAAGGGACGATGAAGAAAAATAAGCTTTGGCAAGTTTTATATAAGGTTGGTGTCCGTATTAGACTTAATATAGAGTATACGTTTTAAAATTTAAAGGACGCAATAACTTTTACATTTTTTGTTTTTCAGCAAGGTCAAATCAAAATAAGACCTAAATGAGTTCTATAAAGATATAAAATATAAAAAAATAAAATGTTTTACTTCTACTTCATCTCTTTACATTAACTTTTTTGTACCTCTATCATAGCCAAGTATGTCCCATATATTATCCACCCTGTTATCATTTAATCTACCCCTTCTAGTTTCCAGAATGTTTCATACCTTTCCCTCCTTACCATCACTATAACCTAAACTATATTTACCAATACTAGTTCCCAGTATGTCTTATGTTACTCTAACCTACCTCTAATAGTGTCCAGTATGTCCCATATCTTCCCCTCCCTGCCATCAAACATTCATGCTCCATAAACTTTGGCATGCTATCCTTAGATTTTATTTATCCTTCCATACAAATAAATTTTTATGATGTGCACAGAGCCTGTGATAGTGTTCGACAAACTTTTATCTTATAAACTCAAAATCCAACTTAAACCTGGAAGGGTTGTGTTGACATAAGCAATAACGTTGTATTCGAGGCGTGCAGAAGGGGGGTGTAAAGGGGAATGTCTACCCAACTGGCAATATTAAGGATGGTGAATACGCCCCCCTATGAGTCCAAATCCCTGATACACCCTCTATAAAACTAAAATAGTCAATAAAAATAGTAATACTAATATTAAAATAGTAATACTAATATTAAAATAGTAATACTAATATTAAAATAGTAATACTAATATTAAGGGGAGTAAGAACCTGCCATTTTAACTATAGAATTAGGTTGATATAATAGAAGCACTAAAGATTATTAGGGAACCAACACACACACACACTCTTTACCCACATTAGATATGACAAGGGATGAATAATGTTGGTCTGGACCATAGTCTAAACACAAAGGGAAAAAACACCTTTTATCTATAATACAAAGTAGAACGATGTCTGTCCGTCTGTCCGTCTGTCCGTCTGACCGTCTGTCCGTCTGTCTGTCCGTCCGTCCCTTAAGATCTCGGTAACCACTGAACCGATCGGATTCTACTCTTCAGGGTATATACCTAATGGTCCTGTGGTGGTTTTAAGCTATTTTCTTGGGGGGTGGGACACCCCCAACCCCCCCAAAAACAAAAAAAATCCCCCCCCATTTTTTTTTTTTTTTTTTTTTTTTCTTTTTTGTAGAATTCTTTTGAAGAAATATTCTTTTGTAGAAGAATTCTTTTGTAGAAGATTTCTTTTGTAGAAAATTTCTTTTGTAGAAGATTTCTTTAGTTCTTCTTATTTTTTTTTTTAAATTTTTTTTGTTGTCATCTCTTGGGGCAAAGCCCCTAGAGGCTAGGGGCGAAGCCGCTAGTTTACAAAAAAGTATAATACTATAAACTATTTTGTTATCTTAAAAAAAATATTGTTACTTTATATTAAACTAGCGGCTTCGCCCCTAGCCTCTAAGGGCTTTGCCCCAAGAGGTATAATTACATCTTCTATTACTTACCCAGCAGAACGGATCGCAAATTTTCGCACCTACCCAGCAGGAAAACATTTTCTCGATTAAATAACCAATTCGCAAAATTCGTAGGAAAAAAAAATAGCGATTAAATAACAAATTTGCAAAATTCGTAAAAAAATGGAGGGAGGATTTTTTTGTTTTTGGGGGGGTTGGGGGTGTCCCACCCCCCAAGAAAATAGCTTAAAACCACCGCAGGACCAATAGGTATATACCCTAAAGAGTAGAATCCGATCGGTTCAGTGGTTACCGAGATCTTAAGCTTCAGACGGACGGACGGACGGAGGGACAGAAAGACATCAAGCTACTTTGTATTATAGATGTCTTTACCAACTTTGATTTCCAGTGATTGGAAGTACAGATGGGCTCCCCCTAACCCTTTAAGCTACCAAAGACAAAATTTAACACACAACATATAAATGTTGGAAGAATAATTTAAGTTTTGTCATGTAATATAAATTCTTTTCTTAAAATTTAAAGAAAAATGTGTTGTAATTTATATGCAGAGATGTGTATTATCCAGGCATTAAACTAAGTAGATAATTTAACATAATCCCTTATCACGCAAGTGGACCATTCAAACCCTTCCTTTTACTTATGAATAATTTTATTTTAGTTCTGCAAGAAGTTCTATTCTTCAGGGAACTAACCCTGTGGATATCTAGACCAAAATGTTTTAAACTTACGAAACCTAAATTAATCACCCACAACTTTGGCGTAACATGTAACGCATCTGCTCGTTGTCGGGAAGTTGATAGGTTCGAATCTCGACTCAAAACCACGTCATAATTATATAAGCTAAAAATTGTTCTTACTTTTGCTATAAAAAATAAATAACATAATCGTTTAGAGTAAGGGGAATGCCTTGTCCATAACAGGCGCATCTCATTTCCATGCTAAAGATGACAATGTTATTGGTATTATACTGGATGAATAGGAGATTATTTTTGATAATGTTGAAGAGAATGTTTAGTGTAATGGAGAACAATTTGTTCAAGTACAACAATGTAATTAGAGCATACCTTTCTTTAATTCTGCAATGATTTGTCTTCAAAAAGAAGTTCTGAAACAAAAGATATTAGATTAAGGGATCTAAAGGGATACGACAATGGTCGATAAATTGATGTACATGCCCTGTGATGATACACAAAATTATACCTTTTGTAGATTATAATTAGTGGTTGAAACGCTGGGACACTCAACTTAATAACCAACCAATAAAAGTCTCCAAGCCAAAGATTAAGAAAACTTAAGAAAGAAGCCCATTGTCCCATCCCCCCCTGGATGATAATGAAAAAAAAAGACTTTTTTAAACATTCAAGAACGATATCATCCATAAAAGTTGTTTGTTGTTGTTTTTATATAATTTATTTCGAGTTAAACATGAAACAAACTATGAATTTATGTATTTTTAAATGTATATAATAGATAAATTACGAATTAAGGAATATAAATCATGTACATTTGAAGTATGAGATATTATTTTTTTGTTTTAATAGAAACTCAAGAAAATCATTAAGAAAATCAGAATTTAGACCCATATTATTTAAAATTGATAAAGCAGATTTTACAACAAACAATGATTGAGAGAAAAAGTTTAAAATGGTCCATCTTGATAAACATTCATCTTTACTAATTTTTAATGAGCGATCTTTGGCAATTAGAATTAGCAATGATAGTTGAAAAAATATTTCATTTTTAGCAAATATAGGGTACCAAACATTAAAAAGATAAAAATTTTCTTTGAGATAAATGAATTCAGGGGTGTCATTATTAAAATAATAGTCTAAATATAAAGCAAGAGCATGTATAAAGAATTTTGGGTAAAGGCAAAAAAATAATGAATGTTCTATACTACTTTCTACATTACATAGATTACATTTGGTAGAGTCACTATGACCAAAAAGACCTAGTTTTCGTTTTGATACAAGAGTGTGGCATATTTGTTCAAAAAAGAAACTTTTAAAATATAGGGGTAGAGGAAGAGAGAATAATTTATTGAAACTCAATTCAAAAGACTCAGTGTCAGGGAAAAATAGACCATCTCTCAAACGAGTTTTTATTGCAGGATGTTGTTTTTTGAATTTATTTCTAAACATGATTTTGAAGTGTAGAGAAAATATTTATGGATTAAAATTGTTTAGGTTAATGAGGGGTTTTCCTAAATTCATAAACTCTTTTTTGGTGACTACTGGAAAGTGGGATGCAATAGATTTCAAAACATTTAATTTATTAACTAGAGTAGTACATGCAGGGTTATTGGTTATTTTAGTATGTAGAGTAGGAAGTATGATAATTCTATCTCCAATTATTCTGTGGTCAAAAATATTTGCAACTGTAATGATATTATTTTGTTTAAGAAGGGAAATTTCATTTGATGATAATTTGTGTTTAAGCATAGAAGTAGAGGTTAATGAAATTTTTAAACAAGTGTTTTTATTAGTTTCCAAATCTTTTAAAAATGATATAATTTGATTAAAATATCTATCATTACAGTTAGGGTATATCGATTTAATGGAGTTCTTATTTTGAAGAAAAGTAGAGTAACCAAAGTTACTTAAAAGGTTATTTAAATCTACATGTTTGTGACGAAAAATAATTCCTAGAATTGAATTTGGATAAATAAAAGCATGACGTAGAGTGTTAAGTAAACTGGGAATAAAAATAGATAAACTTTGATTTTCTGGTTTTAAAAATTTTAATCCTCCATTGACAAAATCAAGTTCAATTCTTTTTTCTGAGACTTTGAAACGATGTGATATACCATCCATTGATTTATTAGACCACAAGAATTTAGAAATGATATTCCATAGTTTTTTTATTTGTTCAATATTTGGACAGTAAACACGAAAAATATGGAAACACATTGAATTAAGTAAAGACATGCAAAGATTACGTTGTTTGAAGATATTGTAACTATTTCTAAAGGGAAGAATCTTTGCTTTTTTGTTCAAATTATTCAATAATTCATCATAAGTGATTTGGGCAGCATTTTTCATATCAAATGATAAATGGATACCCAAATGTTTAAGGCTAGATTGAATAGTTCCTATTTTGCTAAGATTTGGTGGGATTGTACCATGGACGAGAATTTTAGTTTTAGAGAAGTTTATTTTTAAGCCAGTACTATTTTCTAATTCATTTAGCATGCAATATAGTTTTTCAATATCCCTCGAGAATCGAATACAATAAAACCTCCAAGTATCGTCAGCAAATGCTAAAGATTTTAAAATTTTTTTACATATTTTCAAAGAGATATGATGAAAAACTATAGAATCAAGTACAGAAGGAAATATATGATGTAAAATATTAAATAGAGTAGCGGCGCTTGGACCTCCTTGTGGTGTTCCAAGGATAATGTTAATAAATTCAGAATAGCAATTTTCTACTTTAGCTCTAAAACGGCCTTTAGAAGTAAGGTTTATCCATGTCTGAGCAAAATTTCCATTAGGAAATATATGTTTAATTATTTTATGTAACACTTCGGGTATAATGCGATCAAATGCACGCTGAATGTCAAAGCTGATAAGTTGGCTGTCTAAATTATGTGATTGAATGTAATTCATTGTTGCAATAGTAGAAACACTTGCAGAGTGCATATGACATTTGGGGGTAAAGCCAAATTGATCATTTGAAATTATTTTGCTCAAATATGGAATCACCTTTTTGTTTAAAGATTTAGATTGTATTTTATATAGTGTTTCCATAGACAAAATAGGTCGTTTATTTTGTCCTAGTGAGGGATCAGTTCCTTTTTTATCTATGAAAACAATATTCCTATCCTTAATCCATGCAAAAGGAGAATTATCAATGTTTTTAACTAGATGAAGTTGATTTAAAGCTCGTGTCATGAAATTAGGCAATAAATCAAACAAGTATTGAAATAAAATTTTTGGTTCAGAGGACAACCCAGGAGAACTATTATTACTCATAGATTTGATAACATCCTTATATTCATTGACAGTACAAATAGGGGAAGTTAGATTATAGATCTGAGGATAAATTTGATCAATTGACAGGTGAAATTTCTGTAAGAAACTATCTAAATCATAGTTAAGTATAGAATTGGGTGAAACTGTTTTTGCATGCAATTTACTCAAATGATTAGCTATTTCTTGGGGGTCATTGTTTAATTGGTCATTAATCATTATGCAATGTTTTTGATTAAATTTACGTCGACAATGGCTAAAAGTATAAGAATTTGATTTTCCATCTAGTAGCAAGTTTCTCATAAAAATAGTTTCAGAGCGAGAATGTGTGAGATTTAGAAAATATTCTTTTTGCTGTTTATATAAAATATCGATTTCATCTGTATTGTTGATTGTTGAAGCTTTTAATTTTTCTAAGATTTGGGAGATAGATTCATCAAATTTTTTGGTTTAAGATAACTTTTAAGACGAAAATTGGAATAAAATTTGTCATGATGTAATTTTAAATGTTTCAACAAAACAAACAGAACGGAAGTTTCTTCATATACAGTGTTTAAAAATGATAGATCAAATTTGATTAAATTTGGGTTATTTAAATAAAATTCAACACCTTTACTTTTTGAAATCAAATCAGCATTGTCAAAAAGGAAAGAAATAGACTCTTTTTTCCTAAGATTTTGAAATTTAGAATTGTTAAATAAAAATTTTTTCCAGGAAGGTGCACAATATTTGAATTTGGTTTTTGTCCCAATGAATAGAGATTTGTGATCTGAAAAGGAATTAAATTTGTAATCAATTTTGATAAAATTAGGTACATTAGTATAACAGTGATCAATTAGAGACATACTATTAATTCTATTACCACGTCCACGCCAAGAGTAAATAATATCTTGCTTTAAATAAGCAGCTAAATCATATAAATTACATTTTTCGGCTCAATTCCAGCTGAGTATCCACGTGGATATTCAGCTACTATTGGGATCATTTTTGGATACTCAGCTACCATTGGGAAAATGTGTGGATATTCAACTACCATTGGGGGGAAAAAAGTTTTTAAACAATTATTTCAGTTAGCTTTTTTGTTAATTTATACATGTTAGAATTGCCCTATCGATTTAATACAAAAGGTACGATTTGGAAGCGTAGCAACTCTATAATAGAAAGTCCGTAGGTCAATTTTAAACATGTTGCTTTTTAACCTTTTTAACAATTTTTTTCATATAATGTAATAAATGAAAGCAAAGTTTTTCTACATTTCTAGGAAATTATATCAACTCTATAAAAAATATTGGATTATTAGCCCTGTATATTGATCATTTTAAAAATAAGGGTCTGTGCGTCTGTCCGTCCGTCGATTTCAAACTTGGCTCTATGATTCCTGTGAAGCACATTATAAAGAACGTAATTACCAACAAATCAAATAGATTAGTGTATGCCCAACTACGCTTTTAATGATTTTTAATCCTTGTTTTAAAGTGCAAGGTGCAATAAGTGGGTGGAGATTTTTCGGCTTCTTTGTACAACTTAAATTATAGACAAAAACATACGTGGATTGATTTATATCTAAATGGTATTCATTATTTATAAGTTTGAGGATATCTAATTTATGTAATACTGATTCTTATTACGATAAGGTACAATAATCAAGTCCTAAAAATGTCAGTATGTCCTTAAACAGTAGCATATACTTAAGCAAATTATGCATTATTGTCCTGTTAATGTTAGTTTGTCCTTTCATTTCAGAGCTTCGCTTTTATGGATTTAAAATATTTGGTTCCTAAATCTGTATTAAAGTTAAATGATAGGTGTAAATTGCTTGTATTAATTTGCTTTATTGTCATGGGAATCAGCATTATGAAAGGATATAATGGAAATACCAATAGGAAACTATTGTGGATATTCAACTACCATAGGGGAAAAGTGTGGATATTCAACTACTCTTGGGAAATATGCGTGAATACTCAGCTACTATTGGGGAATTTATGGATACTCAGCTGGTATTGAGCCCATTTTTCTGTTATATTTAGAAAAGCATTTGCTTTAATTTTATGAGAAGGATTTGAAAAAGAAATATTTGTATCTCCAATTAGAGTAAATTTTGATAGTTTCTTTTTACTAATAAATTTGTCAATGTCATTGAGAATTTGTAAACAGTGATTAGTATCGCTAGGCAGATATACACAAATAAATTCATAAAAAATGTCAAAAACTTTTAATTTAGTATACATTGCATGACAAGAACTGATTACATAAACATCAGTTTTTTTATTTTCAATAGTTAAAATATTGTCAGAAAATAGATAGAGGCCAGCACTTGGTCTAGTGCCAGAACTGGTCTCACCTATATATTCTATATGATTTGGTAAGTTTAAACTGGCAAAGTTACATTTTCTTTTGGTTTCACAGAGGACATAAAAGGTAGGTATAAAACGAGAGGATGAAATTATTTCTTTGATTTTATGAGATATCCTTTTTGTTTTATTGTTAAGTTTTGATTTAGTTTTGCCCCCGAGCCCCATCACATTAACAGATATTACTTGAAAAGACATTAGATTTAATAAAATAAAATATCACAAATTGTAAAAAATATGGAAGTATTTTTCAAAGCTTTGTGTGGCTTCTTTCCCTAATTATTACATAAGTATTCGCCTTAGGGGTTAGCAAGAGTTTGTCCTTTGATGTACTTAAAACCCTAATTTAGAACATAATATCATGGAGTTCATATAATTTTCAATATGATAGTTAATATGTTACATATTAATATATTTTTGAAAAAAAAATAATAGAGAAAAATGTCCATCTCTAATTTTTTTCTGAACTAATTGAGAGTAAATTGTATATAAGATTTGCTGGAAATATAGTATAGGCTAGATTTTAGACTGTTCCCCTTTTAAAAGGCAATTCAGCAATGTATTTTCTCCCCCTTTCATTCTATAGAAACAAGGTAAAAAAAAACACACTAGTTCAGTAGAAAAAAATAGTAGAAAATGGACAAATTTCAAAAGAAAATATTTAATCAGAAAATTCAATTCTTAATGGTAGTAAGTTTGTAAGCGGTTCACTATTATTTGACAACTTACTAGGCGTGCATGGGATTATGATTTGTGGTCCTGCCATAGGTGACATTAAAGGTAATAATCTGTTAAGGTCGGTAGGAGAATGATTATCATTGTCACTTGGATATGCAATATATGTTTTCACTTTATAATTGCTGTTAGATTTTTCTAGATCAATAGTGATATTTTCATTACAAATATTTGTTTGGTTTGCAAACTGTTCATTAGAACCTGAAATTAAAGGATTATTGACAAAGTTTTGACCAATTTTGGGCCAACAAATTTCGTCAGCTGATAGCACTGGAGTATTGGTGTTGGCTGTGGGGTCCCTGGCAAACCTGAGAAGCTGTAAAGGATGCATTGGGACATATGTTCTTTAGATGGTCGAGAAGTGTGGGATTTGATGGTCGGCGTTGCATTTCGATATGCTCAAATACGTGATCTTGAATGGTGGATTTGAGGTTGAGATATTCATTAGACTTAAAATCGACATCATCCAAAGGTACAAGAAAACCATTTTCCTTGTACATGTGTATGCATCTGGACTCAAGGAATTTGGTGTTTTTAGTTTCACCCTCTACTCTAAAGCTGTATAAAGGAAAAACAAACTCATTGTGCTTGCAAGCAGCAAAGTTGTTTAGGTTGTAGCTTGTTATGATGTTTTCTTCCAGTAGTTCCTTAAAGATGTTATTTAAGCATCGCACTTGAAATTTAAGCTTTGGAAAATTATTGAGAGAATATTGAGGTTTGGAAGCTTTGGGGCCAATATTTTTGTTGATATTGTAGAGTGCGGATTTTCTGGCACCTACACTGTTGAATATGACTGTAGCATCAAGTCGCTTAGATTTAGCTGGTAGCTGAATGACAGATTCTACTGCTCCCCATCCCCCTAGGTTACAGGCAATATTATGAGAGTTTGAATTTTGGATAGACCAAGTTTTCCTATTAATGTGAGCGATGCTAGTTATGTTAGGAATATACATTGATGTGGCAATAACTTTTAACTCGGGTGTTAAAACTGGGCTATGAAGATTGATAATTTCAGTTCTTGGTAGATCATATCTGATACTATGCAAAAGTTCGGCCCTTTTAATACGGGTTTTGTATTCATTAAGGAACCATTGTAGCTGCTGTTTGTGATCAATGAGATCACCTTTAGAAAGAGTCTCCATGTTAGAAACTGGTTAAATGTTTTTGGGTTGTTTGTAAGGGACCCAATAATAGGAATATGTGTAAGTAGGATTTGAAGAAATTAACAGATATTAAGGTTTGTTTCACTTTTCTAACCAAATTATAGTAAACTGATAACTTTTGTTTTCACATTTTTTTGATATAATGTATATGGTAATTGATTGTATATAAAAAATCACAGGATTCTGTTCATTTTAGGGCTTAAAATCGAAATTTCATACAGAAAAGATTTCTATAGACATCTTGACCTTACAAAGCTCAAAGGGCAACTTCATCCATAAAAGTAAAGCTCTGAAATAAAAATTCTACATGCAGCACATTTTATAAAACAGAATATTAAAAGAACACTGAACAAATATAGAATGACGTACTGACATTTTGAGGGGTAATTATGAACATGTTTCACAATAAACACTTTAGAATCATATTCATAGAACCATTATCTAAATAAAGATAGACTTGATAAAGATTCATGCAATTAAAATCCTCAAAAAATAAAGAAATATACATTCATGGCATTGAAATTATACAATCACTACACAATTTATTTGGAAGTATAGAATAAAAGGAAGGCATTCCTTTACAAATTATAAAAAAATATGTCTGATATAAAAACTTTAAGTTAAGATTTTTTCTTTTTAAGCTTTAAAAGTTCTTTTTTATTCTTTCGTCTCTTTAATTTTGTTCTTTCTAGTTATTCTGTCTAGCCAAAACTCTAATAGAGTTTATACAATGTCGCATTATAACAGAAAGGTTAATTTGAAAAATTCAAATATATTTTTGGAGAAATCTAATAAAAAAATAAAACTATCATCCTATCCGATTCAATTATAAAATTGTCAATATTTCTGATTCAGTTAGTTGATTGGACTCATTAAATCTAAGATTGAAATATTAGTTAATAAAAGTTGGGGTTATACCTTGGCACATGAAACTCCTTGCCAGTAAGGTCTTACAGAAAACATGGGATGTCTGTAGAATATTTTTCACATGCACAGGTATTAAAAAGCATAGGTACTAATCATGTACAGCACATATTATCTAGAGAAGTTAATATTTTTGTGTGGACAGCGGAAAGTGTAATGTTTAACGTCATAGAGTACGTCTAACAAAAGGGAGGATAAGATGGAAAGGAAACCCCTAAAAAAAGAGATGGATAATACTCGTATATTTATGACGTCACAAATGACACTTTCCGCTGTCCCGTTTTTGTATGACCACCCAGTGAACTTCCAGTCTGTCCAAGCTAATCTGTAAATCCAATTTGAGCAGCAACAAAATATAAGTTTTAGTTCCCCTTAGCACAAAATAAAGTTCTAAGATTTGAAAACAAGGGGTAAACTTAAAACTCTTTCCTTGGCCAAATCCATACTTAATTTTAATAGGGTTGATGCAGAAAAATTATAATATTTATTTTTTTTAGCTTAGCAGATCTAAATAGTTCAAATTGATCTGTAAAAATAATTTTATTTCTCTGAAACTAATCTCTGCTAGGTAAAAACTAGTTCTGAGTCGCAATAAGAAAACATGTATCATATGATTTCATAGAATATTTTACAAAAAATATGAATAAAATATGTCTATAATCTATGTTTTGGAGCAAACCACATTTAGATATTACAATTTAAATCCAATTTCTTAAAGTTTTATTCAAAACTCAGGTTTAGAATTTAGATATAGAAAACTAAATCTTTTTTTGTGTATAAAAGCTCTTTAAGCAAATATAGGTAAATTGTGTCTTTCCCCCTCTGATATTAAATACATTTCCCCCCTTTACTATTGAATCACCTAAAGTTTGAATAAGATGGTATTTCTAAGCATTTATCCCTTCATAGAATTTACCATTTTAAATATTTACCTAAATTCACCACCAGATCTAAATCCCAAGAAATTTTAAGATTTTAAAATTTTACATTTCAATTTATATTATATGATTTCTCAATTCTTCAATGTATAAGTAAAATTATAATAAATTACTGCAAAACCAAACAATAATCTTTCCATAAATTCTCAAACTTGCCTTTTTGTGAAACCGTAAGCGTAGCATCTCCATAGTTCGCATTAAACATCTTCATTTATTTAAATTATCGCAAGAATTAGCCTTTGAAATGGTGATTTCTTGATCGATTAAGCAAAATGTTTTGACGGCATCTTTTTGATAATGTGTTAAATTGTATGTAATCCTGGTAAGGTGACAGTTTTGAATTTTGTATCAGCAGAAAGGAAAGGATTATAAAAATAAGCTGTAAATTTAATGATCTTCGCTTTCATGGATGTTGCTTGCAATGTTCACTTAGACAATATGATAAATTTGATGTCCTCCTAAAGTAAAGTAGTATTAATGTTTGTCTGCAGATGGAAAAGTGGGACTTTTATTTATAGAACCCATTACACAAAACCTGAAATGGAATTACCCTAGAGGCTAAAGACGGGGCTTCAAGTGTAAATTAAAGAAAAACGCGAAAAAGGTGAATAATATAGATAGATAAAATTAGGTATTATGAATAAAAGATAGATAGCTATCCAGCAAGAGTAGATAATGCTAGATAGATAAAATTAGGTATTATGAATAAAAGATAGATAGCTATCCAGCAAGATAAACAAACATATGAATATTTCATATTAACCTTCCTCATCAATTCAATTGGATGTTTCTATTAACTAACTAATAATCAGTAGGGCAGGGTTTTTAAATATTTTCCACATAATCCGCTTCCTTTCTACAAGAATAAAACCAGTTCCTTTATAACTCAACAAAGATGACAACATCAAAGCTCTGAAATGGTAGGACAAACAAACAAAATTGGAAGTAAATTTTTTTTTAAATCGTACATTTTTGAACTTGATTATAAAGATGCTTCGCTTATAAAATTGTACCTTGTTGTAATAGGAATAGGTACTCCAAAATTAGACGAAAATGATAATTATATTACATAAAAATTGTTATCAAAAAGGTTAATATTTTTTTTTAAAAATACGAATTGCCATATTTTGGTCAGGTTTAGACTTCTAGCTGATTTTTAGAATTGTATAAGGTTGATTTTACCTGAGGCTTAGGGGTAGTTGAAGCGCAGCTTCCAAGCCCTGGAAAAGAGATTATTTAAACTTAACAAATTAGTTATATAGCCAGAATAAGTTCCAAATGTTTATTCGTGTTTATATGGACACTTATTTACTTTAGAATGAGAGTTGACCTGGCCGTGAATACTGAATTATGCAAGCCTGTCCAAATACAATATGGATGGACATACAAAGTTGTTCTCTGTAATATAGCAGTTGCAAGTTTGTATATTTATTTATATGTTTGTACACTAAAACATCCAGAACCGCCTTTCTCTCTGTCTAAATACAATATGGATCTATATATAAAGTTATTCTCTATACTATATAGCAGTTGGATGTTTGTGTAACTATTTATAGTTTTGTGAATTAAAACCTCCAAAACGGCTTGACTGATATCAGGTACATTTTCCAAAATAAAATGGCTGAAGGCCAGTGGCACATCTACTAGCAACGAACTATAATAGATAAAAGACAATTAGGTCGATAAAGACTATACAATTCAAAACTTTTAGCTTTCTTCCAAAAACATACAAACTTAAATTTTTGTCTAATAAATCAAGTTTGTTGCAATTTTTGTTGTAGTTTTGTAAAACCTCCTATTAGATGGAAAATAAAAAATGTTTCTGTATTTGACATTTTTTATAATTAAAAAGCATACAACATTGCACAAAATTAGATTAGTATGTTTGCAAAAAACGCAAATTGATAAAGCTAATTGGAATGTCTTCAATCCTTTGCTTTATTGATATGTCTTTAGAAAAGGGAAATACTATAGCAATTAATAGAGTATGCTTGAATCTTAGTAGATACTAATAGGATGGACAAAGTATGCTACATTGATACAAGGACATATATATTCAAATTTCTGGATAAAATATAACAAAAAATATTAAATTTCTTGCAGAAAGCTTTACAACAAATAAGGAAGGTATAAAGGCATTACTGTAATATCTGTTTTGTTTATAGTAAGAATTATAGAGTGGCCTCACTACTAATGCCAGATATATAAAGATAAGATATAATATATGAGTCTCCTAGTACTAATATCTTGTATTAATAGTAAGAATTATAGAGTTAATAATACCAGATATATGAAGATAAGATATAACATATTTGTATTAATAGTAATAATTATAGAGTAGCTTTATAAAGGTGAGATAAGATATAATATATGAGTCTCTGCGTGCCAATATCTGTTGGCTTAATGGTAAAAATTCAATTAAATGCACCATTTCAGTTGCAATCACAGCGTGGCTACAAAACCGCATGAAATAGCAGAGTAAATTAAAACACAATTATTTTGTTACAAATAAAGTTTCATATTCTATTGTATTACTGTTTACTGTTCTTTGGTGGAGATTTAAATATACAATTTAAATTAGATGTGACACTGAAAATGTCATAATTAGTGATTTATTTACTAAGACTGCGAAAAAGTTAAAAATATTTTTACAATTTATCTATCTCTCACGTTTTAGTTGTATAGCTGTTTTATATGTTAACCCCAATCAATGGATTGCATTTAATTTCACTTTGGTGATTAACTATGCTTCATTCAAATTAGATTCAAATTTTTAAATGTCCTTTGAAGTAAAAAAAATACTAGATGGATAAATATTCGATCATTTATTATTGGCATTTAAATAAAGAGGCTCTGTAGTTCAATTGATATTAATGTGGGGGGGGGGGGGGAAACATTAAAGCAACCCAAGATAAAAATTTATGAGGCTTAAAAAACTCAATCAGTTCATTAGTTTTTGACAGACAATAAAAACCCCTGACTACTGTTTTAAAAAGTGTAAGGATAAAAAGAATGAAAGTGCGGCTAATTCTAATTATTTGTATTTTTTCTAATCTTTACTTGTCAATTGTTTTCTGACTAAAAGATCATTTAAATGTTGATAACATTCCATGTTATCCAAACTCTAAAGTATTTTAAATCGACCTTATTGGGTAATTCAAAATAAAAAAGCAAAGAAATAGCTTATATACTACTTGAGAACTATATTTTTGTTGTTGACAATTTGTAGCCAGTTACTCATTAACTTGCATCAGAACTACCCTAACACTCGTAAAGCCTTGCCACAAATTATTAAAAAACATCTAAATATTATCAATTTGCTCTGCATGTCTCAATTTGGAGAAAAAAAATTTGGCCAATTTTCACAAAAAAATGAAATATTTAGTAATTACATAATTTGTGCATGTAATTTTGTAATTTTGTGCTTGAATGCAGTGAAATGAGCTAAATAGATAAAGTAATGAGTGCTGTGCACTTCAAAATTAGTCAACCTACATAACTGCTAAAAAATCAAACACATAAAAAGGAATGAATTTATTATTACTTTGTTCTTACTTGGATCGTTTACTCAAATAAACTTGCAGGTGGTTAAAATAACACGAATACTCCAACAACTCCCTTTACCAAGTCCCCAACACTCCTACTGGATGAACGAACAGACTTAAAAATTATGCCCAGTTAGCAACAGACGACATTTTTCCCCCTGTCATAATATCCACGTAGATATAAGATCAATTACTACAAATCTTTTAGTGATATGGTGATGACAAATCTGTAAAAAGACGATTAGCAACCAAAATAAAAGGTGGAAAAACTAGGGTATATATTTTTAAGAACTAAAGTTCAAATTATAAAGTCTAAAATTAGCTGTAACGTCTGAACTACGGCTTCCAATTGAACCAGGACTGAAAAAATCCATTACAAAACTGGAAAAATTTTGCACTTGCAAATTCTTACACAATTCCTTTTTTAACAGCACATCTTCTATATAATTGGCATGTCTGCTGTCATAAGAATCTTTTATTGTTTGTTAGGACAATATTTTTATTTTTAAAAATATAAGTTCCCCAATGATGATACACTAAATTACCCTTTATGTAGATTAATATTAGTGATTGAAACGTATGGACACTCAACTAAATGAACGAACCTATCAAAATTCAACAAAAGTCCCCAAAGTTGTGAAGCCAACGAATAAGAAAACGTTATCATTAGACTTTGGGGACTAGTGTGATAACAGCAAAATGTCCCCTTCCTCCCTGCTTCTTATTGCAATATTATTTGATATAACTGTCCTTGTTTTCATGTTAGTAAAGACAGCTGGCTAAAGAACCCAAGGACTAATATGTTTTAATTGTTCTATGTGTAACTAATCATTAAGCGTTAGGCATGTTGTGCATGTCCGTTAAAGACTAAAGATAAACTTGAAAATGTATCCTATAAAATTAATTTTTGTATGTAGCTCTGCAAAGGTCCGGAGATAGTTTTAGACTATTGTTTTTTTTTAAATTTCAGTCTTGCGATTGTTTTGGGCTACTTTTCTACCACCTTCCTACTCCAACAAATCCTAGATACTAGGGGAGCAGTCGCTAGTATACAATAAAATGTCAATTGTTTGTTCAATTTAGCTTTATATCATGGTCCTCAATTATTGGCCAGTTCGTTCATCTAGTAGGAGAGGAGAAGAAGAGGTAAAGACGGTGAATGGGGTGTTGATTATAATCATTCTAGCCTGGTACGAGCGTACAGAGTACATGAAAATTTGTTGCAACATCCAAGTAATAATATATCGATTATTATCCTCCAAGACAAAGATTTTTTTTAACCAAGGCAAATAGATAAATACAGAAATATAACATAATTTAAGATTGTATTCATTAATTAAATCTTCAACATTTGAAATAATATTTTATCACTTTTAAAATTTTATTTGTAATATAACTCAACTCATATGAATTTATATTGTATAAGTTAGATAGATATCCAAAATTGCAAAAGTTTGTTCAAAATCTGCCGCCTTTGTTCATATTTGTTGCTGCCCATTTCATATCCTTTCTAGCCAATATATCTATCTCTCTAATTATCTATCTAATTTATCTATGTATCTATCTATCTATTCTACAATGCACTATTTATGCAAATTAACTGCTAAATCTTATGCAAATAAATCAGCAACGTCATTTACTTCCTTAGATTATTATTAGCACATCTTCTGTGTCCAATTTGTGTATCTATCGTTAGCATGGAGAATTAATTGGCTCCTAAATAGGTGCAACAGTTAGGACTTTAAGACAAAAGGGGTGAAATTAAATCAATAGCTTTTATGATTTGATCTTAATTAAACAAGATCTTCTCTTAATAGAAAATTGCTATGTCATTCATTAATATAGTTATCTAATCCATTTTAGCATGTTATGGTTGCTTGTTTTACCATCCCTTGATTTTAAAACTCAAAATAGGATAATCAAAATATTTTTTTGTCAACCAAAAAAATGCAGAGGTTTAAAAGGATAAAACAGTGTACGATAAATTGGTTATAAACAATATCCTTCTGTGAATTGCAATTTAAAAAAAAAAAAGTTTTTGCAATAAAGGTTTGCTTTATACTATCCAATCATGATATAAAAAGCCCCAAAGTTTTCAAGTCAACAAAATTTACAGTTCAATATCCCCTCCATCCGTTAAAAATCAGAAAGAATAAGAAAGTGTAAATGTTTATTTTCGCAAAATTTCTATTAATTTAAATATACGTATCCTTGCAAAATATTTGACTGTAAATTTAAAGTGTAAATGACAAGTTTCGCAGAATATAATACTAAATTCGCACATCTGATTTTAGATACATTATGATGTTCTCAAGAATATATTTCCATTAGTGTCCATTGTGATGTAAGTAGATGGCAAATAAATATCATCAAGGACGGCTAAGCTTTTTATTTGGATGGGTTTATGATGAGGGTTTTAAATTTCTTTTAAGGGGTTGAATGTTCTTCTTATATAAACTGTTGGGGGTGTTTATTTTTTTCTGATGAGGGGGGGGGGGAGGTTAAACACCTCTTTACCCCTCTCCCCCTCCCTCAATAAGTCCGAATAAGCAATCGGTCTGTTTCGTTTTGTTATTTGGAATTTCTCCAATTTGCTGTCAGCTGTTGTCATATTAATTTTATGCATTGCAGCTACTCTATTACTAGGTAGTAGGGTATATCCACTCTTTCATATCACTATTGTCTACTCTTTCATATCACCATTGTCTACTATTTTAATAAATATTTATTCAAATTAAAAAATATTTGAATAAAATTCCCAAATCTAGTTCAGCCTGCTATGTAGTGTGTATGTATGTAAAATTGTAGCATGAATTTTCAAAATGCCTAGGGAATAGTATAATGGATTTATAGTTTTTCTGGATACAGTCTTTCTAAACTTAAAATATTTGTTTTTCTAAACTCTTTTCTAGAAAATATTTTTAAACTACATAACTATATAACAACCTCTAAAGTTCTCGGGCGGCTATTTAACCCCCTCATCAACCAAAAAAACCTTTCAAAGCCCTAAAAAAATTGTTGGCGAATCGCGCCATGGTTCAATGTCTCTGGTTTTCCAAATTAAGTAAATTTTGGGTTAATTCACACCCAAAATGTGGATTTTATGACGTTTTTAGGAGCTGTTATTTCTAAACAAGAGGCAAAATCTGAACAGGTGCTATATCCATGAAACTACAATAATCTAATGATATTAAAGATGGGAGATGCGTTTGTGCACTTTCAATTTCATTTTTGCATTTTCTACCTTTCTGCCACACATATTTATCTATCTATCTATTTTCTATCTTTCTGCCTCACATATTTATCTATCTATCTATTTCCTATCTTTCTGCCACACATATTTATCTATCTATCTATTTTCTATCTTTCTGCCACACATATTTATCTATCTAAATTTGATTTTCAATTAGTTTTGACAATGTTTTTAAGCATCGAATCCATTCTCTATCTTTTTGTTACAGATATTTATATATCTATCCATTTTCTATCTTTCTACTACATATATTTATCTATCTATCTATTTCCTATCTTTCTGCCACACATATTTATCTATCTATCTATTTTCTATCTTTCTGCCTCACATATTTATCTATCTATCTATTTCCTATCTTTCTGCCACACATATTTATCTATCTATCTATTTTCTATCTTTCTGCCACACATATTTATCTATCTAAATTTGATTTTCAAATAGTTTTGACAATGTTTTTAAGCATCGAATCCATTCTCTATCTTTTTGTTACAGATATTTATATATCTATCCATTTTCTATCTTTCTACTACATATATTTATCTATCTATCTATTTTCTATCTTTCTGCCACACATATTTATCTATCTATCTATTTTCTATCTTTCTGCCACACATATTTATCTATCTATCTATTTTCTATCTTTCTGCCACACATATTTATCTATCTATCTATTTTCTATCTTTCTACTACACATATTTATCTATCTATCTATTTTCTATCTTTCTGCCACACATATTTATCTATCTAAATTTGATTTTCAATTAGTTTTGACAATGTTTTAAAGCATCGATTCCATTCTCTATCTTTTTGTTACAAATATTTATATATCTATCCATTTTCTATCTTTCTACTACATACATTTATCTATCTATCTATTTTCTACCTTTCTGCAACACATATTTATCTATCTATCTAATTCCTATCTTTCTGCCACACATATTTATCTATCTATCTATCCATTTTCTATCTTTCTATCACACAAATTTATCTATCTACACATTTTCTATCTTTATGCCACACATATATATCTATCTATCTATTTTCTATCTTTCTGCCACACATATTTATCTATCTATCTATTTTCTATCTATCTGCCAGAAATATTTATCTATCTATCTATTTTCTAAATTTCTCCCATACATTTCTATCTATCTATCTATTTTCCATCTTTCTCCCATACATTTCTATCGAACCTCGTAAAAGTATCGGACTATGACGTCAGAAAAAATTAACAATTAATCAATGAGAGATCGCTATATATTTTACCATTGGTCAATTACAGTGAATACTGGCTTCTCATTGGTTAATTGTTAATTTTTTCTGACGTCATAGTCAGACTGTCTTAACCATAACACTTTGGTTAAGTGTGACTTCCGAATTTGCGGGAAGTTCTAGAGATCTTAGTCTTACAAGGCAAAACCCCCAACACCAGGAACCATCAAGTTTCAACAGCAGGTTTGAGTATAGATTTATTGACACAAACTATTTCAAAGTCCTGAAATTACAAAATCAATTAATACAAAATTCCAGTTTTTATATCCACACAATATTATTTGCTTTTTAAAAATCTTTTTTTCTACGGTTAAAGAATCTTTGGGTACTTTGGCTTTAAAGGAAAATTATTTGGTTTAATAGATCATTGTTAAATGCATAAATATAAGCACATAAAAATTACTAAAACATAATATTTGAATCATAATAAAGTTTCACGTGTAGCTGGCTAAACCTTTAAACTTAATAAATCCGTCCTATATGCCATACAATTATTTAAAATGAAGAAAAAACTACCTGAAGTTCTTATGGTTTAAGCACCTGGCATACTAGGGTTATTCACGCACTATGAGACCAATGATAGGCCCGACTCAATTCTCCGAATATCTTTATCCACACACATGTAATTCAAAAGTAACGTGGAGAGACCCAAACATAAACAATATTCAAATGCCGCGACTCTTTAGGAAAGTTAAACAAAAACGAAATTTTTTCTTGACTGGAATTATGGAGTAAGGAAATTAATTTCGATCTTGATAAACACAAAGCTTCCTCGAAAAGAGGTTAAGACAACTTTTACGAGGTTCATTTCTATCTATCTATCAATTTTCTATCTTTCTATCACACAAATTTATCTATCTACATATTTTCTATATTTCTGCTACACATATTTTTCTATCTATATATCCATTTTCTACCTTTCTGCCACACAAATTTATCTATCTATTTATTTTCTATCTAAAATTCTAAAATTCACAGTTTACTTTTAAATTTTTAACCAAGATTATCTATAAATCACTAAAATATAGCATACACACTACACATTTGTATATAGAAAAGTAATAAAAAAGTTATGAATATATTACTAGGATAAAGGAACTGGTCAATGGACGATATAATAAATTTCTCGTTGGTTAAAACCATAAAGCTGAATTAACTTAATTAAGTTAGGATAGGTTAAGCTGAGCTAGCAATTGACCTATGTTTGTTTCTACTCCTTTACAGAAGAAAATTTGAATCTCAATTTGCCTATCAATCATCCAGGCCTTGTGAATGTGTATTTATATACAATTTAATATATGAATTGTATATACAAGTGCGTGCCCATGATTTAAGGTGGGGAGGGGTGTAAAGCAAATATTAACAGTTAACACCCTCTAACCTAAAACTGTGACCAAAAGGGGTAAGAGTGAAAGGAATAATTGGCTATTAGAAAAGTGACCCCTTCCCCCCGACCTAGAAAAAAGCAGTGTGCACGCCCATGTCAGAGATATAAAGGGATAAGTCAATGGCCAGAAAATTTATGCACATCCCTTATTATGATACAAAAACTTATACTTCTGTAGATTACAATTAGTGGTCAAAACCAATCAAAATACATTAAAAGTCCCCAAAGATGGTGAGCCAACGAATAAATAAACGTTATTTTAAAACTTTAGGGACTAGTGTAATAAACAGCTAAATGTCTTCTCCCTCCATGGTCCAATGTATATATGTAAAACTATTTTGTATATAGAAATATTAAATGAATATTCAGAATTATAAATTTAAAATTGATCTTGTTTCTTGTTTCTCTTCTTTGTTATCAATGGTTTTCAATAAACTTGGGACCAGTCTTTTAAAATAATTTATCTTTTTGTTTTGCATAAAATGATTGAATGGGTTAAATCACTCTGCGTTATATCATACCCAAAAGTAATGTTATTTTGTTACAAAGTTTATTAACTGCTTAACATTAAAGCAGGTTTTAGACTATTTTTACTGGGAATATGGCAACCTAGGGCGAAGAGTTGTTGGTTCTCTTTTGAAAATCGCTCAGTGGATATGAAAAATCCCCCTTCCAAAACATTTCTGGTTTAGCTTGGGCTAGAGGTGAGAAACTTGAAAAAGATACACTTTTTGCCACATATCCCTGTAAATCCCTCAGAAGTAGTTTATCCTACCCATTTTAAAATTTACTTTTTTTATAGAAGAGGGTGGGACACGTTTGGTTCCCCTCTAAGTCAAAACTCTAAGGATCCAAATACTGAAATATATTTTTTTATGGTATTCTTATGTTATGAACAGAATAGACAATATTTAATGTTTAAAAACCGGAACTTTATGCCTATATTCCATTATCTCTGCTGAAAAAGTCCAATGCGGATAAAAATTGATTGGAATTTTGAAAGGGGTATTCATACACACTAGCAAATATTTATTTTCCCATTCATATATGTAATCTTATCTTATAATGAATTCCCTATATCTATATTAAGGTGGTATCATAAGTCCGAATTCAGTGTTGGGGACCTTTTTTGTCTTCTTGTAAATTTCTTTCTTCTTTTTCTTAGCAACGTTGCAGGTATTTTATTTGTTACCGACGCTATTGGCTAATATTCAATTCAAGACCCAATTGAAAGTTGGCACAGAATCCACACCCCGTGGTTAGAGTTACATATAGCTTGTGGCCCCTCTGCTATTTTACTTTAATGTAAACAATATTGTTTAATATAACATTCTCTAAATGACAACTACATTCACTGTAAATAGGTCCATTTCAACATTTTTTATCATCTTTTTTGAAATTCTGCAACTCCATAATTGATTTCAACCTCTTTACATTCATAAAAGGTAAACACAAGTCTATATATTTGCTATAATGCATAAACATCCTTTTAAAGAGGAAGGTTAAAAGAAAATGAACTCAATTTAAATTTTATCAAGGAGTGTTTTACATAGAATTAGAAATTAGTTTTTATGCTTTTCTGCATAGCAAAGATTTTATCGTTGAAATGCAAATAAAATTTGAATTTAATGAGTTCAAATTTACAGGAAATTAAAATAAAGAAGAAACATTAAAACTTTTAGTTGATTTTATGAATAATTATGTTATAACAAGGTAGTTTAGGCCCATAAGTAGAAAGCAATTAAATGCTTGCAATGTCTTATCTATATATAGATACCCATAGGTTATAAAAGAAATATAAAAATACAAGTTTTATTTAATCTATATTTTATGCATGTGCTTGTTTAAGGAATTAGATTAAGTGTTTTATCTGAGTCAGTCATTGACACAGCCTGTTAGCGTGGGAAGATAAAACCTTTGGAAATCAATGAATCTAAAAATATGAATATACTGTAATAAAGAGAGGAGAAAGGGGACATTGGGCTTTTAAAAAACTAGTCCTCAAAGTTTTAAAATAACGCTTTCTTATTCGTTGGCTCAGTTTAATGTCCAAACCTCTAATCTATATAAGGGGTAATTTTGTGTAATTGGGGATATAGATCAATTTATGGGCCATTGTCTTATCTCTTTATATATCTGATAATATAGACTCGTGAGTAAAGAATTAGATTAAGGGGTTTTTCCATGTATTATAAGAATAGGTAAAATGGTTTTTTAGAGTTTGATGTTTTTTTTTAATAAATTAATGAGGTAGACAATTTATTTACCTATAAATTTTCTGCCAATCATATCGAATAGATTTTAAATATTACAAAAAAATTTATTTTAGTATTCTAACATTCTTAAATTACATTTTAATTTTTTTAATGCATCTACCTAACCCTTCACGCTTTAATAAGTTTTGTAATATCATTTTTTATTTGTTAGCTCAACAACTTTGGAGACATTAATGATTTTTGATTGGTTGGTTAATTAAGTTAAAGGGAGTGTGAAGCTAAAACTTTCTGTTAATATACGGAAAGAAGGGTGTTTTTAAAACATTATTAACTAAAAAAAATATCTGAAAGTTCCTAGTATAAAAAAATATTGACTTTTTAAACCCGAAAAAAACCCGTTGGGGAAGGGAAGAAAAATTTTTCAAGCAGCTTTGACTACATTTTTACTGTTTAAATCTATTTCCAATGACAATTTGGATATAAAATGTAGCTTTAAAGTTTTCCTAACAGTGTCTAATCAGTAATGTGATATCGAATTTTTATTTAACTGTTTTGTTACTGTGTAATTGTCGATAAATGAAGTATTTTAAAATGGAAATTTTTTGGATAATGTCTATATTAGGCTAGTACTTCCACCAACATCCTTATACCAATTTATAGAATTGATAGAATTGGACAAATTTCTCCTGAGTATTTTTTCCGTTTTCATTTTAGTTACTTATCATTGTATGAAAGAAAAAAGTTTGTTTTTCATAGTCTTATAATGCTGTAATTATATCTATTGCAAAATAGTTTGATAAAAATGAATAATTACATATGTTTTTTACAAATAATCATTTGGGTATGGGTTAAAAATTTGGACTGATATTTTGTCCATCTACCTCTCTCCACAGATCAATTTGTAGCAGCTGATTTTTGTTTATTGTTTTACTTTTGTATCAATCATATCTAAGATTTGAAAGTTCTATGTTTAATAAATATATCTGAGTTTGTTTCATATGATAAAATGATTTTTTAGATTAAATTGAGCTTTTATAAAATATTAACATCAAAATTAGTGAATGCAGAATACCTTGTTCAAAACTATAAGTCGTACAAACCAAAATTGGAAAATGTAGGAGGGCTTTCCTTATATATTTTTGAAGAATCAGGATTAATAGTTTATATTCATATATATGTTTAGGTATAATAAACAAAGCGTTTCCAATCCATTCTAATGTGACCATTTCCAGAAAAAAAGTTAATTAAGGCCAGTCAAGTTAATTATAATGATTTGCTTTTACGTTTTTTGATGTGATTTTGTTGTACCCATATACCATATTAATTGCTTTGATACACTATACTCTAGACGACAATATCTTTATTTTCGCAACATTTGTCATGTTTCATTCTTAATTATACAAGAAATGTGGTTTCGCCAATTCATCAAGTCAATTAAGTCAAGCTACGCCCCTTACTCTTGCCTATTAAAAAGACTAGAATATGTTTGATTTTACATTTTAAAATTTCAGAAATAAAGAATATGAATAACCTCTAAGTTGAACCACCTCCGTATTTCTTTAAAGGTAAATATTTGATACAGTTTGAGCTGAAAGCCAAAACACGTCCGCTAGTGGCTTGTAATAAATATGGGTTTGTTTTTTATATTGATCCAAATTGTTTGAACATGAATATGTAGAATGTTTACTTATTTAATGTTTTTTTTTGGGGGGGAGGGGGAGGGTAATTTTTTTAACAGGCGATTTCTCTTGGGAGGGTGGTGGTACCCTCCCCCAAAATACTTATAAACCTTCCCATATCCTATCAAAAGCTACCCTGTCGAGGAGAACCCAATCGGTTTAGGGGTTAGCGAGATCCTTCAGTGCAGACAAACAACAAACATCCTGTTACTTTATTAGAAGTATTTAAGTCAATCATGTTTAATAGTTATTTCTTTCATCGTATTATAAACTGCTTTCCGCGGATATAGAATGTACAATTATAAGATTAAAACCTTTTTGGCCCCGAGATGCCGAAGGCACGGGCTTAAAAACTGGTTTTAATCTTATGATTGAACATTTCTATATTCGTAGAAAACTGGATATAATACGATGCTAGACATAGTTTTTTCGTATGGATGAGAACCGGTTCCTATCCACCGGATTTGAATGAATACGAGAAAATGAATTAACGTCACATTTAATTAGTGGCGTACATGGAGTTTTGCGAGGGGTTCGTGAAGCGCAATTGAAAATTTGCCTCCTCCTTATACAAAAATCGATAGGGCTGTAAAACAGACAACAAATAGGTGTATTTTTGGTGTCAGGGGGTTGCCTACGCCCCCCTATATGTCCATCCACCTACTCAAAAATCAAGTGTCCTTGAATTGAAAAATTAATGTGCGGATTGTGCAATTTTTTTTTACATTTCATGGGGTGTATCCAGTCCACCCCACTTAATTTTGACTGGGGTTGGAAACAACCCCTTTCTGCACGCCTGTGATTTTATTGAAAAAACGAATAATTAAGGAGTAGATAAACTTCTGAATAAAATACATGTTGGCCTTCAAAATTAAATCAGCCCAAACTTTACATTTACATTGTCTTCAAACTACCTAATAAAATAATATTTTTTTGTTTAGACGACGTGGACAGTGATATCTAGACAAACTGAAGCTGATGATACAAAATCTAGAAGCGTACAGTTAATAAGAAAGATGTTCAATGGTTCAATTATGACAATCTCAATTTCATATTAGTACTTTTTTCTGTTCAATGATGACAACTCGAGGGGGAAGGTATTTGTGTTACTTCTGAAACATAAACTTATTCAGCTTACATTTCTTGGTGTCAAATACGATTGCACGCCTCTGCTATTGGAATTTTTTTTCTGTTGACAGTAAATCCACATGTATGACTGAAAGTGGACTATGCACGAACAAGAGCCAGTAATTTTAAGGCTTGCATCTTTTAAATATAGTTAAATTTACGAAAAAAGCATGACAACAACCATTAAAGCTAATGGACCTATGAAGCTTCTGGTGATTATTATAGAGCTGCTACGCATTTTAAATCATATCTAACGGTAACAGATATTTGATTATTACTAACCCGCCACCGTGGCGCAAAACACATGCACTCGTCGTCGGGGAAATAATAGGTTCTATTCTCAGCATAACACCCCGTCATAGTTAAAGACGTTAAAATGGCACCTACTGCTGCTATGACAGGCGCACGACATAAATAGTTAGTGTAGGGGGGAATGCCTTGGCCCAAAACAGGTGCAACTCATTACCATGCACAGTTAGGATTTACTAGATTAGACCCTTCACAACTCAATTAAGACGCATGGTTTTAAAGGTGCATGGAGAGGTCTAGAAACTGAAGCGACACCATCCCCCTCGAGGTCTTCAACATATATTATTATGACAATTTTATGACTATTCTAACATGCCTAAATAAACAATAAGTGGTATCCACAGCAGGGGCGTCCAAGCTTTTTTTTTGGGGCGGGTAAACATTTTTTAAGGGGGGGGTAAAATGGCGCGCGAAGCGCGCCGCAATTTTTTTTTACCCCCCCCAAAATTTTTACCCGGGGGGTAAAATTTGCTTTGGGGGGTAATTACCCCCCCTGAAATCTGTTGGCAGGGGTAAATTTAGTTTACTCCCCCAAAATTTACCCCCGGGGTAAAATTTTTTGGGGGGGTAATTTAAATTTTCTGAAATACATAGTATTAAAAATGCGCGCGAAGCACGCAAAATTTTTTTTATTAGAGATTTTTTATTTTGGGGGGGTATTTACTACGGCCTACGGCACCCCCAGGGTAGGGGTAAATTTTAAGTGGGAGGGGTAAAATGAAAAAAATAATCGTTTGGGGGAGGTAATTGCCCCATTACCCCCCCCCCCCTTGGACGTCTATGATCCACAGACTGACTCTTATTGTATTTCTTTTTTAAAATAATTTGACACTATAGATACTAATACAAGCCTAACTTGTGATTTTTTTGTTATATATGTATTCATATTCGTTGATATTATTTTCATAAAACATTAGTCCAGTCCATATTTTTTCATTCATTTAACTAACATCACTTTTTTTGCTTCTTGCAATGTATTTGTACAGGTATATAAGTACAGTCCACTTTCTAGTAGATATTTAAATAATAAAATTTGTTTCATGTCCAGAAACAATAGAAATATTTATATTCTGAATTTTTGTTAAATACACTTTATAAAATGATCTAATTTTGTAAAGGGATAGTTGTATGAAGTGCATTTCAGAAAAAGTATTTCAAGCAAAACTTACAAATATACCATCAAACATTTTTAATTTTGTAAATTTAATTAATTTTAAAAACTATAAGCTAGCTATATAAATTGCATGTATCTTAAAAATACAATTTTTAATTATAATCCTTATACTAAAGTAACAGGATGTTTGTGTGTCTGTGTGTTTGTATGTTTGTGTGTTTGTTTGTACCGAAGGATCTCGCTAACCGCTGAACCGATCGGGTTCTCCTTAACAGGGTAGCTTCTCATAGGTCCTGGAAAGGTTTATAACTATTTTTTTGGGGGGTGGGACACCCCCAACCCCCCCTCCAAAAAAAAAAAATTTTAATTTTTTTAACTAAAATTAAAAATTAGGGGGGCACCCCCCCCGAAATTTTTTTTTTCGCCCCCCCAAAAATATATTTTTTTACTTTTTCTTTTAAAATCTAAAATAAGAAATTGGGTTATCAAATTCGACTCTCCCCTCCTCAAGTGCCCCTAGAGGCCTCTAGGGGGTGTAGCCGCTAGTATTTTAAAATCTACATGGTAAAAATTGAAATTCTTTCAAATATATGCCATATAGATGTAGTTTCAACAATTGACCAGAAAAAAATATGCAATTCACTAAATTAAGTTCAAATACATTTGGTGCAACTACCCCTTTATCTTTCTTTTAATTTTACCTATAATAACATGGAATTACTCCTTTAAATTTTGTAAAAGAAAGTGTGATTATGGACTATGTTTGCATTTTCATATTTTGTGAAAACTGTGATATATATTAATTTATTTATGTCTATTAATAAAATATATTTTTTTTTTAAAATTCTTGATCTATACATTCTATCCTAAATCAATCAAGCCTAACTTGTAAGATTTAACATATCCAACTTCGAAATTATTAGATATTCAAAAAAGTATAACACCATCCATAAGTAGCAAAGCCAAAAAAATCAAGGAATGTACTAACATCTTCACTAAAAATGTCACCAGTTTAGCTCCAGTAGCAACCGAGATGATCACAAATACCCAATAGCATTATGGACTGACTGACAGATAGACAAAAGGGAATTCTAGAATATCTTTGGTACAAATGAAATCAAATACTTATAATAACCCGACACAGTAACTAAAATAAATACCTAGTTTTTATGAAAACTGATGCCTGTTTGAAATGAAACAAGAATGACAACATCCATAAAAGCCAAGGTCTTAATCAGTAGGATTAACATTATACCTTATCGTTAAAGGAATCAGTACTAAAATATCAAATAAATAGGATAAATATATAAAACCAAATTTGTTGTCAAAAAAGGTTAAAATCAACATGTTTAAATGGACGTATTGACATTCTTGTGACGAATAGAGTTGCTACGCTTTATAAATCATACCTTACTATTTTAGGAGTCTTAATTTGAAATAAATAGGGTAATTCTAACATGTCAAAATTAACGAAATAAGGTAACCATTAAAGACGTAGGTATAGCTCAAAGTTATAGAAAAGCTTCGCTTTTAAAAAGATTGCTGTCCTTTCGTGCAACATATAGAAATTATATTCTAAAACTTTATATCTAAACAAGTTTAATTTCAATAAAAAGAAACCTTGCACTCTAAAATGACCTGAAAGTTATTATATAAACAAGGATGATAAAATCTATAAGGCGAAGCTCTGAAATGGAGAACATTAACACTTGTAAAGTGTCAGAACTGAAAAAGCATAATATTCTTGCATAAGTCTAACAAAATTGTAAGTAGTTGTTATGATTCGCATATAACATTATACCTTGTTGTTATAGGAATCAGTATTCCAAAAACCAGATTATTATCCCTTAAAAAAAAGGGGGGGGGGTAATGCAACCATCTTGTAATCAATGCGTAAATGGTACGTAGAATCCGAATTTCTCAATGAAATTTGGAATTAATAATCCTTTGTAGAACTTTTTTCCCTAAATTGAATAATAAGTTGTAAAGTAACGGCTGGCGGCTCAGCCTATTAGTCGGTTTTTGGCTAATTTCAGGGCAAATCCATCAGTAATTACATAGGATTAACTTTTTGAATGATACTCTTGGCATATAACAGCTTCTACCAGTCGTTTTTAGTCGGTTCTAGCTGTAACAGCTGGTACTAGGAATTTTTAAAAAGTTTATTTGTATTATTATCAATAATTTTTCCCTAAAAACGGCTGAGCAGCCGTTACTTTTCCAACTTTTTATTTGATTTAGGGAAAATAGACCTACCAAGGATTAATCATGCCAAGTTTCAAAACGAAATTCGGATCCTCGCATTGATAACAAGATGGTTGCATTAACCCCCCCCCCCTTCCCTTTGCTGCCAGAAAAGTAAAAAATCAGCATGTCTTCAATGGATCTACAGACTTCCTGGTAATGATTAGAGTTGATGTGCTTTCTAAGTCGTACCTTACAGTTTTAAGAATCATCATGCAAAGTTTGAAATCAAAAGGACGATTCTAACCTGTTTAAATTAACTAGCTAATTATTCCAGACGGATAGGCGGAACGACCCTAATTATAAAAAGCTTCGCTTTTCACAACTAACCAAAACACGTTTGTAACTGTCCCTGACGTCTATCTTTAATAGAAGCAGAGAAAAAAATTCTAAATTTTAGTCTCCATTTTCAGTTTTCCTCTAAACATACCTAGCTGAATGAAAGATATTTCTTATCATAGTATAGAGTAGCATTGCTACTAAAAAGCTAAACCTTGTAATACTAAATATTTTAAAAACAAGAATGACAACATTCATAAAAGCTTTGAAACAGTAGGACAAATGAACAATGAACATTAACACTTTTAAGTGTCAGAACTGAATAAGTCAGAACAAAATTGTTGAAAAACAGCTTAACTACTGGATAATGTTTATGGACATACTGAAATTTTTAAGACATGATTATAGAGATGCTTAGCTTATAACATTTTAGTTTTTTGTCCTAGAAATTATTATTCCAAAAATAAGATCAATCGGATTATTATATCACATAAAAATTTGTTGATAAAAAGTTAAAATCAACATGTTTAAAATGGACACAATGACATACTGGTAATGATTACAGTTGCTACGCTTTTTAAATCTACAGGAATCACCATGCAAAGTTTGGAATTAATCAAAGTTATGACAATTCTAACATGCCTTAATTAACGAAAAAAGATATAAGGACCGACCCTAATTATAGAAAAGCTTTAATTTTAAATATAAGTCAATTTGTTGCGAATGTTTTTTATTTTAAATTCAACTAAAACAATATGTAAAAGACATTCACATTTTAAAAAATACTAACAGTATCTAGAAATTTTTGTTTAATTGTTAATCAGGTTTTCTTGCATTCTCGATGAAAGGTAACTTCTTTGACACCTGAAAAATAAAAAAAATAATAAAGAACATTATATCTGCTTGTTTGAAAAGGTCTCGCTGACTGATTAATAACTAATCAGGATTTCCTTTATCTTGAAGCTTATAAGAAGTCTGTGGAAGGTTCATAAGTTGATTTATTTTAAAAATGAAAAAACTGGACTTTTTTTGCTTTTTAAGCATGACCTACATACAGACCAGGGTGGGCATACAAAAAACCCACCCAGGGTTTTTTTTTAAAAACCCAATAAAACCCCCATAAAAACCCTTAAAACCCTGGGTTTTTAAGGGTTTTTGGGTTGGGTTGGGCTGGGCTTTTTAAAAAAACCCTGGGTTTTTCCCCACCCTGATACAGACGGACAAAAAAATCAATATAAATATTTAAAATCTAGACTAAAAATTTTAGATGTCTATTTTAAATAGCATTTCAGTAAATAACATTTTTCCTTCAATAAGGTTTTTGTCATTTTAAGAATGACCAACAGACAGACAGACAAAAAAATGTATAGATGCACATATATAATATGAATCTTCACTAAAAATTTCAGCTATCTATCTTCAATAGCAGCCGAGAAACTTACAACGCACGTACTGACTTTCTGTTAACGATTATAAATTACAATTCTAAATATTTAGACAATGTAATTGATGGTATAAGGACGCATATCATTACTCACCCCCCCACCCACCCCTAGAGTATTTTTAGGTAAATATTTCTTAAATTAATCGCGTGAGTGAGGGATGGTGAGGGAGGGGGGAGAACGCCCTCACCTAAGAAGATTCTTAAATAGGGCAGGGTATGGACTAGAAGGGTATCCCCCCCACCAAAAAAATCTATGTATTAAGAACTCGTAGAATGTTCTATCTTTTAGTGATATTAATTTAGAGCAATTAACAAAATTATATTAATACCTTAATTAAAGCTTAACTAGGGAAGAAGCTGAAATAGTCAACATCCGAGTGATGTGATTTCTGAACTGCATTTTGTCTGAAAATTAAATACTTTGTAAAGAATTTCTGATAGAAAAACACTAAATGAAAATCAACCAAACTCCCCCACAAATATCAGGTACGTACTTGAGGTGGGATGGGGAAGTCGACCCCTCCCCCCAGGGCCCTCTTACCCTCTTAGTAAATTTTGGTTTAAATTAAAAAACAATATGAGAGGGAGAATTTTTTTCTATGGACAATTTATCTTGAGAGGTTGGAGATACCATCCTCCAAAATATTTATAAACCTTCCCTGGACACATAAGAATATTCACTGTTAAGGAAAATCATGATGAGGGCTTTTCGAGATTCTTCACTACAGAAAAAAAAACTTACTTATCCTATTATATAAAGTAGTAAGCATTATTTGTCTGTCCCGAAGGATCTCGCTAACCGCTGAACCGATTTTGTTCTCCATTACAGTGAAGCTTCTTATAGGTCTTGGGAAGGTTTTAATCTTTTTTTGGAGAGGGTGTCTTTACCCCCCTCCCCCCAAAAATATTTTTAAAACTCTTTTGAAACTAAAATTTAAAATGGGATGAAGTCGACTTTTCCCCCTCCTATCAGTGCCCCTAGAGGCTTCTAGGGGCGTAGCCGCTAGTACATTCTATAATCGGATGTAATTTATGCATTAACTATTAATTCTTTTTCAGCCGAGAGACATAACCACTTAATCCATTATCGGCGCCGGTAAAATGAAAATAATATGAAAATCAAGTTCAATTGAAATTAATCTAGATAAAAATCAGTTGGACATACAAGAAATTGTACTCTACATGATGTATTTTAATGCCCAAATAACAGTAATTCAGGGTCACCTTAATAAATATACTCCTTCCCATCCTGTGTGCCCATTATAACCTCGGGAATGGCAAAAACGTAAAAAAACACAGGACAATTAATATGATAACTATGTACGACGTACGTTGAACGTTCTACTATATTACTAATTTTGCTTAAATAGAAAAACTTTCAGAAACAATTACAAACGTGTTGTTTATTTTATATAATTTTCCAGTCAGCTGTTATATTGTCTGCTTCAAATTAATGGAGGGGAAGTAATGAAAAAAGGGAAGAGTGGAAATACTAGACTAACCTATTCCGAACCTAGAAAAGAGTTAATATATGTGTCACAGTAGAATTGTGGTGTCAATTTTGTTATGTAATATTAATGGCTGATTTGAATTTCCAAAAAGAACATGACTTATTTCATCAATTTCTCTGTGCCTGGTTCATATTTTAATGAATAATTTACATCTACAGACAGCTTAACGGTTAGGAAAAGTCAAGAACTATGCGAAAAAGTTTAATTTTAGCTATAATGAGAGAAAAAAGCAATTTAATGCACATTTTATAGAATACGGAAAATTTCTTCCTTTCCCCGTACCTTATAAAAATCGGCGGAAAAAGCCGTTTTTTAAGCAAACAAAAGCGCGTTTTGCTCTATCTGTGAGATATTATGAATGAGATAATGTTAAGATTTGATATAAAGATGAGAAAAATTCTCGTTCACAGTCCCTTTAAGTTGCTAACGTTTTAACCACTAGTTGTAATGTAATTGCACAGGAGGGGTAATTTTATGTATCATCCTTGGGGTTATGCATCAATTTATCGGCCATTGTCTTATCCCTTTATATCCGTGATGTATTGTGTATATGTTGTTATTACACTATTTTATCACATCCATAAACATAACAGTTGAGGTGACTGTTTCTCTAAAAATACCAATAAATATATTTTGATAGAGGTCTATGATACTAAGCCTGTATAATGAGAAAGGGTACAAAGTGTTAACTAAGAAACGAATTTGATGTATGCATTACAAATGTCATTTGCTATTATATATAGTAGTAAGCTTTTTTTGTTTGTAGCTGAAGATTTAGATATCTTCTAAACCGATTGTATTATCTATTTAAATGATGATTCACTTAGGCCCCTGGGTGATTTTTAGGCTATTTTCTGCCTTTGATACCCTGGATAATAGGGGTACAGCCGCTTGTGTCCAATAAAAGCAAGGGCAAATATATACATGTTATATTGTGAAAACACTTTGATTATTTGTGCATAAATTTTGCATTTACTCAATTTTATCATGTGCATATAATATAAAA
The DNA here is from genome assembly GCF_053477335.1 of Acartia tonsa. Classification (NCBI taxonomy): domain Eukaryota; kingdom Metazoa; phylum Arthropoda; class Copepoda; order Calanoida; family Acartiidae; genus Acartia; species Acartia tonsa. Next base: position 32,308,893 of record NC_137262.1, on the reverse strand, counting down.
GATTATACATATAGACAGATTCAGCACACTTTTAATATACTCAAAGTTCGAATATGTAGACGCTAAAAGCCTAGGAGAAAAAGCCTTCTCCTTTACTGTTTTTAAGAATTAGAGACGCAAAAATCATTTAGAGATGCTAAGCTTCACCAAGGAGCTACCCCAATATTTATACTAACCGCTATTTAATAATAGGTTCTAAGAAAGAAGATTAAAACTAAAAACTGAAACATGTATCAAGATTCACTTAAAAGCATAACACATACAGACCTCATAAGATCTTATGCTTAAGACAAAAAACATAAAAATTATCTATAAATAATGTGTAGGTTTAAGAATTATAATAAAAAAATGTTATTTCTAATTTAGAAATAATCAAAAAAGCAATTTAATTTCAATCTATTTTATATTTGTGAGCAAGATTAGAAATGTTTATATCCAAGTTTATGAGTTAAAAATCAAGTTTAAATGCCTAGAGGTTAGAAAACTAATGCAATTCTTTTATTTTTATTGCAAGCAACGCAGGAATAAATGGATTGGTCAATGGACAATAATATAATCCTTTTATTTGTTATTTCAGAATATTGCGAAAAGAAAGGGTTGTAGATTAAACCACCAATGTATCTACTACAGTTATATTTTTTATTTTTTAATGTAGATAAAAACTATATTGTCGTCTTTGCTTATTTCTTTATGCCTGATTAGTGCGAAACATTTTTATACATAAAGCTTCTTGCTGGTTATTTTTCTTGTTTATTAACGAATTTAAAAACGAAAATAACATTTATTGCTTAGTAATGATGGTATCATTTGATAAACATGTGATGTTTAGTGATTAGTTTACATTTTCTTTATTTCTTATATGTTGAAAAATACTATTTACCATCTAATCGCTGCGCTTCTTATGGATATACTTGTTGTTGTTTGTTTATTAATCAAAATCTTTTCTTAGCACTTTATTTTACTGCTTATTTACAAGGTAATTAAAAAGCTATGAAGAAAGAGAAAGTGATTATAAACGAGTACACTTATGACCATTAGTAGTGCAGTATTGTACATTAGCATGCTTAGTTATCAGGGCGAAAAAATTATTCCAGATAATTAATTTCAAAGATTAATGTAGCCTATAAGAAATAACTAATAGATTGTCAGTCAAACCAACATTAACAATTGTTGAGTAACAACATATTTACTTTTTCACGTTTTTAAAACTATGGACGAAATTCCCTAAAAACCTACTCTAACTTACTTAAATACAGAATGCTTACATCTTAAGACTTTGTTACATTTGTAGATGCTTATATTTTATGACTTAATTATAGTTAACAGTTATAGATTTGTATCTACCTGGAATCACAATGCTGTAAATTACGGACTACCAGAAGCAAAAACAGATAGACCAACTTTAGATATATGAAAGCTTTGCTAAAAAATAATCCAGCTAAGCACATTGACTGCTTCATTAAATATGCGCGCAGAACTAAAAAGAACTTAACTGAGACGTCACACCATAAAGGGATATGGAAATAGATAAAAAGAGTTCCTTATAAGTGTTGCATATAAAACCGCTAAAAGTAGCTAAAATTGTCAATTAAGTTCACAAGACAGTCTGGTATGCTGAAATTTTGTGTTATTTTAATGGTTATACTTACCAATGTGCATTTTATGTCATCAATACAGCCAACCTATTAATGGTAAGGCTGCTGATATAATAGGGGGGCTGCAGAAAGTCTATATAGCCTAGGCTGTTTGGTTTCAGCTGCGAATTTAAAAGTGCCCATTGAAGCGGCTGCATATGACAAGTATTCTATCTTTAAGAAAAAATAATAAATGATTGAAAAGTTTGCTAACAATGGGCTTATTCGTCTTTATTGCAATAAATATGTAAAAACAATATGCTGGTTTGCGAGAACGCCTTACATGTGTTTGCCAAAACCTGACCAAAGATGGGTGGAATGGCTTAATTCAGCATTCAATAATATGCACCTTACCCACACTAATATGCTAGTTTTTAAGAGTCTTAGCTTCTCTATAACTATGGCTAGTGGTATTAACAAAGTACGAACATTAACCTTAACTTTTCTGTCGTATAATGTTACAAAAAGAGAGCTGCGCCTATTAAATTAACCTCTTCATCAAAAATTGGTTATTGAATAAATAAATGTATAAGAATATATGTATAATCCAGAAAACTACTTGCCCCAAGTGGCGGAGAAAGAGACAGAGTCTTAGCCCTGTTATTAGCAGTCTAGCAGAGTTACATATTGTACATGCAACAACTATTCTTTTACTTTATTGTATAATGTTGTTATTATATTTCTTTAACATAATTGTCCTTGTTAAGCTATTTTACCTTAATTAGACAAATAACTGTACTTTTAGCCATAACAGAATAAGTGTACTTTCATTTAAATAGCAGATTTTTAAGATTTTAATTTTTTTATATATAATATGGTTTATTAAAATGTTGTAGTTGAAGTAGCTCTATAACCAAGCTTTAAAATAATATAAATCACTCCCATATTCAAAATCAAAATCACTCCCATATATAATTTTAAGTTAATGCAAAATTCAAATTTATTGATCCTCGTTTTTATGGATGTTATCATCCCCTTTATTAATAAGTACCATTGTGTTAATCTTTAATTATCATTTTAATTTATACAATATACATATATTTGTGTCTAAATTTAGATATGAAAGTAGGTCGAGTATTATTGTATTAATCAGGGGTACAGGGATAGAAAAATAGTCATATAGTTCAGTTCTAGGTCTGTCTGTACAGATGGATCTCACTATTATAGTTCATTATAGTTCTCGATGTAGTCTCAAACTATTTTGGGGGTGGGTATCACCTCAATCCCAAAAAGAAAAAAAATAATTCTACATTATATTTCTAAAACTAAAATTAAAAATGGGCGGGATTCAAATCTTGCTTTAAATTCAATGATTGAAATGTTTTAAATCATCAAGCTAGTTGAACAGATGATTTAGAATTAATTGTTAAATATGGCTTCATTATTTTTTCCACTTGTTTTTCCCTTTATCCCTGTATGTGTTAATTTACAAACAATTCAAAGTGAACTACACTTGAGTAAATTACTTAACATATGTAGGACAGATAAAGTTACTTGGGGTGGCTTTATTCTTTTACAAATTACAGTTTGTCAACCCTTCAGATACCTCCTTTAAAAAAAGATCAGAAAGAAATTTTAATTTAAAAAAAATATATCTACTTCGTTATTACAAAGATAATTCTTAAATAATTATAATATGGTTATGTCAAATCATTTTTATCCTCAATGAAAATTAACCACATTACCCTATCTGTTTGTTGAAAATTTGAGTACTGCTCGTTAGAATAATCCATTTAAGATTTCATGAAATTACCTCCTGACAGTACACCAAGTTTGCCTGTTACATTTTTTCCTCTTTAAACTTTATATCTAAAAGTTGGTCCCTTGAACTTTATAAAATTATACTAAAGTAAATATATGCATTAAAAAGACTTTGAATTTAATGGTAGCATTATAATACAGTTTCCCTACAACATTATCAAAGCCATCCAAGTTTTTGATTCTAATTGGCATTGTACTTGAAAGTAGTATATTGAATTAATTAATAAGGTATAGGATATTTTGAATTAATTGTTATCGTTGTACCGTATTTCTTCCCAACCGAAGATGAAGTTAAATACTAAAATAGGCTTTATACTGTTTATATTTAATGGCAACTTTTATGGTATTTTAACTACATAAGAAACAATTAATTTTAGGCACTATTATCATTTGTTTGTTTATTTACTTTTAGTCAATTAAAAATATTTTAATTTATTTGTGGTAATATTTTAATAACATCTGCATTTATTTGATAAAGAAGCCTCTCCCACTCATGAATAAATATTCAGTGTTCATATAAAGCTGTTGAAAAGTATAGCGAATTCATCTTTATACCTCTATTATTTTGTCATATTTTTTCGACTATTCAAGCGTGTAGATTCAGGGGTCTAAAGGGATGAGGCAATGGCCGATAAATTGATGTACATCCCCAATGATAATACCCTTTCTAGATTACGATTAATTGATTGATTAATTGGTTCAACTAAATGAACCAATCAATCAAAATTAAATAAAAGTCCCGAAGGTTGTTAAGCCAACTTATAAGAAAACGTTATTATAAAACTTTTTGAGCATGTAATATAAACAGGCCCATTTCCCCCACCCTACCTGGTCAAAATATCTGCTACTTCATTCCTCAAATTTATTTGTTATATTGCATAAACTATTTAAACCTAAAAAGAGAATACCATTTTTTCTCATTACTTTCCAAATTTAGAGGATCAGAGCAGGAGGGTAGGGGACATTAGGCTGTTTATTACACTCTTCCCCAAAGATTTACAATAACGTTTTCTTTGGCTTAATAACTTTGGGAACTTTTACTGAATTTGATTGGTTGGTTTATTCAGTTGATTGTTCAAATATTTCAACCACTTATTTCAATCAACAGATGTAATATTGTATTTAATTATTTGGGATGATTTGTTATTGTCATTGTCTTATCCCTTTAATTCCCTGGGCTCAAAGATAACAAGGAAGATAGGTTTATGAGGAACCGAAATAGTAAATAAATTTCATCTACAAGAAACAAGATATTTTTATGGATAATTTATCAATTGTTTTCGCCTTTCAAGGGATTAGTTTTCATCCTTTAATAAAATCTTTAATAACACGACCTTTGTCAAAAAGTTAAACCCTAAAACATGATTAATTTCATATGTTCATGGGCCAAGGCAGTTTCTTATCTACATATCTACTAACCTCATGAAATTAACCAAAATGGTATTTCCAATTAGACTGCAAATCATACCGGTCCTTTAATTTGCAGAGGGGTAATGTTTGTTTTAAAATTGGGGGTGTACATCAATTTATCATCAATTGTTCTATCCCTCAGAACCAATTTAAATCATGTTAATTACAAAGTATAATTATAAAGTTGCTTTGCCACTATAAAATGTGTATTTTCTGTTCCAAGTGATGTCCAAAATTGAGCTGAGTGTAATTGCCACGGACAGGGATATAGTAACAGAAGAAAATATATTTTGCTGCTAACTTTTTCCCCACAATAAATGCGTAAGTATAGATGTAAGTACAGAAAACTACCTGGTTCAAGTGGTGAGGACCTGTTTTGCTAATTTACTTTCTGCTTTTTTGTAGCCACTTGGCTGTGTTTATATTTCGACGCTATGAGCTGTTATTTAAAGACCCAATGGAAAGTCGGCACATGGTCTCCACCCTGTGAATATTCAAGTATTTATGTTTTCAGAGGAGCAAAGCTTTGTTAAAACCTTTTTGCTTTCAAAAATGTAGTGAAAACGTAAAGTAAACGAAACCGATTAATATCCGGTGGTTTTATCTCGAATTTTTAAATATAAATAATATCCGAGGAAAGATGTCTATAATATGATAATTAATAATTAAAATTTTCTGAGCACCTATGCATTTAAACATTTTTACTGAAATTTAAATCTACATAGAGATAAAGTAAACAAGATTAAATGATTAAATTGGTAAAACACCCTTTATAGGGGATAAATTGTTGGTTTGTTGATTGAAAGTAATTACTTAAATATGCCAGTGATTTGAAGATTTATATAATAAATCAGACCTGCATCTCAAATAGTAGCTAATAAAATTTCATCACTGTTAATTAACGTTGACAATCAAAACTGCTGGCATACCCTTGTTATAAAAAAGGCCTTCTACTAAATTAAGATTGTTTAATTTTCGATTAAAAGTGAAAGATAAGAATCCTTATTATTCAAAGAATTACAAACATTTTTATATCATAAGGAATGCAGCAAAAAATTTATGAGTACTGCATATTCATGGATAATGTTTATTCATACCATTTCTTAGAAGAAAAAATATTTTTGGTCTTTAGGTTATTTTAAATCCATGCTGTTTTCACTTAAATTTCGTATCTTAATCCTATTTATTTATATTTCATTAATTCATACATGTCACGGCAAGGTTTTAGGCTTTTAGATTTAATCCTTAGGATGGTTTTAGGCTATTTTTCTGTCCCCTATCTACCAATATGATTACAGAGCCCCCTAGATGCTAAGGGCGCAGCCACTAGTTTAGAAAAATGCCTAATTACAAATTCTATAACCAAAAAAATAATAGAAATGCACTTAATTAATGCGAAAAAATCTAAATTATCAATCAAAGATTTCAAAGTGATATTTGTATGTGATTCTTATACACTCGTAGTGATCACATATGTAAATCTACACAATAGCATTTATGAATATATGTAAACACACATAAATATACAAAACCATTCTTACAATAAAGAGAGTTCATTCAAAACGAAAGAAAACTAAATTCTTTTATGCTACATTATTTAATCACGTAGTTTTCCGCAGATACAAAATTGTAAATTACATGATGATTTTTTTTGTGATAAATTGTCTTTAATGTAATATAATACATGAACCTTCATTGATAGCCTTTTTAAAAAAAAAAGTTGCCTACATTGTGGGAACACTAATCCAAGCTCTGCCTGTATAAGATTGACAAGCATATACAATCAAATTTGAATTTCAACATCTTCCCAACAACAACAACTACATAAATACATACATTAACAACAATACTGTGAACACACTATGCTCAAATTAAAAGAAATATTATGCAAAGTCTACTAACGTCCTAAAGGCATAAGGGAGGGAAGGGGGTAACTAAATTCTCCACTATCAATTTTAGCCATAAAAAGCCAAATACTTTCCCTAGACCTAAAAAAGCTTCGTATAGGTCCATTTTTTAGCGATATTATACGGTAGAGATACAAAAACAAAGATACATTATGTTAATTTTGTATAAGGATAAGTGCTGATAGGAATCTAAATATATTTTTAACATAGAATCGAAATGTATATTTTAAGTTTATTAATTCTTTGACTTTTTTATATTTTAGCACAGTGTGTTGATGGTAAAGCTCAACAACACCATGACTATGGATATTAACAAACAATAATGAGTGATCAGCGTAATGCCAGATATATTAATGCATCAGGGAAAGGGATATGGCAACTAATGAAAAACTATTTTGTATACTTTAGGGAAAGAGATAAGGCAAATAAAGAAAAATTGTGACCTTAATTGGTTGTATTAACAAATAATAATGAGTGATCAGCGTAATGTCAGATATATTAATGCATTAGGGTGAGGGAAATGGCACCTAATAAAAAGAAGGTTGAACTTAATTGGGGAGACCTGCCTTCCCCTTAGTTCTTCCTGAACCCCCTGGGAAATACCTGTGCATGCAACTTTTTCTTTCACCCTTACTTTTTAGTAGCGAAGCTACTCCATAAAATTAAATATCCGTTTGCATGTAAGTTTGTATTGGATGTTTTTGCTGAAAAGTGATTATTTCGGCTACTATTCAAGATGGAGAAGTAAATATTTCTCCGCTTTTTATTTTATTTTTCAAAGAACAGAACAAAGACTTCCATTCATCGTTTCTTGCGTGTTTTGATTTTGTAAAAATTGGTAATTGATAAAAACCTAAATAGGTCAGGGCAAAGCTTAATGTCAAGAATTACATTTTATTTTACTTTTAAAAGTTTTCAATTTAATTCAGTGATTTCTGCACTGGGTAATGCACTGTACCAATTTTATTTTACCAGCAGAGCTACTCAATAGTATAATTTGAAGCTTAAACCCAGTTTAAATACAATATGGCATTGCAATTAGCATTAAATATTATTGTGTCTAACAACTGTTTCATTCCGAATTTTGATTTCGTTTTTTAATAGATTTTTACGAGAAACATGATAAGACGTCGTTGGCTAGTCGAAGGGGTAATATCAACTTAGCTGTTAAATAGAACAACATTTCGATATGTGTTCATCTGATTGATAGATTGTCGATGTCGACATACATAAATAGTCAAGAAAAACTTTCCTGATAGGGTTATCCACTATATATTTTAGATAACAAAGTTCAACTACTTTAATATTCAGTATTTAATTATTTATTTTTTTTGTTTAAATTGCAGCGCTACCAAAAAATTGTTGTTCTTGTTAAAATTAGAAATTCTATTAAAACATTAAATCTTTTTTCTTCTTGGTTTTATCCAGTTTCATAAATTTAATTAATGTAGTGGAAAAAGGTTTTATCATAAAAATGAAAATTTTTAAATTCTGGAAAAGCTTAATTCACAAGTTTTGTTTTAATGGAAACTTTTTGTATAAACAATTAGTTTTCTTTCAAAAACTAAAAAAGTGTTTTGTAAGCTTTATTGAATTTAAATTTTATATCTTTTGTTTATAATAACATATTTAAAGTAGCGCAGCTACTTTGCAACTCAATTGACTGTTTGTCTTTTATTCGTTGCTTAACAAGTTTTGGGACTTTTGTTAATTCGGATTGCTTGGATCATTAATTTAAGTGTTCAAACGTTTAAATCATTAATTGTAATATGCAGAAGGGGTAATCTTTTGTATCATTATTGGGGATATATATCAATTTATCGGCCATTAACTTTTCCCTTTAGGTCAACGGATTTACTCGATAGTTTTAGCTTTTCTGTTGGCTTGATACAGTTCATACGAGCACCATGAAATGAACTCATTGAGCATCAATCCCCAACCCAAATATAACTTCTTTTTACACAAAACTTCAACAAACTTGGTGGTCATACAAAACGAAAAATTAAGGAGAAGTTTACCCTCAAAAAAATATTATCCAGTTCTGAAAATGCCTAAAACCAACACAGGCACAATGCAAAGGTTAGCCCAAAATAATGCACATATTGTTAAAAGAATTACAGTATAGGCTAAAAAGTGAAATTACAAATTGTCCTAGACTTGTTTATTTGTTTTTATACCTTTTTGTGGCTGTTTTGCAATAACATAAAACAAACTTTTGGCCAAAACTTTGTCTACAGAAATTCATCAAGATGCAATGAAGAACTTTTACACACAAAGACACACTCACACACACACACACACACAAACATACACATACAAACAGATATACAGATCTTTTTTCCTCTTTCTTTATTAGAATATAATCAGGACAAGGGAAGAATATCCTTAAAATCTACCATATTGGGAGGTGAAACAGTTACAATTCGAGAAAAATAAGTTATATTACCTAACTTGATTATTATCTATACAAATAATATGCAAAATGGATAAAGAAAACTTAAACACAAAGATGTTTTAATGAACACAACCTTCGAGTCACACTTTTGGCCTTTTTATTACAACTATAAGCTGCACTCTTAGACCAGGGGCATCTTTAATTATGAGAAAAATAGCTTAAAACCTGCCTAGTTCCTATGTACAGATCCCGAAAATGGAGAACTCATACTATGAAGTCGTTTGCGAAATCTTACAGGAAAAAAATAACCTTACTATTTTAAATTATAGTATAAGTGTCTCTATCTTTGAATGTGCTGATCTGAAAGTTTAAGAATGAAGAATTGAAATAAAAGTGCACCCAGCTTTTCAGTTTTCTATACAGTTCTCTACAGAAAAACAAGATCCTTTTAACTTAATTAATAACTTTTTAGAACTAATAGGATTTCATTCTCATCATCGTTGGGCATAGAAAATAAACAAATACTGCAAAAAGTTTTTTTTGTTTATGGCAAATTATATATGAGATTTCATTATTTTCTTCAGTGGGCTTTCTTTGGTCTTATGTTTTTGGATGTTTTTAGTCAGCGAATGGTCAAGGATTCATTAAAACGCCTCTCATTAAGAATGGCAAATTAGAATTTTCATTCAGAAAAATGTAGGGCTTGGCAGCCGCGCGACTAAGCATCGAATTAAAACCCGTTTGGATGCTTTTAATTTAAAAAAAGATTGATTGATATAAATTGTTATATAGTTCTTGCAGATAGATTAAAATAAAAATAAATTTTCCAGAGATAAATTTCCCTCCCCACGAAGAAATACTGTGATTGGTATTCAGAGAAACCAAGAAAAACTTTAAAATCGGATGAATCAAAGTTTGTGAGTCTAGTGGAGATACAGGGATAGGACAATGAACGAAATATTTATCTTTTCTATAGAAAATGAACTCTACATTGTGTAGCTTATGCCTCTGATAGCTGGGAAGCATTTTCGGCCATTTTTAACTGTATTTACCCATCTAAAGTCCAAACTGTCACTGTTTCCCTTGGGTTTAGAGGAAAACTAAAATTAACTGAAAGTAATATACATACAAAAATATCCTCGCTTACTTTAACCCTTAACGGTCGGGGGGGGGGGGGGGCGTTGAACGCCCCCCCATCCGGTTTTTTTCTATCTCATTTTCTGTGTGTGAAAGATAAAGAGCCCAAACTGCTTGACTTTTTAAGTATGGGTATGACACATAACTGAAAGTTGGAATTTTTTGAATATCTCCATCCTGGCGGGCACAGGATGCCAGCAAACCTGGCAGGGTCACCCAGGTAAAGAACAAAAATTTGTTTTTGACTTAAACAAAGCATTTTATCTTACCAAAAATACTAAAATATCCTCTAGTAGTACATCCTCATATTAAATACAGGTGTTCAAGTCAATTTCAGGTTCCAGGTATGATCCTGCAGGTCCTGATCCTCCAGGTCTCCAGAAATCTTTAAAATGCTCCTGTGGCCGCAAATTTTGACTTAGAGACTTCAAATTTTAAACTTAAGCTTTTCTTACATGTTTACATAATGTATTAAAATTTCATAAAGATCCGCCGCCGTTTTCCCGCCGACCGCCGACTGCGGCGGCTGGCAGCTGCCAAGTACAGCTGCGGCCGCTGAAACTTATGTTTTGATATTTCAATTATAAAATTTAAATAAAAATAAACATTTTCTGCAAAAAAAATTTCTTCTAGCTTTAAAAATAAAAAAATTACAGCCGTTTGACATTTTTAAGTAAAAAAGGACCTAAAAACAAAGGTTGTTAAATAAAAGGGCGAAGGAAGCGGAAATTGACCTTGACTTACTTAAGGTAGGAAATTCACCATAACGCAGGGGACTTGCCCTCTAGCTCTAATAGGAACTGAGATAATGAGGGGGGGCGTTGAACGCCCCCTCCCCCCCCCCCCGACTGATTAAGGTGCGGCAAGGGGCCCGACTGTTAAGGGTTAAAGATCAACTTCTCTATAAAGTACAATCTAACGTATCTACTGAGCAGTCCTTTTGGAGCATTATAATTAATACAACTGGGAATAACTATTCTCTATTTATCCTGCATTTTAAATTGATTTACCTTTCACGTAGATTGGTATACCTAGAAGCTTCAAATTAAATAACAAACTAAGTAAGTAGTAACTACTTATCTGATTGAGTTCTCCATTTCAGGGAAGCTTCACATATATCCTGGGAGATTTTAGGCTACTTTACCTATAGATTTATTTTTTGTTCTTAACTAACCCTTCAAATTCAGTGCCCATAGATGCTAGGGGCGTAAAAATAAAAATAAAATAGCATTTTAATATACAAAATGTTAAGAAAAATATAAAAAGAGAGTTAAGACTAAGTTAGCTGTATATAAATATATTCTGGCCTAAATTAGCATAATTCTCTACTCATTGCTGAGACAATGGCAGAATTATAAACATAAACACAATTTCACAATGTTAGGCTTGTCAGCCGCAATTTTTTTAACGTTGCTTTTTGCGGCTGTTGGTAATTTGGGTGAATTGGTTGCAGATTAAAAGGAAGAGTTGACTGCGGCTGCTAAAAGTTAGCTCATACTGATATGCTGAAGTTTTTTATTGCCTAAAAAAAGACGTCATACTGACCTACCAATGGACAATTAAAATGTATACTGGCCTGCCATTGGTAATTAAGTCTATCTAGTGGCCTATTATTGGTCATTTGTTTTGTATGATGTCCTTTTTTATAGATACTATTAACATCTTCTTAGATACTAAACATTTATAAACTGTTATGGGTGAGGACAAAAAAACATAAATAGAATAAATAATGGTGGCTGCAGTTGAATATGAAGTGGGAGATTGTCAAAACATAGTTATGCTGTTTCCTGTCAGGAATAAGACAATAGCCAATAAATGAATGTTCAACCCCAATGATGCTAAATAAGTTTACACTTTTCCGTAGATTAATATTAGTGGTTAAAACGTTTAGGCGCTTAACTTAATGAACCAATCAATCAAAGTTAACTAAAAGTCTCCAAATTTGTCAGGCCAACAAATAAGAAATATTCTAATGAAACTTTGGGGACTAGTGTAATAAACAGCCCAATGTCCCCTCTCTCCCTGGTTTCCTGTAGTACCCCTTTCTCTCATGATTTGATAGATTACTAGCACGTTAATTAAGTTTCCATGAAAATAGCGGCTAGAATATCTATATTGATGTGAACGTGACTGCGGCTGCCGAGCCTTCAAATATATACCAACGCAAACAACAGTTAAACTGTCAAAGTAAACTTATATGATATAATTTTAAAGATATTTATACTCTATAAATGACAAAATTATTCTTATTTTACTTCACAAATAGATTTATAAATAACAACAAGGACAATTAATTCTGTCATTAAAAACAAATTAAAAATTAAATTGGAAATATCAGATTGCTTGAAATAAACGTGCTGACAAATGCACTAGATTATAGAGTTGATACACTTTATAATTAGAACCCAACTGTTTAATACATAAGCATTCAAAGTTTGAAATCGATGGGACGATTTCAACATGTCAAAATTTTAAGCAGAACTATTCGTTAACAAATTTCAGACGGCCGACCTTTTCATAGATAAGCTTCGTTTTCAGAAATAAGGAAGAGTTAAATAAAAGGAAGCATTCCGGCACGTGATTGTTTCTATTTACAAAACTATAAAAACTATGCTATAAGTAAGAGGTAAAGTAAAAATATTCATAAATTGTTTGTTAGAAGCGCAGCTTCTTTATAACTAGGGTGTTTCAACTAGGAATAAGATAATGGACTAAAAATGGATGTAAATCCCCATCTATGAAAAACAAAACTACCTATTCTATAAATCAAAACCATTGGTTGAGATGTTGAAACACTCATCCTAAAAACAAACCAATCAAAATTTAATTAAAGTTTTAACTACAATAGTCCAATGTCCCCTCCATTCATGATATTACTAACTATCTTTTGACTCAAGCTTGTTGCTGCTGCTCTATTTATGGACCTAATTGTACATGTTCTGTTTAAGTATACTACTGCAAAAAGGGTTACAACAATCGATATTTTATAACTTGGATGTTGCACCAAATTTTCAAGTACTCTGATAAAGTGATGCTTACAGCTGGCTAAAATAACTATACCCCACATTCCCCCCCTTTACCCCCGTCTCTCCTACTGGATAAATAAACTGACCAATAAATGAAGTCAATATTAGCAAGCTAAATTGATGACAAAATTTTCCTTGTCAATAAATCCACGTATTTCCTATATCCAATTTTACAACATGGGAGAGAATGATAAAAAGCAACCATAAGTTTGATTTTAACTCACGAATTCTTTAAAGATATGAGATCCCTCAAAAAAAAATTATGGCTCCTCTTTAATATATTTTATGGTAATCTTTTCTGAAGCAGATAATTTATTAGTTAATTTTCATTGTTAACCAATTCGTTTTGAACATTTTTTAGCAAGTCTATAATGGACCTAGAACTTTAAATCTTAAAGCATAGTCAATAGAATAAATACCCTGGCATATGAAAATAAGGATGACAACATCTATAGGTAGTGAATGAAGAAACAAGACGAGCAAAGCAATGAGAGAAAATAGGATACATAACAGAGAGACAGACGAATCAAAGCGAAAATTCATTTTAGAGCATTACCGATTGTACGTAGGACAATATAATATACTAGCCTACAGCTCACGTTGTTCACTGGTCTGTAATGTTCTTGAGAATATTAAATATCCGTACTGGAAAGGTAGAAGGCTGATGCAAATATTAAGGTATAAAATCCGATGTATTAAGAATTCAGGGTTAAGACAGGAGGCTTATTTTATGTTTGCTGACCAATGCATGTATACTCTAAGAATAATATTGTCTGTCGGTCTATCGGTAATGCTCTTAAATAATTTTCCCAGCTTTTATCAAAGATATTTTTTTGTGTAAAGATTCAAATACCACTAAGTATCATTACTCAGTATGTATGTCTTTTGTGCACCCTTTTTGCTTTGCCTTTTATTTTTTTAATTCAAAAATTTTTGTCCTGAAAGGGTTAAAATGTTTAGTTTAATATCAGACCACATTACAGGAGTGTCGCACGAATCAATTTATATTAAAACTACGTTTTCTTAGATTTACTATATTATAAATTTAAATTTTCTGTGTTATGAATAGAAATCAAATACTTCAATGTTATTCAAATAGCAACATGAATTAAAAAAAACTGAATTTATGATGCTAAAAGTAGAATAATGGGTCTTATCGTTCTGGTTAATGAGAATTTAATATGGATTATTGGAGCACTATGAGTTTTTAACATTCTTTACTTGGAGAATTCGAGCTCGATTATAGACGTTTATTTCCTATATAGATCTGTCATGGATCTTGATGCAATACAGCAGGCCGTTTTGTACATGTTAAAAATTAGAAGATTTCATTAAATAAAAGTAATCGCAAATATACTTAGTAAATAAGGTAGACATAAAATTTTCCCCACAAAAGAAAACTTCTGGGTTAAATTTGCAAAACTGAAAAACACACTCTAGAGCATTACAGACTGACTTACGGATCAAGTGATATTTTAATTATAGAGCAGCTTTACTAATAATCTATAATACAAAGTATTACGATGTCTGTCTGTCTGTTTGTTTGTAGCGAAGGATCTCGCTAACCGCTGAACCGATCGGGTTCTCCTTTACAGGGTAGCTTCTCATAGGTCCCGGGAAGGTTTATAACTATTTTCTTGGGGGGTATGAAAAATACCCCCCCCAGAAAAAAATTTTTTATTTTTTTATTTTTCTTTTAAATCTTAAATACGAAAAATTTGTTTCAGCAAACTTCTTGGGGCAAAGCCCCTAGAGGCTAGGGCCGAAGCCGCTAGTTAAAGAATATAAAGTAAATATTTAGTACCAACCATTGAATGAAATACATTGATTAGAATTAGAGGAACATAATTTTTATTTTTTTATTTTTCTTTTAAATCTTAAATACGAAAAATTTGTTTCATCAAACTTCTTGGGGCAAAGCCCCTAGAGGCTAGGGGCGAAGCCGCTAGTTAAAGAATATAAAGTAAATATTTAGTACCAACCATTGAATGAAATACATTACTTAGAATTAGAGGAACATATTCTTTGAAAAAACATGTTTTTAATAAAGGAGCTACTCTATAAGATAACCATATTCCGAAGGGTTGGATGGATGTAAACATCCTCCCTTTTCTTAAAAACTATAAGAGATATCGAGAGGGACACACTTAGAACAAAGTTGTTCATTTTAGAAATTCAGGAAAATTTAAATAAATAAATTTTAACGCTCCGTGGCACCGGTATTTAACTGTTACAAACGTCGATAACGGTAGAATACCTAAACAAGTGTAATTATTGTATTATTTGATGATGTTTGCACTTATTTTTCTTGATTTTGTGAATTTTCTTCTTTTGTAAGACATCCGGAATAGGACAAATAAGGTTTTTAGGAGTCTGATGTATTTAAAACTTCTTGATAAAATTCTGTGTAATTATGAGCAGCTATTCACTTAGTCTTATCGTTTAAATTTGTTTTAAATTCTGTGATTCGCTACTTAAACATGTTTTCATTCTTGTTCTCCATATCTACCTATGTATCTGTATAAAATTGATACATCTTACGAAAAATATTTCCCCTGGTAATTGAATTATACCCCTTTACATAATATTTATGTATCTATTTGATTTTCTATGGAATTCTATAAAAAAAAATTCCCCCTGGTTGTTTCGACTCCTCCTTGTTCGTTAATTTTTATCCTTCGTTTGGAAGCAAAGCTACTCTTTGATTTGTCTACATAAAACTTGTTAATAGGCTTGAACTAAATTATAATTATGAATAGAAAATAAAGTCCCCCTCCCATAATATTATTGAATATGGAAAAGTTTGGACACTCTTACTTTGTCCATATCAATCATGGCTCATATTTACCCCTAAAGATTTTAGCTTAATAATGGCAGAAGGGGTTTATGAACATTTTGGGTCAGTATAGTTTTTTTTGTATTCTATTATCTTCTTTCTCTTTCTTTCTCTGTCCTCTCTTCGATGTGTATCCACTAGAATATATAAAATCTCTTAATGGACAGAAGCAAGAATATATTTGTCATTGTTAATATAGCCAGCTAATATAGCACGCCCCTGGGATATATTTATCCTTGTTATAACCAGCTAGCGGCCACGCCCCTGGAATATATATCCTTCCTTGTTATTTAGCCAGCTAGCGGCCACGCCCCTAGGATATATCCTTCCTTGTTATTTAGCCAGCTAGCGGCCACGTCCCTGGGATATATCCTTCCTTATTATTTAGCCAGCTAGCGGCCACGTCCATGGGATATATCCTTTCTTGTTATTCAGCCAGCTAGCAGCCACGCCCCTGGGATATATTTATCCTTGTTATAACCAGCTAGCGGCCACGCCCCTGGGATATATCTCAATTAGAATGTATGTGACATATAAGCAAAAGTAAATGTATTGAAAAGCGTGTTCCATCCCCCAAAATTTGGTATTCTTTCCCCCCTTTTATATAATATATTAATTTTCCCTTTTATAAGTGTTTCCGCAAAACAGTCATAGCTTTACTACAAAAGCTATATTACAAGTCCGATAATTGGATATGTTTAATGTTTATTGTTAAGAGAAATCATCACCAATTAATTGGACAAAAAAAAGTTTCTGGCAGAGAGACGGACATTTAAAATTGTAGAGTATGTTCGTTTTTTAAAGTGAATGAAAATTATACTCTAATACGCTTGGAGGATTGATAAATTGGACAGAAAATTATTATGATATTATTTAAGTTCTTTTATTCGCTTACTTAAAATTTTGGGTACTTAATTGGCTAGTTCAAATGGAGTCAACTAATTTCACATAATATTAATTTACAGAAGAAAAATATTGTCATTGTATATTTTCATCAATTCATCGCCTATTGATTTGGTCATAATTCATTAATTTTGTCTTTTTTGTAAAAACATTCTTTATAACATAAAATACATATAATGTATAAATGAGGGAATTTCTTTATATACATTTGTATATATCAGCAATGAATAACAAGACCACGCCCATTTAACCCTATCCTTATCAGGGCTAGGACATTAGAAATAAATAATTCATGATCACCAAAGGATTAAAACAGTTTAAAATTATATTTTTAGTAAAATTATGATGTATTGCATGGAAGCTAATAATTAACCCTTTTTCATTTAGATTTTTTTTCTTCAGATTTTCTATCCTTGTCTACAGTTGTATGACATTATCTGCAGACCTATTCAATATTCGTTCTACAAAATTAGTTTTTTTTGCATGGAATTAATTGTTGGGAACTATTATATTTTCTCCTACATTATAAGTGATAAGCGAGAGAGGGGACAATGGGATGTTCATTACACTAGTCCCCAAAGTTCTATAATAACGTTTTATAATTCGTTGACTGAACAACTTTGGTGACTTTACTAAATTTTGATTGGTTAAATTATTAAGTTGAGTGTTCAAATGTTTCAAGCACTAATTGTAACTTACAGAAGGGGTAATTTGTGTATCAACATTATGGATGTACATTAATTTATTGGCCATTGTCTTATCTCTTTAGATCCCTGCATGGTATTAATATTGCATTTTATCTATGTCCGTTCCTGAGATATTAAACTGCAATATGCAAAATTTGTTTTATTGGATTGTTATCAAGGAAAAAGGTGACATTTTTTCTGCAATTTTATTTCAATTGCAATTCAATTCTTTTGCAGTGAATTCTTTTATGGGTTGGCTCACAAAACAACTTAATTCATAGCCTATGTATGATAGAATCGTTGTATTAATATAACATTTTTGAATAAAAAATATGATGTTTAAACATAGACAAATATAATCCTATTATATAAAGTAGTAAGCTTTTGGCCTGTAGTGATAGAATTCGCTAACCGATATGGTTCTCCTTTCCATGGTAGCTTCTAATAGGTCTTGGGAAGGATCATAAATGATTCTAGGAAGGGTACCACCAACATCAAAAAAGCAATCACCCCTGTATAATCAACCCCCCTAAAAAAAATTTTAGCCACTAGTGTTAGATAATTTTATTTAGGTTACATTATAAAAATACTTGTTTTGTATGTAAAGTGTAAACTGAGCTAAAGAATTCCATTAACTGTTCACAATTGCACAAAAAAAATCTATGAAAAAATGTTTCTCCTTTAACCTTTCATTTAAATTTCTCTATGGTTAAACCAAAGGATTTCATTATAGGGGTTAGAAAATATTCGAATAGATTTGTAAGTTGATATTATTATTATTTTTTTTATTTTAACACATATATTGTTTTTAGTACTGTTATTCAACTAGTTTTTTCTTGTAAATCTTTGTAAAAAGTATGGCTTCGAAACCAAGTAATATCTGCTTGGTTAGAACCTGTTCTCAAAAATACTGAAAAATCATGAATATCATCGTATTACAGACAATTTTCCTCTAATATCAAAATAAAGATTATTAGATTTATTTAAAACCTTTCCATCATTGTATAATCATTGAGGAATAATGAAAATAAGTATCGCGCAAGATTTTGCCGTCATTTTACTTAGTTTATAGAGAAGCCGTGTTTTTAAGATCATAAATATTCAACCTTAAAGTAAATAAACCATGATTAAAACCAGCCAACCTTTATGCCCTAGCCACAAAAATAAAACTCTATTGAAAATCTATAAAACACTTTTATCTCAAAAGAAACCTTTTTTCTCTTTTTCTTCGGGTATTGAAAATGGATTTTGAATGTTTGCGGCGGCGGCGTAGCGCGCATATCTCATGTCTCAAAACTTCAAACATTAATTTTATTTGTTTATTTTTTATGCTTAGTTTTTAGGATTTTGAACAGGACCTATACTATAGCGTTTTTTGTCTGTCCCGAAGGATCTCGCTAACCGCTAAACCGATATTGTTCTCCTTTACAGTGAAGCTTCTTATAGATCTTGGGAAGGTTTTAAACTATTTTTAGGGAGGGTGTGTTCACCCCCCCCAAATTTTTTTTACTCTTTTGCAACTCAAATTTAAAATGGGACGAGGTCGACTTTTCCCACTCCTAAATTAAGTGCCCCTAGAGGCTTCTAGGGGCGTAGCCGCTAGTGTATGTATATTGTATAATGTATAATCTTTTTTGCATATCAAATTTATAAAATATTTTCTTGTATGACTTCGAAACCGATTAATATTAGCTGGATTAGAACCGGTTTTCAGTCATACTGAAAAAAAAACTAATACCTCGGGTGTAACAAAACTTGTTTTAATTTTTCAGTTCTATATTCGCGGAAAGCTGTCTATAATACGATACGATATATACATATATATGTAAATGAAAACTTTAATTTGAACTTCTGGCTTGGGCTACAGTTTTTCCTTTCACAGGTTGAACTAACTTTCTTCCACATAGAACATAGAAAACATTTAAGTGGTGATTTCAAAACTTAATGGAGTGTTTAATAAATATTTTATTATTGATTTCATAATTTTTCAGATTAATTGTAAATTCTTCCTTACATATGCAAAGAATGCCTGTTTGCCTATACCAAAAGATCTTGCTACCAACCCGACCCATTTGCAGTAAAGCTTTTATAAGGTAAGATAACAATAATCTTTTTATATTTCCTTATTCTTTTAAACAGTGGCGTTCACAATGATTACATAGGAGGTGGGGGTGGGAAACCATTATGAGTGAAAGAAAATAAAGGCAAACAAATTTCAATTTTATGAGGGGTGTTGACATGGCATACAGCACGCCACTGCTTTTAAACATCCAATTGTGCAAATACAAAATTATTTGAAATTTATGTCAAAAGTCTACGTTTAATTTTTCTGTGGTTTTACAATTTTTGAGACAAAACAAACATTGTTGATAAGCAACTAGGTCAATACACTAGAGTTATTTTAGATTCATTACATACCACTAGTTGACTTGGAAGTTTTAACATGTATTTAAGCTCAAATAGCGTTGACAATATAACTAAAATTAATGGCGTTAAAAGTCCATAAAGTTGGGTGTCCAAACGTTTCAACCACTGATTGTAATCTAAAGAAAGGTGTACTATTTTTGTCATTATTGGGAATGTAGTATGAACATCATTTTTATGGCCTTTGTCATATCACTTTGGATCCCTGTAAATCCTGTGTTTCTAAATAGTAGTTAAACAAGAAAGAATGCCTTGGCTTACAAATAAGAAACTCAATATCATGTACAATTAGAACTTAAAGAGAAAGGTGGACAATAAAGAGGTTTGGAGTTGTGTACTACAAAGATCACCTGAATTTTCTATAAACCATAGTAATTTGTATTCAGAATATACGTCCCTAGCTTTTAAAGGTTCTGCAATACAATTTGAAAGACCTAAAACTATCGCAAGGGTTAAATGTAAACATAAGATAGCCTTAAGCTATCCCAGGACTTATATAAACAAAAAAGGAAAACTCATCAATTCGGCAGTTATTGAAATCTTAAGCTTGAGACAAAGCATACCTTACAACTTCATAGTATAGGATACACAAATTACTTTAACGAAGAAAGTTTGATTACTCTAAACAATTTCTATTGGCAATCCAAAAATAAACCAGATAAATGGATATACGATACAATTTTTTAAGATGCAATATTTTTTCTTCTGACCTATTTGGAAGATTTTATGTAAATGTCCCGGATTTTTTTTGGGATTAACGATAAAAGTAAATCTATAAAACCTATAATTTACTTCCAATTTCAATCTTAAGAAAGTAGGTCGATTTTACGTATTTAACAGTAATAACAGCAATACAAGTTTTACAAAGAAAAATGACTCAATACTGTGATAACAATAAGACATACCTTTGCAATAGAGTAGCTATGCTACTAAAATCAATTTATGATGACATATCACTAGAGTATGACTCGATAATGGGATTAGAAAATGATCAACAGACTGACATACATACAGATAGAACTATAAAATAGACTAGCTTCGCTGCTAAAATCAATGTTTAAAAGTAAGACACATATGATGACATATCACTGGAGTATGACTCAATACTATATGAAACGACCAAAAGACTGATGGACATAAAGACATACCTTTGCAATACAGTAACTACGCTAAAAAAAATCAATGTTTAAAAGTAAGACACTTATTATGACATATCACTAGAGTATGACTCAATGCTTTATGAAATGACCAACAGACTGATGGACATACAGACAGCCGATCTGTAATTAAGTAGCTCCGCTACGAAAATCAATGTTTAAAAGTAAGACACTTATGATGACATATCACTGGAGTATGACTCGATAATGGGGTAAGAATAAGAAAATGATCAACAGACTGACATACATACAGATAGAACTATAAAATAGAATAGCTTCGCTGCTAAAATCAATGTTTAAAAGTAAGACACTTATGATGACATATCACTGGAGTATGACTCAATTCTCTAATGAAAATAAATGGCAGTGATTAAAGATATACGTAGAAACGTATACGTATCTCAGAGAGAGAATAGCATACTGAAAATAATAAATAAATTAATATCAATATAAATACAAAAAACAATTAATAATTTTAGAAAAAAAAGAAAACGTGTAAGTTACAGACAAACAAACATGCCCAAGTTCAAATGTAACATGTAACTTTTTTTGAGGGTAAAATGAGGTTTTTCAAAGGTTTAAGGGGGGGAATCTATTGTATTTTAAAAAATTGAGTTGTGGATTTATACGCCTATTTGCTACAAAACACAAAACAAATTCAAGAATTGCAAAACTTGTACTAACCGGGTATCTATCAATTGTTTTGTGGATGTCAAAAAGACACTAACGTCTCTTATCATTTTAGCTATTTCATGAAGTTTGAAAAGTATATAGATAATTTTTTGAAGAATTGATTAATGTTGCTCGTAATGTCGACGTCAGTTGTATAAAATAAAAAAAAATTGCCACAATCTTTTAACAAATACAATTTAATCGACATAAACATGTATTATGGTTTCGTTTACTTATTAATGAGGAATATGTTGAATATATAATAATTGACCTAATTTATCTTCAGATATTATATCACTGTCGCAGAGAGCATCCACGTATGAAGTGATAATATTACTCAATTTGGTACATTTACAAATATATATTCCTACAATAAAACTTAAATTTTCAATTTCAAGGGAGTAAATTTTAGCTTTTTAAAATTCTTTGCAATTATTTTAATGTTTGGGATGGGCATTGTGAAAACCTTCTGGAAAATAGCTTAAAACCATGATGTGAACAGTAGGTAAATTTTCCGAAAAAAGAAAATATACTCGGTTTGGTGGTAGTAAAAAGTTTAGGGAGAGGCGGACTTAAATCACTTTACTTTGAATAATAGAGGGTTTATACAGATTTTTTTACTTTCTAAGAAAATCTGTTCAATAGTTTAGGCTGCTAAATAATTAAAGCTGTAGAAATGAATGAACACCAACGTATTGAACAGATGGTAAAGAGCGCAATAGATGAGGGATTTTAAATATTAAGATTGTTTGGAGATAGTAGACATATTTATATTCAAAACCAATTCAATATTTATTATTCGGTTTTACTTTTTTGGGTTATTCCGTATATATTATTACAAAGAACAATTTTCAGTATGATGATCATAAAAAGAAGAAAACCTAGTTAGGTTTTTATAGAAATTATCCACGGAAATGTAAATAAACACACAGAATTCTTATTTATTCGCTATATTTATGGTATTTTCATAAATAAACACAATAATAGGTCTATTTTAAATGAACATGCTACATGTATTAATAGAACATTAGGAAATTAATGCGATTGGCTGTTTTTTTGTGAGAATTCCATTCCCATTTAAGGCTCAATATGACAAAGCTTCTCTATAAGTAACCAAAGAAGTTGTTTTAAATGTCCAAATTTTATGATTAGGTATTTGTAATTTCCCCGGGCTTGGTAGCCGTGCGAAAGCTGCGTTTATGCCTCATTTAAATTCTCAAATAATAACATTTAAACTCAGCTGGATCCCTTAACCTGTTCCTATCAAACAATCCATATTTTTTTTTATTTGCACATGAGCAGATTTAAATTAGAGACTATGCATATGAATTTCCAAAAGCAGTTACATTATGTTGTAAGCTAGATAGTATAATCTTAATTAGCTGTACTGTACATGCTAATGTACTTAAAATTGCATCTTGAACAAATAAATGAGAGTAAAACAGTTAGGGAGTTGAATCCATTTTTATAGAAGCAGAAATATAATCTATGATTATGGTTTGGACCCTCTAAAACTGTAATCTACCTTTCCACTTTCCCCTCTCTTGGTGAAGATATCTTCAACGCCGATACGATTTTTGAAATGTAAGATTCTACTTTCCCCTCTCTTGGTGAAGATATCTTCAACGCCGATACGATTTTTGAAATGTAAGATTCCACTTTCCCCTCTCTTGGTGAAGATATCTTCAACGCCGATACGATTTTTGAAATTTAAGATTCCACTTTTGCCTCTCTTGGTGAAGATATCTTTAACAAGAGAGACAAAAGTGGAATCTTATATTTCAAAAATCGTATCGGCGTTGAAGATATCTTCACCAAGAGAGGGGAAAGTGGAAGGGTAGATCACAGTTTTAGAGGGTCCAAACCATAATCATAGATTATATTTCTGCTTCTATAAAAATGGATTCAACTCCCTAACTGTAAAAGGGTAAATTAATTGTTGTGTGTTTAACAGGTTTGTCAACCTGTATTTTTGGTTAACTGTGTTCATTCATTTTGTAATTAAGATCTATCTACCCAAGAATCTTAAAATACATCCCCAATGATGACAAAAATATTTTCCGTCTTTAGATATAAAACACCGGTTGAAACAATTGCACACTACTAACCCTTTGGGTACCAGTGTAATTTAAAGTCCTTTACAGTGCACAATTTTATTAAACCATATACTGAATAAAGCACAATTTTCATACTAAATTATTATATAAGATTTTGTAGAAACTCTTGATAATTCAAGGTTGAAGTAAACAAAGTTGTAAGAAAATAATGAAACATAGTTTCATGAAAAAGTCTCACCTCAAGTAAGTTTGTGCAAAAAATCTTTTTTCATATAAGGTTTCTTTCTTTAAGCAAAATGTATTAAAATAGTTACTCTATGGATATAGGGGAAGAGGTCAGAAAAAAAAGAGTTTTAACCATCCTGAGATATTAATAAAGCTTCACTAAAAAGTAAAAGGGATTTATATCAGCAATTTCCGAGATCTTAAGCTTCAGACAAAAAAATCTCACTACTTTGAAAGGAAGGATGGAAAATTAAGGCATTATCTTAGTAGGACAAACAAGTTCCATATTTTGTAGGCCGTTGTTGTTGACTAACCCTTTGATTACATAACATTTGTTTAACTTCTAAACTGTAAGGACATTGCCAATGCTATACATATTGATGTCACGCTCAGAACATAGAAGCACTAACTATCATTTTTAATATCTTGAGTATGATGTAATGTAGAACAGACTCAAACCCTTTACTATAGCGAAATTGAACGTCAAAAGATTTGGTAAAATTTCCTTGTTTTACTTTGAAATTGATTTTAACAAAAGCAAGGTAACTTTTCAATGTTAAAGAAAAATCATTAGGTTTTACAAAAACCTTGCTTCCTTTGTTCTACACTAAACTTAGTTTATAAACAGGGAGTTGGGGGGGGGGGGGGGGGAGAGTAGACAGTAGTTAATAATAACGGTTTACAAATTTTAAATACAGGTGTTCACATTTGCACTGCCCAAACTGTTCCACTAATAATTTTGATCTATACTGTAAATGTAAACATCACTTTATCGTCCATGGTCTTATCCCTTAAAATCCCTGGTTTACAATCAGTGTTTTTGTTTAGCCTATATATTTTAAAGTTATCCAATATTTTTTTTTCTTTTTCAACATGAACCATTTCTTTAACAAGGATATTTATGTCAAAAAATATCCAGCAACATCAAGAATATTATGTTTTATATAAAAAAATCAAAAGACATAGACTAAGATCAATGTTTTTAATAGTTAAAGAATTACAACCCTTACACACTTTCATGTTAAATTCAAATTCTAAAGTTTTACACTTTTAGAATTTTCTATTGTAAACTTTTTTTACACACTGAATTCAAAAGTTTGTTGAGACTTTTATATTTAAAAAAAAAGATTAGATTTAATAATAAAAGCACTTTTTCTAAACCTAAACCACTTTTCAACCACACGCTTTTATTCTATTATTTCCACTAAATATAAAAGTTTTTTATTTGAATTGAAAGCACTTGAACATTTTTAAAAAGAAGTGAAGAGAACCCTTGAAGCATTGAAAATATTGAATTTAAGCATGTGATTTTATCAATAATTTTAGAAAAAGTAAATTTAGAATAAAAAGAGTTAACTTAGATTCTGAAACCATTAGAAAAGATAGAAAATGTAAGAGAATGAGAAAGAAAAAAAAGACATCGATGGAGGAAAAACGAACCTTCTCAAAGGGGAAGATTGTCTTCAATTTGGGTTGCTAACATGGACAGCATTTATTTGTCAGTTAGTTCATCAAGTAGGAGAGGTAAAGATGTTGTAAAGGGGGTGGATGAGAGGGATCGTTATTTAGCAAGCTACAAATTTCACTTCATAAGTGTACATGATAATCTGATGTAAGATCAAAGTATTAATAAATCCATTATTTCTGTGCTATAAAAAAAAAACTATATTGAACCCATTTTTGATTGGTCTAATACTTTTACTATGAAACTTTTGAGCAGATGTTTTATTTTGGGTATTGGATGGGAAATAGTGTAGAACATTCACATCAATTACATCACAATTTTATAGGTGTAGCTACTCTAATGTTTATCTATGTCAGTCAGTTCTGGAATCTTAAGAAATAAGAAAAATTAACACCTCTTGAGATTACAAATATAAATTCTTATTAAAAGTACCCAAAGTTTTTGACGAAAATTAAGATTACGTGGTTATAAATTTAGGCACCGGTGTTATGTACAAAAAATACTAGATACATATTAATTTTTTAGAATCAGTGATTTGCTGGTCATATTATTTTTTTACTTTTTAAATTTATTATTATGCATGTTCGTTCTCGTCTACAGGGTTTCTTTCATCGTTGATTTTATACGTTTAACGAATAATCTTTACGTCCATTACTAATGAAGAAAAATAATTAAATCGTGTATATACAGATTTTAAAATTCTCGAATCGAATAACAGAGCAATCGATAATTCCTCTCAGATGGTAACCAATTAAATGAAACAAAGCTGCGCTTTTAAAATTTCTTCATTTAATTTTTTTTCCCTGTATTCAAATATAACATTTGTTTTTTACTGCGAATTTGAATAACAGTCTTAACCAATTTACATAATAAATAAAAAAAGACATTTTTTCAGTTCACAAGGAAGAAAAAAAGGAAAATAAAAAAAAAATTTCTAGCCCTGTGTTCAATCAGATGGAGATTTCTGCTCTGCTCTTCACAATAAACTCCGCTGCACGCGTTTGAATCTTCAATGGTCAAATTAATGAAGGTTGCAGCAATAAACTTTAACTTCAAAGTAAATCCTCTCTAAACTCTGAAGTTTAAATGAAACATATCCCTTTAATTTGAATTACTTTCATTGAATCCTGTGTATCAATCTTCACTTTAACTTTAAACTTTAAGCCTCAACGTTCCAGGAATGGGTAAATCTCATATTTTCCAGTAAACCAACTATAACCACCCCTCCAAAAAGATATTAAAAATAAAATACTTACGCCCATATAATATACTGAATCTATAAGAGTGTGTTTCATGAAATGGAATAAATTTGGATGCAATTAAATATGTGTGATTTATTTAGTTTGTATCATTTATTTTTTATTTATTTATTTAATTGTTTTAACTACCCTAAAGAAAGACATATCTGTTAGGAAATATTTTTCAACAGGTCTTTCAATTTTACGGTTATAAGAGGTTAAATTACACTTAGTGATTCTTACTGTTAAAATTTTTTTCAAACATGTTATTCAACTAAGGTAATGGAGGCGGGGGGGGGGGGGTATTGATGCTCCACTTGTAAAACTGAAGGATCTTACAGAATATATAGTTTCTAACTTGATCATTCAATCTTAACACTATAGCTTAGACCTGCAACATAACTATACAAAATTTCATATAAAATTTTAAGGAGTTGATGTTTTAGGTTTTTAATGTTGCTTATACTTTAGCAGTTTTTAGTAAATTGATAAGGTTTCTAAGCACCAAAACAGATTTGAATTAGCTGCTTATGGCTTTTAAGGATTAAACCTGGCATTTTGATATAGGTTTTAACTTTCATCAATCCTTAATTCATGTAATTTATGGTTATTTAGATTTACAACAATGTTCAAATTATCTCACTGTGGAAAGATTAAAATTCACATTTAAACAGAATTCTAGAAATATATAAACTGGGAAGTTTATATAAAACAGATAAATAAAATGTTGTTAATATTTTTAGTCAATTCTAGATAATTTTACCTTCAAACACCAATTTTCTCTTTTTCTTCTTATTTACGTATTTTCATTGCTATTTTCTAAGTAAGAATAATGTCCAAAGAGTGCGTTTGTAATATCTCTAACACATATTAATTATATATTTTTTTATCTAAAACTTTTAAACAATAACAACAAAATGATTTATAACATACCTATTACCCATCTGAAAACAAAATAAAACATTACAAACTTTTTTAGCTTTGCTTAAATAAAATAAATTTTATTTTTAAGTTTCAATAGAACTCTTCTATATTATTTGCTCTGAGTCAAGGTGAGGCGTGCGAGAATCCATCAAGGGATAGGCAAATAGGAGATAAATAATCCTCCCTCGAATTCATATGGTTAGCTGACTTTATTATTATTCGAGAAAAAACTAATAAAAAACTAAAAAATAATTGAACCCTAGTATGATTTTTTTATGAAATTGTTTTGTTTGATTATTGACGTCTAAGATATTTTTGAATTCACTGGAAAGTATCTGATTTTAATAACTAAAACTTGCCGAATAAACTTGATTCTTGCCATATCCCTGTATTCATGACTGCTAGAAGCTGCAAAAAAACAACTCAAATCTCATTTGCTTATCCCTAAATTCCTGGCTGCTAGAAGCTGCAGAATAAACAACTCAAATCTTATTTGCTTATCCCTAAATTCCTGGCTGCAAGAAGCTGCAGAATAAACAACTCAAATCTCATTTGCTTAATCCTAAATTCCTGGCTACTAAAAGCTGCAGAATAAACAACTCAAATCTCATTTGCTTATTCCTAAATTCCTGGCTGCTAGAAGCTGCAGAATAAACAACTCAAATCTCATTTGCTTATTCCTAAATTCCTAGCTGCTAGAAGCTGCAGAATAAACAACTCAAATCTCATTTGCTTATTTCTATATTCCTGGCTGCTAGAAGCTGCAGAATAAACAACTCAAATGGAAATCTGTTTATTTTGATTCTTTGAGGTATATGTTTACACCAGTGCTCATTCAATACAGCTGGTTAAATTATAATTTTGCAAAATCAATATGTAGTCATCCTTCTAATTCTAGTAGACAATATCATTTTTAAGTCTTTTGTAAAAAAAGTTTTGTACAGATTCAAACCTGACATTAAAAAAAAATTATTCGTTATTATCCAGGTAACTTTCTGGGTTATACATCAATACTTAGAGATTTATTGAGAGCATTAAATTGCTAACTTTGAAAACCACCAGTTTGTTGGGACATATTTGTTTACACATCTACTTCTTTGCAACATGCAAAATTTTTTTATACAAATCTCAAATATCTTGAAATCAAGAGTGTTTTCTTCGGATGTAGTTTTTAATTAACGAGGACAATTATGTTCATAAATCACTCCTCGCAGTATGAAAAAAAGTAATACAGTAATGTAAAATCTTAGTGTATGTTAAACATTTCAAACAAATGAACTTGTAAAATTGATATATATTTTTAATTAAACTGGTAATAAAAGTTTTATAAACATGTTATGCTATTTAAAGCTTTTGCAAACTTTCATTTAAAAATCTTCATCGGTCTTTACATTGTTCAAACTCTTTTACAAATAATTTCAACCCTTAACGGTCGGGGGGAAAGATAAAGAGCCCAAACTGCGTGACTTTCTAAGTATGGGTATAACACATAACTGAGAGGTGGAATTTTTTGAATATCTCCATCCTGACGGGCACAGGATGCCAGCAAACCTGGCAGGGTCATCCAGGTAAAGAGCAAAAATATTTTTTTTGACTAAAACAAAGCATTTTATCATACCAAAATACTAAAATATCCTCTAGTAGTACATACTTATATGAAATACAGGTGTTCAAGTCACTTCAGGTTCCAGGTATGATCCTGCAGGTCCTGATCCTCCAGATCTTCAGAAATCTTTAAAAGGCTACTGTGGCCGCAATTTTTGACTTAAAGACTTTAAATTTTAAACTTAATCTTTTCTGACATGTCTACATAAAGTATTAAAATTTCATAAAGATCCGCCGCCGTTTTTCGCCGACCGCCGACTGCGGCGGCTGGCAGCTGCCAAGTACAGCTGCGGCCGCTGAAATTTATATTTTGATATTTCTAATGTAAAATTTACATAAAGATAAACATTTTCTGGAAAAAAATTGTTCTTCTAGCTTCAAAAATAAGAAAATTACAGCCGTTTGAAATTTTTAAGTAAAAAAGACCTAAAAATAAAGGTTGTTAAATAAAAGGGTGAAGGAAGCGAAAATTGAATTAGACTTATAAAAGGTCGTATATTCATCATAAAACAGGGAACTTGTACAAAAAAATTTAGCCCTCTAGCTCTAACAGGAACTGAGATAATAGGGGAGGGCGTTGAAGGGGCCCGACTGTAAAGGGTTAATTTAAAGAATAGGCAAGATTGATTTTGGTAATTGTGTGTGTACATCAATTTATCGTCCATTGTGTCATCCTTTAGAATCCCCGGCAATTATTACTGAGTATAGAATGAATTAAATAATGCAAAAGTTTAATTATTAGTTATTTTTCCCACCGTTGACGGAAGTGTGTCCCTAAGAATATTTTAAAAATATAAAAATATGCATATGCCAGAAAAAAACTTTTCAAAGTTTATTTTTTTACAAGAAAAACCATTTAATCCCGAATTTAAAACTTTCAAGAAAGTTTTAAATGCACTACAAAAAAAGTTAAAATCAACATTTGTCTAAAGTTAGTTTATAAAATTTAAATATGACATATGGAATATTTATATTAGTCTTTTGTTTTCCTCTAAAGATTTTTAGAAAAACAAGGATGACAACATCCATAAAATCGAAGTTCTAGAACGATAGGACAAACGAACATCAACACTTGTAGAGTGTCATAACTGAATAAGCAGTAGATAGAATGTATAAATATAGACAAAATTGCAAATATTTTTTTTGCAAAACTGATTAAATATAGTTTACTGTTTAGGGACATACTTACATTTTTAGGACTTATAGAAGCTTCACGCATAACATTCTATTTTTTGTCCAAGGAAACTCACACCATTTTAATAATCATATGAATAGGATAATTATATCCCATGAAAAATGTTGTCAAAAAAGTTAAAAATCAACATGTAAATATCCTATCCTATAATATAAAGTAGTTACGAGTTTTTTGTCAGTAGCGAAGGATCTTGAAAACCACTGAACCGATAGGATCTCCATTACAGTAAAGCTCCTCAATGGTCCTGGTAAGTTTTATAGATTTAAAGGAAGGGTACCTTAATAGCCCCCTTAATATTTTTTACTTTTTCTTTTTGAAACTAAAGTAAAAAAAATAGGGGAGGGGTCGAATTCAAACCATCATCACCTCAAGTACCCCTCGTGAATAATATAATAAAAGTTAAAAAGGGTGCTAAAATGTGTATCTACATATGCTAAAGACCCTATTAAACAATATTAGAATATAAACTAAATAAAATAGTAGTAACTTGATTCTCAAATGATGATTATCTAAACAGATAAGACACTTTTGAGCAGCTACACAGAAAAAAAGAGTAGATCAAAAAGAGTCTGTTTACTTTTTTTTTGTAAGCTCAGCTACTCTAAAATTAACTATAGACATTTACAAAGTTATCAGGGAGGGAGGGATAATTCAACAAAAAATATAATATAATTTTATCACTAACATTCCTCATTTGTTTGTTTTAATCATAAATATTTTTTGGTTGGTTCAAAATAGCATTATGCTAGTTTTTCAACCAAGATTTTAAATCTGCAGAAGGGTAAATTTTTTCATCATAATTGTCTATTATCTTGTTCTTTAAGTTTTAAGTCCAATACGGGATCTTGCTTAACAAAATTTACAATATATTGATAAATAGTCTTCAAGTAAACAACCGTTTGATTGTCGTGCCTTTATGCTTTTTATGAACATTCTTGTTTTGTCCTATTGTCCTTTACAAAAATGCAGTTTTGGGTTTAAAAGTATTTAGTTACATATGAAATAAAAGGTCTTAAGTGAAATTATTGTAACACTTAGAACTTGGTTAAGGGCTAAAAAAAGATATGACAATTTCGAGAATGTCTTCAAAACCGATTAATATCCGCTGGATTAGAACTATTTCTCTGCCATACTGAAAAATCATGTATATCATCGAATTACTCACAATTTTCCACGAATATAATTATTAAGATAAAAATAACCAATCTAGTTTTGATCTTAAAATTTATTATCCGCGGAAAGCTGTTTAATACGATGCGACAATTATAGCCCCTGTTTTTTTTCACTCAGGTCATTTTTATAAAAAAAATCTGAAGTGTAAGATGACAGCTGCCAAAAAGAATAAACATTTATATAAATTTAGATTTAAATACAATTACTTCCACCCACTTGCAACCACTTTCCCCTCTCTATATACAACCTATTATTAAAACCGAAGCTTATCTACAATTATGGATTGCAATAATCTTAATGATAAGGTATTAAAATAAGAAGTGTAGCAACTCAATAATTGGCATTTTCTCAACTAATAGTCAGCTAACAATAAATTTTGTATGAATAAAATGTATAAACTTAACTTTAGAAAAATATGACATAAATCAATTTTATAATTTAGAATTTTACAGTTAAAGCAAGATATTTTGTTTCTTGATATTATAATAATTTCTACTTTATCTTTGGGAATATTTCTTCGCTTTAATGGATGTTGTTTCGCTCAGTTTCACTCACTTTAATGTTTCTTATTTCCCCCTCCTCCTACCCCCTAAATGTATTTTAATGTATATAAATAAATTGAAATTGAAATGTGTTATTAATCCTTAGTGCCAACTAAATAGGATTAAAAAGGTATAAAGAAGCCAAGGAGATTGTCTCGGCTAATCCAAGCAAAACACTTTAACCTGTTCATTCGAAAATGTTAAATGAGTTTATAGCATTTTTTATTTTATTTCGAGATTGTTATTATTTCGACATAATATGATCATAAAAAGGTGTTAGAATCTTGAAGGATAAAACAATGGATGATAATTTGATTTACATTCCCAATAATGATGATCAAAATCTCCTCTTCTGTTGGTTGAAAAATTTAGACACAGCTAGCTTTAACCAACCAATTTTAAGAAGAAGTTTTAACCCACCAATACAAAGAAGAAGTTTGACTAATTGTTATATACGTTGTAGCATTTTTTGTTATCTGTATTGCTTAAATGTTCCGCCACTATTCCATGTACTATTTAAATTAATTTGTAATGTTGTTGAGACACCAAAACACTTTTTCTAGATTAAAATGTTTCAAGTTGCACATCTTTTTTATACTTCCCATATAATTTTCATATTTTCTTACATCTTTACTTTTATTATTATACATGATATGAAAGATAAAATTATATTTAACCTCAGGGATCTAAAGGGATAAGACAATGGACGATAAATTGATTTACATCTTCAATGATGATACACAAAATTACCAAGTATCTGTAGATTACAATTAGTAGTTGAAACGATTGTACACAGAACTGAATGAACCAACCATTCAAAATTAAAGAAATGCCTCAAAGTTATTAAGCTAACGATTTAACCAGGTAAAATAAAGATTTTTGAACAGATTATTGAAAAGGTAGAAAGATTGAACAAAAATTAAATATAAATTCCATTAAACCCCAGAGCAAGATGACTAGATTTAAACCAATCTTCTCCCTAAACTTATAAAACTAGCTTCTGCATTTGGAAGCTTGTAGATTAAATGGTTCTATTGTCAATCCTTTCCTGTATATACAAATTCCTAGTTCAATGTATGGTTTATTCAAGGATCTTATGACAATCAACGACAATGAACAATAAATTGATGCCAACAGTTATGAAATTATGAAAAGATCCTTTGGTACACATAAACAGACAGTCATTCTGTTACTTTTGTATATTATTTTATAGAATCACAATCATCAATGTACTGCGTGCCAATACACCCTCACTGTTGAAACCTTTGTGGTTGCTTTCATGATATGTGCAACTAATGGCTTATGGCCAACCAACTAAATGTGTGTGCGGGGTGGAAAGTTGACTAATTTAGATGCAGTCTGTATAATCAAAATAAAGATATCATCACTATAGATATCTGATTAATAGCTCAAGATATTTTTTATAATTATGAAGAGCTATTGTAACCTTACAAGTAGATTCTATTGCACTACTTAAAGAAAGTTTATTTTTTAATAACCTTTGTTTAAAAAAAAAACAGATGAGTTGTCCTGTTTTGGGATAAGGAACTCCCCTTCCTCTTACTATCAATATCGCGCATCTGACATACCAGCTGAAAATATCGAGATTCGAACCAATTAACTCCATAAAGGCGCAAGGGATTAATTTTTTTTATAAAATCTGACTGACCCTTTATTCTCATATATTTATTGTCAACTATACAAGAACAAAGTTGCTAGATGTTATTTGTTCATTTAAAGCAACAATCTTAATCCATCCTTATTTATTGGTATATACCATAAAGCCATAGGACTTGTATAATTAAGTGTTTAAGAATGGTCATATCTTGATACTGAGTATATTAGTGTTTTTAGGGATGGTTCTGTCCGTAACAGTTATCTCTTTTCGTTAATATAGACATGTTAGAATTGACATATCCTAGCATTTTAGCATGATGATTCCAATAAAGGTAAGGTACGATTTAAAAAGCGTAGCACTTCTATAATCGTCACCAGAATGTACGTACGTCCATTTAAAATAGTTTTAAAACAAATCTAGTTATAGTTTTGTTTAGATTTTATATATTTACATTCTGCTTATTCAGTTCTGACACTCTACAAGTGTTAATGTTCGCTTTTATTGATGTTGCCATCTTTGTCTTTGAAAGCTTTACATTGTTCCCTGTTTTGTGTGAAGACCAAGTTGTTGAACTCTCTCTCTGTCATCTTCACAATTTCAAATTCTATTTTCATCAAGGATTCAGAGGACAATGACTGATATATTAATCTTTATTCAAATCATCTTCCCAAATGCACACAAAGCATCAAAAAACTCTTTATAAAAATTGAAAGAAATTAGTTCTTTATTTGTTGTCCTATCCTCACGTTTGTGATTTAGATTTACAAGATGAAATTTAGATATATTGAGTACATATATCTAAGCAGGAAAATAAAACAAAAATATAAGAAAAAGTATTTTTAAAAGATTGATTAAACACAAACATTACATGATTCAAATGGCTAAATATCTTTATTCTGGAAGAATTAAAATAAAAAACAATATGTTTAAAGACTTATTAATACAGGATGCGCTTTTATTTTAAATTAAACTACAGTAGTATTGTAAAAAAGAAAGATAGTAAAAAAGTGCACTGTGTTGAATTGTAGAGAAAAAAGTCCCAGGTTCTACGAAATACCATAAAAAAAGAGTCGTTTTACCAGAAAAGTGGTAAAGCTGGTCAACCTGGTAAAATATACCAGTTTCGTGGTAAATTTTACCAGCAAAAATTTTAGCCAAAAAATTAGTCAAATTTTACCATTTTTTTTGTAAAATTTGACGAAACAAAAAAACCCGTTTTTTGTGTTTTAAATAAAAAACAGCTCTTCATAATCAGTTGTAGTACTTTAAAATAATGACTTCTATACAATGAAGCCTAAATTTAAATTTTTTTTTTTTTTTTTAATTTTACCACTTTTGGAAGTTTTACCAAAAATGTGGTCAATTTTACAACTCTATTTTTCAGGTTAAGTCCGAATTTTCGGACTTGGACAAAAAAACGCAATTTGGTCAATTTTTACCAAAAAGTTGGTAAAATTTGACAAGGTATTTTTTTAGGCTAAGTCCAAATTTTTGGACTTTGCCAAAAAAAAAAACTTGGTAAAATTTGACCAACTTTTTGGTAAAAATTGACAAGGTAAATTTTTAGGCTAAGTCCAGATTTTTGGACTCTGCCAAAAAAAAAAACTTGGTAAAATTTGACCAACTTTTTGGTAAAAATTGACAAGGTAAATTTTTAGGCTAAGTCCAGATTTTTCCAAACAAACATCCTTCTACTTAATGATAAAAATCGCAAATAAAATATAATGAGGAAATATTCAGACCTAATACTTTCCAAACAAACATCCTTTTACTCAGCACTATTTGCTTTCGTTATATGGAATATGAAATTAATAAAATATGATGATAATGATTTTATTTAGAATTTATTTCATATTATAACATAACAGGTCATATAGATATTATCCAGGTCAATACTGAAACTACAAAAGATTGGCATCCAAGATAACAACAGTCTAGTACTGATGCCTAAATGTCGATTGATAACAGTGCCACCTGGAGAGGGAAATTGTAATGCTGCTTTTATGGAGATTAATGTACTGAAGAACAATCAGGCAAGTCTCCTACCTGGAGGTACTCTGACTATTTGGCTGGAAGTTATAAAACCTGGACCTGAAAGTGCAGTATCCTGTCTCTCTGGTGACCTGGAGAATTGTTTTGAGGATCCAGAGTTTACTGATTGTTTGATAGAAACTAGTACCTCCAAATTAAAAGTGCACAAGTTTATACTTGCCTCAAGATCTCCAGTATTTAAGGTAGGTTTTTCCATTCTTACTTGTTAATTAAATTCTTGTCAATATTTTTAGGTAAATTTTTAGGCTAAGTCCAGATTTTTCCAAACAAACATCCTTCTACTTAATGATAAAAATCGCAAATAAAATATAATGATGATAATGATTTTATTTAGAATTTATTTCATATTATAACATAACAGGTCATATAGATATTATCCAGGTCAATACTGAAACTACAAAACTTACTAGTATCGTTTCTGTAAATAACATACCATACACCTGTCAAATGTGTAATGAAGTCAATATTTTTTAGAATTTTAGCTTGTGGAATGTTTGGAGCTCTCGAGTAGAACTTAATTAACTGACACAAATTTTCTCGGTTCTACATTGTTGTCATAATAAACACCGATTGGGCGGATTGTATAATCAATACGCTTTATATGTTAAAGTCAATATTTTTTAGAATTTTAGCTTGTGGAATGTTAGGTGTCAACATTGTCGTCATAATAAACACTGATTGTAATCAATACGCCTTATTTAAGTTAATTTTAACTGACTAACAGAATATTCTCTGTTCAACATTGATCGTCATAATAAAACTTATTAGTATCGTTCTGTAAATTATTTGTTAATTTTAACTGACTAACATATTTTCTCGGTTCAACATTGTCGTCATAATAAATAATAAAATTTTTTGTATAATCTGTGACTGTTACATGTTGAGATGGAACTCTAGTTGTTCTCCATGGAACTGCAAAGCTCCACACTTCAAAACTGGTTCAACTCCAAAATCCTGAAAAAGAATATTCATTTTTAAATTAAGCAATTAAAGGATTAACAAATCAAAAAGGCCTTACAAAAAGGAAAGTTAACTGTTTTGGGAAAATTTCATGGAGAAAGTAGATACAGCTTGTGTACGTGCCTGCTTATTAGAGAAAGTTTAATTCAGTTATCAATACATAACCAGACTGAGAGAAACTAAGAATGTCTTATAACGGGAATTTGGAGTTATGGTATGAATTAAATAGTCGTATGTTAGTTTTAAGAGAGAGTCTAGAGATTAGAGCCAGAACTGACAATGTCGAGATCCAGAGGGAGGTTTGTAAGAGGTTATATCAGCATGGATGGATTACTACACATCTTAATCGCTGCCGTCCTTCCCCTCTGCTGCCCGCCGCTGCCCAGGCTGCCGAACTGGCAGCTGTTCTTCACGAAGTAAACATGCACGAGGATGAATGTAATGCTGTTTAGATTTTAATAATATCCTGAATGTACTGTTTCAATAATATAAAGTAGTAAAATCTAATTTTAAATAGCTACCTATCTAGTACATTATTTTTATGTATTAACTTTTGTCTAACCAGTTTAATATCTATCTAATAAATTTAATAATAGCTTAATTGTTAATATAATTTAGTATACAGTTTCATAAAGTTAGTTCGATGTGTGTCTGTGTATATTAACTTCATATTTGTTATGCTTGTATACATGGAAACTACCTTTTGGGGCCGAGGTGTTGCCGTAGTTGCGTGTAGGATTATTCCAACTATCTTTTATTACAAATAATTAAACACTTACTTTTAACGGATGAATTTCTGATGGCAACAGCTTCATGTTGGTGCAAGAAATGTTCCACGGTCGAATTGCGGTCAGCTTATAATCAGAGAATACACCCAGCTGTGTGCGAAGCTAAACCTGAAAAAGAATATTAATTGAAATATAATTTATATATATTTTTAATATTATTTTACATAAAACACATCTTATAATATCTTTCTATTAAGGGTATAAAAATTCGTTACGCTTAAAACAATCATAAACCTTAAAGGGCGAATATAGGTTGGATATAATATGAGCTTATTTCAAAGGTGCTATTATATAGATTATAATAAATAATTTAAAGATAATGACATATCTAATTGTATTAGTCTGTTTACAGCTTATAAAACCTATCTAACTCAAGATAATATTATGTAATTAGTGTGGTTCCCTAAGAACTCAAACACTCTACCATCACACAAGGCTTCGTAGCAAGGTTGAATTAAAAAGGTTTCGTTAAAGGATAGTCTTAATAACATGGCCTAAAATATCCATGTTCTTATTAAAATTATTTTAACACTTACTTCTATGTAAACCATTCATTAATTGCAGCGCCCATATATTTTCTCACGAATCTGATTCCTGGTTAAGTCTGAAAAACAATATTAATTGAAATATAATTTGTTAATATTTCTATTATTATTTATATATATTAATAGTAGAATACTTTAAATATTAAGAATAGGATAAAAAGTCGTTCTTATATCATATATCAAAAAGGTTTAAAAAATTATAAAACAAATGCAGTTTATCGTAGCAGCTTAAAACCATGCGTAAGGTCCTAAATTATATTGATTTTTTTATTACATTATTTAAACACTTACTTCTATCTTGCCAATCTTTAATTGCAGCGCCCAAATAGTTATTTCTGATGAATCAGTGTTGCTGAACCTGAAAAACAATATTCAATTTAAATATAATTTATTAATATTTCTTTTACATTTATATATATTAAACCCGGATTATTTAATATTAAGAATAGGATAAAAAGTGTTTCTTAAATCAAATCAAAAAGGCTTAAAAAAGGCTTAAAACAATTATCCTATTATATAAATATATTAATATTGTTCTCTTTTACAACGAAGCTTTTTATTTATTTTAATCTATAGCTGAAACTCAAATTAAAAATAGGATGAGGCCTCGACTTTTCTCTTCCTACTTTAAGTGCCCCTCGAGGCTTCTAAGGGGCATAGCCGCTAGTAAAACTTAAACCGTTAATCGAAGGCAGCCTAAAACCGTACGCTCAAGGTCCTACATTATTAATGTTTTTATATTAAAATTATTTAAACACTTACTTTTACGCAAACCACTCTTTGATTGCAGGGTCCATATACTAACAGCCAAGACTGAAGGTGGACACGTACTTTTTTAAACTTCTGAATATCAGCTCTCTAGGCGTTCTTAACTGACATTCATATAAATCTTGTGACATGGACCATCTCCTGTCAATCATACTTGGATATAACACGTATTTTCTCTAAGAGACTTGAAATATAACACTCATTGTTTACAATAGTTTTCAATCGGTATAGCGGCATTCATGCACATGCTCTGTACAGGTATACAACTTTATATTGAAAAATATTTCTTTTATATCCATTGCAATATATTTTTTTATATTTTATCGATGATATTTCATTTAAGTCATTGCAAAAATATATTACATTCACATTAAAAAAAATTTACATTAATTTAACTTTCGTAACCCTGTTTTCAGATGATCAAATCAGCGTGCTCGACAAAGTTGCCAAACTTTAAAAAACACCTTATGTATATAATATCATTTTAATATTTTACCGGTTAATTAATTAAAACTGCATAACTTATATAATTCATGAAATGTTATTATTCGTTGCAATTTTACGATTAAAAATATAACTGTCTTGCAAAGTGTTTTGCCACCTATTCAATCTGTATGTTGGCAACCGTAACTTTCCATCGGCGCAATATTCAACTGGACTATATGACTACGGTGCATTTTTGTATTTTAGTAATCATTTTTAGTGAAATTACAGTGAATTTTGAAGTTAATATGTAACATTCTGTTTTATAATTCAAATTTTATCATTAATTATTGAAAATTCTTTGTAAAATATTCTTCGTATTCGTTTTTTCTCCCATTTTTGGGACTCTTTTTAGCTTACGTAATATACAGGACTTTTTTAAATGTAAAATTAATAAATATATTTCTTGCACCGTAGTATAAACGGATTGTCGCAAATATAGGAGTACAATTATAAGAATGAAACTACTTTTTTTGCCCAGAGGTGCCGGAGGCACTGGCTAAAAATAACTGTTTTTAATCTTATGCTTTTAGATTTTTATATTCGTAGAAAACCATGCATATAATACGATATGCTAGTTACCTAGTTTTTTTGCGTATGAATGAGAACACCTGTTCCTATCCACCGGATTCGAATGAATACGAGCTATTTTTATTTTGTAATTTTTTATTTCTTAAATATTCTACCTTTTCAGATAGTTCTGAATAACAGGCTATTCAAGTCAATCACCTGGGTACGCGTACATCATAATAACAGGTATGGGTGTATATTAGCTGTATAAGGTTTATTTTTTTTCTCCTGCTACAAAATTTGTTTTAAATAAATAGGGGG
This sequence comes from Acartia tonsa, assembly GCF_053477335.1. NCBI lineage: Eukaryota > Metazoa > Arthropoda > Copepoda > Calanoida > Acartiidae > Acartia > Acartia tonsa. Next base: position 32,268,476 of record NC_137262.1, on the reverse strand, counting down.
GGGGGGGGAAGTTTTGACACATTTGCGTAAACAGGGAGTATAGGCTTTATCTTTGGACTGAGAGTATAGGTTATTAGGGATAAAATCATTCTTATATGATGAATTTTCCCAAGTTTTAATATTTTTTGGATAGGCCTCCAGGTTCCGGAGCTCCAGGCCTTCCCCCCCCCCCCCTTGTTTAAGGACAAATAAAATACCGGAAAGTTAAAAAACATTAATCACACCCCTCCCAAAAATAAACAAGACAAACAAAATAATCATTCCTCAAATTAGGATGGATCCATACCAATACCACGAGCTGCATGACAGATGGGACGCCCTCATGGTTAGGATGTTGAGACTCTTCTCCAAGCTAAATATTCGAGTTCAAGAAGAATCATGTGGCATTGATGACGCTGTTGAAATAGTAAAACTGTTATACCATCACGGTTGGGTAGAGACACACTTAAAGAAGAATGAACCTATGCCCGAGAATCTCTACGAGAACGAGAGACCCCGCCTGGATGATACCGAGAGATATGTCATTGACCATGAAGCCGACTGTGCACCTTTCCTCACCAACGTCAGCCCTTTTTTCTAAATAAAACCCAGAGTAACAAGGTAAAAACTACGAAATTATTGCAGGGTTGTATATTCTGCTCCGGGGGGGGGGGGGAGGGGAGGGGGAAAAAAGAAATAAGTGGATCAATGATGGAAGTTGCTTCAAATCACCTGCTCTTGTTCATGGCTAGTTGTCTTTTGTAGCAGGGGAAAAAATTGTTTTTAACCAAAAAATGTTTCTGAATTCTTTGAGTTTCTTCATTAAAAAACGCTTTAGTTTTCTCATTTTTAATTCAATGTTCTTTCCTTTCAGGGAAGAGAAAGGAGAAGCTAGGAGAAGCCGAGCTCGTCGCCGGCGATTTCATCCAGCCTCCGGATATCCATGCTGAAAGCGAATTTTAATTGTAATTTGTGGCGTTATCCTCTTAGAAAATTTTGTTTGTATTATTTAACTCCCCATCCCCCCCCCCCCCCAAACTAAATTGCTGGGTTAGGTTAGGCTAGGTTAAGTTATACGGCTAGGTAGAGGCCAGGGGCCGTTTTTCTAGGGGGGGGGGGGGGGGTATTTCCTAAGAGGATAACATCAATTTGTTCTTTCAGAACATTTACGTTAACCTCTCTTTGATTGCAGCGCCCATATATTTTATAATTAAGTACCCATGGTGACAGTGATCGAGCCCCACTGGTCGTGCAGATATATAATTTCCTGCATATAAACATTAATAAACATTATTTACCCCTAAAGCCGACGATTACGTATGCACGTGTACAGTTTTTTAAGCTTCTGGCTATAGCTCTCTAGGAGATCTTAATTGATATGTTTTATTTTTTGTTTTTGTTTTTTGATATTTTTGTTATGTTGTTTTATATTATTTATTATTATTTATTTTATAGCAAATTAACAAATTTTCTGGGTTCAACATTGTTGTTATAATAAAACTCCATGCAACTGCAGAATTCTGCAAAAGTCACGACCAGTGGGGCTCGATTATATATGCGTTCGTCGGCTTTTCAGGGAAGGCAGGAAATTTATATAGGTATTATCCAGGTCAGGACTGGAACAAACAAAATTTTATGTATATTGTATATAGTTATTTTTTTCAAAGTAAAAAAATGTCAGACCAACGCTGGATGACGTATGTATAATTGGATCACAATTTTGAAAGGTAAGTTTAATTAATTTTATAGACAATCAAAGAATATATAAGGGTATTTTCTTATGTTTGTAACTCTAACTCTTTATTTTGTGAGTTCCTTTGACATTTAATTTTGGTTTCAAAAAGTGTCACTCCCCCCCCCCCCCTTTTTTACTTTCTCCTTCTTTCGTTATATGTAAACAAGTAATAACCTTATTATTATAACCAGGGGTGTATATTCTGCACAAGATTTATTTTTTTTCCCCTGCTACAAATTTTTTTTATTTTTTTTCCCCCCTAGATTTTTCTGAAAAAGTAGGGGGGGAAATAGAAAAATATTTAAAGAACTCTATATTTCATTTATTTTATCCCTCCTACCACACATTTCTTTAGTTTTTTTAACCAAGGAGGGGGGCAAAATGGAAAAAATGTTTTCAGTTTTCTTAATTTTTACATTTTTTTTTCCTCCAACCACTTATTTTTTATTTTCCCCCCCCCCCTGAGCAGGGGATCCCATGCAGAATATACATCCCTGATTATAACATATACTTCTTATTTCAGGAGTTACCTATACACCCCTGTTAGACGTTATTGAAATGGGAGACAATTTGATTGGTACACTCTCTAAAGCTCTACTGAAGCGTATAAGAAGTGGAGATAAGAGGAAAAATGTACAGGTGACTTTTTACAACTAATTATTTCTACATATTTAAGATGAGACCTTACTTTTCATTACTGTACTTAAAGTATAATCTATGCTCGACTTTAATTTCTATTTTTCACTTGCAGTCAGCGCACTATAAACATGCTTGCTCTTACAGTATAGTCATATGTACTGTAATCAATTGACACGTGTAGCTTGCCCAAATAACGATCCATAACAACTCCCCTATATTATTTTAAATAAGTAATTCACTAATTATGTAATCTTTTTCCAGTTGCAGCATAAACTGAGGTCCATAAGAAAACTTTTCTGTAATGCAACGAGAGCCAGAAGTAAATACTGGCGCAAGAAACATCAACAAAGTGAAGACAGTCAGCCATTACTAGAAGAAGAACAGCAGGAGGATTTGATGGATGTGGAATATGAGAACGAAACTGCATCGTCAAAAGGTAACCTACAATATCTGTAATATAAAGTAGAACGATGTCGGTCTGTCTGTTTGTTGTTTGTTTGTCCAAATTCCCACAAACATTGTCTCCCAATTTTTGTTTTTTATTTTCCTTTCAATCTAAATTTCAAACAATTGGTTTGATCAAACGTTAGTTAAGTTTGTCTCAAGATATCCTTGTTCCAGGGGTGTATATTCTACATGGGATCCCTTAACCTAACCCACCTTCACCCACTCTCTACATTTATCTACTTTTTCTGGAATTTTTAATTTTTTAACTTTCTAATTTGACTAGTTTTTCTTTACGGCATTATCCTTATACTAAAGTAACAGGATGTCTGTGTGTCTGTTCAAAAGGATCTTGCTAACCGCTGAACCGATTGGGTTCTCCTTTACAGGGTACCTTCACATAGGTCCCGGGAAGGTTTATAACTATAAAACATCATGTTTAACATCGTATTTTTTTAGGTAAAGTTTGTACAGGCTGCAATACCAACTTCACAAAGGAAACCGAAAGTATATGTTATCAATGCTACGCAAACCAAGTTTTGGAGCGATTAAATAACAATCCTGAAGAAACTGACTACATTAATATTGTTGTAGACAATATTAACAACAATAATACCAACGATAATAATGATGCAGACAATGACAGCATTCAAGATGCCGAGGACTGGGAACACGTCGAAATGTTTGATATACCTGAAGATTATTTTGACCCAGATGATGACGATGACCCTGATGACGAACCTGATGGCGATCATGACGGGGATCGCTTCAAACATCTTACAGAACTTGAGAAAGAAATTGTTAATGATTTCAGAAGCGTTTGTGTTCTAGACAACCCCATCTCTCACAACAAAGTGAGACGCTCGTGTATTTTCAAATTTCCGTCATATAATACATTATTCAAACCCAAATACAAAGTTGAAATCAAAGAAAACAAATATAATCCTACAAATGCTCCTGGTTCACTGATTGAGTGCAGGTATGTTTATATACGATTTAGAAAGCGTAGCATTTCTATAATCATTACCAGAATTTCCGTACGTCCATTTTAAACATGTCGATTTTTCTCCTTTTTTAACAACAAACTTTCAAGTGTTCTAATTATCAGTTTGATCATTCTTTGGTATATTGCTTCCTGCGACAACTTGAGAACAATATTATAAGCGAAGCCACTCTATAATTAATTCCTTAAAATTTAAGTATGTGCATAAACCTTATCCTTCTTGAAGCATTTTTTTTTAACAAATTTACTTACATACAATTTTGGTTCGACTTTAATATTTTTAAATTCAGTTCAGATACTTCACAATTGTTAATGTCCGTTTGTCGTACCGTTTCAGTGCTTTGGTTTTTATGGATGTTGTCATCCTTGTTCCATTACTTTTCATCGTAATATTATTTGGAGCCCGATGGTGCAAAATTTCTTTGAATTGTGCAAGTTTTAGTTAAAAATATATTTCTTTTTCCAGATTCCCTACCTATGAGATCCTCCAAGACGCCATCACAGACTTTAAACGGTTGAATGGACAACAGGCCGTTGATGATCATATAACTTTTGACATCTCGGGCGACGGAGTGAAAGCAGCTCAGGGATCTCATATCTCCTATTATACTGTCTGGATTAGGTAAGTAATTAATATATTGTGGATTTGAAAGGGTTGGGTTGGGATAAAGTTCTTTTCATATACAGCATGACCCTCGAAAAGGTATTTTTTAGGATTGGCAGCCTATATTTCAAAGGATATCAAAATATTTGTTTTACATCAATTGACAGCCCAGATTTTTAAAGCCAAAGTTTAGGAAACCATTCAATAAACAAATAAGAAAGAAAACTAAGTTTACAATTGATACTTTTTTCTATTGCATACATATATAAAAATCTGTCTTACTGTATACCAGGACTTAATTAATACCATAAGTAAACCTAGTTTTTACCACTTTTACGGTAAAATTTTACCAGCCTTTACGTTTTATAAATCAGTGACTACAATTTTAAGTCTAAGGTATTAAATGCTATTATTATTAATTCTTCTTTATTATTTCAGGTTATTCTTCAACAAGGATTTCAGTGTTATATTGCCAGTCAGCATATTTGAGAAGACGAGGAGGCGTCCCTACAGTTACAACTTTCTGGATAATGTTACCCGATTCATCAACAAACTAATTCAAGAAGGATTACCTGGACATACCTTTCAATGTAGAACCATCATCCACGATGCCGTTGCCAGAGCCGATGTATTCGGCATTCTTGGCCATGGATCAAAAAATGGATGCCCACACTGTGACCTTCCAGGGATGGCTTTTTCACAGACTTATCTCCGTCAAAAGAACTTGGTATTGTTCGAATCAATGAATGTATTTTACCCCAGTGACAGTCAAAATATGGGTACGCCGAGGTCTGACGAGAAATTCCGCAAGTTAGAGGAAAATAATCAGAACATGAAAACCAGTTTTTCTGACCTTGACCCGAGCTTGGATTTAATACAAGATACCCCCAGTGATCCGATGCACGCGTTGCACCTGGGCTATGTAAAGAAAGTGATGACGTACCTGAAGAAAGGACGTAATAGTTATCCAGAATTGGAAGAAGAAGACTTAGTTCAAATGGAGAGAATTACAGGGATGTACTGCATTTGACTAAAGAAATGACGCGTAAAATAGGTGTTTTCTTCGCGCATTTCTCGGCACTGCGATAAAATTCTGCATTTCTAGATTTATGTCTATTACACATTATTTGTACGCCTTGTTATGCCGCTTAAAAGAGTGTTAGTTTGAAAAGTTTAAAGAACTTAAATTTTGAAAATTTTCTCCTTATCACCCATATTTTACCATGAACTGCAGTAACTCCAATTATAGATGAAATCAACGATCAATTGAAGCTTGTTGGCGATTTTGATCGCGTTCCCCGTACGTCCATCATGCGCCTGACAGAGAAGAAGCTAGCCCTCAATTTGAAAAGTTCTGAATTCAAAGTACTGGGCTTCTACCATATGATATTTTATGCAGAGGTAGGTTTTTACCATATTATAATCTTTTTAGAATTTAAAGCTTATTTCAGTTTCATTATATTGTATAGCAATAACATTCTTTTTAAATTTGCGCACGTGTGCTATATTATATATATATTTCTATTGAGGAGGGTGGACTTCCAATAAGTATATAGGGCGAAGCCCCTAGAGGCTAGGGGCGAAACAGCTAGTTTTACCTTAAATTATTACAATGTTTTTTTTTTCCAGTTGGCAAATCTTAAAGATGAACAACGTCTGATATGCAAGTTTTTATTCCACATATTGCGCAGTCTCGAAGAGCATATAACAACTGAACGTGTGGCTGAGCTCAAGACCATGATAATGGTCCTGAACTCAAAATTGGCGGAGATGTACAGCGAATCGTGCTTGAGTTACAATACTCACATGCTTTACCATATGCCGGAACATGTCCGCCGATTTGGACCATCCATGGCGTTCAGTTGTTATGCTTTCGAAAGTGCCAATCATGTGATATCAACTTACATCCGAGGATATAATTTTGGCCTTAAAGAGGTTTCAAACAGGTAATACTATTTTTTTTTAGTTGAGTTCCTTTGACTTTTAGTTTTGGTTTCAAGAAGTGTCACTTCTCCCCCCCCCCCCCCCACTCTTTACAAATTTTAATGTAATTTTTAAAAATGTAACATAACTTTCTTTCCGTGTATTGCTGATCAAACACTTAAGCTATAACGATTTCACCAGCAACATACCTTTCCGTTTAACAGCCATTAATGACATAAATGACATATTTAGATTGTTGATATTTCACACAGTGAAACCGTACATAAATGAAAAGCTGGCTGTCAGGGGAACAAGGAATGCCAACAAACGAAAGTTCGAGAGTAATCAATTCTATACAGACTGCCAAGACCTCTACTTTGTCCCAGACTGCCGTCGTGATAAAACAGTATGGTTGGTCCACAAAGTGAGGACATTTTTTCCGGCATACACCTTTCCTGAAGATTCCAGAATAATAGGTAGGGGTGTATATTTTGCACATGATTAATTGTTGTATAGAAATATTTCATGAACTATACATTTCATCTAATTTCTTTTTAACCTACCACAATTTATTTGTAATTCTCTTATCATGCCAGGAGGAGAGTGTGGTAAAGGGGGGGTCTAGGAAATATGAATTAAGTTTTATGGTTTTAAACACTGAAAATATACACCCCTGGTATTAGGAGTAGGCAAGACTGACGATCCCGAAGACTATAGCCATCCTCCAACACAACTAGCCTCCAACCTACTGAAGTACAGAGTAGCACATATCTCCGTACACCTGTTGCATCAAGATGTCTCCATCGTAATTCCTATCGGAATTTAATTTTGTACATTGAAAGCAGAGAAAGGGGGGGGGGGGGAAATGACACTTTTTAAAACCAAAACTAAAAGTTCCATATTGTACCCCTATAAAACAACTGCCATGCAAAATGACAGATCTGTAACTGTTTCTTTAGTTCAGTTCCTTTGACTTTTAGTTTTGGTTTCAAAAAGTGTCACTTCCCCCCCCCCCCTTTTGTTATAATATGTATGTAAAATGTTGTAAAATTCAACTGAAGGCCCTTCCCTCTTTATTTGGAATTTATGTGAAATGTACTTTAAAATATTTTTTTCATTAAAATTATTTTTTATAGCTAATTTTAAAAAAGGCATTTCAACTTAATTTAGCAAAACCCTACCTTTTTGGCCATCGATGGGTATGAAGTTAAAGTGTTATAAGTCTAGTCTGTAATTTGAAAGAGTACATGTTTGCAATTTAATTTAATTTTACATAAAATTTTAATTTCTGTCTACACATTTCAGATTTAAAACTATGCAAATTGCCCATGCCAACGACCTGGATAGAACAGCGTAATTTCGACTGGCAATTGACCAAGCTAGATCCCAAAATGACGAGGACTGGAAAGAGTGCTAGTTCTGTAAAGGTAAAAATTATATTTAAGGCCTAATTTACTATTGTACAAATTGCTGCTACCCTTCGCTCTTAAAACTTATAAATTCGCATGTTACCGGATCGAAAGGAAAACCTTATCGGTTCATGCTTAACAGACCACAAAAGATTATTGACCAAGTATAATTATTTATTAATTTTCCACAGTGTGTTTAACATTTGATATTAGTAATTAAAATTCTAGGGGCGTAGCCACTGCTATCTAATATCTTATTATGCATTGTAAATACAACAATTATTTCTTGTTTTAGAACAACAAGCCTACTGGAGGTGGCAAACCTAATGGAAGTGCCAGAGGTGGAAGTGCCAAAGCTGCAAGTGCCAAACCTGGAAGCAACAAATCTACTGGAGGTGGCAAAGGTACAACAGCAAAGGTAGGATTTTAAGTTTTATTGTTATCGGTTTTTGGTTTGTTGGTGTTTTGTTGTTAAACTAAACTTACTAACATGATGTCTGTTTGTGGGTTTGTACCAACAAATCTCGTTAACCGTTGAACAAATTGGGTCCCTCTAACCATATAACTTAACCTAGCCTAACCTAACACAGTCATTTTGTCGGGAGAGGGGGGGGGGGAGGGTAAAGTTTTAAAAAATAGAAGAAAAAAATTAGGATAATGCCGGTGTTGTTTAAAACTATAATCCTCGGTAAGTAATGCTTTACAATAATTATCTATATTATTTTTAGAACACAACTAGAACCACAACATCTCCAATAAGGATTACCCCACCTCCATCTCCACAGCCACGGCCACGGCCCCCCTCCGCGAGTCAACGGACCGCGAGAGTTGTAGTTCCTCCTGCAACATCATCACGACCCCAGTCCCAGTCATCACGACCCCAGGGATCATCTGCCCCTTCTGGTGAGATGGAAGAAAGCGAGGTATTATTTTTATTTCATTTTGTCATCCAGAGGATACAAATTACAATTATTTAGGATATATATCGACTTAGCCTGGAAAAAATAACTTGTAAGATTTGACTAAATTTTTGGTAAACATTGACCAATAAAAATTTACCTTGTAAATTTTTACAAACAAGTTGGTCAAATTTTACCAAGTTGATTTTTTGGTCAAAGTCCAAAAATCTGGACTTAGCCTAAAAATTTACCTTGTCAATTTTTACCAAAAAGTTGGTCAAATTTTACCAAGTTTTTTTGTTTGTCAAAGTCCAAAAATGATGGAAGATGCTTAGGATCACTTGCTCTTGTTTGTGGATAGTCTTCTTTTCTACCACGTAGTTTTTAAAATACCAAGACTTGAAAATATGTGGTTTAATATGTTTAATTTTAAGGATTTGTTCACCGGGGCCGTTATGAACCAAATTCAGAACCAATTTCAGCAGCTACGTACTTTCTTCACCTCACACATGAAAAATCAAATAGAGCCCATTAATGCGTCCATCAGAAACTTGGCAAACAAATCGTCCACAAACCATGAATTACTGAAGAATGAAATCAAAGACCTGCAAGACAGTGTATCAAGAGATATGGCTGAAAATACTGTAACGCTGACAACAGAAATGAAGAAAACCGGAAAATTAGTGGAAACCTTGGTGACTGATCTAAGAAGACTGACCAATGTGGATGAGCAACTTGAGGAGGAGGCGAATAAAGGGCCTAGTGAGAATCAGGATGTTGTCGTGGACCGTATTTTCTCACCAGAATTTTACAAAGAAAGAATACAGAACCATGACCCCTTGGAAAGAGATGGTTATATGCGAAGAGAAGAAATTGTCTTTTTCATCCAAAATTTCGATGACTCACTGAAAGTGGATAAAGGCTGGCAAACCTTACTGAAAGTATGCAGAGACACCATCACCTTCCTATATGTCGTGTTCGAGCAGTTCACCTTTGACGCCCGCATCACCGCTGCCTTTTGGACTGCTCCGGAACTTATTGATGACGAAACTGGTAAGTAAATATTATTTTGTAAATTTGACATGATGAGAAAACGTTTAAAACAGGGAGAAGGGAGGTGGGGGCAAGGGAAATAAACCGAATAAAAGGGGCATTCCTATTCTTGCTAGCAGGTGACCATGTACAATAATCTTTTTTTATATATATTTTATTTGTGAAAATAAATCTTGTGCAGAACATACACCCCTGGTACAATAATAAACATGTACCTATGCATAGTTAATTCAAAATTTCATTATTATTTCAGTGGAACGTTTCTTGGATCATTGTAAGTTAGTGCTTAACGAGACGTACCTACATGAAGCTATCCCACCAAATTTGTGGAGAACAGGAACCTATGTGTCTTCAAGCGACCTTTTTCTAGTGAGGAACCACGTACAAGCTTGTAGGTAATTCAATTATTTATCGCATCTATTCCGCGTCTATTAAATGTGAAAGTGGTAGTTTCACAAAATGCATTTCAATGTTCTTTAGTTAAAAAAGTAGTTTCACAAAATGTTAACTGCATATTGTATTCTTGTTAAATTGTTAAACTACATTTCTATGGCATATGTTTCAAAGAATTTCAATTTTGTACCATGTATTTTTTTATGTGGCAAGACTTTTAGTTCATCTTTTCTTGATATATGTTATATGTTATATATTGAGACTGTTTTGATATAAACCCTTTTTTTATCTAGGTTCAAGCGCAATTTCGAACACACTTTTACCAAGGACGCGACTGGTTTTTGTGAAAATATGAAGAGAGCCGAAGATTATATGATTCCTAATGATGATCCTGTCTGCTGGAGGTTATTTCGAGCGCTGGTAACGCGAAAACAAGAACGCGCATTGTCAACCCCCCTCTACAAGTTCGAACAGGTTTTTGAACTCAAGCCAAGCAAGGAGACAAGCAATAAGAAAGGCAAGAAAGACAAGAAAGACAAGAAAGACAAGAAGGAAAAGCCACAGAAACGATTAGCCTTAGAGATGTGTGAAATGTATCTGGCCCCTGCAGAGATACAAAGAATTAAGCGGCGTATTAAACCGAAGACAATCACAACTTCAACACCAGGTGTTACAGCCGAAGACAAGAAATTTTACTACATGTTAGGTGGCCACTCAATGGGTTGCTTACCCCACGAAGTTCAAGGAAAGAACCAGATTTACTTGAAAAGAAACAATGACAAGTCGAGTACTGCATTTCAGATCAAAAATTATGCAGACATTGGGAATGCAAAGAACCCCAAGCAATTTTTCAAGACAGTCCATAGTGATAAGAAGGTTATAGCAAGAGCTGTAATGTATTATACGTACGCCACAATAAATTTGAAACCAGAAATGAGTGAAGAACAGACAAAGATTCACAATGCCAGTGAGAAAGCAACAGTAATTTCCAGAAATAGAAAGATCGGAAGAATGAACACCACTGCTGATGAATCCACTGCTGATGATTCCACTGCTGATGATTCCACTGCTGATGATTCCACTGCTGATGAATCCACTGATGGTGAAGACAATGATGGTGAAGGCAATCATGGTGGAGGCAATGCTGTTGAAGACAATGATGCTGAAGGCAATGCTGTTGAAGAAAATGGTATGGAAAACATTGCTGATGAAGAAAGCAACAATGGTGAGCTTGTAATTGATGACGGAGGCGACGACGTTGAAATGAATTCAAATGATGATCAGATTGGGAATGAGTTTCGCATACCACCCGCGGAGAATCCAGCAGTAACTCCAGAACCAGTAAAGCAACCAGTAAAGCCACGTAGGTTATATGATGATCCAATTGTCAACAGCCAGTCCAATAATAAACCCAAAGTAAATGTATTTGAAAACATCACAAGCTCCAAAAGGAAGAAGCATGGAAAAGGAAAGGGCTCGAAAAAGTCGAAGAAGATAATTATTTGTGAAACAGACGATGAGGCCCAAAATGTGGGAAATCTTGATGATACAGTGCCAATGCAAGATGATGAACCACCACCAAACTTTCCACCACTGCAAAGACAGAAAGAATTTTATGGACGAAATAATTCAATCACAGGTACATATTTGTTGAACATTAATTATTATTTATAAGTTTTATCTTTCCTCGTATTGTGTATATACTGCACAAGATTTTTTTTCCTCTGCTACTAATTTTTTTTAAATTTTTCTTCCCCCCCCCCCCCTAGTTTTTTTTCACCAAGTAGTGGGAAAATGGAAAAATATTTAAAGAACTCTATGATTTATTTATTCTATCCCTCCTACAACACATTTCCTTTTAAAATTTTTTTTCCACCAAGTAGGGGGGGTGGGGGGGTGGAAAAAATGTTTTCAGTACTTGCTTTTTGTTTGGAAACGTATAAAATTAATGTATAAATTAATTATTTACAGGCAACAGTAACGAGAGACAGGTGACTGGAAAGGCAACAAGTGTCGTGGAGGAAAGCAGCAGTGATGAGAATGATGAGGATGCCGAAGGTATTGTTATTTATAGTTTGAAAAACGTAGGAACTGTATCACCTAAATTTAAGTTTATTAATATTTTAGTTGAGAAGTAGTCTTAGATAAAAACCCTGTGCATTAATTTTGTTTTAAGGGAAACTTCGTACAGGCCCTGACAGGGTTTTAGGCTAAAATTTGTATGGGCGCAGCCGCTATCTATAATACTAAGTAGCTTAATGTCTGTCCGGCCGTCAGAAGCTTAAGATCTCAGTAACCACTGAATCGATCGAGGTTACGGTAAAATTTTACCACCTTTTAAATCGTATAGGCTGGTAAAATTTTACCATAAAAGTGGTAAAAACTAGGTTTTTTATGGTATTAATTGTGTCCTGGGGATCAGATTCTACTCTTCTGTGTATTGGTCCTGCGGTGATTTTAAGCTATTTCCTTGGAGGGGGGGGGGGGGGGGTGGGTAACATTTATACTATTTGAAATAATGACTATAATAATTATTTAGATGATGTGCCGATCATTCCAAAGAAGAACCGGGAGCGAAGGCAAACCGCATTGGAAGCCGAAGCAAAAACCAAGAGAAGTTTACAGCTGGACTCAAATGAACCATCATTCGAGGTGGATAAGGAAGATGACAGAAACGAGAGTGACGAAATTTTGGAGGTTGAGGACATTGAGGGCAAGAATGACGGCAAAGCAAGTAAGGAAATTCGGATACATCCATGTGGAATAATATTACCCAAACTTGCCATTATAATTGAAAACCACCTGGGTCATTATGAGGTTGTTGCAGTAGGCTCAAATGTTTCTATACACAACCAAAGAGAAATTTTAGAACTCATCAACATTGACGGTAAGTTACAGGTCTTAATGTAATAAATGGGGGGGGGGGGGGTGGGCGAAAGTGACACTTTTTGAAACCAAAACTAAAACCAGCCGAATTTTTTTGGGGCTTTTATTGGCGGTTCTCGGCGGTGGCGACGCCGTTTCTTCACAGTTCCATATTGTACCCCTATAAAGCAACTGCCAATGCAAAATTCCCCCTTTTATCTTTGATTGGCATATAAATATAGGGTAAAAAATATTGCTTGTTTTCATTTGAATCTGATTAATAGTAACTAATGTTCATATAGGTATGGAAATAATATTGAAGCTACAATTATGTACATTTGCTTTAACATTTTTTATTTCTTTGTAGGAGAAAAAGCAAAGTGGAAAAAAGATGGAGAAGAAGGTGAATTAATTTCTGACATCAAAGAAGAAGCACCAGAAAGTGATGATACAGATCAAGGTCATCAATCAGACCCAGACACTGGAACTGGCAGTAGTTGTAGTAGTGAAGAAGAAGAAGATGAACGCAGGCCAAAAGCAAAAGTGGCCCAAAAGCCAAAGCCTACCAAAGAAGTTCCTAAACGTCCCAGAAAACAAACAACATTTCCATCAACGAATCAAATTGAAGCGGTGTTGTACAGAAACCAGAGCAGAGCAAGCACGAGCAGAGCACAAAATTCAAGCCGGGATTATGCTGAAAGTTGCGCAGGCACATCAAATCCTGATGAAGACGTAAACCCAGAACCAGGTTGTAGTTATAGTCAACTCAGTCCAGAGCCAGGTTGTAGTTATAGTCAACTCAGTGAGCAACCTAACCAAATTAGGATGCAGCAAATGTTGAACAGAACAAATACACATTTGCCCGATTTCGGCCAGCGTGGTGAGGCTCGGACAAGAAGAGATGCCAACAAACGAGTAAAGGCCAACATGAAGAAGCAAAGATTGTGGGAACAGGGAATCAGGCCTGAAGATGCTGAGTTAGAGAAGAAGAAAAGATCAAGCTCCAGACCACCACAGAGAGCAAGTTCTCAACAATGTTCTCAGAACATAAACAATTACAGTATCTTTGGCAGCTACATTACAGCTGATTCGGGAAAGGGGTGTATATTCTGCACAAGAAATATTGTTTGTCCACGGCTAAAAATTTTTAAAATTTACAAATGTTTTCAGTTTTCTTAATTATTACCTTTTTTTCTTTATATTTAATGAAATATAATATACATCCCTGTGCAGACTTGGAAAAAATATTACACATCCGAACCATGTAGAATATACATCCCTGGCAGAATGGAGACAAGTATTATTCGTCGGAACTTTCGTCTGAAAACGAAGTACAAGACGAAGAACAAGACAAAGAACAAGACGAAGAACAAGACGAAGACCTGATAGGTCCCAGTCAATCCCAATAATTCCAGGACTTTACGTATATATATATTTATATGTAATTTTTTTTTTTATTTCATAAGTTTCATCTTCAACTTTTTTTTATAATATCTAGAAAGGAGTAGTTTCCCAAAATGCATTTGAAGTTAATTTAGTGAACCGTATATTTGAACCTGTTTAAATGTGTTTAAACTCTATTTATATGGCATAAATTTGAAGAAAGTTAAATTTTTTACCACGTACTTTTACCATCTTAACAAAGAAAAATATGCAATTCACAAAATTAAGTTCAAATGCATTTTGTGAAACTACCCCTTTCCACCAATTAAGTTTAATGAGCTTAAAGTTAAGAGCTTAAACTGAAAATTTTTTGTTGTATAATCTGTCGCATTTTTTGTAATTCAGTATATAGCAGTTGTAGTTTACCCCCTAAACTAAGGAAAAAAAGTATTCACAACTAGCTTTTGTTAATTTTATATATTTGTTTAATTTTGTATATAAATATTATATATATGACAGTTATCGTAGGGAATGTTTTAATTAATACGGTGGTAGATTTCCATGGTAAAATCCGTAAGGTTTATGTGCTGTAATTAAAAAAGAGAACGTTTCAAATTTGTATTAACTTTTTGTAAATGAAATTTGTCTATATACTTGTTTACAATATAAGATATACCAATATGTGATCTTGCTGGACCCTATTATATTAAAATTCCCTACGTCAGTTTTTTGGACATTTATTCATGAAAATTTAATTACCAGTGATAATTTGTTTCTTTTCAAATTTAATATAGAATGTCCGACATGTCAGCCGCAGCAGCCGACTTAGAGAGAGACGAACAGCACGAAGAACAGAAGCCGGAAACCACAAGTGGGTGAGTAATATTTTAATATGTATAAAACGAAGTAGAATGATGTCTGTCTGTCTGTCTGTCCGTCCGTCCGTCCCTAGCTATATTTTGGTAACCATTCATCGAATCGGATTCGACAATCCATCACAACATAATTACATAAATACATATTACATATTTTTTGGTAATTACTTCTTTGGGCAAAGGTCCGATTACCTGGGATATATAATATATATTTATATATTTCAGTGATAGCGAAAAAGAGAAGAACGAAATGAGTGTGTCTGAGCCTGAGCTGCCTGCTAAGCTGGCTGACCTGCCTGATACCCCTCCTAAATCGTCTGATACAGAAGATTTGAACCTAACTTTGGATTGCACTACGTAAGTTTATTTATTTTTGTTACCATTCTATTTCTGTTCGGAAGGTGGTAGTAGCCGGATTGAAAAGAGTAGGATAAACATTATTGTTATGGCGAATAATTATAGTTTCATTCAGGGGTGTACATTACGCACAAGATTTATTTTGTTCCCGTGGTACAAAATTTTGTATTTTTTTCCCACCTATTTTTATCTCACCAAGTAGGGACGGAAATGGAGAAATATTGAAAGAACTAAAATTTTTGGTCCTACCACACATATTTTAGTTATTTTCCCCCCACTACCTGAACAGGGGATCCCATATAGGATATACACCCCTGATATTTCAAATTAGCAGCTACGCTAAACCCTCTAATATGAAGTATATCTCTTAAAGTTTCTTTTGCCACTCCCTTCCCTTGCCGGTACCTATGAGAAGAACCTGATCTGTTCAGTGGTTATCGAGATCCTTCGGTACATAAACACGGACATCCGTTACTTTAGTATTATTTTTTTTTATTTTTCAGGGACGACAATGGATGGGAGACAATGCAGAAAATAAAACAAGACCTTGGGGCAGCAAAGCAAAAAATTGCTTCTTTGGAAGAGGAGATCGCTTGTTTGGAAACACAAACAAAGTAAGAAATTTTTTTTCACTTCTTTTTTTTGTATTTAATCCGGGCGACTGTGTTGTAAATGATTTTTCGGTACAGACAAATTCACCTTTATATATTACAAAACTAGCAAGTATGCCTCTAGGGGTAAGGTGGGAGGGGTAAATGTGGACCAAAAAAAAGTTTACTATTTAATTATAATATGATTGCTTAATTCAGGGAGCAATCCAAGAGATGTCCGGCGGCACAAAAGGATGACCAGAAGGTCGGACAAGCCTCTGTTATGGAAGGAGAAGCAAAGTAAGATATCCTATTATATAAAGTAGTAAGTGTTTTTTGTCTGTCCCGAAGGATAACCGCTAAACCGATATTGTTCTCCTTTAAAGTGAAGCTTCTTATAGGTCCTGGAAAGGTTTTAAACTATTTTTGTGCAGGGTGTCTTCACCCCCTCCCCCAAAAAATATTTTTACTCTTCTGAAACTCAAATTTAAAATGGGAAGATGTTGATTTTTCCCCTTCCAACCTTAAGTGCCCCTAGAGGTTTCTAGGGGCGTAGCCACTAGTTTCTTTTAATAATCTTTTTTCATACTTTATCCGGGCGACTGTGTTGTAAATGATTTTTCGGTACAGACAAATTCACCTTTATATATTACAAAACTAGCAAGTATGCCTCTAGGGGTAAGGTGGGAGTGGTAAATGTGGACCATAAAAAGTTTACTATTTAATTATAATATGATTGCTTAATTCAGGGAGCAATCCGAGAAATGTCCGGCACAAAAGGATGACCAGAAGGTCGGACAAGCCTCTGTTATGGAAGGAGAAGCAAAGTAAGATATCCTATTATATAAAGTAGTAAGCGTTTTTTGTCTGTCCTGAAGGATAACCGCTAAACCGATATTGTTCTCCTTTAAAGTGAAGCTTCTTATAGGTCCTGGAAAGGTTTTAAACTATTTTTGTGCAGGGTGTCTTCACCCCCTCCCCCAAAAAATATTTTTACTCTTCTGAAACTCAAATTTAAAATGGGAAGATGTTGATTTTTCCCCTTCCAACCTTAAGTGCCCCTAGAGGTTTCTAGGGGCGTAGCCACTAGTTTCTTTTAATAATCTTTTTTCATACTTTATCCGGGCGACTGTGTTGTAAATGATTTTTCGGTACAGACAAATTCACCTTTATATATTACAAAACTAGCAAGTATGCCTCTAGGGGTAAGGTGGGAGTGGTAAATGTGGACCATAAAAAGTTTACTATTTAATTATAATATGATTGCTTAATTCAGGGAGCAATCCGAGAAATGTCCGGCACAAAAGGATGACCAGAAGGTCGGACAAGCCTCTGTTATGGAAGGAGAAGCAAAGTAAGATATCCTATTATATAAAGTAGTAAGCGTTTTTTGTCTGTCCCGAAGGATCTCGCTAACCGCTAAACCGATATTGTTCTCCTTTAAAGTGAAGCTTCTTATAGGTCCTGGAAAGGTTTTAAACTATTTTTGTGCAGGGTGTCTTCACCCCCTCCCCCAAAAAATATTTTTACTCTTCTGAAACTCAAATTTAAAATGGGAAGATGTTGATTTTTCCCCTTCCAACCTTAAGTGCCCCTAGAGGTTTCTAGGGGCGTAGCCACTAGTTTCTTTTAATAATCTTTTTTCATACTTTATCCGGGCGACTGTGTTGTAAATGATTTTTCGGTACAGACAAATTCACCTTTATATATTACAAAACTAGCAAGTATGCCTCTAGGGGTAAGGTGGGAGTGGTAAATGTGGACCATAAAAAGTTTACTATTTAATTATAATATGATTGCTTAATTCAGGGAGCAATCCGAGAAATGTCCGGCACAAAAGGATGACCAGAAGGTCGGACAAGCCTCTGTTATGGAAGGAGAAGCAAAGTAAGATATCCTATTATATAAAGTAGTAAGCGTTTTTTGTCTGTCCCGAAGGATCTCGCTAACCGCTAAACCGATATTGTTCTCCTTTAAAGTGAAGCTTCTTATAGGTCCTGGAAAGGTTTTAAACTATTTTTGTGCAGGGTGTCTTCACCCCCTCCCCCAAAAAATATTTTTACTCTTCTGAAACTCAAATTTAAAATGGGAAGATGTTGATTTTTCCCCTTCCAACCTTAAGTGCCCCTAGAGGTTTCTAGGGGCGTAGCCACTAGTTTCTTTTAATAATCTTTTTTCATACTTTATCCGGGCGACTGTGTTGTAAATGATTTTTCGGTACAGACAAATTCACCTTTATATATTACAAAACTAGCAAGTATGCCTCTAGGGGTAAGGTGGGAGTGGTAAATGTGGACCATAAAAAGTTTACTATTTAATTATAATATGATTGCTTAATTCAGGGAGCAATCCGAGAAATGTCCGGCACAAAAGGATGACCAGAAGGTCGGACAAGACTCTGTTATGGAAGGAGAAGCAAAGTAAGATATTTCTTTTAATATTATTTTTTCATACTTTATCCGGGCGACAGTGTTGTAAATGATTTTTCTGTAAAGACAAATTCAACGTGTTCCTTTATTTATTAAAAGCGAGTACTAGCAAGTACGCCTCTAGCTGGGTAAGGTGGAAGGGGTAAATGTGGAACCAAAAAGTTAACTACTTAATTTAAATAGATTATTATATATATATTGTTTAATTCAGGAACAAAACAGCTGGCTCTCCAGAAAATTCGGATGAGAACGAGGTTAAGGAAATCACTGTTATGGAAACACCAGCAAAGTAAGATTTTTTTAAAATTGTTTTTACTACTTTATCCTGGCGACAGTGTTGTAAATGATTTTTCTGTAAAGACAAATTCAACGTGTTCCTTTATTTATTAAAAGCAAGTACTAGCAAGTACGCCTCTAGCTGGGTAAGGTGGAAGGGGTAAATGTGGAACCAAAAAGTTAACTGCTTAATTTAAATAGATTATTATATATATATTGTTTAATTCAGGAACAAAACAGCTGGCTCTCCAGAAAATTCGGATGAGAACGAGGTTAAGGAAATCACTGTTATGGAAACACCAGCAAAGTAAGATTTTTTTAAAATTGTTTTTACTACTTTATCCTGGCGACTGTGTTGTAAATGATTTTTCTGTACGCTAAACCCTCTAATATGAAGTATATCCTTAAAGTTTCTTTTGCCACTCCCTTCCCTTGCCAGTACCTATGAGAAGAACCCGATCGGTTCAGCGGTTAGCAAGATCCTTCGCTACATACAAACAAAAATCGTTTTACTTTGTAGTATAGATTGTTTAATTTCAGGATGGAAAACAAACCGGATTTTGATATAATTTATGAGAACATAAAGAATCCAGGACCAAAAAGCCCAGGTATAGTACAATATTTATACTAGCGACTGTGCCCAAAGCATATAGTGAAACATTTCTGTACTAGGCACTAAGAAAATGCCGTAATACATTGTATTATTACACTAGGTTAGGTTAGGTTAGGTTAGGTTAGGTTAGGTTAGGTTAGGTTAGGCTAGGCTAGGCTAGGCTAGGCTAGGCTAGGCTAGGCTAGGCTAGGCTAGGCTAGGCTAGGCTAGGTTAGGCTAAAACTAGAAATATTACTCTTTCTATTAATACACTAGGTTAGGTTAGGCTAGAAAAAAAACTATTGTAAAATTGAAGTATTTTTTTGTACAAAAAAATAATTTTAAAAAATATTTTAATTTCAGTGTATCGAGTGTCAGATGATGAGCAGGAGATGTTTGAACCACCCCCTCCTACAATCCCGCCAGCATCAAAACTGAGTAGGCGCAAAAGAACTGCAACACCGGGGAAAATCAAGACCTGCGCCCATGGACGCAGTCCCCGAAGCGAGTTGCCAACAAACACAAGACTCATCGAATGCACCTATTTGTGTGCAGACTGCCGCGTCTTCTTTCACAAGAGGCAAAAGGAAAGAAAAGAAGGACAAAAGTAAGCTGATGTATAATAGTCCTTCCAGTCAGATCATATATAAACTATTTGTGATAAAAAAGTGATATATATCAAGATATCTTGAGTCAAAAATATGTTTAACCACCTTTAATTTGTACGTACATTAATCTATATGACAGTTTTGACAGTTTTGTTCTGACGATGAGAATATTCATATAATATTATATTTGAAACCGCTATTCCTATATAGCAAATTTTTGAAAATTTTATAATGGAAAGTAACTTCGTAATATATTTTTCTTGTGTATAAAAATGTTCTAGTATAAAGTACAATTAGAATCCAGATCTCAGCTTAAAACCTAAGTATATTTGTGTTAATTTCTCAGCTTAAACCGATTAAACATGCAGTTATATTATCTGAATAAAACTATGTAATATTTGGTCATTTAAACCACGTCTAGAATTATAGACTAATTAAGAAAATTTCTGTGAATATATACCTATATAGTATCGCGCTATCGTACCTATGTAAATCATTATGTAAAAAAATATGTTTAAGTGTTTCAATCAATAAAGATAATAATGAAAACAATTTTTTTTTTATTTTTGCAATTTGTGTACAAGCGATGTTTTTCTATAATTAAGGTCGTTTTTTACCACTTTCTCGTGATTTTTACCACCCGTTTTTACCACAATTTTTGGTAAATTTTTACCATATTTACCCTATTTCTGGTAAAATTTTACCAATTTAGGGCAAAAATATTACCAGGTGTTGAACAGTTTTACCACTTTTTCGGTAAAATCTTACAGAAATTTGCGGTAAATTTTACCAAAAAAGTGGTAAAAATTGGTCAAAATCTGGTATAAATTTGCGTCCTAAAATGGTAATATTTTACCGGAAATCTGGTAAAATTTTACCGATAATTGTGGTAAAAATCGATGGTAAAAAGCGTGAGAAAGTACCACAAAAAGTGTTTTTACCACGGTTACGGTAAAATTTTACCACCTTTTAAATCGTATAGGCTGGTAAAATTTTACCATAAAAGTGGTAAAAACTAGGTTTTTTTATGGTATTAATTCCGTCCTGGGGTTCTTATTTTCCAAGTTATTGAGCTTTTTTCTCAAAATGTAGTTGGGAAAATCCTTTAATTTTACAGGATAAAACTGTTTTTACTCATATTTGCAGAAAAAAATTGTTACAATGTCATATAAAATATCTTCTTAACATTAAATGTTTTTGTTTAGAAATGGGAACAATTTGAAAAACAAGTTTGATTTTTAAAAACGATATGACGTCAAATTAGGTGAAAAAGATTTTCTATAATATTTGTTATCTTCGATAAGTCAAAAGCCTATTTTATATGACAGATGAGTTAAGATGATCAGTATTATACTATGGTGGTTTTAGGGAAGGTATGAAACCGAATACAAAGGTGGATATTTAAAAAAGCTAGTGGCAAACAAAAAAGCCCTTTTCATACAATACTGAAGAATTAATATTTTACTTCTTAAAGAAATTGGGGGTAGGGGTGGGTTGCCTATCATAAATAAAAAAAGGATTCAGGTAAAATGTTAATGTCATGGAGTGTGTGTAATATTTTTCTCTTGTTGCAAAAATAATAAAAAGCTGGACTCAAGGATTTTTAAATTAAAAGTTGTAAAAATATAACCTTTATATATCCTCCAGAGGACAGGTACAAGGGACGCCCAAGCTTTTAATTTTTTGTTGGTAAAATGAGGGGTTTTAAAAGTTTGAGAGGGTTATCTAATGTATCTTTAAAAAAAAATTTATTGTGGTATTTCAAAGTTTGAGAAGGGTAGGCACCCCTTTACCCCTACCATTGGACGTCTATGACTGGTACAACACAAAGTCTTATAAGAGTGTACATAAACCATTACTTGTTTGATTATTTAATACCCATTAGGAAAAGCATAAGAAAATGTCAACCGAAACTAGGAATCCAATCATATGATTTTTCATCTTTTTCTTTTAAAAAGATTGTAATTGTAAAACCAATAGGACATGGCATTTTACTAAATATTACTGTTTGTGTTATGCTGAAAAGTCCAAGTTTATTTAGGGGGGGTAAAATGAGGGGTTTTAACGTTTGAGGGGGTAAAAACCCCATTACCCTTACTCTTGCTGTCATGCATTTTAGATTAGGTTCAATACAAGTATCTTTTCCCAACTAATATGTATATTTTCCTTGACCAGAACTAGAAAGGAGGATTTAGCCTTTTTATTTATGTAATGTTCTTGCAATTATTTATATTTCGAGGACTTTTTTTGTGAACATTTTGAACATTTGCAGTGCATTTTTTATTTTTAGTAATGTGTTATAAATGAAAGGAAATTTATTTTTTTAGTAGCATCCACTTTTTTTGTCTCAACATATTTCAAAATCCGTTAACATTGTTTTAAACGAAAGGATTTATCCTTACAATAAAGTCAAATTAATTGATTTAAACGATCGATTTGTAGCCTAAAAAATGTTTAACCATCTTTTATTTTGTAGAAAAGTTCTTATTTCATGAAAGAAATATAGAATAATAGAATAATCTTAAAGCACATTTGACAACATTTTTGACCAGCTATTAAAGAAAAAATATGAAAGTAAGATACAGTCAAGATACAGACCACTAAACCAACATGTACAATTCCCCCCTAAATTTTTACTATTTATTATTTCTTTTTGATAAATATCTGTATAGACATTAATTTGATTTCTTTTTTCTATTACTATTAATGTTCTCCTTTTTAAAACTATTATCATCAAAAGTGAAACTTCAAAACAGTCAAATATTGAAAATTGACTGAATTGAAATTAAAACGGTGATTTTTGATAAATATAAATTAAGAATTAGATACATGTGTTGCTTTGTATCTAAAAATTAGCTTGTCGAAAGGATATTTGTTTCCTTAAACTATATTGTTGGTCCTATGCAGTTTAAAGGATTATTTAGAAAATCATTTTCATTTTTAACAAATATGTTTTGTTTGGTGAGGGGTAAGTAATGATAGGTTGTGTGGCTACTATTAACTAAAAGTTATAATCCCTTTAAAAAATTGTTGTTTCGTATGAATAGAACATAAAATCTAGCAACATGTGTGAGCTAAAGTGGAACAACTTGGAAAAAAGACTAGGTGTTTATTCAATATAAAAAATATTAATACTTTTAAAATTTGTAAAATGTTGTAAATATCATTTCCAAGATGATAGCTAGATTATACAGGCTCCTAACTGTATTATATAACATGAGCAAGTACTTTAAGTACTTCTTTGGCCATTATAGATAATGTAATATATTCTGATGTCAAACACTTTTTTCTGGGTTATTGATATCGTTCTTGCTACGCTACTAACTGACAGTTGTCCTTGTAGTTTTGATAATTACTAACATATAGCAATTAAAGTGTGATTTTTGCTATTTTTTTAAATTGACCTACAACATTGTAGGAACACTAAAGGGTTTTAAAGACCTTGATTAAAATAATAATGGGCTTAAAATTGTTTTTACTCTGTGTATCAATTAAAGTAATGAGATGGCACCGATAAACTATGTGTTGGTTGGAGCGAAGATTCTCCATAGTACTTGTATGTCTGTCTGTATGGAGTGTTTGATAATACGTCTATGTAATAAAACTTATAGATATAGTTAAAGTACTCTATGCCAAAGAAGTCACCTATGAAAATCTGTGTCGAAAGTTTTTTCTTGTGTAACTCATTAATATCTATGTATTTCTCTTTAACTATTTATCTAGAAAACTTAATAAGACTCTTTTAAGGCACAATTTAACTTTATACAAGCTTTGGAATTTGAATATCCTTGTTTAAATGTAATTCATTACCCAAAATATTTTTCAATTAAACAGCTATAGTCCGACTTTTCGTTATGTGCATACAAACCTTATATTAATTATATAAAAAAACAATAAACTTAAAGTGTTTTAGATTAAAAAAAAATAGATGTAATACAGTAGAAATAAGGAAAATTTGATTAAGAATGGATTTATTATTACTTAGATCTTACACCAGATTATCATGTAATCTAATAAAATAGAACTTGTAGGTGACTAAAATAATAATCCCCTCCACCTCCCCTATCCACTCTCTTTATACCATCCCCTCCTACTGGATGAAGAAACTGACCAATTTGAGATATCCATGTTAATAACTTAAATTGACGACTATTTTCCCCCTGTCATAATATCTACGTATTTTATATATTCATTCAAATATGGTGATCCTATCAATTCTTTTACAACATAATCATAACTGGTCCAATAGAGTGCTTCAATTAATTTTTGCTCTTATTAAAAATTAAAAATCTTGACTACTTTTACTAAACACCTAATCTAGCTCTAGTTATTAAAATCTAATTTACAGCTTCTTTGTTTCTCATTTAACAGGCTTATTAAATCATCATTAATTAGAACAATTTTTAACACTTTTAAGAGTAAGTTGGCATATGAACAATCGGATGGTTGGAATACATGTGAATAGACATACAAAGAGCAAAACTGCTACATTTTAATTATCGTAAAATAGCGCAGCTAATCTATAATAAAATCAAATATTTTCGAAAAATTTCTACTAATAGGCCGCAAAAGCTTACATAGGCTTTAGACAGGTTTCAACCTATTATTTGTAAAAGACTTTACACCGTCCATCAACAAAAAGGAAGCACTCATTTATTTATCTAAAAGAAAAAGTGCAATTATACATTATGTTTACTTTCAAAGTATGAAATAACAAGTAGAGCGCATAAGTGTCAGGAAGAAAGGTATCATAATACACAAACCTAAAAATGTCTTCAGCCAATATTTATTCACCTTATTAATAATATTATTGTGTATTTGATCAATATTCAAGGAATCTTCTGTCAGGTTTAAGGCTATTTTGCAAGATAGTTGGTTTAATATCATAAAATAAATTGCCATGGGAAAAACAACACCCAAAAATTCTTTTCATTTAAAGCTAAACTTAAATAATGTAAAATGTAAAAGTTATTTTATCATTAACTACCAAAAAGTATTTCATTTTGTGCAATATCCCTTTGTCCGTTATTTACTTTGAGTGTATAAAATAACAAACGTAGTGCAATGTTTTTATGTAAGTTAATTATTGCAATAATTGTAGGGGAAGCCATGCTTTTTAGCTAGGAAGGCATTAGCAACCAACAATAAAGAGATACAGTATCCAAGCAATTGATAATGTAAAGCCTTAGAATTTTTATTCTGTTGACTACATTCATCCCAAAGCATGTTCTTTAAAGCTTAGATTCATTTACATTCCTTTGTTACTATGATGATATTTTAATATGGTAATAATTCCATTTCATCAAATAAGTTATTATTTTTTCTTTATCTAATCCTAGTTGCTGTGCCCCTAGCCTCTAGGGGGGACAGATACGGAAAATAGCCTAAAACCACCATTAGACATATATAAACCTATCCCGAAAAAGAAATATCCATTTATACCAGCCTTTTCCGAGTGCTACAGACAAAAAATACCTTACTTCTTTATATTATAGGATGACCAATCAATTAGCGTGCAGAAATGGGGTGTAGGGAAATTGTAATTGGGTAAATCTGCCTTCCCTGTTTCAGTCCCATTTAATAAATATACCCCTCTGACAAAACCCTGTATACGCCACTGAACCCATCCCTTTATTTGTGATTATTAACCCTGGCCTTCGCCACTTTTTGCTCATTAATTATCAATTGTAAGCGCATATCATATATTACTAAATCAGGGATGAATGGTTGCACATATGGAATACTTTTTTTATCACATCATATCATAGACAGCTCTTCGCGGATATAAAATTAAAATTGATTATATTAAAACCAGTTTTGTTGGACGAAGGCCGAGGACAACAAAGCTGGTAATGGTATCAATTTAATGATTATCATTTAAAATTGTCTATAATACTATGCTATAATACATGAGTTTTCAGTATGGATTAGAACTGTCTCTAATCTAGCGGATATTAATACTTAAAATATGGTTATTAATTAAAATTTGTAACATAAAGAGGTGATTAAGATGATTTACTGCAGAAACATAATATCTTATCCTAAAAATAACTAAACTTAGTAAAATTGGTCGTTGTGAAGAAACACATACTTGAAACCAACGGTGTCTTGGAACAAGGAAATTAAAAGTATTTTTGCAATATCAACTTTATTAAAAACAAAATATTATTTCTTATCAATTATCTTATCTATTACCAATTGCTTTGCCCCAAAACTCTATGGGCTGCAAATCAAAAGATTGTGTTATAAGAAAATAGATTTAAACCATTAAAATCTCAATAAAGACCAAAGAAGAAACACCTTATTGGTCTATCCGTTCAAGGAACTTATTCTGCGCCCCTAGCCTGAAGCATAAACTTTTAACTTTTTAATATTCTATTTGATTCCTCTCCTAACTATGTAAACTCTCATTCTTGTCATTGTGTAATTATCAGAAAGGAAAGGGACAATAGGCTGTTAATTACACTAGTGTCCAAAGTTTTTAATAACGTTGGCTTGACAACTAAGAGAACTTTTAATGAATTTTAGTTGGTTGATTCATTAACGTTTAATCAATAATTGTAATCTACAGAAGAGGGCATTTTGTGTAGTATATAATTGAGTTGGTACATCAATTTATCGGACATTGTCTTATCCCTTTAGATCCGTGGTAATTACACTTTATATAAGGTCATAAAAAAGGAAATTGTTTAACTTGGTTGTTTATACTTTATATATGGTTTCTAAACTTTATAAATTTAAGGTTACCATAGAAAATAAGGCTAAATCATATAATTTTTTACTGTGACATAAAGGTACAGAAGTTCTTTAAAACCATTTTCTTTATTTTTTTATAGAGGAAGTGGTGAAATTTCTAACCTTCTTTTACAACCCTTCTCACACCAGAGCTGTTGATTCAAACCTTTTTTTTTAGATTTTACATCTAATAATAAAAGCAAATTATCATTTCTTTTTTTGAAATGTGTTTTCCCAAAGAGCTGGGGCAAATGTAGTTTAGCTTGCTTTAGAAAACCACTTATCCAATCCATTATTTAACTTATTGTTTGGGTTTTCCAGTATAAACTAAACTTAGATACCAAATATCAAGAATATTAAAAATTAATTGACTGTCTTACCTTTGGCAAGTATGTATATAAAAAACCAAACATACTTTTACATTGAAATTAAAAGTTTACTTATAAAATTATCAATGTTCAAATAATGTTAATGATATAATTAAATATTTCATCATTTCAACTTTTTAGGTCGATGCAAATTCTTTTCCATTGCAATGTAAAGGTTATGAAAAATTCAACTAGCATTGCAACAAGCCCAGGAAGGGAGGGGTAGGGCAATGTAATTCAAAGTGTACAAATTCAGCTTTAAAAAGTTAAACGTAGTGTACTTTTTCACTACATGGTTTAAACGTTCCAGGACAAACGCAGGAGTCCCAAACGCAGGAGTGTTAAAATATTAATTTAATTAAGTATTTCTATACAGATTAGGTTAGGTTAAGATATGAATGTACAAATAAACCCCCCGCAGGGGTTAGGCATTAAAAAACCTAAAAGGTGGTCTAAAATAGGTTAGGTTAGGTTACGTGTCCACTCCTGCGTTTGTCATAGGACATAGAAATGGTTATTGATGTCGTCACCATGTTCCAAGCTTTACATCTATACAAGTTTTATTTTATGCTATTTTATATTCATATTATGTCTTTCATTGACCTTTCCCTCTAAACAAGCCACACTTTCATTTAATTTAAACTGCATCTAAATTAAAAAAGCCAAAAATTTGTGAAAATATTAGTTCTGAGGAAAAAAAAATAAGGAATTGCAAAGAAGAGCTTGCATCAGGCACTGGGAAATTGAATTGAAGAAAAAGTATTTTGATTTTTATACAAAGTTTACATCAATACGATCATTAAAGTGACAAAATTAATTGTTTTACACTTTTGTTATTAATTCAATTTAAACTTTATTCAAAGAAAGTACTAAAAGCATTTGCATAATTTAGTTTTTGTCTATATAGAGTAAATAAGACTTGATATGTCCTTCTTTGCCAGTTGTCATCTGCTGCCTTACCTACGACTATAAATTATTATTTTTTTAAAAAGTGTTTTACAGTTTTTTGCAAGGGGGTGATATCCTATTGCCTATGCAATGGATAGATAGATAGAAATAAAAGTTATGATTGTTGAGTGTTTATGTTACATAAAACAGAATCTGACCAACACTCAAAAAACAGGAATTCTGGTAGAAAGAATAGAATGGAAAAAGATAAAGCAAACTTTGAATGATGAATAGTACAGATGAATGCTTTCACTCAAATCTAGAAGATTAAACTAATGATCAAGCACAGTTATTGGTTGCTTTCTGAAAGGCCATAAATTGCATTTGGTAAGAATAATAGGTTTTTTTAATGCATCATCTTTTAGGCTATTTCATTTCTGTATTAAAATATCTTTATTCCTGACTTATTGACCACACTTATATGAAATGCATCTCTGTAGGCAATGTATATATATATATATATTTACATACACACATTCTATTAAAAGTAGAGACAATAAGAAATATTATAGCCGCTTAATCCTGATGATTCAGAGATAATAGTTATTTCTCGCATCGTATTATAAACGGCTTTCCGCGGATATAAAATGTACAATTATAAGATTAAAACCAGTTTTTTTAGCACCGAGGTGCCAAGGCAACGGCTAATAGTTTTTTCGTATTGATGAGAACCGGTTCCTATCCACCGGATTTAAATGAATACGAGAAAAAAATTACATCCCCCGTATACAATATTTAAAATAGAAGTATAGAGCAAAGATAAGGAATATTTTAACAACGTATTTAATATAGCTAGGATAAAGGCTAAAATACCCATTAAGGGTATTTTGAATTAGATAATTTCAGCCCTAATTAAATGCATATTAATCATTTTGTATATAATCATCCTTCTTATTTTGATCACCCTACTTGACAATAAAAGGTTTTTATATCAGATAACTTGTCTCTGTTATTGCATACAGCCAAATATGATATTAGATAAATTTGTGTCCCCTACACATCACATGTAAGTATGTATGTGTGGTTTATTACATAAATTCCATACTTTTTTATTTTTCCTGAAACTGGGTCACTTTTGCATGTTAGCTTGTTGGTGGATTATTTGTTGCCAAGCCACACTGCAAATGACTTTTGTTATGTTAGTTCCTCTCAATTTTTCGCTTTCTCCCTCTATCTCTCTCTCTTGCATCTCTATTTCTCTTATTCCTGAAAATTATTCCCGCTATATTGAAAGTTAAGTATTTAATAATGTAATAATCTACATAATAATTATACTTTACTTACAAATAAAAGTTGGGCGGTTAAAAATAATTGATTCATTTACCGCGCAATTAATGTTAAACAACAATACCCCTTCTGTAGATTAACATTATTGGTTAACAAGTTTCGCCACTACTAGTTTGGAATCAACTAGAATAAAAGAACCCAAAGTTTTCAGCCAACGAATAAGATAGTGTGGCACCAGTGTGATTTACAATGTCACCTCCCTCCTTGATATTGTATTTAGCAACGATGCCACTCTATAGCTAGGATTTGTCGGTTCGTCTTTAATGTAAAACTAAATACCAGATTATTATTTCAAGAAAGGAAATTATTTTGCAGCTTCCTGATTGTACTCATAATATTCATTATTCATAATGAAATGTATTCAATAATGTGTTTGAGTAATAGAACTGTCGGATAGAGCAAGGGAACTATTATAGAGTATCTTTAGATTTGTTCTCCTTATATGAAATTAACAAAATGTCTATGAGTTTGTAAGTGTTTCTGTCTGCCTATTTGTACCGAAGTATCTCGCTAACCACTGAATTGATAGGGTTATTCTTTATGTAGCTTCTCATGGATCCTGGGAAGGTTCTATTTCGGTGGAGGGTATATCCTCCCTTTCCAGATATATCGCCCCCCCCCCCCTTAACACAAGTGCCCCTAGGTAATGATGAACAATCTACAGGCTTCTACCAAGATAAAATAAACGCATGCTCAATCTAAAACCAATACGTTAGTATTCTGATATAGACTAAATTGGGGCTCTAACTCTAATAGCTCTAGGATCTTAAGAAACTTAAGCTTAAGCTATATAGCAATGGTAAAATATAAATCATATTAAACGCAATTATACTTTAAGAGCCTGTTTTTTAGCTCTAACTCAAATAGTTGTTTTTACTATTATACTCAATCTAGAATTAATTTCTCTATTATTCTAATATAGAATCAACAGAGTTTATGGTGGCTCTAACTCGTCAATATGAGGTTAGATATTATACGAATCTACGCAGGTGTTCATATAATACCTTCAAAAATTGCGCCAAATTAACCATTTACCATTTTGCGGATAAGATTTTCAGAAAAAGGGTTTGTTTTGTTTCAACCACTGCGTACTACTACGTATGTGCACATAAAACAGACAAACAGATGCTAGTAAATATATATTTAAATGTCCATTATATATTGTTAAACTTTTTGATAAAAACACATTTTTTATGATGGTTAGTTTCCCTGGCTCTAAAATATTTTGGTGTTTTATCCATGTATAAAGAAAAATTAGAAAAGAAAATAGTCGCATAAGCCATTTATCCAGTTAAGATCCATAATTTTAATACCTTAAAATAAAGATCAGTTCTTGGCAGGCTTTTGACCATTTTAGATTGGTTAATCTCTTAACCCTAAAAAAAAACTGCTGTTCTCGTCTTTTTTTTCTAAATCCACAATCATAAGTTAAAATATAAAAAAATTTTATAAGGCCTATGAAAAAGAAGTTTTGCAATTTTCAGTAGCAAGCTCCCATTAAATACATTCATATTTGGTTAATGGTAATAATGGGGGAAATTTATGGAATATAAACCCTGCAACTTCCCTTTTTCATACAGCGAGAATGGACATTAACAAGGAGGATAACATCTATAAGTAGCACAGCAAAGAATAAAATACATATTTTTTTAGGGCAGTTGATTAATATCAGTCAAGAATTTAACCCAAGCTGTGGAAAGAAACAGACTGGCTGGCAGACCTTGCTTCGCTACTATGTAATCTATGTAATATTTAGTATATAATAAGGATAATGTATAATAGGGTGGGTCGATTTTGGACATTTTTTTTCTGAGGCCAAAGCGGGGATCTGCACACAATTTATATAGATATAATACACCTCTGGATGATTTAAAATTTATCCTAAGTCTTAAAACCACTGACGACCAAACATTCAATTGTATAGCTATTTGTAAATAGGAGTCAAAAATTTATTGAACCAGAACTATGGCTTCATGGTGCTCCCTGGAAATGCCTTGAGGAGCTGAGTCAGGAACTTTTGTCCGTTTCAAAAAATCTCGTTCCTAGCCTGAGAAAATCTAAAAAACCTCTACAAATTGGACAATTCTCAATAAACCTTAAAAAATTTTGGTTTTTTAGTGATTTCTAAGGCTAGGAACGAGATATTTTGAAACGGACAAAAGTTCCTGATTTAGCTCCTCAAGGCCTTTCCAGGGAGCACCATGAAGCCATAGTTCTGATTCAAAAATTTTTTTGAATGTCGTCTTTGCATACTAATAAGTAATGAATTATATTTTTAAGTGGTCGTGTTCTAAAACTCAATTTTTTAAAATTCTTTTTTGGTCAGAAATGTTTTTAAGGTTAATTTTATCTGTTGCATATCCCTGCTTTGTCTAATTCCGATATGAACCCACCCTAATGTATAACTAACATAATAAAACATACAATAATGAATATTATAATATTATCTAATCTATGTAATATTTAGTATATGATATGGATAGTGTATAACTAACATAATAAAATATGCTCTATTGAATATTATTACAATATTCACATAGTTGAGATTACAACAGAAATTGTGAGCTGAATTTTTAATGAAATATAGTCAGTTATTCATAAACATTTCTTTAATAACTACACTAGCGGAAACGCCCCTAGCATCTAGTGGCTCTTTGTTAGAAGGGGCAAAGAGAGGTTGAAAAATAGCTTAAAACCATCAAAAGACTTAAATCTGAAAACAAAAAAGACTAAAACTATCAAAGAACTTAAGTAAAGCCTGCTCAAAATAGATAACTCAATCGGCTCAGTAGTCTTTGATTATCTTAAGATTAAGATGAAAAGTGCCATCATAGAGTCAAATGCCTTCTTTCAAAGTGCCATGATCTATTTAATAGTAAAACAATTGTCTTCCATCAATAAAATGCTAAAAAATAACCTGTGTTTACATATATAATACTTTACATAATAGGATGAATATAAAAGGTGTTATTTATTTCAAAATCCAGCTTTGTTGATTGACATAATTTAGGATAAATGAAGCTTTTTTCGTTACTTTAACTTTAGTATAGCATTAACTTTTTAATTTTAAGATGATACATTTTTTAGGTAAGATCAAAATATTTCGCTTACCAAACTTACTCCCCATATTAAGGTGCCCCTACAACCCTGGTCATTCACGTCTAACAACACTAAATTAACATGGCTAAGCTGAGGAAAATTATCCTCATTATAGATAAACTAAAATATTGTTTTCTTTAATATCTTTGTGTGTTCTAAATATTCCAAGATTTTTCTTTGGTAACTTTGTTTGTGAACCAATCAGCATCTTATTTAATACCCTAATTTTTTGTAGAATTATTTAATTAAACCAGGAATCAAACTTATTTTTTTATCAATAAAAGATGTGTCTAACATTTGGCTAAATTCATATTCTGTACAGGGGAAATTTATTATTTCAAGCATAAAAGGGGGAGTAGAGATAATGTAAGTTATATGACCTTTCTTGGTAGGGAACACATTATATATTAGTAATTTAAAACTTAGCGAGGGTATTATACATTCATACAAAATAGCTAATAATATAGATTTTATGCCTATAAAAAAAACAATTTGTGTATCTTTGGCATTTTTCAATTTTATAGTTCTTCATTTGTTTTGCCAAAAACGTCACACATTAATTCAAAGATGTTATCTGGGATTTGTATGTCTCTAAATTATTTTTACACCAAAAATTTTAAGAACACAAAATATGTATAACTAATTTTAAAAGTATATGGAAGAATTAAGTAAATAAAGTTATGTATTAAAGAGCCAAATATTTAAAAATTAAATTTTTTCGACTATAAAAAATATTTTATCAAATTTTCTAATTGACCTGTGCTAAAATGAATTAACACTTTCTTTAGAGAATATACAATGCATATGTTATCAATCCCTCACTCCCACTTTAGAGTCCCCACCCCCATTAATTTGACCGCTTTGTAAAAAGTCATAAAAACTTTCATGGTTACCATATCATAAACAATAATCAATGTAAAATTTTTGCATTCTAATTTGATTAAAAGCTTTAAACGAAAATGACGCCAGTTAAAAACTAAAAATATGCAGAAATTTGTTATTAAAATATTTTGCATAATTTTGAAATTATCAAAAATTGGTAACCCTGATATAACCCTAAACATTCAGTCGGGAAATTATCTCATGGCGAATAGACGAAGTAGTTGTAAATATACAATGTCTTCATGATATCAGGTATTTCTATACTTAATTATTGGTTTATGATAAAGGCATTTATTTATTTACTTTAATTTGTATTATGTTCATTTTAGATTGTTCTGTTTAAGAAATATTATTAACGTAACTGAAGTCAATTCTATTAAAATTATTATTACTAGTTGCTTTGCCCCTAGATTTTAGGGAAATGTGAAGGGGTCAGAAAAATAGCCTAAAACCACACAAAAGAGATTTGTAAAGCCTCCCTGAAAAGTACAATTAATTTGGACTTCCAATTTCGGGCTAGATCTTTATCTACAAGTAAAAAAAACTATCCTATTTTTAAAGTAATAAGATTTTTTTTGTCTGTAGCTTAAGATTTCGTTAACTACTGAATTGATATAGTTCTCCATTATATGAAAGCTTTTCATAGGTCCCTGGGTGGTTTTAGCTACTTAATTTTATAACTAAGTTTGTTTTTTATGCTATTTTCTCACTTTCTTTACCCTCGTATACAAAGCTCCTATATTCTAGTAGCGCAGCCGCTTGTATTACATAAGTTGTTAATAAATTCAATATTAAATCCATATTTTTTTTTACAGATTTCGAATGAAGCTGCAAAACAAAATCCACAACCACACATAGACATCAAGAAAAAGTTGCAGTTGGAACAAACCCCGCAGATTCAAGAAAGGAATCAGTAGGAATCAGCAACACCCTGTCTAACCCACTTTCAACTAGAAAAAAGAAACAGCCGCAGCAATGTGATTAAAGACTTGGCTATTAAGCCAAAGACATAACTATCAAAGTGAAAAAGAATACCAATTAATTTTATTTACAAACCAGAAACAGCCGCAGCAATGTGATAAAATACGTAGCTATACCAAATCAAAGATATAACTATAAAAGTGAAAAAAAGTATACAAATTATTCTTAACTATATCAAACCACAAACAGCCGCAGCAATGTGATTAAAGATGTAGCTATACCAACCCAAAGACATAACTATAAAAGTGAATAAGAATACAAATTAATTTTGTGAACCAAAAGATATTAAAATTGATTAATATGTAATTTTTAAATGTGCAATTTAAAAAAAATAAAGTTTAAAATCTAAAGTCTATTATGTTGTGTTATTTATTATAGTTAGAAATATATTTTTTGTTTAACCAAATATTATATAGGTTTCTGGTGTATATGTATTATCTATAATGTTTGTCAAGGAAGCTTTATATTAGTCAACGTCATTAAATGTGGGAGTACTTTTTGAATAAAAATAATTTTGGGATGGGGGCCATCCCACAGAAGCAAAACCCCTCAGTGCTAGGGACGCCGCAACCGCAGTATTTTCCGTTTTACCTTCTCTTTTCTGTCTATTTTGACTTCTTCCCCACATTAATGTTTCCCTTCTCATAGCTACCCTATTTTTTTACCCTTCCCTTTTTTCATATACATTGCTATTTTCCTTTACCCATTTTACTGTCAACCTCTTTTTTATACTGCCTCTTTTTAAGGGATAAATTAAAAGATTTTAAAAATATATTTTAATTTGAAGTGATAAAGCTATTAGAAATTTATCTTTTACAAATCTCATTTTTTAATTACTAAAAAGGTTATATTTAACCCTGTTCTGGGTAATGACAATGTTACTTTGATTAATTATTATTTTAAAATTTGTAACCTAATCTTCATCCAATTTAGATATGGCAAAATCGTATCTTCGCCAGATATGGCTAATTATAACTTGGGGAATATAAATTTTCATGATACGACAAATTTACTTAAACTTATACTAATTTCTGAACCTTTTCCAGACTATAGAAACATCTGGACATATGGAATTCGTATGGCTAATGTCTTATTTTAGTGTGGAGAAGCTTCAGAATTAATTTTCTAAAATACCAGGGAAATAGACTTATATGCCTTCCTTTAGCGACTATATATATAGTATTAGTGTTTTGGTCTAGCCTTTTTTTCTTGAAAATTGTTGAGTAAGTTTCTCATGTTCTACATTCTACTTTAAACCTAAAACAAGAAACTATTTTACAGAGTTAAGTTTTAAAGAAAAAACAAGGGCCATTATATTCAACGTAGGTGCAATAAAAAAAAAAACTTTATTACATTGTAAAGTTTAAGAAAATCTAGGTACATTCAAAAAGGATATGTCATAAAAAACAAAAGATAGAACTCAGAGAGAGAGGGGACATTATGATGTTTATTACACTAGTCCCAAAAGTTTTTAAACAATGTTTTCTTATTCGTTTCAATAATTGTTAAGAAAAGTATTTTTGTGTATCATCATTGCGGATTTACATCAATGTATCGGCCATTGTCTAATCCCTTTGAATCCCTGATAAACTGGTGACAGAACAAATCAAATTTTTGCAGCACACAATAGGTTGATAGATCTACTGACTAAGACTTGACACTTGTAGAGCATTCACGCTTCTAAAAAAAAGTTTTCAATGTTTGGTTTGCTCTAATTTTGTAAAACAAACTTTTTTTGGCAAAAAATTTGGTTATATTGAAAACAAAATTAATTTACCACTTTATTTTATTAAATGAACGATTTAAAAAAACATTTATTTTTGTATATTTGTTTAATTACTGAAAAGGAGAATATCCCTAAAACTAAAAATAGTTCCTCGAAAACCACAAAAAAGTATTAATTTTAATCATACTTCTTGATGGAAAGAAGGAGATATTTATAAAATAGACTTTTTCATTAAAAAAATCTTACTCATTTTACATATAAAAAATACAGTCTTTAAGTCCCCATATTTGTATTTAGATTTAGATTTACATAATTTTTATTTTAGTCAAGATAAAGCATAATAACTTGAGGTAGTTTGATATTGTTAGCAAAGTATTTGTTTTGTATTCCTACCATTTCAATTAAACCACATTAATTGTTTGTGTTTGGAGTAAGTAGTAGCTCTTCTTCAATTTAACTATCAGGAATAAATGTTAAGTTTATGTCATGTCAAAACTTGTGGCATTTTAAAATATTTTTAAAAATATTTACTTAGACTATATAGCCTTAATTGGTCATTTGTGTCTTATTAGCGACTAGCGGCTGCACATCTTGCCTCTTAGCTTAGGCTCTGAATTCGAAAAGGGTAAAGAAAAAAAGAAAATGGACTAAAAACCAACCAAACTAAATCAAAAAAATCAATTAGCCTAGAACCATCTATCGACCTGTGTAAAGTCTTTCTTAAATGAAGAAACCAATCTGTTCAGTGGTCTTAAGCAAAATCTTATGCAGAGAACAAAAAAACCTTGCTACTTTATATAATAGGTCTTTGTAGTTCAATGTTAACAAAATAATGACCCACTATTTTTTTTAATGTGTTTATAATTTAATTTAATGGTTTTCTAAATTTTATAAATCTTTATTAATCCAAGTATTTGAATGCCTGCCTGTATCTCTGGCCGTTTATATATTGCAAAACAAATTTGGATATTTAGGATGCTTTCTGGTTTTAGGCTATTTTTTTCGGATAGTGAAACACTGTTTTCCAGGAAATTCGCCTAATTGTAGCAAAATATCTCACTAATTTCATTTTACAGAGTATGGTTTTAGTCCATATCACAATGGATTGAAACACATACCTTCCGGACATAATCCTTCCCCATCAAAGAAAAAGAATTACAAATAAAAACAATGAGGAACTTAAAAATCATAATTTTGTCTTAAATTATACTCATTATATTATATTTTTACTTATTCCTTTTTTACTGCAATTCCCCTAAGGAAAATGTTTTTCTTTAGGGGGAAATTAAAAGTTAAAACAATGACTTCTAGAAAGTAACAAATTAATGTATGCCATTTCTAATTTAATTTGACGTTAATGGATAGTATTAAATTCAAAAGGTGAAAATTTATTCCTTTTTTTATACGATAAACAAAAGTTGACAAAATAAAATTTTAAAGTTGAAATACTTATTTATAAGATCTGTTGTTAATTTGGCTTTAATCTTGTAACTATGTACATATAAAAGTACCAGAATATCTAGATATCACTCGACCAATTTGACCCTCGTTTACAGTAAAGGTCCAGGGAAAGTTCATAAATATATTTTTAGTGGAGGATACTTCGACCCTCTCATGAGAAATAGTCACTTTGAAAAATCTCCCAATTTAGATCTAATATGGAGATTTGAAGTTCGACTGAAAACTCCCTTTCGTTTCTTCAAATGCCTCTAGGGGCATCCAGGAGTAGCCACTAGAAAAAAAAGCATACTAACATAAGTCTATAATGTTTTTTGCTGATTTAAAAAAGAAAATATCTGTATTTTAAAGCATTGATAGTTGATTTATTGAAGCTTTCTTAATTTGATAATCCCCTGGAAATTCTTTATTAATATTGGAGCGTCCAAAATTAGAATCCATTCCATTATCTACACAAATTAATGATTCTACCTCATTTAATGCACAAACAGGGGTAAATAATTTCACCTAATCTAAAGTAAAATTTCTTTATGAAGAAGGCTGATTCAACTGCAAAAAATATTTTAATACAGGGAGGGAGTGGCCATTGGACTTAATTATACTGGTCTCCATAGTTTTATAAACATACAAACTTTGTAGTGGTTTCAACCGCCTAAAGAGATAGTGAAAGAAATTGCATCCTCCCTCCCCCCCCCCCTCTTCCAAAAAATCTAATATTGTAACAAGGTAAATAATCAATTAATTACATAATTTGTTTTTCAAGCATACATTAAACAATATGGACATATTTTATTTCAATAAATCAATATATACCCCTGAAAGATGCATTTTTAGGAAGAAATCTTTGAGCTTTGCAACGAATGATTAGTGGCTTCGATATGTTATACCTATTTATTTACTGATAAACTAAATAAGGGCAACAGCCTTTATTAGTTCTGACTAAGAAATCATGTTTTTAAAATACCCAATTTAGTTACTTAAGATTTAAATTGACAAAATATTAATATTATAAGTTCCTATGATTTTTTTTATTTTGGTTATTTAGTGAAGGAATATATAAAACCATCAGTTTCTACCTGTCCAGTTTTGGTTTTGTGCTCCCAGCTGTTTATGTTCTATTGCCATTTTGAATATTAATGACATATGAAAACAATTTCCTAATTTGTTTTAACTTTTGGTAGTGTATTTTGATTTTCAATGTCTCCTCTCTCCCTGGAAAATTGTATCAGCTCTCAAAATAGAATTACCAGCCAACCTTCAAAGTTGGCTACAGTAAAAGTGTCTGACTATGACGTCAGAAAAAATTAACAATTAACCAATGAGAAGCCAGTATTCACAATGGTAAAATATATAGCGGCCTCTCATTGGTTAGTTGTTAATTTTTTCTGACGTCATAGTTAGACACTTTTACTGTGGCCTTCAAAGTTTCAATCTGAATTACCATTCAAATTAAAATTGACGTACGTACTTTTTTTTTGCAAAAATGTCAACAGTCCTAATAACAGAAAAATTAGCTTTAAAAATACAATGGAAAAGCTAAAATTAAAAGAATAAAAGAAATAAAAAGTGTATATAAATTGTAAGATGTCTGGTAGTAAAACTAATGACCGGAAACAAAAAGACTCCTCAACTTTTATTGTTTTAATTTTGTTGTCTCTTTTCTTTTTGCGTGCAGTGAAACTACACTCTAGACAAACTTCATTATAGGCCAAGAAATTCTACATCAATAATATATTTGCACATTGCACAATAAAAGAATAAGGTTACCCTCAAGTTGCAAATATACCACAATCGAATGTTTTAAGAATAATGGATATTTGATGATTAATTAAAGTTGGGTTAGGTTAAGTAAAGTTCAGCAGAGCCCCGCAGGGATACTACCTCTCAGTGAAAGAACACCAAATGGTTAGATCTTCCTCCCGAATATAAAAAAGTGTTTATTTAAAAACAAAACTTTAGGGAATAGGTTTCTGTGTTTCAAAAAGGGTTTAAGTGGAAGCCCATGTTAGAAGGTCTATCCATCTAAAAAAAAATTTATGGGTAAAAGAGAGACATGTTTTTAAGAAGACAATATCATAACTTACAGACAAATTGTTTTCGTTTTTAGGTGCAATATTCAATTTTAATGTTTATAAAGTGTTACTTTATATATCTTTGGTTTTGCAGCTAAAAAGTTTGTGGATACATTAGTAGTTACCATATCCCTTTTTCACATAAAGCTCAGAATGGGTAATATTTGTTTAAAAGGCTGTCCATCAAATTTGAAAAAGAAGAGACAAAGAAATCTTTCTTCCTCTATCATATCCCTCTCTTACAATATAGCTCGAATGAGTAATATTAGTTTTAAAGACTATCTTTAATCTTTCTTCAAGTGACATATCTCTGTAAACACAATAAGACTCGAAGTGGGTAATATTTGTTTGAAAGGCTATTCAATTTGAAAAAAAGATAGGACAAAAAGTTTTCTTCAAGTGTCATATCTCTGTAAAACACAATAAGACTCGAAGTGGGTAATATTTGTTTAAAAGGCTATCCAATTTGAAAAGACAACAACTCAATGTGAAATATCTTGCACCCGAGTAGTCATTTACGCCCGGGATAAAGGGGGAGTTAATTTTAGTTTTAAAATATAATAAGTATTTGACACTGTGCTGTCTTTTAGTGAGGAATATTGGACTGAAAATTATATTGGTCCCTAAAGTTTTAAAAACTCTTTTTCTCACACTTAAAAACTTGGAGGATCTTTATTACGTCTTGATTAGGTTGTTCAAAAGATATATTATTATTAAGAGGTAGTTATGTTTATCACAAATGTGTAGCAATTTATCGTCCATTGTCTTTTCTATTAAAAACCCCGAGTTATTTGTCTATGCTAATATCTAAACAAAATGTGTAAAAATTAAAATTTTACTATCTACATATTACATAATCCTTTATTCCTGAGTTTTAACATTTGAACCAAAAACAGAGAAGCAAGATAGGCAATATAAAACAAAAATAGCTGGATATTTGTGTTCATACATATCTACCAATAAGGATATTAAAGTTGAAAAACAAAGCCAAGAATGGACTTAGGATATTATACGTGGATATATTGACATTGGAATACTTGTAGTCAATTTAGCTAGCTAATATAGACCTCATTAGTTGGTCATTTCGTTAATTCAGTAGGATTTGATGGGGTAAAGGGTGTGGATGAAGGGTATCGTTATTTTAACCAGCTCTGAACATTATTTCATCAGAGTGCTTTAAAATTTGGTGCAACATCCTAGTAATAATATATCGATTAAGCCAAGATAGGCAATAAATAAAACTTATAACACTTTTATAGAGGAATAAGCTCCTTTGGTAAAACCTTTAACTTTCAAACTGTAAATATGGTTCCACTAAAATTTGCTAAAAATATATTATTATACATACTGCATAAACATATGCGGATAGATAAATAGAAACACATCGAGAAAGAAAACAAGATTTTGTTTACCCAGGGAATTATACTGGAATTATACTCACATTTAAACAAATATAAGGTTTTATCACCTACCTATTATAATCCTAGGAAAACTTTCTTGTGTAACTTTTTATAATAAAGTCAATAACACAAGATAGGTATACTTGTAATATTGCGAAATATGCACTAGTCTTAATTTGGATATTTTTTACCTTCATAGATGTAAATCAAAAATGCTGCTCTAAAAAATCTTACCTAGAGTTATTTTTTAAATCTATCATATCAAGAGAGAGAGGGACAATGGGCTGTTTATTACACTAGTCCCCAAAGTTTTGTAATGACGTTTTCTTATTCGTTGGCTTTAGAACTTTGAGGACTCTAGTGAATTTTGATTGGTTGTTTCTTTAATTTGAGTGTTCAAACGTTTCAACCACAATTTTATGTATCATAATTGGGGATGTACAATGTACATCGATTTATCGGCCATTGTCTTAACCATTTAGATCACTGATCATATCTAAATTGAATCATCATAAAATATCAGAATTTCAACATTCACTAAAGGACATTTTGACCTTATGATAATTATCATAGAGCTGATACACTTCCAAGGCTATACCTTAGTGTATATAAAGAATATATTGGACGTAGTTTGCTTTCTCAAATTTTTGATTATGGAACTGTCAGTTAACGACTTACAAGTCCTATTTAAAAATGCTTTATTGCATTTATAATTTGTTTAATCATTCAAATAAATCAATTCAAATAGTTTATTGTTTTTAAGACAAATGCATAATTTTGTCCAAAATTTGAAAAGAAAAGTCCATTGTGAAATAAGTTTGTTGATATTGTATAGATTGGAAATCCTATCAACGGTTGTATCTACAAATCACTTGTTATTATTCGCTTATCGATGCTTAGAAATTTGATCTGTAAAATGAAAGTGTTTCACAGTTATATAATAAACCTAAATAACTACTAATCCTAATCTACTATTTATTATTTTTTAAGAACAATGTATTTATGCTTCTACTAAAATTTTAGCATTTAGACAGACACACACTTTAATTGACAAATATAAGCCAAACAGGCAGCTTTTTAAATCAGTATATAAAACTGTTAAGAATTTTAATTTCATAAAAAAATATTGAAAATGTAAAATATCATCTACAAGGAAATCAAAGTTTTTTTTTTTATTTCAAAAGAGGGTACACAATTTTAAAAGTAAGTTAAAACCAATTTTTGGGGTGTTAAACACCCTACCTATCACATCCTTTAGATGACCTTGATTAACAGTAACCTAATTTTAATGCAAAAATAATTGATTTTTATAACAAGCTACAATTTTTTTAAAACTTACTGTTTTTGGATTGAAAATATTACATATATCCTTATTACTATTTTTGGGTTACCATTCCTTAAATGGTATATTACCCCATATCCTAATGTAATAAAGAGTGTAGCTACTCAAAGAGTGATTCGTAATGGCCTTATTACAACATTTCATTTAAATAATGCTAACCCAAGTGGATAGTTAAAATCCTGTAGGAAAGTTCGATGTTCAGACTTAACCTACCCTAATTTAAAAGAATATTTATCAAAACTTGCGGCTACTAACTTTATTCGAAACCTCCTTTTTTCTAGAGATGATTTCTCTTGAAAGAGTAGGGGTTCCATTCCATCCCCCAAAATATTTATGACCTTTGAGAATCTACATTGAAAAGGAAAACCAAATCAGTCCAGTGCAGCGGTTACCAAGATCCTTCAGTGCAAACATGGTGGCATCCTATCCTTTTTATTTAAGAATTGGTAGTTTAATCATAAAATGAGAAAAATATTTTGTCCTTGCTTATGTTCTTATGGCTATTGTTATCCTTGTTTTTCTCATGGTCTATATTTGAAACTCGATGATATTCTTAATGTGGAAAAGGTTCACATAAAGATTGATATGTTATCTAGGGGTCAGAGTGATAACACAAAACTACATTTAAAAAAATACATCTTAGCAAAAAAATTTCATTGAAGACATCTTGGTTATATATATATTGTAGTAGCTAAGTTACCCTATAATTAGATAAAATATGTATGTCCGTCTGTACGTAATAGTCAAAAGGATAAAAGTAATTCACGTTGATTGCTGAACCGTTCTTAAATTTTATTTTTATTGCTGTTCTAGATGAATAGAATGGTTCT
Organism: Acartia tonsa; assembly: GCF_053477335.1. Lineage (NCBI taxonomy): Eukaryota > Metazoa > Arthropoda > Copepoda > Calanoida > Acartiidae > Acartia > Acartia tonsa. The sequence goes on along the minus strand of NC_137262.1, from coordinate 32,225,292 downwards.
TGTTAAATTTAAATGATAGGAAGAACATAATTGTTACTGCTCTCCTATGCAGCTATTTTATTGAATTGACTGTTTTATATGAACCCTTTAACTAGGCCTGATTTGAGTATAATGACATGGTTGTGTTGACACATAGGGGACACCTCCCTATAATTACCAGATACTTTTCATCACCCATATACCTCCATTTACATAAACCAAATGGTTGCGTCCGTAGCTCTTAATATGTATTTGTGTCTTTTAGGTGTAGAAATTAACTGTTTTTACATTCTATTTTATAAAGGGAATTTTTTTTTTTTTTTATTTATTTATTCTATTTTTAAAAAAATTGTTTCCAATATACTAGCGGCGAAGTTGCTAGTATTACACAAAGCAATAATTAGAGACAGCAAACTTATACAATGTAATACATATATGTGAAAAAAACGTTAAGCTTAAATTTCTTTATCCGTGAAATCTTATACAACCTAACTAAATGAAACCCTTGTGGGCTGAATTACAATGGAACCTAAAATTAGATATTTTTACATTGTCCCAGAAATATTGCCCAAGATTAATTTGTAATATTTTATCTTTCTTTGTCCTATATCACTATATTTCTGGATATCAAGTTTAATATTTAAATTCCTATTTGTGTATAATTTCTAATCATCCTTTGCTGTACTCCTATGTACTAATCATAGATTTGGCTATAATTTTATATCATCCATAGTCCTATCCCTGCATCCCTGAGAGTATCATGTTTGATATCTGTACGCCTCTAGATTTGTTAACTTAACCTTGGGTTTTATAACATGGTTTTATCATATTACTGCCAACCATTTGGAAATATTTATTAGAAGTTGACGGTTGTACAATCATTCCCTAATTATGTAGCTGCAGTACTGAAAAAAAGATATTCATATTTTCATATTTTCTAATAAAGTGAAACTTGAAGCATTATAAAATAACGGTGCACCACATCTTCTCCCCCACTTACTGGATTAACAAACTTATCAATAAATAAGGTCTATGATAGCAACCTAAATTGACAACAATTCTCTCACCTGTCATAATATCCACTTATATTCAATATACATTACTGAAAAATAACATGATGTTTTTGTGTTGCTATTTGTTTTAACTTAAAATTAACTTAAAAGTAAAAACACAAATTTCTATTATATGCATTTATGTAAATACGCCTTGTTTGTTTAAATAATTTTTTTTTAGAAAGTTACCAAAATATATCTAATTTGATATTTTGATAAAATCAAGGCTCTGTAAATATTTTGAATATAAAATTTCCTTTTTGAATATTTTTATAATATGTTTACATTATATTAATGTCATATATTTATGTTGTGATGTCATATATTTAAGTTTGCAGACCATATGTTAATTGTTACTCTTAATTGCTCTTTAATTGCTCTCAGAAAGAATAAAGAGAAAATATATTTAAGTGAGTTGATATTGAGAGTCCTAACATAGAACCTTATCTGGTTTGGGTTCGAGTCTTTATTAAGACCAATACAGCTATTTACAGACATCCTACTACTTTAGATAGTTTGCACAGACAGATATTCTACCCCTTCAAAGTGCATAGTTAATTAATACATTGTATTAATTAAACAGACAGTCATCCTGTTGTTTGGTGTCCTGATATACAGACAGACATCCTGCTACTTCAGAACTATCCAGCTTTGAATAATCAGTAGTTTTGACTTATTAACATATTTAATCATTTCTAAATATAGTATCAACATATAATCTTATTTACTCAAAAACTGCATTTAATCCAATATAATAAATACTTAAAAATCTGTTTGCATTTTGAATTGAACATTAAGTCTACTCTATCATTAACTTATGTAAGTCTGTCTATATCACATTTGGCGCAGTCTTATTGTGCTACGTGTTATTTAGACCTGCTGCTGAGTTAAGGGTGGGGGAAGTGGTGTTTAATTTGAAGTCACTCACTTTTTGAGATATTTTTTTATCTCGGATTTTTCACAGTTTTGTTTTAATTTTTATATTTCTAACTTGATTTATATTTCAGGTTTCTGTGGAATTTCATTCTTTAACTCTTTTGATCTAAATTTCACGGCGGATCTAGTTCCAGTGCTCGGATATGGCTGATGGAGACAAAGGAGAGCGGGGTAAAACTGAAGGCAAGCGTGGACGGCCGCCTAAACGTCCTCGGGAGAATGACAGTCAGGATGATGATGGAACTCCCGAACATTGGGAGGAGGAGGATGCTGCGGCTGAGGATGCTGGTGCAGGTGCCAATGCGAATGTGGAGTTGGCGTTGGGCGAGGTGGAGAATGACGTTGTGCCTGAAAGCATAAAAAAATATGTTAGGGCAATGTTGCAGGAGCATACGACTGTCAAAGATCAGGTGGATAAGTTAACGGCGGCGAATAAACGGCTGGAGAATAAGGTGAAAGAGTTTAAGAACTCTGATGAGCATAAGAAGTTAGGTTATGATGTTGATTTGGCTACTATTAAGAAAAAGGTGGCGCAATTGCCAGTGGATGGGGATATTAGCGGTTTTTTGTATGAAACAAGTATGGGGGCTAGTGTATCTGCAGTCAAGGCGACGGGGGATGATTCGTTTAATACATCTTTCATTAATCGTTTGAGTGTGGAGGCTAAATTGGATTCTACAAATTTTGAGGCTAAAAGAGGGAAAAGTGCTCCTGGACATTTGAAGTTTTCGCAGATTGAGTTTTTAGGTCCTGTTGGGAATGGAAATTGGATGAATGTTCGTGAGAGTTGTCTGACCGAATATGAAAATCAATTGTTGGATATATTTCCTTTAATTGAGGAAAGGGCTGAAGTGCTTAAGGCCTATAAAAAGGTGGCCGGCGGTAGTGTAAGCCAACAGACTGTAGAGGAGCAGTTTAAGGAGTTTTGTCTTGTAAGAGGAGTCAAGTGGGATAGTGATTTTGTGCGGGATGCTCCATTTTGGGATGGAAACATTGATTTTGAGGATTATTTCTTATCCTTATGGAGGGTTGCTAGGTTCGCAAAGTTGGAGGATCCTATGCTTTTCAAGGACATCCTGTACAATAGGATTTTTGAGTGCAAAGGGAAGAAGATGGGGAGGTTGATTACGCCGGAGGCTAATGCTTCCTTAAGTGCTTTAGGTTATTACCTGTTGATAAGAAGGTTGGTGATACCCTTTGCTGATACAGAGTCGGCTACCGAATTCTTTTACGCCCTGAAACAAAAGAGTGGTCAGAATGTGGATGTGTTTTTCAATGCTAAATTGCGTCTGTTTAGGCTTATGCATCCTGGTCAAATTTCTAGACAATCTTGGCGTGATTTCTATAATAATGTGGCTAAGAGTTTGCTGTTTTCTGATTTAGCTAGAGATATGGCTAATTTCATTGAATCTATGCATTACCTGGAAGATTACAGTGCTTTTTTGACTTATTTGATTCGCAGAGGTCAGCATTATGTAAGCTGGGCTCGTTCTGGACACGTATCACCTGAAAATGTAACGTCCTGTTAATCTCAGGCTATGGAAGGGTTGAGGCTAGAGGATTCTAGGGAGGTGAAAGCTAGGCCTGTAATCAGTGAAGTGCATGTATCTGATATGGAGGGCAGGACTGAGATTGGCGATAATAATGCGTGGATTGAAGGGGATGATGATATTCCTTGGGATCAGGTTGAGAACGTGATTGGGGCTCTGAATTCGAAGGCTAAAACTATGATTTGTTGGTATTGTGGGAAAAAAGGTCATGTAGTGGCTAGTTGCTGGCAGAAGAGAGATGGCAAGCCGCCAGCTCCTGATTCTCGCATAGGAAAGACCAAAGCTAAGTTTTTCTCAGCCGGTAGCGAAAAGAAAGAGGGTCCTGGAGTGCCTAATAATAGGGTAATACCTGAGCAGTTTCTGAAGAAGACAGTCAATCAGGTGGGGCCTGTTGTGGATAGGTGGGGCAATCAGGTGGGGCCTGTTGTGGATTCTGAAAAGAGCAGAGATGAGAAACAGTATGAGGCTATGATTGCTGACATAGCCAGAAACAATTTCCAGCAATATCCTATGTAATGGATATGATTTATTTGATGTATAAATCTCATTCTAGGATGAAATTTATAGATCGTTCTTTTATTCATATTCATTATATAGGCTATAGTACTGTAAATAGTTAATTTTGCTGTTTTGTATTTACATTATTGCTTTCAACTTTATAAAGCATTACTGTCTTGTTTATTCGTCAGTCAAGGTGTGATCGTGTTAATGAAAACATTATATATATATATTTATATATATATATATATATCTACTATATATTATTTTTTGATAAGTACCTATGCAAGGTTGAATACTTCGAGAGGTACTTACCTGTATAAAAAAAAACTTGGAGTGTAGCTGTGTGATGCTGGTAGTTTGGGAGATGTACAGGATTTCATAAATTGAACAGTATGTTGGCGGCTGGTGACAGATGAGGGGCTGACTGCTGTGTAGTGGAATGATGTATATCTAAATATATGGATATATTAATTATAATGACTAGTGTTTTCAAGAGATTGTGAAGTTTTTGAAGATAACGAAAATGCCTATTTGTGCGGATTTAGAATTTCTTGTGCCTGGGGCTGATATTCCGGTGAAGGAGTTAGGAATTATTGATACAGGAAATAATTTTAATTCTTTGATATCTAGAGAAATTCTTGATAAACATGGAGTTGAGTTTTGTCCTGCTAAATTATCAGCATATTCAGTAGATTTAAAGAAAGTTAATATTATTGGATATGTTGAGTTGAAATTTAGATTTGCTGGAACTCAAGCTGTGTTTACGGAGATATTTTATGTACCTGAGGTGACGAGTAGGTTGGTAAATCTTGGATCTGATTTCCTGAAAAAGAATAAAATTAATATTTGTTTGGATGAAGATAAGTTTGAATTTTGTGGGGAATCTGTTCCTATTAATTCCTGTTTACAGAAACAGGTGGTGGCAGAGATACAGAAAATTCCTATTTTGTCCGGACGAATGAATTCTGAAATTCCATCTAAACCTACCTTGCCAGGGATAAAGGAGGGGGGTGGGTTTGGAGAGTTATATTCAACGAAGTATAATGTGAAGTTGCTGGATAAAACTATTTTTTATCCTGGAGGATCTACCGCTGTGGTGCATGTGACTGGATTAAAGAATGATGGGCTTTGGTACGTGTCCCCTAGTTCTTCTAAGATGACAAGTGGCAATGGGATTATGATTATTGAGGGGGTGTATCAGCCACGAAAAGATGGGTCCTGTGTGGTTAATGTGGTTAATGCGTCAATAAAACCTATTACCTTGCTGAGAAATGTGAAGATGGGGCATTGTTTCATCATGGATAATCAAGATGTTACCTGTAATAAAACAATTAATGAATTGGATAAGCCAGAAAAGTTGTCGGGGCAAAAAATGCATGAACGGGTACAGTTTATTATTCAAAAATTGAAGTTAGATGAAAACCAGATGATTAAGGAAAATCCAGAATTGAAACCCAGGATTATTAAAATTTGTTTGGAAAATTTTGATATCTTTTCAATGAATGATTCAGATATTGGTGATTGTAGATTAATGACATATAATATAGAATTGTTACCTGGAGCTAAACCTGTGAAGGCCAGAAATATTCCTTTGAATCCAGAGTACGATGCTAAATTGAAGGAACAGTTGACCAAATGGCTGGATGCTGGCATTATTGAGGAGGGTTTCTCAGATTGGTCCAGTCCTATCTTTGCTGTGAAAAAGAAGGCTGCACCTGGAGCAGAGGCTAAGTTGAGGTTTGTCATCGATTTCCGCAACCTCAACAACGTGACTAAGCGGGTGGCGTGGCCGCTGCCACTGATCTCGGATAATTTGACGAAGCTGGGTTCTGGCAAGGTGTTCAGTACTCTTGATTTGACAGCTGCCTACCATTCGATGACTATGGATGAAGACTCTAAACCGTTAACAGCTTTTAGTGCAGCAAACAGGATGTATTTGTTTAACAGGTTGCCATTTGGGTTGTGTAATGCACCCAGCCTGTTCTGTGCTCTGATGGATAAGGTGCTGTCTATCCTGCCAGGTATGTATGGATTCTGTATCAGCTACTTGGACGATCTGATCGTGTTTTCATCAAGTCCAGAGGAACATGTAGAGCATCTGCAGGCACTGTTTCAAGTTCTTCGGCAGGTCAACCTGAAATTAAATTTAGATAAGTGTGATTTATTGACTAGAGAATGCCATTATTTGGGACATATTATTAGTGCCGATGGATTGAAAATGAATCCTGCATATCTGGAACGGATTAAGGATTGGGGCAAGCCTAGAACAGGGAAGGAGTTGCAGAAATTTTTGGGATTTACTAATTATTACAGAGGATATTTTGCTGATTATGCCAAGAGGTCGTGCATGTTGGATAGTCACAGGAATGACACTATAATAAAGTGGACAGAAGAGTTGAACAGAGTATGGACTGAATTTATGGAAATGTTCAAGACTGAAATGTGTAAAGGCTATCCTCAATGGGATAATCCTAATCTTTTTATTGTGGATGTAGATTATAGTTCTCAGTATTTTGCAGGGATTATTTCGCAAGAACAGGATGGTGTGGAGAGAGTGTTTGGTGTCTGTAGTAAGAAGTGTAATGCTGCAGAACAAAATTATCCTTCCTATAAAGGAGAATTAGGTGCATTAGTATATGCATTAAAGAATTTTTTACACTTTTGTAGGTTTCGTGAGTTTTTGGTTCGGACAGACAGTATTTCACTAGTGCATTATAAACGTTGGGCTAAAGGATCAATAAACGGTGTCACCTATCGATGGATAACTTTCTTGCAAAGTTTTGACTTTACAGTTATCCATCGACAGGGGACTAAGCATGTGAACGTAGATTATTTGTCGAGAACTGAGTTAGATTGTAAGAATCATCGACTGAAGGATTGTCAGGAGTGTAGAGAGACAGATAATAAAATTTTGGATCCTTACCTGGATGATTCACCATTTCTGGATCAAATCTATTCTATTATGCAGGTACATTCTGCAGAGGATGAGGCGGATGTTGAGTTTGTCTGGCAAAGTAGTCTTCAGCAGGACGAGATCCTAAATGAAATAAGGTTATGGATATTGGAAAGGAGACAGTTGTCGTCTTATGAGAGGGCGGAGTTATCGGGCAGAAAAGAACTATTGTACAATCTTATTGGCCATATGTATGTGCTAGAGGGGGTTGTAATTTTCAGACAGCCTTTGGCCGAAGGGGGTTTCGTCGAGAGGCCTGTAGTGCCTCTTTCTTTATACAATGATAAAGGGTGTTTAAAAAAAAACCAATCGCTCACAATTTGAACCACCATAAGTACTTCAAATCTTGGAGATAGACCCCATAATGTTTAGAGTTTTTGATGGGGCATGTAAAAACCTTTCTTTCGACACCTTAAACAGGTTTCTACCTCAATCCTAGCCGATTTGGGATAAAAAAGGCAGACCCATCCAACATTGAGGCATGGCGGCTCTGTTTAAATCTAGTTCTTGATGTTTGTCAGGTCTTTCTTTTTGATGCCAAATTGGCTAGGATTATGTTAGAAACCTTTTCAAGGTGTCTAGAGAAAGGTCTTTACATGCCCCATCAAAAACCCCAAACATTATGGGGTCTATCTACAAGATTTCAAGTACTTACGACGGTTTGTTATTTTTTTAAAGAGACAAATTTGTCTTAATTTTATTATAAAATATGCACTTTCGGCGTAGGGCAAACTTCTCTGCAAGGGCTAGGTTTCGAGCTCTAGTGCTCTGGAAGGGTGAGTAGATTTAAAATTCAATATTGTTTTATTATTGTCATTGCTTGGGCATTAATTGTACTATTTTTTATTAGTTTTGGACCAAAACTGTAAGGTTTATATTGAAAAAAGTGAAGCGATTGGTTTTTATTTAAACACCCTTTATATTTGATTCAGCTCATGGTGGATATGGTTCTGGACATAGAGGTGTGCAGGAGACAATACGTAAGATAAATGAGAGATTTTTTATGCCTGGCGTGAACAAGTTTGTGGAATCGAGAATACGAAGTTGTATTACATGTTTGAAAAAGGCTGGAAGTAATCCTAAACATGTTTCACCTATAACTCATTCTGTTCAAAGTAGTGAAGTTTTTGCTAATATGTCCGTAGATTTGGTTGGACCTTGGACTCCATGTTATCATCAGGGACAGACGGTTAAATTTGTCTTAATCATGGTTTGTCTATTTTCTAGATATGTTTTTACATGTCCGTTGGTTGATGCTAAAACTGAAACAACTGTAAAGGCTATATTGGAAAATTTTGTACCTACCTATGGTTTATTTAGAGCTTTGAGATCGGATAGAGGTACAAATTTTACAAGCAATGTGTTTAAAGGCGTGATGAAAGGATTGGGGGTGGATACTGTCCTAATTCCCCCCAGGAATCCAAATTCGAATCCTGTAGAGAGGCAAAATCAAAGTTTGTATGCTGCTTTGAAAGTAGATGAAAATCATGGAACAAAGGACTGGGCTAAAAAATTACCTTTGGCTACGTTGGTGATTAACTGTTCCAAGAGTACTAGAACTGGATATTCTCCATTTTTTCTGGTTTTTGGTCGGCAGCCACGTATTCCTCTCGATTTTCTATCACCAGTCCCGTCTGTTGAATCTTCATCCTCGCGGTCGTATTTGGAATTTCTGAAAAATATGGAGGATGTAATTAAGAGAATTTCTACAAAATTCAAGTTATATTTAGAGGTTCAAAATAAACACAGAGTACAGAGGGAAGCATTAAGAGTTACAGATGTTTGTTATGCTTTCTTTAATATTGTAAAAACTGACGTGTCCAAGAAATTACAGTCTTTCTATGGAGGGCCTTTTATTGTAGTTAAGAAATTTTCGGATGCATTGTATGAGTTGGCACCTTTTGGAAATAATCCCATCAAGAAAAATCAGGTTGTAGCTAGGGATAAAATTCGAAAAATTCATGCTCGAACGGAAGTTTTAGGGGAGGAGGTTAATTTTAACGTTTTTCCTTTACCTGAAATTTGTCCGTCCGATGAGATATTTTTGGAGGTTGACAATATGCCTGTAGAGAAAGAAACTGTAGAGGAGAGAGAGAGTGAAGATGTTGTGTATTTGTCATCTGAAAATGATGGTTTTGAGTTGGCAGAGGAAAGACAGAGTGACGAGATTCAGGAGAAGGAGAGTGAGGTTGAGGTTGATAATGACAGAGTTTCAGAGAATGAGAATAGAGAAATTATACCTGTAGGTGAAGGAGTAGAGGTGGGAGTGACAGATGAATCTGTGGTGCCTGCTCCTGTAGCTGAGGGTAATTTTGACGAGGTTGAGCTTCCATCGGAACAATCGTTTTTGACTACGGCGCCGCCACAATCTTCACCTGAAAAATTAGTTACAATTAAGAAAAGTGGATCACGGGTGGCGAAATATTTATGGGACACTGGGAGGAGGTTAAGATCTCAGGTAGGGGGTCCTGTGGTACATGTTCAGATAGGAACTCGAGGACGGAGAAAGTAGGGAAAGGAGAGCTGATAATAATTAGTTTTGAGAAAAAAATATTATTAAAATACATATAAATATTTTAAAAAAATATATTATAATAAGAGTTCATGAATTGTTATTTGATTATTTTAATAACAAATATGTGCTGACAAAGCTAGTAGGTAGAAAGTTGCCCTGCAATGAAAGGCTAAATCAGTTGATATTTGCGGGTGAATTGGTGAACAGTTATCAGCTAATAATGTCTGGTCATAATAATAAATTTAAATCAGGTAAATATTTTTTAATTTGGGGATTGTGTTTGTTACCTTGTGGTGCTGATGTGATATCTGTGCAAGTAAAGGAGTGTGTTGGCGATGGTCCTGAGTTGAGGGCTTCAGAATGTACAGTATTTGGTCAGCATGAGTTTAATGGAACAGTCAGCGGTCATCTGTTAAAAAAAGTTGGAGTGAGATTTTTGCCCGCGGTACAATGTCACGTCGACAGAACGGTTCACACCTGGTATTGCGGCAAATATAGCCATCTACATTTAGGGGCACCAGCTGTTGTTAGTAGTGATGAGTTAATTTCTAGTGAAGATTGTAAAAGGATGGAGGAACAGAGGGTGTTAGACATAGATGGACGACGGTTGCCTGTAGCGTTTTATGACCGGTCACTGACTTATTTCATAAATGGTAGCATCCTGTATGATGATATGATGACGTATGGGATTGACCCTCAGTGCAGAGGAGATGGTATTTATTTAAATAATACCTTTGTGCCTAATACTTTTCAAGAAGTTCAGATTACAAGTTATTTGAAAAATATACAAATTTCAATGTTACCTGATAACAGTTGTTTTCTTGAGGACCAGTTCATTGGGGCACACTGTCTGGAGTCTGATCTGCGGCTTGGGCTTGATCGAGTGATAGTTCACAATAGATCACAGGAAGATAGACGTTATTTTAGTTATTTTCGGACTGTTGAAATTGTAAATTTAACTTTGTTTACATTTTCTAATATGGCGGATGATGCTAATAATCAGGGTGGCCAAAGTTGGTTGGCGATTTCTCCACAGTTTTCGTTGGGATTAAAACTGGGGAAAAAAGTGGAGTTTTCTGACTTTCTGACTGATTTGCATTATTTTCATACCAACGTTCCTGATGTAGTTTTGTGGATTACAACTGCTAAAAAGAATTTCTTTCCTTGGATGCGAAAAAAAGAGGAGGATGGTGCTTTATTATTACAGTTAACTTCTTCCTATCATCAAGTGGAAAGGATTTTGCAGGCAGAACAGGGGTGTTGGGAGAATAATTTGTTTCATTCCAACATCAAGCAAGTCGGAAATTTGTTGGTACAACATCTGGGGGAGATGGAGCTTGTGTCTGTATGTAAAAAAAGATGGTTGAATGTGACTATAGGAGCAGATTTGCCGTGTTATCTTGGTCATTTTTCTCTGTTTATGGATGATAGAATTGTTGCTGTAGAACCATTCACAAGATTAGTTAAAAATGTTTCCTTGTTAATGGTTGTCGAGTGTAGGAAAAATCCAGTATTTGTGAGAGTTAAACCTGGATTATATCTAGGCAATAAGGGGGCAGGAATGCAGCTGGTTCAGACTAAACGGTTGGAGGATAGTTGGTTGAAGGTACCATTGAATTTTGAGCATCTGCTGGATAAGGGAGAGAAAGGACAGGTGTTGGAGTCTGTGGAAGAGGCTAAACTTTCGGAATTGGCTGCTAATTCAAATGCGTTTGTTGTAGAGGTGACAGAAGATTGGTTTGTACATTTGTATAATTCCTCAATTGATTGGTTGACTAATAGTTGGCAGCATTTTGTTATGGCGGTGATGGGTGCTGCTGGGGTGGTTATTGGATTGCTGTGTGTTGGTTGTCTAGGCAGACTGTGTAATTGCGTCAAATTTTCGCGTTATCGGGAAAACAGTAATTAAAATTTGGCATCCCTGATAAATATAATTTATGTAAAGTATTTCGTTTTGAATGTCGTCTTATATATGAAAAATGTTAAAATATTAAAATATTAAAATGTTAATATTTAATTATTGATTATTATCAGGAAATGGAGATGGAAACGAAAGGCGGTATCAGCGGCCGTCTGGTCGGCGGGAGGAGCGTGAACCGTCTGTTGAGATGTTGGAAGCTGGCAGATCTAATCGGCGGCATGTTGTGTATAGAAGAGATGACAGGAGGCAGTATGATGTAGAATCCCCCAGATATGAGCCTGGATATGATGATGAGGACGATGTTGGCAACGTGAGTCTTGAAGTTGAGCTTGATTCCAGGGATCGTCTGCCCAGTGACCAGAGTGGTTCGGAGATAGACAGTTGGACTGAGCCTACTACGGACAAGCCTGAAAAGGTGGCAGATACTGGTTCTGGTGATGGACGGCGCAGATTTGGTAAGTTTGTGCCAAATCAGGCTGCTGGGTCGGTCAGGTCTAAGGGAGCCAGCAAGGCTTATGATGATGCTGGGGAAGGTACTTCCAGAAGGGGAGCCAGCAATGCTTATAATGATGCTGGGGAAGGTACTTCCAGAAGGGGCGTGGTCAAGCGGCCTGCTGGGGCAGATTCTCTTGGGCCTAAACAAAAGAGGGAGTTACCAGATTTACGTGCTGAGGTTGAGAGAAATAAGGCTGAGCGCAAGAATGACAAACGTGGCTTGGCGCCGCTCAGTGATGAAGATATAGGTAAGATCAGTAATTCTGTTGCTGTGACTCTAAAGCCTATGATTGAGGAAAAAATTCGTGAAGCTGTAAGAGAATCAGTCAAAAGTTTGAACACTGCACAGAAACTTTGGCAGACGGACAGTCATAATCGGATTAAAGATATGTTGGCCTCGCATAAGAGGGATCTAATGGACTGTATAAGGAAGGTAGATACAGAGATGCAGCAAATGGTGGCTACTACTGCACAGCAAAAGACTTCTTATATGGTACAAAGTGTACAGACAGCAATGACTGATAATTGGGAAAGTAGTTCAGCCAAGTTGGGACAGCAGGTGAGCCAACAAGTGGAAAGTGTTTTGGCAGGACAGGGAACTAAGGTTCAAGAGGCTATTTCTGAGATGGCGAAAAAAGAAGCTGAAGTGCAAAGGCACCTGTCCAATATTTTTAGTGAGCTTAGCGAGATCCGGCGCAGAATAAACAATGACTTACCGGCGGCGTCATATTGGCAGTTGCAGCAGGCTGGAACTTCTGACGGTGCTGGGGCTAGCAACGGAGTGATGATGGTCTCAGGAGGTGTTCAGGTCACTGGTGGCGTTGAGATGGAGGTGGCAATGTCGGCAGATGGGCCAGCGGTTGCTGCAGAGGTGGCTGTTGCGAATGATACCGCCTCAGCGGTAAATGATGCTGTGATGGTGGCTGTAGGAGGGCCTGTAACTGCTGCAGCGAGTAATGCTGTCATAGCGGCAACAGTGGGCGTTTCGGCTGAGGTTGGTGGAGGGGCGCTGAACACTCCTCCTCCAGTGGGTGAAGGAGAGGAAGGACTGGAGGCCGGGGTTAATTTCGATGTAGGTTCACCCAGTGAAGACATTGATCCTAGTTTATTGGATCAACCTGATGGATGGTGAAACCATGCTTAGCTGGATGGTTTCAGAAGGGGGTAAATGTCATATATTTATGTTGTGATGTCATATATTTAAGTTTGCAGACCATATGTTAATTGTTACTCTTAATTGCTCTTTAATTGCTCTCAGAAAGAATAAAGAGAAAATATATTTAAGTGAGTTGATATTGAGAGTCCTAACATAGAACATTATCTGGTTTGGGTTCGAGTCTTTATTAAGACCAATACAGTTATTTACAGACATCCTACTACTTTAGATAGTTTGCACAGACAGATATTCTACCCCTTCAAAGTGCATAGTTAATTAATACATTGTATTAATTAAACAGACAGTCATCCTGTTGTTTGGTGTCCTGATATACAGACAGACATCCTGCTACTTCAGAACTATCCAGCTTTGAATAATCAGTAGTTTTGACTTATTAACATATTTAATCATTTCTAAATATAGTATCAACATATAATCTTATTTACTCAAAAACTGCATTTAATCCAATATAATAAATACTTAAAAATCTGTTTGCATTTTGAATTGAACATTAAGTCTACTCTATCATTAACTTATGTAAGTCTGTCTATATCACATTAATCTATTGGAAAAATAAATGAATTGAGTAAAATACTATTAAAAATTACAACTATGTTCATATCTGGTTTTGAAGGGAGTAAGTCAACCTCCCCTATAAAAATGTTTCACCATGAATTTAGGAGAAAAACAAAGCCCACCCTTCCACTCTGAAAAAATATACCCTCCAATCTTGATTTTTAAAATTTTTTTTAAATATAACGAAATTTGTGTGGAGTAGGAAAAGGGGTAAACCCAAAACCTCCAGTGAAGTAAAGCCATTTAAGGATTGTTCGATCCCACTGAACCAAAATTATCTTTCTCCTTTTCTTTGAAAATTAATTTATTTACATATTCAAATCTTTATATCTATTTCAAAAGCACTATTATGAAAAAATAGTTAATGAACCAGTCTAGTGCATGTATATGTATGAGAAAGATTGCAAGCCAGAGTGAAAGGACATAAAATCATACTTTTAATTGTAATGAACCAGTCTAGTGCACAAATATGTATGAGAAAGATTGCAACGCCGAGTGTGAGGACATAAAATCATACTTTTAATAATAATGAACCAGTCTAGTGCACAAATATGTATAAGAAAGATTGCAACGCCGAGTGTGAGGACATAAAATCATACTTTATCATCCCAGAGGAAATATTATCCAGCCTGGCCATCATCCAGGAACAGGTATAGGTCACCAGAAGAAAGCTAAGTAAATGTACTTAATCATTTCCTAGGGAAAAAGTTATACACCATAATACTATTCAAGGGTAACTTTACAATGAAAATTGATTCGGTGCTTTCCCTCAAATACATGATGAACATTAATGTTCACCCTACCCCTTATAAACAAATAAACTAAATTAAAATTAAGCCCCCCTCCCTCCCGTTCTTTTCAATATAATTCAAAACTCATTGGGGCTCATCAAGGCTTTTTGAGGGGAATCTGCATTGACTCAGTCTTTTAATATCATTTCAATGATTTTTCATCATATTAAATGCCATTTGGACTATTTTTAAAATCATATCTTTCGGTTTGGTAAACTTTTACTTAAATATAAGTAATTGTAGGCAGTGCATGTATTTTTTTCAGGTGACATATTCCCGTCCTTTGGACATACTTTTATGGTATCGTTTGCCAAAAATGAGGAGGAATAACTGGCCGTTTTGCAGTAATGATGTAAAGAACATTATTATAGTCTGTCACATAGGAACATACATAGTACTAGGATAGTTAGATAAAAAAAAAGCTACCGAGGTATAATAGGAATAATAAATAAATGTGATTTTTTTATTTTTGTCGTTCTGTATTTTTTAAAAATCTATGGGAAGAATATTTTATAAATCTGTTTTATCAAAAAAACTAGCGGCTGCTATATTGCTCTTTTCCAGGGACGATTTCTTTTGGGAGACTTTAGGTACCCTCCCCCAAAAATATTGAAAATCTTCCCTATTTAAAAGCTTTGATACTTAAAGAAGAACCAAATCGGTCCCTTGGTTAGCGAGATCCTTTACTACACACAAACAGACAGAAATACTGTTACTTTTATATAAGAATCCTTATAATAAAGTATTATAAATAAAGTAATTTCTAGTTTCATATTGAACATTACCTAAATGTTGAATCTCATTAAAAAAAAGATGTTTTAAAAAGTGACTCCACTCATCTTGATTTTTGTTCAATTTCACGTTGACAAAGGGGGCAAACACCATGAAAATTACTTCTTTCTACATACCTTTCTTAAGCCGACACTAATTAGATACACAAATGTATCTAAGTGTTTAGGGCTTTTATAATTGATGTTTTGAGTTATTCTACCCTGTCAAAACTTTGACATACTCTCTATATTCAATTCCAGAGGTTTACGTCGAATGTATATTTTTAATAAAAAGTAGTTTTGGCTGACATAAATTGATCTATTGACTTTCTTATAACAATCTACCTTAATACTTATGTTGGCATAATAAAGACAAATTTTCTGACAGGGTTAATTAGGTCATATCATAGTGTTATCAATAAAATTATAATTTTAACATTCAAAACCCAAATCTTTAATTGCTATGCCAATTCACTGAACGCCAAATATGAACCTAACTGGACATTATGAAGAAGAAATCTTGGCACTGTCGGAATAGTTTGCTTTCAAGTCATACAATTGGTGTGCTTTAAAACCAGCTGCTCTTGAAATAGCAAGATAGGTCAATTATATTTATAGAGTAGAAAGAAATTAAACACTTTTCAGATATATTCAGAATCAAATAGACATGATAACAGACATACAAAAACCATATACTTTTTGGAGCAGCTTATGTTGCCAATTAAAAATGACGTCATGACTAATGATAGGACAGTATACATTTTACCATTGGTCAATATAGATGTTTGTTGGCCTATTATTGTTCATTTGTATCGTATGTCATCATTCTTTTGTAGGCACTATAAGCTGCTTCATTCTTTTGTTGTAAGTTTTAATATTATATTAGAATACATTTTCCAGCAGTTTTATATTAACAGTATTCATACGCCTTTTTATGGATTAATTTCTTTTTAGATGCTGCTTTAGAGTAAAAAAGAAATATTGTTTTGTTAACTAAACTGTTCAAGTTATTCCTTTGGCTATAACATCTTTTTTGTATTTTAAATGGTAACATAATAAGTATTTCAAATCAATTATAATCTAGTTTATAAGGTCATCAATTCATCAAATAGAATAATATAAATATCATTTCATAACATAATCTATAAGCAATTCGGTAGAGTCTTCTTTGACATTGACTGTTTTTAAATAACAATGATTACCCATACGTGGAGAGATATTATTTAACGATAATATACAGGGATTTATTAAAGAGTAACTTGGAATTATTATTGCAATCATATGTTAAATCAAAACAAAACAAAGATTTATTTTTGGACTCATGAACGTAGTTTTTCAGAATTACAAGAAAGTAATTTATGTATATATGTACATACATATATTTAGAGCAGCTTCCCTACTTGATCTAATTTATCGTCTTTTAGATCTAAAAGTGTTAAATTAAAATTGTTCATTACTGGCCACACTTACGTAGATCTTAGTTTGATATGAAAACTTAGGTAGAATTCACAAAAAAATCCACCTGTAAAAGTAAAAGTTTTACTCCGTTTTTTGTTTGTCCTATTAAGATATTGCTGTCCATTGAACATATTAGATTTTCCTTTTAGTGAATGATCAAATGATCTAGGTTATTTCTAAATGTAATGCTTGAGATGACTTTTTTCTGCTCCCTACCTAACCCTTCAATTACAGTGCTCTAGGTGCTAGGGGGAGGTTGAAAAGGTCAAGAAAATAGCCTAAAACCACCCAAAGACATTTCAAAAGCTTCCCTGAAAAATACAACCAATTAGAACCAGTATTTTTCGAGTTTTATAGCTACAAACAAAAAATCTTACTACTTTATATGATAAGATATTTAGTATTATACTTTGTATAAATACCGTCCCTGTAAAGTCGCACTTTAATTCATGCATTTTGGCCTAAAATGTATAATTTAATGATAAACATATGCAGAATTAAATAAGGTGGTTCCACAAAACAGATAATCTTGAAAATAACATAATATAAGGCTAACAAAATTAAATTAGACCGAAGACTGCAATTAAAAAAAAATTCTTTCATCTTTTCTCTTAAAGTCCTCTCTTTTTACCCTTTAAATTGGGAACCTCAAACATAATTTCATATAAATAAAAGTTTCCATTTCCATTGTGGATTATTAACTTTTACAACAGTATAATGAACAACCAAAATCAGCTTTTAGAATCAATCAAATGTTTCACATCTTTTACTTGTTTGCATTTTTAATTAAATCATTTGAACACTTTGTTTTGGGCAAATTTAGTGTTAGGTGTAGTCTCTCTACTCTGCTTAATATTTATTGCTCTCCTGCCCTGTAATTATACACACCCTCCCTCTCCCTCTGCACGCCCCTCTATCACTCCCCCCCCCCTCCCCACCAGCACGCCCTTACTGCTGCCCTGTAATTAAACACTATGAAGATAATATCAAAACATATTAAGAGATAGCCTGATATCTAGTTGCCGAATGTGTACGCAGTTTCCTGGGTGTTTCCTCATCCTCGCTCAATATTTACTACTAGCTACAAATCTTCAAACTTCCCTTAAAAAAATCAAAATTTGAATGTGTAAACGATTTAACAATATACATTATAAATTTGAATTTTTTGAATTTTGATTTTTTTTTTTGAAGTTTGAAGCTTTTTTAGCTAGTAGTAAATATTGAGCTAGGATGAGGAAACACTCAGGAAACTGCGTACACATTCGGCAACTAGATATCAGGCTATCTATTAAGAAGGTTTAATATGCTAAGTATATGGGTGCTCTTGCAAAACTGCATAATCTAAACAGGGTAAAAAAGTAAAGTATTTTTATCATTAGCTTTTTAGCTTTTTAAAAGCGAAGCTTTTCTATAATTAGGGTCGGTCCGTCCGTCCGTCCGTCCGAGATAGATAGCTTTTATTCGTTAATTTAGGCATGTTAGAATTGTCCTATCGATTTCAAATTTTGCATGATGATTCCTGTAGTAGTTAGGTACGATTTAGAAACCGTAGCAACTCTATAATCATGACCAGAATGTCCGTACGTCCATTTTAAACATGTTGATTTTTCTACTTTTTTAACAACAAATTTTTATGTGATCTAATTATCCGTTTGATCTGATTTTTGGTATATTGACTGTAAGTATGTCCATAAACATTATCCTGTATCAAGCAGTTTTCCAACAAATTTACTTAAATTTTGCTTTGACTCTTTCGATATTTCTTTTATATTCTGATTATTCAGTTCATACACTATACAAGTGTTAATGTTCGTTTGTCCTACCGTTTCAGTGCTTCGCTTTTATGGATGTTGTCATCCTTGTTGATTAACATTTAATCAGTTTATTATCAATTTCCTAGACAGTTGTCCATAAAAGGAAAATAAATATAGGTTTAATTATAATGTCAAACAAAAACAAGAGAGAGAGAGAGAGAGAGAGAGAGAGAGAGAGAGAGAGAGAGGGAGCAATGGGCTAATTATTACACTAGTCCTAAAAGTTTTATAATAACGTTTTTTAATGAATTTTTAATGTTTGAACAATTAAGTTCAGTTTTTAAACGTTTCATTCAACCACTAATTTTAATCTAGGGGTAATTTTGTGCATCATCATTAGGGATGTACATCAAATTATCGCCCATTGTCTTATCCCATAAGATCACTGAATAAAAACAAATAAGATTTTAGAAAAAAAATTAGATATTGAATAGTTTTGTCTAACTGAAGGCATTTTTAGAAAATTAAATCTTATGTCATCAATCACCATTGCAGAAACACCTTTTAAAAATGTTAAGTATATGCATTAGTTTACACTGAAAAATTAGTAGCATGATTTATAGACTTATACTATCATAAATTTAACTAAAGGGTTTATATAACTCAAACTAAGAAAATGTATGTATATTCAATATTCATTGATCATTTTTCGCAAATATAGACATTATGATATTTATTAAATTCTTACGTTAAAGTATTTTAGCTAAATTTACTGGTATGTAAAAATATATGTGTCTTGTATTTTTTTCCAGATTCCACTAAGCAAATCAGGTATTGGCTGTAAACTGTTAAACATCTACTCTTAATAAGCCTACTTTATAAGTAACCAACTTACTAAGTTTTATAAAATACCATAGAAAAAAATGACTTTACTTATGACTTTGAATGTAATCACCTTAGTTTTGATTTTAGTGGAAAAAATACCTACTAAATTGTATAATAAATGCCGTTACTTTTTTACATGGTTTAAGGGAAATGTAAATGAGATTTTTTCTCATCATGTCCAACAGTTTACTATTTTATTTAAAATAACACTTATTAGCGGCAATTTACAAGATTTTGTTGCAACTATCGAGACCTGTAAATTTTCTACATTTAGTTGTAGTTTTGTCTAAATCTATAAGCCAAATAAACACAGATTGTTTTATTCTCCATATACCAATTCCTTTTCTTCTGATTCTACCCTTAGTTTTTATGCAAATCTATAGGCTAACTAAAACTGATTGATTTATTCTCATATACCGATTCCTTTTTCTGATTCTACCCTTAGTTTTTATGCAAATCTATAGGCTAACTAAAAACTGATTGATTTATTCTCCATATACCGATCCCTGTTTTTCTGATTCTAGCCTTAGATTTAATGTAAATCTAGAGGCTGATTAATTTCTTCTCCATAAACCTATCCCTTTATTCTGATAACCCTTAGTATTGTCTAAATCTATAGGCTAACTAAAAACTGAATGATTTATTCTCCATATACCGATTCCTTTTTTTCTGATTATATCCTAGGTTTTTATGTAAATCTAACTAAAACTGATTGATTTATTTTCATATACCGATCCCTTTTTCTAATTTTACCCTTAGTTTTTTATGTAAATCTATAGGCTAACTAAAAACTGATTAATTTATTCTCATATACCGACTCCTTTTTTTCTGATTCTACCCTTAGTTTTTATGTAAATCTATAGGCTAACTAAAAACTGATTAATTTGTTCTCCATGTACATATTCCTTTATTCTGATTTTACCCTTTGTTTATTGTAAATGTAGGCCAACTATAAACATATCAGATTTCATCTATTCATAAAGTTTCCTCTTCTACCCTTTTTTTAACTGGCGCAGCTACTCTATATCTAAAGTATGTTCTAACGTCTGGCGAATAGACTGTTTAACAGAACAAATGATCTACAGATTGTAACACGATATTTGTATTTAAGCTTAGTAATTTCCTTTTAGTATGGCGCTTGACCAAATAATATTAGCTGGATTATGGTATTGAAAAACCATGTATAGCTTCATATTACAGACAATTTTCTTCGAATAATAGAATAAAAATCATAGGATTAATACCAGTATTGTGAATTTTAATATCCACTGAAAGCGGCCTATAATGCGATGCGATAACTGGCTGTTCTTGAATTTGTTACTTATTTCGCTATTCTTAATATATTTATTCTTGTTCACCTTTAATTTAACTTTATTTCTAAAATTCGGTATGCCCTTTTTCTGACTTCTTTTTTTCTAGTAGACTATTTATTATGCATGGCCTCTCTATACAAAGTCCCCTAAAACTGTTGTATTCTATCGATGTACAAATTCAAGTGGTTATGTCGACTACATGATATGGTTGTAACTGACATGTTAATATCAATCTATTTCATATTTTCTTTTTCTATTTTAATGCATTACAATATTTCTTAACCCTTTTCAGTATTATTCAATTTTTTAAATCTTTTTACATGTTTACTTTTTTGTGTGTTATGGCCGAAAACGGCTTTGTTTCTATTTCATTTAATCGAGTTTTACTTTTTTTTGTAGCTAACTTCTCAAATATTTGACCGTATATTTCCAACAGCTTCGCAACCATGGAACGTAATCGTCTTGTTTTGATTCAACTATTATTCTTTCTTAAAAATGTTTGAGCAAAAAATTATGTAAATATTAACCCTTTACAGTCGGGCCCCTTGCCGCACCTTAATCGGTCGGGGGGGGGGGGGGGCGTTGAACGCCCCCCCTAATTATCTCAGTTCCTATTAGAGCTAGAGGGCTAAATTTTTTTGTGCAAGTCCCCTGTTTGATAATGAATTTCCGACCTTTTATAAGTCTAAGTCAATTTTCGCTTCCTTCACCCTTTTATTTAACAACCTTTGTTTTTAGGTCTTTTTTTACTTAAAAATTTCAAACGGCTGTAATTTTCTTATTTTTTAAGCTAGAAGAAAATTTTTTTCCCAGAAAATGTTTATCTTTATGTAAAATTTACATTAGAAATATCAAAATATAAATTTCAGCGGCCGCAGCTGTACTTGGCAGCTGCCAGCCGCCGCAGTCGGCGGTCGGCGGGAAAACGGCGGCGGATCTTCATGAAATTTAAATACGTTATGTAGACATGGAAGAAAAGCTTAAGTTTAAAATTTGAAGTCTCTAAGTCAAAAATTGCGGCCACAGGAGCCTTTTAAAGATTTCTGGAGACCTGGAGGATCAGGACCTGCAGGATCATACCTGGAACCTGAAAGTGACTTGAACACCTGTATTTCATATAAGGATGTACTACTAGAGGATTTTTTAGTATTTTGGTATGATAAAATGCTTTGTTTTAGTAAAAAAAATATTTTTGCTCTTTACCTGGATGACCCTGCCAGGTTTGCTGGCATCCTGTGCCCGCCAGGATGGAGATATTCAAAAAATTCCAACTCTCAGTTAAGTGTCATACCCATACTTAAAAAGTCAAGCAGTTTGGGCTCTTTATCTTTCACACACAGAAAATGAGATAGAAAAAAACGGATGGGGGGGCGTTCAACGCCGTTAAGGGTTAATAAATCTGCCATTGTCCTCTCTCTCTTCTGGCATAACAAAGTATCCAAAATTGTTAGAATGACTAAGAATAAAGTTGTTTGTTTAGAAATTCTTGCCTGTCTCAAGTACTGTCAATACAAAACAGCTTAATTACTAATAATGCTTAGCTTTTTTTCAAGCATAAGTATCTTTATCTTAAATTTGTCTTTAATTTCATCCTTCATCAACTTCACAGTTTGATTAAAATATTTTTTAGTATGGCAAATAAACCAATTAATATCCATTGGATTATATTAGAACCGATTCTCAGCCATGCTAAAAAATCATGTATAACATTGTATAACAGACAATTTTCCACAAATATGCGATAAATAATCATTATAGTTTTCTGAATTAGTGATAATTATAGTATACTATTACTATTTTAAACCTTCTAAAAAAAACAACATCGTTTGTCACTAAGTTGAATTTTGATTACAGGGCTAAGTTTCTCCAGTTTAATAACTTTACTCCACGTGGTGGGGACCCTGTGCCGACTTTCATTAGGATTTGAAAATCAGCCAATAGCGTCGGAAATATTAACACAGCCAAGTAACTACAATAGAGCAGAAATCAATCTGATAGGAGATGCAAAAGCCCACTCCCACCCCCCCCCCCCCCCCTACTGGAACCAGGTAGTTCTGTAGGTTATAAATCTATACTTATACATTTATTATTGTGAGTTTTAAAATTGAGATCCTAAGGTCATAGACAAACAACATATTACTTTTCAGTATTTAGTATTATTCCGCTTTATTGTGAGAACGTGTATGAATGGGTTGTGTAAGGATTGGATTTCTTTCTAAACAAACATGATCAACACGAGTGCTTGGTGTAGGTGTTAATAGACAATACATTTGCAAGCGTAGCAACTCTATAATTCTCTTGGTCTGCATGTCCTTAACATATATAATTCATGATCAATACGAGTGCTAGTGTAGGTGTCAATAAACAATACATTTGCAAGCGTAGCAACTCTATAATTCTCTTGGTCTGCATGTCCTTAACATATATAATTCATGTGCTCAGTGTAGGTGTTAAAAAACAATGTTTTGAAAGCGTAGCAGTTCTATAAACCTAATTAGTTGTAAGTCTGTAACTGTTAGAATGTTTCAAGTTAGTTATAACTTTACGATATTTTTTCTCTTAAAATTTTGATACTTTCTTTTTTTAGGAGGTTTTTACTTTTGTATCGAATTCTTGACAATGAATATTTGCAGTTTTTTTTCTTTTATAATAGGTTTGAATTTCATTAGGAATTATAGATTAAGAGTTAGTGTTTTGGTGTTTTTTTTATGAAATTAAATTATCTAATAAATTTGTTATAAACTCTAGAATTATTTTAAATTTTAATTGGTAAAAAGACGCAAATGTTACTTAAAGATTTAAATGATATTCAAATATTTTATGTATCAAATAACTAATTAATGAAAGGTTAGGCTGATAATAATTTCCTTTTAAGCTTGATAACATTTTATAACAGGTGCAATGACATTTCTCAGTATGAAAGGGAATTCATATATTTTTCGGGGTCAGCTACTCTATACATATGACATGTCCGTGCGTCCAATATGTCCTTTAAACTTTCCTGCCAATAAACTAATTCAAAAATTAACTTTAAGAGGATGAATATGTTTTTATGATCTATCAATTATGCTTTAAGCTTTTTATTTATAGACACAAAGAAATTTTGTTTTGGAATATATTGAATTATGGCACCAATATGAAGCTTCTTTGAAAAGTACATCTTATTCAGTCAAGGTATCTAATTTAATAGATAGACCACAAATAAATACCTTACTATTTTTATATTAAAGAATAAAAAAAAACAAATAGTTACATTTCATAGGTATTTATATGATAAAATCGTTAAACAAGAAAAAGATTTCTTAAATGGTTTAAATACACGATTAAATTAACATGATTAACTTATCCTTTTTTCTTAAATCATATTTCTCAGTTTAAATTTTGATGAACTTAATATTTTAATAGTTATAGCTTTCTATATAAGTTACGTAAGTTTTGCAACTTTAATCTTTATTTTGTTAAAAACATGTAGATTATTTGATTTGTTAAAAATAGGCACTCAAATAATGGAAAATACATGTTTATTGTTCTCTTAAACTCAATAAAGCATTTGACATCTAACATTTAACTCCTGTTTATGAAATTTTAATTTACTTTACTGAAAGAATTAGCAAAAATGAATATCAGACTTTTTAAATTTAAATATAAAAGGATGGAGTTTTTAAAAAAAAGATTAAAGTATTTTAGTTCGAAGGATACATGTTTTTGATGGGTGCAGTGTATATGTATTTAATAATTGTCAAAACATAGATAAATCCCCCTTGGGACCAGCATTGGATTTTAATCCCAGACATTCAATATCAAGGGAAATGGAAATTTAAAAGGACATTCATTAAATTTTATTTTGTGGTAAGTTTTAAAAGTTCTCGGCATTCTGCTCTACCAATCGATGAATTATTACTTGGATGTTGTCCCAGATTGCATGTACTCACAGCTGGCTAAAATAAGAATACCCCCATTCACCACCTTTATCCCATCTCCTCCCCTTCTACTGGATGAACGAACTGACCAATTGACGACAAAGTTTCCCCTTTCAATATATCCACGTATTCTACATCCATTACTATATCCGATTAAGATAAGTGTCACAAATGCTACAAATTTTCACCAATATAGTTTTTGAATTTTCCATTAATTTTATATCATGCAAAAAAAGTTAGAAAGCGCCTAATTTCCTATGAATCCTTCTTTCATTGCCTTTTATGTTATGTCAATATTTTCAATTAAAGCATAAAAATATTACAAGAACTTAGTTTCCTTTTAAGAGTCTGAGTAAATGTAAAACCAATGATGAGAGGTTAATAATAATATATACAAAGAAAATACATAGATAACAAGGATGACACATCAATCATAACTAAGCCGAGCAAAGATTTTAAATGCTTTATATGTAACGCATAATCAATCAATAGCAAAAAAACATCACATTACCTTGTTTTTAAGTTTTAACTCTGTTTGGGGGAAAACTTAGGCCCTACATTCCTGAAGAAGACTAAACTATAAATCTAAGCGGGTGTATAAGTTATAACCCCCCCCCCCCCCTACACTTCTTGCCAAGGATCTATACCACCCTTATACAAACCCCTAAAACAGCCAAAGAGGGTGTCGTGTTTTTCACACATTGCTTAAAAGTAAGGGGGTGGGCTGGGGTGTGTGTATGCAAATCATTACCCTCCCCCTAGGCAAAACCCAGTGCACACCATTGCTCTAATCTTTTTAACCAATACAGGGGGTGGGCTGGGGTGTGTGTGTGCAAATTATTACCCTCCCCCTAGGCAAAACACAGTGCACACCATTGCTCTAATCTTTTTAACCAATACAGCTCGACAATAGAACCTTAAACTGTGCAATTCTAGAAATAACTAAACCTAACCTATCCTTCCCTAGAAGATAATTAATCAATTTCAAGGTTTTTAAAAAAGAAAGATATCTATAGAAAATCTTTGCATTTACTAAAGTTTATATTTTATGTATTACAGCCCGAGTACAAATCAGTAAAGCATAACAAACAACAAAAAATTTGCATATAAAATAGCCAAAAATAATATCAATAGATTAAGATAAAAGTGTCCTTATTGCTCGATAATAAAGCAATAAGTAAGAAAGCTGTTGACTGTGTAACATTTAGATTCTAAATTGACTACAAAATCCAAGAAAGAAAAAAAATTGAAAATCTCTCAAAAAATTAGTCTAATTTGCTGTATCGTATAAGCACTTAAATTATCTCCCCTATTTGATATTCAAAGCTGATGAAAGAAACAAAGCGAAAAGATAATATTTGAATTTTAATCAGTTTTCAGGATGAAAGCTTAGTATAGAGATGGCTCGAGCCAGAGAAAAGGAAAAGATCCAGTGATCTTAAGGGATAAGACAATGGCCGATAAATGGCCCATTGATGCTACACAAAATTACATCTTCTGCAGATTACAATTAGTTATTGAAACGTTTGAACATTCTACGTAATAAACCAACTAATCAAAATTTAATTAAAGTCTCCAAAGTTTGTATGCCCACGAATAAGAAAACTTTATCATAAAACTTTGGAGACTTGTGTAAAAAAAACAGCCCAATGTCCTCTCCATGAAAAGATATATTAGGATACACCCGTCTGCGTTTAGTTTTAATTAGCGCAGCTACTCTATAATTGCGTTCCTTAGTCGTCAGTCTTGGAGATACTTACAAAAAAACTCGATATTGACAAGGTGGTCTAAATTGTAGAGAGTTATTAAATATTTCTGTTTAAGGAGAGAGAGGAGACATTGAACTGTAAATTATACAGGTACCCAAAGTTTTAGAACAAATACGAAAAGTTAAGACTCTTAGGGGTTGTAGAAACCCAATCAAGATTTCAAATTTCTTAGGCCAACTTATGAAAGATCTAGATTATAAAACTTTGGGTACCTGTAAATTTATAGTCCAATTTATCAACAGGTTAAGAGTGTAAATAAATAGTTCCTATTTGTTTATGATGAGAGTTGAAATTCATATCAAAATTTCATGGTACGTCAGTGGACCATTCATAAACCCCCTTTCAATTTATAAAATAATGAGTAATTATCGAAACTGCACCTAATAGTGGCAGAATGGAAGTATAATATACGTGGATATTATGACAGGAAAACAATTGTCTACAAATTAGCTTGCTAACATGGAACTCATTCATTGGTAAGTTTGTGCACCCAGTATGAGTGGAGGGGATGGAGTAAAAGGGGAATAGTTTTTAGCCCGCTGTGTGTTTACCTTTATTAGAGAAAATGAAAATCTGGTGAAAGATCCAAGTAATAATTCATGCATTACTGGCAGTTTTTATTAAATATATATTGTAGAAATTTTAGGTTATCTTCCATTGTACTATTAAAATATCCTTTAGTAATATAATATGCATATTAGGTTAGGTTGAGTCAGGGATGCAACACTCTCAGAACATTTCAAAATATAAGGCGAGTTATAAGGGGGGGTAAACATATGAAAAATAGTTTCTGCCCAACCATTTTACTTTATCTAAATTGCAATCTAGGCAGATACAATAAAACATTAGGCACCTTAATTGAGTATTTTAGAATGGGCAATGGTTTCTTACTCTGGCTGCTACACCTCTTGGGGCCTCTAAGGGCTCTTTAAAGAGAGAGGATGGATGGGCTTGGTCGACCAACTTCTCCTAATTTTAGTTTAATAAAGAAACTTTTTTTGTTTGGCGGTGTGGTTTTAGGTATATGTTTTCCCGGTCAATTTAAGAGACAGGATAACCAACCTTTGTATAAATCCATAGAGTAAAAAAATAATAGTAAAATTTACTTATTTATGATAGTTCTATTAATTTTAAGTCTAATGTTAACTACAGCTTAAAGCATATGAAATGGAATAGAAAGGGGGGAGAATATATATTATAAGCCTCTTATATTTGTAGACTTAATATCTTTAGAGTAACCTTAAACAGAATCTTAGAAGTACTCCTTTCTGTCGAATTTTATGTCCACAAAAATGTAAATTGACGTAAACACAAATGCACAGCAGTAAATAGATTTTTTTGAAGAGTAAGAAAATGCCAAAAAGAAAAAGATTATACAGTATTTTATAAATTATAACATTTCTTGAAAATTATGTTTAAGCAGTCTGCAAGATCTTATTGGACATTTAAATACACCAAATCTAAATTGTTACTTTAGTCCATTAACCCCTTACAGTCGGGCCCCTTGCCGCACCTTAATCGGTCGGGGGGGGGGGGCGTTCAACGCCCCCCCTTATTATCTCAGTTCCTATTAGAGCTAAAGGGCTCAATTTTTTTGTGCAAGTCCATGGTTTGATAATGAATTTCCGACCTTTTATAAGTCTAAGTCAATATTCGCATCCTTCACCCTTTTATTTAACAACCTTTGTTTTTAGGTCTTTTTTTACTTAAAAATTTCAAACGGCTGTAACCTTCTTATTTTTGAAGCTAGAAGAAAATTTTTTTTCCAGAAAATGTTTATTTTTATGTAAATTTTACATTAGAAATATCAAATATAAGTTTCAGCGGCCGCAGCTGTACTTGGCAGCTGCCAGCCGCCGCAGTCGGCGGTCGGCGGGAAAACGGCGGCGGATCTTCATGAAATTTTAATACGTTATGTAGACATGTAAGAAAAGCTTAAGTTTTAAATTTGAAGTCTCTAAGTCAAAAATTACGGCCACAGGAGCCTTTTAAAGATTTCTGGAGACCTGGAGGATCAGGACCTGCAGGATCATACCTGGAACCTGAAAGTGACTTGAACAACTGTATTTTATATAAGGATGTACTACTAGAGGATTTTTTAGTATTTTGGTATGATAAAATGCTTTGTTTTAGTCAAAAAAATATTTTTGCTCTTTACCTGGATGACCCTGCCAGGTTTGCTGGCATCCTGTGCCCGCCAGGATGGAGATATTCAAAAAATTCCAACTCTCAGTTATGTGTCATACCCATACTTAAAAAGTCAAGCAGTTTGGGCTCTTTATCTTTCACACACAGAAACCGTTAAGGGTTAAAAAATTAAACATGAAAGAAAAGCAACTCTATTTTAACTCAATTAGATGTGTATAAGTAGGAAAGGTGTTAGATCTATTTGTAATTAGAACTAGTGCTTTTTCTGCTTGCATTTGCAAACTTTTTGCCAAGTGTAGTAACTCTATAACACCATATAGGGACTTTGGACTGTAAATTACGCTTGTACCCAATTGCTTTCTCATTTGTATATTATTTTCTCGTATTCATTCGAATCCGGTGGATAGGAACAGGTTCTCATCCATACCAAAAAACTATGTCTAGCATCGTTTTATATCCAGCTTTCTACGAATATAGAAATGTACAATCATAAGATTAAAACCAGTTTTTTTAGCCGGTGCCTCCGGCACCTCGGGGCTAAAAAAACTAGTTTTAATCTCATAATTGTACTTTCTATATCCGCGGAAAGCCGTTTATAATACGATGCGAGAAATAACTATTCTAAATTTTGATTGGTTGATTAAACTAGCAGTATCCAAAAGTGTTATTTTATTTATCAAAATTTTATTTATAATTTTATCATTCATTGTCTAGTCCAAAGATAACAGATCCGTACTTTAAAACTTTTAAAAGAAAACAAAATTACCTAAATTTATTTATATATCTTATAACAAATTCTTTTTCACTATTTCATTGTTTAAATTTCATTTAAAATATTATTAACACTTGCTTAGATTATAATTGTGCTTGTTTTAAGTATCTTTTAAGATCTGTTATGCATTTTAATAGTTAATATGGCTTTAGGGGTTATTTTCAAATAGCAATTATTTTATACTTTTGCAATTTGTTGGTCTTCCATACCTTTTATATAGATTTCTGCCTCCTTAAATATAGAATTTCGATATAATTTTTAGAATTGTTGAACTATTTTCACAATTGACAAACTTTATTTAAAGCAAAAATAGGCTAAACATTTTGAATTTATTTATTCTAGTTGTTTCTGCACTTGCTTATTGTTTTTGTTTAATAAGCTTGCATCAGCTGTAATGGATTTAAAATAGACACAAAAATTTATTCTAAAACCTTAAAAGAAAAATATTGCTATTATTATTGAGGATCATATGGTTGTTTTTATTTTGTTTGAATACAATACCCTCCAAACTGGATGCCACAAACTAGCAGTTTCTAAATTTTTCCACCAATAATATTTCAAACAAACAAAAAATTCTTCAGAAAGCACATCTATATTCCTTCCTTGAAATGGTTATTTTACTACCAATAATAAATATTCATTAGTAAGAATTTTAATTGCAACTTCAAGAAATAAAACTACAAAATGTTTCAACAATAAAAAGAATAGAAAAAGAAGAAAAATAAATATCTGTGAAATATCCAAACTAATTTTTTTTTGCTGTGAGGTGCCATTAACAGTTCTCTTATTTTCCTTCTAGATAGACAAAAATACATCCTACTATTTCATAATATATAAAAGAAACAAAAGTATAAAAATAGAGTATACTTTACTGATAGAAGGCAGAAAATACTTTCTTTTTTTAAATTTTAACATAAAAAAGTTGCAAATCCTCTTTTCTAGCTCGGTTTATGAAACATTTTCTCGATGATTTTCCTTATTCCAGAGAAATGCACATCATATTACTTTAGAATACAAAGAAGAAAGTGTGTTTTTTAAAAAAACTGTAATTATCCTAATAAAACTTTGTTAAAATGACCGGAAGTAAAAGTGTTAGATTTTTATGACAGTCATTAGACAAGGAGAATAAAAAGGCTGGTCCTTTAGTCATTAATTATGCTATAGTTGTTGTATCACATCAGGATTACAGTTAACTAACTGTCCGCTAGTTTTAGAGGAATTTTTTGGTATGTGATTAATTTAATTTGTTTTCTACTGAAAATTTTACCTAAATTTCAACAATGATAAGTACCAGTTGCAATAAGTTTAAGTATTAGGTAAGATCATTATAAGAAGAAACTATAAGAATGTACTGTAAGGACTTCAAGGACATTGGCTATTCAAACAAAGTGTTAATTTGTTAAACTAATTTATAGGTATTGCTTTACCATTGCAAGCGCCATTTTGCAAGGATCCCCCAACCCAGCGATCTTAAGAGATAAGATAATGGACGATAAATTGAATAAATACCCAAAGTTAAAAAGTTACCCTCCTCTTTAATCAAAACTATTGGTTGCTACATTAGATCCAACTAATCAAAATTCATCATAAGTACCCAAAGTTTTTTAGCCAACGTTTACATATCGCCATTGTAATAATTTATTAAATACATATCTTTGTAAATTTGTGTTAATTCCATTGTATAAGAACACTGTAGAACCAGTTGTAAGTGAGAAAAAGTGGTATAATCATATAATAAAAGCATATTTCAGGGATTAAGATACATGTGTCGTGATTTAAAAAAATATAAATAGATAACTAATTTTTGATTTTATTAAAGATATTTAGTATATATATTTACAATAAATCTTTGTAAATCATTTAATTAATTCAAGAGTTAAATTAGATGAGTTATTCTAAATTAATTTCGCCATAATTACTAATTACAAGAAACACCACTTGGAAATTTAGTTTTTATAGTATATAAGAATTTTTCTTTTGAAGGTGTTTACTTAAATCCTAAAACAAATTTTTATCTCAATTAATTTTTGATTCTGTATACCTTCATTGTTTAGAATTGTTTTATTAGAAGCTTTTACAACCCTGTCATAAAGAAATCTCATTGTTTTATTCTTCATTTAAACTTGTTCGGGGTTTAATACCCGACAGACAATTATTTTATGCCTAATTATTAAAATTTCTAGAAGTGCAACCTTTCTATAAGTAGTAAGCGTTTTTTGTTTGTCACGAAGGATCTAACTAACCGCTTAATCGATATTTTTCTCCTTTGCAGTGAAGCTTCTCATAGGTCTTGGGAAGGTTTAAACTATTTTTGCGGAGGGTGTCTTCATCCACTCCCCCCTCCCAAAAAATATTTTTTTACTCTTTTGAAACTCAAATTTAAAATGGGATGATGTCGACTTGTCACCCTCCAACCTGAAGTGCCTCTAGAGGCTTCTAGGGGGAGTTGCCGTTAGTAATATATATTTTGTCAGGATTTTAATTTAATATTTTGATATTTGATTGAGGGTTTAAAGGATAAGACAGTGGACCCGAAAATAGATGCTCATGCCCAATATTAATAAATACTAATATCCTTTATATAAAATACATATTTTGCTTGAAAAGTTTAGACACTGCTAGTTTGAACCAACCAATCAAGATTCAATACAAGTAACAAAGTTTTTATGTCAAAGAAAGAGAGAAGGTTTTACTAACGAATTTGAATACCAGTATAATAGTACAATGTCCTTCCCCAATATGATAATAGTTATTTCTCGCATCGTATTATAAATGGCTTTCCGCGGATATATAATGTACAATTATAAGATTAAGACCAGTTATTTTAGCCCCGGGGTGCCGAAGGCACGGGCTAAAAAAAGCTGGTTTTAATCTTATGATTGTACATTTTTATATTCGTAGAAAGATGGATATAATACGATGCTAGACATAGTTTTTTCGTATGGATGAGAACCGGTTCCTATCCACCGGATTCGAATGAATACGAGAAAATCTATTATAATATTACTTGAACTTTCAACTGAATAATGAATGCTAAGATGAAAAAGATCCATTACTATGTAAACCTGAAGAACAAATCAGGCAGTTGAAGAAAAATAACAAATTATAGATGCTAAACAATAGTACAATTCTTATTATGTACTTTTAGAGCAATGCTAATCTTTTTTTATACATATAATTCCTATGTTTGACCTAATATTTCTTTTCATCCAATAGAATTATCAGCACAAATATTCTTTTAAATAAAACATCAATAAAAAGTTGTTTTTACAGTACAAAAAGAAGAATAGTTATTCATCGCATTGTATTATAGACAACTTTCCGCGGATGTTAAAATGAAAAATTATAAGATTAGATTAATTTTGTAAGCCCTGTGGGGTCACAGGTCCGGAATAACAAAACTGGCGTCATCCTCTTAGAAATATTTTTTTAAAATTTGAAAAATTTTCTAAGAGGATATTACCACAAAACTAGTATTACTTTCATGATTTTTCTTTTATAATTCGAAAAAAATGTCTGTAATACGAAACTATACATTATTTTTCAGTATGGCTTACAACCGGTTCTAATCCAGCGGATATTTATCGGTTTCATGCTGGAAATAAATTTTCCCTGTCACGCGGAAGGCTAGCAGAATGATCACAAAGAACAAACTTTTATCAGTGCTGTTCCTACAATTTGAATGATATAATTTCAAGATAAATAGCAAATTTGTAAACAAAATGCCTATAATAATATTTGAGATGAAACAATTTAAATAGCATCATTCCCTAGAAAAAAATATATTGTTTATAATTTCAAAGTATAGTGTTGTCTAATTTGTGTTTTTAGATAAAGATAATTATCCTCCCCTGAAATATCCTGTTTTTGTTAGTATCAACTTTATCTTGAAGTCGTAAAGCTATATTAATCATTAATGTAGTGTTGGGCCAATGGCTAAAACATATTAATAAAATCATTTTCAGTTTTAATTTACATTTAAATTCAAATTTTTAAAGTAGTAGTACATATATGTTTTGAACTAAGTCAAATTCGAGCTTTTTCGTGTGAGGAGGTGGGGGACTTTGACTATAACTTTGACTGATTTAGAGTTGAAAATTCTTTTTTGAATAGGTGACTGAAAATGAAAATATTTATTTGCTGCTCAAAAGTTGCCTTTTCTTCCTAATTTGTGGGGATACTAAAACTTTCTCTGTAATCCAAATCCAATGAAATATCCAAGTTTAGTTTTAAAATTGAAAATAATTATATTTAAAAGTTTAAAACTTGGGATAATTTGATCATGGCAAAACCATACATCTCCCCTAGAGCTATCTATCTATTAATTTATCTTTATCTATCTGTCTATATTCTAGTATCGATTTATGTACTTTAAAGAATTACAAGTTTTTCTTTCTGCTTCATTTTCAATAAAGAAAATTTGGGGTTGGTCTTTTCTTTGGATGGCGGTGGCACTCTCCTTTAAAATAGTTACAAACTTTCCCAGGACCTTATAAGAAACTACATTGTAAAGAAGAACTATATTGGTTCAGCGGTTAGCAGAATCCTTTGATACACACAAACAGAAACATGTTACTTTTTATGAGGATTAATATTTATCCATCTATCTGTCCTTCTATATACCCATCTATCTATCTATCTATCTATCTATCTATCTATCTATCTATCTATCTATTCTTTACTAGAATACCAATAAATGGATAAAAGCATCTAAATTGTATTATGGGTCATTCCTACTAAACATGACAATTTCAGGGAGGCAGGCATCTCAGGGGGAAAATCTTTAATCTATGCTATTTCTAGATTTAAACATTTGGATGGTTTCAGGCTATTTTTCTATTCCTTCTTACTTATCTTTTTGAATAAAGAGCCCTTAAATGCTAGGGGTGAAGCAGCTAGTACTATATAGATCAGTAACATCTCTTGTCTTAGTAATATCCTTCAAAGTATAAAATGTTGGAAGCAAATAGTTTTTTTTAGTTGACAAGTACCTCCCTACAGTACAGTGTAGACATATGGATAATCTGTATAGGGATAAACTTTGTTTAAGTTTCATATAAACAAGGATGACAATATCCAATGGAGAAGAAAATACGACAATCAGTACAAAAAATATAAAAAAAGAAACATAATTTTTTTTTAAAATATGAACAAATTGATTTACTGAAATTTAAGATACAAAAATAGTTATATATCTCATATTACCAAAATAGATATTTCATTAAATGCACAAAGTTTTTGATAGAATTTTATTTTAAAATTTAGTTTATAGAAGACAAATAAAATTAGCATAAAACTGTAGTAGATATAATAGGTAAATAGTTTGCAAGCAATTTATTTCAGTATAAACAGATAAAATAATGTCCACTTCTTAAAGTGTGTGCTTATACAAAACAGAAAAAAATTGAATAAAGAAATACTTTAAATGAGCAGCTGTGTTTTATAGAGTCTTTATCTGAAACTAACTAAAATAATGGACGTTCATTGAGACGGTCAAATCCTAGAAACGAGTATATACGCGACTTACAATTGATTTATTGCTTGGTTATGTAGGTCCAATAACAGTTTTTACCTATTTAATTTCTATATTTAGGACTTGAGATGGTTTCAGGCTACTTTTCTACTCATTACACCATCAAATACATGGCCCTCAGATGCTAGTTGCGCAACTGCTGGTACTAAATTATTTTAGTTTTATAAAAATGCCACTAAAAATTGTCCACTATGCTTGTATATGACAGTATTTGTGTAAAATAGATAAAATATTACACATCTTTACCTTAATTTCCTGCTATACTTGGAAATATCGTGTTGACATACAATTTCAATAGTAGATTATTTCGAATTTATGAAAAATTGAAACCACAATCTTCCTCTCACATAAAAATTCAGATTTAGTTTCAGCAAGAATTTCCCTATAAAGTTGACCATTTTAAGGAAGCTTCCTATAGCCCCTGTGATGGTATTAGGCTATTATTACATATATATATAAACCCTAGAAAAAAATAACCCTCCCTTCCAAATTTTCTTTTACTTTTTATTTGAAAAACAAAGTAAGAGGGGTAGACACCCCCTTCCTTGAATTCCCTTAGAGGCCTCTAGGGGCGTATCCGCCAGTTATAATACAAACACTAAAGATTAACACGTGCATGTAAAATGTATAAAATATTACACATCTTTACCTGAAGTACTTTAACAATATCTGGCAACAGATTTACTTTCATATTTTTTTTATAGGTTGACAATGAATGTATAAGTGTGGATATTTAATCCAGAAAACTACTTGTCCCAAATGGTGTAGAACCCCTTTGCCTGCTAGCAAATTACTTTTTGTTCTGTGACTCGTCTGTCTTTATTTTTCCGACGCTATTAGATGATTTTAAAGACCCAATACTAAATCTGGTCAGGGTTCCCGTCCTGCAGCAAAGTTACAGACAGCTGATCCATCCTCTATTCTTTTACTTTAATAATCTTAGAACAAGACAAGGGTCATTATTATCAAAACTAGTTATTATCACATAGGTAATAAGAAATATATTTTTAGCATTTGGACTAAAATTAGTTATTATTAATATCAATTGAATTATATTGGGTACAGGAATAGGATAATGAAAGATTATTATCAACTTACCCAATAATTTTGAGTGTTAAGTTTTACTTTGTCAGTTTGTAAATGATGTGAATATTGTAAATCCTGATTTCACCCCCTGTTTGGATGGTCTAAACATATTTAAGAAACATCAAATATAAAACCATAATTTTGTTGATACCATAAAGTTTAAAAGGACAGAGAAGTATATGCTAAAATAGAATTGTTGTATTATGTTGATTAAACAAAAAAAAACTAATTTTCTAAGTAATGCTATTTTAATACTCATACTCCTACTATTATTGTCGAAACTATATTATCAAGGGAAAGGTTATCCTCCTAAAATAGCCTAAAACCAAGCTGAAAATTCCAGCCGAGCCTTTTACAAGATCCCGACGTTCTAATCTACTTATCAATTTAAATTCTTTGCCAATTATTTTATGAATACAAGTTCCTTTCAGTGAAGATGCCTGCAGGGGTATGTTTAAGTCTTTGCTAATCATCTTTAAACCTCCATGATATCTTTGAACACCCCTAAATATGGTTTCCAGGTAAACGGATAGATAATTTTTCCCTTTTGCCTCTTTGTTTATTTATTAGAGTGATTAAAAGTCCATGTATTGATAAGGTTAGATAATAATTAGTAAGATCTGGTTTGAAATGTTGGGGTATAATATTTTTGTTGTTTGATTGCTCTTAAAAGAATCTTCACTGTAAAGGACAACCATATCGGTTCTGTGATTAGTGAAGTCTTGAAGTTATACACACACAGACGGACAGACATACAAAAACAAATTATTTTTTATATAAGGATAACGAAACATTATCAGAACATTTAGCTTACACCAATTACATTTCTTTCCATCATTTTATTTCAACGAATACTCATTGTGTCTTGAAGGCCTACAAATACTCCTTTATTATTCAATTCTTCCTTTATCCATGTAGTAGTCCCTTATTCAATTATCTAGCACAGCATGCTTGCGTATTTTAAATCTAGTTAAGTTTTGACTTTAAAACATCATTTCTACAACCCTACTCATTTGAATTTATAAATTTAGTACAATACTTTAACAATAATCTTTTAAAATGAATATAGTCATCAAGTTTCAGAAATTTACTACTCATTTTTTATAATATTACACCGATGTAGTCTAAGACGCTAAATTCAGAGTGTCAGCATGGTGCCAAGGTTCCCCAATGTCTTCTATTAAAGGGAATATCATTGCATTTCATTATAAACATAGTGTTCTCAAATTTCTGTTTACTTTCTTTATGCCAAATTTTGACAATAGTAATGGCATATCCCCTAAAACAAGTTGACCCCTATATTTCAGGGTAAATATACTTAACATAAAAATGTTTTTAAAATCATTGCACTTGAAGAAGTTTTTTGTCAATATAATCTTTTAAAATATTTTTGTACAAAAATGAAACAAATATATGCAGCCCTGTTTAACCCTCTCCCAATCTTTTCTACTTTACCTCCCATTCTGGAGTCCCCACCCAATTTCTACCTCCTTTTTTTGAAATACTATCCAAAGTCCCCCCTCCATTTTCGAACCCTCCTTATAAGAAAGACCCCTCCTAACCCCTTCCTTTTAGAAGCCTCCTTCCCCCTTCCTTATCCCCCTCCTATTCCCGCCCCCCCCCCTTCGTAGGCCTAGGCAACCCCCTTTTTAAATTAACCCCCCCTTCGTAGGCATTACCCCCTTTTTAAATCCCCCCCTTCGAAAGTAAGGATAAAGAGATGTAAACTTAATTTTGAAAATACTGTATTCATAAATAAAATCTTCAATATTATATTTTTTTATACTAAACATTACATAGACACAAAAAAAAACAATATGTATTCATAGATAAAAGAAGAAAACAAACAAAAATTTTATTAAGGTTTTATACAGAAGCTTGGCAATCCATCTGCAAATAGTTTTGTTTCTTTCATGTTTGATAATTAGTTTACCAATTTTGAAGATAAGATACAGATACTTATTATAAAACTTCAATTTAGTTGAATAATAAGGAAATGATCATTATTTAAATTGGATTTATTAACTATTCATAACTATCCTCATTTGTATATTGCATACACGCCAAAAAAAGTAGCAATTTAGAAGTATAAAACAAAAATAACTTTCATCTTAATTAGTATTTTATTATTAAGAAGAAACCTATTTTGAGTTTCATACCCCTGAATAAATTTAATGATTAACTTTAATGCTGTTTGTTGTTATTTCTTTGTTTGTTTCTAGTTCATTTTGTCAATGTGCACATGTCTTATTGCCTTGAATATCTATAACTAACCAGGGAGTAAGGGAGGGGACAATGGGCAGTTAATTCAATTTTATAGTTGTGACACTTTAAGGTTGAAAACCCAGATATTTCCAGATAAAACAAGTATTTGCAATATAGCAACCTTTAGTGGAAATTTTTGACTTTTTGAATTGTTTTTAATTCGAAATGCACCATCCTTAAACTGATGCTTTACTACAAGCCTTTGATTCTAGAGATCAAAACCCTTGTTTACAATTCATTTCCATAGTTGTTATTATTTAAACTTCGGAAAATTAAGGAAACATACCATTTTACTTTTACAACATCTTTTACCCAATTTTTTTATTGTATTTATTAAAAAGCTTATACATGAAAAAGCCTTTAAATAATTATATTACAAAACTTACTAAAACAATTACCTTCCTGCAGAACTTTTAACTCAAGTTATTTCATTTAATGAAATAAAAATGAGATACCTTGCGTCAAAATTTCATACTACATAAATAAAAAATTTGAGAACATAAGTACATCTTAATATTAAAGATCTTAAGGTTTAAGTAACATATCTTAGGATAACTGGTAGCTGCGCTCCTAGCATCCAGGCCAGAAAAATAAAATAACACCATCTTGAGATTTTAATGATAAACAAACCTTGAACAACTCAGGACTTTGTGAATTTTCCCTAAAATTTTGAAATTAATCAGATCATTAATTACAGAAATATTAAGCTAAAGACAAAAAACTTTTGCCTTTACATTAAATCAATAAGAAACATCTAACATGTCTAAAGTAACGAAAAGAGCTAACCGTTACGGACGTACAAATGTGCGGGACCTAATTATAGGAAGGCTTTGCTCATAATAACTAATAATCTTAATATAATTTCTTTCTACAACGCACTAATCGGAATGAATTAACATTAAACAAGAATTAGATATAAAAAATGTAATGATTCAATTCACAAAATAATTTCCAAAATCAAATATTCTGTCTGCTTGTTATTGTTTTCGTCTGCTTGTTATTGTTTATCTTTTTGTTGACGCGCTAGTTTGCCGCGGGATTATGCATGATTTTGCGTGACGTCATTCATAATTGGTCCCCAAGATTGGTTAGAAACTGCTAAATTCTTGCATGTTCCCTTTAAGCCAGTCCCCAAAGTCTGAGACTCCTAAAAATTGAATATTCGATCCATTGTCCCCTCCCTTACTCCCTGATAACTAACTGAACGCCAACGGTCAACTAACAGACTCAGTGTAAAGCGTTTTTACAAGGCAACAAATGTTTGAATAGCAAAAACAAGTCTGAACTTAATATTATATGAATGAAGGGTTCTATCTTTGATAGCTGATGAGA
Source organism: Acartia tonsa (assembly GCF_053477335.1). Lineage (NCBI taxonomy): Eukaryota > Metazoa > Arthropoda > Copepoda > Calanoida > Acartiidae > Acartia > Acartia tonsa. The sequence continues at coordinate 32,185,862 of NC_137262.1, read as the reverse complement.
AAATCTATTTTTTCTCACTCTATAATACAGACTGACAAACAATCAAACCGACCATAGCTATAGAGTGGCTGTGCTACATTTTTTATAAAAATTGATCATCATATATGTTAGACTTAGCTTTTTTTCTGTTAACAGCTGAGGCGAATGAGCTTTCCATATTAGAGAAGCATAATTTAGTGGTTTTTGACCTTTTTTATTATCAAATTTAACTTTTTGCGTGGAATTGGGTTTAGGACTTATTAGTATTAGGCCTCCCCTAGATGCTTTGGCGAATCCACAGGTCCATAATTTGAATTAGTAATTATTAATTGTATTAAAGAAATACCTTTCATTAGTAATAAATGAGGAGGGGTAAAAAGAGGGGTTGGGGGAGTTATAATGTTCTTTCTCCCCTTTCTGTATGAAACTTTAAACATACTAGAAGATAGTTTTCAAGACTATGGAGATGCGATCCTCAATTTTCAAATTCTTTGAACGTACATATGAGACTTTTACAGAAATGCTTCGCATCCACAACTATCTATCTATGCTTGATATAAAATCAACACTATATAGATCATATTATGAACCTTTGATTGACACGTGCCCTGCAATTAACTAGTAGCACTCAGGGGCAAGACACAATTACTTTAGCTAGGCCCAAGGCATTATTTGTATCAATTTATGCATTCATAGGCCTGTTTCAACCTATATGACACCATATATGGGTAACGAAAGCCTATTCATGGTAATCTGTATGTGATTTGCTAATAGTATATGTTTATTAAAGATATTATGTTTATAGTTAATGTAATCATATAAACAACCAGTACATATATGTATGCCTACAACTATGCCTGATTTACGTCACATATTAACACACAGACATTTAATTGCACAGACAAACACTAAAATCCTGGTCCAGAGCTAATGTTATAGCATGTACCTCTTGAATTTATTCAGTTATTTACTAACTCTCCTACCATCAACTTCTCTTTCTGGCTTTGAAAAGGTAATGACTTAGTTGTTTGGCATGCATTGTAGTTTAAATTTAGGCCCCTTAGTACTTAGCATGAATTGAGCTCAGGCCTTATGTTAGAACTCTAACACTTAGCACAATTCACTGCTTGGGACTTAGGGCACATTTCTGTCCTACTCTACTTATAATTTTAACACTTATCCTGTAAATATTTCCATACTTAACTTATGCACTTGTGATATAAATACACTTTATAAAAACATTTTCTTTCCTTAATACTTAATATACTTATATGATTCTAATCGAATATCAAAACCAACCATTTATTCTTAGGTTAAAGCAACATAATACCTCGCGTGGGTCTTTTGTTGAGCTTCCACCAGCTCAACCAAATTCGTATTATACTTGTGGGAATAGAAGGTTAAGCATTCTAAATAAGCGAACCGACGATGAGAATGTCTATGTGTATTGCATTAAAATTAGGTTTTAGTAGTACTCATAGAAGAGCGGTCTCCATACCTAAATATGGACAAACGCCCCATTCGCACACACAATGGTGCAACTTACCGGTTGTATCTTAGAAAAATTTTACTTCATAAATTTTTTTTTCTTCTTTTTTCCTTACCGTACCCGAACCGCCTAAGGCAGGTATTTTTACCAAAATCGAATAATTGTAGCTATGGCAAAATCGGATTTACCAAAACCTGTGATACTATTTGAGAGCAAGGTTAGGACTATGAGGCGTTTGAAGAGATAGGGACTGAAAGGCACGACACAAATGCAATTGAGAGCCTCGTGTACGAGCAGTTGCACTAGCCGACACTCTAGAGGCCCTAGAGAATGCTAGCATATTTGTGGCCATTGGTCGCCGCCCTATAAGGACACTCGCACTGGTTGACACTCTAGAGGCCCTAGAGAATACCAGCACACCGGCACCTCCATGTCCGCCTCTCTTTAGTAAAACGCTTGGGTTGGAATAATCTATGATTGAGCTATGTGCAAAATTTTGATTTCTGGACTTAGTCAGAATTTTGAAATTTAGGAGTTGTGCTAGGTGGTGGAGTATATATATAAATCTTCGGACTTAGTATGATTTTTACTTATTCGAAAATTCTCTAAGTGTTGAAATACTTGAATCTTTGATACTTAAACCAGAACTTATTAAGAATCAATCATGGAGTAACTTTTCATTTATAAGCTATCAAAATACTATTTGTAAAGGACCATTTTGAACTGTCTTATTAAATGAAAACTTAGGAGCAAATCCTATAGAACACGGGAAACGCTGTTAGTTGGGATACATATTGTCTTTGGAGCCATGTTTCTGAAACAATATGCCGAAAGCAGTTAGTACTCTTGAGTCGTAGTAAAGGGCCAAAAGATTATTACAAACTTGTAGCATTTATACTCAAGTTAAAACTGTACTAATACTTTGGTGCCGTTAGAACCGATTTTCTGAGATTTGCACTTACTTATACATGCCTAGGACTTATATTCTTAATGCAATTCTGATTTATACGCGGATGTATCAAAATAAAACTATTGCCCCTAAAATTTTGAGTTAAACAAAATATTTCAAAGTCTCAAAGATATTCTCAACATCGATCGGTTGGAATGATATAAGTGTAGACAAATTGCTGTATGTAATCAGAGAAATAATTCCTGAGACTCTGAACAAAATATTCCACTTTTGGACTTAGCACCGTTTCTATTTCTTTTGTTACAGAGAGAATCTCGAATTTCTGGACTTATAGTGATTTTTATGAAATTGTGAACTTGGTTGGAAATTTACCAAAATTTCGGACTTGTAATAATTACGATTTTTCCAACTAGATTAACAAATTTCATTTTCCACACTTAAAAGAAAATTTTGTCTTAGAGTATTTTTGTCTTAGCCAAAATATTCCAATTATGGACTTAGAGAGATTCTACTTCTTTTGGTGAAGGATAATTCTAACACTCTAATACTTTATAATTTTAAAATCCTTAACTTAGCGAGATTTGCATTTAGTCAAAATATTCCGATAGTGGACTTAGAGTGATTCTACTTCTTTTGACTTATAGGCAATCTCTAAAGTAGCTTTGTGAATGAACTGTTAGGAAATTTCATCTCGGACAAAATATTCCACGTCTGGACTTAGAGTAATTCTATTTCTTTTGTCTCAAGAAAATTCCACTATTTTTGTACTTAGCATAATTTCATTGAAAGATTTTTGGACTTAGTCAAAATTCACAAATTCTGTACTTGGTATAATTTCAAAAAAAAAAAAAATCTTTTTGACTTAGTCAAAATTTGCTAACTTTTTGTACTTAAGATAATTTTTGATTTTTTTTCAGCCGAAATTTGTTGATTTTGTACTTAGAATAATTTCATTAAAGACTTTTTGGACTTAGTCAAAATTTTCCAACTTTGGACTTAGAATGATTCTATTTTATTTTGACTTGGAAAGTTTTTAATTCAATCTTAACTTAGAAAATTTTTGTTTGTATATTCCTTACAAACACATACATAAATATAATAAGCAGTTCACTCAACAATAAGTAGGACATGAAAACTAAATTTTTACTCACTTTGCTAATGCTAACATTTCTATTTCATGTACCACCAGGATTCAGCAGTGAAAGTGAAGACAAGTTAATTACTAGTGATAGTGACCATTAGTGATATAAAAGTATAGTCAACAATATAGGCCCTATATGTACTGAATAGCACACTTTAAGAGACAAAGTTCTATACACCAAACGCAGCAGGAGGTTGCAGCAGCCTACCTTGGGAGAGTAGGACGTCTCTAAAAGAAGTAGCAGAAGTACTACAGAAAAGTACCCTACTGTCTTTAAATATCCGGAATCATAAAATTTTATATCGAGAAACGTATGTTTACTTAGGCTTACTAGCACATAGACTATAACCAAGTAACATAAAAGTGTGTCTACATATAGCCCAGAATTTTTATAACCTAACAAATTACTTTTAGATAAGTTAGAAAAAAGTGCACTAAAATCAGTCAGATTAGTTTTCAGAAAAAAAAGAGAATAAGTATTGCTTAATTTAAAGTTGATAGGCTCCTTTGAAGTTTGATTGACAACCTCCACATTCTAGGTTGGCCACCTAGTGTAGGACCTCACACTTCCTCAGAGTAAACTTGCACTTGAATATTGTAATACTACTAATTATAATTAGATTACATCCGGTCAGATAATTTTGAAAACAATCTTTACATATATAAATATAGGAATATCTAAATTGTATATCCCACTACAGTTATAAGAATTGAAGTCATAAGTGAAGCCCCAATTTTGCGCAAATTACGTTATAGGATTGGAAGGAAACCCCTAATACAACTATAAGTAAGAGGTGGCGAGATCTTTGACATTCAGGCAAAATTGTTGCAATATTATTAGAATATAGACGATCCTTTGGGAGTGAACCTTAGTAAGTTATATTCATAATAGCCTTACAGGAATAAGTAGATCGTAAGCTATAAACACATATCCTTGGAGTGAAGTAAGAGTTCAACAAGGATTATAAATTGCTGTTTTTTTTTCTCGACAACCATAATTTGCTGGGAAAGTCGACTCCTGAGCAAACTAAAAGTTAATTTGTGATAGTATATAAGCATACCCAAATTAACTCCGCTGCAAACATTACTTAACTTAATAACCAATTTGAATAGCTAACTAGCTCAAATTGACTCCATAAATAAAACTGTATAAAAGTTAAGTAGGAGTGTTTCTACAGTTGAGCCAAATTAAGGATAAGGGTGCATTAGCGCACATCTTTAGAATATCAATCAAAAGCTCACACGTACATATATACGACGTAGAAACAACTATAGGTGAAGCATATATCATACCCATCTATAGCTAAACACAATTTAAAGCAAAGAATTGTTAGCTTAAACAAATTCTTGATTGTTTTAAACTATAACCATTATTTGTACTCCTCTCGAACTTCCGCTATTTTTATCATAAAAATAGTACAACATTCCACTAGCATCTAAAAGAACTTATAATTAGTTCTAAGACTTTACAACTATTATCATGTCATCTGCCCGCAAGCAAGGCCAGCAGGATGATGAAGCTGGTAAGGAAACCACTCCTTGTCGGGGACGCTCGACAACACCTGGTATGAACACCCCTTCAGCTAATACAGACATTAGAGACTCCGATGCTTATGAGGAAATACAAATATCCAACTTAGAAGAGTCAGAACAAATTGACAAAAGGAATATGAGCCCTGAGGTGAATGTGATACCTCTGGCCTCACTAGCAACACAAGCTAACTTATCAGACTCATGGAAAACTGTTTCCCACAGGCGAACAAAAGTAGCAGAACCAGCAGAAGAACTTCTACTCTCGCAGAAACTGAACACAATACAACTTGGAAGACCTAATACGAGTGGTTCACTTGAAGTTGGAAGGCATCTCTGCACAAACTGTACAACGAGTATAGAACACAAGAGAATCCACACCACCAACACTTCGAAATCTAAAGAGAGAAGAGCTAACTATAGAGACAGACAAATTGCCAAAATAGAGGCCATCTCAAATTATCATAGAAGAAAATCCACCGTTAAAGAAATGGCTACAAAGTCACCCAATCCCAAACCTCATCACAGGGATAACAGGGACAGGCATTCTCAAAGGAATACCAAACGGGATTATCAGGCTTCTTATAGGTTATCACCTGGACGCTACTGTGTAGCATGTGGACAATATTCTCATGATATATCTGATGGATGTAGATTACTATGTGATGATACAGGGCGATTATACCCAACTGTAATGACATCAGCTTTCTGTACAAACTGTTATAAGACATATGGTAAAGAGTTATACCATTCTCGACACTTATGTCCTGGAAGGCCAGCCATGATGGAATTATACCATAGTGGTAAGGTGAGACCTAGTGGTGTCTTCAGGCAAACATATGAAGACTGGGCTAAAGCCAATGCTGAGGAATCATCTAGAGATTGTAACCTCAGTGGAATCACAGCTGACACAGCAGACATAGATCTCAATGAACCTAAAGATCAAGTAGGAGATAATACTACACCAGCAAAAGAGGAAGAAAGAAAATTGTACCTCCATTGCTCTGGCTGTATGCCAGAAGAAATAGATTGTAAATATGATTATGATGTACGCATGACAGCTTTACTTGACTCAGCAACAGATAAAAACATCATATCAGCCAGGTACTATAGCAAGTTGTTCGGTATAGTAATGAACGATGATGAAAATCAGCTGGAAGAAAGTCATGATCTACCAGTTACACATGTAGATCACAAGATCCCCGAACCCAGAGAAGTAACCCTCATGATTCGCCCCACATCATTCTCGAGCCGTCACTACCCAATTCCCTTCTCAATTGTAGCTGAAAACCATGAGGATGTCGCACCTATGATAATTGGACTAAATGGTATTAGAAACCTACAGCTAACATGGACGCCTGTCACAGACAAATACCGGTTAGCACCGTGTTTGTATTCCATTCTTCACCCTGAAGGACCGCTGAGCAGTATCTTCTGTTCTGAACTTGAGCTCCAGCTCTGTACAGGAGTAGTTAAAAAGATCAAAGCTAAAGAAACCCAAGTGATAGTAATGAATATCAACCACTTTTTCAACCTAGCACCTGGAACACAAGTAATCCTCAGCGACGATCATATTTCAAACGAAAATGCAGGCATCAAAATCTTACCTGGACAAACACAACTCATTATCAATGATGATGGACAACTCAGTGGCAGAGCTTTAATAATCAACAACTCCGATCACACTATCACCAACACAGTTATCACTGGTTACATAGAGTCCAGCGACCAATCTATTGTCAGAGAGGTAGTCGTTGATTTTGACTTCTCAGGATCATTCATATATGGACTACCTATGCTACCAGAAGTAGACGAATCTGATGACGAATTGGATCAACTTGCCATAGCACGAAACACGCCAGCTATTAATTAGATCACTCTAGTTACTAGTAGCCAACCCAATGACACTCTTATACCAATCTGAAACACAAAATCAATTATTACATTGATTAACTTATTAAGCTGATATATACACTTTAATTCATACAGCTGTCAAACAGGGCACTCACATATCATGAGTGATCTTAATCTGATTATCATCTTAATGCTAAATAAAACTCCAGTCTCATCTACTCCTGAATACAGTAAATTCATTTCATTGAACATATAGATGATGATGTAGAAATTAGGTTAAGGTGTATGGCCAAGATTGAAAATTTCACACAATACTTTTAAAAAAAAAAAAGAGAGAGAGAAACTTGAATAATAATATAGCTGATATTTTATGGCATAATTCTAAAATCTTCATACATTCACGTGTAGACAAAAGAAAAAAATCCTGAACAATCAACAGTGCCAAAATACCACTGGGACTTTGTCTAAAAGACTATTATTACTTGTGAAGCAAACTTTACACTAAAACTCACCCTAAGACAGACAAGACAAAATTGTATAACAAAAACATATATTAAGGACATGACCTAGACAGTACACTCCACCCCAGGAGCCCAGTATACTTAGGGAGTATCATTAAATTGATTGAACTATTTTAAAAACGAAGTCAGAATTACTGAACGTATATTTTGAATATTCTGAAGAAAGTTGTGGAGAATACGCACATAAAAGAAAATTTAGTTTGAGAAAATTTCACTTACCTTGAAAAGCTGTAACTTTTCCTTGGTTCTAGATTTACATGTCTATTGCAGTATAAATTGAAAACAAGCATAGCAGTTTTCAAAAGATATATGGATTTACAGTTTTACAAAAAAAAAAAAACTTTTTACGCGCATATTCACAACAATAGGCATAAATGAACCAATAGCACATTCGAGCTCACTTATACCTTCGGGTTGGATGAACTTTTGTCTCAATCCCAGCACAACGGTGAAACTTAGAGGACATTATGAAAGTTTGGCAATTGGACCAATTTTGGTAGAATTAACTAGCACATTGACATGTAAAATAACCCTATCAAATAAAGTTAGTACCACTTCTAGCTTTTATGTAATAGTCTTATTATATACTGCATTATTAGAACTCACAAACCACTTTTACCACCTGATCTAATCTTTATATAAGCATACAATACTATATCACCCCTGGTGATAAGATACCAAACTTATCATTGCATTTGCAAGCAAGGAAAAACCGTATTGAATCACTTGAACTTTGATTATCTTGAAACCCTATGAATTATAATTCCCCAGTAACCTTGCAGTTAACATTAAGTCTAAGAAATACATCTCAGATACTTAACCCATCAGCCTTTAATAATGCCTGAAACATGTACCCAAAACTATACTGTGGCAAAAGTGCATCTAATTTGTATATAATAGTGATAAAGACAAAATTGACTAAGGTCTGTACGAACAAAACTATACTTTTCATACTTTTATTATGAAAGCACAATAACAGTATATATTGTGATATGCCACAATTTCACCCATCAATGATTTTATTTAAAGATCTAGTAATTAAGCAAAAACCATTGCCTACCCTTAAAGGAAATTTCAGTCAAAACAAAATTAAGTTTTTCTTGCATATTGTACTCAGACTTCTTTAAAACTTTAAAACTTAAAGCGAAAAATCCTTCAGAACTATAATAAACCAATGCATTTTGTCAACAAATGAATAACAGGTATTTTACAATTCTAACCAAAGTAGATTTGAGCTGTTATAACAACAACACAACTAATAATAATGCCATAAAATATTTAAGTTATAAACCATATGAACCAATTATAGCTCATACTATAAGAAGGGAACACTTTTGCTCTTCTTTCCATACGCAATATTATATGCTGTACGCAATTTTTGATAAAACAGGGATATTTAAAAGTTTAAATAATAAAACTCCCCTATATCTATTTTAAACGAAGCCAAAACATGTTTTAATTGCTAAATTAAAGATAAAATTACAACTAAAAATCACATAAAAAAAAAAAAATATATATATAAAGGTAAACTTACAGAAAATTCATGGAATTAACTAAATACCTTCCACGTGAGACCAATCATAATATCACACATACCCTCTCACATATTAACAAATTGCAAGTGTTCAAAATAAACATGGTTGAAAGGAGATCTGATATAAATACAGACAAGTTAAATACCCTTTCAAAATTAAAGAGTTTCAAACCAATTGGCTAATATTTTGACACTTTCATAGAGAATACAAAAGAGTAATTATAAAGTCTTACAATAAAGTCATGGACTAAAAGATAATTAACTAAGCAAGACGCTTCCGCTTACAAGTTTAGCCAAAGCAAAATCTGCAACAAAAAAAAATAAAAATATGTGCACAAGTCATTCCTTTATGCACAAATAAGTTACATAATGACTATCATCATAACAAAACGCAAACGTAATTAATGCAAAGAATTCTGCACACATACAGAATTCATATATATATAACATTAAACATAAATTATAATATCAAATTTCAAGAGATATAAATCAAAACCAATAACAATCACTTGCATTTCCGTTTACCCTGTAAACTCGGGAACAATATAATAGCATGTTATTCTAATCTGATAACAGAAATATCATAATTTATGTAGAATTTTCCCACTCAAGGTTATATATCCAGTGGTAAAATTTACGTCTTCTCTCTTGACAGGGGGAGACCAACCATATACAATACATGTCGACTAAATAAGTCGATCCCTTCAAAAATATTTATACACAAAAATATATAATAAAAGGAAAATTGTATATGTATAAGTTTTGAATCTGTATAATCTAAACAGAGTCAAACGAGTAATACAAACTGTACAATTATACGCATGTCACTGCGTAACCCAATATATACAAAATTGAGTTAAAAGTTAAAATATCTAATACTTTTGTGTAAATCACGCAAGCATAAAAACATTATTAGACAACCTATATATAAATGCCTTGAATTGAGATGAACTTGATTAGTTATTAAGCTTATAACCAATCTACATACAAAAAAAATTATGTCAAAAACTTTAATTATAGTTAGAAACCGGAAACGCCCACTCAGGATCTAGCAGTAGCGAAAGTGGGATAATAAATAGATTTTGGAAAAATAAGTCAGTTTATCATAGAACTCCAAGCAGTGAAGACCTTAACTATTAGTGTAAGTGTACCAGTCAGAAAAATAGCTTTTGATTGTGGATATAAGCATCTAGTAAATAAACTTAACTGTTTAACAATGTATTCTAAGATAATATTAATAATACTAAGTATGTACTACTATAGTACAACAGCAGACACAATGACAGACTTGATACCCACTCACTATCAAAGTGGAGAATATATAGGCTACACAGCTGTAGCAATTCGATCCATTCAAGTTGATATATCTGTAGACAATACAGCGCCTGAAATAGCAATCTATGATGGCCTGAAGAATCAAGTAGACATTAGCTACGATGGACGCACATTCACTTCAGCACAAACTAAACTTATAGGCAAGTTATATACCAAAAAGATTAAGGACTTGCTTAATGACGTAATAAAACTTATTCGCGACATCAAGGAAGCTATTGAAACAATAACTCCTTTAATAAGTTCTAACCGCATTGAAGTGACTAATAACGTAAATAAGCTTTCTTATAAGCTAGATCATGATAAGTTTGACTTTACACAGTTATTGCTTGCGGAGATAGTACCACAAATTGTAAGTGGTATAATCCTTCATGCCAAAGCAGCTAACTTTGTGCAAACAGCAGAATACTCTTATGTTGATAGCTTGAGCAATTTAGCCATCACGAACTTAGAAGATCTAAAAGCAGACTTGAACTTCAGACTTACTCTAATTCAAGATCTTGCAAAGACAGACATCACAGACTCTATTAAAACTTTTGTAAGGCAAGAACTTAACTTGGACTATACTCATAATCTTGGATTAGAAGTCCAAAGTCGTTTAAGTGGTGGCACCACATCATTCACCACTATCCTATCCATGGAATTAAGTTCTGAGCCAATAAAAATCTACAGATACGCACCAATTCCTTTTGATGAGTGCTATATCGATTCCATTTATTACTTGGATAAAACCAAAAGAGTTTACAGACAATCTTATTATAACGCTTATCTACCAGTTGAAGCTGACCAGTGCCTTAAAGGACTACTTAGCGTTAATGAAACCTTGATAACCAAGCACTGCCCTTTGGCAAAACAGACTTATCCCTACACTCATGTGCAAGATGGAATTGTCTTTACCAGCTTGAGCGAAAATACTAATCGCAGTTTAGAGAATGCATCAATAACTATTACATCCACTCCTTTTATCATAACAGGAGGATCATATAATCTCACATTAGGAGATACAATAGCACAGTTCGCATTAGGATATGACCAACAGACCACGGCACGAACTTTACCATTTGCGTCAGAAGCACTGTGCCCACCAAAACCTAAAGAACCATTGACCATTAGAACTATCTTCGCTCATATAGAAGAAATAGCTATATACGTATCAATAACAATTATCATGGTTATAATATTAGACAGGATCACTACATTCCTAGTCAGACTCTTGAAAAGAATATTAAGAGCATTTCAGAGGAGTTTGCGTATACGCGGTAGAACGCTTGTCCCTCAACGACCAGACGCACATCATCATAACTTAACGGTAATCTACGGCCGGAGAGGTCACCCCGCCGCGCATACCGCTAGTTATCGACCTAGAAACTCAAACAGAATAGTTAGATAAATATACAAGTTAACATGACTCCTATGACTTAACTTCTAAGGCATTCAGATGGAAAGACTAACGGACATTCCCAATGATATAAAAGACCTTGCCAAACGGAAAATATAATACTCTCGTAGTTACCTATACAATATTGTACTTGTATTCTTGTATGTTTCTTATAAAAATCTCCACGTTATTATTATATGAATTATCTAAAAGGATAATGATAAAAACGGTAAGAAAATAAACCACATATATAGTAACTATGATACCAAAAGAACATAGTAGGTAATATTGTTACTCATTTTTATTGTTATAAAATAAGCAAGTTTTAAAACTAAGCTAAACGCTTCCTAAAAGTAACAATTTAATTTAATTATTATCACTATTAACGTGACAAACAAACAAGTAACACTTATAGAGTAAGCTACGTAATTTTATATAATACTAAGCCAGTAATTAACAAGTTATGTATGTTACTTAAAAATCTCTATATTTATTTTAACAAAAGTAGATAATCTTTAGAAAGGTATAAAAATTTGACAAATATTTCTCTTTGGTGAAAATTATAAAGTTAAGACAATTTCGAAAACAGAATATAAACTTTCATTTAACAAAAATCGCTGGAAAACAAAATTGCGATAATAAGAAAGATTTCTGACAAGTTTTAACAAATTTAGTTAATATTTTTTTGGACTTAAGCTGTATATTGGCACATAAGAAAAATTCCGAGATCATTAAAAATAATTGAGCAATAAATGCAAAACTTATATATATATATAGGCACACCGCCTATCAACGACTCTACTTGAATTAGGAAAATTCTATTTTAGTGGAAATAAAAATTTTTTAGATTTAACTTTAATGACAGACCTAAGAAAATTTTACCCCAAAACTTAAGTTCTACGGTTATTGTAGTAAGAATTAAAGGGATGTAAAGTTCTATAGTTTTGAAGAGGAATGATATATATTCTAAACCTTAATAAGTTAAATAATCTTCCTTAATGAAATTACCCGATTCATGAAACTACTTTAATTGCTCAAATATTAAAATTTACAAACAGTCTTTATATATCTCTCTTACAAGTACTTGAATACGCATATTTGGGTAGCTTTGGCTAATGTCAGTCCTTCAGTCTACTTGGATATTGGTTACAAAAATATACGCTATTTACAGGTCTTCTATATATATATCACAGCACAATTAAAATTCACGATTAATGCACAGGGATGGATATAAATGAAAAGATCAGAGAAAAGGTACTGAGGCGCAAGTTCGATTAAATATCTATATACATAACCCTTAAAGCTAACAAGAATGAATAAATTGTGATATAAGGCTGAAAATTAAAATTGTAAATATAATATTGAGAAAAGAAATTTAGTTCGACTATGACGAAAGTAATTGAGATTACACGAGGTTTTAAATTAGGGGAAAGAAAATACAACCTTATACCAATATTTCCTTACATACTAGGATCCTTACAAGCTAACATGTAATGGTATAACAAAATAACAATGGTGTAAATTATTTGGTCTTGTACAGTATGAAAGTCATAACGTTTAATATTTTACTGAATAGTAATCACTATTTTGACTAGTTACATAAATTAAGAATCTTGTCACAGGTGTCTGAGCAGTCTTTGTCTAATAAAATTTACAATGTCTATGACCAAGCTAACATTCGCCACTTCAACGCGTACGCTTAGGGCCAGCAGAACCCCGTCGCCGAGGGACACCTTCAGCATCGGACTCCTCTCTGCTGTTATCCGACGAACGCACAATTGAGGTCAGGCTAGCAGTCTCTGAGGCAGTCTCTGGTGGAAGAGATGGGGTGGGAGTCTCGACTGTAAGACGCAGCCGCTCTAAACCTCCAACCACTCTCTCTGGCAATGGGAACCGAATCTCACTACCCATGGAACCGAATTGGCTGGATGGTATATCGATCTCGAACACGTTCACCAGAGGAAGGGTATTTTCCGCTTCCTAAAATAGGGAAGTAAATATTAGTGAAAATAGAAAATCTTAACAAATAATCAGGGAGAAATATAATAATATCTACCCATATATACAATTGAGCAGCTTTAAAACTTTTAGAAAATTTTTATTAATTCTGCTAAAGTCATGATGCTAACCAAGGGAACGGAAAATAGCACTATGATTAAAATGACTTATTGTAAATACGCATAGCTAAAGTCACCAACTTCTTTACCTCACGACACGTAGCTTTGGCGACTAATAATATTAAACGAATGTAGCAAACTTACCGCTGAAAGGTCCGCTGCAGATGGGGAATCAATTCGACTCAAGCATAGGGATGAACTATAGCTGGATCCTTCTGCAGACCCTCCAGAATTGGGTGGGCTAAATCTTAGCATGTTTGTATAGTGTTCCTCCAGATTAACTGAGTTGGTCGCCTAAAATATAATAAATCTTATTAGTTTAATCGCAATATTAACAATGAGTCTAGGAAAATCAGGAAATGAGAATGCCTAAAATCCTGTAAAGCTATATGATTAGGTAGCAATTCAACCCACTTTATACTAGAATTAAAATCTTAGATCGTTTCAAAAAAAATACATGCAACCATACATTTTAAGATTAATATTCTACCAATAAAAGAATTTTAGTTGCAAATACCTCTAGATACGTGTACAAATATACAGTCTCTTTCTGAAAATTAATAGAAAACTAAAGCATGGATACTTACATGTAAATGCTCTGTTTGATCCACAATCAACGGACGGAAGCCAGGACTTCCCGTCGAGGTTTCCAAGCCCACAGGCACACTTCTTCCAGTAATCCGATCCTCAGTAGCAGACAAACAGTGTACGGCAAACAGGCCAATTCTGGACCTCACTTCTGCTGGAGTCGATGGACTAGCAGAGGGAGCCTAAAACAAAAGGAAAACATTAAAGTCTTGATCTAACATTTAAACCCCAATGAGAAACGTACGGCACGAGCAAACTCTTAACTTTCCCAGAGGGAAATAATATTAGGTTGCTACTTAAGATTTTAGTAAATGTTAACTGGTATCTCAACTTAATTGCGGTAACCGAGCAGATTTCTCTGGCGACATAAAACGATGACAAACGGTGAGCGATATATATGGAAGAGCCGAAAGTCAACGTTGAGGAAGTGAGAATAGGACAGAACAACCATACACCAACATGATGCTTAATTATACAAACCGGGTGGCTAGAAAAAAAAATTTATACAAAACAAAAAAAAAGAAATATACAACAGAAGAAAACTCACCTGTGTATCCGACAGAATATCATCAATCTCAGAGGACGCGGCTTCATACATGGTGCCCGACGGCTCCGCAGTTGGCGACATAGCCCCAGCTCTAGTCCTGTTAGTCCTGTTACTGCAGTGGAGAAGCTCAATGGTCCTGACGCCTATGTTTCGGAGGCGCGTACATACATCTCTTATCCAGCGAGCCAGCGACCTGTCTGAAATGTTGTCAACACGTGTGAGAGTCTCAAGCCCTACAGCGCCGAAGAAGACCACTATAAGAGCACATGAAAACAAGCCAAACCCCAACAACATGTTAATTAAGCCATCCATGTTGAAGGTGTCCAGACTCGTCTTCTGGTCTCTCCCCAACTCGGCAGACCCAGAGTCACCTCCGGCAACATCGTCACCAGTGTCACTGCAGGAGTTCTGCATCACCGAATTGAGGAGAGACCAGATGATTTGTATCGTTCTACTAAGCATCAGTGAGAGATGCTCGTTGCCGAACATCTCCCCTTGATCCCTTTCGGACTCTACAGTACTTGTGCCCCCATAGTCATCGACATCAGCAAGGCTTGGCATCCCAGACTGGTCGCTGTACACTGAACTCGAGTCGTCTAAGGAATTTTCAAGAAACGAGGAATTGGCGAGAGTGGCCGCAGCCGCCCTCATTGATTCCTCGAATCTTTCCTTAATATTCTGATGCGCGTCCAGGCTGTCAGGCACATACATTATGAGCGAATGTAAATTTAAAATAAGAGGACTAGTGATTCTGAAAGGCAATATAGTAAAGTTAATTTTATGAAAAAGACTGTACACACGAATTCTTTTGTATTTTAAGCAACTATGGTTGAACCTCCTAACCATTAAAACTTTGATTTATCATCTAAAAGTAAAATTCTTTGAATTAAAGAATATGTAATTAATTTTACATGATTCAATAGCTATCGTTAAGCTATTCAAACATTAAAAACTTTATTTTATTAGATTCAATTAAGTTAAAGAATATGTAATTAATCTTACATGATTCAACGCTTAAAAATAGCTATCGTTAAGCTATTTAAACATTAAAACTTTGTTTTATTAGACTCAATTAAGTTAAAGAATATGTAATTAGTTTTACATGATTCAACGCTTAAAAATAGCTATCGCTGAGCTATCAAAAACATATTCATTATGATGTATCAAGCAGTTAAAACTTATGTACTAGCTAAATCTGAATATCTTCAGTGATGTTTTAAAAAACACCTTAGATAAAGCTAGCTAAATATAATTTTTGTAAGCGACCATTTTTTTTATATAATATGGTTGAGTTATTCGTAACGTAAATAATCTATCAATTAACGTCATTATAATTGAATTACGTAAAAAGAAAATCTTATTTTTAAACCTATAGTAAAATTGTTTTAGAAGATTTGAATCAGGACTCAAATAAGTTTTGATTATACAAAGGGAACCCTATAATCAAAAGTTAAAACGAGTAGAATGATGGAATATAT
Organism: Acartia tonsa; assembly: GCF_053477335.1. Taxonomy (NCBI): domain Eukaryota; kingdom Metazoa; phylum Arthropoda; class Copepoda; order Calanoida; family Acartiidae; genus Acartia; species Acartia tonsa. The sequence goes on along the minus strand of NC_137262.1, from coordinate 32,169,464 downwards.
CTGTGTCATTATAAATTTTGTTTACGATGAACGAATTTAACTTTTGCAGACGGAAAACGTAAACAAAACAAGGTACGTCAATTTACTTGCTGACTCAGATATGTCCTATCAAAACTACAAATATTATATAGAACAAAATTGTCATATATTGAAGATGTACCCATACTGCTTCAAACCCACTTTCGTTTAGAATACAGTGATAAAGGTCTTATCGACGAAGAAAAATAAGATTCTTAGGTCTTAAATAATGGCTAACGAATGCAATAATGGGCACATCAACAATCTATAACATAAAAACATTCATATAAAACAAACGGGTTACTACATTTTATCACTTTTATATAAATTCTCTTGGAATTTAGCGGTAAAATTAAACACTCGAACGCAAGCTCCGCTCGCAAGGACAATTATTATATAAATGAGCATAATTACTGGGCCGCCAGCTTTTTATAACCTCGCTCAAAGCCAACCCCTATCACTTTTGACCGCCCAAACATAAACAAAGGGTTGACAACTTATTGTTACGTAAAATTTAATTACGGACGTCGAACGATATATTTTATAGATATTAAGTTTAAAAGGTACACTTGATAGCGACGTAATGTAAGATAGTAGTCTTTAAAATGATTAAAATTTATTCATGTTAAAAAAAAAATAACATAAATACAGCTAATACCAACAATGGTATAAACCATATGTACATATACAAAATATACAAACAAAGGGTTACCAACTTTTGTTAGTAAAATCTTATATTTTTACATATATACGAGTAATGTAACCAAAGAAAATAATACGATATGTAAATACTAATTGTACTTATACATTTTTATATATAATATTGTTTATATTCAGGAAACAGTTATATTTAACAGAAATAGAGATAACTAACCAAGCCATTATAGGTCTATCTGTAACGAAAGAATTTCTAGAATATCCCAGGGATAAAAGGATTAATAAAAGATTATTAAAACTTCTTTTGTTTAGATTACCATAGCCAGGATACCCCAAGGAACCGGTTGGAGCACGCGCACTAACTCTTTTTAGGATCTACCATGGACCAGCCTGGAGATAACCTAGATGATCATGGAGTATTGGAGCCCTACCACCACCCTACCTTGGACGGATTGCGGTTGTGTTCCTGTCAACACCTTGACACAATAGACGAGAACAACAACATCATCACCACACCTGAGTACGATGGATTCTCAGAGAACCTGTCCATCACCATCAGGAATTTCTTGTTAAATACAGCCCTGACTACCAGAGAAGATAGTAGAGTGGAGACCGATAGTAACACCAGCTCCAGCAGCACACTGTCCCTCTCTACCGATGACCTCAACCAACTCTACTATGACCTGGAAAATCACTCAATCACCTTGGACGAGAATGGAAACGAGGTAGCACAAGTGGACGCCCTTGGCTACATATCTACCTCACCCCCAACCTCAACCTACACTTCGAACGAGAGCACTTCACCACCTAGTTCATCATCAGAAGAAGCTGAACTATCCAGAACTACCAACGCAAAAACATTTATTGATGTGACAAAGTTAGATAAAACTAAACCCCTCAAGAAAAGAATGTATTCTATTTGGGAGGTTTATCATCTTGTATACCCAGCTATGAAGATACGCAAATCATACTTTCTTAATGGAAAGCGTATTTAACTTAGCTTGGAATACATTTATAGTTTATTATATATGCCTATATACTGGGACTACTAAATTTTTTCTTTTTCTCTTTTTTCTTTTTTAACAACTTACCCCCATTGGAGATGCGATCCTCAATTTTCAAATTCTTTGAACGTACATATGAGACTTTTACAGAAATGCTTCGCATCCACAACTATCTATCTATGCTTGATATAAAATCAACACTATATAGATCATATTATGAACCTTTGATTGACACGTGCCCTGCAATTAACTAGTAGCACTCAGGGGCAAGACACAATTACTTTAGCTAGGCCCAAGGCATTATTTGTATCAATTTATGCATTCATAGGCCTGTTTCAACCTATATGACACCATATATGGGTAACGAAAGCCTATTCATGGTAATCTGTATGTGATTTGCTAATAGTATATGTTTATTAAAGATATTATGTTTATAGTTAATGTAATCATATAAACAACCAGTACATATATGTATGCCTACAACTATGCCTGATTTACGTCACATATTAACACACAGACATTTAATTGCACAGACAAACACTAAAATCCTGGTCCAGAGCTAATGTTATAGCATGTACCTCTTGAATTTATTCAGTTATTTACTAACTCTCCTACCATCAACTTCTCTTTCTGGCTTTGAAAAGGTAATGACTTAGTTGTTTGGCATGCATTGTAGTTTAAATTTAGGCCCCTTAGTACTTAGCATGAATTGAGCTCAGGCCTTATGTTAGAACTCTAACACTTAGCACAATTCACTGCTTGGGACTTAGGGCACATTTCTGTCCTACTCTACTTATAATTTTAACACTTATCCTGTAAATATTTCCATACTTAACTTATGCACTTGTGATATAAATACACTTTATAAAAACATTTTCTTTCCTTAATACTTAATATACTTATATGATTCTAATCGAATATCAAAACCAACCATTTATTCTTAGGTTAAAGCAACATAATACCTCGCGTGGGTCTTTTGTTGAGCTTCCACCAGCTCAACCAAATTCGTATTATACTTGTGGGAATAGAAGGTTAAGCATTCTAAATAAGCGAACCGACGATGAGAATGTCTATGTGTATTGCATTAAAATTAGGTTTTAGTAGTACTCATAGAAGAGCGGTCTCCATACCTAAATATGGACAAACGCCCCATTCGCACACACAACTATAAATAGAATATGTAAACACATGTCAATCCATAAAGTGAAGCATTTCTTTAATTAGGGTAGGGCTGTCCGTAATGTATAACTTTCTTCGATCGTTAATCTTAATATGTTGGAATTGTCCTCTTGATTTAAACATGCGATTCCTTAAACATTACATATTTTTTAAATGTAGGTACAAATTTTAAAAATGTACCTAACAATTTATAAACTTTATTAATAATTCAATTTGTACATATTAAACCTTGATGCTTTAGGAATATAAATGTTTAAATTATGTACATAGATGATTTAATAACAGGAATTTGCAATGTTTATTCCTATGGCTGTTAGGCAGGCACCCTGTAATAATAATTTTCTCTTTAACTCATTCAAAAAAACATTGGTGCATAAAACATATTTTGTATTTAATTTTTATGAGAAATTTTTATAAATAATGTTTGTCAAGATTCGATTATCCGCCTGTTTTGTTAAGCTTTACTTTTAAGTAGGGTTGGGCCGGATACTTTTTTGGCCGGAAACCGGATACCGGATATCCGGCTGATTTCAAATGCCGGATATCCGGTAACCGGCCGGATATCCGGCCAACGCCGGATATCCGGCAAATATCCGGTTATCCGGCCAAATTACCGGATATCCGGCCGGATAACCGGCCAAATTACCAGATATTAAAGTAGTAAAAAAAAATTTCTTCAAAAATCTTATACAAATTTACATAAAGTTAAACTTATTCAGAAAAAATGTTCTTCTAGCTTCAATAATAAGAAAATTATAGCCATTTAAGATTTTAAAAAGCAGAGATTTTTGGTGTAAAGTATAAAAAATTATAGAGCAGGATATCCGGCCGGATAGTTTCAATATCCGGTATCCGGCCGGATATTGAAAATGGCCGGATATCCGGCCACACCGGATATCCGGCCCAACCCTACTTTTAAGGAACATGTTATCCTTGTTTTTAGTTTATGCCTCCCATCCCATTTTCGATTTTGAGACAGTATGGTTGTTTGTACAATGTCTTTAAAAAAAGACTCAGAAAATAGTCAAATATATTTAAAAATATTTTTTTTTAATTTTGGGAAAACTCTAGAGTTAAATTGCATTTAGAATTTCTTTTTTAGATAACATATAAAGCATTTCATTTTAATAAAAATTCTAGTACAGTTTTGAGGAAACACTTAAACAAATTTGATTAATGAATCTATGGTGACATTTCTTGACCCTATGTAAAAATTAGGAGACTTGATAAGAAATTTTCCTATTTTCTCTATTAAGAAGTTCAGACAAAAATAAGGTAATTATAACATCCAAAGTTCACTATTTTTATATCAAAAACCAAAAGTATTTTTCACTTTTTATCTTACACATTTTATTCGAGCAAGAAAACTAAAGACTTTTCTATTAAACATTTTTTTTTTAATGTCAGCCACTTTTAAGATTTTCCGTTTTAAATACTCTTAACCTGATTACTATGGGCAAATTCTAATAGCGATTTTCCATGTATTATGCAATTATAAACCTATGATTTCAGATTAAACAACTAGGGAACAATATTAAAGTTTTTTTTTTCAAATGGATCAATCATTTTTAATTATTTTAATAAATAAGTATGCGAAGGGGTTGTAGGCACTAAGAATGTGTCAACACCACCATTAAAATTTCGAAGGCCTGTTTTTCCCTTTAATCACCCCCCCCCCCCCATGAAATACTCCCCTGGCAAAACACTGTACGCGCCTCTGTTTCCCAGTATAATTAATTTCTTTGTTGATAACAATAACAATAATAATTGTGTATAAAATTATTTTTAGTCTCCTTAATATAATTTGAAAAACTGTAAACAATTTAATTTACTGAAGGTTACTGAAATAGTTAATACTAGAGGGGTTGAATTCAACCAATCTATTTTTTGGAGGGGAGGTGTGATACTCTCCCCCAAAATAGCTATAACTCTTCCAATGATGAAAATCTGCACTGTAAAGGACAACCGTATCGGTTCAGCGGTTTATAAATGGATTGAATGAACAGTTTTTAAAAACCGAGACTTAATAATGTTGAGAAAAGTTGTTGTGCTTTTGTTTATGGTTTATAAAAAGATAGTAAGTGGTAGAGAAAGCACAGCAAGCCATTTTATACACCAGTTTTTTCCCTTCATCCAAGGGTGGCTTCTCTTTTAAAAATCAATGATGATTTGCACTAGTTAAGGAAAAGTATTCAAATAATCATTCTTTTATAAAAGTAACAGTATGTGTGTCTGTGTATCTGCTTGTATGTAGCTTAAGATCTCTCTTATTTAATATGGTTCTTATTTTAATTTAATGATCCAAAGAAGGTTTATAATAATTTTGAGGAAAGGTTTTCCACCCTCCCAAGAGAAATCCTCCTACGAAAGAAGATATTGGCTATTTTCTACAGATTGGTATAGCCAAATCCCAATAAGACAATATTTTCAAAAAAAAAGTAGAAATTGCAAAATTTATCAAATGATAAATGACTGTTGTTTTAATCGTGTTTTTTTTTATCTAAATGGTCATACTCATCACCTTTCCTTGAACTATTTACATGGGTTAGTAAAATAGTTAACAGATGATGCTAATTTTTAATTTAGAATATACTCCTTGTTCCTAGGATTATTTACAGGGGTGGTAAAATTATTAACAGTTGTTGCTAGGATAATTACAAGTTTAATTCACAAACTGACATCTAATGGTTTTTATTGAAGAATTAACGGTATTCAAAGTTGCTTGAAAATTTAATTTTGTTTTACATCATTTTATCACTGGTAAAATTTCTTTTTTACTACTTTAGTAAATGATTACAAAGCACAATAAGTTAAGCATTCTAATAATTTCTATTGTATTACAATAGATTAATGAGTACACAGAGCCCTTAGAAATGCCGACCTACAACTTCTAACAATATACACATAATTTTAACAAGACCTTTCAAATAAAAAAAATAATCGTAATTAGGCCTATGGAGTAAGCTAGCTAATCTGTGTATATTCATGTGCTCAGTAAGATCTCTTAAACGGGAGGAGTGCTCATTTAAGATTTAATAGGGATTTTTATTATAATTCAGGACAGATCTAATGAACTGGGTTGAAAAAACAGTCCCAAATAACATGTAAAGGATAATGGGAGCTTTTTTAATATGAATAATATGATCTGTCAACTAAGCTAAACTTAATTGGACGGGAAAACCACATCCTTATCATATACACTACACATGATGGAAAATAAAAGTAAATATTTTTTCTTCATACTTTATGCTTTATTGTCTTCTTTAGACATGTCCTATTGTTTTTACACCACTCAGGCATGTTTTTAAAATGATTTTAAGGCATCTAGAAAAACGAAAAAAAAGGAATTTTATAGCAAGCCAATACAATATATAGTATTTTTTGACATTGAATTATTATCCTGTATATTTTATAACTAAGTAAGTTGTATATGTATGTATAAGTCCATAAGATCTCTCAAAAGGTGGAATCCACATTTTTTTTAGAGAATCCAGGAAATGTTTTAGGCTATCAGATTGTATTACTTTTTCCTAAGTTATTTTAGGATGTTATTTTCATTTGATAAAACCATCCCAGAAGAAAGATTCTTTTTCTATTCTAACAAAAAATATAGTTGTGGTTATACCTTCAACCCCATTTGACACAAAGCCCCTAGAGGATAGGGGTGGATCCAAAAGTATATCATATTCTGGGAGCTAAGATTTATATACCAACAATCTATAACATAATTATAATTTCAACAGACAGATTAGTTGAAGTTAATCCCTAAATATTAATTAAATCTTTTAGACCAAAAATTTGTTTGTATTTAGCAGAATAACTCTTGAAATATGTTATTAATTATTAGAAGGAAACAGAAAGGCAATCATATTAAACAAAAATGAAAGTGAACACAAAAAAATACTAAAAAACATAATTGATCTTTGATCTAATTCACTGAATTTGTTTTGTCTGTCCAGCTCTGTTGTGAATATGCTATGTATTATCGACAGTATAGTGCGGAAATTAAAAAGAAAAAAATATAAGAATATATCCAGTTTTAATAGCTCTGAGGGGCCAAAGACACGTGCCTACAAAACTGGCATTAATTTTATAATTTTCATTTTCATGTTTGTAGAAAATTGTCTTTAGTTCGATATTATACATGATTTTTCAGTATGATTGGGAACCGGTTTTATCCAGCGGATATTAATCAGATTGGAAGCCATACTGGAAAACATATCCATGTTTTGAAAAAGTTTATATTGGTGAAAAAGGGAATGAAACAAATCCTAGATAATTGAAGTAAAAGATATTGAAACAGGGAATTTTTCAGGGTTGGCTATATTTATATCTCTCAAATTAACAAACATTTTTTCCACTAGGAGGTAGTTAGCAGCTTTTGTATAAACTTTAAACCTTTTGATGATTTTTTTTATATATAACTGTATTTTAAGCATTTGTCAAAAACAAAATTAGAAAATATTTGTATAATTGGAAAAAAGTTTAAACATTTTAGGCAGCTTTTGGGAAAATATTTACCCTTAGGATCACTTTTGGTTCAACCCCCTTTGGTTCACTTTGATGGTATTATCTCTTCTTTTAAGAGGCGGGTTCTACAGTTATTATTAGCAAAGTTTTTCTATAATTCACTTTGTCTGTCCGTCAGGCAGCCAGTCAGTAACACTATGGGGGAAATGTGATTTATTTTTTTGGCTACTAATTATGCATAAAACTATGTGAAACAATCGTATTATTATTATTTTGTATGCTTATGTTGAAATACATAACTATCTAATACAGACAGTTCATAATTTTTAGAGGTTAAATAAGTTCACATTCTATATTTTAACCATTTTCATCAAGATTTGCCCCATAATTGGGTCAATTTCTATAATTTTACGTTTTTTTAAAGATATTTTTCTTGGATTATTCTTCACAATGTACTGCATATATTGATAATGCTTTAATATCATCCTTACAGGAATCCTCATTCACAAATTAATTAAAATGTGACTAACATTTGATATTTTCTTAGCATTTTATTGATAGCTTTATTGTTTAAATACTTTACCTTTACTATTGTCATACTAAAATAAAAGTTACTCTAGAACCCCCATTCAAGGTTTTCATTAAATACAGATTATCCATTTACAGATCAATACAGAGAGAGAGAGAGAGAGAGAGAGATTGAAAAAGAGAAAATAAGAGAGGAAGAGAAAGAGAACGGGGGAGTATTTCACATGCTATATTTAGACGACAGACTGCAAAACAGGAATAGTTATTTATCGCATTGTATTATAGACAGCTTTTAGCAGATATTAAAAAATTTTAAGATTAAAACAAAACTGGTATTAAAATTATGATTTTTATTTTAATTTTCATTGAAAGGTTCTGTAATACGATTACTATTCATGATTTTTCAGTGTGGATGAAAACTCGTTCTAATTCTATGGATAATAATAGGTTTTGAGGCCATACTAAAAAAAACTTATAGAATATTTATATATTTTTTGTAAAGAAATGTTTTCAGTGCTTATTTTATGAGAAAATTTGGGAAAAGTATAAATTTTCTTCACATAACCTATCCCTATATTCCTGTTGTGAATAAAGTTGATAACAATTCCTGTGAATCTAATTTCAAAGATAACTTTTGCTCCAGACATATTTCAACCAAAATATAGCTGGAAATATGGATATAGAATATTCATGGATATATTGACAGAGGAAAATTTGTCAAATTAGCTTGTTAATATGGGCCTCATTCATTAGTCAGTTCGTTCACCAAGTAGGAGAGAAGAGGATTAAGCAAAGGGAGTAAGGAGTAACGTTATTCTAGCCAGCTGCGAGCATCACATTATGAGTACATAAAAATGTGGTGCAACATCCAAGTTGTAATACATAGATTACTGGAAATCTACAAGGAATAGAGTATGTTGAGTCAGACCAAACGACAAATTTAGTTGAAAAGTTAGTTGAAAATATTCAGAATTGATTTGATATCATGTCCTGGTCGGTAGGTTTGCCTGTACTATTTGAATACATAAAAATATAGAGATGGAAAATAATAGGTTTTAAAATTTGGATAGATGAATAAATGAATAGACTAACATCTAATAAATCCATGGTTTATAACAACTCTATTTTGTTGGACTGAAGATACCGAATGAGGACGGGATCCACCACGAGATCGATCTTATTTTGGTGCATCTCTGAACCAAACCTTGCTTAACCCTTAACAGTCGGGCCCCTTGCCGCACCTTAATCAGTCGGGGGGGGGGGGGCGTTCAACGCCCCCCCTTATTATCTCAGTTCCTATTAGAGCTAGAGTGCTAAAAATTGTTGTGCAAGTCCCCTGTGTTATGATGAATTTCCGACCTTTTATAAGTCTAAGTCAATTTTCGCTTCCTTCACCCTTTTATTTAACAACCTTTGTTTTTAGGTCCTTTTTTACTTAAAAATTTCAAACGGCTGTAATTTTTTTTTTTTTTAAAGCTAGAAGAACAATTTTTTTGCAGAAAATGTTTATTTTTATGTAAATTTTATATTTGAAATATCAAAATATAAATTTCAGCGGCCGCAGCTGTACTTGGCAGCTGCCAGCCGCCGCAGTCGGCGGTCGGCGGGAAAACGGCGACGGATCTTTATGAAATTTTGATACATTATCTAGACATATAAGAAAAGCTTAAGTTTAAAATTTGAAGTCTTTAAGTCAAAAATTGCGGCCACAGGAGCCTTTTAAAGATTTCTGGAGACCTGGAGGATCAGGACCTGCAGGATCATACCTGGAACCTGAAATTTACTTGAACACCTGTATTTAAGATGAGGATGTACTACTAAAGGATATTTTAGTAATTTGGTAAGATAAAATGCTTTGTTTAAGTCAAAAAAATACTTTTGTTCTTTACCTGGATGACCCTGCCAGGTTTGCTGGCATCCTGTGTCCGCCAGGATGGAGATTTTCAAAAAATTCCAACTCCCAGTTATGTGTCATACCCATACTAAAAAAGTCAAGCAGTTTGAGCTCTTTATCTTTCACACACAGAAAATGAGATAGAAAAAACCGGATGGGGGGGGGGGCGTTCAACGCCCCCCCCCCCGACCGTTAAGGGTTAATTGCTGTGCATGACATTATGATTTGGTTACAAGCCCAAGTTGTGTCTGTTTTTGACCAAGGCATTCCCCCTACTCTAACTATTTACATATGTCGTACACTTGGCATAACAGAAATAGTAATCACTTTTAACGTCTTTGGTTATGACGCGTGTTGGGCTAAGATAACCTAATACTATCCAGAAGACGAGCGGATGCGATGCGTGTTAAACAACAGTCGCAAGTTAACTCTACTTTGTTAGTATATACCTAAAAATAAATCCACCACATTGTCAAATTGTATTGCTCTCTATCCTTCCTCCACAGTTCAAATTCAAATATCAGAATTTACCAGAATTATTGAATTTTCAGTAGAATCTTTTTTTTCTGTATAGAGCCCCTAACTTCCCCCTGCTTTATTTCCAAGAAAAAATGCGATTCGCAAGCCATTTAGGATAGTTATTTCCAGTATGGCTTCGATTAATATCCACCGGATCAGAACCCGTTCTCAGTCATACTGAAAAATGATATTTAGCAAGGTATAGCAGACAATATTCAATGAATATTAAAATAAAAATCATAAAATTAGTGCCAGTTTTGTAAGCTTCATAAGTTTTACAATACTAAAATTCATATTAAATTAAAAGAGGGAGAAGATAATGTCGTTCTATAAGCAAATTAAGGGATTTTACACTGAAATGTTGAAAATTTTAACCACACAAAAATATAAATTGAATTATGATTTTACTTTTGTTTTGTAAATTAGGTCTTTATGTTTAATATCATTTTTTTGCAAAAAAAATATAAATTCTTAAAGATTTTTTATTACATCCACGTTTTGTGCAATTATAGCTTTTTTTTATACAATGGGATCTCAAAAATCGTCAGTGAAAAATATACTTCTAATGCAATAAAATGTAAGTATTAATTCCTGTTTTGAATTAATGGATGTAAGCACCCTTGTTTAATTATATTTTTTTATTAGAACATTTTTGACAATTAATTACACAGTAATAAGTATGCGCAATTTGAAACAAGGATGACAACATCTTCAAAAATAAAGATTCAAAATATTTTTAAGGAACAGTTTTGATATAGGTATTAAATATATAAAAACGGGTTTGCTTTCTACTTTTCTGTCCGTCAGAATTAATTTAAATAAATATTTAGAAATGATTGCCATAACAGCGTCAGCTTGTTTTAAAATAAGACACATAAATAAATACTTTTGTCTTTGTCCGATATATTTTCATATTTTTGTTCTTATTTCATATTTTAAAGTGTAATTTTGACGTACTGACGTAGATACCCTAAATGTAAAAAGTAATCTTTTGTAGTGAGGCGTGCCTAGTTATATTAATGCCCCTATTTTCTGGTCGCCCTCATATTCAATTATTTTACCCAGCAGGGTTTTTGGCTCTATCTCTCTAGCTGGACCTTATAGAACTATACTCAATGGTATGTAAAGAAAAAGTTCAAGTGAATTAGAGTTCATACAAAACAAGGAAAAATGAAGACACGCGAAGACAATAAACAAATAAACTTAACAATGATAGGCCAGTATACATTATAAATGGCCAATCATAAAATGAATACTGGCCTATCATTGGTCGTTTGTATTGTTATTTTTTTATATGCATTATAAGCGGCTTCTGATTTTATGTCTTAGCTTTGTCGCATGACTCTTGGTTTAAAACTAAGAGGATGGTTCAATCATGAAGGAAGATTTAATTGATCACAATAACTTAATTTGCAATAGCATTAGCACAAGGTTAAGGGTTATTAGACGATTATGACAAGCATTTGTTGATTGTATTGTATAAACACTTTGGATGAATTGTGCATGGAATTCCTAAAGCCAAATTGGATTATTGTCTTTGCAATACAAGAAAATAATAGATTTTCATAAACATTGTATAATTTAATACTTTAGTAAGCGTTATTGTATATGATTTCTTATACATGTTACCTAAAAAAAGCAATATATAAAACGTTAAAAAAGAATAAAATTAATTCAAAGGTCATGCAATTAAAGAACCTTAGTTGCTACAATTTTGTAATTCGGAACAAAATTAGATTCAAGGTTTGTGTAAATTAGGGATCTATAGGGATAAGACAATGGCTGAGAAATGGATGTGCATCTCTAATGTTGATACACAAAATTACCATTTATATAGATTACAATTAGTGGTTGAACGTTTGGACACTCAACATGATGAACCAACCAATCAAAATTCAATAAAACTAACCAAAGTTGTTAAGTCAACGAATGAGAAAACGTTATTATAATACTTTGGGACTAGTGCAACAGCAATATATCCCATCCCATCTTGGTGTAACTTATATAGTTTCTAATGGAAATGTAAGCTTATAGACAAAGGTAGAGCAATCAAAGGTTTACGGTATAACGCACGGTAGTTAAAACCAAAGAAAGTGTCTTTATTTCATTTCGAGTGTGTTATGTTATTACTCCCTACTTTTTTACTTCTTTTAATTTTTAGAAGGTTTAAAATATAAATGTTTCGTAATATCTAAAAATTTACTTCAATATAAAATGCTGAGAGAACAATAAATAAAATTTCATCATACACATTTTTGGGGGATTTCTGGCCGCCAATTTTTTAGCCATCTGCAATCGCAGTTGCAAGCCAAAATTTTCCATATCCTCTTTTGTTTAAATGCTAGTTAGCTTTAAAACAAGGATGACAACATACATAAGTAGCGAATCACCGAATATCATAGTTGCGAATACGGACAAGAAGATTAAAGATCATACGATGATTTGTTTAAGAATATACAAACATGTTGAAGAAAATAATCACAAAATCTATATCATCACCTATTTTTTAATTATTAATTTTTATATTTTACAACATGACTGACAGACAGACCGACATTTACATTTAGATGCTCATTTGTTGATATAGAAAACGTTAAAAAAAATCTGCCTTTATCCTAAAAAACAGCTGAGAATATCACATTTCTCCATAGCGTTACGGACGGACGGACAGACAAAATGGCTTCCAATTAAAAAGTTAGCAATACATACCTGCTAACAGCCGCCCTTAAGATATGCTGCTGTTGAATCTACCATTTTTCCCAATATTTCAATCTTGCAAAAATAAAACCAATTTTTCTTCAGTCAGCATTTTAAAAAAAATATTTCACTTTTTGAGACAAATTCAATTAAAATGTCTTATACGAACCACAGTTAATAGATTTAATCAGAAAAACATTTGACAGAAATTTTATTATTATTTGCTGTTTAAATTTAAATATTCAAATCAAAGAAATTAAAATGCTATTGCTGTTCTACTCTTTTCCTAAATGTTCTATTTCTACACGTATTTTAGCAGCTGCCGTGTAGGGGGTGTCACAAATTTTTACTAAAAATCATAATTATTGGTAGAATTACATGCAGCCGTCAGGGGGGTGTTAGTAATTGGTACTAAAGTCCATAATTATTGTTAGAATTACAAGCAGCCGTCATGGGTGTTAGTAATTGGTACTAAAGTCCCTAATTATTGTTAAAATTACAAGCAGCCGTCAGGGGTGTTAGTAATCGGTAATAAAGTCCATAATTATTGGTAGAATTACAACAAGCCGTCAGGGGGGTGTTAGTAATCGGTACTAAAGTCCATAATTATTGGTAGAATTACAGGCAGCCGTCAGAGGGGTGTTAGTAATCGGTTATAAAGTCCATAATCATTGGTAGAATTACAGGCAGCCGTCAGGGTGGTGTTAGTAATCGATACTAAAGTCCATAATTATTGGTAGAAGTACCATCTTATTACTAGGTATAATGAACTAAGACAAAAGTGTTTCTTAAAAATAGAGAAAATTTAATACACTTCTGAATAGTAATAATATATTCATCTATACGAATCAACATCGCCAATGATGATAGACAAAATTACCCTCCTATAGATTAAAACGTTATTCTATGGCTTAATAACTTTTATTGAATTTTGATACGTTTCATCCACTAATTGCAATCTACAGAAGGGATAATTTTGTGTGTCATCATTGGGAATGTACATTTCTTTATTTGCCATAGTCTTATCATGGTTCAGTTAAGATATATTTTATCTTGTTTGGGGTATTGAAAGAACATAAATTCTACAACACACATAGACATAATGACAGTTTTCTTTAAATGTAATTTCTTCAGTTTCTAACAGGGATAAAATGATAGACCTTTGGAAATGAAATATTTCTTCTCTTCCGATTAAAGATTTTAAGTTATATAAGACAACACAATATATAAATTATATAGTTTCTTTAATATAAAGGACAAATACAAGGATAGCTCAACCAAGTAAAAATATAATTAAAGCTTTTTATATGTAATCTCAAAGTATGATATGAAGTAGTCAGGTTCGTATGATAACTACAAACAAATCGTGTTCTCTATTTTAGATAAGCTTCACATAGGTCCTAGCTTGGTTTTGAGCTATTTCTTTTTCAGATTTAAGTTGCTGCATTTTATGATTTGATGAAGAGTTTGAGCCAAAATAATTTGCTTCTTTTATTGAGAGATTTCCAACAGTAAAGTTACTTTGAAGAAAATACAAAAATAGCAGATCAATATATATTTTTTATATACAATACTAAATTAGTAAATAGTACTTTCCAAAAAGCAATTTGTCCATAAAATTAGTTTTAATTTTGTCATTTGTAGTAGATTGTGACAGGAGAAAGGAAGATTCTAATTAATTGATTGACAACATAGAAAACTTTTTCTGAAAGCACCAATTATCGGGACATGGCTAGTTTTACTGAATCTGAATTATAATAATCTATCATATAAAGTAGTAAGCTTTTTTGTCTGAAGCTTAAGATTTCAATAACTAATGAACTGATTGACTTATATTTTCTAAGGAAGCCTTGGGTAGATTCTGGGAGATGATTAAAGTCCCTCCACAGATTATGACGTCACACGATAGAATAGCCAATGAGAGGCCAGTATACACTGTAATTGACCAATGGTAAATTTATGCTGGCCTCTTATTGGTTATTTCATCGTATGACGTCATAATCTGTGGAGGCCGAGGGGCCTTAATCGTCTTCAGATTCTGAGGTGGTCTTAGGCTGTTGTATGGCATGAAGTAGTAATGTTTAACTTTTCTGTTCATAAGGATGTTGCTAACCACTGAAACTATTAGGAACTTCTTTTCAGTGAAGATTCACATAGTTTCAGATTGGTTTTAGGCTATTTTCTGAACACTGCCAATACAAAGATTCTTGATGTTCGTGGTGCACTTAGTAGTTTTGTATGTATAAGCTAACAAATAGCAGATCGGTTTATGATTATAATAATATATCCTCTCTCCATATATCTACTTGTAGAGAAGAGTAAACTTATCTTTTAATCTTACATATAATTATACCTTTCCCTGACTGACCAATTATAGTATCCATGTTACCATAAAAGCATGTAATTATCACGGATGTGAACCATATAGTATTTATTTTTTTCCACAACATTTTTCATCGCATTCATTTACATTAAACTTAAAGACTTAACTTTATTAATAATAGTGACGTTTTCTACATTTAGTGTTGTTCGGACTGACCTTTAAGGATAGCTCTGATCAAGAAATTCTAGATTCGGCCGATCAATTTCAATTTAGCATTTTGTTCCCGCCAGGTAATGTAATATGGTAATGAAACTTTTTTATTGTATATAAAGTTATGTGAATTTCAGATTAAAAGCATGGACTTGAGATATTAAAACATTATGCTTTGTCTTACTTTTAAAATAATAATTTGTCATTGTAGTCTTGTGTCTCATTGCAAAATTTATGCTTTTAATATATACTTATAATAAAGTTATTCTTCAGTTGGCCTTTCCCTTTTCTGGTTGAAATTTGAATTAGAAATAATACTGGATAGACATATTAGACGGAACAATTTTTAATAATTATACACACAAACCTACAAAAGAATGTCATTGCAAAATGAGAAGAAAATATTTAGCAAAGTAAACTACTAAAGAATAAAAGGAGAGAGTGGCTCGAATGTTATAGATTGTCCTTTAGAAGATTGTTGTGGGTTAATTCAACCACCATTGCCCTCCCAGATAATAAATGAACCTGTGTAATCAAGATGGAGTGGAGACTGTAATTAACTCTTAACCTACGGGGCCTATAGCTGCGATACCCAGTACCCAATATAACCTAATATACCTGACCTAAAGTAATAAATAAACAAAAGAAAAACAAAAAGTTCCTGTGCTCGGCTATAAACTTTGAAAGAAACCACCATGATTAATTTGTATTATGTAATATTCTCTGGAATGTAAGCACACTAAAACCCACACAACCTCACCATTTTTCCAAGAAAGCAATTCTAGGGCGTCAACAATAATTACTTTGGAATAGGATTTTCACGGATTTTCTAAATTGGTTTAAAAGCTAAATATTTTTAAGACTACGTAATTCTTAGTTTTTGTTTGAAGGTGTAATTATGTCCATTAAGATCTTTTAAACAGAGAACCAATTGTTAAAAAAATATTCTGGAAATATTAGTATTAACAAAGAATAGGTTTTAGGTTAAGTGGTGGGGTTGTATCCCTCTCAACCCCCCCCCCCCCCATCCACACCCCCTATCTCTTCTATATAATCTTTTTTTTTAAATTAAAATTTGATAGAGACGAAACCAATAATTAAAAATTGAAATTTTTTGTATTTTTCATTTCTGAATCAACCCTAGCTCTGAAACAGACGCAAAAAATTATGTGTTTTGCATTTTAAACCCTTTGAATACGCTTTTTGTTGCGAAGCTATTCTATAACTAAGGTTTGACTTCTAGTATAAGAATAGAGGGGCATGAACTATAAGTAACTCTGTCCAATGAGCCGGGACCCTGTCCCGATTTTGTTTCAGGTCTTTTAAATCTTCTAGTAGAGTCGTAAAAGAACTTAAAGCAATTTGATAGTAGATGAAAAGGGTCTTCACTACTTGGGTAAGGTAGTTGTCTGGATTAAACATCTATACTTATTGTGTTAGAGACACATATTGTAAAATGTTATTGCTATAAGAGAATCCCTAAAATTGTCTACTAAAGCTTGTCAGATAATGATGTGATTATTTTAAATTTAATTTTAAATATCGCTGGTTTTTCGCTTCTTAATGGCAACCTTGTCCTTGTTAGAATTAGGAAAAGAGACAAAGAGAAAGAGAGATAGAGAGAAAGAGAGAGAGCAAGAGAAAGAAAGATAAATGCAAAACGATGATGTAATATGTTGCTTAAAAGGAAAGAGAAAAAGATTATTAAAATTTAATGGTAGTAGAAGAATTCAGAAAAAAAGGCTCCAGAGATATATTGTTCAATTAATAAATATATAATCCAGACTTCTACCTGGCCAAAGTGGTGGAGACCCTTTTCGTCTGCTAGCAAATTCCTTTAGATTTCTAACTCATTTACCTGATTTCAAAGAAACAATCGGGAGAGGGTCTCTGCTCTGTAGACAGATTTACATACAGCACATGGCCCCTCTATTCTTCTACTTTAATGTTCAATTTAAACCGTGTTCTTAATAAGTTTACTTTTAATTTTTTATTAAATACATTAGTAAATAAAGCTAATAACCAAATAATCTTTTAAAAATATGTCTCTATTTGCTTTGATGTAATTTTATTTAACATTTTGCAAAAATAAGCCTTTGAATGTACTACACTATAATAAGTGCATGGAGTAGATTAGAGACCTTTTAGAAGTGAAGCTACTCTATGAAATACCTCTATCTTAGTCTTTATTGTGGAAAATTTATGGATTATCGAAAGGCAAAACTAGTGCTGCGCCATAGTTCGAAGTCTTTAGTTGTAATTTTCAGGTAATTTCCTGACATTTCAAACCATTTTATAAGTTTTAAAATATACATGGCGGGGGTAATTATACCCCGAATTGTACAATTTAACCATAAGAAAAAAAAAGAGGAGGGGAATAAAGTTCGTCTTTCTCCACTATTCAAATTCTACACCTTGTATAAAATGTCTTTAAGTGAATTAAAGGATTCATAGATGGCACAATCCTTACGTAAAAATAAAGTCATGTCCATTTTTCTATTATTCTTTTTCTAGCTAATCACTAGACCAACATAGCTCTTCACAAGCTTATCTTAAACTACTTCAGCCGAATGTGCAGTGCATTCCACCTCTGATAGACTTTATATAATGCTTAAACTTTTTTGGGAGGTTAATCGATCTCGAAAATTTGCATTTGCTACAATTCAAATTCATAATAGTATTAGGAGTTGTATATAAGATGTTATTTATTGCGCTGATGATGGATAACCTTTCACTTGTTAAACACATAGACATAGTTTACATTGTCTGAATTCAAATTTTAAAAAATGCGTCAATTATATTTGAAACGTTTAAAATTAATATCTAGTGTTATAATTGTGTTTGTTAGATTGTATAACCAAAAAGGGACCAATAAAAATAATATTTTATTTTGAATTTAGAATTAAAATATAATTTCAGCAAATGTTGGAGAATAAACGATAATTACTTACATACTTACCTCTCAGGGAAAATGAATTTTTTCTTATACCCACATTTACGTTGATGATATTTAAGCAAATACCATACCTACAATCAAATATACAGTAATCAACTTTTTTGTCAAGTATGTTTTTTAAGCTTTGTTTAGGTCAAGTTTCATTTTTTAGACAAACACCTGCCAAGCTGTACTTTAGTTAAGATCAGGTTGCACACACTTGTTGAGCTGAAGACATGCATGTCACAATACATGCGAATTTTTAATTCGTGTTTCTATCAGGTTTTAGTCTATTTTCAGGTAAATATTGAGGTTGTACACACTTATCGAACTGCATACCTACATACACAGCAATCACATTTCCTGTCAAATATTTTACTGCAAAACTCTCCACTAAAAATAAAAGAAGTGTTCATTCAAAGTAACATTATTTATAAATCAATTATATTAGAAATATATTTCATGTTTCCTAAATTTCTTTTACGAATTTCAAAGTACAGGGGAGAAGACATTTAAACTAGTGATTGCGCCCCTAGCATCTAGAACGCTGTAAAGGGACAAGGAAAGAAGATTATAAATCTAAAACAATCCCAATACTTGAATATAGAAATAAATAAGCCTAAAGCTTAAAATGAAAAATACAATCAGTTCTGCTACAGACAAAAAATTTAAGCTACAGACAAAAAAACCTTACTACTTTATATATTAGAAAAGAGGATTTAATTGTAGCATATATCTTAACAATGACCAAATGACATTAGTCAAAGTTATCACAAAAACAATACATTTATTCACAATAAGCTATTTTAAAATCACCATTAGCTAAAATCACATAATCTTATTCAGTATTTTTGTATGTACACTATTGCTATGGAGTATTAGCTACCAAAATACAAAAACCATTAACGGAGGGAAGTAATTTGTACACGGGCTTTGCAGGATTTTTAAAGATAGTTTTCAAACTATGATAACATTACAATTTAAAGCTAAATTAAGCATTAATTTTACAGGCATGCTAATTATAAATTAACTTTATAACCCGCCTATAACCAATCTATAATGGCTAATTACTTACCAAAGACCAATGGGATCACTGGCGGAGTAGTGATTTTGGTTTGTAATCGTTAATGGCACATGTATGTATGTTTGTATCATTGCATTGATAATGGTGAATTGGTTTCATACATATTCCACCTCAATCTCTGGTCTTTCAAAAACTAATTTTGAAAGATCTTAATTGTCCACTATAACCTAACCTATATATTTTCTATTAGTTAAAGTATTGAGAGCCTGTGTGGGTAAAGTTTTAACCTAATAAATACTATACGCCAATTCAGTATTTTCCAACCCAAATAGCCTCAAAAAGATTTACATGAATTTGGGTATTAGAATTTATGAGCAAGTCAGACAATTCATTAAATCTTTTGATAATACAAAAAGATTAAAATATCTAACATGAATTAAATCTAAGATTAATAGATGAAAAATTAATCAACCCATCTTTTTATTATATCATCTTTTATCTAACATAGCAGCATTGGAAGTACCCTTTTTAATGTATGCTTAATAGGCTAGGAATCGAACCCGAAATTCTAAAAATAAAAAATAAAACTGTACTTCATTTATATTTACTTTGGCATAGGGGGTTCGTGACAAAACCACACACTATAGTTGTAATTTCTACTAATTTATGACACCTTGCCCCTCCTTGTTTTCTTTAAGCAAAGCTCTTCTGCAGTGGGGTTGTTTCTATACGTAAGTAAGGAAAGAGACTTTATTCTTCAATGAGAATTTTTATTTAACAAATTTTTTCTTTCTCTTTCTTTTTTCTTGTTTTTTTTTAATTTTTCTTTATTTCTCTTCCCTTATTTTTCCTTTCTAAAATATATTTCTAATGGTTAACTTGTATTTTCGCAGCTTCGGTACTATTGGATGTAATCACCCTTGTTTTTCTACAATTGCAAAAATTTATTTATAATTAGGGAATAAATTTACAAGTCTGTATATGGTACTTTTCTATATTTGCTAAAAGACTGTATAAAATACTGTTTTTAGGATTCTTGGTCGATATGTGGTCAGCTATCTTCTGTGGTTCAAAGAACCTTCACAATCCTCTCACCTATAGCCTAAAAACAGTGCAAAATAACAAAACTCAAATTAAAGCATAGTTCTTAGCCTGGGTCCAGTACAAGGACGTCCAAGGGGGGGGGGAAGTAAAGGGGTGATTACTCCCTACAAACGAATTTGTGGGTGCCGAAGGCACCCCCCAAATTATTGCCATTTCCCACCCTCCATATAAAAATTACCATTACCTGTCCCAAAATAAATAATCCATAAAAAAAAATTCGGAGCGCTTCGCACGATTTTTTTACTTCCTCTATCAAGATTTTTTACCACCACCCAAAATCAAAAGACTATATAGTTTTACCAGCTTAAAACAGTTCTGAACCATGATAAAAATACATGTTATAGTTTTTATTAACCCTTACAGATCGGGGGGGGGGGGCTCAAAGAGCCCCCCCCTCTAGTTTTTTCAATCTCATTTTCTTTGTAGGTAAGATGGAGAGCTGTAACTTCATGACTTTTTAAGTTTAGTAATTATACGTCGGCTAGAGTTGATTTTATTAGGATATCTGGTCTGTGTCGGTCGTGGTGTCCGGTCAAAGTCGGTTGGGTAGCAAAAAAAATTAGAAAAAATTCTAAATAAATCTTAATTTCTACATTATGACTTTTGTGTATAAGGTAGAAACCTAAAATTTTTTTGGTGAATACTTAGATATAAATGACCTTCTGAGAAAAGTGGTGTTATGACCGTTTGACCGCTCCCTGACCGACTTTATGACCGATTTTTGTCTGGCTTTTACTACAGATATAAATCATGAAAATCATGGCTTCTATCACAGCTAGAGACCTATAATTTTTTTTGGTAAATCCTTGAGCAATAATAAACAGATAAAAATATTAACCCATTAGTGCCGAGCGCCACTTTTATGGGCCGATCGAGCTGTAAGTTTCAGGGAAGCTTTATAATGGTCAAAACGGAATTCGTATTTTTTTGTTTTGCTCTAGTGGCGTGCACAGGAAAGTTGCAAAAAAACCCGGTTCGGCTTGGCCATAAATACCAACCAGGCATTAACACCCGTTTTTGGTGCTTTCCCCCAGTTTTAAAACCCGGTTGACCTGTATAAACCCGGTTATTTTGACCAAAAATCGAAAAATGTAATTTTTGAACGCCAAAAGTGAGATGAACACTTTTTAGAACTTTGATACGATCCGTAATTGAAAACTACACAACCTCATGTAATCTAAAGAGCTACAAGTATAATACGAAGCGATTTATTTCAAATTTCGTGTTTAGCCGGCGATTTCGGGTAAAAAAACCCTGTTTTGTTGTTGTTGTCAAAAAAGATCTATTAGTGAAACCGGGTAATAAAAATTTCAGACTCAAAATGGAAATGCCGAACCGGGCCTATATAGGGCGTAAAAAAACGATAAAAAAATCATATAAAAAATAATAATTTAAATAAAACGAATTCACAAATAGATGTACTTGTCAATAAACATTAGATTTCACGAAAAAAATCAGCGACTTTACTATTAAAACAAAAAAGTTAGATGGGGTATTTTGAATTGTCATGATTTTCAAACTTTGTTGATCTATACCAGCAAACGGAAGTAAGCTAAACTGCCAGCTCCAGGGGGAAATGAAAGCCAGGGTAGTAGAGGGGGGATTCATACTGAGAATGATGCAATTATGAAGCCGGAAACCGTTTTTTTTTCCATTTTCTGGCACCGGGTTTTAAAACCCGGTTCGGCACTAATGGGTTAATTTGCGCCGCCAACCGCCGTTTTACCGCCGTAACCGCCGAAAATGGCGGTTTCCGTTATTTGCCGTTTTTCGGCGATGATCAGAAAAAGTAATTTTTTTGTTATGAAAAATAAAAGTTCGTCCTAAAATTTGGTCATCCTAGCTGCAAAATTGGCCGCTCTACAGCTGTTTTAAAATTTAGCGGCTGGCCGCTAAAAAGCGGCTAAGGAGCGGTCTGACTGCTATGACTAGTAAAAGTAATTGTCTCTAAAAATACACATGAACCACCAGAAAAAAATTTTACGTCTTTATCTGTACCAGGAGCCGAGATAGAGGGGGGGGCTCTTTGAGCCCCCCCCCCCCGATCTATTAAGGTGGGAATTGGGGCCCGATCTGTAAGGGTTAAACAATGCACTGGGTGTGTCTAAACAATGTATATTCAAAGAAGTAACATTTTCCCAATTATAAAGAAATTAAATGTTCAAATCAAAATCGATTGTCTAGCCTCCATAAAAAAATAAATCAACTCAATCAAACATTTCAGTAAATATTTTATAATCTTTTTTTTCTAGGGTCAATTTATCTTGGCAGGCTGCCAGGGTGGTGATACCCTTCCAAAAACTAGTTAAAAACCTTACCTTTTAAATAAGATATACATACATAAGGTACAGGTTAATTAGAAAGGATTAGAAAGAAAATATAAAGATATAATCTTACATGTAAAAATATATTCTTTATCTTTTATAATATAAGCAAAGAGGTTCCACGACAAACGTAAGAGTCCCAAACGTCAGAGTGGAAAAACATCAGAGTGGACAAACGCAAGAGTCCCAAACGTCAGAGTGGGACAAACGTCAGAGTGGGACAAACGTCAGAGTGGACAAACGCAGGATTTTTGGGACAAACGTCAGAGTGGACAAACGCAGGAGTCCCAAAATTTTTTTTCAATTTTGAATTTTTCTTTAATTTTTTATTTTTTTTTCAATTTTGAAATTTTTTTCAATTTTGAATTTTTTTTTCAATTTTGAATTTTTTTATCCACCCTCCCCCCCCCCCCCCTTTATTCGGTCCCCTTATTTTTCTTAGATAGGTTAGGTTAGGTTATAGGCCAGGGGGCCGAGCGCTGCGGCTAGGCAGGCTAGGGGGCCGAGCGCTGCGGCCATAACCATTATTTTGTAGACAGTGGTATAAAAAACTTTCAAAATTGTCATATAATTAAAATAGCATAGACTCTGATGTTTTACTTAAGCAATGTCCACTCTGACGTTTGTCCACTCCGACGTTTGTCCCACTCTGACGTTTGTCCACTCTGACGTTTGGGACTCTTGCGTTTGGGACTCTTGCGTTTGTCCACTCTGACGTTTGGGACTCTTACGTTTGGGGTAGGACCAGCAAAGATTTAATACAATTGTTCTATGTATTGATAGTTTAACGTTGTATGTAATACCATCTGAAACATCTGCATTCGAAAGTGAGGGAGGGGTCAGAAAACTTGGCAATTTTTTTGTACAAAACTTAGATTTAAAAAAAAGTATAGTAAAACTATCCTATGTAAAGTATTCCTGTAAAGTTATTAACCGATTCAGTAGAAGATCTTAACAGACAAAAAATAAAACACAACATTTTATATTATTAGATATTACAAAAAAACATAGTATAGCATCTCAAAAGATAACCCCATACAACATGTTTCAATAAGCCCTATTTTTTGTATCATTTGCTCTGCAACAAAAAATATTGTAATCCTTGTGAAAGTATTAATTATCAGCTTTAGTGTATGTCATGTATCTAGGGATTAAACCAATTTACATTAATTACGAGATTAACTTACTTATGAATAAAGACAGGGATACCTATTCAAAAAAAGAAGTTAGATATACAAAAAGATTTCATTCATAAATTAAATCTGTAGTATGTTTTTTTTTACATTATGCCTTTGAATCTTATTAATATCCGCTGAATTAGAACCGGTTCTAAGCCATTCCGAAAAATTATTTATAGTATTTTAGTGCAGACAATTTTCCACAAATATTGAAATAAATACTACTAATAATAAAATAAATAATCATTAAATTAATGCCCTGGCCATCTGTCTCTAGGAGCTAACAATACTGGTTTTGATCTTATATTTTTTTCATTTTAATGCCTGCGGAAAGCTGTCTATAATACAATGTGATAAATAACTATTCCCTTCTCTAAAAGATTCAATTATATAGTTCAGGAAAGGTTTTTTGTTAAAGAGAAGTTATGACTATCCTATACTAAAGTAACAGGATGTTTGTCTGTGTGTCTGTACCGTAGGATCTCGCTAACCGCTGAACCGATCGGGTTCTCCTTAACAGTGTAGCTTCTCATAGGTCCCGTGAAGGTTTATAACTATTTTCTTGGGGGGTGGGACACCCCCAATCGACCCGAAAATGAAAAATACCCCCCCCTAAAAAAAAATTAAATTTCCACCCCCCAAAATATTTTTTTACTTTTTCTTTTAAAATCTTAAATAAGAAATTGGGTTATCAAATTTGACTCCCCCCTCCTCAAGTGCCCCTAGAGGCCTCTAGGGGGCGTAGCCGCTAGTTTTTAAAATAAAGTAATCAAGTGTTTTATAAGACGCATTATCTTAATTACTTAAAACAATTACTAGCACTTTTTTTTTGTAGATTAACCTAGATAATAAAACATCTTTATTTTTTAATTTCTTAAATAAAAAAAACAAGGATAAAAAGTAGCGAAGAATATAGATAGATAGATTAACAAAAAAATTAAGCATAGTAGAAGCAAAATGATTGAAGAATTCTTTATATTTTTTTATTAGCTTAATTTATATAGTAGCTGAGAAAAATACCCTTCTCCCTGTTTTAAATTGTCAAGTCAATAACAGTGAAGTAAATTTCATTCCCTTGTAGAATTTCACATTTTCATAGATAATGACTGACATCAAACAAACCAAATGAGTTGTTCTACATGCATATTGGTGAGTGGAATCATCCCAAAAAAATTCAGCCGTCTTTAAAATTATTTAAATATCCCCTAGGTATTGTATAACGGACGGACTGCCGGATAGACAAATTGAGTTTTATATTTTTTATTATAATACTTTCTGTATGCCTCTATACCTTCTGAGGCTAGAGGCATTACCACTTTATATTAAAAGAAAAATATAAAAGTAAAATTTTAGCTGCGGAAACATTTTCTTTATCAATTTAGGTCAACAACACTTTTTCAGCCTTATAATCTTCAATTTATCAACAGCTTTTATAAAATATATACAAATATATATTATCATATGGTGCTAGTAAGAAAATGTTTATCCTTATATAAAAGTAACATAATGTCTGTCTGTCTATAGCGCAGGATCTCGCCATTCACTGAACCTTTATGGTTTTAATTGGTCCAGGGATAAATTTTAACTATTTAGAAAAGGGTACCCCCCACCCTCCTTAGATAAATTAACTTTAAAAAATTGACCTGTCACTTTTGACTTTGACTTTTGACTTTTTGTATTAGCCTTGGCATTATGATAAGATATGTGTTTTTATAGAGTTACACCCATACAGAAGTGACTAGCGGCTAAACCCCTAGAGGCTTTCAGGGGCACTTGAGGTAGGGATACTAATTTTTTACTAGGGGATGTCTCTTGGGATGGTGGTGGTACCTTCCCCCAAAATATTTATAAACCTATAAATAGGACATATGTAAAGAAGAACCATATCGGCAGCAGTTACCGGGATGCAAACACACAGATAGACTCACGGTCATCCTATTACTTTTATATTTAAGGATCTTTTAATTTGTGTTCAGTGCTGGAATTCTAAAACGTAGGAATCCCCGCAGGGGTCAGAGGCTTGAAGACTATACTTTTGTGCAAAGCTGAATTTAGTAAATTCTAATGGAATCTGATAAGATATGTGTGAACACTTTATCAAGGGTTCAAGTGTGGTCACAAAACTGCAAACAAAAGCCTAAAACCTAATTTAAAAAAACATTCTCTAAAAGCAAAATACAATTAGTGAATCTGTTAAAGTTTAGAACATGGAAATTACTATTTATTTATTAAACTATATTGTTTTTAGATATAACTGAAGATGATTAAAGTCCCTCAACAGATTATGACGTCATACGATAAAATAACCAATGAGAGGCAAGCAAAATTTTATCATTGGTCAATTACAGTGTATACTGGCCTCTTAATGCCTATTATATCGTATGACGTGATAATCTATTGAGGGACTTTAAGCATCTTCGATATAACTAAGTTATATCAAACGATAAACTATTATGTTATAAGCTTGTATCAGATTTTCATGTATTCTGATAAAGGGATGCTCGCTGCTGGCTAAAATAACGATACCCCTCTTTCAAACTCTTTACCCAATCCCCTCCCTTCTTATTGAATGAAATATCTATTGTAACATTTATACTTTTTTTAATATTATCATTTGCAATTAACATTTGTTTGCTTGTTTGCAAAAATACTCCACTACTTTTTACCCTTACTCCAAACAACATATTTTACAGCTATTTAAAGCAAGAGGTTTATCAATGTTAAGTTTGTAAATAATTTGAGGAAAAACTGGGTGTGAAAAAAATAAGCAAGATATTTTTTTCTTCAATATTTAAGAAAGTATTCATATTAGTAGGTAGAAAAATATCCTAAGAGCATCCCAAACAATTACTTGAAAAAATAGACTAAACCCATCCCAAATCAATCATGTAAGGGAGATTTTAACGGACATGTAAACACCAAAAACTTACTGCTTTTTATAAAAGAATAGCAAAGGAACTGTTCATTTTTATTTAAATATATGTATAAAAAGCATTTTTTTTTGTTAAAATTTCAGCAATTCGTGTTTAAGAAATGATTTCAGTAATCTTGCAATCTAATTATATCAGATGTACAAATGTACTTTTCTTTTTGTTCTGCGAAAGAAAATAGCATTTTACTTTTATTTATCCCTAAAACTAAAAGTACACTGGTTCCTTTTTGCTATAAAAATTGATGATTTTTAAATAGTTGTTAATGCTATAGTTATCAGGGATACAGGGATAGGACAATGGTAACTAGTTTTATCTATATCCCTTTCTCTCCCTAACCATTTGCCTACCAATGGCAAACTTTCACTCATGCTAATTGAATGGATTTATTATTACTTGGATCTTACACCAGATTGTCATGAAATCTAATAGAGTTAAACTTATAGCTGGCTAAACTCCCCCTCACATCCACCTCCTTTTCCAACCCCATGCCACCTGCTGGATGATAGTACAAGTAATGTCCAAATATCTTTCCCCTGTCATAATATTCACGTATAACATATATCCAATTCTTATTGGAAAAAATAAGAATTATAGTTCATTAATCTATCCCTGTATGTCTGCCTAAATTATATATGTAAAATACATTTTAAATGAAGCAGTTAAATACTGATATTGAATATTTGATGCAAAAATTCAAAGTCATTTTTAGTTGATATGCATTAAAATATTGGATTTATAAACATATGGATTATGGATATATAACAACCAAATGATAAAAATTTGTATTCTTTTGCAGTGATGGAGGAGACATTGGACTAAAATTATACTTGTACCTAAAGTTTCATGGTTTAATTGTTGGTGCCATCTAGCAATGTTCAATCTTTTCCACAAATAGTTTGGATTTACAATCCTATAATATAAAGTAATAAGCTTATTTTGTCTGTAGCGGAGAATCTCGCTAACCGCTGAACAAATATGGTTCTTCTTTAAAGTGAAGCCTCTTATATGCTCTGGGGTGGTTTTAGGCTATTTAATTTTTCAAAAATTAGTCTGGGTATGGTTTTAGGCTATTTTTCTGCCCTTCGAATATAAAGCCCATAGATGCTAGGGGTGAAGCCGCTAGTAGAGATAATAAAGTAATCACCCATTGCGGCATCCCTTTCAATCGCTGTGATTTTGATACTTTAGGTTTCACTTATCAGGAAAAAATAAATGACACGAAAGAAGATTTCCTTAAAAGAAAAACAGGCAAACATTTTTGGGAATTTCTGATTTCGATTAGAATTGATGAAAAATGTTTCCTCACATCGAAACAAAATGATTGTTTATTTAGAATTACTACATCCTTAAAGATTAGAATCCATTTTAAAAACCCGATTATTTAATGTTTAACCTTGCTACGGAACCAGGGGTATAGGGATATGACAATATATTATAAATCTTCAACGGGGTAAGATGGAGACAGAAAAATAGCTTATAACCAGCCCGATACTTACATTTAAAAATAAAATAGCCTAAAACCACCCTGGGATCTATGTAAAGCTTCCCTATATAATAGAACTCAATCAATTAAATGATTATCGAAATCTCAAGATTTATACATAAAACGGAATAGGTTGATACCATTGGCAGAGTTTTATTATAATCTTGTAAATGTTTTACTTTTGCCGAGTTGTATTTCTTGTAAAAAAACATTTATAACTAAATGTAAAGTGCCTTAGATAAGATAACATTTTTTAAAAAGTATTTTTATAGCCAGCTTCTCCAAGCGCTTACAATATAATCTCTTATTACTGTATTTCAACTAACTGTACTTTTTATTTTCAGTATATGGAAAAAGGGTACCCAACAAGGCCAACGATGGTTTTAGGCTAGTAGTATTCGACATTCCTTAAATACTTTGTGAGTATAGAGTACCTAGAAGCTAGGTGCCAATTCAATGGTAATCTATAATACAAAGTAGCTTGATGTCTGTCCGTCTGTCTGTCTCTTAAGATCTCGTTAACCACTGAACCGATCAGATTCTTCTCTTTAGGGTATATACCTATTGGTCCTGTGGTGGTTTTAAGCTATTTTCTTGGGAGGTGGAACACCCCCCCAATCCCCCCAAAAATGAAAAAATATGGGCAACACCAGAATTTTTAAAGTTTTTTTTTGAAAGTTACTTAACGGGGCAAAGCCCCTAGAGGCTAGGGGCAAAGCCGCTAGTATTAATATAAATAAGAAGAAACCAATATTCTGTGTAATCAAATGTTTTACTCTTGCATTGCATTGGTAACAAAATAAGGAAAAGTGCAATAACCCTTCCATATTAAACAGAGATAGCCCTTCTGAAAGTAAAAGTTGAGACCTGGAGAAAAATATGTATTACTAACCTAAAGTTATTCAAGTTTTGCTTTGAAGTATGAATAAAAAGCTATTATCACTAAAGATTGGACCATGCAAGATTGAACTAATTAGAGATTATGTTTTGAAACTGTGTGTAACAGTTTGATTTACAGTTCAATTTTCCCTCCTACCCTTCTTTGTTGTCCGTTGAGTTCCCATTAGCTTCCAATTATATTTTTTTCTGATTACACATCCTTTTCCAAAGAAAAGAGAAAGGGTTGTAAATATCGAATAAAGATGTATGCAGAAAAAGATATAAAGATTACAAAAAAATACAGACAAATCGAATTTTTACTCTGGAATCTGGATATAATATATCCTAATGTAAAAGGTTCTGGACGTAAATTTGGGCTTTGATTTATAGAGAACGTAATACACAATAGGCACTAGAAACCACTATCTACCTCATTTTTTTTTATCGGGAAATGTGTAAAAGAAAACAGACCTTATATTTGGAAAAAGCCCCTACCTTTTAAACTTTTTTTCCAGAATTATCCTCCCAATTTCTAAGCATGCATAGAAAAAGAACATTATCATATTAGGCATATAAATGAATTATACATATCATTGTTACTAACTGATAGACCACTTTTGATTAGAATACATTTTTGTTTTTTTCTTGGATGAAAAAGAAAAGATTGCTGGCGTCCTGTTGCTACCTGGATGGTGTTATTCTAAAAAATTAAAATTCCAAATTGTTTTTAATTATCATATTATATTAAGAATAAGTAGTAACCATTTTTGTCTGAAGCTTAAGATCTTAGTAATCATTGAACAAATTGGTTTCTTTGTTTTAAGAAAGCTTCACATAGGTATTGTGATGGTTTTAGGCTACTTTGTTTTCAGATTTAAGTCTTGGAGTGGTTTAAAGCTATTTTGCTTGTCCCTCTCTGCCCCTTTGAATATAGATACCCTCTATGTGAGGGATGTAGCCGCTAGTGATATATAAAATGCCAATCTTAAGGCATCCCTTCTTCACTTACCAGTATTTAGATATTGATAATAACAACTGCTTTCATGCATCAATGGGATAAGGCAATGGCTGATAAATTGATATACATTGTACATGCCCAATGGTGACGCGAAAACTGTATAGGGTTAAAATAAGTGGACACTCAACTTAATTAACAAACCAATCAAAATTCAATTAGAGTCCCCAGAGTTGTTAAGCCAACAAATACGAAAAAGTTCTTACAAAACTTTGGGGACTAGTGTAATGAATAGTTCTATGCCCCCTCTCCCTCCCTAAACTGCTCCCCCTCACACAATTGGCAAGGTTTTTAGCTATCTATACATTTTCTTTCAAGTGCACTATGCCTGTCCAAGATGTGTATCAGTATTCAGCAACATATGAAAATATCAAGAACTAATTGATGTTATACAACACATTGTTTTCTTACAAGAATTACTTATTAGCAGATCAACTAAAACAACAAAAAGAAAATCTTTATCAAAACATAAAAAAGTCTAGATAATAATATGATTGGTACATCTAACTCCAAACCTTAATATCTAACTCATAGGTTAAGCTATCTTAGAAGATAGAACTATCTTATATTATAAAAATTTTCTTCTTTAAAAAAATAATTACAATATTTTCAAAGTTTTTCAAGTTTAACTAAGCAGTTTTTTTACTGATTGTTTAAGCTAATTTAGAAAAAATTGAGAGAATATGAAATTACGTATGTTTCCTAGTATTTGCTAAATTGGAACATAAACCATCCTTACATGTTTTTTTTTTTATTGTTGGCCCTTATCAATCAGTTAGCACAGTCTTTATTGGCATCATGCATTTTATTTATTCGTCATGGATTTATGTGTTTATACAAATGGATATAGGATATACGTGGTTATATTGACAGGAGAAAATTTGTCATCAATTTAGCTCACTGATATGGACCTCATTTATTGTTCAGTTCGATCATCTAGTAGAAGGAAAGGGGATGGAGTAAAGGGGGTGGATGGTGGGGGGGGGGGGGGTTGGTATCGTTATTTTAGTCATACATACTACATAGGGAAACTTCTAGTTCAAGTATATTTTTTCTATAAAACTAAAACTATGTATGTGTGTGATCTAAATAGAATTGCAGCCGTTTGTTAGATTTTAAGGGCCTTGTTGATGTACATGTAGGTTTATAAATTAATTGCACACTAAGATCTAAAGAAGCCAGGGATATATGGAAAATCCAATGCAATGCAATTTCATAAATTGATCTAATCTAAAAAAATCCTCGAATTCACCTGATTTGTAAAAACCAAGGGCTTTGGTCCATGTCGTGGAGCGTCAATATTTTTTTAAGAGGATTTAACGGATGATTAGAAAAATGTTTATAGACCTTTTTTCTTCCTAAAGTTTGTACTTTAAAATGAAACAACTATAATATAATATAAGTATCAAGCTGTTATAATGAATGTTTTAACCATACAGGCATATTAATAATATACACCTCATCCTACTTACCTAATAGAGTTACAAATAGAATTAGCATATTAATAATATACCTACTTAATCCTACTTAATCAATAGAGTTACAATAGAACTAGCATATTAATAATATACACCTCATCCTACTTACCTAATAGAGTTACAAATAGAACTAGCATATTAATAATATACACCTCATCCTACTTACCTAATAGAGTTACAAATAGAACTAGCATATTAATAATATACACCTCATCCTACTTACCTAATAGAGTTACAAATAGAACTAGCATATTAATAATATACCTACTTAATCCTACTTAATCAATAGAGTTACAATAGAACTAGCATATTAATAATATACACCTCATCCTACTTACCTAATAGAGTTACAAATAGAACTAGCATATTAATAATATACACCTCATCCTACTTACCTAATAGAGTTACAAATAGAACTAGCATATTAATAATATACCTACTTAATCCTACTTAATCAATAGAGTTACAATAGAACTAGCATATTAATAATATACACCTCATCCTACTTACCTAATAGAGTTACAAATAGAACTAGCATATTAATAATATACACCTTATCCTACTTACCCAATAGAGTTACAAATAGAACTAGCATATCAATAATATACACCTTATCCTACTTACCCAATAGAGTTACAAATAGAACTAGCACATTAATAATATACACCTAATCTTACTTACTCAATAGAGTTACAAATAGAACTAGCATATTGATAATATACATCTTATCCTACTTACCCAATAGAGTTACAAATAGAAATGCATATTAATAATATACACCTTATCCTACTTACCCAATAGATTTACATATAGAACTAGCATATTAATAATATACACCTTATCCTACTTACCCAATAGAGTTTCAATAGAACTAACATTATGTGTTTTAAAAGGGAAAAAGTATATTTGTAAATTTGGTTCCAAAAAGATTAATTATATGTGTAGCTAAAACATTAATATGTTTGTCTGTCTTTATATATTTATATTAGGAGCTTCCTAACGGATAGCTAATCCGCTCGTCGCCGGAGGTGACACCGCGTCATAAACAAAAGACGTTAAAAATGTTTTTTACAGCTGCTACGTCAGGTGCGCGACATAAAAAGTTAGAGTAGAGGGAATGCCTTGGTCCCTAAACCGGCGCAACTCATTATCATGCACAGTTAGGACTTTTTAGACAAAGGCAGTACAATCAAAGGGTTGGTTGTCTGTTGGATATTACCTAATCTTATCCATTACCCTCTCTGGATTCTCTAGATAATCACTTAAAAATCGAATCGAATTCTGTCCTTACTAGGTAAGGTAAAATTTAATTAAATACTATCTGTGATTTGTTGTAATACCAGCTTTATGATCATTCTAGATCTCTTTAGTCTAGTATAAGCAAACAAACACACATACAAGAAATTGAACAAGCAATAAATAATCCCTGCAAGGTCATATAATTAATAATCAATTAAAACCTCATCAAGTTTATACATTACTGTATACTTATACCAGAAAAGGTGAGATTTATACAATTTGCTAGGATAGGTCATTGAAGGATAGCCTGAACATAGCCTATGAGGGTGGGATAAAACACGAGATCTTTTTTTGTTGAATCTCTAAACCGAAACTTGCTTACATGCTATGCATTATTTTATGGTCACACGCCTAGACAACCAAACTTTTTGGTTTCACGACTTTTTCTGTTTTGGGCCAAGGCATTTCCCCATCTATATCTATTTATGTCTTGCACCTGACATAGCAGCAGTAGCAACCAATTTTAATGTCTTTGGTTTTGTCTCAGTTTTGGGCAGAGATTCGAACCTATCACCTTCCCA
This sequence comes from Acartia tonsa, assembly GCF_053477335.1. Lineage (NCBI taxonomy): Eukaryota > Metazoa > Arthropoda > Copepoda > Calanoida > Acartiidae > Acartia > Acartia tonsa. The sequence continues at coordinate 32,135,792 of NC_137262.1, read as the reverse complement.
ACAACGAATGAAGGCGCTTTGTGTTACGCCACAGTCATTGTAGGATAGATATCCATGTCTAAATTCAAAAGCCTGAAATTTGCCTTTGTAGTTCTCTTGTTGTGGTCCGTGGATTTTCCGAAAGCTTTATGTATTTAAACTAATTAGTTGAATAAAATTATTATATACTTCTGATTTATATAGAACGACTAATGAAATTCACAAATAAAACCAGTAGTAAATGTATGTATATTTGTAAATAAATCAATAAATATTTTGATATATGACAGCTCTATGTATAGAAATGCTTTGCTGTACAAATCGAGTCTTGTATTGCTTATTCATACAAAATTCTTTTTAGAACATCAAATAAATAATTCAGAAAAATTGTAAAAAGAATTTTTGAACCCAGAATAATAAATATGCACAAAAAATCAGATTTTATAGCGTATTCACATATTTTGAAAGCTAAAAGCACTTCTACTCTTTAATTAATTTTTAAAACATGCAACTTAATCTTAAAATTTTTTCAGTTTTTTTATTTTGTTAATGATCAATAGTTTACATGTAAAGCAATATTAGACCTAACTTTTCTAAAGGATTTTAAAAATATTATATCATTGTATTTATTTAGACAGTCTATTAAACAACTGCATGAAACAAAAAAATAATTTTTTACAAATCCTTTTTTTGAACTGGTATCGATCTAGTTTGAAGAAACATTTTTTTAATTGACTTATTCTTTTTTTATTTGAGTCATAGTTGTTTTTCAAGGTGTTCTACTTTCAATAGTAGATGCTGGATATGAATACAGACTTTGAATTTATGTAAAAGTGCAGTTATGGAGACGTGCAAAAACAAAAATAAAATAAAATCTTGAGTCATAGAATCAATCAAATTACATTGTTATAATATCTTGCAATGAAATCTGTTTCAATACAATCAAATGTATTCAATTAAATTAAATCAATTTATATATGTTTCGGTTTGATTTCTTCCTTACTTTTTCCTATACGTATCCCTTTCCATGTGTCTGTCAGTACATGTTTAGAGCCAAAATTTAAAATTCACTTGACGATTTTTTGTCATTTTAATATTTTTTGGTTTCTAAAAGGGCTTAAGGTACTCTTATGATAATTAGACAAATCATTAGTAGACTGTAGTATTGATTTCATATCATGCCATGTCCTTGTGGTACAGTTTTTAAAAGAATTAGCTACCTACTCGTTTTAAAGTGACTTGGTGTCAGAAAAAATAAAATGGTCTCTTTGGATTTCTAGATTTTACTTCTGTCAACAAACAAAAAGTAACTTTATATAGTATTCTTGCTAAATTAATATGAAAATTTGAATAACTCATTTTTTTCCATGAACAAAATTTTAAAAAACATTTTCATACTTATTTGGCAGCAAGGCTCTCATTTAAAAAAAAATACTGATCTTCATTTATAATGTTTGATTGTATAGGGCATGGCAGCAATATCCTGATTTATAGAGAACCAATAAACCTGATACCATATAGCAGGTTTTAGATTCTTTACATGCCTTGTGTCACAGGCTATTTTCCATTATAGGGAGAAATTATAATTTGGTTAGCTGGCACCTTAGACTCTTGTATTTAATGTAAAGAAACAAACCTTTATTATGAAAGACCTGTTTATAGACAATAACATTCCCCCTTCTATTACTTTATTCATACACTAGTTGCTTCGCCTCAAGCCTATAGGGACATATGACGTGGTAGTGTCAAAATTTAGGCCTTGGGTTCTAATCACAACATACTGTCATAAAAATTAAATCGATTGACTATAGAAAGGACCTTACACCTGATACTTTTGACACCCATCCGCGTGGACAACACACCCGGTGTGCAAACATATTCATTATAGGGTGTTTATACATTACATCTTCTGTAATTTGTCTGCACAGTGTGGGGTTCAAATAATAAGTGTATTAGTATGGATGTATAACCCAGACAACTACCGTCCTCAAGTGGTGGGGACTTTTTTTTTGTCGGTTTTCTGCTTTTTTTTTAGCAATTTCGCTGCGTTAATTATTATGAATATAATTATATACTTTTATGTTCAAATTTATTTAACAAATATAAAATGGTACCTAGTGCTGCTTTGTCATATGTGCAGATTGAATTATGCTTTGCCAAAAAAGCGCATTTTTTACTAAACAGAAAAATTAAACAAATGGTCTAAATTGAAATTCTACTAGATCAACATCCAGGTATTGAATATAAATTACTCAAGCAGCTGTGCATACATCATCAAGGGCATCGAAAGAGGAGAAAAGTGCTAGAAAAAAGCATAATAATATCTAGGGATTAACAAAATAAAAGAGATAAAACCATCCCAGGACCCATATGAATACACAATATAATGGAAAATCTGTTCAGTTGTTAGCAAGATCTCAAAGGACATAAGCCTTACTACTTTATAAAACCAATGATATTTATTTTTAACTGCTTTGTAGAAACTTCAATCTAATAGCAATTTTATTTGTAACATATATATGAAAGTGTGTGTAAACAATAATAACATGATAGGCAAATTGCAATGTGCCATATTTTAAAGTCAGGAGGTAGATCACATTTATCTTCTCTTAAAATAATATTTAATTTAAATTATTACTTTTGCCTTATTTAAAAAAAAATAACTATGTGTATGGACATAAATCAAAATATACTTTAAAACGAGTAAAACATCTAAAATAAAACATATATCTTATAACTATGATCATTACAAATTTTCTTAAGAAATGTAATCTACAGATAAAAGTCTATTTTTTTTAGATTTTCATATCTCTCCTATATCATTATTGACAGACAGAAGGACAAAGTAAGTAATTGATCAGATGCCTACCGATCATAAGAATCTTCACAACAAAGCTAAGCTATCTTTATAAGAAGCTAGGTAAATTACATTTTTTCTGTTTAATATGATTCACAGAATTGCCTACATAACGATAAAACAATATGTAGATGTAATTCTTCATAGGAATCTACACAAAAAAAACAGCTTAATGTTCAATGTTCCTTAAAAACTGATTCAGAGATACAGACTGACGTTTTGAATTATAAAGAAAATATCAAAGCTTTATAATAAACATTTAATAAAGCAGAACTTATTCCTTCTTCCCACTGTATTCTTGAATAAACATATAATTCATGGTGCTATACTACACACAAACATATCATTATAATATCTAATCTTTAATTTCCTTCCGGAATACATAGTAATATAGCCTTATTGCTTATTATATAAATTAAAATTTGTTATTACAAATGGATATAGAATATACGGGGATATTATGACGAGGGAAAAATTGTCACCGATTTAGGTTTCTAACATGGACCTTATTTATTGGTCAGTTCGTTTATCTAGTAGGAAGGGAGGGGGTAAAGGGTAATAATCTATTATTTGAAAATTTTAATAAGGTTATTATTAAAAATTCTGTGAAATAAAATATTGTTCTTAACAATATTAATAAACCAGCCGTTTAAAATAGATATGAGATAGCATATTAGTTGCAGTTATCGTCCTTAGAATCTTGCTTAAAGATTCCTGTTATAAAAGGTATAATCTTGAAATTTTTAATGGATTACAATGTGTTTCGTGATTAAAAATATCAAATATAAAGTTGATTATAAAGAAGTATATATTTCATGTAGCGCTTGATTAGAAATAATTATTTTAAAAATCCGCCGTAGGTTATGTTGAGATTACACAGAGATAATCAAGAGTTATGAACAAGGAAGCTTTGGTGCTTATAATTTAAAATATCACTTTTACTTAAAATGAAAATATGATGTTTTTTTCTGTTCAAAATTTTAATAAAGATAACCTTTAATGAATCTATGAAAGAAAAATGTGTGTACATACCCAATATCCCCTTCTGTTTAAGTTGACAAAATTAAACATTGGTAGTTTGAACCATCTAATCATCATGTAGTAAGAATGAATTAAATAGGTATGAATGTTACAATTGCTCGGTAATCAATTTCCGAGAACATATTTATTTTTCTTCCTTCCTCCTCGTATGCTTTTCCCATGTATCATTTTAATTAGATGTGCATACAATACACAATATCAATCAATTTGATAATAGCAAAGACACGAATTAGTAAATAGAAAATCTTTTGGAAGGAAAGTATGTATAGACTATAGAAACACAACTTATTTTTTTCTCATTCTATTTATGGAATACAATTGTTTCACTAATTACTATATCGTCAGTTCCAATTAAGATGTTAAAAAAGAATTTAAAACTTATATATGTCTTTGCATTATGAATCTTTTAAAGAGACTTTATATAAAGTAGTAAGAATTTTTGTTTATCCAGTTAGGTTTTAGCCACCACTGAACCGATTGAGTTCTCCATTTTAAGAATGCTTCATGGGTCCCTGGATGTAAATACAATATTGAATCTTAAATTTAAGTCTTGTGATGGTTTTAGGATATTATTCTGCCCTCCTTTCCCTAGTCGCTAAAGGCACAGCCGAAAGTCCTTACATAAAAATAACAGAATGCCTTCTGTAATACATTTTTAAATATTGCGTAGTTTTGTATAAATACGGACATGTGTAAGTGTTGAATTTCTCACAGGAAGTGTTATACACCAAAGTAAACTTTTACTGGTGTTCATATGAAATGAAATGAAATGAAATGAAATATTTATTTTATGACACATACAAAAAAATATATATACATTACATGGTATAATCACAAACAAACAATAAAATTGATCATGATTACTAATAGTTTAATAATAAAGATAATAGTATTCACATTCAAAATTCGTGTCAAAGGACTAATTAATCTCTCTCGAGGTAATATTAAGTAGCCTTTGCAGATAAGAAAAAAATGATAAAAAAAATATAATAGATAACATGAAGCTTAATTATTTAAAATAAGAACTTACGCATTATATATGATGGGGATTATAATGTGGAATTGTAAGGAAGGGAATTGGAGGGGAAAGTAACATGATGTGTGTTTGTAATATTGACTATAAACATTTATAATTAATATGAGGGATAAATCAGTGAAGACTTGTAGAACAGACAGAATAAATGTTTTACATTCTTAGGTGGCAAGAACGGCAAAGAAGTCTATAACATGTTATGTCTATTTTTGCTAGAAGGCATTTTTTTAGCTTACTCTTAAATTGATTTAGGTTTAAGGCATTTTTTATATTATCACGGTCGTCAAAACTGTTCCATATCTTTGGAAATGAACAAATAGGAAGCCTCTCTACTAAGTTAATTCGAGAAAAGGGGACAGTTAAATTATTATTGTTTCTCAAAACGAAGTTACCATTTAATTCACCTCGTCTAGGCCACATATTATTAAAAGACCTTGGCAACAAATTATTTTTGTACTCATACATAAATTTTAGTTTGAAGTAATGAGCTAGAGATTCAAAGGGTAAAATATTGAGATTTTTAAATAAAGGACTAGAATGGCTATAGTAGGTTGCTTGCTTAATACATCTCACAGCCATTTTTTGTTTAGTGATTATGCCAGTAAGATTTGTGGGTGATGCACATGAGTAGATAAGGATTCCATAAACTAAATGACAATGAAAAATAGAGTAATATAGAGCTTTCAGAGCTTTTTCAGTGAGTAGACCTTGACATTTTCGGAGACAAAATAATGATTTAGAGAGCTTTTTGTTTAATTCATTTATATGAACCTTAAAATTCAAGGCTGGATCCAAATAAATACCCAAGAATTTTATAGCTGGAATATCACTTTCATGGTTGACAAAGTCAATTCTATGTCTAAGTAAAGGGTTAGGGTTAAGGGTATTTGGATCATTATCATCAAAATATAGATTGATTTCATTCCATGGAATAAGGGAGGGAGTAGGATAAAATATAGTGAATTTTGTTTTGTTGGGATGTAAAGACATTTGATTAGCCCTAAACCACTGGGAAATATTTTTGAGTTCTGCATTAACAAATTCAACAAGCTCATTTAGGTTTTTACCAGAGGCTAATATAGTAGTGTCATCACAGAAAAGTAGGACTTTTAAAAGTGTTGACTTTGGCAAGTCATTAAAAAATATAAGAAACAAAATAGGACCTAATATGCTACCTTGAGGCACTCCACTATCTATCTCTAATGGATCAGAGTCAAAAAGGCCAAATTTAACAAATTGATTTCTATCTGTTAAATATGATTCAAACCAATTAAGCAAGTTCCCATTAATACCAAATTTCTGTAGCTTCATAAGAAGAGTATTTTTAGGCACACAATCAAATGCTTTGCGAATATCACAAAAAATTCCAATAGTATACTCCTTATTATTCATAGCTTTACTTACATGATTGAGTAAATGAATCATAGGATGATATGTTGAATTATTTGCCTGGAATCCAAATTGAAGTTCATCAATAAGATTATTATCAGAAAGATAAGCTTGCAAATTAATGGCAATGAACTTTTCTAGAATTTTTGAAAAAATAAGAAGAAGAGAAATTGGCCTGTAATCATTAAGATTGAAAGGATCTCCGCCTTTTTTGAAGACAGCTGTTACTTTAGCCATTTTGAATTGTTCAGGTACAGAGCCAAGTTCAATTGATTTATTGAAAATATGACATAAAGGATCTAGAATTTGTGAAACGACTTTTTTCAATAAAAAAGATGATATTCCAAGGTAGTCACAGGATTTTTTTAGGTCAAAATTATTAACAATTTCAGTTATAATTGCAGGTGTGATTGGGGGAATGTTAAATAGGTTGCCAGATTCTTCAAGATAAGAGTTAGGGGATCTCTCAGTAGGGGGTATAGCCTGTCGAATATTAAAAGCAATGCTAGAAAAATGCCTATTAAATGCCTCTCCTATGTTCTTATCACCAATGATCTCATTACCATCAACAATAATCTTATTAGTTGAAAATTTTCTTTTTGAATTCAAACCAGCGACATCTTTAATAATTTGCCAACTCTTTTTAAGATTGTTTTGGTTGGAGACAAGTAGATTACTATAATATAACTTTTTTGCAGTTTTCAGAACTTTGTTATACACGTTTTTATATTTAGTATACAATTCCTTATTTTCAGTTGTTGGAACTTTTGCTAATCTAGATTGTAATTCAAATTTCTTATTCCTAGACCTTAATATGATTCAGCCAATAAATTGTTTAAAATTAAATGGGACTTTTAAGATATAATAAGTAAGTTTGTCCTTTGGTACAACAGTATTTGAAAGTCCTTGCAATTGAACTTTCTTTGAATCTTAAAGTCTTAAAATCTTATGTGCTTATTTTTTATTACTGTTTTGGTTGGACACCGGGTAAACCTAACCTAAGCAAACATATCATTCATATTGCTCATTGCTTAAAACCCTTGTTTGTTGTAAGCGAAGCTTTCTTTAATTAGTGTCTTAAGGTTAGTATGTTCATTTTAGGATGTGCTATATTCGAAGTGGAAAACAAAATTCAGAATTTAAGGTTTGTAAGTCCTTTAGATTTACTTAAGAATACTTTTTTTATATTAATTCATTTTACATTTTAAAAGCAGATATTTCATTAATTTACTATATATTCTACTGTTTTGAACGTAACGGCTCTATAATTATAATTTAAATTTATTTACTTCGCTTTTATACATGATGACACCCTAGTGTTCATTGAACATATGTATTTGTATTTGTAATTGGGCAGTTTAGTTGAAAGTTGAATAATGAATCACCTTTTAAATAGGTCGGTAATTCATTTATAATGTCTAACATTTATTTACAATTTACATATTAACTTTAAAAAAAACTTATCCAAAGATTAACAATTCTAAATTTACACACCAAATAAAATAATTATACAAATTGTCTTTGACTTTGTTCATTAATAAATTATCGAGATTAAAACCCCCGTCAAAACTATGACTCTGGCAGAGAACGATAATTAGGCTAGGGGACCGAGCGCCCGCGGCTACGCAGGGTAGGGGGCCGAGCACTGCAGCTAGGTAGGCTAGGGGGCCGAGCACTGCAGCTAGGTAGGCTAGGGGGCCGAGCGCCGCGGTAAGATATATAGTTTTGTCGACCGAGGAGGAGGGCATACTCAAATTTTCTAAATTGAAAAAAATCCTCAGAGAATTAGATCCTCAATTTTATACATCCTACTACTTTGTATATGTCATATCTTAAAGTCTACATTATTAACCCTTCTTGCATATGGCAGTATGTACAGAATATTCTGGGTAAAACATATAGGTTCATATTAATTTTATATTTATAACCGCCACTATGAATCAATATAATATCTGAAAGCAATCAAATGTATCTCGACACAACCCAATCTTTCCCGATTTTGTATAATTTTTGAGGAACACGATTCCAGTGACGTCATATTTTTCTTTCCCGAAAAAGGGAAGGGGGGAAGAAAATCTCTTCAAAAGAGATGGGGAAAACCCCCTTTTCTCCCATCTCTTTTTTTCTTCCCCCCTTCCCTTTTTCGGGAAAGAAAAATATGACGTCACTGGAATCGTGTTCCTCAAAAATTATACAAAATCGGGAAAGATTGGGTTGTGTCATGTATCTCTATAACAATATAAAAAAGAAAACAATTGTTATTTTAAACAATGTCTCAGTAATGATTAGGTTATGTTATTAGGTAGGCTTTTTGGCTACTCGAAAGACAGAGGTTTTTTTTAATTTCCAGAGAAAAATAAGCTATCATCAGACCAATTTTACAGTTACAAGCCAGAGAGTGTAATACACGATTCTGACTTGAAATTTGCATATTGGATACTTGGAATTATTGAATACTCAGAAGCAACGCTTCCGTGCTAACATGATTATACCTATTATATTGTCTTGTGTCTACCATTCTAAGAAATATGGATAAAGTCTTGTAAAAATATATGTTTATTGGATGTATGATGTTTAGTATTGTAAAATATTTGGTTTTACAAACTAGCTACATACTGGGCAATATTTGAGTGGCAACATATCTATAACAGTTGTATTGATTTAATACCTATTTCTTTCATAGAGGTAATTTTAAACTGTTAAAGTATTTTTTTTTTACCTGACCATATAATTCAAGAGAATGATTTTATTAGCACAAGTTTCTGTGACCCAAACTACTGAACACTCAATTTTTGAAGGGTCAAGGAAGGCTGAAAAATAGCCAAACTTTTCCAAAATTTCAATTTAAAATAATCTAAATATTAGGAGGAATTCTGTATATCCATGTATTTTATTATCCATTATTTTGACCTATACTCAACCTTTTATTTGATATTTTTTTCTAGTAGTTACAAGAATGATAACATCCACAATATAACAATCAAAGTAATATATATTCAGATTCATGATTATGCTTTTAGTTTTTAACTTTTTATATCCTATTAAATAAAGTAGTAACAGTAAGGTTATGTTGTCTGTAGCTTAAGATATCCATTAGTACTGAATTAATTTAGTTCTACATTTTTTGGGAGCTTTACATAGGTTATGGGAGATTTTTAGACTATTTTATTTTAAATTCAGTTCTTGTTTAGTTTTAGGCTATTTCTCTTTTAATTCGCTAACGGAGCATGTTATTGTTCGGGGTGCCATGCAGCTATTAGTTAAACAATAGATATTATTATGAGTGCTACTAAGTTACCTTTTTTTAAGCAAAGGCCTCTTAGAATTAAAATAAGATCATAACAAAATCACACTAAATTGAATTAAATAGATGCTGCACTCCTCAAAAGCGGCTAGACTTGGCAACCCAATGAACAAAATTAAGATATTTAAACAGTGTTCATTCAATTCTGCAAATATATCAAATTGCATAAGTCGGAGATCAGGATATCATGTTTCCCTGCATACTTATTACTTGTACCTTTCATTACCATTTATTTTTGCTTTTTTAATAAGGATTAGTTATGTTACTGAGATATTTTTTGCTATAACTAAGTTTTGCTTTTTATTAAGATTAAAAATTTGGCGAGTTTAATTGAATACCATTAAAACATGGGCCCAAATATTACTCTATACCATGATTGTAATTTAATCAGCAAGCCAAATAGAGACCATTTTTAGTAAAACAATTTTGAGGAAACTTTAAGCTCAAAGGGGTAAAGCCAAAAATGCAATGGTTTAGAATAAGCAGAAAGTAAGCAGATGATGTAAGCATTATAGATTTTTAAAAAACAATTACAGAATTTATACATAATAAAAAATCTGAATTGTGTCCATGCTCCTGCAGAACCCACATTCAAATGTGATAATTTGTTGAATTCCTGTTGTCTTTTAACACAAATTCACACATATCAGACATTTACATAGTTACTCTTCAAATCATTTTTCTCTAATATTTTAAGGGATCTTAAAAATGAATACTCTCAATTCTAGAATTATTTGATAATTTTAAATGAAATCAATGTTTTATAAGTAGTTTTATGGTTCCTGTTTTCCTTTAATCGAATCTAAAAATTAATAATTGAAAAATAATAATAAATGGAAGGGTTTAAGAGTTGGCGTGCAGAGAAATTTACACCAGGAATGAGTAATAGGAAACTTTTAAGGTGAAAAAATGTGATGAAAGTCCTTCCAAATTTCAAATTAAAGAGGGTGTTGAAGACCCATTATTGGTTTCAACCTTTTATTCTCCTTTCTAGAGGAACTATAAAAAAAGGTTGAAATATAATTCACTTTTTTCCCTCATTTCTAGGCAAATTTTGTTTTACAAATTCAAATTTTACTTGGAAAAGAACTGTAATTGTTTTGGTTTTGTGATTAAAGTTTAGTGATAGAGGGGGAAGGTGTTTTATAACTGATTGTCCACGAGTTAAGGGGACCCTGTGTCGACTTTCAATCGGGTCAGCCAATAGTGTCGGAAATATTAACACAGACAAGTCGCTACAGAAGAAAGTAATAAAGGTTCCCACCACTGGAACTAGGTAGTTATACATCTATGCTTATACATTTATTGTTGTGTGAATTTGGAGGAAGTGAATGCTAATCTTGTGGCTAAAGAAACCAGTCATTTGCGGTTTTAATATTCAGAATATATCAAGGAATTAAAACGACAGATTAGAAATTCACTACCCAACATTAGCTGTCTGTGTTCTTTTTAAGATCTCAAAAATATCTGAAATTTCCAATAATAAGTAGTTTTTAAAATTCAAACTTAGTAACTCTTAAAAAATCAAACTTTTTAGTTCACAATTCTTTAGTTTAAATGCTATTAAAAACTCTTTGAATGTTGAAATAGGTTTTTTGGTTTTAAAATCTACAAAATAAATTCATAAAAGCATATCTTTGTGACAAAAAGTTAGAATAAAAAAGAAAACCATTATATCTCCCCCAATATTTTCTTTGAACAATAAATTTTGATTACACACAAACTTTTTCAAACAATCAAAATTTTAGGATTTTCAATCAATTTACTCAGAAATATTACTTTAGGGTTTGTTTGATTTAAAAATAGAAATGTTTGCTTTTTCAAACCTTGGAAATTGTTATAAGCAAAGCTTGTTCTAATTTATGATGTGTCGGTCTTTTTTCGGTGTTGTACTGTTAGAATAAATTTATAAGTATAATGAAGATAGCTATCATGATCGAGTGTTAGGGACCTTTTTTGTCCGTTAGCAAATTACTTTTTGTTTTTTTTTTTGTAAAGACTTGGCTGTGTTAATATTTCCGATGCTATTGGCTGATATTCAGAACCCCGATAGAAAGTCGGCACAGGGTCAACGGAGTGGAGACATTCAGTTATTTAACCCATTCCCACTCTATTGTTTTACTTTTATACTGTTAGAATTTTTATTTTAAAACTTTCCATGAAGTTTTCTATAACTATTTCGTAAATCAAACAAAAAATATAAATTTAATTATATATGATTAATTTAAACATGGAAAGTGATTCTTAAGACAAATAGGCATAATGATAAAGCATGATAATTTAATTCTGTCTCAGACCTTCGTCGAATGATTTATTGATCTGTGCTTTCATGAATTATGTCATCCTTGTTATCCTTAAATGTTGACGAAATTCTAAAATTTCATTTTTAGATCAAGGCTTCTAAGATTTAAAATTTTGGAAGTATAAAGAATTAAAAAGACAAAACAAATGTTGCAAAATTTACAATTTAGGATTTGTTTAGAATTTAAATTTTTTCTTGTGTTTGTTGAATTGTTCTTTGAATTTATGAGCTATCAAATTCAATGAATGCAATATAAATAAGCTTTTAGTTTCAATTTTAAGAATCCATAAACAAAAAGATAATCATTTATTATGTAGGGAGGAAAGTTTCTCTATGTGAACAAATAGTAAAAGGTAAACCTAAAAATGGTTTATAATGACATTGTTGTAAGTGGAATGCTTTGGACCATAATCAGGCGCAATTTAACCTTTTCCCTGCATAACTGTTTAATTAAAGTTGCTTTTGTTCAGGGAGTAAGGGAGGGGACCATGGGCAATTAATTAAATTTAAGAGTTTTCGCTGAAAAGCAATGAAAACCAGATTTATCCAGAAAATTTGACCAAAATTGAAAGGGGATCATGGTAATATAATTTAGTACAATATTAGTTCTAAGAAAAAAATAATTCACTTGAAAATTAAATTACCAATACATCACAATGTAAAAAACATTCAGTAATTAATCACTAGAAAAATCGTGTTTAGAACTTCGTCAACCCTTTTCATATATTTCTAACTGCAACCTAAATTCGAGGGGTTCTTAGATTTTTAATACATAAATATCACAGTAGATTTTCTATATATGAAATGACATTTTCTTGGGAAAAAATATTTGTATAAACCAGCCATCTTTTCTGTCTGTTATATTCAAAACTAACTCAGCTAGTTAGCGGGGCATTGATGCGCTAGTACCCAAAGTCAGTCAGAACCTTCTGAATTCATGCACATTCCCTTTAAGCCAGTACCCAAAGTCTGAGACTCTTACTCCCTGGCTTTTGTTACTATACCTGGATTTCTGTGTTTTCAAAAATACATACTCACCAATCGTAAATTAAATTAATAAAATGATATTCGTTTGAAATTGAACAGAATAACTGTTTAGAATATTAAAACCATAAAAAGAATGAAAATATTCATAATTTGGAATAATTTGTTGTGTGTAGCTGTCCATAATAATTTGTAGAGCAAATAAAACTAGGCGTTACCCCCCAAATATTATTGTGGTTTTCAAATAGGCTCGATGGTTCTTCATTACATGAAATAATTTTAATTTTAAAGATGATTTTGTCAAATTCACTCAAAACTCGAAGTAGGGGGTCTGTCTGTCCTTACGGCCTTCCATCACAGAAACTTACCTATGAGTCACCTAAATGTGAGATACACACACATCAATTCTCAATTTCACTTAAATTCAAATATTACTTGTTTAATTTTACAATTATGATAAAGAATCATAGTTCTCTATCGCATAGTATTATAGCCAGCTTTCCACGGATATGGAAATAAAAAAATTATTGTATTTAAACCAGTATTGTTAGACACGAATGGCCAAAGCCCAGGCTAACAAAACTGGTATTAATTTTATGATTTTTTTTATCCAAGTAAAGTTGTCTACAATATGATGATTTTCAGGAACCGGTTCTAATCTAGCGTATATTAATCGGTTTTGAAGGCATACTAGAAATTACTTTTCCTAAAATAAAAAAAAATAATTTTGCTGTTTTGAAATCTAAATACAAATAATTGCATGGTTAAAATAATAATCATGATTGGTAAAAAATTGTAAAATCATTCATTTTGTCAGTAGACATATAAGTTTCGTATCCCCTATAGCCTTTGCTGTGATATTCTTTTTACTATCCTATGACTTATCGATATTCTAATAATGACGTTGCTGCCTTTTATGTCATTGATAGCGACTGTGCCCTTAGCATCTAGGATTCTGTATTCTAAAAAGTAGAGAAAGCCGAAAATAGCATAAACCCACCACAAGACCTAAATTTTATAGTCTAAAATCATATTGGGACCTATAAGAAGCTTCCATAAAAAGGAGAATTTAATCGGTTTAGTAGTTATCAAAATCTTTAGCTACAGACCAAAACATTTTTTTCTTCTTCATATAACAAGATAATAACAACATAACATTGTGATTATAACTTAAATTTACATAAAAGTATTAATCAAATACTGATTCGGGTGGTGGGTTTTGAATGGTCCACTCTATTAAATTTTGCAGCAAATAAAAAAACCAAGTTGCATAAAAAACATGTAATTTTATTTGGTACAATATTTATTTTGGCTTAAAAATTTGAACTGTTTTAGTGATAATAAAACTGCAAATGTGACAGTAATAATACTTTTATGCTTTAACTTTTTTTAAAAAAATTATGAAACCATTTTAATAAAATATATAGAAACAGAAATTTGTGACTTTTTTTAGCTTGACAACGGACAAACGGACCAAGTAAGTTGTATACTGGGTGCTCATTGATACAGGTAACCAATCATCAGCAAAAATTCAGCTGTATACCTTAAATAGCAGCTAAGAACATCACATAATTTCCAGTGTTACGTAGGGGCGAACAGACAGTTAATATAGAGTAGTTTATTTATTACTTGTCAGAAAAATATCAGGTAGCTAGGTTGGATATTGGACTTAATAATTGTAAAAAATCCATACAAATCGAAAGTTTCGCAATTGCTTCGGCTATATGGATCTTATTTACAGTGAAGCTTCTTGTGTGTCCTGGAATTTGTTTTATTTATTTTCATACAAACCTCCTTGGAGAAATTACCCCCAGGAATAGGTAGAAAAGTAACTAATAAATGACAAAAGAACACTTTAGAAGGATAATACAAATGTAATTTTCTTTTCTTTTTTACAATTTACATTTACATTGAACAACAATTGGGAGGGAAAGAGATATATGGTAAGAGAGAGAGAGAGAATATAGAGTAAAAAAAAAGATAGAGAGTACAATAAACTCTTCTTAACTACAGCTTTATCTCAAAATAACCTCCCTCATTTTTATGTCCCTACAGTACAGATAATAACCAAAAGTAAATAACACTGTCTAGTCTCGTAATGCTTAACAATGTGCCTTGCTCGAAAAAAAAAATCAAACCTGCCTAAATCAGTTTAAATTTTTCATGAAAATTGTATACTCCCAGGACGGAATTAATACCATAAAAAAACCTAGTTTTTACCACTTTTATGGTAAAATTTTACCAGCCTATACGATTTAAAAGGTGGTAAAATTTTACCGTAACCGTGGTAAAAACACTTTTTGTGGTACTCCGTGACGCTTTTTACCAGCGATTTTTACCACAATTATCGGTAAAATTTTACCAGATTTCCGGTAAAATATTACCATTTTAGGACGCAAATTTATACCAGATTTTGACCAATTTTTACCACTTTTTTGGTAAAATTTACCGCAAATTTCTGTAAGATTTTACCGAAAAAGTGGTAAAACTGTTCAACACCTGGTAATATTTTTGCCCTAAATTGGTAAAATTTTACCAGAAATAGGGTAAATATGGTAAAAATTTACCAAAAATTGTGGTAAAAACGGGTGGTAAAAATCATGAGAAAGTGGTAAAAAACGACCTTAATTATAGAAAAACATCGCTTGTACACAAATCGCAAAAATAAAAAAAATTTTTTTTCATTTTTATCTTTATTGATTGAAACACTTAAACATATTTTTCTTGATTCTACTGCTCTGGCCGAAGAAAACTGTTGCGCAACCTCCTGGATTTGCTGGGCACCGGCCCCATTCGACCTCGTATCACTGATATTCAACCTGGAATAAAATTGCTCATTAGTTAATTAGATAAGTACAGGGATATAAAGGGATAAGACAATGGCTGATAAATTGATGTTCATCTCTAATGATGATACACATCGTTACCCCTTCTGTAGATTACAATAAGTGATTGAAATGTTAGGACACTCAACTTAATGAACCAACCAATAAAAAATCAATAAAAGTACCCAAGGTTGTTAGGCCAAAGAATAAGAAAATGTTATTTGAAAACTTTGGGGGCTAGTGTAATTTACAGCCCAATGTCCCATCCCTCCCTACTAAATATCTAATCTATAATACAAAGTCTGTCCGTCCGTCCGTCCCAAAGATAAAGCCTATACTCGCTGTTTACGCAAATGTGTCAGAACTTCCCCCCCCCCTTACTCTCACACCTAAATTTTTTCTTTTGAAAGCAAAAATAAAAGTGTGTAGGTTCGACTCCCCCTCTCCCCCCTCATTCATTTCCTACAGGCATCTTGACACGTGGCAAAAAAATCAACAAACTTATCTAACTAAACATCTTTGAAAACGCAGAACGAGAAAAAATAAAGGGAAAGCTTACCTGGAAAACATAATCAGTAACAACATCCGTGGCTAACAAGAACAGGATAGTACTCGGCTTTACTGATTATATGCTTCACGTGGCGTATGGAGCCTTCTTTAAGAAGTTGAGCACAGATTTTAGCAAGGCAGCCCGCTGGGGTAGGCAGTGAAAACCAGGCTTGGGTACATCCTAAATAGAGATAGGTTGTTAGAAGATTTTAGCAAGGCAGTAAGAATGTTTGGAACTTTATACAAATGTCTAACTACGTTTTAAATCAACCATCTCTCTCCATAGGCATTAATCAAGTATAATTTCCCAGGGATATAAAGGGATAAGACAATGGCCGATAAATTGATATACATCCCCAATGATGATACACAAAATTGCCCCTTCTGAAGATTACAATTAGTGGTAGAAACGTTTTAGCAATCAACATAATGAAGCAACCAATTAAAATTAAATAAAAGTCTCAAAGGTTGTTAAGCAAACGAATAAGGAAACATTATTATAACACTTTGGGGACTAGTGAAATAAAAAGCCCATGCGTTCCTGATAATTTCCCCTGGAACAAAACTGACCTGAACTTCTACGTGTCTGGGGTCAACAACAAACTTCTCCAGGAGCATCACTTCGTCACCGAAGGACTTCATCGGCTCGCGCTTGGCAGACTCCAGCTGGGCCTCGAACTCGCCAGCGGTCATGGCAATCCTCATACCCTTGCCACCCCCTCCGCGGACAACCTATGACAATATCAAATAACAGTTTTCCACAGGTAGAAAAATAAAAACAATATAAAATTTAGCAGCTACTCTACAATAAGGTATGCCGTCACTCCGTCTGACTGTACTACACAATGGTAGAAAAATATAACACTACATTTCTTTACATACATATATATAATTTATATAACTTACATATTCCTTTTTTTTTAACATTGATTCCCAGAATTATACCTAAGGTATAATGTTATAATCGAGCCTTGAAGTTGAAATATATTATGTCATTGTCCATATTAAACATCCTGTTTTATATTTATATTATTTACTATTTTATTGCGGTACATGTGGACATACTTGTCCTTGTTCCCACCTTGATCATAACAGGGAACCCGATCTTGTCTGCCTCCGCCTTCAAGGTGTCCAGGCTCTGGTCCTCTCAGTGGTAACCGTGGATTACAGGTACGTTAGCGGCTTCCATGATCATCTAAAAAACAGGTTAAATATTAGAAAAATTGTAACGACAGACTTCTTTTAAATACACAGTTGCTTTTCCTAGAGCCTACTTGTGTTTCGTCTTAAAAGAGGATGGTTGGAGGGTTTTTACCAATGAAAATTTTCGAGGTCATTTTTCCAAGAAGCGGTGTCATACCCCCCCCCCCCCGCCAAAAAAACAGCATAAACATTCCCTGAAAATTATGGAAGACCAGAAGATTGAGATCGTAGAGGACAAATGAACAGACATCCTGTTACTCCGGTATAGTATAGAGTGTTATTTCTTTCTACTTGAAATCAACCAAAATAAGTTCCTGAGTAGCTACTCTATCATTTACCTTAGATGTAGACTTGATACCCATATCTCTAATGGCAGTGGACGGTGGACCAACAAATATAACTCCTTTCTCCTGATTTAAAATTTAAATTAAAAGGTAGGTATCATTCTTATTAATATAATATTACATTCTTGAAATTAACCAGAAAAAAACGTAAGCAGTACAGTGGCGTGCACAGGGTTTTTACGGGAAGGGATGTAATCTTAGAGGTTTTTAAAAAACGGGGGGGGGGGGAATCTACATAATTTTAATTTTAAGGGGTGTGTTGTCAACCCCATTCCTCACACTAATGACCGTGGACAAGATAATGAACGAAATATACATATATAAATCCCCAAATATATTGAACAAAACAACACCTTAGATTAGTTCAGACACTGCTAGTTTGAATGAACCAATCAAGATTTAAAGTTGTGAGCTAACGTGCTTATAAAACTTTGGGTACCAGTATAACTTCCAGTCTAATATCCACTCCCTCCCTGCAGTCAAATGGAAAATATTACCTGTCCAGGGATATAAAATACACGTGGATATTATTAATGACATATCATGGAAATTAGGTTCCTAACATGGACTTCATATATTGGTCAGTTCGTTTACCCAGAAGGAGGTAAGGGGGTGTTGTAAGGGAGGAATAAGGGTGTATCTTTATTTTAGCCCGCTGTGAGTACCGCTTTATTAGAGTACATGAAAAACTGGTGTAACATCCAGGTAATAATATATCCATTTACCCAAGAATCTTAAGGGATAAGACAATGGTCGACAAATTGATGTACTGTACATGTACAACCCCATTGATGATACACAAAATTACCCCTTACATAGATTACCTTTTGTGGTTGATACGTTTGGACACTCAACTTAATGTACCAACCAATCAGAGATCACTTAATCCCCAAAGTTGTTAAGCCAACGAATAAGAATACGTTATTATAAAAGTTTGGGGACACGTGTAGTTAACAGCCCATTGTCCCCTCCCTCCCTGCATTTACCTGGCAAAGATTAGCAAACTCGACATTCTCGGAGAGAAATCCATAGCCAGGATGTACAGCATCGGAGCCGGTTTCCGCCGCAACCTAAGATAATACAGTGTATGGTCAATAGTAACTAAGCCCCTAGAGGCCTCTAGGGGCACTTGAGTTAGTGGTGAGTTGAAATAGATCCCAACATTTTTTTATTTTAGTTTCAATAGAAAAAGTAAAAAATCCATCTTAAGGCTTAAATATGATCAGAAAATAGAATAAAACCAACTCAGGACCTATGTGATGCCTACCTAAAATAGAGAACCCAATCGGATCAGTAGTTATTTAGAAAAAAAGTCTTACTGCTTTATATAATAGGATGATGCATATAAGAGTTATTCTAAATCTTAATAGGTAGATTCTTCCAAGTTTCAATTTAAATTATCAATCACACCATTAAGCAAAAAACAACACCCATTTTTTTGCAATGTGAAAGGTGTGGGGAGGGGGGGGGGGGGGCTGGGAAAGAGCCGACCCACTACCTTGAATTTTAATTTTTCAAAGTTTTTAAAAAATAAAATTTTTGGGGTAATTTTTCTTAGGCCTATAAAAAAATCCATGTATAAATTAAAACCTTTCCGAGACATACAATAAGCTTCAATGTAGAGGAGAGACGTGTACGTACGCTAGATATTTCGCTACAAACGAAGACAAACAAACATCCTGTTACTTTTATTTAAGGATTATTTTAATCAATCAATTCTTGTAATGTCCATCTAAAACTAATACCTAACAGTATAATGTCAGAGATATAAAGGGATAAGACAAAACAATGGTCGATAAATTGATGTAAATCCTCAATGATGATTAACAAAATTACCCCTTGGATTAATATTAGTGGTTGAAACGTTCGAACACTCAACCTATTGAGCTAACCAATCAAAATTCACTAAAGTCCTGATGTCGAAAGTTGTAAACCAACGAAAATGTAAACGTAATTATAAAACTTTTGGCACTAGTTTAATAAACAGTATCTCCTCTCTCTGGTATAATATACCTTTAAAATAGTATCTCCCCTGAGATAGCTCTGTTGTTGTGAGGCAGCTGGACCAATTCTAACAGTAGGTTCGTCCGCCATGGCTACATGCATAGAGTTTCTGTCGCTGTCACTGTAAACTGCCACAGTTTTAATACCTATAATAAATTTTGACTAAAACACAATAAAATGTAGGTAACAAAGGAAGGGTTGGGGCGGAGGTGCCACTTTATATAGGAAACAAATAAAAATCGTCGGAAAAAGCCGTTTTTTAAGCAAACAAAAGCGCGTTTTGCTCTATCTGTGAGATATTATGAATAAGATAATGTTAAGATTTGATATTAAGATGAGAAAAATTTACGTTCACAGTCCCTTTAAAGACACAATACCTGTAATAATAATACCCTGGCCTTTCTCATTATAAGCCTAGGCAGAGCCATGCTGGTGAGTGATGCTAGCCCAAGCGTGGACCGTGGTGAACTGTACTTCTAACGCCAATACCTAATTACAGGGTTACGAAAGTTTAAATTGATGTTTTTTTTTTTAATGTTAATATTAAATGTAATATAGTTTTGTAATGACATATAAAATATATATTCGATAGAATATAAAAAAATATAGTGCATTCAATATTAAAAAAAAATATTTAAATATATATATAGTTGTTAACCATATAGAATCTATTTCCGGCCGGGTTCTTAAAAGATATTGCCGCGTTTTTTCGACATTTTTTACGCTATGAATAACAAGCGCGACATTCGCGAAATCTAAAAGAGTATACAATGATTTATTTAATTATTTCGCTTTTGATGGTACGGCCTTCATAGAAAAAAAAAGATTATCTTCAATCCATTTTTGCTGCATATTAATTAATGCATCTTTTTAGAGCTGTGTTAGACATTAGAAAAATTGCTAAAAAAATAATTTAAAATTCAGTATTTTTATGTTATATACTCTGTTTGAAATTCTATCGTCAACGTTCAATCAATTAATGTCTAAAAAACGCCGAAAAAATGTGGCATTCATCTTTTAAAAACCCATCTCGGTGGTATTTCCGGTTGGCAAAGACAACATAAATATAGAAATCATGAAACATTGTTGTTCCACAATTTTGCCACTTTTTTAAACATCTTGCTTAAAAAAAATCTTCCAAACAAATTGTAAATTCTACAAATTTAAATATTTAGAGAAAATTGAGTAGTAATTTACTTCTTGATTCAAAATATTTGATTAAATTGAATCAAAACTAATAATTATTTTTGGCACTCTATATTCAAATAATCATAAGCAATTATCAATAGTGCGCATGCGTGCACAGAGGTGCCATAAATTTCAAAACTTAAAAATATAAGTTTTGTAGCGAAATTACTCTATAATTCGAAATCTCTGTCTTTCTTTTAGAAACATTCAGGGGAATATACGAAAGCTTATATTTATATTAAAGATGAAAAATCGATAAATTCAAATGCACACGGCACATCTGCGTAAACACACAGACCTGGATTTTTTTTCTTTTAATTTTAATTCGTATGAAGCTAGCTCAAATAAGTAAATATTAAATTTGATATATTTTTGACGATGCGGGAGGATGTTTTAAAAGAAATGATGAAATAATTTTCAAGGTTTTAAAAAAAAGTTAGCTTCTTTTATGCGAAAAAATTCAATAAAAAGTAAAAATTTTTACCAAAAAGTTGGTCAAATTTTACCAAGTTTTTTTTTTTGGCAAAGTCCAAAAATTTGGACTTAGCCTAAAAATTTACCTTGTCAATTTTTACCAAAAAGTTGGTCAAATTTTACCAAGTTTTTTTTTTTGGCAAAGTCCAAAAATCTGGACTTAGCCTAAAAATTTACCTTGTCAATTTTTACCAAAAAGTTGGTCAAATTTTACCAAGTTCATTTTTTTTGGCAAAGTCCAAAAATCTGGACTTAGCCTAAAAAAATACCTTGTCAAATTTTACCAACTTTTTGGTAAAAATTGACCAAATTGCGTTTTTTTGTCTAAGTCCGAAAATTCGGACTTAACCTGAAAAATAGAGTTGTAAAATTGACCACATTTTTGGTAAAACTTCCAAAAGTGGTAAAATTAAAAAAAAAAAAAAAAATTTAAATTTAGGCTTCATTGTATAGAAGTCATTATTTTAAAGTACTACAACTGATTATGAAGAGCTGTTTTGTATTTAAAACACAAAAAACGGGTTTTTTTGTTTCGTCAAATTTTACAAAAAAAATGGTAAAATTTGACTAATTTTTTGGCTAAAATTTTTGCTGGTAAAATTTACCACGAAACTGGTATATTTTACCAGGTTGACCAGCTTTACCACTTTTCTGGTAAAACGACCTTTTTTTTCTGGTATTTCGTAGAACCTGGGCTCTTCATATCATACTTTTTAAGATCTTACTGGACAGTTATTTCAATAATAGGAAAGTAAAAAAAGGACCTTTAGTTTCTTTTTTGTTTTTCCTATTAATCTCGGGGGTTGACCTACACACAAACATGCTTTTTTAGTATAAAAATTCTAATAATTAGTTGTTTTTCACAGACGCTTCCCTTCATTTTCCCATTTACAGGGATCTAAGAAATAGGAAGTAATTTATTCGGGCAATGGGGTGCTAACAACAAAAATATTAACTTTAGGCTTAGTGCGAAAAAACAGATTTATAGTATAGATGTATTGTAATATACAGACAACTACCTTTCTTCATTTTTAAAGACCTCTGCTACTTGGGTGTGTTAATACAAGCGATACCATTGGTTGATTTTCAATGACCCAATAGGAAGTTTGCACAAGACGATTGCGATGGGAAGATACAGTTATTTAACCCTTTCTCCCTCTAGTGTTTTACTCTAATGTGCGAAATATTGCAAATTTGACCTCAACATAACCTTTGGTGACATTAAACAGTGATTTTTACAGGGATCCAAAGGAATAAGACATTATATAAGACAAGGCAGATAAATACGTTGATCGCCAATGATTATACACAAAATTTCCCCTTCTGTAGATTACAATTAGTGTTTGAAATATTTGGACACCTAACTTTTTAAACAAACCAATCAAATTTTAATAAAAATCCGCAAAGTTGTGAAGATAACGAATAACAAAACGTTTTTATGAAACTTTGGGATTAGTGTAATAAACAGCCCATTGTCCCCTTCCTACCTGGATTTTTAAATCATGAGTTAAATCAATAAAATTTTAATTTGTAAAATATAACTAACATTAATAACTATGATTGTTTTAAAATATCGAAACAAGACAGACATATAGACATCTTATCTATATTTTATAAATTTCCCCAGAAAGTATATTAATAAAATAATTACAAATTGTAAATACTAACCCTAGCATAAAAGTGTTGCTTTTGATTGCACCTCTTTCAACAAAGATTCCATACTACAATACACAAGTTACTTTTTCTTACCCCAAATTCTAAAAATTGACAGGGAATTTTATTCTGAAAAGTACTTTTGCAGAAAAAGTAAATTGTAAATTTGTAATGAATCAAAAATAGCAATAAACGCATGGTGTATTTAAAAGTTGTTCATTTACATATATCGGTGACTTTTAGATGACTTTTAAGTTGCTATTTGAAGGACATACTGTCAATGACATTTATACATAAGATGCGCTATTGAATATGGTTGAGGTTTCATTATCCATTGTTTCATTTTCAATTTTTAAAAATAATATCTATCCCTGTCTACTAGTTACTTTTTCTTACCCCAACTACTATTCTATTTAGACAATTGATTAACCTTACATATAAAGATGACAAATCAACAAAGAACAATAAGGGAAAAATACTGTAATGAGCCTTTGAATAAACCCTACTTTCCCATAACACACACATTAATTTTATTTTAGTTTAAAAACTAATTGAAAAATATTCTTTTACCTTGTAAAAATTTTATACAAAAAAATACCTAAATACTTTTCTTAATATTCACTTGTATAGTACAGCAAATCTATTTTTGTCATAAAAAGCAGTTATTCTAACACTTTTCCGCTCCTAAGTAGATATCATATTACCTATTAAGCAGATACTCAAACATAACACGTCAAGATTCATAATTGATAATTCAACAAATTAAACAAAATTCCTAATTACACTGTTCAGCACATAATATTAATAAATTATGGTATTTTATATAAGAATTAACAGCTAGGTTATATTATTTACATGATGTTTTAAGATATTAAGATTTATATCCGTAATTTCATCAAATTATTGTTAATGTTGATATAACAACAACAGTAGAGGTTACCAGGGAAAGGAAGTAACTACTTGTGTTTGACACTTTGAGCTGCTAATGAGACTTCTTTCGTGTTTACGTACACATAACCTTTTCCTGTTGGATATTTACATTATCAAGAGCAACGCTTTTATACTTTTGTTCGGATAAATCGCTGAAACCCAACATATTAAATTAAAAATATTAAATTCAAACTCTGTAAAAGAATCCTATTAAAGTGTAAAGTAGAAGTTCGTAAGAAAAAATAAGCCTTATATTTTATTATGTTAAACTATGAATGTCTAAATGTTATTTTGAGATGCCAAGGCTCAACATGTCACATCAAGTCGTTTTTTACTCTTTTGTCATCCAATTGATTTTTGTTTATAGTTATTTTAAATTTTAAGAAATGTCGCAAATAAAGGTTTAAAATTATTTCTCATATGTTTAATTTTACCTTAAGACGGTAGATGTCAGTAACTAATAAGACCAAATTATTTATTGAATAGTGTCCTTACGTAAGTATTACATACAAAAATGTCACTTTCATAGATTTTTATGTATTTTTTGGGAGAAAAATATGAATAACTATTTTTTTTCCAAATATTGCATTATATCAACAAATTTTATAGTATTATTGAACAATTATTTTTTTCTTCTTAAAATTCTTGACTGCTGTAATGTACATTATTATTAGACTAATATAAAATCATTTCTATTTTTTGCTGGTTGGATAAATAATAACTAATCTAAGTCAACTTATGATCTTACTGTCTTGTACTATGAAGAAGCTACATAAAAACACCTAAAGCAAAAGTTGGCCTAGTTTACACTACTGCTTAATTAACTTAATAACCACGCACTGAAAACGATTATAAATTAGGAAAATAATTTGATAACATCTCTGTAAAAGGATTAAATAATATCAATTAGTTCCTCTAAAAACCTGTTTCTGGTGCCATGTATACCTGCCAATGACCATGGCAAAAATAAGAAAAAGTATTTTAGTTTGAAGTTAAGAAATGGGTTAAGGAAGGTTTTAAGAAGTTAGGCATAGGTGTGCAACACCCCCAATGAATAAAAAAAATGTAATTGGGTGACACTCCACTATCCCTGGGAGAGAGGCCCCTTGAAACTCCACATATCAAAAAATTTTCTTCCCCAAATCCCCCCAATAGTTAACCCATTACCCAATTTCCAATTAAATGAATTGGAAGATTATTGCATTGGTTTTGGCAAATCACACATTCTACCATACAAAATTAACTTCAAGAAAACAAAAATAATTTCACACGATAGTGATAAAGAAACAAGCACAAATTTATCCATATACCTTAATTTTGCCACGGGTTTGGATACGCGCCTTTATAGTAAAAAAGATACGGATTTTATGAAAAAAGCAATAAGGGAAAGTGTATGAAAAGAAAGTGGAATGCACATCCTATGAATTAAAAATAATGGAATTGACTTTAAACAATGAAACGCCTTAATACTTAAGGGTTTAGGATTTTAAAAATTATTATCATGCAAATTTCTGACATTGTTAATTTGTATTTGATCGAAGAAGAAATGGGAATAGAAAAATTTATTTTCAAAAAGCCTCTCCATCCATGCTATTCGCTACACTTCACATATTTTGTGAAATGTAAAGGAAAGTTTTGGTAATGTGTTAAAGTTGTATGAAATAAATTTTAAAAGTTTGGTAATAATGTTGCTGCACACACACATGTGTGTATATATTGATCAGTCAAGGGCGTCAGTGTTGTTTCAACAAATAAGTAAATACTTTCATAAAAATAAATCAATAGCTGAAAAGCAGATATTAAATATAAATTTTCATATAAGCCTTTCATATTGATTCAAAAGATACATTTGAACTTGTTCTATAATATGAAAAAAGTAAAACTGAAGAAATCTTAGTACAAAGGCCTTGGGACTTCATCAAGCATAAAATACAAAAAGCAATAATGTAAATTTGACTTTACTAAAGTAGTTAACAATCTTTAGATGTTTTTTCTACACTGGGCTAAAGATACGCAGAAGTTTCAAGAAAAATATCCTTTTTCACAACCCAATATAGCCTTATCAAAATAACTTAAATGCCTTAACAATAACAACTTAATTTCTAATTCTTTTGACCATATGATAGATTTTCAACATTATCATTAAAATTCATTTATGGAGGAAATTCTTTGTGAAGTGTTAAAAGTTTTGTTGTTTTGTGTAAATACTGAGCTAGTGTGAGATTGAAAAGCAACTAGAGCAAACCTTCACCTTCTTGCCAACAGATTAGGCCAAACTTTTAATTTAGACAGGAAAATTAATAAATGTTAATAAAGTTTTGTTGAATCTTCTAGTATTTTGTCTACATTGCAATGTTATTTTGACTATAATCCTATGTTGATAATATAACAGCAAGAAAATTCATTATTTTGTCTGTTTTAATTGTGATATTAAATAGCTTTTAACAAAAATTTAGAATGCTAAAGAGCTTGAAGAGGTTTTTATGTTATTAATTTAACTCTTGGCAGAAATCTAACTAACAAGTTTGATTTTAGAAAGCCCTTATTTAAGTCAAAGCATAGCATAAAATCTTAACATACATTCTTTAAGTTTTAGAAAGATTTTAGAAAATCAATCAATCTTGAAAAGTTTACCATGGCAAAGAAAGCAATCAATGAAATCTAGGAATGCAGGGATAAATTATAAAAGATAAAATTTTTCTTCCTCCAATTCATATGTGTAAATTTCTGCATCTAGTTAAAAGAAATTTTAAAAAGGGATTAATCTATTTTCCATTGTCCCCTTCCGCCCTGGTAAAATCAACAAGAAGGAATGAAAAGTATAAAAGATCTAAACACCGCAAAAAGAATACAAAATCCCCAAGGAAATCAAAATGTGTTAGTTTTGATTATCTTGAAGAATCAAGAATAGAATTGTTTTTAGCAGCTTATATTCAATCAACTCTTATTTTTTCATAATTCTTCCAATCGATTAGTTAGTTACCCTCAGTTGTGCTTTTTAAATAACTTTAAAGTCAATAACGTAATGTCGATAATGCATTGGATGTTGTCAATTTTATTGAATAATCCCAATATGGCAGTCTTGACATTCATATTCATCTATATCTATAATACAAAGTAGCTTGATGTCTGTCCGTCCGTCCGTCCGTCTGTCTGTCCGTCCGTCTGAAGCTTAAGATCTCGGTAACCACTGAACCGATTGGATTCTACTCATTAGGGTATATACCTATCGGTCCTGTGGTGGTTTTAAGCTATTTTCTTGGGGGGTGGGACACCCCCAACCCCCCCAAAAATGAAAATTTACCCCCCCCCCAAAAAAAAAATTTTCTTGAGAACACATTAGAATATGAGCAGCACCAGTAGTAATTTTCTTGAGAACACATTAGACTATTTTTTTTACGAATTTTGCGAATTCGTTATTTAAACGAGAAAATGTTTTCCTGCTGGGTAGGTGCGAAAATTTGCGATCCGTTCAGCTGGGTAAGTAATAGAAGATGTAATTATACCTCTTGGGGCAATGCCCCTAGAGGCTAGGGGTGAAGCCGCTAGTGATTAATGAACGGGTGCTTTGTTAAACCCAATAGAAAGTTACAAATTTTTATTCATCCTTTCCCAAAAAAAATTTTTATAAGTGTCGTCTAAAATGTCCAAAGACAAATATCCCCTCTTCTTTCTAATTGTTTTTTTTTAATTTTTAACGGCTTGATTGTAACGCAGTTTAAACTGTCATGAAAACTAGAAACAAAACAGGTTTTAAAACAGCTTTGCTCTTTAAAAGAAAATGTTTCTTACGCTGTCTGTGTCTAAATAAACACTGAGATAATTCTTTCAGCAAATAAAATCGTTCCCAGTATCCCATCAATCAGATTGGGTCCAATCAACCCCCCCCCCCCAGGTTTTTGTAATTTTAACAACATTTTAATTGACCTGAAGGATTGAAACTTCCCAATAACATTCTTTATTTATGAAATAAAGGGGGGTTAAATATAATACACTTTTGGAGTACATGGATTTTACCCAAAAAATCTATTTTTCTTTCGGATGTAATTTTGTTTGTCCTGTGAAGTGAGGGGGAGAGAAAGATCAAATCTTGGTAGCATCCTTTAACTTGCATTTGGCCCATCCCTCCCCCGAAAATTGTTCCTTGCCTGTAAGGATAGCCGCAACCTTTGGATACCTGTCATAGATATAAGAATTTAGCTGGTATGGCATGATTGAATTAAAGTGTGGAGGTATCATTTGCATTTAATTACAACCAAACAAAATTATTAATAACTTATAAAAAAGATATGACAAAACATCATTTTTCTAAATTAAAATGAAGAAAATGGGGAAATTTGTGGTCCTTTCGCTTAAAAGAGATAATTTCCATTTCTTTAATGGTAAATACCTTAAATTGTACTTTTGAAGTATTTTCCTGCCATAATTCTGTGAAATAAGGTTCAAATTTTAATTTACATTAAAATTTAAATAAAAAGTTTTCACCCCTCAAAAACGAACTACATTTAGAAAGAAAAAATAAATTTGAGGTAGAAAATATAACACCTGCAATTCTCATTTCAGTTTTAGGTAATAGTTAGTTTGAAATACAGATATGATATAGGAATTATCCATCTTATATTCATCATCTTAGCATATAAAAATATTTTAAAAACATATTATAATTGTGATAAGTTTTAATTAAAATTGTTGACCTATTTCTAAATGAGCATAAAATAATCATAATATGAATGTCACAACAAACAATTTTCAAATAGATTGTCTAGTCTAATGCTCTGTAGCTTAATGAGTATAAAGAGTTTCAACGATATTGCAAAAATTACGAATTTAAAACTAATAGCACAACTACGTTTTTTTCTATGATATTATATTACAAAGAGGAAGGGGACATTGGGTTGTTTATTACACTAGTCCCCAAAGTTTTGTATATTTTCTTATTCATTAGCTTAAAAACTTTGGGGACTTTTATTGAATTTTGATAGGTTGGTACAATTGTTTTAACAACTAATTTTAATTTTGTGTATCATTATTGATTAATCATAAATAAAATGTTTATCAAAACACTAACTCATCAACTGTGTTAATATTTGAAAGACTCATAAACAGCCTAACCAACATAACTAGCATCCCAACTAGGTCAAATGCCTTATTCAAGTCTAAATAACAATAAACTGTAAACTTCTGTAGATAGATGGATATTTAGGAAAAAAAATAGATAGATAAATTTGTTATTAAAGTGAGTAATTTGAATAAATTTAAGTTTAATAAAAATAGCGTTTTTTAAATGTTACAAAAACAGCAAAACTACCAAAAAACACACTTTTTATGTTCGTATTTCCAAAGGGGAGCATGTGTATGATGTAATGGGAGATTGCCTTTTATGAATATATGCTGTGTATCTTACTTTGTCTGTCTATCTGATTAGGAAAACAAATTCTAAATTGAAAAACTACTAATAAGAATAGATTTAACGCGATCTATTCATACACCTAACTACAATATGTATATTGTACAATTACTGCAGTTGATGTATCTATGCACGTGCACAGGAATTGACGGGAGGGGGAAGGTGTTTGGTTTGGTGAGCTGATAATAGCAAAAAGCATATAAAAACCCTCGAAGATTTTTAACATTCCACTTCCATTACAAGTTAAGGTATTTGGGAGTTTTGCAACCCATGCCCAATTGTGATGAAATTAGGGTTTATGAAAATGTTTAAATGAGTTATTTAATCAAACAAAATTTAGCATAAATGGATTTAAATATCCATTTATGCTAAATTTTGTTTGCTTAAATAACATTCTATTGCAACAAAAAGGTGATGTTAGCAAATAATTTCTTGAATAAAATCATAAAACGTTTTTTCATTTAATTTTCATTTTTTTCACTGTTGTGTTTTTATTTGACATTAAAAATAAAAATCATAAAAAATCTTCCAAATCAAGAGAAAAAATCTTTGAATTATTGGTCAATTTAAGTTCAAAGATTTTTTTATTGTAAAAAGTTAATTTTTAAGAAATATTTTAGAAAAAAAATCTTCTAACAAAAACAAATTATCCTAATCCAAGATGGCGTCAATACACGTAAAATAATATTTTCAAAACAAAAAATTAAAACTTGAATATCTTTTTTCACAGATTGAATTTTAAAAATTGGTCTGTCAGTTTTTCCAAAGTCAGTATGATCTATCGAATGAAAAAGGTTTGAAACTGATAGAACATTTCTTTATACTAAAACATATTTTTTCTCCCGTTTTTTCCCACACTTCAAAAAATGAAATTCAATGAAAATTAAATGGTTCTCACGTTATAAAAATTTTCTCACGGGTCCAAAAAATGAATTTAAATGAAAATCATATGTACCATTTAAATCAAAATGAATGGTTCCCACATTCTAAAAATTTTCCCACGCTAGACATTCTTGAAAAATGATAAATAAATGGACATTTAAACAAACCAAAGATCGCGTTTTTTTTGCAATGGAATGAATATTTAAATCCCAAGGTAATAAATGATCGAGCGATGTCTCTTTAAGAATGAAGGTAAATTTGGCTTGCTGGATGTAACTTCCTTATTTTCAATAGTAGATTGTCGAATCCCACTGAATCACCTATCCATTTCGCACGCCCTTTATGAATTCTTTACAGTAAATGCATGTTATGGCTAATCATTTATGTATGTGTACATAAATAATTATGTATTTGCATTAATTATTGTGTACATTCCTAATCAATTTTCGGTCTTTAACATTACTGCAATATATACTACTATGCAAAATAATAATTATAGGAATTTCATAAATCTTTTGTAAAAACTGGAGGTTGATTCTTTTTCTTTTAAATAGGGTCGCTGCATCGCTACCTCACCAAAAATCATAAATGAAGGACTATTACCAAAAGTTTTCATTTAATTTTTGTAGATTTTTTATGTGATTTTGGAGGATTTTTCACAAAAACAATTTTGGTGAGTACAATTATTATATTTTTATCTAGGGTAGGTTTTAAGCTTATTCTTCTCTCCTCCATAATATTTGTAAGAATTTGTGTAATATTCCCCCAAAAAACGAATTAAATCTTAATAAATAGAAAGTTAATATTTAGATTGGTCAATATAAATGGCTGAATAAAGAGAAGTCTCGCTGTCTCACTATGTCATATACAATTTAAATATTATATTTCTTAGTTAATATAATAATCTTAGCAAACACACATCCCAAGATAATTTAATTTTAGAATATAATCCAAGAACCAATATTCCACCTCTTTGTTTCTATTATTACTTGAGCCCTAAGATGATTCTAAAACAAACTCTAGGCTTGGACAGTGAGGCTCTTGTGAGTATCATGGTTTACTAGGGCTGATTTAGTAGTAATTTTCTATTTTTAAAAACATAATCTGTTCAAAGTATTCTATTTCTTTTAGTAATCTTTTCATTTTAAAAAATTTAAGCAAAATGAACGATTTTTTAATATCTTTAATCATACCAAGTTTTAGGTTGTTATTCAAAACTATAAACACCCAAAAACATGAAGTTTATTTTTAGAACTACTATGGAAACTTCAGGTATCTTGAGGGATAAGAGTAAGACAATGGACGATAAATTGATGTACATCCTTAATTATGATAAATAAAATTATCTTTTATGTATATTAAAATTATTGAAAAACTGCTAGTTTGATCCAACCTTTTAAAATTTAAGAAACTTTTTACAGCCAACAAGAGAAAGAAGGTACTTATAAAACTTTGGGCACCAGTTTAATTTAAAGTTCATATTCCCTTACTTCCGTGAGATAGAAGATAAGCTAAACTATACCACAAACAATTTATTACCCTT
Source organism: Acartia tonsa (assembly GCF_053477335.1). Taxonomy (NCBI): domain Eukaryota; kingdom Metazoa; phylum Arthropoda; class Copepoda; order Calanoida; family Acartiidae; genus Acartia; species Acartia tonsa. The sequence continues at coordinate 32,103,901 of NC_137262.1, read as the reverse complement.
TGTATTGAGTGAAAGGTCCTCAGACAACAATGATAATATTCAAATCATCTCAGAATTATATTTAAACTTGTATTTCATACATTTACATATTAAAGGAAATGTTCTGTGTTATGAATCAAAGTTTCTCATCTTGTATTTAAAGTTTTTAAATGCAAAAAAAACAGTTTCTGTAAAAATCTTAAAATTATAACCATTATGATATCATGCATTTTGTCTAAGAAATAATCATTAGCAGCCAGATTGAAGAATGAGATGAAAACTTAATTAATATGAAAATTTTAAAAAAATAGGATGATACTAATATTGTTAAATACTTGCATCTAAAATGTAGTGAATCCTAATATAAAATTGCATATCCTCTTTTCCTCCCACACAAAATGCACTCATCTTTACTGCAGAGGGCTGTTTATACAAAACTAACAAAATATTCAACTCAAAAAAAATTATTGTTTAATAGTTTCAGAGAAATTAAGCATTTTTTTTACAGTGTTCAATCTTTAAAAAAATCCTATGTAAAGCTGAAAACATTGAATGGTAGATTATTTATCTTCCATTAATCATTAACATATTCTAAATTTTATAATTTTGACTGAAATGTATAAACATGCATAATCATATTTATTGGAGGGTGTCCAGAATAAAGGAGGTAAATCTGCATAGTGTTTAAATTCGCAAATCGGCAGAGACCTTGAGGGAGAAGACAAGAAAAAAAATAAAGGGGGGGGGGGGGGGTGCATTCTGTTCTGTCGTATATGCAGTAGTTAAAATATGAATAACAATTAAATGAAGCAAAAATATATTTTATCATTACATTCAGTCAAGAAAACACTTATAATTTTTTATAACTCTATTTTCTTTGTTGCTAAGAATAACAGCAAAACATTGGAGACACACTAAAGTTTTTTGTAGACAAGTTATCCATTCCCTATACAGAATATATATACTCTAAATATAAAAACTTTTACAGTCTATATAAAGATTGTAAGAGTATTTTGAAAAAGGATAGTTGTTCTATAAAATAGGTAAGACTGGTAACAATTGTAAAGTATCTTTGTTCATTTAATGTGAAATATAATTTTACTTTTTGCCTTTTTTCTTCGTGGTATGCATGTGTTTATGGTTCGATTTTACTGACCTTATTAGACTTTTTTACTTAATTTAGGTTTCATAGTACTTAGTTTATCAATAATATTGATCCATTTACATTCCTTTCTAAGATTATAACCGCTTAGGGTTTTATTTTATCTATTTTTTTTATACTGTCTCTCTTATATATGTATTATTAAATGTATACCTAAAGATTAGGTACATACAAGTTATGCACCAAAAAAGAAAATATGGAGAAAATGGATCTACTGCAGTTCACGGTAAAATATTGCTGGTAACGAATATTGCCAAAAATCTATGAATTTTAAAGGCTGCTAGCTGCCAAACCGCTTAACTTACAGATCATGCCCGCACACTGTTTTAAGCGGCATAAGAAGGCCTACAAATAATCTGGAATAGCCATAAATAAATAATGCATAATTATCTCGCAGTGCAGAGAAATGCGCGAAAAAGGCCTTTTTTACGCGTTTTTTCTTCAGTGAAGCTTTCCCTGCGCATCATTGGATCTTGGCTATTCCAGATTATTTGTAGGCCTTCTTATACCGCTTAAAATGGTGTGCGGGTATGATCTGTACGTTCAGCCGTTTGGCAGCTAGCAGCATTTAAAATTCATAGATTTTTGGCAATATTCGTTACCAGCATTATTTTACCGTGAACTGCAGTAGATCCGAGAAAATAAATCAAAGGGATGGGACAATCAAAGATATTCTATTTAATTCTATTTAAAGGTTTGGAATATGATTATTCAACGCCTCTATTTATCTAGTTAAATATAATTAGTTTAATCTCATTATATGAATGGGTGCAGAATATACATTATGTGATATTATTACAGAGGGAAAAATTGTCGTAAATTTAGCTTGCTAATATGGACCTCATTTATTAATCAGTTAATTCATCCAGTAGTAGTGGAGGGAATGGAGAGAAACAATTGGAAAGGGGAGGGTTTCGTTATTTTAGCCAGCTTCAAGCATAACTTTATCGGAGTATATGAAAATTTGATGTAAGATTCATTATCGTATGCTGATGATTTTCAACACAAGAGAGAGTGTCCAAACTTTTCCACCAATAATTTTATATACAGAAAGGTTAGTTTGTTTAATAATTGTGAGTGTTCTCTTAGGATCAACTTAAAAACATAAATCTTTACTTGCTCTAGTTTTTAAAGTCCAGATAACTAAAGTTAAATAAAAAGTGCAAATTTTATTAGAAACAAAAATAAGTTTGACCTGTTTCAAGTAAAATATAAGAAACTTTGTACAATATTTCATATGCAAAGAAAAGTTTTCTAATATTGTTACTCTTTTTTATTGTAGTGCAACTACGAAATAATTCGTCGTCAGGGAGGGGATGAGTTCGAATCTCGGCTCATCACCGTGTCATAAAAAAACGTTACACTGTTGCTATGTCAAATGCGCGACATTAATAGACAGTAGGGGGAATGCCATGGCCAAAAACAGGCGCTACTTATTACCATGTATAGTTAGTGAGGACTTTCCGACAAAGGTCAGGCAATTAAAGAGTTGGTTGTTCTGCTGGGTTTTATCTTTCATATTACCCGTGGTGTTTTCGACAGAAAGGAAGAGATTTGACTCCCTTTCTTTATCTTAGGTTGTTGGAAATGATGTTAAAGAATCATAAACAGCAGCCTTATAATTACAAGTACATCGCTCTTTATGCGCTAATGAATAAATTCGCATTGTTGTAAAGTGACTGTTCTTACCTAATCATTTAAGTTTTTTTTCTTCTTCAAACTTCACTTTTAATTAATTAAACAAAACAACTTTATCAAAAAGCAATTATCAACTTGTAACTATGGCGAATAATTGTCGAACATAAATTAGTTATTTTAGAACATTAACAAGCTAATAAACATAAAATTAATGAGCACATAAAATATCCAATATTTTAACTTACTAATTTATAACATGAGTCCACACAAAACAGTCAATAGCCTTATTAGTATAGCGTTTTATATTATTATTCTTCATGCTTCACTGTGCTTTAATTGGAGGGGAAAAGATGGAAAGGTGTTTTTTTCTTCTTTTAAAAATCGAAATGCATGTAGCCCCATATTTTCGGCTACTCTAATAAATTGTCAGCTGGATAATATAACTATAACCCCCATCCACCTCTTTTACACCCTTCCCTCCTTTTCTACTGGAGGAAAGTACTGACCAATAAATGAGGAATAAAGTAGTAACCTAAATTGACTACAACCCCCCCCCCCCTGTCATAGTATTCAAGTATATTTTATTGACTTGTCTAAATCAATGTTAATCAAGAGCATTGTCCTATCAATCCATCCAAAAATTAGCCTTAAACCTGCCCAGGAAAAGAAAACTTCGCTGGATATTGTAAACATAAACATCCAGTTACTTAATTTGTAAGAATATTGAAATAATTGTTTAGCGGCATTGTATGCGCACCTAATTTATGTTTGAAATAAATCAAGTTGGCATATCAGACATCTTTACTAAATATTGATCCAATAGAACTTCAATAAGGCTGTAAAAAGCCCCAAATCTGAAAAGAATAAGTTATTTTTTATGTTTTAGAAATCCTATAACAATCATTTATTGTATAGTATTAAAGGCATTAAGAATGCTTTCCGCGGATATTCAAATAAAAAATATAAGATTAAAATCAGTTTTGTTAGCCCCGTTGTGCCGAAGGCACAAAACAAGTATTAATTTTATTTTGATAATCTTAGAAAATCATGGCTGAGAACCGGTTCTAATCCAGCGGTTAATATATGGTTTAGAAGCCATACTTGAAAGTGTTTTCATTTAATCATATATACCTGTGATATTTTAAATGTCTGAGTTAATTCTTTTTTAAAAAGCTTTATGTTGGTCCCAGATAGTTTTAAGCTATTTTCCTTTAAGTAATGAATTTTCCAAATACTTGTTTTGAATTTTTAAAAATGTATCGTATTTTATCCTTTTCAACTAACAGAACATTTTAGAACCACTACCGCTTAATTGATTCATATTTTGCAGTACTGCAGTTTGTAGATTACTCACCCACCACTAAAAATTATGTACTAGATGTTTTGTTTTGTAGAATAGTGACAGCTGGTTTTTAGGGACTGAAATCCATACGTAGCCTTATGTGTCACAATTAGTAGTAGCCCCCCCCCCCCCCCAAAAAAAAAGCAAATATTTTGTAATGCTTATTTAGGGATAGGTTAGGTTAGGTAAGGTTCAGGAGAGACCAAACGGGGCTAGGGAACAAGTCATAACAGGAAAAAAACAGGAACGAAAGGTGGTAAATTATGATCCACATGTCCAGCAAAAAAATATTTTCAAAGTATGTAGATAGATCAAACAAGGGAGTATTACACTTTATAGTAATTATAATCTGATGCAATAATATAGTAAATTAGCCGGAGTTAATTTTAATCTGTTGTAAAAATCAGTCGTTCATTTACACCCATCTGTCTAGAATGTTTCAAAACTAGGATAATAATGTATAAAACAAACGCAGTAACAATAATCTTAGATTTTTGGAAGAATTTAAATCAGACATTTTCCACCAATATTTAACTTTAAGGATTGACACATTTTGGAGATATTAAAATGCGCTCTATGTACAACAATTGATTTTTTTCTCCCTAAATATGAAAAAAATTGTCTCAATTAATAAATTTACTGCCATTAAACAAACGGTTATGTTTGGACCAACGGACTTTTTCCAAATTATAGGGTGTCTTTGCTACTATACAACTTTCTATTCAGGTCAAAAAAAGCCCAGGTGCAATGTAAAGCTTCCCTTGAAATTATAGATAATTACATTAAGCTCTTTGTAAGAGTTTTGTGAATGCATTGACATTAACACAACTAACTATTTTGATACATTATCAAACGACCATAATTAAATCCGAAAGTTTTAATATATTTTAAAAAGATCTGTCGTTTCTAATTTTGTTAGTTAGACTTTTTAATCAAGATCTAATAATTGAAGAGTTCTAGTTAGAAAAAAATCAGGGAGATGAGAAAAGGTAACTCTAATCCAAAATATCTTCATATTAAACTTAAGTGGTAAATGCTTTTTTTTCTTTTTGTTTACTAAATTGTTCATTTGATTAAAAGTTAGATTTTGCCTAACAGTACTATTTCAAAGGACCATTCAGTTAGAAATCTATCTTAACCAAATTTAAAAGGAAAAGGTCTACTTTATACCCGAAATATATTTCAAGTAAAAACTACTTATTATCAGTGAATCAAGCAATATTAGCTTGGTCGTTTTAGACGTGTTATTTAAATACCATTTACCAAATCATTTTTCTCTGAACCTAAAAAGAAGAAAAGAAAATTTAATAAAGAGAAAATACTCCAACTTATTAACAAACTTTTTTCCTTTTCTTCGCGTGTAAAATCCTATTATCAATGCAATTTCTGGTGTTTATGCACTGCAGACAAATAGCTGGTTCAGAGATCTTAAACAACAAACAACCAGACGATTAGAAACGCAACCTTCACTTGTATAGCCTCTAAACATATTAAATTTGAATATAAGTTCGTTTTCTTATTGGGGTTAAAAGATCTTGTACAAAATTATACTTGCTTCTTTCTACATTATAAGAACACTTATAAGGCATCGTTTGCAGTTAAAGTTTTTGATCAAATCATATGAAATAAGTTTGACTTTATTTAGTACTCGCGGCAACTTCTATAGCTTGTAGTAAATTATATATATTGATTTCTTTTTTAGGTGGGTGAGAGGGTTGTTATGATTTATTGTTGTCATTTCTTTCAAGAGAGAGGGATCACCTACCTTCCTCAAAATATATTTTCCAGTATGACTTTGAAACCGGCTAATATCCGATGGATTAGAACAATTCTAAAAAATCATGCAGAGCATCGTTTTACAGACAATTTTCCACGAATAATAAAATAAAAATCATAAAAATATTACCAATTTTGTAAACTGTTAAAAAACTGGTTTTAATCATGTAGTTTTTTCATTTTTGCAATCGCTTAAAGTTGTCTATAATATACGATGGGATAAATAACTATTGAAAAACTAAATAGCACCATTTAAACCTATTCTGCCAAATTGTTATTAATGAGTGTGTGTGTGTGTGTGTGTGTGTGTGTATTTAAGCCTGACATATATTTATGTTTATTGAGTAGCTCTACATAAAATACGGAGCCAAAAAAGTAGATAAAACATATAAAAATGGTAAATATGGGTCATTTCAGAGAAATATATGATACTTTAGAATAAACCTTTTTTTATCATTGTCATATAAAATAACTAAATTTACAAAATTAGCTGAAAGCAATATGAACTTATAAAATTTATTTTAGGAAAATCAATCTTTAGAAATTTAGTCAAGGTTTTTATATTATACATTTTTTTTCTTTCTAAAAAAACTTAATAAATTGTTAAAACCTGGTATGTTTTAAAATCTACATTATGATGAGACTATATATATGTAAGTCAGAGAAAAAGAATTACCTATATATACATATATTCTCTCTTTCATATTTATTTGTGCAATTCAGTCTTCGAGAGCTAAAATATCGGGGCGAAGAAAGAGTTATAGATCAATTAAAAAGTCAAATTTCTCTCCCTTATCAAAGAAAGTACTTCCGACTGCTACTGTATTAGTTCATCTACATGTAACTGGTGTTTATACAGTATCCCAAAATTTATTAAGAATCTTTTCAATTAAAATATTGGAAAGGTAACTATGCTAAGGATTTAGACGTGTTTGAATTGTGATATCAGATTTAGCCCTTTTTTGTTGGGGAATTAAGTTTGGCACAAGCTATATGTAACTTTATTCTCGGGGATGGGAACCCTGTGCAGACTTTTCATAAAAACACAGCCAAGTCGTTACAAAAGTGCAGAAAGCAATTTGCTATCAGACTAAAAAGGTCCCTAGGTAGTTGTCTGTTTTATACATCTATACTTTATACATTTATTGTAGGAGCTCATTTGATGCCTTTTAATAATCTAGGTAGCGTAACAACTCTATGATTTTCATTCATAGGTTTATGCGACCATTATAAAAACATTCCCTTTCATTTCAATTTGAAAGACTTGTTATACAAAATTTGTTTAAAAATCAAGTATATTCAATTGAAGTAGCTAACTAGTTTTTTTTAACATAAAAAATTGAATTATGGAGGGGACACAACCCTAATGTATTATTGTAGGTTGTGTGACAGATATAAATATCCTAATATTTGACCACTATGTTCACCATTAATTTCACTAAAAGGAAAGATAAAAACTCCAGATACAAAACAGAGAAAATATGGCCAGCCATATCAGGGCAGCAAATATATGGATAAATAATAGAAAATAATAACCCAAATTCTAAAGGAATTAAAATGAATATTGACATTGCAGAATAGATTTAAATTTATTTTTAACAGAAATACAAAAATAGATCACAATACTAAGGCAAATTCAAATAGTATACCAATAACAACATTCATAATTAGGTTTGAATGTAATCAAATTTTGTTTCAATATATAAAAATACGAAACTGACGGACGGAAAAAGTGTATTGTATAGATGCTTATTAGTCGAATATGATTTTGCAATCCAGTATATCTCGTTCCTCCATAAATATACATCATAGTATAATTTGTTTTCCATTATTATTACATCCATTAACCAAATATATATTTTTATCCTTTCTTTTTCATATAAAAACCTCACATTTGATATAGGTTCAAAATGTTTTATAATCTACAAAGGGTTAGGGATAAGTTTTCTGAAGAAAAGAAATGATAACAAGTTTGGAAGAAATAGGGAAAACTCATTCCCATATAAACAACCCCTTAAATAGTGGATGTAAATATTCATTTATTTCCCGGAGGTAGTCATTTTTAGAAGATTTTAAATTTTTTTTTGGAAGATTTTAGAATTTTTATTAATCATTAAAAGAAACTTGATATCAGGGATATAAATGATCATAGCCAGGAAATAAATGAAAATTAAAAACCAAAATTAAAACACATTTTAGCATAAAAAAAATGAGTTTTTTGTTTAAATGAGAATGAATAAATGATGACCTATCGGTCCATCATTTATTCCCTCGGGTAAGAAATATTCATTCCTAAACAAAAAACTGGACAGGAATACCCCATTTATACTCATTTTACTGAAACACAAATCAGTAAAATGCGTAAAAATAATAAAAAGAGGCCTCTTGAGGCACTTAAGTTAGAGGGTTATCGAGATCCTTTGGGACAAACAGACATCCTGTTACATTTAATGAGAACAGTTGAATGTCCTTTTGTTTGTTAGTGTTTAATTCTATTCTTATGTTCATAAAAACTATCATAACATGTTGTACAATGAAATTTCATGTTTTAGGCAAGCGTTGTATTGGTACAGAGTAAGGCCTAATAAGGAAATCAAGAAAATGTATGTAATAAATGTTAATTAACTTTTGAAAACTTAATTGCACCTTTTGACTTTTCAAATTTAATACTCTGATGTCCAATTTTTTATTTACTGCTTTTCTAATTCACTTTAAATAATAATTATTCCTCCACAACCCGGAATTGTTGGGTTTTATGATGGCTTTTATGAAGATTGGAATACAGCTTTTTCCAATCTAAATTTATGGAAAAAATTGGAGTATTGCGTCGCTGGAGTAAATAATATTTTACAATTATTTTTAGATCATTAGGATGCAAATAAATCTATTGTTTTAAATATCAAAATATTTTTTTTATCTAAATTAAGCTAATAATAATGTGATTTACATATCTACATTAATTAATTTATCCATTTATTTATCCATCCATTGCTTTATTCATATATTTATGTCTAAATCCATCCATTCACTCATCCATTGATTTATTAATCCAATCATTTATTCTCCATCTATTATTCCTCTATCCATTTTTATTTCATTCATTTAGTCACCGTTTCCTTAATTTATTTATCTAACCATCATTCTAATCCACTCTCCATTAATCTATTTATCTATCTAACTATCTATTTAACTAACTATTTATCTAAATATAACTGTACATATATGTCAATCTATTTTGCTATTCATATATCTATCTATCTATTTATCTATCTATCAATCAGTGTATGAATTGAAGTAATTGAAAGGTTGAGTTGATGAAGTCTCAATATTGTGAAGATTTGTGCAATTGGCACATACTAACAGTTATAATCAAGTAAATATAAACCATGTTGCTTCAAAACTGAAAATATGTATGTCCGTTCGTTGCTCAAAAAAACCTATAACAACGGGCCATTATTGAGATATTACGCTTCAGAAAGAGTGATAGTTGACATATACTAAACATTTACTAATGTTTTAAAATCCGTCTAAGTTTTTTAAAATATAAAAGTGCGTTCTATACAGCTGAACTCACTTCCTATCTGTAGTAGCATAATTTCTTTATAATTAACTTTATATGTCTTCTTGTAAGTAAGCTAGTCGACATTCAGTCCGTCAGTCCGTAACGCTCTGGTCGAAATTTGATTTTCACGGCTGATATTTTGTAAAGATTCCCTCTTGATCATCCAGTGTATAATTGTTTTTTTTTGTCCGTCGGTCTGTCAGTCATATAAAAATACAAGAGTTGGCTCAATATAACTATATCGCTATTGGCTAGTTTTCTATAAGTACATATCTATTTCTCAATAAATCAATTTTCCTCCCCCGCCATTACTATCTAAAAAAAGAAGTAAATATTCATTAATTTAAATGATTTTAAAAATATTTTTTCAATTGTATTTTTTTCACATTACCATCACCAAAGAGTTAATATGAATAAAATTTTTGTTTTAATGTGATGTATAGTCCCTTTCTTCCTGACTTAAGAGCAATGCATGTATTATATAGTTTAGCTTTTAGTTCTGGTATCCACGGTTTCGGAGCAAGTCATTGCTCTGCAACAGGATACGAACATAAAAGTGAACAGTTGTCTTAATATTAATGTTATTATTGTATGTTAACCTTGTATTGAATTAATACACTTTATAAGAATATTTAGCTGTTTGTTCTTGCTATTACTATACGTCATTTTGGCGCAGTAGTGTAGTACGAATCTATAGCTCAGATTTTCTTTTAATTGTATTATTTCTTTGCTTTTGGTTTTTGTTCAGGATATTTGTAGTGAAGAGGATGGACATTTCTGAATGGAGGAAGATGTCTCAGGTGGAGAAGGATGAGTACATGATTACTTTTTGGGGTACGGTCAAGAATGAGATTCATGCTATTGGGACTAAACTTGATAATGTGGCGGCGGAGCTGGGTGGGCGTATAGCGCCACTGGAGACGAAAATTCAAGAGTTGACGGATAATGTTGATACTAATGTTGCTGCGGTTACTGGACTGGCTACTCGGATGGACGATTTGGAAGATCGTCTTAATAAGGTGGTGGAGCCTAGTGTTGATAATGGTATCAAGACTGAGGATGTGACCGTTGAGAATGAGTTTATGACTGGCCAGCAGCGAATTCTTGAAAAGATTGCCCAGCAGAATAGTTTGAATGACCAGCAGAATGGTTCGAATACCCAGCAGAATGGGTCGAATAACCAGCAGAATACCCAGCAGAATGGGTCGAATAACCAGCAGAATGGTTTAAATAACTCTATGCCGTGGCAGAGGACGACTGGTGGATCTGGAGGATTTGGAGGATCAGAAGAGAAGCCTAAATTGTTTGCTGGTGGTTCTCGACCTATTTTTGGTGGTATGCAGGGAAATGAAGATAAGATCATAAAACTTTGGGAATTGTCTAGAGTTGATGCTGTGGATAATATCTATAATGGAGTTCTTATGTGGTGGCCAGCCCTTTCTGAGGTTGATGCGGAGGATTTTAATACGCTCAATTTTTTTGAAGCTGGACTGAGTGATTCGCAGGTTAGTTGGTGTAAATCTCTTGTTTATGTACCAGATAGATCTCTGTATGTTTCGCAGGGGGAGAATGTGCATAGGTACAATGAAACGTGTGCTAAACTTGATGATCAGTTCAGAAAAAATGCGCCTGAATTTGCAGTTGACGATGATGTGATTTTCTTTGATGATTATTTGGAGAGATTTTGGATGACTACTAGACGTTATCATATGACTAATCATCAAGTGTGTAAGGAAATTTTGTTTGATAAATGTGTGGGTGTAAGAACCGCTTGTGGTTATACACTAAAACCTGCTGATATGGAGAATAGACAATTAACATTAAAGGGGTACTTGTGTAAGATGCGGGAGACATTTTTACCACCCGACATGAAAAATGTGTGTAAAGATGCGTATTTGAGTGTTAAACAACATGAGAATGATAAGATTGATGCATTTTTTGATAAGATACTATCTTTCTGGAAACGTGCGTATCCGACACCAACTGATGATATGTTTATGGATTTCTATTCTCAAGTGTGTAATGTGGTTTTATCTCCACTTTTGGCTAATCAGATGCGTCAATTTGCATTGGATTTGGAACGTGACGGACAAGTGCGAATGATAACGAAGTTTTGGACAGAGTTAATAGTTAAAGCACAATTGATTGTTAAAGGGTTACAATTTAATCAAATTTCAGGGTCAATGGCTAGAGGATGTACAACAAACCAGATGGCTTTGGCTAAGACGATGGTTGGTGGCGTTGGTTCCAAGTCAAATCCTGTAACTATTGATCAGGTTAGTGATGAAGATAATTTGTCATATGAAATAAATCAATGTGAAATTGATTTAGCTGATGAATTTGGTGGACCAGCTGAACTTATTCCTTTAATTGGCGCAATTCAAGGTGGATTTATTTGTTATTATTGCAACAAAAAGGGTCACATGATGAGGGATTGTTTTGATATTAGAGATAAAAAGTTGCCTAATCCTAAAGGAAAATACTTTTTGCGATGGGGAAACAAGCCTTTTGTTCCTTATAAGACGGGGCAAAAGAGTTTTAAAAAGAATGAAAATAGTTTGGATAAAAAGAAATTGGTTGGTGAAATTGAAGGAGAGGTGAAAGAAGGGGAGGATACGAAGGAAGTGGCGCATGTCGATGGTTTAGGGGCAAACGATTATGAAGAAGACCTTGTAGCGGAAGTCGAGGCATGGAATAATGCTATTATAGATGACATTTTATGGTTTTAATGTTTTGAATGTATTATAATCATAAAACCTTATTCCATTTTTACTTGTTACGCGGCATTGTTTTGATTTATGCGCATTGTAAATAAACAACAACAAAACAAAATTAATGATAAAGAGTGAACGAAGCGACTCTAATTTTGTGATAATTTATTTTGATGGTTTATTTTGAATTATGATAAGATAACATATTGTTTATAAGCCTATATGAAATTACGAGATTATGTTATAATGGAAATCAAAATAATTAATTTAGTTTTTGATTATGTTTTGTTGAAATTAGGAAAATTCATTTTTGTTTCAGACTGTTGTGGAGTCTAACAGAGATAAGAATAATAAAAAAGTGAAAATGAAAAACGAATTAGGAATACAATTTTGTAAAATTGCTATTGAAAAATATTAAATTGAATTTTAAATTGAATTAAATTTGATAAAAATATGAAATTAGATATTTGAAAAGTATTAAATTTTGATGAAATGTGGAAAATTGTTTTTAAAGATGAGTCAGTTATTGTGATTTAAAGTATTCGATTTTAAAACAATTATATTGCGATTTAGTGATGTTGATTCAGCAAAATTTTTAATGAAGTTTAAAATTTCATGAAGCAAAATTGTTATAATGCATTAGATATAATCGTGGAGAAGTCTCTTTCTATGAAGGGAGGGCTGTCTCTCGGAGCTGGTATGCACAAATATGGTGGAGCTGTCTCTTTTGTTGGAAGAGAAAGGGGGAGTGAACATATTTGCAACGAATATTGCACTACCTCTCAGAGTTGGTATGCGCAGATATGGGGGAGCTGTCTCTTTTGTTTGAGAGAAAGGGGGAGTGACCATATTTGCAAAGAAATTTGCACTGTCTCTCAGAGCTGGTATGCGCAATATGGGGCGGTGTATAGAGGTAGCTGAAATGAGTGGAGCGCGCCATGCGCAGAAAGTTGGGCTGCGCAGAGAAGCAAAGCTGCGCAAGAAAGTGCTCTCAGGTATTGAGATATATAGTTAGTTGAATTTCGACTTTTAAACCTTTTATACATCTCAGTTTAATCTGACAATAATAGTTTTGTTAGGTAATATTTTATTGAATTTCAATGATTTGAACTTATGGTATTTGGAAAGATTAATCTGCTTGGTGATTGATAATGTTTGATCATGTCATATTTCTTAATACAATTTCTTTTATTGTGTTACAAGTTATTGGTTCAGTGAAACATTTATTTATGGCATCTAAAATCATTGTATTAATTTTAGATTGGCTGAGAAGAGTGTTTTGTTTTGGTGATTGGGTGATACTGTCATCATTATTTATTTGATGGTGAGTTGTTATGATTTCATGTTGTTACCATTTGATTACCGTTATATATATATTGCTATTCGAAAAATAGTCTTGTAAATTTGTTATGTATATATTGATATTAATATTAATTCTTATGTACAGTGATTTTCCATCAATTGGCATCTAAAATTTTGTAATATTTTAGATTGGTCGGAGAGAAGTTTACTGATTGTGGATTAACAGTTTGGGGAGTTTCTGTTGGCCGGAGAATTTCTGTTGTTGATTGTGGATTAGGAGATATTTTCTGTTGGTGGATGAAATATTGTCGGTGAGTGAATTGTTTTATTCAGTTTTTTTGTTATTTGTTGTAGACAGATAGATAGTTATTTGATAGACAATTGGATAGTTACAACCTCATAACTGTTGGTGTGAGTTAGATAGCTGTTTTATAAGTTTCATGAAGATTCTGAGATGGCGGCTGGAGCGGCTGAAGTCTATGTTCCAACAAAGATTGGTGGCATGGAAATCCTGACTTTAATTGATAGCGGCAATGCAAGAGGCTGCCTGATATCTCAAGTGTTGGCTAGAAAGCTTGATTGTGTGATTGAAGAAACGGAATCGAAAGCAACAGGCGTGCAGGGTTCCAGCATCAAGATTGATGGTGTTGTTCGGAATGTTGAATTTCAGATTGGAGGTCACAGTTTTCAAGAAGATTGTTTTGTTATTTCCGGTATGACTGTACCTATGAACCTAGGCAGTTATTGGTTGAACAAAAATAACGTGAAGACGATATTTGCCAAAGACGGCAACAGGATTGAGATGCATGGAATCAGTGTGAATTTAGTAGCTAAACGGAAAATTGTAGTGAAGAATTTGGTTCATACAGTTTTGGAGAAAATGGAGAAAGCAAGAACTAAGAAACCTGAGATTAATGTAGCTGAGTTACAAGACCAAAAATGGATTTGTTCATTGAAAAATCGAATAGAAATTCCTGCATTGAGTACAGTGGTGGTAGAAGTTTCAACTAAAGGAAATATGCCTGAAGGACAGTTGTGTTATATAGCTCCTAGACAAGGTTACTGTAGCCGAAACAACTTGTTGATAAACGAAGGAATTACTGAGGTGGGAAAGAACGGTAAAATTATGACTAAAATCACGAATTTTGAAACTGTTAAGAAATCTGTTCCTGCTGGTACTTTGGTTGGAAATTTGTTTGTGGCGGAGAAGATAGCAATGCTGCAAGAGAACAGGGTTAAAGAAGATGTGTCAACAACATTAAAGAAGATTCGTTTTATTAAAGATAAATTGAAGTTGGATAAAGTTCCGTTTTTAAAGGATAATGTTTCTTTGAAAGGAAGGATAGTTGGGTTGTTTTTAAAGAATTTCAAGGCATTATCGATTGATCCTACGGATATTGGATCTTGTACTTTGGAGGAGTATGATATTCAGTTGGTTCCTGGAGCTCAACCTTTCAAGAATAGGATGATTAGGCTCAATCCTCATCATGCAGAGAAACTAAAAGAACAGATTGATTTATGGTTGGAAACAGATGTGATAGAAGAATGTAATTCACCGTTTAATTCTGGAATTTTTGCTGTTAAGAAGAAAGTTGGAAATACTAACGAGGTGAAAGTCCGTTTTGTCCTGGACTACCGCTCATTAAATGAGATAACTGAGAAGATCTGTTACCCTTTGCCTAACATTGGTGAGCTGTTTGACAAACTGGGAGGAAAGAAGATTTTTACGTCTATTGACCTAACTTCAGCATACAATTCAATGCATTTGAAGGAATCTGTCAGGAAATATACAGCATTTTGTTCTAATGGACGGCAATATTGCTTCAAGAGGCTTCCGTTTGGATTGACCAATGCTCCAAGTGCATTTGTAAAGTTGATGGATAGAGTAATGGATTTGAGTCCTGAATTAAGGGCATTTTGCCTAGTTTACCTGGACGATGTCCTTATATATAGTATGAATGTGGAGGAACATCTGGAACATTTGAATATTCTACTACGAACATTCTGTGAAGCAGGCCTCAAGATTAATCTTGGAAAATGTACATTGTATGCAGAGGAAGTGAAATTTCTGGGCCATATTATAAATGAAGAAGGCATATTTATGGACCAAGCATATATTGGAAAGATTAAGAATTGGCCAGTACCTGAAACAGGTAAAGATATTCAAAGATTTACTGGTTTCATAAATTATTATGGTTCATATTTCAAGAATTTTTCTGATATTACAGCACCGTTGAACAAATTTAGAAACAGTAGTAAAATAGAATGGGATGAAAAAAGTATGGAAGCTTTTACAAAGACTAGAGAATTGTTCTGTGAAGAAATAAGCAAATCGTTCCCGGATTGGAGAATGGAGGCTGAACCATTTGTGTTGGATACAGATTGGTCATCTACAGCTATGTCAGCGGTGTTAAGTCAAAAACAAAATGGACAAGAGAAGATGATATCGTGTTGGTCACGTGTTTGTTCAACTCATGAAGCCAATTATGCAGCACATAAAGGAGAATTATGTGCATTAGTAAATGCTGTTGAAAGATTTGAATGTTATTTGAGACACAAGAAGTTTATCGTGAGAACTGATTCAGCTGCACTGAAACATCTATCTACTTGGAGGCAGAACGGATATTTTGTTGGTCTCACCATAAGGTGGATAAATTTTTTATCCACCTTCAGTTATGAGGTTGTACATAGGCAGGGCAAGATGCATACTAATGTTGATATATTGTCACGTACTGCATTAAAGGATAGTAAAGATAGGATATCTAAATTATCGACAGACGAACAAGGAGAGTTAATATTGGATACTGTATATCAATTGGAAGATCCTAAATTATGTCTTATTGCAGGAATTGGAGCAGAGACGGCCAGTCAAATATCATCCAGATTGAAGGCGAGAGAGTTTAGTCGTAGCCTGGAGAAGGATCCTGTTTTAGTTGAGGTGAGGAAATTTATTGTAAATAATGTCAAACCTACGTCCAGAGAATTGTCTCAAATGCCTTATCGTGGTAAACAAATATTAAGATTTTTTGAACATCTGAGTTATAAGGATGGTTTAATTATCCTGACTTCACCTATGCGGCTTCAGAAAGAATTTCAATTTATTGAACGGGTAGTGGTACCTATTGGAATGTACAATAAAGTTTTCTTGTTAGCTCATGCAGATGTTACAGCGGGGCATAGGGGTTATTTGGAAACTTTGAGCAGGATTAATCGTCACTTCATTTTGCCCTATGTATCTAAATATGTAGCGGCGGCAGTTGCAAATTGTGTCATTTGTTTGAATAGACGTAAAAAACCTAAACATAATCATAATATAGAATTTTCTCCTTTGGCTGGGGAAGCTATGGCAGAGTTGGCCATAGATGCTTTAGGTCCTTTGAATGAGTGTGAATATAATGGAGTCATTTGTAAGCACATTTTAATAGTAGTTGATAGTTGTACTAGATATGTGTGGTTGTTTGCTATTGAGGATGTTAAAGCTGAAACAATTATTGAATGTCTGAAATTTAATTTATTTTCTGTTTGGGGACTATGCGAGCGAATTAGGACTGACAATGCACAAAGCTTCAAATCAAAAGTTTTTAGGGAAGTTTGTTTAAGGTTGGGAATTGAACAAATTTTTATCCCTCCAAGATCAGCAAATTCGAATTACAGTGAAAGATACAACCAATCGGTGTATTCGTTTCTTAAGACTGATTTACGTTTTCAAGATGGAGATTGGGCTTATAAACTTAAAGCTACACAATTTTGTATGAACACTTCTTTCAATCGGAGGTTAGGATGTTCCCCATATTTTAAGATGTTCCTAAGAAACCCTAAGCTTCCACTTGACTCATTTGACCCGTTAACACGCTCGAAAATTAAACATATGAATTTTTCAGAGTTATTGGAGTGCCTTGACAAGAATTGGAGGACTGGACAAGAAAGAACTGAGAAGTATTTGCAGGTAGAAAATACAGAAAGGATAGGTAGGCCGGTAGCTATAAATTCCTATTGTTACATTTTTTATGACGTCACGACGATTGGTGTAGCTCGTAAACTCTGCTCGTTATGGGTGGGTCCGTGTTTAGTGACAAAAGCAATTTCTGATAGTTTATTCGAGATTCAACCCCTTGAAAAGTGTAGATTGAAAGATAAAGGGGTGAGAATTGTACCAAGAGATAAAATATATGTTATTGAGAGTACTTTAGACTTGACTCCAGATGAAAAGATTGACTTAGTGATTACAGATGAATGTTTCTCTGTGGATAATACCTTGAAAGTAAACTATGACTTTCCCAATACTTTGAGAAATTTAACTTGTTCAGGCGTTTCTGAAGAGGAAAATAGTTGTGGCGCTAGTCCAGAGGTGGTTGGAAGGCGGAAGGATGGACAGGTAACACCAGAATTTTTGGAGAAATCTTTTTTGGGTGTTGGGTTGTCACAGCAAAGGTCAAATGTATCTCAGAATAACGAAAATTTAGATGATTTAGTTGAGGATCTTAGTGATACTTTGGAAAGTACTCATATTTCTGATAGTGTAGATTCAAATGATATGACTGACAAAACTAAGTTAAACTCTACATATTCTACTATTAGTAAGGATAGTGTTTTTCATGGGGATTATGCCTCTGATAATAGTTTAGTAGACAACAGTTTGGGTGTAGAGGATGTTAACATGGAATCTGCTAGAGAGTTAGAGTCTCGGATGAGTATTTTAGAGGACACTTTTCCAAAATTGCAAAGTAAAATTGTAAACTTGGAACAACGAAGGGGAAGTGTTAAACGAGGTAGAGATGTTGAGGAGGATGAATTAGATAGATCGTTAGATAATGCAAAATCGCAAAAAATGTCTGAGACTATTCCTGTTAAGGGTCGTCCTAAAGGTTCTACAAATGAAGTACAATTACAAAAATTAGAAGAGGATAGACAAAACAGAGAAAAGGACAGATTAGAACGTTATTCAGTAGCCGATGTAGTAACTAGGAACCTCGCAAAATTGATTAAAAAATAATATTTGTAATAATTTGTATAATATTTGCAGGAGAAGAGATTACCACGAGAACCGTAGAGAGCGTGATGACAAGAGAGGAAGCGGCGGTGGTGATAGACATCGTGGAGATCGTGGAGATCGTGGAGATCGTGGTATGCGCAAGAGGTCACCGGACGCTTGTAGTTCAAAGAGTGGACGTGCTGGACCAGTACCTGTGAAAAAATCCAAGGATGAAAGAGGAGTCAGGTACTTGGATATTTTGTTATTTGTTGTTGTGATGCAGGTTTATTGTTTGATTGTTGTTGGTGGTATGTATACGTCACAGGATCCACGGTTAGCAGCTTATGATTGTTCTCAAATAAGTAATGTTGAACTTAGATCAGCTGCCTGTTTGCATGATAGGATGGAACCGGTCAGATCTGTGGAATTGTTGGGGTTAGCAGAAACCGATTTTATATTGTCAGAAGCCATTAGTTGTGAGGTTAGACTAAAATTGGAACGCTGGTTTTGCGGTACCGCGAGTCATGTGCACGTATTAGACGTGCCACATGAAAAACAGGTAGAGTTGAGTATGGACGAATGTAGGAGGGTTTTTCATTCTGGCAAGTATCAGCATGATGGAATTAGTTTTAAAGTAAATATAGATTTGCCAACAGTTCACAGTTTCACAGTTAATGGAACATTGTCACCTTTCTGGGATGTTGGTGGTGAAAATATTCAATGCAAGACACTGGGAATATACGCGCACAATATGTGGTTCAATTTAGGTTTTGCTGTTGGGACTTTGCATATTTTAGTAAAAAATACACCCGTTTTGATCAAGGGAAATGTTGTTATGGATTATGATAAAAAGACGATTGTGGCGAATTTTGAAGATAATCATTTGTGGGCAACATCAACTTCTCCATATTTTCCGTATGTAGTACGAAAACCGGCCAGTAATTTTAAGGTAGTTTTTCAAGATACATTCAATTTAACTACTTGGAATGAACAACTTTTTGTTTCTAATTTGGAAAGGAATATTTTAGTTAAAATTATGGGAACAGAGAAACTTACTTTGCAGCATCTGGATTTCAACATTTTTGTGACAGAATTAGAGGGTATCAAGTTTTTAGAGGAACCGAAGGCGGCTGTTAGAAGTTATTTTGGGGATTTGTTAAAACAGGAAGCTAGATTTGATTTGAATGCTATGTTTTTGGCTAGTAGAGAAAGAAACGAGAGGATGATGGAACTTTTTAGTATTTCTAGATGTGCTCAAACAGAAGTTAGGTCAAATGTACAGATGCATCATGGGTTCAGAATTATATACCTGGGAGAAATTGCTAAGTATGAAAAGTGTACAGCGGTTGAAATTCCAGTAAAGTTAGGTGTGGATTATGGATGTGCAGTAGGACACTTAATGGTGGATTATAAAGGTGAAACAGTTGGGATACAAGAATATAGTAGAATGATTGTAGCAGTAGAGGATATAAAATTGTTAAATTGTTCGCAAAGTCCGGTATTTTTGAAGTTGACAGCTAATTTGTTCCTTGGGAATCAGGGGCAGGGACTCGAACTTCTGCATATTGCCAATGAAAAATCAGAACACGTGGGACAAAAGATTTTTCTGAACGATGAAAAGGTGTTTATTGCTGACTTTAATAAGACTATTAAATATCAGGGATTAGAGGATTTTGAGGATTTTAATGGACAAGCTTCTAAATTGGATTTTGTTGATCATAAGTTGTCATTTTTCGAACAGGTTACAGGTCCTTGGTTTGGTCTAGAACATTTGTTCAAGGATATATTACCATTGTTTGCCAAGTTTGTTTTGATTGTGTTAATGTTGTTGTTAGGTATAATTCCTATGTTGGCATTGTTGTATTGTTGTTGTTCATGGTGTCATAAAAAAAGATTTACTGAGGCAGAATTTAATGCTAGATCTTAAATTTTTTATGCTGAAATTTAATTATATTGTATTTTTGCAGTTTGGTTACGGCGGCAACAATGAATCAAAAGTTATTGAGCAATGAAGAAGATGGTCGCCACAAACAATCTGCCAATGAAGGAAATCAAGTCAAACCTGGTCTACCAGTATCTGCATTGATCAGCAACTCTGCATCCCGGCTGGTGTTGGTAATGTCGCGCGTTGAGCTGCCCACGTTGAGTGTGGGCAGGGCGACAAAGAACATATTTTTGAGCAGTGAGGACATGCCACTGGCAGATTTAGCTCGTCTTATTGATAATGAACCAAGGTTTAAGTTGAATTTGATAAACATGTTATCAGTGCAGTTGGAGATGGGGAGATGCATCCACTCCATAGACTGGCCTGTGGACAGGATCCCTATCTTTACCAGCCAGAATTCAAGATACCTCAACCTGATGGCGGCTGGTGAGCATTCTAAAGCTATAAATAAAAAGTTGTCATGGAACGAGACAACTAGTTTGAATAAGTTGAGTGCGACCATATTTCTCTCTAAGCTTGTTTGCGAAAATTTACCAAGTTTGGTATTGCTTGCTAAGATTGAATACCTGGATGGAGATGAGAGAAAAAGCTGTCAAACGTTGGGCGAATTGTTACCCATAATCAAACATATGGGGGAACTTGAGGATTGGCTTCAACTTTCAAAAATTGACGTCATACCTGCAGATGGTAAAATGAGCCTTCAGACGGTGTTGAGAACGGTGGTGGGTAATAGCGTTGATCCGAGGTTGAAGACGCAGGTTGTGTCAGCTATCCGGCTCCTGGCACATTGGAAAGATGTCGTGAATAAAGTAAGCTTTATTCTGAAGCAAATGCCATCCACAACTTTGTTAGAGTTACAGAAAGATTGGCTTGATGGAAAGTCTGAACAGGATTTGAGTGCTAAAGTGTTTATTGACTCCATTCAGGTGAATGAATACATGAACTTATCAATCTACATTCCACGTATTATAAACGTGAATTCGGTGAGTCTAATCACCAGTGGAGAGATGCCTGCTGAGATACGTTATGTTAGATTGGATGGTCAAAGAGACATAATTGATAACCTGGTGAGTGCCACATATGCAGGTAGTCTGATGAATGATAAAGTAGACTCCAGAGTTTTGACCTGGCAAATGCAGATGCGCTGCAAGCGTCTTCGTCCGACTCTAGCCAAGCAGATATTGTTATGTGATCCAAATACCACTTTAGAGAATGTAGTGAAGGAAATCAAACTGGAGTTGGATGGAAACGTTTATACAAGTTTGTTGACAACCAATATTGAGTGGAAGTTTAATCCTGAACACAAAGTAAATGAGTGGTTCGAGGGTGATTTCAAATTGGTTACTCGGTTTGGGGATCCTGTTTGTGTTCAGATGGATCAGCCCTTAAATCCGAACATTCCTGTTTGTCTGGACCTTGAATTGTCAAATCAGCAATGGCGTGTTGATGAACAAGTGAGGGAGGAAATGAGGTTGGAACACACGCCTGGAATATTGATGATGCTTGATAAATTTGGAGAAGAGGTTAGTCGTAAGCATCAAAAGATTTTGGATAATCAGGAGGAGGTTGATAACGTTGCAACCTCGATTTCGGTTGCGGTTAATAACGGATTTGAAAGATGTCTTCATATGCTTGGTGATACTGAGGCAAGGATGTCTCAAGACGGCTTGTGTGATGAGACCGCAAAACTTGGAGTAAATGATGAGGAAGCTATCATGCCCATGGATATTGAAGAATCTGGCAAGAAGAGCAGATCATCTGGAAAAAGAAAGTAATAATTATAGTTTATGTGTATTAATTCATATTTTATTTTATTTTATGTATTTAATATTTGTTGAGGCAGTAGTAGTCTCAGAAAAAGTTTAAAATTCATGTTTCATATTAATGCTCTATAATACTATGCTTAAATCTGATGGTTATATGTTAACCAATGTTATTTTTATATCATGTATTTATGATAACTATGTAATTAATGCATTAGGTGTTAATCAATGCATTTTTCAATGATTATATGTTAATCAATGTTTTTTTCTTAAAAAAAAATATTAAAAAGAAAAAAAAAACACATAAAGAAAAAGGAAAATATAAAAAAAAACACAAAAAGAGTTCTAAGGAACCAAAATAGATTAAAAAAAATGTGTATATGAAGTGTTTAAAGATCTGGAATAAAAATATATATAAAAAAAAAAAAATATGACAGGTGTCATACCAGATCAACTATCATCTATTTAATAAGCGTTCAACGCTACCTATAATATCTATGATAAATAACATGTAAAACCTATTGTATATTTAATCTGAAATATTACAGTTTGAAATCCAGGTTCATGTTAAAGCCAGGGAGAAATGTGATGTATAGTCCCTTTCTTCCTGACTTAAGAGCAATGCATGTATTATATAGTTTAGCTTTTAGTTCTGGTATCCACGGTTTCGGAGCAAGTCATTGCTCTGCAACAGGATACGAACATAAAAGTGAACAGTTGTCTTAATATTAATGTTATTATTGTATGTTAACCTTGTATTGAATTAATACACTTTATAAGAATATTTAGCTGTTTGTTCTTGCTATTACTATACGTCATTAATATTTTAACGCAAAGGAAGTGTCGCCACAATCGAATTCTTTTAAAATACAGTTTTCTTAGATTTACTCTATTATGAACGTATATTTTTTATTCATGAAAAAAGGATTAAATACTTCAATGAAATTCAAATATATACATGAAGTGAAAAACTTAATTCATTCCATAAACAAATAGATTAAAGGTTTTATCGCTTTGGTCAATGACAGTTTAATGAGGATTATTGGAGCACTATGAGTTTTAAACACCTTACCATTGGAAGACTCGAGCTCATTTATAGACGTTTATTTCCTATATAGATCTGTCATGGATCTTGATGCAATAAAGCAAGCCGTTTTGGAAATGTTAAAAATTGGAAGATTCCATTAAATAAAAGTAATCGCAAATATACTTAGTAAATGAATATTTGAAATACAAAAATACGTGAGAAGGTTTTAAGATTTATTATCCAAAATATTTTTTTTTTTGATTTTAACAAATGCTATTTAAATCTCCTTATCCGGATTCCCATCTACATTTTTTGTGCTTTGTTTGTCATCCTTGTTTTTCTTGAATTCTCTGTATTGTACAAACGTACCAGTAAATCACACATACAAAATCACAGTAATAGATTTGCAAGGGTAAAATCACTAAATTGCAAATTGTTCAAACAAGCTCAAAATATGTATTTAAGGTAATAGTAGGGGAATAAAAAGCAAATTTAGATAATTTTTAGATTAAATAAAAATTACTATAATAGCAGCTGAATATCCACGTGGATACGTGGATACTCAGCTACTATATTGAGACGAACAGTGTAATATTATCAAAACATAAAAACTAAAATAAAATGGGTTATATCACTACAAAAAGAATTTTTAATTAAAGATAAATAATAAATTTTGGGATTTTGCAGTAAAAAAGGTTTTTTTTAGTTTTATCGTAATTTATTTTCTTCAAACCAACTTTCTTTATAAAAAGCTTTATCAACACAATTAGAGATACATAGCTTTATTCAGAGAAAGAGAAATAAAAATTAAAAAAATATGTTGCTTTAAAGTTTTTATACACATACACACAATTTTTAGCTCAAAAACTTTGGTCACTCTTAAAGATTAAATCTTGAATGCTTAGTTCAAATGTGTCCAAACTTTACAACCAACAATTTAATCTACTGTATGGAAGTATGTGATTGGCTAAAATTCGGCGCACTCTGATTTGGCGCACCATTGAAATGATTTAAAGATCCAGCTCAGAAAATCAGATCCTTTCTGCAGAATAAATTATAACCAATTGATTTGTTGCAAAGATACTGTAATGCGTTTCTATATAATAACAATTATATACATTTATATAAAAGGTCAATTTATCATTACTATTCAACATAGAATAATACTATAGAATATTTTTAAATGATAAAATTTTATGTAAAAATTGATCAAATAGATAAATATTTTAAATTAGATAAATGTTTAACATCTAAAGTTTAGAAACTAACCATCAGTCTATCTGTAAGTAAGACAACTAATATAAACATTCAGAAGCACTTCCAAGCCTGAAAAATAGCTGTTGGATAAGAACCAATTCTGCACCATAATGAAAAATCATTTATCATATAATCTGACTTTTGTCATTAATTTTAAAATTAAAAGCATAAAAAGAATTTATTTTTTATTGACACAACTGGCCTGCGGTCCATCAAGGACAACAAAACTGAAATTGATCTTGTATTACTGGTAATTTTACTATCCACGAAAAGTTGTCCATTATAAACTTCGATCCGAAAAATAACAATTCATTCTATGAACTCTAAATGATAACCTTAAATATTGACAACTGCAATACTATAAAATCATCAAATGCAACAGTTCTCAGAATTTCTTTATTTTGTTTATTTTGTTTATTACATTTAATGAGAACAGTTGAATGTCCTTTTGTTTGTTAGTGTTTAATTCTATTCTTATGTTCATAAAAACTATCTTAACATGTTGTACAATGAAATTTTATGTTTTAAGCAAGCTTTGTATTAGTCCAGAGTCAGGTTTAAAAAGGAAATCAAGAAAAGTGTATTGAATAAATGTTAATTAACTTTTAAAAATCTTAATTGCACCCTTTGACTTTTCAAATTTAATACTCTAATGTCCAATTTTTATTTAATGCTTTTCTCGTTTTTTTTATAGTAAGTATCCCCCCAAAACCCGGAATTGTTGGGTTTTATGAGGGCTTTTATGAAGATTGGAATACAGCTTTTTCCAATCTAAATTTATGGAAAAAATTGGAGCATTGCGGCGCTGGAGTAAAATAATATTTTACAATTATTTTTAGATCATTAGGATGCAAATAAATCTATCGTTTTAAATATCAAAATAGTTTTTTTATCTAGCTCTTAAAACATTATCTAAATTAAGCTAATACTAATGTGATTTACATATCTACATTAATTAATTTATCCATTTATTTATCCATCCATTGCTATATTCGTATATTTATGTATAAATCCATCCATTCATTTATCCATCGATTTATTAATCCAATCATTTATTCTCCATCTATTATTCCTCTATCCATTTTTATTCCATTCATTTAGTCACCGTTTCTTCAATTTATTTATTTAACCCTCATTCCAATCCATTCTCCATCCATCTATTCATCTATCTATCTATTTAACTAGTTTAAATATAACTGTACATAAACATATATGTCAATCTATTTTTGCTATTCATCTATCTATCTATCTATTTATCTATCAATCAGTATATGAATTGAAGTAATTGAAAGGTTGAGTTGATGAAGTCTCTATAATGTGAAGATTTGTGCAATTGGCACACACTAACAGTTATAATCAAGTAAATATAAACTATGTTGCTTTAAAACTGAAAATATTTATTTCCAATGCCTAAAATCTATAACAACAGGCCATTAGTGAGATCTTATGATTAAAAAGAATGATAGTTGACATCTAATAAACATTTATCAATGTTTTAAAATCCGTCTAAAAAGTAGATTTCTATTTATAAATGTGTATTCTATACAGTATAACTCACTTCCTCGTTATAGTAGCATAACTACTCTATAATTTACTTAATATGTCTTCCGTCAGTAAGTTCTTCAGTCCGTAACGCTATAGGCGAAATTTGATTATCTTAGCTGCTATTCAAGGATCACGGCTGATATTTTGTAAAGATTCCCTCTTGATCATCCAGTATATATTTGTTTTTTTTGTCCGTCGGTCTGTCAGTTATGCTACAAAATACAAAAATATCTGAGAAGGTTTTAAGATTTATTATCCAAAAATATTTTTTATTTTTTTGACAAATGCTAGTTAAATCCCCTTGTCCGGATTCCTATCCACATTTTTTTGTGCTTTGTTTGTCATCCTTGTTTTTTCTTGAATTCTCTGTATTGTACAAATGTACCAGTAAATCACACATTCAAAATCACAGTAATGGATTTGCAAGGGTAAAATCACTAAATTGCAAATTGTTCAAAAAAGCTCAAAATATATATTTAAGGTAATAGTAAGGGAAAAAAAAGCATATTTAGATAATTTTTAGGTTATATAAAAAAATTGACCATAATAGCAGCTGAATATCCACGTGGATACTCAGCTACTATATTGAGCCGAACAGTGTAATATTATCAAAACTATGAAATAAAATAGGTTATATCACTACGAAATTTAAGAATTTTTAATTAAAGATAAATAATAACTTTTGGACTTTTTGCAGTAAAAAAAGTTTTTTTTAGTTATATCGTAATTTATTTTCTTCAAACCAGCTTTCTTTATAAAAAGCTTTATCAACAATTAAAGATACATAGCTTTATTCAGAAAAAAAGAAATAAACAATCAAATTAAAAAATATGTTGCTTTAAAGTTTTTATACACATACACATCATACACACATACTCAATACACAATTTTTAGCTCAAAACTTTGGACACTATTAGATTAAATCTTGAATGCTTAGTTTAAACGTGTCCAAACTTTTCAACCAACAATTTAATCTACTGTATGGAAGTTTGGGATGTACATTTATTCATCGTCCATTGTCTTATCCTTTGTAATTCCTGATTTCAAACCAAATTATAGAACGTTGTTAATAATCCTGATTGATAAAAGTTTTACAGTTTTTTTATACTTCTATAAATGAAATTTTTTGGGCTTGTTATTTCTGAGCTACTTATGGACAAAATTGTCTTTGTCTACCAGAGCTGGATCTTTAAATCATTTCAATGGTGCGCCAAATCGGGGTGAGCCAACTTTCCACCAATGAGAGCACAGCATTTTACGAAATGCCGCGCTGTGATTGGCTAAAATTCGGCGCACTCCGATTTGGCGCACCATTGAAATGATTTAAAGATCCAGCTCAGAAAATCAGATCCTTTCTGCAGAATAAATTATAACCAATTGATTTGTTGCAAAGATACTGCAATGCGTTTCTATATAATAACAATTATATACATTTATATAAAAGGTCAATTTATCATTACTATTCAACATAGAATAATACTATAGAATATTTTTAAATGATAAAATTTTATGTAAAAATTGATCAAATAGATAAATATTTTAAATTAGATAAATGTTTAACATCTAAAGTTTAGAAACTAACCATCAGTCTATCTGTAAGTAAGACAACTAATATAAACATTCAGAAGCACTTCCAAGCCTGAAAAATAGCTGTAGGATAAGAACCAATTCTGCACCATAATGAAAAATCATTTATCATATAATCTGACTTTTGTCATTAATTTTAAAATAAAAAGCATAAAAAGAATTTATTTTTTATTGACACCACTGGCCTATGGTCCATCAAGGACAACAAAACTGAAATTGATCTTGTATTACTGGTAATTTTACTATCCACGGAAAGTTGTCCATTATAAACTTCGATCCGAAAAATAACGATTCATTCTATGAACTCTAAATGATAACCTTAAATATTGACAACTGCAATACTATAAAATCATCAAATGCAACAGTTATCAGAATTTCTTTATTTTGTTTATTGATGGTATTTTCCAGAAAATTTGTAGTCAACTATTACAAAAATATTATTAGGAATATAATAGGCATTTAGCAACGCAGGTTTGTAGCACTCATCTGCGCAGCGTTAACACAGCTGCAGTCACAACAAACTGCCAGTCTTCAAGAAAGCTTAGCGGTTAGGAGAAAAAATCACAAACTTTAATCCTCCGTCATACACTCAACCTAAGGCACGCTCACATGCAGGTTCTCCAAGCCACAGCCGCGGTCACAAACTTCCACCACTGGCATATCCTAGTTGAAAAGGAGTAGGATGTATATGATTATTTTTATTTACCGGTCCTAACCTAACGTGTATTGACCATTAAACACTATAAGTATACAGATCACATTCTTCTTCGGAAATTCCATATAGAATATTGTATTTGAAATTCACGTTTATTTACTCTTATATGGTAAGAATAATTAAAACGACCTTTGATTTAAAAAAAATAGCATTTTATTTTAGAGATGGGCATTGGCAAGATATATGTTATTTTCATAATTAAAAATCAGGTGGGAAAGAAGGTTTCAGTGGTCAAAATATACATCAAAACTTAGCAATCAAATATTACAATTAATTTAATAATCTAAATTTATTTGAATTCTAATTTAGTGAATTATTATTTTTACTTTCAGCAGAAAAAAGTTTTTGAAATTCAAGGCAAAGGTTCCTAGAAACACTGCACATTTCTTATTACAAAATGGTACTTTTACAATGATGCTAAATTTTTAGAAAAGTTTTGAAATGGATTTGCCAAGCAATCCATATTTTTTTTGTAAAACATTCCTCTTTTATAGATAAAACTTTTGGTTGCACCCCTATCATCTAGAGAATCCGTATTCGCAGGAGAAGAGCTGGGGAAAAAATAGCCTAAACCTATACCAAAGCTGGAATCTAAAAAAACCTAAAACTATTCCAGGACCTATGAGAAGATTTCCTGTAAAAGGAGAACCATATCGATTAGGGTGGGTCGATTTTGGACATTTTTTTTCTGAGGCCAAAGCGGGGATCTGCACTCAATTTATATAGATATAATACACCTCTGGATGATTTAAAATTTATCCTAAGTCTTAAAACCGCTGACGACCAGACATTCAATTGTATAGCTATTTGTAAATGGGAGTCAAAAAATTATTGAATCAGAACTATGGCTTCATGGTGCTCCTTTGAAATGCCTTGAGGAGCTGAGTCAGGAACTTTTGTCCGCTTCAAAAAATCTCGTTCCTAGCCTGAGAAAATCTAAAAAACCTCTACAAATTGGACAATTCTCAATAAACCTTAATTTTTTTTGGTTTTTTAGTGATTTCTAAGGCTAGGAACGAGATATTTTGAAACGGACAAAAGTTCCTGATTCAGCTTCTCAGGGCCTTTCCAGGGAGCACCATGAAGCCATAGTTCTGATTCAAAAAAAAAATTTGAATGTCGTCGTTGCATACTAATAAGTAATGAATTATATTTTTAAGTGGTCGTGTTCTAAAACTCAATTTTTTAAAATTCTTTTTCGGTCAGAAATGTTTTTAAGGTTGATTTTATCTGTTGCATATCCCCGCTTTGTCTAATTCCGATATGAACCCACCCTAATAATTAAGCATTTAGGGAGATTCTTCGGTAGAGACAAACAGTCAGAGATCCTGTAACTTTTTTATTAACAGGAAAAAAAAATATATATAAAAAATACTTTCTGGTTGCTCATAATTTAATCTTTTTATTTAGCCCTTTTCTTCTAGTAAAAAATCTACATGAAGTCTTTGCTAAATCAAAAACTTGTTGTTTTTGATCAAAACTTTAAATTTTGATTGGTTATAAAAATTAAGATTGAAACCGAACTGGACAAAAATTATCCCAGCTCCAAAATTTGATTTACTATTACAGATTTACACAGAACTCACTGAACGACATTTATCTCTGAAATACAGGGATAAGTTATGAACTTTCTTAAGGAATTTAATTATAATTAAACTTGTTCTATAGTATTTACTATATTAGACCTTAACCCTTGTTTGACGTTTCAAGGGATGGGGAGGGAGGGGGGGTATTTATCTTAACACATCTAATACAATAGGAAAAATAAGTATAAACCAGGACCAATAAAATCTTCGTTAATTTGCACAAATACATATTATATTTATTATTTTTATTTAAAAAGAAACTTATTGTTCCTGAATAATTATAATTCCTGAATCTATATTGCAAATTGTCTTTTTATTGGTTTTTGCAATAGTTTTGCATGTTGAAGGCTAGCAAATCACATGGTTGTCTTGTAATACAGCAAAAATAGTTTTTTATAAAAAAAAAATGTAAAAGTTACAGTGTTTTGCAGAATTCGGCAGCAGCATCCATAGTCGCCATCAGCTGTGTGGCTTAGAGAAGCCTTAAAATTAATCGCTCGGCTTTCTTTGATATTTATTAAGCCCTCATTCGCAGCAATGTTGCTGAGAGAAAGTTAAAGCCTTTGTCTCATTCGGCCTGAGACACTTAGCAGCAGCCACCTAAGTTGGCGGTTTTTAGCAGCTGTATCGCTGAAATACTTAATCAAACAGCTTAGTAAATTCTGAAGTGTAGCAACAAATCTCCGCAAGGTTTTGGAAAAGTTGGATAGCTTGGAGAAGGTATTAGCCGCAGTCACAGTCAGATCATCACTCTCTGTAAGTCAACCTTAATTAACTTCAGCCATTCTTTGCCGCAGCAATCAAATTTTAATTCAGTCACCTTCAACCGCAGCCACCTAACGCCACCCTCAGCCGCATTCAATCAATTAGCTGCAACTGCAATCTTCCTTTATATTTTGTTACAGACAAGCTCCTAAATGATTTTTAACACAAAACCCATATATTACAAATCCTCTTTAACATCCTCTTTAAACTTTTGTTTTGATTTTAATTTAACTTGATAAAGCCATTAGAAATGCTAGATTTACTACTATTTTTTAGCTGTTTTCTACAATTTCTTGTATAAAATGACAGTTTACTCAATAGCTGAAGTATAATAATTGAAAGGTTGTCAAATAAAAAATATTGTCATTATGAAACTATTGCGTTGTTTATTTTTTTGTTGCAAAAATTTGAATGAATATTTAAAATTGATTTATTTATTTTCATTTTAGGTTTGTTTTACTAAGTAGATTATTTTTCCTATGATTTTTCACTTGAATCTAATCTTCCTCCAAATTTTAAACTGTCTTTACTTTAAACCTTGTTCTTTATCATATTAAATTTAAAAATATGCAAACATATATTTTAATTAGATGCAGACTTACACATCTCCAGTTGATCTAACCCTTATTTTGCTTTAGCTTAACAAATGCTTACGATTTTTCCCTTATAATCTTAATCTATCAATGCAATATGTCTTTTCAATTAATGGAATTTGTTTATAATAAAGAAACAGGGACAATCTTGTCCTAAAATAATGAGTTAACCATAGACATCCAAAAGTGAAGGGAGTATGGTAATTTTCTGAAACCTTTCATTTACCTCCCATAGATTACCTCCTGAAACCTTTGAAAACTCTCATTTCACCCCCCTCAAAAAAAGCTTGGACGTCCATGCAGCTTACTACAATATAATAACAAAAATTTGAGTTTATGGTTTTTCATAAAATTTGTAATGTAATGACAATAAGACATTCTACAATAGATAGCGTTCAATAAAGGGCAAAGTCTTCTTAAATCGAGTAAATACAGCAACGGACGAACATGCAAAAGCTGCGCTATTAATGATTTTGACCTGAGGTCATTATGACCTCCCACATAGAATTACATCCTGATACTTGGAAACATGTGTTTGTGACTACTTGGAAATCATTTAGTCATAATCCGGGAGGGTGGGGATATTGGGCTATTTATTACACTTGTCCACAAAGTTTTATAATCAAGTTTTCTGATTCTTTGGCTTAACAACGTTGGGGACTTTTAATGAGTTTTCATTAGTATTGATTAAGTTGAGTATTCCAAGATTTCGACCACAAATTGTAATCTACAGAAGGGGTGATTTTGTGTATCATTATTAGGGATGTACGTCAATTTATTGACCATTGTCTTATCCCTCTAGATTCCTGAATCAAAATGCTTTCTTTCTATCTTTACCCACAAAATTTGTTACAGTAGTGTTCATACAAATACAAGAATACGAAAGTTATTAGCGAAATCTTGTAAGGAAACACGTTGCAAAGACAATTATGTCAAAATTAAAATTAACGTTTGATAAAAGAAATAGGATGCAAGTCTGTATCAAAAGATATTGCTTTCTGCTTTCCCGAAATGTTTCTTGTTTACAGAGAAGCTTCTTAAAAAGTTAAAATGATGTTTTTTTAAGGGTAAGGGTACATTCTCTGCTATATACAAAGTTCTTTAGATTTTTAAAATCCTTCTGTAAACATAATAAAAATAATAATAGTTGTTAAAACTTTTAACTGTCCTATGACCTAAATAAAGCTTCCACCAAAGAAGAACTCAATTGGTTTAATTATAAGCAAGATTTAAACGTACAATAAAAATACTTACTACTTTTTTTGTGTTGATTGTATGTACATTCATGCATTATTAATTACTTTTCTATGTAGTAATTAAGAGGTAAACTATCTAAGTTAATCGTTTTTGAGTCACTTTAACATAGTTGAATGGTCATTAATATGAGAAAGGGTTCATTGTTAATAAATATATTACATACTTGTAAGTAGTAAATCATGATAGATTATTGAGATTTAAGATTCATTAGTTAAATCATTTTATAAAGACTAAATATTCATATTTTTTTTATTTACTTCATTTTTTTTAATCTTAAGCAATTGACTTACTTTTTTTGAAAATGACCTAAAACTGGCTTAGAGACACTAATTAGCTTCACTACCCTGTTAAGGAGTTCTGATCGGTTCAGCAGTTGGCGAGATCCTTCGGTACAAACATACAAACACACAGACAAACAAACATACAGACATCATGTTACTTTATTAAAAGGATATACTAGATGTTAAAAAAAGATCGTTGCAGTAATAATTTGATAAATATCTATCATTTAATTTTTAATCATATTATCAAATCAATAAACTTTTCATCAAACAAGAATGCAAAGAACAGCATTTATAAATAGCTGATGTATGTGCATGTATGGACAAAGTTGATCTTGTTTTACTTTTACTTTCTTCTCGGTGGTGCAATAAATATAAATGTTATCAGGCGTTTGACATAAAATATATAAATAATTGTATAATATCCTTACGTTAGTACTATAAAAAGACCTCCAATAATAGAATAATAATCTAATAATATCTTAAATAGTAAAAGGACCATTACTGCCTTGCGTAAAACTTGAAAATTCAGCAAAAAGAAGGAATATACATGTGTCTTTAGCAGTTATTAATCGACTCGTTTTATCGTTATATAGTAAAACGATAATTTATAAGATTGATTCCAGTAATGATAGCCCTGAAATTTCAAACAAAAATTATGATTATACATTATACTATTTGTTGAAATTTGTCTTTAATACGATACGATACATGAATTTTTATAATGGCTGAGAACGGTTTTAATCCAGCGGATATTAATCGTTTTTTAAGTCATACTGAAAAATCTATCATCATCATAAAATGTTCTTTAAAAAAATAGTTACTTAGCAAATCATACAATCCAGACAAAGGCCGTGCAATAAAAAGATATTTACAATCAATGATACATCTTTAATTCTGGATAGGTAAATACTAAATTTTGGCTGTTAAATCCTGTATAAGTGGTATTAGTATTGCCCTGTAAAATATGTTTAGGACTACAAAGACCATGCAAATTAAACATTCCAAAATATTCCGTACAATGATAGACTTTTTGCATGAAAAATATACCATTTTGGATCTAGACGCCATAGTGGTATCAATGTTGGCCTTTTTGATATTGTTAGGATACTGCTCCATATATATATTATGAAAAATTCTTTAGGTGCTGCTACCATTTATCATCCATAAACCAACATATTAACTGCAATTTTACACAAAGTGCATTACAACAGGAACAATCATATCCAGCAGAACTACAGCATTTAGAAAACATTTTCTTAGATAAATTGGAAAATTGACATAAATCTGAAGGGATAAGATAATGGACGATACTTTTATTATAAAAAATTTTGCCTGCTAAACATTTAAATTATTGGTTGAAATGTTAGGACACTGCTAGTTTTTAGCAACCAATCAGGAATTAATGAAATTGTCCAAGGTTAAGCGCCAACGAGATGGAGAACGTATATAAAATGGCACATGTTTTTTTTTTACCAGGCCTCAGAACCGGTTTTAATCCAGCAGAAACTAATATATCCATAAATTAGCCTTATCCATATATTTTATACATTTTCAATATATTTTAGCACTGAACCTTATATTAATCACAGAGGGAGAGGTAATTGAGTTACCAAAGTTTTATAATAACGTTTTGCTATTCGTTGGCTTAACATTTTTGGGGACTTTTATTGAATTTTGATTGGTTCGTTCTTGAAGTTGTGTTTCAAAACATTTCAACCACTAATTGTAATTATGGATGTATATCAATTCATCGGCTGTTGTCTTATCCCTTTAGATCCTTGTATACTGTATATTATCTTTTGCACTTTTTATTTTAATGATAGTAAAATATCAATAACAGGCAAGTTAAAATACAATTAAATACATATTTCATTTTAATATCATTTTAGTACACATTAAACTTCTTTTCAATTAATATTTTGCGCTAAAAGATAATGGGTTAATTTTCATTTTTAAGGTTTTGGGTTATATATATTTCTTTTATTACTTTAGTAGATAAAAATAAAAGCCAGGAATGTTACTGCTTTAAGATATAACAGTATTTTTCAATTTTAATGCATTCAACTTTAGTGTTTAGAATAGTTATGTATCGCATCGTATTATAGACAGATATCCGCGGTTATTAAATTTAAAAATAAATTTGTTACCAAAACTGCTATCAATATTTTGATTTTATTATTCGTGGAAAATTTTCTATAATACGATGCAATACATGATTTTGAGTATGGCTTGCTCATTACAGTGCCTTTAAAAAGGCTTCAGCCAAAAGTTTTTTAATTTATCCCCTTGTTTATATGATTGACATATAATTATATGATTAATGTGATTGATAACACCTTACTCCCACCCTCCCCCCTTCTTCTGCACGTTACTTTTTTTTCAATTTACAGTCTTGTTTTTATTCATACAAAAGTATTGTAGCAATGATCATTAATATCCTTGTATTATCTTACAAAAATCAATAGATGTAGTTGTTGTTTTAGATTGTTGAGAATTCAACCCTCCGTATAAAATATTTTTATATTTGTTAAATTTTAAATACAGCAAATATATTACATTAGCAAAATTTGTCATAAATGCAGAGAGATAGGGGTCAATGGACAGTTTATCGAACTAGTCCCCAAAGTTTTATAATAATACTTTCTTATTCGTTAACTTAACAACTTTGGGCACTTTAGTAAATTTAGATTGGTTGGTTAATTAAGTTGAGTGTTCAAACATTTCAATCACTAATTTCAATCTACAGAAGGGGTAATTTTGTACATCATCATTGCAGGGTATATACATCAATTTATCGGCCATTGCCTCATCCCTTTGGATCCCTGAGTATTCTCATTTCTACGTCGACATTAAAGCTAATCACAAACGGTTTATTAGGGACCCCTTAAAAATAAGGGTATCTTTAGCCTTACTTTAGTTTAGGGGAGATAGTCTACCCTTAAATTTAGTAATGTCAAGCTTAGGTAAAGATTTTGATAGGAATACTTTAGCCTTACATAAACCTATCATATCAATATAAGGTACTCTAAGTTGTCTTCCTTTGCCAGCCCCCCCTCCACATCTACCCTTTTCAAACGATTCCCCCCCAATGAATAGCCGCCATAATACTCACCATTCCCCTCCCCCCCCCCGTCCCTTAGTGTTCTTTCAATTGGGGTTATATAAGAAAAGTTTCATTAGACTTAGAGGCGTTAAAAATTATCATGAGGCTGTATATTCTATTTTAAGTTTTCTACATTTTTTCCCTTAATCTTAATCTTGTTTTTACTAATTAAGAGATTTTTTAGCTGATTAATAAAAACTCTTCCTATCTTTTAAGTAAAAGATTTAGGAATCCCTATCATAAACCCCTCTCCCTTTAAGATGCCCCAGCCTTATAAATCCTCCCTTTTCATATAATTCTCCACCTAGGTTTACCTAAGGGTGTCGTTAATTTATTTTAAAAAAATAATGAATAAAATTGTTTCTTAGCTTAACAATTTGATATATTTTTTTAACAAAAAATTTTGTGGATTAAATTATACTTTAATACAATAGAAAAAAATCTTATAGATTCATATAGAGCTAAAAGCATACTCTTTGTAATAAGTTTTAAATATAACTCTTTGTAGAATTTAATTTTCACGTCGCCATAGTTGTTCATTCAATTTAACAAAAAAGGATCAAAGATTCAGCACTTTTTCCATTTCAAATATTTGATTATGAGTCATGTGATTTATCTATATTTCATGTAGTGCCTGTATACCAAGCAAAGAAATCACTCTGTACAAAAAAAAATTTAAAATATTTCTTTATAAATCTTACATCTTTAAAGTTTAGAAGTGGCCGCAATTATGTATAACAAATATAGGATGTATGTCTGTGTGTGCATGGGAATTAAATAGAAACTTTGAAGCTATTTAAGGCCATAATATTTTTTTTTAATTCAAGCTAAAAGAACGATTTGCTGTTTTTAAAAATAACCAAAAAAATAATAAGGAAGTACAGCAGTACTACAGTATAATTAACCAATAGATATAATAGAACTAGATGGTCAATCGGGATCCATAATTTGTGAGACTGAACCCTTAACAGTTGGGCCCCTTGCCGCACCTTTATCAGTAGTTCAATGCCCCCCCCCCCCCCATTATCTCAGTTCCTATTAAAGCTAGAGGGCTAAAAAAAATTGTGCATGTCCCCTGTTTGATAATGAATTTTTGCTTCCTCCACACTTTTATTTAACAACCTTTGTTTTTACATCCTTTTTTACTTAGGGGGGGGGGGGGGGAGGGGGATCACCAAAAAAAACATAAAAAAAAACTTTGGACAAAATACAGCTTTTTGGGAGATATATTTTTCATCCCCTCCATTTTATTTTATTTGGGGGAGGGTTTCCTGAACCCCATAAAACATCCCCCCAAACCTGTAGTAGTACATCCTCATCCTTATACTAAAGTAACAGGAAGTTTGTGTGTCTGTCTGTGTATCTGTACTGAAGGATCTCGCTAACCGCTGAACCGATTGGGTTCTCCTTAACAAGGTAGCTTCTCAAAAGTCCCGGGAAGGTTTATAACTATTTTCTTGGGGGGTGGGATAACCCCAACGCCCCCAAAAATGAAAAATACCCCACCCCCACAATTTTTTTTTTTAAATTTTTTAACTAAAATTAAAAATGATGATGGGGGGGCACCCCTAGATATACCACACTTTTCTGGGATCTTGCTGTGTCAAGTATCAACTGTTGGGAATATCAAAGGATAACTTCATGCAAAATTTGAGCCGGATCCGGCCAAAACCGGCCGTGAATTTTATGAAAAAACGTTTTTTTCCGGTTTTTAGTGGGTATCTGTAAATCGATTCAGCTGGAGCAAAACCGGTTGGAGGTACAAAAAATTTTACATCACATGAAATTTAGCCAATGCAATTGCCTACAAAAATGTAGTTCATCATCAACTTGATTGAACAACTCTTTCCCCTCCTAAATGTCCATTAAAACCTCGGAAACGGCAAAAATCGCCAAGTCTGGTTATTTGTGAGGTCTAGGAAAAAAAATCAGACTTACGCAAAAGATTATAATTATAATCTTTACACAGAAAAATGGCACGAGGTGAGGGTTTGAGGGGCCAAAATGAGCCGACCAGCGATTTTAGACGGCGCGCAGCGACGTTGTGCTTCATCCAATCCGGGATTTTTTTTTCTTAGACCTCACAAATAACCAGGCTTAGGTCAGGCAAAAGGTCCCGTGAGATTATCTCAAACCGTTTGGGCGTGGCGGGCCGAAAACAGCAAAAAATGGCCTAAAAATTGACCAGCCTGTCATTTCATCAAAGAAATCCATCAAAAATCACAATTTGAAATTTTAATTAATTAATAACTTTTTTCTCATAAGAGATAATGACACAAGACTTTCACTTGGTGAAAATTCAGCATTGTGGGCCGCCTAGACTTTATATTTGGTGACCCTGGGGTGACGGGTTCAGTGCCCCTCACACCCCCGAAGTGGGCATACTTTTGAAAATCACGTTTTTTCAGTTTTTCCCCTTAAAGGAGTGGAAGGAGTCGTTTTAGAGACTTCAAGCATCTTTTTGATGTTGAACAACTTTTTAAGGCAGACATTTCTTTATTTATGTTTCATTCGCCTCCGGCTAACCGTTTAGCCGGTATTTGCCGCCGAAGGCGTGATTTTTGGCGATTTTTGCCGTTTCCGAGGTTTTAATGGACATTTAGGAGGAGAAAGAGTTGTCCAATCAAGTTGATGATGAACTACATTTTTGTAGGCAATTGCATTGGCTAAATTTCACGTGATGTAAAATTTTATGTACCTCCAACCGGTTTTGCTCCAGCTGAATCGATTTACAGATACCCACTAAAAACCTGGAAAAAACCGGTTTTTCATAAAATTCACGGCCGGTTTTGGCCGGATCCGGCTCAAATTTTGCATGGAGTCATCCTTTGATATTCCCAACAGTTGATACTTGACACAGCAAGATCCCAGAAAAGTGTGGTATATCTAGGCAAACCCCCCCAAAAAAAAATTTTTCTACCCAACAAAATTTTTTTTTACTTTTTCTTATAAAATCTAAAATAAGATATTGGGTAATCAAATTTGACTCCCCCTCCTCAAGTGCCCCTAGAGGCCTCTAGGGGCATAGCCGCTAGTAAGAAATATAGGTATACAAGTCAATTTCAGGTTCCATGTATAATTCTGAAGGTCCTGATCCTCCAGGCATAGATGTCCAAAGAGGGGGTGAAGTGGGGATTAACCCCCTCAAACAATTTGAAGAGGGATAAATACCCCCCCCCCCAAAATAAAAAATCTCTAACAAAAAAATTTTTGGCGCGCTTCCAGTGCATTTTTAGTACTAAATATTTAATAAAATTTAAATTACCCCCCAAAAAATTTTACCCCAGGAGTAAATTTGGGGGGGGGGGGGGTAAACAAAATTTACCCCTGCAAACAGATTTCAGTTGGGGTAATTACCCCCCCAAGCAAATTTTACCCCCAGGGTAAAAATTTTAAGGAGGTTAAAAAAAATTTGCGGCACGCTTCGGACGCCATTTTTTCCCCCTTTGACAAGAAAAATCTTTTTAGTGAGTGTGGAAGGTCACCCCTTTTCCAAAAAAAAAATTAATTTGAAATTGAAGACAAAACATTTTTTAAGAGGGTCACCCCATCCCCAGAAAAATTAAAAGTGGAAGAAAAAAATATTTGTACCGGGGGGTGTGGGAAGTCACCCCATTTCATGGAAGAAAAATTTTAAAATGGAAGATAAAAAAATTTTAGATAAAATTTTTTTATGGGGGTGTGAGAGGTCACCTCACCCCCAAAAAAATTCAAAAATAAAAGAAAAAAATTTAAAAACTGAAAATGGGAACCCTGTATTAGTGTCGGACTGATTATGACGTAACAAAAAAAATTAGCCAATGAGAGGCCACTATAAATTTTACCATTGGTCAATAATGTCCTCTCATTGGCTAATTTTTTTTGTTACGTCATAATCAGTCCGACACTATTACTGGGTTCGAAAATGGAAGTTAATTTTTTTTAATTTAAGGGGGTTTGGGAGGGTACTCAACTCCCAAAAAATATAAAATAAAAGAAAAGTATTTTTTAAAAAATTTAAGGTGGTGTTGGAGATCAACCACCCATGAAATAAAAAAGTTGAAAAATTAACAAAGGGGTTTGTCTTATAGGAACCGCTTTATATGTATAACAGAATTTGATGCCAGATAGACCATCTAGATCTTAAATATCTATTCATTGGTTGTCAAAGGTGTTTTAAAACAAGTTAGAGAAGAAAGAAAAATTACCTGCTTTCTCATACCTTTAAGAATACCTTAATTTATTTAGGTGTCCCAAACTTTTAATGTAAGCCTACCTTAAAGTTTTACTAAAAACCTTACATAAGTTTCCTAAGTAACCTTTATCAACCCCCCCCCCCCCCCTTCCCCTCTCTTCTTTCCTCTACCTGCTTTCTTTCCAATTAAGTACCCTTTAGCTATACCTAACTCTTTATGTAAAGCTAGTCTAATCCCCTCCCCCTTTTCAATGCCCCTAACTCATATATCAACCCTTTTGATCCACTTCTCCAAGCCTTACTTATGAAAAATAAAGGTTACCTTAATTAATTTTAAAATAATAAGAATTAAAATTCTTTCATATGCAGACAATTTGATGTCAACTTTGTGTGGATTATTTTTAATTTTACTACAATAGAAAAAAATTATAAGGCAAGATCTTATAGAAATAAAAGCTACTCTTTGTAACAAACATATCAAATTTGATAATATGTGACTCTTTGTAGATTTTAATTTTAACATCTATATAGATGTTCATTCATTTTAACAAAAAAGTACATAGATTCAACACTTGCTTATTTCTAATATTCGATTATGTGTCATGTGTTTTACCTATATTTCACATGGTGCCTATACCAAGGTAAGAAATCACTATATAACAAGGATGACAACATCCATAAAGCGAAGCTCTGAAATGGAAGGACAAACAAACTTTAACACTTGTAGATTGTCAGAACTTAATTAGCAGAATATTAATGCATCAGTACAAAGAATATTGTAAGTAAATTTGTTGCAAACTGCCTAAATGGATGATACTGTTTAAGGACATACTAACATTTTTGGGACTTGTTTATAGAGATGCTTTACTTATAACATTTTACCTTGTTGCATAAGAAATCAGTTTTCAAAAAAATCTGAAGAATCGGATAATTTTAATATACAAAAATTTGTTGTCAAAAAAGTTAAAAATCGACATGTTTCAAATGGACATACGGACATTCTGGTATTAATTATAGAGTTTCTAAATTGTACCTAACTACTACAGGAATCATCATGCAAAGTTTGGAATCGATAGGACAATTCTAACCTGTTTAAACTAACGAAAAGAGCTAACTCTCTGTGACGAACGTACGGACGGATCGACCCTAATTATAGAAAAGCTTCGATTTTAAAAAACGTTTTTTAACCTAACTTAAAAATCTAACATCTTTAAATATTAGAGGGGTTGTAGCTATCATGTATAACAAAAACAGGATGTGTGTCTGTGTGTGTGGGACTTCTTAAAAACTAATGAAGGCTATAATACTTTTTTTTAATTTTTAAGCTAAAAGAACAATTAGCTGTTTTAGATAATAACCTTTAAAAAAATATTCTACAGAGAAAGTACAAAAGTATAGTATAATGAACCAATAGATATAGTAGATCTAGATGGTATATCGGGCCCAACTTAATAAGGAATTTCCAAAGAGTTATCTTTATCCCAAAAAAGTTAACTATTTAAAGATGATTTCTTATATATGTTATGTTGTATGCTTTACATCATGTGAGGGAAGAAATTTTTTAACCATATGATTAACCTAAGCAAAGGCTTATCCTAAGAAAGACTATTTATAGCTGATTCATTTTGCGAATGATATGAAAGGATAATTGCTCTTTCTAACCAAATTCTGTTTACTTTCTAACCAATATATGGCAGATTGATCCTCCCCTGTATTCCTATTGGCTGAATTTGGGAGTATGTATCTATATTATACCTTTTAATAATTCTTACTTGATAATTTCTTTATTGGTGTTCCTTTATTTCTTCAAAACTTGAATGACAGCTTTAAATGACTTATTTTTGATTAAAGTATTTTTTGGCAATGCTTCGCCTATCTATTATTAAGTGTTGATTTAGGGAAAAGAACACTGAAAACTTTTTTTACTATGAAAGAAAATTGCTAATAAAACATCACAT
This sequence comes from Acartia tonsa, assembly GCF_053477335.1. NCBI lineage: Eukaryota > Metazoa > Arthropoda > Copepoda > Calanoida > Acartiidae > Acartia > Acartia tonsa. Next base: position 32,061,898 of record NC_137262.1, on the reverse strand, counting down.
GTTTTATTTTTAACCTATTTTTAAAACGTATATAAAAAATATACTATGACACCATTAAAATCAGACTGCAGAGCCTAAATTTGAATTAAGTCCCCAATAAACTTTTTTTGGGGGATTTAAATATTAATTTTTACTGTTGCCGTGGTCATTTTGACCCAAGCAAAAGGTCTTTTTTTTATTTGGGTAAAATTCGTAGCTTTTAGAGTGTTTTGCTTCATAAATATTGTATTCTGGCATAGAGTAAAATTAGGCCTTATGATTTTACTATAAAAATTCACTAAAAAGTTAAATAGTTACAATATACCAATGAATTAACATTGACATGTTTGTGTTCGTTCACCTATTTTAAACACATAAAAATTGGCTGTGAAGGGTTAAATTTGATGACAAGATGACATGATGTCAACAATGGTTTATGCAACACAACAAAATTATTTTTGACACATATACAAATATGATATAAAATAAGATTATTCAAACTTATTTTTTAAAGTATTTTTAAAAAGTATGTATCTTTTAGGTGCATAGTTTTCATTCTTTTCATTTTAATTAAATAAAAATTATTTAACTACATTGTAAATAAGTCACTTTGTGAAAACACTCTTTCGGAAATTATGAATAGTTGAAATGAAACAAGGAATCTTATTGGTTTAACTTTAGCATTATGTGTTTTATTGTATTACGTTAAATTTTTTACTGAAATTGATTGTTATAGAAAAAAAATTATTTCCATCGAACAGAGTAGAGTTTTTTTATTATTGTATTGATATAAACTGAATCATATAAAATTGTTCTGTAAGAAACAATTTAACCCCAAACTAAAAATTGCTTTTGCTTCCGTCAAAATGATCACAGCAACATATAAAATTAATTTTTAAATCCCCCCAAAAAAGTTTATTGGAGACCTAATTCAAATTTGGGCTCTGCAGTCTTATTCTACTGGTGTCATAGTATATTTTTGATATATGATTAAAAAATAGGTTAAAAACAGTTTAATAGAGAAAGAGGGGACAATGGGCTATTTATTACTAGCTTATACCAATAACGAAATTAATTTTTTTAAAATCACAAACATGGTTTTCAGCTTTATTACATTTGTCCCCAACATTTCAAAATAACAATTTCTTATTTGTTGGAATAACAACATTTTGAAAATTTGATTGGTTGTTTCATTAAGTTGAGTGTTCAAACGTTTCAACACTCAATTTTAATTTACAGTAGGTGTATTTTTGTGTATCATCATTGGGGCTGTACATTAGTCTACTGGCTTTTGTCTTATCCCTGCTAACTTTATACCTGAGCTTGATCTTTAAATCATTTCAATGGTGCACGGGGTGGTTTAGCGCACCATTGAAATGATTTAAAGATCCAGCTCTGATTTATTTCATTTGTCCCCAACATTTTAAAATAATGTTTTCTTATTCGTTGGCTTAATAACTTTTGGGACTAGTAAAATTTGATTGGTTGTTTCATTAAGTTGATTGTTAAAACGTTTCAACCATAAATTTTAATTTACAGTAGGGGTATTTTTGTGTATCATCATTGGGGTTGCACATCAATTTATTGGCTTTTGTCTTATCCCTTTGGATGCCTGTTTTTTTAACCTTTCTTTGTGAATCTAATAACTTTTAAGTTTGAGGGGTAGCTGCTATTTTAAATAACAAAAATAGGATGTTTGTCTGTGAGCTGGGACGTCCAAATGGGGGGGAGGGGATGTAAACCCCCCCTCCCCACCTTCCCCCCAATAAATTTAGGTGTTTTTAAATATGGCTACGGCATATAACTAGGAGTTGAAAAAAACCTTTTAAACTCTACTCTAAGGTTTTTTGAAAAGATTTTTTAATTCCGACCATAAACAAAAAAGTTAGCATTTTGGGAGTTTGTGACCCACCTCCCATTTTCTGTGGGGGGGGGGGTGGAAAATATTCCTCCCAAAAAGTTGTATTTTGTCCTAAAATTTAAAAAAAAAAAAATTTTAAGCTAAAAGAACAATTAATTTGCTGTTTTTAAAAATAACCAATTAAATTCTATTTGTTTGGCTTCAAGATTGCTTTTTTTTATGTAAAGTTGTACTTGTCATGAAAACCGTACATTAATTTGTAAGTACTTCTTGTCAACCCCCCTTCCCCTCTCCTAACATTTCTTCTTTTTGAATTTTTACCTGCTTTCTCTCCATTTAAGAACACTTTAAGTATACCTATTTCTTTATGTAAGCCTTCCTTAAAGTTATACTTACATTAATTTCCTTTCTTTATTGTCTACCTGCTTTCTCTCCAATTAAGAACCCTTTTAGTATACCCTATCTTTTTATGTAAGCCTCTCCTAGCGTTTCTTCATTTTGAATTTTTTTGGTTAAATAATGAAGTTAATTTAGAAAGTTTATGCTGAAGTTTTTTATGCATGGAAACTTTAGGCAGCTTTGAGAACCTGTTTTCCTTGAATTTTTGAAATTTTAAAAATTGTGTATTGCAGTTAAGAAATTTTGTTTTGGCTTATTTATAAAAACGTTTCCTAGTTTTATATGTATGGCTAAGCTTAACTAAAGTGTATGTAGCCTTTCTCAATGTAAAATTTAGGTAAGCCTTATAAAGTAAATTAAAATTAAAATAAAAATCATAAAATTAATGTTTTATGGACCAAAGATTTTTCAAGTTTACTAAAGTAAAAAAAAATGATTAAAGAAAGATCATGAATTAATAGTATTATACTCATTGTAATAAGTTTTTTTATATGTCTCTTTGTAAAATTTAATCTTAATAATAATCTTTTTTGTTGTTTATACATTTTAACCAAAAAGGTTTTTTAAATGTTTAGCATCTGCCCATTTGATTATAATTCATGATTCGGACCATGCTAAGCAAATTGCGAATAAAAAAAATTATCCTTTACAAAATATTTTGAAGCAATTCTTATAAATCTACTATCTTTAGAGGGGTTTATGTATCTTTAGAGCCGAAAGATAGAATGTATGTCTGTGTGTGTCTGGACTAAGAACTGCGCATGAAAACAGTTTGTTTTATTTAAAAAAAATTTTTTAAAGCAAGAATAACAGTTTCCTTTTTTTACAAATATAACAAATATAAGAAGCTTCCATGAAAAGAAACCGATTTATTCCAGAAGCTAGCGAGATATTTTAGACACCCTTTATTATATCTCTTTTTAATGGCCCTTGAATTTTTTACACTTTACTTTATTTTTAAATTTTGGCGTATATTAAGGAACATCTATGAACATATCTTTCATTTGTAAGTAGAGGAAATCAGGGATCTAAAGGGATAAGACAATAGTAGACAGATTGATATTCCGTCCAAATTGAATTTGGGGATGCCTAGGCAAAATTTTTGCATTTAAATTTTTACACCCCTCCCCCTCCCCCAAACATAAAAAAGCTTGGACGTCATTGTCCTGTACAATTAGTTATTGAAACGGTTGGATATTAAGATTAATAAACATACCACTTAGAATTTTGAAAAAAGTCCCAACAGTTATTAAGCTATTGAATAAGAAAACGTTATAATAAAACTTTGGGGACTAATGTAATATTTTAGAAAGCCCAATGACCCCTCCCTTCCTGGATTGAATGAGAATGTGTACTTGCTTTCTACCTGACTTAACTAGATAAGATACCTTTATATATTTTAAGTATACCTAAGTAATTTTATGTAACCCTAATTAAATAATTAAGAAATAAAATTTAAAAAAATATGAAAGACAACTCTTAATTAGAGCAAAGTTTTTTTTGTCTACATAAATAGAAAAAAAGAAATATTATAGATAACTAAAAGTGTACTCATTGTAATAAATTTTGAATTATGCCTCTTTAAATGTAGAATGAAATGATCACATATATTTTGTTGTTCATTCGTTTTAACGAAAAAAATAATTTGCAAATGTTTAGGACACCTGCCCATTTCCAATATTTGAATATGATTTGTGTTTTTTATATATATTGGGGGAGGTTAATTTACCATATTTTCTATTAAAAAAAATCACCATATAAAAATATTTTTAAGTAACCATTCTTTATAATTAGAAAAATCAAAAATATCTTTAAAGAGGCCTTAGATGGTTACTTGCTATTATTTATAACACAGATAGGATGTATGTGGCGGAATTTACAAGGAACCGTGCTCAAAAACTTAAAAAAGATAGGAATATTTTTCCAAAATTTTAGTTAGAAAAACAATTGGCTGTTTTAAGACATAAACCAAAAGGTACTCGTATATCATCAAACCTGCTTTTTCTTGACATAGCACAGTTATGGAATCTCAACGACAAAGATTTTTTTATCCAATCTTGACAAGTGAGGTATTTTTGGAAAGAGGAATATATATAGAAAACGCCTATGAAAATTAGAAAATCCGCAGAAATCATATTTGCAAGTTATTTGCAAAAATCTGCAATGCTAATTTGCAAAATTAATTTCATGCCTTAAATGACTTATTTAGAAAAAATCTTTTTATGAAATGTGTTTATTTATAAGTTTAGAACATACTTAGGGCAAAAAAAATTTCTTTAGTGTTACTTTTTTCACCTTATATATGAAAAAAGCAGTTTCTCACATTTTATGATAAAAAAAGGTATAGGATCAAAAAATATGATTTTTCTTGATGTAAACACAATAATTGACATAAAATCTATCATCCTAAATGTAAAAATCAGATATAGAATCCTTTTTTAGAGCTAATATAGTGCAAAAAGTAACCAAGACATTTTTGCAAAGTATGAAAGTCTGAAGAAAATAGTTCTTTTTGCTTTTGATATACATATCAGATAAATGTATATAAAATTAGTGATTGAAAACTATAAAACATGTTATAAGTTTTTTCAACACTTTCATTGATTAAATTGCACTTTTAGGTTTAAGAATTACCGAAGTAGTGCATAAAAACTCTTTTTATGATGTAATTAAACAAAATAAATGCCAAAAAACCAACTACAAAATTGTCTACTGCATTATAAAAAACGCCTAATTGTTGATTTGAATTTATTTTGTTTAATAACTTAATAAAAAGAGTTTTTATGTGCTACTTTGGTAATAAGTAAACCTAAAAGTGCATTTTAATCAATGATAGGGTTGAAAAAGTTATAACTTGTTTTATAGTTTTTGATCACTAATTTTATATACATTTATCTGATATGTATATCAAAATCAAAAAGAACTATTTTCTTCAGATTTTCATACTTTGCAAAAATGTCTTGGTTACTTTTTGCACTATTTTTGCTCTAAAAACGATTCTATATCTGATTTTTACATTTAGGATGATAGATTTTATGCCAATTATTGTTTTTACAACAAGAAAAAAAATATTTTTTGTTCCTATACCTTTTCTTATCATAAAATGTGAGAAACTGCTTTTTTCATATATAAGGTGAAAAAAGTAACACAAAAGAAATTTTTTTTGCCTTAAGTATGTTCTAAACTTATAGATAAACACATTTCATAAAAAGATTTCTTTATAAATAAGTCATTTAAGGCATGAAATTAATTTTGCAAATTAACATTGCAGATTTTTGCAAATAACTTGCAAATATGATTTCTGCGGATTTTCTAATTTTCATAGGCATTTTCTATATATATTCCTCTTTCCAAAAATACCTCACTTGTCAAGATTGGATAAAAAAATCTTTGTCGTCGAGATTCCATAACTGTGATAGCTTAATGTAACTAAGAACAAAATAGGAACCCCTAGTAAACTTTATAAGGTACCTTAAACCTTTCCTAAGTCTTACTTGACATTACTACATTTAGGAATACTTAACAATAACTAAGAAACTCCAAAGGTATACTTAACTAAAAGCTTACATAAGCCTGACATAAGAAAATACCATTAGGGACACTTATCTTCGTTTGTGATTCTCACTAATATTTCAAAATTTAGTTGTTTTGTAAGAATAAAATTTTTAGGAGTTTATTTGTTTTATAAGCTTTGAATATCAAATAAGGGAATTTTACTAATCTCAAATCTTTTAATGGACTCACAAGTTCGCGGGGTAGCGTAGCTTTTATATAATTAGTGTAAGTTTATGTACGTTTTTCTGTCTATGAAATTGTCTTATAGGCTGCACGTATGTGGATCTTTATAAAACCAAATTTGCATGCTATATTTTTCTCACATTATACATAGTTTACTGTTTTATTTACTTTTAATGGAAAAAATATTTATAGCTTGTTATTGCTGCGCTACATTCTAATACATAATTCTCCTTTTTTGTACATATGTATACAAATATGTTAACAAAATTCAACAAATATTTCTATAAAATCTTTCGAGGAATTTGTTCAGATTTTTAATCTTTCAGTGTAAAAAACAAAATATTTAACTTATAATCAATATAATTTATAACAGATTTTAGTATTTTTTTGCCCATATAGAATATATCATTTATTGAAATAAAACGCTACATCCTGTTTTCTGTGTAAATATATATAGTGAAATCTTGTAAATGGCCGATCAATAGGAGGTGTGCTACTAGACAACGGCAAGTTTAAGGCTATTAAAAACCAGGGATCTAAAGGGATATGACAATGCCCGACAATTTGATGTACATCCCCAATGATGATAAAACAATTACCCTTCTGTAGATTAAATAAGTTGTTGAAACTTTTGAACACTCAACTTAATTAATCAACCACTCAAAATTTACTTAAGTCCCCAAAGTTTTTAAGGCAACGAATAATAAAACGTTATTATAAAACTTTGGTAATAAACAGCCCATTGGCCCTCTTTCTCTGGTAAAAATGCACATTACACTCTATGGTTGTTAAAATAGCAAATGAATAATCTAAAATATCTTATTACATTACCTTCATCTCTGAACAAAAATGATGTGCACTAACCCCCTTAAACCATTCAGACATAGCCCTATTTTTTGCCAGACATAATCGACTTTTTGCTTTCACAACATAAAGATGAAAAGAACATAGTGTTTCTGCAAAGTAACTAAAAAATATTAAATTATTGTCTTTCCTATATATCATCCTATAATGTATCTCTGAACCAAGTTTTAAATTTGCTATAAAAATATATGATTACGCGGCCAAACATATTACATACAAAACTTGTGTGTGGGCAATGCATGGTAATAGAACTAGGAATAATCGGTGTTAGGTCAAGATTCGAACCTATTACCTAACCGACATGACAACGAGCGAATTCTTTAGGTGTTATTCCAAACTCAGAAGATTTGTATATTGCCTATTAAAATGGCGTCATACTGGCCTACCATTGGCCAATTAAAATTTATTCTATACTAGCCTGTCATGGTAATTTTGTCTGTGAATAGGCCTATCATTGGTAATTTGTTTTGTTTGACGTCATTATGTTACAGTAGTGGGCAAAGATTTTAGTGAAAAACAGACATGTTGATCTATGCTATACTAAAACCTGATATAAAAATTGCGCTAGATAATTTTCTATTTGGTTTTGTAGGACGAACAAAAAATAAGTTTGATAGTATCTATTTGATCTATCTTTAATAGATGATCAAAAGCAAATTACAAATGATGACATTCAAGTTTTTTGAATTGGAGTAACAATACCGCCCCATAAATGGACACAGGGACAGGGATATTGCATCTGCAACAAAACTTTCATACTAAAAATTTTTTATAGACTAATATGGATATATTAACAGGGGAAAATTTGTCGTCAAATTAGGTTACTAACACAGAATTTGTGTATTAGTCAGTTCGTTGATTCTGCAGAATGGGGAGGGGATGTGATAAAGGGTGTTTGGAGGTATCGTTATTTTAGCCAGCTGCGAGTATTACTTTACTATAATTCATGGAAACTTGGTGCAATATCTAAGTAGTAATATATCGATTAGAATAACGAATGACAATATTTTTAGTTTTGATCATTTTCACTAGAGCAGATATTTCATAGGTGAAATTTTTTTTTTAATGACATTCATGTAAAAGGCATAATCTATTGCTATTTACAGCTTTAGTTTATAAACAACCATTGTGCAATAAAAATTCTAAATATTTAAAAGTATTTACTATTTAAAAGTAATTTTATAAGCACTTGTTGTTTCAAATATTCAGATTTATTTTTACATTGTTAAGCAGAATAATTTTCTCTATCCATTTTTAAACTCTTCTTTACGTAGTGTTAACTTAGATGCTTTACGTACATATATCTTCGTTTATTTAACTTTAAAGTCATTAATTATCAATTAAAGAATACGATCAAACTAGGAAACTAAGCTTTACATAAAAAAGGCAAAAAGATGTCATAAATATGATTATCTAAAATTTACATTTACATTAAAAAGTAATATTTGTATTTGTAATAATAGATGTAAATAAATAAACAAATTTTGATTAGTCTATCTTCCCTAACTCTGATTTAATCTCTATTTTAAACTCTTTCTTCTCTATTATAAACAACATTGATGCATAGCATTTCTACAATCTAGAATTTTAATATTTAAGAATAAAATCAAAATGGATTGTTATTTAGACCAAAAGTGTTGTCAATTCTAGTAACATAGTTCAATATTATGGTTTTATGTTGACCAGGTTGGAGGCATTATAGTTTCCATATAGTGCTACTACACTTCTGTATAAAAAGTTCTGGTTCTTATCATCCTTGTTTCTGGTGGTAGCTAACAGTTTTGAATCTCATCGTATGATCCTTATCTATCTATTTTCCCAGCCAAGATAAACTGTAAGTGAATCAATAATATTTTTAACTCCTCTATTGTAGACAAAATAAAATATTTAAAAGATTGTTTTGAAAAAGAAGTCAAAAAGTTGTGTTTTTATTATGTGAACATAAGTATGTAGTTACAATGTCATTAGAATATATTATATTATCTATAACCAATTTGTTTTAAAGCCATAATGTAGTAAAAAAATGCTTATTTTAAAAAATATTACTAAATTTATTACTTACTAAAGTATTACTAGCAGGAAGAAGGGGATATTGGACTTGAAATTATTATGGTACTCAAACTTTAGATAAAGATGATATTATTCCAAATTAATGATTGAATTCTTGAAAGTACTATAACTTTGCAATTTCATTTTAAAGTAGAGAGTAAATGTGATATCTTTAAGCTTTAAAAGAAGAAAATATGGTTCTAATCTAACATAATTATAAAATGGCTGAGGCACAATCTTTTTTTGCAGATGTTATGTAATTCTAAAGTGGCCCAGATTTCTTAGAAATTATTATCTCTACCCTTTAATCAGACTTTTGCAATTTTCATACTGTCAAAAAACGAGTGTTAATATGGTACTGCAAAAACGGTTTTCGATAATCTTTTAGGCAAAATAGTTTTTGGACATTTTTACATTGAATTTCTTTCTAATTCACATACTCCCTGCAATATAAGCATACATCGTTTGTCTTCGTTGTTATGTTACTCACTAGCCCTTGGTGAGAGTTGAGGAAAAGAGGAAGTCGCCAATCCACAACTTTAAATTGTAGTTTTAAATACGAAAAAGTTTCAACATCCGTTTACAAAGGGAAGTCCAGTAAGTCATACAGTGACAATGCCTAGTGCCATTTCCATTCCAAAATATTTTTTGGTATTTATTTTCTAGGGGCTATTTTTCTTGTGGTAACTTATCCCAAAATAGTTATAAACCTTCCAGAAACTATAAGAAGGTACATTGTAAAAAAAGAACCATATATGTTCAGCTTTTAGCGTTAGGTTACAGACAGACACACACACACAGACACAGATCCTGTTACTATTATATAAGGATTTCTTATAATACAACTTATTTCCAACAAAGGTAGATCAATTTAATTTATTATATTGTATGGACATTTTTAGAAGGAACATGCCACCAAAAAAAGTGTCTAATTTTTCTGGCACTCTCAGCAAACTAGAAATGAAGAAAAGTGCATAATCAAAGGACTTTCAAACTATTTTTTTTTCTTCAAAGCTTTTAAAAAATATGGACAGTCAGGCAGTATGCTTTTCGAATACAAAAATATGTCATATGTAGATTTAAAACTTTAGATATTAGGTTTAAAATACCTAAATAGTTAATAAATTAACTATAGAATGATATCCTTTCAGTATTTAAACTTAGTTTATTATCACAGATAAAATAGGCATGTCTGTTAATCAATATAAACTTGAAACCAAAATGTTTTACTTTGCCTTTATTTTATATAGATATACACATTTATCATACTTTCATTTGATGTAATGGCAGCGCAAACAAAAATTTTAAAAATGTTGAAGCTACGCTCTGACATCCTTGTTTGCATGGCTCATTTTTGGAAAGCAATTTTAGCCATAATTGAAAAAAATAAGATAAGCTAATAGAGCAAATATCAAATCACTAAAATGTATAACATGTAAAAGAAAATTCAATTTCTGCTTGTTTGTTTTTAAAACTTTGCACTAATTTAGCTTTACTTCTCCACTAATGAGTGTTCTTGTTTTTCTTTTCCCAACTTCATTTTCACTTAAATTTAAAGTTACATTTTCTTTAAAAATAAAACTTTATTTTAAGTATCTGCATTTGCATACGTATTACAAAATAGGATAAAGGGATGGATAGTTTAGCAAAGAAAATGTTTACATTTAAAAATAAATGTACTTTAAATCAATCTTCCCCTCATAATTTTGTATGAAATAAGACTTTGGTTTTACCTGGGAGCACAATCTCTAATTTTTGGATATTAAACTACTTTTTTCCCAATATAGTATGATGAAATGTGAAGTATTACAGATAAACTTTACAAATTTATGTACCTTTACACCTGAAAAGGTAGAGGGAGTATGTTTTATAAAAAGATTAAAATTAAAGTAACTCTAGAGAGAGCACTGCATAGAATTTATGTAAGTGGGTGATGAGGGTACATGCATTAGAAACTCAACATAATATTGTGTCAAAAAGGTTTTAATATATCAAGCAAAATTTTTGTTTAACCCTTTACTCCATGTTTTATGCCTCTTCTCCCATCAATTGTTATTATGTATGTGTGTGTAAAAGATATAAGGCTATGATTACTTAATCTATTGTGTAACAACTAATATTATTAATATTGTCATCCTAGCAGCTCCTGGATACCAGCAAACCTGGCAGGGTCATCCAGGCATCTCCCAGCTTTCTTTTAAATCTTCTTTCCTAAAATTGAACATTCTTTTATACTTCTATAATAAAAAACTTAAAGGGCATATTTCTAAATAAGATTTCAAGAAGAATTAAGTGAAAATAACCAAAAAATTATTGTTTTTTTTACACACCCTATACACTTAGGTAAGGGTAAGAACTGTGTAATTTAATATCTTTATACCTACTTACTCTTGTTTTATTGCATATTTCAGACACTTGATACAACATTTACATTAGAAATTTTGCATTGGATTAATAATTTTTTTTAATATAAAAATTAGATTTATTCTTTTTAAAATTATTTTTACATGATTCTAAATTGAATAGTAGTGCAGTTAATCATTGATTACGATTAATAGGCATGATATAAATAGTTGACCCCATTTTTGGTCAAACTTAAAAAGGGATTTTTTGAAGACAAAAACTGTTGTTAGATTTTGTTATATTCGAGAAAAGTGCGACGAAATTTGAGAAATTGAGACGAATTTTTCGACAATATAATTTTGAGAAAACTAACTTAATCCAAAGAATTTCATAACTAACTTATTTTTTGTTTTGTCATATGTTTCACATTTTATGAGGGAAGAATTTTTTACACCAATTGATACCTTTAGTATTCTCATGTTGGATAATTTAGAGAGTATGTCTCTAGGTTATCTCTATTCTGCGATATAACCACCTAACATCCAACAGCCAACAATAATTAAGTACATTATTTCTATTAACAAAACAAATATTTTTAAATATTACTTCTTCACTATTATGAGCGTGACTGTCCTTGTAATTCTAAAAGTCATGAAAACACTTTCTTTAAAGAAAAAGGAAAATTAGATTAATAACTTTCTTATAAACAAAGTAAAGAGTTAGACAACGTAAGACAAATATTATTAGTTATGTTAAAAGGTAATGAAATTAACTAATAATGAATTATTGTAACCATGGTCCATTCACATAAAAAGTAAATGTTTAAAACTTTATATAAGACTTTGATTTTGACCAAGATTAAAATACTTAAAACCCGAGGCGACCAGACAGGGGGCGGTGGTGTATCAACTACTCAAAGATACTTTCTTAACTTTTACGTGAATAGGTGCATGTATCAACAACCTAACACTGAAAAATTCACCCCTACAACCCCACAGATTTTCGTTTAATTTTCACCTCGCAAAACCCTCGACACGCCAATTTTTTAAATCTTTGCAAAAGCCGCTTTAAAAAAAAAAAACAAATTAGAATTCCTATTCCATCTTATGCCATAAAAGGACTATAATTTTGTTAGCTTGAGTTTTTCCATCTTTAATTAGGTTATACTATGGATGGCATAAATAAGAAAACAACATTTTTTTATTTGTCTAACAAATACTATTTTTCTAAAAATAAATAATGTAAAAATGCACTACGATGATAGTATTATTGAATTACCACAAAAATATTTTAATGTAAAAAGTGTCTTTTGAGAGCAAGGAAAAAAGGAATTTTATAAAATTATAATATTAGTCAAATTTTCCATATGGTATTAATGCAACGGTCTAGCTGTTATAATTATTTCAATATAATGTATTTCCCCTGAGAAACAAACTGATTTTAGTGGAGCTTTGCCACTAAAAGAATGACAATAATTTCTTTTAAAATATAATTAGAACTAATTATAAACCAGAAATTTGTTATTCAGGTGTTTAACTTTAGAATAAAAGAATCTCAATCTTATTTTGAAAATTAAAAATATTATTTATTTTCAAACACATATTTTCCAGATAAAAAAAAAGATATTTTCTTGTAATAAATGTGTGTATTTAATCCCAATAAACTAGCAACATTTTTATTCTTCGTGTTTTGTGTTCTATCAATGAAGTAAAGATTTCATATTAGCAAAATCTTACACAGTTGCAAAAAGATTATATGTAAAAAAAAGTCTGTGTTAGGGTATTTTTTGGTCCATTAGTTCATTCAACTTTGTAGTATGTGTGGGGAGTAATTTACCTTTTAAAACGTGGTTATTGCGGATTGGTAGCCACCTACATTCTCAAGTAAATAAAGTAGGAATTCAATAAACAAGAAATTGTGAAAAATATTAATGAAAGTATTTTCAGATGTTGCTTTGATTAAACAACTCTCATTTTAGTGTTTGCTTTTAGCAAATATGGGAATTTGGGTGAGCAAAAATATCATGTTTATACAATATTGTAAATTTTGTAAGAACATGAGTAAAATTCAAAAAGCTCTTGAATGAAACTCATGTAAAACTGGTGATATTACCATATCAACAAATTTTCCTTTTTGTCATTGTAAGAATAACATTATTGTATCCATTTAGTTGTATTCCCTTTGATAGACATATTATATTATTAACATAAAAATCGGAAAATTAGGTTTTTGCTTTAGCATTTGAATAATCACTTTGACTACTTTAATTATTTGATTCAAAACACACATAAACCATTAAGATGGTATATAAAAATATGGAGAATGTTAAATAGTTTAGCCCCCAACTTCTTTAAGATTCATGATATGATATATAATTTTAATTTGACTTATTTGCTGTTTTGAGTTAACTCTCCCTCAGGTATCATCAATCATGACTAAAAGGAAAAATCTGTGAGGTTTTCTCAAACTATCTGACAGAAAATAAATATACAGGGATATAGGTATAGGTTTCTCAAACTATTTGATAGAAAAGAAATATACAGGGATATAGGTATAGGTTTCTCAAACTATCTGATAGAAAAGAAATATACAGGGATAAAGGTATAGGTTTCTCAAACTATCTGACAGAAAAGAAATATACAGGGATATAGGTATAGGTTTCTCAAACTATCTTATAGTTAAGAAATATACAGGGATACAGGTATAGGTATCTCAAACTATCTTATAGTTGAGAAATATACAGGGATACAGGTATAGGTTTCAAACTATCTGACAGAAAATAGGTTTCTCAAAATATCTGATAGAAAAGAAATATACAGGGATATAGATATAGGTTTCTCAAACTATCAGATAGAAATATACAGGTATAGGTTTCTTAAACTATCTGATAGAAAAGAAATATGCAGGGATACAGGTATAAGTTTCTCAAACTATATGACAGAAAAGAAATATACAGGGGTAAAGGTATAGGTTTCTCAAAATATCTGATAGAAAAGAAATATACAGGGATACAGGTATAGGTTTCTCAAACTATCTTATAGTTAAGAAATATACAGGGATACATGTATAGGTTTCTCAAACTATCTTATAGTTGAGAAATATACAGGGATACAGGTATAGGTTTCTCAAACTATCTTATAGTTGAGAAATATACAGGGATACAGGTATAGGTTTCAAACTATCTGACAGAAAATAGGTTTCTCAAAATATCTGATAGAAAAGAAATATACAGGGGTAAAGGTATAGGTTTCTCAAAATATATCTGACAGAAAAATCTTTGTATTTAGAATTTGCACTAATATTGATGGTTTAACCATTTTGGGGACTATTCTTGAATTTTGTTTGGTTGGTTCAAAAAGTGTAATGTCTAAACGCTTAAACCACTAATTGTAATCTACAGAAATTTTGTGTATTGTCATTGAGGATGTACATACATTTATCGCCCATTGTCTTATCTCTTTAGATCCCTGAATTTTCTATTAATTTTTAAAAAGGTTTCTCAAAGTATGATAATTTTTAAAGAGAAAACCAAAAATCTTATTTACATTCCTCCTTCATATTCCTGGAAATAGGGGGCAAGATGTTTAATGTTCAGTTCAGATGTTTCTATTTGTAAATGTAGGGACCATATTCTAGAAACATATTAAGATCTAATGTTTCTATAAAAGTAAATGAAGGGACCATATTATAGAAACATGTTTAGTTTTAATTTTTTATTTGTAATTTTAGTGACCATATTCTAGAACTTATTTAGTTATTTACTTTCATTTATTCTTTAATTGCAAAAAATAATTTCCAGTAAGGCTTTGAAAACGAATAAGATCCGTTGGATTGGAACTGGTTCTCAGCCATAGTGAAAAATCATGTACAGTATCAAATAACAGAAATTTTTAAAGAATGCTAAAATAAAAAATCTAATATACAGACTAGTTTTGTTATCCTGGGCCTCAGCTCCGAACCATCAGGGCTAAAAAAAACTGGTATGAATATTATAAAAAAAAATATTTTTCATTTTAATATCCATGGAAAGCTGTCTATTATACGATGCGATAACATAGACTATTTTTAATGCTATACAACATATAATTTCAAATGAACGTAAAAATTCCCTATTTTAATCCACATACCGAATAATCACTTTCCCCCCTATTGTCTATCCTTGAAAATAATACATTAAAATATTATAAAATGCTGACACAAAACAGCAATTTGCAAATGTGCATTAACAAGGCATATCATGTCTCTATGAGTGTACTTCAGCAAAACCTAATATACAACACTTAACAGACAACCAACTGTTTGAATGTACGACCTTTGTTTTGAAGGAAATGAGTTGCATCTGTTTTAACCCAATAAATTACCCTTATCTACAATTATTTGTGTTAGTGTAGCGCACCTTTAGCAGCAGAATCAACCATTTTGAACGTATTTAGTTATGACGCGGTGTTGAGCCGAGATTCAAACCTATCAACTCCCCGACGACGAACGTATGTTTCTTCTGTAATGTTAGAACACCACCTAAAATACCATCTCGTATTGATCTGTAAATGGATAATCTGTATTTAATGAAAACTTTAGAGTTAATACTGTGAATAGAAAAGTGATCCGTCAAAAAGAGTGTTCGAGCAAACTAGTTAGATCTAATGGAGAAACTTTTTTTTACATGTCATAAACTTCGGAGGGCTATTTGTTATTCTTGAATCCTAAATTTCTCCATGTTTCTACTTTCCTCCCAATTTTACTAAAGGATATAGAATACGTGGATATATTGAAAGGGGAAAATTTGTCGTCAATTTAGGTTGTTATGAACCTTGATTTATTGATCAGATCATTCTTACGGTAGAAGGGGAGAGGATTGGATAAAGTGGTGGAAGGGGAATTATATTATTTTAGCCAGCTTCGAGTATTACTTTATTGGAGTACATGCAAATCTGGTGCAACATCCAAGTAATAATATATCGATTATTTTACAAAATCTTTTTTTCAGATATATTGTAAAAATCCCCTGTCATAAAAAAACCATGGTAGAGATATTGAAAAAAGTTCCAATATTACATCTGGCGATATTGAATACACAAGAGTAAAACTAACGCTCAATTATTTCATACCTTGGGATGTAATTTTTTATTTTGATAAATTTAGAAGTAGTTTATAGTTTTAATGTTGAAAATTAACAGTTTTTATCCTTGCAAAATAGTTTTTCTTTCAATATCCAAATCCCCACGTTAACCTAAGTCATTAGCAATCACCAAAAAGTTTTTTTTAATTAGGCTTTAGCAATAGTCCAAGCCTTGAAATAAAGTGTTTTGATAATGAAGTAGAATCCTTTTTTTGTGTAATCACACTGTTATAGGGTTAATAATGTGTCTTCATGTTTAGGTTAGGTAAGGACAGAGTAACCTTCTTCATAGCAAATAGTAGTATATATGTTAATAGTTTCATTTTATTATATTTTCTTACAGAACTATTAGTAACAAAACTTTTTACAATAGTTTTGATGTTCGAAAATTTTAAATTAATATCTATGAATTCAAAAATCTAATGTAATATAATATAAAGTCAAGTTTTTTTTCTAAATTTTAGTCTACAAGAGACATCTATATAAATACATAAATACTAGGATTTAAGATTTAATTTATGCATAATTATTTAAATTAGGCAGGTTGCCAATAAACAAGAACAAATTTGTTGCAAATAAAGGTAATCAAAACTTAAATTAAAGTTTTCTTACCATCCATCTAAAACATTAGACATCTAAACAATTAAGACATCTAAATATTTTAATTAAAACACTCAAATTTATTTTGTTTAAAAGCCACTTCACATTGAATTTTTAGAACATTAGTAAGTTGACTTATCATCATACAGCCAACTTAATATATATGTTGCTTTGCTGTTAAAAAATAAATGCTTTCCTATTTATTTACCTCTTTGATCTCATTAACCCAAAAGGACATTCAGTTTGCAAATATATTAAATGTTTTTTTTTTATTTAAGACACTAACGCCCATGAAAGTAATTTAGTTTGCCAGTTCCCTTGTACAAAATGATCTTTGCAACAGATGGTCTGATTAGTCTACAATTTTTGAAACGATAATTGTGTTTTCCTAGCTTCTTGGGGTAAGTGGCAAAGTTACTTGTTATTAAAGTAATATTTCCAAAAAATATTTCTAATCATCTCATGGGTCCAGGGAAGGTTTATAATTATTTGTTTGGAGGGATAAACTACCCTCCATAGAGAAATAGCCCATAAAAAGAACCCCCCCCAAAAAAAAAATTAAAGGGGGGGGGGGGTTAACTTTTCCCCTTCACCTCAAGTGCCTTTAGCGGCTTACACTAAAGTGATCTTAAATAGTTTTTGAGTTGATGTCACTCTACAGTTTCAGCCTAATTTTAGAATATTAAAGATCTTAATAAACAATATGTATAAAAAAAACTATATGTTGTCTCTTTTTATTGGGCCTAGCTGCACCTGTTTACTAAATTAGTGCAAAGATTAAATTTCACTTGCAGTTTAAACTAACTTTAAATACTTGGACAGGGATAAGTATTAGGCAGAACTGGTAAATGTAGAAGCTGGTGATATATTAAGATAAAAATATTCGGAAATAGTTCCTTTCATGGCAACTCCCCTTACGGGCCATTTGTCGTATTTTTAAAATGGCTTTTAATTAGTTATTTTAGGTTAAGTTAGGTGATTGCCCTGCAGGGTTAGGCTATTGGCTCTGCAGCGTTACAGCCCCCCGCAGGCGCTAGAAATAGGAAAAAAGCTACTGTGAAAATTCGAAGAATCTCCCCTTAAGGGATGTTGCCACGAAAGGGACTATATCTAAATATTCTTCTAAACTTGTTTCCCTAAATTAACATCTAACTGGGTTTTAGAGGTTTCTAGTTGTCCTGAATAGTAAAATTCATGAACCTAATAGGCAATAAATAAAAAGATGTCCAATACTGACTTTTCTTTTTTGTTTTCATTGAATGATGTTCGGTATTAACTTTAATATTCTAAACTCTACAACTATTGTTATAAGTTAAGAGGAATCACTTTTTATTCATTGTACTGCAACTGGCAACTGGCATTTTTAACTTCTTCAGTTTTGATACTATGCAAAGAAAGAAACTCTTGTCCTTATACTGCCTATACATAGATTCATTTTTTCTTTATATTATATTTAGAATACATATCCTTGTCTGTAATGTTGCAACTAACTATTTGCTCATGTGTGTCTTTACTCTATGTAAATTTAACCTGGTTCATTAGGAATAATTTGTTTTCAGAATACATATCCTTGTCTGTATTGTTGCAACTAACTATTTGCTCATGTGTGTCTTTACTCTATGCAAATTTAACTTGGTTCATTAGGAATAATTTGTTTTCAGAATACAAATCCTTGTCTGTAATGTTGCAACTAACTATTTGCTCATGTGTGTCTTTACTCTATGTAAATTTAACCTGGTTCATTAGGAATAATTTGTTTTCAGAATACATATCCTTGTCTGTATTGTTGCAACTAACTATTTGCTCATGTGTGTCTTTACTCTATGCAAATTTAACCTGGTTCATTAGGAATAATCTATAACCTCTTTCTTTAAATGTTATCTAGATTTGATAAAGTTCATCAGGCAATAAAAAATTGCCAATCCAAGTGATTATGTAACATTCACAAAAAAACCTCAAGATTTTAAAGGGGGGGGGGTGGTAAGGTCTTTGTTTTAATTTAGTAGCACTTCAGGGTCAAAATAGAACCGCAGATATTTACGTATCCTCGCAGGGATAAGGCATAGAGATAAAAAAAATTCTTCCCCCCTTCTTGTAAAAAAAACCTTTCTTTTGAAGTCTTAACTATGCATTATAATGAATTTTGTCTGCATATGGGCCAGGACATAACCCCTACTTTTACAATTGATGGTACACGCTGTCTATAAAAAATTAAAGCAAGATCCTATTGAAGCTGCAAGTCTCCTAATTTGCAAGGAATTTGAAATTGAATTACAAGAATGACAATATCACTTCTCCTTTTCCTGGGTGTTCATACAACACAGAAAATATTATTACAGAATTCAATTATATTATTTTCTACCTACGAGAAGACCACGCCCCCTCCCCTCTCTCTATTTATGCTTAACTTTTTGAAAAATAAATTAATAATTGTTTATAAATATCTTTAACTGTAATAGTTATTTATCACATTATTTACCGACAGCTTTCCGCGGATATTAACATGAAAAATTATTAGATTGTAACCAGTTTTTAACAACCCGAGGGGGCTAACGAAACTGGTGTTAATTTTATGATCTTTATTTAATATTCGAGGAAAATTGTCTGTAGTACGATGCTATCTATACATGATTTTCAGTATGGCTGAGAACAGGCTTTAACACGGTGGATTTTAATCGGTGTCGAAGCCATACTAGAAAAAGGTATGCTGCTTTACATAAACACTTTGTTGTTCTTGTTTTGATATTAAGTTTGTGTATATGCAAATAAATACCTGCAACTCAATTAAGGAAAATGTCATCTGAAAAGTTAAACTAAAACATGAAGCTTTTGTTTAAAATCTATATACTGAAGTGACAGGATGTCTATGTGACTGTCTGTCTGTACCGAAGGATCTAGCTAACCGCTGAGGTGATATGGTTCTCCTTCACAATGTAGCTGAAATATAGCTCCTGGTAAGGTTTATAACTTACTAGGAGAGATTACACCACCCTCCCAAAAGAAATTGTTCTAGAAAAATATGAAAAAATGGGTATAAAAACCATTATGTCTCTATTTCTCATAGGATTTTATCACAAAGGATCCATTCTCTATATTAAAGACTACGCCCCTAGAGGCTTATGGGGCCACTTTAGAGTGGATCCTTTGTGATAAAATTCTATGAGAAATAGAGACAAAATAGTTTCATAATTGTCTAAACATATCTATTACTATTCAATTCAAACTAAAGCAAGTCTGCGCTCAAAAAAATAATGTACAAAAAAAGTTCATAGAGGTACAGGAAGCTTAATTATATTAGTATTTTTATCATGGTTGACCTAAAAAGGTACAGAATGAATAATATAAGAAAAACTAAATACTGTATAATAAAATAATTACATGAGTATTTATGGATATAATCTTGACCTTTTGGCATTTATTCTAGTTTATTTACATCCTCGTAATAATTAATTTGTCTGGATTTTTAACTATACTTGGTAAAGATTTATGTCTGTTTTGATTTTGAAGATTCTCCAATCTTTACTTTTGCTGCCATACAATTGATAAATATTTTTCAGTGTCTCTGGTTTACTAGTTTGATAAAAAATCAAAACCTGACAATCCAAACAACTATCTTTTATATTTCATGCTTATTAAATATTTCAAGTATTAAATAGCTTCTTTCCATCTTGCATTCATCCAATACAGTAAAAGTAAAGCTAATTATTATGCTATATGTAAAAGTGTGTGCATTTACGTCCGTACATGTTTCACATTATCAATTTTTTACAACCACCGATTTTTACACTTATACTGACCTTTTCGCTTTTCTCCACTCTATTTATGAAATTTTGCAAAATTGCAATATTTTTAGACTTACATATTTATGTCTTGCCTATTCAGTTCTGACACTCTAAAAGTGTAAATGTTCGTTTGTCCTACCATTCCAGAGCTTCGCTTTTATGTATGTTGCCATCATTGTTGAAAATATGAGTCACAAAATAGAGTTGTAATATTGTGCGGCAGTGAATACCCACCAAGAAAAGAAGTAGCTTATAAACAATAATCTAATACTTGTTCTCTTTTAGAATATGTATAGATAGTGTTCGTACAATAGAAATAATTTCTTAAGATATTGTTTTACTAATATTAATGCAGCTATAACAAGGTCTATTTAAATTACGCAATGATTAACAAAGTCTTAAGTTAAAACATTGCTTCTTGAACAAATGATTGTATTTCTTATTCTTAATTATTGAGTGGCTCTTCAAGTATTGTTTGTAAATCGATCGGATATATCCTAGTCCAAGAGTAGCTTCGCTTTTAAACATTATCATGAGTTCCAATAAACTTTGACATATCTGCTGCTTTATCAGATTTGTGACATTGGAAATAATATAAAAAAAAATTTTTAAGAAAGGTTATAACATACTAGAAGGCTAGTTTTAGCAATATTTTTTGCTTATGTCATAAAAAAGAATAATTTTCTAGTATTTTTGGGCATTATGTATAAACGCAAAGGAATATATATTGCAGGTTTTTTCTCTTATTGTTGGTGTATAACTATACTGAGTTGATTATGGGTGTCTAGGAGAATAATACCCGTGAGATTACCTTCTATACGCAGGGATTTCAGGGGATAAGACAATTGACGATAAAGTAATGTAAGTCCCCAATGATGATACTTATAATACCCTCTATGTATTAAAATTATTAGTAGACAAGATTTAAGAAATGTCCCCAAAACCAACAAATAAGATATCATGCTTGTAAAACATTTGGGCACAACTATAATTTACAGACCAATGATCCCTACCTCCCGGCCTGACTACAGCCATTTTAAAATGAGAAAAGTATAGTACTGAACTGCTACATAAACATGGCATATGTATTGAGTTTAAACATTTTGGCCAGCTAAAAATACTTCTTCTGAAACCATATCCCTATAAATCCCTGATGAAAAATAGTGTTTTATTACAATGTTGGTGCTTTTATTTAGTTATGCAAACTATTCTTTATTATGTTGCGCAAAATTAAACAAATAACACACTGTAAAGTAATATGAATGGTATTTCTATTGTTTTATTACTGAGGGAAGTTTCGTTATTTTAGCCAGCTACAAGTTCTACTATATTAAAGTACATGATAATATGGTGTAAGACCCATGTAATAATAAATTGGAATTTTTGTTATGTGCAGTAACTCTAAAGGCATCTTTTCCACTCACTCTGTTATTTTGTATTGGCTTTCCTTATTTGATTTCTTTCCATTTTTCTATACTTCACTTTCCTTTCATAAAGCAATCTTGATTTACTTTTTTTTAAACCGAAGGGGGTGACGTTCAACGCCCCCCCCCCCCCCGACCGTTAAGGATTAAATTAATATTTTATTTGAAAAATTAGTTTGGATACACATTTATCATTTATATTTGGTTGTGTTTAAAAATCTTAATGATTTTTGTAAGGAATAAGTTTTGTAGAGAATATAAAAAAGAAGTTTTTACACCATAAATTCGGAAGAAGGTATCTTTTAAAATCAAATAGTAAAACTTTGGGAGAAAAAAATACACACAAAAAGAGAAGGAGAAAAAATAATTGAAAGAATGAAATGACATTTTTAAAAAGCATATTCGATCACATAGACATGTATAACTTGTATAGTAGCATCACTTGAAAAAAAAATATCTTTTTTTTTTCCAAAATTGCATAAAATACTTAAATTTAAAACCATTAAATAAATCTGTTTAATTCAGTGCAAACTTTCAGTTAAACACCAAAATTTAAACTTTTCATTCAAATATTTTTTCTCTCGTTAACTAGAAAGTTTGTCAATCCAAAGTGTTTATGCAATGAAGCAACCTACCCAAGAAAGATTTGTAGCACATATACTTAAAGATTAAGTCATATCCGTATGTTCATCTATGTCTATACATCTCAAGATCTTACCGACCTAAAATTATTTTATAATTACAGGAATCAAATAAAAAAATCAAATGTTTATTTCACACAATATAGAGGAAAAGGTTATAAAAAATGCAGTTTAATATTGGGTTGCCTGTTTGCATCCTGCGGGGCTCATGATCTGTTATTTGGGAGACCATGAGCTCCGCGTACACAATAAATTTGAATTTATATTGGATACTTAATAATCATACACCCACGAACTAAGACTGGTATAAATTTCTTTTACAATGAAAGCCCCAATTATTTATAAAATGAAAGTGTACTAATTATGGCTTACACAAAAAGTTCATTTATTATGTGACATTAAATATTAAAGTTTTGTGGCATTTCATAATTTCAAGTACCATTGTATTATAACCATTACAGCTGTTTTTAAATAAAATAGTTTAGCTTATTTGTAAAAACACTAATTTTGTCAACGGATGCTTTTAACAGAAAAAAACTGTTGAATAGAGAAATAGAGACTTTTAGCTGGAACATGACAGCTTGTCAATCAATCCAACAGCAAAAATAAAAAAAAACTTTAATTCAGTTTTTCCAATTTTTCAAATTTTTAAATTAACTAACTTTGCAAATGATTTTGAAATAGCAAATTAACATTTCGTTTTCCTTTTTCAAACTACAGTTTATCTCTATTTCAAAATTGTTAGCATATTAACTATATATCTTTTTTAAGATTGAGTTGATTTCATTGAATAAAATATCATGATTATCTCACTAGAAATCATTTATTGCTTATTTAGATTTTTTTTTCCTTTTTCAATCTTATTTTCAAAGCTGAAGTTAACAATATATTGTTATTTTAGAATTTTAAAACCATATTCTAAAAAAATAAATTATTGATGCAATGTTTTATTACTTCAAAACTGAATTCCATTAGAAACCCATATTGATCATGTAATGTGTAACACCATTCTAAAAGCAAAAAATTTTGGAGCCTTTGTGTATGTAATAAGAACACCAAAGCTTAACAGGATAATTGTGGACAAATATGTGTATTTGTGCCCTAAATAAATAAGGATTTGCACTTGACTGAATTTCAATACAATTACCACATAGGGTAAAAGCCACGAAGATAAAACCTCAGATAATATAGACTAAATTTTTATATAATTACTACATAGGATAAAACCCACAAAGTTAAAACCTTAATTAATAATGACTGCATTTAACTACAATTGCCAAATAGGATAAAGCCTACTAAGATGAAACCTTAAATAATGATGACTAAATTTCAATAAAATTACCACAAAGGATAAAATCCACAAAGAATGACCTCAAATGATAATGACTGAATTCAACTACAATTGTCAAACTAGATAAAACCAACAAAGATAAAACCTCGGATAATATTTACTAAATTTCAAGAGAATTGTGAAAAATTAAAGAACATCACAAAAAATAAAGTATATGTCTTTTGAAGCATGGCATACAGACAGAAGGGCATAACTATGTGTAGACTATTGCGCATGTGTCATAAATCTACACTGACAATTTCAACTGCAAAAGCTATTTTCACATTTTCTTAATAGCTCTACGGACTGACTGACTGACAGACAGACAGAGATAATTTTAGAGTATCTTCTCTATTAAACAAGGATGACAACATCCATAAAAGCGAAGCACAGAAACGGTAAGACAAACGGACATTAATACTTGTATAGTGTCAGAACTAAATAATCAGAATATCAATGTATAAGAGTCAACGCAAAATTGTAAGTAAATTTGTTGAAAAACAGATTGATTTAGGATAATGTTTATGGACATACTTACATTTTTAGGACTTGATTATAGAGTTGCTTCGCTTATTACATTATACTTTGTTGTCCCAGGAATCAATACACCAAAAACCAGATCAATCGAATGATCAGATCACATAAAAATTTGTTGTTAAAAAAGTAAAATAATCAAAATGTTTAAAATGGACGTATGGACATTTTGGTGATGATTATAGAGTTGCTACGCTTTCTAAATCGTAACTAACTATTAAAGGAATCACCATGCAAAATTTGAAATCGATAGGACAATTCTAACATGCCTAAATTAACGAAAAAAGCTATTTAAAAAAGTAAAAAAAATCAACATGTTTAAAATGGACGTACGGACATTTTGGTAATGATTTTAGAGTTGCTACGCTTTCTAAATCGTACCTAACTACTAAGGGAATCACCATTCAAAATTTGAAATCGATAGGACAATTCTAACATGCCTAAATTAACGGAAAAAGCTATCCGTTACGGACGGACCGACCCTAATTATAGAAAAGCTTCACTTTTAATAATTATAGAAAAGCTTCGCTTTTAAAAACAGAAGTGTACTGAATATAAATCAAATTCAGTTAATATCAAGTTAATAACCATGGTATAATTTTCTACATGGGTTTTTATCCAATATTAAATACAGTTGTTTTGGTTTTCAATGAAATGTACAACAATGTTCTCTCCTCATTTTAGCTATTTCTATCTTTCTCTCTCTCTCTTTTCTACCCCCCTCTGCCTCCTATAAGAAGCTAACCTATACTATATTTCCTACTGTTCGTCTGTTTTGTTTTAATGACAGATTCCTATTGCTGATGAGCACTTACTTAATGACTTCAATATGATTAAAGACAGTTTAGATAGTGTAAAATAAGAAAGCTTCTGCAATATCTTGGAAAGATTTTACGAAAAATTAAGATTCTGTTCTAACAAGATATAAATAGCTGATTTTGAAAATATTTGTATAAAATTTGTATGATAATTTCCTCGATCATTCTCTCTATACTGGTTTTAAAATTTCAAGTTTGGCTGTGTTGTTTTACTACTTAGGTAATATTGTCACCCTTGTTCTCTTTCTGTTTGAGTACAAAGGACTATTTAAAACCGCAGATTTGAACCAGATTTGATTTGCGTGTATATATTCATTATGTCCTTCATTATACAATAAATATATACCGTTGGATAGGTCATACTGGGACATATTATGTCTTGTCATAATGGTGTGCGTTCCAGGGATCTAAAGGGATAAAACAATGACTGATAAATTTATATAAATCCCCGATGATGAAACACAAAATTGCCCTTATGTAAATTACAATCAGTGGCTGAAGAGTTTGAACCAACCAATCAAAATTAAATAAA
The DNA here is from genome assembly GCF_053477335.1 of Acartia tonsa. NCBI lineage: Eukaryota > Metazoa > Arthropoda > Copepoda > Calanoida > Acartiidae > Acartia > Acartia tonsa. The sequence goes on along the minus strand of NC_137262.1, from coordinate 32,035,885 downwards.
AGTCCCCGTAGGTAATATTATAAAACTTTGGAGACTAGTGTAATAAAGAGCCAAATGTCCCCTCCCTCCCTGTAACTATGCATACTATAAAAGTGTCTTAATTAGACTTATAAATCATGGGACATATATATGTAATGGTACTTCATGACCTAGTAAATTTAAGTATTAAAATGTATCACAAACACAAGATTAAGCAAATTTTACAGAAATCTTAAGATTAAATAACAAAGATTTTTGGCAGCAAAACTACCATTTAACAGTCTGCACGACAGTTAAATATCAAAGTAATTTAATACCAAAACAATCTTTATTTATAATTTGCTACTTTGAGTAATTTGACTTGAAGCTCTGTATTCGAACAAGAAACAAGGACGCATAAATATTTTCTGAAACCATTCAATTAGCTAATCTAGGCTTCTTTAAAAAGCTATATACTGATTTACGTAGTTTTTTAAAAAGTTTAAAAATATTATCATCTATAATACAAAGTAGCTTGATGTCTGTCCATCCGTCTCTTAAGATCTCGGTAACCACTTAACCGATTGGATTCTATTCTTCAGGGAATATACCTACTGGTCCTGTAGAAGTTAATCAAATAATTTAGAGATAATAACTTTACTGAGTAATCAATTATAAAAATTTAAATTGGTAAAGTGCAAAAATGAATAATTGGAAACTGTGCAGTGAAAAACAGGTTTGGCAGCCGCAATTATATAAAAAAATGACGTCATACAATACAAATGCTCAATGATAGGTCAGTATTTGTTTTACCATTGGTCAATTAGAATGTACACTGACCTACCATTGGTCATTTGTATTGTATAATGACATTTTTAAAGGAAGAAATTTCCAAATATTAACAACAAGTTTGACCATAGGTTTCTTTTGAATACCTCACGACGTTCAAAGGAAATAAAAATAAAAAAACATTACGCAATCGCAATTTCAAAATTTGCAGCTGTTTAACCCTACTGCAAAGGTATCTAATCTTAAACTGCATATAAAAAACATTATACTGTAATAATTCAATATATCAAATTGTAAGCGTCCAATTTATTCGGTCACGTTATTCAAATTAAAATTCTGCAATATCTTACGGGATAAACAGATAAGAGTAAGACTAAAAAAATATGTTGGACTGTCCTCAACCGTGTTATACTAGAGATATTAAGAAATGTGCATAATTGCTGTTAGAATGATAATCTACACTCAACTTCTAGACAAAGTCATGCAATCCAAAAGGCTTTAGTAATGCAACATTCAAAGAAATTATAATATTATCATTAATGATAAAAATTTTAGCATGCTATTGAACAATTATATGTATTTTATCTAAAAATTCTATAATTCTTAAGGTTTTTTGTAACGCAAATATAATAATTCCTTTATCCTTTGCAATGTATTATAAAATTGCACTTATTATAAGCAGGGCATCAGAAAAATACGTATTATCCCTTCAACATTATATTAGACTTAAAGTATTCCAATTTATATTTTGGCTTTATTTTAATAAAACATGATTTCAATAGGATCCTAGAGAAGTATAAAGTTGTATCTACTGTTGCATTGTTAGACGCGTGATATCAAAAAAAAAGTGAAGATAAGTCGAAATATTAGCGCGCAAAAACATTTAGTAAAAAAGTAGAGCGGTAAAAGCTATAAGTAACTCTGTCCAGAGGTTGAGGACCCTGACCCGATTTTGTATTGGTTCTTTGAAATCAGCAGCACCAGGAAATATACACACAGCCGAGTCCTACAAATGAACAGAAAGCAATATGCGCTCAGACGAAAAGGGTCTCGTCAATTTAAGCCAGTAAGTCTGGATTATACATCTATAGTATACGCATTTATTTGCAAAACAAATTTTAGACAAATGTTGTGGATTTGTATCCTATAATAAACGGGACAGTGAAGAGTTTAATTGTTTGGGAGAAGAAATGGGTGGTGGGGGGTATAGGCTAAGATAAACTTTAAATAAATAGGAAAATGCAACCAAAATTGGTGAGGCATTCCAATATACCTTGCGGCATATAATTTTGATTGGCAAAAAATGACATTAAATATGATTAATAATATAAAGATATTATGGCATTCATAATTTATTGATATTTTTTTTCTCTATAGATTAATAATAGTGGAACTACTTTAATAATACATTAGGCCCAAATAGCTGTATTACAACGTTGATAATAGTTATTTATCGCGCCATATTATAGACAGCTTTCTGCTGATATTAAAATGAAAAATTGAAAGATTTAAAACTGGTTTATTAGCCCCTAGGGACCAAAGACCCGGTCTGACAAATCTGGTATTAATTTTATCATTTTTATTTTAATATTTGTGAAAAATTGTCTGTAATACGATTTTTCAGTATAACTGAGAACCGGTTCTAATCAATGCATTTTTGACTTAATTCACCCTAGTTTCATGGTATAGTTATGATGCACATAACCATCCTTGTAGAATATATACAATCTATCAAAGAGCTGAAAAGTCAGTTAAAAGAAATTTGCATTTTTCTGTTAAAAGAAGATTATAGAGAACAAGGATGATTTTATCCATAATTAGAATAGAAGTAACAAATAGACAATTTCTTCGATGAAATAAGTCCAGTAAATATCACATAGTTTTGTAACAAATTTTTAAACTCTTGAAAATGTCAAAATGTGTATACATTTATGTGTTTGCACTTAGAAACTTATCTATAGAACAAAAAGATATTAATAAAGGTGCATCTCATTATAAAACTGAAAACTGTGTAGGTATTATTCCTACGGGCTGATTTAAACAGACTAGTTTTATAGTATCTACGCTCCTAATAAAGAAAGTCTATATCGATCAAAACTTTTAACTTTGTATTCTTATGTTCTTTAGGACGTACATACTAAAACTAGTTATATAGCAGCTATGCTCCTAACTGTAGTAAGACTATAGAGGTGCATCTCATCTATCAAAAGTTGGGACTGAAGTTTTGGGGGCAAAAAACAAAAGGATTAAATTAGAATCTGAAGGGAGAATAGAAAAGATGATCCATTGCTTGGTGCTCATTCAATGTCGCCAAAATTCTCTGTTATTATATCAGCATAGGACTACAGGTCGATGATAGATATGTCATTTTTATGTTTCCATATGCCCCGGACAAATTAACACACAACAGTCAACCAACCATTGCATTGGTGTGTAAGGACAATACTTATATGCATCAATCTTAAAACCAATTTTTGATATCAATGTAATTACTAGAATAGTGTTATGGGATAACAATAATTTGATTACAGCTCTGTGTGCTAAATTTTATTTACATTAATTTTTAATGTCAAGCACTGTTTAATAATAACATTTCAAAAGAGAATATTCCTAATTCTTGCTTCCCCTCTCACCATTAAAACCAACATTAAGAATCAACAATTTATATTTTCTATTATATATATATATTGCTGTTTTTTTTCTACCACAAATGAATGGGATAGAAAAACTGTTTATATAATAATGCATTTTAGATTAGATAATTTAGGTGAAATGATTTAAGGAAATTTTGTAGATGAAAAACAAGGATCACATTTTGCATAAAAGCAAGGGATGAAATAAAAATAATTTTATAATAATAATTTTAACTTTATCTAAGACTCACTTCTGAAAGTGAAATGATATTATAAATGAATTGATATAATAGTATGCCCTTATCGTTAAAAATTATAGGGCAACAACGCTTATAATTGCGTAGCAACAAGTAAAATAATTGGTTTTTAGTACTTTCTTATTATTTAGATAATATTTCACTTTGAATGTTTAGCTGTCTATTAGGATCTCCACAACAGCTAAACTGTTTTTTTTTCTTCTTCACATTTTTTCCGTTGATTGTCATAGTCACAAATACAACCTCGCCTTGAGGCTAAGAACGCAGCAGCTTATAGGTCCAAAAGCCATTCATGTTTATGACAAAACAAAGAATTTGGCCTTTTTATTTCAGTTCTAAATGTATTCCATACATATCTTAACAAGCTGTAATTAAGCCATCAAACAAGGATAGAAAATTCCAGCAAGTGCTAACAAAAAGGAAAAGTAAAACATATATTTTCCTATTTGTGGAGAAATGTCAATAAACAATACTATAAATAAATATACTTTATATAACCCTATATCAAACCCTTTCTTACTGTTAAAATTAAATTTCTAAAAGTATAGTTATAATGTCATAATTAAAATGTCATTACATAATTGATTCAAAAGATATTTATAAACTTGAGGTCAGATCTAATAACAAATAGAAAATAGGTCAACCTTGACTGGTTTAGTCATAAATAACTTTATAATTACATTCATGATTTATGGACAAACAAACTTACCAAATTGTAGGGCAGGACCTTAAAAAACAACAAATATGAAATAACCTAAAAAATACTGTTATTTGACATATCTATGGTATTTAACCTTATCTAAAGTTGATCGTAATTAGCATTTAATTGATAGTTTATTATAGGCCCAGTACGTTGGATTGTGAAGAGTATTGTAAGAAATTGAATTGAAAATAAAAATCGTATTCTTTTTTATATATTTTTTCAGTTTTTGCAGAAATCCTTGACTTCCAAGCTATGATGTAATATTTAAGATTAAATAATTATTCTTTGATAAGTAACTTAATTCATTGACTAATAACGGCTTCGCACCCTAGCATCTAGGAGCTCAGTAGTAGAAGTAGGGTTATTTAGGAGGCATAACTATAATTTAAAACTAATCGAAAACATAAAATTTTAAATAAAAAAGCCTAAAACCATCCCGGGTCCTATGACAGGTTTCCCTAAAAGAGAAAACTCAACCGGTTTAGTAGTTATTGATATCTTAAGCTTCAGACAAAAAACCTTGCTACTTTATATAATAGGACTAGAGGCTGCGCTCCTTGCATCTAGGAGCAACGTATTCAAAGGAGTAAGGAAAGTAGCCTTAAACTAAACCTAAATCTACGAAGTGAATAGCCTAAAACAATCCCGGACCTATACTTCCTAAAAATGGAGAAATTAACCGTTTCAATAGTGATATCAAGTCTTACGCATTATACAAAAAAAAACTTACTAGGATATCATGGTGTAATTTCATCTTTTTGCACATATTTTTTCTTCAGAATAAATCTCCCTGCCTGCAGTAAGAGTGAATTTATCCTACCTCTAAGGCAATATTAGTAGGGCTATTAAAGCAATAATGAAACGGGCTTGAATATATGTATGTAATATGTAGTAATATCCTTTGATATTCAAATAGACCCCGTTTACATCTTCTGATAAATTTAGAGATTTAGATAGATTTAAAACATATAATTTATTTACGTTTATACTGATCATTGCAGGAAGATTTTTCCAGGATGGATTCGAATCCGATTTAAATCAGCCATACTGGAAAATCGTGTATATCATCGTATTACAGACAATTTTCCAAGAACATTAAAATAAAATCATAAGCTTGAAAAAAGTTTGTTAGCCTGTCCTTCAGAAGACGAAGAAAGTCCTTCAATGACGTCATAAAAATGAGGGATGAGGAGTGGGAAAGAAAACCCCTAAAAAAGAGATGGATAATCCCTCGTTTTTATGACATAACTGATTTTTGAGGTACTTTCTTTGTATTCGTCCTTCGGCCCCTTAGGGCTAATAAAACTGGCTTTAATCCTATAACTTTTCATTTTAATATATGCGGAAAGCTGTATATAATACGATACGATAAATACTTATTCTGAACGACAGAGTAGAAAAAATCTTTTTATGGAAAATTTTAAGCCATAAGTATGTAGACACAAAAGTAGGGTGTACCAAAATTTTTTTCATATGTATTTAACTACAAATCTTTATTATTTATTATCATGTTATATTTTCTTTTTCTTACTACATACAGATGAAATATTGGCAGGACCGTTGTTTCTGTATTTTTTGTTGGCCTTTATATCTATTAAATTCAGATAGACCTAGTTTTTACATCCATAATTAGCATACAAATTTTTTATGCATATTACCCCTACTTGCCATATGCTTGCAACATAAATTTTATATACCTTTCCAGTAGGGTTTCGAAACCGATTAATAACCGCTTGATTAGAACCGGTTCTCAGCCAAAATGAAAAGTCCTGTATAGAATCGTATTACACCCAATTTTCTAAGAATATGAAAGAAAATCATAAATTTAATACCAGTTTTGTTATACCGAACCTTACGTCCCTTAGGGACAAAGCTGTCTATAATACGATGCTTAGGATAAAAAAGTTGGAAGTCTGTGTCTTGTGGTTTCGTTAAGTTTTGGGAATCTTTATATTGGTTTTGGTAAGTTAATGAGATAAAAGAAATTATTATATTTTTTTATTTATAATTTTGCCTCATTTATTACATATTTAAGTTGCAAATTTTTTTGCTAAGCAACTCCTTTTGTCGTTGCATATGTCTAAATATATGCTTTTTAATATGTATATAATATAATATATAATTCCATTTCACTTTATCTAGATTTAAAGCTACTGCGGTATTTTTGGACATAATTATCCTTGTTAAGCAAAGATAAAGTATATTTCATATAAAAATGACCAAAATATTCCCTTGCTAAAAGATGGTTCTTTTAACATTTCATGTTCCAAATCATTTGTGTAACTGGATAATTGAAAACTTGTGTGTTAATTCTTTGTTAATACTTTTATTGAAAGGTGGAGTGAATTTAGACATATGTTGGACTTAAATATTATGTAATTTTCAGGAACAAAACTATTCTCCAATTTATTAGTCTGTACGTAATGCTCTTATATTTTATGTCAATGATTATTTGCAGTCCTTAAACATTTCTTAATAATATGATAGTTTGTCCATTTTTCGATTTGCAATATAAGAAATTTTCTTTTAAGAAGACAATTAAAGTTATTTGGTTTCATATTAAATATGTAAGTCTAAATGGATGAATTGAAAATCTTACAGCTTTTAATTAAGATTTCATACAGTTCTATGTAGGTTTTAAGCTAAAATTCAAGTTTTACTCACATCCAATAAATTATGAACAATATTTTTTTAATTGTAATCTATAATAACATATTAATACACCTAATGTACTCAATTTAACTAATTTTATGACAAATAGTTTATTTTTCAGATGATATAGCAATGACTTTGACTAAGACCACCAAACTAACGAAAACGACATGATTTTTCCCTCCCAAATTGTTTCATGACTCATGTACCTAGGATATTTCTGTTTCATTTCTGGTGTACAGAAAATACTTTATACTGAGGTAACATAGCCCTGACTCTAACTAAATAAGACCACCAAACAAACTAAGAAACATGATTTCTCCCTCCCAGTTTGTTTCATGACTCATGTACCTATAGGGTATGTCTGTTTGATTTCTGGGGTTCACAAAATACAGAATATTTTATCCTATAAATATCAGCGACATATTTCATTAATATCATTAAGACAGGTAAAAATCTGTATTCAAGGGCAGATCTTAGTTGTAAATTTTGGTACAATATCATTCTAAATAAAGCAGACCCACTTTGCTTGCTTGTCAAGTCCATAGGCTCCTAAATGGAGTGAAGAGTTGAGTAAGGACAAAAAGAAGAGGAATATATTTTCTGGGGGGGGGGGGGGATTTTTCATCTTCTTAGAGCCATATCTCCAAGTTAGATAGCCTAAAATCATCCCTGGACTATTTAACTGACTTACTGACGCGATTCTAACAATAGAAAATTGTATTTCAAACAGCAATAATTTAGTAAAATTAAAGAAGCACCAGTGCACGCAAAACAACCCTTAAATTACACTTGAACAGATTAAAAAGCTCCGGCGAAGGATTGGTGTTCCATTACTTCCGTAAAATTGTCATCCTTTACATTGTAAATTGTGCATGTGTGTAGGCTTTTGTCTATGAGACTGTAGCGTCATGTCCACCAGCAAATGGTGACTAAAGGAAGCAATGTATAAATACCCAGGGTATTAGGTAAATAACACCCATCAGTCAATCTAACTTTTGAATAAACAACCCTTGCATTTCCCTGTTCAGTTGCGTATGATTATAATTATACAAATATTAGAGAGTAGATGCTTAAAGCAACCTTCACAAAAATCAGCCGTATATTTTATTCTAACAATATAATTAATTTCAAAACAATATCGGATGAAAAGATGAATTAACTAAAATAGTTTCGAAATAGTTTACTTTCTAAAAAGTCTTCGTGTGAATGTGATCGTCCACCCTCAGAAATTGCATGAGCAAAGTAATTAAACATTGACATTCACAGCAACTAATATTTGTTCTACAAATCATCAACTCAAGTTATTTATCTATCTATCTATATACCTATCTATCTATCTATCTATCTATCTATCTATCTATCTATCTATCTATCTATCTATCTATCTATCTATCTATCTATCTATCTATCTATCTATCTATCTATCTATCTATCTATCTATCTATCTATCTATCTATCTATCTATCTATCTATCTATCTATCTATCTATCTATCTATCTATCTATCTATCTATCTATCTATCTATCTATCTATCTATCTATCTATCTATCTATCTATCTATCTATCTATCTATCTATCTATCTATCTATCTATCTATCTATCTATCTATCTATCTATCTATCTATCTATCTATCTATCTATCTATCTATCTATCTATCTATCTATCTATCTATCTATCTATCTATCTATCTATCTATCTATCTATCTATCTATCTATCTATCTATCTATCTATCTATCTATCTATCTATCTATCTATCTATCTATCTATCTATCTAACTATCTATCTATCTATCTATCTATCTATCTATCTATCTATCTATCTATCTATCTATCTATCTATCTATCTATCTATCTATCTATCTATCTATCTAACTATCTATCTATCTATCTATCTATATATCTATCTATCTATCTATCTATCTATCCATCTATATATCTATTATAAAGTACAAATTAGCAGCAAAAAGCATCCTTTGATCATTGGTTAGACTTCTTCAAAAAGACTTGACAGCGTTCTTACAATCTTACACAATACTTATGATTTTTCTAGCTTAAAGTACAATTAAACTTTTAGTATTGATATAATGCAGTTTTTTAAAAAGTATTTCATTTTATGCTTATCTTATTTTATGCTATATAAGACAATGGCCGATAAATGATGGTACACAACACTACTCTTTCTGTAGATTACAATCAGTCAGGGGTTTACACTTTTTAACACTTGTGAATCAACTAATTAAAATTCAAAAAGACCATAAAGATGTCAAGCTAACGAATAAGAAAACGTCATCATAAATTTTTGGGGACATATGTGATATGTTGTTGTGATTTTGTTATAGTATCATTAAAAAGCGTTATAAATTAAATATATACATACATTTCAATATATAAAATCTCTGGTATAGTACAAATCAATATTAAAAATAATTTGCTGTCTTGCATTTTAACCAGAAGTGTTTATGTTTTATATTGAAATTTGACCATGAACCTTCTCTAGTTACAACAAATAACAACAGTGTTATCCAATATATGCAAAATCATTTTTGCAACATAGGGTCAATTGAAATATTTTTAAACTACCTGTTTTGCTCAAGGACGTCCAAGCTTTTCTTATGGGGGTAAATGAGGAAGTTTAAAGGTTTGATGGGGTTATATAATGTACCTCTAATAAATTTAGTGGAGTAAAATGAGGGGTTTTAAAATTTGAGAGGGGTAAACCCCATACTTGGGTTTTGCTTCTTAGGTTGTGTAGGTTCTAAACTGATCAAAACAAAAGATAGATGAATTTAAAGATAATTTAGATATTTTCTTAACAATGGCGATTTCATGCATAAATAAAGCTACAAAAGTTTAAATTTTAAGTTTTAGAAATAAGGAATACTACTATGGATTGTTTGCTTTGAAATGGTGTACTTGTAATAAGAATGATAGAACGCATTTTATTACAATTATCTGTTAAGTTCATCGTATTAGATTACAACACGGGCCAAAACTATTCAAATAAGTTTACACCCTCGCAAAATTGTAACCTTATTAAAACTTTTTCCATACAATAACCGTTAGAAATAGAAAGCATGGTATTATTAATATCTTTAATAATAAAACACAGTAAAATTTGCGACCAAGAAATTGGTAAACCGTGCAATAATAGATTTACTAGAGTGTATGTCCTCCAGGAATCTAGACTCTACCATAAATATATCTTATACATTTATATATTATATATAACTATTTCAATTAGGCGAGGAAACTATGCTTTTTCTTTATGATAATTTCTTTAAACAAAAAAGAATGCAAATAAATAATATTAAATGAGGGTACCTTATCCCTATCCCCTGATTACATTTTTCGTCTATTAGATTACTATTTTGTTAACCCTTTCTCGCAAAACTCAATTAAAGTCATGCATCTGACAACAGCTGTATAATCTAAATTCTAAAATAGTTTCTAACCATATTTCAACAATAACAGATGTGTTTACATAGGTATAAAACTTTCTAAACCAGTTGTGTCTAATCTAATTTTACTGAATCTATTCTCGCAATCTTTTATCCCAAACCATCCAAATAATGATAATTGGTAATATGGTTTAGGTTAGATATTAACGTAAAAACAGTAGGGAAGGAAGGGAGGGGGCACGAAACATAGAAATGATAAGGGTAAATTTTGTCTCCTTACAATTCAGCTAAATTTTCTCTAGCTAGATTTTGATCAAATCAGCTACTATTTAACTATTTTAGCTTTTTCAAAAAGAATATCAATTTACTTTTATTTTAACTAATTTTAAATCCATCTACCTTCTTAGTTATGACACTCTTAAGTGTTCTAGGTTATAAAGAAGATTTTTGAGAATTTGCTAATTAATTGCTATTGCCATTTCTGTATAAACACCTAAAATCTTAAACCCTTTACTATGTGTTACCATATATGTAACTTTTTATCCATAGTTAAGCTTTGATTAAAAGCATTCACGCATAAAGGAATAGGGTAATACAATTTTAGTAGATTTTAGCATTGGAAAATTTGATGAGTTGAATTGTATTACAATATTGGACAGTTTACGGTCAGATTATTAGAAAACAGAGAAATTTGTTTCTCTTATGACTTTAGATGTAATATTTGTACAAAATATATTAGAAATGGGACGTTAAAATACATAACATATATTTGTTATTGTTGGACAATGTATTTTTCTTCTATAAATCTATTCCTATATCCCTGTTCATAGTGGTACATGCTGAGTAAAATAATTGAATATTTGAAGCATAAAATAGGTCCATTAATAAAGGCCGCCATATCAAGAAGTATTTAAACAAGGTTCAAAAATGAACCCGCAAAGTCATTTCTGAAACATAAAAAAAACTTTGTAATATCTTAGGATTGCTTGTGAAATAAATATTTTTTATCTATACCTGGATTAAAACAGGTTTGAAAGCCAGGATGACCGATAATATATCTTTTTTACACTACTTATATAATTGCTGTTGCAGTAGCCACTAGATGTTTATATTTCAATAATGATGTATAACTTATGTAAAGATTTCAGTCTTGCTTTTTGTAAATCTGCCTATCTTTATCAGCTGCTGCAGCTAGCCGTCACATTAATATGCAGTTCTGTTAGCAATGATTTGTAGTTGCTTATACAGAATATCCTATTATAAAAAGTAGTAAATGTTTGTTTGTTTATTTGTCCGTATTTTCTATTTTACGGAAGCTTCAACAAGGTCTTGGAATATTTTTAGGATATTTCCTGCCTTTTTTATCAACATTTGATTAGAGAGCCATTTAATTTTAGGGGCACTGCCATTCTATAAATACAGTTCAATAAAATACTTTTACAATATTTCAACCTTCAATTATATTATCCTTGGTCGACACGCCTGCTTGGGAGAAAAAGCCTTAAGACAATATGAGAAACTAAAAGATTAGCTTTGGTTGCTTGCAAGGCTACTCTGCAAATTCTAAGCAAGTTAGTTTTCTAAACTAGAGGGAAAATCAAATAAAATGACGGGTAAAGGCCATACAATCAAAGGGTTGATTTCTCCATTGTCTAAACTTTAATTAGGATTTAAAGTCACTAACTTGAATAATAGAAAATTAGAAAGAAACATAATTTATGGCCGTGAAGATTGTAACATAATCTAAGTACAAAAGATGTAATATTTGATTGTAATTCAACCTTACCCCGATAACCCGATAAGTATGAAGGGTTTTGTCTGTAGCTTAACCCTTAACGGTCGGGGGGGGGGGGGGCGTTGAACGCCCACCCTTCCGGTTTTTTCTATCTAATTTTCTGTGTGTGAAAGATAAAGAGCCCAAACGGCTTGACTTTTTAAGTATGGGTATGACACATAACTGAGAGTTGGAATTTTTTGAATATCTCCATCCTGGCGGGCACAGGATGCCAGCAAACCTGGCAGGGTCATCCAGGTAAAGAGCAAAAATATTTTTTTGACTAAAACAAAGCATTTTATCATACCAAAATACTAAAAAGTCCTCTAGTAGTACATCCTGATATGAAATACAGGTGTTCAAGTCACTTTCAGGTTCCAGGTATGATCCTGCAGGTCCTGATCCTCCAGGTCTCCAGAAATCTTTGAAAGGCTCCTGTGGCCGCAATTTTTGACTTAGAGACTTCAAATTTTAAACGTAAGCTATTCTTACATGTCTACATAACGTATTAAAATTTCATGAAGATCCGCCGCCGTTTTCCCGCCGACCGCCGACTGCGGCGGCTGGCAGCTGCCAAGTATATTTTGATATTTCTAATGTACAATTTACATAAAGATAAACATTTTCTGGAAAAAAATTTTCTTCTAGCTTCAAAAATAAGAAAATTACAGCCGTTTGAAATTTTTAAGTAAAAAAAGACCTAAAAACAAAGGTTGTTAAATAAAAGGGTGAAGGAAGCGAAAATTGACTTAGACTTATAAAAGGTCGGAAATTCATTATCAAACAGGGGACTTGCACAAAAAAATTTAGCCCTCTAGCTCTAATAGGAACTGAGATAATAAGGGGGGGCGTTGAACGCCCCCCCCGACCGATTAAGGTGCGGCAAGGGGCCCGACTGTAAAGGGTTAAGATAGCAATACACGATGAACCGATTGAGTTCTCCATTAGAAAAAGCTTCATGTCCTATGGTGTTTTTATGCCATTTCATTTTTATATTTAATACTTGAGGTGGTTTAAAACTACTTTTCTGCCTGCCCCTAAGAATATAGAGCCCCTAAATGCTAGGGGCGCAATGGCTAGTAAATATGTATACTGAGAAAGTTGGGTTAAAGGATGCTGTGCTAACAAAATAAAGGATTTTTACAATCTGTATACAAAGTAAAATTTGTTTGTGACATAACATACAAGAAAAACTTTATTTATGTGCAGCATACAGCAGTTACATAAACACAAAATACAAATAAATTTACCTTTTCATTCAGTGTTTCTAAATACAATGGAATATATTTAACACATTACAATCTTTCCCGATTTTGTATTGCTTTTGCGGAACATGATTCCAGTTACGTCATATTTATACGTCAAGAAAAATATGACGTAACTGGAATCATGTTCCGCAAAAGAAATACAAAATCGGGAAAGATTGTAATGTGTCAATCTTTTAATTCGTGTTGGTTCTTTTTTCTCAAAGTACCTATCGAGCACATAAACCCATCTACATCATATCTATAATACAAAGTAGCTTGATGTCTGTCCGTCTATCTGTCCGTCTGACCGTCTGACCGTCTGTCCGTCTGACCGTCTGTCCGTCTGTCTGTCCTTAAGATCTCGGTAATCACTGAAGACACACAGAAAACTGTCCCGAATTTGTATTAATTTTGAGGAACAAGACTCCAGTTACGTCATATTTTTCTTTCCCGAAAAAGGGAAGGGGGAAAGAAAAAAAGGGAAGGGGGGAAGAAAAAAGAGATGGGAGAAAAGGGGGTTTTCCCCATCTCTTTTGAAGAGATTTTCTTCCCCCCTTCTCTTTTTCGGGAAAGAAAAATATGACGTCACTGGAGTCTTGTTCCTCAAAATTAATACAAATTCGGGACAGTTTTCTGTGTGTCCCACTGAACCGATCGGATTCTACTTTTCAGGGATTATACCTACTGGTCCTATGGTGGTTTTAGGCTATTTTCTTGGGGGGTGGGAGACCCCCAACCCCCCAAAAAATAAAAAAACCCCGACTTCCAAAATTTTAAATTTTTAAAAATTTTTGTAAACAAAAACCAGTTATTGGGGGTGGGGGAACCCCACTGCAACATGGGGCGAAGCCCCCATGATTCCCCCCCCCAAAAAAAAAAAAAAAAATTTTAATTTTAATTTTTGTGTATGCGAACAACCTAGGTTTAATTTTTACAAATTGAAATTTTTTTGTACAATTAAAATTTTTGTGCATTAACCGCACAACCTGGGTTTGATTTTACCACAGAGTAATTAAATAAAGAATAATTTTTTGAATATTTCTATTAAGGAGGGTTGACTTCCCATAACTTTATAGGGCTTCGCCCCTAGAGGCTAGGGGCGAAGCCGCTAGTTTTGAATAAATTGAAAAAAAGGGGGAAGTAGATCTTTTCTTTGTACCTAACTTTCTGGGTCCTAAACCTGCAGTACCCTAACCCTGCAAGGCTACACTTTACCTAACATGATCTAAAGAGATGAGGGGTTTTGTGGTCAACTTGGCACTTTTTGGGGAACCACCTCTGAAATAACTTATCACGGGAAATGGTATTAAAATCTTAAATCTTAAAAAAATTTCATGAAATTAAATGAGACAATTTATTGAAAATCACATTAAAAATGTATTAAAATGACAAAAGAAAATTGAAAACAAAAATGTAAACTTACAAGAACAATAAATATTAATTTAATTTTGTCCAATCATGACAAATTCAGGGATAAGGGATGGGAAACGTAGGAAAATATTATTTCAGGCCTATTTCAAGCCTAGGCCTAATAAACCAGTTTTGGGATGACGCAGTGGTTCATCCTAAACGCTAATGAAAAAGCTGTGTGTGTGTGTGTAGATAAAGTATAGAATCAAATTCAGGTAGCTAGTTTAAAGTAAAAAACATAACTTTTTATAAACCTATATATTAACCCTTAACATTCGGGCCCCTTGCCGCACCTTAATCAGTCGGGGGGGGGGGCGTTCAACCCCCCCCCATATTATCTCAGTTCCTATTAGAGCTAGAGGGCTAAAAAATTTTGTGCAAGTCCCCTGTGTTATGATGAATTTCCGACCTTTTATAAGTCTAAGTCAATTTTGGCTTCCTTCACCCTTTTATTTAACAACCTTTGTTTTTAGGTCCTTTTTTATTTAAAAATTTCAAACGGCTGTAATTTTTTTATTTTTGAAGCCTGAAGAACAATTTTTTTGCAGAAAATGTTTATTTTTATGTAAATTTTATATTTGAAATATCAAACATAAATTTCAGCGGCCGCAGCTGTATTTGGCAGCTGCCAGCCGCCGCAGTCGGCGGTCGGCGGGAAAACGGCGGCGGATCTTTATGAAATTTTAATACGTTATCAAGACATGTAAGAAAAGCTTAAGTTTAAAATTTGAAGTCTCCAAGTCAAAAATTGCGGCCACAGGAGCCTTTAAAAGATTTCTGGAGACCTGAAGGATCAGGACCTGCAGAATCATACCTGGAACCTGAAATTGACTTAAACACCTGTATTTAAGATGAGGATGTACTACTAAAGGATATTTTAGTAATTTGGTAAGATAAAATGCTTTGTTTAAGTCAAAAAAATATTTTTGTTCTTTACCTGGATGACCCTGCCAGGTTTGCTGGCATCCTGTGCCCGCCAGGATGGAGATTTTCAAAAAATTCCAACTCTCAGTTATGTGTCATACCCAAACTTAAAAAGTCAAGCAGTTTAAGCTCTTTATCTTTCACACACAGAAAATGAGATAGAAAAAACCGGATGGGGGGGCGTTCAACGCCCCCCCCCCCCCCCCCCGCCCGTTAAGGGTTAATGGCTTTTGTTAAAATGAAGTTTATTTTCTCCCAAAATTTTTTTATCTTTTACTTTAGTAATTTGAACTGCCAGAAGGCTATCGTTGGGTTTCCCTCAGACAGATTTTAGTTTGTATTATTTGCATTTTTATTAACGAGTAAAAATTTTATTTGAAAATTTCATTGCTAATTAAAATTCAAAATAAATAAATAAATATGCACTTGTGTAACATTTTTCTTTTTCTTCTTATTTAATAATTTATTCCTTTAAGAACAAACTATACATAATTAAATCACATAGTCTTGAATTATTAATATATACAGTTTATAAAATAGCACATAAATTGTTAATAACAAGCGATATTATAATATATTGTAAAAAAATTAACTAGTTATATTTGGAGACAGTTTGAAAATCAAATACTAAAATATTTTGTGTTGTCTTTATATTTCAAAACAAAATTAATAAATTTTTCAATGAGATATGTTGATATACCACCTTTATCTAATAATTTTGAACAGAATTGAGCTAAAAGCAATGTTTGAGAAAAATAATTGTTTTCATTCCATCTTGGTAGACAAGGTTCTTTACTAACTTTTAGCGCCCTGTCTTTAGCTGCTAAAATGAGCATCAAAATTTGAGCAAAATCGTCACCTTTAAAGCATTCATAAAAGATGTTAAAAAGAAAGAAATTTTCTTTAAGGAAAATGAACTCAGGGCAACCTTGGAAATAAATTTCATCTAGAAAAATAGCAAGACAATGGGCAAAGTATTTCGGGAATTTGCAGAAAAAAATTGCATGATCTGAATCATTTTTTACATAACATTTAGTACAAATATCACTATCTATTAGATTCCATTTGAATAATTTTGTACAACTTACCAGTGTGCGTATGTATTGTTCAAAAAGGAATCCTTTATAATATAAAGTTATAGGTAGATCAAGAACAATCTTAAAACTATTTTGAAAACTTTCAATATCTGGAAACCATTTTTTATCTACCTTTCTAGTTTCTATTGAAGGATGAATACTAGCAATTTTTTTCTTATGCATTTGTTTGAAAAAAAGCGAAAAAATTGATGGTGTCTCATATGTAAGATAAAAAAGAGGTTTTTCTGCATTTTTATTCTTATGCAAAGATATCAAGTTCTTTGGATACTATAATGTAATGATATATCTGTACTGTGTTGTATTGTACAAAAATTAGGGTTAAGGTGTTGTATCAATTCCGTACTAAATTTCTAAAATTCAAAATACAACATCTAATTTATAAACTACCAAATGAAAATTCGTAGCTACCTTCTTTCCCAAAAAAATAATCCCGTTATTTTTGTTTTTTCTATATGGCCCTTTTTTAATGTTTAACTCTAAGTAGATTTAATAATTAAACTAATGTGATCTAACACCATTTATGTTTATTTTTTCGTAGCAGACGAAATCATTATTTTTTCTAGAATTGTCTGCTTCTAAAATTTCTGCCAATTGGTGATTGGTTGATACAAAACAAGCCCAAATCACAGAACACTATTGGTTTAGAGCGGTAGCCAATATGAGCCGTCCACCAGTAAGGTCATTAAATTAGGCAAATGGTAAAAGTTGCATGATCCCTTTCAAAACCAGGCCGAGACCTAATTAAATATTCATAATTGCTTCTAATGAAAAAGAAAATTTTTTTTTATATTACATGAAATAAATCTGTTTTTAACTACTTTAATAAATAAACTATGGTTATTGTTCTTATTGTGGATATACCCATTCTTGTTAAACATCCTATAGATTAGTAGGTTTTGTCAAAAGCTAAAATTCTCTGAAAATGTTGATTAGAACTGGTTGTTCTTTTCAAGGAAGCTAACAATCTTATTATCAATTATACTTTTCAAGGAAGCTATATAAATGTCTTGGGGTAGTTTTAGGCTATTTTCCGGACTACCACGAACTTCCCTAAAAGCTAAGGGCGTTGCAACTATCAAAATGAAAGTGTTTAATATTATGACTGTTGAAGAAATAAGAAATGAAAGTAAATGATTGTAAGGTTCATTGTCCAACAAATTAGTGTTCCTGCAGACCCAACGCTTAACCTTATATCCCAAATGGATCACAAACAAATTTTTGGTCAAAAATAAGTTTTTTTATGCTTATTTCAGGTTAGGTTAGGTAATGGTTACAAGAGCCAAGCAGTGATATTATCCTGTAAGGAAGACAGGGCCCGGAAGGGTTAGAAATCGCGAAGCGCCTTGAAATATGTTTTGCAATCTTTCCTCAAAAATCACATAAAAGTGTATCCCAAAAAAAGCACCATCTTATTTCAGAATTGTAGGGACACTTTACTGTAGAATTAGGATAGTGAGTTATTTTGAGAATACAAATACAAAGTGTTCTACCGCTTCCATATCTATCTACATATATACAATAATATATAAATAGTCTATGATAACGTTTAAAAAAGACGAGTACGTCCAAAATAAGGAATTCCTTTGGAAACTAAAATCATAAGGATGTTTAATAATAATCATAAAACAGACAATTAGTAGATTAGTAGATAGTTGAATTAGATCAATATGACTAAAAAAGAAATTTTAAAAGATATATGTAAACCTAATGATATAGAAGGACGGACAGAGACACAAAATTACCACATGTAGATAAGCTTTGCTAAAATATGAAAGAAGCAAATTGCACATATGACATCAATATTACACAGTAAAACCATAACATAAGCTTTTCCAATATGGCTTCAAAACCGATTTATACCTGCTGGATTAGAACTGGTTGTCAGCCATACTAAAATTAATACCAGTTTTGTTACCCGGACCTTCTGTCCCCAGGGTCTTTAAAAAAATGATTTAATCGAATAAGTTTTCATTTTAATATTCGCGGAGAGCTGTCTATAATACGATGCGATAAATAACTATTACTATAATACTTGAGAAAAGAATCTAGTAGTTTATAGTCTCTGATGGTTATTCCCTTATTCTAAAGTAAAACTGAGATTAGCAGTAATTTTCTTTGTACATTTTGTAAAAATAAGAAAAATAGGGGAAATAAAAGTTTGGGGATCAAAAATGCTCATAACTCATTAGGCTTCTAATCTCTTTTAGAAAAGTTAAAAGTTAAATTTCTTTTATCAAAAGTGAACAATAAATCATAATGTTGGATCTGATGCAGTTTTCGGTAAAATGTTGCAGGGAACTATTATATCCAAAAAAAAACAAGATTACTAAGGCTGCTAGCTGCCAAACTGCTAGACTTACATATTATGCTCGCATAAAGTTATAAACGGCCAAAAAATACATATAAATTATCTGGAATTTGGAGATGCGAGATCTAAGTTTCAAAATACTTTGAACATACAGACAAATACTTTTAAAGAAAAGCTTTGCTTCTACATTAATCTTACTTTACTATCATCATAAAATTTATACCAAAGAGATATTACTCCAACTTTGATTGACAGTTTAGTGTAATTATCGCTCGCGCTTCAGGGCATAAGACACAGCTAAAATGGTCATCCCTTAGGCAATTTTAATGCACTTTTAGGCCCATTATTATCAATATACTTCCATATATGAGTAATACTGGCCTATCTATGGTAATCTATATGTGATTAACTAATGTTATATGTTTATATTAAACTTTGTATCTATTGATAAAATAACCATGTAACAATTATGTAAACTAAGTATACCTAAAGCCACTGCTACATTTACGTCATAAGCTTAACATACAGACACTGTCATGAACAGACAGAACATTAAATCCGGATAATAAGTTGTCTTTATAGCTTGTACCTTCTAAAATCAGGCAGTTATTTACTAACTCTTGAACTAAAAAGTTCTCCTCTTCTGGCTTAAAGGTAATGAACTTAGTTAATTTAGCATGCATTGTAGTTTAAATTTAGGTTCTTTAGTACTTGGCATGAATTGTGCATAGGTCTTATGTTAGGGGCCTAACACTATGCACAATTAGATGCTTTGGACTTAAGGCAATCTCTTGTCCTACACTACTTATGTTTATTATCTCCTATCCTGTATCTTTCATACTTAATTGATTCACTTGTAATGTAAATACACTTTATTAAGCCATCTTCCTTATTTTATACTTGATATACTTTTATTGTATAGATCAAACATCATAACCAGCCATTTATTCTTAGTTTAAAGCAATATAATACCATGCATGGGTATTTGTTGGACTGCCATGGGTTCAACTAAATTCGTATTATACTTGTGGGAATAAAAGGAAAAACATTCTTCACTGACAAGCCAACTTTGAGAATGTCTATGTGTATTGCAGTAAAAGTAGGATTTAAGTACTACTCATAGAAGAGCGATCTCCATATCCCAGATTTTGGACAAGCGCCCCATTCGCACTACCAAATTAATACTCGCATTAATACTCGTATAAAAAGTTTTTTTCTTGAATTTTAGTGCACTGAGAGATAACTATATATTATTAAGTAATGCTAATATATATTTCAAACGATATCTAACAAAGTATAAAAAAAACTGTATATATTAAAAAAAACTAAAAAAGAAATTTGTCTATAAATGTTGCAAAAATATTTGAATGGTCAATAATATATGCGACCATTTTCTGTGTGCCATTATGTAACCAGCATAAACCCATCATAAAAGTAAACTTAATATATTTCATGTGCGCTTCTAGTAGACAAATTACTTATAGTCTAATAATAAAAAGGTTTTAATATGTACATTATTATTAGTTAATCATATGAGTAAACCTATTATATTTGATGTGTTATGCTGTAACTATACATTGCAATTTTAAAAAAATAGATAAATCGATCATAAAATTATCTAATTTCTTAGACATGCCAAGTAGTAAGGTTAATTTTTTTCTGTAGATTAAGTTATCGATAACTTCTGAACCGATTGAGTTCCTCTTATTTTAGAGAAGCTTTACATAGGTCTTGGAAAGAGGTTACACTAAATTTATAATTTCTAGTCTTTAGATAATTTTGTTTTATTTCTCTGCCCATCCCTTCCTCTTTGAATACCAAGCACCTATGCTAAGTGCTCTGTCACACGTAAATATTAGTGTTTATTTATTGTATTGTCAGGTGTGTGTGGCTATAGTAAAAAAGTGAAGTGCGGACTGTTCTCTGCTGGTTCTAATAAACTCTATTGTATTGTCAGATGTGTGTGGCTGTAGTAAAAAAGTGGAGTGCAGGACTGTTCTTTGATGGTTCTAATAAACTCTATTGTATTGTCAGATGTGATTGGCTGTAGTAAAAAAGTGAAGTGCAGGACTGTTCTCTGATGGTTCTAATAAACTCTATTGTATAATCAGATGTGTGTGGCTGTAGTAAAAAGTGAAGTGCAGGACTGTTCTCTGATGGTTCTAATAAACTCTATTGTATTGTCAGATGTGTGTGGCTATAGTAAAGAAGTAAAGTGCAGGACTGTTCTCTGATGGTTCTAATAAACTCTATTGTATTGTCAGAAGTGTGTGGCTGTAGTAAACAAGTGAAGTGCAGGACTGTTCTCTGATGGTTCTAATAAACTCTATTGTATTGTCAGATGTGTGTGGCTGTAGTAAAAAAGTGAAGTACCATCCTTTACACACAACTTTATGGACTAGGTAAAAGGAAATTAAAGGAGTTCATACAAATCAGTCAATGTTTATTTGAAGCTATATCAATATACAACTTTATAATTTTTAGCAGCGATACTACTCTTTTTTTACACAATATTTGTCTGATTAAAAATAACTTTATGCTACAATTTTTTTTCTATTGTGCTGAAATATATTTTCTATTTTCAAGTCATCAAGTATTTTTTTAGGGAAGATTTGTTAATATTAAATCATTTTGTTCATGCATGCTTCTTAATTTGTATGGTAGTTTAGTCTTTTATAGTTTTGTTCAGGTTTTTTTTGTTAATTATTTCTTAGAGGGGGAGGAGGGGGGGACTTATTGGGACAAAGCAAAACCATTTAGAGTATCTATTTGTGGGTTTATAAAATTACCATATTAAATGTAATTAATATTCCTGCCCGTATATAATAATATTGCTGAAAGAATGAGTGAAAATATGTGAAAGGGATAGGTAAATTTGATTTTGCACTAAAGAAAAAAAATAAGAACAGATACAAATAATGGTGAATCTGTTTTTGAATTATTTAAAAAAATAACTTTTTGATTTAACTTATAATTTTGAAAGAAAAGCACCATTTCTGCTGATTACTTCTTTAAATATAAAGTTTCTTATACTTGTGGGGAGCCAATACTTTCTAAACCCAACTTTACCTTATAACAATATTGAATATTCATCTAAACTTGTTTGAAATCAGGTGATTTGGGGGTGTAAGAAACTTAATTTACAATTTAACCCTTACAGATCGGGGGGGGGGGTCATATTGACCCCCCCCCCTCTAGTTTTTTTAATGTCATTTTTTTTGTAGGTAAGATGGAGAGCTGTGACTTCATGACTTTTTAAGTTTAGTAATTATGTATCGACAGGAGTTGATTTTATTAGGATATCTGGTCTGTGTCGGTCTTGGTGTCCGGTCAAAGTCGGTTGGGCAGCACCAAAATTTAAAAAAAATTCTAAATAAATCTTAATTTCTACATTATGACTTTTGTGTATAAGGTAGAAACCTAAAATTTTTTTGGTGAATACTGAAATATCAATGACCTTATGAGAAAAGTGGTGTTATGACCGTTTGACCACACCCTGACCGACTTTATGACCGATTTTTGTCCGGCTTTTACTACAGACATATATCATGAATATCGTGGCTTCTATTACAGCTAGAGACCTAAAAATTTTTTTGATGAATTCTTGAGCAACAATAAACAGATAAAAATATTAATTGGCGCCGCCAACCGCCGTTTTACCGCCGTAACCGCCGAAAATGGCGGTTTCCGTTATTTGCCGTTTTTCGGCGATGATCAGAAAAAGTAATTTTTTTGTTATGAAAATTAAAAGTTCGTCCTAAAATTTGGTCATCCTAGCTGCAAAATTGGCCGCTCTACAGCGGTTTTAAAATTTAGCGGCTGGCCGCTAAAAAGCGGCTAAGGAGCGGCCTGACTGCTATGACTAGAAAAAGTAATTTTCTCTAAAAATACACATGAACCACCAGAAAAAAATTTTACGTCTTTATCTGTAACAGAAGCCAAGATAGAGGGGGGGGTCAATATGACCCCCCCCCCGATCTATTAAGGTGGGAATAGGGGCCCGATCTGTAAGGGTTAAGCTTATAATCAAATTAAATTATTTAGCTGTTTCTGGGATATATTGTCGCATACAAAAGGATACCTAAAAATTTGTTTATATTTGCAATTTTTAAATATTGTTAGCATATGATTCTATCTGTTTTTTGAACAATTGCTTTTTTCCTGTTTGTTAAGATAAAAAAAAGGTTTATATAGAATGGTGGTTACAATTATTATTATTACCCCCAGCTAAGCTGTATTCATAATTCACTTTCTCATGTGTGTATAATAATATGCATATTAGGCCAGCTTTTACTTTTATTTTATTATACCCCACATCCTGCAGCGTTTTTACCTAATTAAAATTCAACATTTTATTTTCAAGCTTAATTTATAAAAGCTACTTCATTTCTTAACCAAAAACATACATTAAAATCTTATTCAAATGTACAAATTCTACCTATATCTTAAAATCAAGTTTAACTCTTAAAATGGTCTATCTAGATGATCGAATCTAAAATGATTTATCTGTATTTTTAACAAGAACAAATATATTCATTGCCATGCACAGTAATTTTGATAAATAAACTTTTAAAAAGTAATTAAATTATGGTAATTAAAAAATGCAACATATATCATGAAATATGGATCTAATTAGAATAGTGGAATGCAACATATATAATAAAGTTTGAATCTGATTGGTTTTCGAAATTTCTGGTAGAAAATTGACAAAATTAATTCTTTGATATAGTGGAGTGCAAAGCGATTAACCAAGGAGATGTGATGCCATAATGGGGTAAAAAAGGGATAGACAAGCCCTTCCAATTTTAATTTTAATTGGTGTGTCGACGACCCTCTAAACCCCCATTTCACGCAATGGTTTAATAATTATGAAAGATCAAGTAAAATATTTGCGCTTATTGTAAATGTAAGTCAACAAATAATATATATAATCTACTTTAGTAGTAGCTACGCTGTTTAAATAAAATCTAACTAATATCTCCTACCAGTTAGATAGCATTTATAAATCTTATATTTAATACCAGTTTGATAGTTTGATATTAAACAATGAAGACACAGTTTATCTTTAGCCTATCTATTAAATCAGAAGGGTTAATATGTTTTCTTAAAACAGGGTCAATTTCAATCTAAGTTTCAAAAAGAAAATGTTAAATTTTTTTTTGGAGGGGGGTCATCTTAATCAAGGGGCAATTTATTTTAAAAGGGTTGTGGTGACTTTCCTTAAAAATAATGAAAAGCATAATGTAAAGGAGAATAATATCGGTTCAGTGGTTAGCGAGATCCTTTTGGACTGGAGAGACAGACAGATACACAGCACATATCCTGTTACTTTTATATAAAAATTATATAGTTATGCAAAACAAAATTATTCAATATTGTATGAACACTCATTGGTTTTAGATAAATGTGTTTGAATACCTAACCACACTAACAAGATCCAATCCTATTAATCAAAGATTCCAAAGATACTTGCAGGGAGAGAGAGGAGACTGTAGCACAATACTGATCAGTCAATCTACACCTCCCTCTACCCCCCACTATTTACAAGCTGCCGAAGTAATCATTTGCATATTAAATTTGAAGATGCAAAAAGTTTATTCAAAATTAACTTATCCCTGCATGCCTAGAGCAGGAAAATCTTGTTAGAGATTGTTGATTTAAATTTGAGAAAACTGTAACATAGAGCAGCCCTATACCATTTGAGAATCATTTATTAAGCCATGATGGAAACATCATTCATTAAGAATAAATGTCGGTAAAAATCGTTTAAAATAACTTTGTTACTTCTTCAAAAGATTTCCGAACCAATTATGTTTTCTCTTTACAGCATAATTGATGTAATAGATAAATGTTTTAAATATACAATTATTACAACAATTTTATAACAAAAAAAGTTTTTCTATAAATATCTTTAAAATTTGATTAAGTTACAACATTTTTAAAGCTACCAAAGTAAGCACCATCTGTTTTCATTTGTCATTCAGTCCCTGTTGTCAAAACGTATGGCATGCAGACTAACGTATTTCGACAAGGTTAATTAAACCATCCGTATAAGTAAATTTTGGCTATTAGTTTATTTTGGTTGTTCAGAATAAACACTAATTTTCTATTAAAATTTGCAAATCTGTGATGTTTGACAAACTGAATGGAGTAAAAATTACATCTTTTTGTGGCTTTTATTCAGTCAAATTGAGTTAGGTCCACTCAACAACTTTGATAACAAGGATGATTTTGTTTAGAAAAACGGCAACCCTTCATCACTTCTTTAAAATGATTTCTTTGCTGATTCAATGAAATAAAAACCTGTCATATCTTCAAAGATGCGCTTAGAAATTTGAAATTTATGTATTACCATTGGAGATGTACATAAATTTATCGGATATTGTCTTATCACTTTAGATCCCTGAGCTATGTTACAGTAGCGGCAATATTAAAAATATTTTTGACTAATTTGTATTAGAATAATCTATGAAGATGCTGCACTTCAAAATAATTTTGTTGTTTGACTGATTTGCAAAAGAATATATTATAGAGTTGCTATGCTGCTAGGTTTTTCTTCTTGCTGGTTGACTGACTTGTGAAAGAGCACCGACCATGTATTGAGTTTTAGGTGTGATTTAAAAATAGCTAAATCCTGATAAAATGTCTGGCTCTAGCTGTTTTTAAAGGAAGCCTGCGCAGGAAACACACCCTCATATAAACAATGTCAATATTAAATTTCACCCGTAGGTGAATGGATGTAAAATTATTTGAAAAAGATTTTCAACTCCCTAAAATGTCAAAGATGCCTATAACTTTTAGTTATTAGAGCTGTGGCAGTCTTTCAGCAGTTAGAGCAGTATGTTTCCAGCAGACTTCCTTTAATATTCTAATATCTATGTATGAGTTATGTAATATGAAATAAAAAGAAAATCAACATAACATGGAGTTTTTAATCATCAATATTAAGAAGTATTTCACAAATTTGTGAATATATGAGTTGAAAATATTATCTAGTTTATATAAACACCAAGAACTATTCACATGTCACAAATTTGTGAATATATGAGTTAAAAATATTATCTAGTTTATATAAACACCAAGAAGTATTCACTTGTCACAAATTTGTGAATATACGAGTTGAAAATATTATCTAGTTTATATAAACACCAAGAAGTATTCACATGTCACAAATTTGTGAATAGATGAGTTGAAAATGCAAAATTCATTTTCACTATTCAATTTTTTGTACTAAACTTCTTTTTAAACCCTCAGAAAGTTAGTGTTCATAAAATGTATCAATTCAAATAGACTTCCTTCTTTTTATTTACTAAGAATGCCTTTTTCTTCGGAGAATAAATGTCAATTGAAATAATCGATACTTAATAACTTGGATGTTGCACCAGATTTTTAAATACCATAAAAAAATGATACTTACAGCAGGCTAAAATAACACTAATATTACCATATCTCTCCACTCTTAATCGATGAACGAATTGACTAATAATTGAAATCCATCTTAGCAATCTCAATTAACGACACATTTATTCCCTGTCAATACATCCACGTATTCTATATCCATTGCAATTGGTAAAAAAGAGGATAACTAACATTTTATCGTCATGCTACCGTATATAATAATAACATCAACATTGCGTCCAGTATATCATTCTTTAAGTAAAAATAAAAAGATAGAAGAAGTAGACCTCTCTTCTTTAAAATCAAACAACACAAAGACTCGGATAAAGCAAAAATACTTTCATTATTATTTTTATTCAATTTTGGAGAAACATAAATGCTTGAAAAACTGCATAAAACCCTTTTAAGCTCTTGTTACTTTTGTTCAATTTATTCAAACTTAAATAGAAAATTGTTGCGAAATCTTTTGGTTAAAATGAAAGGATTTAATATTAGTAGTTTTCAGGTTGATTGCTTATTATCTAATAGTTTAGAAAATCATCCTTTATTGGAATTTTTATTAATTGTAACTTCAGAATTAAATAGATTTAATTTCAATGTGATTGGATTTTGATCTTTAGACTGACGAAAAACTCATATGCTTCTATTCCAAAAAAAAAGTCAACATCAGAGTATTCTTTATCAAGTTGCTAAGGTTTGTTAGTATACATTGTAAATAAACTCATAATATTGTTATAAATTTTTTTTATTGATCTTTTCATTAATTATAATCAAATAAATCCCTTTTCTTTTCTATATTATTAACATTTGAACTATGAAATTGTTATTATGTAAATAAATCAATATTAGAAGTGATAATAAAAGTTATGAAGAGTGTATATTGATCAACAGTAACGTTAAACATGGTTTTGACATCAATTAATATCTTAGAAAAATAGCGTTCTTGCGTTCAAGTAAGCAAACAATCTTATGTTCTAAAGTGATTGGTCAGGTTTTATACACCTTAGAATTATAATACTGAGAAAACACCGACTTCGCACTTCAAAATGAATATTTTTAACTTGAAACTAAAATTACTTAAAAGTTTAGATGTAGTTCTTTTTAATAGCAACTTACTACCTCTTCCAAATAAGATATCATTTGTAAGTATCATCAAAATTTTAAAAGAATTGGTAAGAATAACATTGGTTAAGTTTTAGTAATTTAACCAAAAAAGAAATTTAGAGTTTGGCTTTCAGTTTTAAGAAAATGATTTTTTACAAATTTGGTTACATTGTAGTTAAACCGCATGAAAACAGTTAATTAGCTGGTGATATGAATAGGAGAAACATCATTATGATTGGATTATATCAACTTAAGCTTCTAGCTGCAGCTACATTTAGATCCATAATAGTCAGGTACATGAATGGTTCTTACCTTTCAAAAAGAATTAAATTAATTTACAGGAAGGTAGGGAACATTAACTAATGATTAACTATTTCAAAATTTTTAGAACACAATCTCCCATTCATGAGTTAAAACTTATTTTTTTTTCTAAATATTCTTGATTGGTTGGTGTATGATAGCAGTGTCCAAATTTTCCACCAAAAAGTTATAATCTACAGAAGTAAAGATTTTGTTAAATTAAAAATGTTTGTAAATTAATCCTCAATTATCATATTCCTTAAAATCATTGATTAGTTTATATGCATCATTACAAAAAATAGTAAAACACAGCAATTCATACATGTATCTAACTTTATATATAGTTGTATGGCCACCCCCTAGTGATCTATTCAGTGTTAGAAATCATTATTTATTATTAAGTAGGCCAACCAGAAATATAAAAATATATTAATAACATAATTTAATATTATTTTATCCATATTTTGTAATATTAATAAAAGATAAGTAGAAATTTGAATATTAGGTCAAGAGTTTTTGTATTTCTCTTCAAGTATTATAGAAAATAAATCTTGAAAAGTGAAGCCTTTTAACAATTAGGATGTGTTCACAATAGTCTGTCCGTCAACAATACACATATCAGAAATGAAAAGAGTTCTATTTATAAGAAGATTTTAAGACAGTTTATTTTTGTTTCAAAAAGTTTTTTTGTATCAATAAAGTAATTTAGAAAACATTGCTTTTTTCACCCTTGCTAACTAAAAAGACGAAATAAAAAGAATAAATAAATCAATTTAATAATATCTTATCAACCTAATTTAACCCTTAACGGTCGGGGGGGGGGGCGTTGAACGCCCCCCCATCCGGTTTTTTCTATCTCATTTTCTGTGTGTGAAAGATAAAGAGCCCAAACTGCTTGACTTTTTAAGTATGGGTATGACACATAACTGAGAGTTGAAATTTTTTGAATATCTCCATCTTGGCGGGCACAGGATGCCAGCAAACCTGGCAGGGTAATCCAGGTAAAGAGCAAAAATATTTTTTTGACTAAAACAAAGCATTTTATCATACCAAAATACTGAAAAATCCTCTAGTAGTACATCCTTATATGAAATACAGGTGTTCAAGTCAATTTCAGGTTCCAGGTATGATCCTGCAGGTCCTGATCCTCCAGGTCTCCAGAAATCTTTAAAAGGCTCCTGTGGCCGCAATTTTTGACTTAGAGACTTCAAATTTTAAACTTAAGCTTTTCTTACATTTCTACATAACGTATTAAAATTTCATGAAGATCCGCCGCCGTTTTCCTGCCGACCGCCGACTAATGTGAAATTTACATAAAGATAAACATTTTCTGGGAAAAAATTTTTCTTCTAGCTTCAAAAATAAGAAAATTACAGCCGTTTGAAATTTTTAAATAAAAAAAGACCTAAAAACAAAGGTTGTAAAATAAAAGGGTGAAGGAAGCGAAAATTGACTTAGACTTATAAAAGGTCGGAAATTCATTATTAAACAGGGGACTTGCACAAAAAAATTAAGCCCTCTAGCTCTAATAGGAACTGAGATAATTAGGGGGGGCGTTGAACGCCCCCCCCCCCCCCCGACCGATTAAGGTGCGGCAAGGGGCCCGACTGAAAAGGGTTAAAGTTTTGACCTATAAAATTTCTTCAAATATGTTCACTATTTAAATACATAAAACAAATGTGAAAAATAAAGTTCGTTTCAACTTTAAATTTAGGCTAACATATAATCATTCCAGGGTAGAGATTTAAAGATAAGGGTGGGTTTTCGGTATCACATAGTTATTTTTTAAGATCTAATTGACACAAAGTACTTAATTTACTTTCATAACAAAACTAGAAAATTTACTAGAATTAATATAAAACCATTTTGTTACAATTATTTCTGTGAATTCAAATTCTTTTTAGATGTAACAGATGCACTTATTGCGATGCACTTGACTTTAACTTCATAGAATCTTTTATTTTGTTAATGGAATACCTACATTTCCTCCATTTTGTATTTAGAATACTTTTTTCTTGCCATATGAATTGAGTCTTGTAATGTCCTTATTTGTATCATTTCTAAATTTTATTGGAGAGCAATGCGTTTTTCAAGTTTATATTCTGCTTCTTCAAGAAATATTAATTTTATTTGTGCGACTGCTTGATTTTGAGCTTTACTTTTATGGATGTTGTCATATTGTTCAAAATTAAAAGATGGTGGGTTATTACTTGCACAACAGAGGATTCTACGCTTAACTTTTTATCAAACATTTGAATTTAGTTTGGAAAGAAATTTTCTTTATGATTGCATTTTATATCTTCTCTCTCTCTCTCTCTCCCCTTCTCTCTCTCTCTCTCTCTCTCTCTCCCTCTCTCTCACTCTCTATCTTTCTATTTCTTTCTCTTTCTCTTTGCTCTTCTATATTTGGAATTATGCAAAATGGTGAAACAGTTTCTTTAAATAAAAAATATACTTTTAAGTTAAACAAAAGTTTATTAAACTTTCAAACGTTTGAAAAGAAAATATCGAAAAATAGGTGTTTCAATAAATAAAGCGTAATTTTGACCTATATAAAAAACAGTCAACAGTCTGTAATCAGTTTCTTTTTAGTGACCATTTAACACACAAAAACAAACATGTTGCTATATTTCTGGTTTTTTTTTCCTGTATACTATATGACTGTGTCGTTACATTTACCAAATATGTCATAAATGAATATTATTTTTTTCCCTGCATATTAACAAATTTTTTAATGGTTGAGGATAATGCAAATGTATTTTTTTCCTTTGTATAAGACTTAACCCTTAACAGTCTGGCCCCTAGCCGCACCTTTGTCGGTCGGGGGGGAGGGGGGCTCCTATTATCTCAAATCTTATTAGAGCTAGAGGGCTAAAAAAAAGTTTGGGCAAGTCCCATGTTTGATAATGTATTTCAGACTATAACTGGAATATATTTAAAATTTCAAACGGAATTAATTTTCTTATTTTTGAAGCTAGAAAATCAATTTTTAGAAAATGTTTATCTTTAAGTAAATTTTATATAGTCGGCTGGAGACCTGGAGGATCAGGACCTGCAGGATCATACCTGAAACCTGAAATTTAAGTCAAAAAAATATTTTTGCTCTTAACCTGGATGACCCTGCCAGGTTTGCTGGCATCCTGTGCCCGCCAAGATAAAGATATTCAAAAAATTCCAATTCTTAGTTATGTGTCATACCCATATTTAAAAAGCCACTCAGTTATAGCCCTGTATCTTTCACACACGGAAAATAAGAAAAAAACGGAGGGGAGGGGGAGGGGGTTGAACGCCTCACCCTTCCTTAACCTATCCTAAAATAATTATAAAACAGACATTTTTTGGTCGAAATTATTTATAATTTTTACATTTTCTCTGTTGTAAATGATAAAATCTTGGATAAAATAGAAATATTCTTAAGACGTGGAATCTTTGTTTTTACTGGTTATGTTTGTACAAAACAAACAAATTTTATCTATTTAAAGGATTTATACTATACATAAAAAATTCTAACGCTAATGAATTTATAAAATTCCCTTTTTTGTTATTTAAGTAACTTTAATCAATCCTACAGTTGAAAGTAGTAAGGTATTTTTGTCTCCAGCAAAGGATATCACTAACCTCTGAACCGATATGGTTTTTTCTATGAATAAGGGAATAGCTATAATTATTTTGGGGAAAGGTACCAACACCCTCTCAAAAAAATCACCCTTAGAAAAAATTACCCCCCACCCCCTCACTTTTTAACCTTAATTTTAAAACTAAGAATTAATAAAAGTAACAAAACTGTTGGCTATTTTATTAATCAAGTAATAAATTTGCTACTTTGTATATTTATATTTGTTGTAAAGTATGGTTGTGTCTATTTTTGATAATTAATCATGTAAACCATTATCCAAGGATAAATTGTTTTAACTTCCCTGCTATTCCTCCTTCTCGGGGATCTAAAAGGATAAGACAGTGGCCGATAAATTGATTTACATCCCCAATGATAATACACAAAATGACCAATTCTGTAGATTATAATTATTGGTTTAAACGTTTGAACACTCAACTTGATAAATCAACCAATCGAAATTCAATAAAAGTCCCCGAAGTTGTTAGGGTCAAGCGGGGCATTAACCGGTAAGGGGCATTACCGGTAATTTTTTACCCACCTTCAGAAAATGACATTTTTCTCCATGTTCTAATGGACTGACAGAAAAAAACATTAAAACAAATTTGTTCTTTATTAAATTGCCTACAAAAAAGTATAAAATGAAATTTTTGTGAGATAAATTTTAAGGGTACTTTTGGAGTCTCAAAGTCGGACGAAAAAATTTTTTTTTCAAAAATTTTTTCACCTATGTGTATAAAGATCGACCTACACAAAAATTGGTAAGACCTAGAACTGATCCGTAAAAACCTTTTGAACTAAGAATTGCCCGCTCTTTCCAAATCCGTTGAGAGCTTAAATGTAGAGTTAATATTTTTTTCAAAAATGACCAAAGTTCGCGCGGGGTATTTTTCGGTAACGTCGAAAAAAAAATTCAAATTCGATTTTTAATATCAATTTTCAGGTTTTCTTTAGTAAAATCTAAAATTCAATATGGGCTTTTTAAGAATTAGGCCAAAAAGTGAATAGAACAGATTTTTTTATATAAAAAAATTCAAATTTTATTTTGAAAGAAAATTTTTGTGAAAAAAAAATCGAAATTTCTTGTCTTATAAAAAAAATGATTTTTGACATAGAAGGAATAGTCCGATCTTTATGAAAATTTTTGTGGATAATCCCTATAACCTATACTAATTATGATTATTTATGTTTGACTGGCCGTTTGGCCGTTTTTCATCGATTTTTTTTAGGTTGAAAAGACGTTACCCACAATGCCCCACCATGGGGCATTTATCGGTAATTTCTTTGAGTCCAGTTATGACAAACTTCTAAAAGTCCTAGGATAACGTCCTATTAGGACCTGATAGTCCTTTCCGTAAGCTTTCTAATGGTCTTGGTCCCATTCAAAAATATTAATATTTACCCCATTTTTTTTTCAAAAAACCGAAAAAATTACCGGTAATGCCCCGCCTCACCCTAAGCAATTGGATAAGGAAATGTTTTTATAATACTTTGAGGACTAGTGTACTAAACAGCCCAATGTCCACTCCTTCCCTGACAATTCCTCCTTCTCGTAAACATTTTATTTCTTCTATCTTAAAATAACAGAAATATAAGCAAAAAATTAACAAAAATATTTGTTTTATTTTCGTCATTCCAAAATTAGATATTATTATACTTACATAAAAGTAACAGGATCTCTGTAGATCAGTGCCGATGGATCTCGCTAACAGCTATTGGTTTAGTTACTTTTTAACAAATTAGCTTTTCATGAGTCCTGGGAAAGTTAATAACTATTTTTTGAGGGAGGGTACCCCACTCCCCCAGAGCTTGATCTTTAAATCGTTTTTATGCCGCGCTGAATCGGGGCGATTCAGAGGTGAACCGTAGGCGCGCTGGTGGTAAGCCACAGCGCACCTGATTTTTAAAAGATTTTCGGTGCGGTGTTGTTAAATCGCTTGCGCTCTCACTAAAATATCGATCCGCGCCAGTACAACTTTATTACTTAAGCAGTGTCAGTAAGGTATTTTATATAAAATACCGTGTCAGTATAGTATTTTATATAAAACATTAATATATAATTTATTTTAAAAATAACTATAAAAATGTTTTCACGATAGTTTTGCAATAAAATATTAAAGTAATTTTAAAAAAATATTTATTTATTAAATATATCACCCCGATTTAAACCGCCAATGCCACTCGGTGAGTGGCATTGGCGCGCCGGGCCCGCGCCACTGCCCGATTCAAATCACCCATGCAAATTCGATTTAAAGATTGATATTAATAATTTGATGGTGCGCCAAATGAATCGCCCCGGTTTAAATCACCTATAAACGATTTAAAGATCGAGCTCAGGAAAAAATATAAATTGTAGGAGGATGAAGAAATTATTTTTTTCCTTTTAATTTAAACCAAAATAAAGTGCCCCTAGAGTCCTCCGATGGGCATAGCCGCTTGTATAATTATTAATATGGATGTAATAACAACTACGACGCCGCATCTTCAGATTCGACAAAAAATATTTATCATCAAATATTCATATTTTTATCTTTTTTTTGTTATTCAAGATTAGTTTTATAATTTATAAATATTTTCTTTTTATTATTAAGAAAAATAAATAGGATTTATACTCAGATAAATATTTATTATAAAAAAAGTAGAAAGTTTTTGTAGGTTTTAAAGATTTTTGGGGTATAGTCCTTTCCATGACATCGCTCCATATGGGGCGATGATTTTAATTGATCGCCTCTTATGACAAGGGGCGATGTATTGGCTCCTTGAAAGGAGCGATTTAATAGCCCCTTATAACAAGAGGCGATGTTATGACTCCTTGAAAGGAGCGATTTGATAGCCCCTTGCCCTAAGAGGCGATTAAATGATCCTTTATCGCTCCATAATCGCTCCTTCTAAAGAGGTAATGATATGTCCTCTTATCCCAAGGGGCTATTTAATAAAATATCGCCTCTTCATGGCCCCTTCACGATTTTATATATATATCTGAGTTCCTTGATGGCCCCTACATCGCTCCTTCATCTCTCCTTCTTGAAATTTATATTACATTGTACTTACTTTGATGGCCCCTACATCGCTCCTCCATCGCCCCTTCATCGCTCCTACATCGCTCCTTCATCTCTCCATCTTGAAATTTATACTACATTGTACTTTGATGGCCCCTACATCGCTCCTCCATCGCCCCTTCATCGCTCCTACATCGCTCCTTCATCTCTCCTTCTTGAAATTTTTATTACATGGTACTTTGATGGCCCCTACATCGCTCCTCCATCGCTCCTCCATCGCCCCTTCATCGCTCCTACATCGCTCCTTCATCTCTCCTTCTTGAAATTTACATTACATTGTACTTTGATGGCCCCTACATCGCTCCTCCATCGCCCCTTCATCGCTCCTCCATCGCCCCTACATCGCTCCTTCATCTCTCCTTCTTGAAATTTACATTACATTGTACTTTGATGGCCCCTACATCGCTCCTCCATCGCCCCTTCATCACTCCTCCATCGCCCCTACATCGCTCCTTCATCTCTCCTTCTTGAAATTTACATTACATTGTACTTTGATGGCCCCTACATCGCTCCTCCATCGCCCCTTCATCGCTCCTCCATCGCCCCTACATCGCTCCTCCATCGCCCCGTACATCGCTCCTTCATCGCCCCTTCATCGCTCCTACATCGCTCCTTCATCTCTCCTTCTTGAAATTTATATTACATTGTACTTTGATGGCCCCTACATCGCTCCTCCATCGCCCCTTCATCGCTCCTACATCGCCCCTACATCGCTCCTTCATCTCTCCTTCTTGAAATTTATATTACATTGTACTTTGATGACCCCTACATCGCTCCTCCATCGCCCCTACATCGCTCCTACATCGCCCCTACATCGCTCCTTCATCTCTCCTTCTTGAAATTTATATTACATTGTACTTACTTTGATGGCCCCTACATTGCTCCTCCATCGCCCCTTCATCGCTCCTACATCACCCCTACATCGCTCCTCCATCGCCCCTTCATCGCTCCTACATCGCCCCTACATCGCTCCTCCATCGCCCCTTCATCGCTCCTACATCGCCCCTACATCGCTCCTTCATCTCTCCTTCTTGAAATTTATATTACATTGTACTTTGATGACCCCTACATCGCTCCTCCATCGCCCCTACATCGCTCCTACATCGCCCCTACATCGCTCCTTCATCTCTCCTTCTTGAAATTTATATTACATTGTACTTTGATGGCCCCTACATCGCTCCTCCATCGCCCCTTCATCGCTCCTACATCGCCCCTACATCGCTCCTTCATCTCTCCTTCTTGAAATTTATATTACATTGTACTTTGATGGCCCCTACATTGCTCCTCCATCGCCCCTTCATCGCTCCTCCATCGCCCCTACATCGCTCCTTCATCTCTCCTTCTTGAAATTTATATTACATTGTACTTTGATGACCCCTACATCGCTCCTCCATCGCCCCTACATCGCTCCTACATCGCTCCTCCATCGCCCCTTCATCGCTCCTTCTCCAAATTTATATTACATTGTACTTTTATGGCCCCTACATCCCCTACATCGCTCCTCCATCACCCCTTCATTGCTCCTCCATCGCCCCTTCATCGCTCCTACATCGCCCCTTCATCGCTCCTACATCGCCCCTACATCGCTCCTTCATCTCTCCTTCTTATAATTTATATTACATTGTACTTACTTTGATGGCCCCTACATCGCTCCTCCATCGCCCCTACATCGCTCCTACATCGCCCCTACATCACCCCTACATTGCTCCTTCATCTCTCCTTCTTGAAATTTATATTACATTGTACTTTGATGGCCCCTACATCGCTCCTCCATCGCCCCTTCATCGCTCCTACATCGCCCCTACATCGCTCCTTCATCTCTCCTTCTTGAAATTTATATTACATTGTATTTACTTTGATGGCCCCTACATCGCTCCTCCATCGCCCCTTCATCGCTCCTACATCGCCCCTACATCGCCCATAGATAGATAGATAGATAGATAGATAGATAGATAGATAGATAGATAGATAGATAGATAGATAGATAGATAGATAGATAGATAGATAGATAGATAGATAGATAGATAGATAGATAGATAGATAGATAGATAGATAGATAGATAGATAGATAGATAGATAGATAGATAGATAGATAGATAGATAGATAGATAGATAGATAGATAGATAGATAGATAGATAGATAGATAGATAGATAGAT
Source organism: Acartia tonsa (assembly GCF_053477335.1). Classification (NCBI taxonomy): domain Eukaryota; kingdom Metazoa; phylum Arthropoda; class Copepoda; order Calanoida; family Acartiidae; genus Acartia; species Acartia tonsa. The sequence continues at coordinate 31,999,099 of NC_137262.1, read as the reverse complement.
AGATAGATAGATAGATAGATAGATAGATAGATAGATAGATAGATAGATAGATAGATAGATAGATAGATAGATAGATAGATAGATAGATAGATAGATAGATAGATAGATAGATAGATAGATAGATAGATAGATAGATAGATAGATAGATAGATAGATAGATAGATAGATAGATAGATAGATAGATAGATAGATAGATAGATAGATAGATAGATAGATAGATAGATAGATAGATAGATAGATAGATAGATAGATAGATAGATAGATAGATAGATAGATAGATAGATAGATAGATAGATAGATAGATAGATAGATAGATATATAGATAGATAGATAGATAAATAGATAAATAGATAGATAGATAGATTGATAGATTGATAGATTGATAGATTGATAGATGGATAGACAGACAGATGGATAGATGGATAGATGGATAGACGGATAGATGGATAGATGAATAGATGGATAGATGGATAGACAGACAGACAGATAGACAGACAGACAGACAGACAGACAGATAGATAGATGGATAGACAGACAGATGGATAGAAGGATAGATGGATAGATGGATAGATGGATAGATGGATAGATGGATAGACAGACAGACAGATAGACAGACAGACAGACAGACAGACAGATAGATAGATGGATAGACAGACAAATGGATAGAAGGATAGATGGATAGATGGATAGATGGATAGATGGATAGATGGATAGATGGATAGATGGATAGATGAATAGATGAATAGATGAATAGATGAATAGATGAATAGATGGATAGATGGATAGACAGACTGACATTCTACCTTGTATTATAGCAGCTTCTCCTTGTATCTATGACCTCTATTTTAAATTGCAATGTTAGATTACTCATTTGAATAGATTACTTAATAAATATATTAAAAAAATATATTGAGTTTTTTATTTTGTTTTTTTTATGTTTTTTTTCAGATAAGGTAAAATGATGTTTTATTTGTAGAAGGGGCGTTGTAGGGGCCATATAAATATATTAAAAATATATTAAGTTTTTATTTTGTTTTCTTCTTAGTTACCATCTATGTATTGCAATGTATTGCAAATTTAAGGAAGGAGGGATGTAGGGGCGATGGAGGAGTGATGTAGGGGATATCAAGTTGCAATGTAATATAAATTTGGAGAAGGAGCAATGGAGTGGCGATGAAGGGGCGAAGTAGGGGCCATCAAAGTGCAATGTAATACTAATTTGGAGAAGGAGCGATGTAGGGGCCATCAAAGTACAAAGTAATATAAATTTGGAAAAGGATCGATGTAGGAGCCATCAAAGTAGAATGTAATATAAATTTGGAAAAGGAGCGATGTATGGGCCAGCAAAGTAAGTACAATGTAATATAAATTTCAAGAAGGAGAGATTTAGGGGCGATGAAGGAGCGATGTAGGGGCCATCAAAGTACAATGTAATATAAATTTCAAGAAGGAGAGATGAAGGAAAAATGTAGGGGCGATGAAGGAGCGATGAAGGGGCGATGGAGGAGCGATGTAGGGGCCATCAAAGTACAATGTAATATAAATTTCAAGAAGGAGAGATGAAGGAGCGATGTAGGGGCGATGGAGGAGCGATGTAGGGGCCATCAAAGTATGTACAATGTAATATAAATTTCAAGAAGGAGAGATGAAGGAGCGATGGAGGAGCGATGTAGGGGCCATCAAAGTACAATGTAATATAAATTTCAAGAAGGAGAGATGAAGGAGCGATGTAGGAGCGATGTAGGGGCGATGGAGGAGCGATGTAGGGGCCATCAAAGTAAGTACAATGTAATATAAATTTCAAGAAGGAGAGATGAAGGAGCGATGGAGGAGCGATGTAGGGGCCATCAAAGTAAGTACAATGTAATATAAATTTCAAGAAGGAGAGATGAAGGAGCGATGTAGGGGCGATGTAGGAGCGATATAGGGGCGATGGAGGAGCGATGTAGGGGCGATGGAGGAGCGATGTAGGGGCGATGGAGGAGCGATGTAGGGGCGATGGAGGAGCGATGTAGGGGCCATCAAAGTAAGTACAATGTAATATAAATTTCAAGAAGGAGAGATGAAGGAGCGATGTAGGGGCGATGTAGGAGCGATATAGGGGCGATGGAGGAGCGATGTAGGGGCCATCAAAGTAAGTACAATGTAATATAAATTTCAAGAAGGAGAGATGAAGGAGCGATGTAGGGGCGATGTAGGAGCGATATAGGGGCGATGGAGGAGCGATGTAGGGGCAATGGAGGAGCGATGTAGGGGCCATCAAAGTAAGTACAATGTAATATAAATTTCAAGAAGGAGAGATGAAGGAGCGATGTAGGGGCGATATAGGAGCGATATAGGGGCGATGTAGGGGCGTTGTAGGAGCGATGAAGGGGCGATGGAGGAGCGATGTAGGGGCCATCAAAGTACAATGTAATATAAATTTCAAGAAGGAGAGATGAAGGAGCGATGTAGGGGCGATGTAGGAGCGATGGAGGAGCGATGTAGGGGCGATGGAGGAGCAATGAAGGGGCGATGGAGGAGCGATGTAGGGGCCATCAAAGTAAGTACAATGTAATATAAATTTCAAGAAGGAAAGATGAAGGAGCGATGTAGGGGCGATGTAGGAGCGATATAGGGGCAATGGAGGAGCGATGTAGGGGCCATCAAAGTAAGTACAATGTAATATAAATTTCAAGAAGGAGAGATGAAGGAGCGATGTAGGGGCGATGTAGGAGCGATATAGGAGCGATGTAGGGGCGATGGAGGAGCGATGTAAGGGGATGGAGGAGCGATGTAGGGGCCATGGAGGAGCGATGTAGGGGCGATGGAGGAGCGATGTAGGGGCGATGGAGGAGCGATGAAGGGGCGATGGAGGAGCGATGTAAGGGCCATCAAAGTAAGTACAATGTAATATAAATTTCAAGAAGGAGAGATGAAGGAGCGATGTAGGGGCCATGGAGGAGCGATGTAGGGGCGATGGAGGAGCGATGTAGGGGCCATCAAAGTACAATGTAATATAAATATCAAGAAGGAGAGATGAAGGAGCGATGTAAGGGGATGGAGGAGCGATGTAGGGGCCATGGAGGAGCGATGTAGGGGCGATGGAGGAGCGATGTAGGGGCGATGGAGGAGCGATGCAGGGGCGATGGAGGAGCGATGTAAGGGCCATCAAAGTAAGTACAATGTAATATAAATTTCAAGAAGGAGAGATGAAGGAGCGATGTAGGGGCCATGGAGGAGCGATGTAGGGGCGATGGAGGAGCGATGTAGGGGCCATCAAAGTACAATGTAATATAAATATCAAGAAGGAGAGATGAAGGAGCGATGTAGGGGCGATGTAGGAGCGATGAAGGGGCGATGGAGGAGCGATGTAGGGGCCATCAAAGTACAATGTAATATAAATTTCAAGAAGGAGAGATGAAGGAGCGATGTAGGGGCGATGTAGGAGCGATGAAGGGGCCATGGAGGAGCGATGTAGGGGCCATCAAAGTACAATGTAATATAAATTTCAAGAAGGAGAGATGAAGGAGCGATGTAGGGGCGATGGAGGAGCGATGAAGGGGCGATGGAGGAGCGATGTAGGGGCCATCAAAGTACAATGTAATATAAATTTCAAGAAGGAGAGATGAAGGAGCGATGTAGGGGCGATGTATGAGCGATGTAGGGGCGATGGAGGAGCGATGTAGGGGCCATCAAAGTACAATGTAATATAAAATTCAAGAATTAGAGATGAAGGAGCGATGTAGGGGCGATGTAGGGGCGATGTAGGGGCCATCAAAGTACAATTTAATATAAATTTCAAGAAGGAGAGATGAAGGAGCGATGTAGGGGCGATGAAGGAGCGATGAAGGGGCACTGGAGGTAAAGGACTATGGAGGGGCGATGGAGAGGCTATGAAGGAGCCATCATGGGGCTATAGTATAGCCTCTTATCATAAGAGGCGATATTAACGCCCCTTCAAAGGAGCTATTAAGAGGCCATGAAGGAGCTATAGCATAGCCTCTTATCATAAGAGGCGATATGAACGCTCCTTAAAAGGGGCTATCACATCGCTCCATATGATAAGAGGCTATGCTATAGCTCCTTGAAGGAGCTATAGAAAATCATCGCCCCATATGGAGCGATGTCATGGAAAGGACTATACCCGATTTTTGAATATTTTTAATAAACTTTGAATAGCTTGAAATGTCAAAAAAAATTTGTCTTTCATTGTCTTTCCCCTCCAGACTTCTGATTATTGATAAACCCAAGTTTGTCCTTGTTATTGAATTAGTTTCCTATTCCTTTCAAATCAATGGGTTACAATTATGAGTACTAATTGTATTGTATGTTGATTGTGTATATTTAGAAAGAAAAACATATATATTTAGTTTTATTTTTCCGCATTATAAAAAACATAATTTAACTAATTGTATTTATCCACATGTATCTCTTCAAAGATCAAGAAACACTTTTAATGACCTATGATATTCCAAATTAAACTAAATAATTGATAAAAGTCATTACTTTGAATCAATCATGATAATGAATTTCACTGGATTATGGAGCCAAGGCATAACCCATTTTCTTGCTTTTTTTGGACAGAGTTATCATTTTAACATTTCAACACATTAAGATAGACCAAGACTAGAACCTGACAATAAGAATATAACTGTACACAAAACAATGACAAACTGTACAAATCTTATAAAAGCCTTTGTTTCTGAATAAATCTTATTAATTATTGTTGTCTACATTCTCATATTCTAGACTAATTCAGAACAGTGTCACCATGTAACCAGGGGCGTCCAAGCTTTTTTTTTTGGGGGGGGTAAAAAATTTTAGGGAGGGGGGTAATTCGTGTTTGGGGGGGGTAAAATGGCGCGCGAAGGGCGCCGAAATTTTTTTTACCCCCCCCAAAATTTTTACCCCGGGGGTAAAATTTGATTGGGGGGGGGTAATTACCCCCCCTAAAGTCTGTTGGGGGGGGGGGTAAATACTCCCCCCAAATCTGTTGGGGGGGGTAATTACCCCCCCCAAACTAATTTACCCCGGGGGTAAAATTTTTGGGGGGGGTAATTTAATTATGTAAAAAAAGCACCTACCTAATCTATTAAGTTAATAAGTACTATCCTATAACATAAAGTAGTAAGTAAGGTTTATTTGACTATAGCTTCAGATTTCATTACTTTTAATACTGAGTTCTCCTTTTTAAGAAAGCTTCACATAGATCCCATGATGGTTCCACACTATTATAGGTCAATCCTTTGAGTGGTTTTAGGCTATTTTTCTCCTCCCTTTTTACCCTTTAGAAAACACGAGTTCTTAGATGCTAAGGGCGCCACTACTATTCAAATATATAGTAGTATATCATTCTTTAGAACATAAAAATACAATAATTAACTCACTAACCAATGAACCAATATGATTATACTTTAAAGTGAAGCGTCTTATAGGTCCTGGTAAGTTTTATAACTAGTTTTGAGACACCCTGACATCCTCCCAAAAGAAATCGCCTATAGAAATTCTTTTTCATTATTTAATGAAATATTTAATTTAGTTAGGTATCTATTTTATGGAATCTTCAGTGCTTTACAATTACATCATAGATCCCCGGGATGGTTTTAGCCCTTATAAAGGCCCAAGCAAATAAAACATGATCAAACTATTAAATTTTTTGTTATCATGGTTAAGAACTGTTTTAACTGGTTGAACTATATTGGGGTATAGTCCCTTTTGTGGCAACGCTCTTTAAGGGGCGTTTCTTCGTTTTTTTCACACAAGCTTCTCTCCTATTTCTAGCCCCTGCGGGGGGCCAATTGCTTAACCATGTGGGGCAATCACCTAAACCAATATAACCTATCCTAAAATAAACTATCAGTAAAATTTTTTTTTAAAGAACATTCAATTTGGGGGGGTAAATACCCCCCAAAAAAATTTTTTTTAAAGAACATTTATTTTGGGGGGGGGGTAATTACCCCCCCAAAATGGTTTGGGGGGGGTAAATAAATACCCCCCACCAAAATCGTTGGGGGTGCCTACGGCACCCCCAAGGTAGGGGTAATTTTTTTTTGGGGGGGGTATTGTTCACAAAATTTTGGGGGTGCCAAATGGCCCATTACCCCCCCCCCTTGGACGCCTATGCATGTAACAACCAATTAATACTTTAATTTAGAAAAAAATTATCTGTATTTTTTTTAACGTTAAGATTTTTTTAATAAGATGTACAAAAGCAATTTTCCGAACTGATTAAAGTTTTCTTTTATAACATAAACATAAAACTTTTAAAGAAAATTAGATACAATATCTAAAACATATGAGCCATGGTCACCATTTTACTTAAAGCCATACAGTTTGTGTTTATGTCTTTTTTCTTAAAAATAGACTTTCTAACAATTTTGTTACTTTGTATGAATACAATTATCTGGAGGTTCCAAATCTATTCTGTATTAATAGGAACCATCTTGATTAAACCTAAACTAATCCTTTTATACCTTCAATATTAAATTATTTAACTAGGATATTTTATCACAAAATGAAAGTTAGGCCTCTAGAATTGCAATGATAACCAAAATAATTTGTTGGCTAGCTTTAAGATAAAGAGGTCGATTTTAAGCGGAAAAAGATCATATATTTAATGAGCTTGTAAGAAAGGACAGACAGACTGGCCAACAATAATTTATTTATTTGTTTAGGCAGGGTTACCCATCCTCTATAACCAAACACCTAGAGTGTTTAACTTTTTATCAGTTTAAATGCTTGACTGCTTGATGATTCTTGTTACAGTAAGGTACAAGTTAAAAAGCGTAGCTACTTTATAAGTTATAACAGTTATAAGAAACTTGTTGATTTTAACATTTTAACAACTATTTTTATGATATTTATTCTATTCAACTGCTTTTCGAAACAATGATTCCTAGGATAATAAGGGACATTATTCTAATTGAAGCATCTCCATAATCAAGTTCTGAAAAATTTATCCGACCCTTAAACAGTTACCTGTGTTACTTAATTTTGTATTTTCATGGATTAATATTATACTTATTCTGACACTCCATAAGTGTTCATGTTCGTTTGTCCTACAGTCTGATTTTAAAGCTGTTTTATTGATGTTGTCATCTTTTGTCACTTTGTCTAATATTGTAATTTAGACATAAACGTCTGAATATGATAATGCAAATTATTGTAGAAACAATTCCAATATATGATTTTGAATTTATAATCAGAGGTTATGGTTCTCTTTGTGGTAAGCAATACAGACAACATAGAGAAATTTTTATTAAAGATAGAGTAATCAGAAGAGGTTTTTATATCATTTTTGTTAATAACTTTTTAAACTTTTGTATAATGAGAACAAATTAAAAATCTTTAAACAATCTAAGAAAAATATCGTATGAATATACTGTCGATAAGTCGTACAGAGAAATGACCTGTAACATAACTTCCTCATAAATCCAACTGTTCAGTGTATAAGATTAACAAAGTTTATGACAGTTATTAAAAGGGATAAGACAATGGCCGATAAAATAATGCACGTCCCCATGTATGATACAATGATACCCCTTCTGTAGATTACAATTAGTGGTCAAAACGGCTGGACACTGCTTGAACCAACCTATCACAATTCAACAAAAGTTCCCAAGGTTGTTAAGCCAACAAATTTAAAACGGTATTATAAAACTTTGGGGACTAGTGTAATATAAGCCCAATATCCCCTCCCTACCTGGGGTTTGTACAGACAATATAGAAAAAACTTAATAATGAGGAGTTTTTAGCTTTTTCTCTTTATTATTCGTTAAACTTTTGTAATATAAGAAAGAAAACAAATAAAAAAATCCCAATCCAAGATAAATCGTAAGCCTACACTGTCAAAAATTTGTTTCCGAGATATTAAATGTCACTTTGACTTAAATTCAACTGTTTAGTTAATTGGATGGAAAAACATGTAATATTCGTTAAAGAGCATGCTTGTTTATAATTATTAAATACTTTGTTTAATTCAAAATAACATTAAAAGTCTTTTTAGGAAACCTAATTTGCTGTCAGTATCTGACAAAAAACTATGAAAAAAAAGTACAAGTATTTTGTGTGTTTTTTTTAATGCTATACTATGTTACCTCACCCCTAGACTATAAGAGAGAAAAAACAGCTTTTAACTACTCCAAAACATTTATGATTATTCTTTAAAAAGTAGTACCAATGTGCACAATTATTTTACGAGATCTTTAGCTACATACAAAAAACCATACTATAAAAGAAAAATTATATTAGTTTAGAAAAGGTTGTATATTTCTAAATAAACCAAATCCAAGAAGTCTAATAAAATAGAATTGAGAAACAAAAAGATAAATAAAGTAAACTTAGCGAATAAAAATGTAGTAAGGATGATGTAAGAATTACTTCCGTAGTTTTGACAATTCCTTTTTTACAACTTATATATACTCTGCGCAAATATAAATATATTATTGACAAAGTATTTTCAAGAAGTAGAGATTTTTTGCCTTTTAATTTTCTGTCATTCATAAGTATCTTCTTACTGTGAGAAAATGTATTTGCAGTTAATCTTTTCTAATAAGATTGATTTAGAAAATTGCAATTAGAAAAATAAAATAGTAAAAAAAAGCTAATTTTGACTATCAATTTTGCTTTATTCATGAAATTGAATATATAGAAGATGCATTTTTTTCAAATTTTGTTATCATAAAATTATTGTTTTCAGTTTAACCTTGCAGGCCAATATTCCATTATTCGTAAGTCTGCCTAAACCCAACATCTAACCAAAACCCAAAGAATTAACAATTAACTCTAGTTTCAATTTCGACAACGTAGATGGGATAGAAGTCCCTAAGAAATTATAAAATAAAACATATTTTTACTTACTTTGATTGAAGATAACTCCTTATACATATTTTCCCCTACTTGTATTTTGAATATTGTCTCCCTACCAATTTTACTACTCTAGACTATATTTTACAGTAGGGTGGGTTCATATCGGAATTAGACAAAGCGGGGATATGCAACTGATAAAATTAACCTTAAAAACATTTCTGACCGAAAAAGAATTTTAAAAAATTGAGTTTTAGAACACGACCACTTAAAAATATAATTCATTACTTATTAGTATGCAAACACGACATTCAAAAAATTTTTTGAATCAGAACTATGGCTTCATGGTGCTCCCTGGAAAGGCCTTGAGGAGCTGAATCAGGAACTTTTGTCCGTTTCAAAATATCTCGTTCCTAGCCTTAGAAATCACTAAAAAACCAAAATTTGTTAAGGTTTATTGAGAATTGTCCAATTTGTAGAGGTTTTTTTAGATTTTCTCAGGCTAGGAACGAGATTTTTAGAAACGGACAAAAGTTCCTGACTCAGATCCTCAAGGCATTTCCAGGGAGCACCATGAAGCCATAGTTCTGATTCAATAAATTTTTGACTCCCATTTACAAATAGCTATACAATTGAATGTCTGGTCGTCAGCGGTTTTAAGACTTAGGAAAAATTTTAAATCATCCAGAGGTGTATTATATCTATATAAATTGAGTGCAGATCCCCGCTTTGGCCTCAGAAAAAAATGTCCAAAATCGACCCATCCTATTTTACAGTGGGTTATATCAATGGACTAGAGTATATTTGAGACAATTTCTCACATTTTCTACTTTTTCATTTTGTATGTTGTCTCAAAACCCATTACTATAGACATTACTTTAAAGTTGGGTATCTGAATGAAAACAAAGTAATGCGTGCAAATTAAATATAAACTTAAACTATCTGCATAAGCAGATAAATATTTATTTATATGCCCAACTGTTTTATTCATGTATAGTATGTACACTATAAGCACAAAATTATGGAAATTTTATCACTCATAGTTATATAAGAATATTCGTAAAAAATCCCTGCTTTTGTCACTGGCGTATAAAAAGTATTTTTGATGTAAAAGGTTATGTTCAATATATGAGCAGGGTCGTCCAAGCTTTTTTTATTTGGGGGGGGGGTAAAATTTTTTTTTTGGGGGGGTAAATACCCCCTTTGAAATCTGTTGGCAGGGGTAAATTTTGTTTACCCCCCCCCCCCTAAAATTTACACCCGGGGTAAAAATATCTACTGCATCCCCAAATTCGTTTGGGGGGGGGGGGTAATCACCCCTTTACCCCTTTGGACGTCTATGTATATAAGAGTGATTATTTATGAGTGATGGAAGTGGACATTGGGCTGTTTATTACACTAGTCCCCAAAATTTTATAATAATGTTTTTTTATCGACTTTAAGGACTTTTATTCATTATGATGAGAGTCCAAACGATTGCCCACTAATTGTATTTTACAGAAGGGTAAATTTTGTGTAATTTTGGAGATTAACATCAATTTATCGGTTATTGTCTTATCTCTTTCGATCCATGATTTTATGTACATATATAAACTTATTTACATTGAGATAATTTTATAATTATGTTATATTCACCTGCTATTAACCTATCTCCTCTACCCTATATTATATGGTATATGTAAATATACTGTATAATCTGAAATATTGTTATGATTATGTTATTCTTACATTTACAAGATTAGATAAAGGAACCTTACAAATATATTCTAGATAGAATTATTGTTTTCCTTTTATTGTTATGATTCCTAGATTTTTACTTTGTAATCTTCTATATATCATACTAGTGGCTGCGCTCCTAGCATCTAGACGCTCTTTATTAGTAGGAGAAAAGAAAGTAGAAAAATAGCCTAAAACGGTTTAAAACCAAACTTAAACATAAAAATTAAATAGCCTAACACCTTCTAGGGACCTATAAGAAGCTTATATAAAAAGGAGAACTTAATCGGTTCAGTAGTTATCGAAATCTTAAGCTACGGACTAACATGCCTTATATAATAGGATTTTAAAAAGCTGGATGTATGTGTGTGTGTGGTTAATACGATTTTTATGGAAGCTTTAAATTAGTCCTAGTTGGGGCTTTTTGGTGGAAGTAACAATTTCTTGAGACAAAAAAACTAAGCTTAAGTGTTTTTATAAACTTTCTAAGCACCCCCAGAATTTATTATAAATTAGGGGCAATATACATAGAAGCTAGGGGCGGATATTAAAAATAGTTGATCCTAAACATCTTCTAAGAATTATCTCAGAAACATATTTTCATAACATAACACGATTGTATGAAAAATCAAATTCAAAATTTGAATTTTCATTTAGTAATTTTGTGAAATGGAAAATAAACAGTTTTTCTACAATAGTAAGATTATTCTCTGTGTCAAGTTTTGTGTGATGAATGATACAAAGTTAATTCCATGATGTATTCATAGTTGGTGTGCTAACATTTTTGCAAAGTTTCAGCACAGTGGCGTGCACAACAAGCCACCAGGGAGGTGTGAAACTGTGAAGGGAAAGGTAGTTTATTGCAATTTTATTTTAAAGGGGATGTTAACACGCCCCTACCGCACGCAATTGTGTAAATACCATACCAAATATATTATAACCTAAGAAATTGCAAATGTTTTTTTATTTTTTGAGCGAAAAATTAGTAATCTTTTGTTGGTTCAAAATGTATCTACTATAGGATTGTAGGGGGTTTATAATCCCTCCTTAAAAAAAACATGTACTTTAAAAAAATAAAAAGATTTCGTGGGCCGATCCAGCAGTTTCAGAGATATTTCACTTAGAACGCAAAACTATATTATTCCCAGCACATCAGTATAAGGGAAGGATGTACCAACAAAAAAGAGATAACATATATACAGTAATAAATATGAATCTTCATCATCATTGCCTTTTAGTTCTCATTTGAACGTAGGCCACGCACAATGGTTCTTCAATCTTCCTTGGATTGGGCACGTTTTGAGTCATCACTGAAAGATAAGATTTTGATTTTCTTATCTTTCAGTTCAATAAATATGCATGCATTTTATTTTTACATTGCAAACACACTTTTTGTTGTTATTTCTGAACATAAACCATATTTCAACTGTACAATATAAAATATTTTTCTGTCTGCAAATCCAATTTAATCAGAATGATGCATAAAAATCATTTTACATATATCAAACGAAATGTACAGAAACAAGGATTTGAATGTTCATAACAAGAACAGCAACAATAAGGACTAAATTAGAGTAGGCAGGGGGGTGGGAGAAAATTGAGTTTTTTGTTACATTTTTCATTAGTCCCCAAAGTTTTATAATAACATTTTCTTATTCGTATTTAAAATATAGATTTGTTGGTTCAAAAGTTTAGTGTCGTCTACACGTTCCTACCACTAATAGTATTCACAAAAGGGTGAACTATGTGTATTATCATTGGGGATGCAGATCAATTTATCGTCCATTGTCTTATCTCTTAGTATCCCTGAAAAGGAAGAGTGCATTTTAACATTTCAGAAATAGAAAGATTTACAGAGATTTTTTTTATTTTTTTTTTTTGGGGGGGGGGAGTTGGAAACACAAAACTAAAAATTATGTCTTTTAGTTTCGAAATCATTTTTGGATGAAAACAAATAATTGCTCAAATAGTTTTTAATGATAATTATAGCATTGCACTTGACAAAGAAGTCTCTAATATGTCACATATTGCGAGAAATTTAACGAAGCGTAGCTTCTCTAAAATTAACCAATATCGTGGGTCTATATTTCTTATTTTGTACTTCATTACCTCTCTATTTTATTTTTTCTTATGTGCCTCCGTCCCTATTTAATTTCTTTTACTTTTCTATTTTCCCTATAACATTCTTAATTTTATGTTATACAACTACGTAACTTTTCTAGTATGGCTCCGAAACCGGTTAATATCCACCGGTTCTCAGCCATATTTAAAAACATAGCATCGTATTACAGGCCTTTTCTGCGAATATTAAAATGAAAATCATAAGATCAATACCAATTTTGTATTTAATCTTTCATTTTTTGAATTTTTTTTTATTTAATATCTACGGAAAGTTGTCAATAATTCGATGCGATAAATAGCTATTATTAGTAATTTATATTTGACTCCTTTCTTACTTCATTTAGACATTTCCCAACTATAAAATGTACCAATTATTGTTTAAATGTATAAAACCTCATTAAAGACAATTTTTCACGAATAATAATATAAAAAAGAAGTTTTTCATTTTGAAATAACTCTGGGATCTATCCATCCTTGTTTAAATGCCCATACCATATGTTACGGTCCAAATAAGGATCTCTTATGACAGTAATTTAGCTGCCTGTATAATTTTAAAGATATCAAACATATAATTTTCATCAGGCCTTTATAGGTGTCATATGAAGGTGTTTACTCAGTTTAGCTTAAAAATTTTAACATATAATTTATCCTTGAAGGAAGTATGTCAATGTAAATGAGTATATTTAATGTTTAAAAAAGATAAACAAATTCTAGAAAAGTCTATAGGTGATTATCTGTTTGTCCAAAGATTAAAACACTTGATTTATATAGTTTTCAAATAAGCTTCTGTATTTTTGTTTGAAGAATCCTCTGATAAAAACATATACTTTGATTGTTTTACTTTAGTTTATATCAGTATCAATATGAATATATGTAATGTTACTAACATATATTCTAAAATATAACTGCTCTTTATCTGTTTATGTTTTGGTTGTTTCGTCTTAACACCTACAAAATGATATTTTCACTTCTTTTCAGTGTCATTTTGCAATTATGTGAAATCTGGGCACTTTAACAATTATTTAGTTAATATCTTTTAATTAACAATTATCTTTTTATATAAATTTTTTTAAAGAAATTAGCGGGCCAAGTATTCTGACTATAATATACTATCATAATACTTTTCAAATCAACTACATGGACATGTTATGCTTTTTTCAGTATTATTAAAGAAAAACAGATTAATGTTCTTTTGGTTGGTTTTATCGCTTTTTATGGACAAAATTGTTCATCTTATTGAAGGCTAGCCCTAATCTTATTTTCATACATACATGTGTCTAGGTATATTAGTTAAATAAAATCCTATAAACGGCTGGACTGAATACACTACAATTTTGTAAAAAGCTCGGTAATGAAGCTTGGCAAGTTTAAAGCTATCATGTACAATTTTGCAGATTCTGTATCCCTCCACTTCCAAAATATAACAAGAAACATGTTTTCTAAAGTTGAATGTATGGAATCTGCAAGTTTGTATCTAATTAATGAAAGAAAATTATAAAACATGATAAACAACATTTCTTATTGTTAAAGATTTATAAATGGTGGTGCTATTGTTCTTTTTTCTTTCCCACAGCGAAACTTTAATATTTGTTTGGCTGTGCCTCTAGCCTTTGAACAAACCATGATAAGGACTCAACCTCCCCTAAACCTAACACCCATATTGATTGAAAAGATTGATATTTTCTTTTAACCCTTATGATCAGATCGGGCTCCTAACAATTCCTTTGCGGGGAAGGGGGGAAATGCCTTCGCCCTTCCATATCAGTTCTAAAGATATCTGTGTGTCTGACTACTATTTAGGGATACCTTAAGTTAGAGGGGGGAGAATGGTAAGTTTATAATTGGTAATTTTTTCTTTGTATTTCGTTTTTTTTAGAAGTGACTACTCTAGGGAGATCCTTTAAGAAGCTGTACTCTATAGAAGAACCATATCAATCGAGCAGTTAACAAGCTAAATTAGAGACAGACAGATAGACAGTCACATGGATGGACAGACATCATCCTTGTTAGACATAAAGTTTTCCCATCTTTGTTTTTCGCATAGGCAATGACATATGTTACAGTTTTTTTCTTTATAATTTTAATTATTATAATCATATTACAAAGTTCTATGTAATGGAGTATTATCATCCTTGTTTCAACCTGTACTGTGTTTTGTAAACACATTATTAACATACTTTAAAAATTTATATAATTAGAGATAATCTGCCAATTCAAATTTTTCTAAACTAGGATTATGTTAAAAAATAAATAGCAGCATTTTTTAGAAATAAAAAAAAACTGTAATCTTTGATAAATATTTTAGTTAGCAGATCTAAAATATAGAGCAGTAAGGTATTGTCTAAAGCTAAATATCTCGAAAATTGTGGGTCTGAATTTTTATGCTTTTAGGGGAAGCTTTAAACTGTCATTAGGTGGTTTTGTGCTATTGTCCCGACCTCCTTCGCCCCATTAAAGGCTAGTATAATTCAAAGGTACTAAATAAAACTCAACACTAATTCTTCTTTGATAAACTTACAACCACTTGTTGTAGAGAAGGTGCGCTTCTAATAAGATGTAAGTAGGTCATTTAAGATTTAAGCTCCTAAATAGCTACTTCAAAATAAAGCAACAGTGAACAACTTCAATGGTTATATATTGACAAAGGTGTGATGACAAAACACCAGATGGTGCAAATTTTAAAAATCAGTTTGCTTGATTTTATCTGTTAATATGTTAGTTTTCTTTTGCCGGTTAATAGTGCTTAAATGTTACACCAGACTTTCATGTTTCCCAAACTCGAAGCGGTTTAAAATAACGATCCATCAATTTCCTTTATCCCATCCCTTCCCCATCTACTTGAAGAATTCAATATTATCAACCAAAAATAGGCGAAAATTTTTCCTCTGTCATATTATCCAACAAAGCCCAAATTGTGTTGAAATTGTGTCAAAAAGTATCTATATGACGTAATAAAAATGAGGGATTATCCATCTCTTTTTAGGGGATTTCTTTCTCACTTCTCCTCTAATCTCACTGATTTTATTACGTCACGTGGATCATTTTTGACAAAATTTTAACACAATTTGGGCTTTGTCTAATATCTAAGTATATTCTGTAGTAATTAATACATCCATAATTTGCATTTTGTAAGTGTGGTAGAATGTCTGTTTAATAGAAACATCTTATTTATAGATAATTAGAACTAAGGAATTTCCTGGATTAAATCTATGAATAAGATAACCAAAGATTTTATTCACTAGCACAAACATGGTGTTACCCAGGGACAAGGGAATAATATTCTGACAAACATGGTGTTACCCAGGGACAAGGGAATAATATTCTGACAAACATGGTGTTACCCAGGGACAAGGGAATAATATTCTGACAAACATGGTGTTACCCAGGGACAAGGGAATAATATTCTGACAAACATGGTGTTACCCAGGGACAAGGGAATAATATTCACTAGCACAAACATGGTGTTTCCCAGGGACAAGGGAATAATATTCTGACAAACATGGTGTTACCCAGGGACAAGGGAATAATATTCTGACAAACATGGTGTTACCCAGGGACAAGGGAATAATATTCTGACAAACATGGTGTTACCCAGGGACAAGGGAATAATATTCTGACAATTATGGTGTTACCCAGGGACAAGGGAATAATATTCTGACAAACATGGTGTTACCCAGGGACAAGGGAATAATATTCTGACAAACAATTATAAAGGAAAATTTCCCACAACCCCCTTCCCCTTATCCTTCTTACCCACCCCTCTTCAGTTCCATAAAAAAAATATACTTCCACGATACTTTAAAAGTTTTAGTGATTTTGTGTAGAATTGAGTGTTACTGTAGCTACCCCTGGGTGTTACCTCATTTCCGTACATATATCAGAATCACAATAACAATGGATATAGGATATACGTGGATATATTGATATGGGCAAATTTGTCGTCTATTTAGCTTGCTAATATTGACCTCATTTAGTGTTCAGTTCATTCATCCTGTTGGAGGGGAAGGGGTAAAGAGGGTGGATGGGGAGTATGGCTATTTTAGCCAGCAACGAGTAACACTTTAACAAAACATGAAAATCTGGTACAACGCACTTTTTTTTAATGGACGTGAATGGACACTAGCATGCAAACATTTCATTTTGAGCTCAGATTTTCTTTTATAGCCACTCTAGATTAGCTATAGTGTATAGAGTTGACATTCTAATGTTTTTTTCTCATTTTAGCTCGTTCTCTACCCTTTTCCATGTCATAATTGTTATTGAAAAAAAACATAGATATTTTTCGAGTTAAAACGACTAACTTATTTATATATAAAATTCTAAAAAAATAGTTGTATATTAATCAGCAAAAAAATGTTACGCCTTACTATTAAATTTAAAAGCCTATTCTGAAATAATTTGTTTTTGAACGACCGACAATACATATAAATAACAAAAGTACATGTTTTAAGTAAATTTTAAGACCAGATATCCGAGGTGTTACAACGATGCAGTAATAAAGTTATGAACTGTACACCAACTACATTAGAAAAGGCAAAGTTTTGTTATAATTTGAGAAAGTAAATAAAACAATAAAACACAAAGAAAAGAATCGAGTCAGCCAGTTAATGAGGGATGAGGTCGCTTATAGACATGATACACTTACACATCTCAAAATGATTTGCTAAAAAAATGCGCAAAAATTCTCAGCTGTTTTGTGTAAACTTTCAAATCCTTAGATGAAGAATTAAGCAGCATGATACCTATTTATTTGTTTGTCAATACTCACCATTATTACTCAAGGATTTAATATAGTTTAGTTGCTTATATTTGTTAGAAGCGAAGCTCCTCTATAATTCACTTTATCTGTCCGTCAATCAGTCTGTAATGCTATGGGGGAAATATAATTTTCTCTGCTGCTATTAAAAACAACTTAAATTTTACGAGCATCTAGTTAGTAAAAACATTATTTTGTCTGTCTGTCGGCAAGAGTTTATCCTTATCTTTAAAAGGTTTTGTAATTTTCTTTTTGTTTTTACTCACTATCTCTCTTTCTTTTTCATGGCGACTAAACATCTGCCATGTTTTTTTGCTTTACAACCTACTAATGCAGTCAGAGACAACTATAAGATATTTTTTTAGATTACTTATGTATTACGTGATATTACAAGTTATATCTATTTTCCTTATTTTATTTTATTATTTAAAATTTCACGCGACAAATATAGAACAATGGGGAAGTTTAATTGAGTACAGTAATGTTTAGAAGGCTTTGTTTTTGCACATTATTCATAAAAGAATTTTCGTTAGAATACATTTTTCTGTATAAAATCATCATTCTACATTATTGTCAATTTTTCAGATTTAATAAATTAGTTTAATATTTATTAACTTTCATGGGCATGTGGGAAGGTTGGGTGTCAACTCACCTCGCCTTCCCCCAATAGTGTCTTCCCCTTTTTCAACTACTTCAAGGCAAACAGCCCGGAACAAAATCCTGTTCACGCCATTTGCACAAGTTAACATAAGTCTATACAAATTCCTTACTGTATAAAGCTGGCTCAGTAGGTTATTCCGTCTCAATACAAGATTTCACAGGATTTCAGCTTTTTTATTCCTATATTTTTCACAGCACTTTGTGGGTTTAGACTTCCTATTGTCGCAGGGATAAAAGCTTTCTAAAGAGGGACAGAGATATTAATGAAACCTGAAGAAAACGTAATTTGCCATCAACATTTTTGCAATAAATTACAATTGTTGAAATGAATTTATAAGTGTAGATGTATAACTCAGACAACTACCTGTCCCAAGTGGTGGGGACCTTTGTCATCGTCTGCTAGCAAATTGCTTAGTTACTAAATAGCTCGTCATCCCCCGCTATTCTTTTATTTCAATATTGTTCATATATGTAGTTATTTAACGTTGCATCATGATGCAATTGTCATCAATAATTGGTATAATTTACTTTTTTAGGTACGACTAAAATAAGTTTTAAAAACGATATGCCTGACATTTACAGGAATTAATAGTTGGAGCAAAAAGTTTTTTCATATTAATATTCCTTTCCCTATTTCAAGCAAAACTCCAAAAGGAAATATCGTTGGTAAGGATTTAAAATTATAATATTCTGTTATATTTTTAGGAGAAGTAAAATTATTAAATTATCATAATTTTTTTACTTAATTACAGAAATTTGTGTAACTAATTTTATATTATATATTACTATACAATTTAGGGAATTTTTGGTTGAAAAAAATTGTATAACCCAAAATACTGAAATCAGCAAAGCCCTTTAGAGGAGCCTAACAACTTTAAAAGTAATATAATCTTATTGAAAAGCATAAATTAATTATTTTAATGTG
This sequence comes from Acartia tonsa, assembly GCF_053477335.1. NCBI lineage: Eukaryota > Metazoa > Arthropoda > Copepoda > Calanoida > Acartiidae > Acartia > Acartia tonsa. The sequence continues at coordinate 31,980,134 of NC_137262.1, read as the reverse complement.
AGTAATTTCTATTTTTTCCTGCCTTGAGGGCGTGGCTACTTATAACTTATATCTTAGGTGTTTATATAATATAACGATAATGTATCTATTTTCAGTTAAGATTTGACCTAAATAACATATATGTAGTTCAGATTGATGCTGATTAATATTTATAGAAACAGTTAATAAACGTAGAGCCAGACGTTTATATTAGTCCCAAAGGTAATGAAATTCCAACAGCCATTTGATTGCATGATCTCTGTCTGGGAGTCTTAACTGTGCATGGGAACTTGTTGCACCTATTTTACACTTAGGCATTCTCCCTGCGTTGCATTTTCTGTTAAGTGTCACATTTTAGCAGTAGTGGGACATTTTTAAAATCATATTAATTGTTATGACGTGGTTTGGGTAAAAAATAGAACACATTACCTTCCAGATCAACGGTGGTTTTATGTAATAGTCACAGCCTTATGCCAATCTAATTCAATATACCTTGTTGAATAGGTATTGATGAAAATATTATTCGCTGGAAATAAATAACATCTTTATTTATCTCTGATCCTCCAGAAGGGAGGGGATATTGGACTGTAAGTTACACTGGTACTAAAAGTATAAACATGTTCACCAATAAATTCAATTAACAGGAAAGATATTTTGTTTACCATTATTATTATTCATTGTCTAGTGTCTTATCCCTTAAGATCTCTGATGACCCTACATAATCTTAGAACGGAGATATTTGTGTATGATTCACATATTCAATTATTTTACCCAGCAGGAGTTATAACTAGGTGAGTAACAGCTGGGTGGCTCAAATGTTTCTCTTTTCTTTATTTCTCTTCAAACAATGAGTGGTTTTCATTAAAGCCACTTGTCGAGCAAACCCTTCCTCATTTTGATAGAATATATTGAAAACAAGTTTGGGGGGTAGTTCGTGTTAGTGTGTTTTACAGGTAAGGTTAGGTTATGTTCAGTATTAGGTAGTTCTGCAGGGTTAGGACATCTCAAGTGTGAACTACCCCCCCTTCCCTAGAATTTAATTCAAAAAAAGGGGGATGGGATTCTGTGCATAGTAGTCACTTTTAGGGAAAACACCATAATAATTTTCGTGTATTTCAGTTCAAAAACAGTAAAGGATTCTTATAATTTCTATCTAAAAGAGAAGTAAACATTCAACCTCCTAACTTTACAAGCTTCATCCCTTTATCAAAGTAACAAGTATTCATCTATAAATACTCAATGCTTTACTTTCTAATCCTTGTGAAAACAGGGATAGAAAAATGGAAGATAAACTTTCTCCAGTATTCCTTTGGTATATAAGAACATTTATTTTATTCTACAATTTTAGTAGCGAATGCTATGGGGAAAAGGTTAATTTCTCGGCTGATTTTAAGATAGACAGCTAAAATCTGAAATGTAACAGATTTCTTTCATATATGTGCAATGTGCATCTATTCTATATACTGTTTAATCCGTCTGTGTGTCGTTCATACCTCAAACATACACCTTACTTTTAAAGGTTTTGCGATGTCTTATTTGTAAATTATCTATCTTTCTCTTCTTTGTTATTATTATAATCCACTATCTGACCAATAACTAACGTTGTCTGTTTGTTCTTTCCATGATTTGTTTAGGCTTCGCTACTTATGGATATTGCCATCCTTGTAGGAGATATATTTCTTCCATTGACCTCTCTCTATGTGATATTGATTTACATCACATTAAATTAAATATACCATAAATGGATTGATTTGCTGGTGTCCTGTGGCCACCATAATCATGATACTATTAATCATCTTTTAAGCTAGAATCATCTTTTTCTACAGCAATATATGATTTAATTCAAAGGTATATCATTTGTTATAGGTGTAAAAAGAATAATGTTAGTGTGAAAATTTACTTATTCCAACGACACATCATTTCTAAAAGTTGTAAATGATAGTATAAAGTATTTTTTGATATATCGGAAAGGGTTGTGAACTTGTGAAGGTAGTCGACAAGAAGAAATATCAACTTTCTAGTGGTCAGAAAAGTACTTATTAAAGTTTTTGTTTAATTGTAAATAATTTGATAATTAATTGAAAAAAAACAATGTTAAGCCACTAAAATAAGGCACATTTTTCTTTTTGAAAAGGGAAGGATTAAAAAAAAATTCTTAACAAATGTTACAAAAAATTTTTAATTCATTTTACGAACATCGTTTAAAATAATAAATAAAAATTATTTCTAAAACAATCAATTAATACTTTATATTTTTGCTTTAAAAATCTATTAAATAAACATATTTTGCTTAAATACGTTTGTGGTTTTCTAATGGGGGGGGGGGGGATTATTCTCGGGGGCGGATACATGGGAGGGGTTCTACACATTAATACAACATGGTACATAGAATATCAGGGAAAGGAAATTATATTCATTACATAAGATTAAAATAAACAATTTGCTAACAGACGAAAAGAATCTCTGCTACTTGGGGCATGTTGTTGTCGGATTATAGATTTATACTTATACAATATACATTTATGGTGTAGATAAACTATAAGTATTGATGAATAATATAGTTGTTAATTTATCCTTCTCCTATAGCCAGATATAAATCAAAATCCCATGATACTTGGGAACTAAATTACTGAATGTCTGTCTGTATTCCAACATTTGTATATGTACACTAATTTTGGTATTAATTACCGCCACAGCTGACAGATGGCGCAATGGAATAACATTGTTTTTTTTGTATGGCTAGTTTTTTAGGAATTAGAAAATTGTATGACTATGATATTAAAATGGATTTATCATTACTTGGATCTCACAACTGCAAATTATTATGTACTCTAAAAAAGAAGAACTTGTAGTTGGTTGAAATAACAATTCATCTTTTCTTAAAATCTGGGAGACTTCAGCGTCAAATAAGGTGGTATCGTACATAAAAAATTAACTTTAACAAACAAAAACATTTAAAGTGCCACTAGAGACCTCTAGGGGCGTAGCCGCTAGTATTGGAATAAAGCAATATAATTTGAGATCTATTTACTTATGTAAAATTATTTATATTTTGCAGACTAATGAACTAGTCTTGATATAATTGTTTATTTCAAAAACTTTTCTAACCATATTTGTGGTTTTAAAATTTACCCTGAACTTCAATGAATATATTTTAATTTGAAATATTCATAATTTGTCAAATTTGCATTTAAACCATTAACAAACGGGTTAATGAAAGTTCATAAAATGTCTAACTTATATACCTAGACTTACTTAATTGGTTTATCTTAACCGATTCAGGAGTCTTGGTGAAATGTTTAAAATAGATAGAACTATTGCATTTAATACCAGATAAGATGGACAGAAATGTAAAATATCGTCGTCGTTTCCCTAAAAGTGCCTGTTGCGGACTATTACCCGCAGATATTTGTCCCGCAGGGTTAGGGTTTAGCTCAACAAACACCCATTTGTTCTAACATTTAAAACCCTGTTTGCTGCTAAAACAACTTGGAAAACTTTTTTCAACTCTAAGTTTCTATAAGTTTTTTTCTTGTTTTATATAAAAGTAGGGTTGGGTTTAAGAGTCTAGGATGAATTGATAGGTAAAGGTTAGATTAATCAGTAAAACGTTATGTGTTTGTTAATATAGCAAAAAGATTTTTTTATAAAGTATCTTGGATATTTTTTCGTATGTTGATGTACATTTTTTATACTGTGATTGGTACGATGAAATATGAAAAACCGTCATTTAACAGAAAGTTTTTATTGTTGCGAGAGTTTTTTTTTCCCTCTCTTTGCCCATCCCTGAATCTCAAACGATATTAGATATTGTAGATAAAAAATTCATCTATAATTTATCACGAACAATGATTACACAAGTTTGAATTGGAGAGAATGATTCAACCATTCTGTCTCCCTCTCTCTCTGTTCTTTCTATTGAAAATTACTTTCGGCTTGGTAATAATAAATATGGTCAACACAATGTAAAAGAAATAATTGATATTTAGGTGCAAAACTAGTTTGTCCCTTGGCCCATCTGTACGTCACTACGTCAAACGTTGGATAAAACATCTATTTCCATTGGAACATTTATTATTTTTATTAGCTATCTCTTTTTATTGGTGTTATTTCGTGTTTCTGTTTCTTTAGTGTTACTGTATAATACTTTATTTCATTTTATTTATGTTATTTAAATGTAATCGAAAATTGTTATTCATGATTTCCTTTTTTTTGCTGTGCTACTTACATATATATATCTGTCCTTGTCTTTAACACAAAAGAGATGAAATTAGAACTATTGTAGATTTCACTGACAATTAATAATTAAAAGGTCAACCGCAATAAAAATTATAATAGTTCCAAACAAAGAAAGAATTGATAAGTTAAAGATCAATTTTACTATAAATCTAATAACTTAAATTTTTTTAAAATTAATGTAGGTTCGATCCTAACCTTTGCTGGTCTTTACTCCTCCCAATTTGGTAAATCTTAAAGGTTAACCTTATTTGGGGTTCACCTAACCCTAGCCTAAAACCTCCCCTTGGCCTTTTCTTTGTATTTGTCAAAATAATTATTCAATATAGATATTAATCTAACTGTGTAGAAGAAAATATTTTCTATACATTCTAAAGGCTGCGCCCAATTGATATAATTTGTCTTTGTTTTCGTTCTTTATGGCTACAAGTCTGTAGTTGTATATTTGACAACAGTACATTGATATTAACGGAACAGAGATAGGGCTCATGAATAAAAAAGGTCAAAAAGTTGTATGCAATACATCATTGTATAACGGATAATATGTTTTCTTAAAAATGGGTCTGTTTATGGGCCAAAAATCTCCCCCTAATCAAACTTAGCAGCAGTAGTTACCTTTAATGTTCTCCAAAGTATGACACGCTTTTGTTCGAGATTTGTATTCGTTACCTACATACATAACAATTGGAAATGACGCTACAATATACACCACAGCCATGGATTGGATACAAAATAGTTTTTTTCCATGTGATATATCCCTGTTCTAATATATGATATTTTTATCTAAATTTGATCTAGATGGGATATTAATTGATAACTAATTATGAGACCTTTATGCATATAATAATATACTTTATAGGCCTAGGGGGTGTTCCTTCATATACGCAAGTATTCAAAATAGGAGAAAATAAATTAAAGGCATAAACAATTTCCATGAATTATATTCTAAAGGCGATGTCTCTTTATAGTTTGTTATAATAAAAAAAAATCTAAGAAAGTTAGATAAGACAAAAAATTTTCAACAGCTACTATATATAATTAACTAGCGACTTACGCCCCTAGCATCTAGTGGCTCTGTATTTCAAGAGGAGAGAAAATATCTTTAAAACCATACCACGATTTATAGTAAAATAGTCTAAAACCACAACTGGACCTATGTGAAGCTTACCTGAAAAAGATAAACCCATAGGATCAGTAGTCTTTAATATCTTAGGCTTTATACAAAAAAAGCCTTGCTACTTTAAATAATTGGACTAACAATTATGTACATCTTTACTAATTAGCAAATAATCTTACAAAACGTCTCTTTTAAATGATCATTTTATAATTCTACAATTTTTTGTCAACATTGTATAAAACCTAAAACATTGGGTATATCTATTATGTCTGAAGGGCAAACACTGTATCATATGTATTTTATTCACCGTTCGCAAATTTGAAAGCTTTGGTTAGGGTTAGAAATACTTCTTTCAAAGTAACAAGCTATTTATGTGTCTGTTTGTACAGAAGGATCTCGCTAACCGCTGAACCGAAATGGTTCTCCTTAACAATGTATCTTCTTTTAGGTCAGGTCTATAACATTTTTGGGGAAGGTACTTTTTGAAGTAAAAATAAATAATGAATGGGGGATTGGGGTGAAATTCAACACCCACTACTTTAAGTACCCCTAGAGGCCTCTAGGGGAGTAGCCGCTATTCATATACATAATAGCAGTAGTTGATTTGTCATAAATTGGAAGAAAATATTATTTCGTTTGACAATATTGGAAGTTATTATAATTTAAAATTCATAAGTTAATTTTTAAGTTTCTAATGTAATTTAACTTATATTTCATGACAATTTAAATATTTCTTACATAACAACAAAAGAATTATGTAAATAAATGTTTTTTTTAATTTCATTCCTAAATTTTCTAGATATAATTACTTTTTTTGTAATAAAATACTTTTTTTTAAATTGTAAAAATATTTTTCAAAATATTGAATGAACATTGCGAGATGATTTGGTTGAAAGTTACTTCTTAATCAAAACTTTGTTTATTAGCTCTCCAGGTAATATCTCTTGAAAAGACCTATGGTTCACAAACACCCACCCCACCCCCTCAATCAAATTTTTAACCTCAAAAATATCTATTAACCATTGCGGGGCTTTTCTAACTTTTTCTTAGGTAACCTAAACTTATTTAACCCTTACAGATCGGGGGGGGGGGGGCTCTTGGAGCCCCCCCCCCCTAGTTTTTTCAATCTCATTTTTTTTGTAGGTAAGATGGAGTGCTGTGACTTCATGACTTTTTAAGTTTAGTAATTATACGTCGGCAAGAGTTGATTTTATTAGGATATCTGGTCTGTGTCGGTCGTGGTGTCCGGTCAAAGTCGGTTGACGGCCTGGCTGCTATGACTAGAAAAAGTAATTTTCTCTAAAAACACACATGAACCACCAGAAAAAAATTTTACGTCTTTATCTGTAACAGGAGCCGAGATAGAGGGGGGGGCTCTTGGAGCCCCCCCCCCCCCCGATCTATTAAGGTGGGAATTGGGGCCCGAGCTGTAAGGGTTAAGCATAGAAAACTGTTCGATTATGGTCCATACAGGTTGGATGGAAATTGCCACTTTTCAAATTCCCCAGAGATCCCTCTCTGTTTTCATCAATGATTTTCATATATTGCATATTATAATTAACCCTTGTTTGCTCAATAGCTATATAAATGTCTGTTTGTCTGTACGACTGTATCCATGAGCTAAGAAAAATGTCTCTTTATAACCTTACATTACTCAGCATAGACAGCAACCTTTTGCCATAACTTGTAGTAAAAGGTTTTTCAACTTTTCATTTTAAATGCATCTCAAATTTATTAGGCTTGCTTTTGCTACCAGGGACATAAAAAGACAGGACAATGACGGATAAACTAATGTACATCCCCAATGATGATACAAATAATTACCACGTCTGTAGATTTCTATTAGTGGTTGAAACCAATCAAAATTTAATAAAGTCCCCAGAGTTAACACTTTGAGGACTTGTGTAGTAAATAGTCCAATGCCCCCTCCCCTCTCCCCTCCCTGTACTGCTACACTACTTATAGACACAATTTAAATCAAACTTTTCAACAAGGATGGCATACATCCATAAACATATGAGAAACAGTAAAAAAAAATCAACTTGGAAAAAAATTTCGCTAGCCATTGGGCAAACATAGCGACTAGTGAGTCGGTATTTTGAATAAATGGCTGCCATGCATTTCATATAAATTCCAATTATATTCATTTTAAGCTTTAAATTCAGCGTAAACCATATCATTTTTATACTACACTGTTGCATAAAGGGTTGTACATTTAACTTAACAAGAAGATAACATCCATAAAAGCGAAGCTCTAGAACAGCACAAACGAACATTAACACTCGTATAGTGTTAAAGCGTATTAAGCAGAATTTAAAATTGAAAGTCTAATCAAATTTGTATTTAAATTTGTTACAAAAATGCTTAAATGCAGGATACCGCTTCGCTCGGCTTCCCCACAGCACGGACACGTTATTGAATTAGATTTAAGTCCTTGCCTTTTTGCCTTGTCCAAAACTTTTCCTCCGGCGGCGTTCTATCCAGACATCTGTCTTTGCTCGGCTTCCCCACAGCACGGACACGTTATTGAATTAAATTTAAGTCCTTGCCTTTTTGCCATGTCCAAAACTTGATGTCGGGGTAATCTAAAGGAAAACCATATCGGTTCAGCAGTTAGCAAGATCCTTCTGTACAAACAGACACACAAACAAACATTCTATTACTTTATTATAAGAAATTACAATGTATACTACTCCAAGACAAAAGAACATAATTGTCTTTTTTTAGAATTTGCAACGCAACAGTTATAACAAATGTATTTAGCATAATTTGAATAAATTTTCTGTATAAAAACAATATTATTGTAGGAAATGACTGAGCAAGGAGATGACAGGATTATACAAGATCTTTAAAAGGTAACATTACAAATCAAAGGAAGGTTTGGAAAGGTTCAAAAGATCCAATTCACCTTGCCATCTCTTTGGTTTTTTTTATATCAACATAAAACTGTAATTACTAAAATCATATGTTATACCATTTGCTCTATCCCGACCTATAACCTGCCCAAGATATTTATGGAGCACTTCTGCAAAATTCAACCCATTCAGACAAACCATTTCTTAGATCTTAAGCTTTAGACAAAAAAAACCTTACTACTTTATATTATAGGATATAAAGATATAATGTTGACTTAATGCTTTTTGGTTTTTCAGATAAGGTGTTTTGATAAAAAGGCTTATTTTTATAAGTGGAAACGTAAATAAGTAGGCACCTTTAGGTTAGTTTTACTAGTTTAGGTTTTAAACCAATTTGCGACTTTAATACCTAACAGTTTGAAGGCAAATATTTAACAGAAATATGATGAGAAACTTTTAAATTGAAAAAGTTGTAATTTTAGAGTTTAATTTACGAAGGAAGGGCAGGGACTGGGATAAGTCTCCTGAAAAAATATTTTACCTTTAGCTAAAAGCAGTGGCTTGCTTTGAGGTGTGTCAACAGCACCCCACTTAAATATTAAATTGTAAAGGCCTGCCTTTCCCTTTTTTCATCCCCTAATGGTTTTACACCTTACTGAGTGTTTGCTTGACGGCTTATTTTATTGTAACGTTAACCTGTAGATATATCGATTATGTATCAGCCATGACCACTATTTATTTATCGACGTTATTATTGTAAAAACTTCAAAATTTTATGTGGATACTACGTCAGCCAAGAATACTATTTAATAAAAATGTAGTTGATATAGTGTGGTAATACGACAACCAGACGGACAGGCAGTTTACAGAATTGCTACGCTGTGACTTATCATAACAAACCCTCTGCACTAATCTTATTATATCACCATTTATCTCATGACCGATGTTGACCCCGCTATCCAGCGGTCAAACTGGCCTGCCTAAATGTGGGGAGGGACTCAAACACGCAGCTATCACGCGCCCCTCACGCGATTATACAACCGGGAGGCGCTGCCTCCCCTTTTACCACAGCTGCCCCCACAGCCTGTCTACCGCCGGGAGCTAAGCCCTTGCGTCCCACACCCCCTTCAAACCTAACCATTGTTATAATCTGTTGTATATATATAGTAAACATTCATTGTAAATATTATTCAGTTAAATATATAATTTCTGTATGACTAAATCCTGCTAGTTTGTTTTGGTAGAATAATTCAAGGCTAAGGCTCGTTGAACTCGAACTCGCAACCCTGTGAGCTGAAACGTTCGGCTTACCACATCTTGGTGTCAGCGTGTTTCAATCGAGCCTTACAGAAATTAGCCTATTCTACCTCTGATTGGACCCTTTGGCAAGTAAGGGGACAATCAGCCGCCAACTGAGAAGCCAACTGACCCGTGAGACGGCCTTTTTAGGTCGAATTTCCATCATTTTGAATGCAATATGTGGGCCTCTGGCCTACGGCAAGCAGATTTAGCCTGCTAAAAGCGCCAGTTAAGACGCTTTTTCCGTACCGTGTAGGAGTAGCGCTAGGTGCGCAGCCACGGTAATCGGATAATTTAGCTCAGACGGCTACAGAACTGAGTCTAAATTGGCAAGTGTAGCTGGGACAAGCCCCAGGACACCCAGGCCAAACCTACGAGACAGACAGCTGGGTGCTGGTCTCCTTTAGAAGGCAATGTGTGGCTGCGAAGCTTCAGCACACAAGTAAGGCCTACCACTGCGACGGATAGCAGATTTTGAGCCACAGGCACGGCAGGACGGGACATTCCCTGCCGCTGCCTTCCAGGATTCGAACCCGAGGCGCTGTAGGACGGGCCATTCCCTGCCGCCATTTTCGGGATTCGAACCAGCGGCGCTGTAGGACGGGACATTCCCTACCGCCGTCACCCCTCTGAACCTTGCAGGACGGACATTCCCTGCTGCCAGGGCTTCCAGAATCACACCTAGAGCTCCTAGTGATAACAACACATAAGTGTGTATAAATGTCAACCAAGTGATAAAAAGAAATATAAAATTGTTGACCCAGTGATAATTAATAAGCTCTAGTGATTCGAAGCTACAGTCTAAGCCACCATGGTAAGCGATACCACCATAGCTGCGGTTCGGCCACCACCGAAGTTTCTGCCAACCCCAGCCGAACGGGAGGCCCCCTTGTCTCAAGGGCAGGACCTCCACTTCCCCTGCCATATCAGGGTGAGGTTTCCTACTCCTGACCCTGCCCAGCATGTACAGGTTGATGCCATGATCGATTCTGGCAACCATGTACTAGGGTCTGCTGTAATTTCTGAACACCTCATGCACGCAATGGGCGTGCAACGCATGTTGATTCCGGTCAACACCCAAATCCTGACTGCTAACGAGGAAGGCCAGCCCCTCCAGGTAATAGGAAAATTGAAAGAATTATATATGGCAGTCTCACACACCCTTATACTCCATCTGTACCACGTGACTGTGGTCCGGAATCTCTCACACCCTCTGAACCTAGGAGGGTATTTTCTCAAGGAGTTCGGAACTAGGCTCTGTTTCGACATGCAACCACCTTGCTTGTGGGTGCGTGGGGAGTTTATCCCACTCCGTGGCGTCCCCATTGACCGGGAGACAGCCGAGAGAGAGTTGAGTTATGCCAGGACGGCAAGGAGAGGCTGATTGCCGCCGTGGGGCGCAAGACAACCGACCCCGAGACTCGCTACCCGTCCTGGAAGGGAGAGATGGCCGCCATTATGTATGGAATCCGGAAATTTCACGGCATCTTGTCCTACCGCAGCTTCCAGATCAACACTGATTCCTCAGCCTTGCTGCAGATGAAGTCGCTGAACACATCCACAGGGATGGTGGCCCGCTGGCAGGAGGAGCTAGCGGCCCTAGATTTCACTGTCTGCCACCGTCCTGGCACCCAGAACACCAACGCCGACGCCCTCAGCCGCCGGGAGGACGCCAACATGCCGACGGCTAGCGCCGAAGAATTAGCAGAGCAGGCTGAGTATATCCACAACCTTTGCCAGCTAGGGGAGTCCGCAGCTAGCCGGCCCCCTGCCGCACGCCTGGACCCAGCTAGAGTATTAGAAGCCCAGACACAGGACCCTCTCCTGCTCCGTGTCCGCCAGTGGGTGGCTGATGGCAGAGCCCCAACTAAGGCTGAGCTGCGCGGCAAGGAACGAGACGAGCAGCAGTACGCCAGCCGCTTCCCAGCCCTGGGACTTGACGAGCATGGCTGCCTCACCACCACTGACCAGACCCTGACAGGGGAAAGGACCAGATACCTGCTGCCTTCGGCCCTCCAGCAGGACGCGTTCTTTTTAGCCCATGGGACCCCCATGGCCGGGCACTTTGGAATGGACGCGACTATCGCCCGCGTGGCCATGCACTTCTGGTGGCCCAACCTGGCCCGTGACGTCCGCCTGATGGTTCAGACTTGTCCTGAGTGTGTCCAGAAAGTTACCAAGGAAAGGTTGAAGTAAGGGATACATGTGCCCTCCCGCCAGGGGTATCCACAGCAAGTCCTGTTTATTGACCTGGTGGGGCCACTGCCAGAGACCCCAGCCGGGAACCGCTATATCCTCACCTGTCAAGATGGGTTCAGCCGGTTTGTCAGCCTCTACGCCATCCCCAACAAGCGCACCCTCACGGTGGCTGAAGCCCTGCTGCACCGCCACCTGGCCACGTTCGGATGCCCCCTGAAGATCCACTCCGACAATGGGATGGAGTTCACCGGCCAAGTATTCCAGGAGCTGGCCTCCAAGCTTGAGATTGGCCTGACACATCCACCACCCTACAACCCGCAGTCCAACCGAGTGGAAAGGTTCCATCGGACGCTCAATACAGGCATGCGTCTGTTCTTAGACAGAGACGACAACAACTGGGAGCCACACTTGCCTGCCATTGCCTTTGCCTACAACACCAAGGCCTGCAGATCCACCGGCGTGACCCCGTTTCTGGCCTACTTTGGGAGAGAGGCCAAACTTCCGGTGGACATGGTGCTCCGGCTGCCAGACACAGAATATGCCTCGGTTCCAGCCAACGTCCAAGCTCTCCTGCAACGCTACCATGCAGTGTATGATGCCATCCAGCAGAAAGAGGAAGGAGCCATCCGGAGGAGCGCGGCAGCCTACGAAGGCACGGCCAAGTACGAGGTTGGAGACTTGGTCTGGTACCTGGCCCCCCGCCTGGTGCCAGGGAAGGCAGCCAAGATTACCAAGAGATGGACTGGCCCCTGGAAGGTAGTGAGGCAAGCTACAGACGTCCATTATGTCATCAAACCTGCCTCTCCAATCGCCAGGATCTCGGAAGTTACCGCGCATGTAGGCCGACTGCGCAAATACACTGGAGATGTGACTGCCCACCAGATTCCAACAGACATTCAAGGTGACCTGGACGGTGACGAGGATGCCACCGAGCTGCCGGTTGGAGCTGCGGCGCCCCCAGCTAGTGACCCAGGACAGTTCCCAGTGTACCAGCCGACCGCAGCCGCCCCACAGCCTAGCGGCCAGGACCGTGACCCAGTAGAAGAGAACCTGCAGGAGCAACCCAACGAACCGCCGCCGCCGCCGCCAGCTCCAGAGCCACCCAGCGATGCCATCTGGAATCCTGATACGGACATGGAGAACCTGCCGGCCAGCAGCGAGCCTGTAGGAGGAGAAGCGGCCACTGCAATGGAAGAGGCCGCCCCAGAGGACGAAGCTGAAGCCATGTGCCCCCTGTTGATGACAGCCATCCCTATCCGGGTAGGAGCTAGGAGGCCAAGCAACCTGGATCAAGCAGGCGCCCCCATGGAATTTTATGCGCCCTCCTCCATCGTCATTCCCCCCTTGGGAACCACCAGAGTTAGCCTAGGCCTCCGTGTCCAGCTACCCGCTGAGGCAGAGCTAGTCCTGCAGACGAGGCAAAATTTCCAGCGACGGGGCTTGGCCGTCGCCAACCCACGCCTGGAAGCCAACCAGGAGTTGACAATGCTGATATCCAACCACAGCCAGACAGAGCAACGAGTGTCCTGTGGAGCCTGTGTAGCCCGAGCTGTCCTCCATCGAGCTGTGCCCCAGGAAGAGCCTGTCCTGCGCAGACATAGGTTGTCGTATCCCCAGGTTCAAGGCCTGGTGGCTCGAGAGCCCCGCAACCCTTGAAGGGGAGGTTGTGGTAATACGACAACCAGACGGACAGGCAGTTTACAGAATTGCTACGCTGTGACTTATCATAACAAACCCTCTGCACTAATCTTATTATATCACCATTTATCTCATGACCGATGTTGACCCCGCTATCCAGCGGTCAAACTGGCCTGCCTAAATGTGGGGAGGGACTCAAACACGCAGCTATCACGCGCCCCTCACGCGATTATACAACCGGGAGGCGCTGCCTCCCCTTTTACCACAGCTGCCCCCACAGCCTGTCTACCGCCGGGAGCTAAGCCCTTGCGTCCCACACCCCCTTCAAACCTAACCATTGTTATAATCTGTTGTATATATATAGTAAACATTCATTGTAAATATTATTCAGTTAAATATATAATTTCTGTATGACTAAATCCTGCTAGTTTGTTTTGGTAGAATAATTCAAGGCTAAGGCTCATTGAACTCGAACTCGCAACCCTGTGAGCTGAAACGTTCGGCTTACCACAATAGAACCTTAAATTTAAATAATAATAATACTGTTTATTAGATGGTGCCAGGTACCCGCTAGCTTAGGAGAAAGCATATGTAATTCTGTAAATTGCTAAAAAAACCATCGACAATTTAGAATTTGGAATTGGATGTCGATGGAATGACAGTAGTAAATATAAAAAATGTTCATGATATCGTAGACATTTCAGCCATCACCACTTTTTATATATAGTGTTTAATAATATTAACTACTAAAATGACAAATCAACAGAAAGGTTTGAAAAGAAACTGCAATTTTGACAGACATTAATATCATTACAGTTATATCTTAAAAAGTCCTATCCTTGTCCACTAGAAAGAGAAGTTTTAATGAAAAAGATTGGACTAAAAGGTAAGCAGAGCTTTTAATAGAAATTATCTAGAAACAGAGTAAAACTTAATTCAATCTTAATTAATTATTTTATATTCATCAAAGAAACTAGGTATAGTAGTTGGCTGTATGTGTGCATACTGCATAGTTGTTTGGTTTAAAGTAAGCAATGTGTAAGGAGTTAATATATAGTAAAAGATGTTAGATCGATTTTCTTTTTAGAGAACACATCCTAACATGGTTTTAAGCCATCTTCTGAGAAAATCACCTCACTATGTTTTTGTTTTAATTTGTAAAGAATGTGCATCTTGAAAGTAGAAGTTGATAAGTCATTATTAATTTTTTTGACTAGCAATGGTTGCGCCCCAAGCATTTGAAAGAGTTTGGAGGTCATAACGATAGTCCAAAACAGTTCAAAAGCTTATAAATTATAACAACCTTAAACCTTCCTGGGACTTATGAGAATTTTCAGGAAAATAAAAAACTTAATCGGTTCAGTAATAATTGATACCTTAAGCTAGAGAAAGTTTTGTGTTCTATTTTCTACAATGGGATTGCTATATTACAATCCTTTAGTAAAGAACCCCTAGAAACTTGGTGTGAAGTATCTAGTTTATAAATATTCTACTACCTATCTATTGGTTTAAAATACGAATTTTTTTCTCACACTTTCAAAAGAGCATTCACAATTTTGATCAGCCCTACATAATTAGATGCATTAATGGATTTCAGTGTTTTAGAAAAGCTTATGTAACAAAAACAGAATCCTATGAAATAAATCTTACGAACACGGGTGATGTCTATGACTCTTGATCTTAGGGTTCAACAACCTAGAATAAGAAGAACAACGTCTCCTATTAGTCGAATAACCCGGGGTATTGGATTAAGTAACACCAACTCTTTGATTGCACTAAATTGGTCTAGAAATCTTGACTGTTCATGGTAATGCATTGAATCTGTTAAAAGGTCAAGGCATTCCTCTATACCCTCATATTGGTGTCATGCACTTTACATAGCAGCAGCAGTAGTTATCATAAACAAATTAATCCATTGAAATATCTAACTGATAGAACATGTATGGGAGTGAGACATATAAATATTCAACATTTATCTCCTTACAATATTTAACAGCTCAGTAGGAAATTTTAACCCTTTAGAATATTGGTAGTCAAGATTAAACTAGGACATTTAATATGAAAAAGGAGCTAGATAAAATAAATTCACATTATTTAAGCAGATTAAAAAGAAACACATTTCAGATTTGGTTCTAATCAGCCACATATGTAACTTGGACTTTATTCTCAAAGAAATTAAATGAATAAAATAATATGGAACGTTTTAGGACAGACTTAAACATTGGGTATAGAGTAGCTACGATATTAAAGATAGTTGTCTAAAATCCAAGATTTATACGTAACTAAAGCATCCAACTTAAAATTTGTACTGTGGTTGTTAATATGTATGCTTAGTTGATAACTTTTTAATGTTTTACTCAATGGCTTTAATCTATTGTAATTTTTTTTCTATTTTTGAAAAACTCATTTATTTATTTATAGTAGTTCAAGGCTCAAAATCTTGCAAAACTTTTATACTTTCTCGGAAAGATTTTAATGCTTAGTTTTTTAAAAACATGTTAAAAATAGTGATAACTGGCACACCTACAAATTTTCGAATTACAGATCAAGGGAAGCATTGCATTAACCCCTTACAGTCGGGCCCCTTGCCGCACCTTAATCAGTCGGGGGGGGGGGGGGGTTCAACGCCCCCCCTTATTATCTCAGTTCCTATTAGAGCTAGAGGGCTAATTTTTTTTGTGCAAGTCCATGGTTTGATAATGAATTTCCGACCTTTTATAAGTCTAAGTCAATTTTCGCTTCCTTCACCCTTTTATTTAACAACCTTTGTTTTTAGGTCTTTTTTTACTTAAAAATTCCAAACGGCTGTAACTTTCTTATTTTTGAAGGTAGAAGAAACATTTTTTTCCAGAAAATGTTTATCTTTATGTAAATTTTACATTAGAAATATCAAATATAAGTTTCAGTAGCCGCAGCTGTACTTGGCAGCTGCCAGCCGCCGCAGTCGGCGGTCGGCGGGAAAACGGCGGCGGATGTAGACATGTAAGAAAAGCCTAAGTTTAAAATTTGATGTCTCTAAGTCAAAAATTACGGCCACAGGAGCCTTTTAAAGCTTTCTGGAGACCTGGAGGATCAGGACCTGCAGGATCATACCTGGAACCTAAAAGTGACTTGAACACCTGCATTTTATATAAGGATGTACTACTAGAGGATTTTTTAGTATTTTGGTATAATAAAATGCTTTGTTTTAGTCAAAAAAATATTTTTGCTCTTTACCTGGATGACCCTGCCAGGTTTGCTGACATCCTGTGCCCGCCAGGATGGAGATATTCAAAAAATTCCAACTCTCAGTTATGTATCATACCCATACTTAAAAAGTCAAGCAGTTTGGGCTCTTTATCTTACACACATAGAAAATGAGATAGAAAAAACCGGATGGGGGGCGTTCAACCCCCCCCCCCCCCCGACCGTTAAGGGTTAAATGCTTTGATTATATTATACACCTATAGAAACAATTTTAATATCTTCAATTTTGACGCGGTATGGGTCAATTCGGGCTGTAGTTTTAAGTAATATAATTATTAATAAAGGCTCGGCAGCCGCAAATATAATTCCGTTTAAGTGTGGTACAATTTATCAAATAAATAAACTTTGATTAAAATGAAAAGTTATTGTTTCGAAATTATTAGAATTTATAAAACGTTATTTTTCCTGCGTCTTGCGGTGGCTAACGCCCGGCTGCCGAGCCCTGTTTATCAAAATATTTGAGCAGTAAGGGGTTAAGTATAATGATATAGGCATATATGCTTATGATGCTTGTATATGCATGATTTCTCACTTTATATTTGCATCAGTATTTAACCTTTAGATTAATGGTGTAACTCCACAGTAGCGCAACACATTTATGAGATTAAGTTAAAACATGTATGACAACATTTCTAGGTAGCGAAACATAATAAATTACAGGCATAACAATACTAAAATTAGCCTATCAGACTAAAGGAAAAAGGAAATGAGAATATGCACAAGAAATGCTATAAGTAAAACATATCTGTAGTTTTTTGTCTGATTTCTCCCTTTTAGGGAAGTCTCACATAGGTCCTGGGATAGTATAAGGATATCTTTTAGATTTCAGTCTTAAGGTAGATTTATGATGTTATTCATATACATAGCCACTAGATGGTGGGGATGCAGTAGCTAGTGTCCTAATAAACATTTAATTCTAAATTATATTCTGCTGAAACTTTTAAAGTATTTTTGATTGTTTGTCCGACTTTCTGATTTGTTGAGCCTTGCTTTTATTGATGTTCTCCTACTTGTTCTCTTATAAATCAATCAAATCCATGTTTTATCCATCCCCCATATGAAACCATTATTTCATTCTTTTTCCTTCAAATTTGTTTTCTGATAATTTATCAAATATTGAATATGATTATTATACCCTATAGAATTGTTGTAAAATTTTGGCCAACAATTAATCACGCGCCCCCCTACTTTGCCATACATAATTTATCATTAACCTTTTTGTTTAAGTTGTGCCATTATCAAGCCAACTTTTATTTATAATTTGTAGCGCAGCTGATCATGTTTAGAAAAAAAACAAAGAATGATTAAAAAACTATTGCATTATTGTAGTCATGATTTCCATGAAAAAAAGCACATGAAAAGAAACTAACTTAGGAGCCAATATAAAATGACTTTTATAATTGTTATAATTGATTTATTTAGGCTCACTTTATCTTTATTTCTTGTAATCTTTATTCAGAGCTTTGCTTTTAGGGAAGATATCATACATGTAATCTTACATTAATTTGAATAAAAAAAAATAACTGTTGCTATTAATAATTACCTGGGATTTTGAAACATGACAATTCAATAAATTGATATCAACTTAAGAATTTAAGTGCCTTTGACCTCTCTCTCTCTCTCTTGGCAAGAATTTATAAATATATTAGAAGAGGTGGGTTAAAATATGAAAGTTGATTCGGATTAAATAAATAGAAAATTGACCATAATTGAAGAATATTGTAAAGCTTACTGAATAAATTGTTAAAGTTAACCACAATATTTCTCTGCTAAATTCTTTTGCTAAACTTTTATTGGCCGCTACTTGAGAATATTTTCAAACTCAACAGATAAAATTCTATTTTGACCTGGGAAAATTGTAGAGAAAAAAAGAAATAAGGATGATAACATCCAAGTTGCACAGAACAGTAACAAAGAATGATAATTTTAAGAATTGCAAAATAATGGTCAAATTTTAAGAATTTTAGAGTGAATAATTCAGTGATAGTTCACAGATACCTAGCGGAGAAAATTGAATCGTTCATCCAATAAGAAATATTTCATTACAGACAGACAGACAAAGTTTAAAAAGAAGATAATTTTTGGTCAAGGAATGTTACAAAAAAAGTGTTCTAAAAGGAAACTATTTGATATACATTAAATTCATAGAAAAAAATGCATTCTTAATCGTTAGCAATGTGTAAAATTATGAAATTAATAATTTTCAAATTCAGACAAAATTCATCATATCTTCTGAAGGGTTTTGCTAGTGATTATTTGTTTATGAATGTTGGTTGGTTAGTTAAAGTTTGTAATAATGAAGAAAGTTTATGCTGACTCCACTACAAAGGTAGTCTGCACAAGTTTACCAGAGATCTAAAGGGATAAGACAATGGTCGATAAATTCAAGTAAATACCCAATGATGATGCTCTAAATTACCCCTCCTGTAGATTACAATTCTTGGTTGAAATGTTTGTTCACTCAACCAAATGAAGTAAACAATCAAAATTTAAGAAGAGTCACCAAAGTTTTTAAGCCAACGACCAAAAAAAACATTGTTAGAAAACTTTGGGGACTAGTGTAATAAACAGTCCAATGTCTCCTCCCTCCCCGCTTAAGTTTAACTCTACAACCAATCTACCCCCGTATTCAAATCTTAGCAAGTTAAACTAAACTTTGTTTCTGTATTTCTTTATTACAGGGCTCAGCAGCCGGGAAATTTAGTGATGTTAAGAGTTTCTTAAAATGCTTGAAAAAAAATTTGCTTATGAAATGTTAAGTTACTGGCATGTTGGCATGTGTGATTGCTGCTGATAGTTTATATCCTGGATATCTGCGGTTAGAAATAATTATCATCATAGGGACCTACCTGAAGCTGAAGTAGTGACTTAATGAAGATTTAGTTTAAAGAAGCTGCAATTGCCGAGCCCTATTGAACTATACATAAATTTGTGTTTATCCAGATTGACAAAAATAGTTTTCGCTGTTAATATACTACTTTTGCAGATATATTGCTTATAGGTAAAGATGAAAATCAAACAGCAAATTATTTGATATAATAGTTATTTCTCGCATCGTATTATAAACAACTTTCCGCGGATTTAAAATGTACAAATATAAGATTAAAACCATTTTTTTAGCCATGAGATGCCGATTGCACGGGCTAAAAACCTGGTTTTAATCTTATGATTGTACATTTTTATATTCGTAGAAAACTGGATATAATAGGATGCTAGACATAATTTTTTCGTATGGATAAGAATCGGTTCTAATCCACCGGATATTAATCAGTTTCAAATGAATACGAGAAAATATTTTCTCTTTTTTCTCTACATATTAGTGTTTTTGTTTGAATGTTTAACTTTCCTTGTTAGTAGCGAAGCTACTCTATAATTCACTATGTCCGTCCGTCCGTCCGTCAGTCCGTCAGTCCGTCAGTCCGTCAGTCCGTCAGTCCGTAACGCTATGGGGGAAATGGGATTTACTCACCTCCTATAAAAGATAGAATGCTGAAATTTTTTGACAAAATTCCCATCATTAAGGAGCACAATTGACTATAAAACATCATTGGCGGTCGGACCGCTTTTTAGCAGGTTTTAGGCAATTTTTATATTTTTCACATTTTTCTCCATATCTTCAGTGTTTATGGTCCGATTTTCAAAATTTTTTCAGTTATAGATATCAAAATTAAATTTCCCGTCGTTTAAAGAAAACAACGATGAAGGCCAGACTGCCTTTTTAGCAGGTTTTAGGCTATTTTTATATTTTTCACATTTTTCTCCATATCTTCAGTGTTTATGGTCCGATTTTCAAAATTTTTTCAGTTATAGATATCAAAATTAAATTTCCCGTCGTTTAAAGAAAACAACGATGAAGGCCAGACTGCCTTTTTAGCAGGTTTTAGGCTATTTTTATATTTTTCACATTTTTCTCCATATCTTCAGTGTTTATGGTCCGATTTTCAAAAATTTTTCAGTTATAGATATCAAAATTAAATTTCCCGTCGTTTAAAGAAAACAACGATGAAGGCCAGACTGCCTTTTTAGCAGGTTTTAGGCTATTTTTATATTTTTCACATTTTTCTCCATATCTTCACTGTATATGGTCCGATTTTCCAAATTTTTTAAGTTAAGGATATAAAAATTTAATTTTCTGTCGTTTTAAGAAAACAACCATAGCGGCCAGATTGCCTTTTATCAGGTTTTTGGCTATTTTTATATGTTTTACATATTTCCTCATATCTTTGTTTTTTTTTTATCCAACTTTTTTGGGATATCAGAATCAAAATAATTTTCCCCATTGTTATGTGCATCTTTAATGTAATTTACTTTGACCATCGTCATCATACAAAATAAAACAAGGTTTCGTGTTTATTTTATCCAATAAATCTATTCTTGATTTTAATAAATACCCTTTAAATCTACTTGTACGTATTCCTATCTATGATTTTTGTGCTTCGCTACTTATGGATGTTGTCATCCTTGTTTTATTATAAATCGAACTTAATATTATCCAGGAGAAAGACATATTTTAGCAATTTTATGGCTTTGAATTATGTCTTCCGAGTCCCTTCCCCCCACTTTCAATTTCAGTTTAAAAATGAAATAAAAAATTTAGGGGTAAATCTTTTTCTAGGGATGGTAGTGCCTATGGTTACCTCCCCTAGAATGTTATCAACCTTCCCAGATACCCTAGAAGCTACCCCCTTAAAGTCAGTGGTGAGCGAAATTCTTCGGTATAAAAAACACAGACAAACTCAGATCCTGTTACTTTATTATAAAGAAAGAATGAGTTTGAGTTTTACACTGAAAATGTGTCCCTATCAATGTTGAAATGAAAATCAAGGGTTAAAGAACTCATTTCTCCCCATGGATCATCTACACTACAAGGATGACAATAGCCATAAGCATGTAGCAATTATAAAAATAAGTTAATTATGTCCCAATACTTGTTAAATTATATTCTTAAAACTTTGCATTTTATGATTTATATTTGATTTTGTGTTAGGAATCAATATTAGTTTTTATTGCATCGTATTATAAACAGCTTTCCTCGGATTTTAAATAAAAAAAATTAAGATTTTAACAAGTTTTGGTAACCCGAAGGTTCAGGCTAATAATAATGGTTTCATTTTTATGCTTTTATTTTCATATTGTGGAAAATTGTCTGCAATACGATGATATAAACGTATTTAGTATGGCAATATTGTTCAGTATGGCTGAGAAGTGATAACCTGTTCTAATCCAGAGGATATTAGTCGGATTCGAAGACATACTGAAAAAAGATTGTCTAAAAAACTAAGAGAAGTATTTAAGAAATATTAGAATTCCAAACACATGGCCAGCTATTTCCATTTTTATTTTTCCTCGACCATTTACCAACCTATTAAAGATGTTCTCATAAAACTGTTAAAAATGGCTATGTCATTATCTGATGTCCAAAGCTTAACCAGTAAGAAGCAGACTTGAACCCGTCGCCTAAAATTCCTTTTCTTTTAACCCTTAACGGTCGGGGGGGGGGGGGGGGGCGTTGAACGCCCCCCCCATCCGGTTTTTTCTATCTCATTTTCTGTGTGTGAAAGATAAAGAGCCCAAACTGCTTGACTTTTTAAGTATGGGTATGACACATAACTGAGAGTTGGAATTTTTTGAATATCTCCATCCTGGCAGGCACAGGATGCCAGCAAACCTGGCAGGGTCATCCAGGTAAAGAGCAAAAATATTTTTTTGACTAAAACAAAGCATTTTATCATACCAAAATACTAAAAAATCCTCTAGTAGTACATCCTTATATGAAATACAGGTGTTCAAGTCACTTTCAGGTTCCAGGTATGATCCTGCAGGTCCTGATCCTCCAGGTCTCCAGAAATCTTTAAAAGTCTCCTGTGGCCGCAATTTTTGACTTAGAATTTTAAATTAAGCTTTTCTGACATGTCTACATAACGTATTAAAATTTCATGAAGATCCGCCGCCGTTTTCCCGTTGACCGATGACTGCGGCGGCTGGCAGCTGCCAAGTACAGCTGCGGCCGCTGAAATTTATATTTTGATATTTCAAATGTAAAATTTACATAAAGTTAAACATTTTCTGGAAAAAAAATTTTCTTCTAGCTTCAAAAATAAAAATTACAGCCGTTTGAAATTTATAAGTAAAAAAAGACCTAAAAACAAAGGTTGTTAAATAAAAGGGTGAAGGAAGCGAAAATTGACTCAGACTTATAAAAGGTCGGAAATTCATTATCAAATAAGGGACTTGCACAAAAAAATTTAGCCCTCTAACTCTAATAGGAACTGAGATAATAAGGGGGGGGGGCGTTGAACGCCCCCCCCCCCCCGACCGATTAAGGTGCGGCTAGGGGCCCGACTGTAAAGGGTTAAAAGGCAGAATTTAATTTGATTGGTTTATGAATAAGAGTGGTCTCGACTGATATCAAATCAGCAAGCAATTATGATTAAAGATTAAGATTATTTATATTATGTAGCTGTAGGATTAGAACACCAGCTATTAAAAATGTGTTGTATTTTGTTTTATTTTCTATACCTGACATGAAAATCTTTAATGTTTAAGTGGTCTTTATACGTAATTTAGAGAATGGAATAATATATTATTATTTTTCAAAGCAAAGCTTTTCTATAAATAAAGTAAATTGTCTGTTTAAGTCTAATATTATAATTTCTTATCAGACTATAAGAAATGTTAAAAACCTAATCGATAAAAAAAGTTATTTCACAATAAGAATTTGTTTTTTAATCAATTTAAGATAAGGTTGAAATTCTAAAAATTCATTATTAGATCGTCAGTTTTATTGTAAATGTTAGTCTTTACATTTGTCAAATTTGTCTAGCCATACGCATGTGTAATGTGTATACTGTAAACCTTGTTATTCTAAGCACCACTTTTAATCCTTTTCTAGTATTGAATAAAAACCACTTCAAAAATGAATATAAAAAAATATTCCCTTTTTAATCAATGAGCTTATAACTAGTGTTTATATATTAAAGTTTTGAGAGTATTTGTTATAACTATTTACTATATTAGCGGCTATGCGCCCCCAATAGGCTTCACGTAACGGTTTTCTTTAAAATCTATGTTTAGATCAGCTGTTTACCAAAATATATTTAAAGGGCATCTAGGCGGTGCTAGTTATTTTAAATTTTGTGTTGGTTTCTCCTGGGAGGGTGGTGAAACCTGCCCAAGACCTTAGAGAAGCTGCACCTTAAAGGAGAACCGTATCGGTTTAGTGGATACCTAGATCCTTTTGTACAAACAACAAAATCCCTGTTACTTTTATCTAAGGTTTTTGGGAGAAAGGTACATCTATATATTTTGATTAATGTTTAAGATAAAACAATCGATAATTATGTGGGAATCTTTATCTTGGTAGTCCGTCAATCTCATCTTTGCAGATTTTTCTAAAACTAAATAAAAAATTAATTTGCTTTAACGTATAAACAGTAAACACTCTTTTATTGTAAATGAAATACTTAAAAAGGATTTGTAAAATATCCTTTGTTACTAAGTCTCTTTAACAAATGTTTAACTGCATATTTGATGATTTAATAAATTAATTCAATAAAAAAAAATTATGAAACGGTTTTAGCATAATTAAAACAGACTTTGATCTGTAATAGTAACTTATTGCATCGTATTATAGACAGCTTTACAAGGATATTAATATGACAAAAGGCCCAGCTTAACAACACTGGTATTATGATTTTCATTTTAGTATTCGAGGAAAATGTTCTGTTATACGATGCTATACATGATTTTTTAGCGTGGCCGAGAACCAGTTCTTATCCAGCGGCTTCGAAGCCATCCTGGAAAGAACGTTACTTTTAAAAAGTGCCTAGTAAAGGCACTGATATTATGATTCTTCTATGATCCAATCAGTCTAATAATCTCTTATTTCAGTAAAGTGATTAAAGTTGTTGGTAAATAGAAGAAAATTTAGAATTTTAAAGTGACCAATACAAAGTAGACGTGACGAAATAAGGTTTTCTTGGATTTAGCATGTTCCAATTATTAGCTTCAATAATCTTTAATTTGTAAAGTACAATATTTCATGAAAGGAAGGGACAAATCAACAACCAATTCCTTTACCCTTACAGATCGGGGGGGGGGGGGTCATATTGACCCCCCCCCTCTAGTTTTTTCAATGTCATTTTTTTGTAGGTAAGATAGAGAGTTGTTACTTCATGACTTTTTAAGTTTAGTAATTATACGTCGGCAAGAGTTGATCTTATTAGGATATCTGGTCTGTGTCGGTCGTGGCGTCCGGTCAAAGTCGGTTAGGTGGCACCAAATTTAGAAAAAAATATAAATAAATCTTTATTTCTACATTATGACTTTTGTGTATAAGGTAGAAACTTAAAATTTTTTGGTGAATACTTAGATATCAATGACCTTCTGAGAAAAGTGGTGTTATGACCGTTTGACCGCTCCCTGACCGACTTTATGACCGATTTTTGTCCGGCTTTTACTACAAACATTTATAATGAATATCGTGGCTTCTATTACAGCTAGAGACCTATAATTTTTTTTGGTAAATTCTTGAGCAACAATAAACAGATAAAAGTATTAATTGGCGCCGCCAACCGCCGATTTACCGCCGTAACCGCCGAAAATGACGGTTTCCGTTATTTGCCGTTTTTCGGCGATGATCAGAAAAAGTATTTTTTTTGTTATGAAAAATAAAAGTTCGTCCTAAAATTTGGTCATCCTAGCTGCAAAATAGGCCGCTCTACAGCTGTTTTAATATTTAGCGGCTGGCCGCTAAAAAAGCAGCCAAGGAGCGGTCTGACCGCTATGACTAGAAAAAGTAATTTTCTCTAAAAATACACATGAACCACCAGAAAAAATTTTACGTCTTTATCTGTAACAGGAGCCGAGATAGACCCCGATCTATTAAGGTGGGAATTGGGGCCCGATCTGTAAGGGTTTACCAAAAATTACAAGTTAAAATTAATTTAAAATAATTCTAGTTGCGATACTTTAAATCAATGACATCTTTGAATAAGATTAACATAGTTCACTGATTGGATATAAAAATTTATGGATGTTTGATTGATAAAGATTTGTCACTTTACCACAACTTAAAAGGTAGGAAAATCTTTCTATCGCTATGAACTATTTAATTTCAATGTTTTCCTAATCTCTTTACATTTACATACAAGGATATTTTTACTTTTTTAAATTCTTCTCTTTTCTTCAAAGTATTTATTTATCCTTTTCATATTTAGGGCAGAACAGGTTCTTGAACCTAGAACTGCATAGTGCTGTATACACTGTTCCTATGAATAGCATACCAATCCTGTAGATACAATATAGGAAAGTGTTGCTACATTTACACTAATAATATTCAAAGAATATATATTAAAGTAAAAGAACAAAAAGCAATTTGCCTACAGAGGGAAAGTGTCTGGATTATTTATCGATACATTTGTTGAATAGTTCAACTCTTCATACTTTTTCTATCGGTGTACCGGTGATTTATGACAGGTATTGTTTGTAGATCTAATCAAATGCAATTGAAACTAAAAGATAGATTAATGCTCAAAGCAGGTAAGTACTTTAATTCAAAAGACTTTTCCCCCCTCAAAAAAAAACCTTAAAACCTTTAAAACCCCTCATTTTACTCTCCCCCCCCCCCCCCACAAAAATTCAATAAAACCTTAAACGTGCTTGGGATGGATCAGCAGAAATAATAATAATTATGCATTAAAAAGGGTGAATATTGTTAATACCCTTTCAGTGCCTTAGGCCTTTGATTGTTTTATTATTTCCAAATATAATTTTTGCTGTTTTAAAGGAAGCTCAAATAAAAGGGTAGAGGTGACATAAACCATTCCTTTTGAAAATTTAATCATTCCATTGTCAAAATTTCTCTCTGCCATTCTTAACCAGGTAGGGAGGGGACATTGGGCAGTTTATTATACTACTCCTCAAAGTTTTCTTGTGCGTTGGTTTAACAACTTTGGAGACTTTTATTAACTTTTTATAAGTTGGTTCATTAAGTTGAGTGTCCACCACTAATTCAACCACTAGGTGTAATCTACAGAAAGAATAATTTTGTTTATCATCGCTGGGGATGTCCATCAATTTACCGGTCATTGTCATATCCCTTCAGATCCCTGATTTTTAACCCAATAATAATTTTCAGGAATGAACCATAAATCATAATTTTTTTCAAACTAAGTGAAACTCATTATTATTAAGACAAAATGTATTGCTTAATTTCAAAGTCTTATGGTAAAATATTTGGTTGTAATTTTGTAAAAGTAGTTAGAAGCTTGTATCCTATTATATAAAGTAGTAAGCGTTTTTTGTCTGTCCCGAAGGATCTCGCTACCCGCCAAACCCATATTGTTCTCCTTTACATTGAAGCTTCTTATAGGTCCTGGGAAGGTTTTAAACTATTTTTGGGGAGGGTGTAAACACCCCCCTCCCCCCCTTAAAATATATTTTTTTAATCTTTAGAAACTCAAATTTTAAATGGGATAAGGTCGACTTTTCCTTCTCCAACCTCAAGTGCACCTAGAGGCTTCTAGGGGCGTAGCCGCTAGTATCTATAAATAGAAGAACCAAAAACCTATATGTTTTTCAGTATTGACACAGAAGAAGAATATGTATGTACGAATGGGTGTAAAATACACGTGGATATTATGGTAAAGGAAAAATTGCTGTAAATTTTGGTTGCTTTTTTCCATGTTAATTATTGGTCAATTAATATATCAAGTAGGAGGGAAAAGGATGGGAGAGATAGTTATTTTAGCAAGCTAGAAGTTTCACTGTATTGGATAACATGTAAATCTGGTGTAAGATCCAAGTGATAATAAATCCATTTATGTAAGCTCATATCAATTCAATATTGCAGAACATTTTATAATAGATACCAAAAGATGAAAATTTTAGAACATCAACCTTTTGTCCATCCTTTTAATCCCACAAAATTTCGTCTGTATGTCGACTTTATGGTTATATTTAAAATTGGTCATGGTTGACATATTATTGTTCTAAAATTATTATTATGGGGTAATAGGTTGCTGACATGGACATCATTTATTGGTTAGCTCGTTCATTAAGTAGGAGGGGTTTTATAAGAGGTGGCGTTGGATTTGCCTGCTACAAGTTTCACTTTAGAGATAATCTGGTATAAAAATCCAAATAATTAATTTAAAATTATGACTGAAAAGTACAAAGTTTTAGATTCTTATATTGGTCATCAAAGCAAATAGAGATATAAAAGATTTATAAGTTTAAACTTGCACTGGAAGACTTATAAAACGGCAAGGTGTTTTAATGATACTGTTAAATATTTATTAAATAAGTTAGAGTCAGGATATTTATCTAAAAAATTGTATAAAGTTTTTTTTCATTATATTTTGTTAATTTAAAAAACAGAAATCGATATAAAACTAAATTACATGTTGTCTCTTTATGAAGGAAGTTGTAACAATAAACATCATATAGCTAAATAAACCTGATCCTAGCTACATTATTAAAACATCCATGACATGAATAGTGCAAAATTGGACATTTGGACATGGAATACCTATAAATTCTAAAAATATTATTTATTATCACAAAAATGCCTTTAAAGCATAACTACATCTGTAACATGTCAAGAAATATATTATCATATTTATGTAATAAATGCATCATTGCTACATTTTGAAAAGACTATGTCCTTAAAAGTATTTATACAAAGTGTTTTAAAGTAAAAATAGTTTAATTCAGAGACGTGCAGAAAGGGGGTTTCTATTTTGAAAACTTTAAAATTTTAATCCTCGATTAGTAAATCAGAAGTCTAGCATTTCCCCATTGCGTTACGGACTGACAGACGGACAAACATAGGTCATCTACTATACATACAAAGCACTAGGATCTTTTTCTTGTTGTGTATACATTTTTAAGATTGTATAAAATATTCCCTTTAGATCAGGGAGTTAGGTAAAAAATAAATAAATCTTTCTACTTAAAAATTACTCAATAACTTTCTAGGTCTAGGAGAAGGTCTAAAGCAAACTTACATTGTATTAGGAAACAAATATTTTTTATGCTTTTTTATGATAGGTTAAGGTTTAGAAAAGTTTAAATAGTTTCGATGTATAGAAATTCCTGAATAGGCGGAAGGAACGTTATTTAAGCTAAAAATTAGAGTAAAAGTGAAGGTTTAGGCATCCTTAGAAGTCCAAATGTATTTTGACATATTATTTAACTGAAGTTGTCCTATCCCCGTATCCCTGCTTAATATGCATAAGTGTTTCATTAGTAGAGTTGGCAATATCAATAAAAGAATATAATATGCAGATATTGTGCAGAGAGAGACATACATTTGTAAAAACAAATACGATGGGGTCCTTCTTCTTATACAAAAAAGAGGAGTGATGGGGTGTTTCAGTGTTTGATAGGCACTTTGAGGGAAAGCACCATTGCTCATTAAATTGTGGGTCGCTAGTTTTGGGCCATACAGTTTATGTGAGATTATATATCCCTATATTAACAGACAATTATCTATATGTCAACATAAATTAATTGTAACTGCAATCCTCATTTTTAGAACATTTTTCTCTTTTTTTAGTTATAAACTTCAATTGATACCATTCTCCTTTGTTTGCATTTTGGCATATTTGATATTATTCATGTCTTCATATACAGACTGTTTTTAGCATTAGCTTTTTAGCAAAAAAAAAACTCTCCATTTTTTTGACAAAAGCCTTCTTCAAATCAAGCCTAACAATTCCCAATCTTAAACGTTGCATGAAAGACTTCCTCTGTTTTCTCCATCTTTATAATTAAAATGTATATTGATGGAATGATACCTTTTAAAAAGGAGTTTTAATAAATACAAATAGGATTGTTCATATGCAAGAAAAAATTACAAAACTGTCAATCAATATCTATTAATAACAGTTATTATGTATTAATGGTAATTAAAGCAATTAATATACAAATAGGAGATGTGCTATGCCTTCCACAAAATGTGCCATATGCTCAAATCGTCAGAATTGTAAATTACTACTACATCTCAAGTTACGCATAATCCTACATTATGAAGTAGTAAGTTTTTTTTGTTTGAAGCTTACATTCGCAATAACTACTGAACCGATTGGGTTCTCTGTTTAAGGTAAGCATCAAATAAGGTCCTGTGATCGTTTTAAGTTATTTTATTTACAGATTTAAGTTTTGGGATGGTTAAAGGCTATTCATATATCCCCTATTGTTACTACAAATACAGAGCTCTTAAATGTTAGGAACTTTAATTGCGAATAACAACTACTTTGCAGTTATACAAAATGTGAATGTGATAGAACACTTAAATATTCATGGTTAAGGAAGGATTAATGTGGAAGTCCCAAAGGAAGTTTGTCTCCCCGTCGCACGTTTACCAATAATTAGAGGAAGTATAGGATTAACATACAAGAGTAGTATCGCTTATAGTTTTGCTTATATTTAACCATACAATATATTCAAGTTGCAGGATATTTTTCTGTCCCATAAAATCTCGGTAACAGCTGAAATGATCTTTTCTCAATTATTACACAAGTTTTGAATCCCTATAATGCTAATCAAATTTCTCCCTTCTGTAGCTTACTTTATCGGTTAAGAAGTTTGGATACTGATAGTTTTAACCAACCAATAAGTAGTTAAGCAAAGGTATCTTACATCTAGAAGCCAAAAAAACTGAGGTTTTTTTTAAAAACTTTTTATTCAAGTGTACTTTTTATTTCATAGTTTCCTCCAATCCCTCCAAAAAAAAAATATTTAATTTGTTACTCTTCTACTTATGGACATAATAACCATTGTTTCTTTGTTTGTCTCTATTTATCAGTAAATGCACAATTGGGTTGCAAGGTAGGGTTTCTATTCCGAAAAATGAAATGAAACCTCTGTCCTAACCATGGCATACTAGTGACGCTAGGATGGTACGAATAACTGCTTTATATCAAGTAAATTCCACTAGAGGCGACACTTATATTAGACACAATTAGAACGTTCAGATAGAGGTTCTAAATGGCTTTTTAATTAGTTTGTGATGAAAATAATTTTACATATTTCTTTCATTTTGACTCAAGGAAACATTTAATACCACAAAGCGTATTTCAAATCCTAAATTATACATAGATCACTTTCTTCTGAATACATATCCCCACCACTGCTTTTTACGCCATACTTTTCATCATGTGTTGTATCTCTTTTATATTTAACTGCACTATTACAATTTTAACACTTTCTTTATAAAGTGAAAAGTTTAAATAACCTCATTCCAGCACATTTTACAAGCATAATCCATTTGTGTGTCCTGCGGCTATAGCTAGATGCTAACAAATATATAAAATCTGCAAACATTGCATGTTCTGGCATTGCATCAAATTTTCTTAAACATACCATAACACCAGATTTTGGGAGGGAGGGAGGGGATGTTGGACTGTAAATTAAACTAGTTCCCAAAGTTTTACTCTTCTCATTTGGCTTTTGAATGGTAATTAATGGGGTAATTTGAATAGCATCTACAATAAAATTGGAGTATGTATGTCCGTTCAACTTTTTGACTATCAACGAATGTAGAATTACAATAGCTAGTATAATAAAGTAATCATAAAAAAAAAACTTTTCTTGTTTTGTCAAGGTGTAAATTATGTTTTCATGCTGATTTAGTTACATTTATAAATCTTGTAAGTCTTAAAATGATATTCATGATAAACAAATACTTTCTCAGGATTTAGACAAAAGACAAGGAAAAACTAACATTTTTTTTGCTTTGTAAGAACGCTAAAGTTGCAAGCATCAAAAGTTGAATGTGAGGATAAATAGGTTTCAGTTTTGAGGTTACACTTTCAACGGAGAGATTAGAATTTAAAAAAAAATATTTTCTATGTGACAGGCAGTGATTAAACTAAAAACCCCTATGACTTCAAGTGATCGTCATTTTGACATTGTCGCAGGGATATATAATTTATTGTCTTCCAACAGACAAACGAACATCTAATTGATTAATGTTTGTCTATTAGTACTAACTATTGATGATATTGGGCTAGTCTGTTTCTCCTTCTTCTACTATAAGTGCTACGCGCCAGACATTCCTAATACTGACGTCTCTAGCATGACGCAGTGTGGTCAAGATTCGAACCCGAAACTCATTGACAGTAAGCCATCATGCAACCGTTTATGCTAGTAAAACTTTTTTTCTGGAATACTATACCTTTCCTAATTTTGAACAGATAGATATTTTGGTTTATTTGATGCATTTCACGCTCAAATTTATATCATCTTTAAATGGATATAGAATACGTGGATATATTGACAGGGTAAATTTGTTGTCAACTTAGGTTTCTACAGTAGGAGGGGATGGGGTAAAGGGAGATGGCGGGGTCCGGTTCCTAGCTATCGGATGTTGATCGGTTTCAAAGCCATAATGGAAATGATATAATTACTTGTTCTTTTTTGTAAAAAAAAAAGAGTAAATAGGAAATTCATGGATAATATATAATATAGAGTACTTAGATTTTAAAAATATTGAATTTGTTATCAAGACGGAATTTCGTAGTCAAAGAGAAGCTTTCATCGTAAAAATATGCTAAAACCTATCCTCACCAAATTCTTAAACTTTAAGACAAAATCAATAAAACGTCTGTTTTGTATGTTTGAGTAAGTAAAAGGCTTTTTAAAAGAATAATATTCACATGTGTTATTCTAAAAGCAAACTTTTTCTAATATTAGAATCTTTACTAGTCCGTTTGTTATAATATTCGATTATTGATAAAAATTTTCCCTTTTCTGGTGAAAGGTTTTTCTGTCTAAAGCTAAAGATCTCGGAAACTTTCAAAATTCTTTTTTTCTAACACTTACCTATCAGCAACTGAAGTCTAGGGACGAAGCAGATATTAGTTTATTTTGTGTTTTATCCAAAAGCAAAGATACTCAATAGTTATATGAACATTATATTCTATAAATATTTTGTGTTTGATTTCAATTTTCTCTAGGTAACCAAGTATGACAGCTGTTAATTTTTTTTTTCATTGATATTGTTATCCTTGTTTTATTGAATAAAATCACCATAGTAAGATTATCCCGAGGGTAAGAATACAAAAACATGGGTAAAGATTTTTTTGCGAAAAACAAGGATTAAAAATTACAAAGAAAAAAGATATAATTTTAAACAAAGAATTATTTTACATTTTTGCATAAATGTCAAGAAAATGATTAAATGAGTATATCCTATGATATAAAATAGTAAGGTTATTTTTGTATGTATCTTAAAATTTAGATAACTACAAAACTGAGTTCTTCATTTTATGAAGATTCACCTGTATCTTCGGTTTTAGGCTATTTAATTTTCTTGGAATGGTTTCATAAATATTCAAGGAATGAAATTATAGAAAAATTGTATTGTATGGAAAATTTTAAAAACTTTTAAAAATAAAGCCTATTGAACCAGGCCGGAATTCTAGTTGTTTGTTTAAGAAAGGAGATTAAGCTTTTTGTCAGAGTTTAGATATCAAACAATAAAAACTTTTCATATCAAATAATAGAAATTGAAAAAATAAACACAATTGTTCATAGTTCCACTAGCATCTAGAGAGCTACTTATTCAAAGGGGTCTATAAGAACAATAAAAATAGCGTAAAGCCAACCCAAAGTTAAATCTAAAATAGAATAGCCTAAAACCATCCTGTGACCTATGTGGAGCTTCCCTGTAAAGAAGAACTCAATCAGTGTGGTAGTTATAAAAAATTTAATAGGGTATGGGGGGAGATCGTTATTTTAACCCACTAGAGGGTTCACTTTATTAGAGAATATAAAATTCTGGTGTAAGTTCCTAGTAAAAATAAATTTATTTGAAAAAACATGTAAGCATAATTTACAAGATTTGAGTTTTTGACATTCTTCTATATTTTCAATATCGATAAATAAATATGTTTATTAAATCTTAAAAGTTTAGCCATAAAAAAAATGTTAGTCTAATATCAAGTTAAGCGAAACAATAGCTTTCGGCTATGTTGAAATAAACTATCAAAGTCGGTACACGGATAAAACTAATTTGGCAAAATTGAGTTTGCAGGTGTTTCTTTACTACAGCATAAAATTTTTTGTGTGTGTATTAGTTCTTCTTCTCTACAATAAAGTTTTAAAGATATTATATCATCAACGTATGTGTGTTTAATTTGTCTTATCTTTCAAACTTAGCATGATGAGTCCTGTAACGGTTAAAATTTTTAAAGCGTAGCAACGCTATAATTATAACCAGAAAGTCCATGTGCTCATTTGTGCTGATTTTTAGCTTTTTAAAGGTAATATTTGATAATCAACAATTATTCCATATTCGAGTGATAATATTTTATAAAATCATGCATCATACGAAATCTTATTTTATACAGAAAAATCAAATTTTTAAAAAGAGAATAATCAAATAGAAGTTAAGATTGCAATTTTATTTTTTTTTATTTATGACGTTCTTATTTGAAAGTTTTGTAAAAACAGCCAGTTATAGTGTAATGTTGCATCATATTATAAACCACCTCAAGTTTTTAATCAATTTAATTTGCTTGTTTTAAGCTAGGCCATGTTTCAGTTTTGGGTATTGGATAGTTAAATTTGAGGAAAAAATGTTTTTAAAGATGGTATTCTATAAAGATGGTATTGTATAAGACTATATAGATTAGTTATCCTTGTGTCGGTATTTTACATCTGACTAACTAACGAAGAAAATAAATTATCAATAAAGTCTTTAAATCTTATGCTATGTTTGAACCTTTAACACCAAGACCCAAATTTTGTATAGTCTAAATATTCCAGGGAGGGAAAGACATTGGACTATAAATTGCATTGGTACACTACGCTTTATCTATAATCGCGCTTATCTTATTCGTTGACTTAAGATTTTAGGTGACTTTTATTGGTTGGTTCCAAACTTGCAGTTTCCAAACTTTTCAACCAATAGTTTCAATCTGCGAAAGAGGTTATTTTGTTTATCATAGTTAGGAATGTGTATCAATTTATCATTCATTGTCTTACCCCTTCTGATTCCTAAGAAACTTCTGCGTTATTAACAGCCTGAACAGTAAGGGAATTTAAACCATATAGATTATGTTTTGCGTGTTCAAACTAAAATTTTCTAAAATAGCTATTAATCATAATTTGTATAATAACTATACCCTAATATTTATATGATTATATAATAATTATATATGAATCAAAATCAATAAAATGCAGTATCGATTTTACAAAACAAATCTATATTGACGTCTGATAATTATACAGTAATTAGTAAATATCTAAACATGTATATACCCTGTTAAATGTTGGTGCTGTTATTATATCAGCAAAAGACGAATTAGCTTAAATAGTGCCTAATAAAAAATGACTTTATACAATACAAATGACCAATAATAGGGTAGTATAAATTTCTATTGACCAATGGTAAAATTGGTCATTTTTATTGTATGACGTCATTTTTTATTCCTGCTTCCAAAAGACTTATAATAGGAAAATATCCCTCATACAAAATTTAATGGAAAGTATTGGTTGCTGACTAAATAATGACAGGCTATTTTTGATATAATTTTGACTATTTTTTTCATCAATATGGCACATATATAGATTGTGGTCCCGGCTCATATAAGTGGTTTATGTAGAACTAGCGGCTTAGCCCCTAGCATTTAAGGGCTTTGCCCCAAGAGGTTTGATTAACCTATTTTTTTGTATTTTAGAATTAAAAGAAATTTAAGAAAGTTTATATTAGGGGGAGGGTATTTTTTTTTGGGGGGGGAAGGGTTTGTCGACCCACTATTTAAGCTTTAAAAAGGAATTTTTTTTGTGGGGGCATTTTTAATTTTCTGGGGGGGTTGAGGGTGTCTAACCCCCCAAGAAAATAGTTATAAACCTTCCCGGGGCTTATGAAAAGCTACCCTGTAAAGGAGAACCAGATCGGTTCAGCGGTTAGCGAGATCATTCGGTACAGATAGACAGACAGACATCGTTCTACTTTGTATTATAGTTATAACAACATACCTATTGTGAACAGTTTTTTAACAGTTTAACAAAAACATATTCCCCTGGCTTATTTTTAAAAAATGCTTTGTGAGAGGTTTTGATAGATAAATTGATTATAATTAAATTTAAAATGTATGTCAACAAAATGCCAAGTTTAACATAGTTACGTAATTAGAAAACATTATTTTAATGATAATTCCATTTAATTTATTAAAATCATTCGTAGGCACCTGCAAAATCCAGGAAAAGGGGAAAAACAAAGTAAAAAACAAATTTTTCCAAATTTTTCCAAAAATCTTTGAATTTTAAAGGCTGCTAGCTGCCAAACGGCTGAATGTACAGATCATGCCTGCATACTGTTTTAAGCGGCATAAGAAGGCCTATAAATAATCTGAAATAGCCATAATTCAATAATGTATAATTATCTCGCTGTGCAGAGAAATGCGCGAAAAAGACCTATTTTACGTGTTTTTTCTTCAGTGAAGCTTTCCCTGTGCATAATTGGATCTTGGCTATTCCAGATTATTTGTAGGCCTTCTTATGCCGCTTAAAATGGTGTGCGGGTGGCGTTTGGCAGCTAGCAGCATTTAAAATTCATAGATTTTTGGAAATATTGCTTACCAGCAATATTTTACCGTGAACTGCAATAGATCCGAATATTTTTTATTTAATATCCGTTACACCTGCAAAAATAAAAACAAAATGTCGAAACGAATTTAAACATCACTTATCAACTTTCTAAAACACAAAATTAAAAAACCCGGTAATTTACCTAAAATTTCAAATGAACCACTATAATGTATAAACTTTTGAAAAAGAACGTATTTTGAAAGCTTATTTCATGACGTAATAAAGCAGATTTTAACAATTGGTTTAAACGTTTGGACACTCAACCTAATGAACCAACCAACCAAAATTTAGTACAAGTACCCGACGTATTTCGGCCAATAAAAATGAAAACGTGACTATAAAACTTTTGGTATTAGTAAAATAAACAGTCCAATATCCTTTTTTTTTTTTGGGGGGGGGGGTGTTCCACTTATAGCACCTGAAATTTGCATCTAATTATCAGTGTTAAAATAACATAGTTAGTAAATTTGCACTATAAAAAATGTTTTTAAAAAGATGATATTTTTTGTGTTCTACATTCTTCAATTTTTCGCTATTTTTGTCATATATTTTTTTTTTAGTTTTCTCCCTATTATCAATTCATTTCAAAGTATAAGTTTGTTACTTTGTTTTATTTATTTTTAAACGTTCCATGTTTCATAATCTAATTTTATTTTTTTATGGTCAAAAGTTGTAATAGATGTAGGAGTAGGCTGTCTTATGCATTAATGAATAAATTCTACAACAGGGGGGTGAAAGCTGTCATTATGTCAGCTAGTGTTTATACAGTCCAACATATAGAAACTACCAAACATACAAATCTTCATTTAACGAAAATGCTCATTTGAATTCCAGGGAGAATGGGACATTGAGCTGTTTATTTCAATGGTCTCCAAAGTTTAAATTAACGTTTTATTATTTGTTGGCTTTACAACTTTGTGGACTAATATTAAATATTGATTAGTTGGTTCATTAAGTTGAATGTCCGAACGTTTTAACCGCTAACTTTATTCTGCTGAAAGAGTAATATTGCGCCATCATTAGTGATGTACATCAATTTATCGACTTTTTCTTATTCCTTTAGATCCCTGCATTAAAATAATCTTTTCAGCAGCATCAATTAATTCTAAAAAAGGTTGATTTGCTATTATTTAATTTGAAATAGTTTGTAGTTTTGTGTGCAGACCTGTCAGTCAGTACCACTCAT
The DNA here is from genome assembly GCF_053477335.1 of Acartia tonsa. NCBI lineage: Eukaryota > Metazoa > Arthropoda > Copepoda > Calanoida > Acartiidae > Acartia > Acartia tonsa. The sequence continues at coordinate 31,942,777 of NC_137262.1, read as the reverse complement.
TACCAGACTAAATTACTGAGGACAGGTACATTAGTCCAGGCCAGGTGCATGGTTTTGGTCCATGCTTGAGCTTTTCTAATATAGAATAAGTTTGATTTTATAACTAAACCAATTTTTTAAAGCTTTGTAATATTTTCCTTATTCAATTTCTTAAAATTTAATTAATTATACTTTCTGACGTATCATATTTTTTATTGATTACATGAATTAAAAAAAGTTAATTCTCTGAACAGCATTACTAAATTGGTGTCCGGTGGAGTTTGCGCTTCTGGCTTCTTAATCAGGTATCTAAAGGGATAAGACAATTGCCGATGAATTAATGTACATCTCTAATGTCGATACACAAAATTACCACTTCTGTAGATATTAATTAAAAAACGTGTAAACACTCAACTCAATGAAACAACTATAAAAATTATATTAAGTCCCTAAAGTTGATAAGCCAACAAATAGGAAAAACTTTGGGGACTAGTGTAAGAAACAGCCCAATATCCCCTCCCTTATTGCTTTTAAAAGTTAATTTTAATAGTTTCAAACAGTTCAAAAGTCTAACAAACTCGTCCATTTTTTGAAAGGCAAGGTAATTATCCAAATTTAACAGAAATGACAATTATCCAACTGATGTCATTAATATCTTTTTTTAGATACATACCACAGTGAGGACTTTGATGTGGTGTCGGATCTAAGATAGTGGATAAACTATTATTTAAAAAAAAAAAACTGTACATTGGATAAACAAATCTTTAAAAACAAGATTCTATCCTAAAAAGTATTATTATATATTTTTACAACTGTTTTAGTTTATGGATTATTGACTTTATAATAATCAAATGTTTTTTTTATATATATACATGTTAATAAATAGATATATTCATGTAAGGGTGGTTTTTATTATAAAGGAATCAAGTTTTAATTTTCATTAATATTTTGAAAGTAAAAATCTTTTTTTCTCGATCTAAACTCTAAATAAGAATATTAAATCATCCGCTCAATTCTATCCTTGATAATTTTATCAGCCTCACTGAACCTCTCTATGCAACATCCGAATTAAATTTGTTTTTGGTTTCAACATTTAGCGGATGTTTATGCTTTAAATTCAACAAAATTATCATTCATTTATTTTTAATTGTTTATTTTGTGGTTAATCTAAAGAAAAAGTATCAATATGTGAACACAGTAAAAGTGTCTGACTGATTATGACGTAACAAAAAAAAATAGCCAATGAGAGGCCACTATAAATTTTACCATTGGTCAATAATGGCCTCTCATTGGCAAATTTTTTTTGTTACGTCATAATCAGTCAGGCACTATTACTGTGTTCTCAACAGGGATCGGAAGCCTCACGTAAGCCGCGCATAAGCCTCAGTTTTAAACCTGCTTGTGAGCAGAAAAAAAAATTTAAGAAAGAAGGATTGTCTGCTAAAGAGCCGTTTAATACATCCAGCTGAATTTTATAGTGATAAAATCACGATTTCACTGAGGCTTACACGCGGCTTACGTGAGGCTTTCGATCCCTGGTTCTCAATATGTTGTTTAATTTATTTCAAAATTTGTTATCTAGAAGTTCCTTCAATATAGAGTAATTACAGAGAATGAAAAAAGAAGATAAAGACAAACAAAAAACGTATCATACATAGTAACATTTATTCGATTTTCCACTTTAAATTATAGTTTTGAATAAAAAAAAAATTAAAAATGTCGGGGGTGGGATTATATTTTTCTAGGGAAGATTTCTCTGAGGGGTGTTCTTGCACCCTCTCACAAAATAGTTATAAACCATCTCAGGACATATGAGAGGCTTCACTATTAAGGAGTTTGCAAGTTCATTCGGTTCATACTGAAAGACACTTAGACATCCTGTTACTTTTAAACAAGGATATAGAACTGCCTTATTAAATCTAAATAGTATTCTACTCTGTTTAAAGAACCTTCCTAAGTTATTCTACCATATTATTCTATGTAGAACTCCCTTCTATGATCTAAATGGGGCCGAAGACAAGTTTTCGCACACAACATTTGCAGGCGAGGCGCAACATTTAACATTTAACCATCCATGAAGGGAACAATGTTTGGGTGGGAGTTTAGGCAAAACTGTTACAATTTAAAACATCTTTTTAAAGCAAAGAAGCTGAGTAATATCTAACAAATGACATTTCTTTTCTTAATCAGGAAGGATTTTGGCTATTTTGAAGGGGATGGATGAATGCCCATTGGATAACCCCTGTTTTACTTTTTTTTTCATTTCTCCACATTTAAAAAAAAATTTGCATAGGCAAAATAGGTTTTTTATTCCTATTATTTTTTTCCAGAAAGATATTAGTAATATATCGCATCGTATTATAGACTATTAAAATCTAAAAAACTATATTAGAACCAGTTTTGTTAAACCAAAGGGGCCAAAGCGTCGGGGTAACAAAGCTGGTATTAATTCTATGGTTTCTATATTAATATTCGTTGAAAATTGTCTTTAAAACGATGCTATACATGCTTTTTCCAGCGGATATCAATCAGTTTTTCCTAAACAATTTTTATATCACATTGAATGAATATCAAAAAGCAATAAAGATGGACAAAACTTCCTGGGGAATATTGTCTACAAAGTTTTTATACACGTTTTTAACTTTGCATTGATTTTAATTACTTTTATTAGCACTTTAATTTTATGTCTGCCTGCCCATCTACATATACCACTTTTAGTAAGCAGCATATCTACAATACAATATTTAGGGTATTATTGTAGTACGACCGTGATTGAATAAAAGTTACAATAACGTCTCTGCGCAGTCTTAGTTTTATTAACAGACTCAAAAGAGTCTCTATTTGTACTAGCGGGTACGCCCCCTAGAAGCCTCTAGGGGCACTGGTAGGAGGGGGAAAAGTTGACCTCATTTTAAATTCAAGTATAAAAGAGATCTAAAAATATTGTTTTAGGGGGAGGGGGGTGAAGACACCCTCTCCAAAAGTTGTTTAAAACCTTCCCAGGACTAGTGGACCTTAAGTTTAAAGTTCAAGAAAAGTAAAAAAAATGGGCAGGAGGAATATTTTGGGTCATCTCAAAAAACGCCTATCTCAGAAAACGCCTATCTCAAAAAACGCCCATCTCAGAAAACGCCTATCTCAGAAAACGCCTATCTCAAAAAACGCCTTTTACATAAAATGCCCACTACATTTTAAAAAAATAAAGCCTAATTTATAACTAGTATTTAATAGAATAATAAAATACCAATCCAACCAGTCAATAAACTATGTACAAAAATGGATAAAATGGTAAACTAAAGAGAAGTTTCTATATTAACCCTTAACGGATGCCAGCAAACCTGGCAGGGTCATCCAGGTAAAGAACAAAAATTTGTTTTTGACTTAAACAAAGCATTTTATCTTACCAAAATACTAAAATATCCTCTAGTAGTACATCCTCATATTAAATACAGGTGTTCAAGTCAATTTCAGGTTCCAGGTATGATCCTGCAGGTCCTGATCCTCCAGGTCTCCAGAAATCTTTAAAATGCTCCTGTGGCCGCAAATTTTGACTTAGAGACTTCAAATTTTAAACTTAGGCTTTTCTTACATGTCTACATAATGTATTTAAATTTCATAAAGATCCCCCGCCGTTTTCTTGCCGACCGCCGACTGCGGCGGCTGGCAGCTGCCAAGTACAGCTGCGGCCGCTGAAACTTATGTTTTGATAAATTCACTAAGTGAAAAAGTCTTTTAACTTCCCAGCTATTTATTGAAATATATTTCGGTGGACATTGCACCCTCATCAGTCTAAATGACATAAATCATATTAATTTAATTTACATATAAAAAGATAGGTAAAAATAAAGAAATTTGTAGAACTATAAAGGCAGAAAATGTTGCTAAAAAAAGAAAAAAGAAGAAAATAATATGATCAACCTTGAGTTTAGTTGGATGTTAAAAGTAAACTGGAAGAGATTTTTTTTAGCAAGAGACAATATCAGCAGGGGGGGATGTTTAAAATATATTGATATACATAAATTTTAATATTTAACATTTTTATATGAAAAAAACTATTTTCTTTTTTTATTAAATTATCATTCAAAATTAAAGCTTACTTTTATAGATGAAGTATTTAGAATTAGGTTATGCTGCATAGATACTGTAGAATAAAATTAGTATTTAGAAGTCAAGCTTTTATACATTTTAGGTTATTTTGAAAAAACTTTTTTATATATGGGAGTAAGCTATCATTTACTATATCTATTATAGTACTCCAAAGATTTTTAAAGAAGTAAATGTTTATACATAATTATGATAATAAAAATTTTTCTTATAAGTTTAGGTCTTGTAAAATAAAAAAATTTTCAATTGCTATTAGCTATCATTTACTATATCCATTATATTGAGCCGTTTGACATTTTTAAGTAAAAAAGGACCTAAAAACAAAGGTTGTTAAATTAAAGGGTGAAAGAAGCGGAAATTGACCTTGACTTACTTATAGTCGGAAATTCACCATAACACAGGGGACTTGCACAAAATTTTTTAGCCCTCTAGCTCTAATAGGAACTGAGATAATGAGGGGGGGCGTTGAACGCCCCCCCCCCCCCCCCCAACTGTTTAAGGTGCGGCAAGGGGCCCGACTGTTAAAGGTTAAGAGAATAGGGATAGTTTGAATAAATGGAAAATGGGGGATGGGAGAAAATTATTGGAGGGAGAACTCATTAGAGGTAAGGGTTTAATTATTGAAGCTTATTGAAAAGTAAATCATTTTTGAATCTGATAAAAAAAGAAGGAAATTAGGAAAAAGACATTAAAAATGTTAAATTGCTTTATAATTTATAATAATTATTCTAAACTAATTTTTTATTTTGAGGAACAGCTATATAATTCTGATAATTTTAAAGCATATCATACTCAATAAATATTTTGTATATTATTTGTGTATGTTAATTATTATATAACATGAATCTAAAATTTCTTTTAAGCATAATATAAACTACAACAAAATGTTGTGTTTTCTAAACAATTTATACCCTCCTTACACCCTACCCAAATTTCACAACCCTATTTTGAAATTCACCCAACTCAAATTCTACAACATCTTTATGAATATCTCTTAACACATTCACTAGGTTTAGTCATATTTACAACATTTCAACCTGATATTCTGTTAATTTAAGATATTAGGTCAAATAATAATAATAATTCACTAGGTAAAAGTTTTTGTTATTCAATTGTGATCAATTTTCAAAAAGCAAACCTTTAGTATGTTATTGCTCAAAATGATTAAAAAAATAAGAAGTGCCTAAGGAATGTACAAGAGTGACATTATATTCACAATACCTTCTTAGACTTACATGTTTCACTAAAAGATAATTTTAAAAAATGTAGTAAGCATTTTATGAAAAAGGTGTTTTTTGAGATAGGCGTTTTCTGAGATGGGCGTTTTTTGAGATAGGCGTTTTCTGAGATGGGCGTTTTTTGAGATAGGCGTTTTTTGAGATAGGTGTTTTCTGAGATAGGCGTTTTTTGAGTATAGCCATATTTTTCTTAGGGGGGATTTTTTTGGAAATACACCCTCCCTTAAAATAGTTATAATCCTTCCCTGGACATTTGAGTAGCTGACCTGTAAAGGGGATCAATAAATACTTTTTGATCACAAAAAATAGCTTAAAACCACCACAGTAATAGTAGGTATATTTCCTGAAGAGTAAAGCCCAATCGGTTCAGCAGTTACCAAGATCTTAAGCTTCAGACGGACGGACAGACACTTTGTATTATAGATAAGATTAACTGTAGGCATTTTTCATGTGGATTTTTGTCCTACAATTTCACCCCTGGCATATGTTATTATGTGTTAGAATATTAGATTTTAAAGCCCTGTTTTTCAGCTCATAATTTCTGCATATTGCATTCTAAAACGTACAACATGCTAAATTTAATCAGTTTTCATCATACATAAAACGGTCCAATTGTACATCCCTCTATAGTTTTGTTATCAAAGATAAAAGATAGACTATTGGAATAACATCCATCAGACAACCAACATCAAGTATCGAACATTAAACTCAAAAAATTCAAATGTGTTACAGTTTACGCTAAGATGTTTGACAACAATCTGTTTAACCGTTTGGAAATTAAAATACTTTTTCATGTTATAAGTAACATATTGGCTCTGCTTATATAATATTTCATTGTCTTATCCCCTATATCCCTGTAAGTAAGATGTAGGGACATTATCAATAACATAATGGCTCTGATTATATAATATTTCATTGTCTTATCCCCTATATCCCTGTAAGTAAGATGTAGGGACATTATCAATAACATAATGGCTATGATTATATAATATTTCATTGTCTTATCCCCTATATCCCTGTAAGTAAGATGTAGGGATATTATCAATGACATATTGGCTCTGATTATATAATATTTCATTGTCTTATCCCCTATATCCCTGTAAGTAAGATGTAGGGATATTATCAATGACATATTGGCTCTGATTATATAATATTTCATTGTCTTATCCCCTATATCCCTGTAAGTAAGATGTAGAGACATTATCAATAACATATTGGCTCTGATTATATAATATTTCATTGTCTTATCCCCAATATCCCTGTAAGTAAGATGTAGGGACATTATCAATAACATAATGGCTATGATTATATAATATTTCATTGTCTTATCCCCTATATCCCTGTAAGTAAGATGTAGGGACATTATCAATAACATAATGGCTATGATTATATAATATTTCATTGTCTTATCCCCTATATCCCTGCAAGTAAGATGTAGGGACATTATCAATAACATAATGGCTATGATTATATAATATTTCATTGTCTTATCCCCTATATCCCTGTAAGTAAGATGTAGGGATATTATCAATGACATATTGGCTCTGATTATATAATATTTCATTGTCTTATCCCCTATATCCCTGTAAGTAAGATGTAGAGACATTATCAATAACATAATGGCTATGATTATATAATATTTCATTGTCTTATCCCCTATATCCCTGTAAGTAAGATGTAGAGACATTATCAATAACATATTGGCTCTGATTATATAATATTTCATTGTCTTATCCCCAATATCCCTGTAAGTAAGATGTAGGGACATTATCAATAACATAATGGCTATGATTATATAATATTTCATTGTCTTATCCCCTATATCCCTGTAAGTAAGATGTAGGGACATTATCAATAACATAATGGCTATGATTATATAATATTTCATTGTCTTATCCCCTATATCCCTGCAAGTAAGATGTAGGGACATTATCAATAACATAATGGCTATGATTATATAATATTTCATTGTCTTATCCCCTATATCCCTGCAAGTAAGATGTAGGGACATTATCAATAACATATTGGCTCTGATTATGTCAGATTTCTTTTTGAACAAATTATTGATCAGCAAATATGATGTATATACAAGCTTTTCTTCGTATGTGGGTTAGAAATGGATAAATTATTACTTGAATCTTACTACAGATTTTCATTTTCTCTAATCAAGTGTAACTTGCAGCGGGCTTAAATAACTATTCCCTCTTTCACACCCCATTCCCTAACTTTACTCGATGATTGAATTGACCAATAAACGAGTTTCATATTAGCAAGCTAATTAACGACAATTTTTACCCTGTCATTAAATCCACGTATATTTTATTTTATCCATTGGATTATAATTACATCAAAAATAAAGGGAGATATGTAATTTTTTTATAAGCGCCACTACTCTATATATAGGTTTTATCTAAGAATCTTCTCTTCCTAGTCCTTAAAAATTAAAAGTGTAGATTGTTTAAAAAATTTATTAGCTACTAAATGAAATATAGAAATGGAAATCAGAGCTTCAAATGAACCAAGAAATTCTATTACAGCAAATCCTATGATATAAGAAGAAATATCTCCAAATATGAGAGAAAAGATTTCTGTATGTACATATAAATAATTCACTATAAGTAGTCTCATCTTAATCGACCTTTAATCCACAGAAAAAAAAGAAAATATGTATTTATTTTGTCTAGGAGTGGGGAGTATTATGTAACAGGGATATTGTATCTGAAGAAAATAATGCTCTTTTTAATTTTATGCCTTAATTTTTGACATCATGAAGTTTTTCCTGAGTGGGAATTCGTGGTACCCTTAAACATGTTTCTTAAAGAATTATGGGTAAAGTCAGTGATTTCATTCCGTCTACAACTCTCTTCAATGTAAAAATGGGTCTACTTAATTATATCATTTTGACTTAATAATGATTATTTCTGACTAATTGAAAAGTTTGAGCATCAACTTTTTATTCTGTTGCTACATTCCTGTCCCACAAAGAAAAATAACATATTTTTTTCATTATTTATTAATGTAATACACACATACATTTTTATTTCTGTCTACATGTTATTTCTAAGGATAAATAAGAATTATTAAAAACTAATTTTATTATGTAGGAAGGTGGACATCTAGGTGAATCCACTCCACTGACAATGAAATTACACTCTTATTGTCTATGTTACACCCCCCCCCCTGCCCCTCGAATTTGGTTCAGCGAGGTGTAAAATCATGTGCATGCCATATATAACAGTGGTCTTATTGTAATTTTGTAAACCATTTTTAATTTTGGTTTACTAGCCTTGTACTTTATTTTTTTTAAAGAAAACTATAAGAGGTTTCGTGATTTTTTATTACTTTCCTTAAATTTATTTTTCACCGTCGATTTCGGTATATTGTACTATGGTATACTGTATACTTGTGTGTTAATAGGATTTCTTTGTCCTGGGTTATGTGAAAATATGAAATTTGGTGTTTATTCAAAATATTCAATAATATATTACTAATATTAGAAAATGATAAGTTGTTCTTTTGCTTTTACTTTCCAATGTTTTGTTGTATTTTATAATAATTTTTATAATCACTTCTTCAAAAAAGCTGAAAAGGATTTATATATTCGTATTTGCTTTCTAATATTTAGCTCCATTGTGGGACAACCATAAACTCTTAACAAAGAAAGGTTTCAACTTTTCATTAACCTTTTACAAATCTCATATTTTCCTTTTCTTTTTCAGTTTAAATATCTAATATTGTGTTACTAGAAAAACTTGGTTATTTAATATCTTACTAAATAATATTTCATTAAATATTACACACAAAGAAACTTTAAGTTTAATTATTTTTAAAATCAATGAAATAAATAAACATGTCATGGCCAAAGAACATTTAGCCATACGGGATTTCATTTACTAATTTTGCAAACAATATGTACTCTAACAAAGTGAAACTTTTATGTGGCCAAAATAAAGATCCTCCACATTCTCCCAGGGAGTAGGGGAGAGGACAATGGATCGAATATTCAATTTTTAAGTCTCAGACTTTGGGTACTGGCTTAAAGGGAATGTGCACAAATTCAGCATTTTCTGACAGACTTTGGGTACTAGCGCATCAATGCCCCGCTAACTAGCTGAGATAGTTTTGAATATAGCAGACAGAATTTTTTTTAATAGATGGCTGGTTTTAACAAATATTTTTTCCCAAGAAAATGTCATTTCATGTATAGAAACTCTACTGTGAAATTTATGTATTAAACAATCTAAGAATCCCTTTGAGTTTAGGTGGCAGTTAAAAATATATGAGAAGGGTTGACGAAGTTCTAAACACGATTTTTTAAGTGATTGATTACAAAATGTTTAATATGTGATGTATTGGTTATTTAATTTTCAAGTAAATGATTTTTTTCTTAGAACTAGTTTTGTTCTAGATTATATTACCATGATCCCTTTACAATTTTGGTCAAATTTTCTGGATAAATCTGGTTTTCATCGCTTTTCAGCAAAACTCTTAAATTGAATTAATTGCCCATTGTCCCCTCCCTTACTCCCTGACATTCACCACTCTTACCCCATTCCCTCCACTTCTACAGGATGAACGAACTGACCAATAAATAGCAGCTCAAACCATTTTTCCCCTGTTATACCATCCACGTTTATTCTATATCCATTCATAAAATCAAATCTCTTCGAATTATTTAATCTTCCTGGCAGCGGCGACTCTAGAATTTAGGGTGGGACGGTTTAATAGTCTAAAACAATCAAAAAATATTTTTAAAAAACAGCCTTACACCATCCTGGAAACTATAAAAAGCCTCCAAAAATAAAGAACTCAATAGGATTGTTTGAGCCAGAAAATTATTCTTTTAAAATCCTTAATTTTCAGCTATTCTAAATAAAACTAATTAGTTGACTTCCTTAAAAAAATCATAAAAAAGAAATGCTTTTTTTAACAATTAATCATAAAATTTGTCGCATCATAGTTTTGCATTAAAAGTTGGTTCTTAGGTTTTGGAATAACATCATAATAGAAATGATAGACAAGGCTTTAACCCAAGTGTAATACTAAGGTATTATTATTGAAAGAAACCGCGTCTATTTATATATTTATTACACCACATTCTTTACAAGATAAAATTAATCGTTTATCAAAACTTTAACACATTTTCCTTTGAGTTTGCGTAGTACCCCCCCCCCCCTTACAAGCTTCATCGAAAAAAATTTTACATACTTCCTCAAAATAGGCATAAACCTTTTCTCGACCTATAAGAAGCTTCACTATAAAGAAGGATTTGTGATTTATTTGCTACACACAGATAGACAAGCTATTACTTTTATTTTTGGATATATTTTGAAAATAAAAAAGAGGTCCAAAAACCAATTACAAATATTACGAAATATCCCAATGTGTAAAAGATACATATATTAGGAAATTTTAAAGATATTGCGATGACTTGCAGGTCTTTTTAAGAGGATGCTTCATTTTTCTTACTAATACAATATCTATACAATACTGCTTCATCTGTAGATTGTCTACAATATCTGTATTTTAATATCCAGGGCCAGGCAAAAGTAAGAAAGGTTGGTGTTTTTAAACAAAATGACCAAACAAACCCTCGACCTACCCCTTTTTAAAAGGGTTAATATGTCAAGACGGTGTCTATCAACTCAAGATACAGGAATAGTTTTTATCGAATCTTCTTAGAAATAACTTTCCGCAGATATTTAGATGAAAAGTTATAAAATTAGCCCCATGGGTCAAAAAAACTGTTATTAATTTTATGATTTTTATATTAATATTCCTGGGAAATTTTTTGTAATACGATACTATCTATGTTTTTACAATATGACTGAGAAAAGCCATACTGCAAAACAGAATTCGTAACTCCATAAAAAAAAAAATTATTTCTTTTTGTGTAAATTAATAGAATATAGAGAAATAAATCCAGCCAAAATTTAGCAGTTCTTCTACGTTATTTTTTGCCTCCAAAAGTCAATTCAATGATATGAAACATTTTAAGATTAATCTTAGTAGGTGGTTTAGCACCCCCATATAATATCATCATCTTTAAAGATTCTTCAACTTTGTAATGGAGAGCAACTTTAAAATTAAAAATGTCCTTCTGATACGTAAGCTACGATGGGAAAACGTGGTTTTGTACACTTACTTTATAATTTACTCTTTCTGTCTGTCTGTGTAGTTCCTAATAAATGTAATTTCAATATTTATCTACTTATTTTGAAAGTTGGTCCTTAGTTGAGATTAATATATTAATAGATGCCTAGAATCAAAAATCTGTCAGGCTTTTCTCATTATTTTAGTTTTATAACCTATGGATGTTAGCATACTTGTTTTACTTTCAATATTGTAGTTTTCACCAAAAACGGAAATCAAAATGAACATAAAACATTTTGGAAAGCTTTATGTATCAAACTTTTGGCATAAAAATATTAATAAATGCAAACCCCTCCCCTAAACATAAAAGGCATATTAACACCTTTTTTGGCTAAATTTATGCACAATTCATTGTCCATTCCATTGCTAAAATATGTGAGAATAAAAAACCTAAATGGGATTAAAAAGGGGAATGAAAGAATAAAAAATGGCTGACATTAAGGAAGGATATGGTGGGCATTGAATATAGAAAAAAGGAGGGATAAAAAATCCACGAAATTTCTTGTGAAAAATCTACAAAATAAAAATATTATTGGCGTAGAAATTAATTATTTTTTTATATGTTTTCATTAAAATGTGTTTCATACTGATTCACAACAGAATGATGTGGGACAATTTATTTGGGACTAAATGTTGGGTGTTCATACATTATAGTGGTTTTTGAGATCAGCAAAATAACTATCTTTCCCATATGGCTTTGAAACTAATTAATATCTGCAGGATTAGAACCGGTTCCCAGCAATATTGAGAAATCATCTATAGCATCGTATTACAGACAATTATACCCGATTACCAATATAAAAATCATAATTTATTCATACCAGTTTAGTTAGCCCAAAGTTTGGTTAGCTCTTAAGGTCTAACAAAACTGGCTTTAATCTCATAATCAAACTTATCAAATACTTCATGCAATTTAAAAAAAAAAGACATTTTGACAATTTATTTAGTTATTTTGTATGAAATTTCAATTTATTGAGCCCCAATATGAAAGCTATAAATCCTTGTGAACACAATACATAATATAATACATTTACTACCATTAAATAATCAATAAGGTTATGAAGATGTAACATAACCCAAAAAATATTCCCTCCCTGCTCTAATAACTTTTAATGTACAAATTAATTTTTGACAGGCTCATTTTTAGGTAATATTTCATTTTCAGGGGGGAAAAATCGATGAAAAAACATCTAAATATAACACGATGAGCATATTTATCCCTTATTTATTTATTGAATTAGTATAACATGTAATAATTTATCAACATTTATAAGGATTAACTTTATAATAACATTCACAGGGGGATATATGATTATTACAGATTAACACATCAAAATTTATTTATATTTAACTAATAACATATAACTGGAATTTTCAAATCTAAATACACTATTTCTAATTCTATAGTAAAAAATGGCAATTCTATATAATGACTTTTATTTGATAATTTTTATTTAACAAATACCGCAGATATGAAAACGATTTTAATGGTTTACTTCAAAAGCATATAAAAAAATGTAGAATTGCGCCAAAAAACAAAGTCAAACATAAATAGTGATGGTGACAAGTAACTTATACTGGTACCCAACGTTTCTTTGGCTTTGAGTACTCAAAATTCGATTTTTCGTTTATTGTATTATCCCCCAAGATCCCTATTTAGAAAGTGTTAACAAAAATCAAACCAATAACTCAATCAGTTTTACAGAAGGATTAACATTTTAAAAAAGGTGAATAAGAGTAAAGAGTAAATTAACACCTTTAAAATACTTTATATATTAAATTATAGATTGTACTAAAAAATTGAATAGGTAATTCTGAATGGTTGAAAAGTTAAATGGTATATTTTCTTCGCTTCCTTTGCTTTTAAATTGTCTTTATCGTATTGGTAAAGTTATCAATAGAAAGGTTTCGTGAATTTTTGTGATCATTATTAATGATATAAAATATGAATAACATTATATTTTAATGGATTCTAAAATCACCCAACTCCCCTACTTATAACTATGTTATCGGTTTAATTTAGAGCAATAAAAGTTAATAATAGACATTTAACATTCAGAAGTTTCTGAGATTTTATGAAACATAATTTCAAATCGGTTATAGGTTTTAACTAAATATACTAATTAAATCGAATGGACTTCAAAATGGTTGTTATATTGCCTTATATTTTTTTCAAACTCTTGGATTATCCTATCTCAATAACTACTGATCCGGTTAACATAGACCCTGGGATTGTTTTAGGCTATTCTATTTTCACACGTAAGTCTTCGGATGTTTTAGCTGTATTTCTAGCCCCTCTGTTACCCCTTGACTACAGATCTCCGCAATGCTTAGAGTCGGGAGAAGCTGCTAGTATTATCATAAAGGCTTCAAATTAATTAAGTTTAATTAGGACTAAAACAAAACTTTATAATAGTTATTATGTCTATCTTCTACTAATTAAACATCTCAATAATGCAAATCTAATCGCAATGGCGTCAAAAGACTTTTGTAACACTTTTAAATTACCATCAATTTGATATTGGGTTCACTAATCAATAAATTAAAACATTAAACAACTTAATAATACAAATCTAATCGTAATGGCATCTGAATGGGTGTAACTCAACGTATAGCTCCACGCCTCCTGAAAGTCATAAAACTCTCTGACGAATTGTGTAAATTATTATTGACATACAAACATTCCTTTAGATTTTTGGTCGCGTCATAATTGTGCACGGTGCATTATTCATTGTCGACCTCAGTTAGTGTATTTTATAATAGACATAAAACAATAGAAATACCAACAGATTTTTTAGATTTCTGTTATAATAGTGTCATCGCAGAGAGATAGATCAATTGCAGATATATTAATTGTGCTTTATTTCTTATGAGGAAGTTTACCGAATGATTGTTTTAAAAATGTACATAAGACTTAAAAATTATTGCAATACAACGATTCTTTCTAAAACAAGGATGACAACATCCATAAAAGCGAAGCACTGAAACGGTAGGACAAACGGACATTAACACTTGTATAGTGTCTGAACTGGATAATCAGAATATAAAAATATAAGAGTCGAAGCAAAATTGTAAGTAAATTTGTTGAAAAACTGCTTGAAACAGGATAATGTTTATGGACATACTTACATCTTTAGGACTTGATTATAGAGTTGCTTCGCTTAAGATATTGTTCTTTGTTGTCTCATGAATCAATATACCAAAAATCAGATCAAACGGGTAATTAGATCACATAAATATTTGTTGTTAAAAAAGTAGAAAAATCAACATGTTTAAATGACGTACGGACATTCTGGTAATGATTATAGAGTTGCTAAGCTTTCTAAATCGTACCTAACTACTACAGGAATCGCCATGCAAAATTTGAAATCGATAGGACAATTCTAACATGCCTAACTTAACGAATAAAAGCTAACTATCTCGGACCGACCCTAATTATAGAAAAGCTTCGCTTTTAAAAAGTTAACTTTCGTCAATATATAATCTTTCTCTTTCCTTACTTAAGCTCTGGTTTGATTCTATTTTAAACTTGTTGCAAAAACTTAAATTCAAATATATGAATTTAGATACTAATAAGTCTATTGGAGAAAGGGGTGAGATTTCTTTACACCACCAATATCAATAAATAAAGTGATAGAGTCATCGTGCCACCCACGTAAACTATGAAAATTGGTAGGTTGTGTCCTTTTAGACAGGAATCCAGTAATATGTTGATAGAAGATATATTGAGAAGAAAAAAACGCCCTTACATATATGAAGTTTTTGACTCGACTTCAAGCACTGTTTAAGAGAATACATGTTAAAGACAACTACCTGACTCAAGTGGTAGAGAACCTTTTTGTTATCTAGAAAATTGCCTTATGTTCTTTTGTATTGACTTGGTTGTGTTTATATTTTGGACACTGAAGACCCAATACAAAATCAGAGTTACATGTAGCTCCTTTTTTCCTATTGTTAATCTGTTAATTTTCAGAATAATTTGAATCTATCTTCCATTTATCTATCCCTGTATGCCTTTGATTATAAATGTAAGGTTATATTTACTTGAGACCTTAGATAATTTAATAATTCTTTATACAAAAGTCAAGTGTTTCCTCATTTTTATATAAAAAAAAATATTCTTTCTATAGCAATTTATACATTTAAAAGTCATATTATCTAAGCAATACTATTGTCATAATAAAAGAATATTAAGATAAATTGTACATGTTTCATTTATGAGATTAAGTGTTTATAAGTTCAATATTTGCTATTTTTAGTTAACCTGGCCGAATATGTTCAGGAATTTAAAGGGATAAGACATTGATATAAATTGATACACATCCCCAATGATGATACACCAAATTACCCCTTCTGTAGTTTAGAATTAGTGGTTAATACATTAGACACTAAACTTATTGAACCAACCAATAAAAATTCAATTAAAATCCCCAAAGTTGTTAAGCCAACGAATAAGAAAACGTTATTATAAAACTTTGGAGACCAGTGTGATAAACTGGCCAATGAACCCTCCCTCCCTGATCTAACCTTATTGATGAAATAATATTTGTTGGTAAATTGATAAAGGGATTAAGACTAAGAATATGTGTAACTAAATGTAACAATTAGAATCATTGTATTCAAAACATTTCATACAATAAATGTGTTCAATATGTTTGTTTTCCTCATTTTCTCATGAGAATCTCTCAATACAAATTTTCTAAAAATAGATTTTTTCCACTGTATGCAAACCAGTTCTAGAGCGAAATGGATAAGGATATTTAGTGTTATTTTAGTATATGAAAATATGAGAAGAGTTCTTTGGACTATCAAAGCTAACAAAATATTAAAAAATCGTTCACATCTACGGACAACTGTGTATAAAACCATCCAGATTATAATTTAAACTTAGTCTTAAATCATATCTATTTTTAGCCTTTATTTCGATATAGGACATGAACAATTAACCCTTACAGATCGGGGGGGGGGGTCATATTGACCCCCCCCTCTAGTTTTTTCAATGTCATTTTTTTTTTAGGTAAGATGGAGAGCTGTGACTTCATGACTTTTTAAGTTTAGTAATTATGCGTCGGCAAGAGTTGATTTTATTAAGATATCTGGTCTGTGTCGGTCGTGGTGTCCGGTCAAAGTCGGTTGGGTAGCACCAAAATTTTAAAAAAAATCTAAATAAATCTTAATTTCTACATTATGACTTTTGTGTATAAGGTAGAAACCTAAAATGTTTTTGGTGAATACTGAGATATCAATGACCTTATGAGAAAAGTGGTGTTATGACCGTTTGACCGACTTTAAGACCGATTTTTGTCCGGCTTTTACTACAGACATATATCATGAATATAGTGGCTTCTATTACAGCTAGAGATCTAAAAATTTTTTTGGTAAATTCTTGAGCAACAATAAACAGATAGAAATATTAATTGGCGCCGCCAACCGCCGTTTTACCGCCGTAACCGCCGAAAATGGCGGTTTCCGTTATTTGCCGTTTTTCGGCGATGATCAGAAAAAGTAATTTTTTTGTTATGAAAAATAAAAATTCGTCCTAAAATTTGGTCATCCTAGCTGCAAAATTGGCCGCTCTACAGCTGTTTTAAAATTTGGCGGCTGGCCGCTAAAAAGCGGCTAAGGAGCGGCCTGGCCGCTATGACTAGAAAAAGTAATTTTCTCTAAAAATACACATGAACCACCAGAAATAAATTTTACGTCTTTATCTGTAACAGAAGCCGAGATAGAAGGGGGGGTCAATATGACCCCCCCCCCTTCGATCTATTAAGGTGGGAATTGGGGCCCGATCTGTAAGGGTTAATAACAGCAGACTTAATAATCATCTACCAAAATCAATTACCATAAAAGCGCGGAGGGACATACAGGCAGACGGACATACAAAGTGAGTTAAAGAGGAGCACTACTACTGAAAATATAGAATACAATTCCAATTATATTACAATCCTGTTATTAAAGTAACAGGATGTCTGTATGTTTGTGTGTCTGTGTGTTTGTACATAAGGATCTCGCTAACCGCTGAACCTATTTGGTTCTCCTTAACAGGGTAGATTCTCATAGGTCCCGGGAAGGTTTATAACTATTTTAGGGGAGGGTACTACCACGCTCCTAAGAGAAATCACAAAACAAATTAAAAAATTTACGTTTCTCGATTATAAAAAGAGAGTTCAACGAAACATAAACGTCAAACGCAACATAGACATATTTTGAATATAAAAAACATATAAAGTGCCACTAGAGGCCTCTAGGGGTGTAGCCGCTAGTTATATATAAAGTAGTAAGGTAATTTTGTCTGTAGCTTAAGGTTTCAATAATAAAGAGATTGAGTTCTCCATTTTATGAAAGCTTCATATAGGTCCAGTGATTCGATTCTTGATATATGAACTGGAATGGTTTGATGCTATTTTTCTGAAGAAAACGAAAAATCTAAATGTTTGCCTTGACTTTGATACAAATACATACATAAGACTTTAAATCGAACTATTTATCACATATTTGTTTGTGATTTCGGTAGATTTAATTACAATGTACAATCATCTTATAACTATGTGCTTCACAAAACTTAAGAATGTGGTACTTCACAAGTATGTTTGTGCACTAGAACAAAAACTTTCATAAATGCAAAATTTAAAAAAAAGTAGAACTATTCGAAATTGATAAAAATAAAAAAAAATCCACAACCAGTTTTGAAAGTCCGGGCATTCGGAATTATCTTACAATTTTAAAATTTTCTATCCGCAGAAACCTGTCTATAAGACGATGCTATAAATAGCTAATATGGGTTATTTGTTATCTAGTCCCACCTAAGGATGGCATTGTCTTAATTTAGATATTTAATGGATTTCTTTTTGATTCTGATATATTAGTTATTCCGACGTATTATCCCAAGACTTCTATATTAACCCTTTAACGCTATTTCCATAATGATGCTATGACTATATTGAAGTATTTGAAGCAAGACGCAGACGCACTATATGTATTGTATAAAATCTGTGGTTTCTACAAATTTTGTGGGTGCTACTATACAAAGCATTGCTGCGCCTGTTTATTATTGTAATTGATGATACTCGCACCCTTTAATTAAATCATTAGCTGTGGCGGATAAATCATTGTTACACCCTCTATTGCAGATCAAGGAGGAAGGGTACTTTGGACTGTAAATCATATTTTTTACCTTTTTAGATTTTATAACCACTTTTTCTTATTTGTTGGCTTTACACTTTAGAGAATTTGAATAAATCTTGATTAAAACGATCATTGTTCAAACTGTCCAATCAACGATATCAATTTACAGAAAATTTTTAAACGACAGTAAAGTCAACCTAAATGAGTAATGATAAAAAGTCACTTTCATTGATTATATCACAAAAATAGCAATTATTCCTTTTCCCATATTTAAAATCCGTTCATAAAATAAAACTTTAACTTTGCTAGTATATAAATAAAACAAAATCAAACTGAAAAAAAAACTATATTAATTTTTTTTTCTAATGCGAACTTTAACAATTTGCATCTTATAATATTCTTAAAAGCAAATATTTTCTGTAATTAAAGTCGGTCCGTCCGTAACCCCTTCCGTAACTGTGTATGTTCGTTGTCCTACCGTTTCAGAGCTTTGGTTTAATGGATGTTATACCCTTGTTGTGTTAACCTTACATTCATCTTCATATTAACTTTACCCTGAAGCTGAAAGAAAATACTCAGAAGTAATACTTTCAGTATGACTTCAATCCATTAATATCCAGTGTATTAAGCAATACTGAAAAATCGTGTATTACAGATGAGTTTTGAAATTTATATAATACGATGCTAAAAATAATTATTTATAGTGAATGAATGAAAAACTATATTTAAGTCAATATTTTCACATGTCAAATATCCCCCATAATTATTGACAAAATCAATGACATTTTTGTTTTTTCCTATGAGAAATGTTTTATTTTTTCCTGAAAAAAAATGGCTGTCACTGCGAGGGGATAATAATATTATAACATTTGCCAATCTGGCCCGCCCTAACTTATTATTACGTCCAGCTTTGTCAGGTGCAGGGATGTGGGGGATAGGAATAAACTATAAATAGGTTCAACTGAGTTTCAACTGAAATTACAGAATAGTTCTTTATCCTATCGTATCATAGACAGCTTCCGCGGATATTATGATAAAAAATCATCTGTAATACGATGATTTACATGATTTTTCAGTATGGCTGACAACTGGTTTTAATCCAGCGGATAATAATCGGTTTCGAAGGACTACTGGAATTCAATCAGCTATGTATCTAATTGAATAAAGTGGTAAGTTTTTTTTGTAAGTAACTTAAGATATCCTAATTCCTAACTATTGAACCAATTGGGGTCTTTCTTTGTTTTATAGAAGTTTCACATAGGTTTTTTGATTGTTTCAGGCTATTTCAAATTTTTATAAGATGCATTGATATAGTACTATGGTCTTTTTTACTTTTTAAACTTGTAAATTCCTGTGTACCTAATTCCTGCATGCATCCTCATGATGGTCAAAATAAGGAACCCTATATTTACTTGGGCGTGGCTGTGTGTGAGATGGAGTGTGAGAGCTCAGAGCGGGGGAGGGGCTGGATGTTTGGTAAGAATCCCGTATACCCAAAAAATTGTGAGCAAAGTGGGCGGGGTCAGGATGCACCACCAGGCTACGCCAATTAAAGTGTTCACACAAAATATATTATTTTCTGGATGGTATACTAAAGGTCAGACTGAAATTTCAAAAATACATTTTTGGAGGCTAATTAAAAGAATACAAATTAAGATACAATATATAATTAAGTGGACGGTTTTATGCTATATTATATTCAATTTAAAGTTTATGGGTGATTTTACGATAATTTTCTGCCCTCTTTCTATTTCTTGCCAGATGTCGGAAATAAGAGTAATAAAAAAAGTAGTTTCTTAACAAGCGGCTGTGACCGAAGCATATAATGCATTGTATTTAAAAGACTAAAAAGGGGGCAAAAAAGCCTAAACTAATCAAAATATCCTAAATTTATCCCGGGACCTATATAGCTTCCCTATAATAGTAGTTAAGATTAAATCATAGCTAAACCAAAAGTAACATTGCTGTTTTGTACGCCAACCTCCCCAGATAGATTTGTTGTTGACCCCAGTCTAGTAATTTGGACACTATTTGCCAGATGTCGCAATTTGGCGGGGAGTCGCGGTTTCAGTATTTTGTCAAAAGTGCCACCACAAAACGGATAATTTAAACAGGTGATTAATAGCCTAAAATTTTGTTTAGTATTGTGATCAGCTGATTAAAATTAATACTTGAAATTGACAATTAAGGCATTATCCAAATCAATAGTAGCTTAAATTTACTATTATTTGTTTCAAAGTAAAGCAAAAATGTGTGTGTGTGTTTTAAATGATTTATTCTTCTTATTAGACAAATCATAAACAAATTAAACATGATAATATTACATATTATAAACATATTTATATATATACATGTTAAAACATAATGTTATATTTTGATTTATATTGATATCATATTACTTTTTTTTAAACAATGGAGATCGGACGTTATCTAACATCTAAAATACTTTGTATTGTCCTTATATCCTAAAACAAAATCTAGAAAATTAGTTACTAAACTGTAATTTAATCCGATGGAATTAAATAGTTTTATGGTAAATTGTGCTAACAGTAAAGTTTGTGAGAAAAAGTTATCCTCATTCCATCTTATAATACATTCTTCCTTGCTTGCTTTTAAAGCCCTATCTTTTGCTATCAGTATAAGTAAAGTTATTTGTGTGAAGTCATCCCCTTTAAAACATTCATAATAAATATTAAATAAATAAAAATTTTCGGCTCAATACCAGCTGAGTATCCACAAATTCCCCAATAGTAGCTGAATATCCACGCATATTTCCCAAGAGTAGTTGAATATCCACACTTTTCCCCTATGGTAGTTGAATATCCACAATAGTTTCCTATTGGTATTTTCATTATATCCTTTCACAATACTGATTCCCATGACAATAAAACACATTAATGCAAGCAATTCACACCTATCATTTAACTTTAATACAGATTTAGGAACCAAGTATTAAAACATCCATAAAAGCGAAGCTCTAAAATGAAAGGACAAACTAACACACAGGATAATAATGCATAAGTCTTTATAAAATTATTATAATCATGGTATATTTTTGCAAAACTGCTTAAGTATATGCTACTGTTTAAGGACATACTGACATTTTAAGGACTTGATTATTGAGATGCTTCGCTTATAACATTGTACCTTATTGTAATAAGAATCAGTATTCCATAAATTAGATATCTTCAAACTTATAAGTAATAAATACCATTTAGATATAAATCAATTTACGTAAGTTGTACAGAGAAGCCGAAAAATCTCCTCCCACTTATTGAACCTTGCACTTTAAAACAAGGATGACAAAATCATTAAAAGCGTAGTTGGGCATAAAATAGTCAATTTGATTTGTTGGTAATTACGTTCTTTATAATGTGCTTTACAGGAATCATAAAGTTTGAAATCGACAGACGGACATACGCACAGGCCCCTATTATAGAAAAGCTTCACATTTGAAAATAATCAATCTACAGGGCTAAAAATCCATTATTTATTTTTGGACCAAAAATCTCTAAAGCCACGATTTTCTAGAGTTGATATAATTTCCTAGAAATTTAGAAAAACTTTGCTTTCATTTATTATATTATATGAAAAAAAATTGTTAAAATAAAAAAGGTCAAAAAGCAGCATGTTTAAAATAGACCTACGAACTTAATATTATAGAGTTGCTACGCTTCCTAAATCATTCCTTTTGTATTAAATTGATAGGACAATTCTAACATGTATAAATTAAGAAAAAAAGCTAACCATTCCTCTCAACTTTTTAAAAGATTTACGAAATGTTTCCGGATTAAAATATAAAACATTCTGTGAAATTTTATTTACTCATGTCACACTTATTGTATAAAACGCTCCTCCCACTAATATAGGCGCAGCTGCTTTTCCATTAGTATGTGTCCGTTCGTCTGTATGATTAGTAATTACAACTCCCTTTTGTTCATTATTTAAAATAAGTTATTTAAAGAAAACACTTCTTTGATATTTAGTTATTTAGGGACAAAAAATATTTATTGATATTACCTAATGAATTTATTTTTATTTTTATTTATATAGATGCTGTGCTACTAATATAAATTAATTCTATAAGATTTTATATCAAAACCTTTGTTACAAAGTCCAAAATAATTGTTTAAAAACTTTTTTCCCCCAATGGTAGTTGAATATCCACACATTTTTCCAATGGTAGCTGAGTATCCAAAAATGACCCCAATAGTAGCTGAATATCCACGTGGATACTCAGCTGGTATTGAGCCAAATTTTCTTTTAGAAAGATAAATTCAGGACATTCATTATTATATATTTCATCCAAAAATGTGGCCATACAGTGAGCGAAATATTTTGCAAACTTGCATTCAAAAATTGCATGCTCACTGTCATTTATAACTTTGCATGATTTGCATAAATTGCTTTCAATAATATTCCATTTAAAAAGTTTGTTAGAGCTAACTAATGTACGAGTAAATTGTTCGAAAAGAAAACTCTTAAAATACATAGTTATGGGCAAGTTAAGTATTATATTAAAACTATATTTAAAACTTTCCATGTCTGGGAACCATTTTTTGTCAATTTTTCGTGAATTAAAATGCCACTTTTAAAGACCTCTATGTGTAAAAACAGCCGAGATAGTACGAAATTACTTGTTATCTTCATTTTCGTCTGATTATTATAGACTTATTGGGGTCTTAATCTCTTAGGGCTAATTATAAAAGGTCAGAACAATATTATTGCCGTCCTTTCCTTTTCCAATAACAAAATTTTAGTTGTTTTAAACAAACACATAAGAAAAATTGTTGGTTAGTTTGATGTTTTTGTATAATGTGTAGGACATAATTATAGGATACAAGATCACAGTGAACCGGGACATAATAACAGAACCTAAGTTTAAGTGGCTCTGGCTGGATACAGCGGGGCCCTGCGAATCTTAAGTGATGGGAAAATAGGCAGATGATTTATTGATTCCAATATTTCTATTTTTGTTTTAACAAATCTCTTATTAAATGAATGGGAATAGATAGATTTTCCATTCTGACGGTTTCTCATAAAGTGCTTACTCCTCCCCCCCCCCCCCCCCTCCATATTTAAAAATAAAAGGGGAAGAGGGTTCTGTGCTCGCAACGCACATTAAGGAAAAGCTCCTATTATTTTCATTTGCAGAAATTAAAAAATGAATGAATAGAACGTATCTTGTTTTATGTGTTACCTTACAGCATGATTTTGTTAATCCTTACAGATCTTAGAGCCCCCCCCCCCCTTTAGTTTTTTCAATGGCATTTTTTTGTAGGTAAGATAGAGAGCTGTGACTTCATGACTTTTTAAGTTTGGTAATTATACGTCGGCAAGAGTTGATATTATAAGGATATCTGGCCAGTGTCGGTCGAAGTGTCCGGTCAAAGTAGCACCAAAATTAGAAAAAATTCTAAATAAAGCTTAATGTCTACATTATGACTTTTGTGTATAAGGTAGAGACCTAATTTTTTTTGGTGAATACTTAGATATCAATAAATATCTGGGAAAAGTGGGGTTATGACCATTTGGCCGTTTGACCGCGTCCTGACAAATTTTATGACCGATTTTTGTCCGGCTTATACTATATAATATATCATGAATATCGTGGCTTCTAATACAGCTAGAGACCTATAACTTTTTTTTTTGTAAATCCTTGAGCAATAATGAACTTCCGTGAATAGTAAGGTCATAAGGAAGGGGTTGCTGGTACCCAAAATATAGGATTTTGCCAGTAATTTATAAATATCTTTGTTGATATATATGAATACCTATCAAATAGTCAAAATATTTCAAGACTTGACCTAAAATCCAATCTTAATTATTCAAATAAAGTACATACATTCAAGGTTAAACTTATCTATATTTTGTTGACATCATTGCATGCATACATATTAATACTCATATGACCGACCTTTAGCATTACTAAAAGAAACTTCTATCCACAAGTTAATTAAATAATCATGATTAAATAATGATATGATTAATATTGTCTGTTGATATAATAGTAGTCCAAATGTTTGGCAGGGAAGTGTTAACTACATGTCAATTACTTGTCCTTAATGTCTTGTCTTGAAGATTTTGCTAAGTATTCTGATACAATCTTTGCAATGTGTGGTGTTTAGGCAAAACGGCATCTTAATTTTAATTTGGTTGCAGTTTTCTGACAGTCTTTCCATTTAAATTTTATAAAATGTTGTTAATCATAAAACTGTTGTTAGCTTTTTAAAACAAAGCTTCTCCATGATAAGGGTTAGTACGTACATCCGTTTAACGTACCTCTTTTTGTTAATTTATGCAAAATAGAATTGCCATATCAATTTCAAACGTCAGATGATGATTCCTGTAACAGTTCTATACGATTTTCAACTATTTGACAACAATTTGTGTATGATTTTCATTTTCATCTGATTCATAGGACAACAAGGTACACTATTTAAAGCATAAATTTTTCATAATCAAGTTAAAAATGTAAACATGATCTAAAAAGCAAGAGTATATCTACTGTTTATGTGATCATTTATTGCAAATTTTTTAAATCTACTTCATTTATTCCAAGTAAAATGCAAATGCTAGTATGCATTCAAATAACTTAATTAAAGATTAAAAGAAAGAGAAAATTGCAAACATTCCTTGCCTTAGTAAAAATGTAAATAAGATTATCAGATCTGATAATGGTTTCTGCAATCATTAAGTAGTAGGATGTATGTATGTGTCCAAAAAAAATCAGAAACTGATATATTTTATCATAAAAATGTAAACAGGGTCCTATGATGATTTATATCATCAGATGATGCCTGTTTTGCGTTAATTAATAATTAGTAAGGTGTGGGTGTATAACGCAAGGACTCTACCCAATAGAGTTTTTCTTTATATTTTAGAGAAGTGTCATTATAGTCTTTTGGAGTTCAAAAAGAGTTCAAAAACTTAATTATTGGGATTATTTTAGGATATTTTTCTTTCTCCTACCTATCTCTTTAAATAAAGGACCTTAAAAGCTATGGGCGCAACTAACTAAATACGCCCTTGTCATAACAAGATGTAATAATGGATATATTATTACTTGGATATTATAACAGATTTTCATATTTTCTAACAAAGTGAAACTCACAGCGGGCTTAAATAACGAATCTCCCCTTTCTCCCCCTTTACCCAATGCCCTCGCCCTCCCTTTCTACTGGATGAACGAACTGAACAATAAAAGAAATTCATGTTAGCAAGTTAAATTGACGACACCTTTTTTGTCATAATATCCAGGTTTATTCTAGACCCATTAATGTAATAATAACAATATTTATGAATATTTCTGGGGAGAATAATATTTTTATTCTTGACTACGTGATATCATTTTATTATTAGTCATTCACAGAATATTGATCTAATGTTTTTTATACGTATAAGCTAGCTTTATAGTAGTGCATCTACCGTAAAAACTAAGGTTTATCCAACCATCCGACCGTCAATTTTCATTAGCAAAATTACTTAAAATGTGTACAAATATCAATATACTAGCACACTTAGAGGAATAACAGCAAAACACAAGTATAATTGGAGAGTACTTCCATGAAGATTTTTTATAGCAAAGTATTTAATCTAAAGGTGCATATAGTACCTATAGGATTCTAAAAAAATAGTTTAGGAGGTAAGTTTTTAGTTTTGATGGAAAAAATAGGATTGTTAGAATTGTTCTGTCGATTTGAAACTGAGCATAATTATTACCTAAAAACTTGTCGTTTTATACTTGTTTTTTTTAAATAGTTTTACCAGCTATAAAGAAAAATGTAATAGATAGAACTCATAAAAAAGTTGGCTTTATAAATCAACCAAAAAATTTACTGTTGAGTGATGTTTTCGTGAATAAATAAGGGATGACATTTGAAAAAGTATTCCTTTAAAATAGATAAAATTTGGGTTACACTAAAATAGCCTTAAACCTTACAAGGACTATTTCATTGCTCACAAGAAAACAACTTTAGACTAAAATTATTGTTAGTTTTAAAACACTTTAAGTGACGAACATATGAACATACGCCATTCAAATGTAGCTGCTATACTAAAAAGTAAAATTGGCTTTTTTTGTCTATCTTGTAATATTGAAGGAGCATAATTTTGATGAAATGTGGCGCTAAAAGAATTTCCGGTACATATAAAACAACATTTAGGTATACAAGAGTTATTTAAGAGTAATCCTAAAGTTTTATTCACCAGAAGATATTTCTCTTCAAAGGGCTAAGCTTTCCTTAATCAGTTAAGTACTTCTCTGGGAGTGGGGACAAAACATCTAATTTAAAAATACCTAATTTAAAAATGCCTAATTTTATAAATGTCTAATGTCACAAAACACCTAAACTATAAATACCTAATTTAAAAATGTCTAATTTAAAAATACCTAATTTTAAAAATGCCTAATGTGACAAAACACCTAATTTTAAAAATGTCTAATTTTATAAACACCTAACTATAAATACCTAAGTTTAAAAATACCTAATTTTAAAATACCTAATTTAAAAAAAAACCTAATTTTAAGTATATCTTAAAACTGTTGTTGAATATATTAAACCGGCGGCTACGCCCCCTAGATGCCTCTAGGGGCGATTGCAGTGCGGAGGGGAATTCAATTAAGTCTTTTTTTGGGGGGGGGGTAAGGGTTTATGACCCCCCCTCCAGAATTTCAAATGTTGAAGGACAAGGAAACAAATAAATTTTAATTCTTATTGGTTTCTTCCCTAACCTAAGTAGCCATAGTGTCGCTTTTTTTTCTTGGGGGGTGATAGTTGATCATCCCTCATTTTTGTTTTAGTTTGATAAAGAAAGATTGAAGAAATATTAAAAAACGGAGGGGGAAGGGGGTGATTTTTTCTAAGGGCAATTTCTCATTGGAAGGTGTTGGTAAACTTCCCAACCTTATATAAACCATCCATGACATATGGGAAGCTTCATTGTAAAGGTGAACCATATTGGTTTATCGACTAGCGAGATCCTTAAGCAATAACAATCAGCCAATTGGATTAATGTTATCAAAATTTTAAGTATTTTAGTAAAAATATTTGATATTTTAGAATTAGGCATTTCTAAATTAGGCGTTTAGATAGTTTAGAATTAGGTATTTTTAAATTAGGCATTTTTAAAATTAGACATTTTTAAAATTAGGTATTTTTAGTTAGGCATTTTTAGTTAGGCGTTTTTAAATTAGGCATTTATAAATTAGGTGTTTTTAAATTAGGTGTTTTTAACGTAGGTGTTTTTAACATTAGGCATTTTTAAACTTAGGTGTTTTTAGTTAGGCATTTTTAGTTAGGCATTTTTAAATTAGGTGTTTTATCCCCACTCCCATCTCTGGACCTAAAAGAAGATTTCCTGTAAAGGAGAAACAAATCGGTCAAACTTTGAAGCTGATAGAGTGATCTTGTGGTACAGACAGACTGATTCAAAAATAAACATTAAAACATCTTTAAAAAAAGTTAATTATAAAGCATAATATACTAAACTGTTTTTAAACTATTTTTGAATGGGGGGTCAAAAATATACTAGGACACCTATAGAATCAGACTGCAGAGCCCAAATTTGAATTAAGTCCCCAATAAACTTTTTTTGGGGGATTTAAAAATTAATTTTTACTGTTGCTCTGGTCATTTTTACCAGATCAAAGGGTCTTTTTTTACTTCGTGTAATATTGTAACTTAGTGAACAATTTTATATAATTAACTTTATACTGATACAATAAAAAAAACATTACTCTGTTCAATGGAAATAATTTTTTTTCTAATACAATTAATTTCATTGAAAAATCTGACATAATACATTAAAAAACATAATGCTGAATTTAAACCAATTAGAAATTAGAATTTCCGAAAGAGTGTTTTCACAAAGTGACTTATTTCAAACGTAGTTAAATAATTTTATTTAATAAAAATGAAAAGAATGAAAACCCTACTCATAAAATAAGATACATACTTTTTAAAAATATTTTTAAAAATATGTTTGAATAATCTTATTTTATATCATATTTGTATATGTGACAAAAATAAATTTGTTGTATTGCATAAACATTTGTTGTCATCTTAATTTATTTAACCCTTTACAGCCAATTTTTATGTGTTTTAATGTATAATAAACATGAAACATTTTTATGTTAATTCATTGATATATTGTAAAGAATTAATTTTTAATTAGTATTGATAGATAAAATCAAAAGACCTAACTTTACTGTATACTAGCATACAATATTTACGAAGCAATACACTCTAAAAGCTGAGTATTTTACCTACAAAGGGAAGAAACATCACGATTCAGTAAAAATTATTTAATCCATAGTAAAAAATAAACTTTAAAATCCTAATAAAAATTGATGTGCGCAATTGTTCTCATTTTTGGCTTTGCAGTATGATTCTACAGATGTCAAAGTATATTTTTAATATACCTTTTAAAAATAGTTTAAAAACAGTTTAATGTGATGCTAAATTTTCATAATATGCATTACTAGATGAAAGATCAGTCTATACAGTTTTTGTCAAATGTAAGAATGTAAAAATGAATATGGTGCTAATGCACTAGTCTTGTTATTGTCCAAAATAATATCTCATCACTCATATTTTTTGGAAAAGCGAAGCTTCTATATATCACTATGTCAGTACGTCTGTCTGTCATACAATAAGTATATTTCATTGTAACACAACAGCTCTATAACATATCAGGACTGTATGTTTGTCTGCGTTAAACAAGAATCTCAGACACTAGTCATTTATGTCATTGCTACGCTTCTTTTGGTTAGAATTGTCCTTGTTCTATATCAAATAAGTACATGTATAGATAAAAAAATATAGGAAGTGTTTTGGATATATTTTTATATCTTTAATTATATCTAAAATCAATTATAAAAGATAAAGAACCTTTTTTAAAGAGATAATTTGATAAATGACCTAATAATATCAAATATCTACTCTAGAACTGTTCATTATTTAGACATTATTAAGTTTACTATTTAGTAAAGTCTAGAATACTCAACTTTGTAAAGAGATAAAACAACGATAAATTGATATACAATTCCAATGATAATAAACAAGATTAGCCCTTCTTTAGATAAAATTTTATTGTTGAAACGTTGTGAAACTACTAACTTTGAACTGACCATTAAAAATTAAGTAAAGTACTCCTAGAATTAATAGCCAACGTAAGTGGTTATTAAAGTTTGGGTACCGTTTTAATTAACAGCCCAATGTCCCCTCCCTTCCTGATAATACCAAACTATTAAAAATCAAGAACTTTATATGAAATTAAAAATAGGAATAATTAAATTTTTGGGCCAAGGTATCAAAAAATCTAAAAAATCCCAAAATGATCAGATCTACTATACTGTAGTAATGAGATACTGTTTTAATTATTAAATGCCCTGGGCTGCTAAGGACAAAGGGTCAGATTTATTATAGCTACCAATCTAATTAACAACACTAGAGGCTTAAAGTATAAATTTAAATTAGACTTTGATAATGATAATGGTAGCGTTTTCTAAGTTTAATATGCAAAATAAGATAATTATCTATTTCATTAGAATATCATCGATTTTTTCAAGATGGAAAAATAGCCAAAAACCTGTAGAGAACCAATACAAAATTTCCTTAAAAATAAGATTTATTGACCAGTTGATTTAGACAAATAAGTACAACTATTATAGGAGGTAGATTTGGATATTTTGTTAAATACAAAGAAATCGTAAATCCCCATCACACTAGATGGACGACCAAATTATGAGGTCTATATTAGCGAGCAGAATTAAATACAGATTTTTCCCTGTCAATATATCCATTCCTAAAATGTACAGATCTTACTAAATCTTCAGGTGCATAAAAATTTCCTAGACCTTTTCCATTGCTGAAGTTAGATTTTTTTCCATTCGCGCATTTGTATTTTAATGACCTAAACTTAAAATCCGCACATGTATATTATTTACAACACACACTCTTAAATTAGCTCATTATTACTTTGGCAAGACTCACTTTATTTCAGTAATAACAGCATGCCAAAACATACGCAGTGCTCCTACAATGCAGATAAATTTAATATAGTAGTTTAGCCCAAATCAATGTCTTTTGAGATACAGTAGCGAAGCTACTCATTAGGTGTTCTATCTGTCTTTTTGTCTGTCATTCTATTATTTATTGTATTTTTCTGCTTTTTAAAAAGATTACTTAACTCTTTTTAAATTTATGCATAGTTTAAAAAGGCCTCTTTATGGATTTGACTATCATACGTTTTCCCTAATTCCGGTTTAAATGCCAGATAACAAACAAGGATGGTGGGTGGAAGGAAACATCAACAACCCCCCTATAACAAAAATTTTGCAACATTTTTTCCATAAGGAAAAGGATAAGAGGATGAATACTCACCCCTTTTTCATGGTAAAATACTACTTCCCCATCCCTAAATTTAGAAGCAGACGAAAATCAAAAACCGCCCAGGGCTTTTTGTAAGTCAATCATAAATAATAATGTGAATAAAAAGAAAAGCGATATTTAGCAAACAGCCGTGGGCGGTTAGAATCAGCTGAATGTTCATTATGAAAAAAATTTCCCCCTTTTTAGAAATAGAAGGATTCATCTTTCATGAACAAATTTTTTTAAATAAAAATAAAATTCTATGTAATTTTTAATTAAAACATTAAAACGAAAATATCTAATCTAATATTCTTGCCCTAAATATGGAAATAGTAAAAAGTAAAAAAATATTTTTTAAAATAATTTTTGATCCTCCCATTTGAAAAGTAGTGGAATAGCAATAAATTTTAACGCGGCAACAGCGCTAAGTAGGCCTCTAGGCCCACTGCCTATTTTCGTCTTCTAGTTGCTTCGATTCCTCTCTTTTATTTTTTTCTCTATGATTTTTTCATAAGACCCCCCCCCCACAAGCAAAACCCTGTGCACGCCAATGTAATTAAATTGTAGAGTTAAAGAAAAACAATAAGTAAAAAAACATGATAATTTGACAAAATAATGACTGAAACAATCATTAATCTATTTTCATACTCATATGCTGTAATGTTCGGACACTAAACACATACGCCTCGTTCAAGATAACAATAATTAAACCTAATTAACCCTTTACTTGCATATTAAAGCGATAAAAAACAACATCATCAAGGCTTACAGGGCTTTAAGAATGGATGTAGGATATATGTGGATATATTGACAGGGGAAAATTTGTCGTCATATTAGCTTGCTAATGTGGTCTTCATAGTGGTCAGTTCGTTAATCCATGGGGTAAATGGGGTTGATTGATAGGGTATGGTTATCTTTATTTTAGCCAGCTGCGAGAATAACTTAATCTGAGTACAAGTAAATCGGGTGCAACATCCAAGTAATAACATATCGATTGCTTCGGGTCCTATCCTTGTTAAACTTATTTGCTGTTATTACATCAACATATATCTATAATTGTATTGATATGATAACTAGTAGGTATGTTAAACAGGATGTCAACGTAAATAATAGTCAATTTGACTTTTGAAACATCACTTCGCTAATGTGTGGAGATGCGATCCTCAATTTTCAAATTCTTTGAACGTACATATGAGACTTTTACAGAAATGCTTCGCATCCACAACTATCTATCTATGCTTGATATAAAAT
The DNA here is from genome assembly GCF_053477335.1 of Acartia tonsa. Classification (NCBI taxonomy): domain Eukaryota; kingdom Metazoa; phylum Arthropoda; class Copepoda; order Calanoida; family Acartiidae; genus Acartia; species Acartia tonsa. The sequence goes on along the minus strand of NC_137262.1, from coordinate 31,910,553 downwards.
CAACACTATATAGATCATATTATGAACCTTTAGTTGACACGTGCCCTGCAATTAACTAGTAGCACTCAGGGGCAAGACACAATTACTTTAGCTAGGCCCAAGGCATTATTTGTATCAATTTATGCATTCATAGGCCTGTCTCTACCTATATGACACCATATATGGGTAACGAAAGCCTATTCATGGTAATCTGTATGTGATTTGCTAATAGTATATGTTTATTAAAGATATTATGTTTATAGTTAATGTAATCATATAAACAACCAGTACATATATGTATGCCTACAACCATGCCTGATTTACGTCACATATTAACACACAGATATTTAATTGCACAGACAAACACTAAAATCCTGGTCCAGAGCTAATGTTATAGCATGTACCTCTTGAATTTATTCAGTTATTTACTAACTCTCCTACCATCAACTTCTCTTTCTGGCTTTAAAAGGTAATGACTTAGTTGTTTGGCATGCATTGTAGTTTAAATTTAGGCCCCTTAGTACTTAGCATGAATTGAGCTCAGGCCTTATGTTAGAACTCTAACACTTAGCACAATTCACTGCTTGGGACTTAGGGCACATTTCTGTCCTACTCTACTTATAATTTTAACACTTATCCTGTAAATATTTCCATACTTAACTTATGCACTTGTGATATAAATACACTTTATAAAAACATTTTCCTTCCTTAATACTTAATATACTTATATGATTCTGATCGAATATCAAAACCAACCATTTATTCTTAGGTTAAAGCAACATAATACTTCGCGTGGGTCTTTTGTTGAGCTTCCACCAGCTCAACCAAATTCGTATTATACTTGTGGGAATAGAGGGTTAAGCATTCTAAACAAGCGAACCGACGATGAGAATGTCTATGTGTATTGCATTAAAATTAGGTTTTAGTAGTACTCATAGAAGAGCGGTCTCCATACCTAAATATGGACAAACGCCCCATTCGCACACACAATGGTGCAACTTACCGGTTGTATCTAAAAAAATTTTACTTCATAAATTTTTTTCTTTTTTTCCTTACCGTACCCGAACCGCCTAAGGCAGGTATTTTTACCAAAATCGAATAATTGTAGCTATGGCAAAATCGGATTTACCAAAACCTGTGATACTATTTGAGAGCAAGGTTAGGACTATGAGGCGTTTGAAGAGATAGGGACTGAAAGGCACGACACAAATGCAATTGAGAGCCTCGTGTACGAGCAGTTGCACTAGCTGACACTCTAGAGGCCCTAGAGAATGCTAGCATATTTGTGGCCATTGGTCGCCGCCCTATAAGGACACTCGCACTGGTTGACACTCTAGAGGCCCTAGAGAATACCAGCACACCGGCACCTCCATGTCCGCCTCTCTTTAGTAAAACACTTGATTTGGAATAATCTATGATTGAGCTATGCGCAAAATTTTGATTTCTGGACTTAGTCAGAATTTTGAAATTTAGGAGTTGTGCTAGGTGGCGGAGTATATATATAAATCTTCGGACTTAGTATGATTTTTACTTATTCGAAAAGTCTCTAAGTGTTGAAATACTTGAATCTTTGATATTTAAACCAGAACTTATTAAGAATCAAGCATGGAGTAATTTTTCATTTATAAGCTATCAAAATACTATTTGTAAAGGACCATTTTGAACTGCCTTATTAAATGAAAACTTAGGAGCAAATCCTATAGAACACGGGAAACGCTGTTAGTTGGGATACATATTGTCTTTGGAGCCATGTTTCCGAAACAATATGCCGAAAGCAGTTAGTACTCTTGAGTCGTAGTAAAGGGCCAAAAGATTATTACAAACTTGTAGCATTTATACTCAAGTTAAACTGTACTAATACTTTGGTGCCGTTAGAACCGATTTTCTGAGATTTGCACTTACTTATACATGCCTAGGACTTATATTCTTAATGCAATTCTGATTTATACGCGGATGTATCAAAATAACTATCGCCTCTAAAATTTTGAGTTAAACAAAATATTTCAAAGTCTCAAGGATATTCTCAACATCGATCGGTTGGAATGATATAAGTGTAGACAAATTGCTGTATGCAATCAGAGAAATAACTCCAGAGACTTCCTGAGACTCTGAGCAAAATATTCCACTTTTGGACTTAGCACCGTTTCTATTTCTTTTGTTACAGAGAGAATCTCGAATTTCTGGACTTATAGTAATTTTTATGAAATTGGGAACTTGGTTGGAAATTTACCAAAATTCGGACTTGTAATAATTACGATTTTTCCAACTAGATTAACAAATTTCACTTTCCACACTTAAAAGAAAATTTTGTCTTAGAGTATTTTTGTCTTAGCCAAAATATTCCAATTATGGACTTAGAGAGATTCTACTTCTTTTGGTGAAGGATAATTCTAACACTCTAATACTTTATAATTTTAAAATCCTTAACTTAGTGAGATTTGCATTTAGTCAAAATATTCCAATAGTGGACTTAGAGTGATTCTATTTCTTTTGACTTATAGGCAATCCCTCAAGTAGCTTTGTGAATGAACTGTTAGGAAATTTCATCTCGGACAAAATACTCCACGTCTGGACTTAGAGTAATTCTATTTCTTTTGTCTCAAGAAAAAAATTCACTAATCTTGTACTTAGCATAATTTCATTGAAAGGTTTTGGACTTAGTCAAAATTCACTAATTTTGTACTTAGTATAATTTCAATAAGAAAATTTTTTTGACTTAGTCAAAATTTGCTAACTTTTGTACTTAAGATAATTTTAGATTTCTTTTTCCTAAGCCAAAATTTATTGATTTTGTACTTAGAATAATTTCATTAGAAACTTTTTGGACTTAGTCAAAAATTTTCCAACTTTGGACTTAGAGTGATTCTATTTTATTTTGACTTAGAAAGTTTTAATTCAATCTTAACTTAGAAAATCTTTTTGTTTGTATGTTCCTTACAAACACATACATAAATACAATAAGCAGTTCACTCAACAATAAGTAGGACATGAAAACTAAATTTTTACTTACTTTGCTAATGCTAACATTTCTATTTCATGTACCACCAGGATTCAGCAGTGAAAGTGAAGACAAGTTAATTACTAGTGATAGTGACCATTAGTGATATAAAAGTATAGTCAACAATATAGGCCCTATATGTACTGAGTAGCACACTTTAAGAGACAAAGTTCTATACACCAAACGCAGCAGGAGGTTGCAGCAGCCTACCTTGGGAGAGTAGGACGTCTCTAAAAGAAGTAGCAGAAGTACTACGGAAAAGTACCCTACTGTCATTAAATATCCGGAATCATAAATTTTTATATCGAGAAACGTATGTTTACTTAGGCTTACTAGCACATAGACTATAACCAAGTAACATAAAAGTGTGTCTACATATAGCCCAGAATTTTTATAACCTAACAAATTACTTTTAGATAAGTTAAGAACAAAAAGAGTGCACTAAAATCAGTCAGATTAGTTTTCAGAAAAAAAAAGTATAAGTATTGCTTAATTCAAAGTTGATAGGCTCCTTTGAAGTTTGATTGACAACCTCCACATTATAGGTTGGCCACCTAGTGTAGGATCTCACACTTCCTCAGAGTAAACTTGCACTTGAATATTGTAATACTACTAATTATAATTAGATTACATCCGGTCAGATAATTTTGAAAACAATCTTTACATATATAAATATAGGTATATCTAAATTGTATATCCCACTACAGTTATAAGAATTGAAGTCATAAGTGAAGCCCCAATTTTGCGCAAATTACGTTATAGGATTGGAAGGAAACCCCTAATACAACTATAAGTAAGAGGTGGCGAGATCTTTGACATTCAGGCAAAATTGTTGCAATATTATTAGAATATAGACGATCCTTTGGGAGTGAACCTTAGTAAGTTATATTCATAATAGCCTTACAGGAATAAGTAGATCGTAAGCTATAAACACATATCCTTGGAGTGAAGTAAGAGTTCAACAAGGATTATAAATTGCTGTTTCTTTTCTCGACAACCATAATTTGCTAGGAAAGTCGACTCCTGAGCAAACTAAAAGTTAATTTGTGATAGTATATAAGCATACCCAAATTAACTCCGCTGCAAACATTACTTAATTTAATAACCAATTTGAATAGCTAACTAGCTCAAATTGGCTCCATAAATAAAACTATATAAAAGTTAAGTAGGAGTGTTTCTACAGTTGAGCCTAATTAAGGATAAGGGTGCATTAGCGCACATCTTTAGAATATCAATCAAAAGCTCACACGTACGTATATACGACGTAGAAACAACTATAGGTGAAGCATATATCATACCCATCTATAGCTAAACACAAGTTAAAGCAAAGAATTGTTAACTTAAACAGATTCTTGATTGTTTTAAACTATACCCATTATTTGTAATCCTCTCGAACTTCCGCTATTTTTATCATAAAAATAGTACAACATTCCACTGGCATCTAAAAGAACTTACAATTAGTTCTAAGACTTTACAACTATTATCATGTCATCTGCCCGCAAGCAAGGCCAGCAGGATGATGAAGCTGGTAAGGAAACCACTCTTTGTCGGGGACGCTCGACAACACCTGGTATGAACACCCCTTCAGCTAATACAGACATTAGAGACTCCGATGCTTATGAGGAAATACAAATATCCAATTTAGAAGAGTCAGAACAAATTGACAAGCAGAATATGAGCCCTGAGGTGAATGCGATATCTCTGGCCTCACTATCAACACAAGCTAACTTATCAGACTCATGGAAAACTGTTTCCCACAGGCGGACAAAAGTAGCAGAACCAGCAGAAGAACTTCTACTCTCACAGAAACTGAACACAATACAACTTGGTAGACCTAACACGAGTGGTTCACTCGAAGTTGGAAGGCATCTCTGCACAAACTGTACAACGAGTATAGAACACAAGAGAATCCACACCACCAACACTTCGAAATCTAAAGAGAGAAGAGCTAACTACCGAGACAGACAAATTGCCAAAATAGAGGCCATCTCAAATTATCATAGAAGAAAATCCACCGTTAAAGAAATGGCTACAAAGTCACCCAATCCCAAACCTCATCACCGGGATAACAGGGACAGGCATTCTCAGAGGAATACCAAACGAGATTATCAGGCTTCTTATAGGTTATCACCTGGACGCTACTGTGTAGCATGTGGACAATATTCTCACGACATATCTGATGGATGTAGATTATTATGTGATGATACAGGGCGATTATACCCAACTGTATTGACATCAGCTTTCTGTACAAACTGTTATAAGACATATGGTAAAGAGTTATACCATTCTCGACACTTATGTCCTGGAAGGCCAGCCATGATGGAATTATACCATAGTGGTAAGGTGAGACCTAGTGGTGTCTTCAGGCAAACATATGAAGACTGGGCTAAAGCCAATGCTGAGGAATCATCTAGAGATTGTAACCTCAGTGGAATCACAGCTGCCACAGCAGAAATAGTTCCCAATGAGCCTAAAGATCAAGTAGGAGATAACATTACACCAGAAAAAGAGGAAGAAAGAAAATTGTACCTTCATTGCTCTGGTTGTATGCCAGAAGAAATAGATTGTAAATATGACTATGACGTACGCATGACAGCTTTACTTGACTCAGCAACAGATAAAAACATCATATCAGCCAGGTACTATAGCAAGTTGTTCGGCATAGTAATGAACAATGATGAAAATCAGCTGGAAGAAAGTCATGATCTACCAGTTACACGTGCAGATCACAAGATCCCCGAACCCAGAGAAGTAACTCTCATGATTCGCCCCACATCATTCTCAAGCCGTCACTACCCAATTCCCTTCTCAATTGTAGCTGAAAACCATGAGGATGTCGCACCTATGATAATTGGACTAAATGGTATTAGAAGCCTACAGCTAACATGGACGCCTGTCACAGACAAATACCGGTTAGCACCGTGTTTGTATTCCATTCTTCACCCTGAAGGACCGCTGAGCAGTATCTTCTGTTCTGAACTTGAGCTCCAGCTCTGTACAGGAGTAGTTAAAAAGATCAAAGCTAAAGAAACCCAAGTGATAGTAATGAATATCAACCACTTTTTCAACCTAGCACCTGGAACACAAGTAATCCTCAGCGACGATCATATTTCAAACGAAAATGCAGGCATCAAAATCTTACCTGGACAAACACAACTCATTATCAATGATGATGGACAACTCAGTGGCAGAGCTTTAATAATCAACAACTCCGATCAAACTATCACCAACACAGTTATCACTGGTTACATAGAGTCCAGCAACCAATCTATTGTCAGAGAGGTAGTCGTTGATTTTGACTTCTCAGGATCATTCATATATGGACTACCTATGCTACCAGAAGTAGACGAATCTGATGATGAATTGGATCAACTTGCCATAGCACGAAACACGCCAGCTATTAATTAGATCACTCTAGTTACTAGTAGCCAACCCAATAATACTCTTATACCAATCTGAAACACAAAATCAATTATTACATTGATTAACTTATTAAGCTGATAGATACACTTTAATTCATACAGCTATCAAACAGGGCACTCACATATCATGAGTGATCTTAATCTGATTATCATCTTAAAGCTAAATAAAAACTCCAGTCTCATCTACTCCTGATTACAGTAAATTCATTGAACATATAGATGATGATGTAGAAATTAGGTTAAGGTGTATGGTCAAGATTGAAAATTTCACACAATACTATTTCAAAAAAAAAGAGAGAGAGAAACTTGAATAATAATATAGCTAATATTTTATGGCATAATTCTAAAATCTTCATACATTCACGTGTAGACAAAAGAAAAGGTCCTGAACAATCAACAGTGCCAAAATACCACTGGGACTTTGTCTAAAAGACTATCATTACTTGTGAAGCAAACTTTACACTAAGACTCACCCTAAGACAGACAAGACAAAATTGTAAAACAAAAATATATATTAAGGACATGACCTAGATAGTACACTCCACCCCAGGAGCCCAGTATACTTAGGGAGTATCATTAAATTGATTGAACTATCTAAAAACGAAGTCAGAATTACTGAACATATATTTTGAATATTCTGAAGAAAGTTGTGGAGAATACGCACATAAAAGACAGAAAATTTAGTTTGAGAAAATTTCACTTACCTTGAAAAGTTGTAATTTTTCCTTGGCTCTAGATTTACAGGTCTATTGCAGTACAAATTGAAACAAGCATAGCAGTTTTCAAAAGATATATGAACTTACAGTTTTTACAAAAAAAAAAAAAACTTTTTATGTGCATATTCACAACAATAGGCATAAATGAACCAATAGCACATTCGATCTCACTTATACCTTCGGGTTGGATGAACTTTTGTCTCAATCCTAGCACAACGGTGAAACTTAGAGGACACTATGAAAGTTTGGCAATTGGACCAATTTTGGTAGAATTAACTAGCACATTGACATGTAAAATAACCCTGTCAAATAAAGCTAGTACCACCTCTAGCTTTTATGTAATAGTCTTATTATAAACTGCATTATTAGAACTCACAAACCACTTTTACCACCTGATCTAATCTTTATATAAGCATACAATACTATATCACGCCTGGTGATAAGATACCAAGCTTATCATTGCCTTTGCAAGCAAGGGAAAACAGTATTGAATCGCTTGACTTTAAATTTTGATTATCTCGAAAACCCTATGAATTATAATTCCCAAGTAACCTTGCAGTTAACATTAAGTCTAAGAAACACATCTCGGATACTTAACCCATCAGCCTTTAATAATGCCTGAAACATGTATCCAAAACCATGCTGTGGCAAAAGTGCATCTAATTTGTATTAATTGTGATACAGACAAAAACTATCGTTTAGAATCTGTACGAACAAAACTATATCTTTAATGCTCTTATTTAAGAACACAGCAACGATATACATTGTGATATGCCACAATTTCACCCATCAATGATTTTATTTAAAAATCTAGTAATTAAGCAAAAACCATTGCCTACCCTCAAAAAAAAAAAAAAATTTCAATCAAACAAGATTAAGTTTTCTTTCTTGCATATTGTACTCGGACTTTTAAAAAAAAAACTTTAAACTTCAGAACTATAATATAACCCAAATACCAATACATCTTGTCAACAAATGATTAACAGGTATATTGCAGTTCTAACCAAATTAGATTTGAACTGCTACAACAACAACACAACTAATAATGATGCCATAAAATATTTAAGTTATAAACCATATGAACTAATTATAGCTCATACTATAAGAAGGGAACACTATTGCTCTTCTTTCCTTACGCAATATTATATGCTGTACGCAATTTATGATGAAACAGGGATATTTAAAAGCTTAAATAATAAAACTCCCCTATATCTATTTTTAAAGATGCCAAAACCTGTTTTAATTGCTAATTAAAGATAAGATTACAACTAAAAATCACATATAAAAAAAAAAATTAAACTTACAGAAAATTCATGAAATTAACTAAATACTTTCCACGTGAGACCAATCCTAATATCACACATACCCTCTCACAGTATTAATAAATTACAAGTGTTCAAAATAAACATGGTTGAAAGGAGATCTGATATAAATACAGACAAGTTAAATACCCTTTCAAAATCAAAGAGTTTCAAACCAATTGGCTAATATTTTGACACTTTCATAGAGAATACAAAAGAGTAATTATAAAGTCTTACAATAAAGTCATGGACTAAAAGATAATTAACTAAGCGAAACGCTTCCGCTTATAAGTTTGGCCAAAGCAAAATCTGCGACTAAAAATATGTGCACAGTCATTCCTTTATGCACAAATAAGCAACATAATGACTATCATCATAACAAAATGCAAATTTAATTAATACAAAGCCTATAATTCTGCACACGTACAGAATTCATATATATAAAACATTAAACATAAATTATAATATCAAATTTCGAGAGATATAAATCAAATCCAATAACAATCACTTGCATTTCCGTTTACCCTGTAAACTCGGGAACAATATAATAGTATGTTATTCTAATCTGATAACAGAGATATCATAATTTATGTAGAATTTTCCCACTCAAGGTTATATATCCAGTGGTAAAAAAAAAATTTACGTCTTCTCTCTTGACAGGGGGAGACCAACCATATACAATACATGTCGACTAAATAAGTCGATCCCTTCAAAAATTTTTATACACAAAAATATATAAAAGGAAAATTGTATATGTATAAGTTTTGAATCTGTATAATCTAAACAGAGTCAAACGAGTAATACAAACTGTACAAATATACGCATGTCACTGCGTAACCCAATATATACAAAACTGAGTTACAAGTTAAAAAAAAAATCTAATACTTCTATGTAAATCACGCAAGCATAAAAACATTATTAGACAACCTATATATAAATGCCTTGAATTGAGATGAACTTGATTAGTTATTAAGCTTATAACCAATCTACATACAAAAAAATATGTCAAAAACTTTAATTATAGTTTGAAACCGGAAACGCCCACTCAGGATCTAGCAGTAGCGAAAGTGGGATAATAAATAGATTTTGGGAAAATAAGTCAGTTTATCATAGAACTCCAAGCAGTGAAGACCTTAACTATTAGTGTAAGTGTACCAGTCAGAAAAGTAACTTTTGATTGTGGATATAAGCATCTATTAAATAAACTTAACTGTTTAACAATGTATTCTAAGATAATATTAATAATACTAAGTATGTACTACTATAGTACAACAGCAGACACAATGACAGACTTGATACCCACTCACTATCAAAGTGGAGAATATATAGGCTACACAGCTGTAGCAATTCGATCCATTCAAGTTGATATATCTGTAGACAATACAGCGCCTGAAATAGCAATCTATGATGGCCTGAAGACTCAATTAGACATTAGCTACGATGGACGCACATTCACTTCAGCACAAACTAAACTTATAGGCAAGTTATATACCAAAAAGATTAAGGACTTGCTTAATGAAGTAATAAAACTTATCCGCAAAATCAAGGAAGCTATTGAAACAGTAACTCCTTTAATAAGTTCTAACCGCATTGAAGTGACTAATAACGTAAATAAGCTTTCTTATAAGCTAGATCATGATAAGTTTGACTTTACACAGTTATTGCTTGCGGAGATAGTACCACAAATTGTAAGTGGTATAATCCTTCATGCCAAAGCAGCTAACTTTGTGCAAACAGCAGAATACTCTTATGTTGATAGCCTGAGCAACTTAGCCATCACGAACTTAGAAGATCTTAAAGCAGATTTGAACTTCAGACTTACTCTAATTCAAGATCTTGCAAAGACAGACATCACAGACTCTATTAAAACTTTTGTAAGGCAAGAACTTAACTTGGACTATACTCATAATCTTGGATTGGAAGTCCAAAGTCGTTTAAGTGGTGGTACCACATCATTTACCACTATCCTATCCATGGAATTAAGTTCTGAGCCAATAAAAATCTACAGATACGCACCAATTCCTTTTGATGAGTGCTATATCGATTCCATTTATTATTTGGATAAAACCAAAAGAGTTTACAGACAATCTTACTATAACGCTTATCTACCGGTTGAAGCTGACCAGTGCCTTAAGGGACTACTTAGCGTTAATGAAACATTGATAACCAAGCACTGCCCTTTGGCAAAACAGACTTATCCCTACGCTCATGTGCAAGATGGAATTGTCTTTACTAGCTTGAGCGAGAATACTAACCGCAGTTTAGAGAATGCATCAATAACTATTACATCCACTCCTTTTATTATAACAGGAGGATCATATAATCTCACATTGGGAGATACGATCGCACAGTTCGCATTAGGATATGACCGACAGACCACAGCACGAACTTTACCATTTGCGTCAGAAGCACTGTGCCCACCAAAACCTAAAGAACCATTGACCATTAGAACTATCTTCGCTCATATAGAAGAAATAGCTATATACGTGTCAATAACAATTATCATGGTTATAATATTAGACAGGATCACTACATTCCTAGTCAGACTCTTGAAAAGAATATTAAGAGTATTTCAGAGGAGTTTGCGTATACGCGGTAGAACGCTTGTCCCTCAACGACCAGATGCACATCATCATAACCTAACGGTAATCTACGGCAGGAGAGGTCACCCCGCCGCGACTACCGCTAGTTATCGACCTAGAAACTCAAACAGAATAGTTAGATAAATATACAAGTTAACATGACTCCTATGACTTAACTTCTAATGCATCCAGATGGAAAGACTAACGGACATTCCCAATGATATAAAAGACCTTGCCAAACGGAAAATATAATACTCTCGTAGTTACCTATACAATATTGTACTTGTATTCTTGTATGTTTCTTATAAAAATCTCCACGTTATTATTATATGAGTTATCTAAAAGGGTAATGATAGAAACGGTAAGAAAATAGACCACATATATAATAACTATAATACCAAAAGAACATAGTAGGTAATGTTAGTACTCATTTTAATTGTTATAAAATAAGCGAACTTTAAAACTAGGCTAGACGCTTCACAAAGGTAACAATTTAATTTAATTATTATCACTACTAACGTGACAAACAAACAAGTAACGCTTATAGAGTAAGCTACGTAATTTTATACAACATATGTTAAACCAGTAATTAACAAATTATGTATGTTACTTAAAAATCTCTATATTTATTTTTAACAAAAGTAGATAATCTTTAGAAAAGGTATAAAAATTTGACAAATATTTCTCTTTGGTGAAAATTATAAAGATTAAGACAATTTCGAAAACAGAATATAAACTTTCATTTAACAAAAATCGTTGGAAAACAAAATTGTGATAATAAGAAAGATTTCTGACAAGTTTTAACAAATTTAGTTAATAATTTTTTTTGGACTTAAGTTGTATATTGGCACATAAGAAAAATTCCGAGATCATTAAAAATAATTGAGCAATAAATGCAAAAACTTATATATATATATATAGGCACACAGCCTATCAACGACTCTACTTGAATTAGGAAAATTCTATTTGGTGGAAATAAAAAATTTAGATTTAACTTTAATGACAGGCCTAAGAAAATTTTACCCCGAAACTTAAGTTTCACGGTTATTGTAGTAAGAATTAAAGGGATGTAAAGTTCTATAGTTTTGAAGAGGAATGATATATATTCTAAACCTTAATAAGTTAAATAATCGTCCTTAATAAAATTACCCGATCAATGAAACTACTCTAATTGCTCAAATATTAAAATTTACAAACAAGTCTTTACATATCTCTCTTATAAGTACTTGAATAAGCATATTTGAATAAGCTTTGTCTAACGTCAGTCCTTCAGTCTACTTAGATATTGGTTACAAAAAATATACGCTATTTACAGGTCCTCTATATATATCACAGCACAATTAAAATTCACGATTAATGCACAGGGATGGATATAAATGAAAGATCAGAGAAAAGGTACTGAGGCGCAAGTTCGATTAAATATCTATATACATAACCCTTAAAGCTAACAAGAATGAATAAGTTGTGATATAAGGCTGAAAATTAAAATTGTAAATATAATATTGAGAAAAGAAATTTAGTTCAACTATGACGAAAGTAATTGAGATTACACGAAGTTTTAAATTAGGGGAAAAGAAAATACAACCTTATACCATTATTTCCTTACATACTAAGTCCCTTACAAGCTAACATGTAATGATATAACAAAAATAACAATGGTGTAAATTATTTGGTCTTGTACAGTATGAAAGTCATAACGTCTAATATTTTACTGAATAGTAATCACTATTTTGACTAGTTACATAGATTAAGAATTTTGTCACACGTGTCTGAGCAGTCTTTGTCTAATAAAATTTACAATGTCTATGACCAAGCTAACATTCGCCACTTCAACGCGTACGCTTAGGGCCGGCAGAACCCCGTCGCCGAGGGACACCTTCAGCATCGGACTCCTCTCTGCTGTTATCCGACGAACGCGCAACTGAGGTCAGGCTAGCAGTCTCAGAGGCAGTCTCTGGTGGAAGAGATGGGGTGGGAGTCTCGACTGTAAGACGCAGCCGCTCTAAACCTCCAACCATTCTCTCTGGCAATGGGAACCGAATCTCACTACCCATGGAACCAAACTGGCTGGATGGTATATCGATCTCGAACACGTTCACCAGAGGAAGGGTACTTTCCGCTTCCTAAAATAGGGAAGTAAATATTAGTTAAAATAGAAAATCTTAACAAATAATCAGGGAGAAATATAATAATGGCTACCCATATAGATAATTGAGCAGCCTTGATACTTTTAGAAAATTTTTATTAATTCCGCTAAAATCATGATGCTAACCAATGGAACGGGAATAGCACCATGATTAAAATAACTTCTTGTATATACGCATAGCTAAAGTCACCAACTTCTTTACCTCACGTCACGTCGTTTTGGCGATTAATAATATTAAACAAATGTAGCAAACTTACCGCTGAAAGGTCCGCTGCAGATGGGGAATCAATTCGACTCAAGCATAGGGATGAACTATAGCTGGATCCTTCTGCAGACCCTCCAGAACTGGGTGGGCTAAACCTTAGCATGTTTGTATAGTGTTCCTCCAGATTGACTGAGTTGGTCGCCTAAAATATAATAGATCTTATTAGTTTAATCGCAACGCCAACAACGAGTCTAGGAAAATCAGGAAATGAGAATGCCTAAAATCCTGTAAAGCTATATGATTAGGTAGCAATTCAACCCACTTTATACTAGAATTAAAATCTTAGATCGGTTCAAAAATGCTTATGCAACCATACATTTTAAGATTAATATTCTACCAATAAAAGAATTTTAGTTGCAAATACCTCTAGATACGTGTACACATATACAGCCTCTTTCTGAAAATTAATAGAAAACGAAAGCATGGATACTTACATGTAAACGCTCTGTTTGATCAACAATCAACGGACGGAAGCCAGGACTTCCCGTCGAGGTTTCCAAGCCCACAGGCACATTTCTTCCAGTAATCCGATCCTCAGTGGCAGACAAACAGTGTACGGCAAACAGGCCAATTCTGGACCTTACTTCTGCTGGAGTCGATGGACTAGCAGAGGGAGCCTAAAACAAAAGGAAAACATTAAAGTCTTGATCTAACATTTAAACCCCAATGAGAAACGTACGGCACGAGCAAACTCTTAACTTTCCCAGAGGGAAATAATATTAGGTTGCTACTTAAGATTTTAGTAAATGTTAACTGGTATCTCAACTTAATTGCGGTAACCGAGCGGATTTCTCTGGCGACATAAAACGACGACAAACGGTGAGCGATATATATGGAAGAGCCGAAAGTCAACGTTGAGGAAGTGAGAATAGGACAGAACAACCCTGCCCCAACATGATGCTTTATTAGACAAATCGGGTGGCTAGAAAAAAAAAAACTTATACAAAACAAAAAAAAAAAAGAAATATACAACAGAAGAAAACTCACCTGTGTATCCGACAGAATATCATCAATCTCAGAGGACGCGGCTTCATACATGGTGTCCGACGGCTCCGCAGTTGGCGACATAGCCCCAGCTCTAGTCCTGTTGGTCCTGTTACTGCAGTGGAGAAGCTCAATGGTCCTGACGCCTATGTTTCGGAGGCGCGTACATACATCTCTTATCCAGCGAGCCAGCGACCTGTCTGAGGTGTTGTCAATACGTGTAAGAGTCTCAAGCCCTACAGCGCCGAAGAAGACCACTATAAGAGCACATGAAAACAAGCCAAAACCCAACAACATGTTAATTAAGCCATCCATGTTGAAGGTGTCCAGACTCGTCTTCTGGTCTCTCCCCAACTCGGCAGACCCAGAATCACCTCCGGCAACATCGTCACCAATGTCACCGCAGGAGTTCTGCATCACCGAATTGAGGAGAGACCAGATGATTTGTATCGTTCTACTAAGCATCAGTGAGAGATGCTCGTTGCCGAACATCTCCCCTTGATCCCTTTCAGACTCTACAGTACTTGTACCCCCATAGTCATCGACATCAGCAAGGCTTGGCATCCCAGACTGGTCGCTGTACACTGAACTCGAGTCGTCTAAGGAGTTTTCAAGAAACGAGGAATTGGCAAGAGTGGCCGCAGCCGCCCTCATTGATTCCTCGAATCTTTCCTTAATATTCTGATGCGCGTCCAGGCTGTCAGGCACATACATTATGAGCGAATGTAAATTTAAAATAGAGGACTAGTGATTCTGAAAGGCAATATAGTAAAGTTAATTTTATGAAAAAGACTGTACACACGAATGTTTTTTTTGTATTTAAGCAACTATGGTTGAACCTCCTAACCATTAAACTTTGATTTATCATCTAGAAGTAAAATTCTTTAAATTAAAGAATATGTAATTAATTTTACATGATTCAACGCTTGAAAATAGCTATCGTTAAGCTATTCAAACATTAAAACTTTGTCTTATTAGATTCAATTAAGTTAAAGAATATGTAATTAATTTTACATGATTCAACGCTTGAAAATAGCTATCGTTAAGCTATTTAAACATTAAAACTTTGTTTCATTAGATTCAATTAAGTTAAAGAATATGTAATTAATTTTACATGATTCAACGCTTAAAAAATAGCTATCGCTGAGCTATCAAAAACATATTCATTAGGATGTATCAAGAAATAAAAACTTATGTACTAGCTAAATCTGAATATCTTCAATGATGTTTTAAAAACACTTTCGATAAAGCTAGCTAAATATAATTTTTGTAAGCGACCATTTTTTTTTATAATATGGTTGAGTTACTCGTAACGTAAATAATCTATCAATTAGCGTCATTATAATCGAATTAAGTAAAAAGAAAATCTTATTTTAAAACCTATAGTAAAATTGTTTTAGAAGATTTGAATCAGGACTCAAATAAGTTTTGATTATAAAAAGGGAACGCTGTAATCAACAGTTAAAACGAGTAGAATGATGGAATATATCTGTGTCATTATAAGTTTTGTTTACGATGAACGAATTTAACTTTTGCAGACGGAAAACGTAAACAAAACAAGGTACGTCAATTTACCTGCTGACTCAGATATGTCCTATCAAAACTACAAATATAATATAGAATAAAATTGTCATATATTAAAGATGTACCCATATTGCTTCTAACCCACTTTCGTTTAAAAACACAGTGATAAAGGCCTTATCGACGAAGAAAATAAGATTCTTGAGTCTTAAATAGCGGCTAACGAATGCAATAATGGGCATATCAACAATCTATAACATAAAAACATTCATATAAAACAAACGGGTTACTATATTTTATCACTTTTATATAAATTCTCTTGGAATTTAGCGGTAAAATTAAACACTCGAACGCAAGCTCCGCTCGCAAAGACAATTATTATATAAATGAGCATAATTACTGGGCCGCCAGCTTTTTATAACCTCGCTCAAATCCAACCCCTATCACTTTTGACCGCCCAAACATAAACAAAGGGTTGACAACTTATTGTTACGTAAAATTTAATTACGGACGTCGAACGATATATTTTATAAATATTAAGTTTAAAAGGTACACTTGATAGCGACGTAATGTAAGATATTAGTCTTTAAAATGATTAAAATTTATTCATGTTAAAAATAACATAAATACAGCTAATACCAACAATGGTATAAACCATATGTACATATACAAAATATACAAACAAAGGGTTACCAACTATTGTTAGTAAAATCTTATATTTTTACATATATACGAGTAATGTAACCAAAGAAAATAATACGATATGTAAATACTAATTGTACTTATACATTTTTATATAAAATATTGTTTATATTCAGGAAACAGTTATATTTAACAGAAATAGAGATAACTAACCAATCCATTATAGGTCTATCTGTAACGAAAGAATTTCTAGAATATCCCAGGGATAAAAGGATTAATAAAAGATTATTAAAACTTCTTTTGTTTAGATTACCATAGCCAGGATACCCCAAGGAACCGGTTGGAGCACGTGCACTAACTCTTTTTAGGATCTACCATGGACCAGCCTGGAGATAACCTAGATGATCATGGAGTATTGGAGCCCTACCACCACCCTACCTTGGACGGATTGCGGTTGTGTTCCTGTCAACACCTTGACACTATAGACGAGAACAACAACATCATCACCACACCAGAGTACGATGGATTCTCAGAGAACCTGTCCATCACCATCAGGAATTTCTTGTTAAATACAGCCCTGAATACCACAGAAGATAGTAGAGTGGAGACCGATAGTGACACTAGCTCCAGCAGCACACTGTCCCTCTCTACCAATGACCTCAACCAACTCTACTATGACCTGGAAAATCACTCAATCACCTTGGACGAGAATGGAAGCGAGGTAGCACAAGTGGACGCCCTTGGCTACATATCTACCTCACCCCCAACCTCAACCTACACTTCGAACGAGAGCACTTCACCACCTAGTTCATCATCAGAAGAAGCTGAACTATCCAGAACAACCAACGCAAAAACATTTATTGATGTGACAATGTTAGATAAAACTAAACCCCTCAAGAAAAGAATGTATTCTATTTGGGAGGTTTATCATCTTGTATACCCAGCTATGAAAATACGCAAATCATACTTTCTTAATGGAAAGCGTATTTAACTTAGCTTGGAATACATTTATAGTTTATTATATATGCCTATATACTGGGACTACTAAACTTTTTCTTTTTCTCTTTTTTCTTTTTTAACAACTTACCCCCATTGGAGATGCGATCCTCAATTTTCAAATTCTTTGAACGTACATATGAGACTTTTACAGAAATGCTTCGCATCCACAACTATCTATCTATGCTTGATATAAAATCAACACTATATAGATCATATTATGAACCTTTGATTGACACGTGCCCTGCAATTAACTAGTAGCACTCAGGGGCAAGACACAATTACTTTAGCTAGGCCCAAGGCATTATTTGTATCAATTTATGCATTCATAGGCCTGTCTCTACCTATATGACACCATATATGGGTAACGAAAGCCTATTCATGGTAATCTGTATGTGATTTGCTAATAGTATATGTTTATTAAAGATATTATGTTTATAGTTAATGTAATCATATAAACAACCAGTACATATATGTATGCCTACAACCATGCCTGATTTACGTCACATATTAACACACAGATATTTAATTGCACAGACAAACACTAAAATCCTGGTCCAGAGCTAATGTTATAGCATGTACCTCTTGAATTTATTCAGTTATTTACTAACTCTCCTACCATCAACTTCTCTTTCTGGCTTTAAAAGGTAATGACTTAGTTGTTTGGCATGCATTGTAGTTTAAATTTAGGCCCCTTAGTACTTAGCATGAATTGAGCTCAGGCCTTATGTTAGAACTCTAACACTTAGCACAATTCACTGCTTGGGACTTAGGGCACATTTCTGTCCTACTCTACTTATAATTTTAACACTTATCCTGTAAATATTTCCATACTTAACTTATGCACTTGTGATATAAATACACTTTATAAAAACATTTTCCTTCCTTAATACTTAATATACTTATATGATTCTGATCGAATATCAAAACCAACCATTTATTCTTAGGTTAAAGCAACATAATACTTCGCGTGGGTCTTTTGTTGAGCTTCCACCAGCTCAACCAAATTCGTATTATACTTGTGGGAATAGAGGGTTAAGCATTCTAAACAAGCGAACCGACGATGAGAATGTCTATGTGTATTGCATTAAAATTAGGTTTTAGTAGTACTCATAGAAGAGCGGTCTCCATACCTAAATATGGACAAACGCCCCATTCGCACACACATGTGTCAGCTATTATTAATTTATGAAATGCATGTCGATATAACCTATTGCTAATACATGCCAACAAGATACTTCCAAGATTAACACAGTGTGCGTACATATAATTATTATTTATGGGTGTTTTAAGCCCAGGCAACACTAAACAATGCTTTTTAGGAGTCTATTATGCCTACAACTAATTGACAATACTATAATTTATTTATATTTAGTACTTTATTGAATTTTTTTTTATATTGATTTGCAATTTTAGTGACGAAGCTACTTAACCAGTCTAAATATGCAGATCACAAGGTTTGTTTTTCTGTAAAAGGGTAGTTGCACGAAATTCATTTAAACTTGAATTTATTGAACTGCATATTTTTTTCTGTTCAATAGTTTAAACTACATCTATAGGACATATATTTGCAAGAAATTCAATTTTCTACCATGTAGTTTTACAAATATCAAGACTTGAAAAGCATATTTTTCATATATATTCAACTCATATGGCTGTCTTGTTTTGACAAAAAATAACAAAATTGCTATTTTAGTGGTGCATAATTGAATGTTATTTATTGTAATAAAAAATTAAGTATGTTAGATGACATTCTTGTAACTTATGCTTGTAATCGAACTCGTTAAATGCATTTCACGCAACTATCCCTTTATCTTACCTTTATTTATCCATCTGTAAATATTTAATTTCAATTGGGGTATTGTATTTTTTTGGCTGCTTTAGATGCCACTTATTAATCAGCGTCTATTCTTTAATTTATTATGTCGATTTATTTGTAAGTTTTTTTGTTAGTTTAATTCTTTTTAAATTTTTGCTTGAGTTTGACATCGTATAATAATTGTTAGAAAAATGGCTTAGAATCGACCTAATTTAGAATGGCTAAATGTATGCCTTGGCAGCCACCTGTAAGCCTCAGTGAAATCATTCTTTTACATTTTTAAAAATCAGCAGTAAGTCTAATCCTGACCCAAATATAACTCTTTCCAAAAAATGTTTCAAAGCATCCAATCAATTTCAATTTTAGGCTTTGCCAAGCCCTGGTTAAAAGCTAAAAGAAGATATGCTCAGTGACGAATTCAATAATAGTCATTTTCATAATAGTCATTTTGACTAGCAGAATGTCGAAATTTTTTTCCAGTTCCATATCCCTATGCCTGGTGCAAATAAAGAAACCTTGGAAGATGAATAGGCAACCAGGGTCTAAATGACATTTAGAGTCTCTCATAGTAATTTATGTTCCCCCCATTAATTGGTATGACACATGAATGGTGTTTATAAATGAGTTGCGCCTAGTGGTGGTCTAAACACTTATAAACAACCAGGCTTACTAGGAGAAATAGAAAAGAAAAAAACAAACTAAGAAAAGAAATCATTTTGAAAAGCTTTGAGAAATAAGATAAAGTTCTTTTTGACAATTTCATTATGATGGGGTGTCATAACTAATATAACTTTTCTCTACAATGATTATTTTAAACGAAAATAAAATTAGGAAGAATCTAAATCCTTTTCATACAATTTTCTTTTTTTTTAAATTTACGTAACATATTTCAGAATACTTATTCGTATCTTTAATCCAACCACAAATTTAATTCTGTTTTGCTTCTTAAATTTAGATTTTTTAAATCTTTCAATAAATTATGAAAACATAATCATGGACTTTAACTACTTATTTTTGGAACAGCCATGCTCCATTTTCAAAACAATCAATGTCTTTTCTGAGCACATCCTTTGTGAAATTTGATTGCAATTATTTAGCACAATCAATAATTGCACTTGATTAGGCACTTCTAAGATTTGGGGATTAATTCTGAAAAACGCACACCTAAATTTTGTTTAGGAATAATAAAGAAAACAAAATTATCGCAACATAGTTTCATGATAGCCTAAAAGAAATAATATCTGTCCATCGCTTGGTAGATGTAAATATCGAGCTCTTAGCAAACAGACAGAAAGACGTATAATCAATTTTCCACGGCATTTTACTTTTTTGAGTTTAGGTGCATCAAGTTAGCTTTAAAGATTTTAACTTAAAATGACAAAATGTGTGATCTTGATACATTTTTAGAATACTTTTCCTTTCCATGGCGAATTTTTTTATTAAATGCCAACTGCGCCAATTTAGATAAGGCTTTAATTGGCAACTAGATTAAATTAAATCAATTTGTTAATGTTGCATCTTTTAAAAAAAGAACGGGAGTAAGTTTTCAGTGACTTAAATCGGTTGAAAATCTTGTAATATTTTTATGTTTGTACATTATTCTCTTGATATTATTTTGCTTAAATTCTAATCTTGAGACAACTATTAGATTTCTGTGGGTAAATCAATATCAAATCCTTTAAGTCCATAACTTTTGCAAAAAAAAAGTCCTAGCCATATGTTCATAAAGAAAAGTTTTCAATGCCTTTGGTTCTGTTTTTTAATCTCTTTTTTATGACTCTGTTTTTAAAATCATGGCATCACGATGTAAGTTTTTTTTTAAAGTTAACTAAAATATTGGAAAATAAGTCCCTACATTGCGTTGTAAAAAGATGATCAATAACTATCAAAAGTAGATTATATAAGTAAGCAATTAATTAAACATTATTTATGAGTTTTATCTTGTTCAATATCAAGAATTAAATTACTGTGCATACTTATTAGCTAACAATTTAAGTTTATTTTAGCAATATAATTTTCAGCATTTTGTCAAGGTTTACTCTTATAAATTTTGTCATCCTTGTTTTATGAAACTAAGATAGTTGGCTGAAAAACAACATTATAATATTAATCCTTTAAACACTGTAAAAAATCATGAATTGTGTGTCCTTCAGCTGCTTTAGATATGGAAATGCCGAAAGGTACTTTTATATTTAGGAAAAGGAAAGATAGTTTTATAACTTTTCCATGTGCCTGTTGTTCACACAACTCTAGCTTTAGAATAGATTCACAACTAAAATAGTAAAAAATTCTGTTTCGATTTTAATAAACCTTTAAGAGTGCTAAAACAGTACTTCTACCTACTGAAACTATATAGGAATGTCATTTTAGCTGCCAAATTTTGTCAATTGAGATCTATGATTATGGGGCTAAATCACGTTCTTATTTGTACTTAATCTCATTGGAAGAATCTATAGTTTAATCTTTATGCTTTGCCTTTAAGTTATTTTTATTTTAATGATTTTTTCTTTTCTTAATTTCTTCTACTTTTGGGCTCTTTTCTCTTTTCATCCTTCATTTAGAATTAGCGACTAACCCAGGACATAAATCTATACATAAGATGGCATAAAACCATAATGAAGCTTCCCTAAAATGGAGAACTCAACCGGTTTAGTAGTTAGTGAAGTCTTAAGCTAGAAAAAAATAAAAACAGCTACTTTATATTATAGGACAAGTGAAATCATATTATGAAAAATTTATACATTTTACTTAAAGGGAAAGTAAAGAATTTTATTAGCTATTAATTTGGTATGAAAAGAAAACTAGTTAAATTAGGCACAGACAGGAAGTCTTAAGAAAATTACAAATTCTTTTATTGGTGTTAAATCTATGTAGTTAAAATATATATTTAGCAAAAAATACACAGCATACATCTTTTTCTTTTTCTCATTTAATTATCTAATATCGTATTAGTAACCGTTTAAGAAAATTAATTTTAAACTAATCTATCCATCTGTCTTTATTTCTATACTTTTCCCCTAGAACCTATGGGCTTCATATTTTGAGGAACTAGAAAAATAGCTTAAAACTATCCTTAGACTTTAATCTAAAATGAGTGCAAAAAATGCGTAGATTTCAATATATAGTGGGAACAACTTCTTTCATTTGTATAAAGATTCCCAAGGAGTCATGTTTGATTTTAATTAGTAAGATAATTCTAAATGTTAAAAGGTCATATTTAAGATAACTTTTACCCACAATCTTAATAGAGATCTATTAAGAAATATTATTTTGCCTCTAAATCATCTGCAAGTAAAAAATAACTGTATGCGTGAAGAAAACAATATGATTTGTAAACTTTTAACTATCATTTTGAAAACAAAAAGTTGCAAAAATAAAGTATTCTTCTTTATTTTTTCCATTTTTTATACTTGTATTATTTGCATAAATGTAAAAGAAATAAAATGATTTCTAATTTCTAGTAGGTCTAACCAAAATAAAGTTTACATGCGCATTTTTTGCAAAAATCTAGCTTTCACATGAAAATTAACAACAAACCAAGAATATAAAATAAAAGACCTTCAAATAACTTGAGAGATAGGGCAATTTATAGCTAAATAATTTGCAAGTATTTCTTCTGCCTATATTTTAAGGGATCTAAAGGGATAAGACAATGGCCTATTAATTGATGTGCATTCCCAATGATGATACACAAAATTACTTTTCTGTAGATTACAATAAGTGGTTGAAACATTTGGACACTGAACTAAATGTACCAACCAATTAAAATTCAAAAATTCAGACCATGACTGTAGAAACAACAACAAAAAAGGTATGATACAAGAAATAGCATTGACTCTCTATGTTTTTAAATCTCTATAGTATAAATAAATGTGAGAATAATTAAATGAAAGCATCCATACAAAATTTTAAACAATGTGAAAGAGGATATTTCATATGAAGAAAATCTTTTGCCTCCAAGATTTAACAGTTGCTCCTCAATATGTCATACATTTTTCTTTGTTGAAAACAAAACTTGTTGTCTAAATGATTATCAATGTAACTAAAAATGGAATGGAAATAAAATGTGTTTTTTTAGATAAAAAGTCTCTTTCTACACAAATACAATGTGTTATGGTGTATGGTGGTAGTTTTACTACAGTTTTATTTACCCTCTATTTTACTAATTAGTTGTTCTCTTCTGCATAAAAAGTAGAATGTACAGTAAAAGTATGGTTAAGTTTTACCAAAGGTGTTATTTTTATTGTTTATAGGAAAGTAGTGGGAGGTTCATTTATTTCTTAATATTTTCACTTTTGCTTTAGGTTTTGAGCTATTTTTCTTGGGTAGGGTTACATAGGCGTCCAAGGGGGGGGGGGGGGTAATAGGGCGATTACCCCCCCCCCAAACGAATTTGGGGGTGCCTACCCCCCCCATTTTAAATTTACCCCTACCCTGGGGGTGCCGTAGGCACCCCCAACCATTTAGGAGGGGGTATTTACCCCCCCCCAAACAATTTTGGGGGGGTAAATACTCCCCCCAAAATAGAAAATCTCTAATAAAAAAAATTTTCCCGCTTCGCGCGCATTTTTAATACTAAATTTTTGATAAAATTTTAATTACCCCCCCCAAAAATTTTACCCCGGGGGTAAATTTTGGGGGGGGGGTCAACAAATTTTACCCCTGCCAACAGATTTCAGGGGGAGTAATTACTCCCCCCAACAAATTTTACCCCCGGGGTAAAAATTTTGGGGGGGGTAAAAAAAATTTGCGGCGAGCTTCGCGCGCCATTTTACCCCCCCCCCCCCAAAACCGAATTACCCCCCCCCTTAAAAAAATTTTACCCCACCCAAAATAAAAAGCTTGGACGCCCCTGTAGGGTTAGACTATCAAATGGAAACAGCCCTAAAATTAAGGGATCCAAATATATAAGACAATGGCCGATAAATTACTGTACATCCCCAAAAATGAAACAAAAAATTACCCTGTAGATTACAATTAGTAGTTGAAACGTTTGGACATTAAACTTAACCCTTAACGGTCAGGGGGGGGGGGGCGTTGAACGCCCCCCCCCCCCATCAGGTTTTTTCTATCTCATTTTCTGTGTGTGAAAGATAAAGAGCCCAAACTGCGTGACTTTTTAAGTTTGGGTATGACACATAACCGAGAAATGGAATTTTTTGAATATCTCCATCCTGGCGGGCTGGATGCCAGCAAACCTGGCAGGGTCATCCAGGTAAAGAGCAAAAATATTTTTTTGACTTAAAAAAGCATTTTATCTTACGAAAATACTAAAATATCCTCTAGTAGTACATCCTCATATTAAATACAGGTGTTCAAGTCAATCAAGGTGCGGCAAGGGGCCCGACTGTAAGGGGTTAATAAACCAACAAAAGTCCCTAAAGTTTTTGTGACAGCAAGTAAGAAAACGTTATCGTGAAACTTTGGTAACTAGTGTAATAAACAGCCCTTTCCCTCCCTATCATATTCATTCTCCATGAAAACAAGATTACGTCCCACAAGATTTTTTTTTGGGGGGGGGGATGCTCATAGAGATGATGTCAAAAACCTACAATCTACCCTATGGTTTTGTAAACTTTTTTTTTTTTCAGATTACAGTGAATTATAAAAAAAAGTGTGGATCATGTTACTTGTAGGTTAAGAGCTTAACCTAACAAGTAACATGTTTAACTTTGCTTTGTTTCTATTTATAATTATATTAGTATCTCTATAGGGAATGGAGGGGGGATATTGCTTAACCTGCAAGTAACATGTATGAGTTTGCTCAATGCTTAACCTACAAGCAACATGTGGAAGCGCGTAACCTAGAAGTAACAAGATCCAAAAGTGTATTTAACAAATACACAATTGGCACGAATCCAAAAACAGAACAGAATATTCATATTTTTAGGTAAAAAAATCTATGAAAATAATTGCATGTTTCTAATTTCATGATAACTCATATTTGTATTATTTTGTGTATTGACTATTTTTTTGTTGTATCAATATGTCAATATGCATTTTAACCATGTTCATTCATTTACACAAAAATATGTAAAAAAAATGGCAATTATGTTCATTGGAAGCGAAGAGAAAACAAAGTACAGTAAATTGTAGTACAGCAATTAAATGCAATTTTTTAAAGGATAATGACTAAAGAATTAAAAAGCTTTACAGAGCATCATATCTACAGGGTGCGCCACATAAATCCGGACTTTTTCAAACGGCCATAGCACCAAAACTACTTGACCAATCATGGCGTTTGACCACACTATAAAAAGCATGGGTAATTACCTTTTTGCCCAAGAAAATTTTTGGACGATGGAGAACGTAGTCTCCGAGCTGGCAGCGCTTATGTTCAACATGGCAGAATCGAAATGCGCTGATAGTTTACCCTGGATTCTCGACTAGGGCCCACTAAATGTGACCTCAGCCCATCTGTAGGTTAGGAAGAGTTATACAACTTGCTGGGGATACTGTTAGATACATAAGTAAGACACTAGAAAAGACTAGAGCTCTCTATCTGAAATGGCTTGGCCGTAGTACTCCATTATAGTGAAACGTGGCAGATTTTGAGGTGTCAAAAACGTCAAAAATCGTGAAAATTCATGAAAATTTCTCGGTTCTCGACTACATGGGCCCATTTGTAACCTTAAAACTCGTTTTAGACTATGTATTGCGATGATAACCCTAGCTTAATCTTCATGCCATTTCCAAAAAGGTATTAAACGTTGTTCTAGCTTAATTGTGGCCCAAATAAGAGCCGCCGTGTCGAAGGGTAGCTTGAAAGATGGGTGAATTTGGATCCTGCAGTTACTCACGTCCCTAAGGAGATATGGCCTCCCAGCAGCCCCGATCTTCATCCAATTGACTTTTGGGCCTGGAGCGCCATTAAAGTACGAACCAATAGACGCGCCCATACCACAAAGACCTCCCTCATTGTCACTATGAAGGAGAACTTCGCCAGCATGGTTAGGGACATGATGACCAGGGTCTGTGGGCGGTTCAGGGGGCGGGTAGAGGTGGTGATTGAGGCTGGTGACGATTTTATTGAATAATCTAATAGTCATATACCTAGTTGGCTTCCCAGTTTTTAAAATTCAATACAATCTTTAAAATTGACAATTTTATGTTCATTTTTTTAAAAATAAGAAAAAGTCCGGATTTATGTGGCGCACCCTGTATAATACAAAGTAGAATGATGTCTGTCCGGCCGTACGTCTGAAGCTTAAGATCTCGGTAACTACTGAACCGATTGGATTCTGCTCTTCAGGGTATATACCTACTGGTCCTGTGGTGGTTTTAGGCTATTTTCTTGGGGGGTGGGACACCCCCAACTCCCCAAAAAACAAAAAAACAAAAACCATTTTTTTTCAGAAGATTTCCTTGGTCCTTTTTTTTGTTTGCAGAAGATTTCCTTGGTCCTTTTTTTTGCAGAAGATTTCCCTGGTCCTTTTACGAATTTCACCTTAATTTTTTTTATCACCTCTTGGGGCAAAGCCCCATGAGGCTAGGGGCGAAGCCGCTAGTATAACATAAATTACTTCATTATCTATTTGAGTTTTGTTTTTGTACAGAAACGTTATTCTAATTGTGATGTAGATGTGGAAACTAAAAATAGCCTAAATCCATCTAACAATCAATTTGAAGTTAGTTTATTTCAAACAGATTTTTATGTTTGTTCGTAATTCTGAATGATATAAATCAGAATTGTAAATATCAATTTTAATATTCATGATTTTAAACTCCCAATCTACAGTTAGAAAAGTTTTTTTTTAGATGCGTTGTTTCTCTATAAATGGAACAACTCTTGTCTCGGTGACGTCCAAGCTTTTAATTTTAGGGGGAGGGGGGAATGAGTGGTTTCAAAGATTTGTGGGGCGTAATCTAATGAATATTCTAAAATTTGAGGTTGGTAGAATATTGGGTTTCAGAGTATTTTTTGGAGGGTGGATGGGGGACACCCCTTTACCCTCAACCTTGGACGCCTATACCTTGTTAGTTAATTGTTAAATATTGTTCATGGAATTGAATATTAATACTTTCCTTCATTCATTTTATTCATCCTTTATTTATTTTATTGACAACACCTACCTAACTTTAAATATTTTTTCCTATTCTTACGTTATAATATTCTATATATGTTGTCAATCTATTATTGCTGTGGTTTTTATGGACATAATTGTACTTGTTATATTATTATTGATGTTATTTCTCTGAAGAGATAATAGATAACAATACTAGAGTATTAATATGTGTTTGTATATTTTTCCATACTGTCAATGTCCTGTAAGTTTAGTATTTCTTTTCCTGATCGGATGAATAAGCGTATGTTTGTTACTTTTGACCAACACTTTTATTGTAGGACAATTGTTTGGAAGTTCCAACTTAAAAATTGTTTTATGCGCCTAATAAGGACATAATGTATTCATTAATGAGATGCTGACCCGCGACCGTGGCTCAACACGTAGCGCAATCGCTCGTCGTCGGGAAGGTGATATTTTCGAATTTCGGCTTAACACCGCGTCATTACCTGAAGAGTTAAAAATGATATCTACTGCTACTATGTCAGCTGTGCGACATTATTAGTTAGAGTAGAGGGAATGCCTTGGCCCAAAACAGGCACAACTCATTACCATGCACAGGTAGGACTTTTCAGACAAAGGTCGTGCAATCAACGGGTTGGTTGTCTGATGGGTGTTACTTAACCTAATACCCCGGGTGTTTGGACAGAAAAAGGGGCATTTGGCTCCCCTTGGTTATCCTGTGTTGTTGGACCATGGCGTTTCATGTCATGGACAGCATCTCCTCTCGTATAAGGTAATTGACGAGTAATTAATATGACGCTGTTTTGGCTTGAAATCAAACCATTAACCTCCCCAACAATAAGGTTGATCTAGAACTCATCTGTCTATTACAAGGGTGTACCCCTGAATGTGTCAATCAGAGCATGAGTTCAACCCATCCATAATTGCAAATATTCAATTTTGCCAGGCCCATTAAGTTTTAGGGTAGGTTCCATTAAAATGCAGCTATGACATTCATGATACATTACTTTAAAAAAAATTATGAAATCAATGTAATAAGGGGATATTGGAATATAAGTTACACAGACCCTTAAGGGTGTATGCACACGATCTCTCATTCATAGGCTCAAAACTTCAGGGATTTAGACAACCATTCTATTGTCCAAAACTAGAGTTATAGGACTTTTTTTCACATGACTTCATACAATATCAAAATAAGTATGGTTGCAACACTTGTAGAAAAGAAGATTTTGTAAAATTTTGCTTTGTAATGGCAAGTAATAATCTTTCTCAGTATGTTATTGTGGACTACATTCATAAATAACTTTAGATGAAAATTCAAATATCTTTTTCTGCTGTTTTTACCGGCCCTTAAATAGCCTAAATATTTGTTCACTGATTTTACATTAAGTTATTACTATCAGTCTAAAGATGTATTTTCTATTTGTCAAAGCACAACCACAAATTAAAGATCACCTTTGTTTATGCAAAAATCCTATCACATAAAGTGCAAAGGTTTTTTGTTTGTAGCTTAAGATTTCGATAACCACTGAACCGAATGAGTTATAAATTTTATTGAATCTTTACATAGGACCCTGTGTGAATATGAGTTATTTTATTTTACGCTATTTTTCTCTCTTCTTTGCCGCTTCCAAAACTGTACAGACCCCTAGATGCTAGAGGTGCATGCTCCAGTAATCTATAATACAAAGTAGAACGATGTCTGTCTGTTTGTTTGTCTGTTTGTTTGTAGCGAAGGATCTCGCTAACCGCTGAACCGATCGGGTTCTCCTTTACAGGGTAGCTTCTCATAGGTCCCGGGAAGGTTTATAACTATTTTCTTGGGGGGTGGGACACTCCCAACCCCCCCCCCCCCAAAAAAAAAAAAAAATAACCCCCCCAAAAAATTTTTTTTTAAATTTTTCTTTTAAATCTAAAATACGATTAATTGGTTTGATTAAACCTCTTGGGGCAAAGCCCCTAGAGGCTAGGGGCAAATCCGCTAGTCATAAATATAGTAACTGCGCTGCACAAATTGATAAATAAGAAAAACTACTTCTATTGACTATTATGAGTAGAAAAAAAAATTAAAGATGACATTCAAGTGACAGCCAATTGCTATTTTAACTTAACTATTTGTTTGTAGTACAGCTTCTCAAAGACATTATTTTTCTACTAACGGCTCCGCTCATTGCCTTTAGGAGCTCTATTTATTATGGAGAAAGGGGGGGAAACAAATTAGGTAAAAACCACTTAAAGACCCAATAATTTAATGTTCTAAAAATATGTATGGGACATATGTGAAGCTTCACTGAAATGGAAAACTCCAAGGAAATCAAAATTATAACGGACAAACATTTACAATTTGCAATTGTGTTATTTAAAATTTTTTTTTATATTTTAGATAAAGATATAAATGAAATTCAGTACCTTTTAAAATACTCAACCTCCAAATGTACCCTATTTCCCCCTTCAAAGTACCGTGAAAAGGTTGATGAAGGATTTAGAAATATGTGTAAAATGCATGAAATTGAAAGCATAAATCAAGTTTGTATAACAGTGTAGCTAATGATACTCTTTCTACTTACAATGCAAAAGTATCAAGTTTATGAAAAAAATAACAATTGGTTAAAATGTTAGATTCTTTGCGTCAGTAATAAAAGTAGGAAAAATGCCTTGGCCTATAACAGGAACATTCTATTACCATGCCAGTAAGGACTTTCATACTAGATTCAACATGAAAAGAGTTGGTTGTTTATAGTCCAATGAGAAAATCAAGAATGTTCATAAAAGTCCATACTCTATACTACCTAGTTTTAAAGCTTGGCATTTCATATGATATACTAAAATAAGAAAAAAATGTCATAAAATATGTGTTACATGCCCAGAAATTAAGATCAACAATCGATTCTAATTTCATCCGCCACATTGGAATATGAAAATAATTCAAATAAGATAACTTTGTTAAAACCAAAAAAAATAATTATGATTTTATCCTTTCAATCTTACAATAGATGGTTCATTTATCAAACTGCAATATGAAAAGAATTGTAATGGAATATGCTTTATATGGTCATTAAAAGCAATCTTACATATGCCCCTCTATTTAAAAAGTAGTGATTTATAAGCTACACTTTCATCTAAAAAAAAACAAAGAATACAATTACAAATAGTACAAGTTTCATCTTCCACACTGAAATATGAAAAAAAGTTCTGTTAAATAGGTTTGATATGATCATTAAAGACAATAATACATGATAATAATACCTTCATTCATGTAGTAATAACTTCATAAGCTACACTTAAATCTAAAAATACAAAATCTAAAACTTACAGTAAATGTTTCATCAGCCAAACTGAAATATGAAAAGAGTTCTAATAAAATATGTTTGATATGCTCATAAAAGATGTCACACAAGAATTTTACTAAAATTATAAGCATGCATTGAAAACAGCAAATTAAAAGCTAAGAAAATATTTATTATTTTCAGTATATGGGGCATAAAATCATTCCTTAAGAATAGATTGGCACCAATATTTTGATACTTATTGTTAGGTAAGGTTAAGTTAAGTAGCCCCGAAGAGAATATATCCAGTACGACTAGGAACCTGCAGGTTTAGAAATCCAGCATATGATTCCGTGGCCAAAAAAATGTTTGGGTAAAAGCACATCTAAAAATATTGATCAAATTGGTGTTTAATTATTATTTACTATTTTAGTTAAGTGAACCAAACCCTTTTGTGCTTTTATTTATTAGAATAAAATGAATTTTATTATTTGAAAAGAGTATAACACGAAGTCTATCTAAGAAGAATATCTTCTACTTCAGGAAAACATATATTTTGTTGAAACTGTTCTGATTTCCAGAGAAAATGAGGTGGGAATTTTTGTTCGTGTAAAGTCATCAAATTTGACTCAAGCTCAAAAACTGGTGTTCAATCAAAATGACATTGTAATGTAGCGCAGCTACTTTAATTGTTTGACAGACAGTAACTAAGTTACTTTTTTTATTGATTAAATACTATTAACTTGTTGATGTTGCACTATTTATGGATATTGTTTAACTTGTTGTCTCAACAGCTGCATAAAAAAAATTTTGACAATTTTTCTTTTCCTTTTGAGTATATTCACCTGTACAACCCGTCCCGGACAACCTGGTCAAAGTGATGGGGACAAGTTTTGACTGCACGCTATGGACTGATATTCAAAGACAAAATTGAAAGTCGGTAGAGTTACATATAACTCGTGCCCCCTCAATTATATTACTTCAATCCTGTAACGATAGTTTAAACCATCAAAACGAGCATTTAGAACCTTACACCAATAAATAATCTAGTCGTTTTATGCTTTTTTTATTATACTTTTTTTATTTTTGGACGTAATTTTTCAATTATTTAGACATTTTTTCAAATTGTTTTAACACTATCTTTGAGTTTGACGGCCTAGTAATATTAAGACAGGTTGCATTGTTAAAATATAACAACTGCACTTTTAACAAATCATTTTATAATATAGACACTTTTTGGAGATATTTTCATGTAAGGGGCAGGAATAAGGCAATTGAAAATCATATTTAACGCTTAATTCAAAATGAAATATCTTATCATAATCGACAAATGTATCATTACTTGGATATTGCATCAAATTTTCATGTACTCGGAGAAAGTGATACTCGCAGCTGGCTAAAAAAATAAAAAACTACACAACCCCTTCACCTCCATCCTCTTATTCCTACTGGATGAACGAACTGACCAATAAATGACGATCATATAAGCAAACTAAATTGACGACAAATTTTCCCTATTGATATATTCACTTATAAACATAAACAGACTTAATAATGCCTATTTCTACTGGTAAAAAGTTGCACGCTTCTTATAATTTTTTTTTTAGTCAAAAAATCCTCTTTCTTTGGTTTTTTTCTTTTTTGACAAACATGTCTAGTTGATAATTTAAAAAGTCTACACACGATTCAGAAAATTTAAGTATCAATTAAGAATTTTTTTTAGAATTGTCATTTCTCTTTTTAAACTGTAACTTTTAAGGTTGTGTAATTAATTTTAGATTTTTATTGAACTGGAAGAAAATTAATGGTTTTTTTTGTAAACAACAATTACTAAGGAAAAAGAAGTTAAAAATTATATCTATTCTGTATTTCATAAAAAAATGAAGACACATAAACCATTTAAATGTGGAATTTTTACATGGGTTATACATTTTCTTGTATTATTTCCTTATTTCCTTTTATCCTAATAACATTTTGCAAAAGGGGATCCTTCTTATTATTACTCTTGTAAATATAATAATTAATAAGTAACTTGATTATAAAATGCAATAAACAATAAAAGTTCACCCAACCATCAGCCTAAATTGTTATTGTATTGACAAACACAAAATCTGATGCATTATTATCATCAGAGATAAAAGAATAGGACAATGAAATGATATCACAATTTTGATATGAACACTTATTACTTGGATGTTACACCTGATTTCCATGTACTCTACGAAAGTGATACTCGCAGCTGACTAAGATAACGATACACACTATCAACCCTTTTTGCACCATCCGCTGTCCTCTTCTCTTCTCTTACTGGATGAACAAACTGACCAATAAATTAGGTCCTTAATAGCAACCAAAATTGTGACAAATTTTACCCTGTCAATAAATCAACGTATTTTATGCCCATTGATTGTTTCCAGTTGTTTCGAACTTCGTGTAAAGATTGTCATCCTTGTTTATTGAAATGAAATAAAAACTTATTTAATCTAGGAAAAAATAATGTGAATTTTTTTTCTAACATTTTATCCCTGATATTTATATTCCCTTATAATTCTTTCTCTCTTTTCTTGCCATTTTATTTCTTCATCTTTCTTCTTATTCCCCTTGCTTCAAAGTACTTGCTCACTACAATAATGGATTTTAAAGTAAATGGACATAATACAACCAAATCATGTTGTCAAATCAAACAATCTAAAGTTAGCTAAAGACCCGCCTAACACTAGAAGCTTCCCTAAAAAGCAAAAGTTGTAACAGACTAGCCCTTTTGAAGTAAACTAAATTAACACTCTTGTGATCAAATACAGTATCCATCTTTTTTTCAGGTCTTTATCCATATGTATTATGTTTGTTGTGCTGGCTAACTAAAGTCAACTAATCCTATTATATGTTCTATTATTCAGGGATATAGGTATAGGACAATAGAAGATTGCATAATTTCCCAAAACCAAGGGAATGGAGGGGACATTTGGCTGTTTATTAAATTAGTACCCAAAGTCTTATAATAACGTTTTCTTTTTCATTGGTTTAACATTCTTGGAAACTTTAATTGAATTATGACTTTGTGTTTATTTAGGTGAGTGTGCTACCGTTTCAACCATTAATTGTAATCTACAGACGGGGTAATCTTATGTATCATCATTCGAGATGTACATAAATTCATCGGCCGTTGCATTTATATGTCGAAATTCTAAAGACTATTTCATCTTGTATTGTCCTATCTCTTTATCCCTGTGTATTATATCACAGAATTGATGCAATAAATTGCTACCCGCCCAACAAATAAAGGTGTCCCTTTATTACTGCTATGAAGTAAAATAATACGTTATCCCTGTAATAAAGTAGTAAAATTTTTTATCTGTAGCTTAAGTTTTCCATAACTACTGAACCGATTGGGTTCTTCATTATAGGGAGGTCCCTGGATGGTTTTAAACTTGTACATAATTTTTAAACTTAATTCTTAGGATAGTTTCAGGCAATTTTCTGTCTTATCCTACCATTTCAAATTCGAATACAGATACCCTGGATGATAGGGGCACAGACGCGCTAGCTTATAATATTTATTTTATTATATTATTTTTTTGTCAGATTGTTTGGACATGATAACATGTAAGAAAGAGGGAAATGGTAGCAATATGGATCAATTAGCATTCTGGATATTTGGATAATGAGCTGTGTGTGTGTGTGGGGTGGTGTGTGTGTCTTTGTGTGATAATAACATTATTAGAAAGATAAAGAGATTTCTTATATTTATAGATTTTAGTTAAAGGTCAGTGGACTTTAGACAGAATTAAAAATTTAGGACAGAATTTTTTAGAGGTTGAATAAGATAATATTTTTAGGATTATGGTTCACAATTTGTTTAGATTTATTGAACAAAATAATGATATTGCTTTGATAAAAATTATCTATTAAGCTTTGACAAAATGTCTAGGATTAAAGCTACTAGTATTTATAAGATGTCGTACTAATGCTTTGTTTTAAATAAGAAAAGATAAGGAATTAAAGAAATAAAGAAGGATAACAATACTTAGATAGGCTGACATAAAGTAAATCATAGAGTAGATGATCAATTATTGATGAGAAAATTCTTTTCAAAATGTACCAGCCGACTATCTTAAATATCATCTCCCTAGATGTTGCTCACAGAGAATAAAACGGTAGGGTGAAAAGGCGAACATTTGGAGTTTTGCTATCAAAAATGATAATATTGAAGAAATTAAATGATCTTTTATTGTTGTGATTATATTTTTCACTGTTTTATCTATATTTACAATATATTTGCTTTCATGATTTTTTGTTTTCTTTTGATAGTAAATATATAATATAGAAGGTTAGTTCTAGAACATGGAAAAAAGGAATACAAATTTTGAAAAGAATTTTATGCAAGAAAATCAAAACAAAAAAAGTAATTCATTTCGTTGAAATGTTTAGATAAGTTTGAATAATTTATTTTTTAAACTTTTTAGTACTACATTTTTTTGTCTGTAAACTAAGATTTTAATAACTTTTGAACTTTGGATGGTTTTAGGCTATTTACTGCTTTGCTAATCCTTCGAATACAGTGCTAGAAGCGTATCCGCTATTTTTTTAATAAAGTGGAAATGGCGTGAAAATATCTTTTTGAAGTTATCCTATCCCTGATATATTTGGTTCTTAATCCAATATCTAATAATATTGATGCATTGATAGAAATTATCCATTCATCTGACTTAGAATGCATAATACAAACAATTATTAGATCTAATATACATGGATGTGTTGTATATTCATTTACTAATGGTGCAGAATACAAACAATTATTGTATATAATATGCATGGATCTATTGTCTATTTATCTGACTTAGGATGCATAATACAAACAATTATTAGATCTATTATACATGGACGTATTGTTTAAAATTTTTAGAATACTGTTTCCATTATTCTTAGATTCGTATACACACAAATACACATTTATTTATAATTCATCATAAGCCTACCATTTGATTGGATATATCTATAGAATATAAAATATAAGAAAAATATAAGTAAGGTATTAAACATCTTGTAAATATGAATGTTTATCTAAGAAGTCTGATATGGATTTATTTTTACTTGGATATTACACAAGATTTTGTACTATAATAAATTAAAACTCGTAGCTTGCTAAAATAAATATATCCCACAACCATCCCCTTTACCCCATCCCCCCCCCTTCTACTTAATGAATAAACTGGCCTATAAATAATGCCCATATTGGCAACCTACATTAATGACAATTTTCCCCTGTAATAATATCCACGTATATTTTATATCCATTTATAAATATCATAATTTATTTCATTTATTCATATTTACTGAAATAAAGATAAAAATTTTTAATATTTATCTACCTATTTGAGAAACTATATAAATTTAAAATGAAGAAAACTAAATTTACATAAATTTCCCAGGATTTTTTTGATATTTTAACCAAATTTAAAAGTCTTCAGAAGTCAATTTTGTCGACGAAATTGACAGATTTTCCATGATTTAGTTTTATGGTGTTTCTTTAATACTGTGTAAATTTGCACAAAAAAACATATCCTATAGTAGTGTGTTCTCAATCTGATATCAAAGATCAGTAATTCGAGAAGCTTTGAATTTGTCCGATTATAATTCTATATTAAGTCATAAATTCAAACATGTGATCAATGAATTAACTGAAAAACAGTAAGATATAGTGTAGGGTTTGCGATTCTCTAAGCCGCCGCCACCCCCCCCCCCCAAAAAAAAAAAAACATACACAAATACATTATACAGTTTAAATTTTTTTTAGTTAGATCATCCCCTTCCCAAAATAGATAAATGAACCACATCAAGCTTCTCTAAAAGGTACAGGTATAACGGTCCATAGATCTTTTTGTACAAGTAGCAAGCCAGTCAATCATTCTAACTTTCTCATATTTTGACTGTTTCGAAAATTTCTAGCTATTTTCCCTCAAAGTTTTTTTTCAGCAGTTTTGTATTTTAACTGATTTATTTTTCTAAACTACAACGGATAGTTGGAGGGGACATACTGTCAGATCACTACTCATGCCGACTATAACAAACTTTGAAATTTTCGATAAGAATGATTTTTCTTAATATTTAGAAAGTTCAAGAGTACAATTATAGAAGCACAGCTGCTGTATTCTTTTCTAATAAAGTGAAACTTGTAGCTGGCTAAAAAATCGATTACTCCCATCCACCCGCTTTACCCCATCCCCTCACCTCTTACTAGATGAACGAAATGTCAATGTTAACAACCTAAATGACGACAATTTTTCCCCTGTCATAATATCCACGTGTATTCTGCATCCATTATTACAAGCAAACAAAAATTAACTTTTGTACATTTTATATACCCACTTTCTCTTTAGATGAAGTCTACTAATTATAAAAGATAGGCACTTTTGCATGTTCAGGTTTGACTGGCAAATTAATCTACAGGGTTGACTGCTTAATTCAGGAAAGAAGAGATAGGACAATAGAAGGTTAATTTAATTATTTGTCAAATTATGTATATCTGCTCATTGTAAATATCAAAATATAAGAGGGAAGATTGGGGGTATATTAATTGATCTATAATTATCCTCTCCCTCCCTGGGTAAATTAATCTGTGTTCAAGACGAGGTCATAAGTCAGCGATGAGCTTTCACTCTTTAGTTCTCTGTTAAACTTAAAAACATTTTCTTGACTTTGATATCTATAGTTTATGTCGACTATTTACTACTATTCAAGAGGTTGTTATCATTGCAAATGCAAACTATTCAAGTACTCAAAATTTTACAATCACATTCTATCATCGGTTGGTCTTTAAAACTTTGAGAACCTTAATTAAATCTTCATTACATATTACTTAAACAGAAAGTAAAATGACACTTTAGAAGAAAGTCAAGAATCTTTCTACTGTTTTAAATTTTCATCTCAAAATAGCAATTCTCTTCATTTTTTTAATTTCATTTTGATTTTCTTACTATTCCATTAGTTTTGTATGGACATACAGAAATGAGAGAAGGATAAAAAAGGATTGTAAGATTAAATTAGCATAGCCCTCATGCAAGGATGGACATAGAAATTAGTCTTTACAGTCAATATACATGGTGCTTCTCTCAATGTGCCAAACGAGCACATAAACCCCCCACCTTGAGAAAAAAAATGAAAAATATACGGGAAGAATAGATTTTTTCTTCAAATGCTTATTCCCATAATGGGTCATAATAGAGATTGGCCTATGCTTTTCTTTTAATCTATATTTATTACTGCATAACGCAATACCTATAATGAAATAATGATCAGTCTAATAGTCATGTATTTTATGCCAATAAAGAATTTGATAACATGTGTCCTACTATACTAAACATTCAAAGAAGCTGTAATTTCTTTGGTGTTTGTACAAAACTAAATTAAATATTTCTAATAACATAATAAGATTAAAAATATTAAAAAGGAGGGTAGTTTTAGTATCGAAGCTACTCTATTGTTAGAAATGTATGTCCGTCATTGTAAACTGAAAGTGGGATACGTGTTGTTTTAAAAATGTTATATTGTTATTCTGTTGCTTTCTAGACATTTTAAAATGTTTTTGTGCTTCTTTATTTTATAAGACCTGTGAGGCTTTTCCCGGCGGTGCTCTAACCCTGCGGGGATGTCCATTTCCCAATTTTATCGAAGCTACCTTAACCTAAAGAATTAAAATCCAACGAAAAACTACCCTCCCCCACTTATTTTTAATCTATTTCAAAATAAAAAGAGGAGGCTGTGC
Source organism: Acartia tonsa (assembly GCF_053477335.1). Classification (NCBI taxonomy): domain Eukaryota; kingdom Metazoa; phylum Arthropoda; class Copepoda; order Calanoida; family Acartiidae; genus Acartia; species Acartia tonsa. The sequence continues at coordinate 31,872,127 of NC_137262.1, read as the reverse complement.
TCGACAAGTCTCTATAGGGAATACAGCGGACATTGATATTGTCATTATTGTATAAACACTGAAAACATCTTTAGGTTATATAAAAAAAGATTCATGACGGCCGCAAATTGATTTTCTGCAGTAAAAATAAACAAGAATGACTTTAAGCGCGGAGTGAAACTTTATCAAAGTTAGGTAAATTCTCAGTTAAATCTGAAATGTTTTAGTTTGCTAACTATTTCAAACAATTGGTTTTTGCTGACCTAATGAGAAAGTATGGTAAGTATTCATTCTTTTTTTATTAATTGATTGGATTTGTAGGTATATCAATTTAGTATAAATTTATTTTATATATTTAGTAAAAAAAAACTCTTTTTTATTCAACATTTATAAAACTGTTTACAAGACTTTTGCAAGATGATTTTGAACAATTTCTTTATTATTGAAAACGATCCTTTTATAACCATCCTCTTATATAGGGTGTGTTGGGGGGGCCGGGGGGGGGGGGGGCTTTCGGTTGTATTTTCAATTGGCCTAATAAACAAAAAAAGGATATTGCAAACGATTTTTTGCAACATTATGATTCTGAACTGGAAATTGGCTAATTTATGAGACGCCCACTCATAGTAGTAACTATTTATAGTTTATGAAGTAAGAGACATTCATTCTAAAAAATCGACTAAACTGTCGGATATATTTTCAAAAGCGAAGATTATCTACAATTAGACTATTTACGTCACTACGTTTAGCATGTTTTTTTTTTCAATTTTAACTCATTTTAGTAGATTGTTGGTTTATTTATTTACTTATTTAAATATATAGAGCTAATTTTTCAAGGTTAATAAGAGAATGCTACTCAAAAACTGTATAAGAAAAATTAATATGTCGTTAATTTCAATGTTGCAATTAAGCGAGTGGATATCCTTGGTTTAAAAAAATATTCATACTATTTTTTTTCTCTGATACATTATCCCTTTCTCCAATTTATCTTAGAATAATTCAAGGCTATATTAAAGATTAGGCCTAAAGAAAGTTTGGGTATAGTCCCTTTCGTGGCAACGCTCCTTAAGGGGCGATTCTTCGTTTTCTTTCACAGTAGCTTTTCTCCTAATTTTAGCCCCTGTGGGGGGCTCTAACCCTGCGGGGGCAATCACCTAACCCAATATAACCTAACCTAACCTAAAATAACTTATCAAAAGCTATTTTAAAAATACGAAGAATAGCCCCTTAAAGGGCGTTGCCACGAAAGGGACTATTCCCGAAAGTTTTATTGTATGAATTACTATTTTTGGTAATGTAGCGACTTAGTTAGTATGTTGGTAATTAATGATTATGGCATTTAAAGTTAATTTAAAACCAGCCAAATTTTCACTATAAAACATTATTTTCAACATCATTTTTATTAATCAAGAATAAAAAAATTTCATAAAAAAATTTTAGAACCTTTGAATTTTGATTATTTAAGCCATAATTATGACAAGGTGTAAAGCAACAAAAGCTTGCAGCTGCATAAAAAAGGCCCCCTACCGATTTACTGTTTTAATTTTATAACCTTTCATATTGTTTATTATTAGATCATTCTTGTATATTGAAATATCACTTGATCTGCAGGTGCTATAATAGACAGCTTTCCGCTGATAGTAGAATAAAAGATATTAATTTTAATTTAGTTTGCCCCGAGGGGCCGAATGCCCACGTCAATTAAAGTGGTATTGATATTATTATTTCATTTATTATCTGAAGAAAGTTATCTGGAATATGATACTATATATGAAGTTTTAGTATGGCTCAGATCAAGTTCTAATCCAGCGGATATTATTCAGTTATTCAGTTATTCAATATAAGAAAGTTATCTTCAAGTGAATATTGTAGATATACAATGCTAGCCTCAAAAAAAATATTATGAAATTATAAAATATAAGCCCATTATAATTGCTCAATAATCGCGAAACCTTTGAATATTTCACCCATAAGAATGGGTTAAATTTATGAGTAAATTTTTGTTTACAAAAATCAGTGATCTAAAGGGAAAAGACAATGGTCGATAAATTGATGTACATTCCCAATAATGATACACAAAATTACCACTTCTGAAGATTATATTAAAGCGTTTGGTCACTCTACTACATGAACCAAGCAATCAAAATTCCATAGAAATCCCCAAAGTTGTTAAACCAACTAAAAAGAAAACGTTATTACAAAACTTTGGGGACTAGTGTAAAAGTATTTAAAAATCAAAGCCAGTTTCATCCATAGTTAGAACAACAAAGAAGCTAACATCATATATAGTTTTAAAGGAAGTATTATAATTATTTGAATATTATTGTATATTTTTGACATTATGACGGAAAGATACCCTTAAAATGATATTAACAACAGTATTGAAAATACTAGGTATAAATTTTAAGACAGCAAAACATTTAGAGAAAACAGAGTGATTTATTAAACAAATTGTTAAAATTTGAAGGGCTATGGTTTAAGCCATAGTAATTAGTCATAATAAATAAGTTCAAAGAAAAAACAACTAAAAGCAACGAAAAAAATTAAAAGGGGAAGGTAGAGATCTAAATGTTGAAGGGGAGTAAAAATATGTTTACGAATTAAACATTAGACCAAATAAAAAAGGAAAAGGAAAAATATATGTCAAAAAGAAAAAAGGGAAAAAGATAGAAATAAAGAAAAATGATAATAATGAGCTAAAGATAAAACAATATAAGAAAAGGCGAGATAAGACATTTTCATTTAGAAGAAAATCGATTAAAAGAGATATAAATAGAAAGATTAGTAGAAAATAATAAAAAAGAAAAATTGTGAATAAGTAAAATATTTCTGATGAAAATAATGAGAAAAAGTTTAGCTCTAAGTTAACTCAATTGAGAAATCCATAATGTCTTCAAGCCTATATAAGCATCCACCCTTGCTTTGTTTTTCCAGGGACAGGGATGATTCAACAACAAAAATATCCGGGAATATTCCCTTTATCTGTCGTATTTCTAAAATGGCTTTTTATAGGTTATTTTAGGTAAGCTTAGGTTATATTGGGTTAGGTAATTGTCCTACAGGGTTAGACAATTGGCATCGCAGGTTTAGAGCCCCCCGCAGTAGCTAGAAATATGAGAAAAGCTTCTGTGAAAAATACGATGAATCGCCCCTTAAGGTACATTGCCACGAAAGGGACTATACCCAAATATTCTGGTGCTTAAGAAAAAGAAAAAATAGTATTTTTCTATATCTTTCTAAAATGGTATATTAATCGAACCTGAAAGATGTTTTTGTCTTTTTTTCCCTGATAATTCGCAATGGATACAGATAGATATATTACTCTTTTCATGAAAGCTTCCTATTAAGGTATGATTTCACTTTACACTCGAAATGAAACACTCCTTCTTCTCTATTCGACCCTCCATAAAGTAGGAAAACTATGTTGAAACCCTCAAGAGTTGCCCAAAAATATGGAGCGAAATTAATTTGTTTTCGCGTGACATATCCCTGTCCCTTATTAGTTTCTTCGTTTATAACCAAGGAGGAAGGATACATTGGGCTGTATATTACACCAGTCCCCAAAGTTTTATAATAACGTTTTCTTATTCGTTGGCTTAACAACTTTCAGGACTTTTATCAAATTTTGATTGGTCAATTCATTAGGATGAGTGTCAAAATGTTTTAACCACCAATTGTAATCTTTAGAAGTGGTAATTTTATGTACCAATTTATCCCTTTAGATCCCTGGCTTATAACCATCTCGTGAAATAATTCATCAAACACGGGTACACTACCCTTTCATTAAATAATCAAAGATTTGAAGCATCCACACCACAGTATAATTACAAGTTAGATACAACTTCAAAAGCGGCGATGGGACAAACATCCCGCCATAAAAATCCACAAATGATAAATTAAACAAAATAAATATAACAGAATTTAAAAAAGGACAACTAAATTATTTATAATCGTCAACAGAATGTAATTTTAATTAGTAAATCAGTAAACCCAAAAATTGTTTAATTTAAAGATGATCACTGGATCAGTGTATGTTATCTAAATTATCAGTATATCACGTTTTGGACTAAAATTTAGAAATGAAAAAAAAATTATATGTGTAAATTATTTTTCAGTGTGACTTACAAACCGATTAGAATCCGAAGGATTGGAACTGGTTCTCTGCCATACTGAAAAATCATGCATCACTTGTTTAAAAAATAAATTTCTACAGGTGATAAAATAATTATCATTACCAGATTTGTTTGACCTTTACTTCGGCTCTACGAGCCTAACAAAACTGAGGAAAAATCTTATGATTTTCAATTTTACTATCCACAGAAAGCTGTTTATAGTACGATGCGATAAATAACTATTTCGAATTTAATTATTGAGAGATATTTCTGTTGGGCATTTTATCCTACCAAAATTTGGGTACTCAGCTTTAACATTGTATATTAGGGTATAAAGGGTAATGGTTTCAGGAGGGGTTGGGTAATATGTCCAGGGAGGAAGGGGACATTGGGCTGTTTATTACACTAGTCCACAAAATTTTATATTAACATTTCTTATTCGTTGGCTTAACAACTTTGTAGACTTCTATTCTACATTTGGGTTGGTTTGTTCATAAAGTTAGTTTCAAAACGTTTTAACTGCTAGTTGTAATATACAGAATAGGTAAATTTGTGTATCTTCATTGGGGATGTACATCAATTTATCAGCCATTGTCTTATCCTTTTAGATTCTTGGAGTTGTCGAAGGGGTTAGTTAATTAGCTAGGTTGAGGGGTTGTGTAATTGTATGGGGGGGGGGGAGGTTATATATAGTGGGTGGGGCAGTATGGTCAAACCTATATGTATATGTTTGTATGTTCTCACTTTTAATCAAAATTTTCATCATAATCAAACAAAATATAAACTTTAAAAATCTAAATTATATCATGTAAAGTAGTAAGTCTTTTTATCTGCCGCTTAAAGATTGATAACTGCTCAACTGATTGGGTTTTGTACTTTATGGAAATATGTTATGGGAAGAATTTAGGATATTTCATTTTTAGATTTTATTACTGGGATGTCCTTTTCCTTTCTTACTCATCCACTTTGATTTCAGTGTCCCTTGTGCAAGGGGCGTATCAGCTTACATACAAAAAACTACATTTAAAAATTCAATTCATTATGGCTTCTTCCCTCACACACAGAAAATTGGATAGAAAACTATAAATAAGGGGGGGGGGAGGGTTATTTTAGGGTTAAACCAGGATCTTGCAATCAGAGGGATAGTTGTCTATAATACCATCATTAAATTGGCAAAGTAACTTAGTTAGTTATAGTTATACTATATTAGCAAAGATAAAATTTATATTTTATTTTTTGCTAAAACAATTTTATTAACAATATTGTTTAAACACCATGGCTTGTATTGGGTGTAACCCTAGTTTTCTCTCTAGTCATTTTTGCAAGTGTGTAATCTTGCTTTTTTTGTCGGTTTCAAAGAACGTCCTTTTCCCTTAAATAACAACACTTTAGAAAGCTAAACTATATTGTAAATATCTACCATAAATAAATTAATTAAATCCTCCAAAGGGCTAAGCTAACTTTTTTCTCTCTGCAAAAGCTCATATAAATCATTTGATTGCGAGTATGCATTGCAAGGTTAAGGGAATAGGTTATTATATGCATTTATCGGATGTGTGTGTATGATTTTATTTAATCATAAAAATAGATAGATTAAAACAGAAATGCAATGAAAACACAATAACAACACGCTAAAAACAATGTGGTTCTCCTTTAAAGTGTAGCTGCGTTATTTTAGCCATCTGCGAGCATCACTTTATCGGAGTATATTATAATCTGGTGCAACATACAAACAATTATATATTGATTAATATAATCAAAGCGATATGAAACTGAGAGACATACGGACATATCTTGATTATAAAGCAGCTACGTTACCAATTTTATTTCTTTACCAGCCTCTTGATTCCTGTATTTAATAATCTGGTCCTTTTAAGGTTTATCTACTCATCTTTTACAATCTGTAACAGAGAGTTTAATGTTTTTTTCTCCATCTCTCTCTCTCTCTCTATCTCTCTCTCTCTCTCTCTCTCTCTCTCTCTCTCTCTCTCTTTCCCTTTTATTTTTATCTTACTTTGTTGAATATCAATTTCAGTGTAAGGTTTAAATATAATTACAAATTTATAGGCTTTGTGATTTAATGATAATTGAATTAATTTGGATCATGGAAAGGAAACTAAGTAGCGGGTTTTGTCGTATTATCACAGTAGATTTTCTCCTTTTTCTAGCTCCTGCGTTGCTAATTTCTTCACCCTGCTGGGCAAACATTAACATTTACCTAACCTGAAATAACCATAAATCAAAAGCTTCAGTGAAAATTTGACGAAATCCGCTACTTCCTTTTCTTTCCATGAACCCAATATTTTAAAAAGTAATCATTTTTACAAATTTAAAACTCATAATAAAAAAAAATTGGTTTAATTCGTATGCATTAAGAGAAGATTAACTTGATTCATAATGCGTAAAAATAATGCATAAAAAAGTTGTTTAAAATTTTGCAAGTATATTCTAGTTTTGAAAGAAGAAAAAGTGAAGGTTGTGTATTTCCTATAGAAATTCCAATAATGAGATATTTCCTTTTTCAATGCAAAGAAAAATTTCTGCGCTTTTCTTACAGCGGATTTTACCTATAAAATTTGGTTCTTTGTTTTACTTTGCTTGACCTAGATTACTTAAATAGACGGGTTTAAAAGCAAAGCCTTTCTAACATTGATTTAAGTCTTAACGTATATCATGGCCTTCGAATGTACGTCAAAATGGATAGTTCTAGTCGTTTACCTATTGTTGTTATAATCGTATTGTTGATTTTTAAAATTGTAATGGTCATTATTTTCACAATAAAGTAAAATTTTAAAAGTGAAGCAACTCTTTATTTATTAGACAAAGTATGTATGTCCATTTGTCTCGAGATATAGATATTATCCTGTTATTAGAAATGATGATAGAGGCCTCTAGGGGCGTATCCGCTACTGTTTCAAAAACTGCTGTTACTAATATAGAATATAGGTGCTCTGTATTCAAATGGGTATAGAAAGGGAAGAAAAATAGACTCAAACCATCCCAAGGCTTAAAAGTTATAACTAAAAATGATACAGCCTAAAATCATAACAGGACAGATGTTAAGCGTCCCCTTAAATAGAGAACTCAATCAGTTCAATAGTTATTGAGATTTAAACCTTCAGACAAAAAAAAACCTTACTACTTATATAAGAGGATAAGCTTTTGACCTTATAATATTAAATATCATATTTCTAAAATTGAAAGTAATGCTTAAGATGATATGGCTTTATTAGTTTAGCAGAAGAAAATTATGGACATGTGAAAAGGGAGGATTAAAACTGACAATAGACCATATTTGGTCGACTGACATTTTTATTGATTTGAAAAGATAAGTTTAATTAGTTCTTATAAAATGTTACGTTGTAGTCTTTATAACAAACTGTTACAGGACTCATCATGTAAAGTTAGAAGTCTAATTCTAAATGACAATTCTAACATGCTTAAAATAACGATAACCGTTACGTACGGACATACTATAATTGTAAAAAGCTTCCCTTTTGATAAGGGATAAGAAAGCAGTGAGGGTTAGCTGTTTTAATTATGCGTCTAATGAGTGGCTAACCATTCCGTTTACGTCCAAATATGATTGGCACATTGGGGCACCACCCTCAATAATAACAAATAAACTCTGGGCAATAATTTCAACAAATTTTCATAGATTTGCCTGGTGCACAGCATATTTTTTAGGCCAATTTTCGTAATTTACGCATGCGCCGCCCGTAAATTTTGTGCAGTTTCGTTGATTTTTTGTTTCGTCCTGGTTTGAAACCCGTTTTTATAACATTGAAAGTTGATTTTTATATTTTATATTTTATTTATTTAAATTATTTGATATTGTTTTTATAAATTTTGTCCAAGGCGGTATCTGGTATCATAACTTTATGTGTGTTAGAGTTGTCCTACAGATTTCAAACCTTGCACAAATATTAAAATCTCCAGAAAGTCCATCTTATACAGTGTGTTTTTTTTATGAGAACTTTTTTGAAAGCAATTTTACCCCACTTATAGTTATCAGAATTTAATGATTAATGGCTTATTTTCTTCGTTTTTTAAGGGAAATTATGAAACAACCAAAAAAAATTACAGTTTTTGTTGAAAAAGTACAGTAAAGTTGAAAATTAAAAACTTAGGTGTCAACATCTAAAAATGGTTTTAGCGCATTTTTCTTATGTTCAAATATTCTACCTTTTGCAAGAATGGCTGCAAAACGCTTCAAAGTTGAGATATAGAGCTATAAATTTATACAGATACTATTGGGGACATGTACTAGAATAGGTCAAAGTTTGAAGGCCATATCTCAATCAGGGAGAAAGTACTGGCCCCCCAAAGTTGACTACTGAAAATCCAATTTTGAGCATAAGAAAAATGCGCTAAAACCATTTTTAGATGTTGTCACCTAAGTTTTTAATTTTCAACTTTACTGTACTTTTTCAACAAAAACTGTAATTTTTTTGGTTGTTTCATAATTTCCCTTAAAAAACGAAGAAAATAAGCCATTAATCATTAAATTCTGATAACTATAAGTGGGGTAAAATTGCTTTCAAAAAAGTTCTCATAAAAAAAACACACTGTATATGTTTTACCTTTTTGACACAAAATAATGGGTAAGATTTCTGAATGGTAATTCCTAAAACGACTATTAAGTATTGTAAGTTAATACCTAATTCATTGTTATTAAATCAAAGTACGTCCATATTTGGCAAATTAGAAGAAAACAGGTTAAAATAACAGTTAAATTTTTTCACTGGAAATTGTTTAAAATTTGGCATATTCATGTTTTTTTATGCAAACTGTTATGGGGATGCTTTGTTTAAACAATTCTTGGGTGATCTTTGTTTTTAAGCTTTCATACAATATTGCAAATTTAATATTTGTACATGCAGAAATTAGAAAGATTTGCTGGCGTCCCATGACTATCAGTATAATCCTATCATAAAAGGTACTAAGGTTTTTTTTCTGAAGCTTAAGATTTTAATAACTACTTAACTGATTAAAGTTTTTCTTTATAGGGAGGCTTTACGTAGGTCCCGGAGTGTTTTAGGATATTTTAATTTTAAATTTAATCCTTATTTATGCTTTTTTGTTTCCCTATATCTACCCCAATAAATACAGAGCCCAGTAGATGCTAGGGGCGCAGCAGCTAGGAATGTTTTAATAGATAAGAATTAGAATACAGGAATTATTAAGATATTTTTTGCCAGAATAACGTAAATTTTTGTAATAAAAGAAAACATGGCAGTTTTATAGAAATACTTTAAGTGCACTAAGTTCATTATTTTATGAGCTTTTTATTTGCATAATTTTTATTTATATTTCAGTTTAAACTAATGATTAGGCCTAATGGGAGTGGGTTATTTGTACTTTTATTTTTTTAAATCTTATTTTTGCCTTTCCTCTGTTAATAATGCTTTAACTTTATTAAAGACAATCAAACTTTTTAGCATATCTTTGTAATTATGAGAAATCTTACTCCAATTCTCTGTTCATCTCAAGCGCCTGACATAACAGTAGTTGGTAGGATTCCCCTTTAATGTCTTTAGTGCTCCCTGATAACTAACGGAAGGGATAAATAGTATGCTAAAGTCGTGGTTCAAGTTGCGTGTTATAATCTAATAAAACACTTACCTTTATTTTAGCAAATGTGTAAAACCAATAATTGCTTATTTTGTGCGCGTCCAATTATGAAAGGCTATAGTCCCGTGCGTGGACTCGCGTATAGTATGTTATTAATAGTAATGCATACATATTTTATGATAGGCAAGATCTATTTCTATATGATTTTTTTACATAATATAATTATACCCTAATACCTTAAATCTTTGGAATTAGTAATTACTCTATGACGATTTATTTCTTATACATTTGGTTGCCATTTTCAACGTAAGAGCTGTCATTAGAATAGTGTTAATGTTCGTTTGATCAGTTGTCTGGTTTGTTAAGCTTAGCTTTTTTGGTGTAATCATCCTCTTTTCTTCTTTTAGAAAATAATATTATGTTTTTTTATGCAATTTTTATAATAACGTTTTCTTAATCGTTGACGTTGGCTTAGCAACTTTGGCGGCTTTAAGTTGACTGTACAAACGTTTTAACCACTGATCATATAATCTACAGAATGGGTAGTTTAGCGAATTATCATTGCTGATGCACATCAATTTATCAGCCAATGCCCTACCCTTTAGATCCCTGTTTTTTTATGTTTATCAACAAATAATAAAATACGCTACTTTTAAAAGTATAGTTTTTACTTATGTTAATCTATCCATCCACTTAACCACTTAAGAATATCGTAAATATATTAAGAACCTGCGTTAATTATCAAGTATTTAATTTTCCATTCAACCAAACAAAAGATCCAATGTTAATGAGTTTTTAATTTGCTGATCGTTAAGGAATTTACAATCTGGTTGTCCGCGGTCAGAGTTTCATAGTTTTATGTATTAAAGATTGTAGGCTAAGATGTCCCCAGCTTGTAAATTCATAAAAAATATTAATTGGTGTCCATATAGAATTGCAAAAGTCATTATTCAGCCAATTTTTTTGGCCGTTTGATGAAGATGTATAGAATTAATGTATAGATGTATAATTGATAAGTCAACCTAAATCAATTGATGCGTTTAGTGAAGACTTTTTTGTATTAATAACCCTTTATAAGTTTGCTTAAATGTCAAGAGTAAAGCTTCCTCTTTATAAAAATTAAATTATAAAAGACAAGTTAAAGAAAAGACTTTATCCTTGCCCAAATATCTTTAAAATTTATGAGCTGTGCATTGTTTTCTATAAACTATTCTGTAAACTTCTAGATTAAGAATGATATATTGTTGCTAATTTGTAATATTTACTTCATTGTAAGGATACTCACCTGACTTGTCCCCACCTTGTAAATCGGCCTTTCCGATCAAATTCTTTAGGTGTTCCATCGTTTTTGCAAAACTATAATTCCTTTTCCAGTGTGGCTTTGAAACCGATTAATATCCGCCGGATTAAAACCGGTTCTCTGAAGCCGAAAAATTATATATTATGAATAGCTTCGTATTACAGACAATTTCCTACGAAAACTAAATAAAAATCATATTATAAATACCAGTTTTGTTTGCTATCTATAATAAGATGCGATAAATAACTATTTATGTATGTAACTTGTCATAGGCAATTAAAAAAGCGACAAATTTCGTTTACTGAGACTTTTGGCAACGTTTGTCTTTAAATTTTATAGTTAGATGTAAATATTCAAGTCTTCAAATCTTTAGTATGGACGTACGAACATACAATAGTTTCATAGTAGCTGCGCTACAAAAAAACGATTATTACAATATTGATATGATACGTGTAGATGTTTTCTAATGTGATATATCAAAAGAATATTTATAATCACTTATGATATATATGTATATGGTTTTGAAAGAACACCAATATTTTGTTCAAATGATAAATAGTATGACCATTAATCTAATTGTCATCTTGGAATATTGGTTCTGTACTAATGAGCTCTATATTAATACAAAACAGCTAAAAATTAATGAACAGCTAGACATCATACTTTAAATTCTGCATATAATTGATAAATTTAAGTGTTATTTAATATCAAATAATAAGATTATAATGGCTTTTAGTTGTTTCAGTAATATTTCATTTGTTTATGAGACATTTTTGTATATTAATATGCAGATTATTACTTTACTTTGCCGAAATTGCAATCATTTTAACCGATGGAAAAGTAAAATGCAAAATAATAACTGCATAATGCATTTTCTTTGTTTAGATTTACTTGATTGTTTAATTTTCTTGGGTTAATTTGCTAAAATATAATATTATCTGTTTTGTATAAATATATATTTTTCAAGGTGGTCAAAATACCAAAATGTGCTTCTTTGAATCTATCTAATGGCAGGTTTTTATAATGAGGTTTAATCATTTAGAATAACATTTATAGTTAGATATAAGTATGGATTTCTTTCTTGGTAATGTTGATGTACAATTTTTGATACTAATGGTTTCTGCTTTCTACTTTTGAAATATAAAAATTTTTAACATTAACCCTTACCGATCGGGCCCCTATTCCCACCTTAATAGATCGGGGGGGGGGGGGGGGGGGTCATATTGACCCACCCCTCTATCTCGGCTTCTGTTACAGATAAAGACATAAAAATTTTTTCTGGTGGTTCATGTGTATTTTTAGAGAAAATTACTTTTTCTAGTCATAGCGGTCAGGCTGCTCCTTAGCCGCTTTTTAGCGGCCAGCCGCTAAATTTTAAAACAGCTGTAGAGCGGCCAATTTTGCAGCTAGGATGACCAAATTTTAGGACAAACTTTTATTTTTCATAACAAAAAAATTACTTTTTCTGATCATCGCCAAAAAACGGAAAATAACGGAAACCGCCATTTTCGGCGGTTACGGCGGTAAAACGGCGGTTGGCGTAATAGAAATTAATATTTCTATCTGTTTATTATTGCTCAAGGATTTACCAAAAAAATGTATAGGTCTCTAGCTGTAATAGAAGCCACGATATTCATGATATATGTCTGTAGTAAAAGCCGGACAAAAATCGGTCATAAAGTCGGTCAGGGTGCGGTCAAACGGTCATAACACCACTTTTCTCATAAGGTCATTGATATTCACCAAATAAAATTTTAGGTTTCTACCTTATATACAAAGTCATAATGTGGAAATTAAGATTTATTTAGAATTTTTTTTAAATTTTGGTGCTACCCAACCGACTTTTACCGGACACCATGACCGACACAGACCAGATATCCTAATAAAATCAACTCTTGCCGACGTGTAATTACTAAACTTAAAAAGTCATGAAGTCACAACTCTCTATCTTACCTACAAAAAAATGACATTGAAAAAATAGAGGGGGGGTCAATATGACCCCCCCCCCCCCGATCTGTAAGGGTTAAGATTAGTACGTTAGCTTTCCCAATACACATAAACTCATTCGTGCATCTAACTGAACTATTTAACCCCTTTCAGTCGGGCCCCTTGCCGCACCTTAATCGGTAGGGGGGGGAGCTAGAGGGCTAAATTTTTTTGTGCAAGTCCATGGTTTGATAATGAATTTCCGACCTTTTATAAGTCTAAGTCAATTTTCGCTTCCTTCACCCTTTTATTTAACAACCTTTGTTTTTAGGTCTTTTTTTACTTAAAAATTTCAAACGGCTGTAAATTTCTTATTTTTGAAGCTAGAAGAAAATTTTTTTTCCAAAAAATGTTTATTTTTATGTAAATTTTACATTAGAAATATCAAATATAAGTTTCAGCGGCCGCAGCTGTACTTGGCAGCTGCCAGCCGCCACAGTCGGCGGTCGGCGGGAAAACGGCGGCGGATCTTCGTGAAATTTTAATACGTTATGTAGACATGTAAGAAAAGCTTAAGTTTAACATTTGAAGTCTCTAAGTCAAAAAATTACGGCCACAGGAGCCTTTTAAAGATTTCTGGAGACCTGGAGGATCAGGACCTGCAGGATCATACCTAGAACCTGAAAGTGACTTGAACACCTGTATTTTATATAAGGATGTACTACTAGAGGATTTTTTAGTATTTTGGTATGATAAAATGCTTTGTTTTAGTCAAAAAAATATTTTTGCTCTTTACCTGGATGACCCTGCCAGGTTTGCTGGCATCCTGTGCCCGCCAGGATGGAGATATTCAAAAAATTCCAACTCTCAGTTATGTATCATACCCATACTTAAAAAGTCAAGCAGTTTGGGCTCTTTATCTTTCACACACAGAAAATGAGATAGAAAAAACCGGATGGGGGGGCGTTCAACGCCCCCCCCCCCCCCGACCGTTAAGGGTTAAAGGGATAAAACTTGAATTAAAGGAAATACCTTTGATACCTCTGGGACAGAAGGTCACCAAAGCAGATGAAAAGATCTACTGTTTTGCAGGGAGGAGGGGACATTAGTCTGTAAATTATACTGTTACCCAACGTTTAATAAACACATTGGGTACTTGTATTAAATCGTGATTGGTTGGTTCCAAACTAAAGTGTCCAAATTTTTCAACCAAAAATTTTATCGTCATTGGGAATTTAAATAAATTTATCGATCACCAATCCCTCAAGATCCCTGTCTTTAATGATAAGATTCATAACAGTCAGTTTATAAACTCGTTCTACTATTAGTTGGCTTAAAACATTTATTTGGTTTAATCTTTTAGAAAATTGGATGAAACCCGATTTATATCCAATGGATTAGAACATACTGAAAAAATATGTATCGTATCGCATTATAGACAATTTTCTAGGAATAATAACAGTCATAATACAAATATCATCTTTCATTTTTCTATCCGTGGAAAGCTGTCAATGATGTAATGCGATACATGACTATTACTATGACACAATTTACTCTAACTGTTGGACGTACTGACGCAGCCAAATTATTGAGATATACGCTAAGCAACTATGGTTATTCATTATTCATGCTTAGTGTTATTATTCATGTTATCACTGAATCAGTTCAAAATAGTTGTTCATACAAAATTTAAAAGTTTTTTAAACAGCACAGCTACTTTATAACTCCAAATGTAACTTCCCTAACGTCACAAATAATTGTTTAACGCTATGGCATTAATTTGATATAATCGGATGCTATTTAAGACAGATGGCTGTCACGACCAGATAGGTATGGCGCATGATTTGTCGTCTTTACTCTATCTGGAATAAGGGTCTTAGGAGAAATTTAACTTTGGACTTGAATAACTAAAGCTTCCTCGAAAAGAGGACGAGACAATGGCTTATTTTTTTGAAACTATTAACATTAGAGTAAAAAACTAAGAGGAGAAAGAGTTAATCTCCTTATCACAATGTCTTTCTTTCGACTCTCAATTGGGTCATTGAAAATCCACCAATGGGGTCGGGGATATTAACACACCCAGGTAGCAGAAAACAATTTGGTAGCAGACGAGAAAGGTCATTGAAAAAGGGAGGGAGGTAGGGTAGTTATCTGTATATACATCCATACTATAGATCGAAGTATATGGTATCAAAGATACATAGCTGCAATTTTTTAATAGTCTAGGTGCATGTGCTTTAAAAAGATACATTATAATTCTGGATTGTTCGAACATTTTGATGAATAAATGCGCGTTAACATGTAAAGATCTGGTCTTGGTTATCGGTTATTACCAGGAATATGAAGGGATAAGACTTAGGAGTATAATTTGATGTACTTTCCCAATCATTTAAAACAAAATTACCCCCTGTAAAGATAAAATTACTAGTTGGAAAGTTTTTGAATCCACATATCAAGGGTTATTAAAAGTACTCAAAATTTTGACAAACAACAAAAGATTGACCATGATAAAGAAAACTTTAGGTTCAACTGTAATTCACAATCCAATGGGCCCTTCCTTCATGGTTAAATATGCATTAACACAGGGATGTGACAATGGATGATTATGGTTTCTATGAGCTTTTGTTGGTAAGAAAGGGCAATGGTGAATCTAACGATCACCTTTATCTCTGGCCTTATCTATGTTGTAATGAAAGTTATTGTTCAAATTTGTCATAGATACTAATGATTTACTGATAGATTTTATGCTCTATGGTTTTAATAGATTTCTTTGAGTAATATTATATAGTTTCTAGCCTTTTGTCAAAATCGCATATTAGTTAAAAACGTTATAAAATAAGTGTTATATTTGATTTTGTTCGAAAATCCTAAATATGTAGATAAAGGTTTTAGAAGTAAAGTTTTGACAAAATGTCTTAGTTTTTTTTACATAAATATATGTCAGAAGCAAATGTTTTTTTATATATACATTGTTTCTACTGATCCTTTATTTTTATCATTGATTTGGTGTAATAGTATCCAGGCTTTGTGGTTACCTGCCTTTTCAAGTCACAACTATTATGCAGTAGAAACAACGATTAGCATAGACAGGGAGGGGGAATTGGGATGTAAAGTCAACTGGTTCTCAACGTTTTATGAAGACATTAATTTAATAGTTGTTAAAAAATTTTGGGTACTTTTATATAATTTTAATTGGTTGCTTCTGATCTAGCAGTGTCCAAATTTTCACAACCAATAACTATGATCTGTATAATTAAGAATTCATTTTATTTATCCCTTTAAAATCGTAGCTATTTGTAGATAAATTTGTACATAAAAGTATAATCCTAATAATTTTTTAAGGATGTTAAGTTACAATTTATATAAAATTGTTAATTTACAATTTATATAAATGTGTAGTTGGTTTTAGAACATCAACTGTAAATTTACCTATGTTTCCTTCGCTTTTATGAATATTGTTATCCTTGTTCCATTCTAGATCATGAATATTATTGAAAGAATTGTGGTTACCCGCCCTTGTCAAGTAGCAACTATTATACAGTAGAAACAACCATTATAGCCACCTTATACATTTCATTTCCTATTACATAACACATAGTCTCATGGACGAAGTAATTTAAGGGATAGGACAATGGACGTTAAATGTGTGTTAAATCTTATAGTTTGAATGAACAATGAAATTCTCCAAAATATAATTTCAAATGTTTTTATCCTTGTCGGAACAATAGTATGGTCTGAATTGTAACTCATGAAAAATAAAACTTGTGTGATAACTCCAATGATGATTAACAAAATTTTCCCTTCTTTATTATAAAATCGTTGATTGGAAGTTTAGACACTACTAGTTTGAACCAACCAATCAAACTTCACTTTCTCTCATTATATGGTTTTAAAAATTGGTGTACTTTTGTTTTATCCTTAGTTGGTTGTATAAACTTGCAGTGTCCAAACTCTAACAGAAAAAGGAAGTTTTGTTTATCATTGGACATTAATCCATCGTCGATTGTCTTTCCCTTAAGATCCCTGTGTTTAACAGAATACTCTTCTATTTCCATGCAAGGATTTAAGGTCGGATAGCTACCAGAAATTCAAATCATTATCATTATTCAAATCAATATATAATAATGCTTGGATGTTGCACCAGATTTTCACGTACTCTAAGAAAGTAATACTCACAGCTGGCTAGAATAACGATGCCCTCCATCCACCCTGTTTACCCAATCTCCTTCCCTCCTACTGGATGAACGAACTAACCAATAAATGAGGTCCATATTAACAACTTAATATTGCGCTGTCAATATATCCATGTATTCTATATCCATTACTATTTATTATTATCTGTAACACAATAGTAGAAGAGGTGTCATAAATATATTCATAATACATATATTTTCCTGTTGTGGTTCTCTAGAAGCTAGTTTCATTTATGATGACACTTTTTCAGATTTCCGTCAGGAATCTAAAGTGATAGACAAAGGTCGATAAATTTATGTACAACCCCAATAATGACACACAAAAGTACCCTTTTGTAGATTAAAATTAGTTGTTAAGCCAACGAATAAGAAAACGTTATTGTAAAACTTATGGGGCTAGTTAAAAAACAGCCCATCGCCCCCCCCCCCCCCCCCCCGTCTTTCTCTGGATTTCCGAATACATTATCTATTTCTGCTATGTTAGGCGCATGAAAATATAAGATCAACTAATTTATATTGGCAATATCAATGACAGGGTTGGTTGTCTGTTCGATGTTACTTGATCTAAAGACCTAAAATTCTGTTTCAGCAATATTTTTAATTTAATATGACGATTCTGTCATGCCTATACCTAAATATTTAAAAATCATAAATCTTTATTTAAACAAAACCCTGAAATGGTTATGGTTTGAAGTCTTTATAACTTTGGTGACAGAATAATAGCTTCTGTGAATAACCGATAACAATTGGTAAGATGGAAGTTATTACAATAGATAACAATGACACAACTTTACCATAGACCGTAGCCATAGTGTTAAGTCAATACAGCCAGTTATATGGGGTATAAGTACATTTTTCGAAAAGGATACTTAAAATTCTGAAACATCAGAAGATAAAGTTCTAGAAAATTGGTGGTCTGAATTATTTGTGCTCTCAGTAAGGCCTTATAAATATCTTGGGGTGATTTTAAGCCATTTTCTTTACACCCTGCCCTCCCTTAGAGTCTAGCGATAAAAGAAATAGTATTAATTAAACTACTGAACTTGATAAACCCTCCTTTTTTGGGAATCTTCGGAATGATATTCGGCTATTTTATTTGAATATTAAAGCCTGAATACAAAGCCCATGGATGCTAGAGGCGTATTTGCTAGTATCTTTAATTTCTAATAGCCGAGCTATTTATTTAATTTATAGGTTGGTAGTAATGAATAAACATGAGGGGCAGATGTTTAATGTCATGAAACAGGACATAAAGCTGTCACTTTAAAGGGTTATAACATAGTCACTTCAATAGTTCTCAAAAGAATTATCATTGAAAGGGCTGGGAGAGGGGGGGGAGGTACAATTGGTTAGCATCCTAATTATTATTATAACAAAGTTATCATCTGTTATCTATTATAATGTCTCTCTTAGTGCAGGTTCAATTCTACCCAGGGAGGGAGGTGACAATGGGCTGTTTATTACACTAGTCCCCTAAGTTTTATGATAGCGTTTTCTTATTCGTTGGCTAAAAAAATTGGGGTTTGTATTGAATTTTGATTGGTTAGTCCATTAAGTTGAGTGTCCAAACGTGTCAACCACTAATTGTAATATACAAAAGGGATAATTTTGTGTTTCATCATTTGGGATGTACATGAATTTACGGCCATTGCCTTATCCCTTTAGATCCCTGCTCCCTTCCTCTCGCCGATAAAGATATTAATGGAAATAGGTTGTTTGGTTTAGCCGGCGATAATTGATACACAGAACATCAGTTACGGTTATATAATTATTTATGTTTTACATAGTTTTATATTATTCTTGTCTAGGAAACCATGTTATAATTCTAAATTGATAGTTTTTAAGTTTGTTTTGTAAATAAACTTTTCCAAAAATAAAATAACAAATATGACATACTGAACAAACAAATAAGTACCAAAACTACCATAAAACTCATAAATTTTTTAATAGATATCCGCTGGATTAGAACCGTTTTTCAGCCATACTAAAAATTTATGTATAGTATCGTATACCAGTTAATTTCCAACAAATATTAAAATAAAGATCATAAAATTAATACCAGTTTTGTTAGCCAAGCCTTAAGCCAATCAATATTTTTTCATTTTGATAGACGCAGAAAGTTATCTGTAATACGATGCGATAAATAACTATTACTGGCTTCAAAAAGAAGAATTCTACGTATATATTTTTTAGAGGAAAGGTTATCTTTACCATTAAAAAAAGAGTCGCTTTAAAATTCCGAAAGAGTAAAATTGATATAATTTTCTCACATATTATATACTCATATTAGAAACTCAAAAACGGATTAAACAATATTTGATATCCTTTTTAGTATATTTATGGTCTAATAAGCATTACCTAGAAATTAGTTCTGACAAAATAACCTTTTCTATTTTGTCTTTGTTGGATAGGGTTTCAGATTTAAAACGGATTATAAATTTTACTCATAAGTATGCTTCAAAAGTAAGGCTTCGTCCATTCATAAAATGTAAAGTACACTTGAAAAGGGTTCCCTTTTTATCAGGGATCTAAAGGGATAAGATATTGGCCGATAAATGGATGTATATCCCCAATAATTTTAGACAAAAGTACCCTTTCTGTAGATTACAATTTGTGGTTGAAAGGTTTGGACAGTCAACTTAATGAACCAATCAATCAAAATGTAATGCAAGTCCCCCAAGTTGTCAAGCCAACGAATAAGAAACTTTAGGGACTAGTGTAATATCCAATGTTCCCTCAATAGGATAAAACAGCCACTCTAAGAAAGGATTATTTTTTAAATTTTATTTTTAAAAAAGGTCAAATTTTTGAGTAAATAGGCGTCATCATAGAAAAGTGCAACTGTTTATTATTATGTTCGCCGACAACAGAGGACTGTCTGCAGCTGCAAATTGTTTGAAATGGCGACTAATTATATCTGAGGCGGCAGAATGCAATATAAGTTATTTAAGATATTAAATCTTGGCAAAAATAGTTTATTATTTATAAGATGTATAACAAAGAAAAAAAATCTCCATTTATTTATTATTCCCTTGTAAAACAAAAGTGTTCATAAAAAAATGAAGTATAAAAATCATAAAATGTAATATATATATGTATTTCGTACGAGTCAGTCGTACAAAATAAATATCTAAAGTAAGAGGAATGCCTTGACTCATTAAAGTGAAAATTGCAAACCACGCACAGTTAAGACTTCAAGTCAAGGGTTGTGCAATAATAGTTATTTCTCGCATCGTATTATAAACGGCTTTCCGCAGATATAGAATGTACAATTATAAGATTAAAACCAGTTTTTTTAGCCCCGAGGTACCGAAGGATGAGAACCGGTTCCTATCCAACGGATTCGAATGAATACGAGAAAAGGGTTTTCAATCCTTTGATAACCAGGCAAATCTAGAAAGGTGGTTTGCTATTTTGGTATATTCTGTAAAAACGCCAAAATAAAGATTATATTCTAAAATTGCTCTTTTGATCATTAACCCGCACAATTATCATATTTTATTCCCATAAAATACATCATAAAAAAGAAACAAAGAAATATTATAATGGTATGTAAGGTAAATGATATCTTTGATATTTCTTTTATATAGTCGAAGAATAATAAAAACAAGAATAGTTATTTATCGCATCGTATTATAGACAGCCGCTTGAGACGAACAAAACTAAGGTGAATTCTTGAAAAACTTTTGCCCCACTAAAATCAGTGAGGCAAACCAAAAATTTAGAGGGGATAATTTTTCATCACTAAAATTTTAGTGAGGCAAACTGATTTTTGTGGGGTAAAAGTTTTTTTTTAAGAATTCACCTCTGGTTTTAATCTTATACTTTTTTATTTTAATATTCGTGAAAAATTGTTTGTAATATGATGCTATACATGATTTTCCAGTATAGATCAGAACCAGTTCTAATCCAGTGGATATTAATCGATTTGGAAGCCATACTGGAAAATATCAAGTAGCTTAACACAGCCCAAAGGATGCTTTCAAGCTTCTTTATTTCTAAATTATTATGGGGTGATTTCAAGCTTTTACTTCTCCCATAGAATAAAAAATCCTAGGTGCAAGGAGCGAAGCAACTGGTTTAAGATAAACTTATATAACAAAAGCTATTCGTTATTGACGGACCTACGCTTTCAGACGCGTAGAACGTTTTGCCTAACACATAGACCTATAAATAATGATATTTAATATTATTTGACATAAATATTGGCAATAGAATTTAGAATGGAATGCTGGAGTTATATCAAATTGCACTACCCCTTCCTCTCTCATGTGCATACTTCCTAGGAATATATGGATTGGTAAATGGAAGCTACAGTATATGGTTTAATCCCTTTAATTAAGGATTGAAATAAGAAATATTAAATAATATAAATCCTTTTTGGTTACAAATTTTAAAAGTTATTTATCGCATCTTATTATAGATAGCAATCAGTGGAGATTAAATTATAAGATTTAAACCATTTCTATTAGCCCTGAGGGGCCTAGCTACAAAACTGGTCTTAATTTTATGATCTTTATTTAAACATTTGTAGAAAATAGTCTGTTTTACAATGCTCAACATGCTTTTTGGTATGGCTGATAACCAGTTCTAATCCAGCGGATTTCAATCGGTTTCAAAATTTACATAGAAAGTACATATAGAAGTAGAGACATGCCATAAATGTACAGTAGAGCTGCCATCTATTTGCTATTGCCTAGTCCCTGATTTATCCCATGTTTTAATTAGTACAGATAATAGCGCAGCTAATATTCTATGTCAAAGGTTCAATCTAGATATTTAAATCTGAATTCCAAATATCAGTTTTTAAAAATATTTTTTGTTGCTGATTTTAATGAAAAATGATAAAAAAGGATGACAGTATTAATGATTGGAAATAAAAAGTATTTATACAGAACCAATAAATTTAATCGTACTAGGAATCCCTATTTCACTAACGAACATGAATAAAATAATTATAAATCAAAATACTTCAAAAAATTTGAGTACAACACTAGAGGGAGAAAGGGTTAAATAACTGGTGCCCCGCTTTTATTAACACAGCCAAGTAGCAGAAAATAATTTAGAAGCAGACGAAAGAGGTCTTTGAAAAAGGAAGAGAGGTAGTTGTTTGTATATACATCTATACTATAGATCTGTTGTTGAAAAAGAACGTACTGACTTTTTTGGGCTATATAGTTTCTACGCCCTCTTTAGTGGTGTTTTGATAAAGTATTACTGATCTTAGCCATTTTGAAAAATCATGTATCGTATCGTATAACAGACAATTTTTTGCAAATAGTTAAATAAGAATCATAATATTAATACCAGGGTTGTCCTCCGGCCCCTCGGGTCTAACAAAACTGGAATTAATCTATAATATAGTTGAAATGAAAATAATTTTCTTTTATGTGTCATGGCTAAAAAAGATAAAAAAGAGATAAATGTTTTAAAGATTTAGTATGTGGAAATATGATACAGCTTTGGTCTGTGCAAAGAATTTTTCCCAAGCTAAATTCAATGAACCAAAAAGAGAACAAGCTACAAATCTTTCATGTTCTCTGACAGTTCTAATAAAATTTTAAATATATTTTTTTATATATGGGGGTATCTCTGCTCAACCGGCTATTTGTTCGTGAAAGTACGAGGAAATCTACTTTTCTACTTATCCACTCTTAAGATAAACTTTTTTTGCCACATTAGCAATTCTTATCTAAGTTAACTAAATTAGCATAAATAAATGAATAGTTTTTAATATCTAAATTTTGAATTAATTATGCATTATTTTAGATTAATATCTTACAGCTGTAAACGTCTTGATGGGATTAAATTAAACAAGATAAAATAGATGTATAGGTAGCAGAAAAGTTTTCATTTGAATTTTTGTTCATTTGCATCAGATTTAGATATTTTATTTTTACTCTGCCATTAAACGGGTAAGAAGGGGCAGAATAGTAAACTAAAACCATCCCAAGATTTAAATCAAAAAATGAAATAGCCTGAAACCATCCTGGGATCTATAAGAAGCTTGCATAAAATGAAGAACTCAATCGGTTTATCATTTATAGAAATCTAAAGTTACAGACCTTATTACTAAAAAAGAGTATCAACTCAATAATTGTAGTTAAATGGTTAGTAGTAGATTTATTATGTTTTGTTAATGCTCCAACTTAAATTAATTATTAATTATGTCAGGCAAATATCAAGAAAAACTTTAGAAATTTAGTATTAGAGAACCCAAATTATAGAGATGTTTTGCATCTAAAAGGTGTTAAATTGTTTAGATTTATGAATAAATAAGTATATGTTAAAAAACAAGGATGATGCACTAAAAAGTCGAAATTTAATTAACTTTTATTCATTGAATTACAGATTTGTTTGCAGGGAAGGACATTAAAGATGAAGAATATCTGTTATGCAGCCGATATTTTCGCAATATTTTCAAATTTTTCAATCTTTATTGTATTATCTTTTAAAGTTCCATATCTATCATTGCCTTTAAGTTCTGTTTTTCTAACCTGTTATTGATATTCATGTAGGTAAAACTAATTTTTTTCATGAATATTGATGACTTTAGAAAAAGGGTGGAGTTGTAATGCGTCAATCAGAAACTTTTGGGTACTCCCCGTGCAAATAATATTAGGAAATCTCTTTGGAAGTAAAGCTTTTCTACATCTGTCTGTCATGTACGTTTGTCCGTCAGAAGGGTATTATAGCCTCAAGTCTGATTTTGGGGGGCAACACATCGTAGTAAAGGCAACCTTTGTATCTTTATTTCGCGATTTGGCTTCATCTTATTCCTGGGATGAAGATATAAATAATTATTTAATTTTTTTTTCTTCATCCGATTTGTTGACTTTCCTTTTATGGATATTGTCATAAATAAAGCAATACAAAATTACATGAAAAGAACTGTTGTTCTGTACGTTGAAAAGTTGCACTCCAAAAGCTTCCTGGCGATAAATGTATCGTCCATTGTACTATATCTGTATCAATTAGAGATATTTTATTAGCTTTATATGAATCTGTTTTAGTGTATGGGCAAGATAATTTCTTATCCCCCCCCCCCTTCAATATTCTATGGATCCATATCATCAGATTTTGCTTTAGTGTACAATAAAGGTTTTTGAATAGACTGAATTTATTTTGATAAACAATGTTTCCTTTTTTTTCAACTACTAAATTAATTTGAAAAAAAAATTTATAAATTTTTTTGGGTCTACCTAATGAGAATTATTTCACCCCCCAATTTGTTTCATAAGCAAAGTTTTTCTATAATTAAGGTGGGTCCGTCCGTGACGGATAGTTCTCATATTTATTCTAGGCATGATGATAGCTGTAACAGTTTGGTAGGATTTAGAAAGCATCTCTGTAATCGTTACAAGAAAGACTGTACGTCCATTAAAACATGCTGTAACTTTTTTTGTATGTTATAATCATCTGATTTTTAATAACGATTCCTAAATTATCTTTTTTGTACAAGAGATTTTTCCTCGAATACTCAATAGATAACAACTGTAAAATATCATAATTTGAGGGAGATAACTTATGTCCATGATATTTACAAATAAACTCTGGCTCTTTAATCTTATACATTTATTTCCATTACATACTAGTTAAGATACACAAGTAAATAAAGCAAATAAGTTATCATACAATATAACAAAAAATATACTTTAAATTTAGTTTACTTAAAACAACTAAACATGTTAAAGGTGCAAAAAATTCTTTGGGAGCTAAATATAATATTCATATTTGTTATATTTTTTGTTATTTACAAAAATTGTTCAGATTGTAAGAATACCATTACGTTGCAAAGGAAATGGAATATAGATGAATTGGCTTCTCCATTGTAAGTAAACCTTTCTATACAATAGCAATAGAATATGAGATTGGATCATATATATATGTACATATGCGTATGGATATTGGTAGTGTAGCAATTCTATAAATTCTATATGTAGCCTATGCTTGTTGGTCATGATTGATTGGCTTTGTCTTTACAAGTAAAATTGCATTAAATTGCGTTTAATTAGGTTAGGTTCGGTTAAACTAAATAAGTAAAATTTGGCTCTAAGCAATGTTTAGGACACAATATTGTACAGGGTGCCCGTAGGGTTAGGGGCTTTTTCACAGCTTTATGAGGAGTTCTAATGGAACCGTTCTACCTTTCAAAGAATATTTGAAATAACCTTTTTCTTCTAAATAATGCATAAAGGCGTCCAAATATAAAAAAATCTTCGGATTTAGAGAAGGTTTGCTGATAAAAACTAAATGTCATCATTGGATTTTTGAATGAAATTTGAAGATGCGTGTGAAAATAAAATTTTAAAAGCTATTTTTATATTTATACATGTATTTTGATACATAATAATAGACCTTTCACGTCCCGACATAACAGCAAAAAATGTAAAGGCTTAATCGTTTTAACTTTTGCGTTAACTTGCAATATAATAGTTTATGAAATTGACATTTTTTCGTCGTGTCATAGTGATAACATTCCTTAAATAAAAGTTGACATAAAGCATTACTTATAGAAACCAATATATAACATTTAACTAACATTTGATGTACATTTTATCGTTTTGTATTCGGACTTTTTGGTAATGACAGGCATATTTAGAATTTGAATACTCAAAAATATATTTTACAAGATTTTCTTAAAATTAAATATCACTTATTTTCATTGGATTTTAAATGGATAACACAGCCTATGTCTATGGTGTTATTGTTTAGGCAATTCTTTGATCATAATTTATGAGGATGTTCAATTTTGCTGGAAAATTTGCATTAAAATTCAAAATTATTTCTTTAAACATGGTTGACGTTTTTGTAATCTTTTAGAACTATATCCATCTTTTCAAAGTTCAATTAAAGAGAATGACAAGTCCTTTTCCCATTTCTTTCCAAAATAAGCATTTGAAAATTAAATTTTCTCTGCATTATATGAGATGTAAGGATGACACCTCCCTTAAGTAAATAACTGCTAATAATTTTTATATTCGGCCCCTCCCATTCAATACTTATGTTCATTGTCATATTTTATTAAAAGCGAAGCTTTTCTATAATTAGGGTCGGTCCGTCCGTCCGTCCGTCCGTCCGTACGTCCGTCCGTAACGGATAGCTTTTTTCGTTAATTTAGACATGTTAGAATTGTCCTATCGATTTCAAATTTTGCATGGTGATTCCTTTAGTAGTTAGGTACGATTTAGAAAGCGTAGCAACTCTATAATCATTACTAGAATGTCCGTACGTCCATTTTAAACATGTTGATTTTTTTACATTTTTAACAACAAATTTGTATGTGACCTAATTATTTGATTGGTCTGATTTTTGGTATACTGATTCCTTTTTAGACATGTTAGAATTGTCCTATCGATTTCAAATTTTGCATGGTGATTCCTTTAGTAGTTAGGTACGATTTAGAAAGCGTAGCAACTCTATAATCATTACCAAAATGTCCGTACGTCCATTTTAAACATGTTGATTTTTTTACTTTTTTAAATAGTTTTTTTTTCGTTAATTTAGACATGTTAGAATTGTCATATCGATTTCAAATTTTGCATGGTGATTCCTGTAATAGTTAGGTACGAGCTAGAAAGCGTAGCAACTCTATAATCATTACTAGAATGTCCGTACGTCCATTTTAAACATGTTGATTTTTTTACATTTTTAACAACAAATTTGTATGTGACCTAATTATTTGATTGGTCTGATTTTTGGTATACTGATTCCTGGGACAACAAAGTACAATATTATAAGCGAAGCAACTCTATAATCAAGTCCTAAAAATGTAAGTATGTCCTGTTTTTCGACAAATTTACTTACAATTTTGCGTTGACTCTTATACATTCGCATTCTGATTATTCAGTTCTGACATTACACAAGTGTTAATGTCCGTTTGTCCTACCGTTTCAGAGCTTCGCTTTTATGGACGTTGTCATCCTTGTTTATAATAATAACGTATAAACATATTTTATGTATATTGAAGAACTAGAGTTGGCTCGATATAATTATCTCCCTATTGGCTAGTTTTCTATATGCAATATCTATTTCTCAATAAATCTATTTTCCTCACCCGGCATTACTATCTAAAAGAAAGTAAATATTTAATAATCTAAATGATTTTAAAAAGATTTTTTAAATTATATTTTTTTCTTTACATTACCATCACCAAAGGGTTAATGATGATGATTACAATTTTAGTTTGATATTTGAACACACAAAGTGTCGCCACAATCGAATTCTTTTAAAACAGAGTTTTCTTAAATTTATTATATTATAAATCTAAATTTTCTTTTTTATGATTAGAAATTGAATACATTGATATAAGGTAAATAGCAACATGAAATTAAAAAAAGGAATTTATTTTTATTAAAGTAAAATAATGGGTCTTATCGTTCTGGGCAATGAGAGTTTATTATGGATTATTGGAGCACTATGAGTTTTAAACAAATATTCCTTGGAAAACTTGAGCTCGTTTATAGACATTTATTTCCTATATAGATCTGACATGGATCTTGAAGCAATTAAGCAGGCCGTTTTGTACATGTTAAAAATTGGAAGATTTCATTAAATAAAAGTTATCGCAAATATAAATAAACTAGAGTTGGCTCGATATAATTATCTCCCTATTGGCTAGTTTTCTATATGCATATCTATTTCTCAATAAATCTATTTTCCTCACCCGGCATTACTATCTAAAAGAAAGTAAATATTTAATAATCTAAATGATTTTTAAAAGATTTTTTAAATTATATTTTTTTCTTTACATTACCATCACCAAAGGGTTAATGATGATGATTACAATTTTAGTTTAATATTTGAACACACAAAGTGTCGCCACAATCGAATTCTTTTAAAACAGAGTTTTCTTAAATTTATTATATTATAAATTTAAATTTTCTTTTTTATGATTAGAAATTAAATACATTGATATAAGGTAAATAGCAACATGAAATTAAAAAAAGGAATTCATTTTTAATAAAGTAAAATAATGGGTCTTATCGTTCTGAGCAATGAGAGTTTATTATGGATTATTGGAGCACTATGAGTTTTAAACAAATATTCCTTGGAAAACTTGAGCTCGTTTATAGACATTTATTTCCTATATAGATCTGACATGGATCTTGAAGCAATTAAGCAGGCCGTTTTGTACATGTTAAAAATTGGAAGATTTCATTAAATAAAAGTTATCGCAAATATACTTAGTAAATAAACGAGAATGAAAATACCCATTAAAGCAAAGAGTAACACCACTTTGTGCAGTAAGTTTGGATCATGGAGAAAAAACTAAGTAGTGGGTTTCGTCGTATTTTCACAATAGCATTTGATAGGTTTGCCCTGCAAGGTTAGGAAATTAGCCCCGCAGAGAGAAAATCCTCCACATGGTCTAGAAATAGGAGGAAAATACTACGAAAACCGCTACTTCGTTTTCTTTCCATGTTCTGAAAGAATTGAATAACAAAATATAAACCCTAAAGAATTATAATAATTTGTTGTGGAAAAAAATCAAAAAATTTCTAAAAATTAAACAAAAATTAAAATTTGCCCACTAAAAACGAATGTTCTTTATTAAAGGTATCATTTTCCATCTGCTATTAAAATTGATATGATTTGAATGGTCATAGTATGGTTGAGAGTATCATATTCTGTTGTTGGTAAACTTAGCGCAAATGATTTATGCCTACTCCTCCTACTTTTAATCAAAAGCATTTTTAAAGATCCCTAACATAACAGTCAAAATCTTAATATTTTTTATGTAACTAATTTTTCTTTGGAACTTTATTTTGTATTTTTCAAGTTTGCGGTTTTGTCCAAGGATTATCAACGAAAAAGTATTCTTTCGTTGGATGTGATAAAAAAAACAGTATGGCCCTCATCAGGGGGGACTCAATGTTTTGTACATAAGTGTGCCTGAAAGCTATAGTTGATTTCCTATTTTTCCATTCTTTTTGGATATTTCACTTGACACAGACGGACAAACATATTTCCATGAATTGTATATCAAAAATTAAGTTTCCAGTATGGTTTGGAAACCGATTAATATCCCATGGACAAGAACCAGTTCTCATCCATACTTAAAATATCAAGTTTAGCATTGTATTGCAGACAATTTTCCAATAATATTAAGATAAAAATTTATAGGATTAGTACCAGTTTTTTTAATATTCGCGGAAAGGTGTCTATAATACGATGCGAGAAATAACTATGCCTGTATTAAAATATAAAAAAAAATTAAACAAAATATAAATTCTATTCGATTAGAATGGTAGTTTGTTAGGGCTCCAACCGTCTTGAAAATTAGAGACACCAACAATTTTGACCATTGACCACCTTCGTTGGTATTCCAATACAAAGTGGCTCTGGCTGTCTTGAACTTCAACTTAATTTAATTTTAATGACCCCGATCCATCATATTAATCCGATGATATACCCAACATTAATATACAACAAACAAAAAATAATGAAAAGGAAAACGGTTTTAAAAATTTTAAGATTTAAGAAAGATATGTTCTATAATTAAATCCTGATGCCTTTTGATTAGAAATATAAAATTATTAAGAAATAATTATCGTAGACATAATGACAACAAAAGAAAGTTTTCAATCATTTAATAATTACAAAGCCTTTATAAAAAAATAGTATTTATGATTAAAGGTCTGAAACGTTGAAGTTCTTTAAACAAGTTATTATTCTAAGATATAGACATTATAATAATAAATGGATAAGGTTATCAATCAATGGTTTCGATGTAATGAGATGATATTTTGAATAGAGCTATATCCTTTATTAACAATAAACTTTTTCACTTGCTACCGGTGAGGCGAAGCCGGAGCTGTTATTTTCGTTAAATTACGGCTCCGACTCCGGGTTAGCTAAAAAAACGATTTTTATTAATTATAATTTGGTAACTCTGTTGTGTCGGTGAAAATGCCCCTTTTAAGTTTTTCAAGTCCATTTTTCTCATAAGTTGAACCTTTAAAACCTTCAAATGTCAAAAATAGACTTGGAAAAAAATAATAATTTCTTCTAAAAATATAACTCATTTATATCCATCTTTGTATATCTTTTTTTCAAAATGTTTTGCATTGCTGCGCTTTTTTTTGTCGCCAGTGAGTAGAAATCAGGGAAAATGCACCACATGTTATTTGTAGTGGTGTTCCACGTCCCCTAAAAAATAGCTTAAATCCACTTCAGGATCAGCTATTTTATTTTCTGAAGTGTAGAGACCAATTGGTTCAGCGGTTGCTGAGATCTTAAGCTTTAGACAGACAAACGGACAGACATCATACTTCTTATTATAAATTTTTCCAGGTATTCTAAACCCCATCCCCAACCAAAAAAAGTCTTTGTAATTTTCAAAACATTAGCCAAAGAGTAGCTTCGCTATGTATTAAATAGAAGGGATATGTTGTTATTCATTTTTTTATAATCCTTTAAAGAATTGTTAATGTGATAAAACATGTATGACTTGATGGGGCCCACCCAAAAGTTTTTCATCAAAATAAATTATTAAAATGCCTTTTAACACTTAAACAACTCTTAACATACCTATTTCTTATGTTTCTACAATAGTGTGGCCCAAATGAAGGTCTAAATCGCTTTTCAATGTGCGGAATGTAAAAATAGGTTATGTATTGTTTGTAGATTTTAGCCCCATAATTGATTTTAAGAAAAAATCTATCGCTATCTTGTCAAATGCATATTTATTTTCATTCTTTCTTCCCCAATTAATATAGCCTTACACCAGATATAAAGCAAAACATCAAATTTTCTGTCTGTTTGTTTACAAACATTGAAATAAAATATTAAAATCACCAGGAATAAACATATGAAAAGAAAGTATAAAAATTTATTTTTGTACAATTACAATAATTTGGGAAAGCTAATTCATACTGCAAAATCATTGAAGAAAAATAATTAAAGATAAGCCTTACTCTTTATTCCTGGTTTAATAAAAAACAATCAAATTATTTTTTGCAATATTAATTTTTTTATTAGTATGCTTTTTTTAAAAGTTGAATATGAGAATAAGTATATTATATATTTTTTTACCTTCATTTAATTTTTTATTTTAGTAAATTGTCTCTTTATTGGCGATAATGTCTGTTGAGCCATGAAATTTATTAAAATCACTTTTTCCTATTTTATGTCTTTAAAATGTATATTTTTTAGAGTTTTTCATCATTTCTCTTCTCATAAGACTAATAGCTACTGTTTTAGTTCAATTTCTTACACAAATTATCAATTTAAATAAAACAATGTTTTTAGACGTTTTTTCGGAATTATTCGGCAGGAATGGCGGTTCTGCCTACTTTTTATAATTGCTTCATATTTGAACTCTTGTTACATTATTTTAGGTTGGCAGTTCTTTAATTATTTCTTGTTAAAATCAGTAAAATATGAAGTTTTTGATAAAAAGCTTAAGATTTAAATTTCGAGATCAATTTTCATTGTAGAGAGGTCTAGTTTTCACTAAAAGGTCTACATTTGAGCCGGTAACAACTTCAAGGTAACCGCAAATTGATATGGTAAAGATTTAAAAATACATGTTTTTTTGGGCCAGTCTTTTCTACAATAATTAAGAAATTTAGATATATATGTATAAATATAGCAAAAAGTAGACTATTTTTAATCATAAAAAAAGATAGCAAAATCTTTTGTAGGTGAAGACTTTTGACTAAAGGAAAACATTTTTTGCCTTATTAATTTGATATAAAAATGTATAATAAACTAATTATTTTTTTTAATTGAATTGGTTCAACTTCATATTCTTCAAATTGTAAAAACACTGAATACGATGATAATATGAAAATATTCAAAGAGAAACACTTTAGATCATACTTGCTAAAGAGCTTTAAAGGATGCTTCAACAACCTTTGAAGTCGAACTCTCATATCCTATTAACTAAAGTAACGGGATGTATGTCTGTTCGCTATGTTCTCGATCGCTCTGCAATTTTTAGGGGATTTGCAACTTGTCCAAAATTTTTAAGGCTACGTGAATTGATAGGGAGTGGGGGCGCTACGAAACCCCCCAGAAAAAAAAATTCTTGATTAATAAGAAAAAAAGATATGGGGTAATAAAGTGGTTGATTTTTTTTTTAATTACAAAAGTAGATGATGTGGTGGGTAGATAAAACCCTAAGGCCTGTAAGTGAAATCCCACCAAGATGTTCCAAATAAACTGGATATGTTTTCGTATTTCCAGTGGTTTTTAGCAGGTTTTATGCCATGTTGCTAGTTTTTAAAAACGTTTATTTTAATTCATATTACACAAAAATTTATTGAATTGGACGTGCTTATTTAAAGAAATATTAATAGAGTATTTGATTGGAAATAAGCTTTTTAAGATTAACCAACTATCTACGACTAAAGTACCTAGAAATCTAGTATAAATGAAACTTTTAAGAAAGCATAAAGAATATTATAATAAAAACATTAGTTAAGGTGTCCACCTTGAAATTTGTTATTTCTAATCCCCACCTAATCACTTCTCATCAATCACCAACACAAAAAATAACATTTTCTGAAATTGCAGGTATTCAAACAAATCCGCAAAAATACTTGATTAATAAAAGTATGAAAAGTTATAACAACCATTTTTTTTGTAAAAATTCTTTCCAATTTTAGCTTTTGCGATTTTTGACTTAATAATGACTTTTTATTGTGATATTTGCAGAAGTTTAATTCCATAGTTATTGAATAAACACCTTCATAAAAATTATTTTTCCTTTACTCTTTCCCTCCCCCTTGTCTTCTCCTATAATTGCCTCCCCTTATTGTCACCCAAATTCACCTGTAGAGTAGATAGCCTGATATCTAGTTGCCGAATGTGTACGCAGTTTCCTGGGTGTTTCCTCATCCTCGCTCAATATTTACTACTAGCTACAAATCTTCAAACTTCCCTTAAAAAAATCAAAATTTGAATGTGTAAACGATTTATACAATATACATTATAAATTTGAATTTTCTAAATTTTGATTTTTTTTTTTTGAAGTTTGAAGCTTTTTTAGCTAGTAGTAAATATTGAGCTAGGATGAGGAAACACTCAGGAAACTGCGTACACATTCGGCAACTAGATATCAGGCTATCGTAGAGTATGTAAACACAGGGAGGAAGGGGACTGCATCAGGGTGTTTATTATACTAGTTTCTAAAGTATTATGATAACTTTTTCTTATTCGTTGGCTAAACAATTTTGGGTACTTGGTAGATTTTGATTGTGGTGTTTTTTAAGTTAAGTTTCAAAATGTTTCAAACTTTCAACCACAAATCTACACAAGGGGGAATTTTGTGCAACATTATTATGTACATCAAATTATCGGCCATTGTCTTATCCCTTTAGATCCCTGATGTAAACAACAAATTTTGATGATAAGGGGCGTAGCTAGTTTATTCGCATATATACATTTTTATTTAATTCAAAGCCGCATTGTGGTGTCAATATGTTTCTGTAAAACGGAGATACGAAAAGTGTCATGTGTGACGTCATAAAAATGCGATTAAAAAGTAAGGGGAAAGAAAACCCCTAAAAATTAGATGGATAATTATAGACATATTCTTATGGACGTCCCATATGACACTTTCCGTATCTCCTGCAAAAAAGAATATTCCAAAAAGAAATGCCATAAAACAAAAATATAATAGCTTGTGTGTATGTGTGTTACTGGTCTGTTATGAAATGTGAAAACGTGCGGGTAAATACGGAAGTCTTTAAGGTATCCATGTTTAATTTATAACTATTTTTTTATAAATAACTCTCCGAAAAAATAGGAAAGTTCATCAAATTAAAATTTTTAAAATGTTGGCATTCGCAATAAATATTAATGTAACAAAACTACAAAAAATAATAAATCTTACCTAAATAATTACCTATATTGTGAGTTAACCCCTACCAATGTGGTTAGGTATTGTTGGTGAGGAGTGTGAAGCTACTAGATATACCTGCAGGGATACAGGGATATGATAATAGTTAGGTATTGTTGGTGAGGGGTGTGAAGCTACTAGATATATCTGCAGGGATACAGAGATATGATAATAGTTAGGTATTGTTGGTGAGGAGTGTGAAGCTACTAGATATACCTGCAGGGATACAGGGATATGATAATAGTTAGGTATTGTTGGTGAGGAGTGTGAAGCTACTAGATATACCTGCAGGGATACAGGGATATGATAATAGTTAGGTATTGTTGGTGAGGAGTGTGAAGCTACTAGATATATCTGCAGGGATACAGAGATATGATAATAGTTAGGTATTGTTGGTGAGGAGTGTGAAGCTACTAGATATACCTGCAGGGATACAGGGATATGATAATAGTTAGGTATTGTTGGTGAGGAGTGTGAAGCTACTAGATATATCTGCAGGGATACAGGGATATGATAATAGTTAGGTATTGTTGGTGAGGAGTGTGAAGCTACTAGATATATCTGCAGGGATACAGAGATATGATAATAGTTAGGTATTGTTGGTGAGGAGTGTGAAGCTACTAGATATATCTGCAGGGATACAGGGATATGATAATAGTTAGGTATTGTTGGTGAGAAGTGTGAAGCTACTAGATATATCTGCAGGGATACAGGGATATGATAATAGTTAGGTATTGTTGGTGAGGAGTGTGAAGCTACTAGATATACCTGCAGGGATACAGGGATATGATAATAGTTAGGTATTGTTGGTGAGGAGTGTGAAGCTACTAGATATATCTGCAGGGATACAGAGATATGATAATAGTTAGGTATTGTTGGTGAGGAGTGTGAAGCTACTAGATATATCTGCAGGGATACAGGGATATGATAATAGTTAGGTATTGTTGGTGAGAAGTGTGAAGCTACTAGATATATCTGCAGGGATACAGGGATATGATAATAGTTAGGTATTGTTGGTGAGGAGTGTGAAGCTACTAGATATACCTGCAGGGATACAGGGATATGATAATAGTTAGGTATTGTTGGTGAGGAGTGTGAAGCTACTAGATATATCTGCAGGGATACAGGGATATGATAATAGTTAGGTATTGTTGGTGAGGGGTGTGAAGCTACTAGATATACCTGCAGGGATACAGGGATATGATAATAGTTAGGTATTGTTGGTGAGGAGTGTGAAGCTACTAGATATACCTGCAGGGATACAGGGATATGATAATAGTTAGGTATTGTTGGTGAGGAGTGTGAGGCTATTATATATACCTGCAGGGATACAGAGATATGATAATAGTTAGGTATTGTTGGTGAGGGGTGTGAAGCTACTAGATATACCTGCAGGGATACAGAGATATGATAATAGTTAGGTATTGTTGGTGAGGGGTGTGAAGCTACTAGATATACCTGCAGGGATACATGGATATGATAATAGTTAGGTATTGTTGGTGAGGAGTGTGAAGCTACTAGATATATCTGCAGGGATACAGAGATATGATAATAGTTAGGTATTGTTGGTGAGGAGTGTGAAGCTACTAGATATACCTGCAGAGATACAGAGATATGATAATAGTTAGGTATTGTTGGTGAGGGGTGTGAAGCTACTAGATATACCTGCAGGGATACAGAGATATGATAATAGTTAGGTATTGTTGGTGAGGAGTGTGAAGCTACTAGATATACCTGCAGGGATACAGAGATATGATAATAGTTAGGTATTGTTGGTGAGGAGTGTGAAGCTACTAGATATACCTGCAGGGATACAGAGATATGATAATAGTTAGGTATTGTTGGTGAGGAGTGTGAAGCTACTAGATATACCTGCAGGGATACAGAGATATGATAATAGTTAGGTATTGTTGGTGAGGAGTGTGAAGCTACTAGATATACCTGCAGGGATACAGAGATATGATAATAGTTAGGTATTGTTGGTGAGGAGTGTGAAGCTACTAGATATATCTGCAGGGATACAGAGATATGATAATAGTTAGGTATTGTTGGTGAGGAGTGTGAAGCTATTATATATACCTGCAGGGATACAGAGATATGATAATAGTTAGGTATTGTTGGTGAGGAGTGTGAAGCTACTAGATATATCTGCAGGGATACAGGGATATGATAATAGTTAGGTATTGTTGGTGAGGAGTGTGAAGCTACTAGATATATCTGCAGGGATACAGGGATATGATAATAGTTAGGTATTGTTGGTGAGGAGTGTGAAGCTACTAGATATATCTGCAGGGATACAGAGATATGATAATAGTTAGGTATTGTTGGTGAGGAGTGTGAAGCTACTAGATATACCTGCAGAGATACAGAGATATGATAATAGTTAGGTATTGTTGGTGAGGGGTGTGAAGCTACTAGATATACCTGCAGGGATACAGAGATATGATAATAGTTAGGTATTGTTGGTGAGGGGTGTGAAGCTACTAGATATATCTGCAGGGATACAGAGATATGATAATAGTTAGGTATTGTTGGTGAGGAGTGTGAAGCTACTAGATATATCTGCAGGGATACAGGGATATGATAATAGTTAGGTATTGTTGGTGAGAAGTGTGAAGCTACTAGATATATCTGCAGGGATACAGGGATATGATAATAGTTAGGTATTGTTGGTGAGGAGTGTGAAGCTACTAGATATACCTGCAGGGATACAGGGATATGATAATAGTTAGGTATTGTTGGTGAGGAGTGTGAAGCTACTAGATATATCTGCAGGGATACAGAGATATGATAATAGTTAGGTATTGTTGGTGAGGAGTGTGAAGCTACTAGATATATCTGCAGGGATACAGAGATATGATAATAGTTAGGTATTGTTGGTGAGGAGTGTGAAGCTACTAGATATATCTGCAGGGATACAGGGATATGATAATAGTTAGGTATTGTTGGTGAGAAGTGTGAAGCTACTAGATATATCTGCAGGGATACAGGGATATGATAATAGTTAGGTATTGTTGGTGAGGAGTGTGAAGCTACTAGATATACCTGCAGGGATACAGGGATATGATAATAGTTAGGTATTGTTGGTGAGGAGTGTGAAGCTACTAGATATATCTGCAGGGATACAGGGATATGATAATAGTTAGGTATTGTTGGTGAGGGGTGTGAAGCTACTAGATATACCTGCAGGGATACAGGGATATGATAATAGTTAGGTATTGTTGGTGAGGAGTGTGAAGCTACTAGATATACCTGCAGGGATACAGGGATATGATAATAGTTAGGTATTGTTGGTGAGGAGTGTGAGGCTATTATATATACCTGCAGGGATACAGAGATATGATAATAGTTAGGTATTGTTGGTGAGGGGTGTGAAGCTACTAGATATACCTGCAGGGATACAGAGATATGATAATAGTTAGGTATTGTTGGTGAGGGGTGTGAAGCTACTAGATATACCTGCAGGGATACATGGATATGATAATAGTTAGGTATTGTTGGTGAGGAGTGTGAAGCTACTAGATATATCTGCAGGGATACAGAGATATGATAATAGTTAGGTATTGTTGGTGAGGAGTGTGAAGCTACTAGATATACCTGCAGAGATACAGAGATATGATAATAGTTAGGTATTGTTGGTGAGGGGTGTGAAGCTACTAGATATACCTGCAGGGATACAGAGATATGATAATAGTTAGGTATTGTTGGTGAGGAGTGTGAAGCTACTAGATATACCTGCAGGGATACAGAGATATGATAATAGTTAGGTATTGTTGGTGAGGAGTGTGAAGCTACTAGATATACCTGCAGGGATACAGAGATATGATAATAGTTAGGTATTGTTGGTGAGGAGTGTGAAGCTACTAGATATACCTGCAGGGATACAGAGATATGATAATAGTTAGGTATTGTTGGTGAGGAGTGTGAAGCTACTAGATATACCTGCAGGGATACAGAGATATGATAATAGTTAGGTATTGTTGGTGAGGAGTGTGAAGCTACTAGATATATCTGCAGGGATACAGAGATATGATAATAGTTAGGTATTGTTGGTGAGGAGTGTGAAGCTATTATATATACCTGCAGGGATACAGAGATATGATAATAGTTAGGTATTGTTGGTGAGGAGTGTGAAGCTACTAGATATATCTGCAGGGATACAGGGATATGATAATAGTTAGGTATTGTTGGTGAGGAGTGTGAAGCTACTAGATATATCTGCAGGGATACAGGGATATGATAATAGTTAGGTATTGTTGGTGAGGAGTGTGAAGCTACTAGATATATCTGCAGGGATACAGAGATATGATAATAGTTAGGTATTGTTGGTGAGGAGTGTGAAGCTACTAGATATACCTGCAGAGATACAGAGATATGATAATAGTTAGGTATTGTTGGTGAGGAGTGTGAAGCTACTAGATATACCTGCAGGGATACAGGGATATGATAATAGTTAGGTATTGTTGGTGAGGAGTGTGAAGCTATTATATATACCTGCAGGGATACAGAGATATGATAATAGTTAGGTATTGTTGGTGAGGAGTGTGAAGCTACTAGATATACCTGCAGGGATACAGGGATATGATAATAGTTAGGTATTGTTGGTGAGGAGTGTGAAGCTACTAGATATACCTGTGCAGGGATACAGAGATATGATAATAGTTAGGTATTGTTGGTGAGGGGTGTGAAGCTACTAGATATACCTGCAGGTATACAGGGATATGATAATAGTTAGGTATTGTTGGTGAGGAGTGTGAAGCTACTAGATATACCTGCAGGGATACAGGGATATGATAATAGTTAGGTATTGTTGTTGAGGAGTGTTATTTTAGACAGTTGCGAGTACTACTCTGTCAGAGTACAAGAAAATCTGGTGCAACATCCAAGTAATAATATATCGATTGATATTATATAGAAGCATATGTCTGTGCGACATGGTAACAATCAACTTCAACATTCAATATCTCGGCTGGTGTTCACAACATTACACAAAAATAGCAAGCTTAAAATAAGCTGATTTTTAACATTTTATACTTTAGGCAGATATCTATGCGATACGGGAAGAGAAAAAAGTTGTTTTCTCTCATTTAACATTGATCAAAACCTGCCTGGACCTTAGAGTTTCTCAAGAAAGAAGAACAAACCAGACAATCAACATAAAGCTTTGGATTATATTGGTATGGTTTTATGCTATATCCCAAAAAGGAAAATGATATGATATCTATAACCTGTTATGTTTTAACTTAAACAAAACTGCATATTACATATTAGAATTTTTTTTTAATCAGTTGAAAATTTCTTCTATTTCATGGGAGCACCAAGGTTTTGTACATTGTTGAAAAGTGATTTCCTTGACAATGGATAAATCAAGCAGTCTTATAGTCGGCCCTTTACAAAATTTGAGCAATATTTAGCCACACAAAGGCATATAAACGATGCAGCATTGACGTTAAAAATGTTTTTTTTATAATTGAATTGTTAGAATTTTGCCTTAAAAAAGAAGAAAAAAAAAATATTTTAATTATTAAATCCTTAAAGTTGAAAGTAGTATAAAGACTTTATATTCTTTTTTTTCAATTTAACTAAAAAAATTATCTTTTTTTTCAATAGTAGAAAAATAGTTTCTTTGTTTTTTATTGGTGGATCAATAAAAAAAGTTTTATTTAGAAATTACATTTATTATTTATTTGCATCTTGCTATACATTCTTATATTATACTTTCCATCAAAATTTCATATACTTGTGATTGCTACACTATTTATACCTATTTTATACCATTATGATGTATGGCTTAAATGCTTATGCTATAATGCATATATTTTGCAGCTACTCAATAATTCATTATATCCACTGCGATGTTATTATATCCAAAATACCTAATCATAGTGCAGATTATAAATGTAAGTAACAGTTACTAAATATTTTTTACTGTCATGAAATTGAATAGAAATATTCATGCTGAAAAAAAAAAACATGGAAGATTTTATAATGGAGAGCGATGCAGTTATTAATTCTGTTGTTTACTACATTGTATTTTGAATCTTAGCGACAAAACATATGGGGGTGCCAACATTTTCTCTTCTGTATTTTTTTTTACTGATTCCCCTCACCAATGAGCATCTAACTCTATGACTCTCACTCATATTTTATTGTACTTTATAAAAGACTGACCTATACTGTAACTGTTCGTCTGTGGTTTTATTGTCTATAAACTTATTCTAAAACTATACTTTTTAAAATCTCTGAACAACCAACTCACATTACGTGAAGAAAAGCTTTTCTACAAAAAATTACCTCTTTTGTGTAACTCCTTTTTAATTCTATTCAAATCATTTTTTCAATTGCAAATATCTCTGAGTAATTTATACAAACTTAAATTGTGTTTACAATGTCATGCCTGCAAAGTATGATTCCTCTAATATCACATTTGAATAGGGACAAAAAGTATGATTGGAAAACGGATTAATTGCTACAAGAGGTCAACCAAGAATAAAGCTCAGAATGATAGTGTTATATTGCAATGAGTTGAACTTGCTTAGTTTTTTTTACATCTTTAGTTTGGACGGGATTCAATCCCCTTCCCGACGATAAATGCGTGCAATCCTGTTATATAAAGTAGTAGGTTATTTTGCCTATAGCTTAATTTTTTTATAACTACTGAACCGATTGATTTCCCCATTTATATTGGTCCTGGGATAGTTTTAGGCTATTCTATTTTTAAATTTAATTTCTGGGGATGGTTTTAGACTATTTTTCTTCTCTTTTCTGTCCTTTCTAACACAGAACCCCTGGATGCGAGCATAGACGCTACTTTAATATAATATTTTATCTTTGTTTAGATAAGTTGAGAAAACAGGTTTCTTTGCCAATGTTATTGAACGTCATTCAAAATACCTTTCATGTAAATTTGCAAAAAAGTTTTAAAGGCCTTTTTCATAATTGAAAGAAAGGGAATTCGCGGAACTAAATAAATAGACTTTTTATTTAATTCAGATAGAAAACAGAAAATGATTTGGTAATAGAGTTTTTCATAGATTTATCATCCCCTACTATATGTGCCTACCTCTATTATGTTGTTATTCTATCGATGTCAAAAATTGAGAAAAAATGGTTTAGTAAAAGTGTCTGACTCTGATTATGACAGGGAAAAAAATTAGCCAATGAGCGGATAGTATACACTGTAATTGACCAATTGTACAATTTATAATGGCCTCTCATTGGCTAATTTTTTTTACTTCATTATCAGAGTCAGACACTTTTACTAGGTTCTGAATATACTGGCGATTAAACACCATAAAATTATGTTTCCAGTATTTATATTTTCAGAAAAAAATCTCCCAAATAAATAAAAAATATGATTTATTTTGTATGAAAGAAATTTCTCAAAGTCTATCAACCATGTAAAAAAATCTAGGAAATGACGAAATAAAAATATGATTAAAAGTTTAAATAGATATTGGCTTAGGGGCAAATCAGAAAAATATATGTCGCCTGAAACCTTATAAAAATGAGGATTTATAAATAGGAAGCGATATTCCATCTGAATTTATTTTTATTTTCATCTGTTCATTTTCATCTGGTTATGCCCGTTAAGATATCACAAATGTGTTGACTGGTAGTCTAAAAATCTCAGAGAAACTTTATATTGGTTTGTCAAGGACTGGTTTAAAACAAGGGATAGCCAAGATGATTGGGGGTGAGGGTGGGGGGAATTCCCTACATTTTTTCCATTTTGAAACAAGGTGTATTTTGAAAAGTGATTAACTACTACTTGCAAAAAGCGACTACTGCTACAGACTATTGGAGAAGCTACCTGTAGATTGAATGGTAGGCTTGTTCTTTGAAAGGGCATAATTAGATTGAAGTGAACATACATATTAAATTTACTGGTGTAGTAGAGTTAGGTAATTCTGGCACTTAAAAAAAGAGTTTATATAATAAGCAAAAAATATTTTTAGTCAAACTTGTTAAATTCGGGCAACAAAACAAACAAAAAACATTTAATTTACCTAAATTACTTTGCTGGACAACGTGCTAACTCAAAGTAGTATTCTAAGGCTAACTATAATA
Source organism: Acartia tonsa (assembly GCF_053477335.1). Taxonomy (NCBI): domain Eukaryota; kingdom Metazoa; phylum Arthropoda; class Copepoda; order Calanoida; family Acartiidae; genus Acartia; species Acartia tonsa. The sequence continues at coordinate 31,830,124 of NC_137262.1, read as the reverse complement.
GGACAGTGGAATCTATCTAAACAACTGAAAAATTTATATCTATATTATGAAAAAGAAAGATAAAAAAAACTATTTTTCTTTAGGCTATTTTCTCAGAGCACCTTGAGCCCCAAACTGTTTTTGTCAGACAAACATGCTAGAGTAACAGATAAAAGTATGCAAAAATGTATGAACATCCTATAGACCAAAACTAACTAAAGATGGGTCGTGATCTTTGAAAATTGAATTCCTTGTACAAACATTGCATCAAAACCTTTGATGGTGTTCATCCACTTACACTCAAAAATGCGCAATCAGAAAATTTTATTTTTCTTCAAAAATAAGAAATATTTATAGATAGCATATTGACCAATAAGGCATTAAATACACAAATAGCTGTAAGGTTAGATAAAACTACTGGACATCCATCTACTAAAAAATAAGACAATAGAATGATTAAATTTATTTGTGATTTTGTGATTTTTATTCATGCAGTTTCTAAAATATATGCTTACTAAATTTCAGGAACACTAAAAAGCATCATATCTCATATGTAGATTACATATATTGCAACCAAAAACATGGATATGTAAATGAAAGAAAAATTCGTCACTCTAATAGAAAACTACAAATAAATATTTGCTAATTTAGCTAAACTAGACAGAATCTTCTTGGTTTGTTAAAAATAATACTACAACAATCATTCGTAATAATCTAAATCTTTATCCTAGGATGCACCTATCTCTATTTTTTATCATTTCCTAGTTTATTTGATGCTAAATGCATTCACAAGCTGCTGGACCCCAAGCCTCTAGTGATCAATAGCCTAAAACCATCTAACCTAAAAGTGCAATCCAATCGATCCAGATATTCCAGAGATCTTTTTCTCTGGGAGGAAGGGGGCATTGGGCTATTTATTACACTAGTCTCAAAAGTGTTATAATAACGTTTTCTGATACGTTGGCTTAACAACTTTGGAGACTTTTACTGAATTTTGGTTGGTTGGTTAATTTAATAGGATGTTCAAACAAAGCAACCACTACTTGTAATCTACTGAAGGAGTAACTTTGTGTATCATCATTGGGGATGTATATCAGCTTGTCGGCCATTGTCTTATCCCTTTAAATCCCCGTCTTTTTCTTCATAAATAGACTTAAATTAATGGAAGACAAGAACATTTATGACCAAATAATATAATAGAAAAATGAGTTGAAATATAGCTGCGCGCATTAAGGTGTAGCTTGTCAAATTTAGAGACATAAAAAGCCGTAACTTAATTAATTCTTTGATAAAAGAGATGTATTTTTTGCACCAAGCCGTGTTGTCTATTTCCAAGTTCAATTACAGTGTGGAAGTTGAAGAAACTATTCTGTACTAATGCAAAAAAATCTACCATTTTCTCATACAGATCTTAAAATTAAAAATGCTATTTGCCTCTCCCCAATTATAAAAAATGGATTATGTAAATCTTTGTTTAAAGTTTTATCAAGAAAATAAGAATCCTATTTTCTTAAAGTAAACTTATTACTTTTATTATACATGACTTAAATCATTACCTAAAGTGCTATGATATAGAGAAGTGTTCATTTCAGTGATGCATTTTTAATGTCTTAGGGGGTTTTAGACTATTTTCCTGACATCTCCCGTTCTCAACTAGAGAATAGGTGTAAAGCACCTAGTAAATATGAAAGAAGGACCTGACCTTCAAATGATTACAAAATCAAGATTAGAGAATACTAGAATGCTAGTATCAGTTTTTAGTACTATTTTCAAATGCCTTACTAAAGAACGGACGACGTGTCTAAGTATTGTTACATCAAACAACAAAGGACAAAAACTGTTTGCTGAGAATCGAACCTCAGAGATGTAAGGGTTTACCAATTTATTTTTTCTGTATATTGTATAATTAGTAGACAATCAACCCTTTCACTAATTGATGTGCCTGTTTATGATTAAAAGCATTTCCCTCTTATTTCTTATTCATAATATTTCCTTAAGCTACGGGATCTTCAATTCCTTTCTTAAAACTTTTTCTGTCATTTTCTTTTTTTTCATTAAAATAGTATTCCTTAAACCCTGAATGTTGCAGATTTTATGCTTATTTTTCATAGGGATAAAGGATATGGAAAAGGGTCTATATTTTTTTTAGATCTTTCTAAAGAAAATAAATATTTTTTTCAGGGATCTAAAGGGTTAAGACAATGACCGATAAATTGAATTACATCCCTAATAATGATACACAAAATTACCCTGTCTCAGGATTAATATTAGTGGTTGAAACTTTTAAACACTCAACTTAATGAAACAACAAATCAAAATTCACTAAAGTCCAAAAATTATTAAGCCAATCAATAAGAAAACAATATTACAAAACTTTAACAGCATATTGTCCCCTCTGTGTTTTTTTTTAAATTACAAGATAAACCTGTCTTGGAGCATACTTAGTTACATCATTTAAATTAAACTAATAATCCATTAACCTATCCCTGTATCCCTGATATTTCTATTCCCTCAGTGCAAAATTGAATCGTGCCAAAGATTTTGTAAAGCTTGAATCAAAATTTTTGTTGCAAATTAAATGATTAATGCTACACCCACGCGCACTATGAAAGCTAAACATTATCATGAATAAAGGAATAATAGTTTTTTACTTATACCTTTATCTAAAAGTAACAGAATCTGTGTCTGTCTGTCTGTAGCAAGGGATCTCGCTAACCGCTCAACCTAATTCGGTCTCCTTCACAATGTAGCTTCTCATTGTCCCTGGAAGGGTTTATAACTATTTTCCTAAGAGATATCGCCCCCAGAAAAGAAATACCCCCCGTAAATTTTTATTTTATTTCATTTTTGAAACTTAAATTAAAAAAATGAGGAGAGTCGAATTCAATCCCGCGCCATCTCAAATGTACCAAGAGGCCTAACCGCTAGTCAGTTATAAAGGAATAATGGTTTTTTACTCTTATTTTGTTTTTACCGGCATCTTCGATGTAATTAAAGTAATTAATTTAGTTATAAAAGTTTTAATGATTATTCTTTTATTTCTGTTTTATCTTGAAACCTTTCAATCTAAGAACCCCTCCCATCTTTATGCATATGTACATTTTACATAGAGTAAGTAAATACAAATATTTTAAATGTTGTGCTTAAAATTGAATTCTTATTTTAAGTGTGACATATCTTCCTAATTGAGTTTTTTTTACATTATTTACCAAGTAAGCTACATTTTCATTGAAAGAAATAAGGTATAGTCCTAAAAAGTTATTTTTATTCAAAGAAATCTAATCAACTATAGTTTTCTAATGTTTTTAACCATCTGGGGCTATAATAGAGTATTTCAATGTATATTGAATGTCTATTTTTATGCATGTAATCGAAAATAATAAATCAAAAGGTGTTCTATGAAAAATATAAAGCCGTTGCTATTATTGAAATTATTTGGAAAAGATTTTATCTAAAATCCGACACTGGCTTTTTCTTTAAAAGAAAAGCTGCTGCAGAGTCTTTGCAGCCCTATTTAAAAAGATAAGGATAACCTTAGATGCTAAATAATTCTTTTTGTTATGGTGACAGCTGCAATACCGCCTTTTTGTTAAATAAACTAAAACGCTGATAGGTAACTGATTCTAAATTCTTAATAAAGTGCAATAACTAAATTTTGCCTGTTTTCAAAGCCAACTAATTTAAATATTTTCAGCCACACATTTTGGCACAGTACTAGATAGGTAGCCATGAATCAATAACAATTTTTGGGTTGGGTACATTATTCTTAAACTGAACCATAGCAGGGATCTAAAGGGATAAGACAATGACTGATAAATTTATTTACATCCAAAATGATGATACCGTAAATTACCCCTTCTAATTTGTGGTTGAAACGTTAGGAAACTCAACCAATAAAAATTCAATAAAAGTGCCTAAGGTTTCCAACGAATATGAAAACATTTCAGAAGACATTTAAAGTAATAAAGAGCCAGATGTCCCCTCCCTCCCTGGAACCATAGACACTGGAGATATGGTACCAGAAAAAAAAAACTATTTTGCCTTGATAATAGATTATAGTAGCTATGATTCAATACTATACTTTGAGTTTAGTATATTACTTTTAAACTAAATCATAGACAACACTTTAATTGTTTTGGGTACTTTTTCAAAATCTTAGTTGATTAGATCAAACTAGAAGTGTTTAAACTATTCAACCAATGATATTAATTCATAGTATGGATAATTTCTTTATCATCATTAAGGTTGTAAATTAATGATGTAAATTAATGTATAATCCATTGTCTTGTCCTGGATCATACCCGTCTTTCATTTTATATGTCCTTGGATCAGAAAATAAAGTAACAACAGGTTTATTTTGTTTACAATAGAAATCATCCTTAATCCAATTATTCTATGACTAACCAACAATAAATATGTAAACAATAAAGCAAGGATGACAAAATGCACAAAAGCAAGACGGAAGAACACAGATGCTTTGCTATTAACATCTGTACTTTTCGTCTCAGGAATAAAAGATTTACAAACTCTATGATGATAAACAAAATTACCTCTTTTTTGGATCAAAATAATAGTTTAGACTAGTTTATACCAACCAATCAAGATTATTGTGTATAATGTTTTTGAGCCAAAGAATAAAAAGATAATGTTTATGAAACTTTGGGTACCAGCGTTATTTACAGCGTCGAATGTCCCCTTCATCCCAGTTTTTTATTAATTCTAACATTTCTAAATTTAATCAGATATATCCGTTAAAGACACTTGGACGGACGTATAGACAGATATAACCAAAATGTAGAAAAGCTTTGTTTTTAATAAATAATAATGTATTGACAATTTATCATGCAGAAATCCAGTTACGAAAATTGTATTTATGCCATATTATTTCTGGCATAATTATTCGTAAAAAAATCCTAAGAAAATCTTAAAAACGAATAACATAGAAAAGCAAAAAGACATCATGGGATGGACAAACGGACAATGTGAGTTATAGAGCAGACGTTCATCAACAAAGAAAAGAAATATACAAAATTCAAAGAAAATCACAAAACCTTAAAAACATAAGATTTATGTCTTTTGAAATACCGACAGACAGACAGATAAAACAATGTATAGGCCATAATAGTTTGAATAGGCCTAATATTTATAAGACTTTGCACAAAAGTCATACTAATATCTTCCTAATTTCCAAAAAAAATATTTAATTCTTTTTAGATAATTTGTCTGTGTCTGTGGGCCCTATTGTGAATAGGGCATAGAATGCGGAATATTTATTGGATTACAACTCATTTCCTTCCTATAATTTTCTTATATGTATATATAGAGAGAATATGTCCTCGTATGTTCGGATTTTTTTACCATTGTAAAATACATTTTTGCCGCTGTTATTGTCTAAAAGTTTTGGAATCTATATTAACTAAAAAAATCATGAACCTATCATAGAAATGGGTATATGAAAATTTTTTTCCATGCGATAAATTTTAATTTATACCACTCCAAGCAAGAAAAGTTTTTTTTTTTAATGCATTATACTAAATATTGCATATTGCTTATTCAAATAAGAAATAACATATTATCTTACTTTTGCCCTAATAAATTATATTCAAAGCAAATAATAGTTTATATTCAGGTACAATATCCCTGTTTGAAGATAGCGGCAAGTATATGATTATAGGATGTAAAGTTTACACAAGTATGTCTAATACAAAGAGTAAAAATAAACACATGCTCGCAGGAATTGGGAGCTAGTGTAATAAACCCCATTGTCCCCTCTCTCTGCATGCTAGCAGGAATAACATGCTCGTGTGCAGTTCGCATGGCAAACTTACAAGCACAGGTATATCCAAAATAAGGGGTTTTCATTAACGTAGGAGAAATTGGTTTGTCAAGTTTTATAAACAATTAAGAACTTTGTATGCTTTTAACAAATCTTGATTGGACTTTTTATTAAAAACATTTGATTACCCTCTCAAACTCTTGAAAAGCCTTAAGATAAAAAACTTGAACGTCCCTTTCTACAGAATTACTTTGATATTGTTATTGGGTTGTTTATCTACTTATCGTTCATTGTCTTATCCCTAAAATTTCTTGTTTTATTACATTTTGATAATGCTGCGCTACTTCAAAGAAATACATCTGATTAGATTAAAATGAAGGAACTAATTTTTACCTGTTTAAAATTTTCCTCCATTTATTCAGGGAGGTAGGATTCATTGGACTGTAGATTATACTAGTGCCAAAAGTTAGATGAACATGATCTCTCATTTGTTGACTAAAAAATCTTGAATTAGGTTATTCACCAAAAGATAAAATCTACAAAAGAGGTATCTTTTATCATAATTGAAGGTGTACATCAATTTATCTTCCATGTTCTATCCCTTAAGATCCCTGAAGCACACATATATAGGTATACATTACTAATTAGAGATTTTACGAGTGCATAAACAGAGATGAAACTCTGAGATAATAGTGATCAAGGCATGCGTATACACGTATGTTCTACTATACGCTCCAAGAACAGAGCTTTTAAAAAAGGGCAAATTTCTTAGCAATTATAAAAGAATCCGGGAATAGTCCCTTTCGTAACATCGCCCCATAAGTGGCGATTCGTCGTATTTTTAGAATGGCTTTTTATAGGACATTTTAGGTTAGGTTATATTGGGTTAGGTGATTGCCCCACAAGGTTAGGTAATTGGCCCCACAGGGGCTAGAAATAGGAGAAAAGCTCTGTGAAAAATACGAAGAATCGCCCCATAAGGAGCGATGTTACGAAAGGGACAATACCCAAGAATCCTCATAAACAATTAGGCTTGGCGGCTGTTTTTTCAAGTTAGGTACACGATAGATTTGAAGCCGCTGCCACCAATGAGTCAAAAATCTGAAAATGGTTGCTAAAGGCAAAATCCATCGAAGCTACAGCCGTAGCTGAGTTCCTTTAATTGAATCGGCTTCAAAGTTAATTAGATTAGTTTTAGTTTTCAGAAAAGCTTTTTATAGGTCTTGCAAAGGTGTTAAACTATTGGCTATATTGGTTTATTTTTAGAAATATCTAAATATTTATTAAAAAAAAAGATACTTTGAGTTAAAAAAAGGAGTTAAAGGTTGTTTTCTACAAGATAAAAAGGCAGTGAGAAAAATGAACAACATTGAGACAGTGTAAGATGCCAGATGGACAAACGCACATACTATAATCACAAAATAGCCACACTTCATATGATATGATTTTTTTTTATTCAGCTTTTTCTTAAAAGCTTTTATAGGCATAAGTTACGCAAGATATTTTGGGGCGGAGCACTTACAATCTTAAATCTAGATATACAATCAGGGTTTGGGATATGTTTTATCAAAAGTTTTGGGGCGTACCATGAACTAGAGGATATGTGACAGTATCAGTAAAGTAATAGTGCAATGAGTTTGATAATATCAGTAGCAGTAGGTATTATGCAGGGATCTAAAGGGATAAGACAAGGGACGATAAATTAATGTACATCTCCAATGGAAATTCTGCATTTTCAATTAGATTTCAACAGCCCAATGTCCCATTCCTCACTGGTATTATGCCTTAGCCAATAAACAGACGTCCTTAATATTATTTCTTCTTAGACAAAGGTAATTAAATTAAGTTTTGTCAGTCTTCTATTTATTTTTAAGAAAAATCATCCCAATTTCTTTATTGAACATGTTGTAAATATTTAGATGATATCTTTTAGACTTGTATTTGGGCTATTTAAAAGAGCTAGAATAGAGTTGTTATTAATTGGCTTTTAGACTAATATTGGCGAAATTTAATAGATTTTATTGGTCATCTTTTAGACTCAAATTTGGGCTATTTGATACAGAGCTGAATCTTTAAATCATTTTAGTGGTGAGCCAGATTGGGGTGAGCCGAATTTCAGCCAATCAGAGCACGGCATTTCATAAAATGCTGTGCTCTCATTGGTGGAAAGTTGGCTCACCCCGATCTGGCTCACCACTAAAATGATTTAAAGATCCAGCTCAGTAAAATTAGAGTTATTAACTATATTTTAAACTCATATTTGGGTTTTATAGAGTCAGAATAGAGTTCTTCTTAATCTATGTATTAGACTCATAACTTACCTTTCTTAGGGGTAAATTTAAGTTAGTAGGGTAAAAAAGAGATGTATATTTGTATAGATTTGTCATTTATAGATGTACATATTAATATCTGACTGTGCATCTTTCTGTTTGTCAGTCTGCTTGACTGTGTGTCTGTATTGAACGCGCGTACACCGTGAATTATCCCTACAACATAGAAACAGAAGAATTTCACTTTTGCTTAAGATCATTGTAAATGATATCAAGATAAGTAATAAGAAAGGGATAAATATTATGAAAAGCAAATAATATACAAAACAAAAAGTAAGGTTTTAATATCTTAGATATAGAGTAAATATGTATAATTAATATTTGTGTTTAAATCTTTTTTTTCTGTAATTGGTAAAAAGAAGGTATATGATTTAAATAAGGAAGCTTAATGGAAAAGATAATGGACAATAAATTTATATACATCCCAAATTACCATTTCTGTCAATCAAAACTATTGATTGAAAGGTATACACACTGCTAGTTTGACACAACGAATCAAGATTTTAAAAAGACTCAAAGTTTTTAAGTCCATTGATTAGAGATCGTGTTTTTTCAAACTTTGGGTACTGTCAAATGTTCCCTTCCTTAGGAATTTAAATAGGACTTGATATTTCTATAGATCATAGCGTAAAATTATTCCTTTTCTTGATATTGTGTGTGTATGTGTGTGTAAGTTTGTGTATGTATGTGTAATTATTGCTTAGCGTGTGCCCTCTCTTGTTTAAAGGATTTCAATAAAAAAAAGTTTCGCAAAACCACAAATATTTGAAAGAATTTAAATCTAAAATATGACTTTTCTGCCATCAGCTTAAGTCATATTTAATTTGTAATAGTTTATTTTTCTATAAATTATAATAAATATACTGTATAATAACATGAAGAAAATCAATGCATTTTGTCTCAATAGTGTCTATTTTTGACGTGTACAATATTCAATAGTTTTTCTTTTGGTGTTATATTCCTGCTGAAGAGTTTAATTGCTTTAAACAATCCTCCCTTTACTCAAAAAAATCTTCTAAAATATGTAGGATTGTGGGCTAACCTATCAATATAAATGATAGCTAAAGGGTTGGTATGAGGCCTATCTGTATGTATCACACTATACTATTTACAAGCTGCCATTATTCGTAGGATATCAAAACTTTCTCTATTCAGTAGGGTGCGCAAAAATAAGTTTTGCTTTGTTAGGACATAATATTAGATTTGAATCACAAATTTACCTTTATGGTGTTATCTTATTAACATACATATATTATCATATTGTAAGAAGTAAATACGCAAGAAATTCAAACTTGTTAATTAATATGTTAATAGTGTAAATAATAAAATGCAACCATTGGTTTTATTTAATTAAGTTGAGTTTCGCCCTCCCAACTGGTATATTTCTGTCCATACAGTCATAAATTATATAGTTTATAAATACTTTAACATATCATTCAAGAGCATATAAATAGTTTAATATACATTGAAATGGTCATAGATTTCTCATATCACATATGAGATAAGAATTTGCCATAACTTCACAAAATCAACTTTGGAAAAAAAAAATTATTTTTATGGAAAAGTAGTTAGTCAAAAAGTAAAATAGTCTGTCCCTCCATCCATCCGTCATGAAACATTGTGTTTTAAAAAATGAGAATAACTTAGATGTTTATAAAGTATGCTTGTAGATTCCAATAACCATAAGGCATAATGATTCACTTTCCAACTTTGGCTCGTTAATTGCTTTTTAACCACAACGTCCTTTATCCTTTTAGTTTCACCATTAATTTTTTTCTTTGGTTTTAACTAACATATTATATAAAGGTTAATCAATTTTATTTATACTTTGTTTAAATGATGTAAGTACAAGCCTGTGAACAATATATTATGTCTAGTTCGTGACAGAGCAGCTATGGTCCATAGATTTTAATACTCATATATTCTGGGCTTGTAAGTTACTTTGCATCAGTCCAATACTTAAAAAAATAATCTAAAGCAGTAAAAAAATAAATGGTAACTAAAAAATATTGATTATTCACGCTAATAAAAGAACAATAAACTGTTGTACATTAACATTTAGTTTACAAATTTAATTAAAACTTTGTAATCAAAAATTAAAGAGTGATATAAACTTATAAGGGAATGAACTCTTAATGTGACGGTTAGATAGAAATCAGTTGAACATACGGACAACCCAATGTTTTAGAATAGCTCTGCTGCTTAATATTTATAAATCTTTCAAATTCTGATTTTGCAATAATAATAATGACTTCAAAGATTAACTATACTTTTTAAGTATTGAATTTATGGTTGGCATCTTTCAAGTACATCTAAGTCTACCATAGGATGTTAAAACAAAATATCTGAAAAATATTGCCTCCTCTTCATAAAAAGGATTTCAAGTAACCTAGATCTTCTTTGAAAATTGTTCAAAAAAACTTTTTCATGGGTAGTATCCCCATTCCCTCTCTGAAATAGCCTAATATCTATCAAAGATAATATAATCATCCTATTAACTTATATTATTTGTCCATTTATTATAGAGTTTATTGAATTATGTGCCTAATTTTAGTTCAATTGCCAAAAAATATGCTAGATTATTTTTTTTATCAAACAATTATTATATTTTTGCTGTTTCCTCTGAGCATCAATCTAACACTCTCTTTGTAAACCTCATGTGGTGGGGGTCAAAAAGTCAACATTTATTCAATCTAAATGGAACTTGATATTCTTTAACTTAGCCTATGGCTGGGTATCCTTTTATATATAAAAAAACTTGTTCAACTAAATGTGAAAATTGATTCGTAGCTAGTTAAACCAACTTTTACATAGACTTTCTACTTTCATTTAGTTTTATTTACTTAATCATCAGCTTAAATTATTTGTAGGAATAACCACAATAAACAAAAAAATATTAATTTTTATGTAAAAATAGTAGAAATCCTGATATTTTCTAATAATTTAAAAGTTGTTACCAAGCCAAAAACATTGAATTTCCATATTCATGAGTCAAAACAGGCAAACAATCGCGGCGGTGATATTAAACTTAAACCCTTTTTTCAACTCTAAGCATCTCATATGATTTGCATTTAATAGCATATACTTAGTTTAAAATTAAAACAATTATTGAAATGATAAAATTTAAAACTTTGAAAACTGAAATGTTTATGTAAAATATTATTTTGTTTGTTTGTCTTAAAATTACCTCACATACATAAATATTGTAAATTTTAAATTGCAAGGTTTATATTTGTGGTGTTAAAACAATACAATGAAAAGTTAATCTTAGAATTTTAAAAAGCACATAATTTTAAATTTTTTCCACAGATTTATAGAATTAATACTTAAAATGCTAAATATACAATAAATTAGCTACAATGTAATTGCAGTGTGCTACTGATGAGTATATTACATACTCATATTTATTCAAGTAAATTTATTACTTTTGCTGTTTTTTAGAACAAATTGTTGTTTGCAGAAATATTTAAATATGTTTACCTTTTCTACACAGAGTTAAATTGTATAAAAAACTGTTGGTAAGAAAACAACATTTATATCATACTGTTTATAGCTTTGCTTGCCATACAAATGTCTAGCAAAATATTTGTTTGTGACTTTTCAACAATGCGCAACTATTCTTAAATTTCTACATAAAAGTCAGTCTGAATAGAAAGTTAAATTCTACTGTGTATTTTTGACCGTCTACTGAAGGAAGGAATGTCTCTTTTACTTAAAAATTGAATTGAAAAGGATTTCCTTTTTTTTTGTCGTAGGTAGTACTTTTATAGGTTAAGATAAAAGCACCAGATTTTTTTGAGAAAAGAAAAAAATACAGGTAAAATCATTTATTCCAACCACCACAACACCTTATTCTTCACCCCTACCCACGTATGTTCTTAATTCTTGTCCAACCTCGAGGATAAGGCAACGAATCCGAGTTTTTTTAATTACTCTCCATCTCTACCCCCCAAAAAAATTTAGGGGACATAAGGCACCCCAACTTGAGGCTAAAAACTTTTATAGGGGTGAGGTCCTTGGCAAATATTTCTACAAAATTTCAGTTCAATGCAAAGGGGAGGAATTTGGTTGTCCACTTGAAATTTAGCCAAAAATAATAATGTGCTAGAGAATAGATAAAGGAAAGGTGTTGCAAACCCATAAATCAAAATAATGCATTTTAATATCTTACAATTTATTCATATTATTTTAATATTAGACACCAAAATCCTTTACTTCGCTAGTATACTATAAAAAGTACCTAATTTTTAGTTTATTTTAAAGTTTTGTTTCTAAATGTCGAATTGTTGCTCAAGGGTTCAGATTTCATTAGAGTCTATCCAAGTATACACTAGTAAAATAAGGGAAGTTGCCTTATTATCTTTATGGAAAAAATCAGACATTAAATCATCTTGTAGCATAGGTTACGGATTTAAACAAAAATATAAATAAACAGTATATAAACACTTAAACTTCTTTTCCAAAAACTGAATAAAAACCTTTTCACGATCAATATGAAGCTTGAACCTGATGAAAAAAACTTCATCGTTCTATTATTTACTAGATCTTAAAGAACAAATAGCTGATTGGACAATATAACGTGTATCGTTAGGTCCTTTATAAGCTTAAAACTAATAAATGATAGTTATTTATCGCATCGTATTATAGACAGCTTACCACGGATAATAAAATAAAAAATTTCAAAAAGTTTTGATATCCCTGAAGGAACGAAATTCGGTTCTATAAAACTGGTATTAAATTATTAATATTATGATTTTCATTTTAATATTCGTGGAAAATTGTCTGTAAAACAATGCTAAACATGTTTTTTTTCAGAATGGCTGTGAACCGGTTCTAATCCAGCGAACAATAATCGGCTTTGAAGCCATAATAGAAAATAGATCATAAATTGAAACATTTCATATAAATATGTAAAAATATTCCCATAGATTCGTGTGAACTAAATTTGTGGCCAATGCAAATGCAAAGTAAAAGGTATAAAATATCAATATTTGAATTATATGTAGGAATGGGGCATTCGAATAGACTTTTATACTCTAGTTCGAATAATTAAATACTGATTAAATTTACAAATATATTATGCCCTTCATGTTAAAATAATAAAATCTTATTTTTATGATCTCTCTAATCAATGAACCAATATCTACTCTTTACTGTGTAGATTTGCGTATAACCTTGAAAGGCTTATAACTATTTTGAGGGAGGGTACTACCACCATCCCAAGAGAAACCAACCCTTGAAATATGAAAAATATGGGAAGGGGAATTTTATAAATTAGATTTTTAAAAAAAGAAGAATAGAACATAATATATGAAACACTTCATAGTTGTTCCCCCTAGCATCTAGAGGATTTGCTTTCCAAAAGATATTAAGGCAGAAAAAAAGCCTAAACCACCCAAAGACTCAAATCAAAAAAATAAAAGCCTGAAACCTTCCCAGGACCTATGTGAAGCTTTCCTATAAGGAAGAACTCGATCAGTTAAATAGTTGTTGAAATCCTAAGCTACAGATTTAATAGGATACTTCATATAATAGGATAACTGCAGTAAATTTAAGTCTCACCAAAATATTGGGCAAAAGAAATTACTTTCTGAAGATGTATCAAATTATTTGTGTGTGTAAACATTTCAATTCAAATAAGATACCATTATAAATCAAATAGTTGATATACAAAACAGTTCAAAAAAATATTAGCATATCAAGTATATCCAAAAGTAGCGTAACAATAACAGTTACACCTAGAATTGACAAATTTAGTTTTAAAATTTAGCAGTTATTGTATATGAATCAGTAAGTATGACATTTTTATAGGAAGAATCATTTAATGTTAAGTAATATATGCTTGCATAAGTCATTAAATGAATAAAAAAGTAACTTTAAAACATTCAAACACATGAGAAAACCTTTATTGTAGTTTAAAAAAACGAAGCAATGAGCAATATTGACAGCATTGCATGCTAACCAATTAGTAATTTCTTTTTGCCCAGTCTCAGATGGGGGTCATACAAAATCATTAATTTCAAATAAAATACTGAAAAAAAGTAGCCATCGCTGATACATTAAAGTAAAACAATAGAGAGGGAAGGGGTTAGATAAATGTATGTCCAATCCCTGGGACCCTCTGCCGAATTTAATTTGGGTCTTTAAATATCATCCAATAGCGTCGCTACAAAAGATCAGAAAGCAAGTTCCTCAACACTAAATCCAGGTAGTTGTCTAGGTTATAATACATTTATTGCTGACAATTGCTAGAAATTGTTTTACTCAAAACAAAATATTTATTTCGACCATGTAATAGTAGGCATAACTGACATAATATCGAGTGAAATGAAAACGATATTAATATGACTAATTACTAATGTTCTGAATAGAATTGCCATATAAGAGTCGATCCTATAATATAAATTTGAAAGTAGTTTTTGTCTTTTAAGATCTCGCTAACCACTAACCGATTAAGTTCTCCATTACAAGGAAAATTTACAGATGTTAAGAATTTTGTAGAACCCCTAGTTTTTGTGGCTGTATGTTGAATTATTAAATCTGGTAGATATTAATATTGGCAGATGGGCATGGGAAATATAAAAACAGATAAATCATTAACACGCAAACTCTTTCAAACATTTCAATTCAAATGGCCATACAGTACTGTCAAAATTATGTATTTCACACCTTAGCTTCCAATTTTGTCTAATCAAAATATTTGCTTTGTTGATTATATTACAGCAAGCTATTGCAAAATAAGACACACTACTGCCACTTATTTACCTCCTATTTAACTGAAGGAGAAGTTTGGAGACAATTCAGGTGGCGTATAATTATATTTTTCAGTATGGCTTCAAACCCGATTAAAATCCGTTGAATAAGAACCGGTTCCCAGTCATACTGAAAAATCATGTTTATCATGTTTTATCATACGATGCGATATATAACTATTCAGGATTTTTTACTGATAAAACAATGGCAAATTTGAGGTGAAATGTAAGCACACCCAATTTCTGAAATCACTTTAGAAATATTCTGGAAATGTAATATTTACACTATTTAGTAAAATTTCCCAGAAACATTTTCCAACGGGTCAGGGAAACGCATACCGAAAGAAAGAAAAATGTAAGTTAATTTGAATATTGTATGTTTATTATTTTACAAAATTATGATGATTGTTTTTATTTCCTGTCTAACCTTAAATTACTGTATGATAAAGATAATTTTTTTACTGATAAAACTTATTTATTTATAAGTATACTATTAGAAACCTATACATGCAGTGTAACGCAAAGTTAATAATGACGTTAGGTATGAATATTGAAGAATCGTTGACCTTGTTTTTCCAGTGCAATATGTAATTAAAAATTTAGGATAAACATTTGAATTAAAAAGATTGCTATCATAATTCATATTAATTGATTGACACGAGGGATAAACAAAAATATTATTTTATATAAACAAACTAGCGGATACGTCCCTAGTCTCTAGGGGCTCTATATTTAAATAGCAAGAGAGGGACTCAACAATAGCTTTAAACCATCCGGATGGGGCCAAGACTTAAATCTTAAATTATAATGGCCTAAAAGCAGCAGAGGAGCTATTCAAAGCTTACCTAAAAAAGAAAACTCAACCGTCTTAGTAGTAATTGAGATTTTTAAGCGTCAGACAATAAAACCTTTCGTAAATTTTACTGGATCTTTTAAAGCTTTCAGATCTATTACAAAATTAAAATATTCCAAATTTTCATATTATAGCTTTTTATTACTAAGCTACTTTTAATAATCGTTTTGTTATAAATAGCTTGAAAAGAAAATACAATAAATATATTTTTGAAATAAACTAAAGTAATGCTTTTACAGATCAATAATGGAAAATAGAAAGTAATATTAGGCATCAATTTTATTGACTTTTCAAATTGAAAATGATTGTGTGTGTGTGTGTGTGTGTGTGAGTGTGTGTGAGTGTGTGTGAGTGTGTGTGAGTGTGTGTGTGAGTGTGTGTGAGTGTATGGTTGGCTTGCTATCTATGTATCTATCTATCTTTATGCATGGATACCCCTATAAAATCAATGGTTGGAAATTATAGATAGTCAAACACAATTCCAAATATCTATTATTAGATCTGGCACATTTCATCAAATGACATTACTTTCATTGAAAATTAAATAATTAAATGAATAGTAAGAAATAGTTCCGGAATTCTATGTCAGATCTTATAAATTTTATTTTGAATCAATAGCTGAATTTTTCTTATAATTTTCTTATCCTTTAGGAATAAAGGAGGGTTAAAAATAGCCTAAAACCAATCCAAGATATTTATCAAACATTCCTAAAAGTAAAACTGATTCATACCAGCCACTTCTGATTGAGTTATTATGAGTTTATATAAAAGATAAAATTAAAATTGAATTCAACACTATATTGTTTATCTGAAGCAAAAGCTCTCAAAGATATATCGTGTTATGTTTTTCATGTCACAGGCTTTTATAAAACACTAATCTACCTATATGTAATTCATACCTAATATTTTTGAACTCATTAATTTCGACATAAGCTATAGGATTTACTTCCATATTAAATTGGAGATTAGAACAATTGCAATCACACCTCTAAGATAATGCACCTATCCATATCCCTATCTCTCCCTTTCACATGAATTAACAAAATTTTCCAACCCCAGAGTGGTCAATTATGACACCTTAAATATCAGTTTTAGGAAACACAGGCAAGTCAACCATGCAAAGTATCCCTAAGATAAAGGGACAAGCTAATAATCACTTTGATAAAGTTAGTTTTTCTAATAGAAAAATAGGAACTTCTAGCTTCTTTAATATAAAGTTTTTCATTCTCATACTATTAAACTTCCTATTTGGGAAAGCTTTATATTGGTCCAGTGTTATTTTGGTATAATAAATTTTGGGGATAAACCACAATTCTCTTTGAAAAATACTATAGCTCTTAAAGATTAAAGTCCCTTATTTCATTAAGATATAAGCTATTTGAATTTTTTTTAATTTACATTTTGCAACATTCCTGAAACCCACATAAGACTGTGTAGTGTATGATTATGGTCTATACTAATTTCATGAATCATAGCATGAAGCAGAAAAAAGGGGGGAAATTCTAAATGTATTTCTAAGTGATTCCCAGTAATTGTTGACTAATTTAGGATTTCTGGCAAGCTTTTTTGGAAATAATACTTATAGATAAATTGCTTTTTAATTAATTATATAGAGATAAGTTAATAGAAGACAAAAAAACATTATATTTTTATCACATAAGTAAAATTTCAAATAAATTACGGAAATGTTTTAGCTTTTAAATTTAAGAGTACATCCAATAAAATAGTAAGTTTTTTGTCTGTAGCTAAAGATCTTGGAAAATGCTGGTCCAAATTAGTTGTACTTTTTGAGTAAGGTTTTAAAAATCTAATGGTTGTTTTAGGCTATTATTCTGACCACCAGACTTAAGGCTAGAGGCGAAGCAACTAGTATGCTTTAAAAATAAAAAGATTCATTAAAATAAAAGTAACATATCACTACGGTCAATATATTTCTAATTTGTCCCCTTATCTGAAATATTCTTAATTGAAGTCTAAACTGTTTACTAATTGACATAATGTAGATAAAACAACTTTAATGAGGAAATAAAACAAATAATATTTTTTCCGTCTGCAATGTAAGTTTTTTTTTTAATATGTTCTCTAACAATAGTGAAACGCACGGCGGGCTAAAATAATGATTACCCTCTTTCACCCATCCTTTTCCCTCCTACTGGATGAAAGAACTGACCAATAGGGGGGTCTATGTTAGCAATCTAATTTTAAGGTAATTTGATAATGATAATCTGGTGAAAGATCCAAGTAATAATAAATCCATTCTTATATAGCTCTTCTTCTGTATCTGTATTATTTTTTCCTTTCTCATAATCAACGTTTTCATTTGTAACTATTTTTCATCTTTTTAGTAGTGAAGCTGCTCTATAATTCGAAATATCAGTAGCTTTATTACAGTATTATAATGCTTCTGAAACTATTTCAGATGATCCATCTGATTTATTAGTATCCACTCTAAATGTTACTTTGTTATTCTATTTGTTTACTGGACATCTTTAATTTTTTGTGCTTCACTACTTATGGATGTTGTCATCCTTGTTATTTCCTTATTTAAAAATGTATTTCCCCTCCATTTAAAAATTTCTTTCCCTTTAGGCTACTGTATAATCTATTTAAATTTAAATATTAACAATCTAATACTTTCCTTTTCTAAATGTTATAAAAATAATTTAAATTATAATCATCAATCATACCCAGTGAGGATAGTATCAAAAACAGGGATGGGTTTTCTGAAGAAAAATGTAAACCAGGAAAGGAAAATAATATGACAGAAAGTATTGTTTTCTGCATATCAAGAGTCCGTTTAACTTATTATGAGTAAAGAAAATTTTTGTGTGATTCTTCTTCATTCTGATTCTTCAAATTTGATTTAATAGATATTTTCCCAAAATCTTTATTTTCATTTTACTTTTTTTAATGATTGTCCCTACTCTGGATAGCCTGAACACGTTCCAAAGTCCACCATGTGTGCTAGAATAATTTTAGTTGTCATACATAGCAGTGAAAAAAAGGAATATGGATGATCTCTCGTACAACATATTTTTACTTTTCTTTGCACGCTCTTGCCTTTGGAAACTTTGCTGTTTTCACACAAAGTGTCTGTTGAGCACTGATAACCTCTTCTCCTTGTTTTAAAAAAACATTGAAAATGAGGGGCCCTAAACATACGGAACCTAAATCTGCGTTGCCCTAATCCTGCGGAGCTACAGGGTACTCAATATAACCTAGCCTAACCTGACTGAAAGTAAATACTTAGTAAGAAATATTTATTATAGATGAATTTATATTATGAAATGTTTTATTGTATTTACTTTAATCTTAATGTAGAAAAATGAGTGCTTGTTTGAAAATAGATAAAAAGTCAAAACACTCAAATCATCTTGAAAATCAAAACCCAACCTAAAAGCAGTTTCTAAGGACTTAAGCAACAAACTAACGTAAATCTTTCAACTAAATTTTGTAAAACAAACTTTTTTTGCAATTTTAACTGTACTGCATAAACACATATAAATTTTTAATAATTTGATAGCATTTCTTCATACTGTGAATCTACAATTCAATTTTTATAACATTTAATATTATTACAACCTGAACCAGAATATTTTATATTATCATTACTGAAGGGATCCATCGATCATCCACGGCACACGACTGCCTTGTCAGACGCATTTTAGTGGATAGCAGAGTTAAACAAATAGACTGTTCACGATAAAATTTAAAAAAAAGAGACTGGGAACAAAATTGCATTCATTTTTGTCTATTTCCAATAAGGTTCTTTTAAATATCATATAATTCCTTTCAGGTAATACAGGTTACTAAAAATGAAATATAATTCCATAATACTCTACAGAATTATATCAAAACAAATAAATAGTTATAATAGACTTGTTTTGATTGGTCTATTCGAAGCTTTATTCGTCTAATGTCCAGGTCAAGCACACAGCTGGACGCTTCCAGATAAACTCGTCCGTTTCTAAGATCTTATTACACATTATGTCTGGAGATGCGATCCTCAATTTTCAAATTCTTTGAACGTACATATGAGACTTTTACAGAAATGCTTCGCATCCACAACTATCTATCTATGCTTGATATAGAATCAACACTTTATAGATCATATTATGAACCTTTGATTGACACGTGCCCTGCAATTAACTAGTAGCACTCAGGGGCAAGACACAATTACTTTAGCTAGGCCCAAGGCATTATTTGTATCAATTTATGCATTCATAGGCCTGTCTCTACCTATATGACACCAAATACGGGTAACGACAGCCTATTCATGGTAATCTGTATGTGATTTGCTAATAGTATATGTTTATTAAAGATATTATGTTTATAGTTAATGTAATCATATAAACAACCAGTACATATATGTATGCCTACAACCATGCCTGATTTACGTCACATATTAACACACAGATATTTAATTGCACAGACAAACACTAAAATCCTGGTCCAGAGCTAATGTTATAGCATGTACCTCTTGAATTTATTCAGTTATTTACTAACTCTCCTACCATCAACTTCTCTTTCTGGCTTTAAAAGGTAATGACTTAGTTGTTTGGCATGCATTGTAGTTTAAATTTAGGCCCCTTAGTACTTAGCATGAATTGAGCTCAGGCCTTATGTTAGAACTCTAACACTTAGCACAATTCACTGCTTGGGACTTAGGGCACATTTCTGTCCTACTCTACTTATAATTTTAACACTTATCCTGTAAATATTTTCATACTTAACATATGCACTTGTAATATAAATACACTTTATAAAAACATTTTCCTTCCTTAATACTTAATATACTTATATAATTCTGATCGAATATCAAAACCAACCATTTATTCTTAGGTTAAAGCAACATAATACTTCGCGTGGGTCTTTTGTTGAGCTTCCACCAGCTCAACCAAATTCGTATTATACTTGTGGGAATAGAGGGTTAAGCATTCTAAACAAACGAACCGACGATGAGAATGTCTATGTGTATTGCATTAAAATTAGGTTTTAGTAGTACTCATAGAAGAGCGGTCTCCATACCTAAATATGGACAAACGCCCCATTCGCACACACAATGGTGCAACTTACCGGTTGTATCTTGGAAAAATTTTACTTCATAAATTTTTTTTTCTTTTTTTCCTTACCGTACCCGAACCGCCTAAGGCAGGTATTTTTACCAAAATCGAATAATTGTAGCTATGGCAAAATCGGATTTACCAAAACCTGTGATACTATTTGAGAGCAAGGTTAGGACTATGAGGCGTTTGAAGAGATAGGGACTGAAAGGCACGACACAAATGCAATTGAGAGCCTCGTGTACGAGCAGTTGCACTAGCTGACACTCTAGAGGCCCTAGAGAATGCTAGCATATTTGTGGCCATTGGTCGCCGCCCTATAAGGACACTCGCACTGGTTGACACTCTAGAGGCCCTAGAGAATACCAGCACACCGGCACCTCCATGTCCGCCTCTCTTTAGTAAAACACTTGGGTTGGAATAATCTATGATTGAGCTATGTGCAAAATTTTGAATCTTTGGACTTAGTCAGAATTTTGAAACTTAGGAGTTGTGCTAGGTGGCGGAGTATATATATAAATCTTCGGACTTAGTATGATTTTTACTTATTCGGAAATTCTCTAAGTGTTGAAATACTTGAATCTTTGATACTTAAACCAGAACTTATTAAGAATCAAGCATGGAGTAACTTTTCATTTATAAGCTATCAAAATACTATTTGTAAAGGACCATTTTGAACTGCCTTATTAAATGAAAACTTAGGAGCAAATCCTATAGAACACGGGAAACGCTGTTAGTTGGGATACATATTGTCTTTGGAGCCATGTTTCTGAAACAATATGCCGAAAGCAGTTAGTACTCTTGAGTCGTAGTAAAGGGCCAAAAGATTATTACAAACTTGTAGCATTTTTACTCAAGTTAAACTGTACTAATACTTTGGTGCCGTTAGAACCGATTTTCTGAGATTTGCACTTACTTATACATGCCTAGGACTTATATTCTTAATGCAATTCTGATTTATATGCGGATGTATCAAAATAACTATCACCTCTAAAAATTTTTGAGTTAAACAAAATATTTCAAAGTCTCAAAGATATTCTCAACATCGATCGGTTGGAATGATATAAGTGTAGACAAATTGCTGTATGCAATCAGAGAAATAACTCCAGAGACTTCCTGAGACTCTGAGCAAAATATTCCACTTTTGGACTTAGCACAGTTTCTATTTCTTTTGTTACAGAGAATCTCGAATTTCTGGACTTATAATAATTTCTATGAAATTGTGAACTTGGTTGGAAATTTACCAAACTTCGGACTTGTAATAATTACGATTTTTCCAACTAGATTAACAAATTTCACTTTCCACACTTAAAAGAAAATTTTGTCTTAGAGTATTTTTGTCTTAGCCAAAATATTCCAATTATGGACTTAGAGAGATTCTATTTCTTTTGGTGAAGGATAATTCTAACACTCTAATACTTTATAATTTTAAAATCCTTAACTTAGCGAGATTTGCATTTAGTCAAAATATTCCAATAGTGGACTTAGAGTGATTCTATTTCTTTTGACTTATAGGCAATCTCTAAAGTAGCATTGTGAATGAACTGTTAGGAAATTTCATCTCGGACAAAATATTCCACGTCTGGACTTAGAGTAATTCTATTTCTTTTGTCTCAAGAAAAATTCACTATTTTTGTACTTAGCATAATTTCATTGAAAGATTTTGGACTTAGTCAAAATTCACTAATTTTGGACTTGGTATAATTTCAATAAGAAAATTTTTTTTGACTTAGTCAAAATTTGCTAACTTTTAGTACTTAAGATAATTTTAGACTTTTTTTTCCCTAAGCCAAAATTTATTGATTTTGTACTTAGAATAATTTCATTAGAAACTTTTTGGACTTAGTCAAAATTTTCCAACTTTGGACTTAGAGTGATTCTATTTTATTTTGACTTAGAAAGTTTTTAATTCAATCTTAACTTAGAAAATCTTTTTGTTTGTATGTTCCTTACAAATACATACATAAATACAATAAACAGTTCACTCAGCAATAAGTAGGACATGAAAACTAAATTTTTACTTACTTTGTTAATGCTAACATTTTTATTTCATGTACCACCAGGATTCAGCAGTGAAAGTGAAGACAAGTTAATTACTAGTGATAGTGACCATTAGTGATATAAAAGTATAGTCAACAATATAGGCCCTATATGTACTGAATAGCACACTTTAAGAGACAAAGTTCTATAAACCAAACGCAGCAGGAGGTTGCAGCAGCCTACCTTGGGAGAGTAGGGCGTCTCTAAAAGAAGTAGCAGAAGTACTACGGAAAAGTACCCTACTGTCTTTAAATATCCGGAATCATAAATTTTTTTTACATATCGAGAAACGTATGTTTACTTAGGCTTACTAGCACATAGACTATAACCAAGTAACATAAAAGTGTGTCTACATATAGCCCAGAGTTTTTATAACCTAACAGATTACTTTTAGATAAGTTAAAAAAAAAAGTGCACTAAAATCAGTTAGATTAGTTTTCAAAAAAAGTATAAGTATTGTTTAATTCAAAGTTGATAGGCTCCTTTGAAGTTTGATTGACAACCTCCACATTATAGGTTGGCCACCTAGTGTAGGATCTCACACTTCCTCAGAGTAAACTTGCACTTGAATATTGTATTACTACTAATTATAATTAGATTACATCCGGTTAGATAATTTTGAAAACAATCTTTACGTATATAAATATAGGTATATCTAAATTGTATATCTTATTAAAGTTATAAGAATTGAAGTCATAAGTGAAGCCCCAATTTTGCGCAAATTACGTTATAGGATTGGAAGGAAACCCCTAATACAACTATAAGTAAGAGGTGGCGAGATCTTTGACATTCAGGCAAAATTGTTGCAATATTATTAGAATATAGACGATCCTTTGGGAGTGAACCTTAGTAAGTTATATTCATAATAGCCTTACAGGAATAAGTAGATCGTAGGCTATAAACACATATCCTTAGAGTGAAGTAAGAGTTCAACAAGGATTATAAATTGCTGTTTCTTTTCTCGACAACCATAATTTGCTAGGAAAGTCGACTCCTGAGCAAACTAAAAGTTAATTTGCGATAGTATATAAGCATACCCAAATTAACTCAGCTGCAAACATTACTTAGCTTAATAACCAATTTGAATAGCTAATTAGCTCAAATTGACTCCATAAATAAACCTATATAAAAGTTAAGTAGGAGTGTTTCTACAGTTGAGCTTAATTAAGGATAAGGGTGCATTAGCGCACATTTTTAGAATATCAATCAAAAGCTCACACGCACGTATATACGACGTAGAAACAACTATAGGTGAAGCTTATATCACACCCATCTATAGCTAAACACATTTTAAAGCAAAGAATTGTTAACTTAAACAGATTCTTGATTGTTTTAAACTATACCCATTATTTGTACTCCTCTCGAACTTCCGCTATTTTTATCATAAAAATAGTATAACATTCCACTGGCATCTAAAAGAACTTACAATTAGTTCTAAGACTTTACAACTATTATCATGTCATCTGCCCGCAAGCAAGGCCAGCAGGATGATGAAGCTGATAAGGAAACCACTCCTTGTCGAGGACGCTCGACAACACCTGGTATAAACACCCCTTCAGCTAATACAGACATTAGAGACTCCGATGCTTATGAGGAAATACAAATATCCAATCTAGAAGAATCAGAACAAATTGGCAAGAGGAATAGGAGCCCTGAAGAGAATGCGATATCTCTGGCCTCACTATCAACTCAAGCTAACTTATCAGATTCATGGAAAACTGTTTCCCGCAGGCGGACACAAGTAGCAGAACCAGCAGAAGAACTTCTACTCTCGCAGAAACTGAACACAATACAACTTGGTAGACCTAACACGAGTGGTTCACTTGAAGTTGGAAGGAATCTCTGCACAAACTGTACAACGAGTATAGAACACAAGAGAATCCACACCACCAACACTTCGAAATCTAAAGAGAGAAGAGCTAACTACAGAGACAGACAAATTGCCAAAATAGAGGCCATCTCAAATTATCATAGAAGAAGATCCACCGTTAAAGAAGTGGCTACAAAATCACCCAATCCCAAACCTCATCACAGGGATAACAGGGACAGGCATTTTCAGAGGAACACCAAGCGGGATTATCAGGCTTCTTATAGGTTATCACCTGGACGCTACTGTGTAGCATGTGGACAATATTCTCACAACATATCTGATGGATGTAGATTATTATGTGATGATACAGGGCGGTTATACCCAACTGTATTGACATCAGCTTTCTGTACAAACTGTTATAAGACATATGGTAAAGAGTTATACCATTCTCGACACTTATGTCCTGGAAGGCCAGCCATGATGGAATTATACCATAGTGGTAAGGTGAAACCTAGTGGTGTCTTCAGGCAAACATATGAAGATTGGGCTAAAGCCAATGCTGAGGAATCATCTAGAGATTGTAACCTCAGTGGAATTACAGCTGCCACAGCAGAAATAGTTCCCAATGAGCCTAAAGATCAAGTAAGAGATAACATTACACCAGCAAAGGAGGAAGAAAGAAAATTGTACCTTCATTGCTCTGGTTGTATGCCAGAAGAAATAGATTGTAAATATGACTATGATGTACGCATGACAGCTTTACTTGACTCAGCAACAGATAAAAACATCATATCAGCCAGGTACTATAGCAAGTTGTTCGGCATAGTAATGAACAATGATGAAAATCAGCTGGAAGAAAGTCATGATCTACCAGTTACACGTGCAGATCACAAGATTCCCGAACCCAGAGAAGTAACTCTCATGATTCGCCCCACATCATTCTCAAGCCGTCATTACCCAATTCCCTTCTCAATTGTAGCTGAAGACCATGAGGATGTCGCACCTATGATAATTGGACTAAATGGTATTAGAAGCCTACAGCTAACATGGACGCCTGTCACAGACAAATACCGGTTAGCACCGTGTTTGTATTCTATTCTTCACCCTGAAGGACCGCTGAGCAGTATCTTCTGTTCTTAACTTGAGCTCCAGCTCTGTACAGGAGTAGTTAAAAAGATCAAAGCTAAAGAAACCCAAGTGATAGTAATGAATATCAACCACTTTTTCAACCTAGCACCTGGAACACAAGTAATCCTCAGCGACGATCATATTTCAAACGAAAATGCAGGAATCAAAATCTTACCTGGACAAACACAACTCATTATCAATGATGATGGACAACTCAGTGGCAGAGCTTTAATAATCAACAACTCCGATCACACTATCACCAACACAGTTATCACTGGTTACATAGAGTCCAGCGACCAATCTATTGTCAGAGAGGTAGTCGTTGATTTTGACTTCTCAGGATCATTCATATATGGACTACCTATGCTACCAGAAGTAGACGAATCTGATGACGAATTGGATCAACTTGCCATAGCACGAAACACGCCAGCTATTAATTAGATCACTCTAGTTACTAGTAGCCAACCCAATAATACTCTTATACCAATCTGAAACACAAAATCAATTATTACATTGATTAACTTATTAAGCTGATAGATACACTTTAATTCATACAGCTATCAAGCAGGGCACTCACATATCATGAGTGATCTTAATCTGATTATCATCTTAATGCTAGATAAAAACTCCAGTCTCATCTACCCCTGAATACAGTAAATTCATTGAACACATAGATGATGATGTAGAAATTAGGTTAAGGTGTATGGTCAAGATTGAAAATTTCACACACTACTATTTCAAAAAAAAAAAGAGAGAGAAACTTGAATAGTAATATAGCTAATATTTTATGGCATAATTCTAAAATCTTCATACATTCACGTGTAGACAAAAGAAAAGGTCCTGAACAATCAACAGTGCCAAAATACCACTGGGACTTTGTCTAAAGACTATCATCACTTGTGAAGCAAACTTTACACTAAAACTCACCCTAAGACAGACAAGACAAAATTGTAAAACAAAAATATATATTAAGGACATGACCTAGATAGTACACTCCACCCCAGAAGCCCAGTATACTTAGGGAGTATCATTAAATTGATTGAACTATCTAAAAACGAAGCCAGAATTACTGAACATATATTTTGAATATTCTGAAGAAAGTTGTGGAGAATACGCACATAAAAGAAAAAAAATTTAGTTTGAGAAAATTTCACTTACCTTGAAAAGTTGTAACTTTTCCTTGGTTCTAGGTTTACATGTCTATCGCAGTATAAATTGAAAACAAGCATAGCAGTTTTCAAAAAGATATATGGACTTACAGATTTTACAAAAAAAAAACTTTTTATGCGCATATTCACAACAATAGGCATAAATGAACCAATAGCACATTCGATCTCACTTATACCTTCAGGTTGGATGAACTTTTGTCTCAATCCTAGCACAACGGTGAAACTTAGAGGACACTATGACAGTTTGGCAATTGGACCAATTTTGGTAGAATTAACTAGCACATTGACATGTAAAATAACCCTGTCAAATAAAGCTAGTACCACCTCTAGCTTTATGTAATAGTCTTATTATAAACTGCATTATTAGAACTCACAGACCACTTTTACCACCTGATCTAATCTTTATATAAGCATACAATACTATATCACTCCTGGTGATAAGATACCAAGCTTATCGTTGCATTTGCAAGCAAAGAAAAACAGTATTGAATCGCTTGAATTTAAATTTTGATTATCTCGAAAACCCTATGAATTATACTTCCCAAGTAACCTTGCAGTTAACATTAAGTCTAAGAATCACATCTCGGATACTTAACCCATCAGCCTTTAATAATGCCTGAAATATGTACCCAAAACCATGCTGCGGCAAAAGTGCATCTAATTTGTATATAATTGTGATACAGACAAAAACTATCGATTAGGATCTGTACGAACAAAACTATATCTTTAATGCTCTTATTTAAGAACACAGCAACAGTATACATTGTGATATGCCACAATTTCACCCATCAATGAATTTAGTTAAAAATCTAGTAATTAAGCAAGAACCATTGCCTACCCTCAAAGAAAATTTCAATCAAAACAAGATTAAGTTTTCCTTCTTGCATATTGTACTCAGACTTCTTTAAAACTTTAAAACTTCAGAACTCTTTAAACTTCAGAACTATAATATAACCCAAATACCAATGCATCTTGTCAACAAATGATTAACAGGTATATTACAGTTCTAACCAAATTAGATTTGAACTGCTACAACAACAACACAACTAATAATGATGCCATAAAATATTTAAGTTATAAACCATATGAACTAATTATAGCTCATACTATAAGAAGGGAACACTATTGCTCTTCTTTCCTTACGCAATATTATATGCTGTACGCAATTTTTGATGAAACAGGGATATTTAAAGGTTTAAATAATAAAACTCCCCTATATCTATTTTAAAAGATGCCAAAACCTGTTTTAATTGCTAATTAAAGATAAGATTACAACTAAAAATCACATAAAAAAAAAAAAAATATAAAGGTAAACTTACAGAAAACTCATGGAATTAACTAAATACTTTCCACGTGAGACCAATCCTAATATCACACATACCCTCTCACAGTATTAATAAATTGCAAGTTTTCAAAATAAACATGGTTGAAAGGAGATCTGATATAAATACAGACAAGTTAAATACCCTTTCAAAATCAAAAGTTTCAAACCAATTGGTTAATATTTTGACACTTTCATAGAGAATACAAAAGAGTAATTATAAAGTCTTACAATAAAGTCATGGACTAAAAGATAATTAACTAAACGAGACGCTTCCGCTTATAAGTTTGGCCAAAGCAAAATCTGCGACCAAAAATATGTGCACAGTCATCCCTTTATGCACAAATAAGCAACATAATGACTATCATTATAACAAAATGCAAATTTAATTAATACAAAGCCTATAATTCTGCACACGTACAGAATTCATATCTATAAAACATTAAACATAAATTATAATATCAAATTTCAAGAGATATAAATCAAATCCAATACCAATCACTTGCATTTCCGTTTACCCTGTAAACTCGGGAACAATATAATAGTATGTTATTCTAATCTGATAACAGAGATATCATAATTTATGTAGAATTTTCCCACTCAAGGTTATATATCCAGTGGTAAAATTTACGTCTTCTCTCTTGACAAGGGGAGACCAACCATATACAATACATGTCGACTAAATAAGTCGATCCCTTCAAAAATATTTATACACAAAAATATATAAAAGGAAAATTGTATATGTATAAGTTTTGAATCTGTACAATCTAAACAGAGTCAAACGAGTAATACAAACTGTACAAATACACGCATGTCACTGCGTAACCCAATATATACAAAATTGAGTTAAAAGTTAAAATATCTAATACTTCTATGTAAATCACACAAGCATAAAAATATTATTAGACAACCTATATATAAATGCCTTGAATTGAGATGAACTTGATTAGTTATTAAGCTTATAACCAATCTACATACAAAAAAATATGTCAAAAACTTTAATTATAGTTAGAAACCGGAAACGCCCACTCAGGATCTAGCAGTAGCGAAAGTGGGATAATAAATAGATTCTGGAAAAATAAGTTAGTTTATCATAGAACTCCAAGCAGTGAAGACCTTAACTATTAGTGTAAGTGTACCAGTCAGAAAAGTAACTTTTGATTGTGGATATAAGCATCTATTAAATAAACTTAACTGTTTAACAATGTATTCTAAGATAATATTAATAATACTAAGTACGTACTACTATAGTACAACAGCAGACACAATGACAGATTTGATACCCACTCACTATCAAAGTGGAGAATATATAGGCTACACGGCTGTAGCAATTCGATCCATTCAAGTTGATATATCTGTAGATAATACAGCGCCTGAAATAGCAATCTATGATGGCCTGAAGACTCAATTAGACATTAGCTACGATGGACGCACATTCACTTCAGCACAAACTAAACTTATAGGCAAGTTATATACCAAAAAGATTAAGGACTTGCTTAATGAAGTAATAAAACTTATCCGCAAAATCAAGGAAGCTATTGAAACAGTAACTCCTTTAATAAGTTCTAACCGCATTGAAGTGACTAATAACGTAAATAAACTTTCTTATAAGCTAGATCATGATAAGTTTGACTTTACACAGTTATTGCTTGCGGAGATAGTACCACAAATTGTAAGTGGTATAATCCTTCATGCCAAAGCAGCTAACTTTGTGCAAACAGCAGAATACTCTTATGTTGATAGCTTGAGCAACTTAGCCATCACGAACTTAGAAGATCTTAAAGCAGACTTGAACTTCAGACTTACTCTAATTCAAGATCTTGCAAAGACAGACATCACAGACTCTATTAAAACTTTTGTAAGGCAAGAACTTAACTTGGACTATACTCATAATCTTGGATTGGAAGTCCAAAGTCGTTTAAGTGGTGGTACCACATCATTCACCACTATCCTATCCATGGAATTAAGT
Source organism: Acartia tonsa (assembly GCF_053477335.1). Lineage (NCBI taxonomy): Eukaryota > Metazoa > Arthropoda > Copepoda > Calanoida > Acartiidae > Acartia > Acartia tonsa. The sequence goes on along the minus strand of NC_137262.1, from coordinate 31,799,934 downwards.
TCTGAGCCAATAAAAATCTACAGATACGCACCAATTCCTTTTGATGAGTGCTATATCGATTCCATTTATTACTTGGATAAAACCAAAAGAGTTTACAGACAATCTTATTATAACGCTTATCTACCGGTTGAAGCTGACCAGTGCCTTAAGGGACTACTTAGCGTTAATGAAACATTGATAACCAAGCACTGCCCTTTGGCAAAACAGACTTATCCCTACGCTCATGTGCAAGATGGAATTGTCTTTACTAGCTTGAGCGAAAATACTAATCGCAGTTTAGAGAATGCATCAATAACTATTACATCCACTCCTTTTATTATAACAGGAGGATCATATAATCTCACATTGGGAGATACGATCGCACAGTTCGCATTAGGATATGACCGACAGACCACGGCACGAACTTTACCATTTGCGTCAGAAGCACTGTGCCCACCAAAACCTAAAGAACCATTGACCATTAGAACTATCTTCGCTCATATAGAAGAAATAGCTATATACGTGTCAATAACAATTATCATGGTCATAATATTAGACAGGATCACTACATTCCTAGTCAGACTCTTGAAAAGAATATTAAGAGTATTTCAGAGGAGTTTGCGTATACGCGGTAGAACGCTTGTCCCTCAACGACCAGATGCACATCATCATAACCTAACGGTAATCTACGGCAGGAGAGGTCACCCCGCCGCGACTACCGCTAGTTATCGACCTAGAAACTCAAACAGAATAGTTAGATAAATATACAAGTTAACATGATTCCTATGACTTAACTTCTAATGCATCCAGATGGAAAGACTAACGGACATTCCCAATGACATAAAAGACCTTGCCAAACGGAAAATATAATACTCTCGTAGTTACCTATACAATATTGTACTTGTATTCTTGTACGTTTCTTATAAAAATCTCCACGTTATTATTATATGAGTTATCTAAAAGGGTAATGATAGAAACGGTAAGAAAATAAACCACATATATAGTAACTATGATACCAAAAGAACATAGTAGGTAATATTATTACTCATTTTAATTGTTATAAAATAAGCAAACTTTAAAACTAGGCTAAACGCTTCATAAAGGTAACAATTTAATTTAATTATTATTACTACTAACGTGACAAACAAACAAGTAACGCTTATAGAGTAAGCTACGTAATTTTACACAACATATGTTAAACCAATAATTAACAAAGTATGTATGTTACTTAAAAATCTCTATATTTATTTTTTAACAAAAGTAGATAATCTTTAGAAAAAGTATAAAAATTTGACAAATATTTCTCTTTGGTGAAAATTATAAAGTTAAGACAATTTCGAAAACAGAATATAAACTTTCATTTAACAAAAATCGTTGGAAAACAAAATTGTGATAATAAGAAAGATTTCTGACAAGTTTTAACAAATTTAGTTAATATTTTTTTTGGACTTAAGCTGTATATTGGCACATAAGAAAAATTCCGAGATCATTAAAAATAATTGAGCAATAAATGCAAAAACTTATATATATATATAGGCACACAACCTATCAACGACTCTACTTGAATCAGGAAAATTCTATTTGGTGGAAATAAAAATTTAGATTTAACTTTAATGACAGGCCTAAGAAAATTTTACCCCGAAACTTAAGTTTTACGGCTATTGTTACAGGGATGTAAAGTTCCATAGTTTTGAAGAGGAATGATATATATTCTAAACCTTAATAAGTTAAATAATCTTCCTTAATAAAATTACCCGATCAATGTAACTACTCTAATTGCTCAAATATTAAAATTTACAAACAGTCTTTACATATCTCTCTTATAAGTACTTGAATAAGCATATTTGAATAGCTTTGTCTAACGTCAGTCCTTCAGTCTACTTAGATATTGATTACAAAAAAATATACGCTATTTACAGGTCCTCTATATATATCACAGCACAATTAAAATTCACGATTAATGCACAGGGATGGATATAAATGAAATTTAGAGAAAAGGTACTGAGGCGCAAGCTCGATTAAATATCTATATACATAACCCTTAAAAGCTAACAAGAATGAATAAATTGTGATATGAGGCTGAAAATTAAAATTGTTAATATAATATTGAGAAAAGAAATTTAGTTCAACTATGACGAAAGTAATTAAGATTACACGAAGTTTTAAATTAGGGGAAAAGGAAATACAACCTTATACCATTATTTCCTTACATACTAAGTTCCTTACAAGCTAACATGTAATGATATAACAAAATAACAATGGTGTAAATTATTTGGTCTTGTACAGTATGAAAGTCATAATGTCTAATATTTTACTGAATAGTAATCACTATTTTGACTAGTTACATAGATTAAGAATTTTTGTCACACGTGTCTGAGCAGTCTTTGTCTAATAAAATTTACAATGTCTATGACCAAGCTAACATTCGCCACTTCAACGCGTACGCTTAGGGCCGGCAGAACCCCGTCGCCGAGGGACACCTTCAGCATCGGACTCCTCTCTGCTGTTATCCGACGAACGCGCAACTGAGGTCAGGCTAGCAGTCTCTGAGGCAGTCTCTGGTGGAAGAGATGGGGTGGGAGTCTCGACTGTAAGACGCAACCGCTCTAAACCCCCAACCATTCTCTCTGGCAATGGGAACCGAATCTCACTACCCATGGAACCGAACTGGCTGGATGGTATATCGATCTCGAACACGTTCACCAGAGGAAGGGTATTTTCCGCTTCCTAAAATAGGGAAGTAAATATTAGTTAAAATAGAAAATCTTAACAAATAATCAGGGAGAAATATAATAATGTTTACCCATATAGATAATTGAGCAGCCTTGATACTTTTAGAAAATTTTTATTAACTCCGCTAAAGTCATGATGCTAACCAATGGAACGGGAATAGCACCATGATTAAAATAACTTATTGTATATACGCATAGCTAAAGTCACCAAATTCTTTACCTCAAGTCACGTAGTTTTGGCGACTAATAATATTAAACGAATGTAGCAAACTTACCGCTGAAAGGTCCGCTGCAGATGGGGAATCAATTCGACTCAAGCATAGGGATGAACTATAGCTGGATCCTTCTGCAGACCCTCCAGAACTGGGTGGGCTAAACCTTAGCATGTTTGTATAGTGTTCCTCCAGATTGACTGAGTTGGTCGCCTAAAATATAATAAATCTTATTAGTTTAATCGCAATACCAACAATGAGTCTAGGAAAATCAGGAAATGAGAATGCCTAAAATCCTGTAAAGCTATATGATTAGGTAGCAATTCAACCCACTTTATACTAGAATTAAAATCTTAGATCGGTTCAAAAATGCTTATGCAACCATACATTTTAAGATTAATATTCTACCAATAAAAGAATTTTAGTTGCAAATACCTCTAGATACGTGTACAAATGTACAGCCTCTTTCTGAAAATTAATAGAAAACTAAAGCATGGATACTTACATGTAAACGCTCTGTTTGATCAACGATAAACGGACGGAAGCCAGGACTTCCCGTCGAGGTTTCCAAGCCCGCAGGCACATTTCTTCCAGTAACCCGATCCTCAGTGGCAGACAAACAGTGTACGGCAAACAGGCCAATTCTGGACCTTACTTCTGCTGGAGTCGATGGACTAGCAGAGGGAGCCTAAAACAAAAGGAAAACATTAAAGTCTTGATCTAACATTTAAACCCCCAATGAGAAACGTACGGCACGAGCAAACTCTTAACCTTCCTAGAGGGAAATAATATTAGGTTGCTACTTAAGATTTTAGTAAATGTTAACTGGTATCTCAACTTAATTGCGGTAACCGAGCGGATTTCTCTGGCGACATAAAACGACGACAAACGGTGAGCGATATATATGGAAGAGCCGAAAGTCAACGTTGAGGAAGTGAGAATAGGACAGAACAACCCTGCAACAACATGATGCTTTATTAGACAAAACGGGTGGCTAGAAAAAAAAAATTTATACAAAACAAAAAAAAGAAATATACAACAGAAGAAAACTCACCTGTGTATCCGACAGAATATCATCAATCTCAGAGGACGCGGCTTCATACATGGTGTCCGACGGCTCCGCAGTTGGCAACATAGCCCCAGATCTAGTCCTGTTGGTCCTGTTACTGCAGTGAAGAAGCTCAATGGTCCTGACGCCTATGTTTCGGAGGCGCGTACATACATCTCTTATCCAGCGAGCCAGCGACCTGTCTGAGGTGTTGTCAATACGTGTTAGAGTCTCAAGCCCTAGAGCACCGAAGAAGACCACTATGAGAGCACATGAAAACAAGCCTAAACCCAACAACATGTTAATTAAGCCATCCATGTTGAATGTGTCCAGACTCGTCTTCTGGTCTCTCCCCAACTCGGCAGACCCAGAATCACCTCCGGCAACATCGTCACCAATGTCACCGCAGGAGTTCTGCATCACCGAATTGAGGAGAGACCAGATGATTTGTATCGTTCTACTAAGCATCAGTGAGAGATGCTCGTTGCCGAACATCTCCCCTTGATCCCTTTCGGACTCTACAGTACTTGTACCCCCATAGTCATCGACATCAGCAAGGCTTGGCATCCCAGACTGGTCGCTGTACACTGAACTCGAGTCGTCTAAGGAGTTTTCAAGAAACGAGGAATTGGCAAGAGTGGCCGCAGCCGCCCTCATTGATTCCTCGAATCTTTCCTTAATATTCTGATGCGCGTCCAGGCTGTCAGGCACATACATTATAAGCAAATGTAAATTTAAAACAGAGGACTAGTGATTCTGAAAGGCAATATAGTAAAGTTGATTTTATGAAAAAGACTGTACACACGAATGTTTTTTTTTGTATTTTAAGCAACTATGGTTGAACCTCCTAACCATTAAACTTTGATTTATCATCTAAAAGTAAAATTCTTTAAGTTAAAGAATATGTAATTAATTTTACATGATTCAACGCTTGAAAATAGCTATCGTTAAGCTATTCAAACATTAAAACCTTGTTTTATTAGATTCAATTAAGTTAAAGAATACGTAATTAATTTTACATGATTCAATGCTTAAAAATAGCTATCGCTGAGCTATCAAAAACATATTCATTATGATGTATTAAGCAATTAAAAACTTATATACTAGCTAAATCTGAGTATCCTCACTGATGTTTTAAAAACACTTTCGATAAAGCTAGCTAAATATAATTTTTGTAAGCGACCATTTTTTTATAATATGGTTGAGTTACTCGTAACGTAAATAATCTATCAATTAGCGTCATTATAATTGAATTAAGCAAAAAGAAAATCTTATTTTAAAACCTATAGTAAAATTGTTTTAGAAGATTTGAATCAGGACTCAATAAGTTTTGATTATGAAAAGGGAACGCTGTAATCAAAAGTTAAAACGAATAGAATGATGGAACATATCTGTGTCAATATAAGTTTTGTTTACGATGAACGAATTTAACTTTTGCAGACGGAAAACGTAAACAAAACAAGGTACGTCAATTTACCTGATGACTCAGATATGTCCTATCAAAACTACAAATATTATATAGAACAAAATTGTCATATATTGAAGATGTACCCATATTGCTTCAAACCCACTTTCGTTTAAAAATACAGTGATAAAGGTCTTATCGACGAAGAAAAATAAGATTCTTGAGTCTTAAATAGTGGCTAACGAATGCAATAATGAGCATATCAACAATCTATAACATAAAAGCATTCATATAAAACAAACGGGTTACTATATTTTATCACTTTTATATAAATTCTCTTGGAATTTAGCGGTAAAATTAAACACTCGAACGCAAGCTCCGCTCGCAAAGACAATTATTATATAAATGAGCATAATTACTGGGCCGCCAGCTTTTTATAACCTCGCTCAAATCCAACCCCTATCACTTTTGACCGCCCAAACATAAACAAAGGGTTGACAACTTATTGTTACGTAAAATTTAATTACGGACGTCGAACGATATATTTTATAGATATTAAGTCTAAAAGGTACACTTGATAGCGACGTAATGTAAGATATTAGTCTTTAAAATGATTAAAATTTATTCATGTTAAAAATAACATAAATACAGCTAATACCAACAATGGTATAAACCATATGTACATATACAAAATATACAAACAAAGGGTTACCAACTATTGTTAGTAAAAACTTATATTTTTACATACATACGAGTAATGTAACCAAAGAAAATAATACAATATGTAAATACTAATTGTACTTATACATTTTTATATAAAATATTGTTTATATTCAGGAAACAGTTATATTTAACAGAAATAGAGATAACTAACCAATCCATTATAGGTCTATCTGTAACGAAAGAATTTCTAGAATATCCCAGGGATAAAAGGATTAATAAAAGATTATTAAAACTTCTTTTGTTTAGATTACCATAGCCAGGATACCCCAAGGAACCGGTTGGAGCACGCGCACTAACTCTTTTTAGGATCTACCATGGACCAGCCTGGAGATAACCTAGATGATCATGGAGTATTGGAGCCCTGCCACCACCCTACCTTGGACGGATTGCGGTTGTGTTCCTGTCAACACCTTGACACTATAGACGAGAACAACAACATCATCACCACACCAGAGTACGATGGATTCTCAGAGAACCTGTCCATCACCATCAGGAATTTCTTGTTAAATACAGCCCTGACTACCAGAAAAGATAGTAGAGTGGAGACCGATAGTGACACTAGCTCCAGCAGCACACTGTCCCTCTCTACCAAAGACCTCAACCAACTCTACTATGACCTGGAAAATCACTCAATCACCTTGGACGAGAATGGAAACGAGGTAGCACAAGTGGACGCCCTTGGCTACATATCTACCTCACCCCCAACCTCAACCTACACTTCGAACGAGAGCACTTCACCACCTAGTTCATCATCAGAAGAAGCTGAACTATCCAGAACAACCAACGCAAAAACATTTATTGATGTGACAATGTTAGATAAAACTAAACCCCTCAAGAAAAGAATGTATTCTATTTGGGAGGTTTATCATCTTGTATACCCAGCTATGAAAATACGCAAATCATACTTTCTTAATGGAAAGCGTATTTAACTTAGCTTGGAATACATTTATAGTTTATTATATATGCCTATATACTGGGACTACTAAACTTTTTCTTTTTCTCTTTTTTCTTTTTTAACAACTTACCCCCATTGGAGATGCGATCCTCAATTTTCAAATTCTTTGAACGTACATATGAGACTTTTACAGAAATGCTTCGCATCCACAACTATCTATCTATGCTTGATATAGAATCAACACTTTATAGATCATATTATGAACCTTTGATTGACACGTGCCCTGCAATTAACTAGTAGCACTCAGGGGCAAGACACAATTACTTTAGCTAGGCCCAAGGCATTATTTGTATCAATTTATGCATTCATAGGCCTGTCTCTACCTATATGACACCAAATACGGGTAACGACAGCCTATTCATGGTAATCTGTATGTGATTTGCTAATAGTATATGTTTATTAAAGATATTATGTTTATAGTTAATGTAATCATATAAACAACCAGTACATATATGTATGCCTACAACCATGCCTGATTTACGTCACATATTAACACACAGATATTTAATTGCACAGACAAACACTAAAATCCTGGTCCAGAGCTAATGTTATAGCATGTACCTCTTGAATTTATTCAGTTATTTACTAACTCTCCTACCATCAACTTCTCTTTCTGGCTTTAAAAGGTAATGACTTAGTTGTTTGGCATGCATTGTAGTTTAAATTTAGGCCCCTTAGTACTTAGCATGAATTGAGCTCAGGCCTTATGTTAGAACTCTAACACTTAGCACAATTCACTGCTTGGGACTTAGGGCACATTTCTGTCCTACTCTACTTATAATTTTAACACTTATCCTGTAAATATTTTCATACTTAACATATGCACTTGTAATATAAATACACTTTATAAAAACATTTTCCTTCCTTAATACTTAATATACTTATATAATTCTGATCGAATATCAAAACCAACCATTTATTCTTAGGTTAAAGCAACATAATACTTCGCGTGGGTCTTTTGTTGAGCTTCCACCAGCTCAACCAAATTCGTATTATACTTGTGGGAATAGAGGGTTAAGCATTCTAAACAAACGAACCGACGATGAGAATGTCTATGTGTATTGCATTAAAATTAGGTTTTAGTAGTACTCATAGAAGAGCGGTCTCCATACCTAAATATGGACAAACGCCCCATTCGCACACACATGTCAAATCTTTAGAAAAAAGTAGATGAAACCTAAATCTTGATGTTATTGTGAAATAATAAAAACTATAGAAGCCAAACCTTTAAAGTCATACACATATGAAAGTAAAGAAATTACTGGACACTAAGCCCTTTAGAAATGTTGAATTAGGTATACAATTTTTACAAATATCATACATCCCGTAATTGCTATAAACAAAGAAAATAAGACATTATTTATTCATTTAAGGTTCTTAGTAGCATAACTACTCTTTAAATGGGATATGTCTAACGTCTTCTTGGCTGAACAATTAATTTTATGTATAGATTTTAATAAGATAATAATGAATTACTAAAACATATTAACATTTATTAAGTAATTTGATGACTTTTGACTCCCAATCCATAGATTTTATGTGTTTTTCATACTAACATATTGTTCTCTTGTAATGCTGCAATACTTATGGACATAATTGTTTGTTTTGTTGAATTTTTCTGTATGGGTATACCCAACAATTAACAGTGTGACATCTTTTTGAACAAAGGAATGTAGAAAATAATTAATTCAATAAATATAAAATATTAAACATATATTACAATTATTATCATTTAGAAAACAGAAAGAAAATTTCAAAGACAGGGACATAATTTAAAGTAAAACAAATAACAAATTTGTTCAAATGTAGAACAGCAATAATATCATACAAGTATTTTTAAAAATTAATATGTTTAAATCCAAAATTGCTGTAATTGTTGTAAAACACGGTTGAGATTGTATGTATGATGCTTAATATCTCTAGAAAGGCTTAACTTCTATGACAAATATCAAAGAAGTTTTGTATTAGTACCTGGCAGAGGGTTTCAGCAACTTTTAAAATGTGTTTTAAATTTTCTTTGAAGTACTTTTGCCAATTCTTCTGTTTTTTTAAGTTTACCCGAACAAATAATCCAAAATACAAAAAATAACAATTCTTCTTTAGAAATTACGCTATGTTCTTCACAATAAATATCCATATATTGCTTGAAAGCCTTAGAGAAAGTATATCGCGTGCCCCGCAGAAGTGCAGCCCCCGGTTGGTGTCTACATATCATTAAAATTATTATAACATAAATGAAAGTTCTTAAATTTATATAAAAGTAACAGGATGTCTGATTGTATTTATGTTTGTAGCTTAAAATCTCTCTAACAGCCTTCCTTCTAAGAAATATAGCCCATTTGAAATAAACACCCCCCCCCCCCTCTCAAAGTTTATCCATGTTTTTTTTGTATATTTAATTTTTCTAACTTCAAGTATTTTTGTATCTATATTCAATATAGCAGGGATTTTATTAACTGTATCCTAAAAAAACCTTTTTTCTGGATGGACTAGGACATTATCAGAACAAAATTAAATATCATATTATCTGAATATCTAAAAATTGAATTGGAGGCAATATAGATTATCTTCAAGTGCAATATCCCTATAATTTTAAAGAAATTGCAAGATTTTAGTTTATCTTAATAGCTCTAATGAAATGGGCCTAATAAAAAAGATCCTATCAATCGTAAATCAAAACTTTCTAATTAGTAAGAATTAAGACAAATTTTGGACAAAATGACAATTTTAGCAAAGAAGTAAAAAAAACAAGGTACAATTATGCCCAATTGTAATTAAGTATGTTATAGATAAAAAATGTCTTTCTCAATTTTATAAGTCTATTCCTCCCTAGTGCACTTATAAAGAGAATGACGAATGGACGAAAAGATATTGTTAGTTATAGAGTAGCTTGGCCACTAAAAAAGAAAGAACTGAAACGTTATGTAATGTTTATTGTTTAATAGTTGATTCTATAGTTAATATTTTCCATGTTATAACAGTGGCGACAGAGTAGGTGTATTTTTGTGTTACATTATTGGAACTGCCACTTACATTCAGGGGCTCTGTAATTTAAGAAAGTGGGAGGGGAGAGGATTCGGAAAAAAGCTTATGCAAGACTTAATGTTACAAAAAAAGCCTAAAACCACCCCGGAACCTAACTGAATCTTTGCTACAATTTCAATCAATTAATTGATGCTGTGGTTAGCTAGATCTTAATGGACAGAAAAAAACGTACTTCTTTAAAATAAAATGGTTGGAACATTTTATATATAAAAAAGACTAAAGAATTGGCTTTTAATGTGTTAATTTCAAGATATTTGCTTGCCATACAAACCATTTGACAGCAGGAGTCCAACCAACAAAACTGGAAATAAAAAAACCTGGAATTTAATATTTGATTTTAGGTTGTGATAAGGTTTTATAATTTATGGGATGCTTTCTTCAGATATATTAAATAAAAGATATCACTTAGACCCACTCTATGGATGGAATTACTGAAAAGTATATATAATTTTTAGGATAATCCTTATGGCTGCATAGTTGAAGGGTATGTAAACCTATTTGTAGGTTACTTCATATATTTTGTTGTTATCTTTTTTTCATTTACAAAACTTGTTAAAAGTTTGTAAATTGTGCGTGTTACTTAGATTCTTTAAAACTGTAAGACAAGGTCTACAATTTACAGGGAAGTTTGTAATTGTCCTAAGTATGGTTTAGTCTATTTCTTTGTTTGGATTTATTAGTATTGACGTAAAAAACAAAGCTTTTCTTAAAACCTTAACTACTACAAATGAATCTGCTTTTATTGCTGCACTTCTTATGGATATGATAAACCTTGATTTGTCTATGCTTTCATTGTCTAATTTTAAAAGTTTTTAAGGGAGGGAGTAGTAAGATAATATCAAATTGAATTCAAGAAATTATAAAAACTTTGTTCATCCTAAGTACTAGTCATTTATATGTGTTCAAATCAAGTTTTCAGTATATTTGATAAAGTGTGGAGTGGACATTTCTGAAAACAAATATTTTCTACATATAAATTGTGACCTTGTGTAAGACAATAATCAATGAAATTACCCATACTCAACTATAAAAAATTAACTAATACACAAAAAAATGCACCATATTTGCTTTATATTTTGCTCATTTTTTGTCTTCTTCTCTTTTAAGTATTACATTTACCGAATAAACACACACTGAATTATGAGTTTGATGCAGTTATAAATCAATGAAAAAAATTCTCCTTGTCTTATTTAATTTTGATATGTTAAAGATATTGTTTGGATTGAAATGAAAATAATTTCTCACATATACATCGAAATATTTGTAATATTGTTTTATTTTTCATTGGTCTATCTGACTTTTTTGGTGGAAAATTCAGTTAAACTTTTCATTGTTTTAAAGAAAAAAGATTGATAGACTAAGATGAAAAAAAAAGATAAATTGAAAGTGAGAAAATTATAGATAAATGGATATTAAAAATGATTAAAAGATATGGAGATAAGATAAACCAAGTCATCCATAAACATCTAAAAAGGGTTTCAAATATTTTTAGTTTTAATAACAAGGTCAGATAAATGCAGGGATCTTATGAGATAAGACAAAGTTAGATAAATTGATGTACTACCCCAATAACGAAAGAGAAAATCATCTCTTGTGTAGAATGAAATTATTGGTGAAAAAGTTTGAACAAGGAAAGTTTTTAATCGAATGAATGAGATATTGTGTTTATAACATTTTTGGGGTTGGTATAATTTACAGTACAATGTTCCATCCCTCCCAAGAAAAACATATCTAAATACAAAGTAGCTTGGTGTCTGTCCGTCTTTCCGTCTGTCTGTCCATCCCTTAAGATCTCAGTAACCACTGAACCGATCGGATTCTACTCTTCAGGGTATAAACCTTTCGGTCCTGTGGTGGTTTTATAGCTATTTTCTTGGGGGTGGGACACCCCTTACCCCCCCTAAAAACAAATAATCCCTACCCATTTTTTGTTTATGGGGAAGTTAGTTCATTTAAAACTACTAGCAGCACCAGTAATTTTTATTTCTTTTCTATTTTTTTTATTTACCTCTTGGGGCAAAGCCCCTAGAGGCTAGGGGTGAAATTTCTATTTATAATATTGAATAGTGGAACTTTGTGTTGCAAAAGCTAAATATTTATAAAACTGGCGAATTGATTCGGTTGTACTTTGCAGGGAAGCGTACTATGAATATATAAATGGTTTTAGGCTATTTTATATCATAACTTTAACTTATTTTAGTTACAAGTAACAAAAGAAAAAAAAAGACATTAGCAATGTACATTCATTTTTTTTGCTTAATTTTTATCAACAACTTTTGAAGTTTATTAAAGAAAATAAAGCTGTGGATTTACCAAACAATTCCCTAAATAAAGTGTTTCTAATGACTGACTAAACTTTTTACTATAAGTCAGGGATTAGTTTCCTGATAAACAAATAGTTAAAGGAACATTGTTGATAGTATTATTACTTTAATGAAAACTGATGAAAGGTTAAAGATGTTTTTAGAAATAAATTTGAACGTTTTACTTTATCTCTCTTTTTTCTCATTTCTTTCATATACTTTGCCTTTTCTGTTATACTGTTAAATTTTTAGATGGATTGTCCAAAATTTGTGTCTAAAATTACAAGCTGGATGTTACTAGCCTGCCAGTATAATCATACCCCTCCGCTGATGAATTACCACTAATTTTTCCTAAGCTTTAATTGCCATTAAAATGGGAGGAAGTTTTCAGGTTATATAAAGGGAAGGAGAACTTTAATTCTAGATAATTTAATGTTAGACAAACCATAAGCAGTTCAAACAAGCAATCTAAATATTCTAGCGATATGTGTAATGCTTCTAGTAGTTTCATGTGTTGGAATTCTAGTAATTTTTACCTAATTTCTAAGCGTTATAAAGTACTCTGCAAAGGTATCTAAATATTGCTATGCACATTTAAGACTTCAAGGCAAAGGTCGAACAATCATGCATGGTATTAATAGTTAGTGGGTCTGTAATGCTACACATAGAAGATTAATCAATAGACCAATATTTTTCGAATATAAATCTACTTCTGATAATAATATTTTTAGAAAACCGCGTTGTGTTATAATACATACCAGGTTCCTAAAGAAAGCTATACATCATGATAAATAGGTTAAAACCAGCTATATCTACAGTGTTTTTGTAGAGAAAACCGCTACAAACCCCGTATCATACGATGCTTAAAAGTTATGTATGCACATAAAACAACAAAAATATTGATGTTTTAAGAGTTTTTGGTTTATTAATTGTTAAAAATCAGTTTTTTAAACAATTTCTCAGAGTTCCTAAAAAAAATTGAACAATCGATCCAGCCAAGATCTTACATGACATAGAGACACGCAAACATACAGAAATTAAAGAACTTTATTAATTTTAGCGCCATTGTTTAAACACTCCAATAGGCGAAATTTGTAAAGGGTGGACAAAAATCGGCTTGATGCAGGAGGGGAAGGGAGGCGAGGGGCGGGGTGGTTAGGTATTCCTAAATTATAGACTTGTGAGGTTTGAAAACAATAATTTTATATCCATTCTGGTATATACCCTCCCCTAACTTCATTTGTGATATTATTATATAGACAGTCTATTCATAATATCTATCTATTCATTAGATATTTTCTCTTTTCTTTAGTATCTATTTTCTCTTTTTTTATTATCTATTATTGTCTCTTTGATTTTCCTTCTGATTTTCTCTTTTACTCTATGTTTTTTCTTTTTTTATACCATAGGCTAAGCCTCTGCAGGCACTTGAAGAAAGGGGTAGAGGGACCCTCCAAGTTCGAAAAGAAAAATAAATGTGTCATATTTTTCTACGAACGATTTATCTTTGACGGGTGGTCGTACCCTCCCCCAAAATAGTTATAAACCATCCTTGAGCATATGAAACGCTACATTGTTAAGGAGAACCATCAGTCCAGCAAATTGTGAGATCTTTCGGTAAAGACAAACAGACACACACACACGAACAAAAATCATGTTACTTTTAAATAAGGTTTTAAATTTTACAACCCTAAGCCACAAAAATCTTTACTCTTTAAAATTTGAAATAATAGAAGCTTTATATAAAAGAGTAATAAAACTAAATCAAAATTTGAATTGTGTATCATGTCTTAACTATCAGATTTCAAGTGCTAGACAAAACATACAAAGATTTATAGAACTTGCAAAGAAAAGTTTTCCAGTGTGGCTTCGAAACCGATTATTATCCGCTGGATTAGAACCGGTTCTACGCAATACTGAAAAATTATTAATAGTATTGTATCATATCCAGTTTTCTACGAAAATAAAAATGTATTATCATAAGATTAAAGCAGTTTTTTTAGCCCGTGCCTTCGGCATATCGGTGCTACAAAACTGGTTTTAAATTTATAATTGTACAATTTTATATCCGCGGAAAGCTGTTTATAATACGATGCAATATGTAACTATTAATATCTTAGAAACTTAATTTAAATTTGTATCTTAAGCCTCTCTTTATTTTTTGGTAACTTTTAAGCCAGTATTTCTTTTTGGACTAAACAAAAATATTTTAATGCAGAATGATTGAATTGTCCTATTGAATTTAATCTCAGCAGCTTGTTTCTTATTAGGCATTATTTAGTGATTTTGCCCCTAGCATCTAGGGAATTTGTATAAGAAAGGGAAAGGGATAAAAAAAGCCTAAAATATCATAAAAAAACTATTTAGAGATGAAATAGCTTAAAACAATAACAGGAGCTATGTTAAGCTTCCTTAAATTAGTGAACTCAAATGGTTCGGTGGTTAACTAGCTCATAATGGACAGATCAACAGAAGAAAAAGTTTACAGGATCCCTCAAAGTTAGAGTTGGCTTAAAAATCGTCCAAACCAAATATCCTAGGTTAATATTAAAAACCTTAAGTTTAACTATTAAAGACGTTGAATTATGAGACATGTTACAAACTCAGACTTGTCAAATTAATTTTTAAAAACTTTAACATCATACATATGTTAGTTTTATATAAAATTTTCTTTTGTTCTTTTAAATTGTAAGTTTTTGTTATCACAGTTGCGTTGAAGTTAAGATTTTAGAGGATGGTTATTTTCCAATTGATTACTATGCATATAACAAATAAATGTTCGGATGATGATTCCTGTAACAGTTAGGTACAATTTTGAAAGCAAATTAACTATAATTTGTTACCAGAAAGTTTGTAGGTCCATTTCAAATCATTCTAATTTTTAGCTTTTCTTCCGAACCTTTTTTGTAATTATGATATTCATCTGGTTTTAAGAGAAATGATTCCTAGGACAATAAGGTACAATATTTAAAGCAAAGAATCTCTGAAATCAAGTCATAAAAATGTAAGTATGTCCTTTATTACATCCATAAATTTAAAGGCATTGTATTATTTTTATGTAAATTTAAATGTTCATAATAACTATTTATTTAAGCACCTCGCCGCTGTGATATTGGATTACTTTTCCATTAAATATTATTATATTATTGAAAACAAACCTTAATTTAGGAATTATTCTGGATAATTTGTCATTTGCAATTGGACAGCAACGTTTTAAGTCAACAGCAAAGTGTTTATACAATACAGACCAAAAACAGCAATGGGGAAATATATGAAAAATATAAAAGTAGCAATAAATCTGCCTAAAGTCAGTCCGACTGCTATTTATGTTTTATGCTTAATTTTGCCCCAAATTGATGGAGATGTAGATAAGAAGTTTCATAATTCTATATTTTATAGTAGCCGTGAAAATTCCCCAAAACGTTTCAGACAGATGGAAATATGGACATTGCAAATAAAGAGTAGCTTCGCTTTTTTGCTTTACGTATATTATACATATTTTATTTTAACTTTTAAACATTAAACAGGAAGATTTACAATGTTGAATTTCAATTAGGATATGTTTTTTTGTTCTAGTTTTATATCATATAAGATATATTATTGGAAAAAAAGTTTCATAAAGCATGATCCAAAAGTCTTATAATTTTAATTTTAATATTGTTAAATATCTGTTTTTGCTATCTATATTTGTAATTTTTTGCTGTTGTTGGTGCTAATTTCGTTTTTTTTTCAGTTTTTACAAAAACATCATTCTACCAATCCAATTACGAAGGGATTAAGGGAATCTGTTTGTAGTAAGCAAAATTGAAATTTGGTTGTAAGGTCCTACAAAATTACAAAAATAATAATTTTCAGTCTGAATAATAATATAGCAAGGGAATGTAGGCACTTAATGAAATCTATAATAAGGTCAATTTGAATACTCTAAATAAAGTTTATTGCATCGTGAATTTACAAAAAGGTGGAAATAAATGAAGTATTTTGAGAAAACTGTATTGACTCACTACTTCACGAGCATCTAGGGGCTCTTTATTCGAGTAGGGGTAGCCTAAAACTATCACAAGACTTGAATCTTATAATAAAATAGTATAAAGCCATCCCTTGACCTATATAAAACTTCCCTGTAATGTAGAATTCAATCGGTTAAACGGTTATTAAAATTTTAACAAACAACAATTAAACCTTACCATTTTATATGATAGGATGAATAGTTTGTTATTTCTAGGCACTTCCAAATTACAGGAGCTTTGGTGCAAAATTCAAGCCAAGTTTAGAGAAGGAGACATTTATGACAAACCATAGGCCTTATGGTTTGGTACATTTTGTTACGGAAAAGACAACATACTCTTTCATTGCAGGGGCTTTGTAAGAAAGCCCTTACTTATTATGTTACTGATTAACAGTTGTATGAGAGCCACAACAATTCTTAATATAGAATTATAGAAAATAACCAAATATTTAGTCTTACTGTTGGTCACCTAGAAATTGGATAAAATTAGCCAACGTTGTGGTTTCAATCACACACAGTAAAAAATCCAATATAGAAAAGAATTTAAATTATTTCAACTGTTTGCTAATACTGTCAATGTCTGGTATACCTGTTAAACTTTGGTGCTATTATTATCCTATTATATAAAGAAACAGGTTGTTTTGATTAAAGCTAAAAAACTCTAAAATTCGGGTTCGAATTTCACAGAATGTCTATGGGATGGTTTTAGTATATTTTTCTTACCTTCCCCACCTCCCCTAACCTAGGTTAGGGGCGAAGCACCTAGTAAAGATATAAGACTATAGTCCCTCCCTCCCACTCCCTCCATCCGAGTCATAATGCTAAATCTATAATCATTTGGCCGATATAGGTGTCTAGTCTTAACAGACGAGAAAGACTAAACTACATAACTTTTGAGGAAGACGATTCCCTTTTCTCCCATTTCTTTTAAAGAGATTTTCTTCCCCCCTTCTCTTTTTTTCCTTTATATGACGTCATATAGGAATCGTCTTCCTTAAAAGTGACACATAAGTTATGTAGTTTAGTCTTTCTCGTCAAAACATCTAAAGATGGACTTGAGTTCTACGTAAATATTATAAAAATAAGCCCTTCTCTATATAGATCACTAGCTGCTTCGTCCCTAACTTCTAGCCTAAAACCATACCACAACAATTTTGAAGCTTTCCTAAAAAAGTTCAATGTTTTGTGACACCACTCTAAGTCAACACAAAGCTTTAGGTTAAATAGGGTGACTGTTACGGCATAACTATAAGTGTTATGACACACGCTGTCATACCTAAATCTGTACTTAGATCTATACAGATTTGAATATTTACATTCCAGAAATATAAATTTTAATTAACTAACATTTCTTTTTTAATCCTTTAATATATTTTTTATGAAATTAACAACACTCGTCCGGGACGTCCAAGCTTTTTATTTTAAAGGGGGTTAAAAGAGTAGTTTCAAAGGTTTGAGGGAGATAATCTAAAGTAATTTTGGAAATTTGGAAGGGGATAAAATGAGCGGTTTCAATGTTTGAGGGGGTAAATACCACCTCCCCCCTCTTTGACACCCCTGGAGATTGTAGTGGTTCAAACTAGTCACCAAAGTTTTATAAACACGTTTTCTTATTCGTTGGCCTAGCAACTTTAAGGACTTTTATTGAATTTGATTATTATTTGTCCATCATAATTCTCATCATTAAATTTATCGGCCATTGTCTTATATCTTAAGATCCCTGCTTTGAAAGGGCTCTTTGGTTATTGGTTCCTCTAAGGGCTTTAGTTAGAGGGGGGGAGGGGTGTATGCGGGCAATAACCTACAGTAGAAATTAGTTGTTTTTTTTAAACCCATTCAAAATCAGCATTTTTGGATATTTCGCTTCTAGTTATAAAATAATCCTTGTCCATCATTATAAATCTAATATAAGATAATAACTACGTGAGGCGATAAATAAGTAATGTATCAAATCTTAAAAGTAATCATTTGTAAAACTAGGGAAGATACGTTATAGCTTTAATAATATATCAGTATATAGAATACTATAATTATACTTTAATTTTTCATCTTTTCTAAGCTTTTGCAGTGAAGATTATGAAACTCATATAAATAAAAACGAGATAATAACTTACGATTATCAATCAAGGGATCTAAATGGACAAGACAATGGACGATACATTAATGTAAGTTCACAATAATGATATAAAAATTACCCATTCTGTAGATTACAATTATTGGCTAAAACGTTTGGACACTCAATTAATTGGACCAACTAATCAAAATTCAATAAAAGACCCCAAAGTTACTCAGCCAACAATGAGAAAACGTTGTTATAAAATATAAGATGAGTCTTCCTATTATATCAAATGGAAATTTATTGACTACACTGTTATAACCTTAAAATTAGAAAACCTGAACGTGTTATAGGAAGTGATTCAACTTTCTGATAAGAATTAATAGGAAAAAAATAGTTGTAGGAAAAAAGTCCTTAGAGAAAAATCTTTTTAACAATATAGATAATTTATACTAAAGATCTTTTTCTATTTTGAATTAGCTAAAATAATTTTTTCTTTAGTGGTAGTAAATCCCACTTTAATCTTAGTTATTTTCAAATAGTACAATTGTTTTTTAAAGAGTAACTTAGATTATAAAGATTATACTTTAATAACAAAAATTAGAAAAAAAAGCACGTTACTACCTAGAAACTATAAGTAGCACAGCTAGTCTACAATGGACCATATTCTACAGACTGTCAAAATTTCATAACATAAACATGCTTGAATAGAAAAGATCATTTGTATTTGGTTAAATGATATGTTTAAAAATCTTTGGCTGTTCTTTATATATTACTTTATACAATAAACTAGCGGCTAGGGACACTTGAGGAGGGGAGAGTCGCATTTGATAACCGAATTTATTATTTTAGATTTTAAAAGAAAAAGTAAAAAAAAATGTTGGGGGGAGAATTTTTTTTGGGGGGTGGGGGGTTCCCATTTTTAATTTTAGTTAAAAGAAATTAAAAAAAATTGAGGGAGGGGATAATTTATTTCTAGGGCCGATTTCTCTTGGGAGTGTGGTGGTACCCTACCCCAAAATAGTTACAAACCTTCTCGGGACCTATGAGAAGCTACCCTGTCAAGGAGAACCCGATCGTTCAGCGGTTAGCAAGATCATTCGGTACAAACAAACAGACAAACAGACAAAGATCCTTTTACTTTATTATAAGGATGTATAAGCATAGATGTATTATTCAGACAACTACCAGGCCAAAATGGTGGAGACCCTTCTCGTCTGTTAGCAAATTGAATTATGTTCTTTTGTAGGGACTCGACTATGATTATATTTCCAACGCTATTATCTGATTCCAAAGACCCATTACAAAATAGGGACAGGAACTCCGCCATGTGGGCAGAGTTTCGTGCTTTCTCTATTTCTTTACTTTTATACCTTACAGAACATTTGAAAAATGTACTATTATTGTGTTGCAGATAACGTTTGTTTTACATCTAATACATTTTTATTCTATTTTGGCTTCGCTACTTATGTAAGTTCATCGTTATTGAAATCTGAAGAAGCTATATTTATCATATTAGAAACGTGAAGAAATAATGAACTTAGGAATTTTCTCCATTAATGAAGTTTTTTTTTGGAGAATGATTAGACGCGTTTTTTAACCAAAATAATGTTAGGCTACAAATTTTAATACAAGGAATATAAAAGTGTTCCTATAATATAGCCAGTAGCGTACACAGCGTGGGGTATATTACTGACAAAAAAAGAGGGGTGTTATGGGGCCTTAACTTCATATAATATGCTTAAATATGTAGATTTATTCAGACGGACATACAGTTGTGGAAAAAACACATTAACCTGCAGCTTTAGAAATTGCTAAGTCATGACTTAAAAGCAAAGATCAAGCAAGAGTTGGTTTTCTGTAAATTGATATCAATTGATTTTCCAGTCCATAAGACGATTAAATTTAAAAGTAAATCTATATTTTTAAAAGTTCACATTGCTAAAATTTAACCATTTTGTAAAAACTCTACTGGGACAAAATTATAGGTTCAGGCACTCTTTTCTCATATAGATATATGGAGGGGGGTTGGAAGGGAGCTTATTTTTTTTCCAGTCAATCGGGTTGGTACAATGATTGGTTGTTTTGAACAAAATAACCTCCAATTATAGCCCCTGTGCAGAACTTTAACAGGATGGATGCATTAGGAGATGGATAACATTTTTCATATGATAACAGCACTTATAACACTTTTCTGCGTCAAAGCAAAAGACGTTTTTTTTCAGACGGGTAACATTAAAAATAGAAGTAAGAAACGCCTTGACCTATTGACAGAATCAATCTATTACTCTGCAAAAAGATTGTACATTAATGAAAATGTTGTGCAATAAAAGGGCTCATTTTATAAAGCATTTTTCAATGCAGTTATGAAAAACCACCTTTAAGGATGATGGCTTTAATAAAAGCAGGGAGGAAAAAGAGAAATTTATCTACACTTCTCTCTTTCCTCTGAGCTTTTCAAACTAAATACTAATAGATTGTGGTGTATGATTAACATACTGTCCATTGCCCTATCCCTATAATCCTGAATATAACATAATATTATCCTTTATATATTCCTTAACGTATTTTTTTTTTTAAATATTAAATTAGTAATGATCATCATAACTTTAAACTTATGTGTAGCTACTCTATAATTTACTCCCATTATTGTTTTCTGTCTGGTTATATTATCTTTATAGTAGAAGTTTTATCAATCTTCTTAAGGCATAATATATTATTGGGATTAACCTTACCTCTTCCAAAAATAGACTTTAACCACTCCATCATCAAAACGTATCATTCCTAATTTAATGAACATTGAAGAGAATTAAACTTATTTTAAGGGGATTGATTGATCCCCCCAAGAATCTGCAAATAAATAATAAGATTTCTTAAAATTAAAGACATAGCAGTTCAGTAATTTAAGTGTTTTTTTTTGTTATTGCATCGTATTATATACAGATTTCAGTGGATATTAAAATAAAATTTGGTTATTAGCCTCATAATTTTTATTTCTTTATTCGTGAATCCAATGCTATAAACGATTTCTCAGTATGGCCGAGAACAGGTTTATCCGTTTTGAATCTATACTGGATGCTACAGTATCCAAATCGTCCTTGTTTCCGTAATGTACCAAAAGTATAGGCTAGATGGGCTAGGGGGGAGGGAAGAAGCCTAATTTTCTTGACATAAATTGCCGGGTGTAATATTAAATGAATCAAAGAAAACGTTAAGTTTTAAAGAATAGATATTTAAGACTAGCATTTTTTTTATTAGCGGAGCTACTTTATAACTATGATGTGTCTGTTTAAATGACCTACTATAACTTTCTTAATATTGACGTTTTCATTGACGAAAACAAAAACTCATGTTTTTTCAATGTGTGTGGATTAGAACTTCTACTCAGCAATACTAAAATCATCTATAGCATCGTATCGAATTTTCCACAATTATTAAAGTAATAATCATAATATTATTACCCTAGGGGATAACAAAACTGGTTTTAATCTTATAATTTTTCATTTTGATATCAGCGAAAGCTGTCTATAATACGATGTTATAAACAACTATTAAGGTTAACATTTATTTTAATTAATTCTGAACAGTTTTGCCCTAGTTACATCAAGAATGAACATGTATAGAGAAGTTTGTTATTAATGAATTAGGCTTTATGTCCAAACTCTAAATAATTACTACTTTCAGGGGGTATATTTGCAATTGTACATTTCCTTCTCTTGATTATGTTTAATTACTAGGCCTACTAATATACTTCCACACAGGACATAGGTATAGTTTTTACAATAAACAATTATAAATTACTATTTTTAAAATTTTGACCTATCGACCTACATTCAGATACTTTTTTTCTGCTATGGCTGCTTCAAATATAGAGTATGAGTTGCGTATTGTTGACTTCCGAATGGCTGAAAATAAAAAAAGGTTTTGCTAGTTAATGAAAAGTATTTTTGACTGAATTTATTTTTATAATCTGCAACTTTTGGATTCTATTTTTTAGTGATAATTAGTTGCCTTTCTGTTCTTCAAAACATGAAGCTGAAGATTTGTAAATATTAGATAGAATAATTATATAAACTGAGGCACCAAGCATTACAATTTTTCCACGATTTTTTTTCTGAATCCTTGGACTTTGTCCATTTTTGTATGTATCTCCTGATTAATGATGATTACTCTTATACAAAGCAGTTAAGTGTTTCTACCCTCATTATTTATAAAACAAATAATTCTACATTTAAATAAAGACAAAGACAATTATTTCTATAGATACAGAAAGATACAGACTTTTTAAATTGAAGAAAGTGTAGTACAGTAGTAATTCTTAAACAATACTTCTATATTTTCTAGGTCCTAGCAGGCAGGTTTTAAGCTATTATTTGAATAACCCACTAGTAATATCTGTTGTTTTATAGAAACATCCTGTTTTTGTTTCGAGTCCAAAACGTTGGTTTATTCATTTATCATATAGAGAATTAATTTGCTTACATTAAATTACAATCTTTTGCCACTTTTTTTCTCAGGTTTTAAGTTGATGGAACTAAGGTTTGCAGTTAGGATATGGGTGATATTCAGTGGGGCACTCTTATTGCCCCCCCTCCCCCAAAGAAAAAAAAATATGTTTTCATTAATTCCTATAGTAAATGTACTTTTTGGCCAGTAATTTGTATGATATCCAAATTATATAGAAATGGTTAGAAATCAACCATATTTTACATCAAGGTTTCGTGAATTTTTGGTTTGACCATTACAAATGGTTACTTTCCTTTAGTTTTTAATTGTTAGATCAAACTTTTTTTGCCTTAGTAAAAATGAGGTTCATTAGAAGAAAAGGACAAATAAAGAAAAAATAGATTATATATATTCCTAATTTTAATTTCAAGATTCGTATTTAAGAATTAAAATTTGAAATCAAACTTAATTGATTTATCTGTTCCAAACTAAATAATTCTATTATATAAAGTACAATTTTTTTGGTCTGAAGCTTAATGTTTCATTAACAACAGAAAATTTAAAAAAAGAGTTCTACTTCTACTTACAATGGAAGCTTCGCATGGGTTCAGTTATGGTTTTAAGCTATTTTAATTTTGATTTTAGCCTTGGGAGGGTTTTAAGCCATTTTTCTGCCTTATTATTATTTTGAATTATAGACCCCTAGATGATCTAAATTTATCAAAATTATATAATAATTCTAATTTCTATTTTTGGACAAATTTTTAAGACCCCAATCCTTTCGGAAATAAGCTTAGCATCCAAAAAAATCTATCAAAAGGTTCCGAATCAGTATTGCTGGAATTTTGAAGCCCTAATTATTCTTAACAACAATAGAGAGCCAGGAAATAGATTTTGAATAAGAAAGTATTAGTACTACTAATCAGGATCGAAGAATATGCGATTAAACTCCAATCTATCATGGAATACAAAAGACCAAAGGTGTTAAAAGGAAGTATTAAGTGGTTCCCAACATCCTTTAACATCACAGTACCAAGTAAGGCTATTCATAACTAAAAGTCTACTGTGACGCCGCAATAATAAATCTATATAATTTTATGATTAGGAATATTCAATATAAATAGACAATAAACTCTCTTCCTGTACAAGATATTAGAGCTATATCAGACATTTCAGGCTATATACAATCATATTTTGAAGATAAAAATATCAATTAAAATTGTTCAAATCAAATCAAATGATTGAAATTCAGAAAAAAATGCATGAATTAAGGAAATATATTAATGATAGTCTGGGCCTGTTTTAGATCAAGGAATTTCTTTTAATTT
Organism: Acartia tonsa; assembly: GCF_053477335.1. Taxonomy (NCBI): domain Eukaryota; kingdom Metazoa; phylum Arthropoda; class Copepoda; order Calanoida; family Acartiidae; genus Acartia; species Acartia tonsa. Next base: position 31,775,693 of record NC_137262.1, on the reverse strand, counting down.
AGACGCCTGCCATATATTTTATTCTAAAGCCTATGATACCTAAAAATTTATGACATAGAAAAGCTTTATTTTTATAAATAACATTATTTAAAGCTATCTCAATTTTATTAGTCTATTGTACCAATACAAATGCTATGTAAGGAACCAAATATAAAAGGTGTTGATAGTCAGGGGAAGGAAAGGGTGGAGGATTATTGGGGAATTTAAAAAGTCCTACTGAGATATTAAATAAACTTTGCCACGGACTCAGTTGGCCGACATAGCAGAGCTTACGACAGAGCTTTATAGATAACCTATAAATACAATATTAATTTTATAAAAATGAGGAAACTTAGAAACTGGAATAAATATAATCACTATAAAGACAAAACATTTTCTTCTTCATTATCTTTCATTTAGTTGCCTAGCCAATTAATAAATGGTTTGCAATCAGTTCGTTTGTCTTTACATCCTAATATGTTTGCAAAAAAAATTAAACTGTTTTTATTCAAATAAGCAAAGATAGACTGATAATAGTTATTTATCGCATTGTATTATAGACAGCTTTCCGATAGGCTAACATAACTGGTTTTGATTTTATAATTTTTTTTTTTGATATTCGTGGAAAAATTGTTTGTAATACGATGCTATACATGATTTTTCAGTATTGCGGAGAACCAGTTTCGAAGCCGCAATGGAAAAAAGTTTATTGATCTATTGACAATTACTGCATTGCTATCCTTTTTCGCATGTACATTTTGTTGGATTTGGTTGCTGTGCTTCTTGTAAACATAATTCCCTTATTTTGTTGTAAATAACAAATTAAACTTACACAAACAATTGTAATAGAAAAACCGAAATTTTTATGACCTCAATTAAAGAATAAATCATTAAAAGGGAAACCTTAAAGAAAAAGAAAATTATTAATTAATTTTTATGATGCTGGGCTTAATGTAATAAAAACTAGAAAGAATCCTAAGACAGAGATAGGAAAACCGAGAATATTTTTGCATTATTTTTTTTGCCAGTCAAACAAAATCTGCATGTTGTTTTTTGCTAGTGTAGATAATCTGGTCCTAAAAGTGTAAAATAAAATGCGGAAAAACAAAATATATTCAGGCAATCACTTTTTATGTGCAGATGTCTTATCTGTATTCAAAATAGATATGATTATTATTAAGATCAATTAACTTATAAGACAAAATTACCTAACTTTTATGTTGTCCCCTCTAAAGTCTCTACGTTGTTTGGAGGCCAAGGTGTTTTTTTACGTTTCCACATCCCTATTCCATGAGGAACTTTTTATTTCGTTTACCCTTTACTCTTAGCATCCACCCCCTCCTACCCGTCCCCCTAGTATCGCAATAGGACTCTGATAAGAGTTTATATAACAATGGACAACTATTTTTGGACACCCCATCCATTGACAATAGACCGGAATAGATATTTCTAATTCTATTTCATTCAATTAGATTAAATTTCAGATTGGTTACGTGGACATTGTATCTTTTTCATCACAAAATTATTAATTTTCAATCCTTTTCAGTGTCATATTTTTTAATCTTCCTATGAATTGAATATTTTGATAAACAATTAAATTAGGAATTTTATGTTGGTTGTGTAAGGTTTAAATAACTGTGTGAATCTACGTTTTTAAAAATTAGATCAAATAATATGCATAAGATACTTTTTTGTTGTTTTGCTTATATATTTTTTAAAAATATTTCTTTAATAGAGTAAAAAACCCAAATAAAGTCTTTTCATGGGACTAACTTTATATACGAAGCTTTTCTATAATTAGGGTAGGTCCTTACGTCCGTCCATCACAGATGAATACCTTTTTTTTTTGTTAATTTAGGCATGTTAAAATTGTCCTATCGATTTCAAACTTTGCATGGTGATTCCTTTAGTAGTTAGATACGATTTAGAATGCGTAGCAACTCTATAATCATTACAGGAATGTCCGTACGTCCATTTTAAACATGTTGATTTTTTTACTTTTTTAACAACAAATTTTTATGTGATCAAATCATCCGATTGATCTGATTTTTGATATGTTGATTCCTTGCACAAAAAAGTATAATTTTTATAAGCGAAGCAACTCTATAATCAAAACCTAAAAATGTAAGTATGTCCATAAACATTATCTTGTATTAAGCTTTTTTTCAACAAATTTACTTACAATTTTGCTTCGACTCTTATACATTTATATTCTGATTATTCCGTTCTGTCACTATATAAGTGTTAATGTCCTACCGTTTCAGTGCTTCGCTTTAACAGTATCTTTAATTAAATTTGAATAATTAATCTTCCTTTCTTGGACATTTCTTGATTTAAAATCACTAAATCTATATGTAAAAAATTTAGGATCATGGAAAGAAAACAAAGTCATTCCTAATTAGGACAGAAGTCACTGGAAATTGATCTAAGGAAGGCTACTTATGTCCTTCATCTAACAAAATCTAACTTAAGGGGGGTGACTTATATCCTTTGTCTGACAAATTCTTACATCAGGAAGGCTGCTTATGTCCTTCATCTTGCAAAACATAGCAAATTCTTGCAAAACATAGCAAATTCTTGGAAAACTTAGCTTTTCTGTCCTTCACATAGCTAATTCTTGCAAAACATAGCAAATTCTTACAAAACATAGCAAATTCTTACAAAACATAGCAAATTCTTGCAAAACATAGCAAATTCTTGCAAAACATAGCAAATTCTTGGAAAAATTAGCTTTTCTGTCCTTCACATAGCAAATTCTTGCAAAACATAGCAAATTCTTGCAAAACATTGCAAATTCTTACAAAACATAGCAAATTCTTGCAAATCATAGCAAATTCTTACAAAACATAGCAAATTCTTGCAAAACATAGCAAATTCTTACAAAACATAGCAAATTCTTGGAAAACTTAGCTTTTCTGTCCTTCACATAGCTAATTCTTGCAAAACATAGCAAATTCTTACAAAATATAGCAAATTCTTGCAAAACATAGCAAATTCTTACAAAACATAGCAAATTCTTGCAAAACATAGCAAATTCTTACAAAACATAGCAAATTCTTGGAAAACTTAGCTTTTCTGTCCTTCACATAGCTAGTTCTTGCAAAACATAGCAAATTCTTGCAAAACATTGCAAATTCTTACATAACATAGCAAATTCTTGCAAAACATAGCAAATTCTTGGAAAACTTAGCTTTTCTGTCCTTCACATAGCTAATTCTTGCAAAACATAGCAAATTCTTACAAAACATAGCAAATTCTTGCAAAACATTGCAAATTCTTACAAAACATAGCAAATTCTTGCAAAACATAGCAAATTCTTGCAAAACATAGCAAATTCTTGGAAAACTTAGCTTTTCTGTCCTTCAAATAGCTAATTCTTGCAAAACATAGCAAATTCTTACAAAACATAGCAAATTCTTACAAAACATAGCAAATTCTTTCAAAACATAGCAAATTCTTGCAAAACATAGCAAATTCTTGCAAAACATAGCAAATTCTTGGAAAACTTAGCTTTTCTGTCCTTCACATAGCAAATTCTTGCAAAACATAGCAAATTCTTGCAAAACATTACAAATTCTTACAAAACATAGCAAATTCTTGCAAATCATAGCAAATTCTTACAAAACATAGCAAATTCTTGCAAAACATAGCAAATTCTTACAAAACATAGCAAATTCTTGGAAAACTTAGCTTTTCTGTCCTTCACATAGCAAATTCTTACAAAACATAGCAAATTCTTGCAAAACATTGCAAATTCTTACAAAACATAGCAAATTCTTGCAAAACATAGCAAATTCTTGCAAAACATAGCAAATTCTTGCAAAACATAGCAAATTCTTGGAAAACTTAGCTTTTCTGTCCTTCACATAGCTAATTCTAGCAAAACATAGCAAATTCTTACAAAACATTGCAAATTCTTACAAAACATAGCAAATTCTTGCAAATCATAGCAAATTCTTACAAAACATAGCAAATTCTTGCAAAACATAGCAAATTCTTACAAAACATAGCAAATTCTTGGAAAACTTAGCTTTTCTGTCCTTCACATAGCAAATTCTTACAAAACATAGCAAATTCTTGCAAAACATTGCAAATTCTTACAAAACATAGCAAATTCTTGCAAAACATAGCAAATTCTTGCAAAACATAGCAAATTCTTGCAAAACATAGCAAATTCTTGCAAAACATAGCAAATTCTTGGAAAACTTAGCTTTTCTGTCCTTCACATAGCTAATTCTTGCAAAACATAGCAAATTCTTACAAAACATAGCAAATTCTTGCAAAACATAGCAAATTCTTACAAAACATAGCAAATTCTTAGAAAACTTAGCTTTTTTGTCCTTCACATAGCAAATTCTTGCAAAACATAGCAAATTCTTGCAAAACATAGCAAATTCTTGCAAAATATAGCAAATTCTTGCAAAACATAGCAAATTCTTGCAAAACATTGCAAATTCTTACAAAACATAGCAAATTCTTGCAAAACATAGCAAATTCTTACAAAACATAGCAAATTCTTAGAAAACTTAGCTTTTTTGTCCTTCACATAGCAAATTCTTGCAAAACATAGCAAATTCTTGCAAAACATAGCAAATTCTTGCAAAATATAGCAAATTCTTGCAAAACATAGCAAATTCTTGCAAAACATTGCAAATTCTTACAAAACATAGCAAATTCTTGCAAAACATAGCAAATTCTTACAAAACATAGCAAATTCTTGCAAAACTTAGCTTTTCTGTCCTTCACATAGCTAATTCTTGCAAAACATAGCAAATTCTTACAAAAAATAGCAAATTCTTGCAAAACATAGCAAATTCTTGCAAAACATAGCAAATTCTTGCAAAACATTGCAAATTCTTACAAAACATAGCAAATTCTTGCAAAACACAGCAAATTCTTGGAAAACTTAGCTTTTCTGTCCTTCACATAGCTAATTCTTACAAAACATAGCAAATTCTTACAAAACATAGCAAATTCTTACAAAACATAGCAAATTCTTGCAAAACATAGCAAATTCTTGCAATAAGGGTCCCAAACTCAAAAACAAATTTTCAGCGCGATCCGACCACCGGTTCTTGAGATACGGTGACCTGGTGTCCTTGGTATCGACTGTAAGATTTGGGAAATGGTTCGAATCCTTAGTAAATTTGGCTAAGTCCAAAAATATTTTGACACTTAGTCAAATTTTTGAAGAAAAAATACCCAGGTGACACCAAGCGTACCTACTGAGAGGACACCAGGTGTCAAAGTGTCAAAAATTTTTTGGACTTAGCCAAATTTACTAAGGATTCGAACCATTTCCCAAATCTTACAGTCGGTAACAAGGACACCAGGTCACCGTATCTCAAGAACCGGTGGTCGGATCGCGCTGAAAATTTGTTTTTGAGTTTGGGACCCTTATTGCAAGAATTTGCTATGTTTTGCAAGAATTTGCTATGTTTTGTAAGAATTTGCTATGTTTTGTAAGAATTTGCTATGTTTTGTAAGAATTAGCTATGTGAAGGACAGAAAAGCTAAGTTTTGCAAGAATTTGCTATGTTTTGCAAGAATTTGCTATGTTTTGCAAGAATTTGCTATGTTTTGCAAGAATTTGCTATGTTTTGCAAGAATTTGCTATGTTTTGTAAGAATTTGCTATGTTTTGCAAGAATTAGCTATGTGAAGGACAGAAAAGCTAAGTTTTGCAAGAATTTGCTATGTTTTGCAAGAATTTGCTATGTTTTGCAAGAATTTGCTATGTTTTGCAAGAATTTGCTATGTTTTGCAAGAATTTGCTATGTTTTGCAAGAATTAGCTATGTGAAGGACAGAAAAGCTAAGTTTTCCAAGAATTTGCTATGTTTTGCAAGAATTTGCTATGTTTTGCAAGAATTTACTATGTTTTGTAAGAATTTGCTATGTTTTGCAAGAATTTGCTATGTGAAGGTCAGAAAAGCTAAGTTTTCCAAGAATTTGCTATGTTTTGCAAGAATTTGCTATGTTTTGCAAGAATTTGCTATGTTTTGCAAGAATTTGCTATGTTTTGCAAGAATTTGCTATGTTCTGCAAGAATTTGCTATGTTTTGTAAGAATTTGCAATGTTTTGCAAGAATTTGCTATGTTTTGCAAGAATTAGCTATGTGAAGGACAGAAAAGCTAAGTTTTGCAAGAATTTGCTATGTTTTGCAAGAATTTGCTATGTTTTGCAAGAATTTGCTATGTTTTGCAAGAATTTGCTATGTTTTGCAAGAATTTGCTATGTTTTGCAAGAATTAGCTATGTGAAGGTCAGAAAAGCTAAGTTTTCCAAGAATTTGCTATGTTTTGCAAGAATTTGCTATATTTTGCAAGAATTTGCTATGTTTTGCAAGAATTTGCTATGTTTTGTAAGAATTTGCAATGTTTTGCAAGAATTTGCTATGTGAAGGACAGAAAAGCTAAGTTTTCTAAGAATTTGCTATGTTTTGTAAGAATTTGTTATGTTTTGCAAGAATTTGCTATGTTTTGTAAGAATTTGCTATGTTTTGCAAGAATTAGCTATGTGAAGGACAGAAAAGCTAAGTTTTGCAAGAATTTGCTATGTTTTGCAAGAATTTGCTATGTTTTGCAAGAATTTGCTATGTTTTGCAAGAATTTGTTATGTTTTGCAAGAATTTGCTATGTTTTGCAAGAATTTGCTATGTTTTGTAAGAATTTGCAATGTTTTGCAAGAATTTGCTATGTTTTGCAAGAATTTGCTATGTTTTGCAAGAATTAGCTATGTGAAGGACAGAAAAATAAGTTTTGCAAGAATTTGCTATGTTTTGCAAGAAATTGCTATTTTTTGCAAGAATTTGCTATGTTTTGCAAGAATTTGCTATGTTTTGTAAGAATTTGCTATGTTTTGCAAGAATTAGCTATGTGAAGGTCAGAAAAGCTAAGTTTTCCAAGAATTTGCTATGTTTTGCAAGAATTTGCTATGTTTTGCAAGAATTTGCTATGTTTTGCAAGAATTTGCTATGTTTTGTAAGAATTTGCAATGTTTTGCAAGAATTTGCTATGTGAAGGACAGAAAAGCTAAGTTTTCTAAGAATTTGCTATGTTTTGTAAGAATTTGCTATGTTTTGCAAGAATTTGCTATGTTTTGTAAGAATTTGCTATGTTTTGCAAGAATTAGCTATGTGAAGGACAGAAAAGCTAAGTTTTCCAAGAATTTGCTATATTTTGTAAGAATTTGCTATGTTTTGTAAGAATTTGCAGTGTTTTGCAAGAATTTGCTATGTTTTGTAAGAATTTGCTATGTTTTGCAAGAATTTGCTATGTTTTGCAAGAATTTGCTATGTTTTGTAAGAATTTGCTATGTTTTGCAAGAATTAGCTATGTGAAGGACAGAAAAGCTAAGTTTTCCAAGAATTTGCTATGTTTTGTAAGAATTTGCTATGTTTTGCAAGACTTTGCTATGTTTTGTAAGAATTTGCTATGTTTTGCAAGAATTTGCTATGTTTTGTAAGAATTTGCAATGTTTTGCAAGAATTTGCTATGTTTTGTAAGAATTTGCTATGTTTTGCAAGAATTAGCTATGTGAAGGACTGAAAAGCTAAGTTTTCCAAGAATTTGCTAGGTTTTGCAATAATTTGCTATGTTTTGCAAGAATTTGCTATGTTTTGCAAGAATTTGCTATGTTTTGCAAGAATTAGCTATGTGAAGGACAGAAAAGCTAAGTTTTATAAGAATTTGCTATGTTTTGCAAGAATTTGCTATGTTTTGCAAGAATTTGCTATGTTTTGCAAGAATTTGCTATGTTTTGCAAGAATTTGCTATGTGAAGGACAGAAAAGCTAAGTTTTCTAAGAATTTGCTATGTTTTGTAAGAATTTGCTATGTTTTGCAAGAATTTGCTATGTTTTGTAAGAATTTGCTATGTTTTGCAAGAATTAGCTATGTGAAGGACAGAAAAGCTAAGTTTTCCAAGAATCTGCTATGTTTTGCAAGAATTTGCTATGTTTTGCAAGAATTTGCTATGTTTTGCAAGAATTTGCTATGTTTTGTAAGAATTTGCTATGTTTTGCAAGAATTTGCTATGTTTTGTAAGAATTTGCTAGATTTTGCAAGAATTAGCTATGTGAAGGACAGAAAGGCTAAGTTTTCTAATATTTTGCTATGTGTTGGATTAAAAAGCTAGGTTTTGTGAGGTGAAGGGAGGCTACTTATGTCCTCAATCTTGCAAAATCTTTGTTAAGGGAGGCATGTTATGCCCTTCATCTAACAAATTCTCACTTGAGGAAGGCTACTTATGTCCTTCCTAGGAAGGTGACTTCTGTCCTAATTTAGGAATGACTTTGTTTTCTTTCCATGATCCAAAATTTATAATTAAAAAAAAATAATAGCTTATTAACAATTTTTTAATATTTGAAAAAAAGCATACTTTTTTGAGTAATGGGCTTAATCTTCTATGGCATAATAGCCAAAAACCTAACTGGGTCGAAAACAAAGCTTCCTTTAAAAAAATCTTACTGAAAACACACGAACATACTCACAAATTGTAGTTTAAATAATCCAATTGCAATTTTTCTTATTTTATAGTTACATTTATCCAAAATAATCTTTCGAATTCAAATTGCAGCCATTTAAATTAATAGAAAACTTGAATTGAAAATTTATAAAACGATGGAATATGCCAATGACATCTAAACTTTTTTGCCATTTACATTTCCGCAGGATAAAATTAGCATTTAGGTTTAAATATTGTATATTTTCTCTAATAATAGTTAATTATCACATCGTATTAGACAGCTTTCTAGGGATATTAAAATTTAAAAATATGTATTGAACCTGTGGCTAACAAAACTGGTATCTATTTTATGATTTCTTTTTATTTTGATATTTGTAGAAAATTGTCTGTAATAAGATGCTATGCATGAGTTTTCAATATGGCTGAGAACTGGTTCTAACCCAGCAGATATTAATTAGTTTTGAAGCCATACTGGAAAAATAGGTATTTTTTAGTAGCCATAGACGTTTGATACTAATAAATAAGATTTTGTCTTAATCTTTTTTCTTTTTTCCCATACTTTAGAAATTTTAGAAATAAGACCTAATCCTGTAAAAAGAAGTGTCCTGCAGTGTCTTTATTTTGATAGATTAACCCTGGGAGATAAATTCCTTTTTAGTTTTTATATCCTTCATATCACAAAGATATTTACATTTATTCAACAAAACAATTCAAATCAGTAGCAAATAAATCTTAAATAGGTTTAATTAAATCTACTTCTATTTGGTCTAGGAGCAATGTTGGTGTTTTGGGTCAATTTTAAAAAGTTCATTCCAAATATTCATTTAGATTGAAAAAAATTGTTGGTAGAGTATTTTTTCTTCCATTAATTATCCCTATCATTGCTGTTACATTGTTTTACAATAGATTTGTGAATACCTATTTCCCCTATAAAGGTTTTAAACCACGACGTGAGATAGTGAGAATATTAGATTATATTGTCACAGCAGCTATGTGAAAATTAAAGATGTTTCTAAGGTCTTTTGTGGCAATTATTTTCGCATCTCAGTTCAGTTTTTATGTCTTGAGATATGGGCATGATACACAAAATTACACTTACTATAGATTACATCTAGTGGTTGAAATGTTTGGACACGCATCCAATGAACCAACCCATAAAAATTGAATAAAAGACCCAAAAGTTGCCAACGAATAAGAAAAAAATGAGGACCACAGTAATAAACAGCCCAATGTTCCATCCCTCCATACTGGTTCTTGCTAACTAAATTGACATTCTCCTGACAAAGCAGCAGTGATTGTTTCATAGTATAACTGTAGAAACCGCTATTATTCTATTTTGTATAGAAGATTACAGCTACTAATATTACATGACACATTATACTAACTAAATCTCTTATATAGTATTCACAATAATCATAGACAGATAAAAGTGCTTCCTAAAAACTACCAGAGAAAATATCTTTAAAAAGCAACTTAAAGTGCTTAATTAAAATTACGTCATATAATACAAATGACCGATGATAGGTCAGTTTACATTGTAATTGGCCAATGGTAAAATGTATACTGGCCTATGATTGTTCATTTTTATTGTATGACGTCATTTCTTATTAGGCACTATAAGCAGCTTCCATAAATGGTAATTAGTTGCATCTTTTTATGGGCATGGCATTTCCCTCATCTTACTATTGATGTCACATGCCAGAGATGTAAACAACTTCTTTGGTAGGAAATGTTGTGTTCTACAGTAAAATTAGTTAAAATGTCTGAACACTTATAAATAAGAACTAATCTGAATACTCTCAGCATCCAACTAGAAGTAGCTTGGCTGCGTCGTTTAAGGAAATCAGAACAAATAATCTGATAATATAAATAGTAGAACAGGGCTGACCAATATGTTGTATCATTAACGTCCATTAACATTCAGACAACCAACCGTTTGATTGTAACGCCTTTGTTTTGAAGTTTATTGCATTATGTAAATTTCAAAGTCCTGGGTCTGACATAGCAGAAGTACAAATTGTTTTACATAATACTTGTCCCTGTTACTGGTGGAATATAGGGAAAAACAGGATTAAATGGATCTATCTGTTGGATATTGTTGGCATACCAATATTTCTAGAGGTGGGAAATAAAAGAAAAAGCCTTAGCAAAATTAGGTTTACCTTGAAAATTCATACTTATATTTGTTCTTTGTAGTTTAACTTTCTTTTCTACAGTATAAAGTAAAAAACAACCATAATTTTGACCAAATGCATTGTTTATGCATTAAAAATTAAACATTAGTTTGTAATTTTTACCAAGGCCAAAAAATGATTCAAATTTAAGAAAAACCAAGTAGTTAAGTACAAAATTGTTGATGGATGAAGAAAGTAAAAGAGCAAATAAAAAAAAACATAAAAGTCACAAAAACTTTTTTATATAAAAAAGATATGTATTGATCGACAGACTGACGGAACAAGTAAACAATGTACTGGATTCATATTTATATACGAAATATTAACAATAATACCAGCAGTCTATCTAGAATAGCAGCCGAGAAATGAACATTTCCTTCTAAATCTTTTTTAATGACGGACGAACAGACATTTCTAATTATAGACTAACTTTGCTACTAAAAAAATAATAACGCTTTCTTTTAATATATATTTAACTTAACTTGCTTATCTTTATCAAATCAAAGATTTTTCTTTTTTTGTTTTGGTTTAAAATTAACTGTCTTGTTTTACACTACTCGTTTTACTAACAAAATTACTCTAAAATCGGGATATGTCCGTATGTCCTTCTGGCAGAATATCAAATTCAGTGATTTACTGACAAAACCTGTTACTAAAATAACAATTTTGATTAAATAATAATGGTAACTTATTTCTGATTTTTTAAGGATATTATTTTACTTGTATATATTTAACTATAAATAATCGGTAATATTATTTAAGCTTTATTTTTACTTTTTTTTGTTTGTTATAAATGCGGTTTTTATGAAAAGCAATGACAATAATTAAGAGATAGAAATAGAAAAAAACTATTGAATATTAGGAAATAAAGGACTATTATGTAGGGGGACTTAACAACTATTACAACTATCTATTTATCCATCTCTCTCGGTCTTTTATTTGATATTTTACAACTTATTCTATTTATCTATTCAGATTTCCTTTTCAACATTGTAGTTGCCTCAATAGATTATTATTTTAAAGAGTAGACATTTTATTAGTTTGAATTAGAATTCAAATTAAATAAAATATCGGACCACTTTTAAGCTAAATTGCCAGTCAAAAATATATTTTTTTTATGCGACTTATTTAGAATATTCTATATCAATATCTTAAGAGAGAGAATAGAAAACAAAGAGTGTTAATTTAATCTACGACCCTTTATTACCCATGACTATTATTTCTCTTAATATATTAGCTACTGAAGGCAGAATTTTACTATTACGTGATGAGATAAAGATTGATTTATCAACATTGTCATATCACTGTTAATAGCTTTATACAGATTAATCACAAAACCTCTTAATTAATTATTAATTTGACTTCAAATGACATAGTAAGAAAATAACCCCCTCAAAAAATCTAAGCTGCCGGGACTTCAATAATTAAAACATATACATCTTATAACAATGATATTTAAGTCCACAAGAAGTAAAACATAACAAGCTAACTAAAGCAACAAACTTTAATAAATTAATACATAATTACACCCTACTAAACCATCAAAAAACTGATAAATCAAATATTGATATGTTAAACTCGTGTGCAGTTCAATAAACTAAGTAAAGTTTTTCTGAATGTCGAACTGTAGATAAAACATACGTGCATCTTAGCTATTCAAAAGCCATGCTTATAAAATTACTCTATGGCCTGACTAAAGCAGTAAGTAGTGCTTTCCCAGCCGCTATCAGTGGTAACAGTTGAGTTGTAAACTTGGATTTACACAACACAGATATACAATCTCTTTCAACAAATATTCAATACTTTAAAAGGATGTTCATACAATGTACACAAACATATTTTGCCAGATTTTTTACAACCTAATAATAATTATTTTGATTCAAAAATCTTTAACACAAAATTTTAGATTATTTTTTGAAAGAAGCACTTTTCCTGTATGGCTTCGAAACTGATTAATATCTGCTTCATTAGAACCGATTCTCAGCCATACTGAAAAATCAAGAACAGCATCTTTTTACAGTCAATATTTTACAAATAACAAAACTAGTTATGATCTTATAATTTTTCATTTTCATATCCGCGGAAAGCTGTCTATAATACGATGAATCAAACAACTATACTATCATCTTATCCATTAAAAAAACATTAATATGATAGAATGCATTCACATTGGACATAAAGAATTTAAGTTAGTTTGTTACAAATAAAGATTTGGTATTGTTGATTGGCGGAAAAGATGAAGGCATAGAGTAGCTATAGTCAAATTGCAAAAACACCATTTTTCAGGTCCTGTCTACACTTGCCTTTCCTTTACATCTACAATAAAAACAACCATCCCCTCCCCATACCCCCTCATTTTTTTTTACAATACAGGGATGAAGAAAACAATGACCATCAACTAATAAACATACTATTTTTCCCCAAAATTGAGCTACTCCAGGCAGAATTTCACATAAATTTACACATAAGAATTTAGGAAAAAATTGTTTATCATTGTTCCATCCCTATATCCTTGTCTTATTTCTCCTCCAAACCTGACAATAGGAGATGAAAAGGGAGAGATGTCTCCATGCCCTTGTTTGTGCGGCTATTCCAATGGATATTGGAATTGAAAGATGGTCGGACATAACCACAGTTTTCCATTTCTTGATAGCAAAACTAAAACTTATAATAACTAGAAAGTTTTTTTTTTATCCACTAATAAAGCATCTTTCAAAATAAAATAATTTGATATTTTTATTGGATATTACAAAAGCTTTCTTTGATACATTAGCAAAATTGCAAGGACACTTGGAATTGAAAACCTTCCTTTTCATTTGTGCGGACCCATAATTCTTTAGGATAATGAGGGGTAGCCCTGCAGGGGGGCAGAGCTAGGAGCCTTATTATTTTCTAGAGAGTGGATTACCAACACAGGAGGAGGGCTAGGAGGCGGCCTCCCTCAAAGGGGAGGGTTAAGAGTGGGGTTGGAGTTTGGGGGAGGGGGAATTAAAAAAGGGTCGGGTGGGGTCATGATGATAATAGGGTCTTTGAACCATGCTAAGGAGAATTCAGTGGTGGTTTATTGGAAAAAATAGGAGGGGGTAAAGGGGATGGGGGAAATAAAGGAGGCAAAAAGGGAGTGTTAGGTCAGTGCAGTGGTTTGGGGGATTAAATAAAGGGTATGGGGATAAGGCAGTGGGGGATTCTTCTGTCCTGACCGACCTTATTAACCCTACCCTATCCTTACCCCCTCCCCCCATTTAATCATTTACTTATTCTCTAAACAGAATATTGTTGACAGTTTACTTGAAGATTCAGAATAACATCAGTTTTAACTTAACCCTTGAGGTACACACACACACAAAACAAATCAACATGAAATTATTAATATTTCTTATCCCTTTGCTGGGATGTGCTAGCGCCAGTATGAGACGCAGCAAATATAGTTGTGAGGGATCAGTAATGCATCTGGAATGTGAAACGGGAAAATATATTTCCCCAGTGAGAGCCAACTTTGGCAGATTTGAGGCTGGCAAATGTAATGCTGAGGGTAACCAGGCCTGGTCCACCAGATGTATCCAGCCAACAACACTGAGACAGGTCAACTCTCTGTGTGCTGGTAAAGCTACATGTTCTATTGATGTTACCAGCGAGGTTTTTGGTGATGCTTGCCCTGGAACTTATAAATATCTTGAGGTTCATTATACTTGTAAGAAACAGGTTGATACCAACGCCAAGGACTCAATCCTGCCACCCTGGTTGTTAAAGATGACTGCCACCACTGCCAAGCCCATCCTCGATGTTGTTTCTACCACTGAAAATGTTGTCAGCACAACTGAAAAGATTGCTGAACCTTCCATCAAATCCTCAGTTATTATTGAAACTATTGATAACAATGATCTTCTCTCAATTGATCCCGTCCTGAGCGTTGAGGCTATTGAGGAAAACATGTTCAATGCTATCAATGAAGAATTGATGGATCTTTCTGAAAACATGGAAGATGAAAGCATTGAAGAATTCCTTCCTCAACAAAACACTTTATTCCTCAACTTTCCTCTGGATGTTGAGCCAGTGACAAAGAAAAATGTGACTGAGGCCAAGCAGAACACAATCTTGTATGCTAGCCTCATCTCAGCTATCTGCTGCACTCTTGTCATCTTCCTTGCTGCCGTTCTTTACACAAAGTTCAGAAAGTCCAAGAATGTTGCCCCGGACACTCCCAGAAAGGAGTTAGTGATGTCTAGCAAGCATGATTCTAACAGATATCATGAGTACAAGCATCAAACTAATGTGAATATGTATGATTATGACAGCTCCAGCTCTAGTAACACCACCGTGTCCTCCATCTACACCTCCATCCCTGACTTGAGCACTGTTGGATCCATCTACACCACTCTCCCCAACGGTGACAAAGCCATCATCATCCCAATGCCTTCAAACCAACAGTACCTGAGACAAATCCTTGCCAACCCTAAGTTGGACGCCATCAACCAAGCCCACTATCAAAACTACGCCTTCCAACAGCAACAGCAGTCTGTTGGTCAACAAGAAATGTTGTTGCAGGCCAACACCCTGCAAAAGCTGTTGCAGCCCGGCACTTTTATCCCCAACGAGAACGTGTACATGGATATTGAACAGCCAAGATTGTAATTTAACCCTAAAAAAAGTTTACAAATCATCTGTCAATAAGGATCAATATGTATTAATGCCCAACAACACATTGGGGGCTTAATCTTTGCCAAATTAGTGATTAATCTCCAAGATTTATTCTGCCAGCAATCACCAGCTGACAGATATAGACAGATCCTTCAACTACACACACACACTCAAATTTGCCCCCAAAAACTCATCAGTCTTTCAGTTTTAATCTGTGATATCTATGTCATATGCGGGATTAAATATTTTTAATCTCATATTATCTATTATTAATTTTGTATCAGTAATAATCTATTTAATTATGAATCAAAATATATATGAACAAAAAATTAATCCATTTTTGTTAATTTCTCTAATTGGCTACATTTTATAGATAGATAAAAACATATGGTTTGGTCAAAATTTTCGTTCCTCTACTCGAATATATTGAGCTACGATGGTTTTTTATTAAATATGGTTAAATTTCAATCAACAAATGAACGGTATAAAGATAGTTTTATGAAGTTACGAAGCATTATAAGATATATTGATTTAAAAAGGATATTTAAGTTAAGTTTAAATGTCATGTAATTAGCTACAATATATTAAAACATTATGATTGTAACTTTTCAAAAGGTAGAATATGGTTAAGTTAAAAATTTGAATAAAATATACAAGACAACATCTAAAACAATATGATTTGAAAATACGTATGACATACTCTATGTAGGTATAAAGTATCTTCGCTACTACTAATAAAAAAGCCAAAAAACCCAACGTCTATCATAGTTAGAAAAGCAATTTTAAACGTTGAAAAACCAGAATCTTTTATGCAATTTTCAAAAGTGTTTTTCCATACCTTGGTGTATTTTTTGGTACCAATTTTAGCGTGTTAGAACAGATACTATTTGGGTAATAATAGTTCGAAATATGATCACAATTATATTTATTTATCGCATCGTATTATAGACAGCTTTCCGCCGATATTTAACAGAAAAATTATAAGATTAAAACCAATTTTGTTAGACCTGGTGGGCCGTAGTCTTGGGATAACAAAATCCAGCGGTTATTAATCAGTTTCGAAGCCATTCTGGAAATTTATTTCGAAAATATTACTTGTTTTTTGGTAGATTTATTTTTAGATTCTAAACAAATGTTAGTTGTTTAGTATAAACTTGAAAATATAGACGAAGAAAAAGAGGGATAGGACGGTTGTGGAAAAATTATTGTATATATTAAAAAGAAGGTTCTCTAGTGAAATTGATTTTCATTATAAAGTTGGAGGAAGAATAGTTTTTTTTCTAGAGGTATAACACTGTCTCTGTAAGGTAGTCATAAAGTGTAGAAATCTGCTTTACTCCCAATAAAATATTGAACGAGGTTATTAGGCTTCAATTTTGAACTTTTGAGATTAAATTAGGTTTAATGACATTTTCAATAGCAAAACTTCCCTATGATTAGAATGAACGTCCATCTATTTGGCCGATTTTGTCACAATTTTATTGAAAATTATGATTCCAGCTAAAAAATCTTGTGATATAAAATAAGCATTAAACATACATAAATGATTGATCCTTTCAAATCTTTAATTTTCTTATTTTATTTAGCTGAATATGAGAGATATTGAAATGGATATAGGATATACGTAGATAAATAGCTTGCTAATATGGACCTTATTTATTGGTCCGTTCGTTCATCCAGTAGGAGGGGAGGGAATGCGGAAATTGGGTGGATGGGGAAACATTATTTTACCCAGCTGTGAGTGAGCATCACTTAAAATACATTCAAATAATAATTTATTGATTAAAATTGAAGTCTTTAAAGCATAATCCAAATAACTTACTAATAAAGTTCGAACTTCGAGGTTCTCAATTTTAAAAATTGTCTAAGAAACTCAACTATATTGGCGTGTTGCAAATTTTATGATGATGTTATCAACATTTTCACTGCCTAACCCAGGTTGTTCATCCAATAATACAAGGAAAATTATGTCCACATGTAGCGCAGAAATGTCGAGCAAATCACAATTGTTTCAAAACTTCATTAATAAGAGAAGTTAATAATATATAAGAGAAACTCTTGTGACATATTCAGTAAATAAGATGTGTAAATTATTCAAGTAAATTTAAATCTTTTCAGCATAAAGTATTGTTGCAAATTAAAGTTGTCACTTAAAATTTTTACATTTTGTGTAAACACCGCAAACCTTGTAGCAGCTCCTTATGCTTTAGAAACCAATCTTGAATCTTAGTATAATGTTTATTATAATCAGGGATATAAGTATAGGACATTTCGGATCTACTGCAGTTCACGGTAAAATATTGCTGGTAAGCAATATTTTCAAAAATCTATGAATTTTAAAGGCTGCTAGCTGCCAAATGACTGAACGTACAAATCATGCCCGCACACTGTTTTAAGCAGGCCTACAAATAATCTGGAATAGCCATAATCAATAATGCATAATTATCTCGCAGTGCAGAGAAATGCGCGAAAAAGACCTATTTAACGCGTTTTTTCTTCAGTGAAGCTTTCCCTGTGCATAATTGGATCTTGGCTATTCCAGATTATTTGTAGGCCTTCTTATGCCGCTTAAAATGATGTGCGGGTATGATCTGTACGTTCAGCCGTTTGGCAGCTAGCAGCCTTTAAAATTCATAGATTTTTGGAAATATTGCTTACCAGCAATATTTTACCGTGAACTGCAGTAGATCCGACATTTCTATTAAAGAACAACTTTCTACTGCTATTAATTTTATTAGTATTCTAATGTACTTTGAAGATTATCTGTAATTTACGGTGCTATACATGATTTTTCAGTAAGCCTGAGGGCCGGTTTTAATCCAGCGGATATTAATCGGTTTCGAAGCCATACTGGAAAAGAGTAATATACTGTTAACCTACCCCTGAATTCCTGATTATTATGGAGATAAAAGAAGTTCGTTTTAAATTATGCTTTTACTATTTTGTTAGGAGGATGTAATTTGCTTTTATGTATTTGGTTTTTTAAAAGCTTTAAAATCAGCATGTTGGAAATTAGATTAGAATGTACAAGCACTAAAGACTTTATAGATCTTCCATGAAAAGCCCATCTTTGCTTTTCGTAGATATTTAATGTCAGTTAGGAATAGGACATTGGACTCTAAATAATTCATTGGTTTAATAACTTTGTGTAATTCTATTGAATATTAGTTGGTTAGTTCAAACTAGAAGTGTTGAAAACTTATACACCAACTTTCAATGAACAACGGGGATAATTTTGTTTATAATCAGATGTACATCAATTGTACGTAAATATACTTTGTATTTAAACTGAAATTTAATGTAATATCAAATTAAAGATTTGCTCAACTCTATAACCTTGTGTTGTAATATCAATCTTTATAGGTCTGTATGTCTCTCCATAAAATGGCAGGTATTAACACTTTTTTTTAGCTATAGCTGTTTATTCAATACTACCCAAAATTATATTATTGACTTTGGCTATTTTTTGCTAATAATCTTTGGACTATTATGATTGTCGTTTCAAGGGAACTGAGTAACATTCACAGACACCTAACTCTTTGATCACACAAACTTTGTTTTACTTTTGAAGTTGGTATTTTCTCGCTGCTGATTAAGTATAAGTTGTCCAATGTAACTTTTAAAATTCTCTAGTATGACGTAAAAAAAATATAACTCAAAATCTTCGCGTATTTTCATTAACGCAAAAACTTCATATATAAAGAAAATGATACATCTAGGTAAATTGTATTTAGATTTTTTTAGCCTTTTTTATCAATCGTTTTAGATTAACACTGTTTTGGTATAATTTTAGCCTTACCATGTCGAATGTTGGTTGAAATTATCTGAATTTATGGAGATTATGACTTAGTGGGAGTTTTCACTCCAATTCTTTTCTTCGCCCCTTCCCCCTTCAAAAAGACCTCCATTGGCGATTGGCAATATTTTAATGGTAGTTCTTTTTTGAGTTTTTATTTAACTACATCCATATGTATTGATATGCCGAAAATGTTTTTGTGAGTTTATGCTCATTTGTTAATGAATTTTTGAAAGAATAAATTAGCCTTCTCCAAAATAGCAGCCTAAAAATCAGATTTAATCAAATTACCTAAACGTTTTGTAGGGTTGGACTGATAGAGTAAGTTATAAGTAAGTTAAGTGAGTTATTGCTGAATAACGATTGTAAATTTTTGCAGTTATAATTTCTAGATAAATGATCACTTTTAATTATCAATTCTAGGAAATCCAAAAAGTTTAGATCTTTTTAAAAAAATATTTCTTTGACAAGTTTCTATTCCCTTATGTATAATTCTTTGATTTCTTCTTAACCTTTTTGATATAGACATCATTAAAATAAGTCCATGAGCAATATAATAATACATATGGGGGCGCATTGCACAATTAAATCCCCTCCCCCCGCCATAAAAATAAATCCACCTCACCCTTCCCCACCCCACTAATAAATGTCCTCATATGTAGACAAAGACAGGGAAATGTAACCTGGAAAAAAAATATATAAACAATGTCAAACTAAAAATGTCCTAATGTATGATCCATTAAAAGTGAGGGTATGTGAAACGCAATTAAAGAGTAGATTGTCTGTAATAGCTTGGACCAAAAGTACTTGTTACAAAGGTCTGGTCTTAGGGTGTTACCTGGAAGCCTTCATTTTTAGCTGTACATAAGTTTACGGTTCCAGGACAAACGTTGTAGTGTCTAAAATATTAATTTAATAAGATATTTCTGTACATGTTAGGTTAGGTTAAGATATGATTATTGATTATACAATAAGCCCCCCGCAGGGGTTAGGCATTCAAAAACTTATAGAATGATTTAAAATAGGTTAAGTTAAGTGTCTACTCCGACGTTTGTCATTCCTGCGTTTACATGTTTGTCTGCCTTGTTCTACAATCAGCTAATCAGCTTTAAAGAACACACTTCCCTATCAAAGAGTAAGTAGTGAAGAGCAATAAATGATTATGACAATAAGACTCCTTACTCCTACCTACCTTTATACTTTACCATGTTTATACAATACAGAGAATATTCAATTATTGCAAAAAAATTTAACTATGAAGTTATTTAATTAATTTATTTTATATGTTGTAATATAAAATATATAGAAAATATAACCTACAAGAAAGCAGATTACCATCCTAAATTCTCCAACCTTTCTTCAAATTGTAAAATGCTTCTAGTAAATCTAAGATTACCTTAAAATCCTGAAAATATGATTTTGCGGATTTATTAGTGACTTTGTATGGGCAACAAAGCCACTTTCTACGGATTATTAAATGATTTTAATGGTAGAAGTTAGTGGTAGAGCACCCATAGAGACAGAATAAGTGTCTCAAAATCATTATTAGGGGACCACCCATTCTTGAAAGCGAAGCTTTTCAGCATTTAGATTGGCTTAGTCTGTATGTGGAATGAATGCGACCCTATTTATAGAGATTACTTTAACGATAGGGTATTTACGCATACAGCAGATCTTTGTTGGGACTTGAAAAACTAAATGAAATTTTTATTATCTTTGCAGTCTAGTCTTTGCTTTTCTATAATTTTTCAATTCTTGTTCTTCTTTTATGGAATTTGTCATCCTTGTTAATTTCAGTTCCATATTACTCCATACTTTAAGAGATTTTTATGAGTCTTTCTTTTTTTCTAGATTGGCATTCATTTTTATCTATTCAAATTTTCTTTATTTTCAGTACAGCTTCTCAATAATGTAATGTGCTAACGTTTATCCGTCAAACCAGCAGCGGAAAAAAATCTTGAAACAAACTTATGATTTAGAGTCAAAACATGTACAATTTAAACTTTTCTTTGCGGTCTTTTATAAGTAGAGTTTAGTTTTAAAGTTTTTTTTATCCAATTTTATAAAGTAGTAAAGTTTTTTAGTCTGTAACTAAAAATTTCGATAACAACTGAACCAATTATTATAGGTCCCTTGATTGTTTTAGGCTTTTTAATCTTTATATCTTAAGCATTTTAAACCAAAATCCTTTAAATTTTAAGAAGCAATATTAAAATTTGTTTAATTCTTTATAATTGTTACAAAAAATTGCAATTAGCATATAATGCAACATTCCACTTGGTCTAGTCAACAAACAAAATATCTGTGCACTGCACACACTCTTTAATTAATAATTTTCAAGAGTAAACAATTTCTTTTAATTGAAGAGTATTGAAAATATTTTCATTAAGAATTTCAGAATTGTTTTTATTATTAATGCATATAGTTCCAGGGATAAAGCGGTAGGACAATGGCTGATAATGTTCTTTTCCTTGTTGTATGTTTGAAATACTACTTTGGAAGCTAGGAATAGAAATGGAGGTAGAAAGTGATGTAAATTAATTTTGTGTAATTGTGTTATCCCTGTATCTCATATACCACATACTAACATACATATATTATAAAGTGTTCTTACGAAATAGATAAAGAATTTTAAACAACTTGTGTTAGCATATAATATGAATTATTCATTTTGTCTATAGGAATTTTAAAAAGTTTACCATTGCTAAATCATTAAAAAATCTAAATTAAATATAACATTTATAAAATTACAATTATCAATCAAGCGAACAATTATGAAAATTATTTAATAATATTAATTTTTGTTTCTGAAGTTTATCTTATAGATTCGATTGTAGAAAAGCTATATTTCAAACTTATATTTGACTTATTTACCATTATCCAACGCACACTATCCTAAGCAGTGTTAGGATAGGATTAACAGAGAGGGGGGAGAAAATATTAAGAGAGGGTCAGAAAGAAGGGTTAAATAAATTCAGGCAACAGAAGAAGGCACAGAGTATTTAATAACAGATTCCAAAATTGGGAAAATTTAATTATCAAATTCATGGTGATGTTAAAAAGTAGAGCTCCAATAACAATCTCTGAAAAAAAGTTAATGTATATGTTAATCTCTAATATTAAATGCTCTATGTAAGACATGTTTTGAAGTAAAGTATATTAATGTCATGCTGATATACTTAATAGAAAACCTATAAAACCTCTGCTCCTCAACCCCCCTCCCCCTTCCTCCATATGCAACTTTATAGAAGGGTTCGAAGGTTATATGTTTTACAATTTTTCGTAGTGGAACTACTCTATATAAAGTCCGTATAAGTCTGTAAGTCTACCTGGCCGTCTGTTGTAAACTCACCATAACATTATTTATTAATGAATTTTTAAAAGTAAGAAAATATACTTAAAAAAAGGATTCTTGCTGTGCTACTTTTGAACATAATTGTCCTTGCAAGTTTTAATTTAGGTATGACACAGAAAAGTAACATTTACAACTTGCAGTGGTAGCAAAAAGAATATGTAATTTTATAATCTATAGTTCAGTTGTTATGTTTTAGCTTAAATTCAATTCTTAAAGGGCAGATAATAGTAAAACAAAAACAAGAATGACATTATCCATTATTCTCAACAAAACAAATAAAAACTACTAATTCTAGACATAGATGTTGTAAAAATTGAGCTTACTACTTTTAGAGTCATTATTACACTTTCGATATAGCATACTTTTACGACTGTAATGTTTCTTCGCTTTCTAGATGGCAATCAAAGTTTTAATCGATAGGACAATTTAAACAAGACATTTACGATTTAGTTGAATTAAGACCAAAAAAGTCATCAAAATCGTACTGGATATTCAAAAATATGAAATTTAATATGAAAGTTAATTTACATAATAAAATATTAATTAACAAACCTTTAGTTTTTAAGATAACAAAATATATACAATATAATTAATAATTATGCTTAAAACACAAAAACATGTTTTAAGGCATATTTACTCATTTAAAAAACTTAAGCTGACCTATAGAATATGTTTACTAAAAACTGTTTAAATTTACTACTTCTATATAGTAAGCTTATTTTTTATGCAAATAATGTTCAAAAAATATATATCTTTATCAGAAAGTTTAATATTGAACTTGATAAAACTTATGATAGTTTTAAGAGGTAGGTAGATTGTTTTTTTTCATGGCATTTTAAAGAGTTTTTTTTACTTTTTAGAGTTTTATACTAGGAAAAAGGTCTTCCTTATCTAAAGAAAACAGTCTTTAGGCTAGGGATGTAGCTTTTATATATAAACTAAAGCAATCGTAAAATTATTAAAAGGAAGTCCAGAGCTGGATCTTTAAATCCTTTTAGTGGTGAGCCAGATCGGGGTGAGCCAACTTTCCACTAATAAGAGAACAGCATTTTATGAAATGCCGCGCTGTGACGAAATTCGGCTCACACCGATCTGGCTCACAACTAAAATGATTTAAAGATCCAGCTCAGTTTACACAAATTTCATCTAAAAAGTTTGTTTTCCAGCTTCAAAATCTATATTGTCCGAACACCTCATATAGGTATGCACATCAGTTTGGACATTTGACCCATGGATACAGGGATTGAACAAAAAATAATAAAATAGTCTTTACAAGTTCATAATAAATAGGAAGTCTTATATGAGATGACTTAACATTATTGGGTAAGAATGATGACCAATATAATTTTTCTGTTATTGTCCTATCCCCGTGTACCTGCAGTTGACCCATCAGTTTTGATATTCCTTCAGGGTAAGTAAGCTTCACTTGTCTATCAAGCATCATATACAGATTCCATTAGAATTACATACTATAAAATCCACGAAAAAATAATAAAAAATACTTCAAAACTGAATAATTAAAATATAACATCATAAATCAATTGTGAATGTTCCCTATAACAGATTGACCAATGACCAATTTCAGAAATTATTAGAATATTATTGTTGGAAAAATATGATTATTAACTTTTTCCATTATTTAAATTTTCTCTTTTTATCTTTATATAAAAGTAACAAAATGTCTGTCTATATGTGTGTTCTATCTAGCGAAGGATCTCGATATTCTCTGAACTGATATGGTTCTCCTTTTCGGTGAATCTTCTTATAGGTTGAATTATTAAATAAATTTATATTGGTTGATGGTAACTTTTTAGCCTTCTCTTTTTTAAGCTAAAATTTACAGTGGATTGTCAACCCCCACCCTCTCTTCTCTCAAATGCCCCTAGAGGTTTCAAGGGGGGGGGGGGGAGTAGTCGATAGTTTTGTTTTATAAAAGTCAATGATTATATTATGAACATGAACATTTAGGCTGAATATTGTACAATAATAAAGTTTAGGTAATACCCCAAATTTTATTGTCTAAAACATCAAACTTTAGAAAATAAAATGTAGGTAGTTAGGGGGGGTTCATTAGTTACAGCTTATTTCACTTATTTCTACTTAAATGGTTGGATATTTAATATTAAAACATAAAACAATGGTAATTGTGTCCCTGGGTAGCGCAGTAACAATAATTATAAAGCGTTCTGTACAGAAACTATCAAATAAGGCAAAGAGCTGTGTAGATAATACAGAATCTAATTTGCTCATTGACTCTTTATCGCCATTTCTAGTATGTAGAGAAGCTATATATATATCATTAGAAATGATCGTCCGCCTGTCTATCTATCCGTCTGGCTGTCCGTTTGTAAGAACCGGTATGAAAGAAACATGAATGTCTTACCTTTTATTCAATGCTACGGCTAATGATAAGTTTAAATTAACTACCAATACAAATTTAGTATATAAATTACTTGGTCCGTCGGTCAGTCGGCATTGCTTTGACAGATATTAGATTCTTTGAATATATACTGCATGGTGGCTGTGGCTATGACTGTATGACTGTCTACGAAATGTTGGGCAGCTGCGGCCGGAATACGTTGGAGGTAAATTTGTAAATCTCATTGTTTATTATCTTTATGGAAGATTAAATTTTCTCTGTGAATTGATGAGAAATAATAAAAATTTTGTTATGATATTTTATTCCCACTTTAAATTATTTCAAGTACCCCATATACTCTTATCATACTAAATAAATATTTAAATTTCAGTTCAGGGCTTTAGTAGTATGACGGAGGTTTCTAAAAGGTTAAGAAAATGCCCGAGAAATTGAAGTACATCCCCAGTGATGATACACAAAATTACCCCTTCTATAGATTATAATTTGTAGTTTATACGTTTGTACACTTAATTTAATGAACCAATCAATCAAAATTCTATTAAAGTCCCAAAAGTTGTTAGACCAACAAATAAGAAAATGTTGTTATAAAACGATAACCCCCATCAACCCCCCTTTAACCAATCCTCTCCTCTTCTACTGAATGAGCGATCTGATCATTAAATGAGGTGCGTATTGGCAACATGAATTGACGACAATTTTCCCTCTGTCAAAATATCCACGTATTCTATATCCATTATTTAAGATGTAATTCCATTTATTAAGGCCAAAGTCATGTACAATTTTAGTACATTTTCCTTTCCACGTCCCTAACTGAATTATCTCAACACCCAAAAATCTTCTCACCCTCCCAGAACTTTAAGAACTATTGAAGCATATCCAAAAATTTCTCTAAATATGTTAAGGACACTTATTGTAGATAATTTGGATATTTAGAGACATATAGAGAGCCCACATAGGAAGATAGAAATCAGGATAGAAAATGGGTTAAGGTGAAGAAAACAAATTTGGCAGTGTCCCTCTAAGTGCCTAGTCAAGCACAGAAAACCTCCAAGGGATTGGTCATATGTAATACATTACTCAATCGTTAGAAATCTTGAACGACAATTATGTCTACAAATTTTGCGTAATGAGGATAACTTTTTCTCACAAACTTTACTTTTAGCGCAATTTACCATAAAACTATTTAATTCCATCGGATTAAATTACAGTTTAGTAACTAATTTTATAGATTTTGTTTTAGGATATAAGGACAATACAAAATATTTTAGTTGTTAGATAACGTCCGATCTCCATTCTTATAAAAAGTAATATGATATCAATATAAATCAAAATATAACATTATGTTTTAACATGTATATATAAATATGTGTATTATGTAATATTATCATGTTTAATTTATTTATGATTTTTCTAATAAGAAGAATAAATCATTTAAAACACACAAATTTTGCGTTGATTAATAATGATATGTATGTTATCTATTTTTTTACCAATTATAATATTTTTATTGTGTTAATGGGTTAAAATTTTAAGACTTTTTAGGAAACTTCTATTGGTCCCTGCCAAGAGATATGATTCTGATAAATCTCCAAGGTAAAGCTCATACCTAATTCAATTTTGACTATCTTTTTCATCTACCAATCAAAACAAATATGACACTAAAAGGAAGCATATTGATTACAAATAAACAAAATATGAATTAATATTGAATGAAACGCTTATCATAAAATTTAATAAACTCTCACCACGAGAATTGATAACTCACATATAGATTGTATCACCGATAACGTTATCCAATCCACCTCCCCCCCCCCCCCCCCAAGATCCAGTTATATAAATAGAAACAAGGATAATTTGGTTTAGTGAGCAGCACAGCTATAACCAAAAGACCAGAATTTAAAAGAAATATTGCAAAGGTAATAAAGAAATGTGAAGTTTTTAAGAATTTAGGGTTAAAATTTAAAGTAGTGTCAAAAAATCTCTAAATATAACAATGTGATTAAATTAGATTTCTGCTTTTAAATGTATATCAAAGCAGGGATAATATAATGGCCGATAAATTGATGTACATCTCCTACACACAAAAATACCTCCTCTGTAAATTAAAATTAGTGGTTGAAACGATTGAATACGTAACCCTCTGTAACCACCCAATCAAAATTCAGTAAAAGTCCCCAAAGTTATTAAGCCAACATTATTTCCTCTCTCTCTGATATATGAGACTAAAAATGAGGCAGACGGACGGACGTACCCTAGTTATAGAGTAGCTGCGCAACATATAAATTGCTAATCCAAATATAAACATTGATAGTAAGTCAAATTTGTTTTCAGGACTTACCACCTCAAACGGTCAGTTTTTAAACTTAATTTAGGTATTATGAACAATTCATGTTTTATTTTATTATCCTTTTATATAAAAAGTAAGGTTTTTGTTTGTTTGCCTGATAAGATCTCGCTAATCACAGTAACGATTTAGTTCATCATCTCAGGAAAGGTCCCATAAAGGTTCTAAGCTATTTTTCAGCGTTCTTCCTTCAACTTATAATACAGAGCCCCTAGAATACAAAATTATGTTATTACAGCTATTATTATCATAATTTTATTGTAAAAGAATTCTTATATTTTTCCAATAAAAGATAAACTAGAAAAAGATTACTTTAAAACCAGAATTAAGTAAACCCAATGTTGTCCAATTAAGTATTAGCCAATTTTAGATATGTTCATCCAATACAGTTAATATTAAACACTACCTAATATAAAAATTAAAAATATATTGTATATTAGTAAGATTTTTTTAGTAATTTTTATAGATTTTGGAAGATTTTAGCAAAAAATTTTCATGGATTTTAAAAAGAAAGATTTGTTTAATTGGAAGAACGTCAATTTTGAGTTATAATAATACTGTAACCCTTTAATAAAAGGTGGATGGAGAATATTATTATTAAGCTACCTGTTTGCCTCGTCCTTGTTAGACTAAACGACCTAATATTATTTCTACATTAAAGTTTTATCAATCCTTAAATAAAAATGACCGGATCTGTGCCTGTCTTTGTACCTAAAGATCTCGCTAACCTATATGGTTCTCCTTTACAGTGTAGCTTCTCAAAGGTCCCGAGAAGATTTATAATTATTTTGGGGGAGGGTAACACGTAAAAGAAATCGGCCCTAGAAAAAAATCAACCTTCGCAAAAAAAAGGAAATTGAAATCCCCCCCCCCCCCCGCCCTTTTGTGCCAATAGAGGCCTCTAGGGACGTTGCTGCTAGTAGTAAATAGAATAGAAGTGAATTGATTTTTAGAAATGTTCTATTTATATTGACCAGAAATTTGATGTCAACTCTATGCTTCCAGATCTAACAGGGATTATATATCTGACAAATAACATTTCTAATATTTGATTGAATGCAAATATAACAATAGAAGGTGTATAAATCATATGATGATTATGTTATTTACTTATTTTTTATATTTTTATTTTCAAATATTTTCATATTCATCATCTAGAGAGGGTTGTTATTATTTGAAATTATTAGTTTACTATTAATATTTATTTAAACACAGTTAATACGTTATAATCCTTAATTAAATAACAAATAAGAGGTCAACGTATGAGCTTTAAGAAGGGCTTTACACCTAACTCCCCTCCTCCCCATTTTGATTTAAGCAGTAAATAAAATAAACATTAGATAAAGTTAAACAAATTATGATAAAACTATCGGTTGCGTCCCTGTCATGTAAGAAAGGGACTGTAAAATAGCCTAAGACCATAAAAATACCTAAATTTCAAAGATGAAATAGCCGAAAAACAACCCAGAGAAATGGAGAAGTTAATTAATTCAATGGTTAGCGAGATCTTAACAGAAAAACAATTATAAAACCTTCAAATGTTAAGAATATTTTCAAAAAATCACGAATTAACTAAAAATATTTAATATATATCAAATTATTTTAAGGATAATTATATACATTTATTCCAGTAGATTTTCTAATTTAATTGCTACATAATTTCTAACCTCTCTTTTCTTGTTATACTTCTTATTGCTGCGCCACTTCCAGACACGAATGCCCTTGTTCCTTGCTTACATACGTTGTGTAAAATGTTGAACATGAGTTTAATTTGTTGAATGAAAATTTAATAAATTTGCCTACTTGGTTGACTCAAAGGGCACCGGTCTTGATATTATTACATGGCTGAACTTCATGTTATTCAGGGTGTACAGGGAATTGTAGATTATAAAGTGCTATCACTTAAAGGCCTTTAGATGACAGGACTACCCTCCCACCCTGTTTTAGTAAATCAAATGAAATCAACCTCTTGTATTAATTTATGAGTTCTTAACGTGTTAGTATTTCATTTTATGTTAGGTTATATTGCGTACAGGGTTGCCCCACAAGGTTAGGGCCTCTGCAGTGGTTAAGTATCACAAATGTTTCTATAGTTTTTTTGCTCGCTATGCAATTTAAGGTAAAACACTGATTAATTTTAGTGTATTTGTCTTTCCCCCTACCCCTGATATTATAACATGGCTTAAAGGATTATAAAATTTCACTTTGATTTGCATAGACACGACAGACAACTTGTTGGCCAAAGGTTTGTGCGATAGCTAGGCCCGAGCTTTGCATACTGCCTCAGTAGAATGCGTAGATTTTTATAAATCTTAAAATTTTATTCAAACATGTTATAAAGTAGTAAGTGTGTGTATGTTTACGTGTTCAGTAAGATATTGTAATTGCCTAAATATACTGTCTGACACTTTTCAGAGAAAGTTAGAATTGGTCAAGGAGAATAAGATACATTGCCAAAATAGTTTCTTTTGCCTCAAAAAGATTGTGTTTCTTTCACCTGTAATATTCTATGTATTATGAATTGTATATTATGAAAAAGAGAGTTTAACGAACAAGAGAACAGCATACTTATCCAAAATAACATTAAAATTAAGAGTCGCATAAGCCATACTTTTTTTTAGTATGCTGTAAGTCATATTTAGCATGTGGCCAATTCTCAGCCATGGCATTTCCTTGATTATACAGTTGACGTCAATCTTATACAAGCAACTTCAAGTATGAAGGCTGGATTCTGAATCATATGTAATACAACATATTACACCTTTTGATAAGTAATATAGCTTAATTTGCTTATGCTCAGTTTAAAATTAATTATAAAAATCCACACAATCGACTTTCCCCACTACTTATTTATTCCTGGCACAAAACTATTCTACACTGATTAATCTGATATCTAATATAGACCATGGACTATTAGACTAGTACACAACTATTCTATAATTAATCTGATATATAATATAGACCATAGACTATTAGACTAGTACACAACTATTCTATAATTAATCTGATATATAATATAGACCATGGACTATTAGACTAGTACACAACTATTCTATAATTAATCTGATATATAATATAGACCATGGACTATTAGACTAGTACACAACTATTCTATAATTAATCTGATATATAATATAGATCATGGACTATTAGACTAGTACACAACTATTATATGATTAATCTGATATCTAATATAGAACATGGACTCTTTAGACTAGTACACAACTATTCCATGGTTAATCTAATATCTAATAGAGACCATGGACTACTAGACTAGTACACAACTATTCTACACTGATTAATCTGATATCTAATATAGACCATGGACTATTAGACTAGTACACAACTATTATATGATTAATATGATATCTAATATAGACCATGGACTATTAGACTAGTACACAACTATTATATGATTAATCTAATATCTAATATAGACCATGGACTATTAGACTAGTAAACAACTATTCTATGATTAATCTGATACCTAATATAGACCATAGACTATTAGACTAGTACACAACTATTCTATAATTAATCTGATTTATAATATAGACCATGGACTCTTAGACTAGTACACAACTATTCAATGGTTAATCTAATATCTAGTAAAGACCATGGTTATACTAATATGTTTAATTTTTAAAAGGGCTAGCATATATAAATTATACCTAAGTAAATCATATATGCTTTTCCCCTTACTTGAATCCAATGTGAAGTAGACTCTATGTTACCTCTGTTATAAAATTCGCTTCTCAAACTACTTTTGCTTCTGTAATCTGCTACTAGCCTACTACACTATTAAAATACATACAACATTTTTTTTCATTATAGGTTTGAAAGCGATTAATAGCTGGATTAGAACTGGTTCTCAGCCATACTTATTTTATTTATTTGATTCTTTATTTGTCTTTATCATTTACTTACAAAGATTACATTAAAAGTATAACAATATTAATTTAAAACTCATTTAAAATATTCAAGTTGGGTAAAAATTGTTTATGTACACATATATAAAAGAATAGCATTTCAAAATTACATTGGTTAAATAAAAAAGATTTTTACAATCTGTGACATTCCCTTCGTTCAGTCATATTTTAATTCCTCAGATTATAATGTATCACATTTAAGGTGTGATTGGCAGACTGAATAAAGAATGGAGGGGCAGGGACAGTTTTATTAAGAGCAGAATGCTCTAAAACTGTTAAGTACAAGGGTCGCCAGAGGATGAATTAAGGATAATTTTCGACTGGTCCCTTACCTTATTATTGCCCCTATAACTCAAGTCACAAATTAAAATTAAAATTGTCTATTTGAAGCTCAGATTAGAGGCCTCCCTCTGTTTTAAGAATTTGCAGATGTCAAATTGATGAATTATTAGTCCAATTAATCATAAAAGATAATAGCTGCCATGAAAATGGTCCTATCCGGATTTGATAAGAATAGGACATCTCAATTATATGCTTTAAAACTATATTCTGTCCCCCCAGTTCTTTATTCAGAGCAATGGTAGAGTTCCAAGATTTTATGTGCTCACAAAATTGTTAATATAACTCAATAGCAATTGTTGATTAATTCTATTATATAAAGTAGCAAGCATATTTTTGTCTGTAGCGAAGGATCTCGCTAACTGCAAAACCGATATGTTTCTTCTTTACAGTGAAGCTTCTTTTTCCAGGGATGGTTTTTATCTATTTTGGGAGGGTATCTTTACCCTTCCAATAAAAGATGTCTCCTTAGAGGCTTTTAGGGACTTGGAAGTTAATATTTACAAAAAAGAACATTAAAAAAGGAACAGACACAAAATAATGCCATTTAACCATAAACTTGTAAGGTAAATAAAAATAATCAAAATTATTTACAAATCTACTAAATCATATGAACACCTTTTTTTCAAGATCTCTAAACATGATTGACATATTGTCCAAGGATTTTCAGGATTAATTTTCTTAATCTAAAATCTCTCCTCTCACCTCCCTCCCTCCTTCTCTTTCTTACTTCGCGAAGTGGGATATACCATCCAACCCCCCCCCCCCCCCCGGGCCCTCTCATTTGAATTTAAGGACACTATTTATATTTATCCAACAAGGACAATTATTTACATATGTAGAGCAGCAATAACAACTTAAAAATATAAAAATAACAGTGAAGTATTATATAGAAAGGTACAGATCAATTTACAGACAAAATGTGAATTATAAAGGGATGATTTTTAGAACTAAGAAATTATACTGGATAAAAAAATAGCTAAAATTAAGATTTTGCAGTTATATTTTATAAATCTTAGATTATAAATTTTAATTAGATAATATTTTTTTTTAGCAATTCCTTGCTGTGAAATCTGGAAATAAACTACGAAATTACATTCAGCTTGTTGAAGGAAACTCAGTTAGACAGTTGGACGCACTTATTGTAGACAATTATAGAGTAGCTGCGCTCAACTAATAGCAATCTGCCAATTTCATGCCTACTTTACTTATTAGGGACGTTAAATTAGGAATTCTAATTTTTGGGGCTTCATGATAATTTTACGCAAACAAAACACTTTCTATATTTAATCTTAATTAGCAAGACTGAACTATCTTGATTTAAATCAAGATGTTATATCTTCTTTAATTATACGTTGCTTCGTAATATTGTGTATTTTAGGCGCCTGACCAAAAAAAATAAATTAAGCTTGCTAATAAGGACCTCATTTATTGGTAAGTTCATTTTTTAAGTAAGAGCGGAGGGGATGGGGTAAAGTGTTTGGATGGGAATCGTTATTTTAGTCAGCTGCGAGCACTACTTTATCAGAGTAAATGAAAATCTGGTGCAACATTCAAAAAATAATCTATCGTTTTCTGTACTCTGAACCTCTGACCTTTTAGGTCTTTTAAAACGCATTCAACCTAATTAATTATAGAGGATAAAATATCTGTATAATGGATAACTATTTTGCCTCAAAAGTTTTGGTAGTCAAAATTTATGTTCATTTTTATCATCTTATTTGCTTTCTTAATAAAAATTGCAAAAATTTTTATGAGAACTCACGTGCAAAAAAAAATACATTTTGTCTTATTTTTCAGGACGAAATTGTTAAAGGCGAATAGTTTTCTTAAAGTTTTATTATTCCATCATTGTATTTTTTTTATTTACGTTGTTAGTATTGTTCGAAACCGAAAAAATCCGCTAGAATAGAACCGGTTCTCAGTCATACAGAAAAAATCATGATGGAATCGTATTACATACAATTTTCATAGAATAAAAAATGAAATTTATACCAGTCTTGTTAGCTTAGTCCTTAGGCCACTCGGGGCTTGTGATTTTGAATTTTAATAACTGCAGAAAGCTGTCTATAACACAATGCGATCAATAACTATTATTTCATATTAATTCTACATATTATGAACAGATTATTCCCACTGATAAAAATAATTTTCAAAAATCTTTATTAATCCTAAACATATTAAAAGTAAATTTATACCTAAGTAGCAAACAAATACTTATTAGATTCAATTTAAAATAAGTAGGACAAATCCAAAAAACACATTAATATTTCAATTTGTAAATGGTAAAAAGTAATTAAATCTAAACACATATAAGAAAGATTAAGATTAAGTTTTAATCCTGGGGTAATAACAATATGGTTTTTCCCTTACCCTCCTACTTTTTTCTCATTAGCTTTAGTTGGACTAAGCTCCCCCCCCCCCCCACTCTCCTTCATGTAGTAAGTTAGGTTATTATATATCTCAATTCCCCATTTTCTTTTTCTAATTTCCCACTCTTAATCTCTTTCCCATTGTCTCCCTTCCTTTTCTTTATTTTTTTGTAGCATGGCTATTATAAACTTATGTATAAAGCTTACTAAAAAATTGAGAGTGAGGGAACATTGAATTGTAAGTTGTAACAAATACTCTTATTCATGGGCTTATAAACTTTGGGTAAATTTTTATTTGTGGATTGCTAGACTTTCCAAAAACTTTCTAAAACAATAATTTTAATGTACAGAAGGAATAATTTTGTTTATTATCATTGGGAATATACATCAATTCAACCATTAAGATCCCTGATTAGTTTCTAGTCTATTATTCTTAGACTATTGTTGCTGTGCTATTTATGGATATTTTGATCCTTGTTTCTTGAAGCTTCCAGATCCTTTTCTTGGGATCTTGACGGGATTAGTATAATCCCTGAATCTGTCGTATTAACAAAAATATAATTGCTTCCCTTTAATTGTTTACACTATCATCTAAAAATGGTCAAATTTGAAAAGAAACAGCAATTTTAGCAAAAGAATTTCTAAATTATGTTCGCTGGTTTACATCAAAGTGCTTAGTCGAGCATATAACCTCTCCCTATTATACTTTGAAATAGATTAATAATGAAGGCGGAGGTTTTTTCCATTAGTTTAGGTTATAGAACCCGCAGGGTTAAAGCTTCCAAAAAAATGTATGATCAAAAACACTTCCAAATCTTATTTTCAATGTCTTACTGATACGTGAATCTGCCTTTTTTAAAGACCATTTGATTAAATAGATTAAACTACCTAAATATCTCATAATTTTACTTAATAACTTTGATCAAGTTGTTTCGAAATTAAGAAAGTGAATATTCAAATTTTATGTTTTTTACACTTTTAGACAAGTGTGGAAAAAATGATATTATCGAAAAGATCGAGGGGAAATATAAAGAGGGGAGTATAATAAGAAAGGGTTTAAATAC
This sequence comes from Acartia tonsa, assembly GCF_053477335.1. Taxonomy (NCBI): domain Eukaryota; kingdom Metazoa; phylum Arthropoda; class Copepoda; order Calanoida; family Acartiidae; genus Acartia; species Acartia tonsa. The sequence continues at coordinate 31,740,857 of NC_137262.1, read as the reverse complement.
ATTAAGAAAGTTAGATGTATATCTAAATGCTATCTAAGGAAGTAAAAACTTAATTTTTTGAAAATCATTAGATTAATAGACTTTCTATTTTTTATCCCATAGTAATATGATATTAGAAGATTTTTTTTGTAAAATGGGATTGACTTTTTAAGTTTAAAACAATTTAGATTAATATTTAGATACAAGTTTTCCAAGAATCAAATAATTTTTATCATTGGTTATGTAGCAAAAAAAAGGAAATAGCTATTATTTGTAGATCAGTTTATGCTCCATAATAAGACATACAACTTATTCAACATTTATAAAGGCAAAGCTCTGAAATCATACTTTAGGACAAACAAACATTATGCTTAATAAGCAGAATATAAATTTCTAAATCTATGTTTTGTAGCAAAATTGACCAATAAACATGTTTAATAGACATACGGACGATCTGGAAAAACAATATAGAGTCGCTACGCTGTCTAAAGCGCTTTAAAAATAATAATTAGAAACACAAAAAGTATTTTCTTGTCTATAATACAAATTATTGTTTAATATTAGGTTGCAGTTGTTATCAATAGCAAAAAATTTAATTTTGACCGATGGAAGAGTTGCATAAAAATTCATTATTAAATATAGTTTCTGCTTTTGCTGTATTAGAAATATTTATTTTATAAATTAGTAAGTTTTTTTCTAAAGCTTAAGAATTCGATAACTTGAATTCGAACTAATTGTGTTCTCTCTTTGAGGGTGGCTTCTCATAGGTCCCGGGATGTTTTAGCTTATTTAATTTTTATGCTATTTTCTGACCCCTTCTTACAACTTTGCTGACATAGTCCTTGGATGCTAGGGGTGTAGTCGCTATTGAACAAAAAGGATGTTGATTTTTAATATTATAAATATATTTACACTATATCTTTTGTTATCTTTTAAATTAACAATATGACACAAGACATATGAGGTCAATTTGAGCTACATATAAGAAACCGACAAAAAAAGGGGAAGTGTTAATTTTGTCATTAAAAAAATAACATACATAAGCTTATGGAAAAGTGTTAAAAATGATGTATCACGGCTATTCAAATCTAATATATACATCAAAAAGCCGACAATCCCCGTAAAAAGGGGGAAGTACGCTTTCTGCCATTTAAAACCCAATGTTAGCCCCAAATGTCCCCAAATATTGAGGGGGCGGAGTTTTCTTTTCTATCGTGGTAATGATTTAAGCAGATGTGGGGTAAGATGGATCACTTGTTTCATTGGAGGGGTGGCCCTGCAAAACGATCTAAAGTTGATTTAATTAAGGTCATATGTTAGATTCTCCATCCTAAAATTAGAACCTGTCGTTTGACAGATATAAACAGTTATGATTTCCAGACAAAAGTTACCTTTTAAAAAGATTTAGGTACTATTTATCTTGGGATGGTGGTGGTACCCTCTCCAATAGTATAAATCTTCTCAGGACCAATAAAAAGCTATATTCTAAAGGATAACTGTATCTGTTAAGCTGTTTCGGTACAGAAAAAGAATACAGTGACGATACCAATACATTTTGTCTAGAATAATAACCATTTTGACTGACGAAAAAACTGTTTATTGAACTGCATTGTTTGAACACCATCATGTCTCTGCCCATTGATTGCTTAATCTATTTTAACATTTACCTTTTAGATTCAACATTTGTTTTAATTTCAAAAGAATTAATGTTCCAGAAAAATCAATAAAATCTCAATTTCATTTTTCGCATCACACCATGTAAATATTTTTGACAATAAATCTATATATAAAGCGAAGGGATAAATAACTATTACTGGGTTCTTATTTCATTAAGCAACTTTTAGATTTAAAAAAAATCCACAAAGATGATAATAAAATTTTGAAAAAAGAAGATCTTTTGCTAAATTTATTAGAAACAATATAGAATGCTCCTATTTTATAGCAAAAGTTATTAATAATAACAATCATAACGAAGTCGGAAAATTGTGTGTGTTGGATGAGCCTTTGGGTGTGCGTGTGCGTGCGTGGGGTGAGTCCTTGTGACCAATTAAGCAACCACACTATCCGGTGATAAGTCAACCCTGGTATGCTCAGAAGTTCCGGATTTTTGACCCAGGGACACATTCAAAGATTCTAATAAAAAAAGATTCAATTGTTATCTATAACTCAAATAAGATTGTATACTTCATTTTATTTGTATTTACTATATAACAGTTTCTTGTCCTTTAGATATGGAATAACCTCAGTTTTGTTAAGCTTTTCTGCAATTAAACTTTTCAAATAGTTGGCCTGTCCATGGTTCGACCCCTTTTTTAAAACAAAAGTGTTGCTACAAAATTGTTCATTTGCTGAAAAATCAAGACAAATAAAAGACTAGAAAGCAAGGATATTTCAAGACCAAATTCTTGCCAATGACTAAAAATATTTGTTTCAAAATATTGTTGCCAAGCTAACAGATCTATAGTATAGATGTATATACAGACAACTACCTCCCTTCATTTATCAAAGACCTCTTTCGTCTGCTTCTAAATGATTTTCTGCTACTTAGCTGTGTTATTATAAGTGATACCATTGGCTGATTCTCAATGACCCAATAGGAAGGTTGCACAAGACGATTGCGATGGGGAGATACAGTGTTTTAACCCTTTCTCCCTCTAGTGTATTACTCTAATACAAACTTAAAAATTGTTAAAGCTAATTAACCAAACAAATTTTTTATTAATGTTTTTGTATTTCTGTATTCTCACCTAAACCTCTTTATTTCCCCCTTCCAAAAACAGCCACACTATTTCAGGAAGTTTAGACCAAAAATTTTGTATTAATTACTACCTTCTTTTCCTGTATTTAAGCTTTTTTCCTAAAAATTTTCTTTGTGAAATGTATATTAAATTTAATTGTTCATTGTCTGAAATTAGTGTTTTTAACTTAATAACCTTAAACTGTGAGCAAAATAAGACAAAATTACTCGGAAACTAAAATGTTTTTTGAGATTAAAGCAAAGTTTATTTTTCTTCTTAATTGAGGATTTTCTCTTTTTGTTAATTTAGGCATGTTGGAATTTTCCTTTTAATTTCAAACTTTGCATGTTGATTCCTATACTTTTTAAACATCTTTTTAAATCCAGCGCATATAAATCGGTTTCGAAGCCATATTGAAAAAAATGTTTTAATTCTTCAGAGCTAAATCTAAATTAAAATTATATATGAAACTATCCAAAAATAAAAATTAAACCATAAAAGTAGTCATATAATTTCTGGGGCATATTTGAAATTGCACAAAATATAGATCTACAAATTTGATTGAGAAAAAAGCGTTGGATCACTTCATTCGCAAAAAAGTGCGCAAATTTCAGGAATACCAGAAAACGCGTTCAATAAAGGTGAGCTAAACACATACATACAAATTAAATAGGCACTCATTTTGTAAAATTTTTAGATTGGCATTGCTAAAGAAGCATTCTGCTACTTAGTCAGGTGCATTATGTTTTGAATGTCTTGGCTGAATGAATTTATCATAAGTTGGATCTTACACCAGATTATCATGTATTTAATAAAGCGAAACTTTTGGCTGGTTAAAATAACGACTCCCACCCCACTTTACCCATCCCATCCCCTCCTACTGAATGAACGAACTGAACAATAAATGACATGATATCCACGTTTATTCTACAACCATTCTTGGCTAGCACATCTTATCACTATGCTTTCCAAGTTTTTCCAATCAATGGGATGTGAAGAGAGCATAGTTTTTAAATGACTCTAAAATTTCAGTATAAAAATAATTTTTGTCATTATTGACAAATCTATGGCTAAGAGTCTCCCTTCTCTTTAATATAAACTTAAATGTATGTGTGTGGTTATATGTAATATTATGAGTTCTTCGAATGCATATAGATAGATACAGCTATAATTGAAAGGATAAGTAAAATTGTCAAAAAGTAGAGTAGGACTGTTTGTCTTCTATAATGTTTCTTATTTATCCAAGTCTAAATAACATATGTATGTAATACAATATCTAACCCAAAATAAAAGAAACAATCAGGCTAAGAATAAAAAAGGCTCTGTATTTGAAAAGTAAGGAAGGACAGAAGAAGCGCATAAAACCATCCAGGGACCTATGTGAAGATTACCTTAAAGGAAGAACTCATTTGGTTCAATAGTTTTTGATATCTTAAGCTTGAGACAAAAAAATTTATTACTTTATATAATAACTAGCGGCTACGCCCCTAGAGGCCTTTAGGGGCACTTGAGGAGGGGAGAGTCGAATTTGATAACCCAATTTCTTATTTTAAAAGAAAAAGTAAAAAAAAAATTTTTTTTGGGCCCCCCCCCCCCCATTTGGGGGGGGGGGGTGTCCCACCCCCCAAGAAAATAGTTATAAACCTTCCTGTGACATATCAGATCTACCCTGTTAAGGAGAACCCGATCGGTTTAGCGGTTAGCGAGATCCTTCGGTACAAACAAACACACAGACACACTTTGTTACTTTAGTATAAGGATTATAGATAAGAACAGTACTAAGGATCAACTGAATTCCCTATCATCTACCCCTGAGATGGGGCACATATATGTAGGAAAAGACATAAATTTTGCAATGAATTTTGTATGAATTATTAGCCATGGTTCGGCCCACAAAACCCAATTTTTGCCTCTAGATGTAATATTTATGCAAAATGAACAAATTTGCTACAAATTTGTGATTACAGGCCACAAGAGAATGGACGTTTTACCAATCTTGCAAAATAAGTTTTCAACTTAATTAAAATAAACATAAAGACTTGAAACTAAGTTTTCTATATTAATAAAAAGTAAGTTTTTTTTTGTCTGTAGCTTAAGATTTTGATAATTACTGAATCGATTAAGTTCTTCATTTTATGGAATAGGTACCTAGATGGTTTCAGGCTATTTGATACTGATATACATATAAGTTTGGTTTTAGGCTATTTTCCTACTACTCTCCCCTCTTCTAATACGTAGCCCCATGATGCTATATGTACGTATATTAAATACAAACGGAAAAACCAATTTACGAGTAAATTTTGCACTAAGAAATAAACTTATTCGTTAAGTTATAGGATAACCTTTAGAGAGAGATATTTTACACGGGCAGTCCGTAACTTCATACCCTTACCATTAGAGTAATTCTAGAGTCTGTAACTCTATACCCTGACCATTAGAGTAAAATACTACCCCTCTCTCCCTTATTTTCAAACTATTAGGGGATATGCCTTTCTGTGCTCAAATAGCCACTTTAAAGGAGACCCCCTAACTTTTTCACATTTTAAAAATATCTTTTACAAATTATGATATATGTGGGTGTAACTGAAATTTATTTGTAGTATTTTAAACATTTTTAACAATTAAATTGCAAAAAATAAACTTGCCCTAAACTAGGCTAGTCTTATTTCTCAGTGTTTACTCTAAACAACAAAAAGACCATTAAAAACAAGAATGAATATCCTTTTAGAAAAGTAACAGGATTTCTTTTAGTTTGTCTGTGTGGCTGTATGTCTGTTTGTACTGAAGGATCTTTCTAACCAATATACAGAAATGGTTCTCATTTTCAATGTAACTTCTCATAGGTCCTGGAAAGGTTTGTAACTATTTTGGGGAGGTTAGCACAACTCTCCCAAGAGAAATCTCTTCTAAGAAAAAAGGACCTACCCCCTTCCCCTTTTTAAGACTAAAATATAAAATTGGGGAAATGTCGACTTCCCTTTACCCCACCTTAAGTTCCCCTAGGCTTCTAGGTGCGTAAGAGCTAGTATTTATAAAAGCAAATTATTATATAACTAATTAATACTATTCTAGTTTAATATTATGCACAATTTTTTGACATTTTAAGTTATGATTAGTTGCTAGATTTTTGTTATTTATTTGCAAATATTATATGGACATATAATTTAAATCCATATTGGCCTGGATTGTAATGCTTTTTAAAGCAAGGTTACCATGGCAATAAACATTTACTATTTGAAAATATTTTTACTACCGCTCCACTATTTATCTCATTTTAGGAAGGGAGGAGAGATATACAACTTGTAAGTGAGCAATACCATTCTTTTTTGGAGGATTTTTTAGTGTACCATACTTTGATTTTATTGGTCTCACCTTGATAATAAGCTTTGAGCATTTTAGTAGCTCAGCTACTCAATGATGCATGTTGCTTACAAATATTTTATAATTTTGAATAGCTATCATTCTAGGCTATATATTATGCTCTTCTAGAAGGCAGAAAATGTCTGGAATATAGCATAAAGCATTGCTAAAGCTTCCTTGAAAAGTTCAACTATCATTTTCCGTGCTCTTAGTAAAATAGACTAATACCAAAAAGCTTACCCTAAAAGTATAACCCAATCGGACCAGCAATTTTTGAGAGGTGCTCTTGATTGAAAGGGTTAAGAAGGAGTTCGAAAACCATATAGAGATCTATGTAAAGCTTTCCTAAAAAGAAGAAATTAGTTAATTAAGAAGTTATTAAAGGCTTTATACAAAAATAATTTGTACTTTACATAATATAAGGACAAACTATTGAAATTAAATGTTAACAAAATTATTCCCAATGTGACACAAAATGAAATTCAATAAGATGATTTTGTAACTAATACTGCATTGGAAAGATAGATCATTATGTTGAAAGTTGTCATAAAGAGGAAAAACCAATCCATCTCCCATTAACCAATCCCTTTACAAAATGTGTTTTATGCAACCTTTTATTCTCCCCAACAATCATAAATTCCTTTTAATGATGATAAAAAGTTTCTTTTGGCGCTTATTTTGTAGAGTCACCGTTTACCCTTAAGACTTAAACATATCATATAGGTTTACAAGTACAATTTTAATTCATTACAAACGAAGCCGTTCAATAGAAAGATATTATATAAAGTATTGAGTTTTTATGTTTCAATTAATAGCTGGTTGAATTCTTGATTTTAGGGAATCTTCACATAGCTTCTGGGTTGGGTTTAGGATATTTTTATCTATATTAAAGTTTTGGTTTTATTCAGTTTTTGAGATCATATTAAATAAGTTGCCCCAATCAAAAGTCGACGACTTTCAAATTGAAGTGTATCTTATAAAGATTTATGCTATACTACATGATACTATGAAAGCTAACCGTCTGTGATGTAGTGAATTACAAACAATTATTGTAGAAACGGTATATTTCTTCTAAAAGCTTGAACTAATTATAATTCTGTTCACCTTATATGATTAAAAGCCTCTGGCATTTAGATTTTTTTCGTTATAGGCCATACAAATTTTCCTTAGGTCTATTTGAAGCTTCCCTAAAAATCCACCAAAAGTTGATACAGCCAATTTACAAAATTCTTTTTATATTGTTGTATTTATAGTTTAATTTTAATAGTTGATGTCGATATTATGGCATTTTATTTATGGTTAATCAGGGAGGGAGGGGACATTGGCCTGATCATTACACTAGTCCCCAAAATATTATAATGACGTTTTCTTATTCGTTGGCATGACTACTTTGGTTCATTTAGTTGAGTTTCCAAACGTTGCAGCCACTAATTATAATCTACAGGAGGGGTTATTTGGTATATCATCATTGGGAATGTACATCAATTTATCGGCCTTTGTCTTATCCCTTTGATCCCTCTGTAAACATATCTTATTTTAATTTTTCCAATATAATTAGCAGTATTGCATGGACAGCTTATTTATATGGTATAGTATGTTAAAAATATTATTTAAACTAAAAGGTGTTTGCCTCTACATATTTAGATAGGGAACTGTATCTTAAAAAATGATTTACATTGAATTATAATAAATTATCGAAGGAAATTGTCATTTTTATTGCTTAAAGATGAAACATTTTTAAAAGTATGTTATCTTATTGTTACTGCACATCTTATTGACATAATTGTCATTGTTTTGTTTTCAGGGGGGGGGGGGGTATCCCTAAAACAGCCAAGTAAAATGTTGAGCTAAAAGAGTCAAACACTCCTTAAATTAAAGGGTGATGAAAAGAAAATTTCAAAGGTTATTTGTATTACACCCCTCTTAAGATAACACTTCCCTCGATTGTGGTTTAATGGGGGGGGGGGGGGGGTGTAAAAATGAGAAAACGAATTGTTAAAGCTAAGGAATTGGCTTCGCACACGCCACTATATTTTGTTTACCATGCCCTTTCCTATCCCTCCGTATATATCCATGTAAAATTCACGGTCATCTAAAATTAAATCAGGGGCTTAAATTCTCATTTTTCTGCTTCTGATTACACAGAATATTCAACATTTTTTAAAGGTTTTAATTTTTACTGGTGGCCGCCAGGATTATTAGGAATTGGGGTGCCTTAAAATAAGAAAAACCTTTTCCAGTATGGTTTTGAAACCGATTTATAACTGAAAAAATGTAAAGTATCGTATTAAAGATAATTTTCCACACATATCAAAACAAAAACCATATAATTAATATCAGTCTTGTCTAATCTTTTAATTTTTAATTTAGATATCCGCGAAAATCTGTCTATAATACGATGCGATAAATAACTATAACTGAAAATATCTAATAGTTTACAAAATGCATTAATTTATTAATAGAATAAAAAAAATAGTAATTTTTTAAAGAATATCGAGATCATTTTTCTCCGTGTAAGCCGAGTGGTAGGAAAGGTGCAAAAAAAACACTGAAAGGTGGTAATTAAGGAAATTAACTAATTTATTTTCAACTAAACTTATGCAAACTAGATATCTTTCTATCCTTGCAGTTAAGATATCTTTCTATCCTTGCAGTTAAGATATCTTTCTATCCTTGCAGTTAAGATATCTTTTTATCCTTGCAGTTAAGATATCTTTCTATCCTTGCAGTTATGATATCTTTCTATCCTTCAAACTGGTAATCTCTCTATCCTTATAAACTGTATATCTTTCTATCCTATTATATCAAGTAGTAAGGTTGTTTTTTGTCTGAAGCTTAAGATTTCAAAAACTGATTGAATTCTCCTAATTAGGGAAGGTTCACATAGGTCTTCGGATGGTTATATGCTATTTTTTTTTTAGCCCCTGGAATATGGTTTTTCTACCTTCTTCTTACACTAAAAAAAGTACCTATATGCTAGGAGTGCAGCCACTAGTGCTTGTAAAAGCATATCTTTCTATCCTTAGAATCTGAAAAAAAATATTGTTAACAGCAAAGTATTTAGCATTGCGTGATTGTTTATAATTAATACCTAAACTTTAATTACATTGTTATAGTAATTAAATACTCAAACACACACACACACACATCCCATTACTTTATGGATAATTATGTTTTCATATACTTATGTCAATCAAAGGATAGGGGTAAAACTCCTCTGCTGCCAAAAAGTTACATAAAAAAATTGTTTTGTAATGGTATTATTTCAAGACTATATTGTCACAGTATCATTGTTGTGAAAATAGTGAGAATTTTTTTTGTCGGAAACTAAAGATTTCTTAAACTACTGACCCGAATGAGTTCTCCATTTTAGGAATGCTTCATATGGTTCTTTGTGTAGTTTTATGCTTATTTTCTGAGGTTTAATTATTGAAATGGCTTTAGTTTATTTACTCCTGTTTCTCTATCTCTTTAAATGCAAAACACAGTTACTAGAATAGCTGTATAGAAGATGCTGATATGTCGACAATACATTTAAAAATTGGACAAAATAATAAATATTTCCTTTTTAAAAATCACCTTTTAAGGCAATAGGGCAATTTAAACCTTAATTCAAATTAAAAGTTTAAATTGGTGGGAAGTTAAAATGCTTATTATCCTTATTAGTGGAGCCGCTACACTATAACTAGAAGATGTCTGTACATTTTTTTAGTCCTCTATCAAAAGATTCTACATTTCTACACAATCTTGAGAATAGATATGTTATTACTTGAATCATACGCCCGATTTTTATATTCGCTCATAAAGTTAAAAACACCAAGGCGGTTAAAAACAATTTTCTCTTTTCACCTCCCCCCTTTTCTCTTCCTCGTCTACTGGATAAACGAACTAATAAATAAATGAGTTTCATTTAGCAAGCTAATTTTTAAAAAAAATTTCCTCTGACATAATATCCACGTATATTCTACATCCATTATCTAGAGACTAAGAGGAAACACCACAGTACACCCACAAAATATTCTCGTGATTACTATTTAGGCTTCGCTACTTATGATTACAGATATACTTGTTAAATATACATAAAGTTCATATTTTTCCCTTCTTTTTATAATTCTTGCTTTAAATATAGCACAAAGAACTGTTTAAATATTCTTATTGTATAAGTTACCTAAATTTTACTGATATTCTATGGATTTTCTATTAAAAGATGGAAAATTACAAAACTCAAAATCAAATAAAGTTCGTTATCATTACTGAAATATGTGTTATTTTCTCAATTTGTGTAAAAAGAAATTTAAATTATAGATATGAAGTAATTAAACTTTTTAAAAGTCTTTTTTTGCTGGCAAATACCTCTCGCAGCTAGTATTTTAAAGTTCTACATTCATTATTGAAGAAATCAGTTCAGCTGCCGCACCTTTATTTGGCCACAGAAACTTTTGGAATCTGACTCAGTTTTAAACAATTTTCAGCAACAGCTGCAAAATTGCTAATATTCAATTGTAACTTCAATTGTTTTAAAACATGTTAGACGTCCTGCAACAAAAGCAGTTAACAAAAAGATTATTATTTCCTTAACTTTGAGTATGTAATCTTTATTGAATATATCTCGCACCCAACCCTTGACTGGTATATTTGAGCGTAAAAAATGGACAGCCAGCCTTTTGAGAAAAAATGTCCTTGCCTACGGCCTTATCAGAGAGAAATGGATACAAATTAACTCTAAATTTAGATGATATAAATGGCTAAAAATTTCAACAACAAATAGGATGATTATACATATAAGTAATGTAAAAAAAAATCAGGATCACTTAAAATTAATGTAATCAGTTAACTTTTACAAAGCACTGAAGTTAATTAATACTATAATTGACTATTCCAGACACACAAGATTTATGCAGTAGCTGCTCACAATTTATAGGTATATTTTCCTAAAGTTTGATTTTAATAACCCTTTAACTTTTTATCAAACAAATTATAATAATCATAGAGGCTAAAATTGTTGACATTATTTTTTCTAATAAGTTTGAAAATTAGGAAAAATGTGAGTTATAATGGTTTTACATATAGATTATTTTTGTTCATTTCTCACCTGTTCCTTTATCCCTGAAAAAAATCCTATATATCCTATAAAAATTGACCCTTAGAGATGATAATTACCCCTTTAAAACGTTGAAAAAGGGGATTTTGATTGTCTATATAATGACCTTAATTAATGTGTATGTGTCATAAAGAAAAGTTTTAATATGTATAGCTTCTATATAATAATCTAATTTTTTTTAAGTAAAAGGTCCGAAAAAATATTCTGAGATTCATAGGATTTTAGTTAAAATGCCTATAACTGAAATATTGTTGACATACAGTTTTGTTTTTTTCTTCTTTCAAATTTAATAATATTTATGAGTATAAACTATTTAACGCTATTCTAATAAGTACGAGATTTCTTCATCCTAAAATATGGGGTTAGATAAAAAGTGAGATATCAGTAAAAAAAGCCTTAAACCATCCTGAGACTTCAAAACCACTCCGTTGGTTAGAGAGATCTTATTGGACAAACATAAAAACCATACTACTTTGTAAAGAATTTATTTGCATGCTGCTTTTCTATGGATGATTTCAATCTTGTTCCTTGTTTCTCTAAATTGTGGTTTTGTTCAGGGATATAAAGGGATAAGACAATGGCTGATTAATAGATGCACATCACCAATAATGATACAGAAAAGACAACTTTTTTGTATATTACAATAAGTGGTTAAAACTTTAGGGCAATCACTTCAAGAACTAACCAATCAAAATGCAATAAAAGTCTCCAAAATTTTCAAGCCAACGAAAAAGAAAACGTTATTATAAAACTTTGAGGACTAAAATATTGTATTAAAAAGTCCAATGTACCTCTCTCCTTGGGTTTTGCTAAAAACTTGGAAAGTCTAATTTATATGTTGTAAGGAAATATTTCACAAAAAAACTTTTGGAAAAATATCAAATTTGCCAGTTAAGAGACCATATCCCAACCCTCTCATTTTAATTTGTATATATAATGATCTTAACCCTTACAGATCGGGCCCCAATTCCCACCTTAATAGATCGGGGGGGGGGGGGGGGGATCAAAAAGCCCCCCCCCCTCTATCTCGGCTCCTGGTACAGATAAAGACGTAAAATTTTTTTCTGGTGGTTCATGTGTATTTTTAGAGAAAATTACTATTTCTAGTCATAGCAGTCAGACCGCTCCTTAGCCGCTTTTTAGCGGCCAGCCGCTAAATTTTAAAACAGCTGTAGAGCGGCCAATTTTGCAGCTAGGATGACCAAATTTTAGGACGAACTTTTATTTTTCATAACAAAAAAATTACTTTTTCTGATCATCGCCGAAAAACGGCAAATAACGGAAACCGCCATTTTTGGCGGTTACGGCGGTAAAACGGCGATTGGCGGCGCAAATTAATATTCTTATCTGTTTATTATTGCTCAAGGATTTACCAAAAAAAATTATAGGTCTCTAGCTGTAATAGAAGCCACAATATTCATGATATATGTCTGTAGTAAAAGCCGGACAAAAATCGGTCATAAAGTCGGTCAGGGAGCGGTCAAACTGTCATAACACCACTTTTCTCAGATGGTCATTGATATCTAAGTATTCACCAAAAAAAATTTAGGTTTCTACCTTATACACAAAAGTCATAATGTAGAAATTAAGATTTATTTAGAATTTTTTCTAATTTTTTTTGCTACCCAACCAACTTTGACCGGACACCACGACCGACACAGACCAGATATCCTAATAAAATCAACTCTTGCCGATGTATAATTACTAAACTTAAAAAGTCATGAAGTTACAGCTCTCCATCTTACCTACAAAAAAATGAGATTGAAAAAACTAGAGGGGGGGGCTCTTTGAGCCCCCCCCCCCCCCTGATCTGTAAGGGTTAATAGGTTATTAAAGGTTAAGGAGAGGACCTCAAGGTTGGAGCTTTCTCTAAGGAGAAATTTGGGGAGTAGGGGGTAAAGTGGTCTAAAAGCGAAAGAAGCCATCATGCCAAACTTTAGTTTTACCCACTTTTCTAAAACAAAATTAAAAACATTTATCTTAGTTTTTTTGTTGTTGCTAAATTAATTAATTTAACTTTTAAGTATAAAAAAAACATTTTTCCTTCTAAAAATAGAGAAAAGATGTTCTTTTTAGTATCATAAAAAATTCTTTGGGGGTATCACAGTACACACCCTCTAAAGCTCCAGTTATTTTTCACCCTAATTATTCACTTTCATCTCAATACAGTTTGCTACTCTTACTCCCTTCCCCCTTCTTTATATTTCTGATCTCTTAATAAAAATATTTTTTAACGTCTTAAGTTTAGCTTTTTTCACCTTTAAATTTCGATGAAAATCAAGAATTTGTTATAAAATGCAAAATTTAGTTTTCTTATCAATGAGAATCTTGAGCATATTTTATGGCATGTATATTGTATATTCATTGTAACTTTTAATAACCAGCTTCATGTTTTAGATGCATCTATACAAGATGTTGAAAAGCTTATTTTTCCCCTCCCACATATTTTGATTTTAGATACGTAGTCTCTCTTTTGATAAATTGATGCGTTTCCCCAATGATGATACACAAAATTACAATTAGTGGTTGAAACGATTGGACACTCAACTTAACAAGCAACCAATCAAATTCAAAATAAGAAAATTTTACTAAAATCTTTGGGGACTTGGTGAATGATCAGCCCAATGACCCCTCCCTCCCAGCTTTCTTTATCATTACCTGTTTCAACTTTTTCTCTTTCTTTTGATTTTTACTATCTTCTTTTCTTCTTGTGGTTTCCCGTTGGCACGTCTAAGATTATTTTGCCCTTGTTATAATGCACTCAGGTTACAAATAAATTTTTAAAATACCATTTTTTTGCAATCAATGCAAAATTTGAAATTAGAAACACAAAATTTTGCAATAGATTCTTTTTTTGCAGAGAACAGAACATAAAAACTGAAGAAGTGCTCATCCAAAATAACTAAATAGTCCTACAGAATAGAGATTTCAAATGGGTTATAAATTATAGGGTATTTAATTATAATGAAGAATTATTGTATTAAACCTTAAACGTCTAAAACCTTCTATCTTGTCTGGACTATTCAATTTAACTATTTAAAGAAAGCTGCAAATTATTCCTGGTCAGGTTTTGAGCTAATTTTTAAGACCAACAAAATATTATTTGTTTATTTTTCATTTTGAAATTAGATATAAATTATTTAGATTTTATTTATTCTTCATTGTTGCAAAGACCCTTGTAGCTTTGGGTGCATCAATTAATCTTCAAAATTGAATAATAAGCAAAACAAAATATTACTATTGAAGGAGCTTTCAAATAGTAGTAAATGTGTAATTTACATTTATTTTTACTTTTTTCAATTATAATCTTAATCTTATATCAGTTAAAATTAATATGGTATGTAAAAACATTAAACCAGATGCATTTTATGTTTAGGCAGACCCCGAGGCCCGTTAATTAGCCCGGGATATGCATCATTTAAACCCATTTAAAGCCCAATTAAGATTAGTATCAAAATGGTGGACAAGGGCTCTACATAACAAGGTCAGATATGTCCATAACACGAAAAATGGAAAAGTCCAAATTTGGAGAGACTTTTTTTCTCTAACTTTGAAATGTATTAAAAGGTTGCACCTCTAAATAAATCTTTAGTTTGTCAAGGTTTAAGCTAGAATCTTATGATGTCTGCAAATATACTCTATAATTAGTATTGGTGATTTTTACGTTTTATTTTACCACTACAATTAGATACTATATTTACCATGTAACGTTATTTTGATAATGACATTATGTTTATAATAATGATAATAATTCAAATATCAAATTTTCAATATTTCACAAAATAAGATTGGAGAACCTAAGGTTTATGGAACACACGGGGCGCGTGAAAAAACAGGTTTGATATTAACAGGACATTTTTTCATGTAATCAGATTGTTTTACTTCCAACCAAACATCAAGCCACCTTTTTATCATTAAAAAAGGTGTTTTTAGACTTAACTAAAAAAGGGTTTGAAGGGGTAAAACAATAGGATTTTTTTTATTAAACTCATTTAAATCAAAGACTAAAACTTTTATTAGCTAGTAAGTTTATTTGAATAAACGACAATATAAAAATTAGGCAGATCATAAAAAATTTCAAAGGCTAGCCTAGAAGTTAGGGTTTGATATTAGATAGAGGCATATTAGCACAACAGTAATAGAATACGTGGATATACGGAATAGGGCATTTTTGTCGTCAATTTAGCTTGCAAATATAGTTCTCAGATATTGGTCAATACGTTCCTTCATGGTCATTAGAAGAGAAAGATAGGGTAAAGAAACATTTTATCACTTAATATTAATACATAGATTTTATTAAATTTTAAAGATTTTAAAATCATTCGGTCTTGTCTATTTCATATCTATATTTTATTATATAATAAAGATTAAGCCTATAAAACTGAAAAGTAAGCATAATTAAAACAGTCTAGGTTGCTTTACTTTTATTTTATCTGAATAAATTATAGTATAATATTAGATAAAGGGAAATCGAGGATTTTTAACTAGAGGTGAGAAATTATGGGATTATGTTCAACAAAATTATCCTGTCTGTAGATTGAAATTATTGGTAAAAATGTCTTGACACTGCTGATTTGTATATCCCATTCAAGAATTCTTAAAACTTTGGGGACCAGTATGATTTACCAATGTTTCCTCTTTGAAGTCATATGTTTTGTCTTAAAGAAAATTTTTGTATTTTGTTTTAATAATTAAGTTGTGCTTTTAAAGAAAATTATGATAAATAATTACTTAT
Source organism: Acartia tonsa (assembly GCF_053477335.1). Lineage (NCBI taxonomy): Eukaryota > Metazoa > Arthropoda > Copepoda > Calanoida > Acartiidae > Acartia > Acartia tonsa. The sequence continues at coordinate 31,724,944 of NC_137262.1, read as the reverse complement.
CAGGACCTGAATCTTGTATTTTATTTTGTAAACTTTATGTATATGTATTTGTATATTCATTGTTCCTTCCCTGTTAAGCTTCTTTGCTGTTATTATATCAACAGAAAACTAATGTAATATCGATAGAAACGGTGATAAACAACTTTATAAAAATATATTTTGGTACTTTCCCTTAAAGTGCCTTGCGAGCACAGGATCCACATATATTATTTTTTATATAAAAGGTAAATGCGGAGCCTGTACCTAAGATGCCAACTTTTTGTTGTTAACATAATCCATGTGATTTATAGGTCAACACAGACTTCAAAGTTGAACAGGTTATTATGTGTGTTTTAAATGATATATTTCATCTTGAGGAAAATACCATACATAAATAACTAAAATTGTACATGCACAATACAAAATAAAATAATGTTTTTGTTCTAATAGCTACATTTTGATAAAATTAATGTTATTATTATCATATTTATGATTTGTCTAATAAGAAGAATTTATGGTACTACTCCATAAACAACATAATATTGTCTTCCTTCTTGGTACTACTCCACAGGAAGCATCAGGTTGTTGTAAAATTGTTTCATCCAGCTATGGTACTGCTCCATTGACCAGACATCATCCATGGTACTACTCCATGGGCATCTATAGTACTACTCTATAGGCATCCATAGTACTACTCTATGGGAAAATATGCATAAATTATAAAAATGCAGCTTCAGCACACAAAACAGAACTCCTCTTCTGCAGTATGAAGTACTTTCTCAGAATAACTTTGCAGACAAATCCTCAGATGTCCAAAAACTTGCTATGGCTGGGAAAATTTACATTTTTACAGTGTCATTAATATCTGTTTCTTTGTTACAACACCCAGTTTATTGTAATAAGATCCATGGGTAACCCTGACCAAGGTTCAAAAGGTAAAATTAATTACCCCTTCCCCCATTCTTCTTCTTAATTAAGATTAGCCATGGGGGTGGGCTGAACAGGTTATTATAGGGGGCAACAAAAGCATATAATTGAAAGGGCATGCCTAATTTTCTCTTAAAAGGATTTTTCAACTCATTCTCTAAATAATAAAAAGATTATCTAAAACTATGTTGTAATAGTCTCTATAAAGGGGTGTACAACCGTAAACCAAAAGTTAAATCTTTCTTCATTGTGTAGAAATGGTAATTCCTAGGACAATTAGGTCTAAAATTAAAAAAGTAAGAACGTCCACCATGTTATGGAATTTCCTGTATCATGTCCAAAAAAAGATGATTAAAGTCCCTCCACAGATTATGACGTCACACGATAGAACGGCCAATATACACTGTTATTGACCAATGGTAAAGTTTATGCTGGCCTCTCATTGGTTATTCTATCGTATGGCGTCATAATCTGTGGAGGGACTTCAATCATCTTCTCCTGTATCATGTTCAAAAATGTTATTCCATTGTTTGTTGAATGAATTACTCTGGTGCCCAAATTTTAGTATCACGATGTCTTATTCCTTGGCTCAATATATTTGGTAATTTAGTGCATCTTATTTGGAGATGTATATCAATTCAATAATTTGGTTCTCCTTGGCAAATATTGCTTCCCTTCTTACTGTCAAGTGTATCATAACAGCATCTTTTTAACTATAGCAACGCGCGACGGTTTACTAATCAAGCTTTAAAAATATTTATTGTACAATATTGTAAAATTATATAGTAAAGGGTGTTTTACTATTATTGGCTAATATTCACAAATTGGATTTTAAAAGTCTGTTTAGAAGTACGATCTCATTAAAGAAGCGGTCTAGCATCTACGCATAGTTTACTGTATTTTTTAGAATGACAACATTTTGAAGTTATTTTTAAATCTAAAAATATATTTTTTAGAGACATCAAAGGCTATAATTGCATAATTAAAGAAAGACTACAAGAAATACGCCGCTGTAAGACTGCCACAAGTAGACCCAATACCCCTAATTTGAAGCCTTTAGCTTCAACAACAACAAAAAATATAGTCATATCATTTTAAAATGACAATTTATGTAGATACAAATTTTGAAATTTTTCCAGCACTCATGATAAAAATAGCAATATTCAATTACGTTAGATAATGTGAAAATTATAGGCTCACTTTTGGCATAAAGTAACTGATTAAAAATGTAATTTAATATTGAAATTTATATTATTTTAAAAAATAAATTCTTAGTATGGAGTAACAACGACATTTTCATGTTTTTTTTCTGAAGCTGAATATCAGAAATTGTAAGTCCAAATTGGTTATGCTTATCAGGCAAGCTTTATAAATATCTTGGGATGGTTATAAGCTTTTCTTCTGAATTTTCTTGTCCTCTTTTATAGGCTAGGGGCGAAGCAACTAGTAAAGTATAAAAACGGATAATCCATCAAGGAAAGAACTTTGTATAAAAAGGCACAAGTCACTATTTCAACACACTTTACTTTCATGAGCTGTCTATTAAACAAACATTTTCAAGATGAGGGTATTCAAATTTATCTAAAAAGATTTATTTACTCAGCCATCTACTTTCAATCTTTCATTTTTGCTTCTATTTAGTCATCTACATATAACTTTTTATATTTTTAAAAGTGAAGATTTTCTTTAATTAGTGACGATTAGCTCTTTTCGTTAATTTAGACATGTTAGTATTGTCCTATCGATGTCAAACTTAACAGGATGATTCCTATAACAATTAGGGACGATTGAGAAACCGAAGCAACTATATAAACATCACCAGAAAGTTCGTTTGTCCATTACCGCTGATTTTTACCTGTTTTTGCAACTTTTTTTCACATGACATAATTATGCTATTCATCTGATTTTTAAAATAACAACAAGGTACAAAACATTGTTAGCGAGGCTTTTATATAATCATATCCTATTCACCAGCTATTTACACATATTTTATACAGCTATCTATAACTTATTTTTTTTATCTACGTCAAATTATTTCTTTTCCATATATTTCTTGTCCTATATGTTTAACAAATGTATAATAGGAGTCTCCTTAATATTCAACCTGTCTTCTAGTTTTTAGATGTGAAATAAAAAATCAACGAAGCCATTAGTAAAACGAAAAAAATGTACAAAAGAAAAATCTTGATTCTATTTAGAATGCCCCGCCCTTCTTGATCTTTGACAAAATAATAGAGAAATTGAAATAGAGCAATAAAGTCTAGAAAGCGTAGCAACTCTATAATCGTTACCAGAATGTCTGTACGTCCATTATAAACATGTCGTTTTTTTTATTTTTTTAACAACAAGTTTTTATGTGATATAATGATCTGATTGACCTGATTTTTAGAATACTGATTTCTAGGACAACCAATCTTTTTATGTGAAAAAAAATTTTTCTCAGCTGTTATCAAAGATAAACTGCTTCTTATGACCACTAAATATTTACTCTAAACTTCATAATGTCCGTCTGCTAACTAATCTAAAAATTGCTTTATATCTATAAATCTCTTTTTTTAAAAGAATCATGATTATTTAGTCAAGATCAAGTCTATTTGCAGTTAAATTTTCTGATAATTTAATTAGTAAACGATAATATACTGGTATTGTTTATATACTTGATAGATAGCTATACCTAAATTAGTTGATAGTACTTGATAAATACCTTAATACCTTTTTTGTTGTCTTTCGCCATTGGATGCGTCCTAGTATGAAGTGGACCTGTATTCGAAGGGAGTGGGAGGGACAGAAAAATTTCATAAAATCATACTAGTACCTGTGGTGTGTATCTTTATTACAATTGATAACTCAATCATTTAGCAAGACAAACAAAAAACCTAATGATGACATTGAAACTAAGCTTATTGTATAACTGAAGTCAATGATCACAATATCCACTAGATGAACTTGAGTTTGGTTAAGATTGTACTAATTGCTTTTTGTCAGAAAACTAACATTATTTCACATGCAACCTTCTACAGGGACAAGTATAATGATATAAGAGTAACATGATGTTTGTGTATCTCTATGTCTGGCTGTAGCTTAGAATCTCACCAACAGCTGGACCGATATGGTTCTCCTTAACAGCTATGCTTCTTATTGGTACTGAGAAGGTTTACAACTATTTCGTGGGAGGCAACCTTACCACTCTTAAAAGAAATCCCCCCTATTTTTTTTTCTTATTCTTTTTAAATTTTTGAGTGTCTACATACAACCACCCTTTTAAATTAATTGACTATTTTTACTGAATAAAAGTTAACAGATTAAAGTAACTCTTCTATCTTTCAGAAAGCTTTTCCCTGTCAATGCAACCAACGCTAAAAAGAAGTAGAAACTTGAAAAAGTTGTGCTTTTTTTCCTGTTTTATGTGAAAATTTGGCATTTATTTCTTTTTGAAACAGAAAAAGTTTAAAATTTATGTTTCACTAAATACTATACAGTAGTTGTATATGTGGTATCCGCCGAGGATAAATGGCAGACACCGGAGTTCAATTAGATTACGGCAGTGTGACAGACGTGGACACCTTACTATAGAGAAGCTACGCTTCTCTAGCTTTCACTAGATAATGATCAACATCTATTTTCAGTTGTCACTTTATTGAAGGGTTAAGAGATACTGCAGTTATATACAACAAACAATAATTACATGGATAGGAATAAATAATCATAACATAAAAGCATAAATAATACATATACAATGGTCAGTTTGGGCAATAATGATTCCCCCATCCCTGGAAAGGGTGGGGGAGAATTAAGAATACAGTTAACCATAATAAACATGACAGATTCAAATCATTAATTCTAAGCGTAGGGAGGGGGTCACTAGACCCCTTCCCCAGGACTCGGGGGAGGGCCATTGACCCTACACCGAACCCCAGATCAGGGGTGCCATAGACATGGCTCACGGTTGCCGAATACCACAACTCTCCCCTCGGAAGGCTGGGAGGTGGTTTCCCTACCAGACTTCCGACAGTGGTTGAGGCCTTCGGCCCGCTCCTTAGGGCTAAATATATATACAAACGATAATGATTCAATGGAATCCTAGTGGTGAGTATCTTCTTAGGGTTGATGGGCTCCCAATGTGGGATAGAAGGCAGAGGCTGACTTGGGTTGGATACGTTGGTCAGCGCCGGCAGGCATCAGGTTTGCTGGTGGCACAGTTGTTGCTGGAACGGTCAGCAGTGGGGCCTGCGGGTTGTTGTTGGCAGCGGCTGGGGCAATGGCTGCCAGGTTGATTGTCTGAGCAGCGGCCTGTCCTCCTGAGGGGCCGCGGGGTCTGCCAGAGGGCGGTCCTGGCCTACCTGGGCGGTCATGCCCGCTGTCAGTTGATTTCATAGACACCATTTCCTCGGCTGCTTCCCTGCCGATGGGAATGGCATCCCAGTCCACTGAAAAGTCCCGGGACTTGGCATGGTTGAGCCTGGCTCTAGCCAGCGCCTTCCTATACAAGGCTGGATGGTACAGGAACACTTGTGATATCGCATTCAGGGCTGCCCGGACTCCTCCTTGTGCTGCTGCCAGAGAAATGATGGTTAGGTCCCCCAGCAGTTTGAGGATCAGCAACAGCAAGCACAGGATGGCGGCGCCATCTCCCCACTCGTGGATGGCTTGTCTAAATCCTGCCCAGACATCCAGGGCTGCCTCTCCTTCCTCCGCCAGTCGGTCAATGTTGTAGGACACTATCCCATGGTCTCCTGTGGCCGAACAGCTGCCTTGCTGAATGCAGGAGCCATAGGATAGGCCGGTCAGCATGGCACTCTTGTATGCTGGGAACGCCAGCAGTTGTTGCCAGTCATTCAATTCAGCCTGCGAATACAAACCACCTGAACTGAAGTCATCTAAGGGTTCTGTCAACAACTGCTTAGGCGTATCCAGCGGGGGTGGCCTCTTCTTGGGAGCAGGGGTTAACTCTATCCAGCCTTCCTCCGCGTGCACAGTCAGGGGGTAGGTGGAGGAACAGGGAATCTTGGTGGCGTGCTCGCTGTATACCCGTGTCACAGCGTCTACAAAACCTGTGGGCTCCACTGGCACTTTGTCCCAACACTCCTTGTGTTCGCGGACAACATACTTGTGCCTTTGGCAGGTCAGCTGCAGCAGGATGTCTCCCCTCAGTACCGAGAACGTGCTCCCCTGGACACGCACCGGGTGGGCCGGATCTAGTTGCTGGAGCTTCCAGCAGTTGGCCGCTACTTCTTCTGCTGCAGTGCTTCTCATGCGCGTTTCCAGGGTAAATCCAATATAACCTGCATGGATCTGTGCTTGAAGGGGAACGTCAACATCCCTGGCCGACACTCTGGGCAGCGCAGCCGCGGCTGGGTCAGCTGCCACGAACAACGCTGGATGGTTGGTGGCATGGGCCTCGAAGTCGCAGTTCACAATTGAGGTGGGGTTGGTCATGTTGATGAAAAACTGGGCCTGATGGTCAACCAGATATGCATCCCTCACCAGGCTGGGCTGGAGGCTGCGGATCAGCCTCAAGGGGCAATCTCTTCCCAGGTGGTCCCACACGTAGGTTGCTTCCCCAGTGATACAGGACAGCTCAGAATGGGGACACTCGAGGGTCAGGTGGTCAGACTGGGACTCCACCCGTCCATCCTCCACCACATAGGTCTCCTCCTTGACCAGCAGCCGCCGCTCCTGGAGCACTAATTCATTGCGGTAGAGCTGGCCCTCAAAGTGGACGTCCTCCCCCTCGCAACCCACCCCCTCGGGGCTGTTGACGAGGGCGCCCACCATATCAATGGTGAAGAACAGGGGGTGGTTCAGCTGGAACGTCAGTGGCTGGGTCTTGCCTGGCAACGTGTATACTCGGTTCCTGGCCAGGTCTCGGCACGCTTCTGGGTCTATCTTGGTTGGCCTCATGAGGGTGGGGACCGAGGTCACCTTGAGGTGACCCCATACCCCACACCTGAATGTCCACTGGGACACGGTGAGCTGACAGCTGAACCCAGTGGTTTCCCTCACCTTGACTTGCTGCAGGACGTGGACGTCATGGCCCAGGGGCACCTCCTGGTGTAGGGGCTCCGTGTCACACATCTTTTCTTTATTGTAAGACGTGACATGGGTGGGGTTGGCACAGTCCCACCCCACCAGGACGTAGCTGGTTGTAGGCCACACGGCTGCCAGCAGGAGGCCCCACAGGACCATCCACCAATGGGAGAGGCTTCCAGGTAACCATCTTCCTCGTACACGCGGCTGGGGATCTTCGGCTCTGGTCACGGCTGCTTCTTGGGGCTGGACACGGCTGGGCTGCTCCTGGCTAGATACAAATTTCCATTGAGCGTTATCTGTATGCGGCCGAGGCACCCCGATACCCTCCCCAATGACAGACTGGCAAGCGACTGGCACTTGCCTGGGTGTCGGCTCCCCTAGCCCTAAGTGCTCCCTTCCCTGGTCCAAGGCATGCCCAGTGGCATGGGGCTGAAGTGCAGGTGGCACAGGCTCGCCCTTACTCAATGCCCTCCCCTGCCCTAGGAACTCAGGTGCATGTGGCACAGGCAAGTCCTTATTTTCCCAAATTTCAATCTCCCCAGCCTCAAGTGCAGGGGGCACAGGCAAGGCTGGGTGTTTACAATGTTTTGGATACAACACATTTAACAAATTCAACTTATCCTGATGGTGAGCAGCTGGGTTCCTTTGGCTGGCAGAGGGCTCTGGATGGCATGTAGCTGGACTCTCCCTGCCGACTGGTGGCGCTGGCTGGCTGGGGGTGACGGGTGTCACCCCTTCCTCTGGGACCGCTGGCTCGTTCCAGGACTCAGGTCTCTCGGTGGCGGCGACGGTTGTCGCCCCAGACATCAGGTTGGAGGCTGGCTCGTTCCAGGATCCAGGTATCTCGGTGGCGGCGACGGTTGCGCCAGGCACAAGGTGGGAGGCGCTGGATAGCACCCCCCCGTCATCCCAGGTGGCGACGCCGGGTGGCGTCCCATACATCGATGCAGAGGTGCTGGCTAGCACCTCCTGCCTCTCTCGTTAAGCGGCTGCTAGGGCCTCCCCATACACCGTCTCAGGGACGCTGGGCAGCGCCCCTCCACTCTTGCTGGGTAGGCTCAGTCGGGCAGGTTCCATCATGTTGAGGCTGAAAGGCTGGGGCCTCAGCACCTCTGGCTCGGCTATGTTGTTGGGCTGTACCAGCTCTGGCCCCAGATGGTTAAGACTGAAGCCTAGGCCAACCCGGTTGGGTTCAGCCGCGCCGCCCAGTACGTTGATCCTAGCTGGGACAGTCCCGAACTGCGGCATCCCATCGGCTCGGTCCGCAGCTCTGGGGGCGGCTGCTTGCGGTGGTGGTGCTGGGGGCGCGCTCCCTTCCATATGGGCCACTCTGCTGGGCTTCCCTGGAGGGGCACCCTTGTCGGCGGTGCGCCTGCGGCTGGCTACCTGGGCCCAGTCAGCTCTACAATCGGCCGCCGTGTGACCGTCATAGTGGCAACGCTCACACTTGGCAGAACGGTCACGGCGTGGCTGGGTGCGCCTCTCCTCTAGGCTAACTTCCACAGGCGTTGGACAGTCTCGAGCTCGGTGGCCTCTCCCCTGGCAGCGGTAGCAGCGGCCTGGAACCTTGTCATCTGGAGCAACCTTCCCCATCTGGTGGAGACCCGGAGCCAAGGAGCCAATCTCCATTGGCTCCGACTCGTCATATTGGGGCAACTGGATGCAGGCAGATCCAGTCAGCCCGTCGGTCGAGTCCACTAAGCACACACCTTCCTTCAGCTGCTTAGTAACCATGGTCACGGTGAACATGGCCTTGCGAGTGTACTCAGGTACACTCGCAATTTCATGGTTCATCATGAGGCGTTTTACATTGGCGTTACGAATTCCACGATTTAATTCGTCCACCAACAACTCAAGATCCTCATGGTTGTAGGCGTCCCTATACAAGGCGCACTTTGTTGATATGTACGCCTGTATAGGTTCTGTCGAGTGTTGCTTGTAATCCCTAAACGCTTGTTTAAGCGTTTGGGATTCAAAAGCAGGGCGAAATAGCAATTCACACTCGGTCTTGACCTGTTCGTAGGTCAAGGCTTGGCCTGCCTCGCCAAACAGATGGGACGCCATTTCCGCCGCTTGCCCTACCAATGACAGTAGTAGGGCGTTGCGGCGGTTGAGGGAATCATGAGGTGGCACGCGGTAAGCCGCCCATGACATCTCCAGTCGGCGGATATGTGCCGACCAGGACTGCTTGGGCGGCCCTCTAAACTCTGGCAGATTGCTCAGCATCAGCTTGCGGTACTCGGCTGGGGCCGGCTGAGGGTCATCCTGGAGCCATCCTGGGGCTTGGTCACCTCCTGGGACTTGATGCTGGTCCATGGGGTCAACGGTGAAACGGCGGGCACAAAGTTATACAGTACTACAACGAATGGGTTGTCACTTGAGGCTTCCTAGCCTAACAGCCAACACTGTTTGTATCACTAGGTTGGGAGTTTTAGTTGCAAAGATATAACTTAGCTGTACTTATCAATAGTTAGGTGTTGAGGTAGATAGATGTTGAGGGTCTGAACTGCTGTCAGGAACTGATTGGGTTTTCCCTTATCACACTAGAGCTAGGAGGAAAGAAACTTGCAATTCTTTATTTGCTAAAAATACCCCTGTTAAATGCTATGGAGTAGCTCCGCTCTGGTGTGAAAGTGTGTGTGTGTGTGTGCGTGGAATCTTCTGTCCTTGTAACGCGCGTTCGCGCCGTCAAATCCGCGCACACGGGGAAAACGCGCTCTCACCCCTCAGCTCGCTCTCTCATTGGTCCGCTTCGTCCGTTGGATTTATGATATTTTCCGCACTCTGTTGCGCTACCCGTGAATGGCGCTCTGTGTATCCGATCGCTAGCTCCACACTACAGACGGACTTAGTCTAGTGTGGGTAGGAAGGGGGGAAGCGCGTGAGGGGACGGGGGTAACTCCGTCCGTTCCCACTGTGAGGGAGGGGGGTAGCTGTGTGTTGGTGTAATGGGGCCTTTGCTTCTTAATCTTAGGCTTATCTGTTATATCACCCTGATTGTATTTGCCTTCAATGGAGAGGGGCCCCTCCCCTTCCCTTGGAATAAGGGGTGTATTGTTTTTGTGCTGTGGGCTTGAGATTGTTTTGATTACATTACATCTAGCTTTTATTTTTGTCCTTATCACAATTGCATAACAGATTTGTTGACCAACTCTGTTCTATTTTTAGCTGTTATCACAATACACAGTAATCCAAGCCTGTTCTATTCTTAGATTTATCACAACACAACAATTTGTTTGCCAAGCTTTGCTCATAAATCTATTGTTTGGCCATCACACTAGGGTGGTAATCCCTGCAAATGTGATATAATATCTGTCTTCTAGATGGGTGGCTGCGTTGTAGCTTCTCAGGATACTCGGGGTTGACGTAGTTTTTCTCTGTTCTGGTGCACTACACCCGTATGTTAGCTCGCAGCTTGCAGCTATGTGGCATGTTTCAGCCTATCGGCGGCAGGGAATGTCCCGTCCTGCTAGCGCCACTGGTTCGGATCCTGCTATTTCTTGCAGTAAAGTTGGCCTATTTTCAGCCGTCTACACGTATTTGGCTTGTTTCAGCCGGTCCGCAGGCCTGTTTCAGCCCTTTTGGCGCTCAATTCTCCGTTAGATATCAGCGCTGCTCGCGGTTATTCGTCAGATTTCGCTGGTTCGCTTCCACAACTGCCGGATGCAGAGTTAAACTTTGCTGTCCAGGGTGGGTAATTCAGGTTGCTTGCGTCAGTTTTGCCAGATTCACTGCTGGGAGTACCTTAGCCTCAGATGCGCGTCTGCTCTACACTTGTGGTTCGCCGTAATCTCACACAGCTGACACCAAAGTTGTGGTATCCGCCGAGGATAAATGGCAGACACCGGAGTTCAATTAGATTACGGCAGTGTGACAGACGTGGACACCTTACTATAGAGAAGCTAAGCTTCTCTAGCTTTCACTAGATAATGATCAACATCTATTTTCAGTTGTCACTTTATTGAAGGGTTAAGAGATACTGCAGTTATATACAACAAACAATAATTACATGGATAGGAATAAATAATCATAACATAAAAGCATAAATAATACATATACAATGGTCAGTTTGGGCAATAATGATTCCCCCATCCCTGGAAAGGGTGGGGGAGAATTAAGAATACAGTTAACCATAATAAACATGACAGATTCAAATCATTAATTCTAAGCGTAGGGAGGGGGTCACTAGACCCCTTCCCCAGGACTCGGGGGAGGGCCATTGACCCTACACCGAACCCCAGATCAGGGGTGCCATAGACATGGCTCACGGTTGCCGAATACCACATATACACGTAGCAGTAATTAACAAAATTATATGTTCTTTAATTTACTGTCACCAAAAAGTTTTATGACAAACTAAAATAGAAATATAGAACATTGGTGTAAAGAAAAACGTCTAAAGGAGTTTATAGTAAGAGAAGAAACTCGTTAACTGCAGCATATTTTCTTATTTTCTCAAACCGTTTTAACATAATAATTAGATTTTTCTGTTTACATGCTCATGGACTTCACAAAGTTTAAAGAAAAATTTATTTAAAACTATAAAATAATTGAATCTATATAAATTTAAATATTTTAGCATAGTATTTTTACAAACATCCTTTCTTTAAAGGCTTTGATATAGAAGAAATTTAAGAATTAATAATTAGATTTTGAAATTTTCAGAAACTTTAACTTTGAACTAAGGTTCTGCAGCCGCTAGCATTCCAAAAATAAGCAGCAAAAATTATGTTTGGCTGAATTAACATATAATTAAAAGGAAAAGCTGGCTTAGGCAGCCAATTTTTTTTAATAATAAAACGTCGGTTTCATTGCAGCTTGTTTGCGGGCGGCTGCCAAGTCCTGTTTTTAACCTTCAAAAGTTGGCAATTTAATTTTGAAATTCTTTCGCACAACAAAACATTTAAAGATATAAAAAGTCTTTTATACATGATAAATAGACATCGTGTATGGGAAATGAACAGAGAATAATAATCAAAAAAAAAAAGAAGCAGCTTATAGTGTCTCCAAAAAAAAGTGGACAAATGGGTAAATTAATTCCTTTCAGTATCTAAACATTTAGAGCTTCTAAAGGTTTTACCTGATAATTAGTAGGAGGATTAATCTATGTCCATAGTCATATCCTTGTTTAAAAACCTTAGTATATAAAATTTTCTAGATTATTTTTGTCCCTATCCATAGTAGTGTAGGGTTTTCTCTTCATTTATCTAAATGACAATTCTTTAGTATAATGAAAGTGCCATAAAACTGTTGGACAATGGCTGAATAATGACTCCCATATACACATACAATACATATGATACCAACTAACATATCTAAATAGGGGAGAAACATATATACTTTACATTTTTTACACCAGATTTTCATGTACTATAATAAAGCGAAACTCGCAGTTGGCCAAAATATTGATCCACCACCTTTACCACATCTCCTCCCCTTCTACTAGATGAACTAGATGACCAATAAGTGATGTACATGTTAGCAACGTATATTGACGACAAATTTCCCTCTGTCATAATATCCACGTATATTCTATATCCATTAAAGTTAACATTAAATCTTAAAAGTTCCAATAAATTATTTGAATTTGCCTGTGTCATTATCGGTCATTATCTTATCCCTGTAGATCCCTTGATTTATATAAGGGAATATTAAATTCTGCTTCAAGAAAAATATTTTTAGTAAAGTCTAATTTTATTAATCTAAAATAGCCAAGAAGCAATATATATGTGCTTCTATATTTATGCAACATACATACTAAAAGTTTTGAAATAAGATTAGCGTATATTTTTATTAAAATTTTCCCCAAAAATATGTGCTTACTATTCTTTTTCTTGCAAAAAATTGCAAAGCAAATATATTTATAAAGCTGTTTTCCAACATTTGGGAGGGAATAAGTAAATTTGACCTATGTAATGTTTCAGATATTCGATTTGATTACAAAGTTACTGAAATAATTTATACATAATGCATGCCTTAAGATAGATATACCTAAGATATCTCATACCTAAAATGTTTACCTATATAACAAGATTGTGATATGTATCTATTTTATGATTTTATCTTTTTCTTACGGATTATTCTCTCCAACCCTATTTTATTTGTCCCCTTTGTGAAGTCATAAGAAAGATAAACACATTTACATTTTACTAAACAGAACGACCAAGCTAATATTGCTTGATTCACGTCTACAAGAGAAAATCTGAATTGAAAATAATTGTTAAAATCAAAATATATGTTCATGTCTTATATTGGTGTAATTCTTTTTCAAAAATAGGTTGAAAATCATAATAACTTTAAAAAACTAAAAAGAACTCCATTAAATTGTACTAGGAAAAGAATTGTAAATTGTTAAAAGGGTTTAACAAAAGAATATAGGGATTAAACAACAACCATATAAAATGTATGAGAGAAATTGGCCCCGAGTTCCAGATAAAATATGATGTCATAATCATATAGTACACACTAGTACAGTGACTATGTGACAACCATATAAAATGTATGAGAGACAATAGCCCTGAGTTCCAGATAAAATATGATATCACGAGTATATTGTACATACGAGTACAGTGACTATGTGACAACCATATAAAATGTATGAGAGACAATAGCCCTGAGTTCCAGATAAAATATGATATCACGAGTATATTGTACATACGAGTACAGTGACTATGTGACAACCATATAAAATGTATGAGAGACATTAGCCCCGAGTTCCAGATAAAATGGAACCTTATGAGGCATGAAAAATATAAGGAAATAGAACAGGGGAGCTATTGTAGAGACAGGGATAAGTTTTACAGTATGGCTTCCAAACCGATTAATATCCGTTGGATTAGAAACGTTTCCGAACCATATTTTAATATTTATGTATCATATTACAGACAATTTTCTACGAATATCAAAAAAAAATCATAAAATTTAAACCAGTTTTGTTAGCCTGGGCCTTCAGTCCCTCGTGGCTAATAAAACTGGTTTCATTTTAATATCCGAGGTGTTTCGGTATGTTTTCTTGTATTCCCTGGCAAGTTCGAACCCATTAATCCCTGTTTCCTTACACCAAATTTCCTAGAGAATGAGTGTGTTACGCGGCATTCCTAACTATCTCCGCGCGGCGCGTGGCTTGTAAACGGACAAAAGAAACGCGCACTTTTCCTTTGATTAGTCCCACGTGAAGAGCTACGTGATTGAAAATAATGTATTGCTTGAATATACATGTGCTCTGATGTGTGGAATATCTCAAATAAGCCTTCTGCTTAGTTTGACATCATAATGTGGTAAGAATTTATCTTTAATTCTTGAAATTAAGTGTAAAATGGTATGATTTTATGAAGAAATTTTAAATCATTAATTTTTCAACAAATAGACCATTTAACTGCTAACTTTTGACATACGAATATTTTCCTTAATTTTATTGATCATTTGAATCTAAAATTATCAATTTCTGATGCTATTTAATATGTTTCGTGCCAATTTAAAGTTTTTTAGAAATTTTATATTTTTAATTAAATTGAAATCACGCAACCTCGATTTACAAAAATAATAAACCATTAATATTATGTAATTAATTTTTATATTTTTGTTTTAGATTCACTGTTTTCATGGTAATAAATACACATTTGTAAACTTCACATGTTGGTCATTCGGAGGGCTTGAGATTAAGATTTCGAGAACGGCTAGGATAGCGTTCCGATACAATGAAAACAAGACAGAACAGATGCAGCTAAGAACATTCTGTGAAGTTTTGTAAATGTGTTGGTTGTGATACCTTACCACACATTATTATTATAGTCATAATCAGTACAGTTAACTTTAGTGACAATTATGGGTCCTAAAAAGAATAAAGGTGAACAATTGAGTAAGCGGCTGCGTCCAGCCGTTGATGCCCTAACCAGTGAGCTAAATAGAGTGATGAAGTTGGTCAGTGATACTTCAGAACTTAATGTTAGACATCTCACTAAGGAATCAATCCTTGTCCATGACAAGTTCGAGACATTTGACAGCATCATGGTCGGTTTTAGCAAGCTTGGTTTGAGAATCCAAGAGCTTGATGAGTTTAGTGACATTTATTCTGATATAGTTACTGTACAAAAAGACTATAGTGCCTTAAAAGATGCTCTTGATGCTATAGAAGAGCTTAGTGACATTCAAAGTGTTGTTGATGTTGTTGGTGATAATTTGCCTAACCATCAGGCTGAACTTTATGATCGATGTTTGAAGATTGTGAAAGTTATTAAAGGGCCATACTTTCCCTTGCCTGATGCAATTATAAACACTTTGTCTGCTTTGATGAAACGTCTGGCTGAGGTTAAGCTTGAACCTGTGAAGCCACCCACGACGACGGCGGGTGCCTCGACAGCATCGCCATTTGTGTCACCGTTTGGCACACCACAGTTCGTCGCCGGTTCTATGTTCACGCCAGGATATATGAATCGTGTCGACGAACGTCTTCTTCCATCCTTCGACGGCCTGGAAGCTTCCTATGTAAGTTTCAAAGACACTTTTAAAAAGCTTACTGTAGGACAAGACCCGTCGTATTTACAGTTATTGTTGAGCAGTGAAAAGGTTTGTAAAAATAAAGAGCTGAGACTCCAGTTAACTCAGATTCAATCGCATGAATCTCAGTGGGCCTACCTTGACGCACGTTTTAAGTCCAAAACACGTCAGATGCTCTGCCTTTTCAACCAATGGGAGAAGAAGTCTAAACCGTCGGACTCCAACCAGATTGTGACTGTGTTAGCAGAGTTTGGCGGAGCAGTTAGCCAGCTGGAGCAGCTGACTAAAGATGATGAAGATGATGAAGTTACCACTAGCCAGTGGTTGACTGTGATACTTCTTGAGATGTTATCCAAGAAGTTGCCACGTGATTTTCAAGATAAGCTCAATTTATCATTGGGCTCGATGGATGTCCCAAACGTCCCAAAGCTGTTAAAGATTATTGAAGAACAGCGTGGCGCCATTTTAATGAGGTGTTCGACTGATATGGACACCCCCTCTAAGAAGAAAGGTAACCCTGCGACAGCCGCTACCGCCGTAGGTAAACCTGGTAAATCTAAGATGAAACAGTCATGTTTTGTAAATGGCTGTAATGATACGCACTTACTTTACAAGTGCCCAAAATTTCATGACCTGTCAGTGTCAGACAGGAAGAGTATTGTGGAGAGTGCTGGATGCTGTTGGATTTGTTTGCAAAAAGGGCATAAATCTGTGGATTGCCCGAAGGCAGATGTAATAGGCGGCTGCAAAGTGGACAATTGTGGTCAGGCCCATAACAACCTTTTGCATGAGAGTGTTGATATGGCTGCCGCCGTCTATGAAGTACATACTTCCCCTGAGGCGAATCTAATGTTAATGTTACAACAGGTAGACGTCGTTGACATTAATCGCCAGAAGGTCCCAGTGAACGCCATGTGGGACACTGGTTTAACTACCACAATGGTAACCCAGTCACTTGTTAATAAACTTCAGTTACCTTTTACTGGACGTTCAGCAAGGATTTCTCTAGCTGACGGTGAAGTTAAACGTCTCCCGACGGTCAAGCTATGTTTAATTGATCGACACAAGAATTATCACATATTAGAACCTGTGGTAGTGCCTCTCATTGGTCCGAAAGAGGCGATCTGCTCCATAAATCCTGTGGAGGCAGCTGTTTTGTTTGATATGAAACCTGAAGATTTTACTTTGGTTGATGGGCAGGTTGATTTGCTCGTAGGGCACCTGCACCCATCGATGTTTCCCTACTCTGAACGTTCAGTACGAGAAACCATGCTTTACTCCAGCCTGTTTGGATCTGGATATTTTGCTGTTAGTGCTAATGGCTTAGCAAAGAGTAGGTAT
This sequence comes from Acartia tonsa, assembly GCF_053477335.1. Classification (NCBI taxonomy): domain Eukaryota; kingdom Metazoa; phylum Arthropoda; class Copepoda; order Calanoida; family Acartiidae; genus Acartia; species Acartia tonsa. The sequence goes on along the minus strand of NC_137262.1, from coordinate 31,708,171 downwards.
GTTGTCTGCTCAGATTTCGAGTTGGAAAGTGAAGCTATAGGGTTTTTAAAACCAGAAAGCTCAGATGTTCAGCCGCAGCCGACTGTTGGTGCTGCTTGTGATGCTATTATTGAACCTGTTGGTTCTGCTTGTAACGCTGCTGATGCACCTTTTGGTTCTGCTAGTGCCGCAGCCGTTGACAACCTGGCTACGGCGGGTGTTGCCGTGGTTATTACTGATAATAATGTTAGTTGTGCTGCAGTTATTCCTGATGATATTGGTAACGATACTGTAGTCGTTGATAACTTTGTTACGGCGGGTGTTGAGCCGCTGAATGATTCGGTTCCAGCCGGACAAGAGCCGACGGGAGTTTCGGTTCCGGCTGGACAAGAGCCGATCAGAGTTTTGGTTCCAGCTGGACAAGAGCCGACGGGAGTTTCGGTTCCAGCTGGGCAAGAGCCGATAAGAAATTCGGTCTCGGCCGGACAAGAGCCGACGGGAGTTTCGGTTCCGGCCGGACAAAAGCCAGTAGATGATTCTAAGTTTTATGACAACCACACTTTTATTACGTGCCCTGGTGGTGTTATGAATCAAGAATCGACTTGGTTGCTGCCAAGCTGGCCGCCCGACGCAGGGTAAGAGGCCTGCAAATGGCGGTTGGAAATATGGCGGGTGTTGCCGCCAGAAAGTCATTGAAATTTTTCAAACCACACATATCTAATCCACAACATAAACTATTTATGTGACAATGATCTTTAAAGAAAAAATATTGCAAGTTTTATGTTGAGCTTGTGAAAGGAACCTCAATCGGTTCTGTAAAGAATAAGTATTCATTATTCAACTAAATTTATTGTTCATACCTAAGCACAAAAATTCTACAAAACTGTTTAGACTTTTAAAGCAGATTTTAAAAAGATTTTGTTTCTTTAAGTATGATTTTGAAAAGCAAAAGTTCGTGTATATTAAATACCAAATGATTTTGCAGATTTTAAATTGAGAAAAATAGATTTTTTTTACAAATTATTTTTCTAGTTTTTTTTATGGTTCACGTTTACTTAAAAAATGTTATTTCTCAGATTCTCATATGAAATAATGCATTAAAGTAAAGAACACAACATGTAATATTATTATGATAATGTTTAAAATATTCCTCATTATTATTTTAAAAGATTATCGCAAAAAATCAAGATATTTGTTTAAATTTGTAAGCAAATCAAAGATTTTCTTTCATTCCGGAGGCAGAGATTCTTAACAATTCATGTACAAAGTTTTTTTTTTTGTTCACTCCGGAAGCTGGGATTCCATTAATCCACGCGTAAAGATTTTTTTTCATTCCGAGAGCAGAGATTCGTAGTAATATACGTACCTAGCGATTTCGGACAATTTTAAACCTTGAGAAAGTATTTTATAGCAATTATTTTCCTAGGTATATATATTTTTCGTTCATGTTTAGCATTTATAATAATGAACACGATGTGTAATATTATTAAAATATTGATTAATATTTTATTTGAATATCACAGAATTAATTTAAGATAAACTATGCATATTTTAAATTAACTCTACCTTCATTTTTATCGCATATATTAAAATTGAAGCAGTATTTTTAAAAGAAATGGGTAACATTTCTTAAGATTTTTAAGTAACGCAAAATTTGATACAATTTCGTTTAAACTTTCAAATCGATGCAAGATTTTTTTCATTTGAAATGCAAACTTAAGTTTTTTATACGTTTACGCAAGTTCTTTCAATGATTTAAGTCTTTCCGGGACCAGGGATTTTTTTTCGCGGAAAATTTCCTAGGTACCTGCGCAGATATAAACATTTTTATCCTTGTTGGATTGAAATTTGACATGATAAGAAATTAACAAAATGAGATTTTTACATCATTTAAATATTTCTTTATGATTTATTACAATCACATAAATAATTTAATACTATATGTATATTAAAATTATTACTATTTACCTTTGAACTGATGTATCTAAAGAAAAAATGCAGATTTTTCGCCTTGAATTAAGTAGATTCTTTGAGTTTCGAAGATTTAAGCTTAATAAGACCGCTCTATAGTGTATCTTAGCTCTGTTACCTCGGCCAGACATACTACAGAACGGCAAAACTAAAGCATAAGATAATTTTATTTTGATTGCTTTGATTGATGATTCTAAAGTTTCTTGAATTATTCATGATTCTTTAATTTTCGATTTGATTTAAACATCACTAATTATGTTTAGTTTCAGTTGATGGAGCCCTGCGCCAGAAATCCTGTCGGAAATTATGCAGTATCAAAAAATTGTGATGGAAAGACATAACGTCCGTCAGGATAGCTGGAACATGGCATTATTAATATTTTAAAGATTGGTTAGTTTGTATCTTGAGGGGTTCATTCTAACTGAGGCCCCAAATTGCCTTAATTTTGACTGTATAAATATGTACAAGTTGCTTTCTTCTCAAAACAGAGAGAAATTGCAAACTCAGCATTTAGAGAAGTTCTTTTCTTATATTGAGCTTTTGTTTTATTTTGGTAAATTTAATTTGCATATTTCAATTGCAATTTTAATTTTACGCAGTTTTGATTCACGAAGATTTAAAATTATGAAATTTTAATTTTCCGAAGTTTGATGATTTTTTACAGTCATATTTATTTGGATTTAAGTATCTATTTTATTAAAACATGTTAGATTTAAGGATCTTACCTATCTTATCTTAAAAATGTTTAGATGTAAGCCCGAGTATTTTTCCGCTGGAAACAATGCTAATTATTGAGAAGTTTTTTATGAAATTTTACTTTTCTTTTCTAGCAAAAAGATTTAGTAGAAAAAATGTCATTATTTAATCTTTCTTTCTTTTGATGAAAAAAGTTTGAGTTGATTATTTAATTATCGATGCGATTTTTAGTATAAAAATCATTTACCTATTTTATTATGTAGGTGCCTAATTGAAGTTTAGGTACTATTGATTATTAATTCATGTATTCGCAATTACATGGTCTGTAATTCTAACTTTAATTGAGATTATGAGGCCATGATATAATGAGATGTGTGAGTGGTAAATATGCATTTCATGAATGTTGAATGCTTTTCCCATTCCTTATTCCTATCCTTGTGTGGTAGTGGAGTCGGTTTGAGTTATTGTGGTGTTCGTAAGTTACCATAATTAATTTTAGGCCTGATGGCCATGCCATTTTAAACTCTTGTAATTTATGCGTTATGAGATTGTGATTTTGTGGACACTGTCTGCACGCATGATGTTAAGATGAGTTATTGTGTTCGATTCCCAGTGACTAGACGGGTGTGTTTCGGTATGTTTTCTTGTATTCCCTGGCAAGTTCGAACCCATTAATCCCTGTTTCCTTACACCAAATTTCCTAGAGAATGAGTGTGTTATGCGGCATTCCTAACTATCTCCGCGCGGCGCGTGGCTTGTAAACGGACAAAAGAAACGCGCACTTTTCCTTTGATTAGTCCCACGTGAAGAGCTACGTGATTGAAAATAATGTATTGCTTGAATATACATGTGCTCTGATGTGTGGAATATCTCAAATAAGCCTTCTGCTTAGTTTGACATCATAATGTGGTAAGAATTTATCTTTAATTCTTGAAATTAAGTGTAAAATGGTATGATTTTATGAAGAAATTTTAAATCATTAATTTTTCAACAAATAGACCATTTAACTGCTAACTTTTGACATACGAATATTTTCCTTAATTTTATTGATCATTTGAATCTAAAATTATCAATTTCTGATGCTATTTAATATGTTTCGTGCCAATTTAAAGTTTTTTAGAAATTTTATATTTTTAATTAAATTGAAATCACGCAACCTCGATTTACAAAAATAATAAACCATTAATATTATGTAATTAATTTTTATATTTTTGTTTTAGATTCACTGTTTTCATGGTAATAAATACACATTTGTAAACTTCACATGTTGGTCATTCGGAGGGCTTGAGATTAAGATTTCGAGAACGGCCAGGATAGCGTTCCGATACACGAGGAAAGGTGTCTATAATACGATGTAATATATAACTCACAGAGGAGCCTTCTTTCCTAGACACCTGAAGGATCTAGAGAGCATGTTTTATATTTGGAACTTTTAAGTGTATTAAATACATTCCTTTTGCAAACTAAAAAGATATATTTTACTATGCCATTTCTAAAATACTTTTTTTTTAAATCTAAAATTTATAGGGAGGGTGGGGGGGTCACCATTCCCATAGACGATGGATATAATTCTTTTGTAATAGAGATCAAAATTTCATATACCAAATCTTTATCAGAATAATTTTCCACATCCATGGAAAAGAGACATTTTTAGATATTTTATAGTAATAGGTTGGCTGTAAAGGCTTAGGGAATCGCAAAAAAAGGTGAAATGGTCATATTTTTCATGCTTTGTTGTATGGAAAAATGTAATAAGCGACGAGTAAAGTGAGATATGAATTAGGATTTGGATTACTGCACTAGAAAGAAATCTTTTTATGGGATATTAAATGATTTTTATGTATAATAGAAATCATAAAAGAAATAGGTTTTTAAGATAGCATTTTATTTATTCTATGTAAGTTAAAAGATAGAAAAATTTTAGAATAATCAATAGACTTACATCAATTGAATTTTACAAAAATACCAAAAAAGGTAGACAACTTTTAAATAAGATCGAAAGGTAGAATTTAAGAATATTGATCGAGATTAATTATTAAATATCAAAGCTTTTTTTAAAAATTGTAAACAACATTCAAATAAGTGTTGAACAAAAAGAAAAATTTTATGTAAAAATAGCCAAACATGTGGACACGCCTAGCCTTTAAAAATACATTATTAATCAAACTATCAAAGATTCTTTATCTTGTCATGGGGATATTTTTGGAAATAATAGCCAAAAATGTTAGAGAATTGTTGAAAAATAGTACATATTGTTTAATTCGATAGACTTAAAAGATTCAAATTTTTTAGAATAAGCAATAAATACATATATAGAATTAAGTTAAAAAAATACCAAAAATTAACACGGATGACAACTTTTCATGAGAATGTTCACTTTTTTTAATCGACCCACAAATTAGTATTAAACTAATAAGAAGAAATCATTAAGAAAAAATAGTCAAATATGTTTTAAAGATACTTTACATTATCTGATATTAATTAAAGAAATTAATTTATTCAAAATATCAAGAATTCTTCATCGTTTCAATGAGATAGTATTGGAAATAATAGCCAAAAATGTTTAAGGATTGTTGAAAAATATATAGTGTATGTGTGCGAATAAGTACTAAGAAAGGAAAGAGATAGAAGTTCTGAAAACTAATCATAAAAATTTTGGCAATAAAGAAGCGAGCATTGGATTGTAAGTTGTACTAGTACCCCAAAGTTTTGTAAATATGTTCTCGCATTGGTTGACTTTAACTTTGGTAACTTAAATTAATTCTTGTTTGGGTTGTATAAACTAGTGTTGGTCCAGATATCCAGTTTGGCCGGATATCCGGAGATTTTCAATATCCGGCCGGATACAAATATATAAACTATCCGGATACCGGATATCCGGCTGATTTCTAATGCCGTATATCCGGTTATCCGGCAGGATATCCAGTAATTTGCCGGGTATCGAACGTTGGCCAGATATCCAGTCGGTACCAGATATCCGGCAATATAAATCAGTCGAATATCCTGTATCCGGCCAAAAAAGTATCCGGCCCAACCCTAGTATAATCTATCATTGTATAAACCTTTTTTATTGATAATTTGGATATGAATATTTCGTCCATTTTCTTATGCATTTTTATAAATTTTGTATAATTTTCTTATCCCTGAATTTTCTTTGTTGATATCATTTGCAGCATTATATTGTACACTAGAAAAACAGATTCATTTTTGAATATCATTATTGTTGAAGGCAAAATAGGTTTTCTTCAGATAATTATGAAATTTTAATATATCTTTTTTTTAAAATTTTGAATTATTTTAAGAATCAAGTTTCATGTTCCTTATAGTATAAGAATATTTTATTCCTCTCGGCTTCTCTAAAGGAGAAATTGAAAATAATGGCGCGGAAACAATTTATGGTTGGAAAATATAAAGACGAGACAACTTAATGGGCCGCCCTCAACCCCCCCCCCTTCCGTCCCCTGTAACATATCAATGAAAAGCGCTGGGAATTTTTTTGAGACATTGAAGTTTCTGAAATTGAGATGAGGGGAGGGAAAAGTTAATTCAAACAGTGTTTACATAATAATGTCAAATTTATATACTTCAGCTCAAGGACGTCCAAGGGGGGGGGGGTAAAGGGGTCATTACCCCCCCCTCCCCCCAAACGAATAAAAGTAGTTTTTATTTTACCCCCCCCCCCCCTCTTTACCATTTAAAATTTACCCCTACCTTGGGGGTGCCTCCCCAACCATTTAGGAGGTTGTATTAACCCCCTCCCAAACAATTATTGGGGAAAGGTAAATACCCCCCCAAAAAATAAAAAAAATAAAAATCCGTAACAAAAAATAATTTGGGGAGCTTCGCGCGAATTTTTACTACTAGTAGTATTTCATTATTAGATAGGTACCTTTTACATTGTTAAATTACCTTCCCCCCCCAAAAAAAAATTTACCCCTTCCAACATATTTCAGGGGGGGTAATTCTAGTAATCTTCTATTATTCTATAACGTTATTAGTAGAGAAGCTACTTTATAATTCACTTTTTCTGTCCGCCAGTCAGTAAGTCAGTCCCTAACTCTTTGGGGAAAATATGATTTTCCCTGCTGCTATTGAAGATAGACAGTAGGATTTTCAGTGAAAATTTCTGATATAGGCACAACAAGTCTGTAATTTTTTGATCGTATGTCTCTTGGTCATGGTTTAAATTACATAAATCTTTGGTTTTATGATTTTCTTTCTGTTTTTGCATATTCACTCTCTATCTTTTATTTGTTATAACTCTGAATATCTTTGTCCTTTTGTCCATTCCGTGATTTTTTTTCTGTTTCCTTGTTGTCATTCTTTTATGTAAAACTTACTAAGATAGAACAACCCAAACAACTGCAAGCGACTTTTTGTGTGTGGTTATTTTGTAGAAATACTTTATATTGTTTGAATGTTTGATAAATGTGTATGCTAATGCCAAAGAAAATGTCTTTTGTCTCGAGATTTACTAACATTTATTTACCAAATTGAATACATTAATTTAGATTTAGTTGGTTTTATAGCTTTATTTCAATATTTTTAAATCTAGGAGGACATTTAATAAATAATGAAAACGTTCGCAAATGATAAAATTTTGCAAATTAGTGATGAAACTACAACTAATTATCGTTGTTAGTGAAGCCACTCTAACACTGAAGTATGTCCATTTAACAAGGATGACAACATTCATAAAAGCGAAGCACTGAAACGGTAGGACAAACAGACATTAACACTTGTATAGTGTCAGAACTGAATAAATATAAATGTATAAGAGTCAAAGCAAAATTGTAAGTAAATTTGTTGAAAAACTGCTTGATTCAGGATAATGTTTATGGACATACTTACATTTTTAGGACTTGATTATAGAGTTGCTTCGCTTATAATATTGTACTTTGTTGTCACAGGAATCAGTATACCAAAAATCAGACTAATCGGATAATTAGGTCACATACAAATTTGTTGTTAAAAATGTAAAAAAAAATCAGCATGTTTAAAATGGACGTACGGACATTCTGGTAATGATTATAGATACGGACGTATGGACGGACCGACCCTAATTATAGAAAAGCTTCGCTTTTAAAAATAGCTTAAGCCACCACAAGACCAGAATGTTTATTCCTTGAAAATGGTTCAGTGATTACTGAGATCTTAAGCTTCAGACAGACAAACAGACATCGTTATACTTTGTATTATAGATAATAGTTTACTATCTTATGTTAGTAAAAATTAAAAAAACGATACCTAGGTTCGAACTATTTTACACTATTTAAACTTATAAAAATCGATAAATTAAAAATCTATTCCAAATAGCTTTAAATGCCCAATTAATCCTAATTACAAAATAAAATGTGTTACACCACCCAACATAAATTTAATCATTCTTTGTTTAACATTTGTTCATTAAAATCTCAAGGTGTTAAAATTGATGAATAGCTTGTAATCTTTTTACAATATATTACAAGTTAAATTGTGTAGGTTGGTATTAGACAAATCTGTGCATAGACTGATCAAAACCTTTTTTAGTTTGACTTATAATAATTCTTTTAATCGACTTAAAATTTAATTTTTATCAATTAACTGCTTTATAAAAACAATTATACAACATCTCAAAACACAGATATCATTTTAAAGCAATCACACAACGTTATAGAGTAGTTTTTATAAAAAAAAAATTTTATTCATACTCTAGTAACCTTAATATTTTTGATTCTGTATTCGAGGGGACTGAAAAACAGTTTCAAACCATCCAATGACCCTTGTGAAACTGTTCTAATCGGTTCAAAAGGCATCGAAATCTTAAGCTACAGACATGACATTTTTACCAGTTTATATAATAGATTATGTAAATTATTGTCTTTGATGCATTAAATAATAAAAATATTCTTTGTTTTGATAATTCTAGGTTAACTCTTTTACTGTGCTGAAGAAAACTAATTGGTTAGGAAGTGAACGCTTAGCAACCCAATTCAACATCATTTGTTTGTTTGAATTAGCTACTATGGCCAATAAGTAGACTACAGTGGTCTTATATTAAAGGTAAACTCTAGACCTGTAATATTTTTTACAATCTTTTAGTTTTATAGAATTTTTTTTAAAGTCAAAACAGCTGACTTTTATAATATCTTTTTTCGTTTGTTATTTTAAGTCAAGTAATGTTAGGTTATATTAAGTACAGAGGGTTGGGCGCCCCCACAGATTCAATATTCTTCCATATTAGCAACTAGCGGCTTCACTCTTAAAATATAGGTAATGTAGGGTAATAGTATAGCATTGGACCACCCCAAGACTTAAATATAAACTGAAAAAGCCTTAATCCATTCCGGGACCTATGTTACGCATCCCTAAAATGGAGTACTAAATTGATTCTGTGGTTATCGATATCTTAACGGCCGGACAAGCAAAAAATATTACTACTTTATATCATAGGACCCTACAATGTAACATATCTATTGTGTAACCCTATTCTAATAATGAACCTAAAACTTTATTCTAATGCTGATATAATAACAACAAAAATATGAGAATCTTCACTTGCTTTTGAGAAAAAATTATGAAGTTATAGAGTGTCCTTTGCCTAGGATGTCTATATGAACCAATAACCATTGCCTGAAGGTATTGTAAGATCATTAGCACTAGTTAATAGGCCATTTGTCTGCCCCGTAATAGTGCCTACCTTTAATGGGTGTTATTACTAGGAGTGCAGCTACTCTATGCTTAGGATCTGTTCGTTAGTCTGACCAATAGAAAATACCTTTTCCTTCAATTTCTTAATAAAATATTTTTTTATTAAATGACATGATATACTTTGATTTTTTAAATTGATGATGAATTTTTTTCTGAATATACTTGATGATTAAATATATTTTCATGATTGCTACATCGTACACATATGGATACAATTGACCTTGTTATTATTTCCATGAATTATAGATTGATCGTGCTTAGCATCCCTCACCCTAACTGTTTTAATAAGATACTCTATTGAATACTCTATATGATCGATTGGCGTGAACAGGGTTTTGCCGGGGGGCATGAAACCTTAAGGGGGTAAAAAAGGGGAATGCAAGTCTTTCTAATTACAATATTAGGGGGTTGTTATATGAATACTCTATAGTATATCTCTATTGGAACTACTATAAATGTGAGCAGTAAATATAATGATAAATATGATATGAATATTCTATGATATATCTCTAATATAACTAGTAAAAATGTGTATTTTAGCAGTAAAGTGCTTAATGTCATAAATTTGAAATTAATACTCTATAGTATATCTCTATTAGAACAAGCATTAATGTGTATTTGAGCAGTAAAGAGCTTTATAACATAAATATGATATGAAGACTCTATGATATATCTCTAATATAACTAGTAAAAATTTGTGTTTGAGAAGTAAAGTGCTTTATATCAGAAATATGAAATGAATACTCTATAGTACCTTTTTTTTTACCTTATTTAATAATTTATTCCTTTAAGAACAAACTATACATAATTAAATCACATAGTCTTGAATTATTAATATATACATTTTATAAAATAGCACATAAATTGTTAATAACAAGCGATATTATAATATATTGTAAAAAAATTAACTAGTTATATTTGGAGACAGTTTGAAAATCAAATACTAAAATATTTTGTGTTGTCTTTATATTTCAAAACAAAATTAATAAATTTTTCAATAAGATATGTTGATATACCACCTTTATCTAATAATTTTGAACAGAATTGAGCTAAAAGCAATGTTTGAGAAAAATAATTGTTTTCATTCCATCTTGATAGACAAGGTTCTTTACTAATTTTTAGCGCCTTGTCTTTAGCTGCTAAAATGAGCATCGAAATTTGAGCAAAATCGTCACCTTTAAAGCATTCATAATAGATATTAAAAAGAAAGAAATTTTCTTTAAGGAAAATGAACTCAGGGCGACCCTGAAAGTAAATTTCATCTAGAAAAATAGCAAGACAATGGGCGAAGTATTTCGGGAATTTGCAGAAAAAAATTGCATGATCTGAATCATTTTTTACATAACATTTAGTACAAATATCACTATCTATTAGATTCCATTTGAATAATTTTGTACAACTTACCAGTGTGCGTATGTATTGTTCAAAAAGGAATCCTTTATAATATAAAGTTATAGGTAGATCAAGAACAATCTTAAAACTATTTTGAAAACTTTCAATATCTGGAAACCATTTTTTATCTACCTTTCTAGTTTCTATTGAAGGATGAATACTAGCAATTTTTTTCTTATGCATTTGTTTGAAAAAAAGCGAAAAAATTGATGGTGTCTCGTATGTAAGATAAAAAAGAGGTTTTTCTGCATTTTTATTCTTATTCAAAGATAAACATTGTAAGGAACTAAACTCAAACTCATTTGAAATGTTTATAACCACCTCTTTTAGTTTTGCATAAATTTCCTGGCGATTGGCTAAATTTTCTATCAAATTTTCTTTAATAACAGGAATATAAAGATATTTTTGCTGAATTGTTATACTTTTTAATATAGAAGCAATAGTCTTTAAATTACATCTATCAAGGATTAGACTTTCTCTACTGCTAAATTTAATGTCTTTAGACCAATAGGATGAAGTAATGGGCGATTGCAAAAATGTCTTTGGATTTTTTTCTAACTCTTCTAGAAAAATTTTAGATTTTTTAAACATTGTTTTCCCCTGAGGTGGGTATAAAGACATAAATTTATTACTGTATTTTTTCAACATATTAGAGCCAAAGTTCTTAAGAATAGAAGAAATAGGTACATGCTTTTGTTTTAGAATTATAGCTAGATTTGAATTAGGGTATTCGTTGGCATGTTTGAGGATATTAAAGAAGCTTGTTATCCAAATAGAAAAACTTTGCTGTTCTGGTAAAAGCATATTTAAACCGCCATCGTGAAACTCTGATTCAATTCTCTTTTTAGCTACTTTGTATCTGTGACTTGATCCATTTGACCATAGAAATTTAGAAGTACTTTTCCATATTTTTTTGCATATCACATTATTTGGTGAGTAAATTCTATATATGTGCAAAGCACAGGAATTCATGAATGAAAGGCACAGATTTCTTCTCTTAAAAATATTTGTTCCATGGTTAAAATGCATATTTTTAGAACGATTATTAAGTTTATTCAATAATTCTTTATATGTTAAATTTAGAGAAGTTGCAAAATCAAAAGACAAGTAAACTCCTAAATGTTTAACAATATTACAGGGTGTTCCCAAAGAACTTAAATTTACTGGACAGTTGCCATATGTTAAAATTTTTGTTTTTTTGAAGTTAATTTCTATATTTACTGTTGACTTTAGTTTTTTAACCCTTACAGATCGGGGGGGGGGTCATATTGACCCCCCCCCTCTAGTTTTTTCAATGTCATTTTTTTTGTAGGTAAGATGGAGAGCTGTGACTTCATGACTTTTTAAGTTTAGTAATTATGCGTCGGCAAGAGTTGATTTTATTAGGATATCTGGTCTGTGTCGGTCGTGGTGTCCGGTCAAAGTCGGTTGGGTAGCACCAAAATTTAAAAAAATTCTAAATACTTTTGTGTATAAGGTAGAAACCTATATTTTTTTTGGTGAATACTAAGATATCAATGACCTTATGAGAAAAGTGGTGTTATGACCGTTTGACCGCACCCTGACCGACTTTATGACCGATTTTTGTCCGGCTTTTACTACAGACATATATCCTGAATATCATGGCTTCTATTGCAGCTAGAGACCTAAAATTTTTTTTGGTAAATTCTTGAGGAACAATAAACAGATAAAAATATTAATTGGCGCCGCCAACCGCCGTTTTACCGCCGTAACCGCCGAAAATGGCGGTTTCCGTTATTTGCCGTTTTTCGGCGATGATCAGAAAAAGTAATTTTTTTGTTATGAAAAATAAAAGTTCGTCCTAAAATTTGGTCATCCTAGCTGCAAAATTGGCCGCTCTACAGCTGTTTTAAAATTTAGCGGCTGGCCGCTAAAAAACGGCTAAGGAGCGGCCTGGCCGCTATGACTAGAAAAAGTAATTTTCTCTAAAAATACACATGAACCACCAGAAAAAAATTTTACGTCTTTATCTGTAACAGAAGCTGAGATAGAGGGGGGGGTCAATATGACCGCCCCCCCGATCTATTAAGGTGGGAATTGGGGCCCGATCTGTAAGGGTTAAGTAAATCAGATAAAGAAGTCACATCTTTTTCAGTTTTTAGAGTTAAAGCTTTAAAGCCGTCATCGGCAAAAAATATGGCTGGCAAATTGTGTTTTTTGATCTTTAACATTAAGTGTGACATTAACTTACTGTTTAAGCAAGAATAAAATAAGTGATTATAAATAACAAATTTATTTGCACTACTAGGGGCACCCTGTGGAAATCCCAACTTAATTTCATATTGTTTTGATATATGATTATTTACAACCACCCTAAATTTGCCTCCATTAGAAATAGATGCCCAAACTTTGGCAAATTGTGGTGAAAAAATGTGGCTTAGTATCTTATCAGATACTTCGTATAACGTTTGATCATATGCTTTTTTTAAATCAAAGAAAATTAATTGGGAATCTATTTCTTTAGACTTTATATAGTTCATTATAGCAGTAATAGATATTGTAGCAGTAGCCATGTGCCGTTTCTTAATAAAGCCAAATTGATCAGAATGTACAATTTTACTCATGAAAGGAGCAATTTTATTGTTTAATGCTTTGTCCAAAATTTTTTGGCTGTTTTCAGATAAATAAATTGGCCTTAAATTATCCGGATTTGATGAATCTAAATCTTTTTTTGGAAGAAAACAAACATTTTTGATCTTAATAAATGAAAATTCTGAATTATCTAAATCCATGTCGTACATTTGATTAAATGCATTAGTTGCAAACTTAGGGACATTTTGAAAAAGAAACATAAATAAACTTTTTGGCTGTGATGTTGGTCCAGGGCTACTACGATCTTTAAGAGATTTTATGACTTTTAGAAACTCCTTTGTACTACTATATGGAGAAATAGTATTTTGTATTTTAGGAAAAATATCATCCAGCTTTAAATTAAAGGTTTCTAAAAGTCCGTTTAAATCAGCTTTAGGAATATCATCAGGACAGACAGATGCAGCATGAATTTTGCCTAGTTTATTTACAATTTTTTCAGGACAATCAGTCATTTCATTGTCTATTAGTAAATTGTAACTGTTCTTTTTCTTTGGTTTCATATTTTGATATGTAAGATAATTTGGTTTACCATCTAGCAGAAGATATCTCATATAATATATTTCTGCCCTTGAACTAACCAAATTCTTAAAATATTCTTGCTGCGTCTGAATAATGTCCTGAATGCTTTGCAAAGAATCTTTATCAGGAGAAGTTTCAATCTTATTATATAACATATTAATTTGTGAATCAAAATCTTTTGTTTTCTGAAACTCTTTGTGTCTCAATTTTGAGTAAAATACATCGTGTTTTTGCTTTAAATGTTGAATAAGATTGAACATGGTTCCTGTGTATTGATTCTTTGCGTTTAGAAAGGATAAATCATCCACTGAAACATTTGCCAAATTTATATTTTTGTCATCTGAGTTCTTTTTTAGAAACCATTCTGTTTCTGTTTTCATAATATCTAGAAAATTTTTATCTTTAAACAAAAATGGTTTCCATGTTTGATTTTTGTATTTAAATTTACTTTTTTTGGCAACTGTGACAGTTTTATGATCAGAAAAACTATTAAATCTAAATTCTATATGATTAAAGTAGTCAAAATTACAAAAGAAATAGTCAATATTGCTTTTAGAGTTAAATCTTTGCCCTGAACCGCGCCAGGTAAAGATTGGATTGACAGAAAGTTTATTGGCTAAATTAATCATATTGTGTCTAACTAAGAAATCATGCAAAAGCTTAGCCCTGTAAAAATGTCCAGGGTTGTTAAAATCGATATTGAAATCCCCAAAAAAGGTGAATGCTGTCAAATTATGATCCTTTATAAATGTAGCAATTCTATTTAACATATCTTTTAGCTCTAAAGTTGAACAAGATCGTAAATATGTAGGAATTAAATGAAATATACTGTCTCCAATTTTATATTTCAAATACATGCAATGCGTGGAAATTATTGTCCTTGTCTCCAAAATTTTAAATACATTGTCATGATACACAAAAATACCCGCTTTTGGTTCATTTCCGCTTGTTTCCCCCCCGTATACGCATCCCTTGGGAAGTTTTATTTCACGATGAGAGCTTTTTAATTTTGTTTCAAGACAAACAAAAATGCTAGGAACATAATTAGCTGAACACGTTAATTCTTTAATCTTAAAAGGAACCTTAGATAAGTTTAATTTTCCTTTTGAAAAAAAACCAAGACCACGGACATTTGAAAATTTAATATTTAAAGGAATATTTTTATTAGACATACGAATTATAAAACAATAAAAAAAATGATAATTTAATTAAAAGAAAAAACTAAAAAAATTCTAAAAATCAATTTGACTTGACTTTTAGCATAAGCCTAAATGAATAAGCCCTGCGGTTTCTTACTTAGTATGAAAAAAGGGTTGAAACCACCTCCCTAAGTTGTGTAATTGTATTCTAAAGGTTCATTTAGCCAGCCTAAAAGACAATGAAATATTAACATTAAGCTATTTATCACTCTTGTCCCCCTCCCCCCCCCTAACTTATATTTTACTTATTTGCAGACGTATGAGCATAGCTTCTCTAAAATTATGTACATATATTCTTATCTGTATAAATCTAAACTAATTCTCACCCTTGCCCCCCCCCCCCCCCCCAACTTATATTTTACTTATTTACAGACATATGAGCATAGCTTCTCTAAAATTATGTACATATATCTTGCTTTACATTAAAAAAAAAAAATATTATTATAACTGCTTAATATCATATAACTTTTTCACTAGAATAAGGAAATTGTTTTTTAAAACAGTTGACAAAATTGATCAATAACTAGTTTGTGTTGTGATTGATGAATGCATGTGCTATTTGTAATAAAAAGTCCATGCTGTTAGGATTTTCCTGATAGCTTCCATAGTGATGTGTTGGTGGTGGAATGCGGGCTGGCGGGCTGCGGAGTGGCGGATTGCGGGCTGGAGGGCTGCGGAGTGGCGGTCTGCTGGTTGGCGGGTGGTAGACTGGTGGGCTACAGGCTTGCTGGTTGACTAAATTCTGCCTTAGGTTTGTTTTTGGTTTATTTCTAAACCTGTCATTGTGTTGTGGTTTAGTTGAATATCTTGATTTTGGTGTTCTATGCATATTATAATCCTTGTTTTCATGAATATAGGGCTGACCTAATGTAGTGTAATTAAACACCTTTGCCTTCCCTTCTCTCCTGCCACCTTCTCTCCGCGCCCCTATCCATTCTCCCTTGCCATTGCCTCTGCTGCTAACACCTCCCCCTCCGTTGACTCCGTTATGCATTACTCTGACCCCTTCGCCTCTCCCCTGTAGCCCCCTACCCCCTGAATCCCCTACCTGTGTCCCCTTACCTCCGTCATTTTTAACCTCCTTCCCTTTACCTCCCAACAACGCAGTTTTATAAGATTTACCCTTTTTTTGTTTGTACTTGTTGATGATACTTTGTTTGGGCTGGTTCATTGGTCTGTAAATCTTGCTGTCATTTCTGATAACATCTAAATCCTTGCTCTGCACTTTCTCATTTACTGTTACTTCTGGCTGTTTATTTCTTTTAGTTGTCACCTCAGTCCAGTTGTTGTCTGTGTCTGTCTTGGCTATCTCCTGTTTATCTTTTGGAAGCCTTTCATAAACAAATTCCTGAATAGTTTGTTTAAAAAACAAATATTCATCTGAAGTCATATCTTTGTCCTGCTCTGGTATGTATAGCCCAGAATGGTACAATGAATTAGTAGGGCATTCTTTGTACTCTGTTAGACCTTCGGTTCCAGGTATCTTTACAATGAACATAGGAGCCAAAAAATCCGCGTAATTGGTGGCCATAAAATCATTGATGTGGTAAAATTCAATTTTACCCTTATCTTGTAAATCCCTGAGAATTGTGGACAGAATATGAACATTGTGTTTAAGAGTTGGGTATCTGAACAAACTGTACTGAATTGGAAGCGATATTTTATTCCTGTGGCAGTGTTGTTGAATCTTCTTGACTGCAATCTGTCTCTTTAAAGGTGATATGTACATAACATTTACAGGATATCTCAACTTGCCATTCTCCTCTACAGGTGGAAGCTGTATAATCTCTGTTATATAATCACACCCTGGTATGTCAGTGCCACCTATGATCATGGCCAGACTTGCATAGTGTGAATATGGTGTGCTCCATGATTTAGTATTGATTGGCACAAGCCTTTGTGCGTCGATAATGTGTAATGTACTAAAGAGATCAATAAGCTCTGGCGTTTTGTTGTGGCTGTACTTGTGGATAGGTTCCTCCTCGCTGCCAGAAGTAAAATCTAGCCTATTTAGAAGAGCCATAAACTTTTCATTAAGCCTAGAGCATTTAGCTTTCACATGCTCTACATCAGCATGGCTACTCTTATCTAGCTCCTCAATTTGTATTTTAATTTCATTTATTTCACTTAGGCAATTTTGCATATCATTCTTTAATATGCACTTTTCACCTCCTTTATCACAAATAATTGCCCCATACTTAACGAATTTATATTTGTTATCCATTGTGGAATCTGTGTTTTCACTCATGTTGCCTAATGGATTAGCCTCCATCACTAGATATGTTGTTAACCCGGGAAATATTTTATATTCAAATTTTATGAAAAGCAAACTACATAAAAAAAACCAATTTTTGTTGGTATTATTGATGATAAGATAGTTCAATTCACACTTTTGTACATTAGGTGAACTTTTACATGCTTAATGCTATATAACATAGGCAAATAAGCCGGCTAAATGGGTAATTGACCTTAAAGCCGAACTAACATATGGGCTAGCTTAGCGGTCACGCGTCTTACCCTCACAAAGATAATGACACAACTGACTTATCTCTATTAGAACAAGTATTAATGTGTATTTGAGCAGTAAAGTGCTTTATATCGTAAATATAATTAGTTATATCGGTCAGGTGTTAGGACATTTACTGTAATGAGTTTAAATAGGGCAATAAATGGGTACATGAATCAAAATAAAGTTTCAACAAGAACAATAATGATTCATGTGCATAAGTAGCGCAGCAACACTAATTAACCAACAATAAATGTTTGTTTTAAATGGTTACTATGTAACTCCTCAGTAAAGATTCCTATTGCTAATGCTTTATTTATTGTCTTAGCTTTTTAGAAACAATTTTTGTTTTCTGGAAATTTGATTTACTCCAAGGAGGAAGGGGACATTGAGCTGTTTATTATACTAAGCACCAAGTTTTTATAGTACCCTTTTATTATTAGTTGGCTCAACAACTTTGGGGACTTTTGAACTTTGATAGGCTGGTTCATTAATTTGATTGTCCAAACGTTTCGACTACTCATTGTAATCTACAGAAAGGAAAAATTTGTATTTCATCATTGGGGATGTACATCAATTTATCGGTCATTGTCAAAATGAAAACTAACATATCTGCTATTTGTTCCTGTAAGGTGTAAGAACTATTATCAAAACAAAATTAATCAGACCATCCCAGTTTTATTACAGGAAAACAAGGATAACTGCATCCACGTACATCAACGCAGAGTCAATATTTATTACTGCTTCGTTAAAATAGTAAACTTGGTCGTATTTACTTCCAAACGGACGACTAAGATCTTAATAGAGTAATGAAATATTTACTGATTCTTTTTACAATCTAGAAATTTTTTCTAGTATGGATTCAAAACCGATTAAAATTCAGTCGATTAGAAACGGTTCTAAGGCATACTGAAAAACAATGTACAGCATCATATTGCAGACAATTTTACACGAATATTAAAAAAAATCATAAAATCAATTACAGTTTTGTTAACTGGGACTTTGGCCTATCGGACCTAACAAAACTGGTTTTAATCTTATAATTTTTTTATTTTATGATCCGCATAAAGCTGTCTATAATATTATGCGCTAAATAGCTAATATATACTAATTTAGGCCAGAATTTGAATTGTCTTTATGCGTTATTAATTAACCCAAAAGTTTTAGAATAGCTTCGCTGTAAGATTCATTTAAACCAATAAACTGTATTTGTTTAGTCAAGGTGTGAAGGTGATTAATCCTGGGATAAAAACAAGAAAACAAAAATTAAACCATCCTTACCAGATAAAATACTCACACCCTTCCGCTAAAGTTTGTTTGTTTAAGTAGACAAATTAAAAGTAATAAGCAAGAACAAGCATGTTGTAAGGTGAAAAATATGTTCTAAAAAAATTACGGAGTTGTGTTTCAAAGCTATTCTTGTATAAAAGTAACATGATGTCTAATTTCTTAAGCTTCTTATATTCCCAGGTGAGGTTTTTAACTGTTATGTAGTAGGGGACCACAACCCTTCCATTCTATTAAGTGTTCCTTAAAATATTTTAAGAAACCTCAAGTTTTCATTATTTAATTTAAAAATTCTCTTGTATTTAAACAACAAATTTACCACATATGTACTACAAAATAAGTTGTACAGATAAAATAGTTAAAGAGTAGGTTAGCTAAATAAAATAAATCCTTCTGTCTAATTTTTTGCAATAATGTTTATTTGATTAGTGGACAAATTAGAGAACAGTAAACAAAAGAATTAGATTTCATTACATAGTCATTTCAAAAGCACCTTTCTTTCTTTCTGCAGACAGTTTCTTTGGACGTCTCTTCATTAGTTATTACACTACAGTAATATTCAACCTCTAGCTGTAAATTTGCTGTGACTATTCAGCTGTTAACACTTCAGAACTAACTTTCCTTTGTTTTTCATCTTTTTGCACCTTTTGTTATTCGTTGAGTGATAGAAAAGTAAATAGTAGATGTTTCCACAAACTGTTTGTTAATAAGAAGAGCTGATACTCTATATTTTCGAACGTCCGACTGTCTACCTTATTATCTACAGTATCCACGCAGTTCCTATAAATCCCACACAGAGAAAAGGTAGATACAAACACGTTGGAGCAGAAATATTCTGTAACAAAAACTATTGTATGTTCAAAAAGTCTTCCATTTGCATTTTTATATCTTTCTTTAACTGTGTTCTTTTTAATATCATATACATACTATTATTCTTAGATAGAAAATGTTTTAACTTTTAGAGTATAGTAGAATCTTTATCAAAATAGTCATTATAAATATCATTAGTAAAGATTATATGGTTCTTAATGATAATTATACATGCATAAACATATGTATAAATCATTTAATTGTTTGGGTAATTTGTCTTAAAAATTATTCTTGAAAACAAAAATTATTTATATTTTTCAAGAATTATACAATCTTCAGCTAAAATCTTTACTTTTATTTTAACCATCCCGGGACCTATGTAAAGCTACCATAAAATGGATATCTCAACCGGTTTTGTAGTTGAAATCCTAAGCTACAGCAATAAACTTAAATAAATTATATGTATAAACACAGTTTAATTTTTTAACTTTCTTTATTTAGTTTTACTTACAATTTAGCGTCTGCAATTCTAACTTCTAGAGTATCTAGGATTTGCCCTTTATTTCAATAAGATAAATTAAACACATTTAATATTTGGTATAATTATTATCCTTATACTAAAGTAACAGGATGATTGTCTGTCTGTGTGTCTGTACCGAAGGATCTCGCTAACCGCTGAACCGATCGGGTTCTCCTTAACAGGGTAGCTTCTCATAAATCCCGGTAAGGTTAATAACTATTTTCTTGGGGGTGGGACACCCCCAACCCCCCCAAAAATGAAAAAAAAACCCAAAAAAAAAAACATTTTTTTTTTTCGTTTTTTAACTAAAATTAAAAATAATTACACATATCTTCCACCACTTTTTGTAGTTTTAATAAAACTGGTTTCTCAGTAAGATTTTCTTTAATGGCAGAATTTAACAATGGCCGATATAAAACTTTGTGCTGTATTTTGATGAAATCAAGAATTGATGCAATGGTGTTTAGTCCATGCTCGTTTAGTTCCATTATATCAACATTGTTAAATTTGACATTTTTTGCCCAAACAGATGAAGTAATATTTGAATGAAGAAAGTTTTCTCTATGCTTTTCTAAAAGTACTAAAAATCCTTTGGCTTTTCTAAACATTAGTCCACTTTCTAATGGATAAAAGGTTCTAAACTTTTTAATATATTTATGAAAGATTTCAGATCCAAGGTTATCAAAAATACTACTTATTGGTACATGTTTGTGAGACAAAAGTCTTGCAATATTTGAGTTTGGAAAAAGATGGGCGTGCTTTAGTAGATTTAAAAAAGCATTAAACCAAATAATAAATGATTGTTGAGATGGTAGCAACATAGCCCTTTATTTATATGGACAAAATAAAAATTACTCAGCTAAATTACTACTAGAAAATTTTCAATGTATGGATCCTCCTATTATTCTATTTAAGAAATAGATTTACAAATTAAATAGAGAATATTATTCCTTTAAATTATGTCATTTCAGGTATATTGACTATATGTTGATACAATAACATTAGGCCATAGAATTGACCACACATTTATGTAAAATAATATTATATCCCATTGCTTTATTTACTTAAATCCAGGTTGCTTTAACTTTTCAAAAGTGTTTATACAGTATAAAATAATATTGTGTATTAGCAAAATTACTTTTGACCTTTATACTTTTTGTTATGATAAGATGGGATTGATAATTTTGTTCCTTATTTTTTTTAAGTATATCTCTCCACTAAACTAGTGTTAAAAAAAACTAATCGGTTTCAAATTTGCTCAGAATAAAAAAAAAACAATAATATTTGAACACCTCAAATTCAGCTGACCCTAACCAGGGATGGAAGGGACATTCATTGGCTTAAAAACTGTAGGTGCTTATATTAAATTTTTTTTTGTTGCTTAAATCTAGCAATGTCAAAACTTTTAAAGCAATAATTTTTAAATTAAAAAGGGGAATTTTGTTTTACGTATGTTTTTAGATTCATTGTGCATTGTCTTATCCCTTGAGATCCCTGTAGACAAATACATACATGCCACAGAGGTGTAACTTCCTTTTGTTTACTTACTGGGAGGTTTATCCATTTTGGAATATCAACACAAATACAGTTTAATCTAAAATTTCTATTAGATGAAATGTTTAAGTCTAATTAAGGATGGCAAAGAAAAACTGAGTGATTTTTCATTAATATTAAATTAAATAAAATAAATGAAAACCTGGTAGCTGTCTATAGTGCCCTACCAAATAGGGATAGATTTCACCACTTTTGACTTGCCTATTCTTTTGACGTCATATAATACCCTATACCGCAACTCTTTTAAAGGGGTTTCTTTACCCTTCCCTTTCTCTTTCCCTCTACTATGACGTTAATAGAACATGTAAGTCAAACGAGGTGACATCTATCCCTACATTGCTAGGACACTAAAGACAGCTACGGTAACCTGAACAAATCAGTAAATTATGGATTATGATAATCTTTGAGTGGACTTTAGGTGGACAAGAGAGAGAGGTGTGACTAGCTAATATTTGTCTTTTAATTTACCTAAGAATAAAAGTTAATAAATAAAAGTTGGTAATCTTTTATAATTAATTTTATGTTTATTTTTATCTAATAGCAATTAAATATATTTTTTTGAAAGTGAATAAGCATTATTCTACCGACAAGATAAACTTTGTCTATCTGTTTTGTGACAAGTAAGACATAAAATTTAAGACTTGCCTTTACCCATGGCCCTAAGGAAAAATACAATGGACGATAAATTGACAAACATCCCCAATGATGATAGTCAAAATTCCCATTTTTTTCGATCAAAACTAATGGTTGAAAAGTTTCGACACTTCAAATTTGTAAAAAAAAAATTTAATTAAAAGTAACCAATTTTTTTAAGAGCAAACGAATATATCAGTTTCATTAACAACCGTCTCCTCCCTTCTTATATCTAATTTAATTCGATTGGTTAATTTTAATGTCTATTATATAATTTCCTACTTTTACTTTAAGAACTTTGTGGTATCTAAACACTCAAATTGACAGGATTGGTTACAATAGTCATACCATAATAAACATTTCAAAATTTCAATAGTAAGAGTTTCACTTAAAATCATCATATAAAAGGATAGCTTGATAGATTTAAACAGAC
The DNA here is from genome assembly GCF_053477335.1 of Acartia tonsa. NCBI lineage: Eukaryota > Metazoa > Arthropoda > Copepoda > Calanoida > Acartiidae > Acartia > Acartia tonsa. The sequence goes on along the minus strand of NC_137262.1, from coordinate 31,685,369 downwards.
TTATTTACAAAGTTAATAGAGCGAGAAGGGAAGAGCAATGCTAAAAAAGATTTTTTATATGTAAAAAAATGAGAAAAAAAAAGCAAAAAAGGCTGTTTCAAGCTTTTTTCTGGAAAAGGGGGGGAGGGAAGGTTAATCATTTTCAAAAAAGATTACGCCTTTACCTCTTCCTCCTGGACGTCCTCTAGCTATTCTCTTGTTATTGCTGCGCTCCTAATGATAAAGTTGACCTTGTTTAAATATGATTGGTTGGTAATGAGTTACCTAAATGCTTCCCAAACTTATTATTATATAATCATAAGAATATTAATAATTTATAATTTAGGTTAAAACTGATAAACCACAAATCAACATATCAACATGTGAGAAATGGGTCACTATGTCATTATGAAAAAAATGAAAAAAATCAATAATTATTAGTTAGGACTTCAATGCAAAGGTTGAACATTAAATTAGTTGGTTGTCTGTTGGATAATACATATGAATGCTCTTTTTAGTAATTGGTCAATCATTCGAAAAGTAACTGTCCTCTAACAAGTATGAACAATAAGGGACTTAACAATGGGGAGATATGCCTATAAACCTTTAATTGTTAGATGAATTTTGACACCCCTCTTCTTTACGCCTATCCTATGTACAATTTTTAGATTTGTAAACCTTATTGTTTTTAAGAATCACTATACCTAACCATAAAGAAGGAAAGAGTTTAATGATTCATTTTATGCAAGGAAATTAGTTTGGTTTTAAATTATATTGCATTTAAACAGAATAAACGGGACAAATTATTATTCGAAGGCTAAACTTATTGTGTCAATTTGGTTCATTTTCCTTATAATTGTACATATAAAAAAAGTGTAAATTAAATCATGTTTGTCATTTTGTACTGAGAAATCTCTTTAACTGCTTGACCGATAAAGATAACCTTCTGACAGGCCCTGAAGACCAATTCATGATTAGATGATTAGCCTAACTTGTTCATAAGCTTTTTTTTCGTTGCTATACACATTGTTATGATATTGCCCAAACTGTATTTGTAGCTACAACGGATACTCAAGAAGCATATATCAAAAATATTTTTTATCTCTTACTCCATTGTGTTATTACCCTTACTAATTTAGAAGTTGCTAATCTCTATACTTTACATATGTTATGTTATTGCCCAAACTAACACTATATTCTGTTATTACCCTTACCAGTTCTTAGGTTGCTTTTCTCGTTGCACAAACTGATATATGTGTAGCAATAATTAATTACCACAAATACTCTTTATCTTGCACTAAATTTTTGTATTACCCTCACTAGTTTGTGAGTTGCTATTCTCTCTACTATTCATAAAGTCATGTCATTGCCCAAACTGATATATCTGTAGCTACTCCGGATATTCATGAAGCAATTAATAACCACAAAGACAAATATTATTCCCACAAAACCATTGATCCCAATGATCCCACTTTCTATCTTAATATCTATCTATTTATCTACCTATATACATATAAGGAAAAGAATATCTGAAGATATTTCTATCTATAAAAATAAACTTTTTAAATATCTATATTTTCTTTCTAGATATATTTTAAATTTTTTTTATCTTCTTATCCATTATCTATCTATCGTTTATATATCTATCTATCTATCTCTCAATCAATCTAACTATCTATTTGACTATCTTTCAACTAACTGTCTATCTATCTCTATCTTTAATGTACATATATGTCTATCTGTCTATCCATCTATATACCAATCACTATCATTTTATCTATCTAAATTAATTATCTATCTATCTTTCCAAGATTTTCCGTTGACCAGGAATGACTTTCTATTGCCTCAGTGTATGCTGTGTGTAAGAGTTATAAGATTACCGTAAACAATTTACCAATTTGGCTCCCACTGTTTTTCAATACAGACAATTTCAATGGATGGCCATGCCATTTTGAGGAATGAAATTTTTTACCATTTTTAATTTTCTATATCCAGGATTTTTTTTAAATTATAGATTTATTGAATGTAATTATTTAAAAATACGTATATTATACTTAATTAACCTTTGATATAAATTAGAATTAAAAATTAATTTAACTTAATTTGAATCCTGATTCGAAAAAGCTTTGAATTTCCACCTCATATAAAAAGTTTAAATTTCATGTACAAGAAAAAAGAAGAAACGTTAAAACATTTAGTACAAAGACTGAGCACTTGAAGAAAATATTTTTTTCAGGACTTAAAATAAGTAGCATTTTCTAAAGTAAGGTTTTCTAACTTTTGTGCTAGTTTTATTTCTTTATGGATAATAATTACAGCATGTTAATCTATCTAATAAAGAAATAGGAATTTTTTATTTTGGGAACCTTAACATAACATCTGGGATCAATTTTAGCTATATTTTTTTTGCTCAAACTCTTGGGATGGTTTTATTCTATATTTGAGTCACCTAACTTCTCCTTCAAATATATTTTTCCTCAAAAGTAACTAGTTTTAACTGGCGGAAACGTTTTAGGAAAAAGGGTTTTCTTTTTGGTCTAATTTTTGTCTTAATTTTAAAGTATACAGAATTTGATAAAATTATAAATATATTTATACCATATATCATTATTGTAATGTAAATTCATTTAATGTACAATGTTAACATATTTCAAGAAAAAAAAGTATGATAAGATGATTTTTTATTATCTGGAAAACAAGTGTACTGCTGATTATGGGAATATTTAAAAATGAAAGAAAAATGTGTTGGACAAGTGAAACAAAATTGTAAAGAATTTGTTACATTGTCACACTGAATTTTGTAAATTGGGCCTTTTTAGTGACCATTCTCCTAGTGTCAATGAATTTGTAACGTTCTGGTTTTCCCACAAAACAGCGAATCGCAATTTTTTAGCAGATTAACTTCTTATATATAATATCCCAGCGAGGGAGGGGATATTGAACTGTTTATTACATTTTGAAATAACATTTTCTTTTTTTCGTTGGCCTAACAACTTTGGGGTATTATATTGAATTTTGAAAGGTTGGTTCATTATTTTTAGTGTCCAAACGTTTCAATTACTAGTTTTAATCTAAAGAAGGGGTAACTTTGTGTATCATCTTTGGGGATGTACATTGTCCATCAATTTATCGGTCATTGTCTCACCCCTCTAGATCCCTGATAATACCCACATTCTTAACCTTATAAAAAAACATCACTTTTTATGAACGTAATAATTATTATCAAAGCATTGTACTATAAAATGATAAAGTGAGTTGCTGCCCATGTACGTATTAGGCCACAAAAACGATTGAATTTAGTTCTAAAACGCTGTGACAAATATTCTTTTAGTTATACATTGTATGAATATGCTAACGTTCTTTTTTTCAATGGACAAATGTAAAACAAACATAATAAATTAGTGACCATTTTTTCTACATTTTTGGTACAATTTAGACATTTTAGGCAAAACTAAAAACTTGCTAAAAAGCATCCTAGAATTGTTCCTTATCAGATAAAATAAAATATCGAACAGAGGGACAAACGGACCGAATGTAATATAGTTTACTTCATATTTAAGAATTTAGACTTATAGAAAACAATTATTATTTTATGAAAAAGAAGTTGAATTATATCAATTAACATTTGAATTTTTCATTTTCAATCTCCATACATTTTTTTCATTTGAGATTATAATCATTGGTTATATTATAGAAGGAATAAAGGGATAAGACAATGGCCGATAAATGACAACGATGATAAATTATCCCTTTTGTTGATTTCAATAAGTGGTTGAAACTTTTGAACGCTAAATTGATGATACCAACCAATCAAAATTAATAAAAATACCCAAATTTTTTAAGGCAACGAATAAGAACGCTATTAAAAACAATTAGCGGATAGTGTAATTAACAATCCAATGTCTCCTTTCTCCCTGGATGAACGGACAGATGAACAAACTTACGATTAGTGTAAAAAATAACTTTCATAATTTAGTCTGCGAAAAAAAAAGTTTATTATATCAAAAGGAAAACAGAATTTCATAGAATTTATATACTTTTCAAAATTGAAATTCTAGAAATATTTTAAAGTTAAATATATTATTTAGAATTTTAAATATCTAAATGAAATTTTAAAGTTTATAAGATTTGATAAAGTTATTGATAAATATTAAAAATATATATAAAATACTTTTTTTCTTTTTGAAGATCCATATAATGTATATGGAAAAAAATCTAAATCTTTCCAGCCATCTTTTTAGCTTAAAAAAGGCAAAATATTCTATTTCAATTTTTATTCTATTGACCTTTCTCTGCATCATAATTCTTATGAATAGGACAATGGATTTCAATAAATAATTTTAAAGTCAAAGATTGAATTTAAAAAAAAATCCCGATTGTATTAACCAATCAAGACTAAATATAAGCCCCATATAAGCTAACAAATTAGAAAACTGGTACAGGATCAGGATAATTTGATGTCCAGTGTCCCCTCTCATTCTGTTTTACCCAATATATGTTTCTCCCCGTGTAATAAAATAGGAAACGGGAAGTTATAAAAGAATAGAGTCTTAAAATTTAGCAAGGAAACAATAATCATTGAATATCATGGAATATTAAACATGGAAATTGACTGGCCCAACACAGGGATCTAAAGGAATAAGACAATGGCAGATAAATTGATGTTATCCCTAATGATGGTACACAAAATTACCACTTCTTTACGTTAAAGTTAGTAGTTGAAAGCTTGAATATTCAACTTAATTAACCAACCAATCAAAATTCCAATCAAAGTCTCAATAAATTGTTATGGCAACGAATAAACAAACGTTATTATAAAACTTTTGGGCCCAGTGTAATAAACAGGCATTGTAACCTCTCTCTCTGGGCCAAACAGTAAAGATAGCGAAGCTTTGTATGATTTGGTTTATATGTACTTCGGTTTCTTTCTAACGGTTGTATTTTTTAAAAATGTTAAGATAAGATTAGATCAAAACAATAGATGAAATCCTTTTCCTTATGATGAAATATATCTCTACCATATAACTTTATCGCTGACCCAAAAGGTGAATGATACTGTTAGGTTTACTAATTGAGTGTATAGGTAACCTAAAAAATTAAAGAAATATTCATAGATATATAAAACTACCTTTATTTTAAAAAATAAAATATTATCTAAATTTTAGGTATTTTTTCTCCTATTAACTTATCCCAACACCTACCCTTTTTTTGTATATATATATAATATATATATTGGGATGAGCCTATGATTAAAGTCGCACAATCATGTTTCAATGTTAAAGGATGATTCGAACAAAACAAGGATCTATACATAAACTCTTCTATAATGGTGTTCATACAACACAGTACGATTAGGTTAATTAATAGCGCAACAATGGTGGAACTTAATAAAGATGAATATTAAAGTTACACATTTTGTTGTTTTGTTCTGGTGTATAGGAATGAGATACAACAAAAAGGCGAATTTTGTCAAAAGCTTTAAACCTTGAAATCATATTGATAATTAAACATCATGTATCAGACCATTAACCCCAATTGAAGCATAGTTTGTCATTTTACCTCTATATGTCAGGTATCCTACATTAATTTGCTGAAATGAATAGATCTTAACAGGAAAACTAAAGAATTTAGATTTCTCCAACAATCCCCAGAACTGTAAGTAATCATATTATTATAATTTCATACCTTCGACTTATATAATGCAGTTTTGAATAAACCCCTGGGTGAAGTATTTACCTTCAAATCATTGTACCCACACGCACGTCTTTCATACTTTGGCTTGGTGGCTACCAGGGAGAAGGTATATTGGTACTAACCAAAAAATTTTTAAACACATTAAATTAAAACAACAGAGAAAACAGGAGCTATATCTAACTCTACAAATTCTTTCAATTGGATCTTTGAATATCAGCCAATAGCGTCGGAAATATGAACACAGAAAGTCTCTACAAAAAGAGCATTAAGCCTGCTAGCAGACGAAAAGGTCTCCACCACTTGGGCCAGGTAGTTACCTGGGTATACATCTATATTTATACATTCTTTATCAACACGTTCTCTCATTTGTTTGCTGGTAACGTTTAGGGACTTTCATTAATTCTTTGAACTATTATTGTTAAATCTTTTTAGCCAATAATTTCAATCTACTAATTTTAGTATTTAGGGATGCTAAATAATTTATGGTTCATTGTCTTATCCCCTAAGATCCCTGGTGGTTATTTAACCCTTTTTTACACGTATCTGTATTGGGAGGTATGCTTTAACTTAAACTAAAAAAATTGTATTAGCAAAACATTTCTACATTCTTAGTCGGTACGTACATCAGGCATTCATTTAAAAGCAGTTGAAGAACTCTTAAATAGTTTATACGTCCACTTTGAAAACGAAGCTTCCCGATAACTACGTCTCTTAATGTATGTGTGTCCATAGTATGCAAGCAAATTTACGATTAAATTGAACAATACAAACTTATTTTGACCAAATTTAAATTAAAACAATGTTTCTTTAATATTAAAAGCATCGTCACTAATTTGCACATAAAATATTTTTGGCATCGATTACAGAACCTTGGGTTGAAAATTAAATAATCCAAAGTGAGCCATGCGTTATTTGTGTGTGTATGTGTATGTATGTTTATAATAGAATAATAGATATTGATGAGTAATACATTTTTTGTTTGTTTAGCATTCACCAATTTGATAAAATCCATTATTTTGCAATTGATTTATAATAACCCACTGATCTAAACTGATAAGACAATGGATGATGAAAAGAAACATCCCCAATGATTAAAATTATTGGTAGAAAAGTTCTGACACTACTTCTTGTCTGCTTTTTTATCTTATAATTCTGTATTAAAGCTGAAAAAAAAATTTTCTTTTGAAATATAGATTTAAAACTTCAAAACCATTACAGCTTTTCAAATGTCTTCTCAGTAGATAAAAACATGTTTGACATCAATTGGTTTGGGTATTACTAGCGAAATATAGGATTAATCCTCATATTCATATGATGTTTGGTCAGTGACTAGGTGAAAAATACAAATAAGTATTATAACAGTCTTCTTTCTTAGATGAATGTATAGTATAATAAAAATTCTTTTGAATTACTACCTATAATAATACTTCTTTTATAGTCAGCACATTCAGCCGTAAGACGTTTAATCCATTTGAACTTTGTATGATTGGTCTCTATGACATACTATAATTTTACAAAAAAATTTACGTCTTTTGTTATGATGGTTTTAGCCTATATTCGAACCTAATCACCTAATCGATAAATAGTGGTTTTCAAATTTGTTGTTCGAATAAATTGAACTTATTGTATCTTACTTGTGTGCAATTTTATTTGATATGCCAAGTCTTGATTAAATCAAGTTGAAACCTATGCAGTAAAAAAAGTAATCATATAAGAAAATTGATATGACATTTATAGGGGCCAACTATATACACTTTTTTGCCATCATGCACTGATAACATAGCAGTGTTTTTGTGGTGTGACAATATTTTGAAATTGCCATTTTCATTTAATAGCAACTGCTCCATAGCCAAAGGGTACATTTTTTGGTTTTAAAATGGATAAAAAAAACTGCCCAGGATCTATAAAAAGCTATATTTCATCAGATCTTTATATGTTTGGACAAGTATTTAAACAGAAATAAACGGAAAAGTTTAAGGCAGAAAAGTTGACTTTTAGCGACATACAATTAAAATACAAATGGAATTATGTTGGGACTGTTTATGGGACAAGGCGCCTCTTCATTTTACAAGTGATGACGCTGTGGCCTGTCTGACATAGCAGCAGTATTTTAACTTAGTTTGAAGAACCACAGAAGTTACTCTTTACTCTTAAAATTTTTTGGCTAAATTGTCTGAACACCCTGCCTTGAAAATCAGCACACATGAGTTTGCACAAGTAGAATATTTGGCACTCAGGCGAATGTCACATTAGGCCCAGGTTTTTTAGGGCCCGTGCCCCTGCAGGGTTATGTAGACAGGTAGAAATTTAGCAAATAAACCAGTGTTTACTGCCTATTTAATTTTTGTGTCGACGTATAAGTACAATAATAACAACATAACAAACTTGTATTGATTTTATGCATTTTATTTGATACATTTATTTTAATGGAAAATTGTCTGCAATACGATGCTATATATCATCTTTCAAAATGATTGAGAACCGGTTCTAATTAAGTGAATATCAATCGGTTTTGAAGCCATACTAGATGCTATGACAAATGTTTTGTGTTAAAAAAGTAACAGCAAATGTCAAAAGCATTGCCCGAAAATAAAAGTATTGGCACAAATAGTTTGACAAGGGAAAATATAAGAAATCTTAAGAGATAACGCTATTGATACAAATACTCAATTATCATATATAAATTTTTTAGTTTTGCTGATCTAGTTTATAGGTTGTATTTAGACACTGCACTTCTTGAATAAATCATCGGTCAACCAAGTTAATTTGTAAGATTAGAGATTGTGTTTATAAAACTTTGGGTACCACATATTATTAACAGTAATATCTTCCTTAGAACAGAGGAAAATCCTCTGAAAGAATAGTCCCTAAACCATGAACTAAAATGACTACCTTACTAAAGAACCTTGATGCCACCATGCGTAAATGGCATGCAAGAAAGAAGGCCAAAAATGAAATAAAGTGATGATTTTCAAGGTTATCTCAATTAGATGCATAGCTTGCAGCCATTCAAGTGATTTTTTTGTTATTGCCTCACTGAAACTTTACTGTTTAATACTGTACAACATATGAAATTATTTTTAGGTCAATATCAACTTGATATTTTGGAGATAGCAGCCATTTAATATATTAACTAATTGCTTCGCCCCTAGCCTCTAGGGAAAAGCAGGGAATGTCATAATATTAAGCTAACACCACCCCGATATTTTAATAAAGCTTTCCTGGAAATTCTAACCAATTTAAATCAGCTTTTCAGAGATCTTCATTTATGATCGTTTTCATCATCAAATTATAATACAGGGTTTGAATAAATGTTGCCTTTTTTTAAAGATACTTAGTACTTCTCCCCTAGACTCCAAGATAAAATTCAGAAAAGTAGCCTAAAATCACTTCCAGGCATTTTTAGAGTTGTCAGAAAAGTACAACCTAATCAGACCAGCCATTTTGGAGATCTTTTTGTGCATCATGTGAGGAGTGAAAAAAGTAAAGTAATGTTGAGTTATCAGTTTTTGCATTTCCGTGTATGCTGATTACAGTAATGCTTGCTTTTTTAAATGGTGGTGTTTATACAACACAAAAGATATTTTATTTGAAATTTTCATCAAATAAATACCAATAAATAAACCTCTCTCCTTATAGGTAGTATAACCTTATAAAAGATATTGTAAAAGAAAAAAATAAACTTGTTTTCACTATTCTTTATACTTTGTTTCATTATTTAATAGTTATTTATCGTGTCGTATCATAGACAGGTTTTGCTTGGATATTAAAATGAAATACATTAATTTTACTATTTGTATTTTATTATTTGTAGAAAACTGTCTGTAACACGAAGTTATATATGATTTTTCAGTATGGCTGAGAACCGGTTGTAATCAAATTGAAAGCTATACTGAAATTGTTGTTACCATTTCTTTTTTTTATATTCGAATATTAAAAATCATGTTAAGTTACTATGCAGAAACACCATATATTTGGGATTTATTTAGACCCCACATTTAGCAAAAATAAAAAAGGCTTGCGCCCGTTTCATTTGTAATTACTATTTTTAGGAACAAAGCTACTTGATAAATTTATATGTTTGTCTGTAAAGCACTGCAGATATAGCTCTTAATAGGCTGCTTTATTTGTAACGTTTATGTGAAGATTACCCAGATCCTGAAAGAAAACGATGTAGCAGGTTTCGTCGTATTTTCATGGTAGCTTTTGATAGGTAGGTAAAGTTAGGTTTAGGGTTAGTAAATGGTAATGATTGCCCCGCAGAGGCTAGAAAAAGGAGAAAAGGTACTGTAAAAATACGACGAATTTTCATCAATGATCCATTTTAGGCATAAGGTAAGGTTGTCAGTTTTACTGTAGTTTGACAGATTGCTGCCTTTATTTTATTCTAATGTATTTCATATCTAATGATTTTTGGTGTTTTTAGAAAGTAATATAACAGTTTTAGCATTTATAGTGTTAATATTTAGCTGATTTACATTTGCAGTCCAAAGCTTCGTTACTCATGGATGTTGAACTCTTGTTTTTGAGTAATTAACAAAAATTATACATACTATACTGCACTATTTACTTTTATTGTTTATGGAACAGTTATTTTTAGTTAATTGTTATGCCCTTTTGGGATAAATTTGTGAGTTTAATTTTATGTTAAATATTATACTCATTTTTTTTCGTTTTATTTGCAATATTACTTTTTTGAACAATAATTCTCCAAGAATTAGCCGCAAGGTTAACTGAAGTCTTACCGTCAGCTTTTGGCTTTAAAAACGGCCGCAGCCACCATCGGCGACACTTATCTAAATCTACCTGCAGCCGGTTGCAGCCAGCTTGAGCCTCACTACTTTGAACCCACTATAAGCCTCACTGTTATTCTGTCCCTACATCCATCTCGTATATACCATTAAAACTGACCAGGATCATTGGTAATAGGATATATGTATAATTATATTGATAGGGTAAAATCTTCGTTAATTTATTTTGCAAATATGAACCTCATTTAGTGATCAGTTTGTTCATCCAGTTGGAGGGAGGAGATTGGGTAAAAGGTGGATCAAAAAGAGGGTTATGAATATTTTAGCCAGCTGCGAGTATTACTTTTTTTAGAGTACATGAAAATTGTATGTAACATCCAAGTAATAATATATTGATTCCAAGATCAATTGATTCATTAATTCATCTAAAGATCTTTTTTTACAAACAGACAAACTCAATACCATAGACTTTGTACTTTTTTTGCGCAGTGTGACCACAAAAAATGTCTAAAACATGAGAATTTACCATTTCCTGCCTCGGGACAACATTAGACCAACATTATAGAACAACGTATAGAAAAGAGACAAAGTTTCCTATAAAATAATTCATGTCCATTAGTAGACGAGCTCAGGTCTGGCTTAGATAACTATCATTCTATTAGCCATTTTATGTGAACTAACTTCCCCATAAACAAAAAATGAGGGGGGGATTTTTTATTTTTTTGAGGGGGGGGGGGGGTGTCCCACGCCCCAAGAAAATAGCCTTAAACCACAACAGAACCAGTAGGTATATTGCCTGAAGAGTAGAATCCGATCGGTTCAGTGGTCACTGAGATCTTAAGGGACGGACGGACAGACAGACAGACAAACAGACATCATGTTACTTTAGTGTAAGAATTAACATGCTGTAATTATCCTTATACTAAAGTAACAGGATGTTTGTCTGTCTGTGTGTCTGTCTGTCTGTCTGTGTGTCTGTACCGAAGGATCTCGCTAACCGCGCTTAACCGATCGGGTTCTCCTTAACAGGGTAGATTCTCATGTGTCCTGGGAAGGTTTATAACTATTTTGGGGAAGGGTACCACCACCCTCCCAAGAGAAATGACAAAAAAATCGAAAATTTTTTTAATATTGGGAGACTTCAACGTTACATATGGTAGGTATCGTATTATAAATAAGGAGACTTCAACGTAACATATGATAGGTATCGTAACATAAATAATTAACATAGACTTTAACAAACAAAAACATTTAAAGTGCCACTAGAGGCCTCTAGGGGCGTAGCCGCTAGTTATCCATAAAGAAATAAAACTAGCACAAAAGTTAGAAAACCTTACTTTAGACAATGCTACTTATTTTAAATCCGAAGACGAACAAAGTTATCCTTGTTTTTTCAAATACTTTTCTAAATCCTAGGTAACAGCACGTCATAAAAATGGAATGTATTGTTTTAAATTGTTTCAGGTATAAAGGAAAAGATAGGTAAATTGAATAAAAAGTGTTGTGTACCCACAAGAAACGGTATCGTCTCTAACTTTTTTTTATATAAAGAAGAATACATTATGTTAATCGTAGATTATTTTGATATAATACTAGTGGCTCTGGCACCTAGCATCTACGGACTATATATTAGAAAGGGTGAGAAATTAAAGAAAAATAGCATAAAACCAACCCATTTATGTAAGGCTTAAATTAATTGAAATCGAAATCTCTAGCTACAGACAAAAAAACCTTACTACTTTATATTATAGGATATTTATATAGTATTATGTAAAGAATATTCTTTACATATTTCTTATATTAATATTTTGAAAAGTTTGTTCTTTTACATATTCTTTATCCTTAAGTATTAAAGACAATTTAGTATGATAATTGCTGACTGAAGTAATCTCCTACTCACACGAAAACTAGGACTTAACAAATTTATATTGGCTTTTACTTTTAGAATTACATAAATGATTTAAAAATGCATGGATTAGTTTTCTAAAATTTCTTTTATTAAATTAAATAAAGCATAAAGCATTAGATACATAAAATCTGTTATAGTAAACAGAAACTTAAGTAGCTATAGATTTTGAGAGATTAACATATTTGCTTTCCAAATAAATCATCCTTATGTTTAAAATCCTTTTAGAGACGAGAAAAAAAAGGATAATCAGTGTATTGTAACTAAACACATTAAAATACCTCATCCTTATATATTAGATCCATACGGGGACACTAGTAGAAGTTGGCACAGGGGGAAGTTATTGTGTGTAAAAAATACCCTATCCATATTTATTAGATTTGTACATGGGAGTGACATAATATGAAATTGTGTTGAAATATACTTCATCCATATATATCAGATCCATACAGGGGTGTGAGTAGTTATTGTATGTTAAATTACCTCATTCTTATATATTAGATCCATACAGGGGCGTGAGTAGAAGGAGGCACAGGGGGGAGTTATTATGTATGAAAATATACCTCATCCATACATACTATATCCATACATGGGGCTTGAGTAGAAGGAGGCACAGGGGGAAGTTATTGTGTGTGAAAATAGAATCATTTGTGGTTAATATTGGTTACCAAAATACAACAATCAGATCACGTAATTTACATGCAAGAGAACAATTTCAATTTCCTAAATTATATGTTTTTTTTTACAGCAATACTACTCTATATGTATTCATGTTCGTTGGTCTTAAATTCTTAGTTTAATGTAATAGAAATAGAAAAGTAAAATGAGGATTTCAAAGAGTTTGAATAGATTGTTGGAATAAATTAATGCATGTTATATTAAGCACTAGCGGCTACGCTCCTAGAAGCCTCTAGGGGCACTCAATGTAGGAAGGGGAAAAGTCGACCTCGTCCCATTTTAAATTTGAGTTTCAAAATGGTAAAAAATATTTTTTTTGAGGGTGAGGGGGCGAAGACAGCCTCCCCAAAAATAGTTTAAAAACTTCCCAGGACCTATAGGAAGCTTCACTGTAAAGGAGCACAATATCGGTTCAGCGGTTATCGAGATCCTTCGGGACATACAAAAAACGCTTACTACTTTATATAATAGGATTAAGGTAAAAAAATTTATGTTATGAAATAAGTTTTATTCTTGTTAAATTCAATAATATGTTTTATAAAAATCGAAATTTGCATTTCTTCTGGCTGCTACTCTAGCTTCTAATAACTTTACCACAAAAGAGGTGTTTGTTGAGCAACCTCTACATTTTATATTTTTGTTTCATATTGAAACAGATAGAAAAATGTAACATAAGATATATTGAACTATAGGCTGTTTAGAACCAATACAAAGCTTTCTTTTGTAATACAGATCTACTGGATCAGCAGTAACCAAGATCTTACTGGACACACGAATTCATACAACATCTATATTTTAAAAACACCTAAAGCAAAAGAATTAAAACTAGAATGTAGATAAGAACTGATAATTACACTTAAGAATCAGGAAGCTAAGATGATAACAAAAAGCATTAGATCTTAGTAAATAAAAACATTAAAGCAAAACAAATATACATTAAGCTTATTCCATTAGTCTATCAATTAAAAAGCTTATTAAAAAGATGTTTGAGCTTTTTAGGAAAACTTTGATATCCTTTATCAAGGAAGTGATATTGTAACTTTTATTGTAAATATCCGTTTACAAAACTACTTTAACTTTTTATTTAGTATAACAGCCGTTTCAAGGATCTTAATTTACACATGCTACAATTTATTAGAAAAGTGATTAGGGCCATTTGTCTGAAGCTTGAGATCTCAATAACATTTAAACCGATTGATTTCTTTATTATAGGTAAGCTTCACATAGGTCCTGTGATGGTTTTAGGCGATTTCATTTTCAGATTTAAGTCAGGGGATGATGCTAGGGGCGAAGCTAGTTATTCATAATGAAAATATTAAAACCTTACAAACTGAACTAATATGAATAGAAAGGATTGAGCCATAAAAAGTTTAAAACATTTTTTTAGTCTTTAATACAATATTTTCACAGTAAACTTTTAATGCAAAATTACTTTAAAAATACTGTGATGTAACCTTCAAAAAGACTCTAAACTCCATTTTAACATGATGTTTATCGCGTGTTAAGAGGTTTCTTTTTATATCATGTTTTTGACATCAATAGGAGGCCTCAGTTTTGGTGGTTAGGCAAAACAGAGAGAGATGGGAAAAGGGAAAAAATTATACATATACGAAAGGATCAATTTACATGGATATCATGACAGGGGAAATCTTACCATCAATTTAGGTTGCTAGTTTAGTCCTCATTTTTTTGTAAGTACTTTCCCTCAGTAGAAGGGGGTTAATAGGGTTGATTAGGTGTATCGTTATAATAGCTAGCTTGATGAACCATTTTATTAGAGAAGGTAAAAATTTTGTGCAACATCCAAGTAATTATACATTGATTCATTTAAGACAGACGAAGAAAATGATCTATGTTTCGAGAAATCTTCACAAGAATTAGCAGACGAATTAACACAATTTCAGTATAGCTGCGAAACCGATTGTTATCCGCTGGATTAGAACCAGTTTTATTCCATATTGGAAAATTATTTATGGCTCAGTATTATTGACAATATTCAATGAATATTAAAATAAAAATCTTAAAATTAATGCCAGTTTTGTTATTGAAAGCTGTTTATAATACGATGCGATAAATAAGTATTCTCCCATTTTCAAATATAGTTTTTGAAAATGTACAGACAGAGGTACTATGGTATCTAAAAGTAAAAAAAATATTGTGGAAATAGCACAATTTTCACCATATTGTCTTAACATTCATTATAACCAGGTGTGACGTAGCAAAATAGTTTCTTTCTTAAACGCTAAAATTTTTTGGTTGAGTTTTTTAATATTTGTAACGGGTTGTGGTTAAGTTTAGGCTACATTTTAAAATTAATTTTTCTACCCTGTTAATATATGTTGAAGTAAGCTATTAAAAGGTTTGATTTTACAGCTAAATATAATTAATTAAGAACAAGTATAAAAGAAATCACAAGTAACAAGTAAAGCAGCAACTAAAAGCCAACAATGTTGAAGAGTAAATTAAACATAATATATTTTACATGACCTATGAAAGTTTGTATTGCATATGCGAAAAACTAAGTATAACAGAAAGTAGTAAGTTTTTTTGGTTTCAAGAAAAGGATCTCTAAAATTAGTTGATGCTTTCAAGGACTTTTTTTTATTGTTCTTTTCATAGATTAATATAATAATAACTTTTATCAGTCATAACCTTTAAAAAAAAAAAAAATACGGTCTTATAGTAGTTTAACAAAAGCATTTACAATAGAACAGAAGACCTACCCTAGTTTTAGAGTATCTTCACTGCTAATAAACAGTTAAGGAAAACACGTCTAATACAGGAAGCTGGAAGATTGCAAACCAATTTTTCAATAGAATTCTAAAGGTTTACAACTTTTACACTTTTAAGCTTTTCAGACATTGGAATTATATAAACAAATGGATGATTATTTACAGTTGCTTGTAAAATATTTAAAATCAAAGGTTGCTAAAAAAGAGAAAAGTTGTTTATATTAGTCAAATACATAAATTCAAAAATACCACACTTTTAGCTTTATTAGGAGCTGTATATTCAATATTTATCTTAATCCATATTTTATACATCCATTGTGCAGGACATAGGAAAATAATTGGACACCTTTAAGTTGTAGTTTTATTGGTCATAAAGGCATGTGCATACATTCACGGCTTGTCAGCTGCAGTCGGCTGTGCTGTAACGTCACCCTCAGCCGCTGAAATAAGCTACTTAAGACTGCCGATTTTTTGACGAGTTTGAATCAGTAAAAAACAACTAAAAATTTTAAACTGCAATCACCTATTTCTAAACCAGCAAATTGATTTTTATTAGTAAGGTTTCAGCCACAACAGCTATCAACATAGTCTTTGCAGACGCAAAATGTGTAAATAAGAGGCGGTTGAAGATCCCTACACACATCCATTCAACTATTTTATTTGTTTTTCTGTTAAAAATGCGCAAGTTAAGCCAAGCAACGGTGCATACAAAATGCTTAGTTGTTCCATAAAATATCTTGTTACATAAATTCTTCCTTATTTGAAATAATTAAATTTAAAATCAAGTTTTGATTTTAGTTAATTATAGTTAATTAAACTGGTTGCTTTGCCCCTGTAATCGAGGGGAGGGCGGAGAATGTCGGAAAAATAGCCTAAAAACACCCAAAGACATGTACTGGACTTTTCTGAAAAAGACCAACTCATTCGGACCAATAATTTTCGAGATTATTAGCTTCAGACTTTATATTATGGGATTAGAGATTACATAAAATAATTTATTTGTAGCTAAACTAGTCAAGGGAAGGGAAAATTTGGCTGTTTATTACACTAGTCCCC
Organism: Acartia tonsa; assembly: GCF_053477335.1. Lineage (NCBI taxonomy): Eukaryota > Metazoa > Arthropoda > Copepoda > Calanoida > Acartiidae > Acartia > Acartia tonsa. Next base: position 31,668,573 of record NC_137262.1, on the reverse strand, counting down.
AAAGTTTAAAAACAATGTTTTCATCAGCTAAACAACTTTGGGGACTTTTACTGAATTTTGATTGTTGTTTCATTAACTTGAGTGGTCAAGCGTCTAAACTACTAAATGTAATCTACAAAAGGGGTAATTTTGTGTATAATCATTAGGGATGTACACTAGTTTATAGACTATTATTCCTTTAGATCCCTGCTATACATCACTTTGTCGGTCGGTCTGTTTGGGTTTAGGAGGCGTAACATTTCTATTTAGATCATGGGATTTATGATTTTTGTTATTGATCAATTTCAAAGCTATCATCTATAATACAAAGTAGCTTGATGTCTGTCCGTCTGACCGTCTGTCTGTCCCTTAAGATCTCGGTAACCACTGAACCGATCGGATTCTACTCTTCAGGATATATACCTACTGGTCCTGTGGTGGTTTTAGGCTATTTTCTTGGGGGATGGGACAACCCAAACCCCCCCAAAAACAAAAAATCCCCCCCATTTTTTTTAGTTAGAAAGTAGTGGGGGCACCTTAGTGGGGGTACTTAATTTTTTTTTTAACAGAAAGTAGTGGGGGTACTAAATTTTGTTTTTTAATTACCTCTTGGGGCAAAGCCCCTAGAGGCTAGGGGCGAAGCCGGTAGTTCAATATAAAGTAGTATTTTTTTTGTTTGTCTGAAACTTAAGATTTCAATAATTAATGAGCTTATTGAGTTCTCCTTTTTTGGTAAGCCTCACATAGCCTTTTTTATTTAAGCCTTAAAATGGTTTTATGCTATTTTTTACCAATTCTTGTCTCTTTGATATGCCCCTAAATGCTAGGAAGAAGCCACTAGTACATGAAAAAGTGGTAAGACCTCTGTAATATAATGAGTAGCTGCGCCAAAATAATATTTCATGTCCATATATGTATGTAAAGGTGTATATAATTAAAAGAAAATATCATATTATCCACCTGGAACTTTTTGTTTCTAAGAAAAGGTTGAAATAATCAGACAGGGAGAGATCTACTTAGATAAATTTTCCTATAGTCAAAATTTCATTTCTAACCTAATATTTTTCTAAATAACAGTATAAGATTTTTTTCATTTTTTTTAAGGAGAAAAATCATAGCTGACGAAAGATTTTTTAAAGATTAAATATCCTTACTCTTTAAAAATACAGATTTTGAATTTTCTGATTATCTGTCTTTGTTTTAAAAGAACGGACACAGCCCTTTTAAACATACAGAAATAAGGAAACATGTAAAAAGGGTAAAAAATATCACTTTTTAATACGTCGAAGACATAAGCGTTTTTTACAGATAAAATACATCACAGTTTGAATAATTGATAGAGGTTAATCAAGTTGGTAATAAAACCATAAAACTAAGGCCTAGCTCTATGATTATTCCCCTTTTATTTCTCCATTAATATAAATAAATTTAAATCCCATTTACTTTTTCTTCAACTCTTGTAAAGAAAGGTCATTTCTTTAAATATTTCCAGAATTTAAGTATCGTAAGTATAAGTAAAAAATGATTTTATGGGCAAAAAAGTGGTCAAGCGTATAAAAAGGCTAATGTGTGCAATACCAAAGCCTTTTTGGGGCTTTTAAAATGAAGCAAATTATAACTTTTACATACCCTGAACCTGTAGACATTATCTTAAACTACAATATCAATAGTTAATGTCGACTTTTTAGCATTATAGAAGTGACGATGGCTAAAATGTCATCGACATTTTTTTGCGAAGTATCTATCAGACTAATGTTTACGTAGACCAGTATACCAAAATTAAAGTTTAAAAACTTTTAAAATATGAACACAGTAATAGTGTCTGACTGATTATGACGTAACAAAAAAAAATTAGCCAATGAGAGGTCGTTATTGACCAATGGTAAAATTTATAGTGGCCTCTCATTGGCAAATTTTTTTTGTTACGTCATAATCAGTCAGACACTATTACTGTGTTCTTAAAATATAGTTCGATAAAAAAATTGTAACTATTTTATCTATATTTGAGTGAATTCTGATTACCCTGAGATGGTTTTTAGCTATTTCTAATGATATATGTATGTTTTGAAATATATATTAAAAATCCAACGCAAAATCCTAATAGCCCCACTCCAAGTACCTTGAAGCTAACTTTCGCTGTAGGCTAATTTCTATGAAATGCCCAGGAAAACTTGAAGTGAAATAAAATACCACTTGTTTAGTTTTATTTCTTTCTTTTAGATATCTATCTTTCAATATATTAGTATTAAGTATCTTTCTATCTAGTTTTCTATCAAGCTCAAAGAAGATAATACTTTATACTTTACTAGCGGTTACGCCCCTGTTGTTGTTGTTGTTGTAGCTCTTCCTTCTTAACCATTATCGTCGATTGGCAGTCCAAGAAATCTTGCTGCTTGTTTGGGTTTTTTCCATAAATCGTGAACTGTGAGCTGTGTGGGGTTTTGTGGACATTCAAATATGTGTTCAGTGGTGTGAATGGAGACATTACATTTATCACATTTATCACTGAGGGAAGGGTCAAGTCTTGCTTTATAACTATTTAGATGCTTGCTGAAACCAGAACGAAGCTAAGACATTGTAGATCTGGTGATTCTAGGTAGCTCCTTTTCTGTTTTACTAATCTTGGGGGGCCGTGAGTTGAGGACTCTGTTGTTGCCAAAGTTGTTGATAGAGTCTCTGACAGATCTGGTATGGATAGTCTTAAGCAGTCTCTTGTAAGTTGTTGGTGCCAAATTTGGTGAGGATATCCTGTTTATTTCCTCTCCAAAGCATGTTGTCAATGTTGGTTTGGTTACTCTGGGAGGTGGTGGTGCAGAGAGATCTGTGTAATTAGGATGGTTCTGGGTCTGAGTTGATAAAAGGAATTGCTTGCTTAGCATGTAGCAACGATCCTTAACAGGCATCATCTCAGTTTCTTGATGTACATGATCTGAGCTGGCAATCTTATGGCAACCTGTGGCAATCTTTAGAGCAGAATTTTGGGCAATTTGAAGTTGGTTCCAGGATGTCTTACTTAATGCTGGTGTCCAGATTGGGCAACAGTATGAAATTACTGATTGTCCGATTGCCTTATAGGTATTAGTGATTGTTTCTTTATCCTTGCCCCAATCGGAGCCAGTTAAGGCTTTAAGGATGTTATTACGCGTCTGGACTTTAGCTTTAAGATCTTCAGTGTGTTGTTTGAAAGATAAAAGATTGTCAAAAGTCACACCAAGAAATTTTGGCTTCTTGACAGTTGGTACCTGTTCGCCATTTATCTCTATGGGCAATTCTGTGTTGCATTCATTGGAAGCTGTTGTAAAGAGAGTGGCTGAAGATTTTGATGGGGATATGAACAGGTTTCTACTTTTGAACCAGGTGTCCAAGGTGTTAAGGTAGGCATTTATCTCAAGACAGACGGCTGGTATATCCGTCCCAGAATTGAGTACATTAGAGTCGTCAGCATAACTAACTAGTCTAATGTTTCCAGGTGGGAGTGGCATCTTTGACATGTAGAGATTGAAGAGTATTGGGGACAATACTCCGCCTTGTGGGACACCCTGTTTCATCTTTCTTAGGGGAGACTTTGAGCCTCTGAAGATGACAAAAGTTTGTCTGCCTCTCAGGTAAGAACAGAGAAATCTCTTAATATAGCCGTTGAGTGGGAGGTCTAAAATATCCTTTAGTAAAAGCTGATGGTCAACTGTATCAAAGGCTTTGCTGAGGTCAATGGCTACAGAGATTGTGCGGTCAACAGGTTTCTTCTTATTCAGTCCATTAGTGATGTGGTTCTTGATGTCTTGGAGGGCTGTAGTTGTTGAACGGGCCTTTCTGAATCCATGCTGGTGGTCAGCAAGTTGAATGGATTCATTGAGTGATGGGAGGAGAAGTGCTTCAAGAATTTTTGCCAAGGGGGAGAGAAGAGAAATAGGCCGGTAGCTGGATCCTTCATCGGCGGGTTTGCCCGGTTTAAGTAAAGGGATAATTTTACCTTGTTTCCAGATACCAGGAATAATTCCACTGTTGACTGATCTGTTGTAGAGTTCTGTAAGAAAGTTAATGCCATGGGGTCCGATGTTCTTGAGCATGATTGGTGAGATGTCGTCAGGGCCAAGGGCTTTGGAGCTCTTGGATTTCTGGATAGCTTTCTTTACCTGGGAAGGTGTAAAGTGAACCTTGGAGCCTTTAGGGTTTTTAAGATTCCTTAGGTAGTTTCTGAGGCGTTGATCAGGTTTCTTGTCACAGGAAGGGGTATATTGTTTGTTGAACTTTTTTGCCATTTTTTGAGGGTCATTTGTAATCTTGTTGTTAAATTTAATTCCCTGATTTTCTGGTTGTTTAGGTAGGTTGTTCAATCCTTTTATTGTTTTCCATAGTTTTCTGGAACCCTGTTGACATTTAGAGAGATGGTCAGTCCATTTCTTCTTGCGATGTTCATTAGTAATTTTATTTATGTTGTTATTAAGTTCAGGGATCCTATTGTCATTAGGATTGTGTTTCCTTATTTCATCTCGTTCCTCAATAAGGCTAGCAGCTTCTCTAGGCAGAGCATTAAAGACCTTTGGAATCCTGCCAGCTGGGATGTACTTTCCAGCTGCTTTTTGGATGGTTTTCCTGAAGTATTTTTTGGCATTGTGAATGTCCTTGTCTTCATCTCCAATGTGGCGAGCATTGGCGAAAACTTCTTCAGTATGATTCTTAAAGCCTTCCCAGTCAGCTTTATCAAAGTTGACATAGGTCTGCTTTTTGGCTCTAGTCTTTTGAATGTCTGCAGATAGGCTGATTACAATTGGTAGATGGTCAGATTTCATTTTGTGTTCAACTTTCCAGGTGGTACATGGAATGAGGTTAGATGAAGCAAAACTGATATCTGGAGCTGTAGATGAGTTGGCAGTGACTCTGGTTGGTAGATCTTCATTTATTACACCAAAGTTTATTCCAGAGATGCTGTCCACTATGTCTCGGCCTCTAGGATCTGGAGAATCCTCAGAGTACCAGAGTTCATGGTGTGCGTTGAAGTCTCCCAGGACCAAGGATGAATCTGACAGGTCACTGAACAGATGGTTTATTGGAGGACTATAGTCTTGGGCACAGCTACTGGTAGGTGGAATATATACATTTCTTATCTTTAGAGGTTTCTGTTTGCCAGGTATACTGATGGTAATAGATTCTGTATGAGGATCATTTTTGAGGGCATTAGGTGTTACTTCTAGTTGGAAAGGGATGTCTTCGTGCACAAGGAAGGCAACCCCTCCTCCTTTGTTTGTCCCTCGATCTTTCCTAACCAGGTTGAAGTTTTTGATGGCAGGTAGCTTGGATTTATCAGTTAATTTGGTTTCTTGGATGGCAGCTATCTTAATATCATCCTTCTCAATAAAGTGGAGTAGTTCATCTAGTTTTCCACTAATGCCGTTGATGTTATATTGAAGGAGATTAAGGTTTCCAACAGGTTTAGGGGTGGAAGGGGGAGTGGGGGGAGTAGGCGGGGGTGGAGCTGGTGGGGGGGGAAGGGGGTGGTTGTCTGGAGCAGCAGGGTCCATGCCAGGTTTTAAATTTTTGTCTTTCTTTGATGGATTTGAGATTAGAGCATTTAACATGGATCCAGTTTGAGCAGCAGTCACATTGTACAGCATATGATGAAAGTCTTTTTGTACAAATGTTACAGAACCAAGGTCCAGGGTTTTGTTCAACTCCTGCTCTGATAAGTAGCAGCCGAATGAGGGTAGCAGGTAGGTACTCATTCTTTGTCAGGTAAATTAAAAACACAGTGCAGAGGATAGCTCATTGTCAGATTTATGGAAAAACCAGATGGTTGTGGTTGACGATATGGATAGATGGTTGAGAGTCTTGAAGTACTGGTTCTTGGCGTGGCTGCTGCTGCTGGTGGTGTTGCTGCTGCTGCGTACGGTAGATCCACGGCGTAGACGTGACCAGTGTAGGATCTAGGATACGCCCCTAGAGGCCTTTAGTGGCACTTCAATGTTTTTTTTAAATAATACGTTACCTATCTATTTTTGCGTTTAAGTCTCTATGATACTCATCTATGTTGTGATTTTTTGTGATTTCTCTTGGGAGGGTGGTGGTGCCCTCCCCCAAAATGGTTATAAACCTTCCCGGGACCTATGAGAAGCTACTCTCCTAAGGAGAACCCGATCGGTTCAGCGGTTAGCGAGATCCTTCGGTACAAACAAACAAACATTATGTTACTTTATTATAAGGATGTATGTATATTCATTTTGTCTGTCCATCTGTCTCTCTTTGATATGTCCATCTATCTGTCTCTCTTCATTTATATCTATAAAATCTGTTTTATAATATAATCTTTTTTTTGGGTGTTTGTTAATCTACAAATATATCTATCCAAATATATAATTTCTATCTAGATTACACTTAGTATTATAACACGAGATACCTAGATATCTAGTGTTATAATTTCCTGATTTTTTTTATCCTTTTTGACCTTAATATATGCCACAAATATTTAATATTGTTCCATGTTAAAACATCATTATTTTTGAGGGTTATAAAATTTATTGAAATATTTTAAACTATTTTCTCGTATTCATTCGAATCCGGTGGATAGGAACCGGTTCTCATCCATACGAAAAAACTATGTCTTGCATTGTAATACATCCAGCTTTCTACGAATATAGAAATGTACAATCATAAGATTAAAACCAGTTTTTTTAGCCGGTGCCTCCGGCACCTCGGGGCTAAAAAAAACTAGTTTTAATCTCATAATTGTACTTTCTATATCCGCGGAAAGCCGTTTATAATACGATGCGAGAAATAACTATTAATACATCCGCGACCGCCCGTTAAAGTCTTTCTATGAATCTATCAATTTAACAATCTATTAATTTATTTACCAATTTATCCCAGGGTTCGGAAGCCGCGCCTCAGCCGCGCATAAGCCTCAGTTTTAAACCTGCTTGTGAGCAGAAAAAGAAAATTTTGAAAGAAGGATTGTCTACTAAAGAGACAGTTTTATACATCCAGCTAAATTTTATAGTGATAAAATGACGATTTCACTGAGGCTTACACGCGGCTTACGCGCGGCTTCCGATCCCTGATTTATCCATCTATTGTTCTATCTATTCTAATGTCAATCTATTTGTTAATCTATCAAACATGTATCTACAAATCAATCTTTCTTTCTATCCTTATAATAAAGTAACTGTAGGTTTGCTTGTACCAAAGGATCTTGCTAACCGTTGAACCGTTTATTTTCCACTTTACATAATAGCTTCTCATAGGTCCCAGGAAGGTTTATAACTATATTTGGGGATAACCCCACCCCCCCCCCAAAAAAAAAAGAAAAAAAAAAGAAATGAGGGTGAACTAAAAAATCTTAGATCAAAATCAGTTCTAGTCAATAATGATCAAAACACCTAAAAATCAAATTTCTACAGAATTTACATAATTTGCAAGAATTCTTTGGTCTAGAGCGCGATGAAAAATCAGAGGAAAGGAAAGTGATAAATCTTATGAAAAAGTATTTATATTGAAAAACAGCAGTCGACTGTTTTACATAAATAATGTCTTATATATAATTATATAGAATCTAATATCATATTTAATCAATGTTATGTTTAAACACTTTATCGATTTAAACTCACTATGAGATTGTTACATTATGTTATGCATCTATGTTACATTTTGCTTCTTATTTGCTTGTATTTTTCTTATTATATTATGTATGATTTTTTTTCATAAGATGAATACATCATTTTAACAACAATAATATAACTAAAAACGAGCATGTGCTGGGTTTTAATCTCCGCTTCAAAAATAAAGACGCTGAAATGGTTCTTAATGCTGCTATACCGGCCAGATACATAGAAAAGTGGTAATGCCACGGCCCAAAACAAAGTTTTCAACTATAGGGTTAGTTGTTGAAAACATGACGAAAACATGCGTATAGACTATATATAAAGAACCTATTATACAGCATGACCCTCGAAAAAGTATTTTTAAGCATCTGCAGCCCTTATTTCTCAATGAATTATTAAAAAATGCATATGTCCTTGTTCTCTATAGTATTCCACGTAAGTAGATATAAAAATATTTTTTTTTACCTCCATTAACACCGGAGATTTTTAGTGCTAAAGTTTTGAAAAAGTGACTGAGGAAAAAGTAACTTTTAACATGATACGACTTTTTTAGCAAAATTAAGCTAGAAATCCTTTTATTTTTGTTACTAGCAGAAACTTTATACAAAAATGAAATAAAAAATTTAGTTTTTGAGTAAAAAGCATTTTTTTACACATATTTTTTGAGTCTTTTTAGTTTAATGATATTTTGAAAAACTTACTTTTTAGGCAAAATTGTTTAAGATTAAAAAATCAAATAAATCTCTATGAATATAGCAGGAATATTGTTTTTGTTTCACAATCCTAACTTTAATAACAAAAAAGTTATAAAGAAAATAAAAATAAAACATAATGATTTTTTAGCCTAAAAAGCTTAATTTACCCCTTATTAAATAATTGAGATGTCAGAAAAGTAGGCGGAGCAACTGTCATAATTAATCCTTTTCTATAAATAAGGGTTAATAAATAACCTAAAATTTGCAAATAATCAATTCATTCAGTAGTATTTTTTGCCATTAAAAATTTATATTTTTTGGTGGAATAAAAAAGAAATATTTAGTTAACTTGTTTTTCTTTGTGTCTCATTATTCAATTGCCAGAAAAACATAATATAACCATCCAAAAAATAAGAGAAGCAAAAAAAATTCTTTTTCTCAGTCACTTTTTCAAAACTTTCGCTCTAAAAATCTCCGGTGTTAATGGAGGTAAAAAAAATATTTTTGTATCTACTTACGTGGAATACTATGGAGAATAAGGACATATGCATTTTTTAATAATTCATTGAGAAATAAGGGCTGCAGATGCTTAAAAATACTTTTTCGAGGGTCATGCTGTATATGTGTAAAATGTTGTGACAGACCTATAGAGTGTGCTACTAATTCTAATTCATTAAGATGCATAATACATTTTTAGAATTAAAAGCTAAAGTTTAAAAGACTTTATTCCTGAAGAAAAATAGAATTTGCATAGTAGACGGTGATTTAAAAAAGATAAATGAACTAATTCTTCTTCTGGTTATACAATACAGCTAAAAATAAAATTAAGCATATTTACTATCTATCATGTAAGTTATCATTTTTGATTGCCAACTTTTAAGGTCTTAGTTTTAAAAAGAAAAATGAAAAACGTTTTTGGGGCGATTTCTCTTGGGAGGGTGGTGGTAACCTTTACCAAAACAGTTATAACCCTACCCAGGATCTATGAGATGCTACACTGTAAAGGAGAAATATATCGGTACAGCGGTTAGCGAGATACTTCAGTACAAAAAGACAGAGTTTTACAAAAGGATGTATGATAATTAAAATGTTGAATTAAATTAAAGAATAGACAGACTATTAGAAACAAAATATTTCTCGCTGTTTTGTAAAAACCTGAAATCCAGCTATAATGTAGAATTGCACACCCCAGACCAGTCAAAATTATAGCCTAACCTTTCAAAATTCATACAATCAAATTTGAAGACAACTCCTTGGTGGATTTTTTTTACTTTGAAATATTTATTTGAATAAAACAATGATATTTTGCTATACAACATAAGAATCTAAAAAGTTTTACTTTTTTCCCCTACTAACTGCAGGCATTTCAACACGTTGACAATATGCCATTGCTATCATGCCATGGTCAATAAACAGGCACAATTAGACATACAAATTGTATCTATATTGAATAGTTGTTTTTCTGATGGGTGTTAGTTGACCTCATTTTTAATTAATCTATAATCTAAGTCCCACAAAGAGAAGTTGAATAAAACCTCCTGATTTCATCTAATACTGGAAAAGTAGTGATTTTAAATGTTTTTCTCGTATTTATTCGAATCCGGTGGATAGGAACCGGTTCTCATCAATACGAAAAAACTATGTCTAGCATCGTATTATATCTAGCTTTCTACGAATATAAAAATGTACAATCATAAGATTAAAACCAGCTTTTTTTAGCCCGTGCCTACGGCACCTAGGGGCTAAAAAACTGGTTTTAATCTTATAATTGTACATTCTATATCCGCGGAAAGCCGTTTATAATACGATGCGAGAAATAACTATTCTCGTATTCATTCGAATCCGGTGGATAGGAACCGGTTCTCATCCATACGAAAAATGTTTTTCTCGTATTCATTCGAATCCGGTGGATAGGAACCGGTTCTCATCCATACGAAAAAACTAAGTCTAGCATCGTATTATATCCAGCTTTCTACGAATATAAAACTGGTTTTAATCTTATAATTGTACATTCTATATCCGCGGAAAGCTGTTTATAATACGATGCGAGAAATAACTATTCCTTCAAGTTTTGGTTTTAGAAATAGAAATAGAAGAGTAGAAGAATATTCTGAACCCTTTTTTCGTCAAATCTAAGAGAGAACATTCCTAGCAGACAAAAGTATTGTTTACTTTCGACTCAAGCTGATGTGGATTCTTAAAAAATGATAGACTCGCTATTCGATAGTGAGGCAAAATTATTTTTGTGAAAAATCATCCAAAAGCACATTAAAAATCTACAAAAATTAAACAAAATCATATGTTAATAACCCTCTTAAGATTTTATTTCATTTTTGTAAATTTTTTTATTCGATTTTGGAGGATTTTTCACAAAAATAATTTTGCCTCACCAGCGAGTTGCCAGCCTAACTTTTTTTTTAAGAATCCAACTTTGTTTCAAGCTTTCAAATTGTAAACGAAATTTTTGGGCAATTAATTCTGATTCCGCAAAGCTTTCTACTAAGAAAATATACTGTTAACAGCTGACTTTTATGTATGTATGAAATGAAAAAAAACATGCCTTCGTAGGAAAATGTGTACATAATTTCAACCAATGAGATCCAATGTAAATTCCGATGCGATTCTCCTATTGGCTCAATCAGACATTCCCTCTCTTTTTATTGTTTTAGATCTCTGTATTTGGTAGCTTGTAAATATTGAAAGGAATAAATAAACATTCTTCCATGGTTGTTATACAATTATGCTGATATTATATCAAAACGTAAGACAATATCCATCAACGATAGTCGAATGGATATATCATTGCTTGGAAGTTATACAAGATTTTCATGTTCCCTAAAAAGTGAAACTCGCAGCAGGCTAACATAACGAAAACACGCATCCACCCACTTTACCCCATCCACTCCCTTCCTACTGGACTGGATGAACAAACTGACTAGTAAACGAATTTCATGTTTGCAACCTAAATTGACGACAGTTTTTCCCTTGTCATAATATCCACGTATATTCTATATCCATTGATCTTTTACACAAGTTTCCGGATTTCCAAAATATATGACTATGGCCAATTTTACTAGGTTTTTGGCTTTTCAGAAATGATTTAATATATTTATTGAAAATATTATAAACTATGTAATCAAATCAAACGTGCATTCTAAAATTCTTTGGTGAAAGAAATACATCAACTTTAAAATTCTGGATAAATTAGATTGAAATAAGGGGTGTTCCTTGGATTTTGCATATTTTCATACCAACATAGCAAATTAATTAGATTAAATGAAAATAATCAAAGAATAAGGGAAATAAAGTTTGTGTTGTTGAAACAAAGTTTTTTTTCTGCATTTCCTATCCTTGTACATTTTTTTTGCACAGCTTCTCTACAGTTCCAAGTAATGACTTTCCATAAGAAATGTTTTATATATACATATATGGCTATTATTGATTTTTTTTGTAAATATTGCTCTTTCGAAATTATAATAAGTAGCTTTTCTTTTGTTAACGTATTGTTTTGTATTTATTTTGTTCAAAAAAAATAAGCGAATTGTTTGTTTTGTATGAAGACTAAATGTGAAGAAATATTTAAGATTCCGTGATATATTGAATATGGTTACTATGGTACTATGATCATTTATAAAAAAAAATATAAATTGGCTGCGGCTACAACCTTTGAGTTGGAGTCTTAAGGATACAAACGACATATTATAAAAAAATAAGTTGGTTCTAGGTTTATTTTTTATCATTATATTGCAAATTTTCCAATTTTTAGAAAGAAAAATACCCATACTTTATATAGCATTCCAGAAAAGCACAAAAAATATAACATGCATTACAGAGATCTGTAGAGAAACCAATTAACATCCAACTACTTTTTTTTATTGCATTTGAATTTGGTGACAAAACATTTTGCAGCCTTATAAAATGAATGAAAGCCTAATTTTGTACATTAAGTATCTTCATTGTCCTATCCCTTCCTGGTAGGAGGTAATCAATGATTTGATAAGAATGTTTCAAGTAAAATAATTCAAGCCTTGCCCATAAGAAGCCCTAACAAACAATCTTAATATCAATTACAAGTTATAATAGACAATTTAAAAATGGTACCTTCTGCTATATCTAGCATGTGACACTAATTTTAAAAGTAGGTGGAATGTATTGACCCTTGCACAGTTGGGACTTTCAAACAGAGGTTGTGTAATCAAAGGGTTGGTTGTCTGTTAGATGTTACTTAGCCTAATATCAGTGTGCGTTACCAAGTGGATGATACTCTGGATTCTTTAGATGATCACTTGAAATCGAAGGAGAATCTCGCCATAACAAGGTACTTATCTAAGTAATCGTTTATATTTACGTAATAATTCCCTAGGTATTTTGTTAAGGCTCCAATGTTGGGCAGGTCGCTTGTAATGTTTTTAATCAAAACATTTTTCATGGATTCCTTTTAAAGGTCTTGGGATAAATTGCCAATAGCGCTGTTACAACACACCTACAACTCAATGGTGCTAAATACATATTCTAACATAAGATCTCTATAACAGTAAAGTTTTTTAGTAAAGCTCAGTACTGATTTGGTGGTTTATTCTCAATTTTATTTATGACATTTTTCAAACAATTATGGTCATGATTGTCATTTTGTCGATGTGTAGATATAAGCGTTAAATTATTTGATATCTATGTCGACCTAATAACCAATTATGTTTTTTTTTTATATTCTTTAGATGGCGCTATGATAAAGTTAAAATTTAAAAATAAAATATGTCATTCCGTATTTTTGTCATGTAAGTTTATCTTAATTAAAAGAACATATTAAATAAGGAAGAAACATCTGGACATTGCATGTATGGTAAAAGGATGGTATAAGGATAAATAAAAAATGGATTCCTAGGTTTAAAGTAGCTACGCTTCTAAGATTTTAAAGAAAACCATACTCATTTAGAACCCTTTCGAAATATTCTCTTTTCAGAAAAGAATAATTCTATTCTACGAATGATTAAAATTCTTTAAATAAATCTCTTCATAAGGCAGTCCATGTGAGCGTATTAAATATATTAAATTAAGACGTACAAGTCCTAATTATATAAAACTGTAGCTTCTATAAATAAATAACACACTCTAACATACATTTACATAATGTTGCATAATGACGAACAACCCTAAATTTTAGAATAACCTCTCTGTAACAAATGAATAACATACTGTAACATGCATTTATATTTATATTACGCGCTGCATGAGAGCCTATATTATCATTATTATATCTTAAGAAATTGTAACGCCCTTGCTCTTAATATAGGATATATATGGATGTACCTTCCCTTCTACAAAATATATTTATTAGCAAATCTACAAAATCTATCAAATCAACCAATGTGGCTCAAAGTGGTTGTGGACGTTTACTTTAAATCACTTCTAAATAAGAAAAATTAAAGGTTTTCAAACCTTAAATGCTTGAAAACGACAATATTAATTTTGCTTCTCTCATTTAAAGCTATCATAAGCAGAATCTATTACAATAAGAGTAACTGGTGGCTGCGCCACTAGTCTTTAGGGGCTCTGTATTCGAAAAGACAGAAAGGGACTAAACAATAGCTTAAAACCACCCCAAGACTTCTTTCCAAAAAAAAACTACCACAGAAGCTACGAAGCTTACCTAGAAAAGAGAACAAAATTGGTTCATTAGTTTTTGAGATCTTAAGCTTCAGACAAAAAAACCTTACTTCTTTTATTCTATATTAGGATAAGTAGTTATATTGGCTGCAATGTATTCACAGTTACTTAGATTTATATTATTATAAAAGTTCAAGGTCCATAAATATTTAATATGTGACTAGAGTATAAACTATAAATACATCAATTTTATCAACATTCAACATTGTATACAGCTTACATTCATCAAATAATCGGGGAGGGAGGGGACATTGGGCTGTTTATTACACTAGTCCCCAAAGTTTTGTTATAACGTTGTCTTGTTCGTTTGCTTAACTACTTTTGGGACTTTTATTGAATTTTGATTAGTTTATTCATTAAGTTCAGTGTCCAAATGTTTCAACCACTAAATGTTATCTACAGAAGGGGTAATTTTGTGTATCATTATTGGGGATGCACATCAATTTATCGGTCATTGTCTTAGATCCCTGTCGATTTATTATATAATTGTGGCTTCACCTTTTGATCCATTTAAATAATTCGGGAAGAGATAAATTCACTTTGTGGGGTTGTTGTAATTCAACTAAAAGAAATTTTTAGTTCAGCAGTTTGCAAGATCTTAAATGACAAAATGGCACAAAGCTATTTACTTTCAAAAGTGGTATACATTGCAATTATAATGAAGTATGATGGAATCACAAAAAATAATCCTTTTTTTTATGTTTTTTCTTTATTTTTTTATAGATTATTATTTTTGATGAATTAATATTTGTTATAAAAACATATGATTTATAAATATACATATATTATCTAATGTGATGAATTAATGAAAGATATGTACATAAGTGTTTTTAAAATAGCTAAGAATGATCTATTGGAATCTTAATTATAAACTTCAAATAACACCTTTTATTTACATTATGAGGGGTGGATATGTTTTGGCCAATAAACAGATGCAGCTAATTTCCATGTTGTACATAGTGACATAACTTTCTTTTGTTAATAATTTTCTACCCTCTCCCCCCTCCGTAAAAATGGCCTTAATCTTGCCTGTGTCCAATTAATTACCTATCAATTAAACCCTGTAATTTTCGAGATCTTACTGGGAATACCTTTATACATAATTAGAAATATTCATACATCCAACTACCTTAGTATATAAATCTTGTTTTTTTTGTGAATATGTTATTTTATAATCTAAAAGCTTTTAAGATAATGAACTGTGGACACTTTTGTTGATAACATTTGATTAACTAATCTAGTTTGTTACCATGTGTTCTAAATTATACATTTTTGATTTATCAGTATTTTAAGTTTTTTGAAGAACACTTAATTTTAATTATGAAAATTTCATAGTTTTATCAAATTTTTTTAAAGAAATTTTAATACTGTTCATAATAACAAAAACAAAAAAGATGTTTAGTTGAATATCTTAGAACAAGGATGACAACATCCATAAAAGCAAAGCACTGAAACGGTAGGACAAACGGACATTAACACTTGTATCGTGTCTAAACTGAATAATTAGAATATAAAAGTATAAGAGTCGAAGCAAAATTGTAAGTAAATTTGTTGAAAAACTGCTTGATACAGGATTATGTTTATGGACATACTTACATTTTTAGGACTTGATTATAGAGTTGCTTTGCTTATAATATTGTTCTTTGTTGTTCCAGGAATCAATATACCAAAAATCAGATCAAACGGATAATTAGATCACATAAAAATTTGTTGTTAAAAAAGTAGAAAAATCAACATGTTTCAAATGGACATACGGACATTCTGGTAATGATTATAGAGTTGCTACGCTTTCTAAATCGTACCTAATTACTACAAGAATCATCATGCAAAGTTTGAAATCGATAGGACAATTCTAACATGCCTAAATTAACGAATAAAAGCTATCTATCTCGGACGGACGGACGGACGTACGGACCGACCCTAATTATAGAAAAGCTTCGTTTTTAAAAATTACAGTTTTGTATTTTACAAAAACAAATGAGGGATGAAAATAGGTCCATGAATGAGTCCGGAGATACAGATATAGATTAATATAATATAAAACATTCTTTTCCAAATTACAGAAGTTAAAGTATTCTATAACTATTTAATAATAGTCCCCAAAGTATAAGCCAATGAATTTGAGATCATATTTAAAAACAGTTCAATTTTAATATGATAAGTCAAGATTTTCACATTCCTAGTAAAACTTTAGGAATAATATTATACTTTTTCAATGGAGAAAGATGTGATATATTCATCATTATCCCTAAATCCCTGAAATTTACCCTAAAATACAAAGGATTCTTTGTGCTTCCTGTGCCTATAAACCTGCTCCTAATCCGTGAGGAAATACACCCGAGTTCACACAATTACGAGCATTTATATAGTGTTCATACAATTCATCTTGTTTTATAGCACAATGTAAAAATAATATGATGTTAGGTTCAGGCATAGTTATACAAGTGCTAACAAAATTGGTATTAATTTTATGATTTTTATTTTTGTATTATTGAAAATTGTCTGTTATACGAAGCTATACATGATTTTTCAGTATAGCTGAGAACCGGTTCTAATCTAATATAAATTAGTTTCGAAGCCATTCTGGAAATGCTTTCTTTATAAATATAGGAGATGATCACCAACTAAGATTTTTAAAAATCTAAACTTATATAAAAGCCATTTTCAGATCTTATATAGCATGCAGACCTACAAACATTAAACTGCTAAAAAATATTTTTTAAATTTTGTTAGCATAATATAAACACTTCTTAAAATATTACACAAGGACCTCACTGTTTTATAAAGATCTCGGCTTCTTTATATGTTAATCCTTCCTTATATTAGCAGAAATATCCTAGTATAGTCTATGAAACCCTACTGTGTAAACAGGGAGAATATTCTACTATGAAAAATTAAACTAGGACCTAACTGTTATCTAATTATTTTGGTTTAGGTTCTATACATGTTAAAATTTTGCACTATTTACAATAAAGAGTTTCATAAGCTACACTATTAAAGCAGGGCTACTGAGTAGCACCTTGCCTATTGTTACCAGCCTGGGATTAATACCTTGAAACTAGGCTTATGTATACATAGTAAGAGTTCATATGCTACACTATTACAGCAGGGCTACTGAGTAGCACCTTGCCTATTGTTACCAGCCTGGGATTAATACCTTGAAACTAGGCTTATGTATACATAGTAAGAGTTCATATGCTACACTATTACAGCAGGGCTACTGAGTAGCACCTTGCCTATTGTTACCAGCCTGGGATTAATACCTTAAAACTAATCTTATGTATACATAGTAAGAGTTCATGAGCTACACTATTACAGCAGGACTACTGAGTAGCACCTTGCCTATTGTAAGAGCCAAGGATTAATACCTTGAAACTAGGTTTATGTATACATAGTAAGAGTTCATGAGCTACACTATTACAGCAGGACTACTGAGTAGCACCTTGCCTATTGTAAGAGCCAAGGATTAATACCTTGAAACTAGTTTTATGTATACATAGTAAGAGTTCATGAGCTACACTATTACAGCAGGACTACTAAGTAGCACCTTGCCTATTGTAAGAGCCAAGGATTAATACCTTGAAACTAGGTTTATGTATACATAGTAAGAGTTCATGAGCTACACTATTACAGCAAGACTACTGAGTAGCACCTTGCCTATTGTTACCAGCCAGGGATTAATACGTAAGTTCATAAGCTATATTGCCTATTGTTACCGGCCTGGGATTAATACCTTGAAATGGGGTTAAATACTTAATACCTTGAAACTAGGCTTATGTATACATAGTAAGAGTTCATATGCTACACTATTTCAGCAGGGCTACTGAGTAGCACCTTGCCTATTGTTACCAGCCAGCGATTAATACCTTGAAAACGCGGTTAAATACTTAATATTTAACCCTTTACATCCGATAAGGCAAAGTTTTTTTTTATTTTAAATCAAATAATATACTAAATTGGGATAGTTTATCAAATCATTTAGGTTTGTTAGATATTTAATTTAAGTTTAGTTTAAAGAAAGAAAATAGCACTAAAAAATGAAATGTAAACCCTATAATTTGATTGGATTTTTCCAATCTTATTACGATTCATACTTAAAGGGTTTTTCCTCGCTCCCCCCTCTACCCCCCCCCCCCCCTTGGCTTGGGTGTGTGTGAGCGATTAGCCCCCTGATATAGAATATCTTTCAAGTTCACGAACCGAACATCCTTTTGACAAAATTGGAATATCTTACTTTGCACCTGGGTGTTCTTGCAATTCAGTCAGTGATTTAACAAAGCTAAAGATGATCTATTTTGACAATTTTGACCTTCTTTGCAAGAATTTTTGTTTTCGACAAAATACTTAAAACCCAAAAGGAACAAAATTAAAGATCAAAGTAGTCGTTACATGGATCCTAAGACACTTATGTTCCAAGAATTAAATTAAATCCTATTTTATAAAGTAGTAAGCTTTTTTTGTCTGTAGCGAAGAATCTCGCTAACCGCTGAACTAATTTGGTTTTCCTTTACAGAAAAGCTTCTTATAAATCCATAGAAGGTTTTTTTTAAAATATTTTTGGGGAGGTAATCCTCGCCCTCCCAATAAAGAATAACCCTTACCCCCCCCCCCCTCTCCTCAATTTTTTACTTTTTCTTTTAAAAAATCAAATTGAAAATGGGAAGAGGTTGATTTCCACCCTACCACCTTAAGTGCCCCTAGAGGCTTCTAGGGACGAAACCGCTTGAATTATCATAAAAATTATCTGTGTACTTTTGTATAAACTCTTTCTCCTTCCTCAATGACAAAAGACTGGGAAAGGGTGACACAATAGTAAGATTGAATTACAACCTATTTTTAGAGAATTCATTGATTCATTCACAACAATTCTGATTGATTGGAATTTAATGTTGATATTATAATCTATTAATGATGAAGAAAACGGTCTAAATGAGGACAAGTGTTTATTCAATCATTTTAAAAGATGACAGGTCTTATCAAGTTTTTTTTTTGTAAGGAAGAGGTTTATAGGGTCTATTCACTGTCTATGTCTATTCTACTATAAAACGAGTGTTTGTTTATTTATCTATTTATCTTTTAAAAATAAGCTTCTCTATAATATGAGTTGTTTCTTACGTCCATACGTTTTTAGGACAATTAAGTATAGCAAAGAATCACTATGATCAAGTCTTAAAAGGTAAGTATGTCCACATTAAGCATTCTGTACTTAATTAAATGTTTTTGATTCCTATATTTGTTAATGGTCGTTTGTCTAACATTTTCATTTGTTTAGATTCGCTTTTTTCGGATTTTGTCATCTTTGTTAAATGGTTGTTTTTTACTAATTTTTTTTCCATCAATCTTTAAATAAAATTTTGGTTAAAAATCTGATGATATGAGATTATCAGATGTAATAAATACTGCAGGAAATAGCCTGGTGTGAAATGGTATTATTACTCCACTAAATACATGGATAATGGATATGACAATTGTGAATAACCGCGAGAATAAATCCCACCCTCCCCAATTCCTAAGTGTATAAATGATTCTTCCTAAGTGAATGGTACATATTTTTAGAAACAACCGTTTATTTCTATTTCTAATACACTTCTTTTACATTAACAGTCTACCAAATCAAGGATATAAATAATATGACAGTGGACATTAAATCAATCCTTAATTTCATTTCTGAAAACTAACATTAACAATTATAAAGTTTGACTTTCTATTTTTCAGAGTCATTATTTGCCTTTGCAAATAAAATAAAATAAAAACACCTAAAAAAGAGATGGATAATCCCCCATTTTTATGACATCACATGGCTGATTTTTTTAGACACTTTGTCTCCCTACATTTTTTAGAATTCACTTTTTTAAACCTTCTATGTTAATTATATAATATTTGCTAGTTATTATATTGACTTATCCATGAATATTGATTAATTTATAAGCTTTTGTTTTGCATGTATAAATATGAGGGTTGTAATTCCATATAAGTATGTAGAAAGAGGATTTGCTTCTTAAATCTATATTGATTATTTTCATGTTCATGGATCTATAGGGATAAGACAAATCCCCAATGATGATAAACAAAACTTCCCTTCTGTAGATTAAAAATCTTTGGTTTGGTTTTGAACCAACCAATCAGTATGCAATAACATTACCCAAGGTTTTTAGACAACGAATAAAATTAAGTGGCGACAAAACTTTGTTTACCAGTGTAATTTACAGTCAAATATCCCTTTCCTCCCTGATTTATATTACCATCTTATATCAGGGAAAAGGATATTGCATTTGAAGAAAATCTTTTTTCCTAAAAACTCTTCCGCCAGTCAAAACAAACACTTGAAGATTCTACGTTTCCTCTTTATTAGAAGTATACAGATGTGTTTGCTGCTGCTAACCACATGAATTAATTGAAAAATCATTAACCTTTAAAACTAGTAATTATACATAGTCAGAACTTCCAGACAAACGTAATGAAATGAAAGGATTATCATTCCCTCTCCTATTACATCCTGGTTGCAAGGTGCAACTCTGTATGACATTCCTATGGCTTGTTTTTGGTTCATAATATTATATCTTATAAATAATCACTAGGAAAAAATCTATAATTATATAACATGATATTATTTACAAGGGAGGAAGGAAACATTGACTGTAAATTGTTTAGGTTTCTAAAGTTTAAAACAAGAAAACACTTAAAAAAATTATCAAAACGTTATCAAATCATGATTAGGGTGTACAAACTAGTTCTGTCAAAATTGTTTAGTCAATTGCCTATCCTGTTCTATATTGGAAAGGTTAGAGGTAATAACAGGGAGGGAAGAGACATTGGAATGTAAACCAAAATTGTAAACCAACATTATCTTATTCATGACCTTAGACATTGTGGGTACCTCCAATAAATTCTAACATTATCTTATTCATGAGCTGAGACATTGTGGGTACCTCCAATAAATTATAACATTATCTTATTCATGAGCTGAGACATTGTGGGTACCTCCAATAAATTATAACATTATCTTATTCATGAGCTGAGACATTGTGGGTACCTCCAATAAATTCTAACATTATCTTATTCATGAGCTGAGACATTGTGGGTACCTCCAATAAATTCTAACATTATCTTATTCATGAGCTGAGACATTGTGGGTACCTCCAATAAATTCTAACATTATCTTATTCATGAGCTGAGACATTGTGGGTACCTCCAATAAATTCTAACATTATCTTATTCATGAGCTGAGACATTGTGGGTACCTCCAATAAATTCTAACATTATCTTATTCATGAGCTGAGACATTGTGGGTACCTCCAATAAATTCTAACTGGTTGGTTCCAAACTAGTGTCCACAATTTTCTACAGCAGGGGTAATTTTGTCTATTATTTTTGCGACTGTATATTAATCGTTTATTGTCCCATCCCTTATGATCCCTGTTTTTTTTTTAAATAGACAAACATGGCAGAATGACAAAACTAAAAGCAAGACTTTTATACAGTATTTTTGTTACTCGAATATATTTAAAGTGGACAAATATAACCTAACAGTAAAACATATGTAATACACGAAAATGAACCGATTTAAAAGTACCATTAGAATTAGATTCGGTCAAGATTAGGGTTACAATAATTTAGCCTTCTTATTTCAGCTTGAAACAAGGATATCAACATTCATATAAGTAAAACAAAGTCAAATTAAAATTTGGGATGGACAAAATAAGAAAGTAATTTCTTGTAGAGAAAACAATTTGTAAAGAGCAAAAATGTTGGGAAATGATTACTAAAACAATTATTTAAACAAAAAGATATCGTCAATTTATGGAGAACATAACATGTAGAGTAGCTTTCAACTAAAAATGTATTGGTCAACTTTTACATTTGCAAATAAACACATGCATTGCTAATTCTAGAATGAGAAATCAATGCTATAATAGCTAGCGGCTCAAGCTCGAACCTACAAAAAACTTCTTCTAACGAGCGGAGAAGGTAGTCCCATCTTTTTATGGCTACAACCCCCAACCTGAAAAATGACCTAAAAATTAAATTAGGACCAAAACAAGCTTCCGTCAAAATTAAAGAATAATATGTATAATTCTTAATATACAACAGGTATGATATAAGTGTATGTGTATGTATTCTGTCTGTCTCTTAAGATCTCACAAACCATTGCAAATGCTAGAAGAGGAAATAAATGATAAATTTCTAGTATGTTGGGTTGATTTATTGGTACAATGTGGTACAAAACTCCGCCCCTCTCATCCATCTTTATTTTATTTTTACTCTATGGTATAAGGCACCTGCTCTATTTATAGTGCTATACTTCACTTCTTCCTTTCTTCATTCAGAATATATTGCCATTAGATGTTATAAATTGTGGTAAATGGATGAAGTATTACGGAAGCAATTAGGTAAAATGTGAAATTCATATATTTACAATGTATGGCTTCGCATTGTTTGTTGGAAAAATACACTTTTTAATACCTATTGCTTTAAGATGACTCAACTAAGAAATTTATACAATGGATGTACGGACATATAGTGATGCTTTGCTAAAACTTGGTATTAAAAAGTATGATGTAGTTAGAAATTTCATCCATGATTAAAAATCCAATATATACAAATATTGTCATCGCTTTAAAATCAATTTCTTATTTCATATATACAATACATCTAAAAATTCCAGCAGACAATTGTTAAATTAATTTTCAAAAATAATTGATTTCAACTTTAGCGACTTGAGAAAAAAAAAGATGTATAATCTGTCCGACTTAAAAAGGAATTTCTAGCAACAAAGATTTTTGTATCTATTTGGTTCTTAATTATTATATAGATATATAAAAACTGTTAATTTGTAACAAAATGTTCAGACTTTTCTCCCAGTAATGCGATCCGAAAAATCAAATTCAGTGATTCTAATTCTATATTGTTTGAGACAAAACAGTTTTCCATATTCCTATCCAATATCCCTGTTTGAAGTTAAGTGTGGATATTTCATTGCCAACTTCCTCGCTTTTATATTACCCACCACACTCTATTAAACATTTAAATATACAACCATTACTTCACATTAAACTCAAATATTTAGTTTAGGCGAATTTATAGTTTTGTTTCTTGATAATAACTTAAATAGTTAACGTAAATAAGTAAAAATCATTGGTCGAAAAAGAATTTCATAGGCGGTCTCCCTCAAAGTGACTATTCGAGCCACAGAGTCTCCCCACTTCCCTCCCTTATTCTGAAAAAAAGTAAAAATAAAGGGTTAGTTCATATTGAGTACAGGTAGCCTCGAATGATTAGGGCCTACCCCCAAGGGTTAAAATACAGGGGTAAAAACTAACTAATCTCCTTATTTTCAAGTTACTTTAAAAATGTGGTAGTGCAATCAAATATTTTGTGTAATTAATTCTATATGATTGCTAATTACTGAATATTACTCCACATTTACAATACCATCAATAAAACGAAGATTTTTTTTATTAAGGAGGGAAAAACTAGTACCATAACTTCCATAAATGATATAAAGATATCCTCTAACTTTCACCGTGAATTTGAATATAAGTAAAAATCTAATATAAAGTACATAAAATATGAAAAGATTAAGAAAAATTAATTATTATCAAGGATAATCCAAATAAATTAATATTTTTGCAAAAATAATTTCCCATAACAATTAATTCATAAATTATATTTTGTTTTATATTATTGTTATAATATTTAATTGAATTAGTCTCCCAGATTATTCATCCTTCTTTAATTCCCTTCCATTGATTTCTCTCTTCTCCTTTCAGTGGAGTAGGGAAAGGGATCAAGTAAAGAAAACTATTATTACTGCTTTAGTTCACTTCTTTTTTTCATTAAAAAGCATCAAATCGATATTGCAACTAACCTTTCGGGCCCTCACCTTGGCATCTAGTAATCAGAATAGTTTATTTCATATTGATTTTTTTATATTAAGGTGCTTATGTCAGTAAAATACATCAAACAAAAGTTTTATGAAAAGTGATAATCGTACTGTTTTACTATTTAATATTTAGAATTCGTATCTATATTTCTGTTTCTCTAAAATAATCTACCCCTCCTTCCAGAGATTCTCTTTCTCCGAAATAATCTAGCTCCGCCCACCCTCTCCTCCCAGAGATTCCCACATTAAACACGCCACGGTAGAGGAGTCAGGAATATTATGGAATTATGCTTCTTGTATAATGTCAATTTTGTTGCTGTGATTTTATCAAAATAACGTTATTGGGACTTACTTTATTGCTTTATTTTGTTCATAAAATAAAAGAATAGAGAATATGAATACTTAAAGTTATATAGGACTTTTTAGTCAAAATGTTGTTTGATTTTACCGCTTTTTTGGTCTTTCTTTAACCCTTAACGGTCGGGGTGTTTCTATATATCTCATTTGTATGCGGCAGGAGTCCGACTGTTAAGGGTAAAAGGAAGGATTTATTTGTACCTATGGCTAGTTTTTGGCTATTTTTAGGTTCGAGGTCCTCAAAAGCAAAGGGAAAAAAATCCAGTAACTTATATAGTATTAATCACAAAAAAATAGAAATCAGAATTTGTTTCGTGTGAAAAAATGTAAAATAATTTTTTCTTAGTTTCCCCATCTCGTGAATAAAGTTAAACCCGATATGTGGGTCATATATATTGTCATATTCATCATAATTTAGAGATGTTCCACCACTCCAACAAATATTTCAAATCTGCAAATTATTAATCCATAAAACTTGATAATAATGCTTATATAACTATAAAAAGGTGTTCTTGGTTGACATTCCTAACATTATATTTGAAAGGATAGAAAAGAGTAGAAAAAAGAATAGAAAAATTAAATCGCCTGAAAACACCAGGACCTAAGTTAAGGTTCTCTAAAATAGAGGATCAAATGGGTTCGGTAATTAGTGAGATCTTACGCTACAGACAAAAAACCGTACTACTTTATATAATAGGATTTAAATAGGTTGCTATTTTTCATTTAAAAGTTTTACATTTTTGTATGACGGTCCTAATTTGTGATAATTTATCTGATTTTTTCCATCATATTCAGAGAGAGAAGAAGGAAATACAATGTATGGGAATTATCAAAATATAAAGAGGTGACACAAATTGTTAAAATCATTTCTTCAAAAAGAAATTTTAGTAAGCATGTGATAAAAACTAGAAAATCACTGGACTAATCTTTATTTAAGTCTTGATCGGGTTTTAGACCATTTTGCGTGGGGTTATCCTTCAAACATAAAAGATAGATTTAATTTCAGATAACTTACCATGATGGATTAACGTATAGGCATACCCTAGTGAGTAACTCTGCTTAATCTTTTTTTAAAATTTGTGGCACTCCCGATTAAATTGATTTAGTGTAAGATAATGGATCGGTATTATATGTTAAAGACATTATTTTGAGGATCAATTCTCAAGGAAGATTGAGCATATATGGATTTGGATATGGGATATACGTGGATGTATTGACAAGGGAAAAATTGTCGTCGATTTAGCTTGCTAATATGGACCATTTATTGATCAGTTCATTTATCCAGTAGGAGAGGAGGGTATTGGGTAAAAGGGGTAGATGATAGTATCTTCACATTATCAGAGTACATGAAAATCTGAAGCAACATCCAAGTTATAATATATCAATTGTTATGCTACAAGAAATGTGAGAGACAATTTGAGCACCATGGGAAATAAAATAGGCTGATTTTTTCAGTATTTTAGGAACTAAGCTTCTCTATACCTTCTTCTGTACTTGCTTCTATATACATATATGTATTTAATACGTAATGTCAGATGGACAGACTTAATGTAATATCTCTATTATTGATAGAAACAAAACTTTTTTTTTCTAATTTTATTTATGGAACACAATTGTTTCATTAATTAGATTAATCATTCGTTCTAGTTGAGTTGTTCAAAATGAGCATTAAAAAATATATGTCTTTGAATTTTGAATCTTTTAGATAAAAGGCTCAAAATAAGCAAAACATTTTGAAAAAGAAAGCCGAAAGCATTTTTTTATCCGTTACTTTCCCTTGAAGACCATAAAAGTTCCTAAAAAGTACTCCTTTTAGAATTGATAAAATGCAGTTGTTTTTTATCTTAACAAGAAAAATTATATCCATAGAAAGTCCAACGGGGAAGTCAATGCTACTTTTTATTGGGGGGGGGGGGGGGTAAAATAGGGGCTTCTATGATAGTGGGGGGAGATAATCTAATGTATTTTTAAAGATTTTTAGGGGGGTAAATTTAAGTGCAATAACATTTATATTTGGAAATTGTGTTTTGCAATATTAATAGTAACGATTTAACACTTTACTCTGAATAATTTTACGTAATCCACGTATGAAAAGACGTAAGTACAATAATATGAACTAATTATACAATAACTGCGCTATCAAAAGGTCACTTTTCCGCTGAAAAGGGCGCCAAAGAGATAAATGTAAAGAGGTGCCCTTTATAAAAAAAAAACTCTACAGATAGCCAAAAATGGTTGGATACAAAGAATGAATGAAAGGCAATCATTCTTGAGAAGATATTTTATTTTTTTAAAAATCAAATTTGAACATCTTTTTTATCACGTTTGTACTTTATTAAATAATCTATTAACTTAATTCTTTAAATCTGAGGGCTTTGTCTATGATGAAGAGGGATTTAAACAGAAACATAATTTAAAAGATATGTGAAGCTTCCCAAAAGAAGAGGATTTAATAGGTTCAGTGGTTAGCGACATCTTTATGTAATAAAATTTATATCAAACATTAAAAATTAAAACATACACTGCACACTAAACAGTAAATTAGTGGGATGTGTGTATTTTCTAGTAGCCAAGCTACTCTATAACTAGGGTCTACCGTACGTCCGTCCGAGACGGATAGCTTTTTTCGTTAATTTAGTCATGTTAGAATTGTCTTATCGATTTCAAACTTTTCATGGTGATTCTTGTAGTAGTTAGGTACGATTTAGAAAGCCTAGCAACTCTATAATCATTACCATAATGTCCGCAGGTCCATTTTAAACATTTTGATGTTTTTACTTTTTAACAACTAATTTTTATGTGATCTAATTATCCAATTATTCTGATTTTTGGTATACTGATTACTGGGACAACAAAGTACAATATTATAAGCAAAGCAACTCTATAACCACGTCCTTAAAATGTAAGTATGTCCATAAATAATATCCTTTATCAAGAAGTTTTTCAACAAATTTACTCACAATTTTGCTTTGACTCTTATTCATTTATATTCTGATTATTCAGTTCTGACACTATACAAGTGTTAATGTCCTTTTGTCCTACCGTTTCAGTGCTTCGCTTTTATTGAATTAACTATTGAAATCACAAAGAGAAGAGAAAATTTGTTTGTATATGCGGTTCATGTAATTGCTATCTGGTAGTGTTCAGTCAAATCCACAAAAAAATGTTAATTACATTATTAAAATAATACTAATAATCAACAGTAAATTAACTTGTCAAAGGCTTTCAAGTTTGTAGTCAGGGACTTTAAATAGTACCTGTTTTATCATTACTTCTTAAAATATATCAAAAACTTTATATGTCTTATCAAATATCGCAAAACGTTTGCATTATGTTGTTGTTGTTTTTGGAAAAAGATGATATTTCTTGCACCAAATTATGGTCTATCTCCCAAAATAAAAAGACTTGGACTTCCCTAATATTGACAAATAGAACTTAACATGACATTTGCGCAGATATTTTTAAAATCCAAAACTGTTGTTTTGTTGGTTGACCCTTTGTGAGACATGCACACGTATTATATATGACTACAGGCATAAGACGTCACACCTGGGCGTTCCAACAGGGAAATATATATAGTAAGCCAATTTCTAAAAATTAAATCAATGCATTTAAAACCAAAGCATCAAACTACAGATTGATGTATCTTTTTACGAAATTTTTTTAGTATCATGCATTTGTGAGATTACGTTCAAATGCATTACATAAATACAAACATATAGATAGACTATAGAGAACTAGCAACACTACGAGATTTTATTTATAATGTATCTCTGAGCTAAATCTTACTTAATGATGTGCATGATAATGTGGTTCAACTTACTACAGACAACCAACACTTTGATTGGACGACCTTTTTCTGGAAGTCCTAACTGTGTATAGTATTGAGTTACGTTTCCCCTTCCCCCTCTAAACTATTTATGTGGCGCACACCTGACAGAGCAGCAGTAGGTACCTTTGACGTCTTAAGGTATGACGCGTTGTTGGACCGAGATTCGAACGTATCACCCTACAACGAGCTAATCTACATATTATGTTTTAGAAAATATTTTCCCCTGTAATAATTTGTTGGCTTTGATAATGTGAAGAAAGTCTCTCATAGAACTCTTCTTAAGACGCAGAAAGGTTTTTACAAAACTGGGAGGGAAACAACATTCTAAAGAGAAACAACTTATAGATCTTTTAATGATTCTATATGATTTTTTTTTCAATAGTCGATTTCTCGTAGGAAGATGGATATACCCTCTCCCAAAATAGTTAAACACCTTCCCATTAGCTATAAGTTCTTCAGTGTTAAGGAGAACCATATCGGTTCAGCGGTTATTGAGATCCTTCGCTACAGACGAAAAAGCTTACTCCTTTTTAGAATAGGATTGCTAGATGGTATTCTTTACACTTGACGCTAAATTACTTGATATAATGTTTTGTAAGAATGTGTTGTAACCAGACGCAAGCAAGTAGTTTACCAGACCTCATTATATCGCCATTACCAATAATTGCTTACACAACTAATTTTCTTCATATGCAATATGAATATGAAATTCTGCTTTGAGTTTGTATGCTTAATTTTGTAACAACTGATCTATAGATTTAAATTTTTTATATTTTTTAAACATTAACATGTCTTTGTTCAAAAAAAAAAATTTTTATGAAATAAACCTTGAAAATTTACTTTGCAAAGACACACTTTTTGATTGAAGACGTTGCCTGCTGATTTTCAGGGACATGAGATGTTAAAAAATTACCAATTTTAATTTGGTAATAGTTTCATTTTTTGATGGTGTATATATGTTGATTACATCTTGCATTAAAATTGCCTTTTACTGACATATTATCTACATGCAAAAAAAAACTGCATTGACATTACACCATTACTGCTAGAATCTTATATCTACCGTGTAATTCAGTTTCCAACAATGAGTCAAATGCTATCCTTGAAGTTAAGGTTTCCTTAGCCTGGGACATATATAAAGGAAAATTTAAGACTGTGGAAACCTTACTCCTTGGATAGCCTAAAACATCATAAGATTTGGTCTAATGATATAAGAACTTGAATTGTAACTATTAAATTTAATATTGCTAAGCCTTAAACCCTAATATTATATGTATAATCTAGCTTCTAGACCTTTCCTTTCCCCACACAACTCTTCCTTACTCTGTAAGATATCATTTCTAGGCCCTAGGCATAATATACAAGTATAATTGTCGGTGACATGAAAGGATAGTGCAACTAAAGAAAATTTTGTTCGTAAACCTTTCTTCTCTTTAAAATTAATAATTTATTGTCAAAATTTTCTTTATAGAATATATTTTCTCGTATTCATTCGAATCCGGTGGATAGGAACCGGTTTTCATCCATACGAAAAAACTATGTCTAGCATCGTATTATATCCAGTTTTCTACTAATTAAAATGTACAATCATAAGATTAAAACCAGATTTTTTGCCCATGCCTTCGGCACTTTGGGGCTTAAAAAACTGGTTTTAATCTTATAATTGTACATTTTTATATCCGCGAAAAGCTGTTTATAATAAGATGCGAGAAATAACTATTCCAGTTTTTCTTCCAATCCGATTGATACCCACTGGATGAAAACGAATTCTCAGCCATACTAAAAAATTATGTAAAGCATCATAAAAAAAAATGGTTTTAATCTTATAATTATTTTAATATCTGTGGAAATCTATCTATAATACGATGATATAGACAACTTTTACATAGATTGAATTTACAAAAGCCTAGCAAAATCAAAACTTAATATTATTACATGTTCCTTTCCTTGAGACAAACAAATTTGCATCATAAACATTTTGGTGTTGGTAATAGCGCCGCTACTCAATAACCATCATTTTAGTGAATAAGAAAAACTGTGGTTTGAAGTTTCCAGTGCAAAGAAATTTATCAACTGGACCAATCATACAACAATTTTTATGGAAGATTTACTTTGGTCCTAAACATATTTCTTGATTTTTGAAAGTAGGGAAGATCATCCCCCCTCCCCCCAGAGAAAAAAATAACTCCTCTTTCTGAAAAAAGTAAAGGGGACAAATGTTAAAAAATATCCAGAATGACGTCAACTTCCCTTATAATATTACGTCATTTGGTATAGTTCGGCCAAACGTTGTAACATTTGTCCCCATTTTTACAAGGCACTTTTACCAGCTTCCTGATAGTTGCGCTACTTTGCACATATCTGTCTTAGAATAATGTTATTGTTGTTGTATTATGCGCGTTGATGATAATAGTTTTGACAACAAGCTCATGCATAGAATATACAATAGAGTGAGAAGTGTTAGACTAGAATCTTAAAGAGTCTGATATAATTGGTCTACATTGGACTTCAAACTTTAGCAACAATTCTAAGCACAGAATAGGCAATAGAAACAGTAGCTATAGACTAGATTCAAATGGAATTTGAAGAATTGTTCTGTTGATATTAAATAAGAAAGCCAGTGGCATGTACAGCGATTCACCAATGGGGGAGGGAGGGGGGGTTGTAAAATCAACAGAAGATGAAAAAAGGGGAAAGAAGGCATCCCCAAATTAACTTTTAAGATATTTTGCTTCACACTGAAAAGCTGACTACATAATTTTAATTAAAGTTGTATTTGGCTTTTGAATAGGAGGTATAGGTAAATTTAAAAGATTAAATTCTCTAAGTTAACTCAATATGAATATGCTTATTTAGAATACACTGCATATAACACTAGTCTAGGCCTTATTTGGTCACTATAACATTAGCTATCTATCAATCTATACCTTATCTAACTATCTATCTATCTACAAAAGTTAAATAATATTACATAACACTAGTCTAGGCCTTATTTGGTCACTTTAACATTAGCAGTCTATATATCCATCTATATAAAATCTAACTATCTATCTATCTTTAAATATTAGATAATATTTACATGACACTAGTCTAGGCCTTATTTGGTCACTATAACATTAGCTATCTATCCATCTATACCTTATCTAACTATCTATCTATCTACAAAGATTAAATAATATTTACATAACACAAGTCTAGGCCTTATTTGGTCACTATAACATTAGCTGTCTATATATCCATCTACACAAAATCTAACTATCTATCTATCTACAAATATTAAATAATATTTACATAACACAAGTCTAGGCCTTATTTGGTCACTATAACATTAGATATCTGTCTTTCTACGTATCAGCTAAATAGCTATTTAACTATCTATCTATCTACAAATATTAAATAATATTTACATAACACAAGTCTAAGCCTTATTTGGTCACTATAACATTACCTATCTATCTTTCTATCTATCTATCTATTTATTTATCTAAATATGTATTTCAACATAACCAAATAACACTAGTCTGTTAGTAACAATCAAGTTTTTATATATATCTATACATCTATATTTTTTTATCTATTTGTATGTCTATGCATGCATCTACCCGTGATCACGGACAAGGGACCAGAGGTGGATTCTTAAAAAAACTTTTTGTCTCACTGCCTCACTAAAATCAGTGAGGCTATGTATATCTAAACATGTCTATTTAATTACAAAATAATCCACCAGGAGGTGCTATAGTGATTGTACAATAGGATATATAAGTTGGAAGGAATTTTAATGTTAGGGGGAGATTTGAAATCTGCATCAAATTTTAAGGATTTTTTTTATAAAATTCGTTTTTTTGTATAATTCTTTATCTAAAAGCGGGAATACAATTTAAGTTTATAAATTTTGACCAATACGATAGGTGGATTAGAAACTACCTGCGCTCTAATTGGGTGAATGATGTACGACACTTAGGCTTCTCCAATCAGAGTGCAGATAGTTTTCAATCCACCAATCACAGATGTCAAAATTAATCAACTTAAATTATATTTTCGCTTTTAAATAAAGAATTATACAAAAAACGAATTTTATAAAAAATCCTTATATATCCTATTGTACAAGTTATATATCTAAATATGGCTGATTATAAAATAATCCACCAGGAGATGCTATAGTGATTGTACAAGTTGTGTATGTAACTATGGCTAATTATAAATAATCCGCCAGGAGGTGCTATAGTGATTGCACAAGTTGTATATCTAAATATGGCTGATTACAAAATATTTCACCAGGAGGTGCTATAGTGATTGTACAAGTTGTATATCTTAATATGGCTAATTATAAAATAATCCGTTAGGAGGTGCTGTAGTGATTTTACAAGTTAAGTATCTAAATATCGCTGATTACAAAATAATCCACCAGGAGGTGCTATAGTGATTTTACAAGTTGTTTATCTAAATATGGCTAATTACAAAATAATCCGCCAGGAGGTGCTATAGTGATTGTACAAAGTGCATATCTAAACATTGCTAATTATAAAATAATCCGCCAGGAGGTGCTATAGTGATTGTACGAGTTGTATATCTAAATATGGCTAATTATAAAATAATCCACCAGGAGGTGCTATAGTGATTGTACGAGTTGTATATCTAAATATGGCTAATTATAAAATAATCTGCCATGAGGTGCTATAGTGATTGTACAAATATTGCTAGTTACAAAATAATCCGCCAGGAGGTGTTATAGTGATTCTACAAGTTGTATATCTATATATGGCTAATTACAAATCTAAACATGGTAGAATATGGCACCAACAAGTAATTGAAATAATGTGTTTTTACAATAAAGAAAATTTGTCTGATCAGTATACGAGCCAAATCTAACTGTTTGTCATCATCCAATCAATTTTTAAATGTTTCAAATACTTATAACATTTTTCCTCTTAAAATAAAATAGTGATTTGGTAATTTTCTCTTTAGTTTAGGTTGTGATAGGTTAGGTTAGTGTTTTAAAGGCCCCTGCATTAATGATCTTATGTATAAGGCTTCCCAGAGGACTTACGGGCAAGTAAATTAATAAATAGATATGGAAGAGTCGTCTCGATTTTGCATTGGGTCTTTAAAAACAGATAATAGCGTCGGAAATATAAACACAGCCGATTCCTTACAAAAGAACAAAAAGTAATTTGCTAGCAGACGAAAAGGTTTTTCAACACTAGGAGCAAGTATTTGTCTAGATTATACATTTATACTTTTATATATTTATTGATTACACCATAAATAGACTAATTTTAACTCAATATTGTGCTAATTTTATAATATTTCAATTTTGTATAAACATTAGCAACATTTAAATTGCCAATATCTTCCAATTATGGAGAAGATTCTTTTGTCATTGCTAAATACGTCATTTTTCATATTTCATACGGGAGTAATTTATCAGTACTTTGTGTAGTTTATATTATGTATTATAACAGGTTTTTAACAGCGGGGCTACTCTAAATCACGAAATAGTCACTTTCATACTACTTTTTGGGCGGCTGTGCCAATAATATACAGGGAAACTGTATTAAAATAGGTAAGAGGGGGTCAGAAAAACCATCCATTGGCTTAAATCTAAATGTAGCTTGAGCTTGAGACAAAAAAGTAGAACTCAATCACCTCAGCAGTTATTAATATATTAAGCTTCAGACAAAAAAAAACTAGTAATATTCAATAAAACAAATGGATGCTGTGTTCCTTGTTTAGCAAGTTTCGTAGATTTTAGTTTTCTTTTAAAAATATTGTAAAACAATTTAATTTTATTAATACTTTGTATTCTATCTTTATAATTAAGAAAACAATTATAGAAAAAATTTGGCTGGTTGAAAAGTTAGAGGAAAAATAACCAGAGACATCTTAAACTGTCCATAATATTTCATTAAACAACAGTTAAAATGTTTAATTTGAATATTTTTAAACAAAAAGATATTCTGGATGGCATTATTTACATAAAACAAGGACGATTACTTACAATATGTAGTAGCAAAGATTTAACTAGAAATTAGAAAATAGGAATAGATTTCAACACTCATTTCTGCTTACTAAACGCCCGATATAGTAGCATTAGGTATATTTTTAACATCTTTATTATAACGCAAGTTGGCCCTGACCGTGGCCATAACATCTGTGCATAATCAAAACATCTATATCATAAGGACGAACGTACATATAATTATAATATAACAGCTACGCTTCTAGAAAATTGTGATCTTGGGGCATAATTAAGATTTATCCATGACCATAACTTCTTTGTATAATCAGAAAAAAAATCATGGAGGAATGAAAAGGTTTATTGGGGGAAATTGGGATCGAACCTTTAACTTTGAAAACAAAAACATTATTTTTATTTGAAGAAAAATATTATAATTAGTGAAAATGTAACAGTCAAAACAAACAAAAAGTTTCAAAGGATTAAATATAGTATAACTTCGTTTTAAATTCTAAATATTTAGATACTAAAATTTGATGTTTGCTTTAAAAATCTACCAATTCCATTATCCCTGAAAAAATCACAAAATATGCTGCAAAAAATAATTGCATTCTAGTTCAGTGCAACAAAACAAGGAAAATACTGTTTGTTATTGCGTAATATGATTAAAGATGGAAAAATTTAAATACTCATATGCTGTTATCCTATTATATAAATTAGTAAAGTTTTTTGTCTGAAGCATAAGATCTCAATGACTACTGAACCGATTGGGTTCTTTATTTTGTGTAGGCTTCACATAGATCCTGTGGTTGTTTTAGGTTATTTTTTTTTTCAGGAAAGTTTTTAAGCTATTTTTATAGACTCCTTCTACCACTCCGAATACAGAACCCCTAGATGCTAGAGGCCTGGCCGCTAATTTACAAAAAAAATAGAAGGTACAATAGTTTCAACCAAGTGAAGATTATGATATTCATAAGACAAAACATTCCCCACATTCCCACTTATATTATTCATCAGAATGAGATACCGTTTATTAGTTACAACTTAAGTTATGACATCAGTGGCAATTGTAAAGTATCTGCGCTACTGTAAATTACACCACCTTCCCCTTTTTCAAAAGCTTTTATCCCAATATTTAAATTTTGATGTAATGACTTTGTATATTAAAAATACAGCATGCTTTTTATTTAAATTGTCTAAATTATACCAAATATGAATATTATTCTAGGATACTTGCCCCATTGAAAATATTCCAACAATATTTTTCTAATAATGTGCAATTATACGGTCAAACATCTTTGATTGCATGTTTTTTTTTTTTCTGGAAGTCCCATTTGAGTATGGTGCCTGTTTTGGGCTAAGGCATTCTGCTTACTTTTATGATTCATGTTTCACATTTGACATCAGAAACAGCATCAAGAAAGTTTTTTAACGTTGTTAGCTATGATGCAGTTCAAATTCGAACATAACATCTTTTCGACAACGTGTTAAGTGTTACATCGCAGTAGCGGGTTATGTTTTTAAACATTTCCGATATTTTTTCATTCATTTGTATTTCTTGTCTTTAAAAGATTATTAAAATACATGGATTAACCTTAAATCTTAGCAATAAATTAGATTTGTATCCCCAGAAGGACTAATATCCAATGTGTAAATGTTGATATAAGCCGTGTGCCTAGGCCTATAAATTGAGCCATTTCACATGCAGTGTGGTCCCTTAAAACACCGTATTATAATTTCCTCAAAGCAGTAAATAATATTCTTTATTCTATTACATAATCTAGTAAAGTTTTTTCTCTGTTGCTTAAGATTTCGATAACTACTGAACCGATTGAGTTCTCAATTTTAGGTAATCATCGCAGAGGTCTCAGAGGATATTTGAATGCCCTTCCTGTCCTTTTTTACTGGGCCCCTAGATCACGGTCACAGTGCACAGTCACTAGTAATATTAAAATCTAAGATCATGTTATTTTATTGAAAAAGTGATATTTCTTTTGTGATATATCCTATTATATAAAGTAGTAAGCGTTTTATGTTTGTCCCTAAGGATCTCGCTAACCGCTGAACCGATATTGTTTTCCTTAACAGTGAAGCTTCCTATAGGTCCTGGGATGGTTTCAAACTATTTTTGGGAAGGGTGTCACCACCCCCCTCTCCCCCAATATTTTTTTTTAACTTTTGAAACTCAAATTTCAAATGGAATAAGGTCGACTGTTCCCCCTCCTACCTTAACTGCCACTAGAGGCTTCTAGGGGCGTAACCGCTAGTCTAATATATTTTAAAATGTGATTCGCTATACAAAAAATGTAGTTGTCTTTTGGAAACATCAGTTTTTCATGCTGTTTCTGATCAAGGTCACAATATCTGTGCAGATAAACAATCCAAACCAATTTATTTTTTGTTCAACATTTTGCGAATCGCTTGGGTAGGGGATATAACACTGGAAGAAACATTTTATATTTACCAGTCAAATACAAAGAATTCACTTTTAGAAGTTAAACAGTTTGCAATCTCTGCGCATTCAAAAACATTTCTTTTTATTTTACGCTACTTTTGAAAATATTGTCTTAATTAAATCTAAAGATTACAATTTTAGCATGCTTTTGCTACAAGAATATTATTTTCAGTATTGCTTTCAAACCGATTAATATCCGCTAGATTAGAACAGGTTCTCACCAATACTGTAAAAGGTTGCACATATAGCATCGTATTAAAGACAATTTTCACAAGAATTTTAATAAAATCATAAAATTAATACTAGTTTTGTTAGCCCAAGCCGTCTTTTTAACAATATTGACTAACCTAAAGGTTTTATGATAGACAGTTTTATATTGAGAATACATATGCCAATTTAAATCAAAGCTACTATTATTTCCTTGCAATTAATTTTGCTACACATTTTGTTGGCCTGCCTGTGTTTGTTTGATTATATTTTATTTTGCAAGCGTTGCAACTCTTTGCTTTTGTGTAGTCTTAGTTCACTAAGAGTTTTTGACAGATTTATTTGTACATCTGATTATGCTAATAATTATAGTTAAAAACTTTGACAATAGGGGCACTTTTTTATATGTGAAAAATTTGTAATAGACGTAATTGTTTAAATTACGACAACAAAAAAGGTGATTATATTTTTTAATTTGTTAACAAATGTTCTCAGAAATTGTTTTAACCCATTAGTGCCGAACTTCCCCCCTGTCGTCAGAATCACTTGAAATTTTAAACACAGCTTCCTTAAGGGATTGTAAGACATTTGTATTTTTAGATTTTTTGATTTGTGGCATACCAAAGAAGTTTTTTTTTGCGTCGTTTCCGACGCATTCGGACTAATCATTTTTCTCATGCGTCTATTATGTACCATATCGGACTAATCATCTTAGGCTTTTACTGTATAATCTATTAGTTGCTTCGCCCCTAACCTCTAGGGTGGGTGAGGAATGTCAGAAAAATAGCATAAAACCATCCCAAGATATTTATAAAGCTTTCCTGATAAGTGAAACCAATTCAGACCCGAAATTTCTATAATCTTTAGCTTCAGACAAAAACCTTACTACTTTATAGTATGGAACACTATACTAGCAGCGGCTTCGCCCCTAGAGGCATCCAGGGACCCTTGGGTTTGGGGGGAGTCAAACCCCCTCTTTCAATTACAGTTTTTAAAGAAAAATTTTTAAAAAATAATGAGAGGGGTTTATTATTTTCTAGGGGTGATTTCTCCTAGAGCGGTTGTGGTACTCTCCCCCAAAATAGTTATAATCCTTACCAGGTCCTATGAGAAGCTAAAATGTAAAGGAGAACCATATCGGTTCAGTGGTTAGTGAGATCCCTTAGTAAACACAGACACATGTATGTAGAATGTATTTAGATCCTGTTACTTTATTAAAAGGATACATAACACAGATACTCTACAATCAGTGTCTGTCTGTACGTCCATTCGTCTGTATAAAACAATTCAGAATATAATTATTTGGTACTAGTGGCTACGC
This sequence comes from Acartia tonsa, assembly GCF_053477335.1. Taxonomy (NCBI): domain Eukaryota; kingdom Metazoa; phylum Arthropoda; class Copepoda; order Calanoida; family Acartiidae; genus Acartia; species Acartia tonsa. Next base: position 31,630,632 of record NC_137262.1, on the reverse strand, counting down.
CCCTAGAGGCCTTTAGGGGCACTTGAGATGGGGAGAGGTCATTGAATTCTACAACAATATTTTTTATTTAAAAAGAATTAATTTCATTAAGTTCATTCTATTTTTTTCTTGTGTTGGGGGTCTTTTTTAAGTGGCGATTTCTCTTTGGAGGGTGGTGGTACTCTCCCCCAAAATATTTATAAACCTTACCAGGTTCTATGAGAAGCTACCATGTAAAGGAGAACCATATCGGTTCAGTGGTTAGTGAGATCCCTTGGTACACAACACACAGACACATGTAGAAAGTATATCCTGTTACTTTATTAAAAGGATACATAACACAGATACTCTACAATCAGTGTCGGTCTGTACGTCCATTCGTCTGTATGAAACAATTCAGAATATAATTATTTAGTACTAGTGGCTACGCCCCTAGAGGCCTTTAGGAGCACTTGAGATGGGGAGAGGTCATTGAATTCAACAACAATATTTTTTATTTAAAAAGAATTAATTTCATTAAGTTAATTCTATTTTTTCTTGTGTTGGGGGGTCTTTTTCAAGGGGCGATTTCTCTTTGGAGGGTGGAGGTAACCTCCCCAAAAATAGTTGTAAACCTTCCCAGGACCTATGAGAAGCTACAAAGTAAAAAAAGAAGCATATCAGTTAAGCAGATACACAGATAGATACCCTTTCACTTTATTACAATGTTTAGCCAAAAAAATATGATTTTGTCGACAATTATATTTAACAACCCAATACATGACAACCCTTCAACCCCCCCCTCCCCCAGCCCCTATTAATCCTTAAAGTTTTATAATAACTTTTTCTTATTTGTTGTCTTACCAACTGTGGGGAATTGTATTTGTATTTTGATTTGTTGGTTTATTAAGTGTCCAAATGTTTCAACCACTAAATGTAATCTACAGAAAGATTTTATGGTATAATATCCCTGAGTAAGTACATCAATTTATTGGCCATTGACTTACTATTTTAGATCCCTAACCAATACATTTCTTAGTTGTAGCGTAGTTGTTAAATATTTGGATGCAATTATATATATACAGACGGACTGATGTACAGACAGACCACAATTGTAGAGTATTTGCGCTATTTTTATGAATATATTAACAGCTAGGCTGCAATAAAAATTACGGAAGTATAAACATATTTACAGTCTTTAATTGGCTGTAATTTTGGATATATAGACAGACATACATACATTCCCTAGTTGTAAGGTAGCTATTATTTATTTGGATGCAATTATGGAAATACAGACAGGTGGACGTACAGACAGACCCTCGTTGTAGATTATCTGCGCTACTATTTTTATATCCTTAAAATAAAGTAACATGTTATTGTATGTCTTTGTGTGTGTACCAAAGGACCTTGCTAACCACTGAACCTATATGGTGCTCCGTTACATGGTAGCTTCTACTAGGTCCTGGTAAGGTTTATAACTATTTTGAAGGAGGGTACCACCACCATCCCTTAAGATAAATCATCCCTAGAAAATAAAAAAATAAAAATAAAAAAAAAACTTTTTCTTTAAAAAATTGTAATTGAAAGAGGGGATTTGACTCCCCCTGCAATCTAAGGGGCCCTAGATGCCCCTAGGGGCGTAGCCGCTGCTTGTATTGTATTCCATACTATAAAGTAGTAAGGTTTTTTGGCTCAAGCCAAAGATTACAATAATTGAAGATCTGAATTGGTTTTACTTATCAGGGAAGCTTTATAAATACCTTGGGATGGTTTTAAGCTATTTTCCTGACATCCCCCACACGTCCTAGAGGTTAGGGGCGTAGCAACTAGAAGATTATAGGAGATTATACAGTAAAATCCTAAAATGATTAGTCCTATAAGGTCAAAAAGGACGCAATGGCTAAAATGATTAGTCCGAATGCGTCGAATACGACGCACAACAATTTATCAAAAAAAAGTATATAAACTAACTAAAATTTAAGAAAACTTAGCAGAAACTAAAAATATATAACAAATGCTATAATTAATTATAAATAAGTATGTTTTAATTCTTTAAAAGAAAAAAGTTAGACCTGGTGTGGAAATTTTTTCCTATTTTTTCCACCTCTGCCATGAAAATATGATTTCATCTGGTCATCGAATGAAGTGAGAGGCTAAGCAATGTAGAGGACAAAACTTGAAGCTCTATTCAGTTATTTACAAACATTTAAAAAGGACAGCATAAAAAAATAGAGTGATAGTATAGGTTTGAATTTGTGCGTCGTTTAAGACCCTATTGTCATTAATGGGTTAATATGCTATTAATTTTGTCTAAGTAAAAGTTTTCAAACTTTATTTTGTTTTTATTTGATTAATTGATGACATTTGATATAAATCCCCAAAGGATCAAATACATCAGCAACTTTTCCAGCTTAACAAATTTTGAAGATCAATTTGATCACAAATTAACCCCTTTAAAATTAATTAAAATTACTTTAGGGTTATTGAATTGAATTGGACATTCTTAAATTTATTTGTTCTTGTATGGAAATAGTTTGGTGTTCAGTTATAAAGATTATGTGTTTTTCTGTGTGTGTGTGATTGTTGCAAATTTCAGGGAGTGAGGGAGGACAATGGCAGAAAAAGTCAGGGATCTTAAGGGATAAGAAAATTGCCGATCAATTGATGTACATCCCCCAATAATGATACATAAAATAACCTGTAGATTACAATTAGTGGTCTAAATGTTTGAACACTGATATTAATGAACCAACTAATGTAAATTTGTCAAACCAACGAATAAGATAACGTTATTATAAAACTTTTGGGACAAATGTAATAAACATTACAATGTCTTCTCACTCCCTAAGATAAAGAAGTCTTATTCTATCCCCTAATAATTAAAAGCTATACTAAAGAGAGTCTCCTGGGTTAAAAATAAATTTGTTCTTGCATTGTGCCATCCCTGTATTCCTGATGAGAAGTATAATATTATCTTTATCCTTGATATCAATTTATTTTGATTTATTTCTAGTGAAACAGTTCAAGATATCTGTGCCAGGAATATACCCATAGATAAATTGGTTTAATATTTTTTAGGATTAATAAAAAAAATTGATTTTTTTAGCACCATTTCCAAGCTAGGTATTTGCAGTATGTATAGTTTCTCTAAATCAGCCGATTTGTCTCAAAAACTTAGTGTAAACTGTTCAGTGTAATGATTTAGGCCCTTTTAAAGTTTAGGTCAAGCATAGCAGCTGTATTCGCCATTTTTAACGTCTTAAGTTATGACACTGATTAATTAAAAATTCGAAAATTCACCAGTGCACCAACAACAGGTACCTTAAAGCTTTTAATTTTGATGGGGTAAAATGAGGAATTTCAAATATTCGAGGGGGTAAACATTGTTTACTAAACAACCCTGTACCCCAACCATGGACGTGTATTTCTCTCTTCTTGATTTTTTGGAAGCTAATAGAAAGATATATTTGGAAGATATTGTTTATGTGGCAATGCATTAAAACACAGGAATACTTGGATAGACAATTAATAATAAATTAATCTTCACTTCCCTCATATGGACCACAATTAAACTTTTTAAGAAAGCAATGCATACTTTTGGATCGTTAGGTTAGGAGTTAGGTAGGGGTAGGGACCCGCATGGTTAATGCCCACATCATGATACATTTTTTAAAATATGGGTATGCTGAATATTTAAAGACATGAAAGTGTTGTCATTTTTAATTTTGCTTTTGTAGTAAAACAGTGGTGTAAATTATTGAATCTTAGTAGAAAAAAATCTGCTTTGATTGTCATCAATAAAGAAAAAGCTCTAGGACTTGAGGCTATACAATTTTTCTTCGCGTGTCACATCCCTGTCTATAACTGTATCCGGCCAATAAATATACCAGAACAAATAGGAATTATCTCTTATAAAAACTAAATCAACTATAAGACACATATATAGGTTGATATCAATTATATTATGTTTGTTGTTTTTGGTGGACAATATCAGGACAATATACTTACAAGCTTTTGCTGTTTTGGAGTATGATTGATCAAAGGTTTGTCATTCTTTAAACATTTTTATCAAAGTTTAATAACTTAATGAGTTATTAAAAAGAATACAGATTTATAGAAAAAAAATTATCACTTTGAAGTGGAACAAATTGAACCAGGGATTATGGGTTATATAATTATTCATAATAATCACCCACCAATGTTTTATAACCAATCAAACAAAGAAAAACCTATTTCTACTTTTTTTCATAGAAAATAAAAACAGCAATTAGAAAAACAATTATAAAATAATCAAAATGACCAATAAAAGATAAAACCTAAAAGAACTCTTTAAAAAAAAACAAGCAATTACGTGTAGTGACTAATTTATGTTCCATCGATATTTAAATGAACTTTTTATTAGCATAGCATACTCTATAACTAAGGTCTTCTGTGCTTTTGTCTGTACGTCTATTACCAGTTCTAAGCCATGCCAAAATATCATGTATAGCATCGTCATATCAAAGACAATTTTCAACGAATATTAAAATAAAAATCATAGAATTAAAACCAGTTAAAATCTTATAATTTTTCGTTTTATTAAAAGTAGAAAGATGTCTATGAGAGGATGCGATAAATAACTATTAATTGCGAACCAGTAATGAACAAAATTGTCCTTGTTTGATCTAATCTAAATGTAAATTAAGCCCAGGGTTACTTGTTTTTTTCATAGCGTTTTTTTTCTGGTGATGGTAGTATCTAACAAATATTTAAATAAAAACATTTAGTTTCCATTCAGGTTTTTTAAAACCCCTTAAATTTTTATGTCTATTAATCTAGAGAAACTGTCCTTAGCTCTGAGATTTCCCTCAATCATCCCACAATATTTGTAAGCGAAATATTTTGGGGAAGGTTCATTTTATATAAACCCTTCTTCTTGTGTAAAAAACCGCTATTTAAGATTAAAATACAAAAAAGCATACAATATTAGGTATACATTTTTTATAGAAAGGTTAAATTATAGAACTTTTAAGAATTTCAACTATGAAAACTAATTCAAAATATTTCAAATTATTTTGTAGGGTTAATTTTAGGTTAAAATAAAAAAAATGGGAAAATGCTCTAAATATAAAAACCTGCCCTAGTTATCAAAATCTTGACTCATTTAGATTCAATGCTTTTAGATCATCTAGCAATATCCCCTCAATTGTTAGTGGACCATTACCCACCCCCCTCCTCCTCCCCTCGCGTAATAAACCTTACCTTAATTTCTTTTCTTTAATTAACAAAATATAAAAAAAATCTTTTATTGTACTTTTTATGGTAAGGTTAGGCCAATACCTAAAACTGGTTATTTTTTCAATGCAGGGGGAGGGAGGCTTTTGTTACAATTCTGCATAAAAGGGATTATACCAGTTCATCTTTTTATGCAAAGAGAAAACACACATTAATTTTATTTAGCCTTTCTTTAGATTAAAAATTATCATTTAAATCGTAATTAAAATTTAAAAAATCTTCTGTCTTCTATAATAGGAAGTAAAACGATGTCTGTCTGTCTGTCCGTCCGTCTGTTAATTAGGATCTCGGTAACCACTGAACCGATCGAATTATACTCTTAAGGGAATATACCTACTGGTCCTGAGGTGGTTTTAGGTTATTTTTTTAGGGGGGGGGGGGGGGTTGACATACCCAACCCCCCCAAAAAACAAAAATCACCCTCAATTTTGTTTCCTGAAAAGTTAGTGAGGGCACCTCCAATTTTTTATTATATTTTTTTTTCTTTTTTTATTTATTTATATTTTTCTATATCTTTTTAAAATTACCTCTTGGAGCAAAGCCCTTAGAGGCTAGGGGCGAAAACGCTAGTGTATATTAAAGTGGCTGTTCTTATGTCGTGTATCCATTAATATTTTAAAATGTTGGAACGTTATTATTTAATTAGAATTATTGATTAAATAGTTTAAACCAGTAGTTTAATTGGTAGTTTAAACAGATAAATAAATAAAGCCAGCGAATCGGATGTGATTTTAAAACTTTGGACACAAAAATGATTTACAGTCTTATGCCCCGTTACTCCCTGCTCGTTAATTAATTGGCTGCGGTACTTAAATAGTAAAACAAAAGCTCTAAAGGCCCATTTTTCTCCAATTTACGAACCCACCTGTATATATCATATTTTACTACAATTGTTATACAGTAGCTGCGCTTTCAAGAAAATAATATTTAAATATAATGGTTAAATTATATAAGATACATTACGACAATAGTTCTAATGTAAAACTCATGTTTCCCCAATCTATATTTATCACTTTCGTGGGTAATGTCTTATTTTTCAACAAATATAGATGCCCACTTTTTAACACAGGTTATCATTTACAGCAACCAATAAGAGATAATTATGAATGAGCTAAAATACTGATTAAAATAGTAACTTATCCCAATAAATTTTTCTGCAAGTCAATTCAAACAAATCATCCTAAATGATATATGTAGTATTTTCAATAAATTAGAAATTTTACAAATAATACGTTTGTCGATAAATTTTATGAAAAACTTTTTTTCCCCATCATCCATTATCGACAAAAGTTTACTTTCTTTGTTTAAGATTTCATTTAAAATCAATATCAAACAATAGCAACTTTTACTGTGTTTTTAAAAAAATACTTCTTACTGTTCAAGCTATTCGGTTCTAAGTATATGGTTGATTTGAAGAAACACCATTTTAAAACCATTTCTTATCAAAGTATAATTACACTAGGCTCTTATATAAGTCGGGTTCGCTAATACAAGAAAATTTTTTTATTGGAAATGATTTTGATAATAGGATGTTTGTATGTCATAAAAGTAGAACTGACATAACTATAATTTTATGGGGAAGCTTCTTCGAGAGAACCATTGTTTTTGAATGTTTTAGGCTATTTTAGAGGGAAGTCTTTCCGTTAGCAAAAGCAAAAAAAAGGAAAATTGTAAATTAATGGATTATGCACGGTTAAGACTTTAAGACAAAGGACCTGTAGTTTACAGGAATGTAGCATCTACAACAATAAACTCCATTTTAAGAAATTCAGGTATCTTAAGGGATAAGACAATGAATAAAAATAAATCCACAACGATGATAAAAATTACTTCTTCTTAGATTAAAATTGTTGGTTGAAAATTTTTAAAACTTTTAGTTTGGAATCAACCAATCCAAATTCAGTAAAAGGACCAAAAGTTTATGAGCTAATAAATAAGATACTATGGCTATAAGTATACAACTTTGGATACCATTGCAATTTACATTATAATGTCCTCTACATCCCTACACAAGTTAAAAGCTTTTGTGAAAATTGATAAATAATAATAATTGAACTCGGTCTTAATTTGGGATTTGTTAAAAGTTCCATTTCTCATATGAGATAATCTTTGTGTACAATAATTGAGGACATGTTTCATATTTAATTTAATGCCAAGTTGAAAATTAGGATTATTTACTGAAAGTGTTAGAAATAGGAGGAATACATTTGCCTTCAAACAGATATAAAACCTTATAAATATATAGGTTAGGTTAGTGGGGTTATAACGTCCCAAAGGGATATTGTCTCGTAGGGTAAAGGCCCCTTAGAACTATTGAATGTACAAGCAATTCGATTCTCAAAGGTGGTCAAGAGTGTGTTTGAGTGAAAGCAACTAATCAGAAGTTGTGGTCAAAGGTTGTGGAATTAAAGAACTGTTTGTTTTATTGCTATCATATTTTTTTTTAGAAATTTGGGGTTATAATAGGATAGAATAGTTCTATTCGTTGTCTTTGGATGTTTTACTAAACGTTGGTCGAGTATCTTTAAGTAAAAATTGTATAAAAGACCTGTTGAATTATTTTTCCTCCTATTGTAAAATCTCCCTTGTTAAAGTAATAGTAATAATTCTAGAGACAATGAAGGATGATAAATATTATGAAAAAAAATAAGGACAAACAATTATAGAATAAAGTTAACCAATGAAATTGTTTATTAATTGGTTACTTTACTTTACTTGATAGTTACGTTGATTTTAGGTTTATCTTTAATTAACACAAAATATTTTTCTGGCAAATTTGTCTTCATCCCATGCAGAGTAGACCTGTTTACCACTTATGCACGTTAAATTAAATAATTATTTAATAAGTAAACAAGGAGCAAAAGATTCAACAGAAGTATAGAAATATTATGATTTAAAAACATTTACTTCCTACTCTTATATACAAAAGTAGATGTTTGTATATGTGTTTATTTAGTAAGATCTCTGAAACTTCTAAATCGATAAGCCTAGAATTTACATTGATGTTTGTACTGGTTAAGTTTTTGGCTATTTGGTCGAACCAAAAAATACATGGCATTAAAATCAAAGAATACAAACCAAGCCAAAATGAGGGAATAGATTATGTTGCTTTTTTTAAAGTTTCTCGAGCACTATATCCCCCTTCTATTTGTTCTTAATAAATTGAAAAAATGGTAACCTTCGGGCCTAGCAACCCAAATATAACCTAACCTAACGTGATCTAAATCAATAAATAAACAAAAGAAATACTCTTTTTTCCCCCATCACCTTATTTTCAATTTATTTAAAAATAATTATGGTTGGTTTCTGAGCTTTAAGGGAAACAAACAGCTGAGATTATTTTAATCCCTAACCCGCAACTACAAACAAAAACACATAAAAGTTTTTATTTAGAGTAGCTACGCTAATTTTAAGTAAAAGGTGAAAAGAAAAAGATGTTTATCAGAGGTATTTACAGAAAAAATGGAGCACAGACTCTTTAATATAAAAAAAAATAATTGGAACAGTACAGACAAATATCTCAGTGTAGCATTGAATGTAAAAGTATACATGTGAAATTCCAGACAACTAAATGCCCCAAATGTCAAAGACCCTAAGATAGCAGAGGTAAAGAAATTAAACATTCTAAATCTAGCTGTTCTTTTACTCTATTGATTACATAAAATGTATTAGGTATAACTGACTGATTTCTACCTGTTTATGAACTATTGCATTCCTCCTACTTTTGACCTATGCACCTAATATTTTTTTTGTAAATATGTACGGTTTGTCTTTCCGGGAAGTTTGTTCGTGTCCTTGGTAATATAAATAGTGTAGGAAGCTAGTAATTAAATTCAATTATATCTACTTTCTACTAAATTTGGCAAGATCCCTTATTTTATAAAGAAGCTCTGATAACCCAACGCAACCCTCCTTAGGCTAGTTTTTTTAAACAGACGTTTTGAAGATGCTTTTTTTGTTAGGTTATGTTACTTAAAGTTCAAAAAAGACTCTCAATGTAAGTGCCATTTTAGTTGGATTTTACCTTGAAGAAAAAATAGTTAGGGCTATGGATGATCCGGATCAGGAAATAAGTGAAACAACCTAAAATTTCAAAATATTAAAAGTTGGATTTTCCCCCTCGCTTGGTCTGCTTTTAATTATTACAGCTGACATAATTCATGTTTTTTTTGGTTTGTGTATTTTTTATGTTTATGTGTGGTTGAAAAATGCTTGTTTTTTAATAATATAATAATGGATATAGAATACTCGTGAATATTATGACAGGGAAAAATAGTTTTCAATTTAGGTTGCTAAAATGGATATTATTTAACGATCATAAAGTTCATTCACCAAATAAGAGGGGAGGAGATGGGGTGAATGGGTTGGATAGGTGGATTGCTATTTTAACCAGCTACACGTTTCACTTTATTAGAGTACATGATAATCTGTTGTAGTGTTGATAAATCCCTTGATGTATTTTTAAAAGCGAAGCTTTTCTATAATTAGGGTCGGTCCGTACGTCCGTCCGTCCGTCCGTAACGGATAGCTTTTTCCGTTAATTTAGGCATGTTAGAATTGTCCTATCGATTTCAAATTTTGCATGGTGATTCCTTTAGTAGTTAGGTACGATTTAGAAAGCGTAGCAACTCTATAATCATTACCAAAATGTCCGTACGTCCATTTTAAACATGTTAATTTTTTTACTTTTTTAACAACAAAATTTTATGTGATCAAATCACCGGATTGATCTGATTTTTGGTATATTGATTCCTAGGACAACAAAGTATAATGTAATAAGTGAAGCAACTCTATAATCTAAAAATGTAAGTATGTCCATAAAAATTATCCTGTATCAAGCAGTTTTACAACAAATTTACTTACAATTTTGCTTTGACTCTTATAAATTTATATTATTATAATTAAGTTCTAACACTATACAAGTGTTAATGTCCGTTTGTCCTACCGTTTCAGTGCTTCGCTTTTATGGATGTTGTCATCCTTGTTTCAATAAGAAGAAACATGTTTTGAGTTTTAAGTGTAAAGAATAATATAAAAGCATGAATTATGGGTAACAAACTAAGACTCCATAATGAAACATGATGTAAATTGATTAAAATCACTGAATATCTGTCCTTATTTGTTTTTGCTCTGCAATGCAATTATTTTTTTGCAGGATATTTTGCGATTATGGTCATGGATAAATCTTAATTATGCCTCAAGAATTTGAATTTTTTGCGGGAATATAGGCATAGAACAATTGAAGATAACTTTATATTTTATATATATTGGCATTAATTTTCTACTATTGTCTTTTCCCTCCCCGATTTTATAATGTTCAATAATGCTTATTGCAAAAATTAGATAAGTTCAAATAACTGTTATCATTTTGTCACAGTAGATTATCTGTAACAATCGATATATTATTACTTGGATGTTGCACCAGATTTTTGTGTACTTTAATAAAGAGATAATAATACTCGCAGCTGGCTATAGTAACGATACCCCCCACCAATCCTATCTTCTCCTACTGGATGAAAAAACTGGCCAATAAATGAGTTTCATATTAGCAACCTAAATTTACGACAAAATTTCCCCTATGAATATATCCATATATTCCTAATCCATTTTTAAAAGCGAAGCTTTTCTATAATTAGGGTCGGTCCGTCCGTCCGTCCGTACGTCCGTCCGTCCGTACGTCCGTCACGGATAGCTTTTTTGGTTAATTTAGACATGTTAGAATTGTCCTATCGATTTCAAATTTTGCATGGTGATTCCTTTAGTAATTAGGTACGATTTAGAAAGCGTAGCAACTCTACAATCATTACCAAAATGTCCGTACGTCTATTTTAAACATGTTGATTTTTTTACTTTTTTAAATAGCTTTTTTCGTTAATTTAGGCATGTTAGAATTGTCCTATCGATTTCAAATTTTGCATGGTGATTCCTGTAATAGTTAGGTACGAGTTAGAAAGCGTAGCAACTCTATAATCATTACCAGAATGTCCGTACGTCCATTTTAAACATGTTGATTTTTTTTACATTTTTAACAACAAAGTTGTATGTGACCTAATTATCCGATTGGTCTGATTTTTGGTATCCTGATTCCTGGGACAACAGAGTACAATATTATAAGCGAAGCAACTCTATAATCAAGTCCTAAAAATGTAAGTATTTCCATAATCATTATCCTGTATCAAGCAGTTTTTCAACAAATTTACTTACAATTTTGCTTTGACTCTTATACATTCGCATTCTGATTATTCAGTTCTGACATTATACAAGTGTTAATGTCCGTTTGTCCCACCGTTTCAGAGCTTCGCTTTTATGGATGTTGTCATCCTTGTTGATACAGAGATATGGCACTTGAAAAAAAAACTAGATTGCCTTTAACTTTTCCACTATCTATATTTTGTAATGGATGACTTATCTTGAACCCTATTCTTATATCTACATTTCTGTCTTAGGAAGCCTCTAGTTATTGGTAACAAGAAAGCAATAGCAAAATATTATCTATTGTTAGCAAATTTTTTGATAATCTCTTTTGTGTTAGTTACAGAATATATTTTCTAGTGTGTGCTTTAGATTGTACACTAAAACCATTTTCAAATCCCTTTTTGCCTCTATAAATGTAATATTGTATTCATTCTAAAAAATTTCATATACATCTACGCATTTATGATCGTTTTCGGTCTTGTTGTTTTAAGAAAGGCTGTAATATTGAATAAAAATTGTTCATGGTAGTAATAGAAAAGATTAAAACAATAAAAATCTAAATAAGGAGCGATAAAAATCCACCAATAGAAAAAAGTATTATGAAATAATATTGGCATTAAATACCACAGTATCATAATAAAGATGTTGAAAAAGTACTTTTTGCTATTTTGTAAGAATAATTATGTTGTTTGTACGATAAAAATAACTCTGTTAATTATTTGTCAACCATAACCACTTTATTTAGTGTCATTTAATCGACATAATCATCAAAATTGTATGTCGATTCATCTGTAGGTTTAAATTGTATTTTTTTATTTTGATGATAAATTCCCTTTCCCAATAAAACTCCTCCTACACTTTAAGCTATATATATGATTTAAGATTGTCTTTGAGGCTTTTTACATGTTTTATTACTTTTAATGCTCTGATATAAACACTTTTACAGCATATTAGAATTTGCCTTCATTTTATCATTTCTAGAGTATGTTGTTATAGAAATAGTCAAGAACAACAATATCCAAATGTTCAATGATGCTCTGATATTTAAACTTTTGTAGTATATCAGCTATTACTTTTATTTCATTAAACAACAAGGATTTAGGCTAGAAATGAGTTTTAACTGGAGAATTATCAATTGAAAAGTTAGAACACTACTAGTTTTGAACCAACCAATAAAATTTAAAAGAAGTTTTTGACCAAATTAATAAAATACTATGGTATCAAAACTAAGAGTATCAGTGTAATTTACAGTCGAATGTCCCATCTCTATCTGGTTTTAGCTTATAATAATAGCATCATAACTAGCGGGGCACCACATAATCCTTTTAATGTTTTCCTTATTCTAAACAATTAAAGCATGTATTTAACAAAATTATTTAGAAACAAAAGGAGGCAAGTACTCTTGTTTATTCTATTATCAGCCCTAAATAATATCGTCCAGCCTATATTTTATAGGTTGAAACATCACTATCGCATAAACTCGTGTCATTTACAATATAAAATCTTATAGAATACAAATTATACAACAGAAATACTTTCCTTAATATCTCACATCATTCTTACAATAAAACACTTTTTCTAATACTAGTGAATAGTGATAGGATATGGAGCTAAAAAGTAGTCTTAAACCATCCTATGACTTAAATATGAAAACAAAATAGCCTAAAACCATCCTGGAACCTTCTACATATAAAATGGAGAAAATCTATTCTATAAAAACTTATGCAGCAAACAAAAAACTTACAACTTAATATGTAGGATGATTTGCTTTTGTGCTTTTGACCAAAATCAAACTTTTTGCAGATATGACTTTTTTTGCGGTATCCATTGAATATCTTTCATGGCCATATCAAATCAACCCTTGGAGTCAGATTGTTTTTAGACACATGAGTTATTGAATCATCAAAGATGCTTCAAATTTTTTTATAATGATTTATCTGGATCTTAATCAACTGACAAATGTAACATTTCAGACGACCAACCCTTTGATTTTATAAACTTTATCTTGAAGTTTTTTCTTTGTATGTATTATTATTATTTATGTGGGATGATGCATTCCACCTATTTTAACGAACTACTAGCGGCTGCGCTCCTAGCATCCAGGGGCGCTGTATTCGAAGGAATAAGAAAAAAAGGAAAACAGGTTAAACCAAAAAAAGCTTAGATACAATAATTAAATTGCCTAAAACCTTCAACCATAAAACTTACTTGGTTCAGTAGTCGAAATTTTAATAAACCTTACTACTTTATATAATAAGATGTAATGGGCTTGATATAGCAGCAGTATATAAGATTCTACAAAGAATTACAACCATTAATTATGCCAAATCTCTATCTCCTTTTAAAATCAATCAAAATGCTTAAAAACAAAGAATGTTTATTCCAATAACTCTATTATATCAATGGACAATATAGTTATGTATATTTATGTATTTCTTTAGTTTTTGGAACATTTTCAGAACGATTAAAATCAAGTAGTCACACACTAGAAACAAAAAAGCTTGCATTAAAAAGTATTGTTATATTACGTTTTGAAAGACGCCAAAACTTCATTTTGATTGGTTTTTATCGTGATGGATCATATTAAAAGTTTTAGAAAAATTAGAAAATTATGCATTTTTTTACTTCCTTGCCACGAATAAAATATTCTTTAAAAAATGAGGCTTTTCTGCAATCAAAGTTTGCAGTTAAGTTGTGTATATTTTTGTAGAAAATGTATCATATAAACAATATTATAGTTTGGATATAATATTGCATTTAATACTTGATTTGCATCGCTATGTTAATAATGACTAAAAGTTGGCCAGTTCTATAATCTAATTGGTCAAGATACTTCTCAAACTATAGGTTAAACTTTAATAGAAAATACATGTAATATCTTAAAGATAATTTGTTCTTATGCTTCGCTTATAAAGAATGTATCATCTTTGTTATTTTAGCTTTATATGCATTTAGCATTTTTGTTAATTCAGTTTTAGAATATAATTAATCTAAAATATTTTAACACTTTTAACACTTTTAAACTTTCTTCTTTTAGCACGCAACGCGTTTTCTATAAAGCTTCTAATTATTATAACATTTTATTGAAAATATTAATGCTTGATACACATATTGAACCAGAAGATTCCAAATTTGGCTATCCAGTAAAGCCTCAGGGTAGGGAGGTATTAGGCTATTTTCAACCCTATAAAAACATAGATGATATATATGGTAAACCGTTAATACTTATGATATCTAAAATAACTGAAAAATTCAAATTTTAGAAATTCAAATCCTACATATCAAACATATGTCAAAAAAAGGAAATACATAAATCTTAACTAAAACTAAATTTTCTATAAATATCAATAACAAGGAAAAGATCGTCAAAAAAAGTAGTGTTGTAATTACCAAAACATAATAATGATTTTATTTAATTGTGGTATGTGCGTTTAACTTCTGTCTTATTATGCTTGTATTGTAATTTCATATATATGATGACCAACGATCATTTAAAGTTTAAGACGGTTCGGACATCTGATTATTATAGAAAAGCTGCGCTTCAAAATTTTAAGGAAGTAACTGTTACACTTATTTCTAAGTATTTTTAGTGAAAGTTGAACAAGTATAAAAATAAAGCGAATAATAAAATTTATTAGAAAAGAAAATTCCCGAAGACTATTTCAAATATGGAGCCTAATAGAGCACATTTCTTGCATAAAAAGATCAATTTCCATGTAATAGTGTTATGATATAGATAGATGATGTTTGGTTAGGAGATTCATTACAAGAAAATTTAGAGGCCTATCTCATTTACCAGCCAAGAAAACCATCATTTCCAAATATAACCCAATATTCAGTTTTTTAGAATAGATGCTCAGTTATCAAAAAAACTACTATTCCAATACTATCCAAGAATGTTTTTTCATACCTATGAAAGCCAAGTATATCCCCAATTGCAAAGGGACTTACAGACGGACATACATTGTTAGTTATAGAGCAGCCTCGCATGCTAAAAATACAGTGTCCCTATTAAAATCCACTTAATCATACATAATTTGAGAATAATTTCTACCACATTTAGAATATAGTATTCACTTAAAGGTTAAAAAATAAAGAAAATCCTAAAAGATTTTTACTTTTGTAAAAGGAAGGTAAATTTGTTCTCTAAAATACTATTTTGCTTCCTTTATTTCAAGAAGAATGATCATTATTATAACAAAAAATTATATATGTAGAAGATATTTAAATTTTTTCCTCATATTTTCTTTAAAACTGTTTAAACTTTTTACTTCCTAATACAATCTGTTTTCCAACTTATTGCTAAAAACACCTTGTGTGATATAAGATAGATTTCATGCCCTGCAGAAAATAAAGATCCTGTCAGGGAAGCAGGTATTGGAAAATAACAGATATTACTTCGATATTTTAAATGCTTATGGCTTTGTCCAAAACCTTCAATGGATTAAAATTAATACTTGCCTGAACATTACGGCAAGATCGGTCTACCTGTTTTTGAGATCTTGGCAGCATTCAGACAGACAGAGAATTATCTCACTTACTCACAATAGATATAGGGTTATGTAATCAGATAATATTTATATTTTTGCATCGTATTATAGACAGCTTACCACGGATATCAAAATGATATTTTATGAGATTTATGTTAGTTTTTTAAGCCAGAGGCTCTGGTCAACAAAACTAGTTTTAATTTTGTGATTTTTAATTTGATATTCCTGGAAAACTGTATGTAATATGATACTAAACATGATTTTTCATTATGGCTGAGAACCGGTTCTAATCCGGCGGCTTAGTAGCCATACTGGAAAATTATATTCCATTTACCCATCCCTGCAACCTTGATACCTGTGCGGACTTGGCATAAAAACTGTAATTTAAAAATGCCTTAGCCACACTTACTAGATCTACTTAATCGTGGATTAGAACAAGCATCTTGTATAACTGTGTTTGCTAGTTATCTCAGATATTAAACGTCATAGAAATTAAATGGGAATGTTTTATTTTATAGAATAAGTCACCACAATTATAACTTAATTATATTGTGATAAATTTTCAGGCACAGCAATGGTCCTTCCTTTTTGTTATGCTCGTGTATTTTTAGAATACTTGTACTTACCTATGCACTCATTTTAGCTAGATTCAGGAATTCAACGTGCTCATACAATGTGTGTAATAATAATTAAACTAGCGAAAAGACGGTGTCTAAACTTTGTTTGGAAGTCTTATCTTTAGCAGTTATGTTAATAGGTTTAGGTATCCACTAATCTTACTGTTACTTTCACGCAACTGACATTGCAGCAGTAAGTTTAATTTAATTCTACTTACGGTTTGGCTTCGAGACCGATTAATATCTGCTAACCATACTGAAAAATGTTGTATAGTACCTTTTATTGAAATAAAACTCATAGAAATAGTAACAAGTTGAATAGTGCAGACCTTCGGCCCATCGGTGCTAATAAAACCGGTTTTATCTTGTAATTTTTTATTTTAATATCAGTGTAAAGCTGTCTATAATAAGAACCAATAATTAACTATTATACATTCATACATAAGTTTTTGTTTGTGGGGACACCAAATTAAGGAATTTAAAATGGTGTGTATATTTTAATTCGATGGACTACTTTCTTAACTGCATTGTTTAAGCGAGCAATTAAAAAATTATGAATTTTTTGCAACAATTTAAAACTTTCTTTTTATATGCTTATGAGGAGCATGGCTACTCTTTAATTATGGTATTCAACGTACATAAATACCCATATGTATACCTAATGACTTTAAAAATACTGATTAGAGTTACACAAGTAAATCAAAAAGTCATTTATTGGTCTGTTCTTTTTATTGTAGTCTAGTTCTATACAACTACGTTTGTTGAGATATGCCAAATATTGTTTCAAATGTTAACTGTTTTATTTTTTTACTCATTGATTGTTCTTTTAGGTTTATCATATCTGCGCTACCAATGGACTTAATTGTGCTTTTCCTTTTATCTCTATAAATCCATCTTATGTTAAATACTCAGTAATTTTGCGTTATGAAATATCAAAATCTTAGCATAGATAGAATAAAGAAAAATTGTAGTTAAATTTAAGATAATGTAGAGACAAACATATTTTTTGAATTTCTTCAAACAGAACTTACTATATTTTTGTATTGGGGAGATAATTAATTAATCTTCCTTAACCTATCCCTATATCCCAGAATGGCATACTTTTTTCCATTCTCAGTGTCTCTCTTCCTAAATTAGATCCAGAGTGACATCAGACAGATGATAAAAATTTGCACTATACAGTTAATCTTAATTTGGACCCTCTAATAAGAATTTTTATGCATATATTCTTTTGAAAAATTCAGAGTTTATAAAACAAACGAAGTAACCTCATTGTAAAATAGTTATTTATTGCTTTGTATTATAGAAAGCTTTCCGTGGATATTAATATGTAAAATCATTAATAAGGGGCCCAAGGGACGGGTTAACAAAAATGGTATCAATGTTATGATTCTTCATTTTACTATTCGTAAAAAATTGTCAATGTTACGATACGATACATGATTTTTCAGAATCGGTTTTAATCCAGCGGATATTAATCGGTTTGGAAGCCATGCTGTAAAGTTGTTTACAAGATTTTTTACAGTAATTTGTTTAAAATAAGTGCTAAGTAGGATTTATAAAAAGTATAGTTCGTAGGGTTTTTTTTCTCGAGAAGTTAAACCACGTGACTATTTGACACAAAAGGATTGAACTAAGTAGGGTTGTTAGAGGACAATTTATCCTAAATGGGAAACTGTAAAAAAGTTTGATTTCTGGGAGGTCTATTACAGTAACATGTTTAGAATGTTAGAACTTTGCTGATATGCCATTTATAAATATTCAGGAATTAAGACATTTTCAAATAATCTGATGTTTTAGGGTTTATTGAATTTTTTTACCTATGCCATTGATTAGAAGATGCATGTCTATTTAAAACGTATAAAAAGATAAAGAAATCCAACCCTACGTTTGCACGACCTTTGTCTGAAAGTTATGAATGAAAACAATATTGAATTGCACCTGTTTGTGGGACAAGACATTTCTGTTCTCTTTTTATTAACGTTATGACTGACATTGATTCAGTAAATGATACTAGTGTCTCTAGTATGACACGGAGTGGGTGTACATTTTAAAATGTTTGTTTGTCTGTAAATCCTTCTATTCGTCTAGGGTTTATTTACCGCACCGTCTTTCCATGAACTAAATGGTATTTATAAATCAGATAAAATTGTAAATAGTCCTAATAAATACACCATACACCCAGGAATAGAGGGAAAGAAAACTGTAGATAAATAAATTTTTTCCAATATTCTAATGTGTAATTTTTGCTTTAGAAGCTTATAAACATTGGGAAGGAGAAAGGAGTGTAGATTGATTAAAACATGATTATCCTTCATCTTCCTGCAAATGCAAAAACGAGACCTACGGTCAAATTAAGGATTAGGAGAGGTGTTTAGAATAAACAAAACAAAGATGTTTAATATAACATACAAAAAAACGGGGCTCGGCAGCCACGCTATAGCCGCGCGTAAGCCTTAGTGAAATTGTCATTGTATAACTTTAAAAATCATTTAGATATCTAAAACTGTTCCTAAACAGACAATCAATCATTTTTTATTTTTTTTATTTTGTATTCGAGCTAGTTTAAATTTGAGGCTTATGCGCGGCTACCGAGCCCTGCAAGAAAGTTTTTTTTTTCAAAGGTAAGTTTGTTGCAACTAGAATAAACTTTTTTACTTTAAGTTCTTAATTAAGTTGGATAATTAAGAAAAACAATATTGTTTTTATGCATGTGTTTTCTTTTTAATGCTGCAATTTTTATAAACAAAGAAAATGATTGGCATATTTTTTTGTAAATTAGGTTACATTTTAATCTTTAGTTATGTTAGTTTTTCCTAATACTAATCCTTATCAATGGTTTTATTTATAATACCTATGTTAGGGCTACTTTATAGTTTTTATACATGGTTCTTGTTTTTATACAGTTTTTTTTATGAGAACTTTTTTGAAAGCAATTTTACCCCATTTATAGTTATCAGAATTTATTGATTACTGGCTTTTTTTCTTCGTTTTTTAATGCAATTAATAGAACATTAAAAAAATATTTCAGTTTTTTAATTTAAAAAAAGCAGTAAAATCTAAAAATCAAAACTTAGGTGACAACAGCAAGAAAAAAAATGGATTTTCAGTAGTTGAATTTGGGGGGCCAGTACTCCCTCCCTGATTGAGATATGGCCTTCAAACTTTGATATATTCTAGTACATGTCCCCATTAGTATCTGTATCAATTTTATATATCTCAACTTTGAAGCGTTTTGCAGCAATTCTTGCAAAAGGTAGAAGATTTGAACATAAAAAAAATGCGCTAAAACCATTTTTAGATGTTGACACCTAAGTTTTGAATTTTACATTTTACAGTACTTTTTAAACAAAAACTGTAATATTTTTTGTTGTTGCTTAATTAATTGCATTAAAAAACGAAGAAAATAAGCCATTAATCATTAAATTCTGATAACTATAAGTGGGATAAAATTGCTTTCAAAAAAGTTCTCATAAAAAAAACACTGTATTTCTAAACTGAATATTTTCTACATTAAGGTTGAATCCGTCAGTCTGTATGGCTCTTATAGATAGATATGATAGGAATTGAATCATCTTCACAATTCCTATCCCTAAAAACTAGTATTTTAAGAAGAGGTAATTGAATATCTTCACTGGCCCTTTCCCTGTAAATATGCTTGTATTTTAGGCAGCGGAAATTGAATTATCTTCCTTCATCATGTCCCTGAAATATGCAAAACTTGTATTTTAGGCAGAGGGAAATGAATTATCTTCCTTCATCATATCCCTGAAATATGCAAAACTTGTATTTTAGTCAGAGGGAATTGAATTATCTTCCTTCATCATATCCCTGAAATATGCAAAACTTGTATTTTAGGCAGAGGGAATTGAATTATATTCCTTCATCATGTCCCTGAAATATGCAAAACTTGTATTTTAGGCAGAGGGAAATGAATTATCTTCCTTCATCATATCCCTGAAATATGCAAAACTTGTATTTTAGTCAGAGGGAATTGAATTATCTTCCTTCATCATATCCCTGAAATATGCAAAACTTGTATTTTAGGCAGAGGGAATTGAATTATCTTCCTTCATCATATCCCTGAAATATGCAAAACTTGTATTTTAGGCAGAGGGAATTGAATTATCTTCCTTCATCATATCCCTGAAATATGCAAAACTTGTATTTTAGGCAGAGGGAATTGAATTATATTCCTTCATCATGTCCCTGAAATATGCAAAACTTGTATTTTAGGCAGAGGGAAATGAATTATCTTTAGTAAAACTATCCCTGTAAATATGCAAAACTTGTATTTCAGTCAGAGGGCATTGAATTATCTTCACTGGCCCTATACCTGAAAACATGTAAAACTTGTATTTTATGCTAAGAGAAAAAAATTATCTGTATTGGTCCTATCCCTGTAAATATGCAAAAAATGTATTTTAAGCAGAGGCACTTGAATTATCTTCAATGATACTATCCATGTAAATATGCAAAACTTGTATTTTAGTGAGAGGGAATTGAATGGGAAAGGTGAAAAGATCATATTCATATATGACTTCCCAATTGAATAGGTGGGTTAAGACTGAGAAAAATTAGGTTTTTGCCAAAGTGTGTCAAGGCGCAACAAAAAAAGATACACTTACAGTTTTTCAAAATAATAATCGTATCTTCCCTTTAGCAATTTTGACTGAACTGGCATATTCAAGTATGAAGTAGCTACGTTAGTAATAACTTAAGTATTTTTTTAACTTAATTATTATTTTTAGTATTCTAATTTAATTCTAATGTATGAATGTAGGCCTAAAAATGTCTGTTACTAAATTCTATTTCAACATTTTTTCCGCATAAATTTTTGTTTTAAGTACGTTTATGTTCAAATATTTTAGAATATTAACATCCAAGAGACTATATACATATATATTTTCTTTATTAAACAATCAAAGAACTTATTTTGATATAGATATTTAGATTTGAAAAGTGTGAATAATTTTAAGTTATATTCTATTTTTCAGTTATTACATGTTTAGGAAATGAGGAAATGCCAAATTACCTCGAAAATAGAAAACTTTTTGCAATTGGAAAGAGAAATTAAGATGGATTATTTATCCTAAAGACTAGGATAGTGATAGAAATGATAACAAAGAAATTATCTGCTATCTAAAACTAATATTAGGGTTATAAGTAAGAAATATTACTTTTTTCCATTACCATTAAATTTTAACCTCGTAATTGTAGCGACCGTGACATTCCTTTTTATTAATATTTTTCTAAAATAATTCTTATTATCAAAGTATATTTCTTATGTTTTGTTACTATATCAATATGAAATATCACTCATAAAATTGTATTTCATGTTAGTCGACAATGAAATGTCGACGAAATACTTTCAGGTTAGATAAGGAATTTCAGCAACTATTTTTTTTAAATTTATTCCTATCCCTGCTTATTTATGGAAATGAATGGTTGCCTTAATCCTGGGTGAGCTTTGATAACTTTGTCGAGACTTGAAATCATCTCTGTTAGACTTAAGTTTTATTATTAGATTATTATTCTTTGTCCATTTACAAACTCGTCAATGAATGATTACTTTTTTAATGGATGTAGAATATACGTTGATATTATGACAAGGGAAAAAATTGTCGTAATTTTAGGTGGTTATAATTGAACTCATTTATTGGTCAGTTTGTTCATCAATTAAGAGAAGAGGGGTTAGTGTAAAAGGGTGGGATTGGGGTTGTCTTTATTTTAGCCCGCTGCGAATTTCACTTTATAGAAAATCTGGTGTAACATCTAAATAATAATATATCCATACTTTTGTTACATGTTATTATCGTCTATATAACTAGAGTAATAATATATTAACAAGTGACCTCCAAGTTGAACAGGATATCTGAGACACCCGTAGACACAAGTGCCAGCCAGTTGCGGTTAATAATCGTTTTCTAATTAAACCTAACTCTGGCCTAACTGCATCCTGTGTATTTAATTGCAATGTTTCAGACAAATAGACCAATTAAATCATACAAATATTAGCAACCTCTTATTGATATTTCTTCAAAGAACTATGATTTTTAATACTTACAATTATTATTAATAAATCACAGAATAATTCAGTTTTGTACTGCAGTATATTAAGTCCTGAACAATTTATGTTTCTATAGCAAGAGATATACTTCACCAAATTATAGTATAGGGTAGGTGCGCTTCTAAAATATATAAATCATAGTTTAATTAGTTTTGCTGTAACAAACATTTCGTTAGATTGTATGAAATATAATTCTTATTTGTATTTGTTTTAATCTCGCAATGAACACACCCCCTTCACACCAAAACCCTAAATTTACCCTTTTTTGATTGGGTGTCCCTGCAGTTTGAAAAACTAAATAAGGAGAAAAAAGTTAAAATTTTTAGCAAATCAATATTTGATAGACATTAAATCATGAAATAATGTTCCTGTTAGTGTTACCCTCTTGTGCAAAATGTAGAAGACGAAGAAAGTCGCTCAAAGTGACGTCATAAAAATGAGGGATTATCAATCTCTTTTTTAGGGGTTTTCTTTTCCATTCCTCCTCTCCTTATCCCTCATTTTTATGACGTCAGAATTTTTTGAGTGACTTTCTTCGTCTTTCAAAATGTACTGTTATCTGTAAGTTCTTCTATTGGCTGTGCCCATAGTAATTAGGAACTCTGTTTTCGACTTTGGAGGGAAGGGGAAAAGTAATAGCCTAAAATCAAGCAAAACCTAAAATAAAAAATATAATAGCCTAGGAACCATACCTGAAGATGATATAAATCTTTCCTAAAATTGAGAAATTAATTACTTCAGTGGTTATTGGGTTCTTAACAAACAAATAAAAAACCTTACTTCTTTATAAAAAGGATTTGTTTTTGTATAATACATAATATTTTAAAGTTATTTTTTATGTCAACAACAAAAAATCTTTGAAATTTTTTGTTACATTAAATAAAAGCGATTGCTGCGGTTGTATGTTTATGTCATCATATTGATAATTGTCGAGAGAGAAAGAGAGAGAGAGAGAGAGAGAGAGAGAGAGAGAGAGAGAGAGAGAGAGAGAGAGAGAGAGAGAGAGAGAGAGAGAGAGAGAGAGAGAGAGAGAGAGATGACAATTATAAAAATTATCAAAAACTTGGTCAGCTTAGGGATTAAATAGCTTCCTTTCTAATCATGTATGTCCATTCAATGCAGATAATAAATATTGGATAAAGAAAGGTTGCAGTTTTAGTTTTGGGTTAATGAACCAAACAAATTTAGTTCTTAAAATTGACATTTGCTGCTAAAATATCAATTATTGAAGCAATTTATATCGAATACATATTCAGCAAACAGAACTATTACTTTGAAAACAAATATATATAACAAGCTTTTTATGTCTAACTTAATTTTATTGTCAGAAGATCATAAATAGTTGCAAATATATATGCCTAATGTTTTGAGGTTAAAAAACAATTGATCATACTCATTCTTAGAACACTTTTAAAAAATTTCATCTTTGTAAAAGCAATAAAAACATTTTTTTGTTTTTAATTGGATTGATTTTTTATTAAAGGTTATCTAAATTTTCTGCTAGCTAATAGTGAAAAATGTCCAGTTTTATTAGAACACTTTATTCTGTAACCAGGCTTTACTTGGATAAAATAAAAACAAATTCATTGATTTTTTCCCAAGCCGAAACATTTGATTCATTGAGCAGCATCAGATAGGGGTTGGCAATAATTAATTATGCCATTATGTCCCCAAATGATATATTTTTGGGGTTTTTAAAGTAATGGTTTTCAGTTTATCCCAAAATTTATTTGGTTCTCATGAGGT
Source organism: Acartia tonsa (assembly GCF_053477335.1). Classification (NCBI taxonomy): domain Eukaryota; kingdom Metazoa; phylum Arthropoda; class Copepoda; order Calanoida; family Acartiidae; genus Acartia; species Acartia tonsa. The sequence continues at coordinate 31,606,282 of NC_137262.1, read as the reverse complement.
TTAAATAAATGTTGACATCTGGTATCTAAGGCTTCTAAGCTTTTTTTGTGGAAGGTGGGGAGGGGAGGGGGGGGGATTGACTGCTTTGCCCTCTCCCATTCCCTTACTGATAGCTTTTAATTTACCTTTCATTAATGTAACGTATACCGATTATATAAAAACGTAAACGTAAGGTATTTTTTTGTCTGAAGCTTAAGATTTCAATAACCATTAACTAATTTAGTTTTTTCTTTTTAGAGAATCTTCACAATGCTAGGGGCGCAGACACAAGTATATTTTTTTATATACTTACAAGGATGACAACATCTAAACATAAAATGTAACGACAAATAACTATTAAGATGTAAGTCTTATAATAATTTAATTATTAAGCAAAGAAAACTGAAAAATCTCCTAAAGTTTTGGTTAACTTTTTAACCAACATGGTAATAAACAGACCTTTTTGCCAACAACGTCATTTTTTTTAATAATGTGATCCTATACATTCAAGTTCAGATAGCATAAAGCTTTGAAATCAAAATAAAGTAGTGATTGATCTCTATTTTTTGTAAAACGGTCTAAATAGTGCAGATTAGCTACTTGTTAATATATCTAAAATGTTTAAAAGATTTTCATCTACAAAGATATGAGGTGCTTTTTGCACTGACAAAAATCTAAAAGCCAAGGTAACCTGTAATAAGGCATATCTTAAAATCCTGTTTACAACCAAAAAAGAGTTCAAGATATTATTGTGTGTGTGTGTGTGTGAATCCAGTTAAACCAGGAGGCCTAGTAATTACATGCAATTTTCGACATTATTAAATTTATACGTTAAAGATCTTACGTGCTTAATGATTACATCGACATTAAATACAAGTATCTATTTGTATTAGGAAAATGTGTCGACATATTTAAGGCCACAACGTTTAACAGAGTTGTTCTAAATTTAAAGAAATCTAAATGCATTAAGAGAAGAACACGCTGAAAGATTTTATCATAACTTCTTTCCATTTCAACACACGGCCATTGCGCATTTAACATGCTTCATAATATCTATTTTTGCGGCCATTTTAGCGTTTGTTTCATGGAACCATCTAATAAAAAGCGACCCTTTTCTAAAACTACATGATTCCCTCAGTACGTCCGTAACATTTATCTTTAATCTTAAATAATAAGTTCTACCAAAACTGCATGAAGATTTCTGTGCCTACGTGGTATATTTTTTAAGAATAGCAACTCAATAATCATTACCAGAAAATCCACAGTTTCTTCAAACACATCTAATTATACTTATACGTTGATTCATATAACGATACGGCATGCTATTATAAACAAAGTATTTATCTAATTATGAATTATACAGTTAGTACGTCTATCAAACATTTTCGCTTCTCATGGATGTTGTGATATTTGTTCTCATAAATATATGTTGAGCGCTGCTAGCCTTGGGTTGGGGTAATAATTTCTAAAAATGCTTCGCAACTTGTAATTAAACCTAATGGTCAATTTATGTTTTGTACCTTCAAATTGGTTTCGCAGATTTTTTATTTGTATAATAACAGTAAATTTTAAGCCTAATATAGCTTTTACAATAAAGTAATCAAATTATAACTAATTGTACTAGAAATAAAACTCTAGAATAGGCAGATTTCTCTTAAGGCAAAAATAAATTTAAATAAAATTAGTTTTCAGTTTTTGTAGGAAAATATGAATTAGAACGTTAATATGTTGAAGGTTTGAACTTTGGGCTAAAAAACATGATGATTTTTAAGTAACTAAAGTTTAAACTTGATAGCATTATATTGACTCCTTTTCAATAGTTTTTATCGACAGTATGGAATTGATGTGATTTGTTAAAATTGACAAGTCTTTTACTTTATACTACTACTAGCGGCTTCGCCCCTAGCCTCTAGGGGCTTTGGCCCAAGAGGTTTGATCAACCTAATTTTCGTATTTTAGATTTAAAAAGAAAAAGTAAAATTTTTTTTATTTTTTGGGGGGGTTGGGGGTGTCCCACCCCCCTAGAAAATAGCTTAAAACCATCACATGACCATTAGGTATATTCCCTGAAGAGTAGAGCCCAATCGGTTCAGTGGTTACCGAGATCTTAAGCTTCAGACGGACAGACAGACGGACAGACAGACAGACAGACATCGTTCTACTTTGTATTATAGATATAATGTATGATATTATAGAAATAAAGTTTATGTCGTTAAAATACCAACATTAATATTTAGCAGGGCATTGGCTACTTAATGATAAAATTCCCATCATAGCACTTATAGATATCTTTTATTTATTTAATTTAAAGTCATTAAATATTCTATTTATAGCGTGAAATAGTTTCAATAAAGGTGCGAAATATATCATTCCATTATTAAGATAACAATTCAAATATGACAATCATACATTTTCACAAAATAAAAGTTTCACCGTATTAAATTAAAACTCTTGAGTTTGTAGTTAGGTGCACGTATTGATTTCTGTATTTTAGGAAAGTTTTATTCTTTTCATATTTTGTTTTATTGATCGGCGTATTTCCTTCAACTTATATAACAGGATGACAATAAACGACCTTTTTTATATTTTTCAGACGTTACCTTTGCAGAACTCTTACAACATTGTTTAACCGAACATAACTTAATATAAAGTTTAGAAATAAAAAGAAATAAAAAAGAAAATGTAGGGGGCTGGGGCTTGTCCAAAACATAAAAAATATTTCACGTATCTAACTATAAAAGTTGAGTTTTGTGGGAGGTAAATGGTAAAGAGATAATGGGTTTTCATTAGAAAAAGTTAAAAATCATCATTGGTGCCCCGCCCACATCATTTTCTTCAACCCCTTATAGGATCAGTGGGTGCATCTTCATTACAGTTAGACAAAATTAAAATAAGCAAATTTTGTTTTAATGCAGCTATTATAAATCTTGTTCTTGTTCGTTTGTCCATTTATACAATCTTCCATATGTCTTTTGTTTAATTAGAATTATTATAACTTTCTTTTTAATAGATGTTTCTTATAATCACAAAAAAAGACCAATTTCAATCAAAACAGCCTCCTATCGAATTAATTTTCTTCATTAAAAAAATACTTATCTTAGATTGTTAAAGTAAATATGAAAATAAAGTATATTATTCAAACTGCATATCAATAAAGGACCTATGTGAAACTTCCTTTAAATGTGAAACTCAATCGGTTCAGTAGATATCGAAAGCTTAATAAGCTACAAACAAACAAAAAACCTTACTACTTAATATAACAGGATTGTGTACATTGAATAAACACAAATCCTTATTTCCTTGTACAAATATATGAATGTAGATAATTCCATGTTTGACCTTTTCCTTTGGGATGCATTTACATTTTAGAATTTAACTATTGATTTTCTATTTATTCCTTTCAATTTTCGATAATGATAGCTTAGCACATATTTCTTTGCGGCAATGGATATAGCACCTGAAAAGAAACTATTTGGTTTTGAACTTTATAAGTCTGAAAAAAGCTTTTTGATTCTGCATCATGTAAAAGTTTGTTTTATGGGTATAAGAAACCATTGAACAATAATACACTAAGATTAGAATGATATTCTATTAACAAAAATCTACCAAATAAAAAATCAGAAAAATCTATCAAATTAATTAAAATGTACAACGAAGCATCATTTAATTGTAAAGTTATCATTGAAAGAATTTTAATTCTAGTATGGCTTCGAAACCGAATGATACCCACTGGATTAGAACCGGCTGTTTTACTTTGCTATTCAAAGCTGTCTAAAATACGATACGATAAATAACTATTCTTGAAGACGCATGAATATTAGGCAAATTAGCGACTGAAGTCAAATAGGATGTAGTAGATAGATGATATAGGCCAGGGGGCTTTGATGACTCTATAAATTGTAATCTGATGCTGTAGCAATCTTCAAGTATTCTCTCCAAGTTCCTTCTCATGTCATTAATTTAATGAGAACTTTAATTGATTCGATTTTAATGAGATGCACCCAAATGATATCAAGAAGGGCAACACCCTCCCCCTCCCCCCTCAGAACTATTAGTATGGGGGGGGGGGGAGGCAACTGGACACTGTGCAAATTAAAGGTCTCACATGGCCCTAAATATAAGAAATACATGGAAAGGGATAGTTCTTTCAACTTTTCGCCAGTCAAAAATAATTACAATTGATTAAAAATATTTCTTATTTTGCATTTTATTATTTAGGTTTATTTCTTTCAATTAAACTAGCGGCTACGCCCCTAGAAGTCTCTAGGGGCACTGCACTGGTAGGAGAAGGAAAAGTCGACCTCATCCTATTTTAAATTTGAGTTTCCAAAGAGTTATAAAAATATTTTTTTTTCGAAAAATAGTTTAAAACCTTCCCAGGACCTATAAGAAGCTTCACTGTAAAGGAGAACAATATCGGTTCAGCGGTTAGCGAGATCCTTCGGGACAGACAAAAAACGCTTACTACTTTATATAATAGGATAATGAATGATCATTAAAAGACAAAATGCACCAATATGATTAACAAAATTTAAGTAATTGTCTAGGATTCAATAATAGTTATTCATCGCATCGTATTATAGACAGCTTTCCACAGATATTAAAAAGTAAAATTATGAGATCAAAATCAGTTTTGCTAGCCCCGAGGGGCCCAAGGTTCAAGCTAACAAAACTGGTTTTAAAAATATAATTTTTGTTTTAATATTCTTGGAAAATATCTGTAATATAATGTTATACGTGATTTTTCAGTATGGCTGAGAACCGATTCTAATCCAGCGGATATCAATCGGTTTCGAAGCCATAATGGAAAAAATATAAACTTAATTTGAGGAAAAGTTGTTGGCAAAATAGTTTTTCTTTAACATCTCTATCCGTGTGCGAAATCAGGTTTCCTTTCTTGGTATAGCTTCTTGGAAAGGCAAAATGGGGTTATTAAAATATCATCAACTATTCTGTATCAATGAAACTATAATTAAATACTTTTATTTTAAACTATGTACATTTGAAACAAGGACAATAATGTAAACAAAAAAAACCCGGAATTTAAACTTCAAATCTTTGCTTCATCAGTTTATAAAATGAATTGACCGCATATTGTGATACCCCTCTATCAAATAGGACATATTAAAAAAGTATACAAAATCAAAAAAAAAGTTCTAAATCCATGTATCCCTTGTTATTGTAGATTGTGAAAAATATGGAATAAGTATTTAGCATGGGTAAGTCGTGATATTCACATCCATTGTCCAATACATGTAACCCTGGTTGTTTGGGAATATGAAAAATATGGAATAAGTATTTAGCATGGGTAAGTCGTGATTGGTTATTGTATGCAAATACGCATTTAATTCATTAGGCTTGAACAGAAAATCTATTGTGTACTTAAATCTTCGTCTGTTTTGCTTTTCAAGAATGTTTACTAAGTATCGATTCTTTCCTTTTCAATGAATGTTCGTCTTTCAATTGCAATTTTAAGATTTTCTCTTATTATATATGAGATAGGAATCTGAAACTATTTCTTTACTCAATGTGCATTTACTTTATAACTCTCAAGTTTGTATGCCTGTCAGCCAAAAAAAACTATCTTTTCCCTCTAATGATTTAAGCACGGTATGCAAATTACAATTTTTAAGTAAAATTTTTATGTTATTCGTTTATAAAACAAAGATACTTTAAAAACAAAAATTATAGGAACGTTGTTTGCAAAAAGTAAACGTTTTAAATATATATTTTAGAATATTTGATTTAAGCCTTTTCTTTAAATATCTTCCTATTAACTGTTTGTTTGACTTCTAGAGGCACAACATAATCAGGGATGTAAAGGAAACCCTATCAAATATTAGTGCTCCTGTTATTATATCAATATAAGATTAAATAAGAATGTCAATATCGTTAAACGTTAGTAATCGTAATGTAGATGTAAATACTCATTATAGCATATTAGTTACTTCACCCCTAGCCTCGAGGGAAGTGTGAGGAAGTCAGGAAAATAGCCTAAAACCGCCCTATTACATCTATACACCTTCCCCGAAAAGTACAACCAATTCTAACAAGCATTTTCTCTGATTTATTACTCCTTAAAAAAAACCTTTCAACTTTATATAATAGGATTGATGATTTGTCAGGACTAATTTTCTATTGAGTGTACGTACTTACATCATTGAAATTGAATTTCTTCTATCCGTTTTAACTTATTGTATATCATACTATCCCTGTATCCCTGCATTACACATTACAAGCATGGGAATAAGCACCAACAAATGTATATTAAAAGCAGCATAATTTTTACAGAGTTAGACAAAGATTTTTGCAAAGCTAATGAGGTGGAGATGAGTGTCTACAGATAAATGAAATAGAAACTGTTTAAGAGGCACTCATTGTTAAAGCTTATCATTGCTATTAATTCAATTTCCTTGTAGAAGTTTTTTTAGTTTGAATTTGAATATCCTTATAAGGCATAGTGACAAATTTGAAGAAAAATTTTAATGAATTAAGTGCAAAAAAAAGCCTTTAAACCTGTTCTTAATAAACACAAATCTTCCCTGGACAAAATGACATAAATTAGGCTAATTTAAATAAATTATATTTTTTGTGTAAACACCGTAAGAAGTTATGACCCTTTCTAATACAACGCTGAATATAAATATCCACACATCAAAAGACAGGGTTATGGTACCTCAAGGAAATATTTTTGCTTCAAAATATGTTCCTAGTGAAAGTTAATCATATCTGCCTTTGTATGCAGTTCAGTAAGATATTTAATTGTAATTAAACAAGGATGACAGTATCCATAAAAGCAAAGCTCTGAATTTAAACAGTAGAACAAACGAACATAAACACTTGTAGAGTGTAAAAACTTAATAAGTAGAATATCAGTTTGAAGATATATATAAAATTGTGTATAAACTTTTTACAAAAATGTGTAAATACAGGATTATGTCAATGCTTACGGTTTAAAGATTTGATTGTGCTTTTTACGTTGTTATCCCAGAAATAATTGTTCCAAAACCCTAATTATAGAAAAGCTTCGCTTTCATCAAGTAAGAGCAATTGTTTTCCTTTAAGATGGCATATCCCTCTCTCTGATATCCAACCAAGGTTGCATTAAGGTTGTTTTTGGCCTTTCTATTCTTTTCCCTTATTTATCTCTTTTCTTCTCACTGTCATTGGATGCGCCTCTAACCTTTAACCCTTTGAAAAATATGAATTGTTGCTTGAAAAAAAAGTGTTTGTTTTGACATCGAAATATAAGAAAGAAAATTAATGAAGCTGTTCAAATGATCTGCTAAGGTTTCTAGGCTTTAGTTTCTGCAAAATTTAACAAGAGAATTGATTTGGTGACTTAAGATGGGATAATTTAAAATTTTGATTATCTATAAACATATATAAAAGAGATCACCATTTTTAACCATTTTGATTTAGGTTAGAATAGGCAAAGATTAGGAAAGCCCTGCGAGATAACCCCCCTCCGAATTACATGCAGAAACTAAGATTTTTTTTATGGATTTTTTTAATTTTGTTAATTTTTTATTGAGTGTTTAAATCAATCTGTTTGAAAAAAATGATTTATATAGCAGAAAATCAACATCAAAAAATAAATAAGAGCTTGATTCTAAGTATGGGCTTCTAACTTCAAACAATAAAACACCTATTTTTATTGAAAAATAACAACTTTTTGTAAAAGCCTAAAAATGTTAAAATGGCTGGGCAACCATAATAATAAAAAGTTTCTTTTGTTTATTGATTCCATTTGTGAAGGGCAAACAAAAACCTATCAACACGAGTAAAAGCAAAGACAATAAAAAAGTGTTCATGCAAAAATAAACTTCAATATGTTTTCAGTGGAGATAAATTTCAAATTCATCCTTTGTAGACTTTGAGGTATTAGCTTCTATTTTACTCTAATTATTTGAAGCTTAAAGTTAAGTGTCCTATTGTATTAAGGTTGCTGATTTTTTCGTTTTACACTTATGATAAGAAGCAATTATTGCATTTTTTGATACTGCATTAAAATGGGAATTTTTATTTACTTAAAATAAACACTAAAACACCATGTATACCTTTTGGGAACAGGAATATGACAAATTAAGAAGAAATTGTAATTTAATGTTTTTCTGCTTTTCAAAAAATGTTAAACAGACATATAGGTACAGTAAAAACATAAAATTTTGATACTTTTACTGCCAGAAACGTTGTTTTTCCTTAGGGAATATATCCCAGTCCCCAAAATTTTTTAGCAGTACATCTATCCATTTTGAATAAAAGGCAAGCGCTGCTAAAAAGACAACAGTTTTTGCTCTCCATTAACAGTTAAGAGGTGTAATAAAAGTTTCCAAAAATTTCCAATCCCTCCATAAAGATTGTATCTTGGTGAATGGTTTTGGAATATAAGCCAGGGAGGGAGAGGACAATGTTAGATAATTTGTAATGTTCCCCGTGTATCCCTTTATGACTAATGTAGGCAATATTGAATAGAGAAATGTCTTGTTGATAAAAACTACCGGGAACACTCCTAGAGGCTTCTAGGGGAACTTTTAGTTTTAAAAAGAAAAAGTAAAATTATTTTTTTGTTTTGTAGGGGGGGGGGGGGGGTTAAGCCATTTTTTTCTTTGGGCAATTCTACTTAAGAATGTGGTGGACGGTAATACACTTCCCTAAAATAGTTATAAACCTTTCCAGGGCATATAATAAGTCAAATTGTAAAGGAGAACCAATCAGCAGTTAGCAAGATCTTTAGAACATAGACAGACACACACACACAAAGTCAGACAGATAGAGAGACATCCTGTTACTTTGATACAAGGATATATAAATTAGTCATTATTTAAAAATATATACCAACTTAAAAACTTAATAAACATTAAAGCTAACGTAAATTTTTGGATAAATAAGGTAGAGCGGTAGATTAAGTCAAAAGCTATATAATTAGTTAGGAGAGTAGGATAAATTTTAGTAAATTGGATAAGTATTCTAAAAAATAAACATCAATTTATATTTACTGAATAGAATATGGGTTTCTCTATATTGTGAAAGTAATTCAATTAATCTTTAATTTGCCCCCCAAAAAAAAATAAAATCTTGGGTTGTTTTTGCTGCGCTTTTTATTGTATTAATGAATTGTATTTTTTTAATTTTAAAGATTTTTTTTGTAATTTTCTAGAATTATTAACCTTTCCCGGACCTATCAGAATCTACAATGAAAAGGGGAAAAATATTTGTTCAGGGGTTAGTGATATCCTTAGATACACACAGACAGACAGACATTCAGTCACTTTTATAATTTTCTAGAGTTTTAATCATTTTCCGAGATAAATTTGTTAGATGATGTTTAAAAGTAAGGGAAGGGAAGTTTAGGGGTATAGGGGGGAAGGATGGTTGGAAAAGGAAAAGAACCATTATATGATCGATTAATCTTGAATTAATGATATGTTTTGGGGATCTCTCAGTGTTGTAATAAGCAGTTTAAACACACTCAAAGCATAGCTTAGTGCATCTTTGAAACAGCCAACAAACTTTTTTTATTAGCTACTGACGAGTATACAACTAAATGTAAAATATATCTGTCTTTAATTGTATGTTGTTATTTAATAATTTTATCTTAGTTATTAAATGTGTCTGAGAGTTCGGGTTTTGTATAAATAGGGCTTCCGTAAAAAGAATCTAAAAAAGTTTAAAGTATAAAAAGATTGGTTTTAATTTGATATCTCCTATTAATTATAGCTTTTAACTTCCGAACGTACGTTTTTCATTCAAAGATATGCCACACTCCTTACATAAACTATTTATTTTGGTTACAATAAAGAACAACCCATAGTAGGCCCTGTCTGAAAAATTTCTAAATCCTCCCTTACAGCAAAAACAAGTTTTTTTCAGGGAGGGAGAGGACAATGGCATATCAATCAACCTACATTTGTTCCAAGCGTTGTACATAAAATAAGAAATATAAAAAAGTAATAAAGATTATTTAATATTGCATTATTATATCCCTAGACCCCTGGGATTATTTTTCCACAGGAAATAATTTGTCTTGGAAAAATGCAGTTTTTTAGTTTTTGTAGAAATATATCGAGTGAGAAATTTTCGTCTTAATTCTGATTTTCTTTTACTTCTGTTTTACATTTAGGGTGTGTCGGTATGTCTGTCTGTACAATTAGGTCCAAGGGGGGAGGGGGTTAATGGGAGTAATATACCCTACAAAAAAAATAACAGATAAGTTTATAGTAGATTTTACCCCTATAATATATTTACCAAAAAGTTGGACTCACGAAAATCTCAACAAGCTAAATTTTCCTATGTTCTTTCGATTGGTTTTCAATGATAATATAGTAGTATTAGATCTAGGTTATCTTTTTATTATTAAGTATTTTTTTTTAAATTCATCCAAAATATGATACAAAAATAATATCCTTATACTAAAGTAACAGGATGTTTGTCTGTGTGTCTGTCTGTGTGTCTGTCTCTGTGTACCGAAGGATCTCGCTAACCGCTAAACCGATCGGGTTCTCCTTAACAGGGTAGATTCTCATATGTCCTGGGAAGGTTTTTAACTATTTTGGGGGAGGGTACTACCACCCTCCCAAAAGAAATGACAAAAAAATTGAAAATTTTCTTAAAATCTGGGAGACTTCAGCGTCAAATAAGGTGGTATCGTACATAAAAAATTAACTTTAACAAACAAAAACATTTAAAGTGCCACTAGAGGCCTCTAGGGGCGTAGCCGCTAGTTAAAAAATAAAAGAAATATAGATTATTTTAGTATTATTATATATAGAAATTCTTATAAAATATAAAGTTTTAATAATATTTGATAAAACATCCTTTCACATGAGTGGTTAAACTTAAATGTAGACTTTCAAAAATATTTTTGAGACTTCCGTCAAAAATAGGTGCAAAAGAACATTTTCCCCATTAATCATTTGGCTGTTAAAAATATAATTTTATGTTGATACAATAATGCTGATATTTTCACATATTTTAGCAATACCTTAATTTAGAAAGATATCGTCAATTAACCACTGATATCAGAGAAAAATTAGTGCATGCTATTGTACAATTAAATTCAGAAGAAAAATAACACTAAATTTTGCCTTAATTATAAAAGTTTTTGACTTGCAGAAAAGTCGGCTAAAATTTGATAATAACGAATTTATTATTAATTGGATCTAACACCAGATTTTCATGTTCTCTAAAAAAGTGAACCTTGTAGCGGGCTACCCTCCCTTCCTACTGATTAAATAAACTGACCAATAAATACAGCTAAATAGCAACCTAAATTACGAAAAAAAATTGGTGAATTTTTAGAATATCTTTGGCGGATTCATTTGCAAATTAGGGACGGATTTTTTAGCTGTTTTTAGATAATACTAAACTATACTTTTCCTAAATGACGTGTTAATTTAGATTTCAGGCCTTTTCTTGACTTCTTTTGTTAAAAAATCTGTAACGGTCGAGTTATTTTTAGCGAAAAGTTATGTGTGTCAAAAGAGGTGTAAAAAAGTATATTATATAACTATGTATAATATGTAAATGTATTTTTATAAAAATAATTTAGGAGCTTAATTTAGTTCTGCAGGCCTCTAGGGCATTTTAGATGTGGGGAGGGAAAGTTGACCCCCCCCCCCTACTTTCAGTTTTAGTTTTAGAATAGAGGTTGGTGGTACCCTCTCCCAAAATAGATTTAAACCTTCTCAGGACCTATGAGAAGCTACACTGTACGAAAAATATAAAAATCCAAAATGAAAATAGTAAAAAATACACATTTTCGTACTGTTCTAAAAGATATATCCAAGTTAAACTATTCCAGAGAGCGAGGGGACATTGAGCTGAGGTGGATTCTTAAAAAAAATTTGCCCCACTAATCGCTTAGTGGGGCAAAATTGTTTTCGTGAAAAATCTTCTAAAATCACATAAAAAATCTACAAAAATTAAATAAAATCTTATGTTAATAACCCTTCTATGATTTTGTTTAATTTTTGTAGATTTTTAATGTGATTTTGGTAAATTTTTCACAAAAACAATTTAGTGGGGCAAAATTTTTTATTTCGATTAGTGGGGCAAATTTTTTTTAAAGAATCCACCTCTGTTTATTACACTAGTCCCCAAAGTATTATCATAACTTTTTCTTATTCGTTGGCGTGACCACTTTGGGGCTTTATAAATTTTTGATTGGTTGATTCATAAAGTTAAGTGTCCTTTACGTTTTACCACTAATTGTAATTTACAAAAGGGGTAATTTTGTGTATCATTATTGGGGATTACATAAATTTAACTGCCATTGTCCAATCCCTTTGGATCCCTGCCACAATACAGTGTACAGTCAAGGACATGTGTACTAAAAAGCAATTATGGACTTTTGCATCAGAGGGCTGGGGAAACGTATTCTGAGAATAATTTTTACAATTATAAAATGCAAATAGAACAATATTTCGTGAGAGAAATTCCTAAATCATGCGACATTTCTTCTAGGTAAAACTTAGAAAAGTTTTGCCTCTTAATTGTGTGGTAAAGTCACTCTTTACCACAATGAGTACCTCCTTAAGATATCCCATGAACTAGGGAACCTTATTATCACTAGGTAGGTACTTGGAAGATGTAGGCTGGTAGGACTTCTGGGATGGAAGGTCATCTTGGTGAGGGTTCTTCAGGCAGGAAGGTCTTCTTGATGGACTGCTACTTCCTTGTTATATTACAAAGATAATATTTGTTAAATAACAAAGATTTCTTTGGAGTTATATATTTATTTTGACTGTTAACAGTTTCAAAGCAAATACAGAACTGATTTATTACAATAAATATCTCAGCTTTTATACCCGTCAATTCAAATCAGCTGACAAAATATTGCCTTCATTTTTAAAATGGCTGCTCCCATGATTCAAAATGGCTGCCTTCATATTCAAAATGGCTGCCTTTTGTTAACAAAATTTGAGTTGACAATAAGAAGATCAGAACATCAATATAGACATTATATACATCATATACATATCATTTATATACATAAAATTTATGATACTAGTATTCAATCTATTGTGTTGTGCTCATTTTCAATGCTAGGATATAAGAAAATGCAGTATGTGTGTATCAGAGTTCATGCATATTGATTTTTATTGAACTTTGCATTTGTCTCAACCATGACACTTTGGTTGAGTATGACTTCCGAATTAGCGGGAAGTTCTCGAGATCTGTTGGCGAACATACAAACATACAAACATACAAACAAGACACACCCCCCGTTTGAAAGTCAAATTAACTTCCTTAACGAGATTCAAGGTTTTTTTTGCGCTGATCACTAGCAACATTTCTCACTAAACTCAACTCACCATAATCACATGAGAATGGCCACATCCCGAAAACCGTGACAATTTTTGCTCCTAACTAAATGAAACCCCGTGAAATGCATACACAATATTATACTCCTCACTAGGACTCATAATACCTCACATTTAGGATAGAAGGATGGGGATTGGTTTGTACCATACAACATTCCATGCACATGACACTCACAAGATCACATACACAAATCCTAAAATGGATAATCCTATTAATCATGATGTTGTAAATATAACAACTTATACTAAATAATAATCATTTCATAATCAATAGGTAATAAATCATTATTAATAAATCAATAAGTACCTACGAAATCAGGTTGAAATGTAAACAATAATGGTAAAATAAAACGAAATAAATCTTAGACAAGAAAATTAAGATTTATAGGTACTTAAAATTAAATTTGTTAAGCATCAAAAAGAGTAGTAAGAAAAATATTTCAAAATCCTTGGGCAGAAAGTTTTTCAAACTTAATGAATAAGAACTGTACTATCTTAATCAACAATAAAACTTTTTAATACTTAAAGAATAGCAAAATAATAATATCTTCGTTAGAATTTTCATCGGAATTATGAAAAAAAATACCAATTTTTCTTTGTAAAAAAAATATGAGACTTTAAATATGAATTTTCAATCATTCCTTGATCTGAATAAAATGTTTTACTTGATTGAAATTCATATATAATTTTTAAAAAAAATCTGCTAAAAAAAATACTTGATTTTTTTCTTAGAATAAATATCGAATCACGCAACCTCGACACATTTTCTTTTTGGTAAACTTTTCAGGTAAGTTTTATAATGAATTGTACTTTTGAAAAGAAATTAAACTCAATAAAATTAAATTTGAGCATATGAAATAGAATAAAAATTAATCGCATTTCATTTGATTCTTATTTTAGGCATAAAATAGGCATATGAAAATGTGGCTTTTTACTAAAAAAAATCTCAATTTCCATAAAATAAGAATCAATTATTAATCATAATTTTTAACAACTGCCTGACTGATACAGCATGTTCTTCCAGGGGAGATTTATCTGACAGCCTGAACAAGACTCTTGCAGTCTTTCTCCCATCCTCAATCCTCGTCACTCGGCCCATCCGCAAACATCTCATCAGCGGATTGGTACTCGTAACCAGAACTATATCTCCGTCGGCTAGTGGCTCCGCCATCTCATCCTTCCACTTGGACATCCGTAATATCTTCGGTAGGATCTCCTGGCGGTAGGCAGTCCAAAACTGGGCAGACAAATCTTCTAACAACTTCAACCTGGAGGAAATTTGGTCCTCCGGTTTCATCGCCACATTGCACAACGGCTGGCGGTCAACATTTCCCAGCAGCTGGCCAGGGGTAATCAGCCGCCAATTCTCCACGTCGTTCGCAGCTTCTATCGTCAATGGTCTGCTATTCATCAACTTGCTAACCTCTGCCAACAGCACCAGGAGCTCGTTGAAATTAACAGAACTATTCACCAACTTCTTGGACAGCAATCTCTTGGTTAATCCCACCATTTTCTCAGCTTGCCCAATAAAATGGTGGGCTCGGGCCGGGATCTGAGACCAAGAAAACTCTACCTGGCTGCCCAACTTCTGCTCTAAAACCTTGCGAGCACCGGATAATTGTGTGCCCATGTCGCTTACTATGACCTTCGGCAGACAATGAACAGCCTCCAACTTGCGCAGGGACAACAGGATACTGCTGGTATCATACTTTTCCAAGGCATCTAACCATAACGCCCCTGAGAACCTGCAGACCACCACGAACACCCACACCTTCTTCGTTGCTGTCTGACTCCTCGTTTTGGCGGCAGCTCTCCTCGTAACCAGCAGACCCATCCGGTCGACTTGCACAGCTTCAAAAGGCCTGCTCGGGACCAACTTGTCAGGTAACACATCCTTCATGGTAGTACGACATTCCTTGGCCCTCTCAACACTGCAGGGCCAACACTTCTTCACTTCCATGATGGACAACCTCCTTGCCTTCACAATCCAGCACCAACGGCGGCTCTCAGCTAAAGTTCCACGGACACCAGAGTGAAGCTCAACATGCGCTTCTCTCATAAAAACAGCAGCTAACCAATTACCAGGCTCCAAAATTATTAAACCTGGCATGTCTTCAAATATCATTTTACGGCCACCAGTAATGGCGTCAATGACGGGCTCTCCACGACCAACCATTTTAAGAATTCTCATCTCCCTGGTCACATAATTTCCTCCGGGACCAACGACAGGCCAGGTCAATGATACTTCATGCACTAATGGATTCAATGACGCATAATTGCCTTTAGCGTCATTTATCCACTCATCCTGTTGGCTACATGACACAATGAAAAGTTCCGCCGCCGCCATAAAATTGTACAAAGACGGCTTGTACACAGAATCTGCGGCTGCTACATGACAACCAGCGGCTGTAGTCTTACCTTCTTGTCTGCTCTTTAGCTTCTTCAACCAGGTGTTCGCTACTTGCAGGACAGCTGCCATAATACGTTTGGCCTGTCCAAATGATCTCCTGTGCTTAAACCTAAAGACATCTTCAGCGGCTTCTCCGGCAACTTTCATTGAACATAACTTAACCATTTTGGTATTCAACTCCTCTGGTGGTAAATCCTGCTTGACTTGTTCGGCAGTTTTCACCGGCCACGCACTTTCATCCTGGTGCAACCATTCTGGGCCCAGTCTGTACCTGGAACCTGGTCCCAAATCTGATACCTTGCAGGTGCTTCTGGTGCCCAAATCTGCAACATTGTGTGTCCCCGGGACCTACCTCCAGTCATCCTTGTTGGTTGCAGATTGAATTTCTCCAATGCGATGAGAATTAAATGTGTTCAACTGTTGGAAACTATTTGTGATAAAACACACGATGAATCAGTAAAGTACATCACTCTGATAACATCAAAGGGCAGGGCATCTTTGATGGACTTTGACAACCTTGTGGACATCTGGCAACCCATCAATTCAAGGCGTGGAATTGATTCACACTTGACCGGCGCAACTCTTGACTTGGTGGCTAGCAGAAACGTTTCAAATCCTTGTTTAGTTGGCCACCTCAAATATGCCATACATGCATAAGCCTCTGATGACCCATCCGAAAACATCATCAAGGATGGAAGGCCAGTTGGTTCCTCCGGGACCACACAACGGTCAAACTCCAATTTAGCGACCTCAGCTCTGTCCTCCAGCGACTTAACAAGTTCATCCCGTAGACTTTTTGGAATGAAATCTTGCCAGCCCAAATTCAGCAAACATGTTTTCCGCAGGACAAGTTTAATTCTCAACAGAATAGGGCTGCAAAGCCCGATCGGGTCGAAGGTCTGGGCGGCGAACCTGTGGACCATCTTCTTTGTCAGATTCTCGTCCAAGGCGTCCTGGAGGTTGTACAAATCAGCATCCTCTTTCACCTTCTTTCCCTTGACTTTACCATCTTGGTTGACTCTTGTGGCGATGGATAACACATCGGTGGCTGGCTTCCATATCAGCCCAAGAACCTTGGTTGGCTGGCAATCATCTCCAGAATAAATGACTTGTTTGAAGGAAAAACTACCTTTGCCGATAATTCTGTCGGCTTCTTTCATCATCTCCTTGGCTTCTGGCACCGATCCTGCTCCCGAAATAACGTCATCTATGAAGCTGTGCTTCTCAAGCTTGACTGCAACTGGAATCTGAGGTAACTTGAAATCCTCATCAGGGTAGGTAGGTATTTGTGGCTCCTTCCATAATTCAGGTTTAGCAACAATTTCACTACCGTTTATCTGCCCCTCTCCATACATCTCCTTGACCTCTGCTTCACTCTTTCCGCCGAACAGGCGGGACGTCAACTTCAGGGCTGTAACTGCCAAATTTCCCGCAGCCAACTCGCCAAAATTCACAACTTTAGTCAGGTAAATTTCAAGTGGACCGTCTGGCGTCGGGGAAAATAAAACTCTCTTCATCTGGCTGTCGAACTCTGTGGCCAGGATGGAGTTATAAAACTTGGAAATATCCGCGGTTAAACCAACCTTGTAACCGCGGAAAAGCAACAAATGATAAAAAATCTTCTGCATTGGCGGCGGACCTCCCAGCATTATGTTATTAAAACTGGTACCTTTGAACGTCAGAGAACTATTTGCACACAATCTCATGGGTGTGGAACTTGAATCCTCCTTGAAAGCAACCACTATTGATGAACAAGACTTAGGCCCTTCATACTGCAATTCTTCAGGCGTGGCTTTTTTAAACACGCCTCTGGATATGGCGTCGTTGAATACCTCCACATACATTCCATAGGTACCTTCCTTGACCATCTTGGCACGATCCTTTTCAGCAATTTTGCGGGCTAAACTCTCATTGTAGGGTAAAGTGTGAGGATCTTCAATATAAGCATATTGACCTGTCCACTTGTTGGACTGCAAGTCTAGTGTTAAACCTGCCTCAATTATCCTCTGCCTCTCACGCTGGTCCCAGGTAGTGCCGTCGGCCATAGCCTTGCACTCTTGACAGGCAGTACATCCTGGACAAAGTGCCTGCGGCTGTACGCCAAACGATTCAGACGTCAGAAAGTCTGGCAAGGTGCCTCCACTGACACTGACAGCCTTATATGCCGACTTTTGATCTCCAGCTCCACCGTCAGCACTCGTACAGATAAAACCACTACCAAAAATGGTTCGCCACAACATAGACTGGCCCACTTTCTGGTAGGTTGATGGAAACACGTCAGGATGTGTATTTCCAATGATGATATCTAAGCCTCCACTAATATATGTAAATCTTTCTGGCGGCATTTTAAATATCTCGGCGGCAGTTTCGGGGTGGACCGAGCGCATCTCGTTGGCCCCGCCGAGGGTAGGCATGACAGCTGCCTCAAACTCCCTCAAATTGCCGTCCCTATCCTTCAGATAAAACACAACATTGCGGCAGGAAGACTCACTGCCGTCAGCTACAGAAATAGTTGTATATCTGCCGGTAGATTTCAGCTTCAACTTGTTGGATAACTTCTCAGACACAAGTGGCAAATTTGCACCAGAGTCAAACATGACAGTGGCGTGGCAGGTGCCGCCGCCAGGTGCTACAACAGGAACTAACTGAAGTAAGAAGGTACAGGGGCTGGGTGCAGAACTTGACTTGTAGACTGTATTCACACCAGCACTAGCCTCATGGAGCAACCTAGAATGATATCTGTCGCAATTATTGGTGCCACAAACACCAAGCTTATCCGATTTATTACACTTGTCAGCAGCATGGCCGTCACACAGGCAGAGTTCACATAACTTCTTCTGCTGGACAACTTTCTTTCGGTCAACCACATCCATCTTCTTAAACGTGAGGCAACGGAAAATCGGGTGTTTCTCCTTGCAGCTCTCCACAGGACATGCACTGTTCCACTTGGAAGCCTTGTCCTTTCCAGCCTTTCCATTCTTATTGTCGCTGCGGCCAGATACTTGCGCGGCGGCAGCTCTGTCACGATTTCTCTTGCCGGCGCTAGTGTCATAGGACATATCACCGGCCAACATTGCTCCCCTGGTCCTCTCCAGCAGTTCTACAATCTTCTGGATGTTTGGTTGGTTCATGCTACCTAGCTCCATCATAATTTTCTCTCTCAAATTTTCAGGGCACTTGTCTTTGAAAATATGAATAAGAGTTAGGTGGTTGTAAT
Organism: Acartia tonsa; assembly: GCF_053477335.1. NCBI lineage: Eukaryota > Metazoa > Arthropoda > Copepoda > Calanoida > Acartiidae > Acartia > Acartia tonsa. Next base: position 31,587,351 of record NC_137262.1, on the reverse strand, counting down.
CCTTAGCTGCAGAACCAACGATGGCTTCTACTTCCTGCATCATGCTCTTGAAGGTAGCAATTGCACTAACCTCTAGCCTTTCACTGCCAATAGCGATAGCTCGCTCAATTTTCTGCTTTTTGGTTAGTGGCATATTGATTCACTAGGTACTTATTTCACAGAAAAAATTGTCACAGTTTATTGCATCAAAAATCACAGGATGCTATTGATCTCTTGATGAATGCTAACGCCTATTCATCAGATACTTTGAAATTGTCTCAACCATGACACTTTGGTTGAGTATGACTTCCGAATTAGCGGGAAGTTCTCGAGATCTGTTGGCGAACATACAAACCCCCAATACCAGGAACCATCAAGTTTCAACAGCAGGTTTGATTATAGATTTATTGATGAAATTATTTCAAAGTCCTGAAATTACAAAATCAATTAGTTCATAATTCCAGTTGTTTATAACCACGTAATCTTAATTGCTTTTTAAAAATCATTTTTCTCTACGGTTAAGAATCTTTGGAAACTTTGGCTTTAAAGGAAAATTATTTGGTTTAATAAATCATTGTTAAATGCAAAAATAAAGGCACATAAAAAATACTAAAACATATATTAATCATTATTAAGTTTCATGTTTAGCTGGCTAAAGCCTTTTTTAAAACTACATATAATCGTCCTATACACCATTCTTCTTAATAAAATTAACAAATTCTACCTGAAGTTCTTATGGTTTCAAATCCCTGGTATACTAGGGTCGTTCACGCACTATGAGACCAATGATAGGCCCAATTTTGTTCTCCGAAATCTTCACACACTCATATCTCATTCAAAAGTAACGAACGTGCGCATCAAAATATATAAACAATCCATACCGCGTCACTTTATGAAAGGAAAGTCAAAAAAGACGACATTTGCGCTTAATTCTAGGATAATGATAAGGAATTAATTTCGAACTTGATAAACACAAAGCTTCCTCGAAAAGAGGTTAAGACAGCATTTTTACAATAGAGAATGTGAAGAGTATTAAGGTTATATTGCACCTTTATACATAGTTTTGTAATCACACAAGTTTTGTTCTTTGACCACAAAGGTATACTAAGTTCTTCAATCACAAAGATAAGTCTTTAACCATAAAGGTCACTTCAATTGACCACTAAGGTCTTTGCACAAAACCACAAAGGTTTGTCCTGGACCACAAAGGTCCCTTGATCAACCACTAAGATTCATCCTTGACCACAAAGGTCCAGTCTTCCACAAAGGTCCAATATATATGTCCTGGACCACAAAGGTCCCTTGATCAACCACTAAGATTCATCCTTGACCACAAAGGTCCAGTCTATCACAAAGATCCAATATATATGTCTTGGACCACAAAGGTCCCTTGATCAACCACTAAGATTCAGCCTTGACCACAAAGGTATTACTTAATCAATCTCTATAATATAGTTAACCACCAAGGTTTATTTTATCACAAAACCACCAAGGGTAAACATTAACATAGTATTCAAGCTTGGCAAATATAACTAACTTTTTATATTGCCTTGCTTAATACTCCACTATATAATCTCAATTGTTTAATATCTTGATAACACAAATTTGTTTATTTATATGTGTCATGATTCATAGATTCTAAACAAGGACGCTTTACAACAATTGGCCAAGGCATTCTTTATGTAACGCGTACGACATAGTAACAGAAAATCAAAACAACAAAGATTTATAATCTTGTATATTATCCTTTTCATCCGCGTTCTTTTAGTTTATAACGCCTGACATAATAGCAGTAAGTATGTTTTTAATGTCTTGTGTAAGATGCGTTGTAGTCTAGAAAATCATTCCGAACAATATTAAATCCTTTTTACTCTCTTTGGGTAAAACATCTGACATAGTAGCTGTATATTTTCCAAAATGATTTCCCTGTCTCTGGTTTTGCATGTGAAATTTTGCACGGCTAAATCTAATTTGCAACGGTCACAAATTGTTCGCAGAAATTGAAAGTAAAACAAATGAAGGTTTTTATTTTACTTTTACTATTTGCAAAAAAAAACATTTTGTGTCTCTTTTTGATTTTAGATTTTGAAAATTTTGATTAATTTTGCTTTTGTTATGAATTGTTGTGTTTTATTAGAAGAAGGAAATTTAAGCATTTTGTACCTCAAAAAAATTGACTAAAAGGCACCCTAAAAGCAGTCTAGTCGCCAATATTATAAATTTTGGCTAGAGGAAAGTATAAAAGTTAGTTTAATGCCTTGAAGCAACACTTTATATTTTTTGGGACGTATATACGTTGATACGGAAAGTGTCATGTTGGACGTCATAAAAATACGTCTAAATCCACCTCTTTTTTAGGAGTTTCTTTTCCCACTTCTCCTTTGATCCTTCCTTTTTAGGCGTATTTTTATGACGTCATACATGACACTTTTCGTATATACCAAACATACACTTTTTGTATAGCAGCTACACTACTAAAAATACGGGTAGCGCTTATAATAATTAAATATATCTGAGCATTTTTTAATTTAGTTTTGTTGTTTGACCATGACCTTAGGTAGGTTCTATAGCCCATATAACTGAAGAATAACAATAAAAAAGTAGAGCAGACAACCCTTTAATTCTATTGTGATTATGAAGTACGTTATTGTTTCAGGAACAATCTAGTGTAGGAAAAATGATGGATAGTAGCAAGAAAAGAAATAGAGGTATCCGGTCAAAATTCAGTAATAAACAGAGATAAACAATCTAACACATATTTAATGTATGTTTCATTGACAGTTGACCGCGAGTACGTAAATGAATATATTAATAGTTATTCTAAATAAAAAAGGTTTCTAAAAGTACTATATTTTTGCATCAGTGGACATTTGAGAAAATAAGTTGTGGATGAAAGAAAAAAATTAAATAAGGCAGGCATGATTTAAGAATATAATTATTAAGGCGTTTTTTATATTATATAGAAAATCATAAACAAAATGTGTATTTAATTATTAGATAGAACCTTATTGATGAAATACATATCTCCCTCCTTCAAAACAACTTTTATTTTCTATGGCGTTCGTCCAAGAAATACCTATTTTAAGATTTGTATGGTTATATTTTTGGGTTTAATTTCATAATTGATTTACATTTTAATTTCAAGAGATTATTAGGCATGACTAATTTCAAAGAAAATTTTAAATCTTGAAACATAATTGGAGCATCAATTAAAGCAATACAGTCGGCAGTTGTGGCAATCCGCAGCAGCCCAAAGTTTTAGACACGCCGCAGCCGGTTTCACTGTGATTTTGCTATTCAGCCGTCATAAGGCGCAAAAATTCGCAATAATTTTTATTTATTTTCAGTTGTCGTCAATAGGAAAAAAATTCAAAGTCGAGTTAGATAAAAAAATTAATGGCTGCTGTTTTTATGATTTTATATATCAAATCATTAATTAGGCTTGATTTAGAGGTACAACTTTAATATTGTAAAACTAACAATATAAGTGACTTACTACTAATTTCTGACTGTATTATATATTTTAAGGAAAACGAGATTTTAAAAAAATGATTCTATTTAAAGACATACTTCAATGCGTTTATTTCAAACGAAATGATACATCAAAAATGAACAATAATGCCTAAAAGAAACATAATAACCGCGCTATTCTTATTTGATTTGAAAAACAAAATTAAGACTTTTAAATTGCACATTAGCCCCGCCTCTTTAATGACCTCTCTAGATTGATTTATAGCATTCCATCAATAATCTGATGTCTATACCAAGTGTCTCTTGGCTTCGAGGGGGTGGGCACCACCTGAGGGGGGAGGGGGCGGTCCCAAGAAAAAATTAGGAATGCTTGTGACAAAGTATCGGCAATATTGACCACTCATACACCGGGGACTATAATACAAATTATCCACGGGTAATCTAGGAAGTTGGATATTTTAATATAAAGACAATTTTTGTGGATTTTTTAGGCCAGGCAAATTCTTCATATTTCATGCTTTAAATTGCGGAGTTTTTAGAAATTATTATTTTGGATTCCTTGAATACCAATAAATCGGCTTAACATTTTAATAATTTTTGGAACATTTTCACATAAAATTTTACAGATATTAACATCAATTTTACACAATATAAGTTCTATCCTTCTTTTCTTGAAAATATCTTAAAAACAATTATAGTTACTTTTTTATTGTTAGCATAAGGTCGAACGTGTAAAAACGATAGACTTTTAACGGACGAATTATATTGATATTCCATTGGCATATCTCTTTATTAATATACGTTCTGATTAAAATTTTTACCTTACGGAAGACTTAAAGGCAAATTTTTTTTAAGGAGCTCTATTAGTTTAAACTAGAGTTCAATCATTGTAAGCTATTCAATATTAGAGAATTCATAACTTATGGATCACATTTCTTTTATGGAAGTAAACATTTCTAATTCACTCTATTGTACCACCTTATACAACTATGAACAATCTACCAAAACTCTGATGTTAACATAACTCCATGTGATAAATATCCCCGTTGATGTCCATCAAACCTGATATCAAAATTCCAATTTGATACTACAGACTTCAAGCCTAAGGCACTTGATACATTGGATTAATTAATAATGGATTAAGTTTTTCAAATTTTGCATTTTTAGTAATATATTGGCAACTAGCAGCTACTAATATAGAGGTCTCTAGAGGCACTTAAAGTGGGGGGGGGGATGACGACTCCCCAACTTGTAAACCTTCCCAGGACCTATGTAAAGTTACTCTGTAAAAGAGAACCATATTGGTTCAGCAGCAAATCATTTGGCACACACAGGCAGAGAGACACAGATCATGTCACTTTGATATGGCAATTATTCGTAACAAAATTACAACAATTAAAACTCTTCCATTTATTAAATCTTATCCATAAGTTTATTGATCCATTCTCCTTAAAAACACACACGCATTCTAGCATCATATACATTAGTTATACACGCTTCACTATCCTAATATGATTACTTACATCTGTAGAAGCTTAAGATCTTATAAACTGCTCAATAGATCTAGAAAAGCCGTTGCAAGAAGTGTTTTATGCCATACATAAGGAGATTTTGTAGGTTTCTTCAAAAATTTGCTCAAAAAGAGTAATTTACTAAAATGTAAAGTGTTCATTAGAATAGTAAAATTTATTTCATCAATATTATGTAGATTTATAGTACAAAACAGAAAATTGTGAATTGTTGTATATAGGCACAGCTCTTTGTTTTAATGCAAGTTATTTTTATGATGATTATCTGAGACATGTGATACATGTAATATCAAGAGTTACTACACTCCAACTAATTTTAGCTAAATAAAAATGTATTACATTTTTGGTCCTTAATATGCTTTTAAGTCAATTATTACTTGGATCATACACTAGATTTTGATGTACTCTAATAAAGTGAAACTAGCAGCGGGCTAGAATAAAGATTCCCCCTTTACATGCTCTTTACCCCACACCCTTCCATCTTACTGTATGAACGAACTGACCTATAAACGAGTTCCATGTCAGTAAGCAAAATTTACGACAATTTTTCTCCTGTCCACTAATATCAACGTATATTCTATAGTCTTTTTAATAAAGCTATTAGATATAATAGACAAAACAATAATATCTATAATTAAAAGTAAAATTTTAACAAACTAAACAAACTTCTTTATCTTTAAATCTTCTATATTTTTTACTTGAGTTTATCTTAGTTCATTTGTTGTTTATAAAGAGTGTCTGAATTTTGATAGGGGGGGATAGAGTATGTATATATCAATTAAATTGAGGATTAAGCTTGTTACAGAGGTCAAAATCAGGGAGGCAGGGTTGATTAATGCTAGATTATTTATTCTTCTCCAAAATATTTGTAAATTTACCTGCTACTGTAATCATTCCATTAGAAGGTGATTCGTTCTAATCTCGACCCAAACCTCGCCATAACTAAAGACTTTGAAAGTTGTATCTTCTACTGCTATGTTGTATGAGCGAAATTAGTAGAAAAAGTACGGGGAGTGCCTTGGTCTAAAAACAGACATTACTTATTATCATACGCAATTAAGAATTCCACACAATGGTTATGCTATCAAAGAGTTGGTTGTCTGCTTTAGTTTTGATGTTAGTGCCTCGGGATCTACTATAAAGGTCTAATAACAGTATTCAGAGATGTCTAAGGCAGAAAGTTAAATATTATTTGGATACAAGATTAATTAATATTCTACTAACCTATCCCTGTAGCTCTGGCTTATAAGACAGACATACATGTCATAAAGTTACATACCTAACAATTAAACATTCTTATTACACTATTATTTAACCTAAGATAAAACTTTCCTTTTGATATTAAAGATTTTAGTCAAACTTTAAATTTGTGAAGTAAAATTTTGATGATTTTTTAAGGAAACAGCTTATAGTGTCCAATAAATATGACGTCATACAATACAAATGACCAATAATATGCCAGCATACATTTTACCATTAGTCAATTACAATGTATACTGTATTATAATTGGTCATTTGTAATATAAGACGTCATATTTCATATGCACTATAAGCTGCTTCTTTTCGGTTGCATTTAAAAAATTTAAAAAACAGAAAAACTGTAATCTGTGTTTTAATCTAAGCTGTTTTGGATAATTCAGGCAAAATAGTTGATATACTAAATATACAGAGGCCATATTCCTTCATGAAAAATTATGTTATTGCTATTTGAAAAAAAACTATATATGTATATCATAACGCTATTTGATAAGGTTAATACTTTAATACTTTGAGTAGTTCTATAGCTATTTTAAAATCAATATTACATCAATTCAGTCAGCTACCACATGATTAAAGTGTACTGTAATATTCGATTATTTGAAGACTTTAAGACAAAGGTTGTGTGATATAAACCATTTGTTTTCTAACTCATAACTCACGGTTATATTGATGAAAATATAAAACATGTATAGCTCTCTTGTTTGGCGGGTTAAAACAGCAAAAATATGCTGTATGTTTGACATCTTTTTACATTTTATATTCTTTTGTGTGTTTTTCATATTTCTTTATGCAAGCAAAGGAAAAAATTATTTCTTGACTTTTACCGTCGTTCATTGCCAAGAAAATGTACATTTTTTTGTATTATAGCATGCTGTAATTGTTATCAGTTAAAGTCTAAAACTGTTCTTTGGAATGTAAAGGGAGAGGAAAAATATATTTTTGTGATGACTTTAAGGATATTAAATCGTCCTTGTTTTATAAATTAACATTGTTCTTTTATCAGTAAAAAAGCTTTTTGTATTAAATATATTATTTTGGAATATATTACAATAAATTAAATTGAACTTTTGGGGAAAATTCTTGACTGTTTTGAGTCTAACATTTGTTCAATTGGTGTCATTTTTAAAAGGCCTTAAGTTGGCTAAGAAACTTAAAAGCATATTAAAAATAATTTGATTTTTCTTGCGAAGTCTTTAAACAAAAAAGGTCTTTTCATTTCCCGGTTCTATGCTCGTTGGTTATTTACGGAGACTGGGAAAATTAATCTAAAAACAGGTCATTCAAGAAAAGTAAATGTTTTTAGAATAAGATTTTCAATAAAAAAAAATGAATAAAAAATAGTTAATTATCTAATCATATTATATTTCCGTTGATATGAATAAAAACCAGTTTTGTTAGCCCGTAGGGCCGAAGGTCCGGACTTACAAAACGGGTATTCATTATAAAATTTATATTTCAATATTAGAACTGCTTCTAATCCAACGGATAATACTCGGTTTCGAAGCCATACTGGAAATAGTTTTATTATAAGGCACCATATCCCTGTTTCATATTATTTTAGTGAACATAACCATAGCCAACAATTTTAGTTTTTATTATCCATAGCTTTAATCTTAAACACTCCCTACACATGTATTAAATGTATTCTGCAAATTATATGAAAAAGTTTTTTTTAGCAAATCCTTTCATAAAAGTAACAGAATCTGTGTCTGTCTATCTGTATCGAAGAATCTAGCTAACCGCTGAACTGATATTGTTCTCCTTTACACTGTAGCTTCTTATGGGTCCTGGGAAGGTATATAACTACTTTAAATTATGACCACCCGCTCTAGAGAAATCGCAAAAAGAAAAATAAGATCCAATTAAAAATTTTTTTTCTTTTCAAAATTAAAATTGTATGTCGGGGGAATTAATTCCTACATTTTTCTCTCAGTGTTTTTTATGACTCTATCTCTTATAGTTTGTATCTATCTATTTTTGTTTTATTTCAGTCCTATGTTCTTTTTCTAACTCTCTCTATCTACATCATTATCTATTATTGTATACGTTACTCTCTCTCTCTCTCTCTCTCTTAATCTATTTGTTTCTCTTTCACTAATATTTCCTCTCTATTTCTTTTACTTTTTCTTTCTTTCTCTATTTTATCATGTTTTTTTTGTATAAATGTTGAAACACTTTTATATATTGTTAGGCCTGATAATCAAGGCCAAGGCTCTAAAAAGAGCTTTTAAAGGGTTTTAAAAATATTTGCATCCTAAGGTTTTATGTTTCAATGACATGCACTCAAATTTTAAAAGCAACAATATCATTAAATTGTGCATTTCTGTCCAAATTCATTCATTTTAAACATATACATCTACATTTATCAACATTGATTGTTTAGCTTCTAATAGTGAAAACATCAATAATAGTTAATTATCGCATAGTGTTATAGACAGCTTTCTTTTGCTAAAAAATTATACGATTAAAACCAATTTTGTGAATTATATTTTAATATAAATAAATAATAAACGATGCTATACATTTCAGTATGGTTGAGAACCTGATCTAATCTTGTAGAAATAAGCATATTGAAAAAAACGTTTATATTGCTCAAAATTACCAAAAGGCTAATTAAATCATAACGCATATACAATTAATTTGTTTAAACCAATTAATTAACATATATACAATCATAATCAAAGCCATAAAACTGTCAGAACAAACATAAGCAAAGTGGCCAATATTAATCCAATAAAAAATAATTAACTTTGTCAAAATTAATCTTTTTATGACCTGCCATAAAAAGTACATAAGACTTTGCATAAACCTTTTAGTATGACCTCTGTTTTTAAAAAATAGTCTGATATATTTATGATTTTATTACCAGCCCCGCCCCCCTTTTTGTCTTTTGAGCAAGCCGCCGTATAAACGCGACGACCACCGAGCTAATGACTGTTATTTCACCGCCTACGTAAAAAATTAAGGACCCGTTGGGCCACGCCCCCTTCCAGCCGTTAACCCTGTAATCATAAGAGTTACCGCGCGCATGTCTAGGGTTATATTTATATTAGGGGGCGGAGTTGGGGGGAATGAAAGAAGACGGGGGTGGGATATTTACGGGGGGGGGGGGGTTAAAATTGGGCAAAGGTGCCGCGTAATATGATTAATGAGCATTCAAAATCAGGGGTATGCCATGTATGAGCACTGGCTCGCGTCTCTGAAAAGCGGTTGTTTTTGGCTAATTGCGGCACATGTGTAATGGCCCAAGATGGCTCCTGTGTCAGATGAGAGGCGTGGCCGTGCGGGCCATCTATCTTGACCGCTTTTGTAACAATTATTTGACCGCTGGCTACTCTCTCTTTTGGTTTATATTCTATTATTAGGAACACACGTGCAACTTGGGGTTAAGTTTGTTTTGAATTTTTACAAAGAAATTCTGCCGAAACCTTTACTATTTCGGGTCATTTGAACAATCTAAATTCAACCACCTTAAAATGTAGATACTTTTAAGGTTAATATTTTCTTAATATCTGCAATTAATTCTCGTTTAAAATGGTTGTCTTTTTTACATATTTTCTTTAGGCATAAAATTATTAATTTGGATCTACTGCAGTTCACGGTAAAATATTGCTGGTAACGAATATTGCTAAAAATCTATGAATTTTAAAGGCTGCTTGCTGCCAAACGGCTGAACGTACAGATCATGTACGCACACTGTTTTAAGCAGCATAAGAAGGCCTACAAATAATCTGGAATAGCCATAAATCAATAATGCATAATTATCTCGCAGTGCAGAGAAAAGCGCAAAAAAGGCCTATTTTACGAGTTTTTTTCTTCGGTGAAGCTTTCCCTGTGCATCATTGGATCTTGGCTATTCCAGATTATTTGTAGGCCTTCTTATATTGCAAAAAATGGTGTGCAGGTATGATCTATACGTTCAGCCGTTTGGCAGCTAGCAGCATTTAAAATTCATAGATTTTTGGCAATATTCGTTACCAGCAATATTTTACCGTGAACTGCAGTAGATCCATTAATTTTACTAACTGAATAAATAATCTTAATGTAACTTTAACGAAAAGTAAAAAGGTATCGTATTTATTAAACAAATAGAAAAATAACTTTATATCATCATCACAGGAAAATAGTAGTAAGTTTTTTTAGCAAATAATATCGATTAATTATAAACCATATTATGATATTAACTAGCAACATAAATAATTGTGAATCATAAAAGAGTCAGTAGTTTATGTGCTAAATAATCTGATATCTATATTATATGATATTCCATATAGTACATGCTATAAAACGATCTAAATTAAAAATTTATTTGGTTATAAATATTTATATATAATTTTATGATTATGTCTTACTATACATATATGACATTGACCAATAAAAACTACAATAAATATTTTGAAAATTATAAAAATGACCTAATTTTAAAGAAGTAGTATGATTTCTTAATTCTATTTTATAATTTCAAAATTTTGGAAATAAAATTCTATAGATTTACTTACAAAAAATAAAAATTCTTTAATATAAATTAATGACCAAAAATGACCAAATGACCAAATTAAAGACTATGTAGTGAACCCAAAAATATGTATCCTATAGCCTTTTTTACCACCCAAGAGAATAAAAGGATATTTAGTATTTTAACAAAACTTTTTGAAACTATTCTTAAAATTGAAATTAAATCATATTTTTTTTATATAAATTGTCAATATTATGCAAATATGTATAAGTATGTAGTTTTAATATCATAGTTATACTTAACTTATCATTTCAATTTAAGTATGTGTAATGTCATTATCACATTAGATGTTATGTCAGCTATTTATATTATTTTATATCAAGGACATCTGATATCCAACTACTTTTGAATTTTGTTGTTTTGTCTGTAACCATTTTGATTCCAGGTAAATACTCTGGCTCCTGCTGATACAAAGACATATGATGGATACACTACAAAGAACTTTTGCCTTTCAGGGATAAAGGACGAGCTTCCTAAAATTGAAACGTGTATGAAAATCAGGAAGTAAGGAGAAATTGGGCTAAAAAAATAATACTGGTCCCCAGAATTTTATAAACATTTGTAGGCATTAAAACTTTAAGAGGGTTTATGAAATGTTGATTGGAATGTACAAAACTTCAGCGGCCTGACTATTCCACAAATAGGACATTGTCTTATCCCTTAGGATACCTTATTAACAAGGTAAAGTAATATTAGCTCTGTATCTTTACTACTAGCCCCCCCCCCCCCAGGTAGATCTTATATCATTATATGGCACTTTCTTTGTTATTGATAATCATTTCATTCCATTCCTTCATTAAGAAAACCATATTTTATGAATTCAATTTTAATGAAATGAAATGTCACACAGTAAGACACTAAAAAGTAGCCTTTCTTTTAGTTTTTATATTCATACAAAACATTAAAATCATTATCAAATTAGATGAATTAACTTAGAAAAATGGATTTATGATTACTAGGATCTTACAACCGATTTTAACATAAAAGAAAATCTGTTAGCGGGCTAAAATCCCCTCCCCTTCTACTGGATGAACGAACTGACCAATTAATGACTGGGGGAAAAACATCCTAAATTGACGGAAATTTACACGAATATTCTACATTCTTATTAAATATGGAAGTTATAGAAATGATCCTTTTTATTAAAAACTGGGGAAAATGTAGTTCTAAGAAGTGAAATAAATTCTTCTATTCTTCTACAACAAGGCATTAGAATGATTAAGTTAGAAGTAATCTCAAATATTAGGTATTTAAAGATGCTCTTGTATGATAAATTACTTTGATTTTCACAATATTAACTTTATTACATTTTGTTTCTCTTAAACTAAATGACAAATTGAATTTTTAGTATCTTCATATTGGCTTGTTAATACCTCGACAAATCTTATTATGTGAAAGTATCCAGAATACCTCCATTAATTTGGCCCATGTGTTATAACAAGTGTCTATGAAATAAAAATAAATTCACGATGGTAGTAAATTCCACACCATAATAAAGTTATACCAGTCAAAAATTAAATAAGTGTTTCTTCAAAGACGTTTAACAACGCAATATAGCATAATTAATTTTTTTAATACATTAAATTGCTATAATTTCATCACCAAAAAGGTTTTTAATCATTGTAATCATAACTAACGGTTCTACAAAGTCACGGAGATATCTAGGGCAAAACAGATTTTAGAAGTTTTTTTTAGCTATTTATAAGCAGACATTTAAGATTTAGTTAAAACACCTTGAAAATAGAGACACGTATTTTTGACACTTTTACAACTTTAGACGATTTTTAAGGAGATTTATTTAAATTGTATCACAATAAATTTCTGATATATACTAGATATTTAATGTACTGTGATGGCTTTGTTTCTTTTTGTCCTCAGAAACATACATTTTATTACATCTGTGCATGTGATATTATTATTAGGTTCGTATCAGGAATAAAATATTAAGTAAAATTTAAATGAAATAATTTGGTAGATTTTTTCATTCAAAATAGAAATTGAAATAATCATATTTTAAATTTACGCAAGAATAATTATTTTCGAATCGTATTATAAACAGCTTTCCGCGAATATCAAAATTTAACATAATAAGATTGAAACTAGTTTTGTTGGCCCTAATGGGCCGAAAGGGCTAGCAAAACTAGTATTAGTTGAATGATTTTTATTTCAATACATGTGGAAAATTGTCTTTAATACATGACTTTTCAGTATGTATGAGAACCGGTTCTAATCCAGTGGTTCAAAGCCATACCGGAAAGATAATTATGTTCATAAGCAGCGCAGCAAAAAAGGTTTGCTGTTTCACAATAGTGAAGTAGACAATAATTTGTATATTATGTTTTTTTAAGGACGGCCAGACCCAAATTTTAAAGCAATACTATTGAAGTACTTTAGACAACTGTTTTAGATTCATCAAACTATTAATTTGATTATTCCTCTATACCTGTTGATATTATTAGGTTATAATCCTGTAACATATTTACTACTGCATTGCGTCTAGGGCCTCCAGATTGGAATGCATATATATGTATATATATCTAAATAGAAATATTTAACAATTTATGACTTTTATTGGTTTTATTGCATATCAAACTAGGATGACAACATATCTAGAAGGGAAGCTTACACCAGAAAGAAATTAAAAAGACAGATTCCTGGAATAAAGAATAGTTATTTCTCGCATCGTATTATAAACAGCTTTCCGCGGATATAGAATGTTGTACAATTATAAGATTAAAACCATTTTTTTAGCCGAGGTGCCGAAGGCACGGGCTAAAAAATTGGTTTTATTTTTATGATTGTACATTTTTATATTCGTAGAAAGCTGGATATAATATGATGCTAGACATATTTTTTTCGTATGGATGAGAACCGGTTCCTATCCACCGGATTAAAATGAATACGAGAATAGTTATTTCTCGTATCGTATTATAAACGGCTTTCCGCGGATATAGAATGTACAATTATAAGATTAAAACTAGTTTTTTTAGCCCCGAGGTTCCGGAGGCACCGGCTAAAAAAACTGGTTTTAATCTTATGATTGTACATTTCTATATTCGTAGAAAACTGGATATAATACGATGCTAGACATAGTTTTTTCGTATGGATGAGAACCGGTTCCTATCCACCGGAATGAATGAATACGAGAAAAAGTATTTTACTTTCAGCTTTGAGACAAACATGTTTGATAGTGTAAAATGATATGAACAAATGTTGCAAAAGATCTATTACACTGCTGAAATGTCTATAAACTTTTGAAGTGCTTCGTATAAGACAGTCAAATAAAAATTTATAACTTAATATATTTAATTTTAATAAAGTAATTTTAACCGTGTATATTTATTTTGATAAACTCATTAAAAATAATTCGTTAATGAACCTTATTGAAAATAGAATAAACCACAAAAAATAATAATTTTGTTTTCAATATATTTTCAATTTACAGTATAGACTAAGTTATTAGTGCCTACAAATAAATTTCAACTTGTTTTGATGCATATCTACAAAGAAAAACAGATTTACACAGACATTATCACCAGGGAGGGAGGGGGGGGGGGACATTGGGCTGTTTATTACACTAGTCCCCAAAGTTTTGTAATAACGTTTACTTTTTGTTGGCTCAACAACTTTGGGGACTTTTTTTGGAATTTTGATTGGTTGGTGTATAAAGTTGAGTATCCAAACGTTTCAACCACTACATTTAATCTACAGAGGGGTAATTTTGTGTATCATCATTGGTGATGTACATCAATCTAACAGTCATTGTCTTATCCCCTCAGATCCCTGCATCATCACTGTATTTTAATTTATAAGTTTGATTTATAGACATATTTACATCAATTATGGCAATATTAATGCTTGGAATGTTCACATAAAACTCCAAAAAAAATAACTTTTAAAATTCAATTATAATATCAAAAGAAGAAAGGTAAAAGGAGACTTAAATCTTAAATCAAATTACTTTTAGGTAAAGATTTTCACAAATATAAAACATAAAAATCTGAATAGTTAGTATTACATTAAATTTATATGGACTTTTTTCTGTTTTGTAAAAGCATCCAAATATGATATTTGTGAAAGTAAGCCAAACTGGTGCTTTCTCTCTTTCTTCTCCCTCTTCCCCTCTCTCTCTCTTTCTCAACTTAACCACATAACCCCCCCCCCCCCCTCCCTGTATCCATTAAAGTTCAAGTCAAAAATTTATTTTAAAAAACAATCATCAAATGACAAAATAAGCCCATCAGAGAAAGTTAAAAACAACAAATTTGGTTTCATAAATCTATAAAAAGTATTGTTACATTAGATTTTAAGGCTTAATTTGATTGTTATGAGAGTGATATAATGACCCTCTAACTCGTCCCAATTGAGGTTGACCGCTCGGGCTAATTAGCGTGGCTATTATGGCAGTGATTGTGTCTGTATGTGACTGTCTGACCGCTGCGGTACGGCGCATGACTTATCAGTAGTAACATCTGTTTGATGTCATTTCATGTCATACTGAGACTTTAAAGGAGTGGTTTAACCGGCTGCGTAGATAGGGACAATTTTTTTGTAAATAAATAGGTAGAAAACAACAATATAGAAATAAAAATAGAAATAAAATCAATATTAAGGTATTCTAGTTTGAAAGAGAAAAATATTATTGTTATATGTATTCCTATCATAGATAGGCTACCTACAAATTCAGACCTAATTTACTTATAAAAAATATAAATATAAATAATACAAGGCTAACCTATGTAAATAGGGTTGGAATTTGAAAAGATACCAGAAACTCTCTTTTAAATGCTTTAAAGTCTAAATAAACAAATAAATTAAAATAGAAAAAAAATACTTTAAACCAAAAAGAACGATTTATTTTTTAGATTACTTGTTCCTATCGCTGTATTGTTTGGGGACAAGTGCGCTGACCGCAAAAAAAAACTCCTGGGGGGAGGGGAATGCCTTTACGCAAGTCAATAATAATCCCGTAATGACAACACATTAAAAATTACTTTTGTATATAGCGAAGCTACTCTATAACATAGTCATATCAGTAAGTTCGTTCCATGGCAAAGAAAGACTAAAAAAGATCAATGTTAATTTTATTGTTTTCTCGAAATTTTTTAATAAATTGTCATAGTTGTGCTACTCATAAACTTAAACTTCCTTGATATTGTAGTCTCTTTTTTTAAATTTTATGCAATTTTATGGATTTTGACCTTTAGCGTACACACGCGCAAATCAGGGAGGGAGAGGGCATTGTCCCCAAAGTTTTGTAATAGCGTTTTTCTATTCGTTGTCTTAAACCTTTGGAGATTTTTTATTCAATTTTGATATGTTGGTTCATTAAGTTGAATGTTCAACTACAAATTGTTACTACATAATGGGTAATTTTGTGTATCATCATTAGGGATGTAGATAAATTTATCGTCCATTGTCTTATGCCTTTAGATCCCTACGCGCAAATACACATAACAACTTTTAACTTTTTGTGTAAGACAATTTCGTGCTGAAATAATAGTAATTCACTACAGATTTTTTATCCATCCCCGCCCCTCTATTTATCTACAATTGACCCTTGGTTACCCCTCCCTTCCTCCTGGTTTAAAAAGTGTAGCTTTTGCATGATTAGGGTTCTAGCTGCAACGCCACTAGAGGCATCTCAGAAGCTACATTGTAAAGGAGAGCCATATCGGTTCAGTGGTTAGCGAGATCCTTCGGTACACACAAACAGACACACACAGATCCTTTTATTTTATTTTAAGAAAGTGCGTCTCTTCGTTAATTATAACGTATTTTAAGGTATGAAAGAATTGTCTAGACGATATAAAACTTGTTCTAAGAGTTTGATTTTCTTTAACTATTTGATCACAAAAGTTATTATGTCCATAATAAATTTATGAGCTTTGTAATTAACACTGGATGTTGTCATCCTTGTTGTTATATTATTTTTTGGTTATATATTGAAAACAATGGGTGATTTGGAAAGAGATGCGAGGGTTGATATGTATGTAAACACGATGAAATTCAATTCGTGTTTGGAATTCCAAGTTTTTGTCTGCCAACAGGCAGGGAGGAAGGGGACATTGAACTGTTTATTACACTAGTCCCCAAAGTTGTAAAATAAGGTTTTCTTATTCGTAGGGGACTTTTATTGAATTCTAATTGGTTGGTTATTAATTTGAGTGATCAAACGTTTCAACCACTTATTGTAATCTACAGATGGGATAATGTTGTGTACCATCATTGTAGATGCATATCAATTTATCGGTCATTGTCTTATCCCTTTAGATCCCTGTCCAACAGGGCCCAAACAAAATACATATATTTGTTGTATACAAAAAGCCGAAAGTTTCGGCATTTTTATAAAGTCCTACTGTCTGTAACTGTATTACAGTAGTGTTTTAGAATATCAATTTTCATAATAATTGCGCTAAAAGTTATCAAAAAAATGGGATTAAACATGAAACAGACGTAAAGCAATCGTGATATTCGTTCGTTAAAATCTCTTTATTTGTTAAGAAGGGCGAATAAAACCAACTCTGGGCAGGACATTAGACTGTATATTTTACTGCTCCCCAAAGTTTTAAAAACACGTTATTTTATTTGTTGGCGTAGAAACTTTGTTAAATTTTATTAAGTTTACAAGACCTTAATGTCCAAACTTTTCCACCATTAATTCTAATGTAAAAAAGATGCATTTTGTTTATCATAAGTTTTGGGGTGTAACTCAATTTTAACCTCTATTTCTTATCCCCAAAAATCCCCTGAATATAACAAGTAACATTTCATTGACTAATCCTTTAAATAGTCCTCTTACAAGTATTTACTTAACATTGTCAATAAATAAGGAACCATAAATAACTTTACAATATTACAAAAGTATATAAATTCCAAACTTAAGTTAAATACAAACAAATTATATTTAGTAGCAAGAGTAATAAAAATTAGTAAGATGTAGATCTATATCTTTTTTAAAATCTTTCATTCAGTTCTATCAAATAGTTGTAGGTACGTGGAACCTAAATAATAAGACCATTTCCTATCCTATTAATATCCGCTGGATAAGAACCGGTTCTAAGCCATACTGAAAAATCATGTAACGCATCGTATTATAGACTAATTTACGAATTATCAAAAAAACAATACCTATAAAATTTTTATACTGGTATTAATCTTTTAATTTGTACCATGCGCGGATCAGATAGCTGTCTATAATACGATGCGATGAATAGTCATTATCCTAAGAGCTAACACTAACATATTTTCAAATAAAAGATTTTGGTTGAAAGATTAATTTACCGCCAATCATCCTATCCCTGCATAATTTGTGCATATATACAAACACGGAAGGGCTAATCCTTCTATTATAACACCATAGTAAAACAAGGATGACAACATACATTACAGATTATTCAATACATTTATTAATATATAGATAGACAAAATATTCTTTGGATATCTGTAGTACAAAACTTTATATATATTTAAAAGCGAAGCTTTTCTATAATCAGGGTCGGTCCGTCTGTACGTCCGTCCTTATTCATATTACCACAAGGAACAATGTTATAAGCGAAGCATATCTATAATCAAGTAAAATTAACTTTAAAAGGAAAATGTAAGTATGTCCTAAACAGTATTATGTATTTAAGAAGTTTAACAAAAAATTTACTTACAATTTTGATTAGACTTTGCATCAATATTCTGCTTATTCAGTTATGACACTCTACAAGTTTTAATGTTCGTTTGTCTTGTCATTTCAGAGCTTCGCTTTTTAAAATGTAGTCATCCTTGTACATTTCTCAAAGAGAAAGATACTAGTCCTTGAGTCTTAGTTTATGAGTTGTAATTGTTGTTTCAGCAAACCTGATCATCCAAATGCTAAATAACCATAATTCTATAATTTGAAAAAGAATTTAGAGTTGTTTTTTAGCTTAACATTACAGGAATCCTTCTCAAAATCTTTAGGATAATTCTAATATGTAAATAAACATATTATCAGAGTAAAATGTGTACAAGCATCGCCTTTCATAACAATTTTTAAAGTTGCCTAGCAATATATAATCACAACAATTTTTCTGCCTATCCTAGATTGCAATTGTGCTGTTATAGTATTGTGAAACTAGGACAAAGAACCGTCTAAGCAGCGAAGCAACAACATTTATGAGCTTTAGCATTGCATAAAGGGTATTTGCATATTACAGTCTTGATTATAGATTGTAAAATACAACTTTTCTTATATAATTATCCAAATGCTTTATGTTTAAAGAAGAGGGTCCTTGGCCAAATAGCTTTATTAAAAAATGATGTTGATGTTCAAACTGTTATGAGAACTAACTGGACACTCGAACTTAAATATATGTATGTACACATCAGCTCAGGGATCTAATGGGATAAGACAATGGTCGATAAATTGATGCACATAGCCAATTATATTAAACAAAATTACCACTTCCGTACATTACCATTAGTGGTTGAAACGTTTGGACACTCAGCGTAATGAAGCAGCCAATAAAAATTTAATAAAAATACCCAAAGTTGTGAAGCCAACGAGTAAGAAAACATTATTACAAAAGTTTTGGGACTAGTGTAATAAAGAGCTAAATGTTGATTAATATTAATTGGAGATGAAAAGATTTTCCTCAGATGTTGCCAAATCTCTGTTCTATGTAGGGTTTAAAATGTATAGTTATCACTATTCAATTGACAATTAAGGCATGCACAGTTCAGAGGTGAAGGGATTGGATAATTGAATTTAAATTTGTTGATATGACATTTAGAAGTATGGATGGATTAGTTGGGTTATTTTGGCAGGGGCGATTTCTCTAGAGGGTGGGGAAAACTCCTCCAGAACAGATTAAAACCTTCCCAGGTCCAATTAAAAACTCTACTGCAGTTCTTTAATAACGAATTTTTAAGTAATAGTTGATATATGATGGTTAAAAAAAAGAGCCTTTTTTATTTTATTTACCTATCCGTGGGTAAAATGATTGAAGCTTAGCAAATGTTATAGAGTTTGTATTCGCCAAATATTCTTGTCACGACGAGTAGAGTCCATGTGAATGGGTTAAAGGCTCTTTATATCAGGCAATGGGTAGATTGTAACAAAAATGTTTTCGCGGATTTTTGGGACATTTAGATTTGAAGCACTGAATTTCTATTGCTAAAGGCTGTCCTTTCAACCCTATTATAACTGGAACTAAAAAAAAAGATTTCTTTCACAGAATGTCTATTTTTTACTTTTCCGTACAGACCCGAATGAATACAAACCTGAACAGACCAGTAAATACACAAACACATAAATTTATATAATTTCTATTTCAGCATCTCTACTTTAAGTTAATAAATTGGTATATAAACTTTACATTTACTGAATATTTCATAAGATACTCATAAATATTACTGTATAATTCTGTTTGTTCTGGCAGGTTTCTAAACGGAAAAGATAAATTGGTGTTTAATCCCAATGATTATAAACAAAATTACCCCACCTGTAGACTACAATTAGTGGTTTAAACGTTTGGACACTCCACTTAATGAACCAACCAATCAAAATTTAATAAAAGTACCCAAAATTCTCAAGCCAATTAATAAGGAAACGTTATTGAAAACTTTGGGGTCTAGTGTAATAAACATTGTACCCTCCCTTCCTGGTTTTTTTTTGACTATAGTATTGATAGCTTTTTTATTAGCTCTTTGCATTTAACTGGGCAAAACCCACGTCTATTATCCCAAGAAGGGATGTCATAAAAGGGAGAGGGATAAATCAACAAAATATAAAAACGCACCAGGGGGGAGGATGGGGGTGTAGATTTAATGCACTCCCTTTTTCTTATTAACACCTCGCTTTTTAAACTTGTTATTTGGATAAATGCATTAGATGCCAGGGAGGGAAGAGCCATTGGGCTGTTTATTTACTAGCTCACAAAGTCTTACAATAACGTTTTCTTATTCGTTGGCTTAACATCCTTGGGGACCCTTATTAAATTTTGATTGGTTAGTGCATTTAGTTGAGTGTCCAAACGTATCAATCACTAATTCTAATCTACAGGAGGGCTCATTTTGTGTATCATCATTGGAGATGTACATAAATTTATCGGCTGTCGTCTTATCCCTTTAGATCCCTTATTATATGCCCAGTTATAAAAGAATATTTTGTCCATGGGTAGCACAGCAATAACAAGTAATAACAATGAACAGAAAATTATTTTTTCTCCAAAACTGTTATACCTCGTTCTGCTATTGGTTAGATAAAATTCCTAGGGGAAAAATTTAACAAAATTGGATTGGACAAATTATCATCCGTAAACTTTTTTCCAATATTGTCCAAAGTAAACAATTAGGAATGATTTCTTTACCATAATAAGGGGGGATTTTTTCCCCATCGTCCAAACACTGTGTAAAAACCGTTAGACGTACAGACATAAACTTATATGAAGTAGTTACGCTACTAAAGAAATATACACATGACGAATTCTTATTCTAAACCTAAGATTTTAAATTTCAAAAATTGTTATTTTTAAATTAATTTAAATGGTCACTAATTTTAGCTTTACTGAATTTATTTGAAAATTAAGCAAAACTTATTTTTAATCCATCATAATTTAAAATATTATTTTGTTAAAATCTAAAAAACAGTTTTAAATTACATAGAGTATCTAGTGTTATTTAATAATTAAATCTAACCCATAGTTTTCTTACAAAACCGCTAATCATCATTTTCATTTAGCAAAACATGTGTAATGTTGATTTGCATGCCAATGTAAACTTACCAGAATAACAATATTTGTCGGTATCAACTCTACGTTGCGTCTGTTTATGGGCTAAAACATTCCCCCTTCTCTTACTAAAATAGTATAACGTCTGACAAAGCTAAGATAGGCAACTTTTTCAAAAGTATACTAGTGGTTGCCTTCTTATTATCTAGGTGATCTTTATTCGAAAGGGGAGGAAGAAGGCCGAACAATAGCCTAAAACCATTTTAATACTTAAATCTAAGATACAATGGCCTAACAACATTTTGGGACCTGTGTGAAGCTTATCTAAATTAAACAACTCGATCATGCGGATCAGTTGTTACCAAGCCCTTAAATGACAATCAAAAAAAACCTCACCACTTTATTTAGTAGTATTTACTAATTGATAACATTTTATAACCAAATTGTGTAAACATACATCTAAGTTGAAGGAGAAGATTAAATTAAACTTGTCATCTTGAATTTATATAAAATTGCATCTTCTGTGTGTGAGTGTGTGTGGGTTAGGCCTGCTCAGTATTTACATTTTTTAATTTCTGTGTTTAACTTAGCTAAAATGGTTTTTAGAAGATTAGAAATGTTAAAACAGTTTTGGCAAAAAGAGCAAATTTTTTCTTGCTTTTTAAAATCTTAAAATATTTTATTTTTTAAAAGACTTTATTTATTTAGGGAATCTTTACATATGTCTTGGAAGGATGGCTTTAGGTTATTTTACCTTTATATAGTTTTAGGCTTTTTTTAACCCCTTATAATATAGGTCTTTGAATTGTTTAAGTACATAGAACCCCCTTACTAAAGTAAAAGCCTAAGTAAAGACTGAAAGCCCACATTCTATAGAGAGAAAAAATTTCTGTGCCCATGAAAATGGACTTGACTAATGTTGATATGTATGTGTGTCTGTGGCCACTTAAAGAATAAACAGTTAAAATAACATAAAAACAGGCGGATATCAAACAACTTAAAGAAACCCTTGTATATGAAAGTAACAAGATGTCTTTCCATCGTGATAAACCGATATAGTTTTCCTTTTTAGTAAAAGCTTTATATAGGTGCAATGAAGATTCATAACAATATTTGGGGAGATAAACCTTACTCTTTCATAAGAAACCTCTAGTAGAAAGGATACCCCCCACACCCCAAAAAAAAAATAATTTCTAAAACTAAATTGATCCTAGAGGCTTCTAGGGGTGTAGCCGCTTGTAGATTAAAATAGAGATTACTAATTACCCAAATCCTGTACTTATTTGATAACTTAATTAGTGGTATTTAAAAACACAAATTTCTACAGGAAATTACAAAGTGCTTCAAAAAAAATAATACAAAACAACTTATATCTTATAGAACGTCAATTAAAATTAGTACTTAAAGTCAATTTTCTCAACAATCTTTAAACGACCAAAATGGTCAGACGAACGGACATACTCTAGATACCCCTGACTCACAAAAATACCCCTGTGGGGCTTTACGACCATTACCTAACCAATTATCTTTAAGTATAACCTAATGAAAATGGCAATAAAAACGCCCATCATTCTAAAAACAACACCAAAGTTGTCGGTCAATGTAACTTAATAAGTAGATATTTTACCAAATATTGATAACAATTATATTAGCATTCTTTAAAGCAATAAAATTCAACTTCATATTAGTTTCTTAGTTCAGATTGGAAATGTCCAAACTTTTAATCTTCAGAAGGGGTAATTGTTATCATCATGGGAGATGTTTCTGTAAACTTTACATACAAGGAATATGACTTTTTTTCGTAAGCTTCTTGATGATGCGAACAATTTCTTCTATATCATTATTTTTATGTTGGTTTGAACTGACAGCAACCGCTGTAATGAACAACAGCCCAACACACACAACCAACAACAACTCTGAATGGATTAAATTACAAGGAACATAACAACGTGTAGTAGTGGGGTACATGAATCAACTTCTTTGTGCTTTAGTAATAATTCTTATATTAGGCGCACGCAAGAGGTATTTATGAATATCAATTACTCAAAGCAAGAAAATCGAGAACAAATTTCACTCCACCCCCTTAAATTGAAAATAATTAAAAATGAGGAGAGGTGTAAGTTTTCTTTTTCACTGTTAATTTTAATCTATAGATAGGGTATTTTAATTTATGAAATCCATTGTCCGTTGTCTTTTTTCTTATGAAGTAACAATCTTATCATAGCAACATAACTTTGTAAAAGCGAACAAAGATTTATAGAAATTATCCACTTACTCCAATCCACACAATTACCATACTGTGTAACAACGTGTATCGCTGTTTTTAATATCCCCTCTCGAACACGCTGAAAAAAATCAATCAAGACTTGTTTATGCCTCTGGGCATCAGAGCTATAGTCTTTGAAATTAGGCATTATGATAAGGCTTCTTTAAAATGGGCAGGATAAGATTTAATCTATAAAAAGAGTTAATTTTATATGAGATCAAATAAAACTTTATTCTAGCCCCTTTGGAATACATATTGTAAAAGTTATCATTAAAGTTAGATAAAATATTCTTTAGATTTGCTATTTTATTTACCGGAAAGGTTGTGGGCTAAATATTTTTTTATTAAGGAAGGAAGGGAATTGATATCATACTAATTAATAATTTTTTACAAGATCAATTAAATCATTCTATTGCACATCAAGTCAGAGGAAAACAATAGATTTCGTCTTAATAATGATAATTTTAATTGATAATAAGACTTTAATTGAATAGTTTTCACTTTGTATAACCCTGTCCCTGTGTTTAAGCTTTACGAACCATTTTTAGGGCCTTTAAACAAAAGCCATCGATCATACCGACGCTCTAAATAAGGACGTTTTCAAGATTTCAATCTCACTATCCAACAAACGTATACATATGTAAGACAAGGATGGAAATGTCCATTTGTAACCTAGCTACAAATAAAGTTTAAATATTCATTCATTTATTGGGCAATATTAGAAGCACCCATAGCATCTAGGGTCCCTGTATCCAACGGGGGATTGAGTTTCAAAAAAGCATTAAACCATTCCAATACTTTAAGTTTCCAAAATGTTACTATAATTCTTTTATACGTCTTTTATATAAAAACAGTTATAAAAAGATTTAAATATTTGACCAACTTAAATTCTACAGTAGGTTTGCTACTATGAAGTTTAAGGGAAGGGCATGGACTTGAAAAACCTTTGTTTTAAATATCTTTGTATACATATGTAGAATGTAGATAGTCATTCTGATATTAAGCCATGGGCAGGGAGAGATATACTTAAGAAGAAAAACCCTAAAATTACATTTATCATGGATGAACTATTACAAATAAAAAAAACAAAATGTTGGTTAAGGAGCTTTTATAAAAATTGACGTTATATTGGTCTACCATTGGTCAATCAAAATGTACACTAACCTGGTAATTTAGTCAGTTTATTGGCCTATCATTGTTCATGTGCATTGTATGACGTCATTTATCTATAGGCACTATAAAGACCTTCTTAACAGATGAATTGTAACAACTTGGCTGCTAGGCTAAATAGATTATCAAACTTGATAGTGAAGATTACAATACATTTTTCAGAATTATAATCCATGCCCCTGTATTTATCAAAGATCTTGCCACATATTTCTCTTTTCAAAACTCAACACAGTTAAGATTTCAAGATTTTTACATTTTGGTAAAGTGTTAGCTCCTCCATGACGTATATTTTCTATAAACCGTGATTTGGGATATCCAAAAAAGTTAAGCCCATAAAATACAAATCAATGCTTGTATAAAAAATTATCAAATTCTTATATACAATTTAATAAGAATAATCGAATGAAAACGTACGTTCAAATAGACTTTTTATAAAATATAATAAGTTATGAACGTCATAACAATTCTTGCATATCTTAAGAATCAAAAGACCTAACTGCCCGCATTTATCACTGATCCCTATTTTTTTTGTATTCATTTGAAATACATTTAATACAAATTTTCAATTCATTTTCTAATTAATAGGAATATCTGCGATAATTATTTTTTTAGAATTTTAATAATATATTCGAACTTTTAATGCTAAAGAAATATAATCTTTTTTTTTTATTTAAGATTGAGTCTCTTACTGTTGAACCCTTTACTGTCAACTAGACAAAGGACGCGACAACGATATCTTTAGTGATTATACCTACATATATCTTTCTCAGGGAGGGAGGGAGGGGACATGGGGCTGTTTATTTTACTAGTCCACAAAGTCTTAAAATAGGTTTCCTTATTTGTTGGCTCAACAACCTTGGCGACTTTTATTGAATTTTGATTGGTTGGTTCAAACGATTTAACTAATAATAACATTCTACAGAAGGGATAATTTTGTTTATCAACATTGTACGTGAATTTATAGGCCATTGTTTTATCCCTTTAGATCCCTGTATCTTTCTGCAGGGCTTAAATAGGCAAACCAATACAAATGTGCATATAAAAAAGCCTTTAAAATGTTTCTATAGCAAATTTCGGCTCTACATTAGAGGGGGCATGAGCCATATGTAACTCAACCCTCAGTACAGGGACCTCTTCCCCATTCTGTATTAAGTCTTGGAAATCAGCAAAGACCATACGTAATTGTAATTTGCTAGCAGACGCAAAGTCATCTTGTGGTAGGTAGTTGTCTGAATTATACATCTATGCTTTGGCTCAATATTCGAATGGATAGGAAGGGGTCAAAATATCCTTACCAATCTTAAGACTTAGGTTTAAAAAGAAATTAGCATAAAACCATCCAGGGATCTACGTATATAAAGCTAGAATGGAAATTTCAAGAGAGAGTTGTAAGAGAGATCTTTTTAATGATTTAAAAAAAAATTCTTTTCTTGTGATTATAATCTGCTGAAACGTATTGACACTTGTCCTATAACATCTTGTTGCCTATATTTGAATGTGTAATATGGGGTGTGCATTTAATTCTGCATATTGTCATATCTGCATAGCGTTTCATATTCGAAAATGGACACAATATCAAATAAGTAAATAAAGGAGGGAAGGGTATATTGGACTGTTACTTATACAATTACCCAATGTTTAATAAACATGTTCTCATTCGTTGGCTTAAATGAATTACTTACTTTTATTTGATTACTTTAACCTAAGAAATTAAACTGTTTAAATAACTTATTTTATGTATAATATTAATAAAAACTGCCATTTAGTATGAAACCATGTAAACTTTCTTACCAATAACTTAGTCTGATTGTTCCTACCGTAAACGTCCAAGGGGTGTTCACCTTAAAACCCATTATTTTACCCACATGTAATTTTTCTTAAAAATATATTAGATTACATCCTTAAACCTTTGATCACCTCATTTAACCCCCTCAAAAAAAACAAAGCTTGGACGTCCTCCGTTCCTACCCTGTGGTTCAATTAGGAGCTAGTTCATCTAGACTTTCTATATTTATTGTTCTGAAGATTGTATGAAACATATGCGGCTGTGCTCTAAGATACTAGGGAATCTGTATTCAAAAGAATACAGAAATGGTAGAAAATATCCTAGAACCGTTCCAAGAGTGAAATCTGAAAATAAGATAACCTAAAACCATCCCGAGACCTAAGTGAAGCCTCCATTTAAACGGAGAAGTCAGTCAGATCGGTGGTTATTGAGATCTTAAGCTTCAGATAAAAAAAAACCTGCTGCTTTATATGCGGAAGAGAATGTACACCTTAATATGGGTCTCTCAGTTCATTGTTTAATGCTGTCATAACTTATGGCTATCTACCTGCAAATACAACCCATTTTTTGGACAATTTCCCATTTATTTTATATGTTCCTTTTCATTTAAATTCATCAATTTGAAACCACAGCTATTTCATAGCCCATATCATATATGTTGCCCACTCACTCAAAATCTTTAATAATGCAACATCTACACAGTTTCATAGACTCTTCAATATCTAACAAATTGTAGTCTCTGACTTTCATCATAGATTGTCTATATTCTTAGTGTATAACTATTTAGTGCTTCATTTGTTAAAAATACTTTCATATATCATCACAACTTTCAGACAACAACTTTTTTCATTAGAATCTTAAATATTGCTGTGGAAAATTGCTGACTTGCATATTTTTAAGGGTGGTTTAACCATAGAGTCTATTAAAGAAACTGGGATAATGATTGTGTTTTTTTGGGCGAGTCAAGAAATTGTGTTTGGTTAGCCTCACAATTCAATTAAATCATGACCAAAATTTACAAAGCCTTGTTATAATTTAACCCTTTGGATAAGTCACACCTATGCAAGCATATTTGTACGTTAGACAGGTTCAACAATCGATGTATTATTACTTGGATGTTGCACCAGATTTTCGTTTACTCTGATAAAGTAATGCTCTCAGCTGGCTAAAATAACGATACCACCAATCCACTCCCCTCTCCTCTTACTGGATGAACGAACTGACCAATAAATGAGATCCATATTAACAAGCCAAATGGACGACAAATCTCCTCTTTTAATATATCCACGTATATCCTATATTTTTGTTTGTTCAATATATTGGAATTTTTTAAAGCAAAGATTTTCTTCACAATCATCGGTCCGTATGTCGGTAAAGAATTGCTGTGATCGTTAAATAATGCCTGTTAGAATTGTCTTATCGATTTCAAACAATGTATGATGCTTATTAAGGAAACAACAGCAACACCAAAAAGATTGTACAAATATTTTAAATTTTTAGATCATGAAGAAACTTTCAACATGTGTCAGAGACTGATATTTCAAATTATAGAGTAGTTTCGCTTTTAACAAATCTAATGTATGTTAATGTACCATACTTTACTTCATTAAACAAGGATGCCTAAATTCATTAAAGGCGTGGCCTAGTTCTAATATTTAATAGAAATCAGACAATAAACACTGAAATTTTACTATCCAAATCGGGTTTTAGCCTTTAACATAAACTAAGGGCTTTGCATTTGAAGATATCGCATAAAAATAGTATAAAACCATCTCAATATTTAAACTTAAACATGAAAGTGCAAAAACCACCCTGTAGTCTTTGTGAAGTTTTCTTTATAATGGAAAACTCAATAAATGCATTAGAAAACGAGATGTTAACGGATAAAAAATCCTTACTACTTTATAAAAAAAGGATATTCTACCTAATATATATAGACTTCGATTACACAGTGCAGTTAGGAAAGCAAAGATCCAAAGAACACACCTTAGGTTTTAACTATAAATACACCCATATCTTGTAAAGTAGTAAATTACATTCTAACACACAGACAGTCCAAATTATAGAGCAGGAACGCTTATAACAACCACGAATTAAATTTATTCTATATGATATCAAACCCTTTAATCCAACTCTATTTTACATATGATTTCAGAGCTGTACCATAAAAATATCTATCAACTACTCCAAATAAAGAAAATCATAATTTATATCAATCAAATTTTATATTTAGTTTTATTGATAATATTATTCATAGACATATAACATATATATAAATTCACAGCCATGTATGTACTCTAAAATAGCCGACTTAGTTTATTTTTGTTGTTGGCTTTTGTAGTACAATATAATGATAATAATAATTGCATCACTTTTTGCAGACATAAGTAGGAACAATTGTAAAACTCAGTGAACAATTCAAAATTGATTGTTCTGATCTATATCATAGTAAATATTGTCTGTATCAAATTGTTGCCTCTGGCTACTGCCAAATTGTTGTTGTTGATGTTGGGTTGGCTGTAGAAGGGTCTGAAGGTTGTTGGCTTGCAGATGAAGAAGTTGGTTTTGCTGCTGGGAAGTGGCTGGAAGGCCATAGGCCAGCTGGTGGGCAAAGGCAGCCGCGTTGGCTTGCTGTTGCTGCTGATAGTTAAAGTTTTCCAACTTGGGGTTGGCCAAAATGTGTCTTAGGTACTGTTGGTTTGATGGCATTGGGATAATGATGGCTTTGTCTCCATTGGGGAGGGTGGTGTAGATGGATCCCACAGTGCTCAGGTCAGGGATGGAGGTGTAGATGGAGGACACGGTGGAGTTGGTGGAGCTGGAGCTGTCATAATTGTAAACATCCTGATTCTGTTGCTGCTGACTTTGTCTAAATTCATAATATTTGGCAGCGTCCTGTTGGCTCTGCATGACAAGCTCTTTCCTGGGGGTCTCAGAAATGGCAGCCTTGTGCTTCCTGTATTTGGTGAACAGGACAGCAGCGAAGAAAATAAGCAGTGTGCAGATTAGGACAGATACAAGACTGGCGAGCAGAATTGTGTTCTGGGGCATCTCAACATCCTCCCTAGCAGGCTCTTGCTCCTGCAGGGGTAGGTTAACATACAAGGTACGGTCGACAGGCAGATAATCTTCACTAATCACTTCATTCTCAATATTCTCGGACATGTCAATGTATTCAGCACCGAGAATGTCGATCAGAGTTTTCTCCATGTCTTCAACAGACATCAGTGGCTCGTCAGGGATCTTCTGGAAGGCTTCCTCAACAATAATTTCAGCTACTGGAGTTTCGGTGGTCTCAACAGCCTTGGCCTCGGTTGTGGTTGAGGTTGTGCTGGGCTTGGCAGTAGTGGCAGTCATCTTCAACAACCAGGGAGGAAGGTTGGACTCCTTGGTGTTGGTATCAACCTTATTCTTGCAAGTATAATGAACCTCAAGATATTTATAAGTTCCAGGGCAAGCATCACCAAAAACCTCGCTGGTAACATCAATAGAACATGTAGCTTTTCCAGCACACAGAGAGTTGACCTGTCTCAGTGTTGTGGGCTGGATACATCTGGTGGACCAGGCCTGGTTATTTTCAGTATTACACTTGCCAGCCTCAAATCTGCCAAAGTTGGCTCTCACTGGAGAAATATATTTTCCCGTTTCACATTCCAGATGCATTACGGTCCCTTCACAACCGTATTTACTTTTTCTCAAGCAATATGCACTACCTATCAAAGGCATTAATATTAAAAGTTTATGGAAATACATTTTTTGTGTGTGTTGTCTTTGCGACGTTTAAGCACTAACTAACTTGTGTACGGGCTCGGGCGCACAGACTTAGCAGTGTGTGTGCACGGAGCGCGCTCTACACACACACAGGTTCACCCCATTCCCTTCTCCTATCCCAAATACTATCCCTTTTTCCATACAAAACTATCCCTTGCATAAATTCCCCCCCATATTCCCTTAATAATACCCTATTCCCCAAAATTATCATAGCTGAGCTCAGAAAAGCACTAGTATTGTGTCTATAAGAACACGGAGGGGAAAAATAAAAGGGGGTGGGGGACATCAAGGGTTTAAAATTATGGGGGTGAAGTGTTCCTCCCGGCACCCTACTGTGCAGCGGTATAAACTAAGAGACTGAAAAATGTCCCCTGATGTCCTCACCTACGAAATTCCCCCTCCCCCCTTACCTAATAGGTATCCCCTTCGTGGCCTGTCCCCTTTTGTATATTTTTTCTTTGGACTTCTGTTCTCGATATCCTGTCCTTTTAAACCCGATTGATTGATGATTAAGTTCGAAAGAGGACATTTTCAACAAAAAAAACCTGCGCCAAATAATGGAAAAAATATTTCAATAGAAGAAATTTGTAGGGTAAGGTTGGAAACATAATTATAACAAACTATAACAGCGGATAGATTAAATATGTATGAATCACATAGTCTTGAAGTATTAAAATATACAGTTTTAAAAAAATAGCACCTAAATTGTTAATAATAAGAGATATTATAATATAATGTAAAAATTAACTAGTTATATTTGGAGACAGTTTTAAAATCAAATCGTAAAAATATGTATGAAATTAAGTAAAGTATACATAATAACAAACGAAACTAAGAAATTATTAATTTTGTCAAATGATAGATGTGAAAAAACATTTTTAATGATAATACAAAATAGGTTATGGCTTACAAGTCGAATATGAGAGATATTAGTTTTACAATTAAGTCGACAGTTTGAAAATATTTAGCTTTAAAATTGAGATTTGTAGCTATCATATAACTCTATTCTAATAATGAAATAATTACTACAGTACAATCCTATATTAATATAATAGAAGTATGATTGTCTACCAAGCTTCAAATAGGTCCCAGGATGGTTTTAGGCTTTTTTATTTTTAGATTTCCTGCCCATCTTTTTATACCTTAAATACAAAGCCTTAGATGCTAGGGATGGAACTGCTAGTGTAAAAAAGGAAGCTAGTTTCTTTAAATATTATATAATAAAATTATATAACATAAAAACTTATATAAGAACATATTTACTTTGTTATCAAAAGACCTGTCCAAATTACTATGAAATAAGAACAACCTAAAAATAACTCTAAAAACTAACAGAGAATGTTTTATCTCAAACTAGGAGCATGTTTTTGTGGGAAAAATAGGAATTCTTAAAAGCAGGCGCAGAGAGGGTTCATCTGAAGAAAAATTAGTTTGCCGCAAACTTTTCTGCAAACTAAAAATTATGGCAATATCATCTTTTTTATGAGAATTTTGACATAATATTTTACACTATTTTTTTTAATACAGGTTTTAGCTGACAAAAACACTTTTTGCTTCTAACTTTTCTGCCAATAAAAATTAAATAATAATAATTTTTGAAATAAATTTTCCAATATGATGCATTATTAATAGCTAAACACATCATAGCAGCTGTGGCCCTAGAATTTAGTATGCTGAAATAGTCTAAAAACCACCCACAAATTAAACTTAAAAATCAAATAGCCTACAACTATCCCGGGAAATATTTGAAGCTTCCTTGAAATCAATCGGTTCAGTGGTTAGCGAGATCTTAACGGACAAATAAAAACATTTATATTATGATAATAAAATGGAATGGTGGCAAAAGAGTTTTTTTCAGTTGTCAAATCCTTGTCCCTTATTTTTCAGGTGTGTAAATTTTGACAGAAATTATGGTGTCAATGTAAAGTTTTGATTTCATGTTACTCTGTCTGTTTTTCTAATGTATGTGTGTGTGTGTGTGTGTTTGGTTTTGTATGTGTTTGTTTTGGTTAAGTTACTTGGAAAATAGCAAATTTTGCAAAAATATTATAAGACATAATAAATTTGAAGAAAAATTATTTAGTATCAAAACAATTATCATTTAGATCAATGTTTATTGTATCTTCATTTACGTTATTTTCCATTTCCGCTTGAGAAGATTTTTTTTCTTATTTTTGGTGGATTTACAAGAAACCCAAAAGGTCAAGCTACTTTAGCTTCCCCCCTGACTGACACTTTCCGTATATTTAGTTTTTTTTATGAAAAATTGGCGGTGAGAATTTTTTCGGATATGTCTGAAATTTTGCTTTGATTTATAGTATATTTTTGTATATAAAGTCAGTATTTAAAAAAATCAGCTGGCTTGTTTAAGCATTGTTACACTGTATTCGATAATGCTTCCATTATATAGCAAGTAACATAACAGACAACCAACCCCTATGTATTTTTATTAAAAATTCCAACATATCAAATTTTTACACCTTTCTTAATTTTTATATTGAGCTTCGAGAAAAGTTTATATTGGAAAGGTTTCGTGAATTTTTATTTAGATATATGTTGTCATTCCATAATATAAAGTTCACTGTTGATAAGTTGATAAAGTAGAAAGTTGGAAAGGTTTTTAGTTTGAAGCTAAAAAACTTGTAAAGGGCTGGTTCAAATGGGTTATTTTTGTAAGGGAAGCTTTATTTTGTCACGGTGTGGTTTAAGGCTATTTTCCTGCGACTCAATAAATATATTTCCATAGAGGCAAGGGCCATATATTAAGTATTATGTTTTTTTTGACAACATCTTTACCGTATTATCGAGTCCCATTTTCAGGGTAGCTTTATTTTTGGCCAAATATTATTGTATATCACAACTTTTATATAACATTATTGCTAAGCAGCTGCGCTTCTAGATGCCTTATGACCTTAAATATGCACCCAAAAATTAGATTTCTATGAAAAACACATTTTAGCTACCCAAAAACTCAATTGTTAAAACTAACCATTCTTTAAGTAGCTTAGCCACTCTTTAAATCAGATCTGTCTGTATGACTAGGTTTATATATAATACAAAACATAATTCTATTGTTTGATTATTGGCCAATTAAACATGTTCTAGCATCGCTCCGAAACCGATTAATATCCGATAGATTAGAACTGGTTCTCAGCCATATAAAAAAATCATGTATACTATCGAATTACAGAAAATTTTCTACAAATTTTTAACCCATCTGGGATAACAAAACTGGATATAATCTTTTAATTTTTTTTTAATATCTACGTAAAGCTGTCTATACATTACGATAAATAACTATTCTGAATTATAAGTATTTGTACGATCAAGTTTACTGGTCTTTACAAATATAAACTGCAATTACTGAATTTTATCTATTAAAAAGTCAGCTAATTGTCGCTGCTCTAATTATGAACAAAAATGTCCTTGTTTTTCGTATGACCATTGCTATTCCAGAAACTGAAAACGTACACAAAAGAATTCTCTACACAAAAGGTGCTTACAAGGTGTTAAAAATCCAGCACAAATAGAAACACAACTAAAAATGTTCAGTAAGGGAGGGGACAATGGGCTGTTTATTACACTAGTCCCCAAAGTTTTATAATTATATTTTTTATTCTTTGGCTTAACAACTTTGGGGATTTTTATTTAATTTTGATTGCTTAGTTCATTGAGTTGAGTGTTTTTTACGTTTCAACCAGTAATTGTAATAAGGGGTAATTTTGTATATCATTATTGGGGATGTACATCAATTTTTCAGCAATTGTCTTATGCCATCCATGAAAAATGTTGTTACCTTTTCCCTGCCCCTTAAAAAATAAAATGAATGAAGAAAAAATTATGTCTATACAAAACCGCGCATTTTTCAATCTTGTTTGATCATAATCAAAAATAAACAACAAGGATAAATATGAATAAAAGAAGCGCAAAAGTACAAAATTATTTGCTGTATGTAGATAATAAGTTTAATTTTAGGTAATGTCGGTCAATTTTGGTTGAACGGTTGACGTAAGTAAATGTCTAATTATAGAGTAGACACTGATCTTACATTCTTCATCCATGATTTTTTAAGTTTGACCAAAAAGGCATCTTGTAATTAATACAGACATACATGTAAACTTCCTACTCCTTTTTTATCTATTAATATTAGCTGAAAAGTTTAAACACAATAAAAGCTTTCATTCTTACAAACTTCCTTTGACAATTGTGTTCTACACATTTGAATATTTCTACATATTTGACCTACCACAGTGTTACATACAATATTAAATAACAAGAATGACAACAACCATAAAATCAAAGCTCTGAAACCATAAGAAAGGACAACTAGTATCAGAACTAAGTAAGCAGAACATTGATTTGTAAGTCTGCACAAAACTGTACAGAAATTTGTTGCAAAATTTCTTAAATACAGGATATATAACAGAACATACTTTATAAAGAGATGCCACGCTTATAATATTGTACCTTGTGGTCCCAGGAATCATTATTTCAAAAACCATATGAATGGGATAATTATATTATACAATAGAAATGTTGTCAAAAAAAATAAAAAAATCAGCATGTTTTAAATGTTGCAGGAATCATCATGCAAAGTTTGAAATTGACAGCATAATTCTAACATATCCGAATTATCAAAAAAAAATAGCTTCCCATTACGGGTGGACGGACGTACAGACCGACTCAAATTATAGTTATCAATGCTTTTCTGAAGCTAAATATCACAGATAATGTTGATGCTAATTGATTGCACTTTTCAGGGAATCTTTGATATGTTGTAGATATGTCAATTCATATGAAATAACATATCTTCCAATGCAGTTATGAGGGAAATCT
This sequence comes from Acartia tonsa, assembly GCF_053477335.1. NCBI lineage: Eukaryota > Metazoa > Arthropoda > Copepoda > Calanoida > Acartiidae > Acartia > Acartia tonsa. Next base: position 31,552,067 of record NC_137262.1, on the reverse strand, counting down.
TTATAGCAAAGTTTAATAGTTGTCTTATACAGTTGTAACTTAATAAAATTCTACTTAAAACATACTGAAAGACTAAAAAAGTTGTTGCGCTACTATTCATACATGTCCTCGTTTTGCCACAGTTTAATACAGCCTTAAATCTTTGCATGGCGTTATGAATATAAGTTTATCTTCCATTAAATCTACTCTGTAACTCTGTTTAATCATAAAGAAGTTTCTTGCAAAACTTTTCATAAAAATGTTTATTTTTATGATAGATGTATGCTAAAAATTCTTAACAAATGACCAGCACTTAAAATTAATAGGCACATATGCCATAGAAAATGCGGTAAAATCCATGCAAAAGATGATGGAACTCTCCCACCCCCCAAAAAAATATGATAAGAAGCAAGATATCAAGTTAAAATTAAACTCCCCATATTATATTAGTATTATATTGTTTGGTAATATATTAAGGGGGCTAGGAAATTGCACATTTTCTTTATAATTAGCCACTAACTCAACATTACCCAATTTTACCAAATGACACCACTATATTTCCACATTTATTAAATATGTATTGAGAGGGAGGTCTATGAGTGATCCTTTATCGTTTGAAGGAAAATTACCGCCATAGTAAATGCTTAAGCACTCCTAAAGGTTATAAAATTGCATATGATTTAAGGCCTAAAACATTTTCACTAATGTTCTTTTCTCCTAGCATGGGGTACAGTGGGATCTTAATGGACGAAAATAATTTTAAAAACTTTTTTTGTTTGTCAGGATATAATATCATTTCCAGTATGGCTTCCAAACCAATTAAATTAGAACCGGTTCTCATCCATACTGAAAAATCAAATTATAGACAATTATCCACGAATATTACGATAAAAATCATAAAATTCAAACGATTTTCGTTCGGCCGGGCCTTTGTCTAATCGGAGCTAAAAAATCTAGTTCCAATCTTATAATTTTTTATTTTAATATTCACGAAAAGCTTCCTATAATACGATGCGATATACTAATATCAAAATGGGACGTTTAGCATGTTTATTCACTTTAGACTAGCCTTGTTAAAAAATCAAGAAAAAGTTTGAAATATTTTACCAATGTGTAAATATTGGTATGTATCATACTCGCCTCCTACCCACTGCAGTGAGGAACCCTGCAGGGGTACAGGGATAGGACAATGTGAAAAAATGTAAAACAATATAATTTCACAAACTCACAATGATCCAACTATTGTGTTACACTTGTCAAACATATAAACATAAAGTAGAAATCAACTTTATGTCTTTTATGTAATCTAATTTTTTTTAGAATATTGGCTCCCTTATGAAAAGACTTATTGAAATTAAAAGTGGAAGACATATTAATTTATCTTTTATTGTCTGTCCCTGTTGGCCCTGAGATGCCATGTTATTCATATTAATGGAATGGTTGTCGTGCCCCTTTACACTCTTAAACATGCACCATTTTGGCGCTAATGCCAAGAGGACTAACTTTTTCATTTTTTCACTAAGGAAATATCTGCACTCCTAGCATCTAGGGGTTCGGTTTTTGTAAGGTTGGTAAAAGACAGAAAAATAGCCTTAAACAATCATAACAATAAAAATCTATAAATAAAAAAGCTTAAAACCATTTCGGGACAAATTTATTAATTAAAGTAAACCTAAGAAAAGGAGAACCCAATCGATTTAGTATAAAACGAAATCACAAGCTACAGATAACAAAAAAAACCTATTAGTTTATATAGTAGGATAAACTTCAACATCAATCATACAATTGCACCAAATTTTTTTTTTATTGGATTATTATAGCGCTAACGAAATAAGTTGTTTACAAATTATAGAAATAGTATTATTTTGGGAAGGTTTAAACCTATTTTCTCAAGCCCTATCCGGATGATTTCCCTAGAGGCTTAGCGTGTAGGCACTAATAAAATATATCCAGATTTTGAAGATGCTTTGCTAAATGATTTTAAACCAAAGAGTTGGTACTCAAAAATATGCTTTTATAAATAAGAGGTGTATCTAATTATTTTCTTAGCCATTTCAAAAATAAAATTTGTTGGGAAAGAAGGCAATATCTTGAAAAATTTTACTATACATATTTTTTATTTACCTTATTTTTAATGTTTCTTGATGTAATGTTTTTAATGTTTGGGAGTTCACTTGATGCAGAAAAGTTCATGCTATGAAAAAGCAATATTTTAGACAGTCAATTATAAAAACTTTTAAAAGTTATAGAAAACCCTCAACCATATCCTATCATATAAAGTGGTAATAATAAATAAAACACTTAAATTTAAATTTTCAATTATAAAGTATTTAATGTTAGTGAGAAAGCATAGTTTTTCCTTACTTACCTCCTTTCCTTATACTTGTTGATAAAGAACCTTATGATAAAAGTTTAGTTGTATTGATAGAACCCTATAGGAAAGCACACTCTAGACACAGATTTAATTAACTAGCAGCCACAAGAATTTATATCAACACAAATTTCTATAGAAATTAAAAAATCTTCTAAACAATGTTTTACAATATAAGTGGTGCAAGATACTTTGGTATCGTTGGAATGCGTTTAATTAGACCTTAATTTGTTCTCAAGATGTTTTTTATTCTCTTTATCAAAGGATTGTAAAACACTCTAAATTCACATTTGTATACTTTTCTGACATGATATAACCATCCTATTGGCTTGAAACATAAGATAATTAGTTTAAACTACAATTATAGCTATAATCAACAATGATTTTTTTCGTAAGCATATTAAATTTCTAAAAAAAACTTCAATAATATATCTTTATTACTCTTTATTTATTGCTAGCTGCTTCGCCCTTAGCTTCTAATGGTGGGCGGAGTATGTCAGTACTAATACTCTAAAACCACACTGAGATAATTATAAAGCTTCCCTAAAAAGAACGTACATTTCTTTTATGAATATTGACATCCTTGTTTATTTCACAGACTAAAAAAATATTTAGAGCTCAAAAAACAAAAGGCATATTTAAATTTTTCCCAGGGTCTGAAAATAAATATTTATTTGTATTAATGATTCAGGGATTCATGGATTAGACAATGAACATTGAACAATATCTTCCCATAATGAATATGCCTAAAATTACACTTTTTGATAGCTGCTAGATATTGATAGTAAAGGAAAGAAAGATTATATTTAACCGCCATTATACTCTCCCACCCTGAGTTATTATTGTTTGTTAAATATTTTAGTTTGCTAATTGTGTCAACATCAATAATCAACTTGTTTTTAATATTTCAAATTAATTTTCAATATCGAAGTTTCTATATAAATTGAGTCTTTAGGGTATTAGTGCACGTTCGTCTCAATATGAAAAATGTAAAACATGACTGTATTTTTAAAATGAAATAAGATTTCAAACTAAAATATTATGATCTGTGATTTATTGACAAAACTTATCCTAGGTAAGGTAGTAAGGTTTTTTTTGTTTGAAGCTTAAGATATCATTATCTGCTTAACCAATTGGATTCTCTATTTTAGGTTATCCTGTGATGGTTTTAGGCCATTTTATTTTCATATTTATTACAAGTTATTCAATATTTCATTAACAGCCAACTTTTCTAAAAGTTCTAAAAAAAGTCCTATTTCTTCTATATTACACTTCATTGTTTTTTACAGAATAAGATTGCTTGTTATTGCTGCGCTTCATAAAACATAACATTGATCATCCTTGTTGATATTTTCAATTAATTTTGATAGCAGTTTCTATAGTTATTTTTGTTATTGTTGTTACAGCAATATTATAAACTATCAAAGGCATGAAAATCACTGAATTTTAAAATTCGGAATCGTCCCCTAGTGTAAATGCGTTATATAGGGGCAGATCTAATTATGCATTGTTAAGCCTACCCCCTTACCCAGCCCAACCTAACCTAGTAGAGTTAAAAATCAAGGATAGCTTTTTAGGGTTGGGAAATATATCAAATAGAAACATAAATATTTTTCTTACAGCAAACGTTGTTTTATATTATTAATATACTCTTTTTAAAAAAAAAGAGTGGATATTTATTTGTCCTATTGTACCAATAGGATCATTTTTCAGGAAAGATTTATATTGGCCAAAGGTTGATTGTAATGAAATGGGTTTAAATCATCAAATTTTTTAAAGAAAAGAAGATATCTAAATTATAATTTTAAGAGATGATTATTGACCAATTGGCGAAAACTATGCTATAAACATACAACCAAACCCTTTGATTACACAGCTTTATTTTAAGTTCTAACTGCATGATAATGAGTTCAACCTGTTTGTTAGCCAAGACATTTTACCTTCTCTTTTAAAACGTTTATATTAATAGAATCTTTTACACACCCAACAATTATGTAGTAAATATAAGGTAAAATTATTTTAATTCCCAAACTTTTATGTACATAATCCAAGATTAAAGTGGGGAGGGGGGGGGGGGCGTCCAAAGCCCTAGCTTCTCTACATAACTCTGCATGATGACAATTTCTAAAGTTAAAAACAAGATGCGCACCACTGATATTGTTTACTACATATATACATATCAAATATGGAATATCATTTTTTTAAGATGTTAATACAAACAGGCGAATAATATTACCTTGCATATTTAGCACTTTGAAACAAAGTTCGTATGATCAATGAATTAATAGTATAAAAGAAACATTAAGTACTAAAAAAACTATGTTATGCCAGTTAAAAAAAAAACATGAAAAAGCTAGTGTTCAAACGAAATCAATATTTTTAAAGTTTCGACATTTACATAGTGTTTTTGCAAGTTAAAGTGTTTTTTTTCAATAATAAATACTTATATTTTGTTTTGATGTTATATTTTTATCTTAAAAAGTTTTTAAGTTAGTTGCAATAAATACTCATATTTGTGACTTAAAGGCCTAGCCCCTACATACACCCCCATAAATGTGTCTCCCAAACCACCTCCTCTAAATCCAGCCCCCCTACATTAATTTCTCCATATTTTCATCAAAGGTTGTCACTTAAAGCCATGTATACAAATACACACAAGGGTGCCTCATAATTTCAGTTTTTAAAATTTTTCTTTTAAAATCCAGAAGGTAATTTTATGTTTGCAATGCAAGGACCTAAACTTAGGGGCTTAGTATTTGAAGGGGAGTGGGGAAGCAAAAAACAGCCTTAAACCAATCGATTAGCAAATAAAATAGCTTAGAACTATCCCAAGACTTCTATTAAGCAATAAGATAACCTTAAACCAAACATGTTATTGGCTCTTTTTTCTCTTTTCTTAACTTTATTTTGAATTAAATTTGGCATACTGTATTTAAACGGTTAAGTAAAATTATATTTTTTGAAATTCTGCAAATCAAAATATGATGTGACCTATGAAATTCCCCTCCCCAATTACCTACGTGCAAAGGCGCCTTACTTAGGTTAAAGGTAGGCAACTAGGCAGCTAATTAATAATGGAATAAGTAAAATAAACTAAAATTGTGTTTGTTTTCTAAGATCTCGAACCAGAGGGTTTTAATTTTATTAGCAAGATTTGATTATCAATTACTTTTTCAAAAAATTTTCTTTAATTCAATATATATTTATATTAAAAAACTTTATTAAACAATCATCTATTTGGTTTTCATTACTCAGAAACCTTTATATCATCAACTATGTCGTTTCTAAATAAAATTTCTTTATAGATCTAATAATAAATCTTATTTTGATATTTAGAGAATTTATTGTAATTCTGTACATATTCACTTAATGTAGATTAAAAAGTTCAAAGACTAGTTTTTAAATAATTTAAAACTGATAATTTTATGAAAAGATTTGAATACATCGTTTATGATAAGAAGCTTTATACAGGTTTTATGATTGTGCAGGCTAAGTTATGTGTTCAAAATCCTCATAAGCGAAGGTTTTGAAATCGAATATATAAATTTGATTTACATATTGCTATAATATATTTGACTATGAGCAACTAGTGAAGCATACCCTTGCTATAATAATGTGTATTTGTTTATGTTAAGATTCCAGGGAGAGAGAGATATGTATTGACACAACAACTAGTGAAGCATACTCCAGCTATAATAATGTGTATTTGTTTATGTTAAGATTCCAGAGAAAGGTATATTGCACCAGATTAAAAAGTATTTAGCCTCCAACTTTTGAACCAGTTTTGTCGAATATTTAATGCATGCAGCTTATCATTAAATAAAGTGTCTATCAAAAAAGAAATTATTTTTTTTCAGTACTGGATTGAATATAAACAAAATCTTTACAGCATGGCTTTAAAACCGATAAATATTGACTGGATTAGAACCATTTCACAGCCATAATGAAAAATCATGTATAGCTTGTTTGAAGACAATTTTCCACAAATATTAAAATAAAAATCCTAAATTAAATACACTAGTTTTGATAGCCCGGGCCTTCAATCCCTCTTAGTAACAAAACTGGTTTTAATACTACAATTTTTAATTTTGATATCCGTGGAAAGCTGTCTATAATACAAAGAGAATAAAACTATTCCGGAATGTCTTTAGGTTTCCTATCCCTGTCTCTGCATAGGTTCGTAGCTGGCTACACTTGCCTAGGCATCATCAATCAAAGGTGGGACCTGTGACACTTTCAGGAATATAGGATATGTCAATTGTATATAAATTACTTTTATTTTTTAGTACAATTGGAATTACATACAAATGTTAACAAATTTAAATCAACTATTTCTTAAATTTTGCTACCTATATTGCTATTCTATCTTTAGAATAACTTTCAATTAACTTTTCCTGCAACCAACGATAATTTAAAATTTCCTAAAGTCCTTTCTATGCTTGGAATCACAATATAATTGAGACTAAAAAAGTCAATATAAACCTCAACTATTAATGTTTTTGGAAAAAATACAAAATTTGTATAAAATGACAAATAATGTAAATTTTCTAATCTGTTTTAGAAAGCATTGTAAATAAAACACTTCATATGCTCTATTATTTAATTAACTGATTTGTAAAGCTCAAAGCAGAAAATATTTAAAATCGGTCAACATACAGCTTTCTTCGAAATGGGAATCAGAAGAGAATAGATATAATTTCACAAGAGTAAGTAAATTTTGCAGATTTTCTGCTTAAAAGTAAGAACAACCAAGTAAAAAAACCTGAGATATTATTGAGCAACGTGTTTCTGCATGGCTAGGTTCAAGAATAATAATTTTGACTGATTAGTTGACAATATGCAGATCAACTTTCAGTGAAAGTTGGTGCATTCATTATTTTAAGTAGCGCAGCTACTCTATATTTAGAGTCTGTCAGTACACCCTTTTGTATTTCTATCCGTCATACATTAAAGAAAATCGATAAAGGGGGAAGGAGTTAAATGACTGTATGTGGAACCTGTGCCGACTTTTAATTGAGTCTTTGAATATCAGCCCATAGCGTCGGAAATATTAACAAAATAGGCGCCAAGTAGCTAAAAAGAGTAGAAAGCAATTTGCTTGCAGACAAATAATGTTCCTAACACTGGACCCAGGTAGTTATCTGGAATATACATCTATACTTATATATTTATTCGTCATTGAGGTCAAATATCTCTCACAGCAACAAAGAAGTATAAAGAAGACATGACCATAGGAAATTATGTTACCCTTAGACAATTCAGACATACAGACAGACATACGGCAGACTTATTTTGATGTAATAGCGTAGTTTGGCTATTACAAACATAGCTAAACAAAACAAGCAATCAAAATATAGGATAATTTAACAATGACATAAACTCCTTTTTTGCTTCTATACTTACATACATACATACATACAATCTTGATTTGATAAGAACAGTTTTTTTTTGCCAAAGTTGAAGGGATAGTTAAATCTCATTTACAAAAGAGATCGACAAATTTTTTTAAAAATTAATATACATATTTATATCATAAATGATGTAATCCCATTTTATAAAGTAGTAAGTTTTTTTGTCTGAATCTTAAGATCTCAAAGAATACTGAACATATTGGGTTCTCTTTTTAATGTTAAGCTTAACCTAGGTCTTGTAATGGTTTTAAGCTATTTCACATTCAGGTTGAAGTCTTGTTTCCCTATCCCTTTATCCCATGGCGCGGGTTGACCAAGATTACTTTGGATAACTTTCTAAATAGTATGTTTTCAAACTGGTCTATTTATTAGTAGCGTGTGTACTCTATAAGTTTCTAAATAGTATGTTTTCAAACTGGTCTATTTATTAGTAGCGTGTCTACTCTATAAGTTTCTAAATAGTATGTTTTCAAACTGGTCTATTTATTAGTAGCGTGACTACTCTATAAGTTTATAAATAGAATGTTTTCAAACTGGTCTATTTATTAGTAGCGTGACTACTCTATAAGTTTCTAAATAGTATGTTTTCAAACTGGTCTATTTATTAGTAGCGTGTCTACTCTATAAGTTTCTAAATAGTATGTTTTCAAACTGGTCTATTTATTAGTTGCGTGACTACTCTATAAGTTTCTAAATAGTATGTTTTCAAACTGGTCTATTTATTAGTTGCATATTTACTCTGTATCCAGTGACTGTAGGTGAGAAAAATATTTCAAGAAAAAATTCAATAAGACAAAGACCGATGATTGATGTACATCCACAATAATGATACACAAAATTACCACTTATATAGATTACAACTATTGGTTAAAAACTCAACCTAATGATCAAACCAATCAAAATACACTTTGGTCCCCCAAGTTGCTGGGCCAACGAATAAAAGAACATTATTATAACTTTTGGGACCGTGTAATAAACTCCCTAATGTCCCCTCCCTCCCTAAATAGAAACTAAAGTTAGCTTGTTATTGCTGCGCTTCTTAAAAATTCATTCTTGTTCTTAACTATGTGTTCTAGTATAACTCTTAAATAAATTATAATGATGTTAATATGATCTTATTTTGTTAATGTTGAGCTACTTATAAATAACATTGTTCTTGTTGTTATATTTGGACAGACAATACTCTAAAATAGACATAATGGAGACATTTTTATACTAGGCAGCTTTTTGCTCACATTTTCTTATGGTCCTTTTTAAAAAGCGCAGCTACTTTATGAATAAGACAGTAAAGGAGACTGTTTTATTTTGCAAGTGGTTTTTCTAGGGAGATTTATTTAGGGTGAGTGATGGGGTTTCACCCCCCCCCCCCCCCGAGATACCTTACTACACACACAGGCACACATACATACACATCCTGTTACTTTTATAAAAAGATAAGAAATATATATATGAATGTCATTTTAGTTCAACAATCTCTGAGATTTATATTATCACACAGTTTTATTAAATTATCATTAGCCCTCTCTAGGAAATAGCCTTAAACCTAACCAAGACAAAGGGAAATGGCTAATTTATATACCAGTAAATAGGCACCTGTTTATATGTTCATAATAATGAGTTATCCTTGCTGGACTACATATGGATGAATTGTTCTTGTTTTCCGTCAACTGTAGTTACACAAACAAAACGTAATTTAGAGCACAATTTATGACTGATGGATTTGATAAAAATAACTTGGCGTTTTTATGAAATCACATTAATTAATGTTAGCATGATAGCGATAATTGTTAAGGGTATGATCCTTTTGTTTGTCTGTTTATTTGTTATTTAAGTTCTGTAAAAGTTTTGCTTTCTTTATTACAACAAATTTCCGAAATTATCAAGGAAAATAATTGAATATTTAGGAAATTTGATATTTTTACCGATGGTAAAGTTACAGGAAAATTTGCCATATTAAACTAGACATCACTCTTACTTGCAATATTAGCAGTTTATGCCAATTACATGACAATGATAAAAGTGTTTATGGCTGATATATTAAATTAAATGTCGTAATAGTTATTTCTTTCATCGTATTATAGACCGCTTTCCGCGGAAATAGAATGTACAATTATTAGATTAAAACCAGTTTTTTTAGCCCCGAGGTGCCGAAAGCACGAGCGAAAAAAATGGTTTTAATCTTATGATTGTACATTTCTATATTCGTAGAAAGCGGTTTATAATACGATGCTATACATAGTTTTTTCGTATTTATGAGAACCGGTTCCTGTCCACCGGATTCGAATGAATACGAGAAAAACAATTCTTCTTGACGAGGATATATAACCCCCAATCAGGGGCGTCCAAGCTCATTTTTTTTTTGGGGGGGGGGGGTAATCTTTATATCATAGAGGGAAGCTTTTTTATTTGGGGGGGCAAAATTTGAAAATCCAAATTCACTTGGGGGGGGGGGTAATCACCCTATTACCTCCCCCCCCCTGGACGTCTATGCCCCCAATAGGCATGTCTTATATTTTGTAGCTATCTTATAACGGTATTCTAATAGTAGCACCATAAATACAATAAAAATTCGTATTTCTTAAAATTTCCTTTTAATTCGCGTCATTATAAAAACACCAAAAAAACTTTCCCTTAAAAAAGCAATTTATAATTAGAATGATACAATAATCCTAGTTTAGATCCATCTCTTATCTGGACGCTCATCTCTTTACATCACAGTCTCACCCTCCAGCGTTTTAATTTAGATTATATAAACAAATAATAATAATATTAAACTATGCATAATTCAATTTTCAGTATAGCTTCGAACCCGATTAATATCCGCTGGATTAGAACCAGTTCTCAGCCATACTGTAAAATCATGTATAACATCTTATTAATACCCGTTTTATCATTTTAATACTAATATCCGAGTAAAGCTGTCTAAAATACGATACGATACGATAACGATTACTCAATGTTATTTTATCCTATTCTTTTTTACAAATATTAACAAATTTGACAGACTAACACACATAATTTTTTTAATATAAATTTTGCATTCCTTATTGTTATAAGAATCCATATGTAAAGTTTAAAATCGATAGCATGATTCTATTGATTTATTATAGACAGCTTTCTGCGGATAATAAAATGAAATATTTTAGCCTTTTTTTTGGTAGACCAACAAGGCCCGGACCAACAAAATTACTTTTGTTTTATGATTGTATTTTAATTTGTGCAAAATTGTCTGTAATACGATGCTATACATAAATTTTGTAGAGCTAAGAAACGATTCTAATTCAGCGGATATCAATCGGTTTGGAAGCTATACTGTAAAAGTTATGCCATATGTGCCCTTTCATTTTCAATCTTTTTGTGATGATTTTTATGTGTGAAAACTATAATCTTTGCTCACTGTATGGCCACATTTTTGGATAAAATATATAATAATGAATGTCCTGAATTTATCTTTCTAAAAGAAAATTTTTATTTATTTAATATTTATTATGAATGTTTTAAAGGGGATGACTTCACACAAATAACTTTACTTATACTGATAGCAAAAGATAGGGCTTTAAAAGCAAGCAAGGAAGAATGTATTATAAGATGGAATGAGGATAACTTTTTCTCACAAACTTTACTGTTAGCACAATTTACCATAAAACTACTTAATTCCATCGGATTAAATTACAGTTTAGTAACTAATTTTATAGATTTTGTTTTAGGATATCAGGACAATACAAAGTATTTTAGCTGTTAGATAACGTCTGATCTCCATTGTTTTAAAAAAAAATAATATGATATTTTTAAATCAAAATATAACATTATGTTTTAACATGTATATATATAAATATGTTTATAATATGTAATATTATCATATTTAATTTGTCTATGATTTGTCTAATAAGAAGAATAAATCATTTAAAACACAATAATCATTTTAGTCCATATAAGAAATCATATCAATGAGAGTTTTCAATTTCAGAAATCTTTTCTTTAAAAGCTTTGGATCATTAGACGCCCCCATCTAAGATTTATGAATCACACATTGAGGGGGAGAGATAGGACAATGCCATTTAAATTAATCTATACTTTTTTTCTCTTTCTGCTACATTGGTTTTATTATTACTTGGATCTTACATTAGGTTATCATGTGCTCTAATAAATTGAAACTTGTAGCTGGTCATCCACTCCCTTTACCCCCCCCCCCTTTATTTCTTATTGTATAAACGAACTGTCCAATAAATGATGTCCATGTTTTCAACCTAAATTAACGGCAATTTTTTCCCTGTCATAATATCCACGTATACTTTACATCCATATATGCAACACTTAATAGCAACCAAAGTTAGAAAATGATTATGTCTTATCCATTGAATTCCTGAATATTTATGAATCAGAAGATCACGCATGAGAAAAAGACATCACAAATATTTAAGCTTTTTAATCAAATCTGTTTCTCGATTTTAAATACTTTATATTATACCCCACCCCTAGCCTATATGGTTGGGTGGGGGCGGGTTGGTCAAAAATAGTCTAAAACCACCCAAACCATTTCTAACGCCTCCCTTAAAAGTACAATTCCAATTACGACTGACACTTTTAAAGATCTTTAACTTCAAATTAAAAAAAAACAATACTTTATATTTAATAATTTGTTTGTCTGTTATGATCTCGCTAACTGCTGGATTGATTGACATCTTAAATATAGGGTAGCTACTCATATTTTCTAGATGGTATTAGGCTATTTTATTCATAGATGAAAGTCTTAGGATGCCCCCAGCCCTTATCTTAGAATACAGAGCCCCTATATGTTTGGGGCACAGCCGTTTATATTTAAGATGCAACAAGCATAAGTATGTCTACTATATTTGTATGAAAAACATCCTAACATACACTTGGTAAAAAACTAAGTAGATTTTCCACTTATGTTTAATCATAACTCAAGTGGGGGGACTACTTAAAATACTTTGGATTTGAGAAAATAATCTATTTCAAATTTTGGTTTGATTTTGTATTTTTTTCTAATGAATATTATAAATAAATATATAGAAAGTGTTTAATTTAATTACATTCCTAAATTTTCAATGTAATCTTGTTGAAAAACTGCATGAATATACTCTTAGTAAGGACAAAATATTTTTAAGACTTGATTAAAAGGATGCTTTTCTTTTCAAATTAGACCTAAATGTCCTAGGAATCACCAATCAATCCAAATAAAAGCTATCTATATTATGTAAAAATGTATTTACTTTGCAATAACTTTACAGTTGCTTTGCCTTCATCTAATTCGATAGGAGAATTCAAACTTGCTTAAATTAATGAAAAATATCCATGAAACACTAAAGGACGGATGTAAGACATATCCTATATTTAGAAAATCTTTGTTTTTAACAAGGACACGCTTTTGCCATATAAAAAAGAGAAAGTAAATGTTTATAATAGATTATACATGTTATAATTTAGATTAGGCCAATATACCCATAACAACATATATAAATTGTCAAGATTTTTATCAACAACTTAGTTTATGAGTTACCTTGTAATTCAACAAAGATTGAGCAATAGCAAAACATTCCTTATTATTTTGAAATTTCATTTTCAAAAGCAGTAATTACCTATAGTGGCTAATAAACTGTATTTAAAGTACTGTTAAGATTCTAAGATAAATGTCTTGAAATTAAAGTGTTTATTGTCTATAATTAATTGCCTCATTGACCAAGAAGTGTACTTTAGATAGTTTGTACAAAATAAAAGTTAAAATAATAATGTACCGAATTATCTTGGTTTTAAAATCTTGTTTTATTGTATGAACATTGATAGCCATTTTGGTTTATGACTTTATGAAGGCTTTGTGACATACACAACAAAACAAGGACATACGACAAAACTTTCATACTGAGTTTTGGTCCTTTTTAAGCTTTTTAGAAAATGTATTCTTAGCTTTTTGTTTAAGTATATAGCTTGTTAAAAAAAGTTAGAAAATAAGGAAAATTGTTAAACTTATTGAGCTTCGAAGCATAATATTTTTTTCAAGATTAGCTTCTGAACCGATTAATATCAGCTGGATTAGAACCTGTTCTCAGCCATGCTGAAATTCATGTATAGCTTCGTATTATAGACAATTTTCCACTAATATTAAAATTAAAATCATAAAATCAAAACCAGTTTTGTTATTCGGGCATTCGGCGCCTATGCTTTGGTATTCTAATGAAGACTAGAGTCTTAACTTTTTGATTGGTCAATTTCCTTCTTTTAGGACTCCTTAAAAAGCGGTTGCAATTAAAAGAGCTGGAAACTGTAAAGTTTGATTTTGCTCTAATTCACGTCAACCCGATAGGCATAGTCAACTAATTTTAGCAGGTTTTGTACTTATTTTCAAATCTTTGAGTATACCTTGTAAAAATGTAAAATTAAGGTGTGCAAAATCCCTGGCCTAATTGCACACCTCTCAAACATAAATTTCAAGGAATAAAGCTTCTCTATAGCTTATACCTTTCCTGTAGCAACTGTATGAAAAATTTCGTGGACCGAAACTTCTCTCCCATATATTCAAGTCCGTCTTTACCTCAATTGTCTACATCTAATAAGCAATTATCCTTTTTATTAATATGACAAAGGTCATTAAAACTAGCTGAAAACCTGATGCTGCTCATATTAATAGAAATATATATATATATATATGGGTTTTTTTTAAATAGATTAATATGATTATGAAGATTTAACAAAGATTCTTGACAATAATGATTTGTTACTATTTGCTCAGATTCTTTGAATGCTTTTATCCTTGTTGTTGCAAAAACAAGCAGTGTCAATTTCCTGTAATCTACCCCTCCCCCCCTCGCCTCCCCATAAAAAGGGACCTAATCCTCCTTACTAAGACCCCCATCCTTTAAAAAGCTGTTACAGCATTCATTTTAAGGTCCTTTTTTAGAAGTGATGCTATTCTTTAATTAAGGTATCCGTCCTTACGCTTGTAAAAATTACTCTAGCTTAATTGCTTCTTATTAGTTGACATGAAATATACATATAAAACATGATATACTTAACATTAGAGCTGTTTTAAGATAAAGCAAGTTTTATTACTGTTTTTTTGCTATTTCATTTGTCTGAGAAACGCCAATTTTCGTTGTTACATACTTTACTAATCTTTTTTTCTTCAACTTTTTTTGGACATACATGTAAGCCTAACATTATTAAAAACGGCAATATAAAAGAAACATTGTAGATCTAAAAAAGGTAGCCGATATTTTAGGGTGTTTTTACTAAAAATTAACACTTTTATTGAACACACAAAAGACTTGTCCATTCGGTCCCCATAAAATCAGGGTTCAATGGATAGAACAATAAAAAATAAGTCAATCTTGTAATCATAAATTAGAAATAAAGGAACAATTGGACAAAATGCAGTGGTAAATATCATAAGTGTATAAAAGTAAGAGGATTTTATGTAGCGATCTTGCTAACCACTGGACCAATTCAGTTGCCCTATGCCCGTTCCTCTTTAGGCCTCCAGGGGCGTACCTGCTAGTAATAGATGAATCTAAAAATGCAATATGCATAATATTAGAAAATTAAGGACAATTGAAATTCAATTCAGACTGAATCTTATAGTAAAATATATTGCATTATAATTTAACAATAGCATCTAAAAGTTGCAAATTTATAGGTTTCATATTTTATTTTAGGCATAGTAAAGGTAAAAAAATATTTTCTGATTAATTAAAACATCTTTGATAAACCTCTAAAATTGCTTTATTTAATTACTTAATTTTCTCTTAGTCTCTGAAAAAGACACTATAAGGTGAAAGTATATTTTTGTCGTCAAAGCAAAAAAAAGTATGAAAAAAGGCTTCAAAATCAGAGAGGGACGGTTGATAAGGAAGCTCCTTATCAATGTTTTTGTTTCAGATATAATGAATTTGAAATTAACCCCTTGGCCATTTTTCATTGGGATCTTCTCTCTTGTTAATTTGAACTAAAATATTTATAACTTTAGTGGCCTTTTTGGGTTTCAAATTTTAGAAAAAGGGCAATTATGTTCAGTTGTATTAGATAAAGTAAGTTGAATTTTAGAAGGTGATATTTGCTTCAATCTTTTAAGCAATAATCAAAAGTTTTCAAATAGGAAATTGATATAGAAACATTAATAGGATCTACTTCATTCAGGTCAACTAACATATTTTTGGTTGAAATGATTCGTTTGGTCAATATTGTCCTTGTAACATTTAAATTTAGAAATTGTATTTAAATTTCCCTAAAACCGTTGAATTATGTATTTCTTGAAATAATATTAGATGGATTATACCACACACATGCACAGCATAGGCCCAGGTTCTTTTTATGCAACCAGTCTACCAACAAATTTTATTTTTAGCCATAAAATGTCCCAAATGAAAGGTTGAAAGAACAAAAATACTGTTTTACACAAAAAAGGATCAAGTTTTGAATTTTCCACAAGATTGGTCACTCTATTTAAAATGACAACTTAATTTGCAAAATATCAGGGTTTTTTTCAGGCACCATTACACAGTGAAAGCTTTTTTATAAATAGGGAAGCTACTCTACAATTATATAAATTAACGTTCTTCTGTCCATCCAACAGCCAATCTAAATGAATTTTGCATATTACAATTTTAAATTACAAAAAGAGCTGAAATCATTTTACTTCTTTGAATACCTATTTAAGTCACAAATTTGCTTTAGATACTGTATCATTTTAAAGGCAGTTTTAAAAATGCTATATTGGGTCCAAAATATCAAGAACTTATCACTTCTGCGCCACTTGTTGATCAGATTGTCCTTATTCACTCTGTCAACCAAATTTTATCTTATATATTTTTTTTGAATATAAATTTGTATTATTGTCCAGTATGGTAGAATAATAATTTTCTAAATTAGTTTTTATACATGAACAAGTTTTAACAGAAATTTTGTTAATATCTCTCTAGCAGGGATATAGATAGGGTTTCTAAAACAGTTAATAAACATTGAACAGGGATGATACATTATATATGAGACGATGAAAAAGAATTACAGTCCTAGCGTGTTTGATTTAAAATCTCCCATAAAATGCAAGAATCTTGAATGGACGTAATCACCTTGAGAGACATTTTAACTCATTGTCCTAGGAATCGAATCTAAATAAGCAGTCGCATATGCACATATTTTGATCCAATATATAATGTATATAATAGTTATAATTCCCATATAAAACCTTATTATAACAGGAATCTTCTTACACAAATTTTAGTCCTCTTTTTTCATATTATTGAAGCAGTTAGTTGTTTAATATATTCATTATATGAGTGAAGAGAATTATATATTTATTAAAATCTTAAATTGATCAATCTTTTTTAGAGCAATTGTCCTTATGGAAGACCTTAACAGAAAGTTGTTTGATATATCCCATCTCTGAAAGTCTCCTGGTGTGTTTTTCTTCTTAAGCTGAACCATTGTCTCGCCCCCCACTGTCCAGCTACCATTTTTCTTATACTCTCATGGAGACAAGGATAAGATGATTCAAAAAGCAGTTCTAATTTATCGAGAAGCTTTATAGCTTACTAGTTGCTTCACCACCATCATATGTAGGGGAGGCGGGGAATGTGATAAAAATAGTCTAAAGCCACCCTAAGACATTTGTAAAGACTCCCTCAACAGGACAACTCTTTGATCAAATAATCTTTGTTGGGAAGTCCTAACTCTGCAAAGCAATAAAAGTTTATTGTTTAATTTTCAATTTTTTAAAAGTAGACTGTGACCTAAAAGAAATTATAAAATAGTAAATGTGCGAATGGTTACTTTCATTGTACCATTCCTTTATCCCTGTACCCCCTAGAGTTGTAAGATGGACTAATTATAGATGGCAGGACAGATAACAAGAATTTCATTTCAAATCATATAGAAACACCGGTTCAATACATAATACCATACAGCTTTTAATCATATCTAGGTCGTCGGATGGATGCTATAAAGGACTTTTAATTTTGAGAGGAGAATATTTATATATATTAATGATCAGTTGGATTTCGTGATAAATTACCAATTTAAAACATGTAAATTTTGTTTTAATTAATGAAATAGTGTTAGATTTAAATTGTTTCTATGCCTTAAAACATCGGGGGGATGAGGACATTTTTGGCCCCCCATTGTTCAGATCTATGTTGGTCTTGTTAAGGGTCTGATCTTTTAAGAGTTAAGAGCCAATAAATTTTCAACTGTATTAATTTTAAATGTTGTTGAAAATTCCATAATACTTTTTTTTAATCAATCAAAACACCTACCTTAAATAAAAATACCATCGCTAATTTCAACTGGTCTGTCTTTCAATAGTAAGATTATTTGCTACTTAGAGCGGAGATATATTTGAACAAAGATCCTGAAGGAAAGGACCCCTGGCTTATTATTAATACTAGACTAAACCTGTAACGTTCGTGCAATATACACAAAGTTTAAATACATATTGATTTTTTTTGTGAAGATTTCCATGACCTAAAATCCTGAAATAAAATAGTAAAACAAAAATGAACACTTGTGAATTGTCAAAACTTGCTACGCTTTCTTAATTACAGTAATCACTTTCCAAAGATTGAAATCAATTGGACAATTCTAATCTACATGCTTAAATTACCGAAAGAACAAACTGTGATTTAAGAACATACATACCCTAATTATAGAAAAGCATCGCTTTTAAAAACATACTTTGTGTTTTGAAGCTAGTTAGTAATTCACGGTCAAGCATCATTATCCATTAATTTTAACTTTTTTGTAAAAACATATAACTACGGTCCATTGCCGTATTCGTTCAAGAGGATTAAGCTTTAATTCCATATTTTACAAGATGATGATTTAGACAGTGTCCATTCAGTTTAGCTCAAGTACATTTTTCATTTATTTATCGCAGCTTATCATAGACAGCTTTTAATATCCGTGGATATTAAAATGAAATATTAAAAGGTTAAACCAGTCTAGTTATCCTCGTGTATCCGAAGGCCTGGTCTAACAAAACAGGTATTAGTTTTATTATCTTTATTTTAATGTTATATTAATATAACCGGTTCTAATTCAGCGGATATTACTCGGTTTCAAACCATTTTGAAAAACGTTATAAAGAAAAAAATTCTAAAACAAAAAAGCAAAAATTTTGAATTTAAGGAGTGATATATTTAAAATTCAATATTGATTGTGTGATATTTGCAGAAGCATTTTTAAGATTTTAAAAATGTTTGAAATAATGAAACACCAATAATTTGACAAATCTGGAGGATTTATTTTTGGGCTAAATTTACACTTTGTCATTACTTGATTAGTTTTTTCACAAATTAATATTAAATCCTTTTCTTTTAGGGGACAAATTTCTTACAGGATTTGGTTAAATTGTTTCTCTGATTAATTCGTAGGAGAGAGATTTAGGCAAAGGTGGCGAAAAGTGGATTTAGATAGATACATATCACTGTTTGGAGGCTAATGATTAGAAGAGGTTTTTAATTTAAGAACCTTTAGCTTTGCATATTTAGTTTTAAGACTTAAAAGTGAAATGCGATTAGAATTAGCTAGAATTAAGATACTAAACTAATGCTGATTAAGGACAGGTGAATAATTCTAAAACTTAAGCTCCATTTTTAAAAAAAACTAGGGGCTATGCATTCAGGAGCCCAAAAGGGCTAGAAAATAGGTTAAAATCATCCTGAGACTTAAATCTGAAAATGAAATAGCAAAAACCCATCACAGTTCCTATGTGAGCTAAGTTTACCTAAAATTGAGAACCCAATCAGTTTAGTATTTATTGAGATCTTAAGTTTTAGACCAAAATAGGATATTTACAATGAATTTTATGTTAAAAAATCTAGCTTTTATTATAAATATGTCATACTTATCAAACTTTATCAATAAAGAAAATAAATTCCAGGCAAAAAATTATTTGAATAGGGCATCAAAAAGATTCTAGATATGTGAACCATTGTGATGAAAAGTTGAATTTTTTTTAGATATTTTTATATGAATTCTCAAGAGCGAAGCTACTCTACATATCACTAAAGTATGTTCGTTTGTACGACGTTATCTCCGTCCATTATTGTAAGTATAAAAGGCT
Organism: Acartia tonsa; assembly: GCF_053477335.1. NCBI lineage: Eukaryota > Metazoa > Arthropoda > Copepoda > Calanoida > Acartiidae > Acartia > Acartia tonsa. The sequence goes on along the minus strand of NC_137262.1, from coordinate 31,532,233 downwards.
GTAAATTTCTTGTTTATTGACGGTCTTAAAAGGTTATAAAATATGAATTATTGACTAAAGTAAAAAAATTATTGGCAATGTTGGTAATCTCTAAGCAATGGTTATAGAATATAGATAAAGACATGGGAAATTTTTTCGTCAACTTAGCTTGCTAATATGTACCACATTTATATGTCAGTTCGTTCATCCAGTAAGAGGGAAGGGGATGGTGAAAGGGGTTGGGTGGGGGGGGGGGGGAACATTAATCTAGGCAGCTGCGAGTATTACTTTATTTGTACAGTCTGCATAAAATTTTTATGCTATATCAAAGTAATAATATATCGACTCTTAAAACTATACAATACATCTTTTCTCTGTCAAAAAAAGTTGGTTGTCTGTTGTTGCTGCGCTACTTAAGTATAAATTTGTCCTTGTGTTAAACATTTTTTTATATATATTGTGCTATATGTAAATTTTGATAAAATGAACCGTTGAAATATCAAAATATCTGAATGTAAAGTGCGGACTTTAAAATCGTTGTAGGTATGATCGAGAGAATATTCTTTTAGAAATAAAATATAAGAGTGACTATAGCCCGACCCGACTAAAAAAATACTATAGTAGATTATACCATTAAGGAGGGAGCATTGGACTGTAAGTTATACTGGTCCCCAAAGTTTAGTTAACACGTTCTCTTATTTGTTTACTTCAACACTTAATGTACTTTTGTCTAATCTTGATTGTTAGGTACAAACTAGTAGTGATCAAACTTTTCCACCAACAATTAGTGTCTATTTGGGAATGTGCATCAATTCATGGTCAATTGTCCTATCCCTTACGATCCCTGAGATTATACACTTTAGCCTAAACAATACTATTTTAAAGACCCACTGAAGTATAGAATAGCTGTCAGTTAGATTTGCTTAACTAAGGCTTGACATATTAACAGACAAATGAATTCTAGAGTACCCAATAAAGTGGAATTTATTTCATTTTAATGTTTCACTTTTGGTGGCGAGGCTACTCAATATTTCATTTTGTATGTCCGTCAGTCCGTAACATTATGATGGTGGAAATGTGATTTTCTTATCTGCTATTCAAGATGGCTAATTTTTTATTGTGAAGATTCCCTATACCCATTAGCTGTAATTTGCTTTGTCCGTCGGTCTGTCAGTCGTGCTAGAAAATATTAAAAAAATTTCGAATATGTGAGAAAGGTTTTGTGATTATTGTCATCCTTGATTGCACTATCAAGTTGCTTTACCAGTCTAATATACACTCTATTGGCCCGTGTAACCTTTTAAGAATATCAATATAGAACTTGAATAAAGTTTTCAAATTGAATTAAAGTTAAAAATATAAAAATGTTACCAATTAGTGATTTTTATTTTATTATTTGTGGAAAATTGCCTGTAATACGATGTTATACATGATTTTTCAGTATGGCTAAGAACTGGTTCTAATCCAGCGGATTAATGGGTCTCGAAGTTATACTGTAGTTGAAGGCAATTATCATAAGCTATCAAAACAACATATAAATATGGCATGACAGGAAAATAGTTTATTTGCAGGTGCCATATACTCTCCTCGTTTTAATCCTTACTAGCGGCTACGCCCCTAGAGGCCTCTAGGGGCACTTGAGGAGGAGAGAGTCGAATTTAAAAATTCAATTTCTTATTTTAGATTTTAAAAGAAAAAGTAAAAAAAAATTACGTTTGATGTTTGTTTTTCGTTGAACTCTCTTTCTAAAATTAAGAAATTTTAAAAAAATTTAATTTCTCTAGGGAGGGTGGTGGTACCCTCCCCCAAAATAGTTATAAACCTTCCCGGGACATATGAGAATCTACCCTGTTAAGGAGAACCCGATCGGTTCAGCGGTTAGCGAGATCCTTCGGTACAAACACACAAACACACAGACACACAAACATCCTGTTACTTTATTATAAGGATTAAAAACTTGTGCCCGATAAAACTGAATCCTTACATGTTATAGATTAATTTTTTTAAGATTTAAATTTTTTATCATCTGGTTGACGGGTGGATCTGCTATAAAAAGACGACTGCTGATATGTCAGGTGCATTTTTTAGCCAGCACAAAATAAGTGGCTTAAAACAATTGCCTAAGTAACATTTTGATTTAAACATCGTGTAGTTAAAGGTACAAGATTCAAGTTAGGCTGTTAGATAGTTGTCTAGAAATACTAATCTTGAGAAATAGGACAAAAGAAGTATACTTAACATTTTACCATATTGCCTTTGAATCACATATACAACTCGTATGTGTGTCAAAAAGCTAAACAATCAACTTGTACGGACTTTCTGGAGATGATTATATAGTTGCTACGCATTCAATAGTATTCCGTTTTGGTAAAGTAATCTTTATCAAAAGTTTTAAATTTAAAGGACCATTCTAATCAAATTGGCAATAGTATCTTTTCTTCTCGAGGGGGGAAGTAAAGACACTGCTTATAATAAAACTTATTTTTTGACAATTACACTTATGTTTTAATTATATGAAATCAATATGTTGAAGTTATTTATATCCGCCCGTAAAATTGTTAATTTAGCGAGCATATGTTTATAAATATTAAATTACTAGATACTACTTAGATGGCATTTCAAACGTTAATCTTTATCAATAATTACAACACAGTTAAGGAGTTTTCTAGACTTTAATCGTACTGTGACATAATCAGATATGAGGAACATAAAACAGGGTGAGGGTAGGGGAATTAAAAAAGGGGTGTTCTCAAAATACCAAAGCTTTTACCTAGACATTACTTTACGCTCATATAAAACAGCTAATAATAAAAATTAGCAAAATCTACCAAAGTTTTCTGTTTTAAATGCAGTGTTAATTCTGTAATATAAACAGCTTTCCACGGATAATAAAAGGAAAAATTTTAAGGTTTGTTTTGTTATCCCCTAAGGGCCGAAGGACCGTGCTCACAAAACTAATATCAATTTCATTTTTTCATAATGGAAAATTGTCTGTAAAACGTTGCTGTACATGATTTTTCAGTATAGCTGAGGACCAGTTCTAATCCAGCGGTTAATAATCGGTTTCAATGCCATACTGGAAAACAACTTTTTCGTATATTACAAAATTTCTTTAAAAATTATTTTTTAAACATTTGAATTTATATACATTGCATTGCGAGAGCACAAATAAATCAAACGGGAGTAATCTAGTGTAATAACATACAATATGTTACTAAATAAAACATTAACAATTATATCCATAAGTAGCGAAGCACAGATAACAAAAAAATTAAGAAACGTTGAACTAATGGAAGAATAAAGGGATAGATGCTTTTTAGTAAATGATCTAGAAATCCTTTTGAAAAAGAAATTATCTTTATCTCAAATATAAACATAGAAAATCACATTTCTAGTAAAAAATCTCCAGTCTAATAAATTTTCGAGCTATTTTAATTGACGAACAGGCATTGATAGTAAACGTCATAGAGTAGCTTCGCTACTAATAAAAAAGAAGGCATGCCCCTAACATATTTTTTAAGGTTCATATTTCAAATATCTTAATAATCCAAACCACCTTCCGTAATAATTGGTTTTAAGAAGCGCAACTACTCTTTAAAAGCCTTCATTGGCTGGTATTTCTTCTACATGTTATAGAAAAATAACATGCTGTGATTGTTTTCAATAAGGAAAATCGTCCAATTAGCAGAGATCTTAAGGGATAATACAATTATTAATAAATTGATGTACATCCCCAATCATAATATACAAAAAAATACACATTATTGCTTGATAGGTTTGGACACTATGGAACCAATCAATCAAAATTCAATAAAAGTACCAAAAGTTTTAAGCTAAAGAATGAAATAACGTGGTTATAAAACTGTGAGTACCTGTGTACTCTACAGTCCAATGTCCCTTCATCTGTTTTTTTTTTAAAGAAAGATGGGGATAGATAGTTAAATCGACATATCGACAATCATCCTATTATAAGCATGTTTTTTCTATTTTTGGTTTTTGCCGCGCTGCTATAGATATACATCTCCTTGTAAATAAATAAGATTAATTTCTAGGTCTTCTCTTATTTTGCCAACTGTTCACCTTATAATTGAAATTTAAAATTTGATACTATAAGCAAGCCATGGGGTCAGATGAGAAAATGGATACTTAATAACGTTAGAATGCGAGAAATTAATCTAGTAGGCGAACAGGTTCTGTCTGTTGCCAGCTTATTTTCGTGCATACCTTGATACCTTTTGATTACACGGGTCTTTTTATTTTGTTTGTGTATTTTCCCAGCATTCTATATTTATGAAGTAATTTTTTAGACATTCGAAGCTTACACATCCCAAAAAGAATTATTTTTGTTGCTTTCTTTGAAACTCTATTTTTAAAAGCTTTGTTTTAATTATAAATGAAAAGTGTCACTCTTTATATATATTTGTATCCCGCTGATCTACCCGTAGGATTCCACCCTGTGTCCTTCCTGTCCATCCGTTAATAGAGATGAAATTAAGACCTAAGTTTGATGGACATATTGTTGTTCTAATAAAACAGTAAATGAAAGGAAAATCTATGAAAATTTATCAGAAAATCTGTAAAGTAGATTTTTGCAAGACAGAATAGTTGTTTATCGCACTGCACATTTTGATATTCGTAAAAAACTGGGTATGATACGATGCTGTACATAATTTTTCAGTTTGGTTGAGAACCGGTTCTATTCCACCGAATATTAATCGGTTTCAAAGCAATACTGGAAAAACTATTATGTGTCACGTTTTTATGTATGAAATCATTTATAATCAAGACAATGTATTGCTTTTATTTACTTCATTACAAATTGTCATGCTAAACTTAATTTCATGAGAAAACTTAAGAAATTTTTAAATAAACTATTGACTTTAAAACTCGAAATTTTTAGGGCAAATTATCCCTATGAACCATTTTCTACCAAATTGCTATTTTTTTATAAATTAGCTGTAATGGATAATTCCTCAAAAAGCTACCTTAAATTTCTTAATTTTGAATTAATCCGTTTTGACACATTTGTGAGCTTAAAACAATGACACGCTTTACAGTAATCCAATAAGTAGTCAGGATATTAAATTATAGGGGAAACAAGGATGATAATATCTTTAAAAGCGAAGCTCTAAAATCAGACATTAGGACAAAACTTATAATGTTGTACTTTGTTGTCCTAGATGAATCATTAAGTCAAAAACCAGATGAATAGGATAATTATATCATACAAAATTGTTTTTAAAAAAATTAAAAATCATCATGTTTTAAAGGGACGTACGAACTTTTTGGTGACGACAATAGGGCTGCTACGATTTCTAAATTGTACCTAACTGTTACAGGAATCATCATACAAAAATTAAAGGACAATTCTAACATGTCTAGATAAACGATAAGTTATCTTGATTAGACTAAGAAATGGAATTTTATTGTTTTGTTCTACGTAAGGATAGTAACATTAATAGTAAAAGAAAGGGAAAAAGACTTGGCAATTTATGCAATGGTTACGACTAAATAAATAGATAAATATACAATAAGGACTTTTAGATAAAGTTTAAGCTCTTACTTCGTTAAGGGGATGGCCTTTAATAAGCGAAAAAAGAATATCCGTTGCTTATATCAAGAATATTACAAAAAGCACAAAAAGTAAAGTTTTAGTTAAAATTTAAAAACAAATAATTTTATTTTTCCTCTTTACAACTAAAATTGTAACAACAGCATAATTATAATATTCAAAGTTCTGGCAAAATTCCATATTTTGTGAGTTACTACTTTTAGCAATCACCCCATCTCCCACTCTCAAAAGAACATCTTATCCCCATCTGCTCCAAATGACTTTGAGGGCAGCCCCGCAAGGTTAGAACCAAGAATTTACATTCAACTTATTCGCTGGTCAAAATCAATAATTCTTTTTTTTTTTAAATAATAAAATATATTATTCTTTTGCATTTGAATTTGTTACTTAAATCATCAAAAAAGAAAATAATACAATAATAAAATGAAAATATTCATTTTTAGGAAGATAAAGGGGGCGTTATGTGCCCCTCTAAAAAAATATGAGATCCTACAAAAACTCTCGCTTCAGTAAATATCCAAAAACAATGCCAAGTTAAAAATATTTGACTTGAAGAGAATTTTGTGAAAATTAACACTATGTCTTTTGTTCTTGGTCTGTATGTAAAAAGATGTATTTCTAGGGGTTTCATGTTTTACTCCATAACTAAATTAGGTGTTTACATAATACAGATAAGAGGAAGTACAAAAAATAGCAATTAAAACATGACTTTAGAGTATGCTAGCTAAGTTTTCCCTAAGCCATTTTTTTATTTTGGTGCCTTAAATATATATTACTAGCGGCTACGCCTTTAGAGGCATATCGGGCCCCTTGAGGTGGGGAAGGGGGACCAATCCCTCACTTTCAATTTTTGTTTTACAAAGAAAGAGATATAAAAATTGAGGACGGGTTAATTTTTTTCTAGGGGTGATTTCTCTTGGGTGGGTAGTGGTACCCATCCTCCAAAATAGTTTTAAACATTCCCAGGACCTATGCGAATTTTTTTCATGAATTAAAGTATAATATTTAATTGTTATCCTTTTTTGTTCAAAATCTTTCTTGTAAATCATCAAAATTATATATAAGTTTAATAAACTTTTCTCTTTGTTCTTATGAAAAAGCACTTTTTGGTGGAATTTTGGTAGTTTTTTGAAAAATTTTAATTTGGTCAACCCTAGCTAACCTCTTTCCCCTTTAAATTACTAAAAGTCCCTTGCTTAACCCCCCCCCCCCCACTTTTCTTCTAAAAAAGCATAAAAATGGCCATTCTCCGTTTCCATTTTCAACTGAAATTGCAATTTCCAGCCGTCATTAAAATACTTTTCCATTTCAACATCTAGAACTTACGCCTAAAATATGCAAAATAAAAACTTGAAGCAAATAAACATCACCACTTATAACAGGGACGGGGATAGGGCACATAAAGAAAAACCGTTTTGCCTCAATTTCTATAAAAAGTTTTTACTTTCTTTAATGGTTACAACAAACTAATTTTGCGCTATTATTATATCAACTTAAAACCCGGGCCTAAAAAAGATTTTATCATTGGAATAACGTTATAGGAAGATGTGTTACTTTAGTACTTACTAGCGGCTTCGCCCCTAGCCTCTAGGGGCTTTGCCCCAAGAGGTTTGATCAAACCAACTTTTCGTATTTTAGATTTAAAAGAAAAATTTAAAAAAAAATTCTTTTGGGGGGGGGGGGCAGAAGTCGGCCCCACTATTTTAATTTTAGTTTAAAAAAAAAAGAAAAAATTTATTTTTTTTGGGGGGGGGATTTTTCATTTTTGGGGGGGATTTGGGGTGTCCCATCCCCCAAGAAAATAGTTATAAACCTTCCTGGGACTTATGAGAAGCTACCCTGTAAAGGAGAACCCGATCGGTTCAGCGGTTAGCGAGATCCTTCGCTACAAACAGACAGACAAACAAACAGACAGACAAACAGACAGACAGACATCGTTTTACTTTGTATTATAGATTTCTCCTTATTGTTGGATATATTATCGGCGTAAATTCAGGCAAAATAGTCATCCATGACATCTTTGACCAATGGCATAATTTCGATGAATGTATAAACACAATTCATTAATATTGTTAATGTTGACTATTTTGTGCAATACTCCTATTCCTGCATTCCCTGAAACATAAGCTGTAAACGGAATTAAGAAACTAAATTAAAACGGTCATTTTGAAGAGCAATGTTATTTTTTCCTCCCATTTTTAAAGCGAAGCTTATTATATTTAGGTTTCTGTTCGTCTGCAACGGATTGTGCTGACTGTTTTCTCATGCATGTAAGAAGAATAGTCTTATAATATATTCTATAGTGTAATCAGGAAAGCAACACTATACAACTGAAAGATTAATTTCTAACCATTAGGACAACAATTTTGATTTGAGAGGATTTTACTTTAAAAAAAAATAATGTTTCTATTTTCATGATTTGTTCATTCTTGTTCATTTAGTTTAGAAAAACCAATTTGTAATTCTAATTCTAAGCTCATTTAATTTTAAAGCAATTTGTTGGAATTTGTGATGATCATAAAATGCATAAAAACACAAAACGAACAAAAACTTAAGTAGATTCTTTCAGATAATTTTTAATTCCAATCAGATTAATACCTAACACAATCTTTAAAAATTAATTTACTATAAAGATTAAATCTAACAGTAACATGGTATATACGTGGTTCATCCTATTATATAAAGTAGTTAGTTTTTTTTGTCTTAAGCTTAGGATCTCACTAACTACTGAACTGATTAGGTTCTCTATTTCAGGTAAGCTTCACATAGATCCCATGATGGTTTTAGTCTATTTCATTTTCAGATTTAAGTCTCAGGAAGACATTGAGATTTTTCTATTAGCATATAACACTCTTCAAGACTGACTTGTTTTTGGCCTACATGTTATAGAGTTAATTTGTCTGATATTCACTTTGACATTATGTCAAAATTTAAATATTATATTAGAAACATATATCTTTGAAACGATATTTTATTGATATATCTAAATGAACACCTTATTAAAGACTAGCGTCTTCGCCCCTAGAGGCCTCTAGGGGCACTTGAGGAGGTGGAAATTGAATCCCAAACCTCATTTTTTAATTTAGATTTTAAAAAAGTAAAAAAAATTTATTTTTTTTGTGAGGGATTTTTTTCTAGGGGCGATTTCTCTTGGAAGGGTGGGGGTACCCTCTCCCAATATGGTTATAATATAAACTTTTCTAGGACCGATGAGAAGCTGCCCTATTATGGAGAACCCGATCGGTTCAGCAGTTAGCGAGATTCTTCGGTACAAACAAACAACAAACAGACATCGTTATACTTTGTATTCTAGACTAGCGGCTTCGCCCCTAGCCTCATTGGGTATTTTTAATTTTTTGGGGGGTTGATGGTGTCCCACCCCCCAAGAAAATAGTTATAAACCTTCCCGGGACCTATGAGAACTTGAGAAGCTATCCTGTAAAGGAGAACCCGATCGGTTCAGCGGTTAGCGAGATCCTTCGCTACAAACAAGCAAACCGACAAACAAACACACATACACACAGACATCGTTCTACCTTGTATTATAGATAATCCAGTATTATATATCTCAAAGTATCTTATCAAACACTTTGACAATGTGAAGTTTTTATTGCAGGGTCTAATCCCCACTCAATTGAAATGTTAGCTTCCTTGTTTGCAATTCTAAACCTTTATTACCCGACACAAACCTCTGGACCTCATAGAAATATTTCTCTATTACTAGAGATATCAAACATATTTATTTGATTAAATTAATAATCTTAAACTATGCTTTACATTTTTCCAATTAGATTATTCAAAATTTTGCTACTGATTGTTAAAAAAGCGGCTTGGCTGCGGCTAGAATCCGAATTTTGATAGGTTAAAGAAGGACGCCAGATCAAAGAGTATCCTATATTGTCATCTCCTAAAACCGTAAGCGTACGGAAGTGGGATGTATGGGGATGTCAACGCCCCCATGAAATAAGAATTTCGGTATGACTGCCTTTTCTAATTTTTTCAACCCGACAAGGTGTATGTATGTAGCCTTGATTCTCTGAAGTTAGGATTCAGATGCACGAGGAGATTTGAAGTGAGAATCCTTCGGCCAATCCTAGGTTGGTAAGCTTCGCGCACAGCTGAGTGTATTCTATGTTACATTACAAGCTGACCCGCGTTTCTCGTGGAAGCTACTCGATTATTACATCACCCTGCCCTAGAGTTTTGGCAGGTGTTCCATATTAAGCCACCCTAATTAATGGCACTCTCATATGAATGAGGAGCATGGACGAGGGAAAGCACGATTACAGTTGATTGATATGTAGGATCCTAACTTCCTACAAATATCCCTCCTTACAACCTAAGGGCATCACAGGGAAGGTTGTGTGATTATATTCTGACAAATTGCAACAGCATTAGTCATCCAAATGCAATATCTATGAGGGGACTTGAACTCGGATTTTCCCAACCACAGCGTAGTGCGCTAACCACTACTCTATGGGACACCCCTACCCGACAAGGTAAATCCATGTGCACGCCACTACCTAAACAAGTATTTTAAGGTTGAGTTATCTCTAACTTTTTTTTTGTCTAATTAACCTCCATACTATGTGTGTGTATATCTGTATGCTCTTGAACTTAAATTTATGCTAGGAATAAATCTAATTTTTGACATCTTTACAATCAAATATTTCATATTTCTAAGTGTATATACCCAGGGATAGGTAAATAGAAGTTATAAATATGCAGGGATTTTTATGGATGAGACGCTATATTGATGAACATACCAATTGATGATAACATAAATTACCCCTTCAGTAGATAGAAATTATTGGTTGAAATGTTGGGACCCTACTAGCTTGAACCAACCAAATAACATTAAAAAAAAGTATCCTAAGTTTGTAGCCATTCACCAAGATAACGTGGATTTAAAACTTTGGGTACTAGTGTTATTTGCAGTTTAATTTCTTTATCCCTGTAAAGATGGATTTTACTAACTCGAAGGTGTGCATCTACAGCCGCGTATCATGATATCTGTAATGTTTTTCATATTCGCGAAAGGACAAGAATAGATACAAATATTATTACTTGGATCTTAAACCAGATTTTCATGTTCTCTAATAAAGTGAAACTCGCAGGGGCTAAAATAACGATTCCTCTCTTCCGCCACCTATACCCCATCCCCCTCCTACTGGATGAATAAACTAACCAATAAATGAGGTTTTTATTAGCAACCTAAATTATAAACAAATTTTCCCCTGTCAATATATCCACGTATATCTTATATCCACTCTGCACTGTTGTACTTACATTTATGCGAAATTAATTGTACGCAAAATATGAAATATCAGAATTAGCAAGCAATAAAAGTGTCAACTACTCTGAAACAATAAAGACCTTTCCGCCCCCCCCCCTTTCCCCTAAACAAGGACAATTATATTTATTAGGAGCGCAGCTAAAATAAACTACTAAACTTATGAATGCAAAATAATAACATTTCTTTAAAAAAAGTAAGAAAAAATGTAAGAAACTTTGATTGGCAATAGTGTCAATAAATCACCAAGTATGACTGTGAGACGGACACAACATTAAATCTTAGTTATCAGGTAGCTACGCTCCTCAAAAACACAAAACATATTATATTCAGATGAGCTATTAATGAGGTCTCATCTTAATGATGAACACTTCTTTTACAAATGTCTTTATTTGATCATTAATATTGCTCATATTTCAATCACTAAAACATTTTTTTGTAGCGATCAGCTACTTTATAACACGTTTGATGTTTGTTGTCTCTAAAAACATCATATTTTTTTGAGAAAAAAAACCAGCAACGATTCATATAGAACATGTTTTTAACCTCTTATTGTACAATGACATCATAGAGAAAAAAATAAAAGAGAGGAATCGAAGCAACTAGAAGACGAAAATAGGCAGTGGGCCTAGAGGCCTACTCAGCGCTGTTGCCGCGCTAAAATTTATTGCTATTCCACTACTTTTCAAATGGGAGGATTAAAAATTATTAAAAAATATTTTTTTACTTTTTACTATTTCCATATTTAGGGCAAGAATATTAGATTAGATATTTTCGTTTTAATTAAAAATTACACAGTATTTTATTTTTATTTAAAAAAATTTGTTCATGAAAGATGAATCCTTCTATTTCTAAAAAGGGGGAATTTTTTTTCATAATCATAAGAAAAGGGGGTGATTATTCATCCTCTTATCCTTTTTCCTTATGAATGACATGCAATTATTGTCCCAAATAGCAAGTAAGAGAACCTTTTCATGAAATTATTATTTTTTAATGGCAGAAGAAAATCATGTAGTCTTTTAATAATAATAGGGAGCTAACAATTCAGTCTGACACAAATAACTTTTATGTTATTAGCTTTATTATCAGGGTTCTTATACTTCCTAAAAGTGATTAATAAAAGAATCACTAATTTGGAACCATCCGATCAAAATTCAATAAAAGAACCCAAAGGTTTTGAGCCAATAAATAAGGTAACTTGGTTATAAACTTTGTTTATCATGGTAATTTACCCCCAAAATTGTGGATTTTCAATTTTTACCCACCCCCCCCCCCCCAAATAAAAAAAATGCCTCTATGAAATAAAGATTACCCCTCCCCCCAAATAAAAAAGCTTGGACGCCCCTGTGTCCCTGCTTATTTTCTTTTAAAGCTTATATGAAAAGGCTAACTTAAATTGTCGTCTTTGTTTAAACTTTAAGATTGATTTATCTACCTTATATACCTTACATTATTCACTACATGGGCAAATCTAAATAATTATCATTTCATTCAAAATTTAATATTTAATAATAGACAAAATAAATAACAATATATTTGAAAATCTTAAAAACAATAAAATTTGATATTTGCACCTTGTCGCAAATTAATGCCATATTTTAATTTAGAATAATAGTACTAAAAAGGGAGGAGGGGCATATGAGAGGTTTGGAGAAGGACTTTCAAAAAGAGATATTTAGATATATTTGTTATGTAAGAAGTAGATAAATAATTAAATTATTGGTAGCATTTCAGGAAAATGATAAAAATGAAAACGAGGAAGATTTATTTTCTAGTCTCCATTTTACCTATAATTTAAACATTGGATTCGAAACCGATTAATATCCGCTGGATAAGAACCAGTTCTCAGTCATACTGAAAATCATGTATCGAATCTAAGAAAATTTTCTACAAATAGTAAAATAAAAATCTAAATATTAATACCAGTTTTATAACAAAACCGAAATTAATCTTATAATTTATCGTTTTACTATCCGCGTAAAGCTGTCAATAATACTATACGATAAATAACTATTCGTGCCCTTTAGCTATACCTTTATTCTTGGAACATGTATGCTAATTATGCCTCTTTAATTGTTAATAGTTTTCAAATACACACATTAATGTTATTGGCTCATTAGTGTAAAATAACATACTTCAAAAATCATCATTTAAATATAATAAATTATCTTTTCTAACACAAAGGAACAAAAAATAAAGAAAGGAAAACAAGAAGTAATTTTTAAAAATTTTAGGTTTAAAGAAGCAAAATATTTATTTGAAATAAAATAAAAACTACATAAATAAGAATTTTGTATGCAAAGAAAAACAGAATAGTAAGTAACAATGAATTGTAGTAGGTATTGTCAATAAATCTATAAAGTATGGTTTTTGTTAGATATCGAATTTAAAATTAAACAATCTAATTAATAAATATTCTTAAAATTATTTCTGTTTTGAGCAGGAGAGGGGGGGAGGACATTCAATTGTTTATTACATTATTCCCAAAGTTTTGTAATAACGTTTCTTATTCGTTGGCTGAATAACATTAATTTTGATTTTATTCATTTAGTTGAGTGTGAAACGTAGTTTTAATCTACACAGAAGTGGGACTTGGTGATGTGGATAAGTTTATCAGCCATTGTCTTATCCCTTTACATCCCTGGTTTGATTGAATTGATGGACGAAAACACCTCTAATAAAGGACAGTCTTGTGCTGATTATAGAGAAGCTTTACTTATACAATGTCATTTGCTGTCCGAGATAAAAAAAATGCTTTATAAAAAACCTACTTCAAATATTTTAAAAATATTAAATATAAGGCTTAATTGGCAAATTATGCTTTAAAATTATTCCAAAACTGGGCAGAAAACAGTACCGTTCATATTTTACACCCTACACCACACAACGTTTAGCCAGGGATGTAGAGATAGATCAATTGAAGAAATAATTTCCAGTATGGATTCAAAATCGATTAATATCCGGTGGATAAGAACTGGTTCATGAAAAAATCATGAATAGCATCAAATTACAGACAACTTTCCACAAATATTGAAATAAAAATCATAAAAGTATACCAGTTTTGTTAACTGGTTTTAACAATTTTACCTTTTCATATCCACGGAAAGCTGTCTATAATACGATGCGATAAATGACTATTCTTTCTCTAATTAATACGCCAAAAATTCTGCTTTGGATAGATATTTTTAGGTATCAAGGAATGTAACTTAAGCTTTATTGTCCTATTACTCCCTGTGTTTTAAGACAGTACCACAAAAAAATCAAGCCATTTCCTATTTTAATGGTGTGCATACGAAATGGATAAACGTTACAAAATAATACTAGTGTTTTTAAATCGAAGTTTCGATTATTTAAATTTAATCATAGCTGTTTTTTAATGATATTATGTCTATAAGTAAAAATTAAGGCATTGTAAATTCACCCATTTGACAGACTTTCTTTAAAATCATTAAAACAATGTCTGCTATACATGTACACAATACACATATGTGTTTTTTGTGTTTAAACTTTTAATTCATACTGATATTTTATTTATCAAACTTTCTTTGAGAATAATCACTTGTAATCATTAAGTAACAAATAATATTTCAACGTATTTGTCTTTGTTTATCATCATACAATAATTTTTTGGTTATAATGTATAAGCGTTTATTTGAATGTAGGAATGAAGCAAGCAAGAAACAAAAAGTGTTACTCCTTTGAAGTAGGCTTCATTTTCACAAAAATAGCCAAACAAAGATATGTATTTCATACATAATAATACTTTTATGAACAATGATTGTATTCTACTCGTAGCATTTTTTAAAAATAAATATAAATTTTTTTTCCTGATATTTTTAGCTCTCGTTCTATTCATTTACATGTAAAGGAGCTATAAATAATGCATTAGATATTTGTCTAAATGAAAGCACACTTAATAAGCTGTACTACCCGCTGTAGCATTTTAACGCCCGGGGCTCATTTTAGTATTACAAAATGCTATATTAGGCAAACTCTAGGTAGTCATTAGGGCTCATCAAGACGATAATTAATATAATTACAGCTACACCCTGCCCCTCTTTCTCTCTCTTTGCACGCCCTTGCTTACCTGCCCCCCTGTGTATTCACAATTTAATGGCAAATAAAGATTAAAAACAAAGCTCGACAGCCGTCCATTTTTAGCGGCTGAAACTAATTTGTTAGCAGCTGCCACTTTATTTAATGGAAGGATTAACTAAATATTGCTGCGGCATAACCATTTCAAAACAACTGCGGTTAAATTAAGGAATATAGTAGCTATTTCAACAGATTTTAATTGACTAAAACAAGGAGCTGATTATTTTGCTGCAGCCGCAGTTTCGTTGTTAAAACTGCCGATTATCCTTTAAATGGTCATCTAAGGATTTTAGCTAATGATATGCTCATTGATGGATTTATTATTACTTGGATCTTACAACAGATTATCTGTTTTCTAATAAAGTGAAATTTGTAGCTGGCTAAAATAACAATCTCTCTATCCCTCCCCTTCTACCGGATGAACGAACTGACTAAAATAAATAATGTTTATATTATTAACAGGATAAATTAACAATTTTTTCCCCACAATTAATAATCACGTATATTTCTTATTTAATAATTTATTCCTTTAAGAACAAACTATACATAATTAAATCACATAGTCTTGAATTATTAATATATACAGTTTATAAAATAGCACATAAATTGTTAATAACAAGCGATATTATAATATATTGTAAAAAATTAACTAGTTATATTTGGAGACAGTTTGAAAATCAAATACTAAAATATTTTGTGTTGTCTTTATATTTCAAAACAAAATTAATAAATTTTTCAATAAGATATGTTGATATACCACCTTATCTAATAATTTTGAACATAATTGAGCTAAAAGCAATGTTTGAGAAAAATAATTGTTTTCATTCCATCTTGATAGACAAGGTTCTTTACTAATTTTTAGCGCCTTGTCTTTAGCTGCTAAAATGAGCATCGAAATTTGAGCAAAATCGTCACCTTTAAAGCATTCATAATAGATGTTAAAAAGAAAGAAATTTTCTTTAAGGAAAATGAACTCAGGGCGACCCTGAAAGTAAATTTCATCTAGAAAAATAGCAAGACAATGGGCGAAGTATTTCGGGAATTTGCAGAAAAAAATTGCATGATCTGAATCATTTTTTACATAACATTTAGTACAAATATCACTATCAATTAGATTCCATTTGAATAATTTTGTACAACTTACCAGTGTGCGTATGTATTGTTCAAAAAGGAATCCTTTATAATATAAAGTTATAGGTAGATCAAGAACAATCTTAAAACTATTTTGAAAATTTTCAATATCTGGAAACCATTTTTTATCTACCTTTCTAGTTTCTATTGAAGGATGAATACTGGCAATTTTTTTCTTATGCATTTGTTTGAAAAAAAGCGAAAAAATTGATGGTGTCTCGTATGTAAGATAAAAAAGAGGTTTTTCTGCATTTTTATTCTTATTCAAAGATAAACATTGTAAGGTATTAAACTCAAACTCATTTGAAATGTTTATAACCACCTCTTTTAGTTTTGCATAAATTTCCTGGTGATTGTCTAAATTTTCTATCAAATTTTCTTTAATAACAGGAATATAAAGATATTTTTGCTGAATTGTTATACTTTTTAATATAGAAGCAATAGTCTTTAAATTACATCTATCAAGGATTATACTTTCTCTACTGCTAAATTTAATGTCTTTAGACCAATAGGATGAAGTAATGGGCGATTGCAAGAATGTCTTTGGATTTTTTTCTAACTCTTCTAGAAAAATTTTAGATTTTTTAACCATTGTTTTCCCCTGAGGTGGGTATAAAGACATAAATTTATTACTGTATTTTTTCAACATATTAGAGCCAAAGTTCTTAAGAATAGAAGAAATAGGTACATGCTTTTGTTTTAGAATTATAGCTAGATTTGAATTAGGGTATTCGTTGGCATGTTTGAGGATATTAAAAAAGCTTGTTATCCAAATAGAAAAACTTTGCTGTTCTGGTAAAAGCATATTTAAACTGCCATCGTGAAACTCTGATTCAATTCTCTTTTTAGCTACTTTGTATCTGTGACTTGATCCATTTGACCAAAGAAATTTAGAAGTACTTTTCCATATTTTTTTGCATATCACATTATTTGGTGAGTAAATTCTATATATGTGCAAAGCACAGGAATTCATGAATGAAAGGCACAGATTTCTTCTCTTAAAAATATTTGTTCCATGGTTAAAATGCATATTTTTAGAACGATTATTAAGTTTATTCAATAATTCTTTATATGTTAAATTTAGAGAAGTTGCAAAATCAAAAGACAAGTAAACTCCTAAATGTTTAACAATATTACAGGGTGTTCCCAAAGAACTTAAATTTACTGGACAGTTGCCATATGTTAAAATTTTTGTTTTTTTGAAGTTAATTTCTATATTGACTGTTGACTTTAGTTTTTTAAGTAAATCAGATAAAGAAGTCACATCTTTTTCAGTTTTTAGAGTTAAAGCTTTAAAGCCGTCATCGGCAAAAAATATGGCTGGCAAATTGTGTTTTTTGATCTTTAACATTAAGTGTGACATTAACTTACTGTTTAAGCAAGAATAAAATAAGTGATTATAAATAACAAATTTATTTGCACTACTAGGGGCACCCTGTGGAAATCCCAACTTAATTTCATATTGTTTTGATATATGATTATTTACAACCACCCTAAATTTGCCTCCATTAGAAATAGATGCCCAAACTTTGGCAAATTGTGGTGAAAAAATGTGGCTTAGTATCTTATCAGATACTTCGTATAACGTTTGATCATATGCTTTTTTTAAATCAAAGAAAACTAATTGGGAATCTATTTCTTTAGACTTTATATAGTTCATTATAGCAGTGATAGATATTGTAGCAGTAGCCATGTGCCGTTTCTTAATAAAGCCAAATTGATCAGAATGTACAATTTTACTCATGAAAGGAGCAATTTTATTGTTTAATGCTTTGTCCAAAATTTTTTGGCTGTTTTCAGATAAATAAATTGGCCTTAAATTATCCGGATTTGATGAATCTAAATCTTTTTTTGGAAGAAAACAAACATTTTTGATCTTAATAAATGAAAAATCTGAATTATCTAAATCCATGTCATACATTTGATTAAATGCATTAGTTGCAAACTTAGGGACATTTTGAAAAAGAAACATAAATAAACTTTTTGGCTGTGATGTTGGTCCAGGGCTACTACGATCTTTAAGAGATTTTATGACTTTTAGAAACTCCTTTGTACTACTATATGGAGAAATAGTATTTTGTATTTTAGGAAAAATATCATCCAGCTTTAAATTAAAAGTTTCTAAAAGTCC
The DNA here is from genome assembly GCF_053477335.1 of Acartia tonsa. Taxonomy (NCBI): domain Eukaryota; kingdom Metazoa; phylum Arthropoda; class Copepoda; order Calanoida; family Acartiidae; genus Acartia; species Acartia tonsa. The sequence goes on along the minus strand of NC_137262.1, from coordinate 31,514,032 downwards.
GTTTAAATCAGCTTTAGGAATATCATCAGGACAGACAGATGCAGCATGAATTTTGCCTAGTTTATTTACAATTTTTTCAGGACAATCAGTCATTTCATTGTCTATTAGTAAATTGTAACTGTTCTTTTTCTTTGGTTTCATATTTTGATATGTAAGATAATTTGGTTTACCATCTAGCAGAAGATATCTCATATAATATATTTCTGCCCTTGAACTAACCAAATTTTTAAAATATTCTTGCTGCGTCTGAATAATGTCCTGAATGCTTTGCAAAGAATCTTTATCAGGAGAAGTTTCAATCTTATTATATAACATATTAATTTGTGAATCAAAATCTTTTGTTTTCTGAAACTCTTTGTGTCTCAATTTTGAGTAAAATACATCGTGTTTTTGCTTTAAATGTTGAATAAGATTAAACATTGTTCCTGTATATTGATTTTTTGCGTTTAGAAAGGATAAATCATCCACTGAAACATTTGCCAAATTTATATTTTTGTCATCTGAGTTCTTTTTTAGAAACCATTCTGTTTCTGTTTTCATAATATCTAGAAAATTTTTATCTTTAAACAAAAAAGGTTTCCATGTTTGATTTTTGTATTTAAATTTACTTTTTTTGGCAACTGTGACAGTTTTATGATCAGAAAAACTATTAAATCTAAATTCTATATGATTAAAGTAGTCAAAGTTACAAAAGAAATAGTCAATATTGCTTTTGGAGTTAAATCTTTGCCCTGAACCGCGCCAGGTAAAGATTGGATTGACAGAAAGTTTATTGGCTAAATTAATCATATTGTGTCTAACTAAGAAATCATGCAACAGCTTAGCCCTGTAAAAATATCCAGGGTTGTTAAAATCGATATTAAAATCCCCAAAAAAGGTGAATGCTGTCAAATTATGATCTTTTATAAATGTAGCAATTCTATTTAACATATCTTTTAGCTCTAAAGTTGAACAAGATGGTAAATATGTAGGAATTAAATGAAATATACTGTCTCCAATTTTATATTTCAAATACATGCAATGCGTGGAAATTATTGTCCTTGTCTCCATAATTTTAAATACATTGTCATGATACACAAAAATACCAGCTTTTGGTTCATTTCCGCTTGTTTCCCCCCCGTATACACATCCCTTGGGAAGTTTTATTTCAGGATGAGAGCTTTTTAATTTTGTTTCAAGACAAACAAAAATGCTAGGAACATAGTTAGCTGAACACGTTAATTCTTTAATCTTAAAAGGAACCTTAGATAAGTTTAATTTTCCTTTTGAAAAAAAACCAAGACCACGGACATTGGTAAATTTAATACTTAAAGGAATATTTTTATTAGACATACAAATTACGAATTATAAAACAATAAAAAAATAATAATTTAAATAAAAGAAAGAACTAAAAAAATTCTAAAAATCAATTTGACTTGACTTTTAGCATAAGCCTAAATGAATAAGCCCTTCGGTTTCTTACTTAGTATGAAAAAAGGGTTGAAACCACCTCCCTAAGTTGTGTAATTGTATTCTAAAGATTCATTTAGCCGGCCTAAAAGACAATGAAATATTAACATTAAGTTATTTATCACTCTTGTCCCCCCCCCCCCCCCCCCCCCCAACTTATATTTTACTTATTTGCAGACACATGAGCAAAGCTTCTCTAAAATTATGTACATATATTCTTATCTGTATAAATCTAAACTAATTCTCACCCTTGCCCTCCCCCCCCCCCCAACTTATATTTTACTTATTTACAGACATATGAGCATAGCTTCTCTAAAATTATGTACATATATCTTGCTTTACATTTAAAAAAAATATATTATTATAGCTGCTTAATATCATATAGCTTTTTTACTAGAATAAGGATATTGTTTTTTTTTAAACAGTTGACAAAATTGATCAATAACTAGTTTGTGTTGTGATTGATGAATGCATGTGCTATTTGTAATAAAAAGTCCATGCTGTTAGGATTTTCCTGATAGCTTCCATAGTGATGTGTTGGTGGGCTTCGCGTTGGTGGAATGCGGGCTGGCGGGCTGCGGAGTGGCGGATTGCAGGCTGGCGGGCTGCGGAGTGGCGGATTGCGGGCTGGCGGGCTGCGGAGTGGCGGTCTGCTGGTTGGCGGGTGGCAGACTGGTGGGCTAAAGGCTTGCTGGTTGACTAAATTCTGCCTTAGGTTTGTTTTTGGTTTATTTCTAAACCTGTCATTGTGTTGTGGTTTAGTTGAATATCTTGATTTTGGTGTTCTATGCATATAATCATCCTTGTTTTCATGAATATAGGGCTGACCTAAAGATGTGTAATTAAACACCTTTGCCTTCCCTCCTCTTCCGCGACCTTCTCCCCGCGCCCCTATCCATTCTCCACTGCCACCGCCTCTACTGCTAACACCTCCCCCTCCTTTCACTTCCATCCCCTTGATACCTCCGTTGTCTCTGTTATGTATACTGCTGACCCCTTTGCCTCTCCCCTGTTGCCCCCTACCCCCTGATCCCCCTACCTGTGTCTCCTTACCTCCGTCATTTTTAACCTCCTTCCCTTTACCTCCCAACAACGCAGTTTTATAAGATTTACCCTTTTTTTGTTTATACTTGTTAATGATATGTTGTTTGGGCTGGTTCATTGGTCTGTAAATCTTGCTGTCCTTTCTGATGACATCTAAATCCTTGCACTGCACCTTATCATTTGCTGTAACTTCTAGCTGTTTACTTCTTTTATATGTCACCTCCATCCAGTTGTTGTCTGCTTCTGTCTTGTCTGTCTCCTGTTCATCTTTTGGAAGCCTTTCATAAACAAATTCCTGAATAGTTTGTTTAAAAAACAAATATTCATCTGATGTCATATCTTTGTCCTGCTCTGGTATGTATAGCCCAGAGTGGTACAATGAATTAGTAGGGCATTCTTTGTACTCTGTTAGACCTTCGGTTCCAGGTATCTTTACAATGAACATAGGAGCCAAAAAATCCGCGTAATTGGTGGCCATAAAATCATTGATGTGGTAAAATTCGATTTTACCCTTATCTTGTAAATCCCTGAGAATTGTGGACAGAATATGAACATTATGTTTTAAAGTTGGGTATCTGAACAAGCTGTATTGGATTGGAAGCGATATTTTATTCCTGTGGCAGTGTTGTTGAATCTTCTTGACTGCTATCTGTCTCTTTAGAGGTGATATGTACATGACATTTACAGGATATCTCAGTTTGCCATGCTCCTCTACAGGTGGAAGCTGTATGATCTCTGTTATGTAATCACACCCTGGTATGTTAGTACCACCTATGATCGTTCACAGACTTGCATAGTGTGAATATGGTGTGCTCCATGATTTAATATCAATTGGCACAAGCCTTTGTGCATCAATAATGTGTAAAGTACTGAAGAGATCAATAAGCTCTGGCGTTCTGTTGTGGCTGAACTTGTGTATAGGCTCCTCTTCACTGCCAGAAGTAAAATCTAGCCTGTTTAACAGAGCCATAAACTTTTCATTGAGCCTGGAGCATTTTGCTTTCACTTGCTCCACGTCAGCATGGCTACTCTAATTTAGCTCCTCAATTTGTATTTTAATTTCATTTATTTCACTTAGGCAATTTTGCATATCATTCTTTACTATGCACTTTTCACCTCCTTTATCACAAATAATTGCCCCATACTTAAAGAATTTATATTTGTTATCCTTTGCAGAATCTGTGTTTTCACTCATGTTGCCTAATGGATTAGCCTCCATCACTAGATATATTGTCAGCCCGGGAAATATTTTGTATTCAAATTTTATGAAAGGTAAACTACATAAAAAAAAAACGAATTTATGTTGATATTATTGATGATAAGATAGTTCAATTCACACTTTTGTACATTAGGTGAACTTTTACATGCTTAATGCTATATAACACAGGCATATAAGCCGGCTAAATGGGTAATTGACCTTAAAGCCTAACTAACATATGGGCTAGCTTAGCGGTCAGACGTCTTACCCTCACAAAGATAATGACACAACTGTAATCACGTATATTGTATATCAATTAGCTCAGTATGACTGAATGCGGCTGACATACCATCTATCAAAAGCGCCCATGTAGGAATTTTGAGGAGCCATGTCATAAAATAATTATTTAGTTTAATATGCACATTGATCATACTACACATTATGTTAGTTTTTTCACTCCATACTTAAGGGCGAATATAGTTTCAATATGATATGAGCTTATATGAAAGGTGCCATTACATACTTTTAAAATATCTATGTTAAATTTAAAAAATCAAAAAAATCCTTAAGTAGATTTTGCAATTAACTAATCCTTAAGTAGATTTTGCAATTTTTGCTTTTACTTCAACATATGATAAATGAGAAAGTCAACAAAATCGTTTATTTTACCCCTTTACAAGACTTTTTTTGACTAGTTTTCTTAAGTTTAATTGATTATTACATTGGCATGCATCTTAATTGATAATTAAAGTGTTTATTTTTTTTATATTATATACTATTTTATTGATTTTTTAAAAAGCATAAAATAATTTGCGTCAATTTGCGTCCGGAGTAATTACTAGGGTAAATAATACGTTTTAAAGTTTTTTTTTCTGTATAAAGATCAATTATTAATTCTTGTGATATAATTACCCTAGTACGCATTTTTCAACACACACACACACAAACGCACCGATCGCCAGATTTTCTCCAGAAAAAAATATAAGAAAAAAAACACTATTCACCTATTATTTTTGTCCTCTTTAAATTAATTATAACAATTACCATATAATTTTCATACTTACATGAAATAAAATTTCTCCTGTAAAGGTTTTTTTTTAAATAAAATTCATATACTTTACACTTTGTTGGGGAATATTGTCAAGGAAGAAACAATCCACAATACAAAAAAATAGATTGATAACTGGTTTCCACTTTTATTACGACTATCATTTAACGAAATCTTTTTAATTCAACCTTAAACCGAAGCCTTGTGTGATGCTAGGGTGTTTGGAGTTCTTAGGGAACCACACTTATTACATAAATTTATCCTGAGAATGTTCAGGTTTTAAGCTATAACAGACTTATACATTTGGATATGTCAATATCTTAAAGTTACTTATAATCTATGGAATTGCACGGTTTTTTTGAGCCCATATTATATTCAACCTATATTCGCCCTTTAGTGTTTAAGATTTAACAAAACCGTATAAAAATAATACTAGTTCTAGATATTTCAGTTCTAGGAAATTTTGTAAATAAAAGATATAATTTCTAATTGTAAAAAGTACAATGAATATTATTTAAATGTTTTATTTTCAAGCGCAAGATATTAACTACAGGACTAAATTTATAAGAAACAAGGTTGACAACATCCATAAAAACGAAACTCTGGGATTTTGCCTGAATACATAATTGAATTTATAGAACTTAATTATAAAAATGCTTCGCTTACAACATTATACCTTCATGTAATAGGAATAATTATTTCAAAAATAAGATGAATAGAATAATCGAAATATTGTAGTAAAAAGGCTAGTAGTTAGCAGGTTTATAAAGTTGCTACGCTTCCTAAAACGTACCTAATTGATCAAATTTTAACATGGCTAAATTAAAGAGCTAACAGCTACACGAAAAATCAGACGGATGTACGTAGATAATTTTAGCAAAGCTTAGCTCTAAAAATTGTCTACAATAACCCTAAAAAGGTTTCGCGATTTTATTATGATAAAAATTTTAATTGCAATGTATTTATTTTAGAGGAGGTATTTCAATAACAAATTACAAGATATAATATAGATCTTGAAGTCATGATACAAGGTATACAGTAATACTATTGGCAGAAAAACGCTTGCAGTAATGGATCTAGGCACGTTCACCTCTAATTCTTCTAGCCAGCTGAATATCCTTGGGCATAATGGTGACCCTTTTGGCGTGGATGGCGCAAAGATTGGTATCCTCAAAGAGACCAACCAGATAGGCCTCGCTAGCCTCCTGCAATGCGCCAATGGCAGCAGACTGGAATCTGAGATCAGTCTTGAAGTCCTGGGCAATCTCTCTGACCAGACGCTGGAATGGAAGCTTGCGGATCAGCAGCTCGGTAGACTTCTGGTAACGTCTGATCTCACGTAGGGCAACAGTACCAGGCCTGTATCTGTGAGGCTTCTTCACGCCGCCGGTTGAGGGCGCAGATTTCCTGGCAGCCTTGGTGGCTAATTGCTTTCTTGGGGCCTTGCCTCCGGTAGACTTGCGGGCGGTTTGCTTGGTACGAGCCATTTCTAAAAAAAATTTAGAAAATTAGAAAATCTAGGAAACAAATACAAAATTAACAGAAAAAAAAAGAACACTCTTCAAACCATAAATCTTAACTAAAAATAGGATGAAAACTGCCATAAAAGGAAAGTTTTGAAAGAAGAATTATTAATTAGAACATTAATTTCTAAGTCCAACCGAAATTGTACATGAATTTGTTATAAAATTGAGTAAATATAGGAAACATTAAAATGGCAAACTTTGAATTTAATTTATTTCAATTTAATGTATGCGTATAGCCTGCTTTTTAAAAAGCAGAATTGAAGAATTATGTAAAATAAAAATCAAATTTACCTTTTAGTTGTTATGATGAACGTATAAATGAATATTATGTAATACTGATGATAAATGAAATAATAAGTAGCTTTTATACCCGTTTTTCGTACGTAAAACCAGTTAATCGCTTGGCGGTCAAATATAGTAATTCCCTCCCCAATTCCACCTCAAATATCTCATACCTGTCCCTCCCTCCCTCTAAATACGTGGTGTGGCAGAATTGTGGTTGTCTTACAAAACAGTAAATATTAATTACTTTTTTGTGAATAAAAATATTTGTAATATGTTCAGTGAATGTAAACATAAAAAGAGAACAATCTTTTTAATAAAATAACGTAATTTTAACAAACTTTCAATGGAAATCAGTTTCTTTAACAATTTCAGACGAAGTGACGCACGGACAATCCAAAGTAAAAGAGTAGCTAAGCTAAAAACCATATGGATTATACGGGAATAACTAAATTTGACAATCTATTTAATATTTTCTTGTTTACAGAAACGTCAATTTATACCCCTTTACATACGATACGATGGATAATGAGTAAAGTTTTTAATGAATAAAGAAATTACAATTTTATTGCGTTTTAATCGCAAATTCTTTGTTTAATTTTTAGATAATGTCATCATTGCTTCATATAAAAAATTTAAATGGTGATTCCTATCACAATAAGGTGCAATAAGAATCATTAGGTATGAACTCTTGCACTTTAAGTAATGATCTTAAGGGATAAGACAATGGTCGATGAATTCATGTCCATCCCCTATTACTCTAAGCAAAACTAACCATTTGTTGATTAAAACCATTGATAGAAAAGTTTGGACACAGCTAGTTTGTGCAAACCATTGAAGATTTAATAAAAGTACCAATTTTATAAATCTAACTAATGACAGAACGGGTCTATTAATCTACGGTGGCCAGTATTTTAAGTCTTTTTGATACAAATAAACAAAATATTTTCCAGTAAGGCTTCGAGACTGATTAATATCCACTTGATAAGAACCAGTTTAAGCAATACTGAAAAACCATCTATCACATCATTTGAGAAACAGATCTATTGTATATACAGACAACTACCTCCCTTCCTTTTTCAAAAGCCTCTTTCGTCGGCTTTCAACTTATTTTCTGGTACTTGGCTGTGTTAATATAAGCGACACAATTGATTAAAAAGGTTGCACAAGGCGGTTGCGAACGGGAGGTACAGTGTTTACTCTAATGTTTGAGAGACAATTTTATTGGAATAAAAAATAAAAATAATATAAATACATTTTTGTTGGCCAATGCCTTCGACCCCTCCGGGACCAACAAAACTGGAATTAATCTTAAAATTTCTCTGTCTGGAAAGCTGTCTGTAATTCGATGCGATAAAGAACTATTCTAGAGCCTTGCTTTAATGGGAGTTGTTACCCTTGTTATGTCTAGTTTTCTGAAGTATATTGTTTTCCCGCCTTTATGCTCTTTTTTCATCCTTGTAAATTTGAGCATAAAGTGATTTTTGACGTGGAGAAATCCATATGAAAGAATATTATTTATTGGAGGCGGTCAAAATCAAAGCCAAGCCATCACATCAATGCAATCTTAGACCCAAGCAATTAATTATGCCACAAATAAATTAATCTAAAACAAGTTCTATATAAGTGTTCCATTTATCATGCCTAATAATAATTTTATAGTAGCAAAGCTACTTTACAATTTAGGTCTGTTAAACGTCCGTTTGTCTGTTTGTCCGTTACAACAACCCTATAATATAAAGTAGTAAGATTGTTTTGTCTGTTCATTGAGATCTTGTTAACAAATAAACCGAGTTTTTTTGGTTACATGGGTCCAAGGATGAATAAGGCCATCTTTTTTTTAAATTTAAGTTCATGGATGGTTTTAGTCTATTTTACAGCCCTTCTATTACAAGATACTGGGGACGGATCCGTCAGCCTATTATTGGAGCTCTTTTTTATTTCAATTGGCTTAATTTCTTATTTGTTACTAGCGGATACGCCCTTATCATCTAGGTGAACAGTTTTCGAAGGAGCAGAGATGTGCAGAAAAAAAGCCTAACACCATAACATTGCTTAAATCTAAAAATAGTCTAAAACCTTTCCGGAATCTTTCTGAAGCTTCAATAAACTGGAGAACTTCATCGGTTTAGTAACCAAAATCTTAAGCTACAGATAAAAACCTTACTACTTTATATAATACTAGCGGCTTTTCCCCTAGAAGCCTCTAGGAGCACATGAGTTAGGAGAGGGAAAAGTCGATCTCATGCCATTTTAAATTTGTGTTCAAAAGAGTAAACAAAATATTATTTTTTTTTGGGGGGGGGGGGGTTAAGACACCCTCCTCAAAAAAAGTTTAAAACCTTCCCAAGACCTATAAGAAGCTTCACTGTAAAGGAAAACAATATCGGTTCAGCGGTTAGCAAGATCCTTCGGGACAGACAAAATACGCTTACTACTTTATTTAATAGGAAGAATAACTCTAATATTTTATATCATTTAACATAACATTTAATGCTGCCCTAATTATAGACCAAATTGTTCTTGTTTAATAGTAATATTTGTCTTATGATAAAGAGCAAGTGAGGGCTTTCATAAAAGATCTTTCACGTTTTTATCAAAGTCTCATAAAACATTGTGATCGAGTTTGATTGTTTCAGAGTTTCTCTTTTTAATATCAAATTGATGGAGCCGAGAAATGGCAGAATCCTCTTTTCATATGTAAAGTAAGAAATTTTACCCCCCCCCCCCCCCCCCTCCCCTTGATTCCACTGGTTTTCATAAGACACTGGAAATTAATTAAAGGAAGCCTGCAAGAAATACCACGCTTTAACTGCTGAAAGACTGCCACAAGTAGACCAAATACCCCAAATTTGAAGCCTTCAGCTTCTATAACCAAAAAGTTCTAGGCATTTTAAAATGACATTTTATGTACAATGAAAATTTTGAAAGAATTGCAATGCTCATGTTGAAAACTTTGAAATTAAACTACGTGGCCTAGAAACAAAATTATAATCTTATTTTTGTCATAAATTTAGGTTTCCAGTAACTAATTATATTTTTACAATAAAAAATACCCATTTTTATAGTCAAAATCATTAAAAAAAATTAAGTTTTACTTGCGTTGTACCGAATGTACTGTAGCCAATCAGAAGGCTGAATCCGCATAACAACCAATCACAGCTAAGCTTGTATTAGTTTACCCCTTTGTTTCCGCTATGATTTTCGTTTAAAAATGCAATTTAAATCGAATTTTTTTCATAGATTTTGACTATGAAATGTGGTGTTTTTATTGTAAAAATGTAATCAGCTACAGGCAATCTAAGTTTCTGACAAAGATAAGGTTATAATTTTGTGTCTACGCGACGTAATTTAATATTGTTTTTTTTCTTTTATGAGCATTGGAAATCTTTCAAAAATTCCATTGTACATAAAATGCTATTTTGAAATGCCTAGAACTTTTTTGTTATTGAAGCTGAAGGCTTTAAATTTGGGGTATTGGGTCTTTTTGTGGCAGTCTTTCACCAGTTAAAGCGTGTTATTTCTTGCAGGCGTCCTTTAATATACATCCCCATTGAGGAGAAGCAAGATTACCCCTTCTGTAAATTAAAAGTATTAGCTGAAACTATTGAACACCAATAATAACACCGTAAAAAGTTTTTGAGTCAATGAATAAGAAACTATGGTAATGAAATTTGGGTACCGGTGTAATCAACAGCCTAATGTCCTCTCCTTCCCTGAAAATACACCAATTGGGGATGTATAACTATATTGGGTGCTCTACTGGTTGAAAATGGATTTTTTCCAAGAAATTAATGTAAGATTAATCATCTATGCATTATGTTTTATAGGACAATAGCCCATTAAAAAATCGCCTACAATGCAATGACAAAGGACAAATATAAAAGTAACAGGATGTATGTCTGTCTGATGGTCTATAACTGAAGATATCACTATCCGCTCGACCTATATAGTTCTCCTTTACAGTGATGCTTTGTATAGGTAATGGGACGATCATCATCCTGGCCAGACCCTTTACCAGCCGCCAAACAAGATAAGCTAAACCAGTGTCATTTTTAAATAATCTTTTATAGCAATTAAACCGCCAATTTATAAAAAGGCTATCGACGCAACCAGTCTTGTTTACAGACTTATTAATTTTTATTGGATCTTACATGTGGACAAATTTTTAAAGCATTATATTTTTTTAAATTATTCTTTTTAGTTTAGAAAAGCCCATTTGGGACCGATACCCCGTACAATAGAGGTGTAAAAAAGGCGAAGGCAGATCTTTAGAGTATGAGTAAAAAAACAGAGAGACAATGATCTAAATTAAATGAATTAGTCCTAAAAATGAATGAAGACCACACCTGTCTTTCTTTATTACAGAAAATAAGCGTTACATTTACTAAATTAACTTTAAATCATTTCATATGAAAAGTTTGACTAAGTCATTTCTGACCAAAAATTTTCTTTTCATCATTTTCTCTCTCTCTCTCATTTTATCATAAAAAAGGCCCAACCCAAATTAGGTGTTTATTCAAAACCCAAGATAATTCTATTACACGACAGGAAGGCCGTTTTGCTGTCCATTTAGATCTCCCCTGTTTACATTTTTTAAACATAAGCTTTTGCATTTTTATTAATCTTAGTTATTATCAAGAGTAGGTTTTATTAAAACAATTATTGAAAATTACACAGCTTAAATGTTACCTTCTACGTATTTTCTACTACTGCTATGCCATTTGTGTGACAAAAAGTTAAGCAGAAAGAATTGGTATATATTCTTCTTTAAGATCTTTTCTTGGTTGTTTCGTTTACTAAAGGTTGATATTTTTATTTAAAGAGTTTTATACTCAAAAGATATGAACAATTTGATGTTACTTTTTGCATCGTATTATAGACAGCTTTCGCGGATATTAAAAAGGAACATTATAAAATTAAACCCAGTTTTGTTAGACCGGGTCTTAATTTTATTATTTTTATTTTAATATTCGTGGAAAATTGTCTGTAATACGATTTTTTTACATGATTTGTCAGTATTGCTGAGAACTGGTTCTAATCCAGTGGATTTTAATCTGCATCTCACTATGTAGAAACACTCTCCAAGATGTTTTGTTATCCGCCCAGCTTTTGTTCCCTTTCTAAACTTCATATGAAAGGTGTTTATACATTGTAGTAGTTTAGGCCTTTATGATAACAGCATAGTCTTCACCAAAATAAGCGATAATCCTCTACGTATGATAGTTTCACTAAGGTAGGGCTACTTTTTTTTTGTCTAAATGGCTTTTTGGAAAATATTTCTAGCAGTTGGAATTTTTCGTAAAAAAAGGCAGCAACAAATCAGAGCGCTATCAAATTTTCCGCAATTTAGTCAATTGCCTCAACTAACTTGGAAAGAGTGACGTTTTAAAGATATAACTATAGAGAAGCTTCGCTACTAATAAAATTCGTACTATTGTTATTTTTGTGCAAACACTTAACTTCTTAGAGAGTCTAATAATGATAATAACTTTCTTTTACAATTGCCTGTGCCTGCCTCCCTGTTAAGTTTTAATGCTGCTATTTTATCAACACTATTATCATTTTTAAGATTCCGTAAAATCGTTTAAAGAGCGTTTTTTGTTTGTTAAAATATCAAAATAGAACACAAAGAAAATAAATGGACCTAAGGACTTAGGAAGAAATCGCTAAATGTCGAAATAAATCATTTATGACTTATAAGTCAGCACAATCCATTCAGGTTTAACAGAGCAGTGCCTGGCAAAATGACCACCAATTGGTTTTGTTGGGTACTAATGAGTCTTTTTTAAAGAAACATGTGTTGCATATTTCTGGTGATGTTTTTGGTCATGCTTTTTAATTACTACGGGCTCACAACTGTGTAATTGCTTTTAGAAAGTAGACAAAATAGACTTAATTAGAGCGGCCATAAACCTGAGTTTTAAGAAACATGGAAACCAAAAAGAATTGTTATTTTTTATTGCAACAGTTTTAACAAGAAGGTGTATGTTGACAAATAATACATTTTTTCCCCGTAAGGATTACTTAGATCATCAGAAAATTTATAGAAAAAAATATCTGCATACAGTTAGGAAATTAGTACCATTATATAGAGCTTCCTTTAAAGCATAGCTTATCCAGTTTAACTGTCAACAGTCTAATTGGATATTCCAACAACAGATAGTAATCATACTAAATATTTTTCCAATAGGTTTTTTGTGGGTCTAATGTTCGAAGATTTCTAGTCTTTCTTTCAAGCTAATTCTTTTTACAAATATTAATGAATCATTTAAGTATTTTAATTAGCTTTATTCATAATTGAGTAAAAGAAAAGCCGAAAATAATTTCTTTTGAAATTGGTATATAATAATATATTGTTCTATTAATTTATTCCAAAAAATGCTCTTTATATTTAAATATTTCAAAAAAGTTATAATGTGTTATCGCTTTTGTAGTTTCGGAACTCAGGGAGAGAGGGGACTTTGGGCTGCTTATTACACTAGTCCCCAAATTTTTTTTTATAATTGTATATATTATCATTGGTGATGCACATCAACTTATCGGCCATTGTCTCATCCCTATGATCCCTGCACGTAGCTTTACTACGTACAAGTATAATTGCGACTGTCTGGCTGTTTGTCAGTCCAGCTCTTCTATTCTGTTCTTCTTGAATAAATACACCTTTTCGGAATGTATTAATGTCTTTTTGAAGTTTTTTTTGCTATTTTAAGGCCTTAATCATACCTTCAAGCTCCTAGTTGCTTGGGTCACAGCCGCTAGTTGATATATATACAAGAATGAAGAAAAGTATAATATTGAGAAAAATATTGTAAAATCACAAATTTGAAAAAAATGGAAGGTGTCATAAAACCTAGTAATAAAATCTAAATACTAAAGAAGTATTTTGAAATAGCATATTTTTTTTATGATTTTGGCTTATTACATTATTTCTTACACCATAAGACCTAATTATCATTCATTATTAATACAAAGTAGTATTTTTTGTTTGATGTAAAGATTTATTAAACAGCGGGTGCTACTTAATTTGTCTTTTCAGGGATATTTTACTCTGAGACGGTTTTGGGCTATTTTCATGCCCCTGTCCACCTTTAGAATGTAGATGCGAAGCCCCTAAAGCTAGGGGTGATGCTGCTGGTTTGTTGAAAAATATAAAAGAATGTGTACCTGTTAAGAACTGAACCATTTCCGAGTTTTATCTAATTCTAATCAGAACTTTTTTAAGATTGATATTCTTAAATCCGTATTGTTTTGAACAATTGTCATTTCATCTTATGTAAGTCACCTAAAAAGTTTCCAGTTTTTAGATATTTTCTGTTTTTTTATATCTGTTTCCGGACCTTGGGGCACTTTTAACGCCTTGATTATATTAGGTGGTCTCTTAGGCAGATTTGACATTTTAAAATATAAAAAATAACCGTTTAAACGTTCGATTAATTAGATATCTTTTTATAGCGACTACTTTATAGTTAGATTTGTCATAAAAGTATTGTTAGTTTACAAATTTAGTATGTCGGTCAGTTGAAAAGTCTGTATTTTTTTTGTTTTATAAGCATTTTAAAGACACCAATCACGGATTGAAAAACACAAGAAATCAAAGCAAAAAAATCAAATTAAGAAAAATATAGTTCTAAATAAATATCAATTTTCATCTGTAAATTGAAAAAGATGTAAGTTTCTTCACACGTAATGCCTTAGGTATTGCCCCAAGAATCTTAAAATCAATATTCTGTTCAATTCTGTCATTCTTTTTATAATGTCATATTTGATATAAAATGATTACATCTTATCATTACATGAATATTCATTCAGGAACGATTCCTTTACCTTTTGTTAGAGCATCTTGAATAGACAGACGAACGGACAACTAAAAATGTAGAGAAGCTTCGCTTAAATTTTAATCTTTATATGTTTTCTACAAATTAATAAAGATTATCGATTGTAATTTTTTATGGAAATACGAAAAATCAATAAATTGACTTCCCCACTTACATTTACCTATAAAAATAAAGAACAACATATATTATGTAAATGTAATGTAATAACAAGAGATAATAATTTTCGTTAGTAGCGCAGCATAAATACTTTTATTGGCGGTCGATGAATGGTTGGAGTATATAGGTGTATGGACGTACAGATATCCGCTACTAAAACAAAATATGTTACAAGTAATCAATCGGTCAGATGATTGTTTTGCTTGACAGACGTACAGACAAACCCTTGGTTTTGGACTAGCTTCGCTACTAAAAAAACATGCTATTAGTAAATGATGCATAGATAATGTAGTAATAATATGTAAATCTAATTCACACTAATGGTATCACTATAACAATGTTTTTATAATGCAGAAAATATTGGACTTTTTAAATCAACAAGGGAAAAACTTTTCTGCCATATATCTATTTAATCTATGTATTAATGAAGAATGATATCTATTAAAAACTATAACTGCATCTAAAATAATCCTATCATGTAAAGTAGTACTGAATGTTGTCTGTAGCTTTAGAACTCACCAGACACTCAACCGATTGGGTTCTCCATTTTATAGAAGCTACACATAAATCCCAGGGGGGGTTTAGAGAATTTATTTTTCGATATAAGTCTAGGGATAGTTTGTGGCTATTTTTTTGCTCAATTCTACCCTTTCAAAAAAGGGTTCTAAAGGTTAGGGGCGCACCAACTAGTGTAAAATTAAAGAACTAAAGGCTCCAATCTTTTTTGTCCCTACTTCAGTGCGTTCTATTGTCTCTAAACAAAAGGAATATTTTTATCTGTTTTATAAGAACAATCTATGTTATGTTATACTTTGGGTGGTTTTTTATTTATTTATTTATCCATAACATGTGACACAATAACTTATTGATTATTTTTATACTTCAGATAAAAAATAGAAAGATAACATAATAGTTTGGGGCGCGATACCAACTTGATTGTAGTTTGAAATTAAACTATTACTATTTTCTCCCTCTTGTAAGGAAACAACTAAAAATGGCAAAATTGGAATGGTTAATTTTTAATATCTTAAAATCAACAATCAATTAGTCATTATAGTCATAGATTAATTAATCCACCAACCTCTCTTCTCCCAATTCTCACACAAAGGCTAATAAGAATATCAGGGAATAAATTTAATGCTCACTTACGTTGGTTTCGCGGTCCCAACTATTTTATGAAAAATCAATGAACTTAAAATTAACCATGGCAAAAACATAAAAAATAGGCCGTTTACAGATATTATAAGATTAAACATAGCTCAATTGAACACCTGCCACGCTTGCAATATCATAACAAATTATTAAAGATAGAAAATAGAATTGATATAATAAAGAAATCATAACAGATATCTAAGAAAAAACATTTCTATCAAACTTTTTTTCCATGTAGAGTAGACAGCTATGTCCGTAACGGGTTGATCATTTTGTTTATATAGTCATGTAAGAAACGTCCTTTCAATTTCAAGCTTTAACCAAAGACTCCCTACCATTTCGCTATCGTAATAACATAAAATGATATATGTAGAAGGGATATTATGACAGGGAAAAATTGTCGTCAATTTAGGTTGCTAGAATGAATACCACTTATTGGTGAGTTCATTCATCCAGTAGGAGAGGAAGGGATGGGGATCGGTATTTTAGCCAGCTACATTTTTCACTATATTAAAGTTCTTCATAATCTATAATTTTTCACATTATAATTACAAAAAAAGCGCGCTTCCTATGACGTTTTAATGAATGTTGTCATCCTTATCTAGATCAAAAAAGCGATATATATTTAGCCTTATCCTTGACACTGATCTTTTTATATGTGTTTGTAATAATAATTGTTCTTTATACAAAACTATGCCCTCGGGGGTAAAATCTCACATTTCGCCAGCAAACCCACTATATTTAGTTTTAAGAAAATATGAATGACATTTTTAAAAAATGTAAAGACACTGCTTGTTTGTTTTGTATGGATATATAATTATGTTCTCTAATAAAGTGAAACACAAAGCAAGCTAAAAATAAAGATTCCCTACTTCTACCCCCTTTACCCCACGTATATTCCATTCTTGCAGGAGGAAATAAAATTCGCAGGGTTAGTGCTCCACTTCTAGTTGACTAGCAACAAGATTTCAGGGAGAGAGGGGACATTGGGCTATTTATTACAGTAGCCCAAAGTTTTATGATAACGATTACTTATTTGTTGGATTAACAACTTTGGTACTTGAAATTTTGATTTGTTGGTTTATTAAGTTAATTTTCAAACGCTATAACCACTAATTGTAATTTACAGAGGGGGTAATTTTGTGTATAATCATTGGGAAAGTACATTAATTTATTGTCCATTGTGTTATCCCTGGCAAGATTTATTAAGAAACATTAAAATGTATAATAAGAGTAGTCCACTCGCAAAATAAGGCAATTTACCGCCCAAGGGTTAAACCCAACTTGTACTAAGTGATTGCACTTGCCATTTAATATGTCTACAACAACAAAAAACTTTAAAAAGGATCATTTGTCTTTTTGTAGAGTATACTTTAAATATGTGTTGCTTCTGATTTGATAGATTTTTCATTCCTGATTTTATGGGCTAATATCTCCTATTTACAAACGTTGGGTAACTGGCAAATATAATTTTTTTATATTTATATTTAATGTCGCAATCTAGAAGGGAATAGAATGAAGATGATTAAATCCCTCAACAGATTATGACTTTATATGATAGAATAGCCAATGAGAGGTCAGTATACACTGTAATTGGCCAATGGTAAAATTTATGCTGGCCTCTCATTGGTTATTTTATCGTATGACGTCATAATCTGTTGAGGGACTTTAATCATCTTCGAATAGAATATTATAACTTTTTGAAAACGACCGGTAGTATTAATTTTTTGTTAAATCATTCTATATACACCGCTAAATTTTAACACTTTTCATTTTCCATATTCATTTATCATTAAAATTTGCCATTTCGCATACATATGCGTCTCAAAAAGAGATAGTCTATCCGAAGAAAAACTTTTTTGACTCTGAATTTTAAACTTGTGTAAATTTTTAAAAAGATAAAAACAGTAAAAGGGCCTTTTGGATTGTCTTAAATGTTGAAGGCAAAAGAATTTTTCAACAGATACAATATCCCCCCCCCCCCCATATTTACATCCTGTTATGGGAGCACCGCCATTTTTTATGTTTAGAGTGTTTCACAATGTAATGCATTTCAATTACCCAAATCAAATTTCGTCTGCAAAATTATTTTTGCAAGGATAAAAGGTTTGGAAATGAGTTATTTCAGCAAAAATTTTTTTGCGTAAATGAATATTTAATACCGATCAACGCCCCTCCCCCCAACCATTAAGGGTTAATTAAATGGATATTTAAACAAACCCAATATCGCGTTTTTTGCAATGGAATGTTTTTTTATAATTATTTGGATGTTTGTGTTCTCATTAAATCTATGGGGATGCAAAACAAATTTGCGCGCTTTGTCAATTTTCTGATCAAAGGACGCTTATTTAACTTTTCAGAATTTTGTAAGGGGGTTGACACCTATTGGGGTGTATCCAACCCCCCTTGTTGTCTGTATTGAACCTCACTTGATTCTGTTTTATGGAGATTGTCAAAACCCTCTGCACTCAACTGAAAGTTCTTCTTATTGTTAACACTATATAGACCAATGTTTTTGTTTTCAATTGAGACTAAAATGTGTACTTTTTTTACCACAAATATTTAAATAATATACTTATAATTGTTGACTGACTGACGTACGGACATACCTTGATTATAAATCATCATATGATCATATATTTATCTTTTTGTGACATATATAAGAGAAATTCGTCTAGTAGCCTTGGATTATCCATGTGTAATTTTACATTTATTAATCTAATACATTTAAAGAGAGTTGCAACTCTGTAATTTGTATTAGAAATAGTCTAGTAGCCTTGGACTATGCATGTGTAATTTTACATTTAATAATCTAATACATTTAAAGAGCGTAGCATCTCTGTATTCTATATTAGAAATACGTCTAGTAGCCCTGGATTATGCATATGTAATTTTACATTTCTTAATTTAATACATTTAAAGTGCCCGGAAAAGTAAATTTGATTTATTAGATATTTTTCATCATATAGACTGACAGCAAACAACAAACTATTTTAAGAGTATTTATTGAAGTATTGATCGCAAATACAAGAATAAAAATTAAAGGATTGATTTTGTGTCTGTAAAGGCAAAAAAACAGATTTTTCCTTAGATTTTGATTTTGTGGTTAATTTGTACTAAACTATGCAAAACCAGCTGGTTTTCAGCAGAAATAAATCTGATGTCAACTTTTGAAGCTATTATGGAAAATAACTAAAAAGTAGCATAGGTTTTGTGATTTTATATGTAGTTTAAAAAGTTTAAAGGATAAAAAGTATCTTATCTTTTTATTATATATTATATTATTTTTACTAAAAGTAGCCTCCCCGAACATTTTTATAACTAGAAGCTTACTGTAATGAAGAACAATATTGGCTCAGTGGTTAGTAAAATCCTTCGCAACAGACACACAGATAGCCACCCTGTTACTTTTGTTAAAATGTTCGTTAAAATTTTAAATGACAGTAAAATTTACAAATTATTAAAGGAATCCTATAAAAATTGAGTATAAAGATTAAATTATGTACCATTATCCTCTCCTTCCCTGGAAATAGCAATATTAGATATGAATATCCCTATAGAATTACATTAATCAACTAATCATAATCATATGTTCTATTACTCAACAATAATATCAATCTATCAATATGTCTGGTTCCTAAATTAATATCACACTATACATACACAGGGATCTAAAGGGATAAGACTTTGGCCGAAATATTGATGTACATCCCCAATGATGATACATAAAATTACCCCTTCTGTAAATTACAATTAGTGGTTGAAACGTTTGGACACTTGATTTAATGATCCAATCAATCATATTCACAAAAAGTCCCAAAAGTTAAGGCAACGAATAAGAAAACGCTATATTAAACTTTGAATACTAGTGCAATAAACAACCCATTGTCCCCTCTTTCTCTGCATTTATATTCCTAACAAAGTCAAATTACAACAAACATAAAAAAGGATTTATTTTTACTTTGACCTTTCACCAGATTCTTATATACCCTAATAAAGTAAAACTTGTAACTGACTTAAGAACGTTCCAGCCACATCCCCTTCCCTCCTTCTGTATGAAGGAACTGTCCAACTGACCATGTTAGCAACCTAAATTGACGACAGTTTTTAACTTGTCATATTATCCAAGCCTTCCTTGGAACTAACGGATGCGTAACACTTTATGCCAAAGCTGCAGGTTATGTAATACTATCAAACAAACAGACCTTGGAAACTTCTATATAAAAATCAGGAACATTTAACTTTAAAGTAAGCTTCCCCTTTTATTAATCTTTAAAAGTTGGACTAAACTAGCAGTGTCCAAATTTTTCAACAAATATTCTTTCTGTACAGTCCGGGTTTCTTTATCATCATAGCCGAAGTATATTGATTTATTGTCCATTGTCTTTTCCCTTAAAATCCCTGATAAAATGTATCACTCAAATATTCAACACCTTACTTCTAATTTGGCCCTCTTCATAAATAATACTTATTCCCCTTTACTTTATTTATAAAAACCCAATAAAAATGCTAGAATAATCATCCACAGATATAAGAATCCTAATTTTATTTTCTCGTATTCATTCGAATCCGGTGGATAGGAACCGGTTCTCATCCATACGAAAAAACTATGTCTAGCATCGTATTATATCCAGCTTTCTACGAATATAAAAATGTACAATCAAAAGATTAAAACCAGTTTTTTTAGCCGGTGCCTCCGGCACCTCGGGGCTAAAAAAATTGTTTTAATCTTTTAATTGTACATTCTATATCCGCGGAAAGCCGTTTATAATACGATGCGAGAAATAACTATCCTTTTATCTAATACAAAGCACAGATAATCATTAAAAAGTTCAGCAACATAGAAATAAAACAGTTTTAAAAATAGTAGAAAATTCGGACGATTTTATGTAAATGTAATGTTAAACCATATCAATGTTGGAAAATCAGTGTAGGGTTCCATTTGAGACAGAAAAGTAAACATTAAGTCAGAATCTAGTTAAAGAGTAGCTACGCTATTAAAAACAACTCTTTTCCAACTCTAATATTAAAGCTAAATATATTTACTCCTGTTCTAACCATCTGTCGAGGTTCAGAGATTAAGGTGTTCCTACAAATAAGATATACTTCTGAAATTTATTATGAGGATTCCCATGGTCTACATTACTTTGATATTTGAATAGTTTTTATTTTTGGTTATTTGTTGACTATGTACGTTGACCGTTTTGTAAATCTAATGAAGGTCTCAATTATTTTTGCATTTCTACATCTTAATTCACCAAAGTCTATCCAGATTTTTTTTACAAAGAAGATAAAATAAACTAAAATCATGTCAATTGATTTTAGTTTAAAGGAAAGGTAAAGGCAATATAGTTTTTCCTGATGTGCCATTTCTTTGCAAAAGATTTTTCAATCCTAATAGAAATAAGGTAAAAGGATATCTTGTCAAAAACTAACAAATTTGTTATTTGCTGTAATGTGATCACACTGAAAGATTACATCCTTGTTGTTTGTTATACCTACTCCTTTAGCACAAATATAAACATCTAAATTAGATCAATTTTTGGTAGCCTTACTACTCTTTTACAGGGTATATCGGTTAGTATTCGCTATTCATCAAACTTTCCGGTGCAAAATAATCTTAAACCTGCCCAGGACCTTTTGGGACTTTCCACCAAAATGGCTATAAACTTCCCCGGACTTATGCGAAGATACATTATAAAGAAGAACCATTTTGGTTCAGCGGTTAGCGAGACCCTTTGTACACACACATTTCATTTACTAGATTTTCTTTTTTGATTCTGTGATATACTTTATTGTTCTTTTTTTCATACATATTGTCGTAATCTTGTTATTGCTCCACACATTTCTTGTCATCCTTGTTTTATTATTAGCATAGGATTAGCATGTTATTTTTCTTCTTATATTTTTTATAACAAGTAGATTAACATTAGGTTCTTTAGGGTTAGAAGGGCTCCGCAGAGTACCTATTGGGAAAACACGGAGATTTTTAGTGGTCGCCCAATAATTTTTATCTACTATTCATCTTTCCCTAAATGTTTTATCTGATTTATTTATCTAAGTAGTGCAAAAATATAGTTTTATGATTTTTTCAAAGACAGGTATTTGTCACCTAAAGAATAATTATTTTACTTCCTATGTTCTTTTATGGTAAAAGTTATAAGTAACTCTGTCGATGGGGCGGGGACACGGACCCGATTTTAAATTGGGTCTTTGAATGTCGAACACAGCCGAGTCCCTACAAAAGAACAGAAATTAATTTGTTAGCAGACGGATAGGGTCTCCACTACTAGGGGCAGGTAGTTGTCTGAATAATACATCTACACTTGTTTAAAAAAAAACTTTCCCCCCTCCTGGACTTTATTTTCACTATTCACCTGTTTACATTATCAAATTTTAAAGTGGGGGTTAAATTGTCCAATATGCTTTTTCTAATAGCGTAGCCTCTCTATAACTAGGGCTTGTCCGTCTGTCTGTTTGTCCAAAGGTTTGTCTAACAACATTCAATAAAAGACAAACATTCAACTATTTTGTAACTCTGGTTTTATTGAATCAAATGTCACGTTTAGTGATTTATTTACAAAATTAAGCTTTCTCTAATTTTACTTTGCTTTATTGTGCCTTTTTCATCAAGTGAACCTGTTATTGCTGCGCTTCTAATGGACAAAATTGTCTAAGCAAGGTGCTTTTTACATACAGTTAATGTCTCGTATCTTTTAAAGCTTTTAAGAACACATGCTCGTAATATTTCAAAAAAAGTAAAAGCAATTCCTTTATTACTTGCCAGAGTTTTGTATTAGGGGTGATTAAATAAAGTACGTAAAAATGCAATCGTTAGGAGTAGGACGTCATTACTCGTATATTTTTCAAGTGTCTGAAGTTTCTATACAGTTTCTCTTTTCATAACAGTTTACTTTACTTTATATGATATTTTCTTTTTGTTATTTTCTCTGAAATGAATCTTTATGACAAAAAGTTGCACAAGATTTTAAGCCAATGTATGTCAATTACTGGAAGCTTCAATTTAACGTACCTGACATAGCAGCAGAAATAATAATATTTACAGATTGGACTTATAGATATTTCGAATTAAATGGTAGTCTAAAAATTAAACATCTCATTTAAAAGCCTTACATAGGGTCATATGGCCTTTTTCAAATAATAGAGTAGTTGCGCTACTTAAAGATGTTGCAATGAGGACCCTAATTCAAAAATCTGTCCAAAATTACTCCTGCATTAGATAATATAAATGCCTTGCTTTTACAATTTCTGTCAAAGTATTGGGGGGATTTTTTATGATTTATGTTTGTTTATATTTAGTAAAGCCTTTTAAATCTATGTATTTTGTTCATTCATTCAAATATAAATAAAACAAATATTACCTACTTAATCTTTGTATTTATTTCAGGAAGCTAAAGGGATAAGACAATAGCCGATAAATTGATGATGCACAAAATTACCCCTTCTGTAGATTACAATTAGTGGTTGACACATTTGGACACTTATTTAAATGAACCAACCAATCAAAATAAATATAAAATCGCCAAGGTTGTAAAGCCCACGAATAAGAAAACGTTATCATAAGAATTTATGTCCACTCCCTCCATGATTTATTTGCTTATTGAATTTTCTCTAGTATTATTTCAACTACAAGCTTATCTCATATGACGGACTTACAGTCCTAACGTAGAGTAGCCCCGACTTGTAAAAAATCCATAAAAACGAAAAGTTAAATATGTGATGAAAAGGCGTTTACCCTGATGTCTTAAGATTAAATTGGTGTTCCTACAAATAATCAGATCAGCATTTACAAAAACAGCGATTAATTTTTTCTGTCCGTTGTCGCTTTTTTTAGTAGGCACATATAACAATTTACAAGTTTACATATATTTACGTCGACTTTATATAAAAAATATTAAAGTAAAACAAAGGAGGGGGAAGGGATTAAAAATCTGTAAGTCTCCATCCTTGTGCCGACTTTTAATAGGGTCTTTGAACATCAGCTAGTAGCGTCCACAACACTGGATCCAGGTAATTATCAGTATTATATATCCATACAAAATGTTGATGCAATAATAGAAATTTTATCTGATTGTATGAACATCATATGAAAGTGGTTGTAATGCCTATTATCAAAATAATGTCTCATTAAGATTCCAAAGTGTGGGGCCAGTTATGTGTTTTTTTTTGTCAGGGAGGGAGGGGACATTGGGCTGTTTATTACAATAGTCCCCAAAGTTTTATAATTACATTTTCTTATTCGCTGGATTAGGAATTGGGGACTTTAGTAAGTTGTGAATGGTTGGTTTATTAAGTTGAGTATTCAAACGTTTCAACCACTGAACTACTGAAGGGTAAATTTTGTGTATCATCATTGGGGATGTACATCAATTTGTCGACCGTTGTCTTATCCCTTTATATTCCTGGTTTGTTTTTGTTGTGACATAATTTAAAAGCAAAGCTTTTCTGTATAGCAACAGCCAATCTGTATGTCTGACCGGCATTAATGTATAAATGCAGCTGCAAAAAGTGTTGGGGGCCAGTTATGTTTTTTGTTGTTGTTGGGACACAATTTAAAAGCAAAGCATCTCTATATTAACACTTTGTTTTTACGTCTGACTATTTATAAATTTTTTTAAGGAATGTTTTTTAAACTCAATCAGGAGAGAAACACATATTTTTTGGGCCTCTTGTCGTAAAATTAAATATATCAGCTAGAAAAAATTATAATTTTCCAGGGAAAGCGTAATTTTTCGAAATGACCAAGACTTTTATGTTTTGGACTACGAAAGATTTATAGATTAAAATGTTTTAATAAATATTACAAAATGGATAGCCTTTATAGGACACACAACAAAATCTTATTTGGAGTATCTCCGAATCATATCTTTCTTAATAGTGTGCATGATTACAGGTCAAACGTCCTTCAGGCAACCAACCCTTTGGTTGCACGACCTTTCTCTGGAAGCTCTAACTGAACATTGAAATGATTTCCCTCCTTCTATAAATAGATATATATGTCGGGCACCTGACTTAGCAGTCGTAAGAATCATTTTTAACGTCTTTAGTTATGACGCGATAGTAGGCCGAGATTCGAACCTATTACCTTCCCAAAAACGAGCAGGTTACCACAAAAGATGAATGTATATTTCCCTGTCCTTCTGTTTGGTAAGATTTCGCTCACTACATGTCTTTTCTTTTACAGGGAAGCTTCGTTTAGGTTCATGACTGATTTCATCTATTTTAATAGAAAGGGTGGTTGCTGTCAACCCTACCAAGAAAAACTCTCTTGGAAGATACTATCATTTACATTGATCCCCTATTGGATGGGGACAAAGCCTTTAGAAGGATTAAAAGAGATTGAACATCTTTATTTATTTATTATTTACCCCCAAAAATTGCTTTTATTCTTAGATTTGAAAGATCACAAAAAAGCCTTACAAAGGTTTTGTGATTTTATCTTATCTGAATTTTTTGAAAGTATGCTTAATATTTATATTTTTAAAAATCCTTATTAAGACATTTCTCTTTTTTCAAAATAAAAAAAATTATTCTAGGCCTAATATGAAGATTCCCTGTAAATCATAACCTACTTAATTTACAGTCAAATAGTTTCTAAAATCTTTTATCGAATATTCATACGGACGGACAGATAGACATACAACAAAGTACTTTGTATAAATAGATAGCTGCTTTTCATTTGAGTTACAATTAGAATGTAAATTTTTACAATCAAATAAAAAAGATTTACATTACAAATCAGCTAATCATTATTAGTAGCGAAGGTACTTTTTGATTATATATCAGTATGTCTGTCTGAATGTCAGTTATAAACGTTTCCACTTCTTTATTATGTAATCGATGACTATTTAGGGATCTAAAGGGATAAGACAATGGCCGATAAGTTGATGTACATCCCCAATGATGATGCACAAAATTACCCTTCCGTAGATTGCCATTAGTTGTTGAAGCGTTTGGACACCCTACTTAATGAACCAAACAATCAAAATTCAATAAAGGTTCTCAAAGGTTCAGCCAACAAAAATAAAACGGTATTCTAAAACTTTGGGGACCAGTGAAATAAACAGCCTAATGTCTCCTCCCTCCCTGCTGACTATTACATAATTGAAACAATTCTTGTTTAAATATGACTTTTAATCAATGTATGATTTATAAGGTTATTTTTTCACTGTTTTTATATTGTACTTATATATTATCTTTATTATTGCTGCGCCACTTATGGATATAATAAAGCCCAACATAAGATATCTATATCTTTATCAGAGAGGTAAAATTTATTGCTAGACAACAAAAAGATGCCTAATTGACATTTACTAAAGACAGGACTAATTACTAACAAGGTTAATACAACTTACTATAGCAGAGCTAGGAATAATATCATTAACAAATGTACATATTATATTACTCCCAAAAATATATAGAAACCTGATGGCTTATTTGAAGAATCATTGCAAAAGAGAACCTTTTTGGTCAACTGGTTATCGATATATAACTATTATAAAGAAAATAAAGGGCATTCGACTATGACAAAAAATGGTAAACCTTCAGTCAAAAGTAATAATATTAAAGTTAAAGTTTCTTAACAGGCAATAGCATGCTCTAACTGCGATTAACAAAAAAAGTTTATACTAATAAACCAGTATAAAATCTGAAATGAAAAATATAAATGGTAGGTCTGACAAACAAAAAGTATAAATTATAGCATAGCTTTGCTAAACTTAAAATGACTTCATCATGTATTGAGTATTTTAATCATCTGATTTACACAATTGATTATTTAGAGTAATAAACCTATGCACAAAAAGTATGAAGACTGTGTGTTTGTTGATGATTGAAACACAAGATATATTTATATTTTTCAAATTTTGATAAATTTTAGTCTATCTGCCCGTTGACCTATCTCTGACCTTGTACCAGGGAGATAGGTCAGGAGATGGCAGATAAATTGATGTACATCTTAAATAATGATACACACAAAAATACCCCTTCTGTAGATTACTATTATTGGTTCAAACATTAGGACATTTAACTTATTGAACTAACCAATCAATATACAATAAAATACCTTCAAGTTGTTAAGCAAGCGAATAAGAAAACTTTATTATAAAACTTTTGGGGCTAGTATAATAAACGCTTTGCTACTCTGGTAATTTCTCTATGAAAGTATATAAATATCAAGTTTTGCTGTTTTACACTGCAGAGCTTTTTCTTAGTGCTCATTTCATGTGAAATAAAGATAGAGTTAAAAGCTTCTGTCAAATTTTTATCATGATAGGCAGAGCACCCAGCTAAACTTTGCGGCTGCTGTTCTTATATCAACATAGGGGTAAAAATATTAAGGGAGGAAAGGAGGGAGAAAAAAAATGGACTGTAAATTATACTGGTACCCAAAGTTTAAAAAGCACTGTTGCTCATTCGTTGACTAGAAAACTGTTTGTATTTTGTTAAACATTAATTGGTGGGTACAAACTAGCAGTGTCAAATTCTTTCAATGAGTTATCATAATCTACAAACGAGGTATTTTTGTTATCTATTTAGGGATGCCAAACTAAGCATCTTCTATTGTCTTATCCCTTAAGATCCCTGATAATATATAGGCTGTGGCCACTTTTATTTAACGTTAAACAGTCTACCTTAACTAACTTAGTGTCAACATAATACCACTAGGTTTAACAGAGAGATGGGGAGAGCAAAATGTGAAATGTCAACAAGGCAGTTATAGATAGATAAACAAGGACTTAACACTTGAAAGTTAAAAACTAACTTGTACAACTCTTTTAGTAAACACTCTACTAGTCACTTTTGTCAGTAAGTACTGACCTAGAAACTTGAACAATGATGAAACATATGGACGCCACTCTCCGTTGACAACTATTACAGCATGCTTTTGAACATTAAGACGAAACCTATGCCTTTAAATTACCTTGTAGCTGAACAGTTAGGAATGACTAGAGATCTAAAGTGATAAAACAATGGCCGATAAATTAATGTACATCTCAAATAATGATAAACAAAAATACCCCTTCTGTAGATTATTATTAGTGGCTGAAATTTTGGACATTGAACTAAATAAACCAACCAATCAAAATTCAATTAAAAACGCCAAGGTTGTTAAACCAACGAATAAGAAAGCGTTATCAAAAAAATTGGGGAATAAAAAAATTTGGAGGTTTAAAAAAATTATTGATTTTTATTCCTTTTTTTTAGCTTTATACGTTTATTTTCCAACCCTAATGTAAAATATCCATGTGTAGATAAGACAACGTTTTGCCCACATTTACATTTCAGACCCGGTCTTGTCACTTTATCTAAGGGATTAAAAAGAACACAACTCAATAATTGGCAATAAAAAAAACGCCCAACTGTATTAAATTTTTCCTAAAAAAATGGTTACCCGTGTAATTAATAGTCAAAATTCTCCTTCCCCCCTAGGAATCAGTTACAATTTTTTAATTGACAATTATTTTGGGACGAATTTTGAGATGCACCGATTAAAGTATGTAAGTGCATTAACATTTTGATGAAACAAAACCTGACCATGTGTTTTTATTTTTATCTTTTAATAAAAAAGCAAAGCTTTACTGCATTAAAGGTTTAACTGTTCGTTGGTTCATTTTTCCATATTTCTGTAAGGGATAGCATGGGTTAAAAAAGTGGGTATTTTAGAAATTTCCTTTTTCTATTGATTCTAAACTTCAAAAAAACAAGATATTATCACAAAATTCCTTTAATTACATTTTCAAAGATAAAATCAAGAATATTATACTAAGCAACTGTATAACATATTAAACTGCAAACTTTGCTAGAATATAACTTTTTTATGATTATGAGCTTCAACATTCTTTAAATCTGAATAATTGATGTGAAGTGATCATTTGGGTCATACGTTTAAAATCGCGGTTATGGATGTTTTGATCCTCGTTTTTTCTTTTTCTTTTTTTAAAATAAAGACCAATTAAAGAGGTGGGTTTTAATTAATACAAAATATCTTTATGGTGTCTTTAATTTATTTGGAAAGACTATTTTTAGGTAGCAAAACTATTCTGTAAGTATATAGCAAATTGTCTTTATCATTCTTATATTTTTCTCTTCTTTTTAACTGTACTACAAATAATTCCAAATTATTTTAATGTTTTAATATATTTAGACCTGCTCAGGACCAATGTAAAGCATCCCAGGATCTTGAAGCAGAGACGTGCACAAGAGGGTGTGTTCCTTTCCCTGGCAAAATTATTCACCTACAAGGTGTCATTCTTTCTGGTTTAAGGGAAGTCAAAAATAGTATGTAGGATATAAAAACTTTTCGTTGCGCTGCACGCCACTGCCTTGAAGAATAGATAGACATAAAGACATCCCGACTAAACTCTTAAAAATCCTCATTATTAAAACTAGACAATAAGTAAGAAACTTTTATACAAAGAAAATAAACTAAATAGAAATGATTAACAACCCTTCAATCAAACCACATAAAATTCATTACTAAATACTTTACCAACAATAGGACATAATAATACATAATATACTTTTAATGGCATCTTTTCCCCCTTTTTAGTAGCGAAGCTACTCTATAATTCGAAATGTCCGTCCGTCCGTCTGTCCGTCTGTCCGTCCGTCTGTCCGTCCGTCTGTCCGTCCGTCTGTCAGTGTAAGACAGAATAGGGGAAACGTGATTTTCTCGGCTCCAATTAAAGATAGACAGCTGAAATTTTTTGACAGCATTCCCATTATTAAGGAGCACAATTAACTATAAAACATCAAGGGCGGTCGGACCCCTTTTTAGCAGGTTTTAGGCTATTTTTGTATGTTTCACATTTTTCTCCATATCTTCAGTGTTTATGGTCCGATTTTCAAAATTTTTTCAGTTATTGATATCAAAATTAAATTTCCTGTCGTTTACAGAAAACAACCATGACGGCCACACTGCCATTTTGCAGGTTTTAGGCTATTTTTGTATTTTTCACATTTCCACCATATCTTCAGTGTTTATGGTCCAATTTTCAAAATTTTTTCAGTTATAGATATGAGAATTAAATTTCCCGTCGTTTAAAGAAAACATCCATGACGGCCAGACTGCCTTTTTGCAGGTTTTAGGCTATTTTTGTATTTATCACATTATTCTCCATATCTTCAGTGTTTTTGGTCCGATTTTCAAAATTTTTTCAGTTATAGATATCAAAATTAAATTTCCCGTCGTTTAAAGAAAACAACCATGGCGGTCAGACTGCCTTTTATCAGGTTTTTGGCTATTTTTATATGTTTTAAATATTTCCCCATATATTTGGTGTTTTTGGTCCAATTTTCAAACTTTTTTGGGATAAATACACTTTGAATCTACTTTTACGTATTTCCATCCACGATTTTTTGTGCTTCGCTACTTATGGATGTTGTCATCCTTGTTAGTTTTATTATTAATGTTTTCTATTTTCTTGGCCAATTATATAATAATTTTTTCCTTCCTTCACCCACCCCCCTAATGGCCTTTTATTTAGTCCCTTATGAGGCATTCCTTTAAAACAACGGGAATTTTAACAAAATTGTAAAAAATAAACTTTAATAGCAATATAAGAATGAATTAGAAATTATAAAAAATCTGAGCTTTTTAAAATATTTATAGTGAAATATTGTAAATCGCTTTGTCAATATCTAAAGGTCTATAGAAAGACTTAGATTGTGAGTGATCTAAAGAAATGCTTTCGACAAATCCTGGGACAGTTTCAGTTAGGCTATTTTTCAAAAAGCCATATATTTTGCTAATATGTACTGTTTTCTTGTAATGTGTAAACACTATATCTCTTCTTAACTTGGACAATAAGAAGCTGTTTTCATATATCTTTCATACATTGAATATTACAGCTGAATTACAGTATTTTTACCCTGTAAATATGATGTTATTAAATCATTTTTATTAGTGAAAAACCCAGCTAAGGTGTAGGAAATGGCGCACATCAGCTTAATTATGCTAATCAATCATCACACAACTTTCCAGCATACCTTAGACAGGAGGCTTTTTTTATAATGGTAGTTTACCACTTTAAGAGAGTAGTGACAAAAAAAAGTTTTTGTAAAATTATGTATTTATTTAGCCTTACAGATCTCAAAAGTTATAAAACATTTCTATCTTAAATTGAAAAGGCTTTATTTATTCTTGCTAATGATTTTTACATTATTGCATTTTCACAAATAAAATATTTCTTTTCTCAAAAGTAGATAATCCTATAAAGACCATTGATCGAAATAGTTCAATAATAAGAAGACCAATATAGGGCTTCTTCTTAATAAGCAAATTAGAATCTATCCAGCCGTTTTAGGAATTTATGTTGCAGAAAAACTAGTTATGCCCTTTAAAGATTATTAAAAAAATAAGCAATTTTGTATACTCAGAATTTGAAAAGAAATATTGATCTTTTTTCAGTTTTTATTTCTTTATCATTGGAGAGTAGAATGTGAAATTGTGCTCACCTAAAGTTTAAAAGGATTAAGCCTCCTTTTTCTACTCATAAATATCCCATGAAAATGTCGTTTATTTAGAAGCACGCCTTTAGCCATCGCTTTTTAATTCGCTAGTGCAGCTATTCCATAACTTTAGAGTACGTAGCTACTCTAAAAATACCATCGTCCGCCAGAGTAGGTTAAGAAAATTTACTACATAAACTTTGTCACTATTTTTATCTGATTTCGAAAACAAAGTAAAAAATAGATTGCTAAAAAATAGGTTATCTGAAGTCCTGTTCAGTCATTTAATTGCAATAACTTTTTTTGCATATCTTAATAATTTTATATTTATCTAAACAATTTCATAGTGTAAATTATCTTTCAATGATATTTAAAAATAAACAAAATAATAATTGGTTAGCCTTTTAATGCTGCAATATTTATGATTGAAAATGATTTCTCATTGCTGGGATACCATTTAATTTAAAAATTGAAATCTTCCCCTTATTTACTTTTTTCTAAAATATAGTTTTACTTTTAAGAAAACAAGTTTAATTAAATTATTACCATAATTAAAAAGAAAGTTTTTTTCCTACCTTCATTAATATGAATCACCTTAAAAAATGTTTTAGAATTTTTATGATTGATGTCCATAATTATGACACACGGAGGTAGGGTGCCCTAATCTTACAGGGGTTAGGGAGCTTCACAGTTTTTTTTGTCACAGATTGTCATTAAATATGTTCTCAATGGTAAATATTAATGACTACGCACCTTGAGGCCTCGAGAGGCACTGAAGGGGGTAGGAGGTAAGTTGACCCACAAACATTGACCATAGCGCGGAAGTAAATATCAGGCATAATGTCTGTTCATCAGTAAAGCCTACATTGTTTTGATGTAATTACATGCAACAGACAATATTATAAGAAAAGTTTCATGCAATACATATAGTTTTCCTTCAGATGAAATATCATTGATTTTAGAATAAATGTTAGGCACCCTAATTATATCACCACAGTGTTTCTAAAAATGTTAGTTTAGGTTTGTTGTGTTGGCACCTAGGATAGGAATAAGGACTCTAAAAAGACAAAGATTTAATAAATTGAAAATGCAACTCTAGTGCTGTTCTAAACTCTGCTTTAAATACATTGTTTATTTTTATAATGAGTTTTCAATTCATGGATATGTAAATGAAACATTTCTTTCCTAGCCAACTATTTAGTTTACTACATTCCCCTGTCCCTCTTCCTGGGGACTAGAAAGCCTCACATTAATCAAAATTAAAGCTAATTTTCCAAATAAAGAGCACATATTATTATTAAGCATTATGTGGGGGTAGCCTTAGGGGGTTTCTTACCAAGTTACCAACCATTGGGATAGGATTAGGTATTCATAAAAACAAATAGTAGGATAGGATAAACAAAACTGGTTTAAGGGTAATTCTTCTCTAAAATTGATGGATTAAAAGGGATAAGAAACTTGACAATAAAATGATATATAATGTTGGTGGAAAAGTTTGGACACTGAAAGTTTGTAGTACGTCAAGAAGTTTATTTTACGAATGAGAAAACGAGTTTCTAAATATCTCCGCTCCCCACTTCCTTTCTTAAACCACATTATTAGCTAAAAAGAAAGAAGATGACAAAATAATAAGAGAATTAAGTTTTTTAACAAATCTTTTCCCACATCTTTTGATTTCCTTGGGTGGTAGGTAGGTTTCATGAAATTATTTATTTAGATGTAATTTTTTAATAGCTTCTTTAGAAAACATTTTATAACAGGAAGGGGCTAACTAAGAAATTAATTCTCTTCATTTATATTAAAATTGGCACTTTAAAGCAACGACGTATAGCTACGAAAAATATTCATGGTTCACTTTTTATTTTTTGAGTGGAAAATTTTACAATTATGAGTTTAAAAACGTTTTTTTGTTATTTAGATAATATGCCGCTTTTCTATCGACATTACAATTATGCAGATTTACAAATTGCAAAATATTTTTAACGTGTATGGATTATAAACGTTATTTTGACCTTGTAAAAGCAAAACAAGCGACAAAAAAACTTTCCAAAAATATTTATACATGGGTCGCGCAAAAAAGGCCCATCAGTCTTAGTTTCTCACCACTTAGTGGTGGTTTCAAAGATTTAATTTCATTGCTGTGTTACAGTAGAATATCATACTTTTAAAGGTTGGAATTGGAAGGTGAATTTTAAGGTAGAAAAAACTATAGAATTAAAAGTTTACATATGTTGGTACACTGACAGAAAACTCATTACAAAAATGAACAATGTATTTTAAGCAGAGTTTAAAGAACAGCAAATACGTTTTAAAACTTTCTTAATTTTTTAATCTTAATCTCAATTGGATTTTTAAAACAACGAGAAGGGTATTTAATAATAATAATTAAAAGTAGCATTTATGTAAAAAAAATATAATTAGTAAAGAGTTTTAATTATCTTTTTTGGACTTTTGTTAGAACCTAGTAATAGTGTCTAACTTTTTATCTTTGTGACGTAACAAAAATCCATCTCTTTTTTAGGGGTTTCCTTTCCCACCTCCCCTCTCATCCTTCGATTTTTGTTACGTCACAAAGATAAAAAGTTAGACAGTATTACTAGGTTCCTTTTGTTATTATACAAAAATATTACACAAATGTAGTGTAATTTGGTGACTTAAAACATCATTCATTTGATTTCTTTTTTTAA
Source organism: Acartia tonsa (assembly GCF_053477335.1). NCBI lineage: Eukaryota > Metazoa > Arthropoda > Copepoda > Calanoida > Acartiidae > Acartia > Acartia tonsa. The sequence continues at coordinate 31,480,178 of NC_137262.1, read as the reverse complement.
AACAACACAACACAATTTAAGGGTAACCCCACACTAAAGGCTTTTGTTGAAATTATTAGTTTCTCACTATATTGACACTCTAAAAGTACTTTTTAATTGGCATTTTAACCATTCCTTTATCCTTATAGTTTCAACTCTCGTCCCCTGCACTATGCCTGGCCTTATGAGCAAGAGTGTGACAGATAAGACACCTTGAAAAGTCAAATTAAGGAACATGTCAAGTGGTATAATCGTATGTATGTATGTATGCAAGGAAATGTACAGACATTGGGATCCGAGTTTTGTGCATAAGAGCATCAATTTAATATGTTCTTTAAATTACCCAGCTATGGTTAAAGTTTAACCCCAGTCGCAATCAAAACGGCTGGAGCTGAATACTGTCAAATTTAATTCGAAATTGCATTGTAAGCTGTTGCTTTTGCTTCATTTGTGGATTGTCTAAATATTCTAAAGACAGTAGCGTTTGCCTATCATACCAATGTCTATAATTCATTTACCTTTAATTTACCATTAATTTTTCACAGGTTTAAAAACAAATTTAACTGGTTTTAGACATATTAATATCTACATATATCCCGTTATCCATCTATCTTAGAATTAAATACAGTGTGTTTTTTTATGAGAACTTATTTGAAAGCAATTTTACCCCACTTATAGTTATCAGAATTTAATGATTAATGGCTTATTTTCTTCGTTTTTTAATGCAATTAATAGAACACCAAAAAAATATTTCAGTTTTTATTTAAAAAGTACAGTAAAATCTAAAATTCAAAACTTAGGTGTCAACATCTAAAAATGGTTTTATCGCATTTTTCTTATGCTCAAATATTCAACCTTTTTGCAAGAATGGTTGCTTAACTCTTCAAAGTTGAGATATAGAACTAAAAATGTATACATATACTATTAGGGATATGTACTAGAACATATTAAAGTTTGAAGGTCATATCTCAACCAGGAAGGGAGTACTGGCCCCCCAAAGTCGACTACAGAAAATCCAATTTTTTCTTGCAAAGGGTAGAAGATTTAGGCATAAGAAAAATGAGCTAAAACCATTTTTAGATGTTGACACCTAAGTTTTGAATTTTAGATTTTACTGTACTTTTTAAATAAAAACTGAAATATTTTTTTGGTGTTCTATTAATTGCATTAAAAAACGAAGAAAATAAGCCATTAATCATTAAATTCTAATAACTATAAGTGGGGTAAAATTGCTTTTTAAAAAGTTCTCATAAAAAAAACACACTGTATTTAATAAAATACACTCTAATACTTTATTTAGAACTAGCGAATACGTTCTTATTGCCTAGGTCACTTGAGAGAAGGGGGAGAGGGGTTAGTCGACCCTTCAATTTCTACATAGTTTTAAAAGGAAAATATAAAAAATATTTGTGAGGGTATTTTTCTATGGTCGATTTCTCAGGTTAGGTTAGAGGCCCCCTTCCCTAAAAAAATATAAACCTTCCTTATAAGTTACTTTACTTTGAAAATGTAGTATATCGGTCCTGCGGTTAAAGATATCTGAAGATTCCAACCGACAGACAAGCATTCTGTTACTTTTTGTTACTGTTTATCTGTCAATTCATCTATCCATCTAAAAAACATGAGACTCGCACCCCTGAAGTTGTCTAAAGCTTTGTTTTACTTGATGGATATTACTCAAAGTTGGGGCTTCTACAACTTTCAGCCCATAATAACAGATATTTAAGTAGCAAAGCTGCTTAACAATTTACATTTCATGTTTGTCCGTTCAAATGTCTGCCTGACATTAGTGCTCTGCAAAAAATTAGTTTTAGAATTATTTACGATTGCAATCAACTTTATTTATTTTATGTATTTGCTTTGCTACTTTTAAATATTGTCATCCTTGTTTTAAAAAACGTCAACATTATGAGCATTGCCAAATACAATGATATATAGTGGTTAAAATAGATAAATCACCATTTACCATAAGCATATTAGTAAAATTTCAAATATGAAGATGCATTTTATTTTTTTCTCTCAAATTAAATCAACTTTTAACAACCCCTTGAAAATTTAAAAGCCATATTTTTATTTTGATATTAATATTATCAAAAGTTATGCTTTTCTACATTTAGATAGTGTTATTCCATACGCCGATCATTAATGGGTAGCTCCTTTCGTAAGTTTACGCATGTTTGCGCAGTTGTTCTATAATAATAAAAAAAGTCCCTTTAAAATATTTTTTTTCGCGGCTGTATTGGCTTTAATTTATTCTATTAAGATTATTTAGTCCTTTGACACTGTACATAATAGACTATAAAAGTTTTAAAGATTTTTAATCAATATAATAGATTTGAAATCTGCATAAAATTTTAAGGATTTTTTATAAAATTCGTTTTTTTATATAATTCTTTATTTAAAGGCGCAAATACGATTTAAGTTAATAAATTTTGACCAATAGGATAGCTAGATTGGAAACTACCTACGCTCTAATTGGTTGAATGATGTACGTCACTTAAGCTTCTCCAATCAGAGCGCAGATAGTTTTCAATCCACCAATCACAGATCTCAAAATTATTTAACTTAATTTGTATTTGCGCCTTTAAATAAAGAATTATATAAAAAACTAATTTTATAAAAAATCCTTAAAATTTTATGCAGATTTCAAATCTATTATATTGATTAAAAATCTTTAAAACTTTTATAGTCTAGTACATAATTATTATTTGAATCATCTGTCCATAATTTTATTTATTCACATTCAATTTTATTGTTTATATATGAATATTTTATACCTGTATTATAATGATGTTATTACTATTATTTCTTAGGTGTGCCATAAATAAGTTAAGGTTTTGTGAATTTCTAGATTCTTTTCTGAATATCTTAAAATTTAAAAAAGCTACGGTTTTCAACGAAAAGGCCTTCTTGTTTTTTTTTTATTAAAGAGAAAGCTGAATATTTAAATACTCATCAACCCTTTGCTATGACCCTTGACTAATAAATTGAATGTACGTAACAAAATTAACAACGACACAAAGGAAGCACAAAAAAGTATTTCTTAGCTGGTATTATTACAACCCAGCTAGTTTTGTAACAGATAAAATATAGCGAGGTACGCGAACCCTCTGCTATATCAAATGTGTGACGTTTTGGGTAGGATGATTAGGGGAAAAGGACATTTCACATGAAGAAAAAATATGTCTTAAAATTATTGCCAGATGAAAAAAATGCTCCTTTTATAACTTTTTTTTAAATTTTAGTAAACAAGGATGACAACATCCATTAGTAGCAAAGCTTCAAAATAATATTAAAATGAACAAACAGACAAATTGAGTCATAGAGCAAAAGTCAAAAGAGTTTTCACTAAAAATTTCAGCTATCTATCTTTAATAGCAGCCGAGAAAATCATATTTATCCCAAATCCAGACTGTCTGACGGACAGGAAGACAAATTGAAATCTAAAGTAGCTTCGCTACAAAAAAGAAAGCATGCCTACTCTAATAATATTAATTTCGGTTGTTTTGCATGCATCCCGTTCAGGCTTCAATACTTTTCAATAGTGACTTATTAAAAACCCTTGCTGTGATAGTTTTTGTTTATTTCAGTATTACTCAAGGTGCTCGGGGCACAGTAGGAAAATCCGGGGGAAGAAACAATTAGTTTTTTTTCTATGGCTATCAATTTAATTTATTTGAGTAAATTCAGAAATCAATATAAAATGTATACCTACCAATCATGTTCCAGATTTCCTTGTACTATCAATTATGGAAACATCCATAATTAGCAAAGCGGGGTTAGGTACAATTAAACTACCCCCCCCCCCCTCCCCTATTTATTTACAATTTATTTCTATAAGAAGGGGGAGGGACATTCAGTGCTCAATAGAACTTTAAAGGAAAGTACACAAATCTATTTTTATGCTATAAAATCATCAGCTTAATTTCTTAGAAAGGAAACAAAAGATGATAAATAGCAAGTGAATCTTCATAAAAAATCATGTTTCAAAAAAGTAAATTTATGATAATTGAAACAAAGTAACCAAATTTGAAATCACCTACATTTATTTATAAACTTTGACACTGGGGGGAACAAGGTGCTTTTCAGGTGCCACATCATCGCTGTAATTTGTTTCACTTTATGATTAATGCTTTTTCTTCTAACATTTTCTCTGTAGGCTATTTCCCTGTTTCAAAAATAATGTGTTTTGCTATATTTTACAATTTATACTAAACAAAATAGACCAATCAAATAAAATAACGTGGTTGGTCAGACTTGGGTCGTACGTCTGTCCGTCTTTAATGAATAGCTCTTCATCTTAAGGCATGCTTAAACTGTCCTGTAAATTTAAAACCTTACATAAGGATTCCTGTGAAAATAGTTAGAAATCTTAAAAGCATAGCATCCTTATAATCATTAGATAAAAGTCCATATCAATTTATGTTTAATGTCTATTGCTTAACTATTTTTACACTGTGTCTAATCATGTTATACCGGAGCAACTCTTCTTGCGATTGATTTCTTTATTAAATATCACTCTCATATGTTCGTTTGTCATCACATGGTCATTTTTATTTTTCGAATAGTCTACATATCTTAATTCTAGTGATAGAGGGAAAGGGGGTGAGAGGAGAAGAAGTTAACAAAGTGTATTTTTTCCTGTAAAAGAGTGCCTCCTACTTCCTTTTACATGACAATCCGTTGTTATATACTCAATTTGCTTTGTTTAGGGGATAATTAACTTCCCCCCCCCCTCCCTCTCAATCAAACCTTTATTTCACACTCACAAACAATATCAACCAGCCCCCCCTTTCTTTTTATTAGTAGCAAAGTAATTCTGTAATTAGGGTCGGTCCGTCCGTCCATAATGGTTATCTCTTTTCGTTTATTTAGACATGTTAGAATTGTGCTATCGACTTCAAACTTTGCATGATGATACCTTTAACATTTAGGTACTATTTAAAAAGCGTAGGAAATATATTAATGATTCCTGGGACAAAAAAGTGAGGCATCTATTTAATCAAATTCTAAAAATGAATGTATCCTGTATTTTCGCAATTTTGCAACAAATCAACATTAACATTTCTTACACAGGAATTATTGTTCCTTTGGCCTTCCATCTGATTTTAGAGCTTCGTTATTTTGGATGTTGTCATCCTTGTTTTACATGTTTTCAAAAACTAAAGGTTTAAAGTGCAGCGATTTTGACAGTATGCGTGTACAGTTATGATATTAATCTGTCTATATCGTGTTTGTAGGATTTATTTGTCAGTCTGTCAGACAAACTAACATGAAAATTTGTATGTTGTTTGTATGTCAATTTAGTTGGGAAGGAGAGGATAATGAAATGTAATTAACACTGCGCCCTAAAATTAAAATTAGTTACTTATTTTAGCGAGTATCATAATGATTAGGGTTTCAATGTTTTTTTTCTCAAAGTTTTGAGATTTCAATGCTTTTTTTAAGTGTGTCCAAACTTTTCCACCGATTTTTTCAACTTAAATCCTGATCAGGGGTTATTTTGTTTGCAAATATTGAGGATTTACTATATTACAAAAACCTCTGCATACTGTATAATACTTTGCTGTACTTTCGATACAAAATCTGAGTAGCTTGCTATTTATATTAAACATTTTGAACTTGTTCAAAATTCATAAAAAAATATTCTTACAATACAATACAAATTAATCTTTCTCCATATGAAAATAACTCTTGAATGTAATATTCAAATTATCAGGGGCCTATCTAATGATATTTTAAATCAGCATATTTACAAGTAAAATCTTAATTTAACATCAGGTATTTCCTTAAGATATTAAAGCTAAAAGTGTTTTTACATTGAGGTAAAAAATTTTACATGCATGTTGTTAATTTTACGTCTAGTTTTCTTTGTTTGATTTGTTAAAGGCGAAGCTTTTCTTTAATTCCGTACGTTCGGAACAGCTCTCTTTGCATATTTAGATATGTGTTAGAATTGTCCGATCGATTTCAAACTTTCCATGATGACTTGTACATTTTGCAGTTGTGTCATCCTTATAATAATATTAATTAAAATAGCTAGACAGTGATCATCAAGTGTATTATTGTCTAAATACTAAAGAAAACTAAAATTTATTTAAAGTTCATATGGCTATAACTTTCGACTTTGGAAGCATTGGTTTATTTGAAAAGGCAAGTACGAAACTACTTATTAATCAGAAGAGGATAAAACGATTTTCGTGTAGAGAAAAACTTTTATATACTAATTATAAATTTGCTACATTATATGTTAACCTAAGTAATATTGTTACATTCTTTTAAGCTGGCAAATTTATTCATTATCAAAGTCGGTTCCCATGAATGGTTATATCTTATAATCACAGTTGGATTATGACACTAGATCAACTTGTACTGTACTGTGATAGCATGAATTTATAGAACCAGCTTCAGGTCAGGGAGCCACCTGCTGGTTATCCAATTAAAGTATCGCAGTGTGGTGGCATTTACATCAATTGTGAATCATAATTTTATTACAATTTTACATGCATGGCGATTGCTGAATTTATTAAATAAATGGTGGGTAACTTACATCATTTCTATCAAATCAATTGATATTTCTAATTTACATAATCAAGTGAATTTACTCGAGCTAAAATATTGAAGAAATCATAAAAAGCATAAAATGCCAACATTTATTCCTAGGACAATCCTTTAATATAAAGTAGTAATTTTTTTTTGTCTAAAGCTAAAGATTTCAGAAATTGATGGTCTGAATTGGTTGTACTTTTAAAGTAAGCTGTATTAATATCTTGAGGTGGTTTTAAACTATTTTTTCTGACCTCCTCCATTCTCTCCTAGAAGTTATTGGCTAAGCAACTAGCAAAATAATATATGAGAAAAACATGCATGTTGAAATAAAGAATTGTAAAAATTCGGATATATCAAATTTTATTGTTACTCAGAAGAAAAGGGTCATCATCAATATCATAAGCTATTCCAACAGACATATTCTAGAGTAATCTGAATTGTAGCGTAACTATTGTATGATTAGAATGTGTCTAAAAAAATATACAACCAATCCTATCATTATATTTCATACTAGTGCCTGCGCCACTAGTATATAGGAGCTTCGTATTCCAAGGGGAAGTAATGGGTCGAAAAATAGTCTAATACCATACCAAGACTTGAATTTGAAAATAAAATATCCTTAAACATTCCAATGACCTATGTAAAGCTTCCCTAAAATGGGAACTCGATATGTTCAGTATTTATAGAAATCTTAAGCTACAGCTAAAAAAAATCTTACTGCTTTATATAATAGGGTATACTTTTTTCGATCAAAGTTCTATTATTTTACTTTAATGCCATGCTCCTGACAAAGCAGCAATTGATTTAAAATATATTTGACCTTATCATACTTGAAAATGTTCACATAATTTTTTTTTTAGCACAACTTCTATGTAATAGAGCGGTTGGTTCTTTAAATCAAAACTGAGTACTATAACTCTAATTTAACGCTATTGTAATAAGCCACCCTCTGAAATTTAATACATTATTACAACAAGATTCTTAAAGAAATTACATTGAACATTCTTACGGTCAATGAAAGGAATAAAGCTTCAGAAAACAAATAAAATCGAAAACCAAAGGAAGATTTAAGATCAAATCAAATACTACAGTTTCATATGAACAAATATAAACAATTTATCCATAAGTAGCGCAGCAATTACAAGATTCTTGTAACATTTGGAAATTAAACCAATTAAATTTTAAAGATGAGAAATTTGTTTTAGAAATGGTTTCATTAATAAATAAAAGGTTTACATTAAAAGCAAATTTTTGCAGGTATTTTCTATAAATAGGGAGGGATGGGACATAAGACTGGTAAATTACACTGGTCCCCAAAGTTTAATGATTAGGTTATCTTATTCGTTGGCACCTAATCTGATTTTTATTGTGTTTTGATTGGTTAGTTCTAAAGTAGTAGTGTTTAAAACTTTTCAGCCACTATTTTTAATCTCATGAAGGGGAAATTTTCATTGTATCGTCCATTGCATTATCCCTTAAGATTAAATTAAATGAGTTAATCCCAAAATATGTTTCACAATATATTTCTGAGTCTCAGTTTCGTATGGAATTTAGGTATTTAGTCCAGTAATTTCATTTTGCTTATATCATTTTATCAAAATTATAAAAGAATTTAATAACTTTAAAAAATGTGGTACATTCTTGTTAAAAATATATTCAAATTATGAAGAAATAAAGATAGTTCGAACTGCTGCTATGTCATGTGCATGACATAAATTAAAGTAAGATATATTTATTAAATTACGAAAAGATTTATAAATTAGCACAAGTACAGTTGGGACTTCCAGATAAATTTCGTGCAGTCAAAAGAGTGATTTTCAGTAAAAAGTATTATCTATCATTCAATTGATTATGCTAGATTTAGTTCAGGTGTATAAAGATAAGAACTATTGGTAATTTTCATCTGTCTGTTAGAAGTTTTAATGTAAATTAAAGTTTTGAGACATATATGACAGCTACTAAGAAATAAAAAAGTTAACCATTTTCAAAGTGCTTACCAATATAAAATCCGCCAACAATAGTTTCAGGTTAGATTTTTAAAATCTAAATCTTCTTTCTTTTGCGGACAGTCCTCTTAACGTGTAACGTGTAAAAGATAAAAAAAAAGTTACTTGAAAAAATACATTTGACATACGTATATCGTATATGTAAATGATAAACTCAAATAAAGCTATTTGCGAATTACTTTATCAAATAATGAATCATTGAAAGATTCGGTGATATGTATTCTGAAATATAATTTTGAAAAGGGCCAAAAATTTAAATGTATGAAATCTTGCTCAAACCATGCAGCGACTAGATGCGTACTGGTCTTCACTTTTGTGTCAAAAGATACAGGGTGCGCCACATAAATCCGGACTTTTTCTTATTTTTAAACAAATGAACATAAAATCGTCAATTTTAAAGATTTTATGGAATTTAAAAAACTGGAAAGCAAACTAGGTATATGACTATTAGATTATTCAATAAAATCGCCGCCAGCCTCAATCATCGCCTCTACCCGCCCCCTGAACCGCCCACCGACCCTGGTCACCATATCCCTGTTCAAGCAGGCGAAGTTCTCCATGATAGAAGCAGTGAGAGAGGTCTTCTTGGTATGGGCGCGTCTATTGCTTCATGCTTTAATGGCGCTCCAGGCTCAAAAGTCCATTGGATTAAGATCGGGGCTGCTGGGAGGCCACATATCTTTAAGGAGTGAGTAACAGCAGGTCCAAATTAACCCATCTTTAAAGCTACTCTTTGACACAGTGGCTCTCATTTGGGCCACAGTTAAGCTAGAACAACGTTTTATACCTTTTTAAAAATGGCATGAAGATTAAGATAGGGTTATCAGCGCAATACATAGTCTAAAACGAGTTTCAAGGTTCCATATGGGCCCCTGAAGTCAAGAACCGAGAAATTTTCAAGATTTTTGACGTTTTTGACATCTTAAAATCTACCACGATCCACTTTGTCGGAGCACTACAGCCAAGTCAGCTGGGATAGAGAGCTCTAGTCTTTTCTAGTGTTTTCACTAGGTATCTGATAGTATCTCCATCAAGTTTCATTAGTACATCTCACCAACAGATGGGCTGAGGTCAGATTTAGTAGGCCCAAGTCATAAATCCACGGTAATTTATCTGCGCAATTCGAATCTGCCTTGTTGAACATATGTGCAGCCAGCTTGTCGTACACGTCCTCCATCGTCCAAAGATTTTCATGGGCAAAAAGGTCATTACCTAAGCTTTTTATAGTGGGGCCAAACGTCCTGATTGGTCAAGTAGTTTTGGCGCTATTGCCGTTTAAAATAAGTCCGGATTTATGTGGCGCACCCTGTAGATCAAGGCATTTACAATGATTAGATCTGCCATTGTCACACAAATAAGTTTATTATTACTTGGATCTTAGGCCAGATTATCATGTACTCTAATAAAGTGAAACTCGTAGCTGGCTAAAATAACGATACTCCCCAGCTACCCCTTTGACCCCAACCCCTCCAATTCTACTGGATGAACAAACTGACCAATAATTGACGACGATTTTTCCCCTGCCTTAATATCCACATATATTCTATATCCATTATCACGCATCTGACATAGTACCATAAGGAAACTTTTAACAGGTTTAAAGCGGTTCGAATCGAAGTTAGCCTTTCTTCAACATATGATAATATTTTTTCTTCAGAATATCACTCCCTGATTGTCTAAAGGTCCAGTTGTTATTATTTAGTGGTGGGGGCAAATAAAATCCCCAGTCCAATAATGACAGATGTAAAGAGAGAGACACGTAAGTATGCTCATTCAATACGCATAATAAACAAAATAGCAAACTATGCTATTAATATTATACGCCAATAGACTGTGTTTTTTTTTATTGTCCGATTTATAGATTCTAAACATTTATTGTTCAAAACCATATTTACAAACTATTTATCATTAAAGTCTAAGGGTTTTGAAATAAGACTCCTATTAGGTATATTTTTTCATTGCATTGTGGATTCGCTGTTTTTATTTGGAAGATTTTTTTGTAATTTTGTTTGAACATTTAACATAAGATTTCCATTATTAGAAGGATTTATTATAGAGATGGTTGTTTGTTCATACCTCTTATGATATGTGCAATCACATCCGAGCATGCATCAAATCATCAGAACCGTGTATTATTACAACAGCGTAAATTAAACCTTACCTTCTGCTTAACTATAAAAATTAAAAACTATAACTTATTTAAGTGATCTATGTAGCATCGAAGCTACTCTATAATTTAGTTTAGCTCTCCACCCGTCTCTCTATCAGTGAGTATCATTATTTGGAAATGTTCTTTCTCATCTGCTAGATAGACAGCTCAAGATTCCCATGACATATGCGCATCTAGTCTTTAAATTGTTTTTTTCGTCCGTTCCGTCGTTCATGCTTAAACAGACAAAAATTATTAATTTTAGAAGGTTTCATGATTCTTAGATTTTTTTTGCAAATTATCCCTATTTCTATTTTCAAAGACAACTTATAATATGCTCAGTTTGACAATCCAAGTTTTTTTTTGGCCTCGTTACATATTGATGTTGTCATTCTTGTTGGGAATATGAAACACTATGTATACATGATGTTATGCGGAATTTAGTACACACTACCTCTTATATTTGTTCATCATCAACCCTTTCAATGTTATCACAACTGTTATCATCAAACATGTTATTCAACATATTTCTAGATTAAAATATAATTATAGATTTAGTTCTTCAAGAAACAATTTATCTAAAAGCATATTAGAAAACGCAAAAATTATTTCAACTATTATTATTTTAGAACAAATTCATTTTGCGCTGTTTACGGTTAACAGGGAGGGAATGGACGTTGGTCCCCAAAGTTTTATAGTAATGTTTTCTCCTTCTTTGGCCTAACAACTTTTGGGAATTTTATCAAACTTTGATTGGTTGGTATATAAAGTTGAATGTCCAAAGTTTCAACAACTAATTGTAATCTACAGAACTATGTGTATCATAATTGGGGATGTACATCAATTCATCGACTATTGTCTTATCCCTTTAGATCCCTGACGGTCATAGATGTTTTATTTTGAAAGTTCAATCTACCTAGGTTTTTAAATTTACTTTTAATTGATTGAGCCCAGATAAGTTCATAGCCTTCAACCATTTGTTACAGTACAACATTGATTTACCACAATTGATTTATTTAAATTTTAATATTTTGGAAGGGAGGAAAGAGCTTTTCTTAAAAATCTTTCAGCCAAAGATTTATTATTTTAATTTATTTAGATAAAAAAAAAACAATGCCCTAGTGTATAGTTTTATATTTTTTTTATAGCGAAGCTTTTCTATAATTAGGGTCGGTCCGTCCGTACGTCCGTCCGTAACGGATAGCTTTTTTCGTTAATTTAGGCATGTTAGAATTGTCCTATTGATTTCAAATTTTGCATGGTGATTCCTTTAGTAGTTAGGTATGATTTAGAAAGCGTAGCAACTCTATAACCATTACCAAAATTTCCGTACGTCCATTTTAAACATGTTGATTTTTTTACTTTTTTAACAAAAAATTTTTATGTGATCTAATCATCCGATTGGTCTGATTTTTGGTATATTGATTCCTGGGACAACAAAGTATAATGTTATAAGCGAAGCAACTCTATAATCAAGTCCTAAATATGTAAGTATATCCATAAACATTATCCTGTATAAAGCAGTTTTTCAACAAATTTACTTACAATTTTGCTTCGACTCTTATACATTTATGTTCTGATTATTCAGTTCTGACACTATATAAGTGTTCATGTCCGTTTGTCCTACCGTTTCAGTGCTTCGCTTTTATGGATGTTGTCATCCTTGTTTTATATGGCTTTTATGTAATAATTCTATATCTTTCTAAACTATTTTCAGAAGATTTGTCCCTTTCTAATTTTGAAGACTTTTCCCCTATCTTTTGCCTAATGGAATACCTAATTAAGTCTTTTTTGGTCAAATTTAGCTCTAAATTTGAGACATGTAGAAATGGAAAAAGACAAAAAAAAGTTGAAAGAGTCATTACAGTATTCTAATTACTCTTTCCCTAGGCAACATTGGAGGCTTTAGATTAGAGAAATATTCCCATATATTTTTAAAACAAAGTAAACCCTAAGTATTTTTAAAGAAAAACAAACAACATTTTGAATGATTGGCGATCAAAGTGGGCTAAATAGAAAGTAATAAAAATTTATCCTGATTTTTTAAAATATCCTAGAGTTGTTGGCAGTGGAGAAAATCACTTTTATAATTTATAAAGAGCATTACAGGCGGACAAGCTGACAAAGTAAGTTGGAGATCATTTTGTTCTCATTCCAGGAATATAATTTTGATTTCTTGTCTAAAAAAGTGTTCCATAGATGTTTGAATAAAGTTAGTATCTCTCTATAAGATTGTAGCTTTATTGGTTTAACTTAAAATACAAAATCTTCAACAAATTTAAAAGAGTAATTTTCATTCAAATTGATTTAGTTTGACCAATTTTAAAATCTAAATAGCTAAATTCTAATTTTAAAGTAGTTGGATTTATGCTTTTCAGTGTGTCTCTTTTTAAGAAATTTATTTTTATTAATCTTTAAAAGAATCTTAAAAATAAAAAATAGTAGTGTTTGATTTAGATTGAAGGGAACTTGGGAAATGACTCCACAGCATAAAAGTCCAAGGGGGGGGGGGGTAAAGAATTTTATTCATTTTACCCCCCCCCCCCCCCCATTTAAAATTTACCCCCAACCTTTTAGGAGGGGGTACTTACCCCTCCCCCCCCCACCAATTTATTATTTTGGTCAATAATTTGCAGCGACTATTCTTTGCAAAATTACTTCATGAAACCTTTTGGTGGTCTAGAACAATTATTTGTAAAAATTAGTTTTTAATTTGCAAATGTAGAAAATCTCTAACAGATTTACTTTAAACAATTAAGTATGCCTTTCTTTTAAAAAAGTATTTATTTTTCAAGATTTGAAAAGATATAAATTAAAAAAGAACGATAACATTTATAACCAGCCAAACTAAACACAATAGACAAATTAATACCAAGATACTTAGGTGGTGTGACTTTGGATTGTAAATTACACTGGCCCCCAAAGTTTTATAATCTTTACCGTTGACATAAAAACATTGGGTACTTTTATTGAATTTTATAAGGTTATTTCCAAACTATTATTGTCCTAACTTGAACCCTGAACGAGTAAAACAATTTTCAAGGACTACCATTACTAATAATTTCATTTTATTTGATAAATTTCCTTGTAGACTGAAGGACAAAAACTATGTACCCAATTATGTTGAATTTTGAATAAAAATACATTTTCTAATTTCCATTTCTATTGATCTTCTAAGCACTATCAAGAAAACTGAAATTAAAGACAAGAATTGTAAAAAGTCTTTCTTTTAGTGTAAAAAAGATTAAAGAAATGTAAGAGTATGTTTCCCCAAATAAGCTAATTTTCTTAATAAATAGTATAAAAAGGGCTATTTTATTTTTTAGGGTTCAAATTATTAAATATTTTTTTATTTTTACTTGTTGATATAGATATATAATCCACATGTTGGGTGATCTTTTTCGTCTGCTAGCAAATTGCTCTTGCTCTTTTCTAGCAACTTTGCTGTGTTAATATTTCCGACGCTATTGGCCGATATTCAAAGACCCAATTGAAAGTCGGTACAGAGTCCACTGGGTGGGGACAAACAGTTATTCAATCCCTTCCACCTATATTGTTTTACTTTAATGTTATCGTCTTGCTAAAATGTAATTGCCTATTTTGGTAAACGCCATGAACAATTGTGATGTACAGGGATACAGAGATAGAACAATCAATTATATATCAATCTTCCTTTTGATTTTCATTAAATCCTTTTGGAAGAAAGGACAACATAAGAAGAATTAGTATGAAAATATTTCTAACCTACCAAAGACATATTTTGTCTATTATTAGGGATAAGTTTAATTTATCTTTCATTGCCCCTTCCCTGAATCCCTGTTTTTGGCATCCCAGGGTCGAGGCCCATGTCATGTACAAACAACAATTTATGATTACCAAAGAAAATTTGAAAATAGGCATAAGCAAAACACATTACTACATGTTAAACATGCATTAGGGCCCTCTCTGTTCAAGGGCCTAATTTGTATTTGAAAGGGAAGTACATAAATACATATATTGTTAGTGGATATAGAATATATGTGGATATTATGACAGGGGAAAAATTATCGTCAATATAGGTTGCTAGAAATTCAATTATTGGTAAGTTTGTTCATCCAGTAGGAAGGTAGGAAATAGGTTAAAGGGGGTGGACGAGGAGGGGTCCATTATTTTAGGCAACTCAAAGTTTACTGTATAAGAGAACATAATAATCTGGTGTAAGTTCCAATAATAACCATTCCATTTATATTGTACAATTCAGAATAGAAGGAGTTTTTTTTAAAGTTGTATATAAATCGTTATGAAAATAAAGAAATTCGCTATGCAAAAAATACAAAAGGATATTTTTTCGGTTGGAAATAAAATGGGGTTCTATCTTTCTAGCCCAAAAATATGATCCCGGATGTGTTTCGGATTTTTCAGGGATCGGCAGCCGCCTGTAAGCCGATCAACCTTTTACAATTCTAAAATTCAGCTGGAAGTCTGAACCTGACCCGAATATGGCAATACCTCTTTTCAAAAAAAATGTTAAAGCATCCAAACAGGCTTATATTTGAGACTTAGTCACGGCTGCCGAGTCCTTATATTTTAAAACTGAAGCTTTTCTGTAACCAACCCAATTGATTAATCGTTTGAAAAAGACTGCATTTTGTCGCATAATAAAAGAAATTCTAAAAACGTATGCATGGCTTTAGACTTCTTAACAGCCCTATCCCTACGGAGTACTTTTACACAAGGTACTTTACTTAACATAACCTAACCATGAAATTAGCACAATTTTTTTTATTGCTCCAATAGAAGGTATGTAATAGTGGAAAATTATTATCGTCAAATAATCTAAATATATTACTTTTCTCAGCAAGGACAAAAATGTAAAAACATTAAAATGAAAATGTATGTTCTACCAAATAATTATATTTTGATATTTGCATCAAGAAAACGATAGTCAATCTGCCAACAAGAGCAGATATAAAAATGAATGTCATGAAAACTATGATTATAGAGGAGCAGCGCGCCTGAAAGTAAGGCTGTTTCAGTTGAAGCTTAGTGTCATGTCAATTATGAACGGTACTGCATAACAGACGGACAGACAGACAAACATCTGAGGATAGAAAGATTGGTGGATGAATTGATGTAGAATAAAGGTGGATATTATGACAAGGAATAATTGTTGTCAATTTTCTTGCTAACATGGAACTCATTTATTCATCACTTCGTTCATCAAGTAGGAGTGGGGATGAGATAAATGGGGTGAGACAGCGTAAAGTGGCACCAAAAAATGACGTCATACAATAAAATGACCAATGATAGGCCAGTATACACTGTAATTGACCAATGGTAAAATTTATATTGGCCTCTCATTCATAGGCGTCCAAGGGGGGGGGTAATGGGCCATTTGGCACCCCCAAACGATTTTGGGGGTGCCGTAGGCACCCCCAAAATTTTGTGAACAATACCCCCCCCAAAAAAAAATTACCCCTACCTTGGGGGTGCCGTAGGCACCCCCAACGATTTTGGGGGGGGTATTTACCCCCCCCAAACCATTTTGGGGGGGTAAATACTCCCCCCAAAATAAAAAATCTTTAACAAAAAAAATTTTTGCGCGCTTCGCGCGCATTTTTAATACTAAATTTTTTATATAATTTAAATTACCCCCCAAAAAATTTTACCCCGGGGGTAAATTTTGGGGGGGGTAAACAAATTTTACCCCTGCCAACAGATTTCAGGGGGGGTAATTACCCCCCCCAAGCAAATTTTACCCCCGGGGTAAAAATTTGGGGGGGGGTAAAAAAAATTTGCGGCGCGCTTCGCGCGCCATTTTACCCCCCCCAAAACCAAATTACCCCCCCCTTAAAAAAATTTTACCCCCCCCAAAATAAAAAGCTTGGACGCCCCTGCTCTCATTGGTTATTTTATCGTATGACGCCATTTTTTAATGACTCTTTACGCTGTCTCAAATGGGGTGGAAGGTGGTAATCGTTATTTTAGCCCACTGCGTGTTTCACTTTATTAGAGAACATGAAAATCTGGTGTAAGATCCAAGTAATAATATATCCATGGCGGATGAGTGTGGTGTGAGAGCAATTATAAACGGTGCTGCAAAATCAACTTATCATCATTCTTAAGGTAAAATTTATTATCTATTCAAATTTTTAAACAGGGTGTGGGGTGTAAAGGCAAAAAAAGAAGGTAAAAGAAGTCATTTTTATATTTTTTAATCAATCCTAATTCTTAGCGAAAAAGTATTGAGATTTTTTAAAACAAAGATGAAAATAACTAAGCTAATTAGACAACAATTTTCAGAGAATCAGAGTTTTCACTCCTTTTCAGGTTTTATACTGTATTGACTTCCAGTCCTGATATATGAAAGTGTGCAATCCATAAAATCCAAGTTTAATCAACCTTTCTATGGTCCATGAAAACCTTTTTTAGATTAGAACAAAATTTAATAGGGAAGAAAAAATATAAAAGAAAAAGAAAATTTCTGCGATGTATGTTGAGATCTAGAGAAAATTTCTAGCCCTCTATTAAGAAATCTTTATTGATTTTTTAAAAAGGATTGTTTGCATGTCTATAGAGAAATAGAGAATGTTTTAGCATAGAACATTATAAATGAAAGTTTATGGGTTTTTAAAAGGATACTCTGTCATTATACAAGTTACACCTATTAATATAAGGTTCTCATAAAGGGTCTAACAAAACTGGTTTAAATCTTATATTTTTTCTATAATACAATACAGCAGATATTAATTGGATTCGAAGCCAAACTGGAAAATATTTTTTTATTTTATTTTATTAATGTACTTATCTTATCTTAATAAAGTTTTAAAGTACAATAGTATTTTTTTTTCTTCTAATGGTAATTAATCATGTAAGAGAGAGAGGCTACCCTATCCCTAAAGAGATAAAAAAAACTTACCGGGAACTATAAACAGATTTTTGTCAAGAAGAACCTAATCAGTCCAGCAGTTAACAACCTTTTTACCCTTTTACGAATAGACAATGCTAAACTAAATATTAATTTGATAAACAACCTGTAATAAAATTAACAAGATGTTTTATTTCATGCAGAATTGTTAAAAAATCTATATTTTCAAAATTCAAAGTGTCTTTTTAGAATAGAATAGTATAGTATAGCCACCGTGAAACATGGTCCATTCAATTTTGATTTGCTGCTGCATCATGCGATTCCTAAGATTACAAACAGCGTAGCTTCTTAATAATTTGTTGCATATCCGTTCGTCTCTTTAAACTCATTTTTTAGAATAATGCATGCAGTACTTGAACTCAAAGAAGTTTTTGGGGAAAATCAGATTTAAGATTTTTTTTCTTGTTTTCTTTTTTAAGATTATCAAATTAAATTTGTCGTATTTTCACAGTAGCTTTTCTACTATTTCTAGCCCCTAAGTGGGACTCTTATCATGCAGGGCCAATATCCCAACCCTGTGGGCAATCACTAACATTTACCTTACCTAAATTAACCTATTAAAAGCTACTGTGAAGATACGACGAAACCCGCTAATTCGTTTTCTTTACTGATCCTAAAATTTAAAAAAACGGTTAGAGATATCTTAAACATCAGATTACGCATTTGACTTTTTAAAAATAACCTAAGTTACCTTTTTATTTAACCAATCTTGATATTTCATACAACACAATGGTATACAAATACATGCATATAATGAAAAAGAATTAGCTTCTCAAATTTCTTTCATGTAAAAACGAATTAGAAATAACCTATTCAATTTTGGTCCGTCAAGTTTTTCTTAGGAAGCTACTTTTCTTAAGTAAATGTCCTAAAGCTACTTTGTCCTGAAGCTACTTTGTCCTGAAGCTACTTTGTCCGAAGCTACTTTGTCCGAAGCTACTTTGTCCGAAGCTACTTTGTCCGAAGCTACTTTGTCCAAGATGTAATTGAATTGAATTGAAATGGTGATTCCTAAGCTGAAAATACTTAGTTTTTTTAAATGTTATTTCTTTTATGAAATGCTAGCTAGCTAAAAACAAACACATTTAATTATTGAATGTTTTATTAATAAAATCTTCCAATTTTTAACATTTACAAAATG
Source organism: Acartia tonsa (assembly GCF_053477335.1). Lineage (NCBI taxonomy): Eukaryota > Metazoa > Arthropoda > Copepoda > Calanoida > Acartiidae > Acartia > Acartia tonsa. Next base: position 31,461,447 of record NC_137262.1, on the reverse strand, counting down.
GCCTGCTTTATTGCATCAAGATCCATGACAGATCTATATAGGAAATAAACGTCTATATATGAGCTCGAGTCTTCCAATGGTAAAGTGTTTAAAACTCATAGTGCTCCAATAATCCATAATAAACTCTCATTGACCAAAGCACTTCCTTTGTGTTAAAATATTAAAACAAAAATTTTAATCATATTAACCCTTTGGTAATGGTAATGAGAAAAAAATATAATTGAAAAAATCTTTTTAAAATCATTTAAATTAATAAATATTTACTTCTTTCTTTTAGATAGTAATGGCAGAGAGGAAAATTGATTTATTGAGAAATAGATAAATAGATATGTACTTATAGAAAACTAGCCAATAGCGATATAGTTATATTGAGCCAACTCTAGTATTTCATATTTGTTTCATTCAGTAAAAGGTTTGTTACCAAACTTTTCTGGATTACTTTTGTATGACTCATTACTGTTCTTTTTTTTATTTAAAATTGCACTCGCTAGGGACAATCATCCTCTGTTAAAACATTGAGAGGTTTCACAAGAATTTAAAGGGATAAGACAATGGCCGATAAATTATTGTGCATCCCAATGATGATACATAAAAATTGTCTCTTTCAGTAGATTACAATTAGCGGTTGAAAATTTTAACCAATCAATCAAAATCAAAGTTCCCAAAATTGTTAAACCAGCAAATAAGAAAACGTTATCATAAATTTTGGGGACTAGTGTAATAAACAGCCCAATGTACCCTCCCTCCCTGAAAGTTTCGCCAAACGATCACACACACAAAATTTGGAAGCATATAATTCATATTAATGGATGTTATATTTTGTAAAGTAACCGAGTTTTGAAGGAAGTGGGCGGGCACTGAGCAAAGTAAAATTATAGTCCTGAAGACCATTTCCAGTATGGCTTCCAAACCAATGCATATCCGCTAGATTGGAAGCGGTTCTCAGCCATACTGAAAAATCGTGCATATTAACGTATTACTGACACTTTTCCACGGATATTAAGATAAAAATCATAAAAATTAATACCAGATTTGTTACACGGGCCTCCGGCCCCTCGGTACTAACAAAACTGTTTTAAATCTTATAATTTTTAATTTTAATATCCACGGAATGCTGTCTATAACACGATGCGATATGTTGTAGAGCAACTATTGGTGGTGGGAAGTAACACGCTGAGAAATCGTTACTATATTAGTGGATTAGTGGAACCAGGAATTAAAGGTCATGAAAATTACAAAAAAAAGTTTAAACTATGTCGTTGTATGATTTATGAAAAGGTGATAATATTGTTATTTATCGCAACTTATTATAGACAACTTTTCGTGGATATTAAAAGAATATAAGATTAAAACCGGTTTTGTTACCACCGATGGGCCGAAGTTTTGGGCTAGCAGAACTAATTTCAATATTACAATTTTTCATTTTACTGCTCATAGAAAAATGTCTATAATACGATGCTATACATGGTTTTGAGAACTAAAATAATTGAGAAAATAATGATATGTTGATAATATGTCAGCAATGCTAGTAATTTTTTATTTCATTCATTATGATTTTTTTAATTTTACAAATACCTAAATTTGTGAAGAATCATATATAACATGTATAATAGTAGTATATACCTATTATTATATTATTAGGAGTGTAGTGCCTCTATAATTTACTCACTTCCTTTAACCCGTACAATAGCATAAATCACAAGGAAACATTAAAAGGGTAAAAACAATTTATGATTAATTGTCAATTTTATGTGAATTAGGAGGAAAAGCCAAGTATATTGAACAAACAACGCTTTCTGATTTACTAGCGGCTTCGCCTCTAGGTGCACTTAATGTGGAAGGGGGAAAAGTCTACCTTCCCCTATACTTTTAATTTGAGTTTTAAAAGAAAAGTAACTAAAGAAATATAATTGGGGGTCGGAGATACACTCTCTAAAAACAGTTAAAAACCTATCCCTCTACCAATAAGAAGCTCCACTAAATATCGGAGAAATTTGATGTAAAATTGCTTATTACCTTTCAAAGAATTAATATAAAAATCCACAAAGCAAGCTGAAAAAATCTACGATTTGATATATTTTAGGCAGATTTAGGGAATTTAGGACTAAAATACAGCCATGGCTTGAACAATCGATTGACAGCTGGTAGCGGCCAAACGGCTGATTGCACAGTCTTTTTATTTTTTATAAATAAAAAAATCATAAACATAAAGTTAATTTTCCTGACTTTAAGTTTTCATCAATAACTTTAAGATTTTCTCTTGTATCATATATTATAACCTTCTTCTTTTGTTCTAAACCAAGTAGCTGTTCTTGCTATAAAGCTAATATAAAAATTAGCCTATTAGGAGATATCTATTCATGAATATATGTTTCTTAATTATTGAAAGCACTATAATAGTTCTTATTAGTTGTTTAAACTTTGTGATTTCCTGAGCTTTGCTTTTTTAAGTTGTAATCTTTTTTTCTATTTCCTTTTGAAATTCTTATTTTGTCCCTCATTATTTCATTTTATTAGTTTTTAATGTTCTTATATGTAGGATAAAGTTGAACATTTTTATATGGGCCTATTTAAAACCCTTCATGACTCTTCTTAACCTAAACCAAAAACGCCCTGACTCAGACAAAGAATTCCTGAAAACAATACACTGACAAAAATACTTCATTATATTCAAGGGAATACAGAATGCAATTGCTTTTGCAATCTGAATTATTCTGCTACATTGTATAAAATCTAAGAAGAAGGTAACTAACCAAGCCACTGAAAACTGATCAAAATTTGGTTAATGAAGGATATATGTTGTATGGACTCATGGGGATTTTGTGATCAGAACACAGCAGGATCACAATAATCGTCAGGGTGCACTAGTCATATTGCTACCCCAGGGACTACAGACAAGCTTTATAAAAAGATAAATACATTAAGGCAAAGATTCAGTTCAATGTTAAAGTAATACATTAAAATATAAGCTGTTTAAATAAAAAAAAATCCTTTCATTTCAAGTGTTTTTTTCTGTCTTCCATAGACGTCCAAGGGGGGGGAGGTAAAGTGGTGATTACCCCCCCCCCCCCCCCCAAACGAATTCGGGGGTATGTTTTCCATTTTACCCCCCCCCCCCCAAAAAAAAAAAAGCTTGGACGCCCCTGGCTTCTTCATCAATTTTTAAGTTGCACTTTCTCTATAGATAGGGTAAGAACGTACTTTCGTCCAATAACGTTAACAAATCGAATTTAACTTACTAGTATATTTTAGTGAATTTTATGATTTTGTAAACAGATATTGTTAAAACTATAGTGAGTTTTATATGACAAAAATCGTGATTTATTGAAAGTATCACCAAAAGTTGAAATATATTCCAAAAAGCTTGTTATTGCTGCGCTACTTATCACTATAATTGTTGTGTATTTTGTTGATGGTTTGTAGTGTTTTCAGAAAACCTATCCCCATCCCAGAAATGTAAGAAGAAAATTACCTTCTAACACTCAAAATTCCTTTTCCAATAGCTTCTTAAGTTTCTATAAACGATTTTTCATAATATGATCATAAATTTTAGATAAATTAATTTTTGCTATGCTTATAATTTCAAAAAACTTCAAGAAATTTTTAATCGTTCTATTTTCCAAAAAAATTGTTTTTTAAAAGTAAGCTAGTGCTTTTTTTGTGAAGAAGTTTAGTGATTTTATAACATATTTTGTTAGCTAATAAAAAGATTTTTAAAGAATATTTTTTGCTACCATAAACAAGAAGATTTTTGTAAATATGCAATAAGAACAATATTAGAATTTTTGTCTTCAGTTTTCACAGTTTTTTTATACATATTTTTAAATATCTATGAAGTTAAATTAATTTAGAGCAAAATTTGTTTTCAAAGTTGAAAAGTCACAGTAACTGCACTAATCTATAACTACCCAGGGAGGGAGTTGACATTGGGCTGTTTATTACACTGATTTCCAAAATTTTATAATAACGTTCCTAATTAAAAATATTGGAGACTTTTATTGAAGTTGAATATCCAAATGTTTCAACCACTAATTGTAGTTTACAGGAGGGGTAATTTTGTTTTTCATCATTGGAGATTTTCAAAAAAAAATATAATAATAAAATATAAAGAGTAAAAACCATTAAACTTTCAATGCTGCTAAAAATTTGCTCTGGACATTTCAACCATTTTAACATTAATCTACTATAACTATACTATTCTTCCTATAGAAATAATAATGTACTTTACATGAAGGAATTCAAAATTAATACTCATGATTTAATTGATTACTCTGACCCAAATTTGCCATAATCATTTGGTAGATATACTGATAATAGATTTATAAATAGAGTATTCCAATCGTTAAAGATGTTCCAAAGATTTGATAACGTTTTTTATTCGTTGGCTGAACAACCTTGGGAACTTTTGTTGAATTTTGATTGGTTGGTCGATTTAGTTGGGTGTCCAAACGTTTCAATCACTATTTGTAATCTACAGAAGAGTTAATTTTGTGTATCATCATTATGGAGGTACATTTTTTAGACCATTGTCTTATCCCTTTACATCCCTGTCATAAATCCTTAAATGAGTTTCTTTTTGGATCAGTTAGAGTCACTTACTCACTTTTGAAATATTCATTATGACTCTATAATTAATGTGTCTAATTAAAAAACTCTTCTGGGAGCATTGTTACCCCATGATCCCGTGAAATAAAGGAATTTCATGCTTTAAATAAAAACATTTTCCCCCCATAGTAGATACATAATAAAGACGGTTTTAAAAATATTTTTAAATTTTGATCACAGTTCAATATAACAGTAGCTAGTCTTTTACGAGTATGTTACACTATTTTATGATATGTAATAATAAGGAGAAGATAAATTGTGCTACATCAATTAATGTTAGCAAAAAATGTTCTAATAAAATGGCTAATTTTTCTGTTTAGTATGGACATGTAAGTTTTTTCCATATAGCTTAAGATTACGATATAGGCTAAACCGATTAAGTTCACTATTTTAGGGAATCTTTACATCTTAGATTTAAGTCTTAGTGTGGTATTATGTTATTTCTTACTCTTTCTAATACACAATTCCTAGATGTTAGCGCACAGCTGCAAGTTGCTTATTAAATAGCTTCTAGATATTATCAAAAAATGTAAAGACCAATAAGTTTTAAAGTGATCATATGACAAATCTGAAAAGTACTATATTTTGCTTGTAATTGGTGAAATTAAAAACAATCCAAGACAATGCAAACAAACCAACCTCCCATTGCCTCAAAGAAAAGGGTTACTTTCTGTCCTTGTGGGGCTTTTCTCACCCTACCTTAACCTAACTGAAAGAGAGTTATAATTTAAGGCATATGTGCGTTAAATAGATTAAAAAATGCTTAATACAAAGAACTGCCTAATAGATGTTTTTTAACCAACACTTGGATTTCCAATTGCTTTAGTTCTTACATAGGTGCAATCTATATTTTACATTTTATTTTAGTAGTTTAGAAAAAATGTATACTTTGCTGAGACAATAGACAAATATATAACTCATCTGAACTTGATGGCCATAGAATATTCCTAAATGTATCATCTACAAATATGTATGTATTTACATACTTGCTAAGTGGACAACGCAAAATATCCTAGTATAAAATGGTTGGATGTATGTTTGTCTATGCCTTAAAATCTCACTTTAACAATGGAAAAGAAATTACCAGTAAAAAAAAATTAAATTGTTAAAAAAAACAACCAATCAAACTTCTATCAGTTACATTCTAGACATTTATTTGTGTTTCTTATTAGCTTTTTATGTATGAAAGGTTTTGTGTTTTTTTTTCAGAAAAAAAGAATTATGACAAATAATACATTTTTCTAATAAAGCAACATAAATATCTTATAAACCAAGATATATTGATTGCAATTAGCTGCATAAACAATAATACTATAGTGCATAATCAATTTATGTAAAGGGTACTGCAACATGACAAAAATGGCATTATTTGCATATTTAGTATATAGGGTAGATTGGTAGATATTAGAACAATTTGGGATAGGAAGAAGATTATTATTTTACTTTCCTAACTTATCCCTATTATCACAAGTTTAAAAGTACAAACAGTCACTAAGATTCTGCTCATAACGGTCAAATTAATATATAATTACAAACATAAATATTTTAAAAAGTTTGTATTTGACAATTACAAAAAATGAACTTTCAAATAATATTGTGTATTAAGGGTTTGAAATTATCCTTATATAAAAGAAACAGGATGTCAGTCTGTCTGTCTATATCGAGCATTTCTCTAACTAATGAACCTAGAAATAAAAAAAAAACTAAAAATATTTTTTACTTTTCGTTTAAAAGCAAAAATAGAAAATGGGGAGTAGGAGGTCGGTCACCAAAAGTGTTATCTATAATATAAAGTAGAACGATGTCTGTCTGTCTGTCCGTCCGTCTGTCCCTTAAGCTCTCGGTAACCACTGAACCGATCGGATTCTACTCTTCAGGGTATATACCTATTGGTCCTGTGGTGGAAAATTCCCCCCCCCCAATAATTTAAAAAAAAAATTTATATTTTTTTAATTAAAATTTTTTTTTAATATTTTAATGCTAGTTCTAGTAATAAACAAATAGGACAATAAAAGTTAGATTTGATAAAAGTACTTACAATTTAAAGACAACGAATAATAAAACTTGTTTGTAAAATTTTGGGTATCAGTTTAAATTCAAGCCCAATGCCACCTCCCTGCCTGAGCACTACAGAACTTTTGTATAATGGTAAATGTATATTCAAGGAAATGGTATATTGAGTAAAACTGTATCTATTTATATAATTCAATTACAAACTTTTTACAAAAACTAGGTTACCTATCAACTTATATGTATATGTAGTACGTATGGAAATATATACAAATAACAATGAAAAGAAAATCCATGATGGGTGCAGCATAAAAAAAACAGACAAAATTTATTACATTCTGTACTAAAAGTATTAAGGTTTTTTGCCTGAAGCTTAATATCTCTATAACTACTGAGCTAATTGGGTTCTTTTTCATTGCTATTTTATATTTAGACTAGCGGCTACGCCCCTAGAGGCCTCTAGGGGCACTTGAGGAGGAGAGAGTCGAATTTAATAATTCAACTTCTTATTTTAGATTTTAAAAGAAAAAATAAAAAATAAAAAAAAAATTTTGGGGGGGGGGTTCATTTTTTGGGGGGTTGGGGGTGTCCCACCCCCCAAGAAAATAGTTATAAACCTTCCCGGGACCTATGAGAAGCTACCCTGTTAAGGAGAACCCGATCGGTTCAGCAGTTAGCGAGATCCTTCGGTACAAACAAACACACAAACACACAAACATACAAACACACAGACACACATCCTGTTACTTTATTATAAGGATTTAAGTCGTTAAATGGTTTTAAGATATTTTTCTAATCCCTTTCTGCCCCTTTAAATACAGAACCCTAGATGCTAGGTGCATTGCCACTCTAGTTTTAGATAAAGGAATATTAAACAGTAATTGAATAGTTCAAATCAAAATAATGTAATAACCAAAAGACCACTAATCTTGGATAATTTCTGCCATTAGATCGAATAATGAACTACCTAATATGATATAGTTTAGATTTACAATTAAAATATTTCTTAGACTAAGATACGTTAAAAAAGGACGAACAGAAATCCTTTTACAGTAGAGTAGCTGCGCTCCTAAAAGCCTTACATACGGAAATGAAAATGGTATATTGAGTAAATTGTTCCAATTCATATTATCAAATTATACAACTTTTTACTATGTAACAAATATATACAAAGCAACGTTAAAATAACAACATGCTGAATTTTTAAAAAGGAGATATAACTATCACAATCTATACCACTAGCGGTTGCCCCTCGAGCATCTAGGGCAGATTTAAATAATAAAAAAACAAACTAAACTAAAACCCTCCAACGACCCTTGTGAATCTTTTCTAAAATGTAAAACTAAATTGGATCAGTAACTACCGAAATCTTAAGCTACAGACAAAAAAAGTGAAAAAAAAAGACAACTGTGCTAATTAAATAAAAAACCGTACTTTTATATAATAGGATAAGTAAATTTTTTTGAGCTCTAAATAGATTAAACATACATTTATATTCACTGAAGGATCCGCTCTTTGTCAAGAAGGTGTTGAGTTTAAATCTTGAACAAAACCAAGCCATTAATGAAGACGTAAAAAAAGCTTTACCTACTAATGCTAAGTCAAATGCACGACATCATCAGTTAGGGTAAATAGAATGCCTTGGCTCAAAACCGTGCTAAGTTAAAACTTTAAGACAAAGATCGTGAAAGCAAAGGGTTGTTTTCAAGCCATTTCGGGAAAGTCTGGCCAAAAGGAACCCTACCTCTTTGGGGCTTTTAAAAACCTTATCATCAAGATAACCCACAAGAAAAATCAAAATATTATAGATGAAAGGATGGGGGGCAGTTGATCTACTAATGAAAATAAATATCTGGTAGAAAAGGTCTAGATATATCTGTGCCTATTAATTAGATATATTCTCTACCATTCAATACATGAATAATCATTTATCAATCCGGGAATCTTCTATTCAGCTGTGCGTACATAACAGCCAAAATGATATGATATTAATGGCGCATATTTATTATTAAAACAATTTATATATAAGAATAAGATGTATAATCCAGACAATTACATGGAGACCCTTTTTAAAAATGCCTTCTGTTCTTTTGTAGAGCCTTTGCTGTGTTTATATTTCCGACGCTATTAGCTCATTTCAAAGACCCAATAAAAAATCGGGACAGGGTCTCCGCCCTGTGGACAGAGTTACATATAGCTCATGCATTTTATTCTTTTACTTTGATATCAAATCAATCTTAAAGCTGTTCATATACCTTTAAAAGATTAAACTAACTTAAGAAAGGTGTTTTACGCCTTTTAAACTAACCAAGAATTTAAAGTCGTAAGTTCCCTAAATAACTCTCAACATAACTAAAGATCTTTCCGAGTATATTGGTAAAAAAATAAGGATTTTTAAAATTCTCTAAAATTCAAAAACACTGTTCAATTCATGTTTTCTTAGTTCTATTTATATATTCTAGAATTATACTATACTAAAGACAGGTAAATGTATTCTAAAATTGAATATTGGTTAGAAGATTTTTGCTATGGTAGAAATTATAGTAAAGCAAAATTGTCTACAAATTGTAACTAAAGAAAAGAAGAACTAATTTTATTGATAATTTCAACTCAACCTTTCTAGCGAGACTTTTCTATAATTTAAATTATCGATCAGTACTTCTGTTTGGCTATCCGTCCGTACTTTGTCCGTCTGTCCAAAGATGAAAAATGAGCATTTACCTTACAACTCAAATTGTCCGTTTGTATGTATTGTATATTTAATTTTAATGTATTGTAATTAAAACCTTTTACTGGCCAAAGTCAATAAATAAGGAAATTATGCCCCAAAACATGAATATCCCTGTAATAAGGTTTCCCCTCTGGTATACTGGATTTTCTTGATTTACCTCACTCAACTTTCTGGCGTGTTGTACAGTGAAATAACTACCCCCCCCCCCCCCCCCTTATTTTTGATTTTCTTCAAAATTAAGGGGGGGGTTAAGTCTTTGCCTTGCTGAGCACTTTTCCTCCTTGCCGTTTTCCAGACATTAAAAAACTACCCCCCCCCCCTTATTTTTGATTTTTGTCAAAACTAAGCGGGGGGGGGGGGGTTTTCGGTGCTCCAGTCTACCACATGTAAGCAAGTACCGTGAAACTTGTAGCTGGCAAATCCTCTACCCTCTACTGGATTAACGAACTGACGAATAAGTTATATTAATATTAGCAACATAAATTTACGACAATTTTCACCTTTTCATAATTTCCACGTATATTCTTTATCTATTTACAGTTAGGGAGTTGAATCCATTTTTATAGAAGCAGAAATATAATCTATGATTATGGTTTGGACCCTCTAAAACTGTAATCTACCTTTCCACTTTCCCCTCTCTTGGTGAAGATATCTTCAACGCCGATACGATTTTTGAATTGTAAGATTCTACTTTCCCTTCTCTTGGTGAAGATATCTTCAACGCCGATACGATTTTTGAAATGTAAGATTCCACTTTCCCCTCTCTTGGTGAAGATATCTTCAACGCCGATACGATTTTTGAAATTTAAGATTCCACTTTTGCCTCTCTTGGTGAAGATATCTTCAACAAGAGAGACAAAAGTGGAATCTTATATTTCAAAAATCGTATCGGCGTTGAAGATATCTTCACGAAGAGAGGGGAAAGTGGAAGGGTAGATTACAGTTTTAGAGGGTCCAAACCATAATCATAGATTATATTTCTGCTTCTATAAAAATGGATTCAACTCCCTAACTGATTTATGATTATGATATTTTATTTTCTGTTATTTCAAAAAAATCTCATTATAGCTTATACAGATCCCTTACTATTCTACACATTGATATAATTACCAGGGATCTAAAGGGAAAAGACATTGGCCTATAAATTGGTGTAAATCCCCAATAATGACATACAAAATAACCCCTTCTCAAGATTACAATTAGTGGGTGAAACGTTTAGACTTTCAACTTAATGAACACTAATCATAATTCAATAAAATCTCCGTAGTTGTTAAGCCAACGAATAAAAAAAATTATTTAAAACTTTAAAGAATAGTGTAATAAACAGTCTAATGTTCCCTCCCTCCCTGATAATTACGGTTCTTAAAAGTATGTTAACATATGTAAGTATACATTATTCAATATTACTCATGTGATTATTCATTTATGGTAATGTTATATAGGGAATACAACTATTGATTTACCTACTTATTAGGCTTTTAATGATATTTTATGCTTTTAATAATTCTATCTAAATTATACATGCTAATAATTAATCCTTTCTAATTTTGAAATAATAAGAAGTCATTAACCATGGTTAGAAATGATTGTTAAAAGTTTTCTTTAATGCTTTCCTTTAAATGGCCTAAGTAGCACTTAAATCCCTTTCTCTTACTTTTAAAATTAAGGAAGATGGTAGTTTTTTTCTTATGTCTAAACCCTACGAGGTGCCCGAACCCCATGGGGCCTATGTATAAAGTTCCCTAGCTCTGTAAATCTACATATTACCCAATATAATCTAACCTAACCTCAAATACCTCAAGTATTAAACAAATATTTAAAAAACTAACTCAACCCTCTATGTTTTATTCATTTTTGAAATGGGGTGATGGTTGTGTGCTCAACTAGGCATTTGAAGGAAATCGCTGTTTCATTTTCAGATAAATTAACTTTGTATAATTATATCTGCAATCAACAGCTACACTTTTTCTGGCATTTGTAACAATCGAATATTTTCAGCATGAAGCATTACCAGAAACCTATATCTACCATGTAACGCATTCGAATACCACATGAATCCATCTTTGGTTTTCAATTATCAATGCATTTAATTAGATTTTTCTTCACTTTTGTTTTACTTTAATTAAAACAGCTTTCTATAAGATTACTTCTATTCTTGTAAGTTAATTGCACTTGTAAGGAGTTACAATAAGTGGTATAGGGGTTGGAACATTTATATAATAACATGATTAAAGTGAAGAAATTTTTATTGTATATGATTGTTGATGTGTGTGTGTGTGTGCGTATGTGTGTGTGTGTGTTTGTGTGTGTGTGTGTGTAAAGGAAGAAGTCCTACTGCTAGTTTGATTACTTAACTGCATGAGTCCCTATTATCAATACATTTAATTACTCTGGTTCAACCACTCTTTACTATTGAGTGGACCCTTGCTTTACTTGAGTTTAAATACTTGGAATAAAATAAAATTTTTATGTAAAATAAATATAAATGTAGCATGATTTATTTTTTGGTCAGAATGACAACGTCAACAGTCATTAGTAGCATTAAAACTTACGGACAAAATGAGCTTAGAACAAAAAATCTAAGTTAAATAACACTAAAAAACGATTTCAGTAATATTTTATCATGTTTTTTACTTTGAACACAAATTTTTGGATATTGTAATTCATTTTAAATGATTGATAAATTTTCTTCTTCTCTAACAAATATGAGTTCAATTTTTTCTTCTAAGTTATTGCCTCTTAATGTAATTTTGCTAAAATTTTGTATTTCAAATAAAGTAACATGATAGGAATTACGCATTTGATATATGTAAAAGTTTTTCATAATATTTAAAAATGTCCCCTTAAAACATAATTTATATATTATATGTATTATATAGTTATTTCTTACATGTTCGTTGAAATGTAAATAATATGATTCAATTTACATACTACAAATATAACTAAATATATACACTAAAACAGGAGTGAAAACATTCATAAAAGCGAAGACTGATGATTAGAAAAAAAAATAATATTGACGTATTATAAAGCCAATTCCTATGATTTTCCAAGGCTAGCCTAAGAGTTAGTTTTTCCCAAGCGGAAGCCTTACATAAGTATAAAGAAATATGAAATACTTATGAGCTGTAACTAACAAACAAAGTGTTATTAACCAAAAATATGATAGCCAGTTAAAAAACTTTAAATGGACTTATGGATACTTCTGATAAGAATTTCATGGTATGTTTGGTAGTAGGGTGGTGTATAAACAACATACAACAGTCATACTGATTTTCCCAGGCGAAGTTCCCTACAGTCCTATGTGCAGAAAAGCTTTGCTTAAAACATAAACTATAATAAATAGCAATATATGTCAATAAGGGGAGCAAGATTATATGCAAAAATCAATAACTTATATTATAAGAGTGTTCCAATGTATTAGCTAATTATTGGATGAGAAATAAGTATTAGCAAATATCGTCAATTACTTTGTTTCATTTAGGGCAGATATAATAATTTTTTGTCATTTATATTTGCATCGATTCAAAATTGTCACATACAAAAATGGATATATAATACGTGGATATTGTAAGAGATTTTTGCAAACCCAGATAAAATGTTTCTGGCTAATATAACGATACTCCCCATCCCCAATTAACAACTTTTGTTGATAAAATGACAGCACAAAATGTAAATCTAACTACATTGTTGAAACACCTTGTATAATATTAGATTATTTATAAGCCATATACTCGAATAAAAAATTCTATTTATTTTATTTCTATATCTACATGTCAACAAATAAAGTTTTTATGAGTTTTTATTTTTTTGAGTAGCGAAACTGTTACATGTTTCAATATGTTAGTCTGTCCTTCAAGAATTCTTTGGGGGAGATTTAAGTTCTACAATTTTTATAGCTGCTATTAAAGATTAAGCTTTTAAATTTCTTTGGATTTCTGCAGGCATGAAATATCTAACTTACGTTATATATTCAGCCCCCCCCCCCCCCCCCCCGATGTATCAAAATGGTTTGATTTTATTTTGCTGCGTCGCTACATGTGTATGTTTTCATACTTGTGTTATATGGGTATTTGCTTTTTATTGTAATATTTATATTGAATAAATACAATTTACATGTTGTATTTGAATAAACGATATTTTTTTATTTATATTCTGTTTGTAGGTTTTGCGATTTAAATATGATAATGATATCCTTTATAGGACGGAATACGCCATTAGATCTTATTTGGTAAATGTGTGGAGTATGTCTTGCCAACGAAGTGTATGATTTGATAACGTGGCCAAACGTCCAGGATATAACGAATTCTTTGTTTTTACTACCTTTGTTTGAAATTCCTAATATTAATCAAATGACTCTTTTTCAAGCCAAGACATTCCCCAATTCTAACTATTTATATTGCACATGTAATAGAAACAGAAGAACCATATTTAATGTCTATGACGAGGTGTTTGGTCGATTTTCGTACCAATACTCTACCCCACAACTAGCGGGTCATGGATTAAGTCCAAAAAGGATTATGACAGTTAAATTTAAATTATCTTCTCTAAAACTTATAACTATCAAAGGCAGAATTTTATCAGTAAGAATTGAAGATTAACTTATGTTCTATATTGGGATTATAAAAAAAAATAAAAAAAAGGAAATGATTATAAAACCAAGAATGACAACATACATAAGAAGCGAAGCACAACAATATTTAGAAAACAAACAGAAAAAAAATATATAGTGGATGCTAAAAAATCAGATGAATTGTCTAAAATGATTTCAGAAGGCTATTTGATATTGCAATTGAGCTATCTACCGTTTTATATAAAATTAAACAACCCTTAGAACATCTAGAACTTATTTTCTATCAGACAAACCTGCTAAGAAATATAAAATCCATTATTATTTCTATCTTCAGTATCCGATGAGATGATTACTTTTACTTTTAAAATCCTACTTTGATACATTCGGAACAATATATTATTTTTTTTGCAATAATCTATTTTAGTATTTTAAATTTGTAAGTGTTCTTTTTTATTTAAACCTTTAATTTTTTATTTTAAAAATAGAAAATTATATTAATCCCATTTTCCTTATTCCATCCAACGACGACGACATTATTATGTCTGCTAAATGTGTACACTCACCACCTCCTTCTGTTGCCACACTAAATACGCGTAGCAGAAATGTGTATTTAGTCTGTTACTGTAGGATTCACCAAAATATCCCTGCAACACCTTCTGTGATCCAACTAAATTCTGCTCCGAGATAAACACTGTTTAGTCTATTGGCATGAGAAGACAGTAAAAACATGGCATCGGGCCGAGATCACGGTGGTCCAAGAGGAAGGTAAGCAGGTTTTAGGCCATTTATTCCGCTACTGTGGATTGACAGTGGCTCAAATGCGTAAAAATATGTAATTTATGACCAAACCTTTCAGAATTGTCCAAAAACTATCCTTCAAATTGATTATAACAGCATTAATTTAACTTGATAAAATATCAAAGTTATGGAAAAATTTAATTTTAAGCTTTTTGTAATTATTTTATATGTAAAAATATTGAGATTTATGTTAACTTTTAGTTAAATGTATGATAATTATGATTATTTTTTTCATGATTAAAGAATAAAATAATTTTATAATTAACTTTTAATAAAACAAACCTCTAAATTTTAAAACTTATAGGGAAACCAAAGTAAATTTTGGATAAGGCTTTATCTTTCATTAATTTTTAACATGTTTAAATTATTTAATATCGAATATTATTCACGTCACCTTGGTTCGTGTGGATAATTAACCTGTGTCAAAAATAGTTTTCTTCAAGTTTTAATAATGTTGAATTTTATGACTTAAATTTCTATCATTCTGTCTATCACTGAAGTACTTTGTTCTTTAAAAATTAAGATAAAGCTTGATTGTTAGTACCAACTTCCTTAAAGAAAATTTGGATTTTTATCTATAAGTTTTTATCCTAAATCTTATAAATATATGTAGGTCCCCTATACTCTGCCATGCAATACCTGTAGGTTTCAGAGAAGCAGCTTATTTAGATAATTCTATGCAGTAATTGGATGTCTGATCTATAAGAATGTCAGCTTAAATGTTTGTCTGTCTTTATTAACCTTTTTCCAAGACAATTGTGAACTTATTTTCTTTTTTTGTCCTTTTTAAGTAATACCGCGCGGAAAATAATTTGATGGTGCGTTGAATGAATCGCCCCGGTTTAAATCACCTATAAACGATTTAAAGATCAAGTTCAGATGTTTTTTTAACACGTAATTTTAAACAGCACAAGGTTTTTAAAAAATAAATCTTGTTAGGTACTTAATAGCTAATAATTTCAATTTGTATATTTTATTTTTCCAGATATGGCGATAGAGGCGGCGGCGGTTATGATGGCGGCAGAGGCGGATATGACGGCGGAAGAGGTATAACTAATGTTTGATTGTTTACTTTTATTATCTGTAGACGATTTTTCACTGTCCTGAACTTAGACGTATTACTTTTTTTGTGTCTAAATAATAAATTTTTAGTATAGATGTATAACCAGACAACTACCTCGATCCCCCTGGTAAGGACCGTTTCCGTCTGGTAGCAAATTGCTTTCTGCTCTTTTGTAGCGACTTGGCTGTGGTTATATTCCCGACGCTATTGGTTGATTTTTAGGCGTTATCCTCTTAGAAATTTTTTTTTTCAAATTGTAAAATTTTGGTACTCCTAATTGTAACAATTTTGTACTTAATTTATGCACAATTTAGAAATCGGGATTTAAGTCATTTTTACCCTGACTACAACATGGTTGCATGAAAAAATTAGAATTACGGATTGGTTTAATAAAAAAAGCACACCCTATTCGGTATTAAAATTAGAATTGAAAGAGGGTTCCGAGTTCGTCTTAACTAACAATAGATTTTGTATTTTCAAATTCCAATAACACATAGGTTGACTGATTAGGTAGATACTTTTATTATGACCTTACTTGTATTTATAGCATATGATATATTTTTCAGGTGGTGGTGGTAACAAAACTGTCCCAGACGACCCTCCATTCACAGCCTTCGTAGGAAATCTGCCCAGAAGTATTGTCCAAATGGATATCGACGCCATTTTCGAAGTAAGAACAAATACAAATATTGTGACAGACTTTCTTTTTGCTATTTTCCAGTGCTGTGAATCCACTTCATTTTTGGTGGCTCCTGGCTCCGCGGAGTCACCTCTGAGAAATGTGGATCCGGATAGAATGAGGATGAAGCTCCTACTCCGCATCCTAATCAAAATAAAAAACTCAAAAAAAATTTCTAATTTTTTTCTGTAAAAAATATATTTACTATTTGGTTAGATCCAAATTCGATAAGAATCCGTCAGTTTTATGCATTCATTAAGCTATTCTTCACTAAAATAATTAATTTAGGGTCTCAGTGTTCGAAATGTACGCTTGGTACGTGACAAAGAAACAGACAAATTCAAAGGATTCTGCTATGTTGAATTCGAAGACAAAAAATCATTACAGGTCAGTAAATAAATTACGCCAACCTAAAAAAAGATTTAAACACGCAGAAAAAAATCGATTATTCTTAATTATAAAGTAGTAAGTATGTTAGAAATAAAGGTACGACCACTTCCTTGCAGAGTAGATACACTTTTAATATTAAACAGTACCGTTGTAAGGTTTATGGCAATAGATCAATTCTAACTTGTCTAAATTTATACTGATAAACTCACCTTTGAAGTAAGAAAATCACTCACTTTAAAGTACAAACTGTTGATTGTGTTAATTAATATTTTAATTGAAATTGATCCTTCATCGGAATTATATAACATCTTGTAACTAAAATAAATACCTACAAAGAAAACAATTTAAACACTTATATGATATTAATAACAAAATCTTAATATTTCTAAAAGTACAACTACATTTTAATTGCTTCTCCTTTCAAATTATTTAGAAGTACTTTAACACCTCTCCACGACGCCATATAACCTAAGCCATGCCCTGGACCTATACTAAGCTTCCCTAATTAAATAGAACGAAAATTACAGGCATACTGAAAAAAATCTAATTTTTTTTATAATTTTTTGTTGTAGGCTGCTTTGGACTTTAACGGCGCCTTGGTTGAAGACAGACCCCTAAGAGTGGATGTGGCAGAACGAAGAACAGACAGAGATGGGGGTAGGGGAGGTGGTCGAGGGGGCAGAGGTAGGTTATTTCTTCAAGTAGGTAGTTGGCATCAGGCTGTTTATTACACTGATCCCCAAAGTTTGTAATAACGCTTTCTTATTCGTTGCTTTAACAATTTGGGGACCTTAGTAAATTTTGATTGGTCAGTTCATTAAGTTGAGTGTTCAAACCTTTTAACTATTATTTTTAATCTACAGCAAGGGTGATTTGTGTATCTTCATTGAGAACTATAACTACTGCTAGATCCTTAGCAACTGACAGACAGACAGAAGAACATCTCGTTTCTATTATTTAAGGATTATTCAAATTTCAGGTGGTGGACGTGGAGGCGGTCCTGGGGGCCGGGGAGGTTTTGAACAGAGAGGTGGAGGTGGCGGTTATGATGACAGAAGAAATCACCATTCAGATTATCATGGAGGTAACTTTTTCTTATTGTTAAGAATAAATAAGGTGTTGGTTCGCGGCTAAATTACACCGCGTAATACTAGACCCGATGAAAATAGCTGTATTCTGTATTCAATGGCAGGGTTTCGGATCCGCATTGATTTTATGCGGATCCGGATCCTCAAAATTTGGTCAGTGCGGATCCGGATCCGGATCCGGATCTTTGACAATAAAAATAAAATCACCAAATTTTTCAAAAAATTTTATTCTTTAATTCGAAGTCAAAAATACTTTTAATTTTCAAGTCTGAACCTAAACCTTAAAGATTGGCTCTCATCAAGAGAATGTCTGAGATTTTTTATAAATTTAGGTAGATTTTTCCATTTTTTCCGCATTTTTTGGAGTCTAAGGATCCGGATCCGCATTTTTTTTGCGGATCCGGATCCGGATCCTTGGACTCAAAATATGCGGATCCTTGCGGATCCGGATCCGAAACCCTGTTCAATGGGGTAAGAAGGAGGCATTAAAATAGCCTAATACTATCCCAAGGCTTTAATAAAACAACCTAAAAGCATCCCGTGACCTATGGGGAGCTTACCAAAAAAGTTTAAGTCTTTTCAGTAGGTAGTAATTGAAATCTTCAGCTTAAGACAAAAAACAACAATTTAATAATACAATAGGAAACAGGAAATAGATTAATACTTAAGAAATTTTGTTTACATGTATCTTTTACTTTTCTTAGCTTGTGACGAATGAATGAAAAGTTTAATTCAACGGTCAAAACTAATATTTTTATGTTCATTCCAATTTTTGATTCCTAATACCTAACTGCTTTTCTTATAGGATATCTAAATGTACAAATCACTGCAACAGGTTTAAGAGATTTTAAAGTAAATCTGTTTCACTTTAAGGCTAAGTGGTTTTCTATGCTCTTCATATTGTTCTAATTTCATTTATTTTCAGGAAGAGAAGGAGGTCGAGGGGGAGGTGGAGGCTACAGAGACGACAGACGCGATCATCGCGGCGGTTATGGCGGTGAACGGCGGGAGAGAGGTGGCTACGACCGCGGTGGTTATGACCGCAATGACCGAGGGTATGACGGTGAACGGGGAGGCGGTGGTGGCGGTGGTTATGACCGCCGGGAACGTAAAACGTCTGACCGTGGCAGTGAGTCTGGTAGAAATGAACCCCCTTCAGGTATGTTGTATGTGATAGTTAGCTTGTTTCTCCAGGAAGGCATGTATGAAATGGTTCAAGTATTCGCTATCTAAAACATTTCATCTTTATATTTAAGATGTTATTAACCCTATCATAGCGATGGCATTCAAAACATTTTTAAACATTGTTTCTTGAATAAAAACATTTTTGTTTGCATCCCTAATTTTTAAAGATTATTTATTCGCTAATATAATACTAACTTTAAGTTTTTTTTAGATGATTCTTCACAGAGACGTCCTCGTCTGAAGTTGTTACCCCGCACAGTTGATGCCCCTGTTAACCAAATTGCTTCTGATTTGCAGCAAGCAAAAATATTTGGCGGCGCTAAGCCAATTGACAGGTGACTTGTTTATGTCAACTTATTAAATTGAACATTATGTTATTATTAACACTCAGAATGAGCCCATCGATTGCAAGACCTTTGTCCCTTTACTATCATCCGTATAATGAAATAAAAGAATATGTGTGTGTCCTTTTGAAACAAGGATCTTGACCGCTGAACTGATATGGTTTTCCATTCACAATGTAGCTTCTCATATGTCCTGGGAATGTTTATTTGTATAACTAGTGTAACTTTTATAGTAATGACTAAATCAACCAGAAAATGTCTAAGAATTATAATAGAATTTTTAAAATTATTTAGTAGGTATTTGGTTTGTATTTTACATCAGACTTGAGTTATTAATACTTGGTTTTAATACCTATGTGGCAGGTGTTCAAGACCCTTATACCTTTAGAATTGACATCTTAAATTAATTTAATTCATTGCTAATGATAAGACAAATACATTTGCTGACAACATTAAAGATAAAACATTTTTACATTAGGATAATTTAAGAAAAGTATTTCTTAACATTATACGATTTAAGAATTTTGTTGTTGTTGTAAAACTCGAGAATTTAATTTTGATTTTTTTAGGAAAGAAGAAAACGAGGAGAAGAAAGAATAGCAGAATCGTATCTGTTAAAAAGGAATTCATCAAGTTATATTTAAATATTTGTTATACATTTTTCCCATTTCGGAAGGGTGTAAAAATACATAAGCAGGGCGACCACTGCATACTATATATACTATTTATACTATATAGGATGAATTTAGATACTATATCATACTATACGACCAAAATTTACTATATATACTATATATTATTACCTTTACTTGACCAAAATTTACTATATATACTATATAATATTACATTTATACAACAAAAAAACGAATATTGTCAGTTTTGTGACTACGCCTCTTAAGGAGTGTTTTGTCTTATTTTCACAGTAGGTCTTCTCCTATTTCTAGCCCCTGCGGGGGGCTCAAAAGATACTGTGATACAACAAAAATGTATAAAGCTCTACAGTAAGAAAGATATGAAGAAAATCCTTTAAAATATATTTTTGTTTGTGATTATGATTTAAATATCAGTTATTTTTCATATCTTAAGGGTGAGGGGGAAGTTTTGCCACTTTCGCTTACTCCGTGATTATTAGGCTAGGTATTAATGTGAGACTATAGGTTATTTGGGATAAAAGTTTACTTTTAGGTAGTAGTTCACTTATATTTATTATTTTTTTTTGGATAAGTCTCCAGGTTCAGGTGCTGCAGGCTAAAAGGTGGTTTCTGGACACCTTGTAAAAATTGTAAAATTTAGAGATCAACAGTTATCTTATTAAACAAAATGTGCATTTTTAGGATGTTATTAACATATCTGAAGAAAAAAATTTAAATTGGCCTCAAAGTTCTGGTCCTGCAGGCAACCAGGTCCACTCTGGACAGGGAACAGAACATGCATCTTTTGGATTAAAATATCTGGAAAAAAGTTGAAAATTAGCCCCCAGGGTCAAGCCCTGCAGGCCTCCAGGTCCACTCTGGAGAGGTAAAAAATCAAATTTCTTATTTTAAGAGTTAGAGGTCTATTTTATGGCTATACTCAAAAAACGCCCATCTCAGAAAACGCCCATCTCAGAAAACGCCTATCTCAAAAAACGCCCATCTTAAAAAACGCCTATCTCAAAAAACGCCTTTTTCATAAAATGCCTACTACATTTTTAACAATTGTCTTGTAGTGAAACATGCCAGTCTAAGGTATTTGGGCCACAATTAAGCTAGAACAACGTTTAATACCTTTTTGGAAATGGCATAAAGATTAAGCTAGGGTTATTATAGCAACACATAATCTAAAACGAGTTTTAAGGTTACAAATCGGCCTTTGTAGTCGAGAACGGAGAAATTTAGTGGGCCCTAGTAGAGTATCCAGGGTAAACTATCAGCGCAATTCGATTATGCCATGTTAAACATAAGCGCTGCTAGCTCGGAGAACACATCCTCCATCGTCCAAAAATTTTTATGTGCAAAAAGGTAATTACATAAGCTTTTTATAGTGTGGTCAAACATCATGATTGGTCAAGTAGTTTTGGTGCTATGGCCATTAGAAAAAAGTCCGGATTTATGTGGCGCACCCTGTACATTATAAATCTTCCTTATTTAAAATATCTATCCCTGAAGTATAATGTCACTTTTGTACATTCCTTAGGCACTTTTTATTTTTTAAAGCATTCATAAAGATGTTGTGGAATTTTGATCTGGTTTTTATTATGCTTAAAAGAAATTTTAGATTCATATTGTATAATTATTAAATACACAAATAATATACAAAATATTTATTGAGTATGATATGGTTTAAAATTATCAGAATTATATAGCTGTTCCTCAAAATAAAAGATAAGTTTAGAATTATTATCATAAATTATAAAGGGGGGGGGGCGTAATGACATTTATTCGTAATCCGTGAGCAAAATGGTCTAAAAATTTGGCTAGACCCTTCAAACTTGGTATATAAGCCTAGTCCTATAGGTATTACATCTAAATGGCAAAAAAATCCAAAATTTTTTATTTTAAGGTTAGGTTAGGTAAGAAAAACCCTGCGGAAATGGGGTTTTTAGGCTTTTTTTGGTCTATTTTGATTTGGAAACTTACCTTAAATTGTTTTTTCTTAGGGTTTTAACTTAAATACACTGTATCTATTCATATGGACATTATTTAAGATGATTCAGCAAGTCGGGGACCGACCCCAGAGGGCTAGGTGGGTGGCCTGCAGGGGTTAAGTGCATTTTTCCCAATACATATGTTGTGATACATCTAATTATAGGTTTTTTAGGTCAAGGAACTCAAATTTAGAGCTAAAATAAGCATTAGACTAATCTGAAGCTAGCCCCAGCGGGCTAGGTTGGTGGCCCGCAGGGGTTAAGTGCATTTTTTCTAATATATATCTTGTTATATATCAAAATATAGGTTTTTTAGGTCAAGAAACTCAAATTCTGAGCGAAAATTAGCATTAGACTAACCTGAAGCTAACCCCCCGGGCTAGGTTGGTTTTCTGCAGGACTTAAGAGCATTTACCTAACCTAACCTAGAAACTTCCTTATAATTTTACTTGGATTTTTTTAATAAACTTTGTCTATTAATGAGGAATTTATTTAAGATAATCCAACAAGTCGGGAACCGACCCCAGCGGGCTAGGTTGGTGGCCCGCAGGGGTTAAGTGCATTTTTTCCAATATATATCTTGTAATATATCAAAATATAGGTTTTTTAGGTCAAGAAACTCGAATTCTGAGCGAAAATTAGCATTAGACTAACCTGAAGCTAACCCCCCCGGGCTAGGTTGGTTTTCTGCAGGGCTTAAAGGCATTTACCTAACCTAACCTAGAAACTCCTTAAATTTTTACAGGTTTTTTTCTTGTATAAACTGGGTCTATTAATGAGGACTTTATTTAAAATGATCCAGAAAGTCGAGTACCGACTTATCTGAAGCTAGCCCCAGCGGGCTAGGTGGCTGGCCTGCAGGGGTTTAGTGCATTATTTTCCAAAATACATCTTGTGATATATCAAAATATAGGTTTTTAAGGTCAAGAACTCAAATTCAGAGCTAAAATAAGCATTAGAATAATCTTAAGCTAACCCCAGTGGGCTAGTTGGATTGCCCAGAGGGCTTAAGTGCATTTTACCTAACCTAACCTAGAAACTTACATTTAATATTTAGAGCTAATAATAGAATCTGACTAATTTGAAGCTAGCCCCTGCGGGCTAGGTGGGCTGCCTGCAAGGCTTAAATGCATTTTACCAAACCTAACCTAGAATCTTACTTTTTGAAGGTTATTTAATTGAATAAACTGTTCATGAGAACATTATTTAAGAGGATCCAACAAGTCGGGGACTGACCCAGGCGGGCTAGGTTTTACATAGATACACAGTGTTTAGTCCTAAAGCCATCATTTAAAAGATTCTTCATACAGGAGGCTGACTCAAGGAGGTCCCCAACTTGCTGGATCATCTAAAATAATGTCCTCATTCATAGACACAGTTCATTCAAGGAAAAAAACAAAAAATAAGTAAGTTTCTAGGTTAGGTTAGGTAAAATGCACTTAAGCCCTGCAGAAGATCTACCTAGCCCACAGGGGTTAGCTTCAGGTAAGTCTTATGCTAATTTTAGCTCTGAATTTGAGTTTCTTGACCTTAAAAACCTATATTTTGATATATAACAAGATGTATATTGGAAAATAATGCACTTAACCCCTACGGGCCACTGCCCTAGCCCGCTGGGGCTAGCTTCAGATTAGTCTTATGCTAATTCTAGCTCTGAATTTGAGTTAACTGACCTAAAAAACTTATAATTAGATGTATCACAGCATATATATTGGGAAAAATGCACTTAACCCCTGCGGGCCACCAACCTCGCCCGCTGGGGTCGGTCCCCGACTTGCTGGATTATCTTAAATAAATTCCTCAATAATAGACAAAGTTTATTCAAGAAAAAATATGTAAAAATATAAGTAAGTTTCTAGGTTAGGTTAGGTAAATGCTCTTAAGCCCTGCAGAAAACCAACCTAGCCCGGGGGGGTTAGCTTCAGGTTAGTCTAATGCTAATTTTCGTTCAGAATTTGAGTTTCTTGACCTAAAAAACCTATATTTTGATATATTACAAGATAAATATTGGAAAAAATGCACTTAACCCCTGCGGGCCACCAACCTAGCCCGCTGGGGTCGGTTCCCGACTTGTTGGATTATCTTAAATAAAGTCCTCATTAATAGACAAAGTTTATTAAAATAAACCAAGTAAAATTATAAGGAAGTTTCTAGGTTAGGTTAGGTAAATGCTCTTAAGTCCTGCAGAAAACCAACCTAGCCCGGGGGGGTTAGCTTCAGGTTAGTCTAATGCTAATTTTCGCTCAGAATTTGAGTTTCTTGACCTAAAAAACCTATATTTTGATATATAACAAGATATATATTAGAAAAAATTAACTTAACCCCTGCGGGCCACCAACCTAGCCCGCTGGGGCTAGCTTCAGATTAGTCTAATGCTTATTTTAGCTCTAAATTTGAGTTCCTTGACCTAAAAAACCTACAATTAGATGTATCACAACATATGTATTGGGAAAAATGCACTTAACCCCTGCGGGCCACCCACCTAGCCCTCTGGGGTCGGTCCCCGACTTGCTGAATCATCTTAAATAATGTCCATATGAATAGATACAGTGTATTTAAGTTAAAACCCTAAGAAAAAAACAATTTAAGGTAAGTTTCCACATCAAAATAGATCAAAAAAGCCTAAAAACTCCATTTCCGCAGGGTTTTTCTTACCTAACCTAACCTTAAAATAAAAAATTTTGGATTTTTTTGCCATTTAGATATAATACCTATAGGACTAGGCTTATATACCAAGTTTGAAGGGTCTAGCTAAATATTTAGACCATTTTGCTCACGGATTACGAATAAATGTCATTACGCCCCCCCCCTTAATTATAATTATATAGCTGTTCCTCAAAATAAAAAATTAGTTTATTAGCAATTTTGTTATATCTTACTTTCCATAGATGATGAATTTTGGGGGAAAAAATAGGGTGAGGGTATTTTAATGTCTTTTCCCTATATTCCTTCTTATTTTTATCAGATTAAAAAATGATGTACTTTTGAATAAGCTTCAATAATTAAACCCTTTCCTATAATGAGTTCTCCCTCCAATAATTTTCTCCCATCCCCAATTTATTTAAACCTTCCCTATTCTCTTAATATAGCAGCTACTCTTTAGTTTACCATTTTATCCATCTTTGTACATAGTTTATTGACTGGTTGATTTGGTAACTGTTTATTTGTGTTTTAAATAATAGATCATGAATGACAAGTATTTTATTATTCTATTGAGTACTGGCTATAAATTATGATTTATTTTTCAAAACGTAGTAGGCGTTTTATGTAAAAGGCGTTTTTTGAGATAGGCGTTTTCTGAGATGGGCGTTTTTTGAGATAGGCGTTTTCTAAGATGGGCGTTTTCTGAGATGGGCGTTTTCTGAGATGGGCGTTTTTTGAGATAGGCGTTTTCTGAGATGGGCGTTTTTTGAGATAGGCGTATTTTATTCATATAACAGAAAATGCATTTTTTTTGGATAATATTGACATATCGGGATCCAAGTTCAGGTTCACTCAGGACAGGTAAAACTTATAAAACAGAATATGTATTTTTTTATATTATTAAGATATCTGAAGAAAATATATAAATCGGCCTCCAAGTTCAGGTCCTGCAAGCCTTCAGGTTCACTCTGAACAGGTAAATAACAAATTTCTTATACGGAGAGTTAGAGGTCTATTTATATAACAGAATATGCATTTATTGGAATAATATTAACATATCGGGATCCAAGTTCAGGCCTGCAGATGTTTTCTGGACAGAGTCTACATGGAGACCTGCAGCACCTGGACCTGGAGGTCAATTGTATTTTTCTTCAGATATGTAAATAACATCTAAAAAGATGCTGATGGTGTAACTAACCTCTAACTCTATAAATAAGAAATTTTTATTTTACATGTTTAGAGTCCACCTGGAGGTTGATTGTCATTTTTTCTTTAAACATATAAATAGCATCTATAAAGATGCTTATGTTGTTTAATAAACTAACCTCTAACTCCTTAAATATAAAATTTTTATTTTATTTGTGTCTAGAGTCCACCTGGAGGCCTGCAGTACCTAATCCTGAAGGCCAATTTTATTTTTTCCTTCAAATATATAAATAACATCCAAATGTAAGCTCATTTTGTTTAACAAATATACCATTAACTGTTCTATTAAGGTAAGTTTGATTTTTACCTGTCCAGAGTCTGCAGGTCGATTTAAATTTTTTTCTTCAGTTATGTTAATAACATCCAAAAAGATGCATATTCTTTATTTTAAGTTGACTTCTAACTCTTTAAATAAGAAATTTGAATTTTTTACCTCTCCAGAGTGGACCTGGAGGCCTACAGGACCAGAACTTGGAGGCCGATTTAAATTTTTTCTTCAGATATGTCAATAGTATTCAAAAAGATGCATATTCTGTTTTATAAGTTGGCCTCTAACTCTTTAAATTAATAAAAATACCTATAACCTGTCCAGAGTGGACCTGGAGGCCTGCAAGACCAGATCTTGGAGGCCTATTTTATTTTTTTCTTCATTTATGTTAAAACATCCAAAAAGATGCATATTTTGATTTATAAGTTGATCTCTTACACTTCAACAGAAATTTTAACTTTTTTACTCGTCCAGAAACTTCCTTCAAGATAGCTTGCATGCAGCACCTGAACCTGAGACCTAACCATAAAAATGATTAAATATATGTGAAATACTAACCAAAAGTAAACTTTTATCCTAAATAACCTATAGTCTCACATTAATACCTAGCCTAATAATCACAGAGTAAGCCCCTTATATGTGTGTGTAGCTATAGTTTCTTAGTGTTTGGACCTAAGTAGTCATGGAGGAGGATGAGAAACTTTTGTATGCTAGCACCAGGGCCAGCTCAAGGTCCAAGTACAAGTACTTGACCCGCTGTCTCAAGGGACCTACTCTTTATTTCCTAACCCTGGCAGGTGTCCTAAATTAAGTCACCTTAATGAATGACGCTCTCCACAGAGGAGCTTGGTTAAATTTGTACTTATGTGATATTGATATATGTGAAATTGCTTTGATAACAGCTTTGCTTTGAGTTATTATTGAAGATGTTTATACTATGTATTACTAAATAAGTCCGATACTATATCATACTATATGAGTTTAAAAAAATATACTATATATACTATATGGATTTTAAAAATATACTATAAAAATACTATATTTTTTTTGTTTTGGAGTGGTCGCCCTGCATAAGTTTGTTAATTTTAGAGATAAAATTAAAGTTCAAAACTTAATTTGGATCATGGAATGAAACGAAGTAGCGGGTTTCGTCGTATTTTCTCTTATTTCTCTGCGGGGCCTAGTTCCTAACCCTGCAGGAACCGGGAAAATCATTAACATTTACCTAACCTAACCTAAATTAATTTATCAAAAGCTACTGTGAAATTACGACGAAACCCGCTATAACGTTCTCTTTCCATGATCCCAAAATTCTTCATCTAAACGTCTTCTTAGGTAGGTACTTACTTAAGCAATAAGAGATATTTAGATTTAAGGCTAAACAAGATGATATTTTCCAAGTACCTAAGGCTTTTTCAATTTTGACCACTAGTGGATATTTCCCTAGTACCAAGAGACTCTGTTTTCAAAGGGACTAGAAAATTTGCCTCAAACCATCCCAAGACTTAAATCTAAAAATGAAATAGCTTTTAACCATCACGGGACTTATGTGCTGCTTACCTTAAAATAGAGAACCAAATCAGTGCAGTACAGGTATTGATATCTTAAGCTTCAGACAAAAAAACCTTACTACCTACTATATATAAGAGTATATAAAAACAGGATAGAAAGGTTTCTTTAACTACCATGAAATTTACTTTCATAACTAGATGAATTACTATTCTAGACGTGTACTAAACGTACACTGTGCATAATTTCACCAATACTACGTAAACAAAGAAATCAGATTAATAAACAAACAAGAACAAACCCTTAGCGAAGTCAGAGTTAACCACAACAACAAAGCGTTCCAAGTTCATTATTTCTCAGCTGTTACATATTAATAATCCAAGCTAAATAATAATAATATTATAGAGTGATTGAGAGGCTGGCACAATTTTCTGGCCTCTGCCACAAACACGACACGTGTTTTGTTTGAACAAGTTTTCTGGACTCTGGTTTCAGAAGATTTTTGCCCAAGCTATTGATTGATTTTGCGCTGTAACAACAAGTGTTTATAAAACACTGTGTAATAATTTTTATTAAAACACAAATACATTACACCACAGTATCTTCTTTATACCTATCTACGTTATATCAAAATGTGAATTTTTACAGTGTACATTCTTTGTTACAGTACACTTTGTGCTTTGTGTACATTATGTACTAAAACTAGTTTTGCAGTACACACAGTGTGTAGTTTCTTATACAGATATGTTTATGTCAAAGAGTTGCTTCACATTAATTTCTTATACACTAACAATAATGATAGTAATAAGATTAAATATTACTCATAAAAAAGATGTATTTAAAGAACATTTGCTCATAACATACCAAAAAAATACTTTAATTAAAACCATATAAAGTCTTCAGATGTATTTAAAATCAAAGGTTTAACATTTTGATGATTGCCAAGGGGCAGGGCTCATTTCACCATTTTTGGTATAGTTAATTTTATTAAATATGAACACCTAAAATTCAAAAGTCTTGTTTTAAAGGAGACTATTTTTTCCATAAAATTAATTTAAGAACTGCCCCTTCCTCCCTCTCATATTCTTACAATCTTAAAAATCTAGGAAAATAATGTGTAGCAACTCTGTGACATATATACTTGTGATAATACAATATTAAATCATAAGTTAATATAATTATATTATTAAAGATATGTGAGATTATTAGTTCAACTATTTCTACTTGATCATAATAATCGACAATTTTGTTTTTCTTTTAAACTTTTTCTCTCTTTTTTTTTGTTATTTTTATTTTATTTTGTATTTTTCTCTTCATTGTAATTTATTAATGTTAAAAAGGCAGACAGAAACCTAATTCTAGTTGATTATTATTGTGTAATTTTAAGGAAAAAATCTATAAAAAAAATAGTAAAATATTGCAGCAGGGAGGAAAGTTTAATAAGTTCTGCGTAGTGAATCTGCTGCTAGTATCAGCTGCCAACATCAACTGCTGATCAATAGCTGCCAAAAAGTCGGTAATAAAAAATATACAGAATTAAATAAAATCGAAAATTTATCATTATAATCATCAAAACCTTTTCTTCCACTCATTGTATTTTGTTTATTTTTTTCTCTATATTTTTATATATCTGTACTTTGTAGTAACAAGAATTATTGACCCAAAAATGCTTGATTTATTTTTAGTTTTTGTTTTCTCTAATTAGTTTTGTAGTCAATAGTTCTGTATTAAACATAATATTATCGCTGTTTTAGACCTTAGCGTTTGTTATAGAGTTGCTGCTTTCTACCACAGTGGTATTATTTACTAATATTATGGAGTTTATAATATAACATTCTTAATGAATTTATATTATATGTATTTCTTAATATTGAACTAAAACAACCAACTGCCAATCGCTTTTAAAAAGTCCACAATGTTAGTTTATTATCCCACTGTGGCCTACAAAGGTACCAGGTACACTTCATAGTTTTTATTTGAATATCTTGAATCCCAGTGCAAAGTTAATGTATTGAAAAAAAGCAACAAATTTATTTTGTTATTTCTTACGCATTAATTAATATGATAATTAATTATATTTTATGATTGATGTCAGTGTGACCGATTATTTTGTTAATATATTCTTCAAATTCATCTCAAATTCTTATTTATTTATTAACATGTAATTTTTTACTAGGTATATTCTGCACAAGATTTATTTTTTTCCCATGCTGCAGAATTTTTTATTTGTTTTCCGCTCCTGTTTTTTTCCAGCAAGGAAGGGGGGAAAATGGAAAAATATTTACAGAACTCCTAGTTTTATTCATATTAACCCCCTATCTTGCATATTCCTTTAGTTTTTTTTACACCAAGGAGGGGAGAGAAAAAACTTTTAAGCTGTTACCAGGGATATTCTTTCCCCTAATTTCATTGATATCTTGCAGTTTTTAGGCGTCATCCATATTTTTAAATCTAGATGTGAAATTAAAATTTTGATGACCTTGCAATTATATTACATAAATGTCTAATCATAATTATCCCTAACATTTGTTTTAACAGATTTTGCATTCTCATTTTCTTTGTTATGCCTTATTTTATTTTGCCAATGTCAGCTTAAAATTAGATGATTATAAAATCATTCAGCAATGCAACTAGAATTGAAAATGAAAAATTGCAAGATCAAAACTAGTTTTGTTAAACCCGAGGGACGAAGGCCCGGGCTAATGAAAATCATATGGTAGAAATTTTAGGATTATTATTTTTATATTTGTTGAAATTGTCTGTAATACGATGCTATACATTATTTTTAGTTTGGTTGAGAACTGGTTCTAATACAGCGGATATTAATAGGTTTTGAAGCCATACTGGGAAAAATTTGATTTTACCCTACCCCCCCCCCCCCCCCGCGAATCATTTTAATTTAGACGCCAATAATAGCGCTTTTTTTTCTTATTTTGGCCAAAAATCTGTAAAGCGCTTCCCTAGCAACATCTAAAATATTCAAATCTTTACGTATTGACGCGACGTAATAGAGTTAGAATAGTTATTAGAATAAGAAAGACTTATTTCTCTGTTCTATAATTTTAAAAAGTCCATGAGCAGAGCCATATCTTTATGCAAAGGTAGTTGCCCTATTAACAATTTCCAGAGTAAAGTGAGGAAACCCATATGTGTACAGTCTACAATTATTTCCGTCTAATATTAAAGCAAAACAAACAAGTATTTTTGCAAGCACAGATAGACGTTTGCAGTTATATAAAAATTTGCGATACGTTTATGTAATTATTTGTAGAAAAAAATACATGTGTTTTTTAGGGAGTTGATGAAAAAATAAATCATTTTCGAACAGGGATGAAAGTTGCCAAAGTTGAGAATTTTTGTGTTGATTACAGTGTTTCCAAACATATGAATGAAATGCAACCATAGAAGGCGAAGGATTTTTTTCAAAATGCATGGATAAGACATTGGCAGATGAAGTAATGTACATTTCCAGTAATGAATAAGTTACACTATCTGTAGATTACATTTAGTGGTTGCATCGTTTGGTCCTTCAACCTATTGAACCAGCCAATGAAAATTCAATAATGGCCACAAAGTTGTTAAGAATCGTTACCATAAAACTTTTGGGACTAGTGAAATAAACAGCCCAATGTCCCCCTCCCTCCTTGTATAATAAAAACTTCACTCCCTGATAATAGAAGTTATTTGACGTCTGAGTCTCATTTTTAACTTGATCTTACTCCTATTTGCTTAAATATAACCATGGCCTGAGTATGGAAGGCCAGTAGGTGGAAGGGGTTAAAGCCTTTTTTGCATTCAAAATGTTGATTTCCCTCCCAAAAAAAATTAATTATCTTTTCTATTGAAATTTTTTCCCAACTCTAAAAAGCTTGGACGTCCTTTATAGCAAGTATCTTGTTAAAACCTACCATAATGATTCATGAATGTAAGCCGCAGTGGAAATAAAAATCAGCATATCTTTGTGATGCTGTGAGTAGACTCGAACCATCAAGTTGTAAAACTAAACATAATCGTCCATGTTACACGGATTATTTAGTAGCTGTGTTAATAAAACGTAAATATCACATTTCATTCAACACATATATGAAGAATAAAAAATAAAGTTGCAAAACAAACTAAAAGGATTAAATAGTTAATCTATAATACAAAGTAGCTTGATATATGTCTGTCTCTCCCTTAAGATCTCGGTAACCACTGAACTGATCGGATTCTACTCTTCAGGGAATATACCTACTGGTCCTGTTGTGGTTTTAGACTATTTTCTTTTGAATTTGATACTGAGGCAGATCCATATTTTTTTCCCCCGAAAATTTCTAAATTGATACAGGGGCAGCTCTACTTTTTTTAAATTACCTCTTTGGGTAAAGCCCCTAGAGGCTAGGGGCGAAGCCGCTAGTCTTAATATATAAAGTAGTAAGGTTTTTGTTGTCTGTTGCTTAAGATTTTGATAACTTCTGAACAGATTGAGCTCTCAATTGTCTGGAAACTTCTTATCCCTGGATGGTATCAGGATATTCAATTCTTAGATATAAATATGGCTTTAGGCTTATTCCTTCGAATACAGAGCTTCTAGATGCTAGGAGAGCAGCCTCTAGTTTCACATAAAAGATGTTGGAAAATTGGTGACGTTTATTTTTATACTTCATATATAAATAAAAGCAACTATCTGTGTCTAGCGTAGATATTAAATTATTGAATTGTTATTAACTTTTCTTTTAAAGAGCCAATTCAGTCTGAATTTGCAGCACTTTTTTCTATTAAACAACCACAAGCTTTTCCGTAGTATTTTTAGCAATTATGTGCATGGTGAACTATAAATTGGTGTTTAAGTAAGAGATATTGGGACGTTTTCCACAAATTCTTCGGGGTAATTTTTTAAATATCCCATTATGAGATATGGTTACAATTGAATTCATCCTTAGTGCCATTGTCCTATCTTGCCCTAGCTATTATGCGACATGCATAGTCATACAGCCGCGCCCTGTGCACGCACAGTACAGATGTGTATATGCGCGCACCACCAAGGGTTCCGGCTTAGTCGCGCAACCAGAAACCTTTATTTTCTTACGTGCACTCTAAAAAATAGACATTGGTGCATAAAAAAGATTATGTTTCAGCAGCGAAGAAACTAAGTTATTCCGTGAATTTATTATTTATCTGTTTTAAAGAATTTTTTTTCATTGGGATCAAATGAACTAATTAACTGTAAAAATACAAATTTTTGCTTTCATTTTCACAAGATAGTTATATACTATATACCTTCACCATGAGACATAAGATTGCTTTAATATTATAAGCAAAGATAATAATATGTATGTTACAGATATAAATGAAATTACAGGCAACCCTTTATTAATAATCAAGGTAGTAACTTTTTAGAGTGTATTTCTAACCCTGTCTGTCTGAGTAAAAATCTTTGAAGAAAATAGCTGATTCTTAAAGCCATCTAACGTAACAATAGAATTTAAAGCATATTGAAAATACACCTATACTGTTATACCTATAAAATAGTCCCTATGAAAATCAATTTTATGAAGAAGATAGGGAAGAGAGAAGAGAAGCTGGTTGTAAAAGGCGCATTTTTAGCGCGGAAAAGTCTTTGTGTTGCCAAGAGGAGGAAGGTTATACTGCGCGCTGCTTTTACCAAGTCCGCGCACAAACCAGTTAAAATTGCTATTAAAGAAAACGTTTTGTAGAAATTGATGAAAATTGTATATCTATAATACAAAGTAGAACGATGTCTGTCTGTTTGTTTGTTTGTTTGTCTGTCTGTCTGTTTGTTTGTTTGTAGCGAAGGATCTCGCTAACCACTGAACCGATCGGGTTCTCCTTAACAGGGTAGATTCTCATATGTCCCTGGAAGGTTTATAACTATTTTGGGGGAGGGTACCACCACCCTCCCTAGAGAAATTAAATTTTTTTTAAATTTCTCAATTTTAGAAAGAGAGTTCAACGAAAAACAAACATCAAACGTAAATTTTTTTTACTTTTTCTTTTAAAATCTAAAATAAGAAATTGAATTACTAAATTCGACTCTCTCCTCCTCAAGTGCCCCTAGAGGCCTCTAGGGGCGTAGCCGCTAGTCTGTTTATAAAGAAATAACAATTTAAAAAAAACTAATTTGATATTATAACACATAATAAACACTTTTATTAAAGACAAATTGTTGACATGGTCAAAAAAATGGCAACAAAATTCTTAGAGATTAAAAAAACATGCATCTTACAAATATTTGAAAGTTATTGTATCTAAATCAGTACATTTTAAAGTTGTTTTTAAGCTTTAAAAAATATTCTATATTTGCATTTATTTTATTTCTTTTGCTATTTCAAAGTTATAACTTTTTTGTATGGATTATTGGCTTCAACGAGTTAAGGCGCAAATTCTAACATCTGATTTTTTTTCAGTTTAATTTTCATTTAACTGCTGTTTATACGTTTTTATACATACATACTATGTGATTGTTTTAATACTATATACATATTACATAGTATTTATATAAAACTAGTCTCTAAATCTCGCTCTCAAAGTGTTGCTCAGATGTTTTTGTATATATGTGAATTTATATATTATAGTTATTTTCTCTCTTTCATATACTTTTAAGTTCAACCTCTCCTCTAAACACGTTTTAAATATTGATATCTAAATTATTATATGGTGGTCGAAAGAGAAATTGCAAAGAAAATGAAGTGTTTTTTACCACGTGGATTTTTTCACCATTTTAGTGGATTTTTTAGTGATATTTTCGGGATATTATAAATATATTTATTTTAAATATGTTATTAAGTAAAAATAAACATATGTTATGACAAACAGAATGAATTTATGCCAGTTTTTTTACGTAATTAATAAAACAAAGGAAAATAAATGCTTTGTTTTATATTTCATTTTAGATTATTTTTGTTTGTAGCTATTTAATTATTTAGTTTATCTTTGTCATCAATTAAATTTAAGTTCTTCTTCTAAAAAAAATTAATATTACAACAAAAAAACAAATGTAAAAAGTGTATAATATTTTTTTTTTAAATTCGATACTTTCTATTAATTGAAATTACAATATTGTTCTAAATGTCAATACTTGTAGCTCATACCTTTTTGAGATCTTAATTTTTGGCGTGCACAGCAATTTACCAGAGGGATGTACACTGTACAGCCTTGAGGGAGTGAAACATGGGGAAAGCAGCCCTACTAAATTTAAGGGTTTAGTTGGGTGCTGACACCCTACATCTGTTTTTATTATTATCGAATTATTTTTATAAATCCTAGCACAATAGAGATAAACCTAGAGCGAGCTTACATTACCCTAACTTAGGTTAGATTAGCTTTCCTTCAAAGTGTCTTCTTCTCTATTTTGAAATAAATAGATAATTTAAACCTCTGCGCGGCATACATCTGTCTTTACACCATTTCAATCTTATTACCAACACATATCTATTGCTGCATTTCATTGCGGACGGATGATCAAATATACATTTTTTTCTGCCAAAAAGGTGTATTTAATAAAGTACAACTTATGTCTAATAGTGAAAATGCATTTTTACGGGGGTTTAGATTAGCCCGAAACCAACCCAAGTCTTAAATTTAAAAAAAAATAGCCTAAAAAAAGCTTTTCTATAATGGAGAAATTTATTGGTTAATACATTATTGAGATGTTAATATTTAGACCTACAATAAAACCTCTTTACTTCTTATTATAATAGGATGTGGAAAAAGTCTGTGGGAATTTAATAGATTATTTTAAGATAGACTTTGAAAACCTCCCTATACCATGATTGCAGTTGTATGTTATAAGCCTACATAAGCCTGTCATAAGGGAGGGGGTGGTGGAAATTATCGTTATTTTTATTAGCCAACTGTTAGAAACATTTTATCAGGGTATGCGAGATTCTCTCACAATATCCACATTTTGTATATCCTTTAACCACATACATAATGGAAACAAGGATAATTATGAACATACTCCACATGGGGCGCAGTTATATTTGTATTTTATAAGCCTACATAAAATGCACCTACAACACTCCCCTAAACACAAAAAGACCAAGTACAAATATGTATATATTTAATTAACGGCGTGCCCAGGGTTTTGCTAGTGGGGTGTATAACCTTTAGGGGTATAAATATAAGAGGGATTGTAGCTCTTCCTAACATATTCTCAAAATATTCTTAAAATTTTAATATCTGGTAGTTATTAAATTATTCAAATCCAAATTATTCGAATAAAGAACATACGTCCTAATTACATTGATACTTATAGATAGAGTATCTACGCTTTTTGGAAACTAATATTTGTTAAATTAAATTCATGTGTGGGATCGACTGTGGTTTCAGTCAGGGAAGGATAGAACAATAGCAGATAAATTTATCTACACCATAAGTCTCCCCTTATCCAGAAAGATACGAGATTAAGATTTGGACACAACTAGTTCACAAACTGCCCAGTCAAAATTCATTTTAGGTAAATTTTTAAATTAATGAAAAGATGGTGGTTATAAATCTTTGGGTACCAGTGTAATTTACAGTCCATATCCTCTCCCTCCCTGCAGAGTTTTCATCTGTGTGGGATGGTTAATAAGCTTTTAAGAAACTTATTTTTACACATTCAAAAAATAATAAATAAGTTTATGTCCTTATCTATTTCAATAATGCTATAAAAAGATTTGAATCTATATGAAGTCCAATTCTAAAATTTTTTTATTAATGTGCATTTACATAAATTTACTTTGTCTGTCCGTCTATTTAACTTATCTAAATATTTTGGTAAATATTGTGCTTCGCTACTTATGGATATTTTCATCTTTTTTAATATTTCCCTAAAATAACTTCTATTTTAATTAAAAATGGTCCAGACGACCAAACCCTTTACCCTTTAACGCTGGATATTATTTTTTTAAATTACTATTATTATTGAAAAAGTTTAAAAGTTTTCATTAATTACATTAATATAAGAGACAAGTAGCTAATAAAAATAATGCAAAAAATTTCAAATAGTTATCATCTTTTTATTATTGTAGGATTAAACAAGATTTCTAAGATAACACTTTAGAATGAGTCAGTACGTCGTACATTCAGCACATAATTATTTTGAGTTTCTAAGCGAATCGTGTTAAGGTTCTTTATTGATGATTGTTTTGAAGATTATTTATAGTGAAGTTTTTCTGTACTTACTAACGGTTTTCGAGTTAGAATTAATATTTGGTATTTTAGTTTAGGAATTTACGTTTAATTCTGTTTATTGGTATGATTTTTAAAATACCATTTGAATCTATTGCCTTTTTAAATGTTATGCTGTTTGAAATTTTGAGATCCTTTTTGTATCTTCTATTTTAATTGTAAGCTCTTTGTTTAGGTACGCGTTAATTCTAATTTATTTCAGACTAAATCAAACTCATATAAATTTAAAATGGGACGTGTTTTCAGCTGGGAATATTTCTCCTTCCTCAACATTGATGAGGCTGCTGCTTATAAGGTAAATATAGTTATGGTCAAGCTGCTGCTTATAAGGTAAATATAGTTATGGTCAAGCTGCGTCTTATAAGGTAAATACATTAGCATCCAGGCTGGTAATTTCCCTTAAAGTGCTTGGCGAAAACAAAACCACCCTCCCCTTCCTTTTTTGTTTAATTGATAATAAGTGGGGCAGATATTTTTTTTCGTTAAACCCCTGCAGATGGCTTAAATCTGCCATAAGTTATTTACCCATTCAAATATAACCCAACCTCTCCTTTATTTCAGCTGCAACTCGTACAGGTTCTTAATGAATTCTAATTAATTTTGATGCTCTGTTGCTTCGGGATGAATAACATCTTGAAAAGAGAGGCTTTGCTGCAGTTTTAAGTTGTTGAGACTGTCTGCTGTTTTATTACATAAATGTAGTCTTAAAGCCACGCAACTGCAGATTATAAACAAATGTGTAATTAAGCTGGGATGCAGTTTTCTTGTAAAATTATGTAAAAGTAGCAGGCTGTTTGTTTGTCTTGTTTGTAGTGAAAGATCTTGCTAACCACTTGACCCATATGATACTCCTCTTATAGTTTTTGGAACTATGATATAAGGTGGTAAAGGGGGGGGGGGGGTAATGCAACTATCTCGTAATTAATGTATAAATGGCACTTATAATTGGAATTTCGATCTGAAATTTTGCATGAGTAATCCTTGGTAGGTCTATTTTCCCTAAATCGAACAAAAAGTTGGAAAAGTAACGGCTAACGGCTGGCGGCTCAGCTGTTTAGCCATTTTATGGCTATTTTCAATGCAAATCAATCACGAAACCTATCTACATAATACTCTTTGCTGCTCCAAAACGTATTCTAACGATTATAGCAGATAGTTGCTGGTACTAGAAATCTAAAAAAAAAAATTTTGTATCATTTCACATGATTTAAAGCAAAAATAGGTTTCAAAAAGTTGATTTCTACGTAATTTATGACAGATTTGCATTAAAAATAACCCAAAAAAACGGCTTACCACCTTATATCTTAGTTCCAAAAACTATAAGAGGAGTATCATATGGGTCAAGTAGTTAGCAAGATCTTTCGCTACAAATACAAGACAAACACACACAGCCTGCTACTTTAACATAATTTTACAAGAAAACTGCATCCCAGCTTAACTACACATTTGTTTATAATCTGCAGTCGCGTGGCTTTAAGACTACATTTATGTAATATTGCCATTTATACATTGATTACGAGATGGTTCCATGAAACCCCCACCCCGCTTACTAATAAACTAATTATTATCTTATTTTTTTAAGAGATTCCTATTCTTTTTCTTATCTGGCTGAAGCTTGTTAATTATATGGGACTAATTATCTTATTTTTTTTTATAGGAGATGCTTATTCTGCCCCTTCTGATCCCTATTCTTTTCTTTATTTGGCTCAAGCTTGTCAAAACACAGAAGGTGAGATTTTTATCTGTTAATTTGTTGAATGCTAATTTCTAAAAATCATAGCTTTTTGGTTAAAGGTTTATAAAAGTTTATTTTATATTTTAATTGTTACTGAGTTCTACTACAAACACGAGCCGCGCTATTTGTACGCAATTTTAAAAATGTGCGCATTTATTTTTGCAAACCCTTTACTAATATTTAATAATTTACTCGCAAGTTAAGTTTAAAATCAGTTGGGACATTTTACCACTTAGCACTTTATTTTATAACTCTACAAACTAGAGCTCTTTGCGGTTCTAACTGTATGCACAACTTTTTTCTACTAATAACACAAATCGCGCAATTAAGTTTTAAAAAGTCTGCATTTTTTGCACATCCTTTAGGTAAGTTTATAAAATCACGAAACCTTTGCTTGTACCGAAGTTTTGTTACAAAGGCTTTTCTTTTTATTATAAAATTCTTATGTTTGTATAAGACAATTATTTTTTTTGTAAAAATCTTAAATTATTTTTCTTTAGTCCCAGGATGATATGACCTTCATGGGAGCCTACCAGGATACTTTGGCCAACGAGGTGGATTCAGGTATAATGATTAATTAAAACATATTTTTGATCACATATAATGTTTTTTGATATGAAAGTGTTATATGTTCACAAAGGCAAATGTTTATCTTGCTGAATTCGGTGCTTTTATTTATACCATTTTTTTAAAATTTGAATTCTTTGTTTTATGATAACTTTAATTCATACTGTGTAGCGTATGTGTACTAGTACTACCCAAATATTTAGTTAGCCTTTTTTCTTCCCTCCTATCGCTAGGTGCTTTGATCAGGGAGTGTATAGTTGGACTTGTAACATATTTTTCAAGTCTGTAAGTTTTCGATTAAAGTTTAAATTAAAGGAAGCATATATCTTTGGTAATTTTATTTAACCTGCCCAAAAATAGATGAGAACCTGCCATAGTCCCAAGGTGAATTTTTAAAAAACTTTGGCTCCACTAAAATCAGTTTGCCCCACTAAAATCAGTTAGGCAAACTAAAAATTTAGAGGGGATAATTTTGCTTCACTAAAATTTTAGTGGGGCAAACTGATTTTAATGGGGCAAAAGTTTTTTTTTAAGAATTCACCTCTGTTTAAGGATTTAAGCTTAACCTAAATAGATTTACTGTCTTAAGACTTATTTTAAAATCATAAAATGCCTTTAATTAATAAGTAATGTGTTTGTAGGTACCGAGCTGGACTCTCCTGACGAGGCTGAGGATGAAACTCCCGCCAAGAAGGATGAGGCCGAGAAGAAGGAAGATTAAGATCATCATCATTAGTTTCCCCCAAAAAATCTCAACGTTAGATTTCATTCTGAAAATCATCTCTGCTTCGCGCGTTCATTAAAAATTAATAAGTTACTTTTATACATGTATTGGTTAGATGTATGAGTTGATTTTTGTGTATTGGTAGTTCCTTTATTTGTAACCAGCAGCTACGTCCCTAGAGGCCTCTAGATGGGGGTTGAATTTGCCCCCCTGCCATTCATTTTATATTTTTGTTTTTATTTGGTACCCTCCCCCTCCCCCCCCCCCCCTAATGGCTATAAACCTCAAATACCCATACGTATCGGTTCAGCGGTTAGCGAGATCCTTCGTTTACACAGATCCTGTTACTTTTATTTAAGGATAAATCAAAGATTTAACATTGCCTATACCTTTAGAGGGTGCCCGAAACTGCCCCCCCCCCCCCTCATTCTTAGCATTCTGTATTCTTTTTACTTCCAAACAACTAATACAGTTTATTAGGTACATCAAGACATATTTTCTAGCTAATTCAATACACAATAATTCATTCATGCATCTTGTCAGTTTAATAAAAGAAAATACCTACAAAAAATATAAAAATTGTACAAAAATAAAATAAATTATGTAAAACCACATGAATGTCATTATGTTTCAACTGTAAAGATGTAATTCAAGTGCAGTAGTTTTAATTGGATTTTTTTCTGCATCAATTATTCTATTTTTCAGTTTATTTTTAATCTAAAAAGAAATTAAAACATTGCTGCATTTAAAGTCATACTGAATGTGAACCATTATCATATATTTTTATATGTAACATATATGTAAATAATTTTTCTATGCTTATGAACCTTATCGAATAAAATTGCATAAAGATATTGGGGATGATTATTAGTCGTATATTGTTTTTATGTTTCAGCTAACTATTTTTAAATTTTCAGAGATTTCTTATATAAATAGATTTACATGTATTAAAGTCCGTCGATCCATGGTTATTGCTCGTACATAATTTTCTAAAAAACGCTAACTTTTTTCAAATTACAACTGAGAATCTTCTTTTAAAACGATGGTTAAGAATATAAGTGGATATTATGTTTGAGGTTAACTGTAAATTTAGTTTGAAAAGTTTACTGGACAGTTCGATCATTCATTAGAAGGTGGAAAGATTGGGGGTTAGTTATTTTAGCCCGCTGAAAGTTTCATTTAGAATAGAACTTAAAAATCTGGTGAAAGATCCAAGCAATAATATATCTATTTCGAATCTGGTGGATAGAAACCGGTTCTCTTCCATACGAAAAAACTATGTCTAGCATCGTATTATACCCAGCTTTCTACGAATAAAAATAAGGGTATAGTCCTTTCCATGACATCGCTCCATATGGGGCGATGATTTTCTATAGCTCCTTCAAGGAGCTATAGCATAGCCTCTTATCATATGGAGCGATGTGATAGCCCCTTTTAAGGAGCGTTCATATCGCCCCTTATGATAAGAGGCTATGCTATAGCTCCTTCATGGCCTCTTAATAGCTCCTTTAAAGGGGCGTTCATATCGCCTCTTATGATAAGAGGCTATGCTATAGCCCCATGATGGCTCCTTTATAGCCTCTCCATCGCCCCTCCGTAGTCCCTTACCTTAATTTATATAACAACCCACTTGATGGCCCCTACATCGCTCCTCCATCGCCCCTTCTCCAAATTTATATTACATTGTACTTTGATGGCCCCTACATCGCTCCTACATCGCCCCTTCATCGCTCCTACATCGCTCCTTCATCGCTCCTTCTCCAAATTTATATTAAATTGTACTGTGATGGCCCCTACATCGCTCCTACATCGCTCCTTCTCCAAATTTATATTAAATTGTACTGTGATGGCCCCTACATCGCTCCTACATCGCTCCTTCATCGCTCCTACATCGCCCCTTCATCGCTCCTTCTCCAAATTTATATTACATTGTACTTTGATGGCCCCTACATCGCCCCTCCATTGCCCCTCCATCGCTCCTACATCGCCCCTCCATTGCTCCTTCATCGCTCCTTCTCCAAATTTATATTACATTGTACTTTGATGGCTCCTACATCGCCCCTCCATCGCTCCTACATCGCCCCTCCATCGCTCCTACATCGCTCCTTCTCCAAATTTATATTAAATTGTACTGTGATGGCCCCTACATCGCTCCTACATCACTCCTACATCGCTCCTACTTCGCTCCTTCATCGCTCCTACATCGCCCCTTCATCGCTCCTTCTCCAAATTTATATTACATTGTACTTTGATGGCCCCTACATCGCCCCTCCATCGCTCCTACATCGCTCCTTCATCGCTCCTTCTCCAAATTTATATTAAATTGTACTGTGATGGCCCCTACATCGCTCCTACATCGCTCCTTCATTGCTCCTACATCGCCCCTTCATCGCTCCTTCTCCAAATTTATATTACATTGCAACTTGATGGCCCCTACATCGCTCCTACATAGCTCCTCCATCGCTCCTCCATTGCTCCTTCATCGCTCCTACATCGCCCCTTCATCGCTCCTTCTCCAAATTTATATTACATTGCAACTTGATGGCCCCTACATCGCTCCTCCATCGCCCCTTATTAGCCCCTTACCTTAATTTATATAACAAAGCTCCTATATGGCCTCTCTATCGCCCCTTAATAGCCACTTAATTTAATTATATAACATTGCCCCTACATAGCCTCTCCATCGCCCCTTAATAGCCCCTTACCTAAATTTATATAACATAGCCCCTACATAGCCTCTCCATCGCCCCTTAATAGCCCCTTACCTTAATTTATATAACATAGCCTCTACATAGCCTCTCCATCGCCCCTTAATAGCCCCTTACCTTAATTTATATAACATAGCCCTACATAGCCTCTCCATCGCCCCTTAATAGCCCCTTACCTTAATTTATATAGCATAGCCCCTACATAGCCTCTCCATCGCCCCTTAATAGCCTCTTACCTTAATTTATATAATCCTTACCTTAATATATATAACATAGCCCCTACATAGCCTCTCCATCGCCCCTAAATAGCCCCTTACCCTAATTTATATAACATAGCCCCTACATAGCCTCTCCATCGCCCCTTAATAGCCCCTTACCTTAATTTATATAACATAGCCTCTACATAGCCTCTCCATCGCCCCTTAATAGCCCCTTACCTTAATTTATATAACATAGCCCTACATAGCCTCTCCATCGCCCCTTAATAGCCCCTTACCTTAATTTATATAGCATAGCCCCTACATAGCCTCTCCATCGCCCCTTAATAGCCTCTTACCTTAATTTATATAATCCTTACCTTAATATATATAACATAGCCCCTACATAGCCTCTCCATCGCCCCTGAATAGCCCCTTACCCTAATTTATATAACATAGCCCCTACATAGCCTCTCCATCGCCCCTTAATAGCTCCTTACCTTAATTTATATAACTGTTTTGGATAAAAACCCTAATTAGCCGATGTTATCACCTTTGAACATATACATGAATTTAAACAAAATAAAAACAATATCTTCTAAAGAATTAATTTATTGACAATTAACATTAGTTAAACAGATTTAAACAAAATATTTAAGAAATATATCAAAATATAGGTAGATTGAGGTAGGTATTGGTAGGTAATAAGGAAATTCTCTGATTTATCTCTGTCAACAGTGTTGAACTAAAAAAATTACACTTTTTTAAAACACCTTCATAGATTCAATAATATTAGATTGATTTTTTTACTGATAGCTTTTAACTAATAACTATCTATTTTGATTTTAATATTTTCTTAGACTTGTATTATATAAGGTTTATAGAACACTTAAGAAATATTAAACAAACTAGAAACTCAAAAAAATCAATGAAATAATAAAAAGAACTCTTTAGAAAAATGTATAAGAATTTATAAGAAAAAACTTACCAATTTGTTGAAAAATCAGGGTTTTGATCTAAATATTTACTCCACTGTGGATCACTGCCAAATTTATATGCCATCACTAAGAATTATCTCAA
Organism: Acartia tonsa; assembly: GCF_053477335.1. NCBI lineage: Eukaryota > Metazoa > Arthropoda > Copepoda > Calanoida > Acartiidae > Acartia > Acartia tonsa. The sequence goes on along the minus strand of NC_137262.1, from coordinate 31,417,544 downwards.
TAGGCCTAGATTATCAAAAATTATAACATAAAAATAGCAGTAAAATAAAAGTTACAAACTATTGGTCAATGTTCCTTCAACAATTTCATAACATCTCCAATTACAAAACAGTAATAAAAGAAAACATGAAAATATTTACAAAACATTGACAAATAAAAAATAACCACAACTTTTACTGCTATTTGAGTAAGATCATAACAAAAAAAAATAACAGTAAAATAAAATTTACAAATTATTGGTCAATACTCCTTCAACAACCTCATATTTTCCTCAATTACAAGACAGACTGAGCAGACCGTCAATTAGTAATAAAAGAAAACATGAAAATATCTACAAAATATTGATCAATAAAAAATAACTATAACTTTACTGCTATTCAAGCACTAAAAAATGTTCTTTTGACTAAAAAATAACACGTTTCAAACCTTCTCTGGAGGAGTACAGAATCTTACTGACTTCTAGTTTGTTTTTTTACCTCTTTTATAACCCTTTAATGACGAAAAACCGGTTTGAGTACAAAAATGCTTTAAAATACTTAAAAATTTACTTTTACTTTTATTGTAACATACACGTTTTTCTGATTATTTTAGTAAAAAAACGATTTTTTTAATAAAAATTAGACATTAGACAAAATAGATATAGACTAGTATGCAATAAAAAATAGAATTCAATTCATCACAAATTCTCTAAAACACTGGCCAGGACCAATTTGATGAATTGAATTCTTAAAGTACTAACCTTTCTTTTTCAATTTTTTCTGCTTTTTCAAAAAGTTCTTATCTCTTTTCATCTTGTCTTGTAAAATTACACCTTGAGATTTCATGATTTTTTTAAGTTTGTTGAAATTATTAGTAAGTCCCCAATGAAATTGAAAATGTGAAATTTCTTCACCTGGATTTCTTGAATTAGCACACCAATCATGAATAATGCTATGATTTTGGAGTATCTCATTTGTTACTAACACAAATGCCTTATCATGATCTGTTTGTTCAAAATGGTTCAAAATTTCAACAAAAGATAACATTTTTGTCCAATCTCCTTTTGTATTATAAGTTATAATTTTACCATTTTTATCTTTTCCTAGGAAAGGCCTATCAGTGTTTGCAGCTAAAACAATGCTCTCTTCAAAAAGTAAAATTCCAAAATTGTTACTATGGTTTAAGCTTGATCTATAAAGAAATCTGCACAGACTTTGGTGTACTTTAGTTTTCATCTCGGTTTTATACACAGCCTCATTACTATCAGTCTTCTCATTCTCATCAATATCATCAGTCTTCTCATCAATATCATCAGTCTTCTCATCAATATCATCAGTCTTCTCAACAATATCATCATAACTTCTCTCATCAATTTTCCTAGGCTCAAGGAACTTTGGCAAATCAGTCTTTAATTCTCTGACTTTATTAGCATAGTCAAGTCTGAATCCATTCATATCATTATCACTAAAATTGAGACCGATTCCACTAATGGCATGCTCTGCAAATTTACAAACATACATGCCACAATCAGTGTAATTCTGTTGGTGTGGCAAATCTTTCCTGATAGTCACAGAGAGTTTAGTTTCTAGAATTTCTTCCATATAATCCTTGCATGATTCAAAAAGTGAATTAGGTTTCTGTTTGTAATGAAATGAATCATAAAACTCTATTTCTTTTGATTTTGGATATATTATTGCAAGTGTCCAATGGGCTCCTAAACATAAAGGTACAATAATCAAGTCATGCCCATTAAAATACATCCTATATTCAGCTTTATACCTCATAAATACAGATTTACCTTCTTTCAAATCATTAGACAAATATTGACTTACAACAAACTTATGGTCAGGTAAACTAGCAAAAGTATTGATAACACAAAAAATTATAACTTCATTTAGATATTTCTCAGGAGTTGCTAGTCTCTTTAGATCATACACAGCAATTTTCTGATCTTTTACTGCTGATACAATGGTGTCTGGATCCTTGAGTAATAAATTGTCTAGTGGAATATTTTCATATTTATGAAACTTTTCATGGCTTATATCTTTTTCATATCTAGACTTCTGTCTTCTGAGGGTAAGGCCTCTCTCCAACGCTTTGAATTCACTAAAAAGAAAAAAATAAATGAGTAAGAGCTTAAAAAAGGAAAGCAAAATAAACAAACAAAACAATTGCACTCTTTAAACTTCTAACCAAAATAAGACTTGGAAATAAAAATTATTCATTTATTTAAGACTCAATATTGTAAATATAAATATTCATACAATCTTACAATAATAAATACATTATATACTAAGGTTTCAAAAAAATAAGCAAACCATATAGTATTAAGGTAATCAAAATATAAGATCACCATTAATACAATATCATCATTTATTTCATCAAGAACATTTTGAAAATATACATCAACACTTATAGATTATCAAAGCCATAGCGATTTAAGCACAGCATTTGATTGAACTATTGGATATTGAAATCAAAGTGTTTAAGATCTAATATTCTTGATGATATCAAACAATAGACAAGCTTTGACGAAATATAAGTTAAGCATTGATCTAAGTTTGTACAATAAACAAGTAATAGACAAGCTATGACGAGATATAAGTCCAGCATTGTTCTAATTACTTCACACAATAAACAAATATTAGACAAGCTTAGACGAGATATAAGTCCAGCATTGATCACTTTGTACAATGAATAAATATTAGATAAGCCTTGACAAGTTATAAGTCCAGCATTAACTAATTATTCTGTACAATAAATAAACATTACTATTAGACAAGCTTTGACGAGATATAAGTCAAGCATTGATCCAATTTTCTGTACAGTACTATATACCTGGTATACTAAAAAAAACATACAAGATTCTACCTTGAGCTTAACTAAATGGATAACATTTTCTAAATTGCTTTTGGATATTTTTAATTAAGCTCAAGCTCATATAATTAAAGATATTTCTGTTGAATATAAGAAGCAAGTTGATGTTCCTTAGAATTGAAATCAATCTCATCAGAGGCTAGTATCAGGACCAGATCTTTGATACTTCTCTCAACTCTCCTCTTGACAACTTCTTCATAATTACGATATTCAACAACAACTTTGTTAATACGACCATCAACGTTCGTTTCAACAATCTTACCATATTTGTATTTTATGTTCCTTGTTCTATTTGATTCTTGAACGACAAAAAGAACAACATCATTCACCTCAGGAGGTCTTGCTTCAGTGAAACGTTTGCCAGGAATAAATCTAGGAATAAAGTCACCTAAAAGTTCAATAAGCTTGTCATTAGTAGCAGCAACTTCTTTGATAGCTTTGGCTGGATTGAAATCAACAGTAACAAACTTCTCAGGACTTCTTGCATTGTTTCTACCTAAAATAAATAAGTTAGGAGTGATTAAACCCAACTCTCCCATTGTGTGAGCTTGATCATCCTGATTTGAAGTAATAGGCAAACTGTTAATCATGGTAGCAATATTCAATCCTATAGTTTCCCATTGTAGGTAACTATGTTTCACACCAAGTTCAGCTGCTTTCTCCAAAAATTCCTTCAAGATTTTAATCTTTGATTCTGCTCGTCCCCTTTCATTATGTCCTAGAGGAGTGCTATAATCAAGGATAATGTTCTGTTTAGACCATAAATTCCCAGCTAGATCAGTAAAAGATATCTTTGCATGTTCCAGTGACTTGAAACTAGATTGTGAATCAAGCACTAAATACTTTGGCCATCCATATCTGTTTGCTGATCTGGTTAATGCTAACAGGATTGAATTTACAGTCATGTCTTCTAATGCACCTATTGACGTACATCCTGAAATAAGACATACCTGTATCAAGAAGTAAGCAGGCTTAGTTACTCTTTGCTTGATACTATCATGAGCTTTATACACTCCTGCAATGTCAATCATGGTGGAGAAAAAAGGAATAGCTTTCATCAAAGAATATGCAGATTGATTTCCAGTAAGAGGAAGATAATGTTTCTTCATCAAATATCTGCAACGTGGACAAGTATTCCGAATGAATTTAACCAATTTTCTAATCCTTTCAACATGAATGATCTTTGAAACAAAAGAAACTGTCCTGTCTATTCCACTGTGTGGACAAAGCTCCCAATGAACATACATTACAATAGCATATGTAACTACATCTGATACAAGGAACACTGGTTGATTAAAATCAATTTCATGAATAGGGGTTGAGGTTTCAACTCTGATAGCAGGAAGAGACAATCGACCACCACCATACAAAATGTCATCTTTCTCTGTGTATTCTTTCAATTTAGTGTGATGAGTAATGGATTTTACTTCCTTGGTTCCAATCTTGCATATAGCTGTCCAAGCTAAGAAAAAGTCAAGTGGTGAAACTACAAATTTTGATTGATGATCAGATTTCCTAGAAGTTAGTTTGTTGAAACCTGATGCTTTAAGCTTAGTCTGAACCTTGCAGATTGGACAGTTTGAACAGAATTCAATCTTGTGCTGATTGATATGAACTTTGTGTCTTAGTCTTGATACAAACCTGAAAATAAAAGCTAACTGTAAGAATCCTTTCTTGAATCCATGTTTGATAAAATCAACTGCATAAATTTCATTAACTCCTTCGAGGGCTGAGTTCACATCATCTTTAGCTTTAGTATGCAACAGTATATTTGGGTTTACATCATCTTTAGCTTTATTTTGTATCTGTAAATTTGGGTTCATAGCAAAAATTGCGGGAATATCTTTGGACAAAGAAACTTCAACAGATGAATCACAAGATTCTACATCAGCAAGATCATCTACACAGAAACAATTCATAGCAATAGGTTCTGTATGTTCATCTACTTTTGTAGCAGGAAACTCAGTATGTACTTCTTTCTCCACATCAGCAATATGTTCAGGAGTCATTGAAGCACATACTTCTTGATAAGATCTTATTGGCATTCTTTCAAAAGGTAGTTTCATCCAGGCTCTACCTTCTTGCCATTCAGATCCTTCTTTAACATCATCAAAAGTAGCTGTACCCCTAGTCAGTAAGTCAGCAGGGTTATCATGAGAACTTATCAAGAAAAAACTATCTGCTCCAATAAGACGATGAATCTGGGTCACTCTGGAGTGAACAAACTGCTTAAGCTTTGCTTTTGTATTGCTTATCCAGCAGAGAGAAATGCTTGAGTCAGTCAGGAATATAACAGATGATACTCTACCCTCTAATGCATTACACACCGTAAATGCAGTTTCAGCTCCTAACAAACAACTTATAAGTTCATTTCTAGGAGTATTGAAGTAAGATGACTTACTCCTAGATGTTAGAAGTCTGACATAGTAGCTACCATTTGGAGACTTTGTTCTTGCATAGATACAACAACCAGACATAGTTGAAGCAGCATCAACTGCAACAATCAATTCTATTTTCTCCGGATCAATGGCGTCTTCTGGAATCACACTTCTTGGAATCAATAAACTCATTGATCTAAACATCAGTTTCAGATTTTGTATCCATTTTCTTCTGAATTCACCAGTAACTTCATCATCTAGGTCAGTAACGGGTAACTTGTGAAGGTCAATCTTGTAATTAACTTTCAAAGGCTCCAATATACCTACAATATCAAAGCATTCGAGAACTCGTCCTAACAAGTTCCCCTTAGTAAATTGGATATCCTTTACAAGTAAATCAATGTCTTCTTCGCAACATAACTGAAAAGGATTTGGCTTCTTTTGACCACGACGTTTAACATTAAAATTGATCTCTTGGCATTTGTAACCCATAACATCAGACATGGGCAACCATCTATACCCCCCATAGGAGGTACAAATGCCATCATCAGAACATTTATCAGAAGGATTTTCTTGATTCTTAGTCACTACTTTGATCTTGAATCCTCCATAATCAACCATTTCAAGCAACTGCCTGATCATTTCATCTCTCATCTCCTTAGTATTAGCTCCACCCTTGGAGTCATCCATGTACGTCCATTTCATAATTATTTTGTGAGCAAGTGGATAAACTAATTTCTTTAGATCAGCAGTTTTCCTCAATCCATATGTTGCTTGAGCACTAGCACTCTTAACTCCATACATAAGAGTTAGTTGACACCATATTTGAAAATCTTCTTGAGGATCTAAAGACTCACTAAATAAATAGAGACTAAACTTGTACATATCTGGAGTAAGTTTTAGAGTGTTAAACATCTTTGTGATGTCTGAGACAAAGATGTATTTGTAACATCTCCAACTTATCAGAATCTTGTACAAATTAGTCAAACAATTTGAACCTTTTGCAATTATGTTGTTGAATCCTGAACAAGTCGGATCAACTACTAAACGATGTGGCGTAGAAACCGAATCCGGTTTAGCCACACTTCTCCAGCAAAAGTAGTGTCGAAACTCTGAATCCAGAATTTCATTTCTTACTTGCTCAGGTAGTTCTGACAAAGGAGCTACAAATCCTTTGTTATAGACTTCTTGGTTAAACCTTACAACAGAAGCTCTAGTTTCAGGAGGTTTATTTCTTTGTGTTTTGAGAATAGAGATAGCCATATCTATGTTGTCGTTCTTATCACCCCATTGCTTGCTGAGATAACTAATAGGTTCCTCAGTAAAAGGATACTGGCAGGTAGTAATCTTATTCTCAGGATCAACTTGAACAGAGTTAGAAATCAATACATCTTCAGCAATTTCTTTGATTGATGTGGCTCTCATCTTGTCGCTCTCTTTACATTTTTTGCATATTGCACATTCAGGACATCTGTAATCTACAACACAACCTGCATCTTCTTGCTGTTGATGTTTCTTTTCTAAAACTCTGGAAACTGGTTTGAATTTAAAAATTCTTTCTTTACAGTTATCACAAATAACACAGTTAATACAATCAACATTAACTTTGGGGTCAACATTTAACAAATCAGCTTCTGTTTGTGTAATATCAGTTACATGGGGATCATTGTATAAAGAATTGAAAAATTTGTTAACACAATCATCAACACTTTCATCTTCAGACTCAACTTCAGGAACAGATATACCTTTAAAACCTAATGATTTAGATTCAAATTGCTCTACTATTCTGCATGTTTCTTGAAAGAAAGCAGGCAACTGACCTAGGAAATTGTATGCTTTCTTCACAACTTCAATAGGTCCGGCAAAAATAATATTAGAACCATATATATCCCGCAATGGACTTCTCCATACTTGTAGACCATCCTCAAAGACATACTCACGGGTAGGAAAGATATGAGACTGTTTTATTCCAATTATCATGTGGATTTCTTGTCCCCCAATCTTCTTAGGGAAATCACTTTTAGAATCATTGAAAGAAACTAATGTTCTTTTGACATGATCAATAACATCTGCAAGATCTACTTCAGGTAATTCACTTGAAATCCTCTCAACACCTAGTAATGGAAATGAAAAGAATTCTCCTCTGTCGTTTGGACCAAGGGTCAACTCATACAATGGACAATTAGTATGAACAGTTTGACCACCTGCAACAGTAAAACTTTGACTTTGTTCATCCAATATGGTTAAACTTAATCTCTCAGCTATGTCTTTCTTTATCATCTCTCCAAGAGCACCAGAATCAAATAAAATCTGAACAGGAGTTCCATTCAGATTAACTACCTGTGTTGGATAAACAGAGAGACTAGCTGAATCTTGTCTTGTTTTGAAGTAGACATCTGATTTCGCGACAGTTTTACCTGTATTAATGTCAAAAGCATTTTCATTCTTCCTTGTTGGTTTAGGATTTTCTGGAAAACCAAGTTTGAAAATTTTACCAACAAATAGTAGATCAATATTAGTATCTTTCCTAAATCCAGGTAAGAACTCAGATATAGCACTTTTGATATTAGTATTGGAAGCATTATTGTGCTCTGAACATAATAAGATATTTTTAAGCACATGATTGTTTTTACAGGTTGGACAAATTATACCTGAAGGCAAAGCATTCAAAAGTAAGCAAAATTCATTGTTTTGCTTTACTTTACAAATATACAATAAACAAACTTTGCAAACCTTCTTTGCTACTGCCATTTTTTCTCTTTCTATTGGTTTCATTTCTAAGAAAGATTTACAGCGGCCACTTAAACAGTCTTTGACTTTTCTCTTTACAGTATCATGAGCAATACACGGAGCCCCAAAATATTTCTCTGTTGCAAAAGTTCTACTCTTTTCTCTGTTTGATTCATTGATGGTTGCATCAACATTCATAACTTTAGTTTTCACCAATGGTTGTTTAATTTCCTTTTCAGTATCCTCTTCTAGATATAACTCATTGGTAAATTCTAAATCCTTCAAAGTTGTTTTCATCATATCCATAAGTATTTCGAATGTATTTTGTCCAGACAGAGCTTCTTGATTTCTTCTAGCTGCTTCTTTCACATATTTTTGTGAAAAGGAACGAAACATAAAATCTGGCAGCAATTTTGCAAGATCAGTTATATTGGAATAACTAAAAGCTTCAAGCTTAATCTCAGGATAATCTTTCACATTCATTTCAACTAAGCTCTTCAGCTGTTCAAGAACTTCAACATAAGATTTAACATACTTAATTTTATCATTCCTTGAAGATCTTATATTGACACTTTTAAGCTTCTTGATCTGGTTACGCTTGTGCATATGTAGGATATTAACATTACCATGCTTTCTTATGAGCGCTTCTTTCATAAGTGCATAATTAGTGCGAATATGGCGAACTTCTGCTTTGATACTAACATCCAAGTAATTGGAGAATAGATAAAGTGCTTTATCTTCAGTATTAAATCCACGAGAAATTACTTCATAGTTTGAAAAAAATTCATAAATGTTGGTGCTTTGCTCAGTATGTCCTTTGAAACTGCTTAATTCAAGAGGTTTGCTGTACTTTTGTTCGCTTTGCAAATGCAAACCTCGTTCACACACTAGATTTTCAACTTTCTTAATCCACTTTGTAGCAGAACGAAAAGCTTTTACTGCTTCTAACTTTAGACTATCATTACAGATGATTGGAAGTTTTTCACTCTTCCGTTCTAAGTCAGCTTTAAGCTCTTTCAGCCTAGCACAATCTCTTTTTTCTAAAGCAGTCAACTCCACGTCAGCTAAATCCTCACTAATCTTCTTAGATACAATTAAATGTATTGCTTGAAGATCTTCAACAAGAGATATCTCCTCAATCATATTAGTTTGAGGTTCTACAAATCGCCAAGTTTCTTCATCTTCAATTGTAGTAGAATAATCAGACAACACTTTACTGGCTACTACATCTGAAAATCTTACCGTATTGCCATTCCTTAATGGCGTTGATGCTTGATTACTAAGATCCAACTCCTTTTGGTCTTCTGATCTTGGTACAAAGCTTTGACTGTAGGTTTCACTGTTATTTCTATCTGATTGCTTTGCAAAGTTGGGAGTGCCCATTGGAAGAAGATTCTCCAAGTTGTATTCTTCCTTCTTGGTTCCATTGTCGGTATCTTCTTCATCTATAGCTTCCTCAGCTTCCTCAGCATCCTCAGCCATCTTTTTCACCAACTCATCATATCCATTCAAAGTAATCAAATATAAACCTTTCAAAGCATGGTACTCTTCTTCTAATCTAAGAATATTGTTCTGCTCTTCATCATTGGCTAATCCTTCTAGCAGTCCTACAAATCTTTGCTGTGTTGCAATATTATCAATCAACATCATTAACTCACCTTTTCTTACAAACAAAGTTTTCTTATCCAAAATTTCATTCTCTTTCAGGTTCAACCTTTCACGTTTGGCCTGAAATCTTTTGATAGAAAAATTCAAATACTTATAAAAATTTTCACTATTTTCATCATATTTCTTCTGTAAAAACTCAAAATCTATTTCACAAACACCTGTATAGTTTAATAATTCTTTAGAATTATCCAATCCTGCTGGATTTAGAATAATTGAAGATATATCTAATCTGGCTTGTGCCATTTTAGTCAATTTTATTTAAATTCAATCTATCTATGTCATAAGGTTTTTAACTTGGCTAATTCATTTGCAGTAATTAAGTAAATCTATTTGAACTTACAACATAGCTTTAAAAAAATAGTATAAACAGAATTACTGCTCTATAATTTCAAATTGTTCAATGTTTTGGATAAAAACCCTAATTAGCCGATGTTATCACCTTTGAACATATACATGAATTTAAACAAAATAAAAACAATATCTTCTAAAGAATTAATTTATTGACAATTAACATTAGTTAAACAGATTTAAACAAAATATTTAAGAAATATATCAAAATATAGGTAGATTGAGGTAGGTATTGGTAGGTAATAAGGAAATTCTCTGATTTATCTCTGTCAACAGTGTTGAACTAAAAAAATTACACTTTTTTAAAACACCTTCATAGATTCAATAATATTAGATTGATTTTTTTACTGATAGCTTTTAACTAATAACTATCTATTTTGATTTTAATATTTTCTTAGACTTGTATTATATAAGGTTTATAGAACACTTAAGAAATATTAAACAAACTAGAAACTCAAAAAAATCAATGAAATAATAAAAAGAACTCTTTAGAAAAATGTATAAGAATTTATAAGAAAAAACTTACCAATTTGTTGAAAAATCAGGGTTTTGATCTAAATATTTACTCTACTGTGGATCACTGCCAAATTTATATGCCATCACTAAGAATTATCTCAATAGGCCTAGATTATCAAAAATTATAACATAAAAATAGCAGTAAAATAAAAGTTACAAACTATTGGTCAATGTTCCTTCAACAATTTCATAACATCTCCAATTACAAAACAGTAATAAAAGAAAACATGAAAATATTTACAAAACATTGACAAATAAAAAATAACCACAACTTTTACTGCTATTTGAGTAAGATCATAACAAAAAAAAATAACAGTAAAATAAAATTTACAAATTATTGGTCAATACTCCTTCAACAACCTCATATTTTCCTCAATTACAAGACAGACTGAGCAGACCGTCAATTAGTAATAAAAGAAAACATGAAAATATCTACAAAATATTGATCAATAAAAAATAACTATAACTTTACTGCTATTCAAGCACTAAAAAATGTTCTTTTGACTAAAAAATAACACGTTTCAAACCTTCTCTGGAGGAGTACAGAATCTTACTGACTTCTAGTTTGTTTTTTTACCTCTTTTATAACCCTTTAATGACGAAAAACCGGTTTGAGTACAAAAATGCTTTAAAATACTTAAAAATTTACTTTTACTTTTATTGTAACATACACGTTTTTCTGATTATTTTAGTAAAAAAACGATTTTTTTAATAAAAATTAGACATTAGACAAAATAGATATAGACTAGTATGCAATAAAAAATAGAATTCAATTCATCACAAATTCTCTAAAACAATAACATAGCCCCTACATAGCCTCTCCATCGCCCCTTAATAGCCCCTTACCTTAATTTATATAACATAGCCTCTACATAGCCTCTCCATCGCCCCTTAATAGCCCCTTACCTTAATTTATATAACATAGCCCTACATAGCCTCTCCATCGCCCCTTAATAGCCCCTTACCTTAATTTATATAGCATAGCCCCTACATAGCCTCTCCATCGCCCCTTAATAGCCTCTTACCTTAATTTATATAATCCTTACCTTAATATATATAACATAGCCCCTACATAGCCTCTCCATCGCCCCTAAATAGCCCCTTACCCTAATTTATATAACATAGCCCCTACATAGCCTCTCCATCGCCCCTTAATAGCTCCTTACCTTAATTTATATAACATAGCCCCTACATAGCCTCTCCATCGCCCCTTAATAGCCCCTTACCTTAATTTATATAACATAGCCCTACATAGCCTCTCCATCGCCCCTTAATAGCTCCTTACCTTAATTTATATAACATAGCCCCTACATAGCCTCTCCATCGCCCCTTAATAGCCTCTTACCTTAATTTATATAATCCTTACCTTAATATATATAACATAGCCCCTACATAGCCTCTCCATCGCCCCTAAATAGCCCCTTACCCTAATTTATATAACATAGCCCCTACATAGCCTCTCCATCGCCCCTTAATAGCCCCTTACCTTAATTTATATAACATAGCCTCTACATAGCCTCTCCATCGCACCTTAATAGCCCCTTACCTTAATTTATATAACATAGCCCTACATAGCCTCTCCATCGCCCCTTAATAGCCCCTTACCTTAATTTATATAGCATAGCCCCTACATAGCCTCTCCATCGCCCCTTAATAGCCTCTTACCTTAATTTATATAATCCTTACCTTAATATATATAACATAGCCCCTACATAGCCTCTCCATCGCCCCTGAATAGCCCCTTACCCTAATTTATATAACATAGCCCCTACATAGCCTCTCCATCGCCCCTTAATAGCTCCTTACCTTAATTTATATAACATAGCCCCTACATAGCCTCTCCATCGCCCCTTAATAGCCCCTTACCTTAATTTATATAACATAGCCTCTACATAGCCTCTCCATCGCCCCTTAATAGCCCCTTACCTTAATTTATATAACATAGCCCTACATAGCCTCTCCATCGCCCCTTAATAGCCCCTTACCTTAATTTATATAGCATAGCCCCTACATAGCCTCTCCATCGCCCCTTAATAGCCTCTTACCTTAATTTATATAATCCTTACCTTAATATATATAACATAGCCCCTACATAGCCTCTCCATCGCCCCTGAATAGCCCCTTACCCTAATTTATATAACATAGCCCCTACATAGCCTCTCCATCGCCCCTTAATAGCTCCTTACCTTAATTTATATAACATAGCCCCTACATAGCCTCTCCATCGCCCCTTAATAGCCCCTTACCTTAATTTATATAACATAGCCTCTACATAGCCTCTCCATCGCCCCTTAATAGCCCCTTACCTTAATTTATATAACATAGCCCTACATAGCCTCTCCATCGCCCCTTAATAGCCCCTTACCTTAATTTATATAGCATAGCCCCTACATAGCCTCTCCATCGCCCCTTAATAGCCTCTTACCTTAATTTATATAATCCTTACCTTAATATATATAACATAGCCCCTACATAGCCTCTCCATCGCCCCTAAATAGCCCCTTACCCTAATTTATATAACATAGCCCCTACATAGCCTCTCCATCGCCCCTTAATAGCTCCTTACCTTAATTTATATAACATAGCCCCTACATAGCCTCTCCATCGCCCCTTAATAGCCCCTTACCTTAATTTATATAACATAGCCCTACATAGCCTCTCCATCGCCCCTTAATAGCTCCTTACCTTAATTTATATAACATAGCCCCTACATAGCCTCTCCATCGCCCCTTAATAGCCTCTTACCTTAATTTATATAATCCTTACCTTAATATATATAACATAGCCCCTACATAGCCTCTCCATCGCCCCTAAATAGCCCCTTACCCTAATTTATATAACATAGCCCCTACATAGCCTCTCCATCGCCCCTTAATAGCCCCTTACCTTAATTTATATAACATAGCCTCTACATAGCCTCTCCATCGCACCTTAATAGCCCCTTACCTTAATTTATATACATAGCCCTACATAGCCTCTCCATCGCCCCTTAATAGCCCCTTACCTTAATTTATATAGCATAGCCCCTACATAGCCTCTCCATCGCCCCTTAATAGCCTCTTACCTTAATTTATATAATCCTTACCTTAATATATATAACATAGCCCCTACATAGCCTCTCCATCGCCCCTAAATAGCCCCTTACCCTAATTTATATAACATAGCCCCTACATAGCCTCTCCATCGCCCCTTAATAGCTCCTTACCTTAATTTATATAACATAGCCCCTACATAGCCTCTCCATCGCCCCTTAATAGCCCCTTACCTTAATTTATATAACATAGCCCTACATAGCCTCTCCATCGCCCCTTAATAGCTCCTTACCTTAATTTATATAACATAGCCCCTACATAGCCTCTCCATCGCCCCTTAATAGCCTCTTACCTTAATTTATATAATCCTTACCTTAATATATATAACATAGCCCCTACATAGCCTCTCCATCGCCCCTAAATAGCCCCTTACCCTAATTTATATAACATAGCCCCTACATAGCCTCTCCATCGCCCCTTAATAGCCCCTTACCTTAATTTATATAACATAGCCTCTACATAGCCTCTCCATCGCACCTTAATAGCCCCTTACCTTAATTTATATAACATAGCCCTACATAGCCTCTCCATCGCCCCTTAATAGCCCCTTACCTTAATTTATATAGCATAGCCCCTACATAGCCTCTCCATCGCCCCTTAATAGCCTCTTACCTTAATTTATATAATCCTTACCTTAATATATATAACATAGCCCCTACATAGCCTCTCCATCGCCCCTGAATAGCCCCTTACCCTAATTTATATAACATAGCCCCTACATAGCCTCTCCATCGCCCCTTAATAGCTCCTTACCTTAATTTATATAACATAGCCCCTACATAGCCTCTCCATCGCCCCTTAATAGCCCCTTACCTTAATTTATATAACATAGCCTCTACATAGCCTCTCCATCGCCCCTTAATAGCCCCTTACCTTAATTTATATAACATAGCCCTACATAGCCTCTCCATCGCCCCTTAATAGCCCCTTACCTTAATTTATATAGCATAGCCCCTACATAGCCTCTCCATCGCCCCTTAATAGCCTCTTACCTTAATTTATATAATCCTTACCTTAATATATATAACATAGCCCCTACATAGCCTCTCCATCGCCCCTGAATAGCCCCTTACCCTAATTTATATAACATAGCCCCTACATAGCCTCTCCATCGCCCCTTAATAGCTCCTTACCTTAATTTATATAACATAGCCCCTACATAGCCTCTCCATCGCCCCTTAATAGCCCCTTACCTTAATTTATATAACATAGCCTCTACATAGCCTCTCCATCGCCCCTTAATAGCCCCTTACCTTAATTTATATAACATAGCCCTACATAGCCTCTCCATCGCCCCTTAATAGCCCCTTACCTTAATTTATATAGCATAGCCCCTACATAGCCTCTCCATCGCCCCTTAATAGCCTCTTACCTTAATTTGTATAATCCTTACCTTAATATATATAACATAGCCCCTACATAGCCTCTCCATCGCCCCTAAATAGCCCCTTACCCTAATTTATATAACATAGCCCCTACATAGCCTCTCCATCGCCCCTTAATAGCCTCTTACCTTAATTTATATAACATAGGCCCTACAAAGCATCTCCATCGCCCCTTAATAGCCCCTTACCTTAATTATATAACATAGCCCCTACATAGCCTCTCCATCGCCCCTTAATAGCCTCTTACCTTAATTTATATAACATAGCCCCTTCATAGCCTCTTCATCGCCCCTTACCTTAATTTATATAACATAGGCCCTTTATGGCTCCTGTACAGCCTCTGTAATTGTATTGCCCCTTCATTATAGAAGGTAGGGCATTAAGGTAAGGAAGGAATGTGACCCTCTACAGTTTTAAATTTAAGTTTTAAAAGGATGACAAGGATGACAACATTTATAAAAGCAAAGCTCTGAAACGGTAGAAAAAAGTTTAAAGGAAGCCTGCAAGAAATACCACGCTTTAACTGCTGAAAGACTGCCACAAGTAGACCAAATACCCCAAATTTGAAGCCTTCAGCTTCTATAACAAAAAAGTTCTAGGCATTTTAAAATGACATTTTATGTACAATGGAAATTTTGAAAGAATTGCAATGCTCATGTTGAAAACTTTAAAATTAAACTACGTGGCCTAGAAACAAAATTATAAGCTTATTTTTTTTGTCATAAATTTAGGTTTCCAGTAACTAATTATATTTTTACAATAAAAATACCCATTTTTATAGTCAAAATCATTAAAAAAAAATAAGTTTTACTTGCGTTGTACCGAATGTACTGTAGCCAATCAGAAGGCTGAATCAGCTTAACAACCAATCACAGCTAAGCTTGTATTAGTTTACCCCTTTGTTTCCGCTATGATTTTCGTTTAAAAATGCAATTTAAATCGATTTTTTTTCATAGATTTTGACTATGAAATGTGGTGTTTTTATTGTAAAAATGTAATCAGTTACAGGCAATCTAAGTTTCTGACAAAGATAAGGTTATAATTTTATGTCTAGGCAACGTAATTTAATATTGTTTTTTCTTTTATGAGCATTGGAAATCTTTCAAAAATTCCATTGTACATAAAATGCTATTTTGAAATGCCTAGAACTTTTTTGTTATTGAAGCTGAAGGCTTATAATTTGGGGTATTGGGTCTTCTTGTGGCAGTCTTTTAGCAGTTAAAGCGTGTTATTTCTTGCAGGCGTCCTTTAATGAACATTAATAATGTAGAGTGTCAGAACTGAATAGTCAGAACATAAATTTAAAATTCGAAACAAAATTGTAAGTAAATTTATTGAGAAATTGCTTACATGCAGGAAAATGCTTAAGGACGTACTCACATTTTTTGGACTTGATTATAGATATGATTCGCTTATAACATTCTATTTTGTTGTCCTAGGAATCAGTATCCCAGAAATCAGATTAATCGGATAATTTTGATACATAAAAATTTGTTGTAAGTTAATAATTAGTATGCTTAAAATGGACGTATGGATATTCTGATAATGATTATAGACTTTCTAAATCGTACCTTTCTACTACAGGAATCACATGCCTAAATTAACGAAAATAGCTAACCGTTACGGACGTACGGACTGATCCTTAATATAGAAAAGCTTTGCTTTTAAAAAGTTAAAAAGATTTTTTGAGGGGATGGGGTAATATTTTTCTTGGGGTGAATTTTCTGGGAGGGTGGAGATACCCTCCCTCGAAATAATTATAAACCCTCTATGAACTTAAAAGAAGCTTCACTGTAAAGGAGAACCATATAGGTTCAGCGGTTAGCTTTTCTACAGACAAAAAAAAGATTACTACTTTATATAATAGGTTATGAAAAAGGAAAAAAAAGCAAGATAACAAGGATAACAACATTCACAAAAGCAAAGCTCTAAAATCAGGAGGTCAAACATAAATTTTGTTAAAATTAGCGTAAATCTATAATACAAAGTAGAATGATGTCTGTCCATCCGTCTGTCTGTCTGTCCGTCTGTCTGTCCGTCTGTCTGTCCGTCTGTCTGTCCGTCTGTCTGTCCGTCTGTCTGTCCGTCTGTCAGTCCCTTAAGATCTCGGTAACCACTGGACCGATTATATTCTACTATTCAGGGAATATACCTACTGGTCCTGTGGTGGTTTTAGGCTATTTTCTTGGGGGGTGGGATACCCCCAACCCCCCCAAAAACAAAAAAATCCCCCCCTATTTTTTTTTTTGCTGAAGATTTTCTTGGTCCTATTACGAATTTCGCCAAAAAAAAATTTTATCACCTCTTGGGGCAAAGCCCCTGAGGCTAGGGGCGAATCTGCTAGTATAGAATATAGTAAAAGGGCATAATTTTATTTTTAGTATTTGATTATAATACTAAACCTTGTTGTCCTAAGAAACATTACTCCAAAACCCAGATGAATGGGACAATGATATTATACAAAAAAATGGACGTACATACTTTCTAGTAATGAATATAGTATTGTACCCAACTGTTATAGAAATCATTCTGCAAAGTTTGAAATCGATAGGATATTTATAACATGTCTAAATTAAAGAAAATGTCGTCTAACCGTTTGGACGTACGGACAAACCAATCCTTACTATAGAAAAGTTTCGCATTTAAAAAGGAAAATTATAATGAAAATATAATGAATTAATAAAATAAATATAAATAATATAATAACATAATGAAATAAAGAAAAAAAATAAACTAAGAGAATGAAATTTTTTAGTTAAATAGAAATTTGAATAAGGATGATATAATGGACAAACAGACAAAGTAAGTTATAGAGCAGACTTTAAGAGAATATGCTATTACTCAAAGATTATCACGAAACCTAAGTCTTTTGAAGCATAATTGAGAGACAGACAAAATAATTTATAGACTGGATATACATATGTCATGGGAATATTCACTAAAAATCTCAACAGTCTATCTTTAACAATAGCAGAGAAAACCACATGCTTAACTTAATGAGAAGAGCAATGACGAAAGGACTAGCCCTAATTGTAGAAAAGTCTCTCTTTTAACAAAAAAAGTATTTTTTTTGGTCTGAAGCTTAAAAATTTCATAAACTGACTAAATTCTCCATTTAAGGGAAGCTTCACATAGGTCATGGGATGGTTTTTTGCTTTTTCATTTTCAGATTTAAGCCCCTAATTGGTTTAGGCTATTTTTCTGCCTCCTTACATTAAAAAGAGCGCAGCTGCAAGTGAATAAGAAAAGAGAAATATAAAAGAAGAATACATATTATCCTATTATATAAAGTAGTAAAACATAAACAAACGTTGGAGTGGACAAACCTAGGAATGGGACAATCGTCGGAGTGGACATTGCTTATGTAAAACGCAGGAGTGTCTTTTATTTTATTTATAAGATAAAAATCTTTCAAAACAAAAAAAAATCTTGAATATCTTTTCTCACAGACTGAAATTTTAAAATCAGTCTAACAGTTTTCCAAAGTAGGTAAGTTCTATCGAAAGGCAAAGGTTTGAAACAGATAGAACATTTCATTAAACTAAAACATATTTTTTTCTCACATTGTTTACAACTGTCAAATATGTTTTTTTATATGCCTAACCCCTGCAGGGGGCTTATTTGTATATTTATATCTTAACCTAACCTAACCTGTGTAGAAATAACTAAACAAATGTTGTTGAAACCTAATTTTTAAGATATTATAGACACTTCTGCGTTTTACTTATATAATGTCCACTCCGACATTTGTCCGAAATATCCTGTGTTTGTCCACGTTAGTAAGGCTTTCTGTTCTGAAACTTAAGATCTCAATAACTACTAAACAGATTGGGCTTTCTATTTCAGGTAAGCTTAATATTTGTCTTGTAATGGCTTTAGGCTATTTTATTTTAAGTCGAGGGATGGTTTTAGGCTATTCTATTTTAAGTCCTGGGAAGGCTTTAGGCTTTTATTCATTCCCCTTTGAATACAGAGCCAATAGATGCTGGGGGCGTAGCCGCTAGTCGATATACAAAGTTTTTTTTTGTCTGTAGCAAAGGATCTCGTTTGCTGCTAAACCGATATGATGTATGTCTGTCTGTCTATACCGTAGGATCTTGCTAACCGCTGAGTACTGAGATGATTTTAAGATAGTTTATTTTTTTTCCTTATAATAAAATAACAGGATATTTGTCCATAAAAAGCGAAGCAATATCTTAATTTTTGTTGTTGGAACTGTTATTCAGTTGATTATACCAAGGATCTAAAGGAATAAGACAATGGCCGATAAATTTTTATCCATCCCTAATAACGATACACAAAATTGCAACACTACAACCAAAATATGACAAAAGTCCCCAAAGTTTTGAGCCAACGAATAAGAAAACTTCATTATAAAACTTTGGAGACTATTGTAAAAATTGCCTAATGTTTCCTTTATCCCTGAGATTATACAGACTATCCTTAAACTAATATTTACATTAAAGTAACAGGATGTTTATCAGTATCAACTGAACCGATATGCTTCTCCTTTACATTGAAGCTTATTTTACTCGCAGGAAAAGTTTTCATTTTGGGGAGGGGACTAACACTTTCAGCCCCCGGAAGGTATCACTTCCCTTAAATTCTTAACCTTCCCCCTCCCCCCCCTCTCCACCACATCTATTCATTAAAGTACTCCTAGGGTCATCTATGGGATTAGCCGTTAGTGACTTAAAAATAATTCAAGTGCAATGATATATTTACCAAATTAATACGATAATTTTGTATACATTTTTTATGAAAAAAAATTATTTTGCCAAAGGCAGCCAAAAAATAAGCAGCAAATATTTCAAAAATGCTCTGATAATCAGAGATCTACAGGGATAAGACGATTGTCGATAAAATGATATATATACATATATACAGTGTGTTTTTTTATGAGAACTTTTTTGAAAGCAATTTTACCTTACTTATAGTTATTAGAATTTAATGATTAATGGCTTATTCTCTTCTTTTTTATAACCTTTAATAGAAAAGCAAAAAATATTTCAGTTTTTATTCAAAAAGTACAGTAAATTAAAAAATTTAAAACTTAGGTGTCAACATCTAAAAATGGTTTTAGTGCATTTTTCTTATAATCTACCTTTGCAAGAATGGCTGCAAAACGCTTCAAAGTTGAGATATTGAGCTAAAAATTTATATAGATACTACTTGTGACATGTACTAGAACATTTTGAAATTTGAAGGCCATATCTCAACCAGGGAGGGAATACTGGCCCCCCAATGTACTCCCTCCATTCTTGGAAAGGGTAGAAGATTTGAGCATAAGAAAAATGCGCTAAAACCATTTCTCGTATTCATTTGAATCCGGTGGATAGGAACCGGTTCTCATCCATACGAAAAAACTATGTCTAGCATCGTATTATATCCAGCTTTCTACGAATATAGATATGTACAATCATAAGATTAAACCCAGTTTTTTTAGCCGGTGCCTTCTGCACCTCGGGGCTAAAAAAACTAGTTTTAATCTCATAATTGTACTTTCTATATCCGCGGAAAGCCGTTTATAATACGATGCGAGAAATAACTATTTTAGATGTTGACACCCATGTTTTGAAATTTTGAATTTACTGTACTTTTTAAATAAAAACTGAAATATTTTTTTGCTTTTCTGTTAATGGTTATAAAAAACGAAGAGAATAAGCCATTAATCATTAAATTCTGATAACTATAAGTAGGGTAAAATTGCTTTCAAAAATGCTCTCATAAAAAAACACTGTATATATATGTATGTTTATATATTAATTATTCCCATTGATGATTCACAAAATTACCCCTTCTTTAGTTTAGAATTAGTGGTTGAAACATTTAGACACTCAACTTAATGAACTAAACAATCACAAAACAATAAAAAGTCCCCAAGGTTGTTAATCTAACGAATAAGAAAACGGTATTATAAAACTTTGGAGACTAGACAGCACTCTTGGATAAGCCAACTTATAACACTTTGGGAACTATCCTAATCCTCCCTGGCGAAATGACAATGAGATTTTTTGGTAAATTTGTGGCAAACTTTATTCTTAATAAATTAGCACTTGGCAAAATTATACTGGAGAGATATTTCATTGAAGAATAAATTTTTTTTTTGCCCAAACTTTTCGTCAGCCAATAATAACAGATAAGTTAAACATTGTAAAAATAATATAGTAACTTAACTCGAGTTGTCAACGGCAGAAATTAGGTCCTGAGATGGTTTTAGGCCTGGAAAGGTTTATAACAATTTTATCTGTATTTCTTAAAATAAATTAACAGAATCTTTGTCTGTATGTATGAATGTCTGTCTGTACCGAAGGATCTTGCTAACCGCTGAACCAATATGGTTCTCCTTTACAGTGAAGATTCCTATAGGTCCTGAGATCGTTCTCCTTAATAGGGTAGCTTCTCATAGGTCCTGGGGAGGTTAATAACTATTTTATTTTAATCCTTATAATAAAGTAACAGGATCTTTGTCTGTATGTATGTCTGTCTGTACCTTGCTAACCACTAAACCGACATGGTTCTCCTTTACAGTGAAGCTTCCTATGGGTAATGAGATGGCTTTAGGCCATTTTATTTTTAATCCTTATAAAAAGTAACAGGATCATTGTCTGTATGTATCAAAGAAGATCGCTAACTGCAGAACCAATATGGTTCTCCTTTATAGGGTAGCTTCCAATAGATCCTGGGAAGGTGTATAACTGTTTTGAAGGAGGATATAAGGGGCTATTAAGGGGCGATGGAGAGGCTATGTAGAGGCTATGTTATATAAATTAAGGTAAGGGGCTTTTAAGTGGCGATGGAGGGCTATTAAGGGGCGATGGAGAGGCTATGTTATATAAATTAAGGTAAGGAGCTATTAAGGGGCGATGGAGAGGCTATGTAGCGGCTATGTTATATAAATTGGCTATTAAGGGGCGATGGAGAGGCTATATAGGGGCTATTTTATATAAATTAAGGTAAAGGACTATTAAGGGGCGATGGAGAGGCTATGTAGGGGCTATGTTATATAAATTAAGGTAAGGGGCTATTAAGGGGCGATGGAGAGGCTATTTAGGGGCTATGTTATATAAAATCGGGTAAGGGGCTATTAAGGGGCGATGGGGAGGCTATGTAGGAGCTATGTTATATAATTAAGGTAAGGGGATATTAAGGGGCGATGGAGAGGCTATGTAGGGGCTATGTTACATAATTAAGGTAAGAGGCTATTATGGGGCGATGGAGAGGCTATGTAGAGGCTATGTTATATAAATTAAGGTAAGGGGCTATTAAGGGGCGATGGAGAGGCTATGTAGGGGCTATGTTATATAAATTAGGGTAAGGGGCTATTTAGGGGCGATGGAGAGGCTATGTAGGGGCTATGTTAAATATATTAAGGTAAGGATTATATAAATTAAGGTAAGAGGCTATTAAGGGGCGATGGAGAGGCTATGTAGGGGCTATGTTATATAAATTAAGGTAAGGAGCTATTAAGGGGCGATGGAGAGGCTATGTAGGGCTATGTTATATAAATTAAGGTAAGGGGCTATTAAGGGGCGATGGAGAGGCTATGTAGGGGCTATGTTATATAAATTAAGGTAAGGAGCTATTAAGGGGCGATGGAGAGGCTATGTAGGGGCTATGTTATATAAATTAGGGTAAGGGGCTATTTAGGGGCGATGGAGAGGCTATGTAGGGGCTATGTTATATATATTAAGGTAAGGATTATATAAATTAAGGTAAGAGGCTATTAAGGGGCGATGGAGAGGCTATGTAGGGGCTATGCTATATAAATTAAGGTAAGGGGCTATTAAGGGGCGATGGAGAGGCTATGTAGGGCTATGTTATATAAATTAAGGTAAGGGGCTATTAAGGGGCGATGGAGAGGCTATGTAGAGGCTATGTTATATAAATTAAGGTAAGGGGCTATTAAGGGGCGATGGAGAGGCTATGTAGGGGCTATGTTATATAAATTAGGGTAAGGGGCTATTTAGGGGCGATGGAGAGGCTATGTAGGGGCTATGTTATATATATTAAGGTAAGGATTATATAAATTAAGGTAAGAGGCTATTAAGGGGCGATGGAGAGGCTATGTAGGGGCTATGTTATATAAATTAAGGTAAGGAGCTATTAAGGGGCGATGGAGAGGCTATGTAGGGCTATGTTATATAAATTAAGGTAAGGGGCTATTAAGGGGCGATGGAGAGGCTATGTAGGGGCTATGTTATATAAATTAAGGTAAGGAGCTATTAAGGGGCGATGGAGAGGCTATGTAGGGGCTATGTTATATAAATTAGGGTAAGGGGCTATTTAGGGGCGATGGAGAGGCTATGTAGGGGCTATGTTATATATATTAAGGTAAGGATTATATAAATTAAGGTAAGAGGCTATTAAGGGGCGATGGAGAGGCTATGTAAGGGCTATGCTATATAAATTAAGGTAAGGGGCTATTAAGGGGCGATGGAGAGGCTATGTAGGGCTATGTTATATAAATTAAGGTAAGGGGCTATTAAGGGGCGATGGAGAGGCTATGTAGAGGCTATGTTATATAAATTAAGGTAAGGGGCTATTAAGGGGCGATGGAGAGGCTATGTAGGGGCTATGTTATATAAATTAAGGTAAGGAGCTATTAAGGGGCGATGGAGAGGCTATGTAGGGGCTATGTTATATAAATTAGGGTAAGGGGCTATTCAGGGGCGATGGAGAGGCTATGTAGGGGCTATGCTATATAAATTAAGGTAAGGGGCTATTAAGGGGCGATGGAGAGGCTATGTAGGGCTATGTTATATAAATTAAGGTAAGGGGCTATTAAGGGGCGATGGAGAGGCTATGTAGGGGCTATGTTATATAAATTAAGGTAAGGAGCTATTAAGGGGCGATGGAGAGGCTATGTAGGGGCTATGTTATATAAATTAGGGTAAGGGGCTATTTAGGGGCGATGGAGAGGCTATGTAGGGGCTATGTTATATATATTAAGGTAAGGATTATATAAATTAAGGTAAGAGGCTATTAAGGGGCGATGGAGAGGCTATGTAGGGGCTATGCTATATAAATTAAGGTAAGGGGCTATTAAGGGGCGATGGAGAGGCTATGTAGGGCTATGTTATATAAATTAAGGTAAGGGGCTATTAAGGGGCGATGGAGAGGCTATGTAGGGGCTATGTTATATAAATTAAGGTAAGGAGCTATTAAGGGGCGATGGAGAGGCTATGTAGGGGCTATGTTATATAAATTAGGGTAAGGGGCTATTTAGGGGCGATGGAGAGGCTATGTAGGGGCTATGTTATATATATTAAGGTAAGGATTATATAAATTAAGGTAAGAGGCTATTAAGGGGCGATGGAGAGGCTATGTAGGGGCTATGCTATATAAATTAAGGTAAGGGGCTATTAAGGGGCGATGGAGAGGCTATGTAGGGCTATGTTATATAAATTAAGGTAAGGGGCTATTAAGGGGCGATGGAGAGGCTATGTAGAGGCTATGTTATATAAATTAAGGTAAGGGGCTATTAAGGGGCGATGGAGAGGCTATGTAGGGGCTATGTTATATAAATTAGGGTAAGGGGCTATTTAGGGGCGATGGAGAGGCTATGTAGGGGCTATGTTATATATATTAAGGTAAGGATTATATAAATTAAGGTAAGAGGCTATTAAGGGGCGATGGAGAGGCTATGTAAGGGCTATGCTATATAAATTAAGGTAAGGGGCTATTAAGGGGCGATGGAGAGGCTATGTAGGGCTATGTTATATAAATTAAGGTAAGGGGCTATTAAGGGGCGATGGAGAGGCTATGTAGGGGCTATGTTATATAAATTAAGGTAAGGAGCTATTAAGGGGCGATGGAGAGGCTATGTAGGGGCTATGTTATATAAATTAGGGTAAGGGGCTATTTAGGGGCGATGGAGAGGCTATGTAGGGGCTATGTTATATATATTAAGGTAAGGATTATATAAATTAAGGTAAGAGGCTATTAAGGGGCGATGGAGAGGCTATGTAGGGGCTATGCTATATAAATTAAGGTAAGGGGCTATTAAGGGGCGATGGAGAGGCTATGTAGGGCTATGTTATATAAATTAAGGTAAGGGGCTATTAAGGGGCGATGGAGAGGCTATGTAGAGGCTATGTTATATAAATTAAGGTAAGGGGCTATTAAGGGGCGATGGAGAGGCTATGTAGGGGCTATGTTATATAAATTAAGGTAAGGAGCTATTAAGGGGCGATGGAGAGGCTATGTAGGGGCTATGTTATATAAATTAAGGTAAGGGGCGATGGAGAGGCTATGTAGGGGCTATGTTATATAAATTAAGGTAATGGGCTTTTAAGGGGCGATGGAGAGGCTATGTAGGAGCTATGTTATATAAATTAAGGTAAGGGACTATTAAGGGGCAATGGAGAGGCTATGTAGGAGCTTTGTTATATAAATAAAGGTAAGGGGCTATTAGGGGCGATGGAGAGGCTATGTAGGGGCTTTGTTATATAAATTAAGATAAGGGGCTATTAAGGGGCGATGGAGAGGCTATGTAGGGGCTATGTTATAAAAATTAAGGTAAGGAGCTATTAAGGGGCGATGGAGAGGCTATGTAGGGGCTTTTTTTATATAAATTAAGGTAAGGGGCTATTAAGGGGCGATGGGGCGATGGAGGAGCGATGGAGGAGAGATGTAGGGGCCATCAAAGTACAATGTAATATAAATTTGTGGAAGGAGCGATGAAGGGGCGATGTAGGAGCGATGGAGGAGCGATGGAGGAGCGATGTAGCAGCGATGTAGGGGCCATCAAGTTGCAATGTTATATAAATTTGGAGAAGGAGCGATGAAGGGGCGATGGAGGAGCGATGTAGGAGCGATGTAGGGGCCATCAAGTTGCAATGTAATATAAATTTGGAGAAGGAGCGATGAAGGGGCGATGTAGGAGCGATGAAGGAGCGATGTAGGAGCGATGTAGGGGCCATCACAGTACAATGTAATATAAATTTGAAGAAGGAGCGATGAAGGGGCGATGTAGGAGCGATGGAGGGGCGATGTAGGGGCCATCAAAGTACAATGTAATATAAATTTGAAGAAGGAGCGATGAAGGGGTGATGTAGGAGCGATGGAGGGGCGATGTAGGGGCCATCAAAGTACAATGTAATATAAATTTGGAGAAGGAGCGATGGAGGAGCGATGAAGGGGCGATGTAGGAGCGATGTAGGGGCCATCAAGGGACTAAGATATATATAATAGTGAAGGGGCCATGAAGAGGCGATATTTAATTAAATAGCCCCTTGGGATAAGAGGACATATCATCTCCTCTTTAGAAGGGGCGATAAAGGAGCGATAAAGGATCATTTAATCGCCTCTTAGGGCAAGGGGCTATCAAATCGCTCCTTTCAAGGAGTCATAACATCGCCTCTTGTTATAAGGGGCTATTAAATCGCTCCTTTCAAGGAGCCAATACATCGCCCCTTGTCATAAGAGGCGATCAATTAAAATCATCGCCCCATATGGAGCGATGTCATGGAAAGGACTATACCCAAAAATAATGTACAATCATAAGATTAAAACCATTTTTTTTTTGCTTTTGCTTCGGCACCCTCCTTCTATATCCGCGGAAAGCTGTTTATAATACGATGAAAGAAATAACTATTCTTCAATTGACTATTTTTAAGTAAAGTCCTAATTTTTTCGCATGTCCTTTGAGAATCTGCTAAAATACCGATATATGATGCTAGTTTTTTCTCATTTATTAGCCATGATAATTATGAATATTGGTATCCTTGTTCTTTACCTAAATTATTTGAATAAATTAATTTTGGTGATATGGATTGAACATTTTAAGTTAATGAAAAGATTAGTTCAATGTCTAAATGACTCTTGTGAATAAGACATTAAAGGTATATAAATTGGTACTTAAACTTATCAAAAGCAAATTTTAATTTTCACAACCTAGAAAATTTTATATTTTAAAATATTTATACATGTTCTTTTTTCAGTTCACAATAAGATTTCTTCTATATCATAATCACGAAACCTTTTGGTAGAAAGAAATATATTTGATATCCTTCCCCCCCCCCCCTCTTTCTATTCAGTCCCTGTGCAAATAAAACAGATAGAATATTAGTTATTTATTATTAACAACTTTCCGCCGATATTAATTGAAAAATTATTGAATAATTGAAAAAGATTAAAACCAGTTTTGTTAGCCCTGGCCTCCGGGGGTATTAATTTTATGATTTTTATCTTAATATTCGTGGAAAAATGTCTGTAATACGATTCTACACATGATTTTTCAGTATGATTTGTTTTGATCTTTTTTTTCATTTTTATATCCTCCGAATGCTGTCTATAATATAATGCGATAAATAACTATTTTTCAACTGCTTTAATTTGCTTTTTTGAGCACAAGACCATACAAATTTTTTTAGATGTGTCGGCTGACATATTCTATTTCTGCAACCGCAAGAAAAATTACCTAAGAATTATGATTTAGCGGCTGCCGCATCCCCATATTATTTGACCCAGAAAATCCGCTAACTAAGTTGGGCCTATACAAAATTATTTATTGCATTTTCGCTTTGAAAACAAATTTCCGGTTTTGATTCTGTTTCACAATGCACATATACAAATGTCAAATACATGGTTATAACAGGATTATCCTTTTAAAGGTTATTGTGTATGCAATATCCCCACCCCCCTATCGCGAAAAAATAATTTATATAAAAACATACCTAAAATTACCCCTTTAGTAGATTTAAAATATTGGGTGAAAATATCAGAACTTTTATTACAAACCAAATTTAAAATAATTGAACCAACGAATTGAATAATGTGTTGATAAAATTTATGCACTAGTGTAACCCCTTCCTCCCTAACTTTATTTACAGGTAATTTTTTTTAAAACCTATTAATTAATGGGTCAATTTTACATGTTTAACACTCTTTTCTTCTCATATTTTTAAAATTTGTTAATGAAGAAAGTTTTATTAAACGCATTTAAAAGTTTTAAATATCACAAAAAGTAAAATGAAAATTTTAAAACATAAATTTTTGTTCTAGGTGAAAGAAAGATTTTAAGATGATCAACCATACCATAATGAATATATCATTACTTTGGTCTTACACCAAATTTTTACATTCTCTAAAAAAGTAAAACACGCAGCGGGCTAAAATAACGATGCCCTTTCCTTTGCCCTATTCCCACTCCTATTGGATGTATGAACTGACCAATGAATGACAGGGTAAAACACAACAACAATTTTTCCTCTGTCATAATATCCACGTATATTCTACATCCATTCTAACCATTTATTTGATATAGTTTGAAATTCGCCTGACATAGCAGAGGACTGCAAGGTTGTAGCAAACCACAAAAAAGGAAAGTGCCATTGTATTATGTGTAGTGCATTGTGAATTTCACAACAATTGACAAAATATGGAATGTGTCAAAGGCCTTCGGGAAATCAAACTTATACGCAAGAACAATATAACACAAAAGATGGGGTTCAAAGTTAAATTTTTTTAGCTCTGTCACACGACTATAACAGTCTATTTAGTGCACAAATTCTATTGTGTTTTCACAGTATTGAAAGGCTCTAAAAAGTAACCCAAAGTTTAGCATCATAGTTATAAAAGCAAAATGGACAATTATGTCCACTAAGAGATATAAGTTTTCCGGAATTTTAATGTAGGGAGGAGATTTGAAATCTGCATAAAATTTTAAGGATTTTTTTTATAAAATTCGTTTTTTGTATAATTCTTTATCTAAAAGCGGAAATACACAGGGAGTAAGGGAGGGGACAATGGGCAATTAATTCAATTTAAGAGTTTTTGAAGAAAGGCCACGAAAACCAGAATAATCCCGAAAATATGGTGGAAATTGTAAAGTGATTGTTGATTAAATCTAGAAAACCATAAACTAAGAAAAAAGTTCCAAGAAAAAAAGCAATCATTTGAAAATAAGATTACCAGTATTACAGACTGACATAACCATTCTGTAATTAATTACTAGAAATATCTCCCTGGATCTCTTCAGATGACAGGGAAAGAGAAAAGAGATTTGGGGGCAAGTGATGTGAACACGGAAAAAAGGGGCAGGCAGGCGTGTAGCTGGATGGGCAAGTATATGACCCGCACGCCTTCCTGCCCCTTTTTATCCTGTTTATTTCCCCCACCTCCCTTCTCCATTTCCCTTTCTCATCTACTTTTAAAAAGGAGGTGGGGATGAAGGGAGTGAAATATAGTATGGGAGGGGGGCTGTGTATTTATATTTGAACTACTCTCTGTCTGCAAAACTATATATATTCAAAACTAACATAGCGAGTAACGGCATTTCTTGCGCAAGTCCCCAAACTCAGTCAGAAACTGCTAAATTCTTGCACATTCCCTTTAAGCCAGTCCCCAAAGTCTGAGACTCCTAAAGATTGAATATTCGATCCATTGTCCCCTCCCTTACTCCCTGGGAAATACATATTAAGTTAATTAATTTTGACCAATAGGATAGGTGGATTTTAAACTACCTGCGCTCTAATTGGTTGAATGATGTACGACATCCAATCAGAGCGCTGATTTTTTAAATCCACCAATCACGGATGCCAAAATTAATTAACTTAATTTGTATTTCCGCTTTTAGATAAAGAATTATACAAAAAACGAATTTTATAAAAAATCCTTAAAATTTGATGCAGATTTCAAATCTCCTACCTACATTAAAATTCCGGAAAACTTATATCTCTTAATGACCACAATTAGCAAAGAATTACAAGTTAAAATTAAAATGCAATTTAAAAGAGAACCAATGAAGATACTAGGAAGAGGACAATGGACTGTTAATTCCACTAATCCCCAAAGTTTTATAATAACGTTTTCTTATTCGTTGACTCAACAACTTTTGGGACTTCGCCCCTAGCCTCTAGGGGCTTTGCCCCAAAAGGTTTGATAAAACCAATTTTTCGTATTTTAGATTTAAAAGAAAAATTTTTTTTAAAATTTCCTAGGGGGGAGAGAATTTTTTTTTTTTTTTTGTTGGGGGGGGGAGTAGTCGACCCAACTATTTTAATTTTAGTTTTAAAAAGAAATTTTTTTTTTGGGGGGGGGGGGGTTGGTGGTGTCCCACCCCCAAGAAAATAGTTATAAACCTTCCCGGGACCTATAAGAAGCTACCCTGTAAAGGAGAACCCGATCGGTTCAGCGGTTAGCGAGATTCTTCGCTACAAACAGACAAACAAACACACAAACAAACAGACAAACATCGTTCTACTTTGAATTATAGATTTGTTTTGTTGATTCATTAAGTAGAGTGTCCAAGCGTTTCAACCACTATTTGTAATCTACAGAAGGAGTAATTTATATATAATCATTGAAGATGTTCATTAATCTATCAGTCATTGTCTTATCCCTTTAGATACCTAACAAAAACCAATCAAATCCACATCATTTGCCTCTTTCCTGGGTAATATATGTCTTTTTTAAAACACTTATTTATTTACTTTGATCTGATACTGATTTACAAAAAATATAAGTGGGATTATTGTTGAAAGGGAAAGGAGAAAAACAAGAATGGAAGCATTCACAAGAAGAAGCACAGCAAGTCTTTTAAATATTAGAAATGAACTATTTATAATTCTGAACAAAATATTTATCTTTTGTAAAATTGATTATTATCTAAAATTCTTAATGTAAGTAATAACCCATAGGTAATCATAGGGATGCAAAGTTTATAAAACCATGCCTCATAGTTCTTGAATTCAATATTTCAAATATTAACTCAGTCGCATGATACTAGATACCAACCCTTTTTAAATCCACGCTTCCTAGATGTTTTATAATGACAAGACTATTCTAAATAACATGGACAGAAGAACATACCTTAAATGTCAAAGCTTCGCTCTTATTAACAGAAGGGGTTAAGAAAACAAACGAATTAATTCAATTAAGATAATATTAATCAGTCAATCTATTAATTATAGAATTATTCAGATACTAGCGGCCACGCCATACAGGCCTATAGGGGCACTTGAGGAGATGGGAGTTAGATTCATCCCCCCCCCCCCTTATATTTCGTTTAGTTTCGAAATGAAAAAGTATTAAAAAAATAAGAGGGAAATTTTATTTGGGTGGTGATGGTACCCTCCCCCAAAATAGCTAAAAACCTTCTGAGTACTTATGATAAGCTACATTGTAAAGGAGAACTGTATATTTTCAGCGGTTAGCGTTATCCATCAGTACAGATAGATACATAGAGTTACTGTTACTTTTATATAAGGATACAAGAATTGGACCATGGAGATAATCTTTATATAAAAGTACTTATCTAAATAACATTTCTATAATTTTAAATACCAACGGATAAAAGAATTAAACAACAAAACACCGCGTATTGGACTAATAAAAAAAGTTTAAATAAACTTTCTTGATCACTCTATGTAATAATTCTTAATAATGAGATTATGCCTTTGATAGCTAGGAAATATTTTGGGAAAGACAAGTGTGTAGATGAATGGAATAAATTAACTATCCTCTTACTTCATGTGAATTATGTCAGCATAGCTTTTTTATAATTGAGGTTGGTCCCTACTTTCTTGTACATACATCCGTCTGTACGTACGTAGCGGATATCTTTTATCGCTTATTTAGGTATGTTAGAATTGTTATAT
This sequence comes from Acartia tonsa, assembly GCF_053477335.1. Taxonomy (NCBI): domain Eukaryota; kingdom Metazoa; phylum Arthropoda; class Copepoda; order Calanoida; family Acartiidae; genus Acartia; species Acartia tonsa. The sequence goes on along the minus strand of NC_137262.1, from coordinate 31,385,968 downwards.
TGATTTTAAACTTTGCAGGATAATAATTATTTAATTGATCTAGTTTTTTACCTCTGATTCCAATGACAACAAGGTACAATCAAGTCCAGAAAATGTAAGTATGGCCTTAAAGTATTCTGTATTTAACCAATTTTGCAACAAATTTATTTTTAATTTTGTTTATGCTTATAAATTTATATTCTGCTCACAAAGTTCTGACACTCTACAAGTGATACTGTACGTTTGTTCTACCTTGTAATCCTTGTTTACAATATACCAAAAGCAATTATTTCGTATTCAGCCACGCAAAAGAAAATAAAAATTTAGTTTACATACAGTACATAATGTATAATATTTGAGAAAAATAATGTTTACTAAAGTACACCAATGAATGTAACCTACATTATCTGGTATTAACAATACATTATAGAGCAAATTTAGAGTCTTCGTATAGACCTAAGAAATAACTCATTTGATATTAGCGAAGCTATTTGAAGAAATTATGACAAATAGGTATATCATGAGTTGTATGGACTTCGCAGATACTGTATAAGGGTCAAGGCTTAGCAGATTCTGTAGAGTTATCACTTTATAGATTTATATAGTTGCTCTAATAAATGTAACATGTATAACCCAGACAAATACCTGGCTCAAGTGGTTAGTACCTTTCTTCTGCTCTTTTGTAGTGACTTTGCTGTGTTTAAATTTCGACGCTATTGGCTAATATTTAAAGAACCAATTGAAAGTCGACAGAGTGAGTAAGCTCGTGTCTTCTCTATTCCTTTTTTACTTTAATATTGCTCTAATATCACAATTCATTAATAAATTTTGATTTTACATATTCTTGCAGAAGATTAATGTTATACCCAGCTACATTAGATGCAGAATATATTGATTAATTGTGTACTCAAAGGTTTATTTCGAACAAAAATATATTTTATTCTTATTTTTACATTACATTTAAAATATTTATTTCATTTTGAAACAATATACAAGAAAAAATTAATAGTAAGGTTATAGTTATTCTTATTTTTAGAGTATTAAAATTTTTGTATTGTATCTTTTATATAAAAATAAAAAACACTATAATTATTGCTGCAATTTATATATCTATGTGCCAAATATCTAAAATATGACAAAAAATAAGGAATTTTAGAAGTATTCTTTGATGAACTGACGAAGGAAAGACGGAGATACTCAGCCAGTTTTGACCCTCGAGTGTGGCGCAACACGTAGTGCATCCGCCTTTAGTCAGGGAGGTGATAGGTTCGAATCTCGGCTTAACACCGCATCATAAAAAAAGAATCCATTTAGTTTTTTTTCTGGGTTGTTGGACCTGGCGTTTGAGCATCATGGACAGTTTACTCAGATAGTTTATAAATTAAATTTTATTAGTTAAAAATGATTGCTTCATTTTATGCACATACTTTTCACGGAAAAATTATATTAGTTTTCTATGAGTACAATACATGTATTATGTAAGTGTATAAGTACAGTTATGTAAGAATATATGGTAAATATCCTATTATATAAAGTAACTAGAGTTGGCTCTATATAACTATCTCACTATTGGCTAGTTTTCTATAAGTACATATCAATTTATCTATTTCAATTTTCCTCCCTCGCCATTACTACCAAAAAGAATGAAGTAAATATTTAATATTTCAAATGATTTTAAAAAGATTTCTTCAATTATATTTTTCATTTACATTCCCATCACCAAAGGGTTAATATGATTAAAGTTTTAGTTTTAATATTTGAACACTACGGAAGTGTCGAAACAATCGAATTCTTTTAGAGCAGAGTTTTCTTAGATTTTTTATATTATAAACGTATATTTTTTGTTTATTAAATCGAGATTAAATACAAAAATTGGAGCACTATGAGTTTTAAACATTTATTCCTTGGAAAACTTGACCTCATTTATAGACATTTATTTCCTATATAGATCTGACATGGATCTTGAAGCAATAAATCAGGCTGTATTGTAAATGTTAAAAATTGGAAGAATCTATTCAATAAAAGTTATCGCAAATATACTTAGTAAATAAGTTTTTTTTGTCTGTAACGAAGGATATCACTAACCGCGAATCCGATTTAATTATCCTTTTCAAAGAATCTTCAAATATCTCCCAGAATGGTTTTAGTCTATTTTATTTCCGATTTATGTCTTGGGATCTTTTTAGGCCATTTTTGCTATTTCCTAGCTCTTAAAATACTGAGCCCCTAGATGCTAGGGGCGCAGCCGCTAGTATTATATATTTCATAGTACTTTAAGATCTCTTCATAATTTGATAAGTATTAAATTGTCAAGCCATTTAAGAGATCTTATTTTACAGTAATAAATCCAGCTTCTTTGGTATATATGAGTGATTATGTTAATTCAACTTTAAGTCATTATTTTTTTAGTATCTCTTACTAACACGGTTTTAGATGCGTGCAATCTCTATAAGTATCCCTTCACTTAATGACTGACTCATTCCTTCCCTAAAGTTTTCGTTCTAGTTTAGTTGTTACATGTTGATTCAATACATTTTTTTTAGATATTACCATTATTTTTGAAATGTATTATTACTTAAAGAAAACCTAAATTTTTTATAGAAATTTTCTAGAATAACATAATTTTGAAGCTAACAAGTTTTTAGCTTCCATGATGCATCATATATGTAGTTTCACAATTCTATCATATACTAACACATAATATATCAACCATTATTTTGTTATGATCTTAAGATTAGACCATGTTAATTTACTGGTGACCCCTAAAATGGTGGGTCCACGTATTACGTGCATGACAAATATCTCGAGTTTTTTCCGTCTTAATTTCTTACGACTTTTATACAGTTTTGTATTGTGGGAGGCGTAGTTAGAAAAATTAGTTGGGGGGAAAGTACAAAGTTTATACTGAGTTAACACTTTAAGGACAATAGGGATGAAAAGTAGAAAATGTTATTTATGAAATAAAAAAATTATATTTGAATGTTGTATATTAAATAATGTATATCATAAATTAATTTTGAAATGGTATATAGAAAAGTAAAATCTTTAAAGGTTTAAATATAGTAACAAACAATATGATTCAAACGGCAGATTTAAAAAACTTTCAAAATTTCAACAATTGAACATGAGGGAAGTTAAAGACTTGAAATCTGATTTCTTTTAAAGCTGAGTAATAATTATTTAACGCATCGTATTATAGACAGCTTTCCTCGGATATTAAAAATGAAAAATTATCAGATTAAAGCCCTGGAGGCCCTCCACAGTGCAGTGGTGAGGTAAAGTTTAGTAGCCCCGCTGAGTTAGGGCCCCCTGCACGGGTAAGGTTAGGTTAAACAAGGTAAGGGCTCTCCTCCACAGGGATTAGTTAGGTAAAATTAAGTAGCTCCACATGGTTAGGGCCTCCTCCAGAGATTGAGTTACGTTTAGTTAGGTTAGTTTAGATGAAATTGAGTAGCCCCATAGGGTCAGGGCCTCCCACAGGGTTTAGATTAGGTTAAACAAGGTTAAATTAAATTAGGTTAGGTTATATTGAGTTGTCCCGCTGAAATAGGGCCCTCCACATGGGTTGGGTTAGGTTAGGTTAGGCTATGTTAAGTTAGTTTAAGGTAATGTTAAGTACCCTTGAAAGGTTAGCACATCCATAGGGGTTAAGTTATGATAGATTAAGTCAGATTAGGTTAGGCTAAGCTAGGCTAGGTTATGTTAGGTAATATTGAGTAGACCCGTTATGTTAGGGGTTAGGATAGAGTTAGGTAGGGTAGGTTTAGTAAGATAATCTTGGGTAACCCTGCAGGGTTAGAGCTGCCTCCAGGAGTCAGGCTATTTTAGATTCAATTAGGTAAGGTTAGGCTAGTTTAATTAATATTAAGTATCCCAAAAGGGTTAGGGTCCCCTGCATTGGTTAGTTTAGGTTAAGTTAGGTTTATTTAGATAGGAATAGATAATATAGAGTAGCTTCGCAGGATTAGGGCTCCCTGCAGGGTTTAGGTAAGGTTAGGTAAGGTCAGATAATATTGAGTAGCCTAATGGGTTTGAAACCTCCGCAGGGGTTAGATTCACTTTGGCTCCGTAAAATTAGGTTAGGTTAGGTTTAGTTATGTTAGTTATAACAGAAACCCTCCAGGATTTACCCCCCTTCCCAGGGGTTAGGTTAGGTTAGGTTGAGTTAGATTAGTTTAGGAAATATTAAATAATCCTGACAGGGTTAAGGCCCTCCAGAGAGGTTAGGAACGGTTAATATTATTGGATATAAATTTGTGCATATACAGTAAATTATAATAACATTATGATTTTATGAAAACATTCATAAACAACATCTATAAATGCAAAGATCTGAAGTGGTAGGTCAAACGCACATCAACATTTGTAGAGTGTAAAACTGCTTAAATATAGGATACTGTTTAAGGACATACTTACATTTTTAGGACTTAATTATAGAGAAGCTTCGGCTAAAACAATGTACAATGTTGTCTTAGGAATCATTATTTCAATTATCGCCAACTATCGCAAAAAAAAAATTAAAATCAACATGTTTGAAATGGACATACAGAAATTCTAGTAACATTTACTTAACAGATGCTATGCTTCCTAAATCGTATTTGACTTATACATACAAAATTATTTAATTGATAAGAAAAAATGTCTAAATTAACAAAAAGAGCTAACCGTCACGGCCGGACAGACAGACTGACCGATCGACCATAATTATAGAGAAGCTTCACTTTAAAAATTTCCGAATTCATTATTTTCAATTTATTTGTAATTTAGAGTGTTTGCGGTGTTCTTTGCTCAACTAGTCCCTTTGAGGAAACCATAATTTTTCCATAAAAATTTAGCCATCTTTATTATATAGCAGTTAAAATCTTTAGCTTTTTCAAATACCAATTCTTACAGACGAACACATTAAAATTTTGAGTTATAGAGTAGTTCTTCTACTAAAAAAATTATTTGGTACAACTAATTTGTCTTAACTAAAGCATTTGTTTAAAGTCAAAAATATATAACAACATTCATTTTGTATGTTTACTCACTGAGAACTATCGCCAAAATTTCAAAGAATTTAATTAAACGAAAAAATCTAAAAATTATTATTGATTAATATAATCTCGAACGGTTGTTATTAAATTATCTTTTAAAATTAAATTTCTTTTTTCTTTTAAAAAATCAATACAACAATGTACCTAATAACATTGTGTACTATTATCAATTTGAATGTAGAATAATAGAGGCGTTTCAAGGGGGGCGTACCAAAAAGTGGTTAATTCACCACCATTAATTAAACAGTTTTGAGAATAAAAATATAAAAAATATTGATTTTTTATACATGTATCATATTTTATTTCTGATTATCTTTCATTTCAACAGTAACGGGTGACTTTAGCTTAGGCGTCAATTTATTCGCAGAATATAAAATGTGTTCACTTTAAAGTAAAACGAGGATGACAACATCCATAAAATCAAAGCTCTAAAATCAGAAGGAAGGACAGTCAAACAATAAATTACGAACATTAATTTCCAAGTCTAAACAAAATTGTACATACATTTTTTGTAAAATTGCATAAATATAGGAATCAGTAAAAGGACATACTTTCATATTTAGGATTTGATTATAGAGATGCCTTGCTTATAATACTTTAACTTATTTTCCTAGGAATCATTATTCCAAAAACCAGATAAAAAGGATAAACAGCATCTTTTAATGGAGTTACTGACTTTCTGATAGATAATATAGAGTTGCTACGCTTTCTTATTCGTACAAAACTGTTCTAAATTGTGCCTAACTGTCATAGGAATCATTATGAAAAATTCGAAATTGATAGGACAATTCTAAAATGTCGATTTAAATTATCATTTCATACAAAAAATGTTGTCAAAAAAGTTACAAATCAGCATGTTTTAACCCTTAACAGTCGGGCCCCTTGCCGCACCTTAATCAGTCGGGGGGGGGGGGGGCGTTCAACGCCCCCCCTTATCATCTCAGTTCCTATTAGAGCTAGAGGGCTAAATTTTTTTTGTGCAAGTCCAATGTGTTATGATGAATTTCCGACCTTAAGTAAGTCAAAGTCAATTTTTGCTTCCTTCACCCTTTTATTTAACAACCTTTGTTTTTAGGTCCTTTTTTACTTAAAAATTTTAAACGGCTGTAATTTTTTAATTTTGAAGCTAGAAGAAAATTTTTTTGCAGAAAATGTTTATTTTTATGTAAATTTTATATTTGAAATATCAAAACATAAATTTCAGCGGCAGCAGCTATATTTGGCAGCTGCCAGCCGCCGCAGTCGGCGGTCGGCGGGAAAACGGCAGCGGATCTTTATTAAATTTTAATACATTATGTAGACATGTAAGAAAAGCTTAAGTTTAAAGTTTGAAGTCTCTAAGTCAAAAATTGCGGCCACAGGAGCCTTTTAAAGATTTCTGGAGACCTGGAGGATCAGGACCTGCAGGATCATACCTGGAACCTGAAATTGACTTGAACACCTGTATTTAATATGAGGATGTACTACTAAAGGATATTTTAGTATTTTGGTAAGATAAAATGCTTTGTTTAATTAAAAAAAATATTTTTGTTCTTTACCTGGATGACTCTGCCAGGTTTGCTGGCATCCTGTGCCCGCCAGGAAGGAGATATTCAAAAAATTCCAACTCTCAGTTATGTGTCATACCCACACTTAAAAAGTCAAGCAGTATGGGCTCTTTATCTTTCACACACAGAAAATGAGATAGAAAAAACCGGATGGGGGGGCGTTCAACGCCCCCCCCCCCCTCCGACCGTTAAGGGTTAAATGAACGTACAGACTTTCTTGGTAGAGTTGCTACACTTTCTAATTCGTATGGACGGACGTACGGGCGGGGGGACCGATCAAAATTATAGAAAGGCTTTTTTTTAAATGTTTGCAGGAACAAATTGAGCTGAAAAATGAATCTTTTATTTGTTTGCAATTTACTCTATAATTTAAAATGTCTTTTAGTCCGTCTAAAAGAGTGTTTGTTTTATAAAGAATTTCTGTATTTCCTACCCTTTTACTTTAGTATCGAAGCTACTCTATAATTCAAAATGTCCGTATTTCGGTTGGAGACAAAGTGGGGGAAAGTGATTTTCTCGGCTCCTATGACAGATAGAAGGCTGAAACTTTTTGTCAACATTCCCAACACTAACGAGCATAATTAACTTTAACACATTCATAGCGGTCGGACTGCTTTTTAGCAGGTTTTAGGCTATATTTGTATTTTTCAAATTTTTCACCATAACTTTGGTGTTTATGGTCCGATTTTCAAATCTTTTTTAGTTATTGATATCTAAATTAAATCCAGCATATAATTTACTTTGTTAACATGTTAGTTTAAGCTTGGAGTTTAAAAAAAAATTATCTTAGTCTAAAAGTGCTTTCATAGGAGCCATTTAAAGTTTTATGCAGGTCATACCCAAAACCTGAAAATGACTTAAAACCCTATATTTTAAATTGATATGGACTACTATAGGATCTTTTAATATATTGGTAATGTAAAAAGCTTTGTTTAAGTAAAAAAAAATATTTTTGTTCTTCACCTGCATGATCCTGCCTTGTTTGTTCGCATCCTGTAACCCCAAGGATGGAGATGTGGACTCTCACACATAAAATTAGATAGAAAACGCCTGAGGAACTCTAAAACAATGGTTTCCTAATAGTTTATTTGTTTGTTTTATCAAGGTAACGACTTACGGTCGGAAATTTTTTAACAACCAGGGAATATGCACACAACCTTCTTGCTGTAATAGAGGATGATATAAAAGGTTAAAGGAAGCGTTCAATGCCCGTCCCCCTCCTCCCCACTCAAAAAAGGAAGGGGTAAAGCTACCTACAACTGCCATTGTTTTCAAAAATGATTATATGAATGGTGTCAAGAAGTTTCAGGTGTCTATCTTGAATAGTAGCTGAGAAAATCACCTTTCCCCTACTCCATTTATGACAAAGTTAAGTATAGATGGACATTTTGGAAATAGAGTAGCTTCGCTACTAAAAAAAAGTGTCATGACATCCTAGAAGTAACTCGAATTTTTACATTAGTTTCATACGAAGTTGTCTGCGATGTCATCGCTAATTTTTAAAATCAAATTGATATTTTTGTTATACAAAATTAAATTTCTTGATAATTTTAATTGCTTTTTAATACAGAATGTATATATTCTAAATATAAATTAATTTTGTTTCTACTAAGGCGTTGCAAAATTTTAAGTTCGCCAAAATTGAGATATGCCAGAGAGCCGGACCCACCATTTTAGGATTCACCAATTTACTACAAAAAGTTTTTTTTAATAATAAAATTTTGTTAAATTTGAAGCTACGAATGCTATTGATAGTCTGTCATAGAAATGGATTTATCATTACTTGGATTATCATGTACTCGAATAAAGTAGCTGGCTGAAATAACAACCCTCTCCCTAACCACCCCATTTAAACCATTCTTTCCCCTTCTAAAGGATGAACGTACTCACCAATAAATTATGTCCATGTTAGCAGCCTAAATTGATGAAAATTCAGTCCTTGTCACAGTATTCACGTATATTCTAAATCATTTGCCATATGAGCTTGAAAATCGTGTTTAGATTGATTTACTCAAGTATTCTTTCCAGTATAATTTCCAGTCGCTGTACTGTTTAAGAGCATAAAAATCTGCTGTTTTGCATGAACTCCTAATTTGTAAACGTTGAGAACATATTGAAAAAGTTTTTTTTACAAAGTTGAAACGTTTGATACTAAAAAAGTTAAACCATAATATTTTTGTTGAAACTAATGAAAAATAGTACAACATAACTTTTAAGGTGTGTAAAGGTTTTTAATAAAATTTTAGTTGAACTAGGTCAATATTCTCCTCTTCATTTATAGGAAATTTTAACAAAATAAGATATAAGTAACGGGATCTGTGTCTGTCTGTCTTTAACTAAGGATCCATGTAACCGCCGAGCCGATATGGTTTTGGTTAACCTTCACAATATAGTTTTCATAGGTACTGGGAAGGTTTATAAGTATTTTGTAGAAGGGTACCACCACCCTCCAAGAGAAATCAACCCAAAAAGAAATTCACACCTTCCCCCCCCCCCTCTACACCAAAAATAAAAAATAAAAAGGATTTGTTCTTAAATTTCAAAGTAAAATAAAAATGAGAAGTGGTTAACAGGGTTCGGAAACCGCAGCCGCAGCCTCAGCCACCAACGGCCGCGCGGCTTACGAGAAGCCTCAAAATCAGCCGCGCGGCTTTCTCAGCCACCCAATAAGCCTCAGCCTTAGTCGCAGCCGCGCGGCCTAAAGAAAATGCAAGCCACTGTAAGCCTCAGCCGCATTCAGCCATTGTAAGCCTCAGCCACAAAATTCCCATTCAGCCACTCTAAGCCGCATTCAGCCGCAGCCAAACTCAGCCGCATTAAGCCTCAGTCAACCTAAGCCTCAGCCACGTCAGCCGCAGCCGCAAACTAGGATTCAGCCGCAGCCGCAGCCGCGCGGCTGATAGTGCGGCTTCCGAACACGACACCATGGAAACTGTCCCAATTTTGTATAACTTTTGCGGAACATGTTCCAGTTACGTCATATTTTTCTTTCCCGAAAAAGAGAAGGGGGAAAGAAAAAAAAAGGAAGGGGGGAAGAAAAAAGAGATGGGAGAAAAGGGGGTTTTCCCCATCTCTTTTGAAGAGATTTTCTTCCCCCTTTCCCTTTTTCGGGAAAGAAAAATATGACGTAACTGGAATATGTTCTGCAAAAGTTATACAAAATTGGGACAGTTTCCATGATGTCCCGAACACTGGTGGTTATATATTTTAAAAGTCATAAAGTTAAGGCTAACATAATTGGAGTAAAATATATTTATTTTTCTGTGGATTATAAATGTGAAAAAAATAACTAGAGAATACATCGTAAACATAAACATGTGAAATTTATAAAGTAGCTTTGTTGCTAAATCTAAAATCAAATATCTTTGATTTGAATGGAATTGATAGAATTGCATATTTGTCTAAAACATTTCCTTTTTTGGTACTGCTTAAACTTTTTCAAGTTTAAATAATCTTGAACTTTTGGATATGCAATTTTTCATACATGTACTCTGTGTACAAGTTATTATTTTGTCACCATTAGTAAATGCGTAAAATCTATCTATGTCGTTAATATGTGCCTCGTAAAGTTACTATTTTTGTTATCGTAGATCAATATAACCTGTTTTAATGTCTCAAAAATTTAATGGAAAATCTAAATATACGATTGTTGGCTAAAAGTTCATATAGGCAACAGATTTGTTATTTTAAAGATCCATTTTACTTTCGTTATTCTTTTTCTAATATTAGAAAAATGTACATTTTTAATTTTACATATTAAATCTGAATTTTGTAAAAGTAAAATTTGAATTCATTTCCTTATGTTTTCAGATTAACTATTCAACTTCCGAGATTTATTCATTCACATTTCAACTTTAAAATCTTCACATCAATTTCATATAGTAAATATTTAGTGTACAAAATGAACCTTTTCTCCTCTTTATCCTATTATATAAATTAATAAAGTTTTTTAGTCTGTAGATTTAGATTTCGATAACTTATCAACCGATTTATTTTCATTATTTTTGATAGCTTTACATTGGATGGTTTAAAGCTATTTCTTTTTATGTTTCTCAGGATGGTTTTAGGCTATTTTTTTGTCTTTTCTAACCTTTCCCTAACACCCGAATACAGAGACCCTACGTGCCTTTGGGGCAACCGCTAGTTTTATTATATAAGATAAGGGACATGATATAATGACAACAAAAACGGTAAAATGGTGGCAAAGCTTTTTAAGGCACAGTAAACATCAGGCTAAGACCCTTTTATAACGACATGAGAATTTAAGCATTGGCCATTTTGTATTACCATCTGTACAAATGCTTTTAGGCAAGAGTTTAAACATAGTGAGACGAACAGGCGTTTTATTGCTGCGAAGTAGGAGATAGAGAACAGAGAAAAACCTTCCCAGGACCTATGTGAAACTTTCTGTGAATATAGAACTCAATCTGTATAATAATTAGCAAGATCTAAACGGGCAAACAAAAAATATAGGATTAGAAATTAGCAAAGTTTCAAACGAATACAGCGATTCTTTTTCTCATTTTAAAATTACAATCAATTTGTCTGCAAAACTGCATGCGCGACAAAAGACAAAATGTCTAATCTTAACTTTTTCCTGTAAAATACAGAAGTCAAAGTTAAGTAACTCATCCATTTTCTTAATTTAAATTAATCTTATGTCTGGATATAAACTTCAAAATGAAAATCAACCAAAACTTTCCTGCGTTTTTCCTTCTGGATTATTAAATGCAATATATGTAATTACAAGGAGAATTATATCCAGAAGAAGCAAAATAAGAAAATAGAAAGAAAATCATTAATATTAGATATTGCGAATATAGTTGGAATAAAGTTTTCGAAAGTGATTAATCCTAGTTAAAGAGTAGCTGCTAGAAATATCAATGAAAATTAACAAGATACCAAAAATATACTTATTACTTTATATATGTAATTTAAACTTCCAGATAAAGATTGTGATTGCACTAAGTATATGTTTTAGCTTTGATGTTATGTACAATTAAATGTGCTTTGACTAAAGTAAAGCCTTTGACAAAAAAAACAATTCAATTTTAGTTAACTCTTCCTTTACTTACTTTTTTTTGTAATTTTATGAAATTATTTTTTTAGAACTACAATTGGAAGCGGAGGGTAATCTTACCCTACCCCATCTCCGTCAAGTGCCAATAGTGCTCCTTGAAGGGCGTCTCCGCTAGTTATTAATCATCTATCGTTGTTTATACAGCTTTTTAGCAATGCTACTTAATTTTAAACCCTACTGTTATACTAAATCATTACTTAATTTTAGAACCCGCCTTCATGTCAATGTTTTCAGATTTTATAGAAATTCTTATAATAAATTAAAAGGATCTTTGTTTGTTTGTTTGTCAATACCGAAAGATCTCGCTAACCGCTGAAACGATCGGGTTCTTCTTAACAGGGTAGCTTTTCATAGGTCCAAGGAAGGTTTATAACTATTATGGGGAAAGGTACCACCACCTTGTTAAGATAATTCGCCCCTAGAAAATAATTACCACTAACAACAAAAAAATTATTTAATTCAATGTCCCTAGAGGTCTCTAGGGGCGTAGCCGCTAGTTGCTGAAATTTCTTATATCAAGTTTAGTTTTTAAAAAAAGAAAATGTAGAAATTTTTATGATAAAAATTCATTCTTAAAGAATTATTATTTCAATTTGAAATTAATCCGCGTGCATAATTTTGTCGTTCATACTTGCATACAAGGATTTTGATCTGCATTTCCAGAATGACTTCGAAACCGATTAATATCCGATGGATTGGTTCTCAGCCATAGTGATGATAGCATCGTAATACAGAAATTTTCCTCGAATAATAAAATAAAAATCATTAAATTAATACCTTCGGCCTCTCGGGGTTAACAAATCTGATTTTAATCTAGAATAAATTTTTATTTAATATCCGCAGAAAGCTGTCTATAATACGATGCGATGAATAATTTTCATAACTTTTTGACATCCAAGTTTTTAAAGTGACCAAATTTATATAATATGTATTGATTGCCATGCCTACATAGAATTAGATTAAGTTTTTTATAAATAATGGAGTTGCTTTAGCATAAGACTGCTAAAAATAAAGGAAAAACAGTACTTTACCCCAAATTAAATATATAAAATGGTAATTTTTTGATGCATTTCTGTATTGTGTATTAAGACATTTTGGTCAGGAAGTAATAAGGACAAAGAAGAAAAGTGCAAAGAAAGATAAAAAAGAAATTTCCAAAAAAGAATTTATTAGGTTTATGAGCTTTGGCAATTTCCCTTAGAATGACTTATATCGATAAATGTAATACTCACCCCCTCCCCCTTACAATTTCAGTTTTAGTTTTCGTAAGAAATACAAAAATGGATGTAGAATATACGTGGATATTATGACAGGGGTGAAAATTGTCGTCAATTTAGGTTGCTATTTTACCTGTCATATATTAGTCAGTTCGTTTATCCAGTAGGAGGGGAGGGGATTGTGTATAGGGGGGATCGTTTTACTAGCCCACTACACGTTTTTAAAAATATATATGATAATCTAGTGTGAGATCCAAGTAATATAAATCCATGTCTACATGATCATTACCCCTTATCTCACTTAATTCATAAATGTTGTTTTCTTTTCTCAAAAATTTTCTAATAACAAACACACCAACATCCTACTACTTTCTCCAGAATATTCTGAAATTAAAGATTTCTCATAAAGTGTAATGATTGGATAAAAGATTTCCAATCTATTTCAGAGAAAGTTTAATAAGATTTCAAGTTTGTTGGCTTCAAAATTGTAATTATCATTCTCAAACCTATAACTCTCTATCATTTATTGCATATTGATTTACAGTACTTTTAAAGTATTTTTGGTTTTGCCTGGAGCATTTAAGGAAAAATTCAAAAGTTTTAAAAAGAGTGTCTGTTAAAGAGCCATCCTTACTCCAGGCAGTTTTCAAAACAAAATTTTCTAAAAAAAAACTTTTCATTAGCATAACCATGACCTGACTGTCTAAACGAACTAATTAGGATCTCTAAGTATCTATGTATTCCCCTGTACAGACCATTTCACGCAAGAATATTGTATTTCTTGTCAAAATATTATTTGTAGTTGCTGCGCTTTTCATGGGCATGAGTGTCCTTTCATAAAGCTTCAACTATGAAGAAAGAAAGGACAATTTTTATTATAAGTAAAATACATTGATTTTATTTAATTCCTTGTAAGGTGTGACATCTAATCAGTGTAACGACTGTAAAAATTAGTCTAGACCAGTCTCTCCTTCCATCTTATTTTTCTGTAGCATAAAGACTAAAGTTTGGTAATTTGTAAGTACATATAGTATGGGCTTTTCAGGGCTTAAAAGATAATGAAATCAACATATTAATTTTTGAGTAGTTCAAAACTTAGTTTTTATTAATTTGTCTTTCAGCACTCACTAGCAAAGAAACACTCCCCTTCTATTTGAAATAAATTGAAAATAAAAGGCTAGTTTGTTATTTTGGTCCCTATCGTAGTGGGCCAAAGTGTCTTAAAAATCAGCCATGTGACGTCATAAAAATAAGATAGATGAGAGGAGTGGGAAAGAAAACCCCTAAATAAGAGATGGATAATACCTCATTTTTATGATGTCACATGGCTGATTTTGAGACACTTTGTCCCACTACTCCCTATCACCTGCAGAGTGCTAATTAATTTCAAAAGGCGAGAGAGGTGGGTTGGTCATAAACTCGAGACGAACACGCTACTAACAACTGACCATTTCATTGCACGGCCTTTGTCTGGATATCCTAGCTGTTCATGAATTCTCTTCATCTCTTAATGATTAGCCGAAAGAAAATATTATTGATGTCCAATTTCTATTACCTTTTCCCAATCTAATTTACAAGTACACCGAATGTTTTTATCTAATCATAAAAAAAACTAGGTGAAAAACTTTGATTTTGCACATGTATGGGATGGATAAAAGTTTGGGTAATGACAAAAGTTGCGTCTTCCCAGATATCATTAAGTTACTACTATAGTACCTATATCTTTTCTTACAGATTACAGATCTTAATATACTTTATATCAGTAGATGTAAACATAAACATAAAAATATTTATTTGGGCATAAAAATTGAAACATAGTCATAAAATCAAAAAAATATAAGATACAAATACAATTAAAATTACTATAACAATAAACAACCTAAAGCCTAATAAGTTCTTCCCGGGTAACCCTGAATAGATAACTATGGATCTGTCTACTTTGCTCAAAAATATTAAAATGTAGAAAAGAAACACCAGCTTAAAAACAAGTTACCCCTTCTTTTAGATTTGAATTAATAATAGTAAATTTTTCTCACTGATAGTTTTTAATACCAAACAAAATTTAATAAAAGTATCCAAAGTTTTTAAGCCAACAAATGGTTGAACGTGTGATATTTTCAGTTCAGTGTGATATTGTCTTTCTGAGCTGAATGGAGTTTTTGGTGATTTAATCCATGTCTATATCATTGTTAGAGAGGGGGGGGGGACAAATTTCTAACACTAACCCAACTCCCCACCCCCCCAAAAAGCAAAAAGTATGAGAATTATGTCATATGAAATACAATAGATTGCACATAAACTATTTGTAGAACAATTTTCTTTTGGTCGAGTTATGAAGTTATGTGTGCATTTTTATCAAATAATATTTGCACCACGGAGTTAGAATATGTACAAAAATTTAAAATTGGTAGGCCAGTATGACGTTATCTTTTATAGGCTATAAAAGGCTTCATAATTTAGGTAATTCTGATTGTTATTTCTTGTTTAGATTACAGAAGAGGGTTTAATTTGTTCGATGTTAAGTTTAAAATAATTACTTCTATAATATTGCATCTATAAATAGTATACTGAAAATCCAACCCAATTCGCATTTTATTTTTGTCAATTTTGCCAACTTTGATTTCCTAGATTTTCAATTTATCTTCCTGTAAGACAATAATTCACAGCGGTAGTTAATCCTTCTTATAAAATTGTATGTTTCTTACTACCAATATCTTTTTATTTTTTCCTTTGTCTCTGCATTATGCAAGTATGGTGTATAATATATGCCAGAGATCTTAAGGGATAAGACATCGGATGATAAATTAATGTCCCAATAGATACACAAAATTATCCTTTCTGTAGATTACAATAAGTGCTTGAAACATTTTGACACTCAACTTAGGCCAACGCTATCAAACAGTCAAAGTTATCAAGCTAACGAATAAGAAAACTTTATTATAAAACTTTGGGGACTATTGTAATAAACAGCCCAATTACCCTTCCTCTTAGAATATATGCAATAATTTTTACCAGGAATAAAACGATAGAAAAATTTAAGATAATAACAATTGTAACTAAAAGTAAAGCTCTTGTCAAAATTCTCTTTCCAGCGTGTTTGCTGTTGTTATCCTTATGCACAAATATCAGAATACCTTTCTGTCTATTATAGCTTAAAATCTCACCAACTGCAATACTGATATAGTTCTCCTTATGAGTCCAGAGAAGTCTGAGGGA
Source organism: Acartia tonsa (assembly GCF_053477335.1). Classification (NCBI taxonomy): domain Eukaryota; kingdom Metazoa; phylum Arthropoda; class Copepoda; order Calanoida; family Acartiidae; genus Acartia; species Acartia tonsa. The sequence goes on along the minus strand of NC_137262.1, from coordinate 31,369,893 downwards.
GGTTTAATTCACTCCTGGAGAAAAAAAAAACATTGAAAAATGAAAGTGGAGGGTCGACTAACCCCACCCAACCTTCCATTAAGTTCCCATGAAGGCCATAAGCCAGTATAAGACTTTAGCCATGTCGTTAATACGTCAGACATGACCCATCTTATTTAAGCATTTTATGTCTATTGAATTTGAAGTTCCAGAATTTACTAATTACCAGTTCCAGTATCCGTGTAATATTTCTTATTGAATCCTTTATCAAATACAAACCACGGTTTTAGTTTAGTTTAGCCGAGCTTAGCCGCTCAGCGGACACAACAGAGTGTAGTTAGAGTGGTTATAATAGCGTTTTTAATTGTATCAGATACCTTTCTTGTTAGGCCAGGGACAGGGGATCAGGAAAACAATCAGGATGAAAAAATAAAAGTTTGAAAGACAAGGAATAAGTGAACGTTCTTATTACACTGTGGTACCAGCATAATGTACAATCTAATTCCTCCCCCCCCCCACACCCCCCACACTTAAGCAATTTAGAGGCGACACGTTAGTGATTAACTCTATTGTATGGCCTTAGGTTGTAAAGATGCACTATGTATGAAATTATATCAAATATTTCATGTGCAAAAGACTCAAGAACAAGATACTGTGCTATCATTTCCGTCACATGTATAGCATCAAAAGACTTAAATAACCTTTTCACCTGCCTTATAAAACAGCCCTTGCAAATAATAGTGTGTCTTTTTTACCCGCGACCGTGTATCAACATGTAGCGCATTCGCTCGAAGTCGCGGAGGTGATCAGTTCGAATCTTGGCTTAACACCACGTCATAATTAAAGACGTAATTAAAGGTTCCTACTGCTGCGATGACAGGCGCGCGACATAAATAGTTATATTAGGGGGAATGTCTTAGCCCAAAACAGGAGCAACTCATTACCATGAACTGTTGGGACTTCAAAGACAAAGGTCGTGAAATCAAAGGGTTAGTTGTCTATAGGGCGAATAGACGCTTTACACCGCAATTAGGACGCGGAGTTTGTGGTTAAAGGTATAGAGAGGGCTAGGACTCGAAGCGACACCAAGCCCCCTAGAGGTGTTCAAGTGTGTCTTTTTTGGCATAAAATTGTTTTTGCTATATTCATAAAAAATGTCAACATTTAAAAAAAAAACCTGACATGCGTAAGTGATGTCAAACTGAATAAGATACAATAGAAATTGTGAAATATAGCTAAGCGAAAAGAGATTTTTATTATACAGTTTTTCATTGATTTAAGATTATACATACATCATATTAGGCTAATAAAACATTCAAACATTATCCTTATATAATCTGTTAAGGAATCTTTTAAATTTCAAGTATCTACATACTTTTAGCCAAATTGAAGACGCTTACAATTTAAGAATGCTACAATAAATGGCTTATTCATAGGGCTTGGCATCCGCGTGACAGCCGCGACTTAGCCTCAACTTTTAAACCCGTTTGGATGATTTGCAATTCAAAAAGATATTTACCAAAGTTGGGTCAGGTTTAGACTTCCAACTTGTAAAAGGTTGATTTGCCTGAGATTTAGAGGCGGATGGCGTGCGGCTGCCGAGCCCTGCTTATTCTATATTTCGAGGTCAAATCTAAATGAAATAATATGCATAGACAAAATTTACATTTTCAAATTTTTCTATTAAAGTGAATGCTGGGTTGGAACATAAGTTCGAATTTTCTATTCATTTTAGTTTCCACGGGGATGTTTGAAAAATTATTTATTAACTCATAGTACAATTTATGTTTAAGTATTATCCTATATCAAAAAGTTAATGAAATAATATTATAATATATCAAAAAGTAGTTTGGTTTTTTGTCTGAAGATAAAGATATCAGCAAATACTAGTCCTAATTTTCTGTGCTTTTCAGGGAACCTTGATAATTGATAATTTCCTAAAAAGCAAAATTTCATCTGTTTTTTACTTTTAAATTACTCATATGCATTTTCTCTGAAAGACACACATATTATTATTTTATTTCCAGTATGGCTTCGAAGCCGATAAATATCCGCTGGATTAGAACCGGTACTATCTTTACTTAATCTTATAATTTAAGTTTTACTATCCGCGGAAAGTGTCTATAATACTATTAGATAAATAATGATTTTTATTAACTGCTGCTAAAAACAATGCGCATCTTTTAAGTGTATCTAATTTTTGATGAACTAAAAAGTTTGTGGAAATATTACAAAACCAAATATGTACAATTTATTCATTTAAAATATAAAAAGAGTAAAATTTATATTTCTTTTTCACACTTCGAGCAAAGATAGGACGAATTTTTCTGAAAAATATTAGAAAAAAGGAGATTTTTTTATTCTATTATATAATACTTAGCATCAGGGTCTAAGTATAAGAAGGGATGGGTGAAAAAATAGCCTAAAACCACCAAAAAATTAATCTAGAACACAAAATAGTCTAAAACAATTCCAGGGCATATGTTAAGCTCCTCTAAATCGAGAACTCATGCGATTCAGTATTTCTTGAAGTCTTAATCTACAGACAAAATATATAATAGAATTGTGAACGTGAAGCAAAGTATCACAAAATGGGTAAATTCGTATTTTTAAAGGCTTAATTTAGAAAGTGGGATGGTTTTAGGCCAATTATATATTTGTTGCAATAAAATGGACGTTTGTCAGAGTCGATTTAAACAAATTAAGCATCTTTTGAAAAAATAATCTACTATTAAATGTTTTATTTCATACTTATCAAATATCTTTGAGAGAATATTTTAAAATTCCGACCATGTACAAGACTCATTATTTTATTTCTCTTGAAAAAGAATTTTATTTCCACAAAATTGGTTTAATTGAGCATTTGATTTATATAAATATTTTATTGCTTTTAATTACAACTCAAAATTTAATTCAATTACTTAGTTATAAATAGAATGAGTCAGATGTGTGTATTTAACTCTAAATAATGTGGTTCCAGTCAATTCAATCACAATTTTTTGTTGTTGTTAAAATGATTTATTCAACTTATGGAAAAAATCATAAAAAATAATAAGAAAAATACAAACAATTAACTAACAAAATGATACACAGATAGCAAATAATCATTAGTACAGTAAGTTAATAACAATGTTTAACAATCTCACAGTGAGTTAGATAGGTTCAAAAACGATAAATATGATAAGTTAATTATGAGATTATTAGCAACATAATGTTATAACATATATAATATAATGACACATAGGTTATAATATGGTTAATATCATGATATAATAGTTATTGGATGATAGAAGAAATGTTTTAGCAGCTAGATTCATATTTCCTCATTTATTGTAGATATTTATCCACTGACAAATGAAGTTTACTATTTTGTCACTTTTTACACTATATACATAATCCACAAAGACAAATGTCATTGCTTCTCGGTGCTGATTTCTTCTGCAGTATTACCATGACTTGAAATTTGAAGAGGAAGGTGTCAGGAAACTGCAACTCGTCGACAGCAAGACGCCAAAGTTTCAATTAAGAAACCCTTCATCCATAAATAAAAACGGCTGACGCTTTTTAACATCTTCTAGGTGAAACTAAAATAAAAAATGGGTGATAGAATTCCACCCTCCCCACAATGTCAAGTGCTACTAGAGACCTTTAGGGCTATAGTTAATAATATGGCATTAACTCAAAGATATCTCATATAATAATAATATCGGTCAACACAAAGACTTAAATTTATTTATTTGAAAGATATCTCATTATTTAGAAAAAAAAATTAATTAGTATTATAAGCTAATTTTATAAATATTTGTTAGAAACAAGATAAAAATAATTTATAATTTCCCACCCCTATCCCTCCTGAAATGAATTAAGAAAGGTTAAATGTCCATAAATCTTTAAATTGGCCAATACCTATCAATATTTTGTAGAGATTAGTCTGCCAGGGATTGCAGAAAACTTACATTTTTCAATTTTGCATTTTAAAGATATCTAATATTTATTTAAATTAAAGTTACGATCGAAGCTTCTCGAAGTGTGTTAGGTTACAGTAACCAAACCACACATTCCTGTGACGTCATATAAATGAGGAAGATGAGAGGAGAAGTGGGAAAGAAAACCCTTAAAAAAGAAATGGAGAATCTCTCATTTTTATTAATTCACCAGAATCAAAAGTGGTGCAAAAGATTGGGTTTGTCCACATTTCCGAAGCGTTTAGAATGTTGAGAAAATGTACGTCTCAGCTACAGGCAGCTGAACATGTTTAGAAGGTATAGCAGTTTTGTCCAATAGAGTTTCTGATGAGCTAGTTAAACAAGGACGGCCAAATACAACTGCATGTGTCTAATTTTAAGCCGTAATGTAAAACGTTTTGCATTTTGATTACTTTTTATATTTAAAAAAACTGGATTTATTACGATTCTATACCTAATTGTTAAGTATTGCTGAGAACCAGTTCTGATCCAACGGATATTAAACGGTTTCGAAGCGAAACTAGAATAAAAGTTCTTTTATTCAAGTATAAACGCAAAAACTGAAACAGTATTAAAAAAGTTCATTAGCATTAAGTGTGGAATAGAATGTAACAATTTGCACTTTTTCAAATTAAAATGGCAAATTAAGTTTAAAAAAACTATTTTTTTCTAACATAATAAAATTAATTGTATTGTAAATTTGCCTTTACCTAGCAAACTAAACACCAGTCTTAAAAAAATTAAAATCTAATTTTGATGGTAGTCTAAGATAACAATTAATTTTAATGGTTTTTTCTACAACAACAAAAAATTTTATTTTGAAATATTTGTAGGCCACCCTTACATATGTATGCGAATCTAAGTGAACATATTTATCAGATATGATATTCTGCCAATGATATGTCAGTATTCAATTAATCTCCCTTTGTATTAACCATCAAGTTACACAATAATAACAATAATAGGGCCTGGCAATCATAAATATGCCATATATGAACAGGGATCATTATTCTTAAAAATACGCGTGTTGAGAGGGTTGTACAACAGTTTAACCCCTCCCCCACTCTTAATATTGAATTCAGGGAGACCTGCCTTCTATTTCGTATTACTATTTATTTCAAGGGTAATATCCCTATGGCAAAACCCTGAGCACGCCACTAATTCTTAACAAAATAGCTCAAGCAAAATTGCAAAGGTATTTTTTTTCTTCTAAAGAATCCTTATATAAAAGTAACAGGATGTCTACCTGTTAGGTTATGTGAGTGTCCTTCTGTATTGTAGAATCTTGCCAACCGCTGAACCGATATTATTCTCGATTACAATGTAGCTTCTTATAGGTCCTGGGAAGGTTTATAACTATTTTTTTTTTGGGGGGGGGGGTAGAACACACATTTTTAAAGCTTTTTTCTTAGAATAATTGTACGTGTCTGTGAAAATATGGTTATATATGTAAAGCATTATGATAATTATTTTGCAGATTTATTCCAGATGTACATGTTATGTAATATTTGTAATGTGTATGAATCTGATGTGTGTAATTGTTGTTAGATGTAGTGTATAATTTGTTTTCAAAGAAATTAAATATTTTGTCAAACTTTCTTAACTAGTGGGTTTATCAGAGCCTCTAGTGGCATAGAAAATTTAAGTTATCCTAATAAAAAAAGGCTTTCCTAATTCGAAAAAAGTTAATTTGCATAGTACTGGTTTTACACAGAAGGTTGACCGTCATAATTCTTTATTGTAAATTTAGCTGCTTCGAGTACATTTTAAGATACAAATATATATATACTTTTAGCCAACCGCTAAACTAAATAACTCTTAAGTTGGGCTAGAGTAGCCCCGCTACTATGTATAATAATCTCCCCCCAAAAAACTAATAATCTGGTACATTTACTTGAATACATCTGCAATCATAAAAACATACAGAGGAAAGAAAGTATAATTTTATTAGCACTAATAACTAACATTCATTATCAACACAGTAACTTGGTAATTTTATAAACTATCATCATACAAAGAATACAATTGGTTAATGATTCCTATAAAAGTTAAGTACGATTTAGGAAGCTTAGCTACTCTATAAAAAAAAGTTCGTACGTGCCAATAAAGCATTCCGATTCTTAAAATATTATTTCCTCGGACAACTAGGTAATCATAAAAATTAAATTATCTTCTATATTTACGCAATTTTGCAACTAATTTATGTACAATTTTGTTAAACTTTATTTTTTGCTTACTAACTTCTGACATTCTTCAAGAGTTACAGTTCGTCTCTGATTTCAGAGCTTCACTTTTATGGATGTTGATATACAAAAAAAACAAAATATTAGCTACAGCCAAATAATTGTTTTTATTGCCAATAAAAGAATGTTTGTATATGATGTATTTATTAATTGATGTAATTAAATTGTGTTTATAATCTAATAACAACCTAATTTACCACATTACAATGCGTATATAAACAGGAAGTGTTTTATTAGCAATGTTAGAATATGTTTAATGAATTATGCCACTAGAGTGGACTGATTTAGAAAGTGGATTATAAAAAAAAACATTCTAATTATTTTTTTAGAGGGTGGTGGTACCCTTTCCTAAAATAGTCATAAATCTTCCTAAGACATATGAGAAGCTACATTGAAAATTAAAACAATATCGTTTCAGTAGTTAGTGAGAACTTACAGTACAAACACACACACAGATACTGTGATTGTTTCTCAACTAATATAATCTCTAGGCAAATACTTTAACTTATTATTATTTACGAGTTTATGTACTGCTCAATAATTGCAAATCTGTTGCCAGTTTGCAGGTCTATGTACCGCTAAATTATTGCCAATTGGTTGCTAATTGTTTGCATCATTTCAGTGAATGCAATTGCATTTGTTTAGGATACATTTGCTTTTTAAAATTTATTGCCTGCGTAGCTACTATAAAAACCTATTTTTAACCATGTAAGTAACGTTCTGCTATGCTCTGATAAATAAATGACAGATAGGGAGGGGACATTGGACTGTAAATTCAACTGAAAGTTTTACGATCACGTTCTCTCATTGATTTGGCCATATACTTTAGATACTTTTATGTAATCTTGAATGGTTTGTTCAATCTAGCAGAGTCAAACTAAAAAGTAAAAACTTTAATTTAAAGAAAGATTATTTTGTTTATCATAATTGGGGAATAGGATGTAAATCCACTTAAACCGATAAAGATCATTATGTTTATTACTCATGTTCATTAACTGTTTAAATATTTATGATTAAATCTTAATAATAATATTGTGTAAAATTTACCTCCGATCAGAAATTTTTATGTATACCTACCGAGTACAGTTTTCCTTGTTTTTCCTTTTCTCTTTCAACTGCAAAGTTAAATAAGTGAAATAATGGTTTGTCAGCCACTAAATTACAGGATAGACTTTTGAAAATTGTAAAAGCAGTTTAATTTTTTTTAAAATTTAACTTCTTATATCCTACGGACTTTCTGGTAAGGATTTTTTAAATCTGTTACAGGAATCATAGGATAATTCAATAAGTTTGAATAAGAGTTATCCTTTACGGACTTACAAACCAATCTTATTATATGAAAGTTTTGCCTGAAGAAGCAAATATGATTAAAAAAACCGAAAATAAAACCTCTGGAAAAACTTGCCTATCAAACAAAATTCCTAAACAAACATATACAGGTCATAGAGGAAACAAACTACCCATTAATTTTAAACTTGGCAATACAATCACCATCCCCCCAAAATAGGAACAAATATTGCGTAAAGGGGTAGGCTTGCGTCATACCAAAGATACAGAATATCATTTGGACTGAATAGGGGAATACCTTGAGCAAACAACAGATGGCTCAAATCACTTATCCTGTTATGAATTTTGAACAAAGTTTAGCCAATCAAGGGGTTCACTTTCTTTTGGATGTGTTGTTTCACCTAATATTCAGAGTGATATATTATATTAAGTTTGTTTTATATCTTCAGAATATCTATCCGTTGTCCTTGGTTACCCATGCATTGTATTTATTTCATGCACCCCAGATAAACTAAATAAACTTTAAAACCTGCACACAAAGGTTCGGGCAGAAGTTAGGAAAATAGTTGGCGCATTTTTGGAATCAGATATATGAGGAAAAATGTTCTAAAATGTTTTTTTTTTGGGGTTAAATTATATAGATGAAAATAATCTTGATTCAGCCTTTTCTTTCTTTTAACATTATATACTAGAGGCTGTGCCCATAGCGTCTAAAAGTTCTGTTTTTAAAGGTGGAGGGGAATAGCTTAAAACTATCCTAAGCCTCAAATTCCTAAAAAAAAATTAACCTCAAAACCAGGGATCGGAAGCCTCACGTAAGCCGCGTGTAAGCCTCAGTGAAATCGTGATTTTATCACTACAAAATTCAGCTGGATGTATAAAACGGCTCTTTAGCAGACAATCCTTCTTTCTTAAATTTTTTTTTTCTGCTCACAAGCAGGTTTAAAACTGAGGCTTATGCGCGGCTTACGTGAGGCTTCCGATCCCTGCTCAAAACCATAGCATGTCCTTTAAGAAGCTTCCCCTGAAAAGACAACTCAATCAGTTCAGTAGTTATTGAAATCTTAAGGTTCTGACTAAAAAAACCTTACTGCTATAATAGGATTACATTAACTTTTCTAATTTATTTGTCTTCAAAGTATACAAAAATAATGAATGGTTAAATCAAAGAGTCGCTAAGCTCAGCTTGAAAAAAAATAAAAGAAGGATTTATTCATAAGGTTTAAACACAACCACAAAATAACATATTTTTCACATTTTTATTGCTAACCAACGTAATTAGCATAATTATCAGAAGTTCGTGTGACCCACACCACGTAATACTAAAGACATTAAATGACACCTTTTGCTGTCATGTTAGGCACGTGACATAATTATTAAGAATATAGGTAGTGCCTTGGCCTGGAAATAGGCGCTTGGCTAGAACTCGAAGCGCTACCTCGCCCCTGAGATGCAATTGTAGGTAGCGGTATATTCTACTTTTATTAATATTGAAAAGGCGCAATCGGCCTTTTATGCAATAAGCCAAAAAAAGTCTTTATTTACAGCAGTATAGCTCTTTTTTTTATTTCAGTTAACCCTCATAATTTTATTTATTCTTGCGTTGTAATACTTGCAGAATCATTGAAATGCGGCAAAATTCGTGTAAGTGGTTGAACACCTTAATAATTTAGTTCCCAGCAAGAACATTTGAACAAATGATACCACATCATTTCATATCATTCTATACCAGTTTTACATAGAAATTTCATAATAAAAAGTTTTTAGGTTCTTACCTACTATTTCTAACAATTCACCAAAATCTTAATTAGTGTTAAATAAAGAAGGTAAAATATCGTGTACCAACAAAGCCATACTTTTATCATGTTGTTTTGTATTTTTAGAAGGTTATAAAGTACAGTCGGAGCGATTTTATTTTTATTTTTGGATTTAACAATGATTTTTTCTATTACAGGATATGTTTAATCATTAAGCTTAATTTCTGTTAATTAATCTTTATTTCTTTTACCCATTTATTCACAGTTATTTATTCCAGTTTTTATCACTGATGAATGTATGTCTGTACCTTACTGACAGTATTATCCTCCTTCCTTTATTATTCTTAGATTCCCCAAAATAAAAATAAAAACTATTAGTAAAAGTAAATACACAATATATGTAATCAAGTTTTATTCATTGGACTCTGCACAAAATTAACTGTGACAAATCTTAAAAATTATCTGTATACAATAATCATCAAATATTAGTGTTTCAACAAAGTTTAAAACAACTAAAACAGCAATGATGTTTTCATAATAATCCTTTAATATTATATGTGCCTGTCTTGGGCCAAGGAATTTCCATTACTCTTACTATTTATATTGCGCACCTGACATAGCAGTTTTTTACGTCTTTGGTTATGACGCAGTGTTGGGCTGAGATTCGAAGTAATAAGATGCAAAAGAATGCATTGCTGACCTATTTACAATTGCATTGAAAGGAACACTCAAAAGTAGTATTAGTTTTTGTAAACTGTATACAATAACATTGTAATTAATTTTTCATAAAAGTAAAATTAATACTTTTTTACTCATATGTATTGTATAACATGAAACACATATGATACAATAATCAGACTTTAGTTACACAAATAATCTTTGTTTTCAATATGAAAATATCAAAAATTCTATATAATAAAGAAAATTATGTTTTTTAGGAGGAAAAAAGATTCTTTTATTCTTTTTCCTCCTCATTTTCACGGAAGTAAATTTCTTAAAAGTACATTTACTTAAATTTTCTACAAAAAAAAAACAATTAAATTATTAATCACTACTTTATGGCTGAAATTACGTTAAGATTTGAAATAGTGTAAAGGATGTATATTACATTAATTTTAGACTGTTGAACAAAATATGTAATACAGTTGCATTGATACAATAGAATGGACGATTTTAACAATTACTGGTCAACATGCGCGCATTGGGCGGCTGATGGACAATAACAAGCTGTGTCGGTGGCTGTAGTACCCCTGGGGACATCTGTGGGGGCGCAAGTACACCTGGGGACATCTGTGGGGGCGCAAGTACACCTGGGGACATCTGTGGGGGCGCAAGTACACCCGGGGACATCTGTGGGGGCGCAAGTACACCCGGGGACATCTGTGGGGGGGCAAGTACACTTTTAGAGGATGTTGGCGAGGCCCGAAGTACATTTGGTGATTCAGGAATGGTTGTAAGTGTCCTGGGTGGTGGGAGGGGGGTGGCTATAGTAATAGGGGAGCCCTGCAGGGGTTGCTGTCAGCTTGGTTCTGTGGGGATTCCACCTGTTTCCACGGATCTGAAAATATAAATGGTGAAAATTCAGAAAAAAAACAATCTTTTATTTTAGGAATAAATAATATGAAGTCGCTTTACGCTTATGTCTTACTAAAAAAATACACTAATCTTAGTTCATACCACTTATACTCCCCTCCACTTTTTAAAATAAATTGGAAATAGTTTATAGCTTGTTTGTTTCTTACTCTAGCTCAGGTTAGGTTAGGTTATTTGGGGTACTGGGTTTTGCTTAGGGTTTTGCTCTTCACTTATAGGCCCAGCAAGGCTAAGGTTCCCCACAAGGTTCCCCACAGTTAGGAAATAAAATCCCCTCCCCTTGCCAAAATAGTATGGTAAAAAAAGAAATATTATTTTAATAAAGCCTTTATTTTGATAGTTTAAGTAAATATAAAAGAATAAGATATATGATAAGAAATTTTTTTTTGAGTGGGGGGGGGGGAATTATTTTAACAGACCGACTAACTTCTGTGAAGAAGCTTCGATACAATCGAACTTACCTGTTTTGTCGACGTTTATGTAGACCAATGATGGCACGGACCGAGGTCAATATTATCAATATTGAAATTGTAATGATTAGGCTGAGGATAGGCACTACCAGGCTTCCCCAGTTACCATTCACATGCAGTTGGGAGGTTACTTCACCTATACATGGTCTAGTATTAGTATATATAGATAGATATTAGACTTAGTATAGATACTACTAGACTACCCTGGTTACCATTCACATGAAGTTGGGAGGTTACTTCACCTATACATGGTCTAGTATTAGTATATATAGATATTAGACTAAGTATAGATACTACTAGACTACCTTAGTTACTATTCACATGAAGTTGAGAGGTTACTTAACCTATACATGGTCTAGTATTAGTATATAATATTTATATATAGATATTTGACTAAGTTTAGATACTACTAGTTACCATAGATAGATAGACATAAAGATAGATAGATTGATATATTTTACCTTCTAAGACATGAACTATAACAGAAACTGGATCAATATCTCCTGGCGCACATTTGTATTGCCCTGGTCAGCCAAATAACATTAAACATAAAGTTTTAAATCATTAGGACGACTTTATCATGTCTTAAAACATTAATAACCTTATACCTGAATAAACTTATTCATCGGGGGAAAAAACCTTAATATAAATGAACAAATGGCGTACTGTTCTAATTGTTAGTGGGATCAAAACTCACAAAACCTGTAACAAATAATTACTATCCTTCTTAAAGTGAGTTTTAGAATAACTACCCCTTTAAAACAATAAATGTGTTAGTAAAAACAATAGCCATTTAAACGTTTATTTTCTATATTTCAGGGCTCGGCAGCTGCGCGTCTTCTGTGTCTAATCCTCGATTTTAGACCCGTATTTTTGAAAGAAGGGATTGGGTCAGGTTTAGACTTCAAGTTGATATTTGAAACTGTAAAACGGTGATTTCCCTAAGGCTTACATGCGGAAAACGCTCGGCCACCGAGCCTCTGTATATCTAATTGTGTAGTAGAATAAAACAATTTTTCTTACAATATGATAACCATAAATAAACTGTTGATAGATATATTATCCTTCTGCTTCAATGCTTGGATAAATACAAATATTTGTTTCTGGTAGGAGCAAAGCTATTCTTTAATTTACAGATATAATCAATAATCATCCTTCTTTTGGAATGTTTTTTCTTCTATTTGTTCTTGAATGAGTATAGCAATTATTCAATACGTCCATTAAAATATATAAGTTTTCCGGAATTTTAATGTTAGGGGAGATTTGAAATCTGCATCAAATTTTAAGGATTTTTTTTTATAAAATTCGTTTTTTGTATAATTCTTTATCTAAAAGCGGAAATGCATTTTAAGTTAATTAATTTTGACCAATAGGATAGGTGGATTTTAAACTACCTGCGCTCTAATTGGTTGAATGGTGTACGCCATCCAATCAGAGCGCAGATTTTTTAAATCCACCAATCACAGATGCCAAAATTAATTAACTTAAATTGCATTTCCGCTTTTAGATAAAGAATTATAGAAAAAACGAATTTTATAAAAAAAAAATCCTCAAAATTTGATGCAGATTTCAAATCTCCCCCTAACTTTAAAATTCCGGAAAACTTATATATCTTAACGTCCATATATTAGCCTTCTGCTTCAATACAAAAGATAAACTATTTGTCTTATAAAAGATGTATACTAATTTAACATTTATTGCTTCATCCCCTTACTTAAAATCATGTCCTTGTTATAAATAAAGAAAAAATGGAATTGCGTAAAGTTGAGGGTAAAATTTTCCTTCTCAATGTGACAAATATATGGATTTAGTTTCACTATTACAAATGTTAACATCCTTGTAATTTTTTAGTAGCGAAGCTACTCTATAATTCACTTTGTCCGTCCGTCAGTCAGTCCGTCCGTCCGTAACGCTATGGGGGAAATGGGATTTACTCAGCTCCTATAAAAGATAGAATGCTGAATTTTTTTGACAACATTCCCATCATTAAGGAGCACAATTGACTATAAAACATCATTGGCGTTCGGACCGATTTTTGGCAGGTTTTAGGCTATTTTAATATTTTTCACATTTTTCTCCATATCTTCAGTGTTTATGGTCCGATTTTCAAAATTTTTTCAGTTACAGATATCAAAATTAAATTTCCCGTCGTTTAAAGGAACAACCATAAGGGCCAGACTGCCTCTTTAGCAGGTTTTAGGCTATTTTTATATTTTTCACATTTTTCTCCATATCTTCAGTGTTTATGGTCCGATTTTCAAAATCTTTTCAGTTATAGATATCAAAATTGAATTTCCCGTCTTTAAAAGAAAACAATCATGATGGCCAGACTGCCTTTTTAGCAGGTTTAAGGCTGTTTTTTATATATTTAACATTTTTCTCCATATCTTCAGTGTTTATAGTCCGATTTTCAAAATTTTTCAGTTATAGATATCAAAATTAAATTTCCCGTCTTTTAAACAAAGTAACCATGACTGCCAGACTGCCTTTTTGGCAGGTTTTAGGCTATTTTTATATATTTAACACTTTTTTCCATATCTTCAGTGTATATGGTCCGATTTTCCAAATTTTTTAAGTTAAGGATTTAAAAATTAATTTTTTTGTCGTTTTAATAAAACAACCATGACGGCCAGACTGCCTTTTATCAGGTTTTTGGCTATTTTTTATATGTTTTACATATTTCCCCATATCTTTGTTTTTTTTATGCAATTTTCAAACTTTTATGGGATATCAGTAACAAAATAATCTTTCCCATTGTTATGAGCATCTTTAATATAATTTACTTTGACCATCGTCATCATGCAAAATAAAACAAGGTTTCATGTTTATTTTATCCAATAAATCTATTCTTGATTTTAGTAAAAACCTTTTAAATCTACCTGTACGTATTCCCATCAACGATTTTTTGTGCTTCGCTACTTATGGATGTTGTCATCCTTGTTATATTATGTGGGGTATATAAAAGTTTTATACAATTCCCGCATAATCCAAAGTGTTAGTGTAATTGATATATTATTGCTTGGATGTTGCACCAAATTTTTATGTATTCTGATAAGTGATGTTTGCAGCTAGCCAAAATATCGATACCCACCATCTACCCCTTTTACCATGCTGGATGAATGAACTGCCCGATAAATGATGTCAGGAAGCTAAATTGACGACAAATTTTCCCCTGTCAATATATCCAAGTATATTTTACATCTATTGTTAGTGTTACAGTCTTGCAGCTATATCATAATAAAGATAAATAAGAGCTACTCTATAAGTCATATATATCTTTTTGTTTTACTGTCTGTCCTTTTACTTTTCATTCAAAAAGTCCTTTAACTGTTTAAATAATTTTAAAACAATTTAAGAAAGATTTTATAAAATTGACAAAAAGTAAAACTTAACTTTAACGTATACACTGTTAAAAATAATTTTTTTATTTAGTATCAATTGATACTCTGGAGAGTATTGGAACCGTAAGTACGCTACAACTATATAATTAATATATAACACTATGTAATACTACATAACACAATAATTATTACTATAAACCCATACATTTTTTTAGTATCGATTGATACGCTCTAGAATACTGGAAAATACGGTACAGAAAAATTTATTAAAATAGTACTATTTGATAGACTCTAGTGTACTGGAAAATACGCTGTAGAAATGTTTTTTAATTTAGTACTATTTCATACGCTATAGCATATCAGACAATACGCAAGAGAATGGTTTATTAAAATAGTAACTATTCATACGTTCTAGGGTACGAATCCATACTGTAAAGAATAATTGAAACAGACACCATTGGTGCATACCTCTCATGGAAGTGTTTCTGCTTGGTCGTTTTAGACAAAGATGAAATGTTACTATTTATGCTCAGATTTATAGTTTTGATTTTTGTAATTATGACTGACCATAGTTTTTATTTTTAAGGATCATGTTTAGTCCTAAACATCTTTAAAGTCATTTTTTTTACTAAATTTACATTTAAATTAATGTTTTATTGCTCTGCTTGGTATGTTTGTTGATATAACAAAATGTATATGTACATATAATAATCATAAATTATAAACTGATCTTTCATCCAAGGTAAAACAGTTTCATACTCTACAGAGTATCAAAAATTATGATAGAGGATATCAAAAATTGCAAAGGAGAGTATTAAAAACTTACTTCTACCATATTGAATATTATTCCAAAGAGCGTATTGGATAATACTATACAGACAAATACATTATTTAGTACTACATGTTACTCCATAGAACACTAAGTATTGCTCAATACAGTATTGGAATCTTCCTTGTATTGTAATAAGGTTTTTTTCCTATAACGTACGGATTGATACTATACATTAATGTGAAGAATATATTGCATTATCTGATGCTAAAAAAAAAATTATTTTTAACAGTGTAGCATAAGATATATTGTATTTATATTTAATATTTTTGTAAAAAAAGTAGAAAAATATTGACTATTCAGGACAGATTAAGTCATAATTTTCAAAGAAGCTTCTTAATTATTCTCTAGGGTTTAGGTAAGTATATCTATCATACTCTTATAGGATCATCATATTAGCAGTTCTCATAATTTGAGAAGAATATAATCTTGTAGATATTATCTCAGCTATAACCCATGTAAACAGTTTTAATAGAGCTAAGCGTCTATTATCAAGAAATAGTGAAAATTATAAAACTGTACGGAAATAATGGAACGCCATTTTTTTGACAAATACTCAAGTACTCAACAAACAGTGTATTTTTCCCCTCCAACAACAATAGTTAAATATATTTTCCTGGGCTCAACCTGTCTCAAATACAAATCTAACACAAAATACTTTTCTTCGATGCGGTAAAGTACATTTTAGTCACATAAAAATTTCTAGATGAGTTATTTATCGCATCGTATTTTTGATAGCTTTTCGCGGATATTAAAATGAAAAGACTCAGACCAGTTTTGTTAGCCCGGGCTAACAAACTTATATAAATTCTATTATTTTTAATTTAACATTCGTGAAAAATTGTCTATTGTACGATGCTATAAATAATTTTTCTGTATGACTAAAAAACAGTTCTAATCCAGCTGATATTAATCGATTTCGAATCCATACTTAAAAACATTCCCCCTAATTTATTCGAGTGATACCAAAGAAGAGATTGGATAATCATTTTAATTGACTAAAGTATCAGAATGTATGTCTGTCTATCCACTAAGATCTCCAGGATATACAGATAAAAGTAAGGGCAATAAGAAAAAGATTGTTTACGAAAGAGCAAGATATTAGTTAACTTATTAAGCAAAATATGAAAAGGATGTGGTTATGAAATTACAGATAAAAGAAACTGTGCTATAAGAGATCTTTCAAAAAAAGTATTAAGCCAATGGATTTATTATTACTTGGATCTTGCCCCAGATTATCATGTACTCTTATAAAATGAAATTTATAGCTGGCTAAAACTACTCCCCTCCTACTTGATAAACAAACTATCCAGTAAATGATCTCCATGTTAGCAACCAAAATTGACGACAATTTTTCCCATGCAATAATATCCACGTTTATCATTATCCATTATTAAAATTTAAAATTATAATATTCTTTACTTAAATATGGAATGTAGAAACCTTATATAGTTAATGTTTGGTAATCTATAATTATTTTAGAGCAAAAAATGCATTTGATAGTAAAGAAAATTATTCAATATAATGTAAAAGGTTTTTTTTAAGTCTTGTGTTTTGCTTACAATTTGTCTTACAATTAAGGACGATAACATCCATAAAAGCGTAGACCAAAAATATAAAGGGTATGCAAAAAATGCTTTGCTTTTTATTTACTAAGTATAAAACTGTGAGGATGGTTGTAAAATTTTCGTATTGTTATAGGAATTATCAAACAAAGTTTTAAATCTGATTTAAAGGACGATTTCATATGCCTAATTTCAACGTACTGAAGTATGAACAGCCATGCCCAAAGGTATAAAGTTTCACTTTACAAAATATTTTCAAAATTGGATTTGTAAAAAATGTGCATACAATGGACAAAGGATACCAAAGTCTTTTATTGCAAATTTAAACATTTTTTTCTGTGTTTTTAACTTTTATCTTTTATTAGGTTTTGAAAAGTATGTGGAGTACACGGGATCTGAAGTGCAGGTACATCTTGTGCATTAGTAATAATTAAAGTTGAAAAATTATATAAAAAAATTAATTAAATGATTATTAAATTCATTACAAAACTAGAAATATCAAAATGTTGATTATAATTAAGTTCTTATATGAAAAAGTCAACTTCAAAATTAATACTCAATAGAAAAACTATTTCTATTTTTACAAAATGTTTTTGGGTGCATGTAAGAATTTGTGCAGAGAAAGGAAACTGCAACCTTCTAAATTAGAAGTTAGAAAATGAACTAAAAGAGACAGACTGCTAGAATGACATTGTTCTCTTATAAATGAAATAATATCTAAAAGTGAAGCATTTTTGATTAAATTTCTAAAAGTTGATTTAAGACAAGGACAATTACGACTAAAAGAAGCTCGATAAGATCAATACAAAACACAAATGATATTATTCGATTTTGAAAACCTTTATAGTCAGTTTACTTGAGTTATTTTCAAGAATCTATTCTTCTCTCCACGCACATAGCTGGAACATTGCAAGAAATTAGATGTGCGCTATACTAGTGCATTCCAGGCGATATCTAATTTTTTACATCATTTAAACTTGAACACATTCAGTTTAAAGGCAAAACTTTTGTTGTCATTTATAAAATTAGTCAAATAATTCTTAATAATAGAAAATAATTATTATGAAATAAAACAAAAAACTAATCAAGATTTGTTTTCATAAAAATAATTAAACAATCGAACATACAGATACTTCAAAAAGTTATAAGACTTTTAAAGTAACTTAGATATAAACGAGGACTGTTTAGTTGATATTTAGCGCAGCAATAACAAGAAATAACTTTTTTCCTACAACAAATATTCTGATCATATATTCTGATTATATTTTACAATTAAATAACTAAAGCTTTTAATTTTAAGTTGCCCTACTAAAAATTTTATATTTTAATGTTATTTTCCTGAGTCATATTTCTTCAGATCATGAATAATTAGGGTTGAGGTGGAGATTTCTCCTTTGTTTGTGAATATAGATATCTTCTTATCCAACTGATTATATCTCAATATCTAGATAATATAAATATATTAGAGTTATTATGGATATTTATACTTTGTTTCTAAATATAGATATCTTCTTATCCAACTGATTATATCTCAATATCTAGATAATATAAATATATTAGAGTTATTATGGATATTTATACTTTGTTTCGAAATATAGATATCTTCTTATCCAACTGATTATATCTCAATATCTAGATAATATAAATATATTAGAGTTATTATTTATATTTATACTTTGTTTCTAATTATAGATATCTTCTTATCCAGCTGATTATATCTCAATATCTAGATAATATAAATATATTAGAGTTATTATGTATATTTATACTTTGTTTGTAAAGATATGTAGAGTTATTATGAATATTTATACTTTGTTTCTAAATATAGATATCTTCTTATCCAACTGATTATATCTCAATATCTAGATAATATAAATATATTAGAGTTATTATAGATAATTATACTTTGTTTGTGAATATAGATATCTTCTTATCCAACTGATTATATCTCAATATCTAGATAATATAAATATATTAGAGTTATTATGGATATTTATACTTTGTTTCGAAATATAGATACTTCAAAAAGTTATAAGACTTTTAAAGTAACTTAGATATAAACGAGGACTGTTTAGTTGATATTTAGCGCAGCAATAACAAGAAATAACTTTTTTCCTACAACAAATATTCTGATCATATATTCTGATTATATTTTACAATTAAATAACTAAAGCTTTTAATTTTAAGTTGCCCTACTAAAAATTTTATATTTTAATGTTATTTTCCTGAGTCATATTTCTTCAGATCATGAATAATTAGGGTTGAGGTGGAGATTTCTCCTTTGTTTGTGAATATAGATATCTTCTTATCCAACTGATTATATCTCAATATCTAGATAATATAAATATATTAGAGTTATTATGGATATTTATACTTTGTTTCTAAATATAGATATCTTCTTATCCAACTGATTATATCTCAATATCTAGATAATATAAATATATTAGAGTTATTATGGATATTTATACTTTGTTTCGAAATATAGATATCTTCTTATCCAACTGATTATATCTCAATATCTAGATAATATAAATATATTAGAGTTATTATTTATATTTATACTTTGTTTCTAATTATAGATATCTTCTTATCCAGCTGATTATATCTCAATATCTAGATAATATAAATATATTAGAGTTATTATGTATATTTATACTTTGTTTGTAAAGATATGTAGAGTTATTATGAATATTTATACTTTGTTTCTAAATATAGATATCTTCTTATCCAACTGATTATATCTCAATATCTAGATAATATAAATATATTAGAGTTATTATAGATAATTATACTTTGTTTGTGAATATAGATATCTTCTTATCCAACTGATTATATCTCAATATCTAGATAATATAAATATATTAGAGTTATTATGGATATTTATACTTTGTTTCGAAATATAGATACTTCAAAAAGTTATAAGACTTTTAAAGTAACTTAGATATAAACGAGGACTGTTTAGTTGATATTTAGCGCAGCAATAACAAGAAATAACTTTTTTCCTACAACAAATATTCTGATCATATATTCTGATTATATTTTACAATTAAATAACTAAAGCTTTTAATTTTAAGTTGCCCTACTAAAAATTTTATATTTTAATGTTATTTTCCTGAGTCATATTTCTTCAGATCATGAATAATTAGGGTTGAGGTGGAGATTTCTCCTTTGTTTGTGAATATAGATATCTTCTTATCCAACTGATTATATCTCAATATCTAGATAATATAAATATATTAGAGTTATTATGGATATTTATACTTTGTTTCTAATTATAGATATTTTCTTATCCAACTGATTATATCTCAATATCTAGATAATATAAATATATTAGAGTTATTATAGATATTTATACTTTGTTTGTGAATATAGATATCTTCTTATCCAACTGATTATATCTCAATATCTATATAATATAAATATATTAGAGTTATTATAGATACTTATACTTTGTTTCTAAATATAGATATCTTCTTATCAAGCTGATTATATCTCAATATCTAGATAATATAAATATATTACAGTTATAATGGATATTTATACTTTGTTTCTAAATATAGATATCTTCTTGTCCAACTGATTATATCTCAATATCTATTATATTTTGTCTACTTCTAACCGTCCGTCTATCGGTTCTTCTAGAGCAGTATTGATAATTTCTCGGCTGCTAGCAATAAATTTTGGTGAATATTCCCCATACCAATGATCATCCAGTATTTTATTTACTTGGTCTGTCAATTTATGGGTAATGCTCTGATGGTCATTTGGTTTGTATTAGAAAAAATTACTTTACCATTAACTTTTCTCTTCTTTTTCTCTTTTAAAAACTTTTGTTTAATAACAAATGCTTTAAAGTTTGACGATAAAACGTTGGAGGCAAACTAGTTATGCTGCCATGCAATATTCGTTCCCAAACTAGCACCATAAATGTCATTGAAATCCAACCTTTTTCAAGTTAAACAAAAATAATTAAAATTAACTTAGCC
Source organism: Acartia tonsa (assembly GCF_053477335.1). Taxonomy (NCBI): domain Eukaryota; kingdom Metazoa; phylum Arthropoda; class Copepoda; order Calanoida; family Acartiidae; genus Acartia; species Acartia tonsa. Next base: position 31,348,878 of record NC_137262.1, on the reverse strand, counting down.
TAGTTGGATAGGAAATAATCCATACATGCTGTTGATATGATCTATAAAGACATAAAATCTATAAAACTTTTTCTAATTATATTATTAGTAGAGTACAAATTGTTGTACTGTTGGCTATAATAAAACCTAGGTTTGCAACCAATAATCTGATAGTGGGAAAGAAAGGAAAATTGTTGAGATATAAACCAATCAGCTAAATGATCTTTTAGCAGAATCATTATTTTGGCCAATGCAAAACCAATATAAAACCCCCTTCCCCCCTTACCATCCATTTCGTTTTATCCTCTTTAACTATCTTGAACCTTACTCAACCTAACCTAAACTAAAAAAGCATATCATTTCTTTCAAATAGTGTGCCATATCTACACGAATATCCTTGTAATATGCTTGTAAATGTTTCAATTTGTCAGACTACGATTAGCCCCAATTTGAACTCATTGTTTAGACAATATGAAGAAAACATTCTATTAATAGACATGGAACAGGAACCGAACCTTTCTTATTGTTGTACGTATTTTAATTATCCATAGTTAGTGCAGCATAAATCAAAATTGAATAATATACTAAATCTCAAGTTAAGGCGATATATCACTGGATCTCCAAGTTTTTCTCAGACAGTTTATTGAATTTTTTTGTAGCTTTAATAAAATACAGATTACCCAGTTACTGAGTAGCTTCGCTATTAAGTGTTTAAGTTTCAATATTATTTTTTTAACATATACATGTACCTATATTTTATATTTAAAATGTGGGCCAACAGGGAAAGAAGTGCTATCATTTATATTTCCCCTGAGGTGCTGGAAAGACAAATAATTGTTCCTAAATGATTCATGAAAATGTACAAATACATCTTATTCTTAAAATAGGTTTTTGTTATTTTTTTCTTTATTAAAATATATATAAAATTTTCTAAGGAGATAATAATATTAATTTTATTTTAAAGTTAAAGCTACGGATAAAAGTACGAAAGTAGTTATAACAAAAAAATTTCTCCAAAATTTTTTGAAAATGTCTTTTTTTCAACCATTTAGTTTAGCTAAATTTGGTCATGGGGTGCTGCCACTTTTACCACTAGCAAAAATACAACCACTGAGTTTTTCACAAAAAGTAGGTTTTTTTTTAGTAATTTCGTTTTTTGTTGTATTTTGAGCAATATTTTTTTATCCACTGTCAAAATTACACCTTTACTGGCTGTCATAAACACAGTTTTATTGTCATTTTCACACCCATGGTCATTCAGTATTTGGAAAGCTAAACTTTATAGAAAAAATTTTGCGTGTCTAAAATGAAGCAGATATTAAGTTCATAAAGTACACGAAAGTGTCATTTTCTGCATTTAATAATAAAATTTTTCCTGATTTATAAACACATTACACACCCCGTACACACACACACCCACACACACACACACACACACATGTGCAAAGAACATGACACACCTGTACACAATATGTGCAGTTTTAATATTAATAAAATTGGGTTGCTACATCAAAAAAGTTCATTAAAATCTGTTTAGATTGTACAATACAATAATAAAACAGCAATGGTTAAAACTTTTAAAAAGAGAAAAAGTAATAGGAATGATGGCAACTAAATGTAGCAAAGATATTTGAGGAAATATATAAAATGTAGCCACAGAAAGAAAAGGAAGTATAAGAGTATCTGTTAGACAGGTAAAAGCCTAAAGGACAAAGAATAAAATATATTAACAATCAAAATTAACATTAGAAACAAATACATTTTTAAAAGTCGTATTTGTTTAAATATTTTTCCCAAAACAGACTTAACAATGTTTACTTTGCTTTATTTTCGGCTAGAATTATAGTAAACAGGAAAAAATTGTATTCTGCTTTGATGAATATTCTCCATATTCATCTTTTTTCAAAAATTATTCATAGGATTATGTAATATTTCATAAATATTAAATCAAACTTATACATTGAAAGAAACAAGGAAGAGTATGGCCATAAGAAGCCTAGATAACAAAGATAATAAATGGAAAAACTAATGCAAGAAAGAAAATCTAAGCATATTAAAAAAAGTTAGAAATTTGAAGCCAAAGAATCAAACGGCTAAACAGACAAACAGGAAAACAAACAATTAAAAAAGGCCTAACTTACATAAATCATTATTATCGATACAGAAATGCTTGAAAATAATCTGGAAAAGCCGAGACAGCAGGGGCGTCCAAGCTTTTTTTTTGGGGGGGGTAAAAAATTTTAGGGGGGGGGGTAATTCGTGTTTGGGGGGGGTAAAATGGCGCACGAAGCGCGCCGAAATTTTTTTTTACCCCCCCCAAAATTTTTACCCCGGGGGTAAAATTTGATTGGGGGGGGGTAATTACCCCCCCTAAAGTCTGTTGGGGGGGGTAAATACTCCCCCCAAATCTGTTGGGGGGGGTAATTACCCCCCCCAAACTAATTTACCCCGGGGGTAAAATTTTTTGGGGGGGTAATTTAATTATGTAAAAAAAGCACCTACCTAATCTATTAAGTTAATAAGTACTATCCTATAACATAAAGTAGTAAGTAAGGTTTATTTGACTATAGCTTCAGATTTCATTACTTTTAATACTGAGTTCTCCTTCACATAGATCCCATGATGGTTCCACACTATTATAGGTCAATCCTTTGAGTGGTTTTATGCTATTTTTCTCCTCCCTTTTTACCCTTTAGAAAACACGAGTTCTTAGATGCTAAGGGCGCCACTACTATTCAAATATATAGTAGTATCTCATTCTTTAGAACATAAAAATACAATAATTAACTCACTAACCAATGAACCAATATGATTATACTTTAAAGTGAAGCGTCTTATAGGTCCTTGTAAGTTTTGTAACTAGTTTTGAGACACCCTGACATCCTCCCAAAAGAAATCGCCTATAGAAATTCTTTTTCATTATTTAATGAAATATTTAATTTAGTTAGGTATCTATTTTATGGAATCTTCAGTGCTTTACAATTACATCATAGATCCCCGGGATGGTTTTAGCCCTTATAAAGGCCCAAGCAAATAAAACATGATTGATCAAACTTTCAAATTTTTTGTTATCATGGTTAAGAACTGTTTTAACTGGTTGGACTATATTGGGGTATAGTCCCTTTTGTGGCAACGCTCTTTAAGGGGCGTTTCTTCGTTTTTTTCACACAAGCTTCTCTCCTATTTCTAGCCCCTGCGGGGGGCCAATTGCTTAACCATGTGGGGCAATCACCTAAACCAATATAACCTATCCTAAAATAAACTATCAAAAGCCATTTTAAAAATACGACGAATTGCCCCTTAAGGGGCGTTGCCACGATGCAAATTATGTAAAAGACAATAAAAAGAGAGAGAAACTAAAGAAAATTGGGATTTTAACAACAATTAACCAAAACAAAAATATATTCCAATAGAAAAATTTTAAGAGTTTCAGTTAGGGTACATCAATTATGTTCAAATTTGTATTTAGAATCTCTATCTTTTTTACTAGTAGCAATTTAACAACAAACAACTTATGTTTCATGTAATTTTCTGTCAATCGATTAGAACATGGAGATAAATGTCATTTAATGAAGGTATGTCAAAATAATAACGATTTCGCCTAGCAACTGACTTGGCCCTGCCCTACCCTAAAGATTTTATGACTGACTGACAGTTTGCAATGATATAAAGCTTGATATTTCAACGACTAATGTACTACTTATTTTATTTTTGGTAACACAGTTCACCAAAATAACTTTAAATCTTTTTTTTCAATTAAAATATAACTTCACTTTTTTATTCTCGTTTAGCATGTATGATGAAATTTGTAAACAATAACAATCTGTCTGCTATGAACGTATTCGTAAGAAACCTGTTTTTTGGAAGCCGGTTTAAATGTCGTCTTCAAGATCTGATTTAATTGAAACATTAGGATATACTTTTCATTAACTATTAGGAGACCAAACGAGGAACATAAAATATATTACACCTCAAGGCTCGAGTCACACTATGACTTTTTTTAGGGGGGGGGGGGGCGGGGATTACTCCCTCCCCCCCCAAAAAAAAATTTTCAGTAAAATTTTTTTTTAAGAACATTCAATTTTGGGGGGGTAAGTACCCCCCCCAAAAAAAATTTTTTAAAGAACATTTATTTTGGGGGGGGTAATTACTCCCCCCAAAATGGTTTGGGGGGGGTAAATACCCCCCCCAAAATCGTTGGGGGTGCCTACGGCACCCCCAAGGTAGGGGTAATTTTTTTTTGGGGGGGGTATTGTTCACAAAATTTTGGGGGTGCCAAATGGCCCATTACCCCCCCCCCTTGGACGCCTATGCAAGACAGAAAAATACATCCGAATCAATTTCTAATATAATGTTTTGCTTTATATTTCTATGTATTTTACATTGACTGAGTTAAATACAAGAAATTATTAAAACATAGAGAGTGGTACAATATTGAATAGAACACAACTTGCGTGTCAAAAATTTAGGCCAGATTTTGATGCGGGGAACGTGCTTTTGTAACATTTGTTCCTTCATATGTTGGGTGTGAAGTTTTTGCCTAATTAGCGGAGCAACAGAGCTAAGCTAAGCTTGCAAAAATACAATGCAAAAATTAGCAATAGCAACATTGCACAGGGTTGCCAAATTTTATGTCAAGGAAAACTACAAATTGGAATTAATCAAGCAACGCTACTCAACAAACTTAGAGTTGTGATATATATAAAGAAAGATTTGGACAATTTATAATTATAAACAAAAATTTATTTGGCAACTGTAGTCTGAAAATAACAAGCCGCTCACATTTCAGATTTTAACTGTTGAAAAAAAATGTTAATGGTGCATGAAATGTTACATCATAAGACAACATTTAAAAGGATACTTAATGCTAAAAGCATAATATTTTGTTTGGATACAATTATGTTCTAGACATAGACAGTTCTGCAAATACATGGCCTCACTTTGGCTGAACATAAGTATTGTTAATTTTTAAAAAGTAAATTGCCCTTTTTTAAACAACTTGCTGCTCCGCCCCTAGAATATAGGGTAGGGCAGAAGAGATCAGGAAAATTGCCTAAAACCGACCCGGACCACCAATTTCCGAAATTAATAGCTTAAGACAAAAATTTATATTATAGGATAAAGAAAATCCTACTTTGATTACCAATTTTTTTATTGGCTAAAAAAAGAACTGATCTAGCTGCTGGCACTGCCGATGCCTCCGCTTAATAGCGATCATTAAATAAAATGGCAATTGTAAAACTCTTTGGAAACACCCACCGGCATAGTGGCAGTAGTCATTTTGCGATGTCAGTGAGCCTGAAGGTGTCTCCAAAGTGTTTCCCGGCTCACTACTTTCATTTTGATTTAAAGATCCATGTTTTTATTGGCAGCACTGAATTATTTAAAGATCCAGCTCTAGTAGACAAAATGGGACTATCAAGAAAATTTCAGATTAACAATCAGATACTTACACTTAATAACATAATCTATATCTTAGTTCCATTATATTGTGTGAAGTTATTAATACACGAACATAATAATATTTCTATAAATACTAATGTTTTATCTCTATATCTTAGTTCCATTATATTGTGTGAAGTTATTAATACACGAACATAATAATATTTCTATAAATAATAATGTTTTATCTCTATATCTTAGTTCCATTTTATTGTGTGAAGTTATTAATACACGAACATAATAATATTTCTATAAATAATAATGTTTTATCTCTATATCTTAGTTCCATTATATTGTGTGAAGTTATTAATACACAAACATAATAATATTTCTATAAATAATAATGTTTTATCTCTATATCTTAGTTCCATTATATTGTGTGAAGTTATTAATACACGAACATAATAATATTTCTAAAAATACTAATGTTTTATCTCTATATCTTAGTTCCATTATATTGTGTGAAGTTATTAATACACGAAGAGAATATTATTTCTATTACACACTGACCTTTCATTTTCTTGTGCTCTTTAATGCACTTTCTCTTTCTCTCATTGTTCAATGTTCACACATTAGGTTCAATTCATAGAAATTATCATGTTCATTTAACTTTAAGTTTAGAACATTTTTGTGTCATAAAAAAGAAGTATTTAAGAGCGTATTTTTAAATTTGTAAAGCAATTTCATGATTTTAAAGTTTACTTTATTTCTATTTTTATTTATTTTATAACTAATTGTTTTGCAGGATTATATTATTGTATTCTAAAACTAACTAAATTGTTTATTTTATTATAGTAGAATTTCTTTTTTAATCAAACTAGTTAAGCTTTACCTCAAAAAGGTATTCCCTTACATTTATTATAATAAAAAGGAAGAAAATGTGTCAGGGTTTGGGGGAGATGAATTATGGTTTCAGGGCCATATCCGATGGGGAAAAAGTAATGAAGAACTTCCCTGAAAATTTTAGAACATTTTGTCTTTTTATCAAAGGATAAGTATGTTTGAAAGTACAAAATACATTTGTATTTTAAAGTGTAAACATTTTGTTTTATTTTATTTAAAGCCTTGTAGTCGAGACATGTTAGACAGACAAATTGAAACATTTAATTTTAACATTCTCATTTAGCTAATAAAGTTAATACGAAGATTTTAAAAAGTTTTTTCTTTTTATTCAAGTCTGAGTTTTAATTTTAGTTTTAGATTGTTGTTGTATTACCTTAAATATGGCTCAAAATCAAAACTCTAAGGATTGCTCACTAGCAACTTTCTCTTGTATGTGTTGAAAAAAAACCCTTAAAATTAACCAATCTACCCTTTTCATTTAGATAGGGATGTGACAATTTAAGGAATACCATTTGACTACTTTATTATTATTTTAGTTGTTATTCTATAATTTGAAATGTCAGTCTGTCTTTTAGAAACCGTCAAGGGGAAACGTAAATTAATTGGCTGCAATTAAAGATAGACTGCAAATTTTTTGTGAAGATTCCCTATACCTATAAACATACGATATATAATGTACTTGGTTTGTCGGAAATGCTCTAAAGTACATTTTATTTCTACAGGAAAATTTTCATTTACTCCGTTGCTATCTTAAATAGAAAAAAAGGAACTTTTATCTTGATTCTTTTGACTAATGAGTATCTACTCTACAACACAATTTAGTTCGTTGGATGCAAAAATTACTTTACTTCTTGTTCTTACCCCAGTATTTTTTAAATAATATATTTTTTCTTGGCCTATGTGTTCTTACTAGTTGGAAGATTATTTTCGGTGTGGCTTTAAAACCGATTAATATCCGCAGGATTAGAACCTGTTCTTATCCATACTGAAAAATCTTGTATCATATTGTATTTCAGACAACCTCCACAAGTATTAAAACCAAAATCATAATATCAGTACCTGTTTTCATTTTACTATCCGCAGAAGTTGTCTATAATAGGAGCTATAAATGCGTATTACCTGATTGTTATGAATCCATCTGATGATATCATCATCTGAAGGCAGATATTTGATAAGACAGGTGAGGTTGAGAGCTGAACCTGCTTTCACGTGCACCTCGCTGTCTCCAAGCATTACTGCCCAGGGCTCTGAAACAAGCTTTTTTTAATAATACATAAGAAAATATTCAATATCAAATGTGATACTGTAAGAAAATACTCTCGGAGTCATCAAACTTTATAAGAAGACAATTTTGACAATTTTTTTTTATTACTTTAGAAAAAGGGTAGTATTTTATAATTATATTATTTTAAAAACTTTGTGATTTGATAATGATCATTGAATGCTGAAAGTTATACGATATTGCATTTACAATCTCACAAGTTCCAGGCTAAGACAAAGGAAATGAGATGAGATTAGGCTTTTTTTAAATCAAATGTTATGATAATATCAAAGTGCCTTTAAATATACAATAGATGTAAATATAAACTAAAACTTTATGAAGTTAAACCAAAATAAAAAAACATTCTTTTTTTATTTACTTTACCCATTCAAACATAAGTTACATAAACTCTTTGAAAACTTCTTACCTAGATAAAAGTTGTAACTATTTATTGAATCACTAGTTGTTAGAATGTAGTTACTAGTTGTAAACCTGTCTAATCAAGTTACTCTGTGCATCCTATTTACAAGACAACCGGTAAAATAGGAGAATATACCTTCTGCATTTATATAAAACAAGGATAAACAAAACATATTCAAGTTAATTTGTTTTTTTAATTAGTTACAAAAACTGGTAAGGTCTGTCAAATTTATAATATATAAAGCTGTACAAGGTTGGCTATTTTTTTTACATATTGATTGATGAAATAACTGCAAGAAAATGTAAATAAAGAAAAGTGGCAATTAGTTATATGTAATATGCCTTCTATTAAATACAATATGCATAGAAAAGTTTTTGTTAAACTAAGTACTTCTCAATATATTATTTTTTTATGTAAAATAGACAATAGTCTATTATGAGACTAAATTTCAAATGTTTCCATTTATGATCGCTGAAATTTATCAAATTATTTATTCAATATTTATCATAGACTAATTGAATCTCTTTTCCTTCTATTATTTTCTTTACTAAAAGTAAAGAGAAAAAACAAAAAATCATGAACCAAAATTTTTTTATACTCGTGTATATTTCTTTTCTGTAAAATACAGTGACCCGGCGGTAGTATGAAACACTGGCACACACACACACACACAAAAGGAAGTGGTAATCGATATATTATTACATGGATGTTGCACCAGATTTCATATACTCTGATAAAGGATGCTCGCAGCTGGCTAAATTATCAATATATTACCCAATGCCTTCTTCTCCTATTGGATAAAAGAACTGGCAAATAATTGAGGTCCATATTAGCAAACTGAATTGACGACAAATTCTCCCCAATCATAATATCTACGATATCCTATATCCATTGCAGTAGTATGAAGGAAAAAAGAGATTTACAAGTTGAGTTAGAAAACAAAGTACTAAACTAAATGCAGAATGAAACAGGAATGAAAGTACTGGTAACTTTTTTCAAATACAATAAATCATTTAATAAATTTTTAATATATATTCTCCTTTTTAGTCATGTTACTGATAGTCTTGCCCTAATGATATTAATAAACAATCAATAAAAAAAGATCAATCAAAATTTTCTTTCTGTGATATCTTCTTAGAAATGAACTTAAAAATCACTTCAAATTTGAAATTTCTTTATCCTGTAGGAAAACCATTAACCAAATCCTGTTTAGTTTAATCTGATGCAAAAAAAGAATACAATCTCACTATACCCTTATTTTTCCTTTAAATTTCATTGGAATTTTTCTTTAAATTTAGTTTCAATTAAAATTTAAAGGTGTACGTATCTTGAATAATTTAAACTGATGTAAGTTTGGGTGAGAAAAATAAAACCTGGAAATAAACTTGGGAAAAACGAGGACATTTTTAATAAAAAATATAAATATTCCTATGCAAAACTAAAAGTTAATATGATTCAAACAGAGGTTTGATGAAACGGCAACTGGCAAATTTAGGGAAGATTTATAAACCCTCTTATGTGTTCACTCCCTTTAACAAGGATCTACACGATGGGTGTCAATTTAAAAAAAGACACCCCAGGAGGGGGGGGGGGGGTGTATCAACCCAATTAACACAATAATTACACACATCTTGTTGTCTACAATTCACCCCCAAAAGATCAAACCCCCTCGGTTTTTTAATTAGGGGGGTGTCGAAATTGTTCGTGCAGACACTTCGCAAAACCCTGTGCACACTTCTGGTCACAAATATTTTTAAATTTGTTATTACTGCGCTATAATAAAATAATTGTCCTTCTACCTGAGATATTTCCTTGTTTGATTGATAAGCTATTGTTATTCAAATCTTGCTCAGCCCAATACACAACATGTATAATGTATATACCAAATAATAATTTGTTATAAATAAATCATCTTCTTGTATACAAACAAATATTGTACACAACTGTATATATATTTTGTACAGAAATAAGATATTTTAGACGACAGTAAAAATTAACTTTTGGAGTATAGAATGCCTCTAAGTTTAAAATAACGAGATATTGAACTAACAGGGTGCGTGTCTGTTTGTCTGCATCGAAGGATCTCTCTGGCCGCTGAACCGATATGGTTCTGAGAAGGCTTGGAATTATTTTGAGGGTATCACTAACCTCCGGAGAGAAATCGCCTTAAATATAAATTAACCTTTTCCTTATCAATTAAAATTAAAACTGTAGATTCGACCCAGGCCTTTTTCCATCATTCAAGTGCCCTTAGTGGCATCTTTGGGAGTAGCGAGTGTTTTTAAACATGTAAATAATTTGCTCTGCTACTTTTATTTGTGATCGCCACCCGTAACCATGAATTTTTCTTTTATTATGTGCAAAAAAGAACCTTATATTGCAAATTATTGAAAATATATTACAATTTATTTTATTACCTAACACCTACTTATATACAATATTTATCTATTTTAGCAGACACATGTAGAGTGCAAGAAGGTGTGTAAGTGCAAGTCTTGTGGAAAGCAAAAATGTTGCAAAATTTTTGTATCTAATTATTTGCACTCTTTATCTGTAATTCGCAATGTATTAAGCAATTTATTCTTAAATAATTTGTCCTTTTTTATTTATTTTTGAGAAAATATGAAAATACGTAAAGAGATATTAATTTTAAAAATTCTGATCCCAATATAAGTTTTTTTGCTGATAGTTTTATCTTTAATGAAAATTTTTCCTTGACTTACTTTTTTTTGTTAGAATTAATGGTTAATCAAAAAAAAACATTATGGTAAAATAAGGTCTTTAAATACACACAGAACTCTACAGGTTTATACGAAAAAAATTATATTATAATTACTTTGCAAATTTGGTATGTTTAACACTTACAAAAATAAATCACTAAATAACAAATGAAAGATTACAAAAATATATTCAGGTACATTACAAGGACGTACAAGCTTTTTATAGTAAGATTTTACTTTTGGGACGGGGGGGGGGGGCAGGGGTTAACATTACCCACCACCTCCCCTTGGACGTCTCTTGTATTTATGTTAATTTTTCCATGTAAGTTCTGTCGTTAATATTAAATTGCATGGGTATATAAATCATACAGAAATTTTGCTGGCCGGTATGAACTTAATTTAGACAAAGTTTGCAAACATTGTATTAAAGTGTTGCTACATTTTGTCATAATTCTAAGAAATTCTCAAAAACAAATTTCTTAATGATACTTTGAATTGCCAATTTTAACTTAAATTTAAAAAAAAATAATATAAAAAAACTTTTTTTTTGAAACAGAATCCCTTTCACCCCACCCCCCTTATCATAAAAGGGGGTCCGATATTTTAACGTTTATTACATTAGAACAGTTTAGAGGTTAGGGCCTTCCTCAGGGGTTATTTATTTGTAAAAATAAGATGGGATCTCAGTGCTTCATTGGCACTTTTAGGGAACTTAACTTATTTTGGTTTGTAATTTCTAATGTTTATTTAAAAACACGTTTTTAAAGTTCTACATTTGATCGGATCTGTTGTTTCTTGTGAAACATTTTCCAGACTCTTTTTAATAATTAAAATGGATAGAAACAAAATCAGATGAACCATGTCCATAACAGAGGTCTGTTGTTGCACTACTACAAAATACAAATCGGATTAATATAATCATAAAAACACATTATAAATTGTTAGTATTGTTAGAACACTGTCCATCCACCAAGCAGAACAAATCAAAGCAACACACACAGCAAACTTTTAAACCTTTGTGTTCAGCTGAATACTGTTTATTTGCATGGATCCGTTGGCTGCCAACAGTTGCCTGCTTCATTGGAGCATCCAGCTGTTGCTGGCCGCGTAAACCTTTCAGTTCATCTAGATGTCTTTGGATAGCAACTGGTTGAAGAGGAGCGTCAAGCTGTTTTTCATCAAACTTGCTGGGTACTTTTTCTGTAAGAAAATTTTGTTATGCAGCAAGCATAAGATTTTTTCTTTGTATTTGTGTCTGATGTAGCGTTCAACTTTGGAGTAAAGCGTGAGAGAGTAAGGAAACTTTGTTGGATTTTAGGTCAAGTAATACACTTCAAGTAAATTTATACTCTTCTATTTCAATACAAATTTAATAGAATCATAATTCAATAATATTTTTTCTCGCATTCCCTCGAATCCGGTGGATAGGAACCGGTTCTCATCCATACGAAAAAACTATGTCTAGCATCGGCACCTCGGGGCTAAAAAAAACTAGTTTTAATCTTATAATTGTACATTCTATATCCGCGGAAAGCGGTTTATAATACGATGAAAGAAATAACTATAATTCATACATTAACATATAGTTGCATTAAGTCTATTATATATTAATTAATAAAAAGTGAAACATGAAAAATATTATTTCAATTTCAACTTTTTATATTATGATATATGTCTATTAATCAAAAGGGAATAAAACAGACATGGTGTTAAGTAGCGCTGCTACTAATCAACCTTGATCTGTTCGACCATGTCGTTGTCGATGTTTTTTAATTTTAATTTTTTATGTGTAGCATCCGCCTTCCTTCAAAAAGGCCATATATCAACTGTATCTGTATCTCAAATAAAGGTAAAGTTAGAATTATAAAAACTATAATATTTGGTAGAAAGTAATTATGTTTAAAGTAAAATATGACCTGATAATTTTTTTTGTGTGGTACAGCTTTGTTATATCTTAGTTTTAGGCTATTTAATGTGGCGAAACAATCATCTTGCATCCCCAAATAACAAGGAACAAAGCAGCTAGAGTATAAATCTAAAGTCGAAATATAAATTATATAAGAAGAAATAGTATTGCAGAAATAAATGCGAAGTTATGCAAGAAAATGAACTGTTGAGTGTAGGGAATTATCCAAGCCAAGCCAATAAATTGTTTTTATTTAGTTTTAAGATTTGTACAGTGTTTTAGCCAGGTCGTTCATTTCTTTTTGCAAATAAAATTGCTCCCAAGAGCTAGCCACCTTTTCTTAAAACAGCCCTAATAAAAAATTCTAAAAAATAAGAAAATTTGAGCTTCGAATAAATCATCCTTTTTATCAATTGCTTTTAGATTTTTTAATATATTTTAAATATTTTGCTCCAATTAACATAACTATATGATATTACCAGCTACTACTTTTTTGCTTTATCCCACATACAGAAAGGTCAACATATTTAACACACAGAGATCTAAAATAAACTGCACAAATTTTGGGAATAATTTTAGGCAAACAAGCAATAAACTGTTGCAATTTTTTGGTATCTATTTTTTAAACTTTGCCAATTAATCTTATCTCTACTATATACAAACTTTTATTTACACTTATAGATAGTTTTATTTGGAAAAAGAGCATTGTTATTCTTTATTAAATTACATGTGAAACTCTAAAATTTAAATAATATAATTTTCTTGTTATATTTTATTTGGTTATGAAACATTTCTTATTCCCAGCATGAAAGTATAAAAAGATTTGTATTTCTTATGTTAGTTTTAACAAAGTTTTAGATTATTTAGGCTATATATTTAGTTTTTGTTTTGTTTGTCAGCTAAGATCTCGTTAACCCTTGTAACGATTAAGTTCTCCACTTTAGGACATTTTTAGTCCTTGGATGGTTATAGACTTCTTTATTTTTAGATTTAAGTCATGTGATGGCTCAGGCTATTTACTGCCCCTTCCTCCACCTTACATTAAAGCTCATATAGATGTCAGGGGTGTAAATTAAAAACTAATTGTATTATAATTCATTCTTTAAAGGTATAGTAGCAGATATATAATTACTTGGATGCTGCCTGCACCAGAATTTCATAAAATGATGCTCCCAGCTGGCTAAAATAACGATACTCACCATTCCATCCTCTCACCTCCTACTAGATGAAAGTACTGATCCCTAAATGATGTCAATGACTGACAAAATGATTTGGCATTTGAAATCATTTTCAATTGTTTCATAGATATAGATATTAGCATTAACAGATATATTTATTCTGAGAAAATAAGACAGAAAATCATATAAGTTACAAAAATCACTTTATAATCGTGAATTTGACAAATAAAATTGTTTAAAATAAAACTTGAGTTTTTTTATTCTACATAATGAAGTAACAGGATGTCTATGTATTTATCAGGAAGGTATACAGTAAGGTACTGCCTCCTCTGAAAGTTAAACTTTCCATTTTTAGATCAAAAAACTTCTTAAATTTCCTATTTTCTTTAGTATTTTATTACTATTCATTTTGATCTTTTAACTAAAAGATTATTATTACTTTGGATATTATTGTCCTTTTTTGGAATAATCATCTCCTTTTCTGAATGATTTATTGAATTCAATATTTCATTTTCTCAAATTTGATCATCTTATCTAAACTGAACTAAGTGTTCTTGCAAATCAGAAACATTTAAATAATTTATGCGCAAACACTCATTTTTGCAAACTTTCATTTAATTCGGTTATTTTCTATGAATAATTAATGGCTTGTTAGACATTATTTTAGCTATAAAAGCGTAATTATTTAGTTATGTTGTTTTGAAGAAGCATCCTTATAGATTTTGGATGACTTGATATTTCAATTATCTTATAAGGGACATTGAACTATATAATTTGTTAGCATATTTTGAGGAAATTAGTAATAATATTAAGTTAAAATGTATTTTAATCTATTTTTAATAAAAAAAAGACATGGATATATATCACGTTCATTTTCATTTCAAAATTTCTTAATATTAGCTTAGTTGATTTTAGGAAATTAAGTCTGATTTGTATAGCTTTGACTTTAAAAAGACATTTGATAACACACTACTACATATGATTTACTGTTATAGTTTCATTTTATTTTTAAAAAATTTCTATATAACCATTTTCTGCTTACATTCTTTCAGATATCTCAATATATATTTATACCTTAAACATCAAATAATTACTAATTAACTCTTAGTAAATTTTCCATACTTATCAAAATGTAAGTCTAATAAATATCCAGCTGCTAAAAATTCTAGGTATTTCTTAATTCCAGCCAATTTCTTTTATGTTACAAATTTTTTTTTATAATCCTAACAATTTTGATTATTAAATTTTGAGTTGTTGTTATCAAGTCAACTTTTTATCGTTACCTATGGTACCTATGTCAAACGTCCAAAAGTAAGTCTTTTAGATATTATATGATCATACAAAAAATAACGGTCTATTAGCAAAGCTTTTCTACATTTATGGTCGGTCAAGTGACAAGCTTTTACCCTAAATTTTTAAACTGTTTTAAACTGATTATAGAATCAGTTTAGATATTAATTTTTGATTATCTGACTTCCATTCTTTAATTATTCTTGTAGGAAATATGTCATGTCCTGCTTTTCGCAATATATATACTTGCTGTTTTTTAGGGTTAAATGTTGGTCTAAGTTTTATAATAAATGATTTGTGTGCTGTTGTTATTTATTCTGTAAGTGTAGTTCATGTGCACAAGCACCACACTAAACTTTTTGGCATAGGCTCGAGTTTTAAAATATTTTTTTTTCTGTTATATCATCCTACCCCTTTTAAATCCTATTTTAATAAAACTTTAATGATGAGGATTTCCAGGAATAAGGTATAACCAACAAGCGAAATAATTCTAAAATAATATTTGGAGGGGGGGGGGGGGACATAAAAAAAGTCTTCTTTACTATGAAGTGTTGCCCCTCGATATCCTGGATAAGATAAGCTGAAAATAAAATATATTTTTGGAATTAATTAAGTTGTTGGTCACAGCTGGAGGGTATCTCTTGGTTGGGCGGATTGAAGGTACCCTCTCATAAAAAGTAAGAAATTTCAAGGACTTTTAAGCTTCTCTGTAAAAAAAGCCATATCTGTCAATGGTACAAAAACATAAACTGACAGAAATTCTTAAAAATTTCTTTTAAAAATTTGCTAAAAATAATTATTAAAAAAGATATTTTGCACATCTGAGAGTTAACCTGTTAACCCTTATTGGGTAAACCAAAGAAAGAGAAAGCACCACATTTGCACTTGCACTCAACATAATCAAATTTAGTTAATTATTAACACTCCAGATGGTGCATTTGTCTCTCTTATTCTATCACCCCTTCTCTATATCTCTAACTTATTTCTTTTTGCAGCAAGCTCGAGAGAGAGTTGAGTGTAATGATTAAAGACTCAACTTTTTCTTCAGGTGAAAAGAGGAACAATTGATTTATAGGAAGTTTTACCGGAGTAATTTTTCTCTAGATTTTATTTTCATCACTTTGTCAAATTTGTTGAAAGTGAACTGCAATTGAGAAGTTATGTGACTATCAAAACATTTTTTTATGATTTAAATTTTATTTAAATGATAGATTTGTTTTTGAGCACAGAAGGCTAATGTCTTCTTGAAAGTTTCTAATTACAGGTAAGATTGGGTACACAGTTTTAAGTAATAATAGTTATTTATCGCATCTATTACAAACAGCTTTCCACAGATATTGAAATGAAAAAAAATATATGATTGAAACAAGTTATGTTTACTCCGAAGAGCCGAATGCCCTTACTAACCAAACTTTAATTTTAATAATTTAATGTTCGTGGAAAATTGTCACTTATACATGATCGCTATACATGATTTTCCATTATGGCTGAGAACCGGTTCTAATCCATTGACTTTTTTTCGGTTTCGAGGCCATACCGTAAAAAGTTACTACCTACCTACAACATTAAGTCTGACAAAGTATGACTTGACAGGCATGGTGGAGACTTGACATTCAAACAGACCAGCGTCCTCCAACTGTGCCTCACTGCAGGGGTCAACAATCATTATTTAGAATTGTGTTTTTTACATTAAAACCTTTGTATATGCAATTAAGCAATTAATTTTCTAAAACATTTAAAATAGAATTCGATAACTATCAAAACCTGTTTGAAAAACTATTAATTAAAGGACTTTCAAAAGTATTTGTTTTCTAAATTTGCAAAACCTTAGTTCATTTACCTTTGCAAATATAGAAACAACACTTAAATTATTATTGATATAATTTAGTAAATTTTGGCAACTATTTGCCTTGCCAATAATTGGAAAAAGTATTTTGGTAGTATTGACAGTCAATAATAGATTAAGAGTTTCTTTCTCTTTACAATAGTAATACCAATAATTTTCTTTCAATAAATTTAGGTTAAAGTCAACACACTTTCTTTATTCTGCAAGTTAGCAAAACACATTTTTATTCATTTATTTGCAAGACTAATATAAATATTTTATTTATATGCAAACAGTACAATTCGAATATAAGACCACTCAAAATACATAAATAAAAATTACCTTGTTTTCGACAGAACTCTTAATATAAAATAGATTTTTAACTTTACTTAAAATTTATCCAAATAAATATCTTTTGTGAAAGTGTTTACTTTATCCAAATTTATCCAAATAAATATCTTTTATGAAAGTGAGAGGATAGACTCTTTCTTAAAAAATCTGTTTAAAAAGTTCTTATGCAACAAATAAATTCTTCTATAAGCCACCAGAGACTAGGTTATAAAATCTCAAAAAAAAGAATAAATAAAGTCTATTTATAGCTACCCAAATGTATTACGTAATTGTGTTTAATCCAATTTGCAGAAAACATAAACATTTGTGACCACTGTCCTTGCCAAAGCCTGATGAGAGCTTGACAAATAATTTATCTAATTTGATTCACTCAGGTGGAAAAGTATTTTATATTATTACATTATGTATTAAATGTAGTCAGAGATCTAAAGGGATAAGACAATTGCCACTACATTGATTTATATGATACATCCACAATGATGATATACAAAATTAACCTTTCTGTAGATTACAATAATTGGTTGAAACGTTTGGACACTCAACTAAATGAATAAACCAAATCAAAAATTTTCAAAAGTTCCCAAAGATGCCAAGTCAACTAATAAGAAAATATCATTATAGAACTTTGGGGACTAGGTTAAATGTGTAAATGACAGACAAAAAAACTTCTGCACTCTTTTATAATTAATAATAATATGCAAACCTTTTTGTAAAATAAGGTGTTATTATAAAAAGACTTATTAAGACGTTTATTATATTCTTTCTTCTTCTTTAAGCTTAAACAACTGATAGTTGATTTTCCTTTTGGAACCTCTACTCTTAATCCAAAGGTAAATCTTAAGTCAGTCTAAGGAAAGTTTCTTTATGCATTATTTGAACAAACAGACTTGAAGCAGAGATAATATATATGACATTCTATGGTTAGTGTCATTTTCATATACTATTCCATATTTAATACACTTTGAGAAATTCATGACTTGTTTTGATAAAAGCGATATATGGGGAATAAATGACCTATTTATTTTAGATGGGTAGAAAAATTTCCATTTTTACAAAAAAAAAATATTTTTATAAAAAGTTTTGTTCAAGATAGTTTGTATGAACACCCCTACCTCCCACTTCTGATTCTATAATTTATTGTCTTAAAATGAGAAAAGTGTGTTGAATAGAAAAGAGTTTTGGCCCAGTTTTCATTTTCAAACTTTTATTAATATGTAGATTGTTTTCTCAATGATATCTAGAGTTCAGGTAGGACCTAGTTGTTGGGAATGGAATAACAAAATGATTAGGTTTACATATGTTAAAGATTTGCATACCCAATGGACCAATCGCTGATTTTTATCCCTTTTTTAAAAAAAGCTCTAAAGTTTTCAGACAGTTTTATACATAATTAAACTAGATTCGATTCTAAATAAAAGCTGCAAATTGACTATAAAATCGAGAGAATTGAAGTTTATTTTAAGGATTTACAGTTTGATATTGAAAGACTTATGGAGTCGGCTGTTTTCCTTAGTTTAGAACTTAAAGCAATATTAAAAAATATGGTTTTTAAAAGTAAAGTTTGCAATATTTTTTTTTTTCTTCTAATAGATTTACAATTTGTTTCCTTTTTTCCTTTAGCTAAAAACAATTTCTAATTGTCTTTCAAAGTCCTAGCAATAAAATGGAAAGCATTTAAAGTTTCAGCAATAAATTGTGTTTAGTGAAATTTGTTTTAATCCTGTTGAAAGAAAAAAGGTGCATTGAGCATTCTAAAAAATCATCACATTTATTTAGTTTAACTTTGCTATTTTAATTTTATTAGCACAGATATTCTTACTGCCAGAGAATAAGGTTAAACTATTTCTAATACTGTATTTTTAAAAGCGAAGATTTTTTATAATTAAGGACAGTCCGTCCGAGACGGATAGCTCTTATCGTTAATTTTGGATTGTTGGAATTCTCCTATCGATTTCTAACCTTGCAGGGAGATTTTTGTACCAGTTAGGAACGATTTAGAATCACGATTTAATTAATCAGCTCTGACAAAATACCAGTGTTAATGTTCGTTTTTCCCGCCGTTTCATATCTTCGCCTTTATGGATTATGTCATCCTTGTTATTTTAAAATCTTGCTTTTCTTTTAAAAATATCCAGAATCTATTAGTGTAATTAATTGACTTTTCCAAAGGTACATGGAACCAAAAAATTATTTTTTTTGTTAAAGTTGTAACCTGAGCTGTCGCAAATCTATGGCCCTAGAGAAATAATATGCATTGATTACATATTCCTTATACAATTCATATTTTTCTTTCCCTTATCTTTCTATGAAATAATCCAATCATAAATATCATGTATTTCCTATATACAGTGTGCAAGGAGTTTGAAAATAAATCCTATACCTGGGATTTGAATTGATTTTGTAACTCAATTTAAACTAAATTAAAGTTGATTATTAACATAACTTGCTGAAAGGTGTATGTGTGTGTGTGTGAAGGCGTGAAGGTGTGTTTTTGTTCAGGGTGTCTTCCAATAATAAATTCAATAAAGGACATATTTACATACAGTTTTAAATTAAAAGAGTGTTGAATTACATCAGTTACATGGATACTGATTGAGTAATAAATCTATTAGATTGATAGCTATACCCAAGACACCTTCTTTATTTCACAGTGACCCATAGTTTTGCAGACAAAAAATTTAATCCATCAAATATTTTGACTTCTCAGCTATAGCCGGTATCATATCTTCATATAGGGCCATTGATGACTAGGATAAGGTAAATACTAAATATAGCTGTTTCTTTCTCTATTCTAGTACTTTTTTAATGGTTAGTAAAGACAAATATTTTCTTTGCAAATATTAAAGTACAAAGGTATACATTGTATAAATGCAGATATAATTTTTTAAAATCATTTTTGAACCCCCCCATACCTGTGTGTGAATGTGTCAGGGAGGGAAGGAACATTGGTCCCCAAAGTTTTTAATTACGTTTTCTTATTCGTTGGCTCAAAAACTTTGGGGACTCTATTGAATTTGGATTGATCGGTTCATTAAGTTGAGTGTTCAAACGTTTCAACCACTCATTGTAACTTACAGAAGGAATATTTTTGTTTAGCATCATTGGGGATGTACCTCAATTTATGGCCATTGTCTTATCAATGGAATGTGTGGAGCACAAAGTATGGGTATAATATGCAATTCTAGTTGAAACCTTGAATTCACAACTTTGCTGCTCACACGAAACTGCAAATTTTGAAAATATTAGTGGATAGCAAAGAAAATGTTTGTATCTTTTTGTATTATTAATTTGTTATGAATGTTTTTATTTAATCGGTAAAAGTCCAAAGAAAAGCGTATTGTGTTTTAAACTCGTAGAGTAAACAAATACTAAAAAAAACATAAAACATTTTTAACTGTATTGATGAAATATTTATATTTAGGTTTGCACTATGGGAAAATGAGGTTGTCTTTTGCAGAGATCATTCTAGTATGTAATGGTCAGCATAATAATTAGTATTTATTGTTATCATAAGCGTACTCTTAGTATTGTGTCTCATGAAGTACTTTTTAATTGAGAAGTTGCTGTCCTTGACACTTCGCCGACATATAATTATCCAAAGACCTGGAAAGCATGTATGAAATTACACTTGGTATTAGATAAAGTTGCACCTTACAGACAACAAACCCTTTCATTAAATAAACTTAGACTGGAAGTCCTAATGTGCATAATAGTCACGCGCCTGTTTATGGGCCAAGGAATTATCCCTAGTCATGTGACTGATATGGATGTTGGATGTACCATTTTTAAGTATGATTGTCTCATGGCTGATTAGAATTGTTGGACAGCCAGTCACTGTTGGACAATCTACAGTCCTTTAGCTGCAGATACATATTTCACAGTAGTTTTCATTAATTTGGAGGTGAGCTGTCCCTTATTCAATATTTCACAGTTATCTATAGCTAACACAAAGCAAATCTTTATTGAATTTTTGAGCTAAGTTTAACATTAACAATTAATTCATAACCAATAAGAAAAGTATAACGATGAAAGATAATCCTTTATATATTTTCAATAAGCTCTGAAATTTAGTTGAGCTAAAGAGTGGCTATACTACAACTACATATATAAAAAGACCACTAAATATTCAAATGCAATGCAGTTAGCAACTTACATACTGAAAATATACACAGCTTTAGAATTAGGTAAACAGTTATGGAAATACCATTTTCCAGGGCTCAGCAGCTGTGCGTCATCCGCGACCCGTTTTGATACCTAAAACTTTTTTTGAAATTAATAATTGAAATATTTTGGTCAGGTTTCGACTTTTTTCTCATTTTAAAAATTGTAAAAGGTTGATTTCCCTGAGGCTTACAGGCAGCTGACGAGGCCTGGCATTTTGTGTGACTTTTAAAGTTTTTAATTGTATTTTACTATTGTGTCTAAATAATGATTCCTGATGGTGAGAAACCAGGTATCTTCAGTAATATTGTATCTGAAATTAAAACAATTTAATTTTAATAACAAATGTATAAAAAAGTACAGATATATAATCCAGAAAACTACCTGGCCCAAGTTGTGGAGACCCTTTTTGCCTGATAGCAAATTACTTTCCTTTCTTCCGCAGGGACTTGGCCGTATTTATATTTCAGACGCTATTAGCTAATTTTTAATACCCAATTAAAAAATAAGGAAAAGGTCCCCATCCTGTTGGCAGAATTACATGCCCCCCCCCCCTATTCTTTTACTTTAAAATATTGATGATTTTTAAAATTATATATACCTCAATTTAATCTTAGTAAATTTATAGATTTAGTTCACTCTAAAATAATCCTAAACTTTCCATAGTAGAATATTTACTCCTGTTTAAAAACAAATTTAACAAACACAAGCATAAATGTTGATCTAGGTGAATGCATTTTAAAGGAGATAAATGTGCACACTCACAAGGAAGTGATAATCTGTATATTTAGATAAGGTGACAAATATCTTTTTAAAAGCGAAGCTTTTCTATAATTAGGGTCGGTCCGTCCGTCCGTCCTTACGTCCATCACAAACGGATAGCTTTTTTAGTTAATTTAGGCATGTTAAAATTTTCCTTATTGATTTCAAACTTTGCATGGTGATTCCTTTAGCAGTTAGGTACGATTTAGAAAGCGTAGCAACTCTATAATCATTACCAGAATGTCCGTACGTCTATTTTAAACATGTTGATTTTTTTTACTTTTTTAACAACAATTTTTTTTGTGATCTAATCATCCGATTGATCTGATTTTTTGTATGTTTATTTCTGGGACAACAAAGTATGATGCTTCAAGCAAAGCAACTCTATAATCAAGTCCTAAAAATGTAAGTATGTCCATAAATATTATCCTGCATCAAGCAGTTTTTCAACAAATTTACACTTACAATTTTGCTTCAACTCTTATACATTTATATTCTGATTATTCAGTTCTGACACTATATAAGTGTTAATGTCCGTTTGTCCTACAGTTTCAGTGCTTCGCTTTTATGGATGTTGTCATCCTTGTTTTTTTCAATGCATGCCTAATTTCCCTTTAGTATTTTTTCAAAGTATAAAAGAGTAACATTCTAAATTTTAGAAACTATAAAACTTGTCAATTATCATAATGAGAGAACGAATAGTTTGGGTTTTGATTGCAAACGGCTAGACATTTTGGATCCTGATACCACTGGAAACTTTAGATTGGCATTTTCAAATCAAGGAATCCCTAGTTAAGTTTTAATAGCAAGCTATTTCATAATTCACTTTTTTGTCAATCCATCCATTGCTTACTAATTTACTTTGTGAAGATACCCTTTTAAAATTCTTAATATTTTCCCTCTATCTTTTTATTTTTTTTTCTGTCATTAGGTACTTATGGATGTTGTTATCTTTGTTTTGTATTTTTCTAAAAAAATATTAACTTGTTTTAATTATATTAGCAAACATTTTGATTTTAAATTCACAATCTTTTTAAATATTCTCTCTACAGAACATAATAATAATAAAAATAATCTGGTGTATATATTAGTATTACACAATGAGTATATGCATGTAATATAAAACAGTATTAACCTAGTTAACATACATAAATACTGGAGTAATTTTATCAGTTACAAACTTTCTCAATACAACAAGGATAACAACATCCATGAAAATACAAAGCTCAAAATCAATGAAACTTAACTATCACATGAAGAAAGAAAAAGTGAAAAAAAACTATTTACTGAAATACAGGATGCTTTTGATACAGGAGTTAAAAGTATTTATTATAGAATTACTACGCTTTCAAAAATGTCTACATTAAACATCAAATCTATAACTTTAGAATAAATGTAGGGAAGCTTTGCTTTTAAAATTCAGACATTTTTAAGACAAATGTTATCAGTAATGCTTTTAGATGACTAAGTTTGACTTGACGCAATATTATTCATGCTTAACCAATAATAGATATAATTTCATGCAAAAGGCGTAATTTTGCATAATCTATATTTTGACAATCAAGTTTACTTTATCTAAAGATGGGAAATAAAATGATAAACCATTATAAAATGAAAAACATATGTTAGTTTAAAATTTTTTATAACACACTAGCATAAAAGGTAAAGATTTAAGAACCTAGTCAATCCTGCCAAACTCTTCTTTAATTACCCCTATAAACTGCAAACCAATTTTTAAAAGATTCCACAAGGCAAAAGGTTTTAACGTTTGTTATACTCCAACATTAAGAACGAGAAATCATTTGTAGTTTCAGAAAACTATACTTGGGTTTTCATATATTTCAAATAAATGTTTCCTAAATGTTAGCATACATTGATTTGCCCAAATTGTGGTGCTTCCTTTAAAAGTGCCTTCAAGTAGTGAATTCCCCCCCCCCCCTTTGAAATAAATTTAAAATAAGGGGTGTTATTTTTTTCTGTCTAACACCATGCATGGGACTTTTATCCTGCAGGTCATAGACGTCCAAGGGGGGGGGGGTAATGGGGCGATTACCCCCCCAAACGATTTTGGGGGTGCCAACGTTGGCACCCCCAAAAATTTTTTCATTTTACCCCCCCCTAAAAAAATTAAAATTTTTAAAAATTTACCCCTACCCTGGGGGTGCCGTAGGCACCCACAACTATTTAGGAGGGGGTATTTACCAGGGTTGGGCCGGATACTTTTTTGGCCGGATACCGGATATCCGGCTGATTTATAATGCCGGATATCCGGTACCGGCCGGATATCTGGCCAACGTTCGATATCCGGCAAGTTACCGGATATCCGGCCGGATAACCGGATATCCGGCGTCAAAAATCAGCCGGATATCATGTAACCGGATAGTTTTAATATCCGGTATCCGGCCGGATATTGAAAATGGCCGGATATCCGGCCGGATAACTGGCCAAACCGGATATCCGGCCCAACCCTAGTATTTACCCCCCCAAACAATTTTGGGGGGGTAAATACCCCCCCAAAATAAATAATCTCTAATAAAAAAAATTTTTGCGCGCTTCGCGCGCATTTTTAATACTATATATTTGATCAAATTTAAATTACCCCCCCCAAAAATTTTACCCCGGGGGTAAATTTTTTGGGGGGGAAACTAAATTTACCCCTGCCAACAGATTTCAGGAGGGGTAATTAACCCCCCCAAGCAAATTTTACCCCCGGGGTAAAAATTTTGGGGGGGGTAAAAAAAATTTAACCCCCCCCCCAAAAAACAAATTACCCCACCCTTCAAAAATTTTTACCCCCCCCAAAAAAAAAGCTTGGACGCCCCTGCTGCAGGTCTACTCAGTATCCAATATAACTTAAACTAACCTAACCTTACCTAAAGAAACAAACAAGAATGCACTTTGAGGGATATAGCCCATATTTCATTTTCAAACCTTGAATAAATGAATTGTGTTACTAACCTTGCAAGGTATCTGATATTTGAAATATATGTGTATAGTCCGGCTGCTAGGATGTGCATGGATTCATGCCGTAACCAGGACACCTAAATCATACAAAATGTTAATATCATCCATTTAATTTTCTTTAGGATTTAGAAATATTAATATGATTTTAATTGTAGAAAATTTTGAATTTCTGCTAGGGGAAAACTAAGAAGATAGGTTACAAACAAGTGTAAAAAAACCTATCCCTCAGAACCCTGTACCTGCGATGCCTTTACCCTGCAGTTCTACCTAGTAACCTATATAACCTAAGCTAAGTTGACCTAAAGTAATAAGTGGGAGGGTCTGGGTTATCAGTTGAAAAGGAACTTTGTATTTGGATATAGGTTTTTTTTAAATATTTTGTAAGATTACTGTAATATGATATTTATCATTACCAATTTTTTTCACTACGAAATTAAAACAAGTTTAAATAGTTTAAAAGAAGTAGATGGGAAATTAATCCATTTATTGCACATTTATAACTTGCATATTACCAAAGTAAATCTAAAGATAAATTATTGTAGAATCTATGGTGAACAGACCTGCATTAGATGTAATTTAATACTGTTAAACACTTTGCTAATGTTAAACTGCTTATATCAACATTATGCAACAAAAAAGAGGTAGACTTTGTATCATCTAACCTAAGATACCCCAAAACACAAAATCTTCATTTTAGGGAAAATCTAATTTGCTATAGACAGGTTTAGAATTTAAAAGTTTTTTGTTTAAATTAAAGCAATAAGAAATTGATTAATTTTTTTGTGTGTTTAATTGTTTTTTTTGCAAATTAACTTTAGGTGTTTTTAGTTTTATCAAGGAAATAGTAGCTTACGCAATAATCCAGCTTCCAGACAAATGCGCTTATTAGATCAAACTGCTTTTAAATATGCATTTAATTATACTATGCTTTAGATCAACATTAAGATCAGTTAGACTTAATAAGCGCATTTGACTGGAAGCTTGCTCACAATTGTACTGATTATTCTGTAAGCTACTATTTTCCCTTTATCAATTTTAACAAGTCTAAAGAAACAGCTTAATTTATTATTAAAAGAATTCAGCTAAAATTTATTATTTTTATCTTATATTTTCCTGCTTTTAAAACTTAAAAAAGAACAATAAAGAAGATTATCTACTTTTACTTAAATAACAAAGTTTATCTTTAAAACAAAAGTTTAGTAAAAAAACAGAAAAGTTTTGAGAAACATTACTGTGCTGCCCAAACAAAATACACAAATAAAAATATTCATTAAAGTAGCTTTATACTGGGACAATGCTATCTTTTAACAAAAATAAATAGTATATCAAATTAAAACAAAATATTGATTTTAAAGAAAGGAATATTATGACCAGTAGATGCATAGATTAAACATAGTACAGGGCATTAATTAAGATGATTTTTGCAGAACGTTTCATTTAGACAGGTGTTAAATTGCTGTTACATATTTTTTTTATTGACGAAATTACAATTCCAATTTAAAGTGAGTTTTATTGAGAGTGTGTTAATTTTATTATAGCTTCGCTACATAATGCTCAATTTAATGTTTATAGATATGATATGTCTTCCTGCCCATGGCTAAACACATTGCCATTTATGGTGCGCGTTCATTTCCCTTTATAATCACATCTGTTTATTGTGTTTAAAATTCGCAAAAAAAAAAGATAGTAAGGGACACTTGTTTATACGTGTGTGAAGCAATGCCTTCCAAGCTTTTTATTAAGGGTGGGGGAAGGAGGAAAAATTTCAAAGGATTGAGAGGGGTAATCTTTGTGTTTTTTTATTTTGAGGAGGGGGACACTTCTTTATCTTTTCCCCTTGTGCATCTGAATATTTGGTAATATGATACAAATGCGGATGTGAAGTCACACCGCCATATATTTATATGATGTACACTGAGTTTTGCATGTGTGTGTAAAATAAATCACATCACAGTTATACACACAATACCTAAATGCATAAAACAAGGATGACAACTTTCAAAACAGAGAAAATTTAATTTGTTTGCTCATTAAAATTAAGCATATACTTAAATGTCAGATGCCTTGACTGACGTCTATAATAAAATTGTCATTTTAATTGATATATTGGCAATGCCTCAATTATCATTATTTGTTCTGTATAAGACTGTAATGTTCTTTTTTCTTACAAATTTATTAATATTCTGGTTTTTTTAAGATATTCATAATTACATTTCTTATATCTAAATTTATTCTATAATCCTATAATCCTTTACACTAAAACATCCAGAAAAAAGATTTTTTTATAAGGCCAAAAACTGGGCAATAAGCTTTGTGTACTGTGTGTAATGGGGTTGGGGGGGGGGGTATAGAGGAAAGTTTTTACAATATAAATTGTTGCGTGGGATAAAGTGAAATATATTTCTATATAAGAAATGCATATGAATATTTTCAAACTTGTACCAATAACTATCACACACACACACACATAATGATACAGTGTATCTTCAAAAAAAACTAACACAAATTTTTACAGGAAGCTGATTATTGTGTTTTTATTTTATTTTGATGAGAGTCATAAAATGATTTTTTATTTAAGCAGGATAGTTTTCATACAAAACACATTTCTTCCCTCTGGGACTTTGGGCTGTATAATACACTAGTCCCCAAAGTTTTATAAAAACGGTTTCAAATCCGGCACCTCGGGGCTAAAAAAACTAGTTTTAATCTTATAATTGTACATTCTATATCCGCGGAAAGCCGTTTATAATACGATACGAGAAATAACTATTATTGG
The DNA here is from genome assembly GCF_053477335.1 of Acartia tonsa. Taxonomy (NCBI): domain Eukaryota; kingdom Metazoa; phylum Arthropoda; class Copepoda; order Calanoida; family Acartiidae; genus Acartia; species Acartia tonsa. The sequence continues at coordinate 31,320,999 of NC_137262.1, read as the reverse complement.
CAATTAAATTATTGGTAAAAAGATTTAAAGAAAAAAAAATTTGAACACCCTGTTCCCACACACACAGCATGTCCACAAATGGGTATTGAAAAGTTTAATGTCTTCTTTAGAATAAGTTTGAAAATATTCATATGTTGGCACTGGGAATATATTTCTGATTAATTTCATATCATATATTACCTTCAAGTTGAAATTTAAAGGTTTGGATAAAAGTTCTCCTTATAGAAATCAAAGCATATTCATTCAAGTTAAGAGGTAGATTACATTGAAAGTAATTGGGTTAAGATGAACTTCATATGATAAATTATAATTCATTTAATTCTATTTTGAAATCAAGCTAATCTATGTAATATAAACTTTTTTTCAGATGGCTTTGAAACATATTAAATATACGCTGAATTAGAACAGGTTCTCAGCCATACTGAAAAATCATATATATCACCGTATTACAGACAATTTTCCACGACTATTTCTTCGGAGCTAAAAAAAGCTGGTTTTATTCTTATAGTTTTTAATATTATATCCGCTGAAAGCTGTATATAATACGATGCGATAAATAACTAATGACAAATAATAATAAACCCTCCAAAAATTGTCTTTGTGTTATTGAAATAAGAAAAGTAAAAAAATACATAATTCTATTTCTGATTTCAAATAATTGCTGCAAAAAATCCATTAAACTAAAATAAACACAAGCTGTAAGAAAAATAGGAACTAATTTATTAGTAAACAACATTACAGTGAAATAAAAGGTGTTGAAAGAGAAGAGATTTGATACATAAAGAAAAAAGTTTTGCCCCAAACTCTTCCACGAGACAAAATTATACCTCTCTTACTTTTTTAAAGGTGCTAAATGACATTGTAGAAAATCGGAGCCAAGCAGTTTTTGTTGAGGTGTCTCATCCCTGTCTATAGTCTCATATCATATCTCTCAAGAAGAAAATATTTTGAGTTTTAGCAGAACTAAAGGCTCGCCAACCGTGCTTTTTTTAGAATGGCTAAATTCAATTTGTTGTCTGACTGTTTGTTCGCGGCTGTATATTATGTTGTTCGGCTTCTGCTTTGGATATCATTATTAAAGGGTCGCAAATGGGCTCAATAGATTTCAAGCGGCTAAAAAGCAGCTGCAGATTCCCTTGAAATTGCGGCTGTAACTTGTTGTTGCAAAAATGGTAAAATCTAATACAGTAAAGTAATACTTATTTGAAATGTGTATTTAAAACTCTTAATTGCTGTTTAAGAGTCAATTAGTTGTGTGCACTTCATTTTTCACACTGGAATTTTTATAAAGAAACTTGAATGTAGAAGAAATTTTGTCGTCAAGTTAGGTTACTAATATAACCTCACTTATTGGTCAGTTCGTTCAATCCAGTAGGAGGGAAGAGGATGGGGTAAAGGAGGTATCATTTTTTTAGCCAACTGCGATTTTCACTTCTTTAGAGTGCAAGAAAATCTGGTGCAACATCCAAGTAATAAAATATCGATTATGCATAATTAAGACACACGTAGTCAAAACAAAAAATATATAAGTAGTTTTTTTCTGTAAAGATCTATTAGAATTTTATTAATTTATATCCTGGAGGGGAAAGATGGGATCCAAAATTTAAAAGGATTATACTTTTATGTTTACTTTAATGTAAGTTTTAGCTTCAACTTTCTTTGTTCAGAAGACCAGTGTGCTCTTTGCAAAGAAAGCTTCTTTTATTATTGATCTTTAAGGGCCATTGGAAAAATCATTTGTTTCTTGGACAAAGCAATAAAATTTTTTAGCCTTTTTACATTCTTAGCATACTTCCAATTAAACATTTATATTTACTTTAAACTTTTGTAAATATAATATATTTAGTAAGGTTTCAAAGAGTTCATAAAGATCTTTAATAAAGTCTGAATTTGTAAAGCCTTTTGTTACTTTCTATAACAAATATTTAGTGTTAAAAACATCAGATTCCTATGAAGTTTTTAGGTTGTGTTTTTTAATAACATTGTCATTCTATTTTGTTAAAATACAATTTGTGCCTTTTGTGTAAGTAAATGTAAGATACCCATAATCATAAAAAGCTCAGTGATGATACCATTTCTGTGATACCCATCTATGCAACCCTCGGGAGGAAGGAAAAATTGGGCTGTTTATTACACTAGTCCCCAAAGTTTTATAATAACAATTTCTTAATGGTTGGCTGAAAAACGTTAGGGACTTTTGTAAATTTTGATTGTTTGGTTTAATTAGTTGAGTGTCCATTCGTTGCAACCACCAATTGTGATCAACAGATGGGGTAATTTTGTGTATTCTCATTGTGAAATTACGTAATAAATCGGCCATTATCTTATCCCTTTAGATCCCTGATGCAACCCTCCCTCTCCTCATTAGTGTTCTCAGAATCTTTTACAAACCCAAGGAAATCTTGCAAAACTTGGTAAAAATATTAATTGGCATTTTAACCACTTTATATTGTAAACTTTAATACCTTATAGAAATTAAAAACTTAAATGGCGGTTTCCCTCACAGTGTCTGGTCGATAACACCCCCCCCCCCTTGTTATGAAATGAAAAAGAAATGGAGGGGTTAGTTTTCATGGTGCTAATTGTTACTTTTGGTTAGGTTACGTTGGGTATAAGGTAAGCAACTTTTTTACCATTTTCTTGTAAAAATAGTAAGGTGAGTCCTATGCTCGAGAGACGCTTTGAAAGAATGCACCACTTAAACTTGTATTATGAATTGACTTTTTGATTTCACCTGGTTGTCCTTTCTCATTTATATGGTAAAGTTTTGCCTCTATTTGTTGGCCAAGACATAGCACTCTATAATTTTGATGTAATTTATTGTTTATTAATTTGGCATTTTTACCTTTAAAATTTTCAGAACTTCTATTTTCATAACCTACATTTCATTTCAACATGAGTAAAAACTTAATTTTGTTGGATAATAAATCAGGATTTTTTTTCTGCAACACTCAGGAATGCAGGTATTAGACAATCACAAAATCCCACCTTTAATATATTTTCAGTATTGCTTCAAAAACCGACTAATATCTGATGGATTGGAACTTTTTCTCAGCCATAGTAAGTTATGTATAGCATATTACAGACAATTTTCCAACAATATTAAAATAAAAATCATAAGATTGCTTCAAAACCGATTAATATCCGTTGGATTGGAACCTTTTACTCAGCCATAGTGAAAAATTATGCATAGCATCGTATTACAGACAATTTTCCAAAAATATTAAAATAAAAATCATAAGATTGTACCCGAGGGGCTGAAGGTCAGGGCTGAAGAAACTGGTTTTTATCTACATTATTTCATGTTTATATCCATAGAAAGCTGTTTATAATACGATGCGATAAATAACTAGTATAATTTTACAAAAAAAATCGTTTATAACAAAAAATTTTCGTGCAATTCCCTGGCTACAACTAAATCTATTTTTTGGAGGATTTTTTAAAAGTTATAAATTAGTTTTAAGGTAAATATTTGTTTAACTTCAAAAATGATTAATTATCCTTTAAATTATATTTTACTGATTTTTTCTGTATTTTTTAGTAAAAGGAGAAATATACACTGTCAAGAAACAAATCTTTACAAAGTAAAGAATAGTTATTTATCGCATCGTATCAAAGACAGCTTTTCGCGGAAATTAAGATGATAAATTGTAAAAATAAAATAATTTTTTAGAACAAAAGGCCCGGAGGCCTGATCTCATAATCTTAATTTTAATTTTTGTCGAAATTTGTTTTTAGTACGATGCTATATATGATTTTTCAGTATGGCTAAGAACCGGTTCTAGTCAAGGTGGTATTAATCGGTTCAAACCCATACTGGAAAGGTTTTTACGGTTAACTTTTCAGACAATTAAAAAAAAAAGAAATCTGACCCCTCATTTAATGATAAAATAAATCTTACCGTTCTGTTTTCCAGGTAAAAAACTCTGCAGCCGAGGTCGGCAGTTTGACCTACTGCCACAGTAATATTCTTGGTGACTCTGGTATCAAATACAGGTTCTGGCTGGACAGGTTGCTTCTGGTAGGTCTGTCTTCTGCCTGCTGTAGAGCTGGGGGGCTTTAACTTGTCAGACCTTTTCAATTTTGGCAAGATTTAGTATTTTGAAACGTTATCTAAGTATGGTTGTCTGCTATATTTCCAACTCTGTCTAGAAGTTGGTTAAAACCAAAGAGGTTAAAAAAATAAATGCTGCTATGTCAGTTGCATGAGAAAAGAAATTGAAATGTCTTAAACAGTACATTGCTATCATTATGAATTCATAGAACTTTAAAATAATTATAAAGTTACAATCTAATGGTTACATTTTGTTTTCATTGTGCTTCTTCCCTGATATTTCATTTTAATAGCGAAGCTATTCTATAATCAACTTTGTCTTAACCATGACACTTTGGTTAAGTGTGACTTCCGAATTTGTGGGAAGTTCTAGAGATCTTAGTCTTACGGACAAAACCCCCAACACCAGGAACCATCAAGTTTCAACAGCAGGTTTGAGTATAGATTTATTGACACAAACTATTTCAAAGTCCTGAAATTACAAAATCAATTAATACAAAATTCCAGTTTTTTATATCCACACAATATTATTTGCTTTTTAAAAATCTTTTTTTCTACGGTTAAGAATCTTTGGGTACTTTGGCTTTAAAGGAAAATTATTTGGTTTAATAGATCATTGTTAGATGCATAAATAAAAGCATATAAAAATTACTAAAACATAATATTTGAATCATAATAAAGTTTCACGTGTAGCTGGCTAAAGCCTTTAAACTTAATAAATCCGTCCTATATGCCATTCAATTTATAAATGAAGAAAAATCTACCTGAAGTTCTTATGGTTAAAGCACCTGGCATACTAGGGTTGTTCACGCACTATGAGACCAATGATAGGCCCGACTTAATTCTCCGAAATCTTTATCCACTCACATATCATTCAAAAGTAACGTGCAGAGATCCCAAACAAAAACAACATTCCATGCCACGTCTCTTTAGGAAAGGAAAGTCAAACAAAGACGACATTTTCGCTGAATTGGAATTGTGAATAAGGAAATTAATTTCGATCTTGATAAACACAAAGCTTCCTCGAAAAGAGGTTAAGACAAACTTTGACTGTCCGTCAGTCATTCCTATAGTATGGTAGATATGTGATTTTCTCGAAGATAGACAGGTGGTTCCTAAAACAAATGAGCATAAAATTTATATACATATTTTGCCCGTCTATAAAGCTTCAAAAGACAATAACATTTTTGAAGATTTCGTAATTTTCTTTGAGTTCTTGTATATAAACTCTCTTTCTTTTATTTGTTATGACTATTGAACATCTGCTCTATAACTTAATTTGTCCGTTTGTCCATTCCATGATTTTTGTGCTTTTCCCCTTATGGATGTAGTCATCCTTGTTTTAAATATAATATAAAAGATATTAACAAAATTTAGGCATAAACTTTATCACCTCAAAATCTACACTTAAAATATTATATAAGCTAACAAGAGAGAAAGTGAGAGGGGTACAGAATGGTTTATGGAATCATGTTTATATCTTTATTATTATATATACCTACAGATAAAGGAATATGTAACTTTCATTTCTTAATGGCCAATAAAATGGAGGTTAAGTCTAGAATAGATGATTCATTTTAAAAACAATTATGCCCTAATATTTTATTGAGATTAAGATAATTCTTATATAAAAGTTACAGAATGGTTGTCTGTGTAAACTGATATGGTTCTCCAGTACAATGTAGATTCTCAAAGGTCACTGGAAGGTTTGTAACTATTTTGGGGGAGGAAACCACACCAAGGATTTTTTCCCTTTTTTCTTTAAAACTAAAATTGAAAATCAAGTGGGAAGGGTTGACTTACCCCCTACAATTCAAGGGTCCCTAAAGGCCTCAGAGGCATAGCCGCTAGTGATAAAGAAAAACCTGACAAAAGTTTTCTTTAAAATTTTCTTTTATTTACCACTTTACCCTTGTATTATGTACTACAGATTACCATGTACAGTACACTGGGGAAATAAACACAAATATGCATAGGTTATGGTTAACTCGTTACCTTCGTTATCAGCCCATTATTTTTATACAACTTCTCTTTGTGTTTGCCTAACTTTAAATATCAATTTATCAATGCCTTATCGCATTTTAATACCTATGATCTTTAAGTTCTAATAATATTCAGTTCCTACTTTTATCCAGGGGGAAATGAAGGGGGGGGGGAGGAACATAAATAAAAAACTTCAGTGAGGATATTTTCGGTGGGGCCTTCGGGTAAAACTATTAAAATTGTAGTAGCTTTTGATGTATAAAACATTTTCTGCAAATTTAATAAAGACTTATAAAACCTCTGTTTTTTTATTCCTCAGCTGGACACATCAGATAGCTGATAAACGACAGTCCCGAGTTCAAAATTCTATAATGATTTTTAAATGCATTAAGTTTTACGAAAATTTTAATATTTGAACTTAATTTTGCACCATAATATTGTGATTATTCCATAAAATGCAATTAGTTTGATTATTGAAAATTTATGGTAATTTGTTGTAAACATTATAATATGACATATGATGATTTTATGGCATCCTCCTTGTAGGATGTTTATACAATAGGGGTAAAACTTCAAGAAAAGCAAACTGTACAGTGTACTACATGTACTTAAAAATAATATACAAAATAAGAAATAGAAACTTTATGATAATTTTACCAATCTTGATTTTCATTCTATGATCTTCTAATCAGAATTTAACTGATATGAAATAATTTGAAAGCACAAAAAAAAAACTTAGTAGTCTTATTTTTAATCATTTTATTAGTTAAATGAATAGATGACAACAATAGAACATTTGTTAGTTATGACAACAAAATATACCATATAATTATCAGGGCCAGTATTTGTTTTATGTGAACATTTTGTGAGGCATTACTTGCAAAACTTTCGGGTCATACATCAAAATTTATAAAAAGTGCAATGTGCATGTTTGTTCTTGCTAAACAGTAAACAAATTTGGAATTTTAATATTGGTTTTACTCAGGAGCTTCAGTATTTTATTGTGATGTGACGTTTTTTTCTATGACTGTTTCATATGTTAAATTATTTTTATCAAACCTATTTGCTTTAGTTTTTTTTAATATATATTAATAATTTTTAATCTGAGTTAAGTTAAATATCAATATATTAAAAATTTAAGTTTTAAAATTAAGATTTTATTAAAATCAAAGCCTCAAAGAAAATATCATAATTGTTAATAATCTCTTATATTTGTTGAAATGTATTGACACATAATGTGCAAGTGTTTGTGTGCATTGTTCCATCCGGTTGCACATCCCACACTCCATCAAGAAAGAGGGAAACAGGAGAGAGAGAGGAAAAAGAGAAAGAAGGTGAAAGAAAGAGTGATGGCAATAAAACAAATTGACATTTTCCTTTTGGGTAGAAAAGGCATCCAGATCTATAACCACAGATAAATCATTACAAACATTTTGTACATCGTTTTTTTACAGTACAAAGTTTTGGGGACTAATATCCCTAATACATAATTTTTATAGTTGAAGACTTAGAGTTAGATTGTAAATTCTTATCTAAAATTATTAATTTGGCAAGACCTAATTTTCATATTATTTTTATTAACAATCTATTTATAAGTAACTAAATCAGCTGATTTAATATTTGTTTTTGTCCATATAGGATCTAAAAAAGAAATTTAGGATAAAAATCCAAGACAGAGAGTGTACCTTTGATTTGTATGATAAAAGAAATTGTGCATCAGATAGATGATATTGCATTTTCTTATTGCTATAACCACTTTAAGTTTCCCAATTATTAGAAAACATGGATATGCATTGTCATCAAAACAGGGTACAACAAGTACAAGTATTTATTTTTCACATTTATTATTTTAAGGAAAATTTCATGACATTGTGTAGTAGTAATGTAAAATAATTGGCTTTTTGGAGGAAAAGAAAATTTCCTACTAGGTAAGAAAGCTCTGAAGGATATTGTTCCAGCCATATATAATTATCCTTATACTAAAGTAACAGGATGTTTGTTTGTGTGTCTGTGTATCTGTGTGTCTGTACCGAAGGATCTCGCTAACCGCTGGACCAATCGGGTTCTCCTTAACAGGGTAGATTCTCATAGGTCCTGGGAAGGTTTATAACTATTTTGGGGGAGGGTACCACCACCCTCCCAAGAGAAATCACAATAAAATCGAAAAAAATTGAAATATTCCTGCTGTATAGTGTCGCTAAAGTATGAATGTCTCTACGTAGCGTAGTGGCGCTGCGTAGAAACATGAATTTAACAGCTGATTGAACATAGACAAATTATTTCTCAATTAGATATTAGATATTTAAAATAAAAAAAACATTTAAATGCCACTAGAGGCCTCTAGGGGCGTATCCGCTAGTACTATCATAATTGATTTTATTTATTTTGTGCATTAAGCTTTAATCTTTGTTGAACAAATTCAAAGGTTAAAGTTTGAAAAAGGATTAAATATAATTCTAATCATTAATATTTATAAGCTAAATAATTTATAGTTTAAAGGTATCTTTGCTAAACTGTGTATAATTATGCAATAACTTTTGATTTTTAACCCTTTAGAGTCAATACCAATTTTTGGATAATTTAGATGTGCATCTGCAACTGTCCAATATTTGCCAACAGATTAAAAATACAGAGTTAACTTAGATTAGACCCTCAATTTTACAAACTTAACTAAGTTAAGAAATGTGTGTAGGTAATAGTTAAGGAAGATATAAAGAACAGATAAATTGATTACATATTTGGATGTTTTCAATTGTCTTAGAAATCCTTAACAATAAATGACCCTCACCTTTACATTTTAGTTTCAAACAAAAAAAATCGAAAAAATTAGGGTGGTGTTTCAAGGGACTATAAACAAAATATACATTTCCTGGACCTTATAAAAACCTTTAATGTTAGGGAAGAACCATATCAGTTCATAGGTTATTGAGATCCTGAAAAAAAACACAGATAGACTTAATTTTAAACATAGATTATTTATGAAGAAAATACAGGTATAAAGTCTAATATTAAAATGTTATTGAAACTGGCAGCCTGCAGGTGTGACAATTTGAAGTGATGATGTGTGTTTCAAATAGATTTCCGCATCCACTCTTAAAACTCTTTTTAAACAAGAAAACAGTAAAGATACTAAATTAAATATTTCAATCCAAAAACTTAATCATAAAAAATTGCATAGTTTATAAGCCACCCTGTCTTGTCTTGTCTTTCTGCTGCCATCATCCAACTTCTAACTTGATAATTATAACCAAGTCATGGGTAATTAAACCTACAACGTGTTCAGTCACAATGTAGTGCCATGATTTTCCTAACTTCCAAATCCTTATGATAAAATTATTATTTGTAATAATGTAATCTCTAAATTTGTATCTTATCATTTCATATATTGTTATATAAATATTCTTGTATACCAAATGATGTTAGTTAGTGGAATTAATAAATACCATACCATATAAATTATAGGTAACTAAAGTGTGTTTTTAGTAGCGAAGCTACTCTATAATTCACTTTGTCCGTCCGTCCGTCCGTCCGTCAGTCAGTCAGTCAGTCAGTCCGTCCGTAACGCTATGGGGGAAATGGGATTTACTCAGCTCCTATAAAAGATAGAATGCTGAATTTTTTTGACAACATTCCCATCATTAAGGAGCACAATTGACTATAAAACATCATTGGCGTTCGGACCGATTTTTAGCAGGTTTTAGGCTATTTTTATATTTTTCACATTTTTCTCCATATCTTCAGTGTTTATGGTCCGATTTTCAAAATTTTTTCAGTTACAGATATCAAAATTAAATTTCCCGTCGTTTAAAGGAACAACCATGAAGGCCAGACTGCCTTTTTAGCAGGTTTTAGGCTATTTTTATATTTTTCACATTTTTCTCCTTATCTTCAGTGTTTATGGTCCGATTTTCAAAATTTTTTCAGTTATAGATATCAAAATTAAATTTCCCGTCGTTTAAAGAAAACAATCATGACGGCCAGACTGCCTTTTTAGCAGGTTTTAGGCTGTTTTTTATATATTTAACATTTTTCTCCATATCTTCAGTGTTTATAGTCCGATTTTCAAAATTTTTCAGTTATAGATATCAAAATTAAATTTCCCGTCTTTTAAACAAAATAACCATGATAGTCAGACTGGCTTTTTGGCAGGTTTTAGGCTATTTTTATATATTTGACACTTTTTTCCATATCTTCAGTGTATATGGTCCGATTTTTCAAATTTTTTAAGTTAAGGATTTAAAAATAAATTTTTTTGTCGTTTTAATAAAACAACCATGACGGCCAGACTGCCTTTTATCAGGTTTTTGGCTATTTTTATATGTTTTACATATTTCCCCATATCTTTGTTTATTTTGATGCAATTTTCAAACTTTTATGGGATATCAGTAACAAAATAATTTTTCCCATTGTCATGAGCATCTTTAATATAATTTACTTTGACCATCGTCATCATGCAAAATAAAACAAGGTTTCATGTTTATTTTATCCAATAAATCTATTCTTGATTTTAGTAAAAAGCTTTTAAATCTACCTGTACGTATTCCCATCGACGATTTTTTGTGCTTTGCTACTTATGGATGTTGTCATCCTTGTTTTTTATGAGAACTTTTTTGGAAGCAATTTTGCCCCACTTATAGTTATCAGAATTTAATGATTAATGGCTTATTTTCTTCGTCTTTTAAGGCAATTAATAGAACAACAAAAAAATATTTCAGTTTTTATTAAAAAAAAACAGTAAAATCTAAAATTCAAAACTTAGGTGTCAACATCTAAAAATGGTTTTAGCCCATTTTTCTTATGCCTAAATCTTCTAAGAAAAAAATTTCATTTTCTGTTGTCGACTTTGGGGGGCCAGTACTCCCTCCCTGGTTGAGATATGACCTTCAAACTTTGATATGTTCTAGTTCTAGTACATGTCCCTAATAGTATCTGTATACATTTTTAGCTCTATATCTAAACTTTGAAGTGTTTTGCAGCCATTCTTGCAAAAGGTTGAATATTTGAGCATAAGAAAAATGCGCTGAAACCATTTTTAGATGTTGACACCTAAGTTTTGAATTTTAGATTTTACTGTTTTTTTTTTAATAAAAACTGAAATGTTTTTTTGTAGTTCTATTAATTGCCTTAAAAAACGAAGAAAATAAGCCATTAATCATTAAATTCTGATAACTATAAGTGGGGTAAAATTGCTTTCAAAAAAGTTCTCATAAAAAAAAACACTGTAGTAACTGGATTGTTCAATTATTTTTCTTTATCTAATAGATTTTGTAAGCACGGAACCAAAGGGATAAGACAATGGCCGATGAATTATTGTACAATCCCAATGCTCATACAAAAAAAATACCCCTTCTAAAGATTTTATTTAGAGGTTTAAACTTTTGGACACTGAACTACATTAATGAACCAACCAATCAAGATTCAATAAAAGTGTTTATCAAACTTATAATGTTACTATAAGGCTTTGGCGACTAGTTTAATATACAGCCCAATATCCCCACTCTCCATGTTTTGTAAGCTACACATATTTTATTGGAAGAAATGAAACTATGAAGTACAGAAACTCATTTGATAGGATCTTATAGGATTTAGATGTATAAGGTCTAGGCTAGCAGGAAATTTGAATAAATTTCTATTTGCAATAGGAATTTATAACAAAAGGCTTTGTTTTCCTCATTTTGAATAATACATTTTACCAAAATGCATAACACATAAATGAGATATAAAAATTCTATTTTTTCCCAGATAAAATGTTTATGTTATATAACAATTCTGAAATTGAATATCTTTACTTAGATTCTAATAAAATGAAATTGTTGAATCTTGTGAAGAACAAACAAACTCACTTTCATTTTCATATATTTCAAAATGCAAAGGTTAGTGAAACTGAATTTTAAAAGAATGAAATATGCAGAATTACTTGAAATTTTATAGAAAGTAAAACATTTTCATGGTTATTTAAGTTTTACTAGGTACATTGCCTTATATAAAAGTAACATGATGTCTGTCTATGGGTCTGTCTGTTTGTACCAAAGGATCTTGCAAATGCTGGACCTATATGGTTTTCCTTCACAATCGCATAGGTCTCAGCAAGGACGTCCAAGAGGGGTGCCGTAGGCCCCACCTCCAATTTTTTTTCATTTTACCCCACCCCCTTCAAAAAAATTTACCCCCCCCCCCCCAAAAAAAAAAAAAGCTTGGACGCCCCTGGGTCTCAGGTTCAAGGAAGGTTTATAACTATTTTGGTAGGGGGTTACACCACCTCCAAAAAAATCGTTTTACTACTTTCTTCTAAAAACTCTAGGGGAGTAGCCGTTAGAGGTATATAAATACAAAAATATCAAATGCAGTATAATGAAGAAAAATAGTGGTAACCTAAAAATGCATTTTTAAAGAAAAGTTCTGATATAATGATTACACAAAAAAAAAGAAGATTAACTATATCCTAATGTAAAAGATCATTAGTTAAATCAGGATCTTAGGTTGCAAAACTTTATAAATATATACTTACATGGTATATTCCTCTTAGTATTATTTTTAGCGATTTCGAAAATTTGAGTACCAACCCCCCCCCCCCCCCAACAAAATAATAATTTAAGTAAACTATTATTAGGTTGGACAGGAGGAAGGGAGGGAGGGTATATAAGGCGAGACACGAGCCTTGCCTTGCCTCCTTAGTCAACCATGCCAACCAGTTTAGGATCTCAGTCCCTCGCTACAAGGCAATCTGTAGTCGACTAACAAACAGCTTCAAGCTTTCAGTCTATTTATATACAGAATTCTTACTGTATTGTTTACCCCTTTCCCCTCCCATCTGACCAACAACCCCCTTATCCCCGCCCCCTTTATGTTCTCCCTCTCGTCCGCTCCGTGTCCGCGTTTTTTAACTGTATTGTTTACCCCTTTCCTCTCCCATCTGACCAACAACCCCCTTTTCCCAGTCCCCTTTATGTTCTCCCTCTCGTCCGCGTATTTTTAGCAAGAACAATTTTATTTGTGGGTTGCGTAGCAATATTTAAAAGAAATAGCCTAACCTAAAATAGTTTTTTGAAATTTAGAAAATTAAAGTACCCCCGACAACGAACATCTGTGGCCGCAGCGCTCGGCTCCCTAGCCTATAACCTAACCTAACCTAACCTAAAATAGTTTTTTGAAATTTAGAAAATTAAAGTACCCCAGACAACGAACATCCGTGGCCGCAGCGCTCGGCTCCCTAGCCTATAACCTAACCTAACCTAACCTAAAATAGTTTTTTGAAATTTAGAAAATTAAAGTACCCCAGACAACGAACATCCGTGGCCGCAGCGCTCGGCTCCCTAGCCTATAACCTAACCTAACCTAAAATAGTTTTTGAAATTTAGAAAATTAGAGTACCCCGACATCAAGTTTTGGACACAGGAAAAAGGCAAGCTTCAATTTAATTCAATAACGTGTCTGGATAGTCTTTTCCTCCTCCCGCAGACTATCCAGACTGTCGGGGGGGGGGGGGGGGGTACTCAAATTTTCAAATTGATAAAAAATTTTGTAACAGGATAACGCCAAGCTTTGTATTGGTTCAGGAATAATTTATTTAACATTTAAATATGTAACTACTTAAAAGTAAAACAACATTTTATCTTTAATTTTTATTTTATTTTACTAAGAGTTTCATGCTTCTGTAATCATCAGAAATATGTCACTACTAATTCTTTTCTGTTTAAAACTTCTATTTTACCTTTTTTTAAAAACTGCTATAAATGAAAGTTTGTTATGCAGACTAAAGTCATGAGTTACATGCATTATAAAATTTATGAACCTCCCAAAAAAACTTACTAAATAAACAATTTAAATTTGTTGTTTTGTTGGAGTTTGTAAAGAATCTTGTCACTCTATCTTAACTTTCTTTTTTTAATGATTAAACTCATCAAGTTTACGACGTGTTAGGCCTATAAACAAAATGTTTCTCCTGGGATTAATTTTATACAACTTCTACAAAAGACGTTTTAAGTAAACATGTTTTAAGGATGCCTATCAAAAAAGCTTTTAAAAATATGATTTTAAGGGATTCTCTGAAAAAAAAATTAAGGGATTAAAAATAGGTTGGTTTTAAAATGAAAAATTTAAATTTGATGTAACTTAAACATTTTAACAAGGCCTTTTTCGCCTTCGGCACCTCAGGGCTAAAAAAAACAGGTTTTAATCTTATAATTGTACATTCTATATCCGCGGAAAGCTGTTTATAATACGATGCGAGAAATAACTATTCTAGTTTTAATTTTGAGTGAGCGGCGACCCAACCTTCGTGAATTTAATCGTCCCTTTTTAAATTATATTCTACTTTCAGATACAAAATATTTTTTTTAAATTGTCACTATGACAAGCCTACTAAGTGTTCTCAATTTTTTGTCATCTCCTGTTGATGGTGGTGGTCAGTGTCTCTTACTCAAGATTAATCTAAAACTTTAAGAATATAATCAAGTTGATGCACTCATCATTCAACACATCTCACACAAAGTGCCAATTTAAAAAAGTAACTTTAAGAAATTGTTTTGAATATAGCAGATTATTGATTTCAAGTTGTATAAAGAAGTTATGGGTCATTTTTTTCATTAAAACAAAACTTATTTCAAACATACTTCATTATTGTGTAATTCAAGCGAAAATATATCAGAAAAAGAATCAAAAATACTAAACTTCGATATTAAGAGCTAAGCTGTAATTTGTCACACAGCTTATTTAGCAGCCGTATGAAAATTTCATGACTAAATCTGGTCATCTTGCCTGGCAAACCTATCTCCAGCAAAGAATCTCTCCCCACTTGATGCTGATTGATTGGCAGTAGAGCTGGATGATGAACTACCTACAATTACAAGATTATTGTAGAATTAAAGAATTGAAAATCAAAAATCTTAAAGTTATCTTAAAATTACTTTTTCTCTCCACTTTTTGCTAGTCAAAAGCAACATTGAATTGATTTTTTTTCTATTGATAATAATGATGAAAATTATTGATTAATTTACAAATAAGAAACAGTTAACAATATTATAAGTAACAATTCTTGCCTGAAGATTTTTGAGTATTTGTTGGTGCAATGATAGTAGTATCTAAACTCTTAATATCCTCTGTACTGAATGGATAATTGTAAGTTGGATATTTGTGTGTATTCATAGTTATTGAGCTACCATCCTGTTAATTTAGTTTCATATAATAACATAAATTAGTCGTGCATTGACAAGAAAAAAAAACTAGTACTTTACATCAACTTATGTCAGCTTTCCCTCAAAGTATCTGTCGAGCATTGAAACCCCTCGCTACTTTTTGAAATAAAAAAATATCCTTTTGTCTAATCAGGGAGTAAGGGAGGGGACAATGGGAAATTAATTCAATGTAAGGGTTTTCGCTGAATAGCAATGAAAACCAGATTTATCCAGAAAATTTGAAGAAAATAGTACAGTGTTCCTGGTAATCTATGAAATGATATTCCTTGAAAAAATAATTGTGACAACCAGCCGAATTCCATATAAATTTTTTATCTGAGAGCTAAAATTTATGATAATGTTTAATTGTATGAACACTATTCCTGTTGATAATTCTGCCAGGTTGTTGAGCTGGACGTGGATGTATCTTCAGATCCCTGCTCACAAGAACAATGCAATTACAAGGTAGAATATTTTAAAATCTTAAATAGACATTCACTATCTGAATAAAAAGAGGGTGGGGGCTAGGTAAAGACCCTCAACTTTAAATTTTAGTTTTTAAAAGAAAGAGTAAACTAATTTTTGTTGGAAAGTTGGTATTTTTTCAAGGGACGATATCACTTGGGATATCACTTTATTAACTTCAAAATTCATTTTAAAAAGAAATCATTGGTTATGAATTGTGGTTTAAAACATAAACATCATTTAGTTTAAGTTGAACGTTCTTACAGGCCTAAGGGTGAGAAAGGAGGGTTTTTACCCACTCTTTAAATTTCCAGTTGGTTAGATAACGTATGAAACAAAATAGTTTATATTCAATGAAACATATAATAAGAATAAACTTGAATGATGTCAAGTACAATATGACAATTGTATTATGCTTGCCTGTTCCAGTGAAGTTGTTGTGTAGAGGTGACCAAGGTGAAGGCTGGTTTGAGGATGCGTCTTACCTGAAAAAAAAATATTCAACTTTTAAAATGTTAGAAAATAGGAGATGTAAAGACTTTCGGTTTTCTTCTAAATGTCTAACTAAACAAGAAGTGCATTTAAATTTTCTTTGAGTAAATGATGAAACTTTATTTTTTATCTATTTTAATGAAAGGTTAACCCTTGAATTTGAGATGAATACACCCCAGGGAAAACATTCCCTCAATTATAAGATTTTTTCTTACTTTTTAGTTTAATATTTAAAGTATTAAACAAACCTAAGCTTTATATTTCATCTACTTTAAATCCATTTGTTGTAGAATAGCATAGCTTATGTCAGACGTAATTATCCGGTTTAAAATTGAGAATTGACTAATTGTCATGATACATGAATGGTTAACACTTCATTAAGCTTCAATATCATGCATCGGTCTTTTACAAATTATTTTTTTATTCTTTCCCCAAATTTTCTGCCTAAATTTGTAATCTGTTTAGTGTTAACTGACCCTGAACAAAATTTCAAAGAAAATTTTTTCTAGCATTATCCTATTTATTTCAAATTACCATCCCTCCGACCTCTTCACTTTGGATTTGCTTAGCAACTTCATAGGTAAGGTATGGCTGTCCATGAATAGAGATTAATAAACAGAGTAAGGGGAATACCTTGGCTCAAAGGTCGTGCAATCAGAGAGTTGGTTGTCTGCTGGGTGTTTAGAGAGAAAAAGGGAGATTTGGCTCAAGTTAGTTATCCTAGGTTGTTGGACCTGACGTTAAAGTGTCATGGACAGCAGACTTGAAAAAGATTCAATACAATACTTTTTGAAAAGCTTAGATTCAAAACTTAATGGGTATATTAAAAGTCTTACTTAAATTGATATAGAAAATGTGTAACATTTTTTGTCAATTGTTTCAAAATACTAAAAAGAAGGAAAATATTCAAAGATATGTATTACAAATCCTTACATAAAAGTAAAAGGTTCTGTGTCTGTGTGTACCGAAGGATCTCGCTAACTGTTTTACCGATCTGGTTCGTCATTACATTGTAGCTTCGAATATATCATGAGAAGGTAACCAACTATATTGGGGTAGGGTACAACTACAATCCCAAGAGAAATTACCACTAGAAATATTTTTTTTAAACTTAAAATGAAATCGAAAGTGTGATGGTTTTGACTTTTCCCCCTTTCCTTAAGTGCCACTAAAGGCATCTATTGGCGTATCCACTAGTGAAAAATATAGCAATAAATACACTTGAATCATTTGAAGATAAATATGTTTAACAATAACTTATTTTTATATTATGCAGCTATCTTCCAGTAAAGTTAAAGTTGGGTTAATGCAATTCTACTTATCACATTTTAAGGGAAAAGGTAATTCTAAAATGAGGAAAATGTTACTTACTGAGATGCTATGCTTTTAAAGAATGTTAGGAAAGCACGAAGACGCATACTCTACATCACCGTGATTAATTTATATTTGTAGCGGTTACACAGAATAAAACATAGAATATGCAGTTTAACCGTTTGAAATTTCTGACAAAGCTAAAAGCTATTTGAACCTATAACAAATGACAAATTTAAATATTACAATTTTTGCTTTTTTCTTGACTATTTATTATTAGATAAGTAGGTCGAAGCTTTTTGCGAGGGGTGAAATTCTTATTAGGGGGAATTACACTCCCCCCCCCAAAAAAAAAAAAACTTTGGAGTGTGCTATTATTTTATTCTTTTTATAATTAGGGGAGAATTCTAAGACAAAAATCCCCCCCCCCCCTTGGACGTCTCTTTTAGAATATACATTATATAATTACTTCAGATTACAAGATAATAAAACTGTCTACCTATTACAGAATCTAACTAAATTATGCCTTGTGCATGGAAAAACTAATTTCACTGCTTGTCTGAGTATATGCTCATTTAAGATTTAAATTCCAACAATTCTTTTTTACAAAATGCGTGTTGCATACAATGAATTTTAATATCCTGTAAAAATTAGTTTCAGGGGTCTACTACACCAAAAAATTAATAAATGATAATTTTAAATTACCATTATTTTTTAGATTACTTCGCTACGCTTCGCCCCTAACCTCCAGGGTAATCGCCCCAAGAGGTAATGGAAGTTAATCTATAAAAAAATTTAAAATTCTTTCTTTAAAGTTACTTTAAGTCAAAATAAAACCTAGGATAAAAGCGTCTCGAAAATTGATTGTGTACAGGGGCGTCCAAGCTTTTTATTTTGGGGGGGGTAAAATTTTTTTAAGGGGGGGCTAATTTGGTTTTGGGGGGGGTAAAATGGCGCGCGAAGCGCGCCGCAAATTTTTTTTACCCCCCCCAAAATTTTTACCCCGGGGGTAAAATTTGCTTGGGGGGGGGGTAATTACCCCCCCTGAAATCTGTTGGCAGGGGTAAAATTTGTTTACCCCCCCCAAAATTTACCCCCGGGGTAAAATTTTTTGGGGGGGTAATTTAAATTTTATAAAAAATTTAGTATTAAAAATGCGCGCGAAGCGCGCAAAAATTTTTTTTGTTAGAGATTTTCTATATTGGGGGGAGTATTTACCCCCCCCCCAAATGGTTTGGGGGGGGGTAAATACCCCCCCCCCCAAAATCGTTGGGGGTGCCTACGGCACCCCAAAGGTAGGGGTAATTTTTTTTTGGGGGGGGGGTATTGTTCACAAAATTTTGGGGGTGCCAAATGGCCCATTACCCCCCCCCCTTGGACGCCTATGATTGTGTAAACCTTTGTAATTCGTAAAAATCCTACCCTTCAATAAAATAGCTTAAAACCATGCATAGCAGGACCAGTAGCTATATTTTCCGAAGAATAGAGCTTATTCGGCTCAGCGGTTACCGAGAACCCAAGCTTCAGACGGGCAGACAGACAGATGGACCGATGGAAAGAAGAATGGATACACATCTTTCTACTTTGTATTATAGATTATATTCAACATAGTGTGCAATAATAGCAGGAATTTTGAAAATAAAATAGAAAAAAAAACATTTTTATTTAAGACTGCTTTATAATTCTTTAATTTCATATAAAAGAAAATATCACTTTTTATTCATATTATACTATATGAAATTATTTTCTGGTGAAGTTTTATTATTTATAATAAACTCTGTTTTCTGTAATTTTTCTATATTTGTTGGCCTCGCTTCACCTGAATACTGTCATCCTTTTTTTCTAGTCATTTTAATCACCCCTGGACTAGAAACACAGACGGAACATATTTCATTCGGTACCTTACTGTGTCAAAAACTTGGAATACAGTAATATTTTGTTTTTGTCAACCTTACAGACTTTTGTGTTATTGATGTGAAAAAAACCTTAGAATCCATATTTTATCTGTGACAATTTATGTTTAGTGTTAAACATACCTCCTCATATGAAGAAAATGGGATATATTTTTAAGTTTTAAGTTGTAGGGAAAAAAACAAGATATTATTAGTTATTTATCTCATCGCATTATAAAAACTTTCCATGGATATTAAAATTAAAAATTATAATAATGAAACCAGTTTTGTTATTTTATAATTTTTATTTTAATATTTGTAGAGAATTGTCTGTAATTGGACACTATACTTGGTTTTTCAGTATGGCTCAGAACCGGTTCTAATTCTGCGGATATTAATTAATTCTTTTAAGTAGGTAGTTTTTCTTTATTTTCAACATTCTAAAAAATTAGGTTTCCTTTACATTTCCCTATATTCTATCAAACTTAAATGACGCTGAACTTAGACTTGTAAATTTGAATTTGAAGACAAAAGATAAATCTAGAAATTTATGACAGACAAGGACAGATTATCGAGTTTTCTGGGGTTCGTTTGCATATATTTTGGAGAAAAAAATATTTTGAATAGACATTGTCTAGAGTTATGTAAGGTTAAATTTTTTTCTGATTTCATTTCTATTTTTGATATTTAAATTGAATATTTGCTTATGAGTAAAAATTCTTAGATTTTATAATATATTTAACCAAAAAGTTATTAGATTCAAGCTTCATTATGTATTTGTCCTAGAAAAGGATGTTTTGGATTAATTCTCCCCCATTTCAATTGAAATTATTTTTCCAATTTGGGGGGTTAAGATTTGACCCTTAGAAAAATCTATTAGGACTAAAAAAGCTTCCCTGTAAATACTATCCATTTTAAAATTATCATATGAACTTCAGTAATATATATATCAAACGCTATGTAGAAGTCAAAGATACACAAACTAAACTATCTTAGTAGGAATATTTTTTTTAGTTTGTCGTTGGAGCTTGAATTAAAAAAGTTAAAACTGTTGTCTACTGGCGAATGCATTCCCCCCATTCATATTTTAAAGACTTACTTTTCTTAACAGATTAATGAGAAAAACAAATGTAAAATTGAAATTAGACTGAAAGTTCATAATAAAAAAAATTTTGCAATAGAAGACTTGCAGCTGCAAAAATTTGCATAAGTGTTGTGAGTGTTGTCTATCAGAATCCAGAATTTCAAGGTTCTCCGTAGTTGATAAACAAAATAGAAATTTGACAGAACATCAATTTGCATTGGAGTGCAGGAATAGTTTATCAGGGTTGATAAAAGAAATAAAAAAAGGAATGTTATGCTTGTATAATTAAGCTTAGCTAATATTCATGTTTGAAGGGAAGTTGGCATAATTATGTTCTTCACGAAACAATATCTTTTAATGGTAGATGACAAAAATACTCCCCAAATGACCTAAAACATGCCCTGAACCAAAAAAAGCTAACAACAGAATTGTGGAGCAGTTTTTTAGTCGTTTTAAGATCTTTTCGGATACACTCTTACATCCAGCTATTGTCCTATTATAAAAATCTACATAGGAAAAGTTTTAATACTCTAGGAGCAAAGCCAATAGTAGCAAAATAAAAATGCATGTTTAAAATATATATTGTTAAATGAAATATTAAATATTATTTTAACATAACATAAACCTTTTATTTTTAGCTTTTCTATTTTTGTATAAACTGTGTAAAGTGAAAATTTTTGAATGAAGAATTATTTGACATCATTAAATCAACCAAAGAGGCTTTTCTAGTTATGAATATTTAAAGCATTAGAATTCAGAATTACATAAATGGATATATTACTACTTGGATCTTACACCCGATTTCCATGGACTCTAATAAAGTGAACTTTGCAGTGGGCTAAAATGACGAGCCTTTCCTTCCACCCCCTTTACCCCATCAACTCCTCTCCTATTGGATGAATGAACTTATCAATAAGTGAATTCGATGTTAGCAACCTAAATTGACGACAATTTTTTTCCTATCACAATATTCACGTATATTCTAAATACATCCATTATTTACTAAGTATATTTGTGATTACTTTTATTTAATGAAATCTTCCAATTTTTAACTTTTACAAAACGGCCTGCTTTATTGCATCAAGATCCATCACAGATCTATATAGGAAATAAACGTCTATAAATGAGCTCGAGTCTTCCAATGGTAAAGTGTTTAAAACTCATAGTGCTCCAATACTCCTCATTAAACTCTCATTGACCAAAGCGATAAGACATTTATTCTATTTGTTTATGAAATGAATTAAGTTTTTCACTTCATGTAGATATTTGAATTACATTGAAGTATTTAATCATTTTTTTATAAATAAAAAATATACGTTCATATTAGAGTAAATCTAAGAAAACTGTATTTTAAAAGAATTCGATTGTGGTGACACTTCCTTTGTGTTAAAATATTAAAACTAAAATTTATATCATATTAACCCTTTGGTGATGGTAATGTGAAAAAAAATATAATTAAAAAAATATTTTTAAAATCATTTAAATTAATAAATATTTACTTCTTTCTTTTAGATAGTAATGGCGGGGGAGGAAAATTGATTTATTGAGAAATAGATATGTACTTATAGAAAACTAGCCAATAGCGATATAGTTATATTGAGCCAACTCTAGTTACATATATCTGTAGAATTTTGTACACTGCTCAATAGATAAATGAGTGTACTTTAATTTGTAAAGAAATTATTATATAAATTTCATTCAAAAAATTTAAAAGAGGAATTTTTAATTTCTTTAGTTTTAGTTAAAATGAATTAGTGGTACCATGAGAAGAATTTAATAAAGGAAGTCGAACTTTTTTTGGGAGGTGCGAGGGGGTGAACGTGGATTTGAAAGTTTTTTTACTACCCCCCCCCCCCCCCCCCTTACACATACATTGAACTTTCCTGGGTGGTAATCAAGTATACTATAAAATACAGTCTTATAATATTACCTCTATCATATAAGATAAAGCGTGTTCATTTTTAGTTTAAATTGTAATTTTTTAAGTTGAATTTATCTTAAAAAGGGGAGGTAGGTAAATTCTGTAATTGTGTGAGTTTTAAGGCTTAAAAACAGTAGTTGAATTATAATATTCACTATATATGTGTTTTCCTTATTGAAAAGAACTATAGTCAAATAAAATTAAAGTTAACATAAATTTTATCGTTCTACTAGTGTTTTTAAGCCTTAAAACTCACACCTTTACGGAATTTTAGCACAACCTACCTCCCCCTTTGTAATCATAATTAGTGAAATACCCTTATTGGAAGTATCCTTTATATATCATCCAATTAATACTGAGAAAAGTTTTATAAGAAATTTAATACATAGGAATTACAGTTAGACAAAGTTCTAGGAATATTCTCTTGAAGGTGTGGTTAAAATTGTACAATTTCAAAGACGAAGAAAGGCGCTTAAAAAAAGTCTGAAGTCATAAAAATAAGGGATAAGGGGAGGATGAATGGGAAAGAAAACCCTTACAAAAAGAGATGGATAATCCCTCGTATTTATGACGTCACATTGAGCGATCTTCTTCGTCTTCTACAATATCGTATATGTAAACATTTCAGCTATGGGCAAATACTGGACGTGGTCTTTATGTGGAGTTGCTACATTTGAATTAAAGACTAGAACTGTTTTAGTTTATGTCAGACACACGCTAATTGTAGAAAAGCTTTGCTTTAAGCAAATATTGCTGTCCATTTCGTAAAGAAACTGACAGAAAGAAATAAATTTATAAGTTATGATGAGGCCAAGTCCTATAAGATTTCGTAGGCTATCTTAGGAGTTAGGATTTCCTTCGCCTTGCTTAGATATAGATGCGAGATTTAGGAAACCCTAACGTTAGCCTACAAAAATGTTATTGGATAAGACCAATTTTTTCTGTACATTTTAAAACATAAAATAAAAGAATATTTAAAAAATTAACTTTGACAAATAATTCTTTTAAACTTTTTGGACAAGAAAATATAAAAATTTGTAAGAAAAATGTTGTACAATATAAGGTTGATAAATGCTAGGCATACATTTTCTGTGTCATACCTTTTTGCATACTTTAATTCAGGGAGCTTAAGGATACAGTCAACATAGTGTAAAGCAAAAATTAAAAAAATGTATTCTATCTATATGTAATACTAGCGGCTATGCCTTCTAGAGGCCTCTAGGGGCACTTGAAGAGGGGAGGGTCGAATTTGATAACCCAATTCATTATTTTAGATTTTAAAAGAAAAAGTAAAAAAAAAATATTTGGGGGGGGTTAATTTTTTTCTAGGGGCAATTTCTATTGGGAGAGTGGTGGTACCCTCCCCTAAAATAGTTATAAACCTTTCCGGGACCTATGAGAAGCTACCCTATTAACCCTTACAGCTCGGGCCCCAATTCCCACCTTAATAGATCGGGGGGGGGGGGGGGGGGGCTCCAAGAGCCCCCCCCTCTATCTCGGCTCCTGTTACAGATAAAGACGTAAAATTTTTTTCTGGTGGTTCATGTGTATTTTTAGAGAAAATTACTTTTTCTAGTCATAGCAGCCAGGCCGCTCCTTAGCCGCTTTTTAGCGGCCAGCCGCTAAATTTTAAAACAGCTGTAGAGCGGCCAATTTTGCAGCTAGGATGACCAAATTTTAGGACGAACTTTTATTTTTCATAACCAAAAAATTACTTTTTCTGATCATCGCCAAAAAACGGCAAATAACGGAAACCGCCATTTTCGGCGGTTACGGCGGTAAAACGGCGGTTGGCGGCGCCGATTTATATTTTTATCTGTTTGATGTTGCTCAAGGATTTACCAAAAAAATTTATAGGCCTCTAGCTGTAATAGAAGCCACGATATTCATGATATATGTCTGTAGCCGGACAAAAATCGGTCATAAAGTCGGTCAGGGAGCGGTCAAACGGTCATAACACATTTTTTCTCAGAAGGTCATTGATATCTAAGTATTCACCAAAAAAATTTTAGGTTTCTCCTTATACACAAAAGTCATAGTGTAGAAATTAAGATTTTTTAAGAATTTTTTTCTAATTTTGGTGCTACCCAACCGACTTTGACCGGACACCACGACCGACACAGACCAGATATCCTAACAAAATCAACTCTTGCCGACGTATAATTACTAAACTTAAAAAGTCATGAAGTCACAGCACTCCATCTTACCTACAAAAAAAATGAGATTGAAAAAACTAGAGGGGGGGGGCTCTTGGAGCCCCCCCCCCCCCCCCCCCCCCGATCTGTAAGGGTTAAGGAGAACCCAATCGGTTTAGCGGTTAGCGAGAACCTTCGGTACAAACACACATACACATAGACAAACAGACATCCTGTTTCTTTAGTATAAGGATATATTATGTCGACTATTTGAATTTAATATAAAGTTATCATGGCATAAATTCGACAAACTTTATTTATTTAAACATATCACTTGCTATTCATTAGTTTAACTATTTTGCTCTGAGAAAATATCAATTATTAATAAAAACGATAATGACTTTGACATTTGTATAACGATGATCACATTGTCATGAAGTACTTAATTTTAAGGAGGAATTTGTATAATGTTCGATCCCGTAACCGTTGATAATTGTCTACAAAACCATGCCAAAAACATACCATCCGGTTAAATTTTCTCATATACTAAAATAATACATGATATCATAGTTACTGTAACTATACTTGTACATTTTACTCAGCTTAACAGGAAAAAAATATCATTTATTAATCTTACATAGTAAGAATGTAGTATAAATTATATCCTTTAATCCAGTATTCATGTATGTACACATAAACTGTCAATCTTTGAAATTGGCCAAATATATTTTACCAAAATGTCAACTCACCCAGCCGTTACTATGTCTAGTATTCATACAATGTTGCTAATATTTTTTGCAACAAGGAAAATTAGGTTGAAAAATGCCAAAAATGTTTTACATGAGAAAGGTTACCTAGTTGTTTTACTTTTTAGGGTAAGTTACGATCAACAACATAAATGTACTGTGCTGTGCATATATGTTGCAAATTTATTGTAAACAGAAAATTTTGCAGTTTTTTTTCGTGACAGAACGGACGGACACGACGGGAGAGATTTGCCGCAAAAAAACGCGCAAAAATATTCCTCTTAAATTTTCAAATTTAAATTTATCAGAATGATTTTCTATTTGAATTTGTATAATTTATCTTTATTAAAAGAGTTAGGATGTCTGTCTGTATGTTTGTTTGTAGCTAGTAAATAATTAACCACTGTACCGATTAGGTTTTTTTTCAGAGAAGATTACCTTACCCCATCACATTTTAAAGGTAAAAGCTATTTGCTTCTGCAGGGGCAGAAATATCATTAACGAATTTGTCGATTAGATTATTCTCATTAAAAAAAGGTTTATGTACGTCCTTGGGCTCTTTAAGAACAATTTCATGATCCTAACCCATAAAAGAGCCCCTACTGCTAATTACGGACGCTTGGATGAACATATCTCAATTATTTTAATCTATTTAGTATTTTAAGGTAAATGTTTACTTTTTAGAAATTTTAAAAACAATGACTTTCGATTTATTTTACAACGTAAACTTTAAAATCCTTTTCCATATTTTAAACTTTATTGATTTGTTTTTCCATGTTGTTTCTATAATTTTTAGATTTTTCTTATTTGTTTTCAACTAATTAAGAAATAAAAGGAACAGATTGACAACATTTTGAAAACTGAAATAACTTAGTTTTCACAGGGTTGGATTTTTTTTATAGAAGTAGACAAAAGTCCTTGTAAGCAATATGTTTCATTTAAAATACATGCATTTATATTTTATAACTCTTATCAATAGATAATTACCTATTTAGATAACGATACCCCTCATACACCCCTTTTACCCCCATCCCCTACCCTCTTACTTTCTGAACGAACTGAGCTGTAAATCAGGTCCATATTAGCAACCTAAATTGACAAAAAAATTTCCTCTGTCAATATATCCATGTGTTCTGCATCCATTATAGCTCTGTTTTTCAATAAAAGATTGTAAAATGAGCCAAACAATGTTAAATATTCTAAAGATTGTCTCATATAAAAGTTGAAAGGTAAAATAGAAAAGATTTAAAATAGAATTATATTTATACAGAAAACTGCAATAAAATGAATTTTATATCCACGATAAAACTGCACTGAGAGAGTAAAAGTGAATTCCAGGGCTCGGTGGCCGCAGCCTATTTTTGTTAACCCGCAGATTATATTTAAGTTATACTTTTTTGGCTATTTGCACCTGTCGTCGCCAAGCGGCACACAATTTCGGCTGGATTCCTACATTTTTTAAGTTAGTGTGTTTTTCTATTTTTTTTAAAATACAATATTGATTTTAGCAATCACTTTCTTGTAGAAATGAATCAAGCAATATTAGCTTAATCGTAAAGTAATTTCTTTTGTTAGGAACTGTTATATTCATTTCAAAAGCAGCTGGAAAGTCATCATTATTCAGCCGCCAGCGACAGCTGTCAAGCCTTATGTGTATTCAAAAGGTAAAAGTTTAACATTTTCAGGTATTGGGTTGCGTAACACATTAGTTTAATTATCCAGGGAGGGAGGGGACACTGAACTGTAAATTATGCTGGTCCCCATAGTTATATAAACGCATTCTCTGGATTTTTAAAAATCTTGATTGGTTGGTACAAAGTTACAAACTTGTTGTATCAAAACTTTTCCACAAATGATTTTTATATTTGAAAGGTGTAATTTTGTTTTGTAAAACCTGGGGTATTCATCAGTTTTACCTCCAGTGTCTTATCCCTTTAGATCCCTGATAGTTATCTAAGTGTGACCTATTTTTATGAAACATAAATCAACCTATTTTAATTAATTTTAGATACGTAGTATCTTTGAAATAATTCAGTTTAGTTAATCCGAATCGTTTGTACTTTTTAGGGAAGCTTTATATATATGTATGGATGGTTTTAGGCGATATATATTATCTAAACCGCACTCTCCTAGATGCTATGTGCGCAGCTGCTAGTGTAGGATAAACTGAAAATTCTACCGTTACTTTGACACAACATTGGGTAAGTTAAAGAGAATGGACAAATTCTTCCTTGTTTACAAAGTACATGGCTCTCTATGAATTTTTATGTGGTGTCCCGCGGGTAAAAACACTTAACTATTTTACCTACTATCTCTACAAATATTTTCAACTCTATAATCGTTAACAGAATGTCCTTACCTCCTTTCAAAACATGCTGATTTTTACTTTTAACAACAATATGTTTATATGATATAATTATCCTAATTATTGAATAATAATTCATAGGACAAGATACAATATTGTAAGCGAAGCATTTCTATAAGCAAGTCATAAAATCAGATTTTATAGCTACTCTTTTATGGATGTTGTTATCCTTTTCTCTTAATAAGTAAGACGGCTCTTTTTGTGCCTTCTTTTTAAGTGGTTGAAAGTTGTCAATCACTTTAATTTGTAAAGACAATATGTCCTAATAGTGTATTTTATAATTAGGAGATTTAAATACATATCTTGACATTATTCTGTTCAAAACTTTATGTGTAGCAACTCCATAATTAAGTTGTGTTAGTTCTTTCGTACATCTCCTATAACTAATTTTTCAGAAGATTTTTAATTTAAAAATTTACTGTTTGTTTTAGTTTTTGCTTTGCTTATTGTTAATTAAATACATAATGTATTTTTGAACTAATTTAAGATATTTTTAAGTAAATGAAAAATGTAAACTATTATAGAAGAATTTCATTGATTATGGATCGGATTCCAGGATATTCATTTAATACATTTTAACTTAACACGGCAAGGACATTCTTGTATAGAAATTACAGGGGTTGAAGTCTTAAAGAATCAAAGAATAAAAAGATGATTTTTTGCACATATTACCATTAGTATTTCTGTTTAGGAATATTACTTTTGATGGTTTTGAGACTTTTTACTTATTCATTTTGATGGTTTAAGGCTATGTTACTGCCGTTACTTACTTAAATACTAGCTCGTTTTTGAAATTTCAAAATCTTTTTCCTTCAAGTTACGTCTAAATTCTTTTATTGATTCCAATTTTTGCATGTGATTGTTTCATACCTCTCATTAATTTTATTAATTGAATATAAATAATTTATGGCTGTTGGAAAAGTAAAATACATTAGTAATGTTAAAGGACAAATCTGAAATTTTTAAATGTTGTAACCATTTGTCGCATTTCTTTTGTTTAATTCATTACTTGTAATGTGTCTTAGTGGTTTATCCTAAATTTCCTAGTGATCCGCCCCCCCCCCCCCCCCAAATCTTATTTTGCAATTTTTCTACCTAAGTTAGGGATTGCTGCAACGGGAGGGCATAAAGAAAATTGCCAACAATATTTGTAAAATAATTTTAATTACTTGATATACTTTTATTACTGAATATCTCTCACTAGACAAGAATATAGAAAGCAGAATAGTCATCAATTTAAAACTTCCTAAATAAACATTAAATTTAGACTAACGAAGCGTTAAATGATGTGTTTTTAAAGTTACTTTTAGCGTTACTGTACAGTTTTTTCTCTAAATTAAATCATATTATTAAAGAAAAAGTTTTATTTAAAATAGTTTCCGATTTTTGTTAATTGTTCAAATCTTTAAAAATATGCTCTATGAACTTTTTTATCTAAGGTTTTTATTTAGATTTATGAGATATGAATTTTTAAAAATGTAGCGACCTTAATTCAGAACCTTTTCCTTCTCATAGTACATTTTTATATTAAACCTTAGTAGTTGTGTGGCCAATGGGTTTATAGTTTATTTCGACTATATGTCATTTAATAAAAGTTGTCCTAACTGAAATTTTTTGGATCATATTTTACAAAATATATTCTTCAAAAGTGATGATTAAATTGCGTCGTTCTCATTTACATTTATATCCATAACTAATTACTTATATAGTTGCTACGCTTACGATATAAAAACAAAACATTAATTTAGTTATATAATCTCAAATAACTACACTGACGTACAAAATATATAAACCACAAATCTCCAATAAAAACAAACAGTTTTTTCCAGAGATAATTTATATGAAACTTAAGTAATTCCAATAAAATCATTATGAGTACCTATTAATGACAGAATTGGAGCACTTTTAGAATTTGACAATAACGCTTATTATGGTAAAAAAACGTCCTTGACGTGTTCTTACTGCTAATTTCTAAACTTTTGCTTTTACTTGACCTTATACTATTTTAGACAAATTCAAATATTTTTTATCTTAATTACACCGATAGTGAAAAACGTTTGATCTATAGGTTGTCAAAATAAGACTTTTAAAATAAAAAGAAAATATGATTTTTTCCATTTATCAAAGAACATTTTAAGTTCTAGAAATTTAAAGAAAATATACATCAATGAAATACAAAAAGCATACCAATTAAAGAGAATGAAACAGTTATTATTTTGAATTTTGTTGTTTTTACTATTTATGTATTTTAGACTTTATTTAGCATTTGATTCACATACAAACTATAACAAACTTAGCCTTAAAATAAATTTGTTTATGGTGTTACAGGATCTTATCATTCTTAAAAATGTTTAATGTTTAAAATAATGTTAAAATTGATACTTTATATTAACAGTATATTTTCATTTCCATTACATGATAAATAGTCGACACAAACCATTAATTGAATGTCATCTTATAAATAATATTCAACTGAGTATAAGCTAAAAGCTAAAAATAAACAGAAAGAAAAATCAAATTGTCATTATTATGATGATAAAAATATAATAAAAAAACTTAGAAAGTAAAAATAAAATACTTTTTTTTGAAGTTATTCATTATCATTTTCTTATTATGTGATAATAAAGTTAAAAGTCTTAGTTGATTGTGTGTTGATCAATAAAATGAAAAAAATAATAAAAAAGAGATAAAAACTGGTATTAAAAGACAAGATGTTTCATAATGCTTGTCATTTTTTTTGAAGATTTGTTAATTTTAAGTGAGGTCATTGTTCCAGGCTTTTTTTCTTAAGGTAGTATTACCCTCAATACACCTCCCTCTTGGATATCCTTCCCATTCTATGATAATGGTTGTTAATACTATATTTTGGCTGAAGTGTGCTTTTTTTTAAATAAATTAAAAATAAAGGGTTTGGTAATTTTTTATGCCTAATCCCTAACCCTGCAGTACAAAACCCGACGGGGCTATCCTGAAACTAAATTTAACTAACCTTACCTGAACTAAAGTTATAAACGAAAAAACGAATAATGTCCATCCCCTGATTTTGAATTTATTTCATACTGCGGTGGGTTTTGTTTCTGTGCACGACTATGCACTTTGAGGGAAACCACAGGTTCAAGTTTGTTGTAACAAAAAAGGTTGATCAGACGGAAATGAATATCCATTTTACATCAAAACTTATAGAAAATTGGTTCAAGGATTATATTAATGACTCAACTTTGTAGCAAGATCGTTTTTCAAAAGTTTAACATACTTTTATAGGGATCTAAATTCTTCAAAGTTTTAGACACGTTTAATTTCCTTATCATCTTTTGCGTATTATGTACCTTTTTTTGAATTTTAAGCATGTTATGAATTTGATATGAAATTATTAAATGAAGTAATTCAATAATTATTTTGTTATAAATATTGTTGATTTTAAATTTTCTACAATTTTGTTTGTATGTTAAAAAACGTAAAAAATACATCTATAGTTGCGCAGTAATAATTATTTTAAAAAGAAAAATTCTTTTTTACTGTAGCTATTATAAAACATTTTAAATCTGCAAGGCTTTTATTTGTTTTTTTAGTTTATATTTTAAATTTTCAAAATTCGTCAATAAACTAGAATGCTATTCATATGTACGAACTCACCTCAGTTATAAAAGGTTTATATGTTTTTTTATATTATGAACAAATAAATATAAATGAAAGCCATACCTATTAAATTGACCATTATAATAAGACATATAAAGATGACACTCATATCTAACTTCACTTTTATCATACTTGCAACTACTAACATCACAGAATATAACAACAAAATTTCTAAGCATCACTTTTTGTAATAATATATTACTTTTTTTCACTTAATGATAACTCATTTTTATATATTATTTTAGTACATCTATAAGTCATATATTTGTGTATGTATGTGTGTTAGATTAGCTATCTAAAAGAAACTAGTGTTAGTTGAAATTTGTCGGAGATATATTTTACCGGATTTCTTCCCTTCCTACGCTTTCTCCCTCCCCAAAAATACAAGGATAATAATAAAAAGGGAAGTGTATGTTGAAGGGGAGAATTTATCGAGAAATTCTCTCGGTAAAGTACTTTCCTTTAGACCGTTTGGAAAGTGCGCGTTGAAAACGATGTAAAAATGTAACAAAACTATTTCTACGCAATTAGATTATGTATTTAAGTATTTTTAGGCATTATATGCGTCATAGTTTCTATAGCCTTGAAGTTAATATTATTGTTTGTTTATGAATGATATCTAATAATTATGAATATCTAATGATATTCTAAAATCAATTAGAATTACTACTTTTTACTGTTAACTACTTTGTTAAAGTCAAAAAAAATATTTCACATTTTTAAACGCAATAAATTTCCCCATAATAGAATCATTCTATTAATTAAAAACGCTTCATGAATATTTTTGTAACGATGGGCCGGCAGCGTAGCATCTTCAGAAGGTCTGTACGTCGATCCTTGATGATATATTGTTTTTAAAGAATGATTATTGATCAAATTAGTATATGCACTTATTATTTTCAAGTATTAAATGATCTTTCCAATTGATAACTTTCGGTTACCTGATTGCTCTATTTTAGTTGTGTTTCATGTTTTTTTGTAAGCTTTACTTATTTTTGTAACACTGTCTCTAATCGCCATTAGAATTGTCTTATAACATCAGAACATTAACATTGAACATTAGACATAGAGTCCGAACGATTTTCTTACTATACCTATTAGGATGACATTTTTGGTCATTTTTTTCTGAGACTAAAGCGGGGATCTGCAAATGATTTTTATTTTTCTTAGGCTAGAAACGAGATATTTTGAAACGGACAAAAGTTCCTGATTCTACTTTTTAAGGTCTGGTCGTTGGTAAAAGGTTGGTAAATAAAGGGTAAGTAAGCGAAATATAACTTTGACTGACTTATAGTCGAAAATTCATTATCAAACTGGGAAAATGCACAAAAATATTTAGCCCTCTAGCACTAATAGGAACTGAGATAATAAGTGGAAAGGACTTGAATGTCGTCTTTGCATATTTTTTATTAATGAAATATATTTTTAAGTGGTCGCATTCCAAAAAGCAATTTTTTAAAATTCTTTTTCGGTCAGAAATTTTATTTAGGTTAGTTTTATCTGTTGCACACCCCCTCTTTGTCTAATTCCAATATGAACCCGCCGTAATACCTATGTACTGCAGGAATCCTTTTGCGAGATTTAATATGACCATTCTAACTTAAATTTTATTTTCAATCAAAAAGGCATATATTTTATGTAGAACGCTTTTACGTCCTAAAAATGACTTAATGGAAACAAGTATAAGAAGAAAAATGACATAGCTACCAAATTATGTAAATCATGAATAAAAGAAGGACATTATTGAAATATCGAAATTCTATATTTATGTGATACATACAAGATTTTAAAATGTGTATATAATATAAAATTTGTTGTTAGGTAAATAAGAATCACATTAAGCGAAGCTTATCTATAATCTAAATATGTTTTAAAAGCAGGTCCAAGAATTTCTTACTGCTGGAGTAAAATTTACATAAGAAGAGGAGTAATTACTCCCACTTTTTGAGGGCGATGTTGGTTAAACAAGGATGACAACATTAATAAAAACAAAGCTCTAAAACGGTAGGACAAACGAACATGAACACCTGTGGAGTGTCAGAACTGAAAAAAAAACAGAAAATAATTATATCACTCTAAACAAAATTGTAAGAAAATGTTATGCAAAACCGCTTAAATACTGGATACTGTTTAGGACACACTTATATATTTTGGACTTGATTAAAGAGATGCTTCGCTTATAAATTTGTGCCTTGTTGTAATAGGAATCAGTATTCCAAAAATCAGATGAATAGAATGATTATATCACATAAAAAATTGTTGTTAAAAAGGTTATGAACATTAATCATGTTTTAATTGGACGTACGGACTTTCTGGTAACGATTTTAGAGTTCATACGCCTCTTAAATCTCCATTCCTAACCCATGCGGGGGCCCTTACACTGAGAGTCTACACAGTACCCAATTTAACCTTACCTTACCTGACCTAAAGTAATAAACAAAAACTACCCACCCCCTTATTTTCAATACATTGTTAAATTAGAAGTAGGGGAGGGGGAGGGTTCTCAAGAGGGTCCTTTGGGTGATAGCGCCCTACCCCCCCTGCTGGTTGACCTTATTGTATTGTTATAGTGAATAATGATTTCTTCCTATTTCCCATACAGCATACAAGTCATTTTTATATTATAGCTATACAAAAAGTTTCCATAAACTTTGGTTTTCTGTTTTTCATATTTTTTCTTTATGAAGTTGAAATTCTTTTATGATGGGGGCAATCTCTTCTTTATCTCCATATCTATTTTTTTTTAAGAACAAGGAAAATATGTCATATTTGAACTGAACACTTATTAATTACCATATATAGTAAAATTGGAAACACTTTAAGTTTTTTAAGGATATTTCTCGTATTCATTCGAATCCGGTGGATAGGAACCGGTTCTCATCCATACGAAAAAACTATGTCTAGCATCGTATTGTATTCAGTTTTCTACGAATATAGAAATGTACAATCATAAGATTAAAACCAGTTTTTTTAGCCCGTGCACTCGGCATCTCGGGGCTAAAAAACTGGTTTTAATCTTATAATTGTACATTCTATATCCGCGGAAAGCTGTTTATAATACGATGAAAGAAATAACTATTCTCGTATTCATTCGAATCTGGTGGATAAAAACCGGTTCTCATCCTTACGAAAAAGCTATGTCTAGCATCGTATTATATCCAGCTTTCTACAAATATAAAAATGTACAATCATAAGATTAAACCAGTTTTTTAGCCCGTGCCTTCGGCACCTCTTAACCTTAATCTTATAATTGTACATTCTATATCCGCGGAAAGCTGTTTATAAGACAATGCGAGAAATAACTATTATTTCACAAAGTTGTATATTTATTGAAACCTTTACAAAATTAAATAAAAATGAGCAAAACTAAAAATATAAGACAAGATAACCAATGTCTAGAATTATTACTTATCATTATGTCATAGTACATAAGGTAATTAAGAGAAAAGACACTTAGCATACATTTAGAAGAAGGAAGAAACAATTAATGAAGGCATTACATGTGTGTCTAAATGTGTAAACGAGGATGTGCCGTCATATCCGGTATTAAATTATTAATTTAAGGGGGAAGGTTACCTACACCCCACTAAGAAAAATCGTCCATGGAAAAAAATACCCTCACCCTTTTCTGTAAGTTTGATAAAAAAAAGTTGAAATTGGAAGGTAGACTTAAAATTAAAAACGCACAAAACTTGTGTACGCCCCCTGGAGAAGTAACTAGGACACAAGCTTTCAATTTTTAGCCTTGACTATTTGCTAGTGTATCTTTCTTTACATCTAAAACATGAAAGTAATAGAGATGTCAATTTGCAGAAGTGATCCCACACAAAAAAGATATGTAACATGGTAATTTAGATACAATTGAGTTAAACAAGAGTTTATTTATTATACCTTATTTCAGTAATATTTTTCATTCTTCTCGTCGTTGAATGTTTACTAAACCATTCATTATATGATCCTTATTATATTTAGAATCTCTGCGTTAATTGTGGTTAGAATTGCGTTGTTTATTTAAGAATATTGGAAAAAGAAAAAAAGAAAACTTATTTTTCATTTCTATTTTATTGTAGCATTTTTTATTTTTGAAATACGTTTCTGCATAAAAGAAATCATAAGCATGTTTTTTTTATAGGTTATGTTTTGTAAACAAAATACGAAAGTATTAAAAAAATTATGGTTAGTCTTCCAATAATCATCTATTATTTCCAATTTTTCTGTACAGACAAAAAAATAAAGGATTTGCTTATTTACTCAAGCATTCAAAATACCATGACACAAATATGTTTTTAAAAACGAAGCTTCTCTATAATTAGAGTCGGTCCGTTCGTCTGTGCCTGTTCGTCCAGAACAGTTATATATTTTTGTTAATTTAAGTAGGTTAGAATAGTCCTATCGATTTCAAATTTTGCATATTGATTCCCATGACAATTAGATACGATTTAGGAAGTGTAGCAACTCTAAAATAATTACCAGAAAGTCCGTATGTCAACTTAAAACATGCTTATTTATTACTTTTTAGGAAACAAATTTTTGTATGTCATGATTATCTTATTTGCTTGATTTTTGGAATACTGATTCCTATTATCACAAGAAAAAATGTTAAAAGCAAAGCATCTCTTTAATTAAACCCTAAAAATGTAGGTATGTCCTTCAACAGTATCCTGAATTTAAGAAGTTTTGCAACATATTTACGTACAATTTTGTTTAGACTTATGTATTACTATTCTGCTTACTCAGTTCTGGCACTCTACAATTGGTGATTTTAAAGCTTTGCTTTTACGGATGTTGTTATCCTTTTTTTTAAATGAATTCTTTTCCTTGATTTTCAATCTTAACACTTAACTATAAAACTTTATGCTACAAAGTCCATATTGGAATTTTAAGGGGAATGCAAAGTTGTTAATTTATTTGTTTATTGGAATGCATTTATTGATGTAGTTTGGATATCAAGGAAAAAGTTAAGCATGCTGTGTGAATGGATTTGGTCAAGGACATCTCAACATTTTTGCGTACTTTTATTAGCAAAGCAACTCCTTAACTTACTTTGTCTGTCCGTAATTCTGTAATAGAAAATGTGATTTCAGGATCTAGCATTTTAAAAGCGAATCTTTTATGTAACAGCTTTATTCGTTAATTTAGGCATGTTAGAATTGTCCTATCGAATTCAAGCTTTGTATTGTGATTCCTGTAGCAGTTAGGTATGAGTTAGCAACTCTAAAATCAGTATGTCCGTACGTTCATTTTAAACATGTTTACTTTTAACTTTTATAACAAAAAATTTTTATGTGTTATCATAATCCGATAGATATGACTCTTGGAAAACTGATTTCTAGGACAACAAAGTAAAATTTTATAAGCAAAGCATCTTTATAATCAAGTCCTAAAAATGTAATTATGTCCTTAAACCTTATCCTGTATTTAAGTAGTTTTTCAACAAAATTTACTTACAATTTTTTTCGACTTTTATACATTAATGTTCTGATTATTCAGTTCTGACAAAATGTACATATTGAAATGCATATAAAGCTATTTCTCTAGTGACCTTAGCATTTAACAATAAAATATCCTGTACATACTGTATCATTTATAATATTGAAGTTGTAAAGATGAAAATCAAAATAGAAACGTCAACTATAAAACAAAAATGCAAGTCATTCTTTGGACTTTACTTCACGCTGGTTTTTGAGCCACTCTGTCTTAGTTATATAACATTAAAGTTCCCAGCCAAAAAATACTGCAATCATACTGTCATATAAAAATTTAAATAACTCCAAACACAAAAATCTGTAAGTTTATATTATACCAATACCCATACAAACAGCTATTTTTATTTGAATTGATATTATAGTTTAGGGAGTTTTTTTTCTTTGTTGTCAGTATCGTAGCTTAGTTTAACAAAGTTTATTCGAAATATCAAGAACAAAAATGTTATAAAAAAGTAAAGCAATAATAATAAAACAAAAGACACTTCTGATTAAATCAACTGTAATGTGTAAATAAGTTGCTTTACTGTTAGATTGCAAATATAATTTTCAGCGTTTTATATTTTTTGGATTAAAAAAAAAATATTTGATAACAAAATTATAGATGGGATACCTGCATCAATAAAAAGAAACATCAAATTAAAATGTAAAGCGCCTTAGCTCGTAAAATTGCAAAGTGCTCGTAAAAAGTGCTCAGAGATAGGCCCTAAATCATGTTAATTGTAAAGCATGCTATGACGCTTCTATAGACACCTTAACATCAATTCTAGCTGATACCTAGCCCATCTGAGCTAAAATCTTAGAAAGGTAATTTGTGCCCTTTTTAGTCTTCTTTACATGTAACATATAGTTAGATGGCTAAAGAGTTGTTTTTCTTTATATTGAGGGTAAAATGTATAGATACATATTAGGGTGGGTCGATTTTGGACATTTTTTTCTGAGGCCAAAGCGGGGATCTGCAAATGATTTGTATGAGTATAATACACCTATGGATGATTTAAAATTTATCCTAAGTCTTAAAACCGCTGACGACCAGACATTCATTTGTATAGCTATTTGTAAATAGGAGTCAATTTTTTTTAATCAGAACTATGGCTTCATGGTGCTCCCAGGAAAGACATTGAGGAGTAGAATCAGGAACTTTTGACCGTTAAAAAAATCTCGTTCCTAGCCTGAGAAAATCTAAAAAAACCTCTACAAATTAGACAATTCTCAATAACCCTTAAAAATTTTTGTTTTTTTTAGTGATTTCTAAGGCTAGGAACGAGATATTTTGAAACGGACAAAAGTTCCTGATTCAGCTTCTCAAGGCCTTTTCAGGGAGCACCATGAAGCCATAGTTCTGATTTAAAAAAATGTGGATGTCGTCTTTGTATATTAATAAGTAATGAGATATATTTTTTAGTGGTCGCGTTCTAAAACTCAATTTTTTAAATTCTTTTTCGGTCAGAAATGTTTTTAAGGTTAATTTTATCTGTTGCATACCCCCTCTTTGTCTAATTCCGATATGAACCCGCCCTAATACATATAATAAAAGAAAGAGTATTTGTGTATCTTGATGGGTATAGTAAAAAGAATATCTATCAAATTTTTATGTCCAGTACTAAACTAAATGTTATGTAAGTTCTCTCTTTGCATTCACTCTTTAACTAAACAATTTTGCTTTCCCTAAAAGTTCCTGTAGAGCCCTGAAAAGCTGAAAGAATATTCTTGAGAAAAAATTTTTTTTTGAAGTTTTGGGTTATGACAGTTTTTTGTGATATGCCTAATCCTTGCGGGAGCTGTTACCCTGCGGGACTGACAAGTACTCAATATAACCTATCTAACCTGACATAAAGTAATAAACAAACAAACGAAAAACTATCCTCTACCCTCTTCATGATTTTTGAGGTGAAACATCCAAAAAATAGTATCAGGAGCGCAGCTACTCTATTTGAAGAATATTAACTGAAGTCTCTAGTTCTGTCACTAGGCCACTTCTTTAAATTACAATAGAAATACCATCTGGCTAATTGTTGTTTAACTTTAAAATATAATAATTTGAATTTTCTGATTTTACTTTTTTGTAGAAAGTGTGAAGAATAGCGAAACAAATCGTTTAACATTAATTTAAACATAGAACAATCTGTCTTTCAATTGATGAAACATCTTGCAATATTTTTATCAGGGATTTTCATGGATAAGACAATGTACAACAGATTACTAAAACATCCCAAATTAAAGTAGAGAAAAAAATACCATTTCTAAAGATTAAAATTATTCATTGTAAATATAAATCATTATCATAAAATTCGAATACAGGTATAATTAATAGTGCTATATCTATCCACGCGCTCTCTGAAATGGATATATTATTACATGGATCTTACACCAGATTTTCATGGTCTCTAATAAATTGAACTTTTAGCGGGTTAAGACAACGATCTCACTATTCATTCGAATCCGGTGGATAGGAACCGGTTCTCATCCATACGAGAAAACTATGTCTAGCATCGTATTAAATCCAGCTCTCTACGAATATAAAAATGTACAAGCTGTTTATAATACGATGCGAGAAATAACTATTCTCTCTGATATATAATTACACTGTATGGTTGTCAAACATGTTTCTAAAGTCAAGCTGACATTAATTAATCAACTAAATTTATAACCCTAAGTAGTCATTCAGATACAATAATCCGTCAAAATTTTTCGCAAATTAAGATTTTTTGTTCATATTTAATCAAATATGATTCAATCCCAGAATACCAAGCAAATATTTATCCCAGGAAGTTTAACTGTCAATAGCTGACTTATTATATGAAATGCAAAAACAACATTCGATCCAATAACACTTTTTTTACCAATAATGTGGTCATATTGTTCTAAGGAATAAATCATCCAGACTTTTCATATTTATTGTTATTTTCTAAAAATAAAGTTTGTTTAGGGTTTATATATTTATTAATATGCGATCATAATAACATTTAGAGAGGGTTTACACTTGTAGTATATAAGATTCTATATAATAATGGGCTCTCATTATTATATTATACAAAATCAATATATTATGTGACAAATAACATACACTTAAATTACTTAATTAATTGTGACTGCTGCTTATACATCAATTAACATTTACAATATATAAATCAAATTTTCAACCCCTTGATGAGGGTAGAAAAAAGGGAGAGAGTAAACTGTTCCATCTCAAAGCATTCAGCAGAGAGCTGACATGATCATTCCTAAATAAACAAGAATAATAATGTTCATATTCAGTAGAGAGCTGACATGATCATTCCTAAATGAACAAGGATAATAATGTTCATATTCACCAAAGAGCTGACATGATCATTCCTAAATAAACAAGGACAATAATGTTCATATTCAGCAGAGAGCTGACATGATCATTCCTAAATAAACAAGGATAATAATGTTAATATTCAGCAGAGAGCTGACATGATCATTCCTAAATAAACAAGGACAATAATGTTCATATTACTCACAAATCTATGTTTTATTATTTGTATGTTGCACCAGATTTTCATGTACTCTGGTGAAGTATTGCTCACAGCTTGCTAAAATGACGATACTTCTCAAGCATCCCCTCCCCTCTTACTGGATGACAAAACAGAATTTTCTCATTTCAATATATCCACTTATATCCTATATCCATTGTCTCACATCATATTGATGAAATTTTATATGTAATATCCAAAAAGCACAAATTATGTGTGTTTGTTTTTTGTTTAATACAAAGAAAACTAAAATATTTCTGATAATAATACAGAATAAAGAAATGACAAAAAGACCTAGTAATTAAGTAGTTTCGCTATCAATTAATCTTACTATATAAATTACTAACGGCTTCGCCCCTAGTTTTAGTTTTAAAAAGAAATTTTTTTTTGGGGGGGGGAGTATTTTACATTTTTTGGAGGGTTGGGGGTGTCCCATCCCCCAAGAAATAATAGTTATAAACTTTTCCGGGACCTTTAAGAAGCTACCCTGTAAAGGAGAACCCAATCGGTTCAGCGGTTAGCGAGATCCTTCTCTACAAACAAATAGACAGACAAACAAACATCGTTCAACTTTGTATTATAGATTGTTACCGTTTTCAGGCTTACTTTTTATTTGATGGAATAGAAATTTGTCTTTTATCTTTCTCCATATTTTCGTCAGTATCTTCAGTTTCATTATTTTCATCAAGTATATCATTTATATCCAGCTCTCCTCTTTTTCCAATAAGATGCATAGCCACCCAGGGATCAACACGTTCTTTCTTGCCAGCGGTACCTTCGTTCACAAATTGCCTCCAGTTTGGCAGTTTGTCTCCAGATTTTAGTGAGAAATCAGTCCTCCTAAAATAGTTGATAAAAAAAGTTTGTTTTTGTTCTTTCAAATGATAATGAAAGCTCAAAAAAAGTACTTTTGTTGCTCTATCAATGGACTAAGTTATCATTGTTTAAATTTTGTTTAAAAAAATGTTGAATCAACTGTTCCTTGTGGATGGTACATGGAGTTCGGGTCCCAGCTTCATGCCAAGCTTCATTCTTTTACCAATTTGTCCATGAAGATGCATCAGAATCCATGGGTTTACCTTTTCTTGTAGCTCAGTGTAGGACTAAATAATTCATTAATCACGGAATGATATTTTATAGTATGAGAAACTGTTTAACTTTCAAATTTTGAGCCATACAAATTATCATTTCAAATAAAAACATCTTGAATTTATAACATTTAACAATCAATCAACTGTAGCATAATGGTAAAGAAAAATAATTGTAAGAACGTAATCTATGTATCCATATTTATTGGAAAAATCAAAAGTTTTCTCTTCTTTTGATAGAGAGCAAAACAGAATATCTTTTGACTCTAGGCAATCTTTGATCTCAAATTTTTGACTAACCTTTGTATATTATGCAACCTCAAAACTTTAAAGCTCAAGTTTTACATAAATTTATATTATATTGCAAAGTTGATTTTATTGATTTATGTTGGTTTTCTGCATTATTGAATAAATTTTACCTTTACTCCTTTAAGTTTACCAAGAAGGTGTTCAGCTTTTACAGGCTACAAAAATATGATA
Source organism: Acartia tonsa (assembly GCF_053477335.1). Lineage (NCBI taxonomy): Eukaryota > Metazoa > Arthropoda > Copepoda > Calanoida > Acartiidae > Acartia > Acartia tonsa. The sequence goes on along the minus strand of NC_137262.1, from coordinate 31,279,194 downwards.
ATAATTAGTGAGGTTTAGAATTGAATAAAATTTATATACATTTGGGAGATTTAAAGATCTTATCGAACAAATGAATTGCAAAAAATAAATCCTTCTAATTTTCGAGTTTACATGTTGCTTACTTGCGGGTTCTTGGCCATGTTAATAAGTAATCTTTCATAATATATTTAATTATAAAACTGGCTAATTGTATACCTTGGGTAGTTTCGGCTTTGGGGTTGTTGGATTTACATTCCTGTTATAAAACATGTTTAAAAGATAAATTAGAAAATATAAGAGCAAATAATTTATTATTATTATCATTGGCTTGATAGTTCCAGTATCATTATTGGGTATTTATCAGGGATGGAGGGGACATTGGACAGTGGACTGTTTACTTTACTAGTTCCCAAAGTTTTCCTTTTCAGTCAACAACTTTGGGGACTTTTATTAATTTTGATTTGTTGGTTTATTAAACTGAGTGTCCAAGCGTTTCAATTGCAATAATCTACATGAAATTCATTAAACCATGTTTGCCTGTCTCCACGAATGAAAGTTAGTTTTTGATGAATTAAATCTTTGAGAGCTGATCTGATGGTGCCACTTTAGTTACATTTTAACATCTGTTTTATCAAATAACTAGAATGACAACACAAATAAGTAGGGAAGCACAAAAAATATTGAATGGAAAAATGGACCAATTGAGGTATAGAGCAGATATTCAGTTATTATAAAAAATGAAAGAGAGAGAATATGCAAAAAGTCATGAAATCGATAAGAAATGAGATTTATTTCTATTGAATCATGAATGTCAAACTGACAGACAAAACAAAGTATTGACTAGATGTACATATGTCATAGGAATCTTAACTGAAAATTTGGGTATAGTCCCTTTCGTAACATCGCACCTTATGTGGCGATTCTTTGTGTTTTTCATAGTAACTGTTTTCCTATTTCTAGCCCCTGCGGAGGGCTCTAACCCTGCGGGGCCAATTACCTAACCCTATGGGGCAATCACCTAACCCAATATAACCTAACCTAACCTAAAATAACCTATAAAAAGCCATTTTAAAAATACGACGAACCGCCACTTATGGGGCGATGTTACGAAAGGGACTATTCTCGAAAATTTCATATCTCTATCTTCAATAACAGTTGATAAAATCACATTTTCCCCATAATGTTACGGACTGATTGTTAGACATACCAATTTTCGAATTTAATAAAATAACTAAAAATTCCTGATAGATTGAGCCCAAAGATCTCTTGGTCCGTAGCTGAAAATCACTGCAGAAATTTTACTTCATATAAATTTGTTTTTATATATTTTTGAAAGCGAACAACAACAGCTTACAACTTTTGGTGTTGCACATTTAATTGGTTGATCAGCAGGAATAAGACAATGAACATAAAATTGTGTACACTCCAAATTATATTTAAAGAATTACCTCTTCTTTAAATAAAAATTATCAATGAAAGAGAAATTGCCAGTATGTTCTAACCAATCAAGATTTGATCCATGGAATGATGGAATGTGTCAAAACTATGGGTACTAGCATACTTTATAGTTCAATTCTCCTCCCTCCTGATAAATTTGAAGTAGAAATCAGTTATTTTTTTGTAACAAATGTAGAAGTATAAAGTAAAAAATCATAAAGTTTATTTGTATTTTCAAAATAATATATCATTTTACGCCGCCCACTATAAATTTTTGATCTTTACTTTAATGGATGTTGTTATTCTTGTACATATTATTATGTTGATAAGGAAACTGTAATAAATCACAAGACTAATCCATGCAATTAACTAGTTTGTATTACTCTATAGAATTGTATCAATGTATATGATCGTGTATAATTTAATGAGTTTTTGCCCATATGTTCAGAATTTTTCTTTTTACAAATTTCGGTGCATTTCTCTTAATATATAGCATATAGTCAACCAACGATGTTTTTGGGTGTTTTTGAAACTGATTAATGCCAGGTTAAGTTAGGTAAAGTTAACAGAGCCCCGCATTGATAGTATCTCGTAGCGAAGTGGTCCCACAGGTTTAGAGACCCTACAGACGATGGAAATGTGTTTTTCTCATCAAAACTAAATATATGGGGGGACGGGGGATATTTGAGTAAAAGCACTGAAATTTGTTATGATGAACCATATCTAATTAGACAGATAGATGTTATGATTAATAGCAAGTATTTTCTCCAAACAAATATTCTCATTAAAACTTAAATCTAGAAGGGTGAAACTTTCATCACCCCTTTTTAAAGTTTTACATTTTAAACCATGTTAACTTTTTATTTGTGATGAATATTTTAAAAACACAAATCCTACCGCCCCCTCCCCCAGCCAATAGATATCGATATGTTTTTTTTTTGGATTTTTCATATATTTTACCGTTTTATCTTTTAACGGGAATCTGTTCAAGTTTGATTAAGAATACAATGTAATTTTCAGCCAGCTAACGATTATATAAATGTTTAAATATTAAGTACATAAATGTAAAAAGTAAAACTTATTGAAAAGTTTCAAAGGTGTTAAACTGTTGAAAGTTTGTAATGTGATGTAATTTTCTTGGATTTCTTTTTGACAAATCTTTCTATCAATCTTATTTTCTATCTTTCTATGAATTTATCTTTCTATCAATATATCTCTAATTAACTGTCTCTCAATCTGATTACCTATCTAGCTATCATTTCATCAAGCTATCAATTAATAATCAATTTAACTCTCTATCTATCTCTATATTTTTTCTATCTATCTACCAGTTTGCTTACTTGTTTTTCAGCTTTCTGTCTCTCTAACTATCGATCTATGAATATCTATCCATTAATCCATCAATAAATTCATCGATCAATACATCAATCAATCCAACAATCAATCTATCTATTTATCTATCTATCTATCTATCTATCTATCTATCTATCTATCTATCTATCTATCTATCTATCTATCTATCTATCTATCTATCTATCTATCTATCTATCTATCTATCTATCTATCTATCTATCTATCTATCTATCTATCTATCTATCTATCTATCTATCTATCTATCTATCTATCTATCTATCTATCTATCTATCTATCTATCTATCTATCTATCTATCTATCTATCTATCTATCTATCTATCTATCTATCTATCTATCTATCTATCTATCTATCTATATTAATATGAAGTATTTCCTGGATTTCTCTTGTATAAATAACTCCTCTTTCCGTAGTTGTAACCAAAACTGAAACCTTAACAAAATATCTTATTAATAACTATCTTTTTCATAAATTTTTAAATAATTACTTATAAAAGAAAAGGTAAAAAATTTAATTATTGTTTTTTAACAGTTGCATAGTTTTTCCATTGCACAATAAACAAAAAAATCCAAAGGCAATGGATTTTCTTCATTGTTTAAAAATAAATTGAAAATAAGTCTAGTTAAAAAGATTTGACATAAATTACTTTTAATTTATTAAATATTGTTTTTTACTTCACCAAGATCAATTCTCTATCTCCAGTGGCCCCACATCTCTTATATTAATTAGCCTAATTTTATTCAACATCGAACTTTTTCCAGCACCTTTTCACCAGATTTTTTGTTTTTTTCCTTTAAGATAAGTTACTTTTTTAAAAATTATTTTGGGGATAGTGTCTTGTCAACACTAGTGTCGTGTATTTTTAAAAGCGAAGCTTTTCTATAATTAGGGTCGGTCCGTCCGTACGTCCGTCCGTAACGAATAGCTTTTTTCGCTAATTTAGGCATGTTAGAATTGTCCAATTGATTTCAAACTTTGCATAGTGATTCCTTTAGTAGTTAGGTACGATTTAGAAAGCGCAGCAACTCTATAATCATTACCAGAATGTCCGTACGTCCATTTTAAACATGTTGATTTTTTTACTTATTTAACAACAAATTTTTATGTGATCTAATAATCCGATTGATCTGATTTTTGGTATACTGATTCCTGGGACAACAAAGTACAATATCATAAGCGAAGCAACTCTATATTTAAGTCCTAAAAATGTAAGTATGTCCATAAACATTATTCTGTATCAAGCAGTTTTTCAACAATTTTACTTACAATTTTGCTTCTATATTTATACATTTATATTCTGATTATTCAGTTTTAAAACTATACAAGTGTTAGTGTCCGTTTGTCTTACCGTTTCAGTGCTTCGCTTTTATGGATGTTCTTATATTAATGGTAGAATACTTACCACCTTGCATCATTCTGTCCAGCTCCTTGATTTTCTCTCCAGCTCTTTGTACCTGACCAAAAACAATAAACTTGATTTCAATAATAGCAGGATGGGAAATGGCAATGTAAATGATACTGGTACCCAAAGTTTATAAGCTTTGGCTTAAAAACTTGGGTAACGTTTCTGAATCTTTTCAACCAATAATTTTAAGCTACAGAATTTTTATCATCATAAAGTGTAGCCTTAACCTTTAAGATCCCAGAATAAAGAGGCACAAATATCTGTAGTTGGCCTTAACATGAAACTATTTTTAACATGTAGATTACCTTTTTAGTATCTCTCTTAAAAAGCCTTTTCCAGAGTCTACGTTGAGATAAATTCCAATTCCTGTAAAATAACCTTTGTACTAAGAAGACATTAAGCGCATCTGTAAAATTTGTTTACTAATATCTCAAAAAACAGGTGTAAATTTATTAATATTAGTTTTACCTTGCAATCGGATCCAGAAGAAACCAGGATCGGGTTGGACTCCTGCTGTTATTTTTAACCAAAATATTAAAGGTTGTGGTTTTGAAGATACATTTTAAGTTTGAGTGAAATATCAGAGTCATTGCTTGATATATGAATTATTAAATAAAATTAAATTTAAAAATATATAATGTTTTGTTTTCCTTTGCATAACTCCGCCAGACTCCAGTGGGCTAACATACATCTGCGGGGCTACTGGTTCTTCTAAATATTATTTTAGTTCATTATATCATTATAAATTGTTGAACACCCTAAATGATAAAATATTAATAAAAATTATCACCTAATTTACAATTAACAAAAGCCAAATTTTTAAGCCAACGAATGAAAAAAATGCCTTGGGGACCAGTATAATTTCCAGTCCAATGTGCCCTCTCCCCCTGTGCAAATGTCTTTACCCCATCCCCTCCACTCCTACTGCACTGGATGAACAAAATGACCAATAAAATAGGTCCATTTTAGCAAGGTAAATTGAAGACAAATTTTCCCCTGGCAACATTTCCACGTATATCATTATCCATTTATAAAGGTTTCGTGCTTTTGCTAGGAGAGATTATATTAGTAAAAAAGACAATACAAACTAAAGTGTAGGACAAAATATATTTAAGTAAAAAAAGAGAAAAAGTAAGAATTGTATAAATGCTGATAAAGTTACATAATAGATAATATCAGGGATTGGCCACCGCTGACATATGCACATTAAAATATTGGATATCTAAAATCAATTAAACTAGCGGTTGTAAAACCTGAAGCCAACAATTATTTTTCAAAAGCTTTCCCTATTAAGCTATAACAAAAAATTTAAACCAATCCGTTCTTTTTTCGGGCAAAGTTGCAGCAGTAAAATTTTGCGGCTGTTGCGTCTTAGTTAATATGAATAAATGCAGTTTTGTTTTTGTTATCCGGATTAGGACCAGATAAACAAACACATGCATTCCAGGACATACATTTGTATCCTTAAGAAATATCATATTTATCTGCCAATAAGAAGAGCTCCTTTATTGTACATATTTATTTTTTTTATTTTAGGGATAATCTTGCAAAACAAAACCTTGTTCTTTAACATAAGAAGAAGAAAGGATTTTTTATCTGTTGTTAAAGATCTCTGAAACATGTTGATCATTTAGGCTAGGCTTTTCAAGGATGCCATTTAAGTGCTATTAGATGTTTTTGGCTATTATTTAGAAACCATACTGCTAAATAAATATACCCTATAGGATATGGGGAAAGCTACTAGCTTTTAGTTTTAAAATGAAAAGTAAATGAAATTTGTGGGGTAATTTTTTCTAGGGGCGATTTTTCTTGGGAGGATGGTAGTACCTTACCTCAAAATTCCCATATCCGATAAGCGGTTAGCGAAATCTTATTTTTTACATATTAGGATGGTCCGATTTCTTTATCATTAGAAGAAGTATATATATTAGTAAATATTTGCACATGTATTTTTAAACCCCCTTACATTTCTCATTTATAACTAACAGCTTATTTTACACTCACAACAGTTTTTATAAAATTAAAACAAAGGAATAGAAAAAAATAAGATACCTTTATATACTTTGTTGTCAGATGTCATGGGCTCCTCTAAAGCTAAAAAATATAAACAAGAAATTAAACAAAGTTATGTTTTATTTATTAATTACAATATTTGGCAGTATTTAAATATTATTAAAAAAAGCTTAGAATTTTTTCTACGACGAATTTTGCCAAAGGATCATTATATTGGCAGAATAAACTAGAAACATATTCCTGTATGTGCAATAATAAGCAATGCGATACATAATTGTTACATTATCGTTTATGTTTGTACTTTTTTATGTTATAAAAAATGGATATAATACGATACTAGACATCATTTTTCAGTATGGCTGAGAGCTTGTTCTAAACCCCCGGATATTAATCGGTTTCGAAGATTAAAAGATTTTATCCGCATTTAACATTTAACCACTCTTATATTCAGTGAATTTACCTGTTTCCAATCTATTTTCATTTGCATCACCTTCATCTTTCTCATCTTGTACTGGGTCCATTATGGCATTAGTTTGGTCAATATTATCCTCATCATCAAGTTCTTCTAACTCAGCCAGAGCTTTCACAACTGAGTCAGCATCAAGAGCGCCAAGTTTATCCTTTAAGAGTTTTATATTATTTAACAATTTAAAGGATAAAATTTCGGTATGATTATTAAATGAAAAATGCATTGAAAATAATCGATTTTATAATAATCTTTTAAAATATATAAAACAATAGCTGATAAATTGATTTACATCCCCAATGATGATATACAAAATAAACCCTTCTGTAGATTACAATGAGTGAAACTTTTAGACACTTAACCTAGTGAAACAACCAATAAAAATTCAATAAAAGACCCTAAATTTGTCAAGCCAACGAATAAGAAAGTGTCATCATAAAATTTTGGGGACCATTGTAATAAACAGCACAATGTCCCCTCCCTCCTTTTCCAATAATTAAATGTTGTACCTCAATATCTGCAGGTTGAATATCTTCATTTTTGCCAGAGGTTGGGGTGTAAATCCTATTTGGTGTAGCAGTCATGGCTAAGTTCCCATTCAGTGACCTAAATAAGTTTTATGTGTTTTACAAATACACTAATTCTAATATTGTTTAAATTTTTTAATAGCAAAGTTTTTCTTTAATTATGGTCTGCGTCACTGTTAACTATTATCTTTAACTTAAGCTAGTTAGAATTATCCTATCGAAATCAAACTTTAAATAATGATTCCTGTAAAGGTAAAGTAGCGTAGCAACTCTATAAACGTTACTAGAAAGTTCATACGTCCATTTTCAATATGCTAATTTTAAAATTTTTTGACAATATTAATCCAATTCATGGATTTTTGGAATGCAGAATCCTGAAACAACGAGCTACAATATTGTAAGCGTAGTATCTCTCTAATCGAATAAGATAGGATGATGAACAATAAATGTATCTACTCCCCTAGTGTTGACAAACAAAATTACCCTTTATTTAGTATAAAATTGATGTTTGTAAGTTTGAAGCCTATTAGTCGAACAATCAAAAATAGTTATAATAAAAGATTATATTTTTATCCTATAAATCAAAACTTTTCTGTACTTACGACCTGTAGGGTTGTAGCGGTTGTGTAACTGGACAATGCAGAATCAAACATAAAGGTATTAACATCTAAATGAAGAAAACTAAATATTCTTAATAATATAATCAATAGTCATCAGATATTGGTCAATACGGTCCTTCATAGTCAGGGGAGGGGATGGGGTATATTCACAAGAGGAGGATGGTGAAATCGTTATATTAGCCAACTGGAAGAAACATTTTACCAGGGTATGCGAGAATCTCTCACAATATCCATTAGTATTTCATTCAAATAATGAGAATTTTTAAAAGAAATATATTTAAAAATTCTTATAAGTCTGATTAAATATAATTTTACCTGTTTATCTTTCAGAGTCTTTAAAACGACTGAATGAAAATATCTAATTATCCTGTTGTTTATACTTTATAATCAACAAAAACATCTATATCATGAAATTAATCATTGTTGCCGAAAAACAACTAATAACAATTAACTCCTTCGACGTAAACCATGGAAATTATGTTTAGACATCAATTTTATTTTGGGTACCAAATCTCATTGTAGAGGATAATTTTTGCAAAGCATAGGGTTTTCAGAGTTTTTTTTTGGTTGAATTATCCAAAAAAAAACTTAATTATTTAATGACGGAGGTAAATATTTCTTTATCCCCCCTCCTTCCTTGGCTAGAATATCAAGAGTTGTATTATTAGTGCCCACTTCACAAATAACTTTTAAAGGTCGACCAATTTTTTCTGTAGGTCAACCTAAACAAGTACAACCCACAAATAAATACCTTTATAAAATCGGTCAACCTAAAGCTTCTATAGGTCGACCTAAAATTTCCAGAGGTTGACCTTTGTCTTTTGTGAACTGAGCGTATGTCTTTACAGATACAAAATACAAATAAGTAAAACCAGATTATACATAAAAAGTAAAGAGCAAACTTATTTTTGCTATCTTTAAGATACACTATATGTAACGTTAGGGAAGGATTAATTTTGTTCTAATATTAATAAAAGGTTTATCATCATCACAAACAATATGATATTGGAATCTTATAATCTATGTTTATCAATTTTTCATCATTATCTACTTGTTGTTTTTTCATAATATCTCATTCATATTAACAAACAAATTTTAATTATCTTTTTTAGATAAAAAGTATTATTTGTATAAAAATAAAATAAGGACTTTTATGCATTATCTTAAAGATTATCCTCAAGTAAGCAAAAAAAAGCTTTAATTCAGTAAAATACAGAAAACTTATTTTATATCTATTAAATGTAATTATTGTGCTTTGTCGTAAAGAGAAGCAAGACTAGATCGCCTTTTAAACTTTAAAAACGCGTTCTACCATGCATTGGTTAAAAATTCTGTATTCAAGGATCAATCTGTATTGGATTGTACAAGCAAAAATGTTTACACTTTTCCATCAATAATCTTAATCTACAAGAGAAATATTTTGTTTATCATAATTGGGGAATATTAATTTATAATCAATTGTCCTAACCGTTATCCCTGCCCCCCCCCCCTCCCGATTTTGTATTGCCAAGTATCAATAATAAATTCAAATAAACTGTTGGGTGCAACATGGGTTAGGGATAGATCATTTTAAGATAAATTATTTGGCGGTTTCCCTCGAATTGCATATAGACTACGAGGGTTTTTTAAAAATGTGGTTTTGATGCTTATTTTAGTTCAGGTTAGGTTAAGCAAAGGTTAGAATAACCTAACATTGTTTAAGCCCCCAATGCAGGGAGAGTTTTGGAATGCCTTTGCCTATATACTGCACATTTATAGACAACGTTTGTGCAACCAATTTCTTCTAATCTAATAAGAGAGATAAGTTGTATTGATAGATAGATGTTTTTTTTTTTCATTGTCTTATCCCTGCAACTTGAGAGTTTGTGCATTCTCTCTTTATATATATTTGTTCTATTTGTGGCATTGTAAAAATAATTTACTTACATAACTTATCTTCAGGGATGAAGGAGTCGTAATGAGCTAATCCTATTATGTAAAGTAGTAAGGTTATTTGATTGTCAACAGGTTGCAAATTCCTTTAATCATTTTGTGAAGCTTTATAAAGCTACCGTGAAGGTTTAAATCTACTTTTTTCGAAATAAAGTCTTTGAATTGTTTAAGCAGCTGTCTATAGTGCCCTAGCAAAATAGGGTTATATGTTACTGCTTTTTGCCTAACTATTCAATTGACGTCAGGAAATACCCTATACCCCATCTCTTTTTAGGAGGTTTCTTTTCCCTTTCCTTTCTCTTTTCCTCTACTATGAGAGCTATGTGCAAAGCCACTAGTTATGTATATGAAATATTAATTATCTTTGGTTGATGTGGTTTAGCAAACAAATCCAATTTTTAAATGTTCTGTCTTATTCTTGTTATTTATATAAATCCACTAAATGTTTTGAAAAAAGTTGTAACATTTATAATTAGAATTATAAATTACTTGAACCAATTCTTAAATATTAAACCAACCCTGCACTGTTACTTAAAATGTTTCTTGTGGTTTTAGAGTGAGAAAATTTGTTTGATGTTTAAGTTTTTAAAACACACCAAAAAAGTATCTATTAACAGGGAGGAAGAGGGCAATGTAGGTTAATATTATCTACAAACCTTTCTTCTTTATTCTGCCGACTACCAGTGTTAAAACTAGGGAAAGACTTTATTTAACATTGTGCTATCCCTGATTTTGATCTAAGCCCTATACTTGAACACAGCTTTATGATTCTTTTATCATCCTAGCCATCTCAATTTTCACCACACTTAATTTGATTTTCCTCTTCACAAAAATCGGAGCAATATTTTTTTCTCATAGGGCGATTCTTTCAAATTAAATTGTGTGATTCTACAGGAAGAGTCTCTGAAAAGCAAAGATAATTAAAATTCAAGTTTTGTTGCACATTAAATTTTAAAAATCAAGTATTTACTGATCGGACAAAAATTATTCTTTATTTTTGTTTTCCTCTTTAAATATTATAGTGTTTGATAACTGTTTAGTAGGTTTGTTGAAGATAACACGAAACTTCCCATCCCACATTATTTTGAAATAAGATGGGTTGAAGAAGAAGGGTAGTTTTCATATTTTACTATAAGTAAGGTTAGGTTAGGTTATATTGGCTATAGAGTAGGCCCGAAGGTTTAGGGCCCAAAGCAGGGGTTAGGACAAAAAAAGTGGTTTGGATTTTTTTCGCGTAGTTTTCTAAATTTTGAAGATTTAAGGGTAACACTTAAAGAGGGAAAAAGTATATCAACTGGAAGAGCTTATGAATTTCGACTTAACCCTTTATATAATATAACTGCAACCATAATCATTGAAAACAGGAACATAAAGATGTGGGTGTGTGTATGTGTGTGAGTGTGTGTGTGTGAGTGTGTGTATGTGTGTGTATGTGTGTGTGTAAGTGTGTGTTCGACCAAAGCTGAGTGGTAATTCAACGCATAATTCACTCAACATACTGTCTATATGGCCTACAGTTATGATAGGATTTTTAGTAGATCTACTTTATAAGTGCGGTTCTGTCTGTACTTTTGTGAAACAAATCTCTCACTAGATATTATCTTTGTAGCTGTTTAATTTTTTTTTCTCGCTTTTTATTTATATCGTTTAAATTTTAAATCTACAGAACATTTGTACATTTTTCTGTTCATATTGATCTTTTTGCCCTAAGAAATTATAATTCATGTTAATAGATATAAAAAAAAACTGATAAAAAATAAATCAATTATCAAGCCATCTATTCAAAAAAATTTATTAAAAAATAATTTAAAAGTATTTAAAATCCTAATTATAGTTAAGCCTACTTTAGAAAAGTTTCAAATTTTTGTTATGTTAAAGTCAGAAAATTCATAAATATATCCCACCTCCCCTTCCAACAGAATAGCATTAATATAGGCTTAGCAGAATTATATTCAGTGTTTTTAAGAGTGTACTCATGCAATAGATTAATCTTTCATACTTGATGAATACATAACATTCTTAATAACATATGTTTAGATACACTTCTCTAATACATAATAGATATCAATAAACAAAGCAACAATAGATTAACATTTTCCGATAGGGTAATGGAAATCTTTGTATGTTAACAAGAGTATAAGTCCATAAGTAGCACAGTAATTACGAACTTATAACCAAAAGAAAATTAAAGTACTTTTTAGATTATGGTAAAAGATTTATCAGGCAAGTCATGAAGATATTTTTAAAAGTTTAATCTATTTAAGAGTAAGATATCATATTTGCTTAAGAATGTTTAAAACACGTAATTAATAATAGAACGAAAATCTTATGAACCTTCTATAAGTATAAAGATTTTATATTCTATCGGGAAGGTGTCGAGGTTGAGTCTGGTCCTCCAATTATAACAATTATACCTACTGCTTCTATGTCTGGCATGTGACACTATAATTGAGAGCTTGGGGAATGCATTGGCCATTAAATATGCACAAATTATTAGAACGCCCAAAAAGTACTTCCAGACAAAAGTCGTGCAATCAAAGGGTTGGTTTTTTGTTTGCTGTAACCTGACCTAGTGTTTGTTGATGTATCGCATCCACCAACTAGCGGATGATGTTCTGACTTCTCTAGATGGTCACTTTTAATCGAAGGAGAAACCTACCCTAACGAGGTAAAAATAATATTAACGAATTTATACACTAGCGAACGGACAGACCCTAGTCATAGAGTAGCTACGCTACTAATAACTAGGGCAGATACCAGATAACTAAATGGTTTCTTCCTCAAGATTATGTTAATTCCTAAATATACTCTGCATGGAGGAGATTACATAATGGGAGTACTAGATTTGTAAATTGAGCATATCCTATCCTATTATAATAAGGTTTGTACATTAAGATCTGCTAAATCTATTTGACATTTCTGGGTGGTTTATGCTATTTTTCTGCCAAATCCCTTTTCCTTAGAATAAATGATTCATAGACCATAGATAAAAGGCACTTTTATTCAAAGTAGTAAGGTTTCAGGTTCATTAGTTGTCCGTTAAGAAATCTTTCCATTCAGTGCCTCAGATGCAAGGGGTGAAGCCTCATGTTCCATTTTTTAATTGTAAGATGTTTTTTTAATGCAGCTGAATTTCAAAGCGACTGAGTTATCAATTTTAGGAAAGCTTCAAAAAGAACCCAGGATGGTTTTAGGATATTTTGTTTTTAGACTTAAGTAATGTTACGGTTCTTGGCTTTTTTCTGTCCTCGCTCTTTCCGTAAAATAAATGGCAACCTGAGCTTATGGAGGAAGTTAAAATAAATCGATTAAATCGTTAGCGAGATCTTACAAAACAGGAAAAATTTGTGCTCTGTAGTTTAGGATAATAGTATAGTAATTTTTAAAAAATAACTATAAAGTTTTGATAAGGTTTGATAATTTTTACAAATTCTATTAATATTTTTAATAATATCAAACGTCATTTCGAAGTCAAACTGACATTAAAACAATAATAGCTATCTATCACATTGTATTAGACAGCTTTCCCCGTAAATTAAAATGAAAAATTATAAGATTAAAATTAGTTTTGTTAGGCCCGAGCTAACTAAACTGGTATTAATTTCATGATTTTATTCTGCGCGAAAAATTGTCTGTAATACGATGTATATGATGTTTCAGTGTTGCTGAGGACCGGTCATAATCCAGCGGATATTAATCGGTTTCGTTGCCATGCTGTAAAATGTGTTTCTATTTAGATAGATTTATATTAATGTCTAAAATGGAAACTTGAAATATGTAACTTGTTTGCAAAATAAACAATTTTCATATAACTTAAAATATTTGTTTGTTTTACATGCATATTTTAGACAATATTGTTTATTCAGTGTTATGTTTTTTAAACAAATAAATTGTGAAAATATTTTCTTAAAAGAAGAAACAATGATTTAATAATTTTTATAATTCGAGCAAATTGAAAATGAATAACGTTTTACATTAATTGGAACTTTTAGATAATTTAGCTGTAGTTCTTCTAAAATTCCTTAAAAACAGAAGATAAATTATGTAAATTCTATAATTTAATTTTATGATCAACTGAACAGCATTGTCCTAAAGATAGTTTTATCCCCGCACACCCCCCTCCCCCTCGTATTTTCTGGAGACCTGGAGGATCAGGACCTGCAGGATCATACCTGGAACCTGAAATTGACTTGAACACCTATATTCCATTTAAGGATTTACTACTAGAGGATATTTTAGTATTTTGGTAAGATAAAATGCTTTGTTCCAGTCAAAAAAATATTTTGCTCTTTTCCAACTCTCAGTTATGTGTCATACCCATATTTAAAAAGTACCCCCTAGAATTTATATGGTCATATTTTAATCTTTTAAATTTAGTTTTAATATAAAAAATTGTAAACAATCATCACAATAAAATAAATCCCATAAAATGAGACTTTTATTGTCTCAGAATTTTAAAACTGAGAACGAGAAACATAATAGTCTTTTTTACTAGGACTATATCATACACTAGAAATGCCTGGATGTACCATCCAGGTTTAGATAAATTGGTGAAAATAATTGTTTCCTTCTGTTATGATACATTATTGATATTGATTCTTATAAAAATCATCATCCTGAAACATTAATTTTAACAAAAAAAAGGGTTTTAGCTTTTTTGTTTAATTTCTTCTATGGTTGATTTGAAATCTGAATTTGCGTCACCCTTCAACATTGAATATGACTGCGTATGACTTAGAGAAACGACATCTATAAAATCCATCATAAAATATAAATATTAACATATTCATAGAAAAACATATTTTCTGTATATCCTATTATATAAAGTAATGTTTTTTTGGTCTGAAGCTTAATGGATCAATAACTACTGAACCGATTGAGTTCTCCATTTGAGGAAAGTTTCACAGAGGGTTTAGGATGGTTATAGGCTAATGTAATTATTAGTTTTAAGATATGGGATGGTTTTTGGCTACTTATAAGATATTCCAATAGAAAGCCTCTAGATGCTAGTGCATGAAAAAGCATTTTACTTCCAAGCTTTTGTATTAAATTTTTTTAATTATTAGCTTAAAATTTGAGTGAAAGTTCCTTTCCTAAATAGCGCATGGGTTAACACGCTGGTTTGTCATCCTTAAAATCCAGGTTCTAGTCTTGCTTGGTTACACATTTTTTATCCAAAATTCCGTTGACAACAAATTATTCTTTCCTTATTACATATCAATTTCACGAATCGATTAATTCATTTATGAATCAAAAATATTTCAAGGGGGTTGGAGAGGGGGGAGTAATATAATAGTTATTTAGCATCGTATCATTAACTATTATTATATAACACTGGCTTTAATCTCAAATGATTGTACATTTTTATATTCATAGAAAACTGGATATAATACGATGCATATATATATTTTTCAGTATGGCTAAGAACCGGTTCTAATTCGGATTCGAAGCAATACTGGAATATTAAAGTGAGAATGTATTTAGGGTCAGGGAATATCAAATACAAATTTTATTATGTATTATTAAAAAATTGCACTGAAATATGTATCCTGCATGTTTTAGTGTTTTACACTCTAGCTTGCCATTTCTAAATTCCAGGTTCTAATCTGACTGGAAATCCACGAAAAATTTTCTCAAAATTATTTTTTTTCAAAAGTAAGAACTCACTCAGGAATCGATCCTAAACATTCTCAGCCATAGACGAACACGTTACCTCTTTGCCACGAACGCTGTTTAGAGGCCTATTAAAAATTCGTAAGTATATAACAGTCCATTGTCTGAATATCAACCTTTTTCTTCTATTGTCCTTACCTGAGAGAGAGAGAGAGAGAGAGAGAGAGAGAGAGAGAGAGAGAGAGAGAAAGAGAGAAAGTGAAAAAAAATTTCATAACATTCACCGAGATTTGAACATGCTATATTCATATTTAAAAGCAAATACGATAACCATCATACCAAGAACGCCGTTATAAATTGTGTAAAATTAATTATAAAAATTAAGAGAGAGAGAGAGAGAGAGAGAGAGAGAGAAATAAAAAGAAAGAGAAAAAGAGAAAGAGAGAGAAAAAGAGAGAAAGTGAAAAAGAGAGAGAGAAAGTGAAAACAAAATTTACAGTTTATTCGCCAAGAATTGAACCCGCTATCTTCACATTAAGAAGCAAGTTCGATAACCACCCTACCAAGAACACCAGCAATAATTGTAAAAATTAAGGAGGTGGGGGAGGAGATATAAGGAGGAAATAGGGAAGGAAGAACATATGAAGTGGGATAAAAAGGGAGAGAGGGGGTAACATTTATTTCTTTATCACGAAACCTCCGTATCTAAAATATTTGTATTTTGTAGATTTAAAATTTTTTTTCAATTTGATTCTTTAGGCCATAAATTGCTTTTTTTGTGCAAAAACTTGTCTAAATTTTTAAATCTTCAAAATACATATACCCCAAAAAACAGGGAGGTTTGGTGAGAGTTTGGTGAGAAAATGAGGTTGATTTATTCTATTGTCTTTTTTTCTTTACTGTTTTTTGATGTAAATTGTTAAAAGAATATCGTTTTTAGGATTTATTATATGTGCATGTACATTAGATATAATGTTTTATCTGTTTTTAAATAGTTTTAAGTAATATTGCTTAATTTATACGAAATATTGCTAAATCTTTTACAGAGGAAATTTTGTCCATGTACTTTTCGACCAGGAAGAACATATGAAGTGGGATAAAAAGGGAGAGAGGGGGGGAACATTTATTTCTTTATCACGAAACCTCCGTATCTAAAATATTTGTATTTTGTAGATTTAAATTTTTTTTTTTGATTTGATTTTTTAGGCCATATATTGCTTTTTTTGTGCAAAAACTTGTTTAGATTTTTAAATCTTCAAAATACATATACCCCAAAAAACAGGGAGGTTTGGTGAGAGTTTGGTGAGAGTTTATGAAAAAAACTTCGAGGTTTGGTGAATAATACTTTTTTTAATACATTTTCTTTTTTTACAATCCATCTTTGAAGTTTCGTGTAGCTCAGTATATAGAACGCGAGTCTTCTTACCCGGTTGTCCCGAGTTCGAACCTGTCCGAGAGGGCCAGAGATTTTGTACATGTTAAAAATTGGAAGATTTCATTAAATAAAAGTTGTCGCAAATATAGGTATTAAATAAGAAAATAAATCATATTCTAGAATCGGAACAATTCATAAAAAGTTAGCTAATTATAATATATCTGGTTGATATATATTTATGCTGGAGTGTATATTGTTTAATGTTTGTATAAAAGTTTTCATCTAAAGTATACAAAGTTATATATGTGTATAGAGGAGAGTTAATTAGAATAATTGTATGCAACAACTATAGTTAATCAGGGAAGACAAAGAAAGTCCCTCAAAAAAATCAGCATGTTACGTCATAAAAACGAGGGATTATCCATCTCTTTTTTAGGGGTTTTCTTTCCCACGAACCCAGTATTAGTGTCGGACTGATTATGACGTAACAAAAAAAATTAGCCAATGAGAGGACATTATTGACTTATGGTAAAATTCATAGTGGCCTCTTATTGGCTAATTTTTTTGTTACGTCATAATCAGTCCGACACTAATACTGGGTTCCTTTCCCACTCCTCCTCTCCTCATCCCTCATTTTTATGACGTCATTGAGGGACTTGGTCTTCTTAATCAGGGATACCACCTAGAGGACAATTGGAGATCTTAATTATTGTACTCGTGTAAAATTCATCCAAAGCCTACACAATAGAAGTAAAGAAGGATTTGATTTTAATCTATATCTCTTTCAATCTTTACTCTGAAACATGAATTGTAAAATTAGAATTTTCCAATATGGCTTCGAAACCGATAAATATCCACTGGATTAGAACTGGTTCTTTGCCATACTGAAAAATCATGTATAGCATCGTATTACAAACAATTTTCCACGAATATCAAAATGAAATCATAAAGTTAATATCAGTATTGTTGTCTCGGGCCTATGGCTATGAGGCAAACAAATCTGGTTTTAATTTTAAAGATTTTTATTTTAATATCCACAGAAAGCTGTTCGTAATACAATTCTTCATATATCATTAGGTCAAAAAGTTAACAGTCAATTTTTAGTGCTACTTTGCTGCAGCTTTGGATGCTTAAAAAGTGTTGCTTTCCCAGCTAGATACTAAGCTTCTATGGTTGTGCTTGTTAATTTGACTTAATGCAGCTGCAATACCTTAAATTTTGAGAAGGAATATCTTAAAGACACAATAGCAACATATGTATCTAAAGTTTCTCTTGACCTTTTGCAAAGGAAGTAAACAGAAAAGGTTGAAAGGTTGTTGATTTTATAGATGCCATTTTATTGATGGCCAAATTCAATTTTCTAAATGTATTGTCCAACCCGGAGATTTGAAGTCTGGCACTTGTAACAATACAATACAACTATGTGTAGTGTGTACATTATATTTATACAAGTTTATCTATAAGTTGAACATCAACAATATTCTAGATTTAAACGGTGATACAAAAAGTAAAGTGCATATATTTTAAAAACTAGACTTTCTAATATGCTTTATATATAGTTATCAACGAGAGAGGGGACATTGGGCTCTTTATCACACTAGTCCCCAAAAATTTATAATAACGTTTTCTTATTCGGTGGCTTAACAACTTTGGGGACTCAGTGAATCTTTATTGGTCGATTTATTAAGTTGAGTGCTCTATCGTTTCAACCACTATTTTCACTCTACAAAAGGGGTAATTTTGTGCATCATCATTAGGGTTGTACATCAATTCATCGGCCATTGTCGTATCCCTTTAGATCCCTGTATAGTTATAGAGAATATTTTGAATTGTAAAACCGACCAAAAACACTTTCTTCTTCCCAAGTATATAAATCCATCCACTTGATATTGACATCTGTTGGAAGCGCAGCTATTTTATAAGCGGGTTATTTCTGCATTTCAGTTGATATATAAACACAAAAACCTTACCGGGGCAAACATAAAGCTTCACTGTAAAGCAGGACCCCCTTTTTAATCCAGCGGTTAGCGAGATTTTTGTTACAGAAAGAGTTTTTTTTAACGAAATTTTATTATTTCTGTTCTACTAATGAGTAAAATTGTACTTGTTAAGATATATTTGCAATAAAATAATATTTATGGGAGCTGTAAAAAAAATATGGTTTCTTTTCAGTAGCGATGATCCCATCGCCTAGAGGAGTTAGCCTAGTAAATAGACCTTATTTATGTCCAACCAAAATCAGGACTTTTTTTGACAATTTTTATCTAATATGAGACTAGAGGCTACGCCCCTAGAGGCCTCTAGGGACACTTGAGGAGGGGGGAGTTAAGTTCTATCACCCAAATTTTTATGTTCGATTTAAAAATTTAAAAGTAAAGAAAAAGTTTAGGGGTGGCGTTTTTCATTTTTATTCTTTTTAGTGATTTCTCTTGGTAGGGTGGAGGTACCCTACCCCAAAATAGCTTTAAACCATCCCAGGACTTACGAGAAGCTACGCTGTAAAAGATATTCATATAGATTCGATTCAGCGGTTATCAAGATCCTTCGGTACAAACAGACAAATAAACGGACATCCTTTTACTTTATTATAAGGATTATAAGTATTGTAATTTTCATACAAGACTAAAATTGCACTAAATTTCATATTCTCGAGAAAGTGAATAATATGAATTTTAATATTCATACGTATAGCATTGATTTCGTCCTTAAGTATGTTGCTTGATGTGTAAACCTGCTAGCATTGTTCTGGCTTAATAATATATCTAATGATTATGTCAATTGTTTAGTAATTAATCAAAATAACAGCGATAAAATATACCCACGTGACTGTTTTTTTTATTTACATAAGGAAAAGTAATATAAGGAAAATATATGTATATTTTAAAAGTTTGAATATTTTCTGAATATGCCTATAACAAGGACAATCATATTCTTAAGTAGCGAAGCAAAAATGAGCTGAAATGCTTACAGAAAAGAAATACCGATATAAGACTATGCGTATGTAAATTATGGCCTGTATAGGGTTGTGTAAAGGGGTATAATGAGCAATGTACTGTGTAAAAAAAAAGTGATACAGCATAACTTGCGACGTAGTATTACTTGTACAAATATACTTTAATTGTAGAATATTCATACTTCTTAGTTACATGGGCACAGAAAAGAGATTTGAAATAAAGATATCGGAATATGAAAATATATTTGTGTATTATTATTGGTGTTATTTAAGACAGTTTGACTTTCTTAAAGCATTCGATTATAATGTATAATACTAAATTTAGTACCATTTTCATAATTTTATTTCAAACAGTACTTTAATGTAAATGAATATTATCTAATTTAGTTAATGTAGATCAGAAGTTTGGAAAAAAAATTCAAATTAAATATTTTTGGGTGCTCTTAGAAAGATTTATCTATTCTAACCATTTAATCTAATTTTATTGCTGCAGCGATTAATTTTCCTAAGAAGTAAAAATGCAAAGTCATGTTCTTGTGATTACGTATTTTGAATGTTGGAAAGGGTAATTCACGACAATGGATTAGTCCATTTCTAAGAATGGGTTACAGGGGGAAGGTGGAAATATTGTATAAGAGATGGTATGTTTTCACAACATTGTAAAAATTGCTTGTTTATATTTTAATCATGGGCTGAACCCAAATGAGAAAAAGGGAACACTTTGTAAGATTAATATTTCCCCTAAAAAAAGGCCATAAAGCGTTGCTTGAAATAAAAACCATAAAGATCAAGTAGTTTTCAAGATAATAGACATTTGGAGAGACAATCAGACAGACTAGTTGACATACAAATAGACAATCAAACATACTTGCCAACAGAAAGACAAACATACAGAAAAACTAAAATTAGCTCTATCTTTAACTTCTACGTAGAAGACGAAGAAAGTCCATCAAAAATCATCATGTTACGTCATGAAAACGAGGGATTATCCATCTCCTTTTTAGGGGTTTTCTTTCCCACTCCTCCTCTCCTCATCCCTTATTTTTATGACATCATTAAAGGACTTTCATGGTCTTCCTTCTAAGTTCTATGGATTTTTTAGTAGCGAATCTCAAAAACTTTTTTGTTTGATATTTTAGGCATTATAGAAACACTATATTCGATTTCATTAAACCATTTCCCCTTACGAAGATTTTATAGTTTTGCAGTATTTTAAAAACACTATGAAATATCCAATATTATTACATCCTTTCTCTTTACTAAAAATAATTCTGTTGGATATTTGCAGTATTCAAGGCACACTATGAAATATCCAATATCATTAAATCATTTCTCTTTACAAAGATTAATGAATATTGAGATTGGGATCACACAGACAAATTCTTTTAACATTTTTAAACTTATAAAACTGGGACGTTTATGACAAATAGAAAGAGAGCTTTTAAAATGAAAAGTAAGTCAAGGTAGAAAATATAAGTAGTAGAATAACAAGTGCTTTAAAATTTAACAACATATTTTATATATTTAATTTGTGTAAAAAGTCCTTAAAACCTTGAATGAGAAAGTGAAGTTTTGATTTCATAATGAAATAATGCACACAAAGGAAAAAGCTTACAGTGTCCGATAGGCCAGTTTACAATTTACCATTGGTCAATTATAATGTATACTGTCCTATCATTGGTCATTTGTATTGTATAACGTCATTTTTATTGGATACTGTACGCTTTTCCCACACAAAGTTGTAAAAATGATTAGTAAAAGCTTCATAATGGTAGGCTGGCCGAAGTATGATGGCAATGTCAAACAACACCAAATCAACCACCAACCTTACCGTTCCCAACAGCAAGCAAAGGCCGACTGAAAGCCTGACTTTCATGAGGTCTGCATCTTTGGCCATCAGCAGCGGTCAAATTAGCCAGTCGCCGATGACAGTTGCCTCGCCCCACAAGTCACCGACTGCTGTTAGCGTGGTGGTAGCAGTGCCAGCTTGTCGACCATGTCTAATTCTCAAAGTCTTGCTCCTCCTGCTTAATATTTTTTACGTTCATTTAATTTCCTCAGTTACCCTATGTCTAAGTTACTTTAATATACGAATTTAGGAAGGAGGTACTCAATAAGCTTAAATTCATCTAAAGGTGCCAATAAAAATGGGTTAACTAATTTTATAATGCTACAATAAGGACTTTGATTCAGTTTAAAACCAAATGTATGTCAAAACTTTATTTATACATAAATGTTTGTATGGCCAAGCTTGGATTTTGTGTCGACTAAATAGTTGAAATTGAGATGCCAGCCAGATAATCCCCCCTCTAGTCTGGTTAAATATATTTATACAATATGTAAAGACCTTGCTATGTGGTAGAAAATAATATCTTATATTGCATAGCTACTCTACAAATTGACTATTGGACTCTATCTGTAATGCTAGCCATATAATTGCCAAAAGGGTGGAATTCGGAGCTTTCCTCAAAGTTCCTGGCAAACACGAAACCTCCTGCACTTTTTTAATAGGATTGAAAAAGGGGAGAGATTTACTTCTTAACCCCTCTTGGCCTAACCCTGTTGTACCTAGCGAGGCTACCTAATATATCCTAAACTTACCAAAAGTAAAAAAAAATTGACGAAAAATTTCATCTGTATTTTCAATTAATTCAAAATTATTAGGTGTGAGGTGTGTGCTCAACTAAGCGATTGAGGGAAACCTCCAGCAATTCAGATCTTCCGAAGGTAAAATCTCGCCAATTCGGTTTACGTATTATAAAGATGTAATGTAATATATCACAATCTTATATAATTGCTTATTGTAGACATTATCACAAAACAAACAAAGAATTATTAGTTACAATATATAAACACCATATTTAAGTATTTAGCCTTTTTACACAAATCCTTGAGCTGGTTCAAGTCAAGGCTTTTATTTGGGTCATTTTAAATGTCTTTAATGTTTAACTTTATTTTTTTACAAATGTCTTTAATGTTTAACTTTATTTTTTTACAATATTTTTCAAGGTCCTATTTCTTTGGAGGACGAGGGAGGGGTAAGAAGCTTCCCGCTTTAGAAAAAAAACTAAATTTGTAAATAGAAATAAATGTGATCAGTTGAACATAAGAGACACACTCTTAGACATTCCATCCCTTTTTAATCAAGATTTAATATGAATAGATTGTAGTATTATTTGATATTATTCTTTTTATATATCATTTTTGTAAAAATACAATTTCATCAGCAATAAATTGTGCCACAGAGTACGAATAAAAAGAAATAGTGACATTAAGATGAATATTCTTTTCCCCCCTTCATATTACACAATACATAATAATGTATCTCACCCAAAAAATTGTCCTAAATAAAAGAGAGTTCGACTATAGTCCCTTCCGTAACATCGTACCCTATGGGGCGATTTTTCGTATTTTTCACAGTAACTTTTCTCCTATTTCTAGCCCCTGCGGGGGGCTCTAATCCTGCGGGGCCAATTACCTAACACTGTGGGGCAATCACCTAACCCAATATAACTTAACCTAACCTAAAATAACCTATAAAAAGCCATTTTAAAAATACGACGAATCGCCCCATATGGGGCGATGTTACGAAAAGGACTATTCCCGAGAGTTTTTTTAACAAGTTAACTTGGAAATATTTACATAGAAAATTTAAAAAGTAAAAGGATTTATTCGTTACGATCACAAGAAAGCTTTATTTTCTCTTAGTTCAAAAAAATATTTGTAAAAATTCTATCATCTTATTAAAAACAACAGTTGGGGATCTATATGGAAACTTAGTTTTTATTTAAAGATTTAATAAGAAAACTACTTCAATGTCTCAGTAATCCAATAAGAAAATTTAACAAGCATAACGTAATCGAGTAATGAGTAGTCTAATCAGGGTTTTGCCAAAAGTTTGTGTATCTTGAGGGGTTGAAAAAAGGGGAGGCAATCCTTTTATATTTCAATTTTTAAGAGCTGGGTTAGTGACATCCTAAGCATGAAATACTGTTATCTGCCAATGAATCCAACGAAAAAAATTGCCAAAAAATTGGAATTATAACTTTAAATTTATTGAAACAGAAATCTTACCCATTCAATACAGTTAAATGCTCAGCTCCCAACAACTAGATAACATAATTTTTACAATCTGTAATGTCTTACCCATACCATACTATTTTATCCATAGATACCCAATTATGCATACAACTAGCTAGAAAAATGTTTCTAACAATATTATTTTAGAGAATAATTTGTAATGTATTACCCATACCATACTATTACACCCCTAGCTACCCAATGTACAACTAGCTAGAAAAATGTATTTAATAATATAATTTTAGAGAATAATTTGTAATGTATTACCCATACCATACTATTACACCCCTAGCTACCCAATGTACAACTAGCTAGAAAAATGTATTTAATAATATAATTTTAGAGAATAATCTGTAATGTATTACCCATACCATACTATTAGACCCATAGCTACCCAATGTACAACTAGCTAGAAAAATGTATTTAATAATATAATTTTAGAGAATAATCTGTAATGTATTACCCATACCATACTATTACACCCCTAGCTACCCAATGTACAACTAGCTAGAAAAATGTATTTAATAATATAATTTTAGAGAATTATCTGTAATGTATTACCCATACCATACTATTAGACCCATAGCTACCCAATGTACAACTAGCTAGAAAAATGTATCTAATAATACAATTTTAGAGAATAATCTGTAATGTATTACCCATACCATACTATTAGACCCATAGCTACCCAATGTACAACTAGCTAGAAAAATGTATCTAATAATATAATTTTAGAGAATAATCTGTAATGTATTACCCATACCATACTATTACACCCATAGCTACCCAATGTACAACTAGCTAGAAAAATGTATCTAATAATACAATTTTAGAGAATAATCTGTAATGTATTACCCATACCATACTATTAGACCCATAGCTACCCAATGTACAACTAGCTAGAAAAATGTATCTAATAATACAATTTTAGAGAATAATCTGTAATGTATTACCCATACCATACTATTACACCCCTAGCTACCCAATGTACAACTAGCTAGAAAAATGTATTTAATAATATAATTTTAGAGAATAATCTGTAATGTATTACCCATACCATACTATTAGACCCATAGCTACCCAATGTACAACTAGCTAGAAAAATGTATTTAATAATATAATTTTAGAGAATAATCTGTAATGTATTACCCATACCATACTATTAGACCCATAGCTACCCAATGTACAACTAGCTAGAAAAATGTTTCTAACAATATTATTTTAGAGAATAATTTGTAATGTATTACCCATACCATACTATTACACCCCTAGCTACCCAATGTACAACTAGCTAGAAAAATGTATTTAATAATATAATTTTAGAGAATAATCTGTAATGTATTACCCATACCATACTATTAGACCCATAGCTACCCAATGTACAACTAGCTAGAAAAATGTATCTAATAATACAATTTTAGAGAATAATCTGTAATGTATTACCCATACCATACTATTACACCCCTAGCTACCCAATGTACAACTAGCTAGAAAAATGTATTTAATAATATAATTTTAGAGAATAATCTGTAATGTATTACCCATACCATACTATTAGACCCATAGCTACCCAATGTACAACTAGCTAGAAAAATGTATCTAATAATACAATTTTAGAGAATAATCTGTAATGTATTACCCATACCATACTATTAGACCCATAGCTACCCAATGTACAACTAGCTAGAAAAATGTATCTAATAATACAATTTTAGAGAATAATCTGTAATGTATTACCCATACCATACTATTAGACCCATAGCTACCCAATGTACAACTAGCTAGAAAAATGTATTTAATAATATAATTTTAGAGAATAATCTGTAATGTATTACCCATACCATACTATTAGACCCATAGCTACCCAATGTACAACTAGCTAGAAAAATGTTTCTAACAATATTATTTTAGAGAATAATTTGTAATGTATTACCCATACCATACTATTACACCCCTAGCTACCCAATGTACAACTAGCTAGAAAAATGTATTTAATAATATAATTTTAGAGAATAATCTGTAATGTATTACCCATACCATACTATTAGACCCATAGCTACCCAATGTACAACTAGCTAGAAAAATGTATCTAATAATACAATTTTAGAGAATAATCTGTAATGTATTACCCATACCATACTATTACACCCCTAGCTACCCAATGTACAACTAGCTAGAAAAATGTATTTAATAATATAATTTTAGAGAATAATCTGTAATGTATTACCCATACCATACTATTAGACCCATAGCTACCCAATGTACAACTAGCTAGAAAAATGTATCTAATAATACAATTTTAGAGAATAATCTGTAATGTATTACCCATACCATACTATTAGACCCATAGCTACCCAATGTACAACTAGCTAGAAAAATGTATCTAATAATATAATTTTAGAGAATAATCTGTAATGTATTACCCATACCATACTATTACACCCATAGCTACCCAATGTACAACTAGCTAGAAAAATGTATCTAATAATACAATTTTAGAGAATAATCTGTAATGTATTACCCATACCATACTATTAGACCCATAGCTACCCAATGTACAACTAGCTAGAAAAATGTATCTAATAATACAATTTTAGAGAATAATCTGTAATGTATTACCCATACCATACTATTACACCCCTAGCTACCCAATGTACAACTAGCTAGAAAAATGTATCTAATAATATAATTTTAGAGAATAATCTGTAGTGTATTACCCATACCATACTATTAGACCCATAGCTACCCAATGTACAACTAGCTAGAAAAATGTATTACCCATACCATACTATTACACCCCTAGCTACCCAATGTACAACTAGCTAGAAAAATGTATCTAATAATATAATTTTAGAGAATAATCTGTAATGTATTACCCATACCATACTATTAGACCCATAGCTACCCAATGTACAACTAGCTAGAAAAATGTATCTAATAATACAATTTTAGAGAATAATTTGTAATGTATTACCCATACCATACTATTACACCCCTAGCTACCCAATGTACAACTAGCTAGAAAAATGTATTTAATAATATAATTTTAGAGAATAATCTGTAATGTATTACCCATACCATACTATTAGACCCATAGCTACCCAATGTACAACTAGCTAGAAAAATGTATCTAATAATACAATTTTAGAGAATAATCTGTAATGTATTACCCATACCATACTATTACACCCCTAGCTACCCAATGTACAACTAGCTAGAAAAATGTATTTAATAATATAATTTTAGAGAATAATCTGTAATGTATTACCCATACCATACTATTAGACCCATAGCTACCCAATGTACAACTAGCTAGAAAAATGTATCTAATAATACAATTTTAGAGAATAATCTGTAATGTATTACCCATACCATACTATTAGACCCATAGCTACCCAATGTACAACTAGCTAGAAAAATGTATCTAATAATACAATTTTAGAGAATAATCTGTAATGTATTACCCATACCATACTATTAGACCCATAGCTACCCAATGTACAACTAGCTAGAAAAATGTATCTAATAATATAATTTTAGAGAATAATCTGTAATGTATTACCCATACCATACTATTACACCCATAGCTACCCAATGTACAACTAGCTAGAAAAATGTATCTAATAATACAATTTTAGAGAATAATCTGTAATGTATTACCCATACCATACTATTAGACCCATAGCTACCCAATGTACAACTAGCTAGAAAAATGTATCTAATAATACAATTTTAGAGAATAATCTGTAATGTATTACCCATACCATACTATTAGACCCATAGCTACCCAATGTACAACTAGCTAGAAAAATGTATCTAATAATATAATTTTAGAGAATAATCTGTAATGTATTACCCATACCATACTATTTCATCCATAGCTACCCAATTGTACAACTATCTATAAAAATGTATTTAATAATATAATTTTAGAGAATAATCTGTAATGTATTACCCATACCATACTATTAGACCCATAGCTACCCAATGTACAACTAGCTAGAAAAATGTATCTAATAATACAATTTTAGAGAATAATCTGTAATGTATTACCCATACCATACTATTACACCCCTAGCTACCTAATTATACAACTAACTTAAAAATGTATCTAACAATATAATTTTAGAGAATAATCTGTAATGTATTACCCATACCATACTATTTCATCCATAGCTACCCAATTGTACAACTAGCTAGAAAAATGTATCTAATAATATAATGTAACAGACGACAGATTTTCTGACAGATAATGTCAACTAGTGTTTGGGGGGAAGTTGTTTATTCAAAACAGAATATAGTAACTAAATGTCCTTATTTTGCAAAACTAGCAGCTACGACAATGCAATGTATGGGAGAGAGAATAGGGGCAGTAAAAACCTCTAACGTACCATGCACCTACTTTCCATTTCCATAAAATGGAGGAATCAATCGGTTTAGTGGTAAGCGAGTTCTTTACAAACAAACAAATAAACTAAAGAGTAAAGTTGCTACTTTATATAACAAAAGACTACCGTTTGCGTCTCAAGCATTTTGGGGTTCTGTTTTCTAGTCTAAGGGAAGAAAAAACAGCCTAAAACCATCGAAAGACTTATATCTAACAAAAAAGTAGCTTTAACCCATCCTTACACTTATATGAAGATTATTAAAAATTGGAAACTCAATCGGTCCAGAAATCTTCGAAATCTTTAGCTACAGACAAAAAATAACCTTACTACTCTATATAACAGGATTGGATAGCTGTAACATAGAAACACTCTATGTGTGTATGAGCTAGTTTTCTTTCCTCACAACTTTTAATATTATTACATTCAAAGCCGAATCAATGTTATTAAGGAAAAGTTGCAGATTTTTTCTTGACCTGATTTTTCTTCATATTCTTTAAGAATTTTTTTAAAAGCATCAGATATCAGATTATCATATCACAGTGCAGTGTTTTGGACATGATTTAAGCATGTTAGAAACATTCGAATTATTTCAATCTTTGCATAGCGATTCCTGAACGATAAGATATAATCTAGGAAGAATGGTAGCTATATAATGGTTGCTAAAAAAACGTGCTTACTTTTTAATGTTTTGATTTTACCATTATTTTGGGTTGCCTCTGTGTATATTTTACCATTATTTGGGATTGCCTCTGTGTACATTTTACCATTATTTGTGGTTGCCTCTGTGTATATTTTACCATTATTTGGGATTGCCTCTGTGTATATTTTACCATTATTTGTGGTTACCTCTGTGTATATTTTACCATTATTTAGGGTTGCCTCTGTGTATATTTTACCATTATTTAGGGTTGCCTCTGTGTATATTTTACCATTATTTGGGGTTGCCTCTGTGTATATTTTACCATTATTTAGGGTTGCCTCTGTGTATATTTTACCATTATTTGGGATTGCCTCTGTGTATATTTTACCATTATTTGTGGTTGCCTCTGTGTATATTTTACCATTATTTTGGGTTGCCTCTGTGTATATTTTACCATTATTTGGGATTGCCTCTGTGTACATTTTACCATTATTTGGGATTGCCTCTGTGTATATTTTACCATTATTTGTGGTTGCCTCTGTGTATATTTTACCATTATTTAGGGTTGCCTCTGTGTATATTTTACCATTATTTAGGGTTGCCTCTGTGTATATTTTACCATTATTTAGGGTTGCCTCTGTGTATATTTTACCATTATTTGGGGTTGCCTCTGTGTATATTTTACCATTATTTGTGGTTGCCTCTGTGTATATTTTACCATTATTTGGGGTTGCCTCTGTGTATATTTTACCCCCTTTGATGAAATTAGTAACATTTCTACAGACAAAAAAGAAGAAAAAGACAAAAATGGTTTCGCAACAATATTATGTACTTTAATCATTTTATCTGTAAATCAATAATTTTAATAAACCTACTTTAAAAGCCAGTTCAAATAGTTGAATTATAGGAGTCATTGATGTGTTTATGGCTTTATATTTTCCAAATTAGCACTTTTTATTTCATTTGATTTGATATTAAATATTTTAAAAGATATTAAAGAAAAAAAATCTTAGTATTTGCAAGAATGATAAATTGTTGGTCTTAACTTTATGTACAGTTACTATTAAAATCCCTAAATTTAGATAAGCTCTTGTATCGAAAACAATTAAAATTAAACCGAAAAAAAATATTTTGTCCTCTAGCTGTATTAAAACTGAGCAAAACCAACTTTTTTCTGCATTAAAAATGGAATAATAATTTCTGTGTAATCCTTTTTGCAGTTATTTCTTTCCACCAGTTATCTTTTTACATATGAGTTCACTATGTAAAATAAAAAGTGTTTATCTAGACAGGCTAATTAATCAATAACAGAAAAAGCAAGAAAAACAACGTTAAAAATTTCTCAATTGCTTAGAGATGGACGGACAGAATGACAAAAGGTATGAAATAAATCAAAAGCTTGTTGATCTGGTGAATCGTCGGATTAATTTCGAAGCCTATCTTGCTGTTAGGGAGATCAATTTTTTTGTTTGCAGAAAATTGTATCCATCTAATTCATATTATTTTGTAAAAACTCTTTCTATATATATTTTTTCTCTCTCTCCAGGCAAATTGAATTTGAGATTATTTTAGCATAATTTCAACATCAACTTGACCAAATTTATATCATAAAAATGCAAATTAAGAAAATTTGTACTCTTTTAGGTTTTACATGAGGGGTTTCTCAATTGTCTTTTTATCTTTATTGTTTTGGAAGAAGATGGTTAGCCAGTCGCAACAAAATTAGCTGTAAATAACTTTTAGAATCCTCAGCCGTTTGGCAGTTGCTAAGTCAACAATCTGCAGCCTCAGCACTAAAAATGGAGCCACTATTTTCTATTATTTAACTACTACTTTTTGGAAAGGTTATTTTAGGTTGAGGGATTTCCCCGCAGGGGCTATAATTATGAGAAAGCTACTGTGAAAATACGCCGAAACGCTCCTTAAGAGGCGATGTCACGAAATGTCACTATACCCGTACTTTTTTATCCAAAATCTGATCTATGCCTGCTAACCGCATTTTTTCAATCCGAAGTTGTCGCATTTAAACGGGTTTCAAACCCTGTAGGTAATGTCCACTAAAAATATACTTCATGGACTTTGTTTCCGTTTTCCTATATTTTTAGTCGTCAAGTGCTTTCTTTCAGTCAAAAAGACAAAACTCGACAATATCCATATCTATAATACAAAGTAGAACGATGTCTGTGTGTCTGTTTGTCTGTTTGTAGCGAAGGATCTCGCTAACCTCTGAACCGATCGGGTTCTCCTTTACAGGGTAGCTTCACATAGGTCCTGGGAAGGTTTATAACTATTTTCTTGGGGGGTGGGACACCCCCAACCCCCCCAAAAAATGAAAATCACCCCCTAAGAATAAAAAAAAATTTCTTTCTAAAACTAAAACTATAATAGTGGGGTCGACTACCCCCCCCCAAAAAAAAAAAAAATTTCCCCCCCCAAAAATTTTTTTTTTTTTATTTTTCTTTTAAATCTAAAATACGAAAAATTGGTTTGATTAAACCTCTTGGGGCAAAGCCCCTAGAGGCTAGGGAGGAATCCGCTAGTTTTTATATAAAGTAGTAAGGTTTTTTTGTCTGAAGCTTAAGATCTCAATATCTAATAAACCGATTGGAATCTCTATTTTAGGTAACCATTACATAGCACCTGTGATGGTTTTGAGCTATTTTGTTCAGGTTTAAGGCTTGGGAATAGGATATATTTAAGCTATTTTTCTTGCCCCTCTTTGATCCTTATAGTACAGAACTCCTAGATGCTAGGGGCGTAGCAGCTAGTATCTTAAAAAGTATTGTATAGCTTTGTATTACAGATAAATATTAAAATAAAAATCATAAATTAATACCATTTTTGTTAGCACGGGCCTTCGGTCCCTCGAGGATAAAAACTGACCTAATCTTATAATTTTTTGTTTTAATATCCACGGAAAGCTGTCAAATTTACGATGCGATAAATAACTTTTTAAGCATAAGGATTTTTCAAATGATTTTCACCAATTTTTGTACTTCACAAAATAATCTATATTCTATGTTCTACATAAATTTATTGAAATTTCTTGACCCATAACACCGACAAAATATGGTAAATTTCAAACATATTTCAGAAACATAGACATAAAAATATATTTTTACAGACTAGAATGTTTTATGATATAAAATTATGTGTATAAAATGGAATTCATTTTGATTTAAACATTATGTGGAAGTTTAGAATAAGTTGATCATTAAAGTAAAACAATTGAGGGGGAAGGGGTTAAATAAATTTATGTCTCCACGCCGTGGACCCATTGACGACTCTCAATACTGTCTTTGAAAATCAGCCAAAGCGTCGGAAATATCAACATAGCCAAGTCACTACATAAGAAGAGAAAGTAATTTTCTAAAAGGCGAAAAAGGTCCCCAACACTGGATCCAGGTAGTTATATGGATTATATATCTATACTTATAGATTTATTAGTTGGACAATATTTAGGCCATGACATAATTTCTAATAACCTAAAAATAAATGATAAATGATATTTTTACTATTGCATAGACACATAATTTTACTTCTTTTGTATGCTAATCCATAAAGAAAAGACCATACAGGGGGGGGGAGAATTTTAGTGATGTTCTAGAAAATTTTGTTTTGTTTTTATGAATTTATTATTTACACTTTTATTTGAGTGCTGATAGAATCTGCTGCTGCTGTGTTAGTTATAGTTAGAGTAAATAAACTTGAATTTTACTTCTACCATAATGGTAACGACCCATAAATGGTCTTGCAATCAAAGGGTTGGTTTTAATACCCTGAATGTAAGGAGAGCTTGATAGGCGAAAAGGGCCTGAAAACTCACTACATTACGCATGGAAGCGTGATAAAATATTAAAAGGAATTGTTGGTTGGAATTGTTAAGAGAATAAGATTTTTTTTACATGAAGCATGCTGGGTTTTTTCAATAGTAGAATTTAATTTGGGTCACCCTGTAAATATATGTCAGTATCTCTATTATGCAAATATGCACTTTATGATTTTATGTCACTCTAGCTAGCATTTTTATAATAATCTTTCATAGTGAGCATAGCTACTCTGTAAGCCAAGATAAGACATTCAACGGGGGGGGGGGTAAAGGGATGATTATCCCACCCCCCCACCAACAAATGAATTTGGGGGTGCGACCCCCAAAATTCTGAAGTTTGAATTTTTAACCCCCCCCCCCATCAAAAAAAATCTATTAGCTTGGACGTCCTTGCCTATATGATATAAAGATTACCCCTCCAAAAGAAAAATCTTGGACGCCCTTGAGTCAAGGCATAATATAGCATAATAATAACCATAATAATGTATATTGGCATGTTTTAGGCTATTTTTATGCGTATGTGAATAGGTTGATAGATAGCTAAACATAAGAATCAATATAATGCTTGTCAAAAAATGTTATACTGCCATTTCAGAGATACTATTATACAAACAAAACATGCTCTATAATACAATGTTCAATGAACAATTAAAAAGTTTTATCCTAGTTATCTTTCCGCTAAGAAAATAGTAAAATTCTTGCCTAAACAATAAATCATCAAACTGGAGCTATACAGTGTTCAAACAAAATGGTACTAAAACATATACAATAAATTTTTCAAATGTACTTTAAATCTTGAATGTAGATTCATATAATGATAAGGTATAACAAAGTATGTATAACACTTAAAGATTTAATATCAATTTTAAGTCAATTTTAAATGCATGTTAATCTATCTATATGTATAGTGTATACACTTTTTATCACACTAATTAGTGAAAATTTGTTATGTGATTCCTGGGACAAATTAATCATAAAGATATACCTATACCATTTTGTATACCCGCGACCGTTACTCAAAACGTAGCGTATCCGCTCGTCGTCTAGGAGGTGAAAGGTTCGAATCTCAGTCTGACACCGCGTCATAACTAAGGACATTAAAAATACTTCCTCCAGGTGCCTGTCAGGTTCGCGTCATAAATATTTAGAGTAGGGAAAATGCCTTGGTCCATACACAGATGCAACTCATTACCATGCACAGTAAGGACTTCTCAGACAAAGGTCGTGCAATCAAAGGGTTGGTTGTCTGATGGGTGTTGGTTACCCTAGGCGATTGAGCGCATTACACTGCAATTCAAAATGGAGAGTATTTTCAAAGGTGATGTTGAGAGGACTTGTACCCGAAGCGTCATCAAAATCATCATACGCTTTTGTATGAACACCTGGCTGTGGCTGTGTTACGACAATATCTAAAGGAGACACTCATACACTCCTCCCTAGGCAAATTTAGGGCGTCATACACCTTCCTCCCCCATCCTTTACCCCTCTTCCTAGCAAATTTCAGGCGTGTCAAAATATTTATTTATGATCATTTAAAATGTGGAAAAATATCCTATGATGATTTATGTGACCTTACCACAAATTGAATTTTCATACTCGCATATTGTAGGGAGGGAGTGGACATTGGGCTGTTTTTCACACTAGTCACCAAAGTCTTAAAATAACGTTTTCTTATTCGTTGGCTTAACAACTTTGGGGACTTTTATTAGTTTTTGATTTGTTGGTTCATTTAGTTCAGTGCCCAAACGTTTCAACCATTTATTGTAATCTACAGAAGGGGTAATTTTGTGTTTCAAAATTGGGAATGTACATAGATGTAACGGCCCTGTGGATCCTTGCGCATATTGAGTGGCTTCACCCGAAGCTTTAGGCCTTCGTTTATTGGGTCAGACATACTACTTCTTTATATAAATAACAATATCGGGATATCTACAAAAAAAAAAAAAAAACATTTCAAGGTAACAAAGAAATGAAATAAAATAAGGTAAGATTTATGCATAGATCTTACAATCAAGAATTGAAAAGGGTTAAGTTGAGTATAGCTCTCTGTAAACACACTATAAACACTCAATTGAAATTATTTTTGAAAATATAGAACTTGAACACTGAGATTATAGAATATACAGGGCGTTTTAAAAAAAACTGCGTTTTCCAAATTTGGGAAACAACCATTAGGAGTACAAAAAAAATAATTATATGTCAATATTCTCTATAAAAATATGCATTGAAATTGTTACAGGTGTTTTTTAATATCTTTGAAAATAACGGCGCATTTTAAAGCATAAATATTTCAAAAGATGCGTATGATGCTTTTTTCTGGTAGAATTTTGTGCCTTAAGGTTGGTTTTCAAAAATTTATTCACTTGAAAACAACATCTTAAATTTTTCTAAATTAATATTGAAATTCTACGATTTTTTTTATACATAATAAAAGAGTTATTTTTATTTTTCTTGCACAACATTTTTCACATAAAGCATTTTTGGAAACTATGTACCTATCATAAAGGCCGTATTTTTAGAGATAATGAAAAACACCTCTTATAAATTTGATGTACTTTTTTACATAGAATAAGGACATATAATCGTTTTTTCTGTATTCCTTCTGGTTGTGTCAGAAAAACGGAAAACGCAGTTTTTTCTGAAACACCGTGTAGATATAGAATTTTATCTTTTTTTTGAAGTTACCAAATGTACTTCGATTAAGATTCTTTAAAATGTGTTACAAACATATTTTTATAAAAAAGAAATTATACATTAAACTATCGTTTTATAGTAAACAAAAACTTGAATAGCTTTTAGAAATAGATGATAAATTGATAATTATTTTTTAAACCTATTTTTTGATATCTTAAATAATAGTTTAATTTACCTCTTAATGAAGCTTAGCCTCTGAAAAGAAAAAAATGGTTTCTGGTCTATAATAAAAAGATGAAAGTGTTGATGCCAGGTCAACCCTGTTAAAATATGCGGTTTCAATGATTTATGGCGACTGTATGTGATTTTTTATTAAGTTGTAATTTCAATACAGTAAAAAAATAGATGGGGAAGGTGTTAAATATATGTATGTCCCCATCCCAAGGTCCCTGTGCCAACGTTCAATTGGGTCTTTGAAAATGAAAATATGAAATTTAATAATAGATATTTATTGAATCATATTAAAAATATATTTCCTCAGATATCAAAATATATGATTAATACCTGTTTTGTTAGACCCGAGATGGCGTAGTCACGTTCTAACAAAACTGAATTGAATATTATGATTGTACAATTTCATATTTGTAGAACACTAGATATAATACAGTATGATACACGAACCGGTTCTAATCCACCGGATATTCATCGATTTCGAAGCCATAGTGGAAAAGAGGTTATAGTTGACATATTACCGACCAAACGTTATTATAATGACAGCATGACGACATATTTATGGTATTACAATAATAAAACAAACTTTTGACAGGGAAATATAAGGAGTACAAAGAAAATAAACTAACAAATATTTTCTTACCAATACTTGTAGAAGCAAAGCAACTCTTAGTCTGTTAGTCTGTCCGTAAATTTAGAAGAATAATCTATATATGTTTTTATTTTATAGGATAAATCAGGTGTAATACAAAGTATGTGGTATAAGCTCAATGGTCAGAATAAATCTTCTCAATAAAATTCAGCCTGACATCTTTAATAGAGTAAATTAAATTTGCCTTAAAAAATCATATTTCTCACAGAGCATTATCGTCTGATCTACGGAATAAGTTATAAGCTGGACATCAATTGTATGAGGAATGGATTTTTCACAAAAAATAGTTTCCTTTCGTCAGCCAAGAAAAATACGTTTTCCCAAACATAAAATTTCGAACTGATATACAGACGGACATTTCGAATTATAGGATAGAAAAGGAAGGAAATAAGGAAAATATTTTGTCATTTTTTGTGATAGCTAATATTTTGTCACCTGTTCTGTTGATGATCAAAACACATTTACGATATCTTTTTATAGCTGGTTTTTTTACAGTTTAGATTTAAGTTTATATGATATTTGGTACTAGTCGCTGCGCCTCTAGCTTCCAGGGGCTCTACATAAGAATAGTACCTATATGAAGCCTTATTATAAAGGAGAACAATATCAGTTCAGTGGTTAAAGAGATCATTCACTACAGACAAAAAAGCTTACTAGTTTATGTAATAGGATATAAAATCTAAATTAATTAAATATGAATGAAATATACTCTCTATTTAAATGCATTACTCCTAAAAAGGACGTACTTACCTTTTTAATCGAGATATAAAGTTGCCCGACGCTTATAGGTTTGATACTAAAATTCGTTGGAAAACTCATATAAAGCTTGAAACAGGTAGGACGTTTCTTTTATAACAAAATCATAATATTAAGATAATCTTACTTCCTTTATTTATTTAATATAGATTTGCTAGACCTTAAAGTATGTGATTTATATACTGTAAAATACTAGGTATATAAAAGTGGAGGTCTGAAACGACAAATTAAACGAATATTAAGTAGAGTGTCATAACTGAATAATTAGAATATAAATGTATAAATGTCGAAACAAAATTGTAACAAATTTGTTGAAAAACTGCTTAAATACACATAAAAATTTGGTGTTTAAAAGTTAAAAATTAACATGTTCAGAATGGACGTACAGACATTCTGGTAACGATTTTAGAGTTGCTACGCTTTCTAAATCGTACCTAACTACTACAGGAATCACCATGCAAAGTTTTAAATCAATTGTAAAAATCCTAACATGCCCAAATTAACGAAAAAAGCTATCCGTTCCGGACGGATCAACGATTTTCATTTTGATGTAACTATATGATTCTTAGAGTTGTTAAGGCTTTAAGAAGAATGAAGTTCTTGATCTCTTATGGTGTGTTATGATGTGGTTATATTTATGAATTTATTCATATTTCTCATTCAAATCTGGGTACTTGGTGTTTCTACATTGTAACAAATATCTTAGGCATATTCCCATTGTACGTCTTGCAACAATCTAGCAATGGATATATTAGTATACGTGGATATATTGACAGGGGAAAATTTTTCGTCAATTTAGGTTAATAATGTCCCTTATGTATTGCTCAGTTCGTTCATCCAGTAAGAGGGGAGTGGATAGGGTAAAGAGTGTGGATGGTTGGTATCTTTGAGGATCACTTTATTAGAGTAAATGAAAATCTGGTGCAACATCCAAGTAATATTATCTTGATTAATTAAGCAAGTTTCAGGCGTAGATCTAGAGATTTATATTGTTACATATGTCTTCTTTTAAATCAATAATTCAGGAATAGTTATGAATCGCATCGTATTATAAAAGACAGTTTTAAGCAAGCGTAAATTAATCGGTTTCAAAGCCATACTGGAAAAAAATATCAAAAGCCTAAATTACTGACAAGGTTTTTTTTCATGATTTTTTAACCAAGGTTGTGTATTTGAATTTATTGTCCTTTTCACTGGTGTCCTGGATAGGAAACAGGTTTATTTTGAGTTACGTATGACAAGACCTATATTTCTATGACCGGGCGTGTATGACGGTTCAGCACATAACTTTCATTAAATCACAGCTGATCATTTTTGTGGATTTTTTTGAAAATTACTTTTTTACCCATATTTTCATAAATTTTCCCAAAAAAAATCACAATATTCTCACACTTCCAGCTTAGTTATTCTAAATTCATGCAAAAAAGTATAATAGATGACAGCTATAACAAGATCAATAACCCCAATTGACTATTCTAAGATTTGTAGGTAAAACATAGATCCTGGATGTGATACAAGGTTCCACTGAGGTTCCACCAAAAAAGTTTAAACAAATCAGAATCAGCAATGATTTTGTACAATGTTTTCATTGTAGTATTGACAAGTAAATCACTTCTAGACACCAAGCATATGGAGGACTGGTAAAATTATTTCATTACTGAAACCAGGGAAACTTGATAATTAGGGTTCCAGCTACTGCCCTGTCTCACTTCTTTATCCTGCCTGCATGATTCGTTCCTACCTGAATGATGCTGTTAAACTTGCAGACCAACATTATGGCTTTCACACAGGCAGGTTTACCACCACTGCCTTACAAAGTATTAAAACCTTAATCAACAACAGCCTAAACAATAAGAAACCAGTTATCAGAGCAGTGCCAGTTGCCATTTATCTTTCAAAGGCTTTTGACTCTTATATAAACAATGAGGTTCTACTGCATAATATTAATGCACTAGACTTGAATGAGTACATGTAACGTTTTTATGTGAATACCTTAGAGGTAGACAACAATTTGTTGTTATCAGAGGATCTAAATATGCATACAAATCTGCCAAATATGCTGACCTACAAGGAGGGGTCCTATACCATATACTATTCGAACTGTAAATTTCATAAATGCCAACATCTCACTCTAATTACATCTAATTTCCTCTGCTGACAACTCCAACAGCATAAGTCCCCTTATTTATCCTTATGTCAAGGACATAAAAGCTTACTTAGCAGTTCTTAATGATTGGTTAAAAAGTCAGAACCCATTCATTTCTCCAGCCAAATCATCTACAATAGTCTTTACCACCTTTTTGAATGAAGCAGGCACTCCAGTCATTATTAAAACAGTACCATAAGTCAGACATCCTTAGTTCTTAGGTGTTACATGTGACAATCTTTTCTATATTGATCATTTTGTTAAGGAGCCTAGAAACAAACTAAACCCCAAAAACAAAATGGTTTAATCTCTCTCCACCAGAGGGAACGAAAAGTAAGTCATAGTAAATACATAAAGCAATTTGCCAGTCCCTGATATTCTACTGCAGTTCCATATTTAGTAATGCAAGCTGGGACAGCCTACTGTTTGCTGGAAAAGCTGCTCTGAGAACAGCAATCTACTGTCACATCATGAACCAGGAAGCATTCGTTACCAGCAATATTTTACCATGAACTGCAGTAGATCCAAACTTATTACCCAGAACAGCTAAAACCACCCTGTCCCAATACTTTCAGGTTACAATGTTTACCTGAATACCTTAAAGGCCAGAGTAAACAAGAATCTGGTGCAGTTTGTGTCTGACACTGGCAAGAATTTCACACAACCACCATCATTTCAACTGCAACCACAACCCAACAATACCTTTAAAAGCAGCCACAATACTAAACTAACTGTTTCCAATGATGATGCGCAGGAACAAACAATAACACAGAAACTATCTAGACATCAAGTCAGCAAGGAACCAATATTAAGCAAGATAGCTTGTCAATATTTTATTATTACAAGGAAAACTTTATACAGAATCATTGCTGATTCTGAAGCATGTTAGTTTAAACTTCATTGGTGGAACCTCAGAGGGACATCTTATTACAGCCAGGAACTATGCTATAACAATTCATGAGGCATGCATGAGGGACTTAACAACTGAGTATTTTTTTGGGTTGACTACCAAAACAAACTTATAATTTGTTTAACTGTTTAGACATGAATTCAAATAACAACTTCAAATAACTTTTACCCAACTTCAAGACTACAAATCTTAGATTAGTTAACTGATTCTGAAAGATCTTGTTATGGATTATAACATAGTCAGCTGTCATCTATTATACTTTTCTTTGAATAAATTTAGATTAACTCAGCTGTAAATATAAGAACATTGTGATTTTTTGGGGAAAAACTTTGAAAATCTAAGTAAAAAAGTAATTTTCAAAAAAATCCACAAAAATGATCAGCTGTGATTTAATGAAAGTTATGTGCTGAACTGTCATACACGCCCGGTCATAGAAATATAGGTCTTGTCATACGTAACTCAACAAAAACCTGTTTCCTATCCAGGACACCAGTGTTTTATGTAAAAAAAGCTCTAATACAATGCTTGCTATAATATGTGAACAACTACTTTGCCCCCCCCCCCCCCCCGAACTTCGACAGTAGTAAGGCAACTAGTGTTAAACAGGGAGGGATAGTTAATCTGAAAATGAAAACATTCTTACTCAATCATTTTTACAAATTTATTTATATGTAAATTATCATCTAGGTTATGTATGTAACAATTTGTCTCAATAATGATTTGTCTTTCATAGCTGAAGAGTTGGCGACAATTTACTGTTTCATGAGGAAGCTTTTTGTAGTTCCTAATAAAAAATGACGTCATACTGGTATACCATTGGTCAATAAAAATGTACTGGCCTGCCATTGTTAATTAAGTCTGTGTAATGGCCTTTCATTGATCATTTGTATTGTATGATGTCATTTTTTATAGGCGCTATAAACAGCTTCTTTCTTGAGATGAATTGTCCGTGGCTGGTAGTATGTAGATATATTGTGGAATATTCTTTTCTATCAAATCACTCAGCAAATTGAGAATATAAGAAACAAGGACAAACATATCAGTGGGATAATAAGCGAAACACAAAAAAAAATATTGTTTTATCTTAAGTTCATCAGCCCATCTGTCCATAATTTATTTAATGCCTATAAAAAAATTACATTACATTGGCTAACCGTAGGTCTATTAAAATATATACTGACATTGGTATATTTATTTGACATTGGTCTATTTATTGGCCTATCATTGGTCATTTGTATAATGGTCATTTGATATAGGCACTATAAAAAGCTTCACAATTGTAATGTAGATAGAATTTAGAAAAAAAATATCCAGAAAAATATTACTTGGAATGAAAAAAAAAAATTTTTGTATTAAATCTTCCCTCTCTATCATTATTCGTCATAATAGTCCTTATAAATGTAAAGCATTTTTATTACTTATCATTTTAAAAATGTTTGAGTAGCTTTACTCTATTAAAGCAAACTCTTCTTGTGAATATGAAATATTGTTAGATTTGAGTATATGTAATGTGTATTGTATAATACATTCTTGATTTTATGTTTGTACTAGTAGTTTGGTCCCTATAGTCTCTAGGGTCTTCAGCATGCTGTAAGAAAGTTCCTTAACTTTAAACTAAAGGACTCACATAAACACGGACAACATTATAAAATATACATATTGTATAAATTTAAAAAAATAAATTCATATCATTTAAAGAGCTTTAAAAATCTATTTAAAATTAAATAAAGATTTAAGTATTTTGTTTATAACTAGTTTTATAAAAAAAAAATGTTTTGAATATTATGAATATTATAGAATACAACTGCAAAAAGTGAGAAAAAACTTACATAAAAAGAAAATC
The DNA here is from genome assembly GCF_053477335.1 of Acartia tonsa. Classification (NCBI taxonomy): domain Eukaryota; kingdom Metazoa; phylum Arthropoda; class Copepoda; order Calanoida; family Acartiidae; genus Acartia; species Acartia tonsa. The sequence continues at coordinate 31,237,393 of NC_137262.1, read as the reverse complement.
ATTTAAGTAGAATGAAAAATAGTGCAGATTCACACATTTCTCAATTTTGTAATGTCAAGGGGTAAAGGATTGGTAAAAGGCTCTAAATCCTTACAGGATCTCTGTATATATGACTGTCTGTCTGTATCGAAAGATCTCACTAACCGCGGAAACAATATGGTTCTCCTTTACATGGTAGCTTCTCATAGGTACTGGGAAGGTTTATAACTATTTTGAGGAAGAGTACCTCCACTTTCCAAAGAGAAATCGCCCCAGAAAAAAATTACCCCAAAATTTTTTTTTTTATAAATTTCTACTTTTTATATCTAAATCTGAAAAAAAATGGGTCATCGAATTCAACTGTCCCCTCCTCAAGTGCCCCTAGAGGCCTCAAGGGGGCGTAGCCGCTAGTGATGGTAAAAGTCAGGAAATGATTATTTTATTTAATTATAAGAGACCCATCAGATAAAATTAAAATTGTTTACAAGCCAATTGCAAATTGACACGGCGCAATAACCAATGAAAGGTTTGGTTTTATAGTCCTTATAGGGCTAAGTGATTCAATAAAATGAAACTAGGAAAAGGTTAAATTAACAATTTTTTTTGTAAAAAAATAAACGTCCCTTAACACGAAGAAATAAAAAATAATTTAGCTACTTAAGAAAAAAAGCTATGTAAATTTTTTGCTTATTTTCTCAATTCATTTTTCCCTAAAATGTGTAAAGTGTGAAAAAAATGTAGGGCAGGGATTGATCCATGATTGATGTGCACTTCAGCCATGGGTTCAGGGACCAACACATAATTAATCTTCCTCCCAAATTCTTATGTCTGCAGTTTATTTGATAATTATAATTGTTATTTAAGAATGATTCTTTATAATCATTTATCTACCATTGCCCTCTTCTTTCCTGAAATGAACACATTTTATAGCCAACCACCCTGAACTAACATTATTGCAATCACAACATAGACAAGAATTTCCATATGTAGCACAATAATGCAATCAAAATAACCCAAATAAGCGGAGTATATATGTAAAAGTGTTCTTATTAAAGGTATACTTTTGTACCCCATATTAATGCAAAACTACAAAACAAAAGTATTACAAAAATATTTAGCAAGGCTACAGATTTTTTTCGGGAGGATGGGTAGGGGTGGGGTGGCTTTGAAGTTTTAATGGGAGGTTATATGTTCGAATCTCGGCCTGACAGCGCGTCATAACTAAAGACGTTAAAAATTGTTTCTACTACTGCTATGTAAGGTGCGTAGTCAGAGATGTGGGAATGCATTGGCCAATAAAAAGGAACAAAAATCATTACAATGAAAAGTTAGGAAATCTAAAAAAAGGTCATGCAATCAAAGGGTTGGTTGTATAATGGATGTTACTTAACCTAATATCCTTTTGTGTTAGAGTATTGCATCTCATTTCAAGCGGATAAAGCTCTGGTCTTTAGATGATAAATAAAAAATCGAAGAAGAATCCAGCCCTTGAGAGTTAAGGTAAGGTAAAAACTGTTAACCCTTATACAGAATAAGTTAATTAAAGAGTAGCCTTTTCTGAGCAAATTTTCTCCTTTTCCTTTAAAAAATGTTGGGAAAATTGAAGTTAAGAAAAAGTAAAAAATGATTGATTTGTTTTATCCTCAAAAATATGTAATCCTATTTGCAGGATGGACTAACAATTTTAAGACTATGTTTATTATTAAAATTTGTTTTTCTTTAGTCAAAAGAGCATGAAATCATAATAATAAAGTAACAGGATGTCTTCTGCTGTTATGGAATAGGAGGAGAGAGGAGATTTTCTAGTAAAATTCACCTGTCTATATTTTTTTCGGAGGTGTATTTTTTTTTCTTCAAAAATATATATGTTTATAAGCCACCCTGTCTGTATTATGAATGATGCATAAAATAACAAATTGTTGTCTTGAATGAATGATTTAAAGTGTACATTTTACCAGACTACTTTAAGTGTACAAAATAAATAAGAAAGTACAGAAGAAAAAAAATCTAAGAAACTATCTTTATTCTATTTAATAAAGAGGTGTGCAAGGGTTTCCGGAGAGTTTGCACAAGAATCATAATAGATCAAGCAGAGATATCATTTCTAAAAGCGAAGCTTTTCTATAATTAGGGTCGGTCCGTCCGTCCGTCCGTCCGTCCGAGATAGCTTTTATTCGTTAATTTAGGCATGTTAGAATTGTCCTATCGATTTCAAATTTTGCATGGTGATTCCTGTAGTAGTTAGGTACGATTTAGAAAGCGTAGCAACTCTATACTCGTTACCAGAATGTCCGTACGTCCAAGCATCTCTATAATCAAGTATATATAATGTCAGTATGTCCTTAAACAGAATTCTGCATTTAATAAGTTTTGCAACAAATTTACGTATAATTTTGTCAAACCTTATATTTTCATATTTTGTATATTCAGCTCTGACACTCAACAATAGTTAATGTTCATCTGTCATATCGTTTCAGAGCTTCGCTTTTATGGATGTTGTCATCCTTGAATTTTAAATTACTTTTGCTACCATTTTTTTATTGCACAGTTTTTATTTTGAATTAGGTTGTGATTAAGGATTAGTGAGTTTTACAACACAGTTACTCTATTACCTTTCGATTCAACATTTGACATTCTATGCTATTTTTTCAATGAAAGATTCTTATTGCTCTGATTATAATTGGCAATTTTGCTTATTCATGAAGTTTAAAAAGGTTTTATATTATTTTTCTATTACTGTAATTGCACACTGGATAAGATTGCATTAAGTTAAGCTAAGGAGATCCACGGATATTGGATCCATAATGAAAAGTTATATTTTATAATATAAAACTAAAATTAGCAGAGATATAAATGGTATATAATTTCAATGGAAGGTTTGTAATTTTTCATTCCAGATTGTATTCCTTTTGGTGGGGTGGTTGTTGGGTCCAGACTTAGAACATAAAGTATATAATGTTATCTCGACTGTTACAGATAATTAGCTCTTAAAGTGTTACTCAAACCTTTTATGCTGTCTTAAAGATTAATTTACGATGGCCGTATTTCCAACATAATATATATCCAATGCATACAGTATATAGCTTATAGTAGACACAATAAATGTATAAATATAGTTGTATAACTTAGACTACTACCTGGTCAAGTGATGGGAACCTTTTTTCGTCTGCTATCAAATTGCTTTCTGCTCTTATTTAGCGACTTGGCTTTGATGATATGTCCGACGCTATTGGCTGATATTCAAAGACCCAATTTAAAGTCGGCACATTGTACCCACTCAGTGAACATACAGTTGCCCCCTCTATTCTTTAACATTAATGTCTCTACCTTAACCCTGAGGAGTATTTAGCTATTATGCTAAAATATAGTCTAGACTTGGAATGACCATGGTTATAGTTTAAATCTTATCAAATACATTGTCACACTCTTCTTCAATAAAATCAAAATCTTAAACATGCATTTCAATATTGACTTAGGTTACTTTGATAATATCTTATTGCCATTTTTAAAAGGAAACCTTTAATTATTCTTTGGATCATTATGCATTTTTCAATACTTGGATCTTACACCAGATTACCGTGTAAACTAAAAATAACGATTCCCCTCCCATCCACACCTTCCACCACACATGATAAACAAACTGGACAATAAGTGATGTTCATGTTAGCAACCTAAATTGACAACAATTTTGATAGCAGATTGTAAAAAAAACTGAAGATACTTGTTGTTTAGGATGTTTGGTATCATATCAAAATGGCTTGATTCTTTTAAGGAACAAAGCTGCAGTATTACAGTATTTAACATATGTCAAAACATATGTCAAATAAATATTGTATCACTGTCGAGTTGTCAATCTATAACCAATGTTATTATCTAAAGTTACATAATGCTAGCCATTCGGTTTGGAAAAAGGGTATGAGGTTATTTCACCCAGTATCTAAAGGGGAAAGACAAAAGCCGATACATTGATGTACATCCCCAATGCAATGATGGTACGCCTTCTGTAAATTACAGTTAGTGGTTGAAAAACAATATCCCAATTAAACTTCTTGGGGTGAAGCAAAAGTAGATACAACAGTAGGTTTGTGTTTGTAAGTCTGTTTGAAGTCAAACATACTATTTTACTAACTAATAGGGGCTTCGTATTCGAAAGGTACGAAAGAGCAATAAAATAGCCTAAAATCATCCCAAGACAAATTTCAAAATTAAAGATCCCAAAACCATCTCAGAATTAAAGGAAAGTTTCTGTGTCGGTATGTATTTCTTGTATTCCCCGGCAAGTTCGAACCCATTAATCCCTTTTTCCTTACACCAGAATTCCCCAGAGAATGAGTGTGTTACGTGGCATTCCTAACTATCTCCGCGCGTGGCTTGTAAACAAACAAAAGAGACGCGCACTTTTCCTTTGATATTTCCCATGTGAGGAGCTACGTGAATGAAAATAATGTATTGCTTGAATATACAGCATGACCCTCGAAAAAGTATTTTTAAGCATCTGCAGCCCTTATTTCTCAATGAATTATAAAAAAGTGCATATGTCCTTGTTCTCCATAGTATTCCACATAAGTAGATATAAAAATATTTTTTTTACCTCCATTAACACCGGAGATTTTTAGAGCTAAAGTTTTGAAAAAGTGACTGAGGAAAAAGTAACTTTTAACATGAAACGACTTTTTTAGCAAAATTAAGGTAGAAATCCTTTTATTTTTGTTACTAGCAGAAACTTTATACAAAAATGAAATAAAAAATTTAGTTTTTGAGTAAAAAGCATTTTTTTACACATATTTTTTGAGTCTTTTTAGTTTAATGATATTTTGAAAAACTTACTTATAAGGCAAAATTGTTTAAGATTAAAAAACCGAATAAATCTTTATGAATATAGCAGGAAAATTGTTTTTGTTTCACAATCCTAACTTTAATAACAAAAAAGTTATAAAGAAAATAAAATTAAAACATAATGATTTTTTTTGTCTAAAAAGCTTAATTAACCCCCTATTAAATTATTGAGATGTCAGAAAAGTAGGCGGAGCAACTGTCATAATTAATCCTTTTCTCAAATAAGGGTTAATAAATAACCTAAAATTTGCAAATAATCAATTCATTCAGTAGTATTTTTTGCCATTAAAAATTTATATTTTTTGGTGGAATAAAAAAGAAATAATTAGTTAACTTGTTTTTCTTTGTGTATCATTATTCAGTTGCCAGAAAAACATAATATAACCATCTAAAAAATAAGAGAAACAAAAAAAAATTCTTTTTCTCAGTCACTTTTTCAAAACTTTAGCTCTAAAAATCTCCGGTGTTAATGGAGGTAAAAAAAATATTTTTATATCTACTTATGTGGAATACTATGGAGAACAAGGACATAAGCATTTTTTTATAATTCATTGAGAAATAAGGGCTGAAGATGCTTAAAAATACTTTTTCGAGGGTCATGCTGTACATGCGCTCTGATATGTGGAAGATCTCAAATAAGCCTTCCTGCTTAGTTTGACATCATATGTGGTAAGAATTTATCTTTTAATTCTTGAAAATAAGCGTAGAATGGTACAATTTTATGAAGAAATTTAAATCATTAATTTTTCAGCAAATAGACCATTTAACTGCTAAGTTTTGATATACGAACATTTACTTTTATATTCTTGATTATTTTATTCTAAAATTATCAATTTCTGATGCGATTTAATATGATTCGTGCCAATTTTAAGTTTTTTAGAAAATTCATATTTTTTATTAAATTAAAATCACGCAACCTTGATGCTAAAAAATAATAACAATTAATTTTATGTAATTAATTCTTATATTTATGTTTTAGACTTACTGTTTTCATGGTAATAAATACACATTCGTAAACTTCACTATGTTGGTCATTCGGGAGGCTTCGAGATAAGATTTCGAGAACGGCTAGGCATTGCGTTCCGAAACAATGAAAACAAGACAGAACAGATGCAGCTAAGAAGAATCTGTGAAGTTTTGTGAATGTGTTGGTTGTGATACCTTACCACACATTATTATAGTCATAATCAGTACAGTTAACTTTAGTGACAATCATGGGTCCTAAAAAGAATAAAGGTGATCAATTGGGAAAGCGGCTGCGCCCAGCCGTTGAGGCCCTAACCAGTGAGCTAAGTAGAGTGATGAAGTTGGTCAGTGATACTTCAGAACTTGATGTTAGACATCTCACTAAGGAGTCAATCCTTGTCCACGACAAGTTCGAAACATTCGACAGCATCATGGTCGGTTTTAGCAAGCTTGGTTTGAGAATCCAAGAGCTTGATGAGTTTAGTGACATTTATTCTGATATAGTTACTGTGCAAAAAGACTATAGTGCCTTGAAGGATGCTCTTGATGCTATAGAAGAGCTTAGTGACATTCAAAGTGTTGTTGATTTAGTTGGTGATAATTTGCCTAACCATCAGGCTGAACTATATGATCGATGCTTGAAGATCGTGAAAGTTATTAAAGGGTCATATTTTCCCTTGCCCGATCCAATTATAAACACTTTGTCTGCATTGATGAAACAATTGGCTGAGGTTAAGCTTGAACCTGTGAAGCCACCCACGACGACGGCGGGTGCCCCAGCAGCATCGCCATTTGTGTCACCGTTTGGCACACCACAGTTCGCCACCGGTTCTATGTTCACGCCAGGATATGTGAATCGTGTTGACGAGCGGCTCCTCCCCTCATTCGACGGCCAGGAAGCATCTTACGTAAGTTTTAAGGACAATTTTAAAAAGCTTACTGTAGGACAGGACCCGTCGTATTTGCAGTTATTGTTGAGCAGTGAGAAGGTCTGTAAAAATAAAGAGCTGAGACTCCAATTAACTCAGATTCAATCGCATGAATCTCAGTGGGCTTACCTTGACTCGCGTTTCAAGTCTAAGACACGTCAAATGCTCTGCCTTTTCAACCAATGGGAGAAAAAGTCTAAGCCGTCGGACTCCAACCAGATTGTGACTGTGTTAGCAGAGTTCGGTGGTGCAGTTAGCCAGCTGGAGCAGCTGACTAAAGATGACGAAGATGATGAGGTTACCACCAGCCAGTGGTTGACCGTGATCCTTCTGGAGATGTTATCCAAGAAGTTACCTCGAGACTTTCAAGACAAGCTTAATTTGGCATTGGGCTCAATGGATGTCCCAAATGTGCCAAAGTTGATGCAGATTATCGAAGAGCAGAGGGGCGCTATTTTAATGCGGTGCTCGACTGATATGGACACCCCCTCTAAGAAGAAGGGTAATCCTGCGGCAGCAGCTACAGCCGTAGGTAAACCTGGGTCTCCAGCAAAGACCAAGAAGAAGCAGCCTTGCCCGTCGGAAGGTTGCAGTTCTGAACACTTGTTGTTTAAGTGTTCTAAGTTTAGGGATCTGTCTGTTCCTGAACGTAAAAACTTTATTAAGAAGATCGGCGCCTGTTTGCTTTGCCTTCAAAAGGGACACAGGGTTGCTGATTGTCCTAAGGCCGATAGACTTGGCAGCTGTACCATAGACAGCTGTAATCAGCCTCATAATTCATTATTACATGAATCTGTTGCTGGCGGACAAGTTGCGGCAGTTTATGAATCACAGTTGTTCAGCAAGAACAATTATATGCTGATGTTGCAGCAGCTTCCAGCCATGGCGGCTGACAAACGCCAAGTCACCGTCAACGCGATGTGGGATAGTGGAGCAAATCTCACATTAATTTCTAGAAGTATCGCCAAGAAGTTAGAGTTGCCATCAACTGGTCGCACAGCTACTATTTCTTTGGCGGATGGAAAGAGCCAAGCATGTCCTACGGTTAAAATCTGCTTGGTTGACCGCAACCGGAATTGCCATATTCTGGAGGCAGCGGTAGTGCCTAGCATTGGTACTGACGAAGGTTTACGTTCTATTGATCCTGCAGCCGCCGCCGAGATTTTCGATATGAAGCCTGATAATTTCTCTATGGTTGATGGTAAGATAGATGTTCTTATTGGGCACCTGACACCAGCTATGTTCCCGTGTGCAGATAAAATGGTTGGTGATTCTAGACTGTACAGAAGCTTATTTGGTACAGGTTATCTAGTTGTGTCTGCAGACGGCAGGACTGTTGCTAATCCTGTCGCTTGTAAAGCTACTAAGCTAGAGGTCAGCAAGATGGAGTTCCTTTCCACGGAGAGTCTGGGAATACAGCCGCCATCAATGTGCAGCGGCTGTAAGAACTGCCGCCATTGCGCTGCCATTGCCGCCGGGCAGTCCGCCTTGGACGTGCGCAAGCGGCAGCTGATTGAAGAAGGTTTGACGCTGGATCTTGAGAGCCGTATCTGGACGGCTTCATATCCTTATAAGACGCCGCCAAGTGTGTTGTTTGATAATTCTGAGCAGGCGTACAAGATTTGCCTGCGTGACTGGCAAAGAATGGTCAAAAAAGGCGAATATGATACTTTCTGCCAAGTGTTTAATGAAGCTGTTTCTCGTGGCGTGTATACTAAAGCGTTGCCAGAAGATCTGTCTTATGCTGGGCCTGTTTATTATTCGAGCCTGGTGTGTGCATATAAAGAAAGTATTTCCACGCCGTTGAGGATATGCGCCAACAGCAGCCTCTGTTGCAAGGGGATGAGTCTCAACAGTATTATGATGGATGGGCCAGTTCCATTATATTCCCTGATGCACAATCTTATTCGGTTCAGAAGCTACAAGTGTGCGCTTGTGGCTGATATCCAGAAGTTTTATAACAGTTTGTTAGCTACCTATGAAGATTCTCAGCTGAAACGCGTATTTTTTGCTGATACAGTTGATGGAGAGCCGGAGGTTTACCTCACCAAAACTGTTAATTTTGGCAAGGCCCTCGCAGGCGATATGGCCGTGACCGCCCTCAGACTCACTGGTCGTATTTTTGGTGGAAGATCCCTGCAGGATGTTCATGATGTTTATGGATCTGAGAATATTAAAGGTTCTGATGTTACAGCCAATCAAGAAGTGTGGAGAGATGTTCAGCAGCCGCTCAGATCTGAATTTGTGTTGTATCAAGATCCTCCTTCTGTAAAATTGGAGACTTGTACTTACGTGGATGACCACTTAAGCGGTCATAACAGTAAACCTGAAGCTGTCCAGCTGGTCCGAGAGCTGGAGCAGATGATTGAACCTGGAAATTTCCAGGGATAAGGGATGGGAAACCTGACCGAAAATTAGGTCTCAGCCTCCTTTTAAAAGTGATGGGGCAACTTTTCTTTTTTGCCTATAAAATCAACTCATTTCCCCCAGTTCCTCATTGGCTGTAGGCCAATATCCAATAGCCTGAAACTTGCTTTTAGCATTAACCAATTAATTAATAACAAACGCGTCCCCCAGTTCATTATTGGCTAAATTAATTCAACCAAACATAAATTTCTGCTATTAGAAAGACAACAATATATATGACGTTCAATCACATCAACTTATTATTAAATTTACACATTAATAAATGTCCATATAGCAAAACATAAATTGAGAGATCGTTTTTTGAAGACTGAGTAGGATTCAACATTTTATACTTTAGAACAATGTGAAAAACTAATGTCTTTAGACAATTTAAAAGTTACATTTCATGTGGAATTGATAACCCATCTAAATGATCACAAATACAAAACTAGTTTAATATGTAAATAAAAGTGTACTGTGTTTTGTTAAAAAAAAAATTTCATTAATTTTGGTAAAAATTATTGCACACTTAATTGAACTTTTCTGTTAATATTTACCGTAAAATAATTTTTTTTTTTAAATTCTTAATTTATATGTTTGCTATGGAACAATTAGTTGATAGAATGTTACCCATGTACTTATTCAATTCTACTTAATTTATTTATTAAAGCTGGGGAGCTAAAGCGGTGTTTATTTCTATATACAAATTTTGGGGTGAAGTAGATCCCCCCTTAAAATGTTTGAAAATAAATCAAATTTAACCATCTCAAAAAAAACTTTTTTTTAAATGAGGGGGGGGGGTTGGCGAAGTAATAACGGGATTCTACTTAAAGCCACTAACATATTGGTTCTTTGAAAAGTTTTTATTATATTTTATGATAGGTGAAATCAACTACCTGAATTCTATTCTATACTTTTTTTTCTTTGCATTCATATAATAGCTATTTCATCATTGTTCATAGTTTTCAAATCTAACTACTGCGTCATCCCGAAACTAGTTTTTTAGGCCTATTTGGAAAATAGGCCTGGAATAATATTTTCTTACGTTTCCCATCCCTTATCCCTGGGAAATTTCAGATTTAAATCTGTTATTTATTCTGGAGATGATGTTGACAGAGCAAAAGTTTTGGGCATTGTTTGGGTCCCAAAACAGGATGTATTGTTTTTGCCTGTTAGAGCCAACCACAGCGCGAAGATTAAAGGTAGAAAGTTGCTGGAGGACCTGGACTTGGAGGATCTCTGGAGAAGTCTACCTGAAACGATAACTAAACGAGAAGTTTGGAGAATCGTACAACAATTGTACGACCCGTTGGGTTTAGCTTCACCATTGTTGCTTAAATCCAAGCTATGTCTACGCTCAGTTTGCATACATGGATGTGACTGGGATGATTCCATACCTGGAGAGTTGAGGTCTGAGTTTGTGAGCAGCCTCCAGGACAGAGCGGCACTTGGAAATGTGTCGTTCAGACGTTCGATGGTTCCTGATAAGCCATTGGGGCTTCCAATGGTAATTGGTTTCTGTGATGCATCAAGCTCAGCCTATGCAGCCATTATCTACCTGAGGTGGCCAATTGCTGGAGGATTTGATGTAGTTTTGTGTTGCGCCAAGTCACGTGTCGCACCAGTTAAGATGGAGTCTATACCGAGGTTAGAGATGCTATCTTGTCTAATCTTGGCAAGGCTTGTGGATACAGTTGTCAGAGCCCTACCATTTGACATCTCTGGCAAAGTATTTTTTAGTGATAGCAGCTGCGCCCTAGCACAATTATCTAGTGACAGTGTTATGCTAAATGTCTTCAACAGTCATCGTGTTTCTGAAATACAACAGTTGACGAGCCCTGAAGATTGGAGATGGGTACCTACCCAACACAACATTGCGGATTTAGCTACGCGAGGTTTGTGTACAATTGAGGATGTACAACCTGGATCTACTTACCAGGAAGGTCCAAGCTGGTTGCGCCTGGAACAGGATCAGTGGCCCGTTAAAACGGCGGGTGAGGTTAACGCATCTATTCCTGAGAGTGAGCTTAATCCAAAGATGGCGAAGCTCAAGGTAATGTTCACACAAATGGTGGACAATGATTTCTGGAGGTCGCTGGCAAGGAGGACCTACAAGCAGGCAAGAAGGACTGTAGCTGCAGTTCTTAAGGCTGCTAACCTTTTCAAATTGTTACTTGTCAAGAAACGTGGTGTTGCAACAAATGAGGATGGTGGTAGCAACAATGATAGTTCTAGGTATTATGAGAACTATACTTTCACAAACACTTACTTGGATTCTGTTTGTGACCTGTTTTTGACATCCTTCAACCAAGAGAAGGAGATGACCATGGACGCCGAGGGGAAGTTCGATTCTCTTCAACCGTATCATCACAAAGTCCAGGTTTGTTGGCCCATAGTGGGTCACGATGGATGTTTTCCTCTTCGGACATTTACAATACTTAAAATGGCCGCCAGAGGTGACGAAGCTCTTGAGGCCGCAGCTGGAGGCCCAAGGAAAGTTATGAAGGACAGCCCAGGTGTTGTCTTGCTTAGCCGCCACAACAGGCTGGCAAAGCTGATTCTACAACAGTCTCACGATGAGCTGGGCCATGGAGGCCATCGTAAGACTTTGGCGCAAAGCCGAAGGTATGCTTGGATCACACATGGCCGCATGGAGGCTATGAAAGTGGTCAAGAATTGTGCTGCATGTTCCATTGAGTATGCCAAGCGTTCGAGTCCCGCAATGGCTAATATCCTGCCCGACCGTGTGGAGCCGTCAGTACCCTTCAAAGAGGTCCATATGGATCTTGCGGGACCCATAGAAGTTGTGAAACCTGGCGTTGGCACCAGGAAAACCAAGACAAAGTACAAAGTCTGGTTGTTGATAGTAGCTTGTAGATTCACACAGGCTGTGTTTATTGATGTTTTGACAGATTATTCAACTGAAGCCGTGCTGGTCGGCCTGAGAAAACTTCAGGCGTTTTACAATATGCCAAGAAGAGTTACAACTGATCGTGGCTGCAATTTTGCAGGTACCAAACGCATTCTGGACGAACTTTTGAAGGATACAAGAATGCATTTTGAGTGGCATCTTGTGCCCACAGCTGCACATTCATTTGTTGGCACTGTGGAGAGACAGGTTGGGCTGGTCAAGCGAGTGTTGAACAAGAAGTTGGCCGGAGCTACCATAACCTTCAATGATTTACTGTTGTTGTGTGCTGAGACAGCTAGAGTGCTGAATTCTAAACCGTTGACTTATGCCACTGCTGGAGAAGATGTCAACACCTGGAGAATTATTTCACCTGCTGATTTGCTTGGTGGCAGGACAAATGATGCAATCTGTACGTTTGAAACCGGTTGCAAGGAACCGATTACCAGGAGGTTGGAGAACTTGGAGGAGTTGACCAGGCAGTTCCATCAGGTGTACAAGGAGCAGCTCATGCCCGAGCTGTTGAGGTCCATCAAGTGGCGCCGCAACGAGGTGCTGCTTGAGCCAGGAGATGTGGTGCTTGTTGATGACAGCACAAGTTTGATGAAGAAGTTTAAATTGGGACGAGTTCAAGAAGTGCGCCCAGGCGGAAGGACCGTGGTTGCCAAATACAAATTATCAGACGGCGTTGTCGCCACAGATAACGAGATTTCCGCAAGACGACTACTGAAGATCGATCTACCCAAAGTTTAGTATAAGTATCGTTCTTGTTTAACTTTGAATTTTATTTTTCGGTAGATTTATCAGATTTTTTTCGAAAAGACAAAAAACGCAAATTTTGATACAATTTCGTTTAAACTTTCAAATCGATGCAAGATTTTTTCATTTGAAATGCAAACTCAAGTTTTTATACGTTTTCGCAAGTTCTTTCAATGATTTAAGTCTTTCCGAGACCTGGGATTTTTTTCGAGGAAAATTTCCTAGGTACCTATGCAGATATAAACATTTTTATCCTTGTTGGATTGAAATTTGATATGATAAGAAATTAACAAAATGAGATTTTTACATCATTTAAATATTTCTTTATGAATTTTATTACAATCACATAAATAATTTAATATTACATGCATATTAAAATTATTACTATTTACCTTTGAACTGATGTACCTAAAGAAAAAATGCAGATTTTTTTCGCGATGAATTAAGTAGATTCTTTGATTTTCGTAGAATTTAGCTTAATAAGACCGCTTTACGACGTACCTAAGCTCTGTTTCCTCGGCCAGGCCCGACGCAAACCGGCAAAACTAAAGCATAAAATATTTTATTTTGATTGATTTACTTTGATTGATGAATTTAAAAGTTTCTTTGAATTATTTCATGATTTTTTTTATTTTGTTTTGAATTAAACATCACTAATTATGTTTGTTTCAGTTGATGCAGCCCTGCGCCAGAAATCCTGTTAGAAATTATGCAGTATCAAAAGTTGTGATGGAAAGTCACAACGTCCAACAGGATAGCTGGAACAAGGCATTTATTATTATTTGATGGATATTGTTAGTTTGTATCTTGAGGGATTCATTCTAACTGAGGCCCAAATTGCCTTTAATTATGACTGTATGAATATGTATATGTTGCTTTCTTCTTAAAACAGAGAGAAATTGAAGATTCAGCATTTTAGAGAAGTTCTTTTCTTACATTGAGCTTTTGTTATATTTTAGTAAATTTAATTTGCATATTTCCATTGCAATTTTAATTTTACGCAATTTTGATTCACGAAGATTTAAAATTATGAAATTTTAATTTTCCGAAGTTTGATGATTTTTTACAGTCATATTTTATTTAGATTTAAGTATCTATTTTATTAAAACATGTTTAGATTTAAGGATCTTACTTATCTTATCTGAAAAATGTTTAGATGTAAGGTGAATTATTTTCTGTCGGAGAAAAATTCTAATTATTGAGAAGTTTTTATACAATTTTACTTTTCTTTTCTAGCAAAAAGATTTAGTAGAAGAAATGTTATTATTTAATCTTTCTTTCTTTTGATGAAAAAAGTTTGAGTTGATTATTTAATTATCGCTGCGATTTTTAGTATAAAAATCATTTACCTATTTTATTATGTAGGTACCTAATTGAAGTTTAGGTACTAATGATTATTAATTCATGTATTCGCAATTACATGGTCTGTAATTCTAATTTTATTTGAGATTATGAGGCCATGATATAATGAGATGTGTGAGTGGTAAATGTGCAATTCATGAATGTTGAATGCTTTTTCCATTCCCTTATTCCTGTCCTTATGTGGTAGCTGAGGCGGTTTGAGTAGTTGTGGTATTCGTAAGTTTTCATAACAAATTTAGGCCTTATGGCCATGACATTTTAAACTCTTGTAATTTATGCGTTATGAGATTGTGATTTCGTGGACACTGTCTGCACGCATGTTGCAAAGATGAGGTATTGTGTTCGATTCCCAGTGAATAGACGGGTGTGTGTCGGTATGTATTTCTTGTATTCCCCGGCAAGTTCGAACCCATTAATCCCTTTTTCCTTACACCAGAATTCCCCAGAGAATGAGTGTGTTACGTGGCATTCCTAACTATCTCCGCGCGTGGCTTGTAAACAAACAAAAGAGACGCGCACTTTTCCTTTGATATTTCCCATGTGAGGAGCTACGTGAATGAAAATAATGTATTGCTTGAATATACATGCGCTCTGATATGTGGAAGATCTCAAATAAGCCTTCCTGCTTAGTTTGACATCATATGTGGTAAGAATTTATCTTTTAATTCTTGAAAATAAGCGTAGAATGGTACAATTTTATGAAGAAATTTAAATCATTAATTTTTCAGCAAATAGACCATTTAACTGCTAAGTTTTGATATACGAACATTTACTTTTATATTCTTGATTATTTTATTCTAAAATTATCAATTTCTGATGCGATTTAATATGATTCGTGCCAATTTTAAGTTTTTTAGAAAATTCATATTTTTTATTAAATTAAAATCACGCAACCTTGATGCTAAAAAATAAGAACAATTAATTTTATGTAATTAATTCTTATATTTTTGTTTTAGACTTACTGTTTTCATGGTAATAAATACACATTCGTAAACTTCACTATGTTGGTCATTCGGGAGGCTTCGAGATAAGATTTCGAGAACGGCTAGGCATTGCGTTCCGAAACAGTTTCACTAAAGTGGAGAACCTAATAGGTTCAGTAGCTATTGAAATTTTAGTACTTAATACTTTAGTATGATAGGAAATGAAAACAATATGTCCCTTTCAAAAATAAGTTAAGTAATATATATTATCATTTTTTTGCTTTTAATTATTGTAATCTACAAAACGTTAAGTACAAATTTTAACTAAAACTTTTTAATATTCATAAATGCAAACCCAAAATATTATTAAAACATGATTTACGGATTTTAAGAGGCATCTGCATAACTGTTTATCTCTCCTACTCACTCTTTTCGTTTAATCTTTCTTTTGGTTTTGCTTTATGGTTGATTTTCTCACCGTTTTTTCCAAAACCATTTTAGTCAATACACAGAATGTTTTAAATTTGAATGCTTTGCTTACTCAAAAGTACCAAAAGCATTATTGACTGGAAAACTGACGCTAAACACTGAGCAGGAATTTTTCCCCATCCCCCTTAATTTAACCTTATATGGAGGTGGTGGGGTTAATCCTTAAGTTAAGAAATATAAGGGGATGGACACCTAGAGATGTATTCACCCCAATTAATTTGAATTTCTGAAATTTACATTTGACGATAAAAATAGCAAATCAAGTGTGTCCTTGTCAAAACATATTAAATACGCATGTGATTGGTTTATTTCAGCCTAAAATTGATAAATTTGTACATCTGCGCATCTATGACGCTTCACGGCCTTGTTTCTCAATTCTCTTTTCTTATCATTTTGCAGAATTTAGGACTCTACTAAATTCAAACTTTTTCTTTGCATTTTTAGTGAATTCATTATATGTACATGAAATAGGAACAGTGGTAGGGATCCTGAAGAACATAGACGTTTTAGGGTGGGGTAAAGGGGTGTGTTCACCCCCCCTCAAATCTTTGAAAACTCACATTTAGCCCCTCTCAAAAAAAAAAGCTGGGACGTCCCTTCTGAAGAAAATATGTTGTGCGTCCAACAAATGGCCGACATAGAAAATCATCTTGTTTTATTTTACCAAGCTATATATCTACGCCCCTAGCATCAAAGGGCTCTGTATTCGAAAGGTGAAAGTGTCTAGAAAAATAGCTTATAACCTTTCCAAGATTTATTTCCAAAAAAAAAAAACGTCATCTAAAATAGAGAACCAAATCATTTAAGTACTTTTTGACATATTAAGCTTTAGACAAAAAAAACCTTATATCTTAATAATAAGAAAAGAAAAAAGGGACTTTAAAAAAGCATTGCTTGTGTTAATCAATTTTTCTTCAGGTGATATACCTCTGTTCCCTTCCTTTACCTTCCACGAGTAATAAATTTTAGTTAAACTTGCATTTAAGGATATTTTTGGTAGCAAGAAAACACTTAAATTCAAAAATATCCCTCAATACCTTTTTTGTTGGCGTGGATATTCTAACATTAAAAACTGTCTGTTCGTCAGTTAGAAATATTGGATCTACTGCAGTTCACGGTAAAATATTGCTGGTTCCGAATATTGCCAAAAATCTATGAATTTTAAAGGCTGCTAGCTGCCAAACGGCTGAACGTACAGATCATACCCGCACACCATTTTAAGCGATACAAGAAGGCCTACAAATAATCTGGAATAACCAAGATCCAATGATGCACAGGGAGAGCTGCACTGAAGAAAAAACGCGTAAAATAGGCCTTTTTCGCGCATTTCTTTGCACTGCGAGATAATTATGCATTATTGATTTATGGCTATTCCAGATTATTTGTAGGCTTTCTTATGCTGCCTAAAACAGTGCAGTGTGCGAGCATGATATGTACGTTCAGCAGTTTGGCAGCTAGCAGCCTTTAAAATTCATAGATTTTTGGTAATATTTGTTACCAGCAATATTTTACCGTGAACTGCAGTAGATCCGAAATATTTACTGCTTAGGCGTCCAATTACTTCACAGAACGACTATACTTATGTTCCATAGTATGGCTTCGGAACTAATAAATACCTGCAGGATTAGGACCGGTTCTCAGCCATACTGAAAAATAAAGTAAAGCATCGTATTTTATCATAGAGAAAATATTAAAAGAGAGGAATCAAGGTATTTGGAGGACTAAAATAGGCAGTGGGCCTAGAGGCCTGTTTTTGCGCTATTGCCAAGCTGAATTTCATTATTATTCCACCACATTAAAAAATAGGAGTATTTAAAAAATATAGATGTAATTTCGAGAAAACTATATTGGATGTTTGAACCATACATCTGATTTTTAAAAGAAGATATAGAACTGTTTTGAATTACTATCAATTCTGACAAAACCATGTGAAAGAATATAATTTTTAATTATCATTATGAATTTATCAAGACTTTGCTACTGACTTTAATCATTACACACACAATCAGCTTTTTAGATCTAAATTGCAGTATATTTAAACTTTTTTCTTAATAAATAATTGTTTTTACAAATTGATACAAAAACTTGATTTTAAATCACAATTATCAGCTTTTCAGTGCCATCTAGCTTTGAATATAAAACTAAAATATCATAACGGTCCTCTATTTTAATTTTGTGTGTAATTTTCTTGTTTTGGATTTTCGTCAGTTAATGGGACCAACCCTGAGGGCTAAAAAACATCACTATAAAATGTTAAAAATATAGTAAAAACGAGTATTACCTTGGAAAAAACATAGATAGCATTACAGTTTATTCACTAATTTAGATTATTCATGCAGTTTTGAATTATTTTATTTAATATTTAGCCTTACTTTTAATCATAAGGAAAAAGGATAAGAGGATGAATACTCACCCCAATTTCATTGTAAAATATTACTTCCCCCCTACTAAAATAATTTGTCTGCTATTTATCTAAACCGTCCGCGGCTTTTTGCATCTTAATCATAACCTATTCTATATATGTAAAAAAAAATAAAAAAAATTTTATCTTATTAATTATTATTATTTTTCTGTAATTTATTATGTTTTAAAAAAAATTAAAGAAAATATTTAAAATACAATTTGATTTACAATCTTAAAAAACAAACAGCCGTGGGCCGTCTTAGTGCAGAAGAAAAGTATGTTTCGCCTAGTTTAAAAATAGGAGGGTTCACCTTTTATGATCAAAAATTTATTTTTTTTCAAATTAGCCTAAATGTAATATTTAAATCTAATTAACATGATAAAACTTTTAAAAGTTTACTAATAAAAAATTAATAGTTTAGCTCTCAGCCACCAGGTTCGCTAGTTGTCTACTTCAAAGACATACATTAAAACTAAGGCTAAATATTAAATAAAAAATTTCATAACTGAATAATCTAAATAAGTGAATAATCTGTAATGCTATCTATGTTCTTTCTCAGACAATACTCGTTTTTACAATATTTTTAACATTTTCAAGTGATGTTATTTACCCCTCAGGGTTTGGCCCTATAGTGGCAAAAATCCAAAACAAGAAAAATACAGGCAAAATAAAAATTGATGAACGCTTTCAGTGGCGTGCGAAGCACTTTGTCTAGGGGGGGGCATTTTGAAGATTTTGTAAAATTTTGCCCCCCCCTAAATCAAAGTGCCCCGGGGGGTCACTTTGCTTTAGGGGGGGGCATTTTGATTATATATACTAATTTTAAATAAGGGCGTTTTAAGGGGTGGGATTATTTGATTATGGGCCTTCTAGTCCTTATCCCTCCTTCCCCATCCCTTCCTCCATCCCTTTTTCCCATTTATATCCCCCATCTCTTCCCCCCCCCCCCATCTCTTCCCCCCCCCATCTCTTCTCCCCCATCCCTTCTCCCCACCCTGCAATGACCAAGGGAAAGGAGCTAGAAAGCATCTTCAAAAAAATTAGATAAGATAATTTAACCTTCCCCCCCCCCCCCCCACCGCAAAACATTTTTTTATGGGTGGAAGGGAATGTTATAAAATCTCAGCAGGAAGGATGAATAACCCATTAAAAATTTTTTTTTGCGGGGGAGATAAAAACACTTATTTTGGAAATAATTTACCAAAAATTAACCTAATATGTAAAACTGATTTTAAATATTTTTTATTGTATGACAACAAGGATGACAACATCTTTAAGTAGCAAAGCACAAAAAAATCATTAATAAGAATACAGACAAGTAGATTTAAAGAGCATCTGTTGAAATAAATATATAGTTTAGGTAGAAAAAGTAACAAATCCTTTTTCCTGTATGTTGTGTGATGACAGTCAAAGTAAATTACATACTGGATGCTCGAAACAGCAAGAAATTTTATTTTTTTAAATATTATAATCCACAAAAAAATTTATCGTACCATAAAAACCAAAGATATAAAGAACTATGTAAAAAATAAAAAAATTACTTGTCCTTTCATCTACAGATATAAAAATCTCTTAGAAATATGGAAAACTTTAGTGTATAGTCTCTTTTGTGGCAACGCCTCTTAAGGGGCATTTTGACGTATTTTCATACACTGGTGTCCTGGATAGGAAACAGGTTTATTTTGAGTTACGTATGACAAGACCTATATTTCTATGACCGGGCGTGTATGACGGTTCAGCACATAACTTTCATTAAATCACAGCTGATCATTTTTGTGGATTTTTTTGAAAATTACTTTTTTACCCATATTTTCATAAATTTTCCCAAAAAAAATCACAATATTCTCACACTTCCAGCTTAGTTATTCTAAATTCATGCAAAAAAGTATAATAGATGACAGCTATAACAAGATCAATAACCCCAATTGACTATTCTAAGATTTGTAGGTAAAACATAGATCCTGGATGTGATACAAGGTTCCACTGAGGTTCCACCAAAAAAGTTTAAACAAATCAGAATCAGCAATGATTTTGTACAATGTTTTCATTGTAGTATTGACAAGTAAATCACTTCTAGACACCAAGCATATGGAGGACTGGTAAAATTATTTCATTACTGAAACCAGGGAAACTTGATAATTAGGGTTCCAGCTACTGCCCTGTCTCACTTCTTTATCCTGCCTGCATGATTCGTTCCTACCTGAATGATGCTGTTAAACTTGCAGACCAACATTATGGCTTTCACACAGGCAGGTTTACCACCACTGCCTTACAAAGTATTAAAACCTTAATCAACAACAGCCTAAACAATAAGAAACCAGTTATCAGAGCAGTGCCAGTTGCCATTTATCTTTCAAAGGCTTTTGACTCTTATATAAACAATGAGGTTCTACTGCATAATATTAATGCACTAGACTTGAATGAGTACATGTAACGTTTTTATGTGAATACCTTAGAGGTAGACAACAATTTGTTGTTATCAGAGGATCTAAATATGCATACAAATCTGCCAAATATGCTGACCTACAAGGAGGGGTCCTATACCATATACTATTCGAACTGTAAATTTCATAAATGCCAACATCTCACTCTAATTACATCTAATTTCCTCTGCTGACAACTCCAACAGCATAAGTCCCCTTATTTATCCTTATGTCAAGGACATAAAAGCTTACTTAGCAGTTCTTAATGATTGGTTAAAAAGTCAGAACCCATTCATTTCTCCAGCCAAATCATCTACAATAGTCTTTACCACCTTTTTGAATGAAGCAGGCACTCCAGTCATTATTAAAACAGTACCATAAGTCAGACATCCTTAGTTCTTAGGTGTTACATGTGACAATCTTTTCTATATTGATCATTTTGTTAAGGAGCCTAGAAACAAACTAAACCCCAAAAACAAAATGGTTTAATCTCTCTCCACCAGAGGGAACGAAAAGTAAGTCATAGTAAATACATAAAGCAATTTGCCAGTCCCTGATATTCTACTGCAGTTCCATATTTAGTAATGCAAGCTGGGACAGCCTACTGTTTGCTGGAAAAGCTGCTCTGAGAACAGCAATCTACTGTCACATCATGAACCAGGAAGCATTCGTTACCAGCAATATTTTACCATGAACTGCAGTAGATCCAAACTTATTACCCAGAACAGCTAAAACCACCCTGTCCCAATACTTTCAGGTTACAATGTTTACCTGAATACCTTAAAGGCCAGAGTAAACAAGAATCTGGTGCAGTTTGTGTCTGACACTGGCAAGAATTTCACACAACCACCATCATTTCAACTGCAACCACAACCCAACAATACCTTTAAAAGCAGCCACAATACTAAACTAACTGTTTCCAATGATGATGCGCAGGAACAAACAATAACACAGAAACTATCTAGACATCAAGTCAGCAAGGAACCAATATTAAGCAAGATAGCTTGTCAATATTTTATTATTACAAGGAAAACTTTATACAGAATCATTGCTGATTCTGAAGCATGTTAGTTTAAACTTCATTGGTGGAACCTCAGAGGGACATCTTATTACAGCCAGGAACTATGCTATAACAATTCATGAGGCATGCATGAGGGACTTAACAACTGAGTATTTTTTTGGGTTGACTACCAAAACAAACTTATAATTTGTTTAACTGTTTAGACATGAATTCAAATAACAACTTCAAATAACTTTTACCCAACTTCAAGACTACAAATCTTAGATTAGTTAACTGATTCTGAAAGATCTTGTTATGGATTATAACATAGTCAGCTGTCATCTATTATACTTTTCTTTGAATAAATTTAGATTAACTCAGCTGTAAATATAAGAACATTGTGATTTTTTGGGGAAAAACTTTGAAAATCTAAGTAAAAAAGTAATTTTCAAAAAAATCCACAAAAATGATCAGCTGTGATTTAATGAAAGTTATGTGCTGAACTGTCATACACGCCCGGTCATAGAAATATAGGTCTTGTCATACGTAACTCAACAAAAACCTGTTTCCTATCCAGGACACCAGTGCATAGTAGCTTTTAATAGGTTATTCTACGTTAAGTTAGGTCAGGTGATTTCCCCGCAGGGTAAGGCAATTGGCCCCGCAGGAGCTATAAATAGGTGAAAAGCTACTGTAAAAATATGACAAAATGCACCTTAAGAGGCAATGTCACAAAAGGGACTATACCCGAAATCTAAAAGATACAACAATAGCCAAAAACGTCCTGAAAAGCAGTCCAACCTCCATGAATTTTTAATAGTTAATTATACTCCATAATGATGGGAATGTTAACATTAAGTTTTAGCCTTCTATCTTTTATTGCAGTTGAAAAATCACATTTCCCCCTTAGCATTACGTACTGACAGCCATAGTGAATTATAGAGAAGCTAAAAAGTTATATCAACATATCCTACCCTCTTTAAATGGCACTTTAAAACTCTGTAAATTTTTTATTAAGTGGTGTTTCCAAGGATTTATAAGGGCGGTGCATGAAGCGCACCCAAAAATATTTACTCCCCCTTTGAACTAAAATTAATTAAAGACAACAAGAGTGGCGTATTTTATCAAGTTAGGAATATAGAGTGTAGTTAGTTTTAAGGGTTTTTAATGAAAATTGCCATAAAAAAACATGTTTTTTTGTAAGGGTATGTACGTACACAAAAAAATGATCCTGAAAATAATATGACATCATATATAGTTATTCATTTAGACAGACGTACAGTGTTGAGAAAAAGGCTTAGATAAATATCAACACTGTTTGTTTCTTTTTTATATAAAATAACTTTTTGATTAAATATTTGTTGTTTACACATTTTTTTATAGAAATAAAAACAAAATACACAATGTGATAAAAAGCAGAAACCATTTGGAAGGGCGCGAAGCGCAAATTTTTTCTTCAAATATGCAGGGAGGGAGGGGTTTTTGGGCTATTTATTACACTAGTCCTCAATATTTCATATAAAATTTTCTTATTTGTTGGCTCAACAACTTTGGGGACTTTAATCGAATTTTGATTGGTTGGTTAATTAAGTCGAGTTTCCATACATTTCATCCACTAATTATAATCTATATATTTTGTGTATCTTTTAATTTTGTGTATCATCATTGGGGATGTACAAAATTTCTTTGGTAAAAAGTTTATATTATACAAAATAAAATACTTCCTATTACCTGGTTTGTTATGTTCAGTGAAAAAAGATTATAACCTAATTTCTACACTAATTAAAAAATTTGGTAAGGTTAAATGAATAGTAACTGTCTGGTTGGCGCGAAGCGCCAAAATTTTTTTTTTTTTGAGTATTTCTTTATCTTTTTTTTGGAAACTGGGATAGTTTTGCTTTTTGTAGGGTAAGGGGCAAAAAAGGGCATTTTTGTTGACCAGGGGGGGGCAAAATGGGGCATTTTTCAAAATTTAGGGGGGGGCAGGGGGGGCGGTGGCTAGGGGGGGGCGATTGCCCCAAATGCCCACTTCGGTTCGCACGCCACTGAACGCTTTGATATTCTAGTTCTATATCCAAAGCTAGATGGCACTGAAAAACTGATTATTATAATTTACAATCAAATGTTCATATTAAATTTGTAAAAATGTTTATTTATTAAAAAATATAAATTAGATAGACTGCAATATAAATCTTATAAGCTAATAATGAGTGTTATGATTAAAGTCAGTAGCAAAGTCATGAAAAATTAATAATGATAATTTTATATTCTTTCATTAGGTTTCATCAGAATGGATGATAATTCAAAATATTTCTATATAATCCTATAAAAATTAGATTTATGCTTCAAACAGCAACTATAATTGTCTTGAAATTATATTTAATTTTAAGATATTCCCATTTTGAAAAGTGGTGGAATAACATTAAAAATTCAGCGCGGCAATTGCTCAATATAGGCCTCTAGGCCCACTGCCTATTTTAGTCCTTCAAATACCTCGATTTCTCTTTTATTATTTTCTCTATGCTTTTAATGTATGTCCTAGCGAACCTGGTGGCTTAGAGCTGAACTATTAATTCTTTATTAGTAAACATTTAAATGTTTTATTATGTTATTTAGATTTAAATATTACATTTAGGCTAATTTGAAAAAATTTAATTTACGATCATAAAAGGTTAATCCTTCCATTTTTAATTTTAAATATTTTTGTGAAATTTTTTTTCACTTTAGTAAAAGAAATTTTGAGTTAATGTATTTGAAAGGTTCTTAAAATGAAAATTTAATGTTTTTGATAATGAGTAAATTGTCCTTCAGACAACAAAATTTAGATGCAACGCGCGAATAAGTGTGGATGATTCATGATCTAATTACTAGGAAATAAATTTTTATTTATATTTAATGCTACAAATAGTCTTCTATAATTAACTATTTAGACGTTTATGTAAAGGATTAAAATGATGTAACAAGTTAAATAAAAGTATTACTTTTAACAGTGCTATTGTTGTACAAATATAACTTTTTTATTCCAAATAATTTCTAACTTTGTATTGCCATCTAGCGGTAAAACTTAGCACTAATAAATAATGAATTTTAACCCTTTTCGCCCGAAGGTTTTCAAAATAATATGATTGCTATTTAAGGACCTACCGTGTAATGTACCATGTTATGCCTTTATAATTGTTAAAAAATGATATTAAGCTTCCCCCACCCTTAAATTTCATAATATTGTTACTTTTGATTCCAAAATTACGATTTAACGAGTTTATTTTGTATGTTCCAGGAGGCTACAGGAGCAGCTGCTTATCATTAGGAAAGGACCTACTAAAGTTTGTTTGATGGAAGAATATAATAAAATTGTGTAAAACGAAAATGTCCGTCCGTTTGACCTTTAAAATCTCGCTTACCACCATACCGATTTAGAGGTGCTTTTTAGGAAATAAATGTATAGCTACTGGTTCTCTGATGGTTTTAGGCTATTCCCCTGATAGACAAGAGGAAACATTACCTCTAATTTTTTTCAAATAACATGAGATTTACCCAATCCCCTTAACCAAAATGAAAATTTTAACCCCAAGGTCCAAGGTGGAAGTCCCATAGGCACCAAAGAAAAAAATCATAACTTCAGTCTTGACTTAGACATTTCTGTAAAGTAAATATAATCATTTTTTGAGATATTACGAGTACATACAAAGCATATTTCCGATTCATTGATTTTCAATTGAAAATGTAAATAAAATGTGGAGCAAGTGTTGTAAATTGACTCAAAATCATTCAAGAAAATTTTAGATTTACAGCTCAGCATTATCTAATTCAAAATTTGAAATAAAATAGACCAAAAATGTATATTGAAAGTGTAACAGCCAACAAAAAGTCTTATAGTCCAAAAAAAAGTTTACATTTAAAAAATATGGGCTTACGAAAGGGAAAAGTCCACATCCTCCTTAAAATTGACATAGAGAATGCTTTTCTTTTCCCATTTTTACCACCTCTAGTTCCCCCTACCCTGTAAAAACCATGAGAATGCAAATGTTTTAATACAAATAATTTTTCCTTTGGCAACATTGGTTGAAAAGTTTGAGTACTGCTAGTGTGAACCAACCAACATTTATTATACCGATTAATATCTGCAGGATTAGAATGCTGAAAGGTCATGTATAACATCGTATTACAAACAATTTTCCAAGAATACTAGGGTACTAATACAATCTTTAGCTATTTGCCCTCCACAATTTTTTGTATCTCATTTTCTATGTGTGAAAGATAAAAGGCCCAAACTGCGTGACTTTTTAAGTTAGGGTATAACACATAACTGAGAGTTGGAATTTTTTGAATACCTCCATCCTGGCGGGCACAGGATGCCAGTAAACCTGGCAGGGTCATCCAGGTAAAGAGCAAAAATATTTTTTGACTAAAACAAAGCATTTTATCATACCAAAATACTAAAATATCTATAGTAGTACATCCTTATATGAAATACAGGTGTTCAAGTCAATTTCAGGTTCCAGGTATGATCCTGCAGGTCCTGATCCTCCAGGTCTCCAGAAATCTTTAAAAGGCTCCTGTGACCGCAATTTTTGACTTAGAGCCTTCAAATTTTAAACTTAAGCTATTCTTACATGTCTGCATAACGTATTAAAATTTCACAAAGATCCGCCGCCGTTTTTCCGCCGACTGGCAGCTGCCAAGTACAGCTGCGGCCGCTGAAATTTATGTTTTGATATTTCCAATATGAAATTTACATAAATATAAACATTTTATGTGAAAAAGTTGTTCTTCTAGCTTAAAAAATTACAGTCGTTTGAAATTTCTAAGTGAAAAAGAACCTAAAAACAAAGGTTGTTAAATAAAAGGGCGAAGGAAGCGAAAATTGACTTCGACTCACTTGAGGTCGGAAATTCATTATCAAACAGGGGACTTGCACAAAAATTTTTAGCCCTCTAGCTCTAATAGGAACTGAGATAATAGGGTGGGGCAGGCGTTCAACCCCCCCCCCCCCCCCCCCGACTGATTAAGGTGCGGCAAGGGGCCCGACTGTAAGGGGTTAAGAACTTTCTTTGTGTAATAAATATAAGAGTAAGAATTAAATGTAAAATTTATTGGCTACGCCTGAAAAAAATACAAGAGTTTCATGACAACAATATAATCTGAAATCACAATCATATATAATTCAACTCACAAGGATAAAAAAAGATTCACAAATAAGCTTTGTCTGAAGGCGCATGATTTAGGAGAAGGATAGTGGGGCCTCAAAAATATTTAAATAAGAGGGATTTCTAACCTTTTTACCCCCTCAAATTGACTATCGCCGGGAAAAAGTCTGAGTAAGACACAAAAATTTTCAAGTTATCAAACCTTATTACTAAAGGGTGTAATAGATTATGTTTTACAATTAGACGATGAATACAATATCATTTTTGATTTCGCTTGTTGGCTATACCTTATTCCTGGTGCATATTACTTAATCCTGTTTCCCCTTACATAATCTTACTGAAAATATTTATGTAACAAAGTTGCGAAATTTATCAAATTTGTGATTAATCAGAGCTATAATTCAAACAAATTTTCCCCTTGTAAAATTTAAATCTTTGATTACAAATCAGACACAATTTTAAGTCAAATGATTTAAATTTATTTGAATTGTGTAATAGTTATTTATCGCATTGTATAAAAGACAGCTTTCCGTAAATATTAAAATTGGTTTTAATATTATGATTGTACATTTTTAAATTCGTAGAAAACTGGATGTAACACAATGTGACAATACGATACATGTAACTGAGATCCGGTTCTTACCCACCGGATATTAATCGGTTTCGAAGCCATATTGGAAATTGTATTAAACGTATTGAAATCTGTTTTTTATCCTGGCAAGTGTTATTAAAGTCAACAAGTACAATATTTTTATAATAAGGGAAATACAGTAAAAGTTTCCCATGACAATGTAAAAATTAATTTGGAAGATTTAATATGGTTAAAAAATCACCATAAATACTAGTGATGGCAATCCGTCAAATTTTTGGGCCGGATTCGGATTCTTAAAGAATCCGTCAAAAAAAGTGGCGGATTCCGGATTCTTATTTATGGCGGATTCCGGATTCTAGCAATATTATAAAAGGATTTTTTTTTAAATTAAAAAAATTAAGTGCTACATATGTCCTAAAAATGTTCTTGGTGTTCTCTAAAATACACTTCCGAGAATCGAACCAGATTTTAAAAGATATTATAAATAATGATGAAAATCTTTGCCTTCAAAGAGGAGGAATTGAAAGAAAAAACTCAAGACGCTAATTTTAGCCCACCAAATAAGAATCCGGAATCCGCTATTAAAAAACGTATTCCGGATCCGGATTCTGATTCCAAAATTGGCCAAAAATTGGGCGGATTCCGGATACGGATTGCCATCCCTAATAAATACATTTAAAGATTAAAGTTTCTTTTGGAATTCGACCAAGCAAAATTCCAAAATATTTGATCTTTTTCTTATAGTAATAGTAATTTAACATTTTTTCTTCTTTATGATTCACATTTTTAAAGATTTCTTATCAGACTGAATTTTTAACAACTTAAAAGTATTTCTGATTTAAAAAGTTGAATATTGGGATATTTTTGATTTTATAGAAGCAGGGTATATATTATCAAAAATGCTGTAAATGTAAGCCGAAAAGTTTGATTGCATATATTGAACTAATTCTTTTCTTTGCTTGTATCTTGTTCTTGACTTTCTTCTTCTAAAGCTTCTCTGAAAATTAAAATTTGAATGAGAAGAATAAAATATATGTATAGAAAATTACTTTTTAATAACAAAATGACGAATTTAGACATTAAAGAGTAGAGGAGGTACGAGCTATATGTATAATGTAACTCTACCAAAGTGGTGGAGTCCCTAAGCCGACTTTCAATTGGGTCTTTGAAATCAGCTATTGCATCAATTTGCTAGCAGACGAAAAAGGTCCCATAACTTGCGCCAGGAAGTTATCTAAATTATACATTTATTGTAAACGCATCCGTTTGATGTCAAAGAGGATATTCAACTCATTCGAGACTCAAGGACTAAAGACGTCAGAAATGGATCATTATAGTGTAGGGGTGATAAACAATATCATGCTAGAGACCAGTGTTGCGGATCCGCATTGATTGTATGCGGATCCGGATCCTCCAAATTTGGTCAGTGCGGATCCGGATCCTTGACAATAAAAATAAAATTACCAAATTTTTCAAAAAATATTTATTCTTTAATCTCGTAGTCAAAAATACTTTTAATTTTCAAGTCTGAACCTAAACCTTAAAGATTGGCTCTCATCACGAGAATGTCTGAGATGATGTCCTCCTTTGTAAATTTGTAAGTGACTATTTTATATAAATTTAGGTAGTTTTTTCCATAAATTTATACCCCAGGATCCGGATCCTTGGACTCAAAAAAATGCGGATCCTTGCGGATCCGGATCCACAGCACTGCTAGAGACATTAAACATGGTTACTAAATGTGATTTGTATGACAACTGACAATTATAATCAAGATGGAATGCTTTGGCTCAAAAAGAAGTACATCACAGCTAAGACTTCCAGACAAAGTCATCAATGTCAAAGTGTGATTATAAAAATATATTATAATATAAACAACTAGGGGCTACGCCCCTAGAAGCCTCTAGGGGCACTGGTAGGAGGGGGAAAAGTCGATCTCATCCCATTTTAAATTTGAGTTTCAAAGAGTTAAAAAAATATTTTTAGGGGGGACGGGGGTGAAGACACACTCCCAAAAAATAGTTTAAAACCTTGCCAGGACCTATAAGAAGCTTTACAGTAAAGTAGAACTATAACGGTTCACCGGTTAGCGAGATCCTTCATGACAGACAAAAAACGCTTACTACTTTATATAATAGGATATATTTCAGATTTAGAATAAAAAATTAAGTAAAATAGAATATGTATAAAGAAAGTAGAGTGAGATATTTTGTGGGTATTAGAACATCCCGGGTTATTACAGTTTATGAGGTGTAAAAGTGGTAATTTTTGCCACCATATTCCTTCACATTATTCTATTCTAATGCAAACTTATTCCAAATATAATATCAAAGTAAAATTGGAAAAAAAAATACATTGTTCTATACAAAAGAGAACACGATTCTCACAATCTAAGAGGCGGTCATTCAGCCAATAAATTCCATTTGAAATTACCGAAAAATTTAATATTTTGTTGGCGTAAAACTTGTTTTTGGTGTAACTGAGGGGAAGTGGGGAAAAAGGGGAAGAAATAAGGGAAGATGGTTGTTGGGAAATTTTCATTAAGAATTGTTTGTTTGAATAACATTAGTCCAAATTCATTTTGTGATTACATGACATGTAAAATGAAGAATGTATCAAATCTTGGCGCATTTACTAGCAGAAACAAATTGAGAAAGCATAAAAATCCTCCTGTCACTTAATAACAGAGTAGCTTTAAAAAAGATGTTATATCTTGTTCCAGCTACTAATCTAACAATGTTAGTTTTTGTGTGAAGACATGAAAACCCTAATATCTATAGAAAAGGTAGGAGTACCTAAATGTACCTATGTCTTATCCCCCACGAAATATTTTTAAGATATTTTTTAAAATGGTAAAAGGCATGAACCTATATGCCTTTTTTCAAATAGAATTACATCATTTATCACGGTTCCAAAATCCCAAATGTGTGTCGGACAGAAAAACAGACATACTCTTACGAGACCACTGTTTTGAAGGTACCAATAGACATAAAAATTACAAGAAAGCATTTTAAAAATGTTGATTTGTTGGAAGTAGTGAAAAAAAAGGCATTATAAAAAAGTGTGACACAAAGAACACTTCAGGTATAGGTCAACTGAAGTTAAAAAAAAACCACCCATGCTCCGAAAAGTTACCTGATATTAGCGACTAGACCGTCCGGATCTTCAATAACAACTTTCTTTCCACCCAGAGCATAAGTAAGGCCATGAATAGTTCCGGGGGTTTCAGTTTCCAGCTCAGCAAAAGCCTAATACATAAAATAATATTACGATTAATTATTGAAATACAATCCAAAAACACAGAATCACTGTCAATAATCGCCAAAATTATAATCTCGATAACTTGAGTCACTTTAAATTATACAATATATCTATTTTTGGGGGGGAGGGGGATGGGGATTTTATCTAGGGGCGATTTCTCTTGGGATGGAGGAGGTACCTTCCCAAGTGTAAACCTTCCCTAGATTTTTAAGAAGCTCCACTGTAAAGGAGAACAATGTCGGTTAACTGTTAGCGAAATCCTATGCTAAAGACAAACATGCATTATGTTATTTTAAAATAAGGATATCAAAAGTGTTGTTTACAAGAGAGAATAGTATTTAGGGGGGAAAATCAAAATTACCACACTGATGATCAATACCAATTATAATTGCATTTATTTTGCGTGAACTATGAAGGTATCAATCTGGATGAGTTTTTTATCAATCTCTATCTATCTATCTATCTTACCCGCATCAAAGCTCTCTGTTTTTCATCCAATACTTTAGGAGGCTTGATCTTAATGTTAATATAATGGTCTCCATATCCGTATCCAGAAACACGCTTCAAACCTTTACCAGTCATTTTCATCCTATGTATAATAGTCAAATTATAATATTTAGCATAACGATTTTTATTAACACGTTAAATGCTTTGCTTAAGTCTAGATAACTAGTAATATTACAATGTACAAACAAATCTAATTTACAATATACAGTGTGTTTTTTTTATGAGAACTTTTTTTAAAGCAATTTTACCTCACTTATAGTTACCAGAATTTAATGATTAATGGCTTTTTTTCTTTGTTTTTTAATGCAATTAATAGAACACCATAGAGAAAATAATAAAAGAGAGAAATCGAGGTATTTGAAGGACTAAAATAGGCAGTGGGCCTAGAGGCCTATATTGAGCAATTGCCGCGCTGAATTTTTAATGTTATTCCACCACTTTTCAAAATGGGAATATCTTAAAATTAAATATAATTTCAAGACAATTATAGTTGCTGTTTGAAGCATAAATCTAATTTTTAAGGGATGATATAGAAATATTTTGAATTATCATCCATTCTGATGAAACCTAATGAAAGAATATAAAATTATCATTATTAATTTTTCATGACTTTGCTACTGACTTTAATCATAACACTCATTATCAGCTTATAAGTTTTATATTGCAGTCTATCTAACTTATATTTTTTAATAAATAAACGTTTTTACAAATTTAATATGAACATTTAATTGTAAATTATAATAATCAGTTTTTCAGTGCCATCTAGCTTTGGATATAGAACTAGAATATCAAAGCGTTCATCAATTTTTATTTTGCCTGTATTTTTCTTGTTTTGGATTTTTGTCACTAAAGGGCCAAACCCTGAGGGGTAAATAACATCACTTGAAAATGTTAAAAATATTGTAAAAACGAGTATTGTCTGAGAAAGAACTTAGATAGCATTACAGATTATTCAGTTATGAAATTTTTTATTTAATATTTAGCCTTAGTTTTAATGTATGTCTTTGAAGTAGACAACTAGCGAACCTGGTGGCTGAGAGCTTAACTATTAATTTTTTATTAGTAAACATTTAAAAGTTTTATCATGTTAATTAGATTTAAATATTACATTTAGGCTAATTTGAAAAAAAATAAATTTTTGATCATAAAAGGTGAACCCTCCTATTTTTAAACTAGGCGAAACATACTTTTCTGCTGCACTAAGACCGTCCGCGGCTGTTTGTTTTTTAAGATTCTAAATCAAATTGTATTTTAAATATTTTCTTTAATTTTTTTTAAAACATAATAAATTACAGAAAAATAATAATAATTAATAAGATAAAATTTTTTTTATTTTTTTTTTTACATATATAGAATAGGTTATGATTAAGATGCAAAAAGCCGCGGACGGTTTATATAAATAGCAGACAAATTATTTTAGTAGGGGGGAAGTAATATTTTACGATGAAATTGGGGTGAGTATTCATCCTCTTATCCTTTTTCCTTATGTAGAACACTAAAAAAATATTTCAGTTTTTATTTAAAAAGTACAGTAAAATCTAAAATTCAAAACTTAGGTGTCAACATCTAAAAATGGTTTTAGCGCATTTTTCTTTAGCCTAAATCTTCTACCCTTTGCAAGAAAAAAATGGATTTTCTGTAGTCGACTTTGGGGAGCCAGTACTCCCTCCCTGGTTGAAATATGACCTTCAAACTTTGATATGTTCTAGTACATGTCCCTAATAATATCTGTATACATTTTAACTCTATATCTCAACTTTGAAGTGTTTAGCAGCAATTCTTGCAAAAGGTTGAATATTTGAGCATAAGAAAAATGCGCTAAAACCATTTTTAGATGTTGACACCTAAGTTTTGAATTTTAGATTTTACTGTACTTTTTAAATAAAAACTGAAATATTTTTTTGGTGTTCTATTAATTGCATTAAAAAACGAAGAAAATAAGCCATTAATCAATAAATTCTGATAACTATAAGTGGGTTAAAATTGCTTTCAAAAAAGTTCTCATAAAAAAAAACACTGTATTTGATGCTAAGTCAGTAAATCTTTAATCAACAATCGGAAATCTTTTTTTGGTAATGCCATTCCTCCTATTTTGGCAAATATGTTATAAATCTTAATTTTCGATTGGGTTGGAGCCAAAATTAAAAAAAAACTAAAACATTGTACAAAATATAGCTTAAAATATTACTTACTTTGTATGTGAAGGGGTGCCGGGTGGAATTTGAATATTCAAGTCTTCGTAAACTCCTTGAACACGTATAGCGCCTCCCAGAGCAGACTAAAAGTATAGACAAGTTATAATAAGAATTAGGTTTTTAATTGTCTGTCCATTTTGATTCCAAATCAACCACCCTGAAAAATAATTTGTCTCAAAACCAGATACAACAAGCATGATAACATCCATAAGTAGCGAAGAACAAAAATATTCATGGATAGGAATACGGACAAGGAGATTTAAAGAGCATTTGTTAAAATCAAGAATCGCGAAACCTTTCATCACGGAAACTTACTCACATATTTTTACAAAATTTACATTTTGTAGCATAACTGACAGATTGACGGACAAAGTAAATGACATACTGGATATATATGGATATGGGGAATCTTCGCAAAAAACAGTCGTCTATCTTAAATAACAGGTGAGAAAAACACTTTTTCCCTTCAGCTTTACGGACGGACAGACATATTGTAGAGTAGCTTCGCTACTAAAAAATCTTAATTCAATTGCCTATTTGAATTTTGTCTAAACTTGGGGGGAATATCTAACTTAACAATACGGTTTGGCTCTACAAGCTTGACAGATAAAATTTCCAGTTAATTTGTACTTCTTTGTCTTTATTTAAACAAAAAGTTTTTCCCATAGTTTATCATTACACTGACTAGACTACGTACTTGGTATTTGATTTATAATGCTATCACAGACAGAGATAAATATACAGTAGAATATTATATTTGGATACAGATACAATTAAAAAAGAAATAAAACCTTTTTGGAGAACAAAGGAAAACAATATTAATTCATACAATAAAATGTTTTAAAGTCTAGTCTCAATGAAAAAGACCTATTTAATGTCAGCACAGATTGGTTTGTGTTTTTCAAACAAAAGGGAGGGGGGGGGGGGTTAATGCAACCATCTCGTAATCAATGATTAAATGGCACTTAGAATTCGAATTTCGATCTAAAATTTTTCATGAGTAATCCTTGGTAGGTCTATTTTCCCTAAATCGAACAAAAAGTTGGAAAATTAACGGCTGGCGGCTCAGCCGTTTAGCCGTTTTTAGCCTATTTTTAGGGCAAATTCATCATTAACTACGTTGAAATCAACTTTTTAAAACATATTTTTTGTTTAATTATGTTAAATGATAGCAATAACCATTTTTAAAATTTCTAGTACCAACAGCTACCGGCTAGAACCGTTTTATAAGGTTTTAAAGCGACAAAAAGTACTATGTGGAAATAGGTTTCGTGACTAATTTGCTCTTAAGATAGCAAAAAAATGGCAAAACGGCTGAGCCGCCAGCTGTTAGCCGTTACTTTTCCAACTTTTTGTTCGATTTAGGGAAAATAGACCTACCAAGGACTATTCATGCCCCTTTGTGGGGTGGTTTTAGCCAAACCCCTTCCCCATCACCCAAAGTAAAGTCCCCAAAGTCTATGTGCGTTGTTGTTCTTACAAACAAATATTTATTTTTTGGTGATTTTATCCCAATTCTCAATTGTAATTAATTATCCTATCATGACAACAGTATGAAATAGGTATACTTATAATAGTCAGGGATCTAAAGAGATTAGACAATGGCCGATAAATTGATGTACATCACCAATGATGATAAACAAAATTACCCCTTATGATGATTACAATTAGTTGTTGAAAAGTTTGGACATTAAACTTAATGAACCAATCCAAATTTTAAAAAGTCCACTAGGTTGTTAAGGCAAAGAATAAGAAAACGTTATTTTGAGACTTAGGAAACTGGTGTAAGAAACTGTCCAAGGTTCCCTCCCTCCCTGTTAAATAGTACGTATATTGTTAAAAACATTTGTACTGTACGAACTAAAACATTTCAAATCGTTAATCGAAATTTTTTTAATAACCAGGAACGTAAAGAACATAAAAAAATGGGCTTGATAGATAAAAGTAATAGGATGTCTATCTATATGTATCGAAGCATTGCTATCTGTAGAACTAATATGGTTCTCCTTTACGTGAATCTTCTTATAGGGGTGGTTTATATTTCCTAAACAAAATCACCCCCTATAACAATAACTGCCCACCTTCCCTTCACCCCCAAAGAAATACTATTTTCTGTTTAAAGCGAAATTGAACGTAGATATATATTACAACCAAGGAAAGGTATAATTGTTCTATACTAAATGGTTCTCATTAACAGAGTAGCTTCTCATAGGTCCAGGGAAGGTTAATGCCTATTTGGGGGTGGTCATAAACACCTCCCCCCCCCCCCTACTAGAAAAATGACTCCCAAAAACGGAGAGGGGGATTGACTTAGCAATAATCCTCCCCCCCCCCCCCCCCCCCACCAAACATAGATACATCTAAAGTGCCCCTAGAGCTCTCTAGGGGCGTAGCCGCTTGTGAAAAAAACTAAAGTAGGAAATAACGAATTACGGTGAAAATTAAAAGGCTAAAGGTAGTATTAGATAGTAAAAGGTGACCAAGAAACAGTAAGCTTAATTATCGTCATTTGGAGTTAAGATTTTCCGTTTACATCAAATTCCTACAAAAAGGAAACCAATATACCCTACTATTTTTTGTAGATTTTAAATGAAAGCATGTTTTTGTATAAAAGAATAAAACAATAGATTTTGTCTCATTAGAGTGCGTGTCCCTGGTCAATTGCAGATATTATAAAATGATAAAAAATGATATTGGTAGAAACATGTGTGCTGATACAATTCTTATTACCTACCACGTTTTTATCTATCATAATATTTTGCGGTGAAGAAATTCAATTGATTATGACCCTAAGGAGCAGGGCTGTCTCGACCCAATACTGGTTATTACCAGTTTAAAACCGACAGATTAAGGCCGCCTTTTATCAACCATTAGAGCAGTAAAGGACAAATAAAATATTTAATCTGATTTTTAGAGTGAATTGAATAGCCCAATAATTCTATAATATTAAGGTCTTAGTGTGCTCAATGGTGCGCTAAACCACATTTAGGCCGATTTAAACACCTTTGGGCCTGCTTAGTAGGAAGGACACGTGACATACTCTATAAAAAAGGGTTAAAGCCATCCAGCGACGATTAAGAATCTTTCCTGTACATGAAAACCTGACTTGCCAAGTGGTTAGCGAGAACAGTCGGTACAGACTGACACTCAGGCAGACGTTCGAATAGACAAACTGTCGTTTAAATATATGGATAGTACACGAAAATATTACTTGAACAACTAAAAGAAAACAGTTAAACATGAAACTACATACATATTTATATATAATTCATGTAGGTATTTTTTTTAAATCTTTAAATGAGTTTCTTTATTACGTAAAAAAATAAAATTACAGATTTGCCGCTTAAGAAAATAATAATCTACCCATTACTCCTACTAGATTATTTGATTTATTACTTCTATTTTATTGTTCTGTATTTCATTTCACCTCTCCACACACAAACAGATTATAGGTATTTGTGTTATTGTGCTTTTTATTTTATTATTGTTATGTAGTAAAGTAATTGCATCATTACTATTATTGAAAAGAATATATAAATTATTTTAAAGTAGGTAGGTACAGATAATGCAGTTTAATATCTGTAATGGTTTTTTAACGCATCGTATTATAGGTAGACAACTTTTCGCGAATATTAAAATAATTTATCAAATTAAATCAGTTTTGTTTGCAACGAGGGGTCAAAGGCATAGGCTGAAAAACTGGTATTAATTCTTATTTTATTATTCGTAGAAAATTGTAAGTAATACGATCCTATATTAATATCAATACTAACGCTAAGAACCACAGTTATTTAGATATAAGAATCTTTTTTGTCAATGGCATAGACTACTTACCATTTAAAACGAAGTTACTTTACTCTATAATTTTGCAATAATAATATATTAAACAAACAAGGATGGCAACATCCATAATTAGCGAAACTCGAAAATTATGAATGGTTATCAGAAAAAAATTAACTATAGAGCAGTGTCATAGAATAAACATTAAACTTGATAAAATAGGGAAATCGCAAACCTTTAAAATCACGAAAACTTAAATCTAGAAATCTAATAAATTCACTGAGTGAAAAAGTCTTTGATACTTCTCTAACTAACACCACAATTGATGGACAAATCTTAAAGGAACTTGATGGAAATATGCAGAATATGAGCATATTCTATCCCTGATAATTTCAGCTGTCAATCCTGAATACCTAGGAATCGAGAAAATCATGAAAACCTAAAAATCTAGGAATCGATCTAGCACCCCAATTAAAAATCAAATCTTATTAAAACTTGGTGAGAATTAATTAATCCGTGAAAATCTCAGCCCTCTATCTTAAAAAGGATATATGAGAAAATCATGAAAACTTTAAAATTTAGGAATCGATCTAGCACCCCAAATAACATATAGATGGACAAAAAACAAGGATGACAACATCCATAAGTAGCGAAGCACAAACAATTAAATAAGAATTTAGATATTAGTTGTCAAAAGCATGTATATAAAGAAAAAAATCACGAAACCTTTTCAATATTTGTTTTAATTTCTTAATATTTATATTTTAGTACTATGACTAACAGACTGACGGTCAAAGTAAATTACATACTGGATGCTCAAAACAATGGGAAATTTAATTTTTGTATTTTTAACTACAAAAAGTTTAAAAAACGGACCATAAACACTAAAGATATGAAGAAAAATGTGAAAAATATAAAAATAGCCAAAAACCTGCAAAAAGGCAGTCTGACCTCCATTGATGTTTTCTTAAAACAACAGGAAATTTAATTTTGAGATCTATAACTGAAAATCTTTGGAAATCGGGCCATAAACACTAAAGGTATGGAGGAAAATGTGAAAAATACAAAAATAGCCTAAAACCTGCTTAAAGGCAGTCTGACTGTCATAGTTGTTTTCTTGAAACGACAGGAAATTTAATTTTGATACTATAACTGAAAAAATTTTGGAAATCGGACCATAAACACCAAAGATATGGAGAAAAATGTGAAAAATACAAAAATAGCCTAAAACCTACTAAAAAGCGGTCCTGTCGTCATGGATGTTTTATAGTTAATTGTGCTCCTTGATAATGGAAATGTTGTCAAAAAAATTCAGCCTTTTATCTTTTACAGGAGCCGAGAAAATCACGTTTCCCCCAAACTAAGACGGACATACGGACAGACGGACATTTCAAATTATAGAGTAGCTTCGCTACTAAAAAGTATAGACTAGATGTTATGATATGTCATAGGAATCTACACTAAAAATATCAGCTGTCTATCTAGAATAGGAGCCGAGAAAATCACGTTTTCCCCATAGCGTTACGGACGTATGGACTGACTGACGGACGGATGGACAAAGTGAAATACAGAGAAGCTTCGCTACTAAAAAAAATAGGCATTTTAAAAGTTAGTTATAAATATTTAAAAATCATGAAGATAGAATTTTTTAATATATTCATGACAAGATTTACAAGATCCGTTAAAAAGAAGAAAGGACTGATGTAACCTATGTATTGATTACCTGTGCTAAAGAAACTGTTGCCTCAGTATGAACATCAGCTCCTTTTCTTGTAAAATAATTACTCTTCTCTACCCTATAAAAAAAGAAAAATTTTTTATCCACAGTTTCTTTCTTTATACTTAAGAAACTATAATACACCTCTGGCGCACCCCGATCCGGCGCACCACTAAATGATTTAAAGATCCAGCTCAGGAATGGATATAGGATATAATACGTGGATATATGGACAGGGGAAAATTTGTCATTATTTTAGCTTGCTAATATGGACCTCATTTATAGGTCAGGTCGTGCATCCAGTGCAGTTGGAGGAAAAGGGATGGTGTAATTGAGGTTATTATTACTTTAGCCAGCTGCGAGTTTTACTTTATCTGAGTACATGAAAATCTGGTGCAAGATCCAAGTAATAATATATCGATTTATACAAGCAATGTCCTTGCTTTCTGTATTTAATAAGAGATATAAGTTTTCCGGAATTTTAATGTAGGGAGTAGATTTGAAATCTGCATCAAATTTTAAGGATTTTTTATAAAATTCGTTTTTTGTAAAATTCTTTATCTAAAAGCGAAAATACATTTTAAGTTAATTAATTTTGACCAATAGGATAGGTGGATTTTAAACTACCTGCGCTCTAATTGGTTGAATGATGTACGACATCCAATCAGAGCGCAGATTTTTTAAATCCACCAATCACAGATGCGAAAATTAATTAACTTAATTTGTATTTCCGCTTTTAGATAAAGAATTATACAAAAAACGAATTTTATAAAAAAATCCTTAAAATTTGATGCAGATTTCAAATCTACTCCCTACATTACAATTCCGGAAAACTTATATCTCTTAGTATTTAAAGTTTTATTTTTAAGTATTTAGTACAAATGAGAGTTTGTTTTCAAACATTTTAATTATTTTATTGGTGTCATAATAATTTATTATTTATCGCATCTTATTCAAGACAGTTTTTCGCGGATATCAAAATGAATTAATGTGAGATCAGCACCAGAAGTACCCCTTTACCTAAATGTGATGAAAACTTCTTTTCTTCCAACAGGCATTCTCACTGTCTGTCCATCTTCAATACCTTAACAAGAAAATTATCTATTAGTAGAAAATACGTTAAAAATTGAAGTAAAAGAATAGAGGGGGCATGAGCTCATTATATGAGCTATATATCAGTACCTAACTCTCCACTTAGGACAGGGAACCTATCAAGATTTTGTATTGGGTCTTTGAAATCAGCTAATAGCGTCGGAAATTTAGATACATTCAAGTGCCTACAAAATAACGAAAAGCAATTTTGCTAGCAGACGAAAAGGGTTTTTGCTACTTGAGGCAGGTAGTTGTCTGGATTATACATCTATTTCTATACTTATCGATTTTTTCTTATTTATATTTAAACCTAATATCTTAAACTTTTCAGTAAAGCTTTGGGGTTTCGCCCCATACAAAAAGGATAAGTTATTATCCTTGTAATTTTCAAAATAGAAGGTCAAATCTCAGCCATTAAAACCAGAACTAACTTTTTAATTGGATAAAAATGTACTTAATAAATGTTTGATTGAAGAACGGTTATGAAAAGCTTTTTGAGAATATTCTTAGCCCATACTTTCTTTACATATTTATTTTTCAAGATATATCCCTGCCTTTAAAAATTGCAAGTTGTTCTGATAAAATGAAGCAGAAATACTTTCATATATGATTAATATAACAAAAATGGAAATTTACTAGATTTTAGTAACCAAAATAAAGGGAAAAGGTATAGATGTATTGTATAATTCAGACATCTACCTTACCCACGTGGTGGACACCCTTTTCGTATGCTAGCAAACTGCTTTCTGTTTTTTTGTAGGGAACCGGCTGCGTATATATTTCCGATGCCATTAGCTGATTTCAAAAACCTAATACAAAATCGGGACAGGGTCCCCGATCTGTGGACAGAGTTACATATTGCTCATGTCCCTCTATTGTTCAACTTTATTGTAACCCCTAGCTCTTTGTTGTAGCACAATTACTCTAAAACTTACTCGTGTCAATACATCCGTCAAATTAAGTAGCATGAAAAATAAAGTATTTATTAAAAAAATCATAATTTTTAACCACAAATTGCTTTATTAAAAGCAAAAATTTTATGACACAAATTCATTACAATATGCTGAGACTTGGAGAGACATTGCGACAAACCATTTAGTTTATAATTCAGGACGCGGCATGTTGCTCCACTTTTCTTACATCATCACAACTATATTTCAATCAGAATTATTATCCTCACACTTTGAAGCTTACACTTCTTTGATATTTGCAGGGTGGTAGGGGACATTTGGATGCTATTCACACTGGTCCCCAAGGTCGTATAATAACGTTTTCATACTAGTTGGCTTAACAACCTTGGGAGCTTTTATTTAATTTTGATTGGTTGGTCAATTTAGTTGAGTATCCAAACGTTTCAATCACTAATTGTAATTTACAGAGGGGGTATTTGTGTATCATCATAAAATTATCCCTTAAAACCCTGGATATATGTAATATAAGTAGTCTAGTGTTGCCACGGCTTTAAAAAATAACAGGGACAAACATTCCAAAATACATAAATAGTAGAAGAGGATAGAAAATGAAAATTAGTAGTACAAAATTCTTAACTATGTGAAGAGTCTATCAGCTGCACCCATCTTGGGGCTCTGTATTCTAAGTGGTGAGGAGGGCATAAAATAGCCTAAAACTAACCCAAAACATTAATTCTGAGGATATAATATCCTAAAATCACCCAGGGTACTAAGGGGGGGGGGGGGGAAGTTTGTACACTTATAGGAAATGATATTCAGTACCAAAGTTTGGGAGGGTCGTATTGGCTTGTTTTTAAAGTTATCAACCTAATTCTTTTTGTAGGCTCTCTTATATGACTTGATATACACGGAAAACTTTGAAAATTGAATTTCGGTACTTTCCTTCTAGGGGCTTGTGGAGCAAAAGACCCCCCAAAACACTAAAAATATGAGTTCTGACCTTATTTTTAAAGATATCGACCTGATTTTTTCTTTATAATACTTTTTTAACACACCCGAATCAACGAACCATTACAGATTTCATTTTGGGACTTTCCTTCTAGGGGCTTGTGGAGCAAGAGACCCCCAAAACACAAAAATATGAGTACTGGGCTTATTTTTTGAAGATATCGACCTGATTTTTTTTATAATACTTTTTTAACTTAACCGAATCAACGAACCATTACAGATTTCATTTTGGGACTTTCCTCTTAGGGGCTTTTGGAGCAAGAGACCCCCAAAACACAAAAATATAAGTACTGGGCTTATTTTTGAAGATATCAACCTGCTTTTTTTATATAAAAATAATATTTAAACATAACCGAATCTACGAACCATTACAGATTTCATTTTGGGACTTTCCTTCTAGGGGCTTGTGGAGCAAGAGACCCCCAAAAATCATAAAAATATGAGTTGTGGGCTTCTCTTTTAAGATATCAACCTTATTTTTTTTCTTTGCTCCCAGTCCCAAAATGAAATCTGTAATGGTTCGTTGATTCGGGTGTGTTAAAAAAGTATTATAAAGAAAAAATCAGGTCGATATCTTTAAAAATAAGGTCAGAACTCATATTTTAGTGTTTTGGGGGTCTTTTGCTCCACAAGCCCCTAGAAGGAAAGTACCGAAATTCAATTTTCAAAGTTTTCCGTGTATATCAAGTCATATAAGAGAGCCTACAAAAAGAATTAGGTTGATAACTTTAAAAACAAGCCCATACGACCCTCCCAAACTTTGGTACTGAATTTCATTTCCTATAAGTGTACAAACTCCCCCCCCCCCCCCCCTTATGTGAATCTGACTTAAATTGGAGAACTCAATCGGTTGAGTAGTTATTGAAATAATAAGCTACAGAGAAAATAAACTTGCTACTTTATATAATATCATGTTGTTTAAATGGGGCTTGGAATAAGGTATAGATTAACAAACAAACAATTAATTCAGTGTTGCTTACAGCCGATTCCTAAATTAATCTATCTTCTAAGAATATTGTTATCTGTCCCCAAGGTGGTTGGACATTTGTAGAAACATTTCTAGAATAATTCAACCAATTTGTTCTTGTCTGCTATCATAACTAGACCACACATGGACTTGGATATGTATTATTAACAATAAATTTAAGTAAAGATGTATAAACCAGACCCCGGCCCAAGTGGTGGAGACCTTTTCGCCTGCTTGCAATTGCTTTCCGTTCTTTTGTGGGGTCTGTGTTTATATTTCCAACGTTGTTAGCTCATTTCAAAGAGCCAATACAAAATCGGGACAAGGTCTTCGCCCTATGGGCAGAGTTATATAAAGCTAATTGTTCCTCTATTCTTTTACTTTCAATTTATTAACTTTAGAATTTGGTACAACAGAGACTCGGATTAAAAAGGTTGTTTTTTTTTACACAAAGTGCCTGTTTGTCACTGATAACCCCCTACCTTGATTTTTGAAATGATTTAAAATAAATGGGAGTGGGACGTTTTCTTTTATGCCTAAGAACTACGAGGGGTTCTAAGTCTGCAGGGCCTTTACTTTGCAGTGCCTAACCCTGCGGGGGGTACCCAGTACACAATACCCAGTAAACAACAATGTCTTATACTAGAAAGTTCCTTATCTGAAAGAGCAGTAAATATAAAAGAATCTATTTTCATATTACCCATTCTTTGTCCTATCAAGACGGGTTAAGTACACTCTAGACATATGTGTTTTTTGTTTACTGAACAATGTACTAATCATTAGTCCCTTCATTTGATTAACCAATCCCTAAATCCCTGCTATCAACATAGAAAATCTGCAGTGCATTTTCATTTCATCCCTGGGATAATATTACAAAATGGAACGATATTCGCCTTTTGCCATGAAAAAAAAATTATAGTTGATGATGTTAATCATTTCTAAAACAATCTTAAAACAATTTTAGTTCTCGTAGGAGAAAAGCAAAGAAAAGTATCTCAACGGCAGCCATAAAAAATTATACAAGGCTGTCCTAAAAGCTAAATTTATTTTCTCAAGCCATTCATTCATATTGTCAGAAAGACCAATTCATTTACAAATCAATGTGTAAAAATGGCAAATTGGTCTGTTTTTATAAAGTAACATCTTGGCTGAAACCGCAGTATAGCCACATATGCAACGGCTGTATCACCCTTCATTATGATGCACTCTAAGCTAAATAGGTGTCCGAACAAAAGTGCCAAGCTTACAAATGACGGAATGATTGCGCAAATGCCACTTTGGGAGAATAGTATTTATTTCTATAATAGCATGCAATAAGAAAAGGTGTGCAAGTATTTAGTTTATCTGCTAACCTACATTTTGACCAAAAAAATTGAGTAATTTTGCTGACATTACTGAACACTTCTGCTTAGAGATAAGAAAGAGATTAGCAATGCTAAGTTTAAAACTCTTTACAACTTCTTATTTTACAGAAATTATGATTTCCATTGTTTGTGTTGGCCAAGTTTCTCCACACCACTTGTGGATAATTAGAATAATTTGTTGAAAAGATAATAATTTTCTAGACAGATTATTCAAATTAAAAGATTGGAGGATTTGTCAATTTTGAAACCTAAACTTATATAAACTTAGTATTATAATTATACGATGAATGCCAGTTTTGTTAGACCCGAGGGGCCGAAGACCTGAAGAACTGGATATCAAAACTTGTATTTATTAGGTACATGATTTTTTATTTTAATAGTAGTGGAAAATTGTTGAATACGATGCTAAACAAGATTTTAAGTATGGCTAAGAACCAGTTCCAATCCAGTAGATATTAATAGGTTCCGAAGCCATACTGAAATAACTTAAAC
Source organism: Acartia tonsa (assembly GCF_053477335.1). Lineage (NCBI taxonomy): Eukaryota > Metazoa > Arthropoda > Copepoda > Calanoida > Acartiidae > Acartia > Acartia tonsa. The sequence continues at coordinate 31,192,976 of NC_137262.1, read as the reverse complement.
TCTTATAAATATTTAATTCCTTTAACTATCTTGCATTAAAAGTTAGAAATATGTGATTTACCTGCTGGTACTGGGACTGTGATTTTCTGTCGTTGATTTGTTTGACCGGCTCCGCTGCATTCCTAAAATCATTAACTTTCAATTAATATTCTAGTAAGCAAATGAATTAATCTTAATTATATTGAATTAAGTGTTATCATGTATAAGGCTGAGATTAATCAATAAGATTTAAGTGAATTTATTTAATCAGCTCTACATCGGGATGATCGTATGATTCTATGTCAGACCCACATTAATAAACGAAACTTACTCTTTTTAATCGGACCATGGCCGAGTATGACAGGTGTTGTACGTATATTCATTCTTATAAATGTAACCTAAGAGTTAGGTGTCAATAAGAAATTCTTATTCATTTTCCTTAACCTTTTAAAGCTTAACTTTTTCCAGTTTAAAAAATAAGCCCTCTTAGCCCTCTAGCCCCTTACATTTTTGTAATAACAAAGCAACAAATGTGCTTCCATGCAATGGGAAGCTTCAAAATCTTTTATTTGTTGTATTGGCTGCTCATAGTCCATTTTCGTGTCCAGGGTCGTCATCAGTAGGTGGGGGAGGGGAGGCTTATGGGGGGGGCTCTGGAGGGGGGCGTTGAAGAGGAGGGAGGCTGGTGAAACTTGGGTGTGATGATAGGAAGGCAGCTACAAGGGCGGGATTATGCCAGAGGTCAATGGGATTAAGGTTGGTGGGGTTATTAGGGCAGGAAAAGAGGTGTTGGACAGATTCAGGGGTGGGATTGTTGGGGCAGGATGGGCAGTTGGGTGAAAGAGAAGCGTTGATGGAATGCAGGTAACTTTGAAGCTTAGGACAATAATTGGATCTCAATTGGGAGAGGATGGTTCTGTAGTGCCTAGGAAGTTGGATCTCAGAGGGGTTGATGTTGGGAGGGGCGTGGTTAAGGACAGGATTAGGGGGATAGGAATTGATTGCTTGGGTAACTGCAGAGGTGTGGAGTCGGGAGATGGTGGATTTGTAATTTGCAGGGAGGAGAGTGTTCTCAGGGGTGAGAAAAGGTTGGAGGGTCGGGAGGAACATGGATTGGAGGGTGGATTTCTTGGATCTAGGACCAGGAGGGGTTGTGACATTGGGGAAGGATGGGTGGGAAGGGCGGAGGGAGGAGGCCAGGTACTGGGAGCATAAAAGGGAAAGGTGGTTCCGTACTGGTAGGATTTTAGTTTCTTGGTGGAGGTGGCTAATGGGGGATTTTTTGGTGGAACCAGTACAGATGCGGAGGGCTTGGTTTTGGAGGACTTGGAGTTTATCGATGTTGTTTTTGGAGGTGTTAGGAAACCAGACAGGACAGGCATAGGTGGTGATGGGGCGGAGGAGGGTGTTGTAGGTGGTGAGGAGGGTCTCCTTCTGGTGGCCCCATTTGGTGCCAGCCAGACATTTAAGGATTCTGAGGCGGGAGGAAATTTTAGAGGAAATGGTGGAGACATGGGAACTGAAATTGAAAAAGGTGTCAAAGGTAACTCCAAGGATTTTAGGGGTTTTCTCAAGGGGGAGTGTGGAGCCGTTAATTTGGACTTGAGGATGGAGGTTGGATTGGTGTTTACGGTCAGGAGTGAAAAGGGTGACAGTGGATTTGTTGGGGGCGATGGAGAGGCCATTGGTGGAGGCCCAGTCAGCGATTAAGGAGAGGTGGGAGTTGATGGATTCAACTGACTGGGGGATGTCAGGAGATGAGTGGAAGGAGTTGAGGTCGTCGGCATAGGAGGAGGTGGTGGCGGGGGGGTTGTGGGGGGCATCTGCTATGTAGAAGTTGAAAAGGACGGGGGAAATAACAGAGCCTTGGGGGACACCAGTGTGGACAATTCTGGGGGAGGAGTTGGTGTTTTGGTAGGAGCAGAAGGCCATCCTGCCACGCAGGTAGCAGGATAGCCATCTGATGATGTTTGGATGGAGGTTTGAGGAGGAGATTTTTTGGAGAAGGAGGTGGATTGGGATGCAATCAAAGGCTTTGGAAAGGTCAATGGATGCTACGGTTGTGCGGCTGGGGGGGAGGTTTTGGTTGAAACCGTTAGCAATGGAGGTGGAAAGATTAAGGAGTGAGGATGTGGTGGAGTGGAGGGGTTTGAAGCCATGTTGAGAGGGGTGGGTGGAGAGGGATTGTTTAAGGTATGGGAGAAGGAGGCGTTCAAGGACTTTAGCTGCAGGACAGAGGAGGGAGATTGGGCGGTAGGAGGTGGAAAGGTCAGGGGGTTTACCAGGTTTGAGGAGGGCAATAATTTTGGAGAGCTTCCAAATGGCAGGGATATTAGCAGCGGAAATGGAGAGGTTGAAGAGTTTGGTAAGGTAGGAGATGCCATTTGGACCAAGGTGTTTGAGGTGGAGGATGTTGAGGTGATCAGGACCAAGTGCAGATGAGTTTGAGGAATTTTTAATGGCTTCAAGGACGAGGGCAGGGGTGAAAGGTTGGAAATCTCTGTTGAGGCGGTGGCGGTGTCTAATTTTGCGGATAATTTTTCTGGAGAAAGGGTTGGAGGTGTGGCGGGAGACAGAGGTGAATTGTTTGGTAAAGGATTCAGCAATGTGGGCATGGGAGGTGTGAACTTTGTTGTTGAAGGAAATGGGTTGGTTGGAGGGAGGGGAATTATTTTTGCCAGAAAGGGATTTGAGGAGGGACCAGAATTTGGAAGGGTTGGTTCTATGGTCGGATTTGGAAAGGGTTTCTTGCCATTTTTTGTTGGAGTGTTGGTTAACTATTGAGGAAATTTGTTCATTGAGGATTTGGATTTGAGGATCATGGGGGTTAGTTTCTCTTAAGGAGTCTCTTTGCTGGATAAGGGGCTTAGCAGACTGGGGGAGGGAGGGATTGGAGTTTTTGATGAAGCCAGCGGGGACTGTGTGTTTGGATGCAGTTTGGAGGATTTGGCGGAAAGTGGCTTCACCTTGGGAGCAGGAGGAAGGATCAGGAAGATCTTCAAAGAGGGTTTCAGTTTCAAGGGTGAAGGTGTCCCAGTCTGCTTTATGGAAGTTGTGGAAGGTTTTGACAGGGCGGGGGTTTCTGTTGATTTCAGGGAGGGAGAGGAGGATGGGGAGGTGGTCAGAACGGAGGGTGGTGAGGGTGTGCCAGGAGAAGTCAAGTGCAAGGTGGGCAGAGCATAGGGAAAGGTCGGGGGAGGTAGGTTGGCCGTTGGGGGGGAGGCGGGTGGGGGAGTCCTCGTTGAGGAGGCAGAGGCTGCTCTCATTGAGAGCTTCCAGCAGAGCCTCCCCACGATTCATGGCAGATTGGTCAAGGGTTATGGAGTTCCAGGCAGGGTTGTGGGCATTGAAATCACCGACTAGGATAAGGTCATTTGGGTTGTCAAAGAGGAGGTTAAAGTCAGGGGTGTATTGGGGGGGACAGGAGGAATGTGGAGGAAGGTAAAGGTTGATGATTTGTGTAGGAGAGCCATTGCGGGAAATTTGGATACCATCAATCTCTAGGGGGTCATTGGAAAGGTGATTGAGGTCAAGGTGGGTGAAGGGGATGTCATCGGCAATGAGGAAGGCTATTCCTCCACCAGGTCGGTCTTGACGATCCTTCCTGAGAAAGTTATAGCCAGGGAGGGGTTTGGGATTGGATTTGCTGGAGAGTTTGGTTTCTTGGAGGCAGGTGATAGGGATGTTATGGGTAGAAATAAGGTTGTGGAGTTCATCTTGGGTGGTAAGGAGGCCATTACAATTGAATTGAAGGACAAAAGGTTTACCAGGAGGTTTTCGGGGGGCAGGGGTGGGTGGAGGAGGGGGCGGGGGTGAAGGAGGAGCTGAAGGGGAAGGTGGGGGAGAAGGGGAGCTAGGTGATGGGAGGGGTGTAGGGGGTGATAAGTTAGGAGAGGGAGGGGGTGAGGTTGGGGGGGAACAGGAAGGGCAGAACCAGAAAGGAGAGTAGTGGGTGGCAGATGGGAGGAGGGAGCATTTGGGGTGGATCCATTGGAGGCAGGAGTTACATTGGAAGGAGCCAGTGGATTTTGTAACACCTAAGGAACAGACTGTACATGGGAATTTAGGACCGCGGGGTTTGGATGGGGGTGTTGGTGGTTGGGGGGAGATAGGTGAAAAGGGAGTTGTTGAGGCAGAAATGCAGGGTGGGCAGGACCAGTTGGAATTGTAATCGGATTTGGATGGAAGGAGGGAACATTTAGGATGAACCCAAAGTTGGCAGGAGTTGCAGAGGAAGGCACCAGTGGAGCGGGTAATATTGCGGGAGCAGGTAGAACAGGGGTATTTAGGGCCAGGATTTGGGTGGATGTCGCCAGAGAGGATGAGAGGTGGAGGGGGAGGGATGTTGGAGGGTTGGAGTTGAAAGGCCTCCAAGGCCTCCAGAGCTGACAGGGGCTGACTTAAAAGCCTATTAGGCCGGCCCCTTGGTGGAAACCCGGACAGGGTGAATGGTCAAGCAGGTGTGTTTGATGCAGGTTTGCCCGGGGACTTCTTCTCCATCTCCCCGGATAGGACCACTCCGGAAAAGCTTGCATCCTCGGTCCTCTTTTATTTGAAAATTGTTATAATGAATACCTTGCAAGGGTTCTTATTCCAAGTGCCGCGACCGCTGCAACGTCTGCACGTACTCCGCATCATGAAGGGTCCTGTGGATACTGTTTCCATGCCGGTTCCGTTGCAGTTGGGACATCTGCAAGATATTTAAAATTAGTTTACATAATATTGGTTCATATAATAGACAGAGCTTAAAATTATGCAATAGCGCAAAAGTGGGAGGGAACATTGGACTGTTTATTACACTAGTCCACATTTTTTATTTTATAACGTTTTCTTTATTCGATTGCTTAGCAATTTTGGGGACTGTAATCAAATTTTGATTGGTTAATTCATTAAGTCGAGTTTTCAATCGTTCCAACCACTAATTGTAATCTACAAAAGGGTTAATTTTGTGTAGCATCATTAGGGATGAACATCAATTTATCGGCCATTATCTTGTCGCTTTAAATCCCAATCAAAATTCAACGGAAGTCCCAAAAGTTGTTAAGCCAAAGAATAAGTAAAAACATTATCATTAAACTTTGGGTAATAGTGTAATACATCCCAATATCCCCTCCCCACCTGAATAAAAAGAGCTAGTAGATTATTTGAAGTAAAGCAAGATATCATATGTTTACCTTTCAGGTTTACTTCCAGGTTCTGAGCCATTTCCTTTACAGCTTGGACAGTTATCCACAATGCTAACATACATGTCCTTGTTTATACCTAAATAAATACAAATAATAGATAGGTACTAGAATATAAATATTGAAATAAAATTTAAATATCATGTAAACCCTAATTGTTTACAAAAATACAAAAGGATTACCTAGGCAAGTATATTTACAGTATGGCTTTAAAACCGATTGATATCCCTTGGATTAAAACTAGTTCTCCGCCATATTGAAAAATCATGTATAGCATCGTGTTACATCAAATTTCAATGAAAATTAAAATCATAAATTAAAACTTACCAGTTTTTTAGCTTGTGCCTTTAGTCTAATAAAACTGGTTTCATCTTATAATTTTTTAATTTAATATTCGCGGAAAGCTGTCTATAATACGATGCAATAAATAACTATTCTTTGTTTAAGATTAATCCGCAATTGTCAACCAAATTAAAAAATATCGGAATTGGCAATTACTTTTAATTTGAAATTCCCTAAAAAGATGTTTATAAATGAAAACCTTACCTGTAGCAGCCTGTTGAAAAGTCAAGTTGACGTGATATTCTTTTGGTCCGAAATCAAATTCCTACAACAAATTATGGTGTTAGTACATTTTTACTTAAGAGAACTATGGTTTTGAAAAACAATGACTAAACACATTGGAATCTCAAAATAGCATGGTCTACTTTATTAGGAAAGCTTAGCATATGTCAGTGTAAGTTTGGGGCTATTTTGCCATAGGTGTGTTTTATTGTTATATTGCTAACCCTACACCCAATCACCCCCCTCCCCTCGCCACATCCGGGGCCAGTGTTGTGGATCCCTTCATTTTTTAGTAGCCCCGGCTCCGCGGAGCCACTTCTGAGAAAAGTGGATCCAGATCCGACACCGACTCTACAACACTGTCTGGAGTAAAGACTTTAAATGTTAGTATGCTACCAGTTTCTAATTTTAAAATAAATCAAGTCGAACCAAGATCATGGTTTAAATATTTTAGATACCTAAAAAAAAATCAATCAAAAGATTTAAAACCCAACCAAGTAAGGTAAATAAGCTAAAACCCGAAAAATGCACAAACGCACGAATACCAAATTATTCCTATCAATCTTGAGAGATAAATGGGTTGCAACTTCCAGTGTTCAAAGAATTCAGTTCAGAGACTTTTTCTTTTCATTAGCCAAACAATGAATATAATACATTCGGTCAAATGCTTTAAAAATTACGACTTTTTAGTTTAGTTCATAAATATTACATAAAAAATATAAGTATAAAATCCAGTGCTGCGGATCCGCATTGATTGTATGCGGATCCGGATCCTCCAAATTTGGTCAGTGCGGATCCGGATCCTTGACAATAAAAATACCAGGGGTATACGAAAAGAGAAGGGAAGATTATATACAATGTGAGAGAGAAGAGTGTGGGAGTGAATCAGCTGATCTTAACACGGTTACCAGAAATTTCAAAATTTGTAAGCGACTATTTTATATAAATTTAGGTAGATTTTTCCATAAATTTATACCCCAGGATCCGGATCCGCATTTTTTTGCGGATCCGGATCCTTGGACAAAAAAAAACACCTTCCCGACAGCAAACCGCGGGTTTAAAAACAACACAACAGTTTGAGAGGAATTTCTATTTGGAAACGATTGAACACCATAAGTTTGCTAACAAGTTTTGCACAAAGAAAACTTGAAAAAGACATTATTTGTGAAAAATCTTATTTTTGTACACAGTCATCATGGCATGAGATCATGATTCTTATATCTTTCATTATTTTACTAATAAAAGTAAATGTTTATATTCCCCGAAGCTATTAGCTCATTTGAAAGACCCAATACACAATAGGTCCTCTTAATCTGCATAGCGCTTTTTACGAAGAACCTCCTCCTACCGCCTCTAGAAGCACTTGAATGCGGTTTCTCTTAGGAGGGTGGTGGTACCCTGGCCTCTCCCCAAAATAGTTATAAGCCTTCCTTAAATACTGAAACGAAGAACGATATCGTGGTTAGCGAGATCTTCTGGTACAAACAGACATACAGACAAACATCTTGTTACTTTTTTATAAGGATATTAGTTCTTTATCGATATAGGTATTTGGACAGTTTTTCGCGGATATCAAAATAAAAATTTTACCTGCTGCGCGGCACCACCTCCAAAGCCAGCGAAAGGATTTCCTTGGTTGCCAAAAATATTTCTGAACAGCTCCTCCGGATCGATGTTGGATTTAAAGTTCCAGTCCTGGGCGTGTCCGAACCCGCCACCTCCTCCACCCATACCACCAAATGATTCGCCTAAAAACAAGGGCAATTATGCTGGGATATAAAGAGATACGACAATGGCCGATAATTGATGTACATCCCAAATGATGAGATGATTCACGGAATTACCCCTTCTGTAGACTAAAAAGTTTGGTTGAAACGTTTGGACTGAACAATCAACTTAATTAACCAACCAATCAAAATTTAATAAAAGTCCCCATAGTAGTTAAGCCAACGAATCAGAAAATGTTATCAAAACCTTGGCGCATAGTGTAATAAGCAGCCAATTGTCTCTTAACTTCCTGACAATTAATAAATACACGTTTTGAACAAAAACAGTGAGGTGCGTATTTTATGTGATGCGTTTGTTCGAATTTTTGTTTTTTAAGACCTAAAAACGACCCAATAATTCTTTTTAAAGGGTTTTTCCTGAAGCTTTTATAATTGAATCTAATTTTATTCATTGGAGGATATTATTTTTCACTAATAATGTGCAAAATCATAATTAAATAGGAATACAGGGATAGGACATTGAACCATAAATTAACCCCCCCCCCCCCCCCCCAGCCCCCACTTACCCTTATCTTACGTATATAATTTTCCTTAAAGTTGTTTTAGGGGGGTGGTATAAACTCCAAGGTTAGGGGTAAAGGGGTGTTTACCCTCCGCAAACTTTAAAATAGATCATTTTTCCCCCCTCAAAATTTTAATAAATACATTATATTAACCCCTGAAACCTTTGAAACCCCTGATACTACCCCATTAAAAAAGCTTGGAGGGGGGGGGGGGGTGTAGAAATGTTAGTAGATAAATTTAACTACCATTATCCCCTCCCCAATTATAATTAACAAAGTTTATATTCATCCAGGGGATAATCTCTTTTTAATTCTAAACTGTATAATATGCTGCAATAGGAATAAGTTTATATAAAAAATTACAAAACAGAGAATATAAGAATATAACTGAAAGTTTTTAGATTTAACTACTTGCCTCGCCCCTAGCTTCTAGAGGAGGGCATGGTAATCTAAAACCATTTTATGTTAATTATGAAGCTTTCCTGAAAGTACAACCCATTCAAACCTGCAGTTCCTTAGATCTTAAGCTTCAAACAAAAACCCTTACTACTTAGTATTGTAGGATTAAGAAAAGAATATTTGGTTCAAATGGATTATATTCATTTATAACTCCATTGTTTATTCAATCCGCTTAAAATGATCTTTTTAAAAATCTTTCCCCGGTTTTTTTTTAAGTACTTGAGAATATTGATTCTAACAGGGATTGGGATAGCCCAATCGACATATTATTATGCACCATATCTTCCCATCCCCTCCTACTTGATGAAAGAACTAACCAACAAATGAGGTCCATATTAGCAAGTTAAATTGATGACAATTTTTTCCCCTGTCAATATATCTACGTATATCTCTATCCATTGAAATAAAAAGAATAAATACAACGTAAAAAATTGTTATAATTTTAGTACATCTTTTAAAGCTCTTCTTGGAATTAGTTTTTTCGAAAAATGTTTTACAATTAATTGAGATTCCAAAGCTATTAGGTAATTTTTTTGTGAAAATACCATTTGAAACCTTTAAATAATATATGTAAAGGGTATTTTCCTGTCCGCGGAAAATAAAAATGTGCAATTATATTTTTACTCGACCACTGCAATGTAGTGAATTAATTCTCCCTGAATATGCATTACATGTGGGATAAAGGGATAGGTAAATGAAAAAATGAACCATTGCAACCATTCAACTTCCCACGATTAAAATGTATTTTTGGTCTTTGATATAAGGGTCAAATTAAAAATGTACCAAGTGCTAGTTTTCTCTATATAGGACATACCTATTATCGCCTTTTTGTGGATGTTAAAATCGTCCAATTGATGTCAAACCTCAAAAATCTCTTTATGGTAAATTTTGGTGGTGGATTCTAGATTAGTGAGTCAAAAAAATAACTTACAACAGTTTTCAGTGAACGCAACTAAATATTTATCAGGGATGGATCATAGGGGATAAGACAAAAGGACGACTAATTGATTTGCATCCCCAATCATGATCAACAAAATTACCTAACCTATCTTTTAGATTAAAATTATTATAACCAAACAATCTAGGTTAAGTACCAAAAGTTTTAAACCAACGAAACAGAGAACATGGCCAACAGTAAATTTTACAGCCCAATGCCCCTCCCTTCCTAATATTCATAGAGTAATAGTTATGGAAAGAAAATTAATTTGCAAACTTTATATTTCTAGGCAGATTATCCAAAATTGGATTCTAAGATTTTTAATGACAAAGCAATCACAGTAATTATTAACATCCAAAACCTAATGTAATAATATAGTTTTAACTTTTAAGAATTACAGAGAACATAATCTTATCATAGTTAATATTCTTTGTTTATACTGCCAATATGAAGTTTTTGCCATAAATAAATGAATTAAATCTGGAACTGAATATATATTAGCTACAACAGAACTTTTAAATGGGGGTGGGAGATGGAATAATTTCACTTTAAATTGATAGAAACAACTGAACTAATGTATCCTATTTTAATCAAATCATCTCCTAAATAAAGATTTTTTTTTAAAGAAGATATTAACTATTGATTTATGAAAAGACTTAACGCTGTTCTTTTTAGGTTAGCTTTAAAAGTTTATATACAATGAATTGGATTTTTTAAAGAATAGATCAACAACCTAGAATTCTTCTTTTTTCGTGGTAATGAGTAAACACTCATTAGAAGAAGCAAGATAAAATTATGCTAATTAGGGGAATCTTATTCCCAACAATTCAACTTATCTTTTTATACTACTTCTCTCTACTAGTCAAATATACGAGAGTAAAACTTCAAAATAAAGTGGAAAGAGGGGGAATTTGCATATATTATAATTTGTAATATCTTTACATCCCATTTTAAATTTTAGCAGTTGATATTTATAAATAATTCGCAAAATTATTGCGGTAGTTTTATAATGAATTATAGTCGATCAATAAAGTGTTGTATGTATAAAAAGGATACCTAACAAAAAAAGGAAATATAAAATCAGAAAACTATAGAGAATTTATTTAATTTTCTCCATTATTAAATGCTTGTTAGCTAGGTATGGTACCTATTATGTTAAACCTCTTTATTACCTATTGAAAGTTAAATTAACACCTAATTCGAAAGACTATTTAGAATTTGTTTTAATTACGACAATCTGTTCCATATCATGGGAGTTTAAACTACCCATTAAAGCCAAGCCACTATCCCAAAAAGGAAGCGTAATCTTTCTGGGAGCCAACAAAAGCTCAAGTTTTTCTAGAGTTACTAAAAAGTGCTTTAAAATTCCTAACTTTATGTCGAATGCTTAATGCAATGCAAAGGAAAATTACCTTCACTTTTGATATAATTCAAAAGAAGTTGTATCAACTTTTTTGCTTTTTATTTAAGATAGCTAGCCGGTTCTTTCAGTAAGTAGTAGATGTAAAATTTTTCATAGAATTCAGATATGCAATCGGTTTTTTTGTAGACCTCTTATTTTTAAAGTAATTTAAGTTTTTAAAAAAAATAATTAAGTCGGTTTTATGGTACTAAAACGCAACAAAATAAAAGAAGAAAATGGCCAGTATGAACAAAAATAGTAAGATCTTTAATTTGACACCTTACTTTTAAAATTCTGTTGAGTAATTATTGAAAAAATCTATTTTTTTAACCTCGGTTTAATAAAAACTTTAGACCTAAATATTTTCTCAAACAGACATAAAAAACATGGGTTCATATATACCTTTAGAATCAGAAAAATATTACGAATCTATTCTAAGCAAAATTGAAAAAGTTTTATAAAACTATTATAAAAAAAATAAGTTTATTTTAAGAATCATAATTTTCGGCTTTAAAGGGTTAGCTTGAACCAAACCTGAACAAAACCTAAACAAAAGACAATGCAATGTAGCAGATATTTTTTAAACACAAGAAACAATAATGTATTTTTAACTGCATTGTTTCGAAGTTTATAAACAGACTGATGCATATTTGTTCATAATTTTTCATTCTTTACATGTTCTTTAATATCACTATATTTATTGTAGTATCTATTGTATATATTGTATGAACGTTCTCCTTTTTTTCTGGCAATTCTATAGGTTAATTCTATAGATTAAGCTTCCCAATTCGTCAATTTTTGCGATTTGTGATTGGCTAGTTTAGTAGTTACAATTCTTAAAATAAACTTTTTTTTTTTTATATTTTTTATTACAATTTTTTTAAACTTTTTCAATTTCGCTTAGAATGGATTCATATTATTTTTCTCATTCTAATGGTATATATGAACCCATATTTTTTATGTCTGTATGAGAAAATATTTAGGTTTAATGTTTTGATTAAACCGAGGTTAAAAAAATAGATTTTTTCAATAATTACTCAACAGAATTTTAAAAGTAAGGTGTCAAATTAAAGATCTTACTATTTTTGTTCATACTGGCTATTTTCTTCTTTTATTTTGTTGCGTTTTAGTACATTAAAACCGACTTAATTATTTTTTTTTAAAACTTAAATTACTTAAAAAATAAGAGGTCTACAAAAAAACCGATTGCATATCTGAATTCTATGAAAAATTTTACATCTACTACTTACTGAAAGAACCGGCTAGCTATCTTAAATAAAAAGCAAAAAAGTTGATACAACTTCTTTTCTATATTTATAAATAATTTTCTACTGTAGACGAATGTAAATCCTAATATGGCAGTTGTCTAACTTACAATGTGTCAAATCAACACAATTAACCTGCAGTTCCGTAAGCATCGTATTGTTTTCTTTTATCATCATCACTCAACACTTCGTAGGCTTCACTGAAAGATTTATATAATATTAGGATAAAAAACTTATTATGAAACAAGAATGGTTTGTAGTGTTTTTCGACATAGTGCCTGTTGAGCACTGAACCCCCTTCCCCCTTCATTTTTAAAATAAGGGGGGGGGGGGTATTTTTTCCCTTGCCTAACCTACATGACGTAAAGAAATAAATGTTAAACTTAATGTAATTAACCTATAACCTGTTTAGGTTAATCTACACCAAGCTAAGAGCTACATCAAGCTGGGAATGAAATACACCAAGCTGGGGAAGGAGTGAGAGGCCAGGAAGATAAGACGGGACTCGAACCAGTGTTTTTATTACACCAAGCTGTTATAGTTAAAATACATCAAGTTAATATATTTTTGTAATATTTATTTGTGTTATTTTATTCATTCTTTATATCCATTCCAGAGTTAAGATTCTGGGGTTTTAGCTTACTCCGTGGTTGTAAATTACATCAAGTCTATTTATGTTTCAGAAGAGATGTGTGTGTTACTGTTATTCTATCAATAGTTGGGACACCTGTCATTTAAGCCACTGCGCTCCCATTTAGGCAAGTTCTTTAATAAAAAATCAAAAAATTATTATACAACTAAGGTTAGTGTTTCTTGATAAATAAGACAATTTAAGGGAAAACTCCCGGTTAACAAAATTTGGTGCTTAGATGTGTTAGGCATTAAATAGATATAAAAACACTCACAATATTAGACCTTTTACAAAGGAGGAGAAAAAAGTAAAGAGAATGGGAAGGCTGTACACTTAAAGCTTAACATTCAACATACATTTAAATCACCCTTAGCTTGCACATCCTTTGTCAAGAAATTCTAACTGTGCACGCGCACGGTAAGAAATAAGTAGGAGGGCCAAATCATTCTACATTATCATTGCCACAATTAGGTATTCGTCAACTTATTTACGTCATTGGTATAACGAATTAAATGTGGGACATCTTGACATTGAATACAATACATAATAAGAGTCTATGGGGAAATATTTAGATACCTACCTAACTTCCTGAAACTGTTTGCCCGCATTCTTGTCCTTATTTGTATCAGGATGATATTTCTTGGCCAGCTGGTAGTAAGCTTTCTTTATGTCCTTAGCAGAGGCAGATTTCTCCACGCCAAGTATCTTGTAATAGTCCTTGTTTGATAGGTGGGAGCTGGAATGGATCAACTTCCTCCCTAAAAAGTATAATACATGAAAAAATGTTAGGTGGAAATTTCACATGTTTGAAAAATATTTATATATTATCTAAGTATAGCAGATTCGAATTGATTTTTTTATGAATGAAATGAGGTTTACAGGAGTTATTTAAGTAGGTACTGAAAATGACTATTAAAATTTAGCTTTTAGACATTGAAAAAGGTAAACAACTGATGGAAATGCGGCTTCAGTTAGTTACAATTCAGTATATCTTAAATTTATGGTTATTTAGCAAGAAAATACCGTTTATTTAAATGTATTTATTGTTCTACATTTTAGACTTATTATATCAGGTTAAATTATACGGTATGCATCTGGTATTTATTGAATTATAAGTAAAAAATTACATACCTTTAAAAATGTCATGGACAGGTACATTTCTCTTTAACCCACCAGGAGTTAAGGTGGAAAAATTGAGGGGTGCAGAATAATTTGTGGGGGTTAAAATTCTTCGGTGACAGCATCTGATTATGTTCATATGAAGAATAGGCTGTCGACATAACTTAGTTGGTAATGCCATGATTATATATTAGTCTGAAACTAAAGAAAATATCAAGAAATGTTATTTATGTGAAAGTTAAAAGTTGATACCTATTATTTCGTTAAAAAAACCCTTAAAAATGGACCAAAACAAATTTATTATTTTTCGTTTTCAGGGGAGTTTCTATGCAATTAAGGAGAGAAAGTTATTCTAAACACATTCCAGCTGTGATAAAAAAAGAAAAGAAGTAGGTAAAGTGTTAACAATGTCAAATGATTTTGAGGATAAATATAATAACAGTTAACTTTATTAATTGTTAAAACGATCTTTTTTAAGTACACTAGACCCTAATTCTAATATGAATCAGATCACAAATACAATAGTTGTTTGATTAATTTGAGCATTTGTAAACTTAACTATTCCTCAGTTGATATTAACAAAAAAAAGCAGGATATATTTTTAGACAAATAACAATACATTTAATTGCAAGAAAAAAACTCAATTAAAATAAATTCAAATTATATAGTGTATCAGATCAAAACGCCTTATAAAATAAAAAAATCATAAAGTTAAATTTACTTATTATTTCAATAATACAAATACCAAAGCTAGATTTATCTCAAATTCGCAATAAATTGGCATAAATGTTTACATAATTTCTGCAATGCTATGCACAAATACAATATTCGAGAAAAATATTGTGTATAATTTGACGCGGCACGAGCGCACAAGTGCTTTACAGGGTTGCTAACTTTTGTTCATATTTCGTATAATGAAACAGGGTTGTCAACATTTAATATTTTTTAAAATATATATATGGAAAAGAGGTAGAAGCGAAGCTAGTGTTAGATTTCAAATGTCCGTTTACCCGTCCGTAATTCCGTCTTCATGTCTGGAATTTTTTGGTAATGGGATTTTCTGTTAAAATAGAGAATTACAGTTGATTTTTTTGGTAAAGAATCCTATCACGCTATTAGCATCCGCTCTATAAACTGAAACTTCCCAGGAATATATGGGGATGACATAGAAACAACAAAACGGGTGTTGTTTTATTGTCAGGGAGGACACACCCCCCTAGACGTTCAACCAATATAGTCAAACAAGCATGCAAATTTTTTTCTAACCCCTAACTTTAAAAGGGTTTCCTTTTTTAACTTGACACCCCCCCCCCCCCCTTTGGCTTATTTAGACTTTCTTTCGTAGGTTCGCTGTAAATATTTTAATTTTCAATTAAAATGCACAAAATTTCATGAAATTAAAACTAGCGCTATTTTCCAATTTTGTTTCAAATGGGAATTTAGAAACCACTTCCATACATTTATTCAACAGATCTTTTATTATAGCATTTTAGAAGTTGAACATATGTACAGAGGGACATGTATGATAGAGGAAAAATGTTCTATGGGGAAAGACTTGCATCCATTAAAAGCTAAGTTTAATAGCTTCTGCTATTATTAGGGGGAGAAAAAGGTTGGAGTCTTGGCCCAAACTGCGTCATAACTAAGACATTAAATGTGTCAGGAAAATAATTGTAGGAGCAATACCAAGGAAGTAGGAATAATAGACTATACATTTTTGAATTTGTTTTTTAGCCTAGAGAGGTCAAGGCCCACACAAGATTAAGATATCTAAAAACAAGATTTTTTTTTCATTGTCCTATCCTAGTAAATGATTGTTTTTTGTTAATTTTTGACCCGGATTATCTTTCCCTGTTCTTATTTCTAATTTAGATTAATTTTAGGTTTGCTCAGACACAAATCATATATATGAGGTGTGACTTAATAATGGATTTGATTGACAGATATTAGGTAAAATTTCTCTTATCCTTTTAAAATGAAGACAAGATATCTACAGTAATATAAAGTTTTTTTGGTCTGAAGCTTAAGGTCTCAATAACTGTTGAACCGACGGGGTTCTCTACTCTAGGTAAGCTTTACATTTGTTCCTGTAATGGTTTTAAGCTATTTTTTGGAACTTCTCTGTTTCATTACAGAGCCCCTAGATGCTGGTATGTTATATGTCATAATATACCCCTTTTTTTAAAAAAAAAGTGAAACACTTTAGAAGCTAGGGATGCAGCCACTAGAATTTAAGATGCCATAAGAAGGAGCCAATCTCTCTCTATACATTGAAACACAAATCTGAATGCGCACCGCCGTGCTTTGCAAAACTCGCGATGATAATTGAATAAAAATTGTTGGTTTATGTATGCTGCCAAACTTTTTACAATAGGCCCTAGGAAATAGGATAAAAGGATAAATAAACTTTCTTAAAATAGGGTATTTTGCATGCTAATGCATTAGGTTTTATAGGCAAGGACGGAGAGTAAATTGGGCTTTTTTTACACTAGTCCCCAAAGTTTAATAATAACGTTTTCTTATTTGTTGGCTTAAAAACTTTGAGGACTTTTATCATGTTTTGATTGGTTGGTTCATTAAGTTCAGTGTCAAAACGTTTCAACCACTCATAGTAATCTACAAAAAGGGGATAAATAATGAACATCAATTTATTGGCCGTTGTCTTATCTCTTAAGATCCTTGTATTATCAGTATATTATTAGTCTGTTGGCATAAAAGATAGACAGGGCGTCATTGAATGTTAATTACATTACCAAAAAATTAAACATTGTATCTTGAACAATTTACTGAACTTTTCATTCCTGACCTAAAGGTCATTTTACACAAACGTATATTCAACATACACAAAATTGAATAATATAAGCTGTCTCGGTACGCATGCCTTGCCGTACACGAAATCTTAATCTCCAAGCCCTCCGAATGACCAACATGTGAATGTTTACAAATGTGTATTTATTACCATGAAAACAGTGAATCTAAAACAAAAATATAAAAATTAATTACATAATATTAATGGTTTATTATTTTTGTAGATCGAGGTTGCGTGATTTCAATTTAATTAAAAATATAAAATTTCTAAAAAACTTTAAATTGGCACGAAACATATTAAATAGCATCAGAAATTGATAATTTTAGATTCAAATGATCAATAAAATTAAGGAAAATATTCGTATGTCAAAAGTTAGCAGTTAAATGGTCTATTTGTTGAAAAATTAATGTTTTAAATTTCTTCGTAAAAATATACCATACTACGCTTATTATTAAGAATTAAAGATAAATTCTTACCACATTATGATGTCAAACTAAGCAGAAGGCTTATTTGAGATATTCCACACATCAGAGCACATGTATATTAAAGCAATACATTATTTTTATTCACTTAGCTCCTCACGTGGGACTAATCAAAGGAAAAGTGCGCGTTTCTTTTGTCCGTTTACAAGCCACGCGCCGCGCGGAGATAGTTAGGAATGCCGCGTAACACACTCATTCTCTAGGAAATTTGGTGTAAGGAATCAGGGATTAATGGGTTCGAACTTGCCAGGGAATACAAGAAAACATACCGAAACACACCCTTCTATTCACTGGGAATCGAACACAATACCTCATCTTTGCAATATGCGTGCAGACAGTGTCCACGAAATCACAATCTCACAACACATAAACCACAAGAGTTTAAAATGTTATGGCCATAAGGCCTAAAATTAATTAGGGTAACTCGCGAATACCACAATAACTCAAACCGAGTCCACTACCACATAAGGATAGGAATAAGGAATGGGAAAAGCATTCAACATTCATGAATTGCACATTTACCACTCACACATCTCATTATATCATGGCCTCATAATCTCAATAAAATTAGAATTACAGACCATGTAATTGCGAATACATGAATTAATAATCAATAGTACCTAAACTTCAATTAGGCACCTACATAATAAAATAGGTAAATGATTTTTATACTAAAAATCGCATCGATAATTAAATAATCAACTCAAACTTTTTTCATCAAAAGAAAGAAAGATTAAATAATGACATTTTTTCTACTAAATCTTTTTGCTAGAAAAGAAAAGTAGAATTTCATAAAAAACTTCTCAATAATTGGCATTTTCCAGCGGAAAAATACTCGGGCTTACATCTAAACATTTTTAAGATAAGATAGGTAAGATCTTTAAATCTAACATGTTTTAATAAAATAGATACTTAAATCTAAATAAAATATGACTGTAAAAAATCATCAAACTTCGGAAAATTAAAATTTCATAATTTTAAATCTTCGTGAATCAAATTTGCGTAAAATTAAAAATGCAATTAATGTGCAAATTAAAATTACCAAATAAAACAAAAGCTCAATATAAGAAAAGAACTTTAAAATGCTGAATCTGCAATTTCTCTTTAGGTACATCAGTTCAAAGGTAAATAGTAATAATTTTAATATGCATGTTATATTAAATTATTTATGTGATTATAATAAATCATAAAGAAATATTTAAATGATGTAAAACTCTCATTTTGTTAATTTCTTATCATATCAAATTTCAATCCAACAAGGATAAAAATGTTTATATCTGTGCAGGTACCTAGGAAATTTTCCGCGAAAAAATCCCTGGTCCCGAAAAGACTTAAATCATTGAAAAACTTGCGTAAACGTATAAAAAACTTAAGTTTGCATTTCAAATGAAAAAAATCTTGCATCGATCTGAAAGTTTAAACGAAATTGTATCAAAATTTGCGTTACTTATAAATCTTAAGAAATGGTTAATTTCTTTTTACAAAAAATAAATACATTGTAGCAGTATTTTAATATATACGACAAAAATGAAGGTAGAGTTAATTTAAAATATGCATAGTTTATCTTAAATTAATTCTGTGGCATTCAGATAAAATAATAATCAATATTTTAATAATACCATACATCGCGTTCGTTATTATAAATGCTTAAACATGAACGAAAATATATATACTTAGGAAAATAATTGCTAAAGTATTTTCTCAAGGTTTAAAATTGTCCGAAACCGCTAGGTACGTATATTACTACGAATCTCTGCTCTCGGAATGAAAAAAAATCTTTACGCGTGGATTAATAGGAATCCCAGCTCCCGGAGTGAACAAAAAAAAACTTTTGTACATGAATTGTTAAGAATCTCTGCCTCCGGAATGAAAGAAAATCTTTGATTTGCTTACAAATTTAAACAAATATCTTGATTTTTTGCGATAATCTTTTAAAATAATAACGAGGAATATCTTAAACATTATCATAATAATATTACATGTTGTGTTCTTTACTTTAATGCATTATTTCATATGAGAATCTGAGAAATAACATTTTTTAAGTAAACGTGAACCATAAAAAAACTAGAAAAATAATTTGTAAAAAATCTATTTTTCTCAATTTAAATCTGCAAAAATCATTTCACGAATTTTTGCTTTTCAAAATCATACTTAAAGAAACAAAATCTTTTTAAAATCTGCTTTAAAAGTCTAAACAGTTTTGTAGAATTTTTGTGCTTAGGTATGAACAATAAAAATTAGTTGAATAATGAATACTTATTCTTTACAGAACCGATTTAGGTTCCTTTCACAAGCTCAACATAAAACTTGCAATATTTTTTCTTTAAAGATCATTGTCACATAAATAGTTTATGTTGTGGATTAGATATGTGTGGTTTGAAAAATTTCAATGACTTTCTGGCGGCAACACCCGCCATATTTCCAACCGCCATTTGCAGGCCTCTTACCCTGCGTCGGGCGGCCAGCTTGGCAGCAACCAAGTCGATTCTTGATTCATAACACCACCAGGGCACGTAATAAAAGTGTGGCTGTCATAAAACTTAGAATCATCTACTAGCTTTTGTCCGGCCGGAACCGAAACTCCCGTCGGCTCTTGTCCGGTCGAGACCGAATTTCTTATCGGCCCTTGCCCAGCTGGAACCGAAACTCCCGTCGGCTCTTGTCCAGCTGGAACCAAAACTCTGATCGGCTCTTGTCCAGCCGGAACCGAAACTCCCGTCGGCTCTTGTCCGGCTGGAACCGAATCATTCAGCGGCTCAACACCCGCCGTAATAAAGTTATCAACGACTACAGTATCGTTACCAATATCATCAGGAATAACTGCAGCACAACTAACATCATTATCAGTAATAACCACGGCAACACCCGCCGTAGCCAGGTTGTCAACGGCTGCGGCACTAGCAGAACCAAAAGGTTCATCAGCCGCGTTACAAGCAGAACCAACAGGTTCAATAATAGCATCACAAGCAGCACCAACAGTCGGCTGCGGCTGAACATCTGAGCAGACAACATACCTACTCTTTGCTAAACCATTAGCACTAACAGCAAAATATCCAGATCCAAACAGGCTGGAGTAAAGCATGGTTTCTCCTACTGAACGTACAGAGTAGGGAAACATCGATGGGTGCAGGTGCCCTACGAGCAAATCAACCTGCCCATCAACCAAAGTAAAATCTTCAGGTTTCATATCAAACAAAACAGCTGCCTCCACAGGATTTATGGAGCAGATCGCCTCTTTTCGACCAATGAGAGGCACTACCACAGGTTCTAACATGTGATAATTATTGTGTCGATCAACTAAACATAGCTTGACCGTCGGGAGACATTTAACTTCACCGTCAGCTAGAGAAATTCTTGCTGAACGTCCAGTAAAAGGTAACTGAAGTTTATTAACAAGTGACTGGGTTACCATTGTGGTAGTTAAACCAGTGTCCCACATAGCGTTCACTGGGACCTTCTGGCGATTAATGTCAACGACGTCTAATTGTTGTAACATTAACATTAGGTTCGCCTCAGGGGAAGTATGTACTTCATAGACGGCGGCAGCCATATCAACACTCTCATGCAAAAGGTTGTTATGGGCCTGACCACAATTGTCCACTTTGCAGCCGCCTATTACATCTGCCTTCGGGCAATCCACAGATTTATGCCCTTTTTGCAAACAAATCCAACAGCATCCAGCACTCTCCACAATACTCTTCCTGTCTGACACTGACAGGTCATGAAATTTTGGGCACTTGTAAAGTAAGTGCATGTCATCACAGCCATTAACAAAACATGACTGCTTCATCTTAGATTTACCAGGTTTACCTACGGCGGTAGCGGCTGTCGCAGGGTTACCTTTCTTCTTAGAGGGGGTGTCCATATCAGTCGAACACCTCATTAGAATGGCGCCACGCTGTTCTTCAATAATCTTTAACAGCTTTGGGACGTTTGGGACATCCATCGAGCCCAATGATAAATTGAGCTTATCTTGAAAATCACGTGGCAACTTCTTGGATAACATCTCAAGAAGTATCACAGTCAACCACTGGCTAGTGGTAACTTCATCATCTTCATCATCTTTAGTCAGCTGCTCCAGCTGGCTAACTGCTCCGCCAAACTCTGCTAACACAGTCACAATTTGGTTGGAGTCCGACGGTTTAGACTTCTTCTCCCATTGGTTGAAAAGGCAGAGCATCTGACGTGTTTTGGACTTAAAACGTGCGTCAAGGTAGGCCCACTGAGATTCATGCGATTGAATCTGAATTAACTGGAGTCTAAGCTCTTTATTTTTACAAACC
Source organism: Acartia tonsa (assembly GCF_053477335.1). NCBI lineage: Eukaryota > Metazoa > Arthropoda > Copepoda > Calanoida > Acartiidae > Acartia > Acartia tonsa. Next base: position 31,171,573 of record NC_137262.1, on the reverse strand, counting down.
TTTTCACTGCTCAACAATAACTGTAAATACGACGGGTCTTGTCCTACAGTAAGCTTTTTAAAAGTGTCTTTAAAACTTACATAGGAAGCTTCCAGGCCGTCGAAAGATGGAAGAAGACGTTCGTCGACACGATTCATATATCCTGGCGTGAACATAGAACCGGCGACGAACTGTTGTGTGCCAAACGGTGACACAAATGGCGATGCTGTCGAGGCACCCGCCGTCGTCGTGGGTGGCTTCACAGGTTCAAGCTTTACCTCAGCCAGCCGTTTCATCAAAGCAGACAAAGTGTTTATAATTGCATCAGGTAAGGGAAAATATGGCCCTTTAATAACTTTCACAATCTTCAAACATCGATCATAAAGTTCAGCCTGATGGTTAGGCAAATTATCACCAACAACATCAACAACACTTTGAATGTCACTGAGCTCTTCTATAGCATCAAGAGCATCTTTCAAAGAACTATAGTCTTTTTGTACAGTAACTATATCAGAATAAATGTCACTAAACTCATCAAGCTCTTGGATTCTCAAACCAAGCTTGCTAAAACCGACCATGATGCTGTCAAATGTCTCGAACTTGTCATGGACAAGGATTGATTCCTTAGTGAGATGTCTAACATTAAGTTCTGAAGTATCACTGACCAACTTCATCACTCTATTTAGCTCACTGGTTAGGGCATCAACGGCTGGACGCAGCCGCTTACTCAATTGTTCACCTTTATTCTTTTTAGGACCCATAATTGTCACTAAAGTTAACTGTACTGATTATGACTATAATAATAATGTGTGGTAAGGTATCACAACCAACACATTCACAAAACTTCACAGAATGTTCTTAGCTGCATCTGTTCTGTCTTGTTTTCATTGTCTCGGTACGCATGCCTTGCCGTACACGAAATCTTAATCTCCAAGCCCTCCGAATGACCAACATGTGAATGTTTACAAATGTGTATTTATTACCATGAAAACAGTGAATCTAAAACAAAAATATAAAAATTAATTACATAATATTAATGGTTTATTATTTTTGTAGATCGAGGTTGCGTGATTTCAATTTAATTAAAAATATAAAATTTCTAAAAAACTTTAAATTGGCACGAAACATATTAAATAGCATCAGAAATTGATAATTTTAGATTCAAATGATCAATAAAATTAAGGAAAATATTCGTATGTCAAAAGTTAGCAGTTAAATGGTCTATTTGTTGAAAAATTAATGTTTTAAATTTCTTCGTAAAAATATACCATACTACGCTTATTATTAAGAATTAAAGATAAATTCTTACCACATTATGATGTCAAACTAAGCAGAAGGCTTATTTGAGATATTCCACACATCAGAGCACATGTATATTAAAGCAATACATTATTTTTATTCACTTAGCTCCTCACGTGGGACTAATCAAAGGAAAAGTGCGCGTTTCTTTTGTCCGTTTACAAGCCACGCGCCGCGCGGAGATAGTTAGGAATGCCGCGTAACACACTCATTCTCTAGGAAATTTGGTGTAAGGAATCAGGGATTAATGGGTTCGAACTTGCCAGGGAATACAAGAAAACATACCGAAACATAAGCATTTATGCTTAGACTAGAGTTCTTGTAGAATTTAAATACAAGTCTCCTTTTTATCTTTGCGGGTTTGACATGGCTTCCAACCCGCTAATCCCCTTTCGGGTAAAAGCATAAAACCTGACAAGGTTAAAAAGATTTATTATAGTTGCTATAAAAGACTGACTGGTGGAGAAAGCGACCTATAACGATCGTTTCATTATTCAATGATAATTATTCACAAGAAAATTCCATCATTTATCTTTCATGAACGCTGAGTAAATTCATCCCAATTACAAACAGACCGACACATCCCTGTACCGACATATCAAGTGAGTTAAAGAGTAGATGCTCTTTAGTCAGTGAAATCTTCACAAATAATATTAATCTTAACAACAGTCTAATTCTATTTCTATTATAATAAGAGACGAGTCATTTGCATTTCTACTTTACGACGGACAGACAGAGTGAGTTATAGAAAGGCGTCGTTCCTAAAAAAAACTTACACAAAATTGCACACACATCCAATTACTTTTGTATGTGAAGATAACTCTTTTAAGGTAAACTTTGATTATAACCAAATTCCATCTAAGAGTTTGCTTTATATATTTATCATAATAAGAGAGAATCAAATTGTAATAAGTCTAATAAAAACAGATGCATAAATTGCAAAATCTATGAATTAAAAGGGATGACCACATCCAAAAAAGCAAAGCTAATCAAATCAAACACAATCAAATTTAGAGTGACATCGCTTTTTATATTGAGGAACAAAATCTAATTTATAAGTTTGGACAAAAAAAGGTGCTGTTCATATCTCACGAATTTTCTTAAAAAGACAGAATGCTTTCTATATGAAGTACTCACATCTAGATAATTTTAAAAATTGTAAAATATAATCCTAGAAATCCCTTTTTAAACATCAAATTCATCGTAAATTAGGTGTCAAAATGACTAAAAACTGTTTCAATCAAAGTGGATGTGTTGGTAATGTTTATAGAATTGATCATACCCCATTGACACATGAATCATTATAAATGGTTATAAAACGACAGGGAACAACTCTAATATGCCTTATTTTATGAATATCCTCTACAGACTGACACACTATATATGTATAAAAGCTTCAAGTTTTATAATGTCTATTGTTAAATGAAATGTTATATGAAAAGGATTATATGTTTATGTATTGTATAATACATTAGGAGTTTAAAAGTCTTAATACAAAAGCCACTTAAAAGGGTTTCGTGTACGATAATTCTTTTTGGTGCAAATTCTTACAATTCTCTCTGTCCGTTTATCATTTACTTTTCTCATTGTAATTTTCTTGTTCTAATGAGCATCTACTAAAAAAAAAGATTGTATTTACTTGAATAAAAATAATAATTATGAAGATCAAACAAGCACATTGCCTTTAGGCCTTTGTTTTTTTAGAAATTAAAATGAAATCAGTATTTTTTTGTTTCTTTCCAACTTATGAACATAGACATTCTTGTTAAAGAACCATTGAGGTGCTTTTTATGTATACTGTCAATCAATAAATTTATCTTTTAATACTCAATTACCCTTTGATTTATTGTTACTAGCGAAGCTACTCTAAAATTACCTTTGTCTGTCCTTCAGTACGCCCGTCTGTTACGCTATGAGGGAAATATGATCTAGTTAGCTGCTATTAAAGCTAGACCTCTGATATTTCTTATCAACATTCCCTTTATTGTGAAGCATGGCAGTCCTAATATATTTTCTATAATCTTCTTTTTATATGTCCTTCTATTATGTAATTCGTAGTTAAATTCATCTTTACTACAATACCATAACCAAACAAGGATGACAACATCCATAAAAGCGAAGCTCAACAAATTTAATAGCCAGACAAGCGAACATTTATAAAGTAAAAATTCAACATGTTCAACATTATTTTGAAGAAATATACTAAAATTTTAATATTTAATTATATAGATGCTCAGCTTTAATATTGTACCTAATCGTCCCAGGAATTAATATTCAACAAATCATGTCAATTGGATAATTATATTACGAAATAATGTGAGATACAAATGCACAAAATTATCATGCTTAAATTGATTTTCTGATAATGATTATAGAGTTTCTAAGTTTTCCTGATATGTATACTAAATTGACTGGTTTTTCTACAGTTACAGTTTAGGAAAAGTCTCTTAAATTTTCAAATTTACTGTGACGTAGTTACGGAAGGACAGTTATATTTATAATTTTATACCCCATTTAAAAAATAGTTATTATAATGAAAAAATCACAACTTTCATCAACTTTGTATATATATTTAATGACAAACATAAATTATAAAAAAAAACTACAATTAATCTTAATTTTTCTAATTAAGAGTTGACAACTGATTACATATTAACAAGAGGGAGCCAGAATACTAACAAGGATGATTAGATTTTATCCAAAAGAGGACAAAAACAAAAGACAGTTTTCTTGGCTTTACCTTCATAATTTAATACGAAAATTAAACATAGTATATATGTACATAGTTCTGATATACTCTTCGGTTTCTGTTAAATTTTGCCTTTTTAGATATAAATATCTTATACTTTTTTTGATAAAAAGGTTTTATATAATTATTGGTAAAGAAGACTACAATTTATCCATGTATACATCTCTTATTCTTAAAACAATAAACCGTCACAATTACCTATAAATCTTCATAGAGTAGTTTTGCTATTAAATTTTCAAAAATAAATAGATAGTATCTATAACTGAGCAAATGATGGCAAAAAAAGAGAACTCTTTGTATTTTGATAGATTTCAAATGCCAAGGACAAAAATTATCGAAAACTTGATGAAATAAAAAGCATTATAGAACACACGTTGCGGGCTATAAATAATTCTAGTTTGTAAAAAAGAAAGTTTTAAAAAACTAAGCTAATGATGACACATGAACTGAACATTATTTGGGAACCTCAAAGCAATTCTTTTCTCTTCATTTTAAATGCGAAGCCACTCGAAAATTTACTGTAGGTGTGTGTTCAGTAGATTCACTTTAAAGTTTTAATTTTAGTGTTTTGTTTCTATTTCTCGTTTTTTTTTTAAATTATTCATCCTTTTTTTTATTTAAATATTGTTAGTAAATTATCCTATTATATAAAGTAATAAGCTTTTTTTCTCTGTAACGAAAGATCTCACCTACCACTGAGCCGATTTAGTTCTCCTTTTCAAGGAATCTTCAAATATGTCCCAGGATGGTTTTAGGCTATTTTATTTCCGGATTTATGCCTTAGGATGGTTTTAGACTAAATGCTTCGTGCCGCAGCCGCCAGTAAGTTTTTCAGCATATCGGCGTTTGTATATATTAAACAGATATACATAATTTATAACCCTTTACAGTCGGGCCCCATGCCGCACCTTAATTGGTCGGGGGGGGGGGGCGTTCAACGCCCCCCCTAATTATCTCAGTTCCTATTAGAGCTAGAGGGCTAAATTTTTTTGTGCAAGTTCCCTGTTTTATAATGAATTTCCGACCTTTTATAAGTCTAAGTCAATTTTCGCTTCCTTCACCCTTTTATTTAACAACCTTTGTTTTTAGGTCTTTTTTTATTTAAAAATTTCAAACGGCTGTAATTTTCTTATTTTTGAAGCTAGAAGAAAAATTTTTTCTCCAGAAAATGTTTATTTTTATGTAAATTTTACATTAGAAATATAAAAATATAAATTTCAGCGGCCGCAGCTGTACTTGGCAGCTGCCAGCCGCCGCAGTCGGCGGTCGGCGGGAAAACGGCGGCGGATCTTCATAAAATTTTAATACGTTATGTAGACATGTAAGAAAAGCTTAAGTTTAAAATTTGAAGTCCCTAAGTCAAAAATTGCGGCCACAGGAGCCTTTTAAAGATTTCTGGAGACCTGGAGGATCAGGACCTGCAGGATCATACCTGGAACCTGAAAGTGACTTGAACACCTGTATTTCATATAAGGATGTACTACTAGAGGATTTTTTTGTATTTTGGTATGATAAAATGCTTTGTTTTAGTCAAAAAAATATTTTTGCTCTTTACCTGGATGACCCTGCCAGGTTTGCTGGCATCCTGTGCCCGCCAGGATGGAGATATTCAAAAAATTTCAACTCTCAGTTATGTGTCATACCCATACTTAAAAAGTCAAGCAGTTTGGGCTCTTTATCTTTCACACACAGAAAATGAGATAGAAAAAACCGGATGGGATAAACTGTATAATAACGATAATGATAATTTTTAAAATATTTGATAATTTGATTCTAGTTTTTAATAAATAAGTAGTAAGTTTTTGTCTGAAATTTAAGATCTCAATATCTACTGAACCGATTGAGTTCTAGGGACTTAGACGCTAGCAATTTAAGGCTATAATCGATAAATTTTCTGCTGCGCTCATTTTGGCACAAGCTCTTTCTTGTTTTAACACATCCATTTGTTTTTGAAATGATATGACAATCAAGATTCATTACTCGTGTATTGTCTGCTAGGTTTCTAAAATAGGAAGGGTCATCATTTATATATTATTTAAGTAGCAAAGCTTCTCTAATATTTACTTTGTATGTCCTTCAGTTAGTCTGCGATTTAAAGGCTGTAATTTAAGATAGACAGCTAAAATTTTCAGTGAAAATATCTATAAGACGTTTTGTTTGTCAAAAGACATAAAGAGGTTTTGTAATATTCTTTATTTTTTGTATGCATATTCTCTCTCCTTCTTTTCTTTATGATAAAAACTAAATATCTGCTCTAAATTTTGATTTGTCCGTTTGCCCATTCCAGTTTAATCGTGCTTTGATACTTATGGATATTGTCATCCTTGTTTTAACACAAATGTTTTCATTTACATTTGTATGTTCTAAGAATAGATATATTATTACTGGATGCTGCACCAGATTTTCATGTACTCTGATAAAGTAATACACGCAACTGGCTAAAATAACGATACCCTCCATCTACCCCCTTTACTCAATTCCCTCTCCTCCTACTGGATGAACGAACTGACCAATAAATGAGGTCCATATTAGCAAGCTAAACTGACTACAAATTTTCCCCTGTCAATAAATCCACGCATATCCTTTATCCATTGTTCTAAGGATCTGAACAAGGATTCTAAAAAACTTCATATAACTTCAAACAGAATTTGCCAAAATGGTTAGAATATATATATATCCCCATTCCTCACGCCCCCCTGAGATAGGTTTTTAAAAGATGAATGCCGCGTTTTTTCGGCGTTTTTTAGACATTGATTGATTGAACGAAGACGATAGAAATTCAACAGAGTATATAACTTAAGAATACGAATTTTAGATTATTTTTTTTAGCAATTTTTATAATGTCTAACACAGCTCTAAAAAGATGCATTAATTAATATGCAGCAAAAATGGATTGAAGATAATTTGTTTTTCTTCAATGAAGGCCGTACCAACAAAAGCGAAATAATTGAATAAATCATTGTATACTCTTTTAGATTTCGCGAATGCCGCGCTTGTTATTCATAGCGTAAAAAATGTCGAAAAAACGCGGCATTATCTTTTAAGAACCCATCTCTGAGATGGGGTTTTACAAAAAATGCCGCATTCGACATTTTTTGACATTGATTGATTGAACAAAGACGATGTTTACATTTTCCCTTATCTATGAAAATTTACGTCTTTGTTTAAAAAAAACCATATTGCTCCAAAATAAGAAATTTCTTAATTGCCATAAGTGAGTCATTTCTTTAGTTTTCAATTCATTATCGTCACATATAAATCAAATCATGCTGCTTTTATTGAAAGCTTTCTGAAAATATGAGTATTAAATTTTTTACAAAGAGTATTTTCTGTTGCTTAAGGACCCTAAAAAGGCAAAATTAATCTAGCTTTTTTTTAAAGGAAAAATAAATAAATTTGCCAATGTCATCTTTAGGGAAGTAACTGAACTTTAATTTGAACATTATTCGTAGCGAGTTAAAGTTTGAAGAGTTGCTTTTAAAAATAATCTTACTTAAGAAAATATTCGACGAAGAATATAATGCATATTTTTGGTTAGCATTTAAAAATAATTTAATACACTAAAACTACATAAGAACATGTTTATATCAGCGAGGCTCTTGAATTGTTTTGATGAAATGGAGTGGTTAAATGTTAATTGTTCATACATAAAAAAAAACCAATTTACTATTTAAAGCGGCTGCGTATTTTTCAGAGAGGGAAGACAAAAAAGCCTAAAGAATCCCAAGACTTAAAATTAAATTATGATAAATATATTACACCATAGCAATTTTAAAATCTACATATATTTAGTAGAATTACTTTATTATAATTACAGCTATTGCCAGTTCGATAGAAGATAACTCTATAACTCAAAATCAATTCAAACTTCTAACTATCTATATTTATTAGATTTACTTACACATTGTTAAACCATTAGACATAAGCAATAGTGAATAAGACACTCTAATCTAATTTACTCTAATCAACTCAAGGCCCTTTCTAACTATATTTTGTAGATTTACTTACTTATTGGTAAACATTTAGGGACAAGCTAAATTTAAAAAGACCATCTTAATTTACTTTAATCAATTCAATACTCTTACTATCTATATTTATTATTTACAACTACATACTTACTGATAAACCTTTAGAAATAAACAATAATAAATAATCCACTCTAATTTACTCTAATAAATTCAACACTATCTATATTAAGTAAATTTACTTACATATTGATTAACTATTGGTAAGCATTTGTAGATAAACCACTCTAATTCACTCTGATCAATTCAAGACCCTTAATATCTATATTTAGTAGATTTACTTACATATTGGTAAACCATTATGGCCAAACCAATTTCTCCTTTAATAGCATATTTTCCGAGGGAAAAGGTAAAAGTATAAAAAGTAGGTTTTTATGTTAAAAAAGTAATTTTTAAAAAACGGCAAGAAATATGAAAATAGATAATGTAGATTTAATAGTTTTCACTAGCGCTTGAGAGGTAGGGGAATAGACCTATTTTCCCCTTTTTTCAATTTTAGATTTAAGGGTCGGTTTTTCTAGGGGCGATTTCTTTTTCACTCTCCTACAGAATAGTTATAAATCTTCCCTGGGCCTATGAGAAGCTGCATTTTAATGGAGAGCCATAGCGGTGCAGCGAGCAGCAAGATCCTTCAGTACATGTTTGAATGTTTTTTAGGGGGAGGGGGGGAGGGGTAATATGATATTTACTTTTCTACCCCCCCACAGGAAACAGCTTTAAACCTTACCTTGACCATGCAAAGCTTCATTGATATTTATCCCTCATTCGACTACTTCAAATCTCTTTATCCTTGTACATTTTAACATATTTAAAATACTAACAAAAGCCATTAGTTTTACGCTCTGCAAAATTTACTTTTTGTTGGTGAAATTATTTATTTTTCCAAATTGGAATACTTTTTGTTCATAAAGATAGATAAAGCTTAAAGTGTGACACATGAAGAAAACCCATGTTTTGCCTCTAATTTTTCTGTCAGTCAAAAAATTCAATATTCTTTTTATTGATTTTATTTTTCAAACTACTACGCCGCCCCATGGGGGTGGGGGTTCTGGCATATTAGAGGTTCACTTTAAAGAAAATTAGGGAATAGTACCTTTCGTGACATCGCACCTTAAGGGGCGATTTGTCGTATTTTTAAAATGGCTTTTTATAGGCTATTTTAGGTTAGGTTAGGTTATATTGGGATAGGTGATTGCCCCACAAGGTTAGGTAATTGGCCCCGCAGTGTTATATCCACCCGCAGGGGCTAGAAATAAAAGAAATCCTACTGTGAAAAATACGAAGAATCGCCCCTTAAGGTGCGATGTCACGAAAGGGACTATACCCGAAAATTATTAATTTTAACGAAAAACGACAAAGACAAGAAAGACAGACAAACATACATTCTATTACTTTAATGTAAGGATAAAAAAGAATGTTTTCATTGTGAAAACTGTTTTAATCTTGAGATCTTTGTGGCATAATCATGACAATTTTGTTAACAATTAGAGCTTCATTGCAAGCTTTGCCATTTTTAACATAGGATGTTCTTCTACAACGGTAACTTTTTAATCCTAAAAGACGCTTTAACACAAAAAAAAACTTCTACATCATATAGTATCTGAGTAGTAAGTAACTCATATTTTGTCAATTCAAATATCTTGCCTACCAGAAGATTACCCATGGACTTACAGATCAAGTAAGTTTACTGGATGCATATCGAATAAATAAATCAGCAGTTAATCTTCTATAGCAGCCGAGTAAATCCCATTTTCTCCATGGCGTTACAGACGAATGGCCATACAGATAAATTTAATTAGTAGTAGCTTCGCTCTGAAAAATAGGAATTTAATTGATTGTTATGATCTAATAAAACTAAAAAGCCTATAACATTAGAAAGACAAATGACGTGGAGTTTTTAGGTATAACAATAAAGAGGTGTAACAATAAAGATATCTTAAGGTACAATTGACGATAAATTGATTTTCAAACATCCCAAGATTATTATAAACAAAATTACCCCCTTAGTAAAATAAAACTTTTGGAGGAAAAAATGAGCAATGCTTGTTTGAATGGCTTAAACCAACTCCAAATTAAGTATGTTTTTAAGGATTTATTTTTTACAAATATTTTAGCTATTTTGAAAAAGCATATAACAAAGAAAAAACTAAACAATTTCCTTCTTAAATTGATAAAAATTGTCACGAACAAATAAAGAACTCTTTAAGTAACAACAGATTATTATTTTAGCTGCACACAGCTAATCTTTAACTGAGGCCATCTGTTTGACAGTCGGTGATTTAGAAAGAGAAAAATTTGTTTGAATAATAAAAAATGAATGAATTATGGCTCGGCACAGGCAAAAAAAAACCTGCAGCTTACCGCAAAATTTTCGCTGGATTAGAACTGGTTCTCGGCTATAGAGAAAAATCATGTATCGTACTACCGACAATTTCACGAATATTAAAAAAACATAATTTAAATCCAGATTTGTTAGTAAGGGCCTTTAGCCCCTCAGGGCTGACAAAACTGGTATACATCTTATAATTTATCACTTAATTTCCGCGGAAAGCTATGTAATACGATGCGATAAATAACTATTCTTGTTTATCCCTAATAGCTAACAGCTTCGCTATTTTTGGAAAAAAATGTGCTTGTTAAAGCCAATGTTTATCCTGTCAAAAAATAAAACCAAGTTCATTAATTGTTGGCTTGTAATTGGATTCTTTATTTGAAAATTTCTTGCAAAAAATAAAAAAAAATTTATGAAATTGCTTAAAAATTATTATAATAAGATTAAGAAGGTACAACAAAGCTAACATGATATATTCTAATGAATAGCCCATTATTGGTTTATTTTCTTCGTTTGGGGAGTATGGGGGGGGGGGGCCCACTCCAACAAATTGATTTAATTTATATATTATAAACAAATTTAATTGTTATACACCCTACAAGGATCTTAATATAAGCCTCATCGGTTTAGCGGCAAGCGTGATATACAGCTTTATCCGGACGGACAGAAGGCCCGAATGTCATAGACAAAATAAATTCATGTGCGCCGTAAATTTACATTTCAATATTGGTGGAAAAGCTTGGACACTTCTAGTTTTTACCAATAAATCAAGATTCATGAAAAGTAAACAAAGTTATAAAACCAACAAAAAAGCTAACATGTATCAACAAGTGTTTATGTTACCCAATCATACAGCTGGCATCGACTTTTATAATTAAAACAAGGATGACAACATTCATAAAAGCGAAGCTCTGAATTTAACAAATGTTCAAGAAAACTTGTAAAGTGTAAAAACTTAATAAATAGAATATTAAATCAAAGTTATAAACAAACAACTAAGTAAACTTGTTCCAAAACTGCGTGCATACAGGACGTATGGACGGACAGACGTACAAACCCTAATTATAGAAAAGCTTCAACAAATAGCAGCTGCAGAAAACGATGTTATTTTTTGTAATTAGTAATCTAATTGTTGCCATAATCTTCTTAAATTAAATGTTTTCTTCAAATAGTTAAAATTGTTGTGTTACCATTTCATCAAAATTGGTTCTCGGATTTTTTTATGCAATAAAATCACAGTAAAATATTTGCCTTAACAAGGCACTTATAGTGTTGTAATATTAATAATGAGAAATGACTGTGAAACCAACTGAAAGAATTTTCAAGCATGGCTGCACTCACGTCACTACCCTTTCTCATGCAGTTATCATGCAAAATTAAAAGATATTTTGTTTTTAATTCAGCAGTAAAATTGTTTTATCATAGCGCCTACGTCCCTAGAGGCCACTTTGAATTGTTGTGTGTTAGGAGGGGGGGGATATAATTTTTTCTAGGGGCAATTTCTCTGGGAAGGTTGGTTGTACCCTTCCCCAAATTAGTTCTAAACCCTCCAAGGACCAATAAGAAGCTACCCTGTAAAGGAGAACCATATCAGCCCAGAGGTTAGCAGGATCCTTTAGTACACATTAGCAGACATCCTTTCGTTTATATAAGGATTATGTGGTAGAACAGTTCTTTCATATGTACGTGTCAAAAGGTGTTTTATATACATAAAAAAGAAAATATTACTTTTTGGTCTTATGAAAAATCGCTTTATATGTTTTTTATTCGTGCCTCTACTAGGTAACAAAAAGTTTGCTATTATATACTATAGATATTGATGTTTGACAAAAACACCCTTTTCATCACTCACTTCACATTACATTTTTAGCAACCAATTTATTTTAAACATTTATTTCATTATGTTTTTACTAAATAAATGTTTCAGTTTCCGTTATGTAATTAAATGCTTTTTATTTTAGCTTTAATGGATGTAATTTTTTCAAGGACAATTATATCCAGTGTTTTTTTTTATGCAAGTTAACCAGTAGCGTGTGATATGAGGGTGTACACTGTATAGGGGTAATAACACCACCCCTTAAATTTAAAATTTGGAAGGTCTGCCTTTATCCTTTTTACCCCCTAATGGTTTCACACCACTCTGAAGAATCGTAAGGCACGCCGATGAAATTAACTAGTAACCACAACCTATTATAAAAAGTAGAAAGGATTTTTGTCTGTCCTTAAAGAAATCGGTAACCACTGAACCGATTTAGTTCTACATTATACGGAAGCTTTGTATAGATGTCCAGAAAATAAAGATTATTATGAAATAGTAGAAATAAAGGTTTAGGAACCTAGTAATAGTGTCTAACATTTATCTTTGTGACGTAACAAAAATAGAAGGATGAGAGGGGAGGTGGGAAAGGAAACCCCTTAAAAAGAGATGGATTTTTGTTACGTCACAAAAATAAAAAGTTAGGCAAAATTACTAGGTTCAAGGTTTAGCCTTTTTGGAGATTATGATACCATTGCAGTGAGTTGATATTTAAATATGGTATCATGATCTCAAAACCAATCCTTTTGAAATGTCAAACAATTATATTTTTGAGTAGGTGAGACTGACTGTAATTTTAATTCCCAATAAGAAAACAAATCCCGTAAGCCAATATCACCTTACAAATGATAATTTAAATATGGTAATCTTTCACATATGGTGTTCTTACAATGTAGATACAAATTTTTTAAGATTTAAATCAGAGGTGTGCAGCACACTGAACAGGTTTTTCAGAGGAGAGTGTTAACCTTGTTGTGTTTAAAGAAAATGAAGGTAGACTTTTTCACATTTTCCAAGTTAGTCATCCCCCTTCAGAACGACTATCATTAAAAGTCCCCATCATAATCAAATTCCTTAGGATGACCATTGTCAAGTCATCATCCTATTTTTTTTATTTTTGTTGTTTCTCTCTGGTTCAGGAAAGCTTCACATTCGTTTGGGGCAAAGTAGGACCAAACAAGTCTTAATGGTAAAAAGTGTTTATTATCAAATTCATTTCACCTACTCTTTCGGGAATAGTCACTTTCGTGGCAACGCCCCTTATTCGTCGTATTTTTTTTAATGGCTTTTTATAGGTTATTTTAGGTTATATTGGGTTAGGTGATTGCCCCACAGGGTTAGGCACTTGGCCCCGCAGGGTTTTAGAGCAACCCGCAGGGGCTAGAATTAGGAGAAAAGCTACTGTGAATACGAAGAATCGCCCCTTAAGGTCCGTTGCCATGAAAGGGACTATACCCACTCTTTCTATCAATGTTAAACGTCAAACATTATAAGCAGCAGTAGGTACAGTTTTTAAAGTTTCTAATATGATCAGGATTTCTTACAAAAGTTAATTTGATGTTAAACAGAAACATCTTGTAATTTTACACTTCTTACAGTTTTCCATGTTTTTTGTAACTCAAACATTACTTATTCTTTTTGGCAGCAGAACTTTGAACAATTTTCTTGAAGCAAAGGTTCTCTAAAAGTTTAATTATGAAATTTTTAACAGAATTGTTGGCTTTGGCTTTTATATGACAAAAATGTGTAAATTTATTATTACTTTGATCTTACACTAGATTATCATCTACTTTAATAAAGTGGAACTCGTAGCGGGCTAAAATTCCGATCAATACCATCCACCCCTCTCTTTACCCCATCCCATCCTACTTAATGAACGAAAAGACCAAGAAATGAAGGAAAAATAGCAACCCAATTGTTTAAATAAAAATTAACTAAAAATAATATTCTACATCAAACAATTGAAGAAAGTTTATGGGTAGTTTAGTCTAATATATCTGCAAATGTTTAATTTGTAGGGTGTTAAGTTTAAAGAATGAATAATTGATCGTTTTGCTGTTATGAATATTTTTATTTTTGTTTTGTATAAAACATTAGTTCATTGGCATATTGGGATATCTCATACATATTTCAAAGTAACCTTTTTCAAAGCAAAAACTCTTCTACACGTAATTGCCTGTGTGCGTGTATGTAAGATGGTGTGTGTGTGGGTGGGTGTGTGAATGTGTGTGTTTTGTCCTTTCCAATTTACTAACACAATGATATGAAACTGGACAAAATTATGATTATTTCAACGTTATAATTAGCTTATTTATGCCGTAAATTTGTGTTTACTAAGATCTCAGCAACTTCACTTTAGAAGATACGCTACCCCCCCCCCCCCATCCCAAATACAAAAATCTACGAAATTATCAATTTAACAACTTTTACAAATTAAGAGAAGATTATTTTATCTCTATCTTTTTTCTCTGTAAGAAACCAAGAAAAAATTGAGGATTTTTTAACAAATATTGAATAAAACCATTATCAATTTAGAGGATTTTTGGAATCGGTGCATTTTTTTTGGTAAAAACAAGAAAATTTTGACAATGATTTTAAGGCAAGATTTCCTCCAAGGTTAAATAACTTGATTGTAGGTTCTGAGATGATAATATTAGAGTTATAATAGAATGATCTTTATCATTTCAAAGTTCTGATTTTTAAGGGGTATAGCGATTGTTAATATGATGCAATATTCTTTTCAAACAATACCCTTTTCAAAATCTATAGCTATAAAGTCTTTTGTTTTCTGTTTGAGAGACAAAGTCTTTGGAACATGGAAAAAAACTCTTATATTGATCAGTCTAATATTGAGTGATACAAAGCGAAAATTTAATAGACTTAAAATACTTTTTTTTTTCCAGTATAAAATCTTTAGTCTAATAGAGAGGAATAAGCACTAATCAAACAAAGCTCTTTAGTACATGGTTAAAATACTTATTTTGATCAATCTAAAATCATGAATTTATTGTTTGATAATATATAGACAATATTCTTTGGAACATGGGGAAAAATACTTATTTTGAACGGTCTAAACTCATAAGTTTATTGGTGAGTAATAAACAGACAAAAGTTCTTTGGTACATGGGTAAAATTACTGGCACTTTCCATCTTAAAATATCAAGGGAGAGTAACCTTATGAATATTAATTATTAGGATATGACCACATATATTTAGTTTGAAGGTTTTCAAATATACTTCCAGGGAAGGATATATCATCTGGAGGTCATCTTTTTCCCCCTCCAATTTGTACCACACAGTCAGAAATCGTCAATATTTGGACAGATTAAACTTCACTTCCTGCAATCAGCACATAAAAAAAGTTGAGTTTATTGTTTGGGGCGGGGGGGGGGGGGGGGTGCAACAGCCAATGGCTTCCTAAAAGATTCTACCAATTAGCCTTGCATTAATCTTGCATGGACAAAACCAAATAATCCGAGGGAAAATTTTCAAAACCACCTGATAAATGTTTTAACAATTTTTATTAAAGAGTTCTTTTAAAATACATTAACATGCTAAGTTAGCAAAACAATCTTCATAAAAGTGCAACTACTCTAAATTTATGGTATGTCTGTACGTCCGTCCTTACGTCTATGTTACCTTTCACCCGATTGCAAGCTTTCAGACATATAGAATAAATGGTGCCCCTGCCATTATTTTTTCAAACTTGAATACTTGACGTCGATCAAACAAAACTAAATAAAATTGTCCCTGTAAATCATAGAGTATTAAATCTATCAAACTAGGTGATTTCTTCATTCTTAAATTACTGTTGGCTAGTTGCTGCTTTTCTATTTATGAATACAATTAATTATCCCTGTTTTGAATAAACACTGAATATCTGCATGCAAATAATAAAAAAGTAATAATTTCAAGTTTTACTGGCGTCATGCAAGAAATGATAATCTGGGAAATTTTTAAGAAAGACTTCTTGGTTTGGTTAATGAACTTTAAATATTATTATTGATTTAATTTTTTCAAGGTCAATTATGTTCATAAAAGATGAAGTAGTACGGATGGACATATAACATATATGAATTAGCTGTGCTGCTACTTGAAATTTGATTCTATGCAGACAAAAAAAAATGTTCTTGATTGTTTCAACAGACATAAGAAAAAAATATTTTTATTTGACCATTTTTAACCATTTTATTTTACATTCTTAATGAATACTTATCGCATCTTTCCGTGGATAGTAAAATTGATAGACAAAATATCAATTCCAGTTTTGTTTGCCCCGAGAGACCAATAGTCCGGGTCGACAAAACTAGTATTGATTTTATTATTTTCATTTCATTTACATCCGTAATAGTTATTTATCTTATCTATAATTTATGGTTGTCGGCTGATTTTTAGATCTAAATGTCTCTAGGGGCGCAGTCTTTAAATCCTTAGATATAAAATAACATATTGTTCAGTGTGTATATGATTTAAATTTTTAATGAATCTAGACTAAATTAAACTAATGGATTTATTATTACTTGGATCTTACACTATATTTTCATGTTTTCTAAAAAAGTTAATCTTGTAGCGTGCTAAAATAACGATTTCCTCCCTCTCCATTTATCCCATCCTCTCACCTTCTGCTGGATAAACGTACTGACCAATAAATGACATGGAAAATAGCAACGTAAATTGACGACAATTTTTCCATTGTCATAATATCCACGTATATTCTCTATCCTATATTGAACTATATATTCTGGGAAATGAAAGTCAAATAAAAGTAGAACATCAGACTTTGTAGTTGTAGTAGTATTAAACGTGCATTCAATTAAGTCAATTTTTATTCATTGAAGCTACTCTATAATTCTAAATGTCTTTCTGTCCGTCTGTAAGAAACGATGTAGGGATTTTCTCGGCTATTATGCTAGATAGATGGCTGATTTTTTTTGTTGTTTTGTTTAATTCCCTTCACAAATAAGCATTCAGTTTATAATTTACTAGGCCCATCAATATTAGTACCATTTTATTTACTCACCAATTTTAGATATACGGTTGTGTTTTTGTGACAATTCTGCCGACTACTAATCTACTTTAGTACTTGAATGTTCCTTGTTGATACAAAAAAACTTAGATCCAACCTCCATTATGTTATGATAATTATTAAACTCAACTTAATCAAATATCAATATTTGGTTGTTATGAAGAAACAACTTTGCTTGAATTAGCTAATTCTGATGAAATTAAAGGTTTCACATTAATATTACATTAGATTTTTTTGCGACTTTTTATTCTGTAAAAGTAAAAAGGTAGAATGATGATTCCAAATGTCAATTGCATGTCTGTATTTCTTTTTAAAAATCCTTAATTAAAGTTATTGAATTATCTTTGTATTTATGTCTGTAAGTTCATTAAGATCTCGGAAAAACGGCTGGAAGATCATTTCATTACTTGAAGGCAAGTGAGAATTCGTACAGGGCATATTTCTTCTATTTTAATGGAGGTTGGTCGCCCATTTACTAGAAACTTTCTACTAAATAGTCCTAAATAACAAAACATCATATTAAAGCAAACACCTAAAAAACTGTAATTTAATTAGACGGAGGGCAACCCTTCTATCTTTGTTTGATGCCTCTTGAGGCCATTTCAGACTTTGATATGCGTTTAAGGAAGACATTATTCATATTTACTATTTAAAATAATAATAAAAAATTTAGTATTGTTTTCAATTAGCTACGCTCTATAAATAATCTTATTCTTGGTACAGTTTTAATAAATCAATTATTTACTCATGTATCTTGTCGATAAAGATCTTTAATTTGTTGTTCAAAAATAATTGACATGAAACTAGTTGACAAAACAGCTAATTTATTCAACCAAGAACAGCTATGTGGACAAAATAAGACATAGTTTAGTTGCTTATTGGTCAAGAAATTTCAGAAGTCTTTTTCATATACCTGCAGAGTTAATATAATGTATTTAACATTAAAGTAGAAGAATAGAGGTGATAAGAGCTGTATGTAACTCAGCCCACAGGGCGGGGGATTCTGTCCCGATTTTGGACAGAGTTGGAAGATGGTGTGGAGAGGACTTGCACCAGAAGCGTCACCCAGCCCCCAAGAGGTCAATTCAAATATTTTATAAATTTGCGTAATTCTTAAAACACTTATTATTTGATATTCCAGACGTGGGTACATGATATTTAATATAAGTATAAAGTCATCCGCAAATAACAGTTTCTTAGGTTGTAACCGAGACAAGGTATCTAAAAGCAAACCAACCTCTTACATCTGGGGGCACTGTATTTGAAGAGAGAGGGTGGGGGAGTCTCGAAAAACCTAAAACCATTCAAAGACTTAAATCTAAAAAGAAAAAAACGATCAGAGATCTATGTGAAGATTCCCTAAAATGGGAAGTCAATCTATTTATGGCAAAGCTGGATCTTAACAGACAATCAAATAAACCTTATATAACAGAATTCTAACGGCAACGCCCCTAGAGGCCTCTTTTGTAAAACCTTCTCGGTACCTGTATGAAGCTCCCTGTAAAGAAGTTCAATAATAGACCAAAAGTTAGTGAGATCTTACAGTTTCCGCATCCAGTCATGTCTATTAAATACTAAACTGAAAGTATCAAATTAATGGAATTCTAATAAGGATTTTAGTTTAAAGCAAAGATTCTTGAAAATTGTAGCTGTACCTTTTAGGTTTTACTTTAAATATAACATCATATTGGTGATGTAAATGTTTTTAGGAAAGCTAGGGTCGAAGCTTTACAATGGTTAATTAGTAATTGGCTTCAGAAGAATAGTACAAAAAAAAATAAACAAGAAAATTCTTTTAATTTTACTACAAATTCTACTACCTGAAACTGTAAAAATCTATGTCTGCCATGTTCTATAATCTATATAACAGAATCCTTATCCCTGGAAAACTTATTATGAGTTATTGAATAACAAAAGACAAAGTTACATACTAACATTTATTAAGTGTCATTGAATTCAAGGATCGTATCATTCATTGTTGCATAGCAGAGTTTTTAAAAAGCAGAACAGAACTTAAAGATAATATTGCAATAAAAACGTAAAAGAATTTTTGCCTTTAACTTTTTTGCTTCCCAATAATGCAGGGATAAGACAATGGATGATAAATGAATGTACATACCCAATGATGATATACAAAGTTACCCCCCTCTGTAGATTGGTATTATTTGTTGAAACGTTTGGACATTGACTGTTAAAGAACCAACCCATCAAGATTTAATAAAAGTACCCAAAGAAATAACAAAATGCAATTATTTAACTTTGGGCACTAGTGTAATTAACAGTCTATCTGAATAAGTTGCAGCAGAAAAGCGATACATTTCGTCTTAACAATTATCATTTTAGCGTTCACATTAGTTTCTTCATGATAATTTTATTGTTTTCATTCATTCTCACACACCCCTGAAGTTTAATCTTAACTGTTGATCCCATACCCCACAGTAGCAGCAGTAGGGTAAATTTACTTATAGACACGCACAAAGTAAATTAAATGAAAAGGTCAACTATAGAGTAGCTGTGATACTAATAAAAAAGTGCATGAAATACGGGGAGCTGTGTCATGATAATTATTCTTAACGGATGCCCAAACAAAACAGTAAACAAGAACATGTATGATCATAAGTGGCGCAGCAAAAAACATGCTTGTTTTAAAAAGAAAAAGTGCCGTGACGAGCACTGAACCCTAGCTTCCCCTCCTTTTAAAAATAATTTAAAATAAGGAGGAAAAGTTTTAGATTATTTTATTATTACTTTCGAACAGGTTATTTTATGTTACATTGGGTACTGGGTAGACCGCAGGGTTAGGGCACGACAAGTTGATGGAACACAGGGTTAGCATCCTGCCTGCAGGTGTTAGGCATAGGGAAAAAACTACCCCCCCTATTTTCAATTTGTTTAAAGTAAATTAGAAATTAAGTAACGTATGAGCAACGAAGGGAAAGCGACAATATTGTTAAAATACAATAGTATTAATTTGCGTTTCTGAAAGCTTTTACTGGCATGAATGAATACCACTCTCATGTGTTTGATATTAAACAAGTCATCTGATGTCAATTATCTTTGTAAGAGGATGCATGTCTTAGCAGTAGCACAACTACTGTTATATACTCATGGTCTATATGTTTGACTGACTTTCCTTCAAAGGTCTTTGAATTATATTCTTTACTAGCGGTTGCTCTCCTAACATCGAAGGAGTAAGGAAAGTAGAAAAATAGCCTAAAATCAAACTTAAATATAATAATTAAATAGCCTTAAACCATCCTGGGACCTATTAGAAGCTTCAATAAAATGGAGAACTTAATCTGTTCAGTAGTAATTTTAAAAAAAACATTGCTACTTTATATAATAGGATATATCATAGAATCTGTTTAAATAAAGTTAAGCCTTAATTATATCTAAAAAGTATATAGATAATCAGTATGGTAATCCTACCTATCCAAAGTTAAGAAAAAGTAGGATTGATAAAAATCTTCCTTGGCAAGCAAGCTTGCAAGATCTTAAAGAACATATATAACTCCTACCTTCTTACAATTTATATGAAGAATATTTCTTTAAAGCCTTTAAATTATTGTCCTTTTAAAAAAACTAATCAAGCAACAATAAAATTCAATCTTATTTTTAAGTCAACATAAAACAGACCTATAGTTGTAAAACTAAATTACAAAATTAACTCGCCCTATATTTTTAGAAGCGTCCATACATTACAGAAAAACAAATCGCTATGGATACAATCTAAATGTAGTCTCTAACAAATATAACATCTATGCAGTTTCTCTCTCTCACTATTAGATACTATCACTTTATCTATCCTCTCTCGCAATCTCACTTTCTCTCCCCAACTCTATCTATCTCTCTTTGTCTTTAACTATCTTTCTCTCTTTCCCTCCTATATATTATCTGTTGCTGCGCTAATTACTGATGCAATTGTCCATGTTTTTTTGTCCAATTTTGCGAGAACATACCAATTTATTCTCCATAAATATTCATTAAATTATTATATGAATATTCCATTCCTATCAATTATAATTTTTGAATACAAAAATAGATATAAGATTTTTACGTATGAAACAAAGTAGTTCACAAAGACATATATAATCTGAACTAATCAAAAACCATTTTTAATCAAATTGATAAAGCCTACTTTTATGATTAACTTGTGACTTCGCCCATAGTCCGTATAAAAGGCGTTTGTTTTTATAGAGAAAGCGAGAAAGATAGCCAAAAACATCCTAAGACATATGTAAAGCTTACCTAAAAATCCACTTTAGACAATTTTTGGAACCTGCCATGTTTTTTTTTGTTTAGATAAAAAGTCTCGTATTGGATTTGAGATTTTAGATCAAGAAACAATTTTAATAATTTGACAATCGTTCTGCCAATCAGTTTTGGATCTTGTTTTCTCAAAATAACATTTTCTCTGTTATGTTCTTTGATTGTCTTGCATCTTCTATTTATATATCTTCAAAGACCCATGTTGCTATTGGAAATAATTGTCCCTGTTTTAGTCCCTTTCCCCCTGATTTTGCCATATGAATGTCAGACCCTGTGCTACACTATGAATCACATTTCAAGTCATTTCTATTGTTATCCAAAACTACAAATTCACTTCTAGATTTCAATGCGAAAAGAACCATTAGTCTGTTGTAATTTATTATGGTTTATGTAAATGGAAACCAACTCTCATGATTTCTTTTCGTCTCAACCTAGTTTGCCTGACGCTATGTGAAAAAGAACCATATGTTCATTGAAAACGACCAAAGAAAATTAAAGTTTTTAAGCGCCAAAAAAATCTTTTAGCTCAAATCAAAATATGGTAGCTTTTAACATTCCTGCTTGTTAAGCATAACAATTCTTATTTAAACAAATATTATAATTTTCTCTTGATAAATGCTGTAGTTGTAATCAACTAAAAAATAAAAAATACATTATGTTTTATATTTGGCCTTTTGAAAATCCTGATGCATTTTTTTGGATTTACCTTTCATTGCAAAATTGTAAAAAATATACCTTATAATTAGCTATAATAACCTCTAATTATTTAACTTTATTGAATTATTATTGATTATCATGAATAATTGTGTTTATTGTAAAAACTTATTGCTGTGCTCGTGTGTTGCAAATTTAAAGAAAAAGGAAATGTCTAATTAGTCTGTGCACTGTACTAGGTTGTAAATAGATGTAGAATATACGTGGATATTATGACAGGGGAAAATTGTCATGTCAATTTAGGTTGCTAAATAGACAAAGTTTATTGGTTAGTTCGTTTACCCAGTAGGAGGGTAGGGGATGGGGTAAAGAGATTGGATGAGGGAATCGTTATTTTAGCCAGCTACCGCTGTTAAAGTACATGATAATCTGGTGTGAGATCCAAGTAATATCAAAGACTTTTTACTAAATTTTAGAAAAATATGGCAAGAAATGTCTAATTAGTCTAAGCATCATACTAGCTGACAATGGAATAAATAAATGGATTTATTGTTACTCTAGATAAAATAACGATTCCTTCCCTCCCCTCCTATCCTAATGGATAAACGAACTGACCAATAAGTGATGTTCCGTTTACGACAATTTTACCTCTATCGTAATATCCACTAATATCGCTATATCCATTAATAACTAACAATTATTTAATCTTATATTAAAATACTTTGACTAAAGATGATACATACAGATTAAAAGTATGAAATGAAAGGTAATGTACAATTAGTCTATGCACCATACTAGCTGGCTAGCTAGTTATTTATAGAATCGTATCATAGACAGCTTTCCACGGATATTAGAATGAAAAATTATACGATAAAAGCCTGTTTTGTTAGTCCGGAGGGGACAAAGGCTCGGGATAACAAAACTGGTATTAATGCTATGATTTTTCTGGAAAATTGTCTGTAATAAGATGCTATACATGATTTTACAGTACGACTGAGAACCGGTTTCAATCCAGCAGACATTGATGAGTTTCAAAGCATTAAAGTATTATCAGGAATACAGGTATAGGAAAATGGAAGATAAATTATAAATTGATGGACAGCATACATAGAAAATTATAATCCTCATATGCCTCTGTGCCTGTCTGATTGTGTGTCTGTCTGTACCGAAGGTTCTCGCTAACTGCTGAACTGATATGGTTCTCCTTAACAGTGTAGCTTCTTATAGGTCCTAGGAAGGTTTATAGCTATTTCTGGGGAGAATACCACTTTAGCCTTTCTTCTCACTTTTTATTTTTATTAAAACTAAATTTGAAAGTGGTGGGGTGGGGTATGGGCACAGCAAGCAAAACAGTTTTGCTTTAGAAGCATTTTCCCTTTCTTGTCTTAAGAAACAGAAACTAACAGAAAAGATTGATTTTAAATTACATAGGTAGTTAGAGGAAAAACAAGGATGACAACATCCATAAGTAGCGAAGCACAAAAAATCGTGGATGGAAATACGTAAAAGTAGATTTAAAGTGTATTTATTAAAAACAAGAATAGATTTATTGGAGAAAATAAACACGAAACCTTGTTTTATTTTTAATGATGACGACGGTCAAAGTAGATTACATAAAAGATTCTCATAACAATGGGAAAAATTATTTGGATACTGATATCCCAAAAAAGTTTGAAAATTGGACCAAAAACACTAAATATATGGGAAAATGTGTAAAACATATAAAAATAGCCAAAAACCTGATAAAAGGCAGTCTGACCGCCATGGTTGTTTTCTTTAAACGACGGGAAATTTAATTTTGATATCTATAACTGAAAAAAGTTTAAAAATCCGACCATAGACACTGAAGATATGGAGAATAATGTGAAAAAATACAAAAATAGCCTAAAACCTGCAAACAGGCAGTTTGGCCGTCATGGTTGTTTTCTTTAAACGACGGGAAATTTAATTCTTATATCTATAACTGAAAAAATTTTGAAAATTGGACCATAAACACTGAAGATATGGTGAAATGTGAAAAATACAAAAATAGCCTAAAGCCTGCAAAATGGCAGTTTGGCCGTCATGATTGTTTACTGTAAACGACAGGAAATTTAATTTTGATATCAATAACTGAAAAAATTTTTAAAATCGGATCATAAACACTGAAGATATGGAGAAAAATGTGAAAAATACAAAAATAGCCTAAAACCTGCCAAAAAGCGGTCCGACCGCCCTTGATGTTTTATAGTTAATTGTGCTCCTTAATAATGGGAATGTTGTCAAAAATTTCAGCTGTCTATCTTTAATAGGAGCCGAGAAAATCACGTTTCCCCTATTCTGTCTCATGACGGACAGACGGACGGACGGACAGACGGACGGACATTGTGAATTATAGAGTAGCTTCGCTACTAATAACATGTAGTACATACATACAGATTTCAGTGAAAACATCCATTTAAGCGAAGCTCTGTAATGGTAGGACAAAAGGACAGTGTCAGAACTTGAAAAACATAGCACTTACATTTTAGGAATAGAGATGTTTTGGGTAATATACTCTTAGAATATTTTTTTCAATTTTGAAAATTTGAGTACCCCTTCCCCCTTCCCGACAGAACTATGAACTCTGGTCGCAGCGCTCGGCTCCCTAGCCTAACCTAAAATAGTTGTTCTCTTTCGGGAGGGGGGGGGGGGGGGGGGTTCTCAAATTTTCAAAATTTATGTTTTGTTTATAATACTTTTCTTTGTTGTCGTAGGAATTATTATTCCACAAATCAGACGAATATAAAAATTATATCACTTACAAAAAGTTGTCCGAAAAGTTGATAATTAACATATTTTAATAGTTCTAGTAACGATTACAGAAATGCTATGCATTCTAAATCGTACCTTACTGTTACAGGAATCATCAGGAAAAGTTAAAAATCGACAGGACAATTCTTACAATAGGGGCAGTACAGACGGACCCACCCTGATTATAGAAAAGCCTTGATTTTAAATAGTGACAAACAAGAGAAAAGAAAGTTTCAATGAGTTTTATATTTAAAGAAACGGAAATAATTCATAAGTGTCTAACGATTATGTATCGAGAAATAGTAGAAAACTAAATTTTATCTAAAAGACAAATATGCATATAACAAGAAAAATTATTTCCATAAGTAATTTTGTGGGAGACATTATCCATATAATCTATTGAAAATTGAAATACACTTATAAGGAGAAAAAAACTAAGAGAATAATGTAAATTAGAATTTAAAAGGTAAAGTGTAAAATGTACTAATTACTAAGACACGGTGTGTTTGTGAAAAAAAAGTAAATAAAAGGGAAAGAGGGGACAGATTTGCGAGGGGGCCTAATTCCCCATGGAAAAGTTTGCGGGCAGCTTACAAAACAGCAAAAAATTGAAAAATTACAAATGTCAGAATCCGGAATACACTTTGATATAATCCAATGACAAAAAAGTTAAATTTACGAATTTATACAGCAAAATAATTTCTATGGTTCTTAAATCTCTACATCTTTCGAGTTTTTTTAATGTTATAAAAGTTTATTTTAGTTGGCTTTACAGATTTGAACCATTAACATTACTTATGGCCATGTATTAATTTTAATCAGAGGATTAAAATCTTTTATTACTATTCAAAATTTTTAAAGATATTATTACAGTCTATTAGAACTCTTTTAGGATTAGAGTATGTCCACAATGTGTCAGTTAAGATATCTATCTTTAGATATAAGGCTTTCATTTGTTTTTAACATTCTTACAATAATTCTTTCTGTATTAGCTACAATGTATTCTCACCCCCGGGGTTTTCGATCCACTGACTTACAATATACGCTGCGGCCTGGGGTGATTTAGGCTTTACTTTAAACTTTACTTTTGACTCGAGACAGTAACTTAGTAAGTAACAGTGTAGCACTTGGTGAAGTAGAATTGAGTGAGCGCTCTGCAGCCTTAGTCATGCACTTTACAGCTCTATACATAGTATAGAATATCACACTATGACAAAAATAAATTTAGATTCTTTACTTATATTTTAATTTTGTTTAGAAAAATCAAGTGAATTATCAAAAGAAGTGAAAATAATAAAATAGAATCTAGTAAGTAATTTATAGTGATTTTTTAGTCTCTTTAAAAAAAAGAGTTAATCCTAAGAAAATTACAATTTTTTATAAGTTTTTTTTCTATAAAACAAGTGTCTGTCAAACAAATGAACGTTCTAATATATTGTTTTTTTAACCTAATTAAATCCTACATACCATACCTAAAATAACCAATCAAAAGCCATTTATTTTTTTTTTTAAAGTTTAACATTTTTCTTCTTGGTTTTTTTTTATAAAAGATAATAATTCATATCAAAATATTTTAAAGAATTTGATCACAATACCTTCTGCAGATTGACAACCTTGTGTGTAGTATGACTTTGTCTGTTATTCAGTAAAACCCTACAAAAACTAATTTGTGTGGGGGAGGGGGGTTATTAAATCCCTAGGACGTTCTTACTTCTTTCTTTTGACGTTGATTTGCAGACATTTTTGTCTTTGTTAATATCCAAAATATATAGATTTAAGATTTTCAAATTATCTTGAAGAACAAAATTTGTTCAGGCTAAGTGTGAATTTTTATAAATAGGTATCACATAAGCATTTCTTTACACCTCGTCTATATAGTATACAACCAATGATTGAGTAAGAGAGAGATTACGAGAGAGAGAGAAAATGAAAGAGTTGAAGTGAGGGAGAGGGTGGGAGGGAGATAATGAAGAAGTGAGTCATACCTAGGAACAGGAAAAAATTAAGACATCTCAAATATGAATATCATATTCTTTGTTTATTGACGGATTTCTAAATTTTTAATATTCTCAATTGTTCATTGGCAATCTTACATAAAAGGTTTTAATTTTTATTCAAAATTCTATATTTTTACTTTTTACGATGAAAAAATGTTAAAGCCGCAACTTATTAGTATTACTGGCTTGCTTAAAGCAAAAATTCAACCTGAAATTATTTTACGTAATGTTTGGCCATGCTTTTGGACATGGAACATTAATCCATGAAGGGGTTTTCTTCAAAGTATTATTTTCACCAATAAATGTGTAAGTAAAGATGTATAATCCAGACAACTATCCGCCCAAGTCGTGGAGATTCTTTTCGTCTGCTAGCAAATTAATTTTTTCTTCTGTAAGGACTCTGCTCTGTTTATATTAACGACGCTTTTAGCTTATTTCAAAGATCCAAAACTTAGTTGGAACAGGGTCCCCGCCCCGTGGGTAGAGTTACATATAGCTCGTGCGCCCTCTATTCCTTTATTTTATTTTTTACCTAACTCTGGTGCTTAACTTGTAATCAGACAAGTGCAGAGGATCTCTCAAAATTTGAAATGAAAGGATTTTCACTACAGGGGTGGAGGGGGCTGCTTATTGAATTAGTCACTAGTCCCCAAAGTTTGATAATAAAATTTTCTTATTCCGTGGCTTTAAAACTTTGAGGACTAATGATTTTGATTGGATGGTTCATTAAGTTCAGTGTCCTACGGTGTCCACCTCTAATTGTGTAATCTACAGAAAGGGTAATTTTGGGGATGCAATTGTACATCAATTTATCGACGATTGTCTTATTCCTTTAGAACCCTGGTTGTATTATGTAAGTTTTGGGGTAAGGAAGGCATATTCAGGGGATGGTCAGTGTTGTTTGGGTTAACTCCACCCCCCCCCCTTCCTTTCATGCACGCCCCTGGTCTGCATGGAACATTAATCCGTGAAGGAGTTGTGTTCGTGATCTTTGATTTTCTGTGAACTCACTCCATAGCTGATATAATAGCGGGGGAGGGATAAGTTTTCTCAAATAATACAAAGTAGAACTTTGCCTGTCCGCTTGTCTGTCTGTATATCTGTAGCCTAAGACCTTGCCAACCGCTGAACCGAATAAGAAGTGCATCACATTAAATATACATATTGGGCCTGTGGTGGTTTTAATCTAATTTTCCAGCGGGACTAGGACTCCCCCAACGAAAAAACTTCACCAACAACATCCTAACCTCAAATAAATTTCTTGTTTATACTTCAGATTTCCTTCCTCATACTCGCGGCACCCTTTTAAAAATTTCTAGTCTTAACAGTTTTGGACGCTTTTTGTGTGACTTTAATACAAGTTTCAATGCCTTTTTAGATCATTTATTTCTAAGAATATAATTCTTTTTCTAGGTGGTATAATAGTGATTGCAAAGTTTAAAGTGATTTCCATTTCATTTAATTTGTACCTCTTATCAACAAATTTTCATAACATTTTATCGCAATAGATGCACATTTCTTAAGTAATATGAAATTAAATAGGCTTGTTTTTTAGGGACTTACTTTTCTGTAAATCCACTTATTCTTTTACTATATAAAGACAGAAAGAGTTTTATTCAAAATATTACTATGGAAGTTCAAAACAAGAAAATATTAGAAATTAGAATTATAAAAAAAAGTAAAGAAGATAAATATGTACAATAGCCTTTCTGAATTAAAATTTGATTTGATTCATTTATAGAAAGTTTATTAGCTAGTTACATATATTACTTGAAAATAAGAAGTGAACAAAAGAACTTTAAAGAACATAAAATTTAGAATATGTTTTAGTCCAAATCAAACAGCAAGGATATTGCCTGAATTTTTGTCTGTGACTTTAGTTATCTAATCCTTATCTAGACATCGTATATGTCTGATAAAAAGTTGTATATCTCAACATTTTATATACATGTTAATGTTAGATTTGTAGACAAAAATTTGTCAGCTTCAATTATCAATTATTTTACTCAGAGAATTTTAATACTATGCATAGAGAGATCTCGAATGCCTTTGGGCCTATTTAGGAAAGTTTTTACTGCCCCCCCCCCCCCCCCTA
Organism: Acartia tonsa; assembly: GCF_053477335.1. Lineage (NCBI taxonomy): Eukaryota > Metazoa > Arthropoda > Copepoda > Calanoida > Acartiidae > Acartia > Acartia tonsa. Next base: position 31,142,560 of record NC_137262.1, on the reverse strand, counting down.
TAAAAAAGTATTTAATATATTTTGAATCTAGGAGCAAGGGAGGCATACCCTTTAAATCTAAGCCACTGAAAAATGTTGAAAAAATTTAATAAATAGGTAGTTTAATTTTTATGTTTTGCAATTGAAAGAGCACTTTTTAGATTTTTAGATACTCAAATTATTTCACAAATTTTCTGCCAATCTTTTTCTGTCTACTTTAATGAGATTTTTTACTAAGTTGTGAAATCAAGCGAATTAATTTTTAAAATAGAGTTTAACATGAACAATTTTAAACTTTGATGTATTAGATTAGATTAGATTAGATTTATTATTCTTGGGTGTACATACATAGAAAAAAAACAACAAAATAATAAATGAATTAAATGAATATTATATACATTTATATATACAGTCAAATTTTATTGATATGGTTAATTTATAAAAAAAATTTCTTCCCAAATGGCAGTTTCCTAAAAACTAGGAAGTATGCAGTAATGTGTATTCACACATTGTTTTCATACAGGCCATATAGATAAGACAAATAAATAGAAAAAAGATAATAAGCAATAAATAAAATCATATTGGAGAGGAAAGAATGATATTAGGAAGGATTGATTAGGGCATACAAGTCTCGCACCATTATTGCAATAATAGAAATTTTAAAAAAAACATTTCAACAAATAGATTTTGATTGATTTATCAGATTTCAAACAATATTGAAAAGAAATACAATTTTATCTACATTCTTGACATAATGGGTTGTTACACACTAAAGTTAAGCTTGATAACAAAGATTCTTTTAGATTTTTTATAAATTTTTTTCTTGATTGATTGTGGGTTAATAAATCATTATTACAATGGTTATTCCATAATTCTTGAAAATGATACTTAGGAAATCTTTCAATAGATTTAAACTTCGGTTTTTTAACATCAAACATATTAGAGTTTCTAAGATTTCTGGTATGTAATTGATTACGGCGAAGCCATGTACCTTGAAAGGAACTTGGTAGCTTACTGTTTATAAAATCATACATAAATAATAATTTCAAATAATTAGCTGATTCATGTAAAGGAAGGACATTCATTTTTTTAAATAAAGGCATTGTGTGTGAGATGTGTTTCTTACTAAAAACAATTCTTATTGCCTTTTTTTGCATTTTAATTAATGGTTCCATAGTAGATTTAAGACCACAACTCCAGGCAGGTAAACAGTAAAGTAAATGACTATTTATAAGTGAGTGAAAAAGCATTTTTTTGCTATCTAAATTCAGTATATGTTTAGCTCTATTTATAAGAAATAAGGAACTAGAAATCTTTTTACGTAAATGTTCTACATGATATTTAAAATTTAAAGAAGGATCTATAAATACACCTAGGAATTTAATTGCAGGAATATTGCTACTTGAATTGACATAATTTAAAATTTTTATTTTCTCAGGATCAAACTCATTTTCATTGTTAAAGTTTAGCTTAATATTAAGAGCATTCCAATCAATAGTATTTTCATTTTTATTAAATATCATGATTTTAGTTTTATCAGGATTTAAGCTCATTTGATTACTCCTAAACCAATCGGATATCTTTTTAAGTTCATTGTTTAATTTCAGTTTAATCTCTGTAAAGTTTTTACCAGAAATTAAAAAAATTACTGTCATCAGCAAATAATAGGGTAAATAAATCAGTACAGTTTTTAAGATCATTTATGTAGATTAAAAATAGAATTGGTCCTAAAATAGAGCCCTGTGGGACACCTCTATCTATGTTCAGCTTTCTTGAGTCAGTATTGTTTACATGTACAAATTGCTGTCTATTACTTAAATAATTTTTAAACCATTCAAGTTCAACGCCATTAATGCCAATTTTTGACAACTTTTTAATTAAAATAGAGTGTGGAATTGTATCAAAACATTTTGCAAGATCACAGAAGACTCCAATTACAGTTTTATTATCGTTTTTTGCTTCAGCTATATAATTTAAGAGGTGTGTCACAGGGTGTATTGTAGACTTTTTTGATTGAAATCCATACTGATGTTCAAAAATGATATTATTTCTAATCAAATAGCACGACAGTTGTTGATAAATGACTTTTTCTAAAACTTTTGAGAAAATAGCTAATAAACTTATTGGCCTATAATTTGATGGATCAGCTTTTTCATTAGAATTATTCCCTTTTAACAGAGTACAATGGAGTTTTTTTTTGACGGGAATGGTATACACAATACACATATACCCTATTTGTAGAGTAACTACACTATATAAAATGAAAATAAATTGTTACAAAAAGTAAGGATGACTAAAGTTTTAGTATATTGTACTTGACACTAGTTGATGTATACCTATTATTATTGTTCATTTTTATATACTTTGGGTGGATCAAATAATTGTAGTAGGCAACATCCCTATTATAGCTAGTGAACCACTTATACCCCCTTTCCCACTATTGTAATCAATCGAAACTACTAGTAAATTCATTCTATTTGCAGGTTTTAAAAGATACTTGTTTTTAGTACTATACCTGTTGTTTAGGTTTGGGTTTGGATGTTTTGAATTCTAGAGATTATAGCAAGAATTATAGACAGCTTTCCTCAGATATTAAAAATCATAAGATGAAAGCCAGTTTTCTTAGACCAAGGGGCCTAAAGCCCGGGATAAAGTAAAATGGTTTTAATCTTAAGATTTTTATTTAGTTTATAACGATGCTATACATGAATTTTCATTATCGCTCAGGACCAGTTCTTATTCACCGGATATTAATCGGTTTCGAATCGATACTGATGAAAGTTTTGCATAATCTTACCTAAAGTCTTACAAATGTTCATAATCTCCTACTTTATAAACTAAAGGCATTGGCTACAAATTTAAAATTATGTCTAAATTTTGCAATATTAATGGAACATACACTGAATCATAAAAGGGACACCTCCCAACTCCTGAACTGTTTTTGCTAAGTGTTTTTAAAGAGTCTTTTTCCTTTTCAATCAACCCATGGTGGTTTGTTTTGTTAGAGCTGTCAAACATGATTTGTTTTCAGGCTTCTTTCAAAGGCAAGCACTTTTATAATTTTAAAATGCTATAAAAATTGTCCTTGCCATTTTTAGTAGTTAAGATACTCTTTAATTTTAAATGTTTGTCCGTACGTCAGTATGAAACGATAAGGATCATTTCTCAGCTGCAATTCAAGAAAGACTTCTGGTTTTCACTTATGTAAAGGTTCTCTATTTCAATCAGCTTCCATTATATAATTTACTTGTTCCGTTGGACTGTCAATCATGCAACAACAGATCAATACATACATGTATTGATTCTTTTTTTTTATGACAATCAATATTTGATATATTACTTTGTTCGTTTGTCCATCCAAAAAAATAAACTTTCTTTGCATTTATGGATGTTGTCATTCTTGATGAAGTTTTGTTTTTTATTTCGTGTAGAGAGGACTTTAAATGATAATTATTTTTTGTAAAATATCTAAGGAATGAAACAATTCGTGAAGTTAAAAGAATTTTAATAGTGAACGCCTAGTCAGAGCAAAATGGATGTGTTACCAGCTTTTCATATTTTCTAATAAAGTGAAACCTGCAGCGAGCTGAAATAACTAAGATAGGGGGTATCCACCTCTTTGCCTCATCCCCTTTCCGTCTACTGGATGAACGAAAGGCCAACAAGTAACGTCCATGTTAGCAACCTATATTGACGACAATTTTTCCCTTGTTATAATATCCACGTATATTCTACATCCATTGGCAGAGGAAATAATGGGTTATTTGTCCAGCGGAAATGAAATCAATAAATCACTTGATGTTCTTCATTTAGACACAGAGAAAGTTTTAATTTACTTAAATCTACAATTGATTGAAGTTTAATGATTTTTCTAATTTACTCTATAGTAAAGACTTTTTAATTTAGTTTATTTGCTGAAGTAAAGGTTCTTATATTTTCATATTTGAGTTCATGTCGCTTAAAAGACATCTTATATCTTCCTATGTTTACTATTAATATTGATATTTATGTTAAAAGCTTTTTCAGCATAGCTTTAAAACCTATAAACACCGCTGGCTCAGAACCGGTTCTCAGCTAAACTGAAATCATTACAGACAATTTTCCACAAATATTAAAATAAAAATCATAAAATTGATACCAGATTTTTTAGCCCGGCCCGGCGGCCCCTCGGGGCTAACAAAATTGGTTTTAAACTTATAATATTTTATTTCAATATCCGCGGAAAGTTGTCTATTAGACGATGCAATAAATAACTATTCTGACATAAAGGCCTGTACGTCAATTTTTACGGCTTTTGAAAATTTATGCAGGAAAACTGCCCTACATATTTAGAAGTAACTTACTTTGTTTGATAATTTTGACGCCATAGCAGATCTGATTTTATTAAAAATCCAGATTCTGATGAGTTTTACTAAAAAAATTGGATTATAGTTTGTTTATCTGAGAGCTAAGCTTTCATGGATGTTTTCACTCCTGTTTAACCTTTATATCTTAATTTAGATTTATTTATGATGCATTTTTAGCCAACTTTAACTATGGTAATTAACTTTCAATTCTGTTGTTGGTGTGCCTTCCCCTTCGCATATGTATCAAATCATTAGAACCGCATATTATTACATTACAAGACACATTGGCCCTTCATTTTTCAATTATTTGCTATTTTGTCTGGCTGTTTAAAAGCGAAGCTACCTTATAATTCACTCTTTCTGTCCGCCTGTAAGTCAATCAGTCCTTAACGCTATTTGGAAAATGCGATTTTGAAGATAGGCAGCTAAAAGTTTTAGTGAAAATTTCCATGACATATAAGCATCTAATCTATTCATTTTTTGTCCGTCTGCCTGTCAGTCTAGCTTTAAATGACAAATGTTTTGTGTTTTTTTTATAGTTTTTTCATATTCTCTCTTTTTTTGTGTGTGTTAGGAGAACTGAACATCTGCGCCATAACTCACTTTGTCCGTTTGACCATTTCATGATTTTTTGTACTTCACTTCTTATAGTTGTTGTCATCCTTGTTTTTAATAGGAGATGTTATGCAAATGTAATAACATGCGGAAATGGATTCACACCTCTTTTTTTTCAATCTTTTCAACTGACAACCTTCTCTAAATTTAATCACTATCTCTAATTAGATATTTTTATCATAAGGACAGGAATATGGCACATAATAAAAAGAATATTTGCCTTCATTTTTTGGTCATCATAAATTATTAGTCTTAGGACAAAATGTATTTTTTCTGTATCATTTTAAAAGATGATCTTGTTAGGGACAAAATATTTTTTTTTAATTCCATGTCCTAGTATTTTTATACATTATATTCAAAAGATGATAATAAGGATGGACACGGATAAGAGTAGATAAAAAGTAGGTAAAAAAGAATCAATCTATTGAGAAATTTACAATGGGTTATTGGATTACTTGAAAAAAATTTATAGATACGAAATTAAATAATTTTTAAAATAAATTATTGATTTTAAAATACTTTGATCTGTTCCTGATTAAAATATCTAATTATAACTTCCTTAGTATACAATACATTGTATATAGATAAAGATATATAGAAATACAAGAATAATTATGCCCATAGCTTGCGCACCAATATCAATCTATAGATTTGTTGAATTTAAAAACAATTAAACAGATTTTGTGTATGTGTAAAATTATTGTGTAAATATAGGATTCTGTTTAAGGACATACTTATATTTTTAGAACTTGAATATAGATATCCTTCGCTTAAAATATTGTACCATGTTGTCCTATAAATCATTGTTCAAAAATCAAATAAATAAAATAATGATATCATACAAAAATGTTGTAAAAACAGTTTTAAATGTATGTGTGGACTTTCTTGTAACGATTATATAGTTACTACTCTTTCTTAATCACTCTAATAGTTACAGGAAGCATAAATCAAAGTTTGAAATCGATAGAACAAGTCTAACCTGCCTAAATTTTGACGTACGTAAACAGTGGCATTTCTGTTAGTGGACATTATATATTTTTATTGACTATAACATATTTATGAGAGGACAAATACTAGTTATAGAGTAGCGCCATTTTACTCATAATTAGAAAGAGGAATTCATTACTTGAAAATAAAGAGCGCATTGTTAAGCAATATATGATGAAACATTAGGGACAGGAGTAAAGGAATAGATATAATTTTACTTTTACAAGTTATTATTTTTATCTATTTAAATAAAAAAAATCTGCTTACATGTAGAAAACAAAACTTGATTTATTAAAAATACACGCCAAATAAATTTTTTTGCTGTTTAGTATTAATCCTACCCTTAAAAAAAGATTTACGTTTTACAGATGAAATCAATATTCGCTACTTGTGGATATAATTACTACGCTACTTTTATTTCGTTACCTAGCACAATAATTGCCCATGCTAAATTTGTTTGATTCACTAAAAGTGGCGATTAATAATAAAGATTTTTTTTTCGTTGGAATATATTTCGTTATGAAGCAGCAGTAGTTACTGATCTCTATGTGTTATGGTTGAGATAGATTTATAAATGTTAAAAGTGTACAATATTCATTGAACCCATATAACTTTTCCTTTTTCTCCAATGGGACGGGCCTATTCCTCACCAAAAAGCCATTTCCTAAACATTAAAATTTGCAGTTATAAAACTATCATTTGGGGTTTTTGTGAATTGTTTTTTGGTTAGAAATAATTTACCATCTTCTGTCATTGATTTATAAGGTCTTTTACTACTATACTTATATGTACATATATTTCACATAATGTTTTATATAAAAGTTTATATTTAGGTGTAGAAGCGAAGCTACTTTATAACTAGGATATAATCTTAAGGGATAAGACAATGGACGATGAATTGGTTAACATCCCTTATGATGATAAACGATATCATCCCTTCTGTAGAATAGATTCTTAGTTAAAAAGTAAGGAGCTAACAAATTCAAAGTAGTTGTACCCTAAGATTTTGAGCCAACGAATAAGATAAAACTTTGGGTACCATCGTAAGTTACACTCTAATGTCTCCTCCCTCTCTAGTTATTACATATCGGTGCTCTCACTCAAAGTGCCCTCTTGAGTTCTCCCTGCTTTAACCTTAATGTGAAATAAATTGAAAATGGCTAGCCCTGAAGGATTAGGGCACGAAATACCTTTATAATATAGGTAAAGATACAGCTTTACTGTTTTCAAAAGTTTTCTGTTCAGCATAACAGACAAAATAATTTCCCAACCTCCTCCCTTATTTTTTTCCCTTTATCATTATTCTATAGTTTTACAATTTTTCTATCCGCAAACAACTGACTGTAAATGAACTAAAAACAGTTTAAAGATAAGTATCACCCTAAAAAATAAGTGACATTGAAATGATCAATTATTAACAAAATTTAATGTGATATAAATCAATATCTCCGTTTCTGAGATATTTTCATAGAGAAAAATGCATGCGTCAAAAAAACAAGATAGAAAGATTATTTGCACCCCTAAAAATACAAATGCTTATTTGCATTTAAAATGCTCTTATTATCAAAATCTAAAATTGTGCATATCGAATTAAATTTACTCACACATTTAGCAAAATTGTCTTACAATACAACTCAATAATAATAAAATTAAAAGCGTAGTTACTCTAAAAAAATTTATATTGTATATTGTATATTGCTATAGCAACACATATACAACCTTTTTTTGCTTGATTGTAGCCACACTGACACACACATGAAAACCTTTACAAGATTATAAATGAAACTAGACCACACCCAAAGCAAGATAATCAAAACCTTTGATTTGATGCATACACTAGAGTTTAATAGAACAATCATACCTTTATTTGTTATTAACAGACAACCAATCATATGATTTGAGATTTTTTAAAAAGGTACCAATTTCATCCTAAAACAATTTTAAATTACGAAATATTTGTTGGAAATCAGATTAAAAATTATACATTTATTTTTTAAAAATTTCATCGAAATGCAGGATTCTAAATACAGCATTAAAGGTTGAATTGAAGAGTTGCTTCGCCTATAGCATCATAATCATCCAAGGAATCTGCTTTGAAATAGAAGTATGTCTTATAAAATATTATCATTTCAAAATCAACCTATTAGTGATTAAAGTTATAATGCTGATAGCATCCATAGTATACCTTTTTGTTGCAAGAATCGTTAATTGAGGTGTTTAATGAATAAACGATTCTTACTTGCCTATAAATATAGAAAAGTACAAAAGATTATTCTAACGTTTAATTGTCCTATTTTCAGATAATAGTTGGGTTAAAAAGGGCGTTTTATGATCTTTTTTAGCAAACCCTTATTATTTCTTGAGAGTTTAATTCTTTGAAAAGTCAGATCAGTTTACAGTTTATTCAATGAAAGAAAACAGAGAGTATTTATATCGAAAACACCTGATTTTTATTTGGGTTATCTTTTTTTTGTTATCCTTATGGAAAAGTAACAGGATGTGGGTCTGTCTTTCTGTCTGTCCTTCTTTCGCCCCTAGGAAAAAATTACTCCAGACATTTATTTTCTTTATCTTTTTCAAATTTTCTTCTGTGATCTTCTGTGCTTTAAGATCTCAGAAACAACTAGACCCATAGATCCTTAAAACCTTTTAGGAGTGGTAGTACATACCTCTATATTAGTACCTATATTAGCTAAGCAGATTTTAATCTATATTGCAAGGGAGTAGGTTCACCCCTAGGAGACACTATCCCTAAAAAAAGTTTTTTCTTCTGCATGTGTTTCCTTTAAAAGAAATATTAACTCCCATTAAGTTAAAGCTTGGTTAGGGACTAGTAAATGGATGAAACAACATCTATAATATTAATGTTTTTAAAACCCAGTTATAAATGGATAGATTTATGAAAGAAATTATATTATTTTGATCTTATTTATGCATTTCTCACTTAGGGGAAGTATTAAATAATGTAATTCCTGTCACCCTGTAATTTCTAATAATAAAGTGAAAGGGGATATGCTTTGTCTAATTTCTTTCTTTTCCTTATTTTCTTCAGAGAAACAATACTTATAATTAATAAAGGATGAAGTATTTCAGTAATATTAATTGGGAAATGAAATTCACAGAATAATGGTTCTCCTCTTGAATTGGGAGTTGGACAAAGGCAATGATATTGTTTTTCTTTTTATTCAAATGCTTCAAGCCTCAGATTTGATCAGAGTGGTTTTATTTTAAATTTACAAATGTTGTGTTCATTTCGTTGTTTCCATACTCATTATATCCATTGCCGGGTGTGGAAAATAATCCCTCATTATTCAACATGTTAAATATCTTTTCAAAATTGCATGATTTCTAAACTCTGTAAAGTACCTTAATCGCCTTTCTTAAATTCTTGTTTTTATTTTCTTTTTGGCTGCATTACCGATTAATTTACACTGGATTAGAACCGGTTCTCAACCATACTGTAGTTCATCGTATTACCGACAATTTTCTACGAATATTAAAATAAATCATAACATTAATAGCAGTTTTGTTAGCCTAGGCATTCGGCCCCTGGAGACTAATAAACCTGGTTTAAATCTTATAATTTTTCTTTTTAATATCCGCGAAAAGCTGTTTATAATACGATGCGATAAATAAACTATCCTTAACATACATTTTATTTAATATATTTGAATTGAATCAAATCGCTGTCCTTACTCTTAATCATATCTATTGCCTATACCTTTATTTTATTTAATGAAAATTTATGAAATACAGTATCTATACTACAGTTAAAATTTGACTATACCCAACAATTTTCTAATATATAAAGAGTCCAAAGTGCGGAACTGTATACTACTATAACCTTGACATCATTTCCCGTTGTTGCCTAATTCTTAGTTGGCAAAAATATGCAAATTATTTTACATTATTTGGAAAGATTTTAAACTAGCTGCAATTACAAACTATTAAATGGCTTATTATCCTAGATTTTAACCCCTTTGAATACCTCAGGTATACAGGGATAGGACAACAAACAATATTTTAACCTTCTACTAACATCCTTTTATGTAGGATTGTAAATTTACACATAAGCTTATTTTTATTAGGCGAAAGGATTAACTGTTATGTTTCTCTCCAACCCTTTGAATTGAAAGAGTTACTGTAGTCAGGGAAAGAGGGATATTACAACAGAAGATGAAACAAAACCGTAACATTTTGACTCAATAAAGTTATATTGAAATGAAATTGTAAGTTGTCAGTACTTTGTATGTCTTTGGGTTTAGATAAATTGTAAAATAACATTTTAAAACTTTCTAGTAATTATTTAGAGCTGAAAGAAAACAGTAAGGGCAATTTTTGAAAAGCATTGACTTTATTTGAAAGTTATCTAACTTCTTAATTAGTTTTGTTGATTTTACAAGAAAAAGACAAAAAGAAACAAATTTAGCAACTTTTTTATCTAACTAAATTGTGTAGGGGTGTTAAGTTGCGGGATATTTGAAATTCTTTTCTAGGCAAAGTATGTTCTATAGGGCTTAGAGTTCTTTCTTTGAGTTTTAAATACAAAAAGTCAATTTCTGATAGTTGCATTTTATATCATTTAAGGTCTTGCAGTGGCGTTCACTGGTTTTTGCCAGAAGGTATGTTGCTTAATTGTACGAAAAAAGGGGCGGAACTTTACAAATTTTCATTAAAAGGTAGGATGTTGACAATCCCCTTCGACTCCTTGCGCACGTTTATGGTTTTATGTTTATCTTGTTTTATAAAAAGTTTCGCTTCTATTGGATACACAATCGTCTCTGTGTTTTTAACAATAAATAAGGACAGACTGTTTTTAAAAAAAAAACTTTGTCAAAAGTATTTGTTAGTAATAGATTTTCTCTGAATCTGAAAAAAATACAACAACATAAAACATTAAAAAATAAAAAAGAATTATGAAAAAATCTCAAATACATGCTGAAAAGTCAAATGTAAAAATAGACATGCAACTCGTTGTATTTAAAATACATTTAACTTAATTTCAGATTATTCTGACAGCTAAAAAATATTTTTTCCCCTAGAAAATGCGAATAAGGCCATTTTTTCAGTGCATGGGGTGAGAGGCAAGGACATTCCACAACTTCCCTTAATTTGACAATGGACCACGATAATTCCCCCCCCCCCACAAACACAATTTTTTGGCAAATAATGATTTATGGATGCTTTCAAGGGGAACCACCCCTTTTTAAAAATAATTTAAGAATAAGATCGTAAATAATTTTCAATTTATTTTCATATAGTGGGTTGGGTGGGGACTCCGGTTTTTTTTAAGTTTGTTAGGATTGAACATTGAGGAAAGAGTAAAAAATATTAATTATATTAGAGCCAAAAACATTTAATGAAAACTCAGTTTCATTTCCACTAAACAGCTTTGATGTTCTCAATCACGCAGAGGGGGGGGGGTTGCAAAAATTAACCATGTAAAAATAAAGGAAAATGGCAAGTTTTATTTGTGTAATTCAGCTGGCGAAATTGCATTAATTATGGGGGATATCAACTTTAATTTTACATTGTTTTTGGAATGTTGGAAAATATAATGGGGGGGGGGGGGGTATATATTCAAAGGATAAGGGCATGAATATAAAAAAAAAGAACTACATACAAAAGAACCAAAAGAGCATTGGTTTTATCTTGGGGGATTTTGTATTCACTGTTAAAGCATCTTTGTTAAAATTACTTTTATTTTTTTTCATAAAAATAGTTATTTTTAAATAAGATACAAACAAGCAATAATATTATATTAACAGTTAAAATTTTTTAAGTTGTGTTGCAATTTACCTATCCGTTTTCGAGACTTTAATAGACATAGTTTTACGCTGGTATATTAGATCATACGCTTTTTAACATTAAATGATCTTTAGAAAGTGATAATTTATCATTTAATCACATTGAACACATTATTATTTATTCATTTATCGTAGCAGGGCAGGTTATTAAGCGTGATTATACAGGGAGGGTGAGGACATTGGGCTGTTGTAAATTGATTCATTATTACTTGGATCTTACACCAGGTTATCATGTACTCTAAAATCTCATCCTACTCCTTTACCCTCCCCTTACTACTGAATATATGAATTGACCAATTTATGATGTCCATGTTAGCAACCTATATTGACGACAATTTTCCCCTGTTTATGCAAAAATAATATATTTGCAGGAATTAAATACTTTCGCGGACGTGGTGTAGTTCCTCAATTTATGTCTAATCATATTTATCATATAAATGATTGCTAAATTCTTGTCCTTAAAGGACACTATATTTTTATTTACTTTATAAAAGGAATGATGACATTGTATGCTTTTAAGAATGTTTAAATTGTCCTTTTGATTTGAAACTAAAACAAGTTTAAGAGAAAGATTTGTCTGTTTACTGTGAAAATGCCAGTAATGACTTATCGTCAAAAGAATCATTGTTAAGACTAAATAGATTAAAAGGAAGAGACAAAATAATTTTTTATTCAAATTTAAAAAGTTGGACGTTCCTTCCAAATGCAAAATGTTGAGGCCGTTTGAGTTATAAAACATTTTTTTTGCAAATAATATTTAAAGTAATAAAGTATGATGATTTTGCTAAAGTTTTTAATGTTTTGCTGTAAACATTTTTTATCAGTATTTATGTCATATTTTCATAACATTTATATCCTGTTAGAGCGTCGCTTCTCTAAATCAACGACATGTCTGTAAGTCATATTACGTCAACAGCAATTGGGTTAATTAAATCCTCTAGTTTCATATTACCATACTGAATTTATCATTACTTGGATCTTACACCAGAATATCATGTACTATAATATAGTAAAACTTGTAGCTGGCTACAATAACGATCCACCCCTTTACCCTATCCACTCCCCTCCTTCAGATTGAACGAATTGACAAATAAGGGATGTCCATGTTAGCAACCTAAATTGACGACAATTTTTCCCCTCTCATAATATCCACGTATATGCTATATCCAATTAGAACACCAATAGGGGTCTGAACCTAATATCCAACGAATTATTTGTGATCTTGTGACTTCAAGACATCAAAAACAGTGCAAAAGACCTCTAAATATGAGTTCTTGACTGGCATGATAAAATCTTGGGGTAAAATTTATACTGCAATGCAAAAAAAATCCGTCAAATCTATGAACTGAGTCTAAAAAAATTCTTTACATCCTAATTTTATACACGCAAACTTATCAACTTGAATTTCAGTGTCGTGGCTTAGAAATGTTGTTCAGAGGCGTGCGAGAGATAGAAAAAAAAACACAATGGCCATTATTATATTACATTCTAGTTTTAATTTTTAACTTTCCTATTTGATTATCCATTTAAATCTTAATGAAAAATCATTACTAGCGGCTACGCCCCTCTAGGTGCGATTGAGGGTGGGGGGGGGGGGGGGGGGAATAAGTCGAACACCCCCCAATTTCAATTTAAGTTGAAAAAGGAAAAGTAAAAAATCGAGAAATTACATTGTACAGAAGAACCATTTCGGTTTAGCGGTTAACATTATCCTTCAGTACAGACAGATAGACACACACATAGACATTATGTTACTCTACATAAGAATACACCTCTAACATTTTTGTTTTGCTTCGTGCACCCTCATGGCAAAGACCTGTGCACGCGCCTTTGAGGTTTTGACATTTTTGGCTTCAACTTCAAAACTAAAATCACCATAAAGATTTGATATCAAAATAGGAAGCTTCATTTCTGCATTTTTTTGGCATTATCTTTAATGTTAAGTTTAAAGGCAGCTGCTCTATTACTAGAATATTTTCAAATGTATTGTAGGTCCTTCTATTACTAAAAGAATTCAAAAGGAATAAACTCTCTTTGCAGTCTACAACCTCTTCTCTGTCTACACTACATAGTTTTTGAGGTATAGTCCCTTTAGTGGCAAGGCCCCTTAAGGGACGTTTCTTCGTATTTTTACAGTAGCTTTTCTCCTATTTCTAGCCCCTGCGGAAGCTCTAACCATGCGTGTCTAACCCTGCCGGGAAATTACCTAACTCAATATTACCTAACCTAACCCAAAATAACCTATAAGGGAGCGGATATTGGGCTGTTTATTACACTAGTCCCCGAAGTTTTATAATAAAGATTTTTAATTCGTTGCTTCAACAACTTGGGGGCTTTTGTAGAATTTTAATTTGTTGGTTAATTAAGTTGAGTGTCCAATCGTTTCAACCACTTGTAATTTAGTGTATCATCTTATTTGATGTAGATCAATTTGTCGGACATTGTCTTATCCCTTTAGATCCCTGGAATTTTCTTATTTTTGTTACTGTATAACATTGTAATCTTTTAAGCAGCTTTAAGCTGCTGCGCTACTTATTGACAAAAATGTCTTTATAAAAATCATTGAAAAGATTATTTCCCTTTCTTTTTCCTATTTGCTACAGTTGCTATTTTTTCTGTAGAATTGCAAAAAAAGAGTACAATTGATTTTTCCTGCATAAATGTATATGCAAAAAATGTCTGAAATGCCAAGTGGGGTTTTTTTTAAAAGCGAAGCTTTTCTATAACTAGAGTCGGTCCGTCCGTCCGTCCGTCACGGATAGCTTTTTTCGTTAATTTAGACATGTTAGAATTGTCCTATCAATTTCAAATTTTGCATGGTGATTCCTTTAGTAGATAGGTACGATTTAGAAAGCGTAGCAACTCTATAATCATTACCAAAATGTCCGTACGTCCATTTTAAACATGTTGATTTTTTTACTTTTTTAAATAGCTTTTTTCGTTAATTTAGGCATGTTAGAATTGTCCTATCGATTTCACATTTTGCATGGTGATTCCTGTAATAGTTAGGTACGAGTTAGAAAGCGTAGCAACTCTATAATCATTACCAGAATGTCCGTACGTCCATTTTAAACATGTTGATTTTTTTACATTTTTAACAACAAATTTGTATGTGACCTAATTATCCGATTGGTCTGATATTTGGTATACTGATTCCTGGGACAACAAAGTAAAATATTATAAGCGAACCAACTCTATAATCAAGTCCTAAAAATGTAAGTATGTCCATAATCATTATCCTGTATCAAGCAGTTTTTTAACAAATTTACTTACAATTTTGCTTTGACCATTATACATTCGCATTCTGATTATTCAGTTCTGACATTATACAAGTGTTAATGTTCGTTTGTCCTACCGTTTCAGAGCTTCGCTTTTATGGATGTTGTCATCCTTGTTTTTACATAATGTGTATTGACAAATACGTTGATATTTAACTAAACTAGATTCCTTATCAATATTTGTCCACCTTTGTATTGGACTTTGTCAGATTAATGGATATAGAATATAGGTGGATATTATGACAGTGGAAAAATTTTAGTCTATTAAGGTTGCTAACATAGACATCACTTATTCGTCAGTTCATTCATTCATTATGAATGAAGGGAATTTTGGGGTCGTTTTATTAGCCAGTTTTTATTTATGATTTGCTTTATTAGAGTACATGATGATCTGGTATAAAATCCAAGAAAAAATAAATTCATTGTCAGATTATTATGACTGTTTTTTATTAAAGCGAGGATAGCAACATCCATATGTAGTAGAGTTTATTTATTTTTAAAAGAATTCTAGAACAAACAAAGTTAGAGATAACTAACTATCTTTAATGGCAGCCGAGAAAATCATTTTTCACTACGATAAAATTAAACAAGTTTTTTTTATGAAATAAAAATAATGAAAAAATAAAATATTCAGGGGCGTCCAAGCTTTTTTATTTGGTGGGGGGTAAAATTTTTTTAAGGGGGGGGGTAAAATAGCGCGCGAAGCGCGCCGCAAATTTCCCCCCCCCCCCAAATTTTTTACCCCGGGGGTAAAATTTGCTTGGGGAGGTAATTACCCCCCCTGAACTCTGTTGGCAGGGGTAAATTTAGTTTACCCCCCCAAAATTTACCCCCGGTAAAATTTTTTTTGGGGGGGGGTAATTTGATAATATATTAATATTTAGTAGTAAAAAATTTTTTTGTTAAGGATTTTTTATTTTGGGGGGGGGTATTCCCCCCCCCCTAAAATTGTTTAAGGGGGTAAATACCCCCTGCTAAATGGTCTACGGCACCCTTAAGGTAGGGGTAAACTTTAAGTGGGAGTGGTAAAATGAAAAAAATGTTGGGGTTGCCTACGGCACCCATTAATTCGTTTGGGGGGGGGGGGGGGGTAATCACCCCTTTACCCCCTCACCCCCTTGGACGTCTATGAAAATATCATTTATCTGCTTACTTTTCACAAGTCATAAAAGGTTAATTATTGAGTAATATTTTCAAAAAAGATGAAAATGTAATTTTTATTGATTCAAAACCACAATTGTAAAGATATTTTCCATTTGGATAAACATTTAACATAGACAGACTTTTTATATTCATTAACAGCGCTGCAACTGTAAAATCATCTTTAAGTTCGTCTGTACGTCCGTCACAAAAAGATTTAATACCTGCCTCATTGTAAGACATTTTTGTGTATTTTTACATATTTAACGAGTTTGTTTATAGTTCGAGGCTAACAGCTCCCTTTTGGCTTATTTTTTTTTTATAAAAAATTAACTAATAAACTGTAAAATTCAATGGACATTTTGTAAAAAAAAATCGGAGCCATTTATGAACATATTATTCCTTGTTATACTTATTTTTAAAACATTTTGTACATTCCAAAGTAGATTTTTGCAAAATATTTTTTTCTTGGAATTATAAACATATAATCTTATTTTATTATTGACTAGCGGCTACGCCCCTAGAAGCCTCTAGGGGCACTTATGTCGACCTCATTCCATTTTAAATTTGAATGTCAAAAGAGTAAAAATAATTTAAAACCTTCCCAGGACCTATAAGAAGCTTCACTGTAAAGGAGAACAATTTCGGTTCAGCGGTTAGCGAGATCCTTCGAGACAAACAAAAAACGCTTACTACTTTATATATTAGGATAATGCTGAATTGTTCTTTTCATAATTCTAAATTTGGACATGTTGTATTTGAATACATGCTCATTATTTCAATAACAAACCATCAAAACATTATTTTTATCTATTCAGAAGGTCACAAAGCATTTGCAAAAAAGTGTAAGGATAAATGGATAGTTATCTATACTAGGGGCTACACCCCTAGCATCTATGGGCTCTCTATTTGCAGTAAGGCTGTAAAAATAGCCTAAACTAATCCAAGGACCTAAATCAGAAAACAAAATAGCCTCAAACCGTCACAAGATCTATGTCATGATGCCTATCTAAAATAAAGAACCCAATCGGTTCAGTAGTTATTGAAACCTTACTACTTTATAAAATGAGATAGTTTGATCCTTGATTGGAGAATTTTTGGAGTGCAGATACTGTATAAGTAGGGTCTATCCGTATGTATCTACTTAGCTCCACTGATGATGCAATTTTGTAATTTAGAATTTTCTATATATAATTAAGCTAGTTATTTATATAAAGAGTGAAAAATATCTTTTATGTTGATTACTTTTAAGACTTCATATGCAATTTAAATTTTCATAAACACTTCAAACTAAATATTTGACTTATTTACCTATCTATTTTTTTCTTGGTAATAAAATACATTGAAGTTAAAGATTAGCCATGGGTTATCTCGTACTAGAAGTGTCCTTATATAAAAGAATTATTAGCAAATTACAATAAATGTATAATTGATGTATGATCCAGACAACTACCTGTCCAAGTGATGAAGACCCTTTTCGTCTCCTAGCAAATTGTTTTCTTTCCTTTTGTAAGGAATCGGCTGTTTTTATATTTCCGACGCTATTGGCTGATATTCAAAGACCCAATTGTAAGTCGGCAAAGGGTTCCCATCCCGGAGGCAGAGTTACATATAGCTTGAGTCTCATCTATTATTTTATTTTAATGGACAATGTTACATTTTTGCGGGAACTCGTCTAAACTTAGCTTTGATCAAACAAGTTCAAAAAGTCAAGTTTAAAATCAGATTGATATCTTGGAAAATTGAAAACGGGGGGTTCTGGGATCATCAAGTCAATCTTCAGGCGGGTTTTAGTTTTTTTCCTCACAATTTCACAGTAAATTTAAAGCTCATAATAATGTTTTCTGTTGTGTGTTTTTGTTGCGATAGACAGTTTTAGAAACCACCTCATCTTTTTCTGTAATCTGTGTTACTGTATCATTCATTACAGGATAAATGGATGGTATGGATGTAAAATATTTGTGGATATCATGACAGGGGAAAATTTGACTTCAATTTAGGTTGCTAATATGGAACTCAGTTATTGTTCATTGTTTTATCTATATACTAGAGTTGGCTCGATATAATTATCTCCCTATTGGCTAGTTTTCTATGTGCATATCTATTTCTCAATAAATCTATTTTCCTAAACCCGGCATTACTATCTAAAAGAAAGTAAATATTTAATAATTTAAATGATTTTAAAAAGATTTTTAAATTATATTTTTTTCTTTACATTACCATCACCAAAGGGTTAATAATGATGATTACAATTTTAGTTTAATATTTGAACACACAAAATGTCGCCACAATCGAATTCTTTTAAAACAGAGTTTTCTTAAATTTATTATATTATAAGTTAAAATTTTCTTTTTTATTATTAGAAATTAAATACATCAATATAAGGTAAATAGCAACATGAAATTAAAAAAAGGAATTTATTTTTAATAACGTAAAATAATGGGTCTTATCGTTCTGGGCAATGAGAGTTTATTATGGATTATTGGAGCACTATGAGTTTTAAACAAATATTCCTTGGAAAATTTGAGCTCGTTTATAGACATTTATTTTCTATACAGATCTGACATGGATCTTGAAGCAATTAAGCAGGCCGTTTTGTACATGTTAAAAATTGGAAGATTTCATTAAATAAAAGTTATCGCAAATATACTTAGTAAATGAGGGGAGAGGATTGGGTAAAGGGAATGGATGGGGGTATCACTATTTTAGCCCACTCCGAGTTTTACTTTATAAGAGAACTTGAAAATCTGGTGTGAGATCCAAGTAATAATATATCCTTTATGGATAGTAAAGATTAAATTAAAGAACCTACTTAACAGTCATGCATTCTCAAAATAATGCATGAACATTAAAGTAAAACAGTAGAGGGGGAATGGGTTAAATAACTGTATTTCCCAACCCCGTTGACCTTGTGCCGACTTTTAATTGAGTCTTCAAATATCAGCAAATAGCATCGGAAATATTAACACAGCCAAGTCGCTACAAAAGAGCATAAAGCAATTTGCTAGCATACATGAAAGGTCCTCGACATTGAATCCAGGTCGTTGCTTAGTTTATATATTTATACTTATACATTTATTGCATGAAAGATGGAATTAAATATATAAAAAATTAGAAAAAATGCACTTTGATGGTCTTTAACAAAATAAGTTCAATACTTAATCAAAATTTTATATGTTATGTTTTCTACTCTAGCAAAAAGATCACTAGTTGCTTCACACCTAGCCTAAAAGGGAGTGTGAAGATATCAGAAAAAATAGCCTAAAACTATCCTAAGACATTTATTGAGCTTATTAGTTGTAGATAAATATAAATTGTATATAAATTGTTTTCTTGTTTCAATAAGATGTAATCTCTTAGAATAATGTGCAAGTGAAATGTCATGCCCTTTTAATTTTGAACCCTTGTGCTAGATATTAATTTAATTGTCAGTTTCCTCCCCCTTCTTATTAGTACCGCAGCTTCTCTATAATCCATCCTATATTCTTATAGAATCAGACAGTTTTATCTAATAAAATATATGTATATCAAACACAAAATGGATCATGAAAAGAAAACTAAGAGTTTCGTCGTATTTTATTTATTTTATCAGTAGCTTTTGATTGGTTATTTTAGGTTAGGTTAGGTAACTGTTAATGGTTGCCCCAAAGGATTAGGAAATAGGCTCCACAGGGTTAGAGCCCCATCCTCCCCCGCAGGGACTAGAAATAGGAGAAAAGCTTCTGTGCAAATTTGACGAAACCCGCTACTTCGTTTTCTTCCATGATTCAATATTTTTCTCTTTGTATATTACTATACTTTTTCAACTGAAATACAGTTACTATATTATTCCAGCGCTACTAATGGATATAATTGTTCTTGTTCTAAAGAAAGCAAAAAGAAAAAGAGTTATTTGGCAATTAAAGTCTTAACCTCTTTATTTCACTATACAACTTTCATTGGAAAGTAACTGTAAGTTAGTTTATTAGAAACAAGGACAATCTATATTACAAAGTAGCTTGATGTCTGTCCGTCCGTCCGAAGATTAATCTCTCTTTAACCACTGAACCGAGTGGATTCTACTCTTCAGGGAATATATCTATTGGTCCTGTGGTGGTTTTAAGCTATTTTATTGGGGGGTGGGACACAACCCCCCCCCCAAAAAAAAAAAAATCCCCCCTCCCAATTTTTAAAAAAATATTTGAAATTATTGGTGACAGCTCCAGTAGTACTTGATTTTTTTAAAATTACATCTTGGGGTAAAAGACTATAAATTATGCAGATATAAATTTTTTAGTTAAGGCTAGTTGGACAATAATTTGGAAGGAATTTTCAATTATAAACGAAAAATGACGTATTCTTTAAATTAATCAACAAACTATGTTTTTTTTCTAAATCGGTAAATAAGTTGCGACTAAAAAAAGATAATTTGTCCTAAAATATAAGATTATATTTTGCATAATCAATGCATTAGATCTTTAAAAATCCAGAGGTATTTATATAGGGGGTTGTCAACACCCACGTATAAAAGAAATTAAGAAAGAATTATGGTAGCATAAACCTAATTATTTTACTGCTTTTTACTTTGTTATTTTCATGTTTATTATCCAATTATGCTTCATAACTTTTATGCCAGGTTTATAGACAGACTAATGAAATAATTATGAAATCATAAAAAGATGGTTTCTAACTTTTTAGGAACTCAAAAGTCACAATTGTAACCTATACCAGAACTAGGTTAATAGTGTAATGTTTTCAGGTATGATTTTTTTTCTAGAACCCTGAAATCTTCAAAAAATGAATGCAGACATTAACTTGGGTGAAAATTTAAAAATCTTACATTAGACCAAGTTGTTAGAGACTTAACAGTGCATTAAAATTACTTCTTTTAAAATAGTTAATTATGAGTTCTCTGTCTGTCAGACTTTTGGTTATTGCCTAATAATTAAACTTTAAAAATTGTCTAACAAATTTATTCTACGCTAGCATTGAGAACCATTACTTTTACTTTGATTTTTATATTATCATTAATTATACTTATTTAGGTTAAGTCCAGTTAGGGTCCCTGCATTTCAATGTCATACTGGATGATTTCTACACTTTTGGGGGGTTGTATTGTTAAATAAAAAGGCCCTGTTTAAAAAGGTTTGGATTTGATTTTTATTAGGTAATTTAGGTATGCGAAAAATCTTACAATGGATTGGTCTACTGCATGAAGTTTATTATAATTGAAATTGCGGATGTAGAATTTGCAATTTTAAACAGGAAACATTCAATAACCATGGGCGACAATAGAGCAAAGAAAAGAAGCAATAGAGTTAACTTAGATTTATTTATACGGTTATTGACTTTGCTGTAATTTTTTTGGCTCGAATACTTATTTTTGAAGCAGCTAGTTTTTTATTTTTGATTGATCTTTTCAAATGTTATAGTTCTAAAAATAGCTCTATATTAGTGTTTTTTTTTATTTTTTTGGATTTTTAAGAGACTAAAAGTAATTCTAAGCCATCGAAATTATCAGTATTTTATCTTTTTTCTTTAAATTTTATTATAAATTTTTTATATAGCACTATTAAAGGTTTCGTGATTTATATACTTTTTTCATAGATTAAACCTAATTTCAAAAATATTATATGTCATTTAGAAATCAAAATGAATATATTGATCTTTTAATAAATAGTATTCAGTCAATAAATGCATAAATTAATGAAAATTGTATCAAAATTAGCTTTAGAGTAGTATTTTTTCAAAAGTTATTCAATCTGCAAATACGACATTTTAAACGTTGTTACTCCCGTAATATCCCTTATTTCACCCCCACTCTCTTTCTACCCATCCCCATTATCCCTTAAAGCGCCCTTATTAGCCTTCTCTTTTTGGCGGGAGATGGAACTTCAAAGTTGCAGCTTCTCCCCATTCGGACCCGGGCTTTCGGTTAGAAAATAGAAATCAGCTGTTTAACCAAAATATTGAATTTTCTTCCCGCACACTCACACACACTGACTACACTATCACACGCACACACACACAGAGCATAGCACACTGTCACACACACACATAATTTAAATCATGCAGCGCTCTTACTTATATTATTATGCCTAAACTGAAACTTTGAAAGTTTTGGCGGTGTTTGTTTGTTTGTTGGCCCTCCCCCCTCCCTTGGGCTTATTTCAAGCCTTTTATATTTTGTGTTGTCATACGACTCTTGGGTTGGATATTGTTACTTTTTCTTAGTTAAAAAAGTGATTTTTTATATTTTGGGTGGATAAAAACTAAAAATCAGTCAGGTGTAAAAATAATAATTTATTATGTGATTCAACAATATAAAAGTACTCTATTGTTTTAAAAAATTTAAAAAAAGTGAAAATATGATATTACGTTTAATTTTTAATTAATAAAAAATTAAATTATGAATATATGATGATTTAAAACAAACCTTCTTATAATCAACTCACAAAGTTCACCAAACAAAATTGTTAATGATTTTAGATTTAATAAATTTTCCAATTGTAAATTTATAAACTATTCTAAGTATATTATTTGAAAATGAGTTTTTACTTAACATTTTCTTTGATTGACTCACCTATTAAATTAAATTTATGGGTAAAATGTTATAGATTGATTTTATTAAAGCCTATCTTCGACAATTTTTGTCTTGGCCCGGATATGGAAGAGCAAAAAGATTCTCGTTGAAATTCTAAGGTTTCTTTATGTTTTATTATGATTTAAGCTGTCCGGTCACATATCTTTAATTGCATCTTTTTTTGCAATTTCTGTACGTGTCAACGAACGTATATAACTAGCTACAATTGAAGATTATTAGATATTTTGTGGTACCTATTCGTTGTAGAGGTGAATTCGCTTTGGGGGGTAGAGATACCCTGTCCCAAAATAGTTTTAAACCTTCCTTAGACTTAGTTATATTATGACCTTTAATATAAAGGAGAACCTTATTGATGGTTAACGAGATCCTTAGATAAACACACAACAGATAGACATTCTTTTGCTTTTGTTCAGGAATAGAAATTTAGACAGTTCGATCCTAATCTGAACACAAATCGATTTCTGTTTCAATCGATTTCCAAGATCCAAAATGTCTCCCATTATTAACTTATGTACTTAGACAAAATTATAAGCTTTGTTATTTTCCATAGGACAATTACAAAACAGGATTTCAACTTTTGTACGTTTTATCCACATGAACCTAACTACCAGAAGTGAGTTAAATAAGGAAGTAATGCATCACATGATCAAGTTAGTGTTACAACGAACAACCCTTTGATTTTAAGACTTATTGCTTTTTATATCAAACTCAAAAATATTTTACATTTATTCCTAACATAATTAATTTAATTTCAGATAAAACACCTAAACATACTAGAATGGAGGAGGAGGTGGAGAAACGAAAATCCTCCATTGAGATAGAAATGGAGAAATATTTGGAGACAGAATTAGGAAAACTCGACATAACCAACGAAATCCCCTTGGACCTTACTGTGAAAAAGGTATTATATATTACCAGTGTGCCTACTCTGTAATAAACATTTACTTGTCTTAACCAAAACTATTTCATTTCTTGATCAATAATGTCATTCAAACAGCTTATTCCACGCTCCCTTAATTAGTTTAATAAAAGTAGGACAGCTGCCACATTAAACATAATTATTATAAAGATGTTAAAAAAAGCCCTAGAGATGCTAGTCGAATTTTTAAAGTAAGACATGAATCACGTTTTAAATCAATTATTACCCGATTTTTTACCTGTATCCTATAACTATAACACATTCTAAAGTAAACAAGATTAAAACAACAAACTTTAATCTTATTTTGAATGTTAATTTAATTCTAATTAAACTTTTTTTGTATATCTGAAATTCCAACGAATATTTGTAAGGAAGATAAGATCTTAAAATTTGAAAGTTAAGAAAAAGAATAGTTAAGCATTTTAATAGGTAGGTACTAATTTAGCAATGAGAAATCTAAAACATTACCTATAAATGTGATCGCAAATTGTATCTCTTAAAAGATTGTAATCGAATTTTAAGTTTAAATAAATCCAATATTGTAATAGTATATCCCGTCAAATGCCCTGAGATAATACATAATTAGATTGGGTATTTAAAAACTGTCATTGATTCACCTAATGGATAAAAAACCATGAAAAAAAATAAATAGAGATAAATAGCTGTCGTGTTAATTTCTTTAAAACACATCTACTTCTTTGGAAACTTGCATCTTTATTTTATTTATGTGTTTGTATTCTACAGATCTGCTTTGCTTTTTAGTGCCTCAGTTATGCCGGATATATAAGCAATGCAGCAATAATATTTATGGATCATGTTCATACATTATAGCTAAAATAATTGACTAGCTATAATACGTCTTTAGATCAAGATAGTATATGTAAAGAGGGTCTAAATGAAGAATTAAGTTAAACATGGAACCTACTGAAAATACACATAAATGCCAAAAGAGAAGTCACTAACTAGTATCCTAAAAAGAAGCTTTTAAAAAAGTTTTCTTAATGCAAATGTAATTTATGCATAAATCTACACGAAAGACTCTTAATTATTCTACATACATAACTGCTTAGGTAGTAATTCCCATTTTTCTTAATATTTAATTAAAAGGCAGACGAACATTTATCAGTTGTATAGTATCTGTGCTACTAAAAATTAAAAGCCTTTACCTATAGTTTATATTATAAAATATTACTAAACTTTTTTTTTATCAATTTAGGTATGTTTATTAAGAGATATAAGTTTTCCGGAATTGTAATGTAGGGAGTAGATTTGAAATCTGCATCAAATTTTAAGGATTTTTTATAAAATTCGTTTTTTGTATAATTCTTTATCTAAAAGCGGAAATACAAATTAAGTTAATTAATTTTGGCATCTGTGATTAGTGGATCTAAAAAATCTGCGCTCTGATTGGATGTCGTACATCATTCAACCAATTAGAGCGCAGGTAGTTTAAAATCCACCTATCCTATTGGTCAAAATTAATTAACTTAAAATGTATTTTCGCTTTTAGATAAAGAATTTTACAAAAAACGAATTTTATAAAAAATCCTTAAAATTTGATGCAGATTTCAAATCTACTCCCTACATTACAATTCCGGAAAACTTATATCTCTTAATGTTTATACGCTGCCAGTAAACACCATAATTTTAAAATATTGTGTGAATCTGCGTTGCTGTCTAGCTGTAATGCAGTAAAACTGTATATTGGCAATCGGTTTTATTATTGCCCCAAATACTTGACAACTATTGTATGATATGCAGTGATTGTTTATAATTAGACATGACGTAATTGATAAAATATTAATCTTACTAATATGATACGAATAAGATTAGCGGACTTAATTTTAATTTTTTTAATGTGACCTTACTAGATCTAGATATAAATCTTTTCCTTACCTATACTTTAACTTTTAAAGCTAAAATTAGAAATATTTCCTAATGGCGACCTTTAACTTTTTTTTTGAATTGTTAGCGAGCAAAAGTAATATTTTCTATTTGTTTTATTAATAAACTAAAAGTTTGTTTAAGGATTGGAGGGGTTAAAGTGGCCGAAGGGGGTAAATTTGCGGCCAAGAGCTAATTTATTTTGGTATAGATGAAAGTTTGTCCAATATAGCTTTGCTAAACCAAGTAGAGTGGTGTTCATTTAAAATGGCGTTTATAATTATATATTATTGGAGATTTACAGTTTATAGCTTAAAACTTGCCTTTGATGTTCTATGATTAAAAGTCCTATAATAGCTATGTTTATGTGTTTTGCCTCCTTTTAATGGGCCAAGGTATTAAAGTTTTCTGAAATAAAATTAGATTTATCTATTATCTTTAGTATGACAAGGTGTGATCTTTTCTTTAACCAACGGGCGCATTTCTTTACGCCATTGGCATTGGATATTTCTTTATCAATACACATAGACAACTACGTTATTACATACATTTTTTTTTGGGTGGGGGGGGGGGTAGGGCATTTTTCTAGAACAATTTTTCTTGGGATGGTTGCAATACCCTTCCCTAAAAATAGTTACAAACCTTCCAAGGACTCTGAGAAGCTTCCTTGTAAAGGAGAACTATATCGGTTCAGTAGTTAGCCAAATCCTTAGGTACACACACACACACAGATCCTGTTACTTTATTTTAAGGATGGAAATATTGTCTTCATTGTTAAAACATTTGAATCAAGTATAGCCAACTGAAATCTCAGCAACGATACTGCTTTCATGTGTTTGGGTTTGATGTATTGGTTAATTCTTTTCATTATATGTTTCAATCAGGGGGGGAGGAGACATTGGGCTGTTATACTAGTCCCCAAAGTTTTATATTAACGTTTTCTTAATTGTTAGCTTGATTAATAACTTCGGGGACTTTTATTGATTTTGATTGGTTGGTTCATTAATCAACCATTGTCTTATCCCTTTAGATCCCTGCCTTTTAATAGATTTCTCTATATAAAGGGCCATGTCAGAAAAAGGAATTTTGAGAAAATTATGAATTTTAAAAAGAAAAGACGAAAACTTTATTTAACAACAAATAACTTCTGTAAAACTGTAGGTATTTGACTTTTAAATCTCCATCTTGACGTTTGCTAACTATGTACCTATTGCTGTTACATAATATAACTTTATAAAAAACTTTCAATTTCATGGAAGCATGCCAGTTTTAATATCTATAAGTTAAATGTAGCATAATTTGCATTTCTATACACTATATGTATATTATTTATGAATACATTTTATTTGCCTACTTTTCTCTCTCAATCTTATTCTCTATGCCATAAATGGTGTTCTCACAAAATATATAGTTTGTATTTTAGCAAGATGACTACTTAATTATCAGGAAGGTATATTTAACATTATATTTTATTAAAATAGCTATATTGCCTTCTGTTGTTTTAATAAAAAATGATACTTTTTAGTAAACTAGCGGCTGCGCAACTAACATCATATGTAGGGGATCTATTCAAAAAGGTAGGGCTAGGGGTAGATAAATAGCCTAAAACCATCCAAAACCCTATATATAAAAGAAAATTACCCTAAGCCATCCCAGGACCTATTTTTAGGTTTAGTAGTTATTGAAATCTTAAGCTTAAAAAAACTTTTCTGCTTTATGTAACAGGATTGGAAGACAGTTGTTATATTTTAGCAGAAATATCTGTTGTTGGCCTATCCCCTCTAAATTTTTGTATGGAAATATGAAAATTTTTGTTTAAGAAATCTTAGAACAATAGATAGATAGCTAATATTTACTGTTTCGCATGCATACCGCCATATTCCCGGCTCTTTTACTCTGCATACATAATTTTCTTGTGTCGGAGTGGAGAGGGGCTGTTGTAGTCTTTCTTTACATCTCTCAGAGTGTGCCTTGCACTGCTTTGTGTATTCAATATTGTATTTATGTCACTGTGGTCTAGAATTGAATCAAGACAAAAGTAAGTGCCGAGCCCTGGGACTTATGTATGGTGAAAATAGACATAAAACCATGATTATTCCAGGTAAAACCAAAATTTTTCAGCGGGGGCTTTTTGAGAAAATTAGATTTGAAAATTTCAAGTTCAATTTTCACCCCCTAGGAGTTGCCGCATATTCACGACAAGAAAAGCAAATATTATTTATTTTAAATTTTGAACAACTTTGCTTGTTTAAAGTTCTTCATCAAACCACTCCTGAAGGGAGTTAATAAATGGCCATTTTTATCACTTGCTTTGCAAAGGTCTTGAAAATTCAGCCTAAAATAAATCATATATAGAGAGGTTTTGAGAAGGACTTATAAAAGCAAAGTTGTTCAAAATTTAAAATAAATAATATTTGCTTTACTTGTCATGATTATGCGGCAACTCCTAGGGGGTGAAAATTGAACTTTAAATTTTCAAATCTAATTTTCTCAAAAAGCCCCCGCTGAAATATTTTGGTTTTACCTGGAATAATCATGGTTTTATGTCTATTTTCACCATACATAAGTCCCAGGGCTCGGCACTTACTTTTGTCTTGATTCAATTCTAGCCCACAGTGATGTGTGTGTATCTTTTGGCTGTTGTTTATACAGAATAGCTTAATTGGTATTATTCTTTTATTTAAAAGATGTTTTTGCTTTTTATTACAGTAGATATTTAGTTATGTTTGAAGTAAGATTAAGAAAAAAAATAATATTCTTTAACTCATACCATGAAGTTTTTAAATGTGCCTAAGGGTGTGCTTTGACCTATATTGTTATATATTGTTTATATGTGACATCCTTTTTGTTAAATTGAGTTTATGTTCATCCATTATATAAATTAAATGAATGTCTGTCTATTTTTATCTTAAAATCTCTAACTTCTGCATGTAATGAGACGGTTCTCCTTTTCAGTGACGCTTCTTATAGGTCCAGTGAAGGTTTATAACTATTTTTAGACACATTACATTCACTCTCCAAAAAAAATAAAAAAATAAAGGGGAGGGACCTCTTAATCCCACTCCTTGACTCAAGTGCCATTAAAAGGCCTTAAATAAACATAATATTGATATATTATTTGCTATGTACATACGATTGGTCTGGTTTTAGTCAGTTTTGTCTGTATTTTATTGTACAATAGCATGCTATAATAGTAACAATATTGTAAGAACACACAATGGGCCGTTCTATCAGCCCCGGTGCATTTATAATATATTGAGATTTAGATTAGTCTGCAATACAAACAGGGATAGGACTTATAAAGAAAATTTAAAAGCTAAATTCTGTTTTTTACTGTTAAATACTAATCTTCAGGTAATCGTTATTAATAAAGACGAAAATACAATATATTCAATATAATAGACTGAGTTATTAAGATATTAACTCAAACATTTTTAATTTTCTGATGCTTTTTCTCTTCCAATGGCTGTCTAGTCAGCTATTTATTATTTATGATAAAAATATATTAAAGTTTGTTAATGTGTGAGAATTTTTTGGTTCTAGACATTTAGCAAATTAGTTTGGTTTATTTAGCGTGCAAAAATAATTTTTCCATAGGTATTATTTTATCAAAATGAAAAAGAAATAAAAAGCAAATTAATTCAAAATTTCGAAAGTATATAGTAGTATGTAGTAGGGATGGGAATCCGTCGAATTTTTAGGCCGGATTCGGATTCCGGATTCTGAAGGAATCCGTCCAAAAAAGTGACGGATTCTTGCGGATTCCGGATTCTTATTTTTGGCGGATTCCGGATTCGGATTCCGGATTCTAGCAGTATTTTAAAAGGCCGTCCGTCACAGAGGGATAGCTTTTTTCATTAATTTAACACTATGTTACTTGGTTGAAGCCTTGATTTGTTTAAAGTGTTAAAGTGTTAAACATTTACATAACATTAGTAATTATTAAAATTTGTTATGTACAAAAAAATTTAAGAGGGAGTTGTAAGAAAAAACTCAAGACGGTAATTTTAGCCTACCAATTTAGAATCCGGAATCCGCTATAAAAAACGGATTCCGGATCCGGATTCGGATTCCAAAATTAGCCGAAAATTGGGCGGATTCCGGATTCCGGATCCGGATTCCCATCACTAGTATGTAGTATATTTATATCTAAACTTTTCTAAACTTTTTGATTAGATTTTTATGCAATTCATGCTACTTAAAATCTTTAAAAGTTTCATATCTTTCTTTTTGGCAGTGTAGTAACTCTGCAACTTGGGATGTAAGTATGTTAACCAGACGTTCTGATGGCCCCTTGCTTTGGTTACACTGTCTCTATATAGCTTCTTTCTACTGGCAAACACCCTTGCAGCAGAGTTAGTGTACATACAGTGTTTTTATATGGTTTAAATCCTTGAAAGGTTGTTACTACTTTACTACTTTTATTCCGCATTTCTGCGCTACCCGAAGGGGGGTGGGGGGTTAAGATGACCCCCCACTTTTAAATTTAGTTTGAAAAGAAAAAGTAAATAATTGAGGGAGGGGTTCATTTTTTTGAGGGCTATTGCATTTGGGTGGTTGGTTTTATCCTCTCCCAAAATAGATATAAACCTTTCAGGACCTCTGAAAGGCAACCTGTAAAGGAAAACCATATCGGTTCAGTGGTTATTGAGATATTTCGGTACATACACACAGACAGACCTGTTACTTAAAAATATGATATTATAATAAACTTATTACTTTCATAACTTTGAAATAAAAGTAATGCAACAAAAAGATTTGTTGAAGATAGGTATTGTAATATAATACCATTATGCAAAGTGTGTCAAATAAACTTTAGGTAGGTACCTACAGAATAGCAATCTCAAACTTTCTGTTAGGAAAAATAAAATAAATAACTTTTGGCGTATAAGTAAAAGATTATTTACCCCTCCATACTCAGCAAATTACAATATGTTATGTTATGTTGATTTCCTAAAAAAAGGTCATTTCTTTATCAGGACGGGAGGGGACATTGATCTGTTTATTCCACTAGTCCCCAAAGTTTTGTATTAACGTTTTCTTAATCGTGGGCTCAACAGCTTAAGGGGTTGGTTGGTTCATTTAGATGATATTCCACTAATTTTAATCTACAAAAGGGATAATTTTGTGTATAATCATTGGGGACGTACATTAATTTATCGACCTTAGTCTTATCCCTTCAGACCCATGATTTTTATGCTGTAAAAAATTAATAGCTAGGAAGGATATAAGGTCGTTAATATATCTGATATGATTAGATATCTAATGTGTAAGTCTTCTATTGCTATAAAAAACTTGCAATTTATGCGAATGGAAAAAGTTTGAAGATATACCTATATTAGATGGATAGTAAAATCGTCTAGTGTAATATTTGCTCTAAACTTAGCAGATTTTATGTAAAGGTGTGAGTTTGTACGCTAGAGATAAAGTTCTTTTTATTGTACAATACATTTCAAATTATGAACAGTAGTATTTTTTCTGTATTTTTCAAACACTAGCGGCTACGTTCCTAGAGGACGCTCTAGGGGCACTTCAAAAGGGGGTGTAGTCGAATCCACAATTTCAATTTTAGTTTTAAAAAGAAAAGGAAAAAAAAATAGTATTTGGGGATTCATTTTTATCGAGGGGTGGTTACTCTTGGGAGATTGGTGGTACCCTCCCAAAAATAGTTTGTTATAAACCGTCCAAGGACTTTTGAAAATCTCTACTGTAAAGGAGAAACATATCGGATTGGCGGTTAGGGAGATAGACAACCAAACATGCAAATAGACTGCCATCGTGTTAATTTAAGGTTGAAAATAAGAGATTCAAGTTTAATTAAAACATAAATATGAAGGAAATGTCCCTGCCCTTTGTATGGTTTCATTATTAAGGGTGTTATTGTTGAAAAACACAATATTAGGTACTTTTTTGGTAAAACTCAACCTAACCTAATATTTTTTCAGACAAGTAACCCAGAGGTAACAGTAAATCCTCAACCACCAACATCAAACACCACAACAATACAAGCACCACAACAACCTGATCTCAATAAAGAATCCACAACAACGCCAGTATTCAACACAACATCACAACAGCAACAACATAATTCTCATTATGAAACTAAAGAGATTGATATTGATTCACAGGAATTGCTCATTATAACTATTCTTTTTCAAGAATAACGTTTATATTATGACAGGGCAAAAATGCCGCCAATTTAGGTTGCCATCATGGAACTATTTTACTTTCCAGTTCGTTCATCCAGTATGCGGGTATCGTTATTTTAGCCCGCTGCGAATTTCACTTTTATTAAAATAAAAATAATGAACATTAATTTTTTCAGTTGGACAGTTTAAAATCCACCGACAGTGCAAGATCTGACGAATTGGTATCAAATGATACCACAGAAAATCTAAACAAATCAGATAGTGATAATCCTAAGAAAGATACTACAACAGTTACTACTAGTGATAGCAACAGTGTTAAAATCATTGTAAACAGCAACGAAATGATCTCAGAAAACAGTACAGATACAGAAAAATCACATTCCAGCATCAGTGGCGAGAAGCCAGAAAAATGTGTGACAATTATTGAAAACGCTAGTGTCGCGGCTAAGCATAATCTGCATAATGTGGTGAAAATTAAGATTAATTCTGAAAGTTTTGACAGTGATAATGATAGGAAGATGGAGACGAACGAATCTGAACAAATCTCAGGCATTTTATCAATTAAAAACACAATGTAATGTAAACAAATTCCTTTAGTACATATTTTATTCTTATTCTTACTTTTACTTTACTGCAATTGATGTTATCCTCAATTTTAAACATTTTTTTGATAAAATGTTGTTTTTCCTACTCAAACCTTGATACCTATAGAATGGATATAGAATATACGGGAATATTATGATAGGGGAAAAATTTTCGTCAATCATGGACATATTGGTCAGTTCGTTCATCCAGTAGCAGGGGAGTGGATTGGGTAGTAGGGGTGGATTGGGAGAATCATTATTTTAACCAGCTACAAGTTTCACTTTATTAGAGTTCATAATAATCTATTGTTGAATTCAAGTAATAATAAAAGCCTAAAAATCAAAAACTTTTGGTAAAACTTTTATTGATAATAATACAAATCCAGGTACAGTGCAACCTCCAGGAGCCGAAAACAGTCCTCCAGAAAAAGGTCCTCCGAACCCTCCACTAAGTCTAAACTGCAGCATAACCCCCAAAAGAGCGGTTACTCCAAGCGGTAGTGGTATAGCAACCCCAGTAAGGTCTGGGACCCCGAGTAGGGGCATGGAAACCCCCCAAAGATCTGGAACTCCAAGTGGGGCGGGCAGTCCTAATTCTGTTCAGTTAACGCCTCCTGATCTTATTCCTGAAAACGCCAGGTTCATTTTTATCATACCTAATATGTTAGGCATCATTATGGGTTTAGTTACATATAAAGATATCAATAGAGTTTACATTTAGGCTTCATTTAATTTTTATTTTGTAATAGGTATTCATAGTAAAATTGCATACCTAAACTAACTTTTCATAGCATAAGAGTGTTACTTTTTAACAGACACAAAGCCAGCTCATAAATATTAAGAAATCACAAAGAAAAAAAGTAGTTTTTGTAGTATTTTATTTTTAGTTTTTTTATTGGATAAAAAAATATTGCCAAAAATACAGCAAAAAAACGAATTTGACAATAACCCACCCACTTTTTGTGACTATATTTTGCTAGTGGTAAAAGTGGCAGCACCCCTTATTATTTCATCTCTTAGATGAACAAAATAGATAATAGTTTTGTTTAAGGTACCTCTATTTTCATTTAAATAAGACACCTGTCATTTATCTATAGACAATTTGATGGATTTTAAAAAGTGTAATGCACATTTTTACTGAAATCCTATGATTGTATCTTGACCTCGTTCAATTAAGTCGACGCAACAATAATAATGATTTGAAGTTACTTGTCAAGAATAAATAAACACAAATAGAATAGGTAAAAGGATGACAACATGGATGAAAGGGAAGCACAGTTAATCCAATGGTCAGACAAACAAACATTTAAAGACTAAATTATAAAGATGCTTCGCTGACTATAATATAATTTCTACTAGTCAAGGAACAAAAATGCTAGGAATTATTATATCAAGTTTAAAATCGATAGGACAATTATAACATGCCTGAATTAAAAATTAGATGTATCCTATATGGACGGACGGACCATCCCTAAATGTAGAAAAGTTAAGCTGGTATTAATAAGTTCCCTTTCTAGCATAATAATACGCAGTAAGAAATATAACACAATAACCCAACAAAATGTAGAAGTATTAGAAATGCGTTTTCATTCAAAAGCAAAGAAAATCTTCTAATTTCCTTGCCTAAAAATATGGCCATATTTGTTTACTTATATATCTTGCATGAGGTTTCCTGTAACTATAAGGAATAATCTTGAATGCATCTCTATAATCCCTAACAGTAAGTCAGTACGTCGTCCATTTTGAACAATTTTTGGCTTTTTTGACACTGACACTTCATATTTGTCGAAGTGCGTTGCTTCGATTGTCTTGATATGTTGAGCTTCGCTTTTATGCAAGTTTTCAAGCTTGTTAGTTCTCATTAGATGTCCTCTAACTAATAAAATCTGATATTTATGTGTTAATTTTTTTGGCTGTTTCAAGTGCACGTTATAAATATGACTATAAATAGCGTCGCAACAATCCTTAGAAATGTAATTATGCTTGTCTGAATGTTCGGCCCATGCAATGCAGGGAAAAAATTCGAGGATTTATTTTTTTATATTTTTACTTTGTTTTTGTTTGCTGCACACACATACAGGGATAAGTATCCTAAAAAATATTTTAAAGGGCATAAGAGAAAGAAGTTAAAATAAACTTAAGAGAAATCCTATTAGTAGACAAATAGTCCAAAAAAGATTAGGTTTACTTTAAGTAGACAGTCACATATTGTATTTCTCAAAAGATATAAATAAGTCTACAGATTTTTTGTTCTCTTTTTAACACTCTGTTTATTCTGTGTTGACTAATGATATTTGTATTACTAATCTTTTCTATTATTTTTTCAGAATCCCTTTCTTCTATCTTATTGACATTGTACACTTTATTACCCAAAGTCTAGGAAGTAGTAGAAGTGTTATACCTAACTTATTGATAATTACTAGAAACTTTTTTTCTGGGCTAGTATTATTTGTGTTTATACCTTTGATAATTTTTTATGGGATTTCCGCATTAATCAAGTAAAAATTTCCATTGATGTAATTCACTTAATTAGTCCGTAACGCTAGTGGGGTAATATTATTTTCTCTGATGCTATTCAAGATTGCTGTTTTTTTGCTGAAGATTCTCTGTAACACTGAGCATTCAGTATGTAATTTACTTGGTCCTTAGGTATATCACTCATGATTTCGTGCTAATTTTATTCTTGATTTAAAATGCATCTGCTCTTTAAATCACCTTGTCCGTATTAACATCCATGATTTTTTGAACTTCGCTACTTATGGATATTTTCATCCGTGTTTATGCTACAAAAATAAAATATCTTATTTTTATCCTTATTGCCTATCTTTTATATTTATTTCATTTCTAAATTCTACAATTATCTACTTATCTGGTATAACATTTATTCAACTTTATCATGGTAAAATTCATATAACCTTTATGTATATCCGTTTGGTATCTAGATATCTTAACATATATTTTACATTATTTATCTCGCTACCTATCTATCTAACATTTTCTATTTGTAGAAGTGAACAGAAAGTATCTCCACCCTCCCGTATTCCGAGTAGAAAGAGTAGCCACGCATCCACAAGTATTAATGAAGATCTAAAGAAGCTTGAATCTAAACTGGAGAAGTTTATGCCAAAGGTCAGTATTTTCTAGTACCGTAGCTACTCTATGATTATATTTATCTGTATGTCCGTCAGCCAGTCCATAACGCAGAGATGGGTTCTTAAAAGATGCCGCGTTTTTTCGACAATTTTTTAGACATTGATTGATTGAACGAAGACGATGGGATTTCAACACAGAGTGTATACAACATAAGAATTCAAAATAATATAACTTAAATCCATTTTGCGCTGCATATTTATTAATGCATCTTTTTAGAGCTGTGTTAGACATTATACAAATGGCTAAAATAATAATTTAAAATTTTGAATTCTCAAGTTGAATACTCTGTTAAAATCGTACGGGGCATTGATCTTCGAGATGGAATAAGGTTTTTAACAGAATATACAAATTTAGAATTCAAAATTTTAAAATTATTATTTTCGCCATTTGTATAATGTCTAATACAGATCTAAAAGGATGCATTAATAAATATGCAGCGAAAATGGATTTAAGTTGTATTAGACATTATAGAAATGGCTAAAATACCTAATAATTTTAAAATTTTGGATTCTTATGTTGTAATACTCTGTGTATCGTCTTCGTTCAATCAAGCAATGTCTAAAAAATTGTCGAAAAAACGCGGCATCTTTTAAGAACCCATCTCTGTGAGAGAATGTGATTTTCTCAGCCCTTATCCATTGATAGATGACTGATTTTTTAAAGATTCCCTATACCTGAACATCCAGTAATTAATTTACTTTATCCGTCGCTTCGGTCTGTCAGTCATGCTACATGCTCTTTAAATCTCCTTGTCATTATTCCCAACTATGATTTTTTTGTGCTTCGCTTCTTAGGAAATTTAATGTTAAGAAGATAATTATATCCATTTGTACAAAGTTAGAAAACCAAGAACTAGAATATCCAATGGCAGTAACAATAATATTTTATTATTTAGGCTGGAAGTGATCTTGGAAGTGAGACATCAGAATTATCCGAGGGATCAAACAGAAGTGGTAGCAGGTTTGTAAATATTCATATTCAATACAAAGCTTCTAAAAATTGTCAGTCAGCATGCAGTGTAAATGTTAAATGCAATAAGGAGTGCAAAAAGCGTACAAAGCCCCGTCATAACTAAAGACTTTGAAAATTAGTTAACATGGTTGTTATTTCAGCAGCTTTGTAATAAAAAAGAATATTGGGAATGCCTATGTTTAGAAACAACCCGCGACCGTGGCTCAACACGTAGCGCATCTGCGCGTCGTCGGGAAGGTGATAGGTTCGAATCTCGGCCCGACACCGCGTCATAACTAAAGACGTTAAAAATGGTTCCCACTGCTACTATGTTAGATGCGCGACGTAAATAGTTAGAGTGGGGGGAATGCCTTGGCCCAAAACAGGCGCAACTCGCTACCATGCACAGTTGGGACTTCTCAGACAAAGGTCGTGCATCTCAGAGAGTTGGTTGTCTGATGGGTGAATGGACGCTTTACACCGCAATCATAAGTATTGTATGTATGTTTCAAGGTGCGTGGAGAGAGGTCTAGTTACCTAGTACCCGAAGCGACACCTAGCCCCCAAAAGTCTTAACTCTTATGTTCATAAACAGGCGCAAACAATTTCCAAGCAAAGTTAAGACTTTGGTGTCGTTTGAATTGTTAAATATGGGTGAAATAGCAACAAAATGGCTTTATGTTCAATTCTACTGGCCAATAATAGTCAAAATATTAAAAAAGTGAAGCTTTTCTTTTCATTATAAACAGGAAGTTTGTTAGTCTCATTTTTATACCACTTTTTTACCATTAATATTTAATCTCAATTTACGTTGTAAATCCTCAATCTTCAAACAGTACATAAAATAAAATTAGATTTGATGCTTCAAATCTCTTCCCTTCTTTCTATCTAAGAAGGAAAAGGCTATTGTAATGGGAAAATCTTATTTGGAACAAAAGATTATAATACTAAGACATAAAACGTAATAATGACAATATGTAAACAAAGGCAAATAATGCATCAAGGATTAATTGATGGAAAAAAACACTTGTTACAGAAAAAGTATCAATTTCCTGTATTTTTGTTTTATTTTCTTATTTTGCCCATTCTACCATCTCAATAATAAAAATGAAAACTTCATTCAAGGCCTTTTGGGCTGTGATCTTTAGATGCTGATAGATGTGTGCCTCTATTAAACCGATTCTGTACACTACATTTTTCCAAAATAAAAGCCTTCCAAAACACAAAGTTTTATAATTGCCTTTTCTTATTCGTTGGTTTAACAACTTTGGGGACTTTTAAGAATGTAATGATTGGTTCATTAAGTTGAGTGGTGAAACGTTTCAACCACTAATTGTAATTTACAGAAGGGGCTTACCCCATTAGATCTCTGGGGTTTCTGAGTGGGTACATTTCAAATGCAATGGATATTGTCATAATAATGATATTAAATATTCCCTTGTCATGCTTTTGCTTCAGATTTTTGTTGACATATGTAAGCTTAGGGCCAAGTTTTATAAAAAAAGAATATTCTATATAAGGAAAGAACATGTAGCGCAGTAATACATCTAGCAAACATTACTTTTTTATGAAAAAGAACCGAATACCTAAGATTTTTTTTGTGTGTTATCAATGATGTAAATATTGAAATGCTCTATTAATTCTAGGCAATTGAAATCCTCAAAATTCATATATGCAAATTTTCCTTAATCTGTAGTATAGTTAAACTTCTTAAAGGGCATTACATTAAATTAAGAGGGAATAATATTATTTTTTACCTAGAAAACTTATCTCCTTCCTTGTAAAAATATGAAAATATCGTTAACCTACATAGAAACATTTTTGTCAACTTTTTTCTGTCTTGTTTTGGTCAAACATGTCCTGTTTTTCTACATAATTTCAGGCAGGGAGGGGACATTGGGCTGTTTAATAGACTAGTCCCCAAAGTTTTATAATTAACAACTTTGGGGACTTTTATTGATTTTTGGTTGGTTGGTTTATTAAGTTGAGTGTCTAAGCGTTTCAACCACTAATGTAATCTACAGAAGGGGTAATATTGTGTATCATTATTTGGGAATGTACATTAATTTATCGACCATTTTCTTATCCCTGTGAATCTGTGACATTTTTTACAATCACTGTTTTGACTTGAAACATTTTTATTAAAGTGTTTGCTAAGTTAGATATTTAGTTAATTCCTATATATAAAAGTGAACCACCATTAGCCCCTCTTAATTAAAGAAAAGGTGTTTTCATATCCATAAAAATGAAGCTTTTCTACAATTATAATAGGTCTGTACGTTCTTTAAAGATTTAACTGGATTCCGAAATGTAAAGGAAACCAAGAAAAGTTGTTTACTTTAAAATAAAGGGGTTTGCTATGTGGAGTCGTCTTGCCTTAAAAAGGATTAAGCCGATGCTTTCAATATGCAAAATATGACCTAACATTTAAAGTTTAGACAAAACACAACTTATCTTAAACTACATCTACTAAATACATTTTTGAATGGAAAGCAAAAAATAAAGTTCTACTATCTTTGATAGCAAGAACACATGAAATGGTCAACAGAATTTAGGCTACCCATCACCCCAATGCAAAAAAGTTATATTTTGTGTGAAAGGCATTGGTACCTAAGGAATGTACGTAAATATTATGACAGGGGAAAATTGTCTTCAATTTTGGTTGCTCATGTAGACATTACTTATTGGTCAGTTCGTTCATTCAGTAGGAGGGCTACAAGTTTCATTTTATTTGAGTACATTATAAACTGATGTAAGATCCATTCATAAATCTATTGTGGAAAAAAACACATGCAAACAGAAATGGAATAATCAAAGAATACTAACACTGCCGGCTTGAAGGGTCTAATCGTTCGATATTATATATTTAGTAGTTTGAGAAGATTAAGCCGAAATTTTTTTTTCTTCTGTCAATAATTTAATTTTGCTTTTTTAAAGTTCATCCAATATTGGACAACGGCTCCACCACGGACAAACAGCAAGCACGAGAGCGAAAGCGTCGGAATTAAAACAACAACAGGGTAGTGTCTCCATGAACACAAGCATGACTAGTAGCTTCAGGTTAGAACATTTTTTTTATGTTATTGTTTTTCAATATTTTTATATTTTCCACTGGTGTATCCTTATATAAAACTAACACAATGTCTGTATGTGTGTAGTGTACTGAAGGATCTCACTAACTGCTGAACTGATATGATTATCCTTTACATTAAAGATTCTCCTATGTCCATGGAAAATATATAGCTACATTAGGGGAGGGTACCGTCACCCTCCCCAGAGTAATATTAGTTTATGACAATACATTTTTTGTTTTTTTTGTAGATTAAATAAAATAATACCTATCATTTGAAAATTATCCTCTTCCAAAACAATCAGAAAAAGAAAAAAATAATATAAAAGATGTTGGTGTTAAAGAAAATCTACTATTATAATTTCAGAGGAAGGTTGCCAGAAAGCCTGACTGGCAGTTTCAAAGCCAGAAAGTCAATGGCAGCCCCTGGCAATAATAGTAACACCAACACTATGACGTCATCGTCAAATACAGGGTCTAGTTCTAGTTCTAAGAGCAGCTCGCCTCCGGATAAAACAGGAATGTTTTAGTACCATATTAACTTCTATTTTGTACAGAACTTTCTTAGTTTTGTTTTTGTCAGTCGTGAATCTTTTTGGATCATGGAAAGAAAACGAAAAGTTATAACTTTCTATGTCATTAGTGCATACATAAGACTTTAATTCAAATGACATTAATTAACAATTAAAAACTAGCCGTCAGACATACGCCAGGAATCTTTTCCCCTACGCTAATAATAATCGTGTTAAAACTTTTTTACTGAACAGGGACTGCTTCTATGCTGAAAACTACTTTGAGAAAAATGTCAAGGTATGATTTATCACTATCAAGTAATTAGATGTCTACCGTTTGGTTTGTATGTCTTTTTTACCAAAATCTATACGTATGTAGACTGCGGTTGCGTTTATGCGAGTAAAATAAGCGATGGACAGTTTAGGTTACTAGTTTGTACGAAAAGGTTAAAACAGCTGATTGCGACAGCTGTTGCAAACATTAAAAGTTTTGTAATTTATGTTTGTTTCTGTCTATTGCAAAAATCACTTTATTTTATAGTTTATGTTCAATGACCTTGTTGTCTGAATCTACATTAGGATCATCTAGGATTTAAACTATTGCATGCTCGTAACAGTTAAACGTCAAGTCAAACATTTTATGTTTTTCTTTACTTACAGATGTTTTTTCTCTTTATTTTTATGCTTTATTATAATCATTCACTAATAAGCATTTTCTCAATACTATAATGAAATAAAACTTAGATTCTATTACTCAAAGATTTAAATAGTACGCAATATAAGGGATTTTCAAAGTTTTTCACATACACAAAAAAGTGAACAAAATTGCAGCATTAGTTATTAAAAAAGCTATAATTTAGGTACTTGAATTATATACTGAACTTGTCATTATATATTAATGGCAATGCTGTTATATAATATGGGGATTATAAATGTTTTAAATGTTTTCCATTAGCAATAAGTGAACTGCGTAATTGTCTTAAAATAAATTATATTAGGTAGTTTGAAATAATTTTAACTTGTAAAACAACAAGGACAAATATGTCCATGGCCATCAGTACCTAACAAAATTGTTAAAAGAAAAT
Organism: Acartia tonsa; assembly: GCF_053477335.1. Classification (NCBI taxonomy): domain Eukaryota; kingdom Metazoa; phylum Arthropoda; class Copepoda; order Calanoida; family Acartiidae; genus Acartia; species Acartia tonsa. The sequence continues at coordinate 31,101,518 of NC_137262.1, read as the reverse complement.
TTGATTTTAAGAAGGTTTTGTCAATAAATCACTGAAACTAAAAATTGTGATAGATACTTTTTATTGAAATTGAGCATTGTAAAGGCCATTAGTAATTTTTTTGAGTATTACCATTAAAGTTGGGTGTGACATTTTAGTCATATGCTCTTATTAAGTCAAACTGTTCTTAAGGTGACACCCAACTTTGTGGAAATAAAAAATTACCTACAACCTTTAGGATTTTGTGAAAATGCTGAAGTTATTAATATTTTGATAATATACGAGGTTGTACAGACTAACTGACATTACCAATTTACAGAGTAACTGCATTGCTAACAAATCTTTTATGCCTTATTTACATTCTTTTATGTCTATGTTTCTCGATTCATTTCAGATGAATTTACCCTTTAAGTTATGTTACTAACAAAGATAAATAACATCATTTGGCTTTGTACGGAATATTTGAGAAAAAATCGACCGAATGTGGCAGATTATTAGTTTAGCGGCTGCCGAACGCTAACTGCGGCTTTATTAAGAATTTTGTAATTAGAGTTTCCTCTTGGAAAACATTATAGCTGATGTATATTATAAATATAATGACTTGCTGCGGCCGCGGATTTTTAAAGATTTGGCGGCTTCATAGAAGTTTCCAATTCTTAAAGCTAAAGATGTTAAACTTATGTTATGCAATATTCTTTGAAAAGTTACATATTTGTAGAAATGAGTTTTCTAAAAAACTTAACTTTTCTTGTGAAGTGCAAGACTCGACAGAGATATGCCACCTAAAAATAAAACTACTTATTCTTCAATTATATCCCATTAAAGTATTCCTATTTTTTATAACAATATTTATAACAGAATACTTCTGCGGAAAACATACGATCTGTATTGGTACATAGGTATTAGGTAATGATTATTGTACCTATAGGTAGTGAAAAAAAATATTTTTTTGGGTCTCTATTCAATTTAGGTGCAATGTTAAATTTATAGATATAATGGAGGACAATGGACAATCTTTTTTTTATGAAAATACTTATGAAAAATATATTTCATGTTGTTTTCTTTTTTATCTTACTCCTTTCATAACTTTTATGTTAACTTTAGCAGATTTCAGTGAAATATTTTTAAAATCTTCACGTTAATACTTGTTTCCAAAGGTTAAAAACTGCAAACTTTCATCAACTAAGCATTTTTTTAAGAGCCTGACTTTTCCTTTGTAATGATATAATATTCCACTAGCGGTTACGCCCCTAGAGGCCTCTTGGAGGATTTGAGGAGAGAGTCGAATTTAATAATTAAATTTCTCATTTTAGATTTTAAAAGAAAAAGTAAAAAAAAATATTTTTTTTTGGGGGGGGGGGGATTTTTCATTTTATGGGGGGGTAGGGGGTGTCCAACCCCCCAAGAAAATAGTTATAAACCTTCCCGGGACCTATGAGAAGCTACCCTGTTAAGGAGGACCCGATCGGTTCAGCGGTTAACATTTTCTTAATCATTAACTATTTAATGACCTTAAATAATTTTTGATTGGTTCATTAAAATGAGAGTCCAAACGTTTCAAGTACATATTGTTATCTATAGAAGGGGGAATGTACATAAATTTATCGGCCATTGTTTTATCCATTTAGATCTTTAATTCCATAACCTTCTTTGTTTATTTTTGTCATGGATCTAAAGGGATAAGACAATGGCCGATAAATTGATGCACACTCCTAATCAAGACACACTTAGTTATGCCTTATGCAGATAAAAGTTAGTGTTTGAAACGTTTGAACAATCAACTTAATGAACCAACCAATCAGAATTCTATAAAAGTCCCCATATTTGTTAAGTCAACGAATAAGAAAAAAATTATCACAAGACTTAGGGGACTAGTGTAATAAACAGCCTATTCACAACGGTCTAAGGGTGGAAATTTGGCAAAAAAGTCATGATCAAATTTTCTTATTTTAACTTTATATTATTGATTTACATACCCCAGCGCATGCATAATGGACAAGGAAAATAAAAAATAACGTTTGGAACTAAGTTTATTTTTACTTCAAAGTTGGGTCAAATCAATATTTTTTGAAAGTCAAAAATCTACTTTTTATTTTCTACCTAGATATGAAAAATATTTTTTTTTTGCATAAATATCTATTAAAAACTAATTTCGTTCATATTTTTTACAAATATATACACCAAATCAATAAATAAAAACATTTTTATTATATATTTTACCTTATAAGTGTTAATTTTATGCTTTGAAAGTAAATTTATGAAATTATTTTCATCATTTTTTTACTGAAAAATTTAGCAAAAAAAAATAGTTTTCAACATTTTACTCCTAGTTGCGCTACCGACCCCATACCAAACCATATATGATTCTAAATTTTGAGAATATAATACAACTTTTAGTCAAGTTTCCAGAGTGGGGTCGGTAGCGCAACTTTAAAAATTTGTAATCTGAAAATTGCCTGTAAAACCTAAATTTGAAGGGGGGGGGGGGGAATTACAAATCATAACAGCAATCTTAATTTCTCTGTTATTCCATTACTATTAAAGATAATTGAGTAAAACTTTTTAAAATTAATCAGTAATTACTTGAGGAACAATAATTTTAAAAGAAAACCGCGACTTACCCGCAGTTCCCGCAAAAAAAGCCGCCGCCCGCAAATTTTAAAAAACTAATTTTTTAATTTTAGTGTTTAGGGAAGGTTTTTGCAACTCTTGTCCTTAGAAGGAGTGTGCAAAAATAAATTTTGTAGTAGCGTAGCTACTTTCTAATTCGCTAAGTCCGTCAGTCTGTATGAACTGATATGTAAACATCGTGAATTTCTTTGCTACTACTCAAGACGGTTGAAAGAAAATCTTTTTATGAACATTATCTGTCAACAACCATCTAGTGTAAAATTTATTTGGTCCGTCGGTCTGTTGTTAATTCTCTTACAGACATTAGATATCTATAGGGAAAATTTGATCTACTACGCAGTTTTATTTTGTAAGAAAGCTGATTTTTTTGTGGTGATTAACTCACCAACAAGCATCTACTCTTTAGTTCACTTGGTCCCCTCTGTCTGTAAAACTCTAAGAACATTAAGATTTCAAAGAGTAAATGGTTTTGTTTCTTCTGTCTTTTTTTGAAAGATACAAAGCATTTTTATGTTATGATTTAGCTGGCAAATACTGTTTTAGTCTATTACTTGGTCTAACGGTATTTCTTTACTGTTCTAAAATGAATTAAAGTTTGTTTGATATCAATTTTATGATGGTTATCTTATTTTTGGTTAGATAGGGGGGGGGGGGGGCATAGATACAAAAAAATATTTAGTTCAGTTATGAGAATTCTTTTTTCCTTTAAAACTCATTCTGATACTTTTAAAAACAAAATTAAAATTTTAACTTCTGGTTTGGTAGTAGAAAGAGGGGGGGGGGGGTGGCGGTGTTGGCCCCTGTAGGCCATTGAAGGACAGTACTAAATTTAAATAGGTACTTATAATAGTAGACTATACAGGTAGAAAAATACTTTACAAAAAAAAATTAATCAATATCTTTAATAGGAAGCTCGATTATTCAGTCTCAATATTCATTTTCTTTGAGTTTAAAAAGACCTAACCCCTCTTAAATAAATTATAAATATTAAAAAGCAGTTGTAAGTGGATAGAAAAAGGTGTATTATAATACTTTTATTCAGATAGATCACACTTTTCTATTGACTCCAAACAGCCATGGGGTAGCAAATAACACGGCGGAATTCGGCGGTAGACGGCGGTTTCGGCGGGAAATCCCTATTATTTATTAATAATCGTTTACCTAGGGTAGTAATTGAATCAGGGAAGAAACTTGGTTCAATTATCTTTAAAAATAACGTAGTAGTAACGAAAAGTATATTTTAAAAATCACCCCTTTTTGGCTACCCCCCAATCACATTCCTGTGCACGCACCTATACATGACCAACTTTAAAAAGTTGCCTAATGTAATATATTACTCATAACTTTTTATTTTAATGAATTCGGACTGGTAGAAGTGTAAATATTTAAATTTGATTAAAGCTATACCAAATTTCCACTAAACCCCTTAAATAGACCATAGTGCTATTGTCCCCTCTCTCTTCTGATTTTTGTCCAGGCTGTTAAATATTTATTCCCTGCTACCTATCAAATGTCCACTTTTAAGAAATCAATCTTTTCTAAAGCAACAACAATGTAGTTTCAAATTGTTTGCCCATTTTTCATTTTCACTTAAAATAAACTTTTAATTTCCAAGATTTTGTTTTTAATGGTCCCCCCCTCTCATATTTTTCTTGCTAGCAGATCAAATATACCAAATAAACAATCTGTTTGATTATTTATGCATCTTGTATTAAGGATTTTATTACATTTTGTCTCAATTATGATTATTTTTATATGACAAAAAGTGAATATAACACTGTATAGTTTTTCTATACCTGTAGTACTGTACTGTAGGAAAAGTAGACTATTCTCATGGATCTATGGGGATAAGACAATCGCCTTTTAATTAATGTACATCCCCAGTGATGAAACACAAAATTACCCCTTCAGTAAATTGCAATCAATAGTTAAAACGTTTAGACACACAACTTAATGAACCAACCAATCAAAATTTAATATTAGTCCCCAAAATTATTGAGCCACCTAATAAACATCTTAATGTGTCCCCTCCCTCCCTAACTATTCTAGAGTTCTTTTTTGTTAGTAAAAGAAGGGGGGGGGGGGGGTATTGAAATAGGTCTAAATCAACTCAGAAGAAGTTAACTTTCCCTTATGTGACATATTGTTGTTTATTAAATTCTTATTTGTTTTCTGTTTCCTCAACAATACATACTACAACAACAACAAGTGAGTAAACATAGGATGCTATGTGCGTCTTTAAATGTAAGTAGTTGGGTGTTTGTTTGTCTGTTAGCAAAAAAATATTCGACTGACTCTTTAAAGATCGTTAAAAATGGTTTGTTTTAATCTAGTTATTCATTATTATTGGATATATTATTACTTGGATCTGACACCAGATTTTCATGTATAAAGTTAAACATGCAGCGGTCTAAATCGCCCCCTTTACCCCATCCCCTCGTCCTCCCTTCCTACTGGATGAACGAACTGACTAATAAATAAGTTCAAAGTTTTAATAAAAATTAATCTATTCAATAATTATAAAATTTACTTATCTAATTGTTTCATTCCTCAGTTATTATTTGTAAAAGTAAGTTTTGTTATAAACTGATTTGTTTGGTCTAAAACTAAAAGGTCTGATACAAAATCCAACATGCTTAACATGCTGTGTATTTTTTATTTGTTTTTTTTTGTGTTTGTGTGTGTGTGTGTGGTTGTGTATTTGTGTGTGTTTGTGTGTGTGTGTGTGGTGTGTGCTTGTTCGTTTTTGTTTCCTAGCAAGTTTTGAAAGCAACAGGAGATTAGGGTTTCATTTTTGAGAATTTAAAAAAGTCAGGAAAAATTTATTTTTATTGGTAAATGCTTTTCTGTTAGATAAGCAATTTTCAGGATGCAAATTTTTTATTTATTGATCAGATTTAAATTTTCTTTTCACACATATTTAAAGTCCAAGCATAAAAAAAGCAAAATGAAAATTGTCCATTATATTTTAATGCTAGCTAGCTACTAAATTTAGACAATTTAACGAGCAACTGTATTCCAAATTTTACAGGAAGAATTTCACGTAATCTTTAAGATAATATAAATTCTCGTATTCATAAAAATCCGGTATATAGGATCCGGTTCTCATCCATACGAAAAAAACTATGTCTAGCGTCGTATTATATCCAGCTTTCTACGAATATAAAAATGTACAATCATAAGATTAAAACCAGTTTTTTTTTACCCGTGCCTTCGGCACCTCGGGGCTAAAAAACTGGTTTTAATCTTATAATTGTACATCTTATATCCGCTGAAAGCCGATTATAATACGATGCGAGAAATAACTATTCTATACACTTGAATATTAAACCTACTCGTTAATTTACTCTCACTGCATGTCTCCAATTTATAAATCGATTTATTATTATTGGATGTTACATAAGTTTTTCATATACTCTTGATAATAGTAATGCTCGCAGCTGGCTATGTAAAGATTCCTTCTATCCACCCCCTTTACCCCCTTTATCCTCCCCTCCTACTGGAGGAACTAACAGACCAATAAATGAGGTTCATAAAATGTCCAGTTTTCCCTTTTTTAGAAACAAATTGAAGGGAATTATATTTTACTTATTTGTGTTACCTATGTTTATTGTCATCCTTGTTTTTATAGATATAGATTTTGTGATATCTGATACGGTTAATCTTGTGTTTATGATATACATACATGTTGAATATGTTAATTTGAGATCAAAAGGAAATCTAAAAGATATATGAAATTAAGCATGAAAGATTAATTATTCTGATTCAGCTCAGTATACATATGTTTAGCATTTTACTATTGAGGATTAAATTTAGAAGATTTAAAAAGAATATACATGTAAAAGGTTGCGTGATTTTATTGAGACAGAAATTTAGACAAATTAGTCTTCACCTAATTCTTACATATGTGAAAAGGGAACTATTGGATAAGATAATGGCCGATAAATTGATGCACATTCGCATTGACTGCACTGTGGGCTAGAATTGAATCAAGACAAAAGTAAGTGCCGAGCCCTGGGACCTATGTATGGTGAAAATAGACATAAAACCATGATGATTCCAGGTAAAACCAAAATATTTCAGCGGGGTCTTTTTGTTTTATTTCAATTTTAAGTTCTGAAAAAAAAATGAAAAAAATATGAAAATCTTTAATAAAAAACAAACAAAAACTGTTTTTCAAAATTTTTTTTCACTAAAAGATACAAACAACTTATATACATACTATAAGCTTTAAAAAAATCAAAATTTTCAAATTTAGGACTGCCTTTCCAAGGTTAGAAGAAAAATCCTAACAACGAATTCTAACATATTTCTGATCAACATAGCAATAAAACGTCTTTTGCTAAATCTTTAACATCAAAATTAAATAGCACTTACTAAAGACTTTTTTTCATTTAAACTTATACTTTTTACATTATTTAACTTTTAAGATTGTGTTTTTTTTAAAGAAAGGTTGCGTGATTTTTTCCCTCATAATTAATTTATCTTAATATACTGCATTATAAGTGACTGACATTGTAGGCTGTGATGGCTTAGAAAACTCAATACCAGTTTTGTTAGCCCAGGCCATCGGCCCCTCGGGGCCTACAAAACTAGTTTTAATCTTATTATTTTTATTTTACTATCTGCTAAAAGCTGTCTATAATCCCATACAATAAATAACTATTAAACATACCAATTAAAGTGAAACAGGGATCTTAAGGGATAAGACAAAGGATGATAAATTGATTACTCCTTCTGTAGATTAATATTATTGGTTAAAAAGTTTGGACTTTGCATGTTTGAACCATCAAATCATTAATCAATTCATAAATTATCAATAAAACATACCAAGACTAATAGTATAAACCAAACAATCAAGATGAAAAATAAAGTTCCCAAAGTTTTTGAACCAATGAATGAGAAAATATTTATAAAGAACTTTGGGTACCAGCAAATTTTACATTTCAATGTCCCCTTGATCCATATTAAATCTACCATTTCATAAATTGAAGAATTTATTTATCAGTATAATTTAATTGTAAACAACAAAACAACAGGGAAGAAGGGGACATAAGAACTGTAAAGATTCTTAGAAATAGGAAAAGTTTTCTTTTGTGTGGACACTGCTAGTTTGAACCATCCAATTAAGATTTAATAAAAGACCAGTTAACTAATTAGATAACGTGTCTATAAAAACTTTTGGTACCAGTATAATTTATAGTCACATGCCATACTCGGCGAGGGTGAGGTAATAAAGAGTAGCTCACTTGTGACAGCGGGTCAAGGTATAATATACTTGAGCGTGGAGCTTAATAGCCCTAGTGGCTAAACAAAAGTGTTTCATCCTTCTTCATTACTACTTAGGTCCAAACACTAAGAAACAATGGCTACACAAACAAATAAACAGTCACATTTTTCCTCCCTTCTTGCCGATTTGCATGTATTTATCATGTATAAAATCAATTATTTATCATACATTGGAGGTAGGGGGCTTTGGACTGTTTATAACACTAGTCTAAAAAGTTCTATAATAATAATTTATTATTCGTTGGCTTATATTTTAGTAAAAATATTTTGTTTTGTTTATTCTAGGTTTTTTTAAAATGAAACTTATATGGAATGTGTCCCAGAAATAGAGAGGACAATTGACTGTTTAATAAACTAGTCTCTAAACTTTATAAAGACATTTCTTATTCTTTGACTTAACAACTATGGGTACTTTTGAATAGTTTTGTTTTTGTCTGTTTTCAGGGGAAATTTAATTTGTATAGCAGCTATTCAAGACAGACGGCTGCATTTTTTGTGAAAATTCCCTAAACAATTTACTTTGTATATCAGTCAAGGTCTATAAATATTAAAATTATAAAATACGCAAGAAAGGTTTCAGGATTTAAAGAAATTCTTTTTAAAACTGCTTGTCCATATTCCCATCTCATCCATGTTATTGATGTTGTCATCCTTGTTTCTTTCTTTCAGGGATCTTAAGGGATAAGACAAAGGACAGTAAAGTGATACATGTAGATTTCCACAAATTATGACAAGGAAACTAACCATTTCTTATGTAAAATTATTGTTTGATTATAAGTTTGTAAAATATTAGTTTGAAACCATTCCATTAATTTTAGTAAAAGTACACAATTTTTTTGAGCTAACGTGGGTACTGGTGTGATTTACATCCCAATGTCCCCTCCCTCTTATAATTAGCAAAATAAATTTTAAAACGGCATTCTGCTTTTCAAAACAGGATATTTAAATAATTTGTATGATAGAACAAAAGATCCTAAAACTCTAGACAAAAAGTAACAGGATGTCTTTCTGTCTATATATAAGTGTATGTTTAACGAAGGAGGGAGGGAGTGAACTTGACATAGAATTGTAAATCATATCCAAAGTTTTATAAACACATTTTCTTATCCTTTTGATAATTTATGAATTGATTAATGATTTGATGGTTCAAACATGCAAAGTCCAAACTTTTTAACCAATAATATTAATCTACAGAAGGAGTAATCAATTTATCATCCTTTGTCTTATCCCTTAAGATCCCTGTTTCACTTTAATTGGTATGTTTAATAGTTATTTATTGTATGGGATTATAGACAGCTTTTAGCAGATAGTAAAATAAAAATAAAAAGATTAAAACTAGTTTTGTAGGCCCCGAGGGGCCGATGGCCTGGGCTAACAAAACTGGTATTGAGTTTTCTAAGCCATCACAGCCTACAATGTCAGTCACTTATAATGCAGCATATTAAGATAAATTAATTATGAGGAAAAAAATCACGCAACCTTTCTTTTAAAAAAACACAATCTTAAAAGTTAAATAATGTAAAAAGTATAAGTTTAAATGAAAAAAAGTCTTTAGTAAGTGCTATTTAATTTTGATGTTAAAGATTTAGCAAAAGACGTTTTATTGCTATGTTGATCAGATATATGTTAGAATTCGTTGTTAGGATTTTTCTTCTAACCTTGGAAAGGCAGTCCTAAATTTGAAAATTTTGATTTTTTTAAAGCTTATAGTATGTATATAAGTTGTTTGTATCTTTTAGTGAAAAAAAATTTTGAAAAACAGTTTTTGTTTGTTTTTTATTAAAGATTTTCATATTTTTTTCATTTTTTTTTCAGAACTTAAAATTGAAATAAAACAAAAAGACCCCGCTGAAATATTTTGGTTTTACCTGGAATCATCATGGTTTTATGTCTATTTTCACCATACATAGGTCCCAGGGCTCGGCACTTACTTTTGTCTTGATTCAATTCTAGCCCACAGTGACTGGTTGAAACGTTTGTATACTCAACATAATAAATGAATCAATCAAAATTTAAAAAAAATCCCAACAAAGGCAACGACTAAAAAAATGTTCTAATAAACTTTGGGGACTAGTGTAATAAACAGACCAATGTCCCCTCCCTTCCCGGTTTTGGTATTTAGATTGTTGACAACTTCAGCGTTATTGAGTAAATATTTTCCGGTATTGCTCCGAAACCGTTTAATATCCGGTGGATAAGAGCCGGTTCTCAGCCACACTGAAAAATCATATCGTATTATATCTAGTTTTCTACGAATATTAAAACGTACAATCATAAAACTGGTTTTAATCTTACAATTGGTACATTTTTATACCCGCGGAAAGTTGTTTAGGTATAATACGATGCGACAAATAACTATTCTAGGTTTTCAATGGGCAGCAAGAGTAAGAAAGATGCGGAGGTTGACTGTGTGGAAAACAAGGGTATCAAATCCCCGGATCCAAAGCCGCGGGGCCGACCATCATCGGGAGGTTTCAACTCTAACACCATTGGCAGGAGTAAATCTTTCAAGGTATTGTACAAGCTTTTTACTTCTATCAATTCAATATAAAATGTAAAGTACTATGATTTCTGTCTGTGAAAAGAAAAGTTATAGGAACTCAGTTACTGATAAATCGATTGCTTTTGAAAAGCTTCCTTATTGTATTATTTTCATAGAGGCCAGTGGCGAAGCTAAAATGCTAAAAATTAGTGGTAAAAAAGAAACCGACTTTGATAAACGATAAGCTATAGAAAGTCTTTCTACAGACATGTTATCCATTTTAGTAAATCTTTATCTTTAAAAATTGTAGGTAATAATCTTTATATTAATGCGGCGGTGGCAGATTACTAATTATGATATGCGTAGAAATATTTTACAAACAAGGAAGATAACCTTGTGATTTCTTATTAAGACAACTTTTCAGTGTTCACCTCCCTCAATCTATGATGATACAATAAAAATGGATGTAGAATATACGTGGATATCATGACAGGGGAAAAATTATCAAATGAGGTTGCTTGCATGGAGCTCGTTTTTTGATTAGTATATTCTCATTAATCCAGTATGAAGGTGTTTTGGAAAGGGGGTGGAAGGGGGAAATTGTTTTATTCCGCTGCAAGTTTCACTTTATTAAAGAACATGAAAATCTGGTTTAAGATCCATGTTTTAATATATCCAATCCATTATAATACATAAAGAAATAAAATATTTCTAGCAAATTATGCTTAGAGATATTACAATCAGTGATATCCACCTGAGGCAATTTTTCAATTTTCGGCTCCCTGAACCAATGATAATACAATAAAAATGGATCTTGAATATACTTGGATATTATAACAGGAGAGAAATTGTCAATTTACGTTGCTAACATGAAGCTCGTTTTTTTATTAGTACATTCATCCAGTATGAGGGTAAGGGGTGAAGGGGATGGATTAAAGAAGGGAATCGTTATTTTAGCCCGCTGCAAGTTTCACTTCATTAGAGAACATGAAAATCTGGTTTAAGATCCAAGTATTAACATATCCATTAGGTACAATAAAAAATAAAATATTTCTAGCAAATTCTATTGATGCAGCAATGTATTGCATTTGATAGAAAATATCCCAAATAATCCCTTATATCATGATATGTTTGAGATATAAAATCATTCAGGGATCCAAGGATAGGTAAATAAAGGATGAATAAAATATTAGTTTAGTTCAGCCATCAAGTAGGAGGGAAGGGGATGAATTAAACGGCGCGGGGTGTGTGTGGGGGGGATATTGTTATATTAGCCCACTGCGAGTTTAACTTTATTAGAAAACATGAAAATCTTGTGTAAGATCCAAGTAATAATAAATCTATTGCTATGCAAAAGAGATTTTTGATAAAGTTGAAGGCAAAACCTTTCTTAAATTTCTTACTTTTAATCTTTTATTAAGAGATTATAGTATATTTTAAGGGCATATCACTGTACCCCTGGAATATCTGCAAAATAAGCTTATAGAGCTTATAATACAGTGACCAGAAAATACTGCTTTTATTACAGAGCACTGATAGGACAATCAATGATAAATTACACTCCATCCAATTGTCTTTTTCTTTTTTTCCGTTTGATCTTTTTTCAATTAGACTTTGAAAAAAATATTTATTTAGGAACCTGAGCCACCGAAACCGCAGCCACTTTCATCCAGAAATCAACCCTACACCAGTTCATTGAGGTAAGCTTGGAGTCCCCTAAATTTATTACGTGTAATGTATTTGAAAATGATTTTTTATATGTAAGAGATTTCGTGATTTTATTCATATTATATTTATTTCAAGCTGGTAATTTTGTTGGTCCAAAACTTTTTGTGGTTGTTTCCTCATTGGCTAGTCGAGCGCAGAACCCCTACTTAATGGGAAAAAAATATCTCCCAACCCTTATTTTAAGTTTATTTTATAAAGAAGAGGGAGAAGAAGGGGGTTTCAAAGCTTAATAGAGAATTAAATGAAAACGACAAACTTTTGTGTCATGTCAAGTTAATAAATAATAGCCTACATGAATGATAAAAGAAAGGAAATTAAATTTTTTCTTATTAGATATTTTTTGTATTTTTGTGCAAAGTTCACATAAATAAAAGCAGCCAAATATTGTAAAATGCATCAAAGTAGACACTGACACGCTTACAAAATCTTACAAATTAAATTTTCATATTTTCTTTCCTTTCATAATAAACAAGGACAGAAAGGTGCAGGGAAGGGAAACAAAGCTTTTTGATTGAATTTCGAGATATAGAACTCTACCTAGTTGAATTAAAATAAGTGTTAAAAACCAACCCCCCCTTTCCTTTTCAAAATAAATTCAAAATAATTGGCTTGAGGATAGTTTTTTTCTTATGTCTAATCTAGCCCTTGTTGTATCCTTAACTCTGCGGGGCCCAGCTTATACCTGTACCCGATATAAAATAACATGTCATAACCTGAGGTGGATTCTTAAAAAAAATTTGCCCCACTAATCGCTTAGTGGGGTAAAATTGTTTTCGTGAAAAATCCACCAAAATCACATTAAAAATCTACAAAAATTAAACAAAATGATAGAAGGGTTATAAACATAAGATTTTATTTAATTTTTGTAGATTTTTTATGTGATTTTGGAGGATTTTTCACGAAAACAATTTTGCCCCACTAAGCGTTTAGTGGGGCAATTTTTTTTTGAGAATCCACCTCTGACCTCAAATACTATCCACCCATAAGGGTGATTGTGGTGAATCCAGTGCTCTACTAAACAACTTTCAGGGAAACTGCTGAATTTAGAAAACAAACATAACGCAAACAGTCTTTAATATTGTTATTTCTTTTAGGAGAACGAAAACTAAGGCTCCAACAACAGACAAAGATCCTTCACAAGGTAGATTTTTCTTTTTATTTCTTCTTGAAAAGGTGATATCTTCTACTGAGGAAAACATTTATACTTTTGAATGTTTACGATAATCAAAGATACAAGTTTTAAAAAATTCTCTTATAATAGACGTAAGTATAAATTTTGTAGGTATTAAATGATTTTAAGATAATACTTATTTATTCAGATGTAATAAATCTCCTCTCATTTCTTATTAAATATAAGTTTAATACATATATCAAGTAATTGATTGTTTGAACATAGAAATATCTAATTTATATAGGTATACATTTACATAAATACATGTTAATTAATGTTACACGGATTGGTCAATGGAAGTTGGATATATTCATCAATATCTATTTCAATCAATATCAATTTTGGACACAATCATAACGTACCTAGGAACTTTGCGGTCTCTTTATTTTTCTTCATTGACTTTTCCCTGTAGCCCTGACATCATTCACCAAAGTTTAATATTATTCACCATTTGAACTTGAAATTAAAATTAAATTAAGTTTGTAACTTGTAATGCAAAATATTCCTTTGCCATGAAAGTTGTATTATGCAGTACACCAAGTGGTGGTCATACAATACGGCTAATTATATATTTACAAATAATTGGGCAAAATAGTTTTCTTTTAGTCCCATATTTTTCTATTTTTTTCTATTAGCATTCAAGTAAAACTTAAAAAATAGTTATTAATGGCATCGTATTATACTTATGGAAGCTTTCTGGGGATATTAAAATGAAAAGGTATAAGATTATAACTAGTTTTTTTAGCAACCAGGGGCCGAAGGCACGAGTTAAAAAAATGGTTTAATTTTAGGTTTTGTATTTCAATATTCGTGGGAAATTGTCTGTAATACGATGATATACATGTTTTTTTCCAGTATAGCTGAGAACCGGTTATAATTCATCGGATATCAATCGGTTTTAAAGCCATATTGGAAAAATTAAAACAATTTTTTTATCACAATAAGCTGTCTCTAATTTATTTTGATCATACTATGTTTTTTGATACCTTTCCCAAATTTCTCACAATGTTTTCGTAGATTTTTTCAAAAATAAATTTGGCTATTTTTATTATACATTAGTTATTTCTAAGGAATACCTAATTTATGCAAGCCAAATTTAATTTAGTAAGCAACTGAAAGGTAGAACTTTATCAACTTTATGAACATACAACAAAGCATCTTATTTTAAGTTTTCATTATCATACCCTATGTACTTAAGTAGCTGGATGTTTGTCTATTACTTTTTTGTGCGGGTCTTTGCTAGGATTTAAGAAAGATTTAAGTCCATTGTACTATACCTATATCATCGAATTGAATTCCAAATTCTCTACTAAATCTGTTTTTTTTTTATGTTTATAGTTTTAACCCCACGGAAAGGTTGGTAATAAGTTGTAATCAGGGGAAAGACGATTGATACTCAGCAATTTTGATCATGTAATGTTTGGATGAAATCAGATTTTGTGTATTTCCTTATAGTTCCATTTTAAAGAAAGTTTTAGCAAATAGATGTATTTAGGTGGGCCATTTAAAAGTGAAATTAAAATAAAAAACAAACATTACAAAATTCATATTAACAAAAATTGCTAAATACATTTCGCTGCTCCTGATTGTATCTGATTGTATTAAAGCTTTGGATTGATGTTAAAATCTCACAATATATTTTCAAAAGCACTGCTAATATTGCAATTCTGCTTTCTTGGTTTAAACTTTAATCACAAATTATGATTGATTGAAAAATAAAAAAAAACTTTTCTAGCAACTTAAAAAATGTAATTTAGGCTTCTTCACAGTTCATTTTGCTTATCACAAACACCGCAAATTAAAATAAATTATTTCAAAAAATGACGGATTTATTTTGAAATACATAGAGCACCCAAATCGATGTTGTATGTTTTGCCTTAAAACTTTTCATTTTAGGAATTTAAAAATATTTAAATTTTGAGCCCTTTGTCCAAGATTTCTTTATCATAGGACGATAAAATCTCTCCTTTATTCGTATGTTAAAAAATTCTACCTTGGGTAAAGATAAATTTAATCGACATTGTTCCTTCCTTCCTAGGATGATAATACATACTTCAAACATATAAATGTACATATTGTAGTAATTTTAATTGATACATATTTATATTATTAAAGTTCTACGTGGAGTCCGTTGTAATAAGTGGCTGAAAAGAAGTGGTTCAAAAGGTTGGACATAGTGTGGATTTTTGTTGTTGTTAAAAATGTGTTTTATACCCCCTAAAATTATGTCTCTTGAGTGCTTTAAAACTCATTTTATTAATATATCTTGAATGGAATTTCTAGACAATTTAGTTGCGTAGCAATAACAAGAAAATAACATCAAAAAGCACCTAACAATGTTGTATATGACATATTAAACTTTAACCCTAACGGTCAGGAGGTATGATCCTACACCAGCAATCTTTAAATGGCTCCTGTGACCACATTTTTTCACTTAAGACTTCAAATTTTAAAGTTAATTTTACTGATATACATTTGCCCGTGGACAGACAGACAAACTGGCATATTGTAGTTTGAAGTACCTGCGCTACTGTTTTTAACCAAGTGTTTTAAGATGCCTACTGCTCTAACTAACCACTACTAAACAACATATTTGTTTTCAACTAACCATAAGAAGCTACTGTGTTATTTTAACAACATACTAACATTGTAATTATTTTAATTTTAACAGCTTTATGATTAAGTATATGATGAAGAACTTAATACACATTTTGGCTGATTTGTTAGGGTTCTTTAAAAATATTGTTAATATCATTAAAGTTAAAGAATAGTGGGGACACGAGCTATATATTTAACTCTTTCCACAGGGTGGAGACCTTATGCCGACTTTCAATTAGGTCTTTGAATATCATCCAATTGCGTCGGAAATATTAACACAGCAAAATCGCTACAAAAGATCAGAAAGCAATTTGACAACAGACACAAAAAGGTCCCCAACACTTGGGCCAGGGCCAGGTAGTTGTCTGGGTTATACATCTATAATTTTACATTTATTTCAAAATCAGTAAAGTGAGTTGTACTTTTGTATTTTATAATCCTGATGAAATTTACGATTATTTAAAATAAATATCCTGTAAAAAGAGACTAGTGTTAAATTGAAGCCATAGAAAGCCAATATTTCATTTTAAAAAGTAAAAGTTTTCTTATTACATGGAAATTTGAATAAATAAACAACAAGAAATTAAATTATTGTATAATTTTGTATAAATAAAAAAATACATCTAAAATGCAATGTTCCCAGTTTATATCTTACAGCTTATCAATGGGAAAATATAATAAATCCTAAAAATTGCTAATTCATTATTAATTCTCGAACCAATTCTTTGAATTTTCCTTATATTGAAAGCGTTTTCACATAAAAGCAAAAATACTGTGGTGAAATTATTCTGACATATAAAATATAATAATAAATATAATAGCATGTTGTAAAGTAAATAATATCCTATTATAAAAAGGAACTGTATTTTTTTTAACTGGGTACTTAAAGCTGATTTTTGAGTGGTTAACAACTATTAAAAAGTAGACTAAGCTATTTATGAATACTAGTAACATTTAAATGCATACATTAAAAAATCAACCACATAAAACGCCTCAAAGGATGGAAGTGTGCTTTTTAATTTATTTTTCTATGGTCTACTTACATAAGGTTAAGTAAGAAATAAAATTTTAAGTAACATTTTAGTTACCCTGTAAACCTTATTAATGTTATAAAAAATAACAAGTTTTACACTTGGATTAACAAAATTTCATTTTTAAGACGAAGACCTTAATTAATCAACATTGTAGGTGTAATCCTTGATTTTCGTTGACATCTGTTAAATACGTTTACTGTTTGAATAAACTTTCCAATAAATACAATTTTTAAAATCAAATTTTACCCTTTAGTTAATAAAGTTATAATATTAGTTATAAAGTATTTATTTACAGGCATTTATTAAGCAGATAGATCAATTGAAATGAGATTAATATCAGTTTAAAATCAATTTTATTTAAATCTACTCCTTCCATTACCACAGTTTTCTCTTTGTAGGATTGACTTGTCCTTCAATATGAGATATAAAAATCTGCCAAGGCCTATATAAATATTCTTGAAAAGGAGAATCTCATCGGCCCAGTGGTTATTGAGATCTTATAGTACACACATAGATCATCTACCTATTTTATGTAATGATTTTCCTAAATTACCGGCAAATTGATTGATGGAAAAAAAACTGAAGAAAAGGGAGGGTAAATATTAAACATTGCATATAATCTTTTTAATGGAATAATAACAAGGACAACCTGGCCCATAAGTAAATCAGCAAACGACTACCTACCTACTATAAAATCTGAAAAATTGTATAAAATATGGTGGGCCAGTGACCAGGCACATTTAATTAAAGTAGATTTATTTCATATTTTCGTTTCCGTTGGATTGGAACGGGTTCTAAGCTAAACTGAAAAATCATATATCGTATAGGAACAAAGCCAGTTTTCTACGATTATTAAAATAAAATCACAATATTAATACCAGTTTGTTAAACCGCCGGGCCTGCGGCTCCTCGGGGGTAACAAAATTGGTTTAAATTTTAAGATTTTTCGAAAAGCGGTCTATTTGAACAATATACTTTCGTTTAAAATTATGTAGTAGCTGCGTTGGCTGAAAAGGCAAACACCCAAAAACTGTTGGAAACTACAGAAAAATGAAAATAAAATGCATTTCCCGTCAGGAAATATTGGAGAAAGTCTATCTCAGAGACAAGGGACCCGCCACCACCTTCTACCTTATACACTTATTTATCATTCATGTCGGGTTTAAATCACATTAAAAAGAATCCTTTTAAAGAATAAATATTAAACTGTAATTTAGGTAATATGCATATTATTGATTTAGGGAATTAATAAAAGTAAGGATGTTTTTACTTTTTAGTATTAGTGTTAATCAAATAAGTGTCACTTATACTATAGAATGTATGATGTATGTCAGTAGAAAAGGAAGGTACTCTCTGATCCTCGACTCTCTCAATTTTGTGGGCTAGCCCCTGAAGGCTAGAGATGTAGGCACAAATGAGCATAAATAGTGCGAACTAATTTGAAGGTTTCTTTTCATGAAGAATATAATTCGCTTAGGCTGACTTTCTAGTAAGAAAAAATGTTAATATTGTAAAGGGATAGTTTCACAAAATGCATTTGAACTTAATTTAGTGAACCGCATATTTTTTGCTATTGCTAATTAATGGGTTTAATTATATTTATATGGCATATATTTGAAAGAATTAATATTTTCTACCACGTAGTTTTTAAAATATCAAAAATCGTATTTTTTGATATATGCAATTTAAAAAGACGATTTTCAAGTCTTGATATTTTAAAACTACGTGGTAGAAAATTAAAATTCTTTCAAATATATGCCATATAAATGTAGTTTAACCAATTATCCAGGAAAAAATATGCTGTTCACTAAATTAAGTTCAAATGCCTTTCGTGAAACTACCCCTTTTATTTACAAGGGTTTGTTTCATCACATATACCTTATCCCGTATTCTATAGTAATAATCAGTAAGGTAGTTACATAAATAAAAATTAGCAATATTCATTGTGCACTAGTAAATAAAAGCAAAAAAGTTTTGGAAACTCCAATTTTTAGCCTGATTAAAAATTATACTTACAATATTTTTAGAGCAATTTTTTTTGTTGAACAATGATTACAACATTCCAAAATGCGAAGCTGTTGAATGAACATGAACAACTACAGCGTATTTGTATTAACGTTGTAGACAGAAGGACAGACTAGAGTTAAACAGTTAGGGAGTTGAATCAATTTTTATAGAAGCAGAAATATAATCTATGATTATGGTTTGGACCCTCTAAAACTGTAATTATCTTTCCACTTCCCCCTCTCTTGTTGAAGATATCTTCAACGCCGATACGATTTTTGAAATGTAAGATTCTACTTTCCCTTCTCTTGGTGAAGATATCTTCAACGCCGATACGATTTTTGAAATGTAAGATTCCACTTTCCCCTCTCTTGGTCAAGATATCTTCAACGCCGATACGATTTTTGAAATTTAAGATTCCACTTTTGCCTCTCTTGGTGAAGATATCTTCAACAAGAGAGACAAAAGTGGAATCTTATATTTCAAAAATCGTATCGGCGTTGAAGATATCTTCACCAAGAGAGGGGAAAGTGGAAGGGTAGATTACAGTTTTAGAGGGTCCAAACCATAATCATAGATTATATTTCTGCTTCTATAAAAATGGATTCAACTCCCTAACTGTTAAAAGAACTTTGCTTTCATAAACAAATGACAACCTTCATTGAAAAAAGAAAATTACTTTTTATCCTAATATAAAAGTAACTAAAATTATTACACGAATATGTAATTGTGTTAATTATAGATTTTGAATGCTTCACTGGTAAATTTTTACATTTTCTCCCAGCAAAAAAGTTATTATTAATTTTGGCATTGGGTGTGGAAGGGGGAGTTTGATATACATAGAATAACAAGAATGACCATATTTATAGAACTAGGATTGGAGAAGGTAAAGTACATCAAGTTCCATGTTTGCCTTGTTGAGGATGTACATGGAAAATAATGAATTTAATATTACTTGGATCTTACACCAGATTATTATGTACTCTAATAAAGTGAAAAAATAAAGACCCTCTCCATACACACCCCTTTACCAAATCACCTCCCCTCTCACTATATGAACGAACTGGCCAATACGTGATGTACATGTTAGCAACCTAAATTGACGATGATTTTTCCCCTGTCATAATATCCACGTATATTCTATATCAATTTATAAGATTTAAACAATACCTAGAAAATGTCACTTACATGGATGGATATTTTTCTAAGCATATGTTTCTCCTGATTGTTAGAAAATTTAAAGGCAAAATATTTTTTTCTTTATCAAAAAAAATAACTTTTCCTGAGCATAATAATCCGTCATTTCATTTTTGTTTAGGCTTCAATTTTTAAATGAAAATAAAATTGTGTAAAGAATAGATGCGCTTTAAGTGACACTTTTAATGAAACTCCATATTACGTAAAAATGCATAGAACACACTACACAGTGATGATGTGTAACATGATAAGGGCTTCAATGACTTTAAAATGGATATATAGGAATATGTAAATGGAGTTTATTAGTCAAGATGAGGTCTATAATACTCTTAAATGTAATGAAAGAGGAGTAAACAAAATAAATGATTGATTGATTTCAATCGTCCTAAACAATAAATGTATAATAAGTATGGATCCTTTCTTGTGCCTAACTGGCACAGGAATCCCTATTCCCTTTATTTTGAATAAATTGAAAATAAGGGGGAGAAGTTTTAGTTCTTTGTACACTGTACCCAATATAACTTACCTAATCAAGGTAAAACACGAGATATCCCCCCCCCCCCAATTTATTTTTTAAAAATGTGGGGTGGGGATCTGTGATATAGCTACCCTACTTATGGACGTAATAGTTTTGAAAATACATGACCTTGTTTTAGTAAATATTATTAAATTCGATCATATTTATCGGAGGGTCTCTGTGTATTTTTATAAGTGTGTGTGTGTGTGTGTGTGTGTGTGTGTGTGTGTGTGTGTGTGTGTTTGTGTGCGTGTGTGCGCGCTCTAAGCAGAAAGAAAATGCACGCAAGCACTTTTTCAATTTTCATTACAACGTCAGTCTGTGTTTTACTTTACTCGCGGTTAGTTGTGAAAAAAGTCATTAAAAATTGTGAATATAAGTTAATTCTTAAAAAGTACATTAAAATGTTAAATTGAAGAAAAAAATGTAAGTTTTATTATTAATTACATTATGATATTTTAAAAATAAGTGATGTAATTTTTTGCACGCTTGGGCGATTTTATGAAAACAATTTCCTCAAAGTTTTTACTTGTTTGGACATTGATATCATGATTTAAAGGCAACAGTACTTTAAAAGCAGGTGGTAACAAAATCTAAACGCAAATAATATCATTTATTTGTAGATTTTTTGTTATTGAACATTTGATAAAAATATGATTGGTAGAATACTTCATAAGTTTAGATCATTGTATTTAGTTCAACTTCACTTGGATTCTGATTTTGTTTTGTTTTAAGCATAAGATATTAGATTTTGAATAGTTTTAGTAGACTGGTACAAACGGACAAAAACTAAATCTAGAAAAGTGACACTATGAAAAATGGACAAAGTTAGTTATAGAGTAGATGCTTAATGGTAATAAAAATCTTCACACAAAAATTCATCCATCTAAAGTCAAGAAAATCACGTTTCCCCAAAGCCGTACAAACAGACGGACCAAAAGAGTTGTAGAGTAATTTTGCTGCTAAATAAAGATAAACAACGGTCTAATATCCTTTTTTAACCCATTAAACTGTTTAACACCAAAAATACATCATTTTTATTGTAAACATAACAGTGCTTGTCAAAGACTTCCTTTTGGATGTACGAAGACAACAGGGATCTCAAGGGATAAGACAATGGACGATAAATTGATATACATCGCCAGTTATAATAAAAACTAATACCTCTTCGGTAGATTAAATTGATCTTTGATAGGGTTGAACACTACTAGCTTGAAACAAACCGATAAAATTTAATAAATGTAAAAGTTTTTGAGCCAACGAATAAGGTATAAAACTTTGGGTACCAGTGTAATTTATAGTGCAAGTTTTATTATTTTCACATGAATGAGTATTTTAAGCCACTGGGATACATTCTATTTGTTTTTGGACGTATGTTTTTATGTAAAAGCCTTGATTATAAACTAGCTGCGCTATTTGAAATACTTATACTGCAAAGAAATTGAGATTAATGTATTGATAATCCAATACTCATTATTATTTACAATTTATGAGTATTTTATGAGCTCGCCTTTGCTATAGTTGTATAGTTTAGTTAAGCACCAATAGTATTATCATATGATCAAATTACTTGAAGCGAAGCTTCTCTGCATGCTATGTCCGCTGCAAATGCACTGCGAATGAAGGTTTTCTGGAACAAATTAACCCCTTATTTATTAGTAGCTTATGAAGTATAGCTACTTTAAAACTATAACAACTTTCGGGTCATTTTGATTCAAAGAACACTGTTTCTATTCAGTTTTTTTGTATCATCATGGGAGTTTATCTTTTCACAGAATATTGTATAATTCCATTCATTTAATTAGAATATGTCATAAATTTATCTTTGTTGATTTTCATGTATATACAAGGTAAGAAATATTTTCTCTTGCTATTTTCTATTCAATTTCTTAAAATGAATTTGTATAAGTGAAATTGCCACATCTATTATTCTGAAAATAAAGATAGGTGCTAGCATCCAAAGGGGGGGGGGCGAAAGTGACACTTTTTGAAACCAAAACTAAGAGTCAACAAAGGAACTCAACTAAAAAAAGGGTTACAGGTCTGAGATTTTGCATGGCAGTTGCTTTATAGGGGTACAATATGGAACTGTGAAGAAACGGCGGCGCAACCGCCGAAAACCGCCGTTTCCCGCCGTAATTTTTGTTGCCTTTTCTCGGCGGTTTTCGGCGGTTGCGCCGCCGTTTCTTCACAGTTCCATATTGTACCCCTATAAAGCAACTGCCATGCAAAATCTCAGACCTGTAACTCTTTTTTTAGTTGAATTCCTTTGACTTTTAGTTTTGGTTTCAAAAAGTGTCACTTTCGCCCCCCCCCTTTGTTCTTATATATGTCTTATAAAGAACATTTTGTTAGCCGAGATCAAGATAAGTCAAAATTTCTATGTGTAGTCTTTATAAACAAAAATGATTGAAAACTTTATTGTGTTATTCTGATTTAAATTAAACTCAAATTTAACCTCATTATTTACATACATTATTTAGCTTTTTGATGCTCTTTTTACTTATGGGTAGCAATAGAATAAATTTGGTGTTATTTTTGCGAGGTTTCAATCTATAGCATTTTCAAAGGATGAATGAGGGTATAATGTAAATTTAAATAATTCCGCCGGAAGGAAGAAAATGATTGTCCAAGCTAGAGCAAAAAAATGACCACTATATAGTATTGTTATAAGTGACTTGTATGAAACCTTTAAATTAGAATATTAACTCCCCCCCCCCCCCCCTCCTGTTTCTTACTTTCTCTATAAGCTTACCTACTCTTTAATAATCTTTGTCCTTTCGCCTGTCCAGAAATACTATTTCTCCTCCCATCTCAAATTAATTTTAGATTTTAAAAAAATTGCAGGGTAGTTGAGTTAACCTATCTATACGTAAAACAGCCTGAAACCTGCCTAGAATAAATATATAGCCTTCTAAACCCCGAAAACACTGGGTCCAGCAGTATTGGAGATCCCGAGTTGTAGTGTAGATAGGCAACACCCTACCCCTGTGATGCACTGCCCTTGGATTAAAATTTTCCTTGTTTTCAAAGCTCCTAGGGGGCCATTACTGTGATTTTCTAGTGCACTGTTTAATATTTTCAATGTCAATCCACACAAAATTTAGATAAAACAGCCATTATATCGTTATCATAATATAGCCAACTCCATAATGTTTAATTTTGTAGTACTGTACAACCAACGACTTTGTCACTAGCCTTTAGGGGTCTTATTTCAGTGCGGGGGGGGGGGGGGGATTGGTATAAAAAGAAGCCTAAAACATTAATAAAGCTTCTCTGATGAGCACAATTCACCCTTCGAATAATTTTAGTGATTTAATGCCTCAAAAAATAAAAACCTTGCTAATAGGTTATTTATAGTAATGGTTATAGAATAAAATGAAAAATATTCTAAACTTGTCATAAGATTCCAGACTTAAAATATTTAGGTAAATGTAAGATAATTTTATTTTAGTAAAGTATAAAAATGTACCTTAAAGAAACCCTCCAAAGAAAAATCCTTATTGTTTAAAAAACAATAAAGTAAAACTAATCTAGATAAATGATAATGATTTAACTCATTGTAAAGAAAGGAAGAAAGATAATTTAGTAAAACTTTGATACAAAAAAATTAATAAGCACCTTCAGAGTTAATTAGACATTTTTGGCCTCTATTGTTTCATTATATTTTTTCACTTCATTTTATTCTCTAAGCTTTTTTTTCATATGTAAATCTTGGGATGATTTAAAGCTTTTTTATTGACCTTCCTGCCCCTTTAAATACAGAGCCCCTAGATTCTAAGGGCGCAGTCACGAGTTAGACTTCTAAGGATATTATTTTATCATTTTGATGTACATTAAACAAAATTATTACAACTCATAAATTACCGACAATTTTATTATCTGCAAAGATGGAGGTAAAATAGTTTTTATTTCAGTTGCCGTATCTGTCTGTCTGCCAGATATTTTTGTTTAATCAGATGAGGGTTATTTTAGTTCCTATTCGTGATTATAGGGTGGATTTATTTTGATTAAGGTGTATGGCACTTTTATACGCATATTATAGAGTTCTTTTAGAGTAATCACAACATATTTATCTCTTTATAAACTAGTGGCTACGCCCCTAGAGGCATTTATATTTATATGGCGATTTCTTTTGGGAGGATGGTGAAACCCTACCCAAAAAAATAGTTATAAACCCAACCAGGACCTATGAAAAAGGAGAACCATATCGGTTTAGCAGTTACAGAGATCCTTTGGTACAGAGACACAGATGCAGTTACTTTTATAAAGCTTCACATAGTTGTTATTTGCTATTCTAATTCAAGGTTTAGTCTTGTTATGGTTTTAGGCTATTTTTTATAATCTTCGAATTAAGGGCCTCTTGAGCAGCCTTTAGTTTTCTGAAAGGTAAATGTAGAAACTTAATTTAAGTGCCACGTTAAATATGATATTGGTCGGTCTACAACTTGTTTGTCTGTAATGCATATGAATTGAATAGTTCAAGATGAGAAACAGGAAGTGTAAAGTGTTGGAATGTGTTTGTCATTTTATAATCTAATAAATTTAGATCTTTGGCAATGGATGTAGAATATACGTGGATATTATGACAGGGTAAAGGTTGTCCACAATTTAGCTTCATCACTTATTGTTCAGTTCGTTCATCCATTAGGAAGGGAGGGTATGGGGTAAAGGAGGTGGATTGTTATTTTAGCCAACTACTAGATTAAGGGGGGGGGGGTAGATATACCACACTTTTCTGGGATCTTGCCAAGTCAAGTATCAACTGTTAGGAATATCAAAGGATGACTCCATGCAAAATTTGAGCCGGATCCGGCCAAAACCGGCCGTGAATTTTATGAAAAACCGGTTTTTTTCCGGTTTTTAGGGGGTATCTGTAAATCGATTCAGCTGGAGCAAAACCGGTTGGAGGTACAAAAAATTTTACTTCACATGAAATTTAGCCAATGCAATTGCCTACAAAAATGTACTTCATCATCAACTTGATTGGACAACTCTTTCCCCTCCTAAATGTCCATTAAAACCTCGGAAACGGCAAAAATCGCCAAAAATCACGCCTTCGGCGGCAAATAACGGCTAAACGGTCAGCCGGAGGCAAATGAAACATAAATAAAGAAATGTCTGCCTCAAAAATTTGTTCAACATCATAGAGATGCTTGAAGTCTCTAAAACGACTTCTTCCCCTCCTTTAAGGGAAAAACTGAAAAAACGTGATTTTCAAAAGTATGCCCACTTCGTGGGTGTGGGGGGCACTGAACCCGTCACCCCAGGGTCACCAAATATAAAGTCTAGGCGGCCCACAATGCTGAATTTTCACCAAGTGAAAGTCTTGTGTCATTATCTCTTATGAGAAAAAAGTTATTAATTAATTAAAATTTCAAATTGTGATTTTTTGATGGATTTCTTTGATGAAATGACAGGCTGGTCAATTTTTAGGCCATTTTTTGCTGTTTTTGGCCCGCCACGCCCAAACGGTTTGAGATAATCTCACGGGACCTTTTGCCCGACCTAAGCCTGGTTAATAGTAAGGTCTAAGAAAAAAAAATCTCGGATTGGATGAAGCACGACGTCGCTGCGCGCCGTCAAAAATCGCTGGTCGGCTCATTTTGCCCCCTCTAACCCTCACCTCGTGCCATTTTTCTGTGTAAAGATTATAATTATAATCTTTTGCGTAAGTCTGTTTTTTTTTCCTAGACCTCACAAATAACCAGACTTAGGTTGGGCAAAAGGTCCTGTGAGATTATCTCTAACCGTTTGGGCGTGACGGCCCAAAAACCGCAAAAAATGGCCTAAAAATTGACCGGCCTGTCATTTCATCAAAGAAATCTATCAAAAAATCACAATTTGAAATTTTAATTATTTAATAACTTTTTTCTCATAAGAGATAATGACACAAGACTTTCACTTGGTGAAAATTCAGCATTGTGGGCCGCCTAGACTTTATATTTGGTGACCCTGGGGTGACGGGTTCAGTGCCCCCCACACCCACGAAGTGGGCATACTTTTGAAAATCACGTTTTTTCAGTTTTTCCCCTTAAAGGAGGGGAAGGAGTCGTTTTAGAGACTTCAAGCATCTCTTTGATGTTGAACAACTTTTTGAGGCAGACATTTCTTTATTTATGTTTTATTCGCCTCCGGCTGACCGTTTAGCCGTTATTTGCCGCCGAAGGCGTGATTTTTGGCGATTTTTGCCGTTTCCGAGGTTTTAATGGACATTTAGGAGGGGAAAGAGTTGTCCAATCAAGTTGATGATGAAGTACATTTTTGTAGGCAATTGCATTGGCTAAATTTCATGTGAAGTAAAATTTTTTGTACCTCCAACCGGTTTTGCTCCAGCTGAATCGATTTACAGATACCCCCTAAAAACCGGAAAAAACCGGTTTTTCATAAAATTCACGGCCGGTTTTGGCCGGATCCGGCTCAAATTTTGCATGGAGTCATCCTTTGATATTCCCAACAGTTGATACTTGACTTGGCAAGATCCCAGAAAAGTGTGGTATATCTAGGGGGGGGCGAAAGTGACACTTTTTGAAACCAAAACTAAAAGTCAAAGGAACTCATCTAAAAAAAGAGTTACAGGTCTGACATTTTGCATGGCAGTTGCTTTATATGGGTACAATATGGAACTGTGAAGAAACGGCGGCGCAACCGCCGAAAACCACCGAGAATAGGCAAAAAAAAAAATCAGCGGGAAACGGCTGTTTTCGGCGGTTGCACCGCCGTTTCTTCACAGTTCCATATCGTACCCCTATAAAGCAACTGCCATGCAAAGTCTCAGACCTGTAACTGCTTTTTTAGTTGAGTTCCTTTGTTGACTTTTAGTTTTGGTTTCAAAAAATGTCACTTTCGCCCCCCCCCCCCCTTTATTACCTAAAGTACATGATAATCAGGTGTAAGATTCAAGTAATTATAAATTTAGACTAATTTACCACTTCTGTGGATAAATATTTCTAATGTGCAAATAACCCTACAATCCATATTTTGAAATCACCATGGTAGATTTTATTTATCTTTTCAATAATATCTTAACTTTTTATTTCGCTTTTATTGAATTTTATCAAATACTTTATTTCGTGAGTTTAGGACAAATAATTTTTTTTCTTCTAACAAATGTTTTTGTTTTGAACTCATTGAAGCGATTTCAGTTTTTTATTTAAATTTCGTGCAAGATAAGCAAATAAATTACAAATTAATCTTTTTTCTTAGATATTTTTTTTCTATGAATGTCTTCATGAAATTTCTTTATTACATTTGAGAAAAAAAAGTCGAACATTTGTATTTCCACACACGGTTAGAACGTCATTCTGATTATAGAGTTCAGTTACTTTGCTACAAAACCATTTAATTCTAGAAGGGGTAGGTAATCGATATATTATTACTTGGATGTTGCACCAGATTTTCATTTACTCTAAAAAAGGGATACTCGCAGCTATCTAAAATAACAATTCCCCCCATCCAGTCCCCTCCTATAATATGAACGAAGTGACCAATATATGAGGTCTATATTAGCAAGCTGAATAGATGACAAATTATCCCCTCAATTTATACACGTATATCTTATATCCATTCTAATAAGTATTATAGAAATATATTTTTTTGTTGGTGCAATATCCTTATCCTAGTAAGGATGTGTAAAGGGGGCAATGATAAAAATTTGGAATTTATTATTATGTGTTAATTGCGGTGAAATAATAAATAGGAGGTTGGTAGAAAATCAGGGATCTAAAGGGATAAGACAATGGCCGATAGATTGATGTTTATCCCAAATGATTATACACAAAACTACCCCTTATGTAGATTACAATTAGTTGTTGAAACGCAACTGAATGAACTAACCAATCAAAATTCAATGAAGTTTCGAAATTTTTAAAACTAATGAGTAAACGTTATTATAAAACTTTGATTACTATTGTAATAAACAGCCCAATATCCCCTCCCTCCCTGGTAGAAAATACACAATAGCATATTATTTCACAATAATAACCGTAATTAAACTAGAGTTGTTTCAATAGCACAGTTGTGATATACATCTTTTTTTTCCAATAGTTTTCTATAAATATAAAACTACAGAATAAAATAATTTAAAGCTCTTCTATAGGCGCATTTTTCATAAGAGAATAAGTTTTAATTCAGAATATAGTGTAATTCATAGTAGTATACTTTGTATTTTAGACTGCTTTCCGCGGATATTAGAATTAAAAACGATAAATTTAAACCTGTTTTGTTACTCAAATGGGACAGAAAGCTAGAATTTCATTTCGATGTGTGTAATAAGCACCATTTAAAATCATAATTTATAGGTTGAAATTCACCCTAGTCCTTGTCTTCAAGTGAATATTATATGTAGTGGCGCAGCAGGTCCCCTTATAAACTTTATGGTTCTTGTTCTTTGATAAATGGAAGAATTTCATATATTTTTATGTGTATAATAAGTTATAGTAAGCATCATTAAAAACCACAATTCAAATGTTCATCCTATCTTTGGTTTTTCTTGTTATTGAAATAATAATTAATAATTACATTTAAATACTTTTTTTTTGAAGCGAAACTTTTCTATATTTTGAAATGTCTGTCCGACCACCAGTCAGCTACATTTAGGGCGAAACGTGATTTTCTCTGCTTTTTTTCAAGATAGATGTCTAAACTTTTTAAAAAAGATTCCCTGTACCAATGAGAATCCTGTATTTGAT
Source organism: Acartia tonsa (assembly GCF_053477335.1). Classification (NCBI taxonomy): domain Eukaryota; kingdom Metazoa; phylum Arthropoda; class Copepoda; order Calanoida; family Acartiidae; genus Acartia; species Acartia tonsa. Next base: position 31,072,198 of record NC_137262.1, on the reverse strand, counting down.
TTACTTGGTCTGTCAGGCCTACTACAAAAATATTAGTATTGAATCCTATTTAAAAGTTTGTCCATAATTGATGTTTTTTTGCTTTAATGCAATTCATACTGGCAGAAAAGTTAACGGAAAATAGACTTTCTTTAGATGAAATTTCTCCCTGCAATGAATTTGCAGAGGGCCAAAACAACCTGCAAGAGTATTGTGAAATGATTTGTTGGTTTAAACGTCACGACCAGTAACAGGTGCTGGTAATTGCCCAATAAAAATGAAACTTTAACCTCGTATTGGCCTATTAAAACCATACACTGGAGATTAGCATTCCTACAAACAAATTGAACAGATTAGAGAGTTCTAATTATCAATATCAGGACCTATTATGACAATTTGTTGAAGGGTTATAAAAAAACAACAATTGATTTTTTAAGTTTCTAATACATAGAAGAAATCAAAATAACATGAGCATCATTTATTTTTATATTTGTTTTACATAATTGTTTTTAAAAATTACAAGGTAGAAAATAAGTAGGGTTTTAAAACTGTTTTTAAAAATCTTCTTTAACACAAATTATCATATTTTGCTTTTCAGGAAACATTTCCTTTGTCTTAATTAAGGCAGTATTGTAAATTAGTTAAACACACACAGCATGATCTAGATACAAATCAGGAATTAGGGGAATGGATATATTAATCCTTAGATTACATAATCGTTCCATTAAACACATTGATGAATTGGAAACACATATCATAATTTTTAATTATTTAATTATTAATTTACCCCTCCACTAAAAGTCTTCTAAAACCAACATAAACTAGAAAGACAACATCCATAAAAGCATATCTGATCAGTTAGCAAATTAGATATAAAGACATAAAGATAAAACAGCGTGCCTTGTCGTTCAAGAAATATTCATGCTTTCTTTTTAAGAACTATAAATGATTATAGAATTACTATGCTTGTTACTTAAATCTCTATTTTAAATCTATAGCACAATTTAACATATTTTATTAATAACCCTAAGGAAATATTCTTATTGTAGAAAATCTTCGCCATTTAACAATACGTGAAATTTCTCCGTTTAAAGAGATTAGGATACTTAACTTGATTTGTATCTACTTATCACTAGCATGTTACTCATATTATATTTTTGCTTGGCCCTCAACTTTTAATAATCAACATGATATAAAAAATAACCATTAACGGGGATGGCAACATCCATAAAGTGAAGGTATAAATTCAAACGGTAGAATAAAAGGAACATTAACACTTGTAGAGTGTAAAACTTCATAAGCAGATATAAACATAATTGTACATAAACTTTGAAATCGAAAGGGCAATTCTAACATGCAAAAATTAACGAAAAGAGAAAACCTTGATGTACTTAGCCTTAAATTTGTAAAAGCTTCGCTTAAAAATAACCATTTAAAAACCTATTGATAAAAGTTACTTAAATTCTTAATAACTGCTTCATTACTGTTGATTAACTATGTACATAAGTATTACATATCAATAGTTTTTTAGATTAACAATTATTTCTTTAAAGCAATTCATTTTTTTAAATTTTGGCAATCTGTCAATTGGTAATTTATATTGTCGTGATAAGCGCGGACAAATGAACATTCCCTGCTTATGGAGTAGCTATGCTTCAAATAAAAAGCTATATCTTTAAAATGCTTTTGAAATACAAAAAAGACTGTAATGCACATAAATATATAGGAAACATTATTTCTAGTTCATGTCTAATAAATAGTTTTAATTGTAGGAAAAAGTGACATTTTAGTGTATTTTAAAGTATTAATATACCAACCAACCTAAAGGGATAGTTTCATTATAAGGGTTTTCAGCAGTAAAGGTTCATGAAAGTTATACTAAAAAATTATGTATAGCATCGAATTTTTTTACATATACTAAAATGAAATCTATTAATACCAGTTTTTTTAGCGGTTTTTTTTATACAGAAAATTAGAAGTATTAAGTCTAATGAATTAATCCATAAAATCATGTTCTCCATCCATAAGACTTAAAGATCATGAGTTCAAAACTATTTGCTCGCCAAATTGAAACAATCACTGTTGGCTGCCCTCCCTTGCCCCTTGCTGTCCTTGCCCCCACTTTTTTCGGCTAATACATATTCGTATACTTGCTAATATAGCTATGGATAAAACGTTTTTAAAATATAAGAGTTCCTTGACTTGAAAATATCAGTTAAGTCTAAAGGTAATAATTTACGCCTGTTTTGAGGTAAAGCAATTCCCCATGCATGAATTCATGCCTTTTATGAGATATTACCTTGTATAAGAATGCTTTGTCCATCCATATATATTATATCCATTAACCTTGCATATGAGCGAAGAAAAAAGTTAATGCAAATTTTCTCTTTAATCTAATTTACATATTGAACGCAAATTTTCGTTTTAAAGTGCAGCTTCTACTAAATTTTTACATTTCTAAGAACACAAACTTAGTAAAAATATAATTTTAGATGAAGTGGGGTTGCAAGATGATTAATTTTAGTTTATGACTTTTCAGACACTCAACAAAAGATAGTTACTAAGTGGTTTAAACTTTCATCCTTCTCTTGTATAGGCTTATAGTTATAAAGAATCTTTTTCTCCACCTTGGTATATTTTTTCCTTGTTTTATGATGATGTACAATGTACATACCAGAGCAAAACACGCCGTCTCACACGCCAGTGGAGAGAGATAAGGCATAAATTGATATACATTATCAATCATAATAAACAAAATTATCCCTTCTCTGTCTGTATAATCTATTGGTTGATAGGTTTGAACACTTGGTTTAAAAACAAGAGATGGGTAGGTTTCTGGTAGAATCCGTAAAGGTTATGTGTTATAAGTTAAAAACAGTAGTAGAACGATAAAAATTTATATTAACTTAAAAAAAAAAATTTGTCTATAGTTCTTTTCAATAAGAAATACACATATTTAGTGAATATTATCGTTCTACTACTATTTTTAAGTCTTAAAACACACACAAGCGAACGAAAAGAATTACATGTATCAGCCTTATTTATATTCAAATGTCACCTCCTTTCTTTAAAAATATGAAACAAAGCAGATTTGTGATAAATTATTCCTGAATTCAGGGGAATTAAGTATGTTTTTTTCACGGGAATGTATTTGTTAATCCAATTAAAGAAAAACCATCCCTATACAAGCGCGCCGAGTATGTGCGTGCGTGCTTATACATTTGTCCAATATCATATACATATGAATTTATATGTGAGCGTGCATAGTTTATTATGTTCCATTTAAAATTACAAATTCTGAAAATTGAATTGAATATACTTATTCGCTTTTAGATGCACAGCTTTTTAAAAAAGATGTGATGCATACATTTTTTATGATTAATTATTTTATTAACTATTTGTAATTTAAACATCACATTTACTGATAGCCACTTGAGATTTTCTTTATATACCTACTCTAAAAAAAGTTGTAATTGATGCATTAATTATTAACATAATGGTCCTAATTATTTTTTACCACACACACACACATACACACTTATACATACATACAAACAAATAAATATTGTTTTGTTTGTTAACCTTGTAAATATTATGCACGGGAATTGGAATAATTATTTATAGATCTTTATTGATTTGGCTCTCTTTTATGAAGTTTAATTGAATATTTACACTTTTTAAAATTGACTTCAATATCTAAAATAGTCATCTATCTAACTTTTGAAAGAAAAGCTCTTCTTTATATGTGAAGTTTCTTTGGATTATGACTGGGGTAGCTATCTTTTCTTTAACCCTTCCGTAATTGATATATATGTAACAGTAAACTGTTCTATTTTACTGTGAAATGTTGTGTATTTAAACGTCAAGTTTAAAGTTTGTTAAAAAATAATTAAATGCACTTTTAAAAAACTGTCAAGAAAAGCATTAATCTTTAAATCTGTGGTTAAAAAATTGATAATTGTTATCATTTTCTGAAGGTGTAAAATTGGTTCTGCAAAAATAAAGGCTTGAACCTTATTGCAAGGTATTGTCAAACTCCAGAAGAAGCTCACGTAATATTCAAAATCTTCAAAAAACGCAAAATATACTTAATTTTTAGAAAAACTGGGGGTAAGTGTGTATGTGTGGATGAGGGGTTTAAGTCGACCATCCACTTTCCATTTGGGGGGCGGAGGGGAGAAGATATTTTTTCTATGTGGTACTCTTCTTGGGAGGGTGAAGGTACCCTCCTCAAATAGTTATTAACCTTCCCTGGAACTATAATAAGCTTCACTGTAAAGGAGAACCGTATTGGTCCAGTGGTTAGCAAGATCTAAAGGATTATTACTAAGACTTAAAATCTAATGTTGTAATTTTATGCAATTATTATAATTATAACCTATTATTTTTCAAGCTATAAATTATCGTGGAAACAATTGCACAACCTTTCTTTATAAAATATGACAACAATGCTGTTCTTTACCTTCAGTTTTAATATATCGATTTACTTTGATAATATTTTATAAGTTTACCCTTGATTATCACTGTAGGTACACAATATACGAGAAATAGACTAATAAATTTGAGAACAAATAAGAAAAAGTTAAGGTGATTTAAAGTTTAGATTAATATCTAAATTCTCACATAGTTTTAGTAGCTCAGCTACTCGATGACTATGATATCTTTACGTCCTTCATATTTGTTTTGAACTTTTTAAAAATTCTATTAAAAATCTAAAAGAAACCTTTTTGTTCTTTTTATCAAACATGCATTATGAACAAAATTGCACTTTACCTAAACCTTTTAATAAACTGTTTTTTTTTTAAATTTAAGTAATTTTTGTTTATAGTATATTTATGCAAATTTAAAGATCTAAATACCTCACGAGCTTAAGGGGGGGGGGGGGTTTTAATGCAACCATCTCGTAATCAATGTATAAATGGCACTTAGAATTCGAATTTGGATCTGAAATTTTGCATGAGTAATCCTTGGTAGGTCTATTTTCCCTAAATTGAACAAAAAGTTGGAAAAGTAGCGGCTAACGGCTGGCGGCTCATCCGTTTAGATATTTGTTGGGTATTTTCAAGCGAAATCTATCACGAAACCTCTCTCCACATAATGCTCTTTTCCGATCCAAAACGTTTTCAAACGGTTCTAGCCGGAAATTGCTGGTACTAGAAATCTAAAAAATATTTTTTTGTATCATTTCACATAATTTAAATCAAAAATATGTTTCAAAAAGTTGATTTCTACGTAATTTATGAAGAATTGCCCTAAAAATAGCCAAAAAAACAGCTAAACGGCTGAGCCGTTAGCCGTTACTTTTTCAACTTTTTTTTTCAATTTAGGGAAAATAGACCTACCAAGGATTACTCATGCACAATTTCAGATCAAAATTCGAATTCTAAGTGCCATTTATACATTGATTACGAGATGGTTGCATTAAACCCCCCCCCCCCCTTAGTTTGCTTTCAGTTAGGACTGACAATGTTTTACATGGCCAGAAATAAGTTTACTATACCTAAATATTTATTTTTTTTACTCATTGATTTAAATGTTGCTTTTGTCAAATATCATGCATATAACAGACATAGAGTTCATAAAATAATATTTTCATAAAAAAAATATTTGATTTGAAAACCTTGACAATTTGTTAAAACCAGAAAAAAATGGTAAATCCTTGATATTTGTCAGGGAGACAGGGATAGGGAAATGACCATTAGACTAATATTTTCCTATTTCTTTTGCGTTGAATTATCTCTTTAAGGTTAGGGGGGGGGGGGGGCGTGTTCATGGGCATGGGCGAGGAATATGTTTAAATAATTGTCCTCTCCCTTACAATTATTCAATGAATTTTTACTGTTGTGGAACTTTAGCATTCATACAAGAGCGTTGAATACTTTTTTAGCAGATATTTTCACGATTAACACTACCTTTCCTTAATAATGGCAGTTTGAATCCTGCTCAGAACCAATACAAAGCTTCTCTTACTTACTTACAAAATGAATAAATTACAAATACCTAACTGCTCTAGTATCCTAAAAACAGTTTTTTGTAAACACCACAAGCGCTCTGGGAAATTCTTGACAGGCTATAAGCCGAGCAAAAATTATACTTTAACAAATCAATTTTGCAAATTATTAATTTTTTTGTGTGCAATTTATAATAAAATAAACTACTTTAGTTACTAAACTGCCATGGTTGGTTGTTAAAAGTTTGGTTGTTTTAAATTCATACTTACTCTATATCCTGCCAAAAAACTAACAAATAAATATAAGATTAACACATAATACCTAAACTCAACTTCAATACGTTTTTACGCTCAAACATTAAAAATATCTTATATTATTTAAAGAAAGAAAAAACTCTTCTATAGGTAGGTATAAAAGATTGTTTCTGTTTTTATGTTTTTTACCGTGTCAATATATTTTCCATTGTCCAAACCTGTATTTCATTGTATTTTTTTTATTAATAAATTGCATAAGTAATAATATTTTTTTTTTCAGTTGGAAATCTTCAGAGAACAAATACTGGAGGACAATTAGACCGTGGCGGGATGCGGCGGTCAATATCGGCGTCTCGGGGCGGTCCCGGCGCCAGAATTGTTAAAAAGTCGCGGACAGTGCAAACACAGCTTACACTTGATGCAGGTAAATAATGATCACTTAATCGATATATTATTACTTGGATGTTAAACCAGATTTTCATGTTATCTAATAAAGTGAAAATCGCAGCGGGCTAAAGTTACGATACCCCCAACCACCCTTTTTTTAGCCTTTCCCCTCCCCTCCTACTGGATGAACGAATTAAATTATAGAAGAAATAGCAACCCTTTTATGTGATCTAATCATCTGATTGATCTGATTTTTGGTATTTTGATTTCTGATTTTGATTAATGAAAAAAGCTATCCATCTCAGACGTACGGACGGACGGACGTACGGTCCAACCCTAATTATAAAATTAAAGTTATTTTTCCCTGTCATAATTTTCTTGTATATTTTACATCTATTCTTAGAACATAGGAGGTCTTCATAACTAGTTGGGACGTTATCAGGGAGGAAGGGGACATTTTACTCTACCCAAAGTTTTTCAACCACGTCATCAAAAAACCTTGTAGGTACTTTTTTCTTGAATGAACTAGAATTAAGATAAAAAGGGATTGTCTTTCTTGGTTTATTTATACAGAAGCATGCTGTTATTATCATTATTAATTATATTATATTAAAGTCCTATTTTCAATGCAGAAAACTAAAGTTAAATTATTTTTCATCAAGTTCCATGATATCCTTGTCACTGGTTAAGAATGACAAGATCAGACATTTAATAATTTAATTTTTAATGCTTAGTAGTTCTTTCAAGTTCTCATTGCAAGGTTGTTGTACCACGCCCATTTTTTAATGACCGAATCCTTGAGAAAACAAGGATTACAACATCTAAAGCGAAGATTAATCAAACAGACAAAAATACAAAATTATAACCTAACTCATTTTAATATGTTAACACTCTTAAAAAATCTTTTTCTGTCAGAAAATTGTATTAAGTGTTGTCATACTTTATGGATTACATTAACTGTTGCAGTAATTAGCATAAAAGGTTTGAAATCCTTAGGACTAGTTCAAAACTAACTTTATGTAATTTATAATCAAAAAATAAAATACATTTATTAAACTATCATTTAAATAAAAATTCGAAAACAATTTTGCATAAACACAGAGGCCAAAGCCTTGCGCTATGATTTGATTCACTTGATACAAATCTTAATTGCTTTTTGGTCATAAAGTTGGTGTTTATACCATAAAACGCAAAAAAGTTAAGAAGCATTGATTTGATTATGAATAAAAATTAAAGAGTTTTAAATTAATCTAAAAACAGGATATTCTTTTTTGGATTGATCTCTTAATATTTTTAAATTGTTTAACATTTTTAATATTCAAAATTATCTTTTATATATAACTTCTTCTAAGACTTTGAATATTTCTTTAATTATCATACACTAGTGGCTACGCCACAATGGGCTTTTAGGGACACATGAGACAGGATTGGGGAGGGACAAAGACTCCCACTTTTAATTTTAGGAGTTTTTTCCCAAATGTGTTTTCACTTTGGAGGGTGAAGTTACCTTTCCACAAACTAGTCAAAAACCTTCCCTGTAAGGAGAACCATATCGGTACAGCGGTTAGCGAGATCCTTTCCTACATACACACACACAAACAGATAAACATCCCCAGACTTGAATACGCCTTTTATCTGCATTTTTTTTATGTAGTATTACGAAAACAGTCTATAGTTACAATTTTATGTTACGCTTAAGTTCTGGAAAATTTCATTTTCTTTCATTTTATAATTCTCATCTTTATTCCATAATTTTTAATCAAATTTTCTGATCCAAACAAAAGGCAGTTGTCAACTATTAGGAATTTTGATATCTAATTTCATTATTGGATAAACAAGGTCAATTTTGTCCACTAGTAGCGGAGCTATAATAAACTAACAATATTCCAGTATACTTGAATTCAGATAAATGTTAGGTTTAAAACAAATATTTATTTGGTTTACATAGCTGGACCATAAGTGTTGGTTGTCTATTAGAGGGGCAACTCAGTTGATTTTTAAATTAAATTATGCATTCACTAGTCATAGATTATCTACGCCACAAAGAATTAAGTTCATTTTATTTTTTTATTTTACTCTTTGAACTTGAAAATTATTGGAGCTTTTCTACTCTAAATATGACTTTCCAATTTTTTTTGTTTTGGGCGGAGTTTTATTACTTATCAAAATAATTAACTTGATGTATAAGACGATGCTATTATTCTATCTGTTAAAGAAAATGCAGTATTTAAATGTACTGTTGATTTTAAAATGTTAAAAAACTATGAGATGATTTTAATTTACTTTTGGTTAGGAATATTTGATTGTCACAATGAACAAACGTGTCCTTGTTTCTAAAAATAAATCAGTTGTTAATTTTCAAATCAATTGGCTTTTTAATTTTCTCGTTGAAGTTTGGAAAAAAATTTTTAATTGTTATGGTTTCCTGTTGTAACTCTTAGTTCCCATGTTGATTGAAACAATGTCCAGTGTTCATACATTTTGTTTGATATTAATAGTACAAATGTGCAAATGATTGATAATGTTGTATGCAATTATCATTAGAATGATTTCTCCTACTCGATTGATTTGAGCTTTTGGCAATTATCTTTTAGTTTAAGGTTCTTCACTTTCGTGGCATTTATAGCCAAGCAAAGGGTAATCCAACTATTATTTATTAAGTAACTAAATTTCTGAATGTTATGCAGCCCTTGAATTAAAATAACTTTATCACATTGTCTTAAGTGAGTTTACTGTCGAGTCAAAATAAATTTTCACGCACCTGATGAGGCAATTTTAGCCTATAAAACTATTATAAATATAAATGCTTTTTTAGTTGTTTTGTAAAAATATTTTTTTTTTTTTTTTTTTTTTTTTTTTTTTTTTTTATTATTATTTGATTCTTTATTTGCCTTTATCATTTACATACAAAGATTACATTAAAAGTATAACAATATTAATTTAAGACTCATTTAAAATATTCAAGTTGGGTAAAAATTGTTTATGTACACATATATAAAAGAATATCATTTCAAAATTACATTGGTTAAATAAAAAAGATTTTTTACAATCTGTGACATTCCCTTCGTTCAGTCATATTTTAATTCCTCAGATTATAATGGATCACATTTAAGGTGTGATTGGCAGACTGAATAAAGAAAGGAGGGGCAGGGACAGTTTTATTAAGAGCAGAATGCTCTAAAACTGTTAAGTACAAGGGTCGCCAGAGGATGAATTAAGGATAATTTTCGACTGGTCCCTTACCTTATTATTGCCCCTATAACTCAAGTCACAGATCCTGGGCAGGGACAGTTTTATTAAGAGCAGAATGCTCTAACATTGTTAGGTACAAGGGTCGCCAGAGGATAATTTTCGACTGGTCCCTTACCTTGGTATTGCCCCTATAACTCAAGTCACAGATCCTGTGGTATTCCCCTAGCCCAGTCATCAATAAAGCCTCCAAAAAAAAATAGTGTATCACATATAAGATGTGTTTAGCAGACTGAATTAAGATGAGAGGGGCAGGGACAGGTATTCTGATAATAGACAGCTCTGACCCTGTTAGGTTTAAGAGTCGCCAGAGGATCATTATCGACTGGTCCCTTACCTAGGTATTTACCCTGTATAGCATACTTGAGCTGACTAACCGACAGAGTAGAAATAAATTTTATCCAGGGTCAAATTGTATTGTTGTTAATTTTTCATATCCTAGCTTATAACTTTTATTTTTAAGCAAAAATTTCCTTTGAAAGGAAATGAATTCAAGTAGATTTGAATTTAATGGAAGCTTTTTTTTCAGTCTTGACTGAAAGATGAAAAATAACACAAGAATAATTTCGATATTCAATACAGTTATGAGGTTACTGGTGAGCGTTTTTGGAACTCCTACTAACAGCCAGCTTGACTCAAAATTATGTTCAATATTTTGTAGAAGGTTTGTGAAGTAGTTGGCAGTAATACTAGTGGTGACAGGACAGTCCAGATAAAAGTGCTGGGCAGTTTCTTTGGGTGCGGGTAGATTCCTGTCCAGTCTACAAAGTGTACATTCTGGAGACTCTGGCCTAAAATTAGCGATATTGGCGTTAAAATAGTGAAAATTGTTTATTGATTTAAACGAGAAATCTCTTATGTTTATAGGAATAAAGGACAAATTCCAAACTTTTTGCCATTTACGCTCTCTCTCTATGTCAAATTCTCTGATTTTCGCCCAGTTATACCTATTTAAATAAGTCTTACACTTTTCTATCCTCTATTCATCATTTGATAAGAAGTAACGAAAATGTTTTGACTTTACTTTTGGCTTTAAAAACAGGGAACTAATTTTAGTTTGGGGTTTTGAAAGTTTACACCTATATATAGCAATATTGTGCTGAACAAATCCCCTAAGTCTCAGATATTCCATGTAATTAAAATTGACCTTTGATTTGATGTTAAAGTTTCTATAATCTAGACATACATTATCAGTATTTAAAAGGTCTCCAAAGCAAATTAACTTAATATCATTTTCATAACGTAACCATGTTGTTTCTGTAAAAATAGCCCTGCTTACCATTTGTTTATCACTATTACAAAAATAATCATTTTTAAAAATTCTCATGTCTTTTATATTGTCATGTTTTAGCCAAAATGAATTTGAAAATATTGTATATGATTCAATAATTCTTGATAAAATGGGATTAATATTCTTATCTAATTTTTCATAAAAATAAAATGGATCATTTGCTTGGCATCTTGTATTTTTTAATTCTGAAGACCAAGTATCAACTATGGATAAAGATTTTTTATACATTAAAATATCTAGAGATCGTAAAAAATCTGTTACTTTTGGTATTCCTAAACCTCCATTTTCGGCACTTGAAAAGATTTTGGATTTAGCTATTGGTCTACTTTGACATAAGAAAGAAATAATAAGATTTTCAATTTGAGAAATTATTTCTTCAGATGGATAGACAACTGCCCCTACATAATTCAGTAAAGGTAACATGAATCCCTTTATAATAGCAATTTTACCAGGTGTAGTAAGGTAGAAAAGTGCCCAAAAATTTCTAATTTTTGACATTTTAGTAACAATTTTGTTCCAATTATATTGCATATTTAAAAGTTTTGAATCAAAATGTAAACCTAAAATATCAAATTCATCAACCACGTCAATTCTAATTACATCCAACTCCCGAAAAAAATCATTTGATGGCTTCCTACCTATTATACAAATTTTAGTTTTGTTAACATTTGTTCTTAAATTAGAAACTTGAGCAAAGAAAGTAAGAATTTGAAAAATAGTTTTCAAAGCAATGGCAGTTGGATTAAATGCAACATTGCAATCATCAGCAAATGCTGATTCAGGGTCAGGCTGTTTGTCAGTGTCAGTCAATTTAAAAGGTATAGCTCTTGGTATTACAATTTCATTGTTAATTGATAACATAATTAATAATGGGGTAAAAATATTTGCTGGTATTGAAAAAGCTTGATAATTCATTCATCATTTACACTCAGTGCGGAATTTTTATTGTTTCTATTAAATTGGGAACTAAAGCCGAGCTTTAGCTTTGTAGAAAAATTGGATATAGGATATACGTGGATATAAAGACAGGGGAAAATTTGTCGTCATTTTGGTTGCTAATATGAACCTCATTTATTGGTCAGTTCGTTCATGCAGTAGGGGGGAGAGGGGAGGCTATTACATTTTTATTTTGAAGATAAAGAATGGTGTAAGGTATTTTTTTTGTCCCCTTTAGGGTCAGATATACCTTTTTTTAAAATAGTAATATATATGATGATGTTAAGACTCGGAGCTTACTACCAACGTTCTCGTCTTTTACGGACATGAATCGAACCCCAAGATGTAAAAGTATTCAATAATCAACCCTTCAATACTGTACTGCGGTTGTGCATCATCCATATACAATGAGAGCACGACAGTATTAATGTTTTGTTAAGGAATGGACAATGAGGATGTGGTAGACGGTGCCAGTACTGTTCAATTCCAGGTATTAAAATTTTTTACCTCATTTTATTTTTGTAAATATTTTTTAGGGGTAGTTCCATGTCAGAGATTTCAGGAGATTAGGTACTTAGCACACTTTATGTATGGTGGTTTGTTCAAATCGGGGCCAACTTACTGATTAAATGTATTTTATAAGTAAATGCTTTTTTTAAAAACTACATGGTAAAAATTATGGTTTTCCTTTTCTAATTTCTTACTGATTAAGAATTAATTCTTGAGCTCTTTCATGGAACTATCACTTTGACGGCCAAGAAATATATAACAAAGGGAAAGTTGTATGAAGTGCATTTAAAAAGTTTGAGTGCAAGCACAAGTTGCAAGAATACCATCTTACATAAATAAACATATACTTTTTTACTACAATGAAATGCAATCAATTAGACACCATCAAAATAGTCAAAATACTATTTTTGTAAAAAAAAACAGAACAGTCATTTATCCAAACAATATGATTTTCACGTCTTTATATTTTTAAAACTACCTGGTAGAAAATTGAAATTATTTCAAATATATGTCCTATAGATATAGTTTAAACTATTGAACATAAAAAATATGCAGTTCACTAAATTCAAGTTGAAATGCAATTCGTGCAACTCTCCCTTTTTGGTCTACATTATAAATCCTGTTTGGCCAACATTTCAGACAGTTTGGCAAATGTAACAGGATGCATATAGCACAGTCTATACATTTATGCAATAGTTATATGTTATATTTATGTAATAAAAGACTAATAAGCAATGATTATGTTTAATGCTTTCATTATTTTATTTGAAGTTAAATACGCTTATTTTTGTTATTAATAAAATACTTTTTTTCTAATTTTATAAAGCTTATTTAAAATTCACAGTTGAATTTCAAAATATATCACAAATAAAATTTATCCAAAGAAAAACCATTGTGTCTTTTAATATCGGTATAGCGGTTAGCGAGATTTTTCGGTACAGACAGACAGAGATCCTATTGATTTTGTATCAGGATTAACAGATCGATATGATTATGGAGGCAGAATGTTTTCTTAAAGAATACATACAATCTTATTTACTATTTAATAATTATTGATGTATAATTTATTTACATCAACTCATTATTTGCTTCCACAGTTCATTTCAAAATCTTATTTTCACTCAAGGAATTTCATGTTAGACTAAATTACAAAACAGCAAAATTGTTTATTGTAATAGTAGTAAACTTCAATGTAATGTCAATTCAGTAGCATTGAAATTAGGAATCTAAAGGGATAAGATAATTGCTGATAAATTGATGTACATCTCCATTAATGATTCACAAAATTACCCATCCTGTAGATTTAGTGGTTGAAAAGTTTAAAAACTTAACCAAATGAACCAGAAAACTTTAGGGACTAATGTAATAAGCGGCCCAATGTCCCATTCCTCCCTGATTGAAATCCCACTCGGAACACTTATACAAAAGTCTTGCAATTAAAGAGACAGATTCATTTCTGAATTTAAACCTTTACAATTGATGTGGGAACACTTTTTTGATAATTTGTTCCCACAATCTCTGAAGCTTTTACAAGTGTCATCTTTCTTCTATTAATTTGCAATTATCTTTCTTATAAGCATTCTAATAACCATGGATGTAAGCTTTTAACGTTTCCAATTATATACTGGATATTACAATCAATAGGGCTATATTAATGTTTATTCTTAAGCAAGGCCCACTTCACAGTGAGATCCAGTGGGACATCCAAAAAATTTAAAATTGACTTTTATCTATCCTAGGAATTAATAATGGCTGTAAGTAGACAGCTAGAAAAGAAATTTTTAAAAAATATTCATCTTTGGCGGATTTATGCCATTTTTAAAAAAGGTAGTGAAAAATTTCTTTTCAGTTTTGATGATTTTCCAGATTTTTTTACACAATTTTTTCAAAGCAACAAAAAATACATTTATGTTCATCTTATGAAAATAATTTTTGATTGAGGTACTTTTCAGATACCTGTACCAATGTCTAATTAAAGAAAAATTTAAAAAAAATATTTTTTTGGTGGTGTAAATTGACATTTTGTGAGAAAATTTCACCAAAAATATTAAGATTTTTAACCCCAAAAAATCAGTTTTCTCCATTTTACCCAAAAACGGCCAGGATGCCCCGGGTTTTGCAATAATAATATTAATATGCAACATGTATTGTGTTTAAAACAGTTTTCATAACCTGGGGCCTCCCGGCCGTTTTTGAGTAATTGAGCATTTTACATTGCATGGTTTGAACAATTTCGTTCTTGTTAATTTGAAATTTTCCCTCGTTAGAGGGGGAAGGAGTCATTTTAGAGCCCAAAGTCATCTCTGCAATGTTTTCTAACTTTTTGAGGCGGAACTTTCTTTACTTATGCATTATTTGCCTCCGGCCAACCGTTTCGCCGTTATTTGCCGCCGTAGGTGTGATTTTTAACGATTTTTGCCGTTCTCGCGGTTTTAATGGACATTTAAGGGAACAAGGAGTCCTTAAAAAAAGATGACTTATAAATACTTTTATTTTAGCAATTAAATTTGCTAAATTTCATGTGTTCTGAAAAAAATTGTATTTCTAACTGGTTTTGGTTCAGCAGAAATTCAAATTCGGGGATTAATTATAATATTGCAAAAACATTATATATGCGTCTGAGAGAGAGAGAGAATTACGTTTGAGAGAGAATATAATATAAGCAATTATGTTTATATTCTTATACAAACTTTAAATGAAGATAGCTAGACTTAGAATAAAGGTATTAACACAAAATCAAAAGTGTTTTGAAAATTATGTTATTGTTGTTTATATCTGTAAAAAAAAACATTAGAAAACATGCCTTATTAGTGTCCTATTTTACTTATACTGGACCTACCTAAAAATGCCGGGACTCGAACTGGGTGCACCTGACGCTATATTCATGTTCACAAACATTGTTTGCATTGAAGAAATATTTACATAGACGTTTATTTTGTTAAAATATTCCTATCCTAACTAAAGTTATGAAGGTTTATAGATTTTTTAAAAATAGGGTAGCTTCGCTCCTCCAAAACCGCCAGACGTACTTACCAAATGCACATTAGAAGTTAACAGAAGCAAAATTTATGTTATTTTTGAGTTAAAGCAAAAGAAATTACATCATTTCGTCAAATACAAGCTTTTTTATTGATGTTTACTTTTGTCTACCCTTAATGTCCCGTTTTTTGGCAAAAGATCCCACTGTGCACTTGGGATACAAGTGCAATTTGCTTGTCTTATTTAAGTCCCTCTTTACTTTTTTTTCTAAAGCCAATGGTTTGATAACATCCATATTTTTACAAATCCAATGTTTCTCATCGTAATTATGATTAAGAATTCACGTTTGATTTATGGAAATTATATGTTCAAGATTTCATTTTTATTTGAATTTCTCATATGCATTTTATCTATTCTTTGTTTTTAAAGTTAAAAACATCATTATTTTTAGTAAAAAGAATGAAAATTTTTACAGGTATTATAAAAATCGTTCTTGTTCAGAGGTTAGATCTCCATTACAGCTGATTAATTAGATAGAGCTGTTTATGAAAGCGTTCCTTTTACATAGTATAAAGGATTTAAAACTTGACCTTTGACAAAAACAATTATTATAATTTCCAAAATAATGTCAATTAATCACCAAATATGACATTATCATTTTATGTATAGATTTAATAATGCACTTTTCTATATCAACAAGGAAGGCTTGATTAATCAGAGGTTTTCAGTTGGACGGACAATTGAACATATCATAATTATGAAGTAGCTTCCCTAATATTAAAAATGCAGCCTATGTACAAGGAAACTATTTTACAATCAGCCAAGCATTCAAATTTTAAATTTTACACCAGATCAATTTTGCTTCAAGTTAATGCAGGGACATGAGGGATAAAAAAAATAATCCACAACACTTTTATCTCCCTAAAATTTACCAGTTACAATAGTCCTCCAAAGGGGTTAGTGGTTAATGGTGTTTCACACTGAAACTCCTTATTTTATTCCCCTCAAAAAAAAGCTTGAACGTCCATGCCATGACAGTTTCTAACAGCTAGATAACTGGAGGAAGGTTATTTCTTTGTTCTATCCCTGCATCCCTGGGTGTATATCAGTTACAGATAATCCTTTAATTGCTTTATTTCAATTCCTAGCTGTTTATAAAATACAGAAAATTTCAAACTTAATTTTTAGAAAATGATAAAAAAGTACCTGTACTTTATAAGATTGAGAAAGAGTGATAAAAATGTTTAGATATTTGATAAACTTATTGTACTAGATTTTAGGATTGGGTTAAATAAAACCATAGTTTAGCCTAAAACTCATCATTGACTATTATCAAGCTTTTTTTAAAGACTAGAACTGCTAATGTTTTGCCTGTTAAGAAAGAAAAACTTATCTAAACAGAACAGTTGAAAATAATAAACAAAATGTTATGCCTGTGGTAACTTTTTTGCTGAAATTAAAATTTTGTTTTAAATAAAGTAATACAATGTCATTTTAAAGGTATTTCTTTTGACTGGAGAAAAAGTTGAAGGTAAAATAGATAGACATAGCTTTGTCCATCACATAAACAATCATCATTTAAATTTTCATTGATTTTCCTTGTTCAAAACTTGATAGTTTTGTATGAACTCCCAAGATGGCAGTATTTTAAGTTGCACACTCTATACAATTCAAATCTGCTAAGCCAGAAAAGAAGGACGTTTCTTCATTTCTGTTTAAATATTAATATTAGATTTTACACACCAAAAGGATACTTCAAGAAGTCTAACTAATTGAGATTTTTTTGAAGATTTTAATAAGTTTAGGTTAATTTTAAAATTTTAAGATAGCTAGAAAAAAAATAATGTACTTAAATGCTTATCAATTGCTTTGTGGCTTTAAAAAAATTCTCCATCAATAATGATAAAGATTAACATCTATCTTGGAAAGAGCTTTGTTTACTATCTAAACTAAGTATTCTTGAGGGAAATATTCCATCTAATCAAAACACTGTTTTTAATGGACACTATAAAAGGCACTGGAAGGGTTAGATTGGATTGTGCTAAGATTAAGGGAACAAAATTCTAAGGGAAAGGGATCAAGGGATAAAGTAGATTAAGAAATTCTTGCAATTTTGCAAAGGTGTCAACTCAATGTCACTAAAAGATAAGAAGTACAGCAAAAAATGCGAATAATGCAACGTGATAAAAAATTACAAAATATCAATGTAAATTCTAAGCTATATTGTATAGGTTAAATGAGATAACTGGTAAATAATCTCTAGGACCTACTAATATAAAAAAAATCTCAGTCCCTTGCGGGGCTTTTATTACCCTTACTAAACCTAACCTTGCCTGAAAAATTGTCATATCTTTTTGTTACAAATAAAAAGAAATTTCTAGTTGCAATTCGTTGAAATCTATCCCTCTCAAATCCTCTATAAAATTAGTTTTTTTTCAGTACACATAAATCACATAAAACCACTAGCCCTTTCTTGTGTGTAACTTATAAGAAAACTATGATGATTAATTGCCCTTAGAAACCTTCCAATTCTATATTGTGCATTTCAATTTATCACACATATCATGCCATTTTGGCGATATCAATAGTCACTGTTATAGTATGATATCAACACTGTAACCAGGTTGTTTGTTATTAAAGTTTAATGTTATACCTTAGTTTTAGTAACTCTAGATAAGGCTTTTTGCTTGTATAGTTTATTAAGCTCAAAAATGTCACAAATAAAAGGATATGAGAACTCTATGTTTTGTTAACTATCGACTACGCCACTAGCATCTAGGGCTATGCATTCAAAGTAGCATAAACGAACTAGATAAATAGCTTAAAACCATAACGGGATCTATATGAATCTTACCTAAAATAGATTTTAGTAATGAGATCTTAAGCTTTAGACAAAAAAAAACCTTCCTACTTTATATAATAGGCTATATGTTAATAAAATAGATTAAACACATGACTAATGGGAGTAGAAAGATAATTTGTTGCCTCATAGTCTTCTTAAATTATTGCTGCAAAAATAAACTTTTTCAAACCTTTCTTACAAATTCCAAATGACTTCTATCCCTGCAAATTACATTTTTGTTTGCGACATTGATATAAAATGTTTTCTCTTAAATTTTCCTTTCATTTTGTAAATGATTGTTTCCTTGTCACATTGATTTACTGCTAGCAGGGGGATTAAATGTTTTCTACTGCGAATAAACACTAATGGCCACGCCCCTAGAATTTGGGGAGCTTCTCTCCAGATGTCTGTTTCGGGAAACTCCGTAAGTCACATTTACTTGGCTTTTCTTTAGAAAAATAGCTTTAAACCTATCCATTAACAATAAAAAAAGCAACATTGGTTGAAACATCCTTACATTTTAATGCTGTAAAGTTGCATAAAGTGCTAAAAGTCAGAAATGTGTAATACTGAACGCACAAAAAATTCAAAACTACAATCACAAAAACTGTTTATAATTCTTTTAAACACAGCTATATTCATTGAAACACAAAGTTGCAATTTAGTTAGCAAATGTTATGCACCAATGGATACGCAACCTTCTTGTTATTTGCAACTAATGACAGTTTCTAAAAACATTTTATCAATATTGTCACATAGCATAATCATTATCATAGATTGTAAATTTATTGTGGTATTGAGTGTAAAATAACTCTTGAATACTTTAATTCAAACAATTAAAAACTTGCAGCTTCTATGTTTTTAAAAAGCTGCTATTTTTTTGTTTATCTAAATAGCACATATTCCAATAGGTATTATAAATCTTTAATATTTTTGACATGATTTACATATGTTTAAAAACAAAAATTATAATTATTTTTGAAGACTAAATTCTATCATATCGTTTACGCTAGATTTTACTTTTAAAATCTGCCAAAATTTTGACATTTTGTGTCAACACTAAATAATTTTATTTGTGCCGAATCCTTTCAAATTCAAACCTTTATGTAGTGCCTGCTGCTACCTTCTAACTTCATCAGAATATTTAATAAGCTTTATGTAAATTGTTTCATTTATGCATTTTAACAAAAAGAATTAATATATTCAAAGAAAAGTATGTTTAAGCTCTTGACAAAAACTGCTTAGTTTTCTGAAAAAGCGAATTAATAATAAAATATGATGTAAGAACAACGTTTAGGCTTAGAGATTAGTCCTTTTTATGCTTAATGTTATTGCTTATTTTATTTTGTTTATCACCTAAGATTACTATATTGTTGAAAAATTCAATTGAATTGGTTGAATCCAAAAAGAGAAATATTTCCTTTTTTAGTTACGGATAAATTACGGATAAATTTGATTTAACGATCTTTGACCTATCATTAGTTTTACTTTTAAGAACACTTTTTCTATAATATTAAACTCTTTTCCGACCATATAGTAACCAAAATTATTGTCCAATCACGTTCGCAAAAAAATCAAAACTTTATTTTTGCATTATACTCACTCTTTATGTTACTTGCTTTTGTGTCTTTTTGTCAAGGATTTTTGCTAAGCATTAATTTGCTGATATTGCAATTTTGCGAACTTGATTGAACACTGCATTATTTTGTTTATATTTCCCCTGCACGCGCCGCTGCTATGCATATGCTTTATCCTAGGTTTGGCTGCCTGACCTGCTCGGCGAAGAGACAGATAAAGTTGAGACACATGTAAGATATATTTTTTGTTTTGTTGCACTGCAGGGAGGTTAATCGTGAAAAATAAGCTGTATTCTTACGTTTTACCTCCCTCTATCTATTTTTTGAAAGCCAATAGATGATAAATGTTATTTAAAACTTTTTATCAGGTATAGTCCCTTTCGTGACAACGCCTCTTAATGGGCGTTTCGTCATATTTTCATAGTAGTTTTCCCTCTATTTCTAGCTTCTGATTGCAATCACCTAACCTAAAATAACCTATCAAAAGCTACTGTGAAAATACGACGAAACGCCCCTTAAGAATCGTTGTCACGAAAGGGACTATGCCCCTTTTTCTTAAAATGCAGAAAAACAGAGGGAAAAATCAACAATTTTTCTATAATAAAAGCAGTACAAATTGTGGACTTGTTTCTCTTGCTTATTATGATTGTGGTCTGTTATCTTTTTATAGGCTTTCAAAAGAAAATCTTAGATCTATTAATCTATTTTTTGAAAACAAAATTAATTACAACACCGTAAGTATTTGTGTTATGAAACCAACATCCAGGGAAGGATAGGACAATGTCATTAAAATAATTTTTATAAACTCCCCCCCCCCTGTATCATCCAGCCATTAAAGACAGACTTTTACATATAATAATGTTGAGAAGATTAATTTACCGTCCATTATACTATCTCTTTATCCTGGTTTAGCATCACAGATGGTTAAAATATGTAAGTAATTTTTACAGTCCGCTTTAATTTCTAATTTATAGCATAGTTTTATTTATCCCAATGCTTTTTATCTCCTACTAGCGACTGCGCCCCTAGCATCTAGAGACTCGACCGTTTAAAATGGCTTATAATCCTCCTGGGACTTGTGAACCTTCCTTGAAATTGAGAACTAAAATAATTTAGTAGTTTGGAGATCTTAAGGGACGAAAACTAATCCAGCCACTTTTATCGGTTAAGGGGAGTTAAATCATTTTGATACTATACTGATCGTCCGAATATTGCATTTGACCTTTTTTCAGGGAGGGAAGGGACAATGGACTGTAAATTACACTGGTACCCAAAAATTTACAACCATATTATCTTATTCGTTGGCTCAATAACTTTGGGTACTTATACTGAATTTTGATTGGTTTGTTCCAAACTTTTCAACCAATAATTTTAATCTACAGAATGAGTTATTTTGTTTATCATCATTGGGGATGCAAATTAATTTATAGTCCATTGTCTTATCCCTTATCCTGCCTTTTTAAATGAAATTTCCTATAGCTTTCCAAAGTTGAAAAATACATATTTCGCATTTTTTTTTATTTTTGCACTGTTAATGCACTAATTTTATAACTTAGCGGCTCAGCTTTCGATGTTATGATTATTTTTGCATTTATAATTTTATTTTATAATTATATTTGGATATTATGTCAATAAGTATTATTATACGTCATTATGAGAAGGAAAGAAATCCATAACATTTTGGATAAAAAAAAGTATTTCTATATAAATAGTAAAAGGGAGAATCTTTTTTTCGCCAAGTGAAACACCTCTGCAACCCCTTATAACACACTTTTTAGAAACTGCGGGGCTTTCTTAAATATTACCTAACCGAACCTAAAATAAATGAACTGTATATACCTACCTTATATGTTGTTGTTGTATTGGCTGCTTATAGTCCATATTCGTGTCCAGGTTGTCATCAGTAGGTGGGGGAGGGGAGGCTTATGGAGGGGGCTCTGGAGGGGGGCGTTGAAGAGGAGGGAGGCTGGTGAAACTGGGGTGTGATGATAGGAAGGCAGCTACGAGGGTGGGATTTTGCCAGAGGTCAATGGGATTTAGGTTGGTGGGGTTATTAGGGCAGGAAAAGAGGTGTTGGACTGTTTCAGGGGTAGGATTGTTGGGGCAGGATGGGCAGTTGGGTGAAAGAGAAGCGTTAATGGAATGCAGGTAACTTTGGAGCTTAGGACAATAATTGGATCTTAATTGGGAGAGGATGGTTCTGTAGTGCCTAGGAAGTTGGATCTCAGAGGGGTTGATGTTGGGAGGGGCATGATTAAGGACAGGATTAGGGGGGTAGGAGTTGATGGCTTGGGTAACTGCAGAGGTGTGGAGTCGGGAGATGGTGGATTTGTAATTTGCAGGGAGGAGAGTGTTGTCAGGGGTGAGAAAAGGTTGGAGATTCGGGAGGAACATGGATTGGAGGGTGGATTTCTTGGATCTAGGACCAGGAGGGGTTGTGACATTGGGGAAGGATGGGTGGGAAGGACGGAGGGAGGAGGCCAGGTACTGGGAGCATAAAAGGGAGAGGTGGTTCCGTACTGGTAGGATTTTAGTTTCTTGGTGGAGGTGGCTAATGGGGGATTTTTTGGTGGAACCAGTACAGATGCGGAGGGCTTGGTTTTGGAGGACTTGGAGTTTGTCAATGTTGTTTTTGGAGGTGTTAGGAAACCAGACAGGACAGGCATAGGTGGTGATAGGGCGGAGGAGGGTGTTGTAAGTGGTGAGGAGGGTCTCCTTCTGGTGGCCCCATTTGGTGCCAGCCAGACATTTAAGGATTCTGAGGCGGGAGGAAATTTTAGAGGAAATGGTGGAGACATGGGAACTAAAGTTGAAAAAGGTGTCAAAGGTAACTCCAAGGATCTTAGGGGTTTTCTCAAGGGGGAGGATGGAGCCGTTAATTTGGACTTGAGGATGGAGGTTGGATTGGTGCTTACGGTCAGGAGTGAAAAGGGTGACAGTGGATTTGTTGGGGGCGATGGAGAGGCCATTGGTGGAGGCCCAGTCAGCGATTGAGGAGAGGTGGGAGTTGATGGATTCAACTGACTGGGGGATGTCAGGAGAGGAGTGGAAGGAGTTGAGGTCGTCGGCATAGGAGGAGGTGGTGGCAGGGGGGATGTGGGGGGCATCTGCTATGTAGAAGTTGAAAAGGACGGGGGAAATAACAGAGCCTTGGGGGACACCAGTGTGGACAATTCTGGGGGAGGAGTTGGTATTTTGGTAGGAGCAGAAGGCCATTCTGCCACGCAGGTAGCAGGACAGCCATCTGATGATGTTTGGATGGAGGTTTGAAGAGGAGATTTTTTGGAGAAGGAGATGGATTGGGATGCAGTCGAAGGCTTTGGAAAGGTCAATGGAGGCTACGGTTGTGCGGCTGGGGGGGAGGTTTTGGTTGAAACCGTTAGCAATGGAGGTGGAAAGATTAAGGAGTGAGGATGTGGTGGAGTGGAGGGGTTTGAAGCCATGTTGAGAGGGGTGGGTGGAGAGGGATTGTTTAAGGTATGGGAGAAGGAGGCGTTCAAGGACTTTAGCTGCAGGACAGAGGAGGGAGATTGGGCGGTAGGAGGTGGAAAGGTCAGGGGGTTTACCAGGTTTGAGGAGGGCAATAATTTTGGAGAGCTTCCAAATGGCAGGGATATTAGCAGCGGAAATGGAGAGGTTGAAGAGTTTGGTAAGGTAGGAGATGCCATTTGGACCAAGGTGTTTGAGGTGGAGGATGTTGAGGTGATCAGGGCCAAGTGCAGATGAATTTGAGGAATTTTTAATAGCTTCAAGGACAAGGGCAGGTGTGAAAGGTTGGAAATCTCTATTGAGGCGGTGGCGGTGTCTAATTTTGCGGATAATTTTTCTGGAGAAAGGGTTGGAGGTGTGGCGGGAGACAGAGGTGAATTGTTTGGTGAAGGATTCAGCAATGTGGGCGTGGGAGGTGTGAACTTTGTTGTTGAAGGAAATGGGTTGGTTGGAAGGAGGGGAATTGTTTTTGCCAGAAAGGGATTTGAGGAGGGACCAGAATTTGGAAGGGTTGGTTCTATGGTCGGATTTGGAAAGGGTTTCTTGCCATTTTTTGTTGGAGTGTTGGTTTACTATTGAGGAAATTTGTTCATTGAGGATTTGGATTTGAGGATCATGGGGGTTAATTTCTCTTAAGGAGTCTCTTTGCTGGATAAGGGGCTTAGCAGACTGGGGGAGGGAGGGATTGGAGTTTTTGATGAAGCCAGCGGGGACTGTGTGTTTGGAGGCAGTTTGGAGGATTTGGCGGAAAGTGGCTTCACCTTGGGAGCAGGAGGAGGGTTCAGGAAGATCTTCAAAGAGGGTTTCAGTTTCAAGGGTGAAGGTGTCCCAATCTGCTTTACGGAAGTTGTGGAAAGTTTTGACAGGGCGGGGGTTTCTGTTGATTTCAGGAAGGGAGAGGAGGATGGGGAGGTGATCAGAACGGAGGGTGGTGAGGGTGTGCCAGGAAAAGTCAAGGGCAAGGTGGGCAGAGCAAAGGGAAAGGTCGGGGGAGGTGGGTTGGCCATTGGGGGGGAGGCGGGTGGGGGAGTCCTCGTTGAGGAGGCAGAGGCTGCTCTCATTGAGAGCTTCCAGCAGAGCCTCCCCACGATTCATGGCAGATTGGTCAAGGGTGATGGAGTTCCAGGCAGGGTTGTGGGCATTGAAATCACCGACTAGGATAAGGTCATTTGGGTTGTCAAAGAGGAGGTTAAAGTCAGGGGTGTATTGGGGGGGACAGGAAGAATGTGGAGGAAGGTAAAGGTTGATGATTTGTGTAGGAGAGCCATTGCGGGAAATTTGGATACCATCAATCTCTAGGGGGCCATTGGAAAGGTGATTGAGGTCAAGGTGGGTGAAGGGGATGTCATCGGCAATAAGGAAGGCTATTCCTCCACCAGGTCGGTCTTGACGGTCCTTCCTGAGAAAGTTATAGCCAGGGAGGGGTTTGGGATTGGATTTGCTGGAGAGTTTGGTTTCTTGGAGGCAGGTGATGGGGATGTTATGGGTAGAAATAAGGTTGTGGAGTTCATCTTGGGTGGTAAGGAGGCCATTACAATTGAATTGAAGAACAAAAGGTTTACCAGGAGGTTTTCGGGGGGCAGGGGTGGGTGGAGGAGGGGGCGGGGGTGAAGGAGGAGCTGCAGGGGAAGGAGGGGTAGACGGGGAGCTAGGTGATGGGAGGGGTGTAGGGGGAGATAAGTTAGGAGAGGGAGGGGGTGAGGTTGGGGGGGAGCAGGAAGGGCAGAACCAGAAAGGAGAGTAGTGGGTGGCAGATGGGAGGAGGGAGCATTTAGGGTGGATCCATTGGAGGCAGGAGTTACATTGGAAGGAGCCAGTGGATTTTGTAACACCTAAGGAACAGACTGTACATGGGAATTTAGGACCGCGGGGTTTGGATGGGGGTGTTGGTGGTTGGGGGGAGATAGGTGAAAAGGGAGTTGTTGAGGCAGAAATGCAGGGTGGGCAGGACCAGTTGGAATTGTAATCGGATTTGGATGGAAGGAGGGAACATTTAGGATGAACCCAAAGTTGGCAGGAGTTGCAGAGGAAGGCACCAGTGGAGCGGGTAATATTGCGGGAGCAGGTAGAACAGGGGTATTTGGGGCCAGGGTTCGGGTGGATGTCGCCAGAGAGGATGAGGGGAGGGGGGGGAGGGATGTTGGAGGGTTGGAGTTGAAAGGCCTCCAAGGCCTCCAGAGCTGACAGGGGCTGACTTAAAAGCCTATTAGGCCAGCCCCTTGGTGGAAACCCGGACAGGGTGAATGGTCAAGCAGGTGTGTTTGATGCAGGTGCTATTAAAATAAGTAAGTTATAAGGACATGAGTAGATTGGAAAATCATAAGAAAAGAAATTGGGGAAACATTAATTTATCTTCTATTTCTCTGTCTCTTCCTTTTTACATTAACCTTTTTTTAGGTTGAAAATTCGAATGAACCAGTAGATGTAAGAAAAAATAGACAGCTAACCCTGGAAAATATGAAGTTGCATAGAGAGGTAATCATTTTTGTTGTGAATAAACACATAAGTAGCGAAGCAAATCTACAATTATGATGAGTTTGTTGTCTTGGTCACACATAATGCTCCAGAATACATGTAAAGTGAAGCTTATTTTGTTAGAATTTGGGTACTAGCTGCTTTTAGAATTATCCTTGATGTAAGAATGAATTTAATATTACTTGGATCTAAAACCAGATTACCATGTATTCTAATACTCTTTACCCCTTACTCTCCCCTCAAACTGGATAAACGAATTGAGCAATACGTGACGTCTATGTCAGCAACCTAAATTGACGATAATTTTCCCCTGTCATAAAATCCACGTATGTTCTACATTCATTGATGTAAGCTACTTCTACGCGGATTTTTTTATCATTGCCTACCTATTCATTTATAGATTGACAAACTGAAGAGTCAGGTGAATGAGAATGATGTCCTGAAGAAAGAGATTGCCAACCTCAAAGTTAAACTGGAAGAGGAACAGAAATCCAGGTAAAGTTACAGACTGACCGACCAACCACATTTCATAAAGGCATCGTCATAAAAAAAAGCAAAACAAGGATTATTATCTCTCATTTTGAGTGGGAGATGACATTGGACTGTAAATTAAACAGTTATCCAAAGTTATAACCAAGTTATCTTATTATTTGGCTCAAAAACTTTGGGTACTTAATTGAATCGCTATGACTGTACCAATAGAATATATGATACAGTCATAGTTGAAATTAGCGTCCTTAAAATGAATATTAAATGTTTGCTTCACATTCAATATTTTACTTAATGAATTATACAAAGTTTTTAATTGATAGGATGATTCTATCATGCTTATATTTAAGACTAGAGCTACCTACCTACTTGCATCGTCCTACGGAATAAAATAATTACATAAAATATATTTTAGAGTACAATTATGATGAGAAATATCTATTTATCAGATTAATAATTTGCACAAAAAGATATCAGTTAGGCTCGCATTTATCAAGAATTAGAAGCCATAATTTTAATTCTATTCTCACGTGCCCCTAACTATTTAACAAGCTAGGTAACAGTGATATGGCATCGGACCATCAGCTTTAATTATGTTCATAGCTTATAACCTTGGCTTCGATACCTTATTGTATTCAGGTTAAGTATCCAGAAAGACCTAGAACAGAATCATGAACGTGTCCGAGCCATAATGATGTCTATGGATACTGTTGAGAAAGAATGGGAGAATAGAGCTATAGAACAGGTAGAACAATTAATGTATAAGCATAAATGTATAATCCATACAATTACCTGCTCGAGACCTTTTTCGTCTTCTATCAAATTGCTTTCTATACTTTTGTAGGGACCCATTACAAAATCATAATGTTAAGGAGCAGCTCGAACAGCAGCTGGAAGCCGCCAGACAAGAAGGTGATCAGCTGCGACAGCAGCTGCAAGCTGCAATGCAGGCTATTCAGTCTCAGAAAACTCAACTGGAAAAGTAAGTTACTTCACATGCAAGATTTATCTATTTGGGTTCAAGTTCTGTCAAATAATTCAAATTTTGAATAGGTGTTAGTTAATTAGAATAGTTAATTATAAGGCTTCGAAAATATGTATTCCTTAACAAATAATATTCAAGGTCCCTGAGTTTACAGAAAACCTTGATGTCCCAATTACAAGATACAGAAGCAGAAGCAAGAGAGTTGCAAGATTTCTTACAGGTAAACTTAACTTTAAATTATGGCACATCCTTATTACCCCGTCCCGGATTTGAAAAATTTTGTTAAAATTTTTGCCCCCAGCTAAAATATGGTTGATTTATGCATAAAAATGACCCATGCAAAATATTTTTTCTGTAATGCAAAAATTGCGACGGTACAAGCACTGCAAAGTTTTTAAAATCTGCAAAAAAACCCTGTTTTTATGGCTTTTTTGGGGCTTTTGTACCATCCCAATTTTAAAGATTTCTACAAAATTTCAATTCAGGTGTGTTGATAAATACCTGAAATTTACCAAAAAAAATGGGGGCAGACTCAATTATAACATATAAAGGTGTAGCAAGTAATCTTCCAAATACAAAATTGTCAAATTGCAAATTGGGCCGGATACTTTTTTGGACGGATACTGGATATCTGGCTGGTTTATAATGCCGGATATCCGGCAAATATATGTTATTTGGCCGAATATCCAGTTATTCGACCGGATATCCGGTTATTTGGCCGGATATCCGGTTATTCGGCCAGATATCCGGTTATTCGGCCGATGTTCTTTTATTCAACCAGATATCCGGTAATTTGCCATATAACGATTATCTGTCATTAGAAATCAACCGGATATCCGGTATCCAGCCAAAAAAGTATCGGCCCAACCCTATTATATATGTATGCAATTGTTTCTTCTTTACAGTAACGTTTCTGATAGATCCAGAGAATGTTTCAGTTATTACCACTTAAATAAAATTAGAGGATCGACCCTTCTCTCAGGTGCCCAAGAGTCCTTTAGGAGCGTTACCGCTAGAAAGTACTATGGAGAAGCTCTTCTTGTGAAAATTAGATAATTTTTAACATTATCTTTTTATGTGTCATTATTCATTGTTTATCTCTGTTAATTTTGTATTGACTTAATGAAAAAAGATGTCTTAGCTTATAAAAGATGTTCGATGCTTTCCCTCAAAGTGTCTTTTGATCACTGACAACCCCTCCCTTCTTATATTAACTTGCAAGGGTCCCCAATATAAACTATCCTAACCTGACCTTATATAATTAAGAAACAAACTAGAAAGTATGTGCTCGACTAGGCACTTGGGAAACTGGCAATAATTTGCATTAAACTTACGTCTTCAATATATCAAAAACTAAAGCTTTAAAGCAGAAGTACCGATTGCAGAGTTGCTACACTTTCTAAACCCTTATTGTTACAGGAATCATCAACCAAAGTTTTCAATCAAAAAATTTCAACTTGCTTAGATTAAATAAAAGAGCTAACATTTACGGAGTTCGTTCAGACTCATATTATAGAAAAGATTTGCATTTAATAAGTATCAGAAATAGATTGGACAAAATAGGCCATTTAATACACTAGTCCCAAAAGTTTGAAAATAACCTTATCTTATTCGTTGACTTAATAATTTTGGGGACTTTCAATAAATTTTGATGGATTGGTTTATTAATTTGAGAGTTCAATCGTTTCTACCACTAATTTTAATCTACAGAAGGGTTAATTTTGTGTATTATTAATGGGGATGTTCATCAATTCATTAGCCATAGTCTTATCCCTTAGATCCCTCAGTAACATGTTATTTCTTGTTATGTAATAAAAATAAAAGTGTTCCATTTATTATTAGTCTTTGGTTACAGGGATCTAGAGGGATAAGACAATGGCTGATAAATTTATTTGTATATTCCATGATGATACAGAAACTGACCCTTTTTGTTGATTACATAGTGGTTGAAACGTATGACCACTAAACCTAATGAACCAACCAATTAAAATTCAATAAAAGTCTCCTAAGTTGTTGAGCCAAGAAATAAAAAAAAATTATGTTTCTTACATTTGGGTTAAAACATTGGGGAAATTCAGTAAATTTTATTTGGTTGATTTTTTAAGTTGAGTGTTTAAAAGTTTTAACTTCTAGTCTTAATCTACAGAAGGGACAATGATTTGTATCATTATTGGGAATGTACATTGTACATCAATTTATTAGACATTGTCTTATCCCTTTAGATTCTTGAATAACATGTAATTTCTTGTTATTTAATAAGAATAAAAGTGTTCCAGTTATTATTAGACTTTGGGTACAGGGATCTAGATAGAAAAGACTGATAAATGGACGTGTATACCCCATGATTATACACAAACTTACCCTTTCTGTTGATTCAATAGGTGGTTGAAACGTCTTATTAAACCAATTAAAATTTAAAACAATCTAAAAAGTTGTTGAGCAAACAAATGAAAAAGTTTTTAAAAGACTAGTGTAATTAACAGCCCATTGTGCTCTGCCTCTCTAGTTATTATTAGACTTTTGGTACACTCTGGTATAATTCAGAGAGGGAGGGAAAATTGGACTGTTTATTTCACTTGTCCCCAAAGTTTTATAATTGTTTTTCTAATTCATTAGGTTAACAACTTTTGAGAATTTTATTGAATTTTAATTGGTTGGTTTATTAAGTTAAGTGTATAAACGTTTCAACCGCTAAGTTTAATCTACAAAAGGGATATTTTTGTGTATCAAACAAATTTCATACTTATATAATAGAGGTAGGCCGGATACTTTTTTGGCCTGATACCGGATATCCGGATGATTTATAATGCAACATATTTGGTATCCGGCAAATTACCGGATATCCGGCTGAATAACCAGATATCCGGCCAAATTACGGGATATTTGCTAGATATCTGGCCAGATGTCGGATATCCGGCATTATAAATCAGCCAGATATCCAATATCCCTCCAAAAAAGTACCCGGCCCAACCCTATTATATATGTATGCAATTTGACAATTTTGTATTTGGAAGATTACTTGCTACACCTTCATATGTTATAATTGAGACTGCCCCCATTTTTTTGGTAAATTTCAGGTATTTATCAACACACCTGAATTGAAATTTTGTAAAAATCTTTAAAATTGGGATGGTACAAAAGCCCCAAAAAAGCCATAAAAACAGGGTTTTTTGCAGATTTTAAAAACTTTGCAGTGCTTGTACCGTCGCAATTTTTGCATTACAGAAAAAATATTTTGCATGGGTCATTTTTATGCATAAATCAACCATATTTTAGCTGGGGGCAAAAATTTTAACAAAATTTTTCAAATCCGGGACGGGGTAATCCTTATATAAAAGTAACCGGATGTCTATCAGTCCACGTGGTAAAGGATTTCAGTAACCGTTGAACCTTTGTCCTTTACAGTGAAACGACCCCTTGTAATAAAAAACTAAAGTACAGAGTGTTTTATTGTAAAAAATAAAACTTCCCCATTGTTGGATAAATGGTGATTAGTTACCTCTTGTATTAGTATTCAGAAGAGATGACTTAAAGATTGGAGTCTCTACAGTAACTTTATGAATATTATAACAGTGGCCTTTTTATGACATTATATTAGGTATACCTCCATAGTGATTTGACAATCCAACTGGTCGCTTCGTTCCCCAATAAATCAATAAATATAGATGCATACCTAGGTAACCAGACTACTACCTGGAACCCCCTGTTGGAGACCTCGTCTGTTAGCAGATTTTTTTCTGCTCTTTTGTAGCGATATGGCTGTGTTAATATTTTCGGATGCCATTGGTTAATTTTCAAAGACCCAAATGAAAGTCAGCACAGTGTCCTCGGGGTGGGAACATACAGTTATTTAACCCCTTCACCCTCTAATATTTTTCTCTATTCGTTTTCCCTTGTGCCGACTCAAAGTTGATAGATAATATATCTTTCTTATTAATCTTCTTATTCTAGGCAGAGAAGAGTACCCTATCTGAAGCCCTGAAAGAGAACGAGCAAGAAGTATTGCGGCTGCGCGGAGTTATCACAGAAAAAGACGAGAAACTGGCCAAGGTGGATGAACAGACCAGCCTCTTGGTCCGCAGGGCTGAACAGAGATCACAGGTACATTAAAATCTCGGGAATGATTTGGTTGTAAGAAAATTGTTACTAGGATCTGTCTGTCTGTCTGTATCCAAGGATCTCGCAAACATTTGAACCGATATGGTTCTCCTTTAAAGTGTAGCTTCTCATAAGTCTTGAGAAGGTTTATTACTATTTGGGGGGAGTTTTGAATAAAACTTCATGTCAATGTTATATTTTGTTTATCTTGCTCAATTTGTATATCTTGACTTGATTAGATAAGCCAAAGATGAAAAAATGATAAGGAAAACCAAAATAAACAATTTCTTTATGGTTTTAATTTGACCATCCTTTTTTAGCTTTGTAATTTATCTTTTAGGGAGATAGGGGACATTAGGCTGTTTATTACACTAGTCTCCAAAGTTTTATATTAACGTTTTCTTTGGGGACAACTTTGGGGACTTTTATTGTATTTTGATTGGCAGGTCCATTAAATTGAGTGTCCTAACGTTTCAACCACTAATTGTAAAAATGGGGTAAATTTACAACAATTTTTTGACCATTGTCTTATCCCTTTAAGGACCCTGTTAGGCCTTATTTCTTTTTTTCGTTTTCATTCGAATCCGGTGGATAGGAACCGGTTCTCATCCATACGAAAAAACTATGTCTAGCATCGTATTATATCCAGCTTTCTACGAATATAAAAATGTACAATCATAAGATTAAAACCAGTTTTTTTAGCCGGTGCCTTCGGCACCTCGGGGCTAAAAAGCACTAGTATTAATCTCATAATTGTACGTACATTCTATATCCGCAGAAAGCCGTTCATAATGCGATGCGAGAAATAACTATTAATCCTCCCTTGAATTGAAAAAGCTTCAATTAAAAGAAAATGTCTGTTTTGAAAAATTTAAGTATTTATTACCATGCATAATATAATATTTGAATTTTATTCTTCGATATGAAAAAACAACCACAAAAAGATTTTTTGTTTGTGTTAACTGGATAATGACAAAATAAGATGGTCAGTGCATTCAGTTTAAGAAATGTGCAACTAGTTTTAATTACATGGCTGTTTGCTCAACTACTTGACTTCAGGGATAAGAGATAGATAATTTAGTTGAATAATAATGTAACTTGTTTTAATTACATGCCTCTTTGTATCAAAAATGGTAGAAGTAATATCATAATACCTACATAATCATAATTGAATGATACCTAACAAAACCTGTTCTTTGGAATTATACAAATTCTTGTTGGTTATTCCTTATTCCTGGAAATTGAAAGTTTGATTTCATTAACTAACTAATTTTGGATTTACCATTTCACCACTGCAATGGTTGCAAGCATCTACAAAATATTGCGATGCAAATCTTCTTCATTTCTTTTAGCCATACTAGTGGCTTCACTCCTAGCCTATGGGAACTCCACCTTAATGGGGAAATATTAAGGTGTTTCTCTGAGTTATGTCTCCCAGGGAATGTGGAAAAAAAGAAGTTTTCCATGTCCTGTTAAATAGCCTAAAATCTGACTGGTACAATACATCTTTCCTTAGTAATTGTAGATTATTTAGTAGTAAAGTTTAAAAGATCTTGATTGATTCACGGGCATTCAAACGCACAAAAATCCAGTTTACTAAAATGAGGTATTAAGCATCTTTATAATCATAAAATTTTTGTAATTTTTTCTATAAAGCACCCACTGTGAATATATCCCTTTAGCTTTTTTTCAATTTAAGCAAAAACTGCACAAAATAAAAGACATTTCACGGTTAGTTTTTTATTAAATGAATAAGTTAGGGTACAATGTTTGGCACTTTCGATATAAGTAAATGATAATAACAAAGCCACAGAATACGATAATACCTTCAGAAAAATCGATGAAAATAGTTTTCATACTAAATTTTGTTTTTTTGTATTTTTTCTAAAATGTCATGACAGAAGATGTAAAATGTCGTCTTAGTTTTTTGAAAGGATTAATCTTCTCTGAAATCTAAATTATCAAAATATTTTTTTTGGTAAATGATTATACGATATATGTCAAACATTTTATCAGAAAGAAATATTTAAAATTGTGAAGTAGAAACCTGAATAATTTTTCTTGTGGAAATAGTTTTCTGCAAATGTTGATAAACATATGTCTGCTAGCATTAAGATGTTTGTACTGCCAATACACGTTGGGTTTTATTTAAAGAATTTCTTTAAAATGTTTTTTTTTTACATTGTATACCAATAACGCAATATTTGCTATCAGAAAACCCCGACTAAGACTCGCCTACGACCCGATCTTTTAGGATTGCTTTGTAATTTATATTTTTGAAAGTCTTTCAACAGTATACACAGCAAATTCTCTCTTTTTTAACTAACTTTCCGAATAATATACCTAAAGCATTTGAATTGACAAAGGCTATGCTAATATTTTTACCATTCAAGTTTATTTAATATTCTAATAAATAGCGCAACCCTCCAAGTTTATGACTACTTTTCATGAACATATGATCTAAAGAATAAGCTCTGACGCAATGTCATATAAGGATATTATAATATTCATGAAAAAAATTGTTATTTTTGCATATATGTTACATTTTACTGTGTTTTGTGGCTCAAAAGAAAGACAATTAAAAATTATTTCATATTATATAGTTTAAATTACATAAGATAACCTAGAAATAGTAAAAAATTCCCTTTCTTTTTTTGTCGCAAAAGAGAATTCAACAAAGATTTTCATTAAAAAACACCTTAGTGTAAAAATTAAAAAGTTTAAACATGGTCACAAAAAGATTCAATTAGTTTATTAAATGTTTCATTTTCAGCAAATAACAATTAATCTCTATTACAAAGAATAAAGTGTAAAAAGATATTCTCGTTTTAATTTTAAGCAACTTAAAATGCATTTTAATACCTTTTAATGATTTATTTTTTAAAACATCATTTTATAAAATGTTATTGATTTTTAAAGTTATATATTAGAATGTTTTTAAATTTTGTTAACATTTTGTTTTAAATGTAGAAAATTGGTAATTCTAAACATTCAAAAAATGATTTTATTAAATTTTCATCACTTAAATTGCATGTTTGATGAAATTTTCAACTGATAATTCAAGAAAAATCGTTTAAGTTTTATTATATTTTACTTTGAAATGTTAAAAAAATATATTATTGTCAAAAATGTGGAAGTTATACTTTCCTCAAAAAAAGACCTAAAACATGCAAATTAACACGTGTAATGAGATTTTTTTTCTTTCAGGTTTAATTTTAAGTAATTATTGATATTTTTTGTAAAAAGGATTTTATATAAAAAGTTTTAAAACTCGAGTTATGTAGTGGTTCTAAAAAAGGTTGCGAATTTATGCAATTTTCTTGCAAAAAAAATTTTCTAGGATTTTAAAAATAGCAAAGGGTGTTATTAGACGTACTTACAGATACAATTGCTAAGTCATTTTGGCCAAACACTAAAATAAAGTTTTGACATCTGAGGGTCCAGCCGTGATTTATAATAGATTTTAAGCCTAAAATAAATGCACAAATTGAATAAATTTTGGTGCAATTTTTCTGCAAAGAACTTAAAAATGGCTACTGAAAATCTTAGGCAAATGGTCAAGATTTTAAAAGGGTAAAATAAAAGATTTAGATATTTTGAATTTACCGATCTATCCTTTATCCTGCGATGTGCACAGGTATTTTGCCAGAAAGATATATACATCTTGAGAGGACTATAAAGGGAAGGTTGACTTTAATTTTTAGGGGAGTGTCGACACCCCTTTTTTTCACCTATACCTATATGAATCTATAGGAAATAAAAATGAATTTCAAAGATAGAAATGCCTAAAATGAATTTATGTTTAATAAAAATATCAAATAAATAAAAATGAAAATTAAGGAATAGTTTGCTTGTTATTTCTGCATTGCTTATAGACATAATTGTCTTTTTTACATTCCAACAGTAATGGATATAGTTGGATATTAAAAGGGAGGAGTAGGTTGCGATAAAAATCCGTTAAGGTGTGAGTTTTAAGGCTTAAATATAGTAGTATAACGGTATTATTCACTAAATATGTGTATTTCTCATTGAAAAGAACTATAATAGACAAAAAAAAATTTTAAGTTAACATAAATTTTTTATCGTTCTACTACTGTATTTAACTTAAAACCCACAACCTTTACAGATTTTTAGCGCAACCTACTCCTCCCTTTGTCGTCAATTTAGCTTGTTGATATGACCTCATTTATTAGTCAGCTCATGCATTAAGTATGAGGGGAGCTGAGGGGATGGGGGAAAGGCGTTATTTTAACCAGCTTCGGGTATTACTTAATCAGAGAACATGAATTTAGGGTGCAACATCCAAGTATCAATATATAGATTCCCACCGCCGCCGTATTTTTACCAAATCTGTAAAGTCCTATTGTTAAGATCTGGGTTTGCATATGATTAAACTTTCATGTTTTAAATTCAACTTGTCACGGCACATTTTTGTGAAAAGATAATAACTTACTGTCTTAAAATAAATGCATTTAAAGAGCTATTCCTCTTAAAGATTTCTCCCCCTTTTTAAAAGCGAAACTTTTCTATAATTAGGGTCGGTCCGTCCGTACGTCTGTAACGGATAGCTTTTTCGTTAATTTAGGCATGTTAGAATTGTCCTATCGATTTCAAACTTTGCATGGTGATTCCTGTAGTAGTTAGGTACAATATTATAAGCAAAGTATCTCTATAATCAAGTCCTAAAAATTAAAGTATGTCCATGAACATTATCCTGTATCTAGCGTTTTTCAACAAATTTTGTTTATAATTTTGCTTCGACTAGGTATTATACATTTATATTCTGATTATTCAGTTCTGACACTATACGAGTATTAATGTCCGTTTGTTCTACCGTTTCAGTGCTTCGCTTTTATGGATGTTGTCATCCTTGTTTTTTAATAGTGCAGCTATTCTTATCACTGGTTTCCTCACTGACTATGTAACAAAAACAGGGTAGATACTTGTTACCATTTGCTTTGCCTTATTTCTTTTTGTCAGACAAAAACATATCTTTTGAAGATAAACACGTTTTTAACAGGGATCTAAAAGGATTAGACAATGGCCGAAATTGTTGTACATCCCCAATGATGCTACACAAAATTAACCCTTCTGCAGATTGCAATTAGTGCTCAAAACGTGTGGACACTCAACTTAATTAACCAACCAATAATTGGGAGAAAGTCCCCAAAAGTGTTGAAACTTTGGGGACTAGTTTAATAAACAGCCCAAAGTTTGGTAGGTTATGGTAAATCTTTCGCTGCTATTGTCTGTGAATTGTTATTGAAATTCATATACCTATAATTCTCCTGATTTTGAAAATCATTTTCCTTTATTTTAAACATGTGTAGGTAAGGGTAAAAATTAGAAGTAAAGGAATATCTAACAATGGATATTTAAATTGTTCTCCCATTACGATATTATGGCATTTTTATTAATTGGAGCTTATTAAACTTTGGGAAATAATGGGATATAAATTAATTTATTGTTCTTTTGCATTATGGCTGAAAGTATATCATGAATATTCAATATTTGAAAACAGATAATATTACAGGAATAAGGTTCCTTATTTAATTCTCGAACTCGAGGGGGCTCCTATATTTTTATTCGGATTTCTTGTCCCTCTTTCTATTTTTCCCTCTCACTAACTGTTTATTTAAAGAATTAAAAAACATAATTTTAATTGAGCACTTTTTTATTCCTTATTTCTGATACATATTTCCCTGAAAAATATTTAAATATGCATAAATCCATCCCTCCTATATGGAGGATTTATAATAACAGGGATTAGAGTGACAGTGGTAGAATATTTTCCCGCATTTCTTCAAAGCCGATTAATATCTAGTGGATTAGAATCGGTTCTCAGCCATACTGATAAGTAAGGTATAGCATCGTACTGCAGACTATCTTATACTTTTTCATTCTAATATCTTCGGAAAGCTTTCTAAAATTCGAGGCGATAAATAACTATTATTTTCATCGCTTTCTTACCCTCAATATTTCATCATAGGCATAGTTTCAAATATAAGAAATGTCGGAAGAATTAATTAAACATGCAATTGTCCATCACTGCCTCCCTGGTACAAAATAAAATGGAATGAAATGCACTGAGTGTGTCTGGTTTAATTTCCAAGAACTCCCGACAAATTTGGTCAATTTTATGTCTATTAGATACAAGGATTTTCTAACCAAATGGTTAAAAAAATGGCTGCATAATACTGGGATATGTGAATAGAAGAATAGTTATTAAAACAGCTTTCCGCGGAAATAAAATGTACAATTATCAGATTAAAGCCGCAGATGGTCCGGGCTAACAAAATGGTATTGATTTTATGATTTTAGTTTAATATTTGTGGAAAATTGTCTGTAATACGATAATATACATGGTGTAATGTTAAATCATTAACCAGATAATTAAGACAATTGTAAGTTTTTCCTTCGGTGTAATATCAATCTTTTTATTTCTTGTTTATGAGTAAATTTCCAACCTTGTTACAAAAAAAATCCTCCAAAGAACATGCAAAGCAGAAAGATGAAACTTGTGATAAAATGGAAATAAATCAAAGAATATTTAACGTTAGAAAGTTGGATGGACATGTTTAATAAGCGAATATAAAAGCGAAATTGGAAGTTTAATTAAGGGAAACACCAATCAACGATAAATAAACGAATGTGATTGTGCACCCCCAATTGTATATTAATTTTTTTTTGTGAAAACGTTTGTATACTGCTAGTTTGCCCAATCTAATCAGGTTTTAAGAAAGTCCCTAAACTTTTTAAGCTAATTAATGGAAGAATGAATGTATAAAACTTTGGGGGCCTGTATGATTTTCTTCTCAGGTCATTAGTCTTAAATTGATATACTAACACCACAAAAATATCTAAGATATTGATATTTTATTAAACTTGATGAATACTTTCTCTAGTATGGCTTCAAAATCTATTGATATCCGCTGGTTCTCGGCCATACTGAAAAATCATGTTTGGTATCGT
Source organism: Acartia tonsa (assembly GCF_053477335.1). NCBI lineage: Eukaryota > Metazoa > Arthropoda > Copepoda > Calanoida > Acartiidae > Acartia > Acartia tonsa. The sequence goes on along the minus strand of NC_137262.1, from coordinate 31,033,735 downwards.
ATTACAGACAATTTTCAACGAATATTAAAATAGCTGTCTATAAATATGAGGCTATATATAACTATTTTTAAACTGACAATTAACAATGGATTATTTGTTAAGGAGTTGTTGACCGCTCGCGCCGAGTTAACCGGGACACGTGACCGCGCCAGGGAGATGTTGCTGGCCCAAGGAGCAGAGCTGTCCAGAGCCAGCATAGCCCTGTCACAAATATTTGATAAACTTGAGGCATTTGCTCCCATCTTTGCAGAGGATAAGGTAAGCTTTTGGTTTATGAAAATTTTTTTGGCAATATAAAGTTAGAGATATTGTGATGCATATAAATCAGCTATCTTAAAGAATAAGATAACGTACGATAATTTGTATACATCATCAATGATGAACAAAATTAACCCTTCTCTAAATTAAAATTATTGTTTAAAGAGTTTGAAAAATCTAATCAAAATTAAATATAGTACACAAAGTTGTTGGACCTACGAATAAGATAAAGTGTGTGTGAAATTTTGAGTACCAGTATAATTTACAGACAAAATATTTTTATTTTCTATGAAATAATTCTACGTAGCTCCTTTTTTTACCTCTTTTTGCTTGTTTATATAATAAATTTAAACCTTAGCCTATCTGCATTCAAATTATAAAAATTGGTTTATGTAGGATGGGGACGTGGAAGAGGTATCTGAGAGCTCTGATTCCCAATCCCAACTTGAATATGATAAACAAGTTGATTTGGCAAAGGTAAGCTTGCACGCATTTGTAAAATTGCTAATTTTTTTATGTCAAAGAAAACGGTGGTCCCAAATATTCCTATTTTGATAAATTTTCTTTCTGCAGAGCTACCAAATTAAGTTCGATATTCATCCAATTCATTACTATATTACCTATTCAAGTAAATGCAAATTGTGTATTGTTTTAACTTTAAGACTTAATTTGCCAGACGATGTCTAGCTGTGATCTGTTATTAAGGTCATCCTTGTGAACAGTTCTACTATAATTTGATATTTATTTAGATATTTTAAAATGATAGGATTAAAATCCATAAAAGTGCACAATTCACACACACACCAGGGATCTTAAGGGATAAGACAGTGGACGATAAATTATTTACATTATTAATGATGATTGACAAAGTTACCCCTTATGTATTAAAAATTTGTGTTTAGTCCCTTTCGTGACAACGCCTCTTAAGGGACGTTTCGTCGTATTTTCACAGTACATTTTCTCCTAATTCTAGCCCTGCAGGAGGCTCTAACCCTGTGGGGCAATCACCTAACCTAACTTTTCAAAAGGTACTTGAAAATACGACGAAACTTCCCTTAAGAGGCGTTGTCACGAAAGGGACTATACCCAAAAAAATTTGGTTTAAAAGTTTGAACACTTTCAGTTTAGAACCAATCAATTAAAATTAAATATTCAAGTACCCAAAGTTTTAATCCAACAAATGAGATAACGTAGGTATAAAACTTTATTTGCCAGTTTAATTAAAATTTCAATGTCCCCTCCCTTCTTGTATATTTATTCATACTTATTCACCTTGAAGAATTGTTTGAATTTTTTTTTTTTTTTTTGATGGATGAACAAAACAGTTTACTTTTTACGGTTAATTTCTTTGTTTTTTGATGTGTATACTGTATAGCAGTGCAGCTATTATTTAACTTTCTCAAATAGGTGAAATTCAGATCTAAACATTATGTTTGAAACATTTTAATGTTTTAATATTATTTTATATTTTTGCTCTTAATTAGATCTTTTCTGTCCTATTCTTTACTTTCTGTTTATTTACAAAATTTCTCAATTTAATTGTATTAGTTGGCGCTAATCCTGGACAAAACAATCCTTGTTTTATTGTTGTTTTCGTGACCACTTTTATGCATGAAATAAACTGATTCTCATTTAACCCTTGCCTTATTATTTGGTTATATGTATAATACTTATAAATATCAAATATAAAATTGGTGCAATGTCTGTCTGTCTGTTTACTAAAAATTTTGAATCCAAAGGCTCAGGAGTTTAGTGAAGCTTCTTATTGGTTCTAAGTAATTGAGAACAAATTTTAGAAAATTTTAAATTATCACATATATTCAACTTTGAAATGTAATAGACTTTCAAACAATAAAAGACTTCTAATCATAAAATATGTGTATGTTATTTTAGATTACATGAGCAAGTTTTAACCTATTCCATATTTTCAGAACCGACGACATTCCCAGTTCCTGGTGACCCCCACAGAAAACCTGGACGTACTGACAGAATTTAGCAAGGCCCTGATGTCTGTCAGTACAGGTATAACTACTCTTCGTTGACTATGAAAACCTATTTTTTCTGTTTATTAAACTAGTTGATTCGGCTCAATGGGAGGGCTGGGTATTGAGAAAAATAGCCCAATACTACCCCAAAGATATTTATAAAGCTTCTCTAAAATTTATACCTAACCCATTTAGACCGGCAATCGATTTATAATAACTTGATTTTCATGTACTCTAACAAAGTGATACTCCCTTCTGGCTGATATAACGGTACCCTTTGTTCACCCCCTTACCCAATCCCCTGTTTTTAGATAAACGAATTGACCGATAAATGAGGTCCATATTAGCAACCTAAATTGATGACGCATTTCCCCCTGTCAATATATCAATATTCTATATCCATTAACCTATTTACCTTAGACTATAGTTTATAATCTTGGTTCTTAAAGATAGGTTGCGTGATTTTAAATTTATATATTCCAGGTTCCGACCAATTACAACAAGAGCCAGGAGTAGAGAACTCAATCAGTACTCTAGCTACAGCCATAGCTGACAGGAAAAATACAGACAGAAAGAATTCAGAAACACTGAGTCAGGTGGGTGACAACTCTATTTATCCGTTTTGGATATCATCGGATAAAATTTGGAATCCTTTCATAAAATTAAAAAATAATTAAATGAAAGGAAGGGAGGGTACATTGAACTCTTAATTATCATTGTAACATTTTCCACAAAATATTCTATTATATATATAATAAATTTTGTTTTATCGGGCATGGCTTAACCCTTAAAATAATTCTAAATTCATGTTTAACAGATTTTTAAAAATATTACCTATTAAATTATCAATATCTTGTAAAACCTTAATTTACCTATATTTTTTTTAGTGTGGTGGTGCTGTTCCCTCATTGGCTGATCAAATCACCCAATTAAGTTCCATATTGAGTATTCTTATAGCTGAATACACTACCAAATCTGCACTGGAATCTTCGGTAAGTGACACTTTTTAGCTTCTATGGACCAAATAATCATTTTTCTCTTTATATATCCTATTATTTACAGTAGTAATGTGTTTTTTGTATAAAGCTTAAGATTTCATTATCTGCTGAACAGAGGTGGATTCTTATAAAACGTTTTTTTGCTTACTGGCTCACTAAAATCAGTGATGCTCGCAGTGAGGCAAAATTATCCCAACCTAACTTTTAGCGAGCCTCACTGATTTTAGTGAGGTATTGAGCCAAAAAGTTTTTTAAGAATCCACCTCTACTTGAGTGCTCCCTTTAAGAGTAGCTTCAAATAGGTGAGTCTCAGGATGGTTTTAGGCTATAAACTTAATTTGTCAACACTTCTCTTTATCCCAAAATACATTTTTACAAATCTCTAAATACAGAATTTCATTAAAAAGAATTTTTAGGAAGTTTAAATTAGCGTCCATTGTAATTTCTATAGATAAGCTGTTATTCTACTTTTATGTTATTATCAATAAAATTATGAATATAGAAAAAATAGCTGTAAAGCACGTATACAATATACATACCTAATCTGCAAAGGTTTTAATTAGTTTTGCAGATGAATGAAAAGGCTGTGTATAGCAACAGGCATCAACGGAGGATTAATTTACTAATATAGGGATAGTTTTGACCAAGTTACTAAATATATGTATAATAAAAGTTATAGATAAAGGACTGTGGAACATTTTTTTTATTGCATCGTATTATAGACTGCTTTCAGCAGATATTAAAATGAAAACGTTTAACAATAATTTCAGTTTAGTACGCTGCTAAGGTCATTATTTTTTTTAAATAGATAGTTTTGTTAATTAATGACATAAAGTTTTAATTTATCAGCTAAATGAATATCAATTTAGAATCTAATGTTTAACTTTTTATATATCACTTTATCCTAATAAGAAGGAGAATGAGAGTAGATTTGAATAATGATAAAAAGTTTTAATAAAAAAATTAAACAACTAGAATATTAACACATGTGTGCATCTGTTGGAGGCATAGCTTCTCTTTTAAGATTTTCTAATAGGAAATTTCGTATTTAAATAGGACACTATAGGAATGGATGTAGATTGTAGAATATACGTTGATATTATGACAGGGCAAAAATGCAGTCACTTTAGAAATATGGTTTATGATCAAAGTAATAATGTATCCATTACTACAACTAAGGGTCCTAGGACAAACGCAGGAGTCCCAACCGTCAGAGTGGTCACCTAACCTAACCTATTTTAGACCATCTTTTAGGTTTTTTAAATGCCTTACCCCTGCAGGGGACTTATTTGTACATTCATATCTAAACCTAACCTAACCTGTATAGAAATACTAAATTAAATTAATATTTAAACAATCCTGCGTTTGTCCACTCCTACTTTTGGGACTCTTGCGTTTGTACTGGAACCTAGATAAAGGATGGTTTATTCAAAGAAATTAAAGGTTCCGTGATTTTACATTTCTATATTAACATATCCACATATGTGTTTATTTGCACAAAGTTATCCTTGCTTAATATAAAAGTTTTGGTGCATTGGTAGGTATGCAATTTATAAACAAACAGCACAAAAAACTAGGGATATGTCATGAAGAAGAAAAGATAATTTTGTAGTACTAAATAGATAAGGCAATGGTCGATAGATTAATGTATGTACAATGTAATTGTACATGTACATCCCTCAATTATATTATAAAAAATTACTTTTTTTCTGTAGATTGAAATTAGTGGTTGAAACGTTTGAACACTCAACGTAATATACTATCCAATCAAATTAAACAAAAGATATTTTTTTTAAACTTTGGGCACTAGTGTAATAAACAGCCCAATATCTCCTCTCTCTCTATGAGGACTTATTTTTATGTTATATCTTAGGCCACAACAAGAGAGGCTAAGAACAACCTGAATAACCTGGTAAACCTAAACGGAGCTGCAGCTGAATTACCTCCAAGTGACATTCCTGCCAGGTATAATTTAGCAAATCATTTTATTGATGTTTTGTTCTTTCGTTCATTTGGACATGGAAATAATGGGGTTTAAATAATTTAGCGCATTTTTTATAATATTTTGTTGGGAAAAAAACTAGCATTATTAAGGACATGTGTCCTTCTTCAAATTCACTGTAGGATTCGACTTAAAGAAATTAAAACTGTCATACTTTTAAAAACATGGGTTAAAATAAATGATCATTTTGTATCTTTATCTAACAATTGGGTATTGGAAATTCCATTTCTTTGTGTGATAGTAGGTAAACTACAACCAAAATACATTTTCATAAAATTTTTGTCATATTTTTTTTTATTTCAAGCCTAAAATTAAATATATTTATTTTTAGTGTAAGTCCACCTGTAGATCTTGATATTGAAAACGTGGACCTCACAAACCTGGAGCTTACCCGCAGTATTATTCTAGAACAGAACAGATACCTAGCTCAACTCAAGTAAGTTAGATAGATACCTAGCAGCTTTATAGATAGATAGAGAGCTTACCCGCAGTATTATTCTAGAACAGTACAGATACCTAGCTCAACTCAAGTAAGTTAGATAGATACATACCAGCTATATAGATAGATAGGAAGCTTACCCGCAGTATTATTCTAGAACAGAACAGATACCTAGCTCAACTCAAGTAAGTTAGATAGATAGTATCTAACAAGATACCTAATTGAATCAGGCTGTGCAAAACTCGGGTTTTTTAAAAAATACCCCGGGGTCGTGGAAAATAGGGGTTTTACCCGGGTTTTAGGGGTTTCTTGGGGTTTTTGGGGTATTTTGGGTTTTTATAGTTTTTACCTATACTGTAAAAGCTTGAATAATATATTAAATATAATATATAATAGACGATTCTTTCTATGGCGCAGCGAGTTTCATAGTATTTTCACAGTAGCTTTTCTTTTATTTCTACCCCTGCGGGGCAATCATTACCCCTTAACTAACCTAACCTAAAATAACATGTTAATAGTTACTATAAAAGTACAAAGAAAACCACTGTGCCATGAAACCAATTAGGTCCATTCTTTTAATATTTAGAAACAGGCTAGGACATAAGAAAGATGAAAAGTTGGCTGCTATTTACAAAAATGCAAAAATGCAAAAATCTAAAGATCCTAAAATTGTTTTCTTGCTGGTATATCTCTTTCTTATCCCATGCCAATGGCAAATTTGCAAATCTTCCTATTGAGTTGACAAGTGAGGATATCTCCAAAGATATCATGGAGGCTATTACTAAGCTTACGGAAAAACAATCCTCCGACCACAAGCAAGTGATGGATAAGCTCAACAGCCTGGATGATTTAATACAAAGGGTCCATGTCCTTGAGGAAAATTACAAGAAGGTTCTACCCCTTATTCAAAAATTTCCACAAATTGAAAAGGATATTAGCGCCATAAAGGTTGTTAACACAAATCTGAAGACAGAGATGGAGAGCTACAAATCTGAAATCAAATTGCTAAAAATCAAGCTTGATGACAGAGAACAACACAGCAGAAACGAGTGTGTAAGAATCAATGGTGTACAAGTTGATAAAGATCTGGAAAAGTCCCTTGGCCACAATCAAGCAGCCATGAAAGCAGTTGAAGAGGTCCTCAAACCTCTGCTAGAGGCGAACAAAAACCGTCTCAAAATGCCCACTGAACCAGGTCAATTCATCAAAAATGCCCATATTCTGCCTATACCGAAAGACAAGAATGGATCATACAAAGTTCCACCTATAATTGTAAGGTTCCATAGTCGCCCATTGAAAGATTTTATCCTCTCAAACAAAAAAATCTGCCTATAAGAGAAATTGACGTCAAAAATGGTGTAGAGAGATACTCGATAAGCGCCGACCTCACCAAAATGAGGTATGATGTTATGCAGAAACTGATCAGAAGTAAACAATTCTCTAAATGCTGGCACCTGGATGGTAGAGTGATCAAATATATTAAGAACGAAGGAGACAGGATACAATCTGTGAAGTTTTTTGATAAATCATGCAATGAACTAATGAACAATTAAATAGTGCTCAAAGTTAGTTTATATAATAGTAATTATGACCTAATCTTAACCTTCTAAATTAAACTAGTAATTGAATTTTATTCAAAATAGTATTTCTCGCTATTTTTTTCCCCTCAATTTTTAAAAATGTCCTTTCATACACCCTAAATATCTTATTTCAACAGGAAGTTAAAATATTCTCACCCCCTCTCTCCTTCCCTTCCTTAATAAAAGTTCCTAAGTTTTCCCACGCAAAATTTTACAACATTTTTTATGTGCTATTTTTTTCTTTAAATTTTGACATTCATTAATTATCTAAATGAATGTTTTGCTGATAAATTAAATAGTGCAAATCAAAACGAAATTGAAAGCCCGTATCTCAGTATTGATTTAAAATGTTCCTATTTTGACAACACACAACTCATTAATAAATTTAAGAATTGCAGGAAGATAAAATTCTTAAGCTGGAATCTTGGTTCCTTACCCTCGAAATTTGATGAATTTAAAGAATATATCAATTTTCTTCTACAAAACAACATTTATTTTGACATAATTTGTATTCAAGAAATATTTTCAATTATTGATCAAGATCTATATAAACTTGAAAATTATAATTTTGTATTTTCATCTAGAAAAAAGGGGAAGGGAGGGGGAGTTGGAATCTATATTCATAAAAACATAGATTTACTGTAATTGATGATTTATCATATTTTGAAGAAAATCTTTTTGAATCTTTAACATTGAAAGTTATTACTGAACAGAAAAAAAGCAATATAATTAGTTGTGTCTATCGTCCTAATTCTCCAATACAAGGCATGAGTTCTAATGATCAGATGGAATATTTTATTGATAAAATATCAAATTTACAAGCAGCAATGTCATCTTATAAAGGTGACTCTTACATCATGTCTGACTTGAATTTAGATCTCCTTAAATTTGAATCTCATTTAAAAACAAATGATTTTATAGAGAACACTTTATCTAACGGGTTTTTGCCTTTAATTACAAAACCAACTAGAGTTACACATGCTTCATGTACATTGATTGATAATATTTTATCTAATTCTTGCAATAATACATTGGAATCTGGCGTTATTCTGAACTCAATTTCTGATCATTTCCCTATTTTTCATGTTAGTTCTCAAACACAAAAAACAGAAAAGCCTAAAACATTTATCAGCAGGGATATAACAAGTGAAAAAATTATTCAATTTAATGCAATGTTAAACACGAACAACTGGGGTAATGTTCTTAATGAATTAAACCCACAAATTAGTTTTGAAAACTTTCATGAAGTATTTGATTGTGCTTTTAATTTACATTTTCCCATCAAAGAAGTTAAATTTAATAAAAATATTCATAAAATAGAGGGATTTATGACGGGAGGGCTTATGATTTCTAGACGAAAAAAACTTGAGCTAGGGACAATTTATTCAAAAAATAAAACACCAGAAAATAACATTGCATATACAACATATAGGGACATTTACAATAAGGCAATAAAAGATGCAAAGAAAATTTTTTACAGGGAACAACTTAATCAAAATAAAGAAAATCTAAGAAAAACCTGGCAAACTTTAAGACAAGTAATCTCAAAATCAAATGACAAGACATCGTGTATAGATGAAATAATTGTCAATGATACATCTTACAGTAATAATCATGATATTTCTAACAAATTTAATACTTATTTTACTTCAATTGCTGATGAAATTGCCAGCCAAATTAACCCTTCCCCACTTAATCCGTGCGACTTTATTCCTGATACAGACAGTGTATTTAAGCTAAGAGAAATAAATATTCATGTTCTTTTTAATTTAGTGAAAAAAATGGAAAATAAAAAGAGCTCTGACATGTTTGGATTATCAAATTGTTTATTAAAACAAATTATAAATAGTATTGCCGTACCTCTTGTTCACATTATTAACCAATCTATTAAAACAGGTCAAATTCCTTCACAATTAAAAATTGCTAAAGTTTTGCCAATTTTTAAATATAGTAACAGCTCTAAAATGGATAAATGTAACCCTGGCAATTATCGTCCAATAAGTTTGCTACCTATTTTTTCAAAATTGTTAGAAAAAATTGTATCTGAACAACTCACAAGATATCTTGAATTTAATCAAATTATCTATGAACATCAATATGGATTTCAAGCAAAAAAATCTACACTACATCCTATGATTCACCTTTTGAATTATCTGGGACAAGCAAAAAATGAAAATTTAATTACTATAGGGGTATTCTGTGATCTTGCTAAATGTTTTGATACAATTTCGCATACAATTTTATTAAAAAAACTTAAAAAAATTGGTATACATGGATTAGAATTAGAATGGTTTAAAAACTATTTAAGTAATAGAAATCAGTTTGTTTATACAAATGGCGAAAAAAGTGATTTATTAGGAATCAGCAAGGGTGTCCCACAGGGAAGTATTTTGGGCCCAATTTTGTTTCTAGTTTATATCAATGATATTAAAAATTGTACTAGCTTAATGACACTACTCTTTGCAGATGACAGTAATTTTTTGATATCAGGAAAAGATTTGAATGAGATAATTGAAATACTCAACATTGAACTTAAAAATATCTGTGATTGGTTTCGTTGCAATGAAATGTCTCTTAATCCAACTAAAACTAAATTTATGATCTTTAATAAAAGGGAGGATTCCATAACTTGGGACCAAATTAAAATTAAATTAGATTTTAATAATGAAAATGAGAATGATACAGATAAAATTAGATATTTGGGTTATATCAACCAACAGAGTGAAATTCCTGCAATTAAATTTTTGGGTGTGTTTATTGATTCTCAACTTAACTTTAAATACCATATTGAATATTTAAGGAAAAAAATATCTAGAAGTTTGTTTTTAATCAATAGAGTTAAGCATATATTATGTGAAAAATCCTTAGTAACACTATTCCACTCTTTTATAAATAGCCATTTATTGTATTGCTTGCCAGCATGGAGCTGTGGCTTAGAATCATCTATTAAGCCTTTAGTAGTTCTACAAAAAAAAGCTATTAGAATTATACACAAATCCGCTTATAACAGCCATACGCCACCTTTGTTTAGGAAAATTAATGTTTTGCCTATTAAGGAGCTATCTATTTATACAAAACTACTATTTTTTTATGATTTTATTCGCTGGAGGCTACCAAATTCTTTTGATGGTGTATGGATTAGAAATAATCTAAGAAATCAGAGACAACTAAGAAATTCTAGTGAGTTTTATATTCCAATAGCCAAATTTAAAAAAATTGAAAGGTTTCCATTATTTTCATTTCAAAGACTATGGAATAATTTTTGTCATGAAAAAGATCTTTTAAATGAGAATATTCCTAAAAAAACATTTGCATTAAATCTTAAAGATGAACTTTTTAAATCTATATGTAATATTGAAGAATGTAATGAATGTACTTAAAATATATTGATTTGCCTGGATTTATTAAAAACCTTACATTATTAATTACAGAAATGGTTTTAAAATTTAAGAAAAACTAGCCTTAAAATTTGTTGTAACCCTTCTTTCCTTCTCTTTTTCCCCTGTCCATTTAATTTTACCTACATTTATTTTGACATTATTATTTCTTATTTTTCTTATTATTTTAATGCCAACCTAAAAAAGGCAATGCAAACATCTCGGATACGCATATTCCTACTTTTAGGGAAGCCTAATCAGTGCCACACATAACATCTAGTGTTAGTCATGCAATTTAAATTTATAAATATTATGAAAAATTGTAAAGTACACCTGGTACTAAGCAGTAGCTTGGTGTACTATTGTATGTACTGCTTCGTAAGACGGGGCGTAATCTGTCACTGAATAAATGTTTTTTATGTTTTTTTTTTTTTAAATCAGGCACAAGTAGTAATAGCAGCAGTCTATTCCTTTCTTAAATACAGGGGTCAATGAAAAACATATTTTTTTTATATAAACAATGAAAAATAAACTTATTTTTGAAACAATTTTACTTTTTTTAATAAAACCCCCAAAACCCAAAACCCCATGGGTTTTTTAAGGTGGGTTAAAGGGCAAAAAAACCGGGTTTGTTTTGGGGTGGGTTTTTGTCTGCCAACCCTGAATTGAATAGCCAGGCAAACTAAATATCTAGTTGAAAGAATTTCAGGCAGAATTTTAGAGATAGAATGAAAATTTTTAAACAGATGGGGCATACTGATAAGTAAAATAAATATCTAGGTAGACAGTCTTTCATAGATAATTTACAGAAAAAACAATTCTACTATATAGAAGTAGTAAAGGTTTTCAAAGGTTCAAGGCTTCTATCTCTTTTACTTGAAGGGATGAATCTAACAGTTGAATCAAGTAGGTAGTAGAAAAAATTTTCTCGTATTCATTCGAAACCGGTGGATTAGAAACTGGTTTTAATCTTATAATTGTACATTTTATATCCGCGGAAATCTGTTTATAATACGATGCAAGAAATAACTATTAATTTATTATTTTTTAGGTCGATGGTAAAAGAGAAAGAAGAGAATATGAGTGAGATGAAAAATAAATTTTCAAAGCACAGACAAATTCTCACATCAAACTGGCAACAAGCAGAGGATGAGGTAAGAAAACAAAGTTTATCTTGTCGGCAATTCTCCTTTTTAAAGGGAACTATCCATGAACGAGAGCAAGTGATTCTAAGCACCTTCCAGCAATGATCCATAGTATTTTTTTAGTGAATATACTAGGTTTATGTTTAATATTAGGTTTATCAACTCAAAAATTGGCTTTTACCATAGTTTTATATGAAAAAATCTTTGAAATATAAATAGTTTTTTGATGCAATATCATCAAATGCTTTGTTGAGTTCGAAGGACAAAATAAAATAACATGGCAGAAAAGCATCAAATGCTGTAAATTGCAAAAGTACTTTAATTAAACTGTTTACAATATTACCAACCCTTTTTCTAAATATACATTTTTAATCAAAATAATTTACTTTTGTGTCAAAGCTTTTAAAAACAGTTTAAACTCAGCAAAACATTTGATGATATCATATGGCACAAAAAAAAATGCTTTACTTGTCCAAGTTGTTTTTCATATAAATAAAGGCATGGTGAAACCTAACTTTTTAGTTGAAAAACCAAATATTAAACATAAATCTAGTATATTCACTAAAAAAAATACTATGGATCAATGCTGGAAGGTGCTTATAATCACTTGCTCTCGTTCGTGGATAGTTCCCTTTTGTTGTGTGATTATCAGAGACAGAGAGGGGATATTGGACTGTAAATTACACTGGTACCCAGATTTTTAAAACTTTAAAATCTTATTCGTCGACTAAAAAACTTTTGCTACTTTTGTTGAATTTTTCATGATTGGTTTCGAACTACAGGTGTCCAAAATTTTTTATTAAATAATTTTAATTGATAGTGATGTAATTTTGTTAATTATCATTGGGAATGTACATAATGTATATATCAACACTCGTTGCGTGATAGAGAATTCTAGAGTTACAAAATATGAGTACAAGAATGGTTTTATTTCTGAAGTTTAAAAATATTTTGGGACTTAACACAATCTATTTTAGGTGAGAAAGGTGGATGATATCTACCATTCTACAATTGATAAAGTCATTTCAACAGTTGAATCTTTACCAGAGGTAAGTAACTAGTTTTTCAACTTCAAAAGATTTTTTCTATAATATTTCAGAAATATATCATTGTTATTACAATAAATGTATAAGAATGAACGTATAACCCAGACAATTAAATGGCCCTTTTTTATCTACTAGTCAATTGCTTTCTGCTCTTTTGTAGCGACTTTGCTGTGTTTATATTTCCGACGCTATTAGCTGATATTCAAAGACCCAATGGGAAGTCGGCACAGGGTCCCCATCCATCCCGTGGATAAAGTTACTCATGTCTCGAGTCCCCTCTATTTTTTAACTCTAAATATATCATTATGAAAGTAAATTTACTTTTTATATAGCTGGGCTATTAACCATATTAATTTCCTTGCTTTCAGACTTTGAGTGGCGATCCTGCCCTCGTTGCTTTAGTCACTTCCCTCCGCCAAGAACAGCTGGAGGCGGAGACAGTCGTTAAAGCCGAGAACCTGGCAAACGGCAACGCCGTAGAGAACAATAAAAGTGCCGCCGCCCAGATAACAGACGGAATTAACGGCAACCAACAGTTGAGCAACGGCAACCTAAGCAATAATGGGCTATCACCGCCGCAAACGGCCACAGTGAAGTCTAAATCCGATTTGCTGTTAAGCTTAAGCTGCCGCGACACGTTGTCTAACGTTAATGGCGGCGTGGGTAAAGGTACAACGGCGGAGTCCACAACTGTTAACGGTAACAGTAACGGTATGAGCCAGAGTATGCTGATAGAATCTTGCCATAGCAGTAACCGCAACAACATTAACAGTAACGGTATTGAGGTCGGCGGTATCCGGCTGAAAGGCGGTGTTTTAAGCGAGCCTTGCCTGCAGAAGGCGCCCTTACTTGGTGGGCTTCCTACAACTACTTTGTTAACAAGCCCTGAAAGGTAAAGAATCTTTTTTAAATAGCTCCCAAAGTTCTCTAATAACGGTTTTTTTATTCGTTGGCTTGACAACTTTGGAGACTTCCTGAATTTTGATTGGGTGGTTTAATCTACAGAAGGAAAAATTTGTGTATTATCATAGGGGATGTACATCAATTTATTATCCTTTGTCTTATCTTTTTAGATCCCTGAGCAAAGCTCCTCTGTTTTATTGAGTCAAAAATAAACTTCTTAAAGAAAATCAAAGATGGATGTTTAAAAAGGAGGGTGGGGGATATATAACTCCGAAATCAGTTTTTTCCTTCAATTTCTTGTTATTTAAAATATTAAAATCATACCTACGATGAAATTATTACATATGATACGGTATTTGAATTAAATATTAAATTATTAGAAACATGTAACATTGGATGTAAAATATGACAAGGGAAGAATTGTCGTCAATTCACTTAATAGTGAATATAATATAATCACTGCAAGTTTCACTTGATAGAGAACCTGAAAATCTGTAAGATCTAAGCAATAATATATCAATTCATATAACATATTTTTATTTATTTCAGGTTAAAACAGCAAGAAGATTTGAACGCCAACCAATCCTTGTAAATGAGATATCCTATATAATTACAAACTTTGTATCATGACCAACCAACATACAGACTCTTAATGACCAACTCTACTTATCACATATATTTATTTACTAACCTGAAGTCCAGAACCATATTTGACTTTATTATTTTAATCCTAATTTTTAATTATATAGGAATGTATATCAGCGATTTTTATCATGTTATGTTTATATAAGAAACCCCCCCCCCAAAAAAAAAAAAAAAAAAAAAGACAAGAAGTTTAGTGGATGTTGAGTGTGGAAATGGGTTGAAATATGAGGAAAGCACACAAACAATACATGATAAGAACCAATGAATAATAACATCTTTACTACTTATCAAATGAATTCTCTTATTTAAAAAAAACCAATGAGATTTTAAATTATTGTAAAAAACCCAAATCTTAGGTATTTTGTTGGGTATTCATTCAGAATAATATTTGGATAAATATGAAAAATCATGTATATTACATGTATTAACAGAACATTATAATTCCTAAATCTATAGAATCAGGAATGGAGGTATAGGTAAATTGAATAAAAATTAAAGCCTAACATGTACTGCTTTTATAAGACAATTTTCATATCATTTTTTGGATAATAATTGTTTAATAAAATGGTATTTCTCATGGAAGGAGGGGACACTGGGCTGTTTATTACACTCGTTTTCTTATTCGTTTGCTTAACAGCTTTGAGGACTTTAATTGAATTTTGATTGGTTGGTTCATTAAATTAATTGTCCAAACCACTAATAATAATATACAGAATGGGTAATTTTGTGTATCATAATTGGTGAAGTCCTTCAAATTATCGGCCATTGTCTAATCCCTTAAGATCCCTAATGTCCCTCATAGATAATTTTTCATTTACCTATCCCTTCATCCAAATCAAAGAACAATCTTAACTTTCAATAACCAAAGAATCTGAAGTATTTGTCTTTATGCTTGTTGCTAAGCTCTAATAACTATTTCTTCGTGTGTGAATTTACTTTTGCATTGTGTCATACATTCGCAAAAAGATGTAATAATAAGGATGTCCAAGCTTTTTTGAGGGGGGTTAAATAAGGGTCTTCTAGGTTTGAGTGGTATAATATAATAATGTATCTTTTTTTAAAAATTATTTAAGGGGATAAAATGTAATATAAAGGGTTTCAAAGTTTGAGAGAGTGAACACCCCTCTACCCCCCCCCCCCCTTTGGAGGTCTATGATTTAGGTGGTGGTTTATTAATAAGGGGCAGATTAAATTTGTTGAAATTATGCTCGTTTTCTAATTATTTGATACATACCTATGCAGAAGTAAAATCACACCCCCAATTCATATCTATTCCTATTACAAGCTTTCCATAAAGTATATTTATTCATAAAGTAAAGAATTCAATCTAAAAGGAATCTTGTTTAGATAAATCTTCTAATTATTTTAAGAAATCTTTTAATTTTGTCACAAAAAAAAGCCTAAAAAGAATCTTAATTCGCTCATTTAAAATACAAAAAAAGACTCCATACACATGCTATTATTGACCTAATAGTTTTTGTGATTATAAAATTACCTAACCTCTCTATATTTAATTTCATCACATTTACTTAAATTATATATATTAATAGGTAGTTATTATATTCATAACAACTTTGCTTTCATACATATTTAAAACTTTCAAATTGTAAAATTCCAGTATAATGTAGCTTTTTAAAGTATATATAGTGTCGATTGTTTGGTTTTCATTATTTCATTTTTTGTCTTTGCCATAAAAAAAAAAACACTTCATCTATGTCACTTTAAAACCTCGATGTAGAGCAAAAGCCGCTCGAAAAAAGTAATTTCTGGCGGCTCTATTAAGGCTGCGTCTTCGCTGGAGTCGGAGATCAGCATCCCTAAAAAAGGTGGCTCAACAATGGATTGATCATTACTTGAATCCTACACCAAATTATCATGTACTCTAATAAGTGAAACTTGTAGCTGGCTAAAATAACGATCCCACTATCCATCCTCTTTACCCAATCCCCTCCCCTCCTACTGGATACATGAATTGACAAATAAGTAATGTTCATTTGAGCAACATAAATTTTTTCCCTGTCATAATATCCACCTATATTCTACATTCATTAGCTCAAACATCGATGATTTAAATTGCCTATAGGTAATAAGTTTGGTTAGTCTTCTTAAATGAAAATTTTTCATTTCAACAAGAAAAATTGTTTTCCAGTTTAAAAATTTTGGCTTTCCCAAATTGAAAGGTGAACCCGGTTCCAAAAATTATTTATATATTACGTAAATTCTTTCTGAAAGTTATTTGTTTTATTTTAATAATACATCCAGGAAAGGCAGTGTTTTGAAATGATTTTTTTCAATTTTGAAAAATAATACTTTTTCTAAATATATTATTGAAATTGCATACCTAATATTCTTGTAAGTTTAGTTGCTTTTTATCTTATTAGTTATAAAATAATGTATTATTTTAAGATATTTCGACATTTTATTTAAATTATATATTAAATGCTTTAGTTTGGTCACAAAAATGGAGATTTCAATATTCTTTTTTTTGTTTTTCTAAAAATAATTTCCAGTAAGGCTTCGAAACTGGTTGAAAGCCAAATTGCAAACCATGTATCGTATCATTATAGCCAGTTTTCTAGGAATAATAAAAAAAATCATAATTTTAATACCAATTATATTATCTCTGGCCTTCGGGGCTAACAATTTTCATTTTACCAAGGGCGGAAAGATGTCTATAATACGATGTAATAAATAACTTAACAATGTCCAGTTTTCTATTATTTTCAGGGATTTAGACCCATCTCCAAGTCTTGTGTATGATCTCAATTAAATTAAACCTGCATAAAGCCTAAGAAATGTCCTACACTATAAAAAAAATATTCTCGTATATGAAACTATTATTACAGTTATATATATATTGAACCTTTATTTCATTATTGTGTAGAAAATTCAAGAAAGTTGCCACTATTTTTAGTCCTTAATGAGAAAATTGTAATAAAAAGTTTGATTTACGTGACAAAATTGTACTAGTATATGTGATAATATTATTATAGTTACGTCCTATTTAGTATCAATTGTAATCGGCCTCGTTAATATTAATATAATAAATACCTATGCCATTTAAATTCTATTTTATTTCATTGTTTGGTTATTAAAAGTAAAATTTTTCCCTTCTTTAACTTTCACAAAACTTCGCGTTTCAATGTAATAACAATAATAAATGTATAAGTATAGATATATATCTATGTAGTGGACCTTACTCTTTTCTGCTCTTTTGGAGTGACTTGGCTGTGTTATTATTTACAACACTATTTGTTGGTATTCAAAGACCCAATTGAAAGTTGGGACAGGGTCCACGGGGTGGAGACATATAGTCATTTAACCCCTTCTTCCTCTATTGTTTTACTCTAATGTATCGACATACAGGAATTATTTTACCTTTTCTAGCCTTTTTTTATGCTACAAAAGGTAGAATTTACACCTAACATGTAAATTCAAGTAGTACATTTTATCTTAAAGTTTTCTCTTTGTAAATTAGAATTGCGTTGCGGTCAACTAGTTTCCTGCTGAGGCATTTAGTCCTCCCTTTTTAGTATCATACCCCCCTTTTGCATAGATCTACCTTTTACTCTTAGTCTTGGGACTCTTTTCAAAATAAAGCAAGTCTTTTCTATTATCAAGGTCTATAGGAAGTCGAAGTAAGTTAGGTCTAAAAACAAATTAGTTTTATATTGTGTAAACTAGCTCTAGTCAATAAATTCCCAATGTTTTTTTTGTCTACAAATAAGAGAATGTTATTAAACTTTGGGTTCAAGTGCAATTTACTATCCTATGGCCCCTCTCGCGCTACACAATTTTTTTAATGAATTGTCGTTTGTGTTTTCGGCCACTATGTTAGAATCGAATCTAATCTTATACTGTCTACAATAGTGTTTTAATATTGATTTTAAAAAAGGTTAAACCTCGTTTTCATGGTTGGTGTCATCCTTGTTCCTCTTACTCCTACTCCTTTCCCCCTTTACCTGAACTTAGAGGGTATCCTAAACTTATCTAGCCCTCCCAACTTTCTTACGTAGATTCTCGTGAAAAGGGGAATTTTAAGTTAGAACTTTAGGGGCCTTTCCTATTTACATTTTAGGGGCATAGTAAAGTAAGTGAGAGGAGGAGGGGAGAATCGCTTTAGAAATTGGGAAAGTAATATTTCTGTTTAACCTGTAAAAAAGGGAAAGGAGGAAAAGGCATTTAAAGATATAAACATACAAGTTTTAAATACTGAAGTGTTAGGAAATTAAATCTATTCAAATCGACACTTTCCATTAATAAATACTAGAAGCTAGCGCATCTAGGAGCTCGGTATTTGAGGAGGTTGGGGGTAAAAAAAAAAGCCTAAAGCCATCTATAAGACATAAATATTTAAAAAGTAAACAGCCTATAAATTACACTTGTACCCAAAGTTTTATAACCACGTTATCTTCGTTAAAGTACATACTTTGAAAATTGAGATTGTCCAAACTTTTCAACCATTATTTTGTTTATCATCATTAAGGATGTATATTAATTTATCGTCCATTGTCTTAAGAACCCTTTCCATGAACAGGTATTATCATTGAATATGAAAATGTCTTTTATTTTGATAATCCTTGCAAAAACTACACTTAAAGTTTGGTAAAATTAAATAGAAAAAAGGGAAGCTTCTTCTCTACTACATATGTAGATTAGCGCAGAGTGATAAATGGATAATTAATTAATTTGTCTATCCAATTTTTGATTTTACATTATTTTTGGGTTATTTTGGTAATGGTTGGTTATTGTTAATTGGGTCTACGCCCTATACTATATATACACTATAAACCATAAACATAAAATAAAATTTTAAAAAATTATGTTATTTAAAAAAATGTTCTGTGCTCGCTTGGCACTTTAGGGAAATTCTATTAAAGATCATCCATTTATCCCTGCTTTAAAAGGGCTTTCTTTAACATGCAGAGCAAAGTTGTTCAGAAAAATACATATTTACAGGGAAAAGGGAGGCTAACAAAGTTGTTGTTGCTTACTTATCATTAGGTTAGCTTAAGTAAATCAATCAATTTAGTATTTTGTTAGGCTTCAAACAATAAAAATCTTGCTACTTTTATTGATAGATTTTTAAAAATTCTCTTAAATTTGCTCATATCCCTTATCCCTGAATATTTCAGCTTAAGGTGCCTAAAGGGAATGTATATTGAAAGGCTGCTAAATTATGTACATATAAGGAAGTGAAGATTAGTTGTAGAGTTTTTATATATTTAGTAGTGCCTTGCAGGTTAGCCTAGGTGAAAGCATGTTCAGCTGGCGGGGTTATGTTATACAATAGATCTTTTCATGAAAATACCCTTTTTCGAATTTCAAACTTCTGCTAACCTAAAAAGTTACTTTAGGGGCCTAGAAATATATGTACAAAATTTCAGCTCTCTATCTCTACTGGCGACCTAGCGCCAGGCATGTAAAATATCAACAGATAACGGTAGCACGGCGGTTTTAACAATATCTCAGTAATGTGCAGGTTTTCAGCTCTTCTGCATATTTCAATTTAAACACATAAGGCCAAAGATATTATATCCAAAAAATATTTTGTCAAAGTCTACTCTAGACCTAGCGCCAGTCAGTTTTCTAAAATCATGCATTTTATACCTGTGAAAAATGAAATCGCCAGCGCTAGGTGTAGAGTAGACTTTGACAAAAGATTTTTGGGATATCATATCTTAGGCCTTATGTGTTTAGGTTGAAATATGCAGAACACCTAAATTCACCTTCCAAGCCATTCTCTAAGCATTTAAATTTTTTTTTTTGAAATAACGGGATTTCAAAACTGCCTTTTGAAAAGGCCTAAAAAATATCTTTTTTTGTCCCTTTTTTCACTGTATATAGTTACAACTTATTAAGATATTATTCTCAGTTAAAAAAAAATTGGCGCTTCCAGCACCAAAACCGGCAAAAACTGGCAGTTAATCTTCTGAACCCCTACTTAACCCCCTGACAGACCCCCCCTCTATCTCGGCTCCTGTTACATATAGAGACGTAAAACTTTTTTCTGGTTGTTCATGTGTATTTTTAGAGAATTGCTTTTTCTAGTCATAGTGGTCAGACCGCTCCTTATCCGCTTTTTAGCGGCCAGTCGCTAAATATTAAAACAGCTGTAGAGCGGCCAATTTTAAAGCTAAGAAAACCAAATTTTATGACAAACTATTATTTTTTATAATAAAAAAATACCTTTTCTGATTATCGCCGAAAAACGACAAATAACGGAAACCGCCAATTTTGGCGGTAAAACGGCCAATTTTAAAGCTAAGAAAACCAAATTTTATGACAAACTATTATTTTTTAACAGCCAATTTTAAAGCTAAGAAACCCAAATTTTATGACAAACTATTATTTTTTATAATAAAAAAATACCTTTTTTGACCATCGCCGAAAAACGACAAATAACGGAAACCGCCAATTTTGGCGGTAAAACGGCGGTTGGCGGCGCTAAATAATATTTTTATCTGTTTATAGTTACAACTTATTAAGATATTATTCTCAGTTTAAAAAAATTGGCGCTTCTAGCACCCAAACCGGCAAAAACAGGCAGTTAAACTTCTGTATCCCTACTTAACCCCATAACAGACCCCCTTCTATCTCGGCTCCTGTTACAGATAGAGACGTAAAACTTTTTTCTGTTGGTTCATGTGTATTTTTAGAGAAAATTACTTTTTCTAGTCATAGCGGTCAGACTGCTCCTTATCTACTTTTTAGCAGCCAGCCACTAAATATTAAAAAAGCTGTAGAGCGGCCAACTTTAAAGCTAGGAAAACCAAATTTTATGACGAGCAATTATTTTTCATAACCAAAAAAATGCTTTTTCTGACCATCGCCAAAAAACGACAAATAACGGAAACCGCCAATTTCGGCGGTAAAATGGCGGTTGTGGCGCCAATTGATATTTTTATCTGTTTATGATCACAATAAAAGACTACATACAAAAATTGGCTGATTAAGGTCTGGAAAGGGTCAAGACTGTTAATTGTTTAAACTAATGTAATAGATTTTTATTTTAGTCAGATGCCAGACGCAGACAATTAAAGAAAAATAACAGTGGCGGCAGTCCATGTAAGCTTCAAATCAATTAAATTTTTTGATAAATATATATTAATTCTTGGTTGGCGGCGCTAGTTTTATCTGTTTATGATCACAATAAAGACTACATACTAAAATTGGCTGGTCTAGAGCTGTTTTAGAATTCCGCTACTGGCAGCTTAAAAATGGCAAAACTACAGGTAGGAAATAAAAAATCAGTTAAAAATTGGTCAAGGAGTGGCCAAACGGTCATGGCCTTACTATTCACGGAAGTTTATTATTACTCAAGAATTAATATATATTTATCAAAAAATTTAATTGATTTGAAGCTTACATGTACTGCCGCCACTGGCTGCGGTCAGCTGGAAACAACAGCTGATTTAAAAAGAAAATTTAATATGTCATGTAGGCATGTAAGATAAGCTTAATTTTACAATTTTAAGTCTATGAGTAAAAAAATAAATACACTGGAGCCATTCAAAGTTATTTGAAGACTAGGAGGATTATATCCTGCTGGATCATACCTGAACACCTAATTTTCATCTTATTTTTTACTAAGGTTGATTAAATATTACAAAAGTAATTACAAGAGAGTTGTCCTTACTTCTGATCTTAGAGCTTTGTCTTTATGGATGTTGTCATCATATTTTTTGTCTGTATTTAATCACTTATTAATGTTGTCATCATTGTCATATTATTTGATAAAAATATCAATGCTTTACAAATAAAATTTATAAAGAAGATCATCTTGATGTTTTTAATAACTAGATTTGTATATTTTGATTTTGTTGTTAACCCTTTGTAGACAAATTGATAATATTTCTAAATGTTATTTTTCTTTAATTGTCTGCGTCTGGCATCTGACTAAAATAAAAATCTATTACATTAGTTTAAACAATTAACTGTCTTGGCCCTTTCCAGACCTTAATCAGCCAATTTTTGTATGTAGTCTTTTATTGTGATCATAAACAGATAAAAATATCAATTGGCGCCGCCAACCGCCATTTTACCGCCAAAATTGGCGGTTTCCGTTATTTGTCGTTTTTTGGCGATGGTCAGAAAAGCATTTTTTTGGTTATGAAAAATAATTGCTCGTCATAAAATTTGGTTTCCCTAGCTTTAAAATTGGCCGCTCTACAGCTTTTTGAATATTTAGCGGCTGGCTGCTAAAAAGTAGATAAGGAGCAGTCTGACCGCTATGACTAGAAAAAGTAATTTTCTCTAAAAATACACATGAACCAACAGAAAAAAGTTTTACGTCTCTATCTGTAACAGGAGCCGAGATAGAAGGGGGTCTGTTATGGGGTTAAGTAGGGATACAGAAGTTTAACTGCCTGTTTTTGCCGGTTTGGGTGCTAGAAGCGCCAATTTTTTTAAACTGAGAATAATATCTTAATAAGTTGTAACTATAAACAGATAAAAATATTATTTAGCGCCGCCAACCGCCGTTTTACCTCCAAAATTGGCGGTTTCCGTTATTTGTAGTTTTTCGGCGATGGTCAAAAAAGGTATTTTTTTATTATAAAAAATAATAGTTTGTCATAAAATTTGGGTTTCTTAGCTTTAAAATTGGCCATTAAAAAATAATAGTTTGTCATAAAATTTGGTTTTCTTAGCTTTAAAATTGGCCGTTTTACCGCCAAAATTGGCAGTTTCCGTTATTTGTCGTTTTTTGGTGATGGTCAAAAAAGGTATTTTTTTATTATAAAAAATAATAGTTTGTTATAAAATTTGGTTTTTTAGCTTTAAGATTGGCCGCTCTACAGCTGTTTTAATATTTAGCGACTGGCCGCTAAAAAGCGGATAAGGAGCGGTCTGAGCACTATGACTAGAAAAATCAATACTCTAAAAATACACATGAACAACCAGAAAAAAGTTTTACGTCTCTATCTGTAACAGGAGCCGAGATAGAGGGGGGGTCTGTCAGGGGGTTAAGTAGGGGTTCAGAAGTTTAACTGCCTGTTTTTGCCGGTTTTGGTGCTGGAAGCGCCAATTTTTTTTTAACTGAGAATAATATCTTAATAAGTTGTAACTATATACAGTGAAAAAAGGGAAAAAAAAGATATTTTTTAGGCCTTTTCAAAAGGCAGTTTTGAAATCCCGTTATTTCAAAAAAAAAAAATTTAAATGCTTAGAGAATGGCTTGGAAGGTGAATTTAGGTGTTCTGCATATTTCAACCTAAACACATAAGGCCTAAGATATGATATCCCAAAAATCTTTTGTCAAAGTCTACTCTACACCTAGCGCTGGCGATTTCATTTTTCACAGGTATAAAATGCATGATTTTAGAAAACTGACTGGCGCTAGGTCTAGAGTAGACTTTGACAAAAGATTTTTTGGATAAAATATCTTTGGCTTTATGTGTTTAAATTGAAATATGCAGAAGAGCTGAAAACCTGCACATTACTGAGATATTGTTAAAACCGCCGTGCTACCGTTATCTGTTGATATTTTACATGCCTGGCGCTAGGTCGCCAGTAGAGATAGAGAGCTGAAATTTTGTACATATATTTCTAGGCCCCTAAAGTAACTTTTTAGGTTAGCAGAAGATTGAAATTCGAAAAAGGATATTTTCATGAAAAGATCTATTATACAATACACAGTTTTAATTATTATTGTTGTTTATATACATTTATTTTTTTCATAAATTAATTTACCTTGAAAAAATGTTCGTTAAAGCCTCGATGCGTTAACGGCGAGGCTTACATAAGCCATCCAATCGATCAAGCGGCAGCCATCCCATTAGAAGCTTCATCTAAAGCTGCATTCAGTCGCTGAATTCAAATTATGTCTGTAGCCGTCACCCTTGCTCAATTCTATAAAAGATACTCGCAGCCACAAAATTTGAATTCAGACGTGCAGATGTTGGGCTCTGAAAACTACTATTTAATACCTATATTTGCGATAAATTTTATTACACAGAAACTACCAATTTTAAACAAGTACAAAAGATTAATCGGGAAGATTCCTGTGACATACGGGGACAGTATCCTGCTATACTAGATATCGACTGCTTAATTTTAACTATTGGAATATATAAAGTAAATTAGTAATTCTTTAGATAATGAAGCCAAACCCCTACTTTTTTATTTAGTTTTAAAGAGGGAAAACATTCTTAAGGTATTTTAATTTTTTTAGTGTCGATTTCCTCTCCAAAATAGATATAAACCTTCCATGGACCTATGAGGAACTACAATGTAAAGGAGAACCATATTGGTTCAACAGACAGCGAGATCTTTTTGTACACACAGAGAAACACACACACTAAAGTCATCCTATTACTTTTATATAAGGAAAACAATTACTTTCTGAGACATTCAATAACAAAATTGTCCTTGTTATTCATTGTTTTTTTATTTGAACTTTAATTCCTTTCTATGTGACAAAAACAATAACATTTTTACCCAACAAATATCCTGAAATATCCTGCAGTCTTTTCAAATTAAAAAGTCAACCTTTATCACTTCTGCAAATCTATTTCAATTATTTTTCCCCTTACAATATTTTTTTTAAAGTTCACCTTTTCATTGGAAAACAATTGATGCAACATTTGGACTTGAATTTGCCACTAAAACTTAACCCAAATCGATGGGGGGTGTTAGCTATAAAGGATGTTACTTTTACATAAGCCACCCAATCGATCAAGCGGCAGCCATCCCATTAGAAGCTTCATTTAAAGCTGCATTTAGTCGCTGAATTAAAATTATGCCTGTAGCCGTCACCCTTAGCTTTTCTACGTCTAAGCATCCTTTGCTTATGCTCATTCTATATAAGATACTCCCAGCCAGAAAATTTGAATTCAGACGCGCAGATGTTGAGCTCAGAAAACTACTTTTTAATACCCATATTTGCGATAAATTTTATTACACAGAAACTACCAATTTTAAACATGTACAAAAGATTTATCGGAAAGATTCCTGTGACATACAAGTACAGTATCCTGCTATACTAGATATCAACTTCTTAATTTTAACTATTGGAATATATAAAGTAAATTAGTAATTCTTTAGATAATGAAGTCAAACCCCTACTTTCTTATTTAGTTTTAAAGAGGGAAAACATTCTTAAGGTATTTTAATTTTTTTAGTGTCGATTTCCTCTCCAAAATAGATATAAACCTTCCATGGACCTATGAGGAACTACAATGTAAAGGAGAACCATATTGGTTCAACAGACAGCGAGATCTTTTTGTACACACAGAGAAACACACACACTAAAGTCATCCTATTACTTTTATATAAGGAAAACAATTACTTTCTGAGACATTCAATAACAAAATTGTCCTTGTTATTCATTGTTTTTTTATTTGAACTTTAATTCCTTTCTATGTGACAAAAACAATAACATTTTTACCCAGCAAATATCCTGAAATATCCTGCAGTCTTTTCAAATTAAAAAGTCAACCTTTATCACTTCTGCAAATCTATTTCAATTATTTTTCCCCTTTTCATTGGAAAACAATTGATGCAACATTTGGACTTGAATTTGCCACTAAAACTTAACCCAAATCGATGGGGGGTGTTAGCTATAAAGGATGTTACTTTTTTGGGGTTATAGTCCTTTCCATGACATCGCTCCATATGGGGCGATGATTTTCTATAGCTCCTTCAAGGAGCTATAGCATAGCCTCTTATCATATGGAGCGATGTCATGGAAAGGACTATTTTAAGGAGCGTTCATATCGCCTCTTATGATAAGAGGCTATGCTATAGCTCCTTCATGGCCTCTTAATAGCTCCTTTGAAGGGGCGTTAATATCGCCTCTTATGATAAGAGGCTATACTATAGCCCCATGATGGCTCCTTCATAGCCTCTCCATCGCCCCTCCATAGTCCTTTACCTCCAGTGCCCCTTCATCGCTCCTTCATCGCCCCTACATCGCTCCTTCATCTCTCCTTCTTGAAATTTATATTAAATTGTACTTTGATGGCCCCTACATCGCCCCTACATCGCCCCTACATCGCTCCTTCATCTCTAATTCTTGAATTTTATATTACATTGTACTTTGATGGCCCCTACATTGCTCCTCCATCGCCCCTACATCGCTCATACATCGCCCCTACATCGCTCCTTCATCTCTCCTTCTTGAAATTTGTATTACATTGTACTTTGATGGCCCCTACATTGCTCCTCCATCGCCCCTTCATCGCTCCTCCATCGCCCCTACATCGCTCCTTCATCTCTCCTTCTTGAAATTTATATTACATTGTACTTTGATGGCCCCTACATCGCTCCTCCATGGCCCCTTCATCGCTCCTACATCGCCCCTACATCGCTCCTTCATCTCTCCTTCTTGAAATTTATATTACATTGTACTTTGATGGCCCCTACATCGCTCCTCCATCGCCCCTTCATCGCTCCTACATCGCCCCTACATTGCTCCTTCATCTCTCCTTCTTGATATTTATATTACATTGTACTTTGATGGCCCCTACATCGCTCCTCCATCGCCCCTACATCGCTCCTCCATGGCCCCTACATCGCTCCTTCATCTCTCCTTCTTGAAATTTATATTACATTGTACTTACTTTGATGGCCCCTACATCGCTCCTCCATCGCCCCTGCATCGCTCCTCCATCGCCCCTACATCGCTCCTCCATCGCCCCTACATCGCTCCTCCATGGCCCCTACATCGCTCCTCCATCCCCTTACATCGCTCCTTCATCTCTCCTTCTTGATATTTATATTACATTGTACTTTGATGGCCCCTACATCGCTCCTCCATCGCCCCTACATCGCTCCTCCATGGCCCCTACATCGCTCCTTCATCTCTCCTTCTTGAAATTTATATTACATTGTACTTACTTTGATGGCCCTTACATCGCTCCTCCATCGCCCCTTCATCGCTCCTCCATCGCCCCTACATCGCTCCTCCATCGCCCCTACATCGCTCCTCCATGGCCCCTACATCGCTCCTCCATCCCCTTACATCGCTTCTCCATCGCCCCTACATCGCTCCTATATCGCTCCTACATCGCCCCTACATCGCTCCTTCATCTCTCCTTCTTGAAATTTATATTACATTGTACTTACTTTGATGGCCCCTACATCGCTCCTCCATTGCCCCTATATCGCTCCTACATCGCCCCTACATCGCTCCTTCATCTTTCCTTCTTGAAATTTATATTACATTGTACTTACTTTGATGGCCCCTACATCGCACCTCCATCGCCCCTTCATTGCTCCTCCATCGCCCCTACATCGCTCCTCCATGGCTCCTACATCGCCCCTACATCGCTCCTTCATCTCTCCTTCTTGAAATTTATATTACATTGTACTTTGATGGCCCCTACATCGCTCCTCCATCGCCCCTTCATCGCTCCTACAACGCCCCTACATCGCCCCTATATCGCTCCTATATCGCCCCTACATCGCTCCTTCATCTCTCCTTCTTGAAATTTATATTACATTGTACTTACTTTGATGGCCCCTACATCGCTCCTCCATCGCCCCTCCATCGCTCCTCCATCGCCCCTCCATCGCCCCTTCATCGCTCCTACAACGCTCCTCCATCGCCCCTATATCGCTCCTACATCGCCCCTACATCGCTCCTTCATCTCTCCTTCTTGAAATTTATATTACATTGTACTTACTTTGATGGCCCCTACATCGCTCCTCCATCGCCCCTATATCGCTCCTACATCGCCCCTACATCGCTCCTTCATCTCTCCTTCTTGAAATTTATATTACATTGTACTTACTTTGATGGCCCCTACATCGCTCCTCCATCGCCCCTACATCGCTCCTCCATCGCCCCTACATCGCTCCTCCATCGCCCCTACATCGCTCCTCCATCGCCCCTATATCGCTCCTACATCGCCCCTACATCGCTCCTTCATCTCTCCTTCTTGAAATTTATATTACATTGTACTTACTTTGATGGCCCCTACATCGCTCCTCCATCGCTCCTTCATCTCTCCTTCTTGAAATTTATATTACATTATACTTACTTTGATGGCCCCTACATCGCTCCTCCATCGCCCCTACATCGCTCCTACATCGCTCCTTCATCTCTCCTTCTTGAAATTTATATTACATTGTACTTTGATGGCCCCTACATCGCTCCTCCATTGCTCCTTCATCTCTCCTTCTTGAAATTTATATTACATTGTACATACTTTGATGGCCCCTACATCGCTCCTCCATCGCCCCTACATCGCTCCTTCATCTCTCCTTCTTGAAATTTATATTACATTGTACTTTGATGGCCCCTACATCGCTCCTCCATCGCCCCTTCATCGCTCCTTCATCGCCCCTACATTTTTCCTTCATCTCTCCTTCTTGAAATTTATATTACATTGTACTTTGATGGCCCCTACATCGCTCCTTCATCGCCCCTAAATCTCTCCTTCTTGAAATTTATATTACATTGTACTTACTTTGCTGGCCCATACATCGCTCCTTTTCCAAATTTATATTACATTCTACTTTGATGGCTCCTACATCGATCCTTTTCCAAATTTATATTACTTTGTACTTTGATGGCCCCTACATCGCTCCTTCTCCAAATTAGTATTACATTGCACTTTGATGGCCCCTACTTCGCCCCTTCATCGCCACTCCATTGCTCCTTCTCCAAATTTATATTACATTGCAACTTGATATCCCCTACATCACTCCTCCATCGCCCCTACATCCCTCCTTCCTTAAATTTGCAATACATTGCAATACATAGATGGTAACTAAGAAGAAAACAAAATAAAAACTTAATATATTTTTAATATATTTATATGGCCCCTACAACGCCCCTTCTACAAATAAAACATCATTTTACCTTATCTGAAAAAAAACATAAAAAAAACAAAATAAAAAACTCAATATATTTTTTTAATATATTTATTAAGTAATCTATTCAAATGAGTAATCTAACATTGCAATTTAAAATAGAGGTCATAGATACAAGGAGAAGCTGCTATAATACAAGGTAGAATGTCAGTCTGTCTATCCATCTATCCATCTATTCATCTATTCATCTATTCATCTATTCATCTATTCATCTATCCATCTATCCATCTATCCATCTATCCATCTATCCATCTATCCTTCTATCCATTTGTCTGTCTATCCATCTATCTATCTGTCTGTCTGTCTGTCTGTCTGTCTATCTGTCTGTCTGTCTATCCATCTATCCATCTATCCATCTATCCATCTATCCTTCTATCCATCTGTCTGTCTATCCATCTATCTATCTGTCTGTCTGTCTGTCTGTCTGTCTATCTGTCTGTCTGTCTATCCATCTATTCATCTATCCATCTATCCGTCTATCCATCTATCCATCTGTCTGTCTATCCATCTATCAATCTATCAATCTATCAATCTATCTATCTATCTATTTATCTATTTATCTATCTATCTATCTATATATCTATCTATATATCTATCTATCTATATATCTATCTATCTATCTATCTATCTATCTATCTATCTATCTATCTATCTATCTATCTATCTATCTATCTATCTATCTATCTATCTATCTATCTATCTATCTATCTATCTATCTATCTATCTATCTATCTATCTATCTATCTATCTATCTTTTAAATATCTTGTGGACTTTAAATAACTATTATTTTTACATAATTAAATACCAAATTTCATATAATTGACTGGATCTCTCCTGCTTATAAAACATTAAATTTGTGGTTGATTTTGACGCAATACCCTAGTTGTAAAGTAGATATTCTAAATTAAATCCCTTAAAATCTAACCCCAAGAAGTGATTTAAATATACCTAACTAAAATAAATATTAACTACTTAACAAACCATTAAAATGGAAATTTGAAGAAGGAGCGATGTAGGGGTGATGGAGGAGCGATGTAGGGGCCATCAAGTTGCAATGTAATAAAAATTTGGAGATGGAGCAATGGAGGGGCGATGGAGGGGCGATGGAGAGGTGATTGAGTGGCAATGTAGGGGTCATCTAAGTGGAATGTAATATAAATTTGGAGGAGCAATGAAGGGGCGATGGAGGAGCGATGTAGGGGATGTAGGGGCCATAAAAGTACAATGTAATATAAATTTGGAGAAGGAGCTATGAAGGGGCGATGGAGGAGCGATGTAGGAGCGATGTAGGGGCGATGGAGGAGCGATGTAGGGGCCATCAAAGTACAATGTAATATAAATTTCAAGAAGGAGAGATGAAGGAGCGATGTAGGGGCGATGTAGGAGCGATATAGGGGCGATGTAGGAGCGATGTAGGGGCGATGGAGGAGCGATGTAGGGGCGATGGAGGAGCGATGTAGGGGCGATGGAGGAGCGATGTAGGGGCGATGTAGGAGCGATGAAGGGGCGATGGAGGAGCGATGTAGGGGCGATGTAGGAGCGATGAAGGGGCGATGGAGGAGCGATGTAGGGGCCATCAAAGTAAGTACAATGTAATATAAATTTCAAGAAGGAGAGATGAAGGAGCGATGTAGGGGCGATGTAGGAGCGATGAAGGGGCGATGGAGGAGCGATGTAGGGGCCATCAAAGTACAATGTAATATAAATTTCAAGAAGGAGAGATGAAGGAGCGATGTAGGGGCGATGTAGGGGCGATGTAGGAGCGATGTAGGGGCGATGGAGGAGCGATGTAGGGGCCATCAAAGTAAGTACAATGTAATATAAATTATAAGAAGGAGAGATGAAGGAGCGATGTAGGGGCGATGTAGGAGCGATGAAGGGGCGATGTAGGAGCGATGAAGGGGCGATGGAGGAGCAATGAAGGGGTGATGGAGGAGCGATGTAGGGGATGTAGGGGCCATAAAAGTACAATGTAATATAAATTTGGAGAAGGAGCGATGAAGGGGCGATGGAGGAGCGATGTAGGAGCGATGTAGGGGCGATGGAGGAGCGATGTAGGGGTCATCAAAGTACAATGTAATATAAATTTCAAGAAGGAGAGATGAAGGAGCGATGTAGGGGCGATGGAGGAGCGATGAAGGGGCGATGGAGGAGCGATGTAGGGGCCATCAAAGTACAATGTAATATAAATTTCAAGAAGGAGAGATGAAGGAGCGATGTAGGGGCGATGTAGGAGCGATGAAGGGGTGATGGAGGAGCGATGTAGGGGCCATCAAAGTACAATGTAATATAAATTTCAAGAAGGAGAGATGAAGGAGCGATGTAGGGGCGATGTAGGAGCGATGTAGGGGCGATGGAGGAGCGATGTAGGGGTCATCAAAGTACAATGTAATATAAATTTCAAGAAGGAGAGATGAAGGAGCGATGTAGGGGCGATGTAGGAGCGATGAAGGGGCGATGGAGGAGCGATGTAGGGGCCATCAAAGTAAGTACAATGTAATATAAATTTCAAGAAGGAGAGATGAAGGAGCGATGTAGGGGCGATGTAGGAGCGATGTAGGGGCGATGGAGGAGCGATGTAGGGGTCATCAAAGTACAATGTAATATAAATTTCAAGAAGGAGAGATGAAGGAGCGATGTAGGGGCGATGTAGGAGCGATGAAGGGGCGATGGAGGAGCGATGTAGGGGCCATCAAAGTACAATGTAATATAAATTTCAAGAAGGAGAGATGAAGGAGCGATGTAGGAGCGATGAAGGGGCGATGAAGGAGCGATGTACGGGGCGATGGAGGAGCGATGTAGGGGCGATGGAGGAGCGATGAAGGGGCGATGGAGGAGCGATGTAGGGGCCATCAAAGTACAATGTAATGTAAATTTCAAGAAGGAGAGATGAAGGAGCGATGTAGGGGCGATGGAGGAGCGATGAAGGGGCGATGGAGGAGCGATGTAGGGGCCATCAAAGTACAATGTAATGTAAATTTCAAGAAGGAGAGATGAAGGAGCGATGTAGGAGCGATGAAGGGGCGATGGAGGAGCGATGGAGGAGCGATGTAGGGGCCATCAAAGTACCATGTAATAAAAATTTCAAGAAGGAGAGATGAAGGAGCGATGTAGGAGCGATGAAGGGGCGATGGAGGAGCGATGTAGGGGCCATCAAAGTACAATGTAGTATAAATTTCAAGATGGAGAGATGAAGGAGCGATGTAGGAGCGATGAAGGGGCGATGGAGGAGCGATGTAGGGGCCATCAAAGTAAGTACAATGTAATATAAATTTCAAGAAGGAGAGATGAAGGAGCGATGTAGGGGCCATCAAGGAACTCAGATATATATATAAAATCGTGAAGGGGCCATGAAGAGGCGATATTTTATTAAATAGCCCCTTGGGATAAGAGGACATATCATTACCTCTTTAGAAGGAGCGATTATGGAGCGATAAAGGATCATTTAATCGCCTCTTAGGGCAAGGGGCTATCAAATCGCTCCTTTCAAGGAGTCATAACATCGCCTCTTGTTATAAGGGGCTATTAAATCGCTCCTTTCAAGGAGCCAATACATCGCCCCTTGTCATAAGAGGCGATCAATTAAAATCATCGCCCCATATGGAGCGATGTCATGGAAAGGACTATACCCCTTTTTTGTTAAGCGGGTGGATGAGACCCCTATATTTTCTACAAAAAGTAAAAAAACCTTCATTACTTGGTAAAGCAAGAAGCGTGAAGATTTTTTACGGCCCCTTCAAGTTTAAGGAGCTGACTCCTGAGACTTATTTACTTTCTTAACAACAAATTTTTTAAGTGATCTAATTATCCGATTGTTCTGATTTTTGGTATATTGATTCCGGAGACAACAAAGTACAATATTATAAGCAAAGCAACTCAATAATCAAGTCCTAAATTTGTGAGCATGCCCGTAAACATTATCCTGTATCAAGAAGTTTTTCAACAAATTTACTCGAAATTTTGCTTTGACTCTTATTCATTTATATTCTGATTATTCAGTTCTGACACTATACAAGTGTTAATATCCGTTTGTCCTACCGTTTCAGAGCTTGGCTTTTATTGATGTTGTCATCCTTGTTTTTATACTGCTTTTATTCATATTTAAAACTTTGCTATCTGTTGATGTAATAAACCTATAGCAACAAAAAATACCCCCACTCGATAATTTTTCTGATTCATATTTTGTTTGCATGCGTTTGTAACTTATGGGTGTATCTACATTACAAATAATAAACTACAAGTCTTCTTTAATATTAATTAAAAAGTAAATCTTTTCTACAAATGTAGTCGGTTCGTGACAGATAGCTCTTATAATATTTTTTTTCAAGTAAATGTAGTCCCTTCAATTTCAAAATTAGTATTTATTACTTTTTAGAATATAACTTTTTTTGTATTGTAAGAAAACTAGTTGCTAGATAGATTGAAGGGTTAACCTTTAAAGGAATGTTTTGCCAGTCTGATCTTTACATACTTTTACTCATAGGTAGATAGACAGTAAAAATATATTGATATATAATTACAAAAATACTAGCTTTTAAAAGACAAACAGTAAAAAAATATTCAAACAAATATAATTAACAAGTATGTATCAAACGCATTGTTGACATCAAAAGAACATAAATTAAGTTTAAATTAATTAGGTGTGTTCTGAAGATGATCAGGTAGGGAGGGACATTCGGCTGTTTATTACACGGAACCCCATAACAACTTTAGGGACTTTTTTGAACTTCAATTTTTTGGTTCATTAAATTGAATGTCCGTACGTTTCGACCACTAATTGTAATCTACAGCATGGGTAATTTTGTGTATCTTCATTGGAGATGTACATCAATTTATCGTTGTCTTATCCCTTTAGATCTTGATAAAATCAGTAAATGATATATATTTTTAATTTTTTTAAATTTAGATAAAAAATAAAAATATTCTATATAATTTCAGATCACATTGTTTCTTTTTGCGCCACATTGGCGAAGACACAAATATTCGAGGGCAAAAATAAGGAATAAGATCCATTATAATTTTGATTACGATAGTGATTATTTTTATTCGAATGGAGTTGTAAATATTTTTCGGGTATAGTCCCTTAAGGGGCGTATCGTTTTATTTTCACAGTAGCTTTTCTCCTAGTTCCTGCAAAAATTTTCTTCTACAAAAATTGTCCATAGAAAGCAAATTAAACAATAATTTCAAAACCAAATTGATAAAGATAAATATCATTATGTACTTTAATATTTAATTTGTAGATTTAACTTAGGATGGTTTTAGTCTTTTCTTCTGACCATTTGATACATTTTTTAATATAGAATCACATGATGCTAGGGGCTCAACCGCTAATATTATAGTAGACTAAGGGTTTTTAACTGGTCGCAAAGTTACCAATCAACTTCGTAACAATGAACTAGAATGAAACTTACATTAAAAGCCAAACTTCTTTATTTTAATATATTTAAAAAAGGACAGATGGGGAGATGTTACATTTTTCGGTAACTTTGAACACGGTAACAATAAAGTTAATGGATTTAATTTGAAAATGACAGATGTCACGAACGGTAGCATTCGGTCGTGACGTGTTAAACGCTCCGGATGTTGATATAGAAGATTTGCTCGCCTGTCTCTCCCCATCAGAAGTTCAGGTATTCTTATTTTTTAAGCTTCCCTGAAAAGTTTTTGGTTATTGGCGGATTAAAAGTATTTTCCTAAACATTAATTATTTGCATCGAACTTTTTCCTCATACTGATTCTCTTATTTGAAATATTTAAAATGTCATAAATATTTTAGGTTTGAAGAGTAGCAACTCTATTATTATGTTTGTAGGCTTTGTTGGATGAGTTAGCAAGCGATCCTGATGATAAACATGTACCAGCAAGTGTCAGGTATGAAAATTTACAAAAAATACCCTCTTAAAGATCTTTCAGTGCAAAAATACAATACATCCTACATTTTGTATATTAGGACATCATTAACAAAATGACTAATAATCAGACATTCAATTATGTAAAATTTAGTTATAGTCACTGGACCTTTGCCATTTGTAGAAATAGATAGCCAAGAAAACAAGAAAGATGATGACTAAAGTTAATTAAAAGAGAAGGGGTAAAGAGGAAGGTATTGAACTGAAATGGTTTAACGTCGAATTAACAGACATACAATGAAATCTTGAAAGTTAACATAATGGATATAAAATACGTGGATATATCGGCAGGGGGAAATTTATCGTATATTTAAGTATATAACATGGACCTCATTTATTGGTCAGTTCTTTCATCCAGTGGGAGGGGATGGGATGGTAAGGGGGGTGGATGGGGGTTATCAATCACTGGGAGTATCTTTTTATTAGGTTAAATGAAAATCTGGTGCTACATCCAAGTAAATATATATCGATTATTATCATATTCAAACGCAGATTGATGTTTCTTGTTTAGAACCTCCTACAACTGTGAAAAAGACCCAACAGGAGAGCTTGACAGGTACCAAAATATCATTTTCTTATAGAAGAACTTTTCCGTCAGTCAAAAATGAAAAATATTAAAACAATTCTTCCCCCAGTCCACCTGTATATTTCGCTCTGCTTAAGAATAAGATTTCAAATTAACAAGAGGACAAACCCCAAACTGTCCCAGTTTTGAGCAAGGCGATTCCTGTGACGTTATATAAAAAGGGAAGGGGGGAAGAAAATTTCTTCCTATTTCTCCCATCTCTTTTGAAGAGATTTTCTTCCCCCCTTCCCTTTTTCTTTCCCGAAACGTATATGACGTAACTGGAAACGTCTTGCTCAAAACTGGGACAGTTTGGGGTTTGTCAACAAGAGTGGTTAATTTTGGTTAAGGTCGACACTATGAGCTCTTGGGTCGATCTCCTGCCCTAAAATTTATTTCATAAGAAGCCTTACCATAAAGAAAAGCCATATCGGTTCACTGGTTTCAAGGTCTTTAGGTCCAGACAAACAGACATCTTGAAATTTTAGTTTATAGGATCAAATCCCCATGTGATAAAGAAACTCTAATATCTACTACTTTTATAATCCCTCCTGTTAATTTAAAATTTAGCTGTTCAAGATTATAAATCAAGTTCATGTAAACATTGGAAATTTTACATTTAAATTAGAAACACCATGTTTTAGCAGGGATAAGACAATGGCCGATAGATTGATGTATCCTAAACGACAATACACAAGATTACCCCTTTTGTATATTACATTTAGTGGTTTAGTCGTTTGGACACTCAACTTATTGAACAAACCAATCAAAATTCAATAAAAGTCCCCAAAGTTGTTATGCCAAATAATAAGAAACCAAACAAAACTTTGGGGACTAGTGTAATCAACAGCCTATTGTCCCCCCACACCCTGATGTTTTAGAAGTAGATAAGATTAACTGAAAAAATTCAGATTTTAAGTTTCTTTATAAATGTGTTTGTTTTATAAAAACCTTTGATTTGAAGTACGGGATTAACCTAAAAAAATAACTTTTCTTATATAAGATAATTATTTTATTTTAGACCATCGTTGATATCATTTATAAAAGAAGAATCTTTGAAAACGCCAGATAAGTAAGTTATTAAACTATATAGAAAAAAGTCTTCAATTAAAGGTTAAAGTCCCTATCGTGGCGATTCGTCGCATTTTGAAAATGGTTTTATGTTAGGTTAGGTTATATTGGGTTAGGTGATTGCCCCGTAGTATTAGGCAATTGGCCCCGCAGGGTTAGAGCCCCCCGCAAGGGCTAGAAATAGGAGAAAAGCTACTGTGAAAAAACGAAGAAACGCCCCTTAAGGGGCGTTGCCACGAAAGGGACTATAGCCATTATTTTCATTGAATAATTTTTTAATATATATTTCTAAATACTATGTTTCTTGAATTAACAAAAAAACATCTGACCAACACATATTTCTGAACAGTTGCTTTGTTTCTATAATACCAAAAAACAATAAAGTCTTATAAAAAAGATAGAAACATTTGATTATTATTATATTTTTTTTTCATTGGTTTATTTTTTACCTGAATTTCTTAATATGTACTTTGAATTTGGATGACTAGCCAAAACCCACTGATCATCAAGAACTTATTACGTTGTTTACTAAAAATACTAAAAATGAT
Source organism: Acartia tonsa (assembly GCF_053477335.1). NCBI lineage: Eukaryota > Metazoa > Arthropoda > Copepoda > Calanoida > Acartiidae > Acartia > Acartia tonsa. Next base: position 30,996,440 of record NC_137262.1, on the reverse strand, counting down.
ATAATTTGTTTAGGGAAGAAGCAGTACAATTTGAATTGGGGATAAAACGAGGAAAGGTAAAACATTAATCTTAATTTTAGTCTTTTCTATAAAATTATTTTAGAAAATACCTACTCAGAATATTCTACAAAAAAGTATTATATTTTTACCTTAAAAAATTGCTATTTTATATCTTGTTTAAAATTAGTTTATGATTTTTTTATGATATCAAATGTTTCTCTAGGTAAAGTTTCTTAGGGTCTTATCCTAGAAAGAAAAAGGCATATTTACATGTTCTCATGACGTCAAACGCTATGCTGAAGTCAAAGTACGTCTGTTAACAGATTTTGCAATATTTTTCGCCAAGCATTAAGTTTCAGCAAGCATTTTACAGTCCAATGAACTTTGAGAGCAAAAGTTATGACTTCCTTAGGCAATTAAGGGAACCTTGAAATCAATTATAGTTTTATAAAATGACGTTATTACCCAAAAAATTTTTACTACTACAAGAGCTAATGTTATTTGGGAAAATAGTTGATTAATGAATATTTTGGCCTTTACCTTACTTAAATTTAGCAAGAACAATCATGTCCATGAATAGGCTAGCAATAACAAGCCCACTATGTTTTAGATTAAATAAGAACATTATAAGACAATAAATTATCTTTTTTTCCTTCACTCTCACAAATGGACGGACAGGCTGACGAATTATCCTAAAACTAGATTAGTAATGCTTCTAAAATCCTTTTATTTTGAGAAAAATAGCCCTCTGACCTTCACATTCAGATTTACATTAATCTTTAAACTCCAACAAATATAGCAATATTTATTTCAGTTTAATTAGACCCTAAATTTATAGATTTTGTTTCTTTTTTAAGATGGAAATTTATATTTTCTGCAGTAAAATTTTCTTTAATACGAATATGAGCGATGTCTTTGGGATGGTGAACATACCTTCCACCCTCTCCCCAAATAGATAAAATCTTTCCATAACCTATTACTAGTTTCAATATAAAAGAGAACAATATCGGTTTAGCGATTTGCGATATATTAAGCTACAGACAGACAAACATCCTGTTTTTTAGATCAGAATTTGTTTAGTTTAGGTTACTATAATTTTAACGGGGAAAAACTATGGACAATATTAGAATTTCTGGATAATGCAAAAATTCAATAATTTTGAACTTTACTGATTACATCATGCTTATTTTTATTGATGCATAAAAAGGTTTATTTTTCATATTTTTTTCAAATAAATGTTCAAAAATATGGTAACATATTGCCTATAGGTTAATTATGCATTGGAAACAAGATAATATATGATCATAGAAGGTTAGATGCAATAACATTAAATGAGTTATTTAAGCAAACAAAATTTAGCATAAATGGATATTTAAATCCCAAGGTATTAAATGATTGAGCGTTAGCTCATCATTTAATAAAATCAAAATAAATGGTTCCCACATTCGAAAAATTTTCCCACGCTTGACATTCTTGAAAAATGCTAAATAAATGGACATTTAAACAAACCAAAGATCGCGTTTTTTGCAATGGAATGAATATAGATAAAAAAAAAGAATATAGATTTCAATGATATTGTTAAATATATGTCAAATAATAATTAAAAATCTACGATGTTTAGTTTTTCCTTTAACAAATATAAGCTTAAGAATTTTCTAACATTAATATACTGCAATTTGACTAGAAAATCCTAAGACTATGTAAAACTTTTTTGAGCTTTTTAAGCTAATTTTGTACCTTGTTCTATCAATGGGGAAAGATCCAGAAATCTTTAAGGATAGACAATGAACAATATATATAAATGTACACACTCAATTACGTTAAACAAAATTACCCCTTCTGTTGATTACAATTAATGACTTAAAGATTGATAAAATGTCTGTCATTTTTTAGTTAATGTGAGATCGTATTTAAAAAACAGCATAATTAAGAATGTAATATCAACCATACTCCGTGGAAAAGATAATTCTATTCTTTGATTTATTTATCCCTTATTTCTGAAATTTTGCAAATCCTTCCGTATTTATGAAAGATAAGTTTATTCCTCCTTAGAATTAGGAACTGGAATCTAAAAATATCTAGAAACATGTTTTAGTACCTTTTTTGACACTTCAAGTACCATTATGTATACTTGAATCCTATTTATACTTAAAAATCCGTTTATAAAAGTAACAAGATGCAAGTCTATGTATACTTTTAAAAAAAAGTATATTATATCATAAAGAAATTGTAAAAAGACTAAAAAGGAGAATATATATTGAAAGCAATAATTGGAAAAACTGCGTATTGCAAATTTTTGCAAGCAATAAACCTTTTTTTAGAATACCCCTTCTGTGAAGTCATTTTGAATTTTAGATCTCCCAGTATAAACATGAGGTATAAATATGAGATATGTACTTTTTACAAGGAAGTTTGAAGCAAAATCCTATAAAATTCCAAGGCTAGCCAAGGTTTCTGTAGACTCACATAGGTATAAAAACATGGGTATTAAACCTTAACTCCAAGGCTAGCCTAAGATATTTCATAGGAGGAGGCCCATTCAATAAATGTAATGACTAGGCATAAAACTGCGAGTATTTAATTAAAACACATGTACATAATTATGAAGATTAGGTTAGTTAAACAAAAGCGTAGGATAACCTTGCATAGCCAGTGTCTCTAAGTGCAAATCTGATTATATGGGCCGGCTATAAACTAGTTTTTATTAAACATAAAAAAAACAAAGTTGGGGTTGAATATAGAAAAATGTACGAAAAATTTTAAGCAAAGATTTTTTTCTTCAACAAAACCACAAAGGATCGAACATGCCAACAGAAATAATCAAATCAAACAAGCATCTCTGTGGATTGACTTACAGGATGCTGATGCTTTATAGATTAGCTTTGCAACTTAAAAATAAACACACAAACATTCAAATGTTATAATTTTTCTATAATCTTATTAATTTTCAGGTTTTCGAGCCAAAATATACAGATGAAGAGCTAGGAAACAAATATTGATTTTTTTTATTTTATGACAATAATTTCTTAAAGAACTTTTTATGAAACAAGAGTATTTATTATCTTCGTAATTGAAACAGTTACAACAATGAATTGTAAAATAATATACAAAAACTACATTTTGACTCAATAATGATACAATCATACTTTTAAATAAATGAATCAATTTCTTTTCGCTTTTTACCTCTTCAATATAGTCAACTGTAGTCTAGATTAATTATTTACGTTTTAAATTTAAACACAGCTTTGTTTTAAACAAAAGCTTTGTTTTAATCTATCATGAAGTAAAATTAACATTTCTTTGTTATTATCAGAGATAATAAAGCGTCAAGATGAAATCGCTGAAAAGGTAAATTATCATTTTTATTACAACGGTGTGTTCTATAAGGAACTAAATCACTCAAAGTATTCTAAAACCACACGGGGTTCTAGGGCCTCAACATCTAACCCATAGCAGGGATACAGACATGGGCTAGATTAATTTTTTTTAAATCTCAAATTTTGGGGATAATCCTAATTTTCTTGGTTTTACATAGGTTTAAAGGAAAATGCAAGACTTAGGATGCCCTAACTTCTAGGCTAGCCTTATCAATTTGGCAGGAATTGTCCATTTTTGTTTAAAGTAAGATACAAGTAAGATGTATCTATTTAAACAGAAAGGTATAATTTTATAGAAGATAGTTATACATATGTATAAGAAAGGTAAACCTACATATTTTTACAATAGCTACACTATTATATTTAGGTTAAGTTGGACCCAGAAGAGGAAGCGATTTTGGGAGCAGCTTCTCTTGAAGACATCATGGCTTTAGCTGATATTCTTGATACAAATCCTCAGGTTATTATCTATCTATCTATATCTATCTTATTTTGGTGGCAGCTTCTTTTAAAAACATTATGGCCTTAGCTGATATTCTTGATATAAATCTTTAGGTTATTATCTATCTATCTATCTATCTATCTATATCTATCTTATTTTGTTGGCAGCTTCTCTTGAAGATATCATGACCTTAGCTGATATTCTTGATACAAATCCACATGTTATCTATCTATCAATTCATCTAATTATTTATTTCTCTTCGATCTATCTAACAATCCATATATCATTATTCATCCATCCATCTAGCAATCCTTAAATAAGTTTTGTCTATCTACAACCTTTCTGTCTTTCTAATTATCTTTTTTACTTTCTATCTAAAGTTTATCTATTTATCTATCAATCCATCAAATCTTCTATCCTCATTTTATCTATCTATGTATCTTTCTTGATATAAAGATTTATACATCCATGTAATTATTCATCAATCTATCCATCCAACAATCTTGCACTATAAATATCTATCTATTTAGAACTTTATAATGGAAGCATATGCTGACCCCCTGAAACATTACGAGCCAGATCCCCCAAATGATACAAATCCCAAAGAAGTACTGGATGCTTTGAGCAAGGATGATAACAATATCAAGGTTAGTTTTTCTATCTAAGAAGCCTAGAATATGTCTGTGCATTATATTTTCTAATTTTGTTCAAAGTATGTTCAATAAATTTTTTGATGATATAAAATTATTTTTGATTAATTTGATTTAAAGACTGTCGGACAGAAACTTATGTGCAATTAAAGAGTAGATCTATGCTTATTAGATAGAGGAATGTTCACAAGAAATCTTCAATGACATGTAAATTAAAAAAAAAAAGAAACCTAAACGAATTTTGAAGCCTCCCTCATATAGCAAAAGGGAAATCGGATGCTACATTTAAACCTATTCTTGAACACTGAAATCCCCCCTACCTTATTTTTTTCATGTCCCTTCTGGAGCTCTAACATTTTACCTATGGTACTATCACAGTGAGGCTCTTCTTACTTTTACCTAATCTAGTCAAACCGAAAATAAGCATTAAAATACTCTTGTGAGGTCCAAATGCAACACAAGAGAAACTGCCAATCACTATTGAAATTTTCAATAAATTTAGAGAGCAGACAGACAAACTTTTAAATAGAGTAGATGCCTTTGAAAATATTTTACTATCTTTAATATCAGCTGAGAAAATTACTTTTTTTAGGATGTATGTTTAAACAATGTTGCTAAAATGGAGGAGACAGAAATTTGTGACATTTTTGATACTCTTAGGACAAACAAAAGTCTTACAAAGCTTTCTGTTTGTCATTGTGAGGTAAGGTTTTTTTTGTCGTTGTAATATGACTTATTGTAAAAAAATCTTCATTTCTAGGAATTCACGACTCCCAAATTTACCATTAGAGCTAACCGTTACTTAAAATGCCCAGAAGGACTTGCCTTAAATAAAGAATTAGCTTTAAAATAAATTTCAATTTCTGTTTGGAATTGATACAAAAATTGAACTATTTTCTATTTTGACAATGGTAATAAATTTCCTTTAATAAATTATGCATTGTAAACAATTAGTATTCATATTTGATTTATTATTTGAGGTTGGAACATTTTATTCTATTTTATACATTTTAAAATAGAGCAGCTACTACAAAACTAAAAAAAAAATTATATAAATTAGTTGTCTAACCACAACATGTTAAGAATCAGTGTAAATAAATCACTAAATATGGCAAAATATTGTATGATACAGCTTATTTTTATAAATGCCAATTTGATTTTTTTTATTTGTCAATAGAGAAAAAAGGTAGATTTTAGACGGCAATAGAATATAAATCTTAAAATATATCACATGTGTGGTATAGGGGTGTAGTTGGGGATGTCAACACCCCCCTAAAAATTGAGAAAAAAAGTAGTCTTTCTTCTTCCTTTCTCACGCCTAAAGGGTTTCACACACCCCTGGTGAATCGCCTTGCACGCCTTTTATCTCAAAATAATATTTCCAATAATTTTGTGTAGATTAATGATTTTGCGATTGCCACCCTATGCTTGGCTCTGGAAAACAACACAACTTTGAAGTCACTTAATCTAGAATCTAACAGGTAAATAAATGGACCATCAATACTAATTTTCTAAAACAAATACAATTACTTCCAAAGAAAAAAAATTATCTGGACAATAAAAATTTTAAGTTGAGTTTGGTGAGTGAGTTTGCTTATAAATGGTTTATATAGTAAAAATGAACCGCATACAGTTTATCAAAGTAGGGATATAACGTCAAGTAATTGTACAATAACTTAAATATCAAAACTACAAATAATTTGTGTTTAGGATAACTCCAGATACAATTGCAGATCTGTTCGAAGCTCTGGCCTCCAGGTAAAATTAATTTCTATCTTTTATTCCAGCTTATTTCTTGCAAAAGAATTTTTCATTATTTCCCTCAAAGTGCAAGGACAGAATTGAAATAAATATGAAATTAAGTTTTTTTTTCCTGTGTCTAACCCATTCAGGAAGCCCTAAAATTGATTTTAAAAGACTATTTAACTTTGGAAAATTTGAATATAATAAATCTTTATTATATAATTTATTGTATAAACAACGCCCAAATAAAGATGGCATTTACATGGGTTATGTAAAATTGGAAAAATATAAATTGTGTTTACTTTAAAGATAATGCTTGTCTGTTTTGCACCCTATACGTTTGTAGGTGTTCCTTCAAATACAAAAAAGGTATATACATGTCAGCCAGGGGCGTCCAAGCTTTTTTTGGAGGGGGGTAAAATGGCGCGCAATTTTTTTACCCCCCCCCCCAAAAAAAAAAAAAAAAAATTTTACCCCGGGGGTAAAATTTGCTTGGGGGTAAATTTTGTTTACCCCCCCCCCCCCCAAAAAAAAAAATTAACCCCCGGGGTAAAATTTTTGGGGGGCTAATTTAAAGTTTATTAAATACTTAGTATTAAAAATGCGCACGCATCGCGCCAAAATTTGTTTTGTTAGAGATTTTTTATTTTGGGGGTGTATTTACCCCCCCAAAATTGTTTGGGGGGGTAAATACCCCCTCATAAATGGTTGGGGGTGCCTACGGTACCCCCAGGGAAGGGGTAATCTTAAATGGGGGGGGGGCTGTAAAATGAAAAAAAATTTCCAAATTCGTTTGGGGGGGGGGGGGGGTAATCCCCACTTTACCCCCCCCCCCTTTGGACGTCTATGATGTCAGCAAAAAATATAACTCTAAGGTTTTATTAACGTTTTCAATCGAAGATTATTAAATTTCATACTGATTTGTATACAAAATAGTAGTTGAAACTAAATTTTCTGTTTGCTATTCATAATACTTTTGTTATTCTCAATCTCACGACTGTGGCTTTAAACACCTAGCGCACGGAACCTAGTAAAAGTGTCTGACTCTGATTATGACGTAATAAAATTAGCCAACGAGAGGCCACTATAAATTTTACCATTGGTCAATTACAGTGTATACTGGCCTCTCATTAGCTAATTTTTTTAGTCAGACACTATTAGTAGGTTCATGGAATTGTCAAAACTAAAGACGTTAAAAATGGTTCCTATTGCTGCTATGTCTGATTCAGAACATTAATAGTTAGAAAAGGGGGAATGACTTGGCCAAAAATATGCGCAAATCATTACCATACAAAGTCAATAGTTCTAGACAAAGGTTCTGCCGTCAAAGAGTTGGTTGTCTTGTGGATCTATATTTCTACATTGTATAAACACCGTTTTACATTTGCAAACTAAACACAACTTGCAATTTTTAAAATAGTTTAGTCTCAAAAATAAATAGAACAGATAAATATTATAGTCATTTACTTCAAAGGGGCTTTAAAATATTCTAGTTCATACCAATCAAACATAAAAACTTAAAGATTCCTTACCTTTTTTATTATTTTAGTAAGAACGGAATAATTGAAGTGCGGATCAGCGGACAACAACAACAGAATATGGGATTCAGGTAAAGAAGTCCTGTTACTTAAGATCCCTAAACGGCTGGTCCTATTTGTTCTGTGCTCTTACAGAAAGCGTTGTTGTTCAGTAAAGGTTTCAATTTTTAAGAGATATAGAATTATAAAATTGGAAAAAACATCATCTAAAGCAAAGAATTGAGAAAGGTCATGTTTTTGGTTGAGATTTTTAAGGGAAGCTTGATAATAGGATTTTTAATTAGATTTTAGTTAGTTATCAACCCCTTTTTCCGTTTTTGATCCAATCAATTTGTTTAAGGGTATTAAATAATTTCAATGTGCTTCCTAACTCCAGATTTCATAATAAATAACTATTTCAATTTTAGTAGAAGAACTTTATAATACTTTATTTAGAGTTGAATCCCGAATAAAAGATGCTATCCTGCAAAACCCCCGGCTACTCAAACTTGGAATAAACTTTCATTTTCCTGAAGTTATGAACAAGTAAATTTTAGATTAACATTGCTACTCGATAATTAATGCATACGTTCATCCGACTTTCTATTCTATTTAGCTTCTAAATATTAGAATAAACTTATAATTGAAGTTATAACAAGTAAGATTTATTAAATAAACGATAAATTGATGTACAGCCCTATTATGAAAAAAGTAATAATTTTGGTACCTTGACTTTAAAATAACATTTAATGAATGCATACATTATTTAGCCTTTTATCTACGATCTCTATATTTAACAAAACAAAAATAATTATGCTTATAAGAAGAGCAACAATAACAAGCAATTAACTATGTCATCAATCAATAAGCAAGGAATAAACATCCATTATTTTTATCATTTTTCCATTGAAGTTTAGAGTATTTCCACAACTAAAATTCTTACTATATAAAAGTTGAAAATATATATGTCCTTAATTAAGAAGGTCTCGGTATGAAGTTGATAAACAGAAAAACAAACAAACAGAAGCTTGTTTACCAGAAATTCACATGAAATTTAAATTTATTTACAGCTTGTCCACAAAAAAATGTTGTTTTAGAGTATAGGGACAATATGATACTAAAAATGGCTAATCTTATAGCAATTTTTACAAATTAAGTATTGATAACTTTGGATTTAGTAAATTATTTTTCAAACTCGCGAACTCAATAAAACGAACCAAGAAAAATTGGGTAGTGATGAAAGATATTAGGAGAGAAAGGGTTATATCAATCGCCTTTAAATTAATACCTGTGTAAGCTAAAACGACAAAAGCAAAATAAAATTCAATGGACAACAAAATTTCATGAAAACATAATGTAATGCCTTTAGAGTTGCTTTTACTAATCACTTTGATTTATTCCATGTCTTTTTTTGGACACCCTATCCAACATGTGCACACAGAGTATTAGTGGTGTTTTTAATATCCCCTCTTAAAAGAAATAGAGTTTGTCCTAAATTCATTTGTTTAGATAAAAATATCTTGCTCAAGTAAAGGAGGGATAAATGTTATTAAGAAAAATTTATAATATCTGAAGAAAAACATAAAACAAAGAGTTTAAAAATCAGCCAATTTGACAAAAATCATAATTTAGTTACACCTTATTTTATAATAAACCAAATTATGGGTAACTTTACAAAGTGTATTAAAAATCAGCAATGTGACGTCATAAAAATGAGGGATTATCCATCTCTTTTTTAGGTTTGTTTTCCACTTCTCCCCTTATTTCCCTCATTTTTTGACGTTAAAGGGCTGATTTTTGAGACACTTTGTAAAGTTACAAATTATGGCCCCTTTTCTCTAGAATTGGTTAAATTGTTTTATTTTTACTTATTCTTAATAATTCATGACTCTAGCATCTTTTCTTGTTATTTTGCATACTAGTTGTTTGGCCCCAGGCCCCTAGGGTTTGTCTTAAGTGGGGTTGGGATATGGTTAATAGGTTAAAACTAACCATACAAAGTATCACTGTTGTGAGAACTTTAGCTTTTTACAAAACAAAGCTACTTATATAATAGGACTAGAGTTGGCTCAATATAACTATATCGCTATTGGCTAGTTTTTTATAAGTACATATCTATTTATCTATTTCTCAATAAATCAATTTTCCTCCCCCGCCATTACTATCTAAAAGAAAGAAGTAAATATTTATTAATTTAAATGATTTCAAAAAGATTTTTTTTAATTATATTTTTTTCACATTACCATCACCAAAGGGTTAATATGATTAAAATTTTAGTTTTAATATTTTAACACAAAGGAAGTGTCACCACAATCGAATTCTTTTAAAATATAGTTTTCTTAGATTTACTCTATTATGAACGTATATTTTTATTTATGAAATAAGGATTAAATACTTCAATGTAATTCAAATATCTACATGAAGTGAAATTCATTCCATAAACAAATAGGATAAAGGTCTTATCGCTTTGGTCAATGAGAGTTTAATGAGGATTATTGGAGCACTATGAGTTTTAAACACTTTACCTTGGAAGACTCGAGCTAATTTATAGACGTTTATTTCCTATATAGATCTGTCATGGATCTTGATGCAATAAAGCAGGCTGTTTTGTAAATGTTAAAAATTGGAAGATTTCATTATATAAAAGTAATCGCAAATATACTTAGTAAATAACAATTTTTAAGGAAGATTAATATGATATTCATTGTCCTATCCCTGTTAATTCCTAAATTTGAATCATGTTTACAATTGTTTAGATAACTTTTTCTTGTATGTCAAATTTTAGATTTCATGCCCAGTATTAGTTTAATATATGTAGTATGTACATGCTACATATAGTCCGAAATTACTTTCAAATATTTGTAAAAAAAGAAGCCTTACTACACTCAGCAAGGAGGGAGGGGACATTGGAATGTATATTATACTATTGCCCAAAGTTTTCAAGCGTTAGATGCTTTTGTTAATTCATGATTATTGATTGGTTAGTTCAATGTCTAAATTTCCAACTGGTAGAGGTAATTTTGTTTATCATGATTAGAAATGTTTATCAATTCTTTTATCTTGTCTCTCAAAAGCCATGATATTTATTTTCAGCAAATGCTTGTTATTTCCAAAGTATAAAATCCATGTGTCTATTTTGATAGGTATATGTAGAATTTTAAAGTGAACTGGTGATTCAAAGGACGATTAGAATGTATATGAACCAACTCTTCATTTTGACAGCACACCTATGTTTATTGATGAAAAATATATTGTTTTATTTTCATGCTAATTGTCTAAAATTCACCATTGGAGAAACACTCTACCTTCTAACTTTGTACATAGTTTTACTTGGTTCAAGTTTCATGGTTTATTCATTAAACATTTATAAGATGATGCTCAATTTTTCTGTTGAAAATTTTAAAATTTTTATTTATCTGTTGAGGGGTGTTTTCCTCACTTTTGCAGTCAAAATCATAACAAACATATATTATCCATATGTAAAAGTAACATGATGTTTGTCAGTTTGTACCAAAGAATCTCGCTAACTGCTGAACAGATATAGTTCTCCTTTACACTGAAGCTTCTTGGAAGGTTTATAACTACAGTGTGTTTTTTTTTTATGAGAACTTTTTTGAAAGCAATTTTACCCCACTTATAGTTATCAGAATTTAATGATTAATGGCTTATTTTCTTCGTTTTTTAATGCAATAAATAGAACATTAAAAAAATATTACAGTTTTTGTTAAAAAAGTACAGTAAAATGTAGTATTCAAAACTTAGGTGTCAACATCTAAAAATGGTTTTAGCGCATTTTTCTTATGTTCAAATCTTCTACCTTTTGCAAGAATGGCTGCAAAACGCTTCAAAGTTATAATCTAGAGCTAAAAATTGATACAGATACTATTGGGGACATGTACATTTGTATTAAAGTTTGCAGGTCATATCTCAATCAGGGAGGGAGTACTGGCCCCCCAAAGTCGACTACTGAAAATCCAATTTATTTCTTGCAAAGGGTAGAAGATTTGAACATAAGAAAAATGCGCTAAAACCATTTTTAGATGTTGACACCTAAGTTTTGAATTTTACATTTTACTGTACTTTTGAATTAAAAACTGAAATATTTTTTTAATGTTCTATAAATTGCATTAAAAAACGGAGAAAATAAGCCATTAATCATTAAATTCTGATAACTATAAGTGGGGTAAAATTGCTTTCAAAAAAGTTCTCATAAAAAAAACACACTGTATATTACGGGAGGGTACCTCAAGTCTATCAAGAGAAATCGACCCTCTTGCAGTCTTTAGCAACTACTACAAAGCAAAATAATATACAGGGTAATTGGATGGAAGATTACTTTATTTAACCATTGATCTATGTTAGTATCTATGTTGTAGCCATAGCTTTTGTCGATATAATAACAACACAACAGTTAAGAGGTGTAGATAAATTGAATATTGTAATGAATAATTATATTTTTAGCTAAATTTTTACTGTAATATTTGGCAACATCTTGGCAACAATTAAGTTTCATCATGCTTAACTTTAGTTAAATTAAGAACAAAGTTTTAAAGGCTTTCATACATTTTACAAGCTTAATATAGTAATAAATTTTGATTAACAGAAGCTGTATGATTTCTTAATATTGAGCATGTTTTTAGAGTATGTCATTACTTGCTTTAGTCTGTTATCAGGTCTTATTGTTGCGCTACATATAAAATATTCTTCAAGGTGCTTTAAAAACAAAAAACTTCCCACCACATCTAATCTATAATACAAAGTAGAACGATGTCTGTCTGTCTGTCTGTCCGTCTGTCCGTCTGTCTGTCCGTCTGAAGCTTAAGATCTCAGTAACCACTGAACCGATTGGGCTCTACTTTTCAGGGAATATACCTACTGGTCCTGTGATGGTTTTAAGCTATTTTCTTGGGGGGTGGGACACCCCCAACCCCCCCCCAAAAAATGAAAAACACCCCCCCCAAAAAAAAATTTTTTTTTTTACTTTTTCTTTTTAAATCTAAAATACGAAAAATTAGGTTGAGGTAGAGGCTAGGGGCGAAGCCGCTAGTCATTATATAAAGTAACAGGATATTTTTAGCTTCTCAAAGGTCCTGGTAATGTTGAAACTTGTTTTTGGGAGGGTACCATTATTTTCCAAAGATAAACCCCCCAAATATGTTTTAGTTTTTCTATTACTCAAAATAAAATTTAAATCTTTTAACCCCCCACCTCGAGTGCCCCTAGAAGCCTCCTGTGCCAAGCCACTAGTACAATATATAATATGGTTTTGTCTCTCAATTAAGAATTCACTTACAACTGATCTGATTGATCGGGAATGCTACTTGTAACCTGTATGATGGTCTAACACTTATATTAAGAGATTTATTAGCCTTCAGAACTTCAGTAGTAAGTTTGTGCATGTACTCCATGTATTTCCACACCAATATTTAGATTTTTTAATTCTTTTTTTTTCTAGGGTATCAAAGCATTTAATATCCAACATGGACAACATAAGAAAGAGTCGACTAAAAAGTGGAGAAAAATCTGAAGTCAACTGGACTCCATGCAGAACAATTGACTAGAAATTTTATATTTAAATAAACTGGACGCCATGATATTAATTTTATTTTATTTTTATCATTAATATTAATCTAATATTATCTATCCTTTTTTGTATAAAATTCTACTACAATATTTTAATCTACCTTTGAATTTATAGTTTTCTAGAAAAAGACTTATAAATGAATGTTATTCATATTGAATTTTTAAATTTTAGCTATAAAAATTCACTGCCCTTTTAACATTATTTAAAATCACTCTATTTAGGTTTTAATTTTTTTTCTCAACAACTTCAATTATATTAGACATTGATGTAAATGTTATTTATTCAATTTCCAATAAACATTACCCCTGTTACTTTGTGATACAATAAAAATAAGAATTTACTTCAATCCAATTGTAATTAAATATTAGTTTACCTATAATAAACATTTATGAATATTTATTTATTATATCATTATTAACAAATTTAAGAATTTTCATGTATTTTTATATATAATAATCAAAGACACTAAATATAATATCACAGTTACAGATTCAAATAATATCTTTTTATTCAGACGATCAAACCGGTTTTAGCCCTACTCAAAATAGAACTTTATTTTACAAATAGAGAGACTATTAATATTATTTAAAACTTTGTTTAAAGAAACAAATATAAATTTTGTTAAAATAAAAAATCACCAGTAATTTACAACTGATCAAAACACGCGCCAATTTTTATGAAATAACACAACAGCTGCTTTGTTGTACCGGTTTAACAATGTCGTCGTTTTCAGCGGCGCCATTTTCTTCCGCCATTTTTCTCCTGAATGCCGCCTCACTCATGGTACTCTGAAATTCTTCCTCCAATACCTTTTCAGGGTTTAGGTTTTTTTCATCAAATAGAAAATCAAAAGCATCAGAGCAGACTGTTTTTGTTGAGGTCATTGAGCTGGCCAGAAAATCTGTTAAAAAGTAATTCATTATATTTTTAGTGGCCATGTGGTTTTTGACTAGCTTATAATCTCGTTTAATTATTAATAGATATAGAATTATCTAAGATTGATTGAATTATTGGTTGAAACAATAAAAGAAGTGTAGAAAATGGATGCAAGCAATTAGGTAGAAATTTAAGGTTAAATACATAATGATTTTAAATGGTTCCAAAGTAAATCCAAGCAATTTAGACATCATGTTAAATAAAAAAATTCGATTAAATGCAACATAGTCAATTAAAACTAAATACCAACACAAATTTATCTGGAATTAATAGTGTAAATTATAATAAGTATACATGTGTAGTGTAACCCAAGCAACTACCTGGATCCAGTGTTGGGGACCTTTTCCGTTTGCTAGCAATATGCTTTCGACTTGGCTTTATTAATATCCCCGACGCTATTGGCTGATATTCAAAGACCTAATTAAGTTATTTAACACTTTCCCCCTCTATTGTCTTACTTTAATCAAATTTTAATGAATGAATTCCTGTTTCATCATCATCATAGCTGTTTAAATCTGGTGAAATCTGTGCACTCCGAGATTTCTTCCAGTTACGTGCAGAAAGGTATCTGAAATAGTTGAAAAGTTAAAAAAATATGTTAAAATGCAAATTGTTTTAAATTTCTTTGCAAGCTCTGAATATCAGGTAAGAATTTTGTTGTTGTAAAAGTAGGATTCAAGACAATGCCATAGCCCATCAACTGTTTATTTCTATGAAAAGGATAGGGCAGTGCAATAAAAGGAGAAACTTTTACTATAAATGGATCCCAGAGCTCCCCCCTCCATTTATCTAAATTTTAAAAGCATTTTCTATTAGGGGCTCCAGGTCCTCATCCCTAAGTTGTAATATCATAAACCCATATTTAATGTAACCTAAATAATAATTAAAAATATATTTTTCACCAAAAAGCTTGTTTAAGGTTCATATGCAATATGAAGGACACAACTAAATAAAGCAAGGGTATCTTACCTTAAGTCATTTTTACTAGGTGGGGCGGCTGCGGCACCTTTGACTACTTGAGTTGGCAACTTATTGAGTGGCATCGCTGTTGTTGGCTTCCGGGTTTTCATCTTGTCATTCTCATCAAAAACAACCTGAAAAAATTTAAAAGTAAGCTAAGGAAACAAATTAATTACATTTAACATTAAAATAAGGGAGTAGAGGGGGCACGAACTATATGTAACTCTATCCAAGGGGAAGGGACCCTGTGACGTCTTTGAGACAATAGCGTCGGAAATATAAACACAGACAAGTCGCTACAAAAGAAAAAAGCAATTTGCTAGTAGACGAGATAGGTCCTCACCGCTTGAGTCAGTAAGTTGTCTTGATTATATATCTATGCATATACATTTATTAACAGCTGCCAGAAAAAGAAAAATTGTTAAAATAAATATAATTCGCTAGTAAATCTTTATCATTAGCTAAAACTTTGACAAATGAAAATCATCAACATATTTTTGGCCTATTTGATGCAAGCGTTTATACATTTTGTGTTTGTCTATTACATAACTAGAATTAAAATTATATAACCTTGAAGTGTCAAAATTACTTATTTTTTCATATACAGATAAGATTCCTTTGACAAATAAGCACAATGTTATAATATTGTCTTGGAAAAAAAACCTAGCAGGACACTGTAGAATGTATATTTGCTTTGTTAAAAATATGATGTCTTATTTTATGCATATAACTCATTCATTTAAAAATATTGTAATAATTAATGAACCTATACAGTTTTTTGTACGGCGCTACTCTATAACTATTTACCCTTAGCCGAATGGCTCCTGTCCTTTAGTTCGTCAAAGAAAGTAACGTATTTATCTCTCTATCTTTAAGAATGCATAAAAAATGATTTTGGAAGTTTATACAGCACTGTATAAGCGTGGCAATAGTTATCATTATTCAAATTATGATATTAATGGAATTATCTATATCGACTATGGAACAGCATAAACAACATAATTGTTATTTTTTTATTATTATAGCGTTACCTAAAAACATATTTGTTCTTGTTTTTATAATGTCTTTGTATGTTATGAAGAAAACTTAATTGGTAACAGTTATGCTGGCAGCAAATATTTATTTTGACGTCAACCTCATTTATTCCGATACAGAAACAAGGTCAATCTTATTAAATTATTAGGATTTTAAGCTTGATAAAAAAGTGCTTTTCTGTCAAGCACTTGACGTTCAAAAAAAGTGGGGGAGGGGGGACAAGCTTTTCATTTAGGGGCAGTGGTGAATATCGCACGAAGTGCGCATGATTTAATTTACTTTACCAAAAAATTTGAAACAACTAAAAGTGCAGCCAAAAAATGACGTCTTACAATACAAGTGATCTGTGAGATTCCAGTAGAAATTTTACCATTGGTCAATTACAATTTATACTGGCCTATCATCGGAACTTTGTTTTGTATGACGTTGGAGACACTTTACGCTGTTTATAAAATTCAACATTTTGGTTTATGAAATGTCAAAATTTAAAATATAATTTAAGAAATGGCGCTTAGCACCATAAGATTTTTCGTGAGTTTCAGATTTTTTTTTTACTTTTTAGACTATTGTTTTAACTCTATATGAAAATTTAATTTAAGTTAAAATGCTTAAAATTAGATATGCTTTAAAATTTAAGAAATAGATGCTTACAGAGCTGCTACACAAATTGAATAGTCAAAAACAAACCATTTATTAAGTGCAACGCATTATTTAAACTGCTTCGCAAAATATTTCATTTGTTAATGTATGTTTTTAAACTATTATGATTTATAACAATAATTTTTAAAAAAAGAAAAGCATTAAAATAATAATATGTTTTTAATTTAATAATGTCTTTACATTTATAATGTCTATTGATCATATAAGTTAAACAAAGCTACTGCTGTATCATAATTCACTTTGTCTGTCCGACAGTTATGCTTTGGGGAAATGTGAATTTACCGTTGGCCTGTCAGTCATACTACAAAAATATAAAAACATATGTAGAAAGATTCGTGTTTTTTCTTAATATTCTTCATTTGTGACCACTTAACATTGGCTCTTTGGATCACTTTTTCCACATTTATGACTAATGAATTTTTACCTTAAGAACTCATAATCATAGCAAATTCAAGGGGGGTGTTGGTTCCCTCAACCTTTGGCTATAATATAGGAGGTTTACACATACATTGTCTTTGATCTTTTATTTTTTGGTGGAGGGGGGATGTTAAATAGGAGTTAATTACCTGATATGCTGTGCTATTTTTATTCTGAACCTCTTTTTCTTTAGGCTTTGCAGGTATAGGAGGTAGGGGCGCTTTTTCTGCCAGGTTTGTATTTCCAACCTTTTTCATTAATTCAGATTTTTTCTCAAATGGCTTTGCTGGCTCCAGCTTCATTCTTAAAAGATAATAGTAATAATAGTGTAGTTTTTTTTAAGTAAAGAATCTACAATATAATTAGCTTTGTCTGTTCGTCAGTCCGTAACGCTAAGTGGAAACTTTTATTTTCTCGGTAGCTATTTAAGATAGATGACTGATTTTTAGTGTCCGCTAAAAGTATAGATATTTAAACATAGAACAATCAAAGGTGAAAGTTTTCGTGATTTTTCTTAAAATATATTTGCAATTGCTCTCTAATTTCTATCAAATGTGTAAGATTATTCATATTGTCTTCCACTAATAACCTATCCTTTTGAGGATGTTGTCATCCTTGTTTTAAATTTGAACGAAATAAAATAATAAAAAAACTTACTTTCCAGTTTTAACCAATTCCTCTGCTTCTGTCCCTTGTATCCGTGAACTAAAACAAAACATTAATTAATTATTAAATTCATTAATCATATGCAATATTATTTTTTTGTTGCAATGGCATTTTTATTTTTGTTAGTTACTGGTATAGTTTTAAAGTTAATCCAAATAATTCTATAGAAAGTAAATTTTATTTAGTTAGAAAAGTTTAAACACTAATAATTTGTACTAATAAAAGATTCAATAAAAGTTTTAAGCCAGATAATCTTTTGGAACCAGAAAATCAACACTCCCATGCCCCAACCCACCATATCAATCTCTTTTAGAATAAAGTTAAGAAATCTTTTACATTAATTTGAAAATAATTGTATTCTAAGGGCTAGAGAGAGGCTAGAGAAATAACTTAAAACCACACAAGACTTATCTGAAAATAGAATAGCCTAAGTCAATCACGGTTGAGTAATTACTGAGATCTTAAGCTTAAGACAAAAAACTTACTGCTTTATATATTAGGATAGGTCAAAATATTTTTAAAATCAAAGCTACTCTACAATTAGTCTTTATATACCTGACAACATCATAAACAGGACGTGTTTTATTGGCTGTCTTCTTACAGATACCCATGTGAGTTTTTATTCTATCTTGCTGAAATGTTCGCCCACATATCTAAACAAGTATATCAATATTATTCAGTTGTGTGCAACAAAATCTTCAAGATTTAAATTACAGCAATAACTTCTCATTCAATGAAAATAAGTACAAATATCCTATCAAAGAGTTGTGTAACACAAATGGAGACACACTCGCAGGGATCAATTCACTTTCATACCTTAATTATGAAAAGCTTCGCTACCAAATCTCCTAAATTTCCAGGGAATTTTTTGATTATGATAGGGTTGAAGGCTATTAAGAAAAGGGATTGCTACACTACCACCAGAAAAGGAAAAAAATCTCGCACAAATTTAAAAAGTGTGGGAGGGGATTTTTAACCAATTCTTGGACCTAACTCTATAAAAGCTAGGGACACAGTCACTTTTAATTATAGATTAAAAATAATATAGAAAAGGCTATATTTGACAAAAAATGTTTTGTTTGGTTCTTAAATTGTCTATTAACCGCGTTTTACTGACAAACAATCTTTATAACGACCTAAATAGTTGTGTAGCTACTCTATAACTTACCTTGCAAGTTTCCAATGGACCTGGATCCACATTCTCCTGTTCTGGACTTCCTGTAGTCATCTTCTCTCTATATTAAACAATAATTAAATAAAGAATAAAAAGAGTTAAAAGTCCCAGAGATAAAATAAAATTTTTATTTGTAAAACGTTAGGTTTTACTGCTATTTTGTGTAGAATCTTCTAATTTTGAAAGTTTATTTTTAACACTCACGGCATAAACATGTCGGAAGCCCTCAGGTTCAAGTTTCTATAAGACACGTAGTAAAAATGGTACCCACTGATGCTCTGTCATTCGAGTGACATCAAAAGTTAGTGTGTTTGAACTTTCAGAAAAGTCGGACAATAAAAGAGTTGGTTGTACACCGAGTGTTTGATAAGTAAAGACGACATTGCTTTCTTGGTGGTTGGACCTGAAGTTAAAGTAGCAAGGACATTTATTTGATTTAATACTTAAAACTTACTCTTCTTCTATATCAAACTCAGAAGGACTCTGGGGTCTCAGACTTTGTTTTATAATGCTCGCCGCTACTTCTTGTTGGTTTATTCTTGCTGACTCTTAAAATTGAAAAATTCAAGAAAATATTATTTTCAGTAAGTTGTTCTAATAGTCTTACATTTTGTTTGATCTGTCAGTTGTCGCCTGTTTGTCAAGTACACAAAGTATTTCAACTAAAGAAAAATGTTCGAATTTTTATGCAAAATAGTGTATTTAATCGTTCTTATTTCATTTTAAACTAATTTTTTTTAGTTACGCAACTTTTCCCTTGATTAGTATGTTCGTAAGTCTTACCTTTCAATATAACCGATTAACACGTAAAGCTAGTTAATAATAAAGTTTTCAGTTTGACTTGGAAACCGAATAATTTTCCATTAATATAAATCATAAAAATGATACCGGTTTTGTTAGCCGGATCCTTTTTCATTTTAATAACCCCGGAAAGCTGTCTATAATACGATGCTATAAATAACAATCATATTAAATCTTGCTGTTGCTGCGCTACTTATGAATAAAATTGTCCATCTTTAACTACCTGAATTTAATTCTGATAACTGAACGTTCCTTGGAGAGGCTAATGATTCAAAATAGGCTTCATCACGGTATAGCACTTCATCCTAGATTAGACAGTTAATAAGTTGATTGTACGTCATTTATACAAACAAGATAAGGTTGAAATATCAAATGTATTTTTATTTTTGTATCGATTACAAAGATTAACGACCAAGTCTCGCCTTAGCCGTGCATAGTCGTCATATTTAAATCTGCTCGGTGAGAAAAATAAATTCTTAAATGATGGATTGTCTGTTCAGGAACAGCTAAATTTTAAAGTTATAATATATATGACGATTTTACTGAGGCTTACACGCAGCTGCCGAGCCCTGTAAAGTACATTTATTCTGATACACAGTATCCTATTGTATACCAAACTCTTGTATTAAAAGTTTAGTTAATTTGATTAACAATATTTTGATTTTAATCAGTTGCAAATGCAAATCTGATGTATGTTGTTAATTTGATAAATGAGTCAAACACTTTGTTAATTTCAAAGTGATTATAAATCATCATTGATTTTTTATGCACTTTTCAAAGTATGAATCTTAAAAACAAGCATTAACTGGTTTATTTCGATTAAAACAATGAGAAAATTTTAGCTGATTTGATTAATCTATATTGACATTCATACATAGAAGTAAAATTTTATTTGAAGAAAACTGTTTACACTGATAAAAACTAGATATTTAAGATTATTTCAAGTATTAAAAAAACAGTAAAAGTTGTATACTTTTTCAATAACCAAGGTGAATTGTGACAATACGTAGCGGAGCAACAACAAGTATAAAAATATTTAGATAAAAATAAATATTCTTTTACATAATAGTAAAAGTTTTTAGTTTGTCCTTTAATATCTGATGAACTAAACGGCAAACGCTAGTTGATTCTTTATATTAGGTGGGATTGTTAAAGGTTGAGATGGTTTAGGAATTCAGGGTATGATGGACGCACGAACATAAACTAGATATAGAATATTTACGCTTAAAAAATTAATAGATTCTTACCACATCAAGCAAATCTCGAAGATTTTTGGGGGTCAGGTATTTCATCTAGGCATAACAATAACATTCAAAGCTGTAAACACACAAACTTTCGCGGATTTATTCAGGGTTAAACTAATTTTTCAATCCAGACAATACTATACAACTTATAAATATCAAAATATGTGTGGAAAAAGCAGTATGGGTATTGGGGTTTTGATTAGAAAGTTAAGGTTTAACTAACGTATGTATGTATATGTTTTGTGGATATTAATGAAGGTTACGGGACCGAGTGAGTAAATACAATTTCTGAATAGGAAGTCCAAACGATGTTTATACATTTCAACTAATATCTATTAAAGTAATTTGTTAAGGAATTGTTTAAATATTTTGTATTGTCTTTACCTTTTGCATAACTTTTATTAGAAAAATAAAAGCTATATATTTTTCTAAGGTGGATTCCTCTCAAAAGGGTAGAAGAACTCTAAAATTGAATAAAAATCTTCCTTGAAACTATGAGAAGATATTACTAAGTTTGGCGGTTAGCGAGATCTTTTGGTATATGCAGACAAACACATATCACAAAAATTTACCTCTAGTATATAAAGAAATAAAATTAAATATTTTTTAGCCTATTTGTATGTAATAAAATAGAAACTTGGACAAAGTAGCCTCAGACAAATTAGCCTCGGACAAAGTAGCCTCCGGACAAAGTAGCCTCTAGGACAAAGTAGCCTCGGGACATTTACTTAAGAAAAGTAGCCTCCTAAGGAAAATATATAGGTGGTTTAGAATTTCGTGGATTTTACAAAAATTGGTTGGTAGTTTTTTACAATTTTAAATATTGTTTTTTTTTACATTTTTTATTATTGTTTTTACAATTTTAAATATTGTTTTTTACAATTTTTAATATTGTTTTTACAATGTTTAGGTTAGGTTAGGTTAGGTTATAGGCTAGGGGGCCGAGCACCCGCGGCTAGGCAGGCCAGGGGGCCGAGCTCTGAGGCCATGACCTTTATTAACACTTTCATTAGGAGGCTACTTTTTTAAAGTAAATGTCCCGAGGCTACCTTGTCCTAGAGGCTACTTTGTCCGGTGGCTACTTTGTCCGAGGCTACTTTGTCCGAGGCTACTTTGTCCGAGACTACTTTGTCCAAGATCAATAAATTGTGCACTAATTAGTCTTTCGTCGCTGTTTATTCCGAACACTAGTCCAAGCTCCACACATTGTTAATGGTTTGATATGGTTGTATGTGAACAGCTACCATGACAATACCTCGGTAAACCCTGCCCATTAACAGTATAACCCATTTTACCTTGTTAAACTTTGTCGCTGTTATTATATCAACATTGAAATAATGTCATTTTCAAAAAAAAGTTTTAGTTTTAAAGTGAATATTAGGATAATTAACCAAGGAGGGATGGAAAATAGTAACGTTTTCTTATTGTTGCCTAAACAACTTTGGAGACTTTTATTAAATTGGTTGGTTATTTGATTGGTTGGTTCATTAAGTTGAGTGTCCAAACGTTTTAAATTGTAATCTACAAAAGGGGTAATTATATGTATCATCATTGGGGGATGTACATCAATTTATCGGCCATTAGCTTATGCCTATAGATTCCTGTAAATTAACAATATAAACATAATAATAAAAATCTTCATAATGTAAACATTGACTTTAACCAATGAAATTGTATGTCATCCAAACGCTTCCAGGTCAAACGGGATTTCAGGAAAAACTATTTTTAAATTAAAATAAAATAAAACAGACAGACAAACAAGGAGTTGTGTAAAAATTAATTAATTGTAATTCATCCCTGAAACGTAAAATAATCATATTCATAAAAAAACGGGTGGCTATAAATAAAGTAAAATATTATAAAGTATTAAAGGATCAAGGGAGGCTTTTTGGAAAAAAAACAAATTAGTGTAATAGATTAACGTGTTGGCAACAGAAGAAAGATTTGAATAGCATACCCACATTTTACGGTTTACATATAGGAATCCTTCTTGTGTTATAAAGAATTAACGGACTATGTTTGCTTTTAAAATTTAAAAGCAACGCGAAAGTATACCAATAATTTTAATGAAAGCCAAAGATTGGTTTTAAAGTTTTTAAAAGATCTTTTAAAAGAACGAAAAAACTTGAAACACAAAATTAGGAGGAGGAAAAATTTAACGTTAATTTCTTTTTGATGAATATCTAAAATAATGTTATTAACAAAAAATAAATTATCATATCATTAATTTATTATTTAAACATGTTACATATTACAAAATAAAAGCAGTGCCAGTTTGAGTGACCACTTTTCCAGATTCTATTGGTGGCAGGGTTGGGTACTTTTTACTCAGATTATCCCTCTCTTTTCTAAACCAATTCTCATCATACATAACTCTAAAACATATTTTTAAATAAGCAAAAATGAAAATTTCAATTAAAGTAAAAGTAAGACGATATTTAAACAACATTTTCGGTATTTATTGATTTATTTCATGTTCATAAAGGCAATGTTTATCGTAAACAGTGGCCGTTATTCAGCAAATTAATTCCATTTAAAATTGTTGAAAATTTGGATATATTTGTGGTGTTATGTTGGGGTGAAACTCATTTTTTGGCTCTAACTAAGGGAAAGTTAGTAAGAAGGCGGGAAACGAAGGAAATGGGTTGTGGGGAAATTTTCACTTAAAATTTTTTGTCAGAATCCTGGTTCCTTTGTAATTGAGAGGCAAAGATAACAATTCATTTTTACCTTTCTTCTTTTCCTCCATCCACTATTGTAGTTGTCAATGAATTTCTCAACTTTTCTTCAGTTGTTCTAAAATCAAACATTAAAGAACTTTATATGATTATGTATTATCTACTTTTTTTTAAAACCTCAACTGTCAATTCTGTAAGCATTTACATATAAGCTATTACTTAGTTAGCTTTAAGTAACCCCTCATTTTTGGAAAATATTAGTTTTATCCTCACCAGCTCCCTCCAAAAAAAACTAATCATAATTACCTCTGTAATTGAGATTCTGAAAATACAAGCATGGACATCCTTTCTAAATCATAACCATCCGATTAAATAAAATACCTAATTTCTTTTCTCTTTTCCTTGATATGTTCCAGCAGGGCAGGATTTGCTGTCACAGGACGTTTGGATCCTCCAACCTTTACAGTAATTAAATAAAACAAAGATGAAAACATCCATAGAAATTATGGATGATCTAAAGAAAAGTAAATAGTTAAGCAGCTATTAAGTGGTCTCAATAGGATAGATAATAAATAGAAAATTTCAAAACCTTTACTTATAAATACATATATATACATTTTGTAGACCATGACCGACTGGATACTCTTTGGTAATGAGTACAAAAATGTGAAGTCTATTTTCAATAGTAGATGAGAAGATCACACATCCACTCTGTGTAAGTTAGAGATAAAAAATGCAAAATCCTTTATGGAGTTATCCTTTCTTTAGCCTTATTATATTTAGATAAAAGATACATAAACTTCTAGGCTTCCTTTATGGATTGGAAACCGATTAATATCCGTTGTAATGGAACTGATTCTACGCCTTACTGAAAAATCATTTTTCCTATCGTGTTAAAGCAAGTTTTAATATTAAGGTCATAATATCAATACCAGTCTTATTAGCTCGGGCATTCAGCCCCGCAAGGACATTTTTTAATATCCGTGGAAAGCTGTATAATACGATGTGATAAATAACTATTAATAATATAATAAAAGTGAATTATAGAGTAGCCTCGCTCCTAATAATAATGCAAACAATATTTAAAAGTTTGCTTACCTCATTGACTATAGCATTTGTATCAACAACTGATGCTGTTGTCTAAATAATTCTATATTTATAAAAGTTTTTTAGTCGCAGCCAGGGAGGGAGGGGACATTGAACAGTATATTACAGTTGTTTATTCTATTTGTTGGTTCAAAACTTTAGATTCATCGCCTATCTTTCTTAAGCTGCAGCCGGTATCTCAAGTTTTTAGATAGAAAGTTTCTTAAAAAACTCAAAAGAATACTTCGGTTGGTCTGTATGATTATAAATATACTTGGTCTTCAGTCGCTTTATGCATCTGATCTTTTTGCCAATAAGTACAGGGGAAAAATAATCTTGAAAAAAATCTGTAATCAATATTTCTCTGCAAGAAATATGAAGGCATTTGAACATGTGTAATGTATTAATACAAATAAAAATGAAATAATGAATGTAAAATATTTCACCTGTTCTGATTGGCAATTACCCATTTTTCATATTACATTATAACTGAAACATATTATGGAATGTTTTTATAAAGGTAACAGGTTGTAAGTCTGTGTGTAGTGTAGGATCTCAATAATCGCTGAACCTATATGGTTCTGCTTTACAGTGTAGCTTTCTATAGATCCCAGGAAAGTTTTAAGTATAACAGTAAAATGGTCTATTTTTAATTAAGGTTAAAGTATTATGTTCAACAAAAATTACTTGGATCAGATTATCATGTACTCTAATAAAGAGAACTTGTAGCTGACCAAAATAACAATCCTCCACAATCCCCCCTATACTCTATCCCATCCCCTCCTACTGGATAACCGAACTGACCAATAAATTATGTCCTTGTTACCAACTTAAATTGATGACAATTTATTCCCCTGTCATAATATCCACGTATATTCTAAAGTGTGTTACTTTATTTTATGTTTTATTATTATATGGCCACAACTTGGTCAAAAATGCTCACAAATCAGACCTTTTTCGACCAAAGATACTCAAATGGTTCTTTTACAAGCCCAATCAATCAGTTTTAATATATCTTTATATTTCAAGAAAAATTTATGAAAATACTAAAAAAACGGCAAATTTGGTGTTACCTTTTATATGCACAGATACCATAAAATCAACAGAAAAAATACTTATTTTTACTTTTCTATCATTTTTAAAGTTTGATTCTGTTAAATTGGCTATTCTTGAAGGGATTTATGCATTGAAATATACTGAAACATAATATTAGGCAGAAATTAATGTATTTCAAAGAAAGAAAAATTTGAAAATAAGAAATTCGACCTCTATCACTTTAGAGGACAGCTGCCAACCTCCAGTTGACAGGATATAGTGAAATACTTGTTAGCAATAATAATTAGCCCAAAAAGTAAAACAAAAAGTTTTTTAATATAACAAAAAAATGATAATCTAAATCTTAATTTTGGGGATGATGATCTTAAAGACGCTCTTGCTGTTGGTGATGATGACCCAGATGGTATCCAAATACATGAGCATTATGACAACTTATCTCTTAAACTATGGTCCGATTTTTGTATTTGTAGCATTCTCAAATCAAGAGAAATCCCAAAACATACAATCATGGTTTTTAAATTCTCCAATTCATAAGGTAAATATAGTAGTTTTTAAAAGATGGTTATATTTCTTGTTACAACTTTTAATTGGAGGCTGCTACAAATACAAAAATTGAACCATAGTTCAATAGATGAGTTGTCATAATGCTCATGTACTTGGATACAATCTGGGTCATCATCACCACCAGTAAGAGCGTCCTTCAGATCATCATCCCCAAAATTAAGATTTAGATTATCATTTTTTTTACCATATTAAAAAACTTTTTGTTTTACTTTTTGGGCTAATTATTATTGCTAACAAGTATTTAACTATATCCTGTCAACTGGAGGTTGGCAGCTCTCCTCTGAAGTGATAGAGGTCGAATTTCTTATTTTTAAAATTTTCTTTCTTTGAAATACATTAATTTCTGCCCAATACTATGTTTCAGTACATTTCAATGCACAAATCCCTTCAAGAATAGCCAATTTAACAGAATCAAACTTTAAAAATGATAGAAAAGTAAAAATAAGTATTTTTTCTGTTGATTTTATGGTATCTGTACATATAAAAGGTAACACCCAAATTTGCTGTTTTTTAGTATTTCCATAAATTTTTCTTGAAATATAAAGATATCTTAAAACTGATTGATTGGGCTTGTAAAAGAACCATTTGAGTATCTTTGGTCGAAAAAGGTCTGATTTGTGAGCATTTTTGACCAAGTTGTGGCCAAATAATAATAAAACATAAAATAAAGTAACACACTTTATATCCATTGCACAGAATTTAACAAATATTATTTCTAAAGCAAGTTAAAATTTTCAAAATGTAAGAAAACAATATATTGGTATATTTCACTTGAAATACTGGAAACCAAACTACAAGAAAACACGAAAAACAAATCAACCCAGGCTTTCCCCACGCAGTATGTTTACTGTATATACGTCACATAATATAAATGAACTTTATTTTTTTTAAAAACGTTTAGAGTATTACATTTAAATTATAAATTGAAAATTACAATATTTAAGCTGATATGTAAATCCATTTAACATTATATACTTCCAATTTAATAAAAAAAAGTTAAAATTAATCAATATAAAGACATATTATTCCTTGTTTACATAAATTAAATTTTTTAACTGTCGTTTATAAAGTGAAGGTGGTGTAATGTTAAACCTATTGTGCACTGTGCCAGGAATAGTTCTGTGCACTGTTTTACATGTTAAATGAATTATTTATAAGTTATAGTTAGTTCCTATCAGCCATTTAATGATAAATACATTTTGAAAAATTTGATTCTTTCCTTGTCTCTTGGGATGGGCTTAGGTACTACAAACTAGAAAAGAATTTTTTTTTGAGGGGAGATATCCAGTTTGTTTTATAGCAAAGCAACTCTTTTTTTGACACTCTGACGTTAGGTCCTACAACCAAGGATAACTAAGGGGAGACAAATCTCCCCTTTTCTGTCCAATCACTCTGGGTATTAGGTTAAGAAAAACCCAACAGACAACCAGTTCTATAATTGCACGACCTTTCTGTCCTATCTGTGCATGTTTTTGAGTTCGCCTTTTTTTGCCAAGACATTCCCCCTGATCTAATTAATAATGTCGCGCACCTGTAGAAACCTATCAGCAGTAGAAACCATTTTTAACGTCTTTAGTTATGGCGCAGTTTAAAGATTCGATCACCTCTCAGACGAGCGGAACACTACGTTTTTAGCCACGGACGCGGGTAATAACACAATGTCAATTGATTTTTTTTTGTATTTGAATGTATGGAAAATAATTGATCAATCTATTCTTTTTTCTTCCAGGTTTCTTAGGACTGCAGGTCCGTCCAGAAAATATAATTAATAACCTGACCATTCAATTAAAATATTGATTTATTCACTTAACACAGGGATAGGACAAAAAAGGTAAATTAATGGTACTTGCTTACATGTGGTAGACTGGAGCACCGAAAACCCCCCCCCCCCGCTTAGTTTTGACAAAAATCAAAAATAAGGGGGGGGGGGTAGTTTTTTAATGTCTGGAAAAGGCAAGGAGGAAAAGTGCTCAGCAAGGCAAAGACTTAACCCCCCCTTAATTTTGAAGAAAATCAAAAATAAGGGGGGGGGGGGGTAGTTTTTTCACTGTACAACACGCCAGAAAGTTGAGTGAGGTAAATCAAGAAAATCCAGTACACCAGAGGGGAAACCTTATTACAGGGATATTCATGTTTTGGGGCATAATTTCCTTATTTATTGACTTTGGCCAGTAAAAGGTTTTTTTTCCCCTCTGGTATACTGGATTTACCTTACTCAACTTTCTGGCGTGTTGTACAGTGAAAAAACTACCCCCCCCCCTTATTTTTGATTTTCTTCAAAATTAAGGGGGGGGTTAAAAACTACCCCCCCCCCTTATTTTTGATTTTTGTCAAAACTAAGCGGGGGGTTAAAAAACTACCCCCCCCTTATTTTTGATTTTTGTCAAAACTAAGCGGGGGGGGGGGGGTTTCGGTGCTCCGGTCTTCACATGTAAGCAAGCACCAAATTAATTCTCATAAAATTAAATCATTTGGAAGCATAAGTAATTTTAAAAAGGCATTAAATGCTCTTTTTCAAGAAGCAGATCCGATGCCGAATTTTACCTTTTTTGACATCACTTTTTTATGATTCAATTATCCTCCGAATTAACTATTTTTGGAAACAATGATTCCTATGCCAGGGGTAAATATTTAAAACGAAGCATCTCTTTAATCAATTCCTAAAAGTCTAGCTTTGTTTTGCAACAAAGATATATATATATAATTCTAATTTGTTAAGACTTACAAATTAATATTCTGCTTATTAGGTTTTTAAGTGGAAATGTTCGTTTGTCCTACCGGCAGGTTTTAGAGCTTTCCTTTTATGAATGTTGTCAATCTTATGAATTGTTAGGTTGTATAGCCATAAATTTACTAGACAAACACGCTTTTCGAGTAGCTTCGCCCATAACATAAAGTAAATTAAATTGTTAATTAAAATGTATTTTGTTATATATATTATATTTATATATTAATTTTATAATAACAATTAAGTAATATTTAATCAAAATAGAAATCTGTATATTTTTTATAGAAACTTTCTTACAAAATATTTACAGTTTAATTTAAAATTTTATTGATGTATTATGAAATTTGCCTTTTTAAAGCTCAGTATTTAATTTGACTTAGAATTTTCATCTAAACATTGGACAATCATAAATTTTTAACAAAAAGTGTACCAAAACAAAATAATACCTGTTATAATTATACAGTAAAATAATGATAAAATTTTATAATTGAAAATGATTTCATAGAAATTATTCTTAAAAAAACTTTACAAAAGAAAACGGTGGAAATATCTGAATTTGATTACATATCAGTTAAATTTTGTTGATTTTTTTTTACAAAAGAAATATTTTCAAGTATTGCACAAAATATACATAAAATCATATTAATATTTTTATTTAAAGATAACTGTTAAGAAATTACTCGTTTTTGAAATTCTAAAGTAAATCTAGTATTTATTAAAACAAATTTGAATGGATCATTAAATAATAATTAAGTAGCTTCAAATTTATAGAGAAAAAATGGCTTAATTTTTACTTAATCCTGGTAATTATGCAAAAATCACAATTTTTATTCTACAAAAGCTGTCAAATATTTGTAAAATTTGTTTTATTAATATGAAGCAATAAACAAAGTTTTTGTTAAGATATATTTGAAAGCTTTTGTAATAATTTATAAATATATATGTTAAAATCTTTTCTTTATGTTGTATATAATTTTATTTGAAAATATTTAAAGAGCCTGGATTATGTCAAACTTTCTTCTGAAGTCCATTCTGAAAAGAAAAGAAATGAAATTCATTTTAATAAGCAGTAGGTTAGAATTCTTATTAATTACTTCTTTAATGCAATATCAGGAACACAAATGGAAGCGGTGGAAAATACTAGGCGGTAAGAATTCGAGTTCAAACCCATGCATGTTGCAATCACAACATGTTATCTCGAATTCTCCAATGTGTATTCACGCAACATCCCCCAGTTGCGTTGGAAGGGAGATTGTTAGGTAGTTTGGATGCCTAATAATCAAGTGTATAATACCAACATATCCCTTAATCCCAGGCTCCTCTAAGGAAAGTGTCATTCATTACGGTGACTTAATCTGGGACACCTGCCATACTCAAAACCGGCGAGGGTGAGGTAATAACGAGGAGCTCTCATGAGACAGCGTGTCAAGTCATACTTGAACGTGGAGCTTAAGCTGGCCCTGGTGGCTATACAAAAGTGTCTCAACATACTCCAGGAGTCTTAGGTCCAAACTCTAAGAAACTATGGCTAATCAAACAAACAAACTAGGCGAACACACAACTGCCATTTATTATAATGATCCTTGAATAATGGGGAAATTTACATTTATGCAAGACTATTACTAACCTAGTTAATTTTTATAGGATAATGCCCATCATCACAAAATCTACTCAGACGTGAGGTTTGGTGATTTCATATAAAGATTTCTTAAAGTTTTGTCAATTAAACAGAAGTATTAAAAACGGGGGTTTTAAGTCTAGATTTTTTTTTTCTTATGATAAAAATTTTTTATAATACTATCGGTTTCTCCCCTAGCATCTAGGGGAGTTGCCCCAAGAGGTAATTAAAATAATTCAGTGCACTGCAGTGGTGGTGGGACCACCAAAGTTTTAATTACCTGCCTAAACAAAAATTTGGGGGAGGATTTTTTTTTGGGGGGTGGGGGGTGACTTACCCATAGCACGTCCAATGGGGTGATTACCTCCCCAAAATTTTGATTTTTAAATTTTTACCCCCAAAAAAATAAAAAGCTTGGACGTCCTTGCCTATATGATATTAATATTACCCCCCCCCCCCCAAATGAAAAAGCTTGGACGCCATTGCCCCAAGAAAAAATCTTAATCCACCACAAGACCAGTAGTCATTGAGACTAGACCTACATTGGCCTCATAGGTTTAAAAAATATCTGAAATAACAATAATGATGTTAAACAAGACTTACCCTCCATCCTTTCTAGGGTCTGTCTTCTTTCTTCTAGACAGCATCTCTCTCATCTCCCTATTAAATGAAAATAAATTATCTATATGCTTTTCACATCAATCTGGAAAAAATTTGTACTGAAAAACTAAGAATTCAAACCTTTATACATTATATTATATAATCGGCTAAATAAATTATCATTTATATCTTTATAATATTAACATTGGACCCATCAGCAATTAAAAAAACATTTTTGTCAAATCAAAACAATTTATTTATAATCTATAGAATGTTTATGTTAATTTTATTGCAGCAATATTATTTAATAGAAAGAATACTTGATATTAGTATAGTAGTCCTAACTTTGCCAGTTTTTTGGCCAAGGCATTCCCCATAGTTTAACTTTGTATTGTGCATCTAACATTGAATCAGTAGGTATGACTTTTAATCTTTTTTTTATAATATGGTTTGGACCAAGATACATACCCATCATCTCCTCGAAAACTGGCGAATTTGCTAGATTTTACGATAAAAAATAACTTACTTAGCAGTCATGGGAAGATTAAGTCCATCAATAGGTTTGGGTCTGTTAAATTCGGAGGGGGCTGTCTGATCCGTGGGGCTCGGGGTGCTTCGGGGAGAGCCACTTGACAAACTTCCATTATCCTAAAATAGTAAAAAGATTATTATTATATAGTTATTTAAATTTTTAAAACGACATTCACAATAAACCCTAATCAATAAGCTACTAAAATTTATTATTCTTAGGTATAAGAATTAAATACAGGAACTTCCCAAGTTTATTGATATATTCTATGGATTCTATATTTCTAACTAGATAATTTACTTCAATAAAAGGACGTACAAAAAACATGGTTACATATTATATATATATGTTAACTAACTAAATTAGTTTCTTTTGATATAGAAAAACTAATTATTTTCAAATGTGCAGTTATGATAGATTTTGTCTGTTTTGGTATTTATTCATTTATTATTAGTAATTAGCTATAAATTAATAAATACCTAGGGCATTTTCCCTTTAAAAGACTAGTGAGCAAAACATGCCCCCCCCCCCCTCTTCATTTTCATGTGTTAGTAATTTACTTCATGTTTGGGCCCCGCAAAATAAGGAGGGTGCTCGCTGGGAACATTGGGGGAAAACACTAAAATAAAAAATGTTAACAAGAATTACACAGTTTCAAAACTATAATAAAAAATTTAGAGATATTGTATTGTAATTAAAGATTCTAATCCAGCTACTATTAAAATGGACAAACATACTTTTTAGTAAATAAATCTAATTTATTAAAAACAAACAATGATTTACAAATCAGAGTAATAAAAATATTATAATCCCAAATTATTATTCAAAATTTCAAAGAAAAAGATAAGGAAACACTTATTATATTTATTTATCTTACTCTGAATTAAAATGAATAAGAACTTTGTTTAATATTTTCTCATGATAGCTTATTACATCATATACATATTATAGGATAAAAATGCATTTTTTTAATAGAAGGTTTATAATGATGAATGATTTTAAAAAAATGTAACAGGAAGGGAAAAGTGATTTTTCTACAATCAAGAGACATTAATTTATTACTAAATAAATATACATATATTTACTTTTCAAATTAATTAGGTACTTTTAATAAACATTTTCTGAATTAACACATGAAAAAGTTTATGACATATTTCAAAGGTATAAGCATAGAAAATGATGATTATAAAACATATCTTTAATTTAGTTAAGTATAAATTATGAAATATCTAAAAGATTAGAATAGGTGTACAATATTCTAATCAACTAGCTAAATCCCATTTTAACTACTTTTCTAGTTATTTCTCGTATCGTATTATAAATGGCTTTCCGCGGATATAGAATGTACAATTATAAGATTAAAACTAGTTTTTTTAGCCCCGAGGTGCCGGAGGCACCGACTAAAAAAACTGGTTTAAATCTTATGATTGTACATTTTTATATTCGTAGAAAGCTGGATATAATACGATGCTAGACATAGTTTTTTTCGTATGGATGAGATTTGGTTCCTATCCACCGGATTCGAATGAATACGAGAAAATATATTATAAAATCTAAATTAATTTGAAAAAATTAGATTTCCCACTAACTAAGTAAACAACAACTATATTAGTAATCAGATTTATATTTTTATTACAAATGAACAGGACAACCTAATTGATGAACAGCTTGACAAACCTCATGTTTCTGAATTTCATCAGTGTATGGTGGAGGAGGATCTGGGTGGACAGATTTCTTATTTTCATCATCATCATCATCAGAGCTTGAGCTGCTGGAGCTTGATCTGGTATCATCAGCTCTAGCCTTTACTTCATCATCAACAGAAGCATCTCCAATTGAATCTTTCCTGGCTGCTACTGTGATATTTTCATCTTCAGCTGAAGTGGTTGCTTGGCGATCATAATTAACTGTATATTCATTATCAGAAGAAGAATCTGAAGAAGTATCATCTTTATTGGAACTTTGTTGAGTAACAATAACTGTTTCAATAGTAGAAGTCCCTACTTTTCTTTCAATAGCTGTTCCTGTTGACCCAGAGTCACTCTCATTGCCCTCATCCTCTGATTCTTCCTCAGTGATCTGTGGGATGTTCTGGCCAGGTGGAGCAGCTATGGTAACATCAGGAGACACATCATGCTTGAATGTTTCCTCCTCATGATGGATTCTAATCTCAGGGGTGGCAGGGATGATGGTCTCAATGACCTCAGCTGTTTCAGTTTTGAGCATTGGGGGAGCAGATGCTATTGTATCAGCAGTTATTTCATCCTGATCATAGGTTTAAAATAAATTTTATTTAAAAATACTTTGTAAATATTATACTAAAATGTTTAAATAAATGAAATATATATTAAAATTTACTATCATTAGGTTCTTACAAGTTCTACAATAATCTCAATTTAATTTGAATTATTATAAGATAATTTTGCTGTTGTAAATCAATAAAATTTTAGGAAAAAAAAACAGCTAAAAAATTACTTCCTTATCTTTTTGGAACATTGCCTGATAATATTATGACAAAAACCTTTCATTTTTATAATCTGTTTGTTCTTACATAATTTTTTTGTAGCATTCCATACAAAACCACATAAGAATATGTTTTGACAAATAAATTTCTTTAAAATGTACAATCAGGGAGGATTCTTTCATCTCAGAAAAAACATTTCTATCTTTCAAAAGTAGCAGTTTTTTTAAAAATATGATGTCACTTTCTTTTTGATAACAATTACATCATTAAATTGCATCAAGAAAGAAATCATTTTAATTTCAATAATTGTTATGTAGATTAGAAACAGTATTTTATTATTATGTGTATTTTGTTGGCTTCATGCTATGAAAGTTTTTCTAATTGTATTGTATTAACACCCAGTTTTGTTTGGTAGAAGAAAGCAATTAACTAACCATCTAGAAATTTAAAGTGTACAACAATCAACATTATTTCATGGATGTGCCATCAAATCTGCAATATAATCTAAATTCTCTTACAATACCAAATTATTAAAAGCTTTTAGATAAAATATATTTTGAAAATATGAATACCTATTAAAATTATTGATTTCCACCAGATTCTACAACTTCAAACCATCTAATTTTGCTATTGGACTTTTTAAGATAAAAGAAAAAAGCTGGTTTGAAAGACAACCCATTCCAAGATGATAATTCTATGCTTCAAAGACTTGAGTATCACCATGTTTTTTCTTCCTAATGAAGCAAGGCCAGGTTTTAAACTTATTTAATGTCCAGCTGTGACAAAATAATCAAATCAGTCAAGGGTATTACAAACAATTTTATTACTTATCTTAAAACGGACTAAGACATGCTTGGTCTATAAAGATTAGCTTCCTTAACTCTTCAGTCTAACAAACAAATACTTTTTTTGTGCAAGTATTTTTCGTATGGTTAGATTTGAAGATTGTTCAATAAAGGGTCAATATTGAATATGATACAGGACAATAATGTTTTATTCTAACATTTGACTTTACTTTATAAACCTAAAAAATCTACTAAATTTTTGAAATTATTGAAGCAAGACTAATATTTGTTGCTATGGTTACAATAAGTTTTTTTTTCTGCAAACTGTTTGTAAGCAATGTTTTCTGTTAGAAATTCTTTTAAGGATCACAATTTATTATTTCAATATTACTGAAATTAAATACAAATTTAAATAGACTAATATAAAAAAATTAATTTTTGTTTCCCTTGTATTTATCAAGTAAATTTTCCTTAGACCGTATATATAATCTATAATTAGTCTAATCTAAGAAATAACTTTCAGTCAAGCATAAAGTTTGTGAATAGGGCCCCTTAGATATATCATCTTACATGTCTTACAAACAGTTTTTGTTAGAGTTGTTGATTTGATTGACTCGGAGAAAGCAAAAGAAAGAAAAACACTGAAAGATCAGCAATATTAATGCTAAAATTTTTCTAATCAAACATCAAGAACAGAACTTTAATGACCTCTAAGCTCTTACCAGTCAAAGGTAACATTAGCTAGTGCTAAATTTATTATTATTCACCCAAACCTTATTTTGTCTTAAAAATAATATTTGTTAATGACAGAAAAATTAGTAGTTTAATAAATTCTTCAAATATAAAGATAATCACTTATACATTTTTATTTCTTCAGAATTCTTTGCAACTGACTTAAATGCATTAGTGCCGAGTATTAAAGATGAGTATAACTTATTATTTTGTTTATACCTCTATCCAAGCCAACTTTGAAGAATATTATATTTCATTGCCTCATATTTTTGATGAATATTGGTAGGAAAAACATTTTTGCTGTTAGATTTGAAGGCAAATTACCTCATATTACCAGTTTATCGCCAACAATCTTTCTCCTTAAAATGAAAGTTTTGTGTTTTTGTTAACCATCGGCGGCGCCCCTAGCTTCTAGAGGTTCTGTATTGGAAGGGGTAATAAAGGGCAGAACCCGTGGGCCCATGTAAAGCTTCCACAACTTGGATAACTCAGTAGTTTTAATGGTTATCAAAATTTTAAGCAGATACAGACAAAAATATCTTACTGATTTAAAAAATAGGAAGTTTGTTCAAAAGACCCACTCGCCTCGCATGGTTAAACAACTAAAGATGAAACTACAAGCAAAATGAGAAACTCTACCAATTTGCAATATTTACTATTTGCATGTTTATGTCAGAGAAAATCTTTGCAATTTTGGCATTTATCCAGCTTTTTAAATTTTAAAGAAATTTTAAGATTAAAACATATTAAAAATGTTTTTATATTGTTGCAAAAATGATTTTAAAGACGAAAGAATAACTATATACTCCGCTGAAATCCAAAAAAGCAAACACTCATAAGGCTCGAGTAGAGGTATACACATAAAATAACTTTAACGTATGTTAGTTTCAGGCACAAAATTTGTTTTAGATAACGCATAGAGATATGTAAGGTCGGTGGTTTTCCTCAAAGTGACTAGTCGAGCATAGAACTATTTTAATTTCCTATAATCCTATTATATAAAGTAGTAAGCGTTTTTTGTCTGTCCCGAAGGATCTTGCTAACTACTGAACCGATATTGTTCTTCTTTACAGTGATGCTTTTTATAGGTCCTGAGAAGGTTTTAAACTATTTTTGGAGAGGGTGTCTTCACCCCCCCCCCCAAAAAAAAAATATTTTTTCTACTCTTTTGAAACTTAAATTTAAATGGGATGAGGTCGACTTTTACCCCTCCTACCTTAAGTGCACCTAGAGGCTTCTAGGGGCGTAGCCGCTAGTTTCAAATAAAGAATAAAGGGTTGGGAAAGGTGGGGCTTAGTTTGCTTATTTCTAACAAAAAATGATGAGATAAAAAAACTAAAGGTTCATAGGCTCTAATTAGAATTCCAGATTATTATTTTGTTTGCTACAATGCAATGTGATAACACACCATTGCTGACGGATTGTTTATGCTTTTTAGGATATGGTTTCACTTTAAAATTTTACGTTTTAACAACAATAAAATTTCACAATTAAACTGTCAAGAAAGCATATTTCTTTCTTTCTTATTTGTATTTGTACAAGGATATAAAAAAAAGAAGAGTTTTCCAGTATGGCTTCAAAACCGAGTAGAACTAGTTCTCATCCATGCTGAAAAATCATGTATAGCATCGTATTACAAAAAAAATTAAACCAATATTAATATTAATATTAAAATAAAAATAATAAAATTAATACTAGTTTAAATCATATATTTTTCACTTTTAATATCCGCTGAAATCTGTCTATGATTGGATGCGATATATACCTATTTTACCTCAAAGCTTTCTGCCAAAAAGATTTGTTTCCAACAGTATAAAATGACCAAATAACAAAGTATCTATTTGTTAAAGATATGATTTTTAGGGGAAGTAATGAAAACCTATCTGAAATTAGATAAAACGTTTTAATAAATAATTTAAAAATAAGTCATGCATAAAATCAATATTTTCCCATTTGAAGTAAACTTAAGTATCAGGATCTGTATATTTGCGTGTCCTGAACGATCTGAGAAACTACCGATTGATCTAAAATTCCAGATATGTATTTTATTGGTTCATGTTTTAGGCTATTTTGCAGAGTTTTTTTTTTAAAGTTTTAATCTTTCTAATTTCTAAATATAAATGGTAATGAGACCCCCTAGAGGCTAGCGAAGTAGCCACTGGTTATTTTTTAATGCTTGTCGGACTGTGTAACGACGAACACGTAGAGTTATAGAGAACAAGTCGTCTGGGAAAAATTGTGTAACATGCTGAACATTATTTCCCTGTGTCGCGTGGGAAATTTTTGCCAGGGTAAAAGTTGCTACATATGGCGTATACGAGGATCTAATAATTTATGGATAAACTCTGATTTTTTGGAGGGTGGTTATTTTTTCAAGGGTTGGTGGAGGTTCCAACCTTTATGTTATTTAACAAGATCTTAAGCTACAGACAGACACACAGACAGGTAGACATCCTTCTACTTTTAAAAGGATAAAAATAAAATCTATGGGGAAAAATTCGCGAAAAATGTAATATATTTTAGTTGGACAAAAGTTTAGCTTCTATAGAATTTCACAATTTTATAAGCTATTTTAGATAAAATTCTGAATGTTTAATTTCAACCAAAAAAATAAGTTATCATTTAAACAAATTTGTTAGAAATAGTTATGGAAATCCAGAAAATGGATTTTCCCAATAGTTTTTTTGTTATGATATCTCCATTAGTTAAAAGATCTACTGGCGTATATTTACGCTAAGTTATGCTTCAGGCAAGATTATATAATACGGCACACTTAATATCTTGTACAAAAACAAGTACATTAATATCATGTAGGTCTTATTGTCATTTTTATTGTGTAACATAAGCCTAATCAAATTAATCAATATCTTTATTTTAAAGATTTTATTAGAATCCAACATAAAATTATAAAAAAAATAGGATGTGTGTCTATCTTGCAAACCGCTGAACCGATATGGTTCTGCTTATCTCATATGTCTTGGGAAGGTTTATAAGTATTTTTTAGGATGGTAAACCCATTCTCCATGAGATATCGCCTCCAGAAAAATACCCCCCCCCCCAACAAATCAATTTTGATAAACTTAAAATTTAAAGATGAGGGCCGTTTTACCCCACCTCTCTTTTCCTTGAAGGGGCCCTATAAGCCTCTAACTGCGTTTCCGCTAGTATTTAATAAAAGTATGATGAATAAATTAATATTAAAATTAATTTAGAAAAATCAGTAAGATTATCTTAATTGTTAATTTTTGAAAGATACAAGGTAAAATTCAAAGTAAAGAAAAATATAAAAAATATTAATTTATAAAAAATGGTATTTAAAAAGATTCAAAGAATAGCTGCAGCTCTAAAAACGCTTTAAAAAGTAATGCATATTTGATGAAATATAACATTTTTTCATGTTCTGTAAGACAACATATGCATATGATGCGTATACAACAGATTATTTTCTAATATAAAGAATTTGAATAACGTGTGTGGTAATTTCAATTCTTCACCATCATAATAGGTGCGTGCACGTGCACAGAGATTCCAGGAGGTACACTCAGGGTAGGGAAGAAGATGGGGGGGGGGGGAGTAGAGGGAGTGAAAAAAATAGCAAGGTATTTAAGAGATAAGACAATGGACGATAATTTCATGTATATCCTCAAAAGTGATAAACAAATTATCCTCTTCCTTAGATTTAAACTAAGGGTTGAAAGATTTTATGGCTTGTTTGGATCAACCAATCAAGATTAAATGAAAGTACCCAAAGAGCAATAACTTTGGGTACTAAGTTAACCCAACATTCCCTGTATTGGTCAAGGGAACTCTTTGTTCATCAGCCATATGACACCCATGTCCCTGGAATCAATTTAAAAATTTGTAAGTGTGTGTGTGTGTGTGTGTAGGTGTATAGGTGTGTGAGTGTGACAACGTGTGTGCCCGTGCGTCTAGCTGCATCTTAGGAAGAACGGAAGAACATGACAATTGTAAATAATTATTCAGACAGGAGTATTATCTATCTTTTAGATATCTAGCTATCTTATTATCTATCTTTCTATCTTGTCATGTTACAATCTATCTGGCTGTATAATTATGTAGACAGTAGTATATCAGAAGTATTTTAAAAGGTGTTTAATATTTACAACATAAGAAAATTCTGAAGAACAACAAAAATACAAATACTAATCCGTAAGACAAAAATCATGATAATAAAATAAACTTTTTTTCTAATTTTTCAGTTAGGACCTAATAGTTTCTAATTATAATTTTAAAAAGAGTTCAATTTCTTACTTTTTGTAAAAATG
Source organism: Acartia tonsa (assembly GCF_053477335.1). Lineage (NCBI taxonomy): Eukaryota > Metazoa > Arthropoda > Copepoda > Calanoida > Acartiidae > Acartia > Acartia tonsa. The sequence continues at coordinate 30,956,108 of NC_137262.1, read as the reverse complement.
TGCCATATTTGCTATTTCAACTATTAAATTTTATGTGTAGCAATGGATAAACATCCTAAAAAGTAACATTTAATTCCTCATCCGTTTTAGAGCAAATGATTCTAGGAGTTACTTTATCCATTAACTTCGGCCCTAGCCTTAGGGGGGGCATAAGGGGTTCAAACTTCAAACTACCTTAAAGCAGTCTGTTTTATATAGACGACTTTCGTGCAACTGCCGATCCATGCAACTATTTATATAGATTTAATTTCTAATTGTTTTTTTTTAATTGCTAAATGATTTATAATTTTAATAAAAATAATGTAACACGATTTTAACTACTCATTATGACAAATAAATCTTAAAATAATTAAATTTAGAATTTTTTTGTTTCCTTGCATAAAATTGCACATATGTTAAGTTGGCAAATTTTAATATTTTAAATAAAACAATTTCAATTTCAATTGTATGTTATTACGTCTATTAATCAGTCAAAATTAACAAAGACACATAATTAAGTAAATGTAAAATAAATCCTACAAAACTTTGATGTTGCTATTGTATCAACACAAGACTCTAGTAAACATGCAGGGGGGGGAGGGGACATTGGGCTGTTTATTACTCTGGTCCCAAAAGTTTTTTCGTGGGATTTTGGTTAGTTAGTTCATTGCGTTGAGTGTCAAAACAGAAGGTGTAATTTTGTTAATCATAATTGGGGATGAACATCAATTTATCGGCCATTGTCTTATCACTTTAGATCCCTGGTAAACATGTCATTATTAGAACTGTCAAGTTAGCCTATAACGCTTTAAGTCGATGATTTAAAAAAAGATAAAGAAAAAGTATAAGATTTGTTTTTAAAATCACCATACAACCTATACTTATACTCAAAATATCTTCACACAAAACCACCATTTGATCAATTTATAAATAGCAACTTGAAAACACATTATTTTTGTTTCTTGTAGCAAGGTTACAGATATACGCCAATATGTTTTACTTCAATCTTTATACTGAAATTTATTGAACATTGTTGCTAAAGCAACTTATGTACAAAACTGTTCTTTGGCTAAAAAGCAGAAGCACCTTTCTAACAAACATGGCTAATCTAAGTTTTATATAATACCTCCCTCCCCTGAAGCGTACCCAAAAAAAACAGGGAGGGAGGGAACATTTTATTACATTTGTCCCTAAAGTTTTATAATAAAATTTTCTTATTTGTTGGCTCAACAACTATGGGGATTGATTTATTGAATTTGATTGGTTAATTCATTAGGTTGAGTGTCAACACGTTTTTACCACTAACTATAATCTACAGAAGGGGTAATTTTTTGTATAGCATCATTTTAGAGGTACATCAATTTATCGGCCATTGTCTTATCCCTTAAGATCCCTGCCAACAAACCAAATTCCAAATTATAAGCAACACAATACTTCTTGTTATGGTAAAAAATAAATCAGAACGTTTTTACGTTACTGTAGAAAAATTAAGTTAGCTAAAACTTACATTCAGCAAAGAAGTAAATTCTTATTCTATGGCATAAAGTAGTATGGTTTTTTGTCTGAGGCTTAAGATCTCAATAACTACTGCACTGAACTGGTTTTAAGCTATTTCATGTTCAGATTTAAGTCTTGGGATGGTTTAAAGCTATTTTTCTAGCACTTTTAAATACAGAGCCGCTTGATGCAATGAGCGCAGCTACTAGTATCAAATATAGCCTTTTAACAAGAAAGAAAGCTTCCTATTGGTCCTTTCATGTTGCCAAAGCATTAAAAGCATTTTCGGCCATTTTGTTAGAACACTAATAATCAGATTATTCATATGACTTTGTATTTTTTGCTGAATATTCAAAATCAAATACTTGGGTATTCTCATCATTTGTATATGTGAATGTATATTTTGAAATTAAGTATCATTGGGCTGATTACATAAAAATAATTGCACTTTTAATTTTTGAAAATATGTTTCTTTTATGATTGTTAAAGTTACTAGGTAACCAGATTAAATAATGCATAGGTTAATTAAAACAGCATTCAAGAGCATTTTTATTTCTTGTTCATGAATAATTTTTTTAAACGTACTGTTAGGAGAGTAATTGCGTAATTAACGCTCCCACCTCAAGACGGACGAACAATGTGATGTGTACAAAGCAGCTCCGCTATTTAGAAAGACAAGTAGACTAAAAAACCATAATTCATGTAGTTTAACAATGTTTACTTTTATTGAATTTGTATTATCATTAAACGAATGTTAAAAAAATAATGATTCTAAAAATTGTGTCATCATGATGTCTTTTTATGCAAACCTGATAGTCGACGTAAATATTGTAAAATAAATATTTCAAAATTGCCCTTTTTATTAAAGCCATATACGTCGTTGACACTGGACATAAAACCTTTAAATTGCACATTGGAATACTTTTGAAAGGTTGGCCGCAACTTAGATTATAGATGTTCTTGATTTCTAAGAAGTAAAAAAATGCGCCAGTAATTTGGACAAAAATCAACAAACAAGAACTTTTTTTTTGAAGGAAATGGATGTCTGTAATGATTTTACGATAATCACTTCCCATCAACATTAAAGAGTTTAGGATGTTTCCTAATCATGTAAATCATTTGGAACATTTGGTTGAAAGTACCTTTTTACCTTTGATTCGATAAATTTTATCTTAAGATGCCCATCTCTGACACACTTTTTGGTATGCATTGCTAACGTAGCATTATTAATAAAAAATGTCCCCTTGTGTAAAGTATTTAGCTCGGCAAAATCTATAATTTGAGAAAACTGTACCAAATTGCAACAACAGAATTAGACAATTAGCAAAATAATATATATTTTTGCTTTTTAAAAATCCTATTATATAAAGTAGTAAGCTTTTTTGGCTGTTGCAAAAGATCTCGCTAACCGCCAAACCGTTATTGTTTTCCTTACAGTGCAGCTTCTTAATAGTCCAGGGAAGGTTTATAACTATTTTTTTGGGAGGGTACAACCCCAAAAAACTAAAATTGAAAATGCCTCTAGAGACCTCTAGAAGCATAGCCGCTAGTACACATATATTTGAGTGGAATGTTATACTCTAAAGAGACATCATCCTTTAATTATGATTGTATTTAATTAATATTACATCCATGACAGGTTCTGAACCAAAAATTAAAGCAAAGTATTAATTTTACATAAACATACAACCAAGTGTGCTGTCAATGTAGCAAATGATTTATTTTAGTGTAAATTCATATCAGCATATTATGCAAAAGTAAAAAGTAAACTTAAGTAGTAAAGTTGTTATGGATCTTAAGAGATGGGCGATAAATTGATGTATATCCAAAATGATAAAACACTAAATTACCTTTTCTGTAGAATACAATTAGCGATTGTAACGTTTGGACACTCAACATAATAAACACACATTCAAAATTCAATAAAAGTTCCCAAAGTTGTTAAGCCAACAAAAAACCAAAAAAGATATTATAAAACTTTCGGGAATAATGTAATAAACAGCCTAATGTCCCCTCCCCCCATGATCCAATCCATATTCAAAATATTATGCTAAAACAAACAGGTTTACTTGCAACAATGATAGAACACAGTAATCAATTGTGCAAGGAAGTTAGAACCATAATTTCTTCAACTGTGAAATTAAACCCTAATGAGTAGTGCACATTTCTGGGAGCAAAGCTACTATACCACTCATACATGAAATACACGTCCAAGGTGGAGGAAATTAGCCCCATCATACTTTGAATCCCCTTATTTTACCCCCTAAATAATTTTTTAAAAATACATAAGATTACCAGCCTCAAATCTATGAAACCCAAAATTCCCCCGAAAATTTAAAAACAATTTGGAGGTCCCGGCTACCACTCATTTCATTGTGTTATATTTAAAGATCTCAAACACAGGTATACGTTTTCATTGCCAACCATTGTTACCCAACCCTGTTTGAAGCAATACAAGTATCCTATTTTAATTTACTCAATAAAGGAGACTTGAAAATAAAGTGTATGAGGAATTAAAATCACTGCCCAATATACCCCATTTTCAATGTGTAAGTTAAGATTAAATAAAGATTTTTTTATAATAATAGGTTGTTATATAGGTTATAATTACAAACGTTTAAAATCTGCGAAGCTTTGCAAACATTGTAACTTGTTTTATAATTTGAAATTAGTTGATTTTAATAATTATATACAATTCTCATGTTCATGTTTGACAAATTAATAATATGCCTATGCAATAAAATTTGTGAATTATTTGCAAGGATTGGCAAAAATAATTATTTGTTATTATGTGTTAGAACGTGAATATATTCTAAATTCATTTGTTCTCGATTACTACATATCTTTTCTCCATAACATAAATTTAAACAAGGATGACAACATTCATATGTAGTAAAGCACTAACAAACATGGATTGACAAAGGGACAAAATGTATCATACAATTTTCAGTTGTCATAAAAATAACGAAAGATAAAGAAGTCATTAGAATAGAGTATACTCACAAGGTATAACTATACATTTAGTGTATATTACATATGTACATTAGTAAACACCTTTTTCATACGTATTAACAATTAGTTACTATCATACTATGCAGCAAATAAACCTTTATTATTTATCTTTTAGTATTTTTTTTGGTAAAAAACTAGTTTATCATTTTCGCCCCTAAAACACATTGGAACCAACAATTTTAGAGATATTTAACTTTAGACAAAAAGAACCTTACCTCTTTTTTATTATATATATATTTTATATTTCTTCGATAGATATACTTAAATAAATTTTCTATTTTATATGAATGTGCTGCATGTATATTTTTCAGCTGCATTAGAGACTAACTCCAATTAATCATATGTATATCAGCAGTTTCTAATACAATATCATTTGAATTTTGTATCAGAGTAGCAAATTTTGTGTGTGTCCTTAGGTAAGAATGTTGATTACAAACACAGAATTTTTTTTTTATTTTTAATGAAAATTTATTATAAAAGTACATAAAAAATTAATATTATTGTTGATTAAAACAAATTTGCAGAGACAAAAATGCTCTTCGTCCTTTTCAGTCTTTTAATCTAATAATATAAAGTATTAAGATTTTTTTCTAAGGCTTAAGATACTTCTGAACCGATCCTTTATTTTCAGGAAGCTTCGCTATCTTTTCCTATCCCCTTTAGTAAGTATAAAAGGTATGATTCTAATAAGTAAATTATTCATATAAAACCATATAATGTCTCCTCAGGTGCCTTATCCCTGGGTAAAGAGAATAAAGTACAATTCTGTTTTCTACATAATTTATATAACACTATTCAACGTAACTGTTAATTATCAAGGTCAGTAGTAAGTGTTTAAGTCTAACAGGGTTTTAGGAACAGACAAAAATATTAATTTTAAAAAGCTGAATTTTATTCGTTTCTAAAAATTTATCTAACTCATGGTAGCTTGCAGAACTATAAAGGGTGCTCATAATAAATAAGAAAATAATTTTATTAATTTGATGATATATAAGACACTTGCGCCCCTAGCATTCAGGGGCTCAGTGTTCAAAAGGGTATGCAGTGAACCATCATGTGTCCTATGTGAAGCTTCCCTAAAAAGGAGAACAAAATCAGTTCAGTAGTTTTGTCATATACAAAATCTACTAATATTTCAATTCTAATTATCAAAAGGGCATTTATCATTTCCTTTTTTATTTTAATATCGTTCATCTTTTAATTCGTGGGTACTATATGAATCAAAGTAACACTCTAATTTTTATGTGTTCTTGTTTAAAATTGATTTATTGCAAATCAATGAAAAATTATATGATTTTACTCTATGTTATCATTTTAAGATAAAAGGAAACACGTCATGAATAATCCTTATATAAAAGTACCAGGATGCCTAATTTGTGTGTCTGTATGTCTGTTTATGTATTTTTACAGAAGAACCTCGTTATCCAAGAAAAATCAACCCAGGAAAAAATGCCCTCCCAAAATGTAAATGAAAAGTGGAGGATGCATTCCTCCCCTCTTCCTTCAAAATGAACTTAAAATCTATATTTTTAAATCCTAGAAAATGCGCAAAAAAGTTGAATATGAATTGTATTATGAAATTGAAACCTAACACTAATCAACACAAGCTAAAAACATAACAATAAAGTATACTTCTTGCTATTCAGAAATTCCAGATTGTCAAATTTTTTTTAGTCATAGATAATGCATATTATCTAAAATAGAAATGAGTGAACTAAAAAGTCGTATAAAATTCTTAAAGTTATCAAAAGAAAAGTTAAGTTATTTAGCAAAAGTTTTGGTGAATTATTATGTTAGAAGGAAAATAAAGAAAATACAAATAAATTGAAAACCCTGATAAAACTAGTGTACGTTATAGACTGACCGATAAAATTGCCTATTCAGCTGCTACGACGCAAAAACATCAGTCTGAATTAGTTATTGTCCAAGTAAATTGACTTTTTCTAATTTTGGCACTGAGTTTGATTAATCGGTAATATCTTTCTAGTCGCAAGTGAACCAATTAAAACCCCTCCTTAAATTTAAAGTATTTAGAACCCTATTTATTATGATTCTTTTTGGTTAGGTTAAATAAGATTTATGAGATCTTTTAAGGCCTAGAAATAACCAAACAGGTTTACATACAATTACAAGAAAAGATTTATTATTACTTGGATCTAACACCAGATTATTATGTACTCTAATAATGTTTAGCCTGTAGCTGGCTAAAATAACGACCCCATCCTCAATTCACTCACTTTACCCCAAGCCCTCCCCTCCTACTGAATGAACAAACTGACTAATATCAATTATTACAAGGGGGAGGGATGAGTTGAAACTTGAGTTAAAGGGATCGAATAATCTACATTTGATTACATTAAAAAACATCAAAGCCTGTTTTATTTTACATTGTTGTGAAGAGACAAGACAGCTGGAACAATAATCATCATTTGAATCAAGAAAAATAATCTAAATCTTATAAATCTTGATGGAAATTTGTGGAATATGAACTTAGAATACATTGATTGGTAGGTACTAACTAACAGTACCCACACTTTTCTACCACATATTTATTAAGCTTTTACATGTTAATAGGGGGTGAACATCAATTTTTTGCCCATAAAACAATTGTCTCTCTTTTATATCCAAACTTAATATAAAAAATGTTTTAGTTTGGGGAGATTAAAATATCTTCCATGGGGGTATCTAACCATTTTTCATACGTACCTGTATGGAAGAAACTGAAGATCTTTTGGATAAAGTTATTTCCGAGTTCTTTCTATCTATTCAGAGTTCTACCTATCTATTCTGAGTTATACCTATCTATCTATCTACAGTACCTGTCTGGAAGAAACTGAGGATCTGTTTGATAAAGTTCTCTCAGAGTTCTATCTATCTATTCTGAGTTCTATCTATCTATCTACCGTACCTGTCTGGAAGAAACTGAGGATCTGTTTGATAAAGTTCTCTCAGAGTTAAATCTATCTATTCTAAGTTCTATCTATCTATTCTGAGTTCTATCTATCTATCTATTCAGAGTTCTATCTATCCATCTACCGTACCTGTCTGGAAGAAACTGAGGATCTGTTTGATAAAGTTCTCTCAGAGTTGACGGAATCTTTGCGAATTCTAGAGTCAGGTCTGAAAAATAAATGGATTTATTATTACTGATTTTCATGTATTGAAACTTGAGCTAGTTAAAATAACGATCCACCCTCAACCGTATCCCTTTTTACTCCATCCACTCCTTTCCTACTGAATGAACGAACTGACCAATAAGTGGTGTCTATGTTAGCAAGCTATGAAAAGAATTACATTCAAGTTAGGGGAACTAGCTCCTTAGGAACTCAAATTTTCCGTCTGTCAATAACAGTTAAATTTCGTCCTAATAATGATCATTCTTGAGCTACATCAACTTATATTTGAATCATGTAATTAATATCCTAATACTATATAAAATACTTTTTTATTAGGCATAAAAATCAAAACAGTTTTTCTTTATATGAAGCATGTCATATTGAAAAAAAATATAAATCTTGTAAACGCTGTAAGAATCAACACATTTAAACCTAACCATGACATATGCGTTAATAATAGTGCATTTTTTTTCAAGGAAAAGGTATATTTCAAATTATTTAAGATGTGTATCTAAGTAAAATGTATTTGTCAAAGACTATTTTTGTAGTCATAAAGAATCTGGAATTAGCCCTAAAAAAATCACAATCCAATTCATTAAAATACAAATATACTTAAGGGGATGCTCAACACACTTCTCGGAGAAAGGTCCTAAAGGCTAGGGGAATAGTTACTAAAATCCATTGGTCATTTCCACTCTTTCTCTTTCTATAATAATTTTTTTTTTTTTAGCTGGATCCATAATGTCCCTGCGTCTCATATTTACTATCTTACAATTACTAGATGCACTAGTGGCTAGAGAGATATGATACACAGACTAAACTTCTTGGAAAATTTGTACAAGGATGACAAGATTATACATGGAAGCGAAGCGAATTAGGAAGTATGATTTGTATTTTGTTGTAAAGCTAAAACATATTTGATTTTTATGTAGGGTAGTTTAACTAAGTATTCTAATATCAATTTGATTATACAAAACATACAATTATAATCAAACATTAGCATCGTATAAAATAAATAGATAATAGATAAGAAAAACTTTATTGGCCTTCTTTTATTTGTTCTAGATGGTTAAAACACTTTGATCTCTTTTCTATGCAAAAAATTTCACACTTATCTTTCTATAATAATTGCAAACAAGAACAGGATAGAAAAGCAAACTAAAAAGTAAAAATTTGTGAAATGTTAGGTTTATAAAAAGAATGGTTCAATTGAATTGCAACCATAACATCCCCTCTATTCAATTAGCTAGCAACTGCATGCTTGCCTCATCAATAAGCCTGGACAAAACAACAAAACTAATAAAATCAGACCAAGATTTGCTTACAACTAAAAGTTACTTAAAAGTTAGTCTTCTCCTTTGTATCTGTTTGTCCTTGTTAAAAGTGCAACAATTAAATGAAAATAAAGAAGGTCATATATATTTTTGTTTGCCAGAAGTCGTCTCAAGTTTTGTACAGTATTGTATTGCTATTCTTAGTTTTTCATCAGAGAATGAATCCAATTGGTTTCTGCATAATATAAAGATGTTCTGGACTGCGAGGAAAACACATGAATTGCAATGCAATGGTTTTAAAATATTCTCAATTTAATAGATTGCCAGTATCTTCAATGAATGGAAAAGTAAAATTTTAACATATTGTTTAAATGCATTATTTGCATTGAATGAAAACATTGTTTAGACATCAAGTACTTCTGCAAAACAGAAATTTCTTATTGTATTAAAAAATAATTTTGACGATTGTGCTTTTCAAGACAGCTATAAACTTGTTCAAGAGCTGTTTTAAGTCAATTTCTAGATTTTTTTATTTTAAAATGTTTAAGAACTTTTAAATTTGAAGCAAGGGTTATACATATCATTTAGGGGCTTTGGTAAAACTTATATTAATATTAGGATGCTGTCTTGCACTCAGGGGCATCAATGGGGGAGGGGGGTCCCTCCGAAACCCTTTAAATAGCCCTTAGAAGCTAGGGACGCAGCTGTGAGCTTCTTCCGTTTAGATCGGATCAAACGTTTTGTTAAAACACAGCATCAAAAGTAAAATAACATATTTAGCTATAAATAATAATAATTAACATTAAATAATTGATTTTTATGAAAGAATGGGAAGGTCTTATAAAAATAATAATCTCCTCATTGTCTGGTTAATATTTTTCTTACCCTCGTTTATAATAAGTTATTAAAAACAAGGATAGATATTTGAGTAAACAAATTTTCTCGTATTCATTCGAATCTGGTGGATAGGAACCGGTTCTCATCCATACGAAAAAACTATGTCTAGCATCGTATTATATCCAGTTTTCTACGAATATAGAAATGTACAATCCTAAGATTAAAACCAGTTTTTTTAGCCGGTGCCTCCGGCACCTCGGGGCTAAAAAAAACTAGTTTTAACCTTATAATTGTACACTCTATATCCGCGGAAAGCCGTTTATAATACGATACGAGAAATAACTATTATTGGTTCGGCCATCTCTAGCAACTCGGGCCAACTAAACAAGTTTTTTTTAAGTCCTGTAGGAAAGTATATATTTTCTAGTATAGCTTGCAAATATTCGGAGCAAGGTTATTATTTCATTACTATGTCTGCAGTGATCTAAGGGTCACAGGGATAAGATAATAGCCTGTAAATTGATGTTCTTCCCCAATGATGATAAATAAAATTACCCTTTCTGTAGATAACATTTAGTGGTGGAAACACTCAACTTAATGAACCAACCAATTAAAACTTAATACAAGTCCGCAAAGTTGTTAAGCCAACGAGTAAGAAAACGTTATTTAAATACTTTGGGGATTAGTTTAATAAACAGCCCAATGTCCCCTTTCTTTCTGATTTGTTTGTTTATCCATATCTATAACCTCTTTTGGAGAATACTTTTTTTTTATATCCTCGCAGTTAGCCTGTTTATAAAGTGTTGTATTATATTATGATTATCCTTGCCTTTTGTTTTAATTAATGGTAAATCTAAACAATTGTTTAGCCATGAGGAAATATAACAAAAACGAAGATACATAGCCCAGAGGATCAACACAAAAAATCAAACAAATTTTATTTATGTTAGGTAATTAGGTATACTTGCATGTAAAATAAGTACATCATTAGAGTAAAACAATAGAGGGGAAAGGGTTAAATAACTGTATATCCCCACCCCGTGAACTCTGAACTGACTTTCAATTGGGTCTTTGAATAACAGCCATGTCGCTACAAAAGATCAGAAAGTAACTTGCTAGCAGACGAAAATGGTCCTCAAAAAAGGGGCCAGATAGTCTGGGTTATACATTTATACTTAATACATTTTTAGTACTTCTATATTAGTTAAAGGTACATATGTGAATATAAGACGTGTATTATGTTTTCCCAGTTTATCTATCTTAATGAACTACTTAAGTACATATGAAAAGTGTCTCATCTGCCTCCCCCCCCCCATTTATACAGAAATAATGAATAAGTGATCCGGTTAGTAAGTCAATGTGGGAGATGAGAACTTATAAAGATGATACGCATGTAAAACATCAAAATGACCAGGCCGGCACAAATATTTGTCTTGAAAAATTGTTTTGGTCGACTGGGCAAAGATTTGATTAAAATGCGTATAATCCGACTGTTTGTAATTGTAATCAAATTTTAAATTATAATGCAAGTATGTCAATTTGTGATTTGTGTTCTTTTATATCATAGAGTACATTACTGCATACTATTGAAAAATAATACGCCAAAGACATCATTTTTTCTGAAGAAAAGTTTGCAGAAGTTCATGAAAAGCACAATATAACTTCTTCTAATCAAGAAAAAGTAAAGCAAGATTTATTCAAAGAAGTTGTATCAACTTTTTTGCTTTTTATTTAAGATAGCTAGCCGGTCCTTTCAGTAAGTAGTAGATGTAAAATTTTTCATAGAATTCAGATATGCAATCGGTTTTTTTGTAGACCTCTTATTTTTAAAGTAATTTAAGTTTTTAAAAAAAATAATTAAGTCGGTTTTAAGGTACTAAAACGCAATAATATAAAAGAAGAAAATGGCCAGTATGAACAAAAATAGTAAGATCTTTAATTTGACACCTTACTTTTAAAATTCTGTTGAGTAATTATTGAAAAAATCTATTTTTTTAACCTCGATTTAATAAAAACTTTAGACCTAAATATTTTCTCAAACAGACATAAAAAACATGGGTTCATATATTAGGGTGGGTCGATTTTGGACATTTTTTTTCTGAGGCCAAAGCGGGGATCTGCACTCAATTTATATAGATATAATACACCTCTGGATGATTTAAAATTTATCCTAAGTCTTAAAACCGCTGACGACCAGACATTCAATTGTATAGCTATTTGTAAATGGGAGTCAAAAATTTATTGAATCAGAATTATGGCTTCATGGTGCTCCCTGGAAATGCCTTGAGGAGCTGAGTCAGGAACTTTTGTCCGTTTCAAAAAATCTCGTTCCTAGACTGAGAAAATCTAAAAAAACCTCTACAAATTGGACAATTCTCAATAAACCTTAAAATTTTGGGTTTTTTTAGTGATTTCTAAGGCTAGGAACGAGATATTTTGAAACGGACAAAAGTTCCTGATTCAGCTCCTCAAGGCCTTTCCAGGGAGCACCATGAAGCCATAGTTCTGATTCAAAAAAATTTTTTGAATGTCGTCTTTGCATACTAATAAGTAATGAATTATATTTTTAAATGGTCGTGTTCTAAAACTCAATTTTTTAAAATTCTTTTTCGGTCAGAAATGTTTTTAAGGTTAATTTTATCTGTTGCATATCCCCGCTTTGTCTAATTCCGATATGAACCCACCCTATCATATATACCTTTAGAATCAGAAAAATATTACGAATCTATTCTAAGCAAAATTGAAAAAGTTTTATAAAACTATAATAAAAAAAATAAGTTTATTTTAAGAATCATAATTTTCAGCTTTAAAGGGTTAGCTTAAACCAAACCTGAAAAAAACCTAAACAAAAGACAATGCAATGTAGCAGATATTTTTTAAACACAAGAAACAATAATGTATTTTTAACTGCATTGTTTTGAAGTTTATAAACAGACTGATGCATATTTGTTCATAATTTTTCATTCTTTACATGTTCTTTAATATCACTATATTTATTGTAGTATCTATTGTATATATTGTATGAACGTTCTCCTTTTTTTCTGGCAATTCTATAGGTTAATTTTATAGATTAAGCTTCCCGATTTGTCAATTTTTGCAATTTGTGATTGGCTAGTTTAGTAGTTACAATTCTTAAAATAACTTTTTTATTTTTTCTATTTTTTATTACAATTTTTTTAAACTTTTTCAATTTTGCTTACAATGGATTCATATTATTTTTCTCATTCTAATGGTATATATGAACCCATATTTTTTATGTCTGTATGAGAAAATATTTAGGTTTAATGTTTTGATTAAACCGAGGTTAAAAAAATAGATTTTGTCAACAATTACTCAACAGAATTTTAAAAGTAAGGTGTCAAATTAAAGATCTTACTATTTTTGTTTATACTGGCTATTTTCTTCTTTTATTTTGTTGCGTTTTAGTACCTTAAAACCGACTTAATTTTTTTTTAAAAAAACTTAAATTACTTAAAAAATAAGAGGTCTTTAAAAAAACCGATTGCATATCTGAATTCTATGAAAAATTTTACATCTACTACTTACTGAAAGGACCGGCTAGCTATCTTAAATAAAAAGCAAAAAAGTTGATACAACTTCTTTATAGACTTATATGGCAAGTGGACAAAACAGGGTAATTTGCAATGTTTGAAAAGTATAACATTGTGCATTATGCTTATAAATATTGATAAAATGCTCCTATAAGATAGGATATGAAAACTATATGACTCTAGTTCATGCACATATAAACATATTGTTTCATTAAAATAATGAAAAATAGCTTTATGCTATGTGAACATTTTTTAAAAGCAAATCTTTTCTGCAGTTCATCTGGCCGTCAGATTTATAGAAACTCATAATCGGATTTCTTTTAGTACAATCATGTAATGTATTAAAAATAATTTTGCTTAGTTTTTAGTTATAACAAAAATCCTATACGTTCTGTTTTTCAAAAATATAAATACCATTTTTGTGTCAACTATGCTTTAAGAGCGACGTGAAAGTTTGAGGAAGGTTGTAATATGCGCATTGCAATTAATGTAAAAAGTCTTCTATTTAATAATGGTTATCATCAAAATAGAGGAATGAGAAACTGTCCCAATTTTGTATAACTTTAGCGGAACAAGTTCCAATTACGTCATATTTTTCTTTCCCGAAAAAGGGAGGGGGGGAAGAAAATCTCTTCAAAAGAGATGGGGAAAACCCCCTTTTCTCCCATCTCTTTTTTCTTCCCCCCTTCCCTTTTTTTTCTTTCCCCCTTCTCTTTTTCGGGAAAGAAAAATATGACGTAATTGGAACTTGTTCCGCTAAAGTTATACAAAATTGGGACAGTTTCTGATTCCTCATCAAAATATTGTAGGGCCGTGTCACTTTACAATTAATTCCACTTAATGTTCCTTCTTTCTTTGGCTTAGCTATTATGAATGTTGTGATACTTGTTAATACATTGAGATAGGCATTTTCTACAATATGATGCATTTACCAGTTGATGTGCGACAACAATTAAATTTCTATAGCGTTGGTCATTTTCTTTTTATCATTATGGTGTAGATATGTTATTTTTTTAGTCCATGAATTAGAAAATGGTTTTTATAAAACTTCGTATACAAGTATAATTTCTGATTTTTTACTTCAAATACCTCCTATTATTTTGAAGAAAGAAGTTAAAAAATGTCTACCTGACAGGTCCAGGATTTGAACTAGCATCTGACACTGGACTTGATCCTCTAGAATCTGTCTCCTGAAATATTAATATATATTTGAACTAGCATCTGACACTAAATTTGATCCTCTAGAATCTGTCTTCTAAAAGATCAATATACTTCAAAATTTACAAAACTTATTTTTTCCCCCAAATTTATACTATTTTTTTACAACAATTTCATTGTTTAATTTCATTTCGCATTGTTATTAAAAGTTAGTTTCTGAGATTTTTTGGTTTACAGGGATGAGACAATAGAATACAAAGTAAGTTTTCCTAAGCTTGTAGTAGTTGGTAGATAAAGTAGTGATGAAAGGTTTGTAGATTGATAAATCTGCCATTGTTCGTTCCCTCCCTGGGACTGTTTTTGCCAAGTAGCACCGCACTATGTTCCAGCGAGTGACAAATAATCGTTTTTTACATTTTGGAAAGTACACTTTTAAACAATTGTTTAGTAATATACACAAGTTTTTGGAAATAAAGCCGAAAGAATTAGCTCTTTGCTATGAAAAATAAGAATTTTATGTGTAATTATACCAGAGGTTTGGAATTAAGTTCCTTTTCATCATTGTTAACAACTATTTTTAAAGTCAACTAAACTACATTTCAAATCAGTGTGGACCCTTTATTTTTAAAGCTATTTTTAAGTATTATATATTTTTGGAATCAGTATGTAATAATTTATACGTTTAGCCTCTAAAAGAAGTCAAATCTCCATTTTTTGATGTAATTGTAGATGGTTTTCTTAGCATACCCGATTTCTGTAAAATAGACAATTTTCTTCTAATGAAAATTTTACATTTGGTTCTAGATCTTTTAAGCGCAAAAGAGCGCAAGCAAATCCTCTTACATGGTGATATTAGATGTATGTATAATATCAGAGAACTTTACCCTGTGTATGCGAAGGTATGCGAAGTTTGTTTTTTTTAAGCCCTAAAGATACTAGGGTCTATCAAAAAATAACAATTTTTTAAGATATAAAAGTAATTTATTTTCTACTTATTTAAAACACATATTCATTTAAACTAAAAGCAAAGAAAAGTTTTAATAAAGATTATCCCTAAATGTCTAGGCTCTTATCTGAACCATTTTACCTTTTTATTGGGGGGGGGGGGGGGGAAGGCCCACTTATATCCACATCTGAACCCATTAAAGCTAGAAGTTTAAAATTTTTATGTCGTTTCCTAGTTCAAATATATATTCTTATTTAATTTGTTAGCATTATTTACTCCCTTCACCCTTTTATTAAGCAACCTTTTTCCAAAGGTGCTTTCATACTTATTAAAAAAAGACAAGTAGAATTTGTATTGTTTAAGATAGAAAGAGCTTCCTTTCAAGTAAATTGAAGATAAAATGAAAGTCTTAAATATCAGAAATTTATAGGGATTAGACAATAGCCGAGAAATTAATGTACATTCCCAATGCTAATACACAAAATTGCCCCTTCTTTAAATTACAATCAGTGATTGAAACGTTTGGACACTCAACTAATAAACCAACCAATCAAAATTCAATAAAAGTCCAGCAAATTGTTATGCCTACAAATAAGAAAACGCTATTTGGTGAATTTGGGGACTATTATAATAAACAGCCCATTGTCCCCTCCCTCCCTACATATAGATATACACACAGAAAATAAATAAGAAATAGGCTCATCTGTATGTCAACTTTAGATTAGAAATCTCAAAATATAAATTTCGGCGGCGGCGGTCGGTGGGAAAACGGCGGCAGATTTTTATATGATTTCAGTAGGTCATACATACTTGTTAGAAAAGCTTATGTTTAAAATTTGAAGTCTTTAGGTAAAAAATTGCGGTCTCAAGAGCTGTTTAAAGATTTCTGAGGGATCAGGACCTGCAGGATCATACCTGGACCCTGAAATTGACTTAAACACTTAAATTTGATATTGGTATGTACTGGTATAGGATATTTTAGTAATTGGTAACTTAAAATGCTTAGTTTAAGGCAAACAAAATATTTTTGCTCTTTACCTGTATGACCCTGCCAGGTTTGCTGGCATCCTGTGCCAGCCAGGATGGAGATATTTAAAATTTCGCCATTATATTGAAAGATATATGGATACTTATTGCTATTTAAATAAAATTTCATCAAAATCTTTAAATATACACTCTCTATGATTTTTTGTCATTTTTTGGCTTTTCTGGAACACGGTGCACCGTATCGTGATATCGTTATAGGGTCGTTTGTGGTCGCCCTTAGTTTCACAATGCAGGTGTTCATTTAAGCCAGCTAATTTAGCGATATGCGTAGAGATGCTGTGCTAATAACATTATTTTTAATCGTTTAAGGAATCATCTTTTAAATGTCAGGTTAAACATGACCATTCCATTATATTTCAAAAAAGCTACAAAAAAGGCAAAATTGGGTTAAAGACTTTTTGTTTATGATTACAGAGTTTTTATGCCCAATTTGGGTATAGTCCCTTTTCTTGACAACGCCTCTTAAGAGGCGTTAATTCGTATTTTCATAGTAGCTTTTCTCATATTTCTAGCCTCTGTGGGGGGGGGGGGGGTCATCTATCCCTGCGGGGCCAATTGCCTAACCCTGCGGGACAATCACCTAACTTAACTTAACCTAACCTAAAATAACCTATAAAAAGCTACTTTGAAAATACGACGAAAAGCCACATAATAGGTGTTGCCACGAAAGGGACTATACCCCCCAATTGTTAAAGAAATCATCTTGCAATGATTAATATCAATAAAACGATTCTAACATACCAGGGTTAGGACCATAACATACAGAATGAAACAAATGTAGAAATGCTTTGCCTTTAGTAAGTAACACAAGTCGTAAATTTCAAGACTTATGAAAATCTAATTTTGAATTTTGGTTATTTTCTTAGAAAACCCACCAAAATCATAATAGTTCCAAACTTTGGTAAATTTTTATTTAACAGATGTGGGAACACGAAAAGAGGGGAGTGGGGGGGTGTTATCATTTATTTTTAAACTGCTTGTGAAAATTAGCCTTTTTCCACCTTTTTTTGTCTGTTTCATCTGTAAATGAATTAGACCACTTTACAGCTTTTTATGATAATATAATTATAATAAATAAGAAATGATACAAAAGAAAAATCTAACGAATAAGATTTCCTGTTAAACACACTTGGTTAAGTTGACATGCATTAGCAAAGATCATTTTAGTGTTATAATTTCGCTTACTAAATTAAGCAATACTTCTATATCAGAAACTCCTTTCTAACAGAGAGGGAGGAGACATCATACCAAAATTGATACTTGTACCCAACGTTTCTATAATATATTTTCTTTGATCAAAACTTTTGGCACTTTAATTAAATCTTGATTGGCTAGTTCAAATTATTCAACAAATAATTTTAATCTTTAGAAAGGGTAATTTTAATTATCATCATCAATTTATCGTCCATTGTCTTACCCCATAAGATCCTTTTTTTATCATTACGATTTAGTACTTTGTCGATTTAATAGCAACGCCGAAGGTTTTTTTACTGTACGCACATCTTGAGTTAAAATTAAATAGAGACCTTTGTTTGTAAATTTTCACAAGATAATTAGCAAGAGGGAGTTTTAATACAGGGATCGCCATCCGCAGCCGTCCTTGCTTAAAAAACTGTAGCCGCTTTTTTCGTTGATTTCAGGGATAAGGGATGGGAAACGTAAGAAAATATTATTCCAGGCCTATTTTCCTACTAGGCCTAAAAAACTAGTTTCGGGATGACGCAGTAGTTAGATTTGAAAACTATGAACAATGATGAAATAGCTATTATATGAATGCAAAGAAAATAAGTATAGAATAGAATTCAGGTAGTTGATTTCACCTATCATAAAATATAATAAAAACTTTTCAAAGAACCAATATGTTAGTGGCTTTAAGTAGAATCCCGTTATTACTTCGCCAACCCCCCCCCCCCCCATTTAAAAAAAAAGTTTTTTTTGAGTTGGTTAAATCTGATTTATTTTCAAACATTTTAAGGGGGGATCTACTTCACCCCAAAATTTGTATATAGAAATAAACACCGCTTTAGCTCCCCAGCTTTAATAAATAAATTAAGTAGAATTGAATAAGTACATGGGTAACATTCTATCAACTAATTGTTCCATAGCAAACATATAAATTAAGAATTTAAAAAAAAAATTTATTTTACGTTAAATATTAACAGAAAAGTTCAATTAAGTGTGCAATAATTTTTACCAAAATTAATGAAATTTTTTTTTTAACAAAACACAGTACACTTTTATTTACATATTGAACTAGTTTTGTATTTGTGATCATTTAGATGGGTTATCAATTCCACATGAAATGTAACTTTTAAATTGTCTAAAGACATGAGTTTTTCACATTGTTCTAAAGTATAAAATGTTGAATCCTACTCAGTCTTCAAAAAACGATCTCTCAATTTATGTTTTGCTATATGGACATTTATTAATGTGTAAATTTAATAATAAGTTGATGTGATTGAACGTCATATATATTGTTGTCATTCTAATAGCAGAAAGTTTTCATTGTTGTCTTTCTAATAGCAGAAATTTATGTTTGGTTGAATTAATTTAGCCAATAATGAACTGGGGGACGCGTTTGTTATTAATTAATTGGTTAATGCTAAAAGCAAGTTTCAGGCTATTGGATATTGGCCTACAGCCAATGAGGAACTGGGGGAAATGAGTTGATTTTATAGGCAAAAAAGAAAAGTTGCCCCATCACCTTTAAAAGGAGGCTGAGACCTAATTTTCGGTCAGGTTTCCCATCCCTTATCCCTGGTTGATTTAGACATATCATAATTGTCATATCGATATCAAACTTTGCATGATGATACCTTTAACAACTAGGTACGATTTATCAAGCGTAACAACTCCATAATCGTTACCAGAAAGTCCGTACGTCCATATAAAACATGCTAATTTTTTTTATCTTTTTTGACAACAAATTTTTGTATAATATAATTATCCTATTCCTTTTTATGTCAATTTTGTTCTAAGATTTGCTTATTAAGTTCTGACACTCTAAAAGAGTTATTGTTCGTTTATCATTTCTTCTTATTTTAGAGCTTTATTTCATTGATATTTTCATCCTTGTTTCAACAATAGTAAACACTTCTAGAGAAGATCAGTTGGCAAGCCCTGGTTTTTAAAAGGCCAAGAAGCCAATTTCAATTATCATATTCAACCATTAAAAACTCGTCTGATTTTAGATTCGTCTAATTTAAGAGATGGTAACATAAATGCTCTTTGTTTTACAACAGGGAAATGCTTTCTGTACTAAAAATTAAACAAAAATTTGAATCTAAATGCTTGCATAAAAACTTAACTCTTTGATTGCAGAACCTTTGTATTTTGCTTGCATTTTAATGGGTTTAACTTATTCTACTAATATTCAACACTCCATGCGACTTTCATTACTTTTTTTTATCTTCAATTTCTCTTTCCCTGAATAACCATTTAAAACTGAAACAGAAGAGTTTAGCCTGCCTGAGTAACCAGGGATTTAATGGGATAAGACAATGGCCGATAAATTAATGTACATCTCCAATGATGATACACAAAAATTACCCCTTCTTTAGATTACAATTATAAGTTGAATCGTTTGTATACTCAACTTAACGAACCAACCTATCAAAATTCATGTAAGTCCCCTAATTTGTTGAGGGACTAGTGTAATAAATATCCCAATGTCCCCTCCCTCCCTGTGTGTAACAAAAGGCTTTTGATCTTTAAATTTGGTTAATTTCATTTCTAAGTTTTTGCAAATTTCTCCTTAACTTGGCATTTAAAATTTGAAAAAAATGTAAAATTAAGTTAGTAAAAAATAACTTTTCTTTGAGTCATTTGGGATCATTTTGATTGAACAATAAGAGAGATTAAATATGCTTAATTTTGGACATTATTTCATCATTGAAAGAAGATAAAAATAAAAACGTTCGAAAATTTCCCGATAATGGTCACTTTAATATAATCGAACGTAATCCATTTCAATCGTATTAAAACACAATGCCTTAAAAGTGAGAACATGCTTCAAATAGGATCTTATATATTTTGATGTATATTTTCAATGATTATTAATAAATAAAAACCTTCTTCAGATTAAATTATTGATATGTTAAACCACTTTTTTCAGCCAACGACTGAGAGGGCGAGATTATCACATTTAGGTAGCAGCAAAATTTTCAGTCAATTGTTCCCTCCCTCTCTATTAAAAGGATAAAACAGAAAATTGGATTAGACATTAAACAAACAAATTCTTCAATAATTTTAATCTACACTGGGAGTAATTTTCTCTATCATAATTGTTGTTTATTTATCGTCCATTGCCTTAACCCTGAGTACCTGCAACTACCAGACAAAAACAAATATACAGAATGTTATTATTACAAAATTGTGG
This sequence comes from Acartia tonsa, assembly GCF_053477335.1. Lineage (NCBI taxonomy): Eukaryota > Metazoa > Arthropoda > Copepoda > Calanoida > Acartiidae > Acartia > Acartia tonsa. The sequence goes on along the minus strand of NC_137262.1, from coordinate 30,935,313 downwards.
TTTAAAATTGGCTCTAGTCCATCGCGATAAGTGCGAAGGGTAATCTATTTTCTTTTTAAGGATAATGTAACAGTTTCTTAATGTGAGAAAAATTTGGGAACATGTTCGATAAATAGATGTACATCCCTAATGATGATACACAAAATACCCCTTCAATAGAATACTATTGGACACTCAACTTAACGAATCAACCAATCAAGATTCAATAAAAGTCCCCAAAATTGTTATGCCAACGATTAAGAAAACGTTATTATAAAACTAATTAGTGTGAAGGACTAGTAAAATCTACAGGAAAACATGACTAAACCGACGACAAGAACTATCTATTACAGACGGACAAACAGACACGCACTGATCGACCCTAAAGCTTAGGTTATAAAATCATACAATAAATAAAAGTCACCAACAGTCTAATTACATGATGACCTTAAAAATTGAGATATAAATCAAATATGAGAGAAAAAATGTACTAAATATAATTTCTGGTGCAACAATTGTTTTATTTGCAAAGATTTCTTTTATTTGCCAAGTCTTTCAAGTTCACGGACATGGAGGGGGGGGGGGGTGGTTATTGATATTCACAGTGAAATATCTTTAGGAAGACAGAGATTAATCTACACCCAAATTTAATCTTATAAAGACAAACATCATTAAATCTAAACTATCTAAAAATAGAATATCCTAACACCATACTGGGACCTACTTGAAGCTTCCCTAAAATGGATAACTATAAAATTCTTACAGCTTAAAGGATATCAAAACGACAAACCGGCAGATTAGTGGAAACATGTAAAAAATCAAATGGCAATTCTTTAAAAATATAGGGCAAAATCTAAAAATTATTTTACTTGTCAAGAATTAGGTTCTCTTAAAATTTTCATTTTCTTTTATATAAATGTAATGTTCAAGAAACTCAAGCTAGCATGATAAATTTTGTATTATTTGGCTTATTGAAGATACTGTGGTAAACAGATTATTTTTTTCGCCCATTTTCAAATTTATTCTATAAAAATTTTTAAAACTATTTCTTTGTTCAACTGTGTATGAAATTAAAACGTAAACAATATAAATATCATTACTCAGGGGTTACATTAATTCAAGAATTTAAGAATTTTTTAATTAATTTTGCATCTAATCTAACACAAATATAATAAATCAATATTACTATTTTAACTACTTTTAGTATTATATATTTACTATTGTAATTAACAATAACATTGGGAATCATTGAAGCAAATCAATAAAATCTAATATAAATAAAGGTACTAAGAAAGAGAGGGAATGTCTGATTGAGCGAATAGGAGAATCGCATCGGAATTTACATTGGATCTCATTGGTTGAAATTATGTACACATTTTCCTACGAAGGCATGTTTTTTTTCATTTCATACATACATAAAAGTCAGCTGTTAACAGTATATTTTCTTAGTAGAAAGCTTTGCGGAATCAGAATTAATTGCCCAAAAATTTCGTTTACAATTTGAAAGCTTGAAACAAAGTTGGATTCTTAAAAAAAAGTTAGGCTGGCAACTCGCTGGTGAGGCAAAATTATTTTTGTGAAAAATCCTCCAAAATCGAATAAAAAAATTTACAAAAATGAAATAAAATCTTAAGAGGGTTATTAACATATGATTTTGTTTAATTTTTGTAGATTTTTAATGTGCTTTTGGATGATTTTTCACAAAAATAATTTTGCCTCACTATCGAATAGCGAGTCTATCATTTTTTAAGAATCCACATCAGCTTGAGTCGAAAGTAAACAATACTTTTGTCTGCTAGGAATGTTCTCTCTTAGATTTGACGAAAAAAGGGTTCAGAATATTCTTCTACTCTTCTATTTCTATTCTAATATATTTGAAAAATCTAGAGGTGCCTACCGTTTCCCTTTTTTTATTTAAATTGGCGGTCTACCCATATACTATCCCTTTGACATTCCTTGGCTAGCCAATATAAATTTGAGGTATATCACTGTGGGCTACAATTGAATCAAGACAAAAGTAAGTGCCGAGCCCTGGGACCTATGTAGGGTGAAAATAGACATAAATCCTTGATGATTCCAGGTGGAGACAAAATATTTTAGCGGGGTCTTTTGGTTTTTTTTCAATTTAAAGTTCTGAAAAAAAATTGAAAAAAATATGAAAATCTTTAAACTGTTTTTAAACTATTTTTGAATGGGGGGTCAAAAATATACTAGGACACCTATAGAATCAGACTGCAGAGCCCAAATTTGAATTAAGTCCCCAATAAACTTTTTTTGGGGGATTTAAAAATTAATTTTTACTGTTGCTCTGGTCATTTTTACCAGATCAAAGGGTCTTTTTTTACTTCGTGTAATATTGTAACTTAGTGAACAATTTTATATAATTCACTTTATACTGATACAATAAAAAAAACATTACTCTGTTCAATGGAAATAATTTTTTTTTCTAAAACAATCAATTTCATTGAAAAATCTGACATAATACAATAAAAAACATAATGCTGAATTTAAACCAATTAGAAATTAGAATTTCCGAAAGAGTGTTTTCACAAAGTGACTTATTTCAAACGTAATTAAATAATTTTATTTAATAAAAATGAAAAGAATGAAAACCCTACTCATAAAAGATACATACTTTTTAAAAATATTTTTAAAAATATGTTTGAATAATCTTATTTTATATCATATTTGTATATGTGACAAAATAAATTTGTTGTATTGCACAAACATTTGTTGTCATCTTAATTTATTTAACCCTTTACAGCCAATTTTTATGTGTTTTAATGTATAATAAACATGAAACATTTTTATGTTAATTCATTGATATATTGTAAAGAATTAATTTTTAATTAGTATTGATAGATAAAATCAAAAGACCTAACTTTACTGTATACTAGCATACAATATTTACGAAGCAAGACACTCTAAAAGCTGAGTATTTTACCTACAAAGGGAAGAAACATCACGATTCAGTAAAAATTATTTAATCCATAGTAAAAAATAAACTTTAAAATCCTAATAAAAGTTGATGTGGGCAATTGTTCTCATTTTTGGCTTTGCAGTATGATTCTACAGATGTCAAAGTATATTTTTAATATACCTTTTAAAAATAGTTTAAAAACAGTTTAATAAAAAACAAACAAAAAATAATTTTCAATATTTTTTTTCACTAAAAGATACAAACAACTTATATAAATACTATAAGCTTTAAAAAAATCACAATTTTCAAATTTAGACTTTCAATATAAAGATTTGTAGAAAAAACCTAACAACAAATTCTAACATATTTCTGATCAACATAGCAATAAAACGTCCTTTGCAAAATCTTTATTATCAAAAATAAATAGCACTTACTAAAAACTTTTTTTCATTTAAACTTATACTTTTCACATTAATTAACTTTAAAGATTGATTTTTTCTAAAAGAAAGGTTGCGTGATTTTTTTATTCATTATTAATTGCCTAATTTTGAGATTTAGATAAAAAACTTTACTACTTTATATTACTGGATAATCTTATAGCAGCGGCTACGCCTCTAGAGGCATTTGAGGCCCTTGGGTTGGGGGGGAAGTCGAACCCCCCTTACAATTACAGTTTTTTTTAATGAATAAGTCAAAAACATTTATTTGGAGAGTTAATTCTCTTGGGATAGTGGTGGTACCCTTTCCTAAAATAGTTATAAACCTTACCAAGACATATGAAAAGCTACCATGTAAAGGAGAACCATAGTTCACAAAGACTCACATAGAACCTGTTACTTTATTATAAAGATACATATATACACAGAAACTCTACAATCAGAGTATGTCGGTTTGTTCATCCGTCTGTATAAAAACAATACAGAACATATTTATTTTGCTTTAGCAGCTACGCCCTTAGAGGCCTTTAGGGGCACTTAAGAGGCGAAGAAGGGGTTGAATTCAACAACTATATTCTTATTTTAGGCTTAAAAAGAAAAAGGTTTTTTGTGTGTTGTGGTCCTTTTTTAAGGGACGATCTCTTCTCTTTCTCAAAATAAGTTATAAACCTTCCAAGGACCAGTGAGAAGCTACATAGTAAAGTAAAAAAAGAACCATATCAGTTCTTAAGCATCAGAAAGATGGACAAACAGACATCAATCTATTTTGTATCATAAATAGTGCTTTAAAGCAGGGAGAGAAATATCATCTGGAAAAAAAAATTTTCCTATCGTTTAAAAGTTATATCTCTGTATAAAAAAAGATAGGATGTCCGTGTGTTTTTTCTGTCTGTGCCTAAAGTTCTTGCTAGCCGCTGGACCAATTTGGTTCTTCTTTATTGACCTATCTTTTAGACTGATAATAGGATCAACATATTAAGGAGTAGTTTAGTGTCTATTAATCCTTATATAAAAGTAACAGTTTCTGTGTCTGTCTGTTTGTGTGTGTGTGTGTATGTGAGGGTGTCTGTCGGTACCGAAGATTCTTTGTAACCGCTTAACTGATATAGTTCTTCTTGTTTCAAGTTTTTCATGGTCCTTAGAACGAAGTTTTGAGTTTAGAAAAAATTAGTTCCTACCCAACATTTAAAAAAACTTTTTCTTTTACATACTAAAACTAAGAGTAGGGGAGGGGTCAACTTCCCCCCACTTGTCAAGGGCCCCTAGATGCCTCTAGGGGCAAAACCGCTAGTGATAAAATAATTTTTATCTTGAATTATAATTAAATTGTTCTTTTTCCATTTAATAAAATATAATTGTAATTATCAACCTCAAAGAATATCCAGAATTAGGTAATTGGATTTAACAAGGGAAAAAGACAACATTCATAATTAGTGAAGCTCTTAAGTTTAAAAAAATACAAATAAAGAAAATAGCAAGTGTAACATACAGATACAAAAATATATTAATCAGAGCGAGATGGGACAATGGGCTGTTTATTAGACTAGTCCCCATAGTTTATTATAGGAATTTGTTATTCGTTGGCTTAACTACTTAGGGGACCTGTTGCGATTTTTGTTTGGTTGGATTATTAAATTAAGTGCCCAACATTTCAACCATTAACTGAAACATACAGAAGGGTTATCCATGTATCATATTTGGGAATGTAAATCAATTTAGCGGTCATTGTCTTATCCCTTTAGATCCCTGAATAGTAATTAAAAATGATCAATGGTTCTTTTTTTTCTATGTAGCTTCTCATTGGTTCTAGGAAGGTTTATAACTTATTTTTGGAGGGTACCTCCACCATCCAGGAGAAATCAACCCCTAAAAAAGGACCCCATTTCACACACAAAAAATAACTTTTTCTTTTTAAGTCTAAAATAAAAATCTAGTTGTAGAATTCAACCACTTCTTCCCCTCTCAAGTGCCCCTAAAGGCCTCTAGGGGCGTAGCCGCTAGCACCAAATAAATATATTCTGTAATGTTTTTATACAGACAGATGAACAAACAGACATACTCTGATTGTAGTGTTTCTGTGTATATATGTATCTTTATAATAAAGTAACACGTTCTATGTGAGTCTTTGTGCACCAAGGGATCTCACTAACCACTAAACCAATATGGTTCTCCTTTACATGGTAGCTTCTTATATGTCCTGGTAAGGTTTATAACTATTTTGGGGAAGGGTACCATCACTATCCCAAGAGAATTAACTCTCCAAAATAAATGTTTTTAACTTTTTCATTAAAATAAACTGTAATTGTAAGGGAGGGTTCCTCTTCCCCCCTAACCTAAGGGTCCCTATATGCCTCTAGAGGCGTAGCTGCTGCTAGTAGAGTATCCAATGATATAAAGCAGTAAGGTTTTTTATCTGAATCTCAAAATTAGGCAATTAATTATGAATAAAAAAATCACGCAACCTTTCTTTTAGAAAAAATCAATCTTTAAAGTTAATTAATGTGAAAAGTATAAGTTTAAATGAAAAAAAGTCTTTAGTAAGTGCTATTTATTTTTGATGATAAAGATTTTGCAAAAGACATTTTATTGCTATGTTGATCAGAAATATGTTAGAATTTGTTGTTAGGTTTTTTCTACAAATCTTTATATTGAAAGTCTAAATTTGAAAATTGTGGTTTTTTTAAAGCTTATAGTATTTATATAAGTTGTTTGTATCTTTTAGTAAAAAAAAATATTGAAAATTATTTTTTGTTTGTTTTTTATTAAAGATTTTCAATTCTTTTTCAATTTTTTTTCAGAACTTTAAATTGAAAAAAAACCAAAAGACCCCGCTAAAATATTTTGTCTCCACCTGGAATCATCAAGGATTTATGTCTATTTTCACCCTACATAGGTCCCAGGGCTCGGCACTTACTTTTGTCTTGATTCAATTGTAGCCCACAGTGATATAGGTATTTATCTATACCTCTGACCCTGCGTGGCAACCAAAAATTAAATTATGTTCTCCCCAGATGAGACAGAGGAGTAAAAATGAATCGTCTGTATGCGGTTGCACTTTTAATTAAATATAAATTGCGGGGTTTTCTCAGCCGCCATTTAAAAGAGGCTGTGGATTAACAAATCCAATGGTTGCCATTCCTTCATGGCCCAGTATTCACTTAATTTCTAATGAAATCAAACCGGTTCTAAACCGGGGAAAAATCTTATCTTTCTGGTTTTACAATGAACACATTTTTCAAACATAAAAAGATGTTGGATTAACATTGAAAAGCAGTGACAAAGGTCGAATGATTATTTTGGCAAGAAAATGGATGTAGAATACGCGGATTGTGTGAGAGATTGTTGCATACGCTGATAATATGCTACTTCCAGCTGGCTAATATAATTATCCCCATGAAACTCCTAAAACCTCATCCCCTCCCCTCCTACTGGAGGAACGAACTGAAAAAAAGGTCTACTGTAGCAATCTAAATCTGTCATAATGTCCACGTATTCTATATCCATTTGCAAGAAACGATATAAAGCATTTAAACATCTGAAGGTTTATAATTATGTATTTTACACTAAAACAACCTTTCCATTGAACAATAACATAAATATAAGTTTACAGCAAAGTTTAGAAATTTAATAAAATATATCCAAAAGTAATACAGATACAAACCATGTTTACTTGCATTAAAAAAATAAGTATGTACATAAATATTGCAGGTATCCTAATTATTTACAACTAAATAAACGAAACATAAAGACATTCAGGAATCCCTTGCTTATTCTTAATATAATTAAGTTATTAGTAGCCTTTGCAATATTCTGTAAAATTGTGATCAAGCTTCCAGTCAAATGTGCTTATTAAGTCTATCTGTTCTTAATGTTGACCAAACGCATAGTATAATTAAACGCATATTCAAAAACAGTTTGACCTAATAAGCGCATTTGACTGAAATCTTACTCACAACTTGCTGAATTTTGCGAAAGCTAATATTCCCTTTCATAGTAAACTAAAAAAGGTAGTTGTTTAAAACAAAATTGAATGTCCCAATTTCAATATCTTGCAATAAGTAACAGATAGGATTTGCATTTTTGCTAGAAATAGTTCTACAACAAATAATTTGACATGAATGTGCATTACTTTTGTGACATTTTTGAAAGTAAATTCGTTTTGTTACTGTATACTGGTGAAGTTGTGATATATTTAAGAATAACAGTTAGGTACTAGAATGGATTACTGTGCTTTTGGAGAGCTAATGTATTTTTTGTTTGAAAGCACTAAGTGTGAAAAAATATATCAAATCCCATCAACCATGTTTTTGTTCCAATAAAGGCAAACAGAAAATTAATTGTTGTATAAAACTGACTGCGATCCGGATTATTAAAGGGCTAGAATTTAGGTACTACGACAAACCCTAGATAAGTCAAAAAGTATATGCATTAAACGCTAGGCAGACAAACACTCGAAACATACACTAGGTGCGACACATGCTAGACTGCGACAAACGCTAGAATATGACAAAACATACATTGCAATAATTAAGTTTATAATCATCTTGAGAAATAATAGTACATTTGTAAAGTGATAATTAGGGATGGGAATCCGTCGAATTTTTGGGCCGGATTCGGATTCCGGATTCTGAAGGAATCCGTCAAAAAAAGTGACGGATTCTTGCGGATTCCGGATTCTTATTTTTGGCGGATTCCGGATTCGGATTCCGGATTCTAGCAGTATTTTTAAAGGCCGTCCGTCACAGAGGGATAGCTTTTTTCGTTAATTTATCACTATGTTACTTGGTTGAAGCCTTGATTTGTTTAAAGTGTTGACTTCCAGCATAACTAAAACATTTACATCACATTAGTAAATTTAAAAATTTAAGTGCTACGTATGTCCTAAAAATGAGCTTGGTATTTTCTAACCTATTTAGATTAAATTTAGCCTACCAATTTAGAATCCGGAATCCGCTATAAAAAACGGATTCCGGATCCGGATTCGGATTCCAAAATTGGCCGAAAATTGGGCGGATTCCGGATTCTGGATTCCCATCACTAGTGATAATATTTAGTTAAGACCAACACATCACAAAAGAAAACATATTCTAAAAACGACCAAGATAAAATTTTTTAGATTATTTAGGTTTCTCTTACTGTACTCCAAAATTGATTAATTGAAGATTAAGCTCTACTAATTCACATTAACCCATTCTATAACCTAACTGAATTTTAGAAGCAGCAACAACAGATAGAATTGGACGTGGCATCATTCTAAATATTATATATTAAAAATGCTACTTTCTGCTGCTTCGTTAGAAAGGTTAAAATCATGATTTTATTGCACGCTGTGGACAATTTCATTTTTATATTTAGGGAGTTAATTAATGTATCGTACATTGTCTTATATCTTAAAGTCTGAATAAGAACTTGATGCTACAATTCATATCTTGAAAATTTATTTCTAAATTATTATTAAGAACGTGCACTATGAACTATTTTCCAGTATGGCTTCTAAACCGATTAATATCCGCTAGAACCGGTCCTAAGCCATACTGAAAAATCCTGTATTACAGACAATTTCCTAAGGATAATAAAATCAAATCATAAATTAAATGCCATTTTTGTTTCACCGGGCCTTCGGGTCCTTGGGTCTAACAAAGTAGGTCATAATGTTATAATTTTCATTTCATTATCCGTAGAAAGCTGTCTATAATGCGATATGATAAATAACTATTATATATCTTACCTCTTCTACAATTGGTTGGATAACCGGTCTGTTTGTCTCTGATGAAATGAAAAGGACATAATCCAAATCTCCTGTAATTGTAATTCCATGTTTCTATACCAATAATCTTTTTTTTATGCTGTTTATTTAATAACGTAGCCACTATACATTATTATTTGTCATTCTGTCTGTCTATAAGTGTTAAAATACTAAGAAGGAAGGAAAAGGGCGATGGAAGATTTGAATTATTCTATGCTGATGAATTGAACAAAACTAATATTATCTGTATTATACAGCATGCTGCGATTGTTATCAACTATTGTAACAATGTTTTTAACTGTAAAAAAAGCTCTATGTAAAATTATGTTTATTCCCTAACAAGGATTAAACAATGCATTCAAAATCCGTAGAAAAAAGTAACAGGATCTGTGTCTGTGTGTACCAAAAGATCTTGCTAACCTTTACAATGTAGATTCTTATAGGATCTTGGAAGATTTGTAGCTATTTAGGGGAGGGTACCATTTTTTAATGTTTCTTTTTAAAACTAAACTTTAAAGTTGGAGGGGGGGGGGGTCGACATCTCCCTCCCCCCCCCCCACCTTAAGAACCATACAGAAAGAAATTCAATTTTCAAGGATCGAAGAAAAATTATTTATCTAAAAAGATGTCTCGATATAACGTGACTTGACACATACACACAAACACAGCAGTATATAATAAGATTCCTTGTGGTATTCTTCAGTTTGTTTGTCCACAACTAAAAGTTTGGTTTGATTTGAATCTGCACGAATCCTTTCAACTACTTGCTTATGATTCTCCTGAAAATTTCAGCATTTTATCAAATATTTTTGTTATAGGAAATAGTAAAATTGTGTCTATAAATAGTGCAACTATAACAAACTTAAAGGTAGCCCAATTTAAATAGAATAAAATAAGTCAGTGACCCAGTAGAAATTATGTTAAGGTTTCTTCGGTTATCAGTTAAACTCAGGATTAATAAAAAAAATTATATATCAAGCTTTTCGATGTTATTCCCTAAGATGGATTGCAGAGAAAGACACCTGGCATCCTAAGACCAGGTTGTAATAAAAAAGCTACAGTTAGAAATGAAAGGTTGATTATCCTTTAGATAAAAAGTCTGTGATGCAATACTTAAAACAACTGTTGCTTTACTAAAGGTTGTAAATCATGTATAAAAGAACATAATAGTCAATACGACAAAAAGCAAAAAAAAGTTTTAAATATACTTACATGTTCAATATTAACATTGTTCACTTCAATAATTTTATCTTGTTCTCTTAGTCCTGTTCACAAGCAAATTTAATATTTTTATTATCGCGGCTACTCTGCAATCAAAGACGTCCGTTTGTGTAACTAAAAAATATGAAATTTACTTCACTAATATGAAATACAGGCGTAAATAAATATAATAGCATATTCACCCTTAACATAGCTAGCCTAAAACCATCTCAGTACATATGTGAAGCTTCCCCAAAATGGAGAGCCAAATCGGTTCAGTAGTTATTGTAATATTGAGCTTTAAGCAAAAAACACATTAGTAATTTTTACACTAGCATAAAAGACTTTAAATTCTTCTATATTACATTTCAAAATTGATATATAATACATACAATATTTACTTGATATATGTGAATTTTAGTAATTTAAATGATGTAACATTTTTCTTTCTTTCAAAAAAGTTTTTAATTATGCCATACTTGCCATTAATTAAATACAACGAGGAAAATAAATGTTAAGAACTAAAAAAAACATATATCTTAAATTTGGACTTATTATTTTTGGATTATTATAGTTATATAGTTAGTCATTACGTGTTTGCGTTCATAGAAAAAGGCTTGATTTCTAAAGACATTTCTTTGGAAAAAGTGTTAGGTTTTGGAGAAGCTCCTTATTCTTAATGAGCAAGTTTTAGGCCATTGCCCCAATGATAAGTCATAAATGATTTGATTTAAAGAATTGTTCAAAAATAGGTATATACAAATATGTAGGAACATATCCGAAAAAAAATCTTAATAAATAGATATTCCTACCTATCTTGCGATCATCTTATTATAGAAAAACTACGCTACTAGAAAAGGCACTAAATTTTTAAACTAATTAGCAAAAATACCATGCATTCAATCATATTTTTTCCTTTATGTAAAAATCCTGAAAAAACTTTCTGTACTTACAAAAGATTTATCGACACTTACAGTTATTTGGAGAAATAAATTAACAATAGGTGTTCCTATAGTACAGTTGAAAAATATTAACATGTGCATAATATACTGCACTGCAGACAACCAACACCTTTGTAAAGATAAAGAGGTCCCTAATGGCAAAAAGTCTAGGCTGACATAGTATCAACATAACGTAGTCTAATGGAATAATAAATGTTCTAATATATAGAGTAGCAAGTTTTTTTGTCTGTAGCTCTCAGAGTAGCATTACAATGGCCTGCAATGGTTTTAGGCTATGCTATTCTTCAGATTTTAGTCTTGGGATTGCCTTTAGCCACTCTCTTCCCTTCCAATACAGAGTCCTAGATGCTAGGGGCGGCGTAAAACTTTAGTAACCAAAGATACTTGAAAACTACTTAGTTAGAGATAATCAAACCCGACACCTCCCTACCCCATAAACTTTTTATGTGCGTAAATATTTTGCTAAAATATTTAATTGTTTTGTTTTATTTGAACTACAAACAAGGTTATTATATTTTTTCACATAGAATTTAAAATTTTTTGGAAAAATTACTTTTTGAACCTTGTCATTTAGTAATTTAATTATAACAATTTTTACAAAATTAAACAATTTGTTACAATGATTAGGTTTTCTTTTTTATTTTGTAGCGGAGCTACACCACAATTTACTACTATAAAAGTCGACAAGGTTTATCTGTCTGTTTGTTATGTTTTAAGAACAGATTTTTTCTATTTGATTTTCCTTTCACAATCCTATCTTTTAAAATTTTGATGAGGGCATAATATAAGGTTTTCAAAGTTTCAGGTGGGTTATCAGTATCACCCTTTACGACAAACCTTGGACGTCTGTGGATCTATTCTATATTTTGGCATTATGGTTTGAAAGTAACTGAAAAACTTTATATGCCTTCTACATTTCAACTACTTTCAAAATTAAGATTAAAACAAAAGTACTTTTCAAATAACTTACATTACGAAAGTAACAGTTTTTATTATATAGTTGGAATATCCTAGTCCTTGTTCTTTTTTATATTACTTTTTTATTTGCAGATTTTTCTTTCTTAAAATAAAAAATTACCAACACGTGAAGATGAAAAAAAAATCTACCAATTTAAAAAAAAAATGAAATTTAATTTATTCTGAAATTACATAATGAAAGAATCTAAAGAAATTGAATTCAAGACAGGGATTAAATAAAGATTAAACTATCATATCTCATAATCTATGAATATCAGGGAGGGGAGGAAAAATGGAAGATTTATAAATCTTAACCCCCAAAAAATATGTTCGAATAATTCGAGATTTTATCTTATTAGAGTTTTAAAAGTGTTATGGAATAGTTATAATAGCATCGTATTACAGACAGCTTTCCGCGGATAATTTCGTGTTTTTTTTATTTTAATATTCGTGAAAAATTGTTTACAATACGATGTTAAACTTGATTTTCCAGTACGGCTGAGAACCGGTTCTGATCCAACGGATATTCATCGGTTTTGAAGCCTTACTGGAAAAAAATGTTCACCAATTTTTAGACCAACAGTATGATTCTTTTATTGGTCGTTTTAAATCATAATTTAGGGGAAGATTAATTTATCGTTCATTGTCAAATCTCTACATCCCTGTAATCTATACATATATGTATATCATTACAAGTATTTGTAAAATTGATATGAAAAGAATAAAAAGACAAGCACCATTCTGTCCATAACTTGCTTGCGCAGCAATAGCAAGCTTTTCAGTTTGTAAGAACAGTCAACTGTAATAAAAATACAAACCGTCTCTAATGAGAGCTTGTTTTTGATTCTTGGTGTTTTCTTTTGTTAGTTTATTGTGACTTTTTTTTAAAGAAGATATATGATAAATCATATGAGTGGCTGTGATATTCAAAATATCAAAGAATCTATTCTTTGGAGCTATTGAAAGTTTTTTTTAACAGGTAGGGAGGGGACATTATTACACTGGTCCCCAAAGTTTAAAAATAGCTGTCTCTTATTTGATAACTAAACAGCTTTGGGGACTTATATTAAATTTTAATTAAATTTTAGTGTCATATCAACCAATAATTGTAATTGCAGAAGAGGTAATTTGTGTATCATCATTGAGGATGTATTGTACATCAATATATCGGCCATTGTCTTCTCACTTTAGATCACTAGTTTTTAAATATATCTCTAAAATTGCACACCATTCAAACAACGTGCTAAAAAATTCGCGTTAAATTTGCTAGTTTCCTGCATCTTCAGCTGGTGAGTTACTGTCGACCATTCCAATGTATTGTATGCCTAAAACAAATAAATAAATATTTAGATATTGTTTTATAGGGAGATGGAGGTGGGGAAAGGGCCATAACTAAATTTATTTTTTTTATAACATCAACTGACTGACAGTCGGACGAACGGACAAAGTTAATAAGTAGCTCTGATATTAAAAGGAAAATATTTTCAAACTAAATCCGACCTAAAGCAAGGAAGAAAGTATTTTTTAAATTGCCATATCTAAATCTTTATTGTTTAGATAAAAATTTGTACTTTTTCTATAGGGTGATAACCAATTTATTTTTTATCTCCATGTACTTTTAAAAATAAGAAAGAAAAGGAAATGAGAAAAAGTATAGGTTTACTAAAAGGATAACAATATTTGTAATTTTTTTAGATGCTATTCCATATCCATATTAGTTAGTAACCTTTCTTCCCCAAATAAAGTGAAAATGCCCAAAAATATTGAGATGGTGAAAAGAACTAAAAATGCCAAAATTTAAAGTATCCCACTGGGTGCTATTAGAGTTAACAGAGAACAAATATAAATATAGTAGTCTTGTAGTGATTTCAAAAAAAATCAGTCAAATCAATTCGTAAATCACAAAGATAATATTATGTAAGCCATAACTAACTTTTGTCAATATATTGCATATTCGATTAAAAAAGGATTTACATAATACTTTTTGGCAAAATGCTTTCATGGAAAAGGTATGTAGAGGGTCTAAACTATTAAGTCTATAGGCAAATGGCTCTCTTTTCTGACTTTCTCTCTGTTATGTGACTTTAACTAAGAGTTAGTTGTTTGATATTTTGGTGTTTATGAGAAAAAGAAAGAATCACAGATTGTCATGTTTAAAACAAAAAAATATTTTTAATTAAATAAATATTACAATAATTGTCCATAATACATAATGTCAGACATTTTCTATTTTTAAAAACCTGCTAGCTTATTATTGTTGCGCCGCCTAAAAACAAAATTATCCTTGTTCCTTTTACTCTTGTTACTTATATTCCAGTTCCAGCTTTGAAACCGATTAATATCCGGTGGATTACACCCGGTTCCCAGCTATACTAAAATTATGTATAACATCGAACTACAGAAAAATTTTCTCAAATATTTTTAAAAATCAGAAAACCAATACCAGTTTTGTTAGCCTAGGACTTCGGCCCCTTACGGTAACAAAACTGGTTTTAATCTTATAATTTTTCATTTTTCATTACGCGGAAAGCTGTCTATAATACGATGAGAAAGAAAACTATTACCTGGTTTATTTTTCTCGGCATGAAGATTGAAACCATATCCCTGAAAGTCAGGCCTCTTCACGAGGTGACACATTCTTGGGCGCAGAGGACTGTCAAGTAATTCATCTACGGTCATAGCCATTCCGTCCACTGTCATTATTTATATATATTTCTGAAATTTTAAAAGCACATTAATAGAAGGATAAATAAACCATTAAATTTAGGGATCTAAATATATAAGACAATGGCCGATAAATTGATGTACATCCCAAATGATGATACACAAAATAACCCTTTCTGTGGATTAAAAATAGTGGTAGATTTGGACACTCAACTTAATAAACCAACAAATCAAAATACAACAAAGTCCCAAAGTTGTTAGGGCAACGAAAAGTGACTAGTGTAAACAGCCCAAAGTCCCCTCCATTAAATGTGAATTCAATTACTAATTCAATATAGAAAGGGGGGAGACGGATGTGCCACTTTTTGAAACCAAAACTAAAAGTCAACAAAGGAACTCAACTAAAAAAAGAGTTACAGGTCTGAGATTTTGCATGGCAGTTGCTTTATAGAGGTACAATATGGAACTGTGAAGAAACGGCGGCGCAACCGCCGAAAACCGCCGTTTCCCGCCGATTTTTTTTTTGCAATTTCTCGGCGGTTTTCGGCGGATGCGCCGCCGTTTCTTCACTGTTCCATATTGTAACCCTATAAAGCAACGCAACTGCCATGCAAAATCTCAGACCTGTAACTCTTTTTTTAGTTGAGTTCCTTTGACTTTTAGTTTTAGTTTCAAAAAGTGGCACATCCGCCTCCCCCCTTATGAGGGGGAAAAACAGCTTTCTCTGTATAAAGACTGTAAAGCTGAATTCTAAAATTTTAAACTCAATTCTTGGTCAAAAAGCCGCCATCCAGCTGTATCTGCAAGTGCATATGATTTTTTACAATTCCCAGCCAACCGTTTGCTTGCAAAATCTACAGTCAGCTGCCAAAAAAGTGCGTCTATGAAGCTTTTAAATAAATGGCATTTAAAAAAACCAATGAGCATAAATAACTTTCTTAATTGGCTGCAATAAAACTCGCTATCAAAGTATCATTGTTTTTAAAGTATTAAATATTTTCATATCATTGCATTAAACAAAAGAGTTTCTTCAATACAATGTATTTTTTAGGCAAATTAAAATTTCACAAAATGATAATCTAAAGATAATCAAATTATTTAAGTTGTCTAGTAACGCACAATAACAAGCCAAAAAGTATAACTATAAAAAAAAAACTTGGAATGGATTGCGCAACTAAAATCTATAGACGAGTAAGCACCCAATAGCTCAAAATATTGTGATTTATAGGACTTATTAACATTAAAATATGCTAGAGCCATACATATACATATGTTAAAGCAAATGGTCAATTAGGCAAGCGCCGTGAAAAAAACCAGGTAACATTAAATTACATGCGGTTTTGTAAAAACTTTGATGAAAACAAGATGATAATTAGAAACTGGGTGGGGTCTTCCATTGTAAAATTATTATTTTACAAGCAAAAACAAGAACAGATACGAAGCGATTATAAAGATTTCAGGTCAGGTAATGTTTGGGTGATTTCCATCTATGTGACTATTGAGCTTGAATCCCCCCCCCCTCATTTCAAACATAATTGAAAATAATGAGGGGATTAGTTCTTTACCTAGGGAGCTCCAAACCTACGGGACAATCCAATATCTAATAAAACCTAATCTAACCTGAAATAAAGTAACAAAAAACAAACGAAAAACTATCAATCATTTTTCCATTTATTTAAAAATTTAGTTTGAATAAGACCCTTTTGGTAATTCCAGTACCGAGCCTCATTCTGTTGAATAACACTAACTCTCTACAAGAAAAACATTTATTTGGAAGAAATGTATTTTCTAAAAGTGTAATTTATCACAAATCCTAATTTATCTATTTCTACCTTTAATTTCTAATACTTATTTTAACCGAATTAAGAAAATCAGGCTTGAAAGGTCTTTAATAATTTAGATATGATAATTATTATGAAATCTTAAGCTATTAAATATCTAAAAAGCTGTATTCAAAATGCAAAATATTATTATTTAAAAACTTTTTTCATATAAATATATTAAAAGTTAGTAATGTCTGAATGAAACTAATATCTTTATTTGACTAAAGGATAAATTGAAGGTTAAATGATTTTCTCCATTACCATAATTATGTTTATGACTGCAGTGCTTCAATTTAATACAATTGCAACTTAGCTGCGCTACTTAAATGCAGTCGACTGTAATCAGTTTAACGTAAAACATATGTTTTATTGATTGATGCAACTCCAAGTTTTTATATTTTTTTTTCTAGAGACCAGCTACTCTTCAGATTATTATGCTTTATTATGTTGAAGTCCATCTGTCTGTAATTGTTTTGCTATGAAAAACATTAGCTTTGATGTCCTAGTTTAATATTTAAAACCCGGGAGGGAAGGCACATTGGACTGGAAATTTTTATGACCAAAAAGTTTTATTATTCGTTAGCCCAAAAAACTTTGTGAACAATGTACAATCCACCGTCCATTGTTTTATCCCTTAAGATCCCTGCATGAAAAAAAAAACAAAAAAAGACATTTTATATGGCTAAAATAATGTATATAATTGTTCTTGTCCTTTTTTATTTACGTTTTTTCCTATCACAAATTGTCATATTTTGTATCTACACCCACACTTATAATAATACTTTTACTTACACAAAACATTTAGGTATGTTGTAAAAATTGAAAAAACCGACAAAATTTTTTTTTTATAGAAGTAATAATAGCCTTAAACCCTTAAAAGACTTGAATCTAAAAATGAAATTGCCTAAAACCAACCCGGGACCTATGTGAAGGTTCTCTAAAATGGAGAACCCAATTGGTTCAGTGGTTAGTGTGGTATTAAGCTACAAACAAAATAACGTACTACTTCATATAAACAAAAATTGTTTCTGTCTCTAAAAAGGTACACTTTAAAAATGACTTGTTTAAACAAATAAACACCCTAAAAATATTTTGATTGTAACTGGAATTTATCTTGTTTTATCTCCATAAAAGCGTTTGAGGTTAATATCTGTAAAAATTACAATGCATTTATTATGTTTATGTAACACCAAAAATCATTGTATGTGTATGCATTCAATTTAAATCATGTTAAATTTGTGTAAAAATAATAATTCCATAATTAAGATATAAAAGAAAAGTTTTAACCCACTATTAAAGTTTACTAACAAGCATTATACCTTAAACTATGATCTTCTTAAATTTAATATTCAAAATTGATGTAATTTATAGAGTGCTTCTCATCAACAGTTTATTTACAAGTCATCATGAAATAATCCCGTCTATTAAAATAATTAGTGAAAAAGTTTGGACAAATCTACAACCCAATCTAAATCAGATACCAAAAGTTTAAAAACTATTAAGGGAAATCCACAATTTGTAATCTTATAACATGTAACACAAAGTTGTGATATGATGCTGAAGAAAAAATAAAGACATACTAAAATACGCACAATAATGCCTCATCTTCAGGGAGAAAATGGACAATGACAATTGGATTAATTCACCCACCGCATATTTAAAGCCAATTAAAGACAGATTTTACACATTTGGGAGAAAGTACAATGGCATTTAAATTGATTGACCCTTCAAAAATTTGATTTACACATTTGATAAGGGGACAGAAAGAGTATTACAAAGTCAATTGTCATATCTCTAAATCCCTGAATTAACAAATAAGTATAATGTCTTATTCTGTAACTAGACATTTTACTAAATCGTGATAAGTAAGAGTGTTAGTGTAAGCCCTGGTAGGGATAGGTAAGTTGGGTAAAAATTTCACTCTAAGGGAATATCTGATTTTAGGAGGGTGAAATAAAAATATACTAGCATATTCGCCACTAGCCTTTAGGGGCTTTGCCCCAAGAGAAAATTGAAAAAAAAATAAGTACTACTGGTGCTTGGTCTAATGTGTTCCCAAGAAAATTATTTTTTTTTTTTTGGGGGGGGGGGGAATTTTCATTTTTGGGGGGTTGGGGGTGTCCAACCCCCCAAGAAAATAGTTAAAAACCACCACAGGACCAATAGGTATATACCCTAAAGAGTAGAATCCGATCGGTTCAGTGGTTTCCGAGATCTTAAGGGATGGACGGACGGACGGACGGACGGACGGACGGACAGACAGACAGACAGACAGACGGACAGACAGACAGACATCATTATACTTTGTATTTTTTCACATTATATCACCTCTTATCCCTGAAATTTTAAATATATTTATACCAAATATGTGTTATTTACATATAGTTTTACCTATAATAAAAGGTATACCTAAATTATTAGGTCATAATTGTGTCCTATTTTACTTTTTACTTTATTCCTGTATGAAGAAACAGAACGATAAGTAAATTATAATGTATATACACTGAAAATGTTTAAAAAAACTTTTTTTTTACAAGGACACTGAACTTATGTCTATTGACAGACGTGCAAACGGACGGGATACAATAGTTATATGTTAAGCTAATAGTTGTAAAGACGAATTTAGTATAGAATATTTCACTTGTTTTAAAAATTTAATATGATTTTAACATTATTTAATTTTCTTTAAAAATACCTTTTTAGAGTGCTAAAAATACAGACTTTTATTTATATGTACTTTAAAATTATAGTTTACTTAACCCGTCTACGCATCAGTCTTTGAATACAGGGATAAGAATATGAAGTATATACACTGAAAATGTTTAAATAAACTCATTTTTGGCAAGGACACTGCACTTATGTCTATTGACAGACGTGCGTACGGACGGGATATCATAGTTATATACTAAGCTAATAGTTGTAAAGACGGATTTAGTATAGAATATTTCACTTGTTCTAAAAATTTAATATGATTTTAACATTATTTAATTTTCTTTAAAATACTTTTTTAGAGTGCTAAAAATACAGACTTTTATTTATATGTACTTTAAAATTATAGTTTACTTAACCCGTCTACGCATTAGTCTATTTATATCTTTTGATACAAGGATATGAAAACGGACAATTAATTGATAATTTTTACAATTTTGATGCTTTGATTTATACCTTTGGTAACTTGCAAATAATATTTGGAAGAAAAAAAGGGTTTCATAACAAATGTCTTCTCTCCCTATATAAGTTTTACCAGATAATAAATAAAAAATAAAGCTCTTTTTATTATTTTAGCTTTAATTATAAAATAAAATATAAAAAACAAGGACTCTTTTATAAATGAAGATATACCAGTGTCCTCTCCCTATATGATTTTTAACAGATAAGAAATTAAAAATAAAGCTCTTTGTTATCATTCTAGCTTTATTATTATAAAAACTTAAAAATAAGGACTCTTAAATACAGAATTAGCGCAGAATAAATTTAAGTGTACATCGTTTCATTTTGTTTTGGGAGGTATTGTCAGTAAATTGATGAACACATACACGTCCAAGGCCGGGGCTAAAGGGGTGCTTACCCTTCTCAAACTTTCAAACCCCACATTTTATCCCACTCAAAATTTCAAGAAATACATTAGATTATCCCCATCAAACCTTTGAAACCCCTAACATATCCCACTCAAGATTAAAAAAAACTTGGACGTCCCTAGATGAGCAAGATCTTGCTTTTTTAATCTCATCTATTTTGACTTTAAAAATTAAAAAAAAAATAATGAATAAGTTACAGCATTTTGATCTGTCTCACATAATAGAGTTTGTACAGACACTTTACAGGTGTGTTGAAGTATAGTGTAGCTATGCAGCTTAAAAATACTATAAGGGGCATTGTTTAAGCATATTAAAATAATTTCTTCAAGCAAAAAAATAACATGAAGAAAATTATATGATCACAATGACAATGTTTAAAAAAACAAAATATAACAAGCCAAGTCATTATATGCTTTAATATTAACACTTATTAATGACAAAAATAAATTTTTTTCTTAGTAAGAAATATACATTAAGATTATATTTTCTCAGCAGATAATGCATTGTTCAGATATTTGTTTCTTGTAGAGTTTTGAGTTTTAAGAAAACAATTTAGTTAAATGGTTTAACCAGGGTTTAAAATGCGCTGTTTCTACAATAATACAAAACAACCAAAAACTGAAATTAAATTTTAAATGGAAAAAAAGAAATATTATGTAAAAAATATTTAGAATAATTTAGAAAATGTAATGTCAGCCTTGAATAAAATTTATGCTTTAAAACTTGAATTTAAAAACAGTATATATGAATGATACTTTAAAACAATAATATGGTGGTTTTGATCGAACACCTTTTTTATCCATTAGTTGCAAAAAATAAAAGACAATTACGTTGATGTTAGTTGGTAAATGTTGTTCTGCTGCGTATTGTTTCTTAGAAGGAGCGAAGCATCTAAACATTATAGTCTGTACGTCTTTATTTAAATTTTAAGGGTAAGTTAAAAATCTAAAAAAAAATTAGGTGATTTTTTATCTATGCTAATATCACTCCCCCCATAATAGTTATAAACCATCTCAGAACCTATGAGAAGCTTTATTGTAAAGGAGAACCAAATTAGTTTGGCGATTATCTAGATCCTTCGGTATAGACGGACACATAGGCATCCTATTATTTCTATAAAATGATATGTAGCTTAATTACAAAATCAGTGTTGTGTTATAATTAATGTTGTCATCCTTGTTAGTACATATCTTTTATGATATGGCCAATTTGTGCTTTAAAGTAACTTTAATATAAAAGGAAAAATATTTGGAATATATATTCTTATTTTACCCTGTGATAAAAGATTATTTTTTTTGTATGAAAAAAGAATGTTACTTATTTGTTGTTTTGTCTTATATAACTTTCTAAAATTCAAGTGTACAAAAAAAGAATGATATAGGTAGCGATTTAAATAAATATGCATACGTTTTTTTTAACAATTGTCTAAAGAAATGAATATCAGCTTATTTAATTCAATACGAGTCTGCATTTTTAAAAAATATGGATATGACAAATTACTAGAAAAGCTACGCTTTTGAAAATTAAAATGTGTGTATTCAGTACGTACACTCAAAAATTGCATAATAGGAAGAAATTAATTTACTAAAGACCTATTGTTGTTGAAGATGTTTTTTTTGGTTGCGTAGCATCTCTATGAGCGACTATTTCCTCTCTTATACACAGCCGCCTGACTGACTGAATGATATCTAAACTTAATGAGGTTTTAAAAATTCGTACCCTTATTCGTTTGCTAATTCTAGCCCCTGCGGGGGCTCTAACTCTGCGGGGCAATCACCTAATCTAACCAAACAAAAAATAACCTATCAAAAGCTATTGTGAAAATACGTTGGAACGCTCCTGAAGAGGCGATGCACGAAAGGGACATTACCCAAAAACTTTTAAGTTATAGAAACTTTTCAACTGATGATCAACAGAATAGGTGATTTTGTTTATCATAATTTAGGATGTAATCAATCATCCATAGTCTTATCCCTTAAGATCCCAAAATGATTTTTATCTACGAATCTCTGGGCGTTTGCGGCCTTCTTTGGCTTATACAAATGTATAAAGCATGTTTTATTAGTGTAAATTACAATTCATATTTTACATTTGTTTTACTACTTATTCTCACATGAATCGTAACAACTATTTTAAAGAACTAATAAAAAAACAATTTTTCTTGGTAATAATAATACATCAAGATTTTAAATGTAAATTTTCAGGGAGTAAGGGAGTGGACAACAGATAGAATATTCAATTTTTAGGAGTCTCAGACTCTGGGTACTGACTGACTTTGAGTACCAGCGCATCATTGCCGCTAACTCGCTGAATTAGTTTTGAATATATGTAGAAGACAAGTATCAATAAACTTAATTTCTAGCAGACAGAAAAAAATTTTATGCAATGGCTGGTTTTAACAATTTTTTTTCTCTTTTAAATCTGGATTTCATGGCCATTCAGCGAAAACTCTTAAATTGAATTAATTGCCCATTGTCCCCTCCCTTACTCCCTGGTAAATTCTACTTATCGTTTTAATATACAAAAGCAAAGCTTTAGATATTGAATAATTAAGAAACAAGGATGACAACATCCATAAAAGCGAAGCACTGAAACGGTAGGACAAACGGACATTAACACTTGTATAGTATCTGAACTGAAAAATCGGAACATAAATGTATAAATGTCGAATCAAAATTGTAGGTAAATTTGTTGAAAAACTGCTTAAAAACAGGATAATGTTTATGGACATACTTACATTTTTTTACTTGATTATAGAGTTGCTTCGCTTATAATATTGTTCCTTGTTGTCCCAGGAATCAATATACCAAAAATCAGATCAAACGGATAATTAAAACACTTGAAAATTTGTTGTTAAAAAAGTACAAAAATCAACATGTTTAAAATGGACGTACGGACATTGTGGTAATGATTATAGAGTTGCTACGCTTTCTAAATCGTACCCAACTACTACAGGAATCATCATGCAAAGTTTGAAATCGATAGGACAATTCTAACATGCCTAAATTAACGAATAAAAGCTATCTATCTCGGACGGACGGACGGACGGACGGACGGACGGACGTACGGACGGACGGACGGACCGACCATAATTATAGAAAAGCTTCGCTTTTAAAAACCATCATTTATGAAAAAGAAAAGCACCAAAAATTAATAAGTGAAGTACCAATTTGGATTGTTATTTTTATTGATAAAAATACACTTACGTCTGACAAAAAATACTCATTTTTGAACAAGGATGACAATATTCTAGAACATTATGTAGTTTTAGTCGATTGTGTAGTTGGTACCAAGAAAGGGCCATAACCAGTATCTTGTAATATTTGTAATATTTTTACGGGAGGTACCACGAGAAATCTCCAATAGAGTTGTCAGAATGCTCTATATTAAGAAAAGCATTGCTTCTTTTTAAAAAAGGAATTATAATAATAATTGAGACAATTTATTTAATTAGAAATAAAATTTATAACACATTGTTTACTTGTAAATCAATTTAATTTAATATTGTAGCTTTTTAACCATTTGGTGATAACAAGATTATTTCAAGGACAATTATGTACATATGAAGCGTAGTATTAGAGTGGCAGAAATCAAAAGGGATAAATTGATTGACATAACCAGTAATGATACACAAATTTACCCCTTCTATAGATTACAATTAAGGGTTGAAACGTTTGGATACTCAGCTTAATGAACCAACCAATACAAATCTAATTAAAGTCCCTAAAGTTGTTAAGACAAACAAAAAGAATGTGTTATTTTAAAACAGCCCATTGTCCCCTTCCTTTTTGTAGTATTGATTAATATAAAACAAGGATGACAACATCCATAAAAGCGAAGCACTGAAACGGTAGGACAAACGGACATTAACACTTGTATAGTTTCTGAACTGAAAAATCGGAACATAAATGTATAAATGTCGAATCAAAATTGTAGGTAAATTTGTTGATAAACTGCTTAAAAACAGGATAATGTTTATGGACATACTTACATTTTTGGACTTGATTATAGAGTTGCTTCGCTTATAATATTGTTGTTTGTTGTCCCAGGAATCAATATACCAAAAATCAGATCAAACGGATAATTAAAACACTTGAAAATTTATTGTTAAAAAAGTAGAAAAATCAACATGTTTAAAATGGACGTACGGACATTCTGGTAATGATTATAGAGTTGCTACGCTTTCTAAATCGTACCCAACTACTACAGGAATCATCTTGCAAAGTTTGAAATCGATAGGACAATTCTAACATGCCTAAATTAACGAATAAAAGCTATCTATCTCGGACGGACGGACGGACGGACGGACGGACGGACCGAACCTAATTATAGAAAAGCTTCGCTTTTAAAAGCTTAGCTTTTAAAAATAAACATTGTATCATTTAATAATTCAAGAAAAAGATATACAATTAATCATACAATATGGCATTTTCGTTACCCAACAAACTTTTCTAGTAAAATAGTTATAGTTAATCTAATAAGTTTAAATATCATTAAAAGGTCAAAACGTTCATACTTTTCAAATATTTTTTTTCGTTTTCAAAATTATAAAACAACTTACATAACGTCCTGCATAAAATTGCAAAGTATTGGGTAGATTGACTGACAGACCTTCCAAAAAATAATGTGATTTGAAAAATTACTGATTCGATTTTGAGCCTTTGAAAAGATGTTTTTTTTCACATCGTGCTTGGTATTGACGAAATAATAAAGAAAAGAAACTTTTATTAAGATGCTATGCATTTAAAATACCGGCAAACAAAATTATTTTAGTATTAACCAAGCTTATCCTCCCCTCATGGTAATTTGATCACAAATAAGTTGATTAAACTAGAGTTACTCTCGACTCGACATAAAAAAATGTATTGAAAAAAAGGTTATTTTTGTTTATTCAAGAAGCATGCTATTATTGAAATCAATAGAGAAAGTAATCTATAACAGTTATGTTTATTAGATGAAACATAACGTATTATTTTGTCTAGAATCCTAAATTCAGAATAACCATAATTTTGAAAATTCTTTCTTTGGTAGCTTATTAATCATTGGTCTGTTATTGATTGTCTAATATTTGGTGGGAAACAACGTGGGGGTCATTATTTGGAGAGAGAGAGAGAGAGGAATATTGCAAATTGATAAGGAATCAAAATAAAATTATTTGGATGTTGCACAAGATTTTTTTGTACTCTAACAAAGTGATATTCGCAGCTGGATAAATTAGCGTTACCCCCAAATACATCCCCTTTACACCATCCAGTCCCCTTCTACTGGATGAACGAAATGGCCATATTAGCAACCTAAATTCATGAAAAATTTTTCCCTGTCAATATATCCAGGTATTCTATAGCCATTATAAGAGGCAACGTTGCGGGTTTTTGCATAGTAGTGTAGTATATTAGATTACATTATATATAGATGCATATATACATGAAAATATCTGTAGTAGCGCAGCTACTATATAATATTAAATGTCTCTCCAACCATTCTGTTTGTCCGTAACGACGGCATGCAGAAAGCTACGTTTTAAAATTTTCAATGGATTTTCTTGTTAACAATAATTCAGCAAACTTAACAATATCAAAAAAGACTTTGGATGAAAATCATTGTATATTTTGTACTACTTCTAATTTTAAAAATATTAGTATTTCAATCTTTATAATTAGATCTAATAAGTTTGATAATAATTGTTCTCTAGTTACATATTTTATACATTGTTTAACTTTACTCTTCATGTTTTAGATTTTTAATCTCAGTTACGCTTCCTCATTATTAAAGTCTAAATATAAGACGTTATAGAAGCTTCTTCTAAAGCATTTTGGCCCTAATAGGCTGGTAGCTTCGAAAACAATTAATATCCGCCTGATTAGAGCCCTTTCTAAACCATGCTAAAAAAATTAAGTATCATAGACAAATTTTCTACGAATAATAAAATAAAATTATAAGCTTTATACAAGTTTGGTTCATTTTACTATCCGCTGAAAGCTGTTTATAAATGAAGTGAAAAATAGGTATTCCGTTTTCAATTCAACCTCCCCACAAATAGCTAAATAAATCCATTTTTTTACTTCTTTAAAATACTGAGTCCTTGTTTTTAAATTATTGTAATTGCTTTCCATAGTCTAAACAGTTGTTAGTTATTAAACATGTTCTTTTTTATAATATAAAACATAAACTTTTTTGTTAGAATTTATCAAGTCCAATACAAAGCTTCCTAATAGGTTCTTTTTGGTATTAAAGATATATCAAAACTCACAAAAACACACTTAATGTTATTTGAATACGAATAATAAAGTATTACAAAAAGAATCTTTGCAAAAAAAGTTTCCTAAAAATGACTACGCTGTTTATTCGGAATTCTATGAAACAGATTTAACAAGGATGACAACATCTTCATAAGCGAAGCTCTTAAATCAGACGCTAGGTCGAATAAACATCAACACTTGTAGAGTGTCAGAATACTAATTTATAAGTATAAACAAATTTCGGGTAATTTGCTCAAATACAAGATACTGTTTAATGAAATACTTGAATTTTACGAGTTGTTTATATAGATTCTTCGCTTATCATTCTGTACCTTGTTGTCCTAGGAATTATTATCACAAAAATATTATGAATATGATAATTACATCATACATAAATAGTGGGGCAAAATAGTGAGGCAAAATTATCCCCTCTAAATTTTTGCGAGCCTAATTTTTGTGAAGCAAAGAATTTTTAGTGAGGCAAAAGTTTTAAAGAAACCACCTCTGATTGTAGAAAAGCTTTGCTTTAAAAAGTTTGTGTAACCGAAAGTAAAGTGTAAGCTGTTGTTACGCTTTTCAATTTCTAGTCATCTGAAAGCATTTCGGTTTCAGAGGGATTTTACAAAATAACAAATAATTATATAATAAAAAGCTCTGGTTGTGAATGTAATTAATTAAGCCCAGGCTTTCGGCCCTTGGGACTAACAAAACTGTTTGTAATCATGTAATTTTTCATATCAATATCCGCGGGAAGCTGTCTATAGTACAATACGATGAATAACTATTTTCGACTTTATCTGGTGCTTTCCGTCAAAGTGACCTTCGAGTATATAAACCAACCCATTCTTAACAAGTAAAATTAAGGGGTGGGAGTTTTTTTACACCTAACCCCTAAAAGGAACACAAGAAAGGATATAGATTAAAAAGAAAACTATACCTATTTAAAATTTTAAATGATTTTAGTTGTATCATTTGAACTTAGAATTATTTTATCTAGTCATGACCAAACAATTTCAATTGTAAAATATCTGCATTCTATTTTGCATCAACAGATCTGTGTTGCAGGGATCTAAAGGGATAAGACAATGGCTGATAGGTTTATATACATCCTCAATGTCAAATGATGATAAACAAAATTTCCCCTTCTGTAGATTAAAATTAGTAGTTGAAACGTTTGGACACTGAACTTAATGAACCAACCTATCAAAATTCATTATAAGTCTCTAAAATTGTTAAGCTAACGAATAAGAAAAAATAAAACTTTGGGTAGTAATGTAATAAACAGCCCAATGTCCCTGTGATGTGTATTCTCTGATGAATATTTTTTTAGCATTTTTCAAGGTTAATTTCACTATTAATTTTACACAAAAAAAAGAAAAATGTTGTTGACAATTAAGGGCCCGACTAATTTAAATGTTGGCTGCGGCTGAAAACAAATGGTGACTAAGGACAGGGAAAACAGCTGGCAAAAAAGATTTTGGAAAATGTAGCTACAGTACCCTAAGTTGTTTTAAATCGGGCCGTTGTGTTTGAAGCTGAGGGTGGCAGGGAGAGGAGAGGAGAGGACATTGCTTTTTAGACTAGTCCCCAAAGTTTTATAAGTTTATTTGTTGGCTTAAGAACATTGGGACATTTTATTAAATTTTGACTGGTTGATTCATTAAGTTTTGAGAGTGTTCAAACGTTTTATCAACTTATCATCTATAATACAAAGTAGCTTGATGTCTTTCCGTCTGTCTGTCCGTCCGTCCCTTAAGATATCGGAACCCACTGAACCGGTCGGATTCTACTCTTCAGGGTATTTACCTACTGGTCCTGTGGTGGTTTTAAGCTATTTTCTTGGAGGGTGGGACACCCCAACCCCCCCTCCCAAAAAAAATGAAAATTCCCCCCCCCCTTAAATAAAAAATTTTCTGGGGAAACTACTAAAATTGGCAGCACCAGAAATATTTTTTTTAATTACCTCCTGGGGCAACGCCCCTAGAGGCCAGGTGCAAAGCCGCTAGTATTATAAAAAGGAATTTTGTGTAATGTACATCCATTTATCGGCAATTGTCTTATCCCTGTAGATCCCTATGAATTACGACTGGGATAAGGCTGCATATTAGTAAAGTTAAATAACTAATAAATGATAGAAATGAATCATTATTGTAAGTAATTTGAAACCAAATTGATTAAAATTGTAATTGCAAATTTATGCTTGCTCTTAAATTAAAACATTAAAATGCGTAACAATTTGTAGGTCAAATAAATCTGATCTTTTTCAAGGAAAAATTCAAAATAAGAAATCTTATACAAAAAACGTTACTTAAGTTAATTTTGATTTGATCAATGGAGTGAATTGGGGATCTATTGCACGCCCTTGATGCCATTCCACAGAGGAAACCTTTTAACATATAATAACAGCCTTTGAAAGATTAAAGTTTATTATATGATAATGATAATTCTGTATGACACAGGCACAGCAGATTGTAATAACATACGGTGCGCACTATTAACCTTGTCTTAAGGAATGGATGTAATATACGTGGATATTTTGACAGGGAAAAAATTGTCGGTAGCAATTTCTCCTTGCATTTATTAGTCGGGCCGTTTATCCAGTAAAATTTGAGGTGATGTGTTAAGGGGGTGGAGATCGTTATTTTAGACCGCTACAGTGAAGAGTTCACTTTATTATAGAACATAAAAATCTGGCGTAAGATCCATGAAATGATAAATCTATTTCTTAATGAGTATTAATACGGATAATGAAAATATTAAATGTATCCTAGTAGCTTACAATTTAGTGTCCCTACATTCAAACATAATAAACAAGAACAATTATGTTAATGATATGCACAACATAAAAGGTAAGAAAAATCTTAATCTTATTGAATAAAGTAATAAAGTGCTTTTTTTGTCTAAAGCATAAAATTTCAATAACTAACAGATTAAGTTCTCCATCTTTGAGAAGCTTCACATAAGATGGTTTTCGACTATTTTCTATCATCCCCTACCCTTTTCAATACAGAACCCCTAGATAGTAGGGGTGCAGCCGCTAGTATAAAGGGGGGAGGCGGATGTGCCACTTTTTGAAACCAAAAGTAAAACGTGCATGATCTCAGTCCATAAAAGAGTTACAGCTCTAAAATTCTGCACAGCAGTTGCTTTTGATTTGAATAATATGGAACTGTGAAGAAACGGCGGCGAAACCGCCGCTCCCGCCGTCTCCCGCCGAATTCTTTTGCCTTTTCTCGTCATAATAGACAATTAAAATAAATTCGGCGAAAAAAGGCAAAAAAAAAATTCGGCGGTTTGCGGCGGGAGCGGCGGGTCCGCTTCCGTTTCTTCACAGTTCCATATTGTTCTCCAAAAAAGCAACTGCTGTGCCGAATTTTAGAGTTATAACTCTTTTATGGGCTGAGATCATGCATGTTTACTTTTGGTTTCAAAAAGTGGCACATTCGCCTCCTCCCTTTAAAGACATCCTTTTTAAAAATCAGTTTAATATCTAAGATAAATAAATCAGAAAAAATAAATTGCTGTAATTTGTTTTCAAAATAGATAAATACATTGTTTAAAATGAAAGTGAGGCTATTCTAATTTTAGAGTGTTCTTCCGTCAATACGACAGGAAGGATAGCTTGAATCATGAATATTGAAAGCATAGCACGCATTAATTAGAAATGTTGACTTTTCGTCATAATAGAATAAGTTAAACAATTTAACATTATAATTGTATTTTCTGGCAGGAATCTAAAGGGATAGGACAATGGCCGATTAATTAATTTGCACCTCCAATGATGATAGACAAAATTAAACCTTCTGTAGATTACAATTAGTGGTTGGAACATTTGGACATTCACCATAATGAAATAACCAATCACAATTCAATAAAAGTCCCCAAAGTTGTTGAGCCAACGAATAAGATAACGTTATTATAAAATTTTGGGGACTAGTGTAATAAAGAGCCCAATATCTCCTCCCTCACTGGTTCTTTGTATGTATGGATATTATCATCCTTGTTTTACACCTACACCTATTCAAAAGAAATCATATTTATCTCTCAAAGTAATAAACTCCCCTGCAATGAAAAGAATCATGATGCAAGAGATAAAAGCTAATCAAAACAAGGACCACAACATCCATAAGTAGCAAGGCACAAAAATCATGGACTTTGGACCATAACTAACGGACAGACGGACGAAGTAAATTATATTCTGAATGCTCATTGGCATAGGGAATATTTACAAATAATTCAGCCGTTTAGCTTGAATAGCAGCTGAGAAAATCACATAGCGTTACGGACTTACTGACGGACTAACTGACAAAGTTAATTATAGAGTAGCTTCGCTATTAAAAATCTAATCAAAAATTGCAAAGAAGAAAGTAAGAATGAAAAGCTTAGACATCTAATTTATTTTTGTATAGAAAAACTTATAAATAAATGCATAACAATTGATGCAAAAATATTTACACGCATAATGTGTTAAGAAAAAACATTGCTTCTCTCAACGGGACTATGCAATGTATATTATGCTAGTACCCAAAGTATGAACAGGTTCTTTCAATCGTTGGCTTAAAAACTTTGGTTACTTGATTGGTTGGTTTAAATCAGCAGTGTCCAAGCTTTTCAACCAATAATTTAGTTTAATATCATTTAGAATAAACATCAATTTATCGTCTATAATCTTAAATTCCTTAAAATTCCTGCATTTTTTCAGCAATGGAAAAGAGTATTATCTTTATAATAAAGTTACAGGATGTTTGTTTGTCTGTCTGTACTTAAGGATCTCACTAACCGCTGAACCGATATAGTTCTTCTTTACAAAGTAGCTTCTCATAGGTCTTGGAAAGGTTTATCTATATGGGAGAGGGTACCACCACCTTCCCAAGAGAAATCTTAGAACCAATAAAAAATTAAAAAATAATCTTAGAACCAATAAAAAATTAAAAAATTTAAAAACATTTATATTAATTATAGCTCGACATAAATCCTTGAAATTAAATATCACCAAATTGCTTCTAGTTTAACAGGGCTGTCGTATAAAAGTTGCAAGATGCAAGCCTAACGAAGATGATTTTTGATTGTGAAATATATGTCTATGTAAAGTGTTTATACAATGTTACGATAATGAAAAGGTAGCTTTCTCGATTAAGGACGTAAAATGATTGGGTCATTAGTGTTATTCTCACCCCCCCCCCCCCTCTTAAATATTTCACTAGTCCCAAAGTTTCATAAAAGTTCCTTTTAGTTGGCTCACCAAACTTTGGTACCTTTGATTCGTTTTTGATTGGTTGGTTCATTAGGTTGAGTGCCCAAACGTTTCTACAACTAATTGTGATCTACAGAAGGAATAATTTTGAGTAACATCATTTTGGATGTACATCATTTTATCGGCCATTGTCTTATCCCTTAAATCACTAGATTTTCTATGTTCGCTGCTTTTAACAATTCATTTTTGATTGTATTATAAAAATACTTTTTGATTTTTGTTGATTCCTAATCACATTACCACGTTCAAGCTCAAACGTCTCATGGCGATATAAAGCATCAAATACAATCCAAGTATTAGAGGGTCTAATACAGATTAAGAATTTTCTTGTTATCATGATAGGATTTAAAGTAAGAACTTTGCAGTCACAGGCGCATATGACCCCCCCCCCCCCCCATCCTCCTTTAACGGGAGGCCAGCACATTTAGTTGTTGTTTAAAATCTACAGCCAAAACTAGGCATCTTAAGTGATAAGACAAATGATATAACTCGATGTAAATCACCAGTAATGATAAACATCATAACCCCATTTTTAGATTAACATTAATGTTTACAAACACTAAAGGATTGTACGACCCAATCACTATGTAATATGTAGTTTTTAAACCAATGAATGAAAGAAATATTTTTTGTTTGCTTTTTCAAATTCATCATCCATAATTAATTATGCTTAAATTTTTTTTTTGGGGGGTGGGGGGTGGGGATGAATCTCTTGGATAAAATTATCGGCTATTGTCTCTCCCTAACCTGGAGTACTCAAATTTGTTTTAAGATTAAGGTTATTTAAAAATAAATAGAAAAAAAAGAAATTCAAATTAGTATGTAGGCGAGATTTCTCAACCCACTCTTAAACTACGATTCCCAATTCGAGCAGGTAAAGTAACATAACATAAAAATTACAAGCTAGAAAATGAGAAAAGATATTGTTATACAATGATAGACAAAGACTTAGAAATCTTTCGAAATGGTTTTGAGTATTTATAAACAAATTAGTTGGGGTGTAATTACATTTGTAATTGATTTCATTATCGATAATATAATCATTAAAAGTGTAGTTTTTTACTTTTATTTAATACAATTGATTTATTTGTAAAATTTTTCAATAATATCATAATATCCACGTATATTCTACATCCATTACAGTATGTTCATTCGTTTTTTACAAAACATGTAGATTTTTGCTATTTTAACAACAATTATTAAACTAACCACTTACTTTAAATACGTAAGGTTATAAGCATAGCATCTCTATAAATCGTAAGAAAATGCAATTTTCTAACAAAAGTTTCAAAATAATATAGCTTCCCTTTACATGACATTTGTCGTGGAAGAATGCATATGCTCTTATGCAGAGGCATGCCTCATAGAAATTCTTTGGAAACTTTACCAATATATACTTTTTGTAAGTAGCGTAGTTTCTTTATAAGTTGGGTATGTTAGTACGTTATAGCAAGTAACGTTGGGGATAAGAAAATATAATATCAAATAAGCTCTCTAAGGAAAATTCAATACTATTCAAAAATTATTGATTTAAGACACAGATAATGTATAGGTACGAACAATTCAAGATTCAACTAAAGTCGCTTAATGTTGTTTTAGCCAACGAATGAGAGAACCATTGTAATTAACAATTATTCCTACTGAAAGTGTTATACCGTACAAATGAGTAAACTCTTATTGTGTTTAAAGCTGTCCATAAATTATTGACTGAACGTGCTTGATAAATAATGGCCATAAAGAGTGAACTTACGCTGTAGCAAATTTAGCTTTTCGTTTTATACCCTTGTAAGCATTACTTTGTTATTGTTTCTAATAAGTTTAAAGGAAAACCAATAAAAATTGTAAATGTTTGCATATTGTCCAGGAATAAGAAGGAATAAGACAATGGCTGATAAATTGATGTACATAGCCAACGATGCTACACAAAATTATCCCTTCTGTAGATTGCAATTTGTGGCTAAACGCCAGGACACCCTACTCAATCAAACAACTAACCAACTTTGGGGATTAGTGAAATTAACAGCCCCATGTCCCCTTCGTCCCTTAAAATTGTCATTTATTTATTTTTCTAATCATTTTGCTATTTGAAACAGAAGTAAATAGCTGTTTTAAATGAACAGAGCTGAAACTTTGATGTCCTTTTGACTTTGATTACTGTGGCCATTATAAATAAACGTATAGGGGGGGGGGGGGGGGTAAATAACTTATCTAGCAAGTGGGGACTCCAAATCACCCTCTCCGCTTCCGAAATAAGTAAAATGAAAAATTTAAGCTAATAGATTTTATAATAAAAAAACTTTTAAAGCCAACTGAGTGTATAATTAATTGTAGTTAGAAAAAAAACGTTGTATATTATACATTAAGATGTATTTACGTGAATAAAGAAGATACAGTTAAATCTCCGAACTAATTTTGTTATTAACCAGTAGCAAAACAGATATACCGTAAAGAGCGGAGACAGTTCCTGTCTAATCAATTTACAACCTTTCTTCCATAAAAAATTAACTCGATATCAGAATTTCATATTTATGACTTTTGGGTGGGGGTTTACTCATCCATAGTCCTATTCCTCAAACCCCGATTTTATGTTATGCAGTAGAGCTACTATTTTTTTGTGTGGAGAGGGGGGGGGGTTGAAAGTGATCCAATGTCGTAATTAGGGTTTAGCTCCCCAGTAGTTGTCCAACATAAACAAACAATAACAAGATTTTATTTTGTATTGTTTCAAAATGTCAATGATGTTAATTTTTCAAGTTTACTTGCTTCATAAGTTGTTGTCCTTTTAGTATAATTCTATTATACTTCGATTTTCTACCAAGCAATTTTAAAATTAATAAATATTTTGATTATAAAAGTATTTACATATTTCACTTTAATACCTTTATAATACAAACTAAAATTTCATTTGTAAAAAGATTTTTATACTTTAAAGTATCTGATGTGTTTTGATTAAATAAACTGAATAAAACTGTTTTAATGAATAAAATTGCTTTTGTTTCAAATAAT
Source organism: Acartia tonsa (assembly GCF_053477335.1). NCBI lineage: Eukaryota > Metazoa > Arthropoda > Copepoda > Calanoida > Acartiidae > Acartia > Acartia tonsa. Next base: position 30,900,548 of record NC_137262.1, on the reverse strand, counting down.
TACAGTTTTTAGTAAAAAATGAAAAATACTGTTCTTTTTGTTACACAGATGTTTATTTTCTACTCCTTATCTTTGTCTTTTATTAGCCGTAATCCTAATCAAATATACATTGGGATAAAAAAATCAGGGAAAAAGTAGCAGGAAATGCACTTAATAAGTTATTTAGATTTTTTATCTTAAAAAAATAGGAAACTAATATTTATTTATAGAGACAGCTTTCCGCGGAAATAAATGAAAATCACAAGATTAAAACCAGTTTTGTTAGCCTCGAAGGGCCGAAGTCCCAGGCTAACAAAACCATAATTGATTTAATGACTTTTATTCTAATATTCAAGGAAAATTGTCTGTAATTTTATGTTTAAATATTTTTTCAGTATGGCTGAGAACCGGGTCTAATCCAGCAGATATTAATCGGTTTCAAAGCCATACTGTGAAATTCTTTCTTGGTTTTTACGTCGACTTAAAGTATAAAATGAGAGTACTTTTATCTTAATCAAATAACAGCAAAAATTTAAATGCATCAATTACTTATCTTTATATCCATGTAGAAATAAGGTTAAATTGTTGAAAAGTATTCATTAATATTTTTATCTTTCAAAATAAATCATGAAGGTCAAAATTTTATAATTTAAATTTTAAAACACATATTTTTTAATGTATTTTTGTGTACTAGATGCTGCTTAAGAGCCCTTAATGAGGTTTCGTTTTTTTCTTGGGCAGTTCTTATAATATTTGTTAAGGTCAGTTTTGTTCACATATGGACAATTTTTATTAGGATAATATATAACTTTTTATTGAAGCTACTATTGTCCAAACGTTTCATCCTATAGAAGGAGCAATTTTGTTATTCAATATTAGAGATGTAAATCAATTTCTACCATTGTCCTATTCCTTAAGATCCCTGGATTTCATAGTGGTTCGTTTTTGATTGAGTAGTAGTTTCTTAGGGTTTGGACCTAAGTAGTCATGGAGTAGGCTGAGACACTTTTGTATAGCCACTAGGGCTATCAAGCTTCACGCAAAAGCACATTATGACTTGACCCGCTATCTCATGAGAGCTACTTGTTATTACCTCACCCTCGCTGAGTATGGCAGGTGTCCCAAATTAAGTCACCGTAATGAATAACGCTCACCGCAGAGGAGCTTGGGATAAGGGTAGTACTGATATTATGTGCGTGACTATTGAGTATCCAAACTTACTCAATAATCCCCTTCTTACACAACCAGGGGAAGTTGCGTGAATGTATTCAACTTAGAAATTCGAGTTGCCACATGCGGACTAGAACTCGAACTCTCATCACCGTAACTCAGTTCGTTATGATATTCAGTCAATATTCAATAATTTACCCACATATAATACAGTAATAATATTGTATAAAAAGTTATGATTATTAACTTTATGAATGAGTCATATTTCAACGCAGGAGAGGACTTATATTCAACAAGGATGATAAAATTCATGAAAGGAATATTTCACAAAAAAAGAACATATGATGAATGCCAGGGATGGTGTGCAAAATATAAAAAAGGTTTAACATTTTTGAAAATGAGAGGTGGGGATAATAATTAACAAATACATTTTTTAAAAAGATGCCCCCTAATTGTATATGACAGATTGTAATGATAGAAAAGCTTCGCTTTTGAAAATAAGAACACATGTTTCTCGTCAATTTCAGGCCTTCATGCCTATATAATTTTAACATTAAACTAATATTTTTTAATTCAAAGCGACAGCAGTTTCTATCTATTAAGTAGCGTAGATACTTATTATTTTGCAACAGAGGTAACACAATGCTCATGTCACTTGAAGAAACTAATAATATAACTAATATATAAATAATAATAGTTATTTCTCGCATCGTATTATAGACGGCTTTCCGCGGATATAGAATTACAATTATAATATTAAAACTAGTTTTTTAGCCCCAAGGTGGATGAGAGCCGGTTCCTATCCACCAGATTTGAATGAATACGAGAATAGTTATTTCTCGTATCGTATTATAAACGGCTTTCCGCGGATATAGAATGTACAATTATAAGATTAAAACTAGTTTTTTAACCCCGAGGTGCCGGAGGCACCGGCTAAAAAAACTGGTTTTAATCTTATGATTGTACATTTCTATATTCGTAGAAAACTGGATATAATACGATGCTAGACATAGTTTTTTCGTATGGATGAGAACCGGTTCCTATCCACCGGATTCGAATGAATACGAGAAAATATATTCTATGAATAGTAAAAAAAGTTGTGTTTGAAAATTTCAAAACTTTTTACATTGATATAAAGTTCTTACACTTGACAAAGTAGCAGTAGTTACTAATTAATCATGGAAAGTATGACCAGTATAACTTATGTAGCTGGATGTGTATTTGTGTATTCAGTTAGATCCCAAAAAGACAAAGCAGCAGTAGTTACTATTTAATTTTGGTTTGTATGTTCCGTATGACTTATTAAGTAGCTGGTATTTATATGTTCAGTGTGATCTCCAAAAAAGCAGAGTCCTTTCTTCTATAGTTTTAATAACCGTTATATTAGCCTGTCTCAACCATGACACTTTGGTTGAGCTTGGACTTCCGAATTAGCGGGAAGTTCACGAGATCAGTTGGTGAACAGACAAAACCCCCAATACCAGGAACCATCAAGATTCAACAGCAGGTTTGAATATAGATTTATTGATGAAATTATTTCAAAAGACCTGAAATTACAAGATCAATTAATAAACAGAATAAAATATTATTCGTTATCTTAAAACTTTGAGCACTAAAAAAAATCTTTTTCTTTTCTTATGGTTAAAGAATCTTTGGAAACTTTGGCTTTAAAGGAAAATTATTTGGTTTAATAAATCATTGTTAAATGCAACAATAAGGCACATAAAAATTACTAAAACATATATTAATCATAATTAAGTTTCATGCTTAGCTGGCTAAAGCCTTTTTAAAACTACATATAATCGTCCTATACACCATACTTCTTAATCAAATTAACAAATTCTACCTGAAGCTCTTATGGTTTCAAATCCCTGATATACTAGGGTAGTTCACACTCAATGAGACCAATGATAGGCCCAATTTTGTTCTCCGAAATCTTCACACACACATGTCTCATTCAAAAGTGAAACGTGGGCGCATATAAACAATCCATGCTGCGTCACTTTATGAAGGAAAAGTCAAAAAAGACGACATTTGCGCTTAATTCTAGGATTAATGATAAGGAATTAATTTTGCACTTGATAAACACAAAGCTTCCTCGAAAAGAGGTTAAGACACACCCCCCGTTTGAAAGTCAAATTAACTTCCTTAACGAGATTCAAGGTTTTTTTGCGCTGAGCACTAGCAACATTTCTCACTAAACTCAACTCACCATAATCACATGAGAATGGCCACATCCCGAAAACGTGACAATTTTGCTCCTAACTAAATGAAACCCCGTGAAATGCATACACAATATTATACTCCTCACTTAGGACTCATAAAACCTCACATTTTAGGATAGAAGGATGGGGATTGGTTTGTACCATACAACATTCCATGCACATGACAATCACAAGATCACATACACAAATCCTAAAACGGATAATCCTATTAATCATGATGTTGTAAATATAACAACTTATACTAAATAATAATCATTTCATAATCAATAGGTAATAAATCATTATTAATAAATCAATAAGTACCTACGAAATCAGGTCGAAATGTAAACAATAATGGTAAAATAAAACGAAATAAATCTTAGACAAGAAAATTAAGATTTATAGGTACTTAAAACTAAATTGGTTAAGCATCAAAAAGAGTAGTAAGAAAAATTTTTTCAAAATCCTTGGGCAGAAAGTTTTTCAAACTTAATGAATAAGAACTGTAATATCTCAATCAACAATAAAACTTTTTAATACTTAAAGAATAGCAAAATAATAATATCTTCGTTAGAATTTTCATTGAAATTATAAAAAAAATACCAATTTTTCTTTGTAAAAAAATATGAGACTTTAAATATGAATTTTCAATCATTCCTTGATCTGAATAAAAATGTTTACTTGATTGAAATTCATATATAATTTTTAAAAAATCTGCTAAAAAAAATACTTGATTTTTTCTCTTAGAATAAATATCGAATCACGCAACCTCGACACATTTATTCATTTTTGGTAAACTTTTCAGGTAAGTTTTATAATAAATTGTACTTTTGAAAAGAAATTAAACTCAATAAAATTAAATTTGAGCAAATGAAATAGAGTAAAATTTAATCGCATTTCATTTGATTCTTATTTTAGGCATAAAAATAGGCATCTGAAAAATGTGGCTTTTTTACTAAAAAAAATCTCAATTTCCATAAAATAAGAATCAATTATTATCATAATTTTTAATAACCGCTTTTATTTTAATATCTGCGATAAAAATGAAGGAAAGGTTAATTTAAAATATGCATAGTTTATCTTAAATTAATTCTGTGATATTCATATAAATAATAATCAATATTTTAATAATATCATACATCATGCTCATTATTATAAATGCTTATCTCATAGAAAATAGAGTTTACATTTTTAAACATGAACGAAAATATATGTACCTAGGAAATAATTGCTATAAAATACTTTCTCAAGGTTTAAAATTTGTCTGAAGTCGCTAGGTACATATATTACTACGAATCTCTGCTCTCGGAATGAAGAAAAATCTTTATGCGTGGATTATTAGGAATCCTTGCCTCCGGAGTGAAAGAAAAACCTTTATTTGCTTACAAATTAAAACAAATATCTTGATTTTTTTCGATAATCTTTTTAAAATAATAATAAGAAATATTTTAAACATTATCATAATAATTTTACATGTTGTGTTCTTTACTTTAATGCATTATCTCATATGAGAATCTGAGAAATAACATTTTTTAAGCAAACGTGAACCATGAAAAAAATACCTCGAAAAATAATTTTAAAAAATCTATTTTTCTCAATCTAAAAAAAAACTGCAAAAATCATTTGGTAGTTAATACACACAAACTTTTGCTTTTCAAAATCATACTTAAAGAAACCAAAATCTTTTAAATCTGCTTTAAAAGTCTAAACAATTTTGTAGAATTTTTGTGCTTAAATATGAATAATAAAATTAGTTGAATAATGAATACTTATTCTTTGCAGAACCTTTTTAGGTTCCCTTCACAAGCTTAATATAACTTGTAATATTTTTTCTTTAAAGATCATTTTCACATAAATAGTTTATGTCGTAGATTAGATATGTGTGGTTTGAAATTTTTCAATGACTTTCTGGCGGCAACACCCGCCATATTTCCACCCGCCATTTGCAGGCCTCTTACCCTTTGTCGGGCGGCAAGGTTGGCAGCAGCCAAGTCGATTCTTGATTCATGACAGCACCAGGGCAAGTAATAAAAGTGTGACTGTCATAAAATTTAGAATCATCTACCGGTTTTTGTCCGGCCGGAACCGAAACTCCCGTCGGCTCTTGTCCGGCCAGAACCGAGTTTCCTATTGGCTCTTGCCCAGCTGGAACCGAAACTCCCGTCGGCTCTTGTCCAGCTGGAACCAAAACTCTGATCGGCTCTTGTCCAGCCGGAACCGAAACTCCCGTCGGCTCTTGTCCGGCTGGAACCGAATCATTCAGCGGCTCAATACCCGCCGTAACAATATCCTCAACGGCTACAGTAACGTTACCAATATCATCAGGAATAACTGCAGCACAACTAACATCATTATCAATAGCAGCTACGGCAGACCCAACCGGCTCATTATCAACAGCTACGGCAGTACCAACCGGCTCATTATCAACAGCTACGGCAGTACCAACCGGCTCATTATCAACAGCTACGGCAGTACTAACCGGCTCATTATCAACAGCTACGGCAGTACCAACCGGTTCATTATCCACCGCTACGGCAGCTTTATATGCAGATTTCTGCTGACCAGCTCCATAGTCAGCACTTGTACAGATAAAACCACTACCAAAAATGGTTCGCCACAACATAGACTGGCCCACTTTCTGGTAGGTTGATGGAAACACGTCAGGATGTGTATTTCCAATGATGATATCTAAGCCTCCACTAATATATGTAAATCTTTCTGGCGGCATCTTAAATATTTTGGCGGCGGTTTCCGGATGGACCGAGCGCATCTCGTTGCCACCTCCGAGGTTAGGCATAACAGCTGCCTCAAATTCTCTCAAGTTACCATCCCTGTCCTTCAGATAGAACACCACACTGCGGCAGGATGATTCACTACCGTCAGCAACAGAAATGTTTGTATATCTGCCGGTAGATTTCAGCTTCAACTTGTGGGACATCTTCTCAGATATAAGTGGTAGACTCGAACCCGAATCAAACATGACGGCGGCATGGCAGGCGCCGCCGCCAGGTGCTACAACTGGAACTATTTGCAGCAGGAAGGTACATGTGCTAGGCTCAGAACTTAATTTGTAGACTGTATTCACACTAGCACTAGCCTCATGCAACATACGACTATGATAACCGTCGCAATTATTGGTGCCACAGACACCAAGCTTATCCGATTTATTACAATTGTCAGCAGCATGACCCTCACACAGGCAGAGTTCACACAATTTATTCTGCTGGACAACTTTTTTTCGGTCAACAACATCCATCTTCTTAAATGTGGGACAACGGAAAATAGGATGTTTATCCTCGCAATTTTCAACAGGACATGCACTGTTCCACTTGGAAGCCTTGTCCTTTCCAGCCTTTCCATTCTCATTGTCACTGCGGCCAGACACTTGCGCGGCGGCAGCTCTATCACGATTTCTCTTGCCGGCGCCATTGTCATAGGACATATCACCGGCCAACATGGCACCCCTGGTCCTCTCCAGCAGTTCTACAATCTTCTGGATGTTTGGTTGGTTCATGCTACCTAGCTCCATCATAATTTTGTCTCTCAAATTTTCAGGGCACTTGTCTTTAAAAATATGAATAAGAGTTAGGTGATTGTAATCCTTAGCTGCAGAACCAACGATGGCTTCTACCTCCTGCATCATGCTCTTGAAGGTAGCAATTGCGCTAACCACGTCCACAGGTTTATCCACAGGTTTCATCTTGTTCAACTTAGTTAAAATCCTCATGAACCGGCGAGTGTTTGATAAAAACATCTGATCAAGAAACGCCCATTGTTCATTATGATCTCTAATCGCTGACACTTGCTTGCGTAGTTCCGGGTTGGTTATCACCTTCTCCATACACAACATCAGACTTAACCTCTGGTCAGCAAATCCATAACCAGAGCACAGGTCCTTAAAGACCTGTTTAAAGTTTGGGTAATCCGTGTCAGTACCGTCGAACGACGGCAACAAACTGTTGTCCCAGCGCCCATACTGCGGGTTGGAACTCCGAATGTCCACGGCAGACATACTTCTGGAGAGAATGGCAGGTGTCCCACTCTCATCCAAGTTAGATGAACGACGTTCCATCTCTCTAAGCCTTCGGTACATATCACGTACTTCTTGGCGCAACTCCATGGAAATTTTAAGCACTCCCATGTCCATCTTCACCTTCTCAATGACGTCGAGGTTCTTGGCGACAGTGCTTGACCTCGCGTCGTCTGAATCATTGTCAAGCCAGTACAGAATTTTTGTACACTGCTCCAACGACGCATAAACTTTATCTGCAACAGTTTTCTGCTCACTAGCTTCATCCAAATCACGCTTGAACTCGCGCAGCTCACTAGTATCCACGGCAGGTTTTAGACTTTTTATTAGGTCAGATTGATCCTTGACCTCACTAAAAATGTCACGAATTGATTTTAAATTCACATTTTCACATGAACTAAAACTTTGGCAGGCTTTTAGATTTTCATAAAACACTTTTATCTGTTCGTCAAACACCTCTAGCCTTTCATTGCCAATAGCGATAGCTCGCTCAATTTTCTGCTTTTTAGTGAGCACCATATTGATTCACTAGGTAATTATTTCACAGAAAAATTGTCAATGTTTTTTTTTCATCAATATACTATATGCTATTGATTTATTGAAGAATGCTAACGCCTATTCTTCAGATTCTTTGAAGAATGCTAATGCCTATTCTTCAGAACCATTTGAAATTGCTTGTGCAGCGCCTTCAACCATCATTCATTTGAAATTGCTTGTGCAGCTCTTTCTTTTTTGCATCAATAATCTAGATGCTATTGATCTCTTGATGAATGCTAACGCCTATTCATCAGATATTTTGAAATTGCTTGTGCAGCGCCTTCAACCATCATTCATTTGAAATTCGCTTGTGCAGCTCCATCAAACTTTAAGACTTTGAAATTTGCTAACGCCTAAACTTCAAGTCTTTTGAAATTGTCTCAACCATGACACTTTGGTTGAGCTTGGACTTCCGAATTAGCGGGAAGTTCACGAGATCAGTTGGTGAACAGACAAAACCCCCAATACCAGGAACCATCAAGATTCAACAGCAGGTTTGAATATAGATTTATTGATGAAATTATTTCAAAAGACCTGAAATTACAAGATCAATTAATAAACAGAATAAAATATTATTCGTTATCTTAAAACTTTGAGCACTAAAAAAAATCTTTTTCTTTTCTTATGGTTAAAGAATCTTTGGAAACTTTGGCTTTAAAGGAAAATTATTTGGTTTAATAAATCATTGTTAAATGCAACAATAAGGCACATAAAAATTACTAAAACATATATTAATCATAATTAAGTTTCATGCTTAGCTGGCTAAAGCCTTTTTAAAACTACATATAATCGTCCTATACACCATACTTCTTAATCAAATTAACAAATTCTACCTGAAGCTCTTATGGTTTCAAATCCCTGATATACTAGGGTAGTTCACACTCAATGAGACCAATGATAGGCCCAATTTTGTTCTCCGAAATCTTCACACACACATGTCTCATTCAAAAGTGAAACGTGGGCGCATATAAACAATCCATGCTGCGTCACTTTATGAAGGAAAAGTCAAAAAAGACGACATTTGCGCTTAATTCTAGGATTAATGATAAGGAATTAATTTTGCACTTGATAAACACAAAGCTTCCTCGAAAAGAGGTTAAGACATAGCCTTATTTTTGAAGGAGGTACCATACATTATAATTTACTTAAAATTAATCCTTTAACATTTAATTTTGTGTATATTACCCTATTTATATGAACGTTTAGAACGTCATACTTCCATGCTACTCAGGCAGGACCACGGATATTGAGGTATTTATTACACTAGTCCTCAAAGTTTTATAATAACGTTTTCTTATTTGTTGGCTTAAAACTTTAGGGACTTTTTAATGGTTGGTTCATTACGTTGAGAGCCTAAACGTTACAATCACTTATTGTATTCCATTGTCTTATCCCTTTAGATCCCTGCATGCTACTCTGCTGTTGTCGGAGTTAAAAAATATGTTTTTTTTTTATTATTTCCGTATGCTGAACATATATTTTTTAATAATAATAATAATAAAAACAAAGACAAAAATATCCATAATTGCTAATTAGCGTATGTAAACCTCAATTTTTTAAGGCATTTAAAAAAATTAAAGATAAGCTGTGACCATTAAATGATTTTTTTTCTTTTTCATAATCTTATAATTTATTTCAATAATAGTTGTTTAGGGTCATCTCAAAAAACGCCTATCTCAGAAAACGCCTATCTCAAAAAACGCCCATCTCAGAAAACGCCTATCTCAAAAAACGCCCATCTCAGAAAACGCCTATCTCAAAAAACGCCTTTTACATAAAATGCCCACTACATTTTTTAAAAATAAAGCCTAATTTATAACTAGTATTTAATAGAATAATAAAATACCAATCCAACCAGTCAATAAACTATGTACATAAATGGATAAAATGGTAAACTAAAGAGAAGCTTCTATATTAAGAGAATAGGGATAGTTTGAATAGATGGAAAATGGGGGATGGGAGAAAATTATTGGGGGGAGAACTCATTAGAGGTAAGGGTTTAATTATTGAAGCTTATTGAAAAGTAAATCATTTTTGAATCTGATAAAAAAAGAAGGAATTTAGTAATAAGACATTAAAAATGTTAAATTTCTTTATAATTTATAATAATTATTCTAAACTAATTTTTTATTTTGAGGAACAGCTATATAATTCTGATAATTTTAAAGCATATCATACTCAATAAATATTTTGTATATTATTTGTTTATGTTAATTACTATATAACATGAATCTAAAATTTCTTTTAAGCATAATATAAACTAGAACAAAATTTTGTGTTTTCTAAACAATTTATACCTTCCTTACACCCTACCCAAATTTCACAACCCTATTTTGAAATTCACCCAACTCAAATTCCACAACATGTATATAATTATCTCTTAACAAATTCACTAGGATTAGTCATATTTACAACATTTCAACCTGATATTCTGTTAATTTAAGATATTAGGTCAAATAATAAAGAAAATAAATAAGAAGTATGTTTTAATAGAGCTCATAGTAAACACCTTCCTTACATCCTACCCAAATTTCACAACCCTATTTTGAAATTCACTCAACTCAAATTCCACAACATCTTTATGAATATCTCTTAACAAATTTACTAGGTTTAGTCATATTTACAACATTTCAACCTGATATTCTGTTAATTCAAGATATTAGGTCAAATAATAATAAAAAAAAATAAGATGTATGTTTTAATAGAGCTCATAGTAAACTGGGAGTTTGCAGTAGATATATGAAATAAATAAACTTAAAACATGAATTCACTAGGTAAAAGTTTTTGTTATTCAATTGTGATCAATTTTCAAAAAGCAAACGTTTAGTATGTTATTGCTCAAAATGATTAAAAAAATAAAAAGTGCCTAAGGAATGTACAAGAGTGACATTATATTCACAATACCTTCTTAGACTTACATGTTTCACTAAAAGGTAATTTAAAAAAATGTAGTAGGCATTTTATAAAAAAGGCGTTTTTTGAGATAGGCGTTTTCTGAGATGGGCGTTTTTTGAGATAGGCGTTTTCTGAGATGGGCGTTTTTTGAGATAGGCGTTTTCTGAGATAGGCGTTTTTTGAGTATAGCCGTTGTTTATCACTTCGTATCATCGACAGCTTTCCGTGGATATTAAAATAAAAACTATATCATTAAATAGTTTATGATTTTTATTTTAATGTTCGTGGAATATTGTCTGCTATACGATGCTATACATGTTTTTCAGTATGGCAGAGAACCGGTTCTTATCCATTATTAATCAGTTACGAAGCCACAATGGAAATTTTGTAACCAATATTTTGATTAAAATAAGTTTCTAATTATGTTGAAGAGTAGCTGTATTTTATCTTTGAAAAATGCTGTAAGCATATTTTTATTAGCGGCACCTTAGGCAATATTAAGATTTATCACCTTGCTACACAAATTAAGAACTAGATTATTATATTAAACCCTCTAATTTCATTTGATATTTTATACTTCCTTGTTGTTAAATCATCTTAAAGGTAGCAGTTTCGAATCTATGTCAAAATCAGGGATAAGACAATGGACAATAACTTAATGTACAGTACATTTTCAATAATGATAAAAATTACACTTCTGTAGTTTAATTTTATTTGTTGTAAAGTTGAACACCTACCCTTAAGAGAAAACCACACATAACTTTTATTTAATTCCATTTATCTATATCATAAAGTAGTAAGGGTTTTTATCTGAAGCTTAAGATCACAATAACTACTGAATCGATTCGGTTCTCGATTTTCGGTAAGCTTTGCATATGTCCTGTGATGGGCTATTTTATTCTCAGATTAAAGACTTAGGATGATTTTAAGTTATATTTATGCCCCTTCAAATACATAGCTCCTATAAAATAGGGGCGAGTAGCTTGTAATATTAATAAAATCAATGCTACAGTTATAACTACTTTTCATATTACTGTCAATAGTTGAACATGAATTATGTCAGAATATCGTGGAAATATTATAATTGATCTAGTAAATATTATCCGTATTTGTATTTCAAAATTTAAATGGTTATCAATTCTTGTTATATGACTATTTAGCAGTGTTTTTACAAAATGAAAAATTTCAGATTTACAAGTTATCATTAAAAGCGCAGCTACTAAAAAATTAGGATATGTCTATCCTTTAATACATCAGTCCGTCTGTACAAGTATATTAACAAGAAGAGATTGTATTCAGCTGCTGTAATATATATTTTAAAATATGAAATCTATAACCATAAAGTCTTTAAAGCACAAAATAATATAAGCAGTGCCAAAAACTTGCCAAAATCTACATAGATGTGCTGCTATAATTCAATAAAAATTGGATTATGATCACATTTTGATAATATATTATAAATGTGTGTTATTGTATGAACCTAAAATAAGTAATATCCTATGAATCAAAGTATTAAAGTTGTCAATATATTCCAAGACTAAATACAAATGTTTACAAGGGTCCCTAACATTTCAACTTAAGAATACTAGAAAATAAAAACATTAACAATATGTCCCAATTTATTTTCATCTGTTAGTATCAATATAGAATAGGTTTGTAACAAATGAATGGATCTAAACTCGATCGAAGCAAAACAAAATCGACTCCGCCAATAATTCCAGAGAAAATTTATTCGTTTATAGTCGGCAGAACCTATGAATAGGATATGTTTCTTAATATGATACAATATAAAAATCCTACAATTTAATGAATTTATGTTATTTTTGCTCTTATTCTATTTTGCCAAGGCCTACTTCCCTTTCTTACACGATTTCCGATTGTGTGCGTGTGTGTGTGTGTATGTGTGTAAAATGATTAGTGTTCTCATGATGTGACACAAAATTAGATGTTCAATAACATTTTAAGATAATACGCATATTTATAAATGTAATAGAATAGATACGCATTAGCTTTATGTAACTCACGATTTTGTGTTGTATCTTTGAGATCAGCTAATAGCGTCGGAAATTAAAGACAGCCGAATCCCGAGAAAAAAACAGCAGACGAAAATGGTCCCCACCATCACAACTAATCTTAAAACCGGATTGTACATCTATACTTATACATCTGTCGCATATTTAATAGCATGTAAAACTTAACAAAATTTAGAACTCATTTAATTACCTATGATAAGTGCTAGGATGTCTGTCTATATTTTCGTTAAACTCTCTTCAATGGGTAAAGCTGTGTAATTTAGCAGGAATCTAAAGGGATAAGAAAATGGACGATAAATTGGATAAGACAATGGACGATAAATTGACGTACAATTAGATCCCTTATGATGGTACACAAAATTACCCCTTCTGTATACAATTATAGGTTGAAAGGTTGGACACTCAACTAAAAAAACAACCTTTTACAATTCAATAAAAGTCCACAAGGTTGTTCACTGGATAGCCAACGAACAAGAAAACGTTATTTTAAGACTTTGGGGACTAGTGTAATATACAGCCCAATGTCTCCCTGATAGTTTAGGCTTTAATAAGAAGAGTAAGTATTGTTTTTAAAGGTTTTGCAGAAACATAATTTTGTTAATAATCAAATGGGTCTACTTCCCTTTAAAATTTTAAGATCAGTGTTCCTTTGAGACAACCATGTTTTTATTAAGTCTTTAAAATAACTTTTATAGGTAAAGTACTTTTTGTTGGCCTTATGCTTTTCATAGGGTCCTAAAGAATATCACATAAAAAAAACAGATAATTTAGTCATGCATAAAAAGGGCGTTTCTTTTGCAAATAACTTAATTTCTTAATTTGATTCTGTGATATTTTCTACAACATAGGAGAAAAGGTCTTTATTTAAACTGAAATCAATTTATATTTAAGATATTTTTTTTACGCACGCCAATTAAAAGCAACACAACAGCAAAAAAAATGTTATGAAACAGCATAATGAACACACCCTTAAACTTAACTTATTAAAGGGAGTGTGAACGTAAATATTTCTCATCTGATTATCAAATCTTAACATTTTCTAAGCACATTTCACTACACTGATCAACCAAAAACGTCCTATTAACAAAAATATCCAGAAATAAAGCCTTGATTTTATGGTATTTTGGAAGGGAAAAAGGAAAAAACAGGGAAAATCCGAACGTTTTTGTTTTTTATAATGTTTGTAGGAATATTTAACTTGTCATATATAGTTAAAACAATTTACTTACTGTTAAGGATTTATTTTATGATATAAAATTGCCAATTAGATTTTTTATAACGTAGTAATTAGGTAATAAAGACCTATTTTAAATTCGTATTATTGACAAAAAAAATACCTCACTGTCTACAAAGGGTTGAATCTCATAGGGTTATTTAAAATAAGAATATCCCTTTTTATTGTGTTGGACAATGAATAATCCACTTTCGAGAATTAGTTTACACTTTTATCAGACTGTTTATAAAGAAATATTGCGTCTTTATTATTTACAAAGAAGTTGTATCAACTTTTTTGCTTTTTATTTAAGATAGCTAGCCGGTCCTTTCAGTAAGTAGTAGATGTAAAATTTTTCATAGAATTCAGATATGCAATCGGTTTTTTTGTAGACCTCTTATTTTTTAAGTAATTTAAGTTTTTTTAAAAAATAATTAAGTCGGTTTTAAGGTACTAAAACGCAACAAAATAAAAGAAGAAAATGGCCAGTATGAACAAAAATAGTAAGATCTTTAATTTGACACCTTACTTTTAAAATTCTGTTGAGTAATTATTGAAAAAATCTATTTTTTTAACCTCGGTTTAATAAAAACTTTAGACCTAAATATTTTCTCAAACAGACATAAAAAACATGGGTTCATATATACCTTTAGAATCAGAAAAATATTACGAATCTATTCTAAGCAAAATTGAAAAAGTTTTATAAAACTATAATAAAAAAAATAAGTTTATTTTAAGAATCATAATTTTCGGCTTTAAAGGGTTAGCTTAAACCAAACCTGAAAAAAACCTAAACAAAAGACAATGCAATGTAGCAGATATTTTTTAAACACAAGAAACAATAATGTATTTTTAACTGCATTGTTTTGAAGTTTATAAACAGACTGATGCATATTTGTTCATAATTTTTCATTCTTTACATGTTCTTTAATATCAATATTTCAATATTTAGTACCTTAAAACCGACTTAATTATTTTTTTAAAAAACTTAAATTACTTAAAAAATAAGAGGTCTACAAAAAAACCGATTGCATATCTGAATTCTATGAAAAATTTTACATCTACTACTTACTGAAAGGACCGGCTAGCTATCTTAAATAAAAAGCAAAAAAGTTGATACAACTTCTTTGTAATTAAAGGTGGGCGAGAGATGGGCCATCTAAAGTTAATTGGATACTAATAAAATAACCTGTTTCTAGCTTTGTTATTGTATTTGGTTTTCAATAAAAAATATTGCTTATTTTATCAATTTCTAAGTAACTATACATTGGTTTAAAGCAAGGATTATGTTAAAAGTCAGCTTAACCGTTAGGAAAAATCCAGAACTATGTGAAAAAGTTTAATTTTAGCTATAATGGGAGAAAAAAGCAATTTAATGCACATTTTATATAATACGGAAAATTTCTTCCTTTCCTTTTACCTTATAAAAATCGTCGGAAAAAGCCGTTTTTTAAACAAACAAAAGCGCGTTTGGTGCTTGCTTACATGTGAAGACCGGAGCACCGAAAACCCCCCCCCCCCGCTTAGTTTTGACAAAAATCAAAAATAAGGGGGGGGTAGTTTTTTAATGTCTGGAAAACGGCAAGGAGGAAAAAAGCACCGCAAGGCAAAGAATTAACCCCCCCCTTAATTTTGAAGAAAATCAAAAATAAGGGGGGGGGTAGTTTTTTCACGCCAGAAAGTTGAGTGAGGTAAATCAAGAAAATCCAGTATACCAGAGGGGAAACCTTATTACAGGGATATTCATGTTTTGGGGCATAATTTCCTTATTTATTGACTTTGGCCAGTAAAAGGTTTTAATTTTGCGCAAAATTAAAACCTTTTACTGGCCAAAGTCAATAAATAAGGAAATTACGCCCCAAAACATGAATATCTCGTAATAAGGTTTCCCCTCTGGTATACAGGATTTACTTGATTTACCTCACTCAACTTTCTGGCGTGTTGTACAGTGAAAAAACTACCCCCCCCTTATTTTTGATTTTCTTCAAAATTAAGGGGGGGGTTAATTCTTTGCCTTGCGGTGCTTTTTGCCTCCTTGCCGTTTTCCAGACATTAAAAAACTACCCCCCCCCTTATTTTTGATTTTTGTCAAAACTAAGCGGGGGGGGGGGGTTTTCGGTGCTCCAGTCTACCACATGTAAGCAAGTACCGCGCGTTTTGCTCTTTCTGTGAGATATTATGAATGAGATAATGTTAAGATATGATATTAAGATGAGAAAAATTTACGTTCACAGTCCCTTTAAGTATTTTAGTACCGAAGAGGATGAACTGAATTTAGTTTCCGAAAGTGTGCGTAGCTTCCGCGTCCTATCTCAATATTTGCTACTAGCTAAAAAAGCTTCAAACTTCAAAATAAATCAAAATTTGAAAAATTAAAATTTTTGAATGTATAATCATAATGTATAAATCGTTTATGCATTAAATCGCTTTTCCATTTGACCGGAGTCGCTGAAAATAGGGTCTGCAATAATTGGGTTATCTGCTGTACACTTTAGGAAACTAGGGCTCGAATAGGAAATTTATTTCAGCTGATCCCGAAGAGAGAACTGCGGCTATCAAAGATAAACAGCTGTTTTATGAAGATTCCTATGACATGCACATATAATCTACACATTGTTTTGTTCGTCTGTCTGTCATTCATGCTTCAAAAGACATAAATCTTAGTTTTAAAAGGTTTCGGGATTTTCTTATTGTCTTATAGATTTATTGCATATTTTCTCTTTTTTTGGTTATGAGATTTGAACATATACTCTATAACTCACTTTGTCCGTTTGTACATTCTAGTTTTTTTGTGCTTCGCTACTTATGAATATTGTCTTCCTTGTTATTTCATTTATCTATGATTTATTTGAAGTGTAGAAAAAAAATGCTCTAACAAATGCCTATTAAATTAGTAAATGTTCTAGATGTAATAAATTATCTTACACTTGAGTAAATTTGACGAAAAGCATATGTAGAATTTTGACAGAATTGGACAAATATCATATTTAATGTATTCTAATTAAAATAGTTACTCTATAACCAAATTCTGTTATTAATATAATCAATAAGATGGAACACAGTAATAGTGTCTGACTGATTATGAAGTAACAAAAAAATAGCCAATGAGAGGCCACTATAAATTTTACCATTGGTCAATAACGGCCTCTCATTGGCTTATTTCTTTTTGTTACGTCATAATCATTCAGACACTATTACTGTGTTCACTAAGTACCCTATATAACCTAACCTTACCTTAAGTAACAAACTAAAAAACGAAAATCAACCCTACCCCCAGCTTCTTATCTTCCAAAAATAAGGGGTGGGGGTTCAGTGCTCAACAAGGCACTTCAAGGGAAATTGTTGCTGTTTTGAATGAAAATACAAGGCAAAATACAGCAGCATATATAATTTTCAGTCATATTGTAAATTTTCAATTTTTCTCAAATTTTCTAGTCATAAACATAAACATAAAACATTGTAAGTAGACTTTATGCCTTTTCTGATTAAAACTAATTTATGTCGCCTGGTGTGCACATGAAACAACTTAGTTTTTCATTATAGGATAAAATTGAAAAATTTTCATGTCTTAAAAACAATGCATAACAAAAAAATATGTTGTTAAATATTAATAAAAACATAATTTGATTAATGATCAAAATTCGATATTCTTTTTTCTCGTATTCATTCGAATCCGGTGGATAGGAACCGGTTCTCATCCATACGAAAAAACTATGTCTAGCATCGTATTATATCCAGCTTTCTAGTTTTAGTCTTATAATTGTACATTCTATATCCACAGAAAGCCGTTTATAAAACGATGCGAGAAATAACCATTCTTATTTCTATCATTTACATCACATGAACACCTTTAAAGCTTTTAGACAGCATTTGGTAAAATTGCATACTAAACCTACCTTATCAAAAAAAATAAGCTCATTAAAAGACTTACATTCAACAGCATAAAACTCAATGAATGTTTTCATTAAAGAAAATGATTTTTGCTTTCTTCAAAACTTCAAAGATTTTTTTCAATGATAAAAAATGTGTAAATAGATAAACCTTTCTAATAAAACAAACACAATTTTGCGGAGGACTGATCACTGCTTTGGGCTAACCTAACAAAATAATTGTTTATTATCTTAACCTAAATGGTATCTTATCTTAGTAGATAGGCATACCTAACTGATGTTATCCCATCTTTTAATGAATGATATTTATAAAACTAATTAAAACAACATTGAATAATAAACTAAATGTTTAATATAAAAAGTTAATAGCTCTGTAACCGCAATATTAATTGCTTAATAATTAATATTATAGTATAAGTAAGAGATCTAAAGGGATAAGACAATGGGCAACAAACTGATGGACATTCCCCATGATGATCCACAAAATTACCCCTTCTGTAGATTACAATTGGTGGATTAACTAAATGAACTAACCAATCAGAATTCTATAAAAGTCTAAAGGTCGTTAAGCCAACGAATAAGAAAACTTTATATTATAAGACTTTGGGGGCGAGTGTAATAAACAGCCCAATGTCCCCTCCCTCCCTAATAAGCAATATGTATAATATTAACATAAATTGATTAGGAAAGAAATTATTAGCTAGGAATTATATCAGCTAGCCACATTAAAGATAACATTTTTATTTCATTCATTTCTGCAAATTTTTATGCTGGAAAAAAAAACATATTTTATTATTTTTATCATAACAAAATTTCTTTATATTTCCCATTTCAAGTTGTTTTTTTGTTTTGAATTCCTTTTATTAAAAGCGAAGCTTTTCTATAATTTTGGCCGGTCCGTTCATGCGTAACAATAAGCTCTTTTCATTAATTTAGACTTGTTAGAATTTTCCTATCGATTTCAAAATGTTAAATATAATTATCTTATTCATCTGATTTTTGGAAAAATTATTTCTATGACAACAATGTACAATAATATAAGGACGTTCTGTAATTAAAAAATTTTGCAACAAATTTATGTACATTTTTTTGTTTAAGTGTGCGTTATTTTAATCTCATAACATTTAGATGAGAATACATTACTTTTGGCAAATTTCTTATATACTTTGTTCGAACACTAAGATAACAAAATTTAGTAATGAAAGATATGAAAATAACGATTATTTGAGGACAGAAAATTATTTCTTTTTCTTATCACTTTTCTTTACCTCGAAAATTCTAGAACTTTTTTAATTTTAATTTTTAGGCCATTCCATTTTCATATTTAAGTCTTTGGCCCATACGGATAGTTTAAATTTTTTTGACACTTCCTGCCTTTTCAAATATACGAGCCAATTAATAGATTCTAGGGGCTTAGCCGCTAGAAGGATAATAAAATAATAAAATTTTTATTTGAAAAAATCAATTATTAAGCATCCATGAATGATAAATCGTATTGAACCATTTAAAAATATCTCTATCTTAATAGTCATAGAAAAAAAACAAATGATTCAAATCACGATAATTTATCATTTTAATGATAAAACATAAAACTGATACCTTGAAATATGAATTAAGTCAGCAAAGCTTCTCTATAATTGGGCAATAAGTATTTTATTTGTCTATACGTCCATTGTAAAGAAGGGTGTGTATAATTATATAAATACATTTTTAACTACCAAAAGGATTTTTTTCTCCAACTTTTATGCCAGCAAATATGTGTGTGTACAGAATAGGGAACTACTGAACCAACATGGATCTCCTTTACATTAAAGCTTCTCTTAAGTTCAAAAAGATTTGTAACATTTAATATCAAACCGGTAAAAATCACCCCCCCCCCCACTCCAATCTTAAATTGAGAGTGTAGAGTGGCTTCCACTCCCCCTCTCCTCAAGTACCAAGAAAGGTCTCTGGTGGCGTACCGCTTGTTCCAGATAGAATAATAAAGATATAAACAGATAAACTTTTAAATCAAATTTTAAACTGACTAAAAATAAAAATACAATCTTTTATGCTTCGGTATACGGACAATGAGACGGAGGGGCCATCCCTAGTTGTAGTGTAACTACGCTCCTAGCAATCACTGGATGATTTTCCCATAATCTTCCTCTAATATGGCGGCTATGAGTGTATAATAAGATTTTAATAACATACTTAGTAAAACTATCATCAAATATTGACAGAGTTTCAATTAGGAGTAAACCTTTCCAACACAACGTCTAAGACTATGACTTCCATTAACAGGGATAAGACACTAGGAAGGAGGGAATATTTGACAGTAAATCATACTAGTTTCCAAAGTTTTATAAACAAGTGTTTGTTGTATTCGTTGGATTACAAATTTTTGATACTTTTAAATCGGAGAGTTGGTTCAGAGTCCTCAACCAATAAGTATGATCTACAAAAGGGGTAATTTTGTTAATCATCATTGCAGATTGTCATAAATTTATCTTCCATTGTCTTATATCTAAAGATTGCTGGCAAGGACACATCAAAACATGTAAAATGTTGTTATTGTAATCAACAAAGAAAAAGACACATAATATTTCTCAATTGGATTTTTGGTAAGACACGTTGCTTTAACTGATATTAGTTTAAGATCGCAAATATTGATTTATTTAAAATTCTTGCATATTCGTTTTATGTTTGTTTTCCTTTAAAGAGAAGCTTCACTGTAGTGAGATTTATACAGGGATCTTAAGGGATGAGACAAAAGACGATAAATTATATATTTTCTTTATATCTGCCGTTGACCTATTCATGTATTTACATGAATATAAGCACTGTTTTTCTTGTAAAAGATTTAATATTTTAAAGATAGAATGTTTTTACCCAAATTACACTGTTCTTAAAGGTTTAAATAACAAATACATAAACTTAAAGCTATACTAAATAATACCATAATTAGTTACTAGATAAATACATAACAAACTTGCTGGTTTTACTATGGTCATGATCGTTCCTGTTGAATAGTAAATATTTATAACATTCCTTTAAACAATTTGAATAAGTTTACCTATTTATTTTGGTTATTTGAAACCTTTTTATAAATAGGCGAAAGAAAATCTACCAAACAAAAATGTTATGAACGTTTTACAATAATTTCTTAAGATGTCTATCCTTTCAGACAAAAACATGTCAATATATTTATCATTTCTGTATTACACTTAAATGTTTTTTTCAGTAAGTTATTTCAATGTTATTTTCCACGAATACTAAAAATGAAAAATTAAATTCATACTAAAATTTAATTTAACAAAACTGGTTTTAATCTTATAATTCTAATATCCGAGGAAAGGTGTCTACAATACGCTACGATAAATAACTATTCCTGTATGTTATTGCTGTGCTACTTGTGGATATAATTGTCTTTGTTATAATGTAAACAACAAATTACTGGAATTGATTAAAATGAATAAAATTAACTATGACTTAACACTTTTATTCTGTAATTTCACTAAAAAAAATCACTTTTACTATATAAATAAAAATCACAATGCATGGCACAAAATAATTCTTTTCATGGTCCCATCATTAGTTATCGTCGACTGAATGGAGGCAAAATGAACATACGTCGACGAACGACGCACGGTAGGACTGTTCAGAGGGAGTTAACAAAAAAGGCGCAAGGGGGGGGGGAGCAAGTCTAGGAGAAGGAGAGCGCTTTAAAAAAGGGGAAGAGTTTGTCAGACAAATTTGTCAAATTATATGGAAGGGGGCAGGGTAAAGGGGAAGAGGTTAAAAAGGTGCTTTTTTGTATCAGCAAATATATCAGTTTCAATATTTTAAAAAATAACTTTATATTATATTTCTAAAAATACACATTCTTATTTTAGAAATGAAATTTTTTTATCATGGGTATGCTAATAGAAAATAAGACAACTTTCTCCTCAAAAATAGTTTTAATTTCATTTACAATTTTTTTTATCCATTTTTCATAGCTAAGGGGGTGTTTAGGGGTGTCAACACCCCCCAAAAAACACTGCCCAGGTAAATTACTGTGCACGGCTATTTTAAGCTCATAAATAAGACTTTGGTGGTTTTAGGCTATTTTAAGGAGACAGAGCCCCTAGTTGCAAGGGATGTAAAAAAGGAGGAATAAAAGGCATAAATGGCTTCAACTTAAATTCAAAATTCTTTTTAAATTGAAACATTACAAATTTAGCTTTTAAGGGGTTGCTTTTTTGAACACGCAATGTATATTCTGTATAGTGCATAAGTTATTAAGGATCATAATGATTTACTCAACTATAACATAACCTCCTTCATAATGTAATAAACTATTGTTGACATTTTGCTAGTTTGTATGCCTATCATGAAAGAAGAAGAGAGTTAAATTAGGTAATCAAATCATGCAGTGGAGGGGGGGGGGGCGGGTGAGATGATATAAAGTTATAACTAAAGGGAAAGTGAACTTGAAATGAACATAAAAGGGAACAGAACAGTGGAAGAGGAGAGGGCAACAGGTGTTTCTTTTTCCACTCCTTTCCCTTTTTACAGTAGGATCGAGGGGATGTGGGGGGTAAGATTGTAATTTTATATTGAAAAAAGGAAAATATTAATATTAATATGCTTATTTCTTTGTAAAACATTTTCTATAATATAATGTTTGACTTAGAAATATGCAATACTCATATGTTATTGTTACAACATAGAATTTAAAGTTAGCTTGATCTAAAAAGATGACTACTTAACATTATTTTTCTCAACATTAGTCTCTTGTATTAATTTATGAATATAAGCATTCAAAAATGGATGGAGAATTACGAGGTGGATATTATGACACTGGAAAATTTTTAGTCAATTTAGCTTTTAACTTGCTAACAAGGACATCGTTTATTGGTCAGTTCGTTCATCCAGTATAAGTCAAGGGGATGGGGAAAAGGGGGTGGAAGGGGGAATCGTTATCTTAGCAAGCTGCAAGTTTCACTTAATTAGAGACCAAAACTCTGCGGGGAACCTAAACATGCGTCGCTCTTACCCTGCGGGGATATTCTTTACCAAACATAACCTAACCTTACCCAACATAGCCTAGCCTAGCCTAAGTTAAAGAAACATGCTCCTTGTTTAAAATTTATTCAAAACTAAGGAATTTGGGAGGGTTCTGCGCTCGACTAGACACATTGAGAGAAACCGCCTTTATTTTATTGGTAAATAAAGATTGCAATTTTAATCTATTATTGTTCTTGCTGCACTAGTTAGGGACATTATCATTCTTGTTTCCTGTAATTTTATTGTTTTATAGAATCAGGGAGGGAAGGGACACTGGGATCTGGGAATTTTGCCGAGGTTTACATCCATTATTGTCTTATCCCTGCATTAAAGTATTAAAGACTAATGCCGACAAACCCTTAAACGTTCAACACATATTAAATAATCCTATACAAGCATTCAAAGAGATAAATAATCTAATAAAAGCAACAAAATCCGGATTCCACCAGCCCCGCAGGTAAAAATCCCCTGTAGGTATAAATCTACCCGCAGCTTAGAATCGAAACATGCACACTTTTTTGATAATGGAAATTAGAGTAAAACAATAGAGGACCGGTCCCTATGTCGACTTTCAATTGGGTTCTTGTAAATCAACCAATAGCGTCGGGAATAGTCAATTCACTACAAAAGAACAGAAAGCAAATTGCTAGCAGACCAAAAAGGTTCCCAACAGGGAGATTCAGGTAGTTGTCTGGTTAAATAAATCTATATTTAATGGATTTCACCAAAGTGCTTCAATCACATAAAATCTAGAAACATGAACGTCCATATAAGTATATTTGTCTCGCCAAAAATAGTTATATACCTTACATATGCCAGTTAGAAGCTTCACTATTATGGAGAACCATAGTGGTTCAGCGGTTAGCGAGATCCTTTGCAACACACTCGCAATTAGACAAACATTCTGTTACTTTTAAACAAGGATTGTTTTTTTTTTTATAAAATTTTGTCTTCCAATATAGTTATAAACCTTCCCTATGCCAATGAAAATTTTCTCTATTATGGAGAACCATAGCGGTTCAGCGGTTAGCGAGATCCTCTACAGCACACTCACAGACACACAAGCATCCTGTTACTTTTATATAAGCAATACTAGATACTTTTAAAAAAGGATATGACTCAACCTCTGTTACAAAATAATAAGTAGCTTCGATCGCAGTTGGCGAGATCCTTTGCAACACATTCACAGACAGACAGACATCCTGTTACTTTAATACAGAATGTTATATTTTTATAATTTTTGTCACTCTCCCACATATGAGCATTAAAGATGCTAATAATGTAACACTTCATATAAATACATTCATATTCACGTGATTGATGATTCTTTGGACAATATGGGATACAGTGATAGAACAATGGAAATATAAATACATTCATATTCACGTGATTAATGATTCTTTGGACAATAAGGAATAATGATTTTACAGTAAATCCTTCTATCAAAGTAACACAATGCCTGTCTGTCTATCAGTGTGTTTGTGTGTCTCTCTGTATAAGATAAAGGGGGTATAGTCCCTTCGTGACATCGCACCTTAAGGGGCGGTTTATCGTATTTTTCACAGTAGGTTTTCTCCTATTTCTAGCCCCTGCGGTGGGCTCTAACCCTGCGGGGCCAATTACCTATTCCTGTGGAGCAATCACCTAACCGAATATAACCTAACCTAAAATAACCTATAAAAAGCCATTTTAAAAATACGATAAATCGCCCTTAAGGTGCGATGTCACGAAAGGGACTATTCCCGATAAAGAGATATGACATATCCTTGTTGAACTAAGAAGGATAAGGGTTATGACAATTGAAATAGAAAAATATTCAATTCATGTTCATATTGACATAATAAATATTAATTATTGAAAAATTAACCAGGAATATAGGACAACGAACTATTTATCAGGGATGAAGGGACATGGCTTTATTATAACATGATTAATCATATTTTTGAACAATCAGAAACATTCTTAACACTATAGTATTCATAGGTTTGTTATCATACAATTAAGCAAAAATATAATTTGATCTTTGATAGAATCTTTAATTTTGCAAGAATTTTATGATTTCCAATAACAATGTAGCATAGCATTATATTTTAGAATAATAAAACGTTAAATTTTAGTACCAATTTTGTTTAATGAACAAACATATTTAGTGCAGTGGCGTACACAAGTTGTTGCCAGGGGGTGTTTTTCTTGAGGGGATAAAAAAATGGGATGACAGGCCTTTCTACTTTCAATTTTATGGGGTATGTTGACACCACCTTCCACACGCTTGTGAAAATACAAAATCATTATTTGTTAACGTTTCAATTGACAACTATATACTTAAAAAAACAAGACCATGATTGAGATACTTTATTTCCTTAGAAATACATTTTTATAATGATTGAGTTAGATCAGGTTTAATTTCTTTATTTTTAGTTTGTTTTCTATTGCTAATATATTTTCAAAATTTCTCAGGTGTGTATGAGCACCTATTTACAAATTTGAAAGGAATAAAAGAATAATCAAGACTCACCATGGGCATCTCAAGTTTGGACAGAGATATAGCACTTCAACACAAATATAGAATATGTATTTATGAATGGATATAAAATACGTAAAAAATTAGGCTGCTGCAATGTTCCTCATATAATGGTATCGTTAATTTAGCTAGCTGTGAGTTTAACTTTATTAGAGTGAATGAAAATCTGATGCAACATCCGAGTGATAATATATCATTTACCCATATTTTCACCAAAAAAACTACAAACAAATAATTTAATAAGAGTAAGAGTTTATTACATTTAAACAGAATTAGTGAAAGTTTTTAAATTTAATGTTTCATAAATGTAAGTATAACAGGCAAATTAGTTTTTAAGGGAACTATATCCCTATCCCCACATTTCAAGATGGTTCCTTTATTTTTAAAATAACTGTATGAGTCATTTATGTTATTATTAAATCTATTGCCTGCGCCTCTACACTTTTCAAATGCGCTAAGTGTTCTAATCAAGAAAAATACCCCCTCCTCCCAGGAAACTAGCTTAAAACCATAACAGGACCAGTGATCTAAATCCCTGTATTTCAAGATGGTTCCTTTATTTTTTTTAAATAACTGTACGAGTCATTAATGTTATTATTGGAACTATTGCCTGCGCCTCTACACTTTTCAAATGCGCTAAGCGTTCTAATCAAGAAAAATACCGCCAGGAAACTAGCTTAAAACCATAAAAGTACCAGTGATCTAAATCCCTTAGAAGCATAGACTAATCTATTTAGTGATTCAAAATTTCTTTGTATTTCAAGATGGTTCCTTTTTAAAAAAAAATAACTGTATGAGTCATTGATGTTCTTATTTCTCTTCACTTTTCAAATACACTAAATTTTATATCATTAATTAAGATAAAAGACCACCCACCATTAAAAACATCTCAGGACCAGTGGGCTAAATCCCTATGAAGCATAGGTTGATTGGTTTAGTGGCTAAAATTATATGAACCATCCAGTGGTGTGAACAGGGTTTTCATAGTTTTTTTTCTGTCCTAAGATTAAGACCTCGATAACCGCTTTTTATTACATATTAGTGCGAGGCTGGAAGCAAAGTTAATAATAAATTAAACTTTTGAATTTTATATTGTTCATTAAAATTTTTCTTGAGTTAAAGTCTGACACCACCAGGGATATAGGGATATTAAAATGAATAATATATCTATCTTTCTACTATTTCTAGTAAATAAATATTTATTGTGGATTTTTAGGAACCATGGATTTCTGCTTTACTCTAGAAAACAAAATTTAAAACTGATAAAAATGGTCAGTCTACAGTAAAAAAAATTTTTAAAGAGAAACATCCTAGAACATCATATATGAGCTGTTAGCTGTACAAAATCTTATAAAATGCCTTTTGTTAATTATTAGACAAATATAAGTGTCATTGTCCACTCCAACCCTGGAGATCGTGGTAATTAACAAATGCATTAATTTCATTTAGACAAAGAAGAAGGCTTTTGAATTAAAATTTAAACAATATCCCCCTTGTTCATAGGGGACCATCCCCTTCCCCACTAGACACCCAATTTCAGAGCTTTTTTTAGGCTAATTAAGATGTTGAAGAATTCCGCAGGTTGGAGTTTTATTAATTATGCTAAATAAGATTTAAACATTTTCTGTAAAAAAGTTATTGAGTTGGTTCTGCACTTACTTCTTTTTAATCAGTGATATGGCCCCTGAATATAGTATATAGACTATAATAAAAAAAAACATATCAAGACTTAAATCTGAAAATTAAATAGCCTCGAAACCATCACGGAACTTATGTGAAGCTTTAATAATATAGAGAACACAAGCATTTCAGTAGTTATTGAAATTAACCCTACTTTACTAAACAATACAGAACTACAGACCAACTTATAAGCAGCTTTAAAAAGACGTGCGGAGGTTCAAATAGAATCTAAGGGATTTGCCTAATTTCTTCGCCTTAATTGGGAGGGTTCATTTTTATTCAGTAACTTCTTGGCAAGGTTTTATAATTTATAATCATAAAACGAAACAACTCTATAATCAAACATTCATTAGCCTAACCAGAAAAATTACATTTATCATTTAACAACATTTAGGGTAAAAAACTTAAAAAGACATATTCATAATTTTTCATTCTATTTTGGGCCAAAGGATTTGGTTAGCTTGGCTTTAAAAGTGTTCCGCTACCTTCCAACATTGTCATCCTTGTGTATTGATGAATGATTTTTACTTGAGTTTTGTTTTTGTTTATCTTAATTTGTAGTAATTATAAAAAAAATAGTTTTGATTTATAAGGGTTTTTTCACGACAACACTCCTTTACATTAAATAATAGAAGATTTTTATCCCGTCATATTAGGGCGAGAAAGGGTCCTTATTTTTTTAAAGTAATGCTTCTGTGCATAAAGGAATACCTGTCAATCCCTATGTAAAGAATTAAACATCAATTTTGTTTTCTTCACACTTATAAATCGATTATGTTTCTTTAATAATTAAAATTGTTCTAACGCTGATTTAGATTTAACTTAATTTAATAGAAAAAAACTTAATAAGATATGCATTAATCTATGTATATCCTAATTTAAAACCTTAATAAAATCTTTTATTTACAATAATTCAACATAGCAATTGCAAAAAAATTTAACAGTAGAAAGAAAAGCAATGTTTTAGCATATTATCTAATTGCATTGCTTGGATTAAAGGTTAATAAAAGTATTAAGAAACAAGGAAATCAACATCCATAAAAGCTAAAATATCAAGAAAAACAATATCTAAAATCTAAAGTATGTTATAATTCCTAGAATATGAAGAATTAAGTTCTATTTATTGTCGAAAGCTTAAGATCTCAGAAAATACTGGTCCATATTGGATATACTTTCCATGAAAGCTTTATAATCTCTTTACATTTAGGAAAGCTACGCTTCTAGCAATAATCAAATTTTAAAACGTAAATGGGTTGGGCTTAGTTAGTATCAATAATTAACAATTAGCTGAAATATCATTTTCTGTTTGTTATGAAATATATTAGAGACCCGAATCGCATTCTTAATTATCAATCTTATTATTATGTATTTACTACCGACTGTGCCCCTAACATCTAGGGCTCTTTGCTCGAATGGTAAGAGATGGAAAGAAAAAGAGAATAAAACCATCCTAAAACTTAAATTTAAATAGTGTAATAGCCTAAAACTTTCAAAGGACCTATATGAAGATTCCCAAAAATCAGGAACTCAGTTCAGTAAGTATTAAATCTTAAGACATAATAAAACCTTACTACTTTATATTATAGGATTTCAAAATATTTATGTAATTTTTAAAATTTATTTTAAAATTTCGTTTTCAATGTAATTAAATATACAGTTTATGTTATATAATATATTCAGACCAGAGAAAATGGATGATCTATTTGAAATAGAAAAACTAACTTTTTGCCAGACAAAATTTTGACTATCCAATAATATAAAGTAGTATGTTTTTTTTTGTCTGAGGCTTAAGATGGAAATAATTACTGAACTTATTGAGTTCTGATTTTTGGGGTAGCTTCACTTAGGTACCGGAATGGTTTTAAGCTAAATATTTTTTTTTCAATTTAGGCTTTAGGGCGGTCTAAGGGTATTTTTCATGATACTCTTCTTACCCCTTTGAATACAGAGCCCCTAGATGATACGGGGACAGCCGCTAATGCATTATAGAAATTTTTGGACTAGCTAAAATGTTATCTTCACCCTGTCAGCTAGTTTGAAAGAAGCTGCAAATCACGAGTTCAAATGTTTCCATAGAAATTTTGTTTTGACATTTAACATTTTTTGTGGGTTTTTTTTAGGGAGGGAATTGGTAATGGACTGCACATTTTACATGGACCCAAAGTGTTATAAACACCTTATATTATATTTTGGCTCAAAAACCTATAGTACTTTATTGAATTGTTTCTAAACAGGTAGTGTCAAAATTTTCAACTAATTTTAATCTACAGTGGGGATTATTATTGGGAATATACATCAATTGTTCGTTTATTCGTTTTTAAGATCCCTGGTATTTCTCCACGAAGAATGCTGGAAATAACACACAATAAAATAATCTTTCTTACATATTTTTAGGAGGAAGAAAGGAATGTAGATTTACTTAAACTTCATATTATCTTTCTACAGACGTTTTAATTATTCTAATAATGTATAACGCTTAATATATATATATATAAAACTTCATAAATATAGAGACCTATCTGTCCCTCAATCTCTAAATCTAAAGGGATAAGAAAATGGCCGATAAATTGATGTATATCCCTAAAAGTCCTAAAAGTTGTTAAACCAACGAATAAGAAAACGTTATCATAAAACTTTGGGGACTAGTGTAATAAACAGCCATTGTTCCCTCTCTCTTTGACATTGTGAAAATCACACTATTCCGTCGATAAACAACGCAGCTATTGACGAAAAAACAAGCGTTACAAGTACTGTATTATATACATACAGACAGACAGTGTGAGGATTCTTAAGCTTCATTGAGCACTCTTTGCATTGTAAACAAAGATCTGTAGGTTCTGCATCAAGGGCTAATTTGCCTTATTGCGGTACACAAAATTTGGGTAACAGCCACATGTATCTAGTAGCACTATTTCATGTTAATGAACATTGTAGTCAGTAAGTAGCAGAAATGAGAATGATAAACCATGTTCCTGATTACAAGCATACCAACAAGTTACACTTGCCTATAAGCCTGCAAGTTTCGTGATTTTTTAAATTTTATGTTCAAGTGTTATCCAAATTCTAAATATATTTTGATACTTTGCAAGAGGCATGGGCGTACACAAGATTTTTCACAGGGGAAAGGTACATCCCGTGACCCCAATGAAAAATTTTAGGTTTAAAGGGATAGTTGCATAAAGTGCATTTAACAAGTTTGATTGCAAGCATAATTTACCAAAATACCATCATATATAATTTTGTATTACAATAAATATCAATCAATTAGGCACCACCAAAATAGTCTGCTATTTTTTTGTGAACACAGGACACCCATATAAGTTGTATATATTCTAAATATTTATGATTTTCAAGTCTCAATAAAAACTACCTGGTAGAAAATGAAAGTTCTTTCAAACTTCATGCAACTACCCCTTTATGTATTAGGGGTGTATTAAAGGAATAGAAAAGTAAAAATGAAATTTAATATAACCTACACCCGCCTGTCAAGTCCAAGAATTTTGTATTTTCAATTAGATTTATGATAGATACATTTTATAGTCATTAACAGGTTTAAATTTTTTTTTATAAGAGTAGATCCTCATCCTCTGTCTACGATGGATATATTGCTTCTAATTTTAAACCAACATTAAAGATAACGGGTGGGGGGGATTGTTACCCCTCCACAAAAATTCTATGAGCTAAGCCACTAAAGTCAAATCAAAATTTATAATGTATGCAATCATTGAATATTGTTATATAATTTTATCATTAAAATCACCAAACTTATCCACACCAAAAAAACTCACAAAACCTCTAACAGAATAAACTGGATAGGGACAGAATTATTTAAATAATAGAAAAAATCAAATTTGTTAATATTTTTTATTTGTTGCATATTGTTATTGTTGAGAATATGTTTACAATTGCATTTAAAGAAGAAATGAATGTATATTATTGCAAAATGTCCATTTAGAACTCACGATTTTGTGATCATCATGAATGATATGAAAGCTACTATTTCCTACTCCAAAACAAATAGTTGTAGAAATTATAAAAATATGATAAACTCAAAATTTTCATGTTTATCCTATAAAGATTTTGAAAACCGATGGCCCCAATTTATTGTGATAAATATATATGATTCTCCTTTATAGCGTAGCTTCTCATAGGTTCTTAAAGGTTTATAACTGTTTTGGGGGAGGTTACCACAACCCTCCCAAGAGAAATGAACCCTCCCCCTCTCTAAAAAAATTAAAACCAAGCTTTGAAATGAATTAGTGGCTTCAGTGCTAGTTTCTGGGGGCTTTGTCCTAATAGGTGAATGGGATGCTGTTTTAAATTGACGGTAGAATTCTATATGAATGTCTCTTTTCTTCTTTGTCTACGTACAAAGATGATTCTATATAAAGATATGAATTATTGCCTCTCTTTTCTCATCACAAAACAAAACTGTCCTCCTTTAAAAGCTCCTTTAAAGCATCAAAAAGTTATTTTTTAGGACTAATAATAGTTAATTATCGTATTGTTGAAAATTATGTAATACATGAGTTTTCAGTATAGCTGAGAACCGTTTCTAATCAAACGGATATATTTATAGGTCGAAGCCATACTTAAATAGAGAAATCTTTTAACTTTAAAATTTTTCAAAAATTTAAAAGTTTTAAAAGGTTATGAAAAGTTTTAGTATGGAAGTGAATATTTATCATATACTTAATTTGTCCGTCTGTCCATCTTTATGAGTCAGTAATAGGATTAGTAAATAGGATTTTTTATTGACTTGGCGACAAATCATTACTTTTTTGTTTATATTCCTCTGAAAAATGATTTATAATATAAATAATCTGAACTAATTTGTCTATCCCCATGTGTCATGGTTGTTTTTTTTTAGAAAATGGATAAAATTATTTTTGTTGCTGTATTGTGTTGTAACCCGCTATCCTGCAATGTTTGTGTGTAATTGTATTAAACTGTGCAACATTGTTGTCACAAACGCTACTGCTGTTCATTGCAATGCAATGGATACAAAATATACATGGATATTATGACAGGGAGAAAATTGTAGCCAATTTAAGTGGATCTCATTTATTGTTCAATTCGTTCATCCAGTAGGAGAGAAGGTGATAGGGTAAAGAGGATGAATGGGGTATCTTCTTTTCAGCCCGAGGAAAGTTATTATAACCCCATCGCCTCCCCCCAAAAAAAGAAATGAAAAAAATATTTCTTAGAGGATAACGCCAGCCCGAGTTTTACTTTTTAGAAAACATGAAAATCTGGTGTAAAATCCAAGTAATAATATGTCCATTTTCATTGCATTGTTGGGGGGCTTAAAAATAGCGTAGCCACTCTATAATACAAAAGTGTAATATGTATTGCATAGTTGGGAAACTTCAGGGAAGCATAGCTACTCTATTCTAAATTAAACTTTAAAACTTTTGCTTAGCGTAATTGGTTAACGCGTAGCTTCTCTGTAATATACTCTTCTTGATTGTAATGTACTAGAGGCTTCACCCCTAATTGGGGGGGGGGGATATTTTTCAATTTTTGGGGCGGTTGGGGGTGAAAATCGTTATAAACTTTCCTGGTACCTATGAGAAGCTACCCTGTAAAGAAGAACCCGATCGGTTCAGCGGTTAGCGAGATCCTTCGGTACAAAAAGACAGACATATAGACATCTTTCTACTTTGTATTATAGATAACTTTGAAATTCTGTTTTTATAGTGGTATGACTTAGACTATGATAGGTACTCTAATTTCAACTTACATATACTGTAATCTTTACATGTGTTAAAAATTGAAAAGCTTTCCTAAAAAATTTATTAATCATAATTAATATGACATAGAGCAGACAGACAGACATGTCCGTCTGTCCGTCCGTCCCTTAAGATCTCGGTAATCACTGAACCTTTGGATTCTACTCTTCAGGGAATATACTTTCTGGTCCTGTGGTGGTTTTAGGCTATTTTCTTGTGGGTTGGGACACCCCCAACCCCTCCAAAAACAAAAAAATCCTCCCCCACTTTGAGGCATTTAATCATTTAAAAGTAGTGGTTGCAGCTCCTAGGTATTTAGATTTTTAAAATTTCCTCTTGGGCAAAGCCCCTAGAGGCTATGGGCGAATCCGCTAGTAGATATACATATCAATAAACGGACAGGCAAACTGCATACTCAATAGTACTTTTTTTATTACACTTTTTAATTAGCTTAATTGGATTTTATTTTCCAGTATGACTTAAATCCGGTACTGAAAACCCATGTACACAATCGTATTACAAACTTTTTCCTACGATTATTAAAATAAAAATCCCAAACTTAATACAATAGCCCCTTAGTGCTAACAAAACTTGTTTCGACCTTATATTTTTTCTATTTAATATATGCAGAAATCTGTCTATAATGTGATGCAAAAATAACTTTTTGCTTACTTTTTTTTTCTTGTGTCATTTTTATTCTAGTTGATATGCAATATATAATAAAAGTTTCCAAATAGGAAATGAGAGAGACTTGTAGCAGATTTATTTGCAATATACCTTCTACTTAAACTGGACCATAAACAAATGTTTCAAATTTTTGTTTTGGTTCTCTAGGTTAGGTAAAAAAAGAGTTAGGGTCCATGACCTCCATTTTAGATAATTGAGTACGGTAGGTATACGATGGATTTACCGATTTATATAAAATAGGGATATAGCGAAATAAACGGAAATTTTACAAATATATCTCATACTATGGATTTTAACTATGCCAACCAGAATAGTTCGTAGACCTTTTTGGTTCCTAATGTGCATATTTTTAGGTTGAGACATTTTATCTGCTAAGGCATTACCTATACTCTTACCGTCTATAATGTATGCAAAAATAGTAAATAACCACAAAATACAATCCTAAATTCTTTTGTCTGTAGCTTAGATCTCGTAAACTAGATCTCCGAGAATTGACTGTATTTTTCAAAGAAGCTTTTTTCATATCTGTGGGCGATTTTAGGTTATTTTCCTGACCTCCTATATAATATAAAGTAGTAAGGTTTTTTTTGTCTAAAGCTAAAAATCTTGGAAAAGTGCTTGTCTTAATTGGTTGAACTTTTCAGGAAATAAGGGTTTTAACGCTTTCAGGGGTTAATCTAATATATTTTATTTTATTTTGAGGGGTGTAAAATGAGGAGTTTCAAAGTTTGAGGACGTCAATTGAAGTGATTTTATGTACTTGCGCGTCGACGCTTATATTTCATTTTTGTAAGCGCACCAGTAATAGCCACAATTTATTACAGGTGTTTATACAACACAGCTAATAGAGCAGCTACTCTTTTTTATATTTATTTCTTTATGTCCGTCTGTTCGTTATAAATTATAGAAATAGTTATTTAATTAAAATTGCTTGACACCAGAATTTAGGTATGAAATTTTGTACCTATCGATGAAATCATTGTAACACTGGATATATTATTACTTGGAAATTCCACAAGATTTTAATGGTCTCTAAAAGTGAAACTTGCAGCTGGGTAAATATTGCCCATCCACCCACTTCCCTCCGACTGGATGAACGAAGTGACCTAATCTAACGATACGTGTTGCCCTGTCATGATATCCACATATAT
The DNA here is from genome assembly GCF_053477335.1 of Acartia tonsa. Classification (NCBI taxonomy): domain Eukaryota; kingdom Metazoa; phylum Arthropoda; class Copepoda; order Calanoida; family Acartiidae; genus Acartia; species Acartia tonsa. The sequence goes on along the minus strand of NC_137262.1, from coordinate 30,865,795 downwards.
TCAATATGCATTGATCTAATGTTATATTATGGGAACACAAACACCGGAACCATTTAATAATAAGCATAAAAAATGTCCTGGTTCTTCACTGACTAAAGTAGACAAATAGCCAGGTAGATAATTTTGTAGTATTGAATAATAAACCTAATAATCATTCTAGTTCTCAGGGGCGTCCAAGCTTTTTTTTTTGGGGGGGGTAAAAAATTTTAGGGGGGGGGGTAATTCGTGTTTGGGGGGGGTAAAATGGCGCGCGAAGCGCGCCGAAATTTTTTTTTACCCCCCCCAAAATTTTTACCCCGGGGGTAAAATTTGATTGGGGGGGGTAATTACCCCCCCTAAAGTCTGTTGGGGGGGGGTAAATACTCCCCCCAAATCTGTTGGGGGGGGTAATTACCCCCCCCAAACTAATTTACCCCGGGGATAAAATTTTTGGGGGGGGTAATTTAATTATGTAAAAAAAGCACCTACCTAATCTATTAAGTTAATAAGTACTATCCTATAACATAAAGTAGTAAGTAAGGTTTATTTGACTATAGCTTCAGATTTCATTACTTTTAATACTGAGTTCTCCTTTTTAGGAAAGCTTCACATAGATCCCATGATGGTTCCACACTATTATAGGTCAATCCTTTGAGTGGTTTTAGGCTATTTTTCTCCTCCCTTTTTACCCTTTAGAAAACACGAGTTCTTAGATGCTAAGGGCGCCACTACTATTCAAATATATAGTAGTATCTCATTCTTTAGAACATAAAAATACAATAATTAACTCACTAACCAATGAACCAATATGATTATACTTTAAAGTGAAGCGTCTTATAGGTCCTGGTAAGTTTTATAACTAGTTTTGAGACACCCTGACATCCTCCCAAAAGAAATTGCCTATAGAAATTCTTTTTCATTATTTAATTTAGTTAGGTATCTATTTTATGGAATCTTCAGTGCTTTACAATTACATCATAGATCCCCGGGATGGTTTTAGCCCTTATAAAGGCCCAAGCAAATAAAACATGATCAAACTATTAAATTTTTTGTTATCATGGTTAAGAACTGTTTTAACTGGTTGGACTATATTGGGGTATAGTCCCTTTTGTGGCAACGCTCTTTAAGGGGCGTTTCTTCGTTTTTTTCACACAAGCTTCTCTCCTATTTCTAGCCCCTGCGGGGGGCCAATTGCTTAACCATGTGGGGCAATCACCTAAACCAATATAACCTATCCTAAAATAAACTATCAAAAGCCATTTTAAAAATACGACGAATTGCCCCTTAAGGGGTGTTGCCACGATGCAAATTATGTAAAAGACAATAAAAAGACAATAAAATATATTACACCTCAAGGCTCGAGTCACACTATGACTCTTTTTAGGGGGGGGGGCGGGGATTACTCCCTCCCCCCCCAAAAAAAAATTTTCAGTAAAATTTTTTTTTTAAGAACATTCAATTTGGGGGGGGTAAATACCCCCCCCCAAAAAAAAAATTTTTTAAAGAACATTTATTTTGGGGGGGGTAATTACCCCCCCCAAAATGGTTTGAGGGGGGTAAATACCCCCCCCAAAATCGTTGGGGGTGCCTACGGCACCCCCAAGGTAGGGGTAATTTTTTTTGGGGGGGGGTATTGTTCACAAAATTTTGGGGGTGCCAAATGGCCCATTACCCCCCCCCTTGGACGCCTATGCTAGTTCTATAGAGACCATAATAAATAAAAAAAATACATAAAATAATATAGACAAACAGTCATGTAGGTAAAACAACACTTTTTATATGAGCCATTAAAATGTCCTAGATTTTCTAAGAATACTAGACTCTAGAAGTAAATTAGCATGTTGTTATTGTCATTGAAAATTTAAATAGTATTAAATATGGATCGAGAGATTATTTTGTGAGGCTACAGTCATAAAATGATGAAGGTAGTAGCTTCAACTGTAGAAAAAAAGATCTCGTTTCAAGTCTACCTTTTTCCATGTAGTTTCCAAAACTTCCCTAAAACAAGAACAAAGAAAATTTTTATATAATTTGGTGTGAAAACTCATTTGGTTAATCATTACCTTGTTTATTACTTTATCATAAAAAGTAATGTTTTTAGGTAATAGCTATAAGAAAGTAATTGGGATAATTTCCTCCTAGTTTTATTTTCAATTCTTCAAATAGGAAGAACGGACAGACGAACGGGTAATATTTGATATAGACTAGATGGAGAAATCTTCACAACATATTTCAGAAGTCTATGATATACAGCAACTAAGTAAACTGTTTCATTGGCAATAAAATCATTTTAATATAATAAATAATAGGCTAATATATTAAATACTCTCCATAATTTTACGGACTAAAGTACAAACGGCAGACAGACTATTTTTTTAAATTAGACTACTATTTTGACAGTGCAAATGTATTTAAAGTTTAGTAAGAAATTATAAAAGTTTATTCAACCCAGTTCACAAATGATCGAAATTCGTCATTAAAGACTTCCCTATTCACATTATTAAATGACATAACTATCGGGTTAAAACTACAATCAATGATAATATCCTTGCAAACAATATTGGATTACAAATAACTCCCATTTCAGAACTAAAACAAGGATGAAAACATCCATAAGTAGCAAAGCACAAACACACTTGGATGGGAATACGTACATGTAGATTTAAAGAGTATTTGTAAAAATCAATAAAAGATTTATTGGAGGAAATAAACATGAAAATGAAATCTTTTTTTTGTACAGGGTGTCCCTCGTAAACTGTTTTTTTAAAACACTTATTACTACCTTAATATTTGAGCTAGCTTAGTAAAATAAAAAGTATTTGGCATGCTACTACTGACCATTTAATGATATAGTGATGAAAAATTCGCAAAGATAACAGAAAAAAAATCTACAATCTAATACATAACAGGCTGATTTTAGTGAATATAAGACTAATGCACAAGAAAAATATGCCTTACTTAACTTTAAAAGCCAGCTGGTGGTCAAACGGTGGATCACAAAGACTTACTCCAGACATTATAAGAACTGGCATTGTAGTATAATAAAAAAATCTGATATATTTCAGGTTCTTGTGTGCATTTGAAGCGAGCTCTCATGAAAAATTAACAAAGAAGATCAATATTATGCCTATTTTTACATATTGTTCACTTATATTACACTTCAGATTCTTGAATATTGTGAATTTCTGGTATGCCATGTCAAGCCTGTTCTATTTTTGTGCTTAGAAAGTCTAAGTGAACAGCCGTTTGGACCCTAACTATTCCTAAAGTTCACAAAGCAAATATTTTCTTGCGGGTTAGTCTAAATTCAATAAAATGAACCTCTTATGTAATACCTCATAGATTTTATTTCTGTTTATTTTGTGGATTTTTCATCATTACCCCATAAAATGGTCAGTAGTAGGCTGCCAAATACTTTTTATTTTACTAAGATAGCTCAAATATTAAGGGAGTAATAAGCATTTTTTAAAAAAACAGTTTACGAGGGACACCCTGTTTGATGACTGACTGACCGCCGGTCAGAGTAAATTACCTACTGGATGCTCAGAACAATGAAAAAATATGTGAAAATATAAGAATAGCCAAAACCTGCTAAAATGTATATTATTGAATATGTATAATGATTGCAAAACTTACAATTTTTAAATTGAAGGATAGAACTCTCCACATGGGCTAAAAACAAGAACTTAAAAAAAGGGGGTGGGTCCATTACGCCAAACTAGGTATTGTTCGAATTATTATGAGAGTATGTATGATTTATATATTGATGATAATTTGAATTACATCCTTTGTAACACCAATATTAAGTGTTATCATCATACTATATGATCAAAAAGGGAAATGCCTAGGTCCGAAAAGTATACCACTGAAATATATGGAAAACTTTTATGAAAAAATAGAATTATTTATTATTACACTAAAAATAAATATAATGTTGCACAAATTTTGTTTAAATCAAACATAAATTATGCAAAAGTTTTTGATGATTTATAAAGTCCTAAAATTAAAAGAACTTAAAATTATTAAATTCAATATAAAGTTAAGTTTAGAAAATAAGATTTTCTAATTGTTTTGGAACGCATTGCCTAGCCGTTCTCGAAATCTTATCTCGAAGCCCTCCGAATGACCAACATAGTGAAGTTTACGAATGTGTATTTATTACCATGAAAACAGTAAGTCTAAAACAAAAATATAAGAATTAATTACATAAAATTAATGGCTATTATTTTTGTAACATCGAGGTTGCGTGATTTCAATTTAATAAAAAATATAAATTTTCTAAAAAACTTTAAATTGGCACGAAACATATTAAATCGCATCAGAAATTGATAATTTTAGAATAAAATAATCAATAATATAAAGGAAAATATTCGTATATCAAAACTTAGCAGTTAAATGGTCTATTTGTTGAAAAATTAATGATTTAAATTTCTTCATAAAATTGTACCATTCTACGCTTATTTTCAAGAATTAAAGATAAATTCTTACCACATATGATGTCAAACTAAGCAGGAAGGCTTATTTGAGATATTCCACACATCAGAGCGCATGTATATTCAAGCAATACATTATTTTCATTCACGTAGCTCCTCACGTGGGACTAATCAAAGGAAAAGTGCGCGTCTCTTTTGTTCGTTTACAAGCCACGCGCCGCGCGGAGATAGTTAGGAATGCCGCGTAACACACTCATTCTCTGGGGAATTTTGGTGTAAGGAAAAGGGATTAATGGGTTCGAACTTGCCAGGGAATACAAGAAATACATACCGAAACACTAATCAACTTTTAGTTTTAAAGTAGCTTATGGTATAATACATACAATTATAAATGCAGTATGCAAGTATGAAACAATTACATAGTAGCTTTGCTACTAATAATATAAAATTAATTTTTAAAGATAATATGAAAAGTGAAAGGGTGTAATAATATGAAACTATTAGAGGTAGTCAGGGCTTTAGACATTTGTAAATGGTAAAACATATGTTGCATTATGCATTATCTATTTTATTAATAGCAACGGACCTTTCATTCACATGGTGTTAAATCGTCCGATCAAAATAAGTTAATTGGCAATATCTTCATTGTTTAAAAAGTACATCGCTCTTGAAGTTGCTATAACATCATACCAACGAAAGATATTTTTATAGATAAGTACATAAAAACAAACGCATAAAAATATGCTTGCAGTGGTTGTTGAAATAAAATCTATAATGAGTAATAATATAATAAGAAGATTAAAGTTTCTCTTTAATGTATTACACTTTTTAAAATTATAAATAAATTATTGTTTTAAAGTTTTGATTTTGTTGCAATAAACCTATCACTACATCCCTGGACATTAAAGGCATAGATTTCCATGCAATTATTAACTCAATTATATGCATGGTTTGTCTCAGATTTTGGGTGGGTATATACTCACACATATATACAATAACACACTATTAGGATAAGCTTCACACTTTTTATTTATGGGTAGCGCAGCTACTCTTCAACTACGGGTAAGTCCGTCACGACGTCACTTTGTCTCAGATTTTGAGTGGGAATACACTATACATACACACATATACAATTACATATCCCATAAGGATAAGCTTCACACTTTTTCTTTATGGGTAGCGCAGCTACTCTTCAACTACGGGTAAGTCCGTCACGACGTCAAATTGTGACAGTACTAGCGGCTAAGTCCCTAGAGGACTCTAGGGGCACTTCATGTGTGGAGTAGGAAGTCGACCCCCACTTTCTATTTTAGTTAGAAAAAAAGTTATACAACTTTGTTGAGTGTAGGTCATTTTTTCTAGGGGCGATAATTCTTGGAAGGGTGGAATACCTTCCCCGAAAATAGTTATAAGCCTTCCTAGGACGTATTAAGAGCTACACTTCAAAGGAGAAACATATCGGTTCAGTGGTTAGCGAGTACACATAGACAGATATTAAAAGGCTTTAAAAGGCTCCAAATACACATAGAAAGATATATACGCTAACAGTAGCTTTGCAATTCTTGACTATGTGTAAATGTGTAAACATTGTGTAAATCATTATTTAGTTAACTATATTGTACTGTTTCTTCATAATTAACCCTTTTTTATCTTTGAAATATGTTTATTGTGGCTGCGCTTGTCATGGATATAATGTTCCTCGTTTTCATAATAACATTATTAAGATCAGATTTTCACTTCCTGTATATTTGTATTTCAACATTTTTAGTAATTCAGATTCTTTCATATACATTCAATATTTTGATTATTTCAAAAATAGATCTAACTTTATCGGTTCACATTAGAACTTTCGAATAAAGGTCTCTGACAAAAATCATTTAGATTAAACGTATTCTTTTCTAGAGGAATCCAATAGAGAATATTAGGTTACGTACCATTAACAGACTACCAACTCTTTAATTGCAGGAGTTTTGTCTGAAAGTCCTTACTTTGTATGATAATGAGTTGCTTTCGTTTAGGAGCCAATGCATTCCCTTAGTCTCTACATCAGCTTCACATGACAGACATGGTAGCTTTAGTACTGTTTTTAACTTCACTATTAAGCGGCATATGATTCACACTCAGACACATAAGATTAAAATACTGTGGTTCATAATTAACAGTTATTTAGAAAATAAGATGCATAGTTTTAATTATATGCATAAAAGAAACCACTTGAAAAACCAAAATGTCACATAAATTGGTCACGTGATCTTTGCCATATTCGATATATAATTTCTTGGATGAAGCACCAGATTTCCATGTACTCTAATGAATTGATACTACCAGCTGGCTAAAATAAAGATACCCCCAATCCATCAAAACTACCCCCAACCCATCAACCTATACTGTATGAACGAACTGACCAATAAATGAGGTCCATATTAGGAACCTAAATTGACAACAAACTTTAAAACTGTCAATTTATCCACGTATTCTATATCCATTTCTACCATTCAATTCATATTAATTAAGAAAATATATATGTGTAACTGAAAATTGGACACATAATGAATATCTAATCATGGATAAAGTATACATTCAACTGTGAATAACATTTTCGTTTGCCTGTCCGTCTGCAACGAATAACCCGACTTGTAAATTCTAAATCCAGCACAATTTTAAACCTTGAATAGAGATAGGGTAATGAAGCTTTCTCCAAATATTTACAGCTTAACACCGTGGGTAAAGTTTGTATGTGATTATGTGTGATTCAAACCCTACTAACAACGTAAATAAAAAATTTGGTGCTATTTAAACCTGTAGAAAATAGGAAAGCTAAGATTTAAAATGTTTTATCCACATTATATCAATCTATTACTCTCAGCCACCGTGAAAAACTCGCGAGTGTGTGAAAAGCCTTTTTTGTTTATTATTTTAAGTAGCGCGTCTATTCTATACCAATGGTCTGTCTGTCACTTTACCTTTAATTGCCTGTATCTTTCTTAGTTAGCACTCCACAAAATTACAATATAAAGTAAATAAGCTGCTTAAATCTAACTCTATCTTTGCCAATTTGGCATAAAAAAAAACGCCAAGAATTGAGGCAGGAGGCTCTGTATAATTTTATTTCATGAAAAGAACTTACACTTACAAGACGGTTTGTTCTTTTTAAAAACAGAACAAATTTCTTATATATGATATAACATGCACTTTCGGCGTAGGGCAAATTTCTCTGCAAGGGCTAGGTCTTAAGCTTGAGCTGAATAATGTGATTACAATATTCGATAATATATTTACATTACATTCCCCGCCAAAAAAAAATATTTTACTTTCCTTATTTATGTATAAACTAACGGATCATCGGATGCACCCTAAACATCTGAACTTTAAGGGGGCCTTTAATATCCAAAGTCTTAAATCTACAAAGGATATAGCCTGAACCTATGTCCCTAAAAGGTTGACCTCATTCAGTTATTGAAATCTTAAGCTTCGGACAAAAAATTATATGATAGATAGACATATACTTAAAATTTGTTATTGGTGCAGTACTTAAGGACTTAACTGTCCTTGTTTGTTTATTATTTCATGCATTGCGTATAATTTTCATTCTTGAAAGCTAATACGACAATAATAGATGTAAAATAACGTGGATATTATTACAAGGGGAAAATTGTCGTCTATTAAGCTTGCTAACACGGAACACATTTATTGGACAGTTCGTTCATCATGTAGGAGGGGAGCGGATGGGGGTAAAGGGGGGATTTTTAGCCCGCTGCGTGTTTCACTTTATTACAGAACATGAAAATCTGGTGTAAGATCCAAGTACTAATGTATCCATTAATACGAGAGACATTTCGCGTACTAATTGTTGTATTGTCCATACGAAACAGCTATACAAAATGCTTGGTTTCTTATCTTGAAGTAAAAAAGGAAGATAACATCCATAATTAGCGAAGCAAATTTCCTATTTAACTATACAACTAAAAGACAGATGGACAAAGTGAACTTCAGAAAGTCAGATTTTTATTATTTAATTTAGGGCCTAACCTTGGAGACTTCTTATCAATTCCAAGATTCTCTAGAATTTTAAAAGCGAAGCTTTTCTATAATTAGGGTAGGTCCGTACATCCGTCCGTCCGTCACAAACGGATAGCTTTTCTCGTTAATTTAGGCATGTTAGAATTGTCCTATCGATTTAAAACATTGCATGATGATTCCTTTAGTAGTTAGGTACGATTTAGAAAGCGTAGCAACTCTATAATCATAACAAGAGTGTCCGTATGTCCATTTTAAACATGTTGATTTTTTTACTTTTTTAACAACAAATTTTTATGTGATTTAATCATCCGATTGATCTGATTTTTGGTATGTTGATTCCTGGGACAACAAAGTTTAAAGTTATAAGCAAAGCAACTCTATAATCAAGTCCTAAAAATGTAAGTATGTCCTTAAACAATATCCTGAATCAAGCAGTTTTTCAACAAATTTACATACAATTTTGCTCCGATTCTTATACATTTATGTTCTATTATTCAGTTCTGACACTATATAAGTGTCAATGTCCGTTTGTCCAACCTTTTCAGTGCTTCGCTTTAATGGATGTTGTCATCCTTGTTTTTTAACAATTAACTTGGATTCAACGAATGAATACCTAAAAGGACACTTTAATACAAACAATAAAACATCTAGCACAGATAGCGTAAAGAAAGAGAGAGACGCACAATTATTTCATGGTGTAGCGTACGTCCGTTGCGTTTATGACAGTGTTACTACGTTGCAATAAATTAGTATACTAGCAAGGAACTAATATAATGATATATATTTCTTAAAAAGGAATTATTTAAGCATTTAATCTTAAGCCATTGTTATAATATCTCATAAACAACGCATAGAGTATTTGTGTGATTTTATAAAACTCAATTCGGTAAATAAAGCAATGGGGATAAGAATGAAGAAGAGGGTTCACAAGAAAACAAACACACTAACAAAAAAGAAAACAGTAATAGTGTGTTTCAAACCATTATTTACTAAGTATATTTGCGATAACTTTTATTTAATGAAATCTTCCAATTTTTAACATGTACAAAACGGCCTGCTCAATTGCTTCAAGATCCATGTCAGATCTATATAGGAAATAAATGTCTATAAACGAGCTCAAGTTTTCCAAGGAATATTTGTTTAAAACTCATAGTGCTCCAATAATCCATAATAAACTCTCATTGCCCAGAACGATAAGACCCATTATTTTACTCTATTAAAAATAAATTCCTTTTTTTAATTTCATGTTGCTATTTACCTTATATCAATGTATTTAATTTCTATTCATAAAAAAGAAAATTTAAATTTATAATATAATAAATTTAAGAAAACTCTGTTTTAAAAGAATTCGATTGTGGCGACACTTTGTGTGTTCAAATATTAAACTAAAATTGTAATCATCATCATTAACCCTTTGATGATGGTAATGTAAAAAAAAAAAATATAATTTAAAAAATCTTTTTAAAATCATTTAGATTATTAAATATTTACTTTCTTTTAGATAGTAATGCCGGGTGAGGAAAATAGATTTATTGAGAAATAGATATGCATATAGAAAACTAGCCAATAGGGAGATAATTATATCGAGCCAACTCTAGTTTAAGATATAACTAAGTTTCTAAATGCCATTGTGAGCGATTTGGATTACAATTTAAACTAAAAGAACTATGTTGTTTAAAACCCTTACAAATAAACCTACTTAAAATTTGTAAGAAGTCTCAGCAGAAAAAATAACATTAAAGACACAAGCCTTCCTTTTTAAAAGACTTGTGTCGTTAAAAATTTTAGAGTGAAAACTTTTATTTTACATCTTTGCAATTTTGTATGGACACCGTTGTTGCGTACGTGCGTGTAAATTTCGCGTTGTATGTTGCGGCTATGTTTTGGTCTACTATATATCCAACCCCCCCCCCTTTTCTTCCCTGACACAACTTTTTAATACGCGCATAGTAGGATAACATCTACGGGGTGTGTTTTGTGTTTGCGCGTGTTTTTTCGTCGTTATGTGCATCTTCAGTTGTGCTTAAGCGCTTGATATGCATGCATGCCTTTAAGAATGTTAAATTTCTGGTTGTTGGATAAAAAGTGAAATATTTTGTTATTGTGATTTATTTCAACTATAAGTTGCTTACCCCCCTAGCCTTTAAAAATCTTCCCTGATAAATACATCCGAGTTCAACAAATATTTTCTGAGATCTTAAGCTTTTGACGAAAACCTTATAGCTTTATATTATAGAATAAATGTATTTTGATTTTAAAAGCGTAGCTTTTCTTCATTTAGTGTGTTTGATTTTTAATTAATGTAATTTAAACGCATCCAATCGATTTTAAATCTTGTGGAAATATCCCTATAATGATTAGGTATTTTAATCATTAATAAGCATTAATTTAATAGAATGAGAAATCTAACTGAAACTGCTTTATCTAACTATATTATGTTGAAAAATGAAAATACATTAAACTTAAACATTCATATTAGGGCTAAATAAAAAATTTTCTAAATGAATGTTGACATCCTTGTTATGAAATTATAGTGAATATATGAATTAATGTACTACCTACACTATAAAAAATCTTTATTTTCAAAATAAATCCTGGAAATGTTTTCATTTCTAACTTGTCCCTTATATAAAAAAATAGGTTGTTTTTGCGGACTAAATGTCTGTATGTATGTTTAGTCTGTACAGAAATAACTCGATAATCACTGGGCCGAATGGGCTATCCTCAACAAAGAAGTTTGTTATATGTTTTTGTATGGTTTTTCACATTTACAAAAGGATGTAGAATATATGTGGATATTTTGACTGGAGAAAAATTGTCGTCAATTTAGTTTGCTAACATGGAGTTCATTTATTGGTCAGTTCGTTCATCCAGTAGGTGGGGAGGGGATGAGGTAAATAGGGTGGAAGGGGGGAATCCTTATTTTAGCCCGCTGTGTTTTTCACTTTAATTGAAAACATAAAAATCTTGTGAGAGATCCAAGTAATGATATATCTATTCATTTACATTTATTCTTATGTTAATATAATAACATCAATAAAACTAATTAATATTTCTTACAGTGTACTATACATATGTAAGTCTACCAAATTTGGAAGGAGATAATTTGCTAAAATTCCATTTCATTGCTAGCAAATTATTCTGGATGATTTTTCTACTAATTGTAATTATGCTGCAACCATTTGCTCACATGTGTCCCTGTTGGACTTTAGTCCTGGTATTATGTCAACTAGGTCCATCTAGGTGAGCAATAGCAGTAAAATAGCCTAAAAACTTCCAAAAATTTGAATCTTAAAGTAAGATATTTTCTAATGTTAATATAATATTTTAAAGATATTTTCTAACTATCTTGGTAAACTTTCCTGAAATGGCAACTCGATTTAGTGGTTAGCGACATATGAACAAAAATACTTTTTTACTTTATATAAAAGGACTAGCGTCTATGCCTCTAGAGGCCTTTGGGATGTGGAGGGAGTTAGTCGACCATCCCCCTCTTTCAATTTTAGTTTAAGAAAGAAAAACAATTCATCCCACCAAATAGATATAAACCTTCCCAGGACCTATTAGAAGCTACACTGTACAGGAGAATCATATCGGTCCGGCGGTTATCGAGATCCTTCGATACAAAGAGACAGACAATTTTTTATAAGAATTCTTTGAATTATTTTAATGAGCTCCTATCCCATCTTTCGTTAATATAATAGTTTTGATCATTTTCAACTTAGTTCAATATTATCGACATTAACCATTGAAACATAATGCCAACACTATGTCTTTGATTTAACAGGGTGCACATATAACGCATACTTCTTGATGATTTGAGTTTGCTTTTGGGGGAGCAACGCAATTTAAATATATTTTTGTTAGATAGCTAGAACAAAAAAAATGAACGACCTAATCTAATGAAGACCTTTCATTTTAGTATGCCTTAAAGTTGGCTTAAAAGTTTATGTGAAACAATTTATAATATTGGTCACCCAAATTGGCTTTTCTATTTACTGTTTTTATCATAGCTTAATACTTTGAAACTTTAATTTTATTGAAAAAATTGCAAAATTATGGAAGATAAGCTTTATAAGAAAATTCTCAATATAAAATATTATATTCTTACTCAATTTATTAGAGTAAAACTTATATCTTCAACAAAAATTTTCAATTAAAGAAATTGAATTTTGCAACTGTATAATAACATAAATATGTAAGTATGTAGATGATAATTATTTTTACTTTAATACCCTCGAATATTTGTAGCGGGTAAATATACATAATCTTAAAAGCGAGAACTTTGCATGCTCTATAGTTTGCTTGTGCAGTAATTTGACAAAAGTCTTCCCTAAACTTGTTAATTGTAAAAGTATCCTATTTTGTGGCTTTGAGAAAATAAAATAGTCAATGTTTTTATAACTTCTATTTCAAAATTATAATGAAAAAGTATATTTCTAGAATTTTAATATCAAATAGGATCATAGAATAATAGAAATATAATTATTATTACAATAACCATTAGCATATTCATAGTGCAAAGAAATTATTAAAGTTAAGGTTGGTTCAAGTTTCGGAATGGATTATTTGCAGCAAATATGGAGATAAAATTATTCTTTGTATTTTGAGTATATTGAGAACAGGAACGTCCAAAGTATTGAAGGTTGGACGTCCTTGATTTAAATTTTTTTCAACGCTAACTAGCCACTTGTGTATTATCAAATAGTCTTACAAGCAAACTGTAGTATATTCAAATTCCCATCCCCATTACACATTCTCAATGATTTATAGTAAAACAGAATATATTAAAATATGTTAAGCAAGAAGAGAATCAATTACCATATACACATATTAATTGCAATCTTGGTCTATGTAGTAATGAATCCTTAGTTAGTTATTTTAATTTAAAGGAAACTATTTTTCTTATGTTATAGTTTAAGGGTATTCGGAATTTGGCTGGTTGCATTTTAGAAACTTGACCATATAAAAATAATATAAAATATGTTTTCATCCGCAAAGCTCTTTATGAGATATAAGTATAACCAGGCAATTTGAGAAATTTTACTGAAAAGACATTATGTAATTATGATTTCTAGTATCTTTGCTAATTCAATTGTCCATTCCCTGTAACCATAAGTGCAAGAATTGTAATTACCACAGAAAATATGTCTGCATTTTGGGTGTTTATAGAATTTAGCAGTTAATAATTGTGTAAATATATAGACAAAATAAATAACATTTAATGCGACGGTTTATACATCGTATTGTTTACAAATATTCAATCTTCTCGGTTTTCTCGTATCCAATAATTCGCTCGAATTCTATTATAACTTTTCCTTCTTTTTTGTCCTCTTTAGCAATTTTTAATTTTTTGTTATTACACCTTTTCCATACTTTATCAATGATAACCTAAGGTAAAACTGTTGATATATTTTACTTAAAGGCTATACTCATTTTGGGTGTAATCGTCCTGGTTTTTTATGTCATTGTGTATTAACAATTAAAATTTTGATACCTTGCTCAATGTATACATATTGTAATGACTCATTTATCAAGAAATAACAACCAGTGATCATTTAAACTTTTATGCAAAACTAGTAGAATCGCATACATAGACAGTGGACTATCCTCCCCCCCCCCCCCCCCCCCTCCTAATATGTAGATTATATTTTAAAACCTTCTACAGTACTTGATTTTTCTTACAGGTTATGAGAAAGTTCTACTTGTTTTCAAAGGAAGGACCTACAGTGTAACCTACATCCTCCCAAATTTTTAAAGACAGGTTCTCAAAATAGCTTAAAAACTCAGTTGTCACTTTAATCAAATCTTTAATGGGTGATACAAAATAGCAGCGTCGAAACTTCCCCCCAATAATTTTGCTTTCTATATGGGTAATTGTGGCCGTAGATCAATTTATCGTCCATTGTCTTATCCCTACAGTCCCTGTATTAAGTGTCATGTTTTAACTTGATTATCCTGAATAATTTTGTTCGTTAAAGTGAAACTTAGCAGACACAACATTATTAAGCAGTGAAATCAAATTCTTAAGAAATTTGTAATTAGAAGGTCTTTATTGTTTTATTATTAAAAAAGTTTAATATTGGGCGATCTTTTTTCTACAACTTTATATTTTTCGTTTGTTAGTTTATTACATAAGGTTAGGTAAAAGTGGTTCTGCATAGCCTCGCAAGGATTTGAGAACCTCTAGGGATTGGGCGTAGGAAAAACTCCCCAACCCCCATATTTTTTTTTTATAAAATAAGATTGGGGGGTGGACGATTCAGTTCTCTTTACATAACTGAAAACAATCTAATAATCAACTAAAACATACACACACAGGGAATGGGTATTCTGTTCCGATTGTATTAATAATTTTTTCAATCCACATCCCTCAACTTTCACCATTTTATATCCGACCTCCTTTTTTCAAACCCAAGAACACAATTTTATCTTTAGTTTTTAACCCAGTTTATTTAAAATAAAATTGAATTAAATTGCTGAATACCCAACCTTAATATATATAATATCTATCAGTTTTAATGCCTATATGCCCTATGATTAGCCTGGCTTTCAGACAATGTTGTTAAGTATTTAATTAAATTTTAAAGCAAAATTTCTCTACAAAAATAGTTTTCAAGGAAGTGTTATTTAAAATTTTGATATAAAAAAAACAATAAAGCTAAAAGTTAAAACATAACAGATCTTTCAGTTAGGGTTTCAAAATTGGCCCTGCAGCGTTATAGCGCCCTGCAGGGGCTAGAAATAGAAAAGCTACTGTGAAACCCGCCACTTCGTTTTCTTTTCATCATAAAAAAATCAAAATAGGTCATTTTTTGTATTTTTTAAATATAATGCTTTAAGTGTTATTGGTTAAAATTTTTAGACTTGTTTTATATTTAAATATGAATTGGAGGGAAATAGTTTTTTAAATTTCTTGCCACTGTTAAATATTTTTCAGTTATTTCTTTACTAAGTTTGACTTGTATGCAAGAACACTTTTATATATACTATTGACCCTGAAACCTATCGGACCAAAGTTTTTTGGCTGTTGTGCTGTTGTTTAACTGATTGATGTTCAATTGTTTCCGCGAAAATATCACAAGTGGCAAGTGTCACCTATCTACAAAGAGCACACCAGCAAATAAGATTGGGGGAAGTGAAATGGGATTAAGCCCATCAAACTACTATTTTTTTATCACCATTAGCGGCTGTACTTATTAGGATAGAAAAATAGTCTAAAACCATCCCAAGAACTAATTGTAGCTCCCCCGAAATGGACAACTCAATAGGTTCTGTAGTTAGCAAGATCTTGAGCGACATATAAAAAATTA
The DNA here is from genome assembly GCF_053477335.1 of Acartia tonsa. NCBI lineage: Eukaryota > Metazoa > Arthropoda > Copepoda > Calanoida > Acartiidae > Acartia > Acartia tonsa. The sequence goes on along the minus strand of NC_137262.1, from coordinate 30,850,050 downwards.
CTTAACTTACAGTTCTGTTAAAGTTGAAAAGTTTATGTGTGGAAGCGATGGAACACCATGTTGTTAAACTGATTGCGGCGGTGCACACAGTGGGCCAGAATTGGCCAAAACGGTTCAAAATTCAATAACTCAAAAACTATTGGTTTTAGAGAAAAAATTGTAAAACATGAAATGTCTATCTATGCAAAAACTAAAAGTTTGCTTATTTGTGTATACTCAGTTTTGGGGGAATTTTCGCGGATTTTTTTTTCAATTACTACTAAACTTCATTTTACAGTTTCATCATCAAAAGAACAATTTCATATTTTTAAATTTTAAGCAACCTTGCTTTTATGTACAATTAACCTCTGACCACTCCTTCGTGTGGTTTTTGTGTATTTTTCGCGGATTTTTAAAAAAATTACCACCAAACTTCATTTTACAGTTTAAACACCAAAAGAACAATTTCATATTTTTAGATTTTAAGCAACTTTGCTTTTATGTACAATTAACCTTTGACCACTCCTTCATGTGGTTTTGGTGTATTTTTCGCGGATTTTTAAAAAAATTACTACCAAACTTCATTTTACAGTTTCAACACCAAAAGAACAATTTCATATTTTTAAATTTTAAGCAACTTTACTCTTATGTACAATTCACCTCTAACCACTCCTTCATGTGGGTTTGGTGTATTTTTCGCGGTTTTTTTTACCTACAGAACTTCCTTTAACAATTATTGGTTGAAACGTTTGAACACTCAACTCAATGAAACAACTAATCCCCCTAAAGCCCCCTAAAGTTGAAAAGCCAAGGAATTAGAAAACATTTTTATAAAACTTTGGGGACTTTTGTATTAAACACATTGTTCCCTCTCTCTCTGGAAAAAGCAGTATAGTAGTTTGGGAGGGAGGGGGCATTGGGCTGTTTATTACTTTAGTCCCCAAAGTCTTATAATAACTTTTTCTTATTCATTGACTTGACAACTTTGGGGACTTATTATTAAATTTTGATTGTATGGTTCTGAAAGTTGAGTGTCCAAACATTTTAACCAATAATTGTAATCTACAGAAGGGGTAATTTTGTGTATCATCATTAGGGATGTACATCAAATTATTGGCCATTGTCTTATCCCTTTTGACTTCTGGATAGTAGTATAGCTATGCATAAGGAACAATTGTTAAAGGCTAAACTTTTCTATAATTCCGGTCGTTCTATCCGTTTGTCCGTTCAAAACGTATAGCTCCTTTTAATAATTGAGACAAGTTATAATTGTTCAATCGATTTCAAACTTTTCATAATAATTCCAACAGTAGGGTACTATCTAAGAATCTTAGTATTCAATGCGTTTTTACTTTATAAAGATGCATGTTTTTCATTCTTGTTCAAGAGCGTGCAAACATTTTTAACTGGGGAGGGGGGAAACACCCAGTTTGAAAAAACTAGACTGAGGAACATGAATAACAAGGATGACAAAATCCATAATAATCAATATAAATATCTCCACAACTTATATTATTAATTTATTTTATCCAGAGATCACAGGGGATAAGACAATGGACGGTATATTGATAATGATAATAAATATAAGGAGAGAGAAGGAGAGAGAAGGAGAGAGAAGGAGAGAGAAGGAGAGAGAAGGAGAGAGAAGGAGAGAGAAGGAGAGAGAAGGAGAGAGAAGGAGAGAGAAGGAGAGAGAAGGAGAGAGAAGGAGAGAGAAGGAGAGAGAGGGAGAGAGAAGGAGAGAGAAGGAGAGAGAAGGGGAGAGAAGGGGAGAGAAGGAGAGAGAAGGAGAGAGAAGGAGAGAGAAGGAGAGAGAAGGAGAGAGAAGGAGAGAGAAAGAGAGAGAAAGAGAGAGAGAGAGGCAGAGAGAGAGAGAGAGGGAGAGAGAAAAAAAAAATGAGAGTATACAAAATTGTCACATTTACACATATAATATTAGGTTTATTTGAAAAAAAAATGCGCAACTCAAATTATTAACGTACGTATAAAATTGTAGTTTTCAAAATTCAACCAGCAAATTTTAAAACTTTCTAGAATGCACGGCTGCAAACGGCTGCAGCTAAAATCTTTTCCCCTGGCCTATGAATGAGCTAAATTTTATGAGAGTTAAGATCCTAGACCGGGCAAGTCTGGGCGAAATTTGCTACAAGCTTTGAAAGTTGACCTATGCTTAAAAATAAGCAAAATTTTAGGAAAAATTTTTATATAATTGATTGTTTAAATACCATTTTATTTATTTATTTCTAGTTTTACTTTTATTATCTGATTACAATTGTTGTAACGTTTATCTGAAGCTTGATTTTTCGAAAATCGGCCATCATTAGCCTGAGAAATCTTGAATTGACAAAGGGTTGGTAGTGGTCAAAAATAACCTTAAAAGAATGCGACCCTACTCTACTTTGTTAGGCACTGGACGCACTCAGAAATACACCTGGACCTTTAAAACATCATTTTTAAAAGCCCTAATGTATGTAATTTAGTCATGTAAAGAAAAAAATATAAATACCAAGAAACCAAATACCCCCCCAATTTTTGTATTTTGACACCTGCTGGCCCACTGTGCGGTGGTCCAAAGGCGCTGTTTTGCTTGTTGATTCTTATGTTCAAACACAACAACATTATAATTATTTGAGGATTTATACACAACATAGTTATAATGGAACATAGGTTTACCCTCATGCCTTATATAATTTTAGCTTATCAGACCTGACATAAAGCGTTTTTATACAGCAAGAAAAATTGTCGTTTTAAAGTTTTAATATTTTGATGTATCTTTATTTTGGTCAGAAAGGTCAATTGTGATAAGAAAGTTATAAAATAGGATAAAAGCAGCAACTTTTACCTAAGTAATAACTGTTTGCTTTTAATTTTTTTTGTATATTTTTCATATATCACTAATTAAACTTTTGACCTCTGGAAACTATAACTTTTATGAGATAACTTAATAATGATGATTTGTTGAAAAATTTATTGTCAAATTTTTTTTTTCTTAAGTTGCCATATCCCCATCCCTGTATAATCCTTAGTAAATTTAATATTCTCGCCCCGTGGCACTTCTCTTGACAGATACCCATTAGTTTTCAATATTATATGCCTATTTTGTCCAGTCAGTGAGAACAGGACAATTTACTAAAAGCCTAAGAAACTCATGAATGGTTTCTAAACTTTGACAAACTCTAAGTAGAATAAGAATTGCATTGCCATTTTCAAATATTGAAATATCTTTGAATGAATTACAGAGTTAAGTAAAAAGTCAAAAGTAATAACTAATCATTAGGTTTTTTAAAATTATTTTCATATCCCTATTTTGTCCTGTCAGTGATACAGGACAATTTACTAAAAGCCATGTATGGTTTAATTTGACTTTTATTTTACGAACCTTATGCTGAATAGGAATCATATTGTTGTTATTAAATCAACATACGACCATGGTCATTGTATAAGTATTAAAAAAGCATTTAACTATAGGGCCATGTTCATTTAATTATAGTAAAGAAAAATGACTAATTTGATTGTTAAGAATATTATTTAAGTCCGTAAAATAAGAAAGTTTACTAAAAGCCATGGAAACTATTTCTCCATATTAAAAAAGTATCCGTTGCAACTACTACTAGAAACCTCTAATGTCCTTTGGTTTTCAATATTTTGGCAAAACAATTCAGCTATGTCTTTTTAATTTCTATATCTTTATGTAAAAATCCTTGTAAGTACTACGCATATCCTATTTAATTTAGAATGTATTTACAACATTTGATTTAAAGAGTAAACATGCTTGATTTATAGAAACCTAAACTTATTTTTAAAGATACATTATTATATATTTTTTAAAAGTTGACTAATCTCCCCTTCCCCAACCCATAATACACGAAAAAATAGCTTAAAAACTGCCTATGACTAAAATGAAAATATCTTGAGTACTTTGATGATATTTAATTGATTTTAAATGAAATAACAATTAGGTATTACTGTATTTGTAATTGATTAAGCAGATGCACCTTTACCCAAGGAGCCAGAGATAGGTCAGGGAATAAAAGTATAGATGTATAATCTAGACAACTACCTGGTTCCAGTGGGTGGGATCTTTTTTCTTCTGCTAGCAAATTAGTTTCTGCTCTTTTGTAGCGATTTGACTGTGTTAATATTTTCGACGCTATTGGCTGATAATTTAAAAATCATTTCAAAGTCGGCACAGGGACCGTCAACATACAGTTATTTAACCCCTGTTCTCTCTATTCTTTTACTTTAATGCTTATTGTACGATAACTTCATTATCTCTCAAATATAACAGATTAAAATTCTTCCTTTTGTAGCTTAAGAATGCAGATTTTATTAAAATTATTCTTTCAGTCCATGGCCAATACCCAAACTTTAGTGCAGCTTAATATGGTTTTGGGGGAGATTAATTCTAGAAATTATTCAATTCAATTTCCTATTTTTTAAGATTGCACTCAAAAGAAAAATTTAGTCCTTAAAAATGTTTAGCTAGAATCTAAGACATCAAATTTATTATTCTTCGCTGTACACAAATAGAACAACAATCATCCTATAACCTAGTTTTTCTAGTAAGAAATGCTGGATGAATTGGTCAAACTTTTCAGGGAAGCTTCATAAATGGATACGGTTGGTTTTAGGCTATTTTCTTGACTAGAGAGTAGGGGCAAAGCACCAAGTAAATGAATTTAATGAGTACCTAATCTAATCTATAACTAAATTTAATTTTGAAAAAAAAATATTGTCCTTTAAATTTTCTAGGGATAAGGGATAGGAAACCTGGCCATTAATTAGGTCCCGGCCTAGATTCTAAAGGGATATTGCAACTATTACAAATTCCTATCAAACTGGCGGACGCTCCCAAGTAGCTATTGCTCTAAACCAATAAGAATTGGCCTGTTTTTAACAACCAATCACCAATTGGTGGAAATTTTAGAAGCAGACAATTCTAGAAAAAATAATGATTTCGTCTGCTACTAAAAAATAAATATAAATGGTGTTAGATCACATTAGCTTAATTTATTAAATCTGCTTAGAGTTAAACATTAAAAAAGGGCCATATAGAAAAAACAAAAATAATGGGATTATTTTTTGGAAAGAAGGTAGCTATGAATTTTCATTTGGTAGTTTATAAATTAGATGTTGTATTTTGAATTTTAAAAATTTAATACGGAATTGATACAACATCTTAACCCTAATATATGTACAATACAACACAGTACAAATCTATCACTACATAATAGTATCCAAAGAACTTGATAGAATGTTACCCAAGTGCATATTAATTTATTTATTTTGATTTTTAATTAGCAATGAAATTTTCAAATAAAATTTTTACTCATTAATAAAAATGCAAATAATACAAACTAAAATCTGTCTGAGGGAAACCCAACGATAGCTTGCTGACAGTTCAAATTACCAAAGTAAAAGATAAAAAAATTTTGGGAGAGAAAAAACTAACTTCATTTTAACAAAAGCCATTAATATATAGGTTTATAAAAAGTTATGTTTTTTTACTTTAAACTAGCTACCTGAATTTGATTCTATACTTTATCTACACACACACACAGCTTTTTCATTAGCGTTTTATACGAACCACTGCGCCATCCCAAAACTGGTTTATTAGGCTAGAAATAGGCCTAGGCTTGAAATGGGCCTGAAATAATATTTTCCTACGTTTCCCATCCCTTATCCCTGAAATTTTCTTAAATATTTTAGACTATGGCTCCTGAAAGACGAGATTGAGACTCAATGAGAATTTAATTACTTTGTCTCTGAGAATTCGTGTTTTTAAAACTTCCTATAAATAGATAGATACATTATATAATACATTTATTAACCATGCGCAGCCACTCTGCAACTAGGTTATGTCCGCTATTTATGCAGAGTATGTTAAAGCAATTGTTAGTGACTTACATACATGGAAAAATCTCAAGATGTAATGATGTTTTTACTTTTTCTAAATCACTGTTATATTTACGCCCCCTACAGGCCTCTAGGGACACTTCAGCTATTGGGGGGGGGGGGGGGTAAGATATTCGAAGCCCCTATTTTTTATTTCCCCCTCTCCCATGAAAAGTTCTAAAATTTCCAAGGACCTATAAGAAGCTGCATTGTAAAGAAAAACCACATTGGTTTACAGGTTGGCGAGATCTTTCGTTACAGACAGTGACCCTACTACTTTTATATAAGGATGTTCTTTTTGTTGCTGCGAGTTTATGTACATATTTTTCCTTGTTTAAAAATAACTAAATAAATATATCCAAAATGAAGGCAGATACATCATATTTTGATTGTTAATTTACAAAACACAAATCAACTGTTTACATATACATATACAGAAATCGTAAGGGATAAGACAACGTACTAAAATCTCATATGCATTCCCTATGATAATAAAAAAAGATTACCCCTTAATTAGAACCAAATCATTGGTAGAAAAGTTTTGACACTACTAGTATAGAACTAATTAATCAAAGCTCAATTAAAGTTTTTTGCACAAGAAATAAAAACTTTAGGTTATACAGTACAATGTCCCCTTCTTTACTAGAGTTACAGGAATAGGTAACTAAAAAATATTCCAATAATACTTAAATTTTTATTTAAATATAATACCTCGATATTAATGATTTTTAATGTAAAGCAAATTAGACTTCATTGAAAGCTAACACAGTATCGTAAAATTCTACATTTCCAGTACCAACAGATCTATGTGCTGGCAGGTTTTAAGCTATTTTTGATAGGGATGGAAGGCGTAGTTAGACAGGGACGTCTAAGGAAGGGGGGGGGGTAAAGGGGTGAATACCCCCCCCCACAATAAAATTAAAAAGCTTGGACGTCCTTGTAGTTAGATATTTGTCTTTTAAAATATCTAGAACGAACCTCGTAAAAGTGTTGAACTATGACGTCAGAAAAAAATAACAATTAACCAATGAGAAGCCGGTATTCACTGTAATTGACCAATGGTAAAATATATAGCGGTCTTTCATTGGTTAATTGTTAATTTTTTCTGACGTCATAGTTCGACACTTTTACTGGGTTCATCTAGAACGGCAAAGGTAAAAATTCTTATAAAATTATCCGTATTAATATGATCTGAAATAAACAGGAAAAAATATGCATTAATATTGAACAAAATTATAAAAAGTTCCAATTTGTATATTGGATATAGCAAAATATAATTTATTAAACCATAATCATCCTATTGACCTTCATATACTTATATTGACTTTTTATATTAAGTATGTATATAACAAGGGGGATTATGTACAATACTAGCAGGGAGGTTATAGGGGACTGTAAACTTCACTGGTGCCCAAAGTAGTATTATCACACGTTATCTTATTCATTAGCTCAAAAACGTTGGGTACCTTGAATTCCAATTCATGGGTTCAAACTAAAAGCTATTAACTAAATAACATTTATTGACAGCAAGATAAACTATGTTAATGATACAACTAATAAAACTTTATTGAAAAACAAAATAATGGATGAAGTAAATTTTAGAAATGCTGTGCGCAATAAAACCATTTTTTTAAAAATTGGCACCATTTTCACCTGATACATTACTAAAATTCATAAATGCGTAACAAAATATGTATTATACATGCAAAAAGTTTATTATTTGTCGTTTCGTGTATTTACTTTTTTTATGGCATTTGGCTAAAAAAGAGATGCATGATATAAATTGACAAACAATTGACAAATTATAAAAAGTTGCTGCGAATATGTCCTATATATTTTTCTTATTAAACAAACCTTACTTATTCTACTTTTTAAAATTGGATACTTCTGATTAATAGAATTATTAAATAAAGCAAGTAATAAAATGTTTCTGTATCTGCTAAAAAGATCTCGAAAAGGACTTGACATTTATGTCTGTGGTTTCTAGAGAAGTAAAGTTTAAGTCCTTGAAAATAGCTTCTTGTTACTTAAAGATAAAAAGCAGTACTATATAAATAATTATTTTACAACAGAGAGAAAATTCAAACATCTACATATAATTATCTTTAGTGGTACAATAAAAGTTTGCAAAATATACAAATTTATATTTCATATAATATTTATTTTAGTAAATATTATGAAAATTAGATATAGATCAACAGGTTGTCCATCAAATCTTAAAGAACATATTATGTATTTAATTATGTATTAACAAGTAATATATTTCAGATGAATTAGTATGTTAGTTTAGATATAAAAAAGTGACTTTATAAAAATGAGTGATCTTCAGCTTATGAAACGTTTTCAGTCCTGTCTTAATCTGCATCTCTCCAAAACTCTGGTCATTCAAAAGGTAAGAAGTTTGATATTGAAATTTGTCGATTGACTTAGATATGTATCTTGATTATAGAAAAGCTAATTTGATAAATTGATATGTATACAAGGGAAAAATGGTTCTCTAACACAAAGTGACTTTTTATCACTGCTAGCCACCCCACCCCACCCCCTTTTTTATTTCCTATCACCCCTGCGAGAGACCTAACCCTGCGAGGCCATCCAGTACCCAAAATAAAGTTATAAGCAAACAATGAAAACTATCCCCCCCCCCCCCACTCCTTTTTTTTATTATTTAAAATGAGAGGGAATAAGGCTCTACAGGGTACTGTAATGCAATGCGTAAAAACAATTGAACGGTACACATTGTGCATTAAATGTATTTACAAAGTAATTAATGTGGTCAAGTAACAAATAAAGACGTAAATATATCTTAAACAAGTAAGAAAATATTCATAATTTAGCTATAATACGCATGTATTAACGTATATAATTATTATTGTATGTTTTCTAAATAAGTTTTAAACAAGAATGACAACATCCATAAGTAGCGAAGCACAAAATTTCGTGAATGGGACTGACGGTCATTGTTGTTTTTTTTTCAAACGACGGGAAATTTAATTTTGATATCTTTAACTGAAAAAATTTTGAAAATCGATTAATAAACACCAAAGATATGGGGGAAAATGTAAAAAATATAAAAATAGCCAAAAACCTGCAAAAAGGCAGTCTGACCGTCATTGTTGATTTCTTCAATTGACCGGAAATTTAATTTTTATATCTTTAACTGAAAAAATTTTGAAAATCGGTCCATAAACACCAAAGATATGGGGGAAAATGTAAAAAATATAAAAATAGCTATAAACCTGCAAAAAGGCAGTCTGACCGTCATTGTTGTTTTCTTCAAACGATGGGAAATTTAATTTTGATATCTTTAACTGAAAAAAGTTTGAAAATCGGACCATAAACACCAAAGATACGGGGGAAAATGTAAAAAATATAAAAATAGCCAAAAACCTGCAAAAAGGCAGTCTGACCGTCATTGTTGGGTCTCTAAACGACGGAAAATTTAATTTTGATATTTATAACTGAAAAAATTTTGAAAATCGGACCATAAACACCAAAGATATGAGGAAAAATGTGGAAAATAAAAAAATAGCCTAAAACCTGCTAAAAAGCCGTCCGACCGCCATTGATGTTTTATAGTTAATTGTGCTCCTTAATGATGGGAATGTTGTCAAAAAATTTCAGCTTTCTATCTTTTATAGGGGCTGAGTAAATCCCATTTCCCCCATAGCGTTACGGACTGACGGACTGACGGACGGACGGACGGACAAAGTGAATTATAGAGTAGCTTCGCTACTAAAAAGAGAAAACTTCTTTAAAGGGTATTTTAAGATTATTTTAATTTCTTTATCTGTAATTTTTACAACATGACTTTGAACAGAAGCTCTTTATAGTGAATATAAAAAATGACGTCATACAATACAAATGATCAATTATAGGCCAACATGTAGACTAAATTACCAATGGCAGACCAGTAAAGGCACTATAACAAGCTTCCTTTGTACAACAAGATGCGGGGAAATAACACATTTGTAACATTTACCAATGATTAGCAAAATAAAATCAGGCAAAATTGTTTTTAATTTTCAATATAAAAGAAATATGTAAATTAAGTTAAAAAGTAGCTCTGAAGTAAATACAACTACTATATATGTACAGTTAATAGCTTGAGGAGTATTGAACTTTAGAAACAAACAATCTAAAACTGTTTTTGTCAATTTAAACTGATAAAAATTACCATATTATCTAATTTTGATTTTTTCTTGGCTAATTTTTTACTTGCTACAGTGTGATATTTGAATTGGCTACAGTCTACTTGTGTGACAATTATCTTGATAATATACAATTTCAATAAATTCTAATAGATCTCTTGTTAATATATGTACTTCTTTCTAATTATTAAGAAGTGGCATCACCATTGGCCTCTAGGCTAATGAATGAAATGATTTTTAGATTGAATAAAAAGGGGGAGTATGTCCAACAACATTTAAAAATTATAATGGATTACTCCTTTAGGAAGAGGTATTCGAGCATCTTTAAAATATAAACCGAAAAGTCTAACTTTTAGCGAATATTGAGTTTTTTAAAAAGCAAACTTTTGGTCATAGAGACTCGACAATTCAATTTTCGAAATGTATAGAATAAGAATTTTCCAAAATTCGAACACTTTTGTTAAACATATATTAAACCAAATTATATGGATAAAATTAAATAGTAGATTAGCCGAACAAGTAATCAATAGTACATCCAAATTCCCCACTATAGTATTTGATCTATAATTGATTTATATCGTATTTGTTCTCAAGAATTAAGATAAGAAATGGATTTATAAATGTATGGAGGATTAATATAATTTAGGTAAAATAATGCCACAATACATTTGAGTAAAATCCGGGAGGGCTGGAAATTATTGGTACCCAAAGTTTGTTACCGCGTTATCATATTCGTTAGCTCTAAAACTTTGGGTTCTTTTATCTAACTTTGATTTCAAACTTTTAGTTTCCAATCTTTTTAACCATAATCTTAATCTACAATAGGGTTAGTTTTGTTTGTCATCAAAGGGGATATGTATGTTTTATCATCCAGTATTGTATCCCCCAAAATTCCTTATCAAAATAGAACTAAATTGAAGAATATTTTTTTGAAACGGAGTAGAAATTCAAAATAAAGTAAATTCTAATTTACCAGGAGAAAATGTCATGAAATTTTATGAGCCTATCTCATATAGAAGCTAAGTAGATTCCTTCTTATCTGCATATAAATGTCTCTCCCCATGTCGTTGTTATGCAAGACGTACAGACAAAGTGAATTATAAAATAGCTGCTTATTTGTCAGGATTAAATAATAAAAATTTTGCTTCTTAATCCAGAAAATCTAAAAAGTATGCTTTATTACGGACAAATATATATATTAATTTTGCTACTAGTGAAAAAACGAAAAATTCTGTATCCCAATGCACTATTTAAGATTTAATAAATATTTAACCAGGGGTTATTTTGCCCGGAGGGTTTCCCTTGGTCAAATGCTTTGGGTCAACAAAAGTGTCTGAGAAAGTTTTTTTGGTGTCAAGATATACATCATTATTATTCTTTTATTGCGGTCAAAAACGAGGATGGTTTTAATCATGCATATGGAGTAGCACAGCTTTAAACGTTGACAATAATGTAGTACATAAATAGTTTTTGGTTATCGTTTACAGTGAATCTTCTTATAGGTCCAGGTAAGGTAATCCTCACAAGAGAAATCGCCCATAGAACAAATGAAACCGCCATAAGAATAAATTTTCCTGTTTAAAACTAAGATCAAAGTGAAGGGTCGACTCCCCCATAATCTCAAGTGTCCCTAGAGGCCTTAATGTATATATAAAGGTATATTTATACTTGTATATATGTGTGTTTAGCATTTGATTATTCTAGGGCTTAAAGTTCAAAATCTCAAAAATCTTCGAATATAAATATCAAATGATATTTTAGTCTAGGAACTAAATAGTAAATACACGTATAAATTAAATGATAGCTTGATCTATAAGTCTGTAACATGATGGAATATATAAAACCCTTCATTATAAAGCCTTTTTAAGATGCGTGACTTCTCTACAAGCAATGTATAGCATCGAACTAGAGACAATTCTCCATAAATATTGAAATAAAATCATAAAATAAAAACCAGAATTCTTTACCCGGGCGGGCCTTCACAAAACTTTTTAAGATTTGCGTCTTCAATACTATGCAATAAATAACTATTATTGCATTGTATGTTTAAACATCTTTAACGTGTCTTTTAATCTAATATTTTTCTTAAATAAACCCTAATCTGTCAATAAATTAATATTATGTTCATAAATTTCCAAAACCAAGCTAAATTTAGTAAATACATTTCTAATTACACATACCTTTTGATTTCTAGTGATAATCTAGAGAAGTCAGAGCATCATCCGTTTGTTATTGGATGTGAAACTCTAGGCTGATAGTTTAAGTAACATCCAGCAGATAACCAACCCTTTGATCGCATGACCTTTGTCTGGAAGTCCAAACTGTGCATGGTAATGAATTTTACCATTTTAAGGGCCAAAGCATTCCCCATATTGTCACACTATTAGTATCACGTGCTAGACATAGCAGCAACCGATACCATTTTAAGGTCTCTAGTATACATAAAAAGCTTAAAATATTTTTTTTAATCTGGGTAATCTCGAATGGCCTAGTCCTTGTTATGTCTCTAATAGTTAGCTATTTACCTCTAGGGAAAAAATCTAGCATATCAATCAAACAAATATTTTTATCTATCATAAAATAAAATTTTAAGTTACCCTAATTTTTTTGAAAAGAAATACCTAGTATTAAAACTGCCTTAAACTTTCTGCTTATTTTATTTTGCTTTTATTAAACTTAGTTATAAAAGAAAAGGTTCCATTTCCAAGATTTTCCTTAAGCTTAAAAATTAGAACACATGCATAAATAACTTAAAGTGTTAAAGATTTGAATTTACAGTTACTTTAGAATCCTACCAAATACGCGCATGGTACAAAGTTCTCAATCATTTGTATTTTAGTTGACATCACGAACATCATGTAAACATCACAAAACTTTCAAAATTTCTTTAAACATTTTTGGGTGTAAATTAGGATGGCTCAAAATAGTTAAAAACATTATCCAATAAACTAATAGATAGGGAGAGGGATATAATGCTTAGTATACTTCAAATAAAAATAAGCTACCAAAGGAACAGTTTTACACATAAAGATTATCGTTCATTGCACAATCCCTTATCCCTACATTTTATGACGTTTATGATGGGTCACACATGTAAAAAGATGTAAAAACCAAACTATCCTATTATATAACCTTTTTGCTTGAAGCTTTATATCTCAACTAGCGGCTACGCCCCAAGAAGCCTCTAGGGGCACTTCAGGTTGGAGGGGGAAATGTCGACATCATTCCATTTTAAATTTGAGTTTCAAAAGAGTAAAAAAAATGATTTTTAGGGGAGGGGGTTAAAGACACCCTCCCCAAAAATAGTTTAAAGCCTTCCTAGGACCTATTAGAAGTTTCACTGTAAAGGAGAACAATATCGGTTCAACGGTTAGCGAGATCCTTCGGGACAGACAAAAAACGCTTGCTACTTTATATAATAGGATAACGACTGAACCTAAGTAACCTTCACAAAGGACCTGCGATGGTTTTAAGATATTTTGTTTTCAGATCTAAATTTTGGGATTTGTGAAGCTATCTTTCTATTTCTTTCAAATACAGAGCTGGATCTTTAAATCATTTTAGTGGTGAGCCAGATCGGGGTGCACCGAATTTCAGCCAATCACAGCGCGGCATTTTATAAAATGCTGTGCTCTCATTGGTGAAAAGTTGGCTCACCCCGATCTGGCTCACCACTAAAATGATTTAAAGATCCAGCCCAAAGCACCTAGAGGCTAAGGGGGAAGCCACTTGTATTCATTAAATAGCCAATCATAAAAACATTTGAAGAAAGATAGAAGTTAATTAATTCTAATTAGTGCAAAAACTTTGACGCAAGGTATAATGCAGCTTTGATTTATTATAATTAGTTTAAATGAAATATTTGTTCCAAATGTGATTATCTGATAAAAATCTTGACAAATTTGTCCATCCTACTGTATTATTTAGGATTGGCTATCATGACAATAGAAATATTAGTCTAGAGTGGTTAAACTATCTTTTTCAGAAATACATAATCCTATAATATTAAGTAATAAGTTTAATTTTATTTGCTAGATAAGATAGTGCTAATCTGTGAACAGATTACGTTATTCATTCGAGGAAGGATTTTCAAAGGTCCTAGAATATTTTAAGTTTTGGGATAGTTTTAGGTTATTTTACTTCCCTCCCTAACTTAGATGCTAAGGGCACAGTCGCTTGTAGATAGATAAAGTAAAGAAATAATTTTCTTCCTTATTAGATCTTTCTTTTAATTAAAAGTTAATTTAGTGTTATCAAAAAAAAAGTTAGTGCTTTTATTGCAATCATCAAAAGGAAAATAAGATGTTTAAATCCTATTGCTATAAACTGGTGTGACTCTAAATTTGTCTATTGCCAAAAGTATGTTATGAAGTTAAGCCAAATTTGTGCCGTATAAGGATATTTTCCCGCAAAGTAACCAAGCCAATCCATCTTTTCCCCGTGTTATCGCATTTGCACAAAGAATAAAGTTAGTAAAAAGCAACGTTTCAAAAAATGTAAATCAAGCATTTGAACCCCCCCCCCCCCCCCCAATCTAATTGTGTGAAATTTTAGTTTTTTATCTTATTTTCTGGGTTGGGGGAGTTATAACTCCAGTATTTTACTTATTTAAATATTCGTGGAAAATTGTCTGTAGTAAAACTATACATGAATTTCAGTACGGCTGAAAGCCAGCAGAAATCAACCGGATTCGAAGCCATACTGGAAAAGATAATCTTTGATTTAATGTTTTCTCAGCTTAAATGTGTTAACGCCTTTTTTCCAGCTTTTGGCCAAATTTTAGTCAAAACTATTGGAAAATTATTGCATAAAAAAGTTTTACATTGAATAACACGTTGTTTTTCATGGAAATTTTCATTAGTCAAATAGGTATCTATTTTAAAACATAATCAAATGTTGAAAAAGTTTTGATTAATTGTATATCAATGTGACAAAAATTTAACTTTCAGTATGGCTTAGAAACTGATTAGTAACCGCTGGATTAGAACCGGTTCTCAGCCATACTGAAAAACATGTAGAGCATCGTATTACAGCCAATTATCCACAAATAATACAAAAAAAATCATAAAATTAATGCCAGTTTTGTTATCCTTGGAATTACAAAACTGAATTTAATCTTATAATTTTTCATTTTAATATCCGCGTAAAGCTGTCTATAATACAATGCAATAAATAACTACTCAAATTAAAATACTGAATACCCTTACTAACACAATATTAAGAAGACATTTTGTTGCTTTTAGAGAAGCTTCATTAATCAAAAATCGTCTTTTTTTAGTTGGTTAATAAAGTAGCTACTTTTCTGTAGATTGCAATACATTTTCATCTGTTTGAAAAAAACAAAAGAATGATTAAGATGCAATTTAATCTGTTTGCCTTATAAAGATGTTATTTTTCTGGCAATAAGAAAATTTAAATTTAAAAACAGAAGGCAAATTAATCAAAACACACCTTACAATTTTAATACAAAATTTATGGCAAAAATGTGAAAATTATACCTAAATTGCTTTCAAAATATCAAAATAAAGCCTTTTATTGAGATTAAATTTTATGGGCTTTCTTTAAAAGTTTTAAACAATATTTAAGATTGATTGTTTAATTTTGCTTTGTTTAAAATTAGTCTTATTAAAATGGATAGGGAATATACGTGGATATTATAAAAGAGGAAAAATTGTCGTCAATTTAGGTTGATAACATGGAACTCCTTTATTGGTCTGTTTGTTCATACAGTAGGAGGAGAGGGGATGGGGTGAAGGGGGAATCTTTATTAGAGAACATGAAAACAGTATAAGATCTAAGTAATTAATGGTATATCCATTCTTATCAACAAAAAATAACCTAATCATTCAGAAAGTGTAATGAGTAGTTTTAACAAGGATGACAACATCCATAAAAGCGAAGCACTGAAACGGTAGGACAAACGGACATTAACACTTGTATAGTGTTAGAACTTAATTATCATAATATAAATTTATAAGAGTCAAAGCAAAATTGTAAGTAAATTTGTTGTAAAACTGCTTGATACAGGATAATTTTTATGGACATACTTACATTTTTAGGACTTGATTATAGAGTTGCTTCGCTTATTACATTATACTTTGTTGTCTCAGGAATCAATATACCAAAAATCAGATCAATCCAATGATTTGATCACATAAAAATTTGTTGTTAAAAAAGTAAAAAAATCAACATGTTTAAAATGGACGTACGGACATTTTGGTAATGATTATAGAGTTGCTACGCTTTCTAAATCGTACCTAACTACTACAGGAATCACCATGCAAAATTTGAAATCGATAGGACAATTCTAACATGCCTAAATTAACGGAAAAAGCTATCCGTTACGGACGTTCGGACGTACGGACGGACGGACGGACGTACGGACGGACCGACCCTAATTATAGAAAAGCTTCGCTTTTAAAAAGATCAGATTTTTATATATGACTAATTTGAAGGTGTAGACGAATTCTTAAAAGCAAAAACAAAACTTACAGTTATACAACAAGTTAAGTTTTTTTTCTTTTTAAAGCATTGAAATATGTTGGTATAATTCCTTAATTCATTATCCTTAACAACATTGGTTTATTATTTTAAACAAATCAATTATATTTGAGAGTTCCTAGTCCCAAGGGACTATTATAACACTTGCTCCATATCTTGGCTCGGCAGCCAAAGTCGCACTAACCCAAGCTGATTGCATAAAGCTGGGCGGCTTGGAGGAAGCCTCAACGTTAAGTTACTTTTAGTCTCAGCCACAGCTAGAGAAACCAGCTCATCATCTAGGCTGTTCAACCCGCTTAATGCAAATATAATATCCTAAAAAGGCACCACATATATATTAGTTTCGAAATATAATGTAATGTAATACAAGTAAAAAAAATGATCACACATAAATCTTTAAAAATAATAACAGAAATTTAACCTCTATTGAAAATTCTTTTTAAGTTCAATCAATGCTATTATGCTATTGAAAACCTATCAATAGTTTCATGTTTATACAACAAATGCTGATTATAACACCTATTTTTAGATTGAATGCACAGAATATTTTAAAGATACTTGTTGCTGAGCCCCTAGCCCTATTTGATTTTTCTAAATGAAAAATAAGTTTAATTACTATTTTTCAGGGTTTTATCTTTAAGAGATTGTAAACTAGAAAGTACAAAGCCTCTCTAAGAAATTTTATAAAGTACATACTAACATTCAGATAATCCTAGTATATAAAGAAGTCAGAGTTATTATTTTAATTCTGTAAAGAATTATCTCAATGAAGTGATTAAGTTCCCAATTTTACAAAATTTTCGGAATTGATATTTAGATATGTATCTTGGAATTATTTTGTTACTGCCCTCCCTTGCCTAGATGATAGCGGCGTAGCCGCTAGTTTGATGTGTAATAGACATGCATAATTAGTAAAAATTATAAACTTGGAAAGCTTTTTTTTGCAAAAATATAATATTAAGTTTCGTAGTTTCCCTTTAAATTAAATGTGCATAAATATTGCAAAGAAATAAAACAATTAATAAAATTTTCTTCCCACGTTTAATTTTTGTGCCCTGGTTATGGCCTCAACATAAAGTCATATACTTTATAACTTTATGGATGAAGTGTGCCTACAATTTGACGGAAACCAAGGATGACAACATCCATAAAAGCGAAGCACTGAAACGGTAGGACAAACGGACATTAACACTTGTATAGTATCTGAACTAGAAAATCGGAACATAAATGTATAAATGTCGAATCAAAATTGTAAGTAAATTTGTTGAAAAACTGCTTAAAAACAGGATAATGCTTATGGACATACTTACATTTTGGACTTGATTATAGAGTTGCTTCGCTTATAATATTGTTCTTTGTTGTCCCAGGAATCAATATACCAAAAATCAGATCAAACGGATAAATAGAACACTTGAAAATTTGTTGTTAAAAAAGTAAAAAAATCAACATGTTTAAAATGGACGTACGGACATTTTGGTAATGATTATAGAGTTGCTACGCTTTCTAAATCGTACCCAACTACTACAGGAATCATCATGCTAAGTTTGAAATCGATAGGACAATTCTAACATGCCTAAATTAACGAATAAAAGCTATCTATCTCGGACGGACGTACGGACCGACCCTAATTATAAAAAAGCTTCGCTTTTAAAAACCCTATATTTTCATTGATAAGTAGGCACATTTAAAACACAAGATACCTTAAAATTAAATGGGAAATATAACAGAAATATGAAATATTCAGTACATTTTAACAATTCTGTTTTTTTTTCTATTTATACTATATTGTTAGCTTTTGACTTTTGTGCTATGCATTGCATAGACTTTTTTGTGGTTTTGTGAGTGGACCAAGTATAAAGATGCTACTAGCCATATGCCACAATAAAATCATTAGTTGGGGATCTCAATGTTATTCAAAATGTAATATTGCTTGGATCTTACACCAGATTAAAATGTACTCTAATAAAGTGAAACTTTTAGCTGACCAATATAATGACCCTCCCCTCCCCCCCCGCATCTACTTTATAATTAAGACATATTTCTACTATCGACAAGCCATCCTTTCGTCTGTAATACTTAGATTTTTAAAATCCGTAAAATAACAAACTTAGATCTCTAACTTGAAAAATAAACTATTGGTTCCTGCTGTTTCTTCAAAATTATCAAAGAATTTTTGTTTGCTTTGGGCAAAACAAAATTCATCTTTTCCTCTTTCTTTTGCCACCTACACACAGACAATACACAATAATATGTGCCCTTTATGCCAGGGCCTTTAAGGGATAAGACAATATGATAAATTGATGTACATCCCCAATCATGTTTAATAAAATTATCCCTTCTGTAGATAAAAATCATTGGTGGAAAAAGTTTGAATACTGCTAAAGTTTGTAAAAACTTATCAAGATTTATTATCGGTCCCCAAAGTTTTTGAATAACCAAAGGAATGAAAAAATGTGTTTCTTAAACTTTAAGGGCAAGTATAACTTAGATTTCTATGTCCTCGCCCTCCCTGGTTTTCTTCAAACCCTTGAAGGGCAAATAAATATTAAAAACAAACATCCAATTCATTGGTATTCATTTCAGAGTTTTCAAATTTTGCCTCGAATTCTTGCATTAGTATCGGAGCTACTTTATAACTAGAGTTCTGAACGTCCGACAGAGTACGATACTGTAACAGGAAATAAAAAAATTGGCCAAAACTAATTTTTTTAAAGAAATGATGATTTGGAATATCTAAAAGTGTTGTCGTGTTCAGTGATTTATTGACAATGCTTGCTTTTTTACAAAATTTCAAAAAAAAATCTTCATATCATGGTGCCATTACTTTTTTTACGGTTTTAGCTCAGATCCTTATTTTATGACTTTCCTTTTTTAATACTATTATTTGTTTGAAGCTTGAGATCTCAATAACCTGAAAAGGTTAAGTCATCCTTCTTAGTGAAGCTTCAAACAGGTCGAGGGGTGGTTTTATGCAATCTTGTTTTTAAATTTAAGCCTTGGGATGGTTTTAAGCTATTTATCTATTTATCTCTTTGAATTCATAGCCCCTAGATACTAGAGGCACATCCGCTATTTACATATAAGAAAGTAAGCATAACATATTTTAATTAAATGCTTGTAATATTTCTATGTTGGCAACCATGTGGATGTTAAAATAATATAGGTATATAATATTGTCTTATTAAAAAGCCTAAACCAATCAAACAGTATCCATTCTAAACAAATATACTTCAGACAGATATTTGTTTATTTTATTCTTTTAAAACTTATTCACAAGGATTGAAATATACATAAATACCAAATCACTCTAATATAGATCTGACTGAAAGATAAAGAATAGCTTAAAGCCAATTACTTTGTAATATAGAAAATTTACGTCATTTACTTGTGTAGACGGACGGCCGCGCCGGAAATGCAATTTCTAAATATAGAATAGATGTGCACGTAATGATTATTAATATAAAAATAGAAAGATATTACAGGATTCTTAAAAGCAAAGCTCTAAAATTAGATTATATGACAAACGAACATAAACCCTTAAAATAAATTTAAAGTCCAAAAACAATTGTAATGCAAAAAATAAAGGAAACTGTTTGAGGGCATACATAAAATTTTAGAACTTGATTAATATTATATAAATAGATGCTTTGTTAATAGTTAGTTTGTTGTCCTAAGACTAGATATTTCAAAAATCAGATGAATAGGCATATAAATCATACGGAAAATGTTATCAAAAAAGTTTTAAATCATCAAGTTTTAAATCGATGGACAGTTGTTAAATGCTTAATTTTTTTAAGTTTGCCGATACGCACGGGTGGATGGACGTACTGATAAACCTTTTTTCAGAAAAGCATCGCTTTTAACAAGGAAATAAATTCTTATCACAGACAAAGGGTTACTCACATGCCTTATTAAAATTATATCCATAAAAATTATTTAGAGACATCTCACTATTATTCAAAGATCAGACATATGAATTTAAGCCAAAAAAAGTTGATCTTTTAGTTTTAAACATTTATTTTCAATAGACTTTGCCTGCCAAAAAATGCGACGTTTGGCACATGAAAAATATTTATTTTACCCACAACATTTTAACTTGTAGGAAATATCAAATAACATTTTTTATGTTTATATGTTTTTCTAAATATTGGATGTAAATGCAAATAATTTGAGAATATACATGTTTGAATAATACAATGATGAATTACTAAAAATATTCAGTTTTATTTCTGAAGTTAGTTTTTGTTACGGTATAATTTTTCTCGTATTCATTCGAATCCGGTGGATAGGAAACGGTTCTCATCCATACGAAAAAACTATGTCTAGCATCGTATTATATCCAGCTTTCTACGAATATAAAAATGTACAATCATAAGAAACCTCGGGGCTATAGAAACTGGTTTTAATCTTATAATTGTACATTCTATATCCGCGGAAAACCGTTTATAATACGATGAAAGAAATAACTATTCTTATTTTGTTTTATTTTTGTAAGCACATGAACAGATAGTTTTACATTTATCAGAGCAGTTTTTTTGTCATCTTTTCAGGTTTCATGCTACTGAGGGGGGGGGGGGGCTGAAGCATATGTTAAGAATTACCCGCATAAAAAAATCTGAATTAAATTATAAAAATATGTACAAGGGTTAAAATGTTTTTAAATTAATCAAATTTTTTCGTTAGAAGATTCGTAGATAATTCAATTAATAGAGAAAGATCATTTAGATTTGAAGACATTCCAATAGTTTGTTTTGTCGTTCCTACAAAACAAAACGTAATATTCTAATAATTGTTAAGCTATGCTAATAAAATACTTTTATTTATAAAAAAAAAATTTGCTTCATATATTCGGTATTCCTAAATATTTTCATTTAATTAATAGTGCCATAAAATTTATACAAAAGAAACAAATTTTTTATTCAAAATTGACAAAAAATGTAATTAAACTAATTAATATTTAAATCGTGATTTTAAAGACATAAGGTGGTTGTAATATTCTAAGAGAAAGGTTAAATTCAAATTAAAAGTGTCTTCGCCCTTAGCCATTGAGACATTTTAATCTTCTATCTAAAAAGATTAAATATTTTACAAGTATAAAGTGAGGTTAGGCTGAAACCTCCCTACTTATCGGAAAGATGAAAGAATGATTAGGGCCAAAACAAGCGCAACTTATTACCTTTCACACTTATTACTTTCAGACAAAGGTCGTGCAATCAAAGAATTGGTGACAAGAAGAATGTTTACCGTTTAATCATACACTTCATTGTCAAAATTTGGTTCAGAGTTACACCAAAATAATATCTCTTGGTGTATCCCGTCCACTATAGTTGAAGACGAAGAAAGTCCTTCGATGACGTCATAAAAATGAGGGACGAGGAGAGGATGAGTGGGAAAGAAAACCCCTAAAAAAGAAATAGATAATCCCTCGTTTTTATGACGTAACATGCTGATTTTTTTAGGGTCTTTCTTCGTCTTCATTTGCAGTTGACGTCCATTAGTACATGGATAAGTAAGATTAAAAACCTTCAACAAAGTGATATAGCTTTATATAAACTTAATAACACGGACAATATTCTAATTCTAGAATAACTGCAGTAATAAAAACAGAGAATTAACATATAAAATCACGCAACAATTCAATTATTTTTTAAATTGTTAAAAATAATTTGCTTAATATACTGAAAATACAGTCAAACCCTAAATTAACAAGGTTTATAATATGTATAAAAGCGAGGCTCTGAAATAGTAGGAAAAACGAACATTAACTAATACTTATAAAGTGTCAGAACTAAATAATCAGAATATAAATTTTAACAAGTTTGACAACATATGCAAAAGAGAATAAAAGCGTTAACAATTTTATAGTATCAA
Source organism: Acartia tonsa (assembly GCF_053477335.1). Classification (NCBI taxonomy): domain Eukaryota; kingdom Metazoa; phylum Arthropoda; class Copepoda; order Calanoida; family Acartiidae; genus Acartia; species Acartia tonsa. Next base: position 30,827,653 of record NC_137262.1, on the reverse strand, counting down.
AATTTTTGTAAAAAAGGAGAACAATCCACTGATTTTCTACTAAAGATAATCTAATTCATGGTTGTATTGACGAACATACACAAAAAAATAGAAAAGTTTTGAAAGTTAATTATAAGAATAACTCAATTATACTATTTATGGTAATTACTCCTAAGTATTCTAATTAGAGGGCGTTTTTAGACATTTAAATCACTAAGAATATATGTTAATATGTTATTGTACAGTATATTCTAAATCAAGTGGATGTCAGTCTGTCTGCCTCTGTTTTAATATCTCTAAACTTTCTAGTAATTGAATGTATTATAGGGAGCTCTATCTATATTTCTGGCAAGTTTTTGAAATCCATGTTAAAAAATGGTTTCATTATTATGTCAACATGTAGTATGTCGTTAAAATGTCAATGACTCAATATGCTGTAAATAGGTCGATGTTATGTCTGCCATATCAACTTAAAGCCATATGAGCGTTGTAAAATAAATATATCCTTGTACTAAAGTAACAAGATGTCTGTTTGTTTGTATTGGATGTCCTTGTCTGTACCGAAGGATCTTGCTAACCGCTAAATCGATTGGATTCTCCTTAACAGGGTAGCTTCTCATAGGTCTCGGGAAGGTTTATAACTTTTTGGGGAAATCGTCTCAAGAAAAAAATTCCCCATCCCCCCTAAAAAAATTTAATTTTTTTTAAACTAAAATAAATAGGTTTTGGGATTAAACAACCCCCTCCTGAAGTGCCGCTAGTTAAAAAATATAGCAAGTCGATATTATTCCAGCCACGACAACTTTTTATTAAAGCCACATGGTCGACATTTTAAAATTGCATTTCGGTAGTATGCTAACAGTTTTGAAAAGAGTTTATATGCATGAAAGACATTGACTTCTTATGATATATGATATTCTATGTTGATGACATGATGAATCTTTTTTTATAACATTTTTGTTTACTTTAAAGACTTTAAGTAAATATGCCATGGCTTAGCTTAATAGTTATTGACCCCAATTTTGACTTAACATTCCCTAATTTTTAAAGTGTAGATCCTTTGCCCACTACTCCCCAATTTTTTATCAAAGTTAAACTTTTTTATAATTTTATTTATATCAGATTAATTTAAATTCAGAAAAAAAACCGCAGAAAATAGGGCTCAACACCTTGACTATTCTTTTAGGAAGCTAGGTGATGGATGTGGGTCACTTGCTAATAAAGGGTTCTGCTGAAGAATTTACCCATTGAAAACTGCAAATAAGCCCAGTCATTACATGCACTAAAATTGCTTAATCTGGTGTTACTACAATACCGCCGGTGATAAAAGCTACTTTCAGCAATGCTTATCTTTTGTGATCCTAAGCCCTTTGTATTTTCTTGTGCCTTGGTTGCCTTAAGCAGCTGCTAAGCCCTGAAGAAGCAATCTATATAAAAAAAATATAAGATAAAAGAGTTTTAATTTTTATAATTCTGAGTTAGTGTTTTTGCGTGGACGCTTCCCTGTTTATCTGAATTACTCTGTTATTAACTGCACGAGTCAAATATTTGTTGCAATTTTACAGTCATTTTTTTAAAACTCTACAGGTCAATAGGAAACTATTAGTCCGTTCATCCATAGCAATAAATTATATTTATAGCATAAAATTGGTGAGCTATTTTTTTATATTCATGATGCATATATACTTTCTCTAAATCTTGTGTGCTATTATTATATCCTTATAATAAAGTAATAGGATCCCTGTCAGTCTGTTTGTCTTTACCCAAGGACCTCGCTAGCCTCTGAATCGCTGTGGTTCTGCTTTGCACGGTAGCTTCTTGGGGTCCTAGGAAGGTTTATAATTATTTTGTGGATGGTACCACAACCCTCCCGAAAAATGGCCTCTAGTAAAAAATAACCCCCGTTTTTCTTTTAAAATCTAAAATAATAAATTGGGTTATCAAATTCAACCCCCCACCCTTTCTCTCTCTTGAGTGCCCCTAGAGGCCTATAGGGTTGTAGCCGCTAGTATACCTTATAGTCAACATTATAATTACATTAGATATTTACATTAGAATATACATATATATTCATAGAAAAAAGTCAGGTATCAATAATTTTATTTTAGCATATATAAAGGATGAACATAATAACGTTAAGAAAAATAAAATGATTAAAAGTTTCAAATATTTGATTTTATCTGATTGCATTATTTGCTTAAATTTTTTTAGTATTTTGAGTTATTTTCTTTTTTTCAGGTAAGATGATTCTTTATGTAAGATGTTAAAATCAAATAAAAGTGTAAGTATTTGTACATTGTTTTAATGCAAGTTTTTAAATTTTTTAAAATATATTTCTTTAAATAACTTAACCAGAGACGTGTAGAATATCTAAAATGGTGGCAAAATCAAGCTTCCCTTGCAAAATCCCCTGAGCTAAACGTTTTTATCTTTCCTCCAAGTAGTTGAGAAAAAAATGATATGCCCATTCTTAGAAAATCTTCAAGGGGTAAGGGATAGTGTAACGGGCGAAAAAAATATCCTCAAACCATTCCTATATAAAAACTTTCTTTAGAAGATTATGACTATAAGAGAAAGAAAATTATTCAGATCAATTTTCTGTCGTTGCCCTTTTCCTTCTAGGAAAATAGCCAAAAAGACAAATTATGATAATAATACACATTTGAACCACTCAAACGGTCTTCTAAATGCAAAAGAATAGATCTAGATATTAACCCTTTTCTTTACATGTATGTTTATACAAAACATGAAGAAAAATTCCAATTGAATCATGCATGTAGTTATAGTATCCTCTTTTTAACCAGAGGTTATTAACATATGCATTATTTAACTTTTGTTGATTTTTTTTCTAGGATTTTTCACAAAAACAAATTTGGCGAGGGAGCGATGCAGCGACCCAATTTTTTTCAAGAATACACCTCAGCCTTTGAATAATGAAATGAGTCGCACATATTGATTGGTAAACTTAAGTTTGGATTTTTTAAAAAGTAATACTTATGAGTATATTTATTGGCCAGCCGCCAGGGAATTCCACCCGCTTTTATTATAGTAAATCATAGACGTGAGCACCATTTTTACCCTTATTGGCATGATGCGGTTATCAGAGGATGTTAAAACTTAATACTGTATTCAATTATTCCTTGTTGGAACGTAGAAACTCCTAGTATAACAATTAGTCTACTTAATGTCATATCTATTGAGGTAGTATGTAAAGCAATAATACAATACAAAAGAACAAAAACGTTTATCAGGCACGGAGGGATAATTCAATGATATAGACATACATGGGTAAAGGTGTGTATCCCCTGTATACAGTAGATCACCCTATTAAAACTCTCCTCAAAATAAAAGCTTGGACGTCCCTGGTCAATGACACATTAATTGATATATTTTTAATGCCTATATATATCCCTGTATCCCTGTTTATCTATGTATACTAAAAGAAAGACATCAAATTAGGAAAGGGTAAGTTGTTCAGAAATTATATTCAGTTATATTCTGAACCAATCTCACCCTTAATCCTTCCACTTGAACACGTTTTGGGGGTTTCCTTAGTTCATGGCAACTATGAGGCTGCGGTGTTAATTAAAGATCTATTTGTCCGCTTAAAGATCTTTCAGAACAACACACTGACACAAGCAACTAATCGTCATATAACTGCCCTAAAAAAATATAAGATGAAAAAATATGCTTAATTGTCAAATTGTTGTGAGGTTAAGATTTTTTCCAGTATGGCTCAGTAACCGATTGATATCCGCTGGATTAAGACCGGTTCTCAGCTATACTGTTACATCAGACAATTTCCCACGAATATTAAAACAAAGATACTAATATTAATAAAAAATTTCATTTTAATATTTGCGGAAAGCTGCCTATAATACGATGCGATAAATAACTTTTATTTTATTAAGAATTGATTGATTTCAAGCTATTTCATACTTTAAAATCGTCACTTTATTACAAACAAATTGTGGATAGTAAAAAAGGGGGGGATGGGGTAGATTTTACGGTCCATGACCATTTTTAATGGATTTTGGCAAAAATGCTTCCTTGTTGTAACAACTTAATAGTTGTCAATTAGACACTGTGTCATGAACAGGGATAGGAAATATGGAAAAAAAATATTTTCCTAATGGCTTCAAACCGATTAACATCCGCTGGATTAGAACCAGTTCTCAGCTATACTGAAAAATCATATATATTGTATTACAGATAATTTTCCTTTTGTGCCTTGTGGGTATCAAATCTTGTTTTAAACTTTTAATATCCGTAGAAAGCTGTCTATTATAGGATGCTATAAATAACTATTATTGAAGCAATAAGCATGCCCTAAACAGGAAAAACTTTTATCAGAAGTTGTAGGCGAATAATTTTTTCCAGATGACATATTCCTGTCCCTAAACTATGTCTTTTAATGGAACTTTTTGGTTTACAACCATTTAGCTTCATAGTTAGTTTTATGGTCTTTGTTATCATTTTTGATAAAGTTTATTTGGATAAAAATAGGCAAGTTAAGAAGTTAAACTCGACTTAAAAATGATTAAAATATATAAAAAAAAAGGTCATGTTTTAGGCTATTTTTTTCATATACAGGTAGAAGAAGCCAAATTAAATGTAATTAATGTTGTAACTCCATCTCCTTCTTAGAAATATGAAATTAGCGACAATCAGCGCAACTGCAAAAACGCAGGGGGGGGGAGGGGACAATGGGCTGTTTATTACACTAGTATCAAAAGTTTTATAATAACGTTTTATTATTGGTGGATTAACAACTTTGGGGAATCTAATTAGATTTGATTGGTTGGTTTATAAATTTTAGTGTCCAAACGTATCAACCACTAATTTTAATCAACAGAAGGGTAAATTTTGTGTATCTTCATTGAGATGTACATTGAGGCGGGTTCATATCGGAATTAGACAAAGAGGGGATATGCAACAGTTAAAATTAACCTTTAAAACATTTCTGACCGAAAAAGAATTTTAAAAAATTGAGTTTTAGAACGCGACCACTAAAAAATATACTTGATTACTTATTAATATGCAAAGACGACATTCAAGAAAAATTTGAATCAGAACTATGGCTTCATGGTGCTCCTTGGAAAGGCCTTGAGGAGCTGAACCAGGAACTTTTGTCCGTTTCAAAAAATCGTGTTCCTAGCCTTAGAAATCACTAAAAAAAAAAACATTTTATAAAGGTTTATTGAGAATTGTCCAATTTGTAGAGGTTTTTGGAGGTTTTCTCAGGCTAGGAATGAGATTTTTTAAAATGGTCAAAAGTTCCTGATTCTACTCCTCAATGCCTTTCCTGGGAGCACGATGAAGCCATATTTCTGATTCGATAAATTTTTGACACCCATTTACAAATAGCTATACAATTGAATGCCTGGTCGTCAGCGGTTTTAAGACTTAGGATAAATTTTAAATCATCTAGAGGTGTATTATACTCCTAAAAATTATTTGCAGATCCCCGCTTTGGTCTTAGCAAAAAAAAATGTCCAAAATCGACCCACCCTAATGTACATCAATTTATTGGCCATCGTCTTATCCCTTTTGATCGTATATTAAATATTGATTTAAAATAATATGTATGCATATAATGTTAAGAGTTTACAGTTTACAGAGCCTGATAAAATCTTTTAATAGAATGTCCAGACTTCTTTTAAAATGTACATTCAAACAAACAAAAAGATAGTTGTTTCAAAGCTTCTTTGAAAAGTTAAAAATAATATTTGTCTTGTCATAATTTATTTGAAATGTACGTACTTGCACCGCTTTCAAGTTTAAATTTTATTGCAAAATAATCTACATTTATCGAATATTTGAAAATGATTTATCATGTTCAAATTTGAGAATTAAGATATCCGCAACATACGAACTATAATTACAATCGAAAAAAAAACAAATTTTAGGAAAAATTGCTGTTTTAAAGAAAGACTTTAAAGAGATGCACCAAACATAAATAAATCGTATTTTACGTTCTTTTTTAATTCATTCAAACTTTATGCATGTAGAAAGTTTTAACTATTGAATAGGAATTATCAAATCAAAGGAATTTTTTTTGGATGTGTAAAAAACTTGGTTTTTAACAGTAAAAGAGCTTTTCTTAGGTAAGACGCTAAATATACCAATATGGTTTTATGCCATTTGTCGCTTGGCAACCATCTTTCTGAGAAAATTATACAAAAAATTGCTTATATATAAATTTGATGAGCGTAATAGTCTTGTGTTAAGGGTACATAAGTAGCGAAGTAATAACAACCTTTCACTATAAATGCAATGTTCAAAAACTTTAAAACTTATAATCGGTTATCGTCAAAAATTCATAAAATCGTAGCTCTCAAATCAAACTGTAGGACAAACACACATTAACACTTGAATATTTGTAATTCTTATTAATGCCTAAATTAACGGTAAGAGTTAACAGACGACCGGACGGACGAACAGACTGATCACAATAATAGAAAAGCTACGCCTTTATCATTTTTACAAGACAACTTAGGTACTACATTGACGGAGTCGCGTAAGGTAATGGTCGCACGGACATCTATAATTTATAAAACATGCGCTTAACTTTAAAATTTTATGATCATGATGGTCTTATAATAATAAGTTAATAAGCATGGTTATATAAGGATTTTGGGGTTAAGTATTCTTTTAACGGTCGTTTGAAAGATTTATGGTAAAAGATTAATTTTTGTTGACCCGATATTATGTAATCTTCGTTATAAAATTGATGATTTCTTTTCTAAAAATATATTAAAACAATAAAGTAAGAATGATAACCAATAGCCATATAGCTTACTTAAAATATTAAGCATGAGACTATTTTTTTTAATAATACAAGGTCTATAGGTAAGGTAACAATATTTTAAATTGTAAAAATTTAGAGGGAAAAATATTCTTCTTCAGACAAAATATTTCTTTCTGTAGTAGTTAAAGTAGTAGACAATAAAGACATTTAGTCAACAACTACTTTAGAAAATTACATAATAAAGAAATAGCACACCTAACCCTCGCTCTTTCCCTGTTAGAAGTAGGAGTATTGTGTGTTGACGTGGAACTTTAGCTTTTTACAATACTACTTTATATTTAGGATGTGTTTTTTTATTTCTCACATACTGCTCACAAACATGATCCTAATTTTGACCAAAAATGACAGCTTTGTGGATATAATGCTAGCAGTCAAGATTAACAGGGCAACCTGTACCCGATTCAAACTATTTATTTGCCAAGAGTCGTGTCGAACAGTCTTCTAATTTATTTGATCAAAGTATATGAATACAAGGACAATTATGTCCATGAGTGGTGCAGGATTAGAAGTTAGCAATAATGGACGAACGGACGAACGGATGGACGGACATAACCTATGAATACAGCTGGCTGCAGCTACGAATTTTGACGACTGCAGCTATCAGCTAGCTGTGTTGTTGAATAAATATTCTGAACATTATTGTGCATATTGTTGTCAATAAAGAAATAAAAGAATGTTAAAAAGAAATTGTTTGTTTGTAAATAGCTGAAAAGTTATAAAAGTATATGATAACTTTGGTTGGTGTTTTAAGTGTGGACAGAAGAAGTCGTGAATTTAACATTCAAATTATAATGGAAGCCTTTTATAGTGTTTCCATAAAAATTCATTTTTCAGAATAGCGTTATGCTGTTGGAAAGTTTTGAAATCTTCATTTTGGTGTATTAAAAAATTAGACAAAGTAAAATGTTTGTAAAAATGCAGCAAGAAACAAAACTAGATTTGATATTTTTATTTTACTATCCGTGAAAAGCTGTCTATAATACGACGAAATAATATTGCAATTTGTAAAGAAGCTTTATGTATAAGAATCCGTTTAAAATAAATATTCTTTGAAAAGCTGATAGGTTAATAGTAATAAGATGGAATTTTTGGCTGCATTTTTTTTTGATATTTTGTACAAATGTGTAAATGTTGCAAATGGACGCATTTTCATTGTTAGTGTGTATTTATTTTTATTTGTCCTATAAATCAGAGAACAAATAATACAGAATTATTTTGGTTACAGAATATTAGTTTGGGTCTACAAAATATAGCAAAAAGATATTATTTTGAGGCTATTTTTTAAATGGCTTTATCTGTCCATATGTCAGTCTCTAAATTTGATTATTGGGCTGCTAATTTAGCTGACGAACTGAATTATTGTTACAAGTTTCCCCTTGCCATAAGGGCATCCAGCATATATAGAGTTCTTGGTCCGTCGTTCTGTCTGTAATGCTCTGAGGACATAAAAATTGTTTAGAGAAATATATTTTTCCAAAGTTAGATAACAAAATTTTGCAGTGAAAATCTACTCAATAATTCACATTAGCCGCATGTCTCCCAACAGCCAGAAGTAAATTGTAAGCTGATTATGGATATTTTTATCCTTTTTAGAATTCGAGAAGAAAAATATTTATAAATATAATGCCTAAAGTTATAAAAAGTTACAAAATCAAAGTTGTTAAAAATTTTGTGTTGAAAAAAGTTGTTCAGCATAACATAATGCACAATAAAATACGATTATTGTCAACCAGTTTATGCTTCCACTTTTCTCTCATTTCTCCCTTTTCTTTCTGGTTCCTCCATTTTATTTCTCATTCTCCCTTTTTTCTTCTCCTGTTTTTATTTTCCATGAAAATTATTCTCATCTTCTTGAATTACCCCTTTCCACTGCATTATATGTTTTTAAAATACTGCACATTACTTATATCCTAAGTTTTTTTTGTCTGGTTAAGATTTTGATAATACTTGAACTAATTGTGTTCTACATTTTAAGGAAGATTCACATAGGTCAGGTGATGGTTTAAGGCAATTTTATTTTTAGATTAAATACTTAGGATGGTTTTAGGCTATCTTTAACTGTTATGTCTTAACCCTTTGATTAGAGAATCCCTAGATGCTAGGGGCTCAAGCGATAATATTTTAATTTAAAAGCGATTCTTTTGTACATTTTGCCTGTCTTAGTAGGGTAGCTACGATATTTAATGTAATCATGTTTGTTGTCAATCTTGCCAAGATGATTCCTGCAACAGTTAAGTACGATAGAGAAAGCATAGCAACTCTCTAATAATTACATTAAAGTTCGAATGTATCATTTGAAACATGTCGAACATAAGCTTTGCTTTTATAAATTTTTCTAAAGAAAAACATTATTTGTATTGTATGCACACTTCTAGTTGCAATGGCCTTGATCTTCAAGACTTTGGGGGACTTTGAGGCACTACTTTGACTTGAATTGTGTCATTATTAAGAGTACATCTACTATATAACTAACTTTGAGGCACTACTTTGACTTGAATTGTGTCATTATTAAGAGTATAGCTACTATAAAACTAACTTTGAGGCACTACTTTGACTTGAATTGTGTCATTATTAAGAGTACATCTACTATATAACTAACTTTGAGGCACTACTTTGACTTGAATTGTGTCATTATTAAGAGTATAGCTACTATATAACTAACTTTGAGGCACTACTTTGACTTGAATTGTGTCATTATTAAGAGTACATCTACTATATAACTAACTTTGAGGCACTACTTTGACTTGAATTGTGTCATTATTAAGAGTATAGCTACTATAAAACTAACTTTGAGGCACTACTTTGACTTGAATTGTGTCATTATTAAGAGTACATCTACTATATAACTAACTTTGAGGCACTACTTTGACTTGAATTGTGTCATTATTAAGAGTATAGCTACTATATAACTAACTTTGAGGCACTACTTTGACTTGAATTGTGTCATTATTAAGAGTACATCTACTATATAACTAACTTTGAGGCACTACTTTGACTTGAATTGTGTCATTATTAAGAGTATAGCTACTATAAAACTAACTTTGAGGCACTACTTTGACTTGAATTGTGTCATTATTAAGAGTATAGCTACTATATAACTAACTTTGAGACACTACTTTGACTTGAATTGTGTCATTATTAAGAGTATAGCTACTATATAACTAACTTTGAGGCACTACTTTGACTTGAATTGTGTCATTATTAAGAGTATAGCTACTATATAACTAACTTTGAGGCACTACTTTGACTTGAATTGTGTCATTATTAAGAGTATAGCTACTATATAACTAACTTTGAGGCACTACTTTGACTTGAATTGTGTCATTATTAAGAGTATAGCTACTATATAACTAACTTTGAGGCACTACTTTGACTTGAATTGTGTCATTATTAAGAGTATAGCTACTATATAACTAACTTTGAGGCACTACTTTGACTTGAATTGTGTCATTATTAATAGTACATCTACTATATAACTAACTTTGAGGCACTACTTTGACTTGAATTGTGTCATTATTAGGAGCATAGCTACTATATAACTAACTTTGAGGCACTACTTTGAATTGAATTGTGTCATTATTAAGAGCATAGCTATTATATAAACAACTTGGAGGCTCTACTTTGACTTGAATTGTGTCATTATTAAGAGTATGGCTACTAAATAACTAACTTTGACTATCTATATCCTTATTACGAGTATAGTTAATATATAACTAATTATGAGTCACTATGCTTTGCTTAGAATTATTAGAGTATCTTTATAATAAAGTAACAGAATATCTGTATGTTTGTTTGCACCGAAGGATCTCGCTAATCACTAAACTGATATGGTTTTTCTTTACAGGATAGCTTTCTTTTTAAATCTAAAATAAAAAAAATTGGCTTATCGATTGCAACTCCCCCTTCCTCAAGTGTCCCTAGGGCCTATAGGGGCGTAACCGGTAGTAGTTATAAATAACTAACTTTAAGACTTTGACTAAATATTATGTTATTATTAGGAGCATAGATTCTACATATATAATTTACTTTTTCTGTTATTTTTGTATTTATTCTAATGGTAATTAACTTCTAAATATTCAAGGCATAAACTCATAAGTAAAAACAAAAATACTTTTTTAATAAGAATTAAAGGTGCAAGGGGAAGAGGGCTTTTTAATGAGAGGAAGTAACGTTGATATAAAGTTGAGATTAAGAGTTGGGGGCCTTAGCTAGTGAGTTATGATACAAGGAGAAGAGATCCTTGGCTTAAATTTAAACATCATTTTGTAGCAAATATTTTTTACACAAGTAAATAAGGTCTATGTTTTTTAGTAGCGAAGCTGTCCGTCCGTCAGTCCGTAACGCTATGGGGGAAATGGGATTTACTCAGCTCCTATAAAAGATAGAAAGCTGAAATTTTTTGACAACATTCCCATCATTAAGGAGCACAATTACCTAAAAAACATCAATGGCGGTCGGACGGCTTTTTAGCAGGTTTTAGGTTATTTTTTTATTTTCCACATTTTTCCTCATATCTTTGGTGTTTATGGTCCGATTTTCAAAATTTTTTCAGTTAGATATATCAAAATTAAATTTTCCGTCGTTTGAAGAAAACAACAATGACGGTCAGACTGCCTTTTTGCAGGTTTTTGGCTATTTTTATATTTTTTACATTTTCCCCCATATCTTTGGTGTTTATGGTCCGATTTTCAAACTTTTTTCAGTTAAAGATATCAAAATTAAATTTCCCTTCGTTTGAAGAAAACAACAATGACGGTCAGACTGCCTTTTTGCAGGTTTTTGGCTATTTTTATATTTTTTACATTTTCCCCCATATCTTTGGTGTTTATGGACCGATTTTCAAAATTTTTTCAGTTAAAGATATCAAAATTAAATTTCCGCTCAATTGAAGAAATCAACAATGCAGTCAGACTGCCTTTTTGCAGGTTTTTGGCTATTTTTTACATTTTCCCCCATATCTTTGGTGTTTATTAATCGATTTTCAAAATTTTTTCAGTTAAAGATATCAAAATTAAATTTCCCGTCGTTTTTAGAAAACAACAATGACCGTCAGTCCCATCCACGAAATTTTGTGCTTCGCTACTTATGGATGTTGTCATTCTTGTTTTTTTATAATTGGTCACTTTCCATAACCCATGTTGAAACAATAAAAAGGGTAGCATATCCACTCATCTTTGGTGAAGTGATAGATTTGAATCTCGACCCAACTGCGTCACAACTAAAGACTTTAAAAGTTGTACCTACTGTTGCTATGTCAGATGCACGATATTAATAGAAAGAGTAAAGGGGATGTATTGAGGAATCTCTTTAAAATCTACACTGTTCTTAACCGTCCCCATAGGTATTATTCAAGTATATCCGTATCAGTTACCATTTTTAACATCTTTAGTATAACAAAGTGAAAGAAAAAAGTATAAACAGAAAATGCGTAAAAATCACTTCAAAATGATGAAGATTCTCGTCCCTACTCCCTGAAGATTAGGGAATGATACTTTAAAGTTTAATTACTCCTCGTTTCCCTTTCCCCCCTAGTTTAACATATAATATCATTATATTTCCCCCCATAACTGGTATATACCATTATTATATGTGCATTATCAAATGACAATAACATATAATGTTTCAAGTAAATATGGTACGATAAATTGAAGTAAATCTTAAATGATAATAAACACAAAATAATTACATTTTAAAGAATAGAATTATTGGTGGAAAAGTTTGGACACTGTTGTTTTGAACCAAGCAATTAAGATTTTATCATAGTACCCAAAGTTTTTAAGCCAAAAAATACCTAGCTATAAAATCTGTTTACGTGCCTGTTTATTTTAATCCTATTATATAAAGTAGTAAGTGTTTTTTGTCTGTCCCAAAGGATCTCGCTAACCGCTGAACCGATATTGTTCTCCTTTACAGTAAAGCTTCTTATAGGTCCTGGGAAGGTTTTGAACTATTTTTGGGAAGGGTGTCTTCACCCCCCCCCCAAAAAAAAATAATATTTTTTTACTCTTTTGTAAACTTAAATTTAAAATGGGATGAGGTCGGTTTTTCTACCTTAAGTGTCCCTAGAGGCTTCTAGGGGCGTAGCCGCTAGTATAAGAAAAAGGAAAAAGCCTTTTATTTAAGAAACTCAAATTAAATTTAGAAGCCAAGCGCAATTGAAAAAAAAATTTATCCCATTTAAGAAAAAATTTAAACTTTAAAGTCTCAAATAAATTCGGATGGCTAAGTTAGCTAGCAATAGAATAGCTACATTTATTTCTAAAATTGGAAGCTAATCAGTAATCATGCCTTAGAATTCTTATACTCTAGGGTTAAGAATTATTGAGAAAACTAATATTTTTTTTCAAAGTTTACAAGATCTTTAGATATTTTAAAGGTTTATTCATATTGATAAATAAAATAAGCTGTTTAGTCCTAGAAATGAAACATTCATAAAACCTATAGTAAAATCTATGATGCTTATAATTTCTAAAGATTTTGTTTATCATAAATGGGGACGTACTTTTAGCATCAATTGTCTTATTCTTTAATATCCCTGATGAATTTGTTTTGCATTCCAACTTTTGTAAAATTCTTTACTGTATATTGTATATCTTTCCTGATTTAACACCTAGTCCAGGGATTAAGAAATATGTTAATGAAATATTAATTAAACTTCAATTATAAGTCAATTTTTTTTAATTTATTTTCCATTTTCCTAACATTTTTAACTAACCTTAGCCTGATAGAGCTGTAAGAACAATTTACAATGAATTTATTTTCTGTTGTCCTATCCATTCTCTAGCCTGATAGTGCTGAGAGAACAATTTATAATGAATTTATTTTCTATTGTTCTATCCCTTCTCTATCCTGATAGTGCTGAGAGAACAATTTATAATGAATTTATTTTCTATTGTTCTATCCCTTCTCTATCCTAATAGTGCTGAGAGAACAATTTACAATGAATTGGTCTAATTTTAAATTTATATTGCTCTATCACGGTCCAAAGACTAATCTATGATTTAAACAAGAAAAACTCCAATATTATTAGCGCATACAAATTGTTAGTCATATTATATTAAGTATGAAGGTTTTTTTGTCATAAGCCTAAGATTTTAATAACTGCTGAACCAATTCAGATCTTCATTATAAAGAAGCTTTACATAGGTCCAATAGTGGTTTAAGTCTACTTTATTTTTAGATTTGAGTCTAGGGTTGGCTTTGATTTAGGTTTTATTTTTCTGCTCTGTATCTAACCATTCGAATTCAAATCCCCTAGATGCTTGAGGCGAAATGCTAGTTCATTAAAAAAAATACTTTTTTTGTTGTTAGAAGGGAATTTGATTTTAAAAAGAAGTTTTTTAACAAGAAGAAATTATATTCTAACATAATTTATCATAATACATATTTAATGGGCGAGGTAAAAGTGTATTCAAATATTGACGGTACTTAAAACAATAATTAATTAGCTTATTACTTAAGAAGATCACTTTAGAAATAAAATTCATTATATAGATGCTTACGTTTTTAAATTTAAAAATCATTTAGTTAACTCTTTTATATACCTTATTTTTGCAATTCTAGGTAACATGAAGGTAGTTATTGTTATGTCTAATTATAGAGTAGCTGCGCAATAAAACTGCACTATATAGATACCGTACCAATCGAAAGGCTTCCATCAAATTAATGGCAGATATGTTGGTATCATAAATCAGTGTTTGATTAACTATCATGGTTTGGTAGCCGCAGCCACGTTGGCTCTCAAATCTGTAACCACATCCATAACTTTAACAGCTAAATTAAAACATTTTTCCGAAGCTGCAGTCAAGTTACACTAAAAAATACCGTTGGCTGTATAACCCAGGGTTTCTGGGTTTAAGAACCCTTTGTTTATTTCTTATTACGTGTTATATTGCTGATTTAAAGATCAATATGAAAAAAACTTATTTTATAAGCGATGCAATAAGTGAATTGTGTTTTAGGAACTCGGCTATTCTATAACAAGGGCATGTCCGTGTGTCTTAAAATGTTTTAATAGTTATTTCTCGTATCGTATTATAAACGGCTTTCCGCGGATATAGAATGTACAATTATAAGATTAAAACTAGTTTTTTTAGCCCCGTGGTGCCGAAGGGCTATACTAACAGAAATAATTCATTAACCTCATAGTCTCAAACAATAAGGCAAAAATGGACATCTGAACTAAATAAAGAATATGATTGATAAAATCAATTTCAATCGTAAAAATTGGTATAGCGAATCTTTATCCACTTAAACACATATTACTTTCTGAATATTAGACAAAATTTGTGTATTACAGTTTACTGTATTGTATCAGTAATATCCTTTTTTGTTTAGGAATATGGAGAAGATTTTAGTTGCAAAGACAATGTGGATATGTCGGCTAGGATCAATGAACATCCTCCAAATAACAGGTACAATATATTTACACTAGCTACGCTGCTACGCCCCTAGGGGGCTATAAAACAGACAGACACATGTACATCCTGTAACTTTTATATAAGGAACAGCAGTGAAGTTACAATTAAACCTTTTTATTACACAAGTAAATATGTAGGTTAAAAGGCGACAGATATTAATAACAAAAGATTTATTTATATTCTATTGATCTATTCTTGTTGCTATTCTAAAGAAAATTTTTGATGCAAAATAAAAGCTTATTGACTTTAAATATCAAGGATTGTAGTTAAAAATATAAAAGTATGGAAATTTAAAAACTTCAACGGATATTTTACCTTATTGATCCATTTATATTTTTTTTATTATTCAGGGATCGTAGTTTAAGTGAAGTAAGAATGTATATCAATGCTAGCAACCTATATACAGGTAAGGTAAACCTACGTTTTACCCATGTTCTACAATACAGGAAGACACAGATATTGTTAAAGAATGTACATATAACCATTTTTTTTGTTTTTGTGGGGGTTGGGGTGTCACATCCCCCTAAGAAAATAGCCTAAAACCACCACAGGACCACTGAAGAGTAGAATCCAATCGGTTCAGTGGTTACCGAGATCTAAAGGGACGGACTGACGGACAGACATCAAGCTACTTTGTATTATAGATAAGTAAATAAATACGCTATTTTTCTACTCTTCATTGAAGTCTTTTTGTTGCATGTTTTTTTTATCTGAAAATCCCTTACTCTTCCATTATTATTTTTGCCTCTTTAATAGCGTAACCTTAGTTTAGATGTCCCAACTAGATTTGTGTATTAACGTCATACAATTCATTTTCACTGAGAATTTTTTACGAAAAATAAAATGTAGGAATGGATTCATTATTACTTGGATCTTATACCAGATTATCATACACTCTAATAAAGTGAAACTTGTAGCAACACAACCCTTCCCCCATCCATCCCTTCCCCTCCTACTTGATGGACGAACTGAACGAATAAGTGATGTCCATGTTAGCAACCTAAATTGACGACAGTTTTCCCCTTGTCCTAATATCCACGTATATTTTATATCCATTGATGTAGGGTTAATTTTTTTGGGCTCTAAAATTGTCTATAATGCGATGCGATAAATAACTTATACCTGTTATCTTATTATTATTTTATTCCTAGGTAGTCTCCAGCACAACCACAAGTCTAAAAGTGGGTCCAAACTTCATCTGATCAACAACAACAATAATAATAATAACAACCACAGCAACAACAATTCTAAATCCAACAGTTATCAGTACAGGTGAGCTATCTTTATTCATCCATGTCTTAAATGTGCTAAACCCCAAGGTATCTTATAGTATAAGACAATAGACGGTAAATTGTTGTACACCCCTCAAAATAATTATTAAAAAATTATCCCTTCTGTAGATCAAAAATGTTAGTTAAAAAGTTTGGACAAAATTCAATAAAAGTACTTAAAGTTTTTGAGCCAACCAATTTTAGAACGTAATTATAAAACTTTGGGTACAAGTGTAAAGAAAAGTCTACTGTCCCCTCCCTCCCTGCAAAAACCCTTATTAGGGGTGTCACAGCAACTGTATAACTAGGAAATTATTTTACATACCTTGTACTGTACAACACTTTAATGTTCTGTTTTCATACTATAATATTCATAGATGTTATTGTAGAGCACATAACATTATCTGACATAATCTTTAATACAATTCGCAATTTAAAATTTGAAGAAAAAGATAAGTCTAGATAATAAAATATTTTACAAAAAAAAATTCTGAAACACCACCCTAGTGCAAAACGGTGAATAAATTGGGTGTGGGGGCGAGCTTAGAAGAAGATTTAAAGAGATTTGAGAAAAAAATGTAAATCTTGTCTAAATTCAGAAAAATGTGCAGAGAGATTGCATCTTCATTTATTATGGATGCAATATTAGATTTGATAAAGTGTTTATTTAATGCAAAAAAAATGATAAATCACTTTGATTACAATAATTTAAGGTATTTATTTATGATAAAAGAGCAATTTTCAAAGATTTATCAAAAGTCTTGTTTTAAAGTAAATAATTGAAAGCAGCTCCTTTCATAATCTTACGGTTTATTATGTCTTTATAAATTTAGCACATAATTTCTAATGAGAAGTTTGTTATAAAAAACCAAATTTCAATTTTTTTTATTAAGTCACAATGGATAGGAATTAATATACAAAGGACTATTTGCAGTTTAGGTTTAAAACTTTATCCATACTTGCTAAAAATATTTGATACAAGTGTTGATGAGATAAAAGAGATAGAAGCATGTGTAAAGCTTGAAAGGGCCAGTTATTTATTCATAAACATACAGGGTGTCTCTAGATAAACATATAGAGGCATGTGTAAAGCTTAAAAGGGCCAGTTATTTCTTTATAAGCATACAGGGTGTCTCTAGATAAATATAGAGAAATGTGTAAAGCTTGAAAGGACCAGTTAGTCATTCATAAACATACAGGGTGTCTTTAGATAAATATATAGAGGTATGTGTAAAGCTTTAACGGGCCATGGCCCCTGGCCGGCCAGTTATTTATTCATAAACATACAGGGTGTCTCTAGATAAATATAGAGATATGTGTAAAGCTTGAAAGGAGCAGTTAGTTATTCATAAACATACAGGGTTTCTCTAGATAAAGATATAAAGGTATGTGTAAAGCTTGAAAGAGCTAGTTAGTTATTCATAAACATACAGGGTGTCTCTAGATAAAGATATAGAGGTATGTGTAAAGGGCTAATTATTTTTTCATGAATATATAGAGATAAAGGATTGTGTAAGGCTTGAAAGGGCCAGTAAAAAATTAACTTTGAAATTTTAAAACACCCTGTTTGATAATATTTTTATGATGCATGTTTATTGTCTATATTGTGCTGATGTATATTTTTAATTCCCTTGTAATTGTTTATTATAAAACTACGTGGCAAGATGCAAAAAAAAGAATATTTAATATGCATTGAATGCTATGACATAAAAATCATTGATTAAAATAGTTGGATACATAATAATTGCTAATTTGATATTTAATCTAAACAGTTATATAAAAGCTAAAAAATATTGGATGCTAGATAAGAGGCAACATTAAAGTTAAAGAATATGGATGTAAGGGTCTTTTAATATCAGCTAATAGCTTCGGAAATATTAACACAGCTAAGTCGTTAAAAAACAGCAGAAAATTTTACTTGCAGACGAAAAAGGTCCGCACCACTGGAACCAGGTATGTGTCTGGTTTATACATCTATTCTTATACATGTGTTGAGTGAACGTTGTTTTACAATTAATTTTGCTATCCCAATTTATTTCAAATTTAAGGTTGGACAAGAAATAATTTATATACAATTCCAACTTTGATTTGTTTTATGTAATACAATTAAGTAACCTCCATACACATCCAATTTAAAACAAGGATGATAACATTCATCAAAGAATAACTCAATATAAAGGAATAATATAGAACATAAGACACTTGTAACGTAATGGACTGTTTATTACACCCCAAAGTTTTATAATAACGTAGTCTCATTAGTATGCTTAGCAACTTTGGATACTTTTTTTAATTTTGGTTTGATGAGTGTCCAAACAACTAATTGTAATCTACAAAAATGGTAATTTTGTGTATCATCTATGGGGATGTACATCAAGTCATCGGCCATTGCCTTATCCCTTTACATCCCTGGAAAAATAGACAAAATTTTAGGCAATGATAAATATCCTTTGTTTTACCTTAAATCATATGAGCGTTTCATCGTTCTGATGGAAGAACTCCCTCATTGTAAAGAAGCTTTGCTTTAAAAAGTTGTTTAAGTTGAATTTGATCTACATATTTTAAATTTTATTACTGTTGAATAATATTTTTCTGAATGGATGTAATAAAACAAATTATAAACACGAAACAAGGAAAACATCTGTTTAAAACATCAAGTCATGTTACAACAGTCGGGTAAATAAAGACAATGCTGTGTTTTGGTAAGAAATTATGTACTTTTTACTTTTTTTAGGTTATACTTTTGTGAAAATAAGCACGCCTTATTGAGATCACAATTTTGTTGATCTACAACTATAAAGCCTTTTAATGGATATTCAAAAACGAATCATTTTTAAATAAGTTACGATATTTCCAAAACTTAGTAATCCATTTGTAAATCTAGCTTTTGAAACATGTTTGATTTATAATGCAACGAAAAAATACCCATTTAAGATTTTTATTACGAAGTTATTTTAACTAACTATTTCACTTGATAACTAACACGCATCATAATACTTGTTAGAATAATGAAACACATAGTTTAAATGCTTTCTTCCTGTCTTAACATTAACCATTCAGATATTTGATAAATACCATTTTATAATTTTACATGTACATTAGGATATATAAGTTGGAAGGAATTTTAATGTTAGAGGGAGATTTGAAATCTGCATCAAATTTTAAGGATTTTTTTTTATAAAATTCGTTTTTTGTATAATTATTTATCTAAAAGCGGAAATACAATTTAAGCTCATAAATTTTGACCAATAGGATAGGTGGATTGGAAACTACCTGCGCTCTAATTGGTTGAATGTGGTGCGACACTTAAGCTTCTCCAATCAGAGCGAAGATAATTTTCAATCCACCAATCACAGATGTCAAAATTAATTAACTTAAATTGTATTTCCGCTTTTAGATAAAGAATTATACAAAAAAAAAATTTTTTAAATCCTTAAAATTTGATGCAGATTTCAAATCTCCCTCTAACATTAAAATTCTTTCCAACTTATATATCTTAATGTACATGGGTAAGTTATCATTTTTTTGTTATTTAAGATGGATAGACCTAGGGAGGGAATTAACATTGGGCTTTTTATCACAATAGTCTTCAGAGTTTTACAATTAAGTTTGTTATTCGTTGGCTCAACAACTTTGGGGACTATTATTGAATTTTTATTGGTTGGATTATAATTAAGTTGAGTGTCCACACGTTTCAAACACTAATTGTAATCTACCGAAAAAGGTAATTTTCATCAATTTATTGGCTATTGTCTTTTCCCCTTAAAGATACCTGGGATAGACAATTTTTTTACTTAAAATCAACGTTATTTTAGTTGTGTAGTTGCTCTATGGCTATGGTTTGTTCGTGTGTCTTTCTTCTTGTCTACTATAAATACTAATCATATACAGATATTTTATCTATACAATATATAATTTTCATTATTAGATTTCTTACAAGAACAATTTATCTAAAATATTTATATTTTTATTCCTCTTTATAGATAAATTACTTATGAAAATTTTTAAAATTTCTAAATGTTATTTATTTTTTAATATATTTTGATTAAACAGTGATTACATTTTAGTTAAAAAAAATAGAAATATATTTTAACATAGAATATGCTAAAATGCAAAGTTTTCATTTTAAAAAGACCAATTTGGCTCTGGCTGATGAATTTACATTGTTTTACTGGCTAACTGTTTCCCTTGTTAATAGCCCATGTCTGAGTGTGTTTAACCATTGCAGGGATACGGGGATATATAACTGTTTCCCTTGTTAATAGCCCATGTCTGAGTGTGTTTAACCATTGCAGGGATACGGGGATATATAACTGCTTCCCTTGTTAATAGCCCATGTCTGAGTGTGTTTAACCATTGCAGGGATACGGGGATATATAACTGTTTCCCTTGTTAATAGCCCATGTCTGAGTGTGTTTAACCATGGCAGGCACAGTGGGATCTTTTGAAAAAAATCGGGACATCCAAAAAATTTAAAATCGACTTTTATCTATCCTAAGAATTAATAATGGCTGTAAGTAGACAGCTAGAAAAGAAATTTTTTAAAAATATTAATTTTTGGCGGATTTATGCCATTTTTAAAAAAGGTAGTGAAAAATTTATTTTCAGTTTTGATGATTTTCCAGATTTTTTTACACGATTTTTTCAAAGCAACAAAAAATACATTTATGTTCATCTTATGAAAAAAAAATTTATTGAGGTACTTTTCAGATACCTGTACCAATGTCTAATTAAAGAAAAAATTTAAAAAATATTTTTTTGGTGGTGTAAATTGACATTTTGTGAGAAAATTTCACCAAAAATATTAAGATTTTTAACCCCAAAAAATCAGTTTTCTCCATTTTACCCAAAAACGGACAGGAGGCCCCAGGTTTTGCAATAATAATATCAATATACAACATGTATTGTGTATAAAACAGTTTTCACAACCTGGGGCCTCTTGTCCGTTTTTGAGTAATTGAGCATTTTACATTGCATGGTTTGAACAATTTTGTTCTTGTTAATTTCAAATTTTCCCCCGTTAGAGGGGGAAGGAGTCATTTTAGAGCCCAAAGTCATCTCTGCAATGATTTCAAACTTTTTGAGGCGGATCTTTCTTTACTTCTGCATTATTTGCCTCCGGCCAACCGTTTCGCCGTTATTTGCCGCCGTTGGCGTGATTTTTAACGATTTTTGCCGTTCTCGCGGTTTTAATGGACATTTAAGGGATAAAGGAGTCGTTAAATAAAAATGACTTATAAATACTTTTATTTTAGCAATTGAATTTGCTAAATTTCATGTGTTCTAAAAAAATTTGTATTTCTAACTGGTTTTGGTCCAGCAGAAATTCAAATTTGCGAATTAATTATAATATTGCAAAAACATTATATACGCATCAGAGAGAGAGAGAGAAATATACGTTTGGGAGAGAATATAATATTAGTAATTATGTTTATATTCGTAAACAAACTTTAAATGAAGATAGCTTGACTTAAAATAAAGGTATTAACACAAAATCAAAAGTGTTTTGAAAATTATGTTATTGTTGTTTATATCTGTAAAAAAAAACATTTGAAAACATGCCTTATAAGTGTCCTATTTTACTTATACTGGACCTACCTAAAAATGCCGGGACTCGAACTGGGTGCACCTGACGCTATATTCATGTTCACAAACATTGTTTGCATTGAAGAAATATTTACATAGACGTTGATTTTGTTAAAAAAAGTTATGAAGTTTTATAGATTTTTTAAAAATAGGGTAGCTTCGCTCCTCCAAAACAGCAAGACGTACATACCAAATGCACAATAGAAGTTAACAGAGGCAAAATTTAAGTTATTTCCGAGTTAAAGCAAAAGAAATTACATCATTTCTTCAAATACAAGCTTATTTATTGAAGTTTACTTTTGTCTACTCTAAATGTCCCGTTTTTTGGCAAAAGATCCCACTGTGGCAGGGATACGGGGATATATAACTGTTTCCCTTGTTAATAGCCCATGTCTGAGTGTGTTTAACCATATCAGGGATACGGGGATATATAACTGTTTCCCTTGTTAATAGCCCATGTCTGAGTGTGTTTAACCATTGCAGGGATACGGGGATATATAACTGCTTTCCTTGTTAATAGCTCATGTCTGAGTGTATTTAGCCATTGCAGGGATACGGGGATATAAAACTGCTTTCCTTGTTAATAGCCCATGTCTGAGTGTTTTTAACCATATCAGGGATGCGGAGATATGTAAATGAGAAATAAATTGATTTTTAATGTAAATCTTAACTCTTGTGCTTGCCTTTTCCTTTGTTCAATGGTTTTTATGCCAATATAGACAAGTTAATCCTTATAATAAAGTAACAGGATGTCTGTTTGTTTGTGTGTCTATTTGTACCGAATGATCTCTCTAACTGCTGAATCGTTCGGGTTCTCCTTAAAAGGGTAGATTCTCATAGGTCCCGGGAAGGGTTATAACTATTTTAGGGGAGGGTACCACCACCCTCCCAAGAGACATCACAAAAATCAAAAAAATTACGTTTTTCGATTTAAAAAAGAGAGTTCAACGAAACATAAACGTCAAACACAACATAGACATATTTAGAAATAAAATAAAAATATATTTAAAGTGCCACTAGAGGCCTCTAGGGGCGTAGTCGCTAGTATTACTATATAATGCTTAGATTAGCTTCGTCCAAAGACTTTTTTCCTAAGATTATGGTATGACCAGAAATGATATACCTTTAAAAGCATAGTCCTATCAGTTTAGTGGTTACCGATATCTTGATCTTAATCTGGACGGACAGCCCTGCCAAACTATTCTATTAGAAGCATTAAAGCTTAATTTATCTTCTATCTATATATCCCTGTAATTCAGGAGTTATTCATATATTATTCAATTTAAGAATATCGTGAATATTAGTTTTTTAAACACTAGCGGCTGCGCATTTATGTGCTTTTTATTCTATGGGATAAGAAGGGGATAAAAAACCCGAAATACTTTCCAGGGAATAAGTATAACAAATATAGCCTAAGAAGAGTCATAAAATATGTGAAGTTTCATTAAAAAGAAGAATCTAATCGGTTCAGTAATTATTGAAATCTTAATTCTCAGACAAAATAACCTTACTACTTTATATAATAGGAAGTAAATTAATAAAGATTTTATGCTTTCTAAGACATTAGTAATTTCTAAATTCTGCTTTTACACAAGATCCAAAATTTTTGCGTGCCTGTGGTACAATAAGCCAACAGAAAACCTTAAACCTAAGTGTTTTTTTTTTCACGTCTCCTTAGACAACTTTATGCATAATTTAATAAAATTTAAATTTTTTCTCATATGTCCTATTATTGATTCTACAATTACATCCTGATATTGCATAATAAGATGTATATATAAGTTTATAAATCAAAACCCAGTTTGATTGTCATAGAATTATATCTTTTATTTATCCCTTATATCCTGACTAATAAGTAATATTAATTTAAATTATTAAACATCTTTTTTACTTGGTATCAAAGGATTCTTTCATATGCTAGTTTTAATTATAAGTTACTCATCTGTAAGATTTTTAAGATTAAAGGTATTGAATAACCTAAAAAATAGTTTTAAAACTTTAAAATAATTATATGGTAGATGAAAGATTCTTAAAATTTTGCATATTGGTGATCATCAAGTCGACGTAAATATCATGAAAATAAGCTTTTATTAAGGTAATATGTCAACTTTGACTAATAAAATGTTTTAATTAAGATCATTTTAGACACAACGCTATACTTAATGTATCTTCATATTTATAAAGCAAGTGTCACGCATCGACAATGCATAAGTAATGCTTGTTTTATAACGTAATTTGTATATAGGATCATACTAAATGCTATACCTATAATAAGCCAATCAAATAAGCTATGAGCTAGTTAACTACCGTATTCTGTATGCCTAAATTCATGTAATATTGCGTGGTCCTTATGAATGCATTTATGCATCATATTCTACAATGTATGTACATTCAGTGTTGCAACAAGGCTGATGTTATAATTCAATAGCACAATAGAAGTTTTCATTTTTGATGTTTCAATATTATATTTCTGGCTAATTCATATCTAAAGATCACCCTTAAATATTTTTTAGACACATACATTTTGAATGTAATGTCAAAATTTTAACCTATTATCTCAGTGGTTTGCTTGATCTTAGGTGACAAATTCACATCCTGAAAACTAGAATACAGCACACATATTTATGTAGGTATTCCTTTTATTATGATGTTCCATCTATTGTTTGAGGTAGATTTGTAATAGCTACATTGTAGTAACGTTATTACATGCATTCAGTCACCTAAGGAAGCTACAACTGACCATTTTACAAAACAGCTAAAAATTTCTATGTAATATTATACTGTTGAATTAGTAGATATGGCTCATTTTATGTTGCCAGTTAACACCAATTTGTTTTCTGCTTACTTTTATTAAAATTGCTTGAAGATATTCCGTTCTTAGTTTAAATAAATTGATGTAATATAATCTTCATCTAATATTATTATGACTATGTTTTATATCAACAATTTCTTTAAAAGTACTTATTTGTTACATTGGCTAAACTCCAATAACATCTTTACAACTTTTTTTGTTATTCATCATACATTTTAAACAACATTCAATTCAAAGAAAAAAAAGTTTTTTTGTCGCTAAATGTTTTTCGAGTTTCCTTTCATTATTGAAATTATCTTTAAAAACAAGATTATTGCCTTTAAGAAGATTCTTTACTAACGTGATAGTAAAATGTTGAGATACATAAAACAATGAAGAAGTCACAGCCACAAAACTTATTAGTAATTTGCTTTTAAAAATAGTTTAATCTTTGCATCTAGCCCTTTTTTTATATAATAAAACAGCCCTGTTCACTGCAACTTTACTTGCCGGTTGCCCAAAAATAAGCTGCAACCAGCCGAAATAATCTTTTAGCAGATTCAACTGATTTTATCTATCTGTATGGTAAGACACAGTCAGCCGTTTTATAATGTGCAGTTGTGGTTCCCTAATTTGATTACACCTATTTTATTATATTTAGTTCCTGTGTTTATTCTGATTTTAACTATTTGTATAAATAATCAGCTGTCTTTTTATCAACTATCCACTTAAGATGTGCAGTTGTGGATCCCTAAATTTTAATTACACCTATTTTATTATGTTTAGTTCCTGTGTTGGGTCTGGTTGTTGCAAGCATAAGAAAATATTTGGCAAGAGCAGCACGTTGCAGGCAACATTATCCATCCAGTTTTAAGCGGGCCAATTTTTTAAGGACAAGCATTTGTCACAAGAATAAAACCTATTTAGACTTAAGTTTATTTTAAGTAATAGCATCTTTTGGTTTATAATGCAATTCTTTGTTTATTAAAAACAAATTGTAGCTTTAAAAATGTTTTTTTTTCTTTATGTGCCATTTTTTAACTCGAATCCCCTTTTTTTCTTTAAGTTTTTGACTGGTGGCTTTAAAAAGTTTTCATCCTATTTATAGCCCCTGCAGGAGGCTCTAACCCTGCGGGCCAATTGCCCAACCCTGTAGTGCAATCACCTAACCTAACATAATCCAACCTAACTTAAAATAACCTATCAAAAGCTACTGTTAAAATACGACGAAACGCCCCTTAAGAGGCGTTGTCAAGAAATACCCAAAATTTGATATTGTTAAAATATTTTAATTTGCCTGAATGAATTTTGTGTTTCTGGTCTATATGAAACCAAATGGATAATGTGTATGTTATGTAGAATTGCAGTACCCACAGTACATGTTGTGTACACTCATTAGTACATGTAGTTCACTCTAAAGAAGGGCTTCCAGGACTTCATGACAAAACACAGGTAATATTATAAAACGAGGTGTTTTTTACATTTAGTGTCGGTCTGTCTATCAGTTAATTCAAACATGTTAGAACTCGACATGATGATTCCTGCAACAGTCCAGTACAATGTAGTAAGCAAAGCAACTTTATATTCTTTACTAAAAAGTCCGCATGTTCTTTTTTAATATGTTAATTTTTTAAAGATATTATGCACCAATGTTTTACATGATAGAATTGTCTCTTTATCAAAGCTATTTTAATGGCGATTTCTAGGACGATTAAATTCCAAAAAAATCATCTCTATAAATAATTCTAATAACGGCGTTATATCTACCCTATTTTTAAGCTACTTAATATCGTATTTATATAAATTTTTTTGGATAAGTTTCGAAATAATCTTCAATTTCATTTATACTAAATGTGCAGTCACTAAATAATTGTCATTGTTAGTCTGTTTGTCTGATTTGTTGAGTTTCGCTCGTATGGATGTTGTCAAAATTGTTACTTTATAAATTACTTGATCCAATTTATGGTCTTTAGACTGAAAATCGCAAAATATTTCTTGACATTGCCTACATATGTATAGAAAAGCCAATTTTTATTGTAAACTAATACATCTGTTTATTGACAAGTCTGTCAGGAAATAATATTATATAAAAAAAAACTAAGATTAATCTAAAAAAAGATAATGATATTTTTTCGCCAACTCTGCTCCATCCATTATTATTTTACCCCCCTGTGTGAAAATTAATAACACTTCACTAACATAGGTAAGATCCATGATTTCGTCGATAGGTGAACTCACCCCACCCCTGTCAAATTTATGCTTTTATTTTATGAATATAAGAATTTAGTCATCAAATTGTTAAAGATATGTATATAATATAGTTATAGATACTTTAAATAATTAAATATATTCGACTCAAAGCTTTAAGGTTTGATATGTAAGGCTTAGAAAAGACCCGCAGGGTTATGACAGGGGTAAAAAAATTTAAAATTTCGGAAGAAGGGGGGGGGGGACCCATATGTGAAATGAGATATTCTTTACTAACAACTTTAAACAACATTTTTCAACATACAAACATTTTATTTTTCTCAGAAATAAAGGAATTTTATATAATTCAAATGTTTAAAAATAGGCTTTTACTGGAAATTAAAGCTACAACATCCCAGCCAATAGCGTCGGAAACATAAACAGAGCCGAGTCGTTAAAAAAAATAGCATTTTGCTAGCAGACGAAAAGGTCCCCATCATTTGGGCCATGTGTGTGTTTGGATTAATATATGCATTAATTATCAGAAAATTTAGCTATTACCAAAACATAGTGATTAAATATTATCCCAATGCAATGCATAAACAAAAATTTTATATTACCTATCTTTTACCTATTGCTTATGGCTACACATACCTTATTTTCTGATATCTAATAAAATGATGTTATAACAAAAATGAAGTTGTTATATTAAACATCCTCTTTTAGTGTGTGTGAGTGTGTACATACTTGTGTCAGACGCCGTTAGTATCCGCTCTCTCATAGGAGCCATCACTATACTTGTCATCGTAACTACTTCAGATAGGTACACCAATAGATTACAAAGTATTAGAAATGGTAATTTACCAATCTTTCATAAATCTTACTTTTTATGCTTTATTTACAAAGGAATCCCTTTAAATCTAGAGTCTGCACAGAAGTTTGTCAGGGTGAGGGGAGTGTTTGTCTTTAGGGGTTATCAAAAAGCCAAACTAATTTATTTCATTATTTTTAGAATATGGTAGTTTTCCTTTTCGTTGCTTGCTTTCAAATATAAATTGTCCAATTTTTATCAACATACAATGTTTTCATATTAGTGAACTGCGAATCCTAAACTGTTTTTTTTTTAATAAAAGCCTTGTTTTGTAAAGGATATATAGTACAAAAATAGATGTATGTAAGATGATTATCTCTCCTAAACCATGTAATCTATTCGTGTATCATACTGAAGAATATATCAAATAAAAAATATATCTCACTCAACTACTGACATACATAACATTCTTAGATAATATGCAATTTTCTTTACATGTAGTAAAAGGACCCGTTCAACCCCCCTCCCTTAAATAATTTACTAAACAACTGATTAAGATTTTAAGACATAAGATTGCAGGAGGGTTTAAACTTTCTCATTTATCATAAAGTTTTTAATTTTTTTGTCATGCATAAAAAGTTTTACTCTAAAATTTACACTGAGCAATGCTTTAATCAAAAATGGTCCTTTTTATTAGATCAAATGGGTATTAGATATTATTTGATATGTTATAGGTTAAATAAAACAGCTTAACTTTCTCGAATCAATATTGCTTAAATACACATACACCTTCTTTACTTTGATGTTATTTTATGATTGTAGTACTCTCATTTAGAATTACATAATTTCGATGTTGTTATTATTATAGGGACAAATGTACAGCATGTCGATAACGTGTCAGTCATTACAACTTTTGCCAAGATTTAATCCGAAGAAAAGCTATTTTACCTCTAATCCAAAAGTATATTTTCATTATACAATTACTGCTTAGCCATAATTAAGAACCAAAAAAGTTTTGTTTAGACTAAATATTTTACCATGTTTTGATATTTATTGTATTTGTATACATTGCAAAAACACCATTGACACTGTTTTTTGTTGTTGTAGGCTGTGGAGACAACAACGTTAGTGCACAGGAAAACGGATATTAGCAACAGCTTATCCAACAACCTAGCTGTGGAGGAGAACAACAACAACCAACACCACAACTATGTCAAGAAGGTAAAACAAAAATATGGAAAGCATTGGATGTACAGGGACAATTATGTTTATAAGTAGCGCAGCAATATAATTTGGCGGAAAAAGATAATGCTCTTTGACAACTAAATTTTTAAGATAAAAAAACAGTTTGTTTTTCACGCCCGAGGGGCCGAAGGTCCCGGCTATTGAGACTGGTATTAATTTTATGGCTTTCATATCAATATTCGTGGACAATTGTCTTTAATACGTTGCTATACATAATTTTTCGAAACCATGCTGGAAAATGTTTTTCATTCTATATATAAAGTTCATTAAAAAAATTTTTTTTAATTTGTTAAAACCAATAGATGTTGTTGTTTACATAGTTTTGCTGAGTCCTAATTATTAATTGCATGCTGTTATTGTTATCATAAAAAATCTAAGAAAATATTTTAAATGAACTGATATTTTTTGTCTAACTGAATAAAGTTTGGGCATAGTTTTCCAATTGTAGTTGCAATATATGCCATGTAGCAAAAGAAGCCATTTTCACAAGCAAATTTTGATAAATTACAGCAATTAAACAAACAAAACATTTTGAACAACAATTCATAAATTTGAAAAAAAGACAGAAAAAAATGTGAATTTTAAAAATTGTTGAACAATACATGTAATAACCATCATTTTTGTTTACAATTTTTCAGTGACACAAATCAAAGACAAGTATGTGATTTACCTTTCACACTTTTTAGTAGCGAAGCTACTCTTTAACTAGGGTATGTACGTATATCCACACTTACTTACAAGAAACATAGGATTTTTTTCATAGATTTTAAAATTTAACATCTGAATTAAACTACCAAAAATATCTATTAATTTAACGTTTGAATTTTTCTGAATTCTAAATTCATAATATTATAAAAGCTATTCAGTTAAAAAAAAAGAATAAGTCTGCTCAAGAATTCCAAAATATATTTCAAGTATAAAATAATCATTAACAATTGCATATCTTATTGAAGTGAATCAAGCAAACTTAGTTTGATCAGTTTATTATTATATTGTATTTTCTATCAGAAACGTTATGCTACGCATACAATTGGTCTTGTTAAAAAGTATTGGCATGATATTCCAAATTATGTAAATTATCATACAACAACAATAACTAATATGTCCAATAGTTCTTGTTGTTTTAAAACGTTTCATCAAATGAATGCCTGATTAAAAATCTGGAGTACTACTAATCCACTTAATTTATTTATGTTAGATACTTGATCTGTTTTTGTTTTTGATTTTTTTGGCTTTCAAAACTTCTTTCAATTTACTTTTCCGTTTTGAACCTCCAATCATTTTCTATGTGCTGTGTACGTGTCCTTCTTGATGCTATAGTCAAATTATTGAAATACTTTGTATTAAGATGATGTTGAATCCAGAAGCTTTAGAAGAATTAAACCTGCCCTGCACTGCTAAGTAAGTATACAATTACAAATCTTATCTATTCTACAATCTACAGGCATTATTTGATGTGTTATAATCAGGTATATGCCTGATAAGATGATTTTGAGAGCTTAGAGAAATTATCTTAAACTGCTACGTAAGTTCTTATCAATCTATCAAGGCAAAGCTATAGATAACACATACTTTTGTACATTGGTCTAATCGATATTTTATTACTTTGATGTTGACCGAGATTTTATATACTCTGCTAAGGTAAATAAGGTTATCTCCCATCCACCCCCTTTACCCCATTTCCTACCCTCCTACTAGATGAAGAGACTGGCCATATTAGCAAGCTAAATTGATGACAAATTTTTGTCAATATTGATCTACTGTATTTTTCTAAATTCAACATTTTTTACGTAATATTTTAAATTTAATAATTTAAACAACTTGCCCAGAAGATTCGCTGTATTACACATAATTTCTCACATGAAGGGCAAAATTAATTAATTTTTTGTAAAACAAAAAGGAACGAAAATTGCATTTTAAATTGTTTCTTTCTCTGTCTGTGGCTATGTCTAATGTCTATCAGAATTCCTAGATAAGAAAGTTGCAAAATCATTACTTTACATTTATTTGCCAGAACAGATTTTAGACTAATCAAGATTATCTTTCAACATCTTTAACAAGATTTTTTTAACCTTTGCAAATTAACATTAACAGTCAGTAATAATTACTCATTAATCTAAAACTTATTAATTAATGTTAAAGAACAATCAAATTACTAACATTATATTTTGAAAAAGTGGAGGCAATCTTATTTTCCCTACGGTAGCCTCTTTCAACCAAAGAAATCAAGTACTTATTTGATATTTACTGCGCCCATAGCCTCTAGGGTTTTACCCAAAAGATGGAAATGTTAGAAAACCAATAATATCATTTTTATGTTATGTACCCCCAACCCCACTTCAAATAGAGTAAAATCTACCCATAACCATAAATAAACTGACAATAATTAAATGCTTAACCAAGCTTATGCTAATGTCGTATGGGTGAGTTGCACCTGGACTGAACAGTCAAATTGTCAACTCAAGCCAGACTCTTGGTCCTTCACCTCATACCCGTGGTACAGCACATTACAGACAACCAACTCTCTGTGATGCACGACCTTTGTCTGAGAAGTCCTAACTGAGCATGGTAACGAGTTGCGCCTGTTTTGGGCCAAGGCATTCCCCCCACTCTAACTATTTACGTCGCGCATCTGACATAGTAGCAGTGGGAACCATTTTTAACGTCTTTAGTTATGACGCGGTGTCGGACCGAGATTCGAACCTAACACCTTCCCGACGACGAGCGGATGCGCTACGTGTTGAGCCACCAAGCTTAAAAAATAACACTAAAATGCAAACATTCGGCTCATAGGCGTCCAAGGGGGGGGGGGTAATGGGCCATTTGGCACCCCCAAACGATTTGGGGGTGCCGTAGGCACCCCCAAACTTTTTTGAACAATACCCCCCCAAAAAAAAAATTACCCCTACCTTGGGGGTGCCGTAGGCACCCCCAACGATTTTGGGGGGGGTATTTACCCCCCCCAAACCATTTTGGGGGGGGTAATTACCCCCCCCCAAAATAAATGTTTTTTAAAAAAAAAATTTTGGGGGGGTATTTAAAGCACTGAAGATTCCATAAAATAGATACCTAACTAAATTAAATATTTCATTAAATAATGAAAAAGAATTTCTATAGGCGATTTCTTTTGGGAGGATGTCAGGGTGTCTCAAAACTAGTTATAAAACTTACCAGGACCTATAAGACGCTTCACTTTAAAGTATAATCATATTGGTTCATTGGTTAGTGAGTTAATTATTGTATTTTTATGTTCTAAAGAATGAGATACTACTATATATTTGAACTAGCGGCTTCGCCCCTAGCCTCTAGGGGCTTTTCCCCAAGAGGTTTGATCAAACTAATTTTTTGTATTTTAGATTTAAAAAGAAAAGTAAAAAAAAAATTTTTTGGGGGGGGGTATTTTTCATTTTTTTGGGGGGTTAGGGGTGTCCCACCCCCCCCAAAAAATAGCTTAAAACCATCACAGGACCAGTAGGTATATTCCCTGAAGAGTAGAGCCCAATCGGTTCAGTGGTTACTGAGATCTTAAGCTTCAGACGGACAGACAGACGGACAGACAGACAGACAGACGGACAGACATCGTTCTACTTTGTATTATAGATAGTAGTGGCGCCCTTAGCATCTAAGAACTTGTGTTTTCTAAAGGGTAAAAAGGGAGGAGAAAAATAGCCTAAAACCACTCAAAGGATTGACCTATAATAGTATGGAACCATCATGGGATCTATGTGAAGCTTTCCTAAAAAGGAGAACTCAGTATTAAAAGTAATGAAATCTGAAGCTATAGTCAAATAAACCTTACTTTCTACTTTATGTTATAGGATAGTACTTATTAACTTAATAGATTAGGTAGGTGCTTTTTTTACATAATTAAATTACCCCCCCCAAAAATTTTACCCCCGGGGTAAATTAGTTTGGGGGGGGTAATTACCCCCCCCAACAGATTTGGGGGGAGTATTTACCCCCCCCAACAGACTTTAGGGGGGGTAATTACCCCCCCCAATCAAATTTTACCCCCGGGGTAAAAATTTTGGGGGGGGTAAAAAAAAATTTCGGCGCGCTTCGCGCGCCATTTTACCCCCCCCCAAACACAAATTACCCCCCCCCCCTAAAATTTTTTACCCCCCCCCAAAAAAAAAGCTTGGACGCCCCTGATTCGGCTCATTTAACATAAAGGATTTTGTAAAAATATAAAATCGTGTTTGATGAACACTCTAGAATAACTCCAATTAAATTCAAGATCAAATTAATTAAGAAAATAGAAAAGAAGATAATAGAAGATGTTGCATGTCTGCAAATGCCACAAGGATATTGCAACCAAAGAAAAATAGCCAAAAACTGTATAAACCATAAAATTACTGTCATTTTTAAAAATCATTAAACAATAAACATAGCCTCTTTCTATTTAAGATATTTTTGAGTGGCAAAATAGTTTTTCTATTTATAAGCAATTACAGTATTCGAGTAAACATTAAACTGTAAAAATTACACAATATATCACGTTTTAATCAAGATAATTACAAAGCGAAAAATAATTTCCCATATTTCTATATCCCTGCCATGAGTATGCGTTAAGAATATTTAAAGGTTATACATTTTCCCAGTGGTAATTGAATTAAAGATACAACTAGGGTACAAAATGTACAATGAAACACTTGTTATTTATGTAAAGTCATGTACACAGCTAGGTTGTCATTAACAGGAATGAATTTGGAGAGGATTTATAATACTTAAAAGGGATTGATTAATCATAAAATGCCTTTAAAGTTGATTGTTTTTACCCTTTTTGGCATAGTTTCAAGATTCTAAAGGTCATACTGCTGGAATTTTAGTGATGTGAAATTTGTGGCAACTTGTATAATGTATAAAAGCCTGACATTTGCAATTTTCAACAATTTTTCCTCATGTGTTACAAAACTCTTTATAAAGCTGTCTGTCTGTGTTTCATTCATATCTCCATAATAACTGAGCGACATAAGTATTAAACTTAAAAGAGTAGCTTCGCTTCCAAACACGGATGTCTTTCATATTCCATTTTAAATCTTTATATTGTACACATAATAATATCAGAATCAAAGAAATGGTAACATGATAATATTTTAGCAAATTTTGAGAAACAAACCTCAGAACTGTTTTTGTCAATGGGACATGAAACATACAAATTAGATAATTTGGAGTAACAAGGCATAGAGGGGAATATAGCTACTAAAAACTAATTTGTTCCCTTCTGAAAGAATACAAAAAGTTGAATTGGTGGAAACAAAATCATTACCAATTAAGTAAAACATTTAAGCACTCGAAGGAAATAGTAAACTAGGATTACCAAGCAACTAAACCACTCAAAATGCCTCGCTAAATTTTTTGCTTTTCTGAACACTGAAACTAGTCTTGGTCTAAGTAAATTTAAACATTAATAGATGCATTTTAGTTAGTTGCTTCATAACCCTAGTTTCTCTTTCCTTCTAGGACTTCAAAGTTATTTTTTTAATAATAATTTTAGATGGGTCAAAGTTTTATTTTTATTGTCCATCCTTAAAAATTAAATACACCCAAAAATGATTTTTTAGATAGGATGATTTTAAAAATTGTTCAGTACGACTAAGGACCTGTTCTAATCCAGGGGATAAATCGGTTTCGAAGCAATACTGGTAAAAGATTTGATTTGGTTTTTTTTTAAGAAAAAGGACTTTTTTTCTACTATTTGTCTTCTTTTATTAAAGAGACAACATATAATTGTAAACTTATAACAATACAAAACAGTGGTAAGACACAAAATAAAATAAAAAGATGTTCATTCATTTTGTCCAAGTTTTCAGATTCTAAAATTCTTTAAAAAGCTTAAAAGCAAAATATGTTAAATGTATTTGCTGATTCAAATTAAGCCCTATATTGAAGGAAACGTTGACAAGAAGAAGCCTTTATAGCGCCTTTAAAAAATGACGTCATACATTACAAATTAACAATGATAGGCCAATACGGACTAAATTACCAATGGTAGGTCAGTATACATCTAGCATTAATAGCAGCTGAGTAAATCTCATTTCCTCCATGACAGATTTCCTGACAGGCAAAGTGAATTAAAGAGTAGCTTCGCTATTAAAAGCAGATATATATATGCAGAAATGTTTGCACACTAATAAAAATCCTACAACGACACAACAAAACCCCAAAAGTTCCATTTAGTCTAGATCAATATGGCGAGTTTGTTAGAAAGTAGAATGTTTTATGTTACTGAAAATGTAAAAGGTGTATTGAAAACATAATTGGGTTGTGAATTTTTTTTTCATGTTTCATCTCCCTTGATACATTTTTTGATTATCTTAATTAAATCAAAGTTTCAAACAGCATTTCTAATGATTAATAAGGAAAATCTAATTATTCGAAATATTTATAGAGATATTGTACAATGATTTTCAATTATTTCTTTAAAGATAACATTAAGTACTTTTCTTGAATTTGGAAATTTTTAAAGAACTTTGCATTATAGCTTTAGAACTAAATTACTTCCTCTTTGTCTTTCTTGGATTTCCTTCCTTTATTACTCTCTCTTTCTCTCTCTCTCTCTCTCTCTCTCTCTCTTTCTTTCTTTCATTTTTTTATAATTGTTTGTGTTGTCTTTAATGGCGATGCCCAACCATAACTAAAAATATTTTAAAGGTTTAGGTGATAAAATTTTGTATGAGTTGTTATTTTTACTTTTGTGTAATCTTATATAAGACAAAGCATAAAATTGTAATAAAATAAATCCATGAATTGACAAACCTAAATAAACAAACCCAAATTAGTTTTTTTAAAGGGGAATATTTATTGGCAAAACAGAAAAATAGTTTACTTATAGTACCTTCTAAACTGCTTTTACATAAATACTAAATTGTAATTAAAGTTGACATAAATTACCATAAAATGACTAGAAGTTGTAGAGACGCTATGCAACTAAAATTAAACCACAACACTGTAGTAGAGAATGGTAATAGATATAGTGTAAACGTGGATATATTGACAAAATAAATTTTTCGTCAGTTTATCTTGCTAATATGGAACTCATTTATTATCTAGTTGGTTAATCCAGTAAAACGTAGTGGATGAGGTGTATCGTTATTCTAGCCAGCTGTGAGTATTACTAACTCAGAGTACATGAAAATCAGGATCAACATCCAAGTGATAATATATCCATTAGAATGTTAGCTCAAGTTTCAAGTTTCAATATAAAACCACACAAAAATGTATCATGACAAATCTGTGTCTGTGTGGTTGGATAAATTAGCAAAATACAAAATTTTCTGCTTTGGAAATAACAAAAGAGCATCTTT
Organism: Acartia tonsa; assembly: GCF_053477335.1. Classification (NCBI taxonomy): domain Eukaryota; kingdom Metazoa; phylum Arthropoda; class Copepoda; order Calanoida; family Acartiidae; genus Acartia; species Acartia tonsa. The sequence goes on along the minus strand of NC_137262.1, from coordinate 30,791,245 downwards.
TTTGTATTGAAGCTACTTTATAATTCACTTTGTCCGTCCGTGCTTCTTTAAATATCAGAGAGAAATGTGATTTTCTCGGCTACTATTTATCATAGACTGCTGTTTTTTGTCATGCTACAAAATACATAAATTTACATTTACAGGTTTTGTGATTTTCTATCATTTATCATACTCTCCATCTCATACCATTACACTCATATTTTATTCCAACTCTGCTCTATAATTAACTTAGGTTATACATGATTATTGTTCTTTACAATTCATGGATCTTGTCTTCCTTGTTTTTTTAATATATTGATACAAATTTTACTTTTGTGTTAAAAAAAGAGATAAAATAATTTAGAAAACATATTTAAAGAATCGCCTATTTGCTTGAAGGAAAATTTTTTCTAAAAATAATTATAAAAGATTTTACAAAAAAATAGTGAAACACTAAAATAATGAAATGAAAAAAAATTGAAGTCTCAAAATATGTAATTTAAGATTATTAACAATCTTTGATTAACACTCATCAAGAAATGTAGCTTTTTCTCCTATAGGTTAACTTTCAATCGCTTTTAAAAATACATTTTCTTTTGTATTATATTTGTTTCTTTCAAAAATCTAATACTAACCTTTTTTAGGGAGATGAGAGAGATTCTTGGTTCTAAGAGGCGCAAGGACCCCAGAATTATCAACAAGATGGACTTCAGAAGAAAACTAGAAATTGTACAAACCTTGTAAATCTTAACAGTTAGGTACTTGACTAGATTGCCGTGTATTGATTTATATGAGATATATTTCATGTATCTTTGTAAATTGTAAACATAAGATACAATACTGATGAATGGAGTAAAATAAAATGAACAAAAGAGTAACTATTAATCATCTATTCCAATACACTGTACTTCATTTATGTACCTTATTGTTTTAATTGTAAATATATACAACTTTGATTTTTGTGTCCAAATAATAATTATTTTTCTAGTCAATAAACTTTTAACTTTTACTAGTATTTTTTTTTGGTAGAAAAATAAGGTTGATTATTTTTATAAGAAGCGAAGCAGAGACAAACTTGCTTTGGTGAAATAAGAACAGTATAGGAGTATATGGTAAGAAACATAACCTTCGATCCCTTAAATCGACAAAGCTTGTATTGCTTGATTCACTTTTACAAGAGAATTCTGAGGATGGCTAATTTTGTAATTAAAAATAAATTTATGATGAATAGTGGATAGTATATTTTAAGTAATATATATTGAAACATCGGTATAACCTATTATTAAACGGAGGTAGGCTAATAATAGAGTAGCACTTCATTCAAAGCCTTGTTTTAAAGTAGCTGCGCTTACAAAGGTTATATATGTAGTACAACTTAACTAGGTCAAGAATGATTATATTCAATAGTAGCGATGATGTATCAGTTAAATCATCAAATTCTAATAAAAATAGCAACTAGCAATATAGAAAAAGATTACTTGAAATTCTTATTTTATTGTTTAATATACACAAATGTATATTTAGCATTCTCTCTTTTAAAGCCAAAACCTCACAAAATAGAATTATAAGCTGCTTAAATATTATATAATTTGATGTGTCTTTATGGTCAATCTAGCTTTTGACCAAAATAGACAATTGAACAAAAACTATTAATTAATTCTTCCTTTTATGGTCATTTGCTTTTTTTACGTTCTTTCCTATATTTGATTTTTAGTAACATCATGGTTTTGTCAATTTATCTTTATTTTTTGTTTGGTTGTTAGTAGCGCAGCTACTCTACATTAGGATATTTCAGTAATTTACATATTCATAGAGAGAGATAAAATTTGTTAATGACTTTTTTATTGTCGTTATATCTTTATGAAAAATCACTCAATGTATTTTAGACATCTAGCACTAATATGAGCAGATATAGTTTAGGATATTTTTTTGTCCATGATATGCTCATTTAAAGTCTTAGCAGCTTTTTGTTTTTGCGTTTATAGTAGGGTGGGTTCATATCGGAATTAGACAAAGCGGGGATATGCAACAGATAAAATTAACCTTAAAAACATTTCTGACCGAAAAAGAATTTTAAAAAATTGAGTTTTAGAACACGACCACTTAAAAATATAATTCATTACTTATAAGTATGCAAAGACGACATTCAAAAAAAATTTTTAATCAGAACTATGGCTTCATGGTGCTCCCTGGAAAGGCCTTGAGGAGCTGAATCAGGAACTTTTGTCCGTTTCAAAATATCTCGTTCCTAGCCTTACAAATCACTAAAAAACCAAAATTTTTTAATGTTTATTGAGAATTGTCCAATTTGTAGAGGTTTTTTAGATTTTCTCAGGCTAGGAACGAGATTTTTTGAAACGGACAAAAGTTCCTGACTCAGCTCCTCAAGGCATTTCCATGGAGCACCATGAAGCCATAGTTCTGATTCAATAAATTTTTTACTCTCATTTACAAATAGCTATACAATTGAATGTCTGGTCGTCAGCGGTTTTAAGACTTAGGATAAATTTTAAATCACCCAGAGGTGTATTATATCTATATAAATTGAGTGCAGATCCCCGCTTTGGCCTCAGAAAAAAAATGTCCAAAATCGACCCACCCTAGTTTATAGGGACAAAATTGTTCTTGTTAGTACTATACAACAACTCTGTCTTAGATTATGAAAACAAAGCATATATGTATATATTCGTATGGCGTATGTACAAATAGACCTTAACCCTCTTTCTCATAAACATGAAAAATTAGCAATATTTGGATTGTTTCGCAATGGGATAGGGACAATGATACGAACATTTTTTCGTAGAAAGCTACTCCATTATTCACTTTGGGGTCTTGGGGTGAGAGTTCTACCCACCACACTTTTAATTTTAGTTTTAAAAACAAAAATAAAAAAATCGTGGGGTAATTTTTTATATCGATTTCTCTTTATAATAGTTATAACCCTTACCTGGGCTTATTAAAATCTTCACTGTAAAGGAGAACCATATTAGTTCAGTGGTTAGCGAGCTCCTTCGTCACACACAAACAGACAGAAATACATCCTGTTACTTTTATATATGGATATAAAACTTTTGAGATGAAATTTTCAAATTTAAAAATATTGTCATTACTTTCAAATTGCAAATTTTGATATTATAAATCCATATCCCCCTGGGTAAAGGAAGCAAAGAACTAAATATTTTATTTGTATTTTTCTTTTGTATGTCTATCATTTTGTTTCATACAATACAAATAATATAGGAGGTTACATTTTTACCATCGTAGCTACAATATAACTAGGGTCTTTAATTCCGTACGTCCGTCCGTCTATCATTCTGTTTCATACAATACAAATAATACACGAGGTTACATTTATACTATCGTAGCTACAATATAACTAGGGTCTTCAATTCCGTACGTCCGTACGTCTATCATTCTGTTTCATACAATACAAATAATATAGGAGGTTACATTTTTACTATCGAAACTACTATATAACTGTCTTTCTTACCGTGAATTTCTTAGCTGCTACTTCAAAAAGACAGCTAAAATTGTTTGTTAAAATTTCGCAATGAGTTCCATTAGATAAATCACATAGTATGTATACTGTAATGATACAATGTATCGTATTAGAGACAGATTCCGTGGATTGTAACATTGAAAATCCCAATATTATTGCCCCTCGAGGTCAACAAAACTGGTATTAATTCTATTATTCGTAAAATAAATTGCTCAGGTATGGCTTAGAATCCGTTTCGAAATCATCCTGTAAATATATTTAGATTTTTGCCTTTTTTGCCTCACCTTAAAGTTAAAATCCTATATCTAATTGATAGTAAATGACCAGTTATGACAACATTAACATTTAAACTTTAAAATCATTGCAACAAGAATAAGATTATCCATAGTATGAGAACAAGATTAAGGGCGTCATTAGAATCAAAAAATATATTCAATATTTTAATCATTATTTTGTTTCTGACCTCAAGTGTCAATATCTTAATAAAGGCTCAGAATCCGCAGTGTCTACTGGATTCAGCTGCGCGGCTTATATAACATCAATGTCAGCCGTTCAGCTTTAATGTTTAAAAGCAGCCCAAAAATCCTCGACCACAACCATCAAATTTCAACCCTGTGCGGTTATAGGTAATTCGCTGTTGAGGCTTGATATAAACATTAAAATCATAATAAAATGATTCGAATTCAAACTAAAAATAATTAACAAGTGTAAGATTATGCAAATGCATGCAAATGATTCAAAAAATCAATAAATAGAGAAATTTTCTTAGTTGGTTAATAGATTTAAGGAATCATACAATTCACATATTGAGTAGCTACGCTCTTAAAAGAAAGAGAGTCACACCTATGTTGTCCACTATATGTACAGTAAAGTTCACAATAGCATAAAAATAATTACTAAGACGTGCGAGTATTTTTTTACCTTAAACTTGCTCTAAAGTCCCTTTTAACTACACAGTATCTATTAGTAAGTATTAACCAAGAAAAGGCCATGTTATTACAGAAGAAGTAAAATAATTTTTATTCCAGCTATTTCAGGTGCCGTACTTCAAGAAGAGAATATGTCATTTCTGATTTACATTCAAGCCCACAATTTTTACCATTTATATTAAGGAATTCCAGAAAAAGAGAGTATGAATAAAAATTCAAAGGGTTAAACAGAGAGCCCAAAAGATAATTACATGAAAAAGAAAATATTACATAATCATGCCATGCTAGGGAAGCAAAAATTGTCTACTGTAATATTGAAGTAGAAAAGAATTTTAAGAACCGCGTTAAATCTTTGATCATATGTATCCATACCACCCAAGATGTACCCTGTTAATTTTTTATTATGACAGCCCTGCTTAAAATAAGTTGACAGCTCTACTTATCGTAATTATTTTATTATCTGTGTGATAGTATTTTTTCATCACACTTTTTTTCATTGATAATATGTAACAAATAGGCATCAATATTTTGTATTAAAGACGAAAAATGTGTTACATTGTAATGATTGAAAAAATATCTTCTTTAAAGCTGTAGTTTAACGATGCTTGAGTGATCAACCATCGGCCATCGAAATATTCTAGTTGTAGAATAACTATGCTCAAAACATATCCAATTGTTAGAAAGTAAATTGCAGTAAATTTTCTGAACAAAATTTTATTTTATGTATTTTTTTGCTGACAGGGTTTGGTTAATACATTTGTTGGTTGACAATCCTAAATGATTATGTTGGAGCAAAACAACAAAATATCTTTTAAAAACACCATTAGATAACAGAAGCAAAACACCTTTAAACCTAGAATACATCTTAAAGTTCAATCGTGAGTTCATGAATCTGTTTTGTTTTTCTTTGCTATATACAATTTGTATTTTGTGAAAAGTAGAAACAATTGAATATATGTTAGTAAGAAGTAAAAGACACACTGAAAAGGAGGGAACGTTAATAGGAAGAATAGATAGTGTCCATACACAACAGATAGGAATTTAAAGTTTCTCTATATGATAAACTAGTGGTTACGCCCATAGAGGCCTTTAGGTGAGAGGGAGGGAAGTCGAACCACCCCCCATATCCAATTTTAGTTTTAAACAGAAAAGAAATCTTTTTTTTTGGGGAGGGGGGAGGGATAATTTTTTTCTATGGGTGATTTTCCTTTAGATGGTAGTGTTAGCAAAATCCTTCGGTACAAAATGACACACAAACTCAAATACCTCCTATTACTTTTATATAAGTACTTATAAAAGCTTGACAAGGACTGTATACACTATTGCAAAACATTCGGGGTTAGATTTTCTGCAGAAACATATTGCATACAGGGGTGTGGCATGCAGATAATTTTGCATAGGTCCACTACATTCAGGGACAAAGCAATAGAATATAAAAACAACTGACGTTATCCTCTTAGAATAACGAACAACTATTTTAGGTTAGGTTAGGTTTTAGGCTAGGGAGCCGAGCGCTGCGGCCAGAGTTTATAGTTCGCTGTCGGGGGGGGGGGGGGGGGGGGGAGGGGTACTCAAATTTTTAATGTTGAAAAAAAAATTTCTAAGAGGATAATACCAAACAACTTCTCTTATTCTAAGTAAACAAAAACAACATTAAGCACCAATAACACCAACCAAACAATATTAATTCAGTAAATATTTTACTTAGACAACACAATAAAGATTTTTGAGTAATTGATAGTTTTACATACAGATTATCTTTATTGTAATTAGTTTAAGGCTATTTATTGTGCGTAAGGACAAAGCAGCGTAGATTCTGTATTATTAACACCATTGAGACGAACTTAGTGAACTACCCTAGTCAAAAACATACAAAATTACATAATCTACTAACAAAATTTGGCTTTGAAATGCGTTAATATGTTATGTGAAAGATGTATTTATCTCTACATTGCCCTATCCCTGTATCCCTGACAAGATTACAATGGAATATATTGACAGTCAACCAAAAATATAGTCAACTTAAATATTTGGCTTCAAAGTACTGAAATGACGATTTTTCTCAATATTTTTAGTTCTAACAAAAAATTTTGCCTGAGGTTCTGCATTTAAGTAAGTTATACATATAAAATTACTCAATTAGACTACAAAATTAAATTTTCAGAATGATTGTCAGAGATTTATTACGCGAATATTGTTTAATTGTATTGTCTGTAGTTCGTATAGAAAATTCATGATATCACTATCTTTAAAATGTAGAATTTAAAATTCACGGTTAAGTACAAATAAATAAATGAACTGTAAAAAATGTTGTAAACATTCCTTTTTTATTCATTTGTTCAATAGCGACACTACTCTGGAAGTCCATATATGTTTCAATCAGTCTGTCGGTTAGCCGTGATTATCATGTGATATTACCTCTCACGAGATTGTTTGGTCCTTTGACACTGTACATAATTCTTATTTTACTGTTTTGTCCTTAGTTTTTATTCATATTTAATTTTATTCTTTACTATGAATATTTAATACCTGTATTATAATATCGTTATTTTTTGTTATGTGTGTCATAAAATAAATGTCCTTATTTTATTAAGTAGTAAGAACTTTTTGTCTGGAGCTTTAGATCTCAATCATTTCTGAACTGATTGGGTTCTCTTTTTCAGGCAAGCTCCACAAAGGTCCATTGATTGTTTTGGGATAATTCATAATCAGATTTTTTGTTTTAAGCTATATTTCTAGCCCCTCTCATCCCCTTTGAATACAAAGCCCCTATATGCTAGGGGTGTAGCTGTTATTGTTAAAATAATAATTTGCCATTTTTTTGGATTATTCTGAATGTTTTAAGCTAGAGTTTTTCATTGAAAAAATATGGACATTAAGGAAATTAAAAAAGATTTAAACCTTCCTTTATTAAAATAAAACTGCACCTAGATTATCATTACTTTTCTAAAGAGTTTTACATTTGAAAATGAGTCTTCGTTAGATGATTAAAATCGCAGGTCCTCCATTGCCGAGATATGCAGATGGCAACAACTGCAACAAAAATCAATTTGCCTGTAACAAAGCTGCAGCTTGCAATTTAGTAGCTGCGGCTGCTTATTCTAGATAAAGCTATAACCAAAATAAGGTTGCACTTTAATTTTAGAGGCCTCTAAGGACACTTTAAATGTTTCTTTTTAATAGAAACAATTTGTCTATGTTAAGATCAGCTTTTTTTGTTGGACCTATCCGAAGCTAAAGGAGAACAATTTCGGTTCCGCGGTAAGAGAGATACTTCAGAAGACATCTTGAAACTTTTATAAAAGGATTTATACAATTTATTACAACATTGTACAATAAATATGTTTAATAAAATTATAATGATGGGGTTTAATGTAATAATAATCACACCATTCATGTAGATTAACCCAACCTCAAAATTGTTTAAATTTATTGATTACGTTTAAAAGCGAAACTTTTCTACGTAAAAGTTTCAACATTTATCGAATTATATGTTCGTATCAAATATTGATAGTTGTTTTTTTCTTTATGTAGATCAAATTCAATAAATTAGAACTTTAAAAAGCTTCATTAAAATCATATTTTTGCTCAAACGTTTGTAAAACTATAATTGATTTTGTAATTTTTGCTTTATTAATGTCTTCATCCGTAACGCTACGTGAAAAATGATTTTTGTGGCTTCTATACAAGAGGGCCAAATCCCCATACCAATGACGACCATTCATTGTATTTTTTACTTGGTCAGTTGGTTTCTCAGCCACGCTTCATATAAAAACACTTGTAAACGGTTTCGTGATTTAGTCCCATAAATTTAATTTCATATGTGACCACTTAACATCTGCTCTTCAAATTGCTTCGTCCGTAAATTTTGTGCTTTTCTACAATATGGATGTTGTCATCCTTGTTTAATGTATAATCAAACACTTTAAATTTAAACACATCTTCCTTGGTAAATATTTTACTTAATCAATTAAGTTTAGATTAGATTACGTCTAGGATAAATCTTTACAGTTAAATTTATAACAATAAGAATTTTTGTAGTAACTGAATATTTTAAGATTTTTTTTTAAATCTAAATTTACTGTAATCCATAATATAAAAATTTTAAATTTGAATTGAAAATAGCCTGAAACCTGTACAGAACTATGTGAAGCTCTTATTAAATTTCAGTAGCTTTAGATGTCGTTATAATAAGGACATACGGTAATAGTCCCTTTCGTAACATCGCCCCATATGGGGCGATTCGTCGTATTTTTAAAATGGCTTTTTATAGGTTATTTTAGGTTAGGTTAGGTTATATTGGGTTAAGTGCTTGCCCTACAGGGTTAGGTAATTGGCGACGCAGGGGCTAGAAATAGGAGAAAAGCTACTGTGAAAAATACGAAGAATCGCCCCATAAGGTGCGATGTTACATAAGGGACTATACCCGGACATACTAACATCTTAGAAATTTAATATAGAAATGCTTCGCTTAATATTGTAACTTGTTGTCCTAGTAATCATTGTTCTATAAATTATATGTATAGAATAATAGTATATATCATGCAAAAACTTGTTGTCAGAAATCAGCATTTTTTAAATCGACATACGGACTTTTGGTAACGATTAAAGTGTTGCCACGCTTTCCTAAGTGTTACAGGCAACGTTTGAATTCGATATGACAATTATAACATACCTAACATAACTAAAAGAGCTATCAGTTTCGTACGTACGCACGGACGGATGTACGGACCATACTTATTCATTAAAAATCTTTGCTTTTAAAAAACAGTCAAAGACACATATATTCAACTTTTTTGTAGGCATATATAATAGTTATTTCTCGCATCGTATTATAAACGGTTTTCCGCGGATATAGAATGTACAATTATAAGATTAAAACCAGTTTTTTAGCCCCTAGGTGCCGTTGGCACGGGCTTCGTATGAATGAGAACCGGTTCCTATCCACCGGATTCGAATGAAGACGAGAAACCCTTTTTATCTAAAGTTTATCAACACCTTAATCTAACACATTGAAGAAAAACCGCAGTAGCTCAATTTTAGGTTTACATACTTTTAAAACATCCATTACTGGTAACATAAATTTAAAAACATGTGAACAACAAGAATGACAACATCCCAATGCCCAAAACGTGCATTAATAATTAGCTTTAGATATTCTTTAACTAGAGTAGCTATTCGGAATTTTTTAGAAGGCTTATAATTCAAAGTGCAACTTACATTACTGTAGAGTTTTGCTCTAATTATTGTGATAAAAACTTTTCCGTTATTCAAAAAGTTTTAAAAAATACAAAATTTGATAATGTAGTAGCTTTGATGCAAATATGCAATGATATATATCTTCACATTAATAATAGTTATTTATCGCATCGTATTATAAACAGCTTTCGAGGAATATTAAAATCAAAACCAATTTTATAAGTTTTATTTTAATATTCGTGGAAAATTGTCAGTAATACTATGCTATAGATGATTTTCAGTATAGCTGAGAACTGTTTCTAATCCAGCGGATATTAATCAGATTTAGAGCAATACAAAAAAATAATATTATAAGCTAAATATCGATATTTCTGCCACGCCTTTAAAAAAGTAAACAGTGACGTACAGACTCTAATCATAGATGAGCTTCGCTTTAAGCAACACTATCCGTTGTTAGGCTCATTATTTTATACACAGGATATTCATGATTAGATGGTTAATGTAAGATTAGGTGCGGGCATCAATCCTATTTTAAAAAGTAGTGTGAGTTTTCGTCTGAAGCTAAAAATCTCGGAAAGCACTGACTGGTCCAAATTGGTTGTACTTTTCAAGGAAACTTTGTAAATGTCTTGGGATGGTATTAAACCATTTTCTTGACCTACCTAACCCTACCCCAGAGGCTAGAGGTGAAGCAGCTACTTTGATACAAGTAAAATATGATTCTTTTACAAAGTTTCAACTATTTTTAGAAACTTACTTAACGTGTTCATACGATTAGTTTTTATAGTTTCGTTAGAGGGATGCCTTAGCACAGAATAGGCAAAACACATTGCAATTAAATCAAAGGCATTTATAAATCCTTAGTCGTTTCATTTCTTACATTACTTGAAAATTAAAAAGAAAACTGAAGCTTCCCTTAAAAGAAAAACCCAATTGGACAGTTGGCTGACAAGATCTTCAGTCAGACATACAGACAAACACTCTACCTCTTTTAGACATAGTAATCGTAGGCACCAACAATCACAGAAGCTTTGACGGCAACATTCCTGAAATCATGAATGTAGATCCAACCACCTCCACAAATTATTTCTCAATAGGAAAATAAGGAAGAATAGTTGAGTGATGTTTTAGTTTGCATATCTGTTTTAATTGTTCTGAAAGAACTATCCTCAATAGAAATAGGAGAGAAGAACTATAGTGTGAACCCCTTTTTCGTAAATCTGACAAAGGAACTCCTCCAGCTGACAAAAAAACTTTAAAATATATAATTTCTAGAAAGCTAACTTTATATTAAGGAATTCAACAATTCATAGCTAACTTATTAACTTATTACACTATACTAGAAAATAAATTTTAACACGATATAATTTACGTGAGAAAAGCTTTATCTTAAGAAATGCGACTATTTACAGCTGACTCTTTATATGAACAAAATGAAAAAAATATGCCCTTTCCTCTTACACATGTGTGTACAGTGTATACACAGTACAATGCTAGGTCGATCCTGTTGAAAACGTAACGAACGTACTGTTGTATTGCTATTTGTTGTTATTTTATTTTTATATAATTTATTTCGAGGTAAACATCAAACAAATTATGAATATATGTATTTTAAATGTTTATAATGTATAATAGATACGAATTACAAATTAAAGATTATAAATCATGTACATTTGAAGTCCGAGGGCGAGATATTATTTTTTTGTTTTAATAGAAACTCCAGAAAAAAATATAATTTTATTAACTTAAATTCATAAAGGTATTTTTATTTTTTTACAACCATTGCAATAGATGAAGCATATTTATTATTGATGCACAGATAAAACATAGATGTGAAACAACAATATGAAGGCAGTACTTCATGTGATGGACTTGTTTCGAGTAAAAGTTGAAAGAACAGCTCTAGTTAACTCTAATGAAAAAAACTAGAAAACTTCAGTTTAATTCAACCAATGAGATTTCATGTATGCTCCGATGCGATTCATTTATTGGCTCAATCAGACATTACCTCTCTTTCTTAGTACCTTTATTCTATCCTCAAATAGTTAAATTAGCTTAAAAAGAATTAAGATGACGCTGCACTAATTTTCTTATTAATTTTACCCCCTGAAGACATTTCGCTAAAAATATGCAATCCCATTTTTTTTTCTTCTCTGAAGGGATAAGACAATTAACGATAAATTGCAATATACATCCCATGATGCTAAAAAAAATCACTCCATCTGTAGATTTAAATTATTGGAAAATAATGTCATTGATAGTTTGAAACCAACCGATTAAGATTGTTTTTAAGCGAACGAATTATAGAACGTGATGTACAGACTTACAGTCCAACGCCCCCCCCCCCCCCATGGTATGTTGATTATTCCTATAACTAAGAGTCAAAAGCTGGGACGGGGGTAGTGGTACTCTACCGACAAACATCAAGGATTCTGCCGCTTTGACTTTTTTTCCTAATGTTATATTAGCTTATCTGCCTAATATCTTGATTTACTTGTCTATAATATGAATTTGAATACATGGCTACTTTATGAATGAATGTTTAGTTGTTGCAACTGATATATTATTACTTGGATGTTACACCAGATTTTCATGTTCTCTAATAAAGGGAAACTTACAGTGGGCTAAAATAACTATACCCCCTCTATCCCCTCTTTACCCCTGACCTCCCCTTCTACTAGATGACCGAACTGACCAATAAATGAATTTCATGTTAGCAATTTAACGACAAGTTTTTCCCTGTCATAATATCCACGTATATTCTATATCCAATGTTGTTGGTTAGCATAGGAATCAGCTTGTAAGTTGAATACCATAAAAAGTTCAGGTATAAATATCTTCTAAAACTAGAGAGGTATGCAACATTGGACTGAAAATTATTCTGGTACTCAAAGTATTTAAAACACGTCCTCATATTTTTTGGTGTTTAAAATCTATTGGTTGAACAAAATTTTCCACCATAAAAAAGGGTAATTTTGTCATCGTAATTGGAGGTGTTTATCAATACAAAGAAATACAAGTATCTAAAAATAAATAAAATTTTTACTATCATTTTTTACCAAAGTTTACCAAAGAAAATCATTTATAAATAAAAGTTATAATATTTACTGTTTTGAAAGAATACTTCTTAGTGAATATACACTGTGGATACAGGGATAGGGAAATGGAATATAATTAACCAAGCACTTGGCAGATCTTTCTATGTTTTGGGTCTTCGCAAAGACAAAATTTAGAAACGGATTTTCATTTTGAAGAAAGATTTAATAAATCTTAAAGACATAAATACTTCTTACTTTATCGTAAACTCTTAAATTCAAATAAAAAAGTAATTCAAAGATCTTAATATTGCATATAAAAAAAGGGGATAAATTCAAAAACTTTTAGCCAAAGTATCCCGTATGACGACATATCAGAATAGTCCATTATTCAAATATGATTTTTGGCCAAAAATTTTTGAATTTATCCCTTTTTATAGCTTCGAATTACCTTTGAATTTAAGAGTTAACGAAAAAGTAAAAAGTATTCATTAAAAAAAACTTTTTCCTTAACATTTAAAAAAAAACTCTGTATGATTGCCAATCAGAACTAAGACCCTTTATGAATGAAGAGCTTCAATGAATTCATCTTCCATTGTCCTATCCTTCGATCCCTGGATTGGGTACACAAATTTATAGGCAGTAGTAGCGTGATTACGTTTTAGGCTTATACTATAATTAGTATGAGGCGACGGGGATAAAAATGGTTATTAAACGCAAGGCTTTTCTATTTATAGGGTTTTTCCGTCAGTTTAGCTTAACAAAGGGGTTTAAACGTAATGTTCAAAGAAGAAAGTCTTTCTCCTTTTAGCTAAAGTAAAGAATTTTTTTAAAAATATTTCTAACAGGAAGGGAGATGACATTGGACTGTAAATTATACTGTCCCCAAAAAAAACTCAATCTGATATTCGGTAGTTTAAGACATTTTGGGTAGCATTTAGCTCGTTTGGATTGTACAAAATAACAGTGTTTTAACTTTTTCACTTTTTGATCTACAAAAGCACTAATTTGTAGATTGTAATATTAATTTGTACTTTACCTATTCTTTAATTATGCTCTAATTCTATGAGCTCTGCTTTTTTGTGCATTGACATCCTTGTATTCTATATAATTATTAAACAAGCTTCTCCCTAAAGAAACTGTTTTAGACAGCCATCAATTAAAACAGTACTCATCATTTTATAATCATAAATTAGTTTATTCTGTATCTATAAACATTTGTTCATAAAATAAGGGTGACTTTATCCATAAGAATGTAGCTCATTTTAATCATTACCTGCAAGACAATGATTGTAGAATATACGTGGATATTATGACAGGGAAAAAATGAAATCCATTTAGGTTGCTATTTCCTCTGTCTTTTAATGGTCAGTTCGTTTATTCAGTAGGACGGGAGGGGATGAGGTAAAGAGGTAGAAGGGGAATTATAATTTTAGCTTGCTGCATGTTTCTCTTTATTAGAGAACATGAAAATATGGTAAAATATACCCATTTGCAAGACTGACTTAAAGGCAAAAATTACTTTCTTGTATATTGTGAGAGTCATGATTTTATTGTTCAAAAATATTTCTTGCGACTGCCCTTAGACAATAAATTAAAACTTTAATAATACAAAATCAACCATGAATTACAAATCTCTTAATAAATTATTCTTAACCAGTTAAACATTATTAAACACATTTTACGAATTTTTCAATTTCAATATTCCCCCTCCATTAATTAATTTAAGGTGGGTTGATATTGGAATGGGTGATTTTCCCAATATGGCGAGAATAATATGGCACAATATAACCTAGAAAATTGCATTTTCAATTCAAAATATGTTTTTATAAGCATCGCTGATATAAAAAAAATAATCGTAATTTTTTATTTTTGACGCCATTTTTTTTGTAAGGTTTCGTGATTTTTCAAAAAAATATCTACCAAATGGTTGACTCTACATAAAAAATGAACCCATTTTTGAATTAGTCGACCCCAAAAACCCCCATTGTCGTATATAATACTTATCTATAACACATAAATTTACGGAAATATTAGAAATTTACCTATAAACGGACAATTAAGATATTATTTTTAGATACAAAAATTGATATATAATACGTAAGGGATTCAAGCATGCACTAATAAAATGTGTCTTCAAGCTAGTTAATATAACAATAAACCCTCATCAACCTACTTTACCCAATTCCCTCCCCTCCTACTGTAGGAACAACCTGACCAATAAATCATATTAATATTAGCAACCGAAATTGACGAAAAACTTTCCACTCTGATAAAATCTATTCTATCTATCTATCTATTTATTTTATATCTATTAATTTTTTTAAGCGAAGCTACTCTATAATTCACTTTGTATGTCCGCAAGTCAGTCTGACAAAAACTTCAAGTGCTTTTATTGTATTTAGATGTAAAGATTTTAACAAATAATATTTATTTAAGAAAAGGTAATTTTGTTTTTCAAATTATTGTTCATTGTCTTATCCCTTAAGAAGGCTGGTATTTTGGAACTTGTTCCTTATGTTGATAGCTTTTAGGATTTTTGGTTTGCTAGGTATCCAAAGTTTTATAAACATTTTATTTTATTTTAAAATTATGGGAACTTTAATTGAATTTGATTATTTGATTGGTTTGTTCAAAACAAGTAGTAAGCAAAGTTATAAACCAATAAATTTAATCTACATAAGGGGTAATTACAATGGGGATATATGTAATTTTACTCTCCATTGTCTTATCCCTCGTACATTTGTTCCTTTTGTTACAGTTTTAATGGTTTTTATGGTTATTAGTTCATTACAGGTACCCAAAGTTTCGTAACCACGTTGGTTCCTAAACTATAAGTACCTCCTAATTTATTAAATTTTGATTAGTTTGTTTATAATCATTGGAATGTATAACTTTTTATTGTCCATTGTCATTTCCCTTCAGACCCCTTTTTATTGTAGCTTTAAATATTTTTTCTCTTTAATAATTATGACAGGTATTTACAGGGATGGAAAGGACATTGGAATATAATTTATACTGGTCCCCAATATTTCATAAAATAATATCATTTGTTGGCTTTACAAATCTACAATGTTTAACTTTTCCACTAATGATTTTAACTTACATTGGGCGATTTAAATTAATTAATCATCCATTATCTTATCCCTTATGTTAAATTCTTGGTTGACTAAATATTTTTATCAATCAGCTATGTCTCTCAGGGTACAAAGGGGATTAAGACTTTGGATGATAAATTGATATACATTGTACATTCCCAATGATGATAAACAAAAATATTGGCTAACAAGTTTGAACACTACTATTCTGGAAACAATGAATCAAAATTCGATAAAAATACTCAAAATAATTCTTAAGCTGAATGTTTTGTGACAATCATGATACACAATTGCATCATTGATAATAAGTGGAATAGAATATTTATCAGTTCCCACATCCCTAAAAATCATAGTAAGGGGGGATGGAGGGGTGTTAAAACTTGAAAGACAAAAAAAAAAGAAAAAAACATGACTTTATTATTACGATTAAATAAAATACAGCTATCTTTAAAAAAAATGAAAATATTATGATATTTGATAAAAAAAAATGTGTTGTATCTTTTTAGATATCCTTTCCGGCTAATTTATTTTCAGGTTGTCGTTTTTGTGGTTAAATTTTCGTGCATTTTGATAGGTTTACCATTATTGTGGCTTTAAAAATAAGAAAGTTAGGATTTTGAGCTTCTACACCAAAACAGCGAATTTTAGAGTGGCTCGGCGAAAGTTGTTATTTGAGTAAAAATGATTTTTTAAGTTTCAGGGCCTTTGAAATACATATTTTTAGCTTGGCCAACTTGGGAAAGTGTGAAAATCAAGAAAAAGGGGTAAATCAACCCACCTTATTAATTATAGATCTTTAAATTATAGACTATTCCTTAAAATAAAATCTAAAAGGTTTTGTGATTTTTAAAACAAAATATAAACTCAAAGGTTTTGTGATTGTTTGATGTTCAGAAACCTATATTAAACAAAATCTTATTAATTGGTTTATCATTAGTTTTGATGTCAACTCCAAGATAGTCGAATGGTTAAAGTTATGGCTGCCGAGCCTTGAATTTAAAATGAAACTATACACAATAAAAAAAGCCAAAAATCAAAATATTTAATTGAACCCAGTAAAAGTGTCGGACTGATTATGACGTAAAAAAAATAATTAGCCAATGAGAGGCCACTATAAATTTTACCATTGGTCAATAATGGCCTCTCATTAGCTATTTTTTTTTACGTCATAATCAGTCCGACACTATTATTGGGTTCTATTTAATTGTTTTTAGGTTATTCATAGTCACATCGCAGAACTTCTCAAATGTAAAAATAAACAAAAAAATATTGTTGGTGGTTTTTTAGGTCAAATTGTTTTTGATTTTTTTTTGGTAAAATCCAGATCCTGGCAGAGTAGATTTAATTAATGGCTAACACGATGAGATCTCCAATTTAGGTATGCTTTATTTAGGGCCGGGGATGGTTTTCAAATATTTTATAGTTTAGGTATGGTCTTTTTCTTTCCTCTCACCTTCGAATAGAGATACCCTAGATGGTAGGGGCGCAGCAGTCGCTATCAAAAAAAGTATCAATGCCACATACCAATCAAATAAAAGATAAATTGAGACAATCATAAGTGAGGATTGTGAAATTTTAGCATCTGTCAGCAGCAGTTGAGAAAAGACCACCTCTAGCTGCTATATAAGTGGTATGTTCGTACAATGCAACAAATTTTTTCAGTAGCAAGCAATGCAAGCAACTCTTTGACTAATATCATGTTATTCTGGTGATTCTTTTTCTTGCTTTAAGTTATACAAAAAAAATATTATAATTTATTAACAAAAACCGCCTAAAACTAGTTTTATTTCATGATAATCAACTTACAGTTAAAGATTGTCAACATTTTCTTTATTCTTAGTATATCATATAATTTGTTAAAAATTAGCATTTTTTAGTTTACTTGGCAAAACTGTTTATATTCATTTTTTATTGCATATAATATATTAATTATTTCCATCTAAAAATAAAGATGTTTAGCACATAATAAAATTGACTGTTTTTAAGAAACACAACATTTCTGCCCATTTTCACAATAAAACGATCCATAATAAAACCATAAAGCGCGACCACTCACATAATACGCTAACAATACAGAAAGAGAGAGAGAGGGGGGGGGGCAATGGACTGTTTATTACACTAGTCCCCAATGTTTTATAAAAACATTTTCTTATTTGTTGACTTGACAACTTTGGGTACTTTTATTCATAAAGTTGAGTGTCCAAACGTTTCAACCACTAATTCTAGTCTACAGAAGGGTTAATTTTGTGAATCATCATTGGGCATGTACATCAATTTATCGGACAATGTCTTATCCCTTTAAATCCCTGCATAATACGCTAACAATGTGCAGAGAGGAACAAAAGGCATATTTTTCAAATAGACAAGTAGCCGCTGCTGGAAGTGGCGGGATCAGGGAGGGAGGGGACATTGGACTGTAAATTATATTGGTCTCCAAGGTTTTTTTAACACGACCTCTCATCCGTTGGCTTATTTGGGTTATGCAAATCTTCGATGTCATAACTTTTTAATAGATATTATTAATCAAAAGAAGAGGTAATTTTGTTTCTACTAATTAGGATATACAAATCATCGTCGACTTTCATCCCTGAAGAGTGTGGATTCAAGAGGGGAAATTTTGAATGACTAAAGGAAAAGAGTTTTAATAACTCTGGAATGGTATGTTCAAATGAAATGGTGAAAAAAAGAACATGATAAAAAGGAAATTTATTGTATCATATTGTGATCTAACTTTATTGGGAAAGCTTTAACCACTTTACTTTAATATCTCTAAGCAACCTGCACTATTTTTATCTTATATCTGTTATGCTTAGTATTGATTTTTAGCAGGTTTTTAACTATTTAGTGCAGGAAAGGTTGAATGGGATATATCTTAACATTTGTAAGAAAGGCGTATACAGGAATCTAGAGTTTAGTAATTCAGTAATTGTCTTAACCTCTTTTCGAGGAAGCTTTGTGTTTATCAAGTTCGAAATTAATTCCTTATCAGTATCCGAAAACTAAGCGCAAATGTCGTCTTTTTATGGCTTTCCCTTCATAATGTGGCGCGGCATGGATTGTTTGTTTATTTTGATGCGCACGTTCTTTACTTTTGAATGAGATATGAGAGCGTGAAGATTTCGGAGAACAAAATTGGGCCTATCATTGGTCTCATAGTGTGTGAACGACCCTAGTATATCAGGGATTTGAAACCATAAGAACTTCAGGTAGAATTTGTTAATTTTATAAGGAAGAATGGTGTATAGGACGATTATATGTAGTTTTTAAAAGGCTTTAGCCAGCTAAGCATGAACTTAATTATGATTAATATATGTTTTAGTAATTTTTATGTGCCTTTATTTTTGCATTCAACAATGATTTATTAAACCAAATAATTTTCCTTTAAAGCCAAAGTTTCCAAAGATTTTTTACCGTAGAGAAAAATGATTTTTAAAAGCAAATAAGATTACGTGGTTATAAATAACTGGAATTATGAATTAATTGATTTTGTAATTTCAGGTCTTTGAAATAATTTCATCAATAAATCTATATTCAAACCTGCTGTTGAAACTTGATGGTTCCTGGTATTGGGGGTTTGTATGTTCGCCAACTGATCTCGTGAACTTCCCGCTAATTCGGAAGTCAAGCTCAACCAAAGTGTCATGGTTGAGACAATTTCAAAGTATCTGATGAATAGGCGTTAGCATTCATTAAGAGATCAATAGCATCCAGTGAATTATTGATGCAATAAACTGTGACAATTTTTCTGTGAAATAAGTACCTAGTGAATCAATATGCCACTAACCAAAAAGCAGAAAATTGAGCGAGCTATCGCTATTGGCAGTGAAAGGTTAGAAGTGTTTGACGAACAGTTAAAAGTGTTTTATGACAATCTAAAAGCCTGCCAAAGTTTTAGTTCATGTGAAAATGTGAATGTAAAATCAATTCGTGACATTTTTAGTGAGGTCAAGGACCAATCTGACCTAATAAAAAGTCTAAAACCTGCCGTGGAGTCTAGTGAGCTGCGCGAGTTCAAGCGTGATTTGGATGAAGCTAGTGAGCAGAAAACTGTTGCAGATAAAGTTTATGCGTCGTTGGAGCAGTGTACAAAAATTCTGTACTGGCTTGACAATGATTCAGACGACGCGAGGTCAAGCACTGTCGCCAGGAACCTCGACGTCATTGAGAAGGTGAAGATGGACATGGGAGTGCTTAAAATTTCCGTGGAGTTGCGCCAAGAAGTACGTGATATGTACCGAAGGCTTAGAGAGATGGAACGTCGTTCATCTAATCTGGATGAGAGTGGGTCACCTGCCATGCTCTCCAGAAGTATGTCTGCCGTGGATATTCGGAGTTCCAACCCGCAGTATGGGCGCTGGGACAACAGTTTATTGCCGTCGTTCGACGGTACTGACACGGATTACCCAAACTTTAAACAGGTCTTTAAAGATCTATGCTCTGGTTATGGATTTGCTGACCAGAGGTTAAGTCTGATGTTGTGTATGGAGAAGGTGATAACCAACCCGGAACTACGCAAGCAAGTGTCAGCGATTAGAGATCATAATGAACAATGGTCGTTTCTTGATCAGATGTTTTTATCAAACACTCGCCGGTTCATGAGGATTTTAACTAAGCTGAACAAGATGAAACCTGTGGATAAACCTGTGGACGTGGTTAGCGCAATTGCTACCTTCAAGAGCATGATGCAGGAGGTAGAAACCATCGTTGGTTCTGCAGCTAAGGATTACAATCACCTAACTCTTATTCATATTTTTAAAGACAAGTGTCCTGAAAATTTGAGAGACAAAATTATGATGGAGCTAGGTAGCATGAACCAACCAGACATCCCGAAGATTGTAGAACTGCTGGAGAGGACCAGGGGTGCCATGTTGGCCGGTGATATGTCCTATGACACTGGCGCCGGCAAGAGAAATCGTGACAGAGCTGCCGCCGCGCAAGTATCTGGCCGCAGCGACAATAAGAATGGCAAGGCTGGAAAGGACAAGTCTTCCAAGTGGAACAGTACATGTCCTGTGGAGAGCTGCAAGGAGAAACACCCGATTTTCCGTTGCCTCACGTTTAAGAAGATGGATGTGGTTGACCGAAAGAAAGTTGTCCAGCAGAAGAAGTTATGTGAACTCTGCCTATGTGACGGCCATACTGCTGACAAATGTAATAAATCGGATAAGCTTGGTGTTTGTGGTACAAATAATTGCGACAGATACCATTCCAGGTTACTCCATGAGGCCAGTGCTGGTGTGAATACAGTCTACAAGTCAAGTTCTGCACCCAGCCCCTGTACCTTCTTACTTCAGTTAGTTCCTGTTGTAGCACCTGGCGGCGGCACCTGCCACGCCACTGTGATGTTTGACTCCGGGGCAAATTTGCCACTGGTGTCTGAGAAGTTATCCAACAAGTTGAAGCTGAAATCTACCGGCAGATATACAACTATTTCTGTAGCTGACGGCAGTGAGTCTTCCTGCCGCAATGTTGTGTTTTATCTGAAGGATAGGGACGGCAATCTGAGGGAGTTTGAGGCAGCTGTCATGCCTACCCTCGGCGGGGCCAACGAGATGCGCTCGGTCCACCCCGAAACTGCCGCTGAGATATTTAAAATGCCGCCAGAAAGGTTTACATATATTAGTGGAGGCTTAGATATCATCATTGGAAATACACATCCTGACGTGTTTCCTTCAACCTACCAGAAAGTGGGCCAGTCTATGTTGTGGCGAACCATTTTTGGTAGTGGTTTTATCTGTACGAGTGCTGACGGTGGAGCTGGAGATCAAAAGTCGGCTTACAAGGCTGTCAGTGTCAGTGGAGGCACCTTGCCAGACTTTCTGACGTCTGAATCGTTTGGCGTACAGCCGCAGGCACTTTGTCCAGGATGTACTGCCTGTCAAGAGTGCAAGGCTATGGCCGACGGCACTACCTGGGACCAGCGTGAGAGGCAGAGGATAATTGAGGCAGGTTTAACACTAGACTTGCAGTCCAACAAGTGGACAGGTCAATATGCTTATATTGAAGATCCTCACACTTTACCCTACAATGAGAGTTTAGCCCGCAAAATTGCTGAAAAGGATCGTGCCAAGATGGTCAAGGAAGGTACCTATGGAATGTATGTGGAGGTATTCAACGACGCCATAAAAAGAGGCGTATTTCAAAAAGCCACGCCTGAAGAATTGCAGTATGAAGGACCTAAGTCTTGTTCATCAATAGTGGTTGCCTTCAAGGAGGATTCAAGTTCCACACCCATGAGATTGTGTGCAAATAGTTCTCTGACGTTCAAAGGTACCAGTTTTAATAACATAATGCTGGGAGGCCCGCCGCCAATGCAGAAGATTTTTTATCATTTGATGCTTTTCCGCGGTTACAAGGTTGGTATAACCGCGGATATCTCCAAGTTTTATAACTCCATCCTGGCCACAGAGTTCGACAGCCAGATGAAGAGAGTTTTATTTTCCCCGACGCCAGATGGTCCACTTGAAATTTACCTGACTAAAGTTGTGAATTTCGGCGAGTTGGCTGCGGGAAACTTGGCAGTTACAGCCCTGAAGTTGACGTCCCGCCTGTTCGGCGGAAAGAGTGAAGCAGAGGTCAAGGAGATGTATGGAGAGGGGCAGATAAACGGTAGTGAAATTGTTGCTAAACCTGAATTATGGAAGGAGCCACAAATACCTACCTACCCTGATGAGGAATTCAAGTTACCTCAGATTCCAGTTGCAGTCAAGCTTGAGAAGCACAGCTTCATAGATGACGTTATTTCGGGAGCAGGATCGAAGCCAGAAGCCAAGGAGATGATGAAAGAGGCCGACAGAATTATCGGCAAAGGTAGTTTTTCCTTCAAACAAGTCATATATTCTGGAGATGATTGCCAGCCTACCAAGGTTCTCGGGCTGATATGGAAGCCAGCCACCGATGTGTTGTCCATCGCCACAAGAGTCAACCAAGATGGTAAAGTCAAGGGAAGGAAGGTGAAAGAGGATGCTGATTTGTACAACCTCCAGGACGCCTTGGACGAGAATCTGACAAAGAAGATGGTCCACAGGTTCGCCGCCCAAACCTTCGACCCGATCGGGCTTTGCAGCCCTATTCTGTTGAGAATTAAACTTGTCCTGCGGAAAACATGTTTGCTGAATTTGGGCTGGCAAGATTTCATTCCAAAAAGTCTACGGGATGAACTTGTTAAGTCGCTGGAGGACAGAGCTGAGGTCGCTAAATTGGAGTTTGACCGTTGTGTGGTCCCGGATGAACCAACTGGCCTTCCATCCTTGATGATGTTTTCGGATGGGTCATCAGAGGCTTATGCAAGTAATGCATATTTGAGGTGGCCAACTAGACAAGGATTTGAAACGTTTCTGCTAGCCACCAAGTCAAGAGTTGCGCCGGTCAAGTGTGAATCAATTCCACGCCTTGAGTTGATGGGGTGCCAGATGTCCACAAGGTTGGCAAAGTCCGTCAGAGATGCCCTGCCCTTTGATGTTATCAGAGTGATGTACTTTACTGATTCATCGTGTGTTTTATCACAAATAGTTTCCAACAGTGCTATGTTGAACACTTTCAATTCTCATCGCATTGGAGAAATTCAATCTGCAACCAACAAGGATGACTGGAGGTGGGTCCCGGGGACACACAACGTTGCAGATTTGGGCACCAGAAGCACCTGCAAGGTATCAGATTTGGGACCAGGTTCCAGGTACAGATTGGGCCCAGAATGGTTGCGCCAGGATGAAAGCGCGTGGCCGGTGAAAACTGCCGAAGAAGTCAAGCAGGTTTTACCCCCAGAGGAGTTGAATACCAAAATGGTTAAGTTATGTTCAATGAAAGTTGCCGGAGAAGCCGCTGAAGATGTCTTTAGGTTTAAGCACAGGAGATCATTTGGACAGGCCAAACGTATTATGGCAGCTGTCCTGCAAGTTGCGAACACCTGGTTGAAGAAGCTAAAGAGCAGACAAGATGGTAAGACTACAGCTGCTGGTAGTCATGTAGCAGCCGCAGATTCTGTGTACAAGCCGTCTTTGTACAATTTTATGGCGGCGGCGGAACTTTTCATTGTGTCACGAAGCCAAGAGGATGAGTGGATAAATGACGCTAAAGGCAATTATGCGTCATTAAATCCATTAGTGCATGAAGTATCATTGACCTGGCCTGTCGTTGGTCCCGGAGGAAATTATGTGACCAGGGAGATGAGGATTCTTAAAATGGTTGGTCGTGGACAGCCAGTCATTGACGCCATTACTGGTGGCCGTAAAATGATATTTGAAGACATGCCAGGTTTAATAATTTTGGAGCCTGGTAATTGGTTAGCTGCTGTTTTTATGAGAGAAGCGCATGTTGAGCTTCACTCTGGTGTCCGTGGAACTGTAGCTGAGAGCCGCCGTTGGTGCTGGATTGTGAAGGCAAGGAGGTTGTCCATCATGGAAGTGAAGAAGTGTTGGCCCTGCAGTGTTGAGAGGGCTAAGGAATGTCGTACTACCATGAAGGATGTGTTACCTGACAAGTTGGTCCCGAGCAGGCCTTTTGAAGCTGTGCAAGTCGACCTGATGGGTCCGCTGGTTACAAGGAGAGCTGCCGCCAAAACGAGGAGTCAGACAGCAACGAAGAAGGTGTGGGTGTTCGTGGTGGTCTGCAGGTTCTCAGGGGCGTTATGGTTAGATGCCTTGGAAAAGTATGATACCAGCAGTATCCTGTTGTCCCTGCGCAAGTTGGAAGCTGTTCATTGTCTGCCGAAGGTCATAGTAAGCGACATGGGCACACAATTATCCGGTGCTCGCAAGGTTTTAGAGCAGAAGTTGGGAAGCCAGGTAGAGTTTTCCTGGTCTCAGATCCCGGCCCGAGCCCACCATTTCATTGGGCAAGCTGAGAAAATGGTGGGATTAACCAAGAGATTGCTGTCCAAGAAGTTGGTGAATAGTTCTGTTAATTTCAACGAGCTCCTGGTACTGTTGGCGGAGGTTAGCAAGTTGATGAATAGCAGACCATTGACGATAGAAGCTGCGAACGACGTGGAGAATTGGCGGCTGATTACCCCTGGCCAGCTGCTGGGAAATGTTGACCGCCAGCCGTTGTGCAATGTGGCGATGAAACCGGAGGACCAAATTTCCTCCAGGTTGAAGTTGTTGGAAGATTTGTCTGCCCAGTTTTGGACTGCCTACCGCCAGGAGATCCTACCGAAGATATTACGGATGTCCAAGTGGAAGGATGAGATGGCGGAGCCACTAGCTGATGGAGATATAGTTCTGGTTACGAGTACCAATCCGCTGATGAGATGTTTGAGGATGGAAGAAAGACTGCAAGAGTCTTGTTCAGGCTGACAGATAAATCTCCCCTAGAAGAACATGCTGTATCAGTCAGGCAGTTGTTAAAAATTGATTAATAATTGATTCTTATTTTATGGAAATTGAGATTTTTTTTAGTAAAAAGCCACATTTTTCATATGCCTATTTTTATGCCTAAAATAAGAATCAAATGAAATGCGATTGAATTTTATTCTATTTCATATGCTCAAATTTAATTTTATTGAGTTTAAATTCTTTTCAAAAGTACAATTCATTATAAAACTTACCTGAAAAGTTTAACAAAAAGGAATAAATGTGTCGAGGTTGCGTGATTCGATATTTATTCTAAGAAAAAAAAATCAAGTATTTTTTTTAGCAGATTTTTTTTAAAATTATATATGAATTTCAATCAAGTAAAACATTTTTTATTCAGATCAAGGAATGATTGAAAATTCATATTTAAAGTCTCATATTTTTTTTTACAAAGAAAAATTGGTATTTTTTTTCATAATTTCAATGAAAATTCTAACGAAGATATTATTATTTTGCTATTCTTTAAGTATTAAAAAGTTTTATTGTTGATTAAGATATTACAGTTCTTATTCATTAGGTTTGAAAAACTTTCTGCCCAAGGATTTTGAAATATTTTTTCTTACTACTCTTTTTGATGCTTAACAAATTTAGTTTTAAGTACCTATAAATCTTAATTTTCTTGTCTAAGATTTATTTTGTTTTATTTTACCATTATTTGTTTACATTTACATTTCAACCTGATTTCGTAGGTACTTATTGATTTATTAATAATGATTTATTACCTATTGATTATGAAATGATTATTATTTAGTATAGTTGTTATATTTACAACATCATGATTAATAGGATTATCTATTTTAGGATTGTGTATGTGATCTGTGATTGTCATGTGCATGGAATGTTGTATGGTACAAACCAATTCCCATCCTTCTATCCTAAAATGTGAGGTATTATGAGTCCTAGTGAGGGGTATGATATTGTGTATGCATTTCACGGGGTTTCATTTAGTTAGGAGCAAAATTGTCACGTTTTCGGGATGTGGCCATTCTCATGTGATTATGGTGAGTTGAGTTTAGTGAGAAATGTTGCTAGTGCTCAGCGCAAAAAAACCTTGAATCTCGTTAAGGAAGTTAATTTGACTTTCAAACGGGGGGTGTGTCTTAACCTCTTTTCGAGGAAGCTTTGTGTTTATCAAGTTCGAAATTAATTCCTTATCAGTATCCGAAAACTAAGCGCAAATGTCGTCTTTTTATGGCTTTCCCTTCATAATGTGGCGCGGCATGGATTGTTTGTTTATTTTGATGCGCACGTTCTTTACTTTTGAATGAGATATGAGAGCGTGAAGATTTCGGAGAACAAAATTGGGCCTATCATTGGTCTCATAGTGTGTGAACGACCCTAGTATATCAGGGATTTGAAACCATAAGAACTTCAGGTAGAATTTGTTAATTTTATAAGGAAGAATGGTGTATAGGACGATTATATGTAGTTTTTAAAAGGCTTTAGCCAGCTAAGCATGAACTTAATTATGATTAATATATGTTTTAGTAATTTTTATGTGCCTTTATTTTTGCATTCAACAATGATTTATTAAACCAAATAATTTTCCTTTAAAGCCAAAGTTTCCAAAGATTTTTTACCGTAGAGAAAAATGATTTTTAAAAGCAAATAAGATTACGTGGTTATAAATAACTGGAATTATGAATTAATTGATTTTGTAATTTCAGGTCTTTGAAATAATTTCATCAATAAATCTATATTCAAACCTGCTGTTGAAACTTGATGGTTCCTGGTATTGGGGGTTTGTATGTTCGCCAACTGATCTCGTGAACTTCCCGCTAATTCGGAAGTCAAGCTCAACCAAAGTGTCATGGTTGAGACAGTAATTAATTTCAAATTGTAAGAAATAGGATCTCTATATCTGTATATAAACTGTGTAAGACCTCTTAAACGGCTGGCATTTTCGTTTAACATGTTTTTAGGGTGTTTATTATTGGCACAGTACAGGTATTCGTCTATTTGGCAGGGTTCGGGGAGACTACATCACCACCTTCCTACACAACTGTTCATAACTTTAGAGTTTCTCAATTTGCGTTGTGGCATTGTGGGCACACCTGCTAGAAATCATATTTAGCATGTGTAAATAATAAAGTGTGAGTGTGTCATCAATATTATTATTAACATAGAGTAATATTAATAGAGTAGAAATCATATTTAGCATAGAGTTAATAATAAAGAGTGTGTCATCAATATTATTATTAACATAGAGTAATATTAATAGAGTAGAAATCATATTTAGCATGGAGTTAATAATAAAGAGTGTATCATCAATATTTTTATTTTCATAGAGTAATATTAATAGAGTAGAAATCATATTTAGCATAGAGTTAATAATAAAGAGTGTATCATCAATATTTTTATTTTCATAGAGTAATATTAATAGAGTAGAAATCATATTTAGCATAGAGTTAATAATAAAGAGTGTATCATCAATATTTTTATTTTCATAGAGTAATATTAATAGAGTAGTAATCATATTTATCATGGAGTAAATAATTAAGTGTGAGTGTGCCATCAATACTATTACATAGAGCAATATTAATAGATAGGACATCATATTTGGGGGGCTGTTAATTACACTAGTCCCCAAAGTTAATAACGTTTTCTTATTCTACAATTTTGGGGGCTCATTTGGGGGCTCAACTGCTCATTGGAATCTACAGAAAGAGTAATTTTGTGCATTTTACATCAGTTTATCGGCCAATGTCTTATCTCATTAGATCACTGGCCTGTAGAACGAAATTAGGTAAGACCTTTCTATTCTATTTTATTCTAATTACTCTGTGTAAATGATATTTTGGTGTAAATATATGTTGGAAAAATCATTGAGGTTTCTTATGCCTCATTGACCATTGCTGCGTTACTTTATTATATTTTGGGGTAAAGGGAATCTCTTGAACTATGGAAAAAAAAAGTTACTGAAATAATAGAATTATTTTCTCTAACTTTTTTTCAAAAATGATTCTTTTGAAAGGTTTTCAAGGATAAGAGTTTTTCTGATAGTCTTTACATATACATATGAAATAAATGTATTAAGATTATCTTATGATAGTAAAACAACCCGCTAAATAAATTTGTCAATTTCTCAGCTGCTGGGAAAGGTAGAATTCTGATTTTTTGTGTAAAGTTTTGCAAACTATGACACAGTATATTCTTTTATTTTGCATTAATTTACTTTTACATATCTACTTTGTCTAACTCATATGTGATAAATATTTCAATACACATATTCCATACTAAAAGTTATTCTACCGTAAGCTCAATCGTTTTATTTAACAATTATATTTGTCAACTACATATGGATTTGTCAAAGACATATAAAGATACATAAAAGAATAGTCATTTCTTTCATCGTATTATAAACCGCTTTCCGCGGATATAGAATGTACCGGGGCTAAAAAAAAACTAGTTTTAATCTTATGATTGTACATTTTTATATTCGCAGAAAGCTGGATATAATACGATGCTAGACATAGTTTTTTCGTATGGATGAGAACCGGTTTCTATCCACCGGATTCGAATAAATACGAGAAAGTTTTTTATCTGTATCTAGTCATGATAATGTGTTTTAGAGATGGGACTCGATAATAAACCTCCCCCGAGGTTTTTTTGGCATTAAATATTAGCATAGAAAGTACAATCATATCAAAATTAACTGTCTTCTCAAAATGCACAAATATACAACTTTTAGTTTAAATATCTTATAGATCCATCCATCCTGGCGGCCACAGGAGCAGTCCAAGAGTATTTCCAAGAATATTTTAAATCATAAATGTGTTTAAGAATACTAAATTCTATTCTTTGTGACCTTTTTTTGCTGCTTTTATTCGCTTTTGGCCAAAGAAAAGCCGTTTACATGGATACTTGGCACCAGAAGTACCTGGTACCTCGATAGTTCTGCTTAATTGAAATGTCTATGAAACCTATGTAAATTCTATGAGTTCTTATGTCCTTCGCCTTTCTTTCGCTTAAGGACAAACTTGAAAATGAATTTTAACATTTTGTCATTCTTGATATATCAAGTATAAAAGTATATAATGTTATGTTATTCAATTAGGTAGTAAAATCTATTAAGTGAACAAGTCAATTAAGTTTAAAAGTAGCGAAGCAATAACAGGATAATCACATTTTGATTTAAGTCATTTTTAGAATGGTAAATTTTGTGGGAAAATGTTAAATCAGTTATCTAAAAAGGATGAAAACATCCATGAAAGGGAAGGTAATTTTTTTTATAAAATTGCACAAATAAGAAATGCTTTCGATTGTAATATTTTTATTGCAAAACTGGATTATATATGTATATGTTTGGATTATAATCTTGTACAATTGTTAGTAGGAACTGCCTGAATAAAAGACTAATAGATATAAATTATGGAGTTGTTGTGCTTTTATCATATTATTTACTTACTTGCGGCTACGCCCCTACAGGCCTCTAGTGGCACTTTTGGGGCAATCGGGGTTAATTCAACCCATCCCAAAATATAAAACTTTCGAGGACATATGAGAAGCTTCACTGTAAAGAAGAACCATATCGGTCTAGTGGTTAGCGAAATAATTCGGAACACACAGATAATCAGACACACTCATAGACATCCTGTTACTTTTATTTAAGGATAAAGTAGTTGTGCTTATATTACATTATTTACTTAGATCTATTGCATGTATAAAGTTAATATCCGAGATTGTTATCATACAGCTAAATATTCTTTGAAACAGCTAAACTTTCTTTTAAAGATAGCAAAACGTCTTTTAAAATTTCAGTCATACTCATAGTTAGTAGCCCTAAATTATCTTATATACTAAAGTGACAGGATAACTGTATGTAATATGTATGTCCACAAACATCTTGAAAAAGTCTGAATTGCAACCCCCTTCCCCCCCCCCCATAATGCCCCACCCCAAGTCTGTCGTTATAGCTACCCATTTAAACACTAAATTATAAAAACTTTTCAAACGCCATTTTAATTAACTAGTCTTTATTTTCATTTATATTTGGTGGGTGGAGTTGAAGTTTGATATTGATAACCAGTAAGCTGTTTATTTTATAGTTTTAAATAAAGTTAATTGATCAATTATAAGTTACAATTTAATTAAGCAGGTATCGCTAAATATGATGATAACATTAGATTTAAGTTTAATATTTTTTAATAAAAAAAGACTACTTTCTTTTGTAAGATATTAGCTTGAGTGTTAAAACTCTTTATTATGATAATATCTTTGTATATCTGTAATAATCAATCATTAATTAACCCTATTTTAACATCACATTAGCCTATGAAACAGGGATGGGACAATGGGATATTTGAATAGGACAGTAGAAAATTTCTTACCAAATATGGTAAACAAGATTACCCCTCATATAGCTTTTTAATTGATGAAAAAATTTACATACTTTTTTGTACAATTCAAACTAAAACCCCCAAACACTTTTATATTCAGTTTACATCTTATATTTTTAAAAACATTTTATACTGTGCAGTGTATAATTGAAGTCAAATTAAATTTAATAAAAAAATATTCTTGATAAGTCTATTAACATTGACTTTTATACCTATGATAGTATTATTAACCAAATAACCACTGACCTCTTTATCTCCCCCCCCCCCCCTCCCCCCTAATATTCATATTTTCCCTTTATTTCTTATCAGCAGAATACTTAACCCTTGTAATGGATGGTTGCTCACGCCCCGTAACTCCTCCCCCCCCCCTGAATTAAGATTTCCCCATGGTGTTACTGCAATAAAGTGTAATGTTCAAAATTTATTTTTTATGCAGGATTTAAAAATTTTGTATTTTTCCAATATATTTACGAATAAATAGTCTATTTCGAAAATCCTCCTAAACTTACTTAAAATGAATCATGTACTTAAATCAAAATGAGAAGCAGAGAACTAGTAACAACGTTAACTTTCTTTAGGCCTGTTTTACTAATTTTAAACTTAAAGTTTGATGTTTTGTCTGAACACTAGGTCCTTCTGTCCCATTGTAACCTAAACACTGGATGGCATGTGACCATTATTGTTGGAAAGATCATATTTTGATCTTGCGATGATAATATCATATAAACATAGATAGTTTTTAATTTCACGGGATAAAAGGATAAAGTTTAAAAATCTAAGAAATATTCAAACTATTTTTACTACACATAATCATAGTACAAATGACCCTGTAAATATATTTTTTCAAACACTAGATTTTTATTGACTTTTCATTGTTAAAAGATTTTATTATTTTACTTTTATAAATTTTCTTTTACACAGGCACAAATATAATTTTTTCATGAGATTTGTATCTAACTAAGAATAGTTATTCTCGCATCGTATTATAAACAGCTTTCCGTGGATAAAAGATTAAAACCTGTTTTTTAAGCCCCGAGGTGCCGAAGGCACTAACAAAAAAAACTGGTTTTAATCATATGATTGTACATTTTTATATTCGTAGAAAGCTGGATATAATACAATGCTAGACATAGTTTTTTTTCGTGTGGATGAGAACCAGTTCCTATCCACCGGATTCGAATGAATACGAGAAAAGTTAGGCATGACCACTCAGCGTTAAAGCGTTACTTTTGACTTTAAAAAACTACAACAACTACATACACCATTTTTGAAAGAAAATTTCCCATCACAATTACATATAAAATAGGCTTTTTGATGTAATTCACTATGCCTTGAGTCCTGTACTATTATAAAATGATATGTGACTGTATGTATGGAATAATGTGTCATGATCGAAATACTTTATGTTTATCAAGTAAATGATACTAACCTATAGATTAAGAGATATAAGTTTTCCGGAATTTTAATGTAGGGAGTAGATTTGAAATCTGCATCAAATTTTAAGGATTTTTTATAAAATTCGTTTTTTGTAAAATTCTTTATCTAAAAGCGAAAATACATTTTAAGTTAATTAATTTTGACCAATAGGATAGGTAGATTTTAAACTACCTGCGCTCTAATTGGTTGAATGATGTACGACATCCAATCAGAGCGCAGATTTTTTAAATCCACCAATCACAGATGCCAAAATTAATTAACTTAATTTGTATTTCCGCTTTTAGATAAAGAATTATACAAAAAACGAATTTTATAAAAAAAATCCTTAAAATTTGATGCAGATTTCAAATCTACTCCCTACATTAAAATTCCGGAAAACTTATATCTCTTACTATAGATACCACAGAGATAAACGGGAAGGTAAAGTTATTTATATGATTGGCATATTGATTCCTGTAACAATTAATTCATTTTAGAAAGCTTAGCATCTTTATATTCATTGCATTGCCAGAAATGTCTTACGTCCATTTAAAACATGATGAATTTTAATTTATTCTATATTCATCTGATTTTTGGAACAATGATTCCTGGGACAACAAGGTATAATGTTAAATGCGAAGCATCTCTATAATGTAGACCTGAATTGTCAGTATTTCATAAACAGAATCCTGTATTTAAGCAACTTTGCATAATATATAGTTTTAGATTTTGTTAAGTTTTGACACTCTACAAGTGTCAATATTCGTTTGTCTTACCGTCTGATTTTAGAGCTTCGCTTATATGAATGTTGTCATATATTTACTCTAACAAAATGAACCATACGTTTTCCCTGATATATATAAATAGACATACCAAAGAATGTATGTATGTCGCATTATAATAGCAGGTGCTTTATACAGTTGCATTAATATCTTTATCTATGTTAATCATTTCATCCATTAAATCATTTTACATTATTTTTAAAAATTAATTAGAAATATTTTATAAAAGATAAGTGTACTACAATTAATTGTAAAACTTAACCTTACATGAATATATGTATAATGTTATTCAATTGGGACCTCGTAAACAGCTGGACTAGGAATCAAACAATTTTCTGGAAAGCTTTACATAGGTTCAGGGTTGGTTTAGTCTATAAGGTAGGAGGGAAAAGGACAACCCGCCTATAAGGAAAATAACCCTCGAAATAGAATATAACCCACTTCTCAAAATTATGTCTTCTATTATTTATCTTATGAATGTTAGGTTAAGGAATATATATATTTTATGTAACAGGCTAAGGTTATTTATCCAATTAAATTAAATTGTTTTTAATTTCTAAACTACTTTCATTATTTACAAGGTTTTTCTATAGTCAAATTAAATCGCAACATGATTTAAAAAGTTACCTATACATACATTGCAAGGAAAACAAGATAGCTAAAAGTAAACATACATATATGTATGTCTAAGAAGTATGATAATCCATTGTTATAATTGGGTTATTATAGCTTCCTATATTCTCCTGCTAATATGTGTTTGTATGCTTCAACAGGAGCAACTATTCTTAAATATGAAATATCAACTAACTGGAGAGATATGTAAATTAAAGATGAATTAAGATTTTTATAACAGTAATGCGCATTTTCAAATGCAGAATTTTATAAGATTGAAGAAAGACTTTTTAATATTCTCCCTTTAAAACACAAGACAATTTAAAAGGTAAATTCTGTAGGGAGGGTAAAACACATCATAAATATCTTTTAAATTTTTAATTTGAACCTCCAATCCCTTAATTCGGTTCCCATTTCGAACCTTTATCGTTTAGGAGGGGGTGGGGGGTATATCGTATCACCATGTTTAAAAAGTCAGTTGTTAAAGCCTTCTACCTTATCCACAAAGGAAATGGGAGAGAAATAATAAGATTGAATGGGGGTTTGGGCGTTATACCCCCCTTCCCCTTCCACAACGACCATTAAGTGTTAAATTTTGGTCTGTTATAACTTCTATTGTGTATTGATTTTTAGAATACATGTCACATATCCCTATTTATATGTGTGGTCCAAAGAAAAGATAATAATAGAATGGAATTTTATTAGACCAAACACATAGTAGCTAAAGGGTAAAATAATCATTAGCTTTTGTAATGTATGACAGTTTAGTTTCAGTAGAGGAGCTTCTTTACGTATCGGTCATACTTTTAGGCTCTTGCTTTTCCCCTTCTTCTCCGATTTTTTTTTTTTTTTTTTTTTTATTCTTTAAGGAATATTTATATTTGCATCCTTCTCAAGAAAAAGCAAAAAGTAAATATTTTATTATTCTTTACACCAATTTGATGTATTATATAAAAAAAATAAGAGAAAGTCTGAACCTACAGGTGCCTTCAGGAGCACGGCTCGATTAAGCCGCCCTTGCCCTCTCAGCCGCTGCGGCTTTGTATTTCTCAGCCGCCCACATTTAAATAATGATCAAAAATTTTAAAATTCTCCTTTCTTATTCTATGTGCCTTTCTTCATATATACGCATACGCCCACGACCAATAAATAAATCAAATTGATATGTTATATTGTTATTCACATTAATAATTTACATTGGGAATATTATTATTAATTGACATTTAGATACTTATTATCAGCGCAGCTACTCCAAAAACAGTGGCGTGCGCATCGATTCGCCACTACTGTAAAACAATAACATGTCCGTCAGTCTGCTTCTCTATCACTACGCAATAACAAGTTATATATTACTTAAGGTATTGTTTATTGTTAGAATTTGAGGAATTTTTAAAAAATAAACTACATTATACAAATGTGAGAATCTCTGATTTATTGACAATACCACCCATTTACTTTATAATATGCGTTCTTGTTTAACTTCAAAATATTATCATAATTCTTTCTTGGGAAACCTTTTAAAGACATACATTTATACATACATACATTTTTAATTGATTTGTTCACCTTAGCTACAAATTCAGAATTTCAATACTATATCATTTTCCCAATAGAAGTATGAAGAAATTTATGATTGAATAAGATTCATTCAATTGTAAAATGAAGTGGGCGGATTCACAAATTCTCTTTCTGTCAAAATTATCCAGAATTAGTGTTTCTATGAAAAAGCTAGAAAAAAACTTTTTAATTACAGCAAACAGATAAGAATCCATGTGATGTTCTTACAAAATTCATCAAAATTGAAATTTATTTTGTAATTGCTTTCTTTATCCTTTAAAACAGCCTGAAACCTTCCGGTAACTCATGAAGCTTCCCTGAAAAGTACAACCAATTCAGACGAGCATTTTCCGAGATCTTTAGCCTCAGGCAAAAATTATTACTTTCTACTCAAGGATACACATTTTAAAAACTTCAATCATTCGATAATGTGTTTTGTTGTATCGAAACAATGACGATTAAAAGCTTATTAATCAGCAGCAAAGGTTATTACAATCGAACATTAACACTTGTATAGTGTCAGAACTGAATAATCAGAATATAAATGTAGAAAAGTCGAACGAAACAAAATTGTAAATAAATCTGCTGAAAAACTGCTGAAATACAGAATATTGTTTTAGGACATACTTACATTTTTAGGACTTTCTTTGCTTATAACAATGTACTTTGTTGTCCTAGGAATCAGTATTCCAAAAATCAGATCAATCGGATAATTTAATCATATAAAAAATTGATGTTAAAAAAGTTTTTAAAAAGCAACATGTTTAAAATGGACGTACGGACTTTCTGGTAACGATTATAGAGTAGCCTCGCTTTCTAACTCGTACCTAACTCCTATAGGAACCATCATGCAATGTTTGAAATCGATAGGACAATTCTAAAATGCCTAAATTAACGAAAAGAGCTATCCGTTACGTACGGACGGACCAAGCCTAATTATAGAAAAGCTTCGTTTTTAATAATTATAGAAAAGCTTCGTTATTAATAATTATAGAAAAGATTCGCT
Organism: Acartia tonsa; assembly: GCF_053477335.1. Classification (NCBI taxonomy): domain Eukaryota; kingdom Metazoa; phylum Arthropoda; class Copepoda; order Calanoida; family Acartiidae; genus Acartia; species Acartia tonsa. The sequence continues at coordinate 30,755,444 of NC_137262.1, read as the reverse complement.
TTTAAAAACCGGGCATTATATAGTAGTCATTCATGTGCCTTTATTTGAGACAAGCAATTTAATTTTTATTTAATTTTGTTACATATTTTTACACAGTTTTAGCTACAATGTATAAACACTCTTAAATCCTAGGTGCACCCTATCTGTTCTTCCAGTGCCTCCCAAGGGACCTCTTGGGTGCTCACACTTTCAGAGGCAAGATCCTTTTTATGACCAACGAATCTCGAATCACCCCCTACCCGTTCATTTATTAAATAGGATGAAAAGTTTCATGTACTTTAACGAAAACCTACTTTTAGACCAATCAACCCTCGCCTCACCCTATATCTTGCTCTTGTGGGTGACTCTTACCCTGTAGAGCCCTAAGTATTATCTGCGGGAATCTTCTAACCTTAACCTAACCTTTACTATTATAATGACGATAAAATTTTCTGTAGATGGTTAGTTTATGAAACCCGCTTTTATGATATGTTTGGTTAGGTTAAGTTAGGAGTGACCTATAGGCTTATGGTAAATTCAGGGGGATTTAAATTCCTTAAAGACATAGACGGGGTGTTGGGTATCCACTTGCGATAAAAAACGATTCCTTTCTATAGGAAACTCACACGCCAATTTAAACTTTTATTTATCACACTCGCACACCACTTTTAAAAGATTTTCTACAATCAAGATTAGTCTGTCCGCTTGTGCGACCTTAACAGATAACTCTTATCGTTGGTTTACGCACGTCCTATGATTTTCAAAATGATTCCTCTAATAGTTTTGTATAATATAGAAAGCTTAGCAACTAATAACATCACCAGAAAGTATTACGTTCTTTTAAATGTCGAAATAACATACCATAGTAAGATTAAAGGCGCCGTTTCTATGTTCGTCTGATTTGTTGAGTTTAGCTTTTACGGATGTTGTCATCCTTGTTAGATATAGGAGAGAACATAATATCGCGAGTTTTAACACCTTAATCAGTTGCCTAAGAGTTTATTTTTCATAAGTTTTTCTATCCATGCTTCAATTCTTAATATAAATATAAAAATTCCATGCATTAATTTATATATCATTTTAGATATATGTACATTTATTTGCAAACAAGCATGAAAACATCTATAAAAAGCGAAGCTATAAAATCAGCTTATAGTTTAAACGAACATTAATATTTGTAGAGTGCCAGAACATTGCATAGAGATGGTTCGGTTATAATATAGTACCTTGTTGTAATAGGATAATAGGAAACAGTACTCAAAAAATCAGCTTGTCATGTCATAGAGTTGCTACGCTTTCTGAGTCGTACCTAACTGTTATAGGAATCATTCTGCAAAGTTTGAAATCGTTAGAATAATTCTAACCTGTTTAAATTAAGGAAAAGGTCTAACCGTTACGGAAGGCCGGACTGACCTTAATAATAGAAAAGCTTCGCTTTTAAAAAACAGAACTTAACTTACAATTATGTTTTTTTTTATTTTAGATACATGTCAAAATAGCTTTACTTTTATGTAAAAAATCAGCGAGGTGAAAAATGATAAAAAATGTTCTAGGATTAATTTTGTAAATGCTCTAATCTGTTAATCTAACACACTTTTATAAGTGTTTAACAGAAAAGCGGATGTTTTTTCTATGGAGGTTTGTAAGAGAAGAAGAATTCATTATCAATTAAAATAAATTCTTTTATCTTCATAGAGCTCAAATTGTAAAAAAAAAGATATGTGGTTGATTAGATGTATAATGTATTTTTTTAATATTAATATTTTAGATATCATAAAAATGTTTTCTCTTATTCATTCGAATCCGGTGTATAGAAACCTGTTCTCATCCATACGAAAAAACTATGTCTAGCATCGTATAATATCCAGCTTTCTACGAATATAAAAATGTACAATCATAAGATTAAAACCAGTCTTTTTAGCCGGTGCCTTCGGCACCTCGGGGCCAAAAAAACTAGTTTTATTCTTATAATTGTACATTCTATATCCGCGGAAAGCCGTTTATAATACGATGCGAGAAATAACTATTAAACTCGGTTAGAGTTATATGATTAACCATCTCATTTTCAATTAGTCATATTTTTCTAATTATCGTAGTGCAATTTTTAAAAGCGAAGCTTTTCTATAATTAGGGTCGGTCCGTCCGTCCGTACGTCCGTCCGTACGTCCGTCCGTCCTAGATAGATAGCTTTTATTCGTTAATTTAGGCATGTTAGAATTGTCCTATCGATTTCAAACTTTGCATGATGATTCCTGTATGCGTTAGGTACGATTTAGAAAGCGTAGCAACTCTATAATCATTACCAGAATGTCCGTACGTCCATTTTAAACATGTTGATTTTTCTAATTTTTTAGCAGCTAACTTTTATGTGATCTAATTATCCGTTTGATCTGATTTTTGGTATATTGATTCCTGGGACAACAAAGAACAATATTTTAAGCGAAGCAACTCTATAATCAAATCCTAAAAATGTAAGTATGTCCATAAACTCAATAAACATTATCCTGTATCAAGAAGTTTTTCAACAAATTTACTTACAATTTTGCTTCGACTCTTATACTTTTATATTCTGATAATTCAGTTTAGACACTATACAAGTGTTAATGTCCGTTTGTCCTACCATTTCAGTGCTTCGCTTTTATGGATGTTGTCACCCTTGTTGATACAAAAATGCAAGTGTTATATGTATAGTTTGTCAGTGTACCTGCAAAATCAAGAGAATTCTGTCAAATTTCAATACATGTAAACTATTTTGACAAATTAACATCGACAGTATTTCTGCTAGTTGTATAATTGGCAACGTCCTGTACTAACTTACGTTACATATTCATATTTACATTGGTTCCATTTAAATTTCATTCCATATAAGTTTGAAAGTCCATCGTTTTCAATCATTTTATACAGAAACCAAGTTTTCTCAACTCTAAAATATTCCCATTTAAATCGACCTTGAGAAAAGTTGCAAACTTTTACTAATGTAGGGAAAGGTAAATTGATGATAAATTGATCTTCTTCAATATTTAATTAACCTGTTTGTTGTGTTTTTCTATTTTTTAATGAATTCATGCAGGCAGAAAGGTTTTTGGCGCACAACTGGTGTAAGTCAGTGATAGAGAAGGAGGACATTTGGCTGTTCATTACTCTAGTCCCCAATTTTTTATAATGATATTTTCTTATTTGTTGGCTTATTACCTTTAGGTCTTATATTGAATTTTTATTGGTTGGTTCATTAAATTGAGTGTTGTAATTTTTTGTAACGTCATTGGGGATGTGCATCAATGTCCATTGTTTTATCCCTTGAGATTACAGGGTTTATGTGCCTATTCCTTATACCGGATATTTTTGCTATTTAGACAGAACAATTTTTATTCAATTAACAATCCCTATACCCCTGATATTTCCACATATTTTGTCACAATTATTCCTATTTTAAGTTGTGCTTGTTGAATTTAAATTGAATGGCTCGGCTTTTCAGTACAAATATGCTTATTCTATATTATATAGTAAAAAAGATTTTTTGTGAAGCTAAAGGTCTCACAAACTGCTTGTCCGAATAGGTTGTACTTTACAGGGAAGCTTTGTAAACATTTTGGGTGGTTTTAACTTTTTAAGGCTTTTTTTCTAACATCCTCCGCCCTCCCTAAGAGGCTAAAGGCAAAGCAACTAGTTTAGTTTGTATACGAATATCTGATTTTAAAAATACATAGGTTAAGTTTATAATTAGGTGGTAAGCCAAGCAGAGTAATGAAGTAAGACATGCCCAAAGCTTTGGTCAAAACCTGAACACAAATTAACAATGTTGAATAATTAAATCTCCGTATTCTTATAAATATGATTAGATTTATGTATTTTCAGTAGCGAAGCTACTCTATAATTTGAAATGTCCGTCTGTCCGTATGTTTTTATAGTTTATTTGACAATAAGATTTTTTTTGTTATTATCCATTATATTCGGGTTTTTTTAAGTTTTAGTTCTTAGGAAGATATAGACTGTTTATTTGACTTATCTTTGCCCAAACATTTCTTTGTTACTTTAAAAAAGATTGAACGTCTCTCTAATAAAAATTGGCTCTGAAGAAAAGAACTTTAAAATCGTTCGCATTGCTTAAAACATGTTAATTTTACTCTGTTAAGATATAATAACCATGAAAATTTAGTTAAAAACAAGAATTTATAGATAAAGTATCAAAAACTTGAAAGATTTTCAATTGAATCATCAAAAGATAGAAAATTCTTAGTTCCATTCTATTCCCGTATTCCTATTGGTTGTGAGTGGCGGAACTGTATGGTATTCCCGTGCTGTGATTAGCTGCTCTTGGCGAGACTGTTATAGTTACGCCCAGAGAACACACAAACACACACACACAAAATAGGGGGCTTTAAAAGTGTTTATACAATGTCTTAAAAAAAATTAAATAATTTCAAGAAGAAAATATTGTTTTGATGAATTTACGGGTGGAATGTAGCACTCAAAGAAGACTATTTTGCCACTAAAATTTTCACTAATAAGCTATTATCAAGAGATTAATACATTTTTCCTTACATTTCAATGTAAAAAGAACTACTTTATGATAAACATACTCTCAAAAGTTGCAGGTAGAACAAACGTATCTATAAATAAAGAAAAATAAATCCATTAAAATTATTCTTTCAAGAAAGTTAAAATAGACAGGTAAAGAATTAAATAAAATTGTATGGTACAAAAGTTAAAATTTCAAAGGAACAAAATTGTGTTTTTTACAAATTGTTTTTGCTTGCTTTTTTTGAAAAACACCGGTGCTCTTGAGGGAATTGGAACGCAATGGAAAAGGTTAGAACCACCACTCAGAGGGGGGGGGGGGGGGGATAAAGTATTATGATGTGCTTCTAACCATAAATGGAATGGTTAGGGATATGCTACGCACACTGGAAAGGGGAGGGGGAATAACTTTTGACTTTTAACAGAAATATTCCAGGGGGGGGGGGGGGGGGGGGTAGAAAAGTATGATATTCTTTTATATGCCGCCAAATAGGAATTAAGCAAATCATTTCAGTCATAACTAGTCATTTGTTAAGAGATTTTATGGTGAATTTAAATATAAAAAACAAACATCAAAAAAAAAGACTGTTTTATTGAAAATTGAAAGTTAAAAAATTGTTATGAAATCTGCTGGTCCCTCGTCTTCCAGAAAGATGCCACATTCAGGTTGCTATTAAAAATATTCTAATATTAATATAAATAATTTATTTTACAGTATGACTTCGAAACCAGTTAATATCCCCTGGATTGGAACCGGTTCTCAGCCATACTAAATAAATCATGTATAGCATCGTATTACATATAATTTTCCACGAAAATAAAAATACAAATCATAAAACTGGTTTCAATCTTATATATAACTATTTATTTTATAGTACGATAAGATAAATAACTATTTTATGATTCTTCAATGATTTATTATGTGCTTAATTTTTTTTCAAATCCAAAAAAACACTATATATCTGGATCGAGCAATTTAATTTATTTGAGATTTCACAACAAAAATTTTAGTTTCGTTGATGGAAAAAAATGAAAATGAACTTATGTTTAGATTTAATTTATTTACGTTATGAGAATATATTTTTAAAACAATGATATTTATTAAACTCGGAGAAAGAGAGGAAATTAGAACGTAAATTAGACTGGCAGGTACCCAAAGTTGATACCCTGTTATCATATTCGTTGGCTTAAAACTTTAGGTTCTTTTATAGAATTTCGATTGGAACTTTAAAAACAATTTGTTTCTAAATCTTTTCAACCCAATAATTTCAATCTACAGAGGTAGTGGTAATTTAATTTATCATCATTGGGAATGCTTATCAATTTTCATTATTTCAGGGCAAGCTGGCATCAACCAGTTGGGTGGTGTCTTTGTAAATGGTCGACCTCTACCTGACATAATAAGAAGAAGGATTGTTGAACTGGCCCTAATGGGTGTCAGACCTTGTGATATCTCAAGGTAATTGCTTTTTTTCAGATTTTGCAGACACAATGAAAATAATTTAAAAACTTCATGAGCATGAATGCGAAAAAAGTTATAAAATAGCATGCTATAATTGTTATCAATAATAAAATGCAAAATATTATCATTATATTGTTTTAAGGGCTTTATTTCTTTTACTGGGGGAAAATTGGTTGTACCTGTCCAATAAGAAATTATAAATTATACAGATATCAATGCATTAGGAATGTTTAAAGATCGAGCATTTAAAGTTTACTTAAAATAACTGCTCTTAAAATACATTGAAAATGTATCTGCATGATTTTAGGAACGGAGAAGACCTTATTTTCATTATACTTAATTACACAGTTTATAACAAAAATCTCACTTTTTAATTTTGATCAAAAACTAACTACATAAGTTAACCAAAGAGTAAACACTTAAAATTTCTTTTATTTAGGCAACTTCTAGTCTCTCATGGATGTGTCTCAAAAATTTTGACAAGATTTTATGAAACAGGATCTGTTAAGCCTGGTTCCATTGGTGGGGCTAAACATAAGGTATGGTTTTAATAAACCAAGGATGATAACATGTATTCAATGAAGCTCTAAAATTTGACGGATATCGTCATAGAGGGAAAGCTGAAATTTGTTGAAATTTATAAAAGTATATTGTAACTTCATAATTTTAAACAATTACTTTTGTAAATCTGTTGCAAAAGTGCTTAATTACAGGATACAGTCAAGGATATACTTACTTTTGAGAACGACTTAATTAGAGAGTCTACATTTTTCACTTCTAACATTCCAAGAATCATAATTTCAAAAATCAGATGAATAATTCATAATAATTTCATATTAAAATGTTAACAAAAAGTAAAAAAAAACCTACTAACTTTCTGGCAAATATTAAAAAGTTACTCCACTTTCTAAATTGTTACTTAACTGTCACAACAATCATAATCATGTAAAGTTTGAAGTTGATAGGACAATTATAAAATGCCTATATCAACAATAAGAGCTATCCTTCACGGAGGTATGACGATTATAAAAAATAACCTTATTTAATTGGTATTATTTTTCAGCAAGTAGCAACTCCAAGTGTGGTTAAAAGAATTGTTAGAATTAAAACAGAAAATCCTGGAATGTTTGCCTGGGAAATTAGGGAACAGGTATTCCTTTACGGGATTTTTCAAAGTTTCCATTATTCAAAGTGGAATGGTGTCTGTCTGTTCATCCGTCCGCCTGAAGCTTAGGTCTAGCTGTGCATCAGTATGTCATTGTTTCTTATTTTGATAAAATACTGCTTTTCTAAGATTTTTAATAATACTACAATGAGAAATATTTTTCTATCAATTTATATTAAGAGCAGTTGATGAGATTTCTTGTCTTTAACACATAGATTTGATTTTTTATTTAGCTTGTTGCCCAGCGAGCCGTAGAACCCTCCAGTATACCCAGTGTATCATCAATTAATAGAATTCTAAGAAATGCGGGACATCCTATTATGGAACCTGATCCAGGTAAAAGCTTTGAGAGGTCCTATTTTATCCTAACATAAAATTAACAGGATGTCTGTCATTATGTCTGTAGCTTAAGATCTCACTGTACCGATATGGTTCTTCTTTATAGTGTATAGGTCCAGGGAAGATTTATAACTATTTTAGGGGAAGGTACCTCCACCACCTCAAGAGAAATCGCCCTTTGAATTGAATAAAATCCCCGCTCCCATTCTTCAAACAAAAAGAATTCTTTTTAAAACTAGGGTCGATTTAAAAAAAACTAAAACTAAAAACTAATGTACAACTATTTATATTTTGGGTGGTTTTAACTCCATCATGTGTATAGAGGTATTGTAAATACCAATCTTAGATTTCTTTGAAAGAAATTAAAATCTTTGAATCTTGTGCAGCTCACGGTGAAATGTTCCTGTTAGTTAAAATCTATGAACTCTGAAGGCAGCTAACGACCAAACGGTGAAACTTTCTTTGTATATCATTATATTTTAGCTATTCTAGATTATTTATAGACCTTTTAATGTCACCTTAAACAGTGTACGGGCATGACATTTACCTTCAGCCGGGTGGCAGCTGTTTACCTTTAAAGTTTATAGATTTTTGGAGATAATCGTTAGAAGGAAAATTTTATTACAATATTAATTTTGCATTATGATACAAGGGGGAATGCTATTTCTTTTAGAATTTGCATGGCAGGTTAAAACTGTAGAGAAGAGTAAGACTAGTCCATTAATCTCAACTTTTCAACCAAGTTTGGTTGCATGGAAAGAAGAAAAGTGTAGAAAAAAAGTTTAAGGAAAATGTGAGCTTTCTGTTCAACAAACATTACGTGAGTTGGATGCTTTCTTCAACCACTGTAAAAAAAAACATGTACTCTAATTCAGGAATCTAAAGGGATAAAACAATTGCCGATAAATTGATGTAAATTCACAATAATGATGCACAAAAAACCTCTTCTGTAGATTACAATTAGTGGTTAAAACGTTTGGATATTCAATTTAATGAACCAATCGATCAAAATGCAATAATAGTCAACAAAGTTGTTGAGACAACGAATAAGAAAACGTTACTGTAAAACTCTGGGGAATAGTGTAATAAACAGTCTAATGTCCCCTTCCTACCCTCCGATAAAATCCTCTTTTATGAAATTATATTTGCCTTTTTGAGTACTGTATCGGTATCCAACTAATCTACTATCAACAGATAATTTTTACAGTGTAAAAATTAATGTTCGTGCGTGTGTGTGTTTGTGTGTGACGTGGGTGGATGAAGTTTAGTATGGCAGGTGTAACTCTGACCCTCCAGCAGAGAGCTTGGATCATAATGGCAGGCACAGGATGGCACACACGATGGCCAGAACAGGAAATTTACAGAGTGATCTGCTCATGCAACTTTCATGGTGTGCAAACATTTCTGCTAAAAATAACACAAAGATAACAGTGCACAATAGCAAAACCTAATACCCAAGCATAAAATGACGGAGACTATGAAATGAAATGATTTCATCAATACAGCAACTGATTAAATACCCTAACAAAGTAAAAATGGAGATTGTATGTATTTGTATATTGATAATGATGTACTTACAAAGAGACGGACTTATATAGATAGATATTCCTACAGAGCAATGACATTTTGGGAGAAGTTTTGCAATTATTACTTTTTTCTTTCATCAAGTTTTTTATTGTAATGAAAATAGGCTGTTTTGTGTAAATACCAACATACCTTATCTTTCCAATATCTTTAAATGATGGTAGAAAGGCAAACTTTATTTTCTTATCTGATTATTCTATTTAATTTATTTTTATATTCACTTATATATTATATTAGAAAGTTTGTTTAATGTTTAGTAATTAGCTTGTTTTTCCAGTTATCACTTTTGTGAAGCTTTAAATTTCAACAGCTATGTTTTCAATATAAGACAGAAAATAATATTACTTTGTATTGATTATATTTGGTAATAAAAATTGGGGCCAATAAATCACAATTTAATAAAAGTACACAAAAATCTATGTGTTAATGAATAAAAGAGTGATCGTTCTTAAACATCCCTAGTAGATGGGACAATCTAATTACCTAATACTTTACTTTCATTAATCAAAATTTCAGGACCCCCAACAACATCTGAGGGAGGAGAGACAAGGATGACACAAATCCATCAGCAACAGCAACAGCAACAACAAGAACAAGGAAGTTCTGTGGGTCGCAGCGGACCAGTTCTACCACCCACCCTGCCATGGCCTATACCTGCATTCTACCCTGGCATCTGGTCGCAGTACACAGGTATACATTGAAAATTTTAAATACTATATTTCCGTGGCGTGTACATTTATTGGCGGTATCCACTTAGATTTTTTTTTCAATTTTAATTTTTTGTACAGTTGGGATAAAACTATGACTCTGGCCGAGAACGATAATTTTTTTACAATTAGGTAAGGTTAGGTTATAGGGGCTACCTTGTTCCAAATGTAACCTTACCTTACCCAAAGTAAAGTAAAACATGAATACAAGAAAAACTAACCCTCCCATAAATTTCAATTATTTCAAAATAATTTGTGTTCGACTAGATACTTTGAGGGAACTGACGTTTTATTTTATAATTTTCAGCAGACGAAATAAAGAAAGAAACCAAAGAGAATTGTATTTCAGGTAGCTCAAGTGAAACAACGGCCAGCTGGTTTCAGCAATGCCTCCAGTCACCAGCAGCTTATCAACAGCTAGCAGCTGCTTCAGCAGCCACAGCCTTGGCGGCAGCAGCATCCAGAGCGGCTGATAATAGTACTAGTCATATTGCAAGGACAGATAATGATAACCAAGGTAATTGTTATTTATCGCATCGTATTATAGACAGCTTTCCGCGGATATTAATATGAAAAATAAATTAGATTTTAAAAAGTTAGCAATAATGGATTTACATGACTTTTTAGTATGGTTTAGAACCGGTTTTAATCATCCAACTTATATTACTCGGTTTTAAAGTTATATATATTTTTCTGTTAGCTTTTGAAAGAGGAGAGAATGATTTAGTTGCAAGACATACAAATCATCATTTATTACATCTTCAACGACAAATGATGGCTTCACATTTTCAAAAGGTTTGAAATTTTCATTTAGACATCTTAATTATGAATGTCAGATAGTTTCAGAGAGGCAAGGGACATTGGGCTGTTTATTACACTAATCCCCACAGTTTTATAATAATATTTTCTTATTTATAGGCTTAACAACTTTGGGGACTTTTTTTGAACTTTGAATGGTTGGCTCATTAAGTTGAGTGTCCAAACGTTTCAACCACTAATTGCAATGTACGAAATGGTATATTATTAAACTATTTATATTAAGGCGTTAAAGGCAGATGACAATATAGCAGAATCCCGGGAATCTAGCAGACCAGCACGAACAAGCTTCTCCATAGATCATCTCCTTGGCCGTGCCACAACAGAACATTCCAGAACAACAGTGTCGCCAGATCATGATAAATCAATGTCGCCAGTGCATCATCCGGCGGCCATTTTTAATATTAGTCAAGAGAGTCTACGGATAAAGTCAGAAGTTTCTCATGATGATATAGAGGAGGATAGTAATGAGGAACAGAATCTTAATGTTGAAACAGATTAATTAATTTTGAACAAGAACAATTACGTTTATTATATAAAATAGTAAGGTTTTTAATCTGAAGCTTAACATTTCAACTGAAAGCCTGGTTTCATAGTATTGAACACAGTAGCAAAGTAGGGTTGGGCCGGATACTTTTTTGGCCGGATACCGGATACCGGATATCCGGCTGATTTCAAATGCCGGATATCCGGCCAACGCCGGATATCCGGCAAATATCCGGTTATCCGGCCAAATTACCGGATATTCGGCCGGATAAACGGCCAAATTACCAGATATTAAAGTAGTAAAAAACAATTTCTTCAGAAATCTTATATAAATTTACATAAAGTTAAACTTATTCAGAAAAAATGTTCTTCTAGCTTCAATAATAAGAAAATTATAGCCATTTTGATTTTTAAAAGCAGAGATTTTAAGTGTAAAGTATAAAAAATTATAGAGCCGGATATCCGGCCGGATAGTTTCAATATCCGGTATCCGGTCGGATATTGAAAATGGCCGGATATCCGGCCACACCGGATATCCGGCCCAACCCTAAGCAAAAGCAAGCTAATAATTGATGGAAAATAAGAGTAAACAGAAATGCAGTGATATATTCCTTAACAGTAACAATAAGTAAGAATTTCTGAATAATTTTTACCATAAAATACAGATACTCTCAGCTGCAAGCGTTTTTGACTGTTTCTAGGGGGAGGGGGGATAGGGGTAATTGTAAATACACAAAAGAGATAACAAGAACTGCGCAAATGCTGTATTCTTGTTTTAGTAGTGAAGTGGACGGACTTCCCATTTAAACAAGTTATAGAGTAGAGGCACTACTTAGAGAAAAACATCTATTTTAAATGAAATTTAAATATCTTGAATTTTAGTCATTTCTTGTATTATTTTAATAAACAATTTCTAGTCCAAAATTCTAGTTATACTATAAAATTGTAAATAAAACTTATGTTATGAAAATTTTAAATTGTGCTATCAAATTAATTATATATCATTGTTTCTCAAAATCATTTATGTATCAATGCAACTTGAATAAATATGTCAAATTTTGAAATGTTAAATATAATATTACTAAAATAATTCTACCTCACTATATTTATCAACAAGCAGCTAGGCCCTTTGAGGCCTCTAGGGGCACTTGAAAATAGTTAGACCCTTAATTCAATTTTAGTTTGTAAAAGAAAAAGTAAGAAAAAATTTTGAGGGGTGGAATTTTTATTGAAAGGGGGGAGGTATCCTCCCTCAAAATAGTAGCAAATCTTCCCTAGACCTATAAGAAGTACTACTGTAAAGGAGATCCATGCATATCCAACGGTTAGCGAGATCCTACACACAGAAAGAAAATATCCTGTTACTTTTATATAAGGATATATGCTAAATTCACCTAACTTCTATATATTATGTCTTTAGTTAGCATTGAGTGGGACAGGGGTGATTCATAATTTTACCCCTACTGAGCTATCTCTCTCTTCATAAAAATATTTTTATAAAGAAAATAATGAATATTTAAATTCCCTGTTGTTCTATGTTCCCCATATTATCACCTATTCAACACGACAAGTAGCATTGGATTTATTATTAATTGGATGTTATACTATATTTTCATGTTCCCTAAGAGAGTGAAACTCGCAGCGGGCTAAAATAACCACAACCACAATCATACCCTTTACCCCATTCCTTCCCCTCCTACTGGACGATCGGACTGACCAATGAATGAGTTCCATGTTAGCAACCTATATTGCCAACAGTATTTCCCCTGTCATAATATCCACGTTTATTCTATATCCATTCAAGTAGCGCATTCACGGGCTTTTGATTGTGAAAATAGATTTTATTCCGACTCGTTGACTTCAGATGCTATGTGTAATATATTGAGAAATTGAGTAGTGTGCAGGGGTCTTCGGACAATGAATATAATTTCATACAGAATATAGAAATCTATATACTATAAATGTCGTTTCATATGGTTTGTCTGTCGGTAATGCATGCTTAAAATTCTCGTTGACTTAGATGCTATGTGTATTATGTTGAGAAATTGAATATGCAGGTATTTTCGGACAATAAATATAATTTCATATAGAACAGTAAAGTAGTGTACATGTGAAAGCTACTCTATTTACCTATTGTAATGATTGGTCTGTCAGAAATGCCTTTATGCATTTAACACTTGTCAACCAAATTTTTAAACTTAAGGTTGTCCAAATTAATCTATGAACTCTCCGAAACAACCTTACTCAACTTTCATATGGTATTTGGGTATTGGTTTACTGGATAATAAATCTATGAAGTGTTTTGATTCCTACAATACAGCAAATTGAAAATATTAGCATATTTTCAAAAGCTTTATCAAATGTCTTATATTTAAGTAAGCTTTACATGAAAGTATGTTTAAGAAAAAGTAGCAATAAAAGAAAGTCTAGATTAAAAAAGAAAGCTTATGCCCTTACATTAGTTTCTATGAAAAGACAATAAAGATACAGACACGTCTTATCTATAGATTAGCCCCGCTATTAATTATGATGTTTTGTAGGGACACCAATTTTTAAAAATGTCACCAGTCAATAATTTTACCATTCTGTCTCTGTATAGAAATAAAATAACGTGGTAATAATCTTTATAGTTAGTTTTACACTCAATTACATTTGGGGGAATTAGATTTTGTAGATCTTTTTTAAACTTCTATTTTAAAGCTACACTAATATAATTATAACAATGTACATACTGCTGGTTGCTTTATCCAGTTTCCGTGAAGTTTTAGGCTCGAGTCTTTAAAATGTTTAACCTAATGAAGTAGACATTAAGAACAACTGAGGCTTCTCTCCATCTTCAATTAAATCAGCTTCTTGTAGAGCAAGAAAGTTAGAATTTTTGCGTGGTAAACCTTGATAATAAGAAATTTTATCAAATCATAATCTTCAAAAGCATGATTCTCCTTAAAGCAATAATATTAAATTTCACTCTCTGGTATATTCATAGATGCTACTCTGGGTGTGCATTCACTTACGCACAAGTTTCCTTATATAGGACAACAATAGTCAACAATATATTATTATACACAAACTGTCCCTAACTCTTTGCTTCACTATTATCAGTAAACACCAAGAAGGGAGGGGACATTGGGCTGGTTACTTGTCCCCAAATTTTTTAATAAGGTTTGTTTATTCGTTGACTTAGCAGCTTTGGGGACTTCATTGAATTCTGATTGGTTGGTTTATAAAGTTGCGTGTCAAAAGTTTCCACCACTAATTGTAATCTATAGAAGTGATAATTTTCTATATCTTTATTGGGTGTGTACACCAATTTATCGGCCAATGTCTTATCCCTGTAGATTCCTAAGTATACTCCCTCTCTTGTTTATTTGCTATTTTTGTCTTTTTTTCGAATAGTAACATTTTGCGGAATTGAATGGTCACTGCTACTCTGATACTCCTCAAAAAATGTGTAATCGACACAGGAGAAAAGAAATAAGAAAATTGGACAAAAATTTTATCACCAATTTTGTACTCTGGAAGTCTCATTATCTGACAGTTAACCTAAATAACCCCTAGAAGGGTAAAAGTAAAGACAATCAACCCTTTAATTGGCACAACCTTTACCCGGTGGTACTAATTATCTCGTTGGGGCAGGGTTCTCCTTCGATTTCAAGACATTATCTAGAGAACCCAATTGAATCATCCGTTTGTAATGGGGTTTCATAATATAGGTTAAGTAACATCCAACAGAAAATCAACCCTTTAATTTGAATGAAATCTTAATGGTAGTCGGAACTGTAAATTGTAATGATTTTCATCCCTGTTTATTGTCATTTACAATTACCCTTTTCTAAATATCTTCAAATTATTTTTCTTTTTTAGCCTCTCAAAGTTACTGTTAATTTTGATAGGCAGAAGAGAAAAAAAATTGTTCAGGTGCTTACCCCCCCCCCCCCCCCCCCTCCTGATGCTCAATAGTGATATGTGTAATGATCTCTCATGGTTGTGGTCCACTGACTTTAAACAACTCATCGCTATTGGGTGTTTATACAACACGGAAAATAATTTATTTTAAAACAATGCAATGTGGCAAATTATGATTACCTTTAATGAATATGAAACTGGACAAAGCGTCTCAAAAATCAGCCATGTGACGTCATAAAAATTAGGGTGATGAGAAAGAAGTGAGAAAGAAAGCCTCTAAAAAAAGATGGATAATCCCTCATTTAATGACATGGCTGATTTTTGAGACACTTTGTCCAGTTACTGAATGTATGTGGATATTATGTTAGGGAAAATTTGTCGTCAATATAAATTGCTAACATAGACATCAATTATTGGTCAGTTCATCTAGTAAGAGGGGTGGGGGTTTAAAGGGGATTAACGTTATTTTAGCCAGCTACAAGTTTTACTTTATTGTATTAGAACACTGTAATCACATATAATCCATCACCAACATATTGTAACTTCCTTGCTTATTGACATATTTGTTAGTAAAATTATCAAGAATGATTTTCTTTACACTAAAAACTACAACCTTATTTGAAGCTTACATATTCATGGATTTTCGACAAACAATAGCTACTAATGGATATATTTTTTCGGATCAACTGCAGTTCATGGTAAAATATTCCTGGTAACGAATATTTCCAAAAATCTATGAATTTTAAAGACTGCAAAATTAACTCGAAGTGCAGAGAAATACGCGAAAAAGACCTATTTTACACGTTTTTTCTTCAGTGGAGCTTTCCCTGTGCATCATTGAATCTTAGCTATTCCAGATTATTTGTTGGCCTTCTTATGTCGCTTAAAACGGTGTGCGGGCATGATCTGTACGTTCAGCCGTTTGGTAGCTAGCAGCCTTTAAAATTCATAGATTTTTGGAAACATTCGCTACCAGGAATATTTTACCATGAACTGCAGTTGATCCATTTTTTCTTGCTTTAGTCATTATGTATGAACACTAACCCATCGGTGTATACTTTATAAAGTGTAGTGTGGTAGTAACTATACTTTGCATCTGCTCATATTAAAGAGAGCATCACATACTTAAAGAAAAATTACTGTCGCCCTACCCTAGTTATTATTTCAAGATTTATAAGCAAGATTTAATACATTGTAATTTGCATCTCAATATTTTATCTCTTATGAATCTTTCAGTTTCTGTATTGAAAAGAGGTTTCTCTCAAAATATTGTAATTATTTCATATTTGAAAGGTTTCGTGGTTTTTATTTAATTTAAAATGTGTTTCATAGTCAAATATATACCTACAGAAATAGTTAAAAATATCTTTTTATTTTAGAACAACTAGTACAAATAGTATCACATCTAAGTATAAAATTAAATTGCATCCCTGTATATTTTTAATTAATCACAGCTAACTGAAGAATAATATTGTCTTTAAAGAATAAAAATAAAATGCAAATCTAGTAACAATTGAACACAAAATATGCTAATTAAAAAGTTCTTACTTAATATATTCTTACTTTAAAATTGGCAAAGATAGCATTTTTTAATTTTTTTCTGACTGAAATCAAAGTTTGACTAAGATATTAGCACCTAAAAGAAAAATATTAAAAATTTTCAACTTTTGAAATTCATAAAAAAGACTAGAAAAATTAGGTAAAAAGAAAACTTTACACATTTTTTCCACTTCGTATCTAATGCACATTGCAGTTTACAAATACACAATCTTTGAGCATTTTTTGGTCGTATCATGACTATATTATGACAATAATATGACTGAAGCTCTGTATTGTGCCTATAAAAAAGGGGATTAATTTAAAATCTTTTGGCTGAAAAATTCAGAATGATATCATGACTAATGGACTAGTCTAGTATGACGTCATTCAGGATACTTCGGCCAAAAGTTTTGTAAATGTATCCCCTTTTTATGGGCACTATAAAGAGCTTTATAATGACACTTCTTTTTCACCGTCATCAAACAATGAATTCTGTACTTCTAAGTCTTTACTTTCTTGTACTTTATGTACCCTGGCAGTATGGAGCAGGTACTCCAGCCAGTACTGCTGGACTGGCTCCACATAATGGAAGGAAACTGGATATTGTCCTGGGCAATCTTGAACAGCCATATCATTACACTCTACTCTAGTGTCTCTCCACCAACTAAAATATTAACATAATCTTGATCGACTAAATATATCATTACACTCTACTCTAGTGTCTCTCCACCAACTAAAATATTAACATAATCTTGATCAACTAAATATATCATTACACTCTACTCTAGTGTCTCTCCACCAACTAAAATATCAACATAATCTTGAACAACTATATCATTACACTCTACTCTAGTGTCTCTCCACCAACTAAAATATTAACATAATCTTGATCAACTAAATATATCATTACACTCTACTCTAGTGTCTCTCCACCAACTAAAATATTAACATAATCTTGAACAACTATATCATTACACATTACTCTAGTGTCTCTCCACCAACTAAAATATCAACATAATCTTGAACAATATTGTCCTGGGCAATCTTGAACAGCCATATCATTACACTCTACTCTAGTGTCTCTCCACCAACTAAAATATTAACATAATCTTGATCAACTAAATATATCATTACACTCTACTCTAGTGTCTCTCCACCAACTAAAATATTAACATAATCTTGATCAACTAAATATATCATTACACTCTACTCTAGTGTCTCTCCACCAACTAAAATATTAACATAATCTTGAACAACTATATCATTACACTCTACTCTAGTGTCTCTCCATCAACTATAAAAAAACCCATGAAATATGAAATTATGTATAGCGAAGTTGAGGGTTGATTTTCCCAGCAAAAGTTCAACTATGGGCCTCTAAGGGCGTGGCCGTAGTTGTATACGTTAATGTTGAGAAAAACAATATAACCAATACCTAACTTGCAAATAATGACAAAAATAAGTTTTTCGGGTAATGGTTAATCTATTTTAATACAACAAAGTATTTGTTATTTTAACTCCTAAGCTTCTGGACATTTTTTGTGTCCAAATTAGATCTTACCTTTGCTTGAATAGGAAATTATTTAAGAGGGAGGGGGAGGGATTTAATTGGCCCTCTTAGTTCATAAATTTGATTAGATTCTATTAAAAAATATTAAGGTGAAAATTAATTGGTATGCCAGTATTCCTACCTTTCTACAGGTTCAGGAATAAGATGGGATTCTTGCTTGAATGGGGAAATAATTGGGGGAAAGTTTAATTCAATTTCCACTGATCCTTATATTTAGTACAAGTATAAGATAAAATTCCAGCTTAAAAGGTAAACATTGGGTTGAAGATTAATTTTTATTCTATTATAACTACCTTTCTACTAGTTCAGGTATGAGATGAGATTCTAGCTTGAATGGGAAGAAGGTTATTTTTCCATCTTCTTCGCTTGAGTAAAACTGAAATATATATAATTGTATCGTATTATAGACAGCTTTCCATTGATATTAAAAATAAAAGTTATAATATTAAAACTAGCTTTGTTGTCTAAGATGGGCTCAAGGTCCGGGCTAACAAAACTGATATTTTATTATTTGTGGAAAACTTTCTGTAATAATTGTTTCCTTTTAGTGTAAATTTATAAATCTAATAAATGTTAAAAAAATATAGAAAAACTTTACCGTAAAATTTAATAATTTAGCACAACCTCCTATTTGTAAATCATCATCTGCTTGAACCTAAAAATAAAATAAATAAGATATAATAAATCAAATAAAAAAGTAAAAACAATTTGATTAAATTTGCTTAGCTACATTGATTAGGCCCTTATTTATTAGAAAGTCACTCTTATTTAGATTATTTGTATATTTTTTCCATTTTAGTCTCAAGTTGACCTTTTATTTTCTTGAATAAACAGTGTAATTATTATTGTTAAACTTTAAATGTCAAACTTCAAGAAAAAAAAACAATAAACTAATAACTATTTGAGTAAAATAACTATATGTGAAAACTGAAAGGAAAAAAACATGAAAAAATTTAATAAAGAGCAGAATAAAACTGAAAAATAAGAAATAGCAAAGTAAATTAGCACCTTTTGGATGAAAGACAATATATTTTGTGTTAATATTTTTTTCAAATAGCAAGGGGGGGGGGAGAAGTTCTGACACATTTGCGTAAACATTGAGTATAGGCTTTATCTTTGGACTGAGAGGATAGGTTATTACAGTTAAAATCATTCTTATATGATGAATTTCCCCCAGATTTAATATTTTTTGGATAGGCCCCCAGGTTCCGGAGCTCTAGGCCTCCAGGTGGTCTCTGTACAGGAAAAATGAAAAAAAAAAAATTTAAGAGTGAGATGTCAGCTTATGAGACAAAATATGTATGTTTTTTCTTAAAATATGTGAATAACAATCAAAAAGAAGCATATTTTGTTTTATAAGTTAATCTCTAACTCTTCAAAAAAAATCTTATTTTTAATTTATACCTGTACAGAGACCACCTGGAGGCCTGGAGCTCCGGAACCTGGAGGCCTATCCAAAAAATCTTAAATCTGGGGAAAATTCATCATATAAGAATGATTTTATCCCTAATAACCTATCTTCTCATTCCAACAATTGACAATAACATCCATAAGTAGCAAAGCACAAAAAATCTAAACCTTTGAAGAATGAGGTATATGTCTTTTGAAGTATGAACGACAGACAGGCGGTCAAAACAATGTAAAAACTAAATTCGCATATATTTTTGGAATCTTCACTGAAAATTTCAGCAGTCTATCTTGAATAGAAGCTGAGAAAACTACAATTCCCCATAGCATTACGGACTGACTACCGGACAGAGAAAATGAATTATAGAGTAGCTGCGCAACTAAAAACAAACTTACATTAATTTGTTGTTTATTGACTACAGGAAAATCACATGGCTTCTCTTTACTTAAAAATCCATTTTCAACGATTTCCTTCAAGTTTATACTTTACAGTTAAATATTAATTGAAGTCCTATAGGCAATTTTAAATTTAGTGGATTTTTGTTAGTAATGCTCTTGGTAGATTATTTTCTAAAATCTATTCATTTATGTTAACCTCTATGTAAGTACCTTGTACTTATTTAGTTTTGTAAGAAAATTGTCCATATTATAAAATTGAGAAAAAGAACAAGTGAAAATAAAATCTGCCATTCTTGAATAAAAATTTATATTTTTTTCAGTATTGCTTCGAAAACGATAATCGCTGAATTAGAACCGGTTTCGAGCCATATTGAAAAATCATGTATCGTATCGTATTGTAGACAACTTCCCACGAATATAAAAATATAAAATTAATACCAGATTTGTTAGTCCGGTCCTTCGACCCTTAGGGGCTAACCAATCAGTTTTTGATCCTAGAATTTTTCATTTTGATATCCGCGGAAAGCTGTCTATAATACGAAACGATAAATAACTATTCTTATATAATAAACAATGTTTTAAACAAACAGATATTATTAAAAGAAGGTGTATCAACTTTTATTTTTATAGCTAGCCGGTTCTTTTAGTAAGTAGTAGATGTAAATTTTTTGATAGAATTCAGATATGCAATCGGTTTTTTTTGTAGACCTCTTATTTTTTAAGTAATTTAAGTTTTTAAAAAAAATAATTAAGTCGGTTTTAAGGTACTAAAACGCAACAAAATAAAAGAAGAAAATGGCCAGTAAGAACAAAAATAGTAAGATCTTTAATTTGACACCTTACTTTTAAAATTCTGTTGAGTAATTATTGAAAAAATCTATTTTTTTTAACCTCGGTTTAATAATAACTTTAGACCTAAATATTTTCTCAAACAGACATAAAAAAACATGGGTTCATATATACCTTTAGAATCAGAAAAATATTACGAATCCATTGTAAGCAAAATTGAAAAAAGTAAAAAAATTAAAAATTAAAAAAATGGCCAATTGTATTTTTTGTTCTGGCAACACTATCGTCTTCCCTTTTTTACCCCCTCTATACCCCCTTCCCATTTTTATACTCAATTCAAAAGTTAAAACGTTGCCTGTACAATATAATATGATATTTTCATATAATTCCTTTTATTGTAGTTTATATACTATATTGTAAACTTTTTTTTTCAATTTTGCTTACAATGGATTCGTAATATTTTTCTGATTCTAAAGGTATATATGAACCCATATTTTTTTACTTGTGAAATGATAAAATTGAGTTCAAAGTTTTTATTCTCGTGGGTTTAAAAAAATCGATTTTTTCAATAATTACCTGACAGAATTGAAAAAGTAAGGTGTCAAATTAAAGACCTTACTATTTTTGTTCATAATGGCCATTTTCTTTCTTTTTTTTGTTGCATTTTAGTACCTTAAAATCGACTTCATTTTTTTTTTAAACTTAAATTACTTAAAAAATAAGAGGTCTACAAAAAAAACCGATTGCATATCTGAATTCTATGAAAAATTTTACATCTACTACTTACTAAAAGGACCGGCTAGCTATAAAAAAAAAGTTGATACAACTTCTTTAAAAATTAAACTCGAATTTAACTATATTCCTTGAAACCAGCATTGCTGATAACCATACCAGAACCACCGCTCATAAATACTGTGTCTTGAGAATGTAGCACATGTCCCAATAGAGATTTAGCACTGAAACAATTAATGTATAAGTATAAATGTATAATCTAGACAAATACCGTCCCCCTTTTGCCTGCTAGCTAATTGCTTTTTGTTCTTTTGAATGGACTTGGCTGTGTTTATATTTCCGACGCTATTAGCTTATTTGAAAAATAGGGACTGGGTTCCTGCCCGGAGGGGAGACTTACATATGAGTAATGCCTCCTCTATCCTTTTTCTTTATTACTAAAACAAAAGATTTTTTAGTTTAGAGTAACATCATACTAATTTTATTCCAATAGAGATTACCATTTCATCATATAGTGTTATGATACAGAGTTAAAATAGTAATAAAACCTTCTCTTGGCCCATCCACTGTAAATGAGAACCATGTCAGTCCAGCGGTTGACGAGATCTCAAGCTACATAGACACACACTTTTAAATAATGACTAGCGGCTAAGCCCCTATAAGGAATCTTGGACAAAGTAGCCTCGGACAAAGTAGCCTCCTAATTTACATAACTAATAATACAATGCAATGGTTGGTAGATTTTTACAATTTTCAGTATTGGTTTTACAATTTTTAGGTAAGGTTAGGTTAGGTTATAGACTAGGGAGCTGAGCACCCGCGGCTAGGCAGGCCAGGGGGTCGAGCGCTGCGGCCATGACAATTATTAACAGTGGAGGCTACTTTTCTTGGAGGCTACTTTGTCCGGAGGCTTTTTTGTCCAAGGCTACTATGTCCTAAAGGCTACTTTGTCCGGAGGCTACTTTGTCCGAGGCTACTTTGTGCAAGATCCCCTAAAGGTGTCTAGTGGTCCTTGGAGAGAGAAGGGGGACCACTATACTTAAAACAAATTTTTTTAGATAGTCATTGTTTTCTGGTGGCGATTTCCCTCCCACTAAATATCTAATATCTTTACCAGGACCTATAAAAAGCTACACTGTAAAGGAGAACCATATCGGTTCAGCGGTTACCGAGATCCTTCGGTGCAAACAGACAGACAAACAAACAAACAGACAGACAGACAAACATCATGTTTCTTTATTATAAGGATAAATACCTAGAATCCATACTCTGTAGCCTGTATTTGAGATTATCAACGACGACATGTGTATCATCATCACATTTCATCACAAAATCAAAATTTTGGTATATTTTCCAAGTTCTAAAACAAAAACATTCGTAAACTATAAAATTAGAGTTATATAATATCACCCTTAAGTAGATTAGATCTTATGTGGAATAAATATGACCGAATGTTGCAACTGTTGGTGGGCGAGGAAGATTGATAACCCATAGACGTCAAAAGTGGTTGGGGGGGGGGGCAAAGGGGTGAATATCCCCCTCAAACTTAAAAACCTCTTATTTCTCCCCTTAAATTAAAAAAAATACATTTACCACTCTCAAAAATAAGCTTAGACGTCCTTCGACCCATCCCTTTATATTTTTTTTGAAAAAAGTTATTAGTTTCCTTATTATGTCATACCTATTTCTCAATTCACTATTCCTTGCCGGAATCCTATACTCAAATTTTTGCCCTAATGACTCAAAATATGTGTAGTGTCGACAATGACATTACCTACCGTCCAAGCAACTAACAGAACAGCGCACAAGACTTGTAGATTAGTTAGCTACTAAAATATATTTATATATTTACTTGATAAATCCATCCTTTAGTCTAACCCAGAGGTCCTTTCTAGACGACGTCCCATTCACTTCAAGAACCTTAATCTTGGGATCTTTAATTACATTATCCCAGAAACCTTTGTCCTCAGGTTTGTCACTATAGCTGGGTGTTGTAAAGACAACGTTATCACAGCGTTTGGCCCATGTGTTCACTATGTTCATCACTTTTAGTCTAAAATTAGCTGGGTGTGTGCTTATTATACACAGTAAATTTATCCTGAAATAATAAAAATATGCATAAGTAACAATATAATTAAAGAAGGATAGCTATGCACAGAAAAATTGTGGACAACCTTATAATCAATTTCCATAATTAGCAATTGAGAAAATCTCCTTCCCCTGTTTAAAAATTTCACGAATGATAGAACTAAAACAAATAGATTTCAGAAAAAATGTTGATTAAGACTACTTTGTCTTTCTGTAGGTTGGTCTGTACTACTCTTGAGAAATGTTATATAAATTTTATTCTGGCAATCTTTTTTATATAATTTAACCTTAATTCAGAGAAAATTACATTACTGAATATTTCATATTAATTTGTATATCTCTATATTCCAATTTACTTTTTAGTAGTAGAGCCACTCTATGATTAAAAATGTTCGTCTGTCAGCAACGTTTAAAGTTTAGTTTAGTTAAGATAGACGGGCGAATTTTTTTGTGAATATTCCTTATATTAATAAGCATCCCTTCTGACTGTTGGTAATCAGGGGGGGGGAGGGGTAATTGGGCTGTTTATTTCACTAGTTCCTATACCCTTATTCATTGGCTTAATAACTTTTTTATTTAATTTTAATTGGTTGGTTCAAAATTAAGCGTTTAAGCATTGTTCTACTGATTGTTCTATACAGAACGGTCAATTTTGTGTATTCTCATAAGGGATATACATCAAAAATAGGTAAAACAGGAAACCTTTAAAATCACGAAAAATCTAGGAATCGATCTAGCACCGAAATTAACAGACAAAGAAATATGTAAAATATGATCATATTCAATCCCTGATAATTTCAGTTGTTAATCCTAAATAGGAATAGAGAAAATCACGAAAACCTAAAAATCTAGGAATCTATCTAGCACCCCAATTAATAAACAAATCTTATCAAAACTTCGTAAAAAAAAGTAGAATCTAAAATTGAATCATCCTTGAAAATTTAAGACCTCTATCTTGAAAAGGAATTGAGAAAATCATGAAAACTTGAAAATCTAGGAATCGATCTAGCACCCCAAATAACAGACAGATGGAAAATACAATGTATAGATTAGATGGGCATATGTCATAGGAATCTTCACTAAAAATTTCAGCTGTCTATCTTGTATAGGAGCCGAGAAAATCAGGGTTCCCCCTATAGTGTTGCGGACTGACGGACGAACAAAGTGAATTAAAGAGTAGCTTTGCTACTAAAAATTGATTTAATCAGTTGTTAATACTTCTATTTGCTTTGTTTTTCTAAGTTCTTACTTTTACATTTAAGATTTTTGCTACTTATTAATGTTGTCATCATTGTTTTAGTCTAAAATACTTTAAGCTTGTTATTACTGTGTTACGTATGGACAAATTTTTATAAGCGAAGCTTTTCTACAAGTAGAGTAGTTCCGTACGTACGTCCGTCCGTAACGGATAGCTTTTTTTGTTAATTTAGGCATGTTAGAATTGTCCTATCGATTTCAAATTTTCCATGATTCCTTTAGTAGTTAGGTACGATTTAGAAAGCGTAGCAAATCTATAATCATTACCAAAATTTCCGTACGTCCATTTTAAACATGTTGATTTTTTTTACTTTTTTAACAACAAATTTTTATGTGATCTAATCATCCGATTGATCTGATTTTTGGTATATCGATTCCTGGGACAACAAAGTATAATGTTATAAGCGAAGCAACTCTATAATCGAGTCCTAAATATGTAAGTATGTCCATAAACATTATCCTGTAAAAAGCTGTTTTTCAACAAATTTACTCACAATTTTGCTCCGACTCTTATACATTTATATTCTGATTATTCAGTTCTGACACTATATAAGTGTTCATGTCCGTTTGTCCTACCGTTTCAGTGCTTCGCTTTTATGGATGTTATCAACCTTGTTTTTGTAGAATTACCTTGCATAGTTCTTAGAATTTGTAACCAGTGGATAATCTGAATTTTCTTGGCTCAAACTAGTCAGGTGGCGGTTTCTTAATATGTTCAAATCACATTGTTTCGGCTCCTTCCAATGGATATTATTATTACTTGGATGTTACGTTAGATTTTTATGTTTTCTAATAAAAGTGAAACAACCCCCCATCCACCCCCTTTAACCTTTCCATCTTACCTTCTACTAGATGAACGAACTGACTAATAAATGGGTTTTATGTAAGGAACTTAAATTGACGATAATTTTCCCCCCTGTCATAATATCCATGTATATTCTATATCCATTTTCCTTCCATATTATAATGTTGAATATTGTGACAACTATGATACCAGATATTACCCCAGAACAGTAGGGTATCATACTTTTGGACCTTTGGTATAATGTTACATTTTTATAACTAATAGTTGCTTTTGTCCCTAGTCTCTAGGGGAGGGTGGGAGAGTTTAGAAGAATAGCTTAAAACCACACTATGATATATAAAACGCATGTCTGAAAAGTACAACCTATTTGGACCAGTATTTTACAATGACTTTAGCAAAAACCTTATTTCTTTTATTGTAGGATTTATCAAGAAGGAACATTAGACTTTTGGGATATTTAAATCACCTTTGCAATCTTGCATGTTTAGGGGTGTACCATGAGGATGTATTATCTGTTTAGGAACAGGTTTGGACATCCAGCTAAATTTTAAAATCATAAAGAGACTTACAAGCGGCTGATGCACGGCTGCCAAGCCCTGAATTTAGAAAAGAGAAAACGTAAAAGCAGAAAAGTGAAAACATGGCATGTCTATTAAATGTAACATTCCTTATTAAAGTACTTAACAAAGTCATTTTACATATTTTCTCTTCATCAAAATCTGAAATAAAAATAATAATAATAATAAAAAAATATTTATTCATAAGGTTGATTAGGTATCCGTTTCACCGGTTGGCGGGGACATCCAAGCTTTTTATTTCAAGGGGGCTGAAATGAGGAGTTTCAAAGGTTTGAGGGAGGACAATCTAATGTATTTTTATAAAAAGAATTAAGGGGGTTTAAATAAGGGGTTTCAAAGTTTGAGGGAGGTAAAACCCAATTAACCCCCCCCCCCCTTATATTCACAATATTGTCATACTTTAAATAATAATGATAGATAGATACACATAATTTACCTATTGACAATTCATCTTTTTTGCTGCTCGCGTCTACTCCATATATAGGGTTTGTCAATCCGCATGTTAGCACATGTCATGTCCAAATTTTTCAGGCTGTTACATTGGTAAATGTTAAATTTCACCATTTAACTTAAATCTATAGTTCATTTGTATCAAAAACATAAATGAACTATAATAGCAAAAATTCATGTTTTTGACAATATCTGCAAAACATTGAAATTACTGTGTTTTTTTTCTCAAATATTTTATTATTGACGCTCTTCTGAATTGAAATAAAAACACTACTAACCAATAATATTAGAACTGACAAGTACTCTATTTAACTAAAAACAAAAATAGCTTTCTTCCAATAACATATATTTGTTAAATAATGTATGTAAAATAGTGCATATCAAATAATATTGGAGGTGCAATAGTTTCAGCACATAACCGTCAAAATCAGAAATTAATAATATTTTTTTTCAGTATGGCTTCGAATCCGATTAATATCCGCAGGTTTACAACAGGTTCTCAACCATTATATCCGCAGAAAGCTGTCTACAATACGATGCGATAAATAACTAATAAAGAACTTAAAATGTTACTTTAATCAAACCAGACTATAATAGTCAAATATCTTGTTTTTGGCAATCAATCATTTTACAATAACAAGCGGCTGCAGCAGCATCTCTAACATAAAAAGATTAAATACCCTAAAACAAACTCAGAAACTATTAAAATACAGAGCTGTATTGGTTCAGTGGTTATCGAGATCTTAACAGACTGGTGTCCTAACATTCTGACTTTAGCGATTTCATGGAACTTTTTTTGCGAAAGTGATAGAAAACCAAAATATTGTAATATACACACTACACACATACCATTATAGTATTTTTGCTTTCATTTAAGCAATGTGTCAGTCACCATAGAGAGAGAAAGAAAGTATATAAACTAATGCCTATATAATTATATTTATAGTTTGGCATATGAAAATATCTTTTTATAGCGCATACCGAACAAACAATTAAATAGTTTAGCCTATGATAGCCAAAGACACTTTTATTTCTTTTTTTAAAAGTAACAGGATCTATGTTTGTCTGTTTTTACCGATAGGTCTGGCAAACGTTAAACCGATTTGGTTCTCTTATAGTGTAGCTTCATATATCTCCTGGGAAGGTTTATAACTAATTTGGGGGAGGGTACCACAACCCTCTCGAGAAAAATTGCAACAACAACCCCCCCCCCCCTAAAAAAATGTCTATATAATTACACTAGCGGCTTCTATAATTTCTATAAATGTACGGTTGTATATTTTTAGCAAGCAATGTAAGAAATATAAAATTTTTATAACTAACTTAAAATATAAAGCAAAAGAATGTCTTTACATTTATTATCTATCTTTAATAATTGTAAAACATCAATTAACTTTAACTTTTACATACTCTTTCTAACACTAATTCTTTTTACATGTACAGTTTGGCCTATGAATGTAATTTAATATAAAGGGTGAGCAAAAAAAATGCGTAGATTTTAAAAATTCAAATTGCGCGGCTTGTGTTAATAGTAGAAAAATGTTACACATACCATTAGAACCGATAAGAAGTCTATTTTTTGAAAATATAAGAACGATTCCTCTGCTACGTATAGTTAGGGAGCTACGTGTTAAAATGTCCCAACTGACTTAAAACTTGACTTGCGAGTATATTAGTAAATATTAGACAATAATTCTTGCAAAAAGACGTGCGTACATTTTTAAAATTCAAATTGCGCGGCTTGTGTTAATGGTAAAAAAATGTTACGCATGCCGTTAGAACCGCTATGAACTGTATTTTTTGGAAATAAAAGAACGGTTCCTGTGCTACAAATAATCTAGGAGCTAGGTGGTAAAATGTCCCAAAATTTACTCGCAAGTCAAGTTTTAAGTCAGTTGGGACATTTTAACATGTAGCTCCTTAACTATACGTAGCAGAGGAATCGTTCTTGTATTTCCAAAAAATAGACATTTTAACGGTTCTAATGGTATGCGTAACATTTTTCTGCTATTAACACAAGCCGCGCAATTTGAATTTTAAAAATCTACGCATTTTTTTTTGCTCACCCTTTAGTATACCGAACAATCACATAAATAGTTTGTCCTATAAAACTCTACATAGAGTTTATAAATTTACATATACAGTTGGGTCTATGAAAGTAGACAGTGGCGTGCGAACTGAAAGAGGTATTTGTACCTTCTAACGCCCCCCCCCCCCCTTCCAAAAAAGGGTTTTGTATGCATAATAAATACATAAAAGTTTAGCCTATGAAACTCTATATATTGTAAATATTATACAGTTTGATCTATCTTAATAATCTTAAATGTCAAATTTCTATAAAATTTCAGTTATACTTTACAAGAAATAAAAAAAAATGGCTTCACATTTAAATTATCTATCTTTATAAGTTTCTAAAACATAAACGAACTGTTAAACTCTTACTAACAATAATTCACTAGTCTTTTTACATATACAGTTGGGCCTATTAATATCATTTTCATGTATTATACCAAATAATCACAATAATAGTTTAGCCAATGAAACTCTTTATATAATATTTATTAGAAATAAGTTTAAATAAAATAATTTACGGGGTATTAGTTGTGTAAATATAGAGCAGAAATAACAAACTAATAAATGAGCAGAGATAAGATAAAATTATGGATGATAAGCATAAAAGCTCGGACTAAATAAAAACAAGGATGACAACATCCATAAAAGTGAAGCTCAAAAGGAAAGACAAACGAACAATAACTCTTGTAGAATGTCAGAACTTAAGAAATAGAACATTAATTTGTAAGTCTATATAAAATTGTACATAAATTCAACGTAAAATTGCGTAAATCAGGATGCAGAAGAAGGACGTAGGCAAGGACGTCCAAAAAGGGGGGGGGGTAATGTGGTGATTACCCCCCCACAACCGAATTTCCCCACAAATTTTTTTCATTTTATCCCCCCCCCCCATTTACAATTTACCCCAAGCATTTACCCCCATCCCCCAAACAATTTTTTTTTTTTTTTTTTTTGGGGGGGGGGGTATTTACTACTCTGTTACGATATCGATAGCACACTCGAATGCTACCTTTTGCTTGCTGGGCCCCTTTACCCCATCCCCTTCCCTCTTACTAGATTATAGAACTAATCAGTAAATTATGTCCATGTTAGCAACCTAAATTGACTACAATTTTTCCACTATCATAATATTCAAGTATATTCTACATCCACTTGTGTAAGAATATTTAAAGCTGTTATGCAAAACGATCACCGTTGTGATTTCCCTCCAAGTGCCTAGCGAGTACTGGACTGGACCCCTCACCATTAAGTTAGATAAATTATATTTACCCCCCCAAAATTGTTTGAGGGGGGTAATATTTAAATGGTTAAGGGTTCCTACGGCACCCCCAGGCTAGGGGTAAATTCTAAATGGGGGGGGGTAAAATGAATTTTTTTTTGGAAAATTGGTTTGGGGGGGGGGGGGGGTAATCGCCCCATTACCCCCCCCCCCTTGGACGTCTATGACTGCTCCCCTACCCTTTATTCATATAATTTTATACCTTTTGTAAGGGGAAGCGATCTCCCCCTCCCCTAGCCTTCTTTAAAAAAATAGCTTTAAACCAGCAGAGGACCATTAATTGTAAAATTATAGTAACCCGTACTTTTATAGATCCTACTGAACAAAAAAAAACTTACATAGACAGCAAACTACTTAATAGTAATCGAAACACACAGTAAGCAATACTTGAATGAGCTTCACTTTTATGGATGGCGTTAATCTTGCTAATATAATTATTATATTTAACACCTGTTTGATGGGGTTATCCACCCTCCTTTATTTTGTCATGGAGGGAGGGGAGCACATTCTCTCAATACATCCCTTATGCACGCTTCTGCGCATACTTTCACTATGTCCTTCCAGTCTCTTTTTTTTATTTAAGGTTTTTTTTACCTTTTTTTTTAGATATCATAGGCTTGTTATTGCTGCCCTATCTTTAGCACAATTGAACTTGTTAATGTGTAAAACAATAATATAAAATCTAGATATTTCAAGATTTCAATTACGCAATTAATATGCAATTGAATTTAATCTTATTTTTTCATTGTAAAAATTTGTAACAGATTTCAGTGCAAACAAGATGAATATATTTTGCACAAAATTTGCAGACTGAGCGCAAAACTTGATAATTGTGTCTATGGGTGTGCATGTGCACAGCAGAGGTGGATTCTTAAAAATAATTTTCGTGAAAAATCCACCAAAATCACAATAAAAATCTACAAAAATTAAACAAAATCATAGAAGGGTTATGAACATAAGATTTAATCTAATTTTTGTAGATTTTTTATGTGATTTTGGAGGATTTTTCACGAAAACAAATTTACCCAATAAGCGATTTTTAAGAATCCACCTCAGGTAGTATAATTTTTTTTATCATAATTTGGGTAATTCATCATCTTAGACACAAAGAGTGAAATAAAGGAAGGAAGTGAAAAAATCCTCTGCTTCATATTAGTTTTTGAAATAGAAACGACGACATTTGTGTAAAAATGTAATAAAAGAAATAGAGAGATACTGTGCTTTATCTTTAAAAATGTTTTTATAATATAAAGTAACATCCAAGAACTTAAAATAACAAATTTGGGTACAGTCCCTTTCGTGGCAACGCCTCCAAGGGGCGTTTCTTCGCATTTTCACATTAGTTTCTATAGGTTATTTTAGGTTATGTTGGGTTAGGAGATTGCCCCGCAGGGTTAGAGCCCCCCGCAGTGGCCAGAAAAATGGAAAAGGCTGCTGTGAAAATACGAAAAAACGCCCCTTAAGAGGCTTGGCCATGAAAGGGACTATACCCCAAAATTTTTTAGGGAACGTCCCAAGTCAAATCAACTCCCATCTAGAAAAATAATTGACCCTGCCATTTTTTATGAATTGCAAAAGTTTACACTTTCAGTTTTAGAAAAGTTTTTATTCTGGTTTTAATTTTGCCAGAGAGAAACATTGATGAGAGAGTTTTTTAGGATGCCACCAGTGTTGTGCAAACAAAGGGAGGATATTTTCAATTTTAGTCCTCCCCCCCCCCCCCTTGGGAATAATTTGCTTGGGGATGGGGGGGGGGGATCTGTCAAAATGTCTAATTTACAAAGTGCTTTGCACGCCTTTAGGTTGGTATATCAGGGGTATGTTGTAGACCATGAGACAATAAGATAAGACTAAAAAGACTGAAAACAACTAATAAAAGCAGGGATAAGAGATGGGAAACATAGAAAAATATTATTTCAGGCCTGTTACAAGCCTAGGCCTAAAAAAACAGTTATGGGATGGTGCATTAGTTTGTTATCAACGCTAATGAAATCAGCTGTGTGTGTGTGTAGATAAAGTATAGAATAAAATCCAGGTAGCTAGTCTAAAGTAAAAATTGAACTTTTTATAAACCAATATATTAATGGCTTTTGTTAAAATCATGTTATCATGTTTTTTTTTCTCTCAAAATTTTTTTTATCTTTTACTTTAGTAATTTGAATTTTTTAGAAAGCTATCATTGGGTTTCCCTAAGACAGATTTAAGGTTGTATTATTTGTAATTTTATTAATGAGTAAAAATTATATTTAAAAATATCATTGCTAATTGAAATTCAAAATAAATAAATTAGTATGCACTTGAGTAACATTCTATCAAGTTCCTTGGATACTATTATGTAATAATAGATTTGTACTGTATAAAGTAAAGTACAAATATTAAGGTTAAGGTGTTGTATCAATTCCATATTAAATCTTTAAAATTCAAAATACAACATTTAAATTATGAACTACCAAATGAAAATTCGTAGCTAACCACTTTCCAAAAAATAATTCCATTATTTTTGTTTTTTATTTATGGTCCCTATTTGTTGTTTAACTCTGAGCAGATTTAATAATTAAGCTAATGTGATCAAACACCATTTATATTTATTTTTTAGAAGCAAACAAATCATGATTTTTTCTAGAAATGTCTGCTTCGAAATATGCCTCGGTTTTTACATAGCCTGCCTCCAATTGTCTATTGGTTGATACAAAACAAGCTGATCCTTATTGGTTTAGAGCAATAGCTAATTAGGAGCTGCCTCCAGTAATGTCATTTACTTAGGAAATGGTAAAAGTTGCAATATCCCATTCAAAACTAGGCCGGGACCTAATTTATGGCCAGGTTTCCTATCCCTTATCCCTTAATAAATGTAAAACTAAAATTGAAAAGGAGACAGGAGGGTTTCTTCCCTCAACCATTCACAACAAGTGCTCTTAGTAATGAAATACAATAGTACACTAGTACACTAAAGATATGAATTTAATTTATTTTAAAAACAAAACAAAAATAATTAGTTAAGAGTGTGTCTAGACAATGTCTGAGTGAATCAGTAAGTCAGCAAGAAAGGTACACTTGTGGAGATGCTATGACTTTAACCCTTACAGATCGGGCCCCTATTCCCACCTTAATAGATTGGGGGGGGGGGTCATATTGACCCCCCCCCTCTATCTCGGCTTCTGTTACAGATAAAGACGTAAAATTTTTTTCTAGTGGTTTTTGTGTATTTTTAGAGAAAATTACTTTTTCTAGTCATAGGGATCAGGCCGCTCCTTAGCCGCTTTTTAGCGGCCAGCCGCTAAATTTTAAAACAGCTGTAGAGCAGCCAATTTTGCAGCTAGGATGACCAAATTTTAGGACGAACTTTTATTTTTCATAACAAAAAAATTATTTTTTCTGATCATTGCCAAAAAACGGCAAATAACGGAAACCGCCATTTTTGGCGGTTATGGCGGTAAAACGGCGGTTAGCGGCGCCAATTAATATTTTTATCTGTTAATTATTGCTCAAGGATTTACCAAAAAAATTTATAGGTCTCTAGCTGTAATAGAAGCCACGATATTCATGATATATGTTTGTAGTAAAAGCCGGACAAAAATCGGTCATAAAGTCGGTCAGGGTGTGAACAAATGGTCATAACACCACTTTTCTCATTCACCAAAAAAATTTTAGGTTTCTACCTTATATTCAAAGTCATAATGTAGAAATTAAGATTTATTTAGAATTTTTTTTTTATTTTAGTGCTACCCAACCGACTTTGACCGGACACCATGACCGACACAGACCAGATATCCTAATAAAATCAACTCTTGCCGACGTATAATTACTAAACTTAAAAAGTCATGAAGTCACAACTCTCTATCTTACCTACAAAAAAATGACATTGAAAAAATAGAGGGGGGGGGTCAATATGACCCCCCCCCCCAATCTGTAAGGGTTAAAAAAGTTTTTATCTTATTAATAAAGTACAGAATTTCTGTCTGTTTGTCTGTTGATCTATGTGTTCCAAAGGACATTGCTAACCGCTAAACCGAGTTCTCCTTTTGGGGGACAGTACCACGTTGCTTGATTCACTTGAAGAGATGTGATTGATAATGAAGATTTTTTTCTTTGAAATATATTTCGTTATGAAGTTGCAGTAGGTACTAATTTTTTAATGTTATGGTTGAGATAGATTTATAACAGTTAAAAGTAAAAATAATTTGGTTGTCGAAATCAACCTCCCCCTCCCCCCCCCCCCTTAAATTCCCCCAGACGCTAATATTAAATGATTTAAAATATGAAATTGGTTCTTTTTTGGAAATAATTGTGAATTTGAGGATTGTTGAGTATTTCTCTAAAATAATAATATATCTACTACCTCAATTATGTGTCCTGCGCAAGCCAATGCCGCGTTACAAATTTAGTCAGTGAAATCTTTTCCCCGTTCAAAGAAAGGACATCACCTTTTTGTGCCGAAATTCCTTTCATAACTTATTCAAATAGTACCAAATTAATGATAATTTAATCGTCACCAAATAATGATTAAATATATTATTAACAAGTGAGTGATGTTAAAGTATAGATATGTTTTTGTTTTTCTATGTATTTTGCATTTTATTTTTGTTATGTAAAAAACACGCAATTTTTTAATTGTTCGCGAAAATTCTTTATTTATAACTATAAGTCTAGATATAATTGTTTATATGTTATAATAGAGTCAAATAATAAAATTTTTGTAAAAGGATTCTACTTTGGCTTGAAAAATGATTGTTTTGAATTTTGGAAAGTACGTACATGTGCGTCATGCGCCTTAATATAATATTTTTTTGGGTTTTATTTATAAAATAGGAATTTAACTTATTACTTAATTTGTAATATAGATAAGATTTTTTATAGAATATTTAAATAATTTGAATATAAAAGAAATGATGAATTTCCTTTGGTTTAAATTTAAGGCCATTGATGAGGAGTTTTTTTTTTGTGAATATTTTTCATATTTTTTGTTATCAATTATGGGAAATCCGTGTAAATGTCAATTTCAAACCAAGAATTTTGTTATGTAGAAATTTTTGGGTAAATTGTATACTAGGTAATAATTAAGTTATTGTTAGATTTGATTTTTTTTTCATTTTGTGGTTAAAATTACGAAAATTTTCGTTTTTCAAATAGACTTTTACTCAAAATCGCGATCATTAATAAATTGTATTTATCGGTTATAATGGAAAGTTTTTATGATAAACTTAGGTACTAAGTTTCTTTTAAATGTAAGTGGCCTAAGTGGCCAGGCAACCATTAAACCTATGGTTTTTATATATTCTGAGTCTATTTCCAATTCAATTAGGATTCATTCAGAGACAAAAAAGAAAAATCATAAAGAAGTTTTGCAAGTGAAATTATTTGATTTAATACTTTAAATTAATGCATTTTTTTTGTTAATTAGAATAAGTTTTGGAGCATAACATCATAAAAATGAGCGGGAAAGCAGCGGTCAACAGACGCATCTTGGCGATACAGGCCAAGAAGAAGCGCAAAGTTCCTAAAAAGAAGGGTGGGGGAGCCCCCAAGGGGGGCGTGGTGACCCGCGAGAGGGCGGCAAAACAGGAACAAAATATGAGTAAAAGTTTTGATGATGTAAGTTTTATTTTCAACAAAACAGTGATTAAATTAAATGAATCTTATTTTGAAATTTAAGGTGAATTATTCTCAACCAAATTTAATTTCTTACCAACTATATAAGGTCTTATTTTTCTTTAGTAAATAATATGTTTATTATGATTATCCTATTAAATAAAGTAGCAAGTTCTTTTTTGTCTGTAGCTTAAGATTTCGTTTACTATTGAACCGATTATTTTAAGGAAGCTTCTTATGATTGGTCCCTGGATGGTTTTAGGCTTTTTATATTATATCTAAGTTTCGTTTTAGGCTGGTTTCTTACTTTTTTTTTTACTTAAGTCAAACTTAAAGAACTAAAACCAGTTTCTACTGTTTATTTTACATTATGATATTCCCCACCACCCTTAAAGTACCCTTAAACACCAGCTCTAAAACAAAAGCTACATTATTCATTCACTCATGATTTATTTTATAATATCATTAGTTGCTTCGATCCTATAATCTAGGGGAGGGCGGTTTAGAAAAATAATCCAAAACACCGTAAGACATTTATAAAACTTCCCTGAAAAGTTGAACCCATTCCCAGCAGTAATTTCTTAGATCGACTTTAGCTTTAGGAAAAATCCCTTACTACTTTATATTATAGGATGTAAAACAAAAACTGAGTTTAAATTTGTCTTCCTGACAGGTGTCACCATAATTATATATTCCTAGGACGACGAGGAAGAGGAAATTCTTGGTAGCGACGACGACGAACAAGAAGCACCACAAGACTATTGCAAGGGAGGTTATCATCCGGTCAAAATTGGAGATCTTTTCAGTTCCAGATATCATGTAATAAGGTGGGTTTGAGCAGATTTTTTTTATTACAAAAATATTGAAACCGATAATAAAAAACCTTATTACTCATTACCTTTAATTTCAAAGTTAACTTTAAGTGAATTTTTACCATATCATTCGTTTAAGAGAAGATATTGTATGCTATCAAAAATTATGTTGGTTGGACGGATAATGGATACCCAGAATAGTTATTTATCATATTTTCGTAATATTGTGAATGCTAGAAAGGATATTAAATTATTTAAACAATTTTGGTCATGTGATCAAAATTTGAATTTTCCTTCTACTATTGCCCCCTCTGGGGGCGAAGTAGGTGGAAATTTAAATTTTTGTCACTTGACCTTAATAATGGTGAAATAATTTTGAATGACCTTTCTTGTATAAGCAATATTAATAAAATATGATACTTGGTTTTGTCTCATTCTCTATCTTTTTCTTAAATTCAAAAAAGTCTATCAAAAAATTTACATCATCTAAGGGTGAACAATAAATATCTCTGTCTATTTTTCTCTATATTTCTTCCTCCTCCCCCCTCCCTCACTTTTCTGTCTATTTCCTTCTCTCTCTCCTCCTCTTTTGTACGATCATTTGTACAATAGAGATAACCTAGAGACAGCACAAGGGAATTTTGTTTACATTATGTATCAGCTATAAATTGTTGAATATCTTAGGTTAAAGCTTTCCTTGGGTAAAATATATGAAGAAAATATTTCTTTCATCATATAATGTGAAGCGTATGACACAACATATAATAAGTTAGTTATAAATAATTTAATTTCTTATAATAAAGTTAGCTTTCTAAAAATTATATCATTGCAAAATTTAGTTGCAAATAATGTTGCCTATAGGGCTGTATTTCATATACAACAAAAAGTGAACAAAGGTTTCTTTTTAAGAAAAAAATGGGGTCAGATTGACCATCTATGTCTAATGTTTATACCCACATCAAATATTAAATTATAACAATGTACAGTAGAGTGGATCAAGTTTGGACATTGAATTTGTAATCAACATCTACAGTTTAAACGTCATATAAGAAACCTAAATATAAAAAATTGATTTTGTCCTTGAGGGGAAATGGGGGGAAGGTGTTTCCATGCATTAAAAATTTTAGAAGTTTATTCTGGAGGTGCAACTTTTTTTCTTTTAAAGTATTGCTTTATGCATCTTTTTGAATTTGTCTTGTTGATTAATATAAGAATATCAAATTGGTTTTAAAAAATATTCATCCAAGCATGAAAAATCTTAAATTAAATGTAAAATCTCTTGGTTTTTAAATTTATTTATGGATTTTTCTTGCTAGGATCAATAGTTTTCAAAACAGATTTTTTATTCTTATTCTACTCTTCAAGACAAAATTGGGAAGGTGCATAAAGCTATACTTTGAAAGAAAAATAATTGCTTCCCCCCCCCCCAAAAAAAAAAAAAAAAATTCTCCCCACAAGTGTCTTTCTAAAAGTTTACATGCATCAGCGAGCCTCCCCATTATCCAAAATATTTTCTTTTCATTTTTTGGTCTCTTATATGATGTTCAGACAGAAAGTGTATGTAGCACATTTAAAATTAGAAAATCATTGAAAATCAAGCCACTCTAATGTACAACATTTATTTCTTCAATTCCACAGTACAAAATTATTCCTGTATTTAAATTTAACATATCATATAGGAAAAAATATTCTTGTATTTAAAATTAAAAATCATGTTGGAATTTTTTTTACAATTTTTAAATTTTTTAATAATGTACAGCAAATTATTTCCTTTTATCTCATGTTTTGAAATTTATAAGATAGTTAGAATAAATTACAGAAATAATGAAAGTTTTAAAGAAGAGAGTGTCAGGGGGGGAGTCGAGGGGGGTTTCCCCCCTCAGGAGAGGGGGGGTTGAGGGGGGTCTCCCCCGTCAGAAAAAGCTTGGGCTTAAATCTTCAACAAATAAAGAAAACAAAATTATTTTAAAAATTTCTTTTTTATGTTAAATATTATTATTTTTGTGACACTTGATTTTGAATGACAAAAAATGTTGAAATAAATATTACCCACTGTATGAAATGTTAAATTAGAAATCAATAATGATGTTGGAAAATTTATTCTCATTTTATACTCTGAAAAAAGGAATTGACAAAAAATAATAATTTTTATTTCAAGACCAGAAATAAATTTGAAATAAATAATTTTCTTTCCCCTATATTTTTTATTCCAAAATGCCAAGAATTAATTTTGAAATAAAATAATTTTCTTTCCAATATTTTTATTCCTTTTTCTTATTGGACGTCATTTTGTGTCCAATGAGAGACTAGTGTTTAAATATTTTAAAGCTTATTACAGCATTTATTTTGAATATGATAATAGCAACATTCTTTCATTAAATGTGATAAAACATTTTAAATTCTAAAGATTTTTTTCTTCAAATGTGTTTTTCATAACTCCTTTTTGTTTTATAGGAAACTTGGCTGGGGTCACTTTTCCACGGTGTGGCTGTGTTGGGACCTAACGGAGAAAAAGTTTGTGGCGCTTAAGGTGGTCAAAAGCGCCTCCCACTACACAGAGACCGCCCTCGACGAGATCAAACTGTTGAAATGTGTCAGAGAATCCGACTCCTCGGACCCGCTCCGAGAGCGAACGGTCATGCTGCTGGACGACTTTAAGATCCACGGGGTGAACGGGACGCACGTGTGTATGGTGTTTGAGGTGCTGGGACACAATTTACTCAAATTTATCATTAGAAATAATTATCAGGTATGTTATCATGGTTATTATTCCTAGACTTAGTTTTATCAATAACCTTTAAAAGGTCATAAGTAGCTAATTACAAACATGAATTTACAGTTCAGATACAAAGATGGTACATCTAAGTTTTTAGGATGGACAGAGTTCTGCACTTATGGTCATTAGGTCAAGAACCTTACGGATATAGGGAAGAAAATTATAAATGATGTTCCTGTAGGCTAATGTCGCAACTTTGATTATTTATCTAGTCAACTTTAGAGAACTTTATAAGAATACGGTTGAACCCATTTAATGATTTCTATAAAGGGGGAGGGGGGGGTTTAATGCAACCATCTCGTAATCAATGTATAAATGGCACTTAGAATTCGAATTTCGATCAGAAATTTTGCATGATTAATCCTTGGTAGGTCTATTTTCCTCAAATCGAACAAAAAGTTGGATAAGTAACGGCTAACGGCTGGCGGCTCAGCCCTTACCCTCCTCAAAACAAAAAGCTTGGAAATCCCTAGTTGAAGGCGTTAAAGTTCAACTCATGAGATATCTTTAATGGAATCACCTCGTTGTTTAGGGTATGCCACTTGAGAATGTAAAGATAATGATGAAGCAAGTGTTGGAAGGTCTCCACTATCTACACACAAAGTGTAAGATTATTCACACTGATATTAAACCAGAAAATGTACTAGGTAAGGATATTTTATGTTATTAATAATTATGGGGTTTCACTCTAAAAATAATTGAATTAGGTTAATATTTTTAGTAGGGATGGCAATCCGTCAAATTTTTGGACCGGATTCAGATTCTTACAAGAATCCGTCCAATAAATGGCGGATTCCCGCGGATTCCGGATTCTTATATTTGGCGGATTCGGATTCCGGATTCAATATTTAAAAGACTTTTTAAATTTTTTAAAAAAAATTAAGTGCTACATATGTCCTAAAAATTAATGTTCTTGGTGTTCTCTATGATTCACTGTCGAGAATCGAACCAGATTTTAAAAGATATTATATATAATGATGATAATCTTTGCCTTCAAAAAGGGAGAATTGAAAGAAAAAACTCAAGGCGTTAATTTTAGCCTACCAATTAAGAATCCGAATCCGCTATTTAAAAACGAATTCTGGATTCGGATTCCAAAATTGACCAAAAATTGGGCGGATCCCGGATTCGGATTGCTAACCCTAATTTTTAGTCTTTTCCTTATTCTTCTGGATATCATTACTCAACTCACCCTGTCTGTAGATATAGCTATCTATTATACAACATAGATTTATCTATTTTATTCCTAAGTTAAACCCAACTTGTAGCTTTTTTCTTAGTTTAATCTTTGAATAAATTACAAAACTATTACAATATGGATTACCCTTATTTAGAAAACAAACAATGTAATCTTTAATTATATTTTAGTATAAAACTGATTAATAGGTATTTAGTTATTAAGTTCTTTCTGTACCTAATTAAAGATGGCTTTATTTTATTATTTACGTCTAGCGGCTGCGCCCTTAATATCTAGGAGCTCTGTTTTAAAAGAGCTAGGGAAAGAAATTTTTTTTTGCCTAAAACCATCCCAAGACTTAAATCTAAAAATATAGACTATGTAAACTTAGCTTCACTGAAAGGGAAAATCAATCGTTTCATTAGTCATAAAAATCTTAAGCTACAGTAAAAAATTCTTACTATTTAATTTATTTAAAGTGTCTAACATGATATTCCTTGTACCTAGTTTAATAGATAGAAAATATGCCTTGATATTATGCCAGGGAAATATTGTCTTCAATTTTTTTAGATTCCTGACATAGAACTCATCTTTTGGTCAGGTCTTTCATCCAGTAGGAGGATATAGGATGGGGTAAAGAAGTGGATGGAGGGCATCGTTATTCGAGTTTCATTTTTTTTATACAACATGAAAATCTAATGTAAGTGTAACACATCCAAGTAATAATATATGCATTACTAGTTTGCGTTGATGACGAGCATATCCGGCGTCTGGCAGCAGAGGCCACTCAATCACATAAACTTGGACTCAAACTACCTGGATCCGCCATGAGCACAGCTCCTAAGGTTGGTGTTCGTTCTTGTTGATACCTTGGTAGTGCAGCTACTCTTATAACTAGGGTATGTGTCTGTCTGTACGTCCTATTAATTCTTAGAGTATTCTACAATTGCCTTCTATAAATACAGAGTCTTACAAAATATTAAGCTTGGAGCTAAGGCACTCTTAATAGTAAATACATGGTCATTATATTAAAAGCTTTGTTGCTTTATTGATTGTAGTCTTAACAGTACATTTACTAAATAGGTTCCAAGATTTATCATACATTTTTAATTATTTAATTACAGTTTCGCTGTTAACTGTGTTACATACTGCTTCGCTATTTAAAGACTAAAAGGTCCTTGTCTTCAAATTTTCAAAATTGAAAAAAAAATTCTAAGAGGATATTACCAAGAATTGACAATAATTTACAATAATTTTTAAGGAATTGCGCAAAATTGACCTGACGGCTAATATGTCAAAATCCAAAAAGAAAAGGTTGAAAAAACGAGAAAAGCGAAATCAACAGTTAATGGAGGTAGGATTTATTTTGTTAATCTTTTTAACACGCAAAAATTGTTTTAAAAGATTTGTATCTCTCGCCGTGTCTGTAACTATGTAACTCTTTTTAAAAAAAGAATAATCGATTTATCTCTTATGTTATTTTTATTTTTAATGTGATTTCCTTCGCCCTTTCCTTTAAAGCAACCTTTTTTTCTAAATGAACAATTTTAGAATTCAGTTAATTAGTGTTTGATCGAATCAATTTCTATTGTGTAAAGAGATAATATTTGATTGACTAATAGTCAATGACTATGGGAACTGGGGAATTGAAACTCAAGCATAACCACGAACTAATCTCCGACCAATTGCGCATAGGGATTTTGGTAATTTTTCACGTTTTACACCTTTTCATTGAATATCCTAAAATAAGGAATTAGTCACTTCTCTCTCTTCCTTCCTCTACTCTCCTCTCTCCTTTCCTCTCCTCTCATTCTCTCTCCCTTCCTCTCCTCTCTATGCACCCACCTTTCAAAGTTTGGCCAACAAATTAAAAGTTTTGCCTTAATGCCAATACCTATCTTAGCTATTTAATGGTGATTAGTTAGAGTGATCAAACCATAGTTTATGCAATGTTCATTAGTCATCTAGTAAAAGTATAAGGATAAAGATCAACTTATATTGTAATGTCATTTTCTTCCTATCCTCTTAGCAGTTACTAGCTACATATATTAAGCTTGTCAATAATAGGTGAGGAAAGAGTTTATAGATTGACACTAAATAAACCGCCGCCATTGTTCTCACCCTTCCTGAAAGAATATCTCTATTGTATTGCATCTTATTGTCCAAAATTCAGATAAAAAGGACAATTAAAGTTTAAAAAGTAAAAAAAAAACATTTTCTTTAGACTTTCTGGTAATGATTATAGAGTTGCCAGGCTTTCTAAATTTTACTAAATTGTTACAGGAATTATCATGCAAAGTTTGAAATCGATAGAATAGTTTTAACATTCCTAAATAAATCTATCAGTTACATATAGACCTACGTACGACCCAAATTTGAAAGAACTTTACCACTCTAAATGTACTTTACTCTATTATCTGGCATACTTGCGATCCTTTAGTGTATTCTAGAATCTTCCAGAGAGCGTCTGGCAATTTAGTCTTCAAACAAACCAAACAAAAAAGTTTCAGTAAACGTTATGCTGTAAATGTTTGTTTAAAAAGCTTATTTGCTTAATGTTTCTTATTTTTTGCCACGTTATTATGTAGCAGATCACACACAGAGACATAGATATTTTACGCCTATACCTACCTAAGTAACCTTTGATTTAGCTAATTTTACTTATTCGCTGTTATGCTAGAAAATTCCGACTAATAAAGGGAAAGTGTGAAAAGGGAGGAAG
This sequence comes from Acartia tonsa, assembly GCF_053477335.1. Lineage (NCBI taxonomy): Eukaryota > Metazoa > Arthropoda > Copepoda > Calanoida > Acartiidae > Acartia > Acartia tonsa. The sequence continues at coordinate 30,712,440 of NC_137262.1, read as the reverse complement.
TGTTTGGTAAAGTGAGAGCATAGTTGACTTACAAAACAACCAATTTTAGATAAATATTAGTATTAGTATATTGTAATAATATGTTTTTAGAGTAATATGCAGGGATTCAGTGATAGGACAATGAACGATAAATAAATCCTTTATCACAGTCCTGTTTTGTTAAATTTTCCCTTTTATAGATGGTAAAAATCCACGTCCCAATCTTCCTTTCAATAGTTACAAGGTACCTCAGAAAGAATCCTTAGGATGGAAATGTAAGAAGTATATTTTATTATCCTGTGCATCGTTGTTTACAAATCTGACAATAATTTAAATTTCCAATATTTTAACATGTCGCAATTTTGAAGAAACGTGTCGATGAGAAGTTTACTGCACCATTGCACCGCGGTGTCAATTAGCACGCTAGCATTTTGTCCCTGCAATTTTATAGGGTGTTTTTATCATGTAGGCAATATCTTTTTGTTAATTAGCAACTATTATGTCCTTGCAGTTTTGCAGAATATTCTAACCTTGTTACGAATAAAGTAGTGTTAATTAGCTTACTATTATTTAGTCCCTGATAATTTATAGGTTTTTTTACCATGTAGTCAAAAGATGTATTCAAAATATGTTTTTATCAACTAACTGCCATTTTGTCCCTGCGATTTTAATGGGTGTTTTTACCTTGTAGTCAACATCTTTTTGAAGAGTTAGAGGTCAGCTTATGAAACAAAATATGCATGTTTTTTCATCAAATATAAGATGCATTTTATGTTTTAAAGGTTGACCTTTAACTCTTAAAATTTTTTTTTTCAATTTTACCTGTACAGAGACCACCTGGAGGCTTGGAGCTCCGGAACCTGGAGGCCTATCAAAAAAATCTTAAAGTTTCGGGTATTTCATCATATAAGAATGAATTTATCTCTAATAACCTATCCTCTCAGTCCAAAGATAAAGCCTATACTCCTGGTTTACGCAAATGTGTCAAAACTCCCCCCCCCCCCTTAGTCAATCTCCTAGGATGTTTCTAACTTGTAGTAAAAAAAAATACGGATCTACTGCAGTTCACGGTAAAATATTGCTGGTAACGAATATTGCCAAAAATCTATGAATTTTAAAGGCTGCTAGCTGCCAAACTGCTGAACGTACAGATCATACCCGCACACCATTATAAGCGGTATAAGAAGGCCTGCAAATAATCTGGAATAGCAAAGATCGAATGATGCACAAGGAAAACTTCACTAAAGAAAAATAGGCCTTTTTCGCGCATTTCTCTGCACTGCGAGATAATTATGCATTATTGATTTATGGCTTTTCCAGATTATTTGTAGGCATTCTTATGCCGCTTAAAACAGTGTGCGGGAATGATCTGTACGTTCAGCCGTTTGGCAGCTAGCAGCCTTTAAAATTCATAGATTTTTGGCAATATTCGTTACCAGCAATACTTTACCGTGAACTGCAGTAGATCCAAAAATAGATAATTAGCTAACTATCACTTGATCCCTGAAATTTTTTAGTTTTTTTTACCTTGAATTGAAGTCAATAAAGCATTTTCAAATGTTTCTTTTCTTAATTTTAACGCTCATTCTATTATATTTTATTGTTACTTTGTATGAACATCTTTTGCAAATTAGGGTAACACTACAGCAAATTCGCTCTCAAGATTATGCAATTTTTATTTGCATTTAAATTGAAGACAGTATTTTTATGAGAACAATGGCAAGTTTAATTTAAATTTGGATCTTTCTTTTTTAGTTTTTTACTGTATGATATGGATGGATAACTATCATAATAATTACATTTTGTCATTTTGTGCTATTACATAAATCTGTCTTAATTAAATATTATTTATTACAAGTAAACAACTACTTTTTTCATTATTTCTTTTATTTTATTTGCTAGAGATTTTGCCCCTATCAACAAGGGACTTGATCTCTAGAGGTGTTGGGAGAGAGGGGGGAGATATCCGACCGATTTCAAACGCCGGATAACCGGATAGTGAAGTAGTAAAAAAAAATTTTCATAAAAACCGGCTGCTATTTAAGCTACCCACTGCCGGCTGCGGCGGCTAACAGCTACCAAGTACAGCAGCCGCCGTCAAAACCATGTTTCGAGATTTCTAATGTAAATTTTTCACATAAATAATCATTTTCTGAAAAAAAGTTTGATCTAGCTTCATTTTTACATGTACAGAGACCACCTTGAGGCCTGGAGCTCCGGAACCTGTAGGCCAATCTAAAAACTCTTAAAACTTGGGGAAATTCATCATATAAAAATAATTTTATCTGTAATTACCTATCCTCTCAGTCCAAAGATAAAGCCTATATACCAGGTTTACGCAAATGTGTCAGAACCCCCCCCCCCCCCCCTTAGTTACTTATAGATTTTATAATCATCTTTTTTTTTATAATTTTAGGATGCCTTGAAGCATGCACAGGCTAAAGCAGAAGAAGAAAAACAAGAGGAAAATTAAAACATCTTGGCGTTAAAATATAGATTTACAAATACAAAAATACAAAATACCACGTAGTTTGATTTTATATATATAGATAAAAAATACATTATTTTACCTTATTTTTTCATCTTAAGATTCCAATATTTTACTAAAATTTTAATTTGTATAATCTTACAAGTTACAAGTCACAGTTTTGTCATATTCAAAAACCTTGGTAAACAATCCCTTACCTCATTAATATTATTGACTATTAAATATTTCTACACTTTTTTTCTGCTTTGTTTTCCACTCGTTAGATCAACTATTTGATATTATTGTAACGTTGGATTCTCTGAATATTTTTGGATAAAAAGAGAAAGTCATTCATTATGTTTCAATATTTTTAGAACTTGGATTGTCAGAAAATACGATTTGTTCTTGATAGGACAGATGAAATATATTGCCCATGATTGTTGTCCCCTCGACCCCATCCTCTTTTAGTTTAGGATAGATAGCTTATTACGTCATATCTTAAATAAATTCATATAATCACTAAAGATGTATAGATTTGTATTTACATTCTACGTCTGGGTGTTAAATAAAGTATGTATAATAATAATAAATAATCTTCATGTTAGGAATATGCCATGTCTTATATCTGTTTAAATTTAAATGGTCTATTGATTCAGGGTGTATCTCATCCCTACGCATGAAAACACTATTCATAACTACAATTGCATAATATCATAATTGGGGATGTATTGTACAATGGGGTATTCTTGTCCAGTTTTTTGTTTAGGAATGAATATTTCTTACCCGAGGGAATAAATGATGGACCGATAGGTCATCATTTATTCACGAGGGTAAGAAATATTCATTCCTAAACAAAAAACTGGACAGGAATATCATTCTCATTTAAACAAAAAACTCATTTTTTTATGCTAAAATGTGGTTTAATTTTGGTTTTTAATTTTCATTTATTTCCCGGCTATGAAAAAAGGAGATTATTTTCTTTCTTTTAGTAATTAATAAAAATTATAAAATCTTCCAAAAAAAATAAAAAATCTTCTAAAATCATACCAGGGATATAAATGAGATACCAGGGAAATAAATGAATATTTACATCCACTATTTAAGGGGTTGTTTATATGGGAATGTACAATCACATCAATTTATCGTCCATAGTCTTTATCCTTACGAATCAATTAATGCATACTATGGTCGTTTATTTAGAATTTATTCTTTTATTCACAGCGAAAAGATGTTTTATTTTTGGCCGTTTTGCAGAACGGATTGGCTAGTCTTCCCACAGATTGTAACGGCCACATGGAGGACGATATGAAGTCGGAAAAATCTGCTAAATCAGAGGTAATGTCAGCAATTTCTATAATTTTTGTATTGAACTCTTCACAAGACCGCCCCCCCCCCCTCACTCCCATTTAATTTTAGATTTTTAACGTGGTATAGATATTGTTAAGAGTTGGAAAATGTTGCATATCAAAGATTTGTATATAGGGGAGGTTTTTTTTGTTCTGGTGGTCCACTTAAGTTTTATGTGATATTATGGTAAAATCACTGCAAAAATACAAATTATTGTTCATACAGAACGGCGTACTATCTAAACCAATCTGGGCCAACAAAAATTAATATTTATCTGTATATGAATGTTTCTAAAGTAAAGAACATTATTTAAACATTAGTTTTACTTACGGTTTACAAAGATGATTATATCACGCGAATAAAAAATAAATAAATTGAGATCCTAATTATCTAATAGATGTATAGAAAAACTAACTCTATTATTTTACACAGGGAAAAATATTTATACTAAAAACATCGACAGTAATGAATTAACACTAGGTATCTGAAAATTAACTCTTGTTAGCAGCTAGAATGACATTTGACTATTTGTCATTGCATTAACGCTTTGGTGCTCCCCCTTTGTTTTTTACATGGGATTTTAATGATGATTTGTTTTACCATGCATGTTTTTTTTAAAAAACTCATGAGATTTAAAGCCTTTCTTATTCCTATCCGCTTCATTAGAGGCCTCTAGTGGTGTAGGTGCTTTTAATTGCTAAAATTGGCCAATAAATATGAAAGATGCAGCAAAACTACAAAGTTTTATTTTTTGCATAATGTATGTTTTGTTTGTTAAATCAGTAACAACACTTTTTGCCGATTGTTTTTCTTTAGAAAAAGTAAAATAGTTTACATTTTTAGAGGGATAAATATTTAATTTGTGTACCTAAAATATTTTTTTTACACAACACAAAAAAATACATTGTATTGTATTGAAAAATTTATATCTGTGATTTTGATTTCACTGAAAAATAAGAGTTTTTTTTTTATAGAATTTTTATTCATATTTATGTCAATACCTAGTTTAAATTGTTACTTGTGCAGCTTCTATATGACTAGGGTTAGTCTATCTCATTGAATAAGATACGTTGGTTTAGTCATACCACACTACCAGTTGCTCGTGTATGTAGACTGTAAAGTAATAAGATTCTAAAGTTTACCTAGGAGGGACATAGCAATATAAATTACATAGGTACCTCAAGTTTTATGATCGCGTTTTCTTTATCCTTACGCAAAAAGTTTGGGTACTTATATTTAATTTTGATTGGTAGGTTCGAAAATGGTTTTGTCGAAACTTTTCAACCAATAATTTTATTAATGGGGTTATTTTGTTTATAATCATTAGGAACTAATTATTGTCCTTTCTCTTATCCCTTAAGATATATAATCTGAGGTGAATTCTCAAAAAGAATTTGCCTCACTAAAATCAGTAAGGCTCGCTAAAAATTTAGAGGGGATAATTTTGCCTCATTAAAAGGGGGGGGGGGGCGAAAGTGACACTTTTTGAAACCAAAACTAAAAGTCAACAAAGGAACTCAACTAAAAAAAGAGTGACAGGTCTGAGATTTTGCATGGCAGTTGCTTTATATGGGTACAATATGGAACTGTGAAGAAACGGCGGCGCAACCGCCGAAAACCGCCGTTTCCCGCCGAATTTTTTTTTGCATTTTCTCGGCGGTTTTCGGCGGTTGCTCCGCCGTTTCTTCACAGTTCCATATTGTACCCCTATAAAGCAACTGCCATGCAAAATGGTTTCAAAAAGTGTCACTTTCCCCCCCCCCCCTTTTAGTGAGGCAAATGTTTTTTTAAGAATTCACCTCAGGTGTTCATCTGTGTGTGTGATTAAGTGTACAAACATGTGTGTTTGTGTGTGTGTGTGTGTGTGTGTATCAAGATTAACATCCTGAAAAATGCCAAGTGTCTACAATTATCCTTTCCTCATTTTCCAGCTACGCTTATACACCTTCATTAATGTATATAAAAACTAGGAATAAAGAAATTTAAAAAAAATTATATTCAGTATAGCTTCGGAACCGATTAATATCCGTTGGATTAGAACCGGCTCTCAGCTATACTGAAAAATCATGTATAGCATTGCATCGCATTGCATCGCATTACACATAATTATTTATTAAGATTAGAATGAAAATCATAAAATTAATTATAGTTTTGTTAGTCCGAGCCTCGGTCTATAGGCCTAGTACCTATACACTATACAATAAAAAATCTGTAAACTGTACACGGTTAGACCCTCAGATGTCAAAACTTTATTTTAGTGTTTGGCCAAAATGACTTAGCAATTGTATCTGTGAGTACGTCTAATAACACCCTTTGCTATTTTTAAAATCCTAGAAAAATTTTTTTGCAAGAAAATTGCATAAATTCGCAACCTTTTTTAGAACCACAACATAACTCGAGTTTTAAAACTTTTTATATAAAATCCTTTTTACAAAAAATATCAATAATTACTTAAAATTAAACCTGAAAGAAAAAAATCTCATTACACGTGTTAATTTGCATGTTTTAGGTCTTTTTTTGAGGAAAGTATAACTTCCACATTTTGACAATAATTATATTTTTTTTACATTTCAAAGTAAAATATAATAAAACTTAAACGATTTTTCTTGAATTATCAGTTGAAAATTTCATCAAACATGCAATTTAAGTGATGAAAATTTAATAAAATCATTTTTTGAATATTTAGAATTGCCAATTTTCTACATTTAAAACAAAATGTTAACAAAATTTAAAAACATTCTAATATATAACTTTAAAAATCAATAACATTTTATAAAATGATGTTTTAAAAAATAAATCATTAAAAGGTATTAAAATGCATTTTAAGTTGCTTAAAATTAAAACGAGAATATCTTTTTACACTTTATTCTTTGTAATAGAGATTAATCGTCATTTGCTGAAAATGAAACATTTAATAAACTAAGGGGGGGGGGGAGAAGTTTGTACACTTATAGGAAATGAAATTCAGTACCAAAGTTTGGGAGGGTCGTATGGGCTTGTTTTTAAAGTTATCAACCTAATTCTTTTTGTAGGCTCTCTTATATGACTTGATATACACGTATTTCTTTGAAAATTGAATTTCGGTACTTTCCTTCTAGGGGCTTGTGGAGCAAAAGACCCCCCAAAACACTAAAAATATGAGTTCTGACCATATTTTTAAAGATATCGACCTGATTTTTTCTTAATAATACTTTTTTAACATACCCGAATCAACGAACCATTACAGATTTCATTTTGGGACTTTCCTTCTAGGGGCTTGTGGAGCAAGAGACCCCCAAAACACAAAAATATGAGTACTGGGCTTATTTTTGAAGATATCGACCTGATTTTTTTTTTATAATACTTTTTTAACTTAACCGAATTAACGAACCATTACAGATTTCATTTTGGGACTTTCCTCTTAGGGGCTTTTGGAGCAAGAGACCCCCAAAACACAAAAATATGAGTTGTGGGCTTCTTTTTTAAGATATCAACCTGATTTTTTATATAAAAATACTATTATAACATAACCGAATCTACAAACCATTACAGATTTCATTTTGGGACTTTCCTTCAACGGGCTTGTGGAGCAAAAGGCCCCAAAAACACTAAAAATTTGAGTTTTGAGCTTATTTTTTAAGATATCAACCTGATTTTAAAAAAAAATACTGTTTTAACATAACCAAATTAAGAAAACATTACAGATTTCATTTTGGGACTTTCCTTCTAGGGGCTAGTGGAGCAAAGATTCCAAAACCACTAAAAATATGAGTTCTGAGCTTATTTTTAAAGATATCAACCTGATCTTTTTAAAATAATACTTTTTTAACATAACCGAACTAAGAAACCATTAAGGATTTCATTTTGGGACTTTCCTTCTAGGGGCTTGTGGAGCAAAAGACCCCCAAAACACTAAAAATATGAGTTCTGAGCTTATTTTTAAAGATAACCTGAGAACTCAATTTATTTTGTTTTGGATGTGTTTTACCCTACTTTCCCCTAAAAGGAAAGTGCCAAAATAAAATTATTAGTGGCTACCTAGTTCAAACATGTGAAAAAAGTTTTCATGAAAAAAATCATCTCAATATCTCTAAAAATATTTTTTTGGGGTCTTTTGCCCCACTAGCTTCTAGAAGGAAAGTCCCAAAATGAAATCTGTAATGGTTTCTTAGTTTGGTTATGTTAAAAAAAGTGTTCCAAAAAAAATCAGGTTGATATATTTAAAAATAAGGTCAGAACTCATATTTTTAGTGTTTTTGGGGTCTTTTGCTCCACAAGCTCCTAGAAGGAAAGTCCCAAAATGAAATCTATAATGGTTCGTAGATTCGGTTATGTTAAAAAAAATAGTATTTTTATATAAAAAATCAGGTTGATATCTTTAAAAATAAGCTCAGAACTCATATTTTTAGTGTTTTTGGGGTCTTTTGCTCCACAAGCCTCTAGAAGGAAAGTCCCAAAATGAAATCTGTAATGGTTCGTAGATTCAGTTATGTTAAAATAGTATTTTTTTATTATATAAAAATATAAGGTTGATATCTTAAAAGAGAAGCCCACAACTCATATTTTTATGATTTTTGGGGGTCTCTTGCTCCACAAGCCCCTAGAAGGAAAGTTTCAAAATGAAATCTGTAATGGTTCGTAGATTCGGTTATGTTTAAATATTATTTTTATATAAAAAAAGCAGGTTGATAACTTCAAAAATAAGCCCAGTACTCATATTTTTGTGTTTTGGGGGTCTCTTGCTCCAAAAGCCCCTAAGAGGAAAGTCCCAAAATGAAATCTGTAATGGTTCGTTAATTCGGTTAAGTTAAAAAAGTACTATAAAAAAAATCAGGTCGATATCTTCAAAAATAAGCCCAGTACTCATATTTTTGTATTTTGGGGGTCTCTTGCTCCACAAGCCCCTAGAAGGAAAGTCCCAAAATGAAATCTGTAATGTTTTCTTAATTTGGTTATGTTAAAACAGTATTTTTTTTTTTAAATCAGGTTGATATCTTAAAAGATAAGCTCAGAACTCATATTTTTAGTGTTTTTGGGGCCTTTTGCTCCACAAGCCCGTTGAAGGAAAGTCCCAAAATGAAATCTGTAATGGTTCGTAGATTCGGTTATGTTAAAATAGTATTTTTATATAAAAAATCAGGTTGATATCTTAAAAAAGAAGCCCACAACTCATATTTTTATGATTTTTGGGGGTCTCTTGCTCCACAAGCCCCTAGAAGGAAAGTCCCAAAATGAAATCTGTAATGGTTTGTAGATTCGGTTATGTTTAAATATTATTTTTATATAAAAAAAGCAGGTTGATAACTTCAAAAATAAGCCCAGTACTCATATTTTTGTGTTTTGGGGGTCTCTTGCTCCAAAAGCCCCTAAGAGGAAAGTCTCAAAATGAAATCTGTAATGGTTCGTTAATTCGGTTAAGTTAAAAAAGTATTATAAAAAAAAATCAGGTCGATATCTTCAAAAATAAGCCCAGTACTCATATTTTTGTGTTTTGGGGGTCTCTTGCTCCACAAGCCCCTAGAAGGAAAGTCCCAAAATAAAATCTGTAATGGTTCGTTGATTCGGGTATGTTAAAAAAGTATTATTAAGAAAAAATCAGGTCGATATCTTTAAAAATAAGGTCAGAACTCATATTTTTATTGTTTTGGGGGGTCTTTTGCTCCACAAGCCCCTAGAAGGAAAGTACCGAAATTCAATTTTCAAAGAAATACGTGTATATCAAGTCATATAAGAGAGCCTACAAAAAGAATTAGGTTGATAACTTTAAAAACAAGCCCATACGACCCTCCCAAACATTGGTACTGAATTTCATTTCCTATAAGTGTACAAACTCCCCCCCCCCCCTTGAATCTTTTTGTAACCATATTTAAAATTTTTAATTTTTACACTAAGGTGTTTTTTAATAAAAATCTTTGTTAATTTCTGTTTTACGACAAAAAAAGAAAGGGACTTTCTTACTATTTCTAGGTTATCTTATGCAATTTAAACTATATAATATGAAATAAATTTTAATTGTCTTTCTTTTGAGCCACAAAACACTGTAAAATGTAACATATATGCAAAAATAACAATTTTTTTAATGAATATTATAATATCCTTATATGACATTGCGTCAGAGCTTATTCTTTAGATCATATGTTCATGAAAAGTAGCCATAACTTGGAGGGTTGCGCTATTTATTAGAATACAAAAGAGCAGAAAGCAATTTTTTAGTAGATAAAAAGGTCACCACCACTTTAAACAGATAGGTGTCTGGGTTACATACACCTATGCTTATACATTTATTGCAACAATTATTATACCATAATGCACTTTTTGCAGTCTTAGCAGAGACAAGCTAGTTTTAGGCATACGGTAGCCACAGCCACACTGCCCTTTTTGCACATATTTCTATAATCTGCTGCTAAATTATCCATTTTCAAATCATTAATAATTCCAGGCGTAGGAGTGTCACATAAACTGAAATTATAGAAATAGAAAAAAAAATTTTAATTATAAACAAAAAAATATTTTTTTTTAATGTTCCTAAATTCCTGATAGCAAATTTGCGTTATTGGTATACGAGGTAAAAAAAGAACATTTTAAAAAAAATATTTAAATAAAACCCAACGTGTATTGGCAGTACAAACATCTTAATGCTAGCAGACATATGTTTATCAACATTTGCAGAAAACTATTTCCACAAGAAAAATTATTCAGGTTTCTACTTCACAATTTTAAATATTTCTTTCTGATAAAATGTTTGACATATATCGTATAATCATTTACCAAAAAAATATTTTGATAATTTAGATTTCAGAGAAGATTAATCCTTTCAAAAAACTAAGACGACATTTTACATCTTCTGTCATGACATTTTAGAAAAAATATAAAAAAACCAAAATTTAGTATGAAAACTATTTTCATCGATTTTTCTGAAGGTATTATTGTATTCTGTGGCTTTGTTATTATCATTTACTTATATCGAAAGTGCCAAACATTGTACCCTAACTTATTCATTTAATAAAAAACCAACCGTGTGTAGACATTGGATTTAGATATCTTTTAGTATTGAGAATTAGTTTTTTTAATAGTGTTTTAAGGTTTTAGCATATTCATATTTTAAGAATCTATCCATCTGTTTACTTATCCCTAATCTTTCTTTTCGCTTCCTCCTAACCTCAAAGATTGATTTGAATTTGATTAAGTCATACACAAAAATGTTTCCAGAATTTGTTATTGACAGATTTTTACCCAAAAATTTGGAGGATTTTTATTTTGAAATATGTTGTGTGTACATTTTAAACTTTCAAGAAAGGATAAATCTTTTTATACCTACATATTTTCAAGGCTGTTTATTATATTACAGAATATTTTCCAAATGGTATGATGTGACTTAAGCTTTTTAGGGCGTAGTCGTAGAAAGAATTTAGTGTATATACCTATCTTTTCTAATTTTATGTTTTGGTTGAGGGAGAGGAAGATTTGCCTTATTTTTTTTCTAAAATAACTTAAATCTTGACAATTTTTCATTAATGTTAAAAACCTAGAGGACATATTTAACATAAATGTATCTAGGATTTAATAAGTCTCTATTTTTTTCGAGTTTCGATAATATACGGTTGTTCAATTCTTGTTAGAGCAAAATTTCAAAGTATTTTTCTGCTATAAAATGATTTTAAGCGTAGAAACTGAAATAGTTTCTTTTTCCTTACAAACATTTAAACTGGTATATTTTTTCGCTTTCATTTTGTGATATTGTAATCTAAATGCGTGCACAGGATTTTGTACCACCTGTTGGCTGTTTATCACACAAGTCCCCAACGTTTTACAATAATGTTTTCTTATTAGTCGGCTTAACAACTTTGGGGGCTTTAATGAATTTTGATTGGTTGGTTAATTAAGTTGAGTGTTTAAACGTTCCAACCACTAATTTCAATCTATATAAGGGGGTAATTTTGTGTATCATTATTGGGGATGATTGTACATCAATTTATCGGCCCTTGTCTTTCCCCTGAGATTTTGTACCCCTCCTAAAATTGACTTGAGAAGGTTCATACTGAATTTTTATGGGGAGTGTTTAATGTATATGTTGTGAACAGCACACCCACCAATTTGTAGCACGCCCATGAAATAATCTTTACCTACACTAAGCTAAGTTTTGTCACAAAGAGAAAGAGAGAACGCAAATTTCTTTGGGAAAGGCATTAAACTAGAGGTGCACCTACAAACCAGTAAAAATGGCTTCACAAAACGCATAAAAACTTTTCTGTTCGTACAAAACGTACGATTTTATTGTCCAATAGCAGTTAGTAATTAAAATTAATAAGAAATAACATGAAAGTTATGAGTAATAAAACTCTCCCCAATTCTTTTTGCGTAAAAATTATTTGCTATTCTGTTTTAAAATATTTTGGTTGTTATGCAAGATCAGCGAAACAGATTCGAGGCTAAGGAAGCGTCAATATCTGGGACAGGGATATTTTTATATTATATGTAAAATATGAATACACTTAGTTTATATGATTCTTTATTTGCCTTATTGCATAACTCTGATCATGACAAAACCAGGGATCTAATGGGATAAGACAACGACTGATAAATTGATGGTCATCAACGAGCAAACGAATAAAAAACTTTATTATAAATAGTCCATTGTCCCCTTCCTCCCTGTAACAAAACACAATTTATAAGAAAAGAAATGATTGAACACTGATTGTAACATTATATTTCTTTATCTGATTAGTTCAACTTATTGATACTTGACCTAATTTATAGATCATTTCAATAGATAATTTTATTAAAAGCATATAGTTTCTTTTTACAATTAAATTCAGTAATTTTGAAGCGCAGCAATATCTACAGAACAGTAAACTGTAAAAAAAATAATATGGAATATGATTTTTTTGTCCTTTTGCAAAATTCTCGATCAAAAACGGACAGACAAACGGACGGTGTTACAAACCCGAGTTATGTAGTAGCTGTGCTGCTAGATATGTATTTTATTATAAAAATTGAAACAATCTTAGCGATAAGGGAAAAAACAAATGAAAAACAAAACTGAATTGCATAAAGAATGCATTTCTATTGAAAAAATGACAGATTATGTCAACATTACCTATACTTAACTTGAACAATATATTAGTTATTTATTAAATCGTGTTATAGACAGCTTTCCGCGGATATTAAAATGAAAAATTATAAAATTAAATTAAGTTTTTTTTAGACCCGAGATGCTGAAGGCCCGGTCTAATAAAATTGGTATTAATATTATGATTTTTGTTTTATAATGCGTGGAAAATTGTCTGTAATACGACGCTAAACTTGATTTTTTAGAGTTGCTGAGAACTGGTTATAATCCATTGGATATTAATCGGTTTCAAAGCCATACTGGAAATGGATTATTTTATTTTACAAGACAGCAGAATTTGTCCAATTACTTAAACATTTGTGCTTAGTTTACGCATTTAGAAATATTTTTAAGTGATTTTTAAAGATGGGAATAAATTCGTCCATAGCCCAAAAAGATTAGATAAATTTTGAGTGGCATATCTACTTACTATCGTCTATACATTGGGCATTCAATTTAAAAAAAAAAGATTATTCCCTCCCCCCCCCCCCCTTAATAAAAAAAGCTTGGACGTCCTTGCTTATACGATATAAAGATTACCCGCTCCCCCCCCCCCCAAAAAAAAAAAATTAATTTGGTATTTCCGTTGGTACCCCAAAAATTTGAATTTTTTTTTATTTTACCCTCCCCCCCCCGCCTCCCCAAACAAAAATCTTGGACGTCCTTGGGGGGGGGGGGGGGGTTAGTATATATTGTCCAAATAAGATAATGTATTTAGGAAAGAGTCATATTTAGGATTTTTTTTTGCTGTTATTTTTTGTAAAATTCAGCTTGTAAAATTAATTTTATATGCATATTAAAATATCAAAGTTGGCTCGGGCATATTGGAATTGTAAAGTAGCTGCGCTACTTTTAAATACCCACGAATACCTAGATGCAAATATTTTTCTCCAACTAACATGAACTAACTAACATGCATCATTAGGCGCATTTTTATATATTACACAACATGTCGTAAAGTAGTATTTGACAGTCTGTTTATACGAGCAAATAGAATAGATTAATAGGTACTATAATATTGGATGCAATATATTATTACTTGGATCTTACACCATATTTTCATGTTCTCTGATAAAGTGAAACTTGCAGTGGACTAAAATTATTATTCCCCCTTTACCCATTTCCCTCCCCTCCGACTAGATAAACGAACTGACCAATAAACGAATCCCATGTTAGCAAGCAAAGTTTCGTAACGTAATTCGGATTATCAAATTATGCACTTATAACGAGATAGTTGAATTAACATCCCCCCCCCCCCCCCCCAAAAAAAAAAAAATGACCCTTTAAATACATAATAAAAGAATTCTTGAATATTGTGCATCTAAAAATGTTTTATCTATTGTTTGTTTATAAGATGTATATATGCTCAGAAGCAAAGCACACCCACCTACCCACTTACACACACACACACACAACCGCACAAATCTTAATGTTTAGTTTCTAGGCAAACAAATTGTTGCTTGTGTTTTGTCTATGTCATTAATAACTTAATGGATTTGTCTTTTTAAAATTTTTTTATTCTTTTTAATAAGATAATACATAGATCTTGCATATCTTTTTTTTTGGTAGAAGAAAAACCTTTTTTTTCAGACTGTAAATGACTACCTATAGAGATGCAAATCTTCTAAAATCTATATACTACGTTACAGTAGTGTAATATTATTCAAGGCTTCTAATCTATTGACAAATTCTATAATGCCTGAATTTTCTATCTAAGCTATCCGTTTTGGCGTAAAAAAAGAGAATTCTTGTCGAAAAGCTTCGCTTAGAAGAAAAATAATTTTTTTTGCCAAAATGAAGAATTATCCATGACTATTAAATCCTGTAACTAATGTTACACCCTTTACAGCCCAGCAGGAATTTTGCTGTGGAAATAGACGTATATCATACATAGAAAAAAAACATTCTAGCTTATACTTTTCATTCATTTTTGTTCATGTTATTGTTGAAATTTTTTTTACTTTATTTAAACCTAAATAATAAAACACTTAAAATAAAAATAAAAAATAGAATAAAATTAAAGAGCAATTTTTAAAAAATCTTAATCAATTTTTTTTCACAGTATAAATATTTGTAAGGACATTTTCAAATATTAGTTTAACAGTAGGAAAAGTTGGCAGTTAAATAGATTTTCCTTACATTTTTTTTTTTTGGTTTAAAACTTTCAAATACTATCATTAATACCATTGTTGTCCCTAACCTCAAGGGTATTTCATAAGAACATTTTATGGGCAAAAAGCTGTTTTACGTGTTCTTTTTTTTTAGTAGTCAGGTTTTTATGAACATAAATGGCATACCTAGGTAATTAAAAAAGTTTTAAAAATTTGTTTTGTAGGCCATGAGTGTTACAAGTCCAGACGTTGAAGAAGCACCAATAATTGAACAAAATCAGGTTTATATTTTTATATCTTAAACATTATTAGGTATCTAGGAAAATATGCCATAGTCCAACGTAATTAGGTATTATGAATTTATGATACCATTAATTTTCTTTCTCTTGCTATCCTATGATATAAAGTAGTAAGGTTTTTTTTGTCTGCAGCTAAAGATTTAGGAAATGCTGATTGAAATTTGTTGTACTTTCCAGGGAATGTCTATGTTTACAAAATACCCTGAATATAAGCTTTATGTACTTACTATTATTTTATTAGGTAACTAAATATTTTATTTTTATAGATATTTTTCTACTACCAAATAAGATATTTGATAAATGTACCTTTATAATCTGACAATATCTCCCACATATTATCAAATTATGTCATTCATTTTGCACTTTTTATAATACAAAATTAGCAATTTTCCTCAAAGCTTATATAGTGAAAAAGTGCCCCCCCCCCTTCCTTTCCCGCCAAACGTATAAGATTTTTAACTTTTTTTCATTTGTTTATAACACTAGGTTAGGTTATATCCGCAAGTATAGGCCCTACAGAGTTAGGGCTGTCTAAGAAAGGAGAGAAGGACAATTAATTTGGATTTGCGTTTTGTGTTCTATTAACTGTTGACGGGGTTATGCCAATGAATTTAAAAATTTTCCATTAAAGATTTTGTACACATTAACAACACTAATTAGGATATTTAACAAAAGAAAATTTTTAATTAAAAAAATCAAGTAGAAAAAAATGGAAAATTTTTAGATACCCGACTTGTTAAGAATTTATATAGACTTTAAGGGTCGAGTCAATTCATAAAGCTGTTTTACTGTAACAAATCTATGCCTACAAACTTCGAAATCTATACAGAATACCTCCCGCTTTACTCTCTGTTTATTTCTTCGTTTTGACGCTTTCGTCATTTCTAATTCACTTTTGATACTTGTTGTTTGTGTATAAATGTTATTAGGAAAACAAAATTGTAGTCTCAACAAATTTTCAATAAAATGAAATGATTAAGTATCGTCGGGCAAAAGGGAATTTACTCTAGCTTATTTGATTTGTGGACAAGGATGTCAACATACATAGCACAGGCATCTAGAGTTAGATAGTTTTAGTTGGGGGAATGCCTACACCCAAAACAGGGGCAACTCATTACAATTGCACAGTTGGGACTTTCAGACAAAGGTCGTGCAATCAAAGGGTTGTTTGTCTTTTTGACCAAAATACCCAACTATATTGTACAGTATTATGGTAATACACGGCTTCTTTAAACGATGTGAATACTATTTTTACTACAAAAGAAATTTTTCTGATTGTCGTTCTGTTCTATTAAACCTACAAAATTACATATGTAAATATTGAGCAGCTCAGATCTAAGGAACCTAAAAATAGATATTTATGAATGTAATATATGTAATATTGCATGTGATAGACTATCAAGAAAAAGAACTAGAATGCAATACATTGTATCATTCAATACAGGAATCTAAAGGGATAAGACAATGGTCGATAAATTGATGTATATCATCAATAGTGATACACTAAATTATCCCTTCTGTAGATTACCATTATATGTTGAAACGTTTGGACACTCAACTAACTAAACCAACCAATCAAAATTTAATAAGTCCCCCAACGTTGTTAGGCCAAGGAATAAGAAGACATTATTACAATACTTGAGTACTAGTGTAATAAACAGCCCAATGTCCCCTCCCTGCCTTCATTTATTATACTTTTTGGAACGATTTTATTTGCGCAGCTACTCCATAGCTAGTATTTCCGTACTTCCACTAGTGACTATGTCAAATGTAGTCAGTTTTTCTATGTGTTACAAACACGATGCGAATTGCTGTACAATACTACCTAAATATTTTACAGCTTACTTCTATTTTCAATCCAAAACATATTTATTTATCTTGTTTTTTCTCCGTTGTTTAAGAATAAAATGGTTCTTGTTAACACTTTAAAAACGTTTTTTTTTTAGAATTGAATTAGATACTTTTATACTCTTAACATGCAAAAATTGTTGCAAAAAATCTAGGAAACATTGAATACGCAAAAATAGACTTTTGTCAATATTGAAGAAAGCATAAAAGTTGCATACTGTACTTTTTAAGAAAAGAAATAAAATAATTTTTCTATTGGGTAGCTTTTTTTACCTTAATCTTGAAAAAATATTTGATCCTAACTTTCTCTATTATTTTTGTGCTGTATACTGCTGAGAACAGATAATAAACTTCTCTTTCAAGAGAATATCTACAGGGTGTCTCAAATAGTTTACAATTATTCTTTCGGAAAAGAAAAAAATGATAAATTAGGAATTTGAGTTAAGTAGCATTCTTCTTTTTGAGAATACCAGATTATTTTCTATTTGAATCTAACTCAATAATTTTAGTATCTTAGTTGAAGGAAAACATTACATTGTATCTCCTCTATCTAAACCTTGCTTTTTTCGTTTAAGATTGTTTTGATTGTTTGTTTGAATAAAACTTTTAAACTACTGCACTGAATAAGTTCTCCATGTATTCTTTACTTAGCTCCAAATTGTTTTCAGCTGTTGTTCTAACCCCATTTTATCCCTTCAAAAACAGAGCCTCTAGTTGCTTGGGGCGTAGCCTCTATTATAGTTAAAAACAAAACAAAAAAAGGATTTTTTATCTTTATACTTTCTGAAACATCCTGTATGAAATATATATTTCTGTAGTGGGGGGTAATCCAAGATCTACTAATGAGGAAGGGAAGGTAGGAAATGTGGTGTAGAGAAAGAAAGTTTATTTTTACAAAGTCAATATTTTAACAAATTGAAAGGAAGAACAATAATGAAAGTCTATGCCCACTTTATTTTTTACCCGTAAACAAAACAAGAACAGTTTAGTTCTTAAGTATAGCAGCTATTAATAGACAAAGCCAAAACATTAATTAAGAAGAACTTAAAGTATATAAATTATTAGTAAGAATAGAATAAAATACATATTTAATTTGATTACAGATATTTTATAAAACGTTTCTAACATTCATATTCTAATTAAAGAGAAGCGTTACTATTGCCTACTAAGAGATTGTAGCTGCTTATTTTACATTAGGAAATTGTAAAAATATTTACGAAATTAAAAGTAACATTTCTTATTTACCCATTAAGGGATTTACGTAATTTACAGCTAAAAACAAATAGAAATGGCATTTTACTAATAAGGTCAAAGTAATTTAATAAAAGCCTCTGTAAAACTGGGCAAATGTTTTATTACATTAAATTAAAGACATACACTAGTTATTTTGTTAAAATTGCGCTACTGAATATAATGAATCATATAAAAGTACAACAAATTGCATAAATTCAATGAAACTATAATTTTTGAAAAGTCAGTTGTTTTCCAACCTGATTATAATCTGCAAAAAGTAATGATAGTAATTAAAGTTTGTAAAGCGCTGATTTCTCAATATTTTTTTAGTCTGTCTGTCTGCTTAGCATTCATTCCGATTTTCTACCTTGCATAAGCCAGGCTAGGTGCTTTCATTAATCCATGTGAGAGGCTCTAACCCGGCGGGGCCTTAGACTACGATCCCTCAAGATTCATTCTATCTAACCTAAATTACTATAAGCATCAAATATAAATATTATCTTCAAAAGTTTGTTTTGTCTAGAATAGCACCAGAACACACGTTTCTTTGAAATATAAAAGTTTCATATTAACTATTTTAGAGATATTAATAGACACATATCCAGGTCCTTAGTAAGTTGCAAAATTTTTCTATCCCCCGAATAATAATATTTCTCTTTAGACAACCGAATCTGAGAAAACCGAAGAGAATAAAGGGGACGAATCATCAACAAATTCTACTCTTAATGACACAGAAACTAAGGTTAGGGAGACATCACATGTTTATGATTTTAAAAAGATACACAAATAAAATGATAGGGGGAAAAGGGTTTTATTCTAGCTAGGTAATATGTTTCTTATTTGTTTAGAAAGAAAACAAGAAATCTGAAGAAAGGGACCAAAACAATTCTCTGGAGGCCAAGGTAAAAACAATTTTAAAAATTCAAATATGTGACGTTAAAGTTCTTTGAAAGTTTTTTTCTTTTCATAAGTCCTATGCAAATCAAATTTTAAAAAAAGGATAGATGGATAAAAACTTGCTAAAGTAAAACCTTGGTAGTTGAATGGATGGATAATTGCCCCATATACTATCGCCATGATTCTCTAGTGTGTATTGGAACTAACAAAAAGAAATTAAACAATGGAAATTTTCCTCATATTGGATGTCTTCTCATCCCCCTGTCACTATTTTCCCGTGCATTATGTAGTTCACAATATATCCTGTAATTTCCAAAGTCTTCGTCTGATAGATGACGATTGATTCCTGTAATATTTAGACACACCTAAAGTTTTACTAAAATAATTTTTCTTGTAGGATGATGAGAAAGCAAAGGAATCCGAAGATGTTGTTGCTGAAGTTGAAACTAATTGTGCCGGTGATAAAAAGAATGGTGAAGTGACAGTTGCTGACTCTGCTGTCACAAATGATACAGGAAAATATGCAGTATTTTTAAAATACAGCTCATAGATTTAAAAGAAGATTACCAAAAAAAATCGCACTTACATTTGGAAAACCTTTGGAAACCTAAATGAAAACTTATTTGTTAAATTAAAAGATTTTATTTTTTTTTTTAATCTGAAAGTTTTTACAATAAACCCCAGGGGTGTATATTCTGCACAAGATAAATTTTTATTTTTTTTCCTCTCCTAGTTTTTTCCAGCAGGGAAGGGGATAAAATGAAAAAATATTCTCAAAACTCTTTATTTTATTCATATTATTCCCCCTCCCACATATTCTTTTAGTTTTTTTCGCCAAAGACGGGAGAAAAAATGCTTTCAGTTCTCTTAATTTTTACATTCACCCCCCCCCCCCCCACCCCAACCACATATTTTTTATCCCCCCCCCCCCCTCAGCCGGGTCAAATTTGCAGAATATTCACCCCTGATAAACCCTAAATTTCCCATTTTACATTGAATTGATTTAGAAAGTAAAATATATGCTTTCAAGATTAAAAATTTAGCCAAGTTTTCAAGTATGTTTTAAAAGTTTTAAGTCAATAAATACTGCATATTTCCAGGAGATGGTGTTGCCGCTAGCGGCCCAAGTGTACAAGAGGGCGGAGACACACCCGCCGCAGAGTGCCAGGAAATTATACTTGATAAAAATTGTGCTAATTTGTAGGGAAGGAGAAGGCAATCCGATTTTAAAATCTCGTTTTCTTATTTGTTGGGTGAAAATCTGCACTAGCTGTAAGTGTACAAACTGGCATACATTTTAATATTGACAAATCTTGTAATTTAAGTAAACATTTTCAAGTGCCTTAGGTTTAGTTTCAAAAGTAGTTTCATCTGGTGGAAGTTACTTGTTTTAATTTCAACCATTATACTATTTAATTTTTTTGTATTCCAATTCCTTATAATAAAGTAGAAGGACCTCTGTATGTGTGTAGCGAAGGATCTCTATAATTGCTGTACCGATAAGGTTCTCCTTTACAGTAATGCTTCTCATAGGTCCTGGGAAGGTTTATAGATGTTTTTGGAGAGGGTACCACCAGACCACCCTTCCAAAAGAAATTGCCAAATATAAAAACAAATAACTAGAGCCGCCTAGCAGACGTTTTGACACTTTTTGGTAAACAACTGATTTTAACACAGATTGAAAAGAAAACATTTTACGTGTCCATTGAGGCCTCTAGGGGCGTATCCGCTAGTGTAAAATTAAGTACAACAAGTATGGGTCTGAACCGCAGGAGGATAACGCTGCCGACCAGAGTATGAAATCTATCAGTGTGAGCAGTGAGATCAATGATGCCGTCAATTTCAATGCACACAATGACTCCAAAGGTAAACAGTTTTAAAGTTTGCCTAGGGCGTAGGTGTATTCTAATCTATTTTCAATGGACTTTCCTGGTCAAAAATTTAATTTTTTGCCTTTGACGGTAAACATTACATATTAAAATCTAAGTTTTATTTGTATTTATCTGATAAAAGTCAGAAGGATTACCGGATAGATAAGCAGACAATGACATGCATATAGTTTTACAGACAAACAAATAGATTAACATAAATACAGATAACTTAACAGACAGACAGATAGATTAACAGACATATTAACAGAGACAGATAGATTAATAGAGGACAGATCAACAGACTGTCAGATAGATTGACAGACAATCAGACAGATTAAAAGACAGACAGATAGAATAGCAGAGAGACAGATTGATTAACAGACAGTCAGATAGATAAACAGACAGTCAGATAGATAAACAGACAGTCAGTTAGATAAACAGACAGTCAGATAGATTAACAGACAGTCAGATAGATAGACAGTCAGATAGATTAACAGACAGTCAGATAGATTAACAGACAGTCAGATAGATTAACAGACAGTCAGATAGATTAACAGACAGTCAGA
This sequence comes from Acartia tonsa, assembly GCF_053477335.1. Lineage (NCBI taxonomy): Eukaryota > Metazoa > Arthropoda > Copepoda > Calanoida > Acartiidae > Acartia > Acartia tonsa. The sequence continues at coordinate 30,690,734 of NC_137262.1, read as the reverse complement.
TAGATAACAGACAGTTGGATAGATTAATACAGGACAGATTAACATACTGTTAGATAGATTGACAGACAATCAGACAGATTAACAGACAGTCAGATAGATTAACAGACAGTCAGATAGATTAACAGACAGTCAGATAGATTGACAGACAGTAATAATTAGGGATGGGAATCCGTCGAATTTTTGGGCCGGATTCGGATTCCGGATTCTGAAGGAATCCGTCAAAAAAAGTGACGGATTCTTGCGGATTCCGGATTCTTATTTTTTGCGGATTCCGGATTCGGATTCCGGATTCTAGCAGTATTTTAAAAGGCCGTCCGTCACAGAGGGATAGCTTTTTTCGTTAATTTATCACTATGTTACTTGGTTGAAGCCTTGATTTGTTTAAAGTGTTGACTTCCAGCATAACTAAAACATTTACATCACATTAGTAATTATTAAAATTTGTTATGTAGAAATTTTTTTTTTATCTTTGCCTTCAAACAGAGGGAGTTGTAAGAAAAAAGACGGTAATTTTAGCCTACCAATTTAGAATCCGGAATCCGCTATAAAAAACGGATTCCGGATCCGGATTCGGATTCCAAAATTGGCCGAAAATTGGGCGGATTCCGGATTCGGATTCCGGATTCGGATTCCCATCACTAGTAATAATAATAACAATCAGTTTATAATGACTCATGAGTTTGATAGAGATTTTATTATTTATAAATGATAATGGATATCATATACCTGATTAGTGATTATTTGATGACTCATAAAAGTAAATAAAACCATCCTGAACTACTGAGTCATAAAGTAAATTAGTTTGCTTATAGTTATAGTATATATTAAGTAAATGATAAATATTCGAAAGTAATACACCCATCAATTTAAGTTTATAGGGATAGGATAATAGAGTTAAATTGATATTAACCCCAAATATTTCTGTTGATTCCCCTTAAAGGATAATTGGGCAGGTTACAGTTTGGACGATTATTTTAAACATTCTGATTTTTGTATAGCTTTTAGAACATATATAGAACATTATATTACTGTTCTATTTATTGAATGTTGATTCCTAGTATAATTAGGCACAATGTTAAAAGCTTCGAATATCAACATACGTTATGAAATTTAAGTACCTACATTTCAAGTATTCCTTTTTTTTATGCAAATTATACGGAGAAGTAAGTCCTGTTTTAATCATTGTTTTATTTTCCTATACTTATATGAATTTCGTCATCCCTGTTTTTGCTTAGGACTGAAGCCTGACCCGTGTCGCGAGGTGTGTCCTGACCTTCAGGTGAAGATAGCTGACCTGGGTAACGCCTGCTGGGTGGACCATCATTTCACAGAGGAAATTCAGACCAGACAATACAGAGCTCTTGAGGTATGTACGCTGCCTTCGCTTTTCTTGTAGTGTAGCTTCTCTGCTACTTTTTATTTTGACTGTCCGTCTTAACACTATTGTTCACCAAAAGCTGGCATAAGTTGCATAAATTGATTTAGAATACATGGACATTGTGACTGGAGAATTTTTTTCGTCTTAATTTAGGTTTTTAATATAATCCTCAGATATAGGTTAGTTCCTCATTGGTCAGGGAAGGGGATGGGGGGCACGTTATATTAGTTAGCTGGGAGAAACAGTTTTGTTAGAAAATCATACAATATCCACGTAGGTATTCTATATCCATTGTTATATTTATTAAAAATGCAAGCTAAATTAAGAAAGCTACCGTGGCCAGCAAAATCAAAATATCTATTCCTCGCTTAGGTTATTTCGCAGACAGTTATACACAGTACTAAAATAGTATTGACTTTTCTACAATACATTTTGTACAAATATTTGCTTTGTTGGTTTTGATCCTTGATAAATAAGGGAGGGGGGGGGGGGAGTTTTGACACATTTGCGTAAATAATTTTTTTTTTATGATTTAGAGGTCAGCTTATGAAACAAAATATGCATGTTTTTTTCTTCAAATATGTGAATAACATTAAAAAAGATGCATATTTTGTTATTTAAGTTGACCTGTAACTTTTTTAAAAAAAATTATTTTTACCTGTACAGAGACCACCTGGAGGCCTGCAGCTCCGGAACCTGGAGTCCTGGCAAAAAAATCTTAAAACTTCGTGAAATTCATCATATAAGAATGATTTTATCTTTAATAACCTAGGCTATCCTCTCAGTCCAAAGATAAAGCCTAGGCACCAGGTTTATGCAAATGTGTCAAAACTTCCCCCCCCCCCCCTAATTTATAAACTTATTTTCATTTTTTAAAAACAATTTTTGTTTTCCAGGTGTTGATTGGAGCTGGCTATGGACCTCCAGCTGATATTTGGTCGCTGGCATGCATGGCATTCGAGTTGGCCACTGGAGACTATCTTTTTGAGCCACATTCAGGTTAGAGAATTCTTCTGTTAATAATTTAACATTGAATACTTATTATCCTTATATAAAAGTAACAGTATGTCTATTTGTCTGTATGTGTGCACCGAAGGATCTTGCTAACCGCTGAAACGATGTGGCTACATAAAACAAGACTCCAATATACCTTGAATCAAAACTGTCTTTCCTTTATCACAACTCCCTAAAGTCGGTTCTAGGATCTTTAGAAGTAGATAGATAGTACATAAATGACAGCTAAGATTTCAAGTATAGGTTAACAGACTATCTTACTACCTAATCTTACTCAAATTAAATAAGTTTACTTTTCTGCCGTTCAGGAGATATAATTCATTAAAAAATACATATGTGGATATATTTCTACACAATTTATTATTTTTTTTCAACAAAGAAACATTATGTATAAGAATTTGTAAAATGAATGAAAATACGAAAATAAATCTTTGTTGGTCATTCTATGAAAAATTTATTTATAAAAGTACTGACAAATCTTAATAAGAAAGAGGTGAAACACTAATCGTATATGCGTCAACAATCAATTAGAAACCTCACTATAACAAAAAACATTAATTCTCAAGAATATTTCTGTCGTAAAAAGTATTTAGACATAGTCTAAATACATGGATAGGTAAGTTTCATAGAAATTAATGTTTTTTTACAAATAAAAATGCAAAAAAATTAAGTTGTTGGTAGGATATAGTTTTTTATGATTTTGTTTTGCTTGGTTTGTGTTTTCTAGTCTAGCTTTATGTTTGTTATTAAGCAACATTCTTTATGAATCTTCTTTTAATTAATGTCCCTTTAATAAGCTTTTGTTTTAAAGAAGAAATTTCTCTATCAACTTTTTACAAAGATATACAAATATCCTATTGTAATATAGGATACACAACAGTACATATCAATATTTTTATTTTTTTTCATGCCATGTAAAAATGTAATATGAAGAATTGGTTAAAGAAATTGTATTTACAAGAATAAAATAAGTAGTTCTAATGTAAGTTGTTTTAGAGGCTTGATTTAGCAATAATAGAGTAATAACAATATTAACAGAAAACTCCAAGAGGAAAAGTTCAATCATTAAAAATACCCCAAAACACCTGATTTTAGCCCTTTTAGAGCAACATCTCACTAATTATTGATTTTAGGTGAAGATTACAGTCGCGACGAGGACCATCTAGCCCACATCATTGAGTTGTGCGGACCTATCCCAAGACAAATTGCCACGTCAGGTAAGGTTTAGTTTCCCATAAGGTTAATCTAAATGGTAGTCAACATCATTGAGTTGTGCGGACCTATCCCAAGACAAATTGCCACGTCAGGTAAGGTTTAGTTTCCCATAAGGTTAATCTAAATGGTAGTCAATATTATTGAGTTGTTTGGAGTTATTCCGAGACAAATAGCCACTTTAGGCTAGGTTTAGTTTCCCGTAGGGGTTAATTGTTTTAATTAGGTGAAGGACCATCTAGCCCACATTACTAAAGTTGTGCGACGTCATCAAGTAAGGAGGTAAGGAGGGGATAGGGTAAGGGGGTGGATTGAGGGTATCGTTTTGGCCAGCTTACAGTTCTACTTTATTAGAGAACAAGATAAACTTGTGTAAGATCCAAGTAATAATAAATCCATTCTAAAATGATGTTATTTTGTAGGAAAGTATAGCAAAGAGTTTTTCCGTAAGAATGGTGAGCTGCGCAACATAACAAAGCTGAAGCCCTGGCCCTTGTTTGATGTTCTCACGGACAAGTACGAGTGGGACCCACAGGTATACAGATTTTGAGCAAATTTTAAAAAGCGAAGCTTTTCTACAATTAGGTTCTGACTGTCCGTACGTCATTAACGGTACGCTCTTTTCTTTAATTTAGACATTTTAGAATTGCAACGTTGCATGATGATCCCTATAACAATCAGATACGATTTATCAAGCATAGCAACTCCATAATCGTTACCAGTTAGCCCCTACGTCCATTTAAAACATGCTCAATTTGACTTTTTTGTATGATAAGTTATCCAATTAATTTTATTTTTATGATAATAATTCCTAGGATAACAAGGTACAATACTATAAGTTAAGCATCTGTATCATTTTACTGTACCGTGAATTTGCGCAATTTTGCAACAAAGGGAGGAGTAGGTTGCGCTAAAAATCCGTAAAGGTTGTGAGTTTTAAGTTAAAAACAGTAGTAGAACGATAAAAATTTATGTTAACTTTTTAAAAAATGTTTTGTCTATACTCTATAGTTCTTTTCAATAAGAAATACACATATTTAGTGAATATTATCGTTCTATTACTATTTTTAAGCTTTAAAACTCACACCTTTACCTACGGATTAAGAAATACACATATTTAGTGAATATTATCGTTCTATTACTATTTTTAAGCCTTAAAACTCACACCTTTACCTACGGATTTTAAGCGCAACCTACTCCTCCCTTTGCACTATGGTCTATTTAAGGGGTTTAGTGGAAATTTGGTATAGCTTTAATCAAATTTAAATATTTACACTTCTACCAGTCCGAATTCATTAAAATAAAAAGTTATGAGTAATATATTACATTAGGCAACTTTTTAAAGTTGGTCATGTATAGGTGCGTGCACAGGAATGTGATTGGGGGGTAACCAAAAAGGGGTGATTTTTAAAATATAATTTATGTTACTACTCTGTTATTTTTAAAGATAATTGAACCAAATTTTTAACCTGATTCAATTACTACCCTAGATAAACGAATATTAATAAATAATAGGATTTCCCGCCGAAACCGCCGTCTACCGCCGAATTCCGCCGTGTTATTTGCTACCTCATTTGGCTGTTTGGAGTCAATAAAAAAAGTGATATATTTAAATAAAAGTATTATAATACACCTTTTACTATCCACTTACAACTGCTTTTTAATATTTATAATTTATTTAAGAGAGGTTAGGTCGTTTTAAACTTAAAGAAAATGAATATTGAGACTGGATAATCGAGCTTCCCATTAAAGATATTGATTATTTTTTTTGTAAAGTACCTTATGTCTATTTTTTCTACTTGTATAGTTTACCATTAGAAGTATCTATTTAAATTTAGTACTGTCCCTCAAGGGCCTACAGGGGCCAACACCGCCACCCCCCCCCCCTTTCTACTACCAAACCAGAAGTTAAAATTTTACTGTTTTTAAAGGTATTATACTGAGTTTAAAAGGAAAAAAGTATTCTCATAACTGACCAAAATATTTTTTTGTATCTATGCCCCCCTCACCCCCCCCCCCCCTCCTATCTAACCAAAAATAAGATAAACATCATAAAATTGATATCAAACAAAATTTAATTCATTTTAGAACAGTAATGAAAAACCGGTAGACCAAGTAATAGACTAAAACAGTATTTGCCAGCTAAATCATAACATATCTTACAAAAAAAAGACAGAAGAAACGAACACATTTACTCTTTGAAATCTTAATGTTCTTAGAGTTTTACAGACAGATGAGGGGACCAAGTGAACTAAAGAGTAGATGCTTGTTGGTGAGCTTAACCATCACCAAAAAATCAGCTTTCTTACAAAATAAAACTGCTTAGTAGATCAAATTTTCCCTACAGATATCTTATGTCTGTAAGAGAATTAACAACAGTCCGACGGACCAAATAAATCTTACAGTAGATGGTTGTTTGTACAGATAATGTTCATAAAAAGATTTTCTTTCAACCGTCTTGAGTCGTAGCAAAGAAATTCACGATGTTTACATATCGATTCATACAGACTGACGGACTTAGCGAATTTGAAAGTAGCTACGCTACTACAAAATTCATTTTTGTACTTTCCTTCTAAGGACTAGAGTTGCAAACACCTTCCCTAAACACTAAAATCAAAAAAGAAATGACCTATATGCAATAAATGTTTTGTTTTTTAAAATCTGCGGGCGGCGGCTTGTTTTGCGGGAACTGCGGGTAAGTCGCGGTTTTCCTTAAAAATTATTGTTCCTCTAGTAATTACTGATTAATTTTAAAAAGTTTTACTCAATTATCTTTAATAGTAATGGAATAACAGAGAAATTAAGATTGCTGTTATGGTTTGTAATTCCCCCCCCCCCCTCAAATTTAGGTTTTACAGGCAATTTTCAGATTAAAATTTTTTAAAGTTGCGCTACCGACCCCACTCTGGAAACTTCACTTAAAGTTGTATTATATTCTCAAAATTTAGAATCATATATGGTTTGGTATGGGGTCGGTAGCGCAACTAGGAGTAATATGAGGAAAACTAATTTTTTTTGCTAAATTTTTCAGTAAAAAAATGACGAAAATTTTTTCATAAATTTACTTTCAAAGCATAAAATTAACACTTTTAAGGTAAAATATATAATAAAAATGTTTTTATTTATTGATTTGGTATATATATTTGTAAAGAATATGAACGAAATTAGTTTTTAATAGATATTTATGCAAAAAAAAATTATTTTTCATATCTAGGTAGAAAATAAAAAGTAGATTTTTGACCTTCAAAAAATATTGATTTGACCCAACTTTGAAGTAAAAAAAAACTTCGTTCTAAACGTTATTTTTTCTTTTCCTTGTCCATTATGCATGGGCTGGGGTATGTAAATCAATAATATCAAGTTAAAATAAGAAAATTTAATCATGACTTTTTTGCCAAATTTCCACCCTTAGACCGTTGTGCTTTGTACAATTTTGTTTAGACGTACAAATTAATGTTCTACTTAATGAGTTGAGTTCTGACACAAAAATAAGTTATTGTTCTTTTTCATTTCTACTGATTGTATAGTTTTCATCCTTGTTTATAACAGAAGTAATTACTCTGATAAATAATAGTTCCGATAATTAAAAGTTAATTTTCAGAATTAAAATATCAAAAATACTTATAGATTGAATTTAAATTTTTCTTGCTTTCTAAATATCAAATGACACTTTTTTCTACCTGTGTATTTTCTAGGTATAAAAGACTACTTTGGTTCGAAAACCACACAAGAACCATTTACCTAAATAAGAACTTTCACAACAAAAAGTTATTCTTAATGAGATATTTAATTTCAGATTGCGGAGGAGTTTGCGCAATGGTTAGTACCGATGCTCGAGTTTGATCCGACCAAACGCGCTACAGCTGAAGAATGCTTAAAGCATCCTTTCCTAAATGGATTTTAAAATGATAGGAAGATAAACTATGTGCGCTAACTAGCATTGAATCATCAATATTCATGTTAGCAGCACATTTTTAACAACATTACTTTTTAAAATAAAAGTGTGCAAAGTTAAATTAAAATGATAAACATTGTCTAATCCGACCAAGCTACAACTGCTTGTTTCACTTCACTAAGAGGATAAAATTCTACGTGATATTGGGGGGAGTATATGTTACTACTACCCCCCCCCCCCCATAAAATTAACATTTCAGGGGGTTAAGTGTAGCCTCCTTCCCCCTCAACCAAACAACAACAGTCTTGTAATGCAACTAAACCCGTTAAAAATAACATAACCAACTTCTGTTCCATTCCTCCCTGAAATAAAAAAAACAAGCACACACTTACTCACTTAAAATTAACACCCCAAATCAAACCACACTTTAAAATGGACTAAAACCTGCAAAATTTTGACCATCTTTGTGGCTACCAGAAGAATAAGAAAATAATTGTACTCCTACCAGCCTTTGCTTATTGGAACATTTGGTTCTTCATAACAAAAAAAATCATCTGTCTTTGATAATCAAATCACAGCAAAATAAAATCATCAAAAACGTCTGTAAACCCGAGATTAATCCAAAATCAACGTCCATCGACAAAAAAAACTCCTCAAGTTTAGCCCTGCAGATGTCATTTTTGGCAAACTGGCTGAAGTGTGCCCTGGCCTGCCCGTCATGCAGAAAGTGTGGTTATTACACCAGTGAAAAAATAATAAAAAAAATCCCCCAAAAACTGCGGGATTGCGTGATAATTATGATTTTAAAAAATGCTAAAAAGAGCCCGAAATTTTTTAATGATAAATAATACTTTATGTAATAAAAAAATGTAACCGGAGTGGAAGGAGAGAGAGCAAGAGAGGTACTGTGAGAAAGAATACTGTGCAAGTTTGCTCATGATGATGATAATGTGTGTTTCTTAACAACTACAACAACAAGCGAATGTGTTGAATTTATTATTAGTTTTACACATTTCTTATATAACTTAAACTATAGTTACAATGACTTTTAAAAGTGTGTAATAATGCACTCATTCATATCTCTTATTATTTTAATCTATTTATAAAAATTATTAACTAAAAAGTAGTGTTTCTTTTCTTTTCTAATGCAAATATTATTTTTATCATAGGGAATGTAATTTTAAAAGTTTAGCTTTCAATAATTCTAACCCTTCTTTTTTGCCCCCTATAACTATAAAAAAAATAATTTTCGACTATGAAATGAAGTACTGTAACGTTACTTTAAAAACACGTCTAAAAGAAAATGTTCGAAAATTATTTTTTTAATGAATCTTTTGGATTAAGTCAAAAAGCCGCAGCATTCCTTTATTCATTGAAAACCCTAAGGCAAGCGGCCAGTTAGAATTAATTTACATATTTTTGCACAGTACAACAAAACGTGCAAAAAAGATTATTTTTCGTCCGTTTACTTTAGCTGCGCTATAATAGTGCGTTGTTAAATCTTGATTGTCTCAGAACTGTTGTAGATATTGGTAATTTGGTTCTAATAAATTAAAATATCAGTTAACCCGATTTTGGGCTAAAAAGTATTGCTTAAAGCATGGTTATTGGAATTTTGCAGCTTTTTTGACATGATCTAATCTATTTGTTTATGTAACATTATATGTAGATATGCAAAGTAACAACCTACCGCCTAAAAAAATATGTTAATGCATTTTATTTATTCCTTAGTATTATTTAACAATCAAAGTAAAATATCTTATTTATTGTTTTGCTTAATAGTATAAAATAATGGCGATTTTTAAGTACTTTTTTCAAAATTACAAGGGGGGTAGCAAATTTAGTTTGTCTTCAATATTTTGCCTGTCCCTCCTCTGTACTAAAATGGGTTGTTATTAAGATATTTTTACATTCTGATCTATTTGGCTCTTTTTAATGGTTTCTAAGGTACTTTGGCTAGTACTACAAAAAGAGTCCAAATGAGAATGTAAATTAATATCTAAGGGCGAAGATACAAGTATAGTTTAAAAGTTTTATATACATACATATTACATATTGTCGTAGAAAATTGCTTTTTTATGTCAATATTTAAACCCACTAAATATCATTATTTTATATGTGCTTTGTTGAATTACAGTCAAAACAATTCCTTTATTAATCAGCTGTTATGTTTATTGTGTACTAATAAAACCAGCTGTGCATGTCAAGGATTTTGTTTTATTTTAAATATCACAAAGTCAGATTGCCAATAAAATTGAGATTGTGAATTGAAGTAAGATTAAAATCTTGAATGTCAAAATGTCTTGCTTGAAGTAAACAGTCGGATTAAAATTAGAATGTCTGTTTGATGAAGGCCCAGGTCATTAATGTTTAATGGCTGTATAATACAGATATGTTTTGTTGTAGATTTTTGCTTAATCTCTTTTATTTTTTCCCTTATTTTCAACTTTTTATTTGCTGTCACTGAACATATGAGACCACACTGACACAAATTTACTTGAGATTAGTTTAGTATACTGTACATAATTCTCACTGAATAAAGGGAAGATGCACTCCCCCCCCCCCCCCCCCCCCCCTACCTGCAATTTTTAACTTGAAAGTTCTACTGTCATGAGGGGCAACATTTGCCACTTCAAAAGGCATACCTAGATAGAAGTGGCAAAACTTTATCAACTAATTTAAATAAAATATTTTCTGGGGGGAAATGTATCTTCAATTTTGAAAAACTATTTTCATAATTTGCTTGTAACTAAAAAAATCAATTTACAAACTTATTCTTTACCCCTGCATCGTATTTAGTATACAACACTTATTAATTTTGGCAATTGATTTATAAATTATTACTAAGAAAATTAATATTCATGGATATAATGTTACTTACATTTGTACTCTTCCACTTTAACTTACAGCTGTTTTAATTATTATTTTGGCAAATCAATTCAGAAAAGGAAAAATTAATAGTTAAATCTTTTATTATAATTTTGAGACCCGCAGAATATTTTGTTTGGTATTATGACTTTGTGTCTTGTTTTCTAAGACATGACAGGGCGCTATTGTTTCAGATTTATTAAATGGAAGATACGGATTTTAGCGGTCATCAAAAGAAGTTTTAGCTTGCTGAAAGGTATGTTTTTATGTTCAGTTTAAACTTGCTATATGTTTAACCATATGTAATATAATTCCAGGGTTTCGGATCCGGATCTGGATCCGGATCCGCAAGGATCCGCATATTTTTGAGTCCAAGGATCCGGATCCGGATCCGCAAAAAAATGCGGATCCGGATCCTTAGACTCCAAAAAATGCGGAAAAAATGGAAAAATCTACCTAAATTTATATAAAATCTCAGATATTCTCTTGATGAGAGCCAATCTTTAAGGTTTAGGTTCAGACTTGAAAATTAAAAGTATTTTTGACTTCGAATTAAAGAATAAATTTTTTTTGAAAAATTTGGTGATTTTATTTTTATTGTCAAAGATCCGGATCCAGTAGGATCCGGATCCGCATCCGGATCCGGATCCGCACTGACCAAATTTTGAGGATCCGGATCCGCATAAAATCAATGCGGATCCGAAACCCTGTATAATTCAATCATAAGATTAATTAAGCATTACTACCCTGGGCCTTCGGCCTCGCGGGGCTAAAATAAAAAAGGTTTTATTCTAATATTTTTTTTATTTTACTATATATAATACGATGCAATAAAATAAATATTGTATCATAATTTAGATCATTATCCGCTGATAGGTACTTGTTTTTGTTTGTTTGTTGCCGATAGATAGTTTAATCTAATATTTTTTATTTACACAATCGTAACCAATTTTCAATAATACGATTAAAAATATTTTCCAGTATTGCTCACATTACAGTATTGCTCGGCATTTGTTGCAGTGTAAATTGGATTATAGCCATGCTTGTCATAAAGTAGAGCAAAAAGTGTTAAAGAAGGTCTTGGGATATAGGAATATTAGGCTGTAGTCAAAACACATTTATTTTGGTATCTTGTTCCGATTACGATAATACCTTTCCCAGAATTCTTTTGAAAACTTGCTTCTATTTCAGGAAGAAATAAAGACGTCTGAATTGATTGCCAACCTAGATATTGAATGTAACCATGGCTGCTAAAATGGTCGACGCGTTGAGGGCCCAACAGATGGCCGAAGATAGCAACTTGTCAGCCGCAAGCGGCCAGGACGAGGTAAGCTTTCAACTCAAAGGGCTTTACAGTCTCTATGTACATATATTGACGAGGGAAATAACCGGTTATTATTCAGCGGATATTAATCGGTTTCGAAGCCATACTGGAATGTAAACTCGAATGAAAACAGAATTGACATAAAATAATATTATTCATATACAGATTGATGGGGGAGTACATAATGCTAGTACTGTAAATTCTAATGAAACCAGTACGGATGGGAATAATATAATTTATTTATAGATTGATGAGGGATTAAATAATACTAGTACTGTAAATTCTAATGTAAATATTATGGATGGGATTAATATAATTTATTTACAGATTGATGAGGGAGTAAATAATACTAGTACTGTAAATTCTAATGAAAACAGTATAGATGGGAATAATATTATTTAATTACAGATTGATGGAGGAGTAAATAATACTAGTACTGTAAATTCTAATGTAAATAGTATGGATGGAAATAATATAATTTATTTACAGATTGATGAGGGAGTAAATAATACTAGTACTGTAAATTCTAATGTAAATATTATGGATGGGAATAATATTATTTTTTTTTACAGATTGATGGAGGAGTAAATAATACTAGTACTCTAAATTCTAATGTAAATAGTATGGATGGAAATAATATTATTTATTTACAGACTGATGGATGAGTAAATAATACTAGTATTGTAAATTCTAATGTAAATAGTATGGATTGGAATAATATTATTCATTTACAGATTGATGGGGAGTAAATAATGCTAGTACTGTAAATTCTAATGAAACCAGTACGGATGGGAATAATATAATTTATTTACAGATTAATGAGGGAGTAAATAATACTAGTACTGTAAATTCTAATGTAAATATTATGGATGGGATTAATATTATTTATTTACAGATTGATGGGGGAGTAAATAATACTAGTACTGTAAATTCTAATGAAAACAGTATGGATGGAAAGGAAACTTCAGCGGACGCGGACAAGGGAGCTTCTAGAAGTGGTAAGGGTTTGTCTTTAATAAAATTAAAATAATTTTTCCCCTTAATCTTTTTCGGTACAAACAGGCAGTTACATTTATATTTCATCCTAAAGATAATGAATTTATGCTTATTGACCATCTAGGGTCTTAAATCTATTGTAGGTATCTAATCTTTAATATTTATTTTAGTACGGTCTGAATCAGTGAATTCCCAGTCCTCCAACTCACAGGTAAAACATATTTTTTTATTAGGTATGTTTAAAAATCCGAAGTCGTACAAAAAGTTCATAATTTGTCATAATCTGCGTAAGAAAGGTATTAATTATAATTGTAGGTACCCAAAGAATTTTTATTATACTTTTCTCACAATAAAGAGATTTACCTTTTATTAGACATATATATATTTGATAATATTTTTAGACTGACAGTATTTTGAACAATGATGTATCAAAGAGGAGTAGCCCCGCTCCTTCACAAGGGGATGAACCACCAAACAAAAAACAAAAACCTCAACCAGAAAAGGTAAAAGTAAACTTATTTACCTCTAGTAGTGTTCAAAGGGTTTTGAAAGGTGGATGTGCGAAGTGCACCCGAAAATTTTTACAACCCCCTTAAACCTAAATCAAGGGGAGGGTGGTGTATTTTTAGTGTTATAGGGGGTTGATACTAACCTAATTCTTCTTAAACAGCTATTTAATGTAAATATTTTTTAACCAGCTAATTTATTTTTAGGAAACTGAGCCGTTTGATCCAGTTAAAGTTGGTTTAGCCTCAACTTTCAGTTTACTAAAGTAAGTTCAAGTTGTATCTATATGTATAGTATTATTTATATACAAAATCATCAAGAATATTTGCTTACCTTTGCCCACTTCCTCCTTGCTGCGTGAAAAAATTTCGGTTCAATAGAATATTTTGCGGTTTCCCTCTTATTGAGTCTGGACCACAGACGAAAAATCTATTGTGGTGTTATTTTGGTTAGTTTACGTAAGTTTAAGTAAAAGTAAAGGAAAGAAAGCCCGGTTGCCAATATATAGTACCTCGTAGGAATATACCAAGGCAAGGGCTAGAAACAAGTTTTAAATTAAAAATAGTGGGGGGGGGGGGGAATTCGGTGGTCAAGAAATAAATTTTAAGAAAGCACCTACTATAGTTGTTTAGGTACCATTTATTTTTAATTTGTTGTTGAAATATATAGATAACCTTTTTAATCCTTTTTTGTTTTGTTTAGATACGCTGAGTGTCGAGCAAAGAAATGTAAAGTAAGCACAGCGGCCATTGACAACACACTGAAAGCAATCCAGAATTCAGAGACAGATCCATCTAAGGTAGAGAAAATTAAACCTTTTGCACGTATTAATGTATGCATAAAGGGTTAGTGAAGGGGGATGATGGGATGGGAAGATAGGGGTAGGAGACGAAAGGATGGAAAGATAGGGGTAGGAGAAGAAGGGATGGGAAGAGTTGGGTAGGCGAAGAAGGGATGAGGGTGTAAAGTAAAGTTAGTATAAGAAAAAAAGAGTTTGTGAGTGGGAGGATAAGGATAAATAAAGGAACTGAGAAGGGAATGGTGAGTAAAAGAGAGTGCTTTGACAGAAAGGGGAATTATCTGCACTTATAGATAAAAGGGGCTAGACAGACAGACACACTCTCACAGTAGCTTCGCTGCTAATACTATTTAAGAGAAAAAATACATTGTTTTTTTGATATAGGATGGAAGCCAAGGCTTGAGCATGGACGTGACCATCCTTGGTTCTGGCGACAGGTTTCCAGGTCTGGCCATGCTCCAGACACAAGAAATTATTTATCCCATCATAGATGATCCCTACATGCTGGGGCGTATTGCCTGCACTGCTCTCCTCAGTAATATGTATGCTGTGGGAGTTTGTGAGGTAAGAAATTATTTATCCCATCATAGATGATCCCTACATGCTGGGGCGTATTGCCTGCACTGCTCTCCTCAGTAATATGTATGCTGTGGGAGTTTGTGAGGTAAGAAATTATTTATCCCATCATAGATGATCCCTACATGCTGGGGCGTATTGCCTGCACTGCTCTCCTCAGTAATATGTATGCTGTGGGAGTTTGTGAGGTAAGTAAATTCTATTATAATTGAATAAAAATAAAAAAATAATTAGCTACCTTTGAGTCAACTAAACTGGAACTAATCTTATACTATTTTTCATTTTACTCTCCGCGGAAATCTGTTTACAATAAGATGCGATACATAACTATTCGATTATGGCTTATACTACAAATCTTTTCCGCTGAATTAATACCGGTTCTATGAAATTGATGCTGAAAAATCATTTGTTGTATCGTATCATATAGGCATTTATTTCCGCGTAAAATTTAAAAAAAAAAACCAGGAATTTTCTCATTTTACTATCGTGGAAAACTGTCTAAAATACTTGAAGATGCATTTTTACTTTAGGTTGACAATTTATTGATGAAGCTGTCTGTATCTCAAGTAATGGAGAATGGCGACAGAGATATTATTTTACCCCTCATGATTAAGGTATGACTTCATTCTTGGTTTAAGGTGACAAACTTAACAACATTCCAGAATATGTAAAAGGACGATTACGTCTAACAGTGAAGAAGCTTACTAAGAAAGTAATGAAACTATGAATAAAGAAAGGTTAATCAAATTTGAGTGTCAATTAAAGTTTCTATAAATTAGGTAATGTTTAACATTTGCTTTTCTTCATTTTTAAGCATTACAAGCTTGGTCCACTCTGAAACACATTAAACCATAAGCACTGACCTATTCTATTGCGTTTTACATTAACTCAAAGAAGCATCATTACATTATTTACAATCTTAAATGAATATGTCTTAATCAACATAAAATCGTCGATTTATTCCAAAATAAGGGGAAGCAAGTTTTGCGATTATTTGCTCATGAAATATAATTTAGCGAGATCCACATGAAGACATTTTAAAGAGAAAGTGGCTTCTCTAAAAAGGAAGCTTGGCGTGAAGAATAGTTTCACATAGCTAATCTTACAAATTATTTTTAGATCAATTTTACTAGGCACATATATTTTATAGAATCATCCTTTCATCCATTTTAAATTCAGGGATTCAGAGACACTGCGCGGCGAGCCAAGACGCGCATCACAGGCGGGGAAACTGTAATCAACCCGTGGTGCATGATTGGTGGTGTGGCTACAGCTGTCTGCACTCCCGCAGAATATAATGTTCCAGATAAATGTACTGTAGGTATGTAAAACGACATTGCATCCCAGCTACTTTCTTACCCTCAAGATATGACAATGGAATATGAATTACTAGCGGCTACGCCCCTAGAGGCCTCTAGGGGGCACTTGAGGAGGAGAGAGTCGAATTTAATAATTCAATTTCTTATTTTAGATTTTAAAAGAAAAAGGAAAAAAAATATTTTTTTTTAGGGGGGGGGGCGTGCCTGCCCCCCCCCCCCCCCTCATTTTTAATTTTAGTTTTAACAAATTAAAAAAAAAATTTTTTGGGGGGGGGATTTTTCATTTTTTTGGGGGGTTGGGGGTGTCCCACCCCCCAAGAAAATAGTTATAAAGCTTCCCGGGACCTATGAGAAGCTACCTTGTTAAGGAGAACCCGATCGGTTCAGTGGTTAGCGAGATCCTTCGGTACAGACACACAGACAGACACATAGACAGACAAACATCCTGTTACTTTAGTCAGGGTTTCGGATCCGCATTGATTTTTTGCGGATCCGGATCCTCCAAATTTGGTCAGTGCGGATCCGGTAGGATCCGGTTCCGGATCCTTGACAATAAAAATAAAATCACCAAATTTTTCAAAAATATTTATTCTTTAATTCAAAGTCAAAAATACTTTTAATTTTCAAGTCTGAACCTAAACCTTAAAGATTGGCTCTCATCAAGAGAATGTCTGAGATTTTATATAAATTTAGGTAGATTTTTCCATTTTTTCCGCATTTTTTTTTAGTCCAAGGATCCTTGGACTCAAAAATATGCGGATCCTTGCGGATCCGGATCCGAATCCCTGACTTTAGTATATGAATTATTATTTACCCCCATTCATAATAAACAAAATTACTCGGTATTATCCTCTTAGAAATATTTTTTTTCAATTTTGAAAATTTTTATATCCGGCATTAGAAATCAGCCGGATATCCTGTATCAGGCCAAATATGTATATTTTTTTTCAATTTTGAAAATTTTTATATCCGGCATTAGAAATCAGCCGGATATCCTGTATCCGGCCAAATATGTATCCGGCCCAACCCTATTGAAAAGTTTGGACGCGTCTAGATTGCTCAAATAAATCAAAATTTAATAGAAGGACACAAAGTTTAGCTAAAAATTGATAGAGCCTTTTAAAAAACTTTGGGTACCAGTATTCTTTATAGTACAATGTCCCCTCCCTTTTTCATTAATAAGTTCTCGTTCGAGTCGTAGTTAAAGAATATAACATTTTGAAAGACAATCTGATTTTATTATACCTAATTCTTGTATCAATATATTTTCAGGAGACGTATTGGTCCTGACAAAGCCCCTGGGTACCCAAATAGCTGTCAACTGTTACAACTGGTTGAAGAACCCGAACCCAGCCATGTGGCAGAAGGTCAAGATGGTCGTTAATGAGGGTGATGTTAAGTAAGTTCTATTCATATTTAAAAGCGAAGCTTTTTTATAATTAAGTTTGGTCCGTCTGTAGCGGATAACGTAACATTTACTTCCAGAAAGGGAGGGGACGTTAGACTTTTAAATTACACTGGTACCCAAAGTTATATAACTTCGTTATCTTCGTTGTTTTTGGGTACTTCTATGAATTTTAAGTGGTGGTTTTAAACAATAATATTATTCAACAAAAAGGGTACTTGGGGATGGATTTATATAAATTTCTAATCCAATGTCTTATCCCTTAATATCCCTGTTTATTACATACCTAAACGTTTAGGAAATCGTATTCCCGAGCCCTAAGTGTGATGTCACGGCTGAATCTGGGAGCCGCCAAACTGATGCACAAGTACAAGGCTCATGCCGCCACGTCGATTGCAGGATTCGGCGTTTTAGGTAAGAAAGAATTAGGTAGTTGACTTAATGATTCGGATACATGTTAGGTTAAGGGAGAGACTGTATATTATTATGGAAACTAAAGTTTTATACCATATCACACTGTCTCATTCGATGGCTTAAAACTTTTATAAAAGTTTGATTAGTTGGTTTTGGCTATAAGTGTCCTAACTTTTCAACAAATAGTAGTAATCTAAAGAAGTGGTATTGGCGATGTACATCAATTTACCCGTCACTGTCATATCACTCAAGATCCCTGGGTTAGGATTAAATGTAGAAAATTATAAATAGCTTCAGGTAAAGACTTAAATAGAAATTTAAAAGGGCCTTTTTAATTAAAATATTAGATGGAAGGCAGAATTTTGATAAATCACAAAAATTTAGATAAGAGAGTAAAGTAGATATAAGATTGGATATTTTATTTAATTAGTCAAATTGGAGGCAAAATAGTTAATACTATAGTGAAACATCCCTTTGTAAATTAAATGATATGTTCATTTTAAAAGTGGTGAATAGTTATTTCTCGCATCGTATTATAAACGGCTTTCCGCGGATATAGAAAGTACAATTATGAGATTAAAACTAGTTTTTTTAGCCCCGAGGTGCCGAAGGCGCCGGCTAAAAAAAAGCTGGATAAAATACGATGCTAGACATAGTTTTTTCGTATGGATGAGAACCGGTTCCTATCCACCGGATTCGAATGAATACGAGAAAATTATTTATCATATACATACAACCTTACTTTCATTTAATAAATATTTTTTATAGGCCATGCCATGGCCCTAGCAAGATGCCAAAAGAACGAGGTCTCTTTTGTAATCCACAACCTGCCTGTAATTGCCAAGATGGCAAGTGTTGCCAAAGCAAGAGGCAGCATGTTTCAACTTTCACAGGTATAAACTATTTTGAGAAAAAAAATCTTGGTGTTTAAATTTCCATAAGTATATCTTACCTATTTATTTCTTGACCATTACACTTCTTTTTTTCCTTAAAGTGTATACAAGATTATTTGCTTTACCCCTAGTCTCTAGTGGATAGCTGGGGTGGTCAGGAAAATAGCCTAAAACCACCTCCAAGAAACATATAAAGTTTACCTGAAAAATAAAACCTATTTGGACCAGCAATTTTGAGATCTTTAGCTACCGACAAAAAAAAACTTACTAGTGGATATATATGTGTATTTACGTGGAGAGATGTCTAATACCCGAAGCGACACCTAGCCCCCTAGAGTTCTAACTTATATGTGTATTTGTTAAAAAGAAGTATTTTGACTTTTAGGACAGTATTTCATATGAATGTGACTGTTTGACCGAATACCTAGGTATACACTTTACTGGAGGAAAAAATAAAATGAACTTTGTTTGTGAAATCTAAATGAGAAGGGAGGGGGTAAAATTGTAGATATCTTGCAATCAAGATATAAAGAACACTTAATATTTAATTTAGGGACTGGTGAGTGAGATGAGTGGAGGATTATTAATCTGTTTACCAAGAGAACAAGCTGCTGCATTTTGCAAGGTAAATACCGATACATTTTGATAGCAAATGTACTTAACTAGTTCGCAGGGAGGGACGGGGCATTTGGTTGTTTATTTTAATAGTCCACAACGTTTTATAATAACGTTTTCTTATTAACTTTGGGGACTTTAATTAAATTTTGATTGGTTGTTTCATGAAGTTGAGTGTCACTAATTGTAATTTACAGAAGGGGTAATTTTATTAATTTAATTCATCATTGGGGATATACATCAATTCTTCTGTCATTGTTTTATCCCTTTTGATTCCTGATAATTAGGGGTTCAAATTTTTTAAGGGGATCTATCTCTAATTTGTTTTGTGGGAAACCCCTTTTCAGGGGTGTATATTCTGCACAAGATTTTTTTTTCCCTGCTACAAAATTTTTTGTTTTTCTTCCCCCCATAGTTTTTTCTCACCCAGTAGGGGGAAAATGGAAAAATATTTATAGAACTCTATATTTTATTTATTTTATCCCTCCTACCACACATTTTTAAAAGTTTTTTTCACCAAGGAGGGGGGGAATTGGAAAAAATGTTTTCAGTTTTCTTAATTTTTACATTTTTTTCCCTCCAACCACTTATTTTTTATTCCCCCCCCCCCCCCCTGAGCAGGGGATCCCATGTAGAATATACACCCCTGCCCCTTTTACGTCATCCCCCCCCCACCCCCACTCATGTTAAGATTTGAAGGAAAGGAACGATCTTATGGATTCTATGATATAATAATTAAAAATATTTTAGGAAATCGAATCTCTTGAGGGGAGTCAAGCCTGGATCATAGGTATTGTGGAGAAGGGTGACAGAACAGCCAGAATTATTGAGAAGCCGCGAGTTATTGAAGTTCCATTCAAAGATAAAGATGGAGAATTATGGTGATTTGTCAATCCACGTGGACTTAAAAATCATGCTCATATTCGATTTTGAAAAACAAATTTCAAATATTTTTTTGATAAAAGCCTATTTTACGATTAATGAATTTTTCAAAGCTTTTTTCGCGCATTTATCAATGCTCATTTATTTCATAACTTCACTAAATTATTATTTTTGTATTATTTCATGATTCCTATGAAACCATATTGGTTTTAAAAGTATTGCAATTGTTCTTTTTGAAGTTATCATTATCCATTAAAGACTAATACTAGGGATAAGGGAAAGCCATATCCCTTTACCCCCCCCCCCCCCTCCCACCCCAACTTATTCAAGTTTGTTAAAAATTCTTAGCTACTATCAAGACTAATATTTAAAAAAAAAACCTACTATTTGCATTTGTACTAATTGTATTTCATAATCATATTAAACTGTATTATTTATGTAAAAAGTTTTGTACAAAATGTAATAAAAATGTGAAGAAAAAATGTTTTCTGAAAAAAAGTGTTTTGTTTAAAGGCCGTGCACTTTGTACCTATTGTTCCATATTTAAGTTATTGTCATTATGTAATGTTAATAAAGTATCAAATAATCTAAATTATTTTTATTTTGTTATCTTGCAATCACGATAAAAAATCTATAACGAAAATTATGAAAAATGTTTAAAAATCTTTGATCTAAGGGGCATATTTTGTTTGTTAGCAATTAAACTGGTAAGACTTTTAGCGATTGTAATCGGATTGTTTAGATATTTTTGTGAAAATCAATCCTAAGAAAAAATGTTGCATGAAAGTAAGGTATATAAAAGTAGGCATAGAAAGTTTATCATACCTATTGTATTATAGACGGCTTTCCGCGGATATTAAATTGAAAAATAATAAGATTTTGCTAGACCCGAGGGACTGAAGGCCTGGGCTAACATAACTGGAATTTTTATGATTTTTACTTTAAAAAATCGTGGAAAATTGTCTGTAATACGTTGCTATACATGATTTTTCCGGTCCTAATCCAGTGGATTTTAATCGGTTTCGAAGCCCTACTGGAAATAAAAGATGAATTAAATATTTTTTGATTAATAAAAAAATTAAGACATGGTTCCATATTAAATATGCTGTAAATACAATAACTTTGCATTAATAATATTTATTCCTCTAGTTTCAGACAAAATAAGATCTCTAAAATGGCTTCAAATGGGGACACAGCGAGTAATAAAATGTCAATTGAACAAAAGCTTGAGGAAGCCAAAAGGTATTACCTGCAAGATATTGATGAACTGGACTCGGATAAACTATAATATATTATTGTTCCGTCCGAAAAAATTATGTTAATTGCACGTAATGCAACTAGGATGACAACTTTAAAAGCAAAGCTCTTAACTCAGAAGGTAGTTCAAACCAACATTAATACTTATAGTGCCGGAACTTAATAATAAGCTTTAATTGGTAACAAAAATGTGCCTACATTTGTTGCAATTACTGTATAAGGACTTAATTTCAATTTTTGGACTTTTTTTGTAGATGCTTTGATTATAATATTGTTCCTTGTCCTGGGAAGCATTGATCTAAAAATCAGATCAATAAGATAATTATATCCTACAAAAAATTGTTGCCAAAAATGTTAAAAGATCAGCGTGTTTTGAATAGATATACGGACTTTCTGATAACTATTATAGAGTTACTACGTTTCCTGAATCGTACCTAATTGTTAAAGGCTTCGTCATGCAAAGTTTAAAATCGATATGATAATTCTAATAATAATTATCGAGTGTTACAGTGTGAGCCTTTAGGGGTAACAAAAATGTATTTTTGATCAAACAAAGAAATACCGTACATTTTCGGATAATTGTAATGTGTCCACAAAAAAAATATTTTTATTTAGGTTTAAAAATGAGGGAAATGAGTTGTACAAAGCCAAAGATTTCAGAGGGGCAGCAGGAAAATATCAAAGAGCTAAACTTTTTCTAAAGGTGATTAGTGGATTATTGATCTTCAGATGCATTCACACGAAGTATCGAGTAGGTACCTGCTGAATTAAATTGATAATAAGCGGGGGAGGGGGGTTCTTCCTATGCCTTAATCCTACGGTGCCCTAACCTGCAGGGTTGCCCAGTACCCAATGTAACATTCAAGACTATGAAACAAACGAAAAACTACCCCCACCCCCTTATTTTAATTGTTTGGTCAGTTATCCTCAAGGCATTTCATTTGTCTAGTCATGTGCCCGACATAGCGATAGTATAATATGACTTTTTGAGCATGGCACTACATATAATAAAACAAACCAAGACCTATTAAAATTTATAAGCAAGGCAGGTGTCCTTTTAAACGACTATCATTATTTTATTTAGGGCATTGATACAGATCTACATGGCACGCCAGCATTTCTCCAGCAACTGTCTGTTCATCCTGGACAAAAGAATAGTATTCCAAAGGTAAATATATTTTTTATTGTTTCATGGGTGAATTTAAGACAGGTCCAAAGGTTTTAATGATCTTCTCTGTTTGCAGTATTTCAATTTAGGGGAAGATTATTCTATTGTCCTATCCATTTCCTTTAGGAGGGTGGCGGTACCCTCCCCCAAAATATTTATAAACCTTCCCTGGACCTATCAAAAGCTTCACTATTAAGAGAACCAAATAGGTTTTGCGGTTAGGGAAATACATCTGTACAGAGAGACAGAAAGACGGACAGACACACACTCTAGTGATCCTATTACTTTCATTGATATAAGAATTGTTTTAGGAGCTTGAAGACCAATGTATAGAGCTGAATATAACCGTCCACAACAACCTGTGCGCAGTCATGCTACAGCAAGAGAATGCAAATCCTGAAAGAATAAAACATTTTGCTGAGGTAAGGATAATAAAGTTCATTCAAATCAGGGTAGGAGGGGACATTTTATACTTTTCCCTAATGTTTTACAAACACGTTCTATCAATGAAAAATTAGAATCTTTGGGGACTTTTAACTCTTGATTGGTTGGTACAAACTAGCAGTGTTTGAACTTTTTATCAATAATTTTAATCTATAGAATAGGTAGTTATGTTTATATAAATTGTGGCAAACAGGGAGCCTAAAAATACTCTGATATTTCCAAACAACCATTTGGAAATTAGGAACTAAACAACTATCAGAAGCAGCTCTTTGATTTCACGTCCTTTGTCCTTTGTAACTACTTGCTATACCACGACTATTATAGGGGCCATGGTATTCCACCTACTACACTTATTATCCATATTTACCCGGACCACTAGAGGATTGGCATATACATTATTTAATGTTTTCAGATGAGGATTTTTTTCTCGATGCACGTGGCTGCGAATTGTTTTACCCTTGGGTTTATCATTATCAATATTTTTTTGGTATTTGTGGAAACATTTGAACACATCACATAAATTGTTTAATACTAATTCTTGCATGAAAACAATATCTCTTTTAGGTTGTTTTGGAGATAGATGATAAGAATGAGAAGGCCTGGTTCAGGAAAGGACAAGCCTGCAAACTCCTCAAAGATTTTGATACAGCTTCAGAGTGCTTTTCTAAGGTAATTATGTCAATATCTGTAATAATGATATTGTACTTTAATATTTACATAATGGATTGTAAATTTAGAATTTACGTAGAATTTAGAATATACGTAGATATTAGGACAGGGAAAAATTATCCTTAAATTAGGTTGCTAACATAAATATGCCTCTAGGGGCGTACCCACTACTAGTCACTGAAATAAAAGGTATTTTTTGTTTAAGGTTACAGAATTAACAGAAGGAAAGAATAAAGAGGCAGAAAAGTATGTACAAGAATGTAAAATTCACCTAGAAGAGAAAAAGAAAAAGGTACCTACCTACTTAAATTATAAGACACATTTTAGTAGCGAAGCTACTCTATTGCCTATTGTAAGTCTGTATAGCTAAGGGGATTGTCTCAACTCCCAACTCTAAACATTTGAAGTGAATATTCTTGTGATCAATCCAGTCTGTACATTGCATTGTCATTCGGTATATGAGTGGCGCTTTGAGAATCATTTCATTTTTAGGGAAAATGTATTTAACTTTATTTCTGTTCAAGCTATGAGACTGAAATTTTTGTTTAAGATTCGTCAACGATAAAAAAAAAGTTTCATCGGTAAGCGTTCTTTAAAATAAAGAATGGGTAAAATTAATCTGTATTAGCAAAAAGTTTATAAAAAGCTAAAACCATCCCAAGACTTTTAATCCAAACATTAAATAGCCTAAAACAATACCAGTGACCTAAAAGAAGCTTTCATAAAATGGAGAACTCAATCAGTTTAGTAGTTATCGAATTCTACAGCTACAGACAAAAAAAACTTTTTACTTTATATAATAGGTTTTTTATTCAGGAGAAGAAAATGTATCAAGAAATGTTTAAACCGAGACCTGAACACTAAACCATATTAATTTGTGCCTATGAAAAGTTAAGGGATAGTTCAATGAATTGAATTTAGAATCTAAGCTAAACAGGATGCTATACCTAGTAATCATCCAAGTCAGCTTTAAGTTTACATACCTAATTCAATAATATTTTGTTAAAAACACAATAAAAATATTCCTAAAATTAAATCTATTTCATGGAACAATCCCTTTGGTTTCTTTGTGTGTCTACATTAACATACCTACTCATTGAAAATTCAATCCATATGATTCGTATTCATAAGTATTAAGTCAATCGTATGTATTTTTAAAATTCTTTTTATTAAAGATGATTTTTTTTTTTTACTGAGCTGTGAGTTTTTTACTTATGTTTCAAATGCATAAGATTCCAAAATCATTTTTGGAGGGAAAATGTTCCCTTTCTTATGCTTTCATATCATTTGGTTTTTAGTAGCGAAGCTACTCTATAATTAACTATGTCCGTCCGTCCGTCTGTCCGTCCGTCTGTCCGTCCGTCCGTAATTAATGAATTGGGGGAAACGTGATTTTCTCGGCTCCTATAAAAGATAGAGAGCTGAAATTTTTTGACAACATTCCCATCATTAAGGAGCACAATTAACTATAAAACATCAATGGCGGTCGGACTGCTTTTTATCAGGTTTTAGGCTATTTTTTATATTTTCTAAATTTTCCCCATATCTTTGGTGTTTATGGTCCAATTTAAAAAAAAATTTCCGATTTTCAGAATTTTTTAAGTTAAAGATAATTAAATTTCCCATCATTTGAAGAAAACAAAAATGACGGTCAGACTGCCTTTTTGCAGGTTTTTGGCTATTTTTATATTTTTCACAATTTTCCCCATATCTTTGGTGTTTATGGTCCGATTTTCGAAATTTTTTCAGTTAAAGATATCAAAATTAAATTTCCTGTTGTTTGAAGAAAACAACAATGACAGTCAGACTGCCTTTTTGCAGGTTTTTGGCTATTTTTATATTTTTCACATTTTTACCCATATCTTTGGTGTTTATGGTCCAATTTAAAAAAAAATTTCAGTTAAAGATATTAAAATTAAATTTCTGTCGTTTTAAGAAAAGAAACAATGGCAGCCAAAGTACCTTTTAGCAAGTTTTTGGCTATTTTTATATGTTTGACACATTTCCCCATATCTTTTTTGGTCCAATTGGTGTTTTTGGTCCAATTTTAAAACTTTTTTGCATTAACAGTTTCAAAATATTTTTTCCCATTGTTATGTGCATCTAGTATGTAATTTATCATACATAATAAAACAAGGTTTCGTGTTTATATTCTCCAATAAATCTATTCTTGATTTTAATAAATACACGTTAAATCTACTTCTACGTATTCCCATCCACAATTTTTGTGCTTCGCTACTTATGGATGTTGTCATCCTTGTTTTAATACCGAAAGGCAAGATATTATTACTTTTTCTTATATACTTTTTAACTGATTAAGTATAATGTTTATATTATTACTTACTTTGTAAGCATTTTTCCCAATTTGTGATAATAACTTAATACTATGCTAGTTCCTATATATCATTTCAAATGAGTCTTTTTTTTATAGTATTCTACTATATGGTGATGCAATATATTTTCCAATTTCCGAGGATTTGTTATTATTTGTTTTTTTGAAAAAACGGCTAGGATATGAAGTAGCCCAACCTGAAATATGTACTTTAAATTAAATTGTGTGTGTGTTCTTTTTACAATTGCTTTACGTTTTTTTTTTCTATTCTTGCAATTAAAATCTGAGAATTTGTTCATGTATTTCTTGGTATTTTAAGTGGCGCACCTACTGTATAATCTTTGGGAATAGTCCTTTTCGTGGCTACGCCCCTTAAGGGGCGATTTGCGTATTTTTAAAATGGCTTTTATAGGATATTTTAGGTTAGGTTATATTGGGTTAGGTGATTGCCCCGCAGGGGCTAGAAATAGGAGAAAAGCTACTGTGAAAAATACGAAGAATTGCCTCTTAAGGTTCGTTGCCACGAAAATGACTATACCCTAATTTTTTTGTGCGTAATAAATCTTTGTGAAGTTTTTGATTTGAAATTAACAATCTAATAATTCCCAAATAACATCAATATATTAGGAACCGAAAATTTAAACTTAAGAAAATCTGCTTTTGCTTGAAAAGGCTGATTTTTTACTCCGTCTAAATTAGGTTTGGTAATCCGAATCCGGAATGCGCCCGATTGTTTGGCCAATTTTGGAATCCAGATTTCGAATCCAGAATCCGTTTTTTTTAAAGCGGATTCGGATTCTTAATTATTAGGCTAAAATTCGATTTTTCTTTTAACGCCCCCCCCCCCCCCCCCCTCTTTGAAGGCAAAGATCCCCCCCCCCATTTCACTAAAAGGACAGCTTTAGATTATTCCCAGTACGCGCGGAGAATCCGTTTTTTTGGACGGATTCTTGCAAGAATCTGAATCCGGTCCAAGCTGTAGTTGGTACTAATGGTACACTACTATGACTACTGGAAAAAAAATTTTGGCAACATTATCTTAGTGTTCATTAAGGAATTCTTCCACTAACTTTGGACATAATTGTCTTTGTTTACAAATGAATGACGCATCTCGTATTGCATATATAGCGTTATCAACATTGACATTAAACAAGAAAATCTTACTAGAAATTCTTATGTTAGTCAGTGAATAACTTTACAGGAGATATAACGTAAATTATGGGAGTGATCTTTTACCACATGCATATCCGCTATAAGGTTCCTGCTTTTTTAGGAAGAGAATTTTAATTAGGATGTTCTCTAAGAACCAAATGTTTCAACCGCTCATTGCAATCTACAATTTTGTAATTTTGTGTAACGTCATTGGGATACATGAATGCATCGGCCACTGTCTTATCCCTTTAGATCCCTGTTTTTTTCATAGTTAGTTATACTTTTGATAATTTTCAGATTATTTTTTAAATTCAATAACCCTAATGAACAAAACATTTAGAATTTAAAGTGCATATTTGTTGTTGAAATGATTTATTCTTACAGAAAAAAAATCATACATGATAAAATAAGTAAAATACGAACTAAAAAATTAATAAATTAGATATGTGTTAGTAGGTTAAGGGTTAGCTGTTATACATATAAAATATTAATAACTAGCATAATAAACTAAATACACAATTTTATTGATAATGTTTAAATTGGTTTGGTGTTTGAGTTTAGTTTGTTAGAGTTGGTTGGTTTGTTTGATAGCAAGCATTTTGGGCAGGAGTAGATTATGGAGGTGGAGGGTCCCAGTTTAAGTTTACTGGGCTCTTTTGGGGACTTACAAAATTGAGGAAAAGTCAAAATTGTAAGGTAGTCTTATAATAAAAAGACTACAAGAGTTCTTGCCAGGATTTGAAAGTATCACTGTAATAAGCGAACCCGCCCCTAGGCTTTTGCGGGTGAAAATACCCCATAAAATATGGGGGAATCTGCACAAGAATAAAGGAAAAATATTTTCCCTTTCACACACACTAAAATAGATAATAAAAGCACACAAAGGATTTCTAGCGGGTTTATAGATCTTGTAGGCACGTAGGTGTAGTTGAAGTTATGAGGAGGGGTTGTTGACAGAAGTTTGGAGGGGAGAGAGGTGGTGAGACTGTTGGTGAGGAGGAGGGGGGGGGGGAGGTAGGTCATCTGGCGGGCGTCTAAGTTAAGCGTCATGGGGTTAAGTTACCAAACAATGTTTCCAAGAAAGGAAACAAAGGAAATCTAAAGATTTGAATAAAAGCTTGAGATGATGTAGCAGGAAAAAAAGCAGGCAGTCAGAAAACTGTTTCTTCTTTTGGTGGCAGAAATCATCTGTGTCCGATTACCAACACTATCTTCAAAGCACCTATCAGGAATCCACGAAGATTTTGTTATCACACAAATAACAAATAATATTGACACAAATAATGTGTGCAGCGGTCAGAGAAGCACACATGTTGTGTGTTACTCCCACCGCGTCCCAATTTAAGTAAACAAAATATTGCATCGCCAATTTGATATATTATTATGTTTTTACTTGAAAATTATTTATTTTCAGATTATGTAAATACAAAATGTGAACAAAACAGGTTTTTATACAATACATAAAATGTTACATAAAATATTTTTAGTAATCAGCTGATTTAACATAGATTGACAAAAAAAAAAATTACGTGTCTCTAGAGGCCTCTAGGGGCGTATCCGCTAGTACTCTAATAGAGTGTTACTTGTAGCGGGCTAAGATAACGATCCACCCTTCTCCCCTACCCAGTTTACCCCACCTGCTGAATGAACGAACTGACCAATAAATGACAGAAATAGCAACATAATTTGACGACAATTTTTCCCTGTGACATAATATCCACGTATATTCTACATCCATTATTGTAATGTATAAAACCAAAATTTAGTAAACATGAGTTCCCGGCAGAAAGAGTTCTGGCTGGCCCTGGGGGTGAGCCTGGCTGTGTACAGTCTACCCGAACAGTTTCATACCTTCCTCTGGAGATGGACTAAATTTGCATTATATGGTAATTTGCAATATCTTTGTAGGAAGCAATCCTTTGTTGTTTTATTGGCTAGAGTAATAAATATATAAATACTTTGATGTTGCACCAGATATTCTTGTACTCTAATAAAGTGATATTCCAAGCTAGCTAAAATAACGATACCCTCTATCCACCCCCTTAACCACATCTCTTCTCCTCCTACTGGATGAACGAGCTGACCCAACAAATTAGGTCCACGTCAGCAACCTAAATTGACCACAAATTTTCTTCTGGTAATATATCCACATATTTTATATCCAGTTTAGAATTTTAACATGTATAGGGATTTGATACAACTATAGAAAATGAAGAAAAGTTATTTATCGCATCTGTATTATAGACAGTTTTCTGCGGTTAGTAAAAGTAAATCATAGATTTGATTCCGGTCTTATCATCCGAAGAACCGGCTGAGAACCTGTTCTAATCCAGCGGATATTAATCGGTTTCGAGGCCATATTGGAAATGATATAATTGCTCTTTGGCAGAAAATGTTTTACTTCTACAGCTTTTATGCTTGCTATGATTTTATACAAAGCTAATAAATGATTCTTTTGGGCAACAAAGAAAGTATCTATTTATATATCATATAATTTTAGGGTTTGGAGTGGGGATTATATCTTTTGTAACAGTCAATCTATTCAAGTAAGTAAGATTTTTTTATATTTCTATTTTTATGCCTTTATGAACAAAATGCATCTAGTTTTAAATTTCTGTGATTTCTCGTCATTTTTTATGGCACTTTTGATATCCTAAACGTTGACACAGACAGAGATCCTTTTATTATATTACATTTCTAGATCTAATAATTCTACTTGCAGATCACGAAGAAAAGAGGTTGTAGTTGTGTGGCCTGAAAGTTGGACAGCATCTAACACTAAGGTACAAGGGATCTAACGTGATAAGACAATGGCCGATACATTGATGTACATCCCCAATGAAGATACACATAATTGCCCTTGTGAAGATTACAATAAGTGGCTGAAACGTTTGGACACCTAACTTAAGGAACTAACCAATCAGAATTCAATAAAAGTACCCAAAGTTGTTAAGCCAACGAATAGAAAACGATTATAAATAGATCATAAATCATTTGGGACTTGTGTAATAAACAGCCCATTTTCCCTTCCCTCCCTCCTATTTTACATTACTTGTTTTCTTTCGATGAAAAAAAATATTAATAAACGATAGGGTGTCCCATTGAGTAGTGGTTAGCGCACTACGCTGTGGTTGGGAAAATCCGAGTTCAAGTCCCCTCATAGATATTGCACTTGGATGACAAATGCTGTTGCAATTTGTCAGAATATAACCACACAACCTTCCTGAGATGCCCTTAGGTTGTAAGAAGGGAGATTTGTAGGAAGTTAGGATCCTACCTATCAAGCAACTGTAATCGTGCTTTCCCTCGTCCATGCTCCTCATTCATATGAGAGTGCCATTAATTAGGGTGGCTTAATATGGAACACCTGCCAAAACTCTAGGCCAGGGTGATGTAATAATTGAGTAGCTTCCACGAGAATTGCGGGTCAGCTTGTAATGTAACATAGAATACACCCAGCTGTGCGCGAAGCTTACCAATCTAGGATTGGCCAGATGATTCTCACCTCAAATCTCCTCGTGCATTTGAATCCTAACTTCAGATAATCAAGGCTACATACATACACATTAATAAACGATTATTTCTTTAGGTGATAAAGTATGTTGTGGATGAATCTCCTTACATTACTTGTCAAATACTCAGAGACAGGGAACCTGTCACTTATGACCTGTCATGGCAGAATGTAAGTATTTCCAGTAGCGCACCTACTCTAGAGGTTGGGTATGTCCACATGTCTTTTCAAAACCTGTCAGATACTCATAGACAGGGAATCTGTAACTTACGACCTGTCATGGCAGAAAATAAGTATTCACAGGAATAAAAAAGGATAAGACAATGGCCGATAAATTGATGTATATTATAAAAGTCAATATGTGTCCATTTGTAGTTACCCTTATCAGATACTTTGACACGAAGTTACCAATGAATATTGGTGATAGTGCAGGTTCTGTTCAGCCTTTCCTAATTTCTTTGCTGCGGTATGTCTATTCTAATACCTAATGATTTGTCTTTGTACAGGGAGAACTGCAGGTGATATTCCCTGCCAAACAAGCTGGTGAATACAGAATATCTTTCTCCTACAATGGTCGGGAGGTCCGGCATAGCCCTTGGGTCAGGTGGATCTGTCCAGGTATGATTCATCATTAGATTTTTCTAGGGGAGAAAGGGGCTTATTTTCAGCTTGAAAAGGCTGACGAATAAAGAATATTTTCGCCTTAAAATGGTCGGGAGTTTCGCCATAGCCCTTGGGTCAGGTGGATCTGTCCAGGTATGATTCATTATATGAGATTGTTTTTTTTTTTGTTTGATTAGGGATTTATTAAAGAGTCCAGTATAAATTAATATCTGATTTTTTTTAACTCGAATTCGTAAAAGATACCTTTGATTTCCATCTTGAATCGTAAGAGTTAGCCTATTATATAATGCAGTAAGGTTTTTTTGTCTGTAGCTTAAGATTCCAATTTGAATTACTACTGAACTGATCGAGTATTCCATTTAATTGAACTTCTTATAGGACCCTGGACGTTTAGGCTGTTTAATTTTTCCATCTAATTTGGGGATTTAGGCTATTCTACTACTTTCCTAATTGTTTTGAATACAGAGCTTCAAGTTCCTAGGAGCGCAACCGCTATTATAAGATAAATTAATAATAGGTAAATTAATTTTATTCATACAGGACCTCCAGACCCCGAGCAGAGTGAGGTTACCGGCCCATGGGCCGCGGGTACTACCTTGGTTATGACACCAGGTTAGTGATATAGAAATGTAACTACCCACAGGGTGTAGACCCTGTCGCGATTTTGTAATCAGCTAATAGAAATTAAGACAAAGGAACAGAAAGCAATTGGCTAACAGACAAAAAGGCCTTGTTAATTTAAAGTAGTACAAATTTTTCTGAAAACAAGGATGACAACATCCATAAAAGCGAAGCACTGAAACTGTAGGACAATCGGACATTAACACTTGTATAGTGTCAGAACTGAATAATCAGAATTTAAATGAATAAGAGTCAAAGCAAAATTGTGAGTAAATTTGTTGAAAAACCTGCTTGATACAGGATAATGTTTATGGATATACATAAGTTTTAGCACTTGATTATAAAGTTGCTTTGTACTCTGTTGTCCCAGGAATCAGTTCAGTATACCAAAAATCAGAACAATCGGATAATTAGATCACATAAAAATTTGATGTTAAAAAAGTAAAAAACTAAATCGTACCTAATTACTACAGGAATCACTGTGCAAAGTTTGAAATCGATAGGACAACTCTAACATGCCTAAATTAATGAAAAAAAAGCTATTAATCTCGGATGGACGGACGAACGGACCGACCCTAAATATAGAAAAGCTTCAATTTTATAAAGCATAAGATTAAAATAAAGACTGATAAAAGCATAAATTTCTATATTTGATTAAACTCTCTGCAGTAACGATTCTAATTTCCAAACGAATGCAGGAATAGGATATATCCAACAAGCGAAATAAATCTAAAATAATATTTTGGGGGTGGGGCAGATAAAGAGGTCGTCAATTCTATTAAGTTTTGCGGCCCCCCCCCCCCCCCCAACGACAGCTGAAAATCACGTATAGGTTTCGTGATAAATATTTATGAAAATTCGAATGGATAGGTATATTTCATATTTAAATAATTTTAGTTAAACAATTTTTTGCGGGAGGGGTAATTATTTCTATGAGAAGCTACCCTGTTAAGGAGAACCCGATCGGTTCAGCAGTTAGCGAAATCCTTCGGTATGGATAAACAGACAAACAAACATTCTTCTACTTTATCATAAGGACTAGTTGCTTCGCCTCTAGCCTCTAGGGGAGGGCGTGGGATGTCATAATAAAATCCTAAAACCATCACAAGATATTTATAAAGCTTTCCAAAAAAGCACAGCCTATTCGTACGTGTAATTTCCGAGATCTTTAGCTTCAGACAAAAAACCTTACCACTTTATATTATAGGATATTAGTAAAAAACAATTCAAATATATTATATTATTATTATTTATTTACTTATTTTATTATATACGAGCGGATGCGCTACGTGTGGAGCTACGGTCACGGGTATAGACATCCTGTTACTTTATTAAAAGGGTTTTATGCATTTAATAAGTTATTTTTTCGCATCGTATTATAAACAGCTTTCCGCGGATATAGAATGTACAATTATAAGATTAAAACTGGCTTTAATCTTATAATTGTACATTTTTATATTCGTAGAAAGCTGGATATAATACGATGCTAGACATAGTTTTTTCGTATTGATGAGAACCGGTTACTATCCACCGGATTCAAATGAATACGAGACATTATATAAATTACTAACATAAATAAAAGGTATACACTATACATATAAATACAATAATACATACATAAAATCATTATCTAATACTGGTTTAGAATGAAATGGTTAAGGAACTGGTCTGCCAGAATCATCAGAACTGGATGTATCCATGGATCTTATGCTCCTTGGCCGCTCAGATGAAGCTTGGAATCCTGCAGATGAATCATCAGAGCTGGATGTATCCATGGATCTGATGCTCCTTGGCCGCTCAGGTGACGCGCGGAATCCTGCAGATGATGAACTTCTGGTGGCGGGGGAGGATGCAGGGGAAACTATCACCTCTTCCAATTGAATGCTATCGTCGTCTTTTAACCCCCCCTTTCTTGTAAATACCCAGACTGCAATGATGTACAGGGTTGCATAGAGAGAGGAAGCAAAGGATATTGCTGAAATACCGTAACTGCTTCGAGTTATGTGTACAGCACAGTAATACTCACTGTCACGGTCCATATACGTTATATTTCTGTACGTAACAGCAGCGTAGATAAAGAAAGCAAAGAACATTATTACCTGGGACAGAAGCATCGCATAGTGAGAATTAATAATAAGCCAGACAACAGTATTGTCTTTTCTTGTTAGCGTTCCATCAGCCAAGGCATCCTCTACCATAATCTTACAAGCCAGGCCAATGATGACAATAAACAAATTAATACATCCAGCAACCAAAGCGAACTCCAAGAAACCAACATTGCACTCTAAGGGATCTTGAGTTACATACAGCATCAAGAACAAGGTGGCAGATACCAGCGGCAGGATGGGTCCTAACAGCTGGGCCGTGTTCAGATGCGGGCTGTCACATGGCGGGTTCTTGGTCAAATCCAAATTGTATTTATTCCAAGTCATGTTTTCGGCTGATTCACTTCTTTGTAGTCTAAAAAATAAAATATAATTAATACACAAAATCTAATTTTGATAAAATAATAACAAATTTAAATGCTTACGTAAATATTATAAAATTATATAATTAATACCAGTTTTGTTAAACCCTAGGATCTAACAAAATTATTTGAACCTTGAATCTTTTTATTTTAATATCCGCAGAAAGCTATCTATAATACGATGCGATAGATAACTATTATAAATTAAGTAAAAAAAATACCTTTCTTGATGAAAGTCAGATAACCTTTCTTGAGGATAGTCACGAATATAATGAAACAAAATAAAAATTGGGACCGTTTTTATACCCGTAGATTTTTGAAATTTAAATTCGAGGATTTTTTAAATTTTAGTTCGCGGATTTTTTTTCCAAATTAATTATTTTCGAGGATTTAAAAAAAATTAATTATAATTTTTTTAACTTCAATATTGAAAACAAAATGATCTAAAATAGTTTGAAATTAAATTATTGTGTTAAGTATAATTTTTGGTAAAATAAAAATAAAGTAAGGTAGAGAACAGCTTATACCAATAACGAAATTAACTCAGAAAAAAATCACGAAACCTATACGTGTTTTACAGCTGTCATTGGGGGCCAACACATCGTTATGACGGTTTTTGCCCCTTTTTTGGGGTAAGGAGTCGTTTTAGGGCCATAGACTATTTCTTCATTTTTGTAGAACTTTTCATGGCACATCTTTTGTTATTTATGCATCAACCACCTCCGGCGAACCGTTTTGCCGTTATTTTCCGCCATAGGCGGAATTTTTTACGTTTTTTGCCGTTCCCGAGGATCTAATGGGCAATTTTGGTAAGAAGACGTTGATTTATCAAGATCACTCTGAAATACTGTTATTTAGGCATATCCAAGCGATTTTTGTCAAAAGAAATTTAAAATGCACATGATTTATGTTTCTTTTATTACTTATGCTATAGAAATTATTTATATTATATTCACTTCATTTTCTTGTTTTAACAATTAGCTGCAAAAAAAAATTACTTAATATGAAATTTAGTAAATTAAATTACCTAAATACAAGGATGACAACATCCATAAAAGCGAAGCACTGAAACTGTAGGACAAACGGACATTAACACTTATATAGTGTCAGAACTGAATAATCAAAATATAAATATATAAGAGTTGAAGCAAAATTGTAAGTGTAAATTTGTTGAAAAACTGCTTGATACAGGATAATGTTTATGGACATACTTACATTTTTAGGGCTTGATTATAAAGTTGCTTCGCTTGAAATATTATGCTTTGTTGTCCCAGGAATAAACATACCAAAAATCGGATGATTAGATCACAAAAAAATTTGTTGTTAAAAAATCAAAAAAAATCAACATGTTTAAAATGGACGTACGGACATTCTTGTAATGATTATAGAGTTGCTACACTTTCTAAATCGTACCTAACTACTAAAGGAATCACCGTGCATCGATAGGACAATTCTAACATGCCTAAATTAACTAAAAAAGCTATCCGTTTGTGACGGACGGACGGACCGACCATAATTATAGAAAAGCTTCGCTTTAAAAAAAATATATTCCTTATTTTTTTTAAAACACCCAAAATAAAAGGGAATTCATTTTTTAGGTCAACTGACACAGTCACAACTAAAGTTAAAAGATGCATACAAGAATCTCATTCATACGTCAAGGTAAGCTTAATTCAAATGTAGAAAAGCCTCGCTTTAGAATTGTCGTATTATTTTAACAATTAGTGTCAGGTTTTTTTTTGAGGGAGGGGACATTGGGCTCTTTACTACACTGGTTACCAAAGTTTCAATTAACGTTCGCTTATTCGTTGGTTTAACAACTTTGAGGACTTTTATTAAATTTTGATTGGTTGATTCATTAAGTTGAGTGTCCAAACGTTTCCTTCACTAATTGCAAGCTACAGAAGGGGCAATTTTGTGTATCATCATTGTGGATAAATATAAATTTATCGACCAATCTTTTCTCCCTTTAGATCCCTGAATTTTCACTAATGTTATGGTTTAGATTTTGGTTTCGAACTCGTTGGTCTCATGACAAAGCCTTCACAAAGGGGTAATCATTTTAAACCATACAATGCTTAAAATGAAATTACTTTAATAAAATACTATATTCAGTTTTTCATTCATTTATTTACAATTTATTGGGAAAAAAACATATAATGTTATCCAGGGAGGGAGATGATATTGGGCTGTTTATTACAATAGTCCCCAAAGTTTTATGATAACGTTTTCTTATTTTAATTCATATAACCCTGGAGACTTTTATTGAATTTTGATTGGTTGGTTTATTTAAGTGTCCAAACGTTTCAACCACTAATTGTAATCAACAGAAGGGATGATTTTGTGTATAATGACAAGGGATGTACAATGTACATGAATTTATCGGCAATTGTCTTATCCCTTCAGATCCCTGGATATTATTGTCGTTATTAATACTACAAAAAGCTGCTCTTAATGTAGCACAATTTTTGTTATTTTGTTATTGCTGTGCTTGTTTTGAAATGATAATTCTTGTTTTAGAAGTGATTGTTCTGATGTACGAATAGAAATCTCAAATTCTTCCATGAATCTAAATGAAGTAGAGACACAGGTAGAATCCAGGTAATGCATTTTTAAATGTTTGATTACGTTGTATGAAGAGGGATTCACTTGGCCTATGTCATCGTAACAACGAGAAATTTTCAGGCAATTCTCATGTTATACCTACGAATTTTTAATTAAGCTAAAATTAGTTTGGTCCTTGACTGATTTAACCTTGCAACTAACTTTGAATTACTTTAAGGTAGCATAATATAAGTATTTGTTGAGTAGATATTGGTATTAAACAACTCCTAGACTAATAAAACAAAACCGAAAAAGGGCTAAATATATATACACAGTCCTAAATAAACTAGGTTAAAGTAGGTAAATTAGTTGGTTAAATCAAATAACATTCTGTAGTATATACTTTAGTTACAAGAAACAGAATTTATAGTTATATTTTTAAATGATCTTAATGAATAATTTTGCAGGTCGTCAGAAATCTCTCTGTCTGCCAGGTTTATTCTGTCTGGTGTTTACACAATCAATGTTTTATATAAGGTAAATATTTTATTATAAATTTAATTCAAACTAGGTGACTTGCCCCTAGCCTCTAGGGGCACCCATTATAAATTTTAGTTTCAAAAATATATATTTCGGGATCACAGACTATGTAGTGTACAGATAATAGTTTGTTTACCTAACTAATACTCTGGTATTTATAATATTATATATCCCAGGACCATAGACTATGTAGTGTACAGATAATAGTTTGTTTACCTAACTAATATTCTGATATTTATAATATTTTATATTTCAGGACCATAGACTATGTAGTGTACAGATAATAGTTTGTTTACCTGACTAATATTCTGATATTTATAATATTATATATTTCAGGACCATAGACTATATAGTGTACAGATAATAGTTTGTTTACCTAACTAATATTCTGATATTTATAATATTTTATATTTCAGGACCATAGACTATGTAGTGTACAGATATTAGTTTGTTTACCTAACCAATACTCTGATATTTATAGTATTATATATTTCAGGACCATAGACTATGTAGTGTACAGATAATAGTTTGTTTACCTAACTAATACTCTGATATTTATAATATTATACAGGGTGAGTCAGAAAAAACTGAGTTTTCCGATTTTCTGATACAACCAGTAGGAATATGGAAAAAACAATTATAGGTTCTTGTTCTCTATAAAAATATACATTAAACTTAGAAAAGGTGTTTTTGAATATCTCTGAAAACAACGGCGCTTTTTAGAGCATAAAGATTTCAAAAAGTGTGTGTTATGACTTTTTCGGCCATTATTTTGTACTTTTTAGGTAGATTTATTTATAAAAAAAAAATGTCTACCATTCTAAAAAGATGAGCAAACATTTTTTTTGATTATTAAAATTTTTATTCAACAGAATGTAAATATTCAACATCTTAAAAATACAATTTATTTAAATTAAATTATCACATTATAAATCAAACGTTTTGTTGTAATCTATTGTTAAGATTTAATAACCCATGACTAGAAAACCAGCTCATGACCGGAAATATTTCATCTTGTTACCTAAATTCCTCCCCCCCCCCCCCCCCGGCCCTCCCCCTGAATTTCCTCTATATTTGGTGCAAGACTGGATTTAATCTTAAAAATCTCTGCCCCCTTTTGACAAATTATACTTGTGTGTTATAATCCATTTATAATAACTTCATTTAAATAGGGTAGGGTTTCTAAAAAGCATTTTTATTTTAAAAATTCAAACCTTGATAACTTTTCTATCTTAAGAGATTTTTTTGTCAAATAAAAAGTTTATTTTCTTTTTACTATTAGCTACGTTATTATAAAAGATTCTTTTAAACCAAATGCATCACAATCAAGAAATATGAAAAAATGACAAATTGCAGTATTCTAAAAATGCTTTTGTGAAGAGCCAAAAAGCATTTCACCTTTAAAACTCATTAAAGTACTTTTCTTACACCTTTTTCTAAATAAATATTGAAATTTTAAGATTTTTTTATACAAAATAGATGAGTTATTTTAATTTTTCTTGATCAACATTTTTCACACAAGGCATTTTTTGACACCATACACCTATCATAGAGGCCGCATTTTTAGAGATAATGAAAAACACCTTTTCCAAGTTTCATATGATGTGCTTTTGTACAGAGAACAAGGACATATGATTATTTTTTCTGTATTCCTTCTGGTTGTTTCTGAAAATCGAAAAACTCAGTTTTTTCTGACTCACCCTGTATATTTCAGGACCATAGACTATGTAGTGTACAGATAATTGTTAAGTTTACCTAACTAATACTCTGATATTTATAATATTATATATTTCAGGACCATGGACTATGTAGTGTACAGATAATAGTTTGTTTACCTAACTAATACTCTGAAATTTATAATAATTTATATTTCAGGACCATAGACTATGTAGTGTTCAGATAATAGTTACGTAACTAATATTCTGATATTTATAATATTTTATATTTCAGGACCATGGACTATGTAGTGTACAGATATTAGTTTGTTTACCTATCCAATACTCTGATATTTATAATATTATATATTTCAGGACCATAGACTATGTAGTGTACAGATAATAGTTTGTTTACCTAACTAATACTCTGATATTTATAATATATATTTCAGGACCATAGACTATGTAGTGTACAGATAATTGTTAAGTTTGTTTACCTAACTAATACTCTAATATTTATAATATTATATATTTCAGGACCATAGACTATGTAGTTTACAGATAATAGTTTGTTTACCTAACTAATACTCTGATATTTATAATATATATTTCAGGACCATAGACTATGTAGTGTACAGATAATTGTTAAGTTTGTTTACATAACTAATACTCTAATATTTATAATATTATATATTTCAGGACCATAGACTATGTAGTTTACAGATAATAGTTTGTTTACCTAACTAATACTCTGATATTTATAATATTATATATTTTAGGACCATAGACTATGTAGTGTACAGATAATAGTTTGTTTACCTCACTAATACTCTGATATTTATAATATTATATATTTCAGGACCATAGACTATGTAGTGTACAGATAATAGTTTGTTTACCTAACTAATACTCTGATATTTATAATATTATATATTTCAGGATCATAGACTATGTAGTGAACAGATAATAGTTAAGTTTGTTTACCTAACTAATATTCTTATATTTATAATATTATATATTTCAGGACCATAGACTATGTAGTGTACAGATAATAGTTTGTTTACCTAACTAATACTCTGATATTTATAATATTATATATTTCAGGACCATAGACTATGTAGTGTACAGATATTAGTTTGTTTACCTAACTAATATTCTGATATTTATAATATTATATATTTCAGGATCATAGACTATGTAGTGTACAGATAATAGTTTGTTTTCCTGATCAATACCCTGATATTTATAATATTATATATTTCAGGACCATAGGACTATGTAGTGTACAGATAATAGTTTGTTTACCTAACTAATATTCTGATATTTATAATATTATACAGGGTGCGGCACATAAATCCGGACTTTTTTAAAACGGCCATAGTGCCAAGAATACTTGACCGATCAGGACGTTTGACCCAACTATGAAAAATATAGGTAATGAGCTTTTTACCCATAAAAAGCTTTGGACGATGTAGGACGTGTACTCTGAGCTGGCCGCGCATATGTTCAACTAAGCAAATTCGAAGTGCGCAGATTGCTCATGAAACTTACTGAATGTACTGTTAGATACATAGGTTAGGTACTAGAAATTACTAGAGTTCTCTATGCAAGTTGACTTGCCCGTGGTACTCCGGCAAATTGACACGTGGCAGATTGTGAGATGTCAAAAGCGCAAAAAATCTTGAAAATTTCACGATTCTCGTCTACAGGGGCCCATATGGAACCATGAATCTGGATTTAGACTATGGGTTGCGCTGACAACCCTAGCTAAATATTCATGCCATTTCCAAAAAGGTATAAAACGTCGTTCTAGCTCAACTGTGGCCCAAATAAGAGCCGCCATGTCGAAGGGTAGCTTGAAAGATAGGAATTTGGATCCTGCGGTTACTCATCCCCTAAGGAAATGTGGCCTCCCAGCAGCCGAGATCTTAATCCATTGGACTATTTGGCCCAGAGCTACTTTGAAGCATGCACCAATAGACGTGCCTATACCATCAAGACCTCCCTCATTGCCACTATCAAGGAGAACTTCGCCAGTTTGTACAGGGACATGGTGACCAGGGCCTGCAGGCGGTTCAGGGGGCGGGTAGGGGCGGTAATTGAGTCAATTACAAATTAGAAAAAGTCCGGATTTATGTGCCGCACCCTGTTTATTTCAGGACCATAGACTATGTAATGTACAAATAATAGTTTGTTTACCTGACCTGACCAATACTCTGATCATAGACTATGTAGTGTACAGATAATAGTTTGTTTACCTAACTAATACTCTGATATTTATAATATATATTTCAGGACCATAGACTATGTAGTGTACAGATACTAGTTTGTTTACCTAACTAATACTCTGATATTTATAATATTATATATTTTAGGACTATAGACTATGTAGTGTACAGATAATAGTTTGTTTACCTAACTAATACTCTGATATTTATAATATTATATATTTCAGGATCATAGACAATGTAATGTAGTGTACAGATAATAGTTTGTTTTCCTGACCAATACTCTGATATTTATAACATTATATATTTCAGGATCATAGACTATGTAGTGTACAGATAATAGTTTGTTTACCTAACTAATACTCTGATATTTATAATACTATATATTTTAGGACTATAGACTATGTAGTGTACAGATAATAGTTTGTTTACCTAACTAATACTCTGATATTTATAATATTATATATTTCAGGACCATAGACTATGTAGTGTACAGATAATAGTTTGTTTACCTGACCAATACTCTGATATCCACAATAAATCAACTCAGCTAGATCTCGTTCAATTGTTAGGTAGGATTATTTTCATAATAACAATAGTAAACATCTTTCTTGGTTAAATCCTTGGTTATATCTTTTTAGATTTCATATATAAAGGAACTAAGAAAAAGTAAAGCAATTATAAGCTTGTAAAAAGTTAATTGATTGAAGAAGTACATACACTAAAAAAATGAAAAAATGTGGACTTAGGCAGTAAATATAAAGAGATTATATTTAAGTGCCAGATATTTAGGTTCAGAACGTCTTGCTGGCCTACAAACATAAGATTAGGCTATTAGCTTTGCTACCAAACTAAAAGTTCAAATTTTAACTTTACCTGTTTATTAAGGAGAAACGTATGAGAAGCCTAAGGCAGTACATGTGTACCTGACAAATAAAACATTATCAATCAAAGAATACATGATGAAGGTGATTCCATGGACACTTGTCACTCATAGGAATATATACATTTACAATGGATATAGAATATATATTGTGGATATATTTAAATGAAAAAAAATTGTCGTCAATTTAGGTTGCAAAAAGGACATCGTATATTGGTCAGTTCGTCAGACAGGAGGGGATGGGGTAAATGGGGGTATCGTTATTATTGTCAGTTGCGAGTTTCCCTTTATTAGAGTACATAAAATAATCCAATTGGTAATTCTAAAATACTTAAATAGCGTTTATTAAGAAAAAATAAGACCGCGCAATGAATAATATTATTATTGTTTTTTATTTACGGCCAATTAAAAATGTATTTTAAGTAATATTTTCATTCCGCAGTAGCATGCTGTAATTGTTAGAAATAAGTAAAGACTAATGTATATAAAAATTATAGGATAAGTCCCCGGTTAAGTCTAAGCCTTGATTCCAAATGTTCTGAACTTGTTGTGATAAATGAAAGTTTTCCAAATTCAAGGTAGATATTAACCCTTACATAATATTTTAAAATATTACTCATATCTCGGTTCAGTTCTACCCTCAAATGTTTTTCCAGACCTCCTTATTAATACAGATTTTCTTGAATTATTGGTTAACAAAATTTGACACTTGTGTGATTATGTTCCTAAATTCATAATTAATGTTACTAAATCTCTTTTTAAGTTGGACGATTAATGTGGCTGATTGAGCATCTTACTAGTGTAATAAATCTATTGCCTAAATGGCACTGTCTTAATGGTTAATAGAATGGAAAGATATAAAGCAAAACCAATACGCAGACTTATCAGTCACTGATTGAAGTTACGCATTGACAGAAAATAAGAAATTATTCATTTAGATGTGTTCTGCGAGGGCCACACGTGCTTGGCCTGGCCGCTGGCTACTATACCTGTCTGGAGAAAAGGATGGGCGGAGCTGCCTCCTCCCTGGAGGAGAAGAAGGAACATTTTACTAAGATGATCAGAGATTATCATAATAATTCTTACTTGCAGTTGTTAGGTAACTTTTTTAGTTTTTGTTTGAAGTATTTTGTTCAATTAATGGTTATTAAAATCACCATTTCTTAAGTTAAATTAATCTAGAATTGTTAGAGGTGATAAATGAGCCTAAGAATATCATAGATCACCAAGAGCCAATAGTATATCCGTCTAAAGGTCAAAAAATAAATCTTATGTTAACCTTTGTTTATTGATGAAAACCTACATCGATTGTTACAATCAGATCAAAATTCTCAATTCTTACTGTCATTACATGCTAAGGAGGTATGTTTACTGGTAAAGTCAGATATATTGTATATTAGCACTTGATTGAGAATGTATAAAAGTCAACAAAGGATAATTAAACCTTACTTTATTTTATTGATGATATTTTCAGGAAATGTGGACTATCTAAGAAACTCAAAGGTCTACCTAAAAATCAAACGTCACGACATCTATGACTCAACCCTGAAGAGTGTGCGAAGCTTATCTAAAACTGACTGGCTCAAACTATTTGTCATCAAATTCGAGGCAAAGAATAATAAAAATAGAATGTATAATACGAAGTTGACATATTTAGTGATTTATTAAAAATACCTTCTGAACTTTTGAATTTTTCTATTCATGCTTTTTAATGTTTGCCTGTACTATGGTAAGGGGGGGGGGATGAACGAACTGACCAATGAGGTCCATATTAGCAAGCTAAA
Source organism: Acartia tonsa (assembly GCF_053477335.1). Classification (NCBI taxonomy): domain Eukaryota; kingdom Metazoa; phylum Arthropoda; class Copepoda; order Calanoida; family Acartiidae; genus Acartia; species Acartia tonsa. The sequence continues at coordinate 30,646,758 of NC_137262.1, read as the reverse complement.
TTATTGACAAATTTTCCCCTGTCAATATTTATATTCATTCCAGGTAAATCCTATATCTATTTATAAATCATATTATTCTTTGATTGAAGGGAGAGGATGGTTTAGATCAAGGTGGTCTACGCCGCGAATGGATGGACCTGTTCTCAAAGTTTATATTCAACCCTGAAAACCGGATTTTCATGTCGGTGGAGGCTGGTGGTAACGGGGTCCAACCTAACCCATACCCGCCTAAACATGTAAAAACAGATCATTATAAATTAATTGGAAAGTTGTTGGGGAAATGTTTGTATGAGTCATGTTTTGGTAGAACTTACAGGTGAGTTTTAGCATTATTTATATAGTAGCAGCACCTAGGGATGAGACAATGGCCGATAAATTGATGTACATCCAAATGATGATACACAAAATTACCTCTTCTGTAGATGTCAATTATTGGTGAAAATGTTTTGACACTCAACTTAATAGCCCAACCAATCAATAGCACCCCTAGTCTAAATTAAAATGAATAAAGTCAAAGAAGTATCGAGTTAAAATTTTCTTATATTTCTTGTTGGCTTATAGCTGTTATATCCGTAATGTTTTAAACCTAACATTTTTGCAATAAGAATATTAAGATTTTTAATTTTTTCTTTATAATTTTTTACATTGAAAATTTTAGAATAACCAGCTATATCAGAACATATTTTTCATTGAACTACCCTTTTCAGATTAAATTTACAAGGACAGCTGAGTAAGAGCACATTAACACAAATGCTAGGCAATTATGCATTACATTCTCAGTAACTATACGGAGATTTTTATTTGTAACCTTGCGTAATCCTATTCTATAAAGTAGTAAGGTTTTTTCTGTAGCTTAAGATTTCAATAACTACTAAACTGGTTGTGTTCTCATTTTTATTGAAGGTACCGGGATAGATTTAGGTTATGTTATTTTCATATCTAAGCCCATTTTATTTCCCCTTCTTACACCTTTGAATGCAGAGCCCCTAGATGCGAGGGGCGAAGTCACTAGTGTGTATGCAAAAAGAGGAATTGTAGTTTTTCCTAGAAGTGCCATGTCGAGTACAAATCCCCCTCTCTTCTTATTATTGAAACAAAGTGAATACAAAGAGGGGGGGGGGGGGTGTTAGTTTTGGTTTGTTTAATTATTGTCAGATGAGTTAAGATTATATTGAGCCCCCCCCCCCCTCTTTTTTAAAATTTTTTAAGGACTGGCTCTTTGACGAAACCACCTTGTAACTTTATCCAAGATTTATTTCAATATTCCTGTTTAACAAAAAGTGTTGTTTTCTTTCAATTTTTAACATCAAATGCCGCTAGTGTAATGCTTAAATAAAAACAGGATCTGACATTCTGTACACTCATTTATCAGTGGATGCACCAGAACTTTACAAGAGTAAGATCAAATATATTCTGGATAATAATGTGGATGATCTACAACTTACATTTACACAAGAAGAAGAAACTAGCCCAGGAAAAAAAGTTGTTTTATTTCTATAAAGAAGTACATTTTTCCCTTAACCGTTTTGAAAAACATCTAAAAAAATTATCATTTTTACAAACATTAAAAAAAAATAGCGAACTCATTAAGATTAGGTTTTTAGTTTTTTCAATGCTTTGAGATTTCACTGTTTACGCGCACTAGTAAGTTTTATCGATTGCCATGAATATTAGAGTTTCAATTTAATTTTCCAATATTTTTAAATGTTTTTTAGTGCCTTTCAAAGTTTTCTTTCAATGTTTCTCATGGTTTTCATAAGCACCGAAAGAAAAAATCTTCGAACTGAAAAACATAACGAAAAAATCTACCGATGAAAATTTTCCAATAAGTTTACGATTATCTTTCTAGTGCTCCGTGCAAAAATGTACAATTTTCCACTTCCTTTTCAATTCATTTTTTAAGTATTAAAGACGAAAGTTTTGTATTATTAAAACCTTGATTTTAACAACTGTTTTCTTGACCAGGTGTGAGAAAAAGCTTGGATCTATGCAGCAAAGGATCTCACAAACTTGTGAATGAAAAGAACAAGCAGGAATATATCTACAGACTTGCAAGGTTTATTTTCCATTATTTTCACTATATATAGTTCGGAGAGAAATAATAAATCAGGGAACTAAAGGGATAAGACAATTGCCATTAAATTGATGTCCATCCTCCATGATACACAATTACCCCTTGTTTAGATTACAGTTAGTGATTGAAACGTTTGGAAACAAAACTGAATAAACCAACCAATCAAAATTCCCAAAGGTTGTTAAGAAAACGTTATTATAAGACTTTTGGGACTAGTGTAATAAGACTTTAAATCGAAGAGTGAGCATTTTGGTCAATCTTAGCAAGACACACAAACGGAAGAAAACTTTATTTGTGAAAAATAATAGATTTATAGCCCTAGATGTGCCCTTTTTTTACCCAAATCTGCATACTAACCAATAATATTGCTCGATTGTTCCCCCACTGTTTTCCTATTGACTCATTTCATAGAGTAGGAATCTAGATCTTCTATATTTATTCAATTAAGGGGGGGGGGGTGACACTTTATCCTTTCACTCCTAAGACAAAGCCAATACTCTCTTTTTTCCCAATAGTGACAGAACTCCCTCCCCCCTCTCTTATTGATAAGCAAAACACATATGTACTGCACTTGTTCATCTTTTTAAAGATTAATGGACAATTTCTTGTAAAGGTTCCTACTGGTTGAACGTGTATCCAAGCAAACAGATGCTCTGCTGGAAGGACTGCACAGTATTATACCTGTAGAAATACTCGAGATGTTTGAGGAATGTTATTATAAAGTAGCCAAATATATTAGCTGCGCAATTCGTGTTATAAATTTCCATGCTTTGAATGCATAAAAAAACACAGAATCACGCTTTAAGTTTTACTAGTTCTATAATTTTGATTACTCGTTATTTTTTTCAGTTTTCTTTAATTTTGTATTGTAATACCTAATCTTTTTTTTAAACTAGAATGACAATACCCTTAAAACAAAGCTCTGAAATCAAATACTATAACAAATGAACATGTATTAAAACTTAATAAGTATGAACAAAAATTATAAACTTGTTGCAAAATTGTGCAAATACAGGATTCTGTTTTAGGACATACTTACATTTTTAGAATTTTATTATAGAGATGCTTTACTTGTTGATCTAGGAATCTTTGTTTATAAAAAAAATAAAAGAAAACTTATATCATACAAATATTTGTTGACTTTTTGGTAACGATTATATAGTTGCTGCGCTTTCTAAATAGTACCTAATTATTACAGGAATCATAATAACATGAAATGTAGGAGGGAGAGTTGGAGTTACTGCTTCATGGAATAAGAGAATATAATGTTGAAGACTTAAAGCTTAATTTTACTACTGTTGGTTATGAATCTTATAGGTAGGCTTGCAATCATTATTTAAATTATTTTGCCTTGTTGAACTAAGCACCAAGCCCTTGCTTGTTACTTTAGGTCAAGATAGGATAGTTTATATTAGCTACTTGTCACCTTGTGATAGTCCGCAGGATTAAGCTTCTCAGGGTTTAGGCATGGGAAAACAACTACCCCCAACCTTTTTTGCAATTTTAAAAATAAGGGGTGTACATTGCTCAACATGCATCTTGTGGAAAAAGCCCTCATTTTTCTGTTTATTACTTGGAAAAAACGTCTTTTTAGGTTTCTTACAGTTTTGAGTTGGTTCTGGACGGCTCTGTCCCACTTTTCCAAGGAGGACATGGCAAAATTTGTCCAGTTTGTGACAGGATCATCAGTCTTGCCTCCAGGGGGGTGGAAGGAGTTGTCTCCAAAGTTTCAGATTGGTTTTACAGGTAAATGAAATATTAGCCAATTATATAAAGTAGAAAGTTTTTTTTGTCTGAAGCCTAAGATTTAGAAACGATTTAGTTTTTCTTCATCTTCATATATGGTTTTAAGGAATTCTATTTGTAGATTTATGTATTGGAATACAATCTTAGAATACAGAGCTCCTTGATATCAGGGTCGTAGCCACTATTATCTGTTTAATATGTATCAGTTTCTGCACTAGGCATATAAATCACTCCCAAAATAGCAGAATACTGCAAGCAAAGTTGTATATATATTAGGAATGGCAATCCGTCTATTTGGACCGGATTCCGATTCTTCGCGGAATTCGGATTCTTATTTTTTGACGGATTCTGGATTCCGGATCCTAGCAATACTTTAAAAGGCTTTTTAAAAAAATAAATTAAGGGATTAGGTATATTATACCGGATAGTGGGAAGAATCTAAAGCTCCGTTTTTTCATATTTACTGATCTCTCCACTTGGTGGTGTAGGTGGGGAGAGATTGGGGGGGGGGGGGTGATCTTTGTCTTCAAAGGATTCTGGATTTGCTAAAAATTGGGCGGATTTCGGATTCGGATTGCCGACTCTACACAGTTCACTCGAAGCGACAGCAAGAGAAAAAAAAATTCCCAGGCATAAGACTAACTGCTTCTAAAACATCCCAATGAATGTAGCAATTTAGTAAAAAAATGAAAATCTGGAAATGAGGGCTTTTCGAGAAAAAGCCAAAAACACATTCTTGTGATATATGTGAAAAAAACAGTCAATCAATTCATACTAAATTTTTTTCTATTAGTCGCCATAGTTTCATATTTCTGAAACTGCAACAGTTTAGAATTAGGTCAGAATGAAATATATAGTTGTAGTTCAAATTTCTGTCACAAGGTGTTTTAATCTAGGTTTGATTTAGTTCAATTTGCAACTTCTTTTATGCAGGTTTTTTAAACACATAACAATCTAGCAATCCTGATATGAATTTCATTGAAAATAAAACTTTTAAATTATAAAAACAATTTTATAATATAAAAATTGCCCAATTTTACAATTCAAATGTTTTTAAATTCCTTACTACTAAACTTTAAATCAGTTATTTTATCCAATCTATATCAGTCATTTCAGCATCTTTAATGTCATTATTAAAAACATTTCAGTTTAATTATTTACAGGCTTTCAGAGAATATCTAAGGCAGCAAAAACACAGCACATAATTATGCATGTATTTATTGTAACTGATGTATTTGTTTGATAGCAAAAACTCCATTAGGAACAACTTATAAAAGGAAGAGTCATTCCAAGGCAGGTAAACCTAAAACATATATACCAAGTCTACCTGTTCTAAAGCCAGTCAAGTGTTGTCAATGATGTGTTATGGTTGAAACCATCTACAACCTTGTTGTTTAAAAGTAGAAGAAGAAATATTGGTGTAATTTTGGAAGAAGATCAAAGGGTGTTAGAAATTATGACTTCTAATGTAGTTAAAGATAATCTTAAAACTAAAAGGTAGAAAAACATCAGGCTAACAACACTGTAAATTAATAACTTTATTAGTACAAAAACAACAGGAAGAGTAATAGCTTTATATAGTGATAAACTTATACCAGCCAGGGAACTTAAGAGGATGATACAGTTTAATAACATCTACTTAAATGAAGTAAAAAAGCAAAGCTTTATTATAAGAACTTTGCAAGGAATAAAATCTATTGAATCTTTCATCCTCCAATTCAACTGTAATGGTCTCCTTACCACCCAAGACGAACTCCACAACCTTATTTCAACCCTTAACATCCCAATTATCTGCCTCCAAGAAATTAAACTCTCCTGCAAATCCAATCCTAAACCTCTCCCTGGCTATAACTTCATCAGGAAAGAATCGACAAGACCGACCTGGTGGAGGAATAGCCTTCCTCATTGCCGAAGACATCCCCTTCACACACCTCAACCTTAACCACCTCTCCAATGGCCCCCTTGAGGTTGATGGCATCCAAATTTCCCGCAATGGCTCCCCTCTACAAATCATCAACCTTTACCTCCCCCCACACTCCTCTTGCCCCCCACAATACACTCCTGACTTTAACCTCCTTTTCGAAAATCCAAATGACCTTATCCTAGTCGGTGACTTCAATGCCCACAACCCTGCCTGGAACTCGCATCACCCTTGACCAATCTGCCATGAATCGTGGGGAGGCTCTGCTGGAAGCTCTCAATTAGAGCAGCCTTTGCCTCCTCAACGAGGATTCCCCTACCCGCCTTCCCCCCAATGGCCAACCTACCTCCCCTGACCTTTCCTTATGCTCTGCCCACCTTGCCCTTGATTTCTCCTGGCACACCCTTACCACCCTCCGTTCTGATCACCTTCCCATTCTCCTCTCCATTCCTGAAATCACCAGATCCCCCCGTCCGGTCAAAACCTTCCACAACTTCCATAAAGCAGACTGGGACACCTTTACCCTAGAAACTGAAACCCTTTTTGAAGACCTTCCTGACCCTTCCTCTTGCTCCTAAGGTGAAGCCACTTTCCGCCAAATCCTCCAAACTGCCTCCAAACACACTGTTCCTGCTGGCTTCATCAAAAATTCCAACCCTACCCTCCCTCAGTCTGCTAAACCCCTTATCCAGCAAAGAGACTCCTTAAGAGAAACCAACCCCCATGATCCTCAAATTCAAATCCTTAATGACCAAATCTCCTCAATAGTAAACCAACATTCCAACAAAAAATGGCAAGAAACACTCCCACCCATCCTTCCACAACGTCACAACCCGCCCTGGCCCTAGATCCAAAAAATTCACCCTTCAATCCATGTTCCTTCCCACAAACTACAAATCCACAATCTCCAGACTCCACACCTCAGCTGTCACCCAAGCCATAAATTCTTACCCCCCTAATCCTGTCCTTAATCAAGCTCCCCCTGACATCAACCCCTCCGAAATCCAACTCCCCAGGCACTACAGAACCATCCTCTCCCAATTAAGATCCAACTATTGTCCTAAACTCCAAAGCTACCTCCATTCCATCAACGCTTCCCTACCCCAGAAACAGTCCAACACCCCTTTTTCATGCCCAAATAATCCTACAAATCTTACTCCTATGGACCTTTGGCAAAATCCCACCCATGTAGCTGCCTTCCTCTCCTCTCATCCAAGTTTCATAAGAAAACAATTGTTAAAAGAAGTATTACTTATCGCATGATGTAAATGGTATAATAGAACATATAGAAGAAACAAGGAAATATTCATCTGATTATACATTGAGATCAGAAGTTGGTATTAATAAGGAAAGAGACTTTTTAAAGGTTTTCTTAAACTTAGATGAAGTAGACAATTACAGGGATGCTATAAAAGATCACTTGATCATTATCAATAGGAAAACAAACTAATATTGTGTGTCATAACATAAGACAATGGCCAATAAATTGATGTACATCCCCAATGATGATACACAAAATTACCCATTCTGTAGATTAAAATTAGTGTTTAAACATTTAAACACTCAACTTATTGAAACAACCAATCAAAAAGTCCCTAAAGTTATTAAGTCAAGAAATAAGAAAGTAACTTAATTTTAGTATCATTAAATGAAAATGAAATGATTAATAGCATAAATTTAGTATGAATGATTGACTGTTTTTTTCACATATATCACAAGAATGTGTTTTTTGGCTTTTTCTCGAAAAGCCCTCATTTCCAGATTTTCGTTTTTCCACTCAATTTATACATTCATTGGGATGTTTTAGGAGCAGTTATTCTTATGCCTGGGAAATTTTTTTTCTCTTACTGTCGCTTCGAGTTAACTGTGTCTAATATATATTATTTATGTTTTTAAGGTGAAAGTGGTAGGCTGCCATTGTCTTATACCTGCTCTAACTATATACTTCTACCAAATGCCTCAAGCTATCAGGTATTTACATATTTTTCCACCAGTAAAAAAATATAGTTTCTTTTGTTATGTTGAAAATATGGTGTTCTTATGTAGAGAGATGAGATCTAACTATAGAAAGTAATCTTAGAGTTTTGTTTAATAGTTCAATGTTCTCAACTGTAAGCCAGGTCCCTAACTAATCAACTTTGATTTGATTGTCTTAATATATCTTGGTTGATATTATTATAATCGTATTAACTATGTATTTTATAAGACTGGGTACAGCAGTAATTTTCAGTCTAATTTACCCTCCCTCCCTTAGATTTTTGTGCTAACACTTCCCTTTTAAACACTTTTTCCCCTTTATTGACGATTTAAAATATTTTTAAGGAACTGGAAAGAGTGTTGCTATTGGCTGTACGAGAAGGAGTTGATAGATTTATTATTGGAAGTTAATTTTCAAACAAACAAAACAAACACAAAGTTTAGTGAATCAAATCTACATCAAAATATGAAATAGTATATTAATTTAGTACCTATTCGTCCCTCAAATACATGACACTGCTTGAATACTGAAAGTCTGCATTAAAAAGTCTCAATAAGAATACCCACCCAGGGTTTAAAGGGTTAGGTAAGATTTTCCATTTTTTTTATAGAATCAAGAGATTCTTACGGTTTCACATCCCCCTGTTTTTTACTTGACAATTTGTAATGATATTTTTCTAAATTTAGTTCATTTTGTAAAGAAACGGGCATTCAACTATTCTTCCTAAACATTTTATATGCATAAAAGATTAAAATAATTGTTATAACATGTAAGTACAAAAAAATGTTGTTATGATCACGGTAATCTCAGTATTTTCAAATTGATAGGTAAAAACATTTTGAAAATTATTTATTGTAAACTATTAATATACCTAAAGGAAATATTAAAATAATGATGAAATTTATCAGTACTTATTTTTTCAGTTAAACTCATGAAAAAGGATTCTTACCTTTAGAATAGAAAATAAAGAGACCACGATTTTGATTATTTAGATACGTTTTATATGTTTTAATTAGACAATAATAGAATATATAATTAAGATTGTGAACATTAACTTTAGCTAATTTGACATTAAGATTGTTCTAAAAGAATGCTTTAAGGAGTCTGAAAGTATAATAAGTCAGTAATAATTAAATATCATACAATCCTTAAAAGCACAAAGATCACAAAGTTAATTACTAATCACAATTTTTAATAGAAATATATTGCAATTTAGAGCTGGTGTGGGATTGCTGCGAAACTCATAATGTCGTCTTCTTGTGTGGAAATAATATCATAAATCATTAATTTAAACAAATATAATTTTGTTACACTCCCGCAACAAAGATTTCAACACAATAGCGTACATTCCTCGTAAACAGGTAGGTTATTTAGTAAAACCCATACTGTTAATAACACCAATTATATATATACTTTTACAGTTAGGTTATCATAAAACCTCTACTGAAAATAAGATTTGTCATAATTATGTTATTTAGTTAGGTTGTAAAAAAAAACCTGTACTATAATAACATTAAATAACTCATATTTGCAGTTAGATTTATAATAAAACCTCTACTGACAAATAGATAGAAATACATTTTTATGGTTATATTGTTTGAAAAACCTTTACCATAATAATAATAGTGTAAATAACTTGGGAGCTTTTCAGTTAGGTATCTAATAATCCCTTTACTGATAAAACTCTCTAAAACTTGTTGAAGTATTCTTTGTATCTATCCTCAGTATTAATAAAAATAGAATTTTTTTTAAATAAGGTAATCCTCACAAAATTTTTAATGAAACCTTTAACACAATAATTGAATATTATTACAATGAAATTAAAATCACAAAATATAAGTTGATAGGTATTGAAATAAATAGATATTTTTGCAGAATGCAACCAGATGGTGATAAACAAGACGTTAATCATCTTGATTCTTAAAATTTTTCCATAGAAACTCTCTGTCCTACACGAGGTTTAAATCCAGGAATGTATATTTCCAAACCTTTTAGGATTTCAGAGTCTGGTGGTTTTCCATGTGAATTGGTTAGACAAAACAATACAGAATAACATGGTCTTTCAGGATTAATCTTATTCATAGATTTACACCCTTTGCATAATAAAATCTGTGGAACAGATTTTATATTTATACATTTACCACCATGACATGAGAGAGAAGATTGGAGACAAACAGCACAATGTTTATATATGAAATCCTTCCTATGCTTAACTCTTTCCTGTGTTGAAAGATTGAGGAATTTGGAACACTCATTTACACTGTGATTGTGTCCAGGAATAACACAAGGAAATAATCTCCCACCAGCAATTGGCTGCTTTGATATGTTAACAGACTTTATCCTTTTGTGATAGGAGATACATGACTCCTCGTCACAATTGGAATACTTTGAAGCAGAACTATCATGCTTTAAGATTCTATCATGAATTTTGAACTGAAATCTGATTGTATCCAACAGAACATTAAATGCTATTTTACCTTTAACATGAATAGTATCCTCTTTAATCGAATCCATCTGCTTAAAGAATTTTTTCTTAGCATCATGAGGCATGAGCTGTAAGAGTTTATGAAGAAACTCTTGTGAAAAGATACACACCTCAAACTCCTTTGAATGTTCAGAATTAGAAACTAGGTAAGAATTTATTGTTTCAAGAACAGCTTGAAACTTTCTGTAGTATGGAACTGAAACAGCAGGATTGGAATGATTGTCAGGTATTGTTAAATCAATTAAAGGTTGGATAAGATTCATTAAAATAGGTTTAGGATCCCCATATTTATGAATCATGTAAGATTTGATAGCTTCATAATCATGCATGTATCTTGTAACTTCGTCCTGATGAATCTCAACAAGATACTTGGAATACAAAAATTCAGCTCTTTCAGCAGAATAATCAAAATCGATAGTTAAAGCCTCAAATTCATGGAAGAATCTGTAAATGTCAATATTAGGATCTGTAGAAAACTTACTCAAATTACCATATAATTTTTGGCCTTGAGATTTCTTGAAAAGTTCCTTAGAGAGAAAGAGATGTCTAATATCAACAGTCCAATTAATTGCATCCCTAATTACATCAGCAACAGATAAAGCTAACTTAGCATCATGAAATTTGACAGTAATGTAGTCTCTGAGAGAATGTTGAAGTGAAGATATTTGCCTATCTACGACAGGAACATGGCTATTGTGCAAATAGACCAAATTAGAATGAGACAAATCCTTACTGGAAGTAGCAATCAAAAGCTTGGAAAGATAATACATCTCATTATTCAGAACTTTATCAACAATATCAACCTTCTTCCTTTCATTATCCAGAGTTGGATTGATGTTTTCAATATGACTAGAACAAGAACTACTGTGTATAGAGAATGAAGACTGATCCTGAGCTTTAGGTAAAGAGTTGGAAATAGTATTTCTGCAAGGAATAGCAAAATCCAAACTGTCAAACCTAGCATTATTATCATGAAGTTCATGTGAGTTTTGTATGAGATTGGTAGGAATAACATCAACCTCTAAAGAACCAACTTCATAAATGCTATCAGTGTCAGCTGAAACATCAAGTTGAGTCTTCTTAGTAAGAGATAGAAAAAGATGATTAGGACAGTTAACTAGCCACTCAAGTTTACTTTCCTCAATCTGAAGAATTAGAGCACAACATTTTTTAATATGTGTAATAGATTTCATATTAAATGCTAATGCTTGAGCAAAATGTAACCTTACATTTAAATGTTCATAGGATAGAAAATGGCTATTCAAGTGAGAAGAATTTGAATATACACTGCCATATATTTCTAGTCTAGAAATCAGTTTTTCAGCAATGGCAAGAAACAAGTCCAATTCAGTAATAGTACAATTATCATTCAAGTCTGGAAGTGAAAGGTCAGAACTTGAAGCACCTGAATTACTCAATGAACATGTGCTGCTATAACCTGATTCAGATTCTTCAGGTATTAAGGGTAAAAAACTCAAATTTTTATATGACAACATGATTCAGTTATGATTATGCTTGAATAGGCAATTATTGAGAATGAAGATTCAGAATTAAATATTCAACAAAAACTGAACGAAGTATTTGATTAGGTAGTACAAGACTCCTTTATCAAAATACTTTGTGCCACAACATTCTTGCAAGTTAATTGTAATCTGTACTGATAAAACAAAACTCTCCTTAAAAAGACAAAGAAAACAAGAAAAGAAAGTTTTGTAACTGATACACACAAACTTTAACTCAATACAAAATAGTAAATCATACACACCAGTAGCGTACACTTAAATCGTGATAGTGAATGATTTTAGGATTATATGTAATAACTTGGTAAGAAATATGAGTATGAATGGATTTTTCCTTTCTCAGATATTCTTAATGTCAGAAATTACAATGACAAGGATGACAACATCCATAAGTAGTATGAAAATAAATGTTTAGAGATAAACAATTATAATATTTCATAAAGTTTTTATTACATCAATTAAACTGTGAACTTACAATAATTTGAACATAGCTAATTCTCTAAAACATACAAGTAAGAAAATATTTAAGCGTTTGATTTTGTCACAACAATTGTACAGGGAGTTACTACCCCTTACATAAAGGCTCCGCCCCAAGAAATTAGGTAAATAGACTTGAAGAGCTCCACACTTAGAAATAAAGAGGGAGAAGAAATGCTATCTATGCCTTTTATCTATATTGGGTTGGAGATTTTATGATATAGCCAAACTATTTTGTCCTTGCCTAACAAAGCAAATTATAAATAATTTGGGAGGCATGTTAAACCAAGTCTTTCCTTCTGATAAGTAGAAGGGAAAAAAAAAATGATTTCAAACTAGTTCATAAAAACCATTAAATCATTTAGAGGGTAGAATTATGAATAATAATTGGGAAAGATATATTTCCCTTATTATATATTCAACACTAGGTTTAAGATAAATCATTAACTATAAACTATAATATAATATTTCCTTGACTCCACCTTTAAGTGAAAAGAAAAGGGGAGGGGAAATTCAGAGAAGTGTGTTACCACAATTAGCTCCACCTATGATGAGGGTAGGAAAATGTGAAAAGGGGTTACAAACCCTTTCTAATGAAATACCTTTTTTTAACAAAGGGGAGGAGTAGTAAACCCCTTTGAGTATGTTACTATGTAACGATGTAACAAAATGGGCACACAGAACCAGATAGCAACATTCTTTATTCCTTTTCCTTGTTAACCTGTTATCAACAATTGAACAGGGAGGAACATACAAGAGAAGAGGTCTAAATAATTTTGAATGATAACTTCTTAGAAGTTTAGAATATTACGAGTGTAATGTTTCCTTTAATATTATCAGAATCAAAGAAAACATACAGTAATATGTGAATGTACAATTAAACAAGAATAGGTATATTAATAATAGGAATGTAGTTTTCCTTAAATATATTCTTATTTTATATTTGTACCCTAGAAAGAATTTTTATAGTGAAAAGCTTCATAAATTAGGACACAAAAGCCCTGATAAATACTCAACCATAATATACAGTGAAATCACAAATAGTCTACCTTTTGAGAAGTAAAAGGAAGAGGGTTGTATTCTACACTTTATGGGAGAGGGATTTACAAAGATGAATAGTACATATTTGAAGTGTACAAAACCTTTCAATAGATTATTCCTTTTCTATGACACAAAAAGGGGATGAAAGGGAGCAGGAATGGGTTGTAATAAAACCCCTTTCCAAAAGAACTTAACTTCCACCCTGAGAAGGAGGGGGAAGAGGAGAAATGGATTTAGACTAACCCTTTTCTTTGAATTTTAATCCCTAAGTTACTACACTATAATAACTGTAGTAGGGATTAGAGCTTTGAAAGTTTGGTGGTTTTATTAACAATGGATATATGTACTATTAACACTAACCTGATATGTTATGTAACAAGTAACATAAGAACTCGCCACTGTATAACAACACCAATTAGCAGTACATTTTAATTCACTTGTTGAAAAAATTAAGTTGAAATTAAATGCCTTGCCTTTGAAAGAAAGAATTGAATTAACGTAAAAAACACGCAAACGTTTTTTAATGAAAATCGCTAATAAAATCTTTTAGAACTGAAAAAGGATTCTTACCTTTAGAATAGAAAATAAAGAGACCACGATTTTGATTATTTAGATACGTTTTATATGTTTTAATTAGACAATAATAGAATATATAATTAAGATTGTGAACATTAACTTTAGCTAATTTGACATTAAGATTGTTCTAAAAGAATGCTTTAAGGAGTCTGAAAGTATAATAAGTCAGTAATAATTAAATATCATACAATCCTTAAAAGCACAAAGATCACAAAGTTAATTACTAATCACAATTTTTAATAGAAATATATTGCAATTTAGAGCTGGTGTGGGATTGCTGCGAAACTCATAATGTCGTCTTCTTGTGTGGAAATAATATCATAAATCATTAATTTAAACAAATATAATTTTGTTACAACTCATGTTACAATTAATCTACCTTAACTTGATAAATCTTATATAATTATTGGCTTGTAACAATTAAAACTAACAAAATTTATTGTTAATATTAGATTAACTATAAATCATTTATAAATAAAAATTTATGTAGAATATATACTTTATTTATTTCTCTCAGATAAACTTACATGATAATATAATATCAGCGAAGCGGAGCCGTTTGATTTAGGTGCGGCTCCGCGGAGCCGCCTGTAAAAATAACGGCTCAGGCTCCTGATTTGGCTCTGGCTCTGAATTAAAACCAAGAAAAACTCAACATACTTTTTTGCCAAGTCTATTTTTTACTTTTGAAGGTTTTGAAAGTTAACTTTTGATAAAAAAAATAGAATTGAAAAACTTATAAGGGGCATTTGTACACGAGACAACAGAGTTTTCAAATTATAATTAATAAAAATCTTTTTTTTGGCTAGCACTGAGCCCAAGGACGTCCAAGGGGGGGGGGGTAAAGTGGTGATTACCCCCCCCCCCCCCATCCCAACGAATTTGGGAATACCGTAGGCACACCCAAAATATTTTTCATTTAAATCCCCCCCCCCATTTCAAATTTACCCTATATAGGGGGTGCCGTAGGCACCCCCTACCATTTTGGAGGGGGTATTTAATTTACCCCCACCCCCCCAAAAAATAAAAAATCCATAACAAAAAAAATTTTGCCACACTTCGCGCGCATTTTTACTACTAAATATTTAATAGTATTTAATTATTAGGTAGGTACCTTTTTACATTATTAAATTACCCCGGGGGTAAATTTTTTTTTGGGGGGGGGGGGTTCGATATTCTTTCTTTATATATAAAATTTTAAAAAATTGGAAGATTTTCATTTAAAATTTAGAACATTTTTTTTATTGTAGATTTTTTTATATTATAATTATTTTTCGCTGTTTTGTAACATTCGTTGTATTGTAATTTCGTTGTTTTGTAACATTCGCTGTTTTGTAATTTCGCTGTTTTGTAACATTCGCTGTTTTGTTTTTCGCTGTTCTGCATCCAAAATCAGATGTTAAGGATTAAGTTAATAAAAATTTAAATAAACATACGGGCTATCTCTTAGTATTATATATACGCTTTCTAAATTAAACCTTATATCTTATTGCTACAGGAATCATCTTGGCAAGTTTGAGAAAAAAACATGACATTTATAACACTCTTAAATAATCGATCAGAGCTATCCGTCATGGATTTGCAGACAGCCCCTAATCATTTAGTAGGTTTTTCGGTGAACCGTCCATCAGTCAGTCCGTCCGTATATTGAAGGTAGACAGCTGAACTTTTTAGTGAAGATTTCTATTACATATGTGTATTATTGTCCGTCCTTAGCTCAAAAAGGGGAAATGTGTTTCTTGACTGCTATTGACAGCTGAAATTTTAAGTTATGATTCCTATTATATATGTGTATTTTGTCTGTTCGTCAGTCCGTCTGTAACTCTATAGGGGAAATGTTTTTCTTGGCTGCTATTGAAGTTAGACAGCTGAAATTTTTGGCTAATATTTCTATTATATATGTGCATCTACTCATATATTATTTTGTCCGTCTGTCTGTCTGTCATTATTAAAAAGACAAAATCTTATAATTTCAGTTCAAAAAGGCAACAGTTTAAATGAAAACTATTCTTGTTACATACAATTTTGTATGTTTGACAAAGCACAGCATTCTAACACATACTAATGAATAACATAATATTTATAACAGATTTTGATTTATTCAGTTCTAACAATAACTTATGACAATAACTATAACAACAAATTTAACAAACAAAAAACGGGAATAGTCCCTCTCGTGGCAACGCACCTTAAGGAGCGATTCGTCGTATTTTTAAAATTGCTTTTTATATATTATTTTAGGTTAGGTGATTGCCCCTTAAGGTTAGAGCTCCCCGCAAGGGCTAGCGATAGGAGAAAACCTACTGTAAAAAATACGAAGAATCGCCCCTTAAGGTGCGTTGCCACGAAAGGGACTATAAACCAAAAAACATTATATATTAAGTTTGAGCAATTTACAACAAAAAATACTTTATAAAAACTTTTTTTTGCAAAGAAGGAATTTTTTCAAATTGACTAGAGTAAACTTTGATTAAAAGTATAAATACAGAACTATTCAAAAGTAGAAATATAAAAATACAACGAAATATTATTAAAGAAGATGTATCAACTTTTTCACTTTTTATTTAAGATAGCTAGCCGGTTCTTTCTGAATTCTATGAAAAATTTTACATCTACTACTTACTAAAAGAACCGGCTAGCTATCTTAAATAAAAAGTGAAAAAGTTGATACACCTTCTTTAAAAAATATAATATTATGAACATAAATTACAACTACAAAATTCCCATTTGAGCAAAAAAACTCACTATTTATTACCCAGTTTATAACTCGTGGTCTTTGAATCACTTTGTCCTTGTTTTAGCTAAACAAATTGCGGACAAGAAAAATCAAGTCATATTAAATACAAATAAGTTGGTAATAGCTTCTTTTGTTGTCTAAATAACACTAAGTCGTCTTCCTCTACATAAATGTCGTCTCCATTGGCATAAATGTCGTCTTAGACATTTAAAGTACGACACTAACAATCCATCCAATGCCAAGTAGAGCAGTGCTGCCCACAGCTGCATCATATACAAATGTGACAGGATCAAAATCTGGCCGAATTGCATGGTCCAAATCTCCTCTGGCCAAGTGACTGAAACTCACCTGAAAGTATTTAAATGCAGGCCTTTTGATTTATACATATTATTTGAATTTGCGTCTTTCTCTAAGCAGCATGTAAGATGTTCTGTCTATATATTGTTTGATTCTTATCTAAAACCACACAAATCAACTTTCTGAATTTGCACTGTTATGTCTGTCTGTCGTTAAATATTGTTGTCGGGTCTGTCAAATTTCTCTTTATAATTGTCTTTTTATCTATCTATCTGATTTTTTACCTATATATCTGTTTAAAATGATCTATTTGTATGTGTCCATTTAGTGAATATCTATGACTATGTCTACAGACACCAAGGAATAAACAGCTACAGGTATACTTATTATATTTATACAATAATGTCTATACCTGTCCATCTAGTGAACTTCTGGTGACCAAGTACGCAGTGACTACAAGAAAAGGTACCAGGAATAAACCAGCTACAGCTATACTTACAATCTATCTATCTACAATGTGATCTATACCTGTCCATCTAGTGAACTTCTGAAGACCAGGTGTGCAGTGACTATGAGAACAGATATGAGGAATGAAACAGCTACAGATATACTTACTATCTATCTATCTACAATGTGATCTATACCTGTCCGTGTCCATCTAGTGAACTTCTGGTGACCGAGTACGCAGTGACTACAAGAAAAGGTGCCAGGAATGAAACAGCTACAGATATACTTACTATCTATCTATCTACAATGTGATCTATACCTGTCCGTGTCCATCTAGTGAACTTCTGGTGACCGAGTACGCAGTGACTACAAGAAAAGGTGCCAGGAATGAAACAGCTACAGATATACTTACTATCTATCTATCTACAATGTGATCTATACCTGTCCGTGTCCATCTAGTGAACTTCTGGTGACTGAGTACGCAGTGACTACAAGAAAAGGTGCCAGGAATAAACCAGCTACAGATATACTTACTATTTATCTATCTACTCAGTGATCTATACCTGTCCATCTAGTGAACTTCTGGTGACCAAGTACGCAGTGACTACAAGAAAAGGTGCCAGGAATAAACCAGCTACAGATATACTTACTATTTATCTATCTACACAGTGATCTATACCTGTCCATCTATTGAACTTCTGATGGCCAGATACGCAGTGACTATAAGAACAGGTACCAGGTTTATATAACAGCTACATATGTACTTACTATCTATCTATCTCACAGTAATCTATACCTGTCCATCAAGTGAACATCTGATGATCCGGTACGCAGTGACTTTAAGAACAGGTACCAGGAATGAAATAGCTACAGGTATAATAGCAACAGCGGCTCCATTGCTGCTTCCTAGTATTTAGACAAGACACATTACTATATACTTACTATTTATCTATCTACACAGTGATCTATACCTGTCCATCTATTGAACTTCTGATGGCCAGATACGCAGTGACTATAAGAACAGGTACCAGGTGTATATAACAGCTACATATATACTTACTATCTATCTATCTCACAGTAATCTATACCTGTCCATCAAGTGAACATCTGATGATCCGGTACGCAGTGACTTTAAGAACAGGTACCAGGAATGAAATAGCTACAGGTATAATGGCCATAGCGGCTCCATTACTGATTCCTGATGGGACACGTATCTACAATATGATCTATACCTGTCCATCTAGAGAACTTCTAATGACCAGGTACGCAGTGACTATAAGAAAAGGTACCAGGAATGAAAGAATATAATGGTCTTGCTATCTATCTATCTACACAGTGTTCTATACCTGTCCATCTAGTGTACTTCTGATGACCAGGTACGCAGTGACTATAAGAACAGGTACCAGGAATGAAACAGCTACAGGTATAATGGCCACAGCGGCTCCATTGCTGCTTCCTAGTATTTAGACAAGACACATTGCATTATATTTTTGGGAATGATAAACCATGTCATAATGAGATTTCTAAGTTTCTGGAATAAAAACTCTTTGGATTAGGATTGGCTGTCATTTTTTCTAAAAGTAATATAATGCCTTGTTGTGAGTTTGTCTGTACGAATGGATTTAGCTAACCACTGGACCGATATGGTTCTCCCTTATAGGTGCAGGGAATGTTTATTAATATTTTGGGGGAGGGTATATACAAACACCCTCCTTAGAGAAATACCTCTAGAAAATAATTAAATAAGATTATTCTTATTGAAACTTTTATTAAAATGGGGGAAGGCCGAAAAAGAAGAAACTACAATAATAAAATACATAAAAATCTGCTACCAATTTCTTAAAACCTATTTAATTCCAGTAATTTGTTAAAACTGTATGTTTATTAAAGTCTAATGTTAATGATGTCCTTCCTGCTGAATAAAGAGCATATTTGTAGGATAAAACTGCTATGGCACTCAAAGCGTAGAAACCACCTAAAATAGAATAGAAAACTCAAATTTAATCGTATATTAGATGCGTGGCAACTGCATGTTCATCTTTCTATCTCACAGTTCAAATAAAGGTGCTTTGACTTTTGTGTCAGAACCTAAATTGGGACATAGTGCATTTCATTACCCTAGGTTAGGTAACTTCATTTCACTTTTCAAAAAAATCTAAAATGCAGCGGTTTTTGAGAAAATTAGATTTGAAAATTTCAAGTTCAATTTTCACCCAACAGGAGTTACCGCATAATCATGACAAGAAAAGCAAAGATTATTTATTTGAAATTTTGAACAACTTTGCTTTTATAAAGTTCTTAATAAAACCACTCCTGAAGTGAGTTAATTAATGGTCATTTTTATCAGTTGCTTTGCTAAGGTCACGGAAATTCAGCCTTAAATAAATCATATATAGAGAGGTTTTATGACAGACTTTATAAAAGCAATGTTGTTCAAAATTTTAAATAAATAATCTTTGCTTTTCTTGACATGATTATGCGGTAACTCCTGGTGGGTGAAAATTGAACTTGAAATTTTCAAATTTAATTTCTCAAAAACCGCTGCATTTTAGATTTTATTGAAAAGTGAAATGAAGTTACCTAACCTAGGGTAATGAAATGCACTATGTCCCAATTTAGGTTCTGACACAAAAGTCAAAGCACCTTCTAACGCACTATGATCTGTCTGTACTCGAAACCGATTAGGTTCTCCTTTACAATGTAGCTTTTCTTAGGTCAAGGGAAGATTTATAACTATTTTAAGAGAAGGTACCACCACCCTCCAAAGAAAATTGGAAAAGAAATTAACCAACCCCCCCAAATATTTTTTCTATATAAAACTATTTTAAAAGTGAAAAAAGGACGTGATGTCGTCTTCCCACCACTCCAAAAGTGTACATAGAGGCGTATCCGCTTTAGTTTAAAATGATTGACCTAGGATAGATAAAACAGTGATGGGCATATTGAATATCATGAATGAAGGATCAGTGCTGGCCCTGGTTGTTAGTCCACTCGCGGCTGACAGAAATTTCTTGAATGTCTCAATTCTTGTCTCGTTGTCTCTAAATTGAAAATAGGTTAAATCATTATATTTTTAATATTGAGTTCAAGACTTTAAAATTAAAAATATTAGTATAGAATCTGATTATAATTTAAAGGATGGCCACAACAATAAAGGGGGAGGTAGGTTTTGCTAAAATTCCGTAAAGGTATGAGTTTTAAGGCTTAAAAACATTAGTAGAACGATAATTTTCACTAAATATTTGTATTCCTTATTAAAAAGATCTATAGACAAAAATCTTTTAAGTTAATATAAATTTTATCGTTCTATTATACTGTTTTTAAGCCTTAAAACTCTGACGTTTACGGAATTTTAGCACAACCTACCTCCCCTTTTTATGAAAAGATAAACATCTTACGCTATTTTTTTTTGTAAAAGATCCTAAATAAGTTATTATTAAAGTTTCTTGGATCAAAATTATTGTTGTCTTGTGCATAAATATTGAACTAAAATAAACGGGTATTACAAATCTGTACATTTAACCCTTTGCTGAAGATAGGGCTAAGATATTTGAATGCTACCAGAAAGTAAAGTTTTACCTGATACTGTAAAGTACATCCTTGAAGTCATACAATTTCGGCGGCTGAAAAAAAAACACACAATATTATGATAACATCTCATTTTCCCTCCAAGTGCTTAACCGAGCACAGAACCCCACATCCCGCTTATTTTGAAATAAATTGATGATAGAGGGGGGAGTTACAGGTAGTTTTACATGTGTTTGTGTTTTAATATAGGTCAGGTTAAAGGAAAAAACTATACCTTACATCAATTAGTTTGAATTTACCTCAATTTCTTGGTCTACATAATTAATGTTGAACTCATCATAATCATCGTTTGTCAAAAACGTTTCTGTTCCTGAATAAACGATAAATTACGTTATATCAAGTGAAACCAACAGAGGCTATCCGCAAAAGGAATTTCTTTTAAAATAAAGAAAAATCACGAAACCTCTTTTAATAACTAATTATAATAAATCAGATAACCTCTACAAAACCAACTACCTACCCTTTTCTCTACAGACAAACTTTTTTAATAAAAAAATGAAAGAAATAGAACAGGATACTGGTAACACTCAAAAGACAAACAGACAAAACATTCAGATTGACATTTAGCGAAGGATCTCGCTAAATGCTGAGCTGATCGGGTTCTCCTTTACAGGGTAGCTTCTTATAGGTCCCGGAAAGGTTTATAACTATTTTCTTGGGGGGTGGAAAGCCGCTAGTAATATATATAGCGGCTACGCCCCCTAGATGCCTCTAGTGGCACTTGAGGAGGGGGAGTTGAATTCGATAACCCAACTTTATAGCTTAGATTTTAAAAGAAAAAGGAAAAATAAATTTTTTATTGGAGGGACTTTTTTTTTGAGGGGGAAAGTTCCCTCCTATTTTTAATTTTAGCTAAAAAAAATTTAAACCAAAAAATTTGGGGGGAGGGTGGGATTTTTTTCTAGGAGCGATAACTCTTGGAAGGGTGGTGGTGCCCTCCCCCAAAATAGTTATAAACCTTCCCAGGACCTATTCGAAGCTACCCTGTAAAGGAGAACCTGTTCGGTTCAGTGGTTAGCGAGATCCTTAGGTACAAACATACAAACAAACAGATATCCTGTTACTTTATTGTAAGGATAAAATTTTCTTACCAATATCTTTTTCGACGACATTATAATCGTCATCGAAGGAATCATAGATAAATTCATACGATGGTTCATTCAAATTATTCACTTTCTGATTTTACAATTACGGTGTCCAGTCAATATTTATTCATAATAAAATGTGTAAATAAAATATATGTATGTATTTCATGTTATCTTAGCTATTTGTATTATATAAGATAGATAGACATAGTATAGTAATCAAATTGTTAAAAGAATCGGGTATAGCCCCTTTCGTGACAACGATAACGCCTCTTAAGAGACGTTTCGTCGTATTTTCACAGTAGCTTTTAATAGGTTATTTTGTGTAAGGTTAGGTAATTGCCCCGCAGGGTTAGGCAATTGGCCCAGCAGAGCTATAGCCTCCAGCAGGGGCTAGTAATAGGAGAAAAGCTACTGTGAAAATACGACGAAACGCCTCTTAAGAGGCGTTGTCACGAAAGGGACTATACCCAATGAATCTTTTACCCCCCCCCTCCCCCCATTATAAATCATATTATGGTGAATATTATATTTTGGACACTGCTCCTTGACTTTATTTGAAGTTTTTGTAAGTCCGGACAGGAAAAGATCCAGCAGGCCTCCAGACTTTTTAACCTTCTCTCCAGAAGCTTGACCGCCAAAGCCGCCAGCAGCTCCGACCCTCAAAGGCTGCGGACGTTCTCCGTTAAATCTGACGTAGTTCGGCGTCAGGATACTATTCAATCTTTGCCTAAAATATAAAAGTGTATTAATATAAACCTTATGATTGTCAAATTTTTACAACAAAGAAAGAGAGAATTTGATACACAAGTCTACTAATCGAGATAAATCAATTTAGGTCAAAGATACCAAACCTATTATTGATCTAATAAAGAAGGACAATCATGTTTAAAATAATCTAACAACTCTTATTTTTACAATTTTAACCAAATACCATAAGTAGAATTACACAAATGAGAATTGGATGCATGATTAAAATACCCATTCTGACCTTTCCAGCTTTCTGGATCTGGATTTAATCACAAACATGCACTGCACGGTTTCCCTCGAAGTGAGTATTCGTGCAACCCCCCCCCCCCCCTCCCGATTTTGAAATAAATTGAAAGTAACGTATGGGGGGGGGGGGGAAGGGTTGTTAGTTTATCAGATTAAGTTAAATCAATATATGATAGTTTTTAAAAATCCAACATGTCCTTGTATTAGGCAATAAAATGAATAAAATGATTTTTATAGAAACCAATAAAACCATCTTTTTTTCTTTTGATTATTTTACAATCGACCACTAAAATCCCGTTTCTCTCTCTCTCAATACATTAACCAATCATAATAAATATATATTTAACCTACTTGGAATTATTTTATGTTCAATCATTCCAACAAATTTATATAACAAAAATTTTCATTCATTTGTAATCAGGGAGGGAAGGAGACATTGGGCTGTTTATTACACTAGTAATTATTACTTATTCGTTGACCTAACAACTTCGGGTTCTTTTTGATTGGTTAATTTATTAGGTGAAACGTTTCAATCACTGATTTTGTGTATCATTATTGGAGATGTCCATCAGTTGATCGGCCATTGTCTTTTCCCTTTAAATCCCTGATTTATAATGATAAATTATTTTAATAGGGAAAGTCCATAAACAAAGCTTTTATTGTGATTCCTTATCAGATAAGGTATACTTTGTGTATTACATAGCATCAACAGACTTTTTAAAATAAGAAAAACTAGGTTCATTATAAACTTGCATTCTAAAATTAGCTTGATTATAGTTTGTGTTTTATTAGCCAAGATTTAATTAATGCTGATATATTTTTTTTTTTTTTTTTAACTTTGAATTAGCTACTTCACTACGATTATACAATTATAACATTGTATTTTAATGTAAATATATATTTACTTTTGGACATAATATAGTTTATTAACGGTTTTATATGAATCTCCAAAATCTACACACAGTTTAAATTATTACATATATTACGTAATTTAATATCATTTTACCAAGAACCCTGTTTTAGACTGTTGGACGGTGTTCACACAGAGTCATCATTTTGTCAATTGTAATTTAGTGAAATATTTTGAAAGAGCATTTAATCATTTGCCAATAGTCAGCTTTGTAAGCCGTTTGTTCAGCTGCCGTAATTTTTGCGATCAACCAGTTGCCTTGAAGCCGCAGCTTTTTGAATTATCAGCCAGTCGCCTGTTTAAAACTCTTAAAATCAAATTTCTTTAATTTAGACACTTTGCCTGAAAATAAGACATTCAGTCAGCCGTTTTTATAAGCTTTCATTTTTTGTTCTATTACCTATAAATTAAACAATTCTCAGCTTAATTGTATAAATACTCTTTAAAGTTATGTATTCTTTGAAAAAATAGCCTAACATCATACATGAGTAATTTTTGCTATGCAATTCTTTTTGCAAAGTATTACAATTATTTTTTATCATATCATCTATAAAAATCCGCTTCCTTTTGTTTAAAAATTCATAAATATGTACTTTCAGTTATTATTAACCTAAGGTTACCTTCAAAAGAAAAAGTTGGTTCAATAGAAAATTTACAAAGTTAAACATAGTCCGTTAATTATTTTGATTTAATTTAAGTACTTCAGGTATTTTTGTAGAAGCCTACATTTTAAACTATATGTAAAATCTATGCATGCCATAGGGAACCTGGACCAAATTTTGTTAAATTATGTGCATAGTTATTGGACTTATCCTTTGTTTATTTTTATTGTTTAAATAAATTAAAAATCAGAGGGAGGGGGAAGGGTCCCCTGTGCTTAGCTCCTGTATTGAGCCCTAACACCGTGGGGCCTCTACCTGCGATGCCCTAATTTTTAGAGTAAAGTATCATTAAAATTACTTTTATATTATGTAAGATTTAAATATTCCATTATTTCCCAAAAAATATTATATAAAAAATGTGTAATTGTTCATTTAGAACAATTAAAAAGCAATTAAGAATTATGTAATTAACCATGCACGTCAGTTAGAACCGTATTAATATCTCAAGTTTAAGGAAATATAATTGCTTGCAAACAATTGTTCAAGAATGCATGAATTTTTATAGTAAATTCAAGATGGTCACACATTTATTTTAATCATATGTACAAAATTTTATTTACATAAGTATCTGGATTGTATTGTCATGTGTATAACCAGTTAGATCTCACCTACAGCTATACAGATATATTCTGCATTAAATTAAAGGCCTTCCCCTTGCGGGGAGATGTGTCATCTTTAAAACTGTTCAAACCCCAAAAATTTCATCTTGATATTATTCAGTAACATAAAATTTGTGCAAAAATATGTTTTGAAAAAAATGCACTAAATTTATGAAAATTGCGCGAATTATTTTGAATTATTTTTTCTTCTAATCTTAAAAATGCATGCCATGAGGATAGTGAAAAAAGTTCTCTTGAACAAATAAGTAAGTAAATTTTGTATGTTACCACTGAATGTTATAATAAATTAGATGGTAAGAAAAAAGTAAGGTTTACGGTATCTCGGCCACATATTAGTCATTGTATGCGGGGTAGGCAAACATAAAACCATATTAAAGGCGTATTTATTGTTTTTTAAAACAAGGAAGAAAATAAAAATAAATTGTAAAGCGCAATAACATTTGATATAGAAAGGTAAATATAGAATAGAAAATGTGATGCCTAAAAACTTTAATATCAATAGTCAGTTTATTATGACGAAACGTATTGTTCTTCTGCATAAAATTGATAAGACATGAATTTCAAAAATAAATGTCTTTTTATTGCTCGAATTTAAAATGAAAATCATTCAAAAGTATTTTTTATTCAATTTTATTTTCACTTTTAAAAATAACTGTATCATTTTTATTACTTTTTTTGATATTTCCTGTTTACGATGCAGTGAAACAAGAATACTATTATTGAAAGGCATTAAAATTAAGAACCAAAGAAAAAAAGCCTGTAAATGGTCATGCAGGAAAAGTTAATTTAGTTTGTATGCCTTATATGACAGGGAAGGTTAATATTGGTAATGAGCCAGTCTTGAAATCTTTTTTGGGAAGGGTAGGGTATATCAACGAAGTAAAAAAAATGAAGGTACTAAGGTTTAACCAAACCCTTCATTACAAAGCTTCAAATCTAAAACCTTATAAGGCTTAAAAACAGCTTTACGCATATTAAATTTTTGTTGCAATTAAAAAAAGTTTGCGTAAATATGAACTATTGCGTAACATATGGCACTTAACTCAATGGATAAAAAGTCACCTAATTCATAATTTGAAAACTTTTGGTTATTACATTGTTTACTACTTTCAGTTAAAAAAATTTTTTTTGAGAGGTCAGATTAGTTTTACGATTGATCTGGGCTAACATGTACCTGTGTTTGATTTTAGGGGGAGGCCTATTTATTTCCAGTATACTGATGTAGTTTTGATATTTCTGTAGCCTATTCTCATCCTGGCGAGCTAATCCAGTTCTATACCTATACATACAGATATAAAGTTATTAATTTACTCTTAGTATTACGCCATTCCGACTGTCTGTCAGTATTTCTATACTTTATGACTTGCTAACAATTTACTAATGGTAATTTAAACATATAGGTCTTTTTCGGCTTGTTGTTATGGACAAATTATTCTTGTTGGTAAATTAGGAAGTATTTTATTTTCCTTACCTATTCCTAACCCCATTAGGACCACTGTACTGCCTGCGACGTCCTCTAAACGGCTTCAGGTAGCTGGCCCGTCTGAATGTATACTCGGCTGTGTCAGGCTCCTGGTTGACCGCTGGTTGTTGGAGGTCATAGCTGTCTACTGACGATGGCTGCTGGAGTTCATGACTGGAAGGCTCCAACAGGTTTTCTGTGCCTGCTGAGGCTACACTTTGTATACTCTTCTGGACACTAAAATAATAAATTATAAATGAATCTTAAAAACAAGAGTAGCCTGATATATGCGTGAAAAATAAGATCTCTGAAACTACATGACCGATTAGTTTAAAATTTTAAGAAAAGCTTATTGTTGTGACAGAAGAGGTTTTATGCTATTTGGCAGTCGTGTGACTTTCAACGTTCTAAGAGACATAATGTCCGTAAAAAATGATCCCACTCCCAAAAAAAGATATTGTTGATATTTTACTTATTTTAAAAGAGAGGCTGGGGACCAAAAAACTAGTAAAGCTAACAAGAAAAACACGGTTCAACCACCACTAAAATAGCAACT
The DNA here is from genome assembly GCF_053477335.1 of Acartia tonsa. Lineage (NCBI taxonomy): Eukaryota > Metazoa > Arthropoda > Copepoda > Calanoida > Acartiidae > Acartia > Acartia tonsa. The sequence goes on along the minus strand of NC_137262.1, from coordinate 30,619,580 downwards.
TGTGTAAATGATCATAACTAAAAAAAGTAGAAACAAAATAAAGAAACAATACAAAATAAAATACATTTGTAAATAACTGTTCATGAGAAAAGACAAAAGTATTGTGACACAAAAATTAATAAAAAATGGACCATATTTGCATGTTATAAAATATTGTAGTGTTATTTAAATAAGAAATGACATATAAATAAATAAATATATTAATGAATAATTCAAAATTTATGTAATAAAAATAAAATAAAAATCTCTTCCCCCCGAATTTTTTTTTTTCCTTTTCTTTTAAAACTAAAACAGAGTCTCCCCCCCCCCCCCCTCTCCCGAAGTGCCCGTAGAGGCTATTAGGGGAGTAATCATCAAGTGAACATATATAGTATGAATAGATAAAACACTTACTCTATTCTCTGTCCAAATTGTTGATCAAATTGTAAGCTCGGTGAGAAATCATCTAACTGTCTGGACTCTCGAGACTAAAATAAGAATAAAGTTTGAACATAAAATTACATATTTTCAGATTTCAAAGCTTTTCTTTAGGACAAACGGCGTCTGGCGTTTGTATCTAAAAATGTCAATGTTTTGGCCAGTTACGGTTATTGATTGTTCAAATTTAAGACAGCTGACTTAACTGTAAATATAAATAATGTTCCTTTAAATTTTAAAATATTAAAATTAAACACAATCAAAATTATCATTACTTAGATATTATTTAGTTTAGGCTTACAATCAAAATATAAGTAAAATTGACTTAAATATAATACTATCCTCATATAAAAGTAGCAGGATGTTTGTTTATATGTCTGTGTGTTTGTGTACATATAAGTCAAGGAAAGTTTATAAGTATTTTGGGGGAATGTACCTTTACCCTCTCAAGAGAGTTAAATTGCTCTGAAAAAAAACCTGCAATAATTCTATATTACTTTTTTTTAAACTAAAATTTAAAGTTGAGGGTCGACTCCCTCCCTCCTTCTATAAAGTTCTACTAGAGGCCACTAGGGGCATATCTTTTATTGTTTTCAAAAGTATATACACTTTTAAAATAAAATTACCTGTGATTTACTGGATGTATGATTTTGTTTCTGACTGTCAGAACTTTCTTCTCCCACAGACCCAGCTACTGTTGGCCGGTCAGCTGTTACAATCTAGATACATATATTGATTCATTCCTGGATATATATTAGAATATAAAGATAAATTTAGATAATTTGATAGATAAAATATAGATTTCATGAATGGTTGTTTTAGAAATTGATAGATAGATAGTACCATATTTGTTGTTTGTTTTATAAAAGCAGCATAAAAACAGCTTGTATGCTTTAGATCTTCTTTTCTGGTGAGCATCTTTTATTCATTGGCACGTTTTAAAAATATTTCACATAAGGCTAATTTTACCCCATCAAAAAAATTTCTTTCAATCTGAAGAATAAATTTGAATTTTTAAAAAAAATGACTTAACAGCCATACTGAAAATCATGTATAGCATTGTATTACAAACAATTTTCTACAGGTAATAAAATAAACGCATAACAATAATACCAGCTTTGTTAGACCAGGACTTCGACCCCTCGGGGCTAACAAAACTGGTTTTAATGTTATGATTTTTCATCTTAATGCCAGCGGAAAGCTGTCTATAATACCATGCAATAATAGTTATTTCTCGCATCGTATTATAAACAGCTTTCCGCTGATATAGAAAGTACAATTATAAGATTAAAACCAGTTTTTTCTTATGATTGTACATTTTTATATTCGTAGAAAGCTAGATATAATACGATGCTAGACATAGTTTTTTTCGTATGGATGAGAACTGGTTCCTATCCACCGGATTGGAATGAATACGAGAAACAACTATACCTGTATAATATTAGAACTAAATATGAGGTAAAGATGAAAGACTGCCAGACCTATTCGATTCAACTCCCGCATCTTCTGAAATAAAAAATAAGAGTTTTAGATAATAATGAATAATAAAAGTACAGGATATACAACTTTTTATATTACAATTGCAAAAAAAGTTATATATTTGGAGGGAGGAAAATTGGACTGTGAACTTTACTGGTACTCAAGTGGCTAAAAACTTTGAGCAATTAATTTGATTGGTTGGTTTCATTCTAGTCGTGTCTAAACTTACTTACAAACAAGTTCAATCTATAAAAGTGTTAATTATGTTTATCAACTTCGGGATGTATTTTAATTTATCGTTCATTGTCCTATCCCTTGTCTGAATGTTGTCAGCCTGGCATTGTTATGCTATTTATGGGCAAATTTATGCTTGTATTTGTATTCTTTAAGAAATAGTATACTATAAATATTTTGTTAAAAACTTTTAAAAAGTTAAAACTTATTGTAATAAATACCATTTTTCTTTTGTAAAGTTTTGGTAGTTTGCAATATAAATCTTTGTTCTTACATTTAACTTGCTACATACTGGATGTAGAATATACGTGGATATTATAAAAAAGGAAAAAATTGTTGTCAATTTTGCTTGCTAACATGGAACTCATTTATTGGCCAATTCGTTCATCCAGTATTCAATTAGGAGAGGTGATTGGGCAAAGTGGGTGGAAGGGGGAAATCGTTATTTTAGCCCGCTGCGTGTTTCAATTTTCAGAGAACAGGAGAATCTGGTATATTATCCAAGTAATGACATATCCATACAGTAGATTGATAATACAATAATCTTCCCCAAACTCTTATTTGTTATTCTGCCTTGTATATATTTTTAAGATAGAAAATGATTAATCTGAGCCTCATTGTCCTATCCCTCCATGACATGTATCAAATATTCTCAAATTTTTTATCTTAAAAAAGGTTTATAAAAATTTAAATTTAAGAGAGCTATCCTAAACAGGGAGGAAGGAGACATTGGGCCGTTTATTACACTAGTCCCCAAAGTCTTTTAATACCGTTTTCTTATTCGTTAGCTGAACAACCTTTTAATGAATTTTTAAACGTTTCAACTACTAATTGTAATCTACGGAAGGATTATTTTTGTGGTTTATCATTGGGGATGTGCATCAATTTATCGGCCATTATCTTATCCCTTTAGATCCCTGTATCCTAAAAAAAAGCATGACGTCTATCCTTAAAGAACTATAATTTTCAAGATTGATATTGGATCTATGCATGTATTTAGCGAAAAATTACACTCCTCTCTTTTTCTTTATTAAATGATTTATTAAATTATAATCAATTCTTTAATTCAGGCAACTGATTTAATTCCTAGAGGCAACTCACCTAAGTAAGTTTCATAAAAAATAGCTTAAACCCAACTTCCGAGATTCAGAGAAAAGTACAACTTAATCAAAGTAGCCATTTCCGAGATATTTAACCTTACTAGTTTATATTATAAGATTATAAAATCTATTTTCACTAACAAAGTATGAATAAAATCAATATAAATTTAATACAGTGTCAAATAGAGAATAAGAAAGTAAATATATTTTTCTCGCCCTGTTGTTTTATTATTTTTAAATTCCACTCTTTCTAATGATTTCACATTTTGCTTTTCAAGATTTTGCCTTTTTGTGATATCAAAAAAATTACATAAATATATCGCACAAAAGAATAGAATTGATAATTTTTGTCTCAAATGATTTCTTTCATTTTTTTTGTATTTTTTTTAACAATGGTTTGCAAGGAATTTAACCAAACTGAGGATTATCGATTAAAAAAAAAATTATGTATTACGATGGTTTATGACTATTTTATAGATCTTTTTTTATATTAAAAATTGGCTTGTAATTACAAAGGTTCCATAGATATTGATCTGATAGCATATTTTGTATTTAATAGCAAGACATTTTAATTATATATATTATATATAAGTTGGAAAGAATTTTAATGTATATAATTGATTTGAAATCTGCATAAAATGTTATGGATTTTTTTTTTATAAAATTCGTTTTTTATTATTCTTTATTTAAAAGCGCAAATACAATTTAAGTTAATTAATTTTGACCAATAGGATAGGTGGATTGGAAACTACCTGAGCTCTAATTGGTTGAATGATGTACGAAACTTAAGCTTCTCCAATCAGAGCGCAGATTGTTTTCAACCCACCAATCACAGATGTCAAAATTAATCAACTTAAATTGTATTTGCGCTTTTAGATAATGAATTATACAAAAAAAACGAATTTTATAAAAAATCCTCAAAATTTTATGCAGATTTCAAATCTATTATATACATTAAAATTCTTTCCAACTTATATAGCTTATTATATATTCGTATATAAAAGTAACATGATGTCTATTTGCCGGTGCTTGTTCGAGGGATCTAAATCCTCCCTTAAATAAAATTAAGTATATGTAAGTATAGAGAAGGTAAAACTGAGTTCAAATATAAGTTTTTATAAAAAAAAGTTTTATGTAGTCTGAATAAGTGAAATGGTGTGTAAGTAAGAACAGATATAGGGATGTGCTGAAAATGGATTGCCTATTTCATCCCTAATTTCCAAAGTTGTACAGCAGATAATCCAATTATTGCAAACGCTATTTTCAGCTACTCCGGTCAAAGGGAAAAGCGATATCTATAATACAAAGTAGAACGATGTCTGTCTGTCCGTCTGTCCGTCTGTCTGTCCGTCTGAAGCTTAAGATCTCGGTAACCACTGAACCGAATGGGCTCTACTCTTCAGGGAATATACCTACTGGTCCTGTGGTGGTTTTAAGATATTTTCTTGAGGGGTGGGACACCCCTAACCCCCCCCAAAAACAAAAAAAATCCCCCCCTTAGGGGAGACTTCAACGTCAAATAAGGTGGTATCGTACATAAAAAATTAAATTTAACAAACAAAAACATTTAAAGTGCCACTAGAGGCCTCTAGGGGCGTAGCCGCTAGTAATGTATAAACGATTTATACATTATACATTCAAAATTTTAATTTTTCCAATTTTGATTTTTTTTTTAAGTTTGAAGCTTTTTTAGCTAGTAGTAAATATTGAGATAGGACGCGGAAGCTAGGTACACTTTCGGAAACTAAATTTCAGTACATCGATATAGGGAATGAAAAGGATATGGCATGTACAGACAATTATTTTTGCTTAATTTGAATTTACTTGTTGTTATATGGATGATGTGCTACAAGGATAAGTTTGACACAGAGGCGTGCAGAAGGAGGGTGTATCCTATCTATTCACCCCTCTACACCCTTCATGACAAGAGTCGACTTCCCCTTCGATTTTGGGTTAAAGGGGGTGTCAAAAACTTCGGATGCGCTTCGCGCAAACCTTCTTGCAAAACTCTGTGCACGCCACTGGTTTGACATCCTGTTGTCTGAAAGAACAGTTTTATCATAATCTACCAGAATTGCATTTTAAATGTAAGTTTTCTTATTATTACCTAACTGTGATGATGGTAGAAAAAATCGAGAATAGTTATGTATCGCATCGTATTATAGATTGCTTTCTGTGGGTATAAAACAGAAAAAAATATAAGATAAAACCAGTTTTGTTAGCCCCGAGTGCCTGGGGTAACAAAACTGGTATTAATTTTATGAATTTACTTTCAAATTTGTGGAAAATTGTCTGTAATAATGTGCTATACATGATTGTTCAATATGGCTGAGAACCAGTTCTAAACTGCGGATATGATATTAATCGGTTGTGAAGCCATACTGAAAAAAATATTATATTATTGTTTGATACTTAATATCCCTGAGAAAATATGTGCTAATATTTCCTACCTATAAAAGAATAACCCTCATTCAAACATGACATAGTTGTGTAACTTTTAGAATATTTAAAAAACATACACTTTTTCTTATATCTATAATACAAAGTTAAATGATGTCTCTCAGTTCGTCCCTTAAGATCTCGGTAACCACTGAACCGATCGGATTCTACTCTTCAGGGAATATACTTACTGGTCCTGTGGTGGTTTTAGGCTTTTTTCTTGGGGCGTGGGACACCCCTAACCCCCCCAAAACAAAAAACTCCCCATTTTTAAAATGAATTTTTAAGAATTTTGCGAATTCGCGATTTATTTGCGAAAATTTGCGATCCATTCGCATTTTTTCGGCTGGGTAGGTAATAGAAGATGTAATTATACCTCATAGGGCAAAGCCCCTAGAGGCTAGGGGCAAAGCCGCTAGTATTAAAGAAAGAAGGAATTGGTTGGAAATAATTATAATCCTAGATCTGTCTTTAGTATTATGTATTATAAAAACACTTCTAATAGAATCTTTAATAGTTATTTCTTGCATCGTATTATAAACGGCTTTCCGCGGATATAGCCCCGAGGTGCCGAAGGCACGAGCTAAAAAAACTGGTTTTAATCTTATGATTGTACATTTTTATATTCGTAGAAAGCTGGATATAATTCGATGCTAGACATAGTTTTTTCGTATGGATGAGAACTGGTTCCTATCCACCAGATTCGAATGAATACGAGAAAAAGTTTTAAAATTAAAATATTTATTTATAATTTCAAATAATTTTTCTTTTTAAAGTAAACTGTGTTACTAGTCTCCAGGGATATAAAGGGCTAAGACAATAGCCGACAATAGTGGTTGAAACGTTTAAACACTAAACTAAATGAACCAACCAATAAAAATTAATAAAAATAAAAAGTCCCAAAGTTGTTGAGCCATTGAATAAGAAATCGTTATTATAAAAACTTATGTAATGCCCTCTCCCTCCCTGCTAATCTGTCAATATCTGCTTTTTTATATCAATTATACTATATAATAATGTTTTATCCTTTATTTTTTTGCTGCACTACCAAGTAACATGTGCTTGTCCTTGTTAATTTGCCATCCCTCACATAAAAGAGACATGTGCACGTCAAATATTCTGACAAAATTTTGACCGCAGAAATTGGTAGAAATTCAATTGAAAACATTATTGTATTAGCTTAACATTTTATTATTTTTAGTAGTGAAGCTACTTTATAACTAGCAGTATTTCTTTACATGTAGGGAGGGGACATTTGGATGTTTATCACACTAGTCCCAAAAGTTTTATAATAGCGTTTTCTTATTCCTTGGCTGAAAAACTTTGGGGACTTTTATTGAATCTTGATTGATTGAGTCATAAAGTTGAATGTCCAAACGTTTTAACCATAAATTATAATCTATAGCTGGGGCAATTTTGTGTATCACAATTAGAGTTGGTTAGAATCAATTTTATACATGATTTTAGTTTTCATCCAACATTCTTTTCCGCACGCCACTGATTAAAGGCATAGCTTTTAACTGTTGATTTTTGGAAACCCTTTTTGAAAAGTAAAACATTCTTTCTTAAAGTCTTAATTTTAAAAGGGATTCTGCTCTTTAATTTACCTCCGATTTTAGTTTGTCTTTCTAGTTTAAATGTTAAAATTGTCATCCTCATTTATTTTTTCTTTATTAATTTCATTATTCTAACAATGTTTCAAGCTTATTAAAATAATTAAACATTGTAATTTTAAATTAAGGAAACATTTGTAATTAAAAAACAAATTGCAACTTGACAAAATTAATTAAAGCAAAACTTCAAGGTCTGAACTTTACAATGGTATAGTTTTTATCCAGTAGAAAAATTGGATAATTTTAATTTTTCTTGTCTATAATACAAAGTAGCTTGATGTCTGTCTGTCCATCCGTCTGTCCGTCTGTCCCTTAAGATCTCGGTAACCACTAAACCGATCGGATTGTGCTCTTCAGGGAATATACCTACTGGTCCTGTGGTGGTTTTAGGCTATTTTCTTGGGGGATGGGACACCCCCAACCCCTCAAAACAAAATTAATTTTAATTTTTTTAATTACCTCATGGGGCAAAGCCTCTAGAGATATGATATGATATGATATGATTTATTAGCAGTAAATTACAGATTAATTTTACAAATAATTAAATACATTTTAAATTACATCATTTTTATAGATATATTTATTTATATTGACATAATTAGGGTAACTGTACTACAGGGCCTTTAAAGTCAATCTTGACTGTCCTTCGGCCCATTTTTCATTTAATTTTTTAAAAATATTTACAAGTTTCACAAATAATATAAAATAATATTAGCTATTTACAGGGTATGGCATTAAAGTAGCTTACAGGTTGCGATATATAAATTATATTTATATTTTTCCACAGGGATAACACTTTCTTTCCCTGCATTGAAATGTTTTGTACTTTGATATACACTTATTTTTTACATATTTTTTAACAGCTTTGGATGAATTTAATGATCTTAGCTCACCTGCCCAACTATTCCAAATTTTCGGGATTTTTACTGAAGGAAAAGTTTCATAGATTTTATAATTTGGCTTCTCTACTCTAAGACATTTTGATCTAGTATTTTGCAATGGTGTTAGAAAATTAAGCATACATTTGGGAAGTTTGTTTTCTAGATATTTAGAGACAAATTCAACTACATTTGCATCCCTTAGGTCAAAAATGTTAAGAATATCTAGTTTTCCCATCAGGGGCTCGGCATGCACATTGTACTTAGCATTTAAAACATTTCTTACAGCTTTCTTCTGTAGGTTATGAATTTTTGTGATATGCTCATCCTTTGCCGCCCCCCAAACAATTAAGCCATACTCTATGTGGGGCTTAGCAAGGCTGTTGTAAATTGTTTTTAAAGTAGTGGTTGGAAAGAGCTTTTTTGTTTGGGATAGGGCATAGACTGAGCTTGCTATTTTATTTTCTACATAGTTTATATGTTTGTCCCACTTAAGTTCATCATCTATAAGAACACCAACAAACTTGAAAAATTTAGTAATACAATCTCTGCCAATTCTTTCAATTTTTTCCCCTCCTATTTTCAATGTGCATAACTCTGGATCAAATGGCTTTTTATGTGGGCGAAAAATCATATATTTAGTTTTTGATACATTCAAGGCTAGTTTATTTGCTCTAAACCAATTTTTTGCTTTATCAAGTTCTAAATTAGAATCTGCAATTAAGTCATTTAAGTTGTTGTTTGATTTGCTAAAAGTAGTATCATCAGCAAATAAATTTGTTAAAAAGGATGTTGCATTTGGTAAATCATTTATGTATAGAATGAATAAGAGGGGGCCTAAAATACTTCCCTGTGGAACCCCTGTTTGAATGATTTTTTTAGCTGAATTTACACCATTGATTGTAACAAACTGTTGCCGTCCTATTAAATAGTTTTCAAACCATTTCAAGGTATTTTTAAAACCGTAGTGTTCAAGTTTGTTTAAAAGAATTTTTATATTTAGGACATCAAAGGCTTTTGAAAGATCTAAGAAAATGTTTATTGTATATTCAGGGTTCTTTTTATTTAGATTTTCATAGATATGCTTAAGTAAATTTAATAAAGGCTGTGTTGTGTTATGATTAGGACGAAACCCATATTGATATTTATATAGGATATTACAATCTGATAAAAATTTGATCATTTGTAATGCAACAACTTTTTCTAAAATTTTGCTAAATGCTGAAAGAATAGAAATTGGACGATAATTAGTAAACTTATTTCTTTCTCCTGCTTTAAAAATAGGTACTACACGAGCAATTTTGTAATTTTGTGGTATGAATCCTGTTTTTAATGATAAATTAAATAGGTATACTAACGGATCAATAATTTCATTTATAACTTCTTTGATAAGAAAGATTGAGATGTTATCCTCCCCACAACTCTTTTTGCTTTTAAGTTTATTTAGAGCATACAACAAGTTCTTTTTAGTTACAATACCAAAATTGAAATTAGTATCATTTTTCTCCCCAAGAAAGCTATGAAAATTGGATTCAGAATTTGGTATATTTTCTGCAATTTTAGACCCAATACTTGAAAAAAGTCGTTGAAACCATCAGCTATTGACTTTGCCCCTGAATATGATTTTATGTCATCATAAAAGATGTTAGGTAGACTTTCCTTATGCTTTCTTCCATTTATAACTGAGTTGATAAGAGTCCAAGTTTTCTTAATATCATTTGATAATTCTAGAAATTTATTGTGATAATAATCTTTTTTTGCCTTCCTTAATTTATTTTGGTAAAGCCGATTTAAGTCCCTCCAATCGTTAAAATTAGTTTCATTAGGGCATTTTATGCGTTTTTTAAATAACTTATCTTTTTGTTTTCTGATAGAAAGTAGTTCTTGTGTCATCCATGGATTTTGGGGGTGTTTTTTTCGATTTTTTCTTCTGTTTGAGAAGGGAAAACTTTCATTAAATTCCATTTCTATTTTATTCTGGAATGACTCAAAAGCTACTTCCGGCCTAATTTCATTCATAACACTGTCCCAATTTGATTTTGCTAATTTTTCTTTAAAAATATTAATATTTTTCTTAGACATACTTCTGACTTTATCTTCACTTATACCATCCCTTTCCTCCTTCCCCTCACATGTGTGTGCTAAAAAGACAGGTAAATGGTCTGTAATATGTTCTAGTATTAACCCACTTTGAAAATTAAAATTTTGTTTGTTAGAAAATATATTGTCAATACAAGTGGCTGTGTTTTCACTTATTCTAGATGGTAAAGTTATAGTAGGCATAAAGGAATGGGTAAGCATCAATGATAAAAACCTATTTGTAGGGGCATGATTTAGATGTGATAAAACATTAATGTTGAAATCTCCAGAAATTAAAATTTCCTCTGCATTTTTAAATTCCTTACAGTCAAGCTTTTTGAGAATAAGTTCTAGAGGCTAGGGGCGAAGCCGCTAATAAAGTTATAACGGGTTATTCTTTAAATTGAAAAAATTCTATTCTACCGACATTTGACATGTTATAAAATCTTGACTAAAGAATGTTAGGCTTCCCTTATACTACAAAGTACAGTGATGTCTCTCTGAAGCTTATCGCTGAACCAATTAGGAATATGTCTATTGGTCCTGAGATGTTTTTAGACACCCCTTCCCAATGATTCCCAATTCTCTCATTTTTTTAGTAATGTTTTTTTTCTTTATCCTTGTAATAAAGTAACAGGATGTCTGTTTGTTTGTTTGTCTGTCTGTACGGAAGATCTCGCTAACCGATGAACCGGTCTGGTTCTCCTTTGCAGGGTAGCTTCTCATAGGTCCCGGGAAGGTTTATAACTCTTAAGAGAAATCACAAAAATTAAAAAATATTCTCGCGTTTGCGTAGAGACTTGAACGCAACATAGATAACTATTTTCAAATTTAATATTTGAAATAAAGAACAAATATTCAAAGTGCCACTAGAGGCCTCTAGGGGCGTAGCCGCTAGTTATAAAGAAAATACACGGGGGAATCACATATACAACATTATGATTAATTTGTTAACAGCATATGTGTAATTAAACACCCTTCTAGCAACTGTCACAAAAATGTTTTTAATTTGTCCCTGAAATCTATCAAAATCTATAATTATTTTATTATAAATTTTTAACAATAAATTAATATTTATAATTATCGTCGGTAGCAAAGCTGCTCTATTAGATTTATTAGAATTGCTAAAGATCTGTAGTAGCGGTTGCACCCCTAGCATCAGGAGGCTCTGTATACAGAGGGGTATGGGTGCATAAAACTAGCCTAAAACAATCGAAAAGGCCTGAATCTAAAATTAGATAGCATAAAACCCTAGTGTAACATATAAAACTGTCATATAAAGACGAATTAATCATTTCAGCAGATAATAAAATCTAAAGCTTCGGTTAAAAACCTTACTGCTTTATAAAAAAAAAGATAACTGTTTCTAGACAATAATCTTAGCTCTACAGTATCTACGCATCCTAAACTATCCAGTTTCTAAGCAGGCCATAAAAATATTTCAAATTGTATTACAGTATATTATTCTTTTCTTGATCTAAATTATAATAAGCTTATATTTGGGCTACTTAAGCAAATAATTTCAAATTTAACATTGAAATTATAACATTTAACTAGTATTAAAGAAATTTTAAAACCACGTTAAAGCTATTAAAAACAACAGTATGTAATTTATTGCTTAACAACGCATAATGAATTAGATTTTTTTCCATAGTCACGATTACAAACAGTGGCGTGCACTAGGTTTTGCCAGGGGGGTGTTATCCTTGAGAGAGGGTAAACATGTGGGAAAGACAGACCTCTCCTATTTCAATTTTGAGGGGGGTGTTGAAACCTCTTCCGCACGCCCATAAATTTACTTGAACGTTTCAACGACTGATCCATTTTAGGAGGGGACAACCGGCTGTTTATTACACTAGCCCCCCAAAATTATAATTATATTTTCTTGGGTTGATTTTGTTGTTGACTTAACAACTTTTGGGACTTTAGTGAATTTTGATAGGTTTATTCATTATGTTAAGAAACCACTAATTTTGATTTACAGAAAGGGCGATTTTCTGTATCCTCTTTGGGGATGTACATCAATTTATCAGCTATTGTCTCAACCCTTTCGATCCCAGAAAACAAATAGTGTTAGAGTTCTATTGATATAAAAATAGCAAAAATATTTCATTGTTCCCTTATTGATTATTTAATGATCTTTGTTGACTCTAATGTTACTAAGCTGTTTATATCTCTAATTTATCTGATATAAACGTAACACAATAAGATTGACATCAATTCCAGAATCCTGGAACTAGCATATTATATATTACCATCTTCAAAAAGAGATACAAATCTTATGTTAATACAATAACCGCACTAAGTGTTTACACAGAATTATATTTTATACCAAATATTAATTCCTTTCTTTATGAAAAGTTACTTATAAATTAGAATTAATACAGTTTCTTAAGTTAGAGAAAATTAAAATATCCTTGAACCATATAAGGAGAGTCTTTAATAAATAGAATATGGATTGATGCATCAAGGTGTGGTCACATTACAACAAATAAGGAGAGTCTTTAATAAATAGAATATGGATGGATGCATCAAGGTGTGGTCACATTACAACAAATAAGGAGAGTATCTAATAATTATAATATGGATGGATGCATCAAGGTGTGGTCACATTACAACAAATAAGGAGACTCTTTAATACATATAATATGGATGGATGCATCAAGGTGTGGTCACATTACAACAAATAAGGAGATTCTTTAATAAATATAATATTGATGGATGCATCAAGGTGTGGTCACATTACAACAAATAAGGAGAATATTTAATAAATATAATATGGATGGATGCATCAAGATGTGGTCACATTACAACAAATAAGGAGATTCTTTAATAAATATAATATGGATGGATGCATCTAGGTGTGGTCACATTACAACAAATAAGGGGATTCTTTAATAAATATGATATGGATGGATGCAAAAAGGTGTGGTCACATTACAACAAATAAGGAGACTCTTTATTAAATATAATATGGATGGATGCATTAAGGTGTGGTCACATTACAACAAATAAGGGGATTCTTTAATAAATATGATATGGATGGATGCAAAAAGGTGTGGTCACATTACAACAAATAAGGAGACTCTTTATTAAATATAATATGGATGGATGCATTAAGGTGTGGTCACATTACAACAAATAAGGAGACTCTTTAATAAATATAATAAGGTTAAAGCATCAAGGTGAAGTTACATTACAACAAATTAGAAAACTCTTTAATGAATTTATAACATGTAGGTGTAGGCAAATTAAAACAAATCAAGTTTGAATTAACAGTTGATTTCTTTATAATGCAAACAAAAAAGATACAGGAATGATTTCAGTAAAAATATATTTGTTTAGAAGCTGTTTCTATATCATAAAGTTTAGCTTGTCTGTATAAATACTCAGCAAGTATGTTGCAAGTTCAAGGCTATGCATTCATAACACATACTTCAAAACAAGGGTTTAAGAATATGGTATCTAAATTTAAAAAAATTTAAACTAAACTTTCTAGCATCTAATTGTTTAATTGCATGCACTTATTACTTCCCAATTTAGAAATATTTTTAAAAACATTATAAATACACTGTAATTATATATAAATATATAATTTATATAAGCATAATAAACGGACAGATGGACAAAATTAATCATAGTGGTAATAATATGGAAAGTCATAAGAAATTCAATAATTATGACATTACGACAGATCATGCTTATTGCTCATTCAAATTTTCGTAATAGAACCCCCGCTCTCAAAAATTATTTTAATAATTAGGTAATAGTTTTTTCGTGCATTTGTTTTTTTAGGTCATTAAACATTAGATGCTGGGTATCCCGCAAGATTAGGTCCTATCCTACCCCCCCTACCCCTCCCCCCCCCCCTCAGGGGTTATGCATAAAAAAAACAGCTACAACTCCCATTTTCCTCTATATTTAATTTTATTTTGAAAATTAGGGGGGGTTTTTGTACTCGCTAGGTACTTTGAGGGAAAGGACCAAAAAATAAGAATTCAATCTTGGACTATACAGACACAGACACACGGAAAGACAAACTAAATGGATCATAAAATAGTTTGCCAATATAAAGTTTAATTATAGAAAAAGAGATATTCAAAAATAACATTGTAAATGGCTGTACATTTTGGTAAGCTATTTGATACGTGTTTGACAGAAATTAATTCAACTATGCCAAATTAATTTTTGTTCATGTGTTGTTTATGTAGTTTTGTATAATTGTTATACTTTTAAAGTTCTAAAAATATTACAAAAATAGCAGTAAATAAAAAGTCTAATGATAAAAGATTATATTCACAAGAAAGACATCTCTAAGATTTATAAGGATTTTTTTTTATAAAGTAAGTCTTTATTTTAATTATATTTGACAAATCATGTATAGCATCGTATTATAGACAATTTTCCACGAAAAATAAAATAAATTTTGTTAATTAATGTCGAAACTTATAATTTTATTTTGATATACGCGAAAAGTTGTCTATAATAAAATGCGGTAAATAACTATTATCATCTTGAAACTCTATCCTGCATCCATAAGATGAAAAGAAAACACTTTAACAACATAATTGAGGATCGTTTCACTATTTATTTTGAGATAAATTACCCAGTGACCAACAATTGATAATAAATAAAGATATTATATTATTAATTGTGGTTGTCTATAACAACAAAATTCCAATGAAATATGATGAAAATTTAATAGAGTTAGATAATTTAAAGGCATACGTTCTAAATCAGTCAATAGGAGAACAGTAGAACTACAATTGGTTGAAATTGTGTACAGATTTTTCTATATCGTTCTTGTAATAAGCCAGCTATAAATGGCCGCATTTCTTAAAATATAGCCTTTCTTAAGTAAATTATATCGTTCAAAAAATTATTTCCTAGTATAGCATGAAGCACATGACAAAACCTATAATAAGTTAGCTTTGAAAAGTTGACTTCCTTTGGATAAAGCTAGCTTTCTAGAAATATATATACAAAAAGTTTTGTCGCTTGTATAAATTGAAAGCAATAAAATAAACAAAGGTGTTTGTCTGCTATGGAATCCATTTTTAAGTTTTTAAGAATTTTTTGGATCAGATGGGCCATCTAGATATATTATATCTATCGAAAATTGATCAAATTTAGTTTGACAGGCCAATTAGAAATAAAGTTGAATTTTAATGGAAATGAAATATTTTCCCAAGGAAGTTGTTATCAGATGATATAATACATAATTGTAGTGATTGAAGATTCACGACTTTTTAAGCATTCATCATAATTTACAAGTGTTCCTTATATAAAAGTAACAGGATCTGTGTAAAGTGTTTATCTGTGTGCTCCGAAGGATCTCTGAAACCACTGAAACGATATGGTTCTCAGTTACAGTTTCCTAAGAATGTTCATAACTTTATTTTGGGGGAGGGTACCACCAACCTCCCAAGAGAATTTGCCTTCAGAAAAACAACTTTTTCTTTTAATAACTAACATTGAATGTTCTCCCTTCCCCCATTCCCCTCATCTCAAGGGCCCCTAGAGGCCACAAGGTGCGTAGCTGCTAGTAAGATGATATAATAATTAAAGAGATTGAGGAATCACACCTTTTTAAAGCATTCTTAATAATCATCCATTGTTTTTTATCTTTAATCTATAATATAAAGTAGAACGATGTCTGTCCGTCTGTCTGTCCGTCTGAAGCTTAAGATCTCAGTAACCACTGAACCGATTGAGCTCTACTCTTCAGGGAATATACCTACTGGTCCTGTGATGGTTTTAAGCTATTTTCTTGGGGGGTGGGACACTCCCAACCCCCCCCAAAAAATGAAAAATACCCCCCCCCCCCAAAAAAAAAAGAAGATTTTTTTACTTTTTCTTTTTAAATCTAAAATACGAAAAATTAGGTTGATCAAACCTCTTGGGGCAAAACCCCCTAGAGGCTAGGGGCGAAGCCGCTAGTATTATAATAAAGTATAAGGCTCTGTGTGTGTGTCTGTGTGTACCGAAGAAGGATCGGGTATAGTCCTTTTCACGACATCCCTCCATAAGGAGCGATTATTCGTATTTTTAAAATGGCTTTTTATAGGTTATTTTAGGTTAGGTTAGGTTATATTGTGTTAGGTGATTGCCCCACAGGGTTAGGTAATTGGCCCCGCAGGGTTAGAGCCCCTCGCAGGGGCTAGAAATAGGAGAAAAGCTACTGTGAAAAATACGAAGAATCGCTCCTTATGGAGGGATGTCGTGGAAAGGACTATACCCGAAGGATCTCGCTAACCGCTGAACCGATAAAGTTCTCCTTTACAGCGTAGCTTCTCTTACAAAACTGGTATTAATTTTTATTTTAATATTCGTGGGAATTGTCTGTAATTCGATGCTATACATAGTTTTTCAGTATGGCTGAGGAGCAGTTCTAATCCAGCGGATATTAAACGTTTTCTAAGCCAGGCTGGAAAGGTGCTTAAGCGGTTAGCTTCTCTGCCCTTTAGAATATGTCTAAAGAATAATCGGTTACAAATTGAAATAATGGTTGTGAATGTAAATTTACACTTGTTTATCAGTGCACTAGTTCCTAGGAAGTCCTTATTTACGTTTTACTGTTTATTCTAGGAGATTTCATGGAGCAATGGATGTTAAAAAACGTAGATTAATTCTTTGTTTAAAAAAAATTTGCTGTGACTTTTTTTGTAAAGACGCTAATCTATACTTTGAAATGTCCGTCCTTACGTCTGTCAGTTCAACCGTCTGTGTGTAAGAGACGGTATGGGGGAAACGTGAATTACTCAGCTAATATTCAAGATAGAAGGCTACAATTTTTTCCAGTACATACAGTTAACTAAGCTTTTTAAAGCTTTTTTTGATAAAGTTATAGATTTTAAATATTTTTCAATTGTTTGAAAGAAGAAATCTTGAAAATTGCAAAGTTAGTTAATTATTTGTGCAGCACAGTTGCGAAACTTGTTTGCAAAAATACAAATACACACACACACACAGATACGCACATACACACACACAATTACGCATGAACATACGCACCGAAAAACAACCATATGTACGCTTGCAATCAGAATTCAAAAAACTCATTTGGTTCAGAAAGGAAAATTGTAGACACAATCATTTCAATTGAGACTGAAATTATCAAATCTTCTTTTCAGTTTTAAGATTTTTGTTTTAAGTTCATTAAGAAAAGTAAAGTGTTCTCAAAAAAAAAAAAAAATATATGGTTCATTTTCAGATAAAAAATGAAAGAATTTATCCTAATATTTATATCAATTTCAAGAACTTTATATTCCTGTTACAGAATTGTTTAGCTTTTGCAGAATAACCGACCAACACACCACCTTCAAAATAATTTCAATTTTACAATTCGAAATCAAAAGTGATAAAAGAAAAGAATGAAAAAAATTGCTTTTGAATATTCTTTGTCCTTTGCCCTGACAATGCTTTTAATTCTATTCATTTAAGCTAAGAGGAAAATATTTTATGTGAAGCTTGATAAGTTGATGTCTCATTTTAATTGTATGAATATTCTAAATGTTGTCATTTATCCTCGGTATTTTAACAATTCATTCCATACTAAATTAATTAATTTAAACATAATGGCGTGCACAGGAGGATTGTGGGGGGGTATATATAGTCCCCTGTTGGCAATTTTAGGAATCGTCCTATTGATTTAAATAAATCTAAAAGATTTATATAATAGCTACGTAGAATGCGTGGCAACTTCACATACTCAGAAGATCGATCTCAGAATATATTATTCCTTATTTAATTTTCAAAAATGTCTTTAAAAAAAACGAATCATTCTCTAAACGTAGCAACTCTAGGTAAGTATTCAAATTTTAATATCTCAAATATTGCAATTTTCCCAAAGATGTACTGCTTTATTATCATACTAGCGGCTACGCCCCTAGAAGCCTCTAGGGGTACTTAAGGTAGGAGGTGGAAAAGTCGACCTCATCCCATTTTAAATTTGAGTTTCAAAAGAGTAAAAAAATATTTTTTGTAAGGAGGGGGGTGAAGACACCCTCCCCAAAAATAGATTAAAACCTTTCCAGGACCTATAAGAAGCTTCACTGTAAAGGATAACAATATTGGTTCAGCGGTTAGCGAGATCCTTCGGGACAGACAAAAAACGCTTACTACTTTATATAATAGGATTATAAAAAGATGGTGTTATTGTTCGTTTGTATGTCTTCTAT
This sequence comes from Acartia tonsa, assembly GCF_053477335.1. NCBI lineage: Eukaryota > Metazoa > Arthropoda > Copepoda > Calanoida > Acartiidae > Acartia > Acartia tonsa. The sequence goes on along the minus strand of NC_137262.1, from coordinate 30,601,161 downwards.
GATTGTTTTCATACTTACATAAGATCATATAGTTTTAAATGGTTTCAGTGCAACCCTCTAAAAAATGTCATAGTACGCCCTTGTTTTCATAAATTCTAATTTATGTATTGTCTATTATTACCAGGGATATTAAGGAATAATATGAAGTAAATTTCATTTCATTATGATAAACAAGAACACCCCTTTTGGTAGAAACATTGGTAGAAAATATGGTTGGGCCGGAAATTTTTTTAGCCGGATACCGGATATTCGGCTTATTTCTAATGCCGGATATCCTGTTCCGTCCGGATATCTGGCCAACGTTCGATATCCAGCAAATTACTGGATATCCGGCTGATTTTAACGCCGGATATCTGGTAACCGGATAGTTTTAATATCTAGTATCCGGTCGGATATTGAAAATGGCCGGATATCCGGCCCAACCCTAGTAGAAAAATTTTGCCGCTGTACAACTCATTCAAGATTTAAGCTTGGTCACCCCTATATTTTTTAAGATAACGAAATTTTAGTGCAATGTACCTTCCATCCCTGATTACTATTCATACATAACATTTAGATTGTCTGTAAAATTAATTATTTTTGGCTACAAATACAACAATCATACAATGTATATTTGTTGTTTATTGTTTTTCATAAATGTAAAATTGAACACAGTAAAAGTGTCTGACTGATTATGACGTAAAAAAAAATTAGCCAATGAGAGGCCATTTTTGACCAATTGTAAAATTTATAGTGGCCTCTCATTGGCTATTTTTTTTACGTCATAATCTGTTCGTAAAATGAACTATTTAACAGTCTTTTTGTGAAAAAAAGACGTAATTTGAATAACTACTTTCAATAATCCATGTCCATAGAAATCTTTATACATTTATGTCGGTCAAATTCTATATTTTTTTTTCTTTGGGGCATTTGTCCTAGAATCTTGGCTATGAATATGTTAGACTTTCAAATTTGAAACAATTAGAACATTGTAGAGACTTTCATTTAATTAAATAAAACATTTTAGAGATGGCTGAGATTATGAAGCAGAATATTTAAGGCGTTTGATTTAATTTTCATATCAAAATAGAATTCTATAATCCGCTAACAAATCAGGAATTTGTTGGATTTAAGTCTGGACCGACAGACAGACAAACAGTAGCTGCGCTACTAAATCATATTACGAGGGTAAAAACTAATAAAGATAAAATGAATAGTAAAAGCAGGGTTCGGAAGCCGCGCTATCAGCCGCGCGGCTGCGGCTGCGGCTGAATCCTAATTTGCGGCTGCGGCTGCGGCTGCGGCTGCTTAAAGTTATGGAAGTGGCTGAGGCTGAGAGTGGCTGAGGCTTAGTGCGGCTGAGAGTGGCTGCGGCTGAATGCGGCTGAGGCTTAATAAGAATTGGGGTGGCTGAGGCTTACAGTGGCTGAATTGGAATTTTGTGGCTGAGGCTTTGAGCGGCTGAGGCTTACAGTGGCTGAGGGTGGCTGAGGCTTACAGTGGCTGAAGGATTTGTGGCTGAGGCTGCGGCTTACTGAAAGCCGCGCGGCTCATAGCGGCTGCGGCTTACAGTGGCTGATTGGAAAATTAAGCCGCGCGGCTGAGTGAGGCTGAAGCTGAGAGTGGCTGATAACATAATTAAGCCTCGCGGCTGATTCTGAGGCTGCGGCTTACTGAAAGCCGTGCGGCTGAGGCTGTGGCTGAATTAAATTCAGCCGCGCAGCTGAATGCGGCTGCGGCTGAATACAATATTAAGCCTTGCGGCTGATCTTATGGCTGATTATAAAATAAGCTTTGCAGCTGAGGCTTCGGCTAAATTGGATTTTTCAAATGCATTCTAGGACATTTTTTGGAGAGTTGAGGGTGGTTAGGGGTTGTGAGAATAAGAGTGGAGGGAAGAGGGGGGAGGACAGCAGGATTTTTTCAAATGTTTGATTCAAAATTAGTACCCAAATTTTATACTGGTACCCAAAGTTTTATACTGGTACCCAAAGTTTATTCTGGTACCCAAAGTTTTATTCTAGTACCCAAAGTTTTATACTGGTACCCAAAATTATATACAAGTACTCAAATTTTATTCTGCTACCCAAAGTTTTATTCTAGTACCCAAAGTTTTATACTTTTACTCAATGTTTTATACTGGTACCCAAAGTTTTAGTCTGGTACCCAAAGTTTTATAATGGTACCCAAAGTTTTAGACTAGAACCCAAAGTTTTATACTGGTACCCAAATTTTACTGGTAACCAAAGTTTTATACTGGTACACAAAGTTTTATACTGGTACCCAAAGTTTTATACTGGTACCCAAAATTTTATACTGGTACCCAAAGTTTTATTCTGGTACCCAAAGTTTTATACTGGTACCCAAAGTTTTATACTGGTACCCAAAATTTTATACTGGTACCCAAAGTTTTATACTGGTACCCAAAGTTTTATAGTAGTACCCAAAATTATATACTAGTACTCAAATTTTATTCTGGTATCCAAAGTTTTATTCTAGTACCCAAAGTTTTATACTAGTACTCAAAGTTTTATACTGGTACCCAAAGTTTTTATACAGGTACCCAAAGTTTTAGACTAGTACTCAAATTTTATTCTGGTACCCAAAGTTTTATACTTGTACCAAAAGTTTTATACTAGAACCCAAAGTTTTATACTGGTACCCAAAGTTTTATACTGGTACCCAAAGTTTTAAACTGGTACCCAAAGTTTTATACTGGTACTAAAAATTTATACTGGTACCCAAAGTTTTTTACTGGTGCCCAAAGTTTTATACTAGAACCCAAAGTTTTATACTGGTACCCAAAGTTTTATACTGGTACCCAAAGTTTTAAACTGGTACCAAAAGTTTTATACTGGTACTAAAAATTTATACTGGTACCCAAAGTTTTTTACTGGTACCCAAAGTTTTATACAGGTACCCAAATTTTATACTGGTACCCAAAGTTTTATACTGGTACCCAAAGTTTTATACAGTTACCCAAATTTTATACTGGTACTCAAATTTTATACTGGTACCCAAAGTTTTATACTGGTACCCAAAGTTTTATACTGGTACCCAAAGTTTTATACTGGTACCCAAAATTTTATACTAATACCTAAAATTTTGTTTTAATATTGGTACCCAAAGTTTTATACTGGTACCTTAAGTTATATACAAGTACCCAAAGTTTTATACTGGTACCCAAATTTTATATTGGTACCCAAAGTTTTATACTGGTACCCAAAGTTTTATACTGGTACCCAAAATTTTATACTAATAGCCAAAAATTTATTCTGGTACCCAAAGTTTTATACTGGTACCCAAAGTTTTATACTAATAGACAAAAATTTATTCTGATACCCAAAGTTTTATACTGGTACCCAAAGTTTTATACAAGTTTTTTAGCAGTAGGAATTTATTTCAACATCTTTAGTTATGATGCAGTACAAAGCCTATCAACTCCCAGACGACGAGCCGATGCGCTACATGTTGAGCCACGGTCGAGGGTTTCTATGACATTAACTCAAGGTCCAACAACCCTGGATAACTAAGGGGAATTATATCTTTCCTTTGCGCCTGTTCATGTTGCACACCTAGCACCTAGGAACCATTTAATGTCTTCAGTTATAACACAGTGTCTGCGCGAGATTCGAACCTATTACATCCCTGATGACAAGCAGATGCGCTACTTGTTGAACCTTGGGGAACCAATTCTTTCCTTTTCTGTATTAGTTTAAGTGACATCTATCCAGCAACCAACTTTTTTTTATTGAACTACCTGCCTTAAAGTTTTATGGTAATGAGTTACGCCTGTTTATGAGCCAAGGAAATCCTCCTACTCCAACTTTACATGTTGCACACCTGCCATAGCAGCAGTAGGAACCATTTAATGTCTTCAGTTATAACGCAGTGTCTGGCCGAGATTCGAACCTATTACCTCCATGATGACAAGCAGATGCGCTTCTTGTTGAACCTTGGATAATTAAGGGGAACCAATTCTTTCCAATTTAAGTGACATCTATCCAGCAACCAACTACCTGCCAGAAAGTCCTATGGTAATGATTTACGCCTGTTTTGCGCTACTTGTTGAACCTTGGGGAACCAATTCTATCCTTTTCTGTATTAGTTTAAGTGACATCTATCCAGCAACCAACTTTTTTTTATTGAACTACCTGCCTGAAAGTTTTATGGTAATGAGTTATGCCTGTTTATGAGCCAAGGAAATCCTCATACTCTAACTTTACATGTTGCATACCTGGCATAGCTGCAGTAGGAACCATTTAACGTCTTCAGTTTTCACGCAGTGTCTGGCCAAGATTCGAACCTATTACCTCCATGATGACAAGCAGATGCGCTACATGTTGAGCCATGGTACGCAGGTTAAATTTGTTTTAAAAATAATCGTCTTTAAAATGCTTATCATATGTACACTTGCAATAAATGTATTTGTCATAAAAACTTACCTCTTATGAAAAATGTTTTTTTTACTAAAGTGCTTTTTATTACAATTATTCATGGGTATAATTTTTATGACTAACTTTTTATGTCACATAATCTTAATGACAATGTAATTATGAAGTTATTACAAAAAATACTAAACAATAGGTACTGGAAAAAGAAGAACTGAATTAAAATAATTTTTTGGGGGGTAGGGTGATTTTTATTGGGTGGGGAGGGCCGGGGCGAGTAAATCCCATTTTTAATTTTGGGGTGATGTTTAATTTTTTTTCTAAGGCAATTTTTTTCTGGTAATGTGATGGTACCCTCCCCCAAAATAGTTGTAAACTTTCCCAGTACCTATAAGAAACTACCCTGAATAGGAGCACCATATCGGTTTAGTAGTTAGCGAGATCCTGTAGTACAAACATATAGACAGACAAACAAACAGACATCATAATACTTAATGATCTAAAAATAAGACAAATTTTCATTTTGAAATATTGGAGCTCTGATAGCTTTTTGGTACGGTAACAGCTTTGAACCATCTATCATCCGGGTTCGAATCCCAGAAGAAAAAAAAATTTGGGGGGATGAAGGGTGACTTTTATTATTTTTTTATGGGAAAATAGGGGGGAGTTTAGTTGAGCACCCACCAGTTTTAATTTCAGTTTTTTAAAAAATTCAAAAACTTGGAAAAGGCAATTTAAAAAGTTTTCATTAGTTCAGTAGTTATCGAATTCTTAATCCACAGACAAAATAACTCTCCATACTTTATACAAGGTTTTAGAAATAATCATATGTAATTCTTGGTGGAATTGAACAGAAAACCTTTCTTACACATTATGGTGCACTAAACCTTAGAACATAGGTGTAAAGCAATTTTATATTAAAATTTAGTTAATAATATTACAAATAAAGTAAGTTTACCTAGAACAAATCTCCTCTAATCTTTTTTTACACATTATATCCACCCTCCTTTTAAAATTTTTTTTTCAACTTGAGAGGAAAATAACTAAATATAAATGAGAGGAAACAAAAATTATTGTCCATTGTCCCAATGTCCATAGCAGAATAAAAACTTTAATCACATTAAATTCTTGGTGGAATTGAACCAAGAACCTTTCCAACACACGACTGCCACACTTACCCCTAGACCAAAGGTGACAGAAATTTTGAAGAAAAATTTAGGTCTAAATATCACAATTTAATAAATTATTGGGTGCTAAATTTCATAGGTATAACTCTTATGTACATACTTTTAAAACCTGTTTTAATATGTAATGAGTTAATGGTTAAAGGATACTAGTGGCTGCGCCCCTAAAACCTCTAGGAATACTTAAGGGAAGCAAAAATAATTTATTTTGAGGGTCATCTTTTTTTGGGAGGGAAAAGATACATTTCCCCCAAAAAATTATAAACTTTCCCTGGATCAATAAGAAGCTTCACATTACCACTTTATATAATAGAATATATGTATATATTAAAAAAAAGAAAATTTGTTAATAAAATTATGGACCTCATTTATTGGCCAGTTCATTTATATATCCCATAAGAGGGGAGAGATGGATTAAAGGGGGTGTATGGGGGTTATTGTTATTTTAGCCAGCTGAGATTATTTCTTTATCAGAGTACATGAAAATATGGACAACATCAAAGTAATAATATATCGATTCATGTATTGCTTATAAATTCAGAAATTGTATAACATAATGAAGCTTAATTATATAGAACAAGTATTGCGTACCTAAACGGAAAAATAATAGAGAAGCTACTATATAACTTGAGTATCACAAAAATTGTTTGGATCCTGTGAGGTTTGAACTCACGGTCCCTAGTTTACAAGACGAGTGCTCTACCATTGAGCTAAATAGGCCACTTGTACAAGAAAAAAAATTTAAGATAATACAAATTCATAGTGAATATTAAGTAAATTCTGAAAAATTTGTATCTTTTAAAAACAATAAAATTAGGCAAACGTCAGTAGGGCAGTTACCCTATAAATAGTATTCAATAATATTCATAAGTATCAACGTTCAAAAACGTATTGCTCCTGGTGAAATTCGAACTTATAACCCCGGCATAACAGTGTAGAAGAACCGTGCGCTAACTGATTGCCCCACTGGAGCTCTTACATTACAGGTTCAAACTTTTTGTAGTTGTTCGAGATGGTAGTTTCTATGTTGTAATTTTAAAAAAAACTTAAGATAAAATTCTATAAAAGAATATAAAAAAAATTTAAAAGTATAACATTTAAAAAAAATATTTTTTGGCGATGGAAATGTCTGACCCCCACCCCAAAATTAGCTCAAAACCATCCAATGTCAATATATATATAACTAGCGGATACGCCCCTAGAGGCCTCTAGGGGGCACTTGAGGAAGAGAGAGAGTCAAATTTAATAACCCAATTTCTTATTTTAAAATTTTAAAGAAAAGTAAAAAAAAAATTTTTTTTGGGGGGGGGAATTTTTTTTTTAGGGGGGGGGGGCCTCCCCCCTCATTTTTAATTTTAGTTTAAAAAATTTAAAAAAAAATTTCTTTTTTTGAGGGGGGGGGGATTTTAAATTTTTTTGGGGGGTTGGGGGTGTCCCACCCCCAAAAAAATAGTTATAAACCTTCACAGGACCTATGAGAAGCTACCCTGTTAAGGAGAACCTGATCGGTTCAGCGGTTAGAGAGATCCTTCGGTACAGACACACAGATACACAGACACACAGACATCCTGTTACTTTAGTAAAAGGATTCCTGAGAAGGACAACATTGTTAGTTCAGTGGTTGCTGAGATCTTAAGCTTCAGACAGACAAAATTAAATGAAAATTAAGCCCCGCGGCTGAATTGACGGCTGAGGCTTGTACTAATTTAGCACCTGCGGCTGCGGCTGGGGCTTACAATATCTCAGCCGCGCGGCTGTGTCAAAGCTGCGGCTGAATTAAAAAAATTAAGCTGCGGCTGAGGCTGCGGCTTACAAATATCAAGCCGCGCGGCTGCGGCTGCGGCATAATCATAACTTTGCAGCTGCGGCTGAGGCTTTCTTGAAGCCGCGCGGCTGAGTGCGGCTGCGGCTTCAAATTATTAACAGCCGCGCGGCTGAGTGTGGCTGAGGCTTCCCCAACTATAAGCCGCGCGGCTGATTGCGGCTGAGGCTTAGAGGGGTGTTGGCTGAATGAGGCTTAGTGCGGCTGAGGCTTAATGTGGCTGAATTGGAGTTTTGTGGCTGAGGCTTACAGTGGCTGAGGCTTACAGTGGCTGAGGCTTACAGTGGCTGAATGCGGCTGAGGCTTACAGTGGCTTATGTTTTCTTTAAGCCGCGCGGCTGCGACTAAGGCTGAGGCTTATTGGGTGGCTGAGGAAGCCGCGCGGCTGATTTTGAGGCTTCTCGTAAGCCGCGCGGCTGATGGTGGCTGAGGCTGAGGCTGCGGCTGCGGCTTCCGAACCCTGAGTAAAAGTTACTTTAATTTAATGATTAAATACTTTTAACTGGCACATTAGGAGTTTCATAAAATAACCTTCAAATTTAGAAATTAATTTCATATTTTAGTAGAAGAAGTTTTATTGATTTTTATATATAATGTACATTCATGCATGTGTTAGGTATTCAGAGATAAGACAATCAAAGATGTTTTATTGACTAGAAACTAATGGATGTAAGATTAATTTCCATTGTCTTATCCTTCCATGATCTAAATATCAACTAAAAAAAGAATGGCGTTCAATTACTAAGGGATGGTGAGCAGGGGCGTCCAAGCTTTTTTTTTTTGGGGGGTGGGTAAAATTTTTTTAAGGGGGGGGTAATTCGTTTTTGGGGGGGGTAAAATGGCGCGCGAAGCGCGTCGCAAATTTCCCCCCCCCCGAAATTTTTACCCCGGGGGTAAAATTTGCTTGGGGGGGGGGGTAATTAGTAATTACCCCCCCTAAAATCTGTTGGCAGGGGTAAATTTAGTTTACCCCCCCCAAAATTCACCCCTGGGGTAAAATATTGGGGGGGGTAATTAAAATTTTTTAAATATATAGTATTAAAAATGCGCGCGAAGCACGCAAAAATTTTTTTTATTAGAGATTTTTTATTTTGGGGGGGGGTATTTACCCCCCAAAAATTGTTTGGGGGGGGTAAATACCCCCTCCTAAATGGTTGGGGGTGCCTACGGCACCCCCAGGGTAGGGGTAAATTTTAAATGGGGGGGGGGGGGGTAAAATGAAAAAAAATTTAAGAATTTAAGCCAAAGAATTACAGAACGTGTTTACTGTTTAAAAAATTTTGTTGGGACAGTATAATTTACGGTCTAATGCCCAATCCTCCCTGACTTTACAAATACAATTTTGAAGGTAAATTAATCTAACCCCTTTTAAATTAATACAAAACAGTTGATTGGTATTTATAATTTACTGCTTGGTTGATTTTAAACCATTTGTGTTCATTTTCATAAAATGAAATGAACAACAATTATAAGTTAATGTCCATTAAAACTACATATGCTATGGTATAACCAGGGAAACATACACAAATAATCAACATACTAAAGTAACAGGATGTTTGTCTGTGTGTCTGTACCAAAGGATCTCGCTAACCGCTGAACCGATCGGGTTCTCCTTAACAGGGTAGATTCTAATATGTCCCGGGAAGGTTTTTAACTATTTTTGGGGAGGGTACCACCACCCTCCCAAGAGAAATCACAAAAAATCAAATTTTTTTACGTTCTCGATTTTAGAAAGAGAGTTCAACGCAAACATAAACGTCAAACGCAATATAGACATATTTTAAATATAAAGAAAACATTTAAAGTGCCACTAGAGGCCTCTAGGGGCGTAGCCGCTAGAAAAAATTAAAGGAGAAAAGCTACTTAATAAATACAAAAGTTTTGTAATAATCTAATTTAAAAAGTAAGGACAGTGTGTGAATTTTTAAAGAAAAAAAAATCCGTCAACAAACAATAAGATAACTGTCATTGAAAATCATTGCAATTTTGTTTTTATCGAGTACTTGATAACTTTTTTGTCTGTACAATTTAATAATTTAAATTTGCTGTTCCCTTCCCTCAAATTAATCAAACAAATGTCTGTAGTTAGTTGACTTTATTTTGTTTTTCATAGAGACTAATTGAAGATATTTAGGATTGCGTGAATATTTTGTTCTAATATGACCTTTTTGCATAAGGAAAAAGGATAAGAGGATGAATACTCACCCCAATTTCATTGTAAAATATTACTTCCCCCCTACTAAAATAATTTGTCTGCTATTTATCTAAACCGTCCGCGGCTTTTTGCATCTTAATCATAACCTATTCTATATATGTAAAAAAAAATAAAAAAAATTTTATCTTATTAATTATTATTCTTTTTCTGTAATTTATTATGTTTTATAAAAAAAATTAAAGAAAATATTTAAAATACAATTTGATTTAGAATCTTAAAAAACAGCCGCGGACGGTCTTAGTGCAGCAGAAAAGTATGTTTCGCCTAGTTTAAAAATAGGAGGGTTCACCTTTTATGATCAAAAATTTATTTTTTTTCAAAATAGCCTAAATGTAATATTTAAATCTAATTAACATGATAAAACTTTTAAATGTTTACTAATAAAAAATTAATAGTTTAGCTCTCAGCCACCAGGTTCGCTAGTTGTCTACTTCAAAGACATACATTAAAACTAAGGCTAAATATTAAATAAAAAATTTCATAACTGAATAATCTAAATAAGTGAATAATCTGTAATGCTATCTATGTTCTTTCTCAGACAATACTCGTTTTTACAATATTTTTAACATTTTCAAGTGATGTTATTTACCCCTCAGGGTTTGGCCCTTTAGTGACAAAAATCCAAAACAAGAAAAATACAGGCAAAATAAAAATTGATGAACGCTTTGATATTCTAGTTCTATATCCAAAGCTAGATGGCACTGAAAAACTGATTATTATAATTTACAATCAAATGTTTATATTAAATTTGTAAAAACGTTTATTTATTAAAAAATATAAGTTAGATAGACTGCAATATAAATCTTATAAGCTGATAATGAGTGTTATGATTAAAGTCAGTAGCAAAGTCATGAAAAATTAATAATGATAATTTTATATTCTTTCATTAGGTTTTGTCAGAATGGATGATAATTCAAAATATTTCTATATCATCCCTTAAAAATTAGATTTATGCTTCAAACAGCAACTATAATTGTCTTGAAATTATATTTGATTTTAAGATATTCCCATTTTGAAAAGTGGTGGAATAACATTAAAAATTCAGCGCGGCAATTGCTCAATATAGGCCTCTAGGCCCACTGCCTATTTTAGTCCTTCAAATACCTCGATTTCTCTCTTTTATTATTTTCTCTATGCCTTTTTGAATAAACCATGCCAAATGTATTTGTTTAAAAAAAAAACAAGGATAAAAACAATCTAATAAATATAAGCCACATATAAATCACAATATACTGCAGTAGCTGGATTTGTTGTATCAGCAATATGATATGTAAAATACACTGGTGCATTAAGTTTTAAAACCACTTTATCTTATTCGTTGGCACAAAAACTTTATTTAAAATTTGATGGGTTGGTTCAAGCTATTAGTATCTAAGCTTTCTAACCAATAATTCAATCTACAGAAAGGTTAATCAACTAATTTAGAGCAGTTTAATATTGGTCCGATTGAAGTTTTAGATTATTTGACGAAATTGGTGGTTCAAGTACCAAGAAAGTATCAATTAAATAAAAATCATATAGTTCAATTATTAGTTTTTCCCTGTCTTACTGGACTGTTTACACTTCAAGTTTAGCTTAAATGAAGATAAAATCTAGAAATACATATTAGACCTTGTAGAGGAGTTTTGCACAATAAAAATTCAGTTTCTATGTGAAAATGATTTTTTCACCTTGTTGTTGGTAACCAAATAAGGATTCATATTAATATTTTGGAGATAAAAGTTACACCCAATCTTTCCAAATATTAAACAAACAAGGTCAATAATATACATATGTAAGTAGTACAGAAATAACAAACTGAAGATACTTTGATAGAGTTTATTTTGAAAGATATATCCATTAGGTTGGGTCGATTTTGAACATTTTTATCTCAGACCTTAGCGGGAACGTACACATGATTCTTATTAGTATAATACACCTCTGGATGATTTTAAATTTATCTTAAGTCTAAAAACGCTGGCGACCACACATTTAATTGTACAGCTATTCTTGAATGTGAGTTTGGATCGTTTCAAAATGTTTCCTTCCTATCCTTAGATATGACTGAAAACCTCTAAAAGTTGGCCAATTCTCAATATAACCAAAAAAATGATTAGTTTTTCAAAATAATTTCTAAGGCTAGGAACAAGATTTTTTGAAACGGACAAAAGTTCCTGATTCTACTCCTTAAGGCCGTTTCAGGGAGCACCATGAAGCCATATATCTGATTCAATATTTTTTTACTTCAATTCAAGAATAGCTATAACAATTAAATGTGTGGTCGCCAGAGGTTTATAGGCTTAGGATAAATTTAAAATCATCCAGAGGTGTATTATAATTATAGGAATCATGTGCACGTTCCCGCTATGGTCTCAGATAAAAATGTCTAAAATCGAACCACCCTAAATCCATGAATCCAGGGAAGGTGGGAATGTATGAACTATTTACTTGATATTACCAAGTAATCTTTAGAGTAGCTCTGCTACTACATAAGGATTTCAAAAATTCACATTCGTGTTAGATTAACTTCATTGAAATATGAATTAAGGTAATCAAGGCTATTTATGTTTTGCATGTTATCTTCTTGGCATACCTATACCTAACTTAACATACAGAGATGCTTAGAGTCCATTTTTACAAAAGAATCACTGAATGGTTACAGGCCATCCGACGTTAAAATTCTATTGTGATTATATGGTTGTTAGGAATGTTGGAACTGATTCTCTGGAAAATCAAGGTGTGAACTAAACATTCCTTACAAATAATAGAGTTTATTTCTAAATATTAAAAAAAGAATTCGACGGTAAGGCCAAGCAGGGCTAGGGCCTCCATAGGGGTTGGGCATAGGAAAATACTACTCCCTTTATTTTAATTTTAAAAAATAAGAGAGGGGATTTCTTGTGCTTGCCAGGCACCTTTAGGGAAATTACTGGATAACCTATTATTAGGTTACCAAAAAAAGTATTTTATAGATAAAAAGTTTTAAATGTTTGTATAAAGCTTAATAAAGTTGTTTTCTATTCTAAGCTTTGAATAGGTTTAAAGTAAGAACTTCTAGTCTATAATTCAGAATCCCAATTCATTAGAACATTTGCTACAAATTTAACTAAAATAGCATTGGTTTGATTAGTCTGTTTTAACCAGTCTAATATTTGAATGCAGGATTATTCACACGCTAAAATTGCGCAACATCACAACGTTTGAATGGTTGTGTGTGTGTGTGTGTAAATGTGTGTGTGTGTTTGTTTGTGTGTGGATGTATGAATGTTGGATTGAATGCAACAGCATTTAAAGATCGAAAGCCTTCATATAAATAAATTCTTGTAAATCAAATGCAACTATACAGGGTTGTCTTAGGGGGGGTGGAGGGTGTTTACCCTCCCCATCCAGATTTTTACACTCTCACAAAAAAATATAACAAAAATCTTAGATTTTTTATCTGTCAAACCTCAACCCTGCAGGGCCGGTACCTAATATAACCTATTCTAACGTAACAAATAACACCAGAAAAACTAACCATCCCTCCCCCTATTATTTTTTTCTAAGTGTAGCGAAGTTGACTATTCATTTTGATGAAAACCACCGGGTTTTCTTATAAAAAGCTGTAAGAGTTGTAATACATACCTAAAATTTAAAATTTTCATTGAAAATTATTTTACATCAAAATTATTAATATATTATGCGTGAAAATGTAATAAATGACCTCACAAAGATTTGTCAAACAATATTATATACAGAAAACAAGCATGACAATATCTTTAAAATTGAAGTTAATAATTTGAAACATCAACATCCACATCCCAAATCATCATAAACAACATCCTACAACTAAAACTAGTTTTTAAAATTTAAAAAAATTTTTTTAAATACATTTTTAAAGAAAAGAATGTTTCAATTCACTTTTAAAATAGTGAATTTAGAGGAAAATAATCAATATTCTAAAGTCAAGGAATTCCTCAATTATTTCCTATAAGGCAAGCATTCTGCACTTTAGGCAATTTGACAACTTATCAACAACAAAGTTTGACCTATTTATTAAGCGTTTTTTATATGAATGTAATCCTTGTCCCTAATATCTAAGGGCTTCGCAAATTGAAGGGTGGCTTTAAACCAATTTATATCATTGCCTTAACAAGCTTAGGTTGATTTTTTAAAAATCTAATACTTAAAAACTTTACAAAATATGATAAGACTAATCTTATTTGTGTTACAAAAGAACTAAAATAATATTTTATGTAATACAAAAGTCTGAGCTAATTCTCCATAGCTCCAAGAATAAATTTTCTTTATTATATTTTTGTGGAAATGTAATAAAATGACAAATGTTAGAAGTAATAATTTATAGGTTTCCCTCTCAAGAATTCTCTTTGTTAAAGTCAGACTTTCAGATTAGAACTGTTGTAAAAAAAAGCTTTACTTTACTGGAAGTACTCTTTATCTGTAAAGGAAATACAACTATATTTTTCTAAATGTGAGTCTAGACTTTTCAGGTATAAAGGCTCAGACAGTTTATTGATTATTTATGGTAAAATTTAAAATTACAATTTCAATGCATGCAAGATTGTCGTTATGTATTATGTCTTTTTTAGAGAAAGGTCTCGATAACCACCGGACGTACCAATATTATTCTTCTTTTAATGAAGCCTTTATAAGTTCCGAAAAACTAAATTTGATTAAGTGTACCTTCATACATAAGAGAAATAACACCTATAAAAATTATAGGTGCTAGAAAGGTTTAAATCTATTTTTGGAGAGTAAATCAACCCCCCTCTGAAAACAGCTATCAAAACAAACAAAAATCCACTCCCCCTATAAATTCTTTTTACCTTTTTTTGCAACAAAATTTAAGATGCTGCCCATTAACTCAATACTCCCCCCCCCCCTTCCTTTAGTCTTTATTCAGGTTATTTTTAAAAAGAAACAAAGAAAAAAATGCAGCAATATATTTACTATCACAGACGGACATTCACTAGTTATGATTGGCTGCGCAACCTAAATAACCAATCAATGGATATAGAATATACATGATATTATGACAGGGGAAAATTGTCGTCAATTTAGGTTGCTAACATGGACATCACTTATTGGTCAGTTTGTCCAATCAGTAGGAAGGAAGGGGATGTGGTAAAGGAGGTGGATGGGGGTATCGTTATAATAGTCAGCCTCAAGTTTCACTTTATGAGAGTACATGATAATCTGGTTTAAGATCCAAGTAATAATAAATCCATTAACCAATCCTTTATCCATGAAAACTTTTGTATAAAGTCAAGATAAATATCAGGGCGTAAAAAAGATTTTCAAGAATTAGGTTGAAAACCTTTTCAGTTGTTTAAGAGAAAAATAAAATAAAATACACCATCTAGGAAGCAAAATTCTTAAATCAGACGGTAGGACAAACGAACATTAACACTTGTAAAGTGTCAAAACTTAATAAGTAGAATGTTAATCTATAAGTCTAAACAAAATTGTATATAAATTTCGTAAATACGGGATATTGTTTAAGTAAATACTTTTATTTTTAGGACTTACTTAAAAAGACATTTCGCTAAAATATTGTACCTTGTTGTACTATTCATTGTTACAAAACTCTGACGAATAAGATAATTTCATAAAAAACTGATTAAAAAACATATCAACATGTTTTGAATGGACGTACTGAAACAGTTATAGATTCTCTAAGGTTTCTAGGTTGTACCTAAATGTAACAGGAATAATCGTGCAAAGTTTAAAATCGATAGGACAACAAGACTCAATTAACAACCCGTTACTAACGGATAGACGTATATACTCTAGGTATAAAAAGCTACGCTTTTAGTAATAATGATATATTTGAAAACTTTTTACATTCTTTCGGTACAGATAGACGTCCTTAGGTTTTATATTAAAAGTATATTTTCTTAGAATTCTTATTTTACGTAAATATTTGCGCGTTTAGAGATTGTATGTTTCAATTAGATTGACAGTGTTTCACGGTTCCACAGTTTTTATAATTCATCGTGATCTTCAACTTCAAACTCTTCTTATCCCAGGGATCTCGAGGGATAAGACAATGGATGATAAATCAATTTACGATTAACAAAATTATCCCTTTTGTAGATGTAAGTTATGTATTAAAAGTTTGGTGACTCATAGTTTGTAACACCCAATTAACAATTTTAATTGAGATTTAGTTAAAGTCTTCAAAGTTTTTAAGCAAACGAATGAGAGAATGAGTTTATAGACAGTGGGGACAGTAGAATGTTCCTATCCCCACTTCCTCCGTGTGATAACCTAATACACGTCGTACTAGAAACTATAGACATACCTAAAAATTAAATACATTATTAGAGTTTGTTATAATATTAAATGACTTTTAGAAGCGTAGATGCTAAATAACAAAATTATGTCAATCCGTCAGTATTTTAGTCAGGCCGTGCTTTAAACAAATTTTTTATATTTTTTCCGTTAGAAGTGTTGCGAAGAATAAATACTGCATTATCATTATTTCTAGGAAGTGAGGGGACATTGGGCTGTTATTACACTAGTCCTCAAAGTTTTATACTAACGTTTCTTAATCGTTGGTAATACAACTTCGGAGACTTTTATGGAATTTAGGTTGGTTGGTTCATTTAATTGAGTGTCCAAACGTTTTAACCACTAATTGTAATCTAAAGAAGGGGTAAATATGTGTATCATCTCTGGGGATGTACATCAATTTGTCGACCATCGTCTTATCCCTTTAGATCCTGACCTATTTCTCTATTCCCAAATACTTCTATAGTTGTTGAAACTTTAGTTGAAAGATATCTGCGCCAGGAAAAATAAAATCAACTGTAAGTACACACATTAACTAATAATAACTCTAGGGATAAAACATCTCAAATATGGAAAAGGGAAACAAAATAAATGTAAGTATTTTAATTATCCTTAATAATTCTTTCAAAAGTGGAAAGGAGAAATATAATTAACTGTAAATACTTACATTAAGATAAAAATCATAAAATTAATACAAGATTTAATAGACCGGGGATTTCAGCTCCTCGGGTCTAACAAAACTGGTTTTCATTTTTTTTTCATTTTGAAATCTGCCGAAAGCTGACTATAATATGATGCAATAAATAACTAGTAAGTTGCATTAAAGAAAGTCAAGCCTACCTATCGCATGATCAAATTAAATGAAATGTAAACCTTCAAAAGTTATAAAAAGAAAAAAGGTTTTTAATAAAGTCTGAGTAAACCTTTTACAAACAAACATGCACTCCATTTAATGTATGAATCCAGTGTACGTATTGATATTTGGAAATGTGAATGATTACTTTAGTTGTCCATGACAAGAATACATTTAGACTTTCATTCTGAAAATTCAAATTCTTCAATTTTATATTTTAGTTTTTAAATAGAAAGTTTAAGTTTGTCTGTCTATCCATTAGGGATAGCTCTTGTTGTAACAATTAAACATGGTTATATACCAAATTTTATTCATATGTCATTTTTAAAATGGTAATTCCTAGTACAATGAGGTAAAACCATTTGTGAGGTGTAAATTCTCCTATTATCCTATACTTTCCATAAATAAAAAGAGAAAAATTGAACAGTATAAAGCTTTCCCCCAAACACATCCAAGTACTTTAATATAAGAATTGTACATATGAACATGTATTAGATATGTACTATTATCATATTATGTATGTTTATACGTTGAAATGGCCTGAGGTGAAGTATTTTGCAAGTTTAATCCTGTTTTTAATTTACTTCCTAGGTCCAAGCATGGTGTGCATTTGTTTCCTCCAATTGTCTTAATTGTGAATATTTTGTATTGGCAAAAGACGAAATAGCTTAAAAGATTAATAGGATGATTAAAGAATCTTGCTAACCTCTAGACCGATATGTTTCTTCTTAAAAGTGTAGCTTTTCAGAGGCCCTGGGAAGGTTTAAAACTATTTTAGTGAGGTAACATCCCAAGAGAAATCTCTCCTAGAAAAAAGACAACCCCATTTGTTTAGTTTTTGTAGCTGCTAGTGAGATGAATAAAGCAACGAGAAAAAGCAGCTTATGCTTTAGTGATAATTTGAGGAAGTGAGGACCATATAACAGGACATTATGTGGCATTGATTGTACACCATCCACTGTTGCCATTTACTTAGAATAAAACATGTTTATTGCATCCATGTATTTGATTGATTAGATCTAGGGTATGTTGTGTGTATGTTGATAACAATAACAGCAATCAAAACATTTATTCAGAAACATATTTTCAATATTCTGGTGCATCGATACAAGGTCAGTAATAAACACCTTTTAATGACTGTTATGCCCACATAATTGGAAACAGAATTTCAAGTGATCTTAAGTGATGTAAATTACGTTTAGTAAATATGGTGGTATTAATGCAGTCTGTTCCAGAAATTAAAATTATAGGGTAGGTGTAGAATCAATTTAGATTCTACAATAATAAATTGACCTTCGATGGATATTAAGGGCAGATTTTGAGTCGCTTTGCTTTAAATTTAGGGTATACCCCCGCACTTCTCTCCTACAACGCTATGAACAAAAAGTTTTGGTTGGAAAATAAAATAAATTTTTTTTGGAGTAGGGGCATTTTGGAAATGAGTAATCATAAGCTTCATTGCAAAGAAGAAACAATTAGGTTCAGTGGCAAGATATTTTACATTTTATTGTGTGTCAATTTTATTCATTGACAAATGGCGATTTCTCTTGAGAGTGTTATAGTTCTTAACCTTTTTAGGACCTATAAGAGGCTACAAAGTAAAGAAGAACTATATTGGTTCAGTGTTTAGATCAGACAGACAGACATCATGTTACTTTTACATCATGATAATTGTTCTGCTAACTATGGACCAAACTTTATTAAATTTTAACTTAGTCTATAGACAAAAAATAAAATCCAGTTTTATCCAAATAAAAATTAATATATAAGACCATAATTAAGATAATGAATTGAGGCGCCTGCAGTTATAATAATAAATTCTACATCCTGCAATTTCTTTTATCCACATAAAGATAAAAACTTTAAAGATTCTTTATCCTGAAATGTTTCAAACAAGGTGTTTCTGCAATATGAAAAAAAGAGAAAAGTTTTGTTTGACATGATGCAGTTGATATTGGACATATAATATACGTGGATATAGTGAAAGGGCAAAAGTTGTCACATTTTAGCTTGCTAATATGGATATAAAATGGATAAAAAATCATGTATAGTATCTTATCACTGAAAATTTTCTACGAATAAAAAAATAATAAAATTATACCAGTTTTATAACTACATTTTTTTTATTTTCATATCCGCGGAATTCTGTCTAAAACGATGTGATCAATGGCGTTGCTACACAAGGTCTAATTTAAAAAAGATCTACTCCTACAAAAGATCTACTCCTACAAAAGGTCTAATCCTACAAATTTACTGTGTGAAGTAATGGTCCATTTTAATTACTTATTTTATATTTGGCGCATATGGGGGAGCACCTTTCCTTAAGATTAATTGTTTTGGTAGGTTTTTACTTTTTGTCGGTTTTGATCAACTTCTCTTCAGATAAACTTTAATATACCCACATACAGAATAGATGGGAAGAGATACTTAATGCTAGTGACCTCACCTTCCCTGTTAATCATTATCTCTGTTATTATATCAACAAAATATATTTTTGATGGTGAAGTTTAAAGCTCGACTTATCACAAATGGCGGCTATACCCCTAGGGTTTCTATAGCTTTTAATTTAAGTTTTAAAAAAAACTAGTGAAGATTTCTTTAGGTGGTTATTTCCTTAAGAGCGATTTCTCTTGGAAGTGTGATTCCTTCGCACAAAATTCCTTCCCAGGACCAATGAGATGCTGCACTGTAAAGGCCATATTGGTTCAGCGGTTAGCAAGATCCTTTAGTTCAGACACACAACTAGACAATGTGTTAATTTTCTACAAGGATAAGTCATGACAATGTCATTATCATATTTACATAGAATGTGTGTTAAAATACAATTTTCTAAAACCATACATGGTAGATATAGGTTTTTAGTAACATTAATTAAAAAATGTAATAGGCTATTATGATATCAGTGAGTTATGAACATCACCTTTTATTGTATGTTTTTTGTGTCGAAATAAACTGTTAAAACTGTTAGTCAATACAAGTCTTCTAGACCAATTTTGATATAAAACAAAGATGACAACATCCAATATTAGTGAGGCACAAAAAATCATGAAAAACGAACGGAAAAAGTGAATTTTATGGCAGATATTCAGTTGTCTGAAAAGAAAGGATATGTAAAACTCAATAAAAATCACGAAACTTTTAAAAGTAAGGTTGAATCATAACCGACAGACTAACTGTCAAAACAATGTATAGGCTAGATGCGCATATGTCATAGAAATCTTCAATCAAAATTGCGCTGTCTATCTTCAAAAGCAGCCAAGAAAATTACATTTCCCCCATAACGTTACGGACTGATGGAGTAACTGACTGACCGGTGTACTAAGAAAGTAAATTTGTATTTTATTGTAAAATATTTTTGTATGACTTTTGAATTGAAAATTAAATTATTCTAATCCTTGAAAAAATATCCTTGAAAATTTACTTGAGGAAGTTTCTTTGTGTGTGTGTATGTGTGTGTGAGAGTATGTGTGTTAGATGTGTGTGTGTGTGTGCAATATGTCACAAGTTTATGTAATACCTTAATCATTACTACAAACACTTGCTAGCACACACACACAATTATTCAATAATGATGACAATTATGTCCACAAGATGCGCTGGAATAGCAAGATACAACATCTTGAACCAAAAGAAATGTGTCATATAGGAATTTACAGAAAATTTTTGACCAAAAGTGTAAATATTTTTGATTTTGAATATCGGAAAAGCCGTTTTCAGAGAAGCTTTGTTTTAGGTTGGAAATGGAAAACTAGAAAAAGTAAACCAATTTACCCTCAAAAGAAATACTTGTAATAAAATGTAAGGGAGAACCACCTTGACTACCCCTGGTGAAAAAAATGCAAGATATTCTAAATGAAAATGTTAATAAACAGATCATTAAATAGAGTCAGAAGTTAAATATTTAAAATGAAGCATATGCCTAGGAACAATGTTAACAATTTTGTAAGAATCATATTTATGGATATACAATCAGAAAAATAATTAGGACTAACAAAACTGGTATAAATCTTTATTTTATTATTCGTGGAAAATATCTGTTATTCGATGCTATACATTATTTTCAGGTGTGGCTGAGAACCGGTTCTAATCCACCGGATATTAATCGGTTTCGAAAAAGAATCTTATAAAAATGAGCATAAAACGTATTTTTCTTCAAAAAATTATGACTATGATCTTTAATTCTCTATATATTAGTTTTATAAAATTTATAAAATATTCAGATTATTAATCCATGTCCATGTAATGATAGACAATGAGGCATTTTTATCTAGCTGACAATTTTAAGACCTTATGGTATTCATTGCTTTGTTGCATAAGGCAAGGAGGTAAATAGATCTAAGGAAGGTTTTAAGCCTTTTTTTATAAAGGGTTTGTGGGTTAATTTATTTGCTAATTTTGAAGCCTTTGAAATTAAAGGATGAAAATATGAGGGATCTAAAGGGATAAGACAATGGCTAATAAATTTATTTACACTCCAAATGATGTTTTACAAAGATTTAAATTAATAATTGAATCGTTTGGACACTTCACTTAATGAAACAAACAATCAAAATTAATCAAAAGTCCCCAAAGTTGTTAAGCCAATAAATACAAAAACCTATTATAAAACTTTTGGGACTAGAGTGAAAATCCATTATGAAAACAAATCTTATGAAATATGAAGGACAAAATTATTTGTTGAGTAAATGCTCATTTTGTAGGAGAATTTTTCTCCCTTAGAAATGTTATGTTTCGTGGCTAACCCCATAGTATCCAAGATGTTATTTATTCAAAGATTTTGAAAAATAGCCAAAAACCATCCAAAGTCTTTAATCTAAGCTTCACTAAAAGGAAAACTTACTACTTTATAGAATAGTTCGGATGTATAGATACAAAAATGCTCAATCGTCTATCTTAAAAACCAGCTAAGTGAATCACAATAAGACGGACAGACAGAAAAAGTGAATAGTATATTTTCTTTTAATACGTTTTGGTTATGGGGTTAAACTAATACTTTTCTGCAAATTAGTTTAGAACCTTCCCAGGACTAATACGAAAAATACATATGTAATAAAGTACATTAGGAAATACAACAAAATATTAATATCTTTCATAAAATAAAGGAAATTTGATAATTATGATAACTTAATTTATTATGTCTGATTATTAAACCCACTGATTATGATTTGATTATCATTCAGATTCTTCTTTAAAAGTGCAACTACTCTAAAGTAGATTAGTCCTTACGTAACTCTGTCCTAGCTTTTAGTGACTCTTTCTTAGCTCATTATTGCCAAATCAAACAAGGAAATAGTCTGTAAATAGTCAAAAACTATTAAAAATTATAACATATGAAGAAAAAACAATAAACTGTAATATAGTATTTACATATTTTTAGGGGCTAGACAACATACCCAAAAAGAAGAAAAGTCTAACCTAACTAGGACCAATACAAAACTTGCTGCACAATTAGATTAGACAATTTTTAGATATCTTAATCTAATGTGGTTTAATATTAAGGGATAAGGTAACGGACGATAAATCGATGCATATTCCAAATGATAATAAACCATATTATCCCTTTTTCGATTAAAATTATTTATTGAAAAGTTTAGTCGCTGTCAGATTAACCATCAAATACAGATATGATAAAAGAACCCAAAATGGTATCAAGCATACAAATGAGGGACCGTGTTTGTTTATTTAAACTTCCTCTCTCAAAATTCATAACATTATTATACAGCTTCTAGGATAAGTAGAGTAGCTGCTCTATAATTTAAAGTTTTAAGAAGGAGGCAACTAGTTAGTCTACTAGCTATACTAGAAAAAATCAAAATAATAAGGTAAACAAGTTTAACTTTTATTTCTAGGGGCACTTGAGGTGGGGGGAAGTCGACCAACCTCTTATCTTTTTTGTTTTAAAAATAAAAGATCTATGAAAAAAATTCTAGGAATGATCCCTCATTGGAGGCTGGTTGTAAACCCTTCCTTAAAATAGTTATAAACCTTCACTGGTCCTATGAAAAGAAAAAAATGTATCGGTTCAACGGTCGGCGGTATCCTTCCGTACAGACAGTCAAACATCCTGTTACTTTTATATAAGGATTTAGCTATCCCTTCATCCTCTATGCATCCTTTCCTCATATGATGTTTTGTTGATAATTTATTATTCTCAACAACATGTAGCTAACATATTAACAAGGTCATGCTTTTACATAGCTTACATTTCAGTTGGTTAGTTATAACCGTAGATACTGATCTAATATAATTTTTTATCTACAGAAAAAACGATTAAAAGTTACCGAACATCAAATTTAATATCCTTGTAATGTAAAAGGATGTCTGTCTGTTAATGTGTACCTCAAAATCTCAAAAACTTATGGGCCGATATAGTTCTTCTTTTTAGTGAAGCTTCTTATAGGTTAAGGGAAAGTTTATAACTGCTTTGGGGGAGAGAACATTCATCCACCCAAGAGATATATCCCCTAAAAAATGACCCCCTAATTTTTTTTTAAAAATCAAAATTCAATTAAATTCATGTGCACCTAGAGACCTCCAGGGGCGTAGCCACTAGTTTATGGATAAAAAATAATACAGCTTGCGGTCATAACACGTAAAGAATAAATGAAAACTGAAAACAATGCACAATAAATTAACAAGGATGACAACATCCATAAAAGCGAAGCTCTGAAACGATATGACAGACGAACATTAACTTTTGTTGAGTGTCAGACTTGAATAAACAAAATAAAAAAAATATAAGGTTTGACAAAATTATACGTAAATTTGTTGAAAAACTTCTTAAATACAGAATTCTGTTTACGGACATACTGACATTTTAATACTTGTTAATAGAGATGCTTCGCTTATAATATTGTACCTTATTGTAATAGGAATCAGTAATAAAAAAACAGATCAATCAGATGATTTTATCACATAAAAAATGGTTATAAAATAAGTTTAAAATGGACGTACGGACATTCTGGTAACGTTTATAGAGTTGCTACGCTTTCTAAATCGTACCTAACTACTACAGGAATCACCATGCAAAGTTTGAAATCGATTTGACAATTCTAACATGCCTAAATTAACAAATTAAAGATCTCAGACGGACGGACGGACGGACCGACCCTAATTATAGAAAAGCTTCGCTTTTAAAAATTAAAGACAACACACATACTTATAAGAAATATTATCTATAATACAAAGTAGCTTGATGTCTGTCCGTCTGTCCGTCTGTCTGTCTGAAGCTTAAGATCTCGGTAACCACTGAACCGATTGGATTCTACTCTTCAGGGTATATACCTATCGGTCCTGTGGTGGTTTTAAGCTATTTTCTTGGGGGGTGGGACACCCCCAACCCCCCCAAAAATGAAAATTTACCCCCCTCCCAAAAAAATTTCCTGGTGCTGGTGGTGCAGCTGGTGCTGGTGCAGAAAATTATTTTTTTTCTTGGGGCAAAGCCCCTAGAGGCTAGGGGCGAAGCCGCTAGTTATAAATATAGAATTAAAAACAGTCAACTGATAAAAGTAAGACTTTTTAGAACAAGCTTTGTTATATGAACGGTAAGGGGATAAAATATTTTTTTGTCTTTTTCATGAATTGAATGTCCCTTATTATATTGATTTAAAATGTTTGTCTGTCATATGTGAATCATAAAAAGTAGAAATACAAAAACTCACCTTTTTTATTTATTTTTCTTTTCAAATAATGCTTAATCTAAAGTTCACTTTTGAAATTCAAAAAAAAGTCACAAATTTTTAACTCATTTTTAGATTAAATCTTTAAATTTTAACACTTTTTTCTCTATTAATAGGTATTCAATTTAAAAATGCGTCACTGTACGCTACGCAACCACATCCTGCTTTGAATTCGTCAAATGCACTGAACTTCAACTTTGCGTATATATGCGTCAGGGTGGCCAAATGTACGCAACGCGCGTATTTCACAGCGCGCGCGAATAGAATAGTATCCTATGTATAATATTTGTTTTAAAAGTTTGAATTTAGTGTCTATAAATATTAAATAATGATTTTTGTATCAACAGTATATAAACATAGGTTGTTTGTTTATTTTTTCAGCTATACCTACCTATATTTAAAAAAAAATTGGCTTACTTATTCACCATTTTGGTTAGCTTATCCAAATTTTTTTTGTATTAATATAAACCTTATGGTTTCAAATGAAGTTATATATTGCGAAAATTATAAAAGAGAGGAATCAAGGTATTTGGAGGACTAAAATAGGCAGTGGGATGAATTTAATTATTATTCAACCACTTTGCAAAAATTGAAGTATTTTAAAAATAGATGTTATTACCAGACAAGTATACGTTTGAGGCTTACCTCTGATTTTTAAAGGATGATTTAGAACTGTTTTCAATTATCATCAATTATCAATGACTATTCCAACAATTTCATTTCTTAATTTCAAACTTAAATATCCAAAATTGAATTTGGCCACCGTTACTTTATATGGCACGGTCTGGTAACCAACCAACACTAAAAGGAGGGAACCCCCTCAACAACCGTTTACTGCACCCCTTTTATGTTACATATGTTCTTAACATGATGACGGGTAATAAAAATCTGAAAATTGAAATGACGCAAATGACGCAAATTCTGACGCAATTCTGAACGCAATTCTCACGTTTATCTAAAAATGCAACATATAATAATAGCTATTAAAACAATTTTCAAGCATAACTTTTATCTTATTAGGATAACAATTAAAAAAGAAAAATATTTTTACCATATGAAATTCGTGATCAAACACCTAATTGAAAAAAATGCAAGACATAGCTTTTATTTTAAGAAAGACTATAGGGCAACGGACGCCCCCAAGAAGCCTCTAGGTGTTCTTAAGGTGGGAGGGGGATAAGTCAACCGCCCTTCTACTTTTTAACGGAGTTTTAATAAGAAATATTCAGAAAAAAATTTGGGGGTGTGATTTTAAATTAGGAGGGTAGAGATACGCTCTCCCAAAATAGTTAAAAACCTTCCCTGTACCTAAAAAAAAGCTTAATTGCAAAGGAAAACCAAACAGATGTCATTTTTTAACAATTTTATAAAAAAACATTGGCGCACTTGTATAAACACCGTATCGCTATCAAGTTTTGGAATATATAATCCAGAAAAATCCAGTTCAAAGGGGAAAGCATAAAGAGATGGGGCGAATCGAACCGAAAATAGTTATGATGGACATCTTCCTTCATCTCTTAACATAACAACCCCCAAATGCCCCCACTTCCCTTCCTGGTAAGGTATGTATAACCCCCCCCCCGCCTCCTTAAGTATCCTTCACGTAAACTGTGTTAACCTTGAATGTCCTGCAACAGCGAAGTGTATATACATTTCGAACAATTGCATACATTGACAAATATAGCAAAACTTCAAATAAAAAAATAGCATTGTAAAATGGGATATTAATATTTATTACATTGTAAAAAGACAACTTAATTTAAAGGAAATACATACCTTTAAAAAAGTAAAGTATTTTAGGCTTTCAACAATCTTCACTTGGGCTCTTTTAGTGAATAGCTGTAGAACGATGTATGGACAAACCATTGATATAGAGTAGGGTTGCTTTTTGTAATAGTTATCCTTATAAAAGAGTAACAGGATCTGTCTGTCTGTATATACAAAAAGGATCACTCCAATAGCAGAACCGAAATAGTTCTCCTTTTCAGTGTAGCTTCTTAGGTTATAAAAAGGTTTATAACTATTTTTGTTGCTAGTACTACCACCTTTCCAAGAGAAATCGCCACAAGAAAAAAATTGAACACCTCCAAAAGTATTTATAGAGGCCTTGAAAATAATAAGATGTAAAATATCATTTAATGTAAAAGAGCAACAACAACAATTTTTTGCGGTAATGAAAAAACGTTCCAGCAACACATATCAACTTTTTTATCGTCAAATTCCTGAATTTGTTCTAAAAAAGATTTCCCAAGTTTTGAGTGGCCTGTTGCCCAATATCTAGTTACACATTAGAGTTAGTATTGACCTATCCTTTTGAGTGGCCTGTTGCCCAATATCTTGAGGGAGTACTAGTTACACATTAGAGTTAGTTTTGAGTGGCCTGTTGCCAATATCTTGAGGGAGTACTAGTTACACATTAGAGTTAGTTTTGACCTATCAAATCTTCCTTTAGTTTTGAGTGGCCTGTTGCCCAATATCTTGAGGGATAACTAGTTACACATTAGAGTTAGTTTTGAGTGGCCTGTTGCCCAATATCTTGAGGGAGTAATAGTTACACATTAGAGTTAGTTTGGACCTATCAAACCTTTCTTTAGTCGTTTAAATGCTAAAATCATCAGTAGGGTTATCATTAAAAAAATAATAACAGTAAAAGCATTATGAGATCATTTGAGAAGAATAGTGGCTTCGCCCATAGTCTTTGGGTAAGAAATGGAGATAAATAGTTAGACATTTGAGTTGGAGTTGACCTATCAAACATTACTCTAGTCAAGATAATGCTGTCGAAAAAAATATTCTTATCATTAGTATTGTTTTAAAAGTTATATAATGCAAATACTAGTTGCGTTGCCCAAAGTCTATTGGTACTTTAAGAAAAAGGGAAATCCCTTAAAAACAGGAAGGGATCATCCAAAATTAGCCAAAAATGAGTTATAGTTGTCAAATCATATTTCCACTAGAATGACCTGATTGGATGCAATACTCTACCACCCAAGGATATTAGGTTAAGTAACATCCAACAGACAACCAACCCTTTGATTAGTCTGTGAAGTCCTAACGGTGCATGTTCATGAGTTGAGTTGAGATTCGAACTTATCACCTCCTCGACGACGAGCGGATGCGCTTTGAAAATTGCATAGATACTCTAGTTACATAATTGGTTTAGCACAAGGATGTCTAATGAGTGGTCGGGAAGGGAAATGTATTCAGGAAAATAAACTTTTAGAGTGTTACTATGGACAATGGACTATCTATTATGAGTTTATATTAATTATTCCGATCCTTATCCCCCATCATATAAAGTAGTATCCTAGTATTTAAAGAAATAAGCTTTTTTTGTATGTAGCGAAGATCTATCTGCTAGCTTAACTGATATGGTTCTCTTTATAACGTAGCTTTTTTTCATCCCTAATGTATTCACATACCCTTAGTCAATCGCTGTGCATGCCAGTGATTCTAATAATTCAACCAATCAAAAGTGATCAATAGCAAAACAAAACAAGTCCCTTAAATTTTAATCTTTAAATTGTTTTCCTAAATCTCAAATAAGTTTTTTAGATCACAATCTAAATTCCACTATAAAATCCTAATCTTTGTGTAATTTGAATTTTACAGTCTCTATGGCCTTAAAGACGGAAACCCAACTTTTTGTAATGGTATTAAAAATGGTTGTTAGTACCCGTAATCATGAAACCTTATTCACAATCAGGGTGGAAGGGGACATTGCCACTTTAATAATAATACTCAGGGTTGTAAATGGAAAAGACAATGGCCGATAAATAGATGTACATCCCCATTCCCCATTGATGATACACAAAATTAACCCATTTGTAGATTGCAATTTGTAGTTGAAATGTTTGGACACCCAACCAACTAATTAAAATCCAATAAAAGTCCCCAAACTTGTAAAGTCAACGATTAAGAAAACGTTATCATAAAACTTTGGGGACCATTGTAATAATCAGTCCAATGTCCCTTTCCTCCTTGATAATACTGGTCCTCAAAGCTTTATAGTCATAACAAGGATGGCAACATCCATTAAAGCAAAGCACTGAAACGGTAGGACAAACGGACACTTGACACTTGTATAGTGTCTAAACTGAATAATCAGAATATAATAATATAATATAAGAGTCGAAGCAAAATTGTAAGTAAATTTGTTGAAAAACTGCTTGATACAGGATAATGTTTATGGACATACTTACATTTTTAGGACTTGATTGTAGAGTTTGTTCGCTTAAATATTGTTCTTTGTTGTCCCAGGAATCAATATACCAAAAATCAGATAAAACGGATAATTAGATCACATAAAAATTTGTTTTTAAAAAAGTAGAAAAATCAACATGTTTATAATTGACGTACGGACATTCTGGTAATGATTATTGAGTTGCTACGCTTTCTAAATCGTACCTAACTACTACAGGAATCACCATGAAAAGTTTGAAATCGATAGGACAATTCTAACATGCCTAAATTAACGAATAAAAGCTATCTATCTCGGTCAAGCGTACGTACGGACGGGCCGACCCTAATTATAGAAAAGCTTCGCTTTTAAAAAGGGGATATCGTTATATAAGCCGGCTGGGAGAAACATTTTTTCAGGGTATGCAAGAATCTCTCACAATATCCACGTATTCTATATCCTTTAAATTGTTAAAATGTAGAAAAGTAAGCAAAACTTCTTTAAACTGACACTGAAAAGCAATATATAAGAGAGGGATAGAGTATTGATATTTAAATTTATCTTTACCCATTGCTTTCTCTTAAATTAAAAATCTACTAAATAAGAATCCCATACACAAAAAAATGAAGAAGATTGGTTTATTGTCTATTGTCCTATCTCTATAACTTTGGTATTAGAGCAGGACCTTTGTTATGTAAGTATAGAATCTGATAAAGATTTACATACAAATTTTGTTATATATCTAACGATAACGCTTAGTTTTTAGGTCTTTAAATGTATATTTAGTGTTCTAAAAGGTGTCGGGATCGAGTCCGTGCTAGTGTTACATAACATTAGGGAAATAATGGCTTAAACAGAAGGTTGTAGAGAAATAGAATTAATACTATATGCATTGTAAAGTATTCCAATAGATATAATCTAGATGCATTAGATGCATACGCTCTAAATCAGTCAAGAGGAAAACAGTGCAGTGGAGAACAAGTATACTGATTTTGATACGAATGGGTCATTTTTTCCTTTTCATTTGCATAATAAGTCAACAAAAAATTGTCGAATCTCTTAGGATAAAATTTTGCTTTGGTAAATGTGGAGAATGTGTGTTAGACTGTAGGGCATCTACAATATCTATTAGAATTTCCAATAAAGTGTATATTCAAAGGGTTGAATGTCTGTTAGATAATTGATGGCTAATTCTTCCCTTTTTTGTAGATTTTGTCATACTTATTAAATTTACAACAATCAAAGGTCAAATATGAAACTTATATATGATGACAGTTTCCTATTTAATGATAGAGATTAAAATTTGTGTTTTAACAAAACGGCTGTTAATAGCTGATTCTAAAATTAAAACTTTATTAGCATTCGAGATAAGTGCGTTTCTACATATAATGTTAGAGCTGTCCTATGAATTTCAAACCTTGTTTTAATATTACTGCTCTATAATCACATAAGATGAATAGACATGATCTTGTGAACGTTACTGGCGGCTGCTCCCTTAGCTCTTTATTCGAAGGGATGAGGAAGGGCATAAAAATAGAGTAAAACCATACCCAGAAATATTTACAAAAATAAAATAGCCTAAAAGCATCTCAGGACTTGTAAGAAGCTTCTCTGTAAAGGAGAACCATATCGATTCATCGGATAGCGAGATACTTCGCTACAAACAAAGAAAGCTGACTACTTTATATAACTACTTTATTACTACCAACTACTTCACAAACTTTCTACATAATATTCAACTCAATTTTGACGCAAGCTGGCTGTTAGTAGGAGTTCCAAAAACGCTCACAAGTAATATGATAACTGTTTTAAATATTGAAATTATACTTGTGTTATATTTCATCTTTCAGTCGAGACTGAAAAAAAAGCTTCCATTAAATTCAAATCTACTTGAATTTATTTCCTTTCAAAGGAAATTTTTGCTTAAAAACAAAAGGTATAAGCTAGGATATGAAAAATTAACAACAATTCAATTTGACCCTGGATAATTTTTTTTTCCTACTCTGTCTGTTATTCAGCTCAAGTATGCTATACAGGGTAAATACCTAGGTAAGGGACCAGTCGATAATGATCCTTCATTAATCCTCTGGCGACTCTTAAACCTAACAAGGTCAGAGCTGTCTACTATCAGAATACCTGTCCTTGCCCCACTCATCTTAATTCAGTCTGCCAAGCACATCTTATATGTGATACACTATTTCTTTGAGGCTTTATTGATGACTGGGCTCAGGGAATACCACAGGATGTCTGACTTAAATTAAAGGGGCAATAACAAGGTAAGGGACCAGTCATCCTCTGGCGACCCTTGTACCTAACAGTGTTAATAAAACTGTCCATGCCCCTCCCTTACTTATTCATTCTGCTAATCACATCTTAATTGTGATCCATTATTATTTTATGAAGACGTAAATTATGACTGAACAAAGGGAATGTCACAGTATGTAAAAATCTTTTCTTATAACCAATGTAATTTTGATATGATATTCTTTAATATATGTGTACAAAAATAATTTTAATCCATTTTTTTTTGAATATTGTGAATGACTTTTAAAATAATATTGATAAACTTTAAATGTAATTGTTGTATGTAAATGATAAAGACAAATAAAGAATCAAATAATAATAATAACTTTATATAACAGGATGAGTCTTGCATTTAAAACAATTTATTAAAAATAACACTAGATATTAAAATTTTATATATTGAATAAACAGATGAAACCGTAGGAGATTTGATATGGGATTACCCATGCAGAAAAACAACACAAAATCATTGTAAGTTGTCCAATTATGTAATCATAAATAAAAATAGTTTATCATTTCTTTCAGGAATAAAGGTATAAGACAGGGGAAAAATTGTCGTCAATTTAGGTTGCTATTTCCCCTGACATTAATTGGTCAGTAACTTCAACCAGTAGGAGGAGAGTGGAAGGGGTTAAAGGGGTGGAGGGGGATCTTTATTTTAGCCCTTTGGCGTAAGATACAAGTAATACAAAATCCATTGATGGGACCATGAGCGTGCTGTAGAGGGGTGTCAACATCTCCTATAATAAGACATTCGACAGGACTGCCTTCCGCTTTTTGCATCCCCACAAGACTTCACATTCCCTTGGTGAATTACTGTGCATGTCACTTATAAAAAAAAGTATATTTCACCATGCAATGGCAGAAAACATTGGCTGAAAAACAATATCTACATAGAAGCTAATTTATTGTACATTCACCTTTCTCTGTTTCCATTAATATAGATGATTTTTTGTTTTTGTTCATGGTAAACAAAAATGTGAGTCATATTTTATTGATATCCTTTTTGGGAGCTTAGCAGCTACAAAATTTATGCAAAAAAGTGGTTTTCCTTTTTTGCTTTAATCGTTTTGGTGAGTTTTTTCCATTGTCACCTCCATCGCAATCTAAAGTGTTTTGTGATTAACATACAAATTACATTAAATAAACAACTCTTTGAATGCATAACCTTTGTATAGAAGTTATAACTGGGCATTATAATTTGTTATGGGTAGTCTTGGATTTCTGTCAGGAGCCACAAATGTTGTAAGCCTTTATGCATGGTTTCGTCTAAGCTTTTTAGTAGTGTAGCTACTCTATAACTCCGTTTGCATGCCTGTCCGTCCGACTGTCTGTTCATGAATGTTAGAATCTAATGTGAAGCTAATGAGCAGCCAATATATAATTTACTTTATCCGTAAGTTTGACGCTCATGCTTTAAAAAGTTAAATGCATTTTCATTTGAAAATGTTTCGTGATTTTCATGTTTATTTCTTTTAAATAAACTAGCGGCTATGCCCCTAGAAGCCTCTAGGGGAACTTAAGGTTGGAGGGGGAAAAGTCGACATCATCCCATTTTAAATTTGAGTTTTAAAAGAGTAAAAAAAATATTTTTTTTTTGGGGGGGGGAGGGGGGATGAAGACACCCTCCCCAAAAATAGTTTAAAACCTTTCCATGACCTATAAGAAGCTTCACTGTGAAGAGAACAATATCAGTTCAGCGGTTAGCGAGATCCTTCGGGACAGACAAAAAACGATAACTACTTCATATAATAGGATAACAAAGTTAGTTGGTTTATCACCCATTGTCATATCCTCGTTAAATTAGAATATTTTCCCTGTGTTTAAATAAAGTTGAATTTCATTGTGAAGAATTTTCATGCTTATCATATTTCTTTGTTTAATTAGTCAAACTTCGTGTTCAAACAAACAAGTTAAACTAAAATCCTTAGTAGCCGCTGCTACTTTTATATGTTCTTGTGTCAACACCATCCCCATTTTCAATTCCCTAAGAAATACACTCTTATAATAAAAACCCGTTCACGCCAATGCTTTAGAATATTCTTGCCATTAATATATAAACTTTAAAGATTTGCTATTAGTATTGGTTAAATCCTTCGCATCGTGTCAACACTCGTATGAACATTGTATTTCTATTTCTAACCAAACAATAGCATAGTTAACAATTTACTTTTAGAACTAATATCCTTATTTTCTTCAAATAATGTTGGAAAACTCTAATATTAAGTTTATTAAGGCAAAATTACTTATTAGTATCCTAAAATAAAAAGAATTATTTTTTTTGTCTCATTCTTAAGATTCTGATGACTACTGAACCGATTGAGTTCTCCAATTAAGTTCTCATAGTTCTCAGTTGGGTTTGAGGCTTTTTAAAAAAGATTTAAGTCTTGAGATGGTTTTGGGCTATTTTTGGAATACTATAGCCAACCCTAGATTCTATGGCCGCAGCCACTAGTTGAATAAATAGTAACGTCGAATTAAAAAAGAAAATATTCATAAATTAAGATTCAATTGCATAAATCGTATTTTACAAAGTAATAATTTAAAATTATTTAATTAGAGCATTACCTTTTGACTGAATTACATAATCCTGTAAAGCAGCTACTCTATCAAAAACTCTATATATGAGACACATATGTTATGTTACTCTATTTTTAAGTAACCCTTTTAATAGTCTATTATGTAAGTCTACTTACCCGGGGGCAGAACAAAATTACCATATCCGTATTTTAAACAAGGACGATTATATTATTAACCAGGAAGGCTACTAAGAAATTTGCTGGTATTATTAGGTTAAATTTAAAGGAGGGTGTTACAACCCCTTACCACACGCCACTGGTTACAACAAGAAACATACATACTTAAATCTTAGTTTCATATTAATATATATTGCCATACATTTATAGAGTTCAGAATTTAGAAAATTGTATGTGCTTCAAACTAACAGGAGACTTGTAGAGCAGCTTCGAAAATAAAAGAATAAATTAAATATGCAGTAAAGCGAGGCTAAGTTACTATATCTTAAAAATGTATAATTTTTCATTTTTGCGAAATGAATAATTGACGTTTTATGATGTCAAAATAATCTCCATATGTGTTCTTGTTCATTTAGTTTGCTGACAATACAACTAGTTTTGACCCTCACTGTTATTAAAGAAAAGTCCACTAAATTCGAATTTCCCTTAATAAAACCACCACTTTGATTCCATGACTTTCTTCTGGAAGATCTTGTTAATGAATTTCTCTAAAGCTTGTTAACAAGGCAGTCCATATATTGGTGATTATCATTAATGTCATGCTCTTGACATATCTACTTTTCGGGTCTGTTCGTCTATTCTTAACGGATATCTTCGATCGTTTATTTAGCATGTTATAATCGTTCTATAAGTTTTAAACTTTGATTTATGTTTTCTGTATGTAGCTCAATATATATTATTAAGATCATTACCAGAAAGTCCTTATGTCCATCTTGAACATGACGACTTTATAACTTTTATTGACAAATTTTCCTATTCTTTATAGTTTTGATTAATTTTGGGTATATGTATTCCTAAGCCTATTACAAACAATGTTAAAATCAAAATAAATCTATAATCTAATTTAAGTTATTGAAAAGTTTTGTGATTTACATACACAGAATACGTATTAAGATCTAAAAATCTAAATAACATCCAATTTAAATATTCTTACACTTTAATTCTTAATGTTCATTTGTCTGACTGTCAGATTTGTAGAGTTTCGCTTTTATGAAGGTTGTCATCCTTCTGGTACAAATATATTGCAGACTGAAAAACCTTGACAATCATAGAATACAACTTAACAAGGATGACAACATCCGTAAATAAAGCGAAGCTTTAAAACCAGAAGGAAGGACAAATGGACAATTACTATTGAAGAGTGTCAGAACTTAAAAAATTGAATATCAATTTTTAAGTCTAAACTAAATTGTGCATAAATTTGTTGTTAAAATTAGCATGTTTTAAATGGACGTACGGACGAAACTTTTCCGACGGATTTACTCTAATTATAGAAAAGCTTTACTTTCAAAAAATATTTAAAATAATGAATAATTATATATTAAGCAATCTTAACTTACATGAAATTATCGAATATTATAATAATAATAATATCTACACACTAATTAATTATAATAAAGTAACGAGTTTAGTTATAGACATTTAGAAAAATTCTGTTATAAAGTGACATATACAAGTTTTGCCAAAATAAAAATATTATTGCTTCTTTATTTAAAGGTACAACATTGCTTTGAAAATTTATTTTGAACTTTCATTTATTTTTTTTTATTTTTTTTTATATCACTTTAAAACATTTCTTATTTTATAGTATACATTATAACATTTATAATTGATATTAAACATTGATAATAATATATTATATATATTGATACATTAGATACATGAAAAGAGAATAAATTGTCATTAAGTGTCATCCTGTGCAGTTTAAACAAGTCTCAGCTATATAGATTCTGAAATAGAAATATGGATATAGAATATAATAGGTGGATATTATGTCAGGGGAAAATTAGTCATCAATTTAGGTTGCTAACATGGACATTACTTACTGGTCAGTTTGTTCATTTAGACTTAGAGAAGGGGATGGGTACAACGGATAGAAGGGGGGGATTGTTATTTTGTCCAGTACATGATAATCTGGTGTAAGATAAAAGTAATATTAAATCCAATAATAGAAAAAATAACAATTTAATTAATATTAATATTAATATTATATAATATTATATTAATTAATATTAAAAAAATCTCTAAACCTTGTAAGAGTGTAAACTTCCTCATAAGTTATAATGTCTGTTTTTTATTGAGCTTCTAGAGCTGTCTTTTAGTAGCTATCTATCTATCTGTCTATCTATCTATCTATCTATCTATCTATCTATCTATCTATCTATCTATCTATCTATCTATCTATCTATCTATCTGTCTATCTATCTATCTATCTATCTATCTATCTATCTATCTATCTATCTATCTATCTATCTATCTATCTATCTATCTATCTATCTATCTATCTATCTATCTATCTCTCTATCTATCTATCTATCTATCTCTCTATCTATCTATCTATCTATCTATCTATCTATCTATCTATCTATCTATCTATCTATCTATCTATCTATCTATCTATCTATCTATCTATCTATCTATCTATCTATCTATCTATCTATCTATCTATCTATCTATCTATCTATCTATCTATCTATCTATCTATCTATCTATCTATCTATCTATCTATCTATCTATCTATCTGTATACCTGAATGGTATTGGGCTAGTCCCAAGTAACGACCATTGTGGCCAAAGCTACAAAACTTATTGTAGCAACTTCATGCAGTGATACTCCAAACTAAAAAAGATTATACTTAATATTTAAAACAAACAAAGGGTGTTCTATAAAACTTTTCCCCTCACTATGTAAATATGAAATATGATTTTTTTGTGTGTGTTTCATAATTTCTATTTTGAACTTTTTTAGGAGCTATTTAGGGAGGGGTTGTGAGTCGGCCCCTGCTCATTTTCAATTTTAGTGTTAAAAAGGAGTAATTTTTATTTTTCTATACTATATTTCTCTTTGGAGGTGGTGGTACCCACTCCAAAATAGTTATAAACCTTCCCTGTACCTATGAGAAGCTACATTGTAAAAAAAAAACAGTTTAGCAGTTAGCGAGATCCTTCTGTACAGACATACAGACAGACAATCAGATAGACAGATACACATCATGTTACTTTAATGCAAGGATAGATAATTGTGACAATTATAAGTACAAATTCTCTGTAAAAATAATCTCTAATCTAAATGCTTTTATCTATGTCATTTTTTTGCAAAATCAAATAATAAGATAAAATACGGAAAAAGAAATATATATTTACAATTTGCCAGATTTACATTTGGTTGCATCAAAAACATGAAGAATAATTTATCAACCTAGCAAATGCTAATAAACATCCAAGACTTTTCAATATTTGAGAGAATGTATATTTCCTACATGTGAAATATGGAAAAAAAACTGCATAAAAATCTGCAAAAATGGAGGTTCCATGTAAATAAGGCCAGGATGATTACGTGCTATAGTAGCGAAGCTTCGCCAATATAAGCAAAATATACGGAAAACAAAAAGTAAAAAGAGAAATAAGAAGCATAAATCCTAGCCTCGTACGGGAGTATATGTAATTTATTCGTATATCCCGATTAATATCAGCGTATTAGTTTAACAAAAAAAAACAACCAAGTCTTTGATTGCTTAATTTTTGTCTGGATTTCGTAACTGTGTCTGGTAATAAGTGTACCTGTTATGAGATTAGCAATTTCCCCTCCTCTAAATTTATGACACGATGTTAATTCAAAATTTGAATCCATCACTTTCCAGACGCGCAACGAGCAAATTTGCTACGTGTTGTCATGGGTTGAATTTCAGACAAAGGAGATTTAGACAAGTCACGAGACCACGCGACGACAAAAAATACGCACCTTTGCCGCAGAGTTACATCTGTCCTCTGCGCAGCAAGTACAGTTCAAGAGTCTTACCTTGGTTGCAGAGTTACATCTGTCCTCTGCGCAGCAAGTACAGTTCAAGAGTCTTACCTTGGTAGCAGAGTTACATCTGTCCTCTGCACAGCAAATAGAGTTCAATAGTCTTACCTTGGTAGCAGAGTTACATCTGTCCTCTGCGCAGCAAGTAGAGTTCAATAGTCTTACCTTGGTAGCAGAGTTACATCTGTCCTCTGCACAGCAAGTAGAGATCAATATATATTCTTACCTTGGTAGCAGAGTTACATCTGTCCTCTACAGAGCAAGTAGAGTTCAATATATAGTCTTACCTTGGTAGCAGAGTTACATCTGTCCTCTGCGCAGCAAGTAGAGTTCAATATATAGTCTTACCTTGGTAGCAGAGTTACATCTGTCCTCTGCGCAGCAAGTAGAGTTCAATATATAGTCTTACCTTGGTAGCAGAGTTACATCTGTCCTCTACACAGAAAGTAGAGTTTAATATATAGTCTTACCTTGGTAGCAGAGTTACATCTGTCCTCTGCGCAGCAAGTAGAGTTCAATATATAGTCTTACCTTGGTAGCAGAGTTACATCTGTCCTCTGCGCAGCAAGTAGAGTTCAATAGTCTTACCTTGGTAGCAGAGTTACATCTGTCCTCTGCACAGCAAGTAGAGATCAATATATATTCTTACCTTGGTAGCAGAGTTACATCTGTCCTCTACAGAGCAAGTAGAGTTCAATATATAGTCTTACCTTGGTAGCAGAATTACATCTGTCCTCTGCGCAGCAAGTAGAGTTCAATAGTCTTACCTTGGTAGCAGAGTTAAATCTGTCCTCTACACAGCAAGTAGAGTTCAATATATAGTCTTACCTTGGTAGCAGAGTTACATCTGTCCTCTGCGCAGCAAGTAGAGTTCAATATATAGTCTTACCTTGGTAGCAGAGTTACATCTGTCCTCTGCGCAGCAAGTAGAGTTCAATATATAGTCTTACCTTGGTAGCAGAGTTACATCTGTCCTCTGCGCAGCAAGTAGAGTTCAATATATAGTCTTACCTTGGTAGCAGAGTTACATCTGTCCTCTGCGCAGCAAGTAGAGTTCAATATATAGTCTTACCTTGGTAGCAGAGTTACATCTGTCCTCTACACAGCAAGTAGAGTTTAATATATAGTCTTACCTTGGTAGCAGAGTTACATCTGTCCTCTACACAGCAAGTAGAGTTTAATATATAGTCTTACCTTGGTAGCAGAGTTACATCTGTCCTCTGCGCAGCAAGTAGAGTTCAATGCATTTCGATCTTGTGTTCCTAAACATAAAAAATAGTTTTTAAACAAGGATTAAACTTAAATTCAAAACAAAATTAAAGTCTGCGGACTTACATACAATTTTTAAGACTTGTGGTTATATAGTTTAAAATTCCAATTCTAAATCAACGATAAGAGTAATATATTACGGAAGGACGAAACGACTGACCCAAATTATACAAATGCCTTGCTTTTAAATATCAATTCTGGAAAATGTAAAAATGTAGGGCATGAACATAAAAAACAAGCCTGCAGTATTTCTCTGTTAGTATAGTTTTGTAGACAAAGTAAGGATTATAAGTTTTATAGAACACATTACGATTATAAAGTGCAAGTGATGTGAATATAGAAAACTCTCTTTGAAAATGAAAAGAAAATTTGTAAATTTGATTTGGTTTGATGAAAATGTAAGCAATAATAGAATAGTTTCATATGTTCACTTCATGCTTTCATTCATTCATTGTATTTGGAGTGTTCTTACAATAATACATCAGTAAATCACACCATGTGTACACCAAACAACTACCTTCTTTCCTTAAAAGACCCAAAAGATTGCAGAAAAGTTTGCCTTAAGAAATGATTACTTTATCAATGAGCTTACACTCCAAAAATTTAGAAAGATTACAGTTTTTAAATTTTTTTTTGACCGGTGGGGGTTTTCCCCTTCAAAAGTTAAACTTCATTCAGCGCAGCTATTCTGTAACTATCCAATGTATATCTATATATCTAAAGTTAAGTCAGACTTCTATCCTTCTATAGATTTCAAACTTTGCGTAATGAATCCTGTAATAGCTTGAAAGCGTAGCAACTCTATGATTGTTGTCATAAAGTTCGTACATAGTGCGATTATACAATAAGTTTGTTATTAGGAAAGGTGGTAACCAGGATGATTTATTAATCACAAAACCCCATGAAACAATTAACATTTTTGAAAAATTAAAACCGAACGAATTTGTATTTCATGGGGA
Source organism: Acartia tonsa (assembly GCF_053477335.1). Classification (NCBI taxonomy): domain Eukaryota; kingdom Metazoa; phylum Arthropoda; class Copepoda; order Calanoida; family Acartiidae; genus Acartia; species Acartia tonsa. The sequence goes on along the minus strand of NC_137262.1, from coordinate 30,561,493 downwards.
ATTTTATTACTACAACAAGATAAATACAATGAACGAGTAAAGAAATAGAATATAAAGTTTCTGTCGCCTTTCCTTTTTTTTATTACTTGGTCTTTTTTGGATTTCTTATAAGAACTCTTTACATTACAGGCCTTTGCAGAAATGAAATGAATCAACTTATCTATTATATTCCTGTCTGAATTCATGTCAAATCTTGGATTACTCATCTGTCTTCCTATCTAAAGGTCTATAGTTAGGCTTGATTCATCTTAAGTCAAGGAAACAAATATATCTAACCGCTAACAGTTACGTAAAATTTAGATAGATTAGCAACTCTAAAATCTTAACCAGAAAGTCCTTACGTCATTTTAATAACGTAATCCAACGTTTACGTCAATTTAAAACAAGCTGATTTTTAACATTTCAGACAACAACTTTTTTGTATGATGTAATAATCTTATCTATCTGATTTTTTAAAACAAGGTTTAATGTTATAAGCAAAGTATCTCTAAAATTAAATCCTGAAAATGAAAGTATGTCCGGTATTTTTGGAATTCTGCAACAAGTGTATGTTGAATTTTGTTTAGAATTTCAAATTTGTTTTCCAGTTATTAAGTTCTGGAAAGTTCTGACACCCTAGAAGACTTATTGTTCGTTTGACCTCCCTTCTTACTTTAGAGCTTCACTTTTATTGAAGCTGTCATCCTTGTTTCATATTATTATCTTAACATATCTATAATTAATTGTCCAATATCTTTTAAACCAAAATCAGTTAGGTTTAAGGAATTCTACAGAAAAGAAGATATTATGATATGAGTTAGGTGGATAATGGTTATCCCAAATTCAGATTTTAATTGCTTGACTCAATTACGAAAAGGTTTGGGATTATATTTCCAGCCCCAATGTCCCCTCCCTCCCTGATAAATATGCATTTCCTTACATGCTCTGTTGAGTATTCTATTCATGGATTTTCTATTCAATAATAAAAATTTCTAGTCTACCTGGCCTTTCCCTTTCACATTCAAAAAGAGTATTAATGAAAAAGCTTAAAAATGAACACGTTAAAACCTTTTTCAGTCTTTTAACAAGTTTTTATTTTATTTTAAACTAACGACTACACGCTTAGAGCCTTTAAAAGGTACTTAAGCGAATGGGGAGGGGATTTAGGAAGTACTCAACTGCTTTCAATGTAGTTTTAAATAGAATTTTTTCTAGAGGTGATTTCTTCTGAAAATTTGGAGTACCTCTCACTAAAATAGTTATAAAAATTTCTGGCCCTATGTGAAGCTTCACGGTAAAGGAGAATAATATCAATTCACAAAGATAGTTTAACAACCTGACATTTTATAGAATGGTTGATTTTATTGACTTCTTGACTTTAGTATAGCTAATATGTTTTTCATAAAACCCTTGCATATCAATTATGCTTTAGTATATAAAAACATGTTTTTTTCCTTACAAAATATAAGGAAAGGATTATTTTTTTCTTTTGATGTTTAGCATAAAATGCTAATGGGGAAAATAACTGTTTTCTAGAGTAATCTGGTTTCGTTAGAACATTTATGATAAATTTTTATATGATATTATCATATCTTAATAACTTGATTTTTGGATTAAGGATTCCCAGGACAATAAGGTACAATAAGTCCTCAAAATCAAAATATATCTTTAAATAGTATCCTTAAGTTTTGCAACAAATTTAAAGACAAAAGATAAAAATCGAGAGGAAAACTGTATTTATATGCAGTATACATATGTACATTAACTTCATTATATTACACTTTCGTCTACGCCCCTAGAGAAAATTGAGGTAATGGGGGGTGGGGAAAGTTAAAATTTTAGTTTTTAAAAGGAAAATAAATGCGGATTTCGTTGCATTTTCACAGTAGATTTTGAATTGTTATATTAGGTTAGGCTAGGTAAGTGTTAATGATTGCCCCACAGGGTTAGAGCCACCCGAAGGGACTAGAAATAGGAGAAAAGCTACTGTGAAAATGCGACGAAACCCGAAACTTCCTTTTCTTTCCATGATCCAAAAATTGTTTGTTTATCATTTCTTTTGGTAGGATACCCTGCTCTACAAACAATTATAAACCTTCTGTGGTATGCGGCAGCTCTGGACCATGCAGAAACCAAGACATTATAGTGATGCTACGCACCTAGTTAAATCCTGTTATTCTACAATTATGAAGCCACCTGAAAAGATGTCAGATAACGGTACTGATTTTATCTCTCAGTTGTCCTGCAAATGGAGGGAGGGGTGTTACCCCTCCCTCTCCCATCTTAAGCACCGGAACCTTCCCCTTCAACCACCAAGTTATCAGCACCACCTCAACCCTGAGGATAAAGGATCTAAACCTGCCCCCACACAGACTGTTGTTGTCACAAGTAATCATCAAACCTTCCCTCTTTAGTACCCAGACCTACCACTCAACCCCTCTATGCTTATCTACCTATTGTGCTGCTCCATGGGCTATCCTGCCTGCCCCAGACAGGGATAGCCATCTACCTAACCATTGCAATTATCTATGTTTTACTGTATGATTTATCTTTAACCATCTTTATTCCTAATCCATATGTATTTATATTATGGTTAACTGTATTCTTAATCCCCCCCACCCTTTCCAGGGATGGGGAATCATGATTGCCCAAACTGACTATTGTATATGTATTATAATGCTTTTATGTTATGATCATTTATTCCTATCCATGTAGTTATTGTTTGTTGTATATAGCTTTAGTATCCTTTACACCTTCAATAAAGTGACAACTGAAATAGATGTTGATTCTTGTCTAGTGAATGCTAGAGAAGCGTAGCTTCTCTATAGTAAGGTGTCCACGTCTGTTCACACTGCCGTAGTCTTTATTCGAACTCTGGTGTCTGCCATTTACCCTAGGCGGATACCACAACTTTGGTGACAGCTGTGTGAGATTACGGCGAACCACAAGTGTAGAGCAGACGCGCATCTGAGGCTAAGGTACTCCCAGCAGTGAATCTGGCAAAACTGACGCAAGCAACCTGAATTACCCACCCTGGACAGCAAAGTTTAACTCTGCATCCGGCAGTTGTGGAAGCGAGACAGCGAAATTTGATGAATAACCGCGAGCAGCGCTGATATCTAACGGAGAATTGAGCGCCAAAAGGGCTGAAACAGGCCTGCGGACCGGCTGAAACAAGCCAAATAAGTGTAAACGGCTGAAAATAGGCCAATTTTACTGCAAGAGATAGCAGGATCCGAACCAGTGGCGCTAGCAGGACGGGACATTCCCTGCCGCCATCAGCTGGATTTGGATAAGCGGCGCTAGCAGGACGGGACATTCCCTGCCGCCGATAGGCTGAAACACGCCACATAGCTGCAAGCGGCGCTAGCAGGACGGGACATTCCCTGCCGCCGATAGGCTGAAACATGCCACATAGCTGCAAGCTGCGAGCTAACATACGAGTGTAGTGCACCAGAACAGAGAAAAACTACGTCAACTCCGAGTATCCTGAGAGGCTACAACGCAGCCACCCATCTAGAAAACAGATATTATATCACATTTTCAGGGATTACCACCCTAGTGTGATGGCCAAACAATAGATTTATGAGCAAAGCTTGGCAAACAAATTGTTGTGTTGTGATAAATCTAAGAATAGAACAGGCTTGGATTATTGTGTATGGTGATAACAGCTAAAAATAGAACAGAGTTGGTAAACAAATCTGTTATGCAATTGTGATAAGGACAGAAATAGAAGCTAGATGTAACATAATAAAGACCCTGATATACAATCAAAACAATCTCAAGCCCACAGCACAACAACAACAATACACCCCTTATTCCAAGGGAAGGGGAGGGGCCCCTCTCCATTGAAGGCAAATACAATCAGGGTGATATAATAGATAAACCTAGGATTAAGAAGAAAAGGCCCTATTACACCAGCACACAGTTACCCCCCTCCCTCACAGGGGGAACGGACGGAGTTACCCCCGTCCCCTCACGCGCTTCCCCCTTCCTACCCACACTAGACTAAGTCCGTCTGTAGTGTGGGGCTAGCGATCGGACACACAGAGCGCCATTCACGGATAGCGCAACAGAGTGCGGAAAATATCATAAATCCAACGGACGAAGCGGACCAATGAGAGAGCGAGTTGAGGGGTGAGAGCGCGTTTCCCCTGTGTGCGCGGATTTGACGGCGCGGACGCGCGTTACAAGGACAGGAGATTCCACGCACACACACACACACACACACACCCACACAGGAGAGGGGCCATTCTATAGCATCAGAGATATTTTTTTAGGAGAAAAACTTGCAAGCTCCTCCCTCCCTGTCTACAGTGTGATAAGGAAAACTAAACCAGTTCCTTAAACCCGCTCAGACCCTCAACATCTTCCTAGCCTGCCAACCCTACTTCAAAGCTGAATGGTTAGTGAAACAAATATATGTATATACAAATACCCAAGTGATAAATAAGGTTGTTTTTTTGTATCATGGGTACAAGTAAGTGAATACTAACCTCACCAAACAACACTGGAAACTGATATGATAACTGAACGAAAGTACGCCCACCCTGTGGACATAGCCTGACTTGCTGCCCCACACTGGGCAGTGGTGGTGTGTACCTGGACCATCGACCTTCATAGTTGTGAACTATATACAGAGGAAGCGTGATTTTTTTGAAGCAAGGAGGAAAAGCTATCTAGCTCTGGGGATATTCCTATACACGTATATATATATATATGGGCGTGTAGCCATGTATATATATAGATAACCTACCTATCCATATATCCACTAGCGGATACGCTCCTAGAGACATCTGTGATACCTAACATATTCCCTGTTACCTTTAAGCTAAGATCCGCTGGTTGCCACAGAAATCAAGAGCTATACTGGAAAGGAGAACAACTCAGGCTCAACAGTTAAACAAGACGCTGGCACCAACAGACCAACCCCCTACTACTTATCATGGGGGCGCGCCAGCCACAGAAACTCTTGAGCCAGGAGGACCGAGCCTACGGCTACGTGGACTACCACCCTAATTACACAGCTATAGTATTTATACTAGGGGTGAGCCGGCTCGAACCTCCTTGCGGTGCGGCTACTCTACTCTGCTCCTATATCTACAAGATACTGCTTCTGTTATTACTTTGGCCTACTGTGTCGAGTACAGTGAACATCAAACACATGCCAGGTCACAGACCCCTGGTCCCTGAGATGCCCTTGTCTGGAAGGGTGACTGAATGTCCGCTGCACAGCTCCTGTTCAGTTGGTGCTCAACGTACGAGAAATAGCAATACTGGACTGGGGGTTGCTGAACCTGTAGGTGTCCTCCTGGGGGTGTTGAACGATGCAACTGAGCCTAATGAGAAGGTGACAAGCTTCAGAGACTTAGTGGCCAGCCCCAAGATGGACACTACTACCAGAACTGAGATTTCAATGGGGCCCAGCCCTAGGGCCAGTACCACCTGTTTCTGGGGTGGAAAGGTCCTCCCTGGCACTGGCCTCACCAATCTGGAGGATGGGGAGCTGTCCCAGGGGAATAGGCTCTTCACCCAGATGCCCGACGCGTACCTGGGGGTGGGGGAGCCGCCACCCAAGCCTCCCTGGGAGCCCCCAGGCATGGAACGACTGGGGACCGGCCTAAGGATGGGGACTGGTGACCTGCTGCAGTGGAAGACTTTACCCAGCACGGAGAGAGCAGGGTTGACCAGCAGCAGTGAGGCTGTTCCCCCACATTCCAAGACCAGATGCCGCTACTCTGTTGAACCACTGCACATGTCCCAGCCAAGTTCCCCCATGCTGCTGAAGATGGAGGCCCACCAGGATGCAGAGCTCCAACTAGGAAAGTCAATAAGAAGGCCACCCCTTGCCAAAACCAGAACCACCGCAGGGGCTCCCCACCAGCCGCTGACGGAGCCTGGCAGGGACGCAATACTAGCTGGCAACTCTGGCCCAACTCAGGTGGCTACCAACAGTCTGCTGACAGTCCGGAATACAGTTCAGGCTACCATCAGTATGGCATCTTCTGGGCCTTGCTGGTCCACCTGTGGGTACCTGTCCACACACTGGCCACAGGTACCCCCCAGAGATCATAGCCCCCTTTCCGACTGGCACCATCAACAGCCTTTGCTACCAACCACCTGGCATACCCAGAGGCAGGATCCCTCATGTGGAGAAGCACCTGCAGAAGCTAAGGCCGAGGCTGGCCTCGCCACCCAGGGGAGGAGAGCCGCTGTTGGATGGAAGGAACCTGTGTGTATGGGGAGGAGGCTGAATGTAACCAAGGAGCCACCACAAGCAGCCCAGCACCGCCTGACCCCTAGTAGGGGAGACCCTGTTTGTCAGCTGGTGCCCCAACTGGAGGAGGAGAGACCTGGCAGGTTGATACACCCTGGGGAAGCCGGCCTGATGGGACCCAGCTGGACGAAGGGGCGCTGCCGCTTCAACGGCCACACAGCCGCCAAGTGTAGAACCGGTTGGGACCGGGCAACGAAGAAACACCAGGCCGCCCAACAACCTGCATGCAACCAGTCTGCCACCCAGGTCCACCTGGAGGGAGATGCCCAGCCGTCACCCCAACTAGCTGCCGCCGCTGGGGCCGCGGCTACCCAGGAGTCTGTGTCTCAGATTGGGACCATGGTGGCCAGGATCAACGTGCTGGGAGGAGCGGCTGAACCCAACCGGGTTGGCCTGGACCTCAGCCGCAACCACAGGGGACCGGTGTCCGTAACCCCTGTCACCCCCAGCAAGAGCCGAGGGGCGCTACCCAGCGCCACCGGGACGGTGTACGGGGAGGCCCTGGCGGCCGCCGAGTGGGAGAGGCAAGAGGCGCTAGCCAGCGAGTCTGAGTCGATGTATGGGACGCCAACCGGCGTCGCCACCTGGAAGGAACGAGAGGTGCTTCCCTGCACCACCAAGCTGATGTCTGGGGCGACAACCGTCGCCGCCACCTGTGAAGACTGGGGGGTGCTATCCAGCGCCCCACGCTGGTGCCTGGGGCGACAACCGTCGCCGCCACCGAGAGACCTGGACCCCTGTGAAGACTGGGGGGTGCTATCCAGCGCCCCCACACTGGTGCCTGGGGCGACAACCGTCGCCGCCACCGAGATACCTGGACCCCGGAATGAGCCCGCAGCCCCAGAGGAAGGGGTGACACCCATCACCCCCAGCCAGCCAGAGCCCCCAGCCAGCAGGGAGAGTCCAGCTGTCCCTCACCTTCAACTGCATCCAGCTGTCTACCTCCCTCAACCAAGCCAGGGTAATTGTATTGCACTGGTGTACCAGGAAGTTTGGGCTGGGCCAAACTTGCCTGCGCCCCCTGCATCTGCTCCAGGAGCCAGGGTATCAGCCATTACCAGCCAAACTGAAGAAGCTTTGACCGCTGCCTGGGGAGTAACACAACTAGATGCGCCAAGTGCCGAGCCTAACCATAGAAGTAGAGGATCCCCAACAATTATGTCTACCCAAGATGGAGACAATGTGCCTGGACCCCTTCAGGCTAGGGGAGGAAATCCGGAGCCTTGTGCCTCCAGTCCACTAGCAGCAGTGTCCGTGGATGGGCCTGTCTCCCAGCCAACTAGAGCGGAGCCACCCTTGCAGATCCAAGACAGCCTCCGGCATAAAGGGTGGACTGTTACCTTTCCCTACCCCGCAGGTCGGATTGCCATGCACCACCCTGCCAATGTCCAGAATGAGCCTGAAGGAGGCAACGCTCCTACAGTATGCCAACCACCACCTGCCCGCGTTGACAGAGACCCTGGAAGCCGAATGAACCTGACCAGCCCCGAGGGCGAAGAAACTGCGCCTGCATCCAGTAGCCAGCCTGCCAGCAGCAAGGTGACCAACACGATGGAGACCACCAGCCCAGTGGAGAAACCTGTAGAGGTGTACACCAGGCGGCTGTTGGTCCAAGCCCCCTCATGTGCTGTGCCACCCCTGGAGGTTGCCAGGGTGGCCTCAGAGGTACACATCCAACGGCCAGAAGATCCAACAGGACCAGCTACTCCAGCAGATATAGCCGATTCCGTTAGACCTGGGGAGGGCTGGAGTCCACCACCGTCCAGCAACTGGTATCCTGGCGGACCCATTCCACAAGGACAACAAACTGAAGGCCGCAACCACTGTCGGAAGTATGGCGGTGCAGACAACCCCTCCAGCCTTCCGAGGGGAGAGTTGTGGTATGCGGCAGCTCTGGACCATGCAGAAACCAAGACATTATAGTGATGCTACGCACCTAGTTAAATCCTGTTATTCTACAATTATGAAGCCACCTGAAAAGATGTCAGATAACGGTACTGATTTTATCTCTCAGTTGTCCTGCAAATGGAGGGAGGGGTGTTACCCCTCCCTCTCCCATCTTAAGCACCGGAACCTTCCCCTTCAACCACCAAGTTATCAGCACCACCTCAACCCTGAGGATAAAGGATCTAAACCTGCCCCCACACAGACTGTTGTTGTCACAAGTAATCATCAAACCTTCCCTCTTTAGTACCCAGACCTACCACTCAACCCCTCTATGCTTATCTACCTATTGTGCTGCTCCATGGGCTATCCTGCCTGCCCCAGACAGGGATAGCCATCTACCTAACCATTGCAATTATCTATGTTTTACTGTATGATTTATCTTTAACCATCTTTATTCCTAATCCATATGTATTTATATTATGGTTAACTGTATTCTTAATCCCCCCCACCCTTTCCAGGGATGGGGAATCATGATTGCCCAAACTGACTATTGTATATGTATTATAATGCTTTTATGTTATGATCATTTATTCCTATCCATGTAGTTATTGTTTGTTGTATATAGCTTTAGTATCCTTTACACCTTCAATAAAGTGACAACTGAAATAGATGTTGATTCTTGTCTAGTGAATGCTAGAGAAGCGTAGCTTCTCTATAGTAAGGTGTCCACGTCTGTTCACACTGCCGTAGTCTTTATTCGAACTCTGGTGTCTGCCATTTACCCTAGGCGGATACCACACTTCCTTGAGAGTGAGACTATAAAATGCTTTACTGAAAAGGACAACTATATCGGATCAGCAAAAACCTTACTACTTTAAATTATAGGACTTATCTTTATTTATAAAATAAAAATATTTGAAACAACTACAATGCTATTGTTATTTATAATTAAAAACTTCTATAAACTTTGAATATAATTGTTCTTGGTTTGAAGGTTGAAAACTGTTTTGTATGCAAGGCCCATAGGAGGAGGTAAAAACAATAAACTTTCCACTGCAAACAAAGAATTAAAAATTACCTTTATTTGTATTCTTACAGTTCTAAGATTAAAGAGAATAAGTTGGTGGCTTTGTTTTGTAAAAATTCAACAGAGAATATCTCAAAGAAGTTAAACACAAACATGAGTTTTGCAATTTACAAATTAATATATTCATAAATTCTAAGATTAAAGATGTTTCATAAAAAGATTTATATATGTATACAAAAGCGTTGCAAATTTAAAATTTTTATCTGTAGGCCAAAAAGCACAAATATTTACAGCTCTGTTAATTCATGTTATGCGAACGTAGCTACTCTATAATTTTCCCTACAACTATTTGACAATCCTAAACCGACTTAAATCCTATATGAGGAAAGAAAAAAATGTACAATATTTTGAAGTACATCCAATAACAAAGAAAAAATTTACCCCTCCTGCGGATTAAAATAAGTGGTGGAGAAGTAAAGACATAGCACAACCCAATCAAGAAAGAACGCAGAACTTTAAAGCTAATTAATGAGAGATAATTATTAAAATTTTGGGATATGGGAGTTACCCTTATCTAAAATCGTTAAAAACCTTCCTTTGACCTATAAGAAGCTTTACTGTAAAGGAGAATTTTGTCAGTCAGCGGTTACCGTGATCTTAAGTTACATATATTCAGACAGTTAAAACATCCTGTTACTTTTTTTTATAATCATAAAATTTTTTTTCCTATTAAAATGCACTATAAAATACATTCTTTATCTTTGTATTTTTGATACATTAGTGTAAGATAAAGTATCAAACATGATCAATATTTTATACTACTGAGTATATCATAAAAGATTAAACAGGGTGTTTTCAGTATTGAGAGTAAAATTTCAAATTACGGCAATGTTTCTGTTTATGTTTTTTTTCTCTCAAATGAAAGGCAAAAAAATCAAAATTTTAGATTTGGATGAAAATTAATATTGCTTACTTTGACCAACTTTCTAAAAGACACAAATAACAAAAATTTGTTTATAAACTTTTATAATTTGGAATTCCACTAAAGGAATTTTCAATCATCAATTTGAAACATAAAAAAACATAATAAATTTTCTATTTATGTTTTTTTTCTTTAAACCTGCTACAGTTTTGATGGAGTGATAACCAGTTTTTATTAATCAACTTTTTTAAGCTCTTAAAATAGATAAATTTTTATATTTCATTGAATATTTAAGTATTTTTAAGCTCATTAGTTTGTATATAAGCTTTAAAAAATTTGTTGCGGCATCTTTAGCCATAGATTGCATATTTATTCAGTTTTGGCGCGCAAATATCTGTCTCAGTATATACTGTGAATGCCACTTTTAATACACACTGTAAATAATAAAAGTATATATTTTATGATAATGAATCTCTGTATAAAAGGTAAAGATGGATTTTCATAATGCTTCATTCACCTCAATCATTTAGATCAAAAAGATAGGTAGATAGAAAGATAGATTTGTGCAAAGACGACTAATGGGGGAGAGTAAAGGGTTGTTTACCTATTCCCCCCCCCTCCCCCCCCAAAAAAAGAACAAAAAATTGCCTTAGGCAACCCTACAATTTTTGGAAATATATTTGATTATACACTTCCCCCATATAAAAATTATAAATTATATATATGCGACAGCATATTCCCCCCCCCCCTTCCTTAAAAAAAACTCGTATAACCACTAATCTAGATTTGTAACCCCCCACCTCCCAAATAAAAAGCTTGGGCGTCCTTGGATTTATGAATGGATAGTTTCTATTTTATTCCCAAGGAAAAGCTTTAGATAATCTTCTTTTAGATTTAAGATATTTGAGATGGACCACAAAAAGTTTTAAATTCTGGCCTATTTCATTTTAAGTAGCAAAGCTACTACTTAATTTACGCTGTCTTTCAGTCAGTCCGTAACACAATTGAAGAAATGTGATTTTTCGGCTGAAGGGTTGAAAATCGTTGTCAAGGAACCATTCTAAGCATTCCATAAAGCTTTGGGGAAAAAAGAAAAAAAGGAACCATTCTAAGCATTCCATAAAGTTTTGGAAAATCATTTTCTGAGATCTTTCTGCCAAATCATACACTAGGACATCCAACCAATACATATAGTATAAACTATGAGGGTTACTTTTACTTTCTAAATGAGTATACTCGTATTTTAAATTCCTATTTTTTAACAAAATATAACAGCGTAAAGAAGAGATATTTTTGATTGTAATAAAATGTTACAATGTCGTTGAAATTCAAATTTAAGTATCACTAAAATGTTAAATGTGTATATGTGAATATCTTTGTTTACAATAGTTTTACATTTTATGAGCTCTGTATTATGTTATATACTATCTCAGAAAGAGGACGGGATACACCACGAGATCTTATTTTGGTGTTCTGTTTTATTCTAGCCTAAACTACCAAAGGATTTCTTCCTTCTTAATATAAAATTACCGGCTACGCCCCTAGAGGCTTTTAGGGGGCACTTATGGTTGGAGGGGGAAAGGGTGAAAATCGTTGTTTTTTAGTTTAAAATAAAAAAAATTTGAAGGGGAGGGGTTACAATTTCTTTTTAGAAGATGTCGTTAGAAAGATTCTTCGGTAAAGATCGACATACAGACAAACATCCAGTTACTTTTATATAAGTCTATGAATTATATCAATGAAAGCTAGTCCACAATACATAAATTTTTTGTGTGCTTTAATTACATGTATGTCAAGGAGGTTGTTTTTTTTGAGGTTTTTTCATGTGTTTCTTATAATTATCAACCCAAAGATGACGAAACCCAATCTGTACCACTTTTGCACCACTTTTGATTCCTGTGACGTCATAAAATGAGGAAGATGAGAGGAGAAGAGGGAAAGAAAACCCCTAAAAAAGAGAAGGAGAATCCCTCATCAAAAGTGGTACAGATTGGGCTTCGTCCCCAAAGATGATCTGAAAAGAGGTCATCTCCCTCTTAAGTTACGACTTCTCCTTTTTATTTTTTCAAGAAAGGGAACTTATTCTCCACTTCCCAACTTGTATAAAGCAGCAAATACACAGCAGTAAACTTACAAAATCTGAGCCAATGTTTTTTTTTTCAGGGAGAAAACGGATAATAGACCAGAAATCTAAAGGGATATACAAAAATGGACGATAAAGAGAGGGGTAGGTTTCTGGTGGAATCCGTAAAGGTGTGTGTTTTAAGGCTTAAAAATAGTAGTAGAAGGATAATATTCACGAAATATGTGTATTTGTTATTGAAAAGAACTATAGACAATTTTCTTTTAAAAAAAAGTTAACATAAATTTTTATCGTTCTACTACTGTTTTAACTTATAACACATAACCCTTACGGATTTTACCAGAAACCTACCCCTCTCTTTATGACTATCCTCAAAAATGATACAAAATCAACCAAACCAAGATTAAAATTATTGGTTGGAACATACCAATGACAATTCAATAAAAGTACCCAAAGTTTTTAGCTTAACCACTCAGAAAAAACTTTGTTACCAATGTAATTTACAGACCAATGCCCCAAGGAATCTAAAGGGATAATACAATGGGCGATAAATTGATGTACATCCCCAATGATGATACACAAAGTTACCCCTTCTGTAGATTAAAATTTGTGGTTACAACGTTTGGACACTCAACTAAATGAACCAACCAATCAAAATTCAATAAAAGTCCCAAAGGTTGTTAAGCCAACGGAGAAGGAATTTTGGAAATATTGTAATAAACAGCCCAATCTTCCTCCCTTCCTAACAATTCCCAATCCTTCCATACCATAAGCAGATCAGTCTTTCCCAAAATTTACAACTAAGGTAACTAATGCAGAATATATCAGAATAAAAACTGATTATCATTCAATGTCCTATCCATGTTCCCCTGAAAGATTTTAGAAAAATTACAAACTGCACTTTGTATAGTAAATCTGAATAATTTTTCTTCCATATACATCATACAAACAAGGGTTGAGGACAAGATTATTGAATATTAAATTCTAGGAAAGAATAGAAAATAAAAAAATGACAATATCCAAAGGTTTAACTAAATAGCAAGTAAAATTAGTAGAGTGAATAATCAAAACTAAATTTAGTCGTCTACCTTGAATAGCAGCTTAGAAATTCACGTTTCCCCCTACGTTTCTTACGAAAGGACATTTCGAATTATAGAGTAGCATCGCCTATAGTAATTTATCTTGTATGTATTAAGAATTTAAAAATTCAGTTCTGAACAAGTTTAGACTATTTTGAGGGTTGACAGATTGTTTTATCATACTGTAAATTTTTTAATCTCCTTTTCTATAAATTATTTAACTGTATTTTTGAAACATACAACACTTCCTTCGGTTGAAAATACAAAAAAGTTTACAGTACAATATTAACGAATTTTGGCCTTGATCCAACCATATAAAAATCAAATATGATTTATCTGTGAACATCAGGGGCGTCCAAGCTTTTTATTTTGGGGGGGGTAAAATTTTTTTAAGGGGGGGGTAAAATGGCGCGCGAAGCGCGCCGCAAATTTTTTTTACCCCCCCCAAAATTTTTACCCCGGGGGTAAAATTTGCTTGGGGGGGGTAATTACCCCCCCTGAAATCTGTTGGCAGGGGTAAAATTTGTTTACCCCCCCCAAAATTTACCCCCGGGGTAAAATTTTTGGGGGGGGTAATTTAAATTTTATAAAAAATTTAGTATTAAAATTTTTTTTGTTAGAGATTTTCTATTTTGGGGGGAGTATTTACCCCCCCAAAATGGTTTGGGGGGGGTAAATACCCCCCCCAAAAATCGTTGGGGGTGCCTACGGCACCCCCAAGGTAGGGGTAATTTTTTTTTGGGGGGGGTATTGTTCACAAAATTTTGGGGGTGCCTACGGCACCCCCAAAATCGTTTGGGGGTGCCAAATGGCCCATTACCCCCCCCCTTGGACGCCTATGGTGAACATAATTTACATAAAGTAAAATTATCTAACCTAACCTAAATTACTATATCTCTCTAAGAATAATGCAATAAAAAAATTGTTAAATAAATGATCACCGTACGTTTTTGCATCGCTCATTTATTAAGATCCTTATGACGTAAAGGTAAAATGTTTTATTATTGGTTGAAATTTAAGGCTTGTTAGCCGCATCCGTCCGCACTATATTGTCCATGAAATCGGGCTGGATAACATAACACAGCAGCGTTCATTATGAAGTCTTTATAACATATTCATTAAGTAAACTGCAGAAATATTTAAAGATACAGTTAGCTGCTTTTTGAGTTAGCGACTGTTGAGCCTTATTGAAAATGATGTTTTCCACATGAAAAATCTTCCACATTTGTCAATGATAAATCAGGGAGCAAATAAGAACGTTTATTTAAAACTGTAAAAAAAGGTCTTTTTAAAGTTTTAAAAGTTTAAGCAGCCAATTTCAAAATATTCTATATTATCTCCCTCTTTTTTGATAGTCAACAATACAATCTTTAAATACATTTTGAAAAGCTTTAAAAAACTAATTATTCTAACTGTAAAATAGAATTTACACAATTATTAAAAGTAAAGGTTTGTTCAAATCCATGATTTGAACAAATTTTAAAAATTATTTTAAGTTTTTATTAAGAATGGTGTTTTGAAATAATATTAATTGAAGCTAAACAAAACTTAAACTTTTATGAATATAATATGTATCGATGTTTAAACACCAAAATAAGGAGACCAATTCTCGGGATTTATCTACAAATTTCTTGACGACAAACATAATATTATAAATTATAATCTTTCATATTTTTCAAGGACTTTTAAATGCATTCGCATTAACTTAATTTGCGTGAACAAAACAATGTAATAATTTTAAATATGTTGATTAAAACTGAATCTATAAAATACATAATGTTTATTTATCGTGTCGTATTATAGACAGCTTTCAGCGGATAAGTGTATTATTCATAAATAATTGTCAGCAATATAATACGATGCATGATTTCGATGATCAGTTTGGAAGCCATATTTTATAAGTTACAAATTATTATCAATTGCTATGCTAAAGTCAAGGTGTCATAAAATAGCAAAATCAAAAAAATTTAAACATTATGTGATTGATGCTGAGCTACTATATAGCTAAGTTTTGTGTGTCTTAATCATCATTATCATCTTTTTATCTTTTTAAATATATTTCAAGTATAATAAGGTTAATGATTTTTATACATAGGAAATGTTTTTCTAATTGTTACTTTTTCTTGTTATGTATAATGCAATAAATTATATAAAGCTATTCAGATATTTCCTGACATAAAAAGAAAACATATTCTGTAATGAAAATTGTGTATGGGTTATATCAAAATCAGACAGTGTTAAAAATAATACCATTGCCTTGCCATTAACAGAAAAGATTAGAAGCCATCTGCAAGGGCGTATAAGTGTATTAATATAAAAGTTACATTTACAACATTAGATAGGTAAACATTGTAATAGTTTTATAATTGATTGAATTTTTTTTTGTAATTATTTTATCAAAACAAGACAACAACCCTAACCTTAATGTCGTATTCTACTGCAAAGGCTTGCAGAATGGGGTGTACCCACCCCCTGGCCCTTGTGTCCATCTTCCTACACCCCTTCTGTGGTCTATTATACAATTCCCTAAAGCTTTCACCCCCTTCGATTTTGGTTTCATTTTCTTGTGCGCTTTGCACTACCCCTCTGGCAAACCCTTGTGCATGCCACTGGTCTTCTGTGATAATTTTTAACACCTTTAGGTATGCACAGCCAAGACTTAAACCCAAAAACTCTCAATTTATAAACGGAAAAGTTTTGATTTTAAAATCCATAGGCATTAACACAACATTTGGACGCTATCAAATCTGACAAATTTTCGTGGTTTTTGTACAGTGCAAAAAGAAGAAAGTTTAGACTAACATAACTTTTAGTAAATATATGTACAGTACATAGCACCTTTATATACACGTTTAAAAGTAGTAACGTTTAAAATAGGAATAATTCTAAATGCTCAACAACTCTATAACTCTTAATCGACAACACGTCCAATTGTCGCCCAGGACCTATGAGAAGCTAACCTGTTAAGGAGGTTAGCGAGATCCTATGGTACAAACAGACAGATAAACAAACAGCCATCCTGTTTCTTTATTTTGAAACTTATACATACAAGTCCACATATGAAAAAATGCTCTAAAAGTTTTGTGATTATATCAAGGCGCTATGATAATTCCTTCAGCCTTTTTACTTCGGTACGAGCTGAAGGGATTTTATTTATTTTACAAAGATTTCTCCTCGTTTTTATTTCTCTATTAACAAAACCTCCCAAAATGAAAATTTAGATTAACAGGTCGATCAGCGTAAAGAAAAAGAAATTATATATTAAAGAAAAGTCAGTATTATGCTATTTTATAAATGCTGCTTCTTTTACCTATAATTCATAAAGGTATTAAAAATAATTTAGATAACTATTGTTGAAGAAAAAACTAGCCATATTAAAAGTACACAGCTGAAATAATGACATATATTTCGATTATTTACTTCTAATTCTTGTCAACCTTCTATGGTCACTTCTGTACAAAAGTTAGCTTGAAGGTTTAAAATTTTTGGTAGAAATTGTCAATAATTTATAAATATTTTTTTTCGCCGTCAGAATCTTAAAAAGTTAGTTTTTGTCTATTTTTTAAAATCATTAATAGACATGTAATGATGTATTTTCGAATAGGGTTAAATCGAGTGTAATGGATAATGAATTTTTTTTTTGGTATTTCCTTTTAAGAAAATACATTTTATACCTTTCTCAAGCTTTTTATTCTATCCATTCACAAATATCAAATTTACGTCTTTTATATTTTATATTATATTTACATTTTTTTGAGAAATTCTACACTGGAAAGCTTTTAAAATTTCTATGTATTTTTATCATAATGATTTTTTAAAATTAATGCATCTTAAAAAATTTTAAAAAACGGTTAAATCATATACATTTAAACATATACAACATTGTAGCTTTTATTTTTGTTCCAAAAATCGGCGAAATCTTATGCAGAAACATTAAAAATTATTTAAATTCGAAATTTTAGAATTTTCAATACTTGTAAATAGGTATTAGAAAAGTGTTTGCTTAAAACAATGGGAAAAAGTCCAAAGTATATCGACTATTTAACCCCCCAGCCCACCCCCCCCAAAAAACCAACTATCACATTGTATTATAAACAGTTTTTGAAAATTATAAATTAAAACCAGTTTTATTAGCCCCAAGAGAACAAAAATGGTAATAATTTTATTATCTTTTAATATACAGGGTGCGGCACATAAATCAAGACTTTTTTTAAACGGCCATAGCGTCAAAACTACTTGACCAATCAGGACGTTTAACCACACTATAAAAAGCTTAGGTAATGACCTTTTAGCAAAAAAAGTCTTTGGACGAAGATGGACGTGTACACCGAGCTGGCCGCGCATATATACAACAAGGCAGATTCCAAATACGCCGGTGGTTTAATCTGGATTCTTGACTAGGGCCAACTAAATCTGACCTCAGCCCATCTGTAGGTGAGGTAGAGTTATGCAACTTGGTGGGGATTCTGTTAGATACATAAGTAAGACACTAGAAAAGACTAGAGTGCTCTATCTGAAATGGCTTGGCCGTAGTACTCAAGCAAAGTGAAACGAGGCAGATTTTGAGATGTAAAAAACGTCAAAAACTGTGAAAATTCGTGAAAATTTCTCAGTTCTTGACTTCAGGGACCCATATTGAACTGTAAAACTTATTTTAGACTTTGGGTTGCGCTGACAACCCTAGCTGAAACTTCATGCCATTTCTAAAAAGGTAAAGAACGTCATTCTAGCTTAATTGTGGTCCAAGTAAGAGCTTCCGTGTCTAAAGGTAGCTTGAAAGTTGGGCGAATTTGGATCCTGTGGTTACTCACTTTCCTAAGGAAATGTGGCCTCCCAGCAGCCCGATCTTAATTCAATGGACTTTTGGGCCTGGGGATACTTTGAAGCATGCACCAATAGACGTGCCCATACCACAAAAACCTCCCTCATTGACACTATTAAGGAGAACTACGCCAGCTTGGACAGGTACATTTGACCTGGACCTACCGGTGGTTGAGGAGGCGGGTAGAGGCGGTGATTGAAGTTGGCGGCCATTTTTTTTGAATAATCTAACAGTCATATACCTATTCTGCCTCTCAGTTTTTAAAATTCAATAAAATCTTTAAAATTGACGATTTTATGTTCATTTGTTTAAAAATTAGAATTTGTCTCGATTTATGTGCCGCACCCTGTATATGAAAAATTGTCTGTAATATGATGCTATACATGATTTTTCTGTAAAGCTAAGAACCTGTTCTAATCCAGCGGATATTGATCGGTTAACAAGACATACTGGAAAATAGTTTCCAACTGTATTAAATTTGACTGTACACTGCAAACTCTCTAGTAAGTGCGTGTAGATAATCCTTGGGAATTCTGACAGATAAAACCATTTAGGACTAGTTCATTGGGATAAATCTTAAAATATTAATGAACACAGTTACTCTAATACTGATGTGTGTTCGGATAAGCCATTTATCCTATTACATAAAGTAGTAAAGCTTCAGATTTCAGTAACCACTAAACTGATTTAGACCTCCATTTTATAGATCATGGGATGGTTTCAGGCTATTTAATTTTTAGATTAATTAAGTAATGAGATTGTTTTAGGATATCTGCTCGTAAGATCTTAAAAGTAGCACAGACAGTTAAAATTTCTATTTATTTAAATTATTGTATAAGAACAGCTAAATTTTAATTCCTATTGAAGCATCCAATATTTTCTTTGTTTTATTTTCATTTCTCTAGTTCACTTCATTTCATTCCACAATTTTATTTCAAACTTTAGGATAGGCTTCCTTTAAATATTTCAAACTATTTTCAAATTTTTAGAAAAGAACATCTAACTGTAATACATTTTAATGTAGCGTCTAAACTAATTGATTTTACACATACGTAAGTTGGCATTTTCAATTTATAATATTTGTGCTTTTATTTTATTAACATACAGCTCATTATCATTTTATATCATGTTAGCAATTGGTATCACGTCAACAGACAACTTTTATTAAGTAAGAAATATAAAATTTTGTAAAAAATAGGATATAAGCAGCCCAATATTACACTCAATATGCAGGTATTGTCTATAAAACTAGATCTTTACCTGAATTACATTGTTCTTCAGTAGCACATAATCTGTCAACATCCCCAGTCAGGGTAATCTTTTTCTAAAATTAAAAGGATACTAATTTCAGTTTTTAAAACTATACTTTTTTAAATAGTTTAAATAATAGTATCGTATTAGTGACAGCTTTCCGCAGATATTGAAATTAAATATTATAAGATTAAAACCAGTTTTGTTAGCCCTGAGGGAACAACGACGGAGAAACGGTTAAATCCTGCTATATTGAAAATTACTTTTGAAAAATTAAAAAATTGAATAAATATAATCACTTATATCTATCTAACGTTTGAAGTAAACTGTTGAAGATAAATTAATCATCTTCCTACAATTATAGAAAAATAAATCTTCCCAAGCACTTTTTTGGATGAAAATTAATTTGTTTACTATAGTCTTGTCCTATAATCGTTAGTGGGTATTTTAAATATAGCTATGTCAGTAGAAAAATTAATTATGAAACAGCTGCTATCAATACTTACTATGCAGCGGTTCTGTTCCGGTTCGCATTCCTTGGTCTGGCTCACAGCTTCGAAAGTCTTGCAGTTGTAGCAGCTGTAGCACGTGAGCGGAGCCGTCGGGATAAACAAGCAGAAGAGCAGCAGCAGCAGCCAGCTCACTGACAGCTGCGATACTGAAATATTTTTTGTTTGTTAATACAAAGGTGAATATGTCTTAATGAAGGTGATTTTTAGAAGCTACTCTATAACAAAGATACGTCAAAGAAACCGACCGGCAACCATCGCTTACAAAAATTGTATATTAATTATGTGTTGAATTTTCCTAAATATTGTTATTGAATGTTTTCTGTGCTAATAATGAGCATCTCCCCATTCTTAAAACAAGAATGATAACATTCATAAAAAGCATTGCTGGACAAACGGCTATGTAACAAACATAAATAAATAGAAAGCGGAAAGAGAGAGAATTCACAAGAAGTACGGAACCTAAAAAATGTATGTCTTTTGAAGTATGACTGGACCGAGCAAATTATATACGGGATGCTCGTCAGTTCAGGGAATAATCACCAGAAAAATTTTGCTTTTGCTATTTAACTAAAGAGCAAAAACTCACATACGGACTGGCGGACATACAAAATGAATTATAGAGTAGCTTCGTTTCTAAAAAAATGAAAACGGAAAAACTTCCTTAAACCTTAATGCAAAGGAATACTGGCACAGTTCAAACTAAAGAAAATAAGTTGCTTCTTCATATGCAAATTATTTCCTTTTCTGGCCATAAAGGTCAAATCTCTAGATATATTCATGAATGAAATAATAATTGTTTATCGCATCGTGTTATAGGTAGCTCTCCGCGAATATTAAGATAATATTAAAACAAGTTTTGTTAGCCGGAGGCCCAAGCTAACAAAACTGGTATGAATTTATATTTTTTTAAATTATTCGTGGAAAATTGTCTGTAATACATGATTTTTCAGTTTGGCTGAGAACCGGTTCTAATCTAGAGGATATTAAAGGTTATTTTCCTTAGAAGGAATGATAATTGCCAGATTAGATCCCCCCCCCCCCTTCTTTTCCAAATATCTATACTAAAAAAGAAATTTAACTATTTAGACATTAATTCACTGATAAATGACAAAGAATTTCTGACATCGCTGTGTAGTTGGAGTGAATAGAAAAACAGAGAAACTGTTCATGTCTCTAACCCATCCTTTCTCTTCATTTACATATAAACATAAATTACATAATCATATACAAATATGGATTCATACAGCTTTACTTTACCAAAATTAAATCAGGATTGAATTTAAAAAAAAAATTAGTTTAATTAAACGCAAAATATAGTTCAGTACATTTCATTTATTTGTTTGGGTGGAAAAAAGTAGAACACCTGTCATGTTCAGGCGAGGGTCATGTAGTATTATGTTAGCTACAGTTTAAACTTTGTATTAAATTTTCCATCCAAAAGCATCATGTGAAGCACAAATTGCACTGAAACCTCCCATCTGACATTAATTTTTGAAATAATTTTCCTATCCCTAAACATTACTGAATGCCCTAACAACCAGTTCTTAATATAATCTTTCTTAACCTGACCTAAAGTGATAAATAAATGTAAATTTCCCTAACCATGTTAATGTTTATTTTAAAAGGGAAACCACCTTTAATTCTACATAGAACCCTATATAATAAATAATCTTGTAAAATTGTTCTCCCCTATTTACACTGTATACTAATATCATAAACAAAGATATGTAAATTGTATATTAGTTGATCCAAATTCTGAATATGTATTATTAATATACTTTATGGAAAGTAGGGTTCCTTCTTTATGATTACTTGACTTTATCACCTTATTCATTGTGTTACAATTTGTAATAATTTAAACATCAACTGTCACAAAATTTCACAATTTTATATTATCTACATAAAAAAAATTAATTTCTGTTCACAAAAAAGGATTAATTCATATTTTGTCGATATCCAATTTCATGGGTTTACGGCGACTATTAACATTAAAGAAAAAGTGGCCATGGTTAACATCCAATAGACATATGATACATAATTCAACTAAAATAGTTAAACTCATTTATTTCGACTTCATGGCATTAGATAAAAGTGACCATGGCTGACATTATTATTATTATTATCTTTTCTTAAGTATACCAATCTTGCGTAATAACAATCAAACTTTATATAATCTATAGTATTTCAGAATAAAAAAAATTTATCTTTTAAGTACTTGGTTTAATATAACATGAAACGTTATGAATGGACCGTAAAAGAGGTTGACTCCGCAACAAAAAGAATAATGTCATCCTTGTTTTTGGTAACTAATAGCCCTGGCGGGTATGAAGCATAAAACATTAAGAAAACAATTAATATCAACAATATATTACAGATAAACAAAACAACAATTAGAATATAACAAAGATGGCAACATTAACAATATCAAATTTAAAGAAATATAAAGAGTTGGAGAATACCTTCACCCATAAACAGACACAAGTCATTACCATACACAGTAGGATATATAAGTTGGAAGGAATTTTAATGTTAGGGGGAGATTTGAAATCTGCATCAAATTTTAAGGATTTTTTTTATAAAATTCGTTTTTTGTATAATTCTTTATCTAAAAGCGGAAATACAATTTATGTTAATTAATTTTGACCAATAGGATAGATGGATTAGAAACTACCTGCGCTCTAATTGGGTGAATGATTTATATGATTTATTGACTAGTGAATTGGTGTGACCTAAACAAAGCATTTAATAAAATTACCTTATATATTATTTATTAGGAGAGGTTGTGTGAATTACTTTACAAAAACAAACTTGTTCAGAATTGAGAATAAAATCTATACTTTAGTAATAATTAGATCTTGAGGAACTCATAGAGGAGGAAAATTGAACTTGAAATTTTCAAACTCAATTTTCTCCAAAATGAGAATTTTTTGGATTTTACGGATTCCAGAAATGAAATCTACATATTTCTTTTAGTTAAATAGTATTAGTTGGGTATAGTCCCTTTCGTGACAACGCCTTTTAAGGGGCGTTTCTTCGTATCTTAACAGTTGCTTTTGATAGATTATTTTAGGTTAGGTTATGTGATTGCCCTGCAGGGTTAGGCAATTGGGCTCGCTGGGTTAGAGCCCCCCGCAATGGCTAGAAATAGGGGAAAAGCTATGTGAAATATAATTTTTACAGTAATGAACTTGAATACAAAATCATAAATTTCATATTCATCGTCAAAAATAAAAAAAAATATAATAAAGCTATCATATTTAGAAATCTTGATCATAATATCTCCATATTCATAACCTCTTTAAGTGAATATAAATATATGACTTAAATTGCACTTAATGTAAGTATGAATAATAATTTTAATTATTTAACTAAATTATGAACATTCAACTATATGAAAGTATGCCATAATCTCTATAAAGGCTCAATGGACCTTATATAAACCGTTACCATTAACAACTTTAAAACATTATCTAAAAAGAAAAATAAGATATTTGGTAATAAATGCTTTACAAGTTACTATTACTATATATTTTAACTATTATACAAAAATTATAGGGTTGCTTTTACCCTATAATTTTTAACAAAAAAATCCAAACGATATCTTTAATGAAGTCCTAAAAACATAAGTATGACCTTAAACAGTACCCCAAGGACATACAAGCTATTTATTTGAGGGGGGGGGGGTAGAAAATTAAAAATTTGAGAGGGGGTGTAATATATCATAGAGGCAAGGACGTCCAAGCTTTTTTTATTTGTAGGGGGGGGGGATAAAAATAAAAAAATATTTTTTTTGCTACAGCACCCCCCAATTCATTGGGAGGTGGAAGGGTTGGGTAATCCCCTTTGGACGTCTCTGCAATATCCTGTATATGCAACAAATTTATAGACAGTTTTGTATAGACATTTAAATTGATATTCTACTTATTAAATTATGACACTCTACAAGTGTCAATGTCCGTTTGTCCTACAGTTTGATTTAAGAGGTTTGCTTTTATGGAGTTGATGATTATCATGTCCAAAACAAAGAAAATGGTAACCGTGTAACAAATCTAAACTACGAGGTATGTGAATTAGAATGTTGAAAGGATAATTTAGTCGCCTGCTTTAAGTGTAGTTTAATTAATTAAACAAATATACATTTGAATTAAGGGCTTGACAGCCGCTGCCATAATGAGACGCATTTTGTTTTGTTTATACAACTAAAACCGCAATTTTAAAATGCTTATTAAGATAAGAAAAATATATATAAAATATCAAAAATCCGCAGTTGCAGTTTTCGCCGATTTCACCTATAAATCACAGCCCTATTTTATAACAGCTTTAATAATCGAGCAAAAAAGAGGTGTAGGCCAAGGCTATAAAAATAACCCTTCAAGTCACAATACCACCGCAGCTAGCCGCACTTACTTTCAACAATTCGCTCCTGCAGTTAGCTATTCTAAAATTGGGCGGCTGCTTGTTCATTGTTTGTAATATACATATTTATGCTTTTAATTTTAGTTATGAAACAATACATGCTATATGTATTTATTTGATCTTTTAAATGGAGAGAAAATTAAATTTTTAATAAAAAATATGTTGTTAGGTTACACAAAGAAAAAAAATTGGAAACCATATCTAAAACTTTAAAAGACAAACAATATTAAGTCATTTAGAAGATAAAAACTTCTTACTCAGAGAAATTTAAAGATTTTATTCAATGTTTTCAATATTTCCTTCAATTTCATCTTTGTTGAAAATGGTTCTGCGCAGTAAAATCAATTAACTTACTTCTCATTTTGTCGGCTTTTCTCGTAGACTTTGTCGTATTATAGGTCCAAATGATTGTGAAGGTAACCTCCAGTTAAATCCAGATGACCTTCAGGTGGCTCCAGGTGGCTGGACGGTCAGCCAGGTCAGAAGATCTGTTGCTCGCTGTCCCAGGTGGTGAGGCCAACAGCACCTTCCTCTGTCTCCATTATGGAGACAACATAGGGACCTGAAAATAAAATAATATCATTTATCTGGAAATACTTTACTCACCTAGGGGCTTTTAGTGGCACTTTCAAATGTTTTATATGTCGTTGAAGGCACTTTGAAATATTTTTTGTATATCATTTCAAAGGGCGATTTCTTTTTGGAAAGTGGTGATACCCTCTCCCAAAATAGTTTTAAAAGGTTCAGTGGTATAAGAGAGATCTTTATATACAAATAGACAGACAAAGATCTTTGTTACTTTTATAAAGTAGCTTGTCAAAATTGAATTGAACTAAGCCAAAGTACTTAAAGAGACAGTTATATATAATTATATACGGTACTTTTACTTATTGATGAGCAAAAATTACTAACCAAATACATTTAAGGCAAATTTGCATTGAAATATAAAAACACACTCTTTTATAAGCTTGTTTAACTAAATTATTAAATACTGCAAACTAGTTATCAGTTCAAAAAAAACAGCAAAAATTGTTTTAATGAAACATACAAAAAAGTCATTTAGATGTTACATTTTATTTTTTTATGCTTCTATATAAAAACAAACTTTTCTAAATTGGCTAAAAGTATTAGATATTTAACTTCTCATAAATAGACAAAACGATTAAACTCGTTAATAGTTATTTCTCGCATCGTATTATAAACGGCTTTCCGCGGATATAGAATGTACAATTATAAGATTAAAACTAGTTTTTTTAGCCCCGAGGTGCCGGAGGCACCGGCTAAAAAAACTGGTTTTAATCTTATGATTGTACATTACTATATTCGTAGAAAACTGGATATAATACGATGCTAGACATAGTTTTTTCGTATGGATGAGAACCGGTTCCTATTCACCGGATTCGAATGAATACGAGAAAATGAATTACAGACCGACCAATAAGAGTTACTTATCAAGAAGCTACTCTTATAAAAACACGATTTTTACATTAAATATAATAAAGGAGTACAAATATATATATATATATATGCTATTGTAGGCATATTATTTGTAAGCATATCCATACCTAATGTTATAAATACACAGACATATACACATATTCTTATCAAATATAAATACTATACATATGTTACAAGGCTGAGATAAATATGATAAAAAGTGAAAAGAACATCTTTGGGATCTTTAAATCGACATATTAAAAATAAGAAAAATGTCAAAATAGTTAAAACAAAATAACTTTTTAAAAAAATCTATACAAATCCAGGACCAAAAGTAAAGCTAATGAAGATTTGATTATGCTATTGAACACTTGAAAATACCAAAGAAGGGGGGGGGGGATTAAATGGGCGTTTATCCCCCCTAAACTTTAGACTCATGATTTTCCCACCCTTAACATTCTAAAAAGTACATTAGATTAACCCCCTCCAACCTTTAAAACCTCTCATTTTACTCTCCTAAAAAAATTTGACGTCCTAGAACTAGAACCAACCGTAGTTAAGTGACGAACAGACTCTAATAATAGAAAAGCATCACTTTAGGTAATTCTATTTATATAAAAGTAAATGTTTCTTCCTTATTGTACTAGTGAGGAAGAAGTAGGGCAACTGAATGTCTGTTTGTATTACGCAGACAAATAAAATTCCCCCTTTTATCCACATTCAAATAAATACTAAACATATATAAATCATGAATTTTCTATGAATCTTCAAAATGTTAAAATGAAAAACTTTCACCGCTTTTCTATTGGGGGGAATGGGGGGGGGTAATGATGACACAAATGAGCCATTTTGGTCTTTTTTTTGCATATGCTGCAGCTTTTTAAAAATAAGGGTTAATCTGCTAGCGGCTGTATTTAGTGCATCGCAGCCCGACTGGTTAGTCTAGTAAAATTATCAAAATTCATAATAAGTGCAACGCGGTTACAATTATAAATAATATGCATATACATATGTATGTGTGTATGTATGTATGGAATCTGTGTGTATAAAATGAATTATGTAGGATATGAGCATTCAATAATGCATAGACAAACCAACAAAGGGGGTGGCTCATACGCAGCAAGATGAAACATATTATTGTATAATAAAAATTTTCTTTGTCTAGTGTCTTTGTCATTCTGTAATTGAATATCATCATACATTTGTGTATTAATAATACACGAATTTTATTAGTTTAAAACAAGTAGGCTACTTTGTTATAGATAAAACAAACTTGTTCAACTTTTCTTTTGGAATCTCTAATTTATTTTATACTTATAAATATTATTGCAATTTCCAAGCCACACCAAGCATACTCTTATTGCCATATATATACAAATACTATCAAAAATATGATCAATCTTCTACTCTTCCTAACATAACATTAATAAGTACTTAGTTCACTGTAATACACTGAATAAGATGACTTTAGAAATCAGCCGCTATCAAAAATCTTCCACCCCAAGTATCCTATATGATCACTATCAAATGCTCTTTCCAAGTCATATTACGATGTATTGCTATGGGCAGTTTTTATTACATAGAAAAATTCTAATAATTGAAATTAACACATAAAAAACTAAGCTAATGCATTCTTTTATGGAAGCTAACTTTCTTACTAATAGCAGATATTGTGAATAATAGTTTTAATAGTTAAGTAACAGATCTATTGTATAAAGGGTGCAGTGTTTAAAAAAAAACCAATCGCTTCACTCTTTTCAATATAAACCCTACAGTTTTTGTCCAAGCAATGACAATGAGAAAACACTATTGAATTTTGATTTCTACTACCTCTCCTGAGCACTACAGCTCGAGTCCTAGCCCTTGTGGAATTTTTCCCTACGTGGAGAGTGCATATTTTATTACAAATTAAGACAGTTTTGTCTTTTTTTAAAAAGAATAAACTGTCTAAAGTACTTGAAATCTTGTAGATAGACCCCATAATGTTTAGAGTTTTTGATGGGGCATATAAATCCCTTTCTATAGACGCCTTAACCAGAATTTCTGACTCAATCCTTGCCAATTTGGCATCAAAAAGACAGACCAATCAAACATTGAGACATGACTGCTCTGTCTTTAAAAAAAAGAACAAACTGTCTTAAGTACTTAAAATCTTGTAAATAGAACCCTTAATGATTAGAATTTTTGATAGGACATGTAAATATCTGTCTATAGACACCTTAATCAGGTTTCTAACACAATCTGAGCCATTTTGGCATCAAAAAGAAAGATCTGTCAAACACCAAGAACTAGAGAGACTTGTCATGTCTAAATGTTTGATGGGTCTGTCTTTTTTATGCCAAATTGGCTAGGATTGAGTTAGAAACCTGGTTAAGGTGTCTATAGAAAGGTTTTTACATGCCCCATCAAAGATTCTAAACATTATGGGGTCTATCTACAAGATTTTAAGTACTTAAGACGATTTGTTGTATTCTAATCTCCATGTAAGGAAAAATTATCCACAAGGGCTAGAACTCGAGCTGTAGTGCTCAGGAGATGTGAGTAGAAATCAAAATTCAATAGTGTTTTCTCATTGTCATTGCTTGGACATGATTTGGGTCATTTTTTGTTAGTTTTTGACTAAAACTGTAGGGTTTACATTGAAATGAGTGAAGCGATTGGTTTTTTATACCCTTAAATGTATATACAGACAACTAACTCCCTTCATTTTTCAAAGACTTCTTTCGTCTGCTTCTAAATAATTTTCTACTACTTGGCTGTGTTATTTTAGGCGACACCATTGGTTGATTTTCAATGACCCAATAGAAAGGTTGTACAAGGTGGTTGCGATGGGGAGATACAGTTATTTAACCCTTTCTCCCTCTAGTGTTTTACTCTAATAGCTAAGTTAAATTTAATTAATTATTTTAAATCCATCGCGAAATAAGATAGTTGGAATTTAATCTTACTTGAAGGAATGAATATCAAAGTCTAGAAATCTCTTTGCTTTACAATCTGTATTTTTATCTATAAATCTTACATTGAATAGATATTGTTGGCTTTTAGGATAATTTTACACCAACGGAAAGTGTAGTACAAACAAACTTTTAAAAAACCATTATGTGTGCATTTTTTTTTTGTAAAGTTAGGGTTAGGTTAAAGGTCCAAAAAGGTGCTTTAAGAATCATCTAAATGAAACTAGGTGGGGGGTTTACTGTGGTACACTCGCATTTTCGAGGGATTACACCGGTTTTTGTAATGTAAAGAAGGATAACCTACTTTTGACCTGAAAGCATTATCATTTTATCATTTGCCATATAAAAAGCATAAACCAGTGATGCAAAAACTCTACGAGCTTATAATGTGTAAATAAATATTATCATCATAAATATTTTTTATAGAATGATATAATACTCTCTCATACAGTAATAATAGACAAATTTATGATATATTCGGTAAAAAATACACTTTGTGTAAGACGTCAAAACCATTTTTTTTGAGGGAGGGGGGGGAATGGGTTACATTTTGGGAGTTAAAAGGTTTGAGGTGGGTAATCTAATGTATTTTAAAAATTCTTGAAGGGGGTAAATGGTTTTAAAGTTTAAGGGGCGTAAACACCCCTTTACTTCCACCCTTTGACGTCTGTGCATTTAGTCATATATGTTAAAAATGTAGGGGGAATAAAAAATGCCTACTTAGAGTGTATAAAGATATATTTTTGTGACATTCCAATACTATCTACATTCAAGATCAAATACATTTTTTTCTGTAATTCCAATTGTTTTAGAATAGGAATTCAATAAATTGTTTTTTTTGTTGCTAAAATATGGATTAAATTATGAGTAAAAAGACTCATTTAAAATAATAATCATTCTAAAAGTTAGGTTAAGAATGATGGTCCGGCTTCCACATTTGTTTAAAATCTAAAGTACACAATTCGGTATCCTTAAAAATTAAATACAGAAGGACATACAACACTTAAAGAGCAGATTCGCTTCTAAAAAAATTGAAAATAATTTAACTCTACAGAAAATTTAGATAAAACTTATGGCATCTAGGTGTGGGAGAGCATTAGATTAACCTAAAACCATCCCTGGACCTATATAAAGCAATTTTAAATTTCATCGATTTATTGGTTACCGAAATCTTACGAGAAACAATAAAATAAAACTAATGTAAAAGAAACAGGATGTTTATGAGTCTGTCTGTGAGTACTAAAGGATATTTAACTATCAGCTGAACCGATATGGTTGTCCTTTTTCTTTTTAAACCTGAGGTGAATTCTTAAAAAAAAACTTTTTCCTCACTAAAATCAGTTTGCCCTACTAAAATTTTAGTGAGGCAAAATTATCCCCTCTAAGTTTTTAGCGAGCCTCACTGATTTTAGTGAGACAAACTGATTTTAGTGGGGCAAAAGTTTTTTAAGAATTCACCTCTGAAATTTAAAATGTGGAGGGGTTTTCCCACCACCCGCCACCTCAAGTTCCCTTATATAGTCCTCTAAGGATGTAGCCCTTTATATACTTGATAAAACTGCCAAAACAAAATGAAATAAACAATATCTTCCGAAAATATATATGCCTATGACAAGAAAGTTTCCCTGTTTAGTGTTTACTATGCACCAAAGTGCAATATTTAAGGTCATTTACCTACAGACAGATGAGAGGACACCACATACTTATATGAGACAATTATATTCATACATACATGTATTATAAAGGTATTGTCCACATACCATAGAGGGGAGATTATTCACAGTGTAACGGTGATTAGACAGTGGACGAAAAATTTATTAACATTATCAAAAGAAATACAGTTTGTACGTACATAAGGGCAAGATTTAATGAAAAGTTCCCAAAGTTTTACTGCTAGGAAATAAGATAACGCGCTTATAAAAAGTTTGGGATCAAAAGGGAATGTGATTCTGACAAACAATTATAAGTGAAAAGTTCCCCTCAACCCCATTCCCCTTTTTCTCCCCTTTCTTACCCACTTCCCTTTCAGCTACACAAAAAAACAAGTTTTACTCAAACTTTGCTCCAACAAAATATTAAATTTTTGGCAATTTCAAATGGAATTAATTGGCGGAATAGCAGCCCTTGATTATTTACAGTCCGAAGAAGATATAAGAAAAAAATAAGAAATTTTGGAAACACTTACTGACAACATTATTACAACATCTATAATGTATCAGTAACACACTTCTAATAATGAGTGTACAGTATCTTATTCCTTGTCCTACCCAGGGGTGGACATCAATTAATTGTGTACACATTTATTGTGTGGTCTTCTTACATAACCTTATTAATTACATGCCAAGTGCTTTCCCTCAATGTTCATTGCGAGCACAGAGTACAACCCCCTTATTTATTTAATAACTTGAAAATAATCAGGATAGGTTTTCCTCATCAGGCCTAATCCCTTCAGGGGTCCCTAACCCTACGAAGCTACCATATATCGTGTAAAACCTAACCTAACCTGTCCTAAAGTAAAAAAAGAATTACACGAAGTACCCACCCCATTTATTTTCAAATTATTATAATAAGGGGGATTATGTGCTCGACAAGGTACTTTGTTGGACTACGCCACACACCACATACATACACAAAGACAAAAGCACAATTACACAAAAAATGCTTTCACTATTGACACTAAACAATGTATATTGTTTCTAACATTATAAACATAGACTTTGAAGACAAGGCCTAGACTTATTCAGAATGTCTGATTTAAATTTTATATTGTATAACAATTATGTCTCGGACCACGTGCGTCTGTCACCTGGAAAATTGATGTTTCATATTTATCCAGTTTTCTAAACCAAATAGGGCAATCTGTTCATTAAGTAAAATTCCAGAAAAATTATATAGAATGTTCAAAAAAGGTTATATTCAGGAAAGGCGTTATTTTCCTAAAATTCTTAAATCATCTGATGCTTGGCTAACATTTAAAAAACAATCATATACAAATTATATTTCAAACAAGTTGAAAAATAAGTTTGTTTTCTATTATTATATATCGTTATATACATACAGAGATAGGGAAAGAAAGCTTTACATAATTTAATTCATAATCATAGTAATGGATTTAATTTTAATGGATCTTACATTTGATTATATGTACTCTAATAAAGTGAAACTTGTAGCTGGCTGAAATAAGGATCTCCTTATTCCCCCCCATCCTACTGAACGAAATGACCAATTATCAATCAGATATGTCCATGTTAGCAACCTAAATTGACGACTTTTATAACACTGTCATCATATCCACTTACCGTATATGCTATATCCATTTGCATAGTTTTATTTTGATAATTACGTAAAAATATTATTATACAATATACATAAAGTAAAGCATAAACAGAAAATGATGCCAGAAAAAATAAATCAATTTTCTTTGACTTCCTGTGACGGACAGGCAAAAAGGATTATTCATTTTTCATAAGGGAAAAAAGGACATAAACAAATATTTAAAGGAATATTATCATAGTTTAGCAGTTACCAGTTAGATGTATAAATGGATCTAACTGAAGGGTATTATAACTGGGGATTTTGGGCTGTTTATTAAACTAGTCCGCAAAGTTTAATAATAACGTTTTCTTAATCGTGGCCTTACAACTTTTAATGAGTTTTGATTGGTTGGTTCTTTGTGTTAAGTTTTTTAACGTTGAAACCATTAATTGTAATCTACGGAAGGGGTAATTGAGGATTAATTTATCGGCCATTATCTTATCCCTTTAGATCCCTGAATATAACTATTAATCTGAAAGTATATTTAATATGTTGTTAATTGTCTTATTTAAACATATATTAAAACTATATTAATTCTCAAGTATTATCGAATGCTTAATTAAATTATTTTGAAGTTATGGCATTTTAGCAAATCTTATGTGTATTTACCAAAACAAGATATTAAAGATAAAATTAAACTAGCTCTCCACATAACTGTAAACTATTCATATTCCTAAATATGAAAGAAACAAACTAACGGACAAAAGGTTGTTTTAGATTAGCTACGATTCTTTTATGATTTGCAGAAATTTAGACATTTGGGTTAGTTATGGTCCAAATTTTAACTCTAAATTTTACTCAAATGAAATTTGTATGTAAGATATGGTCTCTAAAGAAATAAATTCTTTGATTTTCAAGAAATATTCTACATGACTTTCATTTTATTGTTCGTTTGACATTGAAACAAGGATAGCCTTATCTGAGCGTCGATATTATTTTGTAAAAGAGTTTGAAAATTTTTATCCTAGTTAAAGAGATCGACATAATATGATTATACGATATTTATTAAGGAGACTAACACCATTTCTATTCTAAGAAAGAAAATTTATGCAGTTTTACTCTAGTCGTACATGTGTATTTTCTGCTTTAGGTCATGTTAGGTTATGTGGATCTACTGCAGTTCACGGTAAAATATTGCTGGTAACTAATATTGCCAAAAATCTAGGAATTTTAAATGCTGCTAGCTGCCAAACGGCTGAACGTACAGATCATGCCCGCACACTGTTTTAAGCGACATAAGAAGGCCTACAGGTAATCTGGAATAGCCATAAATCAATAATGCATAATTATTTCGCAGTGCAGAGAAAAAGGCCTATTTTACGTGTTTTTTCTTCAGTGAAGCTTCTGCTTTCCCTGTGCATCATTGGATCTTGGCTATTCCAGATTATTCGTAGGCTTTCTTATACCGCTTAAAATGGTGTGCGGGTATTATCTGTTCGTTCAGCCGTTTGGCAGCTAGCAGCCTTTAAAATTCATAGATTTTTGGCAATATTCGTTACCAAAAATATTTTACCGTGAACTGCTGTAGATCCGGTTATGTTATATTGGGTATAGGTTAGCCGTGCTGGGTTATTGCATCGCATGTTTAGGTTCTATTGGGAAAGGGAATAGGCATAGGAAAAAAATAGCCCCCCCCCCCTTATTTTCAATTTACTAAAATAGTATGGGGGTTGAGGTTCATCTTTGGACACAATAACAAATAATCATAAGAGTCAGCAACCTTATGTGCTATAGAACACATAGTACGCGAGTAAAATCTTATTTTACATACAAATTTGTGTATTAAAAACTTTAATACCATTGCCAGAACACAAATAATATTTAGTATCCATTAAAATAAAAGTTTTACACCAAAAATAAAAGTTTATGTGGCAGCAAATATAATTGTCAAACTTCAGAAGTCGGGATGTTGAAATCATCCTTACTCAATTAATTTTCGGGAGAGCAGAGAAAAGTGAATTATCTGAACTTCTAATAAGAAAGATTAGCAATCCCCTAAAGAAGGTGTATCAACTTTTTTTTTATAGCTAGCCGGTTCTTTTAGTAAGTAGTAGATGTAAAATTTTTCATAGAATTCAGATATGCAATCGGTTTATGTAGACCTCTTATTTTTAAGTAATTTAAGTTTAAAAAAAAAAATCAAGTCGATCTTAAGGTACTAAAATGCAACAAAAAAAAGAAAGAAAATGGCCATTATGAACAAAAATAGTAAGATCTTTAATTTGACACCTTACTTTTTCAATTCTGTCAGGTAATTATTGAAAAAATCGATTTTTTAAAACCCACGAGAATAAAAACTTTGAACTTAATTTTATCATTTCACAAGTAAAAAAATATGGGTTCATATATACCTTTAGAATCAGAAAAATATTACGAATCCATTGTAAGCAAAATTGAGAAAAAAAAGTTTACAATATAGTATATAAACTACAATAAAAGGAATTATATGAAAATATCATATTATATTGTACAGGCAACGTCTTAATTCTTGAATTGAGTATAAAAATGGGAAGGGGGTAAAGAGGGGGTAAAAAAGGGAAGACGATAGTGTTGCCTGAACAAAAAATATAATTGGCCATTTGTTTATTTTTTTATTTTTTTACTTTTTTTCAATTTTGCTTACAATGGATTCGTAATATTTTTCTGATTCTAAAGGTATATATGAACCCATGTTTTTTATGTCTGTTTGAGAAAATATTTAGGTCTAAAGTTTTTCTTAAACCGAAGTTAAAAAAATAGATTTTTTCAATAATTACTCAACAGAATTTTAAAAGTAAGGTGTCAAATTAAAGATCTTACTATTTTTGTTCTTACTGGCCATTTTCTTCGTTTATTTTGTTGCGTTTTAGTACCTTAAAACCGACTTAATTATTTTTTTAAAAAACTTAAATTACTTAAAAAATAAGAGGTCTACAAAAAAACCGATTGCATATCTGAATTCTATGAAAAATTTTACATCTACTACTTACTAAAAGAACCGGCTAGCTATAAAAAAAAAGTTGATACACCTTCTTTATCTACAGGCAAAAGTATGATACCTTTTTTTTGGTTTAGATGGAATATGTTTTTTTTAGTAACGAAAGCTATTCTAAAACTTTGAATGATAAAGTTTGAATTTTCTAGTGTGGATAGCACTACTTATAATTTTTTTTTTTTTTTAGGATTAACACCTTTTTTAAAAATAATTTCATAAATGTTTTTGGGAAAAGTTTTCTACATTTTTTTCCTGTAATAAGTTCAACTTTGGTAAATAGAAGCTTATTTATATGTTGGTGTAAATATATTGATAATAATAAAAATGTAGGTGTTAAAACCATAATATTCTTTCATAATATATAATACTGAAAATGTATGTATTGTATATCTGCCGTTAACTTTTTGTTCCTCCCCGCAAATAAATCATAAAATATTACTGCGTGTGTGTACCATGTATGTACAATAGCAGCACAGTGCCAACATGGATAGGTATTATTAATATGAAAATAAATCATAAAATATAACTGATAATAGATTTGTCTTTGATTAAAAAAAAGCAAATTGTTCTTTCAAATAAAGGCAAACAAATTGCATAAAACGACAAGAAATGATATTTAGATGGTCTAGGCTGCAAATCAGGTTTAAACAGCTAATAATAATCTTCAAAAAAATTCAATCAAACAACTGGAATAGGTATTTATCATATCGTATTTTAGACAGTTTTCCGCGGAAAGTAAATTAAAAATATAAGCTTAAAAACAAATTATGTTCTGTTATTTTTAACAAAAGAAGGAAATCCCGATGAAAACTAGCTTAAATTAGCTTAATATTATTAGTTGTAAGAGAATCATAGACAAACTTCATGGTGACTGATATTTTTGAGGAACCTTAGAGAAAGCATTAAATAATTAATTGATAAAATATTACAAAAAATCTAAGATTAATGCCTTATTAAATTTATAGTGTCTCTAAGACAACCAATTCTTTGAATGCATGACTTATTTCCCAACTCTGTATAGCAATGGATATTGCCTGATTAATTCCCAAGGCATTTTCAAACTCTTATTTTGTCCATCTGACACTTTTCTATAGTATATTGCTCTGTCCTTGAGTGAAGCAACTATAACCATTTATCTAGCTTCCAAGAAAACTGAAACTCTTCCCTTAAACTTTACGAATAAAGTTTACAATTTATGTAGCAACGCAATAAGATAGGGATGCATCAATGGATGATAAAATAATCATCCATACATTTTTTTAAACCAAAGATTTGTCCGAAAGTTCATTTTCATTAAATTTAGTTTTGGGGGAGGGAGCCTTAAACCTGAGTGTTAACAAATTCCTAAAAGTTAACAAAAACTCAAAAACTGCTATTAAGCTCATGTGATCTATGATTAAAACGTTTACATTAAATTTACTGAACACGTCAAAAATTACATAAATATCAATTTAAATTCTAAAGATTTTATATACCTTACTTTTCTCTATGATGTATTTTTGTGAAAAGATTTAAAGACTTGAAAAAGAAAGTGAATGAAAAGGAAAAATAATATTTTCTTAAATTTTAAAAAAAGTTGAGAGGATATTCTGTGCTTTGAGACTTTTTACTTTTAAGTATTTTTGGGACAGTCCATCTAAAATTTGTTTGTTGTTTGAACATAAAGACACAAACACAAAAATAAAGAGGATGAGGTTAGAAAAATGTAAAGAGAGGAGGAAAAAATAAAATATCATAATAAGTAAAGGTAAAACTGGATCAACAAGAACCAACGAAATAAAATACAAAGGCTTTGTCAAAATGTGCAAGAAAAAGAGGCCTAAAATCATTATATTTAAGAATTGCTACCATTTCTATTCTTTCAATTAATATGATATATTGTTATTTCATTTCAAAATTTTGAAGTACCTAAGTTTACCTTTAAATCCAGGCAAAAATTCAGGTTTCTGACAAATATTCAACAAAAATAATTTTAAGAAAAGCAGCAAACAAAGAATTAAATAAAGATTTTTTAAAAGCTAACTGTGAGAGTATGAAGATAGTTTGATTTTTGAATCATTACAAAAGTTTTATGAAAATTTGAATACCATCAAATACTACAGTTCATTTTCAATCTTAGATATCGTCAGCTTGTTATTCCAAAGTTACTTTGGTTACCAATGTGCATGTTTTAAGGACGCATATCCATGTCCTAAAGTATGAGGTGGATTGATATTTTCTGAGTTTATTTTACATTTATGTTACTATAACTTCTCATAGATGGTAATATTTCCCATATCAAACAAAAAGTAAATTCAATAAAGTTAGTTATGTAGTAAAACTCATATATTATATATATGTATATCTATCTTTCTAAGGTTGCTTTTCCTTTCTTAAACAGGCAATTCTATCATCAAACATAATCACCAGAGAACCAATGGGCATCATCAGCTTTATGTTGGGGTGAAATACATATAAGTTCTATTTTTTTGTTCTATCAATATTTAACTATGCATATTCTATCAATATTTAACTATGCATAGAAACTATTTATAAACAATGATTTGTAGTCTAACTTAGTAGCCTTTTCCTTTCAGTAATAACAAAAAACAATTTACATGTTAGATATTTTTGTGAATGCTAAAATCCTTGTTTAAGATTGTACTTCCTGAAAAAATATTTGATTTAAAGCCTGGATTTTTACTGATTGCTTTGAGGTCTTTGCCCTTTTCATATCAGATAGTGATTTATCTATTTTCATATATTATATGCATGAAAAGTTTGTGGAAGTAAGAGAATTTTAAATGAAAAAGTACTTTTGTGTTATTATTTTATAAACTTAAAACAATTTTGTTTTCCATAATATCTGCTTTAGAATAGCATTGTTTTATAGACTATATAATGGCTACGCTCCTAGAGGCCTTTAGGGGCCCCTGAGTCGACCCCATACTTTAAGTTGTTTATAAAAAAGTTTCGGCACCCTCGTCCAGCAAGTCATACAATGGTGCCACCTAGCGGCACTTTTTGGGGCATTCCTTTTCTGGGGGTGATTTCTCTTAGGAGGGTAGTGGTACCCTCCCCCCAAAAAGTTCTAAACCTTCCCAGGACCTATGAAAAGCTACATTTTAAATGAAAACTATATTGGTTCAGCGGTAAGCGAGATCCTTCAGTACAGACAGACAGATGTTACTTTTATGATTTTTTTTGATTAAATCACAAAAATTTCGGTAGATGATTCAAGGCAGAACAGGTTAATTTAGTATAATTTCATATGAAGAATAAATATTATTTGGGTTCATTTTCTTAAAACTTAAGAATTTAAATAGCCCCAATTTTGTAAAGGAACTATAGATAAATAGTATAATATATATTTAAGCTATACAGGGGACAAAGATAGTTAATTTGAAAATTAAAAAACTTAAAAAACTTACAGACAATAAGATAGATTATTACTGTACTACAGTTAAATGTTCTTTTATATAAATATTTCTAAATGGTTTTATAAAAGATATTTGTAAGTTGGTAAACATATTATCTAAATTTGAGCATTTGTTTATTTATTTTTGATATTAGAATATATCTCCCTATGGCTGCATGTAAGTTGGTAAACATATCATCTTACTATGAGCCTATATTTACACATTTTTAAAGTAAATACTTGATGGGATTAGTTCTTAAGCCTTTTACTTCATGCATTGCATACATTATGGGGATACACATTACACATACACATTACACACACACAAACACATATACAAACTTACATAAATACACACTCACACACAAACATACATACACATAAATACACACTCACACACAAACATACATACACATAAACAAACACGCACCCATATTATATAACAGACAAATAAACATAACCTTCAATGTCATAGTTGTATGGTACTTATGCTGATAAACAAATAAACTTTGGGACACAATTTTTCAGGGAAGCTTCAAACATCTATAATAAATAAGGATGGGCTTAAGAAATATCCTATTTTATAAAGTGGTTATGGTTTTTGGCTGAAGACCAAGATTTCAATAACTACTTATCTGTTTTAGTCCTTATTTTAGGGAAGTTTCACATAGGTCTTGGAATGGTTTTAGGCTATTTTATTTTTTACAATTAAGCCTTGGGAAGATTGTAGTCTATTTTTCTATCCCCTTCTACCCCTTTCAATACAGAGCCCTTAGTTGCCAGGAACCAGCGACTAGTTGTTTTAAAAGTAACTAAAGGCTCTGGACAAAGCCACCACTGCTCTGCTCTAAAAGGCTGAAACAAAAGAATTTGTTGAACCTTTTGTAGGCGCATGTCTGTAACATTTCTACATAAAGACATGGAAGTAAATGAATCAAATGGCAAAAAATGCACTTTGCTTTCTCTCTTTAGCCCATTTATCTTTACATTAACATACCCTGTCAACTAATACTTGGTGAAATCTACCTTTTTAAGTAATTAAATTGCTGAGGAAAAAAGGTTTTTTTTTCTAGTTTAGCTTCGAAGCCGGTAAACATCCACTGGATTAGAACCAGTTCTCAGCCATACTGAAAAGTCCCGGGGCTAACAAAACTTAAAATATTTTATTCCAATATCAGCGAAAAGCTGTCTATAATGAAATCCGATAAATAACTATTTCATATCCTAAAAATGGCTTTGACGAGAAAGAAGGTTTGTTGGTTCAACCCCACAATGTATTTTATTTAAAAATATAAATAAATATCAAATAGTATTATGATATTATCAATCTACTTTTCTGTTTTACATACAACCTAAAAATCTACCATAAAGAGTAAATGTATAATTCACAGGGAAGCTTTACATTCTATTAAAGGATAATATTTTCATAACCATAAAAGTTTTGGCGCCGCAAAAAGTTACACTGAATTTCCATAATGGATAAAAGATTTTAGCAAAATAATATTTGTAAAATAATTCTAAAAATTTAGTCCAAAGAAAACCAGTAACCTGCAAATCAGTCGAAGTGTTCTTAAGGGTGTCAAATAAAGGAAATTTTGTACAAAATTTACGGAATATTAAAAAAGCTTACGTTATATTAAGCAATTTATAAAGTTGTCCTTGAAACGTTTGAAAAATGGAAATATTGGCAATGAAATTAAGAATTCTATTTCAATAAACAACGCTTTGATTACATATATTAAGGGGATTAATTTTGCTCAACTTAAAGTGTAGGGGAAATTGTGAAATTGTTTGGCTTTGTTTAATATGACAGCTTTTCTGCTAAAATTTTCATGTAAAGAAATATTTTAACATTATCACACCTTTTTAGCTTAATTTACATTATAGTGATATATACCAGAGTCGATCTAAGACATCGGCCGCTCAATTGATGTAAATTCATATTGTTTTAAGGCCAATGTATAAGAGAACGTAATTATAAGACATTGGGGACTAGTGTAATAAACAGCCCAATGTCCCCTTCCTTCCTGGATATATACAAAGAATCATATCTTTTTAAGTAAAAAGACATATATATCAAAATTCTAAAATATATTTTTGTAACATAAAATATGTAAAGTTTATTATTTTGCAAAGAAACTGGTGTTAATATTTCTGTGTTGGAGGATAATAAATTGTTTATTCATGCGAAAATTGATTCATTTCCACACACACACAAATAAACACAAACACACACACTCATACACGCATACAACTTTATAAACAAATTTAACTTTTTGATATATTTAGTATCGAAGATGCCCGATGATTAAGAAATATACTTTTGACGTCATGTCACACATGCACTTTCCTTACAGCATATATGTATGCTTACTTGCACATTAACATACACTAAGTTGCTCACCTATAGACTCTAAGGGAGGGCAGGAGTCAGATGTAAATATATCAATCTATTGAAATATTTATAGAAATTCAACAAATATTTACCAATTTATTAGACTCAATGACTGATGGGTAATAAAAATGCTACTGTCCTAAAAAAGTTTTTTTTTTATTTCCTTTTATTAGAAATTATTGATTTATACTTTATAGATTTTATTCAGCTCCAAAATCCATGGTTTACAATAGTTCTTGTTCAAGAATACAATTTGAATATATTGGATTAAAAGTTTTTATCGAATGCGTTGTTAAAGTCAGACTTACATTAGATAAGAATTTTACTTTTACAAGACATAGAAAGAAATCTAAACTTACATATATTCAATAAATGCTAGAAAGAACATATCTGCAAGTTTGGCTTACATATATATAACATTCTTTAGGATATAAAGGAGGTGTTATCCCGAAGTAGCGCAGCAATATCCAGGTAAAAAGAACAAATATACATGACAGAGTAAGCCAGTTTTGAAACAGAAATGGTCTAGTTTCCTAAAGAACACATTTTGTTAAAATCGAACAGACATACGAATATGACTTTATTATAAAGAAGCTTTACTACTAAAAAAAAACAAATGTAAAATGTTTCAATATAATTTGACCTTAATGTCATTTAAGTACTTTAAAAAATAAAGTTTTTTAGTATGCTATATATTTTTGACAATAAAGTTTTTGTTTTATTAAAACAAGGGGCGTTGTGCTTAACAACTTCGAATTCTACATCAAAAGGGGATGGAGGGGCGGAATTAGCCATAAATTAAGAACTCTATCGGCCTGGTTGTTCTTAATATAAATTTTTTTATATTTTATATTAAAGGACGTTAATGCACAGAGATACAGATTACTTATGCCTTATATAATACTAGCGGCTTCGCCCCTAGCCTCAAGGGGATTTGCCCCAAGAGGTGATAAAAAAAAATATGGCGAAAATCGTAAAGGATCATGGAAATCTCCTTCAAAAAAAAAAAAAAAAAAAAAATGGGGGGGGGGATTATTTGGTTTTTTTGGGGGGTTGGAGGTGTCCCACCCCCCAAGAAAATAGCTTAAAACCACTACAGGACCAATAGGTAGATACCCTGAAGAGTAGAATCCGATCGGTTCAGTGGTTACCGAGATCTTAAGGGACAGACAGACAGACGGACAGACGGACAGACAGACATCGTTCTACTTTGTATTATAGATGAGCATAATGATAATAGTAAATAACATTTGATATACGCTGCTTTATTATTAGATTTGACAAGGATATAATTTGATATAGTAGACTTCTTTATATCTCAACAATGGATGAATATACTTATACTAAATATATAAACTGCGAACCAAAAAAATAGGCAAATCTGAATTTGCAGAATAGCAGCTTTAATATTCATTTAGGATGATTTTACTGTAA
Source organism: Acartia tonsa (assembly GCF_053477335.1). Classification (NCBI taxonomy): domain Eukaryota; kingdom Metazoa; phylum Arthropoda; class Copepoda; order Calanoida; family Acartiidae; genus Acartia; species Acartia tonsa. Next base: position 30,519,332 of record NC_137262.1, on the reverse strand, counting down.
ATATAAAATGTAGATGCATCTTTTTGTTACAAGTTTCCACCGTTAATTTTTTATTAATCAGCACCACTGAAGCACAAGATCTCAAAAACAGCATTTTGGGTAAAAACTGGTGAACCAAAAAGATATGCAAATCCAAAACAAATCAATAGAATAACGATTATTTTGCATCTTTCTTCTGTTTTAAAGATTGATTCTAATAAATTAACAATTTTTTAAGGGATTTATGCATTAATTATTATGCAATGTAGTATAAGGTAGAAATTAATGATTTTTTAAAATAAGAAATATTTGAAAAAAAGAAATTCGACCCCTATCACTTTAGAGGACAGTTGCTGACCTCCAGTCTTATGGATGAAGCTAAATACATATTGAAAATAATAATTACTACCAAAAGTATACAAAAATGATTTTGAATGTGTTAAAAAAATCCATTTTAAAATCTTGATTTTGAGGATGATGGCCTTTAAGATGCTCCTATGGGTAGTGATAGTGAGCCAAATGTTATCAAAGTGCATGACCATGATGACAACTTATATATTGAACTATGGTCCAATTTTTGTATTCATAGCAGCCTCCAGCCAAGCAGGATTAAAAAACAAAAAAATTGCAATTTTAATTACTCAAATGCATAAGGTAAATACTGTCGTTTTTAGAAGATGTTTATATTTCTTGTCGGTTGGCTCCATTGGAGATTGCTATGACTACAAAAAATGGTACATAGGTTAATAGACAAGTTGTTGTAATGGGCATGTACTTAAATAACATTTGGCTCACCATCATCACCAATAGGAGCATCTGAAAGGACATCATCCTCAAAATCAAGATTTTAAAATGTTTTTTTTTAACACATTAAAAAGCATTTTTGTATACTTTTCAGGGTAATTTTTATCTTTAACATGTATTAGGCTACATCCATTAAACTGGAGGTCAGCAGCTGACCTCTAAAGTGATAGGGATTGAATTTCTTTTTTTCTAATATTTCTTATTTTAAAAATTCATTAATTTCTACCTTATACTACATTTCATAATAATTAATGCATAAATCCCTTAAAAAATTGTGATTTTATCAGAATCAATCTTTAAAACAAAAGAAAAGTGCAAAAAAATCGTTTTTCCATTGATTTGTTTTGGATTTGCATATCTTTTTGATTCACCAGTTTTTACCCAAAATGCTGTTTTTGAGATCATGTGCTTCATTGGTGCTGGTTAATAAAAAATCAACGGTGGAAACTTGTAACAAAAAGATGCATCTACATATTATATTTACAGTAAATCCGTCCCAAATGAATAATGAAGCTGCAATTTTGAAAATTCGGATTTGCCTATTTTTTTGGTTCGCAGTTTATATTGATAACACAATGGCGGATAAATTGATGTACATCCCCAATGTTAATACACAAAATTACCCCTTGAGTAGATTAAAAATAGTGGTTTAACTTGAAACGTTTGAACACTAATAGTGGAACCTACTAATAAAATTTCAATAAAAGTCCCAAAAGTTGTCAAGCCAGCGAATTAGGAAACGTTTTTATAAGAGTTTGGGGACTAGTGTAATAAACAGCCCAATATCCCCTCCCTCCTTGTAAATATATGCTTGTGAGTATTTGAGTAACTTCCTAATTTAAGTAGATAAGCCTTTATATTTAAATATTTGGATTTAGTGCAGTTCACAAAAATGTTCTTGGTAACGATTATCTCCAAAAATCTATGAACTTTAAAAGCTGCAAACGGCCAAATAGATTATGCTCGCACTAAATCTTAATCAAAAGAAGGCCTACATAAAATCTGTAATAGCCAATAATGAAGATTGCACAGTTATAATTTTACCGTGAACTGCACGTAACTACTCTATATTTACATCTGTCAATACTTCACAACTTTCTTGTTTATTAAAGACTTTTTTAAATATCCAACAACATTCCTAAAATATTATGAGCTATCTCACTAAAATGCTTACTCAGTGATTTATGGAAAATACCATCCTATGACTATAATACCTTTTAATTTAAGAAATACTGCAATGAGTTTGGTTAAAGTCACATTTTGACTAATCAAAAATATGTTGGAAAAATAATTTTTTCTTCTAAATATTGTCAAACCTTTCCAAACCCAAATTGTAAGTAAAATTAGGACATAAGTGAGGACAAATTACATATTTTGTAGGTTGTGATGGTTACAAGAAGAAAAATTGCCTTCAAATATTGGCACATTACAGCAAGGAGTAGTGCTACATATTTGAATAAAAATTGCCTACAAATATTGGCACATTACAGCAGGGAGTAGTGCTACATATTTGAATAAAAATTGCCTACAAATATTGGCACATTATAGCAGGGAGCAGTGCTACATATTCTGAAGAAATTTTTTTACAAATATTGGCACATTACAGCAGTGAGCAGTGATAGATATTCTGAGAAAAATTGTCTACAAATATTGGCACATTACAGCAGGGTGCAGAGATAGATATTCTGAGAAAAATTGTCTACAAATATTGGCACATTACAGCATGGTGCAGGGATAGATATACTGAGTAATATTGTCTACAAATATTGGCACATTACAGCATGGTGCAGGGATAGATATACTGAGTAATATTGTCTACAAATATTGGCACATTACAGCATGGTGCAGGGATAGATATACTGAGTAATATTGTCTACAAATATTGGCACATTACAGCATGGTGCAGGGATAGATATACTGAGTAATATTGTCTACAAATATTGGCACATTACAGCAGGGTGCAGTGCTAGATATTCTGAATAAAAATTGTCTACAAATATTGGCACATTACATTAGATATTCTGAATAAAAAGAACACATATTGGCACATTACATCATGGTGCAGTGATAGATATTCTGAATAAAAATTGTCTACAAATATTGGCACATTACAGCATGGTGCAGGGATAGATATTCTAAGAAACTAGACTGTACCAATATATGCTTTGTAAGATGTGTGTCATAATCTTCAATAGCATGGGTATTTCTTAACCAATAAACAGACACATATCTTTATCACGACAAAGAATGTGCAATCAAAGGGTTGATTTCTGTCAGTTTATGCTCATTTAAGACATATTTTTTTCTGATTAAGATATACAGCATTTTTTTATACAAATTTAACAGCCTAATACAAAATTGACATTTTTCTCTTTTTTTCAGTGTTAAACAGATTTAAAGACTTAACTGCTAATAACAAAAAATCTTTGCTAAATTAAATCAAGAAGAGAAAAACTCTTATTCAATATAAATTCATTTCTTTTGGTTTAGAAGGAAAAAAATTTAAACCCTTTTCATCAATTATATTCTCAGAATATTATTCCGTGTCTATGATAAATGTTACATTTACTAAGATAAAAATCATTGATAGAAGAAAAAATATATAAAAACTTTCCTCTAATTTCTACAATCACTGACAATAAAATTATTCTTTTATTGTCCAAAGTTTTGATATCTGAATCGTTGTTACCAATCTTACTGGAAAACTAACAAGGATGACAATATTCATAATTACAGAAGCTGCACAGAAAACAAAAAGAAACAATCTAACTCAAAATTTTAAGAAAATATAAACAAGCGGACAGACATTATAAGAAAAAAATAATATCAGTCAAAAAAAAAATAATAATTAACATCCTACTTAGCGTTATGGACGGACGGACGAACAAGATCAGTTTTACAGTAGAAGATATTCTTCAGAGCGAATATTAGATTGACAGACAATATAACACATGCAGTAGCTTCGCTACTAAAAATATATTTGGAAAATAAATCTTTTTGGTTGAAGGGAAATAATGCAAAAAAGGGAAGGAGAGGGGCAAAGAGAAATTTTGTGTTTTATGTTCTCAAAAAATATTTCAAATTTTTATCTTTCATTTCAGATCTACGAAAAATATAATAATGGCTCCTAACCTTATCTTTAAACAACGAGTTTATTTCGACTATGTGATATGCATATAACAGTAAATATGCTAAATATTTTGGTCATACTTTTGAGTTTGGCCAAACTATTTCGATTGACGTCATATTAGTAGAAAATATGAAGTCAATCGGGATACTTCGGCCAAAACTTTTTATAATTTTTCCCCTCTTTTAGAATTTCTTCTACCAGCTTTCACAAAATGGATATTCTTATATAGAAAAGTTGCCATTTTAGTGACTTTAAGTAACAATCTTTATTAGTTGGTTTGAACGACCACACCCGTAGTGAGATGTGGTGATAGTAAAAGAAATATTGTTGGGAAGTAAAGCCCCAAGATGCAAGAATTGATATCAAAAACCAACATTTTTAATTTATGCCAAGACCTTATTTTATCTAACATATTGATTTATTTATATTAAGGAAAGCTTTTTGCTGCTACTATATCAACATAAATGAAAAATTAATGGTACATGATTTATTTATACAATTTACATATAAGTAATGCTCTTACTTTTTGAAATAAAATCGACATGAATATAATATAAAATAAGCAATTAATATTTCATCAATGACCACCTTAACTCAATAAGCATACCATTTCATATATCAACAACACACCAGGGACGTCCAAGCTTTTTATTCTGAGAGATTTCAAAGTTTAACCCCCCCACCTTTGGACGTTTATGCAGAAAACAGTAAAAGTGTCGGACTGATTATGACGTAAAAAAAATAGCCAATAAGAGGCCACTTTAAATTTTACTATTTGTCAATAATGGCCTCTCATTGGCTAATTTCTTTTTTTACGTCATAATCAGTCAGACACTTTTACTGTGTTCGTTTATGCAACGTACGTACACTAATGTGTACTAAAAAGGTTAACCAACAAGTAGATATATTAAATATTATTTCACATTTCATTCTGAATATTGCATCGACCGATAACTACTACTTCTAAAATAACATTATTAAAAAGTGTGGGCTCCATTAAGGTATAGATTGTTGAGGCCTATAAAAATTATTGGACATATCCGGACTGACATATTATTCTACACCTAGTAGGATACAGAAAAAAGTGGCTGAATATATTTGTATCAATATATCAAAATATATATTTATTTGTTAAGAAATAATTATAAATTCTGTTAAAGTTTAGCTGGTGAAGATGATTAAAGTACCTCAACAGATTATGACGTTATACGATAAAATAACCAATGAGGGGCCAGCATAAATTTTTCCATTGGTCAATTACAGTGTATACTGGCCTCACATTGGCTATTCTATCGTATGACGTCATAATCTGTTGAGGGACTTTAATCACATTCTTAGCTGCTAGTTTTTAAATGGTTGTGATTTGTTCTTTTTCTAATTCAGAAGCCTTTGTAAACTTAGTAAAAGAAAAATAACAAATGTATAAGTATAGAACTACCTGCCCATATTGACGAAGACCCTTTTTTGTCTGCTAAAATTGCTTTTTGTTCTTTAGAGAATTGTAGGAACTCGGTCGTGTTTATATATCCGACGCTACTAGCTGATTTCAAAGACAAAATCGGGACAGGTTTCTTGCCCTTAGGGGAGAGTTACATAAAGCTCATGCGCCCTCTATTCTTTTACTTTAATAAAAAAATAACCCTCAAATGAACAAACACTCAGGGAGAAAGGGAGGGGACAATGGATCTAAAATTCATATTTCTGACAGTCTTGGACTTTGGGTACCAGAACACATGCAACTTTTATTATTTTGGCAAATTTCAAAGACTTTGGGTACCAGCGCAAAGAATGCCGCTAAAACAATTATTCCCAAAAGCAGACAACTCTTACTGAACTAACCAATACAAATACCAGCAGACCATTTGAAAAAAAATTCAAAACAAGTTTATTTTGGTTTTTAAACAAAATAGTTTTCTTCTACGAATGAGTGGGATAAACCAGAAATTCTACTGTGATACTTCTGTAACTATCCATTCTAATCAACCCCTTGTCAAATATGAAAACAAACCCCAATTATGGTGCCAGTACTAAGGTCATACTTCTTATGATAAGTTACAGACTATTCACAGGAAAATAAGATAATAATAATAATAAATAACCTAATGTTAAAAATTTTTCTTTCAGTGTTTAATAATTTCTTATTATACAAATCTAATAAAGATTGCTCCATCTAAATTTTTGGAATTTTCCAGATATATCTGGTTTTGAAGATATTGAGTTAAAACTCTAAAATTAAATTAATTGCCCATTGTCCCCTCCCTTCCTCCCTGACAAACACTACATGTTGAAACAGAGGAAATACTAAAGTAGGAAATGATAGTAGTTATCATTTCCAACTATCCAAGTCTGACTACATGTTTCTCAAACTAAAAGTCTGGGATCGAAATGTATAAGACAATGGCTGATAAATTTATATACATTCCCAATGACACAAAATTACCCTTTCTGTAAATCACAGTTAGTGGTCAAAACGTTCGGACACTCAACTTAATGAACCAATCAATAATATTTAAGTCCAAAAAAATGGTAATCCAGAGAATAAGAAAACGTTATTATAAAACTTTGCGGACTAGTGTAATAAACAGTTTTATGTCCTCTCCCTCCCTGCTAAAAGTTTTATTTTTGCATATTTTCATTAGTATCGAAGCTACTCTACGTCCGTACATCACTGCGTCTCTTTGAAAGATTAAATTGAGACAATTGACGATAAATTTCTTATTTATTGAATTTTAAAACAAAAATCTCTATAATTTCAAAATAATTTGAAAACTGTTTTTAAAATCAATAATAAAATGCATTAAAATAAAGTAACAAATTCTATTTTGAATTCAAGACGAACAATAAATATCCAATTGGCGTATTAGGATTTTTATTCTATTAAACTATTTTTGGTTTATTTTTTTTACTTGTTTCTTATTAAGAGAAAGAGAAAACTTATCACAATGAAATGAAATTAGAAGTAATAGGAATTTATGTGTTTCAAATAAAGGTCCACAAGAAGTAAAACCATTGAAAATTTTTAAATTCTACAAAAAAGGCATAATAGACATACAGGTTGCTTGAATGTTGACTAAATTAAACATCTTTTTCTATGTAAAATTTAAATTAAAGGTCTGTTATAGTTTAACGTTTGATTATACAAAAATTTAACGGTATGGGGACTGAGTTCGACTGACATACCTAATTTGAAGTTTTTTTTGAAGACATGATAATTTACAAAATAGCAAAATTACACTTTGAAGAATAATTATCTTATAAAGAAGATAAATATGTTCAAGAATCAAGTTCCATGAAAGTGAGGAAATTTTGGCAAAGTCTCCGGGTTATAAATTCACTTTATGACATAATTTGCATATTAGTAAAAAGAAGTTGAGAATATTGTAAAAGTATTCTGCATGCACAGGCCAATTTTAGATGCGCATCCAATAATTCAGTAGGGACAGTCAAAATTTAGATTTCATTTCAGTCACTTATTACAACTTTATGAATCATATTTAAGATGCAGTCACTCATAAATCTAAGTTATGTAAAATTTGAAACACAGGTTGTCTACTAATACAGAATTATACAAAGTGCAGCAAATATTTCTGATTTAAAAAAAAAGTATTCTAAAAATACAAAATCATTTTCAGTTACCATTAAGAAAGTTACATAGCAGGACTTTAAAATTTAGGCACTTTGTAATTTTTATCTTCATTGATATTTTTAATGTAGAAAAATAAACAAATAACTATAATAATTATATGAAATTTATTGTTTAATTTAATAAAAAGTATCTCAAAAAGTTAAAGCACTTTAAAAGTAGCTGATCTTAAAAATTTACGTTAATAACTCAATATTTTTTTGAATGAATAGTAACATATTTCTTATTCAAGAAATGTTCTACATATAAAATTAAAGCTGACCAGATTTAGTAATAACAAATATTACTACTCCGACAGAATTTAAAATATCTTGTTTTCATATTTAAATTTTTTTTTCTAAACATCAAATTAAATGGAATTCAATTCAATTTGTATCAAAATTTGTGATAAAATGTCTTCCATAGCTGTTTTTAATCAAAATAGTAGAAACCTTCTAATCAGATATTACGAAAAAATAATCATTTTGTTTTAACATCAAAATTATGAAAACAATTATGCATAGATATCATTATCTATAATACAAAGTAGCTTGATGTCTGTCCGTCTGAAGCTTAAGATCTCGGTAACCACTGAACCGATCAGATTCTACTCCTTAGGGAATATACCTACTGGTCCTGTGGTGGTTTTAGGCTATTTTTTGGGGGGGGTGGGTGGGACACCCCCAACCCCCTCCAAAAAACAAAAGAATCCCTCTCACATTTTTTTTTATATTTTTATTTTATTTTATGGAGATATCCTTTTTTTTTATCATCTCTAGAGGCTAGGGGCGAAGCTGCTAGTATAAAAAAAGTAGCTAAAAGATTAAATAACATTTAATTGTGTATTAGACATACATGTCAGGGAGTAAGGGAGGGGACAATGGGCAATTAATTCAATTTAAGAGTTTTTGAAGAAAGACCATGAAAACCAGAATAATCCCGAAAATATGGTGGAAATTGTAAAGTGATTGTTGATTAAATCTAGAAAACCATAAACTAAGAAAAAAGTTCCAAGAAAAAAAGCAATCATTTGAAAATAAGATTACCAGTATTACAGACTGACATAACCATTCTGTAATTAATTACTAGAAATATCTCCCTGGATCTCTTCAGATGACAGGGAAAGAGAAAAGAGATTTGGGGGCAATTGATGTGAACACGGAAAAAAGGGGCAGAAATGCGTATAGCTGGATGGGCAAGTATATGACCTGCACGCCTTCCTGCCCCTTTTCATCCTGTTTATTTCCCCCACCTCCCTTCTCCATTTCTCTTTCTCGTCTACTTTTAAAAAGGAGGTGGGGATGAAGGGAGTGAAATATAGTATGGGAGGAGGGCCGTGTATTTATATTTGAACTACTCTCTGTCTGCAAAACTATATATATTCAAAACTAACATAGAGAGTAACGGCATTTCTTGCGCAAGTCCCCCAACTCAGTCAGAAACGGCTAAATTCTTGCACATTCCCTTTAAGCCAGTCCCCAAAGTCTGAGACTCCTAAAGATTGAATATCCGATCCATTGTCCCCTCTCTTACTCCCTGCATATATGTAAAGCAATAGATTTATTGCAAATCCATTGCAATGCCTACCATAGGTCACTTAAAACGAATACTGACTTGCTATTGGTAATTTACTTAGCGTTTTGGCCTATCATTGTTTATTTATATTATATGAAATCATTTTTTGTAGGCACTACCAAAAAGTTTAATATGTAAAATGTATTATCAATTAATTTTTCTGTGCTACAAAACTTGTATTACACCTTTTATGTGTAATATGTTTGTAATATGTAAAGTATTGAGTATAATGTGTATACATCACATATCATATATGGTATTATGTGTAATATGTTTACTCTTGTATGCATATAATCATACAAAAAGGAATATTAATCAAGTATTACAGGAATGTATTTATTGTTTACATGGAATAACATTTATTTTTCTTGGGCTTAAGCTAGTGGAAATACATTGCTAGTAGAAAATTTTAAAATCATTTTATAATAATTTTTTCTAACAAAGTTATTAAGTTAAAAGATTTGACTGATACTAAAAGAGTCCTCCAAGCATTGTTTTAGGCTATTTTTTTAAAGATCATACCTTCGGACAAGATAGCTGATTAAAACTTTTAACCAATCTCAGAAGATGATTAAAGTCCCTACGTATACTGGCCTCTCATTGGCTATTCTATCGTATGACGTCATAATCTGTGGGGGGGGGGCTTTAATCATCTTTCAAATCTCAGTTTTCCTTCTTCCTATCATATTTCACATAAATAAAATACAAGATAAAATAATTTTTACAATATTCCTTGGATAAAACAGAAGGATTTAAGGTTAGAGGCACAGCAAAACACAATAAAAAAATATTTTGTGCAAAAATTTTGAAAAATCAAATATTTTTCCAAAAACCAAATTTGAATTTATAAATTCATATTCAAGCAAAGATATTCAATTTCCATATTCTCGTGTTTAAAAGATTTATGAACAAAAAGAGACAGAGCAAAAATTCTTGTTGAATGAGAACAAAGGGAAATTGTATTTGAATGCAGCACTAACAGCAAATACACAAGTCTGACATATCAGATACAAATTCTCAAAATACTAAAAAGATTACAACTAAACAGGTTGATAAAAAGTAAATCATTTATTTTAAATGTTCTTTATAGGGGAAAATTTTCATTTAATGGTATTGTTGTAACAACAGTCACTGATTTTTGAGTATTTTAAAAAATCTTCTGAAAGTGGAACAAAGTGACTCAAAAATCAGCCACGTGACGTCATAAATATGAGGGAGATGAGAAGAGTAGTGGGAAAAAGACCCCTAAAAAAGTGATGGATAATCCCTCATTTTTTTGACGTCACATGGCTTATTTTTGAGTCACTTTGTCCCACTACATCTTCTTCAATAGCTGCTAAAAAGTTTAAAATCTGCATTTTCAAATTCTGCAGATGCTTGAACTGGTGGATGAACAGTACACATAATTTGATCAAAGTAAAAGCTTCCAGAAATTTATTAGTATGCAGCATCAGTTAAAATGCCTGAAAAGTAAGAAGCAGCCCAGGTTATCCTAAAAGACTTAATTGCAGGCATGTTTCATTCTAAATATTAAATTTTTTAAAAATTTCAATATTAGATCACCCTGTAAGCACAAAATCACACACACACACACAAACTGACAGCAAAACAAGTCAAAGAAATTGGTTGCAATTTAAGAAGAATTTATATCCATGTTTGTACCAAATCTAGAACAAAATTTATTTCCTTTCTTTTAGCATTGGTGGTGCAAACACAAATATAAGATATACTTAAAAATTGTGATTGCAATATTTTATAGAAATAGTTTTAGAAAATGTTATTTCTATGTTTTTATTTCGGGTGATTTGACTTTTGCTTGTTTTCAAGGTTCTAAGGGAAGGGATCATTTGTAAAAGCTCTTTATAGTGCCTGTAAGAAATGACGTCATACACTACAAATGACCAACGATAGGCTAATACACAGACTACATTTAATTGACCAATGGTGGGCCAGTAAGACGTCATTTTAATAGGCACTATAAAAAGTAATTGAATGGTAGACACACTGAACCGCTGTAATAAAATAAGATTATTTACAGTGTAGGTCAACTAAGATAGTGATATTAATTTTGCCTTTGGAAAGTTTTGCACTAATTCTAGTTGCGAAATTTCTATATTATAATAACACAAATAAAAACAAGCTTGCAAAAAACATAACAATGAAATATTTAGCAGGTAGTTTTTAAATTTTATCCTTTATATGTTATGCAAAATGTATATATTAGTTTTTCATATTTGTATAAATAAAGATAATTCTTTAACAAAATGTGTTTGTATCATTTTTATAACATGTAAGCTTTAAATTTCTGTAAAGGATTTTACACAATATGTTTAAATTTATATCTTATGAAAACAGTGTCCGTTTAATCAAGTTCTTTTCAGAGCATTTATCTTCAGCAAATAATGTAAATCCTATGATATAAAGTAGTACGGTTTTCTTTTGTCTGCGGCGAAAGTTCTCGATAACCGCTTGACTGATATGGTTTTCCTTTACAATAAAGCTTCAGTGAAAGTGTATAACTATTTTAGCGGGTGGTACCACCACTATCCCAAGATAAATCAACCCTAGGGCAAGTGTTCCTATTAAAATTCTTAACCCTTACAGATCGGGCCCCAATTCCCACCTTATTAGATCAGGGTGGGGGGGGGGGGGGCTCTAAGAGCCCTCCTCTATCTCGGCTCCTGTTACAGATAAAGACGTAAAATTTTTCTGGTGGTTCATGTGTATTTTTAGAGAAAATTACTTTTTCTAGTCAGAGCGGTCAGACCGCTCCTTGGCCGCTTTTTAGCGGCCAGCCGCTAAATTTTAAAACAGCTGTAGAGCGGCCAATTTTGCAGCTACGATGACCAAATTTTAGGACGAACGAAAATTACTTTTTCTGATCAGCGCCGAAAAACGGCAAATAACGGAAACCGCCATTTTCGGCGGTTACGGCGGTAAAACGGCGGTTAGCGGCGCCAATTAATATTTTTATCTGTTTATTGTTGCTCAAGGATTTACAAAAAAAAATATAGGTCTCTAGCTGTAATAGAAGCCACGATATTCATGATATATGTCTGAAGTAAAAGCCGGACAAATATCGGTCATAAAGTCGGTCATGGAGCGGTCAAACGGTCATAACACCATTTTTCTCAGAAGGTCATTGATATCTAAGTATTCACCAATATTATTTTAGGTTTCTACCTTATACACAAAAGTCATAATGTAGAAATTAAGATTTATTTAGAATTTTTTCCAATTTTGGTGCTACCCAACCGACTTTGACCGGACACCACGACCGACACAGAACAGATATCCTAATAAAATCAACTTTTGCCGACGTATAATTACTAAACTTAAAAAGTCATGAAGTCACAGCTCTCCAACTTACCTACAAAAAAAATGAGATTGAAAAAACTAGATGGGGGGAGCACTTGCCCCCCCCCCCCCGATCTGTAAGGGTTAAGGGAAATAAAGACAAAAAGTAATAAGATATAGTACTTAATTTTCTGTTTGTACAATAATATTGAGATACATTTGCCGTTGCAAAATTTTGCTGTAATGCATGAGTACTCTAGAAATGGACAAATTTTGTACCTCTGAAATATGAGCGGAGAGTAAGGCAATAAAAATAAGCATAAAGAACCATAAAAATAAATTGTAAATAGAGAATTGCTGGCTCAGCTAGGCAGACAGAATCTGGTCTTAGGACAACAGTAAACAAGCACGTTTTAAGTCAAGAATGAGCGCTGGCGTGTGTGTTGTCATAATATACAGAATATAGATGCATATTATGACAGAGTAAAAAATATTGTTAATTTTGATTGCTAACATTGGCATCAATTGTTAGTTTGTTCATCCAATAGGAGGATGAGGCGATAGGGTAAGGGGAGTGAAAGGGAGAAATCTTTAATTTAGCCAGCTTCAAGATTCACTTTATTAGAGTACATAATAATCTGGTTTAAGATCCAAGTAATAATAAATCTATTGTTGTCATTAAAGGACGCCTGCAAGAAACACCACGCTTTAACTGCTGAAAAACTGCCACAAGTAGACCCAATACCCCAAATTTAAAGCCTTCAGCTTCAATAACAAAAAAGTTCTAGGCATTTTAAAATAGCATTTTATGTACAATGAAAATTTTGAAAGTTTTTCAATGCTTATTAAAGAAAAAACAATATTAAATTACGTCGACTAGACACAAAATTATGACTTTATCTTTGTCAGAAACTTAGATTGCTGGTAACTGATTACATTTTTACAATAAAAACACCACATCTCATAGTCAAAATCCATGACAAAAATTGCATTTTTAAACGAAAATTAAACGGAAACAAAGGGGGAAACTAAGACAAGCTCAGCTGTGATTGGTTGTTTAGCTGATTCAGCCTTCTGATTGGCTACAGTACACTCGGTACAACGCAAGTTAAACTTATTTTTTTTTAATGATTTTGACTATAAAAATGGGTATTTTTATTGTAAAAATATAATTAGTTACTGGTTGTCTAAATCTATGACAAAAATAAGCTTATAATTTAGTCTAGGACACGTAGTTTAATTTCAAAATTTCTAACATTAGCACTGCAATTCTTTCAAAATTTTCTTTGTACTTTAAATTTCATTTTAAAATGCCTAGAACTTTTTTGTTATAGAAGCTGAAGGCTTCAAATTTGGGGTATTGGGTCTACTTGTGGCAGTCTTTCAGCAGTTAAAGCGTGGTATTTCTTGCAGGCTTCCTTTAACAGAAAACAGGGCAAGAGGGTGGGGGGATGACAATTTTTAACTTGTTATATCATCCACATAGAAAATATTTGAGACAAGAAATAATTACAGACAAAGTGATGTATATAGAAACTTTGTCTTTAAAAATAGCATTCATTGAAGAAACCTTTAGAAAAGCAAAAGTAATGCTTTGATAACATAATATTAGGAGAACCTTGCCAACTCAAATCATATCTTATCCTTTAGGGTGATAAAAATAATTATTCCTTTCTCGGTTCTAAAAATAAGAGGATTATACGAGTGCTGGCAAACGTATAAAAATATGTTTCGATAAGGGAAAACAATAATTTTCCCCTTAATTCGCAGATACTTGCTAAATAAAGTCAAAATAACAGAAATGTTGAATAAGTTCTTTTACATAAAAGAAGCTTTTGTAAAATAAATCTAACACGTTGCCGGCCTTACTAAAAGTAAAAGAGAACAATTAAAGTGAAAAAAAACTTAGAAATTATTTGAAATTAGAAAGGGAAGTTGGAAACTTTTAAGTTTTTTCTTAAGGATGGAAATTGGTTTAAATTAGGGAAAGAATAAAAATGACAAAAACTATTTAAAACAACTTGAAATGTGTTTAAAGTAAATAATTGATGGGATTGGGGTTGAATAACTTTATGTCCAACGGTCTGACTTTCAATTGGATCTTTGAATATCAGCCAATAATATCGAAAATATTATCACAGCCAAGTCGCTAAAAAAAAGCAGAAAGTAATTTGCTAGAATAAAAAAAGGTCTCCAGCACATTTGTCTGGGTTACACATTATTGAAATGGGTATGCCTGCCTGTAAATTTACCAAACTCTTGAGGGAAATTGCCACAAGTTCCCAGAAGGAGGTAGTGTACATTGGGCTGTTTAATACACTAGTCCCCAAAGTTTTATGATAACGTTTTCTTATTCGTTTGCTTAATAGCTTTGGGGACTTTTGTCATTTTTTATTAAGTAGAGTGTCCAAACGTTTCAATAACTATTTGCAATGTAAAGAAGGGGTAATTTTGTGTATAATCATTGGGAATGTACATCAATTTATTAGTCATTGTCTTATCTCTTTAGATCCCTGACCATTTCCACTAAATTGTGTTGGAACAAATATTTATTTGATTGTTGTCCATCAGATTTATTGTACATCTGGTCGATAAGAAAGTCCATTAAATATATTACAAACAGATTACCTCAAACCTTTTCCATTTATTTCTTATTTTATTACAGTATTTTCAAGAGAGGTGTAGTGGCTAGCTGAAGGAGGGTAGAGGGGAGTCTACACCCACCTTAAAATTGAAATTGGGAAGGTCTGCCTTCTCTTTTTTTTACCCCCTTATGGCCTACCATGAAGTGAATATATTCGAGTATAGATTTATATGAAATGGGGTATAAAATACACTATATGTAGACCTACTCTTTGATTGCATGAACTTTGTATTGAGTATCTAACCATACAAAGCTCAAGAACAAATGCCAAGCCAGCAAATAAAATTTTAAGATATCTAAAAGGAAAAATATGCAACTCTTAAAATAATTTCAAAGCAATTTTAAACTTTTAAAATTGTTGCTATTTGTAATTTTTCCAAATTTTATTTTAAGTGTAGCTTTACTATACAAAAAAATTCACAGCAATTATATAATTGTTCCCTCTTCCCTGACTAAAAGTAATTTACCTAATTGTACTGGAATACTAGTAAGAGACACCTATTATAGAAGAGCTTTGCTTTAAAAAACATTTATTAAAAATAGGATAAATTTTGATACAGAGTTTTGTCTGCATCCCAAAAGAAAGGCCAAAACCAAAAACTATTGCCAAAGTAATGACATTTTTCATTGTCTTGTGTAGTTTGCAGTTTATATGTTTTGCCAATATATTGCAACAAAATACATTATCTTCCATGTTAAGGTTTTGTTCATTAATAAAAAGAATTAATATTAATAGCAAAAGTAAGTTTTTGAGACACTCAAAGGTAGATTCATAAATGGGCGGATGGGAGGAAGGGGGCCGACAACCCCCTTAAACTGATATTGGCAAGGGCCACATTACCCACTCTTTCAACCGACAAGCACTGCAACCTATCAGCAAAAACTAGATTATCATTTTCTATAATAAGTAACACCTTTAGCGGGCTAAAATAACGACCCCATTACCCCACCTCTCCCTTCCTACTGGATGAACCAACTAAAAAATAAATTATGTCCATGTTAGTAACCTAAATTGACGACAAATTTTCCTCTATCATAATATCCACGTATATTCTATATCCATTTATGGAAAAATTTGGCGTACATGGTCTAATGTGTTGTATATATTGCACCCGCAGACCAAACCAATAAGTTACAGAAGAGTCAAATAATATACAATTTATGACCCCCTTCATTTTATAGTAAAGGTTAATACCAATATAGTTAGGATTTCTAATGACATATTGTACATATCTTAAGATGTGTTTATTCAAAGCCTAAAATGGTGATTTCATGGACAATTAGGCACAATTCTAAAAATCAATCGAAACCCTATATACGATTCCATATTAGATATTTTTTCAAAGGGGGAAGTAGGTTGTGCTAAAATTTCGTAATGGTGTGAGTTTTAGGGATTAAAAACAGTACAGTAAAACGATAATATTCACTAAATATAAAGATATAATTTTTCTGTTTATGGTTCTATTCAATAAGGATTACACATATTTAGTGAATATTGTCGTTCTACTACTTTTTTAAGCCTTAAAACTCACACCTTTACGGAATATTAGCACAAACTACCTTCTCCTTTATTATTCAAAAACTTAAGCTGTTTCAGAACAAAGTAAAGAGCGTATTCACACTACAATTAAAGCCTAGAAGATATTATGCAAATCATTATTTCGTTAATTTTGAACTTTGTTTTTAAGAATGCTTTTATCCCAAAGGTTATTTGTTCTTTTGCACGTATTTTCATAAATGGTTATATCCATTCTGTCTTTAACAGTCCTAATATTTCTTATTATTAAAGAGAAATGTTATCAGGGAGAGAAAGGTCATTGGGCTGTTTATAACACTATTCCCCAAAGTTTATAATAACGTTTTCTTATTCGTTGGCTTAACAACTTCGTGAACTTTTATCAAATTTTGAATGGTTGGTCCATTTAATCAAGTGTCTAAACGTTTCAACCCCTAATTGTAACCACAAAGGGGTAATTTAGGGGCTGTACAGTGTACATAAATTTATCGACAATTTTCTTATCCCTTTGTATCCCCGAAAATGTATAATAATGATAAATAAATAGTTGAAGATATATCGCATGTTGTAAAGTAGATATTAAGCTAAAGAGGATAATATTGGATTATCTATTTATTTACAAAAATCTGCAAAAATTCTTTCTCAAACTTCTTAAAAACATGTAAGTAATAACATTACTACATTTCATTCACTTATTTATTAATTCATAGGTGATATGGATAGAAAAGAAGGATGGCAACATTGGATATAGACTACGTGGATGTTTTTACAGGGGGAAATTTGTCGTCAATTTAGGTTGCTAATATTTTATTGGTCAGTTCGTTCATCCAGTAGAAGGGTAAGGATCGGGTAAAGGAGTGTATGGGGGTATCGTAAGTTTAGCCAGCTGAGATTATCACTTTATTAGAGTACATAAAAATCTGGTGCAACATCCAAGTAATTATATGTCGATTATGGCAACATCCATAAAAGCGACGCTTTAAAATATACGTTAAAACAATCGAACACATTAACACTAGAAGGGTGCCAGGACTTAATAAGCAGAATATCCATTTATATACCCAAAAAATTTAATAATTTTTTTACACAATTGCTTAAATACAGGATACTGTTTGAGCCTAAAGACATACTTTTTTATGCACAAATCATCTACATACTTGGAAAATAAAAAAAGGTGAAAAATGGAATGGATGGGCCGATTTACTTAAGACCTTATAGACTGACAAACTTAGACTGACTGACTTTTAGTTTAGAAGCGCAATTTCAAGTCAGTTATCTTATTTCATTAGAGCTTTGTCTAAAATTTAAAAAGATTGTAGTAAAAAAACTTAAATCAATGGTTTGATCAATCAGTATTTTTCACCTATAAATCAGATCCTAGGAAGGATGGACTGCCATTGGTTAACTTTGTACAGTAAACATGACTTATAACAAAATATGTACAACAATAGAATAAGATACATTTAAAATAATGACGTAATAATTTCCACTCTAACTTTCTTTCCTCTTTGTTCCATTAATTAATTGAACATGTAACCTATTAAGAGATTGTGCACTTAAACCTTTTATTTCGAGGGTAACGATAGCCGTTAGAATCTTATTCATTAAATAATAATTTTTTGTGATATTTCTTTGACAATTTTTAGTTAAAAGTTGAGGCAAAACAGTTTTCTTTCAACCACCTATCTTCCTTGGGTAAACAGAGCAGAAAAAGTTTTTATTTTAAGGATCTGAAGGGAAAATACAATGGTCGATAAATTGATGTACATCCCCAATGTTGATACACAAAATTTCTCCTTCTGTAAACTACAATTAGTGGTTTAAACGTTTGGCCACCCAACTTCCCCAATTAAATCAACGTCCCCAATGTTATTAAGCCAACGAATAATAAAACGTTGTTATAAAACTTTTGGAACTAGTTTATTAAACAGCCAAATGTCCTTTCCCTCCCTAGATTCATTCTAAACCTTAATCAATCCGCTAAATTAAGAACTAAACATTCTTTAAATCTGCGGCTACGAACCTCATTCAATACGAACTGGTAAGTAGAACAAATGCACAATTTTGGCTACTGTCACATTTTTTCATAGTTTTATTGGGATAAAATCGGGTATAATGGAATAAAAAAATTAGGGAAATTTTTTTAAATTCAAGACATCTTTAATACAGGCAGAGAAAAGATATATCAATAAATTATTGACTTTTAAATTGTTAGAAATTGTCGATATAGTGCCTATAAAAATGGGATTAAATTGAAAAACTTTTGGTCAAAGTATTCCGAATGACGGCATATACGTACTACTGGACTATTCTAAATGTCATTCGCGGTAATTCGGCAAAAGTTTTTTAATTTATCCCCTTTTATAGGCACTATAAAGAGTTTCTAAGAAATGATTTTTATTTATCCACTTACCTGAAATTTTGTAATGGGACCAAATTATTTAATTGAAATGATGGGAGTTAAACTAATTTAACAAAGTTTTATCAATGGCTTCATTCAACAGAATATATTGGTTGGATAATTAGTAAAGCGCAGCTACTCTTAAAACAGATAATGTCTATTAGATCAGTCGATACATTATTACTTGGATGTTGCACCAGAATTTCATATACTCTAATAAAATGATACTCCTCATCCATCCCATTTACCTCATCCCCTTCCCTCCTACTGAATGAACAAACTGACAAACAAATTAGGCCGATATTAGCAACCTAAATTGATGACGAATTTTCTCCTGTCAATATATCCACGTATTTTAAATCCAATATCATACCATTAAAAATCTTTACTTTGATGAATAATTGACATTACTATTTACACTAAATAACACATTAACATAAAAGGTTTGTCTGTTTTCATTTAGCAACATAATTGTCTTTGTTGGTAAATGTTTAATTATCTAGATAAGTAGTTAAGCATAAGATTGAAATAGAATATGACTATTAAAAAAGTTTTAATTACCTTTGTTAAAGGAAACTATCTAATTAAGATGCATATGAGTTATTAATGCAAATTATTTTCATGATGCTTTTGGAATTCACTATGAACATCCAGGGATCTAAAGGGATAAGACAATGACCGATAAATGGATGTACAATACATAGCTAATGATAATACACAAAGTTACCCCTTCTGTAGATTACAATTATAGTGGTTGAAAAACCTGGACACTTAACATAATGGACCAACCAATCAAAATTCAATTAAAGTTCTCAAAGTGATAAGTCAATGAATAAGAAAACTTTGGGGTCTAGTATAAAAACAGCTCCATAACCCCTCTTGCACTTCTTACATCTGACTTAAATGACTAATCAATCATTTAGGTTTTCTTGACACAAAATATTTACGGCATTCTACGCGAGCAGAGACAGAGAAAGATATTCAACTATTTTGATTATGTAATATTTGTATGGCTTTCTCCTTGAACTACTTGTATCCAGGGATAGATGGGACATGAGGCTGTTTATTACACTAGTCCTCAAAGTTTTATAATAACGTCTTCTTACTCGTTAAGGCTTAACATCATTGGATACCTTTATTGAATTTTAATTGGTTGGTTTATTAAGTTGGGTTTCCAAACGTTTCCTCCACTAATTGTAATCTACAGAAGGGGTAATGTAAATAGATTTATCGGCCATAATCTTATCATTATCCCTCGTTGCCCCTTTTAATTCATTATATCTTTAATTAAAACTTGTTGGAGTACAGGATATAAAAAAAAACATAAATGTTTTAAAGGTTTAATTTCACACAAATAATTGTATATTATATATGTCCATATTGCTGATCGCGAGCATTTTTTGACGTCATATGTAAATATCTTAAAATGCAGTCAAGAAATGTATGTTAAAGTGACATCATAATACAGAAAGCTTTCCGCTGATATTAAAATTAGTGGATAATTGTTTATAATACGATGCAATACATGATTTTTCAGTATGGGCGGATATTAATAAGGTTCTAAGCCATACTGGAAATTTATGTTAAAGTGACATAGTAATCAAGGAGTAAGGGAGGGGACAATGGGCAATTAATTCAATATAAGAGTTATCAAAGAAAGGGCATGAAATCCAGTTTAATCCAATAAATTTGTAGGAAATTATAAAGGGATTGTTAATTGAATAATAGATTTCCATAGCGTCATGTAAAGTGAAATCAAAACTTGTTTTTGATGAAATATATTGAGGTTTTTTTGTGTGATTTTTATATTTCAAGATTATTGGACCCGGCCAGCTGCAAGCAAGAATATGACTGCCCCTTTTTATACTGTTTATTTCCCTTGCCCCTTGTCCCCACCTCCCTTCTCCCCGTCTGCTACATTCCAAACTAACACAACGTGTGTTTATTTCCCCTGCCCCAACTTCCCTTATCTCTTCTTCCCGTCTGCAATATTCAAAACATACATAACGAGTAGCGGCATTTCATGCGCAAGTACCCAAACTCAGTCAGAAACTGCTAAATTCTTGCACATTCCCTTTAAGCCAGTACCCAAAGTCTGAGAGGGGAAAATTGAATATTCGATCCATTGTCCCCTCCCTTACTCCCTGCATAGTAATATTTGTAAATGTTCAATCATCGTGAATTTTGTCTATAAGCTAGGACATGCAAGGGGTTAAAAAATCATGTAGTGTGAAAACTCACATTTTAGGTTTGAAACTTTTGGGGTGCCTAAGAATAAATGCAATTGTCAAAATCAATATGTAAAAAGTAAAATGTTGGTGAAGTAACCTGCACGCATAAGAACTTATTTGTGATAGTTATATTAGTTTTGGTAAGGAATAAAATACCCCTGCAGGTTTAGTTTCCCTTAAGATAGGGGGTGGGGGGGGGGGAGGGAGAGGGTAATATGTTCCACTAAGCTATAAAAAGGATTTACCTTAATGTAAAGTTTAGGTAAACTATTCAAACAATAAATATTTTATTAAAGTGTAATAGTAATAGTTTTCCGCAAAGACAACAAAACTAGAATTAATCCTGTAAATTTAATTTTACTGTCCATGGAAAACTGTCTGTAAAACGATACGATACATGATATTTCAGTATATATGTCTGAAAACCGGTTTTAATACAGCGGGGGTAAAATATGCTATAAACAAAATAATAGAAACGTGATTTAAGTTTAGAATAAAGGCATTAAATCTTCTATTATAAAATACAATAAACACAAAAGTAGCTCCCAAAAATACAAAGAAAGCAATACAAATACTAGAAAAACTACTTATTACTACAAGATAAAAGCATATTTCTTTTTACTATACACTATAACTATACAGGGATCTGAAGGGATAGGACAATGGCTGATAAATTGTTGTACATCCCCAATGATATACTTAAAGTTACCCCTTCTGTAGATTAAAAATACTGGTTGAAATGTTTGAACACTCAACTTAATAAAACAAAATTCACTGAAGTCTCCAAAGTTGTAAAGCAAACGAATGAGAAAACGTTATTATAAACCTTGGGGACTAGTGTTATATACAGCCCATTGTCCCCTTTCTCTGATAACTAAATGTATTGTACACATTATACACAAACTATAATATCATTATCTTGCAAGAATGTCAACAAAATAACTTATTCTTTTTCATTTTACTAACCGCGGAAAGATGTCTATAATACCATAAATAACTGTATAAACCCACAACAATACTAAACATTTCCATAGGAATAGCAGCCACGCTAAACTGTGTATAATTTTTTAGAGAGACAAAATGACAATTTGAATTGATTTTCAACCCTTCAATAATATATATCTATGAGGTACCACACAATATTAAGAGATTAATTATTTTATTTACTAAACAGAAATTGAAAAAAATACAATTAAAAGTAAAAAATATAAAGTACAGCTTAACAGTTTTGTATTCATAAAAATTAAGCTTTTTTTATAATTTGGATCTTAGAGCATTTTTTTTACAGGACATCCAGAATAATACAGATTTTTTACATCCTTGATTTGTTGGTTTTTATGTACTTTATATGGCAATAATGCATTACAATGTCTTTCATCAGTGGCCGCACAAAAAATCTTGATAAAAACTGATTGTAAATTGCATTTTATAACATAGTAATAGTGTACATCGGACATATTTTTTATAAATATATATTAAAACTAATAAAACTGTATCAATTATAAAAAATAATAAATCTTACCTTCTAAATTCAAAAAAAATCCGCAAACTCTTTTATCAGAAGAATCCTCCGCTCCCAACCAGAGATGATTCTTTACTAACGGAAGATTCACTCTCAGAGTATAAAGGAGAAGAGTTAAAGCGAGTTCTGAAAATAATATTTACAGTCAAATCACAGCTCTATAACAAGGTAACAAATAACTTAAATGTACTGTGATTTAAAGGATAAAAAGTCAAGGAACCGCCAAAAGTTGAGTTGCTCCGTCCGAGAACAAGAAAAAGATTGGTAGAAGGATAGTGTTCCCGTAAACCAAATAATTTTTTTCATTAAAAACAGTAAAATGTAATACAGCTATATGTTAGAAAATCCTGTACAATAATTAGAAAAATGTGATATTTTAAGACAGTTATTTGAGTTTTAACTAAGAATGTTAATCTAAGTCTTTTCTACTGAAAGACAAATTACATTTTTATCAAAGAACAGTCGGATTGACAGACATAATATAGTTAAAGAGATGCTACGATACAAAAAGTTAGGAACTCTAAAGCAAAGAAAATATCAATGTTCATGTTGTTTTGTTAAGATACCTAGATAGATTAGCATAGAAATCATGGTAGAAAAGTAACATGATGTTTGCCTGTATCCGTTAGTACATATCTTGTATTCTTTATGATGTTTTATTTGAACACCGAGATAGATTGGTATACAAATACACATAGAAAAGCATAGAGAAAGAAAAGATACATGCACGGTATACAAAGAAAATGGGGGAAAGGGTGTTTTTACAATGCTTGGGCAAAGGATTGAAATAGTTAAAATATTATTGTTATTTCTACCATATTCATTGCACAATTTAAACATTTGTATCTTCTCATAAGTAATACTAAAAGTTACGCTCCTAGAGGCATCTATTTTTTTTTTTTGGGGGGGGGTGTCAAATATACACTTAAAATTCTAGGATTAAAAGATAAAAGTAGAAGAAAAACATTTTTCCTAAACTCTAAGAAGTTGTAAATGAGGACCATATCAGTCAAGAGGTTAGCGAGATCTGAACAGACAGACACACATCTTCTTACTTTTAAATAAATATAATTAATTAGTTGAGAAATTTTTAAAAAATTCTTAAATGATGAATAAATATTATTTACAACATGGAAAACCCAGTGGTAGGTGTACATAAAGTTAGTCAGTATATATGGGATAAAAATGCTACATATTTATGTATAGTTTCCAGGGATCTAAAGGGTTAAGACAATGACGTACATCCCCAATGATAGTTCACAAAATTACCCCTTCATAGATTAAAATCAATGACATGGCACTCAAATTAATGAGCCAATCAATGAAAATTCAATAATAGTTCCCAAAATTGTTAAGCCTAATAGCAAGAAAACGTTATTGTAAAACTTTGGGGAAAAGTGTAATAAACAGTCACAATGTCCCCTCCCTGCCTGATATAGTTTGAATAAAAGGGTGTGTGTGTATTCTGTAAGGGTTGGTATCATTTCTTCCGAGAGAGCAAACTATATCCCAACAATACAGCAGAAATTTAGCAACCTTTGCGGATTAATTTCTTGTGTGTCAGCGGATGTTAAACATCTATGTTTGTTATAATTTCTATTACTTCTTAATCTTGCTACAAGTATTTTCTATTTTAAAATACAATAATCATGTTCCCATTTAATATATAAAGATTTACATTAAAGCTTCGATAAATAATCGTTCCTAGCCTCCAGGTGTTTCTCCAAATTACACTTAATATGACCTGAAAAGCAAAGTCAAGCGGTCAAGTGGTAATCATTATCTACTTTTAATAATATCTGTATTAACATTATTGCAAAAACACTATGTATATTCTTCCGAGAGGTCCCAAGAAGAAATGTTTGTGTTTAGAAAGAGAGAGAGATGGATAAAGAGAGATAGAGAGAGGGAGATAAATAGAGTTGAACAGAGAGAGAGAGAGAGAAAGAGATAGGGGGGGGGGGGGAGGAATGAGATGAAACTAAAAAGCATAACATTACATTACAATGTACTCAAAGAGTCAAAGTATAAATGTACTCGAGGGTACAATCATATGGTTTTTGTAGAGATTTTTTAGATTCTGGCCGTAACGAAAAGCTCTGATCGGCAATTAATTCATGTTAAAATTGTCCTATCGATTTCAAACTTTGCATGATGAGTTCCTTAAATTTTTGAAAAGATTTTTTTTATGATAGATTTATCCTATCTATCTAATCTCTCCTATTTATATACAATTAAGTTTAGCTTAAAAACTAATATCCTGCTTATTAAGTTCTGACATACGGTGTAATTTTAAAGCTTTACTTTTATGGACGATGTTATTATTGTTTTTGTATCCTAGGGTATGATGCAGTCTTTACGTAGTTTCTCAGATAAAATTATGAATACCTTGGTTCTTAGACTTATTATGCAACAAAGATGTACAACCACAAACATTCATAAAAAATGATAGTCCTAATGTATAAGGTAGTAAGGTGTTTGTTTATACGATAATATCTCGCTAAACCACTGAACCTGGTTGGTTTATGTTTTGTTATTTCTAATTAAAGTCTTGTGATGGTTAGTATTGGGCTTTTATACCTTTCTCCCTTTGAGGAGAGTACCTAGATGCTAGGGAAGAAACCTTGAGCTTGAGGTTATTTCCTAAGTGATATAATTATCCTATATATCTGATTTCTAGAATACTGATTCCTAGGACAACAAAGTACAATATTATGAGAGGGAGAGAAACAGAGAGAGAGAGAGAGAGAGAGAGAGAAAGCAAGAGTAAAAGAGGAAAAAAAATATAGAAAGTTAAAAGAGAAAGAGATATAGAGGAGTGGGAAAGAGAAAAGAAAGAGAAAAAGATAGAATAAGAATGTTAAAGAGAAGACACAGAGACAAACAAAGGGAGGAACAAAGAAAAGGAAAGATAACAGAAGAGAAGAGAGTTAGAGAACCAAGATAAGATAAAAGAGAGAAAAGCAAAGAGAGTGAAATTGTTTTCATAGAAAAGAGAGAGAGAGATGGAAAGAGAATATGGGATGTTGCATGTAATGCAGTTGATTATGTTTATACAAAACTAATAATAATAAATTAAATAAATTACCTATAAACACTATGTATTGTATATAATAATATAATATAATAATATTTATTTGGAAATAATATTTATTTGGAAATCAACAAGTAAGATACAATATTGCATTGGGTTTAATAGCCACACTGGCTATGCGGAATTGGTCAACAACTGAGACGTTGTTGGCCCTTCCGTTTTACAATGATACTAATTACATTGATTTTTAAAGTAGTTATATTTTTTATAGCGCATGATTGTATCCAACGCTGTATCTGAACTTCCTTGATAACCTACAGGGGTGTCGTGGGTGTGAATAGGTCACACCCAATCACTATTGTGATTATAGTCTAACAAGACCGACGAGCTGCTGCGTTAGTTCACATGTCAAAATTTAATTACATACAACAGAAAAATAATAGAACAACAGAAAAATAATAGAAATCGGAATTTTTGTGATATCAAAGATACAGTCAGCAGTACATACTCTTATTATAGAGTAGCTGCACAATAATGATATTTAGCTGCTTTAAATGCACACCATGCTTGAGTGCATGTAAAGAGAAAAGGAATTCCGGGGCGGGGGGTATTCGAGATGAGCAATAAGCTTAGAAGAGAAACTTTAGGTGAAAGCATAAAGAAAGTAGACAGACGAATATACGTACTAACTATATTCAACAGTTTCTACGTGGACTTGGAATACGTTAACTTAGTTATTCTATCAATAGTTAGTGAATTTCAAAATAAGCTTTTAAATAAAATTTGCGTATGGTTAAACAGAAATTAATTTGTCATCATATCAAAAAAGTATTAAATATCATTTAGTTGACAAAAACCATTAAAATTATATGTTTTTACTACTTTTAAAAGTTTAAATACAAATTTTGATAGACATGAATGCAATAAGACTAAAAAGTACAATGATTTTGGTGACTAAATTTGATTAAATGCTTAAAACTTGCTTTTAATAGTTGATATATCTTGTATATATTTTATTAACAGACAATTTAAATTTAGTTTAAATCAGTTATCAACATTGATTGTAGTAAAGTGACAAGAAAATAATTAAAATAAATACGGCTAGAGGCTGTGGGCGAAGACGCAAGTTTTTTTTTAATTCTAAAAGGTAGGTTTTCCTGAGGCCTACAGGTGGCTGATGCGCGGCTGTGGCAGTAAAAATGAATAATGAAATCATGTTTAAATCAGATTAAAAATAAAATATGTCTATTTAAAAAAAATTTCAGCTTATAGATTAGAGAATGACTGAAGACAGACCACCAAAACGAGCCAAAGTTGAAGATGCAGAACCAAACGAGGTATCCAAACTAGAATTAAATTATATTTTTCTGTTTAATTTCATTATATTTATTCGTTTATCTATTTATTAATTGTGTCATAATTATGCATTTCTTAAAAATCTTTCTTTTGGGATTTCTCTTAAAACTTTATTTTATATCTATTAATTTTTTCTTAGATGGTAAGAAGGGATACCACCTTTTCTACAACTAGCAAATAAGCCTCAAATATAAATCCGTTTGCATACTTTAAAAAAAAAATTATAAGAGGGATGGCCATTTTTGGGTCAGATTTAGACTAACAGCTTATTAATAAATTTGTAAAAGGTTAATTTCGTTGAGGCTTTTAAGGCGACTGCCGAGCCCCGATTTTTCTAGTTGTATGATTAGCAATTAATCAAACAATGTTTTAGGAGGAAAGAGCTTACCTTATAAATTCATTGAAAAAATATGAAGAAGAATTTCACCCTTTGGATTTCAGGCATTTTTTCCTTTTTAATTATTTATTAAAAGTCGTCATTTTTTGATATAACACTGGAAAATTATTCAATAGGGATTTTACATTAGAAGTGGGCCTTAGTATTGATATAATTCGTTTTTATGCCTTTTTCATCTATACTGTTTAAAGTTTTGTATTAAATAGATATTTTTTGGCTGCTTCAAGTAATAATAAAAAATATATTTTTGCAGGGAGGTTATGAACAATGAAAAATTCTTAAACAGGTAAAGTTTTTCATTATAAATCCTTAGATTAAAACTTGATCTGTGAGTGTCTGTCTATCTGTACCGTAGATATCGTCAACCGCTGAACCGATATGGTTCTCCTTACAATGTAGCTTCTCAAAGGTACTATAAAGTTTCATAAATATTTGGTATTTGAGGGTATCCTTCAAATTAAAATCCCCCCCCCCAAAAAAAAATATAGCGGCGCCACTGTATGACTATGGTGCCGAACCTTTTTTTTTTTTAAACTACAATTTAAAGTTGACTTCCTCCTTCCCTCCTCCCACTCCAAAGGCTCCTAGAGGCCACTAGGGGCGTAGTCGCTAATAGTAGTTAATATAAAGTGGACCCGCTATGTTTACAAATCTTCAAGGATGGATAAACTATTCTATGATAGGCTTATATATTGGGGATATTATAGATAAACCTGGTTCCCGATTCCAGTCAATAAAAAAACAAGTTTTTTTGATAGGTTTTTAATTAATGTTACATATTTCACCCTTACAAAATGAATGATTGTGCCTTAACAACAAACAAACATCAAAATCACCACCTAGCTAATTTACAAGATATTTTCCACCAAAATACCAAAATTTTATACGTCTAACCTATTATAACTTTATTTTAATTTTAGATATTGGTTCCATGCATTTTTTATGCCAGGCAATGATCAATTGAATGATACCTTTCATCTTGCTTTATTATCTCTCAGGTACAAAGTGTTCCCAGTATGGCTTCAAAACCGATTAATATCCGCTGGATTAGAACCGGTTCTCTGCCATACCAAAAAAATCATGTATCGCATCGTATTATATCCAGTTTTCTACGAATATAAAAATGTACAATCATAATATCAAAACCAGTCTTATAATTGTACACTTTTATATCCGAGGAAAGTGTTTATGATACGATGCGATAAATAACTAAACTCAAACATGGGCAGAAAAGACTGATATCCTTCAAGCCCCTATGTTTGTCAGGGAGAATATATTTGGTGAAGGATGAAACAAGGAATTATCCAGGGATATAGGACAATGGATTTTAAATTTATTTTTTGGGGCTGACTTGAACTTTGGGAACTAGAACTAAAGCAACTTTTCTTGTCTTGCTCATTTGTTCTTTTGATTCCCCATTTACCTATCCCTACATCTCTGGGTATAATCGCACCTGTCACCTTCACCAAAATATTTCCTTGGAATTAAACATTAATCTATGTGTCATAAACTAAACCATTGCATATAGAAATTCAACAACAAAAATGTCCCTAAGGATACAAATTTTGGGTCCATATAACTACACTTTTAATGTTATTTGTACCCATCTTTTTAACTTAGATGGAGAGAAGAATTTGGAGCTAGGAGTGTAACAGAAGACGATCTTGATCAAGGAGATAAAGATGTAAGACGACTTCTTGATTATTTCAATATATTTTTTTTATTGTATTCACACATTTGATTTTTAATTGTAACGATTAAATACTTTTGCTAACGTTGGTCCGTCGGACGGTCTCGAATTCGCCAATTACGGACTTTTGAATTTTTTTTTGGAAATTCAATCACATGTTTCTTACTTTAAATTTGGTTTGAAAAAGAGAAAGTGAAAGTGGAAAGGTGATCGTAACCTCTTCCAAAATAGTTATAAACCTTCCCACTACCACGAGAAGCTACAATATAAAGGAAAACCATGATGGGTCAGCAGTTAGACAGAGACAGACAGACAAACTCTTATTGCAGTCATTTCTTTTAGATTTATCCATTCTTATTTTTATTAGTCTGGAGGGCTCTATGCAAGAAACAGAGATCTTGATGGAAAGAGAATCCTGGTATTCTGTGTCAGAAATCATTATAAAGATTCAGAAAAGGCTTTGGTAATTTTGATTTTTTTTTTTTAGTAAAATAAATAGCGAGTCCAAAAACGTTTTCCCTCCGATGTGCTATCCCTTGCTCATAAATCTCATCTTTTTATCACTAAACAAAAAAAATACATTTTTAAATTTTTATAAATAACAATAGCTAATGAAAATGATTTTAAATAGTCATCTAAAAATATTTTGTATGATAAAATTAAAAAAAAATAAAAGTCATTAAAATTTATTTAGGCAAGAAAGAAGTTTTTAGTTTATCATCTAGAAAAATTACAAAGAGAAGAAAATGGTGATCAAATAACGTGAGTGCACTATTTTATAAATTTATGGTTACTAATTTTAACTATTTAAAGAAAGGACATATATATCCAAAAGTAGTATAGCGTTTTAGATGAAAAGGTTTACTCAATGCTAATTAGACAATGGTAGTAAAGTGAGACTATATATTGGTAGAAATTGTCCATAAATCCTTGAAAATAAAAATTTTTAGCTTACAGGCATTTGATGTTATTAAGATTATCTAAAATTGCAGAAAATTCTTGTGAGTAACTCGGTCGGACAGACAAACGCACCCTTGTTTTGAATAGCTGTGCTTCAAAAATAATGTTATTATAAACTTGCATTTTAGGATAATGTTTGATTGTGAGAAAGGTAGTTTACGAAATTTTGACCTGGAACTGATACAATTCTTCATTCAGGTACAACAAATGTAGCAAAGCTTCTTTTTATTTGTAACTAGCGGCTACTCCCTAAGAGTTCTCTAGGGGCACTTGAGGTGGGGTAGAGTTGACCTCCTACTTTCAATTGTAGATTTTTTATAGTATTAAAAAAAAATTGGTTGGAGGGATTTTTATCCAGTCGTGATTTTTCTTGAGAGGGTTGAGGTAGTTATAACCCTTTCCAGGACCTATGAGAATTTATTTTGTAGGGGACTGACACAGATCCTGTTCCTTTTATATAAGAATTTACCTGTTTTGTTGGTATTTAAAAATATAAAATATATATATACCTTTTTGTTTATATTCTACTATTATTGTATTTCTTTATCATATACAAATATTGAGAAAAAAAAACAATTTAATATGATTTTGTATAGGTGATGTTACAGTATTATCCACACATGGTTCACGTCATTCTTGGTAAGATTCGGTTTGAAAAAATGTACCAAATATTTTATTTTAAAAGAAAGAAAAACTTTATCATCTTTAAGATTATTGTATATAAGATAAATTAAAATTTAATTGAATAATATAAAACAGTGAATTCTTATTGATGAAAATGATAGAAAAGAACGTAAATTTTAGTGTTTGAGATGCCTTGGGTTCTAAATGCAGGATGGAAAATCATAAAACCCTTACTTCCAGGTATAGTAAAATCAGGGACATATAGGACATTACGCTGTTTGTTACACTAGTCCCCAAAATTTTACAATAACGTTTTGTTATTTGTTTGCTCAACAACTTTAGGAACTTTCATTGAATTTTATTGGTTGGTTCATTAAGTTGAGTGTACAAACGTTTCAACCACTAATTTTAATTAAGTAGTGATGTTTTTAGTAGCGAAGCTACTCTATAATTCACTTTGTCTGTCCGTCAGTCCGTCCGTCATTCTGTAACGCTATGGGGGAATGAGATTTTCTCGGCTCCTATTAAAGATAG
The DNA here is from genome assembly GCF_053477335.1 of Acartia tonsa. Lineage (NCBI taxonomy): Eukaryota > Metazoa > Arthropoda > Copepoda > Calanoida > Acartiidae > Acartia > Acartia tonsa. The sequence goes on along the minus strand of NC_137262.1, from coordinate 30,488,016 downwards.
ACAGCTGAAATTTTTAGTGAAAACTCCTATGACATATGCTCATCTAATCTATACATTGTTTTGTCCGTCTGTCTGTTTATTAAGGTGCTAGATAGATTCCTAGATTTTTACGTTTTTGTAATTTTCTCGATTCCTGTTCAAGATAAACGGCTGGAATTTTCTGGGATTAAATAAATTTACATATTACATATTTCCATTAAATCTTATTAAGATGCCTTTATTGGATGGGGCGATAGATCGATTCCTAGATTTTTATGATTTTTACGATCCTTATACAAGATAGACAGTTGAAATTTTCAGGGATTGAATAAGTTTACACTCTACATATTTCCAATAAGTCTTATTAAGATACCCTTATTTGTTAGAGTGCTAGATCGATTCCTAGTTTTTCAAGTTTTTGTTATTTCCTCAACTCCTGTTCAAGATAAACGGTTGGATTTTTTAGTGATTAATTAAGTCAACATTCTACATATTTTGACCAAGTTTTATAATGACTCACTATTGGTTGGGGTGCTTAATCGAAGTTTAGATTTTAACATTTTTCTTATTAGCTTAATGCTTAAAAAGACCATTATACTATATACAATTTCAAAAGGTTTCGTGATTTTTATTATTGAAGTTTTTATGACATAATTTTTTCCGTCTATTTGTAATTTTTGAGCTTCGCTACTTATGGATGTTGTCACCCTTGTTTTTGAAGGAACTAGTTATAAATGAACCTATTAAATTATATAGTTTTTTTTTCAATTAGTCCACTTATTGTGTTTATGTAAACCGCTCTACGACTTAAAACAAGATCTTTCAAAAAACTTTTCTAAGGATATTTTGCTGTAATTTAAAAAAAGCTCCACTATTTTAGGGCCTGCGGTGAAAAAGATCAAATTTGTGACCCGCTCGACCCTGTCAGAATATGTAAGTCCAGACAACCAGCTGGCAGCCTGGGGCGGACAAGATCCATGGACCTACACCTGGGAGCCAGAGGTCAAGAAGGTCAACCTGCTGGAGGCTTCAGATCAGGAATGGTGGTCATACAAATTAAGTTAGATATTTTGTGCTTTCCCTCAAAGGACCTATCGTGCAATTATCCCCCCCCCCCCCCTAGTTATGTTTGATAAAAATTGTTAATATAATAAGGTTTTTTTTTGATTTTTTCTATGTCTAACCTCTGCGAGAAGGGTTCATTCTGCGGGGCTACCTAGTACTTAATATAACCTATCCTAACATGACCGAATGTGATAAACAAAGAATACGAATACCCCCCCCCCCTATTCCCTTCCTATTGCTCTTTAAAAAATTCTTAAATCTTTAACAAACATAATTCGTTGCAGCAAGATCATAAAAAAGTTATTGAGAAAAACCGTAAAAATATAATATAATGCAATAAGGGAACTGCTTTAGATCGTTTTATCTTTAGGTGACAAACAGTTAGTTGCACCGACAAACCCTAGTTGTAAATAGCTGCACTACTTAATAAAAAATGTATAACACCAAATTCACAGGACCTGGATAGCAACGTGATGGTGATAACCCCGGAGAAATTTCTTGTATTTGAAAGCAGTGAAGATGCTTTGGAAGCGTCCATACAAATCAGCAATATTTCTTCTCAAGAAATTGTTTATAAGGTAATCACGGGGATAGCAAAATAGCAAAACCGTTATGGTCCTCCTTTACAATTTAGCCTTTCATAGATCCTTGAAAGGTTTATGACTATTTTGGGAGATGTACCACCATTCTTTAAAGATAAATCACCCTTAGAAAAAAAGGTTCAACTCCTAAAATGTTTTTCCTTCTCATTTTTTCTTTTCAAAAATAAAATAAAAAATTTACAAGGTTCGGCTCCCCCCACACCTTAAGAGCCCCTAGAGGCCTCTAGGAGCGTAGCCGCTAGTTGTTTATAAAAACAGCAGTGTAACGCAAAAAGAAAAGCAGAAATAATTATTCCTTCAAATTTCAGGTTAAGACGACCTCTCCTGAAATCTTCCGAGTTCAACCTCATACAGCCATTGTACCACCTAATGAGACCAAAACTGTCAGGTAAATTTTTTATATTCATATCATTCTGTCTATCTATCTACCTATATGTGTATAAGCTTTACAAAATAATAATAAAATTTAAGTTTTTTTCTTTGAATTTATATTTTTTTATTTCTGTGTTTTTCACTTTTGTAAAATATTCCATCTAGTATAGTTCAGTTTTGCTTCTATCTATTCTCTTTATAATGCTTTGAAATTCTTTCCAGAATGGCTTTGAAACTGATTAATGTTTGCTGGATTAGAACCGGTTCTAAGGGATACTGAATAATCATGTATCGCATAGTATTATTGACAAATTTCTACGGGCACTCGGGGTAAAAAAAACTGGAATCGATAAATAACTACTTTTCCAGTATGGGTTCGAAACCGAATTATATCTGCTGGATTAGAACCAGTTCTGAGCCATACCGAATAATCATGTATACTATAGTATCGCATTATGTACAATTTTTTTTGGGCACTCGGCTAAAACCAAACTTAAATCAACCTACTAATTTACATTTTTCTATCCGCGGAAAGCTGTATATATAAAAAAACCTTTATTATTCTTTTAGAATATTTGTGTCAACCTCGAAAGGACCAAGAAATATACAAAACGAGAAATTTCAAATACTTGGGTAGGATTGATTTACAGTTATTCTTAAATAAAAGTAACAGAATTTCCGTCTGTGTGTACCGAAGGATCTTGCAAAAAGATGAGCCTTTTTTTGTATATTCTCATAGGTCTTGGGAAGGTTTTTAACTATTTTTGGGTTAGGTACCACCACCCTCCAAAAGAAAAATAGGCCTTTATGGGCAAAGCTGCTTGTCCTAAAATCTCTCTCGGATGAATAATATAAGAATCCACAAGAGTAAATATCAAATGGTTGAATTTGAATTATACCTACAATTGATAACAACTATTAGGTGCACATAAGCTCCTTTCCTTTCCTGTGTGCTTTAACCCTGCAGTTTTCTAACTCCTACATTAGACCATCCATACTTGATTAAAATAAACCTAAACAAAACCCAACATAACAAGTAATTAAATCCAATACAAGCCGGGGAAAATACGATGAAACTAATTGATTTTATTTAATATTTGTACATTTTTTCTTCTCTTTTTTAGAACAAAAGTAACAACAACAGGAAGTTCTGCAAAAGAAGCATTTTTAAAAGGAGATGTTTATCAGGTATTACTTCATTAAACAAAGTAGTTGCGGTGCCCCTACAATCTATGGTCTCTATACAATCGCGTAAGAATGGGTATTGAATCTAAAATAAAATAAAAAAAACCTAAAGCCATCCCAGGACTTATGCAGTGAAGATATTCTAAAAAGGAAAACCAATTTTGAGCAGTATTTTTTTATCTTTAGCTTCGGACAAAAAAAACTTACTACTTTAAATAATAGGATGGACGATTACGTTAAATATTTAATGTCAATAAGTTAACAACATGTTTTACTTTAAAGGAACATATTTTAATTTTAGGTTTAACTTGTGATTCCATTTTATCTTAATTAGACATTTACTTATATGTTAATGTTATGTATTTACAAACAAACTTATAACAGCTGCGCTTTTATGGATAGCCTAAAATGTAAAGCGGCTTCGCTGAAAATAATTTCCATATTTAGGAGGCACGCCTGTATTGCTCAGTTACCCAGCCAATCACAGACGACAATCCAATTCCCATGCAACAGGAGATGCAACATTTCAAACAAATTCTACAACATTTGGACAAGGTGGACAACAGTTTGAGCCGTTGCCAAAGCTCACTAAATTTTAATAAGATGTTTTCTTATGTGATATTTTGTATTTATGCTTATATTCTTTATGTTCTTATGTATAAATAGGATTAAAAACTAGGATGACAAGATCCATAAAGTAAAAATTGATCATGAATTAGAAATGAAAAAAAAACATTATTTTCTTAACCTAATTTTAGAACCATAAAAAATTCCTGATCAAATTTATAAGTTAATTTTATTGATAAAACAACATCTAATTGTATAAATTTACATGTTATTATATTTTTGTATAAAAAATGCAAATATCACAATAAATGTTATGAATTTATGCTGTTGAGCAGTTTTGACTCCAACACTTGCAAAATAAGCTTCATTGCATCTATCTCCTAAAAAATTAGAAAAATATCTGTAGAAATGTTTATCATACAGTCATTATAAAAGGTATTAATAACTTTAATTACTTTTTTAACAATCCAATGAGCTTGAGAGAATGTTCCAAAAATGGTTTTCCTTAAAGTGCCTAGCAACCACAGAACGTCTCCTCCCATTAAAAAAATTAAAAATAATGAGACAGGGGTAGTTGTTAGTAAAAGTAATTGTCCATTCAGTAATAAATCTTTCTCAACCCAATTTAAAAGGAAAAAAGTCTACTTCATCATTCCGAAATATATTTCAAGTAAAAAATACTCATTATCAATTGCATCTCTAAGTGAAGTGAATCAAGCAAAAATAGCTTGGTCAGTTTAGTAAAAGTAATTGTATTTTTGTTTTACCAAAGATTAGGTTATGTTATATTAAGTATTGATTAGCCCTGGAGGATTAAGACAACTTAGGTCTATGCCCCACAAAGGTTGGAAAAAAAGTCTTAGCTTTAGATCAAACAAAAATTCTGCACTCCCGTCTTAATTTGCTCCAGTGAAGTTGTACTTGGTTTTTCCTCAGTTTTCGTAAATTTAGCGTCGTATTCTACAGTCAAGAATTTATTTGAGGAAAACACCGACCAAAACTTTCTAAAATCAGGCTATTTTGCAAAAGAGTTGGCCAATTCAAGTTATATAATAAAGTAGATTAATAATACCTGAACAGCTACAGATGGTAGCCCTCGCACCTCCAGCTAAATAGAAAAATTATGGCATTATTCAATTCATTATTTAAAGAGATCATTTAAAAATTATATACTTAACATGTACTACCTATAGTTAAATCTAAGTGAAAAATTTACAAATTTACTATGATATATAAAACATTCTAATACCTAAAGTTCTTGTTTTACAGTACCCAGTTGCTTTGCCTTTGCCACACCCACGAGAATATACACTCACATCCTACAATCAAAACTTTTCAATAGATATTAATAGGTTGGATAATATGCAGGTTAAACAGATGAATAAATAGCATACTAATTACATATTTGGAAAAATAGTTAATCTTACTAAAGTATAGATAATAATATGATATATACTAGCGGCTATGTCCCTAGAGGCCTTTACGGGCACATATGATTGAGGGGGGGGGGGGGGGGCGGATACTCGACCTTCCACCCATTTTTAATTTTATTTTTGAAAAGAAACTATAAAAGAATTGGGGTAAGGCCATTTTTCCAATCGGAAACAAAACCTTCCCAGTACCTATGAGAAGCTACATTGTAAAGGAGAACCATATTAATTCAGCAGATAGTGTGATCCTTGGGTACAAACAGTCAGACAGACTGACCTTGTTACTTTTATATAAGGATGATTCTGATAAAATACATTTTGCTCAAAAACAAAGATATTTAAATTCAAATTTAAACTTGTGTGAATGTCTTTTTGGGATTTTTTTATAGCATTACCTAATTTTCAAAAATATTGTTACCTCATATGTTCCTATGGTGGATATACAACTGTTGTAGGTGTCGGGGCATTCCGTCTCAAATTCACTTTTGGATCCGGACTTATTGAATTTCTCACAACCAATCTAAAGTAGATAAGTTGGTAAGTATCAATAGATATTTCATCATAAGAAAAACTATATTGCATCCAATTTTTGTTTGTTCAAAATTATACTTCCATGGAAAATTTATATCTTGTATGATTGTATCATATTTAATAAATGGTTAACATATTAAGATTATCCTTATTCTACTATGATTAAAAGCTTGGGGAGAAAGTGGACGTGGGGATATTTAGTGTTTATTTCTCTAGTCCTCAAAGTTTTATAATAACGCTTTTTTATTCGTTGCCTTGACAACTTTTGACACTTTTAAAGAATTTTGATTGGATAGTTCATTGTGTTTAGTGTCCTCACTTTTTAATAACCATCAATTGTAATCTACAGAAGTAGTAATTTTGTGAATCATCATTATGGATTTTTTTTATCAATTTATCGATCATTGTCTTATCTCTTTAGATCCCTGCTAATAACTACACGGAAATTGGTTATGGTTCCTTTAGACTTTTTTTTGTTAAGAATAATTACATCATATGATTCTACAGAAACACACACGAAAATACTCTTTTCTGAAAAATGATTATTTCAAACAGTAATAAAAAAATTACCTGATTATAGTCAGAGCCGCATTCAAAGCACTTTAAACCATCAGAAATTCTATAAAATTGGGAAATTTTATTGTGATTGAAATGAGCAAAATTTACCCGTCTTCATGGAGGGAGGGAACATTGAACCGTAAATTACAATCAATATTACACAAAGTTTTAAATCACGTAATCTAATTCGTTATCTACACATAGTATCCAAACTTTTCAACCAATAATCTTGATAAACAGATGGGGTAATTTTGTTAACATGTATTATACCAATTTATCGTTCATTGGCTTATCCCTTTAGACCCTTTTTGTTAAGTAATGTCAAAATAGCATATTAAATGGTTTACTGAAGTCAAAATATTTACACATAAACATATTTCTTATTTTTACCTGAAATTTTCTAACAGACAAAGAAACAAAATAAAAAAATTAAAATTTCGAAAATACATCTCTTTCTTTTATTTCATTTTTACATCTTTAATCTAATAAATAAATCAGAAAAAAATCAACGAAAAAATAAAAAGAATTAAGTATGTACTAACTGATTTTTCTTATTTGATGATTTTATGACATTTACTGCTGAAATTAGAATATTGTCTATATGATTGTTGTAATTTTCCTACTTAATTAACGATAAAGGTACTTGTATACTTATGTTAACGAATTGAAATTAATATTAAAACTTTTAAAAATATAATCTTATTTAAATAATATAATTAATCATATATACATTTTACTACTATATATAAAGTTACTATAGTCTACTAAGGCAGAGAGAATGATATAGTTAGCTTTCTCATTTTGCATAGAGAAATACTCGAGTACCCAAAGTTGTTAATGGAAACCAAGCCATACTTTAAACACGCTTTGCTTTAAAAGGAAAGGAATTCTATACATTACACTACAAGTTCATATATATCCTTCACAACTATATTGTATAGACCAATCATAAATAAGTTTTTATGCCTGGAGGTAGCTTGGAAATAGTTTTAACAAATCTATCTATCTATAAATATGAAAAGTTTCTCTTGGTTGTCCAAGTATTTCTTTTTTTTCTTCACATTTCTTTCTCCTCCTTGTTTGACAAAACCGGCGGGTTTTCATATATTGCAAATGGACCACAAATAATCTATTTGAAGAAAAAAAAACCGGTTGTCAATGTTTATCTTTTGGTTAAGGATACAATCCTACAGTTGCTCCAAGTAAGATTTTCAAAAATAAAGCATGGTGGTCAGGAAATAGGTTTGACATCCTCTTCATCTCATTATGAATATCCGAAATATGAGGGATAAGACAGTGGACGATAAATTAATATTCCTATAATTATAATAAACATAAATCGTCCTTCAATTGATTAAATTTATTAAAGAAAAAATTTAGAATACTACATATGGCACCCTTATCACTTTTTCCACAATCAAAAGCTGGGCTCGGCAGCCGCCTTTGAGCTTCATTGAAATCAACCATTACAACTTAAAAAATCAGCTGGGAGCCAAAAACTGAGCCAAGCATAAAAAACACCCCCTTAATCCCCCACCCCCATCCTGCTGTGCCAAATGTAAAATATGTGGAGATGTTTTTTTACAATCCTATTATATAAAGTAGTAAGATTTTTGTCTGTAGCTTAAGATTTCAATAACTACTGAACCGATTGAGTTTTCCATTTCATGAAAGCTTCTTATAGGGCTCTGGTTGGTTTTAGGCTATTTCATTTTTTAGATTTAAGTATTGGGATTGTTTTAGGCTATTTTTCTGCTGATCCCATCCTTAACGAATGAAGCCCCTAGATGCCAGGGGCGCAGTGCCTAGTAAATAAATAAACAATTTAAATAACAAATCTTTATTTATACAATCAAAAAGATTACAAAAAGAGAAAATAATAAATTTGTACATAAACAGCAAATCACATTTATCACAAGAATAATAATTTATATATAGAAACTTTACATTTTAGGCACAAGAGAAAAATAATAATATAATTAAATCAAATGTATTAGTTAATAAGTTTGATTTTATACTTATTTTGTTAGTATTAGAGTAATTTTGAACAATAAATCAAAAACATGAAAAAAGATGAAATAAAAAATGGTAGCTTTTTCTAAAATTACAAATCATTTTTATTGAAAATAAAATAAATTTAACACATTATTTTTTTGAATGAGGGACAGGTTATCAATTTCAATGAAAATTATTATGAGACTTTTTTGCAATTAATATTTCAAATCTGTAATTAGCAGCTTGCAAATACTTAATTATTCTGCCATGTCATAATTTTTTTTAATATTAAAAAATCCACAGAACTTTTGGTAAGATATTTTTTGTGAAAAAAAGAGTTCTGTATTTATAAGATTACTGAAAGAAATTTAGAAATTTGATAGTTACACTTCCGTTGCAAGCTCCGTTGTAAGAACTTCCGGCCAGTTCATACACGGACAAGTATGAGGAAAACAAGGGTAGACAAAGATTTTTAGGTATAGCAAATATTCTAATTTAAGTCTTTGAAATTATTCAAAGTTTCTTACTTATACTAATAAAAGCAGACAAAAGACACTTGTTATTCATTTTAGTTGCAGTATTTAATTTGTAATCTGTTGATATAAAATCTTTATTTTCTTGAAAGAGATATTTAGAATTTTTATTAACTAATGCAAAACATTAGATAGGATAATAATTACAAAGTAAAATTTTGTTGTATCATTTAATAAAAGCAAAGAAGTTGAGAATGGAATAGAAAAAAAAGGTTTAAAATTATTAATTTTATGGGAAAATCAAACTTTTATCTTTGATCTATGACTGCTTATTTGATTTATAGAATACTTATTTCTGTCTATACAGTATTAAAATATTTACAAACTTGTCAAATTTTTAATAATTTATGCTAAGAATATGACTAGCAGATTTTTTTTATAACAAGGGTAAATGATTCAGAAGTAACGATGTCAAATTAAATTAGATTACAAAATGTATGTCATTATTAATTTTGATATATATTTTTTTTATTTCCATTTTAATTGTCTTTTGCTATGGTAAAATATAAATATGAAGTAGATAAAAAAATATATTTTTTTTCTAATAATTTTGTAATTATGAAATAAAATTGATTTATAAGCTCTATGTAAAACTAATATAAGACTTTTTTGTCAATACAAAAGAAAACACTACTTGTCATTTAAATATTTTACATTTGAAAAAAAAATATTTTGCATTAAAAAATATGTTGAAAACTAATTTTCAACTATACAATGGTTCTCTTGTAATTTTATAAAAATTTGTAATTTTTACAATCTCCATACTCTGTGTATAAATCATTGTCATCCCGAGGGAAATATTCTGAAAAATAAATAAAAAATATTAAAATTATTGGTTAAAAAGTTTAAACAAACCAATCAAGAATTTATAAAAGTTTTGGCATTATCCTTTTAGAAATAATTTTTCAATTTTGAAATTTTTATAAGAATTTTTCAGACTAGCACTTAATATTTTTTATCGACATTTTGTTTACCTGGATCATACCACGTTCTGGCATAGATGTTCCATAGGATAGCAAAACCCAGCAGCAGCAAAAAGAACAAAACACTAAAATAAAAGCAAATATCTATAAAAATAATCAGTTTAGAAAAAAATTAAGTTAAAAGAGCACATGATACATTTTCGACTACACGACTCAACCATTTGATAAATATATGTATTTCAAAATTTGAATTCACTTCCAAAATAAAAACCTTTTCTCTCCCATTCTCAATAAATTTTTATTTTCTTATATGTAGGCTCGGTCAAATCGGTCCAGAATAGCTAGAATGCAAGTGGCAACATGACTCGAGTGGATTATTTGATAATTTTTAATTTACCTCAAAACTTTGACAACAATCTCAAAATTTCTGACTCTCCTGTTTTCCAGGACCACCAGTCCAACTAGAACTCCGGCTATGGCTCCACAAAGATGTCCTAAATTAAAAAAAATATATATTTGATAAAATATTTTTACTTTCTCTTTATGGAAACATAAACATTGTTTGTAATACATTCTTTGGCGGTTACCTTAGTCGACCACGAAACCCACGCCCACACCACTACCCCTTATTTAAAAAAATGTAAATAAATTACCCCCTATTTTTTCGGTTAAGTTTTACTTTGGACATGGTCGATTAGGTTAGGTTAGATTGAGTTATATTCGGAATAGGGAATTAGCCCCCAACCCCAGGAATGGATATGGTAATATAAAAAAAAGAATCCCATGTTACAAATTATTTCAAAATTAAATCAGGTAGGGTTTCTTTGCCTGCTAGGAACTTTGAGGGAAAGCACCATAACATATTATTTTACCTGTAAAGCCAGTTCTGTTGGCAGGATCGTAGAGCCGAACATAGATGGCGAAACCAATATCATGGATGGTCAGCAGGATTATGAAGGTCAAGCGGATTATTCGTGTTATAGGTTTGTGGATTACCTGAACAAAATATTGAATTTAGCAGTTGTTGTATACCTTTGATACATGGCGACAAGATCATTGACCCCACAATTATGATAACACGAATGAAAATTATAATAGTTGGTATAAAATGTTGCACACTATTATTTCAACCTAAACCCTTGTTTATGACAACATTTTTGAAAACTTTAAGGGTCAGTATAATTAACAATCTAACGTCCCCTGCCTTACTGATCTATATTATACTTAATAACCTGCACGTAGTAAAATGGGCCCATTTTGGGCCTTAAACTACTTAGATAAATTTTTCTGACATGACACTAATATCATCCTTTGCATCATATTTTTGTTTAATTAGGTTGAAATATACAGAAAAGCTAAAAACCTACACATTGCTTGATTTTTTTTGAGCCCTGGCTCTCGTTAGACAGTGAAGATGGAGATTTAAAATTTTGTAATAGTTATTTCTCGCATCGTATTATAAACAGCTTTCCGCGGATGTAGTATGTAAATTATACTGGTTTTAATCTTATGATTGTACATTTTTATATTAGTAGAAAGCTGGATATAATACGCTGCTAGCCATAGTTTTTTCGTATGGATGAGAACCGGTTCTAATCCAACGGATTCGAATGAATACGTGAAATGTATTTCTAGGCCCCTAAAGTATCTTTTTACGTTAGTAGAAGAATGATATTTAAAAAGTGTATTTTGATAATCACGTCTATTCTACAACAACAACGTGGGAAAGCCCAGAAACTTTACCTTTCTGATTTTGATTGCCGAATCTTCTTGCCAGTTAATCATGAGTGTTGCCAAATGCGCAGCTATCAAACTATATACACCGCCGCTTGCACCAGCTGTAAAGGAAATAAGCATTATACAGCTAAAAACAATATTTTTTTTAATCATTGATTTTCTAGAAACTTTTCCAACAGTCAAAATGTTATTGTTATCAATAAAGAAAATATTGTTATATTAGCAAGGACTGCAGTTTTTAATGGAGGGAGAGTTTTTCTTTCATATCTTTTATTTTATTTTTGTCTTATAAGATTTCTTCTTTTATTAACATTAAATATTTTTAAAAAAGGTTAAGAACTTTAATTTAGATGAAAATTACTGAGATTTTATTGATTTCAATAAAACTTTTTTTATTACCTATATAATTGTCAGGATCTGTTATTGATGTTCCAAGACTAGCTGCCATTACTCCTGCCAGATACACTACCTGGATAATGTATAAGTTATTAAAAATATCTCAAAGTGCCTTGTCGAGTGCCACCTCTCCCTCTTCCTTATTTGAAATAAATTGAATAAAGTGGGAATAGTTATTAGAGGTCATAGGACAAACGCAGGAGTCCCAAACGTCGGAGTGGACACTTAACCTAACCTAACTAATTTTAGACCATCTTATACAGTGTGTTTTTTTTATAAGAACTTTTTTGAAAGCAATTTTACCCCACTTATAGTTATTAGAATTTAATGATTAATGGCTTATTTTCTCCATGTTTTAAGGCAATTTATAGAACATTAAAAAAATATTTCAGTTTTTAATTAAAAAGTACAGTAAAATGTAAAATTCAAAACTTAGGTGCCAACATCTAAAAATGGTTTTAGCGCATTTTTCTTATATTCAAATCTTCTACCTTTTGCAAGAATGGCTGCAAAACGCTTCAAAGTTGAGATATAGAGCTAAAAATTGATACAGATACTATTGGGGACATGTACTAAAATATATTAAAGTTTGCAGGTCATATCTCAATCAGGGAGGGAGTACTGGCCCCCCAAAGTCGACTACTGAAAATCCAATTTTTTTCTTGCAAAAGGTAGAAGATTTGAACATAAGAAAAATGCGCTAAAACCATTTTTAGATGTTGACACCTAAGTTTTGAATTTTACATTTTACTGTACTTTTTAATTAAAAACTGAAATATTTTTTTAATGTTCTATAAATTGCCTTAAAAAACGGAGAAAATAAGCCATTAATCATTAAATTCTAATAACTATAAGTGGGGTAAAATTGCTTTCAAAAAAGTTCTCATGAAAAAAAACACACTGTAGTTTTTTTTAACCTAACCTAATCTATATACGAGGATATAATGATAGGGGAAATTGTCGTCAATTTAGCTTGCTAATATGGACCTCATTTATTGGCCAGTTCGTTCATCCAGTAAAGGAAGGGGATGGGGTTAAGGAGGTGGATGGGAGGAATCTATATTTTAGCCAGCTGCTAGTATTGCTTTAACAGAGTACATGAAAATCTGGTGTTACATCCAAGTAATCATATATCAATTAAGAAATCCTAGAAACTCTGTAAAACAAAAATAAGAACCTACCATAACTCTGAGACTTCCAACCCACCCAGGTTGGGACATTTCTAGTGGTATACCAACAAATATCTAAATAAATAATATAATTAGGCTTATCCTATAATAAAAATTAGTAAGGGTTTTATCTAAAGCTTAAGATTTCGATGACTACTGAACCGTTTGAAATCTCTAATTCAGGGAAGAATCAATTAGGTATCAGAGTGGTTTCAGGCTATTTTTTTAATCTTCTAAAACACAGCCCCTAGATCCGAGGGCTTCAGTCACTACTTTATCATATCCAAATAATCTGAGATGAATTTATAAGTGTGCATTTTGTACAGAAAATATTCACTCATAGTAAATAGAGAAGAAAAAATGATCATTAATCGTTATTTTCTTGACAGGAATTTTTTTTTTAAGATGCAACAAGAAAAATAATCTAAGGCTAAAAAAGCTAGATTTTGTAAATTTAAATTTAATAAAAACTTGAATAACCTGCATTATCATGTTGAAGACAAAGTGTTGAATTCCTATATGGACAAACCTGAATGAAAATAAAATAATTGAAATACAATACATAGTTATTTATAGCATCGTTTTATAGACAACTTTCTGCGGATATTAAAATAAAAAATTATGAGATTTAAAAGTTTTTGTTACTCCCAAGGGACCGAAGGTCCGGGCTAACAAAACTGGTATTTTTAAACATCAGAAGTACACTTTTAGTATCTATGTCAGTTAGAATGTACTGGAATGTTTTTATCATTTTAAAAGCAAAGCTTTTCTATAATTAGGGTCGGTCCGTCCGTACGTAACTGATAGCTCCATGCTTCCCATCTTCTAGAAGTATTATATATCAACTATAAATATCTAACTAATTATAACTATACTTACATATAGGAAATAAACCTCCAAGCTTCCCATCTCCTGGAAGGATTATATATGAGGTATGAACAGTAAGGTACTGGCCCTGACCAACCTAGAATTATAATCTTTTTTAATTTCAAATCTGTCGGATGATTCTATCAATCAATTATGTTGTGTTGGCTTATCGGGGATCTTAGGAATAAGATAATGGAGTGTATATACATACAAAATAAGGATATACAAAATTATCTCTTCTGTAGATTAAAATTATTTGATTATTTTAGATAAACTTTTGTCATAGATGTTATATACAGCTCAATGTCCCCTCCCTCCCTGATTGCTGATAATAGATTCACATTCCTAACCATGGCTTACTTATTCTACCTAAGTATGATATACATTTCATTTATACAGCCTAATTAATAGGAGTTAAAGATAAGTCGTGATTTGTATTTGTTGATGTTGTAGCTACCCTAGTTTTAAATCTGTAGCTGTAGTTTCAAAGAAAAAAAAATGATTTAAATGAATCGATTTTAGGCCGTATGAACTAAAGTATTTTCTCTATATGTAAAATAAAATGCTATTTAAAAAAATTTACCTATTACAATTTTTGGCCCGTAGTTTTCTGGTAGTTTAATGCTTGTGTAAAAGAACAGTGCTAACTCTGAAAAAAATTTAAATTCTACCATATTCTGACAAGTTCTACGTCCTATGTTTTAATATTTTTTAGAAGTTGTCTACATAACACAAATAAAATATCAAATGAGTAAAAGATTTATATAAGAATTGCTAACATTGTTACAAAAATAAGACTACTTGAATACCATATCTAATTTTTATCAATATTAAAAGATTAGAAAATAAAAAAACGATTTTTTTGCAGATTGAAAAGACAAGATTGTTTTGAATTATTCATTTTAAATAGTCTTTCAAAAATACTAAATACTTACCCGCTACAGTAATGAATATCATGAAAAGAGTGGGGGGTGTACAGGAGAATTCTTCTGTGAAAGCAAACACTCGAACCATTTGCTTCAGCTTACTTTCCTGCTCAGAACTCAATCTGTATCTTTGAACTTCATCTATAAAAATATAAATATTATTTTTTTTAGTAACCATGTCTTTCCTTAATGTCTGCTAATTGGTTAAAAAAATGCAACTCTTGGTCTGATTGGTTTCAGGTGATATTACCTCAATGCTGTTTATTAAACCGCCATTCTGATTTCACTTATTTCTTATTTGCTTAATTCCTTGGCTACACAAACAAAAATGGCCTAATTCAAATTTGTACGAAATTTAAACTTACTTAAAAACTTTTTGTAGCTTACTCTTCCATCTTTT
The DNA here is from genome assembly GCF_053477335.1 of Acartia tonsa. NCBI lineage: Eukaryota > Metazoa > Arthropoda > Copepoda > Calanoida > Acartiidae > Acartia > Acartia tonsa. The sequence goes on along the minus strand of NC_137262.1, from coordinate 30,472,781 downwards.
TCTAATCTGACTCGGCTTAGGAGATCATCAATCTAGAAAAAAAGAATTTATTTAAAGATTATTGAGATTTTTACGTACAAAAAATTTAATGTTTACTGAATTTAGTTGATTTATTGAGTTTAGATAGAACCATAGCTTAGGAAGGAAACGTATGTTAAGATAAAAATACAGTATAAAGAAAGTTTTGGTGTTATAAGATAGATAGATATATGATAAATAAATAAAAATGGGCTTTTATATAGATTGACCTAAAACAAAATATGTTTGAAATATAAATAAGAAGGCAGAAATATATATTTAAATGGGTAATTAGATAGATAAATATATAAATATTTTTAGAAAAACAAATACATAGATATACATTATTTCAACTTTCTCACTTAGATTTCCATGGATATCTATTACTACAAATGAATAGTAGATAGATAGATATGCATACCTTATTAAAAGTGATACCGAGTCTATTTTCAAGTTCTTCTGCACTAAGTCTCTTCAACTCTCTTCTCAACTGAAAATAAATAAATGAAAGTTAAACAATCTGTGCAATGTGTTTTTATAATCTGTTTATAATTTATATGGCCTGTATGTCTTCACGTCTAAACAAAAGCTTAGTTAGTTGCCTGGAACGATAGTCTTTGCCATTGGATAGTTAAAGTCCATTTTTTAACCTATATAGATGCGGCTTTTATCTAAATTCGTCTCAATGTCATGTATAGTTTTTCTGGAAATATTATGGAGAATTTGTCAACAAAGTAGAATATACTCTATATCTTTAAAAGATAGCATAAAAATTAAAAATATTTCTATTAGGTATATTCACTGAAAAGCTTAACCCTTACCCCCCCATCCGGTTTTTTCTATCTCATTTTCTGTGTGTGAAAGATAAAGAGCCCAAACTGCTTGACTTTTTAAGTGTGGGTATGAGACATAACTGAGAGTTGAAATTTTTTGAATATCTCCATCCTGGCGGGCACAGGATGCCAGCAAACCTGGCAGGGTCATCCAGGTAAAGAGCAAAAATATTTTTTTTGACTTAAACAAAGCATTTTATCTTACCAAAATACTAAAATATCCTCTAGTAGTACATCCTCATATTAAATACAGGTGTTCAAGTCAATTTTAGGTTCCAGGTATGATCCTGCAGGTCCCGATCCTCCAGGTCTTCAGAAATCTTTAAAAGGCTCCTGTGGCCGCAAGTTTTGACTTAGAGACTTCAATTTTCAAACTTAAGCTTATCTTACATGTCTACATAATGTATTAAAATTTCATAAAGATCCGCCGCCGTTTTCCCGCCGAACGCCGACTGCGGCGGCTGGCAGCTGCCAAGTACAGCTGCGGCCGCTGAAATTATATTTTGATATTTCAAATATAAAATTTACATAAAGATAAACATTTTCTGCTAAAAAATTTTTATTCTAGCTTCAAAAATAAAAAAATTACAGCCGTTTGAAAATTATAAGTAAAAAAGGACCTAAAAACAAAGGTTGTTAAATAAAAGGGTGAAGGAAGCAAAAATTGACCTTGACTTACTTATGGTCGGACTGATTAAGGTGCGGCAAGGGGGCCGACTGTAAGGGGTTAATTAATTTAACAGTTATTGAGATATTACGTTTCAGGCAGACAGATAGCGTTATACTTTGTATCAAAGATGTTTACCTCTCTTTTGTCAAAAGTTCCTCTGGCGTCAAGGACATCAAAACCAGGTTGCTGTAGTGTTGACCTGCGTGCTCTGGTCCCATGGTCTACCTCTGTACGACCTTAAAATAATTAATATTACAGTAATTTTATTATAATATATTTAGTTTGAAGATACAGAGAAACAACAAGAGAAGAAAAAACAATCTAGCTCTAGTAGTAAAAGAATAAGATTTCATTTTTATTACATATAGTCAAATGCTTTAATTAAGTCTAAAAATCAATGAAATAAAAAGCTCCCAGGCATTCAATTATTTAATTCAATAATATCCATGCAAAAGAAAGATAAATCATTCACCAACATTTCCTAGAGTTGAAAGGCTAACTATGGCAGAAATTTTCGCAAAAGAATAGGAGGGCAAAATAAATTATTGATTATTTTCTAATCCTCATTATGCAGAATTTGGAAAAACCACTTTATTATTTAAAAATATATTTCATATTCCTCCCAATCTTTTATGAATATTGAAAGTCCTTACCATGAAGAAGATGGCTTGTAAACTGATGCCAGTCTGAATCCAATGCCTGTGCACGACACGATATTTATAACTGAACATCTAACAAACTTTTGGCCTCCAACATTTCCGTTGGTTAAACAAAAATTTGTTATTTTCTAGAAACTAAAATAGTTTTCTTGTGCTCACTGCTCAAAGACCGAAGACATAGTATTTCTTATTGCCTTTGGCATCTTTTTTGTTTTATTTCATATTATTCTTTGTGATCTTGGGTAGATTCCCATTGGTTATATAGAAATATTTATAAGAAATTTTATAATCTTTTATAAAAGCAAAGTACCACAAAAGTATGCTTTGGGATTCATCACCATAAAATATCATTCCCATATAAACAACCCCTTAAATAGTGGATGTAAATATTCATTCCCATATAAACAACCCCTTAAATAGTGGATGTAAATATTCATTTTTTTCCCGGAGGTAGTCATTTATTTCCCGGAGGTAGTCATTTTTAGAAGATTTTTAATTTTTTTTTGGAAGATTTTATAATTTTTATTAATTATTAAAAGAAACTTGATATCAGGGATATAAATGATCATAGCCGGGAAATAAATGAAAATTAAAAACCAAAATTAAACCACATTTTAGCATAAAAAAAATGAGTTTTTTGTTTAAATGAGAATGATATTCCTGTCCATCATTTATTCCCTCGGGTAAGAAATATTCATTCCTAAACAAAAAACTGGACAGGAATACCCCAGTCATCCATCCTATGCAGCGAAAAAATACCATATTTCATTTAGAATAATACATATTGACAGACTTCATTTTTTTGTATTATAAATAGCTTCGCTGCTAAAGATACTGAATGTACTGTAATGATTGTAATAAAAGGTATGATTAAATAATACGTATTACATATTAATCTTTTTATCTGATGGATTAAATGCATTAGAAACAACTGTTGCTGAATAAAATACATCATTAGAAAGCAAAGCGACTCTATAGTTTGTTCTTTATCTTTGGTTTGTGTAGTTTTTTATGAAGCTTTCTCCTTTTTGTCAAATTTTAATTGAACCAATGCAGGCTACGTATTCATGTCCTCTATGTGTTACACTATAAGGGATGTTGGAATATCCAAAAATTATTTTAGTTTGGTAAAAAAATTGATAGGAATGTGTCGCCATTACCCCCTTTCATACAAAAGCCAGATAAACTGACTGCTGAATTATAAGGGATCGGTCAAGCCGTTTACGAGATATACAGACACCCTCTTACTTTATTACAAAGGATTGGCTAAAATAAATGGATCAATACAATTATTATTGAGCTTCAAACAAAAACTTAAACTTAAGTTGGATGGCTCCAGTTAGTAAGGTTTTTTTTGTCTTAATAACTACTGAACATATTGAGTTCTTCATTTTAGTGAAGCCTCTTAGGTTCCGGGATAGTTTTAGGCTAGTTTATTTTTAGATTTAAGTCTTGGGATGGTTTTTAGTTTATTCTTTGCCCCCTCACTAACCCATTCGATACAGAACACAAGATGCTAGGGGAGCAGTTCATATATACTTTATTTCAATATATCATTAAATGTTTTGTTATAAACATTATCTGAGCCTTATCTAATGTTTTAGGAAAAGGTGTATTTATTATCTATGTAATAAATGTTGTTTTTACTATGTATAAACAATGTTTGTTTTGATGTTAAACTTTATGTTGGTATTATATCAACACAAGACAATAGTAATTGGTTTAAAAGTAATACATGTTATAGGTTTTTAATCAGCTATCTAAAGTGATAAGACCAATAATGGCCAATAAATTGATGTACATCCCGAATGATGATACACAAAATAATCCATTCTGTAGTTTACAATAAATATGTGTGTCAGCAGAATACTTCAAAGTCTAATAGAGTGTATGTAAAATGTATGCAATTTATCAGAAAGTGTAATTTTATCCTATCTTGCAAAATATCAACATGTTCAAAGAATTATATTTCTCTAAGATAACTTATCATAGTGTTTATACATAACTGACAGGAAAATTCGTCCAAAAATCTTTCTAAACTTCATAGTCATTTTAATTATCCTAAAAAATTACATCATAATAAATCATATTTCTTATTTTTATATAGTAAATTTTGTACTAGATCTGAAATAAGTAATTAAATGAGATTACAAATTGTATTGGAAATGTTTAATTTTCTTTTGTGGTTTTTTATGAATACTTTGAACTATTTTTGATAGATTAAAATTTGAAGGTTTATATCGACTTATCGACGTTTTACTTCCAAATTCAGCAAAATTTTTATCAGATTAAGATTTCAATTTGATAAGAGAAATCAAATTCTTATTCGTATGATTTATTTTACATGTTTAGCAAATATATATTTCATTTTGTTAATTTATTTCAGGTTTCTAGTAAATTAAATATTTATCAATATAAATGTTTAATTGTGCTTTAAATATCAAATAGAAACAGAATTAGACATCTATCATATTTGTATTGTTACTTTTACTGCAGATACTGTTCTATGAGTGCACATACTTCATAACTTGTGTCTTGTAAGTCTACGTCTCTTATTTGCATCGATAGCTGTGAATTCCTACACAATCATCGATGCTGGGCTACTTGCAGGGAGGAGGGGGACTATTGTAAATAACAGCCGTACCCAAAATATTATAACCACGTTATGTTAATCGTTGTCTCAAAAATTTGGTACTTTTATTTAATTGTAATTGGTTGGTTTTAAACTAGTATGGTCCAAACTTTTCCACAATTTTAATATAGTTTTTCATCATTTGTACATCAATTAATAATCCATTGTCGTATCCCTTAACATCCCTGCTTGTTGGGAAGAATATACTATTTTAAATTAAAACAAGCATATAGAAATTAACATTACACCTATATATGTATATGTCATAGACGTCCAAGGGGGGGGGGGGTAATGGGGTGATTACCCCCCCCCCCCTCCTAAATAAAAAAAATGCCTCTATGAAATAAAGATTAACCCCCCCCCCAAAAAAAAAATGAGCTTTATTTTTAAAATTTTACCCAAATAAGAAAGCTTGGACGCCCAGGGTATACGTACTTGAACATAACCAAAAAGAACAGAATATACAAGAAAAAGGGACATGAAATAAAAAAAAATTTTAGAAAAAGGTTGTCTATTCTCAAAAATCTATTGTGTTTGTTGTCAATCAAAATTAAATGGTGTGGATAATTTGTGCTTGACTTTTTGTGGTTAATTTATTGTAAATAAATTGATCAATAGTGAAAAATTATTATTTTTCTATGTGCACATTTTATATTTTACAACTGATTTTTCATTGAATCAAGAATCAATGAATTTAACCTAACCTAAACCAAAAATAATATGGATTTTCATTAAGAAAATCGATATTCAACAAGTGAAATAATTTGGAAATGTCCATTGTGGGACACTTTGTCTAGGTCCACCCCCCCCCCTAATTTTTTTCAGGGGATGGTTACACCGCCTTCTGTCCGCCTTTGACTCTACAAGTTGGGAAAATGCTACTTTTGGGGGTTTGTGAGAAAAAATTTACTTTTGCACCATATCTTATGGTTAGTTCCTTCCCTTTAACTTCACAATCGTTATTTATACCTTTACCTATCCTTAAATCCCTGGCTGACTCGATATGAAGAATCAAAATTGCATCTCTGAACTTTATGATAATTATTTTGACAATTTGAGGGATAAGACAACAGATAAAAAGTAATTTTGCTCCTATAATAACCCACATAATAAAGGTTACTTTTTCATGGGAGAGAGAGAGAGAGAGAAGAATTGCAGTTAAATTAATCTCCCTTAAATAAGCCAAAATATCAAAACTAAAGAAAACTATCAGTATTTTAATTCCATTATGTTCCAACCATTTGTATATTATGTAATAGTTATTTCTTTCATCGTATTATAAACCGCTTTCCGCGGATATAGAATGTACAATTATAAGATTAAAACATAATACGATGATAGACATAGTTTTTTCGTAATGATGAGAACCAGTTCCTATCCACCGGATTCGAATGAATACGAGAAAAAAGGTTATAAGCAAAATAATTTTCCATCGGTGCTATATTACTGTTCTTGTTATGTACATAAAAAGTAATGTAGAGCACGAAGTGTTAAATTTTCCAATGCAAAATTGGTGTTACAAAAAAAACTTTAAAATTATCAAAGTATTATAAAGAACGTAATATATACGCGGAACTCATTCATTGGTCAGTTCGTTTATCCAGTAAGAGGGTAAAGGGGGTGGAAGGGGGATATCGTTATCTTAGCCAGCTGCGAGTATTACTTTATCAGAGTACTAGCGGCTTCGCCCCTAGCCTCTAGGGGCTTAGCCCTAAGAGGTATAATTACATCTTCTATTACCTACCCAGCTGAAAAAAATGCGAATGGATCAAAAATTGTCGAATAAATGGCGAATTCGCAAAATTCGCATTATTCGTAAAATTCTTTAAATTCATAAAAATTCGTAAAATTTATAAAAAATTTGTAAAAAAAAATTGGGGGCATTTTTGTTTTTTTGGGGGGTTGTCCCACCCCCCAAGAAAATAGCCTAAAACCACCACAGGACCAGTAGGTATATTCCTTAAAGAGGACAGACGGACAGACAGACAGACGGACGGACATACATCATTCTACTTTGTATTATAGATATAAGAATCTGGTGCAACATCCTTGTAATAATATATTGATTGCAAAAATTGTGTTACAATTAACACAAGGAATTTATCAATAAAAAACGTAAAGCTTTGGTAAAAAGAATTGTATTTGAATTAAAATTATAAAGTATAGCTTAAATAAACCATAGTTATCTGAGAAATGGTTACAAAGACTATTGTTTTAACTAACTATTATTATATGAAAACAAGTACAAATGTTTCCACACTTTAGGCAGGTACACCATAGCTTTAGATATAAGGTTTTTATCTTCAATTTAACAATTCTAAGCATTTTTGACTTCCTATGTTACCAACGAATATCTTTTAATAATAATTATTCTTAATTCTTGCAATGTGCAAAGTCTAGTATAATATTACATTGTGTTTCGCTTCTCGTATCTTTCATCATCAAAGATTGGTTAGAGAAGTGTGCAAAAGTTGTCATGCGTTACCGCAAAAATTATAAGGGCCTTCCCGTTCAACAGACAGACCTAATGATGACTTTATATTTTATTAGTTTTATAATTTATTTAAGAAAGGTCAGTAAAATGTCCTAAAACCATATGGCTCCCCTGATAAATTCAAATTGGGACCAGCCATTTACTTGATATTAAGCTTTAGGCATAAAGCCTTACTACTTTATATTAGAGGATTTCTTTGCATAATCATCTTTATAAGTAATATTTAGAGTCTTTTATTTCCAGGGAGGAAAGACGACATCGAATTTACATTATACTTTTTCTCATTGGTTGGTTTACAAACTTTGGGTACTTTTATTCAATCTTGATGAACTGGTTCAAACTTTTCACCCAAAATGCAATGATTTTAATATACTAATATTTAACATCATTTTATCGTCCATTGTCTTATCCATTTAGATTTCCTGTTTATTTCATACCCTTATCATACATTTTCAGCCAATCTTAAAAACCTATGCTCTAAAATTAATAGTTAAAATAAGTGTTTTTGATATCTGCATCAAACCTAAATTAAAGGTTTAGAAACAAGTATTTTTCAAACATTTCGTGCCTCAACTAAAATGATTATATTACATAATTTTAAAGCGATATTTTAAATCAAATCTTTTTAAAAACTCTTGTTTGGTGCATTTTTCAGATAGCAATAAGGTATTTGCTTTTTAAACAAGGTTTTTGCATTAAGTTATTAAAAAATTTAAGTATTTTTTCCTAGTAATTTACAAGGAAGATTAAATTCAGTCAAAGAGTTAAAAATGTAAACAAGCTTATTTATTCTTTGCTAACAATAAGATATGAAAAATAGGTATATGTAAATAATAATTTAAAGAATAGAGTGAGCTATTTATTTCTCAGGGCAAGGACCCTGTCCAGATTTTGTATTGGGTCTATGAAATCAGCTAATAGCATCGGAAATGTAAACAAAACCGTGTCCTTACAAAAGAACAAAAAACAATTTAATAACAGGCAAAAAGGGTCTCTGCCACTTAGAGCAGATTATACATCTGTACTAATACATTTATGTAAATTGTAATGTAGTTACGCTTTTTTTCAGAATACAAATAGCCAGTTATAAATTCCTCAAGTGAGTATGGCTGTAGTTTAGCATATTTTCCATTGCTCGCCGGCCGCCCGTTGGTGCCGCCATTTTGTCTGCCAGCGCCATTTTGAAATGTGGTCGGTGGCACCCGGGTCTGCCAGTCGTTAGACTCTACCCGCTGATACTGGTCCATCCTGAAAATAAATAAAATTTTAAAAATTAAAGCTTTATAGGTTAACTCAAATGTCAATAAATGGATATGGAATATACATGATATTATGACAGGGGAATTGTCTCCTCAATTTAGATTGCTAATATGGACATCACTTATTGGTCAGTTCGTTCCTTCAGTAGGGGAGAAGGTAATGAGACTAAAGGAAGTGAATGAGGGGGGAACATTATTTTAGCCAGGTACGAGGTTCACTTTATTAGAGTACATGATTTTCTGGTGTAAAACCAAATAAACAATAAATCCATTTGTCTAGAGTAAATGTAAAAGTAGTATGAGGTATCGTTTGCAGTTTTTCCTTAAGTTATTAAGAATTTTTTAAAAGACCAGACCTATCTTAATATTCCGCATATTTAAATTTAAAAATAGTAATGAATTACACTTGACTTTACTTATAACATTTAGATTTTCTCATTAACAAACTAATTATCTAAGTATTATAATGATATATTAATTGTTACTGCCATAAAAGATACTCTATCCTGTATGTATGAAAAAGATGCTTATAAAATACAGACAAAATCTAAAAATTAACAAATATTACAAAACAAAGGTACAACAAATAGGTTTTATGTTAATCAAAATAATGGCTTTATTATTACTTGGATCTTTCACTAGATTTTCATGTAATCTAATAAAGTAAAACTTGTAGCTAGTCATGATAACAACCTCCCCGCATCCATCCCCTTTATTTACGAACTGACCAAGAAATGATGTCCATGTTAGCAATCTAAATCGACGACAATTTTCCCTTGTCATAATATCCATGATCAAATTGCTTATAAAATATAAATTAGCGATATAATACAAGGAGACGAAAATAATTCTCATGTGATATTACATCCCAAATATATATTGTAGAGAATATATTGGCTAGATTGTAGGAACACTAAATTAATAGGATATCTGTTTGCCTGTGTATCATGTCATGCGTAAAAAAAGATGATATTTTTACTTGGAAAAGAGTTTATATAAAACAGTTATTTTAAAATAATTCAAGGCTACGATTTATTTTAAAAATTGGAATTGTTGGAAAATTTTGAGGACAATATGAGATTAAAATATAAAAAAAACACTATTATTAAGTTTTAAAATTTATTCTAAAAGAAAATCTGACCAAACCATCTTCAATTTTGTGGTAGTTTGATGTAAACATCGTCGTACTAATGACGTGATATATGACTTTTTCTTATTAAAGTCATATTAGAAATTTCCTGAATTTTACTAACCACAAAATTTTGTAGATAGAATTTTCTTTAGGTTATTTTGTAATTTGTAATTTTAATTTAAATAATTATAAATCTTACTCTAACAGTAAAATACAAATTTGGATTTTTTATTATTTAGCTTTGTATATGTACATATTAGTAAAAAAGCAGTTTTTAAATCTGTGCAAAACTCAAGAAAAACTTGTGTCTATACAATTTATATTGTACAAAATCAGCAAATGTAATCCAAATATACAAAGTAGTAAGGTTTTTGGTCTGAAGCTTAAGATCTTAATAAGTACTGAACCGTTGTTGTTGTTGTAGCCATGATTCTCTGAAGTTAGGACTCAGATGCACACGGAGACTGGAAGTGAGAATCCTTTGGCCAATCTTAGATTGGTAAGCTTCGCGCACAGCTGATTGTATTCTATGTTACATTACAAGCTGACCCGCAATTCTCGTGGAAGCTACTCAATTATTACATCACCCTGGCCTAGAGTTTTGGCAGGTGTTCCATATTAAGCCACCCTAATTAATGGCACTCTCATACGAGGAGCATGGATGAGGGAAAGCATGGTTAGAGCTGCTTGATTTGTAGAATCCTAACTTCCTACAAATCTCCCCCCTTACAACCCTAGGGCATCTTAGGGAAGGTTGCGTGATCATAATCTGACAAATTGCGACAACATTTGTCAACCAAGTGCAAAGTCTATGTGGGGACTTGAACTCGGTTTCTCCCAACCACAGCGTAGTGCGCTAACCACTACACTATGGGACACCCAAGTACTGAACCGATTGAGTTCCTTAATTAAGGTAAGCTTCACATAGGTTCTGTCATAGTTTTAAGCTATCTTGTTTTCAGATTTAAGTCTTGGGATGATTTTCAAATATTTTTCTAACCCCTTGAAGACTGAGCCCCTAGATGCTAGGGGCGTATCCGCTAGTGGTTAAAATAATAAAGCAAAGCTCTTAGTTTCATCTATACAGATATATAGTTGCTACGCTTCAGAAAAGAAAACTGGAGTAAATAAAGAAAAATTTGCAATTTAAACTTGATTAACAAATCTTAAGGTTAGAGATGGGTTAATAACAAAATAAATAAAATTCATTTATTATTCTTTCAGGAAGGTAGGGGACAATGGACTGTGTATAACAGTAGTGACCCAAGTGTTATAAGTATGTGTTCTTATTCATTGGCTCAAAACCCTTAGGTACTTTTTATTAAATTTCAAATTGTTATTTCAAAACTAAGCTTGGTCTTTTAAACAAATAATATCAATCAATGGGTATATAGGATTATTATCATCGGGGATGTACAACAATTTATCTTCCATTGTCGTATCCCTTATAATCTCTGATTATTCGTTACTAAACAATCAAGATTCAATTTTTTGCATAATTTTTCTTCCATTCAAATTTCTACGCATTGTTAATGAATATGATTAATGTTAGGTAAACCCATCTGACTTCCACAGCAGGTCTCCAAGGTTGAGAACCTCTGACCGATAGAATGATTTAGGAAGACTTGTCTGGCTTTTTAGTGTTTTTGGATTGGGAGGCCTGATCAAAAGAATATCTGATATACAAAAAAAATAGATTGGTTTACCAATGTTCTAACTATAACACGTAATCTTTTGATTTCAGTTAATATTACATCACAATCATAGAAAAGAGCTACGTTGCTCGTGAAAGTTTTCATTCTATCCGACATTTAAAAAACGTACACACAAGATCTTTGTATATTAAGCTTGTTGTTTTCAACACGGGATTAAAATATCTTAATCCCGTCTTAGCAAAGAGGAAAAAAAGTTATACAATTATGTAAAACTTTTTCTCGTATTCATTCGAATCCGGTGGATAGGAACCGGTTCTCATCCATACGAAAAAACTATGTCTAGCATCGTATCGTATTATATCCAGCTTTCTCTGAATATAAAAATGTACAATCATAAGATTAAAACCAGTTTTTTTAGCCCCGGGTGCCGAAGGCATACGATGCGAGAAATAACTATTATTTATTCTTCTTGATTTTTTAATAAAATATAGTATTTGTTAGCAATTTTAGCTATATAATTTTTGAAATCTGTTAATTAACAAGTAAAGTAATATTTTTCTATAATCTATAAGAAGATAAGTTGGATGTTCAACCTTGCGTTGCTAAATTAGTGTTATTTAAATTTGGCCAAAATGTTAAAACGTCCCAAATCTGTTTTTATCAACAAAAAGAAAAAAGACAATGTTTCATCATTAGATAGGATTATCCCCAAACTAGTTATTCTATTTTAAATCCTACAGTTTGCGAATTTAATATCTTTTTAAAGGGCAAAATTAAGGAAAAAAGCAGTGATTTAAAGGGATAAGACAATGGCCAATAAATTGACGTACATCTCCAATGATAAAAACGTTACCAAAAATTCTATATGCATAAGTTTGCAGGGATCTAAAGGAATAAACCTACGACAGATAAGTTGATGTCCATCACCAATGATCTTACACAAAATTACTCCGACTGTAGATTATAATTAGTGGTTGAAATGTTTGAACACTAGACTTAATGAACCAAGTAATCAAAATTAATAAGTCCTGAAAGTTGTTAAGTCAGCGAATTAGAATCATTATCATAAAACTGTGGGGACTGGTCTAATAAACAGCCAAATATTCTCTCCATCCCTGGTAAAACGGTTGATTAAAATATTTCATTTGTTGAATGTATTTTGATTGCTTCAAGAAACCATTATCTACTGGATAACGCTTTTAAATAATGATCGTATGTCTGAAGTCTTTAGAAAAGCAGCTTCTGGACGTAATTGTCCTGGTTTGGAAACTAACCAACCCTTTTAATACACAGCATGTAAGATAATTGTTTATGTGTTGAAAAAAGTGCTTCTCATCCACAATATGAAATCAAACACTAGATAAAAACACTTCAGCTTTCTTACAACATATGGTAGGGTCTATATTTCATACAGACAATATAATTAAGGTAAATCATATAGAGAAACAAAACATATAGGAACACTTTTAAAACTAGAGTTTATACCAAACCCTAGAGAAAAACGCTTAAGTTTTCTTACAACATATAGTTCATCCAGACAATTTAGTAATGGTATATAGTAAAGAGAAACAAACCCCAACACAAAACTAGAGTTACTATAAACTATAAAAAATAGTACTATGGAAATCTGTCTGTATGTACGATCTCTAGAAATACTAGCCATAGAGGATTCATTTATAGTTAAAATTGCAATGCAAGAAATAGTCAGATTATGTAGCGATTCAAGTCCTAATTTAAACAAAAAAGAAACAAATCTAATAGCTTTATTACTTACATAATAAGCCTTTTCTTTTATTCTACAACTACTAATGACACTCACATCACTTCTTAAACAAAACAAGACTTACAAATCAAACCTATATCCGAACACAGTAATAGTGTCTGAATGATTATGACGTAACAAAAAAAATTAGCCAATGAGAGGCCGTTATTGACCAATAGTAAAATTTATAGTGGCCTCTCATTGGCTATTTTTTTTGTTACGTCATAATCAGTCAGACACTATTACTGTGTTCCTATATCCAATTGACAATAACTTCTAGCAGACAAATAAAATCCTTCTATTAGAAGAAAGGATGTTAGTTTGTCTGTTTATGTACAGAGAGCTCTCATTATTCCTTGGACCTATTTGATGTTTCTTTCAAGGTATTTGTTGGGCGGTTTTTTACTATTTTAGGGGACCTTCACATTCTACTAGGGGCTAAAATTGCTTATTTTTATTGAAAAGGGAGTACCTAACTAGACAAGCAACATATTTTTAAAAGCGAAGCTTTTCTATAATTAGGGTCGGTCCGTCCGTACGTATGTCCGTCCGTCACGGATAGCTTTTTTCGTTAATTTATGCATGTTATAATTGTCCTATCGATTTCAAATTTTGCATGGTGATTCCTTTAGTAGTTAGGTACGATGTAGAAAGCGTAGCAACTCTATAATCATTACCAAAATGTCCGTACGTCCATTTTAAACATGTTGATGTTTTTACTTTTTTAACAACAAATTTCTATGTGATCTAATCATCCGATTGATCTGATTTTTGGTATAGTGATTCCTGGGACAACAAAGTATAATGTTTTAAGCGAAGCAACTTTATAATCAAGTCCTAAAAATGTAAGTATGTCCATAAACATTACTCTGTATAAAGCAGTTTTTCAACAAATTTACTTACAATTTTGCTTCGACTCTTATACATTTATATTCTGATTATTCAGTTCTGACACTATATAGGTGTTAATGTCCGTTTGTCCTACCGTTTCAGTGCTTCGCTTTTATGGATGTTGTCATCCTTGTTTGTATATAATCTTATATTGAAATCTTTGAGAATAGAATTTGTTGCAAAAACAAGGATAATTACCAATTATATAAACCAGGTGTATTCAATAGTATCACCAGCGAAAAGGACTAACATTCAGCAAATTCAATAAGTTTGAAATACAAAAAAAATGTATAAAAGTACTGTAAGAAAAGAGGAGACCTTTCGAAAAAATGGGTGAAAAAATTACCTTAAAGATATAAATAACACATTTAAATGTTTGAAATTGATCAAAATTTAACCTATTATCTGTCCCTCTCAATGAAATGAAACAGTAAGGAAATTGAAAAGGGATCAGATATCTTCCTACATTGTAATTGAAATGTGTTTGTTTTGGTATGTATTACAAAAGTTTTAAAATTTGCCTTGATAAACTAAACACTTGTTTTTTTAACCCAAGAAGGGAGAAAATGTCTGTTTAATTAATCTAGTTTTTTTCCTCGACAATTCACCAGTCACCAAATACAGAATTTCAAAGACAGGGAGTTTTATATTCCATTTTAATATTCCCGAAGCCCCGATATTATTGTGCTTTCTTGTTTTGTAGAAATAATACTTTTTCAGTATGGCTTCGAAACCGATTAATATGCACTGGATTAGAATCGGTATTTAGCCATACTGAGTTTTAATCTTTTTCATTTTACTATCCGCGAAAAGCTGTCTCCAATATGATGCGATAAATATATATTCTAGATTTTATGTAAACACACTGAACAGTTGATGAGGTAAATCAAATTAAAATAAAATCTTTGCATGATCTAATTTATTGCTTTATATCAATTCAAATCCCGAGGCAAAATCAATACAGCAAAAAAATTAATAAAATCAATAAGTTTTTATTTAATAGACACATTGATTTCACAAGAAATACAATTTTATTTCTTGAAATTTGAGGAGTTTTCTAGTTTTTTTTTTTTAAAGAAGTTGTATCAACTTTTTCACTTTTTATTTAAGATAGCTAGCCGGCTCTTTTAGTAAGTAGTAGATGTAAAATTTTTCATAGAATTCAGATATGCAATCGGTTTTTTTTGTAGACCTCTTATTTTTTAAGTAATTTAAGTCTTTAAAAAAAATAATTAAGTCGGTTTTAAGGTACTAAAACGCAACAAAATAAAAGAAGAAAATGGCCAGTATGAACAAAAATAGTAAGATCTTTAATTTGACACCTTACTTTTAAAATTCTGTTAAGTAATTATTGAAAAAATCTATTTTGTTAACCTCGGATTAATCAAAACTTTGAAATTAAAAATATCCTCTCACAGGCATAAAAAGTATGTGTTCATATATACTTTTAGAATGAGAAAAATAATACAAATCCAGTCTAAGCAAAATTGAAAAACTTTTATAAAACTAAAATAAAAAATATAAGTTTATTTTAAGAATCATAATTTTCGGCTTTAAAGGGTTAGCTTGAATAAAACCTGAACAAAACCTAAACAAAAGACAATGCAATGTAGCAGATATTTTTAAACACAAGAAACAATAATGTATTTTTAACTGCATTGTTTTGAAGTTTATAAACAGACTGATGCATATTTGTTCATAATTTTTCATTCTTTACATGTTCTGTAATATCACTATATTTATTGTAGTATCTATTGTATATATTGTATGAACGTTCTCCTTTTTTTTGGCAATTCTATTGGTTAACTTTATAGGTTAAGCTTCGCGATTCGTCAATTTTCGCGATTTGTGATTGGCTAGTTTAGCAGTTACAATTCTTAAAATAAACTTTTTATTTTTTTTATTTTTTATTACAATTTTTTAAAACTTTTTCAATTTCGCTTAGAATGGATTCGTAATATTTTTCTGATTCTAAAGGTATATATGAACCCATATTTTTTATGTCTGTTTGATAAAATATTTAGGTTTAAAGTTTTTATTAAACCGAGATTAAAAAAATTGATTTTTTCAATAATTACTCAACAGAATTTTAAAAGTAAGGTGTCAAATTAAAGATCTTACTATTTTTGTTCATACTGGCCATTTTCTTCTTTTATTTTGTTGCGTTTTAGTACCTTAAAACCGACTTAATTATTTTTTTTTAAAACTTAAATTACTTAAAAAATAAGAGGTCTACAAAAAAAACGATTGCATATCTGAATTCTATGAAAAATTTTACATCTACTACTTACTAAAAGAGCCGGCTAGCTATCTTAAATAAAAAGTGAAAAGTTGATGCACCTTCTTTTCAACATACATAAACCTCAGTAATCTAAAGGGATAAGACAATGGCCGATAAATTGATAAAATCTCTAACACAAAATGACCCCTTACAAATAACTTTGGAGACTAGAGTAATAAACAGCTGAATGTTCCCTCCCTCCCTGCATAATCACAACCCAGATCTTACCCCTAGCTTTAATTTTCCCTCAGTGTGTTTAAACTTTACCTATTCTGACAAAACATTTTACAAAATTTGCACAAAAGTTTGCATGCTAAAGTTTTAAGGCCAAACTAATGCATAAGATAACGTGTTTATAAAACTTTGGCTACCAGTATAATTCACACTCCATTGTCCCCTCCCCCCTTGTAACAATCCACTTTACATTAAGTCTCGATTACGTCCACCCTGCCTAGAAAAGAAAACTAAAAACTATCTAGCAGCAGATGATTTTCACGGTGTTTTAGCGACATTTTTCTGTCACTTTCCTCCCACTAATTAGTCAAGCATTTAGACAAGGTGACTACTAACATTCTGAGGGAGGTAAGAAATCAAAATTTTATTCCGTAGTTTTGATAAAATTAATCAAAATAGATGTGTAGTTTTAATAGAAACATGAAGAACGTAAAATTACAGAAATGGATATTATATAAGCGTGGATAAAATGACAGGGAAAAAATTGTCGTTAATTTTGGTCGCTGACATCACTTGTCCATCAGTTCGTTCATCCAGTTGGAGGTAATGGGATGGGTGTAAAGGAAGTGGATGGGACATCGTTAATTAAACCAGCTACAAGTTTCACTTTCTTAGCGTAAATGATAATCTGGTGTAAGATCCAAGTAATAATAAAACCATTATTACAGAAAATTTAAACAATGAAGGGATGCAATTTAAAAAACAAACTGTATGAAAATGTACGGTTAGGTGCTTGTCTGCGTGTTTATAAAGATCTTGGAAAGGTTAACCATTCTGTGCCAACCTGAGCATCATCTAATACAAAAATATAATGTAAGTGGTCACCAAACATCCCTTCTTTTGGCTGAGCTCATATAGCGTTGGGGCGCAGCCAATAGTTGTATAGTAACCAAAACTTGTAAAAGTACTTGCCTTTGTACAAATCTTCTAGTTTCTATGAATAGATTTAGAACTTCCTGTCTGTACACACACAAACACTTAACAGGTGCTAAATTTTCTTTTTTATTCACTTTAACTTTATATTCTTTCACGTATTCACACAACAAAGCTAATGTTAGAATTTAGCAAACTTGCGGATTTTTCACAATTATGGATTATTGGTATTTTTGTTAACTTATTGAAGAAATTTTTTTCAGCTTCCGTTATTGTCACAAAAAATTAACAGGAATGTTAGAACACCTTTTTAACTTTTTATAGCATTCTCTAAAAAGATACTTCAATATTACATTGCTACGATTTCCGTTTGCTTATTCATAATTTCTCCCTCGGTTGTTCCGCCATATTTTCACAATTTTTTTTGATGGATTTAGGACTTTTGATGAGTCAGTGCAGATTTTAGTTCATTTAATACACATTTTCATTTTATGTTCTGAAATTAAAGTAAAGGATTATTATTAAAAAAATATGTTTTATCTTTTGTTGTTATCTTTTAAACAGATTTGAAATTAAACAAATACAAGTTTTTGCTAACTGATAAATATAACAAATTTAAATATAAAACCCATAAAAGCAAAACTCTGAAATCACAGGGAAGGACAAACGAACATGTAAACGGATGAACTGACATTCTATCATCATTGGAAAATTCTATCATGTCTAAATTAACTAAAAGATCTAACAGTTACGGACAGACTGATGAACCGACCCAAATTATAGAAAAGCTTCGCTTAAAAGAACATATTATTCTTTTCTACGAAAAATAATTTTAGGAATTTAAGGTAAAATGTTTGAATGGTATGTTTAAGGAATTAGAATATTAGTACCACCCAATAAGTTAAGCCAACATCTCTCTGTCAAATAAGGTGCAGTGTTTCCACATGTTAGCTATTCAAAACAATAATATGTAAAGGAGTAAGTATTTTTGTTTGTGTAGTTAAGATCTCGCTAACCAGTATACCGAGTTTCAGGTATGGTTCTAGGCCATTTACTGCCCTAAATTCCCTAGATGCTAAAAGCACAACCGCAAATGAAGAGATTATGAAAAGCTTTGCCTATCGATTCAAATGATTGTATTAACAGTTTTATGGAAACGTTGTCTGTCAAACAAGAGTGTAAAGAATCCCACACACCCAAGCATCAACTTTTCAACTATATGGCTATCACAAACATTTGATTCCCACAAAATTCATAATAATATAATATAAAGTCAATCCCCCGTTAAAGAAAACTATCACACGTATAGCTCAAGAATAAGATCAGTAAAGTATTATCCAGCGATTAGAAAATAAATTAGGCAATATCTGTTTCAAAATTATAATTGGGGAATGTGTAGTTATATGAAGACAATTCATTCTAATTCCTTGTAAAATCCGTCGAGAACCAAGGAAAACAAAAATAATTCTGAATTTACCATAGTATTCAATAAGCAATTTGGGAGAAATTTGAAGAAGGCAAAAGTTTTAAGGATTAGAATCACATATTTGTATTTGGCCTAGCTAGCTACGAATTGGGCGAAAATCATAGTTCACGAAGTTAAAAAGAGACTTAATATTAGACAAACTTTGTTGTAGACAGCTCATTCTTAGTCCATTCGTCCTATTTTCTATGTCCAAGGACGTCAAAGCTTTTTATTTAGGCTAAATATCACCCCCCCCCAAAAAAAAAAAAGATATACAAATGGGGGGAAAATTTACCATTGTTGGCGTGAAATGTCAAATATTCTAGAATTTAATCGGATTGTGTAATTTGGGTGTAATTTTTTATGAGGGGGGAGGGGGGTTTAGAGAAATAAACCTAAAATATTTCCATAATTTTTTTTAAGTAGGAGAAAAATTACTCTACTTATAATATTCCATTTGCATGTCATATTTGTTGATGGTTGACAGTACGTTAATTCAATACTATGGGGCTCAGCAAATGACTAATGAATAAAATAATGTTCAAATATTCATAATCAGAGGGGCTAGAAAAAAAAAGCTTAAAACCATCACAAAACCTAAAAAATCATAATATTATTTTAATATTTTTTCATGTCCGTTTAACCCTGATTCTGGAAGAGGTAGGAAATATTTAGGAAATAACGCTAAGAGGTCCTTATCATAATACTAACTACGGGTAACAATTTTAGAGGGGCTACGCCCTTAGATAATAAGCTTTAAGAGTAATGAACGTTTCTACTGTGTCATCAGTGACAGATAGCCAGTAGTTCGAAATTGTATAAAGGTTAAAAAAGTATAAGGAAAATCAATAAAATACTTCTTCTATATTAGAATATGGTATTAAAAAATCTTTCTTTCGTACATAACTGTGCTAAATGGGGTCCTAAATTTTAATATCATTCTCTCAATACAAATAATGTTAAACATGACCACAAAATTAATAGAAAAAAGATATCCTTATGCAAAAGAAAGCAGATGCATGAGTATTTTAAAAAATCTCGCTAACCAATTAACTGCTTTCTTTTGGAGTTTAACCTCATATAGGTATCAGAAAGGTTTTTGACTGTTTTAGGGAAGGGTACCTCAACCATCCCATGAAAAATCGACCATATAAAAAAAACCGTAGGTATACAATATTTTATGCTGTTTTAGAAACTAAATTGTACATTCACCCCCCCCCCCCGCACCCCTCACTTTAGTGCCCCTAGAGACGCAGCCAATAGTAAATAAATATAACGCACAAACTCTCTCAAATTTAAAACTAGAACCTGCAATAATGTAATCAGTGAACTACTAATAATAAAGCAGAGTATAGAAGGTTGAAAAAAAAAGATAAGAACAAAGAAAACTGTGTTAGCAAGCAACTTTATTAAGGTCATAATAAAAGCAAAAAGTAACTGACGTTTTTAACAAAAATATAAGAAAATTTTCTACAGGATGACAACACCTGTAAGTAGCAAGAACCATACTCACGATTAAATATAGAGAAACATAGTAATTAATCAGGAGAATATCCACAATTAATTTCAAAAGTATATCTAATTGAAGTAATTCGACACAAAAAAAATCAGACCTGTATCTTAAATAGCATTTAAAAAAATATTTTCTTACAAACCCTATTTGACAAACGGCAGAACATTTGGAACTGAAGAAAATTATGCGACTAAAATATAAATAAAGCCTTGACATAAAACTATGAGAAATAAACACAAAGATAACCTGTATTATTTACCAGGGGTCTAAAGGGATAAGACAATGGATGATAAATTGATGTACATCCCCAATCATGATGCACAAAATTACCCATTCTGTAGATTACATTTAGTGGTTGGAATGTTTAGACACCCAACTTATCAAAATTACATAAAAATCAATAAAGTTGCTAAGCCAACGAATAAAAAACATTATTATAAAACTTTGGGGACTAGTGTAATAAACAGCTTAATGTCTCCTCCCTCCCTGATTATTTACAAGGTAGTTATATGACTAAGAATCTTTATATAGCCTGTTCTTATCTCTAATTATTACATTTATGTGCACTGCTTAATCTTACGTATAAAAGTAAATATTGCAAAGTCAACATTATCCTATAATACAAATGATAAAAGCAACAAGGTGTTATTCACTTTGTGAATGTGAAAAATCTGATGGCTAACCCCTGGAAAAATTATTTTTTTTTACTTTTTCTTTTTTAACGAAAATGCCCCTAATTGCCTCCAAAGGCGTAGCCACTAATACAAAAATAAGCCAAAACCTAATTGGGTTGTGCTTTTTAGAGCCGATTCTTTGTAATTGAATTGGATGATTACAGGCTATTTTCCATACTCTCACACTTTCTCTCCTGAAGTCATAGGGCCCATCAGTCATCAAATTAAACCTGTAATAAATACAGGTTATGATAGTGACTAAGAAGTATTTTTATAACAACACCACTTGTGATTATCTCTTATTATTGTATTGATATTGCTACGTTACAGCATATAATTACTTAACTAGATTCAACAAATTTTGTATTAAAAGATGTTTTAAAATGTATGGTTTTAAGATAAACAAACTAAATTCAGGTCACCAGTAAGCAAAGAAATCTACAAATTATTTCCCTAATGACTAAAAAAAGAGTAATGATTAATCAGGTTGCTACTATGTAAGTAAGGTTTCGTTATATATTATTACTTATCACACAAGTTAAACAATAAACATTAGTATTGTAGGCATAGTTTACTTGAAGATAATCAGACCTTTTTTGAATAAAAAAATATTTTATTAATATTGAAATTCATGCTATGAAAATTTATAGAGCTTCAGCCCATTCGAACCCATTTTCTGAGACATGAAGACATCAGACAAAAACTTCTATTAAATATTTTAAGATACTAAATTTGTAAGAATGAATAATAAGAAAAAACAGTATCATTTTAGTAATTCTGCCCCTTTATTGGTTATATGGTCTGATAATTATAATAAAAGTACAGAAAAAAAAACAGGAAATGTTAAATCTTCGAATATTTTTGATAAAATCGCCGAAATTATTTGAACTCACTTTGTTAGAATGAAATATTAATAAATTTATATGCCATTATTTCACCAACTTGGCCTGAAGTAAAGGTGGTTTTAACACCCCTAATAGAACATTGTATTTGAAAGAACTAATTAGTAATTTCCTATCAACCGCCCCCACCCCCCCTCTGCACGTAACAATATATAATAGTGTATTAATTGTTATTATAGAGTTTTGCATATAAGGATTTATGGGGTACTAATGTCAACAATCAACATAAATGTGATTCAAAGTTATCCATTTATTACTGAAATGAAAAAATAACATTCCAAATTCAGTGTTTAAATTTAACCTTGTGGTTTAACCCTTTCTGCTAAATTATGCACGATTATTGCTCAATAACGTTCGAACAAAAAATAAAAATATTGAATTTATTTGACGTGAGAAAAACTAAGTAGAAAGAGTAGGGAAATGTCCTGGCCTACAAACAGTCACAACTTAACATTGTTCAAAGTTTTAAAATACAAAATAAAGTGTAATATAAGGGTTGGTTGTGGTATTCTAGTTATTTTCAATTTTGAAGGAACACTAATGAATATTTCTCAATTTTGCACCTTTTTTAGCAATTTCAAGTTTCACGATTTTTCATCCATTTTTCCTTTGTGAATAAATAAGGAAAATTACTGTTATAAAACATGGATAACATATAAACATCAAATAAGCCTTTCTGTATACCTAGCTGTTTATTTAATAAATTAAATAGAGAAAAATTCGTCATAGACTGCAAACAATCGACAAATATAAATGACAAGCAAACAAACCTTAATCTCTATTAATCATACTAAAACAAATATCTTTTAAAAATGTACATGTTATTATGTTGATATATTGATATTAATATATTGATATTTAGTGCCTGTAGTCCTAACCTTTAAGGGCTTTTACCCCGATGAGGTTGATAAAGATCAAATAAGACTTGTATGAAGCTTCCCAGTAAATATTATTATACTAAAAACATTTGGAAGATTTCTTTTATAGAAGCAGTAGAGTAATTAGAATTAGAGCAACCACATTTTATTATTTTATGGCGAGTTCACGCGTTTGGGTTATCATTCAATGCTTCTTATATTAATAAAGAATAACTTGAATCTAAACAATTACAAGAAAGAAAAAAGTCATTATTTTCCTCTTAAATATCGAGTTCAAACGATAAAAAAGTTTAGCATGGATAGTATCTATTCTGAAGGTATTTTCGTTCGTTGTTTTGAAATAACTTTTTTGTTAAGATTAGAGTAATTATTTATTATTAAGGCAGTGTGTAAAACTTTGACATCCTCTACCATGTAATCATAAAAACAGTTTCATCTTAAAAAATGTAATTACTCTTTTCCTGCTCATTATAAAGCAGTAAAGAAAAGTAAAGCACGTCTTTTTTGGCTTTCTAAATAAGTTCTAAAAATATCTCAAAAGAATTAGAAAGTATTTCCTTATGCATGAAATCATTATTTTAAACATTTTCTCTAAATTAATAAGAAAATATGGCGCGACTTATAAAGAATATTTTTTGGGGAGATAAAAGAGCTTGTTTGACAAATAAGTCATGTACTTTTCTAAAGAGTGTATAATGGTAGAATTAATATTCCTAAAAATTCTAGGGCATTCAATCTTAACTTTAATACAAGAAATTTAATGCTTAGTTGATATTTAATTAGAATGATAAAAATTTTCACATAGAATAAGATTCAAATTAGATATGCAAACAAATAATGCTAGCTTATCTAAATACCAACTCGATTGCTAACATAGTAAACCCATTTAAAGATTAATGCATACAAGAAGTAAAATAAGCGCTCTTAATCACAGCAAAGATTTTTTAAGAGTCAAATTTCCTTATTAATTAAAAACATTATTTTTCATTTTTTATCAATTTAAGTTTATTTCAATGAACACAATTGTGGTCAAATGATTTTATGGAAATTTTAAAGATAAAGCATTTTTTTATTTTCGATGTTTTGAATAAACATTAACTTAATGATCAATTTTATCTTTGAGAAACATCTTAATTTGGTTCAACAAGAAGAAATAGTTTTTACATTATTTAGCTTAACAAATCAAATTACTTTTTAGAAGCAAAGTTTTTCTAGAATAACCTCAGGGTTTGAATGATAAATGTCAATATATATTTGAGATAGTTTTATTATAGCAAGATTAAAAATTATAGGTTATTTCCAGTTTTGTTGACCCCTAGGGGCCAAAGGTCTAAACCAATAATAAAGAGATTAACCTATGTTATTTCATTTTCCTTTTCGTAGAAAATTGTCTGTTATACTATGCTATACACGTTTTTTCAGTATGGATAAAAATCAGTTTTAATTAAGTGGATATTGATCGAATTCTGTTTCTGCCATTAAAGATACTTAAAAAATAAAGTTAATTTTATCTTTCCATCAGTTGTTATCCCTCTTTCTATCAGCAAAACATTTAAAATTTTAAAATTAATCTTACTTTCAATTTCCCATAAAACTGTTTGCCAGTTTCCCTAGAATTGCATATGGAAAACAAGTTACATTAAAAAAAGATTATTAGGATAAGTTAAGTCAAGGTTAATATAGCCCTGCATGGCTAGTGTCATTTTTTATTTAAAAACTAAAAATAATGGAGGAGGTTACTAGGGTCCAAAAGTAATTTAAAGTAAAAGCTTTTTTTCTAGCTATAAAATATAAAAATAAAAAGTACTATGTCGACAAAAAGAACAGCAAAATTCACATTTAATTAGAATATTTGAATTTTTGCAATTTATATTTCAGCTGTAAACGAATAATAGGAATAACAATCTGACGAAACATACGTAAAGCCATGAACATTTATTTAGTTGCTGCACTTCTTATCCTTGTACTAAAGTACGGGATGTCTGTGTGTTTGTACCAAGGGTTGCTTCTCATAGGTCCTGGGAAGGTTTAAAACTATTTTGGGCGAGGGTACCACCACCATCCCAAGAGAAATCGACCCTAGAAAAAAATTACCCCTCCCGAAAAAGAGACTTGAACGAAACATAAACCAATTATTTCTCTAATTAGATATTTTAAATAAAAAAAAACATTCAAAGTGCCACTAGAGGCCTCTAGGGGCGTAGCCGCTAATAATTAATAAAATGTCTACTTATCTGCATCTATGGATATATCATACGTGGATATTGTTCAAAGGGAATTTTTGTCGTCAATTCAGGTTGCTATTACAGTGCTCAGCTATTAGCGTTTACGTTCATCCATGTAGTCAAGGGAGGGGATGGTGTAAAGTCATCTGAGGTAGTTGGTTTTGGGTTTCTATATCCATATCTCTATCATAATGTTCTTAATTTTTGGCAAGTTCTGAAATTTAAAACCTGATTTGGGTTTGGAAAAGTTTTTTTTCCCATGATCTTTAAATTTAGGATTTTTTCAATGCCTTGAGGGAAGGCATCACAACCAATTTATCCTTATCTTAAACAATCCACTGTTCTCAAAACTAGATTTAGATAACATTTTAATACATTATAGTCTACACAAAAATAATATTTTTCGATTAAAATTACTCAAAAATGCTATTATAATCTAAATTTTTATCACATGAGTAAAAAGTTATTTTATTTCATGACATACTTGCAAACATGCACATGAATATTTCAGCGTTGTAAAACAAGAACAAAAAGGTGCATTGTGTGAAAATACATATCTGTTTTCTATTTCGCATAAACTATTATCTTAATGTAGATGCGTTTTTACCAGGTAGAGCTCTATAGAGATGGGTTCATTGGAGTGTAAAAATATAATGGTAATCAATTTTTAAAAGAATACTTTCCTCCCACTCGTTGGCTTCAAAACTTTATTTTTTTTGGAATCTTGGTTGGTTGGTTTTAACTAAAAGTGATTACAATTTTCAACCAATAAATATTATGGAATTATTTTGTTTTATCATCTTGGGGAGTGTTCATTAATTTATCTTCCATTCTCCTAACCCTCAAGATCATTGGTTTTTACATACTAAACTGTTCTTGCAATTGCAATTAAAACGTATTAACATTCACAAATTATGAACAAGACATATATAGCAGCTGCGCTCCAGCAAAAAAAGACAATTGCATAAACCGCATTGCATGATTTTTCAAATTATTTCTGTACAAAAATGAATTTTCAAATTACAAATGACAACCGGAGAAAAAGAAAACTAGCTTCTTGTAAAACTGAAAATAAAATTTAACTCCAGAATAGAACAGATGATATATATCTATGGTTTCAATCTACGTACGTCCTTCCCTGCAAACTTCGGTATGTTTGCAGAACATAATGAACTAGCGGCTTACAGAAAAATAGCCTAAAACCATTCTAAACCTAAAATAGCCCAAAACCCCAAGGGTCCTATGTGAGCTTAACTTAAACGGAGAACTCAATCAGTTCAGTAGTTATTGAAAATAAACAAAAAATACTATTTTGTATATTAGAATTAAAACCATGATTTATAAAGATAAAAAATTATTAAATCACATACCTAGTGATTTATTAACAGTGTCTAAAACTTATTTACTTCTGCGCTACTTACAGACAAAGGGAAAAAAGAGAAATGTATTTAATTTGTTGTTGTTGTGTGGGAGCAACGTTTTATAAAAGGACATGAAAGGAGTTTCCTAGCAACTCATCCGTTTTATTATACACATAAGTATCCAGGCATTTTAGAAAACAAAAAAATGAAAGCAGAATTTAAGTGAAGAAAATTTAAATAAATTAATCTTAAAAAACGGACTGTCACCAACAGATCACTAAGAACGCAGGTATTTGCTATATATCATTTTAGCTTCTTGTTGCTATGCTTTAATATTGGTGATTTTGAAAGAACACTAAACAATAATCTAACAAAGAAATATGTGAAGAATTTTGGCATAATAGAAACTTCCTTGAATTTTAGGTAGGTGTGGGGGGGGGGGGCATCAGAAATATTCACTTTTATTATAAATTTTAAAGGATGAGACAACCAATTGATTGACATCTCCAATAATAAACTTGATGTGTAGATTAAAAATATTGGTTTTGAACTTAGGACACTAATGATTTGTTAACAACCAATCACAATGCAAAAAAAGTACCAAAATTTGCAGCCAACAAATGAGACAACTTGATTTTAAAACGTTGGGTACCAGTGTAATTTACAGCCTAGTTAGCTTCTATTGACATATTCCCTATTCCCATGATTGATTATAAGTCAATGGCGATAGTACGTGTTGCTTTAAAAATAAACTTGATTTTTTGGTTAAAATGTATAAGGATTTTTTGCTATGAAACCAAAAGAGATAATTTTAGCAATATACCTTATTCTTTTTAAATTCTATTTTTTAAACATCAATAAAAATTTAAAAATTTGGACGTGGCAAATGCTAAAAAAATACCAAAACCAAAAATGCAAAAAAAAATATGTCATAATTTTATTTTAATTTAATCAAAAGATTGCATAAACAAACACCAGAATATTTAATTTGGTTTGGAAGAGTATTGCAATAATCTAAATGCTGATTGATTTTTTTTTGAGATTTTATTTTATTCAATTCGTAAGGAATAAAAACAAATAAAAGAATCAGGAGAAACATGAATTTTAAAGATTTTGATGGAAGATTAATTTATCAACAAAATTATTTGTCATAATCTTGTATTTAACAATGTATTTAGCTCAAATAATAAATTTTAAGTATTTCATTCATTTTACTTTAAATCATCAAATACTTAAAATAATAATAATAAACAAATCAACATGAATTTGTATATAATTACTTGAATGTTGCACCATATTTTCAAGTACTCTCATCTGGCTAAAATAACGATTCCCTCCATCAAACCCCTTTACCCCATCCCCGTCCCTCTTACTGGATGAACGAATTGACCAATAAATGAGGTCCATATTAGCAAGCTAAATTGACGACAATTTTCCCCTGACAATATATCCACGTACATTCTATATCTATCTCAAGATAGCATGTTTATGAAATCCTTAAATTATCTTTAAAAATATGTTATCTAAGTATAAATAATACGCCATTCAAGTTTTATGACAAAGGACGGAAAATGTGTTTGTATGACTATCAGAGAGTAAATTAAAGTGTAGCTTTGTCTGTGAATTTTTTTCTACATCATCATTTTGATTTTGTGTGACGCTATATGGTCTGAAATGAGAAAGAATGAGCCAAATATGGACACAGACAAATCTGTGTTCCCACAAACAGGACAAATTTTTATAAGCTATCACTGAATCTCAAAACAACTTAGGGGACTTTTAATGGCTTTTGATTGATTGGTTCAGTAAGTTCAGTGTAAAAACGTTTTAAACGCTAATTTTTTTCTACAGAAGGGGTAATTTTGTATATCATTATTGGAAATGTACATAAATTTATCCGCCATTGTCTTAGTATGTAGAATTTATATTGCTGCATTGTAAGGACAATAATGAAAATAAGAATGTTTAAGAATAATGTTTGCAGCTAGGGACAGACAGGTTTTAAATAGTTGCCAGTTTTAGATAATATTAGACTATATCATTTTTGAGAAGTCATATTTAATGTGTTAGTTCTATTACTTGATGTTATACAACTATAAATTGTCAAAATTTACTTTTTTGTCTTTTATTTCATCTTCTAATTAATATGCTACTTGTGAACATAATTTTTCTTCTTAATTATTGAAATAAAATACTTTGATTACTCTAGTATATAAATGTCTAATGGCGGCACATAAGCCTCCGGGTCGATACGGATTTCAAACCAAGACATTCAAAATGTAATCATCTTTTAGGATGAACTGAAATTAGTTTCCGAATGTGAACACATTTTCCTAGGTGTTTCCCAATCCTATCTCAATATTTGCTACTAGCTAAAAAACCTTCAAACTTCAAAAAAAAATCAAAATTTGAATGTATTAACGATTTATACATTATACATTCAAAGTATTAATTTTTCAAATTTAGATTTTTTTTTGGGGAAGTTTGAAGGTTTTTTAGCTAGTAGCAAATATTGAGATAGGATTGGGAAACACCTAGGAAAATGTGTTCACATTCGGAAACTAATTTCAGTTCACCTCTTTTAGAGCCTTATCATAAAATATGCCAAAATTTCTTTTTAAAATTTTAAGATTTATTTAATATATTTCAAATTTGAGCAAGAAAATTCAGGATCTTTTACAACATTCATTGAAAAGCTTAATTATTTGTTTATATTTAAAAATTAATTATTTATACTTATCTACCAAGATAAGTTTTTATGAAATTAAAATCTTAAAGTGTTAATTTTTATTTGATGGAAAGTTTCATGTGGTTACAGAAATCTTATATTTCACAATATGTATTATTTTAGAATATGCCCCTGTTACATTTTTTATTAAGAATCCTACCCCAGTTGATTTTTGAGTCGTGATTTAAAGATTATCCAAACAACAGATTATAGATTTGTTTCGCATATTTATAGGTCTTAATCCTTCCTTGTTAGCCTAGCTGCTCTAGAATTTGGTTTTGTACGTCAATAAGACCAAATTATACTTATCAAAAACATATACAAGCTTCTATGAATGTTGTCATACTTGTTTAAAAGGGTATATAATATACGTCGCCATAGTTATTTTAGCAAGCTGCGAGCATCTAAAGAGATAAGACAACGGCCGATAAATTGATGTACGTCCCCAATTATGATACACAAAATTACCATTTCTGAAGATTAAAATTTTCTGGTAGAAACGTTTGAACAAATAACTTAATGAATCAACCAATTAAAACCCCAAAGTCCCCAAAGTTGTTAAGCCAATAAATAAGAAAACTTTATTACAAAACTTGTGAAAAAAACAGTCCATTGTCCCATCTTTAAAAAAATGTATAAAAGATGACAAATATTAATTTGTCTAACAAAAATCTATATTATGTAAATTTTGCACCGCTTTTTGGTACGTAAAATTGTAAATAAAACATAGGAATAAAGATATTTAAAAGAAAATACTTATATTCTAAAACAAAACTATATTATTAATCAGCTGACCTAATATTAAAAGCAATTTCGAATGTTGCTGTATCATGGAAGTAACTATAAAAAGATGCCTTTGGCATACCTCTCCCTATTATTATTATTTCACTTCTAGGACAAATATTAGGAAAAATAAACGATTAATATCCGATGGATTAGAGCCGGTTAATCTCATAAATTTTCGTTTTAATATCCGCGGAAGACTGTCTATAAGACGATGCGATAAAAAATATTCCTACCTTCCTTGTCAATAGGCATATTGTCATTATTAGAGTAGCATTATATTGTTGATATAAGTTTCTAATTGTAGATCATCATATTAGACAAAATATTAAAGCCTGTTTTTAATTCCAAATAATATAGATAAACAAAATTGATATATAACTTTATGAACTAAATGACTATTCATCTGAATTTTCAAAATTTTGTCCCTCTCTCAGTATGAGTGAAGATATAATGAACCAACCTTCCTCTCGTTCTGATGAGACACAGAGCGACATAATTACCAAGTAATTATATATAGGTATGCACACACACACAAACATTCACACACAGAATTGCACACATTAACTTAAACACAGATATTTGTGGGTAATTAAAAAACTGATGTAATTATCAGCAAATAAAGTTGAAGAAAGTTTTATGTAGCTCAGTCATAGCATCAATTTAAATTTCTTAATAAATTTCTTATATAATTTTTTAATCAATATTTTTTTAATTTGTGGCAGGCACTGTTAATAAAGCAATAAATATGACAAATAATTGTATTAATCAGTTTAATGCTTTTGTAATCCGCACATAAAAGTCAGGATGGCTTTCTGTGTGTATCGAAGGATCCCGCTAACCGCTGAACCGTTACAGTGTAGGTCCTGGTAATAAATTATAACTTTTTTGAAGGAGAGTACCACAACCCTCCCAAGAGAAATTGCTCCTATTTTTTTTTTACTTTTAAAAAAAGTAAAATGACTCCCCTCTCCAACACAAAGAGCGCACTTTAAGTCCACCTATAAGGCTCTGCACCGGTGTCCTGGATAGGAAACAGGTTTTTTTTGACATACGTCTCACAAGACCTATGTAGTCATGACCGGGAGACAATGACGGTTCAGTACATGACTTTCGTTAAATCACAGCTGATCATTTTTGTGGCTTTTTTTGAAAATTACTTTTATACCCAAATTTTCATAGTTTTTCCTTCAAAAATCACAATTTTCTCACATTTGCAGCTTAGTTAACTTAAATTTACGCAAGAAAAGTATAATAAGTAACAGCTGTACTGAAGATTGTGCTATCACCTATAACAAGATCTTTCAGAATCAATGGAATAAGATTTGTAGTCTAGAAATTGAGTAAGAGTTAATTATTTTGAATTAATGTTCAACAATAAATTTGCACGTCAGAACTGCTTCTAGCCTCCATAGGCTTTCACCTGGCTTTAACATGATTCAATCTATCTGACTCTGCCTTTGACTCCACAACATAAAGTTATTGCCCTCAAATTTCTTTCACTAAAACATTATCTCCTATCAATCCACATGTTAAACTTTTTGTTTAAAGACGTTAAAGTTACTGTCCCTGTCCTTCAACTTTAACAAGTATGCCTCATAATACTTTCCACTAAACAGTGTACCTCTCTCCACCCTGGTATAGCCAGACCTCTATTCTAGCCGGCTGACATGTTTCAACCAGCCTATAAACCTTGATGGAAGTCAGTTTAGAATTCTGACCTTGTTTGTTTATCAACAATTTCACACACTTTTGACTCTTTCTTTATGGCACTTGTTTGCTATTGAACTTGTGGCTTGACTTTTGCCATATAAAGGGATAACCTCAAGATTCAGAATAAACTTTCAAGTATTCTTACTTTTACTTCCTTTGGTTTCCTATGAACCAACTACTGTCATGAAAGATCTTTCCATGAATGAAAGCCAAGACTGCCATGCATCTAGCTAAATGGTCTTTAAGACTCCCTTGCTTTAGTTACTTCAGCTAAGAGCTCATATCCTCTCATTCTCTATTACTCAGAAATTCACCTTGGTTTCCGCCTACTCTGCTGATTGAAAGTCAGGTGGGTCTATGATTCCAAATTTAACACCACTTGATAGACAAACTGCCCTTTATTTTTGCTTTGCTAATCCTACATTTTGGTCTTCCTGTTCAACACCTTCCTAGGTCCCTTTACTACTGGTAGCTTTTAGGAAGGGTAGTATTGATCTGCTTAGGACAAAGAACTTGCCTGTGTTTATTTTCAAATTGGATTTTAAAGTCGCCATTGGAAATCACACTTGAATAAAATCCAGTTATGATCATGTAACCAGCATTCACATTCACTCTAGTAATAAGCTACTATTATTTTCTTCAAGCTATGAGCCAAGTGCTTTCCTGTCAGTTAGCTGCTCTTACACTATCTTGAATACACTATCTTGCAAATTATTCATCCAGCTTAGAATCCAATATGTATCTATAATCATTCTGTAGGTTCACCTATGTAAAACCTTCCATGGTTCTCACTATGACATTTAATCAGTAGTAAAGACAAGCCATGTGTACAAAAGGCAGAGACTCAATCAAGACCAGCTATAGACTGGTCTTTACACGGATTCCAAGTTCATGTCAAACACTTACAAGTGATAATCCCACTTGTAAAAAATATTAACCTTCTACTAAGCTCTTTTGAACCATGGACTGGTTGTATGTTCAATTGTAGCCTGGTATATATGGTAATACAGGACTTTAAACATGGCAACTGTGGTTGTGGATTTATATGTTATACTCCAAGCAGATATTGTTTTGATGTTGAGACATCAAATCAGCCAGGAACCAGGATAACTTGTTAATATTTCAAGGAAACTTGTTTTAAAAATATAATATGTCATGAGGCATGCAACAGGGACATGAAATATTTTTTAAAAAGTTAATTACAAGAGTTGTTTAGACACCAATTCAAATATTTACTTCAAATAACTCTTAATTCATTTCTAGACTACAAATCCTAGATTATTCAAGATTCTTAAAGATTTTGTTATTAATGATAACGCAGTTTTTTAGTTCAGCTGTATTTATTATACTTTTCTTGTGTAAATTTAAGTTAACTAAGCTGCAAATGTGAGAAAATTGTGATTTTTGAAGGAAAAACTATGAAATTTTGGATAAAAAAAGTAATTTTTAAAAAAATCCACAAAAATGATCAGCTGTGATTTAACGAAAGTCATGTACTGAACCGTCATTGTCTCCCGGTCATGACTACATAGATCTTGTGAGACGTATGTCAAAAAAAACCTGTTTTCTATCCAGGACACCAGTGTCTGGGGGCGTACTAGCTAGTTTTCAAATAAATTGGTCAACATACATATTGAAAAGCTAATTTTACTCGAGTGACATATGAACGGATATAAGACTTAAGGTAAAATCATTCTAACTGTGCTATAAAAATATTTAAATTTAATGTTTATGATTAAAAACTATGTTTAAAATGTGTACATTGATGAAATGTCCATGTAAACATTCAATGTGCAATAAAAAAATATGTTTGCAAACTAAATGGATTTAATATCACTGGATAGAGCATTATGGAACAAAATATATTCTGAATTTTTAGTAGCGAAGCTACTATGTATATGTACAGCTGACTGTCACTATACCTTAAATAAATTTGCTCGTATATTCCTTATTTTACTTTTGCACAATAGTTGCTTAAAATTGAAAAGTATAATTAACAAAAATTATTGACAATATATATCGAAAAATAAATTATATTTCCACCCTTAATTTGATTATTACATCCATTTTGCAAGTCGAATTTTGCAAACATATTTTGTGTAAACAAATAAGTTTTTGCTTCATGTTTACATTTTATTAAAATCATGACAACATTTAAAATTTATTTTGCTAAAGGTCAATTAAATTAAAAGGTATTCAATATTTAAATCATCTAAAATCCAAATGGCCTGCTGATATAAGAAGTTTAAAACCCCCAGACCTAAAAAAAGACAGAAATAAGTAAATTTTAGCTTTTCAACATCCTTTTACTTTAATTTTACAAATTGCCACAAAAAATTGCTGTACAAAACTATGTGATGATCTTAACTTTTTGACGAGCTTCGCGCACTCCTTTACATAGACATATGCTTATGCCTGCTATAAACCCATATCTATCTAATCTTAAACTGTATTTTGTTGGAAGTTATGGGTGATTGTTAATTGTCTAGTATACAGAGAAAGATCACTGGAAAATAAGTGTATCTCTTCCCAACTAGAAAAGTACAAAATTATGTAAAAAAAAAATTTTTTTAAGCAGTTTGTACACAAGGGATGCCTTTTATGTTGAGTGTGGTAAAATGGAGCGTTTCAATGGTTTGAGGAATGTATTCTGTATTTTTTTAAATCAAAAATTTAGGGGTTTCATTATTTTGATGGGATAAACACCCCTTTACCCCAACCCTTTGACACCAATGCCCTTTCCTCCATAAAACATTGGCCTATCTCTGTCAAAAGTGTTGATTTTATCGCCCAAGTTACTGAAAGCTTTATGTAGACCATATTTTCACTTATCTTATCTTTTCTATGGTTTTGTCACTTTAATCTTTGAATACCAAACAAATAATCAAGGATGATAACATCCACAACATGGCTTCAAAATCTTTAATATCCGCTGGATTAGAACCGGTTCTCAGCCATACTGAAATAGCATCGCATTATAGACAATTGTCCACGAATATTAAAATAAAAATTATAAAGTTTATAACTGTTTTGTTAGCCCGGCCCGAGGGGCCGAATGTTTTAATCTTAAAAGTTTATAATTTAATATCCGTGAAAATCTGTCTAATTATTGTTAAGTTTAAGTCGTTGTGCTGACCAAATAAATCAATGATTTTATGTCGATTATTTAGCATTTAATAAAAGAAGACATGGCTAACATACTTTTTATTTAAATTATCAAAGCTAGCAAGGGCAATGACATTGAAAATATCAGGGCACGGCAGCCGCCTGTAAACCACAAGGAAATCAACCTTTTACAATTTTGAAAATTCAGCTGGAAGTCTTTAATGAACCAATATATAGCTATCACTCTTTACTTTAAATCAAAGCATCCAATAGGTTTAAATTTTAGGCTTAGTCGTGGATGCCGAGCCATATTAAATATATTACAAATTACTTTGTAAACTTTATTAAGCAAACAAACCATCGTTATATATACAACTAGCGGCTTCGCCCCTAGCCTCTAGGGGCTTTGCCCCAAGAGGTTTAATCAAACCAATTTTTCGTATTTTAGATTTAAAAGAAAATTTAAAAAAAAATTTTTCGGGGGAGAGGGTTTTTTTTTGTGGGGGGGGTAGTCGATCCCACTATTTTAATTTTAGTTTTAAGAAAAATTTTTTTTTTTGGGGGGTGGGTATTTTTAATTTTTTGGGGGGGTTGGGGGTGTCCCACCCCCCAAGAAAATAGTTAAAAACCTTCCCGGGACCTATGAGAAGCTACCCTGTAAAGGAGAACCCGATCGGTTCAGCGGTTAGCGAGATCCTTCGCTACAAACAGACAGACACACAGACATCGTTCTACTTTGTATTATAGATATATACATAATACAAAGTAGCTTGATGTCGGATTCTACTCTTCAGGGAATATACCTACTGGTCCGGTGGTGGTTTTAGGCTATTTTCTTGGGGGGTGGGACACCCCCAACCCCCCAAAAAAAAAAAAAATCAACCCCCCCAATTTTTTTTTTACATTTTTAAAAAAATCTCAGTAACTGCTGATCAAATTGGGCTCTACCCTTCTGGGAATATACCTACTGATCCTCTGGTGGTTTTAAGTTATTTTCTTGGGGGGTGGGACACCCCAACCCCCCCAAAAATTAAAAAATCTCCACTTCCAAATTTTTTTTTTTTTTTTTTTTTTAAACAAAAACCAGTAATTGGGTTGGGGGAACCCCACTGCAACATGGGGCGAAGCCTCCATGAATCCCCCCCCCCCGAAAAAAAATCAAAATATATTTTTTTTAATTTTAATTTTTGTGTATGCGAACAACCTAGGTCTATTTTTTTGAAATTTTTGTGTATACGGCTGTGTAACAACCTGGGTTTAATTTTTACAAATTAAAATTTTTGTGCATAAAGCGCACAACCTGGGTTAAATTTTACCACAGAGTAATTAAACAAAGAATAATTTTTTGAATATTTCTATTAAGGAGGGTTGACTGCCCAAAACTATATAGGGCGAAGCCCCTAGAGGCTAGGGGCGAAGCCGCTAGTAGATATACATAGGATGACTTGAGTAAAGATCAAAGTTTTAATATTTTAATCAGCAAATGTTCTTGTTATTAACTATTAAAAAGATTCAACCCTGAACTATTATAGAGTAGCCATGCTACTACTAAATTTACAATGATAGATAATCTGATTACAATGTTGAAATTGTAAAAGCTTCTGAGCGCATAATTTAGATAATTCTGATACCATAACATTTATATTCACCTTTTTAAAACTTCTTTAAATTCATCTTTTCCAATTTTTTTTTGTTTGAAAATGCCTTTTTCAAAGATAGCTAAACTTATGAAAATATTTGTATGTTAGCCCATTAATTCAAAAGGTATACCTAACTTAGTACAGGTAAAAATCAAGTTTTTTTCTCAACCCATTGAATAGTTGTATAAAAACTTTTCCTCAAAATAAAGATTTTTAGCTTTTTACATTAGAAAATTTAGGAATCTAGGTTTTAAAAATATTCAGTTTAAATCTAAAATTATTGTAAATGACCATTTGAAAAGGTCTAAAATCAATCATAGTATTATGGTTGATAGATAGATAGTTATTTAAATAATATCCTATGATTTACATAAATTTTAAATATTTATGACCAACAAGTAAACTACATCAATCATCATGTAAGAATCACTCAAAATTAGCAGGGAGGGAGGAGACATGGGGCTCTTTATTGTATTAGTCCTCAAAGTTTTATAATAACATTTCCTTATTCGCTGGCTTAAGTATAGTGTCCTAACGTTCCAACCACTAAGTGCTTCATGGGGGTAATTTTGTGTATTATCATTGGGGATGTATATCAATTTATTTGTTTTATCCCTTTAGATCCCTGCAAAATTATTGTAAATCTGACGTAGGATTTTTAGAATTTTAATAATTTAAAAACACTTTAATAAGTTCTATGATCATTTTATATTTAGCTACTTCTCTTAAAATCATCCTATTTTTTAGTTTTACCTTTCAAATTATAAACAAGGATGACAACATCTATAAATAGAAAAACAAAAAAAAAATGGATGGACAAACGGATAAAGTGTGTTATGGAGCAGATGTTCAGTTGCAATACGAAAAAAGATAAGAAACTTCATTGAAAATTTCAGCTGTCTTACTTAAAAAGCAGCAATGAAAATTAAATTTCTTTTATAGCATTACGGACTGACGGGCGGACATACAACTGAAGTGAATTATAGCGCAGCTTCGCTACTAAAAATAATGATTTGCTAGAGCAGGTCAAATTGATTATGACCAATAACACCCCGGGCCTTCTGGAATATTCAAAATTTCTCCTAAATTTTTAAAACTTTTTTTGCATACATGAAACTATCGATACAAAGGTTGCATAGCCAAAAATTCTTTCTAAAAATTAGGATACTTCAATGTTATTATAGTTAATAGTTATTTATCGCATCGTATCATAGACAGCTTTCCGCGGATATTAAAATTAAAAAAATATAAGATTAAAACCAGTTTTTTAAGCCCCGTGGGGCCGAAAGCCCTGGCTAACAAAACTGTTATTAATTTCATGATTTTTATTTTGATATTCGTGAAAATTTTTTTTTAATACGATACTATACATGATTTTTGGTATGGCTGAGAGCCTGTTATAATCCAGCGAATATTAGTCGGTTTCGAAGCAAGTATGGAAATAATATTATTAGAGTGAAATTGAATCAAATGTTATTTATATTATTCTGAATAGTATGCCTACTTTGGCCACCTGAATGCCATATTATCGACAAAAACAATCTAACAAGTAAAGTGATTCCAAGTACAACAAGGCAAAGTGGGGATATGACTTTTTCTCTAGTTGCTTTACTCCCTAAGTATATACAATATAAAATAAAGATCTGGTTTAAGAAAAGTCTGACTGTAGCTAATTAATCCTCTCCATGCCTAATTCTACCAGACCTGCTAGAAAATTTCTAAATCCCTCGAGTCAGGCATGTAAACTTTTTTTCCAGTATGGCTTCGAATCCGATTAATGTCCGATGAATTAGAACAGGATCTCAGCTTTACTAAAAAATCTTGTATAGCTTGATATTACAGACAATTTTCCACGAACATTGAAATACAATTAAAGGATCAAAACCATTTTTTTGCCCAGGCCTTCGGCCCCTCGGGTTAAACAAAACTGATCTTTATCAAATAATTTTCATTTTAATATCCGCTGAAAGTTGTCTATAATACGATGCAATAAATAACTATTACTTAAAACAAGTTCGACCTGGTCTTAAATAGCTCTGTCAATAAAATAAAATAGCTTACTTTAATCGAAACAAGGAACATTTCGTGATTGGTAGCAGCTACTAAAAGCTTACAATAATTTCAGTTAAAAAGAACAATAAACTAAAATACAGAGATTGTGGGTGAGGTAGTATGCTGCATAGAAACTGAATTATTAACAATTTTTCAGTGACGTACAGACATACTCTAGATATGGAGTAACTCCACTACTAAATCAGGAAAAGTCCATTAATATATTTGATATCTTTATTGCTATTAAGTTTATGCATAATTTATCAAAATTGGCCATTTTACTTAGCTAAATTAATGGTATAGGAATGTATAAATATCAATGATTTAGAGATAGCTCAATGAAAAATAAATAAATATTTTTCTAGGGCTTATAATTGTATTTCCAGTGTAACTTAAAACCGATTAATATCCGCCGCGCTGGATTGGAACCGGTTCTCAGTCAAACAGAAAAATCATGTATAGCATCGTATTACAGACAACACTCCACGAATAAAAAAACGAAAATCATAAAATTAATACCATTTTTGTTATCCCGGGCTTTCGGCCTTTCGGGTCTAATTTTTCACTTTAATATCCACGGAAAGCTGTCTATAATACGATGGGATAAATAACTATTCTGCTTTTGCTAGCTTATAAACTAGAGGTGTCTATTTATTTAACTGCAACTGTCCTCTTCCTGAAAAATGTCTTTCTTCCCGGTGGTCTATAATTATATAAAATTAGGTCAAACACATTTTTGACTGACACCATTTCATGATGTATTAATTAACCCTTACAGATCGGGCCCCAATTCCCACCTTAATAGATCGGGGGGGGGGGGGGGTCATATTGACCCCCCCCCTCTATCTCGGCTCCTGTTACAGATAAAGACGTAAAATTTTTTTCTGGTGGTTCATGTGTATTTTTAGAGAAAATTACTTTTTCTAGTCATAGCAGTCAGGCCGCTCCTTAGCCGCTTTTTAGCGGCCAGCCGCTAAATTTTAAAACAGCTGTAGAGCGGCTAATTTTGCAGCTAGGATGACCAAATTTTAGGACGAACTTTTATTTTTCATTACAAAAAAATTACTTTTTCTGATCATCGCCGAAAAACGGCAAATAACGGAAACCGCCATTTTCGGCGGTTACGGCGGTAAAACGGCGGTTGGCGCCGCCAAATAATATTTCTATCTGTTTATTGTTGCTCAAGGATTTACCAAAAAAAATTATAGGTCTCTAGCTGTAATAGAAGCCACAATATACATGATATATGTCTGTAGTAAAAGCCGGACAAAAATCGGTCATAATGTCGGTCAGGGAGCGGTCAAACGGTCATAACACCACTTTTCTCAGAAGGTCATTGATATCTAAGTATTCACCAAAAAAATTTTAGGTTTCTACCTTATACACAAAAGTCATAATGTAGAAATTAGGATTTATTTAGAATTTTTTTCTAATTTTGGTGCTACCCAACCGACTTTGACCGGACGCCACGACCGACACAGACCAGATATCCTTATAAGATCAACTCTTGCCGACGTGTAATTACTAAACTTAAAAAGTCATTAAGTCACAACTCTCTATCTTACCTACAAAAAAAATGACATTGAAAAAACTAGAGGGGGGGGGGGGTCAATATGACCCCCCCCCGATGTGTAAGGGTTAACTAAAATTCATTTTAATATTTCTTATATTTACTTCCCCTTTCTAAAAATGGCACCAATCCTAAGGATCAAATATACATTGTAGATCTACATCTAAGAGATTACGAATAAAGCCTTCTACTTTTATGCATAGAAAACCAATTACTTATGTTTTTATTTAAATTTCCTACCATCAATAAATAATTTAAAATCGTCATAAAACGTGAAACAGAGGGGCAATTTATTCACCCCTCGTTTCTATTTTATTACCCTACTAGCGTAAAAATATTCACATAAAATTAAACTATACATATAGATATATTATTACTTGGATGTTAGACCGATTTTTTTCATTTTCTCTAAAAAAGTATAACTCGCAGCGGGCTAAAATAACAATATCCCCACCCCCTTTACCCCATACCCTTCCCTCCTACATGATGAATGAACTGACCAATAAATGATGTCCATAACAGGGACTACAATTTTTGCTCTGCCGTATTATCCATGTTTATTCTATATCCATTACTATACACTTCTTTCTATTCTACAACTACTGTGCATGATTAACTAAATTTGGAATTTTATGTCAGAAATTGGCGCAAAAACGCCCTTGTTTACAACTTTAAAACCCCTACCAACACTTTCACCCACTCACGTACGATGGTCAAATAAGAATTGGAAGATTTTTTTGTAGGATTAAATAAATTGGTTACTATTGTATTGAACAAGAACAATTATCTCCTTGAAAAGCGAAGCAATACTATGAAAAAAAAATAACTTAAAACAGTGATCCTTATAATAAAGTATAAGGATCTCCTATAAGGTTCTCCTTTATAATGTAGCCTCTCATTATCCTAGGAAGATTTATAACTATTTTGGGGGAGGGTGCCACCACCTTCCCAAGAAAATCGTCTGAAGAAAAAAATTAACCTCCAGAGTCCAGACTTATTCAGGCATTTCAAATTGTGTTTACAATTTATAGCAGTCTGTATTGGGTGTATGACTTACAAGAGTTTGTGGGAATATATCGATAAATGTACTTAACAATTAAAAACAATTAATTGTAAATGGCTAAGACTGAAGGACACTAATTTATAGAGTAGCTATACTATCCAAAAACGGGTTAAACACGACTTTGTAATCTATATTCTGTCAATAATGTCACGATTTTACATAATTTATGTCATCTAAAAAAATTCCTATTGAAATAACATTTACTAAAAAGTATAATTTGAAATGTGTCTAAAAAGACGGGGAGAGAGGAAGGGAACATTGGACTGTAAAACATATTAATACTAAAAGTTTTATAAACTCATTCGTTGGCATAAAAACTTTTGGGACTTTATCAAATCTCGATTGGACAATACAAAAGAGTCAAAACTTTTTAACTAATAATCATAATACACAGCTAGGAGCTCATTTTAGTTATGATTAAAAGTCGTATATTATCTTATCCCTTTAGTTCCCTGTTAGAGAGAGAGAGAGAGAGAAAGAGGTGATATATCAATCTGACAGTTTTTCAAACAAATAATTTTTGTGTTTCTGTATAATTTATGCTAAAACAAAGATTGATAATAAAGAAATTACAATGCCAATAATTTCTTTAATCTAAACTAAAGATAATCTTTTGCCTTCAAGTTTTCCAACAGTTATTTATTACAGTTTCTTTTAGATATAAAATAATTAAAAAATATTTTTACATATATATTATAGTTAAAATATTCCTTTTTGGTTATTACTAGTTATATTAAGGAATATTATTAGTTTTTTTTATGTTCGTGGAATGCTATTACGATAAAAACAGAACCGATTGGGTTCTGCATTTTATGCAGGCAATTTTTCTGCTTTTTCTATTTTTTTTTAAATACAGAGCTCTTAGATGTTCATTTGTCCGTATGCTATGTGAAACATTTAATAAACAGTAATATAAACAATTAAGGCTTAGAACATTATTAGATAATTAGAATTAAAATAAGAAAGTTTTGTTTAATTTTGACCATAGGCTAGGTGTTTAGTGTTGTGTATATATGTGAGGGAAGAATATCTAAATTGAGTTGTCAATCACTCACGAGTCCAATTATACCACCTGGGTGTTTTTACAGTGAAGCTAATAACAAACAATTATACCACCAGGGTGCTCACATATTGAAGTTGTTAATAAACTAGTCACAAAGTAGCTGCACTTATCCTTATTTAAAAATTATAGGATGCTGTGTCTGTCTGTGCATAGCTAACCTCTGGACCGATATGGTTCTTCTTTACTCAAGAATCCTAGAGGATCTATGGGCGAAGCCGCTAGAAACAAATAGAGCATATCTCTCAATCTAGAATTCTTTAATATCTCATGAAATAGATATACTAAAATAATATAATTCTGCTTTAGATTAGTTCTGCTATGAATTAAAAAGAAATTGGTAGCTAATTTGTATTTACATAACCACCTTCCAAATCGGTGAATTAAACGGATACAGAAAGAGATAAGATTATTATGGGGAAAAGATTTTATAAATATTGTGGGCGAGTTTCTATTATTATGGGGGGGGGGGGGGTAGTTTCATAACAAGAGATATAAGAAAGTGCCAATGGCAAGATTGGTCAGAAGGAATCTAGGCTAAAATTAAACATCGAAATTGTACCAATGGGTGTTCTATCAAACCAGTTAAATTGTATCATAATTTAGCACATAAAGGCTGATTATTTATTTAGATTAGGTGCATGCACAGGATATTTTTCAGAAGAATTCAAACACCTTTAAAAACAACCTTTAAAAATGAAATTTAAGGAAGTGCATAAAAATGAACTTTTTAGAGGGATGTAAAATGATCATTTAATCTTACACCCTCAATGAAAATTTTAATATTTTTGCCATGGGGGTTGATGAAACTCACTTTCTTACGCTCCTGTTTCTTAACTAGGTATTAAATTTTTAAAGTTAATTTTGCTATATTTGTTTGTTTGTGTTTTTATCTATAAAACCAATCAATCTAGATTAGAAATTTTTTAAAGAAAATATATAATTTAA
This sequence comes from Acartia tonsa, assembly GCF_053477335.1. NCBI lineage: Eukaryota > Metazoa > Arthropoda > Copepoda > Calanoida > Acartiidae > Acartia > Acartia tonsa. The sequence continues at coordinate 30,429,708 of NC_137262.1, read as the reverse complement.
TCTCAACAAATTTTACAAAAATATTAACATGTGTGTAGTTTTGATTTCGTTTATATTTTCAAAGATTTAAAAAGCAAAAAGTAAGGACAATTAGGTCCGAAGGTAGGGCAATAATCATATAAGCCGGAACGTCTAAGCTTTTAATTTTGAGGGGGTAATATGATGGATTACTAAAGATTGAGGGGGTAATGTCATGTATTTCTTAAAGTATTGAGGGGGATATAATAAGAGGTTTTAAAGTTTGAAGGGAATAATTATCCCCATGACACCCCTCTATGAATAAAAGAACCGTATAATACTATACAGTATCAGTAATATCTAAATTCAATTACATCCCCAATGATGATAAACAAAATTTGCCTTTCTGTAGATTAAAATTATTTGTTCAAAAATGGACACTAGTAGTTTGGAACTAACCAATCAAATTGAAAAAAGTACACAAGTGTTTTTGAGCTAACATATTACTAAAAAATGGTAGACAAATAAAATGCATGCAAAAATTCGTTTGTTAAAATATGTCAAAATAATGTGTTTTGTGTGGGGTTATATCTTGGGTCATCTTGTAATAAACTTCAACCTATCAAGACTAAAATATCTACTAACAGTTTTTAAAGCAACATTCATTGTTCACAAAAGGACAGGTAGAATGAAATAGCAGGGATCTAAAGGGATAAAACAATGACTGATAAATTGATTTACATCCCTAATTATGATACAAAAAATTACCCCTTCTGTAGATTATAATTAGTAGTTGAAACCTGTGAACTAAACAATCAAAATTCAATAAAAGTTACAAAAGGTTGTTTAGCCAACAGATAACTGCACATTGCACATTGAACTACTTAATTATGAGCAGCTTTTCCTACCATATCAAGTATGACAACACCCTCTCTCTAGGATGTAATTACCATCCTGGCTACTAAAAGCAATATCAAGCTTTAGTAAGTTGATTTTGATGGTTTAATTACATTCCTTTTTTATCTACACAAGGTAGTTATCAGATCTAGACACTGCTAAATAAATATATAAAGTCTAGATCCCCTTTCACTTAATTGGGCCAGTAGGAACTCCGTGCAGTAACAATCCATCCATATTATTAGTTAGATATAGTGTAAAAACATTTAAACATTTATTATGTATTAGGTACAAGAAGTTTTTTTTTTCCAAATAAAAAGTATGCTGTAGAATTTCCTTTTTATTGAAAATTTCCGTTTTATTAGGTCTGATTGTCCATCTATGGTAATAAATCTATTCCCTGCTACTAAATAATTACAGTTGAAGGCTTACATTCATGGAGAGGAGATGGGAATAATGAAAATTGATAGTGTACAAGGGACCAGAATTCTGTCAATCAAATATCTAAGTTAAGAATATCTCACATATTTTTCTAACCTTCAAAATAACTTCCCCTTGGTTACATACCAAAACAGTTTTACCCCAAGTTTACTTCGACAATTCATCCTAATTTTCGACATTTCCAAGCTGAATTTCAATATTAAATCAGGGCCTCTAAGTAAAACAATGAAAAAAGAAAGCTATTTATTTAAAATTTAATTCTTTTTTTATAATAATTTATTAGCATCCCATTCCTTATATCTGAATTGAAATAGAAGGGGTATAATTAAAACTCACATGCAATCTTTGATTTCATGCTCCAAATAATACTCTAGTAGTAGTCTACTTGTTGGTTATTTTAATTAACAATGACAGCGAATTTTATTAGAAATCATCAAATTCGACCCCTTTAATTAAAATAGTAGTTCAGCTGCTTTACAAACAAAAGGTATTTCAAGGGTGGGGTTGGCTTAGGTGGACTGAAAATCATACTGTTACCCAAAGTTTTATATACTCATTCTCTCATTCGTTGGCTTAAAAACTTTGGGTACTTGCACTAATTATTATTACTAACAGCAGTCTTTAAAATTTTCAACCAATAATTATAATTTTCAGAAAGGGTACTTTTAAATTAATTGAAACACTTATGTAAGGTAAAAATAAAATACAATTTCCTTGGTTGGTTATTTTCGGATTTTAATACAAAGTCGTGTAATAATCTATTGATATTATACCAATCGTCAACATATAATTTATCATTCTTTCTTATTAAAATAAATTTTAGCTTATTTTTGGTGTCCTACTTGTAGACATAATATTCCAAGTATCATCTTAACAAGCTTATGTTTTGAGAGGACCTTTCAGAGTATGCTTTTCTTGATGCTTTAAAGTATTGTTGCTAAGTTTGTATATTGGACAAACTATAACAGTAAAACAGAAATTAAAGGATAGGTCAAAGAAAACTTTTATTTGCTTATTGATGACTTTTATCTAAAATGAAACATAAGGAAACTATTTTGCTCTCAAAAAATAATTATGAACAATATCCTATTTTCTTTGGATATGTTTAATAATGTATTATACTGCAACAAAAACAATACATTTTCTCTCAATAATCCCTTTCATCTGTGCTAGTAAATGTTTCACGGTCAGTAAGAGATGAATAGTACTTTAATACTTCAAAGTAATCAGAAATTCAAGAATAGGACAATATAAGAAAAAATAATATTCAATATTGTTACTTTTATTATATCATAGTCTTAATACCATTATTATAACTAGTTGCTTTTGTGATATATTTACTTTCAGACAAAAAAAACTACAATAAAAACTTTATATCAAAGGATAGTTTTATGGTAGACATGGAGTTTTAGAAGTTTGATTTTTTACTGTTATAGCAAAAATATACTTTATCTTCCATATACAAACTCCTGTAGTCCTGTAAGAAATATAATTCCAAAGTTCCTTCTTTATGCTTTGATGAACTTTTTATAAGAAATACTATGCACAAATTATATTTAACAAGGAAAATTATGTCCTTAATTTTCGCAGCATGAATATGCTAGTAATATTGTAATAAAGAAAGAGAAAAAGGAGATAAAAGTAATATACTGTAAAAAAGGGTTGAGAATAGTTATTTCTCGCATCATATTATACACAGCTTTCCGCGTATATAGAAATGAAAATTTACAAGATTAAATCCATTTTTTGCAACTAATATTAATATATAAAATAACTAGTATTAATCTTATGGTTTTTATTTCAATATTCGTGGGAAATTGTCGTAAATGCGGAGCTTTTTACATGATTTTGATGATGAGAACAAGTTATAATCCAGCGGATATTATTTTGTTTCGAAGCCATACTGAAAAGAATTGTGATAATTAAGGTAATTTTGATGAAAGGTATTAACTATACTTTTTAGACGAACGTCCCAATCTCCGGACGAACATTTGAAGAGTAGCTGCGCTACTTAAATGTTATGCAAAAATAACATTTAATATGTTTTCAATGAATGCAGTTATCATGTTTGTAAGAATTTTGAAAATAATACACATTTTACTAAATTGCTTTAAAATTTCAAATGAATTTATAAACAAATAAATGAGTAGGGATATTCAAATCGAAGAAAAACTTTTCGTCATTTAGAAAATTATATTTCCTTCAAAGTGGTGTGAATCGTACATGCGCCAAAAGAATAATCTTTTTCGAACAGAATATTTTGAATGCACTAGGATTAAAGCTATCATTTAATTAGATTTGATTTCTTTTAATATTTCAAAAGTAGATTTTTTGCTTAGATTCAATGTTCAATTGAAAATTTAAATAAATCTAATTAAATTTGTCAACAATAAATTTAATTTTCTATATATTTAACTGTTGATGAAAGCGGATTAAAGAAAACATCATAAAAATCATGTTTTCATTTCAACTAGAATGACAATATTAATTTTTGCGCACAAAAATTGATAATACAAAGTTAACAGTCTTGCTCTAACTGTGTGTCTGTCTGTGCCAAAGGATCTTGCTAACCACTGAATCGCTATGGTTCTTCTTTACTTTACCCTCCCCCCCCCGCCCCCCACCCTCAAGTGCTCCCAGAGGTTTCTAGGGGCGTAGCCGCAAGTACTTAAAAATAGTACTCATAGAATAAGGTAGTACTTCTTGGTTAGTACTAGAAATCTACGATTAAAATTTTTGAATACTTATTGAAAGATTTGTAATTTTCCGACGATCTGCATGAATTTTGAAACTAGAAATTTGAAAGCTGACAATCAAGAAATCAAGTTGGTGCAAAATATTATAAACTAATAGATATATTAACACTTGGATGTTATAACAGATTTATATGTTCTCTTATAAAGTGAAACTCCCAGCAGGCTAAAAAACGATACCCCTATCCACCCCCTTTATCCCATCCCCTCCTTTTTTACTGGATGAAAGAACTGACCAACGAATGAGTTCCATGTTAACAATCTAAATTGACGACAATTTTTCCCCTATATAATATCCACATATATTCTATACCTATACATTTTAATAACTACAGTTTTTAAAATCATTTCATTTATTTTATGAACAGTTTTTTGCTAAAAAATTATTTTAAAACAAGTATGATAACATCCACAAGGCGCTCAAGTAAAAGAATAGAGGGGGAAGGGTTTAAACAACTGTATGTCCCCACCCCGTGGACCCTGCGCCGACTTTCAATCGGGTCTTTGAATAGCGTCGGGAATACTAACACATCCATATCGCTACAAAAGAGAAGAAAATATTTGCTAGCAAATGAAAAAGGCTCCCAAAACTGAATCCAGATAGTTGTCTGTGTTATACATGATTTTTATTTCTATATTGAACAAAATTGAATATCAAAATTTATTTTTGAAACTGATGGGACCATTCTAACATGCAAAAAGATAACGTCCAGAGCTCTCCGATAGGATTGATGAACGGGCCAACATAAATGCAGGTGAGCTTTGCTTTTCAAAAACTATAAAATTATAACACCTGTAAATACACGTAAAATCTATTTTACAAAACATAAAAAAGCAGCTAATCTTTTAAAAGGTTTATACGTCCCAAAGAGTTACTTATATACATATATCTTCGTGAAAATTCATATTTTTTAAAAATTCCTTCAAAAATTAAAATTTATATATACACTTCACTGTTATTTTTTTATCAAAAATTCTTCACCATTTACTACAAATATGATTGTACTTGTTCCAGCTAAAAAGTATTAAAAACTGGAAGCTGAATTGAGTATTATGCTTGTAAATTTAGAGGGCATGCAATAATAAAATTGCCATAAAATGTATTAGTTTTGCACATATATAGGTATGAATACAAAAATACAGAATCATTTCACATTAGAAACCTTCATTAGATTTTTTATATGCTATTTAAAAATGACTCTGTATCAATAAATGACACACATAAAACACTATTAGAATAGCTTTCTTTATATGATATATCAAGGTTTTACGTAATAATGTTAATTGTTGGTTATAATGACGATGTAATTGTCCTGTTTATTGTCATAGTAATAAGTCCAAAATATTTCCAGTATGACTTTGAAACCAATCACTTATAGTAACGCATTACAGACAATCTTCCACGAATAATAAAATAAAAATGATAAAATTAAAACCAGATTTATCGGCCCTGGGCTTTGGCCCCTTGTGGCTAATAAAATGGTTTTAAACTTATTATTATTCATTTTAATATCCGCGGAAAGTTTCATATTTTATACTTGGCCACTAACATTGTTCTTATGTCTGGCTGTTTTGTATAAACCCCTTAACACTTATATTTCATGGGAAATGTAAAAATCTAGGTTTCACTGCTTTTATTAATATTTGAATTATTCACTAGTTTATTTGCCATAATTATACACTATTCATTAATGCCATTCATAATTTTTTTTTGTAGCATAGAATATGCCTGTGTAAATTTATGTCGTCACTTGATTAAATTTAATTTCTATAGATGCAGCTGTAACCAAAAACTTAATTAATTCGAGAAAAAAACTTTAATATTTAGTTATTTAGTTGCGCTTAGTTGTAAGGCGACCTCATTATCTGACACCCAAATATGATTTTAGATTTATTTTGCTTATTGGCTATACCTTATTCCTGCTAATATGGCTTTAACTTTCTGTTAATTAACATACTGTAAAGGGTAAATTGTTAAGAATCAAATATGTCAACGAGATTTATTAAGGTGGTATTTGTTATTTATTGGCAATACACCCTGAAAAATTGCTACACCTACTTATCTCTTTAAGTAAAAACTGTTTTTGTTATCAAATATAATAGATAGAATAGAATAGACATCTTTTCATCTATAATACATAGTATAACGATGTTTGTCTTTCCTTAACGTCCTGACATGTAGGAAATAAACTTCTCCTATAATTGTTTTAAGTATTTTTTTGAGGGGGGGGGGGGCGGGGGGTAGGATAGGACACTCCTCTTCTGAAAAACATTACATAAGTGTCTTGTATATAGTTATACAATGAAAAATAAAATAAATTCTTTTTAAATGTTAGTAAAAAAAGGGACAATGACGTATGGCATTATATTTTCTAGTTATCTATTTTAAATATCTTTTAAAAACAGAAAATAAGGAAAAACAAACATAGACAAAACCAACACAACGAACAATCATTTCAACAAATAGAACAAATTAGTTTTATGACAGACAATTTAGATAAAAATCATTAAAGTTTAGGAATAAAATTTTCATTAGAATAGGAATAGTTATCTCCATAAGTAGCATAGCAATAAATAGCTAATAAATTAAGAGAGTAAAATTAATAGAATGGATTTGTTATTATTTGAATCTTACCAAGATTATCATGGATTCTAAAAGTTAAACTCCCATTCCCTCCCCTCCTACTGGACGAACACACTGACAAATAAATGACAGTTCATATTAGCAACCTACACTGACGAACATTTTTACCCTGTCATAATATCCACGTATATTTTTATCCATTATTAATAGACTACAATTGCAATTAATAGCAAAGAAATATAAACTAATATTTCGTTTTACTACTTTTGTCAGTAAATTATTAATAAAGCTAAATAATTTAAACAATTTATATCAATATTTCAAAATCCATCAGGGACGGACAGACATTATCCTTGTTATATAGAGTAGCTGCGCTGCATAAAAACGATTTAAGATATTTTGATTTCCAACCTCTAGAACAAATGTTTCATATAATTTTATCATTGAAGATGGTGTACCTTCACTTCTGCATAAAATTAGATTCACATAGTGTTTCAAATTCGCATAAAAGCAAAATTGCAAAAGATCGATTCATCAATGATGAGGTGAGGGTCGTCCAGTGTTATTATTTTGAGGGGGGTAAAATAAAGGGTTTTGAATGTTTTCGTGGGGAGACTATATTGGATTTTTAAAAAAATTTAGGAAAGTAAATGGTGGTTTATAAAGTTTGAGGGGGGGGGGGGGTAAACACCCCTTAACCCCAACTCTTGGACGTCTATGGATGAGTTTGACTTACAGTGTTAGTCAATATAAGTGAGGACTTTGAATGATAATATTTTAACTTTTTACATGAGCGGATGTGATTGCATACCTCATTGAAGACATGGGGGTTTAACAAATTTAACATATCCTAATAATATAAATAAGGATAAAGTCTTTTTAATTGAACGAATAACTAAAAGAATTACATACATGAGAATTCTTAATGATTCTTAATTGTATTTTTTCTATTGGCTCTGTTAACGGTTCATTGTCTCTAATATCCAAGCAAAGAATGTTTAACCTTCCTAACAATCTTCCATTCTTATTAATCTAATGTTATCATTAAATCGGCCTACTCAACCCCCATCTACTTGGCCCCCTAAGGTTTGATTCATTATTGGTAACATATCAACCATCAAAACATTTATATCATCTATATTAGTGTTCAAACAATGCAGCCAATATAAAAGGCAAAACTTAGCTCTATTTTAATTATATTTCTATGCTATAACTAAAGTGTGGAAGTCAAACGATCGCTAGCTGATGCATCTATGAATAAATAAGCTTCCATCCAGTAAAAAAACTGCTAACTTTAATCTCAAAATTTCTTGGAACACTTGATTTAAAATCTTCAAGTATAAAAACAGATTAGTATTGTTGTGTTTTAAGTAGCATAGAAGATAAAAGTACTTGCCTTTATCATATAAAAGTATATTATGTAGGTATACCTATATCTTCCAAATATGTATGTATTTTAAAGCACAGTAAAGTAGAATTTTAAATAAATTATACCAGGGATCGGAAGCCTCACGTAAGCCGCGCATAAGCCTCAGTTTTAAACCTGCTTGTGAGCAGAAAAAAAATTTAAGAAAGAAGGAATGTCTGCTAAAGAGCTGGCTTATACATCCAGCTGAATTTTATAGTGATAAAATCACGATTTCACTGAGGCTTACACGAGGCTTACGTGAGGCTTCCGATCCCTGAATTATACCTACCCTGTTTATTGACGAAACAATAATTATAAGAAATTGAACCCTCTAAACAAAAACAGAAACGTTGAGATACCCTAGAAATTTGGCTTTAAATCGTGGATAAAATATTTAGTTGAAAACATGAATGCATGATACCATTATGTATGCCCCTAAAAAAATATTGTTCAAAAGTGTAAGGGATGAAATCAGAGATCTTAAGGGAAAGGACAAAATAAAAAGTTTATATACCTCCCTAAAATTACCCCAATTCTAGATTAGGATCCTTTAAACACTACTGGTAAGAAGTTTGAACTATCCAATCAGGATTTAATGAAAGTCCCAAAACTTTTTAAGCCAAAAAATGAGTAAATTTATTTATAAAACTTTGGGAAGCAAAAATAAAAGTCTTTGTTTTTACAAAAAATGTTTAAGAAAAGATAATAATCCAGATAACTACCTGGTTCCAGTGGTGGGGACCTTTTTCGTCTGCTAGCAAGTTGCCTTTTGCTCTTTTGTACCAACTTGGTTTTGTTATTATTTCCGACGCTATTGATTGATATTGAAAGTCCCAGTAGAAAGTCAGCACAGGGTCCACGGGGTGGAAACATACAGTTTATAACCCCTTTCCCCTTTATTGTTTTACTCCAATATCTTTATGTACCACATTTTAAACATTTTACCTACCCCTATATCCTTAACTTAAAGGAATGTATGAAAGGGGCGTGTTTCGGATTTAAATAATATGTTTCCTCAGGGAGGAAGGGGACATTGGGCTGTTTATTACACTGATCCCAAAAGTTTAAGAATAACGCTATCTAATTCGTTGGCTTTACAACTTTCAGGAAATTTAATTAATTTTGATTTGGTCTGTTCATTAATTTGTGTATCCAAACGTTTCACCCACCAATTATAATCTACAGAAGGGGTAAATTTGTGTATCATCATTGAAGATATGCATTAATTTATCGGCCATTGTATTATCCTTTTAAACCCTGGTTTTCCCCTATGGTTATAAGCACTTTTGGTCATGCATGTTCAATTCAATGATATGACTCTAAATTAAAACATTACATTAGAATAACAAGGATTTGGACAGTAACGCAGCAAAAAATAACATTTTTCTATTCTAAGTAAACATCAGTCAATTTTTCATATCAAAATTCATTATATTTTTTAGAGATATCCATATTTAATTCGATAATATTTATTTATCCCATGGCTTTCCGCTGGTGTTAAAAAGAATAAAAATAAGATTAAATCTATCATATTGATATTAATATATAAAAATTGTTTGTAATACGATGATATTCGTGATATTTTACTCACTTTATAGGAGTGACGTAGAAACGGTCTAAATGATATAAATCCATTTTTAGAGTAGCAACGCTTTTTTTAACAGGTCAAAAACCTGCTTTATTATTAATATGTAATTTACATTAATATAAAAACAGTGCATAAAAAATATACATATAAAAATAGCCAATTCCGCATGAAAAAAAATTAAATAAAATTTCGCATAAGAACCTTTTTTGATTTTTTGCTGAAATTCAAATTAGCAAATAAATTAAAGCAAACGATTGAGAAAGAATGGTTATAAAACTTTGGGGACCAGTAAAATATACAATCCAATGTCCATTTCTCACTGGCAACCCCAATAAAATTTGAAATAAAGTTGTAAAACTGAAATCAACTATAATAGTAGATAATTACGTATTGTTAGGCAATTTTTGCAATATTAATAAAAATATATACTTAAAATTCGATATTTTTCTCAAATTGTAGATTTTGGATCATGTTACTTGTAGGATTTTTAAATAATGCTCGTAAAATGTTGATGTCCGACAAAATATAGATGTTATTGTTATTAAGTGTTAATTATCTGATATTTGTGTCGATATCATATCAAATTTTGCCTCTATTAATGAATATTATAACAGTGCAGTGGAAAAATTGTCGTCAATTTAGGTTGCTAACATGGACATAATTTATTGGTCAGTTGGTTCATCCAGTAAGAAGGAATGGATTGGGGTAAAGAGGTTGTGTGGGGGGTATCATTATTTTAGCCAGCTACAAGTTTCATTCTATAAGAGTACATAATAATCAGGTTTGAGATCCAAGTAATAATAAATCTACTATTAAAAAACTAAATTTACTGATGTCGAATGATGATGACACTAATTCTATATTATTAATTCCTTTGTTGATATAATAAGAGCATCACAGTCTACACAAGTCCAATCACAACAATTTTTAAAAGATTTCTATAAATAAAAAATCAAATCATAACATCTTTTTAAATCTTACATAACTAGGTAAGTACATTTAAAAATAACATATCTTACAAAAGTCCAAACTCAAATTACCTCAAAATCTTTTAAAAATACAACATTTTTAACTTTAGATATATTTAAAAGTCACTGTTAATCACAAAATCTTATGTTTTCACTTTATATAATATTTTTATAAATTATTTTAGTACATTTTCACGTCGAAACACAAATCCACACTAAAATAAAATTGTTTAAACTACACAGTGCATGTGAGTACGAGACGATTTTTTTCGACATATTTTTATAATTCGCACCTTTTTATTATATATAATTATTTCTTTAGATTTTGATTCAATATCGTTTAAAATTACTGACAAAAGATTAAAAGTTAAGTCGAGAAAATTTTTAATAAAATTTAAAGTAAGCTCTGAATAAAATATGTGAAAAAATTCCTGTTAAGCGCGCAAAGAAGAAGTGGCGAAACAGAGACGCAGCGCGTAGAGAAGCGAAACTTTTGAAAATTGTAAACCCTAGATTTAAACGATCACATTGTTAACTAAGATCTAAATAATTTTAATTCTAAAAAAAACTTCAATGCAATTAAAGTTAAAAATGCTTTTAAAAACAATAAATGTAGGTAATATTTACTGCATATTATTTTTCTTGAAAAAAATCAAAGATAATTTTTCCAAAAATTTTCGTTCTAATGACCAGGTAGTAAAGGATGGTTTTATACAACATCATTAATAGATCATTAGAATTTTTAGAAAGAAAAGTTTTCTCTTGTAGAAAATTTTTAAAACAATATTTCTTTATATAAAGCATGCATCTTGTCTCATAAGATCTCTATAACAACTAGATCGACCGACTGATTACTCCTTTTCATGAATGATTCATTTAGGTTCTAGAGAATTACAGAGAATGCTATAGATATACGATTAAAGCGGCTTTACATACCTATTTAACCAAAATAAAAATCTAATTCAACATAAGTATAGTGCTTTAAATGTGCTTTTTAAAACAGGCTCTTGTGTTCTGAACCAGGGATCTAAAGGGATAAGACAATGGCCGATAAATTAATTTACATCCCAAATAATGATACACAAAAATACTCTTCACCTTTAATGGGTAAAACGCTTTGACACTCAACTTATCAAACCAACCAATAAAAAATGAATAAAAGTCCTCAAATTTGTTAATCCAACGAAAATAAAAACGTTACTATAATAAAACTTTGGAGACTGCTGTGATAAACAGCCCAATGTCTCCTCCCTCAATGGTTCTTAACATAACAATACTTGGATTTATGAGTTAAATTGGGCACAGTAACACAAAGACAATTATCTCCATAAGAAGTCGCGCAGCAATATCTAAATGAAAATATCGAACATGATTCAGAGCACACCATAAACGTAAATTCATGTATTGTAAAGGTTTGAGCTTAGGTAATTTGATTTTTAAACTAAAACATAATCATTAAGAAGAGGTATATACAAATTACATAATTTGGTAAAACGTACAGAAAAGTCATATTTACAGAGTAGCTGCGATGTGAAAAATAAAGGGGGGAAAGGAAATGAGGGGTAATGACAGATGGTTGAATAATGGGTATGGGTTGTGTTCATTTGGAAATAATATATATTTCATTATAGCTTACTTTAATAAGACAAATTAATACTAATGATTATACTAAATTGATTGAAAATATATATCAATATGCTTAATTTTACTAAAGAAATAAAGTGTCAAATTGTACAAAAATGATTACTCTCTTCAATATCTCTAATATCAATGTAATGTGAAAATGTAGAATGGGGCCATTATTAAAACTATCATCGCCTCATTTATTTATGTATTTCAACCCATGGATGGAAGGGACAATGTTTTATAAATAATCTATCCCCCACCAAAGTTTCTACAATTCGTCAGCTTAAAAACTTTAAAAATGGGGATAGTATTTTTTTATTGAATCTTGCTTAAACAATGTTAAGGAATAGTCCCTTTCGTGGCAACTCCCCTTAAAGTTCGATTTGTAGTATTTTTAAAATGGCTTTTTATAGGTTATTTTAGGTTAGGTTAGGTGATTTGCCCACAGGGTTGGGCAATTGGCACCACAGGGGCTAGATATAGGAGAAAAGCTACTGTGAAAAATACGAAGAATCGCTCCTTAAGGTGCGTTGCCACGAAAGGGACTATACCTACCCCAATGTTTTTTTTGTTAAGGTACAATTTTTTCTCATAATTGAAGGAGAGAATAATTTCTACTTCATTGACGTATCCCTTAGGATCCATTATTTCTAGCCCAAAACTAAAGGTTTATACATTAGGCACTCTTCAAATATTTAATGTTTTCATTGTTTGACAAGAACCATTAATTCCAAAAGTTCATATTGGCAAAGCTATTTCTGAGCATTAGTCTAAAAAGAGCTGAGCTGATTAATAAGAATAGTTGCTGTGCTCAAAAAATGCTATTAATAGATATTAAGGGATTGTGAAAATTGACCAACTAATTGCCAAAGAAAAGTTTTAAAACAACAGGACAATTCTATAACTATAGATATGTGATAAGACTTATATATAATAAATTAAAATAACTGACACCTTTTAAGCTAAAATCAATATTTATTTGAAAAATCTCAGGGATAGGACAATGGACGATTATTAATCTTCACCATAAAAACTTCTGAAAGCCTTTGGTGCTTGGAATTTTTTTTGGTTGTACCAGGGAAGGAGGGGACCCCAAAGTCTTATAATATTCGTTGGCCTTACAAATTTAGGGAATGTTATTGAATTTAGATTGGTTAGTTCTTATAACTTAAGCGTTCAAACACTTATTGTAATCTACAGAAGGGGTAATTTTGTGTATATCATTGGAGATGTACATCACTATATCTTCCATTGCCTTGAGATCCTAGGTTGTACATTTATATAAATCTATTCTATATCATCCCTGAGAAAACCCCATTTACTTTCACAAAAACAAATCAATATTTTAGATTAACTTCAACTCTAAACAGCTGGTTTATGGACAGTCAGAGATAAGCATTTAGATACCTAAGAAAAATCAATTTCCAAAAAATAAATAATTCAAAGAATAATATAATGTATTAATTTCCTTTGAACAAGAACTGTAAGTCAATCGTTCTATCATTAGTTGACTTTTTATAGGTTAGTTTAGGTTAGGTTAGGTTATATTGGGTTAGGTGATTGTCCCACAGGGTTCTAGCCCCCCGCAGGGGCTAGAAATAGGAGAAAGGCTACTGTGAAAAGTACTAAGAATCGCCCAATAAGGTGCGATGTTACGAAGGGACTATACCCAAATATTCATTTCAAGATATCTATCCCTCTCCCTGATAGTATTGTTATTCTTATGAAAGATCTGTATTTGCAATAAAATCTGCTATAACCAAAATATATTACTAGCCATGTGTATTGTACCAAATATATTAATCGCCCATTACAATATGCTGTCCCTGATTAAGCTTAGGTATATTATTAGATTCGTTTTTAAGTCTCAATAATACATAGAGTTGCCATATAGTTTTTAAACCCTGCACCCCTAATGGTATGTTTTCTTTTCAAAATTTCCATGTACATTTACATCAACAAAGTAAGGCCCTAATAGAAATACCTCCATTTTATCTGATTTCTTTGTAACTTAACACTGTGTACTTTTTGAACTTTACCTCTTTAAAAATATCTTTTTTAAAAACAGCTTTTGAATATAGTAGCTCCTTGGCCCCTAGACTCTAGGGAAGGCCGCGGGAGGTCAGAAAAATAGCCTAAAACCATCTCAAGATATTTATAAATCGTCCATTAGAAGTACAACTCATTAAGACCAGAATTTTCAGATATCTTTAGCTTCAAACAAAAACTTACTTCTTCATATTATAAGATAACTAAAACACTTCAAAATCTATTCAATCACTAACAAATATCATAAATTTCACATGCGAGGTGTAATTCTAACATATAAAAATCACATAATTATAACACTAAATTATAACTCTAGCAGACTATACGGAACAATATCCTTAGTAAAACTGACATTTGTGCGGCTTTTCTACTTTTTTTTCTGGTGTGTCGGTGTTTCCGTAATGTGATAGCCAAACATAATTGCTGTTGGGTGTTTTGGCAATAAATCAAAAAACGTGAAGAAAAATTCAATTATATCCATAACAATCCACCCCACCCCACCAAAAAAATATAATTTAATTGAAAGTTTAATTATCATGTAATAAAAAATAATTTTAAAAAAATAAAAGTTCTAAAAAATGTATTCACTAGCAATTTTACCAGCCACTAACAACAAGAATTTTGCACATAAAATTTAATGGAAGACTAAATATCACCCATTGTCAACTCCTTGTATTGGAGAAAAATTTATTTTCTTTTGCAATTATTCTCTCTATGAATATTGAATGAACACTGTATTCTCCGTTAGTAGTAGTAATCCCTTCCCCTTTTTATACACTTTAATCCTTCCAAACCAATATACAATGTAAAAATCCTACCTCCCCCCGCCATAATAAATCTCCCCGCCCCCTAAAATAGATTGACAAAGGAGGCGTATATTTTTAATAGTGTGTATACAATACTGACATATTATGATATTATATGTCGTTGTTTGAATGAGGTTATTGCTATAGCCCCGTGTTGGTATTACAAATCTAGTAACCCCTAAAGATTTAGTTTACCTAATGAATATACTTACTTTTTACAAAGAAGCATTAAATAAACAAAAACTATGAATTTTTAAGAAAAGCAATATACGAATATTTAACAAATCAAATAATAGGTATATATGCAAGAATATAATTTACTCATTATATATTTAAGTTCTTAACGTATGTTTAAAATATACAATTAGCATATTTGCTAAGTTGATAAAATGTGATTCTGTTGTAGTGATTGGAGACTTACATGATATACGCGGGCTTTCTCTATCTATCTATCTGTCAAAAGTGTGTGTGTGTCTTTTTTATTCTGAAGTTTCTCTTTTTGTTTCCTTTTTTTCTGCAAAAAGAAGGAAATAAGAAAATGGTCTTTGTTCTCGTGTTATAAAAAAGGTTTTACAAGTATATACTTTGTTCTTATAAAATATAATTAATAATTTTGAATAGAGAATGCAACACTCTATCATCTAGGCATTGAGGGCAGAAAAATAGCCATAAACAACCTACACTAGGTTTTTAGTATTATAATAACCTAAAACCATCCCCAAACCTATGTAAAGCCTCGCTAAGATGGAAGACTCAATCAGTTTATTACTTAGCGAGATTCTATAGCATCAGACAAAAGAACTGACTATTCAATAAGTGAGTCAAAGTATTATCAAATTTGAAAAGTTATTTCGTTCAAATAAAATAATGATTCTTACTCTATAAACTACTTTATGTTCTGCTTTCGTATGAAAGGACTGCAACTTAATATTGCTGCATTATATAAAATTGCCCATTTTAAAAACTTTATTATATTGTATCTTAGGCTTTGTAAGAAAAGATGAAAATAAAAAATATCAAATTGTAATTAAGGAGTAGAGTTTTACTTTTTTAATCGATCGACCGTCAAGCTTATGTAGAGTAGATCTATTATAAGCATTTACAAAAAAAAGAACTTTAGACTGCATTTAAAATTTTACTTGGCTCTTAAAAAGTACCAAAACATTATTCACGCACTGTTAAAACTGAATAAAAACAACAAGGATGATAACATCAAGAAATGAAGAGCTTTTAAATAAAAAGATACATGAAAAATTTATAGTGTTTATCAGAAACACAATATTCTGTAGAAGACTTACATATTGAGCTGTCGTTATAGAGATGCTTCATAATATTAATCCTAATTGTTCTAGGAATCAACATTTAGAAAAAAATAAAGAGAATGATACAATATATATAAATATACAAAATAAATTTATGAAAAGGGAAAAATCAACTAGTTTAAAACTTTCTGGTGATGATTATGGAGTTACTAAACTGCTTAATTATACCTTATTTTAGAGGAATAATCATTTGAAACTCTACAGTTCTTTTCAAAGACACCCAAACTATCCTTTACCCTATACGGAAAAAAATTCTAGTTATAGAGTAGATACGCTAGTGAATAGAAGTTGATATAGAAAATGCGTGGATAAATTGACAAGGGAAAATTTGGCGTCAATATAGCAAGCTAATATGGACCTCATTTATTGGTCAGTGTCTTCATCCAAAAACAGGGGAGGGAATGGGTTAAAGGGAAGGATAATGGTTTTGTTATTTTAGCCAGGTGCGAGCATCACTTTATCAGAGTATATGAAAAGCTGGTGCAACATCCAAGTAATAATATATCGACTGTACCATCTGCTTTACCTATTATACTATAGGAGACAATGACAAAAAGTAGAATATTTGGATGGGTTAATTTTAGATCAAAAGCATAGATTAGATACGTTTTAAAAAATCCCAAAGCATAGATTTAAAAAATTTCCTGACACTGGTTACATAATTGTGGGGAGAGGGGAACAGGACCATTGAACAAATTCTAGGATTGATCTATCTTTGGAGAGTAGTTGTACCCTTTCTCAAAATAGTTATAAAACTTGTCAGGACCTACGAAATTCTTCATTGTAAAGGAGAACGATAACGGTTCAGAGGTTAGCAAGATCCTTCGGAAGGGACAGACAGACAGGCACATGCAAACGTAAACATCCTGTTATTTTTTTTAGAAGAATTAAACAATCATAGATAAGGATGATTGTGTCTTATAAAAGCACTTTTTATGCAAATAACTTTTTGAATATACAGAAGAGTTTTTATTTTGAATTTTCCCTTCAATTGCTGTTTTTATAAAGCAACACAAAAGATAAAGATAACAATATCACGAAAAACATAAACCTGAACGGACATATAATGTTTTGATATAACTCACACTGCGTTCGAAGGTGCTTTGACTTTAGTGTCAGAACCTAAATTAGGACATAGTGCATTTCATTACCCTAGGGTATGTGATTTCATTTCACTTTTCAATAAAATCTAAAATGCAGCCGTTTTTGAGAAAATTAGATTTGAAAATTTCAAGTTCATTTTTCAAGTTTGCTTTTATAAAGTTCTTGATAAAACCACTCCTGAGTTTATCAGTTGCTTTGCTAAGGTCACGGAAATTCAGCCTGAAATAAATCATATATAGAGAGGTTTTATGTCAGACTTTATAAAAGCAAAGTTGTTCTAAATTTTAAATAAATAATCTTTGCTTTTCTTGTCATGATTATGCGATAACTCCTAGTGGGTGAAAATTAAACTTAAAAATTTTCAAATCTAATTTTCTCAAAAACGGCTGCATTTTAGATTTTATTGAAAAGTGAAATGAATTTACCTAACCTAGGATAATGAAATGCACTATGTCCCAATTTAGGTTCTAACACTAAAGTCAAATCACCTTCATACGCACTGTGAACTATTTTACTTGAAATTATCATATGTTTTAATCGCGGATAGGATTAAAATTATATGTTGGAAAGTTTGGACACTCCATGTTTGTATAACCAATAAAATATAATACAAGGCCTCAAAATTAAAAAGCGCATGAGAGAAGATGTTTTCAAAATTTTGGAGACCAGTTCTATTTACATTCCAATGACCCTTTATCCCTAGTTTTTAATAGTAGGCGAAAGATAAGGTATAATGTTCAGGCCAGGATTTTGCAACAACAAAAAAATGTCAATGTAATTTATTTTAATGCAAAAATACAAGGCTTGGCTGCTGCAGCTTGTTGAAAAGGGTTGTAAGACTGCGGATAAATTAAGTGAATAACAGAATGACTACTAAATAAAAGGCATCTATTTAGCTAGTTGTCTAAAATTATGCTTGTAAACTTACTGGCGGTTATGGTTACAGCTGACAAGCCCTGGAAAAGAAAATAAACATAAATAAGTATGTACACAATATAACCCAGTTAAAAACATACATTAAAATCATCTTTGTCCAAAATTATTAAGAAAATGTAAGAAAATACGGATGACAGTATCCATAAAATCGAAGCTCTCATACGGTAAGACAAACGAACATTAACATTTGTTGAGTGTCAAAACTAAATCATCAGAATTATAAATTATAATTTCGAAACAAATTTTTAATTAAATTGTTAATGAGTTAAAAAAAGAATATGTTTAAAATGGACTTTCTGGAAACGATTATATAGTTGCTTCGCTTTCTAACTCGTATCCAACTCCTATAGGAATCATCATGCAAAGTTTTGAATAGATAGGACAATTCTAACATGCCTAAATTAACGAAAAGAGCTTTCCGTTACGTACGGACCTACCCTAATTATAGATAATCTTCGCTTTTAATTACTAAAACTTACCTTTTATAAAAGTAAAATCTAATCTGAAAAAATGATTGGAGTAAAATGAGGTTATTAAAAGTCCCTAACTTAATAAGGTCACAACAATAAGGTCCTTATTTAAAAACGCTTCGCTTTTATGGAAGTTATCATCCGTGTTTCTTTTTTTAAAGATAAGAAAATTATTTTACAAAAATAAGATATTTCTAATAGAACATAAAAACTAAGTTAGTTTAATGATGGGTAGAACAATGTTAACATATCTTTTTTTGATTTGGTGTTATTACCTTACACTTATAAAAGCATATGATATCAAAGGAAAACTCTCTGTAATTTTAATTGTTAAAAAAAATGTGTAAAAAATATGTTAAAAAGTTGATGGTAAACAAAAAGTTCTTTAGTTTTATTACACCTTTTTGTATTGAACATTAACCCTTAACGGTCGGGGGGGGGAGGGGTGGCGTTGAACGCCCCCCCATCCGGTTTTTTCTATCTCATTTTCTGTGTGTGAAAGATAAAGAGCCCAAACTGCTTGACTTTTTAAGTGTGGGTGTGACACATAACTGAGAGTTGGAATTTTTTGAAAATCTCCATCCTGGCGGGCACAGGATGCCAGCAAACCTGGCAGGGTCATCCAGGTAAAGAGCAAAAATATTTTTTTGACTTAAACAAAGCATTTTATCTTACCAAAATACTAGAATATCCTCTAGTAGTACATCCTCATATTAAATAAAGGTGTTCAAGTCATTTTTAGGTTCCAGGTATGATCCTGCAGGTCCTGATCCTCCAGGTCTCCAGAAATCTTTAAAAGGCTCCTGTGGCCGCAATTTTTGACTTAGAGACTTCAAATTTTAAACTTAAGCTTATCTGACATGTCTACATGATGCATTAAAATTTCATAAAGATCCGCCGCCGTTTTCCCGGCGACCGCCGACTGCGGCGGCTGACAGCTGCCAAATACAGCTGCGGCCGCTGAAATTTATATTTTGATATTTCAAATATAAAATTTACATAAAGATAAACATTTTCTGCAAAAAAAATTTTCTTCTAGCTTCAAAAATAAAAAAATTACAGCCGTTTGAAATTTTTAAGTAAAAAAGGACCTAAAAACAAAGGTTGTTAAATGAAAGGGTGAAGGAAGCGAAAATTGACTTTTACTTACTTAAGGTCGGAAATTCATCATAACACAGGGGACTTGCACAAAAAATTTTAGCCCTCTAGCTCTAATAGGAACTGAGATAATATGGGGGGGCGTTGAACGCCCCCCCCCCCCCGACTGATTAAGGTGCGGCAAGGGGCCCGACTGTTAAGGGTTAAGGCATTTTTCTTGGCCGTTAAGATCTCACTAATCAATTAAATGTCCTATTTAAAGAAGGCTTCACATAGGTCCTGTCAAGGACGTCAAATCTTCATTTTTAGGGGGGTAAAATGAGGTTTTCAAAATTAAGGGGGGGGTAAAAACCCCTTAATCACCAGCCAACTTAGACATCTGTGGGTCCTGAGATGGTTTTAGACTAATTTATTTTTAAATTTAAGTCCTGGGATGGATTAAGATATCTTTTAACTTCCCCCCCCCCCCCCACTTTAAATACAGAGCCCTTAGATGATAGGATAGCATCCGCCAGTATTTACACACTATATTACAAACTAGCTGCAGTGCCCCTAGGATCTAGGATTATGTTTTCAAGGGGGTATTTAATGGGCAGAAAAATAGCCTAAAAACATCCCAAGAAATAAATATAAAAAGTTAAAAACAAAACAGCCGAAAAAAGACCAACCCTTGGACCTAAGCAAAGCTTTCCAAAAAAGGAGAACTCAATCAGTTCATTAGTTATTAAGCTGCAGACAAAAAATCTTACTACTTCATATAATATCTTTAGATAGCAGCACAACTTTTCTTTCTCTTAATTATTCATGGAATACAATTGTTTCAATAATGTATAGTAGATCTTTTCATGAAAATACCCTTTTTCGAATTTCAATCTTCTGCTAACCTAAAAAGTTACTAAAGGGGCCTAGAAATATATGTACAAAATTTCAGCTATCTATCTCTACTGGCGACCTAGCGCCAGGCGTGTAAAATATCAACAGATAACGGTAGCACGGCGGTTTTAACAATATCTCAGTAATGTGCAGGTTTTCAGCTCTTCTGCATATTTCAATTTAAACACATAAGGCCAAAGATATTTTATCCAAAAAATCTTTTGTCAAAGTCTACTCTAGACCTAGCGACAGTCAGTTTTCTAAAATTATGCATTTTATACCTGTGAAAAATGAAATCACCAGCGCTAGGTGTAGAGTAGACTTTGACAAAAGATTTTTGGGATATCATATCTTAGGCCTTATGTGTTTAAGTTGAAATATGCAGAACACCTAAATTCACCTTCCAAGCCATTCTCTAAGCATTTTAATTTTTTTGTTGAAATAACGGGATTTCAAAACTGCCCTTTGAAAAGGCCTAAAAAATATCTTTTTTTGTCCCTTTTTTCACTGTATATAGTTACAACTTATCAAGATATTATTTTCAGTTAAAAAAAAATTGGCGCTTCCAGCACCAAAACCGGCAAAAACAGGCAGTTAAACTTCTGAACCCCTACTTAACCCCCTGACAGACCTCCCCTCTATCTCGGCTCCTGTTACAGATAGAGACGTAAAACTTTTTTCTAGTTGTTCATGTGTATTTTTAGAGAATTACTTTTTCTAGTCATAGCGGTCAGACCGCTCCTTATCCGCTTTTTAGCGTCCAGCCGCTTTATATTAAAACAGCTGTAGAGCGGCCAATTTTAAAGCTAAGAAAACCAAATTTTATGACAAACTATTATTTTTTATAATAAAAAAATACCTTTTCTGACCATCGCCGAAAAACGACAAATAATGGAAACCGCCAATTTTGGCGATAAAACGGCCAATTCTAAAGCTAAGAAAACCAAATTTTATGACAAACTATTATTTTTTATAATAAAAAAATACCTTTTTTGACCATCGCCGATAACGACAAATAACGAAAACCGCCAATATTAAAATATTAAAACAGCTGTAGAGCGGCCAATTTTAAAGCTAAGAAAACCAAATTTTATGACAAACTATTATTTTTTATAATAAAAAAATACATTTTCTGACCATCGCCGAAAAACGACAAATAATGGAAACCACCAATTTTGGCGGTAAAACGGCGGTTGGCAGCACTAAATAATATTTTTATCTGTTTATAGTTACAACTTATTAAGATATTATTCTCAGTTAAAAAAAAAATTGGCGCTTCCAGCACCCAAACCGGCAAAAACAGGCAGTTAAACTTCTGTATCCCTACTTAACCCCATAACAGACCCCCCTCTATCTCGGCTCCTGTTACAGATAGAGACGTAAATTACTTTTTCTAGTCATAGCGGTCAGACTGCTCCTTATCCGCTTTTTAGCAGCCAGCCGCTAAATATTATAAAAGTCGTAGAGCAGCCAATTTTAAAGCTAGGAAAACAAAATTTTATGACGAGCAATTATTTTTCATAACAAAAAAAATGCTTTTTCTGACCATCGCCAAAAAACAACATATAATGGAAACCGCCAATTTCGGCGGTAAAATGGCGGTTGGTGGCGCCAATTAATATTTTTATCTGTTTATGATCACAATAAAAGACTACATACAAAAATTGGCTGATTAAGGTCTGGAAAGGGTCAAGACAGTTAATTGTTTAAACTAATGTAATAGATTTTTATTTTAGTCAGATATGCCAGACGCAGACAATTAAAAAAAATAACATTTAGAAATATTATCAATTTGTCTACAAAGGGTTAACAACAAAATGAAAATATACAAATCTAATTATTAAAAACATCAAGATGATCTTCTCTATAAATTTTATTTGTAAAGCATTGATATTTTTATCAAATTCAAATAATATGACAATGATGACAACATTAATAAGTGATTAAATACAGACAAAAAATAGGATGACAACATCCATAAAGACAAAGCTCTAAGATCAGAAGTAAGGACAACTCTCTTGTAATTACTTTTGTAATATTTAATCAACCTTAGTAAAAAATAAGATGAAAATTAGGTGTTCAGGTATGATCCAGCAGGATATAATCCTCCTAGTCTTCAAATAACTTTGAATGGCTCCAGTGTATTTATTTTTTTACTCATAGACTTAAAATTGTAAAATTCAGCTTATCTTACATGCCTACATGACATATTAAATTTTTTTTTTAAAACAGCTGTTGTTTCCAGCTGACCGCAGCCAGTGGCGGCAGTCCATGTAAGCTTCAAATCAATTAAATTTTTTGATAAATATATATTAATTCTTGAGTAATAATAAACTTCCGTGAATAGTAAGGCCATGACCGTTTGGCCACTCCTTGACCGATTTTTAACTGATTTTTTATTTCCTACCTGTAGTTTTGCCGTTTTTAAGCTGCCAGTAGCGGAATTCTAAAACAGCTCTAGACCAGCCAATTTTTGTATGTAGTCTTTATTGTGATCATTGGCGGTTTCCGTTATTTGTCGTTTTTTGGCGATGGTCAGAAAAAGCATTTTTTTTGTTATGAAAAATAATTGCTCGTCATAAAATTTGGTTTTCCTAGCTTTAAAATTGGCCGCTCTACAGCTTTTTTAATATTTAGCGGCTGGCTGCTAAAAAGCGGATAAGGAGCAGTCTGACCGCTATGACTAGAAAAAGTAATTTTCTCTAAAAATACACATGAACCAACAGAAAAAAGTTTTACGTCTCTATCTGTAACAGGAGCCGAGATAGAGGGGGGTCTGTTATGGGGTTACGTAGGGATACAGAAGTTTAACTGCCTGTTTTTGCCGGTTTGGGTGCTGGAAGCGCCAATTTTTTTTTTAACTGAGAATAATATCTTAATAAGTTGTAACTATAAACAGATAAAAATATTATTTAGCACTGCCAACCGCCGTTTTACCGCCAAAATTGGCGGTTTCCATTATTTGTCGTTTTTCGGCAATGGTCAGAAAAGGTATTTTTTTATTATAAAAAATAATAGTTTGTCATAAAATTTGGTTTTCTTAGCTTTAAAATTGGCCGCTCTACAGCTGTTTTAATATTTAGCGACTGGCCGCTAAAAAGCGGATAAGGAGCGGTCTGACCACTATGACTAGAAAAAGTAATTCTCTAAAAGTACACATGAACAACCAGAAAAAAGTTTTACGTCTCTATCTGTAACAGGAGCCAAGATAGAGGGGGGGTCTGTCAGGGGGTTAAGTAGGGGTTCAGAAGTTTAACTGCCTGTTTTTGCCGGTATAGGTGCTGGAAGCGCCAATTTTTTTTTAACTGAGAATAATATCTTAATAAGTTGTAACTATATACAGTGAAAAAAGGGACAAAAAAAAATATTTTTTAGGCCTTTTCAAAGGGCAGTTTTGAAATCCCGTTATTTCAACAAAAAAATTAAAATGCTTAGAGAATGGCTTGGAAGGTGAATTTAGGTGTTCTGCATATTTCAACTTAAACACATAAGGCCTAAGATATGATATCCCAAAAATCTTTTGTCAAAGTCTACTCTACACCTAGCGCTGGCGATTTCATTTTTCACAGGTATAAAATGCATGATTTTAGAAAACTGACTGGCGCTAGGTCTAGAGTAGACTTTGACTAAAGATTTTTTGGATATAATATCTTTGGCCTTATGTATTTAAATTGAAATATGCAGAAGAGCTGAAAACCTGCACATTACTGAGATATTGTTAAAACCGCCGTGCTACCGTTATATGTTGATATTTTACATGCCTGGCGCTAGGTCGCCAGTAGAGATAGAGAGCTAAAATTTTGTACATATATTTCTAGGCCCCTAAAGTAACTTTTTAGGTTAGCAGAAGATTGAAATTCGAAAAAGGGTATTTTCATGAAAAGATCTAATGTATAGATCATCAGTTCCAATTAAGATGTTAAAAACAACGATGACAACATCCATAAAAGCGAAGCTCTGAAATGGAAGGACGAACGAACATTAACACTTGAAGAGTGTAAAAACTGAATAAAATGAATATTAATGCATATGTCTTTACAAAATTGTAAGTAAAGTTGCAAAACTGATTAAATACATGTTACTGTTTAAGGACATACTGACGTTTTTAGGACTTGATTATAGAGATACTTCGCTTATAACACTATACCTTGTTGTGATAGGAATCAGTATTCAAAAAATCAGATGAATATGATAATTTTAATATTCAAAATGTTTTGTCAAAAAGTAAAAAAATCAGCTTATTTTAAATGGACGTATGGACTTTTTTCAGAGTTGCTGCGCTTTCAAAGTCGTACCTTACTGTTATAGAAATCAGCATGCAAAGTTTAAAATCGATAGGACAATGCTAACCTGTTTAAATTAACGAAAAGAGCTAACTGTAATAAACGGACAGTCGGACGAACGGACCGACCCTAATTATAGAAAAGCCTCGTCTATAATTAAATCTTAGTATATAAAAAAGTATGTAAATCGTAGAGAGCTCCCTAATGTAGTAGCTAGTGAATGTGCCACTGAAAATGTACTGGATGATCCTGGCAGAAACTTTGACTTTGTACCACAACACCTGGATGAAATATTCTGTGATTCAGGTATTAAACTTTTCAATTAAAATTTTTAGAATGAAATTAGAATTCTTTAAATATTTCTTTCCTTCAATTAAAATATTGATTTTTAAAAATTAATTCATGAAGGTTTCGTGAATGATGTTAGGTATTTAGCTCGACCAACTAGGTTCACCTTTATATAAAAATTAAATAATTGTACCATGATTTACATCTATTCTATGTACATGTAAGAATCTTAAGCTTAATTCACCCTTCAGAACATAAATAAAATAATTTTTATAAGTTGCAGCAGTCAAAAAATCAAAATAAACAAGATTTGACACCTGTCTTTTTAAAATTGTATTTACATGTTTAATTTACATTGAACCTGCAGGGAAGACTGTGACCTCTGACTGGTATGTAAGTCCAGACTGGAAGGGACCCGGCTGGTACAGGATTGGCGGTCAGGCTGGTACAAGGATGCCTGAGGTTAATTTTTTAGAGTGTAGCTATTCTATGTTGTTGGCTTGGCGGTCTGTTTATAATATTTAGGTTTTATTTTCAGTTTTACTGACCCACCACTTCTACCCTTTATTTTTGTCTCCCCTATTATTTAAATAGCTTGAAATCATCCAAAGATATATTTAAGGCTTTCTTGTATACTATACCATAAATAGGAGCATTAAGAAATTAGGCGACACCCAACTGTCACCTTTGTCTGTGCCTGGTAATGAATTGCGCCTGTTAAGGGCAAAGGCTTTCCCCCCTATCAAAATGTCCCTTTCCTCTTAAATCAATAGTAGGTACCAGAGAGAAGCAAATCTTAGAATATTTTACCTAGGTTGCACCTGGAGCCTTTCATTGTGGGACAGATGCTCCTGGTTGGCTCAATGGTACACATCCAACACAGGTAATTATCTATCTATATCTTTCATTGTGGGACAGATGTTCCTGGCTGGCTCAATGGTACACATCCAACACAGGTAAATATCTATCTATCTAATTATCTATATATCTTTCATTGTGGGACAGATGCTCCTGGTTGGCTCAATGGTACACATCCAACACAGGAAAATATCTATCTATCTAATTATCTATATATCTTTCATTGTGAGACAGATGCTCCTGGCTGGCTCAATAATACACATCCAACACAAGTAATTATCTATCTATCTATCTTTCATTGTGAGGTATATGCTCCTGGCTGGCTCAATGGTACACATCCAACACAGGTTAATATCAATCTTATCTATTTATATTATTTTTTTGTCTATCTTTCTATCTTTCTGTCTGTTTTTTTCTGTTAGTCTGTCTGTCTGTCTATCTATTTATCTTTCTATCCATCTACTTATAGCTACCTGTCCATCCATCCATCTGTTAATAAGATCTTAATAGGGCCTACTCGGTCCAGGATATGCAATTACAGATAGACAGACATATTCTATCTATCTATCTATCTATCTATCTATCTATCTATCTATCTATCTATCTATCTATCTATCTATCTATCTATCTATCTATCTATCTATCTATCTATCTATCTATCTATCTATCTATCTATCTATCTATCTATCTATCTATCTATCTATCTATCTATCTATCTATCTATCTATCTATCTATCTATCTATCTATCTATCTATCTATCTATCTATCTATCTATCTATCTATCTATCTATCTATCTATCTATCTATCTATCTATCTATCTATCTATCTATCTATCTATCTATCTATCTATCTATCTATCTATCTATCTATCTATCTATCTATCTATCTATCTATCTATCTATCTATCTATCTATCTATCTATCTATCTATCTATCTATCTATCTATCTATCTATCTATCTATCTATTTATATATCTATCTATCTATCTATCTATCTATCTATCTATCTATCTATCTATCTACATATCTATCTATCTATCTATCTATTTATATATCTATCTATCTATCTATCTATCTATCTGTATATCTATCTGTATCTAGGTAAATGAAAGAGTATCAGGAGAAGTATGTTTCCAGATGTATGTAATCTCTACATGCCTATATTCCCATCAAATAGAAATAATAAACTGTGGAGAATATTTTGTTTATAATCTGCCTGAAACCCTGGCTTGTAACTCCAGGTTTTGTGCTATCTAATATAAAATCTTGAATCTTAATGTTTTAGTTTTATTAACGCGAAGCCTTTCTAAAATTAGGGGCTGTACGTCCATAACAGATAGCTCTGATCGATAATCGTGGTACGTTGCCTGGACAAGTTTATTTTAAACTTGCCAAGATGGTTCCTGTAACAATTAGGTTCAATTTAGAAAAATTAGCTAGTCTGTAATACTACCAGATAGCCTGTGTGTCCTTTTAAAACATGTTGATATTTAAACTTGTTTACAACAGTTCCTTTTTATAAATTTAATCATCCTTTACATCTGAATTTGGAATAATGATTATTCATTATGTAAGCAGAGCATATCTTTAATTTATTAGGTCCGTCTGTTAGTCCAAATTTTTGTCTAGCTGCTCTCTGCTTTTTATAGGTGGTGTTACCGTTGTTAGAAACTTTATAATTTAACAAATTTTATTAGTAAACAGAAATGAAAATTAAGCAAAAACGTTTAATGATAGGATTAATAAACCATTTAACGTATTTATAGGTTACTTGATAACTTTATTACTACATATCATTCTCGTTCAATGATCATATTCTAAATTTAATTTGACCACACCACATATGCACCTTCCAACCTTTACCCAACGCCCAAATTGACCGCTCCTATGCACAAAAATAATCCCCAATATATACCTGGATCCAGTTGAATAGAGGGCGGAGAATTTAAAATAGAGTGGGTCGATTTGGATATTTTCATCTGAGAATAAAGCTAAATTCCACATTATTTTTATCAATGTAATACACCTCTGGATGATTTAAGATTTATTTAAAGTTTAAGAACCAAAGACTACCACAAAAAGAATTCCATAGCTACAATGTATACAGCTTCCTTTTGCTTGCTCAGAGGAACGGATGAATGCGATTTTTTGGCCCTTTTTTCTTGTAAAACATGACTTAAAACCCCCCTTGCATCCTAATAAAGGTTTTAATCTTCTCATTATGAACAAAAAGCCTCCAGGAACATAATAGTTATATTATATGACATGAATATTCAATTGATCTATAATTTTGAAACAATGATTCCTAGGAGAACAAGGTTCAACGCCGATAAGAGCTATCCATTACGGACGTACTGACATATAGAAAAGCTTTTACATATGCACTTTCTGCAATCAAAAATAAAAATTTACTAAGGATTAGTAATAATTAGATGTTAACCAAAAGTTATTCTATATACCCTATTTTTTGGTTAAAATGTGATGAATCAAAGGTAAATGAGGTGGAGCTCCGAGCTTATGTACAAATGGGCGGAGATTTGGAGGATTAACAATCTTTAGTAGTCAATGATTTTCGTGAAGCTTGTAATTTCTATCAGTATCATTTAAATCATATACGGAATAATAACTGAACAGTGATGAAAACGTTTTTTGATTTATTTACAGTTCTTTTGCTTGTAAATTTTGGTGAGTTTTTTAAAATTTGTATTCATAAATTTTAAAAATAAGACAATTTACGAAGCAGCTTATAGTATCTATAAAAAAAATGACGTCATACAATACGATAGACCAGTATTTTACGATTGGTCAATTACAATTATCTTTTGTATTAGATGAAGTCATTTTTATAGGCAATGTAAGATGCTTCCAATTTACTTTTTTTATATAAACAAAAAAAATGTATACAGAGCTATGGTAACTGTTTGTATTAGATGAGAATACTGGCAATTTCCCTTAAAGTGCAAAGTGGATCACAGACACTACCCCCCACACCCATATTGGATATCAATTGAAATAAAGTATCTTCTTCGGGGGAAGTTTTTGATTGTTGGTTTTTACTTCAGGTCAGGTAGGGTTATATAATGGGTTTTGGATAGCCCCACAGGAGCTGAGTTAGGCATAGGAAAAATAATGTGATATGAAAAGTATTACTTTTGTTAAAAGTTTTTATACTTAATTTTAGGAAATGCTCAAGATTGGGACACTTTGAGTAGAGAGGTTCAAATAAGGTAATTAAAATCTCAATTCTAAACTAAATTTTCATAATTGTTTTTAGTAGCGAAGCTTCTCTACAATTCCAAATGTCCATCCGTCCTTAGGACACTCAGTGGGGATTTTCTCGGCTTCTGTTTAAGATATAAGGCTGAAACTTCTTGTCATAATTCTCATTATTATGGAGTATAATTAGCTATGAAACATCTATGGCGGTCGGACTGTTTTTAAGCAGGGTTTTGGCTGTTTTTTATATTTCACATTGCCCCATATGTTTGGTGTTTTTTGGTCCGATTTCAAAATACAAATGTTTGTAGATTATTTACCCCTGAGAACTATGTACAAATGTTTGTAGATTATTTACCCCTGAGAACTATGTACAAATGTTTGTAGATTATTTATCCCTGAGAACTATGTACAAATGTTTGTAGATTATTTACCCCTGACAACTATGTACAAATATTTGTAGACTATTTACCCCTGAGAACTATGTACAAATATTTGTAGACTATTTACCCCTGAGAACTATGTACAAATGTTTGTAGATTATTTACCCCTGACAACTATGTACAAATGTTTGTAGATTATTTACCCCTGACAACTATGTACAAATATTTGTAGATTATTTACCCCTGACAACTATGTACAAATGTTTGTAGATTATTTACCCCTGACAACTATGTACAAATGTTTGTAGATTATTTACCCCTGACAACTATGTACAAATGTTTGTAGATTATTTACCCCTGACAACTATGTACAAATGTTTGTAGATTATTTACCCCTGACAACTATGTACAAATGAGACCAGAGGATAGATTCAACAGAGATGTTGTATGGTCCCATGGAGTGGATGTGCCTTGCAGAGTTCAGCAAAATCTTCAAGCTCAAGGGAAATCATATTTTATGTTAGCAATGGTTAACCCCTAATGGTCGGGGGGAAGGTGGCATAGAACCCCCTCCCCCCTCCTCAAGGTTTTTTATATCTCATTTTCTGTGTGTAAAAGATAGAGGGCAAAACCTAACTGCCTCTTTCAATCTGTTGATAAAACATAACTTTTTTAATATCTCCATTCTGGCAGACACAGACAAGTTTTTATAAAGGTCAGAAAGGGGGTCTGCCTGTTTGACCTTTCTTATTATTTTACTTGATCAAAAATAATGGGTTCCTTAATGTAAGATTTTTCTTTCTATTTTGAAATCTGATAAACGAAACACAGAGTTTTATCAATGGGTTGTAAAAAGGGGAGGTATTTTCTTCCTAATATCTTGTAGTATAGTACTTTCTACTACAAGCTATTGTTTGAGAGCATACTGAGCAAACAAACATTCAACCTTTCAAGTATTTATTTAAGGATTGTTTAAAGTTTCTAACAAAATTAAAAATGATTTTATGATCAGTGCTGCCTCCTGAAAACTTTGATCCTGACCTACCAATCAAACTAGTCTCTCCTGGATTTATTGCAAGCACTAAAAGTACGTATTTGGTAGCGAAGCTACTCTTAGATCCATACAATAAAAAAAAAAAATTTTTTAATGAGGGTTTTGTGATCTTCTATTATTCTTCTATTCTTGGGCCCTTCTTTCTCTTTCTTCCTCTCTTCTTTAAGAATACCGAACATTTGCTTTATAATTCAATTATTACAGATCAAATTAATGCAAAAAAAACAATACCCATGATCAATGATTAATAGTTGTTTAGATACTTGTCTTACCCATTAACTTTAGGGGGGAAAGGGACATTGGGCTATTTATTATATTTGTTCCCAAGCTAATACGTTTTCTTATTCGTTGGGTTAACAATTTTAGGGACCTTATGGAATTTTGATTGGTTGGTTGATAGAAATGAGTGTCCAAACGTTTCAAACACTAATTGTAATCTACAGAAGAGGTTATTTTGTGTATCATCATTTGTGATGTAAATTACTTTATCGGCCATTGTCTTATCCCTTTAGATCGCTGAATTAACTTATCTAATTACAGATGAGCACACAAATTTTGTGAACGCGTGGATGGACAAAACTGGTTTTGAGGCCAACATAATCCTAATTGAATGGAAACAACTTAATGGTTTCAAAACAAATAAATTATACATTCCACTCAGGTAATTTTCATCTTTATTAATGAGTTAAATATTTGATAATGTAAAATAACATTAAAGTATTAGATACTAAAATTACGCATAGCAACCAATGTTTTTTTATTCTATGGTAAAAAAGACATGAAAATTAAAGATTAACACAAGATTTGATAAAAAAATCACTGGGGAGCTTTTCGCAAAAATAGAATAAAGGCGAGCGCGAGATAATGATATTTTTTTAGTTTACTGTCTGATCTTCATTCTGGAGAGGGGTTCAAAAACGATGTCTATACAAATGCCGCTAACAGTGCTATTGATGTCGGTAATTTTATCGGCCGCTGCTTAGCGGCTTTAGCTACTGATAATAACAGCCGCCAGCCGCCACATATTCACTTGGTTGGCCACAGTTTGGGAGCACATTTAGTTGGGGCGGCAGGACGTGCTTTTAAGCTGGCTACCGGTGGAAATTGGCAGGTATTGTACTTTGTTTGGGACTTGCGGTTACACCCCTAGCACATTGTTATCGTAGAAGCTAAAGTTTAATATTTTAATACCATCCAAAGACTCAAATCTGACAAAGAAATAACCTAAAACCATCAAATCACATATATAAAGCTTACCCAAAACGGATAAATCAATCAGTTTAGTAGTTATTGATATAATACAGTTCAAGAGAAAAAACCTCACTACTTTATATAAGAGGATTGTTGTAAATTTTGGAGAGAAAGAATAAGTTCTCACTATTTCTTCAAAATCATCATTAAGTAGCGAAATATGAAAAAAAAACATGGTTGGACAAACGGGTGTATTATAGATGATCTTTAGGATCTTCATAGAAAAAGACAAATTTCTCTCAGAGCGTTACAGATGGACAGACATATTGAATTATAGATTAGATTAGTTGCTAAAAATTATTATGAAATAATTCAATTTAACAAATATTACTTTTCCAGTATGGCATCAAAACCGATTATTTTCCGCTAAATTAGAACCGGCTCTAAGCCAAACTGAAAAATTATGTATTGTATCGCATTCTATCCAGTTTCAATCATAATATTAAAACCAGTTTTGTTAGCCAGTGCCTCCATGGGGCTAAAAATACTATTTTTAATTTTATAATTGTAAATTTTATATCCGCGGAAAGCTGTTTATAATACGATTAGATAAATAACTATTAAAGGTGGATCGTGTAACCGGACTTGACCCAGCTGGCCCAGGATTTGTCAACGGCCCCGTATTTGCAGCTATCCCATGGCAGTCACAAAACCGCCTGAGCCCCAACGCAGCTGCTTTTGTTGACGTTATCCACACCCACGGCTCGCTTAGTCCTGCGGTTGTATTTGGTGATACCAAGTTTGGCGATTTGAATCCGTTGGGCCATGCGGATTACTATCCAGATGGGTAGGTTTATTTTTAAATTTTTAATATCATACTTTTTAACATACGAGTGCCTACACCCCAAGCATATGGGTTTTTTTAAAATAAAAAATAGCCTAAAACCCTCCTTTGAGCTACGTGAAACTTGCCTAAAATAAGAACATAATCGTTAAAAATCGGTTATCGATATCTTAGCTACAGACAAAAACCTTTCTATTTTATAGAACAGAATTATAATTTTTCATAATTAACATATAATAAAACAAAATATAATACAGAGTGTTTTTTTAAATGGAATAAAAGTATAACTTAATTTAATATATATCATATTTGTGTTATTTGTAGTTTAGAAGCTACGTTGAAAAAGTATAAAAAGCTCTTAAACTATACATAACAAAGAAATGATTCTTATATATTTAAAAACTAAAGTTTATGACGATTCTAACTGTGTGTATAACATTTTTCTACTTTTAACACAAGCTGTAAAATTTGATCTTTAATCATGTACGCATTTTTGCACGCCCTTAAAATTGGCCATAGTCCATTAATCTTAAAAAGATAGGCACTTTGGGAAACTGGTTTTAAAGGCATAATTTGTAATTTCTGATACAAAACTATGAAAAATGACATGTTTATAATTAATTTCCGTCAATGGTAAGTGGTTTAAATTAAGAAATAATTGTTTTCCATTAAAAATACACCCTGTATTTACAGCAGCTCTATCAATATATCTGACCTATTTCTATTTTAGTGGAGCATTTCAAGAGAATTGTGGAGTATTGCTTCCCATCTCCCAGGTTAAATGTCATCATGAAAGGTAAACTGACATAAATCTTTACGGAAATTGGGTTCCCCCCTTCCCCCTAATAGAAAATAGCTTAATCCCAACATAGAATCAGTTGGTATAATCTAATCGGTTCAGTGGTTTTCGAGATCTTAGGCTTCGGGAGAGACAACGTGTTATGTACGTTTAATATGAATATTATCAAACGCTTTTGTAAGGTCAAAGTGCTAATAAGACTCTTGTTCCTTTATCGGGGAGGGGGAAGGGTTGGACTGATTTTTGTTGGCTTCTAAACTTTTGGGAATTATTAAGTCTTAATAAGGTTGTTAACCAACAATTTTAAACAACAGAATAGTTAATTTTGTCTATCATAATTGGTACATTTTTTAAAAAAAGACTCAAATGACCTGTTTTACCACCCTTAATTCAAGATTGTACATATGTTGAAAAAATATCAAAAACATCTTTTCAGGGCTTTTCAGTATTATCTGAACTCAATACTAGAGCCGCAGCTATTTCCAGCTTGGGAATGTTTAACCCTGAACCAATGCAATACAGGACAGGTATAATATCTTTCATTCAATTTCATTATATTAAAGTCTGTCTGTCTGTGTGGACAAAGTATCTCGCTAACCACTGAACCGATAGGTCTTGGGAAGGTTCATAACTATTTTGGAGAGATTACCCCCCCCCCCCAGCCCACAGAGAAATGGAAAAAATAACCCCTACCCAAAAAAATATTTTCATTTCTTTTAAAACTACAATTGAAAATTGCCGCAAGTCAATTTATATGAGTATTTATATAATCCATATTTTTATAATTTACCTTTCCCATATGTAGATTCGTACGTCCGTCCGTAGGTACGCCTGTCCATCCGGAATGGATAGCTCTTTTCGTTAATTTAGACATGTTAGAGTTTTCCTAGCGATTTCAAACTTTGCATGGTGATTCCTGTAGTAGTTATGTACAATTTAGAAAGCGTAGCAACTCTATATTTAATACCAGAATGTCCATATGTCCATTTTAAACATGTCGATTTTTTACTTTTTTGACAACAAATTTTTATGTGATATTATTATCCGATTGATCTGATTTTTGGAATACTGATTCCTAGGACATCAAAGTACAATGTTATAAGCGAAGCATCTCTATAATCAAGTTCTTAAAATGTAATTATGTTTTTTAACAAATTTACTTACAATTTTCTTCGACTTTTATACTTTTATATTCTGATTAATGAGTTTATACATTAAACAAGTGTTCGTTTGTCCTACCGTTTCAGAGCTTCGCTTTTTATGGATGTTGTCATCCTTGTTCATATAATTCTACCTCCTATAACTGTATTTCGTTATGCCTAATCTTACTTTTCCAAAATGACGAGAAAACACTAATAAAATTTTTGAAATAGTATAAGAAGTAAAAACTATCTAGGTGAGACCAGGTTCAGTTGATCATAGGCCAGATGCATTCATGGGCGAAGCTGCAAGTGTAAGTAACATTGTTCTTTCTAATTTCAAAATCATAGGGTTTTTATAAGTAAATATTATATATATGTATATATATTATAACTGACATAATCCGTCCGTAACGCTGAAGTGTTAATATAATGAATGCTATTTGATACAAAATAAGATGGTCTCTTCTCTTCTCACTTACTTGAAAGTTAATCTAAAATAGTGCTTTGTATTCAAGACAGCTTCCTGCGGATTTTAAAATGAAAGATTTTAAGATTACACCAGTTTTGTTACCGAAAGGGGCTAAAACCCCTGGCTAACAAAACTGGTATCAAATTTATGATTTTTATTTAATTATTCGTGAAAAATTGATTGCTATACGGTGCTATAAATGATTTTTCAATATGGCTAAGAACCGATTCTGATACAGCGGATATTAAATGATTTCGAATCCCATTTTACGCTTTTTTTGTCTAATTTTCGATAATTTAGGAATTTGCAACAGCTGAGAGAAAAATGTATTTCACCGAGCCAAATCCCAATGTTATTTGGACCTACTATGGACACCGTTACAGCGGACCCTTAGACAGAGTACATGAAGGTAAATTATAGCAAAACCACGCTTTCGTTATCTTTACAAATTCCTAAGTTTTAAATTAAGGTAACCAATTCTTTTCAACCACTAAATTTAATCCATGAAGGGGTAATTTTGTGTATCATTATTGGGGATGATTGTACATAAATTCATCGGCCATTGTCTTTTCCCTTGACTTGATCATAACTTTGTGGGTAGTAATGTAGTTTTTTTTTCAGTTTTTGTTCAGTCAAACAAATTCTTTTTTCAGGAACCCATGGGTTAATTGAGGCAGTTAGAGACGGTGTTAAGTCTCCTATTTTGGGGGGAATCATCACAGGAGCTGTTGATCTTCTGGGGAAACTAAGACGTCATAGTTAACTATTGAAAAACTTTGCTTTTAATGATTGCTATACATCTAAATGATTAAACAAGCAAGGAAATTCTAAATGATCTAAAATTTGCAGACAAAAATCCTAAGTTTCTTTTGGACTACAAGTTTGAAATATTCAAATGCATTACAAACTAACCAATATATACATTTTATATATTAATTTATTGTAATATAGTATCATTCTGAAATGTATTTTTTTTTTTAATATATAAATTCTTCACAATTTTTTTATTTATAAATGATTTTTAGTGAAGCTAATAATAACAATAATTTTTGTTAGTTTTACTTAATACAAAGCTGTATGAAATAAATATTGATAAATTTCACAATATTTCTTTTGATTATAGTTTACAATAATTAATTTTCAAATGTTTTCACTTATCAATTTGAAAATACTGAGATTACCGTGATCATAACAACAATTTTTCTGTACATACATACATATAACAATTATTTAAATTCTTTAAGCATATTTTTATGATTAAGAAGAATATATGAATGTCCGTTACTTTACTTTAAAAAACGAACCAGAAAAATGTCATACTGAAGGGAATAGCAAGTTAAAGAAGGATTAAAACATCCATAAATATCGAAGCAAAAAATCTTTTATAAAGTAGACAAACGGACAAAATGAGTTATAGTGCAGATTATCTGTTATCATAACAAAGAAAAGAAAGATAGAGAATATGCAAAAACAATTTAATCACGAAACCTTAAAAATAAGATTTTAGTCTTTGAAAGTTATAAACAGAAAAGCAGCTAAAAAGTAGCTAAAAAGCTGTCTAAAAGCAGGCTATAATTTTTATGCATAATGAAGTGAATATTAGCAAGAAGTTTCAGCCGTGTATCTTTTGTAGGAGCAGATAATTGTGATGTAAAAATATAAGCAGCTTTATAGCCGCAGTTCAACGGCTACGAATGTTTTATACTTTATTATGTTTCAGTTGTGTGACTTTTTTATGAGCAGAGAAAATCTGTTGTAAAAAGTAAAAGCGGCTAAAAAGGCGTTTAAAAGCAGTCAGAGGGCTATGGATGTTTATTACTTAATTATTCTCAATATTGATGGGAATGTTAACAAAAAGTTTCAGTCTAACTTTTACAGGAGCCGATATAATCAGTTGTGAAAAATGAAAGCGGCCAAATAGCTGGTTAAAAGCAGTCCAGCGGCTACGAATGTTTTATACTTAATTATGCTCAATACTAAGTGCTTTTAAGCAGCTTTTATTTTTCACAACTGATTTTCTCTGCTCCTGTAAAAGATTGTCAACATTTCCATAGATATAAAGCATAATTAAGTAAATAACATTCATAGCGGCCAGACTGTTTTATACAATTTTTTAGTCGCTTTTACTTTTTACAACAGGTTTACTCTGCTCATACAAAAGTTACACAACTGAAACTTCTTGCCAATATTCCCTTCATTATGCACCACAATTAGACATAAAAAAAATCTATGGTAGTCTGACTGCTTTAAAGCAGCTTTTTGAACACAGTAATAGTGTCTGACTGATTATGACGTAACAAAAAAAAAATTAGCCAATGAGAGGCCGTTATTGACCAATGGTAAAATTTATAGTGGCCTCTCATTGGCTAATTTTTTTTGTTACTCAGTCAGACACTATTACTGTGTTCCAGCTTTTTTAGCTACTTTCCTTTTTACAACTTTCTTTTCTTTGTTATGTTAACAGATAATCTACTGTACAACTCACTTTTTCCGTTTGTCTTTTTGATATAATAGATACTGTGCTTCGTTACTTATGGATGTTGTCATCCTTGTTTTCAGATTAAAAGCTTTTATGGTAGGTATAAATAAGATTCTTATTTTTGGTAAGGAATTATTAGTTCTTTAACTAATAAAATGTAATATAAAATCTTTTTGAAGAAAATAAAAATACGACCAAAAAAATAATCGTTAATTTTTTTTTATGTAATTTACCTTTTTCATGTTGTAATAAATGCCTAAATTCTGTTTGCACTTATACTAGTAATTTCTACACCTAAAATGAATAACGACCAGAAAAATATACACTGTTTAAACAACCCAAATATTTAACATGTTTAATCATAATTTATTTTAGTTTCTTGTAGACTTTCACGCCGTGTTTAAATACAAATTTTCTATACCTAAAAAAAGAATACTTTTACATAGTATTTAAATATAATTTAAAATACTTGTAAGGCACTTATTAAAGAACAAAAACTTTTTGAGCCGCGTTTTTAATAATACGCCATTGCATGCTAATCTGCCGGCGAAGGTAAAAAAAAGCCGTTGACGTTATCCTAGGACGCAAATCAGCCAGTAAAACTTTTATGAAATGCCGAGCTTTTCAATATTTTTTAGCATTTAGCTGCGGTATCATACTAGTTATTGTAATAAATTGCCGAATTATAAAAGGTTTTTTTTTAACACTAAGACAAATTAATTCTATTAATTTCTGTATAATTAGCTTTTATAGAATAGTACAAAAAAAACAAGGTAGTGAAATTTTGACGTTTTTTCCTTTTGTACTTAGAATTAAAATGGGAATAATCAATCTACCAGAAAAAGACGGCAAAGGATGGAATGTTATCAAAAGGAATAGTTTGTTGTCTGTTATTTTAATCCTTTTATAAAAGTAATGGGATAAATATGTGACTGTATGTTTGTGTGTGTATGGGTAGCAAAGGATAACGCTGACCGCTGAACTGATATGGTTCTCCTTAACAATAAAGCTTTTCAGGATAGGTTTTACATTTTTACCCTGCCAACAGAAATCGCCTCTAAACCCCCCCCCCCCTTCCCTAAAAAACTAGTTTACTAATATTACCAACACTGCAAAAAATGAAACAGTGCAGTGTTTAGCTGAATTAAAGATACATAAAATCAGTTTTACCTTTCAAAAAGATTTGAGCTAAATCCTTTCTATGCATTTGATATATTTACTGCAACTATTAGCTGAACCAATTCTTTTTATTGTCCTTAATCCCGTTTCCTTTCGAACTATTGGTATGCACAATGCACAAAGACAGAAAACACGCTGGATAATTAATTTATTTATTTTTGTAGCAAATTGATCAAATTAATATTTAATTAGTATCTATGTTGAATTTGCTGAGAAAATTACCGCACATGGTTTTATCTGGACCCTAAGAGGTGACAACAATTCGAAATGGCAACAATTTTTGAGGTAAATTGAGTATTAAAAGATTTAACAATGAAAAAACAAAGAATTTTTTTAACAATACAATTAGCTGAATATGAATATTATTTTAGGATTATTTTCTTTATAATATCCGTTACTTTTCTCTCTTTGGGTATCAAAGGTGCCTGTGATATATATGAGGTTGGTAATAATTATTTCTCGCATCGTATTATAAACAGCTTTCCGCGGATATAAAATGTACATTTATGAGATTTTAACCTTTTTTAGCCTCGCGATGCCAAAGGCACGGGCTAAAAACTGGTTTGAACTTATGATTGTACAATTTTATATTTGTAGAATTCGGGAGAGGGTTTAAAATAGAACCTATTACAATCTTTTTTTTATATGGGGTATCATCATATTTTGCAATCCATTGGACGTTTTTTTCAATTAATTTAGTATTGGCTAAGCCCCATTTGGTAATTTTTCTTTTCTGTAACTTGGGGATTGGATTTATAAGGGCGAGCCTTAATTTGATTTTGGAATGTACCTATTTATTGATCAAAATATCAGTTCTAGATTTATTTTCATTAAAATTTGTTTAATTAGAGCTACACTGGACCAGATGTAAAGTACACAACTGGTCTCCAAATGGAAAAAGAAAAGCCTGGTGTTTTCTTTCCAGACTTTGCCATCTGTGACCCTAATCCGTTCAGTGCTGATAAAGTATTATTTTACTTTCATTTGTATGATATTGAACCAGGAGTATTAAGATATGAAATTGGGTAAATAGCTGATCTCAACACCTGGGACTAAGACTTACATTTAAACCCATTTGGATGCTTTGAAAATTTTTCTTAAAAGGAGGATTGCCATAT
This sequence comes from Acartia tonsa, assembly GCF_053477335.1. Lineage (NCBI taxonomy): Eukaryota > Metazoa > Arthropoda > Copepoda > Calanoida > Acartiidae > Acartia > Acartia tonsa. The sequence continues at coordinate 30,389,523 of NC_137262.1, read as the reverse complement.
TTGGGTCAGATTAAGACTTCTAACTGATTTTTTAATTGTAAAAGTTGATTTATCTGCTGCCGAGCCCTGGTTAATAGACCTTTCATTTGGTATAACCTTATAATATATTCATCTAAATGTCATTTTCAATTATAGGCAGAAAATCTTGGAATTTCTGCTGATGTGGTTTCCTACCTAACCAATTATTTGTTCTTTAGTCCTGGTAATTTTTTTAATTAATTTTTTAATAGCGAAGCTACTCTATAATTCACTATGTATGTACGCCTGTTAGTCAGTTCGTAACGCTGTGGGGGAAATGGAATTTACTCAGCTGCCATCAACGCTAGACCTTTGATTTTCCTTATCAGCAATGTAAATTCCACTAGTTCCACTAGTTTTGTGTTTTAAGGAATCCTTTTCAGTAGGTCTCAAGCTTTTTTTCGTGAATGTTTTCCCCAAAATATTTAAATTTCTATTCTTTATTTATCAAATGCTCTTCAAATATTCTTGTCCATATTCCTATCCTTGATTTTTTGTGCTTTTCTACTTCTATGGATTTCGTTATCCTTGTTTTAAAACTATCCAAAGAAAATTAAACCATCTTATTGTTGATTATCAATTCAATAAGACTAGTCATTTATAGGCATGAGTAAAATGTTGGCAAATAATACAGAAGTTCAGAATAAATACTTAGAGGTTCTTGATCAACATGGTAATGATACCCAAGCACTAATGCACAAATTATCTAAGGTATTATTTTCCTGATTTTTTTTTTTTTGAATAACCTAATTGAAAACATATTTACAATGGAATTTTTGGAGTAATTTATACTTTTAAATCTTAGAATTGTGAAGAAATTATTGAGTTTTGCCAGTTTGGTAATGTATAGTTTGATATTATTTTATTATACAAATTTAAAACACATTCAGAACTAAATGATTATCCATAATTGAACTTGTTCTTTAAAAAATGACTGTTTTTATTCTTTATGAACTTTGATACAGGTATCTCTCCAGGGGAAAAGAATCCCAAAGAGTGTTGTAAACGTTTTGATAATGGTAAATTAACCCATTTTTTAAAAAGATTTAAAAATTCCTAATAAAAATTTTTTTTTAATAATTCATGAACTTTTTAGGGACATTTGTAACAAATTATAAGGTAACAATGGAAAAGAATTGTTTTTTTTCTGTGTTAGAACTAATAAAGAGGGTCATTTTTTTCGCGTAATTTGGTAAAATATGGTGTTGGGTTTTAGTTTAATGCTCGTATTAAGTCAAAGTTCTTAAATGTATATATATGAAATGGTCCATAATTAAGAACAATTTAACATAATAAGAGCATTTGACTACAACCCATCAATAAACTTTACGTAATTAGGCGAAAAAAATACCCTCATTATCTGAAGTTTTTAAAAACAGTTTTAATCTTGAAAAACTAATGAAATTATTTTGTTATTTATTTCATTGACTATGAACCATTTAACAGTGTTTTAGTACACTTGGAAAAATAAAAACTGAAGACATGAAAATCTATTATGGAGGTTCCCTTGAATCTGTCTTGTTAGGTTTAAAGACAAGCAGGATGATTAACTATTTCAATCCAGGTTAGTTATATTGTTATCAGAATAACTTTATGTTTTTGTCAATATAGTCAAAAATCGGGTATATGTTTTTTTCTCTTAAAGGAAGATAAACTTTCTTCTGTTTGAGGCCTAATATTATGCTAATTATTCACTTGTTTCATAACTATCTAGAAAATGAAGTTGTTCCTAAAAGGGAAGAAATTGCCTAACTAGGGTATAGGAAGGCAATTTCCTTTCCTTTTTTTTTACAAATTCTCAATTTCACCACCTCACAAATTCTTCATAGTTCTTGCAAATTCTTCCTTTTCCTTACAATTAAAACCTTTTTAATATATTTTGTGATAAATAAGTACTTATTTTATATAGAATTAAGTCCTTGGGAAGCATTTTCACTCACAGGCATTGGATTTGCAGCAGTATATGAGGTTTAAAAATTAGATATTATTTACATTTTGATTATATTTTTTTAAAAATCTTTAAATGTTTTTTTTCTAGAGAGAATGTGTTTATAATTCTGTGGAGAGAAATATCAAGGTTCTATAATTCAAGTTACAAACAAACAAAAAAATAGAATAAATTTCATGATTTTGACATAGAATATATTTCTAATACAATTCAACCTGCTTTAGTACTTATCAGATAATACGATCAACAAGATTAAGATTGGTAAACACCGTGTTGATAAAACTTCTTTACTTACAGGTTTTTCAAAAAAAATTTTTTGTACTTTTCATTATTTGTATTACCTTTATATAAAAGTAACAGGTTCTTTGTTTGTCTTTCTGTACCGAAGGATCTCACTAACCCCTGAATCGATATGGTTCTCTTTTACTATGTAGCCTTTCATATAGGACATTGGAAGGTTTATGGGGAGGGTATTAACACCCTCCCAAGTAAAATGATCAAAATGTATTTTATAGGGCTTTTAGGCGGCACAAGCGTAGAAACTTGAATAAAAATAGCTGATCCAACATAGAGGCCTCTAGTTGCGTAGCCGCTAGTAATAATTAAAGAACAACTCTATTCAATAATTATATATTAATGTAAACATAAGAAATTAGATTAAGAGAAAATGCATATAATTACCAAAACTGTGTATTAATATGCAAATAATAAAATTAATAATTCCTTTAACATATTAATTGTTCAGGTTTAAAACAACAGGTATGTGTAAAACCAGAGGACAGAAGTTATGATCATCTAGGTAAGGTTACATTTATAAGAAAATTTCAAAAATAATCTTAATGTTAAAAAAAATAACAATTAAATTTAAGTTTTCCCTGGACAAAAGTATAATGAGAATCTTTGCATTTCAAAACAGGTCCTGGAAATGTTAAACAGGTATTTTGTAACAATAAGAGAGGTTACATTTTCTATGTAGTTTGCAGATATTATATAGAAATTGTTATTTAATGCATCGTATTATAGACAGCTTTTACGTGTATATAAATTTAAAGTTATTAGTCTCAGCCTGCTATCTTAAATAGCAGCCAAGAAAATCATATTTACCCCATAGCGTTACAGGTGGACTGATGGATGGACACAGTGAATTACAGAGTAGCTTTGCTACAAAAAAAAGATAAATTCTAAATCATTCATAGGTGTATTATCCTATTATATAAAGTAGTAAGCGTTTTTTGTCTGTCCTGAAGGATCTCGCTAATCGCTGAACCGATATTTTTCTCCTTTACAGTGAAGCTTCTTATAGGTCCTGGAAAGGTTTTAAACTATTTTTGGGGAGGGTGTCTTCACCCCCCTCCCCCCAAAAAAATATTTTTAAAATCTTTTGAAACTCAAATTTAAAATAAGATGAGGCCGACTTTTCCCCCTCCTACCTTAAGTGCCCCTAGAGGTTTCTAGGGGCGTAGCCGCTAGTACTTATATAAACCAATTGCAGGTTACCGCTTAGGTATCAGATAAAAATGTCCCAAATCGACCCATCCTAGTGTACACTTTCTCCCACTCTATTAACAATGTCTCCATCCTATTCATGTATTTTCAGAATTTTAAATTGCAGCTCTCCCCTCTTCCCTCCTTTGAACAATTCAAGGTTCTGTACTCCAATGGAAATATCAAAAATGAATGAATTGTAAGTTGTTTGTATAATTTTGTGTAATGATGGAAACAGCTTTAGTATTTAGCTTTAGCTATTTGAGTATATTTGTTTACATGTTAGATAACACCTCTCCTATTTTTTCACTATTCCCATTTTGGTGGTGGCAGAATAAACTTAGGAACTTTTCACTAGATTTTAATTTTTAAGTCCAGATTTGTATTCTTTAGGTATACCAGGAGGGAGAAGAAATTAAATCAACAAATAATAGTTATTTCTCGTATCGTATTATAAACGGCTTTCCGCGGATATAGAATGTACAATTATAAGATTAAAACTAGTTTTTTAGCCCCGAGGTGCCGGAGGCACCGGCTAAAAAAACTGGTTTTAATCTTATGATTGTACATTTCTATATTCGTAGAAAACTGGATATAATACGATGCTAGACATAGTTTTTTCGTATGGATGAGAACCGGTTCCTGTCCACCGGATTCGAATGAATACGAGAATAAATATTTCACTATCTCTTTCTCCTTCTTTTATTTTTTTTTGATGTACTGAATTTTAGTTTCCGAAATTGTACCTAGTATCCGCGTCTTATCTCAATATTAACTACTAGCTAAAAAAGCTTCAAACCTCTAAAAAAAATCAAAATTATTAAGATTTTGAATGTATAAGGTATAAATCGTTCATACATTATATCGCTTTTCCCTTTGACCAGAGTAGCTGAAAATAGCGTTCGTAATAATTGGGTTATCAGCTGTACACATTTGGAAATTATTGAAAAAATAGGCAATCCATTTTCAGCACATCTCTTTTTATGTATATTTTATTCATTTTATGTTAAAACTAGTTTTAATAATGTATAGAATTATTGATATCTTAGGTTGTAATCATCAGCAATTCAACTATTTAGGTTAATAGCTAACTTGAAGGATGAAGTTGAAAATACAAACTCTCTAATTTCTGCATGTCCTGTTGATTGTGAATATGAACTACCTGAAACTGATCTAACATCATCACTTCTGTCCAAGGTTAAGTTTTAAGTTTTACACGCCACAAAATGTTTGGACTGTCTTTTATTTATTTATTTTTTAGGAGGGAGGGGGTGAAAACAACAATATGAGGGGCTGATATATCACTTTTGTTGTAGTAATGGTGAAACTGATTTGAATTAACCAACTCTCTAAATAATACAAATCAACACATAGACAATGAAACCTCTCATTTTACCCCCCTCAAAATAAAAAGCTTAGACGTACCTGCATAAACACTACAATAAGATAAGTATATATGTGCTTACATTTAATTGACTAGCCCATTTTTTTCTCAGGCGGCTAAAGCGATTATAAGTGGGCAAGAAATATCAAATACTAATAGTGCTACTACAGATACTACTGCTGCTACTACAGATACTACTTCTGCTACTACAGATGCTACTGCTGCTACTACAGATACTACTGCTGCTACTACAGATACTACTGCTGCTACTACAGATACTACTGATGCTACTTCAGATACTACTGCTGCTACTACAGATACTACTGCTAGAGAGGATTTGGAAGAAGGAAATATTCTGATACAAATCTACAGACCTAATCTAGAATTCACTACTCTTATCTACAAAACCAACGTAATGGTTAATTATTTTACCAAAACTTTTCTATTCTGATTTGGCATGTTATCCTATAATAGAAGTAAGGTTTTTTTGTCTGAAGCTAAAGATTTCACAAATTGTTGGTCCAAATATGTTGTACTTGTTAAGAAAGCTTCATAAATGTCTTGGGGTGGTTTCAGGCTATTTTCCTGACATCTCCCACTTTCCCCTAGAGGCTAGGTGCTAAGTAACTATAGTATGAATATAGCACAAAGATTCTTTAAAAAGTGAGATATAATTTTTGAGTTTGTAACAAAATATTATTTCTTGTGAAGGTGAAATTTAATTTTCTTAAAAATGTAAGAACTCTATGATCATTACCAGAATGCACGTATGTCCAATGGTGCTTTTCAATTATTTTTCAGAGATAAAACTTTTCTGGCTGTTAATTTTTTAAAATTTGTGTTTGGCCAGAAGCTGTTACGCCTGATAGGAAAAGAATTTCCCTGTCAAACATACTTTTAAAAAACAATTGTGACGTTTTTACTTAAGAAACCATTTTCCTACAAAGAAGGTGTATCAACTATTTTTTTATAGCTAGCCGGTTCTTTTAGTAAGTAGTAGATGTAAAATTTTTCATAGAATACAGATATGCAATCGGTTTTTTTGTAGACCTCTTATTTTTTTAAGTAATTTAAGGTTTTTAAAAAAAAAATTAAGTTGATTTTAAGGTACTAAAACGCAACAAAAAAAAGGAAGAAAACGGCCATTATGTACAAAAATAGTAAGATCTTTAATTTGACACCTTACTTTTTGAATTTTGTCAGGTAATTATTGAAAAAATTGATTTTTTTAAACCCACGAGAATAAAAACTTTGAACTTAATTTATCATTTCACAGGTAAAAAAATATGGGTTCATATATACCTTTAGAATCAGAAAAATATTACGAATCCATTGTAAGCAAAATTGAAAAAAAGTAAAAAAATAAAAAATATAAAAATGACCATTAATATTTTTTGGTTCAGGCAACACTTTCGTCATCCCATCTTTACCCCCTCTTTACCCCCTTCCCATTTTTATACTCAATTCAAGAATTAAGACATTGCCTGTATAATATAATATGATATTTTCATATAATTCCTTTTATTGTAGTTTATATACTATATTGTAAACTTTTTATTTCAATTTTGCTTAGAGTGGATTTGTAATACGTTTCTCATTCTAACAGTATATATATCGCCTATTTCTTATGCCTGGGGAATGATAAAATTAAGTTCAAAGTTTTTATTCTCGTGGGTTTAAAAAAATCGATTTTTTAAATAATTACCTGACATAATTGAAAAAGTAAGGTGTCAAATTAAAGATCTTACTATTTTTGTTCAAAATGGCCATTTTCTTTCTTTTTTTTTGTTGCATTTTAGTACCTTAAAATCGACTTAATTTTTTTAAAAAAAAACTTAAATTACTTAAAAAATAAGAGGTCTACAAAAAACCGATTGCATATCTGAATTCTATGGAAAATTTTACATCTACTACTTACTAAAAGAACCGGCTAGCTATAAAAAAAGTTGATACACCTTCTTTCTAAATTTTCTTCACAAATAGTAGCAGATTTCATCCTGAAATAACTGTCAACATTATTTTGTCTGTAGTAAAAGAATAAAGAGGGTACGAGCTATATGTATCTTTACCACCTGAGCCGACTTTCAATTGAATCATTAAATATCAGCCAATAGTGTTGGAAATATTAACATAACTGAGTCGCTATAAAAGAAAAGAAAGCAGACAAAAAACTTAAAAAGGTCCCAACCACTTGGGACAGGTAGTTGTCTGGTCTATATATCTATACTTATACATTTATTGTCCAACTGTCTGCATGGATATTGTAGTTTTCCTTTTAAGTGTAAGAACAATAAAAAATGTTTGTCTTTTACTTTTAGAGCGTGACAGATTTACTCTCAGCAATGGGTGGAAATTTTGGTCTTTACTTTGGCGGTTCTCTCATCACATTTATTGGTAAGAAATTCAAAATAATGTTGAAAATTCACGCAACCTCACATTAAATAAAAAAATCACGCAACTTATATTTATTCATCTTTACTTTTTTTTTGGGGGGGGGGGTATTTTACGAGGGTAGATTTATCTTGTGTGGGTGGTCGTACCCTCCCTAAAAATAGTTACAAACCTTCCAAGGACATATAAGTCGCTAAATTGTAAAGGACAACGTGATTACGGTTTAGTTGTTAGCGAGATCTTCGGTACAGACAGACAGACAGACACACAAACACACATCCTGTTACTTAAAAATGAATACGATTTTTTTCAGAATTACTGTTCTTTGCTCTGCTTGCTTTTTACTACATCATAATATGTGCTGTTAACATGTGTATATGCAAGTTTAAGGAACAGAATAAAAAAAGTAAATAAAAGAATGACCAATAAAGTATTCTTTCTTACTCCTTAGATAGCGAAAAGCACATTATATAAAATAACTATCGACTTCGCCCCCAGCATCTAGGGATTTTATCTTCAAGGGGGAAAGCTAGGGGCAGAAAAGCTTATGACCATCTACAGGCTTAAATCAGTTACTCAGTCATCGAAATCTTAAGCAACAGACAAAAAACTTTACTTTTTTAGGATTTTGTCTGTTCGTCTGTTCGTCTCTAGTACCCACACTCATTGTTGATTGTCTATTATTTAAATTATATTAAAATATCGTCAAAATTCTGTATTACAATTAACGAAGTATAAAAAAAATATGGAAGGAAAAATCTTAGACTCTTAGAATAAATGTTCAGTGTTCATAAAGAAATATATAGAAAGTAATAAATAACTAAATTTTTAAAAATAACATATTTACACATGTCTTTGGAAGCATGACCAACAGACTGCCTGACAAAAGAGGTTTTTACTAGATGCTCATTGGTACATAAATCTTCACAAATATTAATCACGTTATTCGAATAACAGCCGACAAAATCACATTTTACCCATAAAATTATGGATTGACAGAAGGACGGGTGGACAGACAAAGTGAATTATAGAGTAACTTTGCTAAAACAAAAGTGAGAATAGGCGGAGTAAACGGATGTTTTTGCTCTGAAACTGTTTTGGAATATGCCAATCATAAGACAATAATTATAGTCTTGTTAAGACAGATTAAATCACACAAACCAACTAATAAGATTTCTGTAAATATGTGGCACAACTTTAAACGTTTTAGAATTAAACTTGCGATTTCTAATACGTTAAAATCTATCTTAAATTAGCATAATGATTAATGTTCAATTTTCGAAGTTGTCATTCGTACTAGCTGATTAATTCAAATTCTACCTTTCTTTCTTAATTGAATAAAATTACTATTTTGTGTGAACATATATGCTAACATCTTTTAAGAATTATGCAACACAAGACTGTCAGACTAAAAATAAAAACAACATTAAATGTAATGGAATGCTTTCAGTTTTATAAAAACAATTTTTTATGAAAATCTAAGAAAGTCTACTCTGTGATGAGGTACCCATCTGCAGCAAAATAAGTTTATATAATAAAAAAATTATGAAGTTACATCAATGTATCATTCAAAGTAGCATCTTGTATTTTTTTGAAAATGTTTTCATCTTTCTAAAACAGTTTCATAACTCAAACCATTTTTGTTTTTCATAGACTTAAAGGATATCGGATTATCTGTGATGTCACTTTAAGAAAAAAAAATAAAAAAAAAACAAAGACATGGGTAGCTAAGCATTGAAAGATAACAAAAACATAGATAAAAAAAAGACCATTGGACTGTTTTTTAAAAAAAAAACATGAAGTGGGAAAGATTAAAAAAATTGTATATGAAAAAACTGTAAATAAAAATACCAAAAAATCACGAAACTTTGTAGACTAAAGTATTTCTACATTGATTAATTGGAAAATATTTTAAACAGTGCAGTGTGTTAAATAGATAACTTTTGATGTGCTATACAGAGTACAGACGTACATTCATTAAAGTGTAGTGGCGCTACCTAAAACAGAAAACCCAAATGATTTTGTATATGCAATATCAATCGATATATTATTACTTGGATGTTGCACCACATTTTCATGTACTCTAATAAAGTAATACTCGCAGCTGCAAAAATATACAACCCATCCACCCCTTTTAACTAATCACCTCTCCTCAAAATAGATGAACAAACCGATCAATAGATGAGGTACATATTTCTAAGCTAAATTAACGACAAATGTTCCATTGTCAATATATCCACGTATATCTTATTTTCATTTCTTTATCTAATTAACCTTTATATATGCTAAATCAAACCATGAACACATCGTGTCTCATACATTTCCTATTAATAGATGCTTTCTAAAGATGGTTTCAATAGTTATATCTAAAGTAGTATAGCATTAGAATTTAAACAGTAGCGCTGACTAAATTTCTCTGTTATATTATGTAGGAACAAACAAAGAAACCCTCCTAAATCCCAAGAATCGTGTACTTTTAGAAAGTACATTGAATTTTCCCGGCAATGGTGAAATTTTGCGGAAAGTAGACCCAAGTAGGCCTATTTGGGTTAAAGTCATAAATAATCTCATATTTAAAGAAATAGATGAACAAAACAACGTATGTAATAGAATATATATATGCTATTGCTTGCCATCAAATTTTAAACTGTTCCCAAAAATGGTATAATAGGGCAATGACCATGAATATAGAATACGTGGATATTGGAGATTCATGGAGGAACGTATTTATCAATATCTGAGAACCGTATTAGCAACCTAAATTGACGACTAGAGTTCTTCTGTCTCAATATCCACGTATTCTATATCCATTGTCATGACTATAAAAGAAAGTATAAAGATTTAAAACAATATGTTAATTTAGTTTTATAAAAGTCACTCAATTCTCAGACGAAAAATGTATTAAAAAGCAATCTAATCATTGTTTTTAAATTTATAAGATAAAATCAGTTTTATAAAAAAAAATACATTTGAGTCTTAGAAAAAGGTTCATGTTCTATCTTAAAATAGAAATTTCTATTGTATATTCTAATAACGGATATAGAATACATGAATGTTGTGACAGGAGAAATAGGGTTAATAATTTAGTCCCCAGATATGAGTCAATTTGTTGCTCCGGTGTCATGGCTAGGGGATAATGAAGTTATGAGGACGGGAAATGGAGATATTGTTAAATAAGCCAGCTGGAAGAAATATTTGATCAGGGTATGCGAGAATCTCTCACAATATCCACGTATTATATATCAATTAATCTAATGGTCATATGAACTACACAAGGAGAATTAAAATAAAATAAAATAAGGATGACAACATCCATAAAAGCGAACCACTGAAACGGTAGGACAAACGGACATTAACACTTGTATAGTTTCAGAACTGAATAATCATAATATAAATGTATAAGAATCAAAGCAAAATTGTAAGCAAATTTGTTGAAAAACTGCTTGATTCAGGATAATGTTTATGGACTTAGACATACTTACATTTTTAGGACCTGATTATAGAGTTGCTTCGCTTATTACATTATACCTTGTTGTCTCAGAAAATAAAAAATCAGATCAATCGGATGATTAGATCACATAAAAATTAGTTATTAAAAAAGTAAAAAATCAACATGTTTAAAATGGACGTACGGACATTTTGGTGATGATTATAGAATTGCTATGCTCTCTAAATAGTACCTAACTACTAATGGAATCACCATGCAAAATTTGAAATCGATTGGACAATTTTAACATGCCTAAATTAACGAAAAAGCTATCTGTTACGGACGGACGGACTGACCCTAATTATAGAAAAGCTTCGCTTTTAAAAACATGTACCTACTTTTAACGGATTTATAAGTTAATAGTAGCTTTGCTCGTCGTCTCAAGGGACTTCAGAATGGGAAAGAAAACCGCTTAAAACCACCCCAAGATATATATCATATATGATAATATGACTCCTTCAAAAGCAAAACTCAGTCAGGCGAACTGTTTTCAAGATCTTAAGCTTTATAAAAGAAAACCTTACTAATTTATATAATAGGATGGGTTGGGTAATTTTAATGGTTCTGAATAAATTTTATTCTATTAACCATCACATTAGACTTATAGAGAGAAGCTACCCTACTAAAATATTTGAATGTTTTGATTGTTGGCAGATTAAAGATGGAGAAAATTTCTGTGCAACTTTTTGCTAACATTAAAGTCTTCCTATTTTGGGATCTATCAATCTAATATGAAATGTTAAATGCGTTGTCCAAATTTTCTTTAGAATAGTAAGGCTAAAGTGGATGCGCCTCTAGCCAATTTTAATCAGTGATTTATTGATAATACCTAAACAACTTGGTCTTCTTGTGTAATAATTCTTTGGAATCTCAATTATTTGTTTAAACAAGAGGTGTGCAGAAGGGGATGAAAGGGGTGTATACACGGCCCTGGCAAAATCAAGTGGGTTTGACTATACTCCCCCAAAGGTGTCCACTCACTAAACGCGCCTTAACAAGGTTCTACACTTACCCGATACCCCCCTTAAAACAGCCAAGAGGTGTGTGAAAAACCTGTGCACGCCACTTGTTTGAACTTACATAACTATAGCTTTTAGCGAAAAAAAAAACAAGATATAATTATGTAAATGTAAATTAAGACTTCATCAATTCTATTAGTATTGATATCTGAAGAATAACCGAAAAAGACAATTATGTCCATGTCACAATTCAATATTAAACATGCAATAAAAAGTTAAATTTTGCACAAGTATATGACTAATCTTCGTTTCATATGATTTAAAAAAGTATGAAAGATGTAAATAACTATTTCCAATATCAAATCATGTGATATAATTTCATTTGAAATTCAAGATTTTAGAACCTAAAGTATCAAAGACGAAAGATTTTAAACCAGAAAATGTTAGTTAAAGAAAGCCTGTTTCTTTTTTATCTAACGTTCACGGACGGAAAATATGTCATAAAATGAGAGACAACAGGAAGAGAAAATATGAAGAAGAAGGAACACCCAATAAGATTTTATTTGCAGGGATAAAGGGTATATAAAGTACCACATTTATAATCTCGTACGGGCGAAGCTGCTGTTCTTGAAACTTTGAACTCAGGTCCAACAACCAAGGGTTTCTTTAAGAAGCCCGCATTTACTTTAAACACCCGGGGCAATAGGTTAAATGGCACCCAACAGACAATCAAACATTTTAATTGCACGACATTTGTCTGGAAGTCCTGGAACTTTGCATGGTAAAGAATTGCGCCAGTTTTTTGCGCCAGACATACCTTCTACTCTTACTAATAATGTTGCTCCGCTGACAAAGAAGCAGTAGCAACCATTTTAAACGTCTTTAGTTATAACGTGGAGTTAAGCAAAATTCGATCTTTCCCGGGTGGATGCACTACATGTAAATTTTCATAATGACAGCTTGCCATTTAAATCAATTGAAGTAACAATTTAAAAAAAACCGAATATTTTACCTTTTCTCTTATCCTTACCAAAGACGTGATTTGAATTAAAACAGGGAGATTTTACATAAGAATAAATTCCAAGCCAAGAAATTTAATAGATTATCTATTTAATACTAATCATAGGCATAATTGAAGCTTTCTTGATGAACTAGTTTAAGAGAACCATTTAGTGAATCTAGAAAGCACAATAGCAATAGATATATTATTACTTGGATCCTGCACCAGATACCAGTGATACTTGTAGCTAGGACAAATTTTCCCCTATTCACGTACTCTATTCCATTAGAAAAGCAAAATATGTCAGAACTTAATGTTTCTATATTATTTACACTTTCAATAAGTCAGTACATTAGAAACAACCTGTTCTTAAAATTTTCTTACCTAATCGAGAAATTATTTTGTAATGATGTAGTAAAAAATTATATCTCATTTCTTTAATGTTATTTTGTGTGATTTGAGACTGATAAGGCCTTTAATTTGGCCCAAGACACTGAAATTATTATCTAAACCCCTTAGGAAGTAGTCATGAAATCATAGGTTTCTATGAAACTACACTTTTCAATGAAGAATATTTTTGTGCTATGCAGGTTTTTGTCTTTTTTGCCTTATAGCACTCTTCATATAGATTTATAAATAGTTCAATAGACAATAAAATAATCTTTTTTCAAATATCTCCACATAATTCATAATGTGAGGAAAAAACGGTAGAATATTATTTTATGAACTTGAACACTTCCAACTTTACCCCAAATTAGTTAAATTTAATTTTCAATATGGATTCGGTACTTATTAAACTCCGCTGTATCATAACTGGTTTTGAGCCATACTGGAAAATATTCTACAGGGCCAACTAAACTGGAATTAGTGTTTAAATTTTTCTTTTTATTATCCGCGGAAAGCTGTCTATGATAACCATTAAAGGTACAAAGAAAATAACAAAGATTTCGTTATTGTACATTGTCCCATTGTCTCCCTGCATCTTAGTAATTTATGTTTCTTGTTTATTGTCCATGTTTTATATTGTTGTCAAATATAATCTAATGCTATAATTAAAAGAAGTATAAATGTATAAACACCATGTAAATTTCTTCAAGACGAATGAAGAAAAATCTAAGCCGACGTTGGGGAAAAGAAGAAGGAATCTTTTTGGGTATGCTTTTTTAGAATGGTATTAAAGGGCGTGCGCGATAAGGAAGGATGTGGGGTAAGGCAATTTATAATATTTTGGGAGAGCCTTAAACATTATGCCTATCAAATGGTGCAAAAAATGATTTTGATACAATTAAATTAACATGTTTGTTATCGACATATTAAAGTGTTTTAAGTTATGTGATTAAAGATATTAAGTTATTTCATCTTCGATGTTTTTCTCAAAATAAAGTTATTCAAAAAATAAATAATTTCCTATAATTCAAGATTCCATTCTACTGCTAAATTACCTTTCTTACATTTGCTTTATTCTTTCTAATATTTGCAACTTGGGTGACTTGGCTATTTATAAAAAATTGTTGGTTTGAACGGCACCCTTATAAGCAAGCTTTCCTTTTAGAAAGATTTGTGAGCTAAGCACGGTTATATAACCATGTTTTGGTATCCATACCCATGTACATATACATATAATGACTTTTTAATCCATAGATAATTTACCCTAGAGTTTCACTTCTCATTTTAAAACAATGTAATTCTTTATTTACGAGGATGAGTTAGTTAATGAGTAACAAATCAAATTGTCTCTATATATAAAAAATAACAGGAAGTCGGTCTGTTTGTGTGCACCAAAAGAGCTGGACCGATCTGATTTATCAAAACAGAGATACTTCTTTAAGGTCCCAAATTGAAGCAAGGAGGGGTTAATACCCTCCCTTATTTTAGTAATCACTAGAACAAATAAAAATTATACAGAAAACTTTATTATAATTGATAGAGACTTTGAAGCAAAGATTGCGTAGATTTTGTACAAGTAGAGTATAACAAGTATTTTTACAAACTAAAGACTGCGCAGTTACTGTAAATCTTTTAGGCCGCACTTTCTAATGAAAAATATGATTTTTAAAAATGTAAATTCAAGATTCATTGCCTATGTATGCTAAACGTACTTGTTAACAAAAAACTAATCTAGCAAAATTGCCTTAAAATTAGTAAAACCAATGAAATTTTAATGAGCAAAAAGTTTCAAATCTGCTGATTGAAAAAAATGCGAAAATATTTTGATGTTAACTTATCTAGAAAAACAAAAAGAGGTTAATTAATTTCTCTTGTAAAAATTTCATTTCGTTACTTTAACATTTAACCAATTATTTTTATTTTTATATACATACATATATGTATAAAAATTTTGTAATTAGAAATTTCAAATAATTTTGTCTTACATTTAACCGATTATCAAATATTCTTATTCTATACACAGCTTTAAGGAAGGGATGGGAAGGTCAGAAAAAAACCTAAAACTTGACCTAAATATTTAAACTGTTTTCCAGAAAATTAAAACCAATTTGGTTCAGCATCTCCCAATATATTTATAAGCTTCAGACAAAATTTTTTTTTAACTTTATATAATAGGTTTTAATAATTTATCTATGATCCATATAGTGCCAAACATTGCAAAAAATGTCTTACTGAGAAAAAAAATATAATAGTACCTCTTCCTCACTCGTCTTTCTCTTTGTAAAATAGAAAATAAAAGGATAAGTAAAAAGGCCAGGTACATATTAGTCTTTCCAATTTTATAGTTTATAGTTAAACAACATATTTACTTAAATTTAGTTTTACTTTAACTTAAAGTTTCATCCTCTTGCAATCTTCAGAAAGAATCTTACTTCAAATGTATGTGTGTACTTTTTTGTCACTGGGCAAAACTATTGATTCTTTATATTTTTAGGTTGATTTATGTAGTGTTATATAAAGGCATTCTATATGATACCATGGAGTCATATGAAATATTTATGGGCATCGTATGGGCTTGTTATAAAAAAAGCCCCTCCCACGTATCATCAATTCATTTTAAAAAAGGGTATGGGAGTTATAATTGCTCGGTCGTCACTATGTGGGAAAACACCCATCGATGATACATTTTTGCTGAATGTTTAAAAAGTAATTCAATCACAATATCGATTTAATTATGAGATAATTAAGCTTTAAAACATCACATTGATACATTAACACACGATAAAATATTGGATGAAATTTAATTACATATAATTGACATTGGCATATACTATTGAAAGTCTATTTCAACTAAATGCTTCTATAGGTTCTGCAGGGATAAACATTAAAATAATTATTACACCCAATTTAAATTCCTTTATCCCCGAATAAAAGCAAACATTCAAAGTCTGAAGGCACGACCTTATGTAACCTAAGAGAGACGGTTAGTACAAGTTGGATTCTTAAATATTCTCCAAACTTTATTTACTCTTACTTCAAAGATTAAACTGTTAAATTTCAACTTGATAAAGTTTCATTTGACTTTTTTTGTTTAATCGTAATCTAATTTTATGTTGCTTTTAACTCGGTGTTTAAGTGAAAGTTAAGATGAGTTTTAATTTTGAAGGATCCAACTGACAGTGAGAATTTTTGTCTGGGTGTTAGACTATGTTATGGTTACCACATCAACCTATTACAATTATATGACTTGAATCCTATTTATAAATAATATTTATTAATCTCCAAACATTAATAATGAATGATGATTAAAGTTTTAAAAATACGAGGTAAAACTAAGAACAATGTCAATATGAGCAAGCTAACTTGAACTATATTACAACTATCTGAGAAAATGGACAATGGCAGAAAAATTTCTTTTAAGGCTCTATTTCCTGCACCATAAGAATCTTATTCAATCTAATTAAATCCCTCATGACATTTGTTTATAAAAATTTATAATGCACATAAAAGACTTTAATGTAGAAGAGGAAGAAGTAAAGTATTTGTATGTTAATGATGTTAAACTATGTTTGGCAGGGTGGCTGAGACCCACTCACTGAGCCTGACACAGACTGGCAATGTACAATATGTTTAAACTAACTCTTCCTATTAACATAATACAATGGAGCATATATTCTTAAAAATATGGAATATCGTATCTTTTTGCATTTCAATTACTTAAAGTAACAAGTTTTTTTTTCTGAATCTTGATATTTCAATAACATCTGAACTGATTGAGTTCTTCATTTAGGGAAAGCTTCACATAGGCCTTGGGATATTATAGGCTAATTATTTTTATATTTTAAAATTTTGATGGTTTTGGGCTATTTTTCTGCCTTTTCATACATCTTCGATTATAGAGCACCTAGATGCTAGGGGCCTAGCCATTATTAAATCAATGAATAAAAATTACAGAAATATGATATAACTTAAATATGTATCTAAAATTATTAAAACCCCCAAAATATTGGCTTGATTGAATAACTGGAAGTGTGATAAAACAAGGATGACAACATCCATAAGTAGCGAAGCAAATAATGTGCATATATCAAAGGATAAAGGTAGTTTTAGAGTAGTTAAATAATATAAAAACATTATGTCACCATCTTGTTAAATTGTTGCACTCACGTTTTAGTAAAGTTTAAATTTCAGTGTCTTTTTACAGTGAAGTAAGTACCAACAAACAAAAAACATTGTTATTTACATTTATACATACAGACATATAAGGAGAAGAATAAGAAAGTGTAAAAAAAGAAAATTTAAATCACATAATTTATTCAAAGATATTATAAAAAGTCTAGATTGCAGCTAAGAGTGGCTTAGTGTGGCTGTGGCTGAGGATTGCCTAGGCTGATAGAAACTTAGGGTGGCTGAATTAATACTTTTAGGCTTAAGGTGACTGCAGCATTAGATCATGTCTTTTATTGGTTATTTGGTACCAAAGTTTTGATTATTCAACCAAGCAATAAGTAGTGATTCCTATGGCAAACAGATACAATTTCATATGCGTTCATTTCAGCATTCTTCATATCAAGCAAAAGTCGAACTTTTTGTTGTTATATTTTGTCGTTATATAGTTGTAATTATCCAGTTGTCTGAATAATTAAGTTGCGCTTATATAAATGATTTAATTCTGAAATCAAGTGGTATAAAATGTTTATTTGGAATTAGAACTACTTGATGCATGAAATAGAAAAGAGGGATAAGACCAATTAGGCTTTTTATGTTGCCTTTAATCTTATTTACTGTCCAGACTATGCATCATGGTTATTAACGCATCGTATCAAAGACAGCTTTCCGCCGATGTTAAAATGAAAAATTAAAACCAGTTCTATTAGTCCCGAGGAGCAAAAGGCCCGGGCTAACAACACTGGTAATAAATTTATGTTTTTTTAACATACGTGAAAATTATCTATAATACAATGCTTTACATGATTTTTAAGTATGACTGAGAACCGGTTCTAATCCAGCGAATATTTATCGGTTTCGAAGCCATACTGGAAATTGTGTTATTGATGCAGTACAATGTGGTTGACTTTTTATTTTTCTATTTTTTAATAAAGACACCAGCGGCTGAGCCGGTAGATAATGGAAGAAATTATATGTTTTATTTGTAGGATTTGAATATAAGTAACAGTCCTCAAAAAAGATCTGTTGTTAGTTTGAAGTGACTCAGTATAAAGGTGCAGAGGGAAACCACAGCTTTCTTTAAAATTTGTATTAGCATAATGACAATCCCTTAACTTGTTTTTGTCAAATATGTGAAATCATTTCTGGTTGCCATACAAAACAACAATACTATAAATGCATTCTAAATAGGCTAGAGCATCTTGGGCTCTTTAAATAAATCCATCCCTTGACCAATACAAAGCTTCTCTTAAATGGAGAACTCAATCGGTCCATTAGTTATCCAAATCTTAAGCTACAGACAAAAAACCTTATTAATTTACTTGATAGGATAAATAATAAATGAACAAGTACAATATAATCAATCAAGTAGCGTAAAACCATCAACATTATAGCTGCTGCATATGTATCCACATAATTAGTAGCGAATCTACTCTATAATTCGAACTGCCCGTCCTCTGCCAGAGACAGAAAGGGGGAAACGTGATTTTCTTAGCTCCTATAAAAGATAGAGAGCTGAAATTTTCAGGGATTAATCATGTTAATATTTTTTGTAATTTCATGTTTCAAGTTTCATTAAGATTCGAAAATTGGTTGGGGTTCTAGATCGATTCCTATATTTCTTTCATATTCTGCATACTTTTATCAAGTTTTATCAAGATTTGTTTATTGGTAGGGGTGCTAGTTCGATTCTTAGATTTTTAAGTTTTCATGATTTTCTTTACTCCTACAAGATAGAAGGCTGATCTTTTTAGGGATTGAATAAGTTTGCAATTTACATATCCCCACAAAGTTTTACTAAGATTTGCTTATTGGTTGAGGTGCTAGATCGATTCCTATATTTTCACGTTATAAATCTTATAATGTTTCATGATTTTTTAGCTAATTTTTTTTATGAAACTGCTCTATAGTTCATTTTTCCGGCTATCAATTCATAATTTTTAAGCTTCAACATGAAAATTATGAAATTTCAACATCTTTAAGTTGTTCTATATTTTGGTTGTATTGAAAAAGAATATATACCATACAGTTTTTCCCGGATATATAAATAATTCAGACATAATGTTCTTAACATGAAAAATGTGAAGAAATTAAGTAGCGCATTTCTGTATAATATTTTCTTATCGGTCTGTAATGCTCTTTGTTTTTGATTCTTAAGAGGGTCTGATGGTTATAATTCTCAAAATTATCCTACTTTTTCAAGGAAGTCCAATGGGAAGGGTACCCCACGCCCCCCCCCCCCCCCATTAAAAAAGCTTGGACACCCTTGCTACTTTTCCTATTTTTTTATATTTTACCTTAGGATGGTTTTAGGCTATTTTACTGCCCTTCCTTACCTAAAAAGAAAGCCCCTGGAGGCTAGGGTCACAACCGCTAGTTAACAATAAAAAAAAACATAATATTTTATTTTGTCTTATATTTAATTGTGAATTAATAACCCGCTAATGTTCATAATATGTCATTCTTGTTCATATCCTATATTAGAATGACAATTTAAAGCAATACACAAGATTAATTATGATTTTCGGAAATTCCATTTTACTTTCTTTTGGTATGGATACATAGTTTTTTATTGTTAGATATTTTTTTCCCATAAAAGGTGTACTTTATCAAAAAAGGATGGCAACATACATAAAAGCGGACAACTTAACATTTACACCTTAAGCCCAGCGAAACTTTAAAAAAAAAGGTAGCATGCTACGTTGTTCGATATCGTTGGCGATAAACGTTGGAAAATCGGCCTTTTAAAGAAAAGGTAGAATACGAGTTCGCCATTGATATCGTAGCAGAGTAGCATAAAGTAATGCTGCTCTCTATTCGGTTCTTTCTATATTATAAAAGCCTCTCAGATCTGTTTTCTCACTTCTTCTATTTTTATTCTCTCTCTCACACACTCTTTTAATTTATACTACTATTGTGTGACTTTGCCCCATACTCTCCTACGATATCGATGGCGAACTCGCATGCTACCTTTTGCTTGAAAGGCCGTTTTTCCAACGTTTAACGCCAAAAAATTAGGTGTTAATTCATGGCGAATGGGATTCAAAGTAGCATAGGAATCGGTTCATATATTGCACGAGCTCGAAGGCGACTCTATGGCGAAATATCTTGCTGGGAGAAAAACCTTGATTAGGCCGAATGCCGAAATTATAGCGCTTGCCCTCCTGTTAACAACCAGCAGTATAAATCCAATCTTAACTGCTAGTAAGTCACTTAACTGCTCTTTTTAACCATCTGCCATTGCACTTGGTCACCATAATAATGGCAGTTACTAGTGAGATAAATTTTAAACTACAAGCTGCTGCCGTTGGGAAAGAAAATAGCCTAAAACCAATCCAAGATATATATATTAGGCCAGCTTACATGTAAAGCCATTATGGGGATCTTTTGCCTCAAACAAAAAAAACTATACTACTTTTATAAAATAGATAAGTAAAAATCCATTTTCCATAAAAATATTTTCTTCAAAGCTATCAACACAAATTATTTGAAAATTTTTATTTATTTTTCTAACAAGCTTCAATTTGCAACAATTTAGTCATTTTTATTTAAAAATTTCAAGAAATATTTTGTTGTTGTTTTGCTCTGCAGCCAAATTATTTAGCTAGGCCTCTAGAAATTTTAACATTGTTCTTTATGTGCATCCAATCTTTAATAAACAATTATTACAATGTTTATATCTTATGTTAATTATATGTACATGTAGTAGGATGCAAACTCGAATCTACGGCATACTAAAGAAGGTAAAGATAGTAACTACTTTCTATATTTGGCAGAAAACACCTAATTGTTTGAGCTGGGGGAATGCCTTGGCTTTAAACAAAAACTAGCGCAACTAACTATCATCATCATGCAAGTTGAGATATCTAATTCTAGACACAGATTGTGCAATCAAAGGGTTGGTTGTTTGCTGTGTACTTCAATGGGATCATTGATCGATGTCCTTATTAATTGTTAGAATAAAAAAGTAATACCCAATCTGTCTAGCCATAACCGAGATTCTAAAGTGACAGAAATCCATTAAATTTTATTTATTATCTGAATATGATCCATAATTCATGAATGCAGTATGAATAAATAAAAATTATAAATTTTTCTAAAATCATTGACAGTAAAGTCAACCAAAATGATTTATCTTTTTGCTTCAGTATATGATGCATGAATTAATTACTTTTAATAAGGACAATTATAATAATCATGAATTGAGAAAAGAAACTCAAAATTGTATCGAAAACACTCGAAAATCGTGTTAGTTATGCATATAGAAGTTTCCATTGTGACTTCTAAGCTAAATGATATCCGACCCCTCGAGGCTAACATTTACCTTGTTTTGATCTTATAATTTATCATTTTAATATCCGCGGAAAGCTGTCTATCATACGATATGATAGCTAACTATTTTAATTAATATGTAAATATTCATAGATAATACCTGCCAAAACTATTTTACTATTCTGTTGTAAGCCCCACATTTTGAAAGTATCTATAGAGTATCTAAGTAAATACTAGAAAAATTAAAATTAGTTAAACCCACGAAATGAGTTTTTTTTTGTAGATTTATGGATTCATCAAATTGATAGTAATTGTTCAATTAGGGGAGTGTCGAACTAATTTTCTTTAAACAAAAATATATCCCAAAATAATGCATTATTTTTATTTAAAGGAAAATAGGTTTGATTTCAATAACAAAAATTATTTTAAATTGTGATATTTAAATAAAGGTGTAGCTATTTATTCACCGTTAAAATCTCTAAAAGCAAAGTTGTGGAGCCTACGTTTTTTTGATCAGCTAAGCTCAGGTTCCGGCTTTGCAACGGTGCATGGTTGAAATATTTGTATTTTCTTTGGAAAATATCCTTAATTATAATAGCTTACTATAAATTTTTTGGTTATGTTTAAAGTAGGCAAGTTAAGTTTCATACCATAATATTTATTTTCCGCATCGTATTATAAACAGCTTTCCGCAGATATAGAATGTACAATTATAAGATCAAAACCAGTTGTTTTAGCCCCGAGGTGCCGAAGACACGGGCTAAAAAAAGGGTTTAATTTTATGATTGTACATTTTTATATTCGTAGAAAGCTGGATATAATACGATGCTAAACATAGTTTTTTCGTATGGATGAGAACCGGTTCCTCTCCACCGGATTCGAATGAATACGAGAAAAAAATTTAAGGTTTTATTATATTCTAAGACTAACGTTCTTGTATTGAGATACTTTTAAGCTCTTAAGGAATATCTTTGAGTGGCATGAACAGGATTTTGCCAGGGTTGTTTAAACCTTGAATGGGTGATAAGAGAGGAAAGCAGGCCTTCAAAATTTCAATCTTAAGGGTAGTTTTAATACCTCATCCCATCCAAAAATAAAAGAAACAATTCCCTACCGCACTTTCAAAAGATATTATGGCATAGGTATAAGGTATCCCCCCCACCCAAAAAAAAAAAAATTGCTCTGTCAAAAAATAATTACCTACCCCTTCCTGTGAGGCGAAGGTACAAAAATTTAAATGTAGCATCAATCTTCAAAAATAACTACACGAAAAATCATTTGTTAACCCCAATACGTGACCTTGAAATCCAAAAAAATATAATTAAGATTTTACAACAAAATCAGGATAACAACATCCGTAAAATTAATTGGTAACATGAAAGAGAAAAATAAAAATAAATAGAAAGAAGGAGATGAAATAAGAAGATAGAAGAATTATAGAAAATCACGAAACCTTCATATGTTTTCTGCTGCATGACGGACGGACTGTCAGACAAAGTAATTTATACAAAAATATCAGTAAAATAGCAGCCAAGAAAATCATATTTTCCTCATTCCGTTACGAACTAACGGACAGACAAAAAGATGTTATGCAGTAGCTTCGCTTCTAAAAACGATGCAGAAGGTACGGGCTTGCGAGAATTATACCTTTTTATGGCTCTATTTGCAAATTAAATCATAGGCAATTTTAAGTAGATCCTGTTTTCTCTGCCCTTTTTGACCCCCTTAGTGCATACACAGTACACAAGAAAGTCTGAAATTATTGTAATATACAAAAGTTTAAAATTTTAGAATATACAAGGATGACAACAACCATTATAACAGTCAAGCTCAGCGAGGTAGACAATCAAAGAAAAGGATAATGGCAATTAAAAAGTTGGACAGAAATTTAGGAAACAGAATATTATTTCGATAAATACTTGTTATAGAGTTTAGTAATAATTATACCTACTTGTTACTAAAAGTTTGTAATAAATAGGATGATTCTATTCATCCTGAAAGTAAAATAACAATCAGAATTTTTTTCTAATTTAGCACTTTTTGTTGTTATACATATATTTTACGGATATGATAAAAGGTTGATCGGCTGCAATTTTCTAGTGGTTGCTGCTTCAGAAACATTCACTTTCGGGACAAAAATCTAGCAGAATGTAAATTATTTTTAAATTCGGATTTAATTGAAGTATTGTAGTAGCTACTTAATTCTGTAAAATATATCACTTGAATGTTTGTATGTTCGTGAAGATATCTTCTTTAAGAAGATAATTGAAATCAGATACATTTATGTATTAGAAAAGAAAACAAATAGAGTGATAACTTTTCTGATTTGTGCCAATTTCCATTTATGAAGACCATTTAATGCTCCAAGTAAATTTTTTTCCAGTATGGCTACGATACCGATTAATATCCTTTTCTCTGAAAAATGATGTATAAAATCGCATTACAGACAATTTTGCACGAACGTTAAAATAAAAATCATACAACTCAGACCCCTCGGGACTAAAAAAACTGGTTTTAATCTAATGTTTTTTTAACAAATAATAAAGTTGTCGTCTATAATATGAAACAATTAATAACTTTTAAAGACATAGTTTGACAGTTTGAAATTTTCGATAAATAACTAGGTAAAAAATTCAATAATATTGGCTTTAACACTCTAAACTTTTTTCAAACGCAAAGATGCAAAGTACATTGCAATAAATTCTTTCTAAAAAGTTTTTACTCTTTACATAGATTTCATAACAATGTAGCCGACCAATAACATATTTTCTAATTACTGAAAAGCTTAACATAATTCCAAGTGGGGTGTTGAATGTGGTCAAAACAATCTCAAAATGAATTTTATTAAAATAATCCAAAAGAAATCTTCACTGAAAAACAAAAATCTATGCTAAAATTCTAAGTTTTTAAAGTCTAGATAGTCGAAATTACGTAACGTTGAACAAATGAATATCCAATTACTTTTTAAAAGCGAAGCTTTTTTCTATAAATATTAAAAGCGAAGCTTTTCTATAATTAAGGTCGGTCCGAACGTCCGTCCGTACGTCCGTCTGTACGTCCGAGACAGATAGCTTTTTTCGTTAATTAAGGCATGTTAGAATTGTCCTATCGATTTCAATTTACCTTTCCCATATGTCTGTACGTAGGTCTGTCTGTCCATCCGGAATGGATAGCTCTTTTCGTTAATTTAGACATGTTAGAGTTTTCCTAGCGATTTCAAACTTTGCTTGGTGATTCCTGTAGTAGTTAGGTACGATTTAGGAAGCATAGCAACTCTATAATCCCTACCAGAATGTCCGTACGTCTATTTTAAACATGTTGATTTATATACTTTTTTAACAACAAATTTTTATGTGATCTAATTATCCCTTTGATCTGATGTTTGGTATATTGATTCCTGGAACAACAAAGTACAATATTATAAGCGAAGCAACTTTATAATAAAGTCCAAAAATGTATGAATGTCCATAAACATTATCCTGTATCGAGCAGTTTTTCAATAAATTTACTTACAATTTTGCTTCGACTCTTATACTTTTATATTCTGATTATTCAGTTCTGACACTATACAAGTGTCAATGTCCGTTTGTCCTATCGTTTCAGTGCTTCGCTTTTATGGATGTTGTCATCCTTGTTATAATAAATTATAACATATTTGACTAACACAAAATGAAAAAAAAACAATTTCATGAGAAATGGGAGAGAGCATATATTTCATTACTATTATATTTTAGCAATGATAAATTAATTTTCCGTTTCTTAATCTAGATCCTGCTTTTTACTTTTTTAGCTATGTATTAGATTTATATTTTTATAAATCTTCTTTTTGGCATATTAATAAATTAGATTAGAAAGTTTTTATTGGTCAAAAATGTACTGGCCATTGAAAAGATATATGGTTTTACTTAAAAAACAATAGAAAAATAAGATTTATGTTAACTTTTTAAAAGATTTTTAACATTTGAAATAATTTTAAAAAAAATAATTGGTGTAATTAGGAAAAGTAGTGTTTAACGCCTCGAGACTTTTTTATCAGTGTTAAAATCTAAACATTTTTACATAAGGTGTTTAAAAGTGTACTTAAAATCTTGTAAAAAGTGACCAGTATGCCAGTCAGGAGTTTTAAAGACACAATTAGCATAAGAACATTTGTTGTTGTACTTTTCAGAAAAGCTATTTTTTAATTTTTATATTGAAACCTTTGAAATTTATTTGTTTGGAAGACTATATTCTCACCTCCATAAAGAAGCGAACTGGGGATCTAAAAGAATAAGACAATGGCCGATAAATTGATGTAAATCCCCAATGATGACACACAAAATTAACCCTTCCGTTGATTAAAAATAGTGGTTAAAACGTTTGAACACTCAACATAGTTAACCAACCAATCAAATTCACTAAAGTCTGCAATGTTGTTAAGCCAACGAATAAGAAAACGTTATTATAAAACTTTGGGGACTAGTGTAATAAACAGCCCAGTGTACCCTGTTTCTCTGGTAGCGAACCCTTATATATGGTAATATGTAGATTAATTTTCTACAGGAAGAATGAAAAATACAATTGACTTTTCTTTGAAATGCTAATAAAGAATATACACTTTTTCCAATCGCAATTGCCTATTTAATGAAGGGTGGAGAGCTTTATATTGTATATATTCTTTTGTTAATTTGTACTTTTAGGTAAAGTTATGTAACTAGTCTTTAAAAGTCCTAACTAGGCTAGGCATAAACCTTATGATTTAATCTCAGGATGACATCTCAAATCTTTTACACCTCATCAAACTTACCAGATCTAATAATTTCTCACCTACACAGTGTGGATACAACATAGCATCAAACTTACTAGATCTAATAATTTCTCACCAACACAGTGTTGCTACAACACAACATCAACTTACTATAGCTAATTTTTCCTGGTGTATATACATATTTTTTTTCATTTATTATAAAGTATTTTGTCATGTTTAAAGCCACATTTTAGGAAAGTTTTCTCGTATTTGTTGTACACTTTGTGGCTAGGTATATTTTTTAGAAATCTCCAACTAGGAAATTAGTTTGAGGTCTCATGTTAAATGAGTTTGTGTTCTATTTTAAGCTAGGTTATGTAAGGTTATATTGGAAACATTGTAGCCCCTTATTTCAGGCAGCAGCATAGCATCAAACTTACTAGATCTAATAATTTCTCACCTATACATAGAGTGGCTACAACAAAGCATCAAACTTACTAGATATAATAATTTCTCACCTACACAGTGTTGCTACAACACAACATCAACTTACTATAGCTAATTTTTCCTGGTGTATATACATATTTTTTTTCATTTATTATAAAGTATTTTGTCATGTTTAAAGCCACATTTTAGGAAAGTTTTCTCGTATTTGTTGTACACTTTGTGGCTAGGTATATTTTTTAGAAATCTCCAACTAGGAAATTAGTTTGAGGTCTCATGTTAAATGAGTTTGTGTTCTATTTTAAGCTAGGTTATGTAAGGTTATATTGGAAACATTGTAGCCCCTTATTTCACATATTACAAAAAAAAGGGGAGGAGGATTTTACTCGCTAGGCACTTTGAAGGAAAGCACCGCAAAACATAGTAACAATATTTTGGTTTTAGATATCTATTCAAACATAACTTTTGAATGCACTAAAACGTTTGAGAATGGAAATTTTTAAAATCTTGAATCCTTTTTTTTATCAAGAGAGAACAATTGTATGTATCATACCGTGATAAGATCAAAAACACGTGAACATTTTGAACTCAATATTTTAAATGGTAAATCACAACTTCATTTTCTGACTTTCAAGAGAAAAGAGCTGCCGGCAACAGCCCATAAATAATAAAATACTTTCTAAATGTAGAATTAAAATCTCTAGAGAATGGATGAAGAATGTTGGATATATTACGACAGGGGAAACAATTAGTGGTCAATTTAGGTTCCTATTTCCCCTTTCATTTATTGATCAGCTCATAAGGGGATGAGATAAAGGGGGATAAAGGGGGGATAATTATTTTGGCCTGCTTAAAGTACCACATTATTAGGAACATAAAAATCTGGTTTAAGATCCAGGTAATAATAAATCCATTCTCTTGAAATAGTTATGTCAATTAAAAAT
The DNA here is from genome assembly GCF_053477335.1 of Acartia tonsa. Lineage (NCBI taxonomy): Eukaryota > Metazoa > Arthropoda > Copepoda > Calanoida > Acartiidae > Acartia > Acartia tonsa. Next base: position 30,361,911 of record NC_137262.1, on the reverse strand, counting down.
TATGTCCATAAGTAGCGCAGTAATAACGAAATAAGAAGATTTTTCTGTAATTTAAACTATAGTTATAAAGAATTATTTTTAAAAGCGAGGCTTTTCTATAATTAGGGTCTGTCCGTCCGTCCGAGATAGATAGCTTTTATTCGATAATTTGGGCATGTTAGAATTGTCCTATCGATTTCAAACTTTGCATGATGATTCCTGCAGTAGTTAGGTACGATTTAGAAACTCTATAATCATTACCAGAATGTCCATACGTCCATTTTAAACATGTTGATTTTTTTACTTTTTTAACAACAAATCTTTATGTGATCTAATTATCCGTTTGGTCGGATTTTTGGTATACTGATTTCTGGGACAACAAAGTACAATATTTTAAGCGAAGCAGCTCTATAATCAAGTCCTTAAAATGTAAGTATGTCTAAAAACATTATTCTGTATCAAGCAGTTTTTCAACACATTTACTTTCAATTTTGCTTCGAATCTTATACATTTATATTCTGATTATTCAGTTCTGACACTATACAAGTGTTAATGTCTGTTTGTCCTACCATTTCAGTGTTTCGCTTTTATGGATGTTGTCATCCTTGTTGAAATTGACTTGAACACCTTTATTTTATATAAGGTTGTACTACTAGAGGATATTTTAGTATTTTAGTAAAATGCTTTGTTTAAGTCAAAAATTTTTTTTGCTCTTTACCTGGATGACCCTGCCAGATTTGCTGGCATCCTGTGCCCGCCAGGATGAAGATTTTCAAAAAATTTCAACTCTCAGTTATGTGTCATAACCATACTTAAAAAGTCACGCAGTTTGGGCTCTTTATCTTTCACACACAGAAAATTAGATAGAAAAAACCGGGGGGGGGTGCGTTCAACGTTGGTGTTGGTGGTAAAAAAAGAATGCATTAATCACTTTAAAAAGAAAAATTAGGTATTTCACAGAAAAGTAATTTTCCAACAGTTTATATTTGAATTCATGTTTTACAAATTTTTTATCCTATTCAATAAAATGAAGTAGTACTTTTTTGTCTAAAGCTACAGATTGGTTATACTTTTCTGGGAAGCTTTATGGATATCTTGGGGTGGTTTTAAGCTATTTCAATTACTTTCCCCGATCTCCACTTGAGACTAGGGGCGAAGCAGCTAGTTTTTTAAAAAGTCAAATATATGAAATCTGTATGAAAGCTACTTTTTAATTATAATATTTGTTATCCTTGCAATCTTTAATCTTTACAATTTGATTGATAATGTACAACAGTTAGCAAATAAACAAGAAACAAGATGTTCAGTAGTAGCTAAGCTTTTAGTATGATATATTTGGTATTCTAAAGGGTGATTTCAAGGATGATTAAACAAACTATAAAGCATTTTTACGTTAACCTCTTAATCCATATAATAAAGTAACAGGATGTCTCTATGTTTGTTTTTTTGTTTGCTTTAGTACTATTTTATTATTTATAAAATTAACTGTGGAAAATTACCTGTAATACGATGTTATTTACATTTTCAGTATGGTTGAGTACCTAATCTAATCCAGCGGATAATAATCGGATTCGAAGTCATGCTGGAAATTAGAATACTTTACATGAATAAACCATTTTAATGGTAACAAATTTTGGTTAATTTGAAATATTTTACAACCTCCCCTCAGAGTAAAAATAAATGTTTTGAAACCCTTTAATTAAAAGTATTTGAATTATTTTGAGTTGTATTGCCGAGCCAAAGTTGTAAAATATTTGGTGTTTTCCCTCATGTGGCTGGTTGAGGATTGATACCCCCCCCCCTCCCCCCTCCCATATTTTTTAATAAATTGAATATAAGGAGGGTAGTTTCTTCTTATGTATAACCCCTTCATTTCCCTAATCCTGCGGGGCTACCCAGTATCAAATATAACCTAACCTGACCTAAAGTAATTTTTTAAATAAATTTAATAAAAGGGGGGAGGGGGTTCCCTACATACCTCACCGTTACCCTAATCCTCTTGGCTACCAAGTATTCAATATAACCTAACCAGACCAAAAGTAATGCACAAACTTATCTGCAACACCCTCTATTTTGATTGTTTTTAAAAATAAGGAATTGGGGGTTGTAATGCCCAAGAGGGTACTATGTGAAACTGGTTACCCCCATGAAAATAAAGCAGAGACGAGCTCTGGGACAAGGGCTATTATCATCGAAATTAAAGAATTTATAATTCTTTTATCTTACAATGATGACAACATCCGTACAAGCGAAGATCACAAACCAGATAAAAGACAAACAAACATAAAGTAGAGTGTCAGAACTTAATAGGCAAAATATTAACATATGAATCTAAACAAAATTGTATATAGATTTGATGCAAAATTGCTTCCTTTTGGGCTTTTCAGATAAAGACTTTCATTGACTTTTTAATTCCTTTAAAGAACTGTTTCAATAGATTCAAACGTTGCATTATATAATAATGTTCTGCCTTAATCTATATATCTATAATACAAAGTAGAACGATGTCTGTCTGTCTGTTTGTTTGTAACCGCTGAACCGATCGGGTTCTCCTTAACAGAGTAGCTTTTCATAGTTCCCGGGAAGGTTTATAACTATTTTCTTGGAGTGTGGGACACCCCCAAAAAAAAAATCACCCCCCCCCCCAAAAAAAAAGAAATTAAAAAAAAAATTTCTTTTATATCTAAATAATATACGAAAAATTGGTTTGATCAAACCTCTTGGGGCAAAGCCCCTAGAGGCTAGGGGCGAAGCCGCTAGTATTATATAATTAGTTATTTTAGGGATATATGTTCCTGTTAGTAGAAGAGGTCATCTTTACTTTACAAAGGCTACTAAATATTTTTACTTCTTAGGATAAGAGTAGATAGAAACATCATTAAAAAGAAAATTAATATTATTCTTGTCTTTTTGGCTTTCTATAAAAAAAAAAACTTTGTTTCTAAAATTCGATTATCTGTTTCTTTATGAATTATTCTATGGTTACTATAAAGAACTGTATTTATGTCTATATTAATTATTCTACAGTATGACCCTCGAAAAAGTATTTTTAAGCATCTGCAGCCCTTATTTCTCAATGAATTATTAAAAAATGCATATGTCCTTGTTCTCCATAGTATTCCACGTAAGTAGATATAAAAATATTTTTTTTACCTCCATTAACACCGGAGATTTTTAGAGCTAAAGTTTTGAAAAAGTGACTGAGAAAAAGAATTTTTTTTGTTTCTCTTATTTTTTAGATGGTTATATTATGTTTTTCTGGCAACTGAATAATGAGACACAAAGAAAAACAAGTTAACTAAATATTTCTTTTTTATTCCACCAAAAAATATAAATTGTTAATGTCAAAAAAATACTACTGAATGAATTGATTATTTGCAAATTTTAGGTTATTTATTAACCCTTATTTATAGAAAAGGATTAATTTTGACAGTTGCTCCGCCTACTTTTCTGACATCTCAATTATTTAATAGGGGGTAAATTAAGCTTTTCAGACTAAAAAATCATTATGTTTTATTTTTATTTTCTTTATAACTTTTTTTGTTATTAAAGTTAGGATTGTGAAACAAAAACAATTTTCCTGCTATATTCATAGAGATTTATTTGGTTTTTTAATCTTAAACAATTTTGCCTAATAAATAAGTTTTTCAAAATATCATTAAACTAAAAAGACTCAAAAAATATGTGTAAAAAAATACTTTTTACTCAAAAACTAAATTTTTATTTCATTTTTGTATTAAGTTTCTGGTAGTAACAAAAATAAAAGGATTTCTAGCTTAATTTTGCTAAAAAAGTCGTTTTAAGTTAAAAGTTACTTTTTCCTCAGTCACTTTTTCAAAACTTTAGCACTAAAAATCTCCGGTGTTAATGGAGGTAAAATAAATATTTTTATATCTACTTACGTGGAATACTATGGAGAACAAGGACATATGCATTTTTTAATAATTCATTGAGAAATAAGGGCTTCAGATGCTTAAAAATACTTTTTCGAGGGTCATACTGTATGTATAACTTATTAACTACTAAACTAGACCTTGTAATAATAAGACCTGTATTTATGTCTATATTAATTATTCTATGTATAACTACTAAACTAGACCTTGTAATAATAAGACCTGTATTTATGTCTATAATAATTATTCTATGTATATCTACTAAACTAGACCTTGTAATAATAAGACCTGTATTTATTTTATATAAATTATTCTACATTGCCCCTAGCCTCTAGGGCTTTGCCCCAAGAGGTGATAAAAAAATTAATATTTATTGTTTTTAGTGAGAGAATTTTGCTATTATTTCATTCAAAATAAATGCTGGAATAAAAAATAATAAAAAGGGCGGCCTGCGGCAGCCTGTACCAGAGCAAAATAAAAAATAAGGGGGGGATTTTTTTGTTTTTGGGGGGGTTAGGGGTGTCCCATCCCCCAAGAAAATAGCTTAAAACCACCACAGGACCAATAGGTATATACCCTCAAGAGTAGAATCCGATCGGTTCAGTGGTTACCGAGATCTTAAGCTTCAGACGGACAGACAGACGGACGGACGGACAGACAGACATCAAGCTACTTTGTATTATAGATTCTATGTATATCTAAACTAGATCATCTAATAATAAGACCTGTATTTATTTTATATTAATTATTCTATTTATATCTACTAAACTAAACCTTGTAAAAATAAGACCTGTATTTATTTCTATATTAATTATTCTATGTATATCTACTAAACTAGACCTTGTAATAATAAGACCTGTATTTATTTTATATAAATTATTCTATTTATATCTACTAAACTAGACCTTGTAATAATAATACCTGTATTTATTTTATATTAATTATTCTATTTATATCTACTAAACTAGACCTTGTACTAATAATACCTGTATTTATTTCTGTATTAATTATTCTATGTATATCTACTAAACTAGACCTTGTAATAATAAGTCCTGTATTTATTTCTGTATTAATTATTCTATGTATATCTACTAAACTAGATCATCTAATAATAATACCTGTATTCATTTCTATATTAATTATTCTATTTATATCTACTAAACTAGACCTTGTAATAATAAGACCTGTATTTATTTCTATATTAATTATTCTATTTATATCTACTAAACTAGACCTTGTAATAATAAGTTCTGTATTTATTTCTGTATTAATTATTCTATGTATATCTACTAAACTAGACCTTGTAATAATAATACCTGTATTTATTTCTATTTTAATTATTCTATGTATATCTACTAAACTAGACCTTGTAATAATAATACCTGTATTTATTTCTGTATTAATTATTCTATGTATATCTACTAAACTAGATCATCTAATAATAATACCTGTAATTATTTCTATATTAATTATTCTATGTATATCTACTAAACTAGACCTTATAATAATAAGTCCTGTATTTATTTCTGTATTAATTATTCTACAGGGTGAGTCAGAAAAAACTGAGTTTTCCGATTTTCTGATACAACCAGTAGGAATATGGAAAAAACAATTATAGGTTCTTGTTCTCTTTAAAAATATACATTAAACTTAGAAAAGGTGTTTTTGAATATCTCTGAAAACAACAGCGCTTTTTAGAGCATAAAGATTTCAAAAAGTGTTTGTGATGACTTTTTTGGCCATTATTTTGTACTTTTTAGGTAGATTTATTTATAATTTAAAATGTCTATCATTCTAAAAAGATAAACAAACATTTCTTATTGATTATTAAAATTTTTATTCAACAGATTGTAAATATTTTTTCATCTTAAAAATACAATTTATTTAAATTAAATTATCACATTATAAATCAAACGTTTTGTTGTAATCTATTGTTAAGATTAATACCCCATGACCGGAAAACCAGCTCAAGACCGGAAATATTTCATCTTGTTACCTAAATTCCTCCCCCCTCCCCCTGAATTTTCTCTATATTTGGTGCAAGACTTGATTTAATCTCCAAAATCTCGGCCCCCTTTTGACAAATTATACGTGTGTGTTATAATTCATCATAATAACTTCATTTAAATAGAGTAGGGTTTCTAAAAGGCATTTTTTAATTTAAAAATTCAAACCTTGATAACTTTTTTATCTTAAGAGATTTTTTTGTCAAATAAAAAGATTTTTTTTTCTTTTTACTATAAGCTACTTTATTATAAAAGATTCTTTTAAACCACATGCATCACAATCAAGAAATATGAAAAAATGATAAATTGCAGTAATCTAAAAATGCTTTTGTGAGGAGCCAAAAAGCATTTCACCTTTAAAACTCATTAAAGTACATTTCTTAGACTTTTTTCTAAATAAATATTGAAATTTTAAGGTTTTTTTATACAAAATAGATGAGTTATCTTAATTTTTCTTGATCAACATTTTTCACACAAGGCATTTTTTGATACCATACACCTATCATAGAGGCCGCATTTTTAGAGATAATGAAAAACACCTTTTACAAGTTTGATGTGCTTTTGTACAGAGAACAAGGACATATAATTATTTTTTCTGTATTCCTTCTGGTTGTTTCTGAAAATCGAAAAACTCAGTTTTTTCTGACTCACTCTGTATGTATATCTACTAAACTAGACCTTGTAATAATAAGACCTGTATTTATTTCTATATTAAGTATTCTATGCCTATCTAATAAACTTGCAAATGTAATAATAAGATCTGTATTTATTTCTATATTAATCATTCTATGTCTATCTACTAAACTAGACCTTGTAATAATAAGACCTGTATCTATTTCTATATTAATTATTTTATGTATATCTACTAAACTAGACTTTGTAATAATAATACCTGTATTTATTTCTATATTAATTATTCTATGTATATCTACTAAACTAGACCTTGTAATAATAAGATCTGTATCTATTTCTATATTAATTATTTTATGTATATCTACTAAACTAGACTTTGTAATAATAAGACCTGTATTTGACCTTAGGAGAAAGATTTTTTTATAGATTTATGTAAATAGTGTTCATACAAAATAACAAAAACTAGAATTTAAACGTTTGATATTAAAATTATTAGGGAAACAAACTTTTTTTATCAAGTTTATATAATCAATTTTAGTTGTCTAAACTTGCTTTTTATGTTTGCAAACCCCCCTTTAATTGTTGTTGTTATTTCTTGTTATTGTTGCATTTCATTTCTTTTTTCATTGATTTGTTCTTTTGCTAATTCTTCAAAATATAATTTTGGCTACAAATATTGAACGTTCTCTTCTTGTTATCTGTATTGTAAGGCATATAATTAAGGCGAGTTGCAATCAAGTAAAAAAAGAAAATTTTAATCTTTCTTAAAGGCACCTAAAGATTTTGTAATAAAATTTCAGTTTAGAGTCCAAACAGCTTTAATGCAGATATTTTCAATCTGAAGCTTCTTAGGGTTGTTTCAAATAGAGGGCGAGGAAATGACCCTTAATTTAGTTTTAAAAATATCTTTAATTTGACATAAAAAAAATAGGCTGAAATCCTATGTTTTTTATATCCAATTGTAAAAGTCAGTTTTAGAAATGAGTTGTAAAGTGTCATTTATAATTCTGAAAAGTGTTGTTAAATACCAACAAGTTAATTGCCACGATGCAAAAAAAAGAAAAATCATTACCAAAAAATTAACCCTATAATTTAAGTTTTTCTTGAAGGCAAAAGAGAAGAGGCAGAGCTTTGCAGCCGCAACCGTAAAAGCCTCGCCACTTTTACTAAACTGAGAATACAAACGCCTGTCTAATTTTTAAAAATCGTTATCAACAGCTGCCAGGGCAGTAATTAAACAATCTGTATTTCCCCGAAACCGATTAATATCCACTGGATTAGAACCGGTCTTAGCCATACTGAAAAATACTGAATAGCATTGTATTTTCCACGAATATAGAATAAAAATCATAAAATTAATACTAGTTTAGTTAGCAAAACTGATTTCAAACTGATTTTTATCTTATAATCGTACGTATTTTATACCAACGGAAAACTGTTTATAATATAATGCGATAAATAACTTTTCTCGTATTCATTCGAATCCGGTGGATAGAAACTGGTTCTCATCCATACGAAAAAACTATGTCTAGCATCTTATTATATCCAGCTTTCTACGAATATAAAAATGTACAATCATAAGATTAAAACCAGTTTTTTTAGCCCGTGACTTCGGCACCTCGGGGCTATAAAAATGGTTTTAATCTTATAATTGTACATTCTATATCCGCGGAAAGCCGTTTATAATACGATGCGAGAAATAACTATTCACGGTCCCAAAGATGTTGCTTAAATGTAAAAAAAATAACATCGGCCACTGATATGACGTTCGACTTTTATCAACAAGCCACTGTTAACAAAATCGCGGCTGTTCAACTCTAAATGAAAGCTACATGAAAGGTTATTTTTGACCCATAGCTTTTAGCAATCTACTGAGTCATGATTAGCAGAAAAGTAAAGAAAGAAACCATGCGAAATTAAGATTTACAAATAAATATAGAGATTCTAGATGAGTAATCCCTTCATTGAACCAAAAGTATTTAGCAATAAATGTTAGAATTACATTATCGAAAAATTTTTGTGCTCGTAAATATATTTAATTCATATATGACAAAATATGAACAAACATATTCGTCTTCTTACATTTTCTTTTCTTTGGATGGATTATGGTGTCTGAATTACCATCTTGTGTAGAAATTCTATTGTTCCACATACAATATTAGACTAACATAAAGATAATCAAACAAACACTTCTATCTGTATGACAATTCTATAGAAATTATGCTGGAATTACGATGATATTATTACCATACCAAGAAAGAATTTTTCTTCTCTTTTACTTTAGGTCAGGTTAGGTTTATTGGGTACAAGGTAACACCGCAGTATGAGGATACTATAGGTATAGGCCCACGTATTTAGGGCCTATCTGCAGGCGTTAGGCGTAAAGAAAAAAGAAGAAAATTATAAGGGGGATTTTCGTGATGCTCCCAGAGTTATTTGTTAAATTGTACATTGAATCAACTCTAATGGCTTCGATTTAAAATTAGATAGTAAGCACCTATCCCACTTTTAAAATTGTAAAAGTATGACTAAGAATTATAATTAAAACAAGGAACACAACATCCATAAAGGTGATCTTTGAAATAAGGAAGGAAGGACAAACGAACAAAAACTCTTGTAGAAAATCAGCACTTGTTATCCTAGGATTCATCCTTTCAAAATTCAGATGGATAGGATAACTATAGCATACCAAAAAAAGTTAAAAAATCAGCATGTTTCAGATGCACGTATGAACTTTCTGGTAAAGTTTCTACGCTTCCTAAATAGTACCTAAACACTAGTGGCGAGTAAAACTTACTTGATAATTTAACCTTTTAGATATTTAATTTTCCACAAATGCAAAAAGGTTTATTTTCGAGCCTAAAAGTTTTCATCAGAAAACCTGAAAGAACGACGCAAAAGCAATTGAGCGCGTATTTTCTAACCCATCTTTTAGAACATTACATTCAGGCTTTCTCCTAAAAAGTATCCTCCTACCTTCCCCTTTTCCATCTAATTTCTTTTGTTTTTTACATACCCAACATTATTAAGGCTTTATTATTGTAAAAATAGAGGGGGGGGGGTGTAAAATATTGCGCCGGGGCGCATAAGCGCAAAGTATTAGAGTGGTACTCCTCTGCTATGTGCACAGTTTAAGTTTGCGTGCTGAATAGCTCACACACACACGTTTCTCTTGCATATTCTACATAATACCAGGGAGCTTGTTAGGAATATAACCAATTTAATACAATTTTTTAGACGCGAAACGTGATTCCTGTAGTAGTTAGGTATGATTTAGAAAGCATAGCAAATCTATTATCGTTACAAGAATGTCCGTATGTCTATCTAAAAATTATTGATTTTTAACTTTGTGTGATATAGTTATAATGTTCATTAGATTTTTATAATTCTGATTCCTATTACAACAAGGTACAATGTTATAAGCAAAACACCTTTATAATCAAGGTCTAATAATGTAAATATGTCATTGAACAGTAGGTTTGCAACAAATTTACCTACACTTTTGTTTACACTTATACATTTATTTCCTGCTTGTTCAGTTTTAGCATTTTACAAGTGATAAAGTTCTTTTGTCGTAACGTTTAACAGCTTCGCTTTTATTGATGTTGTCATCCTTGTTTACATTTGTGTATATGTATGTAGTTGTTTTTACCTTTTTCTTTCCGGAAACAAGCAGTTTTAATTAGGCTTACATGTTTCGGTTTACCAGTTTTCTATATGTCACCAAATTTGTCGTAAAGTTCAAAAATGATATGCATTTATTTTTTAAAAAGCTTTATAACCTATTTGCGAATTAATTTTAGAATGTATTTTTCATTTTTCATGTTCTTTGTAGTCTCTAAAAGTTTTAATATCTATGTACCAAAAAAAAGCTTAATAAGCTTAAGCTAATAAGAGATAATTGAAATTAAAAATTTAAATGTAACTTAAATTGCCAGTAATTTATCGTTTTTTTTTAAATAGTAAAAAATATGTAAAAAGATATAATTACCATCAGGATTTTAAATAATTATATCTTATTGTTGCTGCGCTATTCATGGAAACACTATTCCTTGTTATAAGGAATATTAGAGCGATCTGTCAAAATTTGACCTAATGTACAAAATAACCGCGAAAGCCCTCGGCTTTAAACATAACAAATTTACCAAATTATTAAAAATCTAAATTTATTCTCGCTTCGGGCAGGTTCTTCCAGGGATCTAAAGGGATAAGACAATGGCCGATAAATTTATGTACATCCCCAAAGATTATTCACAAAATTACCCATTCTTTAGACTACAATTTATGGTTTAAAAGTGTGGACACTCGATTTAATAAACCAACTAATCAAAATTCAGTAAAAGTCCCCAAAGTTGTTAAGCCAACAAATAAGAAAACTTTATTATAAAACTTTGGATTTAGTGTAATAAACAGCACTATGTCCCCTCCCTCCCTGAGTTCTTCTGAGATTATTAGGCTAATTTTCCCCAGATTTATTGCTTTCTTTGTTTTGGGGGCATTTGTAATTGATAGATGGAGGTGATTAGTACTTTTGCCACCCATCAGTTTTAATGCTTTAAGCAGACTGTTTTTTTAGCGCAGATTAAACAAAAAATTAAACAATTTGTTCCTCTATATTTTTATATTTTAATTAAAGTTTTATAATATACTTCAAAGTAAATCAGTGAATTATTATCTTATTGAGGATATTATTATGGTTCCAAAATAGATTTTTAAAACCTTCCCAGACCTATAAGAAGTTTTACTGTAAAGGAGAATAATACCAATAACCAATAGACTGACACTCTGTTACTTTTAAATAAGGTTTAAGATTAGACTTTTTAATTTGTACTTTATAAAAAGTATATTCTGTTTACTATAGCGTGATTAAAATTAAGAAAAAGAACAATCTAAAGCCATATAATTACAATGTTAATGATAAATGTAAATTTTGTAATCTATCATTCAACTCCTGAGTTGTTGGGATATCCTAGTTTAAAAAAGTGTATGAATTTAAAATCCTAGATTAATTGTAGTTCTCTGTAACTAGACTTCAGGGTTAAGAGATATGTTAATGATTTGAAATTGTTATTATTTCATCCTAAAGGGTCTATCTTTAAGATTGGGATTTAAAAAAAAAAAATTACTTTTACCGGCAGTTATTATTTCTATTACCTACATTTAAAAAGAAAATTTTTGCAGCTACAGTGTGTTAAGTAAAGGGCTGCTCAGCTGCAGATTGTTTACTTAACTGCTGTTTTCAAATTGGATGGCGACTTAAAGCTGCTGCAGCTGCTTTAAGCAGTCGTATTTAAAACCATTAATTAAAACTAAATATTGTGCTTTAATCAATATAAAAAAATAAAATGTATATGGATGGTTAATGTTTATTCCCAGCCAGTTAAACTGGTGTTAATTGTATGAATTTTATTCTATTATTTGTGGGAAACTGTTAACAATACATAACTTTTCAGTATGGCTAAGAACTGGTTTTAATCCTATAGATATTAGTTGGTTACAAAGCCATACTGAAAATTACTTTTCCCTTGATTCTTGACTAGACATGGTTCATAAAGTTTTAAAAGTCTCCGCATTTTTTCATTTGTTTTAAATTGTTGGGTAATCCTACATTTTTTGAATTAATTTTTAAATTCCTGCTTCGGTGAACTTTCATTTTGCTATTCTAAATTAAACTATTTACATAACAACTGGAATCATTTTTTCCAGTATAGCGACAATCCGATTTATATCCGCTGGATTAGAAATGGTTCTTAGCCTTACTATATAATCGTGTATATTATCTTATTATAGACAATTTTTCACGTCGTATTTTCCCCCACGGGGCTAACAAAAATGGTTTTAACTTATGATTTTTTATTTTAATATCTGTGGAAGACTGTCTATAATATGATGCGATAAATAACTATTAACTTATCCTGAAAAAAGCCTAAACAATTGCCGAATTGATATCATATATGCCACAAGTTTTCCAAGTGAAGTTATTACTAGAGAATTATATATACTAGAGGGTAGGATATACTTATAGAGCTACAACGCAGTTTAAAACATTGTTTCTCATCCCATAAGTCCCAAATTGATTACGAAAGCATCGTAATTACTTAACTTTTCAATTTGCATAGTTTTATAGTTTTATCAGGGAAGGATAGGACAAGGGTGAAAAATCTACATTTCAATCTTTCCCCCAATCATTACAATCTACCAAAAACAGCATTTCGCATTAAAATATTATCCATTATCCAATCCCTGGATTTCCATGTTTTTTTTATGAAATTTACATAATCCGTTTTAATTAAAATGTTATTACATCGAAATTGTAAATGTAGTTTTTATATTTTTTTCTGCTTAAACATAAACATTTTATTGTAATTTTCTTTGAAAAAATAGAGTTTTGTTTGCAGATTCTCTGTAACTAGTGTCTATCCGTGTGTTACGAAGTATTTTAATCCGACTAACTAATTAAATAAAACCTGATGTTAAATTGTTGTGCACGTCAACCCTATCTATCTTTCATTAACCGATCAATGTATCCCTAAAATAGTCTAATGAAACACAGATATTGAGTAATAGGAAAATTGATTATAAAAAAACCTACCCCTTGTTCTAATGTGTTAATTTGTAGATATGCGGGTAGATTATTTGTCTCCCTTCCTGAATTAAATCCCCGAAAAAAAAGAAATAAAATTGGTTATACCCTGTGCAGATAAACCAACATGGCCCGATTCAATATTGCTGCTCTTCTCTTGGTAAGTTCATTTTAATTTTCTTTCAGAGATGCATCAGATATCTAAATTAGTATATTTTGGCTTTCTTATTTGTTAACTATCTTATTTAATTTCTAACCTATAAGGATCATAGCAAATGTCTGTGCACACCACAGGCATTTTTCTCTTCGAGATTATTTCTGATTTCCTTTTTGCTAAACCAGTTATAAATAAAGATTGTGAAGTTATCATCTATCTAACGTATGCATGTGCTGAAAGCTTTATAAACACAATCTCTCAGTGGAAGGCATAGAATTTGTGTAATTTTTATTAGAATTTGTTGTTTGTTTCAAAATATTTTTTTATTTACAGAAGGGGTAATTTTGATTCTCATCATTGAGGATTTACTACAATTTATCGTCCATTGTCTTATCCTCTAAGATTCTTATTGTTTATCAAAGGCAACAATATCAAAAGAAACATTTAAAGATTAACAAGGAAAATTTTGTTCATTAGTTGTGCAGCAACAACAAGTTATTTATTTGAAGGAACACAAAACCTAAATTTGAATTTATTTTTCATTTTATGGAAGGAGAAGAAAAATGGATATAGAATATACGTGGATATTATGACAGGGGAAAGATTACCATCAATTCAAGTTGCAAAATGGACATCACTTATTGGTCATAAAGTAGGAGGGGAGGGGATGGGGTAGAGGAGGTTTGACTTTATTGAGTGCATGATTTATATTCTGGTGTAAGATCTAAATAATAATAAATCCATTGGAATAAAATATCTGACAGCTCTATTTTGTTTGACGGACATATCCTAGTTTTAGATTAGCTGTGCTACAACAAAACATATTTGAGTATCTTGTTGCGAATTTCTTTGCAAATTAGGTGATGCTGCAAAAATCTACAGATGAAATAATTCCTAATCATTTTACGTTTCGTTGGCCATATTTTGAAGGTCGTAATGTTATAAAGGTCTTCTTATGTTGCCATTTCGATAGCTAGCATCGCCCCTAGCACCTAGGATCTTTACCTAAAGAAGATAGCTAAATACCTGCCTGGACTAATTCAAAACTGCCCTAAAAGGACAAACGAACAAAAACTCTTATAGAGTGCAAAACATTTATTTAAAGGTATGCTTAAATGTTATACGAATCATTATGCAAAGTTTGAAATCGATAGGACAATTTTAATATGTCTAAATTTATTAAAAGATATATCTGTTACGGACAAACGTAGGTACGGACGGACAAACTTTTAGAGGAGCTTATATCCAAACAAAACTAAGCATGTAAAACTTTTTTACTTTTTCTTATCACAACTGAAATGTTAAGTGGTGGATCGAATTTCCTCCTTACTCAAAAGACCCTAAGAAGAGTTTCTAAGGTAGTAGCCGCTACAAAAATACAAAATTATCTTTAAAAATAATTGTGCTTAAAAAGTACTTAAAGTAATTCAAGTTGAGTAAAACCTAATAAAAATTTAAGTTTAGTTTCTCTCTTTTTTGTTAAAATAATTTAATTACACTTCTAATTTTAATTTTACGATGTCGCTCTGTCTGACGTTCAAATAAATTTGAGTAATTCAATTTATTTTATGTTTCTTTGTTCAAATCATATTTGACCTCATGAAAAAAAAAACTTCTTAAAAGGGCAACAACTTTTAAATGCATTTAATTAAAATAACAAAAAATCCTCTTTCGATGGTCAAAAAAAGCTTAGGAGCTTTCCTTCAAGATCCCTATCGAGCACTTGCGGTGTTGTAACCCCGCGGAACCTGTTACCTAACTAACAAACAAATTAAACTACAATAAAGATATAAAAATATCAATTATCCTATTATATAAAGTAGTAAGCTTTTTTTGTCTGTTCCAAAGGATCTCGCTAACCGCTGAACCGATATTGTTCTCCTTTACAATGAAGCTTCTTATAGGTCCTGGGAAGGTTTTAAACTATTTTTGGGGAGGGTGTCTTCACCCACCCCCCAAAGAAAAATATTTTTTTTTACTCTTTGTAAAATTTAAAATGAGATGAGGTCGAGCGTTAAGTGCCCCTAGAGGCTTCTAGGGGGCGTAGCTGCTAGTATGAGAATAAAGGATCAGGGGTATCAGTTCTAGCCAAGGTACTTTAAGGGAAAGCATCAAACATTGTTTTTTAACATAAACTTTTTATATTTATTTGATTTATTTAACCTTAATCCCACACATTTATACAACTGTAAAGACATTCTGATAATCTTTTAAAAGCAAAGCTACTACATTAAATATCTGTACGTTATTCCATCAAATCTCAGGATTCTTGTAGCAAAGGTATTCCATACTTAAAAGGTCCCTTCATAGTTCATTTTTAGACTCCATCGAAATGGGATTTTATGGATTTTTAAAATTGATTTATGTAAATTTGTCATAATAAAAAGAAGGTATTAAAGAATTGCTTTTTTCAATAAAATGAACTATATTGCCCTTTTTGTTTGGACATAATTTTGCTAGTATTATTTTTCTGCTATTTTGTAGGACAACCAAATAAAATAATATCTGTTTTCTTTAAAAGGACATGATCACGACTTAATGTATATAGCAGGCACAATCACACTTCTTCACAGCGAACATTTTTTGTCCTTATTTTCGTAGGTAAGTGACAACGTCATTATGTTGATGACAAGTTAGGTCTTTTTTATTTTTAAATATTGAATAATCAGATATGTTATTATTAAAATTTCGGATATACGGAAAGTGTCATGTGTGAAGTCATAAAAATACTTCTGAAAAGAAAGGATGATGGAATTTAGAATATTTTATGACGTCACACATCACACTTTCCATATCTTCAAAATTTTAAGAAAAAGACTAAGCATTAAAGTAAGAATGATATAGCTTCGCTTTTACAAATGATGTCATCCTTGTGTCATAATAATAATTCATACAACATATGCAAACATGCTTTATTACAGGTGTAACTGCAAAAAGGATAAAATTGACATTTATAAAATTTAAATAATTAAATTCTTTTATATTTTTAATTTCATATATTTGTCCAATTTAATTCTTTTGAATTGGCGTATCTTTATTTTATAGTTATTGATTAGCTTCCCTAATAAATAGAATTTTTAACATACTTAAAATCTTTTTTACAAAATTTTATTTTATATATTTTAAAAAACACCATTTCTATGCCATCCATATTTATTACATGTAATAACTCCTCTTTTGAAGCTTTATTTTATACAGGTTAATGGTTATTTCAAAGTACAAAAAAGAGTCAATTTATTCTATTTTATCTAATTTCATTACTTTTTATTTTAAAAATGGCAGAAAGCATATTTTGACATAAAAAAGTTATTATTTTCTTTTCCCATATATTACATGCATTTAATTTTTGGATATATTATATATATACATTATATATTATATTCATAATAAAGATAAACTAGCAGCGGACTAAGATGATGATACACCCTTTACCACCCCCCCCCCTCCACTGGCTGAACAAACTGACCAATAGATGAGTTCCATATTAGTAACCTAAATTGACGACTATTTTTCCCCTGTCATAATATCCACGTATATTTTATATCCTTTATTTCAGAATAAACACCATCTACTAATTCATGTAAAGTGTACAACACCCAAAATGTATAGAGATCTAATGATGATTTATACTTTGAATTTTTGCTTCAATAATGGATGTAAAACATACGTGGATATTGTGACAGGGGAAAAATTTTCGGCAATTTAGGTTGCTATTTCCCCTGTCATTTATTGGTCAGTTCATTCATCCAGATATAGGAAAAATGTGCTAAAAAGTGTAGGGGTCGTTATCATTGCTTGCTACAAGTTTCACTTCAATAGAGTATATGATAATATGGTGTTAGGTCCAAGTAATAATAAATCCATTGTTCAATATAAACCATAATATTGCCCACAATATTAATGATTATGGATAACGGTCATTAAAATGCGCTCATGTCCTTAAAAATGCATTTTAATGATGGTTATTTGTTTAAATATTACTATTAAATACTAAATTTCTGATGTTTATACATTAATTGTTCATAAAAAAATCATTGAGCAGCATTTTTCTTTGTTAATAATTAGACAGAATTAAGGTGGGTCCTATTTACTGGCGGAAAATGTTGGCAAAATGAAAAGTTGATTTAGAATACTTAAATTTTATGATTTTTAAAACCAAAATGCAGCTGACTAGTTGGGTAAAGTAGCAAAGCTTCTCAAAATTTGTGCTAAAGTAATCAGTTTATATTTAAGCTTAAGGATTTCATTATTATCAGGAACAAGGATTCTGCCAAACAATTCTAAGTGAAAATTTCCCCACAACCAACTTCCATCTTAATCCCTTTCTTATCCAATCCCTTTTAGTTAAAGCACAAAACAATTTTTACGCCAACATTACGCCACTAAAGTATCAAAATTTTCACCAATTTCAAAAGGAATTAATTTGCTGAATAACAAGAATATGGTATAACCAACAAGCAAAATAAATCTAAAATAATATTTGGGGGGCAAATGGAGAGGTCGTCAATTTTACGATGTGTTGCCCCCTAACGACAGCTGAAAAACAGGTATAGGTTTTGTGATTATTTCCTGAATTAATTTCGTTATTAGAATATGTATTACTTTATGAACAAAATTAAGAACACTTACTTAACTTTCAAAACTAAAATCATGGACCATCCCAAATATTTTTACCAAAAATTAAAGTGAATCATCATGAAGGTAAACGTGACTGTTTTTAAATTATTTTGTTTCTATGTGACAAAATTAATGAATTGGCGGATTTTATTTGCATGACATTGATAATGAAGCTTTTCTATTCATTTAACCTATTAACCTTTTCATAATTAAGTTTAATTTTTAAGTAGCCATTATGACAGAAAATCAATAAGCGAAAAACTGCCTTACTTAAATTTTTTAAAATTTATTTTAACATAAAAAGGAAGGGGGTGATTCTATGTTCAACAAGGCACTTTGAAGGAATAGACAATTAAGTTATAAAAGATTTCACATATAGATAGATAGACGAAGATAATTTTAAAAATGCTAATCTTCAAAATATAAGTACAAAATGATTAAATCTGTAATAATATAATCAATTTTCTCTGATTCATAAAATGAAATTTCTCACAAATTAATAAAAAAACATTCTAATTAATATCAAAATTAATGAATACCCATATTTCAAAAATATGCAAATTAGCTTTTTTGACACAAAAATTGCATTCATAATTATAGGTAATTAAATGATTAGTAAAAAATGTAGTTTTGTATTTTTTTCTTACTCAGACATCATTCATAATTAAGATTGGTAAATTTTAAAAACTAAAATTCATTGTTTCACATTCCATTATTTGGATTTATTTTAAATGTTAATAATGCACTTTTTGCATAGCATAGTTTTAAAAAAAATAATATCTGCTGAATTAGAACTGGTTTTCAGAAATCCTTAAAAATCATGTATCGTATCGTATTATGGATAATTTTCCACGAAAAATAAAACAAAAATCATATTATCAATACCAACACTGGAATTAATTTAATAATTTTTCATTTTACTCTCCGTGGAAACCTACCTGTCTATAAGACGATGTGATAAATAACTTGTAATTTTCAGGCTAATAAGACCGACAGACTATCCAACCATATTAAAAGCATCATACCAACATTTTATGATGATTGTTAGTTAGGCTACCTTCTTTATAACTTTTTACTATAGAAATAAAGGTTTATAATAACTGCTATTAAATGTAAGTGTCCATACAAAATAAAAGATTTTAAAAATTCACAACTTTAACTGTTTAAAAATATTGCGCACAGCTGGCCAAAAAAACGATAACCTCCCCACCTATCCACCCCATTTTCCACATCCCATCCCCTCCTACTGGATGAACGATCTTACCAATAAATGCCATATTAGAAACAAAATTGATTACAAATAATGTCTTGTAAATATTTCCGCGTATCCTATATCCATTCTTTTAGCTATAATAGTTAAAGTATTTTTGAGATAGGTATGCCTATACCAGAATATACAATGAGAATTTTTGTAATTAATTGTATCTTAACTGTTTTGTGAGAACACTGAAGGTTGTAATTTTTGCAATGTTGTTAAGTAGAAAATATGTGCAGTAAAATCTCTTTCAGGAAATGTAAAATGTGCAAAAAGCTTCCTATGAGCTAATTATCAACCTTTTTAATTTAATGCCTTTAAATTTCCTGCAGTAAAGTTTTTGACATTTAATTTTATAAGAATACAAGGAATACTTGTTAAGGCAGATTCGGATTTTTTAAATTTCTTTTTTGATTAAACATCACAAGAAAGTTATAGGAATTTAACAGTATCTTCTTTTAAAATGAAACTAGTACCTTTGCTCCTAGCATTAAGTGGTAACCGATTGATGTCAGGAAAAAAGCCTAAAACCATCCCTAGACATTAGAAAGCTTCCTTAAAAACAACAACCATTTCAGACCATTCTTTTCCGAGATCTTGATCTTCAGTAAAAAAAAAAATACTCTATATCATAGGATAGGATAGTCTAATATTTAAAATTTGATAGTACTTTTTTTACAGTACAGAAAGATCAGACCATTAAATATAGGCGCGTTTCTCCATTTTTTTTTGCTTAAATCTGATAAAATTGTTTGATTTTACAAGATTTTAGATTTTACAGAGCTGTAAAATAAAGTTACGCAAATATTCAAACCTTGAAACCAATGTCTATGGCAACACAATGGTTTGAAATGGACAAAATTTTAATGTTACTTCTTTTCCTTATCATATTATAATTCATTAAGGGTTTATGAATCTAAAAAAAGTTTTAAATTGGCTTTGAATTTCTAAAAAAAATTTTAGTTAGGTCCCTTCATTAGTTCATGAAAAGTATAATAAAAATTTATAATAAAAAAGGAAATTTGGCAAAGATAGACCAATGTTCATCATGATACTTAGTGAGTCTCAGTTGTAAGCAGAGAATTATATCTTCGATTTTAATATTAAAGGTTTTTTTATGGTTATTCTAAAAGTTAAAATTGAGTTGGTTTTATTTATCTAAAGTCTTAAGATATTGGGAACTATGGAGTAAAAAAAAGTTGACTGAAACAATTAGATTAAAACCCAATACAAGTCACTGTTTGGTAGTAAGTGACCGTAGAAAATCCTTGAAGCAACGTAATGACAATGGATATATAATATACGTGGATATTATGACAGCGGAAAATTGACATCAATTTATGTTGCTAACATAAAACTCATTTATTTGTCAGTTTGTTCATACAATAGTGGGGGAGGGGATGGGGTAAGTGGGTTTCATGGGGTTGTCGTTATTTTACTTTATTAGAATATATGAAAATCTGTTTTAAACTTCTAACATCCAAAAAATAATATATCCATTGTAAAGACACAAAAACTGTGGCAATTGAAGGAAATCTAATTAAACTAAAGAAATCTACGTTTACAATTCTACATGATTTTACAACCTAATTGACTTTTAGTTAAAATATATTTTAACATGTTATTTAGCTTTACATTATTATTTTAAAAATCTCAATCTTTAAGCTATTATTTTGTCATTTGGAGATAAGGAAATTGTCATGTGTGACATCATAAAAATATGTCTAAAAGGAAGGATAAATGGGAAAGGGATCCCCTAAAAAAGAGATAAATTTTGGCTATTTTCATGACTTTACACATAAAACGTACCGTATCTCCATTATTTTTCTTTTTTAAAAATTTCTTCCTTTTGAAATCTATTTGTGTTTCTAAGGTTATTTTACTTTTGTTCAGTGAAAGACAAACAAGTATAAAATATTCATGAATGACTTTAACAGCTTTCTTGACTTTATTTGTCTACAAATCCCTGTTAAACTTAAAAGCATTATGATATGTCGACAAACATTTTATTACTTGTAGCTCAAAATTAGCACTTATAATCTATATTTGGATTTTATGTTTTATTTGTTGTACGTTAAGATCTCGCTAACGCTAACTACTGAACTGATTGATTTTATTTAGGTCAAGGGTTGATTTAGGGTATTTTATTTTTGATATTATTCTTGGGAATATTGAAGACTTTTTACCAACAACCCCAATCCCCAACCTCGAATATAAAACCACTAGCAATGCATGGTTGTATTCGTATTATAGAATTAAATAAAATTTAGTGCTTACTTCTAATGCCATTATGACTACTTTCTTATGTTGATATAATACTAGCACAGAAGGTTGACAGGGATAGTTTCTCAGGAAGTGTCTCTGAGTCACAGTTTTACTACAAATAAATAACAGGGATAGGGATAAACCAATTGAAGAAAAAATATTTTGCCACAATCTTATTCAAGTGTCTATAATATTTAGTGTTTACATCTGTATCTATTGTATAAAGAAGTAAAACTTCATCGGTGATAATTAAGAAACTGAAATGTTTTAGAAAGAAGCTTTCAACTTTTCTTGAGATGTTATATCCTTGTCGCTTGTACATATTCACCAGGCCCTTTTTATAGGCTTTAGATGGCTTTAGATATTCATTGTCACGAAAGACTAAACTATAACAAACCATCTCAAAATTATAGTTTCTAAAGTCCAAAGTAAAACTTAGGAACCCCAACTACTTCGCTATAGCCTATTTGTATGAATTGGTCTAAAAATTCCCACTTCACATGATTAACTCTCATTAAAATCTTCATTCTGATCTATTAGCTACATTAAAATCCGGTTTATGATTATTCTATAAGAAAATACTCTAATGTTTAAAAATGAATGAATGGAAAGGGAAGTTATGAGTCAGAGATATTCTAATTCGGCAATCACTTCAGAGAAATAATTTAATTTTCTATTTCTGGTGAAAATGGTTTAAAAATAGAAAGAAAAGGTTCTTAAACGAACCGAAAGACATACATCATATTTCTTTTATTTAATTTTGTGGGGTAGCACATATTTTTGTTTTAAAATAAAAAAAAACAACTTTTTAGATTCTATATTTAATCTTATATTTTAAACTAAGCATAAAAAAGAAAAGAAAGACAAACAATTAACAAAACATATTTAGATAAAAAAAACTAACAAATTGAAGATAAATTTAAAAACAAAACTAAAGTAATTATAATAAATCTAATTCTACAAAAGTGTGACGGACATATTAATAAAATAAAATGTACAGTTATCATAGATTTACAAAAGAAATATGATTCTTAACAGTTTTAATAGATAGAATGATAAATATTAAGAAAAAAGATCGTTATGCTTTGATAACTTTAAATAATATATAATTTTTAATAAACAATATCATCTTTATGAAGCGCAGCTACTCTGTAACTATGTATCAAAGTGTGAAGTTTTTAACCTTTACTTAACCATTCTAAAACCTTACATAAGCATATAAAATACATTTCATGTCTTTGACGTTCTTTTATGTGGTCCCGATTTTTAGTTTCTTTACAAAAGTGTCGTTACCTTGTTGTTGCTGCGTTGCTTATGGATATAATTTTCCTAACATAAATCAAGTATTTGTATTTCATGTTTTTATGAAAATAGTTCATACTCAACTCAAATAACTTCCTTCTTAATATGCATAGAGGAATCACAATATATGAATTATTTAACAATATTTTTCTCGTATTCATTCGAATCCGGTGGATAGGAACCGGTTCTCATCCATACGAAAAAACTATGTCTAGCATCGTATTATATCCAGTTTTCTACGAATATAGAAATGTACAATTATAAGATTAAAGCCGTTTATAATACGATGCGAGAAATAACTATTAAACAACTTTAATTAAAATATTACTTTAAAAAAAAATATTGTTGTCTTATAAACTGTACAAACTATAAAATAGTTAGAATAAGTACCAATAGTTAGATCTTACCAAGTAAAATTAAGTTTCATAAGTCATTAATACAAGTTTTTGAAGAGAAATTTTAAGTGACTTTTTGTTTTCTTATGTAAAGCATTATTACATTAAAAATAAAAGAAAATTTCATCTTGATAACACCTTATCTTAAATATTTACACCTCTTGATTTCTTTCATACGTACGTACTTTTAAATATTCTTTTTTTTAGTAAAGCTGATAAAAATCAGTTAAATTAACAAAGCGAAACTACTTTTTAAGACATACACTAGTTAGTATCTTTCATTATCATTACTCATTTCTCTTTTATATAGCAATGCAGACTATAGATTTTATTGTTCTTGGTTTCCTCACCGAAAAATATCTGCTGAATAATGATATATTTTGTTCAGGTTGTTTTCTGTGTTCTGCAATTAACTCTTTCCATGCCACATCTTCAGAAGAGGTAAGATACATAGACGTCTTTTTACCCCCTCCCCTAAAAAAAATCTTGAATTAGATTTGATGTATCTGCTTTTGGCGACTTTAACGGAAATAAAGAAAACGTCGTTTTAATGTTATTACATTTACATTTAGCCTTAATAGTAAATACAAATTAAAACGTTGTTATAAGCGTAGAACTTCTTTGAATATGCCAAACTTGAGTATTTTGCTTTTTAAGCAATCATATGTTCGTTAAGACTTGGTATTATGTTATTATTTGTTTCAGTATTTAAAGAATTATAACTCAATAATTATTTTCCTCAATTGTCTAATTGTGAAATTTTTAGTTTCCTCATATGGATGATTTAAATCCTTGTTAACGTATTGATTAATGTGAGTTACTAATTCTTTTTTATAACAAGAAAAAATCTTTTCTTTAAATCAAGCTGCTCATCAATTTAGAAAGTTAGAAGATAGATTTGATAATAGATTGTATCAGTGTTAATTAATTTTTCCAAGATTTATATATAGATAATTAAATTAAATACATCAATCAAAATTTAAACAATGAAATCAAATTATGGTTCCTTATTTAATTTCAATATACGGCTAGATACATGAATAGATTTATAAGTATTGGGAGAGCTATTTCATACATAATAGATCTCTAAAAGATAATAATTTCGTTTCAATAGAATGTTTTTAACGATAAACCTTACTTTTAAACTCAAAAAAAATGTAATTCCATGCTGTTTTAAATGAAGTATTCTAAAGCTAAGATCCCGATTATATTTATATAATTATATAATTATATATTAGCTTTCCCAGCGAACAGTAATCTATTCGCGAATCTTACCGATGGAAAATTTCTTTTATTTTCATAAATATGATAGTAAAAATCAGTGATTTATTATATATTTTTGTTTCCCTACAATTTTTTTTTTAGTTTTTCGATTTTATTCTTAGGGCATTAACCTCTTTTTTTATAGCTTCCTAACAAAATGATATCATTGTAAGCGCTGCTTTCTAACTGAAATGTCCTTGTTATATTGATTGTGCAAAATATAAAGAATTATCCTTGAAAACAATGCAATGGTACAAACAGTGGAAATTTTGCAACATTTTTTCCATAACTTCTAATATTTTTTTAGCAGCACAGCAAACTTTATACTTTGTACTGGGTGTTTGATTGTTCGATTATTGTTTACTTTTGTTTGATTATACTGTTCACTGAATATGTAAAAGATTTTCGAAGTTTCCCCCAAAGTGCCTTTTGAGTACAGAAGCCCTATTCCGGCCCCTCATTTTTTTCTAACTTGGAAAGACCTTTGTTTATTATGTTATGTCAGGTTATGTTACGTTAGTTTGGGTACTCAATGGCCCCGCAGGGGTTATGCATATTCATTTTTATTCATGTCAGAAGAACGTTATCTTTCTATTGCTGCGCTTCTTATTGAAATTATGTTCTTTTATATTTCTAAGGAGAATATAATGTTAGTTTTGTTGTATGACAGCGCAATTTTATAAATATGCGTAGCGTCTCTACAATCATTCTCTACATTTAAAAACATAAAGCAATTTAATATCAAAGAACACATTTGTTCCAATTAACATTGTTTTAATAAATTTAATGACTCTATATTTCATAATGATGATATTCAAATTGCTTAATTTACTTTTAATTACATTTCTTTTTCATGCTTTAACATTTGTTTTCAAAAACTCATAAAACGTATTTTTTTATACAAATGATTAAATATGCTATTTTATCAGTTTTTAATAGTTCCTCGTATATTTGACATTAAAGTAAAACAATAGAGGAGGAAGAGGGTCAATGTGTCCACACCCCGTGGACTCTGTGCCGATTTTCAATTGGGTCTTTAAATATCAGCCATTAGCGTCGGTAATATTAATACAGCTAAGTCTCCACTAAAGAGCATAAAGCAGTTTGCAATTTGCTACACGAAAAGGTCCCCAACACTGGATCCAGGTATTTGTCTGGGTTATACATCTATATTTAAATATTTTTTAGACGATTAAACGCTGAATACAAATTTTCTAATCAATTGCAATAAGTTAATTAACTAGTAGCTTTCCGCCGGACAAGGGATAAAAAAAATAGTTGTTAAATGTTGTGATTTTAGTTGTGATTGTTTTGAAATGTTTGTCATAATATTCCCATGAATTGTGGAATATATTCACAAGAGAGTTAGTTATGCTGTTGCATTGTCTTGTTTTAAGAGTTTTGCAATATTAACAGTGTTGCTAATGAAACTTATCCTATTATCCAAAGTAGTAAAGTTTTTTTTCTCAAATAACTTAACCGATTAAGTTCTCCATTTTATGGAAGCCTTACAAAGGCCCCGAGAAAGTTTTAGTCTATTGTGGTTGGATGGTTTTGGGCTATTTTACTTATTTTACTGCCTTCGTCCACTAGATGCTAGGAACACCGACTTTTTTTATGAATACAATATAGACTTAAAAACCTTTCCCTTTTGAATACGGAACTAGGTCTTTACTTTTCCTAACTTTTAAAACTTGACTTAAATCTTAAAAACAATATTTTGATCAACAACCTTTGAACTATCTTATATACGAAAGTAAAGTTTCAATAGATAATTTTAAATAAATTATTTAGCCTTTTTAGGCACTGACATTTTTTCCTAATATTATTACAATTTTTCAGGGAAGCTATGTCTGACGGAGATGGTGAGTCTATCCCCGCTTTCTACGGTTTCTATGGTAGCCCCATCTATAGGTAAATTTTTTAATTTTAATTTTGTACATTTATTTTATTTTTATATTTCATGTTTTTTTGTGTTGCCACATAGTAAAAAGAATTTGCCTGTAAATCCATTTGTTAGAATGTCAATATATCAAAGTCAAATAAGTAAAGTGAGTTCTTCTTGTTGTTAATATATTGATTTCAAATTTAAACAACCTTATGAGATAGTCGCATTATCTTTAAAAAAAAGTTATAGGGATTGTTTGCAAATTTATGGATGTTATTGTTCTAGTTGAGATCATAAACAAATAATAGAAGCAAATTTGCAATGTTAATGATAATATTTAACAAAAAGTTAACCAAAAATAATGACAAACATACAGCGTAAACCTAAACCAAATAATTACCCTTATTTTTATCAAATCACTATTAGTTTATTTATTTCCGTACAATTTTTTCAAATCATTTGTAAAAAGTTGTATTTAAACTTGGCATATGACTTTCATTTTTATAAATTTGAAAAATAAGACAATTTTATTGTTAATTTTTTTCTAGAAAATCTTTGCAATAGTGCTAAATTTGATATACTATAACTTTTATGGGAATCTTGTTTTTAGAAATGCTACTTCATAATATTAAGCTTAATGTTGTGTTAATATTAAAAGGAGTTGTTATATAGTTTCAATATACTTGAAGTTGGTATATTATCAGGAAGTAAGGGGATATTTGACTGTAAATTACACTGGTTCTGGTTTTATAAACATGATATCTCAGTGGTTGGCTTTAAAACTTTGGGTGCATTTATTCAATCGTGATTAGACTGTACTTTTAGTAACCACTAAAACTTTTAAAGACAGAATGAGTGTTAAGTTTATCGCAATTGAGGACGTTCAGTCATTGTCAAACCCCTTAAGATCCTTGTTGTATGTATATTATGCAAAAAGGAATTTATCAAAGGTTTTTAGGTCTTTCTTGGCTATGTTCCTTTCTATATTACTTGTCCTTGCTTTGGAAAATTATCCAGTTTCTTACGAAATAAAATGTTAAAGTTCAAATAATTGTAAATATCAAGTGTTCCTTCGAGGAAAATTCTTGAATAACTTGGTGGGGTTCTTTTTATTGCAAGTTGAGCAACTATAACAAACTCGTACTTTTTATTTTCTAGAAGGCGGCGGGGGTGGCTGTTTTAATCGGCCTTACTTATTGAATTGTTTATAACCTATGGAAGATCTCTAAATCAGTTGTATTATCCTTGCAAGGCCTTGATAAACTCTTTTCTGTTTTATATTAAAAGCTTTTATTTTTCAATCTCTGCACAAACCTCTAACATTGTCGGCCCCTAAATATGCACATAAGTTTCAGCCTACATTTCTTAATTTATTCTTAGAATCTAAACTAAGGAAAGCTGTCTTAAATCTGCACGATCCTCCTAAGAACTTTCTATCAAAACCACAAGACAAAATATTTAAAACCATTTTAGCCGCTTTAACTCTGTTAGGCCTTCCTAAACCCTAATCTAAATTACTATCTTTATAAATTTTCCTCCACACTCAAACAATGGAAAGGAGATGTGTTGGGGTGGTCTACTTACAAAATAAGGGCCTTTGCAAAAATTCTGAAATCTTGAAGTGCAACACTTCATTTGCAAATTTCTTGTCTTAAGTCTCACTTATAATGCGCAATAAATATACATCTTTGAGACCTTTATGTAACTCAAAAATTATCATATTTATACTGCCTATAAAAATAACGTCATACAATTCAAATGACCAATGCTGGGCCAATACACGGACTAAATTACCAATGGAAAGCCAATATAAATCATATTGACTAATAGTAGGCCACTATGACGTTATTTTAAATAGGCTCTATGAAAAGCTTCTTAGTTGGTGAAATAAAGCAAATCCTATAAAGGAAAGATGATGTTTTAAGTGAAACAACGTTTTGTAACTCAAATTTTTTTTATTTTTAACTTAAAGTTTTTATTCTCATTGCAATCTCAGAGAAATCAAAAGTTTATTCGGTTTTTAAGTTAATGGGGGGTAAATAGCCTAAAACCTACTAAGCTTCCCCTTCGGTTCAGTGGTTTATGGGTTATTACTGAACAACATACATACACACACACTTAATATATAGCATTAGAATAATTTGTTACTAAAACCTCTCCATAGTAACTATAGGCATCTTCATGCAAATTAAATTAATTGACTTTATTATTATATTTAGCAAGGCATTATGATGTAAGCTTGTAATAGAAAGACAATGGGGCGTTGGTCTAAAGAGGCCCTCCATATATTGTGGGTATCGAAAGAGCAATAGAAATAAGTATTCTACGAGAAAAACTAGTTTTGTTCATATAAAAGTAAAATAGAAGGACAATATAAGGACTCAAATATCCTAAGTTTAAGGATTCTGTGAAAATCAAATGAAAATCTTTTGGAATTCATCCACTAACGTTATTAGCAGACGTACGGATGAAAACAGTATAGAATAGATACTGATTGGTCACCAAAATTACCACAAAAAATAGCCGTCTAACTTAAATAGCAGTCGAAGAAGTCGTGTTTTTTTTTTAATTGTTCACATAAATCATAACTGCATAATCATAAAAATCATAAAAGCAAAACTGAATTCCTAAATATTTTTCTAATCTATATCTGACTTTGTCTTTTTATAGTAATTTTACCAATCTAATCTTGATATAAATGTCTAAACACGAAAAAAAAGAAGACAAAAGAGACAGAAATATAATTTGGAAAAACTATGACATAATTATAATATGCCTTAGTAACTAACCAGGAAGGAAAGGGACACTAGTCCCCAAAGAATTAGATAACGTTTTCTGATTTGTTGGCTTAACAACTTTTGGGGCTTTTAATGAATTTTGATTGGTCGATTCATTAAGTTAAGTGCCCAATCGTTTAAACCAATAATTGTAATCTACAGAAGATTTTGTGTATAATTATTTGGGATGTACAACATACATCAATTTATCGGCCATTGTCTTAAGATCCCTTTAGATCCTTGATTAGTAACACATATTTACAAGGATATATAGGAAGTTCAATATTAAACAAAGACAGTTATGCCCAAAAGGAGCGCAACTATAACAAATTTTAAAAAGTATAGAACTTATTTGTAGAATAGTTGCACATTTTAAAAATAAAATCAAAAAATTTTTACATGAAAATGTTTTAAAGATTGGGTATTTAAGCTATGTCTTATATAGAACAAATGGAAGGAACAAACGGACAGAGTGAGTTACATATCAGATGCTTTCTTGTCACAACAAAGAAAAGAAAGAGAGGGAATACAAAAACTCAAATCAAAATGTTAACACACACTGAATTATAGAGTAGCTTCGTTACAAAAAAGAGAACCACTAAACTTCAAAGTTAGTTAAATAACATAAAAATTAGATAGAAAATCATGATTTCATATTGAAAAGTTAATTGACTTCAAATTGAAATATAAAAATTTTCCAACAATATTTTTAACATTAAACAAGGATTTGATGATTAACTTGTTTTATGTTATCCTGCAAACTACATAAGCCAAGTCCACGCCCTTGTAATGGATATAGAATATACGTGGACATTTTGACTGGGGATGAATAGTCATCAGTTAAGATCGCTAGCATGGGCATCACTTATTGGTCAGTTCGTTCACCCAGTGAGGGTAAAGGAGGTGGATAGGGATAGCGTTACTTTAGCCAGCTTTAAGTTTCACTTTATTAGAGTACATGATGATTTGGTGTAAGATCCAAGTAATAAATCCATTGCTCTTGTATCCATAAAAAACTGTTAAATAAGTATTACATCTTTTAGCAATTATATCCTTAAACGTTTCTACTTCTAGGTTATATTTCTTTTTTTAGTGTACATCCTTGTTTTATCACAAAAAGTTTACATTCCTTTGTGCTGAAGTGTTTTTTTTTCTCAAAAATCTCCAAATAAAATAAAAGTTCCAAGAAATGGTATTATTGACTGCCAATACAAAATATTTAGCTATATATAAAAAGAGCTCAATTCCAGGGAAGCGAGAGGAAATGAAAGGTTAAAAAATCTTCAAAACTTCCATAAATGTTCAAGCTACCACAGGCAGTATTTAGACTTGATGATTCGGGGGTGGAGGGAGATTTCTTTCCATTGTCCTCTCCTTGCATCCCTGGCTCAATTCTGTTTCAATTACACAATATTTCAAATATTTTTCATCACATTTTTTTTATGGAATTTTGGTAAACTGCAACAAAATTGTAGTTTCGCTGGAAAGTTTAGAAAACAACAAAATTCTGGTAAATCAAATATTTTATTTTTATAGATACTCCAAAACATATTCCAGGCCCTTTGTAGTTGAAATCACCAAACCAAAATATGGGTTTAACTAACTTTTTAGGCTATAGAAAGGCATCCCTATAATTCAGTCTTGGACCATTTGTAATGATTTGAGAGGTTTTTTTTATAATTACCACTAAAAGTCGACTTTCTTTTTTACTAAATGGATATAGAATACGTGGATATTGTAACAGGGGAATTTTTGTCGTCAATTTAGGTTACTAATATAGTCCTTAGATAATGGTCAATACGTTCCTTCATGGTCAGGAGAGTTGATGGTGAGGTTCCAAGGGTGGGGCTAGTTTGGATAAACAATTTATCAGGGTATGCAAGAATATCTCACATTATCCACATATTCTAAATCCATTTATTTACAAAAAACTTTACCATATTTCTCTAAAATATGAAAATATTATTATGTGCCATTGTAAGAACACTCAGAATAAATTTTGGTATCCTATCTATCTCTCTGTAATGAGAGATGTATCGTGCTTTGAAATATAATTTCATTTCAACCTTTCACGAAATATATAGTGCAATTTTTTATACTAAATATTCGGTTGTTAAGCGCAGCTACTCTATGACTATATAGGTCCCGTGGTTGTAATCCAAAAATGGAAGATAAATTAAAAAAAAACTCACTGTAGAATAATCGAGGACATCCAAGCTTTCTCGTTTTTTTTGTTTTTTTTGTAAGGGGTTGAGGGGTAAATAATTGTTTAAAGGTTGGTGATTGTGATTAAAAAAATTTTGGGTTGCTTAATGTACTCCAAATTTAGTTTGTGTAGGGTAAACATCCATTTACCCCTGTTGTTTTTTTACCATATTATGTTCCTTATTATTGCTTTGTTACTAATGAACTTAGATGTTCTTGTTTTCAACAAATATTGAGTTGTTCAATATTTCATTGCTCTAGAAATGGTATTGACATTTTGGATTGAGATATTTCAAAATCAGATATTTGATTGATCCAATTCTTTATGAAATCAATATTTTCTGGCAAAATCGCGCAAAAATTTCCAATGAAAAAATGCTGAGTACGTATTTTTTAGATCGTGGCTTTTTTAAAAGTAAAGCATTATCTCAGATTATTGAAAGACTTTTATTTTAGAATTTAAAATCTAATTCAAATTTATTGACAAACTAGTATTTGGTACTGTCAAAAACTTTGACATGATAATTTTTTTTTATCCTTCCATGAGCAAATATCGAGAACAGAACCCCTCCTAATACCAAGGCGCCTACAACGATTGTGCCCTTACCCTGCGAGGCTTATCTTTACCAAATATAACCTAACCTTACCTAAAGAAAAACAAAAATACGCGGAAATAGATCCCCCCCCCCCTCTTCTTATTTTCAGTATTTTAAAAATAAGAGGGAGTCTCCTGTGATTACAAACTGCTAATTTGGTTTTATTAACTAAAAGGCTGCGCTACAAATAAATATTTTTTTGCTTGTTATAGAAACATTAAAAAATCTGTTACATCCTTTCTTCTGTTGCGTATTCAAATATTCTAATTAATGATTACTAATCGATATATTATTACTTGGATGTTGCACCAGATTTTCATGTACTCTTATAAAGTAATTTTTGCAGCTGGCTAAAATAACTATACCCCCATCCACCCTCTTTACTTCATCCCATCCCGTCCCATTAACTGGATAAATGAATTTACCAATAAATAAAGGTTCATATTAGCAAGCAAAATTAACTACAAATATATCCACATTTATCCTATATCTATTTGATTAATAATATTTTTAATTAAAACAATATTACACAATCATATCTAAACTTTTATTTATTATCATTATATTATGATATTAAATGTTATGTAACATATTAAGTAATTAATGTTTCATTAAAATTTTATTTAAACAAGGATGACATTATCCGTAAGTAGCAAAGCGCAACAAAATCATTGGAGAAAATCAGATAACCTTTCATATACATATGATATATATGTTTTTTATATTTATATTTTTGTAAAATGACGGACAGACCAGTGGACCAATTATCTATAATACAAAGTAGAATGATGTCAGTCCGTCTGTCTGTCTGATCGTCCGTCTGTCTGTCCGTCTGTCCGTCCGTCCGTCCCTTAAGATCTCGGTAACCACTGAACCGATCGGATTCTACTCTTCAGGGAATATACCTACTGGTCCTGTGGTGGTTTTAGGCTATTTTCTTGGGGGGTGGGACACCCCCAACCCCCCCAAAAACAAAAAATCCCCCCGATTTTTTTATTACCTCTTGGGGCGAAGCCGCTAGTATTATATACTGAGTTTAGGAATCTTCCCAACATCCGAGATATCACGTTTCCCACATAGCGTTACGGACTGACGAACGGATAGAAAAGTTAACTATAGAACATATTCGCTATGAAATTGGTTATCTTAAAAAAACTAAAATTTGCTAATAAAAACTTAATTTATAGCCGAATTTATTCTGTTTTAGAAATTAATTCTAATTTTTAAACATCAAAAACATTGCATATCAAATGTTGCAATCTCTTTCATAATAAATATCTGCTCTATCTATAAAGCCTGAGCCACACAACACTTGTTTATTATTCACATGCAACAAAGCTTAGCAGAGATATCTAGCTATCTTTCTATCCTTGCTACCCGGTATATAATCATATTTTTTATATCTATCAAAATCTTTTTACTGATTTCAGATTTTTTACTTTTGACGAACGGCACACTTACTCAGTATAAAGACTTGCGGACCATTATAAATGTTTTTACAAAACAAAACAAAAATAAATAGACATAACGATTGCTTTTGTAGTGAAAGTTGTTTTTCTTTTAAGGGTTGAACTGTTAAAAGGGGTTAATATATGTCCATAGAAGGTTTCAAACTATATTGCTTAGTGAACTTAGAGACGTCTAGGGGCAAAGCCGCTAGTTGTTGTTTAAAATAAAATGTATATTGGCTATATTAAAATGATATTAGTTATCTTGTAGAAACACTATCAAAAAAAAATGCTTTACATTAATCAGTGGCCGAAAATTAAAAATGTTTAAACGTTTTTTTTGTGCATTGCTTGCCTTTCATTACGCGAATATGGATTTTTAAATTACGGGATTAAAATTACGCAATATTGGATTGATCTATGTGTAGATTATGAAAACAGAACGACATTGTAAGAAATAAAAAGTGGGGGGGGGGGGGTGGACATGAGGATTTGCATATAGGTCATAAAATAAGAATGAAATTCAAATTAACCCTGTGACATAATTTCAAAATGGATTTTTTTTGTAACATAGCCTTTATCA
This sequence comes from Acartia tonsa, assembly GCF_053477335.1. Classification (NCBI taxonomy): domain Eukaryota; kingdom Metazoa; phylum Arthropoda; class Copepoda; order Calanoida; family Acartiidae; genus Acartia; species Acartia tonsa. The sequence continues at coordinate 30,328,066 of NC_137262.1, read as the reverse complement.
ATTACAATTGGTAGATAAAAACTTTGACATCAACACATAATTGATGTTTTACTTTTCTGTGAAACAAACTATTAAAGACAGTTTTACCTCGAATTTTACGACATCAGTAAGTAAGTAAGTTTTACTTGTGCTTTGCATAAAAATAAGAAATATTGGTGCCTTCCTTCAAAGAGCCTGAAGAGCACAGTATCCCATTATTTCTTTTATAAATAGAAAACAAGAGGGGATATTTATTGCTGTATACCTAACCCCTGCTAGGGCTTCTCTCTACCCCATGACCTTACATAATCGAGGGTAAATTTAAAATTGATTTTAAAAGAGTTCTGTGCATGATTTGACACTTTGAGGGTAACCACCAATAGCCTGTTGATGAGCAAAGGCTTTTCTTCATAACATTATATGTATGATATCTGATATAGCAGTAGTAGATCAGTTATGACGAGCTCAAAGCCTATCTTTTCCCCCAACAAATAGCGGACAAGTTGCTCTTATAAATTAACGTGCTGGGTTAATGCCGGTTTTCATATACCGTTTAGATCTTTATGGTTGGTCAATGACGGTTTTCTATTGTTAATATTTTTATGTCTGCCTGCATTTTTAGATCATGTATCATTTTACAAATAATATGGATGGGTGTACCTTTAAACCCCATTAGCATATTAATAATAGCAAATATGTATTGTAATCATAAATAGATCTAGTTTAGGCTGCACCTATTTTTACACAATTTCCAGAAAAGTTTGATACTAGTCCATTGAAGGTTTTCTGTGCAGCTGTAAAAGACTAGGTATTTGAAATTCAATAGGCTTTTAAAAGTATTGAATTATGTTGACTTACCTTCTACAAATTAAACCTACTAGATTTTAATTGCTGTGCTACGTAAATATTTTTTTTTGTATTTGTGTCTGGACACTGAACATGTATTTTTATCTTGGAAGCAATAGAATTTTTATCTTGACAGCTAGGTATACCATACTATAGGTGTCGGCAATAGACATGATATATCTAGATGGTTCATCTGACCACAAAATTCGTCAAACTGATAAAGCGATTCTATGGCAGACAAACACATTTGTTTATTTTTTGCATTCAAGTTATACAAGCGACGAAATTTTTCGAGGATATAGTTTCTTGAAAGCTAACTTTATCCCAAGAAAATCAAAAGGTTTTGTCATGTGCTTCACCCTATACTAGGAGATTAATTTTTACTCAATATAATTTTCCAAGAAATGCTTTATCTTAAGAAATGTGACTATTTATAGCTGGCTCATTCTGCGAGCGAAAAGAATAAAGTTATGCCCTTTCATTCCAAAATCTGTACCAATTTTAACCAATGACACATCTAGAATGCATCTCCATTCTCCTAGTGGCTGATTTAGAGAGTATGTCTCTATTGTCTCAGGGTATTATATATTGTAGATGAAATATTGTACTTGTACCATGGTTTAGGTTAATAACAAGGATAACTACATCCATTACTTGTCAGTTAGGTAGCTATACTATACTATTGGACATAGGTGTCAAAACTTGAAAACTGGTATAATTCATTTAATCCTATAACATAAAGTAGTACGTTTTTTTGTCTGAAGCTTAAGATCTAGGAAAATACTGGTTCAACTCGATTGTTCTTTTCGGGAAAGCTTTGTAGATGTCATTGGGTGGATGAAGGCTATTTTCCTGACCTAATTCGCCCCCCTAATTATAGGCTAGGTGTTAGGTGCAAAGCAACTAGTATTTAAATAAACTGTTATTATTAGAAATTCAGTTTAAGTTTTTAAGTCTTAACTTTATCTTATTAGTAAAACTGTCTCGAAGGAGTAAGGATTTACAGAAATAAGAACAGACAACTAATCTAAACTATAGAGTTGGAGCGCTACGGCATTTTTTATCATATTCGGTCAAGAGAAGATAAAGATGAGAATGTTTTCAATTTTCATGTGATAAAAAAATATTTTAACAATTTGTTACAGTATTGGCCTAAGAATATTATTTGAAATGCCTAAAGACAATTTAGCATTGGACTATTTATGTTTTTAGAGCAGGTTTGCTACAAAAAAATAATCATTAAGCTTCGTGTCAATTATGATTAAATATGCAATTTTGTAAGGTAAACAGAGGCGCTGCTAAAAAGGCGACACAAGTTAAAAAGGTCAAATCAAAAATGTTGCTAGGTTGAAGAAGTGTTGGTGAGGTTGGGAAGGGTCAACTCTAAAAAAATGGTTGTGTTACAATCAAACAAACTACGAGTAAAATGTTCATAGAAAGCTTAAAATGAAAATGTTCAACTTCAATATAACTATATCTAGCAAACTGTCTCAATTTGACTTAGATATCTTAATTAATATTTTCAAGAAAAATTTAGATAAATGAATAGTTATATAACGCATAGACTACTTTTCAAGGATTATAAAATAAAAAAATTATTAAGATTAAAACCATTTGCCAACAAAACTGGTATAAGTTTGTATGATTTTTTTTTCATTTCCGTGGAAAATTGTCTGTAAAACGATGTTACACATAGTTTTTAAGTATTGCTGAGAACCGTTTATAATCCAGCAGAAATTAATCGGTTTCGAAACCATACTAGAATAAGGTTAACAAGATTAATTTTATCACATTATTTGTGACTAAAAGAAGTTTTAATATCATATACTTTATAAGCACACCTATCAAAACATTTAGTAATACTAGAAGATGGTGCGCTGAGGAATTGTGTTTGCCTAAAATGACCTCTTCGTGTTAGAAAAAAAGTATAATATTTTTACAATACAGCGAAAAACTATTCTTTTTTGCTTTTCATATACAAAACCACTAAAAAAAAGAATAATAATTAGCAATTATGTCCATTAATGACAAAAATGTATACAGAAAAAGGTGTTAAACTAATATATTGCATTCTATTTTATTTTTTCAAATTATAATATGTAAAATATATTTCAGAATTAAACACACTTTTTTTTAAAATCAAATCAGTCAAAAAGTTTGTGCTTAATAGTTAGTTTATTGAATTAACTTATCCTAAAAAGATAAGAAAAGGAAAGGTCACAGGGCAAGATAAGATAACTGCAGCTTATAATACCAGAATCAAGGATATAGAGAAAGGACAACGGGAAATTTATTTTATATACATCTAGCTTTTTGTGCCTTATTTATCTCAAAACATTATTCGGACGGTCCAGCTAATGGCCAAGATAATTATAATATCAAATTTAGCTCCAATGTCCTATCCTTGTAAATCCCTGTAAAGAATATTTACCAGAAAAAAACTGTTGGCAAATATTTTGCATAGGCACTTAGTGTCCTTACGATCCTGCTAATCATAAAAGCATAATATCAAAATAAAATTCAAGGTGTATATGTCAATTTTATGGCTTCTAATTAAAGTTGTTATATTATGATTATCAAGTTTCCTACTAGACCTTTTATAGAATAATAATAATAATAATAGAATAATAATTATTATTAAAATCTTATATCCAAAGCACTTTATAATTGTATACTTGTTTATACAATGAAAATTTAAAGATTTACATTATGATATGTTACTTATAAAATTTACTGTTTAAAAATTTTATTTTTTTTGAAGAAACACAAAGGGTAATCTTCTTCTGTATAAACATGTTTATTTTTGGACGTCACCGAAACTGTCCAAATTTTGTATAACTTTTGCGGAACAAGTTCCAATTACGTCATATTTTTCTTTCCCGAAAAAGGGAGGGGGGGAAGAAAATCTCTTCAAAAGAGATGGGGAAAACCCCCTTTTCTCTCATCTCTTTTTTCTTCCCCCCTTCCCTTTTTTTTCTTTCCCCCTTCTCTTTTTCGGGAAAGAAAAATATGACGTAAGTGGAACTTGTTCCGCAAAAGTTATACAAAATTGGGACAGTTTCGGTGACGTCACACGACATATATCATCCTCTTTTATTGGTGGTGCAATAAAAATAACCCTAAAACTTTTTTTAAAGCAAAGCTTTTCTATGATTAGATTCAGTCCGTCTGTTCGTACGTTCGTCTGTAACAGTTACGTTTTTTAGTTTATTTAGACTTGCTAGAATTGTCCTATCGGTTTCAAATTTTGCATGATGTTCAGCACGTTTAAGGAAGGATAACTACTCTACAACTCTACCAGAAAGTCCGTATTTTAATTAAACCATACCAAAGTTTTTTTTTTTACTTTTTGTATGAGTGAAAAGAAATATCTGATTAACTTAGTTTCAAAAATAGGGTCCAAAATTATAACTAAAGATTATTGCATTTAATTTATGTATAAAACCACAATGCCCAATGTTGCTAATGACTTTTTAATGGCTTTAAAATATAAGTGGATATCATGACAGGAGAAAATTTTGTCAATTTAGCTTACTAAATTGTTCATTTATATGTCAGTTCTTCTGGAGTATAGGGGATAAGGTAAAGTGGGTGGAAGTGGAGAAACATTATTTCAGCCCGCTGCTAATTTCACTATCTTAGAGAACATGAAGTAATAATATATCCATTAACTTATTGGAAAGGGTTGGGAATGATGTTTTCAATGAAATATTTTGCACTTACACTCCTCTGAAATAACCTCACCAGAACTTTAGTAAAATATCCAAAGAAACAAAATATTTAGCCTCCAACCTTTCCGCAAAGTAAAGAAGTAGTTTTTGTTGTATTATTGTATTCGGTACACACAGAAAAGGACATGAATAGTCATACCCTAATTATGAAAATTTTGACTAAAGTAGCTTTGATATTTTCAATAATAGCGGTAGTTTTTTACGGTAGTATTTATTGTATATTATAAATAAGTTTATTTAACTTTACAAACTAGTAAAGTTTCCGTGTCGTAATCTGCTTAGAATTGTCCAAACTAATGCCGCTGCACCTTATTTGCTGTGCGTATGCACGTTAGTGTTTACTCATTGCAGCAGGAATAACCAATTTTACATTTCAAAAACAACTAAATATGAGAACAAAGTATGGATTTTAAATGTGTAAAAATAAAGAAAGTAAAAGTTAATTAGAAGATTCAATCTATTATTCATAGGAAGCAAACCAGTTCTAAACTGTGAAAGTTCAAAATTTTCCAGTATGCCTTCGAAATAGATAAATATGGATTAGAACCAATTTTCAGCCATACTGAAAAATCATGTATTCCATTGTATTACAAACACCCACTAATCCTTAAATAAAAACCATAAAATAATACTAGTTTTGTTATGGGTCTGAGTCTTCGGCAAACAAAACTGGATCAAATCTTAAATTTTTTTAGTTTAATATCCACGGAAAGCTGCCTATTATACGATGCGATAAATAATTATTCTTTTTAAAAAGGCATAGACTTTTTTGTAGGTTAGAATTATGTTTCGCCCGAATTTGACAATCTTTAAAACTATGCAAAAGTTTATAATCGCATTATAACCCGCATTTCATGTTTCTTCGTAGGCATACAAATACAGAGATGCACTTAGTTAAAAAATTAATTTTTATCATCGTTTTTGCCTTGGAGGAGAAGAATTTAAGTGGCAGCTATTGTTTTATGTTTATACAAAACCTGTAAGATTTAGCCTTCAACAATTTAAGATTTTTAACTTTATTGTTTTAGAAAAAAATATAACAGTACACTTCTTTTAGCCATACATATTTTTTTAATGACTGTTCTATTTTTTTCGTACAAACAAAGATTTCTTTTTTATATAATTTCATCTGCTTTGGAGAAACACTTGTGAGTGCGGCATTGTTTGCTGAAGTAAAGCCTATGCTAAGTAAATAGAAAGGAAACATATCGACAAGGACGTCATAAATGAATATGGTACAACTTACTAAGTATTAAATATTAACCTTAATTATATCAATGAAAATGAGTTAAAATCTTATCTTAAAATCTTTAAAATATACTGAACAATATCCCCACTTTAATTTTTGTTTTTCAAGAAAAAACATTGATAAAGTTTTTGGGTCCAAGATATATTTAGGTTTAAAAGCTCACGTTTTACCTAACATTTGCTAAAATTTATTTTGCAAAAAAATTCCATTGAACTATCTTTTTTAAACCAATATTTGTGATGTTTCTTTTATGTTAGATTAGGTAAAATTATGTTAATGAACCCTGCAGGATAAAAAATGAAATAGTAATTGAACCAAAGGTGATATTAACTGCTCAACTCCATATAAATTTTCTTTTGAAGCCCCTAAAAAAATACTTTAAATAATCTAAATATTTGCTTTACTCTTTGAATGTATGATTAAAAAAGTTTTGATAGGTAAATCAAATCTTTTGTTATGATTGTTCAGGATTAAATTTCCATTGTTTGCTGCTATACTTTAATTGGACAGTTTTATAAAGAATTTTTTCTTGCATACATAACCTTTTTAAAAACTTCAAGCTTGTGTTTTGTTAAGTATATATTTTGTAATTTCACTTTAAATTATTTTGATAACTTTTGTATTTATTTAAAGTATATACTTATCATATACTTTATTTTATACCTATCGACCCAATATACAAATACCATTTATTAAGAAAACCTCGTGGTTATATCTTTGACATTGTATCCTAATTCAATTTATTTTTTTCAGGCCTTATGGATTTGGAGCTTGGGGCTGGGGCTCTGCCGGCTATGGAACTTATAACACCTATGTGGCCAGCCCTAATATCTATGGTGGATATATGTAAATTAAGGTAATCAAAAAATCACAACATTTCTATTGCTTTCCCCCATTTTCCTTTCGAGCATCGGAACTCTCGAAACCCTCTGATTTGAAATTAAATGAAAATTAGATAGTTTTTATTCGTTTGTTATTATTTTAAGTCAGGTTAGGGCCCACTCATAGGTTAGGCATAGGGAATAAAAACAAATTTTAAATTCATTTTAAATATATGGGGGTGGGATGAGTTTTTAATGCTCGGTTAGCACTTTCATGAAAAGCACTTCAAAACTTAGTTAATTAATAGCTGCAAATTCAAAATAAATTTTCAAATTTCTAAAAATATTTGACAAATAAAAATGTTCAAGTTCAATTCATGGGTCAAAATGGATTCTTATTTTGTTTTTCCGCCAAGAATAAAGAGACGCAAGAGGAGGAAAACTCCTAAAACAAAAAAGTTTGAATTTTTGTTTAGAATTATCATTACAGAAAACATTATGACATGTCCATCAAAAGTAATATTTAAACGACAATAAAGTAAAGTAAAGGACATAATTAAAAAATTTTCAGATTTTGCATTTATGATGTGTGTATTCTATACTATTGAAAAAAAAATTAACCGTTCACCAAATTTCTATGTTCTCTGTTAAAGTAAACCACACAGCGGGCTAAAATAACTATTCCCGCCTTCCACCCCTTTTATCCCATCCCTTTCCTTTCTTACTGGATTAACGAACTTAACACAGGGGAAGTAACCTAAATTGACAACAAAAAAAATTATATGTCATAATATCCACGTTATTTCTACATCCATTATATTTTTATTCTTGAAACATAATATCTAGTGGTCAAAGGTTCCGCGGAGTTGCAACAATTTGTGTTCTGCAATTTTAATTTTTATGCGTAAAGTGTTTATCCAATACAGCATGAGAAATAATAAAGAGTACAACAATTTTGTCTGTCCGTTAGATACTATACTCCTGGTTAAAGCAAAATAACTCATTAATCACGTGGTCATAGGTGTTCTGCTTTTCAGGGAATATTCATCATAGTTTTAGTAAATTGTATGTTATTTTAGTATCAACTCTTCCCCCTCCCCCACCAATAAGTAGTATTTTAACTTAGGGATCTAAAGGTGTAAGACAATGGTCAATTAAATGATATACATTCCCCATGATGACACTCAATAATTAACCCATATGTAGTTTATAATTATTGGTTGAAGCGTTTGGACACTCAACTTAATGAACCAACCAAACAAAAGCCAAAGTTGTTTAGCCAACGAATAAAAAAAACATTATCATAAAACTCTGGGGACTTGTGTAATAAACAGTCCAATGTCCCCTCCCTCACGAATTATGTAGTCTAGTTTTCTCATCTTATAGGGCAATGACACAAGAAAACAAATACAAATTTAAATTTACAACTATTTTGTGTAAACACTGAACTAAATTCTTGCAGTGAAATTTGGTTGAACTTTGGTTGTAGATATATTTAGGTACTACAGTGGTTGACTATTTTGGCTTTTGGTAAACCTTTAATTTATAATAATTTGGCATTAAAATAATTCTGCATTTTTAATTCTTTTTATGCATAATTAGTAATAGATTATCTAAAGTTAATAATTTTAATCACAAGAAAACAAGATTTAAGATTAGTTTTATGTGACATATAGTAGAGATAATCTATATTTTTTTACCTGGATGTTGCACCACATTTTCATGTGCTCTAATAAAGTGATGCTCACAGCAGGCTAAGATAACGTTACCCCCGCCCCATCCTTGTATATCCTATATCCATTGTTGAGAAACTATTAAAATAAAAATTGAAAATAAAGTAATAGAGAAAAACATGGTGAGGCATCATTAAAAATCAATAATCAAGTTTACAAATCTGACCTTTGCAATTTTCTTGTGTTGAAATTAAGGCTAGACTGTTTGACATTTTTACCAAGAGCCAGTTTTCTATTAACCGAAAGTGGTTCTATCATTAAAATGCATTATTAACTTTTCCTTTAGGGCAAAAAAAGTTTGAACTTGATATGCACTTTACCTAGGTTTCGTGAATTTTGAAACAAAACATCAGAGATCAAAAGGGATAAAAACGTTGGCCGATAAATTGATATACAATGTACATCCCCAATGATGATACAGAGAAGTATTCCTTTGTAGATTACAATCCGTGGTTGAAACGTTTGAACACTCAACTTGATAAGCTAACCAATCAGAATTCAATAATAGTTCCCGAAGTTGTGAAGCCAACAAAATAGAAAAAGTTATTATAAAACTTTGGGGACTAGTGTAATAAACAGCCCAATGCCTGATCTCCCTTCCTTCAAAATCCGTGAAGAAATAGAGCTAGAATTACATATAACAAGAATAATCTTTTAGAAACTTTTCTAGATTTTTATTGACAATGCTTTTTTGTATTTCAGATAGCTGAGCAATCAAACTGAGCACTTTTAACAAACCGAAGAAAGAAAAGATTGAACCAAAAAAAATGGAGATAGTTAGTTCAAGTATGGCTTTAAAATTAAGTCAAAATTATCATTTAATGCAAATTATCATTTTACTTTTACTTTTTAAGATTTTCTCTCTAAATTTTTGAACTGCCATACTTAATTGTGTTATATGTAATAAGTATAATATTGTGCCAAGTATAAATATATTTTTTTAAACATTAAATTAACCAGTTCTTAATTTTTTTATGATCTGCTATGTAATGATTTTAATAAATGATAAAAAAACGTGACAATTTTCTAAAAGTAAGCAAACATTATTTTTTGTTAATATATCTTCAAAACTTTAATCAAATCATGTTAACTTTAAAATAAAAAATCTTTTAAGATAAAAATAATAGATGTAGTTTATATTGATAATATAATATAGTATTTCCTACACTTGTTTATAAAATGAAATAATGATTCATTTGTTTAATAAAATATTAAGAAAATTTCTAGTTTGCTTTTATTTGTAAGGATGACAACATTCATAAGTAGAGTAATAAGTAAAAGTAAAGAAGTAAGTAATTTATACATTATAGGGAACAGAATAAGAAAGCAAGATGATATGTGAAAAGAACATCTCGAAACCTCAACATTTTAATATACATACCATTTGCAGCATTACTGTGAGACCAACAGTCCAAGTAAATTGTATACTGGATGTTAATTGTAAAGAAATCTTAACAAAAAAATAACAGACTTCATAGAAGATTCCCTTAACACTTCTCAATGACCATGAGTATACAGCCGCCTTCTACGGGTTTTTCATCTTACTATCGATATATTATTACTTGGATGTTACAACCCATTTTCATGTACTCTTATAAAGTGATACTCGCAGCTGGCTTAAATAACGATACCTCCATTCACCCCCATTAACCCATCCCTTTATTTACTACTGAATAACCGAACTGGCCAATAAATGAGGTTTGTATTAGCAAAAAAAGAAAAATAGTCGTCAAGAAAAATAAAAAACATACTTGTCTAATACTGGTTCTTTTTAAATTTATTCCAATATATATATGACACGTATAAAAAAAAGTTTATATTTTAAATTTTGAGACTTTATAGACCATGCTTTTGAAAGCTGTATTTAGGAGGAAACAGGCTGTCATCATCATAAACACTATCAACTCTGAAAAGAGAAAAAAAAGGAACTAAAGCAAATAATATAAATATCGAGCCAAAAATAAATAACAATATGTCTCTGCTGACTTATATCGAAAGCAAATACAAAAAAAACATGCTTAGATGGATCTGGATGGAAGATGCCTAAATTATGTATTTTTGGTAGCAAAGTTACTCTATAAGTGTTTGTGTCTGTACTTCTGTAAGTCTATTGTTCTTTCTTTACCCTTCATGCTCATTTTTTTACTTCCCTCAATATTTGACCGAATCTGTTGCTTATAATTTAAAGTAGCAATGCTATTATTTTACGTAATCGTTCTTGTTGTTGATTCTTTACCATATTAAAGACAACCCCTTATCCTTAAATAATAATATAAAAGTATAGATTCCTCTAGGGCCGTCGCCGCTAAAAATAAGCTACTGTATACCTATGAAAGTAATAATAGAACCTCCAAAGTATAATCCAAAATTTCCACCAACTGCTGACATCAAGTCATTCACGCCCTGTTAGAATAAGTTTATCGATTTTTTTACTCAAAATAAATGTTATTTTTGTTATTTCCTCAGCTGTAATTAATCACTTTGGGCTGTTATTTCACTAGTCCCCAAAGATTTTATGATAACATTTTCCTACTCGTTGACTTAATTTTTTAGACTTTTGTAAAATTTTTATCAGTTGGTCCATAAAATTGAGTGTCCAAACATTTCAACCACTTATTGTAATCTTTAGAAGGGGTAATTTTGAATATCATCATAGGGACCATCAAATTATCGGCCATAGTCTTATCGTTGAAATCCCTGTCATTTCATGATATAAAATATTTTTGGATATGTCTTTTTTAAATTACTTACACTTGAACGATAGATGAGTTGTGTGTATTCTCTATTTGGTCTGTACACCTCGATTATTATCATAGCTATGCATTAAAACTTCATTATTCCTATACGTTTTCTGATTTGGGAAGGGTTCAGGGAATTGAAATAAAATAGAATTCTGCTCCCCTTGACATTACAAAAGACGAAATTCAAAACCTTGCTACTAAAAAAATAATTAAAGCACTAGTGAAATGATAAAGATGTAGAAAGAAGTTATAATAAATAGAATATTTCCAAATGTTTAATTAAACATCAAAAGTGAGGGAAAAATGTTATTTCCTGTTTTGACATTTTCATTTGATATAAAATTTGTTGATGGGTCTGTAGCAGATTCTGTTGCTATGGTAGAAACTGTACTTGTTGATATTGTTGATGTTGCAGATGTAGTTTGTAAAGCACTTGTAGTAGTAATTTTTTCAGTTTCATTTACAGATGAGTTATGTACAGTAGTTGTGTCTGTTGTTGTTACTGATGATATATCTGAAGCAGTTGTTGCAGTGGTGGTTGTTTCGTTGCTATTATGTTTTGCTACCCAATCTCTTAAAGTCTAAAATATGTTATTACACTAGTTTAATAATAACGTTTTCTGTTTCGTTGGTCTTTTAATTAATTTTGATTGGTTTGTTTAATTTAATTGAGTGTCCAAACGTTTAATTTACTAATTGTAATCTACAGAAGGGGTAATTTTATGTATCGTCATTAGGGATGTACATCAATTAATCGGTGATTGTCTTATTCCTTTAGATCACTACATTATAGTACTTTTTCTTAAGTTATTATTTTCAAAACAGAAACAAAAACCTGAGATATGACAGTAGAAGAAATTTCTGTTTCATACATATTCTTTTTACAGTCCTCAGGACAATTGATAAAACCTTCTGTACTGTTAAATTTCTCTTTTGAGCTAAATTTTTTCATAATATTAAGATGAAATAAAAATATTAAATTTTTTGTTCAAATTACAATGCCAGTACCTAATATTTTCATTTAAATATACCCAGTTTAAACAGAAAACGGTTCAAACTAAATTCTGATTTGATGTATCTAATTTATATTATACAGTAAATGTACCTATAAATTAAGACTTGTTACCCAAGTGTTTAAAATTTTTTTCTAATTAATATCAGCTTTACCTGATCTTAAAAGTGTTTAACTGCAAAGGCGTGCAAAATGTTAGATTATCCACTGGTGGATACACAGGTGAATTACAATCTGCATTACTACTTATCATTAGTTGCTTCTTCTTTTCTAGGCAAATGTTTTGATTGTAGTTGTATCCAGAAAACACTAGAAAAAAAACATTAATTTGTATCTTCAATAATTCTAAAAAATAAACTTTTTAAATTACCTACCTAAGTGATTATAGCTCTTGTCAGATTCTGGCACACAGTCAGATGTAAAGGCTGTAAAACCTTAATAATTTAACATAATTATTGGTTTAATTTAATTATATAATTTTTATATTAAAAATTTATTTATAGCTCTATAATTATATACATTACCTTCTTTTAAAGATTCTTTGTTTATGACAGTTTTTGTTATCTTAATTCTGTTATAAGTATCTTCAGACAAAAACTTAATATACATATATATATAATATACAAAATATATAATATAATTTATACAATAACGTTTAAAAGAAATAAAAAAAACATCAGATATTTATAATAAACTTAAAATTTTTGTTTTACCTTGAGGTTCTTAGTAATTGAATATGAAATGCCATCTCTCTAGAAAATAAAAAATTTCATAATACACATAAATGTTTCTGTAATTTACCCTTTTTTATAAAAAAAAATAAAGGTAACCTTATTAAGAATTCCAAATCCAACTCCACTGAAAGTAAATGATTCCCAAGGACTCATGCCTTAAATAATTTGAACAAATATTTGAGTAAATTTTTCATCAAAGCTTTTCAATAATTGTCAGTTTTTCAATTTATACATGTTAGAATTGGCATTGTTAGATGATTCTTGCGACAATCATGCATAATCTAAAACAAATATACTTGTGTTGAAATATGTGAGATATCTTGCGGTGATTGCTACCATCATAATTCCTTCCATTAGACCTCCTTCATGTACTGTAAGGTTAACCTTTTCTTGATCACTGCTGAAACACTTGAAATACAACAATATAAAGATAAGTATTTGCCTGAGGAGTAAAACACATAGATACTTTTTATAGTGCCTATAAAAATGTCATCATGCTGGCTATTTGTCAATAAAATTAATACTGGCCTGCAATCGGTAATTTAGTCTTTATATTTGCATATCATTGGTCATTTGTATTGCATGACGTCATTTTTTAAGGCATTATAAAGAGCTCCAAACATATAACAATATTTAATTCTTTACCTTAAATCCATCAACATATGTACCTGTAAAACGTTGTATTAATAAATGAATATATATATATATTATATTAATTATTTAAAAATATGATTTCTTACCTCGATCCATAAAGTAACAACATCCTTTATATTCATCACCAAGCTTCCCTTTAAAAAATTTATACAAGGAAAGTTCCATAATAAAATTTATATTTTTTTTTTCATCAATTTGATTTTTAGTACATAGAAAAGTTAATCTTACTTACGGAAGGCCTTGAAAAAAGAAATTGTTCTTTAGGATTTTACAATGTAAAATGATTTTTAAACAATTACCTACTCTGCAATACACCATCACTTCTTCACAACTCTGAAAATGGATTTTTTTTATATTTTAGTTATTTTTCTATTTCTAAAAATGAATGAATTTCTTTTATACCTTTGTGACATTGTTTAGAAGAGCAATTGTGTTATTTTCAAATTTGTTCAAAACTAATTCAAAATGTTTTCATTTTAGATTTATTAGAGGCTACACCATCTAGCCTGCAGTATAAATTTTGAATGAAAATAAAAGTAAAAAAGAGGTGAGGTGTGTTGGAAAATTTGATGGGTTGATTTTTCCTTCCTCAGAGATTACTAAAAACCTGTAATAAGATTCCCTAAAATACATTAGAATGTATATAGTTTATGAATATTTGCCTCTTTACTAAATGAAAAGATTTCCTGTTTTATATTCTGACTCTATTTCAATTAGGTCCTGTTTCAAAATCTCTGAAATTAAAAAAAATATCCTTTTTCATAAAGTAGTAGGGTTTAATTGTTTAAAGATTAAGATCTCAATAACTATTTAATAACCGAATAACCGATTAGGTACTCTATATTAAGTAATGATGTACTTTAAATTATAGGTAAATGCATACCTTTGTTAAAGAATAAAAAGTTGGTTATGTATGACAACACATTAGCTGAGATATTTAACTTCATAGCCTAAAAATAATCTCTTTCAAACATAACATTTTTATTTTTAAAAAATTTAAGAATTATAAATGACTATCTATTCAATACATTATGAAGACAATATTTTTTTAAAAAATAGAATTTTGGTGGTGAGAATACCAAATATCGGAATCTACTATCATACTAAGAAGATAAGAAGAGCAATTTTCATTTTTTGTTTTTTGTGGGGGGGGGGGAGGGGGTTAAAGAACCCTTTAACCCACCCTTGGACGTCCTTGTTTCAGGTATAGTTAATTTTTACATTTTGATGACAGTGATTTGTCCGAAAAGACATACTCTAGATATAGAATAGCTACACTACTTAAAATCAAACCTTTGGTGGACTGAAAGGATTTGGATCACAAACCACAAAGTCAGGGAAATATTCTCCAGCATTCTCTAGATCTATCTTATACTCGGTAGACGTTTGAGGATTTTCTATAAATCCCTTAATTATAAACAGAAAATAAGCATAAAGCAAATAATAATGCAATGTGTATTATTAAATTTTAATATTATTCAATTATCAATACCTAACTTTGAAAATAGTTAGTTGCCAATCAAAATGAAAAATAATTTTCAAGCATTTATTTTATTAAACAAGGATGACAATAAAAGCACATTAGACAGAAAGACAAACAAACAAGATTTAGAACTTGATATACAAGATATAAATAAACACATGTAGACAAAATTTTATATAAATTTGTTGCATAATTGCCTGAATCCAGGATTAAAGAATTGCTTCGCTTGTTGTAACAAACCTCTACAGGAATCACCATGTCAAAAGTGAAATAAATAAGATAATTCTAACATGTCTAAATTGGCAATAAGAGCTATCCGTTATGTATGAACAGACAGACAGTCCTAATCTAGTTAAAGAAAAGCTTCACATTAAAAAAACAAAAACAATAATGTTTTCTTAATCAAGATTATGTAGTCCTTACTATTGCCATATAGTATGATGCAGTGCAACCAATACACATGAAACAAATAGCAAAGAGAGCAAAAACAATCCTGAAAGAAATAAGGGGTATAATCCCTTTCGTGAAAACGTCTCTTAAGGGGCGTTTCGTTGTATTTTCACAGTAGCTTTTGATAGGTTATTTCAGGTTAGTTTGGGTGATTGCCACGCAGGAATAGGCAATTTTCAAATAGGAGAAATTTAAAAAAAGGGCCAATATTAATAAATAAATTTTATTTAGCAAAACTTCGGATCTAGTCCAGTTCACGGTAAAATCAACATGGTAACGATTTTCTCCAAAAAATATATGTACTTTAATGACTGCTAGCGGCCAAAAGGCTGAACGTATATATCTTTCATAAAAATATTACATAATTTTATTTTTAAACATTTTTACCGACAAAAAGAGGCCTACAAATAATCTAAAATAGCCATTGTTCAAAAGTTTTCTCGACGCGCACATAAATGCACGAAAAAGACTTTTTTAGGCGTGTTTTCTTGATGACACAATAGATCTTGACTATTTCATTTGCCTTCCTATTCCGCTTATAACAATGTGCTGGTATAACATGTATGTTCAGCAGTTTGGCAGCTGACAGTCTTTAAAGTTAATAGATTTTTGGTAATAACCATTACCAAGAACATTTTAGCATGAACTGCACTAGATCCAAAAAGTTCTTTATAAGTAAGCCATGATGCTTACCTAAATGCTCTAGTATAAGGACACTTATCATCTCCTCTAAGACTCCAGCTATATCCATGGGCAGTTGTACATTCAGCAAATGATATGTATATACTTAATATTATTTGATATTATTTTGTCTTAAGATTTAAATAGTATAAAGATGATCAAAATTAAAGTAATATAAGTAAACTACAAAATTATTTTATTGCTTTGACGTTTATAGGAAAAATGATTTCAAGCAAGCTTACTTTTTGTGGGAGTATTTTTTACCAGGGGTGATTCCCTGAGATATAAAATTGTCAGAGCCATGAAAAGCTTCACTGTAAAAGAGAATCATATCGGTCTAGCGGTTAGCAAGATCATTCGTTACACACAGACAGACATTATTTTTATTTCAACTGGGTATAAATAAAACTTACCCTTTGAAAGCATTCATGATTCCATCCTCTTTCTTTGGTATTGCTATGATAGACATTTTAATAATATTCAATATGTTAGTAATCTATAATAATTTGTTTTGCTTCAAATGCTATTCTTAGTTCAAATTAAGAACATTTTTCTAAAAAAATTTATTTTTACTTTATATTTTAATCTTCTTTAAAATCATTTTTTAAATTAAAAAAAAGGTTGCAAAACTTTTCTTCCCTTGTAGGGGCGAAGCTCCAAAAGGATAGAAGCAAAGAATTTTACAAAATATTGAAAAAAAGGAAAAAATTAAAGTTGAATTTTTTTAAATGTAAAACAGTTTTCATGAAATCTCCTCTGAATCTATAGGTAAAAAGCCCCTAGAAGCTAAGGCGAAGCCACTTAATCTTAATAATATATATCAATTTTTGTTGCATCAAATGCTATTCTTAGATCCAGATAACAACATCTGTATTGATTGGCATGTCGGAAAAACTAAAAAAAGTTATTTTAATTTTTTTTTTAATTTTAATTAAAAGAAGATACTTATCGAGGTGGTACAATTATAACAGTTTAATAGATAATAATTCAGGGAGGGAGGGTACATTCGGCTGTTAATTACACTAGTCCCCAAAGTTTTATAATAACGTTTTCTTCGTTGGCTTAACAACTTTGATTTGTTGGTTTATTAAGTTGAGTGTTTAAACGTTTCAAATAGCCTAAAACCACTCAAATCATTTACAAATTTACAAAAAACCTATTCGACCCAGTATTTTACGAGAGCATAACCTTCAAACAAACAAAAAACTCAATATTTATAGGATAGCAATTAAATTACGGAATAACAAACCGATGCTCTAGCAGGGTTCGGAAGCCGCGCTATCAGCCGCGCGGCTGCGGCTGCGGCTGAATCCTAATTTGCGGCTGCGGCTGCGGCTGCTTAAAGTTATGGAAGTGGCTGAGGCTGAGAGTGGCTGAGGCTTAGTGCGGCTGAGAGTGGCTGCGGCTGAATGCGGCTGAGGCTTAATAAGAATTGGGGTGGCTGAGGCTTACAGTGGCTGAATTGGAATTTTGTGGCTGAGGCTTCGAGCGGCTGAGGCTTACAGTGGCTGAGGGTGGCTGAGGCTTACAGTGGCTGAAGGATTTGTGGCTGAGGCTGCGGCTTACTGAAAGCCGCGCGGCTCATAGCGGCTGCGGCTTACAGTGGCTGATTGGAAAATTAAGCCGCGCGGCTGAGTGAGGCTGAGGCTGAGAGTGGCTGATAACATAATTAAGCCTCGCGGCTGATTCTGAGGCTGCGGCTTACTGAAAGCCGTGCGGCTGAGGCTGTGGCTGAATTAAATTCAGCCGCGCAGCTGAATGCGGCTGCGGCTGAATACAATATTAAGCCTTGCGGCTGATCTTATGGCTGATTATAAAATAAGCTTTGCAGCTGAGGCTTCGGCTAAATTGGATTTTTTAAATGCATTCTAGGACATTTTTTGGAGAGTTGAGGGTGGTTAGGGGTTGTGAGAATAAGAGTGGAGGGAAGAGGGGGGAGGACAGCAGGATTTTTTCAAATGTTTGATTCAGAATTAGTACCCAAATTTTATACTGGTACCCAAAGTTTTATACTGGTACCCAAAGTTTATTCTGGTACCCAAAGTTTTATTCTAGTACCCAAAGTTTTATACTGGTACCCAAAATTATATACTAGTACTCAAATTTTATTCTGGTACCCAAAGTTTTATTCTAGTACCCAAAGTTTTATACTGGTACTCAAAGTTTTATACTGGTACCCAAAGTTTTAGTCTGGTACCCAAAGTTTTATAATGGTACCCAACGTTTTAGACTAGAACCCAAAGTTTTATACTGGTACCCAAATTTTACTGGTAACCAAAGTTTTATACTGGTACACAAAGTTTTATACTGGTACCCAAAGTTTTATACTGGTACCCAAAATTTTATACTGGTACCCAAAGTTTTATTCTGGTACCCAAAGTTTTATACTGGTACCCAAAGTTTTATACTCGTACCCAAAATTTTATACTGGTACCAAAAGTTTTATACTGGTACCAAAAGTTTTATACTAGTACCCAAAATTATATACTAGTACTCAAATTTTATTCTGGTATCCAAAGTTTTATTCTAGTACCCAAAGTTTTATACTAGTACTAAAAGTTTTATACTGGTACCCAAAGTTTTTATACAGGTACCCAAAGTTTTAGACTAGTACTCAAATTTTATTCTGGTACCCAAAGTTTTATACTTGTACCAAAAGTTTTATACTAGAACCCAAAGTTTTATACTGGTACCCAAAGTTTTATACTGGTACCCAAAGTTTTAAACTGGTACCCAAAGTTTTATACTGGTACTAAAAATTTATACTGGTACCCAAAGTTTTTTACTGGTACCCAAAGTTTTATACTAGAACCCAAAGTTTTATACTGGTACCCAAAGTTTTATACTGGTACCCAAAGTTTTAAACTGGTACCAAAAGTTTTATACTGGTACTAAAAATTTATACTGGTACCCAAAGTTTTATACAGGTACCCAAATTTTATACTGGTACCCAAATTTTATACTGGTACCCAAAGTTTTATACTGGTACCCAAAGTTTTATACAGTTACCCAAATTTTATACTGGTACCCAAATTTTATACTGGTACCCAAAGTTTTATACTGGTACCCAAAGTTTTATACTGGTACCCAAAGTTTTATACTGGTACCCAAAATTTTATACTAATACCTAAAATTTTGTTTTAATATTGGTACCCAAAGTTTTATACTGGTACCTTAAGTTTTATACGAGTACCCAAAGTTTTATACTGGTACCCAAATTTTATATTGGTACCCAAAGTTTTATACTGGTACCCAAAGTTTTATACTGGTACCCAAAATTTTATACTAATAGCCAAAAATTTATTCTGGTACCCAAAGTTTTATACTGGTACCCAAAGTTTTATACTAATAGACAAAAATTTATTCTGATACCCAAAGTTTTATACTGGTACCCAAAGTTTTATACAAGTTTTTTAGCAGTAGGAATTTATTTCAACATCTTTAGTTATGATGCAGTACAAAGCCTATCAACTCCCAGACGACGAGCCGATGCGCTACATGTTGAGCCACGGTCGAGGGTTTCTATGACATTAACTCAAGGTCCAACAACCCTGAATAACTAAGGGGAATTATATCTTTCCTTTGCGCCTGTTCATGTTGCACACCTAGCACCTAGGAACCATTTAATGTCTTCAGTTATAACGCAGTGTCTGTGCGAGATTCGAACCTATTACATCCCTGATGACAAGCAGATGCGCTACTTGTTGAACCTTGGGGAACCAATTCTTTCCTTTTCTGTATTAGTTTAAGTGACATCTATCCAGCAACCAACTTTTTTTTATTGAACTACCTGCCTGAAAGTTTTATGGTAATGAGTTACGCCTGTTTATGAGCCAAGGAAATCCTCCTACTCCAACTTTACATGTTGCACACCTGCCATAGCAGCAGTAGGAACCATTTAATGTCTTCAGTTATAACGCAGTGTCTGGCCGAGATTCGAACCTATTACCTCCCTGATGACAAGCAGATGCACTTCTTGTTGAACCTTGGATAATTAAGGGGAACCAATTCTTTCCAATTTAAGTGACATCTATCCAGCAACCAACTACCTGCCAGAAAGTCCTATGGTAATGAGTTACGCCTGTTTACGAGCCAAGGAAATCCTCATACTCTAACTTTACATGTTGCATACCTGGAATAGCTGCAGTAGGAACCATTTAACGTCTTCAGTTTTCACACAGTGTCTGGCCAAGATTCGAACCTATTACCTCCATGATGACAAGCAGATGCGCTACATGTTGAGCCATGGTACGCAGGTTAAATTTGTCTTAAAAATAATCGTCTTTAAAATGCTTATCATATGTACACTTGTCATAAAAACTTACCTCTTATGAAAAATGTTTTTTTTACAAAAGTGCTTTTTATTACAATTATTCATGGGTATAATTTTTATGACTAACTTTTTATGTCACATAATCTTAATGACAATGTAATTATGAAGTTATTACAAAAAATACTAAACAATAGGTACTGGAAAAAGAAGAACTGAATTAAAATATTTTTTAGGGGGTAGGGTGATTTTTATTGGGTGGGGAGGGCCGGGGCGAGTAAATCCCATTTTTAATTTTGGGGTGATGTTTAATTTTTTTTCTAAGGCAATTTTTTTCTGGTAGTGTGATGGTACCCTCCCCCAAAATAGTTTTAAACCTTCCCAGTACCTATAAGAAACTACCCTGAATAGGAGCACCATATCGGTTTAGTAGTTAGCGAGATCCTGTAGTACAAACATATAGACAGACAAACAAACAGACATCATAATACTTAATGATCTAAAAATAAGACAAATTTTCATTTTGAAATATTGGAGCTCTGATAGCTTTTTGGTACGGTAACAGCTTTGAACCATCTATCATCCGGGTTCGAATCCCAGAAGAAAAAAAAATTTGGGGGGATGAAGGGTGACTTTTATCATTTTTTTATGGGAAAATAGGGGGGAGTTTGGTTGAGCACCCACCAGTTTTTTTTGAGGGTCATCTTTTTTTGGGAGGGAAAAGATACATTTCCCCAAAAAAATTATAAACTTTCCCTGGATCAATAAGAAGCTTCACATTACCACTTTATATAATAGAATATGTGGATATATTAAAAAAAAGAAAATTTGTTAATAAAATTATGGACCTCATTTATTGGCCAGTTCATTTATATATCCCATAAGAGGGGAGAGATGGATTAAAGGGGGTGTATGGGGGTTATTGTTATTTTAGCCAGCTGAGATTATTTCTTTATCAGAGTACATGAAAATATGGACAACATCAAAGTAATAATATATCGATTCATGTATTGCTTATAAATTCAGAAATTGTATAACATAATGATAAAGATAAAGAAACATTTTTTTTATAATAATTGCAGTTTCGAAAATAAAATCAATTTTAGTAAGCATCTTTGTAAAATAAACAAAATCGGATGATATATAATAATCATTTAACTATTTCAATCTATCGAGTACATAAAGATTATGTAGATTTTTTTGCATATTATACAGGACAATTTATTGCATTTTACAGACCTTTTTTTAACCAACTTTAAAAAGTAAAATACATCGCTGTTTAAATTTTTTTTGTTAGAAAACATATTAGGATAATTTGTGTTCAAAATAAACACACACACACACCCTCCCCCCTCCCCAAATCTTAATTTAATTATTTTCATTAATTTAAAAATACTATGAAAAATGAAATATGTATAAATCTTTTTTTTTTGCATAACTTTTTCAGTGTCTCTCATCAACCACAAAGTATTAAATACATTTAAAATTGAAGAAATATCTAAGTAGGAGAAGCTTAATTATATAGAACAAGTATTGCGTACCTAAACGGAAAAATAATAGAGAAGCTACTATATAACATAAATTGATTGCCCCCTGTGAGGTTTGAACTCACGGTCCCTAGTTTACAAGACGAGTGCTCTACCATTGAGCTAAATAGGCCACTTGTACAAGAAAAAAAATTTAAGATAATACAAATTCATAGTGAATATTAAGTAAATTCTGAAAAATTTGTATCTTTTAAAAACAATAAAATTAGGCAAACGTACGTCAGTAGGGCAGTTACCATATAAATAGTATTCAATAATATTCATAAGTATCAACGTTCAAAAACGTATTGCTCCTGGTGAAATTCGAACTTATAACCCCGACATAACAGTGTAGAAGAACCGTGCGCTAACTGATTGCGCCACTGGAGCTCTTACATTACAGGTTCAAACTTTTTGTAGTTGTTCGAGATGGTAGTTTCTATGTTGTAATTTTAAAAAAAACTTAAGATAAAATTTTTATAAAAGAATATAAAAAAGTTTAAAAGTATTACATTTTAAAAAATTATTTTTTGGCGATGGAAATGTCTGACCCCCACCCCAAAATTAGCTCAAAACCATCCAATGTCAATATATATATAACTAGCGGCTACGCCCCTAGAGGCCTCTAGGGGGCACTTGAGGAAGAGAGAGAGTCAAATTTAATAACCCAATTTCTTATTTTCAATTTTTAAAGAAAAGTAAAAAAAATTTTTTTTTTGGGGGGGGGAATTTTTTTTTTAGGGGGGGGGGGCCTCCCCCCTCATTTTTAATTTTAGTTTAAAAAATTTTAAAAAAAAATTTCTTTTTTTGAGGGGGGGGGGATTTTTAATTTTTTTGGGGGGTTGGGGGCGTCCCACCGCCAAAAAAATAGTTATAAACCTTTCCAGGACCTATGAGAAGCTACCCTGTTAAGGAGAACCCGATCGGTTCAGCGGTTAGAGAGATCCTTCGGTACAGACACACAGATACACAGACACAAAGACATCCTGTTACTTTAGTAAAAGGATTCCTTAGAAGGACAACATTGTCAGTTCAGTGGTTGCTGAGATCTTAAGCTTCAGACAGACAAAATTAAATGAAAATTAAGCCCCGCGGCTGAATTGACGGCTGAGGCTTGTAATAATTTAGCACCTGCGGCTGCGGCTGGGGCTTATAATATCTCAGCCGCGCGGCTGTGTCAAAGCTGCGGCTGAATTTAAAAAATTAAGCTGCGGCTGAGGCTGCGGCTTACAAATATCAAGCCGCGCGGCTGCGGCTGCGGCATAATCATAACTTTGCAGCTGCGGCTGAGGCTTTCTTGAAGCCGCGCGGCTGAGTGCGGCTGCGGCTTCAAATTATTAACAGCCGCGCGGCTGAGTGTGGCTGAGGCTTCCCCAACTATAAGCCGCGCGGCTGATTGCGGCTGAGGCTTAGAGGGGCGTTGGCTGAATGAGGCTTAGTGCGGCTGAGGCTTAATGTGGCTGAATTGGAGTTTTGTGGCTGAGGCTTACAGTGGCTGAGGCTTACAGTGGCTGAGGCTTACAGTGGCTGAATGCGGCTGAGGCTTACAGTGGCTGAGGCTTACAGTGGCTGAATGCGGCTGAGGCTTACAGTGGCTTATGTTTTCTTTAAGCCGCGCGGCTGCGACTAAGGCTGAGGCTTATTGGGTGGCTGAGGAAGCCGCGCGGCTGATTTTGAGGCTTCTCGTAAGCCGCGCGGCTGATGGTGGCTGAGGCTGAGGCTGCGGCTGCGGCTTCCGAACCCTGGCTCTAGACACCGCTACTAAACTGTAACAAATATAAAGTCTGAAGTTAATTCTTATTATTTCATGTTTCAAGCACGTAACTCATTTCTTGACTAATGTAAGTACTTGCAAAGTAAAAATCAACACAATTATTATATATATTTAATCTATATTAATGTATACCTATATTATTTTAGGTAATTTATAGACGCTTTTGTTTAAACAAAGCAAATCCTATTTATGACCAATTTTCTCACTGGGGTCTGAAATATTTTATTAAAACTAATTATCTTGTAAATTACTTGAAATTGTATTATATAAAGTATTAATGTTTTTTTGTCTGAAGCTTCAGACAGCAAAAACTACTGAACTGTTTGGGTCTCTATTTTGGGTAAGTTTTAAAAGCTATTGATCCATCTCAACCCAAGACTACTTTATCAAACTAACATCTTTGTACAGGCCATATATATATTTCAATAACTAAGGTTATCATTCTCAATCGTCCTGTAAAGGAAAAAAACACAAATCAGTAAATAATACATACAAAAAGTCTATTTTTGAAGAATCTGAATAAGATATTTAACGTTTCTTTTTTTCCTTTTTGATTTGAAGAATTGTAGAGATGCATCGCATCTTTATAAAAGGTTATGTAATTAGAAATGCCGTTAAAATTAAATTTTCATAATTCATATTAATAAAAACATATTCATATTTTGGGTGAGCTTCACATAGGTCCTGGGATCATTTGATTTTTAGAATTAAGCCTTGGGATGGTTTAGGCTTTTTCCTTCTTACCACTTCAAATACAGATAATCTAGACCCTTTTGGCGCAACCGCTAGTTAGCTTATAATGTTACAAACGAATGTCAAAGTCTATAATTCTAATATGCCTGAACCGATTATGTTCCGGTGTTTTATTAATTTCTATTTGATTTGGTGACAATTTGATTATTATTAATAATTTTATTTCTATATAATTATGGATTCTGCAAATATCGGTTGTAGATAAGTCATTGGTACAATGTTTGCCAAGTAGTTTTTCATAAGTACAACACTAAGGAAAGGAACTATTTTGCTTAATATTTACTACACTAGCGGCTACTACATCCATAAATGCTTCCAGTGGTAATAGAGCGATAGGGTGAATCTCCTCTTTCATTTATCGACATCTTTTGCTACATCACCACACAGAGAGACAGCCTATTACTTAAGCAACATGGCTTTAAACTTACTGTAAGTTTCAAGTTAAAAAACTAGGCAGATATTATTGAAATTATACTTTCATACGACGGTTGTTAAGAGGCAGCGGCTTGCTAAAAAAAAGGGTAGCTCAAGCTGTGACAAGATATTTTGAATTTTAGCTATTGATACCAGTATTAATAGAAGTAAGAGAAAACTACTTTCTCTCCAAAACTAAGGATATTTATACGAATTATCATTTTTATATCCATGTTTCACTGAAATCCACTCAAAAAGTTTTGTTTTTACTGGATATTTTTCCTTTAATGATACTCAAAAGGTTATTTGCAATTAATTCATTATTTTTAGCTATCTTTATACATTTAGGAAGATAGTTAAATATGTTTTTTTTATTTTTTTGGATTTGAAAATTATTGAATTAAAAAAAGCTTTTTTTATAGATTTATTATATAACAAACTAAAAAAATAACAATAACATAACAAAGAAATTTCAAGAATTAAATAATATGAATTCATCTTTGAATTTTGAAAAAAGTTTTTTATGTGTTTAAAATTTTTGTGTTTTAGCAATAACATATATGAGATTCTATAGATATTTTTACAATATGATTTATTTTGATTATTTAGACAATTTTTTTGTATCACTCATTATCACCATACCCTGTGATATACTTTGGAAGATTTTTTATTACCGGGTTTTTGAATAAAAAACAACTTAACAAGCACTGGATTTTTGTAAATTAATTAAATATTGCTATAATTAAGCCTTAGAAATTTTGATTCAATTAAATTAGTTTTTGATACTTTTACATCAATGCTTTAGAACGTATTTTGATTTCTGACTTTTTGACCTTGACAAAGCCTTCAATAGACGAATGTTTATGAAATACAAATGGATATAGAATACGTGGATATTAAGAAAGATTTTCGCGTACACTGTTAAAATGTTTGTTTCAGCTGGCTAATATAGCAATACCTTTACCCCCCCCCCCCCACCAATCAACCCCTTTACCAATCACCAACTGTAGGAACGAACTGACCAAAATAATTGACGACAAAATTTCCCTGTCATATTATCCACGTATTCTATATCCATTAAAATACAGTATTTTGAAAAATAGGAAAAATTACATTAATTATGACTAGAAATGGCGGGGTAGAGTGTAATATCCTTCTGCATCAAACCCAGTTTGAAAATCCTAAATAAAATAAAGAATTATATACGCACAACTATTTATTGACATAAAATATAATTACATTACTGTTTTTAATTTTAGCATTTATTTATCTTTCTATACAATCTTTATGTGATTTTCCACTTAGTATAATTAAAATAATACAAGAGTTTTAATTGTCAGAAGCAAAAATATTTTGTCTGTAAAAATAATAAATTCTGCAATAATTTATTTTATAATTATAACGATCTATTTATACATCCATCTATCTATCTACCTGATCCTCAGAATACTCCGGAGAAGGAGCTATTGATAGGTTCTCCAAATGATATCTATCTATCTACCTCTCTATCTATCTATCAATCTTTATGTGTACCTGATTCTCAGTATACTCCGGAGAAGGAGCTATCATTAGGTTCTCCAAATGATATCTAGCTATCTACTTATCTATCTATCTACCTACCTTAATCTCAGTATACTACAGAGCTGTCAACAGGTTGTCCAAATGATCTCTATCTATCTACTTACCTACCTATCTATCTATCTTCCATCTATTTATCTATCTGCGTACCCTATTCCCAAAATATTCTGGAGAAGGAGCTGTCAATAGGTTTTAAGAGATCTCTATCTATCTTTCTACCTATTTACCTCTCTATGTGTCTATCTATCTATCTGTATCAGGGATAAGGGATGGGAAACCTGGCCGAAAATTAGGTCTCAGCCTCCTTTTAAAAGTGATGGTGCAACTTTTCTTTTTTGCCTATAAAATCAACTCATTTTCGCCAGTTCCTCATTGGCTGTAGGCCAATATCCAATAACCTGAAACTTGCTTTTAGCATTAACCAATTATTAATAACAAACGCGTCCCCCAGTTCATTATTGGCTAAATTAATTCAAGCAAACATAAATTTCTGCTATTAGAAAGACAACAATGGAAAGTTTCTGCTATCAGAAGGACAACAATATATATGACGTTCAATCACATCAACTTTTTATTAAACCTACACATTAATAAATGTCCATATAGCAAAACATAAATTGAGAGATCGTTTTTTGAAGACTGAGTAGGATTCAACATTTTATACTTTAGAACAATGTGAAAAACTCATTGTCTTTAGACAATTTAAAAGTTACATTTCATGTGGAATTGATAACCCACCTAAATGATTACAAATACAAAACTAGTTCAATATGTAAATAAAAGTGTACTGTGTTTTGTTAAAAAAAATTTTTCATTAATTTTGGTAAAAATTAATGCACACTTAATTGAACTTTTCTGTTAATATTTAACGTAAAATTAATTTTTTTAAAAATTCTTAATTTATATGTATGCTATGGAACAATTTGTTGATAGAATGTTACCCATGTACTTATTCAAATCTACTTAATTTATTTATTAAAGCTGGGGGGCTAAAGCGGTGTTCATTTCTAAATACAAATTTTGGGGTGAAGTAGATCCCTCCTTAAAATGTTTGAAAATAAATCAGATTTAACCATCTCAAAAAAAACTTTTTTTTAAATGGGGGGGGGGGGGGTGGCGAAATAATGACCATCTTAACGGGATTCTACTTAAAGCCACTAACAAATTGGTTCTTTGAAAAGTTTTTATTATATTTTGTGGAATCAACTACCTGAATTCTATTCTATACTTTTTTTCTTTGCATTCATATAATAGCTATTTCATCATTGTTCATAGTTTTCAAATCTAACTACTGCGTCATCCCGAAACTAGTTTTTTAGGCCTAGTTGGAAAATAGGCCTGGAATAATATTTTCTTACGTTTCCCATCCCTTATCCCTGATCTGTATACCTGATTTTCAGTATACTCCGGAGAAGGAGCTGTCAACAGGTTCTCCAAATGATATCTATCTATCTTTCTATCTATCTATCTATATATATATATATATATATCTACCTATCCATCTATATAATTGTGTACATGATTCTCAGTGTACTCCAAATAAGGAGCTGTTGACAGGTTCTCCAAATGTTCTCCATATATCTATATACCTATTTACCTCTCTATGTGTCTATCCATCTATCTGAATACCTGATTCTCAGTATACTCCGGAGAAGGAGCTGTCAACAGGTTTTCCAAATGATATCCGCTTTCTCTGCAGAAAATGCAATTTATTAGAATTTATTAAAAGGGATAAGACAATGACCAAAAATTTATGTTATCCCCTTGATGATACTCAAAATTACCCGTTCTGTAGATTACAATTAGTGATAGAAACGTTTGGACACTCAACATATTGAACCAACCAATCAAAATAAGATAAAAGTCGTCCCCAAAGTTGTAAAGCTAACAAATAAGAAAATGTCCTCTCCCTCCCTGAACAAGGTAGATAATAGATACAGGTATAGTAAGCATTAAATCCCTATAAAAAGACTTGCCTTTGTGACTTATAGGGTAGCTTTGACACAATTATTATTCTATAATTATTCATATTTTATATTTTATCAGAGTGCAAAGTTATTTGTACAGCGAAAATTTACATAACTTCATGATTACATGCACCTAATACTAATAGTGTGGATATCATATCTATAATGAAGACATATTATACATTATTATTTAATGCTTTATAATTTAGGAATGTCCGTTTGTCCGACTGTTCGTCACCAAAACCATTGATTACAAGAAATCGATTCATAACCGCTGGATTAGAACCGGTTCTCAGCCATACGGAAAATATATATTTAGTATCGTAGTACAGTCTAATTCTAAATATAGTACAATTTGATAAATAACTATTCTAAATATCCCTAATTATATTAACTTATTTTTTAAATGGTATTGATTGAACTAAAACACACTACTAATTTGTTGACTAAATTGTTCAAATTTCAGGGTGATTTTATGTGTACCTATCATATTCTTCATCATACATCATATTTTGTGCCGGGCTAGGATAGGTTTGGCTGGGATTAGAATAACTAGCACTGCTGGGAGATGGCGCATACACCTGAGATGGATACTTAAAAATTTACACCAAAAAGCATTTAAGGGGGTCATTTTTTATTTTCCAAAAAGTTGTGTGTTACCGTTTAGTCAAATGCGCCTATTAAGTCAAACTGTTCTTGATTATGACAATTTCATATACATATATTTTCTCACAATTAAGAAGAGTTTGACTTAATAAGCACATTTGACTAAACATTCACACACAACTTAACGCAAAATATACACAAAAAATGACCCCCCATGTTCTATAGTTTAAATTCTCATGGAAAATTAGGTATTTACCAATGATTTAATAGTTAATTAATATACTGGTTTTTTTTATTTGTGTTTCAAAAAAGTGAAAATTATTTAAGTATCCGTCCCTGATTAGAAGCATCAGTGCCGTACTGTTCTCCATACACGGAGTCCTGATTTAAGAATTGGGCTTAAATTCAAATTTTTACAAATATGAATTGAAGTAGAATTGTGTTTAAGAAGTTCAATAGGAGTCGCTTTTTAAAAAATAAACAAACACAGGAAAATAAAAAAGATCTCGCACATATCAAAACAGTTAGCCAGATTTAACAAAATTATTGAATTTTAACATATTACCTGACAAATAAAATTATAGAAAAGGAAAAATATTTTCATATAACTAACATTATAAATAAATGTATATACAATTGAGGTTATTGGTCTATAATTAAATATTAAACAAAAAGAGCATAATTTTCATATTTTAGTGACATTAAAAATCCTCAGCAAAATAACAAAAAAAATGCATCTTGTCCTGTCTTATTATTGGAATAGAATATGTTAATTTGGCCCTTTGACAACTGTTTAATTGATCAGGTTAATATCGATACGTATTACTGGGTGCAGGTACAAAATATTTGACATGTGCGAGATCATCCATTGTTATTACTTTGATTATATTCAATTACATATTTATATTTACATCTAACATTATTTTAATATTTACAACATGGTTAGATTTAGAAGCCCTGCCTGACTGAGTTGCTGTGCTGCTTGTCCTGTGCCTGTGGGTGCATATCGTGAAGAGGGTGCTGTGTGTGCTGAATATGCCTCGGGGCCTGTCACTTCATAGGGTGCGTACTGGGAGTATTCCTCCTGGTTGTTGGCGGGTGCATATGGATGGTCGGGTCCCATCACTGGTGAATATGTGCCGTGCTCGCTTCCATACTCAGATCCCTTAATACAATCGGTAACCAAAATCAACCTTTAAACAATGATAAAACAAGGACAAGACAATGCAATGGACTAAAATTTATGTTTCCCCTCCCACTGCCAATTTTAATCATTAATACTATCCTTAATGTAAATTGCAATTGTCAAAGTTTGGGCACTATTAGAAAGAACAACCCAATCAAGATTTATTAATAATAAAAGTTCTTCAGCCAACATATAACAGAAATATCAATGTGGAATTCGAAAAAACTACATTCTAATGTCCTCATCCTTATTAAATTTACTAAAGATATAAAACAATACCTAATGCAGCTATTTTAGGCATGTGACTTTCATAGTAAGAGTAACATACATAAATAAATTGTGCCTTTGACTGGCATAATTAATTAGACGCCAGTAACTTCCAGATAAAGGTTGTGCAATCAAACTTCTAATTGTATAGGGAAGATAGAATTTTAAATTTAATATAACCTGAGCTGGAAGAGGTGGAGGGCTGAATTGGATTGGTTTGTTATCTGATCTTCGCCTAATTAAAATTTACTTTTTTATTGTGGAATTTTATTCAGTTTGATTTAAACAAAGCATTTGATAGTATTTAGTTGTACACCATTTTTTATGTTTACTAGGATCATAGCTACCTTGTAATAAAATAAATATGTTAGCATTTTTGATATTACTATTACGCATTTTGCAGCATTGATATTCTATAACTTGGTTCCGTAACATGACATAGTCAAAAAATTGTCGGTAAAGATCTTCTATACTTATATTGTAATTAACTAATTGCTTTTATTTTACTAAATATTGTTTTTGCTTTTGATAAAAATCTTTAAAAATCTTATAAAATATTCTTACTTAGCAATTGCTACCATATCCATTGCTACATTTCCAACAGCAAACAAGTTTCCTAAAATAGATGATAATTAATAATGATAATATCCATAAAACAACAACACTTTATAAATTCAAAACAATTCAATCAATCATTATAGTATTGAACTAAAATATCATCTTCAAGAAGAAAATTAGTACCCGATTATATAACTATAAATATATCCAATAATATTTGGTCTGTAGCTAAAAATCTTGAAAATGCTCATCTGACTTGATTTTACTTTTAAGAAAAGGTTTATAAATGTTTTGGTGTGGTTTTATACCCTTTTTCGAACCTACCATTCCCTCCTTTGAAGCTAGAGATCTCAGAAAATGCTTATTTAACGTGGTTGTACCTTTGAAGGAAGCTTTATAAATGTATTAGCCTGGTTTTAAGCTATTTCTTGACCTCTCCCTCATTCTTTAGGCGAAGGAACTAGGAATATTTTTTGGGGAAGGATCGTGAAAAATAAACTCTTTTTTTTTAATTCAAAGAAAAGTAGCAAA
Source organism: Acartia tonsa (assembly GCF_053477335.1). NCBI lineage: Eukaryota > Metazoa > Arthropoda > Copepoda > Calanoida > Acartiidae > Acartia > Acartia tonsa. The sequence continues at coordinate 30,296,522 of NC_137262.1, read as the reverse complement.
TATTCGTAAATTATCACAACCGAAGCTCTACAAAGTGTCCTAAAAAATGAGCCGTGCTTCATCATTACCTAAAATAGACATGGCAAAAATTGGAAGAATGAAAGGTATCTCTGGTAGGCTGGAAGCTATGGTTCCTTTGTTGATTTTGTTTAGGTTCTGCTGCTCTTTGGTCACGCTCGTTCTTAGATCACTAATAAATGAATATAAAGTGTGTTTTTAAAAAAACCAATCGCTTCACTCTTTTCAATATAAACCCTACAGTTTTGGTCAAAAACTAACAAAAACTGACCCAAATCATGTCCAAGCAATGACAATGAGAAAAAACTATTAAATTTTGATTCAACTGTCCTGAGCACTTCAGCTCGAGTCCTAGCTCTTGTGGAAATTTTTACTCTACGTGGAGAGTGCATATTTTATTACAAATTAAGACAGTTTTTTTCTTTTTTTGAGTTTTCCGTAATGTTTAGAGTTTTTGATGGGACCTTTCTATAGACGCTTTAACCAGATTTCTTACTCAATCCTTGCAAATTTGGCATAAAAAAGACAGACCCATCAAACAATGAGACATGACTGCTCTGCCTTTTAAAAAAAAAGAACAAACCGTCTTAAATACTTAAAATCTTGAAGATAATGTTTAGAATTTTTGATGGGGCATGTCAATATCTTTCTATAGACACCTTAATCAGGTTTCTAACACAATCTTAGCCATTTTGACATCAAAAAGAAAGATCTGTCAAACATCAAGAACTAGAGAGACCCGTCATGTCTAAATGTTTGATGGGTCTGTCTTTTTAATGCCAAATTGACTAGGATTGAGTTAGAAAGCTGGTTAAGGTGTCTATATAAAGGTCTTTACATGCTCCATCAAAAATTCTAAACATTATGGAGTACAAGATTTTAAGAACTTAAGACGATTTGTTGATTTTTAATCTGCATGTAATGAAAAATTCTCCACAAGTGCTAGGACTTGAGCTCTAGTGCTCAGGAGAGGTGAGTAGAAATCAAAATTCAATAGTGCTTTCTCATTGTCATTGCTTGGACATGATTTGGGTCATTTTTTGTTAATTTTAGACTAAAACTATAGGGTTTATATTGAAAAGAGTGAAGCGATTGGGTTTTTTAAACACTCTTTATTTAAAAAGAATAAGTTAGATTTAATTATATTCCTTCCAATTAAAAGGTAATTCGAATCATTTTGACCTAGAAGTAATACAGTAATACTTTTTATACTACAATTGTCTGTTCCTTATTTTATGATCGTTCATTACTCTTTTATTACCAACAATAGCAATGGAAATATGAAAATATTAATTTTTTATCAATTAAATTAATTGTAAGATAAATATTTGCTTAACATTTTCTTAAGCAAATAAAAATTGGGTTTAGTAGAATTTATGAGTAATAATTATACCCTGTGATATTTACATTATGAACATTTGGTGAATATTATGAATTATAATATTGGTTTGGTATCCTTAATGTTTACCATGACCTTTCACAACCTTTTAATATTAACCCTTTACAGTCGGGCCCCTTGCCGCACCTTAATCGGTCGGGGGGGGGGCGTTCAACGCCCCCCCTTATTATCTCAGTTCCTATTAGAGCTAGAGGGCTAATTTTTTTTGTGCAAGTCCCCTGTTTGATAATGAATTTCCGACCTTTTATAAGTCTAAGTCAATTTTCGCTTCCTTCACCCTTTTATTTAACAACCTTTGTTTTTAGGTCATTTTTTACTTAAAAATTTCAAACGGCTGTAATTTTCTTATTTTTGAAGCTAGAAGAAAATTTTTTTTCCAGAAAATGTTTATCTTTGTGTAAATTTTACATTAGAAATATCAAAATATAAATTTCAGCGGCCGCAGCTGTACTTGGCAGCTGCCAGCCGCCGCAGTCAGCGGTCGGCGGGAAAACGGCGGCGGATCTTTATGAAATTTTAATACGTTATGTAGACATGTAAGAAAAGCTTAAGTTTAAAATTTGAAGTCTCTAAGTCAAAAATTGCGGCCACAGGAGCCTTTTAAAGATTTCTGGAGACCTGCAGGATCAGGACCTGCAGGATCATACCTGGAACCTGAAAGTGACTTGAACACCTGTCTTTCATATAAGGATGTACTACTAGAGGAATTTTTAGTATTTTGCTATGATAAAATGCTTTGTTTTAGTCAAAAAAAAAATTTTGCTCTTTACCTGGTTTGCTGGCATCCTGTGCCCGCCAGGATGGAGATATTCAAAAAATTCCAACTCTCAGTTATGTGTCATACCCATACTTAAAAAGTCAAGCAGTTTGGGCTCTTTATCTTTCACACACAGAAAATGAGATAGAAAAAAACGGAGGGGGGGGCGTTCAACGCCCCCCCCCGACCGTTAAGGGTTAAGAGAATTGTACTCAAATGCATATATCATCTATTTTTGCAGCACTATTTTAGCTAATTTGAATGTTTAAATTTACTTAAGTGTGTTAGTTATATTATTATTCATAGAAGTCATTTTCCTTTTTCCCTTAAATATTCATCTATCTCCTTGCTAATTTGTGTTGTAAAATCGTTATTTTATCAAACACATGAATGTAACAAATGTTTAAAAATCAATTTAAAATAGTTTCCAGTATGGCTTCGAAACCGATAGATATCCTTTAGAATAGAACTGGTTTTGACCAATACTAATAAATCATGTATTGTTTCGGCTTATGAACAATTGTTTTTACGAATAACTAAATAGGAATTAATTTATCATTTTTCTATCATTTACAAGAAGCTTAATATATCATATTTTTGTGAGAATATTTTTGGGGATTTTATTCTAAATCTTACTTTAAACTTTTTGTAGAAACTTCAATTTCTTTTGCAAATCTCTGTAGCTCGGAACGTCCTTCCTATTAACATAATACATAGTATTAAAAAATAATGAAAAAATAGTTGTGCAGAAATTTGAATTTATGGTGCTGGGCCTATGCTCTGGTTCCTTAACTTTACGGGAATAAACACTTACCAAAATTCATTAACATTACCTGATATAAAGTAATAAACAAACAAACGAAAAACTGCCCCTCATTAATTAAATTTATTTCAATATAAAAAGGAGGGGTTTATCAGGGCCTAAGAGGGTACTTTGAGTAATAGTACCCTAATAATCTTTTATGCTTTAATGTAAAATAAAAGCTTTTTTGTAAGTGTTATGTAACCCTTTTTAATTTTATCTTATTAACCATCTCCAAATAACGGTTCCGGGACAAACGTAGGAGTCCCAAACGTCGGAGTGGACAAACGCAGGAGTGTTAAATATTAATTTAAATAAGTATTTCTATACAGGTTAGGTTAAGATATGAATATACAAATAAGCCCCCCGCAGGGATAAGACATTTAAAAAACCTAAAATATGGTTAATATAGGTTAGGTTAGGTTAAGTGCCCACTCCTGCGTTTCTTCACTCCGACGTTTGGGACTCCTATGTTTTTCCTAGGACCCAAATCCCTACCAAGTAGCGTAGCTATAACAAAATGTGTTTCTACCTCTAATTCTCTGGTCATGGCATCAATTTCAACTCTTTTGGTGCTGAATTGGTTAACGAGTGGCTCCAGCTCTTTCTGTAACCTAGATTAAATCGATATATAGGAAATTTCAATAATTTTAACTTTTTTTAGATTTTAGTACACATGATTCGATTGATTTTTTCAATAATAATACCTTTCTACTTCTGCTACACTTCTTGCTTTTTCTTCTTGCAGTTTGATCAGATTTTCTTCAATTATCTAAAAATAATTACAATTCTTATGTGATAAGATTTATATGCGAAAGTATGTACTATGTACCAAAAGATTTTACTTTACAGGACAGCTTCTTATATGTCATTTCATTGTCTATTTTGAGGAAAGGTATCTAAATACTCCAAATATAAATTTCCCCTAGAAGAAAAAGCCCCTATCTCATTTTTTAAATCTGATATTAAACCTCAACCCTTGCATAAAAATAATTTTGTCATCATTTTCAGTTTTTATATTGTCTGTTTCTAGTTCTAACTGATGATTATTAAACTGACCCTAGCATCTTGGAACATGGCATTCTTTCTCTGTTCTGCTTCTTTTACTTCATCTGCAATTCTAAAAAAGCAAAATAAGCAAAAAAAGAAGGATAATTAATAAGGACAATTACGTCATAATAAATGTAATAGATGTAGAACCCAGACAACTACCTGGCCCCTGTTTTTGGGACCTTTTTCGTCTGCTAGCAAATTGCTTTTTGCTCTTTTGTAGCGACTTGGCTTTTTTGATGTTTACGACGCTATTGGCTGATATTCAAATATTGAATTGCAAGTCGACACAGGGTCCACTGGGTGGGAGATACAGTTATCTAGCCCCTTCCACCTCTATTGTTTTACTCTAATTACGTAGTAGAAGGGAAATAAATTGTTTTTAAGCATAAGAAATAATTAGAAAGAATAAAATAAATGAAAGAGCTTTACTACTAACATGGCAAAAACAACCCAAAGTTAAAGGACAAAGATTACCTTTTCATCATGTCATTTGATTGTCTTGTCTCTGCCTTCAATGCGTTTCGTTCTTGTTTAATCTGCAAATAATAAAACAAATTAATTATCATTTGCCCACACTTAGTACTTTCCCCAAAAATACCAGGAGAGCAATGAAACTCCCTTATCCCCTTTTAAAAACATTTAATTGAAAATTAGTAAGGAGGTATTTTTTTCTTAAAAACCTGTTGTTCCTAGCCCTGTCGGGCTTACCTGCACCCAAATATAACCTAACCTTAAGTTAAATACGAACAAACATAAAACTATGCACTCTCTGCTCGACTAGACACTTTGAAGGAAAGCTCCAAAACTTTCCTTTAAAATTTATAGAATTTTAGAATATATTTTTCATCAATGTAATGATTTACCTTATTCAAAATTTGTTCTTCGGTTTGTCTCATTTTCATTGTATCATTCAGTTTTTTCTCTTCTGCCTTAACCTGATTTAAATGAAAAGTTGAACTATTAGAGTAGTACAACTAATTTCTATAGCAAAAAGTAACTGCTATTCTTCTGCTATTTAAGATAAAACGCTGAATCTTTGAAAAATACTTTGCAAGATCTATGCACATCTACTCTGTAAATCAATTTGTCCGTCGAAATACATCAGATTACAATATAAATCTATCTGTATTTTATGCTTGCTATCTAAAAATCTGTTTGATGATCTTGCTACTTATGAATGCTCTCTTCTTGTAAATCACTTTTATTCAATGAATAAAGCAAATTAATTGCTACCCCAAAAAATAACTCTACTAATAATTAACACCTCTTTAAATCATTTCTTTTGTAGTTTCAGCGTTTTAAACAAACATTCTATGTGAAATAAATATTTTTTTGTTTAAAACAGAACAAAATTTCACTTTGTTCCTACACTGCTCTGTTAGATACCTGTAACTCTAATGCTGAAAGAATTCTCTTTTGTTTCTGAATACCAGCCATCATACTAGAAAAATATACTGTGTCTGTAACACATTTTTATATAGAGGGAAATCAAATGAAACATATGTATAGCTATTTGCTAAATAACTATACCTTTATGGTAGATAGATATACCTACCTCGCGTTAGTATATCTAGGTTTATTATGTAATTCCAGTTATTGAACTTTGTGTTAATAGAAAATCTTATTGTTTATTGTCGAATAAAATGCATTTGATTACTTATATGTGTTCTGTGTTTGACATATCTTAACATCCTTATACTAAAGTAACAGGATCTCGCTAACCGCTAAACCGATCGGGTTCTCCTTAACAGGGTAGATTCTCATATGTCCTGGGAAGGTTTTTAACTATTTTGGGGGAGGGTACTACCACCCTCCCAAAAGAAATGACAAAAAAATGTAAATTTTCTTAAAATCTGGGAGACTTCAGCGTCAAATAAGGTGGTATCGTACATAAAAAATTAACTTTAACAAACAAAAACATTTAAAGTGCCACTAGAGGCCTCTAGGGGCTAACAGGATGTTTGTCTGTGTGTCTGTCTGTGTGTACCAAAGGATCTCGCTAACCGCTAAACCGATCGGGTTCTCCTTAACAGGGTAGATTCTCATATGTACTGGGAAGGTTTTTAACTATTTTGGGGGAGGGTACTACCACCCTCCCAAAAGAAATGACAAAAAAATTGAAAATTTTCTTAAAATCTGGGAGACTTCAGCGTCAAATAAGGTGGTATCGTACATAAAAAAAATTAACTTTAACAAACAAAAACATTTAAAGTGCCACTAGAGGCGTAGCCGCTAGTTTATAATATTGTTATAATCCTGTGTTAATATTATTAATAAAGTAAAAGAATAGAGGGAGCATGAGATATATGTAACTCTGCCCACAGAGCATGGACCCTTTCCCTATTTTGTATTGTGTTTTTTGAAATCCGCTAATAGCGTCGGAAATATAAACACAGCCAAAAGAACAGAAACCACTTAAGGCACATAGTTGTCTGGGGTATTCATCTATACTTATACATTTATTATAACAGCATACACAGATTCTAAATAAATATAAAACTGACCTGTCTCCTCTCTTCTGAACCTCCATCAGGGCATCCATCATTCCTGTCATTGTATTGGAGAAAGATTCCTAGATAATTAAGTATAATTAGATATACAAATAAATCTGGCATCTTAAGGGATAAGACAATGGAACAAAAATTATTTTCCAATTCCAATGATGATAAATAAAATTACCACTTCGGTATATTAAAATTACTTTGGGCACTACGAGTTAAGATTCAAACAATTAAAATTATGTTAGGGGACTCAAAGTTTTGAGCCAACAATAATAAAACTTTGGGTACCAAGCAGTACAACTTACGGTTCAATTTTACTTCCCTCACTGAAATTAAATACATGAATAAATAATTGTTTATTATGAGATGGCTTCTGAAAGACACCCATTAGTTAAAATATGATTTTTGTGTCAAAAAAAAAGATATATATTTATATTTCTTGAATATTTAACTAGAATATTTTTGTAAATTTTATTTTACAAATTATGAACAGATTTTTATCACGAAACCTCTTAATGAAAATACTTAGAAAAAAAGTTTTAATAAACACAAAAAGTTAATTAGATTTTTATAATCGTTGTAATTGCAAATGTACATATATTTAAAAGTTAATTATAGAATTAAAAGCAACATTTATGCAAATGTTATATAAAAATATGCTACATTAATTAAAGATATAAAACAATTAAGAAATTTTAATATTTCATGTATTTCAACCAAAAAAAAATTTAGATTTTAGCTAGAAATTATAGATATCTGTACCTTAATCATCATATTATCAATAGAAAACCCTGTAAAAAACCTGAAAATCGGAGCTACAATATGGCCACGATTTTAAAATATAAGTTTACTCGTTAAATAAATTACGATTAAGCAAAATTTATGTGTAGCACATCTTAATACAGAACAAACATGTTTTTGAATAGCTCAAATGGTAATAGCTTTACTTGTCTATGATAACATTCCCAATGTTTTATCTGACTTATTAGCCATTATAAGGATGTTGTTCTGCTATGCATTTTTTAAACCCTTAAACAACATTGAAGACATTCGGAAAACGTAATTTTCAAGTTCAGAAGTTGAATAATAATAAATATAAAGAACATAGAAGACAACATCCTAAGTAGCGAAGCTTTTAAATAAAAAAATAAAAAAAAGGACACAAAGTGAATTAAAATCGATTATTTACTTAATCTTCAAAGAATTTTTATTAAAAGTAACAAATACTGGCAAAGTGAGTTATAGAATAGCCTCGATACTACAAATAAAGAATATAAATGTTAAAACCACAATTATGGTAAAAATGCCCTCATACCTCATGGCGAAAAACGTCTTGCAAAAATATTGTCTGAGGGTTATAAAGTTTATATAGGTGCTAATTACTCGGATGATTAAAGATTTTCAAAAAAGCGTAGTTACTCTAGAAATAAACCTTCCGTAAGTTCCATTTCATCCCATCCCATCCAAATTATAAAATATTGCAATTGTCAAAAAGTTAAATATTTGTCATTTAGCATTACTATCTAAATCTAGTCTTTGATCGATAATTCTTTAAGCCGTCAAGTTCAGCCATTTTCAAGCGAGAAGTGCATAATTTTAAACTGAAATTTATTGCATTTTTAGTAAATTACTAAATTTGTATTTTAAAATAGTGAAAATCTTCTAAACCGCTGTATGGTTAATGGTTATTGACAATGTATGAATTAGTATAATTTTGTAATATTCATTTGGCTTTTAGTCAAAATAATAATAATATGCAAAGATATTACACTTTTCTTATTCATGAGAAGTTTCATCAGAAGTTATCTCAAGCTTTTTTAATTTTTTAATATTTTGGCTGTCAGTAAGTTTTTCTAAAGCCGTTTTTCGACAAGTCTTCGTGTTTTTCAACACATTCATTTCATGGTTTAGTTGTAAAATATGACCTATATTTAACTTAGAAGCATTATTATCAACACTGCATTGAAAGTGTCATATAAGGCAGAGTCATTTAAGGAATAACAAAGCGATTCAAATCTAATTCTTATATTTAGATTTTCCACAAATCATTTTAAAACTGTGGCTTATGCTATGTTGAAATAAATATATACACGTACATGCTATGTAATAGAATTAGAAATGTATTGGTTAATATCAGTACAGTGTAAACAGACCTAAAAGGAAACTAATTTGTATATTTATAGAAATAGGTTTTGGTGATATTAAGTATCCAAGCCCCAATGTCTTCATAAAGTTTATATTTAGTATTTTTAGCTGTTATAATATTATAACAGTTTTAAACAAATCTAAATTGTGTAGTTTCTCTTTAAAGAATATTCATTTTTTCGGCATGGTCCCTTTAATCAGCAGTCCAAACAAACCTCATTACTATTTTGAAAAGTTAAATATTAGGATATATAGGTTAGAAGGAATTATTTATACCATACTAGTTATTACCCCATATTAAAGTTCACTTAAACTCTTGTAAATTAAAAAAAAGTAAACAATAAATATTACAATTTTATTGAATACAAAGTTAAAAATTGCAAACAAATCTAAATTGTGTAGTTTCTCTTTAAAGAATATTCATTTTTTCGGCATGGTCCCTTTAATCAGCAGTCCAAACAAACCTCATTACTATTTTGAAAAGTTAAATATTAGGATATATAGGTTAGAAGGAATTTTAATGTTAGAAGGAGATTTGAAATCTGCATCTAATTTTAAGGATTTTTTTAATAATAGCCCAATGTTCCCTTAGTTTAAACAGTTTAAAGTAAAAAGAAGAGGTGGGGGGGGGGAGTATGGGATCTAATGGCAATTTGAAAAATAAAGCCAATTTTCCCCTGGTTAGCTCCTTCATGCTTCACTGCTGCCAACCTTTTTTTCCATGATTTTTCGCACTTGACTTTGATTTATCTGAAAGATAATGCACAATTGCATTTCAATGTTTTTATAAACAAACATTGTTTTTTTTTCAAAAAAAGGACAAGGATGATAACATTTATAATAGTGAAGCTCAAGACTTAAGTCAGTCACAAATATTACAAGTTGTAGAGTGGCATCGCTTTGAATATTTAGAACACAAAAATTATTAGAATTCCGTACTTTTCTTTCAGTTGTTTAATTACAACGCCTCAAAAAATTTAAGTTAAAGAATAGTATAACGAGTTGTGGGGTCCTTATAATTTTCAGTCCAATTTCTCCTAAAACCCTATTAAGACAACCCACCCTACTTTATTTTAGAATATTTGTCACGGTTTCAAGAAAAATCTTCAAACTCCCAGATGTTTTAAAATCAATGTATGTAATTTAAACATCTTTTTTTCAATGTTTTCTTGCATATTACTTCATTATAATAAATGGTTTCTCCAGTATCCAGTGGTATTAACTCCAGCTAATTATGTGTATAACAATCTTATTATTATTACTTATTACATAAGAGCAACAAGGTCGTGGTAAATCTGTTCATGTAAAATATAATTGGAGATGTTTACATAAATAACAAGGTTGAAAAAAAGCAAAGAAAAAATGAAATAAGATCTTTCCCTTCTTGAATATTTACGGGGAAGACATGACTCGAACATGCTGATTAGTCATAATATCAAATTAAATCAATATAAAAAAAACTCCAAGTAACCATTTAAAACAATTTTTTTTATCAATTTTCCAATTATATAATAAAGGTTGCTTTACTTTTAAGAAACTTCTTCATCCCCTTTACTTTTTTACCATCTTTAGCGTACAAATTGGTTCACGGTTGATGCCAACAACTGCTGAACAGCAGAAATTAAAAAGGATATGTCAATTTTACGAACTTCATACACTTCTTGTAAATCTCTGTGCACGAGCCTGCTTACCATAACCTCAGCGGATAGCCAATGCAATGGAGGTCGGGATACAAAACGATATCTTATTTCCTTTTATTTCTGAAGCAAATCTTACTTAATATGTAATGTGCATGGTTATATGGTCATTAGCTTTGATTACACATCCTTTGTCTGGAAGTATTATCTGTGCATATTAATGAGTTGCGCCTATTTTGGGCTTGGGCATTCCCCCTACTCTAACTCATAGATATAACTTGTTCATTGCTGTGTTTAGTTTATTTATGATATTAATTAAGAGTATAGCATGACTGTAAAAATATCTATTAACACGCAAATCACGTTCTAGTATTACCTTATTAGCTCCACCAATTCTGTTGTTAATCCAATTCTGGGAAGCATCTGTAAAATCTGTCAGGGCAGATAATTCATTTTCTTTGTCATTTTCAACAACTTCTGCTACGGGGGCTTTTTCTGGAGACAATACTTTAATTAGACTTTTTTAACTTCTTAATCAGTGGCATGCACAGTGATTCATCTGAGGGTGTAAAACCATTTGGGGCGAAAAAAGTGGAAGGAAATATCAATTTTAACAATTTTAAAGGCGGGTATTAATACCCCTCTACACTCTCGAAGTGTTAAATTCATACAAAAAAATGTAACATTAATCCAGGGCACTGCAGCTCCAGTCAACCCACCAAAGATTATAAGCTGAGGTGTCTATGGATTGCTGGAAGATGCCGAAAGGTTGTAAAGGAAAAAATCAATGTTGGTCTTAATTTTTAAAAATGCACAATCACATGGCCAAAAAAGACGGCTGGCGGTTGACTTAAGCTGTATTTTTGAATAGCAATTTGCCAGGGCAGTAGAAGCTTTAGGGACCCTCACCCCCCCCCCCCTCCCCCATCCCCTCCTCTCAACCTCAAATGCCCCTATAGGGCCTCTTTGAGCATAGCCGCTAGTCTAAATTAAAGTATTTGTCCCTGTCTGTGGTTCAATTGCTGGTTTTATTGTTTGGGACACAATCTCAAATTTTATGTCGGGAATTACAAATTCTAATTATTAATAATTAAAATAAACAAAAATCAATTATAAAGTACAACTATTTTTCAAATTGTTTTTAATCTTAAAGATAAAAGAAATAAAGGATAAGTTTGTCTTTGATTAACGCAATAATACCAATCTGCCACATCTTATGAAAAAAGACATAAAAGTAAATAATTTTAGGCATGCATCATCAGTAAAACACAAGGACTGACATACATTAATTACAGAGTAGTGTTTCTTTTTAAAACTTTAGAAGTAAAATAAATATTTTTTTCCTTTTTTAAAAGAAATTCTTGCAATCGAAATGGTCCTAATTTATCAAATTATCAATTCCTGTTTGTGCTTCTTGAGGTGTTTTATCCTTGATAACTTGTTCATCCACGCTAGCCATGTTCATTTTATCTTCTTGTTGCTTTTGGACTTGCGCATTTGCCTTTTTTTATCATGTCAGTTGTAATTATTATTAATGAATAATAGAAATTTGTTTTGTTGTTTATTCCATATCTTATGTTAAAAAGTTCTAAATATGAAAAGTACTCCTTGGAGGTGAACCTATCTACGAAACATGGTTCCTACACTATCTAATTTCCCTAAAGATAAGACAATGAGCGATAATCTGATTCCCAATAACGATATAAAAAAACATCTTCTGTGTGCATGTAAAAATTTTGGAAATATTTAGACGAAGAAAGTTAGTAGAACCCAATAAAGATTCCCAAAGTTTTAAACCAAAAGATAAAAGTTATTGTTTATTCAACATTGGGTACCAGTATAATTCATAATCCAATTTATCCAACATTCCTGCCAAATTTACTGATTAATTCTAGTGTCCAAAAAAGTCCTCAGTTTTTAATTTATCATACAAAAATGAAGAATGAAAATTATTCGATTACAATTGACCTGAGGTTGAGGTTCAATAAACTGGAATGGAGGTCTGCTACTTTGCATCTCATTGTACTGGTATTCCTATCAAGATACATATATTATTATTATCTCATTATTAAAAGATGTTTGTGATATTGACCACAAACGAATTTAAAAGAACATATATTATTAATGCTTAATTTAGGTTAGGCTAGGTTAAGTACAGGTTTTTAAAGCCCAGCAAGGATAGGATCCCATATGGCAAAACACTACGCAAAGTCTAATATATATTTTTATTAAAATAAGGGGTGTGGTTTATTGGCCAAGCACCTAATGTTGTATAAATATAAAATTCAAGGGAAATACGTCCATATTTTTTCTTATTTTTAAGATTCGCCTTTAAAAATGTTGTCAGCCTTGTATAATAAACTTGATGCCTGTGGACTTGGCTTTTCATTCTGATATTGTGGCTGGTTCATAAATTCTGCATAACCATAACTGTAGAACAAATAGTTTTGTCTTATTTGTACAATTTGGTTCGAAGATTTTTACGTGTTCATTAAAATAACTTAACTTTGTATAAAAGAATAAAATAATTTCTTTTGATAAAATATTTCTAAAGACGTAGTTGTTCTATAATAATGGTTGATCCGTATTATATGAACAATTATATACAATATTTTAAAAGTAAAGCATCTTTATATCCATGTCTTAAAATGTAACAGTATCCCATATACGCAATTATGCAACAAATTTATGTACAATTTTTTTAGACTTACAAATAAAGTTTCATTATTGAGCTTTTTTGACACTCTACAAGAGCTATTGTTCGTTTGTCCTTTCTTTAATGGATGTTGTTATCCTTAAATATACCGTTATCATTAATTGTACATAAATCTGTATAAATTAATTCGAAGTTTGTACAAAAATGAAATGACACAAAAACTATTCCTGTCATCGTCATAATAATAATAATATTCTGTAGATTGTTGATTTTGTTCATCTACTGAATTTTGTTGATTATCTAAAATAAATAATTTTTAATAATTTTTTAAAAGTTGCTTATACAATATTTTGTAATGCTCTTACAGCATTTTATACCCTTGTTTAGCAAGGATATATCCATAAATAGCGTAGATTAACACAGAGTTATCAAAAACAGTCAACAGAATAAGTTCCACAGAAGTTAATTTAGGGGGATGGTGACTTTTATTGAAATTGCATAAAAGCTGTTTTGATCATACAGAACTTATCCATCGTAACCATCCCATCCATGCGCGCCAGACGAACGGAAGTACTGAAAAATAAAATATGCAGAATAACTTGGCTACTGTATACTAGACTGGCTACTCCCTAGAGGCCTTTCTCTTATTTCTCTTAACCCTTAACGGTCGGGGGGGGGGGGCGTTGAACGCCCCCCCATCCGGTTTTTTCTATCTCATTTTCTGTGTGTGAAAGATGAAGAGCCCAAACTGCTTGACTTTTTAAGTATGGGTATGACACATAACTGAGAGTTGGAATTTTTTGAATATCTCCATCCTGGCGGGCACAGGATGCCAGCAAATCTGGCAGGGTCATCCAGGTAAAGAGCAAAAATATTTTTTTGACTAAAACAAAGCATTTTATCATACCAAAATACTAAAAAATCCTCTAGTAGTACATCCTTATACAGTATGACCCTCGAAAAAGTATCTTTTAGGGTATACAGACCTTATTTCTTAATGTATCATCAAAAATAGCATATGTCCTTGTTCTCTGTACATTTCCACACAAAAATATATAAAAAAATTTAATTTTACCTCCATTAACACCGGAGATTTTTAGAGCTAAAGTTTTGAAAAAGTGACTGAGAAAAGAATTTTTTTTCCCCACTATTTTTGGATGGTTATATTATGTCTTTCTGGTAACTGAAGAATGATAAACAAAGAAAAACAAAGTAACTAATTATTTCTTTTTTATTCCACCAAAAAATATAAATTTTTACAGGCAAAAATACTACTGAATGAATTGATTATTTGCAAATTTCAGACTATTTACTTACCCTTATTTATGAAAAGGATTAATTGTGACAGTTACTCCGCCCCCTTTTTTGACATCTCAATCACTTAATAGGGGGTTAATTAAGCTTTTTAGACTAAAAAATCATTATAATGTAATTTTATTTTCCTTATAACTTTTTTGTTATTAAAGTTAGGATTATGAAACAAAAACAATATTCCTGCTATATTCATAAAGATTTATTTGGTATTTTAATCTAAAACAATTTTGCCTCATAAGTAAGTTTTTCAAACTATCATTACACAAAAAACACTCAAAAAATATGTGTAAAAAAATGCTTTTAACTTAAAACCTAAATTTTTTGTTTCATTTTTGTATAAAGTTTCTGCTAGTAACAAAAATAATAGGATTTCTATCTTAATTTTGCTAAAAAAGTCAATTTATGTTACTTTTTTAAAACTTTAGCTCTAAAAATCTCCAGTGTTAATGGAGGTAAAATTAATTTTTTTATATATGCTTGTGCGGAAATGTACAGAGAACACGGATATATGCTATTTTTGATGATACATTAAGAAATAAGGGCTGTATACCCTAAAAGATACTTTTTCGAGGGTCATACTGTATAAAATACAGGTGTTCAAGTCACTTTCAGGTTCCAGGTATAATCCTGCAGGTCCTTATCCTCCAGGTCTCCAGAAATCTTTAAACGGCTCCTGTGGCCGCAATTTTTGACTTAGAGACTTCAAAGTTTAAACTTAAGCTTTTCTTACATGTCTTCATAACGTATTAAAATTTCATGAAGATCCGCCGCCGTTTTCTCGCCGACCGCCGACTGCGGCGGCTGGCAGCTGCCAAGTACAGCTGCGGCCGCTAAAATTTATATTTTGATATTTCTAATGTAAAATTTACATAAAGATAAACATTTTCTGGAAAAAAAATTTTCTTCTAGCTTCAAAAATAAGAAAATTACAGCCGTTTGAAATTTTTAAGTAAAAAAGGACCTAAAAACAAAGGTTGTTAAATAAAAGGGTGAAGGAAGCGAAAATTGACTTAGACTTATAAAAGGTCGGAAATTCATTATCAAACAGGGGACTTGCACAAAAAAATTTAGCCCTCTAGCTCTAATAGGAACTGAGATAATAAGGGGGGGCGTTGAACGCCCCCCCCCCCCCCCCGACTGATTCAGGTGCGGCAAGGGGCCCGACTGTAAAGGGTTAAATGGGTTTTTGTTTATTAATCAATTTGAATAACTTACTTTTCACATCATTATCTTTCCCATCATTGTTGGGTCCTACTTGATTTAAAGAGAATGGATCCAGCTGAAATGGCTCAAAACTTGGCATAAATGGATTCTTTAGGTTCACTGTTGATTCAGCTTCCTAAAATCGATATATATATAATATAATATAAAAATAACCCTCCCCTCTCCTTATTTTTAGAATAAATTGAAAACAATTTGAAGGATATTTTTCTTCATGCCTTATCACGGGGGGGGGGGGTGTCTAACCATGCGGGGCTTCCCTATTCCTAATATAACTTACCCTAAAGAGAAAAATCTACTTCCCAACCTTTTTTTCACTTAATTTCCATATAGAAGGGATATGTTTTGGCACTTCAAGGGAAACCGCCAATTGGCGGGTAAATGATAACATTTACCTTAGCAGGTGCCTTGGATTGTGCAGGAAGGGGTTGTCTCTTATTATTCTGTCCCTTGGTGGCCATGAATGGATGTAAAGCAGCTTGGTACAGGTCTGATGGTTTAGCTTTAGATCCACCCCCGAGAAAACTACTCAATGTGTCCAATATACTTGATCCCTGCAACAATAAAACTATTAGCAATATAATGTCCGGATTGTTCCTTCTCTTTGTTCTTATTGGTCCAGTTTACTGAGTAAGAATCTAGATCTACCATATGTTTAGAGAAACATCCATGCGTATAACTCATAATATAAAGATTGCTTTAAAAAGTAAGTATTTAGATTTTTACCTGAAACTTGTTATTTGGATTTTTTGAGCTTGGAAACTTCAATCCTTTTAAAACTAAAAAAAATTGTTACTAAGTTTATTTTACACGATTATTAAATTAATTATTCTTGTCTTTTAGATCTTTTAAACTGTTAAATATATTAAATTGAAATTTGTAGAGAAGCTATGTTTTGGTGGATATAATATAAGTGGATATTGTGAGAGGTTTTTGCATACCATGAATAAAATGTTTCTCCCAGCTGGCTAATATAACGATAAAGCCCTGACCCCTAATGACATTGACCCAACCCCTCCTTTGACTATGGAGATCGGTATTGACCATTGTCTGAGGACTATATTAGCAACCTGAATTGTCACAATATTCACGTTTTATAACCATTTCAGATTTAGATTTCTCAAAAATTCTTACTTAATTCTGGTGACCAAGTATTCTCTTCTCCAGATTCATCAGCTACAACTATATTTGTTTTAAATGTGAATATTCAGTAAATGTAATGATAAGAAATAATTTAAGGTTAATTTAAGCTGGATTAGAACACTTTTTCAATGAAAAAATTAATAAATATTAGTGCCTGTTTTATTATTCAGGGCCTTCAGACACTTTGGCCCAATAATACAGAAATTGGTTAAAAATTTTTTTATTTTACAAAAACTGTATATTATAAGATGCGATAAATAAACATTCCGCTAAAAAAAAGTTTCAAATTCATATCTTTTGTATATTTACATTCCTATGACAGAGTTATTATAGAAAAATCCATCTCCCGCTGCATCAGCTGATTTATATCGTTTGATATCATCCACCCCACCTTCATTATTGTTGTCCTTGTTTATATTCTTGGTTTCTGTTGACTCATCTAAAATAAATATTGTCATGCAACTTGTTTCGGGGGAAATTCTCCAGGAAGGGTGAGGGGATATCGCACTTTCTTCTAAATAGCCTAAAACCCTCCCTAGAGCACAATTTTAAAATTGTATTCAATTGAAAGACATGAGTTCAAACCCAATTGGGCTACAATTACCCTTTTATAACCTAATATAAAAGAAGTGCATAAAAGTTGGTTCATTAAAGAAATATGAAAATAACATTACCACTTAAAACAAATTTTTTAAAATAAATTTTTGTTGTTTTGAAAGAACACAAAAAAAACAATAAAACAACACTGCTGTTTGACCAACAGAAGCAACACAATAATCAATTTATTTGGCAAAATATGCAAATAAAAATGTTGCTGTGCATACATACATGACACTGCGACACTACGGATCACAGAACATTGTGTCCCCTAGCCTCACATACCATATGACACATTTTATGTACTTAAAGGAGAGTGACAAAGATTCCTGTAGAAAAATAGTACAAAAGGTGCAAATGATACAAAAGGTCTAATAAACGCCTGGGCTAATCATTTGTGTTCATTAAAGCAAGTATGTTAAGGGATAAGACTGTGGTCGATTAATTGTTTTACATCTTCAATGATGATAAACAATATTACCCTTTCTGTAAATTATTGGTTAAAAGGTTTGGAAGCATCTAATTTGGAAACAACCAATCAAAATACAATAAAAAGTATCCAAAGTTTTTAGGGCTAATAAAAAAGATTCATAAACTTTGGGTACCAGTGTAATTTACACCCAAATATCATCTCCGTCCCTTTAAGTTTAAGGATATCATGTGCAATTTTTCATGTGCAAAGAAGTCCTAAAAAGTTTGTTGTCTGGTCATTTATAAATCTTTGACAGCACTGTTCATTAGATATCTAATTTATTCCTCGGTTTTATTCAGAATTTTTTTTATTAATTAAATTGTTGACAGTTGCCCTATGCAATTAAATATTCATGTTTGTTTTTGTGTTGTTCTAGTTACAAATGTTATCTAAAATCGCAAGGACAATATGAAAAAAATAGGTAGCGCTGCAAAAGGTAACACACAGGCCACCTTAATCCGTTGCTACACTTTTTTTTGCTGAAAACTTATTTTTCTTATGAAAATTGAGTTTGCAGAACATATTAGGATTAGTCTGTATTATTCAACTCAAGCTAGGCTATGTTAGGTAAGAGCATGGCTTTGGCACAAAGAAAAGAAAAGAAAAAACTTATGGAGAAATTAAGGAGTTTCTGTGCTAGCTACACATTGAGGGAAAGCACCATTTTTCTTTCATTGATATTTATGTACAAAATAAAAGATTAGCATCATTTTAATCTTATGAAAATAAAAAGTGTTGGTGTAATTCTGAGAAATGATGCTTCAATAAATATAAGGTCAAATCTGTTTAGAAAATTCACTTGGAAAATTATATATTTTGTTGATCAGGCTGTCTAGCTCACTTTTTTTATTGTTGTTGTGGGTGTTTCTGTAATAACGTTAAGCATTTCTGTCTGTTTGTAGTTAAAGATCTCACTGCTGGCTTAATTACTAGGATATGTCTGTAAACATTACACTTAATATTGCACAGTTACTAAATATGTATGTCATAAAGCGTTTTTATTTATTATCATCATAAACCAGTTAAGTCTTTTTAACACAAAGAATACGATGTCTGCATGTCCGTCCGTTTGTCTCTCCGATGGGGATATGTTATTCGGAATACATGGGGAAAAAAATAAAAATAAATGACCTTAAAGTTCAAAAATTGCTTAACTTTAATTAATTGAAGGTATTGTTACTGCTAGTTATTGCTGCACTTGTTATGTCGATATTTTCTTATTTACATTATCGTATAAACACTGACTCGTGCACATAAAATTAACAAGCATTACTCTTATTGACAACAATTGAAATAAATATTAAATCTTCCTGGTTTCTTATGATCCCATATTTCCGGATTATTTTCCAAGTATTTAAATGAGATCATCACGCAATGTAAACATTTTCTTTTGTTTGCAGCTATTACTATCAGGGAGGGAGGGGACATTGGACTGTTTATTAGATTAGTTCCCTAAATTTTTTGATAACATTTTCTTATTCGTTGACTTAACTTTCGGGACTTTGATTGAATTTTAATTGGTTAGTTTAATGAGTTGAGTGTCCCCACGTTTCAACCACTAAATATAATCTACAGAGGGGGTTTGTTTATCATCATTGGGGATGTATATCAATTTAGAGGCCATTGTCTTTTCCCGTTGTTCCATAGATAATACTTATATCTTATGAAGCTTATGATATCAAAGGAATAAAAAATGACAACATCCAGAAAAGCCAAAGCTAAAGAATGAATTCAAATACATTTTTTTTAGTTTTAAAAGATTTTTGTATCAGATAAGTATAAAGAACAAATAAAAGACGACAATATCTAATCAAAGCAATTTTGAGGCGGTTTTCCTCAAACGGACGAACGACTATAGAAACCATCCCCATTATTTTTAATTTTAATCTCTTTCAAAACAAAGGTAGTGGGGGTGGTATGAGGTCGCTATAAGGACTAATTTTGAAGTAGATAAGAAATAAAGGCAGATTCTTTTTTATTAACTTTTTTCCTTTTACAAAATTTGTGTTTATGTTTGGCATACAATCAAACGAATAGATAAGTAACGTAGCTTTAAAATCTTACCAACAAATAAGGTATGTGAAGAATGTTAGCTACTCTTAATCATTATGAATTAACCATAATTCTTTTTGATTTGAAGTTGATAAAACAATTTAATATTTACATAAAATGATTTGTCCGAATAAATTATCTTTAATTGTTTTATAATGTTTTTTTATTAGTAGCAAAGCTACTCTATAACTTGGCTCTGTGGGTTACAACATCAATTGTGTCAGTACGGCTTCGAATCTGATTCAGTAAAATCAAATTATAAAAAGTTACTACGAAAAATGAAGAAATAAAACATAAAGAATTCCTATTTAGTTTGCCTTGGCCTTCAGCCCCGCGGAACCAACAAAACTGGAATTGATTTTTTTTTCAGTTTTCTAAAAGATTTTTTACTAAATGTTATAAGGTTGTTATTGCTGTGCTACAAATGGACATTATTATCCTAGTTTTTATTGTTTTAATGATTTCCTTACTATAGCTCTAATTTATTCAATGATAATGTACATATGTCACTTTATTTTTGTCTAATTAGTTGATTTATTTTACATATTAGTGACTTCACTCCTAAAGGCCTCTAGAGACAATTGTGATGGAAAAGGGAGGGAGAGTCGGTCCCCTTATTTTCAATATTTGTTTTAAAAAAGAAAAAGAAAACATCATTGGGAGGGGAGGTTCGATTTATCTTGGTAGGGTGGTGGAGACCTCTCACCAAATATTTATTATATACCTTTCTAGTTTCTATGAGAAGGTAAATTGAATCGGTTCAGCGGTTAGCAGATAATTATTTTTAGTTCAGCCGCACTTATTTTGGTAGTTTGAACCGCTAGTGGGCCATCAAACGTTATTTTTTAATAATTCTCAGCTTCAAACGAGATGTGCTTAAGATGGGCTGTTGTCGAGTATTCATAAAAACCATGACCTTCAAGAAATAATTTTATATTAACCAAGAAACAAACTTATAAAAAATATTTGCATTGGCAGATTAAAAAATATGCATTGAAATCAATTCAAATTATTGAACATTCTGTCAAAATTTCATTAAAATTGCGGTAAAAAGATTATTGCTGTGTATTAAAGATAAAAGTTGATCAAAAAGGCAAAAAAAGTAACCAGAATGGTTTTAATGTAAACATAAAATGACCTTAACTAATATGAATTTGGTTTGAGTTTTCAGACCAATTGTCTTTAAATGATATGTAGCCCTTATATTTCAAAAATAGAAGTTTGCGTTTATATTTTTATTTATAAATTATTATAAATTAGACAAAACAGATAAAATTTCTTAATGAGAATCTTATAACCATAGATTTTTTTATTATAAAACAACAGCAAAGTGTTATTCATTTATTTTGGGTATTCGTTTACTTTAAAAACTATTGTTATTCAATATTCATATTCAAATTTGGATAAAATATAAACCTAAGAACATATTCGTTTTTATAGAGTTTAATGTTTATTTTATTTATTCTATTGGCTCGATCACACAAAGTACCTTGTTTCGTACTGATACCCCCCCCCCCCCCCTATCTTTTATATAAACTGTCGAAAATATCATTAGTGCAGTTTAAATTGTGTGTTTACTTCTATTTAGTTCAGGTTAGGTTAGGTAATATTGGGTACTGGGTAGCCCCAAAAAACTACCCCTACCTTATAATAAACTAGCGGCTTCGTCCCAAGCCTCTAGGGGCTTTGCCCATTGAGGTAGTTTTTGAAAAACTAAAAAATAAAAATAAAAAAATTCGGATGCTGCGAATCATCCGCTCCCCCCTCAATTTTTTGTTGTTGAGGGGGGGGGAATTTCATTTTTTGGAGGGTTGGGGGTGTCCCACCCCCAAGAAAATAGCTTAAAACCACCACAGGACCAATAGGTATATACCCTGAAGAGTAGAATCCGATCGGTTCAGTGGTTACCGAGATCTTAAGGGACAGACAGACGGATAGACGGACAGACATCATTCTACATTGTATTATAGATATACTTCAGAAATAAGAAAGGGGGGGAGGGGAATATAAGTGCTAAGCAGGCACTTTGTGCGAAAGGACCATTCCATTTTCTTGTATCAGAGTTGATAATTAGTATTTTTTATATAGGTTAAAACATTGAAAAACAAATGTCCGTGCCAATGTCACATTTTTTTTCAGTAATTAAACCAAGAAGCCAGAGGTTGACAATGCTTGCATGATTGTCAGTGTATACAATTATGGCATATCAAGAATCGGGGATCTAAAGGGATAAGACAATGGCCGATAAATTGCTGTATATTCCCAATGATGATAAACACAGTTACACCTACTGTAGATTATGATTAGGGGTTGAAACGTTTGGACACTCGACTTATTGAACCAACCAATTACAATTCAAAAAAGGTCCCCAAAAATGGGGACCAGTTTAATATAAAACCCAATGTTCACACCATCCCAGAAGGAAAATATGTAATGTGTCACTCTAAAGTTTTTAGCTTTCAAAAAGCAACAACTTTTGATTTTTAAGTTAAATAAATAATTTTTTTATATAATTTTTAATAATTTGCAAATGATTAGTAATAGTATTATTAGTTACACTACGTCAAAAATAGGCAAACCAGCGAATAGATTGTGAACTTGTTGTCCCAGTGCTACTTATTGACAAATTTGTGTTTTTTTATTGAAGAAACACTTTTTAACAAAACAAAAATATTGAACAATTAAAACTTTTTCGAATGGAATAAATCACAAAAAAAAATAATTTTTGTTCACTAATTGGAAATTCAAATGCAAAATTAAATAAAATCTATACTTTCAGAAAGCAAACTTTATAACATTTTTAATCTTATGACTGCTATAAAGACTTATATATATGGCATATAAATATATATATCAAAGTAAGCATAAAGTTCAGACAAATCATCAATAGTACGTTTTAAAAAGAGACTAAAAGGCAATTACCACTTGCCTAGGGGAAATAGGTTTAACCACTTATTTATAGCAAATTAATTTATTTTTTATACAATTATTTTCAAACCATTACTTTTTAAGTTTATAAATAGTAAACCTATTAGTACGGTTTTTTTTGTCTTATATAAGCTTTATGTAGGTCCTGGAATGGTTTTAAGCCATTTTATTTCTAAATTCAAATCTTAACTGTAAATAAACCGTTTATGAGAAAAATCTGATGAATATTTTCATAGAAAGTAAAAGCATTTTTTCCGTGTAATGAAAGCTTTGTAAAAATGAAAATAAAATTGAATATCAATCAAAGGATGTCAGGATATATTTAGACATGAGAAAATCAGGAAATAAAAGGATTTCCATAATTTAATTTTTTTTGTAACTTTAAAACTCTATAAATAGTATAGTAAGGTTTTTTTCTTTATTGGCGGATTTTAAAAATCCACTAAAAATTACTTAGAATTGCGACTAGAATCGTTTTAAATGATTTTAATCAATTTATCATATAGATCTTTGTCCGTCTGTCCGACCAAAATGTCTTTTCCTACTCCCTATCATTCATGATAAAAAGATGTTTGCGGTAAAAATATTTTGTGTGTGAAAGAGAGGACAATTTTGTTGATTTATAATTAACGACAACAATATTGTATCAAATGAAGTCAAATAAATAGTTGGGAGATTGAATATGATTCTCTTCCATTAAAAATTATGTATTATTAATTACTTCAATGTTATTGCATTTTCGATCGAGCAAAATAAGTGTAACCTCCTAATTTTCTAACACATTTTAAACATAAAACATTTTAAATCAAAACTATAATATTTATCTGAACTTCATTTTGTTGCATTTACAAATGACAAAAATTATAACCTCATAATGAACATGTATAGATTTTTTTTACATAAAGAAATATTTATCTCTGAATATCCTTTTCAAGAAATGAAAAGTGTCCATCTCAGCAACTGTAAAAAAAAGTCCAAGGATGCTTAATAACAGATTCTGTTTAAGTTTCATAGATACTTAATTATTGATAATTAATCAATAATATCAATAAATTATTGTCTTCCTAATTCTTTATAGGATACTTCTTTGCAAAATTACATTTTTAAACGAGAAGCTTTTCTATCATTAGGGTCGATCCGTCCGTCCGTACGTCACAGACAGTTAGCTCTTTTCGTTAACTTAAACAGGTTAGAATTGTCCTATAACAACAAATATAATATTATAAGCGAAGCATCTCTATAATCAAGTCCTAAAATGTAAGCATGTCCTTAAATAATATCCAAGCATATCCTTAAAATTATCCTGTATTTAAGCAGTTTTTTAATAAATTTACTTACAATCTTTAACTTTTATTAATTTATATTGAGATTATTCAGTTCTGACACTCTCCAAGTGTTAATGTCCGTTTTTTCTACTGTTTCATAGCTTCGCTTTTATGGATGATGTCATCCTTGTTTTGCTAAACTTTCTTTTGAAGGAAAAGTCTATAATCACAAAATCAAGTGCTTTAGTAAGATCTTTAGTAGAACAATTAATTATAGGGCTAAAAAGGATAATTCAATGTTAAAAAAATTGATTGTGTATTTATTCAATTAATGTTCAACATGATAATCTAAATAGTGATTGAATATCTGTTTATTTAAAAATAAAGAAACTGTATTTTAAGTTAGAAAACATATTATTTCAATAATTGTTTAAGCTTTTTGATATTTCTATAAAAATGCAAAGCAACACTTATTTGATCTTTGATGCTACATATTTTTTCATCCTTCTCTTGATATAAACAAATTTTCAAAATATTCAACAACCAATGAAACTGTCTTTGCTTCACTGCCTTTAACTGCATTTTAGCAAACAAGGATAACCAACCATACTTTCGATGTAGCGCACCTCAATTTCAAATATGGAAGAAAAACAGACTTTTAAAGTGTGTTCAAGAATACTGTGCCTCTAGCATCTAAGGGCTCTATTGTGCGAATATTTAAAAAATAGCCTAAAACCATAAAAAGAATTCAATGTAGAAACAAAATAAGTGTTAAACTTAAACTTTATGAAATAGGATGATAAACGATAGAATAAGCCAAATCAATTTAGAGCCTTCTGATAACTAGAAATTATTTATTCTAATCACAAAAAAAATAAGTTATAGGGTAGCTTCAAAAGTTTGTACTTAACCTTTTATAGAGGTCAGGAAAAAATATTTGTTACTTATTTTATCATTATTATACACTACGATAATCTTCTTGAAGGATTCTGATCAAATTTAAATATGCAATTTTTCCGAAAAATTGCAAAAAAAAGTGTTTGGAGTTGTTGTTGTTGCTTTCTTGTTGTTTGAATAGCTTGAGTGAGATGAAAATGACAGATAGAAAATATTTATGTATAAAATCTATAATACAAAGTAGTACGATGTCTATCTGTCCGTCTGTTTAAAGCTTAAGATCTCGGTAACCTCTGGACCGACAAGGTTGTGCTTTTAAGGGAATATAGTGGCGGATTTTATCTTATAATATGAGGGTTATTTTTGGCTGTAGCTTAAGATTTCGATAACTACAGAACCGATTGAGTTCTTTATTTTGTGGAATCTTCACATAGGTCTCAGGATGGCATAAGGTTATTTGAATTTTAAGTTTAAATCTTGGGGTGATTTTCCTGTTCTTCTGCTTTCCCTACCCATAAAATACTTTGGTTTTTAAAATATAATATTACTCTGATTTTATATATAATGAAAAGAATCATGAAAGAAATATTATTGATTTTAAAGACATTAACATGTATTTTTCCTTATCTAGGCAACGTTAATAAATTTAGATAGCATATGTTTTAATAACATTTAAACAACAGAATTAAGAAATTATACCAATGATCGATTTGTAATTGACCTTACCCTTAACTTTTCTATCCAACATTTTGATTTGCGTGGAAACTTTATGAGAACTAAAGAGTAGGAAATGAACAAAATTACATTATTGGTAGCGAAGCTTCACTGTCATTCAAAATTTCTGTCTGTACTTCCACTAGTCAGTCTGTAGCTTCTTTTGAGATTGACGGTTGATTGATTCTGAATACATCATACCTAATAAATCTAAATAAGTTTTGTTTTCAGTTCTGTTTTGCTTTTTGTTTTTGTCAATGTCCTCATTTAAGGATCAAATGTTATCCTTATACTAAAGTAACAGGATGTTTGTTTGTGTGTGTGTCTGTGTGTACCGAAGGATCTTGCTAACCGCTGAACCGATCGGGTTCTCCTTAACAGGGTAGATTCTCATGTGTCCCGGGAAGGTTTATAACTATTTTGGGGGAGGGTACCACCACTCTCCCAAGAGAAATGACAAAAAATTCGAAAAAAATTTTAATAGGGTAGACTTCAACGTAAAATAAAGAGGTATCGTACTAAAGAATTATCGTATAGAGACTTTAACAACAAAAACATTTAAAGTGCCACTAGAGGCCTCTAGGGGCGTAGCCGCTAGTTGTTTATAAGATATGAATACAAATGCAATTGCAATCCTTGTCTATATTGTAATTGTTTTACTCAAATTATTTGCACTTATAAACTTTTTTCAAAAAATTCCATAACAGTGCGTTAGAATGTAAATAGCGAAATTTACCTCTTGCTACATTTATTCATAAAAAATCTATAACTTTTAAATTTACTAGCGGTCACTAGAGGCCTCTGTGGGCCTTTCTATGGAGCAGTGATGATCGACCCACCTCTTTGGATTTTAGTTTTAAAAATGAATAAATGAAAATTATAGACGATTTCTCTTGGGAGGGTGAGGTTCCCCTCTCAAAAAATGATGCATCTTCACATTTTGTGGGCAAAATGTCAAAAATATATATGTATCCAAAATTTTCTGTGGGGGTAAGGTATACAACCCGTTACCACCCACCTCGTACGTACCTGCTAAACTTATTTGTTACTTAAACATAAACTATAACACCGTATGTGTGTGGTCAAATTTTACGTAAGAAGCAGTAACATGGTGCTAAATCTGACAACATGACGAATATTCTTTAAAATCTCACAGATTTAGACAAACACTGTAAGAAAGAACATGAAGACAAGTTTTTTCATGGTTCTTATAAAAATCTGTTATTTTATCAAAATATGACTTATTTTTGGTGGTTAATATGATACCTACGAAAAATATCTTATATGCTTATTGCTTTAATGTTTTAACATACATTCAAAATTTTAAAATTTCAATGTTCGCTAAAAAAAGAAAATATACATAAATAATTTTGCATTCTTTAAAAATCAATAATTTATAGAATAATAATAATAATTTACCATAAATTCAAAGTAAAATAAAACATAGGTATCAATGTCCCATAAAAAATATAAAAATTTCAGAAATCTTTATTTTATTCCTTATTTTAAGTATCATTATTCGTGTTTGTGAGAGATAGTTGTTTGTTTTTATGTATGTGTTTGTATGTTGAGAACCGCAAAAATTATGCAAAAAAAAAACTTGTTGAAAACTAATTGAAGCTTAGCTTATGCAAAAAAGGAACAAATTGGGAAAGAAGTTGTATCAACTTTTTTTTTTATAGCTAGCCGGTCCTTTTAGTAAGTAGTAGATGTAAAATTTTTCATAGAATTCAGATATGCAATCGGTTTTTTTGTAGACCTCTTATTTTTTAAGTAATTTAAGTTTTTAAAAAAAAAAATTAAGTCGATTTTAAGGTACTAAAATGCAACAAAAAAAGAAAGAAAATGGCCATTATGAACAAAAATAGTAAGATCTTTAATTTGACACCTTACTTTTTCAATTCTGTCAGGTAATTATTGAAAAAATCGATTTTTTTAAACCCACGAGAATAAAAACTTTTAACTCAATTTTATCATTTCACAAGTAAAAAAATATGGGTTCATATATACCTTTAGAATCAGAAAAATATTACGAATCCATTGTAAGCAAAATTGAAAAAAAAAGTTTACAATATAGTATATAAACTACAATAAAAGGAATTATATGAAAATATCATATTATATTGTACAGGCAACGTCTTAACTTTTGAATTGGGTATAAAAATGGGAAGGGGGTATAGAGGGGGTAAAGAGGGGGTAAAAAAGGGAAGATGATAGTGTTGCCAGAACAAAAAATACAATTGGCCATATTTATATCTTTTTATTTTTTTACTTTTTTTCAATTTTGCTTACAATGGATTCGTAATATTTTTCTGATTCTAAAGGTATATATGAACCCATGTTTTTTATGTCTGTTTGAGAAAATATTTAGGTCTAAAGTTTTTATTAAACCGAGGTTAAAAAAATAGATTTTTTCAATAATTACTCAACAGAATTTTAAAAGTAAGGTGTCAAATTAAAGATCTTACTATTTTTGTTCTTACTGGCCATTTTCTTCTTTTATTTTGTTGCGTTTTAGTACCTTAAAACCGACTTAATTATTTTTTTTTTAAACTTAAATTACTTAAAAAATAAGAGGTCTACAAAAAAACCGATTGCATATCTGAATTCTATGAAAAATTTTACATCTACTACTTACTAAAAGGACCGGCTAGCTATAAAAAAAAAAGTTGATACAACTTCTTTGAAAATATTTTATGCTGTGTTTTAAATAGTTTTACCACGAATTTATAAATGGATATATACTTGGATATATTGATAGGGGAAAATTTGTCGTCAATATTGGTTGCTAACCTTATGAACCTCATTTATTGGTCAGTCGTTCATTTAGTAGGATTGCAGGGGATGGGGTAAGCAGGGGTTGACGTGGGTATCCTAATTTTAGCCAGCTGTGAGTATCATTTTATAGGAGTACATGAAAATTTGGTGCAATATTCAAGTAATAATAAATTGATTGATAATACATAATTTCAATATTAAAAATTGATGATGATCAAAAATACGAATTTATGTAAAAACTTTATTTTTAAGGCACTCTATGTAAAATATGACCGTTGTTCCTCCGAAAAAATGGATAAAATAATTACATCTTCATAAACTATTGACAAATTAAGAAGAGATCTAAACATAAGTTGCTTAGAATAAAAGTTAAAAATCAATTTTCAATTTATGCAAATTTAAAGCTTTGCCTTTTTGGATGTTTAGATTTTAGAGCTAATATTTTAAAGCTTTTAAATCTGATCTTAATATATATTTAATCTTTGACATTTCTTTACTATGACTATGCAATTATTAATAGGAATAAAATTACCTTCTAAAATATAAAATCACTTTAAGATATATTATTCAAATCTAAATTCTAAAAGGAACCATCGTAAAACAATTGTTTATTTTTTGCTTCTTCTTTAATTATCAATATCCGTATTCAGTGTTTGTACACTAATGTAAATTTTTAGCTTTAGCACGACTTAATTCCCTACAAATATTTCATAACTAGGAATGTATAATGTATAAATTTACTTCTAAAGACATATCATCTTTTTAAATGATCAATATCAGCCAACAAACAAGAAAGTTGCAATTTAGTTCATACATAGTAACTTTGTATTGTATACTCCATTCATACAAAAAATTCTATTGTGGTTTTAAATGGACACCTTCTGGAATATTTTTAAAGTTTTAAAAAATGTTCAATTGTTTTTACCAGAAAAAATGCCTCAGGTGTCAGTAAATCAGGAAATGCGGATTGAAAAAAAATTGTATTATTCTCTTTAGATGTTGGTTTGTAATTAGTATTTTTATGTAGAATTTAATACTGTATTAATTGCTCTATAAACTTTTTTTTTCTTAGACAGAAATAAAAATTTTAAACATTTAATTAGCTTTAATTGGAATTTTTATTTGTGTCATTAAAATTAACTATTGAATATTTCATTTAATGGTTCTACCCTTGGCATTAAGATCTTTATCCTAGTGGCTGCACCTTAGCATCCATCCAGGGGCCCTATATTCGAAGATTTAAAAAAAACATAAAACCATCCCAAGACTTAAATCTTAAAAGGAAAGAGCTTAAAACCAATCTGGGAACTATGTGAAGCTATAATTAAATGGAGAACTCAATCGGTTCAGTACTCATCGAGATTCTAGACTAAAAACAAAAAAACCTTATTACTTTATATTATAGTACTAGCAGCTTCGCCCCTAGCCTCTAGGGGCTTTGCCCCAAGAGATGATAAAAAAATAAGGTGAAATTCGTAAAAAAAAAAAATAAAAAATAAGAAGGACCAAGGAAATCTTCTACAAAAAAAATGGGGGAGTGATTTTTTTTTTTGGGGGGGGGGTAGAATCGATCGGTTCAGTGGTTACCGATCTTAAGCTTCAGACGGACGGACAGACATCAAGCTACTTTGTATTATAGATTACATCATTTTATGACTTGTCCCTGTGGGTCCTTTAGTCTATAAGGGATTCCTCGTTTTAGGGAGGGGATAAATAGCCGTATACCACCCAAGAAATTTACAAAACTTATCTGAAAAGAACTAGTTAATTTATTCAACTGTTTTATAGCTGTTTTGACTCTGACAAACATGCTTCCTATGTGATACGAAATATTTATTTTTACACCCTTAAAGCTAAGTGAAGTTTTTTTAAACATACAATCTTTTTATGTATCTTTCATCGTTAACCCGTCTTCTTACCATTATAGCAGCCATGTTTAAAGTTTATTATGCAATAAGGTTTTTACACCCTTAAAGATGCGCGGCGTAAAGTTTTTTTTTAATATACAACAATCTTTTAATGTATCTTTCATCGTTAACCCGTCTTCTTAACATTATAGCAGCCATGTTTAAAGTTTATTATGTATTATGTAATAAGGTTTATAATTATAATTAAATCCATAAACATAATTTTTTTTCTATAACATGTGTAACATTATTAGACAAATTATTGAAGAGTAATCATAAATTTAGAATAAACAATCCTAGTGTTGTCATGGTAAGCGCAGCTATAATTGGCCAACAAAAATAATCAAAAAGAACAGTAAACTTTAGAACAGTAATTAACGGAATTTATACATGATGTTTATAGCAGAATAGTAGTAAAGCTATTTGAACGTTTATTAACACAAATATAACAAATTCTGCTAGAAAGCAATATGACTTACCAATGCTGTTTAATGCCAAAATATACCTAATGATTAGGGGAATTTACACAAAAAAATGTATAGCCTATTCTTATACAGCAGTATATTTGTAAACTTATTTGTACAAATACTCATGTTAAATTAAAAAGTATCAGTGCTATAAAATAAGAATAAAGAGGAAAATTGTATTAAAATGTTTTTTTTGCAATTGGGCCATTTAAAATGCAATTCCGATAATGGGAATAGGAATTAAGATTTATATTTTTCAATTATACGATATGAATCGACTATTAAGTAAGTGAAATGCAGTAGTAATCGTTTACTTGTAAATACAATTTATGTATTACATATTTCATTAGGAACAGGGAAAAAGATACTTAAAAACAGTGCAGCCATTTTATATGGATTTTGGTGCTTTCCCACAAAGTACCTATCGAGCGCTAAGCTATCCCCCTTATTTTCAATTACTTAATTTATTTAATTTTCAAGAATATGCTCGAGAAGGCATTTTGAGGGAAAGCATCGAATTTTTGTTGAATTTTGATGGATTTATAGAAAAAAAACCACAAATTTAAGCTCACAAAATTGAAAAGATAAATAATAAATTATTTAGTTAAAAATAGTAGACAAACGGCATTTTTACTGTTGATATACCAATTTACAGTTTTATTAATATAAAAAAATAATAGTAAATTGCTATTGTTGAGCTACTTATGTGTCTTTATTAATTTTTCATTTCATTTACTATTGAGAATCTTTATCATTGTTCCTTATGATATTATGATATGCATAAGAAAGTTGTAACTGCTAACTAACTTTGTTTCTCACAGATTTCTCCAATTATTAATATCAATTCTATTAACTTAACTAGTGTTGATGCCTAGAGGGTGTGTGGAGGGTTGTCTCCCCCACTCCAACCCCTTTCAAATAATAATTTAAGGATAACATTTTAGAGGTATCAAATGAAGAACCCAATAAACCAAAACACACAAATCTGCCAAAAAAAAAAATGTCCTGGTCTGATACAAATATTTCTATAAAATGTTGCATCAATCGGTCAACCAGTTTACGAGATTTTACTGAACAGAAAAGCCAAAAAAAGATAACGGCAAGAATATAGAATTCTTGAATAATTTATATGATTTAAATTCTAAGGTACTTAATAGTAAAGATTTTGATTTGTAGCCAAATACTGTCAATTAAGTGTAGCATAACATCGAGAAAATTCAGAACGTTTAGTTGAATGTGGACACTTTTTTGGATCATCCGTTTAGAACCATCAACTTTTCTTAACAATGTAAAGTAGCTAAAGTTAAACTATAAAGTATTGTAAATTAACTTAAAACGCAACTATGCATAGTTTCATATTATTTAGATATACTTTGACGGACAGAAAATTATCATGGAAGTCCTTTACTTTAATTAAAAACTAGAATATATTTGTTTTCTGGAGCATCTGCAAAAGTTGATCTCTTAAGGCTAAATTCATTTTAATCAAAAAGTAAAATTCAAGACTAATCTTTATAGATTATGGCTTTATTTATCGGTAGCATAGAAAATCTTTAAGGAGTTTATTTTAGGTAAATATTATACTAACCCAGGTATAATACTAACCCAACAAAATTGTAATATTAACTTTACCTTTATTTTGATTAGGCATACTTAAGACAACAGCATCTATCAAAATCATTATCACTAAACATATTTTCAATACCCTTATGTGGCACATTTTTAGGCAAAAGAAAAATTAAAACTTGCTCTTCATAAAAGTTGACTTGGTGACGGATTTTGTGTAACTGATCTGTAGTGGAATGATGGTTTGAACCTTATGGTTTACATTTAGCATATACACACACATTAGAACAATTAACCGTGAATTTCTTTAAGCATCTCTTTCTTTTCTCTCTCTCTCTCTCTCTCTCTCTCTCGCTCTCTCTCTCTATCTATCTTTCTCTCTCTCTCTCTCTCTCTCTCTCTCTCTCTCTCTCTCTCTCTCTCTCTCTCTCTCTCTCTCTCTCTCTTTCTCTCTCTCTCTTTCTCACACACTCATGTTCTAAATAAGCTACTCTTTCTTTTTCTTCCTTCATCCCTTTTTCACATGCTAATATTTGATTGGATGTTTCTTTAAATTCGCCAAAAAAATATAGAAAAAATTACAATCTCGTTTTAATCTTTAGGCTTTTCTTTATAATCATTATTGTTAAAAAGTGAGATTTAAAAGAACTAAAAAAGGAGCAATAATTTCCATAAATAAAGAATTTAAATAAAAACATGTTAATATACTATGAAGTAAGATGATTTTAGAAGGTATTTGAATATTCATGCCTTTGTGTTTAGAATAGCTTAGATAGACTTTACCTTCAATTGAGCTGTTGATTGTATTGTATATAAATATACTTATTGTTAACGAAGATTTAAAAATTTAAAAGAACTCTAGCTTGTCTATCATTTACAAACCTATTTAGTTTAAATACCAGAAAATTAAGAGAAAATACAAAAAAAAAATTTGAAAATTAAAAAAAAAATTATTTATGCTACTTTTTTATTTTAGTTGTTTTCGAGGACCACCGTAAGATGTGAGAATGCGCCAACTGTTATAAAAGGGAAGTAAAATATAAATATGAATATTCTCTCGGAGTATAAGAAGCGACGCATTGAATTCAAATATTAAGTTAAGTGCGTAGATACTCTACAAATTTGAAATGTGCTTAAGTTAAGCTAATATATGCTTTTGTTATTGAGAAATTTCCTAATTAAAATTCAAGTTCAATGAAATTAAACTCTTCCAAATAAAAATAGAAGGATCGGTGTTTCTGCTTTTGTACCGAAGCATCTTGCTAACTAGTCACTAAACCGACATGGTTCTCCTTTACAAGGTTGATTTTTATAGGTCCTGAAAAGGTTTATTGCTAGTTTTTGGGAGGTTACCTCTTCCCTCCCAAGAGAAAATATCCCTAGAAAAAAATGACTCCCCACCCGCTCCTTTAAGAATGTGTTTTACTGTTTCTATCTAAAACTAAAATTTAAAACAGGGGGTCGTTTGTCTTCCCCACCTCCAGTTCCCCAATAGGCCTCTAGAGGCACAGCCGCTATTGTCCATAAAGAAACTTCAGGTAATTCCTGGTATGGTTTTATGCTATTTTATTTAGATTTTGAAATGGTTCGTGCTATTTTTGGCCCTTTGCCTTTACCTCCCACTGAATACAAAGGCTCTAGATGTTGGGGGCTAAGCTGCCAGTTAACTGATATATACAGTTGTAATTGAGTAACTCCAGTAATATCAAAAAACACTGGACTGATTACCACTAATGCTTTAAGGGGGCGAGGGAGTACCATACTAACTTCATAAGAAATTTTTCCTCACTTCAATAAAAAAAAAATAATCTTTTATTTTAAACTAAAATCTAGAGCTGTAACTCCAACAAGCCCCTGAAGCGAATAAAAAGTTAATAGCATATGATGTCACCAAAATATGGACCGTTTTACAGTGAAGCTTCTCAAAGTTTCTTTCAGGGAACGTTTATAATATCTATAATACAAAGTAGAACGATGTCTGTCTGTCTGTCCGTCAGAAGCTTAAGATCTCAGTAACCACTGAACCGATTGGGATCTACTCTTATAATATACCTACTGGTCCTGGGATGGTTTTAAGCTATTTTCATGGGAGGGGGGGACACCCCCAATCATTAGCTTTCTTTTATATAAAGTAGTAATGTTTTTTTTGTCTGAAGCTTAAGATCTAAATACCTGATGAATCGACATGGTTCTCCTATAGAGTGAAACTTCTTATAGGTCCTGTAATGGTTTTAGGCTATTTTATACATAAAAAAGTCGTTATTTTTCTGCACTTTCATAACCCTTCGAATATCCCTAGATACTAGGGACGCAGCCGCTAGTATTTTAAACGGTGGTATCTCCACCCAAAAGAAATTGCCTTGAAAAAATACCCAAATCCTCAAAAAATTAATTCTTCTTTTTAAAACTAAAAAGAAAAGAGGAGGGTCTTCTCTCCTCCCCCCCCCCCCCCTCCCCTCTTTTCCTACTAGTGCCCCTAGAGACCTCTAGGGGCGTAGCCACTATAGGCAATAAAAAATGATTGTCTCATGTCTAGGTTATATACTTTCCAGGGCCAAATCTTGTGGGGTTGTGACCAATCCTCACATATATTAGTTTAAGATGTTACCTGGACCAATACAAAGCTTTCCAAATTGAAGGTCTTTCGAACGTTGACGTTCAAAAATTTGTATTGTACAAACGGTAAAAGGCCAAAATGTATATAAATTATTATGGTCACTAAATTACTATTATATATAGTTTAACTTTTTGCCGCTAGATGCCTCAAACTTTTAACACAAAAGTTCTAGTTACCTCAAATATGTGTTAATGAAATTACAAAAGGTTTTAGGAAATTAAGTTATTTTGAATAAGGTAATTTTTTATGATAAAAATTTAAAAAAAATAGTTTGTTTTAATTTTAGGCAGGAATATTTTACAACTCTCAGAATCATGTTAGTTAGAATAGAGTTACATCATTACTCCAAACCTAAGAAATTAGGGCTACATACAACAACAACGAGAAATTCGAGTTCAAGTCCATTTCTGAAGACTGCCTGTAACGATGCAGTCAATAACAGTTATAAAACTAATTAATATATATACAATACAACAAACCAGAATTTATAAAAGAAATTCTTATTAGCAACAAAATAAATTTAATTTCAACGAGTTTTTTTATGAAATTACAAATACAGATAACAAATGTTTCAAAATTCAGTAGTTTGTTTACTTATTAAAAGCATTATCATCACAATTTAACTATAATAAGTGATTCATTTGTTTATTTTATAATGATAAGAATGTCAGAATTGATTTCTTACTGAAATTAAATTTTAACGATCAAATGTCCTTATGAAATATAATTTTTCAGGGGCAAATAAACCCTTTGAATTAAAATCATGAAAAAAATTAACAATAAATACCGTTACCTTTCAAAAAGAGACTTCAAATTAATTATTTTAAAATTCCCTCTAAAATAATAATATGTCTGTATCCTTGTTCTCGGAAATTTTAGAATGTCTGCTTCTCTGTTCCCAACCTGCTGACTCATTGCCAACAAATGACGTCATAAACTTAGAAAGAATACTATTTGTCAATTTATGTCAAAAAAGTTTTTGTCATTATTTCATATATTTAGATTATTTAAGGTCTTTAAGACTGACTTCTTTAATTTTATTTTTTGTTTTGTTTTTGTTAGTGATTTTGAATTATTTACGTTATCTAAAAATATTTATAACCTCTATTAAGCCAACAGTTGAGTTAGTGTGTAAACATGGAGCCTACGCAGAAAAAATATTAATAAAATATACATAATATATATCATGCAAAATTATATAGAAGAATTAAATGGAAACTGGTGAAAAATGCTTTAAAACTGTGAAAATATAACATTCGTACATTGTAGTGTTTTAGTATGTTATTTTCTTTAAATATGAAAAGTTGAAAAGTACTTTTTTTCAAAGTACTAAAATAAATGCACTTTTTGTTGAAGGTACACATTTTGATAATTTTTAGAAATTAAAAAATGCTTATTCGGTGACACAGATGGGGTTTTGTCCCCTGAGTTTTACAGGTAATTTTCATAGTTTTAGTCCCTAGTGTTTGTTTTATATTTTAAGAGTTTTTGTTTTTAAAAAATTAAGTATATCATTTAGCCTTTTAATTTATAATTTTGTACAATGCCCGGTCATGAATTCGAATGAATCTTCACACAAAATTTAATTTGTACGACCTTTATGATTAATTAATTATCATGTATTAGTTAAGACTATTGACTGCGCCCCTAGCTAATAAGGGCTCCTTATTCGAAGGGTTAGGGAATCACAAAATTAGCTCAACACCATCTGCCTAAAACTTAATCTAAAAATAATATAGCCTAAAACCAGTTTCTATGTTAAGCTACATACCTTACTTATACTTATACTTTACATATTAGGACTATTTTATTTCTCTTTTTTCAGGATCTGTGACACCCAAGAAAACTGAAGATTTTAACCAATTTAGTGCATTACAAACAATATATATTAGTGACTAAAAAATTGCATGCATATTTTATTATTCATATCAAATAAAATATTTAAAATAAACTTATGAGTTACAAAAAAATTACATTGACAAAAGTTGACTGAAATTTTTAAACTGGAGATCTGAAAAAGGTGGCTTTGAATCGGGCTGTGTGGTGTATTTTAAATAGCTGGCTCACAAAAATTTGAAGCCTCAAGACTGATATATTATGGATGAAAATTTCTAGGGTAAGTAGAATAGATTTTTGGTGGTTAGTCTTAAAACGTAAGATATCTAGTTGGTAAATTTTTCATTTTCATCTCCTGTAGGATGGATAAAGTTGTCTTTAAATATTTTATGCTTGAATCGGTTTATTTATGTATTTTATTTTTTCAATATTATAATTATATGACTAAGTGATGTTGTTATTATTTTAAGGCTCACTATGACTGGAGCTACGGCAACCAACATCTCTAGCGGGGGAGGAGATGGGGGGAGTAGTGTCAATTGTCCCACCCTTACTACTCCCACTCTAACCCCCACTACGCTTAGAAATATAGATCAGATTTTTGCAGGTAAGATTATATTTTCATTAATTAGACTAGCTTACGGAAAACATGTTTAAAATTATGTTTAGAATATCTATAAGCAAACCAGTCATATAAAGAAACGGCTACGCCATCTAGACTGTGACTTAAGTGTTATTTGCATTACTATAGGAAAAAATTGGTTTATTGTTAACTGAGCACATCGTTATAAGACTTTAAGAGCATAAATTTGTACATACATTAGGGTGGGTTCATATTGGAATTAGACAAAGCGGGGATATGCAACAGATAAAATTAACCTTAAAAACATTTCTGACCGAAAAAGAATTTTAAAAAATTGAGTTTTAGAACACGACCACTTAAAAATATAATTCATTACTTATTAGTATGCAAAGACGACATTCAAAAATTTTTTTGAATCAGAACTATGGCTTCATGGTGCTCCCTGGAAAGGTCTTGAGGAGCTGAATCAGGAACTTTTGTCTGTTTCAAAATATCTCGTTCCTAACCTTAGAAATCACTAAAAAACTAAAAAAATTTAAAGGTTTATTGAGAATTGTCCAATTTGTAGAGGTTTTTTAGATTTTCTCAGGCTAGGAACGAGATTTTTTGAAACGGACAAAAGTTCCTGACTCAGCTCCTCAAGGCATTTCCAGGGAGCACCATGAAGCCATAGTTCTGATTCAATAAATTTTTGACTCCCATTTACAAATAGCTATACAATTGAATGTCTGGTCGTCAGCGGTTTTAAGACTTAGGATAAATTTTTAATCATCCAGAGGTGTATTATATCTATATAAATTGAGTGCAGATCCCCGCTTTGGCCTCAGAAAAAAAATGTCCAAAATCGACCCAACCTAACATACATAGGTATTATTTATTTTTTAAACCGTTGAAATATTACCTAATAATTACCTAGATTCATTTTGATGATAAAACTACATATTTTTTTAAGAATCTGACCCGCATGCACCTCCTTATCAACATGAAAATGCTGCAGGTTTTGTGCCTCCTATTATAAGGTATGACCTTAACTTGTATTATATTCTATGATTTTTAGAATTAAAATTCTATAATGGGTTCTAAATACTATTCTATGCTATTGAACTTCACTATTATAATGGATAAAGGTGTTTGCAAATTAACTTTTAATGCTGATTCGTAGATAATAAAAATATCAAGCTTTTAATTGCTGAGTTAGCCATAAATCCCTAATGTCATTGAAACATGAATACATGTTACCACTGCACTTGGCTAGGATTCAAATTTTAGCTCTAGAATGTTTCTAATTGTCCTTTCATACCTTTATTTGCAAAATCTTTTCAATAATCACCCATACAATTTTTATTTTCTTGTTAACTGAGCTGATTTTATAAGGGGGGGGGGGGGGGGGGTTAATGCAACCATCTCGTAATCAGTGATTAAATGGCACTTAGAATTCGAATTTCGATCTGAACTTTTGCATGAGTAGGTAATCTTTGGCAGGTCTATTTTCCCTAAATTGAACAAAATGTTGTAAAAGTAACGGCTGGCAGCTCAGCCGTTTAGCCGTTTTTTTTTTGCCTATTTTCAGTGTAAATTCATCATCAATTACGTAGGAATCAACTTTTAAAAACATATTTTTGGTTTAATTCATGTTGAATGATAGCAATAACCATTTTTAAAACTTCTAGTACCAACAGCTACCGTCTAAAACTGTTTGATAGCGTTTTGGAGTGGAAAAAAGTATTATGTGGAGATAGGTTTCGTGACTAATTTGTAATATAGATATCCAAAAAATGGCAAAACGGCTGAGCCGCCAGCCGTTACTTTTTCTACTTTTTGTTCGATTTAGGGAAAATAGACCTACCAAGGATTACTCATGCAAAAGTTCAGATCGAAATTCGAATTCTAAATGCCATTTAATCACTGATTACGAGATGGTTGCATTAACCCCCCCCCCCCCCCTTAAGTCGAGAATATGTTTTTTAATCTTGATGAGAGAGAGGCGAACCATATTTTAGAAAAAAGTACCTAACATTTTTTTGTAGTCCTACCTCTGGAGCTTTCTCACCAGTCAGCCTTAAACCAAGCAACAATCATATAAACAGGTAAACACAACAACTATAGGTACCCATACATATAGGACCTATTTATCGTTATAATTTTCTATATCAATTTTAAAACATATTCTTGGTATACCATGAATATTAATAAGCTATGTCTGAGACAGAAATCTCTACCTATGTATTTGATACACACAAGAAAAGCTTTCTTTACTTCTTGATATTT
The DNA here is from genome assembly GCF_053477335.1 of Acartia tonsa. Taxonomy (NCBI): domain Eukaryota; kingdom Metazoa; phylum Arthropoda; class Copepoda; order Calanoida; family Acartiidae; genus Acartia; species Acartia tonsa. The sequence goes on along the minus strand of NC_137262.1, from coordinate 30,256,929 downwards.
CTAATTAGTGTACCGGATCAAATCTATTTGATTTTTTTTTAGTGATGTAATGAACACTCCCGACTGTGGTGCGCTACCTCTTCTATCTCCCTCCCGCCATAATTCCTTCTCCTCTCACCTGCTGCACCCCTCCTCTGCTAACGACAATGACGGCCCTATCCCCCTGTTGTCACCCTCAGCCGCAGCCCGACAGTTCCAGGATGAGCCGCTTCCCCTTCTGTCTCCGTCCAAGCAGTATAGCAGCGTGAATAACTCGCCCTCGTTTCTTGCCAATTTGCCGCCAAAGGCAGCAGCAAAGCTCAATTTTAACGGTTCTTTTATTTACAATAATGGCGGTAAATCATCTGATAGTAGTCAAGAATCAAATGGAAGCTTAGACAAATCAACCAGTGATGCAATAACTAGTAGAAGTAACGGCCCAGCCGCTATATCCCGACCCCAGACGTTGTCAATCCCGCGTCCGGTCAGCCTAGATCTTACCTGTCCTCGTAGTAACGGTACAACCGCTTTAAGTGGCGGTTTAGGTAGCAATGTGAAAATTAGCCGACCGCAAACCTTGCCGCTCGCCTCAACGTCAACAAAGCCCAAGTTTGTGTTACCCCCGCCGGCGACAATACGCGGAGAGCCGCCGGGTGCATTGACAAGTCCGCGGCAAGATTTACCGCCCAGTCCACAGACACCTTTATCAATTTTTAACGGATTAACCAGCCCAGTTTTGTGCGGACTTGCCAGTCCTAGTCTTGCCAGCCTCACGGCAGCAGGGTCAGCCGCAAAATCGCCAACCTCGCCGAGTTTGTCGCATCTTTTGTCGCTGGCCGCAGCAGCTGCTTCAAAGTCTCAATACAGTTCCGCGACATCCCCGCGTGGTAGCGGCGGCTTGCCCTTCCTTTCACCGCAGTCAATTTTGCCTCCTGGATTTTCTAAGCACTTTGAAGACACGAAAATCAAACAGGTATGTACTTGGTAGTTTTTATTTTATTTTCAAAATTAGGGATGGCAATCCAAACCCATTTTGTTTAATCTGCCAATTTTTGGAGCAAAACTCCGAATCCGAAATCCGTAAAAATTTGGATAAATAGCACGGATTAATCCGTAAACCGCAAACGTTTCAGATGAATCCGCCAATATTTTGACAATTTTTTGAAAAACATTGTTACCTATGTATAAGAGATGATTATCATACTTATTTAACATTGATTCATTTTCCAGGAAGAAGACAAAGCTCAAGATTTATCCATATCCCGGCCAGAAACCCCACAGACATCTCCCCCAGAGGGGCTTATTACCCCCACTGGGCTATCAGATATAACTACCCCCACAGGTAATTGAATTTTAATTCTTTTTTTTAAATTAAATACTAAAAAGTATCTTAATGAATGCTTATTACTTAAGCATTATGTAGACTTTATTGATTTCTTTTTAACAAAATAATATTTTAGGTCTATCAGGATTACTAACCCCTACGGGGCTATCTAGTCTGCCTACCCCCACTGGCTGGGCCAGTATAACCACCCCAACGGGTTTTAGCACCCCGAGCACCAACAAATTGTTTCCCAATAAATCATCCGCCAGTGATAGCGGAGTTAGTTTGAGTTCTGGTGGCATTAGTGGTGGACAACCTAAACAACATATAGAATTTTTAGGTAATATTTTAATCAATGTTTACTAATACTATAATATCTTAGATTGTTTTAACCCAAACATGACAAGTAGCGCATCCGTTCGTATTTGGGTAAATTCGTATCTCTGCTCAGCACCGCGTAACAACTAAAGACGTTAAAAATTATTCCTAGTGCTGCTATGTAATGAGGTGCACGGCATTTCATCATTGGATTAGGGAGAATGCCTTGGCAAAAACACAGACTCAATTTATTCCCGTGCATAGTTAGGACATCAAGACAAAGGTCGTGCAATCAAAGGGTTGGTTGGTTGTCTTTAGGACAATCTAAGATTATTTTCGTTCAATGCATCACTAAACAAATGTCTTCTGTTTTATTTTAGATAAAGTGTTAAAGGCTGCAGTTGCGGCTTCTCCAATTTTGAATACACCGACAAGTGCCATGCTTCTAAGGTTAGTCTTGTTCTTGTTTTTTTTTCATTTCAAAATATTATATTTGGATTTGTTATAGGTAGGTTATCAGTACAGCTAATATATTCAAATAAATTACCTAGGTAGCCAGCTAATATAAATTGTATAAAAATTTGCCTTGATCAATATCATATTGTTCTTTAAAAAGTATTTCTATTGCAGTCCTCCAAAAGAGTTAGACGCGGGTGTGCTAGGTGCCATATCACCCTCTCAACCAGGCAACAGCTCACAAACAATAATAACATCTGCTGTATCATCAACTAATAATCAATCATTTATTATCAACAGAGCGCAGGGAACGCTCACACTTCTGGATATCAAACAGGGATGATATTTTTTACAAATATTGAATTATTGGAGGTAAGAAATCCTCAAAACATAAGCTTTAAAAAAAATAACATTACATATTTACACCTAAGTATGTATTTTTTAATTTTACCTAACACTATATTCCTTCATAATTTCACGTCTATTCTTAAAAATGTCATACTTACATAGCCTGTGTCTCAAATTCTATTGGCCTCCAATGGCGTGGTTGGGTCTGGGTCAAACTCGCATCTGGCAACACTTGGCTCTGGAGGTAACTCTCACCTGGCAACTCTGGCCGAGGCTGCCACCGGCAGCGTATCCTCCTTACAGATTCCTTCAGTCACCGTTTCTCATGTAAGTCTTCCTTACATATTTTAATACTTAAGTATTTAAATGAATAATTCTAAATAGATTTTGCGACATTAAATACCTACTAGTATAGTAGGTAATTATCTTTATATAGCAAGTCACCAGACAGAACAGATAACTAACCTTTCGATTGCACATTTTTTGTTTGGAAGTCTCGAGTTGCGCATGTATGAGGCCAATGCATTCATCATACTCTTAACTTTTTGTATAATTTGCCTGACATAACTGCTGTAGGTACCATTTTTAACATATCTATTTTGACGCGTTGTAATTCAGTATTTAACCCGACGGCAAGCGGGCACGATACCATTTACGCTAATCAATTGTTTTGTCTACTATGTCATTGTCTATTGTAATCAAAATCTTATTTTTAAAAATAACATTGTTTTATTTAGGCGGAAGGAGTTCCTGCCTCCCTGAAGAAAAGAAGCAATAGTCAAAGTCATAATTCACTGGACCTAGATGATAGTAATATGACCATATACAGAACTCAGAGTAGAACAGATAGTGCTAATTCAGATGATAAATTGTCTGAGGTTAGTGAATTGTTGAGTATCTACGCTCCTTAAAATCAAAAGTAAAAAGTAGGGAATGAAGGTTCTGCAATCAAATAGATTTCCAATCTGCAATTATAAAAGTTACCATAATAGAAACGTGATTGTTAGCATTAGGTGCAAGAATATCACACTTTATTAGTATTTCATGATATGATAAACACCACACAATTAACAACCACTAAAATGTTTGTCCTTTTTCTGTTGAGTTTAAGTTTGAAGGTTACATATATTACTAGAGTATGCTTTCAAGTTTTAGTTTTTAAGCCCAATCCTCATTAATTTTTTTAGGATATGAAAAAAGTTCAACGCCGAGAGCGCAACAAGCTTGCAGCAGCTAGGTGTAGAAAAAGGAGGCTAGATCTTACGAATCAACTTCAGGTCGGTATCTTGATTTCAAACCGCAAAGAAAGACGTATATTAAATATTTATAATGATACTATCCAAAATATCTTGAAACCATCTAAGTGTCTTTATAAAGCTTACCCAAAATTTTATTGGTTAGCTAGATTTTAATGGACTAACAAAAAACGGCACTGTAATATATAGTTGTATTTTATGTTTGTAAAAGATAATCAATCTGTTTTTGATTTCATGTACTTATCTAATCTAGGGACAAGTATCCATAAAACATTATAACCTTTTATGTCTGTGATGTTTCTGGTCAAAAAGCTGATTTTTGTATGAATTAACCAAAGTTTTGGCTTGCACTTTAAATTTTTAATCTTTTACAATTTAAGGTTGTGTTAAGATTTTCATATGCTTATTACTTAAAAATCATTTAAATGATTTTTTATAGGATGAAGTAACAGAATGGGAGCAGAGAGTTCGTTCCTTAAAACAGCATCTGATAGAGCTTGAACAAGACAAGAAAAGATTAGAATCTATTCTTACAAGGTAGTACATATTACTTAACTTATGTAACGTGCGTGTAGTTATCAGATACACCATTGCGAATCATTAAGTTGGTTGTAAAACCATTATTTTACTTGCCTACTATTGCTGTTGTTACTTACAAAAGATTTTCCTAGCATTTCTGTTTTGCGGAAGAAAAAGTTGTTTAAACATATTTTTAATTGAATTAGCTTTAATACCTACAACTGATTAATAAAAGTAGATAAAAAAACTAGTTTTATTAGGAGCGAAGTAACTGAAATGCATAATGTCTGTCCGTCCGACTGTCAGTCAGTCTACAACTGGCTGGTATTTTTATTTTCTCTAGGTACTACTTTTTAGGATAGTTTGCTGAAATTTTTTGAGGATACCTGTCCCGTTATTTTTATGTTCTTCGCTACTCATGGATGTTGTCATCTTGTTATATTTCAACTTTTTTTTTATTTCAGACATAAACCTTGCAAGTATAAGAAATCAGAATGACCGAAATATCTTTCAACAATATTAATAATATCATAATATCTAGTATCATTAGATTAGAGAAAATTATATTTATCAAATTATTATACAGATTAAATCTTATAAATAAAGAAGCTACAATCAAGAAATAAGAAATTATAAAATGCAAAGACTTGAAATTATGAAATAGAAAAAGAGTATCAGAAAAAAAGTATATTTGTTATAGTTATACTTTTCCTAAAACATTTTTTGCATTAATAATGTTACTTTTGACTGATTTGAAACAGTAATGTACAATTTTCCAATAGTTGAAATAGTTTAAACATCACATTTTTTCTTTGAAATATTAGTTTCAATAATTTCATAGGTAAAAAAGTGCCAATAATAATTTTAAAGTTTATTTTTATCAGAAATAGAAGAAATCATATTTTCATGATTATTGTTAATTCATATTAACTTTGTTATGTAACATGCATATGTTTTTCGTTACAAATTTAGTTATTTTTGACTCCCAGACATAATGATTAATGATGTTTTAGACCGATTTTGTCTTTTTTTCCATTGTTAAGTCAAAAGATTTATTATGATTGTGTATTTTATTCTAGTCATTAGTTAGTAAGAATTAAATACTTCCCCCGTTTGAATTATTTGAATTTGCTTATTTAAAGAGTTTTTAGTTTCATTTATTGAAAATGTATTACTTTATGTAGAAAAATTTGATAATTTCGGTTAAAAAATCCGCAAAAATTTTTATAACTACCTTTCTTTCCAATTCTTAAACCTTTTTACTTTGACTTTTGTTAATCTCTTTGTTATGCTTCCAATACAACGCTCAATTACTTGTAAATGTTCCTGTTTTAGGGACTTTGTTAATAGCAACTTGTGTTAGTTTTGAAAAGTAATGTAGCATCAAATACTTATTTATCGCATCGTATTAAACAGTTTTCCGCGAATATTAAATGAAAAATTATAAGATCAAAACCAGTTTTGTTAGATCCGAGGGGCCGAAGGCCCGAAATAACAAAACTGGTATTAATTTCATATTTGTTATTTTAATCAAAAATTAGTGGAAAATTTACAGTAATAGGATGTTATACATGATTTTTCTGTATGGCTGAGAACCGGTTCTAATCCAGTGGATTTTGATCGGATTCGAAGCCATACTGGAATATTTGATGTTTTATTCCTTTACCTGGTGTTTAGTTGAAATACTTCAAAATGAATAATATGGCCTAAAAAATCACCTCAATTAAACAAAAATAATCGAACCAAGTTCTCTAATTTTCAAAAGAAATAATTTAGTTCATATTATATTTTAAAATTATATTTTGTGTGATCATTTAAATTTGCATATTTCTTAAATTGCATACGTTCATTTAATATGTGAATAATGAATATGATAGATAAAAATCTGTCTTAAAATTTTCAATACTTCCCCCATAGACTTTTCAATGATATGTTCATCCTTTTTTCTTTAATTTTTACCTCGGTAGTTTAGTTTTCATTTTTCTGATACTTGCAAATCAAATAGGAATTTAAAAGAGATTTAAGAATAATAATATCACTGAAGACAATCATATATATTATATATGTACTGTATAACCATAATATTAACTAAGATATAACAGTGTTTCATTCAGGTTAGGTTGAACAATGTATACACATAGCTCATTATTTCTTTCATGTGCCATAATTTATAGATGAACTTTTTGTCAAATATTATCATAGAATAACTCTGAAACATTGTTATGTTGGTCATTTAATTAAACAGGGACCGGCAGCCGTCAGTCAGCCGACGATCTATTGAACTAAGCGGCTGGCTAGCCGCAACCGAGCCATGTGAATAAGCATTCAGGTAAAGACTGTTCGCACTTATCAGTACAATAAAATAGTAGATCAATAATCTAATATCATACATGATGTTTCAATAGTTTTAGTAGTGAAGCTACTCTATAATTCTAGTCTCTGTGTCGGAAATGAACTTTTTTTAAAGTTAGAATTATTACCTATATTATTACCAATAATGAATCTGATACCTAACCACTTTTTTCTTTGCTCCCCTATCTCCATTCTTTCATCCTCTATGTTTTATCGAAACACATTCATAAAATCTTTGCCTTAAATTTTTATTTTTAAGAGAAACCAGAAAACTTATTTTATTCTACTTTTTTGTAGATGTTTCGCTACTTATGAACATAGTTGTCCTTGTTAAAATATTAAACACCATGTATGATTGAAATAAGTAAATATTTAATGAATCTTAGGTTCAAGAGATGTATAGACAAAATATATTAAGTATATATATGCAATATGTATTATCAAATATATATAAAAGTCAATTGAAAAATGCATGATAGTTCTGTATTTGTGCTTGACAAACAATATTATTAATCTACACGTCATGTACAGTGGGGGACTGCCATTTACACATCCAGCAAATTTACAGTGGATGTGTTTTCGCCAGTGCAATGGATGTATTTATGACAAACTGAATTTTTACTGTATAAATGACAGTAAAATCGATTCTCATGCCATAAATACATCCAACACTGGCAAAAATACATCCACTATTTTTATACATGTGTCAAAAATACATCTGACACTGGCATTTACACATCCATACTTTTTCAATTATATGTCATAAATACATCCAACACTGGCATTTATACATCCATAAAATAATTTAAGAATGATAAGAAGAAAACACCACACTTGTATATTATTTGAGTTCTAATATATTTGTCAGGTTAAAATACATTATAAAGATTTAAAATAAAATATATTTGTCAGGTTAAAATAAAAAGCATTTTCAATTGGATTGTTGTGATGACCTTGACAAAATTATATATATTGGTCGACCAAAATCATCAACCAATAAGTCGACATATACCCACTTCCATATTGATTGTGGGGTCTTAGAGGTCCTGTCCCTTGAATCCCTGTATTAGGTCTTGGTACCATATCCATAATACTTCTTTCCAGAAAAAAACATCATCTTCCATTTGGGAATAAGTTATTTCTACATCCGGATTTTCATTTAAATTAAAATATGAAATTTGAGTATCAATTAATGGAGCTTCTATGTTTGACTGCTCTGTTACTGGTGCCCATGTTTGTCACAAAAAAAAAACTCTGGCTCTGCCATAATAAAACAATGAACTAACAATAAATATCTAAATTATCATTTTATATAGCAATAATTTGACCACCTGCGCAAATGTATTGATGTTTTGTAGGGAGCAGCAACTTGAGAAAAAGGGAAGTAAATAGAGGGAGAGTAACTAAAATAGGGTAAAAGTTAAAAACCTATACATACTGTACAAAATCTATTTAATTTTAAATAAATATACATATAAATTAATCTAGATGTATATTTGCCAGTGTTGGATGTATTTATGACATATAATCAAAAAAGTATGGATGTGTAAATGCCAGTGATGGATGTGTTTATGACATATAATTGAAAAAGTATGGATGTGTAAATGCCAGTATCAGATGTGTTTATGGCATGAGAAAAAGGAAGAAAACATTTTGCCAAAAATACATCAACTGTAAATTTGCTGGATGTGTAAGTGCTATAGCCCCTGTACAGTTCATGTGTTAGGTATGAAATTATTGTTAATGATTATGTTCACTATGTATAATTATTAATCATGTAATATGGAGAAATTATAAACACTGGTTAAACAAAAAAAATTAAATTTACAGATAATGAAACAATGTAAAATGTCACATTAAACACTTATAAAAAGAAGCTCTACTATTAATGGTTATAATCGATATGCCAAATAGAGAAAATAACCAATGGATGTGGTATTAGAAGAGAGGAAGGTGCGTCGTATTCGCAAGAAATTGATACAGGTATAATCATTAATTAGAGAAGATCTATTTTACCTCTTTTAACGGCAAGTGTTCCATTGCTATGCGGGGTTTTATCCGCTATTTATATATTATGTAAATTGTAAATCTAGCGAATTTTTTGTAAATCTTTTTTTGTGACCCAAATCTTTGACATATGTGTTACAATTTTATCTAATACAGCAGTTTTTGCTGCGTTAGCAAAAATCTAAACAAGAAATATTTCTACTCTAATCAGTAATAATAAAATCAATATTCAAATATATAGGTACCTAATATATTTACTTGCAGAAAGTTTCTACATAATCCTGTTTATCCATGTTTAGATATCAAACCTTGAAGTCCAGAGTTCTAGTAGGAAGTTAAACGAAGAAGAGACTATCAAGGTTGAAAAGAAAGGTCCCCTGCGAGTTGAATTAACCAACCTGCTCAAGAACCTTGAGGAGATAATGAAACGTAAACAGAATTCAGAGGCTGCCCCTGATTTGAAAAACTCGCCAACTAAGGTACTTAAGTCACCTTTTTTTAATAGCGCAGCTAATCTATAATTTGGTCATGATATACGTAACGTCTGGAAACGTAGCAAAGCTTGCTGTTTCTTGAATGGCATATTTATTGACAATAATTACTATAAATAAAAGAAAAAGAATATGTTAACTTGATATATGTTAAATTTTTTATTTAGGTTGCGAAATCCAGTAATTCAAGTGGAAAATCTGGTAGATCCAGCCGTTCCAGCAACCAAGCTCAACAAGAGCATGATGCTGCCGTCGCAGCAACAGTTGAACCAACCAGTAGTAGCACAGTAGCTATGGTACCAACTCCTGATGCTACAATAGAAAATAATCCTGCAGCTGATGTTGATACTAATAACAGTGGAGAAGATGAAATTGATGGATATGTTCTGTTGCCAACAACTACTTCACTGCCGTCAAGTTCAACTGTTGTGACATCCTCGGTGCCTTCAAGTTCTCAAACTTCTTCGGGTCAACAGAGGTCAGCTAGTGGTAAGTGTTGATCATTTAAATACAACTATAATATTCATTTTAGTAGCGAAGCTACTCCATAATTCACTTTGTCTGTCCGTCAGTCCGTCCGTAACGCAATGGGAGAAACGTGTTATTTCGACTCTTATTCAAGACAGACAGCTGAAATTTTTAGTAAGAATTCCTGTGACAAATGCTCATCTAATATATACCTACATTGTTTTGTCCATCTCATTTATGGTATTAGAGGTGCTAGATCGATTCCAAGATATTCAAGTTTTCGTGATTTTCTCAACTTCTTTTCAATATAGAAGTCTGACATTTTCAGGGATTAATTAATTTTACATTCTACATATTTACCAAAATTATTAAGATTTGTCAATTCATTGAGGTTCTAGATAGATTCCTAGAATTTTAGGTTTTCGTGATTTTCTCGATTCCTAAGTTTTATTAAGATTTGTCTTTATTGCGGTGCTAGATCGATTCTTAGATTTTCAAGTTTTCGCGATTTGAAAGGTTTCGTGATTTTCTAATTTTATCAAGTAGGTACTTAATGTTTATTGTATGACACTGCTCTATAACAATTTTTCCCGATATCCATTCATAATTTTTGAGTTTCGCTACTTATGGATGTTGTCAACCTTGTTTAGTACCTATTATGTACGTAGATTTCGAAAAATGTACATTGATTTGTGTTATTGTTATGAAATTTGTATACTTTTAAAAATTGATAGCAAGATCTTAAAGTTGGACTGTGTACCCATCAAAAGTAGTTTGTGGATCAAAAGACTGATCCTTTAGCCTAAATCTTGTTCATAGTTAATTAAAATTGGATTATCTAGTTGGAAGATTTTTTATCTATTTGCCAAATCTAACTAAAGAGTTTCCTATTTTACATTTACCTAGAAATGTTGCTTTGCCTGCTATTATTCTAAGATAAACTAGTGTTCTATATTTTGGGTAGGTAGTTACTTTTAAAAATGAAAATAAAGATATTTGACAATATATTAATACCAAGTCATCATATTGAAAGTGTTAGTGTTGCATTAGACTTTAATTTATTTGATTTCAAACGTACCTTATTCAAAAAATATCTTAATACTGTAGAGTGCAAAACTGGATATTTATTTTATAATCTTTAAACAGTATTTAATATTAAATTTTCAAAAACAGTTGCTATTCAAAGAATTTGATCACTTGAAAATGTTTGTTACATTTTATTTTTTGCCATGGGATTTGAACTTTAACCAAGTTTGTAAAGCCTGATTTTTTAGCTCTATACACAGATCAGTTAATCCTATTACAGATATACCAAACCAAAGACCAACAGAGCTTCCTAGATCAATCAGAAAGTCAGAGAAATTGTAGCTGATTACATTTTCAGACACCAAAACTCTATCACCAAACATCAGCCAGGTGCCTTGGGATAGACTTGGAGCTTTGGTGAAACCTGGTCTCACTTCTGATCTGGTCACTGTACATGCCACTGGACATTTTTTTTGAATATATGCACTCTCCATCTCGATTATTCTGTTCAGAAGCAGAGTATATGTCTCATAATAAACTTTGAACTTCAACATGTCCTCTAAACTTTTAAAATCTCTCCTTTTCCATCGCATATCAGCACATTGTTTTCTTGTAGTTAGCCATGGTGGTTGACAATCAAACACTGGAACTGTATAATTTTCAAATGCATCATCAACACACTTCTCTAGCTCACCCTCAGAGTAGTGTTTACATTCCTCTGGCTTTCTTGGATTATATATTGAGTGTTGTTCCAGTTCAATGAAGTAGGCCATATCTTCATTACTCTTAATCTCAATGACACCTCCTCTATGGCTTGGTAGATACAGTGCAGGCCTTGTATTTAGCAACTTTTCCGTCAGAAATACCAACGCTGTTTTCAGTGTTGAGCTAGTGGTGATCCAAATTTTCATCTCAGGTTTTATATCATAGCTTTTTAGTTCCCAACAATATGCATACTTGGAATAAAATCTTTTCTCAAAATTTGATATGTTATAAATAGCAACATCATTGTAATCAACTTGGATTGAGAACTCTTTATCAGGAATATAAACAAGTGAATTAACAAAGATATCCCAAAAGCTGATGTTGGTTGGATAGGTGGCTTTAATGTTTCCTCTAAGAAAGTCATTATAGGTTTGGAATCCATAGCTTTGTAGTTTTTCTAGGTTAATTTGGTTTAGTGGACAAACCGTAATCATTGGTGGCTCAATTTCATTTAGTTTAACTTTCTTCTCCCTGAGTATGACAGGTGGATCAAGAAGCTTCCCTATTGATCCTGTCATCTGGTACGTGAACATGCCAGTGGACAATATGAACAATGCAATCTGGATAACTTTGCGTCTTTTCATGGTGAAGGTTATCCAGCAAATATGGTCCTTACTAATACGGAATATTAAATATGTACCTTATGTGTCATTTCTGTAATGTATTATGATCATTATTAAATATGCACTTATTAAATATTTGTTCATTTTTGATAAATTAATGATTACACTCCACACAGCTGTGCGCAGGCTATACATAGTATGGTGTCTCATAAAAAGTCATATTTTTGGAATTTTGACAAGCACACTACGGCAAATTCCCAAAAACCGCTTTAAATTGTTTTTCAGTTAATTATCAGGCTAGCAGCGAGAAATTTTTAAACGGACTTCAGTTTCTGGTTCTCCTCCTCAAGGCCTTTTCTGGGAGCACCATGAAGCCATAGTTCTGATGAAATAAATTTTTGACCTCTATATGGGGGGAAGTAAAAATATCGAAACTTACATAAAACTGAAATAAAAGTCCTACAACATTTATAAAGGTACCAGAGGTCTAGTAATGACATGGTGTGATACAAAAATTTTTTTGGGACACCCTAATACATAGAGGTGCTTTCACAAAAAGTACTATAATGGGCACTTGTAGCCTCTCCTTCATTTTAAGTAAATTAAAAATAAGAGGGTGTAGTTTTTTCAGCTGTTAATTACTTTAGATTAGGTATTGTATTGGGTAGACCCGCAGGGATAGGCCAGCTTTGTAACTACACCCCCATGGTTTAGACATGGGAAAAAATATCTTCTCTTATTTTCAATTATTTAAATAAAGGGGGAGGATATTAGTGACAGTGTTTAACCGGCAGTTTGTATGAAAGCACCTACATTATGTATTTACTTTCTATCAGTAATAATAATGAAATACCTACATTGTTTGTTTATCGTTAATATAAAATAGTGAAGGAACTCATTTATTTACATGGACAGGGGACCAGCATTCTGCAAAATTCTTATCAAAATTGAAGCTGCATATTTTACACTAAATACATAGGTATAAATAAAAAGTCAATACAATTTAAGAATTTCTGTTCATAGCTTAAATGAATATTATATGAATAATTCTCTAAAATCATCGTTCTTGCCTTATCATACACCTACACAAATATCTATATTTATTCTATTTCTGTTTTTTGAATGTTGATTGTTAAACCAAAAAAGTACTCTCCCCTATAATGAACTTTTTTATTAACTATTACTATTCTCAGTTTTTTAAAGATAAATTAACAGTTCATAGCAACCAAATAACGTGATTTCACTCTTTTTCACTATTTCTGACAAATATAGTTAAATAAAGGGGGGAGTAGGTTGCGCTAAAAATCCGTAAGATGAGAGTTTTAAGGCTTAAAAATAGTCGTGAAAATTTGGGTACCTCCCCCCCGACAGAGTCCGAATTCAATCTAAGGCAAAGTCTTGGTGAACTCGACTTTCCTTTAACCATTCTTCCCTTGCCTAGTCCAGACATACAGAGGCAAGGGTAATAGTAGGGGGGGATTAAGTATAAAGGGGAAGAAAAATTTTCAAAATTGATAAAAAATTCCTAGAGGAAATTACTTTTAGCACAACCCACTCCTCTCTTTTTAAAATAACAAACATTTATTTGGCTAAAGTTAGGTAGGTATGTAGTTCGAATAGGAGAAGTCTCAATGCATTTTTAGTATTTAAAGCTTAAAACATGGATGGACCTAGGTACAATGAATTTTGTATGCTTTGGCAAAATCTCTTTACACCAGTTCACAGTGCAGCAAAGCTGGACATTTCAAAATTTTTAACCATCGAATTTGAACCTTATCTTTTAATTAATATATAATATGAGCATAGTGATGAAACTAGCAGTTGAAATTTTTAGAAAATTTTTAAAATTGACTGAGTACCAGCTCGTTGAAGTTGGCTACCTAAACAAGAAATTATCTCAATTCAAGGAATTTAAAAATTTCGACCTTACGTCAATTGAGCAATGTTTTAACATATAAATTAATTTTCTAGTCGCTTTTAATTGTTAAAATCAGTAATGGCCATGTTAGTACTAAATAAAAAACCCGAAAAAGATATATTTTTTATATCATTATTATGAATTAAAGGCATTTTTTCTAAAATAATTGTTTTTTTCATACGTTTCATTTTTACGTTTATTTTATGTTCTTTAGGTTATATCTTAAAAAAAAGCCGCTCGGGTAACCTTCCCACATACATTTATAATTTAGCAAGGTTATAATCATGATAAAAAAGTGGGTCCAATGTTTACCCAAGAGGCTTTTTTTCGTATATTCACATTTTTATACAGTCCCTACTTAGTGAGAAAGTGTGTAATATTTGACTTTATCAAAGCATTTGTTAATTTATCTTGGCAGTTATATTTAGCGTAGCAAAGCCAAACCAACTTGAAATAAACCTATTTCTTTATACAAGAACAATAAAAATACAAAAGGAAATATTTTTGTCCCCTTTATTGAAAGAGAAGGGTAATTAATATTATACCCGCAACGATTTGAAAAAAAAGTTTGGTTTTCATTATAATAAAATCATTTACAATCCTATTAGCGAAGATAATCTTATAATTTCAAATGTCAAATATTTTTCTTAGGTGCTATTTAAGATAGAAAATTGGTCTTTGTTTTAACATTTCCCATAACAATTAAATAAGCATCATTTATATATCTCACTTAGTCCGTCAAGAATGCTCAGAGAATCATGGAAATTCTATATGAAAAATACTATTTTCTTGCTTCTTTAGATTTGATGTTCTATCATGGACATAAGGGTGAAATTGATCTCTTTAGTTGTGTATGTGTATAGATTTTAGAATTTTTTTATGATGAAACCTTGACTCTAACCTTTATGGCGCATCTACACTGTAACTCATTTGTTCGTCTGTTTGTCCAATTCTCTAATATTTTTAAAAGCGAAGCTTTTCTATAATTAGGGTCGGTCCGTCCGTCCGAGATAGTTAGCTTTTATTCGTTAATTTAGACATGTTAAAATTGTCCTATCGATTTCAAACTTTGCATGGTGATTCCTGTAGTAGTTAGGTACGACTTAGAAAGCGTAGCAACTCTATAATCGTTACCATAATGTCCGTACGTCCATTTTAAACATGTTGATTTTTGTACTTTTTTATTAACAATTTTCTATGTGATAAAATCATCCGATCGATCTGATTTTTTGATTACTGATTCCTATTACAATAAGGTAAAATATTATGAGCGAAGCATCTCTATAATCAAGTATTTAAAATGTCAGTATGTCCTTAAACAGATTTCTGTATTTAAGAAGTTTTGCAACAAATTTACGTATAATTTTGTCAAACCTTTTATTTTCATATTTTGTATATTCAGTTCTGACACTCAACAAAAGTTAATGTTCGTCTGTCATATCGTTTCAGAGCTTCGCTTTTATGGATGTTGTCATCCTTGTTTTTTTATTGCTTTCTACATATGGAAATTTCAATTATTTTTATCATTCTAGTCGCCTAGAGAAGAGGGAATGTCACGACTTCTCCTTAGTTTTTGTTTTAAATTTAAAACTTGGGTAAAGGGTTATTTTTTCAAGGACGGTTTATCTTGGTAGGGTGAAGCAGTATACACATAATATTTTTAACTTTAGCCGGACATTAAGAAGCTGCATGAGCATTTAGCGATCTCTCTTAATACAGGCAGGCAAACAATTTTTTAACTTATTTATAAAGGGTTGTTAACATTTAATTTTAGATTTTTAAAAAATATTTTAATGTATTGCATATCAATTAGCAAGAATGATAAAGTCATAAGTACCAGACCAATAAAAGAAAGTCATTCCTTGGGAAGTTTATTAATAAATCAACAAGTTTGACACTTTTATATAGAGATTTCTAAGATAATTTTAAGTTATTAAGCATTTTATTAAAGATTTAAAATCTGTCATCAAACAACGAAGTATAATTATTTTACTGCTTATCTTTTAGGGACAGCTGACAACTCTCAGTTGAATAGTTGTGGTACAAACCGCTAGACTAAACAATTCTGTTTTATTTATAGCTAGTATATAGCGGCTATGTGGCACTTGAGATAGTGGGGGGGGGGGGGGTTGATGAATTTGACCCATCCCATTTATTATTTTAGTTTTTAAAATTAAAATCTGAAGAAATTTTTTTTGAGGGGGGATGTGTATTTTTTTTCTAGGGGCGATTTCTCTTGTGAGGGTGTTGCCCCCCCCCCCCCCCCCTCCTAATAGTTATAAACCTTCCCAGGATCTGTGTAAAGCTACATTGTAAAGGAAAATAATATCAGTTCAGCGATTAGCGAGATCCTACAGTACACACTGACGCACACAGATCCTGTTACTTTATTAAAAGGGTAAACTTAAACAAAATTTTATAATTTATTTTAGGCTATGTTTTTACGTTGAAAAAATAATAAAATTCATAATTAGCTAATTCAAAAAATGGATCTACTGTTTTCTCATTGCATTGGCGATTCTAAATTGGTATTCTGCATTGATTTATCCCAAGAATTGATCGATTTATAAAGCATTTAGTAGACATAGTTAAAATGTCCAAAAAAACGTACATTTGCTGCATTGTGCAGTTGACAAACTATCATTTAACCCCTTGAATTCTTAATTTGAATGATATTTCTTTCTTTTTACGTGAGGCACTGATCTATGGGTTTATATTCTGCCCTAAATCACCAAAACATTTTCACTTTCGTCAATTTTGTTATTTTAACATTACAATTTATTTAGGAAGCCAATCCAGTGCAAAGCCACCTGACAAGAGCACAGAAACTATAAAGCTATGGCGCAAACGATCCTGGACTGTTGACGAATTAGAAGGACACGAGGATAGAATATTGGATTGTGATGTCAATATTCAACACAACATTATCCTCACTTCAAGCTGTGATACTACGGTTAAGGTACCTACGTTTCTTTTTCTGTTAAAAATCTTCAATTTGTTTCGAGAAAAATCCTCGAAAAATTAAAATTTTCGTCAATAAATCAATTGAATTAATTTTCATCTACAGGTATGGGACTTGACAACAGGCGCTCTCACACACAGCCTTCGTGGTCACACAGGACCAGTAACTGGGGCTAGAATTCTGATCTGGCAGCCAGATTTAGCGGCTACAGCTGTTGTAGCAGCCGGAGCTGTCAGCCCTACAAAAAGAAATCCAGAAGAACCTTTGCAAGTAACTGATGTTGGTGCTGAATTGAAAAATTCAAAGGAAAGTTTTGACAAATTAAGAAAAGTAAATCTGTAACTAAAATTAAGGGGGGGGAGGAGTTCTGACACTTTTGCGTAAACAGTGATTATAGGCTTTATCTTTGGACTGAGAGGATAGGTTATTAGGGATAAAATCATTCTTATATGATGAATTTCCCCCAGATTTAAGATTTTTTGGATAGGCCTCCAGGTTCCGGAGTTTCAGGCCTCCAGGTGGTCTCTCTACAAGTAAAAATGAAATTTTTATTTTTTTTTTAAGAGTTTAAGCTTATGAGACAAAATATGTTTTTTCTTCAAATATGTGAATAACAATCAAAAAGAAGCATATTTTGTTTAATAAGTTAACCTCTAACTCTTAAAAAAAAAATTTTAATTATACCTGTACAGAGACCACCTGGAGGCCTGGAGCTCCGGAACCTGGAGGCCTATCCAAAAAATCTTAAATCTGGGGAAATTCATCATATAGGAATGATTTTATCCCTACTAACCTATCCTCTCAGTTCAAAGACAAAGCCTATAACCACTGTTTACGCAATAGTGTTAGAACCCCCCCCCCCTTTAAGATTAAAATTAGGTGTGTAATCCCCGAGGGGCCGACAAAAACTAATATTGATTTTATGATATTTAATTTTATATTCGTATATTTGTCTGTAATACGATGCTATATTTGTCGGTATGGCTTAGAACCGTTTCTAATCCAGCGAATATGTATACATTGTATGGGTTTCGAATCCATACTGTAGATTTCTAGGACTTTGAATTCTTATCTTTCAATCTTTAATTTGTCATAATTTTAGTTAGCGATCATTTCTGGAAGTATTGATTGTAGTTTAAAGGTACATAAACTTTATTCATTTTCATGCTTGAATTATACTAGAAGTAGCGCCAGTAGCTGCTAATGACTCTCCCATTGAAAATATACCTATTGAGTTAATCTCACCAAATAACGATACCTCCATCCACCCCCTCAACCCCATTCCCTCCCTTCCTACAGGATGGACGAACTGTTCAATAAATGAAGTCCATATTATTCCCCTGTCAATATATCCCCTAATATCCTATATCCATTGATTTATTTTGTAGACCTGGAAGTTAGAAGAATGTAAAGCTGTAAATTCCATCTATACATACAATGGTATTACCAAACTCAAAGTAATACAACGATATCAGGTTGGTTAATTATTTTCTATGTGGATTCAATAAAAAAGTAACAAAATTAAAAAACTCTCAGGGTACTGAAAAGGTACCTATAGGATTCGATAGGATTAGTTACAAAAAAGAATAGGTAAAAATTTCGGAAGAGGGGGAATATATTTTATGGAGGCGATTTCTCTTAGTAGGGTAGGTAGTGTTAACCTCCCCCAAAATAGCTAAACCATATGAAGCTTCTGCGATAGTAATGTCAATTTAGTGGTTTGCGAGATCTTTTGCTTCACAGTCTTTTATACTGCTTCCTTTATAAAACGATTATACTGACGAAATCTGTAACAGAGAGAGAAATCAATCATGGACTTAAAGGGATAAGACAATGGCCGATAAATTGATGTACATCCCCAATGATGTTACACAACAATTTGCCTCTGCTGCTGTTGATTAATACTATTGTTGAAACTAAATTATTCAACCAATCAAAATTCCCTATAGGCTCCAAAATTGTTAAGCCAACAAATTAGAAAACGTTATTATAAAACCTTTGGGACTACCTAGTGTAATAAACAGCCCATTGTAAGTCAATGCTACCCCTATAAATGCTGACTAATTTTCTAGTATGCTGTTATCGGATCAGAGGGAGGAAAATTAGAAATGTATGATATGTATTCTGGAAGACAGGTTTATTCTCAATCCATGCACGAAGAAGCTGTTACAGCTTTAAGGTAATTCAAATGAGTTTTTAATATTATTTTGAACTAATTTTAACTTTTCATAGTATCATTGTATAAAAGTAATATAATGTCTGTCTGTGTGTACAAAGTTGGGGAGGGCGAAGCAGCTTGTTATAAATAAAATGGTTATCCGCGTCTTTGTTGATAAATCATAACAAAGGCCTTGCCCTAAATCTTTGTTATATTGCATATTGTTAAGGTTACTTCCATTTCAAAGTTTAAATATATTTATAGTGTATGTGAGAAAGAAGACAAAATGATGCTGGCTTCTGGAAGCCAAGATGGAATAATAAAGGTTTTCCAGGTAAGACAAATCTATTTGAAAACCTGCAATAATTTTAACAGTTGCAGTAGAAAACACTTGACAGCTTACATATGATGTTTGCTAAAATCCCAGACATAGTTCATCCCCGCTTTTTAGTAGCGAAGCTACTCTATTATTCACTCTGTGTGTCTGTCCATCATTCTTTTAAGTCCATTGTGGGTGACATGTGATTTTTTCGGCTTTTAGGTAGACAGCTGAATGTTTTGTGAGCATCCAGTATTTAATTTACTTGGTCCGTTGGTATGTCAGTCATATTACAAAATATGCAATGTATATACAAATAAATACGAATAGTTTTATGAATTTTTTAATTAAAATCATCTGCTCTTTATCATTTTGTCCGTATTCCCATCCATGTTTTTTTTTATATTTTTATTGTCATCCCTCTTTTTTTATTAATCCGCTGCTTTTATTTCTTTGTATATTTTCATCTGCAGCCTTACTAACCCATTTTCTTTCTCATTTCAGTTCCATTTGTTTATTCCTAATATTTAGGTATTGGGAGACAAATTGAGATGTTTGTATGTATCCGAGAATGTTTGTGCTGTGAACACGGACACCTCACTTCATATCCGTCCTGTCTCATCTATTTATATTACAGGTATTAATTGTTTCCTTGATTCAGAATTTCAAATAAATAATTTAATAGGTAAGCCAATATAAAATTTTGGTCGGCCAATGAATTTACTTATTACTATAAGCAAAGATGCTCTTCAAGTATTAAAAACCTATTTTAGAAATGTAATAAAAAGGGAATTTCATAAAAAATAACAGACAGCAAAAAAATAGAAAAGCATTTTTTTCAAATGAAAAAAAAATGTTTTCATGTTTTTCTTTTTCATATATTTTTTATTTCCCCCTATAACAGTGTAACCCATGCAGAATATACACCTCTACTTTGATCCATCCTTGTTTTTTTTCTAGAAACTGGAGTTATGTATTATGGATATATTATATAGGCCACAATATGAAGATGCTTGACTATACCTATCTATTTTAGAAACTGGAGTTGTGTATTATGGAGATACAGGCCACAATATGAAGATGCTTGACTATATCTATCTATTTTAGAAACTAGAGTTGTGTATTATGGAGATACAGGCCACAACATGAAGATGCTTGACTATACCTATCTATTTTAGAAACTAGAGTTGTGTATTATGGAGATACAGGCCACAATATGAAGATGCTTGACTATACCTATCTATTTTAGAAACTAGAGTTGTGTATTATGGAGATACAGGCCACAATATGAAGATGCTTGACTATACCTATCTATTTTAGAAACTGGAGTTGTGTATTATAGAGATACAGGATACAATATAAAGATGCTGGACTATACCTATCTATTTTAGAAACTGGAGTTGTGTATTATGGAGATACAGGACACAATATGAATATGCTTGACTATACCTATCTATCTATTTTAGAAACTGGAGTTGTGTTTTATGGAGATACAGGACACAATATGAATATGCTTGACTATACCTATCTATCTATTTTAGAAACTGGAGTTGTTTATTATGGAGATACAGGCCACAATATGAAGATGCTTGACTATACCTATCTATCTATTTTAGAAACTGGAGTTGTGTTTTATGGAGATACAGGACACAATATGAATATGCTTGACTATACCTATCTATCTATTTTAGAAACTGGAGTTGTTTATTATGGAGATACAGGCCACAATATGAAGATGCTTGACTATACCTATCTATCTATTTTAGAAACTGGAGTTGTTTATTATGGAGATACAGGACACAATATGAATATGCTTGACTATACCTATCTATCTATTTTAGAAACTGGAGTTGTTTATTATGGAGATACAGGCCACAATATGAAGATGCTTGACTATACCTATCTATCTATTTTAGAAACTGGAGTTGTTTATTATGGAGATACAGGCCACAATATGAAGATGCTTGACTATACCTATCTATCTATTTTAGAAACTGGAGTTGTTTATTATGGAGATACAGGACACAATATGAAGATGCTTGACTATACCTATCTATCTATTTTAGAAACTGGAGTTGTTTATTATGGAGATACAGGCCACAATATGAAGATGCTTGACTATACCTATCTATCTATTTTAGAAACTGGAGTTGTTTATTATGGAGATACAGGACACAATATGAAGATGCTTGACTATACCTATCTATTTTAGAAACTGGAGTTGTTTATTATGGAGATACAGGACACAATATGAAGATGCTTGACTATACCTATCTATTTTAGAAACTGGAGTTGTGTATTATGGAGATACAGGACACAATATGAAGATGCTTGACTGGAAACAAAACAGGGTTCTAAAGTTTGCTAACCACACAACAGATCAGGTAATGATCAAGTAAGAGGCAGAGGGATAGTTCTTTTGTATTATAGGATAGTGGGAGGGGATAGCTATGTCCAACCCTCGCAGGAGCCCTAACCATGCGAGGATACCCAGTACCCAATATAATCTAAATTAACCTGACCTAAAGTAATATAAATGAAAAACTACTATCCCTTTCCCTGTATTTCTTGTCAATTTTTTTTTGTGGGAACGGTTCTGTGCTCAACAAGGCACCTTTTCGGGGGAATTACTGTATTTTATTTTTATTTTAAATATTTTCTAGGGTTTCACAGATGCCATTGATGGCACATCTGACGTTCTTATAGCCACTGGATATGATGTAGACGCAGACTGTGGCCAGATGAATATTTACAGGGCAAGAACAGATCAAATACCCCAATATCTGGCAACACTGGCTGATAATCTGACTGACAGGTAATAATCGATATGTGATTACTTAGATGTTACACCAGATTTTCATGTAGCCTAATAATGTGATACGCACAGCTGGCTAAAATAACGACACCTTTATTCAACCCCTTTACCCATTTGGACACGGCTAGTTTGAAACAACTTCCTAATAAAAAAGTTTTTTAGTCAACGAGTAATAACATGATTTTTAAAACTTTGGGTACCAGTATAATTTACAATAATTCAGGATAACTGTGATGAAAGTAACTGAGTCTGTTTCTGGCACTGTGTGTATAGTTACTGCTGGTTACCAGCTAAAAATCTGGAGGTCGGAGAAAACAGTGAACAGGCCAGGCACTAGAGATAATAGCACCAGTATTCAAGGTTAGTCAAGTTGTGTAAGTTCCTGAGATACTCTGAACTCATTATGTCAAAATTCTAGGTTGACAAATACAGATAGTTGTTTAAAATGCAAGGGGAGGGGGCAGCTGTGTCACTTATTAAAACCCACCTAATAGGATCAAGGAGCTCAACTTGACTTTTAGTTTTAGTTTCTTAATGTGTCACATCCGCCCTCCCTTTTGACAAAAGTCATATTACTATTGAGAGGACGTGTAAATATATTTAAAACTAGTTTTTCTTTAATTATTTAAATATATGGTATCGATTGAATCAATAGCATGTTCTGTTTCTTAAAATGTGGTGAAGCTTCTCTAAAACTGACACCCCCCCCCCCCCCTCAAAAAAAGGTTATTCTAGGTATAAAATTATGTTGTGGAACCTCTCATACCTGTAAGGGCGAAGGCACTATTTACCACAAAGTTTTTAACTGACAATATTTAATAGATTTCTTCACAACATCTTTTCTTGTTATCTTCCTTGATAAAATTTAAACTAGTAGGTATTATTTACCTCAAAGTTTAATGCTTGAAAATAAAGGGGGGGGGAGTTCTGACACATTTGCGTAAACGGTGAGTATAGGCTTTATCTTTGGACTGATAGGATAGGTTATTAGGGATAAAATCATTCTTATATGATGAATTTCCCCCCAGATTTAAGATTTTTCGGATAGGCCTCCAGGTTCCGGAGCTCCAGGCCTCCAGGTGGTCTCTGTACAGGTAAAAATGAAGAAAAAAAAAAAAAATTCAAAGTTAAAAATCAACTTATAAAACAAAATATGCATATTTTTTCTTCAAATATGTGAATAATATTAAAAAAGATGCATATTTTGTTTTATAAGTTGACCTGTAACTTTTTTTTAAAAAAAAATTATTTTTCATTTTTACCTGTACAGAGACCACCTGGAGGCCTGGAGCTCCGGATCCTGGAGGCCTATCCAAAAAATCTTAAATCTGGGGGAAATTCATCATATAAGAATGATTTTATCTTTTATAACCTATCCTCTCAGTCCAAAGATAAAGCCTATACTCACCGTTTACGCAAATGTGTCAGAACTCCCCCCCCCCCCCCCCTTAGATTGTATAAAGTATGGATAAAAAAGAGCTTTTAAATTCAATTTATTTATCTCATGCAAAGTTTAGATTTTTGGTCTCTTTTTCAATTGGTAATTTACGTCACTGTTGTTTTTGTCTTAATTATTTATGAATATTTTCATTCTTGTTTAGTAATGTAAATCAAAGCCAGATTAAAGCTGATGTTTTCAGGGATAAGACAATGGACGATAAATTTATATAGATCTCCAGCGATGATAAACAAAATTCTCTCTCCTGTAGATTTAAATTATTAGTCGCAAAGTTTGGACATTATTTGTTTAAGTAACGGTGTAATTTACAGTCCAATATTCTCTCCCTTCCCTGGATTAAAGTTTCTTGCATTTAAGTAAGATTTAACATAATTCAAATTTTAATTCAAATTTTATCATGTAAACTTGTCAAGTGAATCCATACAAATTAAATAAAGTTGTTAAATATTTTCGAAGGTTTTTCTGTGTTAAAAGTACAAACCTAATAAATACAATAGTACAACATCTAAATATTCATATGTTTATATTAATCGTAATATAAATAAATATTCTAATATTTAGAAATAACCAGAAAAAAGTTGGATTTTCTCAGTTTTTATTAATTGATTAAAATAAAGAAATCCGTATTTATTTTATTCATTCTTGTTAAGAAAGTCTTTCTGTGCTTTACTTTTTAAAAGCGAAGCTTTTCTATAATAAGGGTCGGTCCGTCCGTAACGGATAGCTTTTTTCGTTATTTTGGGAATGTTAGAATTGTACTATCGATTTCAAACTTTTAATGATGATTCCTTTAGAAGTTAGGCACGATTTGGAAAGCGTAGTAACTCTATAATCATTATCAAAATGTCCGTACGTTCATTACAAACATGTCGATTTTTTACTTTTTTAACAACAAATTTTCATGTGATCTAATGATCCGATTGATCTGATTTTTGGTATATTGATTCCTGGGACAACAAAGTACGATGTAACAAACAAAGCAACTCTAGAATTAAGTCCTAAATATGTTAATATGTCCATAAACATTACCATTTATAAAAAAAATTTCAACAATTTTACTCACACTTTGGCTTTTACTCTTATTCATTTATATTATGATTATTCAATTCTGACACTATGCAAGTGTTAATGTCCGTTTGTCCTATCGTTTTAGAGCTTCGCTTTTATGGATGTTGTCATCCTTGTTTACTTATTAAACAAGGGAGGGAGGAGAGGGGTAATTTTACTCGTTTTACTTAACGTTAGCTTTAATATTACTCTTTCCTCTTTTTTTTTTCGGGAGGGGGGGGGGTGCGGGTTAGGATTAAATCTTTTATGGCTTTTATGGTAATTTGTCTATTATATAAATTTATCGCCTAATGTCACATCCCTCAAGATTGCATTCCCCTAAGTTAAAATGAATGTTGATTTGCCCAATTGTATTTTCCTTAAAATCATGAAATTGCTCACAAAGTGTAAATAAGCTTATCTTCAATGAAAATGTACATTTATGATAAGAAAAATAATATTTGTACAACGTTTATTGTTCCATGAAATGTAGCATTTTAAAAGATAAAAGATAACTTAAACATAATAATTCTTTTGATATAATTTGGAAGTCTTATAATAATGAAGTAGCTACGTTCTTGGTAAATCATAATAGTTTGAGAGTACAGGGATGGAAGGACATTGAGGTGTTTATTACACTAGTCCCCAAAGTTTTATTATATCGTTTTCTTATTCGCTGGCTAAACAACTTTGGGGTCATTTATTTAATTTTGATTGGTTAGTTCTTTTGGTGTCCAAACATTTCAACAACGAATTGTAATCCACAGAAGGGGTAATTTTGTGTATCATCATTGGGTATGTTACTTGTATAACAATTTATTGGCCATTGTCTTATCCCTTTAGATCTTTGGTGGGAGGAAGTCGTATAATTTAAAAAGTGCGTGTGTGTGCTAGGGTTGGGGAAGTGTGAGAGTGTGTTCTGTGTGTGTGTGTGTGTGTGAGTGTGAGTCTTTGTGTTGAAATGCGCACAACACAAAGCACTCTTAGACTCTAGTCTATAGCAATAGTAGTAGAGTAGGAGGAGTTTTTAGTTCTTTCTACCTTCCTTTTACTACATAGACTAACTTAACTGACTGTGCGTGTAACTTTTATCTATCGCTCCAGGCTGTATACTAGCTATTAAGCTTGTAGAGATCTAGTTCTAAACATTGCAATATTCGTCGCAATAGCAGTAAATATATGCCAATATTGTTTCTATACATGGTGAAATAATAGTATTGGTTTATACCTACCAGATTTGTAAAAGTGAATCATCTTTTTAATTTTTAGTATAGAGCAGCTTCTTTATAACTAGGGGTATGTACGTCCGTTAGAGTAAGTTTACCTAAATTTATTTAATTTTGACTATGAATAATTACTACATCCTAAAAATTCTAAACTTGTAAACTAATTTTAGTTATTTTTCCGTTAAAAAATGTTTTTTTTCTCTAAGACTAATTTTTTTTTTAATTATTGCGTTAAACGTTTTGATATATGATTTTTTTACTCTTTGACTTAGCATTATTGCATAATTTTAAGTTAAATAAACAATTTGTTAAAGCAGTTTTATCAGAATTGTCGGAGATTTCCAGTTCAATTGATAAGAACAAGGAAGTTTTTGTTCATAGGGTGTTTATTGTAATCAAACAAAAAGTTTAAATCTGAGCCAATGAAAATGTAATTGCTTATTATTAAGATAAATACTTTCACTTTTTTATCCAAAAATCAATCATAACTACTAAGTAACTATTGTAGAGATTCTTTGCTTTTAATTTGTATTTTGAAATTTGACTTAGTCAAGCTTTAAAAGTGATCAGTTTTAAAAAAATATTTTGTTGAAGAAGTTGTGATATTTAGCACTGAACTGAACAAGCAAAAATTTAATTTCTTTTTATTAAAATCATAGGTACTTAATCATAATACTAAAAGATGCCAAATAAACAAACACATACAGTTAAGATTAATATAAAAAGAAGTAATTGGAATATTTTTTGTTAAAAAAAGCTTAGGTAATTTTTTAAAGCACAAAATCGCGCTGACAAATTTTCCTTTATTTCTTTTGAAATAAGTTCAGTAACTATTTCATTTCTTGTCTTTAAAAAGTTTTATTTTTTTCTAGGTTGTGTGCTTAGTCTAGGAGACAGTGCTCTGATAGACAGCGGCACTGAAGATTCAGATCTGGAGGACAGAATTCTGGATCCTGATACAACCAGGCCGGATCTGGGCTCAGGATTGCCCATTAAAAAGGGGGCTGGATTTTGTAATTGTTCTATTTCATAAAACAAAACATATTTCTATTTCTAGGTTTGAACTTGCAAAACTATTTTTTTGGAAGCAGTGATTGATTTATTTTTTTAAATATGAGCCCACCAAAAGAAGTTATCTGAATCATAATATTATGAAATTTTAGGAAAAAAATATGTCTTACACATGATGTAATATCATATTTCATAAAAGTTCTAGAAAACAAATTGTTTGTGTAGATAAGATTTCAGTTTTATTTGAACCTTTTTATTGAGAATGTAGGTTGAATTTACACAAAATTTACAAGAAATGTTAAAAATTGTAACTTGCCATTTAATTGCTATGCTATTTTGTATGTTTTATATGTAAGAAATATAATTTGTTATTGCATTTTAACCCATTTCAGATAAAAAAGTTAACTAAACGAACTAAAGTCCAACAAGAAATGGCTGGTAAAGTGCAGATACCGAGTTCGAGTGGTACGGGGCTAGGAGGCGGAGCCTTGAAACTGGGAGGAGGAGTCATGAAGCGTCTCAATCCGAAGTCGGAGTCTGTGGCCTTGGTAAGCTGATCATTTTTATTTATCCTCACATAAAAGTAACAGGATTGCTGTCTCTGTCGGTCGCTGTGTTTACCGAAGGATCTTGCTAACCACTGAACTGACATTGTTCTCCTTTACAGGGTAGCTTCTCATAGGTTCTGGGAATGTCTTAACTGTTTTTTGGGGGGGAGGGTGGTACTTTTTTTAAAAAAACTAAAATTGAATGTGGGGGTTCGACAGCTTTCCCCACCACAAGTGCCCCTAGAGACCTCAAAGGGTGTAGTCGCTAGTATTCTATTAACAAAGACAATTTTGTCCCCATTCAGCAGAAACAAAAACAATTAATAGTGATTTGTTTTAGAGTTAAAAGTTTTTTTTTTAGATTTTACTGCTAAAAATATGTGTATGCAACTTCTAAATACTATTTGTCTTACATAAGTTAATGTATTCTTCTGTAGGTACTTTGTTAATGCATTATTATGTTTTATGCATAACCACAAAAATACAAACAGTTACAATTGGGTTTCCCAGTCAAGTTGAGCCCAACATTTATGCATTTTATTTTGCACTTTTGTCTATTTATAGCTTTATCATTTTTCTACAAAAAAATACAATTGAGGATATCAATAACTTGCTCTATATTTGACCCCCACCTGTAAATATTCGTCATATTCTTTACACTTACTTACTTTAAACTAGATATTTCACATTCAAAAAGGTTTTTAAATCTAATTTTTATTCATATTTATAAGTCAGCTTAGATTTAAAATATTCCACTTTATCACAAGTAAAAAGAATACCTAAGTACTATAAAAACAAATATAGAACTGATACAAAATGATAAACCTCTATAATTATAGAGAATTTCAACATATTATGAAATTAAGATTTGGAACATTTGTTGCAATTTTAGAAATAAAAATTGGTTTAATGTTAACTCTTGATTTCCTTTTTGTAGTTGAAATTTTTATTTATACATTATACATATGTTTGCCAATGATTTTTAAAAATAAATATTCTTACCTATTAATTAAATGTTTTTTCTTCTAGGCTCGACGCCTCAAGCAGCGAGTTCGGGGTCGAGGTCGGGTACTCCGGCGGAATTAGGTAAGTTATTTTTCAGGGATTCCAAGAGTTAAGACAATGGATGATGAAGTGTTGTGGAAAAGTTTAAACAATATTGGTTTGTACAACCCGATCAAGTTTTGATTAGTGTCTGATTTTTAAATAAAATGAAAGGAATGTGTTTGTGAAGCGTTCAAAGACCTAATTTTATTTATTACATTACTTTTTCCATTCTCAAAATTTTTAAATATTTTCCGATTTTGTCATAAAATGTGTGTTGCCTGAAAATATCGACCTTCTGTACAATAATAGTTTTTATATTTAGGAAAGCAATCAAACCTTTCAATGAAGATATCTACCTTCCCGTCAAGCCAAAGTCAATCTTTTCAAGATACATAAGGGAGCCAACGGTTGACAAAAATCCAACATTCAATGTTGGTAACATTAAAATTGACAAAGAAGATACTAAAACCAACCCACCCAAAATTCCAATTATTCAAGACCATGATTATTTTAAGGGAAATTTCAAAGAAGATACCAAACATAATCTGGTTGACTTTGGCACTGATGAAATTGATGGATGTTTCTCCAACCCCATCAAAAATTTTGATAACATTCAAGAAGAAGTTCTTGATAAAGTTAACAATGCGACAAACTCTTCTGAAATGAATTCAGATTTAGATATACTGAAGACTTGTATAGAAGAGGTAAAACCAGAAAACAATGAGTTTTCTAACATGCAAGTAGAATTGGAAAGTAATGATAATATGATAGATGTCCAGGATGAAATTACTGTAAATGATAAGGCAACAGATTCCATCTGTAAGAAAGATGATAATGATTTTGAAATTGGCCAAGTTGTATTAACTAAGTCTGATGTAAACTTACCTAATGAAATGACTAATTTTAACACTATTGAAGATATACCTAACAATGATGTTGTAAATGATTCAAATAATTTGTCTGTTGTAAATTTTGAGATCACTTCTGTACTTGACATTACAAATGGAAATAATTCCCCTTATGTCCAAAACTATGAACTTACTAAAGTATTTGAGGATTCAACACAAGTTGAGAAACATAACCATCTTAACAACGCAGCAAGTAAAGACTCTTTAAGCATTGATGTAGACATTTATATCTCTGATCTTATGAGTACTGAAGACAACTTAAATGATGACAAACTATTTAATGTTAGTGAAGAAAACAACAAACTTCTGAACAGTCCCGAGGACTTCATAGAACCTGATATTGAAAATTTAATTATTCCTAAAATATGTTTGTCTGATTGGAGCTCTGTTAATGTGTCTGACAATATTCAAGTTCCCCAAGATGACGTGGAAAAATTTGAAGATCTTCTTCCCTTGGATGAAGGAAAATCTTGTGTGTCCAGTAATTCACTTGACACTGGATATTGCTCCAATCAAGATGACCAACTCAGCCGAACACCTTCCCCAGAACTACGCAGCCCAGCTTCTGAAAGCTTGATAGTATACGCAACTAATGCTAAAGCACAAACATATAATGGAATGAACAACACTTCTAATGTTGAAACTGAATTGGTTCACATAGGTACAAGCCCATCCAATGCCTATTATGTCAACGATACAACATTCAAGAAAACTGTAAAGGGAAGAAATGAACGTCGTCAATTAGAGCAAATATCTCGTACTAAACCGGTTATTGCTATTAAAAGTAAACCCCAACAAGAGAAATCGACAACTGCAAAGAGAGGAAGAAAACCAATTCATATCTATGAAGACAAATCAACTAAAAACAAGATGTTGTGTATTGCTTACAGAGCAAAAAGGTAATCAAAAGTTTTCTTTGAAAATATTCAAATGTGCATAGCTTCATTAAAGGTAGATATGTCCGTTCGTAATTACTCACATTGTCTATCATGTATACTTGTGTTTTTTTGCATCATATAGAAGTTTATATCAAATATTCTAAAGTTTATTACACCACAGCAAATAACAGTAAAATGTACGTATGAAATATTGAAATATTATTAGGTATTATTTCTTATAACTCAAAATTTGATAAAAATGAAAAATTGAATCACATTACTTTAAAAAGTGACATGAAAATATCAATAGGTAACTAGTAATCAAACAAAAAAAGATAAGCGTTGTTTGTATTGAGATAAGTAAAACACTTTTTTCACTTCAAATAAAGGAAAATATTTTTTTTCAGTATGACTTCGAAACCGATAAATATCCGCTGGATTACAATAGGTTCTAAGCCACACTGAAGTATCATGTATCGTATTTTAATATAGACCACAGTGCGTATGAAGGTGCTTTGACTTTTGTGTCAGAACCTAAATTGGGACATAGTGCATTTCATCACCCGAGGTTAGGTCACTTCATTTCACTTTTCAATAAAATTTAAATTGCAGCGGTTTTTGAAAAAATTAGATTTGAAAATTTCAAGTTCAATTTTCACCCACTAGGAGTTACCGCATAATCATGACAAGAAAAGCGAAGATTATTTATTTAAAATTTTGAACAATATTGCTTTTATAAAATCTGTCATAAAACCTCTCTATAAATGATTTATTTGAAGCTGAATTTCCGTAACCTTAGCAAAGCAACTGATAAAAATGGCCATTAATTAACTCACTTCAGGAGTGATTTATGAAGAACTTTATAAAAGCAAACTTGTTCAAAATTTTAAATAAATAATCTTTGCTTTTCTTGCCATGATTATGCGGTAACTCCTAGTGGGTGAAAATTGAACTTGAAATTTTCAAATCTAATTTTCTCAAAAACCGCTGCAATTTAAATTTTATTGAAAAGTGAAATGAAGTGACCTAACCTCGGGTGATGAAATGCACTTTGTCCCAATTTAGGTTCTGACAAAAAAAAGTCAAAGCACCTTCGAAAGAACTGTGAGACAATTTTCTATGAATAATAAAATAAAATGAAAATATTAATACCAGATTTGTTAACCCGGTACTTTGGATCCTATGGGCTAACAACACTGTAATTTTCTTTTGATTTTACTAACCAGGGAAACCTGTTGGCGAAAAATAACTATCATAATTTTAATAATTTCAGGAGACACGCAGATCAGACATTGCTACAAGAATTGGAATATCAAGAAATTGTAAATCAAGAATTGAAAATGAAAATGGATTCACTGCAAAAGGAAAAGGATCGTCTGTTTGAGTTGGTTCAGAAAATAATGCTGAATAATTAATTCTAACATTCTATGATTTGTTTAATATACCATTAACATTTTTGTAATATAGGTATCTAAAACTTAAAATATTATATTCAAGTTCTGTTTAGAAAGTTGGATATAATTTTGTAAATATTTTAACACAGCTTTTAACATCTTAAATCTGTGCACTATTTACTCTTATGTATAGTTATTTGAATTGTATTGGTATAAATCAATGTAAAATGTGTTTTTTGGTTAACTTTGTTCTCTTTGTCTTGTAATTTTTTCGGTTCAATAAATCTTTCAAAATTAATTTTTATTTGAATAATACAACTCATTCAAACAAGGATGAGAAATCCATAAAAGCAAAGCTCTAATATCAGTTAGTATAAAAAAATAACATTAGCACTTTAAATACATTAAATACCTATTAGTAAATTAATTTAGAAGTCTAAAATTGTTTATTTTATTGCAATATGGTTTTAATAAAAGATGCTGTTTTTGGACCTACTTCCATTTTTAGTCTTCCGTTTGGTAACGATTATGGAGTTACTTAGCTTTCTAAAATCGTACCTGACTAACAGGAATCACCATGCAAAGTTTGAAATCGGTAGGATGAATTTAACATGTCTAAATTAAGAGATATCTGTTGCAAAAAGACGGGTCTTTTAAAAATTCCTTAAAACCAAACAAGGAGGGTAACATTAATAGGTGGCAGACACTGAAACGGATGAAAAAATTGTATATTAGATGCAGCTTATTGTTGAGGTAATATAAACATACTTGGGGTAAAATTGTAATTTAGTACATTTGGAAAGGGGGAGATGTGAAAATTCTACAAAATAACAAACTATTTCTAATCTGAATTAAACCCAGATATATTAAGGGACAAGAAAATGGAAAATTAATTGCTGAACACTTCCAATGATTATAGACGAGATTACCTCCATGTATGTTAATCAGGGAGTAAGGGAGGGGACAATGGATCGAATATTCAATTTTTAGGAGTCTCAGACTTTGGGTACTGGCTTACAGGGAATGTGGTGAGTTGGGTACTAGCTGGTTTTTTAAAAAAAATTTTACCAAAAAATATCATTTAATTTATAAAAACTTTATTGTAATATTTGTGTAATAAACAATCTAAGAACCCTAATCTAACAACCTAAATTTAATTCTTGTGTATAGTGGCATTTAAAATATGGGTTGAACGAGTTCCATGGAGATTTTTCTAGTAATTAATTACAGAATAGTTACGTCAGTCTGATATACTGGTAATCTAATTTTTAAATAATTGTTTTTTTTCTTATTTTATAGTTTTCTAAATTTTATTATCACACCCTTTACAATTTCCTTCAAATTTTCTGGATTTCATGTCCTATCTTTAAAAAACTCTTAAATTGAATTAATTGCCCATTGTCCCCTTCCTTACTCTCTGATCACGTATGGTCCCTCAGATGTCAAAACTTTATTTTAGTGTTTGGCCAAAATGACTTAGCAATTGTATCTGTAAGTACGTCTAATAACACCCTATGCTATTTTTAAAATCCTAGAAAATTTTTTTTGCAAGAAAATTGCATAAATTTGCAACCTTTTTTAGAACCACTACATAACTCGAGTTTTAAAACTTTTTATATAAAATCCTTTTTACAAAAAATATCAATAATTACTTAAAATTAAACCTGAAAGAAAAGAAATCTCATTACACGTGTTAATTTGCATGTTTTAGGTCTTTTTTTGAGGAAAGTATAACTTCCACATTTTTGACAATAATTATATTTTTTAACATTTCAAAGTAAAATATAATAAAACTTAAACGATTTTTCTTGAATTATCAGTTGAAAATTTCATCAAACATGCAATTTAAGTGATGAAAATTTAATAAAATCATTTTTTGAATGTTTAGAATTACCAATTTTCTACATTTAAAACAAACTGTTAACAAAATTTAAAATCATTCTAATATATAACTTTAAAAATCAATAACATTTTATAAAATGATGTTTTAAAAAATAAATCATTAAAAGGTATTAAAATGCATTTTAAGTTGCTTAAAATTATAACGAGAATATCTTTTTACACTTTATTCTTTGTAATAGAGATTAATCGTAATTTGCTGAAAATGAAACATTTAATAAACTAATTGAATCTTTTTGTGACCATATTTAAAATTTTTAATTTTTACACTAAGGTGTTTTTTAATAAAAATCTTTGTTAATTTCTGTTTTACGACAAAAAAAGAAAGGGACTTTTTTACTATTTCTAGGTTATCTTATGCAATTTAAACTATATAATATGAAATAAATTTTAATTGTCTTTCTTTTGAGCCACAAAATACTGTAAAATGTAACATATATGCAAAAATAACAATTTTTTTAATGAATATTATAATATCCTTATATGACATTGCGTCAGAGCTTATTCTTTAGATCATATGTTCATGAAAAGTAGCCATAACTTGGAGGGTTGCACTATTTGTTAGAATATTAAATAAACTTGAATGGTAAAAATATTAGCATATCCTTTGTTAATTCAAATGCTTTAGGTATATTATTCGGAAAGTTAGTTAAAAAAGAGAGCATTTGCTGTGTATACTGTTGAAAGACTTTCAAAAATGTGAATTACAAAGCAATCCTAAAAGATCGGGCCGTAGGCAAGTCTTGGTCGATTGGGGGGTACGGGGGTTTTCTGATAGCAATTTGCGTTATTGGTATACAAGGTAAAAAAACAACATTTTAAAGAAATTCTTTAAATAAAACCCAACGTGTATTGGCAGTACAAACATCTTAATGCTAGCAGACATATGTTTATCAAAATTAAAGAAAAGTATTTCCACAAGAAAAATTATTCAGGTTTCTACTTTATAATTTTAAATATTTTTTTTCTGATAAAATGTTTGACATATATCATATAATCATTTACCAAAAAAAATATTTTGATAATTTAGATTTCAGAGAATATGAAAACCCTCAAAAACTAAGACGACATTTTGCATCTTCTGCTATGACATTTAAGAAAAAAAATTTAAAAATCAAAATTTAGTATGAAAACTATTTTTATCGATTTTTCTGAAGGTATTATCGTATTCTATGGGTTTTTCATTATCATTTACTTATATCGAAAGTGCCAAACATTGTACCCTAACTTATTCATTTAATAAAAAACCAGCCGTGTGATGTTAATACTGGTAATTGAAACTTTAGAGACATTCAACCTTATGAACCAAACCAATCATAATTAGTATATTCAATATAGGTACCCAAAGATTTGAAGTCCACGAATAAGAAAACGAGATGAACCACCAACTTTTCTATGCTGCTAAGTCTACACAAACCCAAACCATCGTAATTTTTATGAAAGATACTGGTAGTTGGACTAATAAAGAACTCAGCCAAAAAGGTTTTACTAAACTAACGGATCCGCGGAGTAGCACACAAAATATGTTTTATCAATAATAGTCACCACAATCTTATTCATAGCAATAAAATAGATTCTTAAGTTTTAAAATGATATTTTATTTCAGAAATTAACAATTAAACTAACATATTTTATTAATAAGGTTAACTTGAGCACTTGCAACAATTATTAATAAACAATCTATACAATAAATGCAAATTTCTACATCAGTAATTAACAAAAACAATAAAAAAAATTAATCTATAAAATAAATTTGTGTTAATAATAAAAAAAAACAGAATTGCACTAAAAGAAGTTAGGTGTTAGTTTTTGTCATAAGAAAAAAGGATAAGAGGATGAATACTCACCCCAATTTCATTGTAAAATATTACTTCCCCCCTACTAAAATAATTTGTCTGCTATTTATCTAAACCGTCCGCGGCTTTTTGCATCTTAATCATAACCTATTCTATATATGTAAAAAAAAATAAAAAATTTTATCTTATTAATTATTATTATTTTTCTGTAATTTATTATGTTTTAAAAAAAATTAAAGAAAATATTTAAAATACAATTTGATTTAGAATCTTAAAAAACAAACAGCCGCGGACGGTCTTAGTGCAACAGAAAAGTATGTTTCGCCTAGTTTAAAAATAGGAGGGTTCACCTTTTATGATCAAAAATTTATTTTTTTTCAAATTAGCCTAAATGTAATATTTAAATCTAATTAACATGATAAAACTTTTAAATGTTTACTAATAAAAAATTAATAGTTTAGCTCTCAGCCACCAGGTTCGCTAGTTGTCTACTTCAAAGACATACATTAAAACTAAGGCTAAATATTAAATAAAAAATTTCATAACTGAATAATCTAAATAAGTGAATAATCTGTAAAGCTATCTATGTTCTTTCTCAGACAATACTCGTTTTTACAATATTTTTAACATTTTCAAGTGATGTTATTTACCCCTCAGGGTTTGGCCCTTTAGTGACAAAAATCCAAAACAAGAAAAATACAGGCAAAATAAAAATTGATGAACGCTTTGATATTCTAGTTCTATATCCAAAGCTAGATGGCACTGAAAAACTGATTATTATAATTTACAATCAAATGTTCATATTAAATTTGTAAAAACGTTTATTTATTAAAAAATATAAGTTAGATAGACTGCAATATAAATCTTATAAGCTGATAATGAGTGTTATGATTAAAGTCAGTAGCAAAGTCATGAAAAATTAATAATGATAATTTTATATTCTTTCATTAGGTTTCATCAGAATGGATGATAATTCAAAATATTTCTATATCATCCCTTAAAAATTAGATTTATGCTTCAAACAGCAACTATAATTGTCTTGAAATTATATTTAATTTTAAGATATTCCCATTTTGAAAAGTGGTGGAATAACATTAAAAATTCAGCGCGGCAATTGCTCAATATAGGCCTCTAGGCCCACTGCCTATTTTAGTCCTTCAAATACCTCGATTTCTCTCTTTTATTATTTTCTCTATGGTTTTTGTAAATAAAAATTGTAAAGGGAGTCACAAATAATGCAGAGTAAAAAAATCATAGAAAGCTAATGGAAGCTATTATATAACTAACTTCTTACATTCATGAAGATCAATGAAATAAATACCTTCTCTCATTTTTGCCTGTTAAAAATCGCCAATTTATCGCTTTTTGTTACAATGTATTTATTTAAAATAATCTGGGTTAATTTCAACCTTCCTTGACCATTAACACTCGGGGAGGAGAGACTATAAATAACTGACTTAAAATCTGGTAATTATACACAATTAACTGAGATTTTATTTTTATAATATCTCCATCCTTGCGGTTACAATATCTATGCCAGAAAACCTATTCGCGAGTAAAGAGCAAAATAATTTGTTGGCTTAAACAAAGTTTGTTGAATAGCTACAGGTGTCAAGGCTATGTAAAACTAAGATTTTATTTAAAACTCTGAGATGTTTCATAATGCACTCCACATTAATTGTGTCTGAAATATTAATTAATGCTTGTATTTCAAAAGTCACTATTGATTAAAAAGGTTATTTCATATGAAAATTAGAAAATTAAGTAGATTTTACTCTTAATCAGCATCTTTTTAGTTTCACCTTGTGATAAAGCCACCATGCTTTGTATTTGAAGAAAATTTTATTTACTGTGGGATTGGTAGCCAGTTAAGGACAAGGTAGGTAAGGTTTTTATTTTACAGTACGGCTTCGAGACCGATTAATATCCGCTGGATAGAACTGGTTCTTAGCCATACTAAAAAATTATGTAACGCATCGTTATACAAACAATTTTCCACCAATATTAAAATAAAAATTATTACCAGTTTTGTAAGCCCAGGACTTGGGCCCTTCAAACAAAACTGGTTTTAATCTTATAATTTTACTATCTGTGGATTAATTTATATTTCATCTTCATCATCTGTAAATTCATCATCGTCATCAATGATTCCAAAATCCTTGGCAAGATTAATCACCATCTCAAGAACTGTTTCCTAAAATTAAATATTTTGTCAAATTTTAACTTTAAATCAACTAAAGAGTAAAGTCTTTGGACGGTATAAGGCTATTATTCAGATTTCAGGGACGCTGAATAAGAATAATCGGGAATTTTTAAATGGCTTTTTATAGGTTAGGTTAGGTTATATTAGGTTACGTGATTGTTCACAGGGTTAGGCAATTGGCCCTGCGTGAGCTAGAAATAGGAGAAAAGCTGCTAGGAAAAATACAAAGAATCGTCCCTTAAGGTGCGTTGCCACGAAAGGGTGTATACCCGAATTATCTTAAAACTGTAGCATGTTGGTGTGCGGATTAGATTTGTGTAAATCAATGTAGTCTTGACTTTAATGTAACATTTGATCTTGGATTTAGCCATTACAATTAGTACTTTAGCAAACAAGCATTTTTTAAAATTGTTTTTAATAAATTTATTCACTTCTATTATATATTAGTTCCCTAATCTAAAGCTATAGAGAGAACAAAATTTATGAAATCCAGTTGGAAAAAGAAACTTTCAGCAGAACTTCTTTAAATGATAATACCTTTATTATCACACTACAAAAATATTTTCTACAGTAAACAAGGAAGATACTCTCTACAAGTAGCACAGTAACAATGACTGACAAACCATAGTTACGTAGTAGCTGGAATTTAAACAAATATTGATCACCTGTAGAAGGTTAATAGTCATAGATATCACAGCCAGACCTAAATTCAAAGATTAAATAGTGGATTTCTTTTACATGTACAACATACTGATTTTTACTTTATCTAGCCATTAGTAGCACAGTAACAAAAAATAGCACTGATTTGGGATCTTGGACAAAGTAGCCTCGGGACATTTACTAATGAAAAGTAGCCTAACCTGATAATAATAATCATGGCCTTAGCGCTCGGACCCCTAGACTATTACCTAACCTAACCTATGTATGAATGTTCCAAACATTTTGTATGAATACATAGGGCGTTTGGAATTTCGTGGGTTTACAAAAAGTGGTTGGTAGATTTTTACAATTTTTAGGTAAGGTTAGGTTAGTTTCTAGGCTAGGGGGCCGAGTGCCCGCAGCTAGGCAGGCTAGGGGACCGAGCGCTGCAGCCATGATCATTATTATCAGTTCAGGCTACTTTGTCCGAGGCTACTATGTCCAAGATCCCTGATTTAACAGTAAACTGTAATTCAGAAAAAAATCATTAGACATTTTAATTAAATTTAACCTTTTCATTAATAGTAAGAATATCTATTTGTTTGCTGTAAAAACTATGCGTAAAGCAATTAAACAGAAATATATTTTTTTGTAAATAAATCACAAAACCTTGCAAACAAAAATCTTTCTGTTATACGTATATTTTTACCTAATAAAAGATAGAGACAAGCAATAATAAGCTTGTATTGTCCATCCTTGGTGTCTGCATTCAACATGGCGTCTCCAGGTACAAAATCCCCGAAACCTAAAATTATTTTATCCTGTATCTTTATCTCAAGTAAAGAAAATCAGGGCTATTTCATAAAATTTAAAACTCCTTTGACTTTGATTCAGCTGATAAATTTGAAATAAATATTTCGTATTTCACAACAAAACCCTCTTCAAGACGTTAAATTCTAAAACTAACCTAACCTAAACATTCGGTGGCTTACCTCATATTGCATTTGGACCTGATGCTTTTTTATGTTAGGTTAGGTTAAGAAGAGTCTATTAAATAGAAACTAAACCTTTGTTCTAAAGAATTAGTAAAAGTTGGTGGGGGAGGGTTAAATTCTTTCAAGAGTAAAAGATATACATGGATGTACGGACACACATAGACCATCTATAGAGTAGCTATGCTTCTATGATAATTAAATTACCTATAGTAGTAAGCGTGATAAAGAAAAATAAGCTACTTCCAAAAATGTCTAATTCTCCCATGATGAAAATGTTATATGGATGAACGGACACACATAGACCATCTATAGAGGAGATATGCTTCTATAATTAAATTACCTATAGTAGTAAGCGTGATAAAGGAGAAGTAAGCTCCTTCCAAAAATGTCCAATTCTCCCATGATGAAAATATTAGTGCTCCAAATAGAATGTATGCAACAATGAACACTAATAACATCAATTAAGTCAAACAATAATCTTTCCTGTCAAATGTCCTAGTCCTGTGCTTCATTAATTAATACTCCAGAGGTGGATTCTTAAAAAAAAATTGCCCCTCTAATCGCTTAGTGGGGCAAAATTGTTTTCGTGAAAAATCCACCAAAATCACATTAAAAATCTACAAAAAGATCTCGGCAACAGTGAAATATGAAAAATGATCTGGCAATCCATATGTTAAGTAAAATCTTTAGCTGAAGTAATTGATATTACCTAATCCTTAAGTAAAATGATGACGTTAACAGCTGAACCGTTATGGTTCTCCTTTACAATTTAGCTTCTCATAGGTTTTGAGAAGGTTTATAAGTATTTAAGAGAATGGCCCTTAAACCCTCCCAAGCGAAATTGCCCCTAGAAAAACTAAAATTGAAAATGAGGGGTGGGGGTCGACTCACTCTTCCCACCTCAAGCGCTCCTAGTTATAGAATAAGATTTGAATAGAATCTACAGACCTGAGTGAATTTGTTTATTAAATTGTCTGTTTACATTAAGAATAAAAGATGAAGGTAATTGAGACAAAATATTTATCTTTTCAGAAATCATAAATCTAGTATTTTATGTTTATTTTTCTTCATACACTTTTCCTTAAGAAAATAAGCAAGTTTTACACTTATTAGGAATTAGGATTTTCTGTGTCTTTATTAATTTCCACAGAAATTTAACTTTTGCTCAACAAAATATGAATAAAAGGTCAAATCTCGAAATCTCGTTGATAATTAGGATCAAGCGTGTGTCTGGGGTATTTTATTGTTAGTACTTAGTTTCTATCTTTCCAATAAAATAGTATGGCTTTTTTGTCTGAAGCTTTAGATCTCAAAAACTTCTAAACTGAATGAAGTCTTTCTTTTTAGGAAAGCTTAATATAAAGCTTTAGGTCTTGGAATTGTTTTAGCTTTTATACTGCCACATATTTCCCTTTTGATAACATGCCCATAGATACTAGGGGCTCAGTCTATTTGATAAAGTAGTAAGTTTTTTTTTGTCTCTATCTAAAGTCGATTTCAATAACTACTGAACCGATTAAGTTCTCCATTTTCGAGAATCTTTACAAAGGTCTCTGAATGCTTTTAGGCTGTCAATTTTTTGGATTTAAGGCTTTTCTAATTGTTCTTCCCAATCCCTTCGAACCCCTAGATGTAAGGGGCGCATCCGCTATTGTAATAAAAATTGTTTGACATAATCCCTATGACAGGCATGACTGGAACCTTCTCGACCGGCGCTGGTTTTGACTCCGCCTCTTTCTTCGCCTTTTCGGCTGCAGTTTCTTTTACTGGCAGCGGATCCTTGATCGAAGTTTTGTGTTATTTCAATATTTTTTTTGTTAATTTAGCTTATTGTATCTGTTAACAAAGAAATTAAATTATTGGTCTCATTGTTTAAGGGACTTCCAATTATTTAGATGGTAATCTTGAAATTGTTGGAGGGGAAGGTAAAATCTAATATTTATATATATCAGAATTTTGGGAATGAATCCTATTATTGCAGGGTCTTTGCTTTAGTTACAGTGAGTTGGATTCTACTATAATACTTTATAACGCACACCTTATAAAAAACTTTTTATAATAAAGGGTAGGATTATAGAATTACCAACCGCTAACAGTAGTTGTTTTAAAATGTACCAAACATTCAAATTCTCGGGGAATATATTGAATAAATTGCAAAACTACGATTCCTTTGCAGCTGAAACAAGTTCCATATCTTTTTCTGGCAGGGTCAGCTGTTTGTGTATCATTGGGGAGGAGGGATCAAACATAGCTCTGGGGGCTGTACCAGTCTAAATAGATAAATAGTTAGGTAGATAGATGGATAGTTAGGTATCATAGGTAAATAGATGGATAGAAATTCAGATGTTTATGGATAATTGAG
Source organism: Acartia tonsa (assembly GCF_053477335.1). Lineage (NCBI taxonomy): Eukaryota > Metazoa > Arthropoda > Copepoda > Calanoida > Acartiidae > Acartia > Acartia tonsa. Next base: position 30,215,473 of record NC_137262.1, on the reverse strand, counting down.
GATGTTGGATCAAACATAGCTCTGGGGGCTGTACCAGTCTAAATAGATAAATAGTTAGGTAGATAGATGGATAGTTAGGTATCATAGGTAAATAGATGGATAGATATTCAGCTGTTTATGGATAATTGAGGATGTTGGATCAAACATAGCTCTGGGGGCTGTACCAATCTAGATAGATAGATAAAGAGTTAAATAGAAAGATAAATAGTTCTGTTTGTTCAGTCTAGACAGATAGATAGACGGGTAGATAACCAGATGTTTATGGATCATGGGGAAGGAGGGATCAAACAAAGCTCTGGGGGCTGCACCAATCTAGATAGATAGATAGATAGTGGGGTAAATAGATAGGTAGTAAGGTATAAAATCAAAATAGATGGATAGATAATTAGCAGTTTGTGTATCATTGGGGAGGAGGGATCAAACATGGCTCTGGGGTCTGTTCCAGTCTAGATAGATATAGTTAGGTATTTTAGGTAAATGGATGGGTAGATAATCAGCAGTTTTTGGAATATTGGGGGAGGAGGGAGTAAGACAGACTGACAATAGAAATGTGGTATCCGCCTAGGATAAATGGCAGACACCAGAGTTCAAATGACTACGGCAGTGTGAACAGACGTGGACACCTATACTATAGAGAAGCTACGCTTCTCTAGCAATCACTAAATAATAAACAGAGTCTATTCAGTTGTTTCTTTATTCAGGGTCTAAGGGTTACTAAAGTTGTACAACATAATATAAATACATATGGATTAGGAATAAAGATAGTTAAAGGTAAATCATACAAGTAAAACATAGATAGTTGCAATGGTTAGGTAGATGGCTATCCCTGTCCGGGGGAGGCAGGATAGCCCATGGAACAGCACAATAGGTAGATAAGCATAGAGGGGTTGAGTGGTAGGTCTGGGTACTAAAAGGGAAGGTTTGATGATTACTGTGACAACAACAGTCTGTGTGGGGGTGATTCTATCCGGTGAGGGAAGGCTTAGATCCTTTATCCTCAGGGCTGAGGTGGTGCTGATAACTTGGTGGTTGAAGGGGAAGGTTCCGGTGCTTAAGAAGGGAGAGGGAGGGGTAACACCCCTCCCTCCACTTACAGGACAACTGAGAGATGAAATCAATACCGTTATCTGACATATTCGCAGGTGGCTTTACAATTGTAGAATAACAGGATTTAGCTGGGTGCGTAGCATCACTATAATGTCTTGGTTTCTGCATGGTCCAGAGTTGCCGCATACCACAACTCTCCCCTCGGAAGGCTGGGAGGGGTTGTCTGCACCGCCAGACTTCCGACAGTGGTTGAGGCCTTCAGTTTGTTGTCCTTGTGGAATGGGTCTGCCAGGACACCAGCTGCTGAACGGTGGTAGACTCCAGCCCTCCCCAGGTCGAACGGAATCTGCTATATCTGCTGGAGTAGCTGGTCCGGTTGGATGTTCTGGCCGTTGGATGTGTACCTCTGAGGCCACCCTGGCAACCTCCAGGGGTGGCACAGCACATGAGGGGGCTTGGACCAACAGCCGCAAGGTATACACCTCTTCAGGTTTCTCTACTGGGCTGGTGGTCTCCATCTTGTTGGTCACCTTGCTGCTGGCAGGCTGGCTACTGGATGCAGGCGCAGCTTCTTCGCCCTCGGGGCTGGTCAGGTTCATTCGGCTTCCAGGGTCTCTGTCAACGCGGGCAGGTGGTGGTCGCCATACTGTAGGAACGTTGCCTCCCTCAGGCTCATCCTGGACATTGGCAGGGTGGTGCATGGCAGTCAGACCTGCAGGGTAGGGGAAGGTAACAGTCCATCCCCTGTGCCGGAGGCTGTCTTGGATCTGCAAGGTTGGCTCCGCTCTAGTTGGCTGGGGGACAGGCCAATCCACGGCCACTGCTGCTGGTGGACTGGAGGCACAAGGCTCCGGATTTCCTCCCCTAGCCTGAAGGTGTCCAGGCACATCGTCTCCATCTTGGGTAGACATAATTGTTGGGGATCCTCTACTTCTATGGTTAGGCTCGGCACTTGGTGCATCTAGTTGAGTTACTCCCCAGGCAGCAGTCAAAGCTTCTTCAGTTTGGCTGGTAATGGCTGATATCCTGGTTCCTGGGGCAGATGCAGGGGGCGCAGGCAAGTTTGACCCAGCACAAACTTCCTGGTACACCAATGCAATACAATTACCCTGGCTTGGTTGAGGGAGGTAGACAGCTGGACGCAGTTGAGGGTGAGGGACAGCTGGACTCTCCCTGCTGGCTGGGGGCTCTGGCTGACTGGGGGTGACGGGTGTCACCCCTTCCTCTGGGGCTGCGGGCTCGTTCCGGGGTCCAGGTATCTCGGTGGCGGCGACGGTTGTCGCCCCAGGCACCAGCGTGGGGGCGCTGGATAGCACCCCCCAGTCTTCACGGGGGTCCAGGTCTCTCGGTGGCGGCGACGGTTGTCGCCCCAGGCACCAGCGTGGGGCGCTGGATAGCACCCCCCAGTCTTCACAGGTGGCGGCGACGGTTGTCGCCCCAGACATCAGCTTGGTGGTGCAGGGAAGCACCTCTCGTTCTTCCCAGGTGGCGACGCCGGTTGGCGTCCCATACATTGACTCAGACTCGCTGGCTAGCGCCTCTTGCCTCTCCCGCTCGGCGGCCGCCAGGGCCTCCCCGTACACCGTCCCGGTGGCGCTGGGTAGCGCCCCTCGGCTCTCGCTGGGGGTGACAGGGGTTACCTCCTCCTTCGGGGGACGCGGTCTGACGGGTACCATCATGTTGAGGCCGACCGGCAGAGGCCGCAGGACTTCTGGCTCCGCAATGTTGGTTGGCTGCACAAACTCCGGTCCCATGTGGTTGAGGCTGAAGTCCAGGCCAACCCGGTTGGGTTCAGCCGCTCCTCCCAGCACGTTGATCCTGGCCACTATGGTCCCAATCTGAGACACAGACTCCTGGGTAGCCGCGGCCCCAGCGGCGGCAGCTGGTTGGGGTGACGGCTGGGCATCTCCCTCCAGGTAGACCTGGGTGTCAGACTGGTTGTATGCAGGTTGTTGGGCTGCCTGGTGTTTCTTCATTGCCTGGTCCCAACCGGTTCTACACTTGGCGGCTGTGTGGCCGTTGAAGCAGCAGCGCTCCTTCGTCCAGCTGGGTCCCATCAGTCCGGCTTCCCCCGGGTGTATCAACCTGCCAGGTCTCTCATCCTCCAGTTGGGGCACCAGCTGACAAACAGGGTCTCCCCTACTAGGGATCAGGCAGTGCTGGGCTGCTTGTGGTGGCTCCTTGGTTACATTCAGCCTCCTCCCCATACACACAGGTCCCTTCCATCCAACAGCGGCTCTCCTCTCCTGGGTGGCGAGGCCAGCCTCGGCCTTAGCTTCTGCAGGTGCTTCTCCACATGAGGGATCCTGCCTCCAGTTACGCCAGGTAGTTGGTAGCAAAGGCCGTTGATGGTGCCAGTCGGAAGGGGGGCTATGATCTCTGGGGGGTATCTGTGACCAGTGTGTGGACAGGTACCCACCGTTGAACCAGCAAAGCCCAGAAGATGCCATACTGATGGTAGCCTGAACTGGGTTCTGGACTGCCAGCGGACTGTTGGTAGCCACCTGAGTTAGGCCAGAGTGGCCAGCTGGTATTGCGTCCCTGCCAGGCTCCGTCAGCTGCTGGTGGGGAGCCCCTGCGGTGATTCTGGTTTTGGCAGGGGGTGGCCTTCTTATTGACTTCCCTAGTTGGAGCTCTGCATCCTGGTGGGCCTCCATCTTCAGCAGCATGGGGGGACTTGGCTGGGTCATGTGCAGTGGTTCAACAGAGTAGAGGCATCTGGTCTTGGAGTGTGGGGGAACAGCCTCACTGCTGCTGGTCAACCCTGCTCCCTCCGTGCTGGGTAAAGCTTTCAACTGCAGCAGGTCACCATTCTCCATCCTTAGGCCGGTCCCCAGTCGTTCCATGCCTGGGGGCTCCCAGGGAGGCTTGGGTGGCGGCTCCCCCACCCCCAGGTACGCGTCGGGCATCTGGGTGAAGAGCCTATTCCCCTGGGACAGCTCCCCATCCTCCAGGTTGGTGAGGCCAGCGCCAGGGAGGACCTTTCCACCCCAGACACAGGTGGTACTGGCCCTAGGGCTGGGCCCCTTTGGAGTCTCAGTTCTGGTGGTAGTGTCCATCTTGGGGCGGGCCACTAAGTCTCTGAAGCTTGTCACCTTCTCATTGGGCTTAGTCGCATCGTTCAACACTCCCGGGAGGACACATACAGGTTCAACAATCCCCAGTCCAGTATCTCCACTTCTCGTGCGTTGAGCACCAACTGTACAGGAGCTGTGCAGCGGACATTCAGTCACCCTTCCAGACAAGGGCATCTCAGGGACCAGGGGTCTGTGACCTGGCATGTGTTTTATGTTCACTGTACTCAACACAGTAGGCCAAAGTAATAACAGAAGCAGCACCTTGTATGAAGAAGCAGAGAGTGGTGGTGTACAGATGTTGGTGGTTATGATCCAAATGAAGACTTCTGTCCACCACAGTGCCAGCAGCATGCCTAGGCACACAGTTAATGCCCAATCAGGAATGTCTTCTATTGCCGCACGTCGGGCTAGGGGCTGGCAATTTCTCATCTTGTAGATATAGGAGCAGAGTAGAGTAGCCGCGCCGCAAGGTGGCTCGAGCCGGCTCACCCCTATTATAGATACTATAGCTGTGTAATTAGGGTGGTAGTCCACGTAGCCGTAGGCTCTGTCCTCCTGGCTCAAGAGTTTTGGTGGCTGGAGTGTCCCCATGATAAGTAGCAGGGGGTTGGTCTGTTGGTGCCAGCGTCTTGTTTAACTGTTGAGCCTGAGTTGTTCTCCTTTCCAGTATAGCTCTTGATTTCTGTGATAACCAGCGGATCTTAGCTTAGAGATAAAAGGGAATATGTTAGGTGTCCATAGATGTCTCTAGGAGCGTATCCGCTAGTAGATATATGGATATGTAGGCTATCTATATATGGCTACACTCCCATATATATATACGTGTATAGGAATATCCGCAGAGCTAGCTAGCTTTCCTCCTTGCTCCAAAAAAATCACGCTTCCTCTGTATATAGTTCACAACTATGAGGGTCTATGGTCAAGGTACACACCACCACTGCCCAGTGTGGGGCATCAAGTCAGGCTATTTCCACAGGGTGGGCGTACTTTCGTTAAGTTACCATATCAGTCTCCAGTGTTGTATGGTGAGGTTAGTATTCACTTACTTGCAACCATGATACAAAAAACAACACTATTTATCACTTTGTTGCTGCACAACTTAGTATTGAGTTGTTAACACTTAGGTATTTATATATACATATATTTTGTTCACTAGCCACTCAGCTTTGAAGTAGGGTCGGCAGAGCTAGGAAAATGTTGAGGGTCTGAGCTGGTCTAAGGAACTGATTTAGTTTTCCTTATCACACTGTAGATAGGGAGGGAGGAGCTTGCAAGTTTTTCTTCTAAAAAAATATCTCTGTTGTATGCTATAGAGTGGCCCCTCTCCTGTGTGTGTGTGTGTGTGTGAAATCCCCTTTTCTTGCAACGCGCCTACGCGCCGTCAGAGTGTGCACACAGGTAAAACGCACTTCTATCCCTCAATCTGCTTTCTCATTGGTCCACTTGATCTCTCTTTTTCTGTTGAATTTTTTTGTTGCGTCCTAAGCTCTGCGACCCGTTAATGGCGCTCTGTTCTCCCGGTCGCTATCTCCACACCGTGGGCGGACTTATTTAAGTGTGGGTAGGAGGGGGAGCGCGTGAAGGGACGGGGTAAAACCGTCCGTTCCCCCCTTATGGGGAGGGGGGTGTTACAGGTTTGAAGTAACTTGGTTGTGAGGTAATTGTGCCTTTTCCTTAATCCTGAGCTTATTGTTATGTCACCTCGATTGTATTTTCTTCAATGGATGGTGGGCCCCTCCCCTTCCGTTGGAATAAGGGGTGTATTTGTTGTGCTGAAGGCTTGGGGGGGTTAGATTGTTTATCAATGCATTGTTATATTACATCTAGGTTCTATTTTTGGCTTTATCACAATACACCACAGATTTGCTTACCAAGCCTGTTCTATTTTTAGTTTTATCACAATACACAACAAATTTGTTTACCAATCCTTGCTCATAAATCTATTGTTCAGCCTTCACACTAGGGTGGTAATCCCTACAATGTGATATAATATCTGTTTTTCTAGATGGGTGGCTGCGCTGTAGCCTCTCAGGATACTTGGAGTTAACGTAGTTTTCTTCTGCTTGGTACACTACACTCGTATATTCGCTCGCAGCTCGCAGCTATTTGGCTTGTTTCAGCCTGTCGGCGGCAGGGAATGTCCCGTCCTGCAGCGCCGTGTATCCGAATCCGGCTGGTGGCGGCAGGGAATGTCCCTTCCTGCAGCGCCGCTGGTTCGAATCCTGCTATCTCTTGCAGTAAATGTTGGCCTATTTTCAGCCGTTTACACTTAGTTGGCCTGTTTCAGCTCGTCCGCAGGCCTGTTTCAGCCCTTGAGCGCTCAATTCTCCGTTAGATGTCGGCGCTTCTCGCGGTTCTCCGTCAAGTTTCGCTGCTCTCCGCAGTCTCTCGTCCGATTTCGCTACTCTCCGCAGCTCGGGTTCCGCCACACTTAGTGGTCTTTCGCTAGGTTTCGCTTCCACAACTGCCGGATGCAGAGTCTTGCTATCCAGGGTGGGTAATTCAGGTTGCTTGTGTCAGTTTTGCCAGTTTCACTGCTGGGAGTACCTTAGCCTCAGCTGCGCGTCTGCTCTACACTTGTGGTTTGCCGTAATCTCACACAGCTGACACCAAAAGTTGTGGTATCCGCCTAGGATAAATGGCAGACACCAGAGTTCAAATGACTACGGCAGTGTGAACAGACGTGGACACCTATACTATAGAGAAGCTACGCTTCTCTAGCAATCACTAAATAATAAACAGAGTCTATTCAGTTGTTTCTTTATTCAGGGTCTAAGGGTTACTAAAGTTGTACAACATAATATAAATACATATGGATTAGGAATAAAGATAGTTAAAGGTAAATCATACAAGTAAAACATAGATAGTTGCAATGGTTAGGTAGATGGCTATCCCTGTCCGGGGGAGGCAGGATAGCCCATGGAACAGCACAATAGGTAGATAAGCATAGAGGGGTTGAGTGGTAGGTCTGGGTACTAAAAGGGAAGGTTTGATGATTACTGTGACAACAACAGTCTGTGTGGGGGTGATTCTATCCGGTGAGGGAAGGCTTAGATCCTTTATCCTCAGGGCTGAGGTGGTGCTGATAACTTGGTGGTTGAAGGGGAAGGTTCCGGTGCTTAAGAAGGGAGAGGGAGGGGTAACACCCCTCCCTCCACTTACAGGACAACTGAGAGATGAAATCAATACCGTTATCTGACATATTCGCAGGTGGCTTTACAATTGTAGACTAACAGGATTTAGCTGGGTGCATAGCATCACTATAATGTCTTGGTTTCTGCATGGTCCAGAGTTGCCGCATACCACAGAAACATCATTACACTTAGTTTCAATTATGAAATTCCAGGTTTAAGGACATTTTATAAAGAGACGGCAATCATTATAGAATTAATTTGAACCTGTGCTTGGAAGGCAGTTGGATGTAGCAAGGCTGTATTAACTACTCCATCTCTACGTAAACTACTAACTGTAGTTCCTATAATAGAATATAATTAGTTGGATGTAGCAAGGCTGTATTAACTACTCCATCTCTACGTAAACTACTAACTGTAGTTCCTATAATAGAATATAATTAGTTGGATGTAGCAAGGCTGTATTAACTACTCCATCTCTACGTAAACTACTAACTGTAGTTCCTATAATAGAATATAATTAGTTGGATGTAGCAAGGCTGTATTAACTACTCCATCTCTACGTAAACTACTAACTGTAGTTCCTATAATAGAATATTATTAGTTGGATGTAGCAAGGCTGTATTAACTACTCCGTCTCTACATAAACTACTAACTGTAGTTCCTATAATAGAATATAATTAGTTGGATGTAGCAAGGCTAATTAACTACTCCATCTCTACTTGAACTACTAACTGTAGTTAAAGTAAATATATGATTGTGATTTTGAGATGGTTGGTTCTAACTACCCCCCCCCCAAAAAAAAAAAATGAGATTTTTCGGTACAGACTGACAGAAGCACTATATGTGTAAGTTAGTTTTCTGCTAATTTTAAACATTTCATAAAAAAAAGAAATTTGCTTGTCATTTAAAAATACTTTTTATATTGTTTTGTACAGTATAAGCATCTAATTAAAGTAATGTCTATGCATTGTCTAACATAAAACTCTGTGTGTGTGACGTTACTGTGCTAGTTGACATTCAAATATGTTTGTAATTACATGTTAATTTGATACCTGATATTTTTACAACTATGCTTATCTATTCACTTTTTTGTAGTAAAGCTACTCTAAATCAACTTTGTCTGTCATTAAGTCTTTAACGCTATGGAGAAAATGTGATTTTTTCAGACAGCTGAATTTTTCAGTAAAGATTCTTTGACCTGTAATCATTTAGAATTTACATTGTTTTGTCCGCCTGTCTGTCATTTTAAAATAATATTTTTTTCTTTGTGATTTTCTGTGATTATTTGTTCTTTTTTATGACAACTCAACATCTGCTTTATAACTTACTTTGTACGTTTTTCCATTCTCAGTTATATTTATTCTTTGCTATTTGGATATTGTCATCCTTGGTTTTACTTTGAGTTGCGCATCTATTTTTAATAAGGATAATCATATGTCTAGGCTTTCATTATATGTGCTATCAAATTTTTTTCTAACAAATTAATTTATAGTACCTGAAATTTTTCTTAATGGTGGTTCAGTTTCAATCTTTGTATTCTCATATGTACTCATTTCTCTATATTGTCGACTAAAATACCAATAATATTTTCAAAATTAAATAATAAACAGATCTTTCTCAAATTTTGTGATGACGATATATATGCTTCAAAGTCTGAATATCCAACAAAAAAAGTTTGGAAGATCAGAACTGAAAGTCGTTGTTCGTTATTATTCCATATAAAATGTATACTTGACGTAAGCAAAGTGTTTGTTACACTTCGTTGGCCTGATAATATAAGGAAGCTATTTATAGTGCCTATATAAATGAAGTCATACAGGCCTACAATTGGTCAATTGAAATAATATACTGGCTTACTATGGGTAATTTAGTCTGTGTATTGGCCTATCATTGGTCTTTTGTATTTTATGACGTTTTTTATAGGCACTATGAAGAGCTTTTATAGAAGTTGAGCATTTGACTCAAGCAAAATGTTTGACCCACCTATTTTGTCTGAGTATAGAAGGTGACCGTTGTGGAGAAGTGACTGGAGACTTGTCTGGAGACCCTACGGGGGAGGTGTTTTGGCTTCGGATATCATTCCTAATTAAACTAATCAAATTTTGATGTTCAATTTCATAAAAAAATAAATTTTGGGAAATCAAAAATATTTTCATAGATAGAATTCTTTTTTTGAAATCTCATATTTATCAGGTGAAATTCTTCTTTTTTCAGGTAAATTTTGCATTAATAATTGGCAGAAAAGGCTACTTTTTCTGCTTTTCTGTGGCATTATAAAAAAATGTCGGAAGTAGCATGCAAGCAGTTATTGAAATCTACCAAAGAAGGTCGGGCTGAAGCCGCCACTAAGTAACCATGTACTCTCAGCTGAGAGGCCCTTGACTTTTGAGTGCAGATACGGGTGATTATATACATATATACCTAATATCTTTGATAGCATCAGCATGTCTCATTTCTTCAACAACTTGTTCAGAAAGAGGATCATCATCATTGTTGTCAATATTATACCTAGGAATGCAATACAAATTTTTATGTATAGGTTCGGTTAAAAAAGGTTATATAGAAAAGCCTCGTATGGAGACGGCCTCATTTCCCCCTTGAATATTTTTTTAAAATTGAAAATAAAAAATTTCGCTGATAGATTTGAGTTAGATGAACGAATGATGGTACGCAGTATAATTAAAGTTTGAATCCATATGAAGAGTAAAATATCGTTGTAATGACACCATGGAAACTGTCCCAATTTTGTATAACTTTTGCGGAACATGTTCCAGTTACGTCATATTTTTCTTTCCCGAAAAAGGGAAGGGGGGAAGAAAATCTCTTCAAAAAAGATGGGGAAAACCCCCTTTTCTCCCATCTCTTTTTTCTTCCCCCTTTCCTTTTTTTTCTTTCCCCCTTCCCTTTTTCGGGAAAGAAAAATATGACGTAACTGGAACATGTTCCGCAAAAGTTATACAAAATTGGGACAGTTTCCATGGTATCCGTTGTAATTAGCAATGTTTAGTTAGGTTTAAAGGTCTAAACTTTTATGTTTTATTATCTACTAGCGGATTCGTCCCTAGCCTCTAGGGGCTTTGCCCCAAGTGGTAATTAAAAAAAAATTGGAGATGCAACCACTTATTTCGAACATATTTTAAAAAAAAAACATATTTTGGTGCATGCTGCGAACCATAATTTATGGGTTCCCCATAACGCTTTCTTTTCAATCTTTTCATAATTTTTTTTTGGGGGGGGGTGTCCCACCCTTCAAGAAAATAGCCCAAAACCACCAAAAACCAGTATGTATATTCCCTGAAGAGCAGAATCCGATCGGATCAGTGGTTACCAAGATCTTAAGGGACAGACAGACATCATTCTACTTTGTATTATAGATATCAGAACATGGAGCTTTAAATGAAAATACTTTAAATTCAATTAGTTATATGATCTTATTTGAGAAAAATTATTTCCTCCTTATTGAAGCATAGCTGATAAGCTTTTTAATGCCAGAAAAGGAATATTCTAAGATGAACTGAGAGAAAATGATAAAAGATAAGAAAAGTGCTAGTGTAAAGTAGCTTTGTTTACTTAGATAATTCTTATTTATTGATTCCAATTTAAAAATGTTACCTAGCACATTCTGATAAAATTTTCTTGACTGCCGGGTCCAGTTTATCTCGTTCTCTTGTACTACATGTACTTGGGGCTGTACTACTTCTTCCAGTTTCTAAAATAAAGCAAAATTCGTAGGTTGCTAAAAAAAACTTTACACCACATCATCTCCCCTCCTACTGGATGAATGAACTGACCAATAAATTTTGTCCGTTGGCGATAATTTTTCCCCTATCATAATATCCACGTATATCATATATTCATTTATTTAGCAAATATTCTCACCAATATCTGAGTAGTACAATGGAAGGATAGATTCTCTTGTTGAGTTTCTGTTGGAGTTTTGAGCAGCCTCAGCTCTTGCTCTTGCTCGCTGTTCACGGCGGCTCTCGCGTTCTTCACGACGTTGCTGGATTTTCTTCTCCTATAAAACAAGTTTAAATGTTTGTAGCCAAACTATTCAATTATATTTTGGGTCAGGTATAAACTATTTAATGTTTCCAATGCTATGGTCGAAGTCTCTGTCTGTAAAAGTCTGTAAAAATTGGACTACAAGACTTTTCTATATACTGAAGCAGATTCATATGTGTATGTAAATGTCCTGTAAGTTTTCATAAAAGTCTGGATTGGTCGGTTACTAAAAATAAGCCCAACCAAGTATTACAGAAAGACACAAAAACAACAGGGTAGTTTTTCTCAGATATATTAATAAATAAGACTATAAACAGTCACACACAAGTTTTTGTCGCAACAAATCAGATAACTTGGTCATAAACTTTGGGTGTCAATATGATTTAAATCTAATGTCACCTCCCTTGCTCCGTTAGTTTTACTGTAAATTCCAGGAAGGAAGAGGACAATGGACTAATGACACTATTCCTCAAAGTTTTATAACAACGTTTTCTTATTCGTTGGCTCAACAACTTTGGAGACTATTATTGTATTTTAATTGGTTGGTTCATTAAGTTGAGTGTTCAAAGGTTTCAACTACTAATTGAAATCTACAGGAGGGTTAATTTTGTGAATTATCATTGGGGATGTACATCAATTTACTGGTCATTGTCTTATCCCTTTAGATCCCTGACTCAATTTTCACTTACCTTCCTTTTCTTGCCTTGTCTGCAGACAAAGCAACAGATGTTGGCATACACGAAGGTGAAGGTCTGTGCCAGCAGGGTACCCATGTTGGAGACCCACATGATGAAGATGGGCATACCGAATGTGGCGTAGATCATGGTCACTATCCGACCCCACTTTGTCTTAGGGGCGATGTTCCCATACCCTAAAAATGAAATAGTAAAATTCTGAATGAAAATTTATAGGAGTTGCTGCGAGCTTATTTAATTTTTAACAAAAAGTTTTTCTTTCTGGAATTTTCTGAAAAATATAATTTATACTTTGTATAATGACGTCCAAGCTTTTTTTTAAAATCTAATGAATTTATAAAATTTAGAAGCTGTAAAATAATGTTTTTTAAATGTTTGGGCGGGTAATTTAACGTATTTTTTTTATATTTTGTGAGGGTAAAATGAGTGGTTTCGAAGGTTTGAGGGGGAGAAGGGGTTAATCAAATGTATTCTTAAAATTTTCATAGGGCTAAAATGAGGGATTTCAAAGGTTTGGGAGGGGGGGTAATTATATGTATTTTCAAAAATTTTGATGGGTAAAAAATCGGTTTCAAAGGTTTGAGGGTAGTAATCCTATGTATTTTTTAAAATTTTTATGGGGGTATTGTGAGGGGTTTTAAAGTTTTAGGTTTTAGGGTTTTACTTGGACGTCTATTACCTACCTCCAAACTGTTAAAAGATCTTTATTTAGATTCAAACTTAAGAAGATTATTGATTTTTTTGTAATTGCTAGAAAAAAATCACAAAACCTCTTAATTTGTAGAGAGCATATTAAAATATCTATTTTTTCTAAACTGATAAATGTATATAGCAGTAACACATAACACTTTTTCTTCCTTTTTGTTATATATACTTTTGATATCGAATGAGTAGCTACGCTACTTATGCAGAATATAGTGACGTATCTAAATAGGGGAAAAAATAAAAACAAACACTTCTATTTGTTTACTTCAAAATTGTTTATTTATGATTGGAAAATGCTCGTTTTGACCATCAAAAAATATAAGTTTGGTAACTTAAATTACATTACATCTATATAAATATAAAATCCAACGATAATTTTTTAGATTCATGATCAAATAAATATGTTTTCAGTCGCCTATAAAACTTTTTTCATTCATGGAAATGGACATACTGGCTGCTTCGCCCCTAGTTACTTGGAGCATCGTCCAAAAGTGGGCAAATCCTCTCAAACAACGAAGAAAATTATAAAAAATAAATAAAATAAGTTACATCAAATTAGCTTGTAATTTTTTCTCTATGTTTACTATGTTTTCTTGTTTGAAGCGAAGCTACTCAAAACTGTTTGGTCTTTCTGTGTGTCTGTCTGTAGTTATCCAATTTTTGACACTAATCCATCCTCTAACAATAACATATAAAACATACATAAATCATATTGTTAATAAGTTTTTAAAAAAGATAAAAAAGATAAAATTAATCCTACGAATCTACGGACAAATGTAAAAAATCAACATTTAAACCTGTTTTTTTCAGTTAATATCAAAAATATTCATGACCTTTCATTGCAAAAATCACTGTTTTGTTTAAAGAAAAACGTTGACCTTGAATATCAATTGATTGACTCATAAACAAGAATAAGTACATTGTACTCATCACAGCTTTTCACTTCTTTCAAAATAATTACTTCTAATCTAGAGACAAATATTCATCCTGTATAATTTATATATTTTCAGGTTGATTCGCTTCTAGAGGCTTTGCTTAGGACAACCACAGGACCATTAGCACATTTTAGTCGTAGTATGGTCTTAGGCTATTTTTCTACTTACTGCTTCCATCTTTGAATAGATAAGATTTATGTGCAATGTAAAAGCCATTGCTCCTAACAGGAGACAGAAAACATCAGACAATAAAGTTGAAAATTTGTAAAAACAAAAATTTTAATGAATTACTGAGGAGCTCACTTTAAGATTAAACTTCCTTTAAAAATCCTATTTAACGAACGAACTTATCAATAAATGAGGACCTTTGTAGCAAAGTACATAAAATTACCAAACTAGTTTCTGTTTAGTACCCCTACTCTATGATGATGTATGAAGAATAAACATCAACAGAAAATATTTTTAGGAGTATATTTTTCATAAATAACAGTAATATAAATACTATTTTTAGCCTTAAACTCTTATGTGATATTATTAAGAATAATAGACAATAGGAATAAGTAGCTAAGATTGTTAAGTCCCCAATTCCGCTGAAGTTCACATTATCAAGTCTCCACAATTGCATATTTGGTCAGTAATCTTTTGGCTTATTAACAAGTCCTCTTTGGAATTTAAAAGTAAATGTATTTTCACGACATCTCTAGATTTAGGTCGCATATGATTAAACAGTCACTAAACAGCCAATGAATATATCTAATTGCTATTGTAAATCATAGTGATCCATTTAATTATACTTGCATATGTGAGACTATACGGCATAGTATGCACCCCACTAAGATTTAGAATTATGTATACATATGCATATGTGAGACTATACGGAATTGTATGCACACTACTAAGATTGAATATGTGCAGGGAGTAAGGGAGGGGACAATGGGCAATTAATTCAATTTAAGAGGGTTCGCTGAAAAGCAATGAAAACCAGATTTATCAAGAAAATTTTACCAAAATTGTAAAGGGATCATGGTAACCTAATCTAGAACAAAATTAGTTCTAAGAAAAAAATCATTTACTTGAAAATTAAATCATCAACACATCACAATGTAGTAAACATTCTGTAATTAATAACTAGAAAAATCTTGTTTAGAACTACCTCAACCCTTCTGATATATTTATAACTAACCCCAAAATTCAAGCGGTTCTTAGATTATTTAATACATAAATATCACAGTAGAGTTTCTATACATGAAAAGACATTTTCTTGGGAAAAAATATTTGTTAAAACCAGCGATAAATAACAAACTTTTCTGTCTGCATATTCAAAACTAGCTCAGCTAGTTAGCGGGGCATTGATGCGCAAGTCCCCAAAATCAGTAAGAATCTGCTGTATTCGGGCACATTCCCTTTAAGCCAGTCCCCAAAGTCTGAGACTCCTTAAAAATTGAATATTCGATCCATTGTCCCCTCCCTTACTCCCTGGAGTATGTAAGACTATACGGAATTGTATGCACCCCACTAAGATTGAGTGTTATGTATACATATGCATATGTGAGACTATACGGAATTGTATACTATTATGATTGAGTATGTAATAATATACGGAATTGTAGTTACACCACAAAGATTGAGCATGTGAGACTATACGGAATTGTAGTCACACTACTAAGATTGAGTATTATTATGATGATGACACTGTCAACCAGAATATACAAACACACTAACACTATACCACAACAATGGATTTATTATTACTTGGATATTACACCAGATTATCATTTACTCCCATAAAGTAAAACTTTTAGCTGGCTAAAATAACGATCTACCCCTTCCACTACCTTTTCGCCATATCCTCCCTTCCTACTGGATGAAAGAACTGACCAATAAAGAAGTTTTATTTCAGCAAGCTCAGTTGACGACAATTTTTCCTTTGTTATAATATCCAGGTATATTTTACTTCCATTTTACCACAACATCTTTTCAATTTTGTTGATATTTTATTTTTTATCCCAGACACGTCATCATTACATTTTTTGTTGTTGCATTAAAGTAAACAATAGACGGCGAATGGGTCTAATAACTGTATGTCTCCACCCTGTGCGGACTTTCAATTGGGTTTTAATACCATCCAAAAGCTTTGTAAAAATAATAAAGGTACTAAGAAAGAGAGGGAATGTCTGATTGAGCCAATAGGAGAATCGCATCGGAATTTACATTGGATCTCATTGGTTGAAATTATGTACACATTTTCCTACGAAGGCATGTTTTTTTTCATTTCATACATACATAAAAGTCAGCTGTTAACAGTATATTTTCTTAGTAGAAAGCTTTGCGGAATCAGAATTAATTGCCCAAAAATTTCGTTTACAATTTGAAAGCTTGAAACAAAGTTGGATTCTTAAAAAAAAAGTTAGGCTGGCAACTCGCTGGTGAGGCAAAATTATTTTTGTGAAAAATCCTCCAAAATCGAATAAAAAATTTACAAAAATGAAATAAAATCTTAAGAGGGTTATTAACATATGATTTTGTTTAATTTTTGTAGATTTTTAATGTGCTTTTGGATGATTTTTCACAAAAATAATTTTGCCTCACTATCGTTTAGCGAGTCTATCATTTTTTAAGAATCCACATCAGCTTGAGTCGAAAGTAAACAATACTTTTGTCTGCTAGGAATATTCTCTCTTAGATTTGACGAAAAAAGGGTTCAGAATATTCTTCTACTCTTCTATTTCTATTGTAAAAATTAACACAGCCAAGTCGATACAAAAGAGCAGAAAGCAATTTGCTAGCAGACGAAAAAGGTCCCCAAGATTTGAGCAAGGTAGTGGTCTGGGTTATACATCTATATTTACTAAAGTTTTTGATTTTCTTGATTTTTCGAAGATTGGTATACTTAAATGTTTATCAAGTTACATAATAGAATTTGGCTAATTAACTTATCATTTATTAGCCTATCCCTGAAACCCTAAACTTGCTTTATGTAATCGATATTTTACTTTTTGCTGATATTAAATCAACATAAACCTTCCAAATGAAAAAAAGGGTTAACGTTTCTAACATAAAGTAAACAAAAAAGGGCAAAAAATCCAATCCTTTATGTAGATAAACAGGGAAAACTCTGTCAAAATTATTGGCATTTTATCGATATGCAATTTCAAGGGTTTATGTCGACTACATGGCTTTAATAAAAAAATGGTAATTGCTGACATAATATCGACATACTTTTTTTTTATTTTTTAGGTGACAATATTAAAGTGGATTAAATTGACATAATAACGACAGAATTTTTGAGAGTGAAGACTTGTAAAGTGGATTTATTGATTAGAACTGACCTATAGTTGTGATAATGGTGACACTATAGAGCAAAGCCCCAGATAAACTAGGTGATAAGAACTGACCTATAGTTGTTATAATGGTGACACTATAGAGCAAAGCCCCAGATAAACTAGGTGATAAGAACTTACCTATAGTTGTTATAATGGTGACACTATAGAGCAAAGACCCAGATAAACTAGGTGATAAGAACTGACCTATAGTTGTTATAATGGTGACACTATAGAGCAAAGCCCCAGATAAACTAGGTGATAAGAACTGACCTATAGTTGTTATAATGGTGACACTATAGAGCAAAGACCCAGAGAAACTAGGTGATAAGAACTGACCTATAGTTGTGATAATGGTGACACTATAGAACAAAGCCCCAGATAAACTAGGTGATAAGAACTGACCTATAGTTGTTATAATGGTGACACTATAGAGCAAAGACCCAGAGAAACTAGGTGATAAGAACTGACCTATAGTTGTGATAATGGTGACACTATAGAACAAAGCCCCAGATAAACTAGGTGATAAGAACTGACCTATAGTTGTTATAATGGTGACACTATAGAGCAAAGACCCAGAGAAACTAGGTGATAAGAACTGACCTATAGTTGTGATAATGGTGACACTATAGAACAAAGCCCCAGATAAACTAGGTGATAAGAACTGACCTATAGTTGTTATAATGGTGACACTATAGAGCAAAGACCCAGAGAAACTAGGTGATAAGAACTGACCTATAGTTGTGATAATGGTGACACTATAGAGCAAAGCCCCAGATAAACTAAGTGATAAGAACTGACCTATAGTTGTTATAATGGTGACACTATAGAGCAAAGACCCAGAGAAACTAGGTGATAAGAACTGACCTATAGTTGTGATAATGGTGACACTATAGAGCAAAGCCCCAGATAAACTAGGTGATAAGAACTGACCTATAGTTGTTATAATGGTGACACTATAGAGCAAAGACCCAAAGAAACTAGGTGATAAGAACTGACCTATAGTTGTGATAATGGTGACACTATAGAGCAAAGCCCCAGATAAACTAGGTGATAAGAACTGACCTATAGTTGTTATAATGGTGACACTATAGAGCAAAGACCCAGATAAACTAGGTGATAAGAACTGACCTATAGTTGTTATAATGGTGACACTATAGAGCAAAGCCCCAGATAAACTAGGTGATAAGAACTGACCTATAGTTGTGATAATGGTGACACTATAGAGCAAAGACCCAGATAAACTAGGTGATAAGAACTTACCTATAGTTGTTATAATGGTGACACTATAGAGCAAAGCCCCAGATAAACTAGGTGATAAGAACTGACCTATAGTTGTGATAATGGTGACACTATAGAGCAAAGCCCCAGATAAACTAAGTGATAAGAACTGACCTATAGTTGTTATAATGGTGACACTATAGAGCAAAGACCCAGAGAAACTAGGTGATAAGAACTGACCTATAGTTGTGATAATGGTGACACTATAGAGCAAAGCCCCAGATAAACTAGGTGATAAGAACTGACCTATAGTTGTTATAATGGTGACACTATAGAGCAAAGCCCCAGAGAAACTAGGTGATAAGAACTGACCTATAGTTGTTATAATGGTGACACTATAGAGCAAAGCCCCAGAGAAATTCCACTGACTCGCAGACTCCGTCTCTTGGCTGTCATTACCATCATAACCCTCTGTCTTTACCTTAATAAAAAAGGATGGTTAGTTTTATAGGTAGAGTTTCTTTCATTATTTTTAACAACTCTGATTGATCTGATTATTGGAATTGGAATACTGATTACTATAACAACAAAGCACAATGTTATAAGCGAAGCATCTTTATAATCAAGTCCTAAAAATGTATATCATTAACCAATATCCTGTACTTTAGCAGTTTTAAAACAAAATAACTTACAATTTTGTTTCCACTTTTATACATCTTTATTCTGATTATTTAGTTCTGATTATCTACGAGTGTTATTGTATGTTTGTCCTACCATTTCAAAGCTTCACTTATGGATTTTGTCATCCTTGTTAATGTAATAAAAACAATAAAAAAATGGAAATGTAGATTAAAAATTTAAGAAGCATCGATTTTACAATTTAGGTCAAGTTTGCTAGAATTAAAAGATTAACATTGAAATTATTAAAAATGTTTGAAAAATTTTTCACCAGGCATCAAAATTAAACATACATCAATTTAAAAAATTTCAAACTGAATTAATTAAAATGGGACTTTACTATACGTTTCTTTATGTGAGCTATGCATAAAGGGGCCAGGCAAAGCAAACACCGTCATCCAAAAACTACAATCTAAAAATTAAAAAGCCCCAAACTATTCCGAACCTATTTAAAACTTACATTTAAAATCTTACGCTACTGACAAAAAAAACTTTTTATTATGTAGATAAAATACTAAGTCGCCACAGAAGGCATAAAGGACTTTCAGGACAAAAGTAAACCAAATAAAAGGTATATTGATGATCAAACAACAACCCAAATAAAAGTAACAGGATGTTTATTTATGTGTCTGTCTGTAAAACGAATTATCTCGCTATCCGCTGTATTGATATGACTCTCCTTGTTAAATTAAATGAAAGTAAGTTTGACAATTTTGTTCTTCTAATGCCTTAATACCTGACTATTTGAAAGCAGTCTTGTGTTCATACAAAAGGATTTAACAGGAATTTGAGATTTCTCATGTGTATATTCAAATTGAAAGAATGATCTCTTTAAAAGGAGGGAAATACCTTACAAATACATTACAAATAAGTATTTGGGGCGGGATTCTCCTTTGATTTCAAGTGATCATCTAGAGAACCCAAGGACGTAATTGGATGCAAAGATCTAACGCCAACATGTGGATGTTAAGTTAGGAATTGCACCTGTTTATGGGCCAAGGCATTTCCCCTACTCTAACTATTCATGTCGCGCAACTGACATAGCAGCAGTAGGAACTATTTTTAACGTCTTTAGCTCTGACGCGTTGTAGGGCCGAGATTCGAACCTCCCCAACGACGAGCGGGTGCGCTACGTGTTGAGCCACTGTCGCGTTTTTTTAACCTCTACTAGCAATATAAAAAAAAACTAGGAAGCTTCACAGAAAAGCAGACCGATCAAAGATGCCGTTTGCGAGATACTCAGGTTCAGGATGGTGACCTCTCTACTTATTTTATAATTTGTTTGGATTATAGGAAATATTTATCAATTAAATCTATAAAATTTCTTTGAGTATGAACTTATGAAGTGTTAAACTGTTGAAAACAGATGTTCTTGTTTGATTACTTTCCGTCAAATATGCGCGCATTTGATAAATTAACAACTTTAATGTGTGTTGGGCAATAGAGTTAACTTGTTTTAGTAAGCAAGTAGCACAGCAAATACAGAATGACAATACTCGAAATAAACAATAAATATTTTAAAGTAATATTATACTAGATCTTTATGGATATATTGGTATAGGTTAATGAGTGGCTCAGCGAAGCTTTTCTCAAATTAGAATCTGGCAGTCCGAACGATCGTAGCGGAGATATCTGATTGATAATTTATGATTATAAGCCTTGCATAATGATTCCTGAATTATGTATCATTTAGAAAGCGTAGCAACTATACGATCTTTACAATAACCATGATCTTTATGATGGTGATTACTAGGAAGTTTAGGCCTCATTTATTCAAAAGACAACAAGTGCAGCATTATTTAATACAGTACAATATACAATTTCCTGTATTTAAGCCAAATATCGACATAATACATGAAAATATACAATGTAGCTTGTTTCTTGATAAAATATTTACTATCCACCTAGTTTGATGATTATTTATGTGATTGGTCTAGAACTACTCAATGTCACCTAATGTATCAGACAAGCTATTTAGAACGAGACGTATATGTACTACATACACTTTAGACTTGTTCAATATTGAGATAACTTAAATTTCTGATTTGTACAGAGAAAAATGCTTGTAGTTGTGTATAGGTAGGGTAAAATAGTTTTCCTTATAAATAATCGTTGAAGACTTCATTATTTACTTATCATGAAGAATTATGGTTTAGATATCCAGTTCGTTATTATAAAACTTGTGGCTTCGCCCCCTATGCTCTAGGAGCTACGCTCTCTGAGAGGGATGATGCAGCATTAGATAGTGTTTAATATTTTTTAAATTTAATATTACTCTTTGTCGCAATGTATAAAATTAGAAGCTGAAAGGTGTCAATTCCCAGTAAAGATGTGCTCAAATAAGGTACTTGATTTTCATCTGGAAAATAAGCTTTTACGTCCCAGAACACCTAGAAGTGAGAAAATTAAACAGGCCTAATAAACATTTATGACGTGAGCTTTGTGAAAATATTTAGATAAAATGTCGCACAATCCCAGAAAAAAAGTATAAAAAGTTTCTTATATTTTGATGGGTAAAATCTTTCGTTCTTGCATTATGTAAATATACTGAAATCTATAGGAATACTTGATAAAATTTTTGAAGGTTCCATATTAAAAAAATGCAATTACACTATAATTTCAAATGTCCGTCTGTCTGCTATTGGCTAACTGTTAACTGCATATCTTGATTCGCTTTTTAAGAAAGTGGTTATACCTATTTTCTAATGATTAGAAGCAATATCTTATGGGCTTGGTTAAAAATGAGCATAAAAATATCAGAAAATTATCACGATAACGTTAACCAATGAGTTACATACTGAAATATGTTCATAATTAGGTTCCACTAAAAAAAAAATTTTTATCACTTATGAATGTTTAAAACTAAATTTTAAAAAGAAAAAGATTGTCAGCGTTTTGTTTTAGATATTTGCAATGTTTTATGTCCTGTCCAAAAAAGATGGATTAGATTAAACTACATATTTACAACAAGTAAATCCTTTGACGTTTTGAAACTCATTTATTGCAGGGAGTAAGGGAGGGGACAATGGGCAATTAATTCAATTTAAGAGTTTGCGAAGAAAGGCAATGAAATCCATAATAATTTAGAAAATTTGGTGGAAATTGTAAAGTGATTGTTAATTAAATCTAGAAAACCATAAACTAAGAAAAAAGTTCCAAGAAAAAAAGCAATCATTTGAAAAATAGATTACCAGTATTACAGACTGACATAACCATTCTGTAATTAATTACTAGAAAAATCTCCCTGGAACTCTCCAAATGACAGGGAAAGAGAAAAGAGATTTGGGGGCAAGTGATGTGAACAGGGAAAAAAGGGGCAGGCAGGCGTGTAGGGTAACTGATAGCTGGTTGGGCAAGAATATGACCCGCACACCTTCCTGCCCCTTTTTATCCTGTTTATTTTCCTTGCACCCACCTCCCTTCTCCATTTCTCTTTCTTGTCTGCTTTAAAAAAGGAGGTGGGGGAGAAGGGAGTGAAATAAAGTATGGGAGGGGGGCCGTGTATTTATATTTAAACTACTCTCTGTCTGCAAAACTATATATTTTCTAAACTAACACAGCGAGTAGCGGCATTTCTTGCGCAAATACCCAAACTCAGTCAGAAACTGCTAAATTCTTGCACATTCCCTTTAAGCCAGTACCCAAAGTTTGAGATTCCTAAAGATTGAATATTCGATCCATTGTCCCCTCCCTTACTCCCTGCATTTATTGGCTCAAAAACTGTTTGGTACTTCTTAATATACATTTTAATCTACAGAAGAAGTAATTTTGTTTTTGATCATTGGGGAATGGGGATATATAAATATTATCATTTATTTTCCTATCCCTTAAGATCCATAGGAAATTATAAGATTGCAAAGTTGCTGCGCTTCTATTAGGACAAAGCTAGATATAAAAAGAAAAAAAATATGAAAATAATTTCAGGATAATCACAGATAGCTGTAGCGTAGCTGCGGCTTTTACTAAAAATGATATAAAAAGAGAATGTTGGAATATTATATGGGGTAAGTGCATCGTGTCTACACATCAAACAAGGACAACTACGCCCATAGATTGCTCCATAAAAATAAAAATTCTTTGCATACAATTAGTTTAGGGCGGTAGGGGACATTTGGCTGCTTATTACACTAGTCTCCAAAGTTTTATAATGACGTTTCCTTATTCATTTGATTAACAACTTTGGGGACTTTTATTGACTTTTGATTGGTTGGTCTAAATATTTCAACCACTAATTATAATCTATTTAATGTATCATTGAAGATGTACATTAATTGACTTATCTCTTTATATCCCTGAGTAAGATCTATAAAAATAAAAAAATTGTGCTTCTTGAAAAGCTTCGAATTAGTCCTTAGAATTGTTGGGGCTGTAACGAAAGAAGCTTTAGAAGGTTAAGAACAATGTAGTTTTAAGTTTTCAGGCAGAAGCTTACACATAAGAATTAAGAAGAAGACCAATTATCTTACATTATCCTAGTTCTTTATTTTCAGATTAATAACACTAAAAAAAATCCTTGTATTCAAAGGTAGAAATTAAGAGTAGCTATAGAGATGCTATGTGTCTGAAAAAAATCCGACAAGGACCGAAAAACTGTGAAAGATACATGGAATGATAAGGGAGAGATATACTCCCAGATAAAAAGATTACAACAGAAAGTAAGAAAGTGATATGCAGGTCAGGGATTCAGGGATACAACAATAGAAAATAAATTAATTCCAACACCTCTCTTGTGAAATTCTGCTTCTCGTAGCCTGCAAACATTGGGAAAAAGAGTTTTAAGTTTATCTTTAATTATCCTGTCCCTCCCTGTATGCAAATACAAATATAACTTGTGGGCGAAAGTTTTTCTTTCATTTTTGACTTAAACGGCAACAAAAGTGAAACTTTTTAAAACAAGGAATTGAAACATCCATAAAAGCGAATTTACATCAGAACAGGACATTGAAAAAAGTATAGAATAAGTAAATTTTTTCTTTTCTTTCTTTAAAATTAAAAAAATGCACGAAAATTAGGGATCTTGAGGGACAAAACAAATGACTAAAATTCATGTACATCCGTAATGAAAATTTAGATTTTTGGTTGAACTGTTTGGACACTAGTGTCTAAGTATCTCATTTGAATTAGGTTTAAATTAAAGATAAATGAGAGAAATAAAGTAGTTTTTAAAAGCGAAGCATTTCTATAATTAGGGTCGGTCCGTCCGTACGTAACGGATAGCTTTTTTCGTTAATTTAGGCATGTTAGAATTGTTCGATCGATGTCAAACTTTGCCTGGTGATTCCTGTCATAGGTACAAATTAGAAATCGTAGCAATTCTATAATCATTACCAGAATGTCCGTACGTCCATTTAAAACATGTTGATTTATTACTTTTTTAACAACAAATTTTTATGTGATCTAATTATCCAATAGATCAGATTTTTGGTATACTGATTCCTGAGACAACAAAGTACAATATTATAAGCGAAGCAACTCTGTAATCAAGTCCTAAAAATGTAAGTATGTCCATAAACATTATCCTGTATCAAGCAGTTTTTCAACAAATTTACATACAATTTTGCTTCGACTCTTATACATTTAAATTATGCTTATTCAGTTCTGACACTATACAAGTGTTAATGTCCGTTTTTCCTAACGCTTCAGAGCTTCGCTTTTATGGATGTTGTCATCCTTGTTATAAAAAAACAACTTTCAAACTAGTAATAGTTATGGGTTATTTGTTATATTTAGCATGAAATGAACAATTCTTAATGATCTTTAAAATGAAACAATTCCTATAGTGTTTATGTATTTAAAAAAAAACATATTACAATTAACTTAACAAGAACGATTTCATCCATAAGAATGTACAAATAACAGAGCAATATCAAGCTAACAATGATTTTATGTGATAAAAGCTGTGTTAGGCTTTATCCAAAAAAAATTTAAATATGTTTATTTAAACAAAGATTTTTAGGCTGAATGAATTTTCAAAACAAGTTATTCATGAAAAAACCTAAAAGTTACAGAAATGTAAATAAGTTACAGACAGGTGGCTTGACTAACAGACAGACCTACTTATAGAGTAGCTGTACTACTAATAAACATCTAAAAATATATCATATTAATATGTTATATGTCAAAAGAATTGTTTTTCTGGTTGTAATTAAATGTATCAATCAAAATAACAATCGTTCAGCATAGTATTATTTTTATGTGGGGAATATTTTTCATACTTAGTGTTTTCTGTTTTTTACCTAACACTATCATGTTATTATACCCAGCTTAAGATATAATAAATCATTACTTTTTCTGCTACGTCAGGCAAGAATAGTAAGATAGAAAGAATTTAAACAAACCCAAAAGATGTCTAGATAAAGGTCTTACAATCAAAGAGTTGTTAAGTACATTTCTGATTGGTCTTTTGATTTTAACTTTCCAGAACTAGGCACATCTACATACATGAATCCGGTAAGAGTTCCTTGAGAGGTTATCAGGATTTAATCTATTTCGTAATCATTCTGGCCTTTAAAGCTACTTAAACTAAAATAGCTTTTTCACTAAATTATTTACATACCTTTAAGATGACATCTCTTTCAAAAACTTTTAGCACCAATTCTGCTTCGCGAGTCCAATTTGCTTTCCACAGAATATTGAACTTTTCTAAAATAATTAGTTTAGTTAATTAAAATATTTAGTATACACATAAATATAACACAGGAATGACAACATGCATAAAAGAGATGCTCTAAAAGCAGAAGGAAGGCCAAACGAACAATAACTCTTGTACAGTGTCAGAACTTAATAAGCAGAGCACTAATTTGTAAGGAATCATCATGCAAAGTTTTAAATTGATAGGACAACTCTGACTTGTTGGAATTGATGAAAAAAATACCCTGACGTAAGGAAGCACGGACGTAATGAACCTATTGATAGAAAAGCTTCGCCTTGAAAAAGAGAACATAAAATATCAAGCTTAAGTCAAAGTCACAAATGAATATAGAATGCGTGTGGTTAATATAACAGGGGAAATTTTGCAAACAATTTAGGTTGTTAGTATAACTGTATAGTCTTCAGATATTGGTCAATATGTTCTTTCCATGGTGAGGGGAGGGGGTGGGATAAATTCATAAGCGGGAATCTATCGTTATTATTAGCCAGCAAAAAAAAATATTTTATCAGGGTATGCGAGAACTTCTCACAATATCCACGGACTCTTTAGAAATTTTGTTTAATAAACAAGAACAATTATGTAGTTTTTTTTAAGCAACTGATAAGAGAAAAGAACAGATATTCTATTGCATTTTTCAACTTGAAGCAAAAATTAACTATTCAAAACATAGGGGTGATATATGCCTTTATATATAATTACACATAATGTCTAAAACAAACGTTTAAATACACAAACAAAAAAACATTAATTGTCAAAAATACAATAAAAAGGTTAGTAAATAACAAAAAGATATTAGTAGAAAACATAATTTATTAAAATTAATTTTTAAAAAAGAAACAAAATCATTAGTAAGATGATTAGTAAATATAATAGAAATATTTTTGTTAAATCCATAAATTTCACACAAATCTTACGATGTAAAGGTCTGACATTATCCCCGTGCATGAACAGCAACCCCATATTCAAGCAGTGGACCGTGGAGGTGCCCCCAGCCTCTAGGCAAGCCACCTTGTGACAATAAGTTCCACTTGGTGGTCCATAAACAGTATACAGGGATGTTGTCGAAGGATTCGGCGCCATTGTTGTTGTAATTAATGGCGGCTGTGTTTCTGGCGGTTGGACATGAAATTCTGCGGTTGGCCTTAAGGTTGTTGTTGTTGTAGTTGTTGTAGGACGAGGTCGAGGTGTGGGATTTGGAGGATTTTCCCTATCAACAAGAATAACCTCTTCCGTAGAAGTTAAGTAAGGACCACTAACAATAGTATTTGAACTTGGAGTTCGAAAAGTAGGATCATTAGTTATTAAATATGATCGTTTTAATCTTTCTACTATTGTTTCTTGGCTTTTATTTTCTAAATTGTTAATAATTTCACTACAATTTGGTAATTTAACTAATTTATTGCTAGGTTTGGTTAAGTCTTCTCGTTTGGTTCGGTTCATAAGCTCAACAAATGAGATAACTGGATCTCTATTCAATATCCCTTTCTTAATTAACTTTTAGAAATTAAATCTTTTAATCGTACAGACGGACGTAGACATAAATTCGTCATGTATTAATTATTTGGTTGTCAATGAATATCTTGTAATTGAAAAAGGGGGGAGAGAGAAAGGCGCGCGAAGCTCGTCCAATTTTTTTATATGCCTAATGAAATGTTTTTGGAGGATGGGAGGGTTTAAATTAATTATATCTTTTTTTTAAATTAGGGGCTGCAATCACCCCTTTACTCTCCCCCTTTGCTCGTTCTTGTTATCTAATTTATTACCCACAACAAAGTTCATATGGACAAACAGAAGTACATAATTATAGACATGCTACGCTCCTTAATCTGCTTGATTAAGTACTTATTAAATTTATTTGCAATTTTGGAGTAGCAGCGCATCTGATAAAATACGTCAGAGACTTGGCCTTCAGTAAAAAAACAGAAACAAATCTCTAAAATGATAGATTAGCAGATGAGAGAAAAAAATTTGAAAAATCAGATGTTAAATATTTAGAATAAACACTTCGTAAGTATATATACATACATTTATCATGCACTCTTTGCAAAAGAGATAAATAAAGTATAAACATTGACAAATATTTTTATTTTATTTTTCTCTATTCAATTCATTGCTAAAAATAATCTTTTTTTTGGTAGAGGCTCCCTCTCTATCCCTAAAAGCCTGACATAACAGCAGTGGTTGCTGCCTTTTCTTTTTTAAAACAAACTATATCTAGATACTTTCTCCAGTATCCAACGCTTATCATATTAACATTATATATATAGATTATCATGATATAGCATTACTAGAATAGCGTTAGGCTTAATGCCATGTAATGTTGACATTTGATAGATCTTTTAATGTCATTTTAATTAGGGGTCTGAAGGCCATGACCGATAAATTGATGTACATCCCCAATGTTGATACCTAAAATTACCTCTTTTAAGGTTTACAATTAGTGGTTGAAACGTTTTGACACCCAACTTATTAAACCAACAAATCAAAATTCCCAAGTTGTTAAGCCAACGAATAAGAAAGCTTTTTTATAAATTGTTATTTATAACCCTACGGGGCTTGTCATATTAAGAAATATTTCCTATCAGTATCCAAGTGCCAGTAAGAGTATCATAATACAGCATTACTAGAATAGCGATATGCCATAAAATATTGACATAAATTCGTGTTTATAATATGTCAGCCATAACCTTTTTAATGAACGATGTATTGCCGAAATAAAATTCATGTTTATAATTAAGAAATAATTCCTATCAGTATCCGAGTGCCAGTAGAGACATGGTGGATGTTTATCTTGGCAGAAATGTTTGCATATGGCCTCCTCCAGGTTACTCTGGCTACAGTGCGAGTAACATTTCCGCTCCTTCAGAGGCACATTATCACCTGGAGTTGAGTATTTACTTCAATATTTAAGTGTTAATAGTTATTTCTTTCATCGTATCATAAACCGCTTTCCGCCTTCGGCACCTCGGGGCTAAAAAACTGGTTTTAATCTTATGATTGTACATTTCTATATTCGTAGAAAGCGGTTTATAATACGATGCTAGACATAGTTTTTTCGTATGGATGAGAACCGGTTCCTATCCACCGGATTCGAATGAATACGAGAAAAATTATTCTTTTTCTATACATAAGATCTTCAAAACAACTACAGAATTAAAAAGAGAGAAGATCAGTATAGAAACAATCCCAATGTGAAAAAAAACATTTATCTTGACAGTTTATTGCAAAATTGTGTTTTTTTTATTTGACAATGTAGAGGGGGGGGGGGAGGATTGAAGTATAAAGATTATCTGATTTTTTTTCATTTTTGAAAGGGGATAAGTTGTAGAACATGAAACTTTTTTATCAAGTAAAATTACATAAAATCAAATAATTACTACTCAAATGGTCAAACTTTTGTTATTATATAAGCTCTTTTTTTAAAAACAGTACTAGTTTGAATTATTTCAGCGATATTTATCAAGTAAATAACTTTCCTTTGCATTGTTCAATCACAGATTCAAGAAATTTCTCCTCGTTCCTCCTCAGTTTTTGACATTTTCTCTTCTCTTGAGTCATAGTTTCCAGTCTCTCCTCCAGCTCCTCGATTCGTATGGACTGTTCTATCAATTTTATCCGAAGTGGTTCTAGGAAAGATTTATATTGTTCTCAATTTTAACCAGAGGCGTGCACAGGGTTTTACAGGAAGGGAAAAAAAGGGAAAGTATTCTTAATTTAATCATATGGGGGGAGGGGTTGATCCCACGCGTATCTTTTCAACGTTAAAGTGCGTGTAAGTTTTTTACAACATTCATTTGTTGGCTTTGAAAAATTAGTAACTTTATTTAATACTGTTTAGGTTATACAAACTTTCAATAACTACAATAATTCTAATCTGCAAAAGGGAGAATTTTGAAAAAAGCATCGGGAATAGTCCCTTTCGTAACATCGCCCCTCAAGGGGCGATTCGTCGTATTTTTAAAATGGCTTTTTATAGGTTATTTTATTTTAGGTTAGGTTATATTGGGTTAGGTGATTGCCCCACAGGGTTAGGTAATTGGCCCCGCAGGGTTAGAGCCCCCCCGCAAGGGATAGAAATAGGAGAAAAGCTAATGTGAAAATACGAAGAATCGCCCCATAAGGTGTGATGTTACGAAAGGGACTATACCCGAATTATCTTCTAATTCCCTTTATTTTACATTATAGATTGTTACATTATAAATTGTTACTTTTCTAAAAATGAGCTGAAAGAGTAACAAGATTTTGTGGAGCAAAGATTTTGTAAATTAGATGCGAAACAGTAACAAGCATTCTAGATGTTGGTTGGAAGAGGAGGAGGGGAGAATCCAAAGTGATTGAAGTGGAACGGCCTCCTTTTTAATTATTTTTTGTAAACATTTCAAGCAATTTATAAAGGGGGACCTAACCATACGGGGCTACTCGGTACTTAATATAACCTAATCTGACCTAAAGTAATAAAGAAACAAACAAATTTCTTTATTGTTACTTGTCTTTTAATGTGTAAATTAAATTAATATGATTTATGTCATTTAGACTGAAGAGTTTGCCATGTTTACCAAAATATATTTCAATAAATAACTGAGAAGTATCAGACTTTTTAACTCCATGAAATTATCATATACTTACTTATCCCCGAATCTTGTGTCTGCAAGATGTTTGCAAATACTTTAAATAGTGAATATAAATGTTTACTAATTACTGGGTTAACTAAATATTTCTCAACATGCAGGCTAATCAGTAATTTGAAGCGCAACTTCTCAATAAATTTGGTAAGTCTATAAGTCCTTCTAAGAGATAATAAAAGAAAATAAATGTTATTTCATTGAAATGAAATTTAATAACTTTAATAATCATAATATCATATTCAGTGATTTATTAACTATACCTTCTATAATTGTGTCTATATCTAATTCATTTTTTCATCTGTAAATGCACGACTTAGCTTGTTGTTGCTTTGCTACTTATGAAGAAATATGTTCCTGTTTACACAGAAACTTTCTTAGACAGTGTAATGAACTGAAAAGAACAATACAGAATATTTGTAGCAAAGTACAGTTTAAAGAAACCTTTAGATTATTCTATACTAATTGTAGAACAGTTAGGTTGTATCAGTTTTAGTATTTTTTTGTACCTTAAGATCTTAAGATTTGTTATTTGTTTTTATTATGTTCAAGGCTCCAACTCTGCCTCTAACATGTTTTTTTTATATTTTATCTATGAATCTTACGGCAGGGTCATCTCTCTCTCTCAATGCGACAAAATTTGTTCTCTACATTTACATACAAGAATTGCAACTTCCAAAAATATAAATCTATTTACGATAACTATTAAAATTAATGTACTTTTTCAGCAGCAAAATCAGAGTAGCGTCTTATGTATAAAGAAGTTGTATCAACTTTTTTTTTTATAGCTAGCCGGTCCTTTTAGTAAGTAGTAGATGTAAAATTTTTCATAGAATTCAGATATGCAATCGGTTTTTTTTGTAGACCTCTTATTTTTTAAGTAATTTAAATTTTTTAAAAAAAAATTAAGTCGATTTTAAGGTACTAAAATGCAACAAAAAAAAGAAAGAAAATGGCCATTATGAACAAAAATAGTAAGATCTTTAATTTGACACCTTACTTTTTCAATTCTGTTAGGTAATTATTGAAAAAATCGATTTTTTAGACCCACGAGAATAAAAACTTTGAACTCAATTTTATCATTTTACAAGTAAAAAAATATGGGTTCATATATACCTTTAGAATCAGAAAAATATTACGAATCCATTGTAAGCAAAATTGAAAAAAAAAGTTTACAATATAGTATATAAACTACAATAAAAGGAATTATATGAAAATATCATATTATATTGTACAGGCAACGTCTTAACTTTTGAATTGAGTATAAAAATGGGAAGGGGGTATAGAGGGGGTAAAGAGGGGGTAAAAAAGGGAAGACGATAGTGTTGCCAGAACAAAAAATACAATTGGCCATTTTTTTAATTTTTTATTTTTTTACTTTTTTTCAATTTTGCTTACAATGGATTCGTAATATTTTTCTGATTCTAAAGGTATATATGAACCCATGTTTTTTATGTCTGTTTGAGAAAATAATTAGGTCTAAAGTTTTTATTAAACCGAGGTTAAAAAAATAGATTTTTTCAATAATTACTCAACAGAATTTTAAAAGTAAGGTGTCAAATTAAAGATCTTACTATTTTTGTTCTTACTGGCCATTTTCTTCTTTTATTTTGTTGAGTTTTAGTACCTTAAAACCGACTTAATTATTTTTTTAAAAAACTTGAATTACTTTAAAAATAAGAGGTCTACAAAAAAACCGATTGCATATCTGAATTCTATGAAAAAATTTACATCTACTACTTACTAAAAGAACCGGCTAGCTATAAAAAAAAAAGTTGATACACCTTCTTTGAAAAAATCATAATCGAACAGAATTTTGTAAAAAAAATGTAATACCTATATGATGAAGGAAGATGTCCATCATAACTATTTTCGGTTCGATTCGCCCCATCTCTTTATGCATTCCCCTTTGAACTGGATTTTTCTGGATTATCTATTCCAAAACTTGATAGCGATAAGGTGTTTATACAAGTGCGCCAATGTTTTTTTTTATAAAATTGTTAAAAAATGACATCTGTTTGGTTTTCCTTTGCAATTAAGCTTTTTTTTAGGTACAGGGAAGGTTTTTAACTATTTTGGGAGAGCGTATCTCTACCCTCCCAATTTAAAATCACACCCCCAAATTTTTTTCTGAATATTTCTTATTAAAACTCAGTTAAAAAGTAGAAGGGCGGTTGACTTATCCCCCTCCCACCTTAAGAACACCTAGAGGCTTCTTGGGGGCGTCCGTTGCCCCTAGTCTTTCTTAAAATAAAAGCTATGTCTTCCATTTTTTTCAATTAGGTTTTTGATCACGAATTTCATATGGTAAAAATATTTTTCTTTTTTAATTGTTATCCTAATAAGATAAAAGTTAGGCTTGAAAATTGTTTTAATAGCTATTATTATAAGTTGCATTTTTAGATAAACGTGAGAATTGCGTTCAGAATTGCGTCAGAATTTGCGACATTTGCGTCATTTCAATTTTCAGATTTTTATTACCCGTCATCACCTATATGATCAATTGCGGATTTAACATCTCACGTATAAAATGATAAAAATTCTATTTCCTCCCATGATATTAAAATTCAATCTATAATACAAAGTAGGACGATGTCTGTCTGTCCGTCTGTCCGTCTGACCGTCTGTCCGTCCGTCTGTCCGTCCGTCTGTCTGTCTGTCCCTTAAGATCTCGGTAACCACTGAACCGATCGGATTCTACTCTTCAGGGTATATACCTATTGGTCCTGTGGTGGTTTTAAGCTATTTTCTTGGGGGGTGGGACACCCCCAACCCCCCCAAAAAACAAAAAAATCCCCCCCCCCATTTTTTTTTTTCTTTTTTTTTTTTTTGCAGAAGATTTCCTTGGTCCTTTGTTCAAAAATATTTTTTATTCCAGCATTTATTTTGAATGAAAGAATAGCAACATTCTCTTACTAAAAACAATAAATATTAATTTTTTACGAATTTCGCCTTAATTTTTTTATCACCTCTTGGGGCAAAGCCCCTAGAGGCTAGGGGCGAAGCCGCTAGTGGTAATATAAAATTCAACTATTTCCTTTCCCCCTAGACAAATTTTTAAACATTATTTTAATTGAAATAAAATATTACTTTAAATTAATGCAAATTTCATGGTATTATCCCTAAAATTTTTTAAAAGCGAAGCTTTTCTATAATTAGGGTCGGTCCGTACGTCCGTCCGAGATAGTTAGCTTTTATTGGTTAATTTAGGCATGTTAAAATTGTCCTATCGATTTCAAACTTTGCATGGTGATTCCTGTAGTAGCTAGGTACGACTTAGAAAGCGTAGCAACTCTATAATCGTTACCAGAATGTCCGTACGTCCATTTTAAACATGTTGATTTTTGTACTTTTTTAATAACAATTTTTTATGTGATAAAATCATCCGATCGATCTGATTTTTTGATTACTGATTCCTATTACAATAAGGTACAATATTATGAGCGAAGCATCTCTATAATCAAGTATTAAAAATGTCAGTATGTCCTTAAACAGAATTCTGTATTTAACAAGTTTTGCAACAAATTTACGTGTAATTTTGTCAAACCTTTTATTTTCATATTTTGTATATTCAGTTCTGACACTCAACAAAAGCTATATCGTCTGTCATATCGTTTCAGAGCTTCGCTTTTATGGATGTTGTCATCCTTGTTAAAATAAAGAGTACTTAAAGTACAGTGCAGTTGTTAAATTTGAATATTTAATTTAATATACAGGGTCTTTCAAGAGGAATTGATCTTTTAACGTTAATTTTGCAAAGAAAAACAGCAATTATATAAAATGGCTTATATATTTGGAAAGCATGTAATATAACATTTTTGTCTTAAATATTAAAAAATGCCTTTTTCATTACAAACTAGCAGTCACACCCATTCGATTTGTCCAATTTTTCTTCAAAGCTATACTGAAAGTGTTTTGAAAGGCACCTTGAACTTCGCTTTAGGATATATGGTGTGTAGAGTTTTAATTTTAAAATATTTTCATTCATATTCTAGGATAATCCAGATTTCTTGCTCGTCAGTAATAGGTTCATTAGATCGGTTTTTTCCGAACTTCCGACATGTTTAATGGATGAATAAAAAATTTTATATGGTTGTGGACAGTTTGAAGGATTTTTTAATTTGTATTAGTGAATTTTTGTATTTATTGTTTTAAAAAAAGTCCATTTCTCTTGAAAGACTCTTTATATTTATATACACACACATATATATATGCAAGCCCACTTAATAGTCATAACCCACAAATATGAGATGAATAGGAGTTACAATATTAAAAAACTAGAGTTGGCTCAATATAACTATATCGCTATTGGCTAGTTTTCTATAAGCACAAATCTATTATCTATTTCTCAATAAATCTATTTTCCTCCCCCGCCATTACTATCTAAAAGAAAGAAGTAAATATTTATTAATTTAAATGATTTTAAAAAGATTTTTTTAATTATATTTTTTTCACATTACCATCACCAAAGGGTTAATATGATTAAAATTTTAGTTTTAAAATTTTAACACAAAGGAAGTGTCGCCACAATCGAATTCTTTTAAAATACAGTTTTCTTAGATTTACTCTATTATGAACGAATATTTTTTATTTATGAAATAAGGATTAAATACTTCAATGTAATTCAAATATCTACATGAAGTAAAAAACTTAATTCATTCCATAAACAAATAGAATAAAGGTTCTATGGCTTTGGTCAATGAGAGTTTAATGAGGATTATTGGAGCCCTATGAGATTTAAACACTTTACCATTGGAAGACTCGAGCTCATTTATAGACGTTTATTTCCTATATAGATCTGTCATGGATCTTGATGCAATAAAGCAGGCTGTTTTGTAAATGTTAAAAATTGGAAGATTTCATTAAATAAAAGTAATCGCAAATATACTTAGTAAATGACTTTTTTTTACCTTCTACCTTATAAATGTAATAAAGAGCACCTAGACTTTAAAACAACATTTGACAAATTATTTCTTCACTGATTTTCAAAATAATACGCTCTATTTTTAAAACCTTAAAAAAGCTAAACCTAAAATTTCAAAATCTTCAACTCAAATAAATTCCTAAAACTATATTTTTCACTAGATTTTAGATCTAAAATGAAAAAGTAAAAATATTTTGTGGGAATTTACTTTTTGTGGGGGGAAGGGGTTGACTGTCACCCTCCCCTATTTTAGTTTTTAAAAATTTAGGGTTATATTTTTTTGGGAGGGGGGAGGTAATTTTTTTCTAGGGGTGATTTCTCTGGGGAGGGTAGTGGTACCCTCCCCCAACATAGTTATAAACCTTCCCATGAGAAGCTATCCTATAAAGGAGAACCAAAGTGGTTCAGCATTTGCAAGATCCTTCGGTACATACAAACAAACAGACATTCATTACTTTATTATAAGGATTTTGATATTGATTTGCATTACCTGTTATATTATAGAGGAGATCAAGGGTTTCTTTTCTGTTTGAGCCAACTTTTACACGAGTAGCCATTTCATTCTCTACAAAGTAGAAATCATATAAAATAACAAGTATGACAACATCAATAAAAGCGAAGCTCTGAAACGGTAGGACGAAAGAATATTAACACCTATAGAGTGTTAGACCTGAAACATCAGAATATAAATTTATAACAGTCGAAACAAAATTGTAAGTAAATTTGTTAAAAAACTGCTTAAATACCTGATAATGTTTAAGGACATACTTACATGATAAGTACTTGATTATATCGCTTATAACATTGTACTTTGTTGTCCTAGGAATCAGTATTCCAAAAATCAGATCAATCGGATTATCATATCACTTAAAATTTCAAATTTGTTGTTAAAAAGGTAAAAAATGTTTGAAATGGACGTTAATTTGGCAATACAAATTAAAATTAAAAATCATAAAAGTTACCTTGCTCCAAATAAGAGAATACAAATGCCCCCATGATTGAATATAAAACTACAATTCCACTAAAAAATATAAATTTATTTTAAGCATAATTAATGCGTTTAGTAACGAAGCTACTCTTTAACTTGGTTGATATGTCTGTACGAATGTTGGCTGGCTAAAATAATTATAGATTTCTAAATATCTTGAATGAAATAATTTGAATGACCTAATTTGCTAATTACGTAATATTATGTTTTTAACACTATAGAATTAACTTTAAAATTACTATTAATAAGCAATGTTTAAACTTATTATTGCTGCCCTATAATTATTGTCAATCTTTAAGAAAAAAACTATTTTTAGTAATTGAACCAGAAAAAAGTAAAAAGGTAAATATTCTTTTTATTTAAAGTTTTTCATAATGTCTCCATTCCACTCACGCATCGATGAAACAACACATTTACAAATTTTATTTTAAATAGCATTTCTGTTTTGTAATTTGCTTTGTCTGTCAGTCTATATTGCTCTGAATTTGTTAATTTTTGTATCAATAACAGGGGCCCAGATTGACAAAGAGTTGACCTTAAATGTTTGACAGAAATTAAGAAAACAAAAAAAATTAATATAAAAACTCAAAACTACAAATGAAACACTGACCCTCCCCCATTTTTCTTCTCTCAATTTTCAGTCCTGAAAATAATACATATGTCTAGCACCTGAGGATGGCTTTAACTGTGCAGGGCCCTATCTACTATTTCTTTGGGGCTCTAGGAATTATTACCAAACTAGACCTTTCATAAATTTAAAACTATTGTTTTACGATCTAAAAAACTGCAAAAAAATAATTTAACTTTTTTGTATTATAAATTTATAATTGCTGTGTTTTATGGGCATAATTGACCTTGTTTAGACAATTTTTAGCATTCATTTTCAGGTACATTGCAACAATCTTCCTTCAATCAGAAAAAAAACGAGCAATGAATTTATTTTTATGTGCGTTTTCGTTTGGCCGTGCATTTTTAGACACTAAATTTTCTTAAAAGAAACATTGAAATGAAAAGTTGAAAAAAGTTAACACTTTTATCGCCATTTAGGCATATTTTTTGTTGTTTAAAATGCATCTCTCATATTTTGTATTAAGATTCAAGTATTTGAGAGAATTTAATTTATTATGGAGTAACCTTGATTTTCTTTTATGACTTTACATAAATTGTTTTCAAAATTTATTGACTGAATCAACGTAAAAGAAATAAATCTTTTATCGATTTATTTTTTCACGAAATTAATGATGAAGCATAGAGACCTCCCCCCCCCCCCCCACTCACATTATATTTCTAATTAAAAGGGGAAGAGTAGTTTTTCGTGTTTGAATGTTACTTTAGACTGGGTTAGGTTAGGTTATATTGGGTAAAGGGTAGTCCTTCAGAGTTAGGAAACAGCTGGTATAGGCCCCGCAGTGTTAGGGCTTCCCGAATTAAAAATCAACCATATTTATATATTTAAATTAAG
The DNA here is from genome assembly GCF_053477335.1 of Acartia tonsa. NCBI lineage: Eukaryota > Metazoa > Arthropoda > Copepoda > Calanoida > Acartiidae > Acartia > Acartia tonsa. The sequence goes on along the minus strand of NC_137262.1, from coordinate 30,178,008 downwards.
AGAAGATGGGTTTCTGTGATCGCTGGATGCATTAAGGAAAAGCACCATAGCTTACCTAAGACCAACATGTGAGAAGAGATGAGCACAGAAAAGTTTGACATATGCTTTGAATTTAGCAAAGGAGCATCCTGTACTCTCCCCACCCTCCTCAGAACCAGATCTGAACAAAAAGATGTCATAAAAAGTGGTGTTTCATACTGGGAATGGAATCAGATAATAGTTATTTATCCCATCGTTTTTATAGACAGCTTTCAGTGTTTATTGAAATAAAAGAAACTCTAAGACTAAATTTATCATTTTTATTTTAATATTCGAGGAAAATTGTCTATCAATCAATGCTATACATGATTTTTCAGTATGGCTGAGAACAGGTTGTAATCCATTGGATATTTTTTCGGTTTTAAAGCCCTACTTGAAAAATTAAACGTATATTTACTTAAATGTTCAAAGAATGAAAACTTACCATAAAAAGATGAAAATAAAGTAATTTTACCTTTGAGTTTTAACCGCCTTATCATCAGCCATGGCTTAAGATTTATACCCCAGGAGTAATTCATCAAATATTGTAGCACTGTTACATTCTTGCACTCATCATTCTAAAAAAAAATTATTATTAAAAATCTCAATAGTTTATTTAATTTAACAATATCTATGAAATCTACCACTGACTTATTAAGAGTTATCATAGATGGTTAACTTTTTAATGTTCTATGAACGAGCTGTGTATGACAAGTAAACTATTTTAAATGATTTAGGTAAACCTCAGAAATACAGTTATAAAATTACACAGTTAGATGGAATTCGAGTTACAAAGGTTCATTATTTCTAATTGTCTTAGGTTTCACCATTTCTAAAGAAAATTTGAGAAGCCATTTATGCATCAAAATTTAGTATGGAAATTAATTATGCTTTTAGAGTTGCTGTGCTTTCAGTACTATACCTAAGCATTAAAGTAATCCTCGTGCAGACTTGAAATTGATAGGCAATTCTGACATGCCACAATTAACAATTTATATTCTTTATGGATACCGACTTTAAATTTAAAAACTCTCTGCTTTTAAAAACAGTTCAAATATAATACATATTTTAAATTCTAGAACTGTTGTTTTGAAACAACCCAGACAAGTGTCTATACTATTACTCATGGAATTACAAATAAGGATGATTTTACGGAAACTAATCCTTGTCCTTGCATAGAAAATACATGATAATACATGTTTGTTTTGTTTTACACCATGTTCACTGTGCATAGTATTGTCTTGTGTTTATGTATATATAGTATACTGCATTTATTTAATTCAGCAATTGTCCCAGAAGAAATTTTTAAACGTACTGCTAGAAAAAAAATTTAGCAATATAAAAACTAAAAATTTGTCAATGAAAAGCAAAAAAAACTTTTTATAAAACTTTGTCAAAGGAAAATAATTTCAATTCATTTCTAAATGCCATAAAAATGATCTAAAGATTAAATAAGGCTTCAAGAATTAAAACAGAAAAAAATCATATAGTAGCTTCTTATCCAAAAATCTAAATTGAAAAGTGTCTCATAAATTTATATTAGAAATAATGCATGAATCTGTCGCACAGCTGGTCAAAACTCGGCATATGCAGATTTCAAATTTTGCAAGCAAAGGCCAAATTTTGCACGAAAAAAATGTTGTAAATTGAATAAATCAGCAAGATAAATCAGACACCTTTTTATGTAAAATTAAGATGGCCGAAAGTCAAGGTATATTAGTAAACATTTAGCTAACAATTTGCAGGAGAGATTAAAGGTAAAATATTTAAATTTCTTAATTTAAAAAAAAGTATTTTTCACAATAACTTTTAGTTGATATCTATTATGGTATTTCATAAGTGATATTTTCTCAACATGCTATTTTGACAGCAAATTTGCTGGGTATTTACATCAACATTAAACCCAACTGCGATTCTGCAAAAATTACAGCCAGAAATCCATACCTAACAATCAAACTTTATTCGTATAATGTAATTTTTACTACATTTATAATAACAAATACAAAGGGTTTTAGTTTTTTTACCACATTTTGAGTTGGTATAAGAAAGTTTTATTTTGTTTACAGTATTTTTTGCTTAATCCATAATCTCATTGTATAGACAAGAAGAGAGACTAAGTAAATATTAGGAAAACAGACAAATATTCATTGAATTGATCATCAAATGTTCAGACTTTTCAAGTTTTTTTCCTCTACTGTACTGCCTTAATTACCATAATACTTATTGGTATCCTTATATAGAAGTAATAAGATATCTTGTTTAGTGTGTGTGTAGCGAATGATCTAGCTAACCGCAAAACTTTTATGGTTCTTCTTTGCAGTGTAGGTCCAGTAAAAGTAATATTCTTACCCCCCACTCTCTCTAATATAATTTGAAAATAAGAAGGAGGGAAGGGGGGGGGGGTAGTTTTTTTCCTATCCCTAAACCCTTTACCCAGTAGCCAACATAACCTAATTTATTTAACTTGATCAAAAGTTATTGACAAATAAACGAAAAACAATCCCAGACCCTCATGTTCCATCAATTTCAAAATAATGAGGGGGGGGGGGAGTTGTAAAGAAGTTGCTATTAAGAAGGTACTTTATGCGATAGCACCTGCAAAAAAGAACACCTACAATAAAAAGTAAAATGTCCGAATATCTGTCTCTTTTCCTAGTAAACATAAAGGCCTACTCAATTATTTTCATGCCGTCAGCAATTTTACACATATCTTATCTAGGGGTTCAGGGATGGGCAATTGGTAGATAAATTAATCTTCCTTCAAAGATTTTTAAATACAAGAGAAAGAAAAAGCTAAATTTTTTAATATGATGAAGAATGATAAATCTTCCATTGTCCTCGCCCTGTATCCCTGAAGCTAACAACAAACATGATAAAGACTGGTATTGTATTATTAGAAGCAAAGCTACTCTATAACCTGACCCTATATCATCCTATACTAATTTAATAGCCTAGCTGTGCACCTTAACCTTTCAGTGTTTTGTATTCGTAGGTGAAGGGACATACAATAGACTAAACCATCCAAAAACTTAGATCTAAAGATAAAAACAATCCATGTGAGGTTTCCTTAAAATAAAGAAGTAACTCGATTCCGTAGTTATAGAACCTTCAGACAAAAAAAAACTTATTACTTTATATAACATGCTACTGCAATCATTCCTAAAGTAGATGTTTGTCAAGTAAGATTTCGTAAACTGTCTAACAGTATTTGTATACAATGGAAGCAGGTGTTGGACCATTCAACCTGAGGAAAATACATGTATTCTACTAACTAATGGGAAGTCAACCCTTCTAGCTCTCCCATAAACGCGAAGCAAATAGAATTAATTAAAATGAAAATTTCTATCTTTTTTTGTTCTACTCTTAATTGCGATATTTTTTACTAATTTAAAACTGCATTTAATTACAATTAATTACAGGAATTAAAATTAATATCAAAAGTTAAATATTAATGAAGCAATAAGATACCTTGAGATGCACTATTTGGTCTGTCAAATCTTTTTATGTAAAACAATGAAGGTAGATTCAGTTAGGTACATGATAGGAAAACTGTGAATTAGGAGAGGTTGGGTAATCAGTTTTGTATAGGAAATAAAGATTATTATATATATTTTAATTTGGACTTTTGGTTCTCATTAGCATTTATAATTTAATGATTATCAAAATAAGTATTTAGTTTTTTATTTTGCTGTTGGGGAAAATTATTTAGTATTAACAAACTAAATTAATAAAAATTTTGCATCATAAAAATACATCTTTTAAAATGAAATGTATTACTCAATTTAGGCTAAGAGATACAATTGGTTTCACTAAATTAGGATGATATTGAATTAGATCTTCAAGTTACCATACCTTATTCAGAGATATCTATTCTTGAACCTATACCTGATTCATTTTAGCATATATTCTAAATTCTTTTATCTAGTGTTTGCAAATATATGGTAATCAACAACTTATTTTTTACAGACTGTAAACTTCTTTAATTGTTTTTATCATAAAATGTTTTTACAACTACTTTGGTATATTTTTGGATAATGAAGTAGCCGATTATTTGTAACTTAATTCTCAAACATGTTAAATATAATAAAAAGTAAAAATCAAATTGAATACAGGTAATTATAAATCACTGAAAATGTCATTTTTGTTAAAAAAGCCAACTGGCACATTCTTAGCCCACTTGCATTTTGAAGAAAAAACATTTCTGTGGAAGGGATTTACTTGCAACCTCCCCCCTCTTATCTGCCCAATAATCTAAAACCTTCATGTGGAATTTTCTCTGAAATTTTCGAATCTTTCGGTTTATCCGTTTAAGAGATCTTGGCATACATACAGAATCATAATAATTAGCAGTAATGCTCATAATTATGACAAAAATCATTTTTTTTAATAGGAAAAAATGCTTTGGAACTAACACACAAAGCGAAACTATAAACGAAAAAAAACCTACAAATATTTATCGAAAAAAAGTGCTTACTTTATCCATGATCTATTCTCTGCATTCTTCACTTGTTTGTCTCCTCTAACATCCAACAGACAACCGGATGCTATTAAAATTAGCTTTTATAGCTCAACATATAATTTGAATTTTCATAAAAAAAATAATTCTAAAATTGAATAATCACTCTAAATGAGATGTTATAACTTGTAGCTTTAATGCCAAATCAATTTTCTACATTTTATAGACTTTCTGTGATAATTCTGAAATAAAAAAAATATTTTGTGAGAGTGAAAGTTACCAAAACTTAATAAAGCAAGGGTTGAAATAAATTTTCGCAATTCCGAACATTTAAAGCTTTTTGATTAAAAATTTGATTTTATTAGAGGCTATTTAGAGAAGTTATGATGACGTTTTTGAAGTTTCTAATCTTAACTGTCTTATAATCTAAGAAAGGGGGCGTCATACAAACTAAATAGAAAAGTACCAAAGTATAAAACTGAGTAATATGCTATAGAAAATGGATTAGTTTTGTATGCTAATAATAATTGTCTCTGTATCATTTTAAGGGATGCCTGGTAGATATAAGCCATTATCTTTCTTCTGATAAAATTTATAATCACAGCATAGCTGCTCTAAACATAGAGTCTGTCCGTTTTCCCATATTATGTCCCAATGATTGCTTGGAAAGGTTGAGGTACCTTTCATTAAAGTAGTTAAAGACCTTCCATGGACCTATAAAAAGCTTCACTTTAAAGGAGAATCATATTGGTTTAACGGTTTGCGAGACCTTTCTCTACACACACTTACACAGAGATACTAACACCCTGTTACTTTTAATAAAAAAAACTTTTCGACTTTATTGAAAGAACTCCTTAATCTTATACTTATGATGTCACAGTTTAAATTTGAATTTGAGAAAATGTGTATCTCAGTGTAAATATTTACATATAACAAACTTTTACATGGCGGCGAAGCTTTTGGCAAAAGTACTGCTTTAGAACTTTTAAAATTGTGAACGGTTTTTGCGTGCTGTCATGGAGGAGTATTAGAGATGTTAGAAATAATACTTGTTTCAAATAACATTGATAGTAGGAGTAAGGCACAAATAATTACCCAAGAGCTAAGGCTTCCAAGCAATGACAAACACTCAGGGCCTAATACAAGGTCTAGTATTTTATATGAAAAACTAGCGTCAGCACCCCTGGCATCTAGGCGCTCTATATTCGAAGGGATATGGGAGAGCAGTAAAATAGCCTAAAACCATACCTAGACTTATTTTTACAAAATAAAATAGCCTAAAACCATCTTATGACATTTAAAAAGCTTCACTGTAAAGGAAAACCATATCAGTTCAGCGATTAGCGAGATTCTTCGCTACAGACAAAAAAAGCTTATTACTTTATATTATAGGATAACACATAAGAAATATAACTTATAGAAAAAGTAATATAAAATTATATAAAATTAACTTGATTGACATTCATTAAAATTGAATTTTGCTTGAAGGAAATGCTTTGTATTTGTCTTGTGATTGTATTTAAACTAATATAAAAAAGCCTCTAAATGCTGGAACGCAGAATATAAAATGTTAAATTTAAGTACGTTTGATTTTAGAATGATGTTTGATTTCATAATTATTTTTAGTGCCAGCATAATATCCAAAGGCCGTGATTCAGCATATTAATTCTATTTGAAATTGCTGAAAATTTGGAGATTTTTATGGCGTAATGTTGGGATAGAATTTTTTGTGCTTTAACTAAAGGGTACTGTGTAAGAAGGGGGAGGGGGGATAAGAAAGAAGTGGGTTGTGAGAAAATTAACACTTGTTCGTCATAATCCTAGTCCCATGTCCCTAGTATTATCTAGATATTTTAAAGCCATGAATATCTTTGAACAGTAAACGTAATTTTTGTTTAAATTGGCTACAAAATCATAAATTCGATTTTTTTTGAATTATATGTTTATTAATCTAAAAGAACTCAGGTAATTTTGATGTTTTTACTTTTTTTTTTTTATTGGGAAAGTCTAGATTTCCCGTTGTTTATTTATGTTTTAGGGACAAATCTAAGTTTCTCTACAAAAATAAAATTGATACAAATACACAAAAAAAAAAAGAAAAAATGCTCGCTTCCTCTCTCTCTTTCTCCTTCTCTCTTTCGTTATTCTTCTCTCTCTCTCTCTCTCTAATCAACCTTGAACTGAATTAATTATTAGCTCAGTTGCTCTATAACTAGGATTTGCCGTGCGTACTTTATCTAGCATGTATGCATATATAATATAAGCATCTGATTTTTTGTGTAAATTGTTAATTGACAATGTAAGTCCGACTAAATAGCTTAAAAAATAACATTCCAACGCAAGTTTATCATTATAATTGCATTTATATATTTATGTTTGTGCGCTGCGCTGCGCTACTTAACAATATTAATGATCTTGTTATATTCTTCAAAAATAGAAAAAAATTAGTCTATATTTTGCAAGAATTAGTAAAATTCAAAAAAAGCTAAATTGATTTACATTAATTACATTAATAGGCCAAATCTAATTAACTAGGCTAGCGTGGAGTATAACCTGTCATGGGGCAAAACATTATTTGAAACAGTTTTTAACGATGTTCTAAACGTTAACAATTTTCCATTGCTTCTTTCTTAAACGTCTAAAACAACGTTAAAAAACGGTTTTTAAAAAGTTTGTTGGGTGCTGACTGTTTTTGCCCCCAAGACTGTTTATATTTTGTATTTAATTGTATCTGTTAATCATATTGAATTTTAGTTTAATTAAATAAGTGGATATAGTTATGATTGAAGGTTATTTAGTCTGTATTCTATTTCTAAAAGTACAAAACTTGTTTAACACTATGTTGCTGTACCAGCATTAAGGTATATAAGATGGAAAGAATTTTAATGTTAGAGGTAGATTTGAAATCAGCATCAAATTTTAAGGATTTAAAACAAATTTTTTTTGTATAATTCTTTATCTAGAAGCGCAAATACAATTTAAGTTAACTAATTTTGACATCTGTGATTGGATGATTTAAAACTATCTGCGCTCTGATTGGAGAAGCTTAAGTGTACACCATTCAACCAATTAGAGCGCAGGTAGTTTTCAATCCACCTATCACGGATGTCAAAATTAATTAACTTAAATTGTATTTCAATTATCATTAAAGTTTATTTTGTTGTGTAGGTTCATATTGAACTCTAAATCTTAATTTTAAATTTATTTATGTTTTAGGTCCAAATAAGATAAAGTTCAAAAGACCAAAGCACAATATTAAATTGTTATCTAAAAGTTTTAGTTTAAGTATCTAGAAAGTGCAATGTAATATTTCTTTCTTAACATATTTGCAAATAAAATTTTATTGTCTTTTTTGCAGGAGGGCATATGTTAAATAAAGGTTAGTGGGCCTAAATATTTTTACAAGTTCAAGTTTTTAGTAACATGCAACTCTACAAAAGGAGAATGTCTGTCGTCAGTCATTAGGCAAATCCGTCAAAGATACTTAAAAATTATTGTATTGTCCAATTTTATTAATGTTTACCCTTAAATTTTAAGAGATAGCTGACTTCAATGTCTTATTTAATGAAAAAGTGTTTTTACAGAGCATAATTTTGATTATTTTTTGTAAATAGATAACAATTTATTTATGCTTATCTTAGCTTAAAAGTTAAATGTTACTATCTTATTGCTGCGCTACTTATGTACATAAATGCACTTGTTAAAAATGAATCCCCATGCATTCACCTGTCCTACAATATATTCTTTACAAATATATAAATTAACCAGAGAACAAATTAAAATGTTGTTTTACACATTAAAATTGAAGTTTATGTATTATTTTTTGCCTTTCTTTAACATCAAACAGATAAGTAAAAAATCGTTTGAAAAAGTTGTAAAAACAAATGACTAAAGCTTAAAAATGTGGTCTAAACTGGCGGCTAGCATATAATTTTTAAACTCGAAGAGAAAGGGTACAGGGGACTGAAAAATAGCAAAAAACATGCCTAAACGTTTACCTAAAATTAAAATAGCCTCAAACCAACCCTTGACCAATATATAGACCAAATTTTTACAATAAAAAAACTTACTACTTTAAAAAAGTTGCCACTCTTTTTAAAACTATCCCTTGACTGAAAGAAAAAATGTTAATGTCTTATTATGGTAAAACTTCGCTTATAATATAACCTTACTTTGTTATAATAATTTTATAAGTAGCTGCACTCATTATGACTAGTTACACTACAAATATATATTTCCATCCTTGTTTTGCTTAATTTCCAATTATAAGAAAAATAAAAAAAATTGCTTCAAACTTATTAAGGTATTAACTTGATATGTATTATACATACCTAGAGCCAATATTTTGTCATCACTTTATTTGGTGCTAAGAAATGCGGGAACATAATTTTATTTTATTTGATGTTCCATACTGCAAGAATGCATACACTAATATTTATGGTGTCCACTCAAAAGAGTTAAATGTCATATTTTTGAGATAATTTAAACTTTTAAAAATGATTGTTTTGCTGTTTTTTTCTTTTAATTTTACAAGATTTTGATAATTGTTTAAAAGGATTTAAGAGGGTTTTGATAGGAAACAAACCATTGTAATTAAAACTGTCCTATTCATTTTTATGTTTATTTTGCTAGAGATAACAAAGCAAGGAATTTATAAAACTAGCAGCAACGAACCTAGAAGCATCTAGGGGCAATCAATGTGGGAGACACCCTCTCCCAAAATAATTAAAACCTACCCTGGACCTATAAGAAGCTTCATTGTACCATATCGGTTCAGCGATTAGCGAGATCCTTTGCAAGCAACAGATAAAAAAGCTTACTATTTTATATAAGAGCATGTAAAGATAGCTATCATTTGTTTATAGCCAAAAAACTTTTTCTTTGGTTTGTAGAAAATTCTTTAATGTAAAATATAATGCTTTTTACTAATATTAACAATATTAAATAAACACTTTGTCTTTAATTGAGTGAGAAATTTTGATGAAATACAAGCTCAATAGACATTCAATGACCCGTGTCATATAATAATTATACATTTGAAATGCAGGTAATTGAAATTGAAAAATAAATATGATAAATAAACTGTTTTGGTTAAAAAAAATGATTGTTTTAAGTGGAAAAAGATTGATCTCAAGCCAAACCTAAGCAACTTACTTTTGTTACAACTTTTGATTAAATAACCCCTTTCATCCTCAAAAGTATCAATCTATTATTCTGATGACGTTAAAAATAGTTCCTACTGCTATGTCGGGTTCGCGACATAAAAAGTTGGAGTAGGGGGAATGCATTGACGCAAAGCAGGCGCAACTCATTACCATTCACATTTATTAATTCTTGACAAATGTCGTGTTATCAAAGTGTTGGGGTGTTTTGACCATATAACCATGCATACCACTATGCAAGATTTATTTCAAAGATAATTATAATGCATCTCTGCTATTAATATTTGATATGATTTTCCTTGTTTGAAATTTTAAAATTATTAATTTATGTATTTTTATACAAAGTCTGAGAGGAAAGGGAAACTTTTTAGTTAAGGGCAAAATAAATTTTCTATTTTCTCCATAAAATCCGCAGGAGACCGAACATTAAACAAAATTTTCTCCAGTTTATGGCGGGATTAATTACAGAATTAAAATCTTTTCCCCTTGTCATAGAAACGTCATAGTAATGGATGTAGAATATACGTTGATATTATGACAGGGGTAAAATTGTCATCAATTTAGGTTGATAACATGGAACTCGTTTATTGGTCAGTTTGTGCATCCATTAGGAGAGTATGGGGTTGGGTTAAAACTTAAAAGGTCAATAATCTTTCTTTTGTGACTTTTTAAAAATAAAAATTTAAATTAAGGCCTGAAAACAAATGCAAATGCTAGATCATGTGAAAACAAGGATGATGATTTCCTTAAAAGCGAAGCTCTAAAACAGAAGGACAAACGAACATTAACACATTTGTTCCATAACTGATTAAATACAGGATACTGTAATAGAAATCAGTATTCCAAAAATCAGATCAATCAGATAATTATAAAATTTTTTTGTTAAAGTAAAAAATCAACATGTTTACAATGGACTTACAGGCATTCTGGTAACGATTATAGAGTTGCTACGCTTTCTAAATCGTACCTAACTACTACAGGAATCACCAGATCGCCATACAAAGTTTGAAATCGATAGGACAAATCTAACATTCTAAATTAACAAAAAAAATAGAACTATCCGTTCTGGACGTTCTGACGGACCAACCCTAATTATAGAGAAGCTTCGCTTTTTAAAAAAGAATGAACTTGACGAAAGGATGAGATTGAAATTTGAGAAGTAAAAAAAAGAATAGAGATACAACAGATATTTAGAGATCAATTTGATTACCTGCATTTTTTACATTCTTTTTTTTCTTTTTCCTTTCCTTTTCAAGTCAAAACAATGATCATTTTCACAGGAAAGAGGGGACATTGGGCTGTTTATAAAAATAATACCCAAATTTTTATTATATCGTTTTCTTAATTGTTGGCTCACCAACTTTAAATGAATTTTGATTGGTTGGTTCATTAAGTTGAGAGTCCAAACGTTTCAGTCATTAAATGTAATCAACTTATTAGCCATTGTCTTATCCCTTTAGATCCATATCAATTTTCATGACTTTTAGTTTTTAAACAAGGACAATTTAGTTCATAAAAAGCACAGGAACAATAAGCAAAGAATAATTTAGATTTAAGTAAGAAAATTTTATGAAGTAAGAAAATCAAATGTAGATTTAAATGAAAACCTATTGAGCATGAAAAAAACATAAATAAATTGTTAAACCCAAGGGTAAAAAAATCTTAATGTTTTCAAAAACATTGAAAGAAACTATTTCTGAACTGAAAAACATTGAGAAAAAAAAATCCTCCTTTCCAATAATGTTAATATTAATCTTTCTAGTGCTCCGTGTAAAAATGGCAATTTTTTTTAATTAAAAATTAAAAAGCAAACTAACTAATATATTATAATTAAATTAAAAGAGACTAAAAAGTAAAAGGAATGCAACGTTAATCTCCCGAACATTAACGAAAGACAGACAGACCGAAAAAAGTTAATACAGAGTTGAACCTTTTTAAAAAGGAAGTCTCATACACGGATGAAATAAATATTTAATAGCGCAAATAAGATAAATGTTTAAATAAAATACCTACACTATTTAAATCAAACAGGTAGAATTACGTCCAATATTACCGAATATCGTTTATGAAAGAAAATTATAATTATTTATTGTATCGTATTATAGTCAGCTTTCCGCAAATATGAAATAAGAAATTATAAGATTAAAACCAGCTTTGTTGGCACCGAGGGGCCGAAGGCCCGGTGCAGAAAAACTGTTATGAATCTTAATATTCGTCGAAAATTTTCTCTAATACGATGCTATACTTAATTTTTCAGTATGACTGAGAACCAGTTCTAATCCAGCCGATATTATAAGGTAAAAATTTTCTTTTACTTTATACAGTTTACTGTTCTTTGGTAATTACTGATGTTACTCTAATTTTGGACAAAATAGTCCTTGATTCAATATATTAACAAACATATCAATATTTAATGATATTTTTGCTAAAAAGCACATTTTTAGGGGAGAAAAAAAGTCATAAAATTGACTAAAATGTAGCGTTTGAGAGTTGACCTAGGTGTATATTTACCCATTTACAACATTAACATTAGTTTTACTACTCAACAATAAAAACTCATGTCAGACCTTGCAAGGGACATTCCAGGGCTTTTTTTAATGATATCTCTAACCCTGCAATTACAAAATATTAAAGCTATTCAAAGCGATGTGTTTAATCACGTGCATTTCATTCAAAATTGATATTATAAGTTAATGGATTATGACATCATCATTCGAAAGCTTTTAAGTTCTATTTTCTAAAATACAAATACCTTTTCTGAGCAATTAATGGTTTAAAGCTTCATGAAATAGTAAATTACAAGAAAAAAATCTAATTCAATTTATTTTCAAAGTATATGTATATATTTAATTTAAGAAATTTTTTTTTAACTAATTATTGTAATGAGTGTCCTAATGTATTTGTAAACTAAGTAATAGCCACTCTTTAAACATTCATTTGTTAAACATTTGACTATAACAAGTAAAATAATAATCATAGCATGGAAGCTTTTTAAGCTTAAATCGAAAACAAGTATTTATTACAAACGCAGAAAAAATATTCTTCATTGACAACAGTATATAAATAATTTAACTATATAAACAATAACGAAAATGGTCTTAGATGCGTAGATTTAACATGAATGAGAACATTTGGTACATTCTTGTTGTCCTCTCCTCCCTGAAAATTGAAAATGGGATAAAAAGGGTTTTAATGTGCAATCTATTAAAAGTACAGAATAATATATATATATTTTGTCATCAGGGTTTTAATTTAAAAAAAAGGATTGTTATACCTAAAGATACACTAACACTAATATACTCTAATAGCTTGGACTCTTAAGGTACTCAAATTTCATTTACTTTAATAGCAGTATACAGCATTTTGTAGTCAGTGAGGAAATCGGATACTTATATAGATGATACGCATGTAAAAACTGTAGACAACATTCTCTTATCTTGTCCGCATATAATTTCAAATACCTTTTACTTTTTTTTAATTTGTAAAATTTTTCACAACAAACTTTAAATTAGAATTATCTTTGGTATGTGTTGAGAAATTGTCTTGTCTGTCCTAATCTGGCAAAAAATCCGAAATATAAAAAAGACATTTGTTCTTATTCACAGCAATCGATACTACTTAGATATTGCACCAGATTTTCATGTACTCTAAAAGTGATACTCGCAGCTGGCTGAAAAAATGATCCCTCAATCCACCCCCTTTACCCCATCCTCCCCCCACCTTCTGGATGAACAACATGACTAATAAATAAAGTTCATATTACTATGCTATATATTTACTAAAAAATTTCCCCTTTTATAATATCCACGTCTAATCCTATATCCATTTTTAAAGCAGTTACCAATGTGAAAGGATTTCATTTTATTGGTGTACAGTACATTTTTAGTTTAAAGAGCTTATAATACCAAGTAATATGAGAATACCGTGACTTTGACTTGTATTTCCTTTAAAAAAAATCACATCTTTTTTTAACCACTTTCACATTCTTAAAACAGACATTCATACCGAAACAGTACATTTGATCCAGGGATAAGGGATTCTAAAACTGGTTTTATCATCTGTTGGTTAATCCTCCTAGAAATTCTTAAATATTGGCAACCCCAGTTACCAGCACTTTTGTAATTAGCAACTTTCAATTCATATTTAATCCACTAGCCAACTGCTGCAAAAAACAACCAAAAGCTAAAACCGCCGGGTTTTGATTTTTGTTCAGACACAGATACCAATAAATCAACAATAATCAATCCAAGCAGTCTATAGATGTTCTTAATCATGGGCAGTTACAATGGATTTTAGCCAGTTAGGAGTAACACTTTATTAGACTGCATGGAAAATCTTGTGCAACATCCAAGAAATTATTTATCGATTGCACCTCTAGAGTAATGGTTAGAATACATTGTAATTGGGTTTTGGATTGTTTATTTATGTTATTTTTAAAAGTTTCTTTTGGACATTGCATTACTTTCTTGTTGTTTACGATTATAGCATGCTATACAATAGATTGTAAAATTACAAATTTAAACTGGAAAATAATTTTAACCAATTAAGTTTTTAATATGCCAATACAAAGAAATGATCATTTTAAAAAAATCAATAAAATGTTTTACAGTATGGCTTCGAATAATTAGTATCCGCTGAATTAAGCAGGTTCTCTGCCATACTGAAAAATCATATATAGCATAATAAAACCAGTTTTGTTAGACATGGCCTTCAGCACCTCGGGTCTAACAAAACTGGTTTTAATCATATAATTTTTCATATTAGTATCCGCGGAAAGCTGTCTGTAATACGATGTGATAGATAACTTATTGTCATTACATATCCCATTCTTGAATGAAATTTAGTTTAAAATGAGGTGTACAAATTGAGATAAGAAAAATTGAAGTTATAATCCGTGCGTTCATGCGCGTAAAAGCGCAAGTCAGGTATAGGCCAGGGAGGGGACATTTGGCTGTTTATTACACAAGTCCCCTAATAACAAAGTTTTATAATAACATTTTTTTGTTCCTTGGCTCAACAGCTTTTGGGACTTTAATTGAATTTTGATTGGTTGTTTTAATAAGTGTCTAGATGTTTCAACCACTAATTGTAATCTACAGAAGAAAAGGGATAATTTTGTGTATAAACATTTGGTATGTACATCAATTTATGATGCATTGTTTTTATCCCTTTATATCCCTGGGTATAGGAACACAAATATATATTCTAAAGACAAATTAGTAGAATAGAGGCATGTTCTATTTCAATTACTGATGCTGTTTTTATGCTGTTTGTCGACTTAATGGCTAATAATGCTAATGAGAGATTTATTAATGAGATGCTGTTGCTTAACATTTTATCAAAATTGTGACCAGTATTGCATTAGACCAATTGATATTTAATTACTTGGATTTTGCACCAGATTTTCATGTATACTAACAAAGTGATACTCCAAGCTGGCTAAGATACGATACCCCCCATAACCTTCCCACCAACTGGATGGACAAACTGACCAATTAATGTGGTCTATTGTAATCTAAATTCTAAATTTATGACAAATTCTACCCTGTCAATATATTCACGTGTTCTATATACATTATTAGACCTAACTTGATATTGTAACAATCAAAATATCTAACAAATTATAAAAAAAATTAATTAACTTTCTAAAAGTTCAAACAACCACTTTGATAAACTTTGAACAATAAATTATCTAATATCTTATATAAGAAATTATTTTTCAGAACACAAATCCCTGTTGTCTATGTTGTAAAAAATAGACAATGAGAAAAAAGTAAAACAATTCCTGACCTTTATACGCCTAATATGAATATATGACGATTTTCTTCTATTTTTTGACAAAATTATGTCAACTATTATGTAATACCATGAAGTTTTTTAATGGCCAAAATGTAAAAAATTTATTAAAACTAACAAAAGTTTAAAAACACTTAAATAGACTTTGGTAAAATTTAAAAAAAGTAAACTCAAATACGTTACAAATTCTTCACTCCTTGAAAAACCAGTTTTTTAATAGATAAAATTAATCTCTACCGAGACCAATCTATTGATTTTCTTTATTTTATTTCACAATAACATGCCATCATTATTAGCAATTAAGATGTAATACATCATCGATTTTTAAATTTTTTAGAAATACTTCTTTATAAAGTAATATGTATTTTCATTTAACATAGGTCTCGCGATGGTTTTAAGCTATTTCATTTGATTCCATTTCTAAATTAGTATTGGGATGGTTTGAGCTATTTCTTTGTACCCCCCTTTCCTCCCCATTATAAATCAAAGCCCCTAGATGCTATTTTGCGAAGTTTACAATTATACCTATGACTAAAAACTTAATCATGGAAAATAATTATTAGTAAAAGCTTATTCACAAATTTATTCATATTCGTTGATAACTGTTAAATAATCAGCAAAGATAAGTAAAACAACAACTAAAAAATCCCAGATCTCAATCTAAAACAGAACTGTAACCCATCCCCATAAAGCTTGTATTCCCCCACCCTGGAAGCTCGAGAGAGTATTCAACCCGCGACTTACGGCCCAAATGCGGCTTATGGCCTCGGAATAGTAACGAAGTTATGGGCTGATTTCTGGGATTTGGGGAGGTGAGATATTGGGCCTATATTTGATCTTGAATTGAACATATGAACTTGGCTTTCTTTAAATTAATTTATTATGCCAAATCTATCCTGATATAAAAGTAACAGAAACCGATGATAATGGTCGATAATTTAAAATGTATATCTAAATATGATAAACAAAATTACCACTTCTGTAGATAAGAGTTATTTGGACAATAATAGGTGTACCCCCCAATCAATATAAATAAAATGCCCCCAAAGTTTTTAAGCCAACGAATGAGAGCACTAAACGAGTTTAGAAAATTTTATGAATAACTTGATTTACATTCTAATATCTCTTCCTTTTTTTTGAGTATGACTATTTAATATACATCACAATGTATACTAAACCCTCGTATATAAACGCTTGGTTTCTAGTCAAGCGCTTTGTTCCAGTCAAACCTACAAAAATTTCATTTAGATTCTAAAGAAATCTAAGAATCATTGAATCCAGTTAAATCTTAATCTTATGCATGTTGTATTTAGAAAACATTAAACACAATAAAACTGCGTAGCAATTCTTCCTATGGGTATGATAATTCAAGAAAAAAAAGTGTTCTTTGCATTTTCCCCCAAAAATGCCTTATTGAGCTCAAATATTACCCTCCTCCCCCTTTTTTGAAGATAAATTTAAAAGGGAGAGTGGTCATTTTTCTTTTATTGGTTTATTACATAAAGTCAAATTATATGGGGTTTAGCTACCCTTTGGTTTATGATTCTAATAATTCTGATTTTGTAGAATAAAGAATTTTGATAAAAACACTATTATCTTTTCATCTTTTTCGAATAATTTCAGTTATTGGGTGTCTTTAATTATCATTCAATGTCCTATCCCTGCATAACTAATATAGTATTGTGTGTGTGTGTGTGTATAGATAAGTGATCTATTGTTGAATTTGATAGATGATCAAATAATATGCTACAATTATCCATCAATATGGAGCACGGACATACATTACATAATATAATCAAATAATATGCTACAATTATCCATCAATATGGAGCACGGACATACATTACATAATACAATCGACTACATTTTTTTAATAGTAGCACAGAAAAAAAGAAGCTAACAAGAACAACTATGTCCTTATAGTAGTGTAGAAATTTACTATTATCATACAGAAATAATGTGTTAATAAATAAATTTAATCAAAATTTATTAAAAGAAACAAAGTCGGTTTACCTCAAAATGGCTAGTCCAGCACGAACCCCCTTCCGTATATTAATTAAGGGGTAGGTAGTAATGTGATAACTTTAATTTAGTTAGGTTAGATTGAGTATGAAGTTGTCCGCAAGGGTAAGTCAAACGAAAACAATGCCCCCCCCCCCCGTAAATAATTACAATTTCTTTTCAAATTGGGGGTTCAGAGCTCGCAAGGCATTTTATAGGAAAGCTACTAATTATAACAATTATGTGTATATCGTATAGTAACTTTTAATTTAAAAAAACGGTAACGTTCAAAATTCGAAAAAAATATTTAGTTACTTGTTGATTTTTGGAGAATCTTATTTTCTTACCCTGCAACTAACCAGATAATGTTAGGGATATTATTACAACCATGTTTTAAGCTATATTTAGTAAAGTTTTCAAGGTTATTTCAAATATTATATATTATATTAAAAAAGCTCTTTTGCACCTTAAAAATCGCGCCTTTCCAGAATGGCTCCGTATCCAATAAATTTACCGCTGGATTTTAACTGGTTCTGAACCATTCGGATTCTTGTATTTTTTTCGTATAATAAACGCAAAAAAACATTAAAAACGCATATAAAAAGTAGTCTAATAGATTTAACATATATCATACTTAGTACTTGGCCAAATAATTGTCGAAATATTGTAATAACAAGGATGACAACATCCATAAAAGCGAAGCACTGAAACGGTAGGACAAACGGACATTAATACTTGTATAGTTTTTGAACTGAAAAATCGGAACATAAATGTATAAATGTCGAATCAAAATTGTAGGTAAATCTGTTGATAAACTGCTTAAAAACAGGATAATGTTTATGGACATACTTACATTTTTGGACTTGATTATAGAGTTGCTTCGCTTATAATATTGTTCTTTGTTGTCCCAGGAATCAATATACCAAAAATCAGATCAAACGGATAATTAAAACACTTGAAAATTTGTTGTTAAAAAAGTAGAAAAATCAACATGTTTAAAATGGACGTACGGACATTCTGGTAATGATAATAGAGTTGCTACGCTTTCTAAATCGTACCCAACTACTACACGAATCATCATGCAAAGTTTGAAATCGATAGGACAATTCTAACATGCCTAAATTAACGAATAAAAGCTATCTATCTCGGACGGACGGACGGACGGACGGACGGACGGACGGACGGACGGACGTACGGACGGACGGACGGACCGACCCTAATTATAGAAAAGCTTCGCTTTTAAAAATATTCATGAATTTGTTATAGGTCTATTAATTGTCAAAAAAAAATAGGTTTTAACCAGCATATTCCTTCAGTTGAACTATTATATGAACTACTTTTCTTTCATGTATGTTGTCATCCTAAATAAAATTAAAATTCTAGAAAATTTAATCACAAAAAACTTGATAAAATTTATTAAAACAAAACAACATAAATAATAAGGTGCACACATTATTACTATAAAACAAATATTACATATTACACATTAATTATACTAAATAATTTAATACATAAAAATATATAAAAAGGTGTAAAACAATAGGGCAGGGTAGATAAATAAAAATACGATTATCTTATTTTTTAAAAGCGAAGCTTTTCTATAATTAGGGTCGGTCCGTCCGTACGTCCGTCCGTCCGAGATAGTTAGCTTTTATTCGTTAATTTAGGCATGTTAGAATTGTCCTATCGATTTCAAACTTTGCATGGTGATTACTGTAGTAGTTAGGTACGATTTAGAAAGCGTAGCAACTCTATAATCATTACCAGAATGTCCGTACGTCCATTTTAAACATATGTTGATTTTTCTACTTTTTTAACAACAAATTTTTATGTGATCTAATTATCCGTTTGATGTGATTTTTGGTATGTTGATTCCTGGGACAACAAAGAACAATATTTTAAGCAAAGCAACTCTATAATCAAGTCCTAAAGATGTAAGTATGTCCATAAACATTATCCTGTATCAAGCAGTTTTTCAACAAATTTACTTACAATTTTGCTTCGAATCTTATACTTTTATATTCTGATTATTCAGTTCAGACACTATACAAGTGTTAATGTCCGTTTGTCCTACAGTTTCAGTGCTTCGCTTTTATGGATGTTGTCATCCTTGTTTTTATAAAAAAGTATATAAATAAAGAAGATGTTTTTTGTTCCATTGTTTTTAAAATTGTAATCAAAAAAGTACATTTGTCCTTTTTTGATTTTATGGAAGTTATTTTAATATTTATATAACATTAGGTACCCAGCCAAAATATTAATTTTTAGCTGGACAGTTGACATTAATAAAATCACTGGTTTTGCTTTAGATTCACAGTTTGATTGGTATAGATAGAGACTGGTTTGTGATTCTTAATTTTTTGCGCATTTTTTCATTATAATATTTGCGAATTTTTTATGAAGATTTTTTGCAGAAGACATTCTAAATTAGGGATGGGAATCCGTCGAATTTTTAAGCCGGATTCGGATTCCGGATTCTGAAGGAATCCGTCAAAAAAAGTGACGGATTCTTGCGGATTCCGGATTCTTATTTTTGGCGGATTCCGGATTCGGATTCCGGATTCTAGCAGTATTTAAAAGGCCGTCCGTCACAGAGGGATAGCTTTTTTCGTTCATTTATCACTATGTTACTTGGTTGAAGCCTTGATTTGTTTAAAGTGTTGACTTCCAGCATAACTAAAACATTTACATCACATTAGTAATTATTAAAATTAGTGGTGGCAATCCGTCGAATTTTTGGGCCGGATTCGGATTCCGGATTCTTAAAAGAATCCGTCAAAAAAAGTGGCGGATTCCTTGCGGATTCCGGATTCTTATTTTTGGCGGATTCCGGATTCGGATTCCGGATTCAAGCAATATTTTAAAAGGCTTTTTTATAAAGTTTAAAAATTTAGGTAAGTGCTACATAATACAGGGTGGGGCAAATAAGACCGGACAAACTCTTAACTTCTAAAGAAATGAACATAAAATCGTCAATTTTAAAGATTTTATTGAATTTTAAAAACTGGCAAGCAAAATAGGTATATGACTATTAGATTATTCAATAAAATCGCCGCCAGCCTTAATCACCGCCTCTACCCGCCTCCTCAACCGCCGGCCGGTCCAGGTCAAAATGTACCTGTCCAAGCTGGCGTAGTTCTCCTTGATAGTGGCAATGAGAGAGGTCTTTGTGGTATGAACACATCTATTGGTGCATGCTTCAAAGTAGCCCCAGGCCCAAATGTCCATTGAATTAAGATCGGGCTGCTGGGAGGCCACATTTCCTTAGGAACGTGAGTAACCACAGGATCCAAATTCGCTCAACTTTCAAGCTACCCTTATACACGGAGGCTTTTATTTGGACCACAGTTGAGCTAGAACGACGTTCTTTACCTTTTTGAAATGGCATGAAGTTTCAGCTAGGGTTGTCAGCGCAACCCATAGTCTAAAATGAGTTTTTAAGTTCAATATGGGTCCCTGGAGTCAAGAACCGAGAAATTTTCACGAATTTTCACGGTTTTTGACTTTTTTTACATCTAAAAATCTGCCCCGTTTCACTTTGCTGGAGTACTACGGCCAAGCCATTTCAGATAGAGAGCTCTAGTCTTTTCTAGTGTCTTACTTATGTATCTTACAGTATCCCCAGCAAGTTGCATAACTCTACCTCACCTACAGATAGGCTGAGGTCAGATTTAGTGGGCCTTAGTCGAGAATCCAGATTAAACCACCGGCGCATTTGGAATCTGCCTTGTTGAACATATGCGCGGCCAGCTTGTCGTACATGTCCATCTTCGTCCAAAGATTTTTTTGTGCTAAAAGGTCATTACCTAGGCTTTTTATAGTGTGGTCAAACGTCCTGATTGGTCAAGTAGTTTTGGCTCTATGGCCGTTTAAAGTTTGTCCGGTCTTATTTGCCCCACCCTGTACATATATCCTAAAAATGAATGTTTTTGGATTTTTTCTATAATTCACTTCCGAGAATTGAACCAGATTTTAAAAGATATTATATATAATGATGATAATCTTTGCCTTCAAAAAGGGGAAGTTGAAAGACAAAACTCAAGACGCTAATTTTAGCCTACCAATTCAGAATCCGGAATCCGCTATTAAAAAACGGATTCCGGATCCGGAATCGGATTCCAAAATTGACTTAAATATTGGGCGGATTCCGGATCCCGGATCCGAATTGCCAACCCTAATTAAAATTTGTTATGTAGAAATTGAATAGCTCATCACATGATCGCTTGCCTGACAATGAGAGCTCTGTGTTATCAGCTGGTATATCAACTTCGTGGTTTATGTGGGAAGAAATGGGGGGGGGGGAGGTGGTGTGTTGGGGGGGGGGGGTGATCTTTGCCTTCAAAAAGAGGGAGTTGTAAGAAAAAACTCAAGACGGTAATTTTAGCCTAACAATTTAGAATCCGGAATCTGCTATAAAAAACGGATTCCGGATACGGATTCAGATTCCAAAATTGGCCGAAAATTGGGCGGATTCCGGATCCGGATTCTCATCACTATTTTAAATACATTCTAAGGATGACTAAGAAATTTAATAAAAACAATAGGTAATAATTTTCCTATATAGTTTATGAGATTTCAAACCAATCACAATTCAGTATTGACCAAAAACAGTTTGTTTTTCAATAGAAAAATACTAAAAATGAGCTTTATAATACAATGAATTATGACATTATTATTATTATTACTTAACATTTATTTGATTGTTTATACAATTTGGATTGGCAAAATATATTTCCTAGCCAAGATGGCTTTTACTCTGAAGGCTTTTTATGAATTAGATATTTGTAATTATTTTTTTCAGGGCTTGCGGAAGTTATATTGAGCTTCAAAAAAAGCTTCATAAGCACACCCTGTTTTAAAACAGAAAACCTTACAAGTAGCCACCTGGTAAAATTGTAAAAAAGTATCTAAAGTAAAGTTGTTGTGTTATGAGTCATCGAATGTCATTCTGTCATTGCCGTGACTCTTCATATATCTTCGGTATTGCTTGTATCTGAAATTAAACAATTCAAAATACATAAAATCATTGCAAAATATCAAACAGTTTGCATATCACAAAAAAAGAGGCAAGTAGCAGTCTTAGTGGCATTTTTTTTTTTTTTATAAATATTCACTATCCTTTCCCTAAACAGAAAAGAAGCTTCACTTTAAAGGAAAATCATATCGGTTTATCTGCAAGATTCTTTGTTACAAATACACATACAGAAAGACAAAGATACATCCTGTTACTTTTATATTATTAAGTATTTAATAAGTATTACGTTTGTTTGAATAATCAATGCTAAAAAGGACTCATTTTCCCATAGGCTACAAAGCAGTTGAAAAATCTCAGATTAGCTCAAGTATTGATTTATTTACTTTTATAGACGAACGGACAGACATTGACTCTAGGGGCGTGGTGACGCTTCGGGCACAAGTCTCCTCCACGTCACCTTTGAACATACTCTGCGTTTTAAATTGCAGTGTAACGCGCTTAATCGCCTAGGGTATCAACACCCATCAGACAACCAACCCTTTGATTGCACGACCTTTGTCTGAGAAGTCCTCACTGTGCATGGTAATGAGTTGCGCCTGTTTTGGGCTAAGGTATTCCCCCTACACTATTTATATTTTGCATCTGACATAGCAGCAGTAGGAACCATTTTTAACGTCACGGTCGCGGGTTAAACGGACAGACATACATAAGTTACAGAATTAAATACAGCTCTTCTACTAAACGTGTTCTTGTTATTACCTGCCACTCTCTGACATCTTGGCTTTCATTTCAGCATCCTTGACATCCTTGTATTCTTTATAATTAGCAGCTATCCATAATTCCTGCTCTAACATGTCTTCTATCTCTTCCTCCTTAATAAGTAACAAACATTTTCTCCTTATTATAACAGAGTGACTTCAAGATATAATTCTAAAATTGAAGGTTACAAACTAAAATCCAACTCAAATGCCTATCAGGAAAATTCCATATTAAAATATCATGGATGAATGGCCTTATAAAATGAGTTACAGGCGAAAGGTCGAAGTGCTTACTGGTCAAGCAAATCAACAAAAAAAAGAAAATCAGAAACCTATCTATCGTTTTAGCAATATAGAAAAAATGCTTTTGAAATTATCATTGACGGTTACTAACGAATCTGTTGGTTTACATTCAACAGACAGTTTAACTTACTTTAATATAAAAACTAACTAAAACCTAATTTTACCTCAATCATATCAAATTTTCCCTGGCTGATTCCCATATTCTTCCTGATCAGATAAAGATGTTCCACCCTGGAGTAATGGATATAGAATACGTGGATATTGTGACATGGGAATTTTTTGCTAATATAGTCCTCAATTATTGGTCAATGCTTTCCTCCATGGTCAGGGTCATAAAAAGGGGGTATCGCTATATTAGCCAGCTAGGAGGAGAAACATTTTATCAGAGTATGCGAGAATTTCATTATCATTATCCATGTATCATATATCCATTCCTAGAATATTCCTCTTTCTTGATCCAGAATCTCAATATCCAGTCAATATACCACCGGATATAACTAAAACATAAACATTATGTTATAATTATCAAAAAAAAGTTTAGCGGGTCGAGGCACAAAAAAATCACGGATGAATTTAAGGACAAAGTGAATTAAAGAGCAAGTGATATTGATCAGTGATTATAAGTTAGTAATAAATACATTAGAAAAAATCACGAAACCTTTCGCATGTGGTTCTATACCTATTTTAATATTTAATATTTATAATTTTTGAAGCATGACTGACAGACCGACGGACCAAGTAAATTACATACTGGATAATCATTGGTTTAGGAAATCTTTACAAAAAAAACTTTGTGAATACCAGTCATATTTTTCAGCGTTACCAATTGACGGACGGACAGAAATATAAAGTAAATAATTGAGTAGCTTCGCCATTAAAGTAATATATATAGAGCGATAAATAGCTGTGTAACCCCTTTCCTTATCCAAGGGCCTTGTACTGTCTGTGGGTTGGGTCTTAGGTGTCAGCTGAATCTTTCAAAAATGTAAATACAACCGGGTGCCGGCAAAAAAACATAAAGCAAATTGTAAACTAATGTGAACTCAAGGGCGCCCAAGCTTTTTACTTTGAATGAGGGGTTAAATATGTTCAAGGGGGTAATCTAATGTATTTTTAAAAAAACTTGTGGGGTGTAAAATAAGAGATTTCAAAGTCTAAAGGGGTGAACACCCCTTTACCCCTTTACTTGGACGTCTATGTATAATCTGTAATGATTTCTGCATTTATTCCTAGTTAAATTTGTTTTGCATTGTCTAATTACTGTTCATTTGTTGAAAACTATTTTGAAAATTATGTATTGATCTCATAAAACTGATAATAACCTAATTACTTAAAATAAGGACATAGTTAATTGGCCACCACCTAAGGGAGAGCTCAACCCTTTATGGAAAAATAATTGAAAACAACGTAAATCCAGGCAAAAAACAAATTTGGGAACATCTGCAATATATTAGTTCTATATTTGTCGATAGATGTCACTAAAAACTTGATAATTATGATTTGCAAGAAAGTATTAACATCATTAATAAAAATGTCTTGTTAATCACAAATAACTAGGTTTAACAATTTAGTAGTGTAAATCGGAAAAGATGATTATTAATATAATTTTATAGTCAGGAGCCTAGTTGTGAGAAATTGATAATGGCAGTTTTAAATACTTTACATAAGTTTAGACAGAAATGGCAATTTTTCACAAAAATTGTCCCTTTCTTTTTCAAAAAGCAGAAGAAAGCATTAAACAGCTGAATTTAGAAAGCAAAGTTTTATGAAATTATTCTCGTCTGCTGAGCTTTAGGTCTTTGCCATCGGAAATCATTTCGTATTCTGTTTATACATCTATACTATAAATTTATTGCTTCGCCAATAAACAGAACAAAAAATCATAACAATGAAAAAGAGCAGGGAAGTAAAATCATAGAAAGTCAAATAGTTAAGTTGTTAAGCAAACTTAAGAGTGAGAATTACTTAATAATCCTAGGGCAACAGGTGTTTCAAAAGTTTTAAACTTCTTACTTGAAAATAGTATAAGGTAAGAGAACCAGCTGGACCCACAGGACATCTTTCCACGTTGGCTTTGCGTAGGCTCCTCTAATATCCATTCTAAACATAACAATTTCATCACTTTTTATCCTTTCAAGGGTTGTTATGTCTAAAGTAACTTGTGAGAAGTGCATTAAAGAAACAAATTAGAAATTAATCTTTAAATGATTCTAAAGTTCTAAACCTTTAAAACCTTCATTCATTTATTAAAAACATGCAAAATCGTAAAACACTCAACATAATTGTAAAGTTGCTTTTCTTTTAATATCCTACCTAATCATCTAAGGAATCACCATTTGAATAAAAATTCTCCTTACTTGTCCATGATAACATTTCTGATAACATTTTCCTCCTCTTCCTTAATTTCCTCCCTGGATTTACCACGATCTGCTTTCTTGTCTTTCTTCAGCAACCCGTCTGCTTTTGCTATTTCTTGTGCCTTAAAATCATAATTTATATTTCAAGTTTAACAACTTCTTTACAAGGTACCTACGTGACAATTATAGCTCACCAAAAAAAAGATAGGTATAAAATCTCAGCATATTAAATAGGTCTTTGTCCGTTGGGTAGTTCATTTGAATCCAATCATATCAGGGACAAATATTTTCTATAAAAATTCTATATTCTATATTTGAAAAAACTAAGCTTTTTTATGCCTAGGGTCTGACGTCCGTCCGTACATAAAGGATAGCTTTTACCGTTGATTTAGGCATTTTGGAATTTTCCTATCGATTTCAAACTTCACTTTGTTACTTTATAAATTAGAGATAGTTGCAGAGAGGAAAGGAGGAATGAAATTCAACTAGGTTGGAAAATATACCTAAACCAGAGCTGGATCTTTAAATCATTTTAGTGGTGAGCCAGATCGGGATGAGCCGAATTTCAGCCTATCACAGCGCGGCATTTCATAAAATGATGTGCTCTCATTGGTGGAAAGTTGCCTCACCACTAAAATGGTTTAAAGATCCAGCTCAGATTCAAAATAGTTCTTTTTTTACTTTAAAAAAACTGTCAATAAACAACGAAAATACACTTTTTATCATATGCAAAACAGGCTATTTTTATTATTGCAATGATCACCATATTGTAGGGGTAACTTTATTTGTGTTAATAACAATAACAATAACTTCCATTTACCCCTCCCTGCAGCAATGTTATATATTACCTGCATTCTATATTTAGGTACTGAAGCAAAGAACTTGATTGCCTCGTTGTAGTTGGACCAAGAGAAATAATACTGAGCAGCTGATATTAGAGATATGGTAACAGCCAACACCAGACGCACATCCACCTTGGGACCAACACGACGACGGTAATATCTAAAAATAAATAGTCAGTAAAGGGTTAAATTACTTTTCTAATTACTAGAATCCGTACAGCCGTCCATCAAACCAGCGTGTCGGAGCCGTTTAATTCAGATGCGGCTCCGGCTCCGGGGAGCCGTATCTGGAAATACGGCTCCGGCTCCACCAAAAATGTTGCTGCTCCCGGCTCCGAAACGCTGCATCAAACCATTACTTTAAATAGTTAAGGATACTGTCTCTAAGAAAAGATTTCTTTTCTCGTGAAATATCTATTATTATGGTATTAAACTTTACTGTTCGTAAAATATTTATAAAATATTGTTAATATATTATAGCTGTTCAATTCATGGCCTTATTGAATGATTATTGACATGATTTTGGCTTTTTTAATGCAATTTTTAAGGATATAATTACCCTATTATCTTGATTTTTGGAATATTGATTACTCCTTTGTTTTTTTATGATGTCTGTCCGTCGGTCTAATTTAAGGAGCCTTTGTTTATTTTACTATCCTTGTACCTATCATTTATAAGTAAAGCTACTCTATGAGGTACTATGTCTTACTGACCTGTAATAATTCCTCCACATTTCCTCAGGATGGTCCAACATATAATCATATTCAGTTCTGGATTCATCATCTCTCAAAGTTTCATAAGCAGTGGCTATCTGCATAAACTTCTTCTCTGCGTCATCTTTCTCTTCTTGTGTCCTAAATAAAATCATATTTATCATCTCACATAGTTTCATAAGCAGTGGCTACCAGCATAAACTTCTAAACTGCGTCATCTTTCTCTTCTTGTGTCCTAAATATAATCATATTCATTATCTATTATTGTTTTATAAGCCACTATCTGCATAAACTTCTTGTGTTCTAAATATAATCATATTCATCATCTCTCAGAGTTTCATAAGCAGTCATGCAGGCTATCTGCATAAAATTTTTCTGATTCATCTTCAGTCCTAGGAAGAAATTGTATTTTTCATAATTATACGCGGCAATTGCGCAACAATCACAATCAAACTTAACAATCAATTGATTTTTGTTTACATCAAGTTGTTCTTTGTCTTTTGACTTTCAATAAATAAAGTCTATTAGCTATTCAAAAGCTTGGTAAACATGTTTTAACAAAAAAAACCAATTTCCAAGTCACTTAGGGTAGCAGATTGATTTAATCATACCTGCAATATCCTGAAATAATTCATTAATCGAATGAGATTGTAACTTTTATAAGTCAGACGTTTGTTAATAGACACTAGATTCCAGGGACTGAAATGTTTTAATGGACCCTTTGGTCTACATAGAATTATAATAATATCAATCAAATTTCTATATTTATACCGATGCTTTTCAAAGATTAGTAATAAAAGACAGATGAGTTTTTTGTACTAAAAGCTAATTTACCTAAAATTATCCGGATGCCATTTTCCAGCTAGCTTTCTGTAGACCTTGGAGATATCTTTCTTTGCCGCATCTCTTTCCAGACCAAGCACTTCGTAACAGTTCATATCTCCACAATATATATCCACATCCGGCGGCTGAAAAGAAAATAATAGATAGTAACATAATAAAAATGTATACAAATTGAACATGAAAATATGTAATAATATCGCATGAACAGCAAACTGGCAGTAATTTAAATCATAAATGAGAATATACTAAAATTATAAGGGGGGGGGGGGGGGGGCGTAATGACATTTATTCGTAATCCGTGAGCAAAATGGTCTTAAAATTTAGCTAGACCCTTCAAACTTGGTATATAAGCCTAGTCCTATAGGTATTACATCTAAATGGCAAAAAAATCTAAAATTTTTTATTTTAAGGTTAGGTTAGGTTAGAAAAACCCTGCGGAAATGGGGTTTTTAGGCCTTTTTTGGTCTATTTTGATGTGGACACTTACCCTAAATTGTTTTTTTAGGGTTTTTACTTAAATACACTGTATCTATTCATATGGACTTTATTTAAGATGATTCAGCAAGTCGGGGACCGACCCCAGGGGGCTAGGTGGGTGGCCCGCAGGGGTTAAGTGCCTTTTTCCCAATACATATGTTGTAATACATCTAATTATAGGTTTTTTAGGTCAAGGAACTCAAATTCAGAGCTAAAATAAGCATTAGACTAATCTGAAGCTAGCCCCAGCGGGCTAGGTTGGTGGCCCGCAGGGGTTAAGTGTATTTTTTCCAATATATATCATGTTATATATCAAAATATAGGTTTTTTAGGTTAATAAACTCAAATTCTAAGCGAAAATTAGCATTAGACTAACCTGAAGCTAACCCCCCCGGGCTAGGTTGGTTTTCTGCAGGGCTTAAGAGCATTTACCTAACCTAAACTAGAAACTTACTTATATTTTAACATGTTTTTTTATAAACTTTGTCTATTAATGAGGACTTTATTTAAGATAATCCAGCAAGTCGGGAACCGACCCCAGAGGGCTAGGTTGGTGGCCCGCAGGGGTTAAGTGCATTTTTTCCAATATTTATCTTGTTATATATCAAAATATAGGTTTTTTAGGTCAAGAAACTTAAATTCTGAGCGAAAATTACCATTAGACTAACCTGAAGCTAACCCCCCCGGGCTAGGTTGGTTTTCTGCAGGGCTTAAGAGCATTTACCTAACCTAACCTATAAACTTACTTATATTTTTACAGTTTTTTTTCTTGAATAAACTGTGTCTATTAATGAGGACTTTATTTTAAATGATCCAGCAAGTCGAGGACCGACCAATCTGAAGTTAGCCCCAGCGGGCTAGGTCGGTGGCCTGCAGGGGTTAAGTGCATTAGTTTCCAAAATACATCTTGTGATATATCAAAATATAGGTTTTTAAGGTCAAGAATTCAAATTCAGAGCTAAAATAAGCATTAGAATAATCTGAAGCTAACCCCAGCAGGCTAGGTGGGTGGCCTGCAGGGGTTAAGTGCATTTTCCCAATATATATGTTGAGATACAACCAATTATAGGTTTTTTTTAGGTCAAAGAACTCAAATTCAGAGCTAAAATAAGCATTAGACTAATCTGAAGCTAACACCAGCGGGCTAGGTGGGTTGCCAACAGGGCTTAAGTACATTTTACCTAACCTAACCTAAAAACTTACATTTAATATTATTTTTTTTAGGTTTTGTTTCTCAAATAAACTGTCCATTCATGTGGATCTTATTTCAGATGATCAAGCAAGTCGAAGACTGACCCCAGCGGGCTAGGTGGGTGGCCCGTAGGGGTTAAATGCATTTTTTAGAAAAAGTATGTGTTATCATACATCAAATTATAGGTTTTTTAGGTCAAGAAACTCAAATTTACAGCTAATAAAAGGATCAGACTAATCTGAAGCTAGCCCCAGCGGGCTAGGTGGATTGCCTGCAAGTCCTAAGTGCATTTTACCTAACCTAACCTGGAACCTTACTTTTTTTTAGTTTTTTTCTAGAATAAACTGTGTCTATTTATGAGAACATTATTTAAGATGATCAAGCAAGTTGGGGACCAACCCCAGCAGGCTAGGTGGGTGGCCCGCAGGGGTTAATTGCATTTTTTAAAAGTATGTGCTGTCATACATAAAATTATAGGTTTTTTAGGTCCAGAAATTCAAATTGAGAGCTAATAATTGAATCAGACTAATCTGAAGCTAGCCCCTGCGGGCTAGGTGGGTTGTCTGCAAGGCTTAAATGCATTTACCAAACCTAACCTAGAATCTTACTTTTTTGAAGTTTTTTTAATTGAATAAACTGTTCATGAGAACATTATTTAAGATGATCTAGCAAGTCGGGGACTAACCCAGGTGGGCTAGGTTTTACTTAGATACACAGTCCTAAAGCCATCATTTAAAAGATTCTTCATACAGGAGGCTTGATTGATTGATTGATAAGCCTCCAGCAGGAATTGTCATCACAGTTCTTTTTCTGTTCAGTTCAAGTTATGCCCGTGTCGAGGTTGAGAAAATTCGCCGCCTGGATAGGCTGAGTCCATAGGGATAAAACAGTTAGGTTGGTACGATTTTGAGGGCAGTTGAACAAGTGGTTAGTAGTGTGGGTGTGTATTTTACAGTTGGGGCATTTGTCGTCTGTTGATTCGTTGATTCTGTGAAGGTAAGACTTCAAAAGTCTGGAGTATCCAGATCTTAGTTGAGAGAGTTGTGTTCTTGTGGCTCTGGGAAGTCTTTTCTCTTCTATATTGATTTCTGGGGGATTTCTCTGTAAGACTTTGTTTGGTGGATATTTTGATAGAATTGTTTTGACTTCTTTGGTATGTATTTCTTTGGTTTTACGTTTTAGATTGTCTTTGGTAACAGGTAGATGACTAATTATGTTAGGCCTGTAAGTTTGAATAGAAGGTTTGATTTTTCTTGGTGGAAGGGGTTTTGAAGTGTGTTTATTAGGTAATTTCAAAAAAAAAATTTTTGGTCACGGTTCAAATACCTGTTCTATACATAAAAATCAGCAATACTATGATTTTTTTTGGTTCTATCTTGATTCTAAGTGGTAGAAGGTAAAATCAAGATTTTTCGAAAATACGCGAAGAATGAATCTTTAAACCTGAACATTAAGGTTATCGGTTACCAGTCTTTAGGCTGTCCTAAGGGTTTGTCATTTTAGACTATAAGTTCAAACGGTAACTGCCTTTCATTTGCCTTGCCATTTCTAAAAAGATATAGAACGCCTTTCTGGCCCATCTGTGGTCTGAGATTAAAGTCGAGAACTGAAAATATTTTAAGATTCTTGGATTTTGGTAATTATTGGGTTAGTATATTGGCCATAGAATCAGTTATAGGTGTCCAAATCACTTCCAAAGGTGTTTTTGTTGTCAGGGTAATATGCTGGGTCAGATATTTTACCTAAGACCAATAAAACTGACTCTAATGACTTGACTTGGCGATATGGTATGACCTCCCTGTAAGAGATAGAGTATATCAGTTAGTATCTGTATTCCTTTTTTAAAGATATTTCAATTTTGAAGCGTTTTACAGCAATTCTTACAAAAAAACCGAAAATGGCAAATTATTGCAAATTTTCATCAAACAAGGATGACAACAACCATAAAAGCGAAGCTCCAAACTGGTAGGACAAACGAACATGAACACTTATTGAGTGTCAGAATTGAATAAGCAGGATACAAATGTATAAGTTGAAAAAAAATAGTTCATTGTTGCAAATCTGCTTAAATACAGGATACTGTTTAAGGACATACTTAAATTTTTAGAACTTGATTATAGACATGTTTTACTTATATAATTGTACCTTGTTGTAATAGGAATCAGTATTCCAAAAATCAGATGAAAAGGATATTTACATCATATAAAAATGGATATACAGACATTTTAGTAACATTTATAGAGTTGCTACGCTTCCCAAATCATACTTTACTGTTATATGAATCATTATGTCTAAATTAATTGTCTTGGAAAGATGGACAGTCGGACCGACCCTAATTTTTGCAAGACTTTTGCCATTCTGGTGTAAGTTGGGTGAGAAATAGACTTTCAGCCCTTAAAGTTTTCTCTTTGTTATGATAATAGCTCTCTATAGACACATTAACAACAAAGATTGGTCTACTGTCTTTAGCTCTCCAGGCAGACCTGGCAAAGTCAAAACTTGGATTTTGAAGGCGAAACATTGAAATTTTTTTGGTTACCCGTCTTCAGGGTATGAATTTTAGACTAAACATCCTTTAATGTTATCTCCTACTCACAATATGACCTTTCTCAAACACCTTAAACACCATTCTAGCCCAACTCTATTATGAAATTACCTAGTGTTTATGGTTAGGATGGTTTGAAACAAAGTTTGACAGGAGAAACTGTTTTGAAATCATTTCACAATGATCTTTAATTGGCAAAATTTTAGATTCTCTATGAAGATGGGGTTCTGAAGACATCTTTAGATTGCCTGTAATTATTCTGAGAGCTTGATTTTGTACAGATTGAAGTTTATCCCAGCTGGTATCAGATATGACAGGCGTCCATATTGGTGCAGCATATTCTAGAACACTTCTACAAATAGATTTGTAGGTGGTACTGAGTGTTTCTTGATCTTGGCCCCAGGTGGAGCCAGCTAGGGATTTCATCATGTTAACCCTTCACTATGTGCCCAGCCAATGCAAAAACTCCAAGATTCCAAAAAATGCACTTTTGAATATTGACCAATTTTAAAGTTTTAGGTTAATCTTTGTCATATTTGAGAAGGATTCCCAAAGCTAGAGGTGAAAATATCAATTACTTATAATTTTACAGCTTCGAGAAGTAGCCTACCTAAATATTTAGGATTTTGTAATAAAGCCTGGCTATTGAAATTACATTTTATATGCAAACTTTAAATTATTGTCAAACTACCAAAAATTGAGCTACAGTAATATGTTATACCTTATTTGAAAGCTTATTGAATATACTATACGATTTTAAATTAGTTTTTATACGGTTACCTATAAAACTTATGAAAAAATTGATGTCAAAGCATTCCCCCTTAAAGAATCAGGAATTATACTATTTTGTAATGATACTCTCAACTTCAAATAGTTTGATCTTTTTTCAGCTAACGATGCCGCATATCAGACCTTTACACATGTTTAACCAAGGCACTCAGTGAATGAATCCCGTTGGTTTCACTGGCGGCATCGTTAGCTGAATTTTTTTTTCCGCATTTTTGTAGGAGCGGTCGGACCCATTTTATAGCAATTTTTACACAAATTAAAATACCTTTTTTTTACAAATAATTTTATCGTGATATTTATAGTTCTCGATGCAATTTTTTGATACAATCCCTTATTTTTATTGCTTAAAGTCTTTAAAGGATATCCTTGCCCCCCCCCCCCTCACCCCCGGAGTTTGGGGGGAGGCCCCCCATGCACACGCCTAGAAATATTCATTTAAGCTATGTAATCGAACCTGTTGCTTCTAATCAATTACCATTCTTTTAAAATCAAATGAATAATATCTTAAATGTTTCAATTTGATAAAACTAAAACCTATTCCAATTCATATGCACGCCCTAATGAATTAAAGGAGTTAAGCAAACTTGTAAAGAAACTAAAAGATTTAAGCAAATTTGTTAATAAATGTATGAAGGCCTAGGGATCTAAAGGGATAAGAGAATGGCAGATAAATTGATGTACATTACCAATAATGATACACAAACTTACCCTTCTGTAGATTACAATTATTGGTTGAAAAGTTATGACACTCAACTTAATAAACAAATAAGAAAATGTTATTATAAAACTTTGGGGACTAGAGTGATAAACAGCCCAATGTCCCCTTCCTTCCTGATAAAGGCCCTATTGCAGACAATCAATCCTTTGATTGCAAGGCCTTTGGATTAAAGTTTTTAGTGCTTTTGGGGTGATTTGTGATATATTTGCTTTTATTTTTCAAACAAGGATTGCTTTGTCTAAAAGTAGTGCAGCAATAATAATAGGTCAATTTTTTAATGAAAAAGAATTAACATGTTTCCTTGTTTATAGTTATTAATGTCAACAAATCCTGGGATCTAAAGGGATAAGTTAATGGCCGATAAATTGATGAACTTACAATGATACACAAAATTACCCCTTCTGTAGATTACAATTAGTGGTTTAAACGTTTGGACATTTAACATTTGAAAAAAAAAACAATTAAAATTTAGTAAAAGCCCCTAAAGTTGCTAAACCAATGGATAATAAA
Organism: Acartia tonsa; assembly: GCF_053477335.1. NCBI lineage: Eukaryota > Metazoa > Arthropoda > Copepoda > Calanoida > Acartiidae > Acartia > Acartia tonsa. The sequence continues at coordinate 30,143,553 of NC_137262.1, read as the reverse complement.
ACGTTATTATAAAGCTTTGGGGACTAGTGTAATAAACAGCCCAATGTCCCCTCCCTCCCTGAAACAAATCAATTGATATATAAGTATTTCATTGATAATTTATTTAAGGGGGGGGGGGGGGGTAAAATGTGGTGACTTAAAACACGACATACCAGCAATTTTATTTTGGGCGCTACTCCCTTAGTTTTAGAGATAATTGGGTAAAATATTTTGTGTTGTGTCACCAATCACCCCAAGTTTTGGTATCTTCATTTTCAATTTCTCATTTATCAAGGTATATCTTAAATTCAGTGCTTCTCCTGTGCTTTTAAGATATTGGATCCAAATCTTTTTAGGGTGTCACTAATCACCCCAATTTTATGTATCTTTGAAAAAAACGGCGGCGGGCCTGCCGCTCCCGCCGTTTTCAGCCGCCGCCGCCAAAATTTTTTTTTGCATTTCTCGCCAAATTAGGCAATTTGGAATCATTTGAGATAATGTTGTTTTTTGGCGGCGGAAAATGGCGGTTAACGGCGGGAGCGGCAATCCTGCCGCCGTTTTTTTAAAGATACCAAAACTTGGGGTAATTAGTGACCCAACCCAAAAGATTTTACCCAATTTGAAGCAAAATTAACAGAACTATGAGTTTTTGTTTTATATTGGAATTCTGGGCACATAGTGCCCTTGACTTAGCTGTGTCAGTTACATTTTTCACATGTTTAGCATAGCAATACATTGTATCAAATGTAACTCCCAAGAGTTTTGGTGTTTGTTCATGGGGAACTTCAACATTATTCATGTATATAGATGGTTTGATGTTGAATTCTTTGGTATCTGTTGTGAAAAGGGTCACTGTAGATTTCGTTGGTGACACCTTAAGCTCTCTCTCCTCCAGGAAATTCAGGACTGCTGGAATGTATTTGTTGATGGTTTCAGCTAATCTTGGTATCGGGTTTCCAGTGGCATAAATGCTTATGTCGTCAGCATATTGAACTACCTGAATGTTCTCTGGGGGGTGTGGTAGGTTTCGAAGGTAGAAATTGAACAAGATAGGGGAGGTGACTGCCCCTTGTGGAACCCCTGCCCTTACATTACGGAACTTAGAAGAAGTGTTTCTGAAGTTTACCTGGGACTTTCTGCCTTTAAGGTAGCCACAGAACCAACGTTTAAGTGTCGGAGGTAAGGTAGATCCATTGAGGTCCTTAAGTAGCTTGTCATGATTTACCATGTCAAATGCTTTACTTAAGTCGATCTGCAGGAGAACTGTTCTATCAGGTTTCGCTGATAATTTCTTGTTAAAACCATTGGTAACTTGCTCATTAAAGTCGTTGAGAGCTGTTACTGTACTATGGTCTTTCCGGAAGCCATGTTGGAAGACAGGGATGTTAAGGTTTTCAGTTAATGATGGGAGAAGAAGTCTTTCCAGGATCTTAATGGCAGGACAAAGAAGGGAAACAGGTCTGAATGAGTCGGATTCATCTGAGGGTTTATTTGGTTTAAGGAGTGGAATGATGACTGATTTCTTCCAAATGTCAGGTATATCGCTGGTGGTCATGGATAGATTTTTGTTAGGTAACTAACTCCAATTGGTCCAAGGTGTTTTAAGTGTAGGTTGGTGATGTTGTCAGGTCCAGCGGCCTTTGAGGCTTTAGAGGCTTTTATGGCTTTCCAGGTTTGTTCAGGGGTGAAAGAGATGTTTTCATCAAGTTCATTCTTTTTGATAGATTTAGAGATAACTCTAGAATTTTTGGAGCTCTGATGTCGGAGGCTGACCCAAGGAGGTCCCCAACTTGCTGGATCATCTAAAAAAATTTCCTCATTCATAGACACAGTTCATTCAAGGAAAAAACCAAAAAAATAAGTAAGTTTCTAGGTTAGGTTAGGTAAAATGCACTTAAGCCCTGCAGAAGATCTACCTAGCCCGCGGGGGTTAGCTTCAGGTAACACATATGCTTATTTTAGCTCTGAATTTGAGTTTCTTGACCTTAAAAACCTATATTTTGATATATAACAAGATATATATTGGAAAATAATGCATTTAACCCCTGCGGGCCACCGACCTAGCCCGCTGGGGCTAGCTTCAGATTAGTCTTATGCTAATTCTAGCTCTAAATTTGAGTTAACTGACCTAAAAAAACTTATAATTAGATGTATAACAACATATATATTGGGAAAAATGCACTTAACCCCTGCGGGCCACCAACCTAACCTGCTGGGGTCGGTTCCCGACTAGCTGGATTATCTTAAATAAAGTCCTCATTAATAGACAAAGTTTATTCAAGAAAAAACATGTAAAAATATAAGTAAGTTTATAGGTTAGGTTATGTAAATGCTCTTAAGCCCTGCAGAAAACCAACCTAGCCCGGGGGGGGGGGGGTTAGCTTCAGGTTAGTCTAATGTTAATTTTTGCTCAGAATTTGAGTTTCTTGACCTAAAAAACCTATATTTTGATATATAACAAGATATATATTGGAAAAAATGAACTTAACCCCTGCGGGCCACCAACCTAGCCCGCTGGGGCTAGCTTCAGATTAGTCTAATGCTTATTTTAGCTCTGAATTTGAGTTCCTTGACCTAAAAAACCTATAATTAGATGTATCACAACATATGTATTGGGAAAAAGGCACTAACCCCTGCGGGCCACTCACCTAGCCCCCTGGGGTCGGTCCCCGACTTGCTGAATCATCTTAAATAATGTCCATATGAATAGATACAGTGTATTTAAGTAAAAACCCTAAAAAAACAATTTAGGGTAAGTTTCCACATCAAAATCGACCAAAAAAAGCCTAAAAACCCCATTTCCGCAGGGTTTTTCTTACCTAACCTAACCTTAAAATAAAAAATTTTGGATTTTTTTGCCATTTAGATGTAATACCTATAGGACTAGGCTTATATTATTATACCAAGTTTGAAGGGTCTATCTAAATTTTAAGACCATTTTGCTCACGGATTACGAATAAATGTCATTACGCCCCCCCCCCCCCTTAAATCTATGAGTAAATCTAAAATGTTTCTACAAATATTAGTCCAGAATTATTTAACAAATAATTTCACCACGATTTCAAATACACATAAGTTCTTGAGTCTTTGTCCATTAAATGACGTTTGCTAGTGGTTTGTTATTTTAAAAAACTTTCGTACGATTACTTGATTAAGTAATGTCGTATTTAAACATCATAATGATATAGGATATATTGAAAGGGGAAAATTTGTTGTCTATTTAGCTTGCTAATGTGGGCTTCATGTATTGGTCAGTTCATTAATCCAGAAGAAGGAGAGGGGAATGGGATATTTCTATTTAAACATCCAAGAAATATATATTTTGATTTTAGAAGAATAAATATTTTACCTCTGCAAAAGCTAAAGAACACAAGGATAGAAGAGATAACAGTATCACAGCCATTTTACACATTATATCCACCTGAAATTTTTAGTTAGTTTTCTCATTTTCATGTGTATAAGCTCTTTATTACATAATTCAGGGAGTGAAAGGTCAATGACGGATAAATTTATCTTAACCTTAGTATCTCACAAATAAATATAGGTCACAGAAGAGTTAAGACCAAAAACATAAATAATCGGGTTAATAAAAGAAAGATTAATTTATCAACATACATGCAGTACTTTTCAGCTCCTCAGTTCCACTAGGTGGCCCCTCTCCTCCTTATAGAAAAATATCCTCTTATAGGTCTGCATTTAGGTGTTAAAAAAATTTTTTGGCGCTACGCGCCAAAAAATCACTAATAACAATTTTTGGCGCTTCGCGCCATACTAACACTAATACAATGGTAATTAATTTTTATTAGAATTAGATATTATGCTGAAGACAGTCAAAGAATCCCCTTCTTAACAATCTTAAAGCAATTTTATAGTTTTTTTTGTGAAAAAGAAATAGGTATTTACAATTTTTTTTAAAAACTGAATTTTGATCAATTTGATTGGTTAATTAAAATGATTGATATTTTTTACTTATTTTTACTTAGGTAGTTATTTTTTAGACTTCAAGAAATATTATTGTATAATGAATATTAAAGGGGGACGTAACTGAAGCTTTTTTGATGCAGGGGGGGGGGGGGGGTTTCTCAGGAACCACTTGATGAACCGTGTAAATTTTTTGGACTTAAGCTTTTATGGGTATGAACATCTTATGGTTTCAAAGTCAACCCCCTACCCCCACCCCCTAGCCCCCCAGGGCTCAAAAACCCCCTAAAAATGAACCTAACCTTAATTTTCTCAGAAACCATTTGACCAATAGGGATGATTTCTTAAAGTTAAGCTTTTATGGTTTTAAACTAACTTCTATTTTAAAAGTTACTCCCATGCCGCCAACCCCTAGCCCTCCCTGGCTCCAAAAAACCCTAAAATGAACCTATCCTTAATTTTCTCAGAAACCATTTGACCAATAGAGATGATTTCTTTAACTTAAGTTTTTATGGTTATAATCTAGCTATTAGCCTAGAAGTCACCCCCCAGCCGCCAACCACTAGCCCTCCGGGGCTCCAAAAAACCCTAAAAATGAACCTAACCTTTATTTTCTCAGAAACCATTTGACCAATAGAGATGATTTCTTAAACTTAAGCTTTTATGGTTATAAACTTACTTCTAGTATAGAAGTTACCCCACCTGCGCCAACCCCTAGCCCTCCGGGGCTCAAAAAACCCTAAAAATTGACCTAACCTTATTTTTTTCAGAAATTATTTAATCAAGAGAGATGATTTCTTAAACTTAAGCTTTTATGCTTATAAACTAACTTATAGTTTAGAAGTCACTCCCCTGCCGCAAAACCCTAGCCCTTCGGGGCTCAAATAACCCTACAAATGAACTTCTTTTTCTCAGAAACCATTTGATCAATAAGAGTTGATTTCTTAAACTTATGCTTTTATGCTTATAAACTTACTTTTAGTTTAGAAGTCACCCCCTGCCGCCAACCCTTAGCCCTCCGGGGCTCAAAAACCCTAAAAATGAACCTAACTTTAATTTTCTCAGAAACTATTTGATCAAAAGAGATGATTTCTTAAACTTAAGCTTTTATGCTTATAAACTAACTTATAGTTTAGAAGTCACCCCACTGCCGCCAACCTCTAGCCCTGCGGGGCTCCAAAAAAACCCTAAAAATAACCTAACCTTAATTTTAAAAATCAGCATGTTTTAAATGGACATTTGGACTTTCTGTTAATGTTAGCTACGTTTTTTAAATTGTACCTAAATGCTATAGAAATTATCATGCAAAGTTTAAAATCAATAAGACAATTATAATATGTCTAAATTAACGAAAAAAAGCTAACCCTCACAGACCAAACCTTATTAAAGAAAAGCTTTGCTTTAACAAAATTTTTAATTAACAAAGTCCAAACTCTTATTCCCATAACAGCTGAAGTCCAAAATATTTGCATTTAATAATGTGGTTCCTGAGAAAACTGAGGTTAGGTTATTCCTCTGAAAGCTTACTAAAAAAAATTTACTAGAAATTTAAGCTAAAGTATAATTTTTAGGGGGTTTTTGAACCCAAGGTGGCTATGGGGTGGGTGACTTCTAAAATAAAATTAAGTTCATAACCATATTTCTGCCAAACAAAGTAGTTTATACACATAAAAATTTATCTCTATTGATCAAATGGTTTCTGAGAAATTAAGGTTAGGTTCATTTTTAGGGTTTTTGAGCCCCGAAGGGCTAAGGGTTGGCGGCAGGGGGGTGACTTCTAAACTAAAAGTTAATTTATCAGCATAAAAGTTTCAGTTTAAACTTTAAGAAATCTGAGAAAATAAAGGTTAGGTTCATTTTATGGGTTTTTTGATCCCCGGAGGGCTAGGTGTTGGCGGCAGGGGGGTAGCTTTGCTTTAACAAAATTTTTAATTAACAAAGTATAGAGTCCCAACTCTTTTTTCCCATAACACCTGAAGTCCAAAATATCTGCACATTAAATAATGCTGTTCCTGAGAAAACTGAGGTTAGGTTATTCCTCTGAAAGCCTACTAAAAAAAATTTACTAGAAATTTAAGCTAAAGTATATTTTTTAGGGGGTTTTTGAGCCCAGGGTGGCTATGGGGTGGGTGACTTCTAAAATAAAATTTAGTTTATAACCATATATCTGCCAAACAAAGTAGTTTATACACATAAAAAATCATCTCCATTGATCAAATGGTTTCTGAGAAATTAAGGTTAGGTTCATTTTTAGGGTTTTTGAGCCCCGGAGGGCTAAGGGTTGGCGGCAGGGGGGTGACTTCTAAACCAAAAGTTAGTTTATAACCATAAAAGCTTAAGTTTGAAAAATCATCTCTATTGATCAAATGGTTTCTGAGAAAATTAAGGTTAGGTTCATTTTTAGGGGGTTTTTTGAGCCCCGCAGGGCTAGGGGTTGGCGGCAGTGGGGTGACTTCTAAACTAGAAGTTAGTTTATTAGCTTTATAGATTAAGTTTAAGCAATTATCTCTATTGATCAAATGGTTTCTGAGAAAATTAAGGTTAGGTTCATTTTTAGGGTTTTTTTGGAGCCCCGGAGTGCTAGGGGTTGGAGGCAGGGGAGTGACCTATAAACTATAAGTTAGTTTATAAGCATAAAAGCTTAAGTTTAAGAAATCATCTCTATTGATCAAATAGTTTCTGAGAAAATGAAGGTTAGGTTCATTTTATAGGTTTTTTTTATCCCTGGAGGGCTAGGGGTTGGCGGCAGGGGGGGTGACTTCTAGACCAAAATTTAGTTTATAACCATAAAAGCTTAAGTTTAAAAAACCATCTCAATTAGTCGAATGGTTTCTAAGAAAATTAAGGTTAGGTTAATTTTTAGGGTTTTTTTTGGAGCCCTGGAGGGCTAGGGGTTGGCGGCAGGGGGGTGACTTCTAGACCAAAAGCTAGTTTATACCTATAAAAGCTTAAGTTAAAGAAATCATCATTGGTCAAATGGTTTCTGAGAAAATAAAGGTTACGTTTTTTTTATAGGTTTTTTTTGATCCCCGGAGGGCTAGGGGTTGGCGGCAGAGGGGTGACTTCTAAACCAATATTTAGTTTATAACCATAAAACCATTTATAGACCAAAAGCTAGTTTATACCTATAAAAGCTTAAGTTAAAGAAATCATCATTGGTCAAATGGTTTCTGAGAAAATAAAGGTTACGTTTTTTTTATAGGTTTTTTTGATCCCGGGAGGCCTAGTGGTTGGCGGCAGGGGGGTAACTACAAAACTAGAAGAAGACTTTGAAACCATAAGATGATCATACCCATAAAAGCTTAAGTCCAAAAAATTTACACGGTTCATCAAGTGGTTCCTGAGAAACCCCCCCCCCCCCCTGTATCAAAAAAGCTTCAGTTACGTCCCCCTTTTACTCATATTAACAACTATTGAAGTTTCATGAAGAAATATGTAAAAAAAAATCGTAAAAAGGTAGCTTTTTTGTGTTACACAAGAGAAATAAATTGTTAAAAGTTAGCTTTTTTGTTTAACACAAGAGAGAAAAAATACATGATGTCAAGTTCTTATTTCTGTATACAAAATTTAAATGAAGATAGCTAGACTTTGAATAAAGGTAATAACACAAAATCCAAAGTTTTTTTTGAAAATTATTGTTTATATCTGTAAAAAAGGGGGGAGGCGGATGTGCAACTTTTTGAAACCAAAAGTAAAACATGCATGATCTCAGCCCATAAAAGAGTTACAGCTCTAAAATTCAGCTCAGCAGTTGCTTTTGTGGAGAACAATATTGAATTGTGAAGAAACGGCGGCGGAACCGCCGCTCCCGCCGATTTTTTTTTGCATTTTTTCACCATATTAGACAGTTCTCAATCATCTGAGATAAACTTTTTTCTCATAAAGATCTAAAGATCGCAATGTGTAGTATAGAGAACTAAAATTAAAGAGGTTGCTCCTCTTTTTTGGAGGTTGGCCCCTCCTTTTTAATGTGGTGGCCCCACCTTTTCAAGGTTATAACACCTTAAAATAGAACATAATTCTAATCTATAATACAAATTAGAACGATGTCTGTCTGTTTGTCTGCCTGTCTGTCTGTTTGTAGAGAAGGATCTTGCTAACCGCTGAACCGATCGGGTATTCCTTTACAGGGTAGCTTGTCATAGGTCCCGGGAAGGTTTATAACTATTTTCTTGGGGGGTAGGACACCCCCAACCCCCCCCCCCCAAAAAATTTTTTTTTTAATTTCCTTTAAATCTAAAATACGAAAAATTGGTTTGATCTAACCGCTTGGGGCAAAGCCCCTAGAGGCTAGGGGCGAAGCCGCTAGTTATTTAATAAAGAATCATAATATAAAGAACTAAAATAAGAGGTTGCTCCTCTTTTTTAGAGGTTGGCCCCTCATTTTAGGGGGGTGGCCCCTCCTTTTTAGGGGATTGCCCCACCTTTTTAGGGGGGTTGCCTCTCCTTTTTAATGGGGTGGCCCCTCGTTTTCAGGGTTATAACACCTTAAAATAGAACATAATTCTGATTATTTAATTAGGAATCATAAAAAGAACTAAAATAAGAGGTTGCTCCTCTTTTTAGAGGTTGGGCCCTCATTTTAGGGGGGTGGCCCCTCCTTTTTAAGGGGGTGGCCCCTCCTTTTTAGGGGATGGCCCCTCTTTTTTTGGAGGGTGGCCCCTCCTTTTGGGGTTGGCCCCTCCTTGCGAGGAGGTTGGCCCCTCCTTTTACTAGGGTGGCCCTTCATAAGGAGGAGAAAAGTTGGGTTCCAGTTGGGTTCCAAGAACCCAACTACTGCATGTATGTTTATCAACCATTGTATTATATCTGTGTCTTGGTATTATTAATAATTCGTATTTAGGTAACAAAATATTGAAATTGGTATACTTATTACATTACATTACTAAGTACATTAACTGAGAATATTTTTAAAATTGCGAGATTCTATTATTATATAGGTTATTAGGTTTGTGTCATTTATTTTAAAAATTTGGTATTGTTAAAGTTAGATTAGTTTAATTTGCAGTATTTTATGTACATGATGTGGTTTACTTCAATGCAAAAAAAAATATATATATAAAATGCTTTGTTCAAATGCTTAATTTAAATGACTAAATACATGAATGTTGAGTATATTAATGAGATAATGGCTGTCGACAAAAAAAAAAACAATGAAGCACCTTCTTTCGATTGTCGGAAGCATAAAATATATTTTGAGACTAGATATGGATTGAAATTGTATTAAGGTGAACTGTTCATAAAAGATATTTTAAGTTTTTTAGAGAATTTAAGAACTTTCATTTGGGATAAGTTAAAATATGGCAACAATTCAAGACTGAAATTCAGATTTTCTATTGATAGTACCTAGGCATGACTCCGAATCTTAATCTTTTCCACAGGATTCAAACCAGTTGAGCCAATACGTTTTCATGTCCGCGAAGACTGTCTAGGTAATATATGTATAATTTTTATTGTTTGTTAAATCTTTGTAAGACTAAAACTTGTAAAATCTTTTACCAAAATTAGTCTACTTCAAGAATTGAATAAGCTAAAAAGGGCAATAATTTCTTATTTGACAACTTTACAGCATTGGCTAGGAGGTTGTTCCCAATCATACATGTATGAGGGTCTCTTCACCACTTCTATGCTACACAATGGCTCCCCAACAGACAACCTTTCCCACATTTGTTTTATTTGTTCTGGGGATTGATTCTGTTTGACTAGATGGTTGTTCAGGCAGCCTCGAGTTTTCCATTCTGTATCAAACCTGCAACAATTCTAATATTAAAATCCAAACAAAAAAACTTATATTATCAAGATAGTTAATGTTATAGTTTGATGTTTATTTTTTATGCAAAACATTTGACTATTATATCTTAAGACCAAACTTTGTTTACAATAGAAATTTCCCTCATTCAACTGAGGAAGAACTCTTTTCCCCCAGTTCATTTATCTACACTTACCAGAAACCTAAAAAATCTTAACATTATTGTGGTAAGATGCCTAGCACTTCTTGCTCTAGTCCATGTAGTGTGCGCTTTACTTTGACAATAAAGTTGTATTTATTTTAAATAGATTATAAAAAACCCAAAGCATTTATGCATACCTATTTATTCATATATTTATGTGTATTTATTAGTGATGGCAATCCGTCGAATTTTTGGGCCGAATTCGGATTCTTAAAAGAATCCGTCAAAAAAAGTGGCGGATTCCTTGCGGATTCCGGATTCGGATTCTAGCAGTATTTCAAAAGGGGGATGGGGGGTAGAGGAGGGGGGTGATCTTTGCCTTCAAAAAGAGGGAGTTGAAAGAAAAAACTCCAGACGCTAATTTTAGCCTACCATTTAAGAATCCGGAATCCGCTATTAAAAAACGGATTCCGGATTCGGATTCCAAAATTGGCCCAAAAATTTGGCGGATTCCGGATCCGGATTGCCAACCCTAGTATTAATTCATACAGGATCATACCTTTCATCATGAATTCTGTTGACATTAACAGAGGCCATCCAAGTACCCATACTAACATCCTTAATAACAAAACATATTTAGGTGGGTATACAATTTGGTACATTTTTTTCCATATTGTATTGGATGATTTTTTATTTAAATTGGACTGAATAAACTAGGCAGCATGCTTAAGTATAAAATTAAATTGCAAATTTTTTATTCCTATTTCCGTCATTTTTTGTAATTGATTGTAAATAATATTAGGGGATTTAATATGCGCACTGCTTTAAAAATAGCATACCTCATTTTTATACTGTATAAGCATAGGTGCCGTCTGAGCAATAAAGCTGACAAGATCCCAGCCAATAACGTAGCCACCACCCAAAGCGTAGGGGATATATTTATCACAGAGCACATATCGTTTCTCAGCCCATTTACCCTAAATACAAAAAAGTTTAGAATCTTTACGTAGCTACTCAATAACTACCTAGTATATTACATAGAATATAAGTAACCAATAATACACCATAATTTACTCGACCACACTCAAACAAACTTTTAGACTAATATATGGTGTATAACTTTGGTAGGTATTACTACAATTTACAGTTATTTTTACATCAATAATATATTTAGTAGCTCCCAGTTGCTACGCTTTTTTCATGCTCATGAGCAAAGAAGCAAAACTATTGTAATGGATATAGAATATACGTGGATATTAATACAAGGGAATACTTGTCGTCAATATAATTTGCTATCATGGAATTCATATATAGACCATTCATTAGGAGGGGAGTGGATAGAGTAAAGGAGTTGATAGGGGGATCATTTTTTCAGCAGGCTGCGAGTTGCACTTTGTAAGAGAACATGAAAATTTAGTGAAACATCCAAGGAATAATAAATGCATTACTATTGGTCAGTCTGTATTCTGTACTGTACCTACAACATAGACGTCCAAGGGGGGGGGGGGTAATGGGGCGATTACCCCCCCCAAACGAATTTTTTTTCATTTTACCCCCCCCCCCCAATTTAAAATTTACCCCTACCCTGGGGGTGCCGTAGGGGTATTTACCCCCCCCCCCAAACAATTTTGGGGGGGCAAATAATCTCTAACAAAAAAAAATTTTGCGCGCTTCGCGCGCATTTTTAATACTAAATTTTTGATAAAGTTTAAATTACAAAATTACAATAAAAAAAAATTTGCGGCGCGCTTCGCGCGTCATTTTACCCCCCCCCCCAAAAAAATAAAAAGCTTGGACACCCCTGACCTACAATTAAAATAAAGTACGTACCTGTTTTAAAACCGGAGCTCTTCCATCAAAATAGCCCCAGTACAATCTATTCTCTTTCTTCATTCTTTTTACATCTTTCTCTGTATTGGAAATTCATAAATGTCTTTAATAAATAATCATAGGTCAATACATATTTCACTTTGTCTGTCTGTCCATCCGTCAGCTAGTCCGTAACGCTGTGGGGAAATTTGATTTTCTCGGCTGCTATTTACTATAGACAATCAGTCGACAATGCTACAAAAGGCTAATTCTACATATTTAAAATAATTTTTAGAAGTTTAGTGATTATTAATGTTAGCATTAGCTTCTTCTTTTCCTCGCCCCTTTTTTTTATGACAACTGTACATTTTCTTTAAATAGCTACTAGCCGTCTAAGTATTATTTTGTTGACAAATATGAATTCCTAGTTGCATCATGTTGACAAAGGTATCATCATCACATTTCATAAACAGTGCAGCTGAGAAATAGTTCTCAGCATGTATTATCATGGACACAACCTGAACACAAATTGTAAATTAAGTTTACTAACGGCTCAATTTTAAGTACCATTTTTTATACTCATAAAAGGTCATATCATGTTTAATTATTTTAGTTAAGTAAACGGTATAAATGGATGGGTATGGAAAATACGTGAATATTATCGCAGGGGAAAATTATTGTCAATATATGTTGCTAACAAGAACATCATTTATTGTTCAGTTCGTTTATCCAGTAGCAGGGGAGGGTATGATGTAAAGGGAGTGGATGGGGACGGGGAGTTTCGTTCTTTTAGTCAGCAGCGAGTATCACTTTATTAGATTTCATGAAAATCTGATGCAACATCCAAGTAACAATATATCGATTTTAACAATACTTTTGGTTGAAAATAAAAATGTTTTACTTTATTTGTAAGAAGGCTGTATGAATCAAATATGTTGAGCAAAACCAAATCATCGTACTCTTGATTTTCAGAGTCTAAGACAAGGAAATAATGTTTTTCAAAAATAACAATCACGTTCATTGTTTTTTTAATATCATAAGTAAAAGAGAATTTAAATGTAAAAAGTTATGAACATCTCGCTTCATGATTATTACTTATAGACTTATCAACAGGTTCATGCACTTAAGTTAAAATGTGAATTAAGCATAGAGGGGACTATCCACGAACGAGAGCAAGTGATTCTAAGCATCTTCCAGAAGTGATTATAAATGTTTTTTTTTGTGAATATACTAGTGTTCTGTGAAATATCATTATATCGATTTAAAAAAATAAGTTTCACCACGGTTTTATATGAAAAAAAAAACTTTGAAATGTATTTTTTTACTATATATCATCAAATGTTTTGTTGAGTTCAAACTGCTGTGACACAAAAGTAAAATTTTTCAATAACAAATGTTAATTTAGAATTTAAATGGTAACATGTAAAATTATACTTAAACAGTTTTATTAATGTACTTTCGTAACTTAAAGCATTTGATTATGTTTTGGCGTGTTATTTTATTCGAACTTTTGACCTCAACAAAACAATTGATGATATTTCGTCAAATAATGCTCAGCATTTCAAAGTATTTTTCATATAAAACCATGGTGAAACTTGATTCTTTAAATCGATATAATGATATTACATAGAACCCTAGTATACTCACCAAAAAAACATTTATTATCACTGCTGGAAGGTGCTTAGAATCACTTGCTCTCGTTCGTGGATAGTCCCCTTTGAAAACTTGACAAAAACTGATAAAGAAACTAATTTGTTGTTTGAAAAGTGTTTTTGTTATGTTGATGAATAACTTACCTACCCAAAGCATTAAGAAGATCAGTTGTAAGGCCCAATGTTCCAATAACAAAGTATCCTCTTATTGCACTAAAAGAATACAATATTAACATAATAATCATAACATTGAAAATGAAGGGCTATAAAAATAGGCTAAAATCATCCTTGGATCTATGAGAAGCAAAACAAAAATAACGATTCATTGATAGACGAGATCTTGAAGTGTCGACAAAAAAACCTCACTACTTAATGATATACCTAGGATCTTTTAGTCTTACTTATGTTGATGAGAAAGCCAGGTAGTTCTTATTGCTTCCCTTCTATCAAAATTTCCAGGTGCCGATACCACAAAGATCAACAGGTCCAGATGATCTTTCTCTAAAAAACACGTTTTTTGAGACATTAGTAGTGAAATCTAACTTATATTTTATTTAATAGTTATTTATCGCATTCTATTATAAACCGTTTACCGCGGACATTAAATCGAAAAATTAAAAGATTAAAACCAGTTTAATTATTCCCGAGGGGCCGAAGGCCCGTTCTAACAAAACTGGTATTAATTTACATGGTCCTGGAAAATTGTCTGCTATACACGATTTTTTAGTATGGCTGATATCCGGTTCTTATCCAACGGATATTAATATTTAAAGCCATACTGAAAGTTACATTTTGGTGATTCTTATTGGGAATGCAACTTTACAAAAAAAAACATACCTCTCATATGATGGCTAACAAAAGTAGTTTTGCTGGCCTCATCCGGGACTCCCATCAGATAGGGAGACATTGAGAGGCCAAATATAAAGGCCAACATGGGTACTCCGTACCGCCTCAATAAGTTTGGTGTTATTCGCATTTTGGAAGATTTATTTTAACATTTTTTTAATTGGTAGATTTTTTCTTGAATCTGATATTACATTTTCTATTCATCATTTTTAGTATTTTCCCTCATATTTTCTGAAACAAAGTGACAAAAAATAAACATCATCCATTGATCTCCTTGCTTATATGTTTTTTAAAAACATTATTAAAAGCAATAAACACAGTAGGTGCAAGGTAACAATTATGATCTTTTACAACATATTTACATTTCTTAAAGAGAGATGTTACAATTCATCTACATTTACAAAAAACTTGGTTTCTTTTATCCTGAAAAACATTGACTGTCCCAAAATTTGGATATTTATATTTTATAAAAAATGAAACTTTATATACTTTTGTTTTGTAATAAGCATTATCAAAACACAAAATGTGTACAAATTAAAAATCTGAATATGATCTTAATGTTATTCTGGGACACCTGTATGTAATTTCAATTTTCTGGTATTGAGTGTATTGAGTTGGTATGAGTTCAGCCAAAAAGGTGTCCCACAAATATTGAGGATTGTTGTTTTAATTCTTGCCGTCCGAGTACATAATCCTAAATTAAATATTTTATTGGTAATTACAATTATACTTCACTTAAAATACTTTTCTTAATTTCAAGCAAATAAAAAATTATCATCATTACCAGAAATGGATTGTTTTTTTTGGAGGGCATTTCTATTTTCAATATTATCTTTCACGAAAAAAACGACAAAAGAACGTGCTGTATTTATAAAAAATATGTTTGAAGGTAGGAAAACAGTTCTTTTTAAGATGAAATAATATTCTTTAACAAAAGTTCCTTATACTTTTTCATTTCCTTTAAAGGGGATTTAAAACACGTTGTATTTAAGAACACATCAAATAAAATTCACTGCATAATTGTAACAGTTGCTTTTAAAGATTTACACTTGCACTAATATTTTTCTCAACTACATGTCTTTATGTACTTTGACAGTGACATGTTTATTAAAACTGAATTATAAAAAACACCTGTGCATTAAAATATTAATATTTTACTACATTGATTTAATGGAGAGTGTTAAAACTATTTGTTATATTAGAGAAAAAAAGATATTTCTATTTGAAACAAACTGTTTGACATTTTGTTTCACAAAAATAAAAAAAGTTTAATGTTTTAAATTTATGTGCATTGTAGGTATATCATAAGGGATAAACCATTAGCCAAAAAATTCATGAACACATCCAATTATGATAAACAAATTCAACCCTTCAGTAGATAAAATAAAATTTAATGTTGGCTAATTTCGGACACTGCACTGCATGTTTGCACCAAACAATTAAGATTAATGAATCCCCAAAGTTTTTATACCAACGAATGTGAAATCGTGCGGTGAGTACAGTAAAGCTCCCACCCAAAAAACACACATGCACTTTTGAAGGGATTATTCACACTTTTATGAAAAGTCTTGACATTTTGAGTTTTTCAAAAGCATTTTAAGGTTTTTGAGGCATTTTAGCATGGATTTAGTATTATTTATAAAAAGTTGGAGCAACCCAATCAAAAAATCTATGATTACTATAATACCTGAATGTGAGGTTGACCCTTTCATCCTTAATGGCGGCATCCTTGGGAATACAGTGTAGCCAGTCCTCCTGTACAGCTCCCTCCATCAACAACAAGCTACCGGGGAACAGTGGGAAACGGATGAAGTTGGGTGCTCCCTAGTAGAAATGATGTATTTAGTTTAGGACAACAAATGATATTGTTGATTTCTATGCTTATTTTAGGTTATATTAAGTTTAGTAAGAGAAAGAAGAGCCAAGCAGATATAGATAGATAGGGGTGAGAAATTAGATTAGCTGAAAGATGAAAATAACGGATGGCAAGTTTCGGTGGTCAAGAGAAAGCAAGCACCATTTTGCTATATTTAAGTTTAGTAAGAAACAGCTTAGGGATAGTAGATATTGAAATTCTTACAAATAAAGAAATTAATAGGAAATATTAAAGGAAGTTGGAGGAATAGATTACTTTAAAGATAACTGTTTCACAAACAAGCATCTAACTACTTCAGAAACTAAAAGGAAAAAAATCATACCTTCTTCTTCCTGAGTTCAAAGACCCTTACAGCGCCCAGGGACACACTGGCTACTGGAGGATTTCTTCCAAGTTGAGGGTGGCTGTCACTGTGCCAGCCACACATGTCATACCTGGAAAAAAATATAGGTAGGTATTATAAAAAAAAACAATATGTCCGTATTTTTATCGAACATTTTTTACTTACCTTCTTTATTCTTTATTGTCTACATGTTAGTAACTTCGCACCAGAGGGTTGGTGTTAAACCCCCATACTTTATTTGAATTACCGATTATCAGTGCAATGTTTATTAAATTAAGATGTTAACAAATATTTCTGTAGAAGGGTAAGTTTGGATTGGAGGGAAATCGGTGTCTCGTCCCCAAAGAATATTGCATGAAACTATCAAAGGATTAGTGGGTTTAATTGTTGTAGTTTATTAAAACTTTCGAATACCAAAGATTAAACAAGATTTAAATGATTTACTCACCCATGTCTATAAAGATTGAGGAAACAAGAGTTGAACTCATGCCTGGTCATACCAATCAGCCTGTGCAACAAATCCAGCAGCTCTGGCGCCCAGTTCAGGTTCTTCTGCATGACCAGGCCGCTGTAGGCATAGTCACAAGGTCCGTACCAGGATACCAGGCGGGGTTGGTACTTCCATTCACCTCCAACTTTAACCTGATAATAATGATTAATAAAAAAGAAGGAATCTGTAATTCCTTTAAAACATTTCCTACTTACTTGATTTTTTCAAATAAAAAAAAATATTTTGCTCTGTTTAACAAAAATAAGTTTTCTATATTAAGTGATCATCTTGTTTTCAGGCATTGTGTTAGAGCTTTCATCCAAATATTTTTAATATCTTCGACTTAAAGAATCTTATATTTTGATTGGCGGAAAAGTAAGGTTCAATCCCTGGAACTTATTTGCTTACCTGTTTTTGATGCCATCTGCAGTACTTCCTAATTCTGGTCATCATCAGATCATTACCCTTCTCAGATAAGAACTTGGGCCAGTATCTAAACAAAGAAGGTAATATGTATGTTAGTATTTGATAAGTGCTTGGTAATATAGTTGCTTTCTTTCTACAATTTTTCACAAGTTTTATTCTATGGTCCAAAGACAAAAAGGATTTCTTCTTCATTTGATGAAAAGTTGCCTTTAATAGGTTTATTTTGTATATTATATAATTGTTAGTTCAAATTTGAAGTTAATTGTGATTTTAATGTGAGAATTCTTATTCATTAGCAGAAAAGAGAACTTGAAGTGTGATTGTTAATAGGTGATTTAAAAAACCAATGTGATCTAACTTTTTAATTTTAATAGACAATTTTTTTTTACCAATGTCCGATTTTCGTCTGATAAAGGGTGATTTATGGACGTTTGTAACGAGTAAAAGCACTTTACTTAGGGAAGTAATCCTTTCAATGTTTCAGAGAAAAAGAATTTATAATTATACTGATGAATTTAACCATGCGATAGTTCGTGTCATTCTTTCTAATATAACTTCAAGCTAATTTGAAAGAAATAATACAATACCTAATGATAGAGGTGCCATTAGCAGTATCTGACAGGCATAATTCTCCACCCTCCCTGATGAACCACTCGGGAACATTGACACAAGGAGCCTTCTGTGGGTCCGACAGCTCGGGGGGTAACTCAAATGCGTGCTGCTCGTGCTCAGATAGTTCAGCTAAAATTATAGTTATTCATTGCATCGTTTTATAGACAGCTTTCCGCGAATTATAAGATTAAAACCGGTTTTGTTGGACCCGAAGGGCCAGACGCCCGTGCTTACATGACTGGTATCAATTTTATGATTTTTTTATTATTCGTAGGAAATTGTGTGAAATACGATGCTAAACACAATTTTTTAATATGGCTGAGAACCGATTCTAATCCAGGATGTTAATCGGTTTCGAATCCATACTAAAAATGAGTAATAGAATTTAAAAACAGTTGAGTTTTGCATGTTGTTTTTTTTATGCCAACCCTGGGGGTATAAAATAGACATCAAGAGGGGTGTAATGTTATCGAGTCAGTAATGTGACCATTAGGTGCAAGTTAAACATTTAGAATAGTGTAAAATAGAATATTACATCTAGAGCAATAAATCTATTACTTAAGATGATTTTTTTTCTCTTATTATAAATCCTTCAAGACTTACTTGGGGGCGGAGCTTGTCCCCTGACCCTCTGGTTGCTGATCTGGGGGACTTTGGGTGGAATAATATAATCAGAGGTTGTGTATTTCTTGTCATCAGCTGCGATCACTTCACCCTCTGCTGCGCGCAGACCAGGAGCCTAAAGTGAAGAAATGTTAAAATCATGGTTATAAGCTATATAAATCTATATAATCGAAAGGCAAAAAATCGCTGCATAATTAAATTGCGTCGGCTAGTGTTATATTTAATTTACCTTGATGTTTCTAATCCTCTGGTTTTCAGGATCCTTGATAGACTCATCATATCCCTGGCCTTCCAATCTCTCATACTCCCTGTGATAAATATGTATATATAGTAAATAGTTTTCAGGATCCTTGATAGACTCATCATATCCCTGGCCTTCCAATCTCTCATACTCCCTGAGATAAATATATATATAGTTTATAGTTTTCAGGATCCTTGATAGACTCATCATATCCCTGGCCTTCTAATCTCTCATACTCCCTGTGATAAATATATATATAGTTTATAGTTTTCAGGATCCTTGATAGACTCATCATATCCCTGGCCTTCCAATCTCTCATACTCCCTGAGATAAATATATATATATAGTATATAGTTTTCAGGATCCTCGATAGACTCATCATATCCCTGGCCTTCCAATCTCTCATACTCCCTGAGATAAATATATATATATAGTATATAGTTTTCAGGATCCTCGATAGACTCATCATATCCCTGGCCTTCCAATCTCTCATACTCCCTGTGATAAATATATATATAGTTTATAGTTTTCAGGATCCTTGATAGACTCATCATATCCCTGTCCTTCCAATCTCTCATACTCCCTGTGATAAAATGGATAAATAATATACGTGGATATTATGACACTGGAAAAATTGTCGTTAATTTAGTTTGCTAATTGGCCAGTTTTTGTTCAACCAGTAAGAGGGGAGGGGGAGAGGTTAAGGAGGTGGGTCGTTACTTTAGCCAGCTACAAGTTTACCTTAATTTGAGTGCAAGATAATCTGTTGTAAGATCCAAGTAGTAATAAATCCATTAACATGAAGTATCTGCTAGCAAAAATTCGTACATCATATAGTAGTATAGCAAAGTTAATCTCATATTTATATTTTACTAAAGAGAGATGTAATTTAACTTTCTTTTACTGTTCACCTTTTTCATAATACTAACATACTAAAAGTCCTTTGTGATAACTTGTTTTTATGTTTACTGCTAACTAAAATAGATAAACGACATACAACTTGTTAAAGAGAAGCATCGGTATCTATAATTTATTTTTATCCTTCCTTCTATTAACCACTATCTAACAAAATCAAAATCTTGGTACCTGTATTTGCTGGACTCAACATGTTCATAATCAGGATCATATGCCTTTCTCTTGGCTCCATATCCGTACTTCTCAATGTTGAGCTCCCAGGTGGGGGCCACCTCCTTGTATTTAGTCTTCTCCTGCAAGCTTCGTCTAATCAAAAAAATAGGCATTACAGATTTTGTTTATCTGATTATCAGGAACTTGAAATAGACCTTGTTCAGGTTGCTCAGGGATCTTAAGGGATAGGACAAAGGAAGATAAATTTATATATACCCATAATAAAGATAACCAAAATTACCCCTTCTATAGAATAAAATTATTGGTCGAAAAGGTCAAACACTACTTGCTTGGAACGTCAAAGTTCAATAAAAGTAAAGTAAGTTTTTGAGCCAACGAATTAAATACCTACTATGTTTATTGTTTATAAAACTTTGGGTATCAATACAATTGAAAGTCAAATGTCCCATTTCTCCCTGGGATTGATAAAATTTATGTCAATAAAACAGGATACCTGCAATTTATAAGTCGATTTTAGAAATATTTTGAATTAAACAAACATCCCATTACTATCTTCATCAATCAATATAAAGATTATTCAGTCGTATGTACCTGATCTTTTCTTCCTCCTCCGGATCCATATTGAAGTCCATGAGGTCAATAACACCTTCATCCGCCATGTTGACCTCTTGTTCTGCAGGATTTTCACTGTACATTGCTGGAACAAAGAAAGCATTAGGTATATTAATAAGTAATTAAAAAAGATTTGTTACATGTTAATAATGGATGCAAGAAAGGATCTTTCACTATTTTAGTTGTTAAATATTTATCATTTCAATGCTCAAACAAGATAAATTTTGTATAAGTTAGATTACCATTAAGGTAGTGAATGTTTACTACGCGGATTTAAAAAGTAATTTAAAACATTTTTTATATTTTAATTAGAAAGAATCAAAAAACTAATAAGTACCTATATCTTACCTAGGTACCATTCCCTATGAAAATGTTAAGTACTTTTAAAAATAAAATCTAAAATCCAACAGAATAAAGTTCTCTTACCACGTGAGCTTTGTTGGCCAGGTCTAAAGTTCTCAAACTCATATACACCATCCTGGTTGGGCAACATGTCTCCCTGGCACTTGCTGCACAACAGTCTACCCTCCGCCTCGGCAATCTTCGCCTTGAGGTTGGCCTCCGCCCGAGCCTGAGATTTCATCTCTTCCAACTCTTTAAGTCGCTCCTCTTCGGCCTCAAGTTCTTTACGACGTTTAGCCTCAACCTAGGGTAATATACAAATTAGAGTGGTGGAAAGTAGTGCAGTAACAAACCAATACAAGAATTTAAAACTCAGTAAAATCGAACACAGAAAAATATAGGATACTTATAACATGTTCTAAAAATGCAGGGATCTTAAGAAATAAAGAGATGCACAACACCGCTATTTAGATTGGTGGAGAAGTTAGGACAATGACAATTGCTAGTTTGTACCAACCAATCATATTTAATTTATTAAATTATCGGTGGTGAAGTTTGCACTCTGCTAGTAGTACCAACCAATAAAGATTTATGCCCAGTTCACAAACAACTTTTAGAGGTCGACCGATTTATTCTGTAGGTCAACCTAAACAAGTACAACTAACAAATGCCTTTATAAAATCAGTCAACCTAAAGCTTCTTTAGGTCGACCTATGTCTTTTGTGAACTAGGTTTTAATAAAAGTTCCCGAAGTTTATAAGCCAACAAATAAAGGATCGTGTTATTAAAAAATTACTTTACAATGCCTGGAAAATATTATAATATTAGAACCAATAAATCTCTGTAGTTACAGAACAACTATTCTTTTATATTTTATTCAGGATATATAAATATCAAATGCAAGTATGATTTTACCTTAAGATCAGCCGAGCAGAGATGCCTGTAGGCTTTGAGTTGATCCCAGGCGTCCCTGTATCTGCCCACGTCACCAAACTCCTGCATGAACTCCACCTTCCTCCTCACAAAGTCCAGCTTCTCCATGTTGGTCAGGTCCTTCGACATCAAGGCAAGCTCCAGGGCTGCTGTTACACCTAAGAAAATGGTTGAATAATTTTCTATAAGAAGGTCTATTATTTTATACATAATAAGTCTTAATCGTTTTTCATCGAAAACTTGCGGCTGTGCGAATATCCTAAACATTTGTAGGCACTCGAAGCAAATCTTATTTGCTAATCTGCAAACAATTTTGGTGTGTTTATTTAGGGAGAGGGTACTTTTATTTTTATTAATAAGCCATAGTTTCTTAAGGTTTGGACCAAATTCGTAATGGAGTAAGTTGAGACACTTTTGTATAACCACTCCTATGAAGATTAATCTGTCCATCTTTTGCACTAGTGGACAAAAACCAGCCTTGGAAGGTGATGGGACCCATTCCATCTAGAACTTACCGAGATATTCAAGGACAGACATCCTGTAGTATTTATAGAAGAATTAATCTAAACCACTTACCATTGACATCAATAGGGCTTCTTTGGTAGCACATGTCAATAATTTGTGAGTACAATCTGGGATTTCCACGCTCTTTCTTCAGGGCTGTTCGCAGAGCAGCTAAAGCCTAGAATAATAAGCATATCAGATATCTGTAAATGTTTTAATATACCTCTCAGTATTTTGCTAAATGTCTTTCAATAAATCAGAAATCGATAAATCATTACTTGGATGTTGCACCAGATTTTCATCCCCTCCTACTAGATGGACGAACTGGCCAATAAATGAGATCCATATTAGAAAGTCAATATATCCACGTAAATACTATATCCATTAAATCAGCTAATTCTAAAAATTATCTAAACATGTTGAAATCTTAAATACAACAGCCAAGCTTTTAATAATATTTGTATCTTTTTGATAAGTCTGTTTGAATTTAATGTCTCTGTAAATGCCAAACTGTCTTGAACTGTAAAATATATTTCCCTGTCCTCTAAACAACAAACTTTCCATTAGTATAATTCTGTTTTTAGCTGTCTATCATTCTATCTAACAAGGTTCCTTTTACCTTATCAACATCATGGCAAACTTTGAACTGGAACCTAGCATACTTCATAGAGATCCAGGTCTTCATATTCTTATATTTCTCATGTTTGGTTGGGATTTGTTTCATCAGCTTTGTGTACATTTTGTCTGCACCATCATTGTTCTTTTGTCTAAACAATAAATGGATTTGTTATTACTTGCATCTTTCACCAGATATCCATGTACCTTATTAAAGTGTAACTTGTAGCTGGCTAAAATACTATCTCCCCCCTTTATCATTGTTCTTTTGCATGGACAATAATATAAAAAGTTTAATGAGTATTTCAGGATATTTCTTTTAATAAACAATTAAAATTACCTATGCTTTTTGTAATGTAAGGTGAGGAAAAAAGATTTAATGTTAAATATTTCTTTTAATCTTAGCACAACTCTTAAAAATATTTTACTGCAAATTGCCTAGGTAAGTTGATTTTAAATGAAATTTTTTCTTATAAAAATTGAAAGTTTGATTTGAAGTAAAAAATAGAACCTACCTTCTCTCAACATCAATCTGTTGTAACCTAGCCTCTAACAGCATGGGATACTTGGCCACCAACTCCCGCAGAATTTCCCGAGCACTTTCCGCATTTCCAACAGTCTCCTCGAATGCGGCCCACTTCATGCGGATAACCGCACGCTTGGGGCAGTGGACAAGACAGGCACGCTTGTAAACATCTCTAACGGCTTCCCAGCCGCGCTTGGACAGCCAGGCAGACGAATTTACAACCATAGTCATCTCAGAATCTACATCCTAAAAATTGTTGGATTAACAATAGTTCAAGATACTTAAAATATCTCATGAAAGAGGGCCAGTGTGTCACTAAAAATCATCTGACCAGATTTTTGCCAAAAAGAAAAGAAAACTGGTTCACAATAAAACGTTTATGTAGTAGTTGCGGAGTTTCATAAAAACTAAAGAACAACTTACATCAGTAAATTTCTTCTTTTCAACAACTTCACCTTCCTCTACTTTCTCGGTTTCATCTTCTTTATCTTTGGATTCTTCGTCTGCAAAAGAAATGAACGTTTAATCATAGATGCAAGGACATCCTAGGTTTTTTTTTGCGGGGGGGGGGGGGGATGAGTAGTTGCAAAGGTTGGGGAAGAGGGGGATCTAATGTACCTCCAATTTTTTTAGGTAAACACACCTTTACCCTCCACCCTTAATTATCTTTTTTTGTACTTTCCAATTTTACTAGATAATCACATTTTTAAAAACAAATCAAAACTGCAAAGTATGGCAATTAAGATAGAAGAAAAAGACCTTTCTGCTTATGATCGACACATAACTCTTTGATTGGGTAAATAATTTTTTAAAAGTAACCCTTAATTTTTTATCTTTATCTCCTAACATTTCAACCTTTTAATAACCCCTTTAGCTAAAAAAAAATCTGTGTACAATCAAACAGAAAACTGCTTACGTGGATGACTACTTTTCTCAAAAATATTCACACTATTGTACTGTACATAATCATCCTTGTTTATAAATAGTTATAGTTTACCTTGTGTTTCCATGTCCTCATCTTGTTTCTCCTCTTCACCAAAGCCTTCGTCATCCTTCTTGTCTTCAGTAGACACTTCTTTAGGAGCTACTTTTTCTTTAGCTTCCTAAATTTCAATAATAATATTAGTATTATCCTTCTTGTCCTCAGTAGACACTTCTTTAGGGGCTGCTTTTTCTTTGGCGTCCTAAATGAAACACTATTTGCAGTATCTAGTAAACATAACAGAACCTACCCTCTTTTTAAATACTACCTCCCTATTAAACTTATTTTAATATAAGAATTTAAATGGCTTTAATATTTGTTGCCTACCTCATAATCACATTCCTTAAAAGAAAAACCTAATAGGTTCAGCTTTTAGTGAGATCTTAAGATACAAACGGACAAACTTTTTTTCAGCTTTGTATAATAAATTTAACAAAAAAATGGAGCATTTTATTACCTTTTGTTTCTCTCCTTTTTCTCTTTGAAGATCAGTTGGTGCAATAGGTTCAGCTCTCATGACCTGAGTACCATCCTTCAGAGTTTCTCTCCAACCTCTCATCGTCCAGGTTGTTCTTTTATCCTCCATCTCATCAACCTTGATAGATTATTACATATAAGGGAATGTCTTGGCATTTAAAAAGATAATACCAAACTAAACTAAACACAGTTGGGGCTTCCCAAAAAAAACTAAAGATTAGTTTTCTAATGAATATTTCTTCGACTTATTGTATTCTATTATGATTCGCTTATTTACGTGAATGTTAGATTTTAACAAGAAATATAATATTACTTAGATAATTTAAAGTGTTGCTTTACTATTGTGCAAAATAAAAGATAGATCAGCTTGCCATGTGCATCTTTGTCTTTTAAGAAACAATTTCAGAAAATATATACAGAAAATATTGTTATGAATTTTTAAATATTTCTTACCTTATCTAAACCGGTTTTAAATGCACTCCTTGCCTTTCTAACTCCATCTTTATCAATAAATTCTTCCGTGCTTTCTTCCTTTGGCAAATCCTTCTTTTCCTTGTGCGCTTTCTCCAAGTAACGCGCGTATTTGCTCCAAAATTGTTCATACAGCGCGCATGGAATTAGACATCGTTCAAACAGCACGACAACTCTTTCATGATCACCCTTCTCAATCTCATAATCTAGGTATAGATCCCAGGTTTTCAGCTGTTTGTGATCCAAAGGCTTGACATGGAAGTAGGTACGCTTTAGTTTTTCTTCGAACATGTACATTTCATCAACCCTAGCCTCTGTGGCCTCGTGGCTGGATACCAAGCTGGCAACCAGTCTCTCCTTCATGCCTGCCTTCAACTTGTCCTCTGGAAGTTCCACTTTACGCTCCTGCTCAGGTTTGATGATGGGGTCAGGTCTGAAATTAAAAAAAAAATCATGTTTTTCCTCGGTAAAATAACCCAATTAAAAATAATATGTTATAATTTTATAAATAATACAAAATAAGTATAAACAACATGAGATCTAAGGGGATAAGACACTGGCCGATAAATTGACGTCCCCAATGATGATACACACAATTATCCCTTCTTTAGATTACTATTAGTGGTTGTCCAAACGTCTAAACTAAATGAACCAACAAATCAAAGTTTCCCAATGTTGTTATGCAACGAATAATAAAACGTTATTATAGGACTTTGGCGACTAGTGTAATGAAAAGCCCGATGTCTTTTCTCTCACTAAAACAACTGTTTTCTTTTTTCTTGCATAACTACCTACCTAACAATTTTCATTTTCAAAAAAAAAATTACCTGTAAGTGAGTTGAAGTTCTCTACAGGTTAACTTTCTGAGACTTTCATAATCTTCATACTGTAAAATATCACGGGGATGGTGATCACGCACATGAGCTAAAATATTAAATAAAATTAGCCCTAAAGAATTTAAGAAAAAAAAATTATTAAGGTTTAATAGTAAATCAAGAAAGGATACAATAATTTTAACATTATATCTATATAAAAATTGTTTATTGCAAAAAAAAGGACAATTTCATACATGATTTAGCGGAGCAAAACTATTTGGTAAAAAATCACTGAATATAATATTTAAGAAGAAAGCTTATTATCTAGTAGAATATCAATGAACGCACGAGGAAGGAAGCTTTTTTTACCGGCATACAAACGAACGTACATGCTCTAGTTTTGAAGTAGCTTTGCTACTTAACGAATCTTCAATCTTTACCTATAAAGTTATCCCAATGCTTGTTGTACAACTTGGTAGGAATACCAATAACCCTTCTGAATAGATCAGTAGCATATCTAAGCTGACCGGCCTCTATCTCTCTGTCAATATAATGTTCCCAGATAGCATCAGATCTGTAGTCTAAACCAACTGTAGCTACGGCTTTCTCACACTGAGCCCGGAACATTGACTAAATAATTTATGTTAAAAAATGTAAATTCATAAGAATCCGATTATTCATTTACAATCTAACTTATTGTATTGTTTAATCAAATGTGAATAGATTAGCAAATAATAGTTTGTTTTACTTCAGTGATTACTTAGGTACTTTAAAATGATCTTTATAGGCCATTGGATCATTAGATAGGAAGAATCAGAATATAGCAGGCCTCAGGAACTTGGGCGGCTTCGCCATCTCGTCCAAGGCAGGGACCAAACTCATGCTTCGCACTTGTCCACAGACCCTTTATTATTTGATAGATGGACATACAAAATTTAGAGAGTAGCTACCTACTAAAATTCATGTTTTTCAGAATTAAAAAAAATAATGTTTATTTGTAAGTTTTCTTACCTGGAAAGTTTCATGAGTGCTGTACATCTTGTGATACAATTCCAGATAGGCCAGCCAAAGGTCAACTGACAACGGAATTGCCTCCAAGCCCCTAAAGTACATTTTACAATGAAAAATTATAAGAGGAGGCTTAAATGTAGCATTTTTCAAAAGCGTTTATTTTCTGTTAATACTTAACACTTTTCAGCCATTTTATGGACACAAGATAATTAAGTCTAAAATAAAATTTTAATTAATTATGAATATATTTATGAATTTATTTTTAAAGGACTCCTTTATTTATTTTTTTTAGCTGAACTTATATTATTTGGTCTAAATCTTCTATTTAAAACCATTACGATACTAGATGTAGATATGTTTTAAACATCAGATAATTTGAAAAATTATTACTAAGGATTTTCTGTAGGTGTTAATTAGCGAAAAAAATTGAAAACATATCATTACCTATGTAAAATAGCCAAACTTCTTTGCCAGTTCTCCTTTCTTCTCTCGATATCGCTGTAGCGCTTCCAGTAGGCATAACAATAGGGGAACAAGGGCAGGAAAGCATTGTATACTGTTCGCATTTCATCCATTATATCCACGGTTTCAGCAGCCTACAATTTAAAATATATAGAATGTCTTTTAAAATGTTAAAAAATAAGAGAATGATTTTTTCTTAGCGCAACTAGTATTTTTATACTTTGGGTCAAATGAAATAAGTACCCAAGCAATAAAGTTGTTCATATCCTTCTTTATTATGAATTGACTAAAAACTTGTTTTTCTTGCGATTTTAGACAATTCCCGTAATTAGTATACTTTTCAATAAAAATGTTCTGCGCTGCTTATTGCCATTATTCTCCTTGTTTGTTTCTGTACTAGAATTTTATAAAAATGTGAACAAACCTGAATAAGATAGACCCAGCCATTGAAATCCTGTGGATTTTCCCTGACAAACTCCCAGTACGCGTCCAGAACCTGTCTCTGGTTATAATCTCCTCCCCCGTCCACAGCTATCATAGGACCCTCCGTCTGCTGGCCCAAGGAGTGACCCAATCTAAAACACACATTAGGAATTAATGTTATTTGTTAGCTTAGCAAAAAGGTATATATTATAGATTATAAATAATCATATTAAATTATTCACTTTATTTATAACATTAAAAGCATTACATTGTATTGTTTTATAGAAACCATTTTTTTCAGGGTGCCGGAGCCGTACAATTTTGATGCGGCTCCGGCTCCTACCTTAAAATTAATATATAAATTTTTTTTCATTATTAAATTTGATAAAATAAAATAAATAATATAAAATATTTTGCTTTTATTTGATTAAAGCTATATAAAAGTAGAAGGATGTGTGTCTATTTGTTAAGTAACAATAGTTTTTCAGTTTATTATATGGAAATAGACCGTTGCCAAATTATAATATTACTTTAAAAAATCATTTTTAGCTAGTCCGGAGCCGGAGCCGTTTTTAACGAAAAATACGGCTCCGGATCCGGCTCCACCAAAAATGTTGCTGCTCCCGGCTCCAGAACACTGATTTTTTTGTCTCGATATTAAAGATAAATAAATTGAAAGCATGAAATATTTTCCCTTTACCATATCTATGGTAAGTATAAACAATTAAAGTTTGCTTCTTTTTGTCTTTATATTTTTTTGTCTTTGTATAAAAAATCTACGAAAATCTAACAACAACAAACCTGGCTTCTAACTGACGAAGAGTAGTCAACTCATCCAAACTCAATTCACTGCGCTCCGCCTCGCGTTGCAGGTCATCCGCCTCCTTCTGAACTCTCATAGACTCGCGCTCTTTAGCCTCGGCATCCATTTTGGCCCACTCCTCGGCTCTGCGCTTTTCCTCCATCTCCATGGCGACGGCTGTGGCCATGTCAACTATGTTCTCCTCAATTAAGTCTTCATCCTGAGATGCAAATAGAACTGTAGGTTAAAAGTTGGAAGGGGAGTTATCATTAAACAGTAAATTACAATGTTAGCAAAGTTCTCTCAATCGTTGGCTTAAATATTTAGGTACTTTACCTAAATCTTTACCGATTAGTTGGTTCAAACTAGCCATGTCTAAACATTTCCACCAATATTTTTATCTACTGAGAGGATAATGTTGTTTAACGTTATTGGAGGAGGGCATCAATTTATCGCCTATTGTCATATCCCTTTATATTGCTGGTTAACATAATAAAATCTGCTAATAACAAATTAAAGCATAAAGAGTAGGGACGCAGATTATTTTTTTTTATATGTGCATTGAAGAATAAAATACAAAATAATTATAAAAAATGTTATTTTTACTCTTCATACTACCTTATCGTTGGTTCTTTCTAATCCTGCAGGCAGCGCCTTCATTGTGCTTGGACCCTGTTCACCTTCCTGTTCCTCTCCCTCGTTGATTACTGTTGTCCGGTACTCATCTGGTCCTCTGGAACCTTTGGGGTTGGCTAGTTTAGGTATAGTTCTAGAGCGTCCTGATGGGCCCGCTGATACTTCGCCTCCATTTTCTACCTCCATACCCTCTTCACCGTCCACAACTACAGTTCTGAGCAAAAATATTATATACACTTAAAAATAGAAATAAAGTTAGGTACCTAAAGTGATTTTATTAATATTTTTTTTCGTCTGATTTATTGTTGGTTAGTCTATAAATCATTCCAATTTATTGGGAAGTCTAAAACCGCAAATTGGAAAAATGGAACTATCAGTACTTATTTATAGAGAATACTAATAAGGTAGTTTCTTACATAAACATTTACATTCTGGTATTTGAAAAATGTAACTGACCCTATCCCTTCATATATACAATAAGACATATTAAACAAAACTTCTCTACTAGAAATTAAATAATAGTTTGAGCAACAAATTGCACAGCCATACCTTGTGTCGCCTTCCTTGTGGACGACTTCAGCCTTGCTGTCAGGGTC
Source organism: Acartia tonsa (assembly GCF_053477335.1). Taxonomy (NCBI): domain Eukaryota; kingdom Metazoa; phylum Arthropoda; class Copepoda; order Calanoida; family Acartiidae; genus Acartia; species Acartia tonsa. The sequence goes on along the minus strand of NC_137262.1, from coordinate 30,113,547 downwards.
CTCATCCTCCCCAGGTGGAAGGAGCTCACCGTCAACCTTAATATATAATAATCCTTATATGAAAGTAACAGGATGTCTAAGTTTGCGTAGTGTATGACTTCACTAACCACTTAACTTATAGGGTTCTTTCTCCTTTACATGTTTAGTTTAGGGAATGTTTTTAAATACTTTTGGGGAGGGTCGTCTCCCCCGCTCCTTCACTCAAGTACTGCTAAAGGCAAAATTATGTTCGATCCTATAACTAAAACTTTTGCTATGTGATAAATATTGTAACCAGAAATCCCAAAGTTATATGTATATATATGGTTCAGTGGAAAGGATATTAGGGAAAACAATAGTAAAATCCTATCAATAGGTAATGGAGTCGAGCATCAAAACTGGAAAAAATATCATGAAAACTATTTCCTACAGATTTACTAACCAACGGTTCATCAACACCCATTTTTAACCGCTTTGTCTGCGTAGGAACAGCGCCAGAAGTTCCAGGTTTAACAGCTCCGCCTGGCAGGATCTGAAATAAAGTGAGACCTTGCTGGATTAAAGAATGACATTTTTTCAAAACAGAAAATTTCTTTTTGGAAGTCTTATTTTAAAAAACAAAAATTTTGTGTGGAATTCTTTTATGTATAGGTATAAAGAATAAGTTTTTTGAATTAGTAAAAGTAAATTAGATATGAGGAAAAAACTATAACTTTAAAAAAATTAACAAAAAATGCAATAAAAATTGTAAAGTCAGATTGGTCCCCATAAAATAACTCTTTGAAATTGTACATCAAAAATAGTGCCATTCATAAAATCTTTAATCCGTTAGCGACCTGTTCACCCCTTGCAACAGCCCCTAGTGGGGTCTCCTCGTCAGGGGCATGATAGTTGGCAGGATTGTCGGGATCATCATCTGCTGCATACCTAAAAAAATATTGAAGTTGAAAAGCTAATCTTATAAGTACCTATGTTTAGGTGCTACAAAAGCGTTGTGCCAATTAAGATTAAGAATTTTTCTACCAAATGTATTCAAACTACTCAAAGACAAAATTAGCGCAATTGAATTCGTAGAGTATAAGTTAATAGTTATCTACTTTTATATGTCCCTGTTCCCTTGCAATTACTATTACGTTACTAAATCCAATAATATCTTGTTATATATATTATATATACCCTGATAAAATGTTTTTCCCATCTGGCTAATATAACGATACCCTCCATCCATTCATTATGATTGTAATCAATCCACTCCCCCCTGGTTATGTAGCAACGTATTGACCAATATTTTAGGACTAGATCAGAAACTTAAATTCAAGACAAAATTTTTCAATATCGTATTCTATATCCATTTGGTACAGTTACTTATTTGGCATAGGTATAAAAGTAGGTAGGTAACAATTTACAAGTCATAAAGTCATAAAAAAGCATTACATACCCATAGGCAGCTGGATCAATATCAGGAACACCAGTATCTTCAGATGCACCTTCCTTCTCTGCTTTGCGTTTTCGCTTCATTTCCTTCTTCAAACGTCTAAATTCAATAACTGATTTGAGCAAAAATTAATGCAAAAGTTTTCTGAAAATTTAAGTATTACTTTGAATGCACTACGTAGAACTATAGCTTTGAACTAGGCATTAAATATCATTTTCAGCTATATAAAGTTTGGGAGAGAGAATCATTTACATTAACTCTATATAAAAATGTTCACCTTTGTTCAGCTCTTTCAGCCTTTTCTTTTTCCGAGAGCTCCTTCTCAGCCCATTGTTGTTCTCTCTCCGCTCGCTTCTCCTCAGTTTCTTTTTTCATCTCTTCAAAATATTCGTTGGCATCATCGTAAACCTTCTTTGCAGCAAATAGAACTTCCTCTCTTTCATCCTAGACATTGAGACAATGTAAATCTTTTAAAAAATACTGTCTGAATAAATAAATATTCAACGGTTCCCCTCAAACATGTGGCTAATAGACCCCCCCCCTTTATCTTTAAATTATTTAAAAATTCAAAGGGTATTTTCGTGTGTTTTTTTAATACCTGGTTATGTTAATTGGGTACAGGGTAGCCCCGCAGGGTTAGGCTATAAGAAAAAAGGTTACCCTTTCCCATATTTTCACTTTATTTCAAACTAGAAGCCGAGTCCCTAGCATCTAGGGATATGGAAGGGTAGAAAAATAGCCTAAAACCATCCTAAAACTAGCGGGCTCCTATTGATAATTTACCTGAGGCATGGGATTGATTGGACCAGTATCATAACCAGCCTTGTAGGCCACGGTGTCGTGCTCAGATTTGTTCACGTGATCTAAATATAACAAGAATAACAATACCTATACATAGAATCAGGGTTTCGGATCCGGATCCGCAAGGATCCGCATATTTTCGAGTCCAATGATCCGGATCCGGATCCTTGGACTCAAAAAAATGCAGAAAAAAGGGAAAAATCTACCTAAATTTATATACAATCTCAGACATTCTCTTGATGAGAGCCAATCTTAAAGGTTTAGGGTCAGACTTGAAAATTAAAAGTATTTTTGACTTCGAATTAAAGAATAAATATTTTTTTTAAAGGTTTGGTGATTTTATTTTTATTGTCAAGGATCCGGAACCGGATCCGCACTGACCAAATTTTGAGGATCCGGATCCGCAAAAAATCAATGCGGATCCGAAACCCTGCATAGAATAATAGATATTTATATGGTCATTTGAATTTTAATTTCCGATTGTGTACAGTACACAGTTTCCTTATCCTATCTCAATACTTACTACTAGCTAAAAAAAACTTCAAACTTCCAAAAAAATCAAAATCTCTGTATGGGAGGAGTAAGGGGATCATTCATATGTACTTCTACACATAAGCCGTGAATTCTGTCAAAATTTACTTGACAGATTAAATTCTAATTATAGTATTTGTGAAATTGTGACCCCATAAAAGACAGGAATCACAGTCATAAATAATCAAATTTTTAATAAATTTTTGTACTGTGTACAGCAAACCGGTTGTGAGGGTTTTACATAGTTTACTGAATCAGTACCTTAACGAGAAAAAAATATTTATGATAAAATTATATAAGAGTATCTTTAGTATTTATAAAAAAGGGTTATCAAACTTACAAGGTTTAAAGTTAGTATAGTAATTTCAGATAACAAAAAAATGTTATTCAGAAACTTTAATAGGTGGAAGTATTTAAAATTTGAGACACCTATGAAGAAAATTATGAACTATATAAAATAGAAACTCAGTGAAGAAACAATAAATATGCTTATGTCAACGTAATTTACAACGTACAAAGACTTCAATATAAGGGGGAGGGGGGGGGGGGTTTAATCCAACCATCTCGTAATCAGTGAGCAAATGACACTTATAATTCGAATTTCCATCTGAAATTTTGCATGAGTAATCCTTGGTAGGTCTATTTTCCCTAAATCGAACAAAAAGTTGGAAAAGTAACGGCTAACGGCTGGCGGCTCAGCCGTTTTCCCATTTTTTGGATATCTATATTACAAATTAGTCACGAAACCTATCTCCACATAATACTTTTTTTCACTCGAAAACGCTATCAAACGGTTCTAGACGGTAGCTGTTGGTACTAGAAGTTTTAAAAATGGTTATTGCTATCATTTAACATGAATTAAATCAAAAATATGTTTTGAAAAGTTGATTCCTATGTAATTGATGATGAATTTACCCTGAAAATAGGCAAAAAACGGCTAAACGGCTGAGCCGCCAGCCGTTACTTTTCCAACTTTTTGTTCGATTTAGGGAAAATAGACCTACCAAGGATTACTCATGCAAAAGTTCAGATCAAAATTCGAATTCTAAGTGCCATTTGCTCACTGATTACGAGATGGTTGCATTAAAAACCCCCCCTTTCTGCGTAGAATTGTTTTTAGTTACTTTTTTTCTCAAGGATTTAAGTTGTTAAGCTATGAATTTAGCCTTATGTGATGAACAATTAAAATCAAAGCAAAAAAAAACAATGCAAGAGTTAAATCGTGATTATTATTGACAAAAACAAAATAAAATTGAAACGCATAACGAGAGAAATATGGACTAAATGTAATAGAATCTTCCATTTTGGCATTGCGTATCACTACCCTCACAATAAATAAAAAAAAAATTCTTAAAACCAATATTGAAAAAAGGCCAGGTCGACACCTCCCCCCCCTCTTCCTTCTTGATAAACCAACTGACTAATAAAAGAAGTCCATTTTAGCAACCTAAATTGAACGACAATTTTTTTCCTGTCAATCAGCGTTTCGGAGCTGGGAGCAGCAACATTTTTGGTGGAGCCGGAGCCTTATTTTTCGTTAAAAACGGCTCCGGCTCCAGATTAGCCAAAAATGATTTTTTAAAGTAATATTATAATATGGCAACGGTCTATTTCCATATAATAAACTGAAAAACTATTGTTACTTAACAAATATACACACAACCTTATACTTTTATATAGCTTCTTTAATCAAATAAAAGCAAAATATTTTATATTATTTATTTATTTTATCAAATTCAATAATGAACAAAAATTGATATATTAATTTTAAGGTCGGAGCCGGAGCAGGAGCCGAGCCGCATCAAAATTAAACGGCTCCGACACGCTGCTGGCAATATATCCACGTAAATCCTAAATACCATACTCTATAGAACAATTACCTGGAGCCATAACAATCTTCAACTTCTTGTCACCAGCCTGAACCTCTATGACCTCTGCCTCCTCATTCTTAGGCTTTGTGAAACAGTGCTCCAACTTTAGCAGACCCTGAATAAAACAAAATAAGATGATTTCTAACCCTATATGGTTGGCCAATCAAGACACACCAATCCGTCCACATTATAAGGAATTTCTTGTAGAAGATTTTTGTTTTATTTAGTCAAATTAGAATGAAACCAAATTTCTTAGTTTGACATGTAGAAAACTGGAACCCAAAGTTTAATAAACACGTTATTTCAAAATTTTGGGACTTTTATTCAAACTCAATTAAAAGGTCTTCTAACCAATATTTTTCATCTACAAAAGTGGTTGCTTTGTTAATCATAATTTAACGTCCATTGTCTTATCACTTAATTTTCCTGATGAAAACTGACCTGCACAGAGAGCAATGGCTTCTCCTTATCCTTCCTGTCTCCTCCCTTCCTCTTTTTCTTAGCCTTGGGTTCATTTCCCCCCGGCATTTTTATGGACCAACTTTAATATCTGAAATTATTTAAATACTGAAAATTAACTGATTCAATAATAAATAATAATAATAAGGTACAAACAATTATGGCGTGAGTTATCTTAATTTTATTAGCGCAACTACACTATAAATAAATATCATATGTCCGTTTGACGGTCAGACAATGTGAAAGTTAGGAAAAATTTAAGCAAATTATTTGTACTTTGATTATGAACTTTAAAAACATCTCTTTCTGATGTTTTATATTGTTTATTCCTTGTAAGCTTGTTATTGCTGCACTACTTTTGAACATAAATGCCCTTGTTACGGTAAATATAGGTATTTTCATGGACAGGGACATACATTCTAGAAACACTAAACCATTAAAAGTTTTAGTTTTTCATTTTATTATTTTCTCTGGTTTGAGTGGTTTTCGGTTCTTTGTTCCATGAGTATTTATACATTTGATTAAATCCTTTAAATTTTCAATACAATTTTCTAAGATATGAGGTTTAAGTTTTGATTTTATACAAAAAATTTAGTTGTAATGTTAATCAAAATAAGTACAAGACATTAACTGATGCTGAAAGAAATAATAATTTTCTTTAAAATAAAAGAAAATGCGACTAATAAATTGCAGGAACTTAATAATGCCAATGTAGACTAGAAACATTAATTTTATGAAATAATAACATTGCATTTAACAAACAAAAAAAGACTAGTTCTCTAGAAATGTAATACTAACGAGAAGGTAATTATAATTGTACATTTTTTTTGGTTTTTCATACACGTTATCTATATATAAACATAAATTAACAGTTATTATATAATACAAATGCAACGATCACATCAATATTGCAAGGTGATAAAAGCTTCTCACTGACAATGTTATATTGGTTTTAAAATGATACTGAATCTTTTTTATTGAATGCAAGGATAACTTTAATAGTAGGCAGGGCAGCAACTCAGCAGTAAAATATTTTATATTGAGAAACAGTAAACTATTATACAGTAATATTGCAAAATATCTGTTAGAAATCTAGTAAATAAAATCTTTAAAAATGTAAAATAAAGTTTATAGACTCAAGAATTTAATATTATTTAGTGACGTACGATTAAACGTTCACGATTTATTGAGTGGCTGCGCTAAGATGATAAAATTGTTTGGATTTAAAAGTTGAACAGGCATAAACCACGTCTTCTATATAATGAGAAGCTTTTAGTTAATTTTGCAATATCTTTTAAGAGTTTAAATAATCAAAATATATAAGCAACTAATTGCAAGAATCCAAAGCATAGTGTGAAGGCCAGAACGGTGGATGCAGATTGGGTCAAGTTGTATCGGGTGCATAGTATTTGGTAAACCGTGGGCAGACTCACAACATAGAACATCCACTGCCACATTTGTAGAATATCAGTTATGCTGGGGAAATCTTGATGGAATAGAACAAGGCTGATGATAAGACAGGCAGGGAACAGGGTGAAGGTGCAAAAGCTGAGGAAACTGGGGGGTTCGGTGGGTTTATGGCGAGGGGAAAATATAAATGAAAGTTCTCTGCTCATTTTCTTGCTGCCATTACCAAGGCCGTTTACGGCAGCTTTCCCATTTCTATTCATCTTAGTTGGGCTTGGATTTGGTGTTCGTTTGGTAAAAGTTGGCGAAATATTCTTTTTAGGTGCATCAACATCATCCCAATCAATTTTCTCATCGACTAAAAGCTTCTTTGCTATATTATCATTGGAATTAGCTTTTGGTAAAACATCAGATTTCTCATTAGCAGATTCAATTTTGTTATCAATAGAATTATCAGATAAACTTTCTTTAGATAGATTAACAAAACTGTCTTTAGAATCAATAGAATTAGCATCAAGGTTGTCATCTCCAAGTTCACCATTGAGCCGGCTCCTTTTCCTCGGCAAAGGGGGGCTCAAACTGTCTGACAATAGGTCCAGTCCTATTTTGTCCGGATTGGAAGAGCAAAAGATACAGAATGAATTCTCTTGGTGTGTCTGGTAATGAAACTTTACTTTGGTTTTAGTCCTGAATTTGTCCTTTGGTCGGTAGCCTTCTATATATATTTCATGATTGGCCTTGTAAATGCTTTGTATAACATGATCATACTGAAATGGAATATCAAATTCTGCCCAGTAAGCCTCAATTCTAATCTCTGAAGGTTGATTTAACCGTTTGTCAATCACATACTCTTGCCGATGCTTGTGTCGTGTAACAAACCTGACAGAAACTTCAGGCTGCCCAGAACCACCAATTGCAGCGGCTGTATTTTGGTTGTTTGAAGAAATGGGAAATTTAAAAAATAAATGTGTCGATCTCTGAAACTGTGTGCATGACTTTTCATGTGATATACTGCCATGCAGGTCAAAATTAGCGCAGGTTTTATTTTTAGAATTAAAAATAGGTTCTGATAACAGAGTGGACAATCTTGTCTGCAGCATTGTACCAGGATCAAGAGTACAATCAAATTGAAGGCAAAACTTGTCCATTTCTGCCTTGCCGTCCTTTTTATAAAATCTTTCAAGCTCTTTAACAAGTTTCTCCCATTGATCTTCATCAATCTCTTCGTACATAGCTCGGCGTAGGAGCAATGCTTCTAGTATTTTTAGACCCGTGGCGTTGGTACGTTGCAGAGGTATGATTACAATCAGATGCAACATTTGTAGAGGTAGAATCCAGTTACCCTCCTCGTCCTGAAAGAAAGAAAAGTTAATACTTAATGGCATAGGTAATGTAAGAACCTTATTAAAAAGCTTCTAATATTAGGAGAACTTATTATTTTACAATAGAAAGTCATATCATATGGTTACATAAGTACTTCTTACCTTTAACAAAAAGACAAGAATATAACGATGAAAGATGGATGAAGAAATAGTTGAAAGTTAAGTTTTTAAACAAGATACGTAAAATCCTGTAAGTATTATTCGTAAAAAGAGTGTTTCAGGAGATAATTTACCTTTTCCATGTAGCAGATGTGTTGATAATATCCGCCAGGCTGAGCTTCAGACTCTGTCCACCAATCAACTTTTCCATTCACAATCCTTAGCTCCACCCTCCACATGGGAATACGGGACTCCTGGTTGAACAACCTGCGCGGGTGCAGATCCCCCGACTTACGAATATCATCGTATCTTGTTATATACAATAAATTTGGATGAATTCTTAGGTTAGCAATATTGCCGTCGCTAAGATTTTTATATGATCTGAGTGAATCTGTGGCCACAAGAGTTATCTTAAAGTCAAGCTGACGGGAGGTCAACTCTTTGGAGAACCATATCTCCCCAGCTAAATGATCCAAATCAGGTTCATCTTCCTTGACCTCAGTAAATCTGCAGCAATGGTGTTCATCCTGGATCCATTGGATCCGCCATAAACATTTTTCGTCAGTGTTTGTCTCCATGGTTAGTTGAGACAATAATTTAATTTGTACTTGTCATATAGAGACGGCAACTATGTACAACACGTTGCCCCATCTTAATCTGAAATAAGAAATCAAGTTAAGTTAGCAAAGGCGACAACGAATAAAGAGTGTCACTAACTGGCGTAAAAAACTTGGACAATTATTTAGATATAAAAATAAGTAAAACAGTAAACTACTACGCGCAGCCGCTAGTTAAAATAAAATAATAGTTCAAAGATCACATCTAATACCTAATTAACATTATTTTTACTTTTGTTTGCATCATAGCCTGCATATATGACTTAACATAACCGGCCAAATTACGGTGTTATTTTGTAAATATTAAAAATTCATAGGTAGGCGTAATTCTTATCAAAATGTAATACTAAGGTGGAAAAATAGATGTCAATGCTCAGAAAGAAAATTTCTTAAAGTTAAATAATCTTAATTTATCATATTAAACATGATATTTATAATATTGTAAATAAAAACGTACTTTCTGCAATATGGTGTCAAATTAGATTAAAAGATTTACGACGCTTCAAAACAGGTATTAAACGTCTAAAACTTCAATAATTTTTGTAATTTATGATATAAAATTAGTTTTGGTTCATAAAACAAGTTAATTTACGTTATATATCACTTTTTCACATAACAACAGTTTCCAATATCGACCTTGCCGTGTTGGTGCGCATTAATCATAATAATGCCGCGTAAAATTAAATAAACATTGTGGACTAAAGTTATGAATACAATTTCTCCCCACATGGAGAACTAATGTCTTCACAAATTAGTTAGTGGATCAGATAAAATAATATGTTTTCCTTCAGAAAGAAAGGGAGGGGACAATGGGTAATTAATTCAATATAAGAGTTTTCGCTGAAAAGCAATGAAAACTAGATCTATCCAGAAAATTTGACCAAAATTGTAAAGGGATCATGGTAATATAATTTAGAACAAAATTAGTTCTAAGAAAAAAATAATTTACTTGAAAATTAAATTACCAGTACATCACAATGTAGTAATATTCTGTAATTAATCACTAAAAAATTGTGTTTAGAACTTCGTCAACCCTTCTCATATATTTTTAAATGCCACTAAATTCAAGGGGTTCTTAGATTGTTTAATACATAAATATCATAGTAGAGTTTCTATACATGAAATGAAATTTTCTTGGGAAAAATATTTGTTAAAACCAGCCATCTAATAACAAATTTTTCTGTCTGCTATATTCAAAACTAACTCAGCTAGTTAGCAGGGCATTGATGCGCTAGTACCCAAAGTCAGGCAGAACCTAGGCTGAATTCTTGCACATTCCCTTTAAGCCAGTACCCAAAGTCTGAGACTCTTAAAAATTGAATATTCTATCCATTGTCCCCTCCCTTACTCCCTGGTTTTCCTTACAATGAAATTAATATCACGAGATCTATTTTAAAGACCTTTTACTTATGCAAAAAAAACATTTTTTCAAGTTTCCTTTACATGACCCAAGTCCTCAAAGTTGTTAGGCCAACAAATAATAAAACGTTATTATACAACTTTGGGGACTAGTGTAATACTCAGCCAATTGTACCTCCTCTCTCTGAGAAACAGTACTTAAATTTTCAAAATCTCTTCTTGGCCTCTTTTTATTCTCTATCTAATTTCTCTAAGAACGTCCTTGAATCATTTATTTTATACCTTAATATATAATACTAGCGGCTTTGCCCCTAGCCTCTAGGGGGTTTGCCCCAAGAGATAATTAAAAAAGAAATAAATAAAGTACTACTGGTGCTTGGTCTAATGTGTTCCCAAGAAAATTATTATTTTTTGGGGGGGAAGGGGGGAATTTTCATTTTTTGGGGGGGTTTGCCCGGTTGGGGGTGTCCCACCCCCCAAGAAAATAGCTTAAAACCACCACAGGACTAATAGGTAAATACCCTGAAGAGTAGAATCTGATCAGTTCTGGTAGTGCGAATGGGGCGCTTGTCCAATATTATGGTATGGAGATCGCTCTTCTATGAGTACTACTAAAATCCTACTTTTACTGCAATACACATAGACATTCTCATCGTCAGTTCGTCAATTTAGAATGCTTTTCCCTCTATTCCCACAAGTATAATACGAATTTGGTTGAGCCCGTGGTAGCTCAACAAAGACTACACGCGAGGTATTATATTGCTTTAAAATAAGAATAAATGGCTGGTTATGGTATTCAATCTATATCATATAAGTATATTAAGCACTCAAGAAGGAAGATGGTTTTATAAAGTGTATTTACATTACAAGTGAATAAGTTAAGTATGAAAGTATTTACAGGATAAGTGATAATAATCATAAGTAGTGTAGGACAGAAAATGCCCTGAGTCCAAAGCATTGAATTGTGCTAAGTGTTGGATCTCTAACATAAGACCCAAGCTCAATTCATGCTAAGTACTGAGGGTCCTAAATTTAAACTAAAATGCATGCCAAACAACTAAGTCATTACCTTTTAAAGCCAGAGGAACTTGATAGTTTGAGAGTCAATAAATAACTGAGATATTTTAAGAAGTGCAAGTTATAACAACAACTATTAATAAGGATCTAAGCCCTTGTCTGTTTAATAAAGTGTTTGTATGTTAAACTTGTGACGTAAATCAAACTATGGTTGTAGGCATACATACTAGCACAAAATGGTTACATGGTTATGTTAACAATAAACATAATGTTTTAATAAGCATATAACAATAATCAATCACATACAGTTTACCATGATTAGGCTAGCGTTACCCATATAAGGTATTATATTGGTAAAGATAGGCTAATAAATACTTAAAAACATATAAAAAGTGCCTTAGGGCTAGCTAGAGTAATTGTATCTCGTGCCTGAGTTGCGCTCGATAATTACCAGGGCCTGTCAATCAAATATTCAGATTCAACTTTTATATGGTGTAAAATTTATAGTAAACATAGGTAAGTGGACTAGTTGAAAGTCTTGTTCGTACATTCAAAGAATTTTGAAATTTGGGGATCGCATCTCTAGTTCAGTGGTTACCGAGATCTTAAGGGACGGACAGACAGACAGACATCATTCTACTTTGTATTATAGATATATAAAATATGTTATTGAGAATTGCAATAGAATAACTGTGGCCCTTTCTATCATATTTTAAGGATGTTACGTATTTTAGTGCGGCAAGCTATTGGCTGCAGCAAAAACTAAAGTACAATTGAAAACGGAACGTCGGCCAATTCTTGCTAGTAATAAATTTATGCTTGTTCAAGGGTTAAAAAATAAAGTGACCCCCGCGTATACCCAAGCCTTTAATCATGTAATAAGACAACTCAATTTTCTCCATAGGCCTTTGTAAACATTTTGTTTATAATCTCTTTTTCTGAGTTTAAGCCCAGTTTTTAAGCATATTTTCAACCATAGTTTTTGTCTGTTTTTGTAGGTTAAAAACTATAAGAATTGTCTCACTATCTGCTGGATCTAACAATATCGCTCTCCTTTTCAGTGAAGCTTATCAGTTTATAAATGTTTTAGGGGGAAAGAACCTCTAACTTTTCAAGAACAATAGTAGGTTTGGATGGCTGAAAAGATAATAAACCTCTAAACCTGCGGGGCTCTCTTTACTCAACCTAACCTAACAAAAAACGATGTAATCTGAAATAATTTTGTATGGTTTTTGTAATCAAATGAATTCAACTCATTAAATCGCTTCAAAATCAAAGTATGCAAACTAAGACTTACGATTTGTATCTTTAAAAACCCTCTGAACCATTTACAAAGAGAAAGCAGAATATACACGAAACATATTATTATATTATTATGTTCATATATATGTATATTATTATGTGCATATATATGAAAAACATCTTTAAATTCCTTCAACCCTCATTTTTCATATTGGCGGATGTTCATTCATTGTATCAAGAAAAATATGCCATTTTGTATGAATTTAACTATTCTAACATACATTTACAAAGAAAAGATAACAGAGACATGTAATACATGCAGCGGAGTTTAGTTAATTTCAACTGATGGATTTCCCCTGTGGGGAAGGGGTTTCCCTCCTCCCCTACAATTATCTTTAAATAAATAGTTTTCTTTCTCTGGGTCAAATCTCCAAGCAGGCTATAACCATTCATGGACTTATGCTAAACATCCTGAAAATCATAATGACAGACAGATAGATATCCTGTTACTTGAACATGTAGGATTTTAAAGTCGATTTTAAGTAATTCAGTTTTGAAAACAAACGATTGTTAAGAGAAATAAAATGAAAACAGACAAACCAATGTATATAACATGTAGAGAAATTACACCACATAAATGATTGTTGTTTTGTGTAAACAGTCACCTTTTAACACATAAAGGTTGAAAATGTAGAAATTATGTTAATTTTAGGTAGATAACACCTTTCTAGGCAAGAATGTTGATTTATTATTTGTTATCTTTCCAGTGTCATTATAACAAATATGGAACTTTTAGAATAAAATATAAATCTGATTTTATTTCATGTGCAGCTACTCTATAGACAAAGTAATTCTTAATTTATCCTTCGTCTTTACATCTGTCCAATTAATTAAGCAATTTTGACTGCAATTTTTAAAATTATAATTTGCTGCAAATAAGACTGCTAAAATCTTAGAATTAGAAAATAAGATAGAAAAGAGAAAATATAAATATTTAGAGATTCATTGATTCCGTCTTTTAATATTAATGATCGAATCGTATTATAAACAGTTCTATAAAAAAAATAAAAGGTTCTAAAGGTAATTCGAGTTTTGTTGACCCTGAAGGGAAAATTTTCATTATTACAAATAATAATATACATGATTTTTAAGCATGTTTCAGAAATGGTTCTTGTTCAGCAGATAGTAATTGGTTTCGAAGCCATACTGGAATATTCATTATGATATGATAGTAATGTTATTGCCCAAATATATTTATATTTATTTATAGAGTTGGTCTATTTCAATTATTTAACACTAGCGGCTACGCCCCTAGAGGCCTCTAGTGGCACTTTAAATATTTGTTTTATGATTTTAAATATCTTATTTGAGAAATAATTTGTCTATGTTGCGTTCAAGTCTAAGCAAAAGCGAGGATGTTAAAAAAAATTTCGATTTTTTGTGATTTCTCTTCCCGGGACCAATGAGAAGCTACCCAGTTAAGAATCGGTTCAGTGGTTGGCGAGATAATTCGGTAGAGACAAACAAACATCCTGTTACTTTATTATAAGGATATTCCTATTTCAATGAATGACATTTAACTAAAATAATATCATAGTTAGAAGTCATATCATAGCTTTGTTGTAAAAAAAATCCAACATAGTGTTTGAGAAATTCGTTAGCTTTAGACGTCTATGTTAAGTTTTGATAACCCCAGCAAAAAATGCATGATCTATCAATATCTTTTATACGGGGGAAATCTTTAAACATGCATATATATTGGTGTAGGTATCAGTTTAATCACTGGATATGTTGACAATTAGAGAGCTTGTTTAAAATACATTTTTGGCTGTTTTATTATAAGGTTCCTGCCCCCTCCCTACAAAATTATTTTGTATAAAGTGGTAAGGTTTTTTTGTTTAACAAAATTTCTCGGAAATGGCTGGTCTAATTTTATTATGCTTTTTGGCGACGCCTCGTATGTATCTTAGGGTGGTTTTCTGCTATTTTATTCCCCCCCCCCCCCCTATATTAACCTCTAGTGGTTAGGGGCGCAGCTACTAGTGTATAATTAAAGGGACGCAGCCTTTGATTGATGGCCACTAAGTTTTAAAATTTTCCAATAATTGAAGATATTTTCACGACATGTTATTAATTTTAAAACTCTATCTATTGTTATTAAATTGGTTAGGTAATCTGTAATGTATAGGGTAAAAGCTGGTCATATAAAAAATTAAGAAAAACATGTTCATTAAATATTGAAAAAATATGAAAGCTAAAAACATAAAAACGCATTAAATAAGAATAGATTGGTTAAGTAAATTGTTTAATCTTTAATGCATTGCAAATTTAGAACGTTATTGCTTTCTATTATCTGTTTTTTTTTATCAGATATAAAATCAATATACTTTTAGTTGGATCGAAGAAACACCTTTGGTATCGAAATAGATATATTATTACTTGGATGTTGCACCAGATTTTCATTTACTCTAATAAAGTGGTACTCGCTGCTGACAAGAATAACGATATCCCCCATCAACCCCCTTTATCCCATACCCTCCCCTCCTACTGGATTACCAAACTGACCAATAAATGAGGTCTATAGTAGCAATCTATATTTACGAAAAATTATGTCTGACATTATATCCATGTATTCTTTATCCATTGATATCGATGAGTAAACAATGGTTTATAAAGAGGAAAGTGTATATATAGAAGAGTATTGAAGTGGATAGAGGCAAAAAACAGCCAAGCTCATCAAGTTTCATATACAATAGTGTTTTCACAATGCGGTAAGAAATTAGATTGACAACAAGCCTTATTCAAGTTTCTAACTAGTTAATCAATATCATAAACTTGTGTCCTAATTAGAGGAAAGGAATCAAATTTGTTGTAATGTTTACTAGCTATTCCCCTAATATCTGAAGGTTCTGCATTCAAAGAAGTATTTAGGGAGCAGAAAATTAGCCTAAAACCATCCCTTGACAACCAAGTTCCCTAAAAAAGGAAAACTTAACTACTTCAGAAATTTTCAATAAAACCATCTTTATAAAAAACATAATACTTTCTACAATATAATAAAAACTATGTCCATAAGTTGCATATTAAAAAAGCTTAAGCTTCAAGGGAATTGTCAATTCTAAATCATTTTCATTAGGTATTGTAAGTGAATCACTGATTATGAAATAATAAAAAAAATTGGTTGAATTTGGTGAATATGTGGTATCCGCCGAGGATAAATGGCAGACACCGGAGTTCAATTAGATTACGGCAGTGTAACAGACGTGGACACCTTACTATAGAGAAGCTACGCTTCTCTAGCATTCACTAGATAATGATCAACATCTATTTCAGTTGTCACTTTATTGAAGGTTTAAAAGATACTAAAGCTATATACAACAAACAATAATTACATGGATAGGAATAAATAATCATAACATAAAAGCATCATAATACATATACAATGGTCAGTTTGGGCAATAATGATCCCCCATCCCTGAAAAGGGTGGGGGAGAATTAAGAATACAGTTAACCATAATAAACATGACAGATTCAATCATTAATTTTAAGCAGAGGGAGGGGGTCGCTAGACCCCTTCCCCAGGACTCGGGGGAGGGCCATTGACCCTCCACCGAACCCTAGATCAGGGGTGCCATAGGCATGGCTCACGGTTGCCGAATACCACAACTCTCCCCTCGGAAGGCTGGGAGATGATTTCCCTACCAGACTTCCGACAGTGGTTGAGGCCTTCGGTCCGCTCCTTAGGGCTAAGATATATATATACAAACGATAATGATTCAATGGAATCCTAGTGGTGAGTGTCTTCTTAGGGTTGATGGGCTCCCAATGTGGGGTAGAAGGCAGAGGCTGGCTTGGGTTGGACACGTTGGTCAGCGCCGGCAGGTATCAGGTTTGCTGGTGGCACAGTTGTTGCTGGAACGGTCAGCAGTGGGGCCTGCTGGTTGTTGTTGGCAGCGGCTGGGGCGCTGGCTGCCAGGTTAATCGTCTGAGCAGCGGCCTGTCCTCCTGAGGGGCCGCGGGGTCGGCCAGAGGGCGGTCCTGGCCTACCTGGGCGGTCATGCCCGCTGTCAGTTGATTTCATAGACACCATTTCCTCGGCTGCTTCCCTGCCGATGGGAATGGCATCCCAGTCCACTGAAAAGTCCCGGGACTTGGCATGGTTGAGCCTGGCTCTAGCCAGCGCTTTCCTATACAAAGCTGGATGGTACAGGAACACTTGTGATATCGCATTCAGGGCTGCCCGGACTCCTCCTTGTGCTGCTGCCAGGGAAATGATGGTTAGGTCCCCCAGCAGTTTGAGGATCAACAACAGCAAACACAGTATGGCTGCGCCATCTCCCCACTCGTGGATGGCTTGTCTAAATCCAGCCCAGACATCCAGGGCTGCCTCTCCTTCCTCCGCCAGTCGGTCAATGTTGTAGGACACTATCCCATGGTCTCCTGTGGCCGAACAGCTGCCTTGCTGAACGCAGGAGCCATAGGATAGGCCGGTCAGCATGGCACTCTTGTATGCTGGGAACGCCAGCAGTTGTTGCCAGTCGTTCAACTCAGCCTGCGAATACAAGCCACCTGAACTGAAGTCATCTAAGGGTTCTGTCAACAATTGCTTAGGCGTATCCAGCGGGGGTGGCCTTTTCTTGGGAGCGGGGGTTAACTCTATCCAGCCTTCCTCCGCGTGCACAGTCAGGGGGTAGGTGGAGGAGCAGGGAATCTTGGTGGCGTGTTCACTATATACCCGTGTCACAGCGTCTACAAAACCTGTGGGCTCTACTGGCACTTTGTCCCAACACTCCTTGTGTTCGCGGACAACGTATTTATGACGTTGGCAGGTCAGCTGCAGCAGGATGTCTCCCCTCAGTACCGAGAACGTGCTCCCCTGGACACGCACCGGGTGGGCCGGGTCTAGTTGCTGGAGCTTCCAGCAGTTGGCCGCTACTTCTTCTGCTGCGGTGCTTTTCATGCGCGTTTCCAGGGTAAACCCAATATAACCTGCATGTATTTGTGCTTGAAGGGGAACGTCAACATCCCTGGCCGACACTCTGGGCAGCGCAGCCGCGGCTGGGTCAGCTGCCACGAACAACGCTGGATGGTTTGTGGCATGGGCCTCGAAGTCGCAGTTCACAATCGAGGAGGGGTTGGTCATGTTGATGAAAAACTGGGCCTGATGGTCAACCAGATATGCATCCATCACCAGGCTGGGCTGGAGGCTGCGGATCAGCCTCAAGGGGCAATCTCTTCCCAGGTGGTCCCACACGTAGGTTGCTTCCCCAGTGATGCAGGACAGCTCAGAATGGGGACACTCTAGGGTCAGGTGGTCAGATTGGGACTCCACCCGTCCATCCTCCACCACATAGGTCTCCTCCTTGACCAGCAGCCGTCGCTCCTGGAGCACTAATTCGTTGCGGTATAGCTGGCCCTCGAAGTGGACGTCCTCCCCTTCACAACCCACCCCCTTGGGGCTGTTGACGAGGGCGCCCACCATATCGATGGTGAAGAACAGGGGATGGTTCAGCTGGAACGTCAGTGGCTGGGTCTTGCCTGGCAACGTGTAGACTCGGTTCCTGGCCAGGTCTCGGCACGCTTCTGGGTCTATCTTGGTTGGCCTCATGAGGGTGGGGACCGAGGTCACCTTGAGGTGACCCCATACTCCACACCTGAATGTCCACTGGGACACGGTGAGCTGACAACTGTACCCGGTGGTTTCCCTCACCTTGACTTGCTGCAGGACGTGTACTTCATGGCCCAGGGGCACCTCCTGGTGTAGGGGCTCCGTGTTACACATCTTTTCTTTATTGTAGGATGTGACATGGGTGGGGTTGGCACAGTCCCATCCCACCAGGACGTAGCTGGTTGTAGGCCACACGGCTGCCAGCAGGAGGCCCCACAGGACCATCCACCAATGGGAGAGGCTTCCAGGCAACCATCTTCCTCGTACACGCGGCTGGGGATCTTCAGCTCTGGTCACGGCTGCTTCTTGGGACTGGACACGGCTGGGCTGCTCCTGGCTAGATACAAGTTTCCATTGAGCGTTATCTGTATGCGGCCGAGGCACCCCGATACCCTCCCCAATGACAGACTGGCAAGCGACTGGCACTTGCCTGGGTGTCGGCTCCCCTAGCCCCAAGTGCTCCCTTCCCTTGTCCAAAGCATGCCCAGTGGCATGGGGCTGAAGTGCATGTGGCACAGGCTCGCCCTTACTCACTTCCCTCCCCTGCCCTAGGAACTCAGGTGCATGTGGCACAGGCAAGTCCTTATTTTCCCGAATTTCAATCTCCCCAGCCTCTGGTGCAGGGGGCACAGGCAAGGCTGGGTTTTTACAATATCTTGGATACAACACATTTAACAAATTCAACTTATCCTGATGTTGAGCAGCTGGGTTCCCCTGGCTGGCAGGGGGCTCTGGATGGCATGTAGCTGGGCTCTCCCTGCAGGCTGTCGGCGCTGGCTGACTGGGGGTGACGGGTGTCACCCCTTCCTCTGGGACCGCGGGCTCGTTCCAGGACTCAGGTCTCTCGGTGGCGGCGACGGTTGTCGCCCCAGACATCAGGTTGGAGGCTGGCTCGTTCCAGGATCCAGGTATCTCGGTGGCGGCGACGGTTGTCGCCCCAGGCACCAGGTGGGAGGCGCTGGATAGCACCCCCCCATCATCCCAGGTGGCGACGCCGGGTGGCGTCCCATACATCGATGCAGAGGCGCTGGCTAGCACCTCCTGCCTCTCTCGTTCGGCGGCTGCCAGGGCCTCCCCATACACCGTCTCAGGGACGCTGGGCAGCGCCCCTCCACTCTTGCTGGGTAGGCTCAGTCGGGCAGGTTCCATCATGTTGAGGCTAAAAGGCTGGGGCCTCAGCACCTCTGGCTCGGCTATGTTGTTGGATTGTATCAGCCCCAGATGGTTAAGACTGAAGCCTAGGCCAACCCGGTTGGGTTCAGCCGCGCCGCCCAGTACGTTGATCCTAGCTGGGACAGTCCCAAACTGCGGCATCCCATCGGCTCGGTCCGCAGCTCTGGGGGCGGCTGCTTGCTGTTGTGGTGCTGGGGGCGCGCTCCCTTCCATGTGGGCCACTCTGCTGGGCTTCCCTGGAGGGGCACCCTTATCGGCGGTGCGCCTGTGGCTGGCTACCTGGGCCCAGTCAGCTCTACAATCGGCCGCCGTGTGACCGTCATAGTGGCAACGCTCACACTTGGCAGAACGGTCACGGCGTGGCTGGGTGCGTCTCTCCTCTAGGCTAACTTCCACAGGCGTTGGGCAGTCTCGAGCTCGGTGGCCTCTCCCCTGGCAGCGGAAGCAGCGACCTGGGACCTTGTCATCTGGAGCGACCTTCCCCATCTGGTGGAGACCCGGAGCCAAGGAGCCAATCTCCATTGGCTCCGACTCGTCATATTGGGGCAACTGGATGCAAGCAGATCCAGTCAGCCCTTCGGTCGAGTCCACTAAGCACACACCTTCCTTCAGTTGCTTAGTAACCATGGTGACGGTAAACATGGCCTTACGAGTGTACTCAGGTACACTCGTAATTTCATGGTTCATCATGAGGCGTTTTACATTGGCATTACGAATTCCACGATTTAATTCGTCCACCAACAACTCAAGATCCTCATGGTTGTAGGCGTCCCTATACAAGGCGCACTTAGTTGATATGTACGCTTGTATAGGTTCTGTCGAGTGTTGCTTGTAATCCCTAAACGCTTGTTTAAGCGTTTGGGATTCAAAAGCAGGGCGAAATAGCAATTCACACTCGGCCTTGACCTGTTCGTAGGTCAAGGCTTGGCCTGCCTCGCCAAACAGATGGGACGCCATTTCCGCCGCTTGCCCTACCAGTGACAGTAGGAGGGCGTTGCGGCGGTTGAGGGAATCATGAGGTGGCACGCGGTAAGCCGCCCATGACATCTCGAGTCTGCGGATATGTGCCGACCAGGATTGCTTGGGCGGCCCTCTATACTCCGGCAGATTGCTCAGCATCAGCTTGCGGTACTCGGCTGGGGCCGGCTGAGGGTCATCCTGGAGCCATCCTGGGGCTTGCTGCTGGTCCATTGGGTCAACGGTTCAACGGCGGGCACAAAGTTATACAATACTAAAATGAATGGTTTGTCACTTGAGGCTTTCTAGCCTAACAGCCAACACTGTTTGTATCACTAGGTTGGTAGTTTAGTTGCAAAGATATAACTTAGCTGTACTTATCACTAGTTAGGTGCTGAGGTTGTAGGGTAGGCTGGTAGGGGTAGATAGATGTTGAGGGTCTGAACTGCTGTCAGGAACTGATTGGGTTTTCCTTTATCACACTAGAGCTAGAAGGAGAGAAGCTTGTAATTCTTTATTTGCTAAAAATACCCCTGTTAAATGCTAGGGAGTAGCTCCGCTCCGGTGTGTGTGTGTGTGTGTGAAATCTCCTGTCCTTGCAACGCGCGTCCGCACCGTCAAATCTGCGCACACGGGGAAAACGCGCTCTCACCCCTCAACTCGCTCTCTCATTGGTCCGCTTCGTCCGTTGAATTTATGATATTTTCCGCACTCTGTTGCGCTACCCGTGAATGGCGCTCTGTGTGTCCGATCGCTAGCCCCACACTACAGACGGACTTAGTCTAGTGTGGGTAGGAAGGGGGAAGCGCGTGAGGGGATGGGGGTAACTCTGTCCGTTTCCCCTATGAGGGAGGGAGGTAACTGTGTGCTGGTGTAATAGTGCCTTTTCTTCTTAATCCTAGGCTTATCTATTATATCACCCTGATTGTATTTGCCTTCAATGGAGAGGGGCTCCTCCCTTTCCCTTGGAATAAGGGGTGTATTGTTGTTGTGCTGTGGGCTTGAGATGTTTTGATTGTATATCAGGGTCTTTATTATATTACATCTAGCTTCTATTTTTGTCCTTATCACAATTGCATAACAGATTTGTTTACCAACTCTGTTCTATTTTTAGCTGTTATCACAATACACAATAAATCCAAGCCTGTTCTATTCTTAGATTTATCACAACACAACAATTTGTTTGCCAAGCTTTGCTCATAAATCTATTGTTTAGCCATCACACCAGGGTGGTAATCCCTGCAATGTAACATAATATCTGTTTTTCTAGATGGGTGGCTGCGTTGTAGCCTCTCAGGATACTTGGAGTTGACGTAGTTTTTCTCTGTTCTGGTGCACTACACTCGTATGTTAGCTCGCAGCTTGCAGCTATGTGGCATGTTTCAGCCTATCGGCGGCAGGGAATGTCCCGTCCTGCTAGCGCCGCTGATCCAAATCCGGCTGATGGCGGCAGGGAATGTCCCGTCCTGCTAGCGCCACTGGTTCGGATCCTGCTATTTCTTGCAGTAAAGTTGGCCTATTTCCAGCCGTTTACACTTATTTGGCTTGTTTCAGCCGGTCCGCAGGCCTGTTTCAGCCCTTTGAGCGCTCAATTCTCCGTTAGATATCAGCGCTGCTCGCGGTTATTCGTCAAATTTCGCTGTCTCGCTTCCACAACTGCCGGATGCAGAGTTAAACTTTGCTGTCCAGGGTGGGTAATTCAGGTTGCTTGCGTCAGTTTTGCCAGATTCACTGCTGGGAGTACCTTAGCCTCAGATGCGCGTCTGCTCTACACTTGTGGTTCGCCGTAATCTCACACAGCTGTCACCAAAGTTGTGGTATCCGCCGAGGATAAATGGCAGACACCGGAGTTCAATTAGATTACGGCAGTGTAACAGACGTGGACACCTTACTATAGAGAAGCTACGCTTCTCTAGCATTCACTAGATAATGATCAACATCTATTTCAGTTGTCACTTTATTGAAGGTTTAAAAGATACTAAAGCTATATACAACAAACAATAATTACATGGATAGGAATAAATAATCATAACATAAAAGCATCATAATACATATACAATGGTCAGTTTGGGCAATAATGATCCCCCATCCCTGAAAAGGGTGGGGGAGAATTAAGAATACAGTTAACCATAATAAACATGACAGATTCAATCATTAATTTTAAGCAGAGGGAGGGGGTCGCTAGACCCCTTCCCCAGGACTCGGGGGAGGGCCATTGACCCTCCACCGAACCCTAGATCAGGGGTGCCATAGGCATGGCTCACGGTTGCCGAATACCACAAATATACGATATAAAAAGATAGAAAGGGGAGACTTGGCCATTAATCTATTTGAATGCACTATTTATCAAATGCATTATGATATAGTGTAGTAATATTAGATAAACAAGGATAGGACAATGGAGTAAAAATATATTTTAATCATGATATACATAGAGTATGTAAAATGTCTTTTAAACAGGGAAAAAGCAATAAAATGATTTGTTTTATTTTTTGTTTAATATTACTGTGATAAATTATTGCGATTGATATATGATCATAAATGGATAAAATTAGTAAGAATTTCGTATTTATCAAAACCAATCTATATTAGTAATACAAAGTAGAACGATGTCTGTCTTTTTGTTTGTTTGTTTGTTTGTACTAAAGGATCTTGCTAACCGCTGAACCGATCGGGTTCTCCTTATCAGGGTAGCTTACATAGGTCCCTTGAAGGTTTATAACTATTTGGGGGGAGGGTACCACTACCCTCCAAAGAGAAATCGCCCATAGAAAAAAAATTATCCCTCCTCAAAATTTAAAAAAAAACTAAAATAAACTTTCTTTAAAAATCTCAATTTAAAAAATTTGGTTTTGGGATCCAACTTTGCGAAATTCATATTTTGCGGTTTCGGCGAAGGTTGGAGGCTGGGACGTCCAGGGGGGGGGGTAAAGTGTTTCCCCCACTCACAAATTTTTTAGTTTACCCTACTCAAATAAAAAATCTCACCCCCTCCCCCCAAAAAAGCTGGAACGTCCTTGGTTGGAGGGCTGCGGCTGAGGGTGACTTAGACTTGGGGTTGCTGTAACTAACGGTGGCTAAGCTAAGGAAGGCTTCGGCTAAGTGTTGTAGCGGATGGCTTATGCTGTATTGTTATTTGGTGGCTGCGATGGGGATTTGTTGGGTGTCTTAAGTAAGCAGCTTGGCCGGTGGTAATTCATCTGTAAAGCTCACGGCTGGAAGCATCTGTGACTGCCAAACACTGATAAATGAAATTAAAATAAATTGAAGATATTGATACATGTATGTATAGTAGAGAGGAATAAAATTTATAGAAAAGATTTTTAAAAGTCAACAGCAAATTTACAATATATTTCGAATTATTTTAAATTGCATAATATCGTTTTTCTGATTTTTATAATATTTTGTAACAAAACAGCTACCTATGAAAATTGCATATTTTTTAAGAAGATTTTTAAAGATTTAAAAATGGTGATCAATAGTTTGAGTGTAAGAGTTTTTGGATAAAATTTACAACAATGCAATGGATATATTATTACTTGGATCTTACACCAGCTAGATTTTCATGTTCTCCAATAGGCAAGGTGAAACTTGTAGCGGACTAAACAACCCCCTTTACCCAATTTTCTCCCCTCCTACTAGATGAACGAATGACTAATAAACGAGTTTCATGTTAGCAAGCAAAAGTGACGACGATAATATCATAATATCCATATAATATTTTCTACATCCATTTTTACAACATAGCCATAAAGTAATGAAAGAAGATTGAACAGAGGTTAATTTATTGCTCAAATTATTTTTTCTTATCATAACAAAATATCTTATAGAAGCACATCTTCTCTACAATTTAATATATTATCCAACAATCTTAAATTGAAAAAAAGACAAATTTCCTTCTGATTTTGTTCACTTTTAAGTCTCATTTTAAATGTAGTTATCCTTGTTTGCTTCTTTTAACTGTGTATATACTGAAAACAAGGACTATTATGTTGATAAGCAGTAAAATAACAAAAATATTCAGAAGCTTTAAGCATTTTTCATAGATGTTACGTTAACAAAAAAAAAAATATTGAGACAAAGTGACTCAAAAATCAGCCATGTGACGCCATAAAAATAAGGGAGATGAGAGCAGCATTGGGAAAGAAAACCCCTAAAAAAAGAGATGGAGAATCTCTCATTTTTATGACGTCACATGGCTGATTTTTGAGTTACTTTGTCCTATTACAAAAAATTTCAGATAGATCAAAATATATTTCAGTAAATTTATATCTAAACATTAAGAAATTACCTTAAATTCAAGTAAAGGTCTCAGTCAGTATCCTACCAAAAGAAAATATCTATCTTTAATGTAAAAGGCATGCTAAGAATACTTTTTTATAGCACATACAAATTCATAATAAATCTTTAAGGTGTAGTAAATTTGCAATTAATAAAGCTTTAGCAAAGAAATTTGCCCAGTCATAATCGATTGTAATTAAACATTAAATTCTTCATATATGAGTAAATTTTGTTTATACGGGAAAATGACCAAAAAGACACTCTAGAAGTCCTTTTTATTCAGTCTTATTTAATTCAAGGATGTAACAACCATAAAAGAATTGCTCATAATGTTTTTTTTATCTAGCAATTCAAGTATTAAAATAGTATGTCTAAGAATGTGTGTCTGTTTATGTATATTTTTTCTCTATGAGTAAATCTGTTTATCTGTCTTTCGGTCTAAAAATCCATCTGACGACCAAAAAAATTTTAATACCTTCGTAAGAAAGAAAATATATCTTTATCTTATCGAAAATTAAGTAAACCCTTAATCGAAACAAATTTTGTCCCTAAAACCAAATGTAATTATTTACAAAATTGCGGAGTGTCCTATCAATGAAAAGAGAAAGGATCGAAGAATTTTGAATGTTGTAAAATTTAAGTCCCTGGCATTTACAAGCAGTTAGCATACCCGCATATAATCTACATTTCTGACAAAATTATTTATTAAATTAACCTATTAAAATTTACATTCGCACAGTTAATAATAACATAACACACATTGTTCTTATTTCTGCTTTAAAACTATGACTAGGAAAAAGTTTAAAAACAATTTTTTTTAAATCAGCTCCTATAAGGAATAATCACGAAACCTCGACATTTTTTTCTGAAATCAAATGACTATGTGTTTAGTAATCAGTGGTGTTGGGTAAGGGGGTATAGAGGGGTGTCGACACCCCTCTAAAATTGAAATTTGCAGTCTTCTTTATTATCCCCTAATGTTTTTACACCCCTGGTACACGACACATGTAAGTAGGTAAATGTGTTTCCACAACTAAACAATCAAACTTACTTATGAAATGATTAGGCATGTTTCATTCTAGCTGTTAGGAAGGTTTAATTTGATTTTTTTAAAGGTCTAAACAAAATGGATTCTTTCCTGACTTTTTTTCTTTTTTCTTGACATCCAATTGTACAGCATCTATTACAAAAGACTGTGTGATATACCAAAATCAAATCATCTATTTTCATGACCTTTTAATCTTAATTTTAAATGAACCAAGGCATATTTCAATACAATAATGTGAAACATTAAGAACTAATTTAACATCTTTAACGTGGTATAGACTCGAACTTTGCCTGTTTATTGAACTTTATGGACAAAAATCTTAATTAGAAGATTTTACAATGTCTGGCACAAACTAGAAGACAGGGTTTTTAAGGGATATGACAATGTAAGATAAATTAATGAAAATTGCACTTATTATGAATGCTATGAATTAAATTATGAATGGAAAAGTTTGAACACAAAAAATAAAACCCCAAGGTTTTAAAGTCAATTATCAGTCCTCCAATGTCACCTCCCTCCCTGCTTAAAGGTCATATTATTTTTCTTATATTGAGATGTGAAATACCAATATAAATGTAACAACTATTACCCTTTTCCTCCCTTTATCTTATTAGAGGCAGAAGGAGAAAGAGAGAGAGAGAGAGAGAGAGAGAGAGAGAGATAGAGAGAAAGAAAGAAAAGAGGAGAGAAAGACAAACCAATAAATACCAATGCTTGATATTGGAAGGATTACACCTAAAATTGGTCCATATACCTCACATTTCTATATACACTTCAGGGAAATACAGATCATCTGTCGAAGCAAAGTCGAGAACAGAAACCACTATCCCCCTTTCTTTGAAATAAATTGAAAATAAGGAGGGGGAGGGGGGGGGGGGTGTCTGCTAGTTTTTCATGTGATTGTGTTTTACTTTATGTTATGTTAGGTAAGTTTACATTTGGTACAGTTTATCAACCCAGGAATAAGTCCCGCAGGGACAGGGGCCGGCAGAGGAAATGATAAATGTTCTTATTATTTCAATTTACTTTTATGTCATTCAACTTAAAAATGTGCCAGATTATGGGCCAAGGTATTTCTCATAATCTTACTATTATGACTAAGTGCTTCATTAAGTAGGACAAATGTGATAAATGCACAATCTAAAAAATCTTGTGGTAAAGATCAATCTGACTTCACATGACCTATCCCTTTACTTCTGAAACTAATAAACCTCACACAGATAAGTAAGGCACTCAAATACAATCAATTTAGCTTTATTTTATAAGAAACACATTGCCACCTAAGATCTTCATTTAATATGGCAATATACAACAAATGAACGTAGATAACATTACTCCCCAATATAATTATTGATCACTATACAATATCTTACGATAGTTTGATAGTTTTTGAGAACTAAAGCAACACAAAAACTTCTAAAAACGTAAAATCACTAAATTGTGTATTGTCTATTATACTAAAATCCGGTAATATGCTTTTCAGACAAGCTTTTCGTGCTAAAGGGCAAGCTTTATGCTATTCCTAATGCAAGAATAATAAGTCTTTTGCTAATTACTCTGTATTCACTTTTTGTTTTTTAAACCATATGCACGCAAAATAATTGCAAGAAATCAAAGAAAACAAGTTTAATTGAAAATGTTAAAATACAAAAGTAGAACTTAAGTCTTAGTCAAGGGATTTTGTTTTAATTGCAATTAATTAAGTAGAACAAAAATTTAGATTTTTTAACAAATTGTCAAACGTTTGTAAAGAATGTTCGTTTTGTAAACCCTTGTGTTTATAAATATAAGTTAATCTGATAAATTGAAAGTAATAGCAGATTATACTGGAATGTGCAAGTTGGTATGGCATAATTGCCACTCAATTTTGCACACCTTTTTGCCATTGTCTTATTGTTTTAATTTAGATTTAGACACCCCCCTCTACCCCGTACGACTAGCTCTAAGGAGGGAGGGGACATTTGGCTGATTATTTTACTGGTCCCTAAAATTTTATTATAAGGTTTTTTATTTCGTTGACTTTGGGGACTTTTATTGAATTTTGATTAGTTAGTTCATTAATTTAACTGTCAAAACGTTTTAACCTTCTTACTTGCCCCTTTTAATACAGATTCCTTTGATGCTATTGGCGCAGTCACTAGTACATATTAATGAAGCTAATTGGGTATGTGTGTCTTATTTTCTTCAATTTTCAAGAAAGCTTTATTTCCTATTCTTTTAATATAAGAAGCGTTGGGGGCTGAATATATTGGTTTCAAATCAAATAGGAAAATGCATGATCATTATTATATGGTTGTCTGAAAATTTTACCCAAAGTAGAACTAATTCTAGGAAAATGCACAAAAATATATTCTTCCTTTTTTATGAAATTTAGATTTGTATATGCATAATTTATACCTTAATAAGAAATTCTTTAATATTGTCAATGTAAGATATCAGAAAAAAGGAAGAATGCTTTGGCTCAAAAGCAGTTCATGATTACATACTTACTTACGTTGCAAAGCTACTCTATGATCAATCTTAAAATAGCATTACTATATAGTTGCTTCAGAAGCTCATCCATAATTGGAATTAACCACTGTTCAAACATTATAGTCACTAAATATGGAAGACACATTTTAGGATTATTTTATATTAAGGTTGTTGACACGCTTCTTATGGATATAATTGTACTTGCAAGCCAACGCTAACGCCAAGATGCGGGCGCAGCGTGAAACAAATTACCCAGGTGGTGAAAAGTTTGAGTCCCCTCCCTAGACAAATAAACTTTACCTGAAGAATAAATAAATGTGAGAAATTTGGACAATATGTTCACAGCAGGATCTAATATACAGGGTGTTTCAATAGAAACGTTATTTTTAATTTCTTAATTATGCATAGAAAATAAAACAATTATATAAAATGCTTTATATATTTAGAAAACCTATTCTGGGACATTTATGTTTCAAAAATTTAAAATTGATTTTTTCAACAAATTATGTCTTAAAAACCGGTTTTTCTAAGGGCCTTATTTTGAAGATTTATGGATTTATAGGTTGTGGAAAAAAGGTACATATTTTTAAAATTCAAATTGCGCGGCTTGTATTAATAGTAGAAAAACGTTATGCATATGGTTAGAATTGTCATAAGCTCTAGTTTTTGGATATATAAATACTATTTTTGTGCTATTTGTAGTTTAGGAGCTACGTTAAAAAATGTAAGAAATGTTGAAAAGTTTTAAGTAAGTTGGAACATTTTACCACCTAGCTCCTATGCTATATGAAGCATAGGAATTTTACTTACATATCCAAAAACTAGAGCTTATGATGATTCTAACGGTATGCATAACGTTTTTCTACTATTAATACAAGCCGCGCAATTTGAATTTTAAAAATGTGTGCCTTTTTTCCACAACCTATAAATCCATAAATCTTCAAAAATAAGGTCTTTAGAAAAACCGGTTTTTAAGGCATAATTTGTTGAAAAAATCAATTTTAAATTTTTGAAACATAAATGTCCAAGAATAGGTTTTCTAAATATATAAAGCATTTTATATAATTGTTTTATTTTCTATGCATAATTAAAAAATTAAAAATAACGTTTCTATTGAAACACCCTGTAGCATAAACAGTCACTCATGGTGGGTTTACTTAAGGTTAGAAAATGATTATTCTAGTATTCTTGTAAAATTCTAAACGTTATAATCAAAGGCGTTCAAGATGAGATCTTCCTTGGAAAAGAAAATGCCCCTAACACCACAAAGCGCACGCATCGCTAATAATATCTGTGCACGTGCATGTCTGTAATGCTGACAAGAAGGGAGGGGTCATTGGGCTGTTTATTACAATAGTCCCCAAAGTTTTGTAAGTACGTTTTCTTATTCGTTGTCTCAACAACTTTGAGGATTTTATTGAATTTTAACTGGTTGGTTCCTTAAGTTGAGGTAATCAGAAGAGGTAATCTTGTGTATCATCATAGGGGATGTTCATTAATTCAGGCATTGTCTTATTCCTTTATATTCCTGTCTGACAGGACATATTCATGGTATTAAAGACACTGAAGATAGGACCTTAATACAAAGAAAGTGCAATCAAAGAGTTGACTCTTGATAAAGTTTCCTCCATTAGCGAAAATGACTTTACAAAGATAAACAGACAATGGAAGAAATAAAAATCAATTTAAGCAGGTATTGTACCTATAATGATGTTATTTACTAACCGTATATAATTATACCATGCAATTAGATTTCAGGATTCAACTTTGTTTATTTTTACAACACAATTTATGTAGATAAAGGATTGTTAGTGCAATTTTAAACTTACAGAGTAAACCTTGAAATAAGGGAATTAGTTTATAAATAAGGGATTGGTCAAATTTACAATACTGTTTTAATTACTGCTTTTTCAGACGGTCAATATAAAATGAATGGCGATGTAATGGCCCAAAAAAAAGGTTCCACTCTAAAAACTTCAATTCAAAGACAAGGCAATAAAATATCAATTGTAGCGGACATAATATATTTCTTATAAATTTCATCTTTTCTTAAAATATGAAGGAAAGCATAATTTTATTTGAAAGCGTTTTTATCTTGGGATAAAATCATCTTTGAGCTTGTTGCTTAAGAATTAATACAATAATGCATCAATAGGCCAATGAAAGTCTTACTTTATGATTGAACTGGGGCAATAATATCCATGAGAGCGAAACAAATAAAATCAGATTGTGATATAAACAAAGGTTTCAATCAATATGATAAATTCATCGTGTCAAATTTCAAAATTAAAATAGCTTCAAGTAAACATTTTCAAAAGTACACCTACTCATAGTATTATTATAGTGTAGATTAGTTGATTCGCCCCTATAGGGTAAGGCTTAAAACAAAGACATATATGAAAATTTCTTGAAAAGTACAACCAATTAGGACTAAAAATCAAAAAGGACGACAAAATCATCCTCTTACACCGTACTTTCAGATCTAAGAACGGACATACCCCTATATAGATAAGCTTTGCTACCAATAAGAAAGCTATTATCATTTAATCCGTCTTAGACAACAAAAAGATTTTCATCTAGATTTCTACAGGGATAAATATCAACAACAAAAATTGAATTTAAAATATCTTTTCCAAATCTCTGATATGTTTTTTTTTATTATTAAAAAAAATTTAATGGTAAAAAAATCCTTTAAAAATTATGATAATGTCTTAATTTTGATTGCTCATAAGAAGGAAGGAGAAATAAAGTGTTATTACAATAACACTAATTTATTGAGAGAATTTTTAGTATTCATCTTTTAGAAGATCATTTAGAAACCTACGACTATTAAAACTTTAACATAAATACGAAAAAAAACAACCTTTTGAAGATAAAGTATAAGTATAAATAAATGAATAAAATTTAGCTGTAATGTAAATGAACCGGGAAAAAAGTTCAGACTTAGGAGCTTTCCATTGGTATCACCTGTAACAATAATATCTATCTAATAACCAGGAATGGAGGACATTTAAATTGACTGGATCATATAATGCATGAGCATATTGGCAATCTTAAAATAAGCCCAAACGTAAAGCTATTTGGGGGAAAGGTTAATTTATGTTTTTCTGAGTTTATACCTCTTAAAAGGTTTTCTTGCATTATCAAAGTTACCCAATCTACAACCAATACAAAATTGGAAAATTGAATTTACATAGGTCCGGTGGTTTTTTGATTTTAGGTAACCTCCCCTATAATAGTTATAAACCTTCTCCAGGCCTATAAAAGAAGCCTCTCTGAATAGGAGAACCATATCTGTCTTCTGATTAGCGAGATCCTTTTGTATAAATAGACAACCATATATATGTACATCCTGTTTCTTGATTAAACGTCTTTAAAATATTAAAAATAAAAGTGCCTTTAAATTTTTGCCATCTTCATTACTACTTTATTCTTGATCTTGACTACTTCTATTCAACATATATTATAGTTGCTCTCACCCTGTCTCTATTCAATATCGAAGATTTAAAGATTAAAAGTAAAGATAATAACTAGTCTCTTACTAGGACAGGGGCCTTTATGGAGCAATTTAGTTCCATTTGAAATTGTAGATTTGGACATAATGTGGCGTAATGTTGGCGAAATGCTTGATTTGTTCTGTAACTAAAGTGAAGTGAATAAGAAGGGGAAAGAGAAGGAAGTAGGCTCCGGAGAAATTTTCACTTTGTCAGAATCCTTGTCCCTTGTCTTTAACTGGGGTTAGTTCAATACAAATTTTACAATTTTAAAATTGAATAAACTAATGCAGCATTCAACTCCAACACCTTTTTTCCCTATTCCTACAAAACAGAGTGTGCAAAAAACCGTCGCAGTAACTTTTGTTTTTGAAAATCGTGAAGGTAAATTGTCAATTAAGTTATTATCATAATGAATTCTATTTATTTAGCATATTTCATGATCTTTTATACGAAATCTTCTTGTTAAGCCAATATATCTGCAACACAATAAATAAAGAGAGAATAAGAGAGGGGTCTTTTTATCAATATATTAAAGAGTAACTTTGAAAAAAAACCAAAATTTTTAAATCATCGTTTAAAAGTTTGTATTTAAAGCATATTTCAAACTATTTTATCAGCGCAGCTACCCTATCACCGATTCACCAAAGTCTTACTGTTTATTCGACAGCTCTAAAACCTTTAATAAATTTAAATTTTAACCTAAAAAATATGGGTAAAATGTAATGTTTAATAAAATTTTACAAATAAGCTAATCTAAAATATCCACGCAAATGTATAAACTCTTAATTCTAACGGCTGACTGAAGATTTGATGTCTTTATATTATTATGTTGCTTTCATCAAGATTAAAATCAACATTCACAACTTAAAATCAACTATTATATACACATCATATTATTATATTAAGTGAAATGCTAACCAAAGAAAATTTATAGGAATATTTAATAAACATGTATGGGACAATAAACCAATTTCAAGCAGAGGAGTGAGGTAGGGGAGTTTAGAGGGGTGTAGACACCGCCCTTAAAAAATAATTTAGATGGCCTGCCATTCGTTTTTTCTAACCCTAACAGTTTCACACATTCCTACCTGCTAAATTGATTGCAAAATCTTTTCTATGCTTTACTTTGCTAAATCTTTTTCATTTCCATGTTTTAACCTCCTTTTTGTCATACTTATCTTCGATAGATGTTACCTGAACCTTATACTATCTGCTGCGCCCCTAGCAAAACATTAGGCGACGGATAGGGAATGGGTTAGGCAGCCAGCCACTTAAAATTTAGATATACAAATAAAAAATACAAGATAAAAAAGGGCAAAGGTGTGATTTCTATTAAAAAGATGAAGTTACCCTCCACCAAAATAGTCAAAAACCTTCTTGAGGTCAATAAAAAAATCTTCCTGTTAAGGAGAAACAAGTAGATCCAGAGGATATAAAATTGTTTGGTACAAACACACAGAAAAAATCTATATTTTTTAAGAAAAATTTGATGTAAATTAATGAAAAAATCTAGGGTAATGGCAAATTCATGATGTAAGGATAAAATTGAAAAAGGATTATTTTACAATTGTCATAATCCGGTTTTTTAACAAATAGGGCAAAAATTTTTACCTTCACATAGATTTTTCTTATTTTTTTCTCATTCTTTTTTTCTCTCAATAATTTTACTTTCAAGATCTATATGTATAAGATCTCGCAAACTTATTATTGATTTTAGTTTAGGTGACCCAACCAAGAAATGTTGCTCTAATCTAATGGATCTCAAAGGAAAAGACAATGGACGGTAAGTTGAAATTTTTGTAGGAAAAGTATTGATACTGAAGGTGGTTTGTTTAACCAAAAGTTTAAGGCCAATGAATGAGATTTTGTGTTTAAGAACCTTCTGAGTAGGATTTAATCACATGTACCCTACCTTTTATTAAAAAAGAGCATTCCACTTTTCCTCTAATACAAAGCTTCCTAATGCTTGTAGCTCAGCTGCTATCCTATTATATAAAGTAGTAAGGATTTTTTGCTGAAGCTTAAGATCTCAATATCTTCTGAACTGATTGGGTTCTCTGTGCTGGTTTTTAGGCTATTTTTATTTTCAGATTTAAGACTTGGGATGGTTTTAAGCTATTTTTCTAGAACTATTCTGTCCTTTAGAATACAGAGCCACTATATACTAGGGGCGAAGCCACTAGTAAATAAAAGTCAATAAAATATTCTAGAATAAACTTTCCTGTTAAAATTATTTAGTTCTCACCTTACATACTTGGATAACAATAATATTAAAATTATTCTACAATTATTACAGGATTATATTTATAATCCAATAAGGGACCAATGCTGTTTAGACCAATCAAATTCAGGATTTTCATTTTAAACTAACATTGAACCCCAACAAGCGTAACTACACTTTAACTAAGGTATGTACGTCTTTATTACAATCTTATCGGTCCAATAGAAATAAGACATGAATATTATTTGATAAATTTCTGTAATAAGTTTCTATTGAAAAAGTTGTCATGGTTAAAAAATATAACTCTTTTAATCCAATTTAAACTATTTCTCCTTCCCCCTTTAACCATCCATTCCCATTCTCAGAGAATTAAATTACATCTGTTCCTAAAAAAACAACTACTAATGTATAAATTATTTAAAGTAAAATTTAAATAATAAAATAGTTAAGAATCGTTTGCCTATCTTTTATAAAAAGTAATGTTAATACTTGTGTATTTATATATTTATCATCAAAATATTTTACCATTCAAAAGCGTACATTATATTCGCAGGTTTTTTAAAAAATAAAAATATGTTGTTTTATTTGAATACCACAAAAGAGGTGTTAAAATTGTTGAATGAAATAAAGAGTGGATTAAAAAACTAATCCGTAATTATTTTGTAACCACCACCCTATAACCACAACCCACCCTTGAAACTATTTTCATGACTTATGGATTGCTACTTAAAATTATATAAATAGAATAAAAGTATTGTTACGCGCAATATCCTTCTTAAAATACCTAATTTTTAAGAAATATTATCGTAATAATTAAATTCTTAGTTATATTGACCTTTCTCTCGTAGAAAATATACTAAAACATTAAAATTTTTGTGGTTTTCCGATTTATGAAAAACATTTGCTAAAGAAAATATTAGCAATTTATTTATAAATAAAATAATAAAAAATATATAAAAAATCTGTACAACAACCTTTTTATAAGTTCCGCAGATATGAAAAAAACTATAAGGTTAAAACCTGTTTTGTTAGCCCTGATTGGCCGAAGGCTCGGGCTATGTAAAATTGGTATTTACATTTAAATATTCGTAAAAAATTGTATGTAATATGATGCTATACATGATTTTTCAGTATGGCTGCGAGTTTGTTCTAATCCAGCGTGAATCCGTTTCGAAGCCATACTGGAAAATAATCTAATTTTACGAAAACATAAAGTGTTGAGTCAGAGATCTAAAGGGATAAAAAATGATCATAAATTAATGTACATCCCCAATGATGATACCCAAAATTAACACTTCTGTAGGTTACAATGTATAGTTGCAACATTTGGACACTCAACTCAAAGAACTGATAAAAATTCAATTAAAGTCCCCAAAGTTGTTAAGCCAAAGAATACGAATATCTTAAAAGTTTGGGTACTAGTGCAAAAAACAACCCAATGTCTCCTCCCTTCCTGGGGTTGAGTGGTCCAGTTAAACAGGAAGTCCAAAATCTCACATTTGCTTGAAAGGTAAACACATATTTAGGCAAAGGATTAAACAATAATATCCCATCTAGCTTAATTTGACCCCTTTTGCAACATATCTAGTTAAAGACAATGAAAATTTTAAAAGATTTTCATTGCCTATGTTAAAAACTTTAAAATTGAACTACGTCGTCTAGAAACAAAATTATAAGCTTATTTTTGTCATAAATTTAAGTTGTCAGAAACTAACTACATTTTTAAAATAAAAATACCCATTTTTATAGTTAAAATCATTAAAAAAATTAAATTTAACTTACGTTGTACCGAGAGTACTGTAGTATTTCCAGCCAATCAGATGGCTGTATCAGCTCAAGGACCAATCACAGCTGAGCTTATTTTAGTTTCATTTGTTTCTGCTTTGATTTTAAGCTTGCAAACACAAATTAAACCGATTTTTTTCCAGAGATTTTGACTATGAAAAGTGGTGATTTTATTGTAAAAAAGTAATCTGTTACCGGCAACCTAAAATTCTGACAAAGATAAGATTATAAGATTTGTCTAGGTGACGTAAATTTCTTTTATAAGCAATGGAAATCTTTCAAAATTTTGTAGATAAAATGTAATTTTGAAACTTTTTTGTTATTGAAGCTGAAGGCTTCAAATTTAGGGTACTTCATCTACTTG
The DNA here is from genome assembly GCF_053477335.1 of Acartia tonsa. Lineage (NCBI taxonomy): Eukaryota > Metazoa > Arthropoda > Copepoda > Calanoida > Acartiidae > Acartia > Acartia tonsa. Next base: position 30,077,882 of record NC_137262.1, on the reverse strand, counting down.
TGGCAGTCTTTCAGCGATTAAATCGTGGTATTACTTGCAGGGTTCCTTTAAACAGTTTGTTGAAGATATCAGAAAGGAGTTTCCAGTATGGCTCAGAAACCAATTAATATCCGCAGGAATAGAACCGGTTCAAAGCCATACTGAAAAATCATGTATCGTATTGTATTGTAATCATCAATGCAATAAATAACTATTACAAAATTTATTTAAATAAAAAATATCATTGAGAGGGGGTTTAAGGTAACTAACAAGGATATTGTGGATTAAAGTTTATTATAGTTAGGTAAATAAACCTACATGGTAGGTGAGGGGATTTAGGCCAACTTAAATAAAAGGGGAGGTGGAAACAATACAGTGGAAGGGTGGGGGTGGGAGGGGGGTAACAAAAAGGGGTTGTATTGCAATAAATATATTGAAGCCTAAATGAATAAAGGATACGTGGATATTGTGACAGGTAATTAGGTTGATAATGTAATCCACATATATTGGTCAATACGTTACTTCTTAGTCAGTGGATGTGAATGGTTAAAGTTATATAAAGGGGGGGGGGGGGGTTTGTTATATTAGCCAGTAGGGTAGGCGTGATTCTCTCACAATATCCAGGTATTATATATCCATTGTGAAGCTTAATATGCACTTAGTAGGGATGATTATTTAATAGGTATACATACCCATGTATGTAAACATATTTAGAGCAATCCAAAAGGATTATTTTGGTGAAAAATCAGAGAATATTGATACACCCAACAAAAAAAGGAGAAATATATTGTAAATGACTGTGATTGTATCAAATAAGTCCACATTATTCATGGAAGCCTAGTATTAGTGAATGACATAAAACTAAGCTAGACAAAAAGAGACTAAAGAAAAAGATAAAGAGAGAAGGAGAGATAGATTGAAAGAAAGATTAATAGATATATTGAGAAATAAATAGATAGAATTAGAAAGGTAAAGGTGAAAAGATAGAGACATTCATAAGTATAGAAGGAATCATAAGACAAGATAGAAAGAAAAAAGAAAAAATATAGATAGAAATGCTGAAGAATTTCAAAATGGTAGAATAATGCAGGGATGTAATGGGATGAGACAATGGCCGATAAATAGATTTACATCCCCAATGACGATACACAAAATTTCACCATTTGTAGATTACAATTAAAGGGTCAAATCATTGGGTCATTCAACTCTATGAACCAACTAATCAAAATTCAATAAAAATTTTCAAAGTTGTAAATCCAACGAATAAGAAAATATTATCATAAAACTTTTGGGACTAATACAGAGCCCAAAGTTACTCCCTTCCTGGGTAGAACGGAGAGCGAAATAATGGGAAGTAGCCATCAACTATGCTCGCGCTAGAATGAACACCAAGTATTTCCATAATTTCCGCCATATTTTCATAATTCATGGTTCTTCTTGTTGTTTATTTCTATGAATTGGTTTTGTGTTCATACAGAACTGCAAATTTAGTAATTTTTGTTGTTGTCAATGTCCACAGGATATCGCAAACCCCTCAATAGATTGATTTCTTCATTTTAGAAAACCTTCATTCAGGTTTCGATATGGTTTTATGCTACTTTATTTTAGATTTTAGTCTTGTATGGTTTTAAGCTTTTTAAATGTCCTATCGCCTCTAGATGCTTAATGAAAAATAACATTGCTTTATGCTATTACAATAAATAAGATAATTTCGTTTAATCTAATTTTATGTGATTTATGTTTAAACTCAAAAGTCCCACACATAAAAAAATATCTTTTAAAATTTATCTTAGTCACTTAATCAAGCGGACGGACAACTCTTCGAAAATCAAATATCTTTTTAAAAATCCTTCTCTATTTTATAAATATTTTCTTCCTGTTTTGTATAAATATTAAAATATTATAATGAAATTTGGGTGGTATAAATAATGGGAAAGGATAGTACAATGGGAAGTATACTACGGAAGGACAATGGATAGTATATAATATACGGTCACCAATCACATTCACGAAAGAGTAAAAAAATTTGTTGTTGTCTTATCAACATAAGGCTTTTGTTATTATATCATTATTAGAATAGCGCCGTAGTAACAGTTTTCAGATTTCTGATTGCTTTCAATTATCTAAAGGGAAAACACAATGGCCGACAAATTAATGTGCTGAGCATCCCGAATGATGCTACACAAAATTACATTAGTAGATTACAACTAGTGGTTGAAACGCTTGAACGCTCAACTTAGTGAACCAACCAATTGAAATTCAGTTTAAGTCCCCATGTTGTTTAGCGATCGAAAACGTTACTATTACACTTTTGGGACTAGTGTAATAGATTTCCCCTCCCACCCTGATTTGCTTTTAATACATTTTGTGTAAGTAATTGCCCACTACAGGATATGCATATGATTTAGTTTAATAATTGATAATGAATAATAGGCCAGGAATGCGAATCATCATTATTGAAAAGGGTAAAGCTAAGCTATAGTTATAGTCTGTGAGTCTGTATTATCATTCGTTGGTTAAAAAGTTTTTTTTTGTGTATTTTTGGTTATATTTTGTTTGGTTGTTTAAAACTAGAAGTGTAGATTTTCAAACATTTTTGAGCTTGTCATTCTAAAAAGACCAACTTGTAACAAAGGCTTGAATTAAAAAAGATAAAGCACAAAACTATAACCAATGTGAAGCTTCCCTATAATTAACACCAAAATCGGTTAAGTTCTGTTGTTGGCTAGATTTAACAAATAAGAAACCTTACTGCTTTCTATAAGCATTTTGTCTATTATATTATTATAAAAATGTATGCATATACCCACCTTTATTTCTGTTGTGCTTCGTAAATTAGAATAATTTCATCTCTGTTATTATAATATTTATTGAATAAAATATAATTATGAATTATCCTGGGTTCACCACATCATAATAAAATTAAATTCGTTCACTTCCTATTTTCTCACTTTACAAGTTGGGAGGTGGAGATTATATATCATTTCTTACATGTGAATAATATCTATTTATCGCATCGTATTATAGACAGCTTTCGGCGGATACTAAAATTAAAAATTGTAAAATTAAAACTGGTGGTAATTTCATTATTTTTATTTTATTACTCGTGGAAAATTGTCTGTAATACGATGCAATACATGATTTTCAGTATGGCTAAAACCGCAGATAATAATTTGTTTCGAAGCCATATTGTTAATGTTATTATTATATTACCATAATAACATTATGAGAATAGCTTTACTTTATTCAAATAAGCTTATGACATTAAATGCTTAACGACTATAGAGTTGCTAACTGTTATAGGAATCATCATGAAAAGTTTGAAATCAATAGAACAATTCTAAAATGTCTAAATTAACGAAAAGTGCTACAGACCGACCGACGATAATTTTAGAAAAGCTTTGCTGAAAAAATATTAATTCATTCCCCCAAAACAGAAAAAATCACAAATATTATTTTTAAGCTAATTCAGTTGTTAGTTTCAGCAGATTGAAATGATATGCTTAAGACAGTAAAAGTATTTTCAACCACACAACTGTTTACCATAAGAGAAACTTTTAAAGTCATTTCCTGCATTTTAAAATTTTATAATCAAATATTCAAATTTCATTAGTGTAGTTTTCCCAATATATTGCTAAATATCTTTTAAAAAATTTTTTTTTGTTTTTAAATTTATGGTTGAGATAGATTTGTCTATAATCGAAAGCAGAACGTTGTCTGCCCGTCCGTCTGTCTAAAGCTTAAGATTTCCTTTTGCGGTGGAACACCCCTACCCATCCCCCACAATGTTAAAAGTAATATTTTGTTATTTATTTCATTTTTAAGAAATGCAAAGTTTTAAATTCTTTGATGTTGAATTTAACAATGTGAGCTCTCAGACACGAAATTAGGGACCGACACTAATTATAGAAAACCTTAGGTTTTTAAAAAGAGTTATAGATTGTTCCTTGTATTAAGGCCCAAAAAGTTAGGGGTGAAGCTATTACAGAAACCACTCTATCGAAATGTACTCTTTGAAATTAATAATATATTGACTTTTTTTCTTGGTGCATAATAAGGTTAATGTAGTTTCTATTATTTGGTAGCAAGAGTTTAGACAACAAAAGAAAAAAAGATTTTGCCATCTGCTAAAATTCTCTCTATTATGTTTGAATGACCCCACCTATTATTATTTTTTAGTGTGCTTACAATTATAACGAAAATTTATCTTAGCAAACTAGTTAACACTCCTTTAATTTAATTAATTTTAAATAATAATTATTTTTATTCTAACAAACCATTTCATTTATAGTCTTTGATAAATTGCATGTTAAATATTTTTTTCCCCCTGAGAATTCTATTAAACATGCCTTTGATGTATTATATTTTCATGCCTTGGAAACAGGTTTATATCCGCTGGATAAAAACCAATTCTGAGCCATATTTGAAAATCATGCATTGTATCGTACCATAGATATTTCTTGACGAAAAATATTTTAAAAATCATAAAATTAATACCAGTTTCCGAAAGACTAACAAAATGGTATTAATCTTATAACTTTTCCTTTTACCGTAAGCTTTCTATGATAAGACAAATCTTTTTTATTAAGAACATTTATTAAGAAACATTTTTCTACTTTTTACTATTCCAAACCTTATCATCTTTTGCTAAACTTGAATTTAGACTAGTATATAATTATTGTATGAACACTTCGTATTTTTCTACTCTTTTCACGACAAAAGAATTCACAATTGAAAAACAACATTCGTCTGTGTATTGTTGTATATTATGGGGGAAAGATATCTTTTTAAAAGCGAAGCTTTTCTATAATTAGGGTCGGTCCGTCCGTACGTCCGTCCGTCCGTCCGTAACGGATAGCTTTTTTCGTTCATTTAGGCATGCTAGAATTGTCCTATCGATTTCAAACTTTGCATGGTGATTCCTGCAGTAGTTAGTTACGATTTAAAAAGCGTAGCAACTCTATAATCATTACTAAAATGTCCGTACGTCCATTTTAAACATGTTGATTTTTTTACTTTTTTAACAACAAATTTTTATATGATCTAATTATCCGATTGATCTGATTTTTTGTATACTGATTCCTGGGGCAACAAAGTACAATATTATAAGCGAAGCAACTTTATAATTAAGTCCTAAAAATGTAAGTATGTCCATAAACATTATTCTGTATCAAGCAGTTTTTCAACAAATTTACTTACAATTTTGCATCGACTCTCATACATTTATATTCTGATTATTCAGTTCTGACACTATACAAGTGTTAATGTCCGTTTGTCCTTCCGTTTCAGCGCTTCACTTTTATGGATGTTGTCATCCTTGTTGTATGAGGTTTATATGGGTCATTGATTTATCCATAACACCATGTAGAAAGATTTTTGAACGTCCATATATTCGTCCTTTATACCTCTCTATTAGCTGAGCCGGTTGTGCTTTTCAGGGAATATACTTACTTACATGGTCCAAATCAGCTCATTCCAATAACGAAATTAATTCGGAAGAAAATCACGAAACCTATACATGTTTTTCAGCTGTCGTTGGGGGGCAACACATCGAAAATTGACGACCTCTCCATTTGCCCACCAAATATTATTTTAGATTTATTTTGCTTGTTGGTTATACCTTATTCCTGGGTCCAAATACACGAAGCCTGTGGTTTTTAAAATTGCGTGATAAACATGCAAACAAAAGTTTGTCTGAGGCAAAAGATCTCTCAAAAGACTCAATAGAATAAGAGGTGGTTTTAATGGAGGATTTTGTCTGAATGTGGTTTTAGGCCATTTACTTACTCCCAAAGATCACCCAGAGGTTAGTGGAGAAGCAAGCAGTTTTAAAAAGAGATAAATTTTCCACGTTAATATTTCATTATTCCACATACTCTAGTATACCTATCTTACATTTAGGTATTCATGTAAGAAGTCAACTACAATATTGAATGAAAAGTACATTCTGCAAAAAATGTTTAGAATTGTATTTTGTATTGTCTGGCGTATAATTGATAGCATGTTGACTTCCAAGTTGTACAGATGCAATTTTTTATGGGTCAAGTAAGGTTGTGCAGCATTATTTCTCATTGTAAATCAGGGAGAGATGGGACCATGGACTGGAAATTAAACGGGTATCCAAAGTTGTTTAAACATCTTCGTTCATGTATTGACTTAAAAACCATGACTTTTGTGGTTGGTACATACTAACAGTGTCCAAATCTTTCCAACATTAATTTCAATTTTCAGAAGGAGGAGTTTATTTGTCACATAATTGGGTTTTAAGATTAAGAATAAGAAATTAGGTTAGTATTTGGTATATAAACTACTACTAGGCTGTATTTTTGTGTTTCACATTCTGCTGGTCCCTACTCCCTGGAATAAGGGAATATGAATATGCAGGGATAAGAGAATGTAGTTTGATGTACTACCCAAATTTCGATAATCAAAAATCCCTTTTGTAAATTATGTTCCATGGGTTGAAAAGTTTGGACACTAAAGGTTTACACAACCCATCAAGATTTAATAATAGTACCCAAAGTTCTTTAGGCAATGAAGAAGGTAATGTTATGAAACTTTAGTAACCAGTACAATTTACATCCTACTGTCCACTCCATCCCTGCAAATATGTAATTTAGAAAAAATATAATTCAACTTATTTTTCATGCATCTGCTCTTTTAATAATGAGAGAATAATGTAATACAATTGGAAGTTTTTATTAGTAGAAAAGATACTCTACGTATTCATGTCTGTCTGTTTGTCTATCAGGTGCTATTGCTCAAACGAACATACATTAACTTTAGGTTATATCTGATTTACCGTAACTTTAACGCTTCAATAAAGAAATATCGCAATGGTGTAAAAAGCTGGAATGGATTTTGCTAAGATTGTTACTGGCAAAGCTACTCTATATTTCACTTTGTATATCTGTACGTTTATTTATTCATAACAGTATTGGTGGAAATGTGAAATACTCGTTTGCTTGCTATCTATTATAAATATAGGATTTTTGTTGGTGAAGATTTCCTCTACTAATTTGATATCGTATATAATGTATATTGCCTGTCGGTATGTCGGTTATGCTCTAAAGGACATAAATACCTATTTATATGCATATTCCTTTCTTTCTTTTTCTTTTTAAAATAATTTTTCTATCTCAATTTGTCCGTTTATCTATCCATAATTTTATTGTGCTTACTTACTACTTTCACTATTTATTTTATAAGTTATGGGTGTTGTCATACCTGTTTTAATCTGCTAATGAAGACCTTATTTTTGGTTACTATCTTTTACTTTACTTGCGGTTGAGTCCCCAACTTCTATAGGGTGCCAGGTTGGACAGTTATTCGTCTAAAACTTCCACAAAACATTTTAAAGCTTCTCTGAAAAGCACAGCGAATTTGTGATATAATTTTTAATGATCTTTAACTTCAGACAAAAATCTTACTACTTTATATTATAAAATTTAAACGGTTCTAGATTTATGTCATTGCCTATTTATTTGTCATTGCATGCTTATATGTGCTGGTGTGTGTGTGTGAGTATGTGTGTGTGTGTGTGTGTGTGTGTGTGTGCGTGTGTGTGTATGTGTGTTCATTGATCCATAGGTCACTATCTATATGGATCTAAATTGACATCTCTCTTAAGTCCTAAGATTTTGTCTCATATAAAACAACAAATGATTTTTGAACATAATACTATTTTTTCTAGTATGGCTTCAAAACCGATTCATAACCGCTGGATCTGAACCGGTTCATAGCCATACAGAAATATAATGCATGTTATCGTTTTTCATACAATTAATTTTCCACGTATATTGAAATAAAAATAATAAAATTTATACCAGTGTTATTTTTACTTTCTTTGGAAGACTGTTTATAATACAATACTATAAATATCTATTTATTTTTTTATAAAGAATTTTAATTTAAAACATAAAGTTTTGTCAAATCATTTGCAAAACAATAGCTATAAGTAAAAAATTATAGCTAATCTTAAATCTTTGAGGGAGTGCTAGAACATAATAAGATTACGCAAGACAGTCTTTGGTAAACTAAAATTTAGGTTCCTAACTTAGGCAATGAAAATATAGAAACAAAACAAATAATTAATATAAAAATACAATAAGAAAGAAATTATAAATAATTTATAACATTAAATGGTATTATAATGTATAACTGTCCAATAAGATCTATTAACTATTAAACTATTCTCCTTTACTATGAAGCTTTATAAGCTTTCTAAGAGCAATGCAGCATAAATACTACACATCCAAATTCTTGAGAAAAAATCAAAATTTTCACCAATTTAACCTAGTATCATACTGTTTATTTTAACCTTTTCTGCAATTTGGGTAAGTCCGTACATCCGCCAATTTAAAACTTTGCATGATGATTGTCCATGTTCGTTTGACCGTCTAATTTAATTCGAGGTTTGCTGTAATATTTTGATTTATTATAAATAATACATAGCCATTATTAAGGGTAAAGGGAATTGAAATAGACCGCTTCCTTGTTCTAAAATAATTTCTTAAAGATTATCCTTATCCCTGGTCAAGCGTATGAGAACTTTCCTCTACACTATCTTGGTATCAACCTCCAGGGATAAATGGATAAAACAATTTGTAAGAAATCATACTGTTCTTTAATCCTATTATATAAAGTAGTATGTTCTTTTCTGAAGCTTAAGACTTCGATAACTACAAAAATGATTGAGTTCTCCCTTTCAGGAATCTTAAGAGACGTCTCAGGATGGTTTTAGGCTATTTTTCTTACCACTATTACCTCTTTAAAGATAGAGTCCCTGGATGCATCCATTAGTACAATTGATTGGGAGAAGATTGGAGTGGAAATAAAAAAATCTTCCATTATCCTCCAACTCCCAGATTTTCCCCTTAGGCATAGACAAAGAAAATCAAGATGGAGATAGAAATTTCAAATTTTTCTGACCAAAATTTCATCTTTGAATATATTCTCATTGGAAATATATGTTTATATCTAACAGCAAAACAGGAAAAAAAACTATAATAACGAATTTTTTAAGCAGGCACATAAATCAATCAATCCTTGGCAACTTATAAAGATATTAGTTACTTTATTAACTCGAATTATATCTAAAAATTAAGAAAAACAGTAGATTTGTGTCAAAATTTATAATATTTTTATAGAATAGTAAAAAGAAAATTTTTTTGTTGTGATATTAGTTGAAACTTCATTTTTTGTTACAGAAAATTAAAAAATTAAATGGTATTAAGAGTTTTTTTTTTCGAAACGATTAGAAAATTTATTACTTTTAATTAATTAATAATTAATATTTTTTTTGGTTAAAAAGTTTGGACACTCGTATTGTCTTTACAAATTATAATTGATTCTTACATACCTTTCCTGATGTTACATCATTAATTAAGCAATCTTTGGTGGAGTAGCTTCTCTATAATTGGGTAAGAATATACATCTATCTGTTTTAGGTTGTATTAAGTAGTAAGGTTTTTGTATAGCTATTAAACCGATTGAGTTCTCAATTTCAGTGAATCTTCACATACAAGGTCTTAAAATGTCTTAAATGGTTAAATTTTAGATAAAGATTTAGATATATATCTTGGTATGGTATTAAGCTATTTTTAAGTTTAATCCTTCCCCTTCAAATACGGAGCACCTAGATGCAGCCTTTAGTATAATATAAATTGACTTTAACTTGCTTTGTTTAAAAAAATATATTTGTTTGCGTAAATTTAAAAAAAAGATTATTTATTGTTTTGTTGACAACTCTTGCCAAAAATACTTGCTTGTAAACTTACTTCATCGGTAACATTTAGGTTATTTGTTCTTTATCTAATGTAAAAGTTTACGTTTTTCTATTAAGATGTTGTTAGTGAGCTGTTGCTGCACTACTTCTGGAAATATTTATCCTTATAAACTTTCATGGATACAATATGGAAATATCTGATAAATTTGTCCATTCAAATCTTTAACATCTATTTTAGATAATTACATTCAAGTTTTATTTCATACATTTGTAGAGTTCTCTTATAGCTATCTGAGTACTTTGTATATATAGAAAATAGCCTAAAACCTGTCCCAAATAAATGATGTAAAAATACATAAAAATTTAGATAATCATGAGATATCAAGTATGGCATTAACTAAAGCCAAGATAAACAAATCAAACAGACAAACGAACATTAACAAACATATAGTGACTACTACTTTAATATTAAAAGAACATAATATCATTTCAAAATCGGAACAAAAATATGTGTAAATATGTCAATTATTAGTTTAAATACAGAATATAAGATTGCAACTTATAGATTATTTTTGAAGCTCCGCTTTAAAAATTGAGATACCTGGTCTAATACATGGTGCCTTTATTTCTAATTTATACCTCTAATTGTATCAGGAATCATAGTGCAAGACTTGAAAGCGATAAGACAATTCTAATATGCCCATATTAACGATCATAGCAATCCGTTAGGGAGTGACCCTAATTATTAAAAGCTCCGCTTTTGATTGCTGTAAAATATTTTTAGTCAATAAGATTTTATACCAATCTGCTGAATCTATTTTAAAAACCTACATTGTCTATGGTGATCAGTTCGTATTTGTATTTTAATCCCATGATCACACCGATCCAGAAATCCGAGACTCACGTCTCCCTCGTATTGATGATAGGCTAATTCAGGGTCTAATTTGTACCATGTGGTTTTTGAGTTTTTTTTCCGAATTAAAGAAATATTACAATCGGCATCGCCCCTATAGCATTAAGGGCTTGGCATTTAAAGGGGCAAAGAGGGGCTGCTAGAAAAACAGCTTTAAACCATGCATGTCTTAAATCTGAAAATGAAATAGTCTGAAACAACCACGGGACTCATGTAAAGCCTACTTAAAATAGTCATCCCAATCAGTTCAATAGTTATTGAGATCCTAAGCTTCAGACAAAAAAACCTCAATACTTTATATAATAGGATTAGTTTAAATGTACAAAACAAAGTTATTTTAAAACAAAAAAATAATTCACCTCTATGTCAGGCAATATTTAAGTGGTTATTTGTTTTGTACTTTTAAAACTCGTGTACATTCTCGGTAACTGGTTATCTGTAACACTCCTACATTCTTAGTTCTACTTTTATCCTATGTTTCAAGGTAACAATGGTAGGACAACAAGAAATTAATTTATCATTTTCCAATTTCTTTTCTGTTATTGTATCTTTGTGAAGATTGCGAAAGCATAAAAAGCATCTAAATTGATACGACATTGGCCGATAAATTGATGTGATGATACACAAAATTACATCCTCTTTAGATTTAAACTTGTGGTTGAAACTGTTGGATTCTAAAATTAATGGACCGAAATTCAATAAATGTCCCCAAAGTTGTTAAACTGTTTTTAACCTATTTTTAAAACATATATAAAAAATATACTATGACACCAGTAGAATCAGACTGCAGAGCCTAAATTTGAATTAAATCCCCAATAAACTTTTTTGGGGGGATTTAAATATTAATTTTTACTGTTGCCGTGATCATTTTGACCGAAGCAAAAGGTTTTTTTTTTATTTGGGTAAAATTCGTAGCTTTTAGAGTGCTTTGCTTCATAAATATTGTATTCTGGTATAGAGTAAAATTAGGCCTTATGATTTTACTATAAAAATTCACTAAAAAGTTACTTCTTTATAATATATCAACGAATTAACATTAAAATGTTTGTGTTCTCTCACTTATTTTAAAAACATAAAAAATGGCTGTAAAGGGTTAAATGACAACAAATGTTTATGCAATACAACAAATTTATTTTTGTCACATATACAAATGCGTTATAAAATAATATTATTCAAACTTATTTTTTAAAATAATTTTAAAAAGAATGTATCTTTTATGTGTATGGTTTTCATTCTTTTCATTTTAATTAAATAAAAATTATTTAACTACATTGGAAATAAGTCACTTTGTGAAAACACTCTTTTTTTGAATTGTTAGGAATTGAAATAAAACAAGACATCTTATTGGTTAGATTTCAGAATTATTTGTTTTATTGTAAATGTTAGATTTTTCAATGAAATTAATTGTTTTGGAAAAAAAAAATATTTCCAATGAACAGAGTAATGTTTTTTTTATTGTATCAATATAAAGTGAATTATATAAAAATGTTCTGTAAGCCACAATATTACCTGAAGTAAAAAAAGAGCTTTTGCTTCGGTCAAAATGATTACAGCAACACTAAAAATTAATTTTTAAATCCCCCCAAAAAAGTTTATTGGAGACTTAATTCAAATTTGGGCTCTGCAGTCTGATTCTATAGGTGTCCTAGTATATTTTTGACCCCCCATTCAAAAATAGGTTAAAAACAGTTTAAGCCAATAAATAAGAAAACGTTATCATAAAACTCTGGGAACAACTGTAATAAACAGCCTAATATCCCCCCTCTCCCTGATTTTTACTAGCATTTCTATTATCTAGTTTAATATGGAATTAAGTGTCATAATCATAAAAATAAAGTTTGCAGACCTTGTTCTTTCATCATTCTTCTTGTCATAATTAAGATTCATATCAAATCTTAAACCTAGTTTTTCTCATATCTCGTCAGAGGTCAAGTAAACCGTGTATTTGCCAAAAAAAAACATTTCATTAAAAAACTATTGCCACTAAGAATTCTGCTTGTTATTAAGAATGGTTCCTTAAATAATTATTGGTTCACTATCGGCTATTTTTTCTAGGGGTGATTTCTCTTGAGGGGGTGGAGGTATCTTCCCCCAAAATAGTAAAAAATCTTCATTTGACCTATAAGAATCTTCAATATAAAGGAAAACCATTGAAGTGGTGTATACGCATAAACCTCCTTTTAACTTTTTCAGACCATTTTGTGAAACCTTTTATCCTGGCTCATATAAAAGTTTATAACACCTAGTTGCTTGCTTGTAAATTATACCCCTTCTTTATAGCCGTGTCAGTACATTTAAAAAATTTGACCATGAAAAGTTATATATTATTGTACCGTATTATAGTAAGTTTTCCACGGAGAGAAAAGGCAGAAAAAAAGGGATTTGTGTTTTGTTGTACCCGTGTGACTGAAGGCCAGAGGCATCAAATGAGGGATTAATTCTATGTTTTTTTGTTTTTTTTTCGTGGAATTGTCTGAAATACGATACAATACATGATTTTTTCAGTATGGCTAAGCACCGGTTTTATTCAAGCAGAAATGAACCGTATTCGGAGCCAAGCAAAAAAATTAATCATTTCATGATTTTTTATATAAAAAGACAAAGGAGATTGTTGTATATTATTATCACTAGAGTTGGGCTCGATATAATTATCTCGCTATTGGCTAGGTTTATTCAATGTTTTATTTACTTTCTTTTGGTTATCTGAATTCTGACTATTAACATTATTCTTCCTTTAACTTCTCCCTGACGATTTCTTTCTTTAAACTAATTTAGCATCTTAATATTTTTTATTTCAATTTATCGTCCTAAAAGGGTTAAAATGTTTAGTTAACTGTTAAATTTTAGTTCAATATCTGACCACATTACTCACGAATCGCTAGTATCAAATTATTTCAAAACTAAGTTTTCTTTTATTTACTATATTATAAATTTAAATTTTCTCTTTTATGAATAGAATTTTAATATTTGAAATCTGCATAAAATTTTAAGGGTTTTTATTAAATTCGTTTTTTATTTAATTCTTTATTTAACGGCGCAAATACGATTTAAGTTAATTTATTTTGACCAATAGGAAAGCTAGATTGAAACCTACCCACGCTCTAATTGGTTGAATGATGTACGACACTTAAGCTTCTCCAATTAGAGCGCAGATAGTTTTCAATCCACCAATCACAGATGTCAAAATTAATTAACTTTAATCGTATTTGCGCCTTTAAATAAAGAATTATATAAAAAACGAATTTTATAAAAAACCCTTAAAATTTTATGCAGATTTCAAATCTATTATATTAATTAAAATTCCTTCAAACTTATATAGTCTAATCTATAATTAAATCCTAAGAATGTAAGTATGTCCTTAAACTTTACCTGTAATGAAGCAAGACTGCAACAAATTTATATATCATTTTTTGACTTATTATGTTCTGCCTATTAAGTTACGAATATCGACTGACTGATTTTTGAGATTCGCTATTATGGTTTGTTGTCATCGTTGTTTCTTCTAAAACTTTAAGTTACGTGTGTTTTAAATGATTTATTCTTCTTATTAGACAAATAATAAACAAATTAAACATGATAATTTTACATATTATAAACATATTTATATACATATTAAAACATAATGTTATATTTTGATTTATATTGATATTATATTACTTTTTAAAAAAAGAATGGAGATAGGACGTTATCTAACAACTAAAATATTTTGTATTGTCCTTATATCCCAAAACAAAATCTATAAAATTAGTTACTAAACTGTAATTTAATCCGATGGAATTAAGTAGTTTTATGGTAAATTGTGCTAACAGTAAAGTTTGTGAGAAAAAAGTTATCCTCATTCCATCTTATAATACATTCTTCCTTGCTTGCTTTTGCTACCAGTATAAGTAAAGTTATTTGTGTGAAGTCATCCCTTTTAAAACATTCATAATAAATATTGAATAAATAAAAATTTTCTTTTAGAAAGATATATTCAGGACATTCATTATTATATATTTTATCCAAAAATGTGGCAATACAATGAGCGAAATATTTTGCAAACTTGCATTCAAAAATTGCATGCTCACTGTCATTTATAACTTTGCATGATTTGCATAAATTGCTTTCAATAATATTCCATTTAAAAAGTTTGTTAGAGCTTACTATACTTAAACGCTTTGTACATAATTACATAAATAAAATGCTTAACAGTGATCTTAAGGGATAAGACAATCAAAAAAAAAATTATGGTTACCTCCAATCATAAAAACAAAATTACACCTCATGAATATTAATGTTATTGGTATGAAAGCAATGAGAGTTTGTACAAACCAATCAAAGTACTCATCGTTCTTAATCCAGCGAGTGATAAGACTGGGATTGTTTTAGGCTATTTTTCTATCCCAAACCTCCTCCTTCGAAAAAGAATAGGAGCAAAGCCGTTATTAAGATATAAATGTTCACTAAAATTGTAGTTGTAATAATTCTATTATTCTTTTGAAACAAAATTAATTTTATCTCGTCAAAATCCCAGAGCCCAGTCAGAAACTCAAGTTTCTGTACAGATATATTAAAGTGACTCTATATAAGCGGCTGTGTTATTAGCATCTAGACAAATCAAGCAAATTATATTAAATAATGTAAATATAATATAAGGAAGGGTAATAGTTTTTCGCATGTTTGTGTTTTACCATAGTTCAGGTTAGGTTAGATTATTTTTGGTACAGGGTAGCCCCGCATGGATAGGACAATGTAATTATAAACCCAGCAGAGTTAGGGCCTTAAAGCTACGACAACCCCTCCTTTTTAATTTGTAACATTTAATATGGAAGGGAGGGGGGTTATGATCGATTATATCTTTCGAGGGAAGGCACTCATACTTTTAAGTTTAGGAAGTGATGTTCTGATTATGGTACAAGGCCTGGTGTAATGGCTAATGAAGACTGTTCTTACAACCTTGCTGATGATCAGTCTTGTGTCAACACAAGCTTTGAGGATGGGGACAAGGGTCCTGTTGTCTTTGTAAGTTCTCATTTTAAGTATTTCATCCAAAAGCCTATAAAATTTCTTAGGCTAGCCTAGGAGTTAGGCTTACATATTCCTCTATATCTATAAAAGGCTAAGAAACCCCTATTGTCTTTGTCATGAATAAAAGAAAATCTAATTTTTGGGTAAAGTTTCAATTTCAATATTTTTTGGACAACAAAAAATAATCATAAACACTAGAGAATGACAAAACATATGATAATACTAAACTTACTTAGTATGGATATGATAAAAAATCATTAAGTGTAGAAGAGAACATTTAATTTTGAAGTCAAAGTAAGATTCTTTGTAAATTAATTCTTTAAAACTTTATAATGAACTTATTCTATAAATGTTTCTGTAACAATTCTGCAAAATACCTAACTTTTTAATTTAATAAATTATTTACAGAATGAGTGGGGAACCCCAGTTATCCAGAAGATTGAGAACAGATGGGTTCAGGTATAATAATTAAGTTGTATGTCTGGTGGTTGATGGGTATTGAGTTATAGGGTTCTCTGAGAGGTGGGGTGGGGTTTTTAGTTCTATGCAAGGAAATAATATACCCCCTTACCTAATAATTTAAATTTTACCCTTTTCTAATAACCGCTGAAAATTTGCCATGCAGTGCGTTTACGGAAACTAAACATACTGAAAACATTTTAAAGATGACTAGTGACTGCGCCTCTGGCATGAATGTAGAGGAAGGAGGAAAAAAAAAATAAAAACAACCTAAGACTTAAAAATAAAACCATAAAACTGGCTTGAAACCTTTATGAATCATCCCTAAAGACGATTAGCAAGATCTTAACGGACAAAAACAAAAAAGGGAACAGGTGGCAATGATATTGACAGATCCTAAAAGGAATTATCAATTTAGGTTGGTCATGTTGGCAACCTGGTCTCAGCTCTAGGTTATTAACTACTAATTTAGGTTGGTCATGTTGGCAACCTGGTCTCAGCTCAAGGTTATTAATTACTTATTTAGGTTGGTCATGTTGGCAACGTGGTGTCAGCTCAAGGAGATCCCTTCCTGATGACAAGAACAGACATGAACCTGGCTTGGATCATGGAAACCACTGGAATTCAATATTAAGTGAAGAAGTGTGTCGAAACTTATCTATGGATTCAACATTTTGATTAAGATAATGTAAAGATATACCATGAAACCTTTATAAAATGAAGAATAGTTGAATATATCTTTTATATGTTTGAATATATTGTTTAATAAAATCTGATTAAAGTTTAAATATTAGTAGCTGGAAAGGAAATATATAAAAAATGGCTTAAATACAAACAGATCATAAATCCGCCAAAGTTTAATTTATTAAAATTGATGTATAAATATGATAAAATAGCATAAATACAAGATATTTAATAGTAATTTAATAACGTTTATAGACTTCATGATAGAGATGCTTTTGATATCGATAGTACGATTCTAACGTCCTAAATATAAGAGTTATCCTTTATGGATGGATGTACAGTCGAAATAATTATACTTGTAGTAAAGCTCTACTTTTATGTTCACTAAAGTATTATAATTACTAATGGCAACGTCTAAATTTTTATTTAAAGCTTATGTCTTAATTTAAAAAATTTGTAGTTAGGGTAATACTTTCATTAAGGCCAGTTTTCTAAAATTATGAGTTTAGGGTATATATGAAGCTCATGTGAAAAGCAGAACTCAATATGTCCAAATGTTTCAACCATCAATTTTAATCTACAGAAGGGGTATTTTGTGTAACACCATTGGTGTTGTATATCAATTTATCGGCCATTGCCTTATTTTTTTATTGATGCTTGTTTTTAGTTAGGGGAAAAAAAGTGGTCCTCTCAATATATTTATTATTATAAAAGTTATAAATAAAAGGGGGGGGGGGGGTGGGGGAGACGGAGATCTGTGTTCCCAAAAAAGGGTTGAATGAAAACAACCCATTGTGCCATAGTGGATATTACTATTATCAAAGAAGAAACTATGGATTTAGTGCAAACATCCTACAAATATATCTAAAGGTCAATTTGCACAAAAAAATCCTTTTATTACAGTGCAGTGTGTTAAAAATAACTGTAGAGCAATATATTTGGTGTCAAAGCAAAGTCAAAGTAAGATTTTGTTTAGTACATATTCTGTTATACATATTGGTTTTTCTTGACTTAAAAATATTTGTAATAGTTATTTATTGCATTGTATTATAAACAGCTTTCCGAGGACACTAAAATAAAAATTTATAAGATTAAAACCGACCCCGGGCTAGCAAAACGGGCATTATTTTTTGATTGTTATTTTGTCTGTAATAGAATACTATACCTGATTTTTCAGAATGGCTGAGAACCGGTTCTTATCGAGCGAATATTAATCGGTTTCGTAGCGATACTGAAAAAAGTATTATTCCATAAAATATAGAAAACAAAGAGATTTTGGGCTACCCAACCTGTAAAAAATTCGTCATTAATTAACATTTTTTATCTTATACTAAGTGTTAGATAAGGAATTATTACTTATTGATTTTTAATAATATTAGCATTCAGTTTCCTTTATATATTCGACAATGATACTCTTAAAGTGTAATATAGGTATCTTTATGTTATTAAAGAACAATTTTATAAATTTCAGCACAATGAAAACGGTTAAGGAGATTTTTTGCGTTTTAATATCAAGAAAAGTTTCCCATGAGTGATTGTGAATGTATCAAAACAGTTCTAAATTGGAAATCTAATAAATAAAGAAAACTAAGCTTTTCTCCAATTTGGACCGGTCCGTCTACCTGTCCGTTACAGTTAGATATAATTTAGATTGCGTAGCATCTTTACAATAAAATACTAATAAGCATGTATATCCCTAAACAGTATCCTGTATTTATGCAATTTGGCAACAAATTTAGTTTACACTTATAGATTAACATTTTTCTTATTAAGTTTTGGCACTCAACAAGTGTTAATGTTCGTTTCGTACATTTTGATTTTAAAGCTTCGCTTTTATGGATGTTTTCATCTTTGTTTTTATCTATGACCAATACCATGCTAAATATTAAGGAGCTCTTCTATTCTGTATTCTATTGGCCCAAGCTCATGGGAAATCCACCCTGACAAACAATGGATATGAAGATCTCGTTGTGGCCATTTCTCCAGATATTCCACAGGACAACTCTATCATTGACAATATAAAGGTAAGCTTGAGATTTAACTTAAATCAAGTCTTGATCAGTTAATGCCTCCCCCCCCCCCCCTAAAAAAAAATAAGATATGTGATGAGGAATATTAATAAGGAATGAAAATTAACGGAAAATTGATGTGGGGTGGTTTCTACACTCATGTTAAAGTTATTACATTCACGAGTGGAAAGACCACTATTTGATCAATCTTTCCAGAGCTCGATCTTTAAATCATTTTAATGGTGATTTAAAGATCGAGCTCAGATGATATATTTGATGATCCCATGTTTTTCATTACTATGTTTTTTTACGCATCAAACCATGCGGTGTCCTAACCTAACTTAACTTAGCCTAAACCACTAATACGATTGATTTTTGTATTTATGTTTTCATAAAGATATTAGTTTTACATATTTAATATTTTACTGAGTCAGGTTTTAGTTTATTTTGCTTGAATGTGTGGGGGCGTAAATTAGCCCCTTTGATTCCAAATTTACTTATTTTCCTAAAAAGAGGAAACTAAAGCATACATTTATCTCTTTTAATGTACAAATTAAAGTAGTTTATCAAATGTTTTCTTATAATTGCTAATATTTTTGTCTGTGGGTTAAGATAAAAGAAATTGAAACGTTATTCAAACGCTTTGTTGCTAACATGGACATCACTTAATGGTCAGTTCGTTCATCCAGTAGGAGGGTTGAGGTTTGGGTAAAATGGGTGGATGGGGAGAAACATTATTTTAGCCTGCTCCAAATTTCACTTTATTAATGGACATGATAATCTGGTGTAAGATGCATATAATAAGGAATCCCATATTTTTATGTAGTCATTAATGACGGATCTGAGTAAATTTATGTATACAGCAACAAGACAACGTGCTTATCTAAGGTAAAAATTTTAATATTAAATATCTATTTAATTTATCTTTTTAAAATTTTAAAAGCAAATAAACTTAATCAAATAAAAAGTGATACATCCGCCACTTCTAACGGATGTAAATATTATCTCTACATAATGACCTAGGTCTGTTTATTTGTTTTAAATAATTTAGATTGATAATAGGATACTACAGAGTTATAAAATAGCCTTAAAAAATATGCTAATTTAGAAAGTCACTCAAAAATTAGACATGTGACGTCATAAAAATGAGTGATTATCCATCTCTTTTTGGGGGGTTTTATTTCCACTTCTCCTCGCATCGCCCTCATTTTTACGACGTCACATGTCTGATTTTTGAGTGACTTTCTCCATTTTTAAAAATATGTCCCAAGCAAAAATCATTATGAATTAGTTCTTCAACATTGTAGGACAGTGAAAATTTTGTTGCCTAAAACTTGGAAATATGCAACTGATGCGACTGTTGCTGGTGAAAGCTTCCAGGATGCTGAATTCAGGTAGGGTTCATTATTTCCTCTTTGCATTGGTCTTAAGATAAGAGTATATTTTCTTTTGATAAATAGGTATCAAGATTAATTTAAGCAGGGATGCGGATCCAAAGCCACCATATTTAGCTGGAGCAGTTATTTTTAGAGCAGCTCTGGGGGTGGCTAAAAAAATATCTGGAAAAAAAGATTTTTATATTTGATTAAACTTAATGTTTAAATTTGGTATAATCCTCTTAGAAATATTTGTTTTCAATTTTGAAAATTTTTATACCCCGCAGGGTTAGAGCCCCCCTGCAGTAATAGGAGAAAAGCTACTGTAAAAATGTGACGAAGCCCCATACTACGTTTTCATTCATTGATCCAATTTTATTTATGTAACTAGGATTGACACACCAAATTCTGCCTATGGAGACCATCCTTATACACAACAGGTTTTTTAAAAATCTAGTTGTAGTGTACATTTTTATGTAAGGAGTAAAATATGAGTTTTAGTTTTATATATATTTTTTTGCATTAGACATTAAATGAGATATACTAATGTATATGATTGTAGACAACAGATTGTGGGACACCTGGAGATTTTACACATCTGACACCGGATTATGTAAATAATAAACAAGTACTAACATTAAGGTAGGTATTTTTTTCTTCTTAAGAATGAATTTGTACCATAAATTATCTAGTTAAAGGCAAAAAAAGTCCATTTTTCTTTGCAACTTGAATTCTTGCTATTTGGTCATGTGGAAGGTAAATTAACTAAAATATATATCTGTTAATTAAAGTCACCGTCTTCCTGTTAAATTTTTTCTTAAAGGGAGTGTGAACGTAAAAATTTCTCATCTGATTATCAAATCTTAACATTTACTAAGCACATTTCACTACACTGATCAACCAAAAATGTCCTATTCATAAAAATATCCAGAAATAATGCCTTGATTTTATGGTATTTTGAGAGGGAAAAAGGAAAAAACAGGGAAAATCTGAACGTTTTTGTTTCTTATAATGTTTGTAGGGATATTTAACTTGTCATATATAGTTGAAACAATTTACTTACTGTTAAGGATTTATTTTATGCTATAAAATTGCCAATTCGTTTTTTTATAACGTAGTAATTAGGTAATAAAGACATATTTTAAATTCGTATTATTGACAAAAAAATACCTCACTGTCTACAAAGGGTTGAATCTCATAGGTTATATAAAATAATAATATCCTTTTTTATTGTGTTGAACAATAAATAACCCACTTTGGAGAATTAGTATACACTTTTATCAGACTGTTTATAAAGAAATATTGCGTCTTTATTATTTACAAATTTGTAACTAAAGGTGGGCGAGAGATGGGCCATTTAAAGTTAATTGGATACTAATAAAAAACCTGTTTCTGGCTTTGTTATTGTATTTGGTTTTCAATAAAAAAATATTGCTTATTTTATCAATTTCTAAGTAAATATACATTGGATTAAAGCAAGGATTATGTTAAAAGCCAGCTTAACTGTTAGGAAAAATCTAGAACTATGTGAAAAAGTTTAATTTTAGCTATAATGGGAGAAAAAAGCAATTTAATGCACATTTTATATAATACGGAAAATTTCTTCCTTTCCCCGTACCTTATAAAAATCGTCGGAAAAGGCCGTTTTTTAAGCAAACAAAAGCGCGTTTTGCTCTATCTGTGAGATATTATGAATGAGATAATGTTAAGATTTGATATTAAGATGAGAAAAGTTTACGTTCACAGTCCCTTTAAGTAAATATTGAATTAACACCCTTATAGGCCATAGCCTCTTGTGGATAGGGGTGATGAAATTAGTACAAAGTAAAATAGATAATAGTATTCCACTATTCTCAGGGAAAAAACCCTTATGCATGAGTTTGCTAAGTTACGGTGGGGTGTGTTTGAAGAACATGGATACCCAGGAGATGAAAAGTTCCCTATGTTTTACCTGAAAGAAACATGGACAGCTGAAGGACAGACAACTGTAATGAGGCCCAACTTTTGCGTTAATGACAACATTAATGGTTATGAACAGGTATAAAACTATCTCAATTAAAGAGTTGTTTAAGATAATTAATTATTTGATATTTAGGATTTTGTAACTGGAGGAGCATGTGCTCAAGATCCAAGTGGATCAGGACTACCAGATGGTCACTGCATGTTCTATGCTTCACAAGACTCAACTGCTTCTTCATCAATCATGTCTCTTCCATACCTTCAGAGTCAGACTGACTTTTGTGATGATGAGTCAGGTAATAATATGACAGTTCGCTAAGAAATTGCTTTGATTGGTTACAAAAATAAATAATAATTTGCACTAATTTATTCTGTATTTCAGAGAAGAATCTTCATAACTCTGACATTCCAACAAAGCAAAATTTGTACTGTAATGGAAGAAGTACTTGGAGTGTCATTACAGAGAATGCTGATTTCAGTAACAACAATAACCCACCCAAAAATATAACAAACTTGGTGCCTAACTTCATCATTATTGGTGGTCAAGAACAGGTTATTTCCTATGTTATGGTTATGGATGCCAGTAACTCAATGAATACTGCAGGGAGACTTCAGGCTATGAAAGATGCAGCCAATAGATGGATTAGTTATGATGTTGAAGATGGCACAAAGGTTGGAATGTTGCCATTTAATGAATTTCCATTTCCTAACCTTGGATTCGCATTGGCAGAAGTCAATGCAGAGAGTAAGACGATGATGATTGAAAAAATCAGCAAATTAACAACAGCTCTTTACACCTGCATTTGTGATGGACTTGTTGAAGCTGCTGAAAGTTCTATCTATCTTAATAGTATGGAAGGAAATGCAATAATCCTATTAACAGATGGAAAACAGACAAAAAATTGCAAGTATTCTTATGAAGATGCAAAAAAGAAGCTGATTTTAAAGAAGATCAGATTGATAACAATTGCACTTGGAAATAAAGCAGATGACGAAATAGAGGGTCTTGCTGAGGCCACAGGTGGCAAAACATTCTTTGTTGATGATAACAGTGGCCCAGGAGACTTTAGTGATGCCTTTACTGGATCAACAACCTTTCAACCGGCAGATACAATCTCTAACACTGACCAAACTATTTACCAACGAACCTGGGCATATAACACTTCTAATGTGGATTCATTTACAGTTGATGCAAGCCTTGGAAGAAAATTAACCTTTAGAATGGAGGTGAAAAATGGTGACACTTACTGCAATTTTGACATGAAGATCTCTATTATTGATCCTACAAACAACAGAGAAAACATAACCTTTCCATGTTCAAAGTCCAACTATGGCACCTTTATCCTTCAAATACCAGATGATGCCCTTGAGGGGAAATGGGTTTACATAGTGGAATCTGCAAGTCAATATGATTCCATGACCATTAGTGTTACCAGTAGATCAAGAACAAGCAGTACAGATCCAATTCAGACAAAGTGTTGGATCAAGACAGGTGAACAAACACTTGGCAGTGATGTGTACTTAAAGCTAGCAGCTGTTGCTGAAGTTAAGCAGGGAAGTAAACCTGTCATAGGTGCCAGAGTTAGAGCTTACATTACAAGGCCAGGAGATGGTGCTTTAAACCCACCTTCAGAAATTGAACTTCTAGATAATGGATCAGGTACTAGTTTTTTCTATTCTATATTTTGGAATAAATTCTTATATTTCAATAAAGATTTAAAGAGTAATACTATTCTTATACAGGTGCGGATGTTATTTCTAATGACGGGGTCTATTCAAGATATTTTACAAAGTACACAGGTAAATCAGAGGCTCTTATTGTCTTAGAAAATTATGATTCTTCTTGAAATAGTTTTTAATTGAGTTATGAATAGGGGCTGGTAGATACAGTGTTAAATGTGAAGTGGTTGGTGATAGCAATACTCAAATCAATGAAGGCTTTATTGTAAGCAGGTAAATTGTCATGATTTCAATCTTTAGAAACATACCTAATTGATCATTCTAAACTCTATTTATAATATATTCATAATACTTAAAAAGTATGTCTTATGTCAAGCTTTTTTACAGAAAGAACAAGCTGTCTTTACCTGCTAATCCTCAAGCCCCAATATGTTGTGGAAGCAATGCACTCAGTTCTAATCCAACTCTCTCCAGTTCTGGAAACTTTACAAGGTAATATCATTATTCTTATACCAGCGGCTACTCACCTAGCATCTAGGGGAATCTTACATTCTGAATTTGATAGAAAAAAATTGCCTTGGATCTTCCTAATTAGTTAATTAGTTCCCGATCTTAACCAATAAACAATAACCTTAAATCTTTAAACTTTAGAAAAAACTCATTATAACATAACCATCATTATCATCATAACTCTTAACTCTATTCAGATCAGCTATTGGTGGTTCATTTCAAGCAAAAGCTGGAGATTTTCCTACAACTGATAAATTTCCTCCTAACAGAGTTACTGACCTCCAGGTTATAATATATTAAATGATTAATACAATTTAAAACAAACTAAATTATAACAAGTGTTGTTTAAAGAATTACTCACTAATTATGATTTGTTATAACTCCCCAGGTTAGAGATCTTTGTATGAAAGGCCAGATAAGCTTTACAGCTCCTGGAGATGACTTTGACTCTGAAGAACCTGTAACAATGTATACCATCAAATATTCTAAATATCAGGGTAATCTTACTGAGGTAATATAATAACACTATACATCTACATTTGTAAAATAAAGCTTTACTTTGACGGTTAATGTATGTTAACCAGGATATGACAAGCAAACACAAAATCTATAATATTTTAATAAATATTTTAACTTTGTCTAATACCCATAGGAACAATTTGATGCCGCCAATGATGAAAACTTGATTGAGATTACGGAAGAAGATCTTGTGAATGATAGTACTCTCACACCATTGGCTGGTGGTAGTCTTGTCACTCTTAGCCTAAACACAACACTGTTTGAGGTAGAACAGTTATTTAGTATTTATGAGGAGAGGAGAAAAACAAAAGATAAAGTTTTATGTATAATAGCGTGTTTTGATTCGTTAGCTTAAGAATTTTGGGATATTGAATTTTTATTGGTTAGTTCAAAACTTAGAGTGTACAAACGTTTACACCATAATCTATACAAGGAGTAATTTTGTGTATCTATATTGGGAAAGTATAATATTTACCGGCCATTGTCTTATCCCTTTATATACCTTTGCTAAACTACTAATAAATATCTACTAAATATATGCCAAATGACTGTGAAAACGTGTTGATAAATAAATATTTTCAGCAAGGGATAGTGTACAGCTTTGGTATGCGTGCTACAGATGATAAAGGAAACAGAAGTCCCATGTCCAACATAGCTGGGGCTAAATGTACAGTCACTGTACCTTCAGGTTGGTACCATATACATGGATATATTATTACTTGGATCTGACACTAGATTTTCATTTTCTCTAATAAAGTGAAACTTGTAGCGGACTAAAATAACAATATCCCCCTTCCACCCTATACTCTCTCCCATCCCCTCCTACTTGATGAAAGAACTGACCAATAAATAAGTTCCATGTTATCAAGCTAAATTGATGACAATATATCCCACGTATATTCTACTTCCATTGTCCAATATCAAACTTTGCATGATATTAATTCATTTAAAGTATGATGTTTATTTCATATTTCGACATTTAATGCGATATTGACGATTTAGATAACCAGGATTTTAAAACTGCGATTCCTAGGACATTTAGGCACAGGTTCAATAAGCGAAGAATCTTAAATTTCTATAATGAAGTCTATAAACAAGGATATCGAGTATCAATAATTAAACTATTTAACCACATATTCTTAAAATTTTTGTTTCAGTTTTCGAAATAAAACATATTGTTTCTTTGTTATTAAAAGCGAAGTCACACTGTTTGTCAATGTTTTGTCGATAATTTGTTGAGCTTTTATTGATGTACTTATTCATGTTGTAACAAAAATCATAATTTTAGGAGCTACAAAATTGGCGGAGATTCCTATTCTGAGTATTCTTGCTTACATTTTATATGTTTTTATTAAAATATAATTATTCTTATGTGATATTTTTTTAAAAATATTAATTATTTTGATAGACATTTGTAATTTAATTTTATTAAGAAAACAAATGTTTCAATGTAAGTTAATAAAGATGTTCTAATTCATAAAACGAAGGCAATATCTGATGACGTTAAGAGTTTTAGAAAAGCTGTAATGTCTGTCCGTTTGTCTGTCTAGATAATTGTAAAAATATTTCCAATAAAAATTAACAAGAAAAACTAGAAGAAGTATAGTAGTTATAATACTTTAAATTCCTAATAAATCTTGTATTCTTATTTTTACAGCACATACTACCAGTAAAAATTTCTTGATGCTTGTACAGAACAGCTAAGTTTATAAAATTTAGGATCAAATGTCGACATTATTACTATTACATATTATTACTAGCGTTAACGACCCTAGAGGCACTTAAGGTACAGCGAGGGGGGGGGGGGTGAGAGGGGGGTGTTGAAGTTTTTAAATTTCTATTTCAAAGTGCGATTTTTCTCGGGAGGTTGTTGGTACCCTACCCCAAAATAGTTATAAACCTTCTCAGAAACTATAAAAAGCTACATGTTAAAGGAGAACCATATCGGCTAAGGTAAGCGAGATCCTTTTGTACACACAGACATCCAGTTACTATTCTATAAGGATATAAAAAACAGGCCTTGAATTCGTCTGCACCTTAGCAAAATATTAGGAAATAAAGGTGTCTTGTTGATCAATAATGTGTCTGAAGTTGTATTTTTGCAACTATTTGTAGCCCTGCTAATTACATATTACACGCATTATTAGAACTCTTGTATAAATTTTGCAACTGAATATTATAACCACTACAAAAATTCTGCACTGATCTATACACTCTAAAAGCTGAACAAAAATTATAAAATGTTATTTTAAGAGTAATTTAATTTGATACATAGACCTACTCGCGGCTGGGCTCTATATTTGGGGGTTAGAGAAGAGCATTAAAATTTTCCGATCCAACTGAAAGCTTGAATCTAAAAATAAAATGGTTTAAAACCACCCCAAGTAATATTTAAAGTATCCCTAAAATGGTTAAGAAATCTGAAGCGAATAATGAAAGGTTATTTAAATGTTGATAATTTAAAAATGTGAATAAGAATATTTGACAAGGAGTTAAAATAACCTTAAACCAGCCCAGAATCAATACAAAGCTCTCTTAAAAATATACCATTTGGTTCATTAATTACGAGGTCTTTAAAAATCATACATACGCTTATGGGATATATATTACAGAAAATAATTCTTCAAACTTTAAAATTGTAAAATTGTAATTAGTCTAATTTCTATCCTTGCTATAAAAATGTAAATAATTTTTACAGCAAACATTCACGATCTTAAAACCAAAAAATGCTAACAGCCTTTGCACTACAGAATAGTTGTTTTTGTAAAACTGTTTAAAAAATTAACATTTAATTGATCAATTCAATTAAGCTTTGAAGATAAAATATAGAGAAAGACTAAACTACATAACTTTTGTGTCACTTTTGAGGAAGACGATTCCTGTGACGTCATATACATTTCGGAAGAAAAAGGGAAGGGGGGAAGAAAATCTCTTCAAAAGAGATGGGAGAAAAGGAAATCGTCTTCCTCAAAAGGACACAAACGTTATGTAGTTAAGTCTTTCTCTAAAATATATTTTTGAATTCAAGACATGCGTTGTAATGATATGAAATTATCTGCATATTATATAGTAATTTATTTATAATTATGATAAAAAATAGAATTATGGCTTTTTCAAAATCATTGCAAAAACATCCTGCAATAAATTTACAAATGAAGGGAATGAGGACCTAAGTAAAACAAAGCAGATTAAAAATTAGATATATAATCATTCCTTTGATAAAATTTGTTATGATTTCTTGAACAATTTGGCATAATTCTAGAAGCTTCCTAGTATAAAGCAAGCTGAGATTTAGCTGAATCACTTAATGTTATTTGTAGGACAATTTTTACCCGGCCATTTAAAATTTTCTATTTTCAAGAAATCTCTTTTTTTGGATTGCTGATGGTTTCCTTCCACAATATAGTTATAAACCTTTACTGGACCTATGAGAATCTTCATTGTAAAGAAGAACCATAGTTCAGATCATGAACGGGACTGGAAGACATGTAAGGATTAAATGCAGACTTAGATTTATAAAATAATGGAAACTATGAGTCTAATCTAGATAATTTTATTACTCTCCAGTCCTGATTGCAAAAACATTATGCAAAGCCTTATGCAGATTATTTTTTGGTGGATTTTTTCTTCTTCAAACCTACCAGAGAATTTACTTTTTTGGTTAGAAAGTTTATGGTAAAGACACCTTTAATCAAAGACAGGGATTTTTGGTTCTAAAAAATCAATTTATCACAAAAGGAGGAGACATTGGACACTGGTACCCAAAGTTTTATAACCATGTTATCTTTTTCGTTGCCTAAAAATCTTTGGGTACCTTTATTGAAATTTAATTGGATGTCCGAACTTTTCAACCGATAATTTTAATCTACAGAAGGGAACATTTTGTTCATCATCTTGATGGACGTATATATACATTAATCGTCCATTGTCTCATCCCTTAAGATCCCTGCAATTTATGTAGCAGGAAAGACTATGATTTTGCTCAGATTATTGTCTAGAGATTGCAAACATTTTTGCTTAACCAATTCTGTTTAAAAATGAAATCTCAAACAATTTTCAAAGAAGTTCTTTTAATTATCAATATCCATTCAAATAGTTTATTTTTCTTACTTATACGAGTTAAAATTGTTGTTTTCAATCCTTTTAATTTGGTTGCTGGCTAATAGGGAGAGGACAATGGGAGTCCTAGAATTTAAAAAATTCCTTGGCCCTTAACATTTTCCAGATACTTGAATTTAAACGCAAATATTTGTGACAGATAATTTCTTTTCCATTGGCCTATCCCCCGATCTATGCCATCTCGTGATAGGCGTGTAAAGTTTCTCCGCCTTAACTAAGGGTCATGTTTAGGTGATTATTCTATACCGTATAAAAAGAAGGAGCCTTTTCGGTATATCTCCTTTGGTTTGCAAAGATATTATTTCCAGTATGACTTCGAAACGGATTGGAAAAGGTTCTCAGTCTAAAATCAGTACTAAAAAATCATGTATAGCGTTGTATAACAGACAATTTTCAACAAATAATAAAATAAAAATCATAAAGGTAATACAAGTTTTGTTAGCCCGGGCCTTTGGCAACTCGGGTTCAACAAAACTGTTATTAATCTTATATTTTCCATTTTAATATCCATGGAAAGCTGTCTAAAAACTATGCATTATTTATATCTTTTTCTGTTTTGTTATTTTAAACTAAAGTTGCGATAGAAGTGTTTTAAGCTATTTTATTGTGAAATCTAAGTTTTGAGATGGTTTTAGGCTTTATAATGATGCTCTAGAGGCTAGATGCGCAACCACCAGTGGTACTACAGGCTAGAAGTGTACGTGTGTAGTGTGATTATGAATAATTATCAATTCATAATGCAAATTATCAGGATTAGATACGATGTCTCTACAATATCACCACCAACACAAATGTGCCAAGACTATCAGGGATCTAAAGGGATAAGAAAGTGGCCGATAAATTGTGTACATCCCCAATGATGAATAATGATACACAAAATTACCCTTCAGTAGATTACAATTAGAAGTGAAAACGTTTTAACTCTCAACTTTATGAGCCAACCAATCTAAATTCAATGAAAGTCCCCAAAGTTGTTAAACCAACCAATAAGAAAACCCAACTACAAAACTTTGGGGACTAGTGTTATAAATAGCCTAATGTCCCCCTTCCACCCTGCGAGATTATACACCAATTTTTAGGGAAGCTTTGCATTGTTTCTGGTATGGTTTTGGGTAACTATGTAAACCTTTCCAATGTTTTATCAATGTTCAAAAGATTTCAATCGGTCCAGTTAGTAGTGAGAACTTTTAACACAAAAAGACAGAGAGACATCCTACCCCTTTTAAATCAATTATTAATCAATTAAGTCATACACATTGTTTAAACACTGCATTAAACTTTCAGACATATATTACAAACGCACACGCTTACGTAAACTAAAAAATAGGGTTAGGTCGTAAAATTTGAGTAACAGATAGAAATTATATTTAGAAATGACCCATTATGGTTTATTTGCTTTTGGATAAATATTGAACTTGCTAAAGTATTTTGTAAATGTATCAATGTTTTTTTTTCATAAAGGAAGTTCTGTAAGTTCGAAGTTTAGTGCTAATGTCTTTTATGAAAAACAACATCCATAATAGCTAAACTCTAAAATGAGAAGGTTTGATAAACGAGTGTCAGATCGTATGCAAAGTATAAAAAATTCAAAGTTTGATCAAAATAAGATGTAAATACAGAATACTGCATCAGGAATACTAGCATTATTATGACTTGATTATAGAAATGATTTGTTGATAATATCTTAGTTTAAAATGGACCCAAGGACCTTCTAGTAATGATTATAGAGTTTCTTGGCCACAGAAAAGCTTTACAATTAAAAATTCACGTGATCAGAAATTTTGTAACCGTACTAACCCTATGGGCGTATTTATAATTTTACCATTGTAAATTTCTCTGATTAGGAGGATATACACTAAATTTACACACAAACTTTAACACGCGCTCATAATCACACACACATACGCACACAAACACACACACAAAACACTCACACATCTGAACATTAATAATCAGAAAGATACTTAAAACAAAATATAGAAAACAATAACATTAAAATTAAATTTATCCTTTTATTTAAATCATGATCATAATTTAGGAATTTTGTAAGTGTTTCAAATGTCTTTACTGTTTAGATACTTTTGATTAAGAACCTAGTAATAGTGTCTAACTTTTTATCTTTGTGACGTAACAAAAATCGAAGGACGAAAGGGGAGGTGGAAAAGGAAACCCCTAAAAAAGAGAAGGATTTTTGTTACGTCACAAAGATAATAAGTTAGACACTATTACTAGGTTCTTTAAGTAATTCGTCAAAGTGAACTAAATGGAGCAAAATCAAAAATGAATAAATCATTTATATTTTGAATACTGTATTCATGAGTTTTTACCTATAATAATCAATGAATGTGGAAAGGGAAGTAGGATAATGGAACATTGGACAATTATTCAAAATTGAAATCATAATCTTGTTTTTTTTTTACAGATACTGAGATTGTTTCCAACTTTGTTAATTTCGAATGCAAGTTTTGGGAGCGATCATAAAGTATAAGACAATGGAAGATCCATGATCATAAACAAAATTACCCCTTTTAAAGATTAATATTATTGGATGACAGGTTTACTATTTTCAAATAAATTCAATAAAAGTACCCGAAGTTTTAAGACAACAAATAAGATAACTCGGTTATCTAAGTTTGGTATTTTCTGCCCCCCCCCCGCTCCTCTTTTCTTCGAATATGGAGTAACTAGATGCTAGAATTCAGGATGGCGGGAGTTAATTTATGCTATGGGCTCAACCGCTATCTATTCATAATTTGTTTTTCATAATAACATTCCCTCCCCTCAATAAATGAGGGTGGAAGTCGGGGTAAGGATGGTGGGGTGTTAATTGGATAATTTCATGTTTCTTATCAAATAATGTGATACAATTTCAATGAATCAATATTATACAAGATTTCATGCAAATTTAATCTAAATAATAATTTTAAAGCTTTTCAATAATTAGGGTCGGTCCGTCCATACGTCCGAACGTCACGGACAGTTAGCTCTATTCGTTAATATAACAGGTAAGAATTGTCCTGTCAATTCCAAATTTTGCATGCTGATTCCTGTAGTAGTTAGAAAGCGTAGCGTAGTAGTTATAGTGATATAATTATCCAAATGATCTGATTTTTAGAATACTGATTCCTAAGACAACAAAATACAATATTATAAGCGAAGAATCTCTATAATCAAGTCCTAAAATGTAAGTTTGTCCATGAACAATATCCTGTGTTTAGCAGTTTTTAACAAATTTACTTACAATTTTTTTTCGACTTTTATACATTTTTATTCTGATTATTCAGTTCTGACACTCAACAAGTGTTAATGTTTGTTTGTCCTACCGTTTCTGAGATTCGCTTTTATTGATATTGCCATACTTGTTTAAGTAAACTTTAAATACCTCATACTTTATTTTTTTATGGAGTAAAAGTTCAAAAATGCAAATTTTAGTTAGAAAAACTAATTTTAAATTTCCTTTTTTTGGATGAATTTTTAAAATTTTGTATGAGATGCAATGAGAGATAGAGAAAGAAAGTAACAAGAAAGAGAAAGAGAGAGAGAGAGAGAGAGAGAGAGAGAGAGAGAGAGAGGGGGAGGGAGAAAACAGAAGAATAATATTGAGGGGTCAAAATTCAAATTCTAATTTAAAAGTTGATCTATTTTTGGGCAGCATTTGTCATTATTCATCATGCATGCTGTTTGGAAAATAAGCTTTCTCTAAAATTTACATATATTTCATATTTATATTATAGTGGTGTTTTCTCCCCTAACATCTAGGGACTTTGTGTTCAAAGGGAAACTAAAACCATCACTATATCTTAATTTTTGATAAATTGTTTTAAACCTTACTAATAGCTATGTAAAGCTTTCCTAAAATGGAAAGCTCAATTGGTTCAGCGGTTAGCGAGATTTTAATGGACTTTATATGATAAGATGAGAAGTAGTAATATGGTAAAATTCTTCAACCTTTATTTTAAGTTTAGGCTGCTTTTTGGTTTGATCAGCCGATTTTAGATTGTTGCCGCAATGACTAGTTACTATAAAATTTCTCTAAATGGCAGCTACAGAGCTGAAACGTAGAACAGCCGTCTTGCAGCTTCAGCTGTTTTTATTAAAAATTATAAATCTTTCAAAGAAAGAAAGGTAAGATTAATGTAGAAATTACTCATTACTAAAAACTATTTTTGCATCAACATTGCATTGTTATTTGAAAACAAAGAAGTATAGTTGGAACAAGGATGACAATATTCATATGTCATGAGTAGCACAACATAGAATTTTCCATTTATTGAGAACTCTAGGAGTTGTTTACAAGTAAGATGAATCTTTTAAATTTCAATAGCATATCCCATTATTCAATAATTTTTCTTGTAACATTATTTACGGTCAGAGAGACGCGCGCATGGAAGGACAAATGGATAATAATTACAGATAAATCTTTAGAGAAATATTCACAAGAATGTGTAATAGATAAATAATACGATTTTTCTACTATAATCAAACACAACGGATTAGTGATGACAGACGGAGAAACTTAATTTGTTACAGAGAAGCTTCGCTACTAAAAAAGTGAAGTAAACAATGAATTTGTCCCATTACTTGTCTGGTAATGTGTTTACAATTACTGCAGTCATTATCAGGAATTTTCAGGAACTTCTTAAAGAAAGTCAATTAGTAACATTATATCATTGTTAAAGATAGGTAATTGCTTTACTCCTTCTTTTTAGCTGTGCACAGTCTCTATAACTTACTTTTAATGTACTTTCGAAAACCCTACAGTCACACTCAGAAAATTTACTATAAAATATAATAAAATAAATTCCTAATTAATGAATTATTAACAAGTCCTGCTATCAATATAAAAATTTTCTGTATTGTTATTTGATATTTAAATATACTTTTTTTCAGTTATTCCTGCACTATCTTTGCACATTTTTATCCTTGTCAAAAGAAAAAATATAATATGACGTCATAGGTTCAGGTTGCATAAAGAAAAACAGCCCACCACTTGAAATATGATTTTTAAGATCTATATAGTATTTACACAAAATTGCCAAATATTTTTTACTTTCTAAATTTAACTTTGTTGTGATTTCTAAGAATTTTTTAATATTCAAATTCCTCATTTAAATTCAAGATGCCTCAAATTGCTCAAACATATGAAAAACACTTATGGCACAAATAATTGAACTATTTTATGGAAACACTTTATTTCATATTTTTTCACAGAGTTGTTTACAAGTGTTCCAAGTTCATTATCAAGAATGTTCCTGAATTGATTTTTTTCTACCTATGTGTGTGGTAGATTATTTTTGTTTATATTAGCTCAGAAGCTGTTTTTTTCCTACCTCCCCTCCAGAAAATATCTTAAAACCCCCATAATACCAAAAAGTATAATCCCTGAGAAGTATATTTCTGAATGTTTTTTTTTCTATGTATGTGGTGACATATTTTTGTTTACATTAGCTTTGAAGCTGTACTTCTGTCTAATAACTTGTAGCTTCGTCCCTAGATGGTAAGGGGATTTGGGGTAAAAACTTTTTCTCCTGGATTGAGGTGTCTCTCCCCTTAGGAAAGTGCATAGAATCCCCACATAACCAGAAAATATAATCTATGATAAACGTTACCTAATCGGTTCAGCTGTATAGAGACCTTAAGCTTGAGTGCCCAAGAATTCATATGGGAAGGTGAACATTTTTTTAGGAGATAAGTTTTTTTTTACATAAAGTAGACTTATATGTCGTGTTAAAATCACTAAACTTCTAACAGTATATCAGAGCCAATATGCTATGAAAAATAAAAATAATAAAAAGGAAATACAAATACTGTTATTTTTAGTTTATTTCCGTTTTAATCCTAATAATTTTATGTCAGCTTTTATTTGATTTGATATGGTTTTCAACGAAAATAGGAAACAAAAATGTATTATAATTATATTTTAACTAAAACTCTTTAGATACTACTACTTTATTGAACTTATTGAACTTTATTGATTAGTATAAACTAACAGAGTTTAAACGTTTCCACAAATTATTTCAATCTTTAGAATGGGTAATTTTGTTTAACGCTATATTTATGTGGTGTAAAACAATAAAAATTTTCAATTTTCATATCACTTAAAACACCTACTAATAAGAGTTCATAAAAATTATACAGAGAGAACTACAAAAGAGAGAGAAAAGAAACACAGCTGCAATAACTCAATATTTTTTAACCCCTAATTTTATGGAAGGGATAAAATGTTTGCAACTTAAGTCAAGCGAATCTATATTTGGAAATTGGAAGCTAATAAGGAGAAAAATCTCACATAAAAAAGAACCCACATTTCTTACATCAAACATATGATTAGTTACTTCACTCCTAGCATCTAATGGAAGCCGTTTTGTTGAACAGAAAAATAGCCTAAAACACCCCAAGAAGATTTATGAAGCTCCCCAGAAAAGTACAACCCATGGGGACCAGTATTTTCTGAGATTTTTATCTTCAGACAAAATGACCTTACTTTTACATTTTAGCATTATAGCATTAAGCAATTTCATGTTTATTATGAAAAAAATTAAAATACTTAAAATTAAATGAGCAGTTTTATATCTATTGAGTTTTAGATGAAAACGCAATAGTATTAAATTTTTTTTCGCTGTATAACACTTTACTGTTCTTATTTAACTTGTTAGAGCCGAGCTACTTTTCTATATTAAATTTTCTAAAGTTTCATATGTAACTAAAACAGATGTATTTTTAGATATATATACATTAGAGTTTATATGCTTAAATAGCATTACAACCCTTTTTCATAAATGTTTGTAATTCTAAACCAAACGTCAAAGATTTTAAATTTCTAAATAGAAATGTAAATTTGTAACATCCATAGAAGCGAAGCTAAGCAATTGAGATGCACTGCACAGTGAAAAACATATTTTTTATTTGAATATATATTAATGTATGTATATAAAAATTCAACATTAAAGTGGGGGTAGACACTTCCTAGTAACACCTAACTGTTACAGGAATCATCATGCAAAGTTTGAAACCAATAGGACGGTTCAAACTTACTTAAATTAACGATCACAGACGGACAAACTGATCCTAAATGTAGTAAAGCTTCGCATTCAAAAAGAACATTAAAAGCTCCGAGCATATGTACAAGATCAAATTTCAAACACAACAGCGAAACTAGAAGGATAATTATTTTTATAAAGGGTTGCTCCTCTTACAGTTTTTTTTATAGCGTATCATTTCTACAATTAGGGTCTGTAGGTCACGACGGAGATGACAGTCCAATAAAAGGTCTAACATCTATTATAAGATTATGTCGCGTAACAATTCTATTATCTATGCCAGAAAGTACGTACCTCCATTTAAAACTTGCTGATATTTAGCTGTTTAGACAACATCCTATTGTAATTTTTTCAACATGTACAATTTGTTTAGATTAACAAATTAATGATCTGCTAATTAAGTTCTGACAATCTACAAGGGTTATTCTTCGTTAGTCCTTCCTTCTGATTTTAGATCTTCGCTTTTTGGATGTTGTCAACCGTGTTAAAGTTTGACAAGAATAGTTTTTAGGGAAATAACATCCCTGTGGGGAATTTAATTGTCCCCCCCTCCCTGTGAAATTTCAAGAATTTTCTTGATAATTATGTAAGAGTAGCATCTTTGTCAATTTAAACTAATTATATTTTTTATAGAATAATAGCGGTTGCGCCCCTGCATCAAAAGGCACTGTCTTAAAAAGGGTAAGATAATGGCAGAAAAAGAGCATAAAACCAAGGCTTAAATATAAAAATAAAATAGCCTAAAAACCTCCGGGATCTATGTGAATATTCCCAAAAAGGGAAAACTCAAATAGTTGATAGATATACTGATATTCTAATTTATAACAATTAGGGTCTTTTTTAGTGTTAACTATTTTAAATCTATAGACACAAATTTGATTGCTTCTTTTATTTTTTATGATAATAATAACTTTATAGAAACGTTAAAACTGAAAACATTTGTAATATAGGAGCAAAAAAATGAAGGATATGTCCATGTATTTAATGACATTACTTTGATGTATGTTTCCTTTTCATCAACATCTATCAGAAAAGCAGCGGACAACTGAGCTTTTTCATTTTAGGGGGGTAAAATGAGGGGTTTCAACGGTATGAGAGAGGTAATCTATACTATATTTTTTTAAAATTAAACGGTAAAATGAGGTTTTCAAAGTTTTAGGGGTGTCACACCCACCCTTGGACGTCAATGAAGAAAAGGATACTATTTTTAACGAAACGAAACAGTTGCAGTGGCTCTAGCCTTCAGGGGATTTGTCCCAAGAGACACGCCTTACATTTATTTTTAGATTGCAAGAGAGTAATATAGTCTCTATAGGGATATTTTCCGTCTCCAAGAGTCCAAACCCCTCAGTATGATTTAATACATTGCAGTGACAAATGCTGAGAAAATAAGACTAAATAGCTTGTTTGGCATGAATCACCCGATCAGACAACAAATCCGTTTGCATACATTTTTCTTCTTATAAGTCTTTAATATGCAAAAAAAATTACAGAAAAGGATTGGATTGAATATAATTAATTGGTTATAGAAATATGCATGATTTTAGAGAGCAAGTTCATTTCACACAAGACGAAATACAGGCAATATTGCTCATATTCAGTGATTACACATTATAGACAATAGAACTAGTGCACTAAATTTTCGTTAGTTTGTCCAATCAAGCAACAAAAAAAATTAGTCGATAAACATATTGACTAAACCTTGAGAGAAAGTAGTGCTTTCATAAAGCAAGTAGAAGTTTTCTAGCTGTTTAAAGTCTAAATAAATGTTTTGCTAATTTATGTTTTAATTGTTTCGTTGTCTTTAAAGGACTACGGCCACATTGGTTTATAAATTGGAATTCCAGAATTTAGCCTGGGATCTTAAGGGATAAGGCAATCCTTATACTAAAGTAACAGGATGTCTATGTGTCTGTGTGTGTATCTGTGTGTGTGTCTGTACCGAAGGATCTCGCTAACCGCTGAACCGATCGGGTTCTCCTTAACAGGGTAGCTTCTCTTAGGTCCCGGGAAGGTTTATAACTATTTTTTTGGGGGGGTGGGACACCCCCACCCCCCCCCCAAAAATGAAAAATCCCCCCCCCAAAAAAAAAAATTTTTTTTCTTAATTTTTTAAAAATTTAAAATAAGAAATTGGGTTATTAAATTTGACTCTCTCCTCCTCAAGTGCCCCTAGAGGCCTCTAGGGGCGTAGCCGCTAGTGAAAGATAAACTATTAATTTATATACTTACAACACAATTATAATAAACATGATTACCCCTTCTGAAGTTAAAAATTATTGGATAAAAAACGTTTGCACTATCAGTTTAAAAGGAACCGATTAAGATTCAATATAAGTACTCAAAGTTTCTAAGCCAACGAATAGGCTATAAACAGTTGCTATAAAACTTTGGGTACCAATGTAATTAAAAGCCCAATGTCCCCTCCCTCCTTGGAATTGAGCAGACTCTAATTTATGTGGAAATTTGTAAATTGTAAAATCCCATGTTTCTGTCTGTCCGTGCCCAAATAACATAGTTAATCACAGTGGAATATTCACAGAAAATATCCTTATATGAAAGTAACAGGATGTATGTCAGGATCCCGCTAACCACGAAACCGATATGGTTCTCCTTTGTAGTTTAGCTTCTCATAGAGATGTTAATAATTCCCAAGACCTTTTAGAAATGAAAAATACCCCACATCCCAAACAAAAACCTTTTTTTTCTTTTTAAAACTAATATTGAACACAGCTCAAACCACCCTCAATTTTTTTTCAGTCCAAACTCCAAGCAACTGTCATTTGCAGCCAATGTAAGACACAATTAGATGCAGACGAGCAGCTGAAGGTCTTTCTGACGACCATACCTTTTTTTTTCCATGGTGTTTTTAGCCTTTTTTTCAATCCTTCCAAATCCATTAACCCCTTTTTATTTCTTAGTGTCCATAAAAGCTTGTTTAATATTTTAGATTTGAAGAAGTTGTAAAAATGTTAACAACCTTTTTTAGAGCTTTTTGATATCAGAAAAGAACCTAAACTTTTAGGGTATACAATATTTTTTTAAAAATTTAATGGGATATAAATGTTAAATTACTTATGGTATATAAAATTCGGGTATAGTCCTTTCCACGACATCCCTCCATAAGGAGCGATTCTTCGTATTTTTCACAGTAGCTTTTCTCCTATTTCTAGCCCCTGCGGGGGGCTCTAACCCTGCGGGGCCAATTACCTAACCCTGTGGGGCAATCACCTAACACAATATAACCTAACCTAACCTAAAATAACCTATAAAAAGCCATTTTAAAAATACGAAGAATCGCTCCTTATGGAGGGATGTCGTGGAAAGGACTATACCCTAAAATTCTTATGGTTTTACAAGAATGAAGACATTAATTGAATGAAAGCCTTAAATCTAAAGGGTGTTTACACTTTTGATAATGTCTTTCCATTAATAAAAATAAATTAATGTAAGTGAAATTTTACTAACTTTATATGTGAAAATGTATTTGTTAACTTAGGATTCTTAAAAAGAGTTTACTAAAAGGTTGTACATTGGAGTGTCAGAATGTAATAAGCAGAACATTAAATTAGTCTAAACAAAACTGTTTAATAATTTGTTGCAAATGTGTAATTACAGGATACTGTTTATGAACATACTTACATTTTTAGAAATTGAACATAGAGATGCTTCGCTTATTACATTGTATACTAGTGTTGTCATATGAATCATTGCTCCAAAAATCGGATGAATATGAAAACAGAAACCTTTGCTATTAAAAAATAATCTTAACATTTGATTTGATATTAATGGTTGGATAAAGTAAGACTTAGAAATATTCATGTATTATGCATTCAGAACACTTTTTGCTTTAATTTGTTGCTGCCACATTGGTCCACGGGTTCAACATGATACAATGTTAGATAATAAAGATTTAAAAAAAAAATTATTGAACAAACACAATTATATCCATCCCATGATGTATTCTGTCTATATGAGTGTTTGTAGCAAATGATCTCGCTACCCGCTGAACCGATATGGTTTTTCTTTTCTGTAAAGCTTCGTATAGGTCAAGGAGATCGCCCCTGGTGAATATTCCCTTTCAATAAAATTATAAGAAAACCTTTTTTTAAACTAAAATGTAAAAAGTGCCTCTAGAAGCGTAATATTTTGAAAGCTAACAAAAGTATCATGAAAAGAGTATTATACAGGAAAGGAATATTATTATCAATAAAAAAATTGGTTCAAAATCAAGCATACCATGTTCAAAATTATGTTAATTTGATTTTTCATCAAGAAGACTTGAAATATCTTTACAGGGCTTTATATTGCTAATTTCTTTTTTTATTTAAATTTAAAAAAAAACACATTTAATATTATAACTAAAATTTCAGAATATGTACTATGTACAAACATTTTACTTTTTATTTAATATTTTTGTCTAATCTGTAGGTATTCTCTTTTTGCTCATATCGTTGATGGTTCAATCAACTTTTAGTTTTTGATGGAAGCAGACAAATACACATAAACAAGGACAGTTAAGGCGAAAAGTAGGTTAGCTACAACAAGCATACAATATTATATTTAGTAAGCAACAGTAAAAATTGTATATAAATTTGATAATATTGCGTAAATTCAGGGACATACTTACATTTTTAGGACTTGATAATAGAGATGCTTCGCCTACAATATTGCACGTTGTTGTCCCAGGAATCATTGTGATAAAAACAGAGAAATAGGATGATTATATAATGCAAAAATCGACATATTTAAAATGGACGTTTGGTTTTCTGGTAACGATTATAGAGTTGCTACACTTACTAAATCGTACCTATTTGTTCGAATATTATTATTCATCCTCCAAAGAATGTGTTTTAAATGATTTATTCTATTAGAAAAATCATAAATAAATTAAACATGATAAAATTACATAATACACATATTTATATATACATGTTAAAATATAATGTTATATTTTGGTTTATATTGATATCATATTACTTTTTTTAACCGTTTTCTTCTGGCCTATAGCTCTCTGTAATTCCATTAGTCAACCTTAATGAAATTCCTTGATTCATGCACAGGTAGGATAAGTTAGGCCTAGTGAGTAAGCAATACCATCCATAACCTTTTTATTTTCATCAGTCAGACATTAATCAATATATTATTACTTGGATGTTGCACCAGATTTTCATACATCTATAAAGTTATACTAGCAGCTGGCTAAAATAACGATACCCCTATCGACACCCGCTCTATCCTACTGAATGAACGAACTGATCCATAAATAAATTCCAACTAAATTGGCAACAATTTTTCCCCTGTCTATAAATCCACGTATACACTATCTCCATTGTCAGAAATGATAAGGTGCTGATACAAATTGCCTAATATCACAATACTAATCTTTTATTGTTTGTACGATAATGGTTTTAAAGACAAATGAAATTAGGACAAATTGTTATGGACTTTTTGGGCTTAAAATAACACTAGATAGGTATTTTAGTGTATTTTCAGCAATTGAAGATTATATTAAAAAAGAAAAAATTTGAAATAAACATTATTATGTATAATTCTTATCAGACATTTTAAATTTGAATTTAAAACTTATCAACTATAAGCATTTTAAAATATTCTAAATAAGACATTTAATAAAGTTAAGAGATAATTTTTTATGTTTGATTTTAGTTGAAAAAAATGCTAAATGAAGGATTTATATAAATATTTATCAGATTTTGTGATATATGGACTAAACAATACGTTTTACCTAAATAATATAATTTTTCAAGAAAATTTTGTTTAATTTTAGTACATTTTTACAGCATATAATTTTAAACAATGAAAACTGTGTAAAGGCGGCTAAAATAACACTGTATGACATTTACAGATGAACCAAAAATATGAGGAAATAAACATAAAGATATAACTAGACACACAAATATGGACTAACATTAACAAGGATACTGATATGCATAAAAGCAAGGCTCAAATAACGAAACAAGAAAACAAACAATGCTTTTGCAATACTTTTATTATTGAAAATATGAAAGATTATCAAACATGAGGAACTTAATTTGTTTTGAGTTGCTATGTTTCGTGTCTAATCTTCACATGAATCACGTTTTTATTCTCAATCAATTGGATAATTTTAACCTGTCTAGAAAAGGTTTCTAAATTATACTCTATTGTCATGAAATTTTACAAGAAATTTTTAAGAATCAATAGGGCAATTCTGATATGCTTAATTTTGTACCATTGCATTGTTAAGCTGCAAAGTGGGAAGTTAAATGTCCAACACACCTAAAGTGTAGAAAAGTTTCGCTTGTTAAAAATGAAACTAGGCGGGTGTCTCTACACAAAAATGGGCATTGCTAAAGTATGAATATCAGGGATTTAGGTTAAAAGACAATGGACGATGAATTGATGTACACAACCAAATACGATACACAGAATTTTCCGTAGATAAAAATTATTAGTGGAAAAATGTTGTTTAACCAAAGCAGGATTTAACTAAAGTCTAAAGTTAAGCGAAATTTATAAAACTTTGGTATAATTTGAAATCAATTAATCGGTGGAGCAAACGAACATTAACACATTATAAAGTGTCGAAATATAATAAACAGATAGTTTAAAAGTTTAAACAAAAATGTATATAAACTTGTTGCAAAATTGCTTAAATACAGGATTCTGTTATAAATTGATGTAAGGTCTTTCTTGTAGCGATAAAGAGTTGCTGCACTTCTAAATCGTACTTAATTGTTACAGGAATTATCCTATAAGTTTTAAATCAATAGGTCAATTCCAACAAGGCTATATCAATTAATAAAGCTAACTGTTTCGGACGGACTGAAGTATAGAACCTATCTATAGTAAAGCGCTGCTTTTAAAAAGAAGATTTAGCTCAAAAAAGTAGGTTAGGCTATAAAAAAACATTAAAGGTTGTATCCCGTACATACCTGATAAACCGAAAAGTATTTGCTAAATAGAACACATCAGAGACACGCACACAAAATTTAAATGTTATGGTCGTATACCAGGGAGGGAGGGAGGGGGCATCTGGCTCTCAATTACATTGATACCCAAAGTTTGATAATAACTTTATTTGGGTATTTTTCTAGATTTCGGTTGGTTAGTTCAAAACTGGTAGCGGCCAACCGTTCGAACTAATTTTTTAATATACAGAGAGAGTGATCTTGTTTGTTATCACTGGGGATGCACAATTATTAATCGTCCATTGTCTTATCCCTTAAGATCCCTGGGTCGTCTCTAGATCTCTGACGAAGGAAGGAATAAAGTAAAACATTCAGGAATAAAGATATAACAATTGTAAAAAGTCATTTTTAGTCTAAACCATGCCAAGGATTAAATCTAAAACTAAAATAGCTTAAAACCATCCTGGGACCTATATGAAGCTTTCCCAAAATGGGGATCTCGATTGGTTCAGTAGTAATCGAAATCTCAAGCTAAAAACAAAAAAAAAATCAACTTTTTTTAATAGGAGTACTTTTTACTTCAAACCAAAAATTGCTTAAAACCATTATGCCTTTATTGCTGTAAGAATTAGCATTTATTTCCATATTTTTGTGCCCTGAAGTATGCATTATTATTAAGGCCTAAAGTTTAACATTCTGTGGTATTAAAAGGGGGAGATATGGGTGACAGGGATGAAAATAAAGGGAGTGGGTACAAGCCAATTTTATAATACTGCAGATTCAGAAAATTTTGTTTCCTAAAATATCATAAAACATCACCTACATGAAAATGAGCTTTTTTATGCATATTAAAAAGACTAAAAAAAGACAACATACAATTAATCGAAGCTTAACCAAAAGCTATGGTTTCACAAGTGAACTTTAAAGCTTTAAAGATTCGCAACAATTTTAAAATTGATGTTATTTTAAGATCTAATATTTGTTTGAAAAAAAGAGAATAAAATATGCTTTTGTGAATTATCAAAACATAATTTTAGATTCAAGATGCTTATTAAAATTTATTTTATTGGAATAAATAATAATTTGTGGGTTGATATGGACACTTTAAAACTGGGATATTCTGAAACTTTTGTGCCTATAATTATATGGAAATAAGGATTGACTTGTGTTTACACTTAACCCTTCATAGCCGAAATATATCTTTAAATATTTTTGTCTTTTATAAAGATATCCTTTGTTATAGACTTTCGCCAATATTAGGTAACTGTAACAATTTGTTCAATAATTAACGATTCAATAACATTTTAATTGTTTTTTTCTTCATGAAATTAATAAGCTATATAACAGTTGCACATGTGCTCCCAAGAAAGAACAGTTGCACATGTGCTCCCAAGAAAGGCACATCTTATTTTGAAGTGTGTAATTAGATCTATGTCAAAGTATATAATGATCTAATAGCTCCTAACATAGTATATTTTCAATATTGCATAACCCTCATCTAACTAAGTGATACAAATAAAAATAGTGCAACCAAGCATTTGACCATCAATGCATAGATAAAAGACAATTTTCTATATTTTTTCATCATATTTTATAATATTATTAAAAATTATCCTCAGCAAGAATGTTTAATAAGATCACAAGAAATATTCTTGAAAAAAATAATATGTCTAATGATGTTGACATAGAGTCACTAACTACAGAGTCTAAAGATACCAAAACTGCCCCTAAAAATGACTCTATTAAATCAGTAAGAGCAAGTCTCCAAGAAGCTCTGAAGGTAATATCTTTACTCCAAGACAGAATTACTGCCCTAGAAAAGGTCAACAACAACACATCTACAGATAAGTGTTCTACTTGTCACTCAGACATAAAAAGAATAAAAGATATC
Source organism: Acartia tonsa (assembly GCF_053477335.1). NCBI lineage: Eukaryota > Metazoa > Arthropoda > Copepoda > Calanoida > Acartiidae > Acartia > Acartia tonsa. The sequence goes on along the minus strand of NC_137262.1, from coordinate 30,033,099 downwards.
CTAGGTATCAACGACGCCCCCAAACCCAACTGCACACTCAACTCTCACAATTCTGAACCAGAACTTGCTAAGATCCACAAAGCCAGACACATTGTGAACATAGGTGACCTCATTCATGTCGACAAAATCACGTGGAAATATGGAGGAAGCCACAGTGAACAGATTATGGCATTGTTTGGTAATAGCCAGGCTATAGTGAAAATATATCAATTAAAGCCTAAAGTTGTGAATGGGAAATCCCTTTATCCAGTGAATATATACTTCAGTTCTGAAGTTGCAAGTGATAAAGCTATCTCAATACTGAAATCTGTTTGTGACAAGGCTGGTAAGAGAATGCCAACTGTTCAATACGCCCTAACAGGCTTCCCAACACTACAGAAACGTGTCAGAGATGTTTCTTCTATTCTCAGCTTGGCAAAACAGAACAAAGAAATTACTGCCTATTCTATTATGAATTTCTCTATGGCAAAAGACAAATCCATAATCCCACTATATTCTGTTAAAGTTACTGAGAATGGACCATGGAGCAAGTATATAGAGAGTCGAACTATCAACCCAGACAGCGCAAGCAACGGACATATATTTCAGGAAAGCACTAACACAGAGGAAGCGCAGATCCACATTCAAACATTGACTGGAAAGATTATGGAACACATTCAGTCATTAGACCGCACAAACACTTCTATCAACCCTAAAAGGAACATCCAACAGAAAACTAACAAACACAACACTCCCTCAGATTCTGTGGACGGCATCAACAATTATCAAAACTCTAACCCTTTTATCAACAGTACTCATCAAAGTAAACGCGGACGCTCTTCCTCTTCTAGCCCATTTCTCCATGCCACAAAAAAACAGTTTTACAATATTCCCTCCAACGATCATCACAATACCTCCCCCTTTCTATACTCTCCACCACAGCAAACCCACATCTCCACATCCCCCCCTCCCCTCCAACAATTATATCCTATCACAAGCGTTCCTACAGTAACACAGCACCCCAGTCTAGCACCAGTCCACCTACACACTGGCATAGCCCCGCAGGGATACAACCACAGCAACTTCCAGACACACCAACAAACCTACAACCAACAGCAAAATCCAGGCCTAACTTATAATAGCTACAATGTGTAATATGATGATTTAAAATGTAGAATATGTTTTTACATAAGTTGCATTTTTAGGAGAATCTTTCATTGATTTGCCTTTAAATTTTTGGCTGTTGTCCAAAGCCAATTCTCATATTTAAATTTGGACTAAGAATTTCAAAAGTTTGGCTTTTGATTCCCTTTTTTATAGGAACACTCATTGTTTGTTTCTTCCCCCCCCCCCCTTCTTCTTATTATTATATAGTTATATTATTAGTTTTAAGTTAAGATTAGAATGCAATTTGACTCCTCTTTTAACATAAGATTTGTTAACTGTCGTGGTCTAGGGCTCCTCTCAAGTAACAGCAAAAGGCATAGACTAAATAGGATTTCACACAAAATCAAAGAACTGGAATACTCCAATAATGGCATACCTTCCTTATATGCTCTCTTAGAAACAAAATTAAAACCTAGCAAAAATACCCCAAATCTCCCAAATAATTGTAGTTACATCGGGGAAACGTCAGGAGGAAAAGGAGGGATACTATTATATTCTCATAATAGCTTGGAAACTGAAAATTTTAAAGTAATTTCATCAAAACATGCATGTTACATTAGACTGAAGATAAAAGAAAAATATATTGAGAACATTATAGTGTATCTCCCATGCGACATATTGGAGTGTTTTACTGTTCTTTCTGAAATCGAAAAATTCATTGTAAACAATAATATAAGCAATTTTTGCATATATGGTGATTTCAATATATCATTTGATTCACCTCACCATTCTTGTAAAGCTAAGCGGTTACAAAAATTTCTAAGCAAATTTAACTTGTTTGATCTAGCAGACAAATTAGGCAGTAATCATGCATATACTTGGTCCACTATTCGAAATAAAAAATTACATACTAGCAATATAGATCATTTTTTTGTCAATTTTGATGGTTTTACTTCCATAAGATTTGAGCACAATAGCTTTAGTGACCACATGCATGCGACAGTTAGCTTTAAAAAACCATACGTATATACATCTCCTAAATGGAAAAATTATTTATTTCGAAATAAGGACTTTACCTCTATGCTAGAAAAAAAAGCTACTGAATTTTTGTTCGATTACGCAGATCCCGGCATTTTATTAAAGTCTAAAGAATTTTATGTTGAAAACCCAACTTGCTTAGATAATGAAATGTCATTTAATAGCCTCGAGTATAAAGATACAACTGCTTTTTTTAAACTTCTGAAGCATCTTAAAAATGAACATGATCGTTTTTTCTCTAAATATAAACTGAAAAATTTTCATAAAACACAAGAATTTAACAAGCAAGTTAACATGTTGTATGAAAATTTAAGTAGATTTAATTCCAGAGATACATTAAATCAAATCCAAAATCTAGTAAAAACCCAACAAGATTATTTCAAAGGTCTAGTTTTTACACAAGCGGAATTTAAATATATGCAAAGATTAAAAGTTGATGGGGCAAACAATAGCTATACATTTAAACATATTCCAAATCTTAAGAAGCAGAATTACAAATTAAAAATTGATGGTAATACAGTAACATGTCCCCATAAACTAGCAAATATATTTGCAGAAAATCATGCCAAAATTGTGTCCCCTGAAAACATCCCCCCCTCTGAATTAAAGGGTTTACTAGAGGACTATGATTTGACATTAGATGAAATATTTCCGCAAATTAAAAGTCTTACTTCTCCTTATTCTACATCTATTGAGTTTAAGAATATAATTAAGTCTATGAAAAACTGTTCTGCCCCAGGAATTACTTCAGAAACAAAAATTCTATTTGAGTTCTTAATTAATATTTTTCCAAATTTTATAACAAGAGCTTTGAATAACTTATACAATATCGACATTGATCAAAGCCCCTTTAAATTCATAAAAGATAGAAATATAATTTTCATTGCCAAGAAAAATAGTGACCTTTTGTCACCTGACGACTATCGTGGCATAGCGTTATTGGAAACTGTGTATAAAATTCTGTCTAAGGCACTGAATAAAAAACTTAATGTCCATCTTCATAAAATTATTCATAGTCAACAATTTGGCTTTGTTCCTAACAGAACAATGTCCAATGCATCAATTAACATTACAGCCGCCATAAACCACATTGTTAAAAAGAAGGACAATGCTCAAATCATTGCACTTGATTGGTCACGTGCCTTTGACACAATTTTACCCTCAGTTATTGACTCAATCTTATTGCATATATTTCCCAATGGTAGTTTTGCAAAAACGTTTAATCAACTTACAAATAACGGTAGATTTAGAGTAGCTATAAAAGGAACATTCTCCAAATTCTACAAGTTAAAAAGGGGGTCAGCTCAAGGTGACCCACCCAGTGGAAGTAAATTTATAATTACAAACCATATATTTATAAGATGCTTAATCAGCGAAAAATTAAAGCATATTTTCTATAAGATTGGAAAGAAACATACCAAACCTAAAAGTTTTGCTGATGATTCTATTTTAATTTCTCAATTGAAGACAAATAAGGATGTTAATGATTTAAAACAGTTATTGCACAAACTTGAGAAAGGTATCGGGCTTCATATAAACTTTAGTAAGACAAAAATTTTAACCCATGGCACCTTCCCCCCCGATCTTGCTTCTATAGGGAAAATTGTCGACAAACTTAAACATCTTGGAATTTACCTCTCCTTTAATCAAAATTTAGCAAGAATTCATACTTATGATGAATTATGTAGTAAACTTGAAAAAAAAGCAAAGTCAATTCCTCTAAAAAGCAGTTATAATTTGATTAAAAGACGCAATCTTTGTAGCCATTTATTATCAGCCTGTGCTTACCATGTATACAGAATTTATCCCCCTGACGAGAAATATTGTAAATCAATTTGGAAAATTATTTCAAAGTTTTTATGGTCTAGTAGAAATCCTGATGGAAAAATATCATACAGATATAAAATTTCACAAAATCGTATAGAACAAGATTTCACTCAGGGTGGTTTGAACTTTCTAAAACCTGACACCCAAGCATTTTCAATATGGTTAAATAGTTTTATGAATTGTCTAAGATTTTCTTCCCAACATAATGATACTACCATTAGCTTAATTTTAGAACATAAACATCTAAACATTCAAGCAATGTTACCTACATTTAGTTATAAAACAATAATTGAGCATCAAAATTTCTTTAAGAGTCTTTATCCATGTGCAGGTGGTAATTATTTTCATAAGCTAAGTGAGTTTTTTTATGATTTAGAACATGAACCATCCACGTTTTTCCAATCCCCCATTATTTCATCCAATTTTGCTAATATTTCAACACCTTTTAATAAACACGATGAAAATATATTACTTAAAACTAAGAAGCTAACCATCGCTTCCATATTTGAAACAAGAAAAATTGATGAAAAAGTATTGTTTTTGCCATGCATAAAATCTGATCTATCGAATATAATTAGAGATGTTTCTTTAATAAATAAATTGAGTAAACTAGTAGAGTCAACAAAAACAGCTTTTCCTAGAGATTGTGTGTTTAGCATGAAGAGAGCAAAGCAACTTTTGATTCCAATTGGAACAGTTTTTTTAAAGAACAAATCTGTATTTTCTCTCCATTTTAAACTAATTCATAGAAATAAAAACTCATGTGAGCTACCTGCACTAAAAACTAGAGTGAGTGATAAGTTATATATTCCAGACAAAGAAATGCTTTCTATGTCGTTAAAAAAAATATTTAGCATGCCAATTATTTTATATTATAAAAATTTTATCCTTGAACAAATGAACAGAACATTAAATAGTAAAAATAAACTATATAAATTTAAATTAACTGATTCAAATTTATGTTCAAAATGTAATATAATAAGTTCAACAGAACATGCCCTCTATTTCTGTGTGTTTCCTACCTATTTTATACATAAACTTGCATTATTTCTAGATTATGTTCTAAATGATAGTAAGCCAGAATTCATCTTTTTAAAAGAAAACTTTTACTTATACAATATGTTTTATGAAGGCTTTACAAACGATTTCTATCTACAATTATCCCATTTAATTTTAGTTGCAAAAGATAGATCTTTAAAAATAAGCATAGAGGACGATTTCATTAAGTGGGTTGACAACAATTTCTATGCACACTCTATTCTTTTATCTCAATTTACTTGTAAACTCCTTCATAATGCTGGCTTGAATAACAATATAATATATGATTTTATTAATTTCATATCAAACTAAGCCTAACATACACATTGTTTCTTTTATTCGTTCTATGTGGATCGATTTATGTCTTAATTTTATCTTTTTATTATTATTATGTTTTAACTATGTTTGTATATTATTTCGTATTGGAATAAATATTTAAATGTAATAAGCTATATAATTATTATTCTTCTATAATGGGTTAAAAGGCAAAAATGCATGGTCATTTTTTAATACTGCCAATTTAAAAAAAAAACTTAGTGCTAGAAAACTATTTTGTAGACTAATTATAATTCATTATTGTCAAGAAAATTTGTCGACAAAAAATAACACTAATGCTATTCTTTTTCTGGTTTATTATAATCAAAATATTTACGAATTTTCTTCAATAGAAAAGTTACATAAAGCAATTTTTTCTGTAATGTCAAATGTTAAGATCCTATATTCTTTTGTTGAAATTCTTTAGTTACTTTACGAGAACGCCAAGATGCAAAGTCGCAAGGATGTTGTATAATGTATAATATTAATATATGCATTGGTTATTGAAATATTTTGGCGTATTTATATACTTATGCACTGTATTTAACTACATATTAAGTATAGGATATTAGTTTATTGTAAATAATTTGTTTGCATTATGTACATAATATTATGAAACATTAACTTATTTCAAATAAAATCACAAAAAATGAGAATCTAGCGGAGGGGGGGGGGGTAATAATGAGTTAGCCCTTTCTGATATCAGGGTGCTTTCCCACTAAGTGCCTGTCGTGCACTAAAACCACACTATAAAAATAATGAATTCTTATGCCTAGCCCCTGCGGAAGCCCTTTAATTTTGGGGCCTATTACCTGCGATGCACTAACCCTGCAGGACTACCCAGCACCTAATATAACCTAACTTAAACTAATTAATAAACGAAAACTATCCCAACCCCCTTTTTTCAATTAAAAAAAAAATAAGATGGGAGGAGAGGGAGATTAATGCTCAACAAGATACTTTGAGGTTAAATACCTATATTTTATTGATTTTTTATATTTAAGGCTTTTTTCTTTTTCTTGATACAAACCATTCTTATTTAAAAGACTTTATATCTTCAAATTTTAAAGTATTCAATCTCATAAAATATTTATGTATATGATGTAAACAATTATCATACAATTTTAGAGATATTGGTTCATCTAATAACCATGGTAGTGTGAACTAGGGATCTTAAGGATAGGTAATGGACGACAAATTAATTCACAACCCCAATGATGATACAAAAAATTACACATTCTATAGAATTAAATATTAGTTGAAAAGTATACTTCTAATTCTAATCAACAAACTAAAACTTACCCGAAGTATTCAAGCCAACTAATGAGACAACGTAGTTTTAAAACTTTGGGTACCCGTATAATATACAGTCCAATGTCCCCTCCGTCCCTGTGTGTGACAGAATAAGTTGATGTCACTTTAGGGCACAACATTCTTAAATTCAATGGGGGGCATAAGGAAAAAGGATAAGAGGATGAATACTCAATTCTTAATTAAAACATTAAAACGAAAATATCTAATCTAATATTCTTGCCCTAAATATGGAAATAGTAAAAAGTAAAAAAAATATTTTTTTAAATAATTTTTAATCCTCCCATTTGAAAAGTAGTGGAATAGCAATAAATTTTAGCGCGGCAACAGCGCAGAGTAGGCCTCTAGGCCCACTGCCTATTTTCGTCCTCTAGTTGCTTCGATTCCTCTCTTTTATTTTTTTCTCTATGATGGGGGGACTAAAAGTGACCAAGCCATAAATTTTTACAGGGTTACTCAAAAGCATTTGTCATTTAAATTTTTCAATTGGTTTACCTAAAATATAAATAAATTTATGTTTGCATTTTTTAAGATCTAAAGTTTTTTTTTACATTTGTTGAGAAAAGAAAATTTCTTAAACCAACAAAGCATTTTCTTAATTGGTTTATTGCTGATACCTGCCAATATTTGACAACTAGCCTACAGCTCACGTTGTTCACTGGTCTGTAATGTTCTTGAGAATATTAAATATCCGTACTGGAAAGGTAGAAGGCTGATGCAAATATTAAGGTATAAAATCCGATGTATTAAGAATTTGTAGAGGGCCCGATCTTTCAGGGTTAAGACAGAAGGCTTATTTTATGTTTGCTGACCAATGCATGTATACTCTAAGAATAATATTGTCTGTCGGTCTATCGGTAATGCTCTTAAATATTTTTCCCAGCTTTTATCGAAGATATTTTTTGTGTAAATATTCAAATACCACTAAGTATCATTACTCAGTATGTCTGTCTTTTGTGCACCCTTTTTGCTTTCATTTGATTTGCCTTTTATTTTTTTAATTCAAGAGCTTCTATAGTTATGGATTTTGTAATCCTTATTTATCTGTTAAATGTTAGTAGCGAAGTCAATAAATTTAAATTTAAAAAGTTTTACTTTCTGTCTTAAGTGCTCTGAAATAAATAAAATTACTGTAGGAGAAATGTTTATTTTCCCTTCTGCTATTTAATATAGAAGGTTTAATTTTTTGGAAAGCAATGCACTTCTCTACGCCTATAGCTAAAATATTTGTTTTAAATTTCATTTTTTATCACGATTATAATGGAACATTTGCAAAATTCATTTTCCGCTGTTATTTAGTAGCGAATCTCATTTATAATTCAAAATGTCTGTCCATTAGTCTGTTGGCTAGGATTAGGGGAAAATGTGATTTTCTCATTTACTAATCAATGAAAAATTGTGTAAATATTCCCAACATAGCTTGCCAGTATGGACCTCATTTATTGGTCAGTTTGAAAAGGGATTGTATAATATTAATGATCTATTTCTTGTTAAAAGCAAAACTTTTCTACATTGGGGGTTGGTCTGTCCATCCGATTATCCCTAACAGAAAGTTCTGATTGTTAATTTAGGCATATTAGAATTGTCCTATTGAATTCAAACTCGACAATAAAATTTTTGGAACTGTTATGTCCTTCAATGAAGTCAAAGTCAAAATCTTTATTTTTTTCCATAGCTTTACATAGCTGCTCTATGACGTTAGTATGTCCAAATAAAATATCTTGTATTTAAGCTATTTAATGATATATTTACTCAAATCTTATTTTACACAGAAATTCAATATGTACTTCCCCCCCCCTTCTCTCTCTCTATCCCCCCGTTCTCTCTCACTCTCTCTCTCTCTCACTCTCTATCCCCTAATTCTCTCTCGTTCTCTTTCTTTCTTTTTCTCTCTATCCCCCCCGTTCTCTCTCTCTCTCTCTCTCTCTCTGTCCCCCTGTTCTCTCTCTATATATATCCCCCCGTTCTCTCTCTCTCTCTCTTTTTTCTCTATCCCCTCGTTCTCTCTCTCTCTCTCTCTCTCTCTATCGACCCGTTCTCTCTCTTTCTTTTAAAAATATTAAGTTGCACATAAATTTCGACTTTAACGTCTTATTTTATAATATCTGTTTAACTGATTTATTCAGTAATTTTTTGTTTTATCTATATTTAATGTAACAATACACGATATAACGTTTTGCTTCATTTTTTAACATCTTTTAAAGAATATACACCTAATATTTTTCATTTCAAATTTTCGTCCTGAAAGGGTTAAAATGTTTAGTTTAATATCAGACCACATTACGGGAGTGTCGCACGAATCAATTTATATTAAAACTAAGTTTTCTTAGATTTACATTATTATAAATTTAAATTTTCTGTGTTATGAATAGAAATCCAATACTTCAATGTTATTCAAATAGCAACATGAATTAAAAAAAACTGAATTAATGATGCTAAAAGTAGAATAATGGGTCTTATCGTTCTGGTCAATGAGAATTTAATAGGGATTATTGGAGCACTATGAGTTTTTAACATTCTTTACTTGGAGAATTCGAGCTTGATTATAGACGTTTATTTCCTATATAGATCTGTCATGGATCTTGATGCAATGCAGCAGCCCGTTTTGTACATGTTAAAAATTAGAAGATTTCATTAAATAAAAGTAATCGCAAATATACTTAGTAAATAAGGTTCTTAAGGATAAAAAAGTTTTTTTTAATTTATTTTGACTTTAATTCAATTTAAGCTATCATTTGTCATGCTCATTATTTTTATGATACCCTGTATTTGTATGATGTTCATTAAAGACTTATGCAATGTTGACACATACAAATTCCAAATACAGGACACAACAGCTGGTGTCTAGAGATGTTTTATATCAAAGAATTACAGTAGTATGTATATTTTCAAATCAATGCCAGAGTAATGTGACAAAACCTTGACAGAACGACTTTATGAATCTGAATGAGTTGGTATATAATCAAAATTTCTATAAATCATACGTGTGTATTTGTCGTTCCAACTAGCATCGTTTATTTTATTTGGTGTTAATTTAAACTATTAAAAATAAAATTTGGAAGATTTAAGACTAATTGAAAGAGATACTTTGATTTAAAGATAGCTCGGTTAGGTATTGGTTATTTACCGATATGGTTACCGAAAGGTTTAAAAGAAATCACTCTAAAAAAAATCCCCCCCCCCCTTCCAATTTTGTTTTATTTCTTAAACTAAAATTTATCGTAATGTTGTGGGGATCAACTCCCCCCCAAAGTTCCCATAGATGCTTCTAGGGGCATAGCCGTTTAAGTGTAATATTGTGAGGACATCTTATTGACGTGGTTGTATGATTTAGGACGTGCTGAATAATCAAAACACTATGGGTCAAGCCATGACTATATACAAATTGTTAGAAAATAACCAAATTTTGTTTTTTTAACAAAAAACTGCATTTCAATCTTTATAATACCATATAAAACATTGTTATCGCTGAACCAATTGGGTTCTTCTTAGTTTACCAAAATTTTAAACTATTTTCTTGAGGGGAAAAAATGCTTTCCTATAAAAAAATCTGTTTTTCAACCAAAAAATTAATATAAATGTTGGTTGAAGCCATGAGTATTGAGTAAATATAAGTGTATATAACCTTTTATTTTCTACTAACCCTTGATTTTATAATCCTTGAGATACAAGCATGGTTACACGTATCTTTAGGGGTTTTCTCAAAACTTGGGGCAACTACATTTTACTTACATAAATTTAAAGAGTGAAATCAAATTTATTTTATGCCATTAAACTATGGATAAAGCGTAGTTTATTATAAGCTATCGGCTGCAAAAATTACCTTTCACATAAAATAAAAAAAAAGCTTTTAATTATTGCCATTATGTAGTTGTTAGAATGTTTAGGCATAAGTTTCCAAATAATTTTATATAGTTAGGGCATTCTAGTAGACGCTAGAAGAGTGAGCTTAAATTAATTCACCTGTGATAAGTAAATTCATAATTTTTTTTCCATTTATCCAACTTTTCTAACCTGTATTCAAGAAGCTTTGCCCCTAGGCTTTAGGTTATTAGGACCTACAGAATTCTAAAAATATATAAATATTTCCTGAAAAGCACAAACTACCACTTATTATATAGTTAGCTTTGGACAATATCCTTTCGAGTTACCTGAGCATTCTAAAATTGCTCTAATGTTATAGAATATAAGAATATACCGCCTCGATAATTTGCTAGCTCCGAGCTAAAGTCATGTCGAGACACATGCCAATCATTAGCCAATATATGCTCACACACACACAAATTAACCTATATGAGTACGCACATACACAAACACACACATAAATTAACCAATATAAGCACACACACACACACACAAACACGCAAACTAGCAATACCAATATATGCAAACAAATTTAAATCACATACATAGAAAATTGTAAAAAAAACAAGCATTAAGATTATTAAATTTCTCTTAAAGTACCTGTTAAGAGATACTAAATTTTAAATTTGCTTAAAATATATAAAGAAAACATACTTAATTGAGCAGGATATTGTAGAAATCTTAAATTATATTAATAATTATATTACAAATCTTTAATTGTATAATGTAAATTGTTTCATTTATAGTAAAGCATAAGCAATATACTTGAAATTTATAAAACCAAATCAAATGGGTTAAATGGAAACAAGGATGACAACATCCATAAGTAGCGAAGCACAAAAAATCGTCGATTGGAATACGTAGATTTAAAAGGTTTTTACTAAAATCAAGAATAGATTTATTGGATAAAATAAACATGAAACCTTGTTTTATTTTGCATGATGACGATGGTCAAATGGTAAATTATATTAAAGATGCTCATAACAATGGGAAAAATTATTTTGATACAGATATCCCATAAAAGTTTGAAAATTGCATCAAAATATACAAAGATATGGGGAAATATGTAAAACATATAAAAATAGCCAAAAACCTGATAAAAGGCAGTCTGGCCGTCATGGTTGTTTTATTAAAACGACAAAAAATTTAATTTTTAAATCCTTAACTTAAAAAATTTGGAAAATCGGACCATATACACTGAAGATATGGAAAAAAGTGTTAAATATATAAAAATAGCCTAAAACCTGCTAAAAAGGCAGTCTGGCCATCATGGTTATTTTGTTTAAAAGACGGGAAATTTAATTTTGATATATATAACTGAAAAATTTTGAAAATCGGACTATAAACACTGAAGATATGGAGAAAAATGTTAAATATATAAAAAAAAACAGCCTAAAACCTGCTAAAAAGGCAGTCTGGCCGTCATGGTTGTTTTCTTTAAAAGGCGGAAAATTTAATTTTGATATCTATAACTGAAAAAATTTTGAAAATCGGACCATAAACACTGAAGATATGGAGAAAAATGTGAAAAATATAAAAATAGCCTAAAACCTGCTGAAAAGGCAGCCTGGCCTTCATGGTTGTTCCTTTAAACGACGGGAAATTTAATTTTGATATCTGTAACTGAAAAAATTTTGAAAATCGGACCATAAACACTGAAGATATGGAGAAAAATGTAAAAAATATAAAAATAGCCTAAAACCTGCTAAAAATCGGTCCGAACGCCAATGATGTTTTATAGTCAATTGTGCTCCTTAATGATGGGAATGTTGTCAAAAAATTTCAGCATTCTATCTTTTATAGGAGCTGAGTAAATCCCATTTCCCCCATAGCGTTACGGACTGACGGACTGACGGACTGACGGACTGACTGACGGACTGACTGACTGACGGACGGACAAAGTGAATTATAGAGTAGCTTCGCTACTAAAAAATGTCAATGATTGAACAATTTTGTAGCAATAATGTTGATTGAATATGTGGGTATGCCCTGACCTGAGTCAATAGTGATTGACAATTAGAAAAGATGTATGACCAAGGAGATGCTTGCCGGGTACGGGGAAGAGTTGGCTTATAAGTGTTTTCATAAAACATCCAGATTTGCTAAAAAACAAGATTATGTGCTGAAATTTATGGGGCTTAGCTATTTGAAGAAACACGATGAACAGTTCTTAGAAGTGAAGCTACTCTATAGTTGGGGTTCCTCTACCTTTCCCTAAAAGATCTCATAAATGTCTTTGTTTTTCATACAAAGATGCATAATTTTTTTAGGGGGTAAAAATCTGGATAGTGGGTGTAATTTACCTTGATAGGGTAAAATAGAACGTGAAAAGCGCTAAAATAATAAATAGGAGAGGCAAAAATTCTTACTACTTTATACAATGGGATACAAGGCATCTAAGTTACCTAAAGACTGTATATAAAATCTTTAGCATGTAATTAGGGACACCAATCAATGCATAATTGGTGAAAAGTGAGTGAAGGAATAAAGGGGGAGTGGGATAAGAATGTCTCCTAGACTCTTATTAGCATATTTCAACAGGACATTGTTAGGATGCTAGCATCTACCTATTTATCTATAAATGTCTGTGTGTCTACTAATCTATCTATCTATCTAAAGGGAGAAGGATGAGAATGTCTCCTAAACTCTTATTAGCATATTTCTACAGGACATTGTTAGGATTAGCATCGATCTTTCTAACTATCTATCTGTATATCAATCTGTCTATCTATCTATCTAAATATATGTCTGTCTAATTATCCATCTTTGAAATTTTTCTTTCTATCTACCTATCTTTCTATAATGTCTGTAAATTTCTGTTTATCTCTCTGTCAGTCTCTCCAGTGCATATTTTTTTTTTGATGTCCATCTTTCTTTCTATCTAGCAATCTATCTACACATATGTCGTTCTATTATTTATCACATAAATAAATTGCTAAACATCTATTCTACATATATCTATCTATCCGTCTGTCTGTCAATCTATCAGTTTATCTTTCTGTCTATCTGTCTTTTTCTCATTAGAATAGATTTTTATTTAAATCTCTATCAGCATTACTTGTCAACTGTCTATCTATTAACTTGAAACTAAAACATACAATATTTGTTAACTATCTTTCTATATATCTATTCTATATAAATCTATTTATTTTGTTTTTGGAATTCTGATGTTTGAAAGGTATAATCTTATGTTAATGTAAGACAGGACTAAACACAGTATTTATCAGGTATGAAGTTTTTTGATTATCAGTTCCCCAATGAATTAATTTCAATCATGGAATTTTGTATTATTATCAGTTATGGTTCCTTATGTATTTCATTTTTTTGGGTGTTTTATAGTTATTTATCACATCGTATTATAGACAGCTTTGCACTGATATTAAAATTAAAAATTATATGATTAAAATCAATTTTGTCCAAGTGGCCGAAGGCCCAGGCTATCAAAAAGTATTAGTTTTATGATTTTAATTTAATATTCGTAAAAAATTGTCTGTATTACGATGCTATATATGATTACTCAGTATGGCTGAAAACCGGTTATAATCCAGCGGATGTTAATCGATTTCTAAGCCATACTGAAAAATTGTTAAATACCTTGAATTTTCATTTAAATCCTGTGTCACGTGCGAAAACCATTTGGAAATTTTACAATAAAAGACTAATAGTTATTTCATGCATTAAAATATTTACATAGAATTTAGAACCTTATGCCTATTATAAACAAGGATGATAACATCCATTAAAGCAAAGCCCAATACAGAATGTATAAAAATATGTTTTAAGAATTAATTATAGAGAATCTTCTCATATTTTTTTTATTGATCGTCTTAGGAGTCAATATTTAAAATTTTTTGAAATTATATCTAAGTTGACTGTTATTAGAATCAGTTTAAACTCAATAGCACAATTCTATCATACGTAAATAAATTTACGTTGAATGCTATCCGTACGGACGGACGTAAGGACGTACGAAAGTAAAAATAGACCGACCCTTATTTTACATTTGAAAATCCAATAAAAGAAGCATAATGAAAATTGAATAGTTTACTACATGAATTGACGTAAAGACCCAATTCGTAGAAAAGTTTAGGTTTTAATGTTTAATGTATTCAGAAATTATTATTGAACACTTTGGAGGTGATTTTAGAAAATAATGCGTATATCATTAATCTTTGAATAATCAATTTTCGGCAAAATTCAAAAGAAAATTGAAAATTTTAATATCATATGCAGGCGTGATTTTAACATATTTTTTCTTTCGGTAGATTTTTATTATTCTTCCAACTTCCAAGTATGGCTTCAAAACCGACTAATATCCGCTGGATTAGATTCAGCCATACTGAAAAATCAAGAATAGAATAGTATTGCGGACAATTTTCCACGAACACTAAAATAAAAATCTTATTAAAACCGAACGCCCGGGATAACAAAACTGGTTTTAATTTTATGATTTTTCATTATTTCCGCTGAAAGTTTTCTATAATACGATGCGATAAAAAAAAACTATTTTAGTTTTAATTTTATGCTCTTGACTGGCATGACAGGATAACTTGAATGTAGTCATTTACCCCCTCGTGATCTTATGGGTGACTAGACCCGACACAAACCAATCTGTCCCGATTTTGTATCACTTTGAAAAGTGCGATACCAGTTACGTCATATACGTTTCGGGAAAGAAAAAGGGAAGGGGGGAAGAAAATCTCTTCAAAAGAGATGGGAGAAAAGGGAAGAGATTTTCTTCCCCCTTTCCCTTTTTATATGACGTCACAGGAATCGCACTTTTCAAAAGTGATACAAAATCGGGACAGATTGGGTTGTGTCACTACCCAGGACGGAATTAATACCATAAAAAAACCTAGTTTTTACCACTTTTACGGTAAAATTTTACCAGCCTATACGATTTAAAAGGTGGTAAAATTTTACCGTAATCGTGGTAAAAACACTTTTAGTGGTACTCCGAGACGCTTTTTACCATCGATTTTTACCACAATTATCGGTAAAATTTTACCAGATTTCCGGTAAAATATTACCATTTTAGGACGCAAATTTATACCAGATTTTGACCAATTTTTACCACTTTTTTGGTAAAATTTACCAGAAATTTGCGGTAAATTTTACCAAAAAAGTGGTAAAACTGTTCAACACCTGGTAATATTTTTGCCCTAAACTGGTAAAATTTTACCAGAAATAGGGTAAATATGGTAAAAATTTACCAATAATTGTGGTAAAAACGGGTGGTAAAAATCACGAGAAAGTGGTAAAAAACGACCTTAATTATAGAAAAACCTCGCTTGTACACAAAACGCAAAAATAAAAAAAAAAATTGTTTTCATTATTAACTTTATTGATTGAAACACTTAAACATATTTTTTTACATAATGATTTACATAGGTACGATAGCGCGATACTATATAGGTATATATTCACAGAAATTTTCTTAATTAGTCTATAATTCTAGACGTGGTTTAAATGACCAAATATTACATAGTTTTACAGATAATATAACTGCATGTTTAATCGGTTTAAGCTGAGAAATTAACACAAATATACATAGGTTTTAATTGCTGAGATCTGGATTCTAATTGTACTTTATACTAGAACATTTTTATACAAGAAAAATATATTACGAAGTTACTTTCCATTATTAAATTTTCAAAAATTTTGCTATATAGGAATAGCGGTTTCAAATATAATATTATATGAATATTTTCATCGTCAGAACAAAACTGTCAAACTGTCATATAGATTAATGTACGTACAAATTAAAGGTGGTTAAACATATTTTTGACTCAAGATATCTTGATATATATCACTTTTTTATCACAAATAGTTTATATATGATCTGACTGGAAGGACTATTATACATCAGCTTACTTTTGTCCTTCTTTTCTTTGTTTTTGCCTCTTGTGAAAGAAGACGCGGCAGTCTGGGCACATATAGGTGCATTCGATGAGTCTCGTGTTCAATGGCAGCTCGCTTCGGGGACTGCGTCCATGGGCGCAGGTCTTGATTTTCCCCGGTGTTGCACTTCTTTTGCGCCTACTCAGTTTTGATGCTGGCGTGATTGTAGGAGGGGGTGGTTCAAACATCTCCTGCTCATCATCTGACACCCCATACACTGAAATTAAAATATTTTTTAAAATTACTTTTTTTTACAAAAAAATACTTCAATTTTACAATAGTTTTTTTTTCTAGCCTAACCTAACCTAGTGTATTAATAGAAAGAGTAATATTTCTAGTTTTAACCTAGCCTAGCCTAGCCTAGCCTAGCCTAGCCTAGCCTATTCTAACCTAACCTAACCTAACCTAACCTAACCTAACCTAACCTAACCTAACCTAACCTAACCTAACCTAACCTAACCTAACCTAGTGTAATAATACAATGTAGTACAGAAATGTTTCACTATATGCTTTGGGCACAGTCGCTAGTATAAATATTGTACTATACCTGGGCTTTTTGGTCCTGGATTCTTTATGTTCTCATAAATTATATCAAAATCCGGTTGGTCTTTCATCCTGAAATTAAACAATCTATACTACAAAGTAAAACGATTTTTGTTTGTATGTAGCGAAGGATCTTGTTAACCGCTGAACCGATCGGGTTCTTCTCATAGGTACCGGCAAGGGAAGGGAGTGGCAAAAGAAACTTTAAGGATATACTTCATATTAGAGGGTTTAGCGTACAGAAAAATCATTTACAACACAGTCGCCAGGATAAAGTAGTAAAAACAATTTTTTAAAAATCTTACTTTGCTGGTGTTTCCATAACAGTGACTTCCTTAACCTCGTTCTCATCCGAATTTTCTGGAGAGCCAGCTGCAGCTGTTTTGTTCCTGAATTAAACAATATATATATAATAATCTATTTAAATTAAGTAGTTAACTTTTTGGTTCCACATTTACCCCTTCCACCTTACCCAGCTAGAGGCGTACTTGCTAGTACTCGCTTTTAATAAATAAAGGAACACGTTGAATTTGTCTTTACAGAAAAATCATTTACAACACTGTCGCCCGGATAAAGTATGAAAAAATAATATTAAAAATATCTTACTTTGCTTCTCCTTCCATAACAGAGGCTTGTCCGACCTTCTGGTCATCCTTTTGTGCCGCCGGACATTTCTCGGATTGCTCCCTGAATTAAGCAATCATATTATTATTAAATAGTAAACTTTTTATGGTCCACATTTACCACTCCCACCTTACCCCTAGAGGCATACTTGCTATAGTTTTGTAATATATTAAGGTGAATTTGTCTGTACCGAAAAATCATTTACAACACAGTCGCCCGGATAAAGTATGAAAAAAGATTATTAAAAGAAACTAGTGGCTACGCCCCTAGAAACCTCTAGGGGCACTTAAGGTTGGAAGGGGAAAAATCTACATCTTCCCATTTTCAATTTCAGTTTCAGAAGAGTAAAAATATTTTTTGGGGGAGGGGGTGAAGACACCCTGCACAAAAATAGTTTAAAACCTTTCTAGGACCTATAAGAAGCTTCACTTTAAAGGAGAACAATATCGGTTTAGCGGTTATCCTTTGGGACAGACAAAAAACGCTTACTACTTTATATAACAGGATATCTTACTTTGCTTCTCCTTCCATAACAGAGGCTTGTCCGACCTTCTGGTCATCCTTTTGTGCCGCCGGACATTTCTCGGATTGCTCCCTGAATTAAGCAATCATATTATTATTAAATAGTAAACTTTTTATGGTCCACATTTACCACTCCCACCTTACCCCTAGAGGCATACTTCCTATAGTTTTGTAATATATAAAGGTGAATTTGTCTGTACCGAAAAATCATTTACAACACAGTCGCCCGGATAAAGTATGAAAAAAGATTATTAAAAGAAACTAGTGGCTACGCCCCTAGAAACCTCTAGGGGCACTTAAGGTTGGAAGGGGAAAAATCAACATCTTCCCATTTTCAATTTCAGTTTCAGAAGAGTAAAAATATTTTTTGGGGAAGGGGGTGAAGACACCCTGCACAAAAATAGTTTAAAACCTTTCTAGGACCTATAAGAAGCTTCACTTTAAAGGAGAACAATATCGGTTTAGCGGTTATCCTTTGGGACAGACAAAAAACGCTTACTACTTTATATAACAGGATATCTTACTTTGCTTCTCCTTCCATAACAGAGGCTTGTCCGACCTTCTGGTCATCCTTTTGTGCCGCCGGACATTTCTCGGATTGCTCCCTGAATTAAGCAATCATATTATTATTAAATAGTAAACTTTTTATGGTCCACATTTACCACTCCCACCTTACCCCTAGAGGCATACTTCCTATAGTTTTGTAATATATAAAGGTGAATTTGTCTGTACCGAAAAATCATTTACAACACAGTCGCCCGGATAAAGTATGAAAAAAGATTATTAAAAGAAACTAGTGGCTACGCCCCTAGAAACCTCTAGGGGCACTTAAGGTTGGAAGGGGAAAAATCAACATCTTCCCATTTTCAATTTCAGTTTCAGAAGAGTAAAAATATTTTTTGGGGAAGGGGGTGAAGACACCCTGCACAAAAATAGTTTAAAACCTTTCCAGGACCTATAAGAAGCTTCACTTTAAAGGAGAACAATATCGGTTTAGCGGTTATCCTTCGGGACAAACAAAAAACGCTTACTACTTTATATAATAGGATATCTTACTTTGCTTCTCCTTCCATAACAGAGGCTTGTCCGACCTTCTGGTCATCCTTTTGTGCCGCCGGACATCTCTTGGATTGCTCCCTGAATTAAGCAATCATATTATAATTAAATAGTAAACTTTTTTTTTGGTCCACATTTACCCCTCCCACCTTACCCCTAGAGGCATACTTGCTAGTTTTGTAATATATAAAGGTGAATTTGTCTGTACCGAAAAATCATTTACAACACAGTCGCCCGGATTAAATACCAAAAAAAGAAGTGAAAAAAATTTCTTACTTTGTTTGTGTTTCCAAACAAGCGATCTCCTCTTCCAAAGAAGCAATTTTTTGCTTTGCTGCCCTAAGGTCTTGTTTTATTTTCTGCATTGTCTCCCATCCATCGTCGTCCCTGAAAAATAAAAAAAAATAATACTAAAGTAACAGGATGTCCGTGTTTATGTACCGAAGGATCTCGATAACCACTGAACAGATCGGGTTCTTCTCATAGGTACCGGCAAGGGAAGGGAGTGGCAAAAGAAACTTTAAGAGATATACTTCATATTAGAGGGTTTAGCGTAGCTGCTAATTTGAAATATCAGGGGTGTATATCCTATATGGGATCCCCTGTTCAGGTGGTGGGGGGAAAATAACTAAAATATGTGTGGTAGGACCAAAAATTTTAGTTCTTTCAATATTTCTCCATTTCCGTCCCTACTTGGTGAGATAAAAATAGGTGGGAAAAAAATACAAAATTTTGTACCACGGGAACAAAATAAATCTTGTGCGTAATGTACACCCCTGAATGAAACTATAATTATTCGCCATAACAATAATGTTTATCCTACTCTTTTCAATCCGGCTACTACCACCTTCCGAACAGAAATAGAATGGTAACAAAAATAAATAAACTTACGTAGTGCAATCCAAAGTTAGGTTCAAATCTTCTGTATCAGACGATTTAGGAGGGGTATCAGGCAGGTCATCCAGCTTAGCAGGCAGCTCAGGCTCAGACACACTCATTTCGTTCTTCTGTTTTTCGCTATCACTGAAATATATAAATATATATTATATATCCCAGGTAATCGGACCTTTGCCCAAAGAAGTAATTACCAAAAAATATGTAATATGTATTTATGTAATTATGTTGTGATGGATTGTCGAATCCGATTCGATGAATGGTTACCAAAATATAGCTAGGGACGGACGGACGGACAGACAGACAGACAGACATCATTCTACTTCGTTTTATACATATTAAAATATTACTCACCCACTTGTGGTTTCCGGCTTCTGTTCTTCGTGCTGTTCGTCTCTCTCTAAGTCGGCTGCTGCTGTGGCTGTCATGTCGGACATTCTATATTAAATTTGAAAAGAAACAAATTATCACTGGTATTAAATTTTCATTAATAAATGTCCAAAAAACTGACGTAGGGAATTTTAATATAATAGGGTGGCCAGCAAGATCACATATTGGTATATCTTATATTGTAAACAAGTATATAGACAAATTTAACATTTACAAAAAGTTTATACAAATTTGAAACGTTCTCTTTTTTAATTACAGCACATAAACATTACGCATTTTACCATGGAAATCTACCACCGTATTAATTAAAACATTCCCTACGATAACTGTCATATATATAATATTTTTATACAAAATTAAACAAATATATAAAATTAACAAAAGCTAGTTCTGAATACTTTTTTTCCTTAGTTTAGGGGGTAAACTACAACTGCTATATACTGAATTACAAAAAATCGCGACAGATTATACAACAAAAAATTTTCAGTTTAAGCTCTTAACTTTAAGCTCATTAAACTTAATTGGTGGAAAGGGGTAGTTTCACAAAATGCATTTGAACTTAATTTTGTGAATTGCATATTTTTCTTTGTTAAGATGGTAAAAGTACGTGGTAGAAAATTTAACTTTCTTCAAATTTATGCCATATAAATAGAGTTTAAACACATTTAAACAGGTTCAAATATACGGTTCACTAAATTAACTTCAAATGCATTTTGGGAAAAGACTCCTTTCTAGATATTATAAAAAAAAATTGAAGATGAAACTTATGAAATCAAAAAAAATTACATATAAATATATATATACGTAAAGTCCTGGAATTATTGGGATTGACTGCGACCTATAATCAGGTCTTCGTCTTGTTCTTCGTCTTGTTCTTCGTCTTGTTCTTCGTCTTGTTCTTCGTCTTGTTCTTCGTCTTGTTCTTCGTTTTCAGACGAAAGTTCCGACGGATAATACTTGTCTCCATTCTGCCAGGGATGTATATTCTACATGGATCGGATGTATAATATTTTTTCCAAGTCTGCTCAGGGATGTATATTATATTTCATTAAATATAAATAGATGGAGGTAAGAAAAAAAGGTAATAATTAAGAAAACTGAAAACATTTGTAAATTTTAAAAATTTTTAGCCGTGGACAAACAATATTTCTTGTGCAGAATATACACCCCTTTCCCGAATCAGCTGTAATGTAGCTGCCAAAGATACCGTAATTGTTTATGTTTTGAGAACATTGTTGAGAACTTGCTCTCTGTGGTGGTCTGGAGCTTGATCTTTTCTTCTTCTCTAACTCATCATCTTCAGGCCTGTGTCCCTGTTCCCACAATCTTTGCTTCTTCATGTTGTCCTTTACTCGTTTGTTGGCATCTCTTCTTGTCCGAGCCTCACCACGCTGGCCGAAATCGGGCAAATGTGTATTTGTTCTGTTCAACATTTGCTGCAGCTTAATTTGGTTAGGTTGCTCACTGAGTTGACTATTACTACAACCTTGCTCTGGACTGAGTTGACTATAACTATAACTACAACCTGGTTCTGGGTTTACGTCTTCATCAGGATTTGATGTGCCTGCGCTTTCAGCATATTCCCGGCTTGAATTAATTTGTGCTGTGCTCGTGCTTGCTCTGCTCTGGTTTCTGTACAACACCGCATCAATTTGATTCGTTGATGGAAATGTTGTTTGTTTTCTGGGACGTTTAGGAGCTTCTTTGGTAGGCTTTGGCTTTTGGGCCACTTTTGCTTTTGGCCTGCGTTCTTCTTCTTCTTCTTCACTACTACTACTACTGCCAGTTCCAGTGTCTGGGTCTGATTGATGACCTTCATCTGTATCATCACTCTCTGGTGCTTCTTCTTTGATGTCAGAAAGTAATTCACCTTCTTCTCCATCTTTTTTCCACTTTGCTTTTTCTCCTACAAAGAAATAAAAAATGTTAAAGCAAATGTACATAATTGTAGCTTCAATATTATTTCCATACCTATATGAACATTAGTTACTATTAATCAGATTCAAATGAAAACAAGCAATATTTTTTACCCTATATTAATATGCCAATCAAAGATAAAAGGGGGAATTTTGCATTGGCAGTTGCTTTATAGGGGTACAATATGGAACTGTGAAGAAACGGCGTCGCCACCGCCGAGAACCGCCAATAAAAGCCCCAAAAAAGTGTCACTTTCGCCCACCCCCCCCCCCCCATTTATTACATTAAGACCTGTAACTTACCGTCAATGTTGATGAGTTCTAAAATTTCCATTTGGTTGTATATAGAAACATTTGAGCCTACTGCAACAACCTCATAATGACCCGTGTGGTTGTGAATTATAATGCCAAGTTTGGGTAATATTATTCCACATGGATGTATCCGAATTTCCTTACTTGCATTGCCGTCATTCTTGCCCTCATTGTCCTCAACCTCCACAATTTCGTCACTCTGGTTTCCGTCATCTTCGTTATCCACCTCGAATGATGGTTCATTGTCCAGCTGTAAACTTTTCTTGGTTTTTGCTTCGGCTTCCAATGCGGTTTGCCTTCGCTCCCGGTTCTTTGGAATGATCGCCACATCATCTAAATAATTATTATAGTCATTATTTCAAATAGTATAAATGTTACCCAACCCCCCCCCCCCCCCCTCCAAGGAAATAGCTTAAAATCACCGCAGGACCAATACACAGAAGAGTAGAATCCGATCTCCAGGATACAATTAATACCATAAAAAACCTAGTTTTTACCACTTTTATGGTAAAATTTTACCAGCCTATACGATTTAAAAGGTGGTAAAATTTTACCGTAACCTCGATCGATTCAGTGGTTACTGAGATCTTAAGCTTCTGACGGCCGGACAGACATTAAGCTACTTAGTATTATAGATAGCGGCTGCGCCCATACAAATTTTAGCCTAAAACCCTGTCAGGGCCTGTACGAAGTTTCCCTTAAAACAAAATTAATCCACAGGGTTTTTATCTAAGACTACTTCTCAACTAAAATATTAATAAACTTAAATTTAGGTGATACAGTTCCTACGTTTTTCAAACTATAAATAACAATACCTTCGGCATCCTCATCATTCTCATCACTGCTGCTTTCCTCCACGACACTTGTTGCCTTTCCAGTCACCTGTCTCTCGTTACTGTTGCCTGTAAATAATTAATTTATACATTAATTTTATACGTTTCCAAACAAAAAGCAAGTACTGAAAACATTTTTTCCACCCCCCCACCCCCCCTACTTGGTTGAAAAAAAAATTTTAAAAGGAAATGTGTTGTAGGAGGGATAGAATAAATAAATCATAGAGTTCTTTAAATATTTTTCAATTTTCCCCCTACTTGGTGAAAAAAAACTAGGGGGGGGGGGGGAAGAAAAATTTAAAAAAAATTAGTAGCAGAGGAAAAAAAATCTTGTGCAGTATATACACAATACGAGGAAAGATAAAACTTATAAATAATAATTAATGTTCAACAAATATGTACCTGTGATTGAATTATTTCGTCCATAAAATTCTTTCTGTCTTTGCAGTGGTGGAAAGTTTGGTGGTTGTTCATCATCTTGCATTGGGACTGTATCATCAAGATTTCCCACATTTTGGCCCTCATCGTCTGTTTCAGAAATAATTATCTTCTTCGACTTTTTCGAGCCCTTTCCATGCTTCTTCCTTTTGGAGCTTGTGATGTTTTTAAATACATTTACTTTGGGTTTATTATTGGACTGGCTGTTGACAATTGGATCTTCATATAACCTACGTGGCTTTACTGGGTGCTTTACTGGTTCTGGAGTTACTGCTGGATTCTCCGCGGGTAGTATGCGTAAGTCATTCCCAATCTGATCATCATTTGAATTCATTTCAACGTCGTCGCCTCCGTCATCAATTACAAGCTCCTCACCATTGTTGCTTTCTTCATCAGCAATGTTTTCCATACCATTTTCTTCAACAGCATTGCCTTCAGCTTCATTGTCTTCAACAGCATTGCCTCCATTGTCTTCACCATCAGTGGATACATCAGCAGTGGAATCATCAGCAGTGGAATCATCAGCAGTGCAATCATCAGCAGTGGATTCATCAGCAGCATTCATCTTTCTATTTTTTGAAATTCTAGTTGCTTTCTCACTGGCATTGTGAATCTTTGTCTGTTCTTCACTCATTTCTGGTTTCAAATTGGTTGTGGCGTACGAATAATACATTACAGCTCTTTGTATAACCTTCTTATTACTATGGACTGTCTTGAAAAATTGCTTGGGGTTCTTTGCCATGTCTGCATAATTTTTGATCTGAAATGAATTTCTCGACCCGTCATTGTTTATTCTCAAGTAAATCGGGTTCTTTCCTTGAACTTCGTGGGGTAAGCAACCCATTGAGTGGGCACCTAACATGTGGTAAAATTTCTTGTCTTCGGCTGTAACACCTGGTGTTGAAGTTGTGATTGTCTTCGGTTTAACACGCCGCTTAATTCTTTGTATCTCTGCAGGGGCCAGATAAAATTCACACATCTGTAAGGCTGATCGTTTCTGTGCCTTTTCCTTCTTGTCTTTCTTGTCTTTCTTGTCTTTCTTGTCTTTCTTGCCTTTCTTATTGCTTGTCTCCTTCCTTGGCTTGATTTCAAAAACCGGTTCATACTTGTAGTTTGGGGTTGACAATGCGCGTTCTTGTTTTCGCGTTACCATCCCTCGAAATAGCCTCCAGCAGACAGGATCCTCATTAGCAAGCATATAATCTTCGGCCCTCTTCTTATTTTCACAAAAACCAGTCGCGTCCTCTTGAAAAGTGTGTTCGAAATTGCGCAAGAACCTAGATAAAAAAAGGGTTTATATCAAAACAGTCTCAATATATAACATATAACATATATCAAGAAAAGATGAACTAAAAGTCTTGCCACATAAAAAAATACATGGTACAAAATTGAAATTCTTTGAAACATATGCCATAGAAATGTAGTTTAACAATTTAACAAGAATACAATATGCAGTTAACATTTCGTGAAACTACTTTTTTAACTAAAGAACATTGAAATGCATTTTGTAAAACTACCACTTTCACATTTAATAGACGCGGAATAGATGCGATAAATAATTGAATTACCTACAAGCTTGTATGTGGTTCCTCACTAGAAAAAGGTCGCTTGCAGACACATAGGTTCCTGTTCTCCACAAATTTGGTGGGATAGCTTCATGTAGGTACGTCTCGTTAAGCACTAACTTACAATGATCCAAGAAACGTTCCACTGAAATAATAATGAAATTTTCAATTAACTCTGCATAGGTACATGTTTATTATTGTACCAGGGGTGTATATTCTGCACAAGATTTATTTTCACAAATAAAATATATATATAAAAAGATTATTGTACATGGTCACCTGCTAGCAAGAATAGGAATGCCCCTTTTATTCGGTTTATTTCCCTTGCCCCCACCTCCCTTCTCCCTGTTTTAAACGTTTTCTCATCATGTCAAATTTACGAAATAATATTTACTTACCAGTTTCGTCATCAATAACTTCCGGAGCAGTCCAAAAGGCAGCTGTGATGCGGGCGTCAAAGGTGAACTGCTCGAACACGACATACAAAAAGGTTATGATGTCTCGGCATACTTTCAGTAAGGTTTGCCAGCCTATATCCACTTTCCGTGAATCTTCGAAATTTTTGATGAAAAAGATAATTTCTTCTCTTCTCATATAACCATCTTTTTCCAAGGGGTCATGGTTCTTTATTCTTTCTCTGTAAAAATCTGGTGAGAAAATCTGGTCCACGACAACATCCTGATTCTCACTAGGCCCTTTATTCGCCTCCTCCTCATCAAGCTCATCCACATTGGTCAGTCTTCTTAGATCAGTCACCAAGGTTTCCACAATTTGGCCGGTTTTCTTCATTTCTGTTTTCAGGGTTTTAGTATTTTCAGCCATATCTCTTGATACACTGTCTTGCAGGTCTTTGATTTCATTCTTCACTAACTCATGGTTTGTGGACGTTTTGTTTACCAAGTTTCTGATGGACGCATTAATGGGCTCTAGTTGATTTTTCATTTGTGAGGTCAAGAAAGTACGTAGCTGCTGAAATTGGTTCTGAATTTGGTTCATAACGGCCCCGGTGAACAAATCCTTAAAATGAAACTTATTAAACCACATATTTTCAAGTCTTGGTATTTTAAAAACTACGTGGTAGAAAAGAAGACTATCCACAAACAAGAGCAAGTGATCCTAAGCATCTCCATCATTTTTGGACTTTGACAAACAAAAAAACTTGGTAAAATTTGACCAACTTTTTGGTAAAAATTGACAAGGTAAATTTTTAGGCTAAGTCCAGATTTTTGGACTTTGACCAAAAAATCAACTTGGTAAAATTTGACCAACTTGTTTGTAAAAATTTACAAGGTAAATTTTTATTGGTCAATGTTTACCAAAAATTTAGTCAAATCTTACAAGTTATTTTTTCCAGGCTAAGTCGATATATATCCTAAATAATTGTAATTTGTATCCTCTGGATGACAAAATGAAATAAAAATAATACCTCGCTTTCTTCCATCTCACCAGAAGGGCCAGATGATCCCTGGGGTCGTGATGACTGGGACTGGGATCGTGATGATGTTGCAGGAGGAACTACAACTCTCGCGGTCCGTTGACTCGCGGAGTGGTGCCGTGCCCGTGGAGATGGAGGTGGGGTAATATTTATTGGCCTCATTGGAGATGTTGTGGTTCTATTTGTGTTCTAAAAATAATATAGATAATTATTGTAAAGCATTACTTACCGAGGATTATAGTTTTAAACAACACCGGCATTATCCTAATTTTTTTCTTCTATTTTTTAAAACTTTACCCTCCCCCCCCCCCCTCTCCCGACAAAATGACTGTGTTAGGTTAGGCTAGGTTAAGTTATATGGTTAGAGGGACCCAATTTGTTCAACGGTTAACGAGATTTGTTGGTACAAACCCACAAACAGACATCATGTTAGTAAGTTTAGTTTAACAACAAAACACCAACAAACCAAAAACCGATAACAATAAAACTTAAAACCCTACCTTTGCTGTTGTACCTTTGCCACCTCCAGTAGATTTGTTGCTTCCAGTTTTGGCACTTGGAGCTTTGGCACTGACACCTCTGGCACTTCCATTAGGTTTGCCACCTCCAGTAGGCTTGTTGTTCTAAAACAAGAAATAATTGTTGTATTTACAATGCATAAAAAGATATTAGATAGCAGTGGCTACGCCCCTAGAATTTTAATTACTAATATCAAATGTTAAACACACTGTGGAAAATTAATAAATAATTATACTTGGTCAATAATCTTTTGTGGTCTGTTAAGCATGAACCGATAAGGTTTTCCTTTCGATCCGGTAACATGCGAATTTATAAGTTTTTTGAGCGAAGGGTAGCAGCAATTTGTACAATAGTAAATTAGGCCTTAAATATAATTTTTACCTTTACAGAACTAGCACTCTTTCCAGTCCTCGTCATTTTGGGATCTAGCTTGATCAATTGCCAGTCGAAATTACGCTGTTGGATCCAGGTCGTTGGCATGGGCAATTTGCATAGTTTTAAATCTGAAATGTGTAGACAGAAATTAAAATTTTATGTAAAATTAAATTAAATTGCAAACATGTACTCTTTCAAATTACAGACTAGACTTATAACACTTTAACTTCATACCCATCGATGGCCAAAAAGGTAGGGTTTTGCTAAATTTAGTTGAAATGCCTTTTTTAAAATTAGCTATAAAAAATAATTTTAATGAAAAAAATATTTTAAAGTACATTTCACATAAATTCCAAATAAAGAGGGAAGGGCCTTCAGTTGAATTTTACAACATTTTACATACATATTATAACAAAAGGGGGGGGGGGGGGGGAAAGTGACACTTTTTGAAACCAAAACTAAAAGTCAAAGGAACTGAACTAAAGAAACAGTTACAGATCTGTCATTTTGCATGGCAGTTGTTTTATAAGGGTACAATATGGAACTTTTAGTTTTGGTTTCAAAAAGTGTCATTTCCCCCCCCCCCCTTCTCTGCTTTCAATGTACAAAATTAAATTCCGATAGGAATTACGATGGAGACATCTTGATGCAACAGGTGTACGGAGATATGTGCTACTCTGTACTTCAGTAGGTTGGAGGCTAGTTGTGTTGGAGGATGGCTATAGTCTTCGGGATCGTCAGTCTTGCCTACTCCTAATACCATGGGTGTATATTTTCAGTGTTTAAAACCATAAAACTTAATTCATATTTCCTAGACCCCCCCTTTACCACACTCTCCTCCTGGCATGATAAGAGAATTACAAATAAATTGTGGTAGGTTAAAAAGGAATTAGATGAAATGTATAGTTCATGAAATATTTCTATACAACAATTAATCATGTGCAAAATATACACCCCTACCTATTATTCTGGAATCTTCAGGAAAGGTGTATGCCGGAAAAAATGTCCTCACTTTGTGGACCAACCATACTGTTTTATCACGACGGCAGTCTGGGACAAAGTAGAGGTCTTGGCAGTCTGTATAGAATTGATTACTTTCGAACTTTCGTTTGTTGGCATTCCTTTTTCCCCTGACAGCCAGCTTTTCATTTATGTACGGTTTCACTGTGTGAAATATCAACAATCTAAATATGTCATTTATGTCATTAATGGCTGTTAAACGGAAAGGTATGTTGCTGGTGAAATCGTTATAGCTTAAGTGTTTGATCAGCAATACACGGAAAGAAAGTTATGTTACATTTTTAAAAATTACATTAAAATTTGTAAAGAGTGGGGGGGGGGGGGAGAAGTGACACTTCTTGAAACCAAAACTAAAAGTCAAAGGAACTCAACTAAAAAAAAATAGTATTACCTGTTTGAAACCTCTTTAAGGCCAAAATTATATCCTCGGATGTAAGTTGATATCACATGATTGGCACTTTCGAAAGCATAACAACTGAACGCCATGGATGGTCCAAATCGGCGGACATGTTCCGGCATATGGTAAAGCATGTGAGTATTGTAACTCAAGCACGATTCGCCGTACATCTCCGCCAATTTTGAGTTCAGGACCATTATCATGGTCTTGAGCTCAGCCACACGTTCAGTTGTTATATGCTCTTCGAGACTGCGCAATATGTGGAATAAAAACTTGCATATCAGACGTTGTTCATCTTTAAGATTTGCCAACTGGAAAAAAAAAACATTGTAATAATTTAAGGGAAAACTAGCTCTTTCGCCCCTAGCCTCTAGGGGCTTCGCCCTATATACTTATTGGAAGTCCACCCTCCTCAATAGAAATATATATATAATATAGCACACGTGCGCAAATTTAAAAAGAATGTTATTGCTATACAATATAATGAAACTGAAATAAGCTTTAAATTCTAAAAAGATTATAATATGGTAAAAACCTACCTCTGCATAAAATATCATATGGTAAAAGCCCAGTACTTTGAATTCAGAACTTTTCAAATTGAGGGCTAGCTTCTTCTCTGTCAGGCGCATGATGGACGTACGGGGAACGCGATCAAAATCGCCAACAAGCTTCAATTGATCGTTGATTTCATCTATAATTGGAGTTACTGCAGTTCATGGTAAAATATGGGTGATAAGGAGAAAATTTTCAAAATTTAAGTTCTTTAAACTTTTCAAACTAACACTCTTTTAAGCGGCATAACAAGGCGTACAAATAATGTGTAATAGACATAAATCTAAAAATGCAGAATTTTATCGCAGTGCCGAGAAATGCGCGAAGAAAACACCTATTTTACGCGTCTTTTCTTTAGTCAAATGCAGTACATCCCTGTAATTCTCTCCATTTGAACTAAGTCTTCTTCTTCCAATTCTGGATAACTATTACGTCCTTTCTTCAGGTACGTCATCACTTTCTTTACATAGCCCAGGTGCAACGCGTGCATCGGATCACTGGGGGTATCTTGTATTAAATCCAAGCTCGGGTCAAGCTCAGAAAAACTGGTTTTCATGTTCTGATTATTTTCCTCTAACTTGCGGAATTTCTCGTCAGACCTCGGCGTACCCATATTTTGACTGTCACTGGGGTAAAATACATTCATTGATTCGAACAATACCAAGTTCTTTTGACGGAGATAAGTCTGTGAAAAAGTCATCCCTGGAAGGTCACAGTGTGGGCATCCATTTTTTGATCCATGGCCAAGAATGCCGAATACATCGGCTCTCGCAACGGCATCGTGGATGATGGTTCTACATTGAAAGGTATGTCCAGGTAATCCTTCTTGAATTAGTTTGTTGATGAATCGGGTAACATTATCCAGAAAGTTGTAACTGTAGGGACGCCTCCTCGTCTTCTCAAATATGCTGACTGGCAATATAACACTGAAATCCTTGTTGAAGAATAACCTGAAATAATAAAGAAGAATTAATAATAATAGCATTTAATACCTTAGACTTAAAATTGTAGTCACTGATTTATAAAACGTAAAGGCTGGTAAAATTTTACCGTAAAAGTGGTAAAAACTAGGTTTACTTATGGTATTAATTAAGTCCTGGTATACAGTAAGACAGATTTTTATATATGTATGCAATAGAAAAAAGTATCAATTGTAAACTTAGTTTTCTTTCTTATTTGTTTATTGAATGGTTTCCTAAACTTTGGCTTTAAAAATCTGGGCTGTCAATTGATGTAAAACAAATATTTTGATATCCTTTGAAATATAGGCTGCCAATCCTAAAAAATATTTTTTCGAGGGTCATGCTGTATATGAAAAGAACTTTATCCCAACCCAACCCTTTCAAATCCACAATATATTAATTACTTACCTAATCCAGACAGTATAATAGGAGATATGAGATCCCTGAGCTGCTTTCACTCCGTCGCCCGAGATGTCAAAAGTTATATGATCATCAACGGCCTGTTGTCCATTCAACCGTTTAAAGTCTGTGATGGCGTCTTGGAGGATCTCATAGGTAGGGAATCTGGAAAAAGAAATATATTTTTAACTAATAATAGCTTATAATATTGTTCTCAAGTTGTCGCAGGAAGCAATATACCAAAGAATGATCAAACTGATAATTAGAACACTTGAAAGTTTGTTGTTAAAAAAGGAGAAAAATCGACATGTTTAAAATGGACGTACGGAAATTCTGGTAATGATTATAGAAATGCTACGCTTTCTAAATCGTATATAAACATACCTGCACTCAATCAGTGAACCAGGAGCATTTGTAGGATTATATTTGTTTTCTTTGATTTCAACTTTGTATTTGGGTTTGAATAATGTATTATATGACGGAAATTTGAAAATACACGAGCGTTTCAGAATTGCCAGGATGATTCTAACTTTGTTGTGAGAGATGGGGTTGTCTAGAACACAAACGCTTCTGAAATCATTAACAATTTCTTTCTCAAGTTCTGTAAGATGTTTGAAGGGATCCCCGTCATGATCGCCATCAGGTTCGCCATCAGGTTCGTCATCAGGGTCATCGTCATCATCTGGGTCAAAATCATCTTCAGGTATATCAAACAATTCGACGTGTTCCCAGTCCTCGGCATCTTGAATGCTGTCATTGTCTGCATCATTATTATCGTTGGTATTATTGTTGTTAATATTGTCTACAACAATATTAATGTAGTTTGTTTCTTCAGGATTGTTATTTAATCGCTCCAAAACTTGGTTTGCGTAGCATTGATAACATATACTTTCGGTTTCCTTTGTGAAGTTGGTATTGCAGCCTGTACAAACTTTACCTAAAAAAATACGATGTTAAACATGGTGTTTTATAGTTATAAACCTTCCCGGGACCTATGTGAAGGTACCCTGTAAAGGAGAACCCAATCGGTTCAGCGGTTAGCAAGATCCTTTTGAACAGACACACAGACATCCTGTTACTTTAGTATAAGGATAATGCCGTAAAGAAAAACTAGTCAAATTAGAAAGTTAAAAAATTAAAAATTCCAGAAAAAGTAGATAAATGTATAGAGTGGGTGAAGGTGGGTTAGGTTAAGGGATCCCATGTAGAATATACACCCCTGGAACAAGGATATCTTGAGACAAACTTAACTAACGTTTGATCAAACCAATTGTTTGAAATTTAGATTGAAAGGAAAATAAAAAACAAAAATTGGGAGACAATGTTTGTGGGAATTTGGACAAACAAACAACAAACAGACAGACCGACATCGTTCTACTTTATATTACAGATATTGTAGGTTACCTTTTGACGATGCAGTTTCGTTCTCATATTCCACATCCATCAAATCATCCTGCTGTTCTTCTTCTAGTAATGGCTGACTGTCTTCACTTTGTGGAGGTTTCTTGCGCCATTTTCTGTTTCTCGTTGCATTACAGAAGAGTTTTCTTAAGGACCTCAGTTTATGCTGCAACTGGAAAAAGATTACATAATTAGTGAATTACTTATTTAAAATAATATAGGGGAGTTGTTATGGATCGTTATTTGGGCAAGCTACACGTGTCAATTGATTACAGTACATATGACTATACTGGTGTAAGAGCAAGCATGTTTATAGTGCGCTGACTGCAAGTGAAAAATAGAAATTAAAGTCGAGCATAGATTATACTTTAAGTACAGTAATGAAAAGTAAGGTCTCATCTTAAATATGTAGAAATAATTAGTTGTAAAAAGTCACCTGTACATTTTTCGTCTTATCTCCACTTCTTATACGCTTCAGTAGAGCTTTAGAGAGTGTACCAATCAAATTGTCTCCCATTGCAATAACGTCTAACAGGGGTGTATAGGTAACTCCTGAAATAAGAAGTATATGTTATAATCAGGGATGTATATTCTGCATGGGATCCCCTGCTCAGGGGGGGGGGGTGGAAATAAAAAATAAGTGGTTGGAGGAAAAAAAAATGTAAAAATTAAGAAAACTGAAAACATTTTTTCCATTTCCCCCCCCCCCCCTCCTTGGTGAAAAAAAACTAAAGAAATGTGTGGTAGGAGGGATAAAATAAATGAAGTATAGAGTTCTTTAAATATTTTTCTATTTCCCCCCCTACTTTTTCAGAAAAATCTAGGGGGGAAAAAAAATAAAAAAATTTGTAGCAGGGGAAAAAAAATAAATCTTGTGCAGAATATACACCCCTGGTTATAATAATAAGGTTATTACTTGTTTACATATAACGAAAGAAGGAGAAAGTAAAAAAGGGGGGGGGGGGAGTGACACTTTTTGAAACCAAAATTAAATGTCAAAGGAACTCACAAAATAAAGAGTTAGAGTTACAAACAAGAAAATACCCTTATTTATTCTTTGATTGTCTATAAAATTAATTAAACTTACCTATCAAAATTGTGATCCAATTATACATACGTCATCCAGCGTTGGTCTGACATTTTTTTACTTTGAAAAAAATAACTATATACAATATATACATAAAATTTTGTTTGTTCCAGTCCTGACCTGGATAATACCTATATAAATTTCCTGCCTTCCCTGAAAAGCCGACGAACGCATATATAATCGAGCCCCACTGGTCGTGACTTTTGCAGAATTCTGCAGTTGCATGGAGTTTTATTATAACAACAATGTTGAACCCAGAAAATTTGTTAATTTGCTATAAAATAAATAATAATAAATAATAAAAAACAACATAACAAAAATATCAAAAAACAAAAACAAAAAATAAAACATATCAATTAAGATCTCCTAGAGAGCTATAGCCAGAAGCTTAAAAAACTGTACACGTGCATACGTAATCGTCGGCTTTAGGGGTAAATAATGTTTATTAATGTTTATATGCAGGAAATTATATATCTGCACGACCAGTGGGGCTCGATCACTGTCACCATGGGTACTTAATTATAAAATATATGGGCGCTGCAATCAAAGAGAGGTTAACGTAAATGTTCTGAAAGAACAAATTGATGTTATCCTCTTAGGAAATACCCCCCCCCCCTAGAAAAACGGCCCCTGGCCTCTACCTAGCCGTATAACTTAACCTAGCCTAACCTAACCCAGCAATTTAGTTTGGGGGGGGGGGGATGGGGAGTTAAATAATACAAACAAAATTTTCTAAGAGGATAACGCCACAAATTACAATTAAAATTCGCTTTCAGCATGGATATCCGGAGGCTGGATGAAATCGCCGGCGGCGAGCTCGGCTTCTCCTAGCTTCTCCTTTCTCTTCCCTGAAAGGAAAGAACATTGAATTAAAAATGAGAAAACTAAAGCGTTTTTTAATGAAGAAACTCAAAGAATTCTGAAACATTTTTTGGTTAAAAACAATTTTTTCCCCTGCTACAAAAGACAACTAGCCATGAACAAGAGCATGTGATTTGAAGCAACTTCCATCATTGATCCACTTATTTCTTTTTTCCCCCTCCCCTCCCCCCCCCCCCGGAGCAGAATATACACCCCTGCAATAATTTCGTAGTTTTTACCTTGTTACTCTGGGTTTTATTTAGAAAAAAGGGCTGACGTTGGTGAGGAAAGGTGCACAGTCGGCTTCATGGTCAATGACACGTCTCTCGGTATCATCCAGGCGGGGTCTCTCGTTCTCGTAGAGATTCTCGGGCATAGGTTCAATCTTCTTTAAGTGTGTCTCTACCCAACCGTGATGGTATAAGAGTTTTACTATTTCAACAGCGTCATCAATGCCACATGATTCTTCTTGAACTCGAATATTTAGCTTGGAGAAGAGTCTCAACATCCTAACCATGAGGGCGTCCCATCTGTCATGCAGCTCGTGGTATTGGTATGGATCCATCCTAATTTGAGGAATGATTATTTTGTTTGTCTTGTTTATTTTTGGGAGGGGTGTGATTAATGTTTTTTAACTTTCCGGTATTTTATTTGTCCTTAAACAAGGGGGGGGGGGAGAAGGCCTGGAGCTCCGGAACCTGGAGGCCTATCCAAAAAATATTAAAACTTGGGAAAATTCATCATATAAGAATGATTTTATCCCTAATAACCTATACTCTCAGTCCAAAGATAAAGCCTATACTCCCTGTTTACGCAAATGTGTCAAAACTTCCCCCCCCCCCCCCCCCTATTTATTTAGAACAAATTTTGTAGCAGGAGAAAAAAAATAAATCTTATACAGCTAATATACACCCATACCTGTTATTATGATGTACGCGTACCCAGGTGATTAACTTGAATAGCCTGTTATTCAGAACTATCTGAAAAGGTAGAATATTTAAGAAATAAAAAATTACAAAATAAAAATAGCTCGTATTCATTCGAATCCGGTGGATAGGAACAGGTGTTCTCATTCATACGCCAAAAAACTAGGTAACTAGCATATCGTATTATATGCATGGTTTTCTACGAATATAAAAATCTAAAAGCATAAGATTAAAAACAGTTATTTTTAGCCAGTGCCTCCGGCACCTCTGGGCCAAAAAAGTAGTTTCATTCTTATAATTGTACTCCTATATTTGCGACAATCCGTTTATACTACGGTGCAAGACATATATTTATTAATTTTACATTTAAAAAAGTCCTGTATATTACGTAAGCTAAAAAGAGTCCCAAAAATGGGAGAAAAAACGAATACGAAGAATATTTTAGAAAGAATTTTCAATAATTAATGATAAAATTTGAATTATAAAACAGAATGATACATATTAACGTCTTAATTCACTGTAATTTCACTAAAAATGATTACTAAAATACAAAAATGCACCGTAGTCATATAGTCCAGTTGAATTATTGCGCCGATGGAAAGTTACGGTTGCCAACATACAGATTGAATAGGTGGCAAAACACTTTGCAAGACAGTTATATTTTTAATCGTAAAATTGCAACGAATAATAACATTTCATGAATTATATAAGTTATGCAGTTTTAATTAATTAACCGGTAAAATATTAAAATGATATTATATACATAAGGTGTTTTTTAAAGTTTGGCAACTTTGTCCAGCACGTTGATTTTATCATCTGAAAACAGGGTTACGAAAGTTAAATAAATGTAAATTTTTTTTAATGTGAATGTAATATATTTTTGGCAATGACTTAAATGAAATATCATCGATAAAATATAAAAAAATATATTGCAATGGATATAAAAGAAATATTTTTCAATATAAAGTTGTATACCTGTACAGAGCATGTGCATGAATGCCGCTATACCGATTGAAAACTATTGTAAACAATGAGTGTTATAGTTCAAGTCTCTTAGAGAAAATACGTGTTATATCCAAGTATGATTGACAGGAGATGGTCCATGTCACAAGATTTATATGAATGTCAGTTAAGAACTCCTAGAGAGCTATATATTCAGAAGTTTAAAAAAGTACCTTGCTATACTGGCATGATACTTGATGTTATGTCTACCAGTCTTGGCTGTTAGTGTTGATATATGGACCCTGCAATCAAAGAGATGATAGTCAGATGTTTAAAAAAGTACGTGTCCACCTTCAGTCTTGGCTGTTAGTATATGGACCCTGCAATCAAAGAGTGGTTTGCGTAAAAGTAAGTGTTTAAATAATTTTAATATAAAAACATTAATAATATAGGACCTTGAGCGTACGGTTTTAGGCTGCCTTCGATTAACGGTTTAAGTTTTACTAGCGGCTATGCCCCTTAGAAGCCTCTAGGGGCACTTAAAGTAGGAAGAGAAAAGTCGAGGCCTCATCCTATTTTTAATTTGAGTTTCAGCTATAGATTAAAATAAATAAAAAGCTTCGTTGTAAAAGAGAACAATATTAATATATATAATAGGATAATTGTTTTAAGCCTTTTTTAAACCTTTTTGATTTGATCTAAGAAACACTTTTTATCCTATTCTTAATATTAAATAATCCGGGTTTAATATATATGAATGTAAGAAATATTAATAAATTATATTTAAATTGAATATTGTTTTTCAGGTTCAGCAACACTGATTCATCAGAAATAACTATTTGGGCGCTGCAATTAAAGAAGGGCTCACTTAGTAGTAAGTTTTAAATAATGTAATAAAAAAATCAATATAATTTAGGACCTTACGCATGGTTTTAAGCTACTTCGATAAACTGTTTGTTTTATAATTTTTTAAACCTTTTTGATATATGATATAAGAACGACTTTTTATCCTATTCTTAATATTTAAAGTATTCTACTATTAATATATATAAATAATAATAGAAATATTAACAAATTATATTTCAATTAATATTGTTTTTCAGACTTAACCAGGAATCAGATTCGTGAGAAAATATATGGGCGCTGCAATTAGTGAATGGTTTACATAGAAGTAAGTGTTAAAATAATTTTAATAAGAACATGGATATTTTAGGCCATGTTATTAAGACTATCCTTTAACGAAACCTTTTTAATTCAACCTTGCTACGAAGCCTTGTGTGATACCGGTAGAGTGTTTGAGTTCTTAGGGAACCACACTAATTACATAATATTATCTTGAGTTAGACAGGTTTTATAAGCTGTAAACAGACTAATACAATTAGATATGTCATTATCTTTAAATTATATATTATAATTTATATAATAGCACCTTTGAAATAAGCTCATATTATATCCAACCTATATTCGCCCTTTAAGGTTTATGATTGTTTTAAGCGTAACGAAGTTTTATACCCTTAATAGAAAGATATTATAAGATGTGTTTTATGTAAAATAATATTAAAAATATATATAAATTATATTTCAATTAATATTCTTTTTCAGGTTTAGCTTCGCACACAGCTGGGTGTATTCTCTGATTATAAGCTGACCGCAATTCGACCGTGGAACATTTCTTAAGCACCAACATGAAGCTGTTGCCATCAGAAATTCATCCGTTAAAAGTAAGTGTTTAATTATTTGTAATAAAAGATAGTTGGAATAATCCTACACGCAACTACGGCAACACCTCGGCCCCAAAAGGTAGTTTCCATGTATACAAGCATAACAAATATGAAGTTAATATACACAGACACACATCGAACTACCTTTATGAAACTGTATACTAAATTATATTAACAATTAAGCTATTATTAAATTTATTAGATAGATATTAAACTGGTTAGACAAAAGTTAATACATAAAAATAATGTACTAGATAGGTAGCTATTTAAAATTAGATTTTACTACTTTATATTATTGAAACAGTACATTCAGGATATTATTAAAATCTAAACAGCATTACATTCATCCTCGTGCATGTTTACTTCGTGAAGAACAGCTGCCAGTTCGGCAGCCTGGGCAGCGGCGGGCAGCAGAGGGGAAGGACGGCAGCGATTAAGATGTGTAGTAATCCATCCATGTTGATATAACCTCTTACAAACCTCCCTCTGGATCTCGACATTGTCAGTTCTGGCTCTAATCTCTAGACTCTCTCTTAGTACTAACATACGACTATTTAATTCATACCATAACTCCAAATTCCCGTTATAAGACATTCTTAGTTTCTCTCAGTCTGGTTATGTATTGATAACTGAATTAAACTTTCTCTAATAAGCAGGCACATACACAAGCTGTATCTACTTTCTCCATGAAATTTTCCCAAAACCGTTAACTTTCCTTTTTGTAAGGCCTTTTTGATTTGTTAATCCTTTAATTGCTTAATTTAAAAATGAATATTCTTTTTCAGGATTTTGGAGTTGAACCAGTTTTGAAGTACGTGGAGCTTTGCAGTTCCATGGAGAACAACGAGAGTTCCATCTCAACATGTAACAGTCACAGATTATACAAAAAATTTCATTATTTATTATAACGACAATGTTGAACCGAGAAAATATGTTAAAATATGTTAGTCAGTTAAAATTAACAAATAATTTACAGAACGATACTAATAAGTTTTATTATGACGATCAATGTTGAACAGAGAATATTCTGTTAGTCAGTTAAAATTAACTTAAATAAAGCGTATTGATTACAATCAGTGTTTATTATGACGACAATGTTGACACCTAACATTCCACAGCTAAAATTCTAAAAAATATTGACTTTAACATATAAAGCGTATTGATTACAATCCGCCCAATCGGTGTTTATTAATTAAGTTCTACTCGAGAGCTCCAAACATTCCACAAGCTAAAATTCTAAAAAATGTTATTTACAGAAACGATACTAGTAAGTTTTGTAGTTTCAGTATTGACCTGGATAATATCTATATGACCTGTTATGTTATAATATGAAATAAATTCTAAATAAAATCATTATCATCATTATATTTTATTTGCGATTTTTATCATTAAGTAGAAGGATGTTTGTTTGGAAAAATCTGGACTTAGCCTAAAAATTTACCTAAAAATATTGACAAGAATTTAATTAACAAGTAAGAATGGAAAAACCTACCTTAAATACTGGAGATCTTGAGGCAAGTATAAACTTGTGCACTTTTAATTTGGAGGTACTAGTTTCTATCAAACAATCAGTAAACTCTGGATCCTCAAAACAATTCTCCAGGTCACCAGAGAGACAGGATACTGCACTTTCAGGTCCAGGTTTTATAACTTCCAGCCAAATAGTCAGAGTACCTCCAGGTAGGAGACTTGCCTGATTGTTCTTCAGTACATTAATCTCCATAAAAGCAGCATTACAATTTACCTCTCCAGGTGGCACTGTTATCAATCGACATTTAGGCATCAGTAGTAGACTGTTGTTATCTTGGATGCCAATCTTTTGTAGTTTCAGTATTGACCTGGATAATATCTATATGACCTGTTATGTTATAATATGAAATAAATTCTAAATAAAATCATTATCATCATATTTTATTAATTTCATATTCCATATAACGAAAGCAAATAGTGCTGAGTAAAAGGATGCTTTGTTTGGAAAGTATTAGGTCTGAATATTTCCTCATTATATTTTATTTGCGATGTTTATCATTAAGTAGAAGGATGTTTGTTTGGAAAAATCTGGACTTAGCCAAAAAATTTACCTTGTCAATTTTTACCAAAAAGTTGGTCAAATTTTACCAAGTTTTTTTTTTTGGCAGAGTCCAAAAATCTGGACTTAGCCTAAAAATTTACCTTGTCAATTTTTACCAAAAAGTTGGTCAAATTTTACCAAGTTTTTTTTTTTGGCAAAGTCCAAAAATTTGGACTTAGCCTAAAAATTTACCTTGTCAATTTTTACCAAAAAGTTGGTCAAATTTTACCAAGTTTTTTTTTTTGGCAAAGTCCAAAAATTTGGACTTAGCCTAAAAATTTACCTTG
The DNA here is from genome assembly GCF_053477335.1 of Acartia tonsa. NCBI lineage: Eukaryota > Metazoa > Arthropoda > Copepoda > Calanoida > Acartiidae > Acartia > Acartia tonsa. The sequence goes on along the minus strand of NC_137262.1, from coordinate 29,992,671 downwards.
TCAATTTTTACCAAAAAGTTGGTCAAATTTTACCAAGTTTTTTTTTTTGGCAAAGTCCAAAAATTTGGACTTAGCCTAAAAATTTACCTTGTCAATTTTTACCAAAAAGTTGGTCAAATTTTACCAAGTTCATTTTTTTTGGCAAAGTCCAAAAATCTGGACTTAGCCTAAAAAAATACCTTGTCAAATTTTACCAACTTTTTGGTAAAAATTGACCAAATTGTGTTTTTTTGTCTAAGTCCGAAAATTCGGACTTAACCTGAAAAATAGAGTTGTAAAATTGACCACATTTTTGGTAAAACTTCCAAAAGTGGTAAAATTGAAAAAAAAAAAAAAAAATTTAAATTTAGGCTTCATTGTATAAAAGTCATTATTTTAAAGTACTACAACTGATTATGAAGAGCTGTTTTTTATTTAAAACACAAAAAACGGGTTTTTTTGTTTCGTCAAATTTTACAAAAAAAATGGTAAAATTTGACTAATTTTTTGGCTAAAATTTTTCCTGGTAAAATTTACCACGAAACTGGTATATTATACCAGGTTGACCAGCTTTACCACTTTTCTGGTAAAACGACTCTTTTTTTATGGTATTTCGTAGAACCTGGGTAGACCCTCTTATTGCACGACGATTGAAAGGAAAATTCTCATATTTTATACCCCTAATCAACTATTGACGGAAAAAAATGAGTTATTATAAAATTCTTTTTTTTTTTATAAAATAGCGGCTGCGTCCCAAGGCCTATGTAAAGCTTTCTTGAAATCAACAACTCATACAGTTAAGTAGTTTACGAGATCTTAATCTACAAATCAAAAAGCTTTACTAGCAAAAAAAGTTTAAAAGCAAATTATATTTTCTCCCTATTTTTCCCACTTGATTAAAAGATTTCAGATGGCGAGACGGAAATTTAGATTTAAAGGAAGCAAAGTATTAATTTAAAGATCAAATTTGAACTAAAATATAATTTTTATAGATAAACCAAGAACAAGAATGTTCATTAGTGGTGCAGCAACAATCATTAGAAAAAAACTAGAATAGAACTAAAACAACGATCTCCTCTATTCATCCCTCCTTTACCAGATCCCCTCCCATCCTACTGGATTTACCACCAGACCAATAAATGACAAGGAAAATATAAATCTGAATTGACGAAAATTTTTCTCCTGTCATAATATCGCGTGTATTATATATCCATTAGAATAGTTAACTGCTATACAGTAATATTAAAGCTTAGAAAGCTTAGATGTTCAGAAAGACACAATTTATAAAATAGCTTCGCTCTTGATAATAAAGATTGTCTATCAGAGTATCATCTAATTCACAAGAAGGTGTCAAATGTTTTCTCAAATCTAAATAAGAATATTAAAGAGTAGGTATGCATACAAAACTGTTATTTTGAGTTATTTTCGGAAAGGACAAATATGTTCACAAAATCAAGCACAAGTTAACAGCCATAAGTTAAAAAGGATATTGAAGACATTAAAAATTGTTTAGACGGACGGAAAGAAAAACCATATCTATATATATATAAGTATAAAGCAACTGCACAATTAAAAAATAACGTATATATTTAAAGATCTCATGTTATTTTTACCTATTACATAGGTTTATAAAATTATTATTATCAAGACAAAATGTATTGTTGTTGTAGAAAGTAATATTAGTTTGAAAACGAACACAAAACTTACTAACACGTCTTGTACACTTTTTTTGCTAAACTGTAAGATAACTGTTGTAAAAATATTAAATTGTTCATCTTGATAAAACTATGTTGGAGGATTAGCACACCTTCAGATAAAGTTATTTTAAGATTTATCATTTACTTAAATCTAAGAGAAATAAAAAGTAGTTGGCTGTATGACTTTTTTTGTATCCTTGGTTGTGTTACTTAAGATATATAATACGGCTTGATAGACAGGGGTATTGATCTTAATTAGTTGTACTAAAATTCGATTTTGCAATTATTTCTTTTTTCTTTATTGGTCTAATTTCTTTAAAATGTCACAAGATGGCTGCAGTTGCGTTACTAAGAATGTTATCATTTTACATAGAACATAAAAATAACCTAGCGTTTTTTCTTATGCATGAAAGAATTTAGATTAATGCCTAAAAAACAAGAAACTACCCATATTTGTATTTACAAGAATTTTTAGGCTAGAATTCTTCTATCAATTTTCTCAGAATTATAAAGATGTGGGTGTAAAGGGGGTGGGGGGAGTAATTCCTATATATGTTAGATGAGCTACATAAACTCCTCCCCCTTTATTTATTCTTATATAAAAGTATCAGGTTGTCTGTGAGTTTATCCTCCTTCTGTTCGTCTATTTGTACCATAAGATCTCCTTGTGGCCTCTAGAAGCAAAACATCAAAAGTGTACCACTAAAAAAGTCCATTCGAAAAAGTCGTTTAACAGGAAAACTGCTTACTATATGATAAAAATTAGTACTCCTTTTCAGGGATCTAAAGGGATAAGACAATGGCCGATAGATTGATGTCCATCCACAATGATGTGATGATACACAAAAATGACCCTTCTGTTGATGCCAACCAGTTGTTTAAACGTTCGGACACTCGACTTAATGTACCATCCAATTAAAATTCAAGTCCCTAAAGTTGTTCCGCCAACGAATAAGAGAACGTTATTATAAAACTTAGGAGACTCCCTCCCTGACTCCTTTTAACCTGAAAGGATATTTATAAAATATTAGGTGTTATTTAGTTGTGAGATAAGTGAAATTTGATGATATACTAAATTTTATTTCATGTGTGAGGGGAAATATGTAATCTTTGACCACGCATTATGCTTTAGTAGCGTAGCTACTCTCTACTTGTTTCATACATGTAATACTGTGTGATTCATCTTAGTAATTTTTGTTTATTCATTAAGATCTCGCTGAACACTGAACCGATTAGGTTCTCCATTTAAGTAAAGTTTTACATAAGACCACGGTTGGTTTTTGGCTATTTGTTTGCTTGTTTTAAGCTATCTTTCTGCCTCCTTCATCAGAAAGTAATGATATAGAAATCCCTATTATTCTATAGTTTATTAAATCCCCCACATAAGGACATAAAAATAAAATGAATAAAGTTCTTTAAAATTAATAAAAGCTAAGATAAACTTCTATGAACTCTTTTTATACTTGTTGAACCCTTTACCTCTAAACAAATTTACCTAGTGCTACATTTTAGGTTCAGGTTGTTCCTACAATACTGCAGTTTATTTTTGGATTGCTTTTCAGTTATTATGGTACCTGCTTAAATAATCTTTTTTTGGTTTCAATTACTTTTTCATGGATGTTTTCATAATTGGGTTTTCAACTATTTCATCCAAGTGGAAAAGGCACTTGTAACTAAAGCCGTATCCGATATCATAGTCAACTATAGGATATTAGGTTAAATAGCATTAAACAGACAGCTAACACTTTGATTACACAGACGTTTTTTCGAAGTCATAACATAACCCTACTCTCACAATTAATGTCACGTGCCAGACATAGCAGCAATGTACCATTTTCAACGTCTCTAGTATGATGCAGTGTGGACCAGACTCGAACTCAACACCTCCCCGACAGGAAGCACTTTTATTTTCTAAACTTTTTTTCATGTGTGATATCATATGAACACTCTATGAAATGGCTGTGTATGTAAAAAGTGCTCTGAATTCCAAAGTAAAAAAGTCGAACTAATTAGTGTTGTATGTTTGCGTGTGTATGCTCAAAAGAGTGCATACAAAACTTCAAAGGTATTGGAGAAAAAGCCTTTTTTGTCAATTTTCTTTATGCAAATCTTTTAGGTAAAAACCAGTGAAGTATGGGACATTGGTCTGTAAGTTACACTATTACCCAAAGTTTTATAACCATGTTATTTTTCCAGTAGACTAAAAAACTTTGCCTACTTTTATTAAATTTTGATTGGTTGGTTCAAAAGTAGTAGTGTCCAAACATTTCAACTATTAATTTTTTACATCCTCATTAGTGATTCTATCTTATTCCTTAAGATCCCTGATAGATTTAAGATAGTTGAGTATACATTATCTAGGTAAATCCATAATGTAGAAAAGTACACCTATTTAAAAGATGTAGATACTTATTTAGTTGATATACCTTTGAACAATTTGAATAGCTTTTGTTCATAATATATGTATTTAATTTTAATGTAGAATTTTTTTTGGAAAACTGTAATGTATTCACAATGTATGAACACTGGAATAATGTAATGGGGCTCTGATTTCTATTTTGCTATGTGAGTGTATATAAAATTGTATTCACAAACCTAGAATATTTTACCAACAACCAGCCAACCACAGAATTTAAATTAATCCTTTTTTTCACTATCTGTCTATCTTTTTATGTCTCTATTTTTCTGTTTATCATTTAAGCCTTCAAAGTCCTTCTTTCTTTTTTCTTTTGCTCTACCTTATCTTCATGATATTTTTGGTAGCGAAGCTACTCTATAATTTGAAATGTCCGTCTAAAACGTTTTGGGGGAAACGTGATTTTCTCGGCTCCTGTTCAAGACGCCCGAAATTTTCAGGGATTAAATAGAATAATATTCTTCATATTTTTACCAAGTTTCATTAAGATCCGTCAATTAATTCTGTTGCTAGATGGATTCCTAGATTTTTAAAGTTTTCTTCATTTTCTCGACTCCTATTCAAAATAGATGGCTGAAATTTTAGGGATTAAATACATTTAAATTCTGCAAACTTCTTTATCAATCTTTTCTTTCTTTACTTTCTCTCTGTCTGTCTGTCTCTCTTTCCCTCTCTCTCTGTCACCCTGTCTGTCTTTATGTCTGTCTGTCTGTCTCTCTCTCTCTGTCTCTCTATCATTCTTTAGGTATTGACTCTTCTCTAAATGTTTTCGTTTTCTGTCTTTATTAAAATCCATCTTGTACCATTTCTTTTTTCCTTTACATCTCTTTTTCTATTCCTATGCTCCAAATATCTCTTTTTCTCTCCCTTCCTCCCTTCCCTCTCTATCTCTAAAAAAAACTAGCTAACATGCAAATCTAATTCTTTTTCGGGCAAAGGTTGTGGATTTAGGGTTGAAATTTAGTCCAACTTTTTTCTTTTAACCTATAAAAAACACAGGGCTCGACAGTCGCACATTTTAGTTTGGCTGGCTACGACTTCAAATTTATGAGTGCGTAACATCTCTTTACGTATTTACTTTCCTCACTAACTCAATTTTTTGTATTCTTTAAAGCTCCAAGACCTGGGAGGGGATAACAAAAATAAAATCTCTCTATCCTTTTCTCTCTCATAAATCATAAATCATATAAATTATACATAAAATGCATCTACGCATATATTACTCTTTTTGGTCTAGTAATAAAAATGTATATTAGTATATTAAGACGGTCGGTTGATAATAATAAAAGGCAAAAATTTGGCCTACATATAAATATCTTTAAAAGGGTGATGGCAAGCAGCTGCAGAAGATTTTGTTATAAAAAGGCGGCTTTCTACGACTGCAACTGCCAAGCTTTGTATAAAAAATGTACTAATGTATTCTGTATACATTTATAAATAGTTGTAAAGCTGCAATTTGATGCCACACACATAAGCTTTTTTATATGTTATTTATCCAGCCTCCTCCCTTTCAACTGGGTGAACGAAATGACCAATAAATAAGTTCCATGTTAGCAACCTAAATTGACGAAATTTTTCCCCGTCATAATATTCACTTATATTCTATATCTATTATTGTGGATGATAGGCAAAGGGTCACATTTATACAGCTCATATAGGATTTAAAGTATTACAAAAAAAATACATTCTCGGACTACTTGGTATCCGTTCGCCACATTGTGGCATTCAACTTATAATAAAAGTGGCCATTGCTAAAAACCATTTCAAAGCCAATTTATCTGCTACTCACATCGACATATCAAACAATTTAGCGAATGAATAATAGAAACCTTTTTATGATATATCAATGACTAAATTATGTGTAAAAATGAATAAAGATAAAATAAATTTTTAAGTTAATTTACTTTCTTATTTATTCCTGTACTGTATGTGAAATCTTTCTCAGATGCAAACATTTTTGCAGACAATGTTATTTTAGTTTTGCAGTTCAAGTATATTTGTATTTAAAATATAAATGGTTTTATTATTACTTGGATATTTCACCAGATTATTATGTACTCTAAAAAATGTAACTTGTAGCTAGTTGAAATAACGATTCCTTCAATCTACCCACTTTACCACCCCTATCCAATTGGATAAAAGAACTTACTAATTATATATATATTATATCTATTTACATATAAATCAAGGACGGTCAAGTCTCTTCACAATGCAGCGGAATCAAATTGTTAAATAAAAGGTTTATTTTATATAGCATAAATATGAGGAAAATCTACAACTATGATATAATCGTTTAGAAATCTTAGGTATTAGTGTCTTTTCTCTCTTCAAATTTTATCATTGAAACTAAACATAGATATCTCAAAAAATCTAAAACATCAACACAACTTACAAACAATTAGTTGAAAATAATAAGAAAACTTTTTCCTGGGTTTAAGAGGAAATCTTTAATTTCCTAATAAACCAATACAGGAAACTTGGGTTTACACTAATTTCTTTAATTAAATGGCTTCAGCTAAACTAATACTCATTCATTAAATCAAATTATCAATACAAATTGATAATAACTACTTATACATCCTAAACCCTTTAAATTAATAGGTTTCCTTAACTGTTAAATACATGAATAAATCACTATGAATTGGAAGTTTTATTTTGAGGTCTTAGTTGGTAAATTAGTAAAACAACAAAAACTGAGAATCTTTTAAAATTTTTTTGTGTAAAATAGACAGAGCAACTGTGAAACTTCAATGATTCTTAAAATATTTATCCAGAATGCTTCAAAAATAAATGAATGTTATTGAATAACTATATCATGAGATTCCTATTTACATTTAGTAAAAAGTATACAATTATACAGCTATCTTCTCCATCGTTCAAATGATTTTCAAAAAATTTAAGTCCTACAAATGTAAATGATTCCTACCAAAACACAATATTCCATTCTTTTATCTCTCTCTGTAAAACCCAAATGTTTGTTTTGAAGGAAAGAAGTGTGTGTTACCACTCTCTCCCCAGCTAACCACAAGAATTTATCTTGGCAAATAATACAAATACCCAGCCCACAAGTATTTTTTTTATTCATCATTTTTATTTGATATAATCAGTCCAGTTTTCTTTTAAATGAATTAGTTACGTGCACAGGGTTTTGCCTTGGTTTAAAGGAAGTGTGTGACTCACGGCCGCCTTGACAATATTAGGGAGAGGGGGGGGGGGGAGGTTTTAAACCAGGGAAGGGTGTGTAGATAGGTGTAGGGGGTGTATCAATCCCTCCTAATTTTACCAGGGGGTTGGATTCCCTCATTTCTGCTCGCAATTTATTTGTCTTTCAGTATCATAACTCGGTATGCAAGGCGATTGCTAAATATTTATGTTTATAGAAAATCTAAAAATTGTTGATAAGAAAATCACGAAACCTCTTATTCCATAATTTCTTTCTCTCTTTAATTTTTGTATTTTAAATTAAATTTTTTGAAATTTAATACATTTTTTCAACGTATATCAGTCAAAATGTAATGTATAAAACCACACTATATTAAGATGTAAGTTTTTTTAAATCGGCTTTTTAACAGAACCATAATTCCAGATGGTATATATAAAGTTTTGCCCATATTTTAACTGGCATAGTTTCTTGATATCTTACCTTTATTAGTTTGTTTCAATTTAGTTGTATAGCTAATATATAATTTCAACCTATCCGTCCGTCTGTAATTATGAATTAGTTGATAGGCTTCTGGCTCTTTTCGAGCTTGTCATTCTAAATCATGCTTATTATATTTTTGAAATTTGCTTTCAAATAATTTAGAACTTCTTTTTTTAGAAATAGTTCTATATCATATTCAACTTCGTAAACTATGGAAAGGTATTTTTAGCTAGAAAGCATAAAAATAAAAATATGAGAAATGCACCACAACGCTTTTTCAAGAAAAAAACACAGAATGCGAGATTAAATGTTTATTGTTTATTATTAGAGAAAATAGTTAGACCAGTCTAAATATGCTTCATATAAAAGACAGTCTTTAGGTCTTGTATATTTTTCTGTTTATTGGTTGGCATTCTTCAACACCAAATAGCTCATTTAGAAAATTTGACAAAGCTTAAAGCTTAATTTGATGTTATATTACACATTTTGTCATTGAATGATTCGCCGCAATTACTAAATAATAATATACACACAGAGAAACCTCTCAGTATAAAAAAGAATATTTTTTTTAGATTATCTTCCAGCATTTTAAATGTGTATCATGAATTAATCAAATTATGTTGAAACCTCTATGATAACTCTATTGTGAGAAATAATGAACTGCGAATGAGTTTCTTTGAGTGCCAAAACCTCTTCTTTAAAAAAAATCGTGCCGCAATTTTGGAGCCGTAAAACTTTGACCTCCTCCCCAGTTTATCATCTTATGCCAGGCACATGGAATCATTAAGTTTTTAGAGGCCCAGCTACTCATTGAGTATCTTATATTTAATGCAAGATTTTCCTTTAAAATTGAAGGTTTTGGCCAAAAATCAATATTTTTAAAACTTTTGGTTTGTGTATTTGAAGCTTTCCTGTATAAAACACTGTTTGATGAAACCTTTAAGGTCAAATTTTTCAACCAACAATACCGTCATTACAACTTTATACTTAGGAGATTTTTGCTAATCCGACGAGAACTTGTGCTTTGATTTTTCTAACATTATCACTTTTTCAAATTTTACTCCATGAAGATCGTTTTAAAATAATAAAGATGCAAAATAACAAGAGCACGTTTTGGAACCAAATATTATTTTGGTATTATCCTTTAAATTTATTTTGGTTGATAACAAATATCCCCCTACAATTTAAAGGTGTATATATTTTAACCTAACCTACCACTTAAATGAAAAAAAGGAAATATAATTTTGCAAGTTAATTTATATTAATATAACGGTTAGCAGACGTACAAAGCATTTATAGAGTAGAACTCAAACCCTTTTCTAATTAACACAAAATTAAAAACACAAAATATAATTTTCTAATTTTATTGCAAATAACACACAATATGTTATTAATAATGTAACAAACAAAACAAAATAATAATTTCTGACTAAATTAGATAATTTCTATACAGGATAATTATACAGGTTTATAATTGCTGGTTTCTTTAATACTCAATTTACTCAAAGATTTATCATTTTTCCACGCAAGTTAAAAGATTTTTCACAAATGTTTCAGATTTTAAAAATCTTGGTAGAATTTTGTTTTGATTCTTGAGAAGAATGTTTATTATATGTGGATTTTAATCTAGGAGTTATAGCTGAATGAATTTTCTAGTTTTTGACTATCTGGCTGAAATTTCATATCTGATTTGAAAACATCTCTCGTGTCCCCTCTGTCCCCAGTAGGATGAAGGGGGTGTAGGGTGCATGGGGGGCAGACTTAACATTAATTTATATTTTTAGCCAGGGAACTTGAACTGATATAGATCTGAAAACACCAACGTCGAAGTTTCTGACTCTATAAGCTTTGCTTTCCAGGGGTGGAAGGTGGGACAGAGAAGGGCTTAGCACAGGATTTACATCACTTATTAATATCAAATTTTAATTCCTTCTTTCTCATAATGCTCTAAGATAGCATCACTAAGCTTAGCAACATTAATAATGATGTCGTTGAAAATGCAGATGTTGAGATTTGACTGTTACCAGAACTCAAAGCACTGGCGGTGATTGTTATATCGACAGATTCGTCGACTTCCCGTGGAAGGTAAACAATTTTACCCTCCCTGCTAATGCTGTCTGAAAACGGATTAATCCTGCGGCGGTTGGAGCTGTCAGTCTGAGGGAATGTTGGCACAGCCGCAGCGGCCGCATCGTGGATGTAGTTCTCCTCGCGACCAGGAACGCGGGCGTTCCAGTATTTGCTCCAGAATGCGGTTTGGGCCGTTTCAACTGCGGTGATTGCGGGAGCAGGGGTCGGCGGTTCGGATGTTGCCTCTTCTTTGGCGGCGTTTTCTGCAACACGGAAGATCATCTTCATGTTGTGGGATGAGCACCAACCGCCGACACGGCGGTGAATATCACGGCTGTTGCTGGTCGAAATAAAGTAGTAGTCCTTGCCGGGTCTGAACTCAAGTCCGCCTGGAGTTGGCGTGAAGCTACGGAAGGTGATGGTAAAATACATAAAGGTCTGTGGACGATTACAGATAGCCACAATCCTGGGACGTGGGTTGGTCACGCGACAAGAGTCAAACTCATCCTTGTCAACGCTGTAGATGATGTGCTTCTCAGTGTGACTGATGCCGGGCTTGTACACGGGGCATATCAGGTTGACTTGGTCATACTGAGTGGGGCCGTTGCCTTCGTTGACAACCACCAGCTTGGGCTGGTCAGCTGCCTCCATAGCGGCCATGGTCGTTGTGTTCCAATAGATGTTGGTCACTTTTTTGCAGTTGCATAGTTCTGTCTGCAAAGTCACTAGCACAATTGCTATTAATATAGAATAACTTAGGCTCATTTTGAGCATTTTATTGGATAATATGTGTGTATGTTTATGGCACTGTGGTCAATAGTAAACTGACTCCTGAGGAACTTTGGAATGCGTGAAGTGATGTGAAGTCTAGGTAGGGTAAGCCACGGTGGGGGTGGGGTAAATGTGTGGGGGAATTTGGTTTGCCTACTATTGGCTTGTCGGGGGAAAGCTTTATAGGTAAATAACATCATGATAGCAATTGGGATAAAAGGGGGATGGGGGGATAGGCGCTCGCCATACACTTATTAAATGGGGAGGGGCAAAGAAATGAGCTGTGGGAAAGGGTTACTTAGAGTGAAAAGTCAAATGAAAATGAGCATGTTATGTTAGTACTTGGGTAGTACTTCAAATAGAGGAAAGGGGGGGGGGGGGAGGGTAAAAAGGTAAAGCACTTGACATAAAAATAAGGAGGAGTGATTTTATCATGAAAGGGGTGCTGAGTCAGGCGAGTGAAGGGGGGAATAAAAGGATTCTTCATTCCATTCGAGATAGATACTTTACTATCATGTAGATAGATAGATATACAATTTTGCATGCTTAGATAGATAGATAGATATTTTAATACACTTTACTATTCACCAATATTATAAAAGGACATTCAAAAGTAATTTTTTGTGTGCTAGCTTTCGATATTTTAATTAAAAGATAAGTTCTATAAAATAAACAACAAGCATATACTTTTTTGGCAATTTATGTTTTTAGATAAACAGTATTAGATGATTACATATACAAAGATTCATTTATTCATTGGTTTATATAGCTCATCTAAACTTTAAATATTTTTCTCTAAAATAGAAATTTTCAATAATTAAAGACAATTATGTCCAAAAGTTGACAGCATCAAAAAGTTTCGACAAAGAAGGTCGACTAGTTTTGATAGAGTTTTAGAAAGAGAACAGTTATTAATAGAAAATAAATCAAATAACATAATATATTTTAGAAATACATGTTTTTTATTTTTATTTTGAAATTTTATGCATTCCATAAACCTTTTTTTGACCAACAAAACTAATCCACACCTTTAACAAAAAGATTTGCTAGCTTCTGTGGGAGGGGGGGGGGGGGCTATACCAACCTCTGCGTGCCTCTTCTTTCTCCCTCTGAATAACCTAACATAATTATTACCTAACAAGGATGACAACATCCATAAAAGCGAAGCACTGAAACGGTAGGACAAACGGACATTAATACTTGTATAGTGTCTGAACTGAATAATCAGAATATAAAAGTATAAGATTTGAAGCAAAATTGTAAGTAAATTTGTTGAAAAACTGCTTGATACAGGATAATGTTTATGGACATACTTACATCTTTAGGGCTTGATTATAGAGTTGCTTCGCTTAAAATATTGTTCTTTGTTGTCCCAGGAATCAATATACCAAATATCAGATCAAACGGATAATTAGATCATATAAAAATTTGTTGTTAAAAAAGTAGAAAAATCAACATGTTTAAAATGGACGTACGGACATTCTGGTAATGATTATAGAGTTGCTACGCTTTCTAAATCGTACCTAACTATTACAGGAATTACCATGCAAAATTTGAAATCGATAGGACATTTTAACATGCCTAAATTAACGAAAAAAGCTATTTCCCAGGTTCTACGAAATACCAGAAAAAAAAATCGTTTTACCAGAAAAGTGGTAAAGCTGGTCAACCTGGTATAATATACCAGTTTCGTGGTAAATTTTACCAGCAAAAATTTTAGCCAAAAAATTAGTCAAATTTTACCATTTTTTTTGTAAAATTTGACGAAACAAAAAAACCCGTTTTTTGTGTTTTAAATAAAAAACAGCTCTTCATAATCAGTTGTAGTACTTTAAAATAATGACTTTTATACAATGAAGCCTAAATTTAAATTTTTTTTTTTTTTTTCAATTTTACCACTTTTGGAAGTTTTACCAAAAATGTGGTCAATTTTACAACTCTATTTTTCAGGTTAAGTCCGAATTTTCGGACTTAGACAAAAAAACACAATTTGGTCAATTTTTACCAAAAAGTTGGTAAAATTTGACAAGGTATTTTTTTAGGCTAAGTCCAGATTTTTGGACTTTGCCAAAAAAAATGAACTTGGTAAAATTTGACCAACTTTTTGGTAAAAATTGACAAGGTAAATTTTTAGGCTAAGTCCAAATTTTTGGACTTTGCCAAAAAAAAAAACTTGGTAAAATTTGACCAACTTTTTGGTAAAAATTGACAAGGTAAATTTTTAGGCTAAGTCCAAATTTTTGGACTTTGCCAAAAAAAAAAACTTGGTAAAATTTGACCAACTTTTTGGTAAAAATTGACAAGGTAAATTTTTAGGCTAAGTCCAGATTTTTGGACTCTGCCAAAAAAAAAAACTTGGTAAAATTTGACCAACTTTTTGGTAAAAATTGACAAGGTAAATTTTTAGGCTAAGTCCAGATTTTTGGACTCTGCCAAAAAAAAAAACTTGGTAAAATTTGACCAACTTTTTGGTAAAAATTGACAAGGTAAATTTTTAGGCTAAGTCCAGATTTTTGGACTCTGCCAAAAAAAAAAACTTGGTAAAATTTGACCAACTTTTTGGTAAAAATTGACAAGGTAAATTTTTAGGCTAAGTCCAGATTTTTCCAAACAAACATCCTTCTACTTAATGATAAAAATCGCAAATAAAATATAATGAGGAAATATTCAGACCTAATACTTTCCAAACAAACATCCTTTTACTCAGCACTATTTGCTTTCGTTATATGGAATATGAAATTAATAAAATATGATGATAATGATTTTATTTAGAATTTATTTCATATTATAACATAACAGGTCATATAGATATTATCCAGGTCAATACTGAAACTACAAAAGATTGGCATCCAAGATAACAACAGTCTACTACTGATGCCTAAATGTCGATTGATAACAGTGCCACCTGGATAGGTAAATTGTAATGCTGCTTTTATGGAGATTAATGTACTGAAGAACAATCAGGCAAGTCTCCTACCTGGAGGTACTCTGACTATTTGGCTGGAAGTTATAAAACCTGGACCTGAAAGTGCAGTATCCTGTCTCTCTGGTGACCTGGAGAATTGTTTTGAGGATCCAGAGTTTACTGATTGTTTGATAGAAACTAGTACCTCCAAATTAAAAGTGCACAAGTTTATACTTGCCTCAAGATCTCCAGTATTTAAGGTAGGTTTTTCCATTCTTACTTGTTAATTAAATTCTTGTCAATATTTTTAGGTAAATTTTTAGGCTAAGTCCAGATTTTTCCAAACAAACATCCTTCTACTTAATGATAAAAATCGCAAATAAAATATAATGATGATAATGATTTTATTTAGAATTTATTTCATATTATAACATAACAGGTCATATAGATATTATCCAGGTCAATACTGAAACTACAAAACTTACTAGTATCGTTTCTGTAAATAACATTTTTTAGAATTTTAGCTTGTGGAATGTTTGGAGCTCTCGAGTAGAACTTAATTAATAAACACCGATTGGGCGGATTGTAATCAATACGCTTTATATGTTAAAGTCAATATTTTTTAGAATTTTAGCTGTGGAATGTTAGGTGTCAACATTGTCGTCATAATAAACACTGATTGTAATCAATACGCTTTATTTAAGTTAATTTTAACTGACTAACAGAATATTCTCTGTTCAACATTGATCGTCATAATAAAACTTATTAGTATCGTTCTGTAAATTATTTGTTAATTTTAACTGACTAACATATTTTAACATATTTTCTCGGTTCAACATTGTCGTTATAATAAATAATGAAATTTTTTGTATAATCTGTGACTGTTACATGTTGAGATGGAACTCTAGTTGTTCTCCATGGAACTGCAAAGCTCCACGTACTTCAAAACTGGTTCAACTCCAAAATCCTGAAAAAGAATATTCATTTTTAAATTAAGCAATTAAAGGATTAACAAATCAAAAAGGCCTTACAAAAAGGAAAGTTAACGGTTTTGGGAAAATTTCATGGAGAAAGTAGATACAGCTTGTGTATGTGCCTGCTTATTAGAGAAAGTTTAATTCAGTTATCAATACATAACCAGACTGAGAGAAACTAAGAATGTCTTATAACGGGAATTTGGAGTTATGGTATGAATTAAATAGTCGTATGTTAGTACTAAGAGAGAGTCTAGAGATTAGAGCCAGAACTGACAATGTCGAGATCCAGAGGGAGGTTTGTAAGAGGTTATATCAACATGGATGGATTACTACACATCTTAATCGCTGCCGTCCTTCCCCTCTGCTGCCCGCCGCTGCCCAGGCTGCCGAACTGGCAGCTGTTCTTCACGAAGTAAACATGCACGAGGATGAATGTAATGCTGTTTAGATTTTAATAATATCCTGAATGTACTGTTTCAATAATATAAAGTAGTAAAATCTAATTTTAAAAGCTACCTATCTAGTACATTATTTTTATGTATTAACTTTTGTCTAACCAGTTTAATATCTATCTAATAAATTTAATAATAGCTTAATTGTTAATATAATTTAGTATACAGTTTCATAAAGGTAGTTCGATGTGTGTCTGTGTATATTAACTTCATATTTGTTATGCTTGTATACATGGAAACTACCTTTTGGGGCCGAGGTGTTGCCGTAGTTGCGTGTAGGATTATTCCAACTATCTTTTATTACAAATAATTAAACACTTACTTTTAACGGATGAATTTCTGATGGCAACAGCTTCATGTTGGTGCAAGAAATGTTCCACGGTCGAATTGCGGTCAGCTTATAATCAGAGAATACACCCAGCTGTGTGCAAAGCTAAACCTGAAAAAGAATATTAATTGAAATATAATTTATATATATTTTTAATATTATTTTACATAAAACACATCTTATAATATCTTTCTATTAAGGGTATAAAACTTCGTTACGCTTAAAACAATCATAAACCTTAAAGGGCGAATATAGGTTGGATATAATATGAGCTTATTTCAAAGGTGCTATTATATAGATTATAATAAATAATTTAAAGATAATGACATATCTAATTGTATTAGTCTGTTTACAGCTTATAAAACCTGTCTAACTCAAGATAATATTATGTAATTAGTGTGGTTCCCTAAGAACTCAAACACTCTACCGGTATCACACAAGGCTTCGTAGCAAGGTTGAATTAAAAAGGTTTCGTTAAAGGATAGTCTTAATAACATGGCCTAAAATATCCATGTTCTTATTAAAATTATTTTAACACTTACTTCTATGTAAACCATTCACTAATTGCAGCGCCCATATATTTTCTCACGAATCTGATTCCTGGTTAAGTCTGAAAAACAATATTAATTGAAATATAATTTGTTAATATTTCTATTATTATTTATATATATTAATAGTAGAATACTTTAAATATTAAGAATAGGATAAAAAGTCGTTCTTATATCATATATCAAAAAGGTTTAAAAAATTATAAAACAAACAGTTTATCGAAGCAGCTTAAAACCATGCGTAAGGTCCTAAATTATATTGATTTTTTATTACATTATTTAAACACTTACTTCTATGTGAGCCAATCTTTAATTGCAGCGCCCAAATAGTTATTTCTGATGAATCAGTGTTGCTGAACCTGAAAAACAATATTCAATTTAAATATAATTTATTAATATTTCTTTTACATTCATATATATTAAACCCGGATTATTTAATATTAAGAATAGGATAAAAAGTGTTTCTTAGATCAAATCAAAAAGGTTTAAAAAAGGCTTAAAACAATTATCCTATTATATAAATATATTAATATTGTTCTCTTTTACAACGAAGCTTTTTATTTATTTTAATCTATAGCTGAAACTCAAATTAAAAATAGGATGAGGCCTCGACTTTTCTCTTCCTACTTTAAGTGCCCCTAGAGGCTTCTAAGGGGCATAGCCGCTAGTAAAACTTAAACCGTTAATCGAAGGCAGCCTAAAACCGTACGCTCAAGGTCCTATATTATTAATGTTTTTATATTAAAATTATTTAAACACTTACTTTTACGCAAACCACTCTTTGATTGCAGGGTCCATATACTAACAGCCAAGACTGAAGGTGGACACGTACTTTTTTAAACTTCTGACTATCATCTCTTTGATTGCAGGGTCCATATATCAACACTAACAGCCAAGACTGGTAGACAAGTACTTTTTTAAACTTCTGAATATATAGCTCTCTAGGAGTTCTTAACTGACATTCATATAAATCTTGTGACATGGACCATCTCCTGTCAATCATACTTGGATATAACACGTATTTTCTCTAAGAGACTTGAACTATAACACTCATTGTTTACAATAGTTTTCAATCGGTATAGCGGCATTCATGCACATGCTCTGTACAGGTATACAACTTTATATTGAAAAATATTTCTTTTATATCCATTGCAATATATTTTTTTATATTTTATCGATGATATTTCATTTAAGTCATTGCCAAAAATATATTACATTCACATTAAAAAAAATTTACATTTATTTAACTTTCGTAACCCTGTTTTCAGATGATAAAATCAACGTGCTGGACAAAGTTGCCAAACTTTAAAAAACACCTTATGTATATAATATCATTTTAATATTTTACCGGTTAATTAATTAAAACTGCATAACTTATATAATTCATGAAATGTTATTATTCGTTGCAATTTTACGATTAAAAATATAACTGTCTTGCAAAGTGTTTTGCCACCTATTCAATCTGTATGTTGGCAACCGTAACTTTCCATCGGCGCAATAATTCAACTGGACTATATGACTACGGTGCATTTTTGTATTTTAGTAATCATTTTTAGTGAAATTACAGTGAATTAAGACGTTAATATGTATCATTCTGTTTTATAATTCAAATTTTATCATTAATTATTGAAAATTCTTTCTAAAATATTCTTCGTATTCGTTTTTTCTCCCATTTTTGGGACTCTTTTTAGCTTACGTAATATACAGGACTTTTTTAAATGTAAAATTAATAAATATATGTCTTGCACCGTAGTATAAACGGATTGTCGCAAATATAGGAGTACAATTATAAGAATGAAACTACTTTTTTGGCCCAGAGGTGCCGGAGGCACTGGCTAAAAATAACTGTTTTTAATCTTATGCTTTTAGATTTTTATATTCGTAGAAAACCATGCATATAATACGATATGCTAGTTACCTAGTTTTTTGGCGTATGAATGAGAACACCTGTTCCTATCCACCGGATTTGAATGAATACGAGCTATTTTTATTTTGTAATTTTTTATTTCTTAAATATTCTACCTTTTCAGATAGTTCTGAATAACAGGCTATTCAAGTTAATCACCTGGGTACGCGTACATCATAATAACAGGTATGGGTGTATATTAGCTGTATAAGATTTATTTTTTTTCTCCTGCTACAAAATTTGTTCTAAATAAATAGGGGGGGGGGGGGGGGAAGTTTTGACACATTTGCGTAAACAGGGAGTATAGGCTTTATCTTTGGACTGAGAGTATAGGTTATTAGGGATAAAATCATTCTTATATGATGAATTTTCCCAAGTTTTAATATTTTTTGGATAGGCCTCCAGGTTCCGGAGCTCCAGGCCTTCTCCCCCCCCCCCCCCCTTGTTTAAGGACAAATAAAATACCGGAAAGTTAAAAAACATTAATCACACCCCTCCCAAAAATAAACAAGACAAACAAAATAATCATTCCTCAAATTAGGATGGATCCATACCAATACCACGAGCTGCATGACAGATGGGACGCCCTCATGGTTAGGATGTTGAGACTCTTCTCCAAGCTAAATATTCGAGTTCAAGAAGAATCATGTGGCATTGATGACGCTGTTGAAATAGTAAAACTGTTATACCATCACGGTTGGGTAGAGACACACTTAAAGAAGATTGAACCTATGCCCGAGAATCTCTACGAGAACGAGAGACCCCGCCTGGATGATACCGAGAGACGTGTCATTGACCATGAAGCCGACTGTGCACCTTTCCTCACCAACGTCAGCCCTTTTTTCTAAATAAAACCCAGAGTAACAAGGTAAAAACTACGAAATTATTGCAGGGGTGTATATTCTGCTCCGGGGGGGGGGGGGAGGGGAGGGGGAAAAAAGAAATAAGTGGATCAATGATGGAAGTTGCTTCAAATCACCTGCTCTTGTTCATGGCTAGTTGTCTTTTGTAGCAGGGGAAAAAATTGTTTTTAACCAAAAAATGTTTCAGAATTCTTTGAGTTTCTTCATTAAAAAACGCTTTAGTTTTCTCATTTTTAATTCAATGTTCTTTCCTTTCAGGGAAGAGAAAGGAGAAGCTAGGAGAAGCCGAGCTCGCCGCCGGCGATTTCATCCAGCCTCCGGATATCCATGCTGAAAGCGAATTTTAATTGTAATTTGTGGCGTTATCCTCTTAGAAAATTTTGTTTGTATTATTTAACTCCCCATCCCCCCCCCCCCCCAAACTAAATTGCTGGGTTAGGTTAGGCTAGGTTAAGTTATACGGCTAGGTAGAGGCCAGGGGCCGTTTTTCTAGGGGGGGGGGTATTTCCTAAGAGGATAACATCAATTTGTTCTTTCAGAACATTTACGTTAACCTCTCTTTGATTGCAGCGCCCATATATTTAATATAATTAAGTACCCATGGTGACAGTGATCGAGCCCCACTGGTCGTGCAGATATATAATTTCCTGCATATAAACATTAATAAACATTATTTACCCCTAAAGCCGACGATTACGTATGCACGTGTACAGTTTTTTAAGCTTCTGGCTATAGCTCTCTAGGAGATCTTAATTGATATGTTTTATTTTTTGTTTTTGTTTTTTGATATTTTTGTTATGTTGTTTTTTATTATTTATTATTATTTATTTTATAGCAAATTAACAAATTTTCTGGGTTCAACATTGTTGTTATAATAAAACTCCATGCAACTGCAGAATTCTGCAAAAGTCACGACCAGTGGGGCTCGATTATATATGCGTTCGTCGGCTTTTCAGGGAAGGCAGGAAATTTATATAGGTATTATCCAGGTCAGGACTGGAACAAACAAAATTTTATGTATATATTGTATATAGTTATTTTTTTCAAAGTAAAAAAATGTCAGACCAACGCTGGATGACGTATGTATAATTGGATCACAATTTTGATAGGTAAGTTTAATAAATTTTATAGACAATCAAAGAATAAATAAGGGTATTTTCTTATGTTTGTAACTCTAACTCTTTATTTTGTGAGTTCCTTTGACATTTAATTTTGGTTTCAAAAAGTGTCACTCCCCCCCCCCCCCCTTTTTTGCTTTCTCATTCTTTCGTTATATGTAAACAAGTAATAACCTTATTATTATAACCAGGGGTGTATATTCTGCACAAGATTTATTTTTTTTTCCCCTGCTACAAAATTTTTTATTTTTTTTCCCCCCTAGATTTTTCTGAAAAAGTAGGGGGGGAAATAGAAAAATATTTAAAGAACTCTATATTTCATTTATTTTATCCCTCCTACCACACATTTTTTTAGTTTTTTTTAACCAAGGAGGGGGGCAAAATGGAAAAAATGTTTTCAGTTTTCTTAATTTTTACATTTTTTTTTCCTCCAACCAGTTATTTTTTATTCCCCCCCCCCTGAGCAGGGGATCCCATGCAGAATATACATCCCTGATTATAACATATACTTCTTATTTCAGGAGTTACCTATACACCCCTGTTAGACGTTATTGAAATGGGAGACAATTTGATTGGTACACTCTCTAAAGCTCTACTGAAGCGTATAAGAAGTGGAGATAAGAGGAAAAATGTACAGGTGACTTTTTACAACTAATTATTTCTACATATTTAAGATGAGACCTTACTTTTCATTACTGTACTTAAAGTATAATCTATGCTCGACTTTAATTTCTATTTTTCACTTGCAGTCAGCGCACTATAAACATGCTTGCTCTTACACCAGTATAGTCATATTTACTGTAATCAATTGACACGTGTAGCTTGCCCAAATAACGATCCATAACAACTCCCCTATATTATTTTAAATAAGTAATTCACTAATTATGTAATCTTTTTCCAGTTGCAGCATAAACTGAGGTCCATAAGAAAACTCTTCTGTAATGCAACGAGAGCCAGAAGTAAATACTGGCGCAAGAAACATCAACAAAGTGAAGACAGTCAGCCATTACTAGAAGAAGAACAGCAGGAGGATTTGATGGATGTGGAATATGAGAACGAAACTGCATCGTCAAAAGGTAACCTACAATATCTGTAATATAAAGTAGAACGATGTCGGTCTGTCTGTTTGTTGTTTGTTTGTCCAAATTCCCACAAACATTGTCTCCCAATTTTTGTTTTTTATTTTCCTTTCAATCTAAATTTCAAACAATTGGTTTGATCAAACGTTAGTTAAGTTTGTCTCAAGATATCCTTGTTCCAGGGGTGTATATTCTACATGGGATCCCTTAACCTAACCCACCTTCACCCACTCTCTACATTTATCTACTTTTTCTGGAATTTTTAATTTTTTAACTTTCTAATTTGACTAGTTTTTCTTTACGGCATTATCCTTATACTAAAGTAACAGGATGTCTGTGTGTCTGTTCAAAAGGATCTTGCTAACCGCTGAACCGATTGGGTTCTCCTTTACAGGGTACCTTCACATAGGTCCCGGGAAGGTTTATAACTATAAAACACCATGTTTAACATCGTATTTTTTTAGGTAAAGTTTGTACAGGCTGCAATACCAACTTCACAAAGGAAACCGAAAGTATATGTTATCAATGCTACGCAAACCAAGTTTTGGAGCGATTAAATAACAATCCTGAAGAAACAAACTACATTAATATTGTTGTAGACAATATTAACAACAATAATACCAATGATAATAATGATGCAGACAATGACAGCATTCAAGATGCCGAGGACTGGGACCACGTCGAATTGTTTGATATACCTGAAGATTATTTTGACCCAGATGATGACGATGACCCTGATGACGAACCTGATGGCGAACCTGATGGCGATCATGACGGGGATAAATTCAAACATCTTACAGAACTTGAGAAAGAAATTGTTAATGATTTCAGAAGCGTTTGTGTTCTAGACAACCCCATCTCTCACAACAAAGTTAGAATCATCCTGGCAATTCTGAAACGCTCGTGTATTTTCAAATTTCCGTCATATAATACATTATTCAAACCCAAATACAAAGTTGAAATCAAAGAAAACAAATATAATCCTACAAATGCTCCTGGTTCACTGATTGAGTGCAGGTATGTTTATATACGATTTAGAAAGCGTAGCATTTCTATAATCATTACCAGAATTTCCGTACGTCCATTCTAAACATGTCGATTTTTCTCCTTTTTTAACAACAAACTTTCAAGTGTTCTAATTATCAGTTTGATCATTCTTTGGTATATTGCTTCCTGCGACAACTTGAGAACAATATTATAAGCGAAGCCACTCTATAATTAATTCCTTAAAATTTAAGTATGTGCATAAACCTTATCCTTCTTGAAGTATTTTTTTTTAACAAATTTACTTACATTCAATTTTGGTTCGACTTTAATATTTTTAAATTCAGTTCAGATACTTCACAATTGTTAATGTCCGTTTGTCGTACCGTTACAGTGCTTTGGTTTTTATGGATGTTGTCATCCTTGTTCCATTACTTTTCATCGTAATATTATTTGGAGCCCGATGGTGCAAAATTTCTTTGAATTGTGCAAGTTTTAGTTAAAAATATATTTCTTTTTCCAGATTCCCTACCTATGAGATCCTCCAAGACGCCATCACAGACTTTAAACGGTTGAATGGACAACAGGCCGTTGATGATCATATAACTTTTGACATCTCGGGCGACGGAGTGAAAGCAGCTCAGGGATCTCATATCTCCTATTATACTGTCTGGATTAGGTAAGTAATTAATATATTGTGGATTTGAAAGGGTTGGGTTGGGATAAAGTTCTTTTCATATACAGCATGACCCTCGAAAAAATATTTTTTAGGATTGGCACCCTATATTTCAAAGGATATCAAAATATTTGTTTTACATCAATTGACAGCCCAGATTTTTAAAGCCAAAGTTTAGGAAACCATTCAATAAACAAATAAGAAAGAAAACTAAGTTTACAATTGATACTTTTTTCTATTGCATACATATATAAAAATCTGTCTTACTGTATACCAGGACTTAATTAATACCATAAGTAAACCTAGTTTTTACCACTTTTACGGTAAAATTTTACCAGCCTTTACGTTTTATAAATCAGTGACTACAATTTTAAGTCTAAGGTATTAAATGCTATTATTATTAATTCTTCTTTATTATTTCAGGTTATTCTTCAACAAGGATTTCAGTGTTATATTGCCAGTCAGCATATTTGAGAAGACGAGGAGGCGTCCCTACAGTTACAACTTTCTGGATAATGTTACCCGATTCATCAACAAACTAATTCAAGAAGGATTACCTGGACATACCTTTCAATGTAGAACCATCATCCACGATGCCGTTGCCAGAGCCGATGTATTCGGCATTCTTGGCCATGGATCAAAAAATGGATGCCCACACTGTGACCTTCCAGGGATGGCTTTTTCACAGACTTATCTCCGTCAAAAGAACTTGGTATTGTTCGAATCAATGAATGTATTTTACCCCAGTGACAGTCAAAATATGGGTACGCCGAGGTCTGACGAGAAATTCCGCAAGTTAGAGGAAAATAATCAGAACATGAAAACCAGTTTTTCTGACCTTGACCCGAGCTTGGATTTAATACAAGATACCCCCAGTGATCCGATGCACGCGTTGCACCTGGGCTATGTAAAGAAAGTGATGACGTACCTGAAGAAAGGACGTAATAGTTATCCAGAATTGGAAGAAGAAGACTTAGTTCAAATGGAGAGAATTACAGGGATGTACTGCATTTGACTAAAGAAATGACGCGTAAAATAGGTGTTTTCTTCGCGCATTTCTCGGCACTGCGATAAAATTCTGCATTTTTAGATTTATGTCTATTACACATTATTTGTACGCCTTGTTATGCCGCTTAAAAGAGTGTTAGTTTGAAAAGTTTAAAGAACTTAAATTTTGAAAATTTTCTCCTTATCACCCATATATTACCATGAACTGCAGTAACTCCAATTATAGATGAAATCAACGATCAATTGAAGCTTGTTGGCGATTTTGATCGCGTTCCCCGTACGTCCATCATGCGCCTGACAGAGAAGAAGCTAGCCCTCAATTTGAAAAGTTCTGAATTCAAAGTACTGGGCTTCTACCATATGATATTTTATGCAGAGGTAGGTTTTTACCATATTATAATCTTTTTAGAATTTAAAGCTTATTTCAGTTTCATTATATTGTATAGCAATAACATTCTTTTTAAATTTGCGCACGTGTGCTATATTATATATATATTTCTATTGAGGAGGGTGGACTTCCAATAAGTATATAGGGCGAAGCCCCTAGAGGCTAGGGGCGAAAGAGCTAGTTTTACCTTAAATTATTACAATGTTTTTTTTTCCAGTTGGCAAATCTTAAAGATGAACAACGTCTGATATGCAAGTTTTTATTCCACATATTGCGCAGTCTCGAAGAGCATATAACAACTGAACGTGTGGCTGAGCTCAAGACCATGATAATGGTCCTGAACTCAAAATTGGCGGAGATGTACGGCGAATCGTGCTTGAGTTACAATACTCACATGCTTTACCATATGCCGGAACATGTCCGCCGATTTGGACCATCCATGGCGTTCAGTTGTTATGCTTTCGAAAGTGCCAATCATGTGATATCAACTTACATCCGAGGATATAATTTTGGCCTTAAAGAGGTTTCAAACAGGTAATACTATTTTTTTTTAGTTGAGTTCCTTTGACTTTTAGTTTTGGTTTCAAGAAGTGTCACTTCTCCCCCCCCCCCCCCCACTCTTTACAAATTTTAATGTAATTTTTAAAAATGTAACATAACTTTCTTTCCGTGTATTGCTGATCAAACACTTAAGCTATAACGATTTCACCAGCAACATACCTTTCCGTTTAACAGCCATTAATGACATAAATGACATATTTAGATTGTTGATATTTCACACAGTGAAACCGTACATAAATGAAAAGCTGGCTGTCAGGGGAAAAAGGAATGCCAACAAACGAAAGTTCGAAAGAAATCAATTCTATACAGACTGCCAAGACCTCTACTTTGTCCCAGACTGCCGTCGTGATAAAACAGTATGGTTGGTCCACAAAGTGAGGACATTTTTTCCGGCATACACCTTTCCTGAAGATTCCAGAATAATAGGTAGGGGTGTATATTTTGCACATGATTAATTGTTGTATAGAAATATTTCATGAACTATACATTTCATCTAATTCCTTTTTAACCTACCACAATTTATTTGTAATTCTCTTATCATGCCAGGAGGAGAGTGTGGTAAAGGGGGGGTCTAGGAAATATGAATTAAGTTTTATGGTTTTAAACACTGAAAATATACACCCCTGGTATTAGGAGTAGGCAAGACTGACGATCCCGAAGACTATAGCCATCCTCCAACACAACTAGCCTCCAACCTACTGAAGTACAGAGTAGCACATATCTCCGTACACCTGTTGCATCAAGATGTCTCCATCGTAATTCCTATCGGAATTTAATTTTGTACATTGAAAGCAGAGAAAGGGGGGGGGGGGGGGGAAATGACACTTTTTGAAACCAAAACTAAAAGTTCCATATTGTACCCTTATAAAACAACTGCCATGCAAAATGACAGATCTGTAACTGTTTCTTTAGTTCAGTTCCTTTGACTTTTAGTTTTGGTTTCAAAAAGTGTCACTTCCCCCCCCCCCCCCTTTTGTTATAATATGTATGTAAAATGTTGTAAAATTCAACTGAAGGCCCTTCCCTCTTTATTTGGAATTTATGTGAAATGTACTTTAAAATATTTTTTTCATTAAAATTATTTTTTATAGCTAATTTTAAAAAAGGCATGTCAACTTAATTTAGCAAAACCCTACCTTTTTGGCCATCGATGGGTATGAAGTTAAAGTGTTATAAGTCTAGTCTGTAATTTTAAAGAGTACATGTTTGCAATTTAATTTAATTTTACATAAAATTTTAATTTCTGTCTACACATTTCAGATTTAAAACTATGCAAATTGCCCATGCCAACGACCTGGATACAACAGCGTAATTTCGACTGGCAATTGACCAAGCTAGATTCCAAAATGACGAGGACTGGAAAGAGTGCTAGTTCTGTAAAGGTAAAAATTATATTTAAGGCCTAATTTACTATTGTACAAATTGCTGCTACCCTTCGCTCTTAAAACTTATAAATTCGCATGTTACCGGATCGAAAGGAAAACCTTATCGGTTCATGCTTAACAGACCACAAAAGATTATTGACCAAGTATAATTATTTATTAATTTTCCACAGTGTGTTTAACATTTGATATTAGTAATTAAAATTCTAGGGGCGTAGCCACTGCTATCTAATATCTTATTATGCATTGTAAATACAACAATTATTTCTTGCTTTAGAACAACAAGCCTACTGGAGGTGGCAAACCTAATGGAAGTGCCAGAGGTGGAAGTGCCAAACCTGCAAATGCCAAACCTGCAAGCAACAAATCTACTGGAGGTGGCAAAGGTACAACAGCAAAGGTAGAATTTTAAGTTTTATTGTTATCGGTTTTTGGTTTGTTGGTGTTTTGTTGTTAAACTAAACTTACTAACATGATGTCTGTTTGTGGGTTGGTACCAACAAATCTCGTTAACCGTTGAACAAATTGGGTCCCTCTAACCATATAACTTAACCTAGCCTAACCTAACACAGTCATTTTGTCGGGAGAGGGGGGGGGGGAGGGTAAAGTTTTAAAAAATAGAAGAAAAAAATTAGGATAATGCCGGTGTTGTTTAAAACTATAATCCTCGGTAAGTAATGCTTTACAATAATTATCTATATTATTTTTAGAACACAACTAGAACCACAACATCTCCAATAAGGCCAATAAATGTTACCCCACCTCCATCTCCACGGGCACGGCACCACTCCGCGAGTCAACGGACCGCGAGAGTTGTAGTTCCTCCTGCAACATCATCACGATCCCAGTCCCAGTCATCACGACCCCAGGGATCATCTGGCCCTTCTGGTGAGATGGAAGAAAGCGAGGTATTATTTTTATTTCATTTTGTCATCCAGAGGATACAAATTACAATTATTTAGGATATATATCGACTTAGCCTGGAAAAAATAACTTGTAAGATTTGACTAAATTTTTGGTAAACATTGACCAATAAAAATTTACCTTGTAAATTTTTACAAACAAGTTGGTCAAATTTTACCAAGTTGATTTTTTGGTCAAAGTCCAAAAATCTGGACTTAGCCTAAAAATTTACCTTGTCAATTTTTACCAAAAAGTTGGTCAAATTTTACCAAGTTTTTTTGTTTGTCAAAGTCCAAAAATGATGGAAGATGCTTAGGATCACTTGCTCTTGTTTGTGGATAGTCTTCTTTTCTACCACGTAGTTTTTAAAATACCAAGACTTGAAAATATGTGGTTTAATATGTTTAATTTTAAGGATTTGTTCACCGGGGCCGTTATGAACCAAATTCAGAACCAATTTCAGCAGCTACGTACTTTCTTGACCTCACAAATGAAAAATCAAATAGAGCCCATTAATGCGTCCATCAGAAACTTGGTAAACAAAACGTCCACAAACCATGAATTAGTGAAGAATGAAATCAAAGACCTGCAAGACAGTGTATCAAGAGATATGGCTGAAAATACTGTAACCCTGACAACAGAAATGAAGAAAACCGGCAAAATTGTGGAAACCTTGGTGACTGATCTAAGAAGACTGACCAATGTGGATGAGCTTGATGAGGAGGAGGCGAATAAAGGGCCTAGTGAGAATCAGGATGTTGTCGTGGACCAGATTTTCTCACCAGAATTTTACAAAGAAAGAATAAAGAACCATGACCCCTTGGAAAAAGATGGTTATATGCGAAGAGAAGAAATTGTCTTTTTCATCCAAAATTTCGAAGACTCACTGAAAGTGGATAAAGGCTGGCAAACCTTACTGAAAGTATGCCGAGACATCATAACCTTCCTATATGTCGTGTTCGAGCAGTTCACCTTTGACGCCCGCATCACCGCTGCCTTTTGGACTGCTCCGGAACTTATTGATGACGAAACTGGTAAGTAAATATTATTTTGTAAATTTGACATGATGAGAAAACGTTTAAAACAGGGAGAAGGGAGGTGGGGGCAAGGGAAATAAACCGAATAAAAGGGGCATTCCTATTCTTGCTAGCAGGTGACCATGTACAATAATCTTTTTATATATATATTTTATTTGTGAAAATAAATCTTGTGCAGAATATACACCCCTGGTACAATAATAAACATGTACCTATGCATAGTTAATTGAAAATTTCATTATTATTTCAGTGGAACGTTTCTTGGATCATTGTAAGATAGTGCTTAACGAGACGTACCTACATGAAGCTATCCCACCAAATTTGTGGAGAACAGGAACCTATGTGTCTTCAAGCGACCTTTTTCTAGTGAGGAACCACATACAAGCTTGTAGGTAATTCAATTATTTATCGCATCTATTCCGCGTCTATTAAATGTGAAAGTGGTAGTTTCACAAAATGCATTTCAATGTTCTTTAGTTAAAAAAGTAGTTTCACGAAATGTTAACTGCATATTGTATTCTTGTTAAATTGTTAAACTACATTTCTATGGCATATGTTTCAAAGAATTTCAATTTTGTACCATGTATTTTTTTATGTGGCAAGACTTTTAGTTCATCTTTTCTTGATATATGTTATATGTTATATATTGAGACTGTTTTGATATAAACCCTTTTTTTATCTAGGTTCAAGCGCAATTTCGAACACACTTTTAAAAAGGACGCGACTGGTTTTTGTGAAAATAAGAAGAGGGCCGAAGATTATATGATTGCTAATGAGGATCCTGTCTGCTGGAGGTTATTTCGAGGGCTGGTAACGCGAAAACAAGAACGCGCATTGTCAACCCCCCTCTACAAGTATGAACAGGTTTTTGAAATCAAGCCAAGGAAGGAGACAAGCAATAAGAAAGGCAAGAAAGACAAGAAAGACAAGAAAGACAAGAAGGAAAAGCCACAGAAACGATCAGCCTTACAGATGTGTGAATTTTATCTGGCCCCTGCAGAGATACAAAGAATTAAGCGGCGTATTAAACCGAAGACAATCACAACTTCAACACCAGGTGTTACAGCCGAAGACAAGAAATTTTACTACATGTTAGGTGCCCACGCAATGGGTTGCTTACCCCACGAAGTTCAAGGAAAGAACCCGATTTACTTGAAAAGAAACAATGACAGGTCGAGTACTTCATTTCAGATCAAAAATTATGCAGACATTGGGAATGCAAAGAAATCCAAGCAATTTTTCAAGACAGTCCATAGTGATAAGAAAGTTATACAAAGAGCTGTAATGTATTATTCGTACGCCACAAACAATTTGAAACCAGAAATGAGTGAAGAACAGACAAAGATTCACAATGCCAGTGAGAAAGCAACAAAAATTTCCAGAAATAGAAAGATGAATGCTGCTGATGAATCCACTGCTGATGATTCCACTGCTGATGATTCCACTGCTGATGATTCCACTGCTGATGAATCCACTGATGGTGAAGACAATGATGGTGGAGGCAATGCTGTTGAAGACAATGATGCTGAAGAAAATGGTATGGAAAACATTGCTGATGAAGAAAGCAACAATGGTGAGGAGCTTGTAATTGATGACGGAGGCGACGACGTTGAAATGAATTCAAATGATGATCAGATTGGGAATGAGTTACGCATACCACCCGCGGAGAATCCAGCAGTAACTCCAGAACCAGTAAAGCAACCAGTAAAGCCACGTAGGTTATATGAAGATCCAATTGTCAACAGCCAGTCCAATAATAAACCCAAAGTAAATGTATTTGAAAACATCGCAAGCTCCAAAAGGAAGAAGCATGGAAAGGGCTCGAAAAAGTCGAAGAAGATAATTATTTCTGAAACAGACGATGAGGGCCAAAATGTGGGAAATCTTGATGATACAGTCCCAATGCAAGATGATGAACAACCACCAAACTTTCCACCACTGCAAAGACAGACAGAATTTTATGGACGAAATAATTCAATCACAGGTACATATTTGTTGAACATTAATTATTATTTATAAGTT
Source organism: Acartia tonsa (assembly GCF_053477335.1). Taxonomy (NCBI): domain Eukaryota; kingdom Metazoa; phylum Arthropoda; class Copepoda; order Calanoida; family Acartiidae; genus Acartia; species Acartia tonsa. The sequence goes on along the minus strand of NC_137262.1, from coordinate 29,962,958 downwards.
TTATCTTTCCTCGTATTGTGTATATACTGCACAAGATTTTTTTTCCTCTGCTACTAATTTTTTTTTAATTTTTCTTCCCCCCCCCCCCTAGTTTTTTTTCACCAAGTAGGGGGAAAATTGAAAAATATTTAAAGAACTCTATGATTTATTTATTCTATCCCTCCTACAACACATTTCCTTTTAAAATTTTTTTTTCAACCAAGTAGGGGGGGTGGGGGGGTGGAAAAAATGTTTTCAGTACTTGCTTTTTGTTTGGAAACGTATAAAATTAATGTATAAATTAATTATTTACAGGCAACAGTAACGAGAGACAGGTGACTGGAAAGGCAACAAGTGTCGTGGAGGAAAGCAGCAGTGATGAGAATGATGAGGATGCCGAAGGTATTGTTATTTATAGTTTGAAAAACGTAGGAACTGTATCACCTAAATTTAAGTTTATTAATATTTTAGTTGAGAAGTAGTCTTAGATAAAAACCCTGTGGATTAATTTTGTTTTAAGGGAAACTTCGTACAGGCCCTGACAGGGTTTTAGGCTAAAATTTGTATGGGCGCAGCCGCTATCTATAATACTAAGTAGCTTAATGTCTGTCCGGCCGTCAGAAGCTTAAGATCTCAGTAACCACTGAATCGATCGAGGTTACGGTAAAATTTTACCACCTTTTAAATCGTATAGGCTGGTAAAATTTTACCATAAAAGTGGTAAAAACTAGGTTTTTTATGGTATTAATTGTATCCTGGAGATCGGATTCTACTCTTCTGTGTATTGGTCCTGCGGTGATTTTAAGCTATTTCCTTGGAGGGGGGGGGGGGGGGTTGGGTAACATTTATACTATTTGAAATAATGACTATAATAATTATTTAGATGATGTGGCGATCATTCCAAAGAAGAACCGGGAGCGAAGGCAAACCGCATTGGAAGCCGAAGCAAAAACCAAGAGAAGTTTACAGCTGGACTCCAATGAACCATCATTCGAGGTGGATAACGAAGATGACGGAAACCAGAGTGACGAAATTTTGGAGGTTGAGGACATTGAGGGCAAGAATGACGGCAATGCAAGTAAGGAAATTCGGATACATCCATGTGGAATAATATTACCCAAACTTGCCATTATAATTGAAAACCACACGGGTCATTATGAGGTTGTTGCAGTAGGCTCAAATGTTTCTATATACAACCAAATGGAAATTTTAGAACTCATCAACATTGACGGTAAGTTACAGGTCTTAATGTAATAAATGGGGGGGGGGGGGGTGGGCGAAAGTGACACTTTTTTGGGGCTTTTATTGGCGGTTCTCGGCGGTGGCGACGCCGTTTCTTCACAGTTCCATATTGTACCCCTATAAAGCAACTGCCAATGCAAAATTCCCCCTTTTATCTTTGATTGGCATATAAATATAGGGTAAAAAATATTGCTTGTTTTCATTTGAATCTGATTAATAGTAACTAATGTTCATATAGGTATGGAAATAATATTGAAGCTACAATTATGTACATTTGCTTTAACATTTTTTATTTCTTTGTAGGAGAAAAAGCAAAGTGGAAAAAAGATGAAGAAGAAGGTGATTTAATTTCTGACATCAAAGAAGAAGCACCAGAAAGTGATGATACAGATCAAGGTCATCAATCAGACCCAGACACTGGAACTGGCAGTAGTAGTAGTAGTGAAGAAGAAGAAGATGAACGCAGGCCAAAAGCAAAAGTGGCCCAAAAGCCAAAGCCTACCAAAGAAGTTCCTAAACGTCCCAGAAAACAAACAAAATTTCCATCAACGAATCAAATTGAAGCGGTGTTGTACAGAAACCAGAGCAGAGCAAGCACGAGCAGAGCACAAAATGAAAGCCGGGAATATGCTGAAAGTTGCGGAGGCACATCAAATCCTGATACAGACGTAAACCCAGAACCAGGTTGTAGTTATAGTCAACTCAGTGCAGAGCCAGGTTGTAGTAATAGTCAACTCAGTGAGCAACCTAACCAAATTAAGATGCAGCAAATGTTGAACAGAACAAATACACATTTGCCCGATTTCGGCCAGCGTGGTGAGGCTCGGACAAGAAGAGATGCCAACAAACGAGTAAAGGCCAACATGAAGAAGCAAAGATTGTGGGAACAGGGACACAGGCCTGAAGATGATGAGTTAGAGAAGAAGAAAAGATCAAGCTCCAGACCACCACAGAGAGCAAGTTCTCAACAATGTTCTCAAAACATAAGCAATTACAGTATCTTTGGCAGCTACATTACAGCTGATTCGGGAAAGGGGTGTATATTCTGCACAAGAAATATTGTTTGTCCACGGCTAAAAATTTTTAAAATTTACAAATGTTTTCAGTTTTCTTAATTATTACCTTTTTTTCTTACCTCCATCTATTTATATTTAATGAAATATAATATACATCCCTGAGCAGACTTGGAAAAAATATTACACATCCGAACCATGTAGAATATACATCCCTGGCAGAATGGAGACAAGTATTATCCGTCGGAACTTTCGTCTGAAAACGAAGAACAAGACGAAGAACAAGACGAAGAACAAGACGAAGAACAAGACGAAGACCTGATTATAGGTCGCAGTCAATCCCAATAATTCCAGGACTTTACATATATATATATTTATATGTAATTTTTTTTTATTTCATAAGTTTCATCTTCAATTTTTTTTTATAATATCTAGTAAGGAGTCTTTTCCCAAAATGCATTTGAAGTTAATTTAGTGAACCGTATATTTGAACCTGTTTAAATGTGTTTAAACTCTATTTATATGGCATAAATTTGAAGAAAGTTAAATTTTCTACCACGTACTTTTACCATCTTAACAAAGAAAAATATGCAATTCACAAAATTAAGTTCAAATGCATTTTGTGAAACTACCCCTTTCCACCAATTAAGTTTAATGAGCTTAAAGTTAAGAGCTTAAACTGAAAATTTTTTGTTGTATAATCTGTCGCATTTTTTGTAATTCAGTATATAGCAGTTGTAGTTTACCCCCTAAACTAAGGAAAAAAAGTATTCAGAACTAGCTTTTGTTAATTTTATATATTTGTTTAATTTTGTATAAAAATATTATATATATGACAGTTATCGTAGGGAATGTTTTAATTAATACGGTGGTAGATTTCCATGGTAAAATGCGTAATGTTTATGTGCTGTAATTAAAAAAGAGAACGTTTCAAATTTGTATTAACTTTTTGTAAATGAAATTTGTCTATATACTTGTTTACAATATAAGATATACCAATATGTGATCTTGCTGGCCACCCTATTATATTAAAATTCCCTACGTCAGTTTTTTGGACATTTATTAATGAAAATTTAATTACCAGTGATAATTTGTTTCTTTTCAAATTTAATATAGAATGTCCGACATGACAGCCACAGCAGCAGCCGACTTAGAGAGAGACGAACAGCACGAAGAACAGAAGCCGGAAACCACAAGTGGGTGAGTAATATTTTAATATGTATAAAACGAAGTAGAATGATGTCTGTCTGTCTGTCTGTCCGTCCGTCCGTCCCTAGCTATATTTTGGTAACCATTCATCGAATCAGATTCGACAATCCATCACAACATAATTACATAAATACATATTACATATTTTTTGGTAATTACTTCTTTGGGCAAAGGTCCGATTACCTGGGATATATAATATATATTTATATATTTCAGTGATAGCGAAAAAGAGAAGAACGAAATGAGTGTGTCTGAGCCTGAGCTGCCTGCTAAGCTGGCTGACCTGCCTGATACCCCTCCTAAATCGTCTGATACAGAAGATTTGAACCTAACTTTGGATTGCACTACGTAAGTTTATTTATTTTTGTTACCATTCTATTTCTGTTCGGAAGGTGGTAGTAGCCGGATTGAAAAGAGTAGGATAAACATTATTGTTATGGCGAATAATTATAGTTTCATTCAGGGGTGTACATTACGCACAAGATTTATTTTGTTCCCGTGGTACAAAATTTTGTATTTTTTTCCCACCTATTTTTATCTCACCAAGTAGGGACGGAAATGGAGAAATATTGAAAGAACTAAAATTTTTGGTCCTACCACACATATTTTAGTTATTTTCCCCCCACCACCTGAACAGGGGATCCCATATAGGATATACACCCCTGATATTTCAAATTAGCAGCTACGCTAAACCCTCTAATATGAAGTATATCTCTTAAAGTTTCTTTTGCCACTCCCTTCCCTTGCCGGTACCTATGAGAAGAACCCGATCTGTTCAGTGGTTATCGAGATCCTTCGGTACATAAACACGGACATCCTGTTACTTTAGTATTATTTTTTTTTATTTTTCAGGGACGACGATGGATGGGAGACAATGCAGAAAATAAAACAAGACCTTAGGGCAGCAAAGCAAAAAATTGCTTCTTTGGAAGAGGAGATCGCTTGTTTGGAAACACAAACAAAGTAAGAAATTTTTTTCACTTCTTTTTTTGGTATTTAATCCGGGCGACTGTGTTGTAAATGATTTTTCGGTACAGACAAATTCACCTTTATATATTACAAAACTAGCAAGTATGCCTCTAGGGGTAAGGTGGGAGGGGTAAATGTGGACCAAAAAAAAAGTTTACTATTTAATTATAATATGATTGCTTAATTCAGGGAGCAATCCAAGAGATGTCCGGCGGCACAAAAGGATGACCAGAAGGTCGGACAAGCCTCTGTTATGGAAGGAGAAGCAAAGTAAGATATCCTGTTATATAAAGTAGTAAGCGTTTTTTGTCTGTCCCGAAGGATAACCGCTAAACCGATATTGTTCTCCTTTAAAGTGAAGCTTCTTATAGGTCCTGGAAAGGTTTTAAACTATTTTTGTGCAGGGTGTCTTCACCCCCTCCCCCAAAAAATATTTTTACTCTTCTGAAACTGAAATTGAAAATGGGAAGATGTAGATTTTTCCCCTTCCAACCTTAAGTGCCCCTAGAGGTTTCTAGGGGCGTAGCCACTAGTTTCTTTTAATAATCTTTTTTCATACTTTATCCGGGCGACTGTGTTGTAAATGATTTTTCGGTACAGACAAATTCACCTTTATATATTACAAAACTAGCAAGTATGCCTCTAGGGGTAAGGTGGGAGTGGTAAATGTGGACCATAAAAAGTTTACTATTTAATAATAATATGATTGCTTAATTCAGGGAGCAATCCGAGAAATGTCCGGCGGCACAAAATGATGATCAGAAGGTCGGACAAGCCTCTGTTATGGAAGGAGAAGCAAAGTAAGATATCCTATTATATAAAGTAGTAAGCGTTTTTTGTCTGTCCCGAAGGATAACCGCTAAACCGATATTGTTCTCCTTTAAAGTGAAGCTTCTTATAGGTCCTGGAAAGGTTTTAAACTATTTTTGTGCAGGGTGTCTTCACCCCCTCCCCCAAAAAATATTTTTACTCTTCTGAAACTGAAATTGAAAATGGGAAGATGTTGATTTTTCCCCTTCCAACCTTAAGTGCCCCTAGAGGTTTCTAGGGGCGTAGCCACTAGTTTCTTTTAATAATCTTTTTTCATACTTTATCCGGGCGACTGTGTTGTAAATGATTTTTCGGTACAGACAAATTCACCTTTATATATTACAAAACTATAGCAAGTATGCCTCTAGGGGTAAGGTGGGAGTGGTAAATGTGGACCATAAAAAGTTTACTATTTAATAATAATATGATTGCTTAATTCAGGGAGCAATCCGAGAAATGTCCGGCGGCACAAAATGATGATCAGAAGGTCGGACAAGCCTCTGTTATGGAAGGAGAAGCAAAGTAAGATATCCTATTATATAAAGTAGTAAGCGTTTTTTGTCTGTCCCGAAGGATAACCGCTAAACCGATATTGTTATCCTTTAAAGTGAAGCTTCTTATAGGTCCTGGAAAGGTTTTAAACTATTTTTGTGCAGGGTGTCTTCACCCCCTCCCCCAAAAAATATTTTTACTCTTCTGAAACTGAAATTGAAAATGGGAAGATGTAGATTTTTCCCCTTCCAACCTTAAGTGCCCCTAGAGGTTTCTAGGGGCGTAGCCACTAGTTTCTTTTAATAATCTTTTTTCATACTTTATCCGGGCGACTGTGTTGTAAATGATTTTTCGGTACAGACAAATTCACCTTTATATATTACAAAACTATAGCAAGTATGCCTCTAGGGGTAAGGTGGGAGTGGTAAATGTGGACCATAAAAAGTTTACTATTTAATAATAATATGATTGCTTAATTCAGGGAGCAATCCGAGAAATGTCCGGCGGCACAAAATGATGATCAGAAGGTCGGACAAGCCTCTGTTATGGAAGGAGAAGCAAAGTAAGATATCCTATTATATAAAGTAGTAAGCGTTTTTTGTCTGTCCCGAAGGATAACCGCTAAACCGATATTGTTCTCCTTTAAAGTGAAGCTTCTTATAGGTCCTGGAAAGGTTTTAAACTATTTTTGTGCAGGGTGTCTTCACCCCCTCCCCCAAAAAATATTTTTACTCTTCTGAAACTGAAATTGAAAATGGGAAGATGTTGATTTTTCCCCTTCCAACCTTAAGTGCCCCTAGAGGTTTCTAGGGGCGTAGCCACTAGTTTCTTTTAATAATCTTTTTTCATACTTTATCCGGGCGACTGTGTTGTAAATGATTTTTCGGTACAGACAAATTCACCTTTATATATTACAAAACTATAGCAAGTATGCCTCTAGGGGTAAGGTGGGAGTGGTAAATGTGGACCATAAAAAGTTTACTATTTAATAATAATATGATTGCTTAATTCAGGGAGCAATCCGAGAAATGTCCGGCGGCACAAAAGGATGACCAGAAGGTCGGACAAGCCTCTGTTATGGAAGGAGAAGCAAAGTAAGATATTTCTTTTAATATTATTTTTTCATACTTTATCCGGGCGACAGTGTTGTAAATGATTTTTCTGTAAAGACAAATTCAACGTGTTCCTTTATTTATTAAAAGCGAGTACTAGCAAGTACGCATCTAGCTGGGTAAGGTGGAAGGGGTAAATGTGGAACCAAAAAGTTAACTACTTAATTTAAATAGATTATTATATATATATTGTTTAATACAGGAACAAAACAGCTGCAGCTGGCTCTCCAGAAAATTCGGATGAGAACGAGGTTAAGGAAGTCACTGTTATGGAAACACCAGCAAAGTAAGATTTTTTAAAAATTGTTTTTACTACTTTATCCTGGCGACTGTGTTGTAAATGATTTTTCTGTACGCTAAACCCTCTAATATGAAGTATATCCTTAAAGTTTCTTTTGCCACTCCCTTCCCTTGCCGGTACCTATGAGAAGAACCCGATCGGTTCAGCGGTTAACAAGATCCTTCGCTACATACAAACAAAAATCGTTTTACTTTGTAGTATAGATTGTTTAATTTCAGGATGAAAGACCAACCGGATTTTGATATAATTTATGAGAACATAAAGAATCCAGGACCAAAAAGCCCAGGCATAGTACAATATTTATACTAGCGACTGTGCCCAAAGCATATAGTGAAACATTTCTGTACTACATTGTATTATTACACTAGGTTAGGTTAGGTTAGGTTAGGTTAGGTTAGGTTAGGTTAGGTTAGGTTAGGTTAGGTTAGGTTAGGTTAGGTTAGGTTAGAATAGGCTAGGCTAGGCTAGGCTAGGCTAGGCTAGGCTAGGCTAGGCTAGGCTAGGTTAAAACTAGAAATATTACTCTTTCTATTAATACACTAGGTTAGGTTAGGCTAGAAAAAAAAACTATTGTAAAATTGAAGTATTTTTTTGTAAAAAAAAGTAATTTTAAAAAATATTTTAATTTCAGTGTATCGGGTGTCAGATGATGAGCAGGAGATGTTTGAACCACCCCCTCCTACAATCCCGCCAGCATCAAAACTGAGTAGGCGCAAAAGAAGTGCAACACCGGGGAAAATCAAGACCTGCGCCCATGGACGCAGTCCCCGAAGCGAGCTGCCATTGAACACGAGACTCATCGAATGCACCTATATGTGTCCAGACTGCCGCGTCTTCTTTCACAAGAGGCAAAAACAAAGAAAAGAAGGACAAAAGTAAGCTGATGTATAATAGTCCTTCCAGTCAGATCATATATAAACTATTTGTGATAAAAAAGTGATATATATCAAGATATCTTGAGTCAAAAATATGTTTAACCACCTTTAATTTGTACGTACATTAATCTATATGACAGTTTGACAGTTTTGTTCTGACGATGAGAATATTCATATAATATTATATTTGAAACCGCTATTCCTATATAGCAAATTTTTGAAAATTTAATAATGGAAAGTAACTTCGTAATATATTTTTCTTGTATATAAAAATGTTCTAGTATAAAGTACAATTAGAATCCAGATCTCAGCAATTAAAACCTATGTATATTTGTGTTAATTTCTCAGCTGAAACCGATTAAACATGCAGTTATATTATCTGTAAAACTATGTAATATTTGGTCATTTAAACCACGTCTAGAATTATAGACTAATTAAGAAAATTTCTGTGAATATATACCTATATAGTATCGCGCTATCGTACCTATGTAAATCATTATGTAAAAAAATATGTTTAAGTGTTTCAATCAATAAAGATAATAATGAAAACAATTTTTTTTTTTATTTTTGCGTTTTGTGTACAAGCGAGGTTTTTCTATAATTAAGGTCGTTTTTTACCACTTTCTCGTGATTTTTACCACCCGTTTTTACCACAATTATTGGTAAATTTTTACCATATTTACCCTATTTCTGGTAAAATTTTACCAGTTTAGGGCAAAAATATTACCAGGTGTTGAACAGTTTTACCACTTTTTCGGTAAAATCTACCAGAAATTTGCGGTAAATTTTACCAAAAAAGTGGTAAAAATTGGTCAAAATCTGGTATAAATTTGCGTCCTAAAATGGTAATATTTTACCGGAAATCTGGTAAAATTTTACCAATAATTGTGGTAAAAATCGATGGTAAAAAGCGTGAGAAAGTACCACTAAAAGTGTTTTTACCACGGTTACGGTAAAATTTTACCACCTTTTAAATCGTATAGGCTGGTAAAATTTTACCATAAAAGTGGTAAAAACTAGGTTTTTTTATGGTATTATATCGATCCTGGGTTAAAAAAGTAAAAAAATCAACATGTTTAAAATGGACGTACGGACATTTTGGTAATAATTATAGAGTTGCTTCGCTTTCTAAATCGTACCTAACTACTACAGAAATCACCATGCAAAGTTTGAAATCGATAGGACAATTCTAACATGCTTAAATTAACGAATAAAAGCTAACTATCTCGGACGGACGTACGGACGGACCGACCCTAATTATAGAAAAGCTTCGCTTTTAAAAATAGTCTTTTACATGGTCTAGATGCAATGTAAGGAAAACCGTCTGATATTATTCTAAACCTTTAATTCTTGTAAAAATTATAATTCTTATTTCCATAAACCTATAAAACAGATATACCATTGAAATCAAAGGGGGGCAGGGAGGAGGGGATAATGGAAGGGTTAGGTCATAATGTCCACAAAATATTATGGCTTTAATTTCTTTAATATGCGGAGTAAATACTTTCAATAAGTGGATAAACAACTGTCAAGTCAGGGGTGTCACGCGTGGAGAGGGAAGGGGGGGGGGGGAATTCACAAGGGGTTAGGTTAAAGTGAAGGACTTGTAATTATCAACTTAAAGTTCGCGAAAGCCATCAACAAGACTTGGACTAAAGTCATAAAGATTAACTTATTGAAGAATAGTCAACATTTAATAAGGTGCAAATAAAATAAAATGTCAAATAAACAAATTATGCAAAAAAAAGTCTGTTATTTGCAATAATGCTCCATAATTAAGGTATATATGTACGTCGTTATGCAAAGGTAAGGCAATAAAATGAATAAATCTTCTTTATTTGTTGACAGATTTCAAAAATTAAATTTGTACTGTTACTTGATACTGAATGAGACGACTAATATGCAACATCATGTTAAGTGATTTAATGGCATTACCTGCCAAATAACAAAATCTAAGGCTAGAAAAATAGCTTTAAAACATCCCAAGAACTGAATTTTTGAACAGTTTGGCTTAAAACCTTCACAAGAGCTTCGTGAAGCTTATCCAAAAAAAGAGAACTCCATCGGTTCAGAAGTCATTGAGATATTCAACTTTAGATAAAGCAATCTTACTGCTTTATATTAAAGGATATGAACATTATTTACAATATATTCATAATTTCTTTATCTTATTTGTGCCAATACTTTAAAAGTTACTCTTTGTAAAATAAAAAAAATAATCCTTTTTAATTACAACTCTAGAATACCGACACGTTTAAGCTTTTGACTTTTTTGGGAAAAGTTTACTTTGTGAGATAAAAATTTGTAAATAAATAGAAACAAGGATCATAAATGCCCTAAAGTAGTGTAGTCAAATTTAATAAAACAAGGATGACAACATCCATAAAAGCGAAGCACTGCAACGGTAGGACAAACGGACATTAACACTTGTATAGTATCTGAACTGAATAATCAGAATTTAACAGTATAAGAGCCAAAGCAAAATTGTAAGTAAATTTGTTGAAAAGCTGCTTGAAGCAGGATAATGTTTATGGACATACTTAAATTTTTTGACTTGATTATAGAGTTGCTTCGCTTATAATATTGTTCTTTGTTGTCCCAGGAATCAATATACCAAAAATCAGATCAAACGGATAATTAGAACACTTGAAAATTTGTTGTTAAAAAAGGAGAAAAATCAACATGTTTAAAATGGACGTACGGACATTCTGGTAATGATTATAGAGTTGCTACGCTTTCTAAATCGTACCCAACTACTACAGGAATCATCATGCAAAGTTTGAAATCGATAGGACAATTCTAACATGCCTAAATTAACGAACAAAAGCTATCTATCTCGGACGGACGTACGGACGGACGGACGGACGGACGTACGGACGGACGGACCGACCCTAATTATAGAAAAGCTTCGCTTTTAAAAATACATACATAAAATGATCTTTATCATATGTAATTATTAATTAACTTGTTTTTTCTTTCTTTTAAAATAATTGAACCCTGTCAAAAGTTGAGACGTTGATGTCAATATAAGAATACAGATCATAGAGGTGTATGATTGGTATAAATACGACGTAAATATCGTGTAAAATACTTCTTTGTAAGACATGTAATATAATCTCATTTATGTATAAAAGGTCGTAGAGTTACTAAAAGGTTCTAAAATGAAAATAAAATCTTTCAAAGAGCTTTCAATTAATGATTTTCTTATCAAAATAATATGATTTGATAGACACACGGAAAAAGAAAGTTAAAGGGCGGCTACTCTACAACTAACAAGTGTAATTATATTGTCCATCTCTCTCAGAGGATTTAACTTTAAATAGAATGTAATTACATTTCTAATTTTTGGGAAAATTGCCTATTTATTTATATGCATTGGTGTTTTTAAAAGCGAAGCTTTTCTATAATTAGGGTCGGTCCGTCCGTCCGTACGTCCGTCCGAGATAGATAGCTTTTATTCGTTAATTTAGGCATGTTAGAATTATCCTATCGATTTCAAACTTTGCATGATGATTCCTGTAGTAGTTAAGTACGATTTAGAAAGCGTAGCAACTCTATAATCATTTTCAGAATGTCCGTACGTCCATTTTAAACATGTTGATTTTTCTACTTTTTTAACAACAAATTTTTATGTGATCTAATTATCCGTTTGATCTGATTTTTGGTATATTGATTCCTGGGGCAACAAAGAACAATATTATAAGCAAAGCAACTCTATAATCAAGTCCTAGAAATGTAAGTATGTCCAAAACATTATCCTGTATCAAGCAGTTTTTCAACAAATTTACTTACAATTTTGCGTCGACTCTTATACTTTTATATTCTGATTATTCAGTTCAGACACTATACAATTGTTTATGTTCGTTTGTCCTACCGTTTCAGTGCTTCGCTTTTATGGATGTTGTCATCCTTGTTTTTTATAGATTTGTAAAATTATTTCTAGTATGGCTTCGAAAAGGATTAATATCCGCTGAATTAAAATCAGTTCTCAGCCATACTGAAAAAACGTGTATAAGCATTGTATTATAGACAATTTTCCACGAATATTGAAATAAAAAACTTGAGATTAATACTATTTTTATTCATATAATTTTCAATTTTAATATCTGCGGAAAGCTGCCATAAAGCGATGCGATAATGACTATTATAATGACAAGTTTTATAACTTGTAATGTTGTATCCAAATTATTTTGAAACCATAGAATCGATACTCAATAGGAATGTAATTTTCAAGGAAATTTGTGACTATTATGGTCCTCATTTTGCTTGTTTCACATTAGAGTATTTTATCAATTGGTAGGTATTATCAATAAATCATAAGTACATTTTGGTTAGAAAAAATAAAATGTAAATTATGTTTTTATATCTTATTATATTATAAGAAGTAATTTTTTGGGGTTTGAAACTTTCGATCTCAATAACTACTAAAAAATGATCGAGTTCTTCTTTTCAGGGAAGCTTTACAGAGGTCCTGAATTAGTTTTAGGCTATTTATCTGACTCCTTCTTACTTACTACATTGATTGAATAGAGAGCTCTTAGATGCTAGAGGCGCATCCGCTAATCATTGAGGTTAGAAGCTAAATAAATATCTGGTTGGTTTTAGCATATTTTACCGTCTCCTCCTAGAGGCTATTTTTAATATACTAGAAAACAAAATCCATTTTAAAGTTCTGAATCTGAAAGACACCTCTAAATTATCCCCTTAAAGTTACCTAACCCAAGTTAATCTTGTTGCCTATTCTTGACAAACGTCCCGCCTATTATTGTATTGAAAAGTGTCTTAAAACACTTAAGTATATATTATAAACCTCCACTTTCTTTTGCAAATCTTTAAGCCCATTGTTCTCATGATTTTCTCAATATCTGAAACCTTGCAGGGGTCCTTTTTAATATTAACTTTCTTGTATCTAAGGGTGGAGCGGGGGGGGGGACTCCAAGGGGGCGGTCTGTTTTGGCAAAAAGTTAAAAAATGGACCATATACCCCCTGCTGATGTTCTGGTATTAGAGAGGATTTGGGGGGAGGGGGGGGGGATAGGTTACCAATTTTCAAAGTGTGGCACTATAAAAGCATAGAAATTAAGCCGTTCTTTAAACATATTGGGAAGAATCATGTAAAAGTAAGTAAAACTATCTAACAAGTGGTTTAACTCTTGTGGTTAATACGTATAAGTATGCATACATAGCTTCATATGGTTTCAGCTAATTAAGCTGCTTGTTATTTTGGTGAAATGATTGTATGCGAATTTTATGACGATATTAAGTAAGAGTAGGGGGAATGTATTGGCCAAAAATTAGGTGCAACTCATTACCATGCACAGTTGTGCACAGACAAAGATCATACAATCAAAGAGTTGATTACCTCTTCCGTGTGAGGTAATTGACAAGGTAAGAAAAAATATATGATCTTTAATAGCCACACCACCAAAACCACCTTATTCTGACTCACCCTCTGGAAGGAGATAGGAAGAAGACACTCCGCTTAAACTTAAACCCAAGAAAATGACCGAAAATTTTCAACTTTATCCCCCCCCCCCCCCCCCCACCCCCATTTACCTTCCCCCGCCTCCCCAATCCTGCATTGTTCCAAGAATTTGAAAGATTTTTTTAATTAACAAAAACTAAAAGGGAGGAAGAGGGATTAACCCAGGGATCTAAAGGGATAAGACAATGGCCAATGAATTTAAATAAATCCCTTATGACAAAACACTTAAACATCCCTTCTGTAGATTCAAATTATTGATTCAGAAGTTTCCACACTACTACTTTAAAACCAAATAATCTAAATTTTGTAAAAGTACCAAAGCTTTTGAGCCGGCCAATTAAAAACGTAGTTTTGAAACCTTGGGCACCAGTTTAATGTCCCCTCCCTCCCTGGATTAACTATTTACTAGGGTAGGAAGGACCGTGCTAAATGTTAATCCCAGTTTAGAGGCCGATATATTGATTGATAGGAGATATGAGGCATTCTTGTGGGTGATACGATCTCACCAAAAAGGCACCTTTAACTTATTTTGGGGGTACAGTCAGACAAACGGATCTTTTGCTTATTAAAGTTTGTGATAAGGGTATATTAAAATAGTTAATTGGATATGTTTGGGATTATTCCATAAATTTCATATTTTTAGGATAAACTTTAAAAATAAGAACAACTTTAAAAAAATCACTTTCATTGCGGTTTATGGTTTGCAATTAAAAGTTAAATTGTACATTAAAGTTAGAAAATAAAAAAAATACTTTTAAAAGCGAAGCTTTTCTATAATTAGGGTCCGTCCGTACGTCCGTCCGTCCGTCACGGATAGCTTTTTTCGTTAATTTATACATGTTAGAATTGTCCTATCGAATTCAAATTTTGCATGGTGATTCCTTTAGTAGTTAGGTACGATTTAGAAAGCGTAGCAACTCTATAATCATTACCAAAATGTCTGTACGTCCATTTTAAACATGTTGATTTTTTTACTTTTTTAAATAGCTTTTTTCGTTAATTTAGGCATGTTAGAATTGTCCTATCGATTTCAAATTTTGCATGGTGATTCCTGTAATAGTTAGGTTCGAGTTAGAAAGCGTAGCAACTCTATAATCATTACCAGAATGTCCGTACGTCCATTTTAAACATGTTGATTTTTTTTACATTTTTAACAACAAATTTGTATGTGACCTAATTATCCGATTGGTCTGATTTTTGGTATACTGATTCCTGGGACAACAAAGTACAATATTATAAGCGAAGCAACTCTATAATCAAGTCCTAAAATTGTAAGTATGTCCATAATCATTATCCAGTTTTTCAACAAATTTACTTACAATTTTGCTTTGACTCTTATACATTCGCATTCTGATTATTCAGTTCTGACATTATACAAGTGTTAAAGTCCGTTTGTCCTACCGTTTCAGAGCTTCGCTTTTATGGATGTTGTCATTCTTGTTTTCGTTATAAATCTGTCTTTTATACTGGGCCTTTTATGCATGAACTTAGCCAATAGTTGACAACAAGCAGCCTTTTATTGGACGACTTTTGTCTGAAGGTGTTAATCAAGCATGGTAATGAATTGCCCATTATCTAACATAGCAATAAATGGCAGAGGTTTTTATTGTCTCTAGTATGCTTAATAGGCGGTCAGAGCCAAGAATTAAATCTGTGACATTTCTTCAATTAGCCAATGCGCTGCAAATTAATTTAAATATTTTTCAACCTCTTTTAAAGAATCCTGAAATTAAAGGCGGTGTATACCATACCAATTAATTAGAATTTTATTTACCACTTAAATGTCAAATTGGATATTTGTGTTTTTTACCAACAATTATCATTAATTTTCTTAATTGGTTATAAATCTACTGTAAAAGCAACGCCATTTATATCATTTTTCCAATCTAAATTAAATTAAATGTTAATTAGCCTTTCTGAACAAAAAGTTACATTTTTTCAATCCGTTTCCTAGATTTAAAAGGGTTTTTAGCTTTACAGTCAACCTCATTTATATTTAGGAAGACATTATACAATTAGTGTCGGAACTGCTCATTTGGCACATTTTCTTGGACTGATAAATCTCTATTATCATCAATAAAAAAAAATAAGTGTACGACAATTAATATCTGCTACTCACTAATGTTCAAATCTCTAATAATTAAACCTTACTAAAAAATGAAATTATCATGAAACAGCTATATTTAGTAAACTATTCACTTAATAAAATATTCTTAAACATTGAATGCAATGTAAAAAGCTTTTGCGAAAAACAAAATCAAATATGTCTGTGTCTAGCTCTTTTAATTTGAATATAGATATTTAAATTATCAGACAGTAAATATTTCGGTAACAACCAATAAATAGCTGTAATGTGAAAACTCTAAAGTTATTTTAACAGAATACTAATCCCGCCTTTATAAAATTATCAAAAGGTTGACCGCAATAAAGTAAGTGGTTCATTAACCTGCACTGTGCACCTTACAAGATTAACTTGGCCATTTACGGACAAATATAATCAAAAGAACGTTCGATAACAATTTTTTTAAATAACCATTTACAAACTTTATTTCACTTTGAAACTTACTAGCGGTAATGCCCCAAGATGATTCTAGGGGCACTTGACCTAGAAGGGAGAGGGGCGACCATCCCAAACTTTCTATTTTAGTTTTTTAAAGAAAAAGAAAAATTTCTTTGTGGAGGGTGTTCCTACCCTCCCCCAAAATGGTTATAAACCTTCCCAGGACCTATAAGTTGCTTCACTATAAAAAAGAACCATATCAGCTTAATGGTTTGAGATCCTTCAGTACAGACAGACAGGCACAGATCTTGTTACTTCTATGCAAGGAGAGCCAGAAAAATAATTTTTAAAATAATCAAAATGGCGCACAGTGATTTGTTTATAGATATCTGAAACCAGGAAATTAAAGTATTCATCTATTGTAATGAATTGTGTTTGCTATAGAATAGTTAATAATGAACCATAAAGGATCACTGGATAATTACATTAAAAGAGGTAAAGTGTTAGACTAATCATAATCTTCAGCTGGCAGAGCCGCAGGTACTCTATTATTATGTTAGGTTCATCTGTCTGTATCTCCTTCTGAGTGAATTATTGACAAATCAAATTTTATAACATATAATTTTTTGCTTTAAATTTAATGACCTTTTACTTATTTAACAAAATGTCAGTGATATATTTACAATACCTGTAAAAAAATCACATTACTGTTTTTTACTCTTCAAATAAGTTGTTGCATTTAAAATAGACATATCTAATCTTATTTTTTTCTATAAGACATTATTTTAATAATTGTTATAGGAAAAAAAGACCATAATATTAATCTAAATTAACTCAATTAATAAGGGATGAAATTTATACAATAACAGAACTATGGCCATAAGACAGGTTCTTTTTTTACATTTTCTTTGAATCTGGTTTTGATATTTTTATTATCAAAGGAAAATATTTCTGTAAATATTATGTAAAAGTTACATGATGTCTATCTGTCTTTCTGTCCGCCTTCTTTGAAAAATAGAAAATTAAATAAATGAGTTTTGTTGTAAAACAAATTAAAGAACACACTTTTAAAAATCTAAAATCCATGTTAATTTGTTTATTAATTTTTCAATTTCCTAAAATAGTTTCGGATAATAGGTTCTGTCATATTCAATTATGTAACCAAATTTCAACCCTAATTTATTCTTTCAACAGGGCTCAGCAACTTTAGCCGTGTTCAGTCGCTTATTTTGTGGATCAAAATTGAAAAGCCTTTAAAATCATAAGTAGGTTCTTTCAGAAAGAAAAATCGCTGAATGGCTATGTGTAGCCAAATGTTCAAAAACTTAAAAAATCTTCAAAAATCAAAAAAATTTCAAAATAAAAAAAATGGATAAAATCTTTAGGAAATACCGTTTTATGATTTTAGAACACTTCACCTACACGTCTTTTTTAAAAAAAGAAATCAATTATTTATTTGCCCTATTATAAACATTCTACTGATACAAAATGTAGAAAATGAATAAAAACGCTATTATCACTGCTTGACTTTAAATTGTATGACGACAAAATGTTGGCAACTTCATCTAAACCACCTGCCATCCTAAAGGGGAGATGCTGCCGAGCCCATCTTTTTCTCTCTCTCCTCTTTACTTTCTCTAAATTTATCTCTTTCTCTTTTTAATGTTTGCCTGCCTGAATCAATTATAAGGGAAGCTTTACTAGTAACATATTGATGATTAATATATTACACACTGCGCTGTTTAATGCAGTAGATTAATATTCAAATACATAATTTTCATCTTTTAATCTATTAAAAATGCATTCTTTTGTAATTTTTAAAAGCGAAGCTTTTCTATAATTAGGGTCGGTCCGTCCGTACGTCCGTCCGTCCGTACGTCCGTCCGTCACGGATAGCTTTTTTCGTTAATTTAGACATGTTAGAATTGTCCTATCGATTTCAAATTTTGCATGGTGATTCCTTTAGTAGTTAGGTACGATTTAGAAAGCGTAGCAACTCTATAATCATTACCAAAATGTCCGTACGTCCATTTTAAACATGTTGATTTTTTTTTACTTTTTTAAATAGCTTTTTTCGTTAATTTAGGCATGTTAGAATTGTCCATCGATTTCAAATTTTGCATGGTGATTCCTGTAATAGTTAGGTACGAGTTAGAAAACGTAGCAACTCTATAATCATTACCAGAATGTCCGTACGTTTATTTTAAACATGTTGATTTTTTTACATTTTTAACAACAAATTTGTATGTGACCTAATTATCTGATTGGTCTAAATTTTGGTATACTGATTCCTGGGACAACAAAGTACAATATTAAAAGCGAAGCAACTCTATAATCAAGTCCTAAAAATGTAAGTATGCCCATAATCATTATCCTGTATCAACTAGTTTTTCAACAAATTTTGCTTTGACTCTGATACATTCGCATTCTGATTATTCGGTTCTGACATTATACAAATGTTAATGTCAGTTTGTCATACCGTTTCAGAGCTTCGCTTTTATAGATGTTGTCATCCTTGTTTTCTATAACATTTAAATTTTTCATAATATCCTTTACATATATTAATACTGCATTATATGTATTTTGCTGACAAATTTCAATCATTATGATTGTTTTTGCTGCGCTACTTATGAACAATATTGCCCATGTTGATTTTTCACCAATTTTATCAGAGATCTTTAAGGGATAGCATAGGATAATAGGCGATAGTTGGTAATACATCCCCAATAATGATTTTAAAAAACTACTCGTTTTCGAGAATATCATTATTGATTGAAAATTTTGGATAATAAAAATACAATAGATTTATAAAAAGTTTTCGAATCAATTTGGTAACTTGGTTATAAAACTTTGGATACCAGTGTAATTTACAGTCCAATGGTCCCACCCTCCCTGTGTTTCATAAAAAAACTAATATCATACAAAATTTTATATTTGTTCCATTGAATATGAATCCTAAGTAGCGCAGTGTGATGGCTCGCCAAATGTTTACCAATTACTTTCCATAGCTCCGTTAATTAATTTTCAAAGTAGCTTTCTTTCCTTCATGCATTTTCTATAATTAGGTTCCGTCCGTACCTAACATATAGCTCTTATCGTTAATTTAGGCCTGTTAGAATTGTCCGAATGAATTAAACTTGGCAAAGCTCTATTTTTACTACTTTTTGGCAACAATTTTTCATATTTTATAATTATCCTATTAATCTCATTTTTTAAAATAATGATTATTAGGACAACAAGGTACAATATTGTAAGCAATTGGCATATCTATAATAAAGTCCTAAAAATATTAGTATTTTTTTCACCGTACCTATATCGCAATTTTTTGTACATTATATAATTCACATATTTAATTGATTTTTAAAATGGTAAATCCAAGAGCGAATAGAAATATTGTTACATCTCTCTACGTCCATAATCAGAATAACGACACAATACTTACAAATCTCTGTTCTGCATTTTAACCCTTACAGATCGGGGGGGGGGGGCCTCAAAGAGCCCCCTCCTCTAGTTTTTTCCATCTCATTTTTTTTGTAGGTAAGATGGAGAGCTGTAACTTCATGACTTTTTAAGTTTAGTAATTATACGTCGGCAAGAGTTGATTTTATTAGGATATCTGGTCTGTGTCGGTCGTGGTGTCCGGTCAAAGTCGGTTGGGTAGCAAAAAAAATTAGAAAAAATTATAAATAAATCTTAATTTCTACATTATGACTTTTGTGTATAAGGTAGAAACCTAAAATTTTTTTGGTGAATACTTAGATATCAATGACCTTCTGAGAAAAGTGGTGTTATGACCGTTTGACCGCTCCCTGACCGAATTTATGACCGATTTTTGTCCGGCTTTTACTACAGACATTTATCATGAATATCGTGGCTTCTATTACAGCAAGAGACCTATAATTTTTTTTGGTAAATCCTTGAGCAATATTAAACAGATAAAAATATTAATTTTCGCCGCCAACCGCCGTTTTACCGCCGTAACCGCCGAAAATGGCGGTTTCCGTTATTTGCCGTTTTTCGGCGATGATCAGAAAAAGTATTTTTTTTGTTATGAAAAATAAAAGTTCGTCCTAAAATTTGGTCATCCTAGCTGCAAAATTGGCCGTTCTACAGCTGTTTTAAAATTTAGCGGCTGGCCGCTAAAAAGCGGTCTGACCGCTATGACTAGAAAAAGTATTTTTCTCTAAAAATACACATGAACCACCAAAAAAAATTTTTACGTCTTTATCTGTACCAGGAGCCGAGATAGAGGGGGGGGGGGGGGCTCTTTGAGCCCCCTCCCCGATCTATTAAGGTGGGAATTGGGGCCCGATCTGTAAGGGTTAAAGAATAATCTTTTTCTTCTATTCAAAAAGAGATATCACTCTTAAATTTTAATGTCCGTTTGTAAGACTGTCTGATTTGATAACCTTCGCTATTTTGATTCTTATTTTTTTTGTGTGTGCCTAAAATAATTAATCAAATATATTGTATTATGTATATGTATCAAAAATAACACTTACCAATTGATTAACAATCTGGGTAAATGTAGATAAGCTTTGCTACTGAAAGAAAAACAGTTTCTGAAATGCTTATCTTGTTGAAGTTTGGAAAGAATTATTGAAAGAATTCTCACCGACCTTAAATTAGCCAAGAAACAAGATTAGATGGTTAAGTTTTCAGTGTTCAAACAATGTAACAAATATTTTAATGAGAGAATAGTCAAAAGTTTAAACAAGCAATATAAATAACCTATAATTTAATTACACTACAATTACTATAACTAATTCTTATACAAATGAACAGGATGTTTGTCTGTCTTGTGTTGCTTAAGATTTCGCTAATAATTGGACCGATATTGTTCTCCTTTACAGAATATCTTATTATAGGTCCAGGAAAAATTTTATAATAATTTTGGGGGAGTGTACCTTCCTTCCAAATTTTTTTTTACTTTTCTTCTTAAAACTAAAATAAAGGTTGACTTACTTTCACTACCTTACTTTTCTTTAAGTTTACTATTGATTTATTTGATGTTCTTTTGTAAGAAGCGCATTTTTTATTATTATCTCTTTTTTCGTAATTTTGTATGAGCACCAAATTTATTTCCAAGTTAACTAGACTGATAGCCTGATATCTAGTTGCCGAATGTGTACGCAGTTTCCTGAGTGTTTCCCCATCCTAGCTCAATATTTACTACTAGCTAAAAAAGCTTCAAACTTTAAAAAAAATATCAAAATTTGAAAAATTCAAATTTATAATGTATAAATCGTTTATACATTCAAATTTAGATTTTTTGAGGGAAGTTTGAAGATTTTTAGCTAGTAGTAAATATTGAGCTAGGATGAGGAAACACTCAGGAAACTGCGTACACATTCGGCAACTAGATATCAGGCTATCACTAGACTAGAATAGAAAGAGACATAATATATCTAGATGGTCCATCTCACCCCAAAATTCGTCAAACTTAAAAGGAAATTTATTTATGTTTTATATGCACTAAAGCTTGATCTATCCTAAGAAATCCAAATATTTATAGCTGATTTATTTACTAAGTATATTTGCGATTACTTTTATTTAATGAAATCTTCCAATTTTTAACATGTACAAAACGGCCTGCTTAATTGCTTCAAGATCCATGTCAGATCTATATAGGAAATAAATGTCTATAAACGAGCTCAAGTTTTCCAAGGAATATATGATTAAAACTCATAGTGCTCCAATAATCCATAATAAACTCACATTGCCCAGAACGATAAGACCCATTATTTTACTTTATTAAAAATAAATTCATTTTTTTCATTTCATGTTGCTATTTACCTTATATTGATGTATTTAATTTCTAACCATAAAAAAGAAAATTTAAATTTATAATATGATAAATTTAAGAAAACTATGTTTTAAAAGAATTCGATTGTGGCGACATTTTGTGTGTTCAAATATTAAACTAAAATTGTAATCATCATCATTAACCCTTTGGTGATGGTAATGTAAAGAAAAAAATATATTCAAAAAAATCTTTTAAAAATCATTTAAATGATTAAATATTTACTTTCTTTTAGATAGTAATGCCGGGTGAGGAAAATAGATTTATTGAGAAATAGATATGCATATAGAAAACTAGCCAATAGGGAGATAATTATATCGAGCCAACTCTAGTATTACATATTCTGTTGTATTACACGATATAATTTAACCTATCAATGCGACTAATTATTCTGTACATTTTCTAACCAATAGTATGACCGGGTTGTTCCTTTACTGTTTCCTATTGGCTGAATTAGAGAGCGTGTCTCTAGATTACCTCTATTAGAACATAGGAAAAGATTAAACTAGTGATTGGCAATGGGAAAAGAAATAAAATTAAATGAATTTGTTTATTTGGGGTCACTGATTTTCAAAAATGACCACTTTTATCTATCCATCTATCTATCTATTTAACAATTTATCCATCAATTTAGCTTACCAAAACCTGTAAAAAAAAGGTAATATCATATCAGTTTTCTTAATTAGGCTTATTTCAATAGAATTCTTACTTATTTTACCTCATTTTTAGGCCATATAGATTTGTCTCTTTTGTCATTAGTTTGTTTTTTATTTAATGTCCTTCTTATTAAGAATTTTTATCTGATTATATTTGAAAATCCATAACGTATAGATTTATCATTTTTTAAGGTCTAGATTTAGGTTTGGTCCTTATCGCCAACTACATATATGTATTAGAATTGCCCTGTCGATTTAAAACTCGGCAACTTATATTCCTGTAACAGTTTAATAAGATTTAAAAAAAACTCTAAAATTGTTGCCGTATTACTAGAAAGCTAAGTCCATTTATAACATGTTCTTTTTAGTAACTTTTCGACAATTTTTTTTTTAAATTTTTAAATTTTTAAAATCCTATTCATATTATTTTTGGAATAATGAGTGTTAATTGTGTTATTTAGATCCATATTTTTCCCTTTGATGCACCATTCCGACCTTGCTTTATATTAGTAAAGTATAAAGATCATTTTCACTTTCACCCAATTTTCAATCAGACCTTCAATAAATATTACAGGACAAATTACTTGTAGAATAATTATTAGAAGATTTCTACAAGATCAGATTAGATGGTTCGGTAAACGGGCTTTTTGGATTTAGGAAGGAGAAACAAACTAAGAATTCTGTTCTTGCATTGCAAATGATTAACACCTGATTATAAGTCAAGGCAATCTCTGTTCTTTTACTATGAACGTCACAAATCCGATGTGACAGCAGTAGGTAAAATTTTAGTGTATTTTCAAAATCACGCCAGTTCTGAACATGCGCTTAACTGTAGATTAAATTGATCTTCTTGAATTACTGCTTTCATAGAAATTAAATTAATTTCCTAATGTCTAAAAGATCTCTATAACAACCAAGTTTATTGAAAAAGATTAGTCACTATATGAGTAGGCTCATGGCGTGCTAACTGCCAAAAATGCCCAAATTCAACCAGTAGACACGGTGGTGTTTAGACATTGTAGTAAATATTTGAAATATTGTCTTAGTTTATCTAAAAATAAGTAATATCCACATGCCCACCTGTCATGTTTCATGGTTTTTGTTAATGTTTCTTATGAATATAATTGTCCTTGTAGTGATATTTTAAGGATCTTAAGGGATAAGACAATGAATGATAAATATTTGATATACATCCGGCATCCCCAATGATGGTTAACAAAATATGTTCTGAGTCATCCCATAAAAATTCAGTAACAGCACACAAAGTTTTTGAGCCAACAAATATTATAACGTAGGTTTTAAAACTTTTGTTGTCAGTGTATTTTACAGTCCAATGTCTTCTTACTCCCTGCGATATTGAAAAAGTCACAAACGTAGTTTTTTTAGGGCATGTGAAAGAACTCTTCACAGCAAGCATCAAATTTAGGCCAATAAAGGAAAATGAAGGATAAAAAGGTATCAAGGAGGAGTGGGAGAGGAGATTGGACATTGAACAGGGATAATGACATACATAGATGCACAGCTTAAACATCGAATTTATCATCTTTACTCTTGTATTTTGAGGTATGGAACAATGAACGATAAAATAAAATACTTCACATTTTAGATAAAAGAATTACATCTTAAAACTATGGATGTAAAAAATTTGGACACTGTTACTTTGCACAACGCAATTAATTTGAAATTACCAACCCCCAAAATTTCAAAAATTTACATTTCGTGATCCTCCCTTACAATATTGTAAAATCAAAAGAATGAAATATATTAATACATACATTTTTCTAAATAAATTACTAGAACAGAAGTAACGTACAAGTCACATTTGCTTTTGACTTAGAAGAGACGCACCAGTAGGATACCCTAATTATAAAGAAGCGTCATCACGCACTATACCTAAATATGAAGAAGCATCGCTACTAAAAATAGTTCCTATAACAAGGATCCCTTTACCACACTCCAAGATAAGATCTTCTAAAAAAAGATTTTGACTTGAGTTGCAATCATTTTGTCAGATATCAAGGCCAATTTTCCGCCTTGGCGAAGACGTTTTAGATATAGAACAGTAGGAAGTTTTATAAACTTTACATGGAAATATATGAATTATATAATTATTTGGATATTTCACCAGATTCTCGCCTACTTTCGTAAAATAATACTTTCAGCTGGCAAATATAACCTCCCATCTGGCATCTTTAACCCATCCCCTCCCTTCCTACTGGAGGCACTTACTGACCAATAAATGGACACTATATTGACGACAACATTTCTCCTGTCATAATATCCACATATTGATTATTCATTTATATAAGGCATAACGCAGGAATAACAAGTCAATATGACTTTTACTAGAAAAAAAAACATTTAAAAAAAACTGTAGAAGCAAAGATTAAAAATGTCTAATAAAATGATGTAGTTTTCTTTGATTTTTTTTTTATAAATGTAACAGTTTGTCTAATTATGTGTATAGTGAAGTATCTTTCCAAAGCGCTGAACCGATATTATTCTCCTTTACAGTGAAGCTTCTCATGAATGTCCAGGGAGAGACTATAATTGCCCCTAGAAAAACGACTTCTCCCCAACACTTTACTCAAGTTCCTCCTGAGCCCTTTAGCTGCTAGTTAAATTAATTATAAATAAGTATACTATGACGAAATTCTATCCCAAATTATTCTAAGATAAGAGTGATCCTTTTAACACGTTTGATCCTCACTTAAACAAGGAAACTCATAAAAAATCCAATTTTAATGAAATTAGGCTGCGATCAAAACAATTAAAATTATGTTTAAAAAATAGCATTTATAACAAATCATCAATGTATAGAATGCAGCATAGAACAATAAAATGTAATTGTTATGTAACAAGGATGACAACATCCATAAAAGCGAAGCACTGAAACGGTAGGACAAACGGACATTAACACCTGTATAGTATCTGAACTGAATAATCAGAATTTAAAAGTATAAGAGTCGAAGCAAAATTGTAAATAAATTTGTTGAAAAACTGCATAATGTTTATAGACATACTTACATTTTTGGACTTGATAATAGAATTGCTTCGCTTATAATATTGTTCTTTGTTGTCCCAGGAATCAATATACCAAAAATTAGATCAAACGGATAATTAGACCACATAAAAACTTGTTGTTAAAAAAGTAGAAAAATCAACATGTTTAAAATGGACGTACGGGCATTCTGGTAATAATTATAGAGTTGTTACGCTTTCTAAATTCGTACCTAACTACTACAGGAATCATCATGCAAAGTTTGAAATCGATAGGACAATTCTAACATGCCTAAATTAACGAATAAAAGCTATCTATCTCGGACGGACGTACGGACCGACCCTAATTATAGAAAAGCTTCGCTTTTAAAAAGAACCTTTATTTAACAAACTGTAGAAGCAAAGAAAAAATGTCTAATAAAATGATGTACTTTTCTTTGATTTTTTAAAAATGTAACAATAAGTATCTTTCCAACGCGCTGAACCGATATTATTCTCCTTTACAGTGAATCTTCTCCTGAATGTCCAGGGAGGGACTATAATCGCCCCTAGAAAAACGACTTCTCCCCAACACTACTCAAGTTCCCCCTGAGCCCTTTAGCTGCTAGTTAAATTAATTATAAATAAGTATACTATGATGAAGAACTATTCTATCCCAAATTATTCTAAGATAAGAATGATCCTTTTAACACGTTTGATCCTCACTTAAACAAGGAAACTCATAAAAAATCCAATTTTAATGAAATTAGGCTGCGATCAAAACAATTAAAATTATGTTTAAAAAATAGCATTTATAACAAAACATCAATGTATATAATGCAGCATGGAACAATAAAAGGTAATTGTGCTGTAAAAAGATCTATTAAACATTTTCCTTTTTATTTTATAATAAAATCTCTTAAATTATTTACTCTAAAATGGCTTTTTGTTTCAATAGTTATATTTTTTTGGCTATGAGAAAAGTTAAGGAAAAACATTTATATTTTTCGCCACAAGCCTTGTATGATTTGAAAGGACACCTTCCAACAATTTTCTAACAATTGCCCATTTTCGTGAGATCATAAACTATAAAGGCATCACAGAGGGAGTGGGGTGGATGGGGGTGGTGGGCCCAAAAATTAATGCCTTTAATTTTATCCACTTTTGGAGGGCTGACACAATGCCTAAAATGATTATAGGACACTGTTGGCTAGAATTGAATCAAGACAAAAGTAAGTGCCGAGCCCTGGGACCTATGTATGGTGAAAATAGACATAAAATGATAAAACTATGATGATTCCAAGTAAAACCAAAATATTTCAGCGGGGGCTTTTTGAGAAAATTAGATTTGAAAATTTCAAGTTCAATTTTCACCCCCTGCAGCATAATCATGACAAGAAAAGCAAATATTATTTATTTTAAATTTTGAACAACTTTGCTTTTATAAAGTTCTTCATAAAACCACTCCTGAAGGGAGTTAATAAATGGCCATTTTTATCACTTGCTTTGCAAAGGTCACGAAAATTCAGCCTAAAATAAATCATACATAGAGAGGTTTTAAGAAGGACTTCATAAAAGCAAAGTTGTTAAAAATTTAAAATAAATAATATTTGCTTTTCTTGTCATGATTATGCGGCAACTCCTAGCGGGTGAAAATTGAACTTGAAATTTTCAAATCTAATTTTCTCAACAAGCCCCCGCTGAAATATTTTGGTTTTACTTGGAATCATCATAGTTTTATGTCTTTTTTCACCATACATAGGTCCCAGGGCTCGGCACTTACTGTTGTCTTGATTCAATTCTAGCCCACAGTGAGGAGGGAAGGTGGAGGAATAATACTAGTTAGACTTTTGTGCTCATACTATCCTATTATTTAAAAAGTAAGGTTTTTTTTGTCAGTGACTTAAGGGAAGTTTCACATTTTGTCCCGGTATTGTTTTAGGATGATTTATTTTTGGATTTAGGTCTCTTCTTCCCTTCCCTAGTATGTAGGGGCTCTATATTCGAAGAGAAATAAAGGGCAGAAAAATGGCCTAAAACCAAACCCAGCCTTAATAAAAGCCCAAAACCATCCCGAAGCCTATAACAATCTTCACTGTAAAGGATCTAGATCAATATCATTTCAGCGGTTAGCGAGATCATTCGCTACAGACAAAAAAGCATATCACTTTATGTAGTTAGTATATAGGATATAGGATATGTTATTAAAGACCACTTTCATTGCCATGTAGTCGACAAATACTGCTGAAATTTAATGTCAACCCAAGCCTAATATGTTTTTCAGTGATATAATGGGTAAAAAGTTTGCTATTGTCGAATGCACTCTACTTGGCCCCCCTTGACCCTTATGCCTATGTTAAACTCATTAACCTTCACTGGGTGGACTATGGATATAGGATATACGTGGATAAATTGACAGGGGAAAAGTTGTCTTCAATTGAGCTTGCTAATATGGATCTCGTTTATTGGTTAGTTAGTTCGTTCAGCATGATGGAAGGGCGTGGGGTAAAGGGTGTGAATAGAAGGTATAGCCAGCTGCGAGACTCACATTATCAGAGTACATAAAAATCTGGTGCAACATCCAAGTTATATTATATCGATTATGAGGACCGTGATGCACAAAATTGAGCTTTAAACACCCCCTAAATTGGCCACGCCGTCGTGAGAAATCAAAATTTTCTTTTTCCCCTGGTTTGTGGAAAAAAGCTTTGTTTTCGAGAAAAGGAAGTTCTTCTAAAATTAGGGTCTGTACGTCCGTTTGTCCATCCGTGCATAACGTTATTTTCGTTAATTTCAGAGTAACTGTCCTATCGATTTCAAACTTTAGTTGATGATTTATGTAACAAATACGATTTAGAAAACGTAGCAATTCTATAATCGTTACTAGAAAGTCTCTATGTCTATTTAAAACATGCTGATTTTTAAAATTTTTGACTAAAATTTCTTGTATGATGATATTATTATGTTCTTCTGATTTTTGGAATAATGATTCCTACAACACAAAGGTACAATACTTAAAGCGAAGCACCTCTATCATCGATTCTTAAAATGTAAGTATGTCCTTAAACAGACTCTGCTTATTTTGTTTTGATACTCTACTAGTGTTCATGTTCGTTTGCTCTAACACCTAATTTCAGAGATTCGCGTTATGGGTCGTGTCAACCTTGTTTTTTGGTAAAGACTAAGTATAACCACATTACGACCACGCGTAGCGACATCACTTTTTGCGGTCGATGGGGTAAAAACCACAAAGCAATTTGTTACAAATTTGAGCTAAAAAGTGGGAATATTGATAAAATAGCCTGAAATGTTATATATAGACTAGAGTTGGCTCGATATAATTATCTCCCTATTGGCTAGTTTTCTATATGCATATCTATTTCTCAATAAATCTATTTTCCTCACCCGGCATTACTATCTAAAAAAAGTAAATATTTAATAATTTAAATGATTTTAAAAAGATTTTTTAAATTATATTTTTTCCTTTACATTACCATCACCAAAGGGTTAATGATGATGATTACAATTTTAGTTTAATATTTGACCACACAAAATGTCGCCACAATCGAATTCTTTTAAAACAGAGTTTTCTTAAATTTATTATATTATAAATTTAAATTTTCTTTTTTATGATTAGAAATTAAGTACATCAAAATAAGGTAAATAGCAACATGAAATTAGAAAAATGAATTTATTTTTAATAAAGTAAAATAATGGGTCTTATCGTTCTGGGCAATGCGAGTTTATTATGGATTATTGGAGCACTATGAGTTTTAATCATATATTCCTTGGAAAACTTGAGCTCGTTTATAGACATTTATTTCCTATATAGATCTGACATGGATCTTGAAGCAATTAAGCAGGCCGTTTTGTACATGTTAAAAATTGGAAGATTTCATTAAATAAAAGTTATCGCAAATATACTTAGTAAATAAATTGAAGTTGGTTAAAATGCCGACGGTTGGTCAGCAATAACTGTTTTTTAATTAATAAAAATATGTTCCAATTTAGGATTTATTCAGGAATTTAAAAAATATTGTTAGAAATTATAGGTCTTAAAAATCTTAAATTAAAAGATTTTACATCCAAATCCTGAAAAGATTTATCTATTGAAGGACTTATTAAAAAGGTAAATTTTGATAACAGCCGCTAAATTGCAAGAGCGGATGCAGCATTTTGTAAAATACTCAACCGCAGGTAACAGTTATCAAATCATCCGCAGTCACAGCAAACTCGCACGGGTTTGATTGATGCCCAACCTGGCCCAAACAAGGCGGCTGCCAAGCCCTGGGTAAAAATAAACAATGTGTATATAAGACATTGTTTACAAATTTTTCGCTTTTCAAAAATTTTCCATCATTATCTTATTCTCTTTACTCCAATGGATGTAAAATATACGTGGATATAATGAAAGGGGGAAAATTGTCGTAGATTTTTTTTGCTAACAAGAAACTTGTTTATTGATCAGTTTGTTCATCCATTTTTTTTTGGGGGGGGGGATGGAGTAATGGGGATGGAAGTGAGGAATCTTTATTTCAGCACGCTGCAAGTTTCACTTTATTAGAGAACATGAAAATCTGGTGTAAGATCTAATATTGTATCCATTTTTACTTCATCTCTCTGCAAGTTTTCTTTGGGCAAATTTTTGGCACTTTAATGACCTTAAACTGAAGACATAATTGCGCGCAAATAATTGCAGGGACTGGTATTTTATTAAATAATATTCAAATTTTAGCAGATCTATATGCCTCATAGGTATTGTCAATCAATCACAGAATATGACTTTTTTATATAGAATTTTATTATTTGTTGATAAATATGAAAGATAAGGTAAACTTTCTTGAAAACTTGAAATAAAAAATACTTTTAAGTAATGATTTTATAATCAACATGATCAAATTTTAAGACTTAAATTAACCATGTTGAATTATCCTAAAAACTTGTGAATCGCAAAACCACACTGGAGAATCACAATCTTTTTTTCATTTTTTTGAGGGGTGGGGGAGGGGGCGGGTATTGTAAAGTAGAGCCAAGAATTCTCCTATGTGTCTTACCAAATTATACAAATACTCATTATTTCTCCTCCTTCTTAATTATTTTACAACACTACACTTTTGGTGTACTTGCACTTCCGCATATGTATCAAACTTTAAAAATCGTAACAAGATTCTACAATAACTATTCCATTCGCCAAAAACACCATATATGTTCTAGTTACTTTGTTTTTTTTGCAAATCCGTATAATAAATTAATAGTATTTTTGTTTGGGTATCTCATTTTATGTCTGTACACCGGTGTCCTGGATAGAAAACAGGTTTTTTTTGACATACGTCTCACAAGACCTATGTAGTCATGACCGGGAGACAATGACGGTTCAGTACATGACTTTCGTTAAATCACAGCTGATCATTTTTGTGGATTTTTTTGAAAATTCTTTTTTAACCAAAATTTCATAGTTTTTCCCCAAAAAATCTCAATTTTCTCACATTTGCTGCTTAGTTAGCCTAAATTTACGCAAGAAAAGTATAATAAGTAACAGCTGTACTGAAGATTGTGCTATCACCTATAACAAGATCTTTCAGAATCAATGGAATAAGATTTGTAGTCTAGAAATTGAGTAAGAGTTAATTATTTTGAATTAATGTTCAACAATAAATTTGCACGTCAGAACTGCTTCTAGCCTCCATAGGCTTTCACCTGGCTTTAACATGATTCAATCTATCTGACTTTGCCTTTGACTCCACAACATAAAGTTATTGCCCTCAAATTTCTTTCACTAAAACATTATCTCCTATCAATACCCGCGACCGTGGCTCAACACATAGCGCATCCGCTCGTCGTCGGGAAGGTGATAGGTTCGAATCTTGGGCCAGCACTGCGTCATAACTAAAGACATTAAAAATGGTTCCTACTGCTGCTATGTCAGATGCGCGACATAAATAGTTAGAGTAGGTGGAATGCCTTGGCCCAAAACAGGCGCAACTCGTTACCATGCACAGTTGGGACTTCTCAGACAAAGGTCGTGCATCACAGAGAGTTGGTTGTCTGTTGGATGTTACTTAACCTAATATCCTTGGGTGTTTGGACAGAGAAGGGTGCGTAACAGTCATCCTTAGTTCTTCTGGATTGCTGGACCAGGACCTAGACATTACACCAAGTCGAAAAGGTCCTGGACTGTAATCCCGCCCGTACGAGGTAATCTAGGTAATCTCCTATCAATCCACATGTTAAACTTCTTGTTTAAAGAATTTAAAGTTACCGTCCCTGTCCTTCAACTTTAACAAGTATGCCTCATAATACTTTTTACTAAACAGGGTTCCTTTCTTCACCCTGGTATAGCCAGACCTCTATTCTAGCCGGCTGACATGTTTCACCCAGCCTATAAATCTTGATGGAAGTCAGTTTAGAATTCTGACCTTGTTTGTTAATCAACAATTTCACACACTTTTGACTCTTCTTTATGGCACTTGTTTGCTCTTGAACTTGTGGCTTGACTTTTGCCATATAAAGGGATAACCTCAAGATTCAGAATAAACTTTCAAGTATTCATACTTTTTACTTTTTGGTTTCCTATGAACCAACTACTGTCATGAGAGATCTTTCCATGAATGAAAGCCAAGACTGCCATGCATCTAGCTACATGGTCTTTAAGACTCCCTTGCCTTAGTTACTTCAGCTAAGAGCTCATATCCTCTCATTCTCTATTACTCAGAAATTCACCATGGTTTCCGCCTACTCTGCTGATTGAAAGTCAGGTGGGTCTATGATTCCAAATTTAACACCACTTGATAGACAAACTGCCCTTTATTTTTGCTTTGCTAATCCTAAATTTTGGTCTTCCTGTTCAACACCTTCCTAGGTCCCTTTACTACTGGTAGCTTTTAGGAAGGGTAGTATTGATCTGCTTAGGACAAAAAACTTGCCTGTGTTTATTTTCAAATTGGATTTTAAAGTCGCCATTAGAAATCACACTTGAATAAAATCCAGTTATGATCATGTAACCAGCATTCACATTCACTCTAGTAATAAGCTACTATTATTTTCTTCAAGCTATGAGCCAAGTGCTTTCCTGTCAGTTAGCTGCTCTTAAACTATCTTGCAAATTATTCATCCAGCTTAGAATCTAATATGTATCTATAATCATTCTGTAGGTTCACCTATGTAAAACCTTCCATGGTTCTCACTATGACATTTAATCAGTAGTAACGACAAGCAGTGTGTACAAAAGGCAGAGACTCAATCAAGACCAGCTATAGACTGGTCTTTACACAGATTCCAAGTTCATGTCAAACACTTACAAGTGATAATCCCACTTGTTAAAAATATTAACCTTCTACTGAGCTCTTTTGAACCAAGGACTGGTTGTATATTCAATTGTAGCCTGGTATATATGGTAATATAGGACTTTAAACATGGCAACTGTGGTTGTGGATATATATGTTATACACCAAGCAGGTATTGTTTTGATGTTGAGACATCAAATCAGCCAGGAACCAATATTGAGTAGGATAACTTGTTAATATTTCAAGGAAACTTGTTTTAGAAATATAATATGTCATGAGGCATGCAACAGGGACATGAAATATTTTTTAAAAAGTTAATTACAAGAGTTGTTTAGACATCAATTCAAATATTTACTTCAAATAACTCTTATTTCATTTCTAGACTACAAATCTTAGATTATTCAAGATTCTTAAAGATTTTGTTATTAATGATAACACAGTTTTTTAGTTCAGCTGTATTTATTATACTTTTCTTGTGTAAATTTAAGTTAACTAAGCTGCAAATGTGAGAAAATTGTGATATTGAAGGAAAAACTATGAAAATTTGGGTATAAAAGTAATTTTCAAAAAAAGCCACAAAAATGATCAGCTGTGATTTAACGAAAGTCATGTACTGAACCGTCATTGTCTCCTGGTCATGACTACATAGGTCTTGTGAGACGTATGTCAAAAAAAACCTGTTTCCTATCCAGGACACTGGTGTGTACCGAAGGATCTCGCTAATTACTGAATTGATATAGTTATCCTTTACAAGGTAGCTTCTCATAGGTCCAAGGAAGGTTTATAACTATTTTAAGGCAGGGTACTACCAATCTCCCACTAGAAATCACCCAAAATTACCTCCCCAAAATATTTTTTTTTTATTTTCAAATTTTCAATTAAAAGTGCGCAAGTGAAGACATACTAATACTTTTATTATAACATTAACGAATTCAATCTTTTCTCACCAGAATTAAGGGACTATATTTCTTTGATAGTAATTTTAAACAAGGATGGCAAAATTAACACTTGCAGAGTGTCATAACTAAGTGGGGGGGGGGGGGAGTTTTGACACATTTGCGTAAACTTGGTACCTAGGCTTTATCTTTGGACTGAGAGGATAGGTTATTAAAGATAAAATCATTCTTATAAGATGAATTTCACGAAGTTTTAAATTTTTTTGGATAGACCTCCAGGTTCAGGAGCTGCAGGCCTCCAGGTGGTCTCTGTACAGGTAAAAGTGAAAAAAAAATTTTTTTTAAGTTACCGTTTATCTCATATAATTTTCCGATTTCGCACTCAACCATTTTAAAGGATTTTCTTTATATTTCATTACATATTTGTGAACATTTCCAATTTCTAGTAGTAAAGCAGGTAAATACCCCCCCCCCCCCCCCCACCCTAAAATTAAAATTACTATCTTTTATAGGAGCCGTTTAACATTGAACAATATAAAAGTAGCTAAAAACCTTCCTAAAAGCAAACCGAGCGCAATGGTTTACCTAATTATGCTACATATTGAAGGAAATTTTAAAATGAAGATTCATTTTATAAAAATATTTTATGGTGAGAAAAGTTTCAGACGTACGGACAAAACAATATTTCGAATTATAGAGTAGCTTTGCTACTAAAAATTGCTGAGTTTATAATATTACTAGCGGCTACGCCCCCTAGAAGCCTCTAGGGGCACTTAAGGTAGGAGGGAAAAAGTCGACCTCATCCCATTTTAAATTTGAGTTAAAAAAGGGTAAATTTATTTTTGGGGGGGGGGGAGGGGGGTGAAGACACCCTCCTTAAAAATAGTTTAAAACCTTCCCAAGACCCATAAAAAGCTTCTCTATAAAAGAGAACAATATCGGTTCAGTGGTTAGCGAGATCATTCGGGACAGACAAAAAACGCTTACTACTTTATATTATAGGATAATGTGAGAGTGTCCCAGCAAGGTCATATGGAACTTATTAAATTTCCCGCCATTTAAATCTCATGATTTGTAATTAGAGTATTTATTATTTAACAATGATATGTCAAAAGAGAATACTTGTGCCAATAAAAGAATGTTGTTTTAATGGATATCTTTAGATGCGGCAATTTGTAGAAGAGGGAATATGATCTCATTGCTTTAAGACGTTTAGGCTAAGTGCATCAGGCCAAAGTGTCACTGGGAAAAGAATAACAAAGGATATTTAACATTAGGGGAATCAGATTTCGGGGAATCCGTTTGTGGGAATCTAAACAGTGGGAATAAAATTAGGGAAATGTGTAGGATACCGATTATGTATTATATAGATAGATTATTTACTAAGTATATTTGCGATTACTTTTATTTAATGAAATCTTCCAATTTTTAACATGTACAAAACGGCCTGCTTAATTGCTTCAAGATCCATGTCAGATCTATATAGGAAATAAATGTCTATAAACGAGCTCAAGTTTTCCAAGGAATATATGATTAAAACTCATAGTGCTCCAATAATCCATAATAAACTCTCATTGCCCAGAACGATAAGACCCATTATTTTACTTATTAAAAATAAATTCATTTTTTTCATTTCATGTTGCTATTTACCTTATATTGATGTATTTAATTTCTAATCATAAAAAAGAAAATTTAAATTTATAATATGATAAATTTAAGAAAACTATGTTTTAAAAGAATTCGATTGTGGCGACATTTTGTGTGTTCAAATATTAAACTAAAATTGTAATCATCATGATTAACCCTTTGGTGATGGTAATGTAAAGAAAAAAATATAATTTAAAAAAATCTTTTAAAAATCATTTCAATTATTAAATATTTACTTTCTTTTAGATAGTAATGCCGGGTGAGGAAAATAGATTTATTGAGAAATAGATATGCATATAGAAAACTAGCCAATAGGGAGATAATTATATCGAGCCAACTCTAGTATATTATATATGCAAGTTAAGTTTAAATAGATGAATTTTAAAAATTTAATTAGATAATTTTAGATTAGTTTAGATGAGCTTGCTTGATGAGTTTTTAAAGTGCCAGGTTGATCACAAATATATTATTACTTTAAGTCAGGGGAGGTTTGATTTTAAAAAATGTACAAGGGTTCTTACAATCGATAATAAAAATTTATACAACAATATTTATTTCCTTTGTCCTACAATTAATGAGTTTTATATTTTGTTTTGAGTTAAAATTATTTTCAAATATTATGAAATCAAGTGTAACCAATTCTATTTCTAGTAAGGTACACGAAATGATTATTTAGATTTGGATTAAGGCATTAAACAAGTTGATATGATTCATATTTTTATCCTATGTAAAGTAGTAAGGTTTTTGGTTAAAGCTTAAGATTTCGATAACTACTGAACTAATTGAGTAATCAATTTAAGGAAAGCCTCTTATATATCCCGGGATGGTTTAAGGCTATTTTATTTTCAGATAAAAGTCTTTTGATGGTAATAAGCTATTTTTATGCTCTTCCCTACCCCATCGAATAGGGTGCCTCTAGAAGCTAGGGCACAGTAGCTAGTTTATCATAAAAAAATTATATTGATTAAAATTCTCAAATGAAAGAAAGTCTTATTTTAATAATGAATAGTATAATTATTGAAAGATAATAGTACTCTCCAAATACATTGTAATCCACTCAAGTATCTAACTGATTAATTATAAAATTTTCCAATAAAAATGGAATGTATTGACAATGATACAGGGACTACTGCTGAGATTTTTGTAATGAATCAGAGAAAAACTATGAATAATTCAGCACGCTCCACCAGGGGGGGTTGATTAAAGGCTCTACACAGGTCATAATACCCCCCCCCCCTCCATCTTCCAAAAGCAAGGACGATTATGAATTATGGTTATAAGTAGCGCAGAAATTAAAAGCGAACAAAATATCTAACAATTGAAGAGTGAATTCAATTTTAGTAAAAATTATCAATAAATCACTGAATATGACATTTGGTATATCCTATTATATTAAGTAGAAAAGCTTAAGATTTCGATAACTACTAAACTGAATCAGTTATCTTTTTAGGGAGGCTTTATATAGGTTCCTGAATGGTTTTAGACTATATTTGGCCACTTTCTTATCGTGTAGCCACTTATTTTGATGTAGAAAAGTTTTTTGTTTCAATTCTAAGAATCCTTAAATGAAAAAATATAGTCCTTTTTTGCAAAACTGTCAGATGTACTGACCTTTCCTAGTGATAGCGTAGCTACGCTACTAATATACCTTATTACATGATTAATTTATAGTTTAGTTCATAGGTAGAATAATAAGAACACTTGGAAAATTATTTCTACCCCCTTCCTTATCCTTTTTGTTGTTATTATACCTTAATACTTTATTATCGTCATACATTACAGCTAAAAATTATAAATTTAAGGACAATAGTAAAATAGTTATTTAACAAATAGTATTTATAGACAGTTCTCCGAGGATATTAAAATGAAAATCTATAAGCTTAAAACCAGTTTTGTAAGCCCTAAGGGGGTCCTCATCCAGCAGATATTTTTCGGTTTGAAAGCCATACTGGAAACTTTTTTCTCGTATTCATTCGAATCCGTGGATAGGAACCGGTTCTCATCCATACCAAAAAACCATGTCTAGCATCGTATTGTATCCAGCTTTCTACGAATATAGAAATGTACAATCATAAGATTAAAACCAGTTTTTTTAGCCGTTGCCTTCGACAACTCGGGGCTAAAAAAACTAGTTTTAATCTCATAATTGTACTTTCTATATCCGCGGAAAGCCGTTTATAATACGATGCGAGAAATAACTATTATGTATTTTAGTAGTAAAGTTACTCTGCAATCTGTCTCTGTCTATAGTTCCGTTCATATTGCTTGTTTATACCGAAATCTATCTAAAAAAATATGTAATATTTATTCACTATTATTGTATTATAGTTTACCTATCTTTTTAAAGTTAGTTTGCTTGTCGATGCTGATTATAAAAAAAAGTATGCAATGTTTGGACACCTTTAAATTCCTGACAGAGATGATCCC
Source organism: Acartia tonsa (assembly GCF_053477335.1). Taxonomy (NCBI): domain Eukaryota; kingdom Metazoa; phylum Arthropoda; class Copepoda; order Calanoida; family Acartiidae; genus Acartia; species Acartia tonsa. The sequence goes on along the minus strand of NC_137262.1, from coordinate 29,925,280 downwards.
TGGGACCCTGCCCCTTCCTGTATTGGGGGAGGGAGAGTACAACCCCTTAAATAAAAAGTCAGGATATTTGGGTACCCCCTACTGACACTTGGATTGCAATTTTAACCCTCTCCTGCCAAATAATTATTTTATAAGTTTTATACTTGAGCCATCAAGACATAATTTCATTTTAATTTTCCATCAACAAAATCAGAAATTAAAGTTTTTATATTAATGAACAGTAAAATATAATACAGCATTTGTTTAAAAACCCTATGGATAATTTATTTGGGAAATTGTCTGTAATACGATGATATACACAATTTTTCAGTATGGCTTAAAACCGATTCTAATCCAGCGTATATGAACGGTTTTTAAGCTATACTAGAAGCATGATTACCTATTCGTCTACGAGGGGTTAAATAAAGATAATATAAAGGCAGATGGTTATAATCAACTTTTCTAATTTCTTTTTTAATTTATGTAACAATTTACAACTTTTATATTCTCTCTATTGGTAGCACAACACGTTATCTAACAAGAACAATACATTCCCAGGATATTAAATTATGCAAATCTAATAATAATTGCTAAATATGATCGGTTATTAATTCTGACCATACATTTGCCTTGAAATCACTTATAAATCTAACAAACGAAAAAGGTGGTTTATTAGCAGTAACAGATAAATTTTATATATTTTCTTTGCAATCCCGAATGTTTGATATAAACCTAATTTGCATCTGTATTAATGTATAAGCAGAACTAATTGACTGATAGATTAACAAAGTGTAGAGTAGAAACGACCAAAAAATAATATTTTGAGTAAAGCTTGGATAGTAGCAATCGATATATTATTACTTGGATGTTGCACCAGATTTTCATTTACTCTGAAAAAGTTATATTCACAACTGGCTAAAATAACGATTACCCCCGTCCACCCCCTTTACCTCAACCCCCTCCTCTACTACTGGATGAACAGACTGACCAATAACTGAGGTCCATGTTAGCCACCTGAATTAACGACAAATTTTCCCCTGACAATATATCCACCTATATTTTATATCCATTGTTAATACATAATAGTAGCGCGGGTGTTATAATTAGTTTCCTTTATTATTTTTTTACAAAGCTTCTTGTTTTTAGAAATTAGAACTAGCCGTTAGTAATTGTAGGAAAATAGAATATAATTTATACCTACCAAGACGTTTTTTAAAAGGTATATGCTTTAAAGTAGTGGGGCTTCTCTATAAATAAAGTGTGCCAGTTCGTCATCACATATCTCTAATGAAAACTTATATTTTTGACATACCTAAATATCTATTATTTTGAAAAAATATATTGCATTTGTTGATAAAACTTTGATTTTATGATTTTTGAATAGATTTGCCAAACCCCGCTGGATTTATTACCTGAATTCTAGTTCTAAGTTTACTGTTTTTTTAGTAGGTCGAAATAAAATTTGTCATCATATTTAATTAAATCCACTAAAATATATTTAATTTACTTCATTACATGTCATCCGATCAGCACGTAGAGCATGTAGCATGGAATCATAAATCCTGATGTACTGTGTGAATATGTTAGCGTGTTATGAAAATATGCTAAATGTCCTAAAAATCCTGTTTTTTATATTTCCATACGGCCCTCTCAGCAAAAAAAGCATTTTGCATAAAACAATTTTACACTGCTTTAATGGTTCTAAATAATAACTATGTTTCTATAGGGTCAAGTTAAATTTTTTCTTAACATTTTTTCTCTTGGTGTTGCAACAAAACGACAAAAAAGAAAACAATTACAGATTTAGAATCACCACTGCTCTACAACTATGTATATCATCAATATGACCGTCCGTTTTTAATTTCCAATTAGAGTAAGTTACTTTTCAATGATTTAGAATTTACTGACAATTTATAAACTTTAGTTTAGCTAAATTTACAAGTTTTTTAAATCAAAAATGTTGTTTTTAATTGCATTTGTTATTCACATGCACTAACACATATAGTATTATGTGACCAAAAAAGCGTCCCTGTAAATGGACACACAGAAAACTGTCCCGAATTTGTATTAATTTTGAGGAACAAGACTCCAGTGACGTCATATTTTTCTTTCCCGAAAAAGGGAAGGGGGGAAGAAAATCTCTTCAAAAGAGATGGGGAAAACCCCCTTTTCTCCCATCTCTTTTTTCTTCCCCCCTTCCCTTTTTTCTTTCCCCCTTTCCTTTTTCAGGAAAGAAAAATATGACGTAACTGGAGTCTTGTTCCTCAAAATTAATACAAATTCGGGACAGTTTTCTGTGTGTCCTGTAAATGTCAACCATGACCACGTTTTAACATGTCAATCTGTAAGAAATTGTCATCTACTTGATAAAATCTATTTTTTTTATACTTAAATTGAAAATTTTATTTGAAAAAAATCATGTGATTTATGATTTGTTGACATAAATGTATGTCAACATTATATTGCTAAGTTCAACATGTCCAAGAATATGGGAGAAAGAATTAAAAATGGTCATATTGTGGAGAGGGTAGAATTATGAACAATTATACGCTTATTTCTCTCTCTCTGGCATGTCGAGTGTGTAAAACAATTTTTCTGATGGTTTTTCATCATAATTTGCCGTGCAATATATTTTTTTTCATTTAATGTTTTTTCCTTGGCCCACAAGAAAATATCTAAAGTCAAAAATATTTTTTAGTGGAGGAATAGTTATTTCTCGCATCGTATTATAAACAGCTTTCCGCGGATATAAAACGTAAAAATATAAGATTAAAACCATTTTTTAGCCCCGAGATGCCGGAGGCACGGGCTAAAAAAACTGGTTTTAATCTTATGATTGTACATTTTATATTCGTAGAAAACTGGATACATATATTACGATGCTAGACATAATTTTTTCGTATTTATGAGAACCGGTTCTAATCCACCGGTTTCGAATGAATACGAGAAATTTTTTTCCAAGATTTTGTTTCTTTAAAAAGTTAAAATCATTTCCTGGACCTAAGAATCTTCAGTGGAAATGAGAACCCTACCGGTCCAGCGGTTAACAAAACCTAAAAATGCAGACAGACAAACAGATTGACATCATAGTAATTTTTTTATAAAGATATTGAACATTAAGCTCTAGGTGCAAATATGTTAGAAATTTTGATATCTAATACAGATGAGGTGCAAAAGAGGGAATATGAAAGATAAGGAATGATGGGTTAAATGTCATATGTACATAAAAAAATGTTACTTTAGATCCCTTGCAAAATTGCAAACTTTTTCAAACTGTGATTATACAAAACAGCGAAATTAAGTCGTTTAAATTTATTGTCTACAATCTACACAAGCTTAATGATTCTAAAATTCAAGAAGAAACTTATTTATCATGAAAGTATTTGTTCAAAAAGCTATGTTATTACATGACTTATTTTAAATCCTTGTATGAAAGAAACAGGATCTGTGTCTGTCTGCACCGAAGGATCTTGCTAACCGCTAACCCCCCCTTGTTTCAAAGAAAATTCTTTTAAAACTAGTATATTCTAGGTATATCTAAGTAAAATTTTAGGCCTTATCGTTCATTTTAATAATTTTTTTCAGATGGTAATTTTTGCTGTAAAAAAAAACAATTATTAGTCGTAAAGTAAAAGCATAATTTTATTGAAAGGTAAGCTAAGAAAATTACTAGAGAGAAGGATGGAGCTAGGGTCAACATATTAGAATTAGTTATTATAGACTAATAATAATAATAATAATAATTCTATTGAAAGTTAAGCTAAGAAAATTACTAGAGAAAGAAGGATGGAGCTAGGGTCAACATATTAGAATTAGTTATTTTAGACCAATAATAATAATAATAATAATTCTATTGAAAGTATAGCTAAGAAAATTACTAGAGAGAGAAGGCTGGAGCTAGGGTCAACATATTAGAATTAGTTATTTTAGACTAATAATAATAATAATAATAATAATTCTATTGAAAGTATAGCTAAGAAAATTACTAGAGAAAGAAGGATGGAGCTAGGGTCAACATATTAGAATTAGTTATTTTAGACCAATAATAATAATAATTCTATTGAAAGTATAGCTAAGAAAATTACTAGAGAGAGAAGGATGGAGCTAGGGTCAACATATTAGAATTAGTTATTATAGACTAATAATAATAATAATAATAATAATTCTATTGAAAGTTAAGCTAAGAAAATTACTAGAGAAAGAAGGATGGAGCTAGGGTCAACATATTAGAATTAGTTATTTTAGACCAATAATAATAATAATAATAATTCTATTGAAAGTATAGCTAAGAAAATTACTAGAGAGAGAAGGATGGAGCTAGGGTCAACATATTAGAATTAGTTATTTTAAACCAATAATAATAATAATAATAATTCTATTGAAAGGTAAGCTAAGAAAATTACTAGAGAAAGAAGGATGGAGCTAGGGTCAACATATTAGAATTATTTATCATAGACCAATTGAAAATGAAGTTAAATCAAAAAATAAATTTGTGAAAGTCATTTATTTATTATTTTCTCTTTGGGTATTTTTAAACAAGTATTCGTTTAAAAGTTTGTATTTAAGAGATTGTTTACTCTAGGGAATGTCTCTTACTTTTGCAAAGTATCAAAAAGTTCTAAGTTAACTCTCATACGGGACTGCAATACATCATTCAACACACTAGGATAGGTACAGTGATTCTGAATTAATTATAGGAATGTGAGGGAGAAAGGGCTGTGGTTTTAATTCATATCCCTCAATAAAATAGAAAATAGAGAAATAAATCAGAGTTTCATAAAAACGTCACATACATCTGATTAATACCTCTGAATCTTCCTTGTTAAATCCTGTGCACGCCACTGCCTATATTTTCATATTGAATATCCGTGTCGCTGTACCACTGAGGTAAAATGTTTGGGTCCTGGTGGGTCAAACCTGTCTCCTATTCAGATTCTGGGAAATTTGAGAGGAGGCAGCAAAAATTTTGTTCCCATCTTCTTTTCACAGACATTCTTCTTCTAAAATATTCATCTTTACACACACACACACATAAGTACACTTTGATAGAAGAGTAAATGGGTCCTAGTTTTTCAACGAAACATATCACCAAACGAACTAAATTATGAAGAAGTAATATATCATTTCATGGGGGGGGGGGGGTCAAAATAATTTAAGGGTCTATATAAAGTGTGTTGAATAAGATGTTTAGGGGTAGACAATAGAGAAAGACGAAAGGACATACAAGCTACTTTTTTGTATACTAGGGCCTATGCATCTAGAGACCTTTATGGTCACTTAAGGGAGGAGTACTGATTTCGACAACCCGTCATATTTATTTTTTTGAGTGGGTGTAAATTTTTCCAGAGGCGATTTCTATTGGGAAACCTGCCCAATATAGTTTTACACCTTCCCAGGACCCATGAGAAGCAATATTGTAAAGGGAAACCATATCGGTTCAGTGTTTAACCTCCATTTTTTTTCTTTAGATATATTTTTTACAGCAGCAAAAATTTACTTACCATGTCTTCAATACAGCTGTGAATCATCTTTTATTCCTCCCTCATACAATATTTTTGCATATAAAAATATTACCTATGCAATTTTAGATTTTTTTTGTAAATTTTATTTACTTTTACATCAAACAAGAATTCTTCAACTATTTAAATAAAATTCTCTATACTATAATCTTTGACCTTATTCAATTTTGTTCCAAATTAATTTTGAAAAATGTTGAGGTAAAAAGAGTCTACAGTCAAAATGGATATATTATTACCTGGATCTTACACCACATTTATGTTTTCTAAAAAAGTGAAACTTGCAGCAGGCTAAAATAATGACTCCCCCCTTCCAATTCCTTTACTATGTTAGCAACCTAATTTGACGACAATTTTCCCCCTGTCATAATATCCACATATATTCTACATCCATTACGTTCAATTATCAATAATTGATTTAGATTTTCCCTACAAATTTGATAATCACGCAACAAATAAAATGGTTTTAACCATATTTGCTAGTACAAAAATCAATAAACTTAAGTTATACTTATCTAGCAAATAGGTAAGTAAACTCACACAGATTATTTTTAAAAAGCGCTATTTTTCTATTAAATATTTTTAAAAAATTAAAACGAAGTACCTGTTAGGCACTAATAACCCTTATTTTTCAGAAAAGACGGGGTATTTTTTTCCAATACCCAAAATAACCTAACCTAACCTGACCTAAAAAAATCAACAAAAACTACCAAAGACGGGGGGGGGGGGGGGAGATTAACAATGCTCAACAAGGTACTTTGCGTGAAAGCTCCCCAAATTGTATAAATATTTTTAGAGATTCTTGCCTGATAATTAAAATTCACAGATTTTTGTAAAATAATAAAATTATTTTCAATGAATTTAAAAATCATTAATCTAAAACCTTAAAAATAACTGTATTTTAATTTAATGATTAAGTCTGTATAACATACATAACATAATTTGGATATTTATTAAACTAGTCCCCAAAATTTTATAATAACGTTTTCTTATTCGTTGGCTTTACAACTATGGGGACTATTATTGAATTTTGATTGGTTAGTTCACTAAAGTGAGTTTCTTAACGTTTTAACTACTAATTGTAATTTACATAAAGTGTAATTTTGTGTATCATTATTGGAGATGTAATAAATATATAAGTCATTGTCTTATCCCTCTAGATCCCTAATATCATACATATTTCATGATTTAGGCTAAATCTAAAGTCTAGATTATGTCTTGAAAAACAAGGATGATAGCTTCCATTAAAGTAAAACACATTTTTAATATAGATAATAAGAGATATAAGTTTTCCGGAATTTTAATGTAGGGAGTAGATTTGAAATCTGCATCAAATTTTAAGGATTTTTTATAAAATTCGTTTTTTGTAAAATTCTTTATCTAAAAGCGAAAATACATTTTAAGTTAATTAATTTTGACCAATAGGATAGGTGGATTTTAAACTACCTGCGCTCTAATTGGTTGAATGATGTACGACATCCAATCAGAGCGCAGATTTTTTAAATCCACCAATCACAGATGCCAAAATTAATTAACTTAATTTGTATTTCCGCTTTTAGATAAAGAATTATACAAAAAACGAATTTTATAAAAAATCCTTAAAATTTGATGCAGATTTCAAATCTACTCCCTACATTAAAATTCCGGAAAACTTATATCTCTTAATAGATAACCAAAACATAACTAGTTAGATAAATTACACACCAACATTATTTCTTTTATTTAAGAGTTGCTACCCTCCCCCCCCCCTGCTGACAGACTAACGTACATATTCTAATTATAGGAAAGCATCGCTTTTAAAAAATGGATGACTTTACATATTGTACACATTTTAATATAAAAACCTATCAAGTGTTCATACAAGAAAAGGAAACACTGACTCATATGTTTACCTATGCTAAAAAAATTAAAGGATAATTAAAAGATTTGGTTTAATAAAAGGGCATCTATCATTGTTGATTTATTTACTTAGATATAATTTCTTTTAGAAACATTTTAATCTGTTTTGTTGGGACAACTTAATGGCCAAGACACAAATACAAATAATAATTATTATTCATTGCTTCAACGTTTCATGTTGGATAAAAAGTAGATAAAGAGCATGCCAGCCTCTTTTTGTAACACTTTTTGACCAACACCCTGCCCACTTTTTTCTTGTATGCGTAACAACTTCACAAAAGTGGTATGTTCTTCTGTCCTTCAGCCTGTCCCAAGAAAACATCGTCCAAGTTAAGCAGTCTTATCTAAAGAATCTCTCTTTTTCTTTCTATTGTTCTCTTTCACTTGCTTATTCACAAACACGCTTGCAGAAGAAGTACACTGTAAATGATACAATAACATATTTAATATTTTCAGTATTGATTGGAAACCGATTATTATCCGCTAGATTAAAATCGGTTCTTAGCCTTGCTAAAAAACCATGTATAGCATCGTATAACAGACAATTTACCACGAATATTAAAATAGAAATCATAGAATTGATACCAGTTTTGTTAGCCTGGCCTTCAAACCCTCGGTTCTAACAAAACTGATTGAAATCTATTGACTTTACATTTTAATATCCGCAAAAAACTGTCCATAATAAGATGCGATAGATTACTATCAGCATATTTTTGCTGTGCTATTTATTGACAAAATTGTCCTTGTTTGGGCCAATGCATGATCTTTTTCTAGCCTTAACTTTTTTTGGACATTAAATTTGTTTCAGGAATGAAATTTTTCTATTTTCTGTTTGAGTAAACATGAAATATTTTTATCTTTTTCTTATTTCTGCTTTCTAAATACAAATTGGTATTATACAAATTTGGAATGGATAAAAACTATGGACATTCTGACGGCGACGCTTTCTAAAAACTGGGGTCTAGCTGTTTTTTTTGTAGTTTTTTTTTATTGGTTTATTTAGACAAATAAATAATGAAAATGAACTATGAATCGATTAAATAAATATAAGAATACAAACCTTTTGAACATAACATAAAGTTAGACCCAGGTGGTCCTTTGTATACGTGGATCCTTTTTTTAGTATACATTTTTGTTTACGATAGTATATATGGCCTTACTCTAAAATTGTATCAATTTTGTTATACTATAGTATAGAAAATTTGTTGATTCTACGAAAGTACACCATCGTTATGCAATAATTCTTACGAGAGTACGAGAAATTTTGTTAGTACTAGAGACATATATTATATACGAAAACCATTTTTCGGCCGTGATCCAGTGGGTTAGAAAATTAGTACGAGGCTGTAAAAATTAATACGAATAAAAATTAGTACGAAGCGCAAAAAATGTATACGAAAAATTAGAAGAAAAAAAATTTAGGACCCCTTGCAAATTTCGTACGACGTTTCAAAAATTGGTACGAAGCAAAGCAAAAGTAAGCCCAAATTATTTACATTTCTATCCAAAAGTACAATTTTGTAATTTTTATGTGATGCCATCCAGAATTATATTTCTTAAAAAAATATTATTGAGTTAAGGGATATATTTCCATGTGTTTAATTCTGTTTTATCAAGAGTACTTGGAATATTCTCATCCATTGCTTCCTAATTGGAAGTAGGGTGAAGTATTTCATTCTTGAACTCTATCATGGCTTGACTTAACTCCCAGATTTTATTAACTTGCCTCTATAGTTCAAATTTTGTGATTATTGAAATTAAAATATTCCAAAATATTGAAAAAAAACAATTAAAAGGGAAACAAATTTAAGATTTACTTCTTGCATTTTAAAAAACATATATTTACATATATTAAGAACCCCCAAAAAACTAAGTTTTTCTAAAAAGAAAGAGACATTTAGCGGCGAAAATTTTAACTATATAAGGTAGAAAATTGTTAAAATGTGCATTGGAAAAGGAATAATAGCCAGCTCGCCACAATTTTATACACAGGGAGGGAGGGGACATTGGGCTGTCTTTTACACTAGTCCCCAAAGTCTTAGTATTGTTTGTTTGCTTAACAACTTTGGGTACTTTTATTGAATTTTCATTGGATGTTTCACAACTTGAATATCATTTATTTGATAGTTTGTTCTTCCAGTAGGAGGGGAGGGGTGGGGTAAAGTGGGTGGATAAGAGCGTTTGTTCTTTTAGCCAGCTACAAGTTTCACTTTATTAAAGTACATGATAATCTGGCGTGAAATCCATTTAATAATAATCCATTATATAATACTAGCGGCTACGCCCCTAGCATCTTGTGGCTCTGTATTTAAAGGGGAGAGAAAAAGCCTAAAAACCTTCCCAAGACTTAAAATAGAATAGCCTAAAACCAATCCACAACTTAAAATAAAATAGCCTAAAACTATCACAAGACAAATATTGGGCTTACCTGAAATAGAAAGCCTAATCAGTTCAGTAGTTATTGAGATCTTAAGCTTCAGAACATAAAGCCTTACTACTTTATATAATAGAATTCTTCTTTTATATTTCTCTATTTATATCTTTTTTAAAAGCGAAGCTTTTCTATAATTAGTGTCAGTCCATACATCCGTCCTTACGTAACGGATAGCTTTTTTACGTTAATTTAGGAAAGTTATAATAGTCCTATTGATTTTAAACTTTTCAAGATGATACCTGCAACAGTAAGGTACGATTTAGAAAGTGTAGCAACTCTATAATCGTAACCAGAATGTCCGTATGTCCATTTTAAACATTGTGATTTTAAACTTTTTTAACAACAAATATTTATGTGATATAATCATCCAATAGATCTGATTTTTGGAGTACTGATTCCTATAACAATAAAGTACCAAGATTTCAAGCAAAGCAATTCTGTCATCAAGTCCTAAAAATGCCAGTATGTCCTTAAACAGAATTCTGTATTTTAAGAAGTTTTGCAACAAATATACATATAATTTTTTTAAAAATTTTATATTTCTATTTTGTAAATAAAGTTCTGACACTGTATAATTGTTACTGTTCATCTGTCCTACCGTTTCAGAGCTTAGCTTTTATGGCTGTTGTCATCCTTGATATTGTTCACTTGCAGCTGCCCCCCTTTTAGTGTAATAAGGAGACAGAAAAATAGCCTCTACCATCTAGGGGCTTAAATCTTAAAATAATATAGCATAAAACCATCATAGGACCTATGTGAACCTTCCCTTAAAAGGAGAATTCAATCAATTCAGTAGTCTATGACAGTAGCTTTAGACAAAAAAATCGTTACTACTTTATATAATAAGATTAAGAGGCTTTCCAGGTTGTTATTAGTATAGGTAGAATTTTTTTGTATTATGAAAATTATACAAAACATAAATAAGTACTATTGTATTATTTTTTTTGTAATTTTGTACAGTCCATTTTCGTACTTAGAAAAAACCTAGAAACAAAATTAAAAATTGTAGAGTTAGACAATATTTTTCTTCAAAAAAAAAGTTTTTTCTAAAAAGTGAAAGACACCTAGCAGCAAAAATTTGAACTATATCAGGTAGAATTTTTTTTGTATTATGAAAATTATACAAAATATACAAAAGTACTATTGTATTATTTTTTTTGTATTTTTGTACTATCCCTTAATCTTTTTCTTGTACATGTTGTATCAATTTTGTCTACAATAGTAAAATTTTTAGTAAAATATTTAATTTTTGTATATGTTGTACACTTTTTCAATTCAAGTCCCAAAATTTTTACTTAAAAAAATTTGTACCTAAAGAAATATTAAAATTGTAAAATTAAACAATTTTTTTGTCAAATTCTAAATTTTTTTTTATATTCAAAAAATGTTTTTAAAAATATTTCTTAAGTCCTCAGTTTTTGAACTTATCAAAATTTATGTTATTGTGTGTTTTTGGTTGTCCAATTGTATACATTTTTAAAATTTTGTTAGAGTAAAAAAATTGGAACTTAGAAAATATTTTTAAAATATACTATCATACAAAAAAAATTATACAATAAATACTATGTTCATTTCTAGGCAAAGTCCTAAAATTTGGACTTAGCCAAATTTCCAAAACTTAGTACTATTGTATAAAAAAATAAATACAATAAGCATGAAACAAAAAACTCTTTTAAATCCACAAATTATAACCTAATTATTTTTGTTACTTCAGTATACATATTGAAATTTTCAGTAAAGTAAAAAATGTTTGTACTCTGCCAAATTTTTGAAATAAATACTATTTTACAAAAAATGAATACAAGATATACAATCAGGAAAATGGTATTAGTACGAAAATAGAAAAAAAGTGTACAACATATACAAAAAAAAATATACTAATTAATAACAAAAAAACAGAAAAGTACTATTGTATACAAAATTGATACAACATGTACAAGGGGACTTTGCCAAAAAAAATTTACTGTACAAAATTTTAAAAAAATTTATACAATAGTACTTTTGTATGTTTTGTATAATTTTTATAATACAAAAAAAAAATTCTACCTATACTAAGAACAACCTGGGGAGTTACATATATTAAAATTTAAATATAATTCACTAAGCCCAACAATTACCGCTCTAATTGGCCCATTTTTTCAGCCAGAATTTTTTTTGTATAATATACAAAACTAAGGGAGAAAAAATGTTGGGCCCCGCCCTAAAAATGGTTGTTAATTGGATTTATGACACCTTCGGTATGAAAAATGAGTTAGACTTTCAGACAAGGAAGGGAGAAAAGTTTTTAAAACAAGTATTACTTCATTCAAAGGTGGTGTTTTGGTGTTTATCAACCCCCTGGCAATATCATGGGATGGGGGAATACAACTTCCAAGGAGTACACCGACTACACCCATCTAGGCGTTCTAGGTAAGGGTCTATAAATCCTATTTTGTAGTCTATTTTCAGTTTACACCCCCCTAAAGCTCACACCCCTTAACACCCTCTGGATTTTGGTTTCAAAGAGTGTCAATAGGTGGTGTAAAAATTTTCGGGAATACTTAGCGCATCCACTGAAAAAATCCTGTGGACGCAACTGACAACATGAATTATTTTTAAAATCAATAAAAAATGCCATAGTTATGAATTGTTTTTCTAAATAGGAAGTTAGAAATATAAAATACAAAAATTAACAATTTTTATTTTATTAGTAAAAAGCAAAATAGTTCTTTATCTGGTGCAATATCGTGCTTACTGCAACTTTTCAATAGTGCCATTGGACAAAGTAACCAGTGTAAAAGCTATGCCCTAGTTAAAAGATACATGTAACAAATACATGTTTTAACAAAACTCAGCACAGATGTTTAAACCTCCTAGTTATTATTCTGTGAATTATTCAATATGTTCAAATAAAAAAGTAACAAGAACACTTATATCCTTAGGTAGCACAGAAATAACATATTTTTAGAGTTATTTGATGGACGGGTGCATTGTAATTAACCCAAAACCGCCACAGGGATTTTCCAAATGAACAACTTTACCCAGTTGGTAAACAAAATAGGATAAAACCATTCCGGAAGGTATGTCAAGTGTCCCTAAAATTAAGAACTTTAACAATTAAGTGGTTAGCTACATCTTAACGGACAGACAAAACAACTAGTACTGTATAATAGATATTACATTTTTTATTAAGTAAGAGATTCAGAGTTATTTTACGTAGCCGCCTGTTACGGAATCAACGAACATACCCTTCTAGGGAATAGCTGTCTAACTTAAAAGAAAATCAACAAAAACTTTTGAATAAAGTTAAACAAATACAAAATGTTTTGCTTATGATTGATTTTATATTTTGTTATTATATATTATTAGTAGCGGAGCTACTTCATAACGATGGTATGTATCCGTTCTAGAACAAATACTGAAATACATATTCTAGTAAAGATTCGAAAAAGATAAATATCGGTTGATTTAGAACCGATTCTTAGCCATGCTTAAAAATCATGTATAACATCGTATTGTAGACAATATTCCACTAATGTTAAAATAAAAATCATAAATTTTTATATCAGTTTTGTTATCTCGAGGGGTTTTAATCTTATGATTTTTCATTTTGATACCCGTGGAAAGCTGTATATAATACGATGCGATAAATAACTATTATTGGTACGCAATACACATTTGAATTTAGATTTCCTTGTTATTATTATTATTATTGATATTATTATATGTTGAGTAGGTAACCAATCAAATTTTGATTGCTAGTGCAGATGCTTTGCTTAATTTATCAAATAGTTTTATATAAAAACTTATTTAGAGTTATAAAAGCGAAGCTATTATACACATATCTTTTGTTGTTTAACACGTCTGGCTGATTTCTTTCCAAGCAAAGGCAAAATAGAATAGTTCTATTAGTTTGAAGTATTTTAAGAGCTTCATTTTTATGAATATTTTCATCATTGCTTAATATTTTGGATAGTTTTATGGAAAAATAAAAATAATAAAGGATAAATATTTAAAAGTTTATATAAAGAAAATATTACAAAGAGAGTGAGGGAACACTGCAATGAAAATTATACTGGTACCCAAATTTTTATAATTGCGTTATCTTGTTTGTTGTTACAAGAACTTTTTTTTAAATTGTGCTTGGTTGCTTCAAAACTAGCATTGTCCTCATAAATGTATCGTCAATTGTCTTATCCCTTAAGACCCCCTGATATTACAAGACTCTAAACATTAAAATCGCTGAATATTTGTTCGTAGCTGCAAAAATTATTGAAATTAAACCTGGAAGGTGAGAATTTCAGTTGATTTTAATAAATTTTCAGGCAAAATAGAAAGAATAGTAGGCAAAAACCTAAAAGACGCACCACCACAAAGGGGTATGGAAAGGTCTCCCTTTTAATTAAACCAATTCCTGAGTCAATCAAATTGATTGACATCTATACAATGGGGGCAAAAGTCAATGGGGGGTTTGGGGGATTTTTTTTGTAGGGAAGGGTGGGTGGGGAAGGAGTAAGGGTCAAGTCTGGTCATTTTGAAACAATTGTTATTACAATTTTGATAATTTTATTGGTGTTTCAACAATTGAGCAAATATTGCACAAAATATAGAATAATAGTTAATTGGCAGCTTTCCGAGAATAACAAAATGAAAATAATGAGATTAAAACTAGTGTTGTTAACTCGAGGGGTTGAAGCCCTGGTCTAACAAATCTGGTATTAATTTTGCGACTATTTTTATCCCTAATACGATGCTATACAAGATTTTTCAGTATAAATGAGAACCGGTTTTAATTCAGCAGTTTCGGCTTCGGTTTCGAATCCATACTGGAAAACATGTTATTGACTTTTTATATGTATTTGCAAATATACTATCATTATAGCTAACTCGTCCAGTTCCAGTCTGCCTGTCGGTCAAATTATATAATTAATATTTATTTTTTAAATTATAATTTGTTGTTCTATAGAAGTACTAGAGGAAAATAGGAAAAATATATACAAGGGAAGGGGATAAATGGGGGAATTCTTTGTCTATTATGAAATTACAGATTATCAAAGGTTTCCATCAAAAAAATCATAATTTCAGATAATTTGAGCTTGTGTAAAACAATACAAGTTATTTAGGAGACAATAAAATCATGATTACAGCATAGTTTGACTAGGTAGGGAATCGAACTTATTATCTTACAACGTGGGTTGCTAGATATTTGTTATGCCTTATTGTTTTCTTTATCTTGTTATATTGACTTAATTGTCATTAGGAAATAGAATAATATTAAAATTAACTATTAAATAGTGTTATAATAATAAATTAAGAAAAAAAACTAATTTAAATTAAAAAATTGGGTATCATTCATTACATTATATAACAATCCTCGATGGCATAATTTGTAAAAAAAAAACAGAGTTCTGTAGCTCTAGTCTGCTGCTAGATTTTTGAAAAATTTCAGGCCGTCTGGTTCTTATCGGTATTTAGAATATCCAAACGGTTGCTCATTCATGGATAATATTACCGGCAGCCGCAGTAACTAAGCATTTGTATCAACTAGAAGAGAAGAAAATTGCAATCGATAAAGACTATTAAAGCAGCTAGCCGTCACTGTAACATATACAAATCAACCAGCCGCTATCGAGCTTTATATATACAAAACAGCCAATCGTGATTGTAATAGATACACAGCCTCTAGCGGCCATTGTCATAAATACACATCTCACGCTATTTATAGATACGTAGCAAGCAGTAAGCCTCAATGGTAAAGGCTAAACAGCTGCCAACTGCCATTTTGAGAAATACAAATAAGAATAAGATCATATGAAAGATACACATCAGCCAGCCAAGACTAAAATATATACACAGCATACAGCCGGTCGCGGCGAAAATATTTCAAATGTAAGATTACATAAATTTTTTATAGAACAAAGCAGCCAGCCGCCATTGTAAGAGATTCACAACATATAGCCGGTCGCGGCGAAAATATTTTAAAATGCTGAAATTATTACGTAATTTTTAGTTGTGTAAGATCAGACAGGCTATTATGAGCTAACCAGGGAGGGAAGGGACAATGGGCTGTTTATTCATTACACTAGTCCAAAAGTTTTTTTTAATGACGTTTTTTTTTTAACTTAATAAATTTGGGGATTTCCATTGTATTTTGTTTGGTTGGTTCATCAAGTTAAGAGCCCAACCACTAATTGTAATCTACAAAAGGAGTAATTTTGTGTATTAATATTTGGGATGTACATCAATTTATTTACATTGTCTTATCTCTTTATATCCCTGAAGGCTAACACTATTTAAACATAATTACAAATTTGCCACGGTCTTTATATCTAAGTAAACATAGAAAGTTTCCACACATTTCTAAAGTATGGAACACAAAGAAAGAAAATACTAATTTTTGGAGTTTTCTCTTAAAGTTACTTGTAGAGAACCCCCCCCCCCCATTCTTTTTGATATAAAAATTGAAAGAAGCGATATCTTTTTTTATTACTTTATATCAAACTAGCGGCTACGCCCCTAGAGGCCTCTAGGGGCAACTGCGGAGGGGGGATTCGAAAAAAAAATTCTCCCCCCCCCTAATTTTTAATTTTATTTTAAAAAATTCTTTTTTTTTGGGGGGGGGGATTTTTCTTTTTGGGGGGGTGTTGGGGGTGTCCCAACCCCCAAGAAAATAGTTATAAACCTTCCCGGGAACTATGAGAAGCTACCCTGTTAAGAAAAAACCCGATCGGTTTAGCGGTTAGCGGTTAGCCCAAAAGTAAAGGACTCCGCAGGGTTAGGATCCCCTTCAGGGGTTAAGCAATCAAAAATAGTAACCCGCTATTATTTAATTTTATCTTGCAAATAAAAATAGGGTAATCAGTAATAACACCAATCTTCAAGGATAAGTATTTGATAATCTATCATTTTCTTTTTTGCTTTAATCTGACAGTATCGAAAAATCAAGATGTAAGCCTTTTTTATCTTCGATTGTCATATCCATTTATGGTTTACCCCTAACCATTAGTGTCATTACCATACTTGAGTTTATAAGGTTTGGTGATTTTTAAAGTAGTAAGGTTTTTTTTCATTCTGTTAAGATCTTGCTAATACGTTTTCGATTAAGTTCTCCATTTTAGGTAAGCTTCATGCAGATCTCGGGTTAGTTTGAAGCTGTTTTGTTTCAAACTTAAGGTCTTAATTAGGTTTTAGGCTTTCTTGCCTTTAGATAAAAAGAAAAAAGAGCTCCTAGAGACTAGGGGCGAAGCTACGGTCAAATCTAAAAACACTTGATTTTATTATCTATAACTATTACTGCAGTTTTACCCATAAACTGTATCAAAGATATATATAAGATGTTTGCGAGGTCTTAACCAAAAAAATTAAAAATCATCATTTACAGAAAAATTTTTAGCAAACAGTTCTTATATGTAAGGCACTAAAAAGTATGTTAGAACTTAAATATTTAATATTAGGGTACGGTACACATTTTTCTAAATAATTAAAGGAGTTTTTGTCTAGTTAACACAGTTAGATTTAGGGATGGATTGCTGTGAAATGGAAGTGCCAATATAATATTGAATTTTTAATCTTATTTCAATAGAAAGTTTTCTGTTAAAAGATATAAATATTTTGTCGACTGTCCATCTTGTAGGATTACCCGGCCATCTAATTTTTTTTGTAAAATTTATGTTAAACAAACATTTCAGTAGATGACATTCTTTGCATGGTCGATTTCTCTTGAGAGAATTTTTACTACACTCAAAAAGAAACCTTCCCGGGACAATTTTAGTCCATCGGTTATAGAGATTTGGAAAACACCATCCTTCCTTTTTGAGAATAAGCATAAAAATACAATTTTGACGTTTACTCTCCTAATTCATAGTAATCCATTGGTGTATCTAACTGTAACATGGATTGAGTGAGGGTGTCTGTAATTATAACGTCCAGATTTTAATTTTCTCAGCCCCCTTTTTAGCTAAATTTTTAACAGGTTTTGTCTTACATATAACACACAGAAAAAGTTAGTTAAAATTAGTCAAATTTAGGTGGCAAAAAAATACAAAAAGATGGTAAATTTCATCTAATTTTCTGATGGAAAAAATATACTATATGCTAGAATACATTTTATTAAAATGGCCCCTGCAATTAAAATCACCCTTTTTACATCGCAAGAGCGTACCGTTACATAGTAAAGAAGCACATATCTAAAGGATCTTTCGTGTATATGAAACTAGAGTTGGCTCGATATAATTATCTCCCTATTGGCTAGTTTTCTATATGCATATCTATTTCTCAATAAATCTATTTTCCTCACCCGGCATTACTATCTAAAAGAAAGTAAATATTTAATAATCTAAATGACTTTAAAAAGATTTTTTAAATTATATTTTTTTCTTTACATTACCATCACCAAAGGGTTAATAATGATGATTACAATTTTAGTTTAATATTTGAACACACAAAGTGTCGCCACAATCAAATTCTTTTAAAACAGAGTTTTCTTAAATTTATTATATTATAAATTTAAATTTTCTTTTTTATGATTAGAAATTAAATACATTGATATAAGGTAAATAGCAACATGAAATTAAAAAAAAGAATTTATTTTTAATAAAGTAAAATAATGGGTCTTATCGTTCTGGGCAGTGAGAGTTTATTATGGATTATTGGAGCGCTATGAGTTTTAAACAAATATTCCTTGGAAAACTTGAGCTCGTTTATAGACATTTATTTCCTATATAGATCTGACATGGATCTTGAAGCAATTAAGCAGGCCGTTTTGTACATGTTAAAAATTGGAAGATTTCATTAAATAAAAGTTATCGTAAATATACTTAGTAAATGAGTCTTCCCTGTAATATGCAATTATTAAGAAATTCTCTGACTTTCTTTCACATTCTTTCCTTCGATATCCCCTTTCAATGGATATAGAATACGTGGATATATAAACAATGGAAAATCTGTCGTCAATTTAGGTTGCTAAAATGGACCTTATTTATAGGTCAGTTCGTTCATGCAGCAGAGGGGAAGGGGATGCGGTAAAGGGGTTATTATTATTATTTTATCCAGCGAGTATCTCTTAATTAGAGTAAATGAAAATCTGGAGCAACATCCAAGTAATAATAAATCGATTCCTCTTTCTCTTAGCCCTCCATCAATCCCATCTCTCTTTCTTTTAAAAATTATTTTTCCTCTCCCATCTTCTAGTTATCTCTATGCAATTCTAAATAATTTTGAGATGTTTCAATTGAGATGTTTGAAAATTTTCTAAGAAAAGTATTAACTCGCTCTAAAGTTCAACGCCCTGTTCTACTTAAATAATAAACATCCATATTACTTATTAATGATGGAATATAAGTTAAAATTGTATTTAATTTATAATCTTTATTAGATGTATATTTGAAAAACTTTGCATAATTCAAATAAACATTGAGGCTAAGTTTTGAAACGATCAGACAACTCCATCATGCCTAGATACTGACAAGATTTTAGATATCAAAAAAAGATAACTTCTTTTTCAATGACTTCTAAAAATCTTAAGTTTGAATTGAATAAAGGTGACTACAAGAATATAGAGTGTCCCTTACAGATCGGGGGGGGGGGGGGCTCAAAGAGCCCACCCCCCCCCTCTAGTTTTTTCAATCTCATTTTTTTTGTAGGTAAGATGGAGAGCTGTCACTTCATGACTTTTTAGGTTTAGTAATTATACGTCGGCAAGAGTTGATTTTATTAGGATATCTGGTCTGTGTCGGTCGTGGTGTCCGGTCAAAGTCGGTTGGGTAGCAAAAAATATTCTAAATAAATCTTAATTTCTACATTATGACTTTTGTGTATAAGGTAGAAACCTAAAATTTTTTTGGTGAATACTTAGATATCAATGACCTTCTGAGAAAAGTGGTGTTATGACCGTTTGACCGCTCCCTGACCGACTTTATGACCGATTTTTTCCGGCTTTTACTACAGACATATATCATGAATATCGTGGCTTCTATTACAGCTAGAGACCTATAATTTTTTTTGGTAAATCCTTGAGCAATAATAAACAGATAAAAATATTAATTTGTGCCGCCAACCGCCGTTTTACTGCCGTAACCGCCGAAAATGGCGGTTTCCGTTATTTGCCGTTTTTCGGCGATGATCAGAAAAAGTAATTTTTTGTTATGAAAAATAAAAGTTCGTCCTAAAATTTTGTCATCTTAGCTGCAAAATTGGCCGCTCTACAGCTGTTTTAAAATTTAGCGGCTGGCCGCTAAAAAGCGGCTAAGGAGCGGTCTGACTGCTATGACTAGAAAAAGTAATTTTCTCTAAAAATACACATGAACCACCAGAAAAAAATTTTACGTCTTTATCTGTACCAGGAGCCGAGATAGAGGGGGGGGCTCTTTGAGCCGCCCCCCCCCCCCCCCCGATCTATTAAGGTGGGAATTGGGGCCCGATCTGTAAGGGTTAATTAAAGTGCATTTATGGATTGCAGTTACTTTATAATCAAGGAATGTAAGTTTATGTCGGTCACAAGGTCATAGATAGTTATGATACAAATTTACTTTGCTCTTATAACCTATTTTTATAATTATTTGTGATAGCTTTATACTAATGCACTGCTATTAGATAAAACTATCAAAGCAAAAAAATATTCAGTTTAAAAATACACAATTAAAAAAAGTAATGCATAAAGACAGAATCATGATTCGCACAAGTGCCACATATTGGACTAACTGTAGTAGGATAGCCTGATATCTAGTTGCCGAAAGTGTACGCAGTTTCCTGGGTGTTTCCTCATCCTCGCTCAATATTTACTACTAGCTACAAATCTTCAAACTTCCCTTAAAAAAATCAAAATTTGAATGTGTAAACGATTTATACAATATACATTATAAATTTGAATTTTTTAAATTTTGATTTTTTTTTTTTGAAGTTTGAAGCTTTTTTAGCTAGTAGTAAATATTGAGCTAGGATGAGGAAACACCCAGGAAACTGCGTACACTTTCGGCAACTAGATATCAGGCTATCTGTAGTAGAATGTCCTACAATACAGCAGATCGGGGAACATTCTTTGATATCTCAGTATAGTTGAAATGACAGAAACTATATAGGATCTTGGACAAATTAGCCTCGGACAAAATAGCCTCTAGGACAAAATAGCCTTAAGTACAAAATAGCTTCACGACAAAATAGCCTAGGAGATATTTGACATTTTTTAGGTTAGGTTAGGTTATATGGCTTTGGGCCGAGTGCCCGCGGCTAGGCAGGTCAGGGGGCCGAACACTGCGGCGATGATCATTAATAACAGTTCGGGCTATTTTCCTTGAGTAAATGTTGTGAGGCTATTTTGTCCTAGAGGATATTTTTTTCGAGGCTGTTTTGTCCAAGATCCACTTCATGTATTTATACATAATATATAACGTGTATGTTTAAAGTTGGATTTGAATTGTTTTGAAAAGATTTGTCTTAATTTATGTTTTTAACAAATCTTAACTATAACCTTAGTTAGACGATATGTTGGTTCAATAAAACATATTTACTGTAATGTCCAACACGTTAAATATTGTATGTTCTATTTAACAATAAAACAAGAACGAATCTTTAGTGTGCAGTGTATCAATGGTCACCATAGATTCAAAACAAAACTCCCACAGACTAAAACAATTAATGCTTAACTCAAAGATAAAACTGCCATAAAAAGTAGAGCCCAAAAAGTACATAATTAAAGGGACAATAAAGACGTATTTCAAACTTTTATAAGGATAAGGTATATATCAACAAGTGTACAATTATAAGCCTTAAAGCATTGTCACTTACATTATTAAAATTAAATGAGGAGGCATGCTAACAGATATTTGTGCAACTGACATTGCTAATCATATAGAAGCCACACTATCTACTAAATTTCGGAACTATATTAAGCAACAAAACTTACATTTTTAGGATGTAATGAATTATAGAGAAGCTATGCTCACAAATATTTGGACTATGCAAAGTCTCACACCAATACAAAATTTGTAATTGGTATCTATTATAAATGTATATAAACCCATAAATTCATAGTTAGTGTACCTTTTAATAAATCATATTAAAACAAAAAAATATATTTTTAGGATTTATTGAGTTATAGAGAAGCTACGCTTCCAAATATTTGGACTATGCTAAGCATCACGACAGTGCAACTAACATTTTTTTGGATCATAAGGAAGTTTTAGAAGTTTCCTGGGACAGTTTACTTAAAAGTTATAAATCCTTATTTAAAGTAACAGGATCTCTAATTTAATTTTAAGTAGTGTAACTACTCTGTAACTATAGTATCTTTGTGTCCGTTAAAAAAGTAAATTTAACAGAATTTAAGTCAATTTTGCCTTTAATGGTCTTTGGAATTAATAAAGGTGAACGGGATAATAATACGAAATAAATTGTTTAAATGGACATAGGTCTTTCTGGTAATGATCGAAGAGTTACAAAGCTTTTCAAAGTGGACCAAAATTGAAAATAATATAAAGACTGACCGACCCTTTAATGTAAAAAATATTCTAAAAAGGGGTGGAAATTAAGGTACTTTTCTTAGTGATGGGAAAATGACAAGTACCGAATTACTGCGTCCCTGCCCTAATAAAAAAACTGTACATACTCACGGTTTATAATGTCAAATTCGTGCTGAATTTTGTCAGCTTTTTTTTGCAATACCAAAAAGTGCTTTGGTCAGGTGCGTTGACAGAGACATGACACTTGAAAACTATTTTATTTATAAAAACTATATAAATATCAATAAATCTCAATTATAT
This sequence comes from Acartia tonsa, assembly GCF_053477335.1. Taxonomy (NCBI): domain Eukaryota; kingdom Metazoa; phylum Arthropoda; class Copepoda; order Calanoida; family Acartiidae; genus Acartia; species Acartia tonsa. The sequence goes on along the minus strand of NC_137262.1, from coordinate 29,902,718 downwards.
ATCCTTAATACTAAACAATTTTTAGAGCAAACTTATGGCTCTGTTTATATTGTCTTTATAAGCGCAAAGCAACGTGAGTTACATGTAACATTGTCAATTTAAAGTTAAATGAGGAAATTTTTTTTAAATATATGATTTTATTAATCCAATTATATACATATAAAGATCTCTAAAATGCTGGTAAAATTGGCTGTACTTTTTTGTGCAAACTTCATAAATATCTTTGTGTGATTTTAGGCTTTTTTTTCCTGACCCCATTAGGGGCGAAAATTTCAAATTGATTTCGGCAGTGGTTTCCAAAACCAATATTAAAAAAAGATTAAAATTTTCTATTGCATTTAAGAATAGTATTTAGTGTTAATAGCAAATATATAATAAATATATGCACTTACAAGGTCATTAAGTCCCATAAATAGCGCATCTATATCAGCCAATAACAAAAAAGTAAAACCAAATCCTAAAATGTCTTTATTCGAAGAGGTGATAATGATATAAAATAGCCTAAATCATCCTGAGATCTGTTTGAAGACTCCCTAAAATGAAGAACAGACAATAAACTATTACTACTTTATAATAAAAGTTATGTAAAATAATCGAAATCTATAAGAAAAAAAATATTAATGGTTAAGCGTAGCTTTTTGCACTGACGGTTAAATGGGCGTTCGAACATACATTACCTAGTTAAAGAGTAGATGCATATTAAGACTAAAAATTTATTTGTAGCAACCAAACACAGAGAGAGCGATTTTTGTGTTTAGAAAATTAGTTTTCTTTGTTGATACTTTTCAGTATTCAGGGTGTAAATTGAATACTTTTAAGCTTCTCAGATATTTTGATACGGTTTTAGTAAGATTTTAAAGGGAAATTAGGCTTTTCTAAGATTTACCATAGAAATGGGAAAAAAGACATTTTGTAAAACATTGATTATCATGATAAATAAAAGACGTTAAAATTACAATTCTTGTTATCGACCTATGCTTTTAGTCTTAATCCCAACAGGTACACTCCTAGCATTTAGGAGCTATGTGTTCGAAGGAGTAAGGAAAGTAGGAAAATAGCCTAAAACCAAACTTTAATATAAGAATTAAATAGCCTATTACAATCCAGGGACCTATGGCGAACTCAATCGGCTGAGTAGCTGTCGAAATCTAAAGCTACAGACAAGAATACCTAACTTCTTTATATAATAGGATAGGAACTGGAATTATTAACAAAACTTTCTACTTTCAAATTCTAAAACATGAAAGCACTTGTGATCTAGAGTAGTTCACAGTAAAATGTTCGGGGTAATAAATATATGCTAAAATCTATTAACTTTAAAAGCTGCTGCTGCCAAACGGCTGAACTTACCGTACATGTTACTCCGTTAAGAGCCAATAAGATGGTCAATAGATAATCTAGAAGGAATAGTCAAGATCAATTGGTGCACAGTGAGAGCTAACCTTCAGAAAAAAAACTCGTAAATAAGTTTTTTTTTTATAAACCTTTTTATATTCTTAAATTCATTAGTGTCCTTTTCTTTAATATTTTTCTGTGCATATGCCTTTAGAAATTATTTTAAGCTGTTATAGATTTTCTTCGGAAAGTACTTTTAGATTATATTAATGGCTCCACCCATAGCCTTAAAAAGCTTTGCTTTGACAGGCCGCCCAACCATGCAAGAAAACTCTTATAAGACTACCTATTTATCTTACTGTTAAATGACTAATTGTTGTTTAGACCAGGTCTCGATGTCAGCCGCTTAGCTGTCATTACATACCTGCAGCTTAAATTAAGCGGCTTTAGTAATCGATATATTATTATTTGGATGTTGCACTATATTTTCATGTACTCTAATAAATTGATACGCATAGCTGGTTAAAATTAGAATACCCACCATCCACCAAACCCATCCCCTCCCACTGGATGAACGAACTGAACAATAAATTAGTTCCATATAAGCACCCAAATTTGACGACAAATTTTCCCCTATCAATATGTCCATGTATTCTATGTATATATAATATATATCCATTACTTTGGCTCTCTTACTTGCTTTAACTAAATATATTGTTGGCTTGTTGTCCATGCCCTCCTTTGTTCATACCAGAATATCATCTTAAAAATCAAAATTCCTGTAGAGCAAAAACTATATTGATATTTATTTACACTTCAATTAAGATATTACAATATATGAATGTTAAATTTAAAATTCTTGAATCATAAACTTTTTATTTTCATACAAATATTTGAACAGAATTACATTAGCTTTTGGTGGGCAGGATATTTTTAAGAGTAGTTCCTTCATGGCTCTGAAACTGATTAATATCCGCTGGATTATAAACGTTTCTGAGCCCTACTGAAAAATCATATATTGCATCGTTTTTAGACAATATTCTACGCATAATAAAATCAAATCATAAAACTACAGTGGGAGAATAGATTTATGTTTGGTATGCTCAATTCAAATTAATTAGCGCTATCTACAAAAACTATATTACTAAAAGGGCCATAGAAATTTAAAACTGCAGTGTAAATTTAAATCCTAAAAGAAAAGTTTAACCCATTCACCATAAGGTGTTAATTAAATTGGAGCCCTAAATAGGAAAGGTATTTATGGCTCTTATTGGTCTTAAACATATAGAAATTTAATATTCATAGCATAAAATATTTGTTATGATTTTTAAAATAATAAACCTAACCTAAGGAAAAACACTAATACGATTCAATGCAAATTTATTTCAAAATAAGGATTGGGGTTCTGTGGTCGCAAAATGTTTTAGGTAAACTGCCAAGTGTTTGGACACAGCTAGCTTGTATAACCCAATTGCATTTAAAGTTCCAAAAGCTCTTAAGTCATTGAATGAAAGAACTTATTTAAAACTATAGGGATAAGCTTAAATTACAGTGTAAAAATCGAGGAAAATCATTATAGAGTAGCTTCACTTCTTTAAAAAACCTTGATATCGTATAACAGGATCTTAAATCCTGGTTTTAATTAAAATATTACTCAGCTAGTTTGAAGGCATGATTTAAGGTTATAACACATATTTACATCATGTTAAGAATTACCATGATTCATTCAGCAGTGATTAAACCCTTGTTTTTGGGCCAGCGATTCCCTTAAAAAAATCACCAAAAAAATAATTTTTGCTCCAATTGTAAACAAATCACGTAATATGTGCATTTTTAATATCAATAAATGTAATTTTTTAATCAGTTAACAAAGCATGAATAGTTGATTATCAAACCTTTAGTAAAAAGTGTACCAACTTATAAAAAAACTGATTCATACTAGGCTTCAAAATATTTTTTTTTGTAGATAATATAAAACTGTAACAAAATATAAGCAATACAAGAAGCAATTTTGTAAAACAATCCATTAATCTAATTATTTTTGGTTGAGAAAAAAAGGACGAATGTTAAGCCTTGTGTAGCCCGGGGAAAATGTCTGTCCCCCTCAATTATCTAGGTTAAAAAAAGATAACTATGTTTTTGCAATGTAGCTAAACTTTTTTGTCACAATTTGCTAATTTGCTATTTTGTGACTAGAGATTGCATGTTCGTCCATCTATCTAATGCATGTTATTAATAATCTTTTTTTTATTCACAAGCAAACTCTTTTTTTATTTGTAATCAAAATCTTAACAACAAAATTCTGCCATCTATTATTAATAACAGCCTAGAAAATCACATTTCCTTTGTAGAATTTGAAGAACACGAGCGACAGACCTACGAAACAACTAAATTATACTAATTGGTATGGGTAATGCATAACAGAACTAAGTTTGGAATTATAGATTCATTAACAAATTATAATTACATTAATAGTAACCAACTGACAAACATATTTATTCCACTTAAAGTGTAGATTCGCTGTGGGATAATTGTTAGTGTTGATGGAACACTGAAGGTAGTTATCTGGGAAAACTCAAGAGTTAAAGTTGAATGCAGGAAATTCCTGGAGAGTTATCTTAAAACTTTATCACATTTTTATCATAACTTTTACATTTCTATAATTTTGGTTTCTTTTTTTGCTTCAATTAAAAATGAATTTAATTTTTTAAGATTTTTATCTGAGTTTAATATAACAAGGAATAAAGTATAGGATAATTCGTGGGATCTGGGGGGGGGGGGGGATAAATTGATTTTCATCCCCAATGATGATACCCAAAATTTCTCCTTCTGTAGATTATAATACCTGGTTGCAGCGTTTGGACACTAAACTTAATGAATCAACCAATCAAAATTAAATAAAAGTCCCCAAAGTTCTTAAGCCAACGAATAAGAAAACACTATTATAAAACTTTGGGGACTACTATAAAAAACAGCCTGATGTCCCTCCCTGGGATAATTCACAATAAATTATCTATCTAACTAAATTTTTATGATGAAATATTATTTTATTGTATAGAATATGTTTTTTTTAAAATTAGTTTATAACTTTTAAAATCAACGTTTATTTAATCCTACATCCCAAAAGATTAAGCACAAATGTTTGTATTGATAAAAGCATCATAAACATTGTAAATATTAAGAATCTTTTCAGAATTTGAGGATCTAACTCGTTTCACGGAACCAGAAAAAAAATTAAATTTGATGCTTTTGTGAGGACATTAATGAAGAAGTAGCACAGCTACTCTATAAATTACCTCGCCTGTCCTTCTGTCCGTTAGTCCATCCGCAACACTTTTGGAGAAATGAGATTTTTAAAGATTGAGATTAAAATTCTCTGATTTTAATATATTGGGTCTGTCGGTTATGCTCCAAAAGACCAAATTCTTTTTGTGACAACTAAACTTCTGCTCTATTTGCCTGTTAGTCCATCCATGGTTTTTATAATTAGAAACTTATGAAAATTGTAATCCATGTTTGTATAAAAATTAGTCAAATCGTTATTTAAAATCTAAAACAATAAAATGTATAGCCGTGTAGAAAGAACCGAATCCTTTATAATTTTTAATATTCAAAAAGTAAATAAATAGCAATTTATGCCTTTTTTAAAAGTGATAACTTTTTACTGTTTTTATCTTAATATTTGTTTTTAAAATTAGCATGTAAGTAAAACATATATTGAATATTTAAAGGTTTTTATATTATCTAACAGAATTTACAGGAAATCTATACAAATCCGTAATTGTGAAGGGTTTATTTTATTTTCTCGTATTCATTCGATATATATCCGGTGTATTAGAACTGGTTTTCATCCATACCAAAAAATTATGTCTAGCATCGTATTATATCCAATTTTTTACGAATATAAAAATGTACATTGTACAATCATAAGATTAAACCAGAATTAGCCTGTGACTTCGGCATCTCGGGACTAAAAAAGTGGTCTTAGTCCTATAATTGTACATTTTAAATCCACGGCCGGAAAGCTGTTTATAATATGATGCGAGAAATAAGTATTAAAAATTTTCTTAAGTTTACAAATTATTTTAGTGGCTATTTCAAAAGGAGGTTGGTTGAACTTCTGATTTTACTCAAAAAACATGATTAAACTTTTTGCACAATCTTAGTTTCTATTTGCTCCCGTAAGAGCCTTCAGAAATTGCCTCAGGTGATGATATTTCACATCTCCAGGGCGGGGTATTGGTTATAGTTTTCAACTAGCAATAACAGCACCTCTCTATTCGATCATTGGTTACTGTATCGCCACTGCGCAAAGTTAACCTGAAAACTGAGAATCGTAGTATATTTTTAAAGATTCTTAATAAATTTTCTGCCCTAAAACATATGAACACGTTGCAGTCATTTTTAATATTGATCTATAAGGTGTTTTAAAAATACATATTTAAAAGAACATTAATCTTGACAAAAATAGTTATTCTTTACATTTTGAATTCTTTAAAGCAATTTATTTGAGATACCTAACGGTAAAAAGTTGAACTATATATGTAACAAGTTTTTGTCTTTACTCATTGGAGGCATAAAAATGGGCGGGACTAAAATCAAATTATTGGGTTAAGGATAAGAAAAATGGGCGTTGCTAAGAAGCTTAAGAAATCTTTTAACTAATGATAAATAATTTAAATTGTAATACTTATTTTATTATTTATCGCATCGTATTAGAGAAAGCAAAATAAATATAAAAATATGCCTAGGACCTAAAATGTAAAGAGACTATATCGATCCGGCAGGATGGCAGTTTGTTTCAGTACAAATTCAAACAGACAATCATATTGTTTCTTTAATATTCACATAAGATATTTCGGGTATAGTCCTTTTCACGACATCCCTCCATAAGGAGCGATTCTTCGTATTTTTCACAGTAGCTTTTCTCCTATTTCTAGCCCCTGCGGGGGGCTCTAACCCTGCGGGGCCAATTACCTAACCCTGTGGGGCAATCACCTAACACAATATAACCTAACCTAACCTAAAATATCCTATAAAAAGCCATTTTAAAAATACGAAGAATCGCTCCTTATGGAGGGATGTCGTGAAAAGGACTATACCCGATATTTCAACTCTAAAGTAAAGTTTCTGTCTATCAAATACTTTTTTACAAGATAGTTTTCATCATTATGCAAGAATAAATATGTCAAGTAACTTTAACGTTATAATAGAACAGTGTCGTTGTATAAAACCTATTTTATTAATGAATAACATATAATTTAAGAAACAGGGTTATTTCTGAAAATTTTTAAAGTTTTGATTTAAAAAAAAACATTTTTATATTTGGTGTAAAGTAATCATTTCAATCTTTTTAACATTCCCCATAAATTTATTTTTTACATTTAAAATTTTTTATTCATTACTCTCATTTATCAATAGCCCTAGCATGTGGGTTTAATTATCATAAAATTTAGTAAAAAATGTTAAAGTTAAACCCAGGGCTCGGTAGCCGCTATCGGCCTTGTACTATTTGGCAATATGCAGATGTCATGAAAAAGCTGAACAAACTTCAGCATCAAACACAAGACATCCATAATCAAGTGGAATATGCTGCTACAAAAATGGCAGCTTGATTTCTAAAATGCTGTTTGATTTTTTAAACAGCCGTAACAAAAGCTGCAATATTTTTTTTCCATAAATCTTTCACCAGAAAAGCAGCATTTGTATATCCTTTTAAAAATTGCGGCTGCTGACCCGAGGTTGAATCTCAATAATTTGTGTAATAAATGATCAAGTATAACTTATATTAGAACTTTAAACATGAAAATTACGCTTCAAGGTTTTAAACAAGGCTTAGATTTATATTTTTTTATTAATTTTTCCAGTAAGCTTAAGATTTCATTGACTACTAAAAAGATAGGTAGGGGCGTAAAGGGCTTTAAAGCGTAAGAAGTGGCCGTGTGAAGTGTATGTTTTTTTTGCGGCATTTTGTTGTTAAAGTTATGTACTTATGCATCGGGGATCTTAAACAAAGGTACAATGGATGAATATTCCCCTCCCCCTATAATTGATAAACATAATTACCCCTAATGTAGATCATAAGGTGGAAAAGTGTTGATACTGTTACATTCTTCATCCTAATCGAGATTCAATTATTCATCCTTAGTTTTATCTTACAAATGATATATTTACCTTGTAAGGCAGTATATAATGCACAATGTTCCTTGAAAAATCTTTTTTTTTTATAAAATCTTGAAATTAGTTGGAATAGGTTATAACCCAAAGTTCACGGCCCCCCCATCTTAGCTCTATGGTACCTTCCCTTCCACCTTAATCTTCTCCCAAACCATTTAAAACATGATATTGGATTCAGTGTTCTTACAAACTCGTAATAAAACAAACACAGCTCAACATATTTCTTTGGGAAAAGAATTTTTTTTATTCATAGTGTTAATAAATCACTATAATCTACATTTTTACTGCATTGCTTATTTAATGTTAAATAGATAAGTGTTTTTAACTTTTTAACATTCAATTATATATCTCGGTAACCACTGACCCAATATTGTTTTTCTTTACAGTGAAGATTCTTATAGGTCCAGGGTTTTTGGGAAGGGTATCTCCACCCAATTAATTTACCTTTTTAATATCCCCCAGAGGCCTCTAGGGTCGTAATAGATAGTACACAAAAGAGAAATAGTGTTTCCAATCGTTCAGGCTATAGTATTCTAAAGTACTAATTTTTGCTTTTTAGATATATTTGCTAATTCATAACAATGGTAGTATTGTACGAGAGCTATAATATTGGAAGAAGAAAAATTCGTATCTTCATTACCAATTCATTACATGTTAACAACTTTTAAGAATTTCATCATAACATTCCACATTTTAAATTAGCTACGCCAGATCTGCTGTTGCTGTTATCATATCAACATAAGGCTAAAGTTATGATTGCACAAGTAGAATTGTTTGTGACATGAACATTTTTATTTGTCTCTTTTTTTGTGGGGGGGGGGGGGGTATTCTTGGTTGGTTTTCCAACATCCCTCCCTATAGGCTAAACACACCCTTGTGATGGAATGATTAGTTGAGTAGTTTTCGAGATCTTTTGGTACATACACACTAACATCTTACTTTATATTTAGAAAAGAATATTGTATTGCCTATTTAAATCGATACTATGTACACCTAAGAAGTAACAATTAATCTAATCTGTAACATTCATGCACTTTACTATTGGTTATCTGGCGTGGTTATTGAATAATGATACTAAACTATACTATACTACAATAATCAGCCATAAAGGAAAATTCAATGAACATTAGAATATGAATGAAACTAATACAATTAAAAGTCACAACTAATTTCATAAAGATTTATTTATACTGGAATACAAGTTTTAGAGACAAAAGTTACTTTAAAATAAACCATCTACATTATCACTTATAGGGTATCAGTCAGTTTAATTTTTTTCTGTATGTGTTATCAAATATTAAAGTGTTAATTTTTCATATCTTAAAATTACAATACATTGTAGCACTAACACTTCCTTATCAATAAGTACAAAACGTATACCTTTCTCTGTGATGTGTTTCATGATTACGGCACGGTCAGGGATAGCCTGATATCTAGTTGCCGAATGTGTACGCAGTTTCCTGGGTGTTTCCTCATCCTCGCTCAATATTTACTACTAGCTACAAATCTTCAAACTTCCCTTAAAAAAATCAAAATTTGAATGTGTAAACGATTTATACAATATACATTATAAATTTGAATTTTTTAAATTTTGATTTTTTTTTTTTTTGAAGTTTGAAGCTTTTTTAGCTAGTAGTAAATATTGAGCTAGGATGAGGAAACACTCAGGAAACTGCGTACACATTCGGCAACTAGATATCAGGCTATCCGGTCAGGTCATCATAGTAAGATAATGGATATAGGTTATACGTGGATATATTGACAGGGGGAAATTTGTTGTCAATTTAGCTTGGTAATATTAAACTCATTTATTTGTCAGTTAGTTCAACCAGTAAGAGATGAGGGAATGGGGTTAAGGGGGTATCGTTATTTTAGCCAGCTGTGAGTATTACCTTATAAGAGTATGTGAAAATTTGGTGCAACATCCAAGTAAAATATATCGATTAGTGAGATTGGTGTATGTAGCCAACAAAATTTAATAATTAAACTCATATTTCACATAACTTGGAAACAGATAGGAACAACAAGCAGGGGGTTTGTACAAAACAATATTTTTTTTGCTATTAAGTTCAAATATTTTGAGTAATAAGATAATGTTTAATTACTCTTTTTTATTGTGCAATCGAAAGTCATAATGCCAATGCATTAAACCACTGGACGGCTATACAAGTTTCTTGAAGTACCCTTACATCTATTTATTTTTCCGTCTTTAATTTTATGAAATACATTAGATATATATTAACATCACTGCTCTAAAATTTTTATTTAACAGTTTTATTGGATGAACATATAACAAGCATGAGAAATTGTTTTTACAATTGATTTTATTTCAATATAATAGTTCCCAAGATATAGATGAACATTGATTATACAAAGCACATTAAAGTCTCCGAGATATACAAACTTTAATCAAACAGCATGGTTGCATTTAAAGAAAAATACTGAAATCTGTAATTCTTAAGAGGAAGGAGGGGAAACATAGATAGACTAAAACCATCCGAAGACCTCACTATCAAAATCAAATAGCCTAAAACCATAATAGGACATACTTGAAGCTTCCCTAGCAAGATCTTAATAAACAAACATAAAAACCTTACTACTGTATATAAAAAGTTCTTTTTCCAATTAGTTATTATAAAAGAATGAGAATGATAATCTAGTTTCTTACATGCTTATTGTTTTCATTAAGTTTTGGAATGAGAGGATAAATATTAAATAGTTCTGGAATACAATAATAATATATGGAACATGTTATAAAAATATGTAAAAATTATGGACCTAAATTATTTTCACACACTTTAATACTTTCAAGAAAGTTTGAATGTAAGAATGTAATTGTGTTAGGATAGTATATAAATTTCCAAAATCAAATCTAAAAAAATCTGTCAAGTTTTAGATATATAGTCCTAGGACAAACAAGGAAGTGGCAAACGTCGGAGTGTATACTTAACGTAACCTAACCCTTTTAAACAACTTATATGTTATTATGCTAAACCGCTGCGGGGAGGTCATTTTTATATTCATATATAACCTTACCTAACTTGTATAGAAATACTTGATTAACTTAATATTTTGAACACTCCTGCGTTTGTCCACTCAGACGTTTGTCGCTCATGCGTTTGTCCACTCAGACGTTTGTCACTCCTGCGTATGTCCTGCGTATCTACAACATAGGTTAACCTTTCCTAGATAACAGGTAATCCTAAAATTTTTATTAAGAGGTTTCGTGAAAATAAAAAATTGCAAAATTCTTCGACCACAATCAATGTTTTAAATTGTTATCCAAATTATATGCTAATCTGTATGTGTGACCTTCAAGATATTGGAAACGGCTAAACTAATTGGTATATTCTTTCATGAGAACTTTTTATTGGAATTTAAAAGGTATTAGTTTTTTAGATGAAAATTTAATGGCAAACAATGGCAAACTCACTTTGTGTTGTCGGAATAAAAGTATTAACTCTATAATAAAATGAAATATTTTTTCTTTGTTCTATACATACATCTTAAAAATGTGTTATGTTATAAATATCATTAAATAGGGTGAAATTATATTCATACAAAAAAATAAGATAATTGCAAAAAGCGCTGTAATATTTGATATTAAATTAAGAACAATTTTATTGATACCCACTGCAATATGTAAATATTTCAACAAGTTTTTGTCAATAAATCTCTGTTAATGACAATTAATGTTTTTAAAGTCAGAAATAACTGTTTTGGTCGGACAAAAACCATGTAGGAATAATTTACTGTAATACAAGAACACTCTTGTGAATTGATGTAAAAGCGTGCTGTTAAGGTGTTCGACCTCTTTCATGCCTAACCCTCATACCATTTCACAGCCAATAGAACTAGTAATTATAAAGATAGGTGCTATTTTGATAGTGGGTTTAAAATATCCAGGTTTCATTAGCTCAAACTAACAAAGGCAGGATTTCTATTTATTGATATAAATTTTGAGGAATGGGGCGAAGATAAGTCCAATGAAAAATTACCAACGATTACTTTCATTTAATGAATAATTAAGGTGTTTTAACTTTTTTCTTGACCCTTATCCCCCTACCCCCTTATTTTCTTTATTCAAAAGGGGTATTTCTGAAGAGGTCTTATTCCTGTAAGAGCGCGCTAAAATTTACTTAACCTAACCGAAAATTAGTATAAAAATATATTTTTAAGTTCATCGTGGTCCAAATGAAAAATGAGAGAAATCACTAAAACATCTATTTAAATAATCAATATATTTTAGTCTTAACAATGTTACTTCAATGAAAAGTAGACCTTTTTAAAACTGTTTTAAGAACTCTAATTATTGTTGTTCTGATTTGCAGAACCATTTCTTATACATTTCTCTCAACATGAAATATTTGAAAAATCCTCCATTCTTAAAATGGACCTTTATTGTTAGATTATTTGGACATTATCGGCTGCGCACCTATATATTGGGAGAACAGGGCTATAAATATAGCCTAAATATATCCAAGGGTCCATTTGACCCTTCTCCAAATTTAAGAACTAAATCAATTTGGTGGTTAACCAGATTTTAACTAACAAACACTTTATGTATAATAGAATATATTTTTGATTATAATTTAAATTCAAATGAGTTTCAAAGCATCAAAAGAAAGATCAAAGATAGATATGTAAAATCTTAATAATTTATTGATAAGTTTAGTCTAAAATGGTCTTTGTTAAATAGACTCAGATATTTCAACTTTTGGACATATCTCAAAAACATAACAACGTATGTAATGTTTAGTATTTTAAGACAATTTAACAGCGGATTATATAAAAGGTCTATTTTTTAAAAACTTTCGCATTTATTAAAGAAATGTGCCTTATATAAGCTTTAAATGAAAAAAAAAATTGTAAATTGTACAAGACAATATATCATTTTATAAGTGACATATTTGAATATTCGTTATTTTGTAAATATTTATTTAATAAAGTTTTTATCCTTTTTTTCAGTCATATGCAAAACATAAAAAAAAATCATGAACAAAAATCATGACTTAAGTTTCTTTTTATAACAAGGATGACAACATCCATAAAAGCGAAGCACTGAAACGGTAGGACAAACGGACATTAACACTTGTATAGTATCTGAACTGAAAAATCGGAACATAAATGTATATAAATGTCGAATCAAAATTGTAGGTAAATTTGTTGAAAAACTGCTTAAAAACAGGATAATATTTATGGACATACTTACATTTTTGGACTTGATTATAGAGTTGCTTCGCTTATAATATTGTTCTTTGTTGTCCCAGGAATTAATAAACCAAAAATCAGATCAAACGGATATTAAAACACTTGAAAATTTGTTGTTAAAAAAGTAGAAAAATCAACATGTTTAAAATGGACGTACGGACATTCTGGTAATGATTATAGAGTTGCTACGCTTTCTAAATCGTACCCAACTACTACAGGAATCAGCATGCAAAGTTTGAAATCGATAGGACAATTCTAACATGCCTAAATTAACGAATAAAAGCTATCTATCTCGGACGGACGTACGGACGGACGTACGGACGGACGGACGGACGGACGGACCGACCCTAATTATAGAAAAGCTTCGCTTTTAAAAAACACTGCAAAATTTTGTTTATTTTATAGGCATATAAAGAAAATATGTTTTACATATAGGTAAGAAAATAACTCTTTAAAGCCACATGCATAATGTTATATATTCATTTTTAATAAAAAAAATTTATAATAATTATCAAGACTTGCTTGGTATAGTATGTCATTAAGGAGTGGAAATATTATTGACTAACTTTAAAGTAAACAATCTTAAACATACTTTTTTAAAAGGTACATAAAGTTATGTATGGCGAATCAAAGATATGGAAACATATTCTGAATAAACAAATTTAGTTCAAAAACCAAAACCAAAATAATAATAACTGCCGTTTTAAAAGGCTTTGTATCAATCTAGATCAGGTTTTGGGCTGTTTTTATGAAAAGGCTGGATTAGATAAACCATTAAAAAAAAAACTCCATAAATCGATTTGTAATTACTTGGATGTTTTACCAGTTTTTAATGTACTCTAATACTGATACTCGCAGCTGGCGAAAACAACAATACCCCCACCACAGCATTTACCCTATCCATTCCCCTCCTACTGGATGAACGAACTGGCCAATAAATGAGTTATATTATTAGTAACCTAAATTGAGATGCTGTGAGTATTGGTGCAAAAAATATGACGTAACAAAAAAAATTAGCCAATGAGAGGCCGTTATTGACCAATGGTAAAATTTATAATGGACTCTCATTGGCTAATTTTTTTTGTTACGTCATATTTTTTGCACTAATACTCACAGCATCCTAAATTGATGACTAATTTTCCCCTATATAAATCCATGTATTATTAATCCGTTTTAGCAACACAAATGAACAAATTCCGAGATAGATAGCTTTTATTCGTTAATTTAGGCATGTTAGAATTGTCCTATCGATTTCAAACTTTGCATGATGATTCCTGTAGTAGTTGGGTACAATCTAGAAAGCGTAGCAACTCTATAATCATTACCAGAATGTCCGTACGTCCATTTTAAACATGTTGATTTTTCTACTTTTTTAACAACAAATTTTCAAGTGTTCTAATTATCCGTTTGATCTGATTTTTGGTATATTGATTCCTGGAACAACAAAGAACAATATTACAAGCAAAGCAACTCTATAATCAAGTCCAAAAATGTAAGTATGTCCATAAACATTATCCTACTTCAAGCAGTTTTTCAACAAATTTATTTACAATTTTGCTTCGACTCTTATACTTTTAAATTCTGATGATTCAGTTCAGATACTATACAAGTGTTAATGTCCGTTTGTCCTACCGTTTCAGTGCTTCGCTTTTATGGATGTTGTCATCCTTGTTTCTTCAGAATTTTTATCCTTTCCACTGTAAAATGACGTAAAAAACTTTCTTTCTGTCAATGGCTATTTCATATCCTTTTAACTTGAAAAGGTTCTTTCATCTTTTTTTATATGTTAACGTTTATTATCATGTCAGTAAAATTTATATACATATAAAATAGCGAAAAAAAGAATCCTATATGGATATAGTATACGTTTTTTGTTGTCTGAAGCTTAAGATTTAAAATACTGAAACGATTGGGATTTCATTTTAGGGAATCTTCACATATATCCCGGGTTGACTTTCGGTTAATTTACCTTTAGATGTTTATTTTGGGACGATTTTAAGCTATTTTTCTTCTCCTTGATCCCTACCCCTTCGAATACAGAGCTTCTAGAAGCCAGTGGCAAAACCGCTATTTTTATGAAATCATCAAAACTTTAACTTAGAGGCAAAACTATTATGTAATTTGTAATTGAATAATAATATAGTCACCATAAACCTTCTCAAGACGTGATGTTTTGTACGAACATACTTAAACGGAGGTATAGGAGTCTTTTCTTTATTAGTATAGGAGCAAAGTTTTTTTACATACTTAACTTTTTAAAATTAAATTAACAACCTCAAGAATATGTATGATTCCAGTATAGCTTCGAGTCCGATGAATATCTGTATAGGAGCAAATTTTCTTTACACAAAAATTTGCCTTAATCTTAACTGTTTAAAAATAACATGATCACTCTTATGAAGTAGTGGTTTATTGACTATGCTAGCCAAAAATTATTGTAAGAAAATGTAGAAACTTGCTTTTCCAGTATGGCTTCGAAATCATCTGGATTAGATACGGTTTTGAGCCATGATGAAAAATCATAGAAAGTTTTCCACGAACATTAATATAATAAATGATAATATTCTTCCCTGTTTTGTTGTCTGGGTTTTGGACCCCTCTGGGCTCTCAAAACTGAAATTAATTTAATGATTTTATTTTACTTTCTGCGAAATGCTGCCTATAATACGATGCGATAGATAAATATTCCTACACTTTATACAGACGTTGGTTGTCTTTTACCCCGCCACTGTTATTGATCTTGTTCTTGTTTCTGGTTGAAGTACTCTAAAATTATGGGAACATTATGCCCCATTTCAAAGGGAGATAAAAATACCCACAGCTTATTTTCATTACACCTTCAAAGGGTTGGATGAAAAATGGATTTTTAGAACCTTACTCATATGGAATATATTGCAGTTTTTTTATTACTCATAAACAAAATTAATGGGTTTCAGAAATGAATTTAAAATGTACATTTGGAGTTAGTATTTTTTTTTAAATTCCATTTTCCTTTATAATCATCTTCTTTTTGTTCATTATGTTGCTATTTTCTGCGCCCTTAGCTTTTGTAAACATTAGCATTTATGAGTTATATTATACTTAACTTTTTTACAAGGGGGAGATTTTTTTAGGATATGTCCTAACTTACACCAAAAACTTATAGGGAGATTAAGATAACTGCTTAAATTTTCCAAAGGCTAGCCTAGAAGGTGGGGTTTCATACAGGGAGTAAGGGAGGGGACAATGGGCAATTAATTCAATATAAGAGTTATCAAAGAAAGGGCATGAAATCCAGTTTAATCCAATAAATTTGTAAGAAATTATAAAGGGATTATTAATTGAATATTAATAGATTTCCATAGCGTCATGTAAAGTGAAATCACAACTTGTTTTTGATGAAATATATTGAGGTTTTTTGGTGTGATTTTTATATTAAAAGATTATTGGACCCGGCCAGCTGCTAACAAGAATATGACTGCCCCTTTTTATTCTGTTTATTTCCCTTGCCCCCCCCCCTCCCTTCTCCCCGTCTGCTACATTCCAAACTAACACAACGAGTGTTTATTTCCCTTCCCCACACTTCCCTTATCCCCTTTCCCCGTCTGCAATATTCAAAACATACATAACGAGTAGCGGCATTCTATGCGCAAGTCCCCAAACTCAGAAGTTGCTAAATTCTTGCACATTCCCTTTAAGCCAGTCCCCAAAGTCTGAGACTCATAAAAATTGAATATTCGATCCATTGTCCCCTCCCTTACTCCCTGGGTTTCATATGCCTCCAAAAAAGAAAGACTAACTTTTTGCAAATAAAAACTGGAGCCTATGTATTTAAAAGGATGTCACTTAATATCTCCAGGAACATAATGAAATTTCTATTTTAAAAATCCAATAGGCTCCAGCAGTAGGCGAGATTGAGATATTTAGAGCCAAATAGACATTTTTATTTTAGAACAAAAACTACAATTGATTACTTTGAAAACTAAATCATTTATGTTAATTTGATTTAAAATAAATGAGTTCATAGGTAATTTATTGTAAAGTAAAAAGCATACAACGCCCAGCCTTTATATTCCAAAGTTTTTTTTAACTGTTCTAGACGATTTCATGCTGACTCTCTTCTTAGACAAGTGTTTATACCAAAAAAATACTAAAGTAAGCTTTAAACATTTGAATTTCATAGATAAAGCTTAATGTTTGGGAAAATGCTGTTTATTAGCTATATCAATATGATAAGTCATAATTAAATTCCAAAATCATTAAAATAGCTTTTATACAAATGTATATATTCACTATTTTACGAAAACATCCACTTTGCTTTTCCTAGACATTAGTTATACTAAATAAACATTTTCCTATCAATTTAGATTTGTCCCTCCCAATACCCAATACTAACCATTTGAAAAATCAAGTTGGTTTTCAATATTCTTTGTGCACAATTTTTATTTGAAATGACTTATTTATGACTTCAATAAAACTATTTTGCTTTAAAGTCCTGTTATTAAGGATGTGAAAAATATATGAATAAAAATCAATTGTGTTTGCATTTAAAAGAAAAACACTAAAAACTCAAATCTAGAATATCATACAAATGCCCATATAGAGTAGCTTCGTTGCCAATAAACAATAAAGACCCTAGTTGAATGTCTGTAAAAAGGTGGTACACATAAATTAACCGGTCCCGTTGCGGCCTACCAGCCACGGGTTGACCAGAATTTATGAAATAATAAATATTGGTAACTGGTATTGAATGAGGGGGACCCCTGCTAAGAAAATAGCCCCCAGTATTTATACAATGTAGACAAATATACATAATTCAAATAGCCAACTTGATTTAAAGAAAAATAGACTATTTACTAGTTTATATCCGAAGGATATTAGGTACATGAAACATATAGTTAATATTTTGTTGGATTTGTATGCAATTTGTGATCTTTAACTGTAAAGTTTTTTTTTTTTTTCAAGGAAAACTCTGGGTTACAGAAGAATTGACCTAATAAAGAACGCTTAATCTTATTTTTAGCTAGTTATTGCTGTTCTATTTGTTCTAGTTGATTGCGAACAGTAAGTTAGCTATAATGTATAAACGTCCTTTCCTAACCAATAATATCGACACACCATGGCTTTACATGGGACCAACGTTTTTTTCTTCAAGTGGAGGGAGAAGTAGCTACTCAAAATTGAATGCTTCTAAATATTTCTCTAAATAATTAATATCCGCTGGATTAGGACCGGTTCTCAGCAAATCTAAAAAAGCATGTATAGCATCGTATTACAGAAATTTTTTTTACGAATAATAAAATTTAAAAAAAATAAAATTAATACCAGTTTTGTTGGTCCGGGCCTTCGGCCTCTCAGGCCAAACAAAACTGGTTGTAATCTTAAACTTTTCATTTTAATATCCGCGGCAAGCTGTCTAAAATTCCCTGCGAAAAATCATTATTCTCGTTTCGTTGTACATAATATAATTATTCTTGTTTTCTAGTGCTCGTGACTTAACATTAAAGAATAGGTAGAGAAAGCAATATATTCATAATTTAAAACAAGAATAATACAATCCAATAGAAGAGTTGCTAGTTACTTTACAATATATACAAACAAAGGTGTTAGGGATGGTTCTATTCATAAGATGGATAGCTCTCATCTAACATTAAAGAATAGGTACTAGTTAGAGAAAGCAATATATTCATGATTTAGAACAAGAATGATACAATCCAAAAAGAAAAATTGCAAGGTACAATATCCTATAATATAAAGCAATGTTTTTTTTGTCTAAAACTTAATATCTCGGGGGGAAAATTTTCATTATGGGAGGCTACCCGGTAACGATGCTCAACATAGTACTAGGAGGGAAAATGCCATGAAACAAATGATATTTATAAAGTAGCTACGCTACCAACAGCACAGCACTTCATTTGCATTTATTGCTTTCAGATACAACTAAAACTTCCAAAGCACAATGAGAAAATATTTATGGATAATTTGCTTTCTTTATAATGCTGTGATGGCTTTATAGATTGTCTGCCTATTACAATTTGTTTAAAAATAAACGGTCGATTGTTTAACAGATAAAATAAGAAAGTTAATAACAAAATTTGTAATAAATAATTCTTGGATTCTTTCATTGGCTTTATGATTTTACAAAGTTCAGGCCCTTAAGGCCAGGTGCGAGGCTAAATTTAAATGTTTTTGGAATATATTCTTAAACGGCTAGACTGAATAGGTTATACTTTTCAAGGAATCTATCTATGGGTAATAGATTGGTATAGGTAATTTTAATTGGGATTAGATAAAAGTTGATAGCCATTTTTGTTTCATTTTTCCTATGAGACTAGAGACAAAACATCATTATAGCAAAATAAGGGTCTCTACTCTCTGGAAGGTTTAATGCTATTTTTCTTGATCCACTCCTATAAAGGAATTTTATGACATTTTTGTTGCTTTGCTTCAATAAAGATTTATGATTCAAATGATCTTATTACTTATCTTTATACTGTTTAAACTTTAGTTCATAATTAAGAAGCATGCAAAATAATGTGCTATTTCTTTCATGGTACTATAAAAGATAAAAATTATAAAGTAGTGGTCATGCCTTCTTACAAATGTTAAAAGTATCCAAAAGTGCGAAATTTTTAAAAGTTAGTGAAAAAATTTTTGATACAATTATAAAGTTGCTAAAAATCATAGTTGAACAGTTCAATAACTCTCAGAGAACTCATTTTCTGTAAACTCAAAGTAGTGAAAAATAGCAATGGATTTATTATTACTTGGATCTTACACCAGATTATCATGTACTCTAATGAAGGGAAACTTGTTGCTGGCTCAAATAACCTCCCCTCCCCCTACTATCCAACCCCCCTATTCACCCCCTTTACACCATCCTTCCCCTCCTACTGGATGACTTTTATCAACTTAAATTGATGAAAATTTTTTCCCTATCATAATATCCACGTATATTCTATCTCCTAACTTTGTTAACATTTACCAGTTTTACAAAACCTCTAATTACATAATCGTCTTTGTCTCTTACAAAAAAAAATCATCAAATATCCTTAAAATTGATAACAGTATCCTTATAACAATTGAGACAAAAAGAATTATAATGTTGATATTTTTTGCTGCTTTGTTATCCTTTGTTAACTTTGCTTGTGGACAATACAAACCCGTCAGGTTTGAAAACTTAATTTGTATTTTTAAATTAAGCGATGTCCGTTAGTATCTCCTCATCTATAAGAATTGATATAGAATACGCGATAAAATATATCTCCCAGTGGCTATTTTAACCTTACCACACCATCCCCACCATTAGGAACGTATTGACCAATATGTAAGGACTATAATAGCAACCTACATTTATGACAAAATTACCCTGTCACAATATCAACGTATTCTATATTCTTTTTAAAAAGAAAACAAACAAATTTTATTTGTTACATGATTTCAGCAAACGTTCAAGTCTTGGCTTGAATTTATCTTTTGAATGAAGCTTCATTGAAAAGCAGAACCAATATAAATATAAATAAATATAGCAAAAAACAATTGAGTTATAAAACATTTAATGCAAATTATTTAAATTTTGATATGTCTATTTGTTCTATCCTAGGCTATATGATGACAAAGCCATGGGTGGAGATATGTTGGTGTGTGACCACTATGGCCTGGGATGTAACCTAACTTCTTTTGAACAGCTCACCTTGGATGGATGGGATGACAAAGTTTCTTCAGGTTACAAACTTAAATCTCTCTTCTTCTCAATAATCTGAGCTGAACTTTTCGAAGTTTGTTTTTATCAAAGAGGGAGGGGACATTGGACTGTAAATTACACTAGTACCCAAAGTTTTATAACCCCGTTATCTTATTCATTGGCCCTAAAACTTTGATATGATTTTAAGATTAGCTAGATTCTAATTAGCAGTGTCAAACGTTTCAACAAACAATTTAGACAGAATGCTTAATTTTGATTATTATCATTGTGTGGTAAAGCCACTCTTTACCACAATAAGTACCTCCTTAAGATATCCCATGAACTAGGGAACCTTATTGTCACTAGGTAGGTACTTGGAAGATGTAGGCTGGGAGGACTTCTGGGATGGAAGGTCAGCTTGGTGAGGGTTCTTTAGGCAGGAAGGTCAGCTTGGTGAGGGTTCTTCAGGCAGGAAGGTCAGCTTGGTGAGGGTTCTTCAGGCAGGAAGGTCTTCTTGATGGACTGCTACTTCCTTGTTGTATTACAAAGATAATATTTGTTAAATAACAAAGATTTCTTTGGAGTTAAATATTTATTTTGACTGTTAACAGTTTCAAAGCAAATACAGAACTGATTTATTACAATAAATATCTCAGCTTTTATACCCGTCAATTCAAATCAGCTGACAAAATATTGCCTTCAATTTTTAAAATGGCTGCTCCCATGATTCAAAATGGCTGCCTTCATATTCAAAATGGCTGCCTTCATATTCAAAATGGCTGCCTTCATATTCAAAATGGCTGCCTTTTGTTAACAAAATTTGAGTTGACAATAAGAAGATCAGAACATCAATATAGACATTATATACATCATATACATATCATTTATATACATAAAATTTATGATACTAGTATTCAATCTATTGTGTTGTGCTCATTTTCAATGCTAGGAGATCAGAAAATGCAGTATGTGTGTATCAGAGTTCATGCATATTGATTTTTATTGAACTTTGCATTTTTACAATAGAGAATGTGAAGAGTATTAAGGTTATATTGCACCTTTATACATAGTTTTGTAATCACACAAGTTTTGTTCTTTGACCACAAAGGTATACTAAGTTCTTCAATCACAAAGATAAGTCTTTAACCATAAAGGTCACTTCAGTTGACCACTAAGGTCTTTGCACAAAACCACAAAGGTTTGTCCTGGACCACAAAGGTCCCTTGATCAACCACTAAGATTCATCCTTGACCACAAAGGTCCAGTCTATCACAAAGGTCCAATATATATGTCCTGGACCACAAAGGTCCCTTGATTAACCACTAAGATTCATCCTTGACCACAAAGGTCCAGTCTATCACAAAGATCCAATATATATGTCTTGGACCACAAAGGTCCCTTGATCAACCACTAAGATTCAACCTTGACCACAAAGGTATTACTTAATCAATCTCTATAATATAGTTAACCACCAAGGATAAACATTAACATAGTATTCAAGCTTGGCAAATATAACTAACTTTTTATATTGCCTTGCTTAATACTCCACTATATAATTTCAATTGTTTGAAATTTTGATAACACAAATTTGTTTATTTATATGCGTCATGATTCATAGTTTCTATACAAGGACGCTTTACAACAATTGGAGATGTACTTTGTCACCCATTGTCATATCTCTTAAATCCCTTTTTTTTTCAAAAATATTGTTAGATTGTTAGTTATAGGTACTTGAAAAAAATAATTTCTTATCTATTATTTTTTATTGAGTCTGCTTTGGTACTATTGAAGATAATGAATCTTGTTTTAGTATGTATGGAAGGTCTTTGGTTTCTATACGAGGATGAATTCTTTAACCTGGAAAGTGACGAGGCCTCTATGCTTTGGGCATTTGGCAAACAGAACTTCTGTCTCAACCTAGATCCTGTTATGGACAATAAGATCTCCAGCCTCAAGTATGAGGTGGCCATTTACGTACCTGTCTGGCTGGCAGCTTATGACAGACCTGGATTTACAGGTTTTCATTATAAATCCTTTAAACTTTGATAAAATTGCTAATTAAATAAGGTTTAAAACTCTGCAAGAAAAATGTTTTTATTTTATTTTTATCGAGGAGGATTTGTTTTCAGGATCTTATTGTCTGGATGACAGTTTCAATGTGACCTGTCCATTAAGCTCCCTGGTCATTGGGGGAGGAATGTCTCTAACACTTTGGGATACTGCTGATCAATCTGGAAGGTAAATTCACTTTGGTTGCAAGTATATTCTAAATCTATGGTTGTTTGTTATTGTATTCTTTTAAAAACTCATATTTTCAGGTGTGAGTGTGTTGTAGCCTCCAAGGAGGAAGGTGTTCCTGGCATGTATCCTGATACTTCCAGGTATAGTTAGTCTGTGGTATGGTAATTCCAGGTAAAAGTAGTTTCCAAGGAGGAAGGTGTTCCTGGCATGTATCCTGATACTTCCAGGAATTGTTAGTCAGTGGTATAGTATTTCCGGGTAAAAGTAGCCTCCAAGGAGGAAGGTGTTCCTGGCATGTATCCTGATACTTCCAGGTATAGTTAGTCAGTGGTATAGTAATTCCAGGTAAAAGTAGCTTCCAAGGAGGAAGGTGTTCCTGGCATGTATTCTGATACTTCCAGGTATTGTTAGTCAGTGGTATAGTAATTCCAGGTAAAAGTAGCCTCCAAGGAGGAAGGTGTTCCTGGCATGTATCCAGATACTTCCAGGTACAGAGAGACATAGGTCAAACAATTCCAGGTATGAGTGTGTATAAGTGTTAATTGTCAATAATTCGAACAGTAGAACAGATTTCAAATGCACTCATTTCCCTTTAAAGGCAGACAAATATTTTTAAAATTCTTATTATATTTTAGGTTTGCTGTGTTCAACGATCCTAAGGAAACTCCTGTTGTATCTGTTACAAGTGGATGTAATTGCTCAATTACTACGCTTCCAATTAATTATGATGATACTAGTCTTCATTATGGATATTATACTATGAAACCTTAGAATAAAATAAAATATTAATTGATATTATTTCTTTAAAACCAAAGAGTTCTAACAAAACTAAGTCCTTTAAATTTTTTTTTGAAATCTACAGATATAGGCAATATTTGATAGTTTTATACATCTAATAGTTTCTTTGTCCCCAGTATCTTACAGTGAAGAAAGGAAAAGAAAAGTAGTCTAAACCAATCGCAAGACTTCTATTTCAAAATAAAATAACTCAAAACTAAAACTATCACAAGACCTTGGTGAATCTTCCCAAAAATGGAAAACACAATCCTTTTTGTAGTTAGTGAGATTTAAAGAAATATGTAAAGAAAAATCTTACTACTAAATGTAACAGGATAAAGATTTAGTAAAATAGCTTTTTTTTATATTTCTTGTCTTTTACTCTAAAGTAACAGGATGTCTGTTTATACTTTAGTATTGTTGTACTTTGACCCTAAATTCTTACAGATGATTACATAATTATTTATCTCTTTACGTATTTTCAAAAGATAAGGACATATCTATTAAGTTTCTAACCTAAAAGTTGTGGGTTACTGTAGCAAGTAAAAAAAAGGCTAAAAGATAAAAGTTTTAAAAAATGGAAAATTGTTATTATTCTATTCATCACCTAGGCTAAAACACTAAACTAAAGAACTAACCCTTTGAGTTGTGACCTTATATGACCGTAAACCATAAAACATATATCTTCTAAAGGTATAAAGGTAT
The DNA here is from genome assembly GCF_053477335.1 of Acartia tonsa. Lineage (NCBI taxonomy): Eukaryota > Metazoa > Arthropoda > Copepoda > Calanoida > Acartiidae > Acartia > Acartia tonsa. Next base: position 29,878,609 of record NC_137262.1, on the reverse strand, counting down.
ATGAATATCCTGATATATAAGCTAGAAAGCTTTTTTTTAATGTCTGAAGATTTCATTAGGATTTCATTAATTAATGATCCATTTTAGTTCTTCATTTTATGGAAGCGTGACATAAGTCTCGGCGTGGTTTAGGGATATTTTATTTCAAATTTCAAGTCTCGGTAAGGTTTTAGGCTATAATTATGCCTTCCAAACCCTACTTCTTTAGAATTTCTAGAAAATAGGGACGCATCCGCTAGTTTGATTATAATTAGCTGTTTGTTCTTTCATTTTTTAGCTGTAATAATCCCAAACCGTCAATTAAAAGATAAGCGAGGCATTTTTATGGCAAATTTTGCGGGTGACTGAGCTTTTTATAACTTCTTCTGACAAATTATATCTCAATTATGTCAAAATTTTGATGAATTTTTATTCTTTTTTACTTTTTAGTTTTAAGAGCTACTCTATATTTTACTTGTAATACATTAAAACATTTTTTACCTTTTTATACAAATGAATAAAATATTAGATCACAAAATACAATAATAATTATTTATTATAAAAAGATTCTCGCGGACTAGTTCTAATCTAGCGGATATTTTTCGGTTTCGAAGCCATACTTGAAAATGTTTTAAACAGCCATAAATCGGGGACGTACAAAAAAAGTACCACAATTATAGAGTAAATACAACCAAATCTTTTTAAAATCTCCCTAAAATAACAGCAAAAATTACCAATTACAATTTGTCACAATTTAGGCCTTGAAATTTTGTAATGTAATGTAATTTAGAAAAAAAAAGTCGGGTATAGTCCTTTCCACGACATCCCTCCATAAGGAGCGATTCTTCGTATTTTTCACAGTAGCTTTTCTCCTATTTCTAGCCCCTGCGGGGGGCTCTAACCCTGCGGGGCCAATTACCTAACCCTGTGGGGCAATCACCTAACACAATATAACCTAACCTAACCTAAAATAACCTATAAAAAGCCATTTTAAAAATACGAATAATCGCTCCTTATGGAGGGATGTCGTGGAAGGGACTATACCCAAAAAGTCTTGTATAAATTTTTCCTTTCTGGAAGGTTTCATACTTGTTTTGTAATGTCTTTAGATAAACAATTGATAGAATAACAAGGATGAAACACCCATCAGTTTCGAAGCACAAAAAATCTAGAAATGGACAACCGAACAAAGTGAATTATAAAGCAGACGTTTAGTTATAAATAGGTGCAGACTAAATATTAAGAATCTTTGTTGAAAATTTCAGCTGTCTATCTTCAATAGCAAAGGAAAAAAACACATTTCCCTCATAACTATAAGCATTTCCTGACGGACAGACAAAGTTTATTATACAGTAGCTTCTTTTTTAAAAATACTTTTTAAATTTAGTTAATCCTAAACTTATTATAAAAATGAAAAGTTCATCATAGTCCAAATGTTATAATTTGCAAAACCAGTATGGAATTCATTTAAAATAATCTTTTAATTGGTAATTAATATTTTTACTATGTTTTTTTAAATTGATAGTCTTTGTTAAGAATCTTCCATACTTTAAGAATAGCTACACACCTTTATATGGAAGAATTTGAATAACAAGGATGACAACATCCATAAAAGCAAAGCTCTGAAGTGGAAGGACAAACGAACATCAACACTTGTAGAGTGTCAGAACTTAACAAGCAGAATATTAAGTCTTTATAAAATTGTTAGTAAATTTGTTCCAAAATTGCTTAAATACATGATACTGTTTAAGGAGGTACTGATTTTTTTAGGACTTGATTATAGAGATGCTACGATTATTATATTGTAATTTGTTGTTCTAAGAATCAGTATTCCAAAAATCAGATGAATAGGATAATTTTAACATACAAAGATTTGTTGTAAAAAAGTAAAAATTCAGCTTGTTTTAATTGGACCTACGGACTTTTTGGTAAAGTTTCTGCACTTTCTAAGTCGTACCTGTTATGTTAATTAGCATGCAAAGTTTGAAATCAATGGGGCAATTATAAAATCAAGCTAACCTTTCCGGACGGACATACGGACCAAACCTAATTATACAAAAACTTCGCTTTTAAAAAGGTAATAAAATTGTTTTAAAAATGATCGCTTTTAAGTAAATGATTTCCAAAAATGTTTAGAGTATACGACAAAAGTTATTAGGTATGGATGCTAAAAGCCAAATATTGCAAAAAAATGCACTCAATATAAAAAATAATAAACATACATACAAGCACAACATTTAAACATAAACAATAATATGCAAAATTATGTAAAAAAAAAAGAAGAATTAAAAGAATACCCATTTCCAACAATTTTTGGCGGTAAAAATTTCAGAACACACTTAAATTTTGCATTATTCTCTCAACATTGCTGAAATTTTAAGGGATTTTGTATCTGTAATCATTTTAGAAAATAAACATGTCTTGAGACAAATTTAGTTTTTTTTTCCCTCGAGAGGCTTTTTTTATTACAGTAATTCTTCCAACTTACTTTAGAATAAAGATAATATGTTGGTTTAATAATTACTTTTTATTAGGTTAGGTTATGTTCTTTAGGGTACCTGGGTAGCCCTGAAGGGTTAAACCCCCCCCCCCCCACAGTATTAAGCAACGCAAATACCAAACTCTTTTATTTTTCATATAAAAAAAATAAGGAGAGGGGGTTTCACTTTGAGGGAAAGCACCATTTTTCTTGAACTTTGTAAATAAAGAGAACGTTTCTTCTGCCGGCGATGCCCCAGCTCTAATGTATGTCAGCCGCCAAAGCTTTCGCTGTAGATAGCCATCTTATCTTTTATATTAAAAAAGCTGTTCAATTTTTTAAAACAGCGCAGCTTGCTAAAATATTTTAAGAGTCAGATATTAAGCAGCACAATAACCCATTTTTAATTAATCTTACTTATGTCTTTTAACCATGGAAAAGTGCATATATGCGAATATGAGACAAGGGGGTAAAAATGTTAAAAATTCCGACATAAAGAGCGCTTTTAAATACCTGAACGAAATAACTTCATATTGTTTTATAAACTGGTTGTAGTTTTTTTCACAATATATTATATTTCATTTTAGTTGAATAAATGGAGTATTTTGTCTGTTTTAATACTTACAGATATCTGGAATTTAAGGTCATAGGTCATGGGTTGGTTTTAGGCTATTTTTATGCCCTTTCTTCTAACCTAGATGCTACGGATTATTTTCTTACTAGATAATAATAAATGTAAGAAATTTCACTTCAAATACTATTTTAAGATTTTTATTTTAAACCAGATTTATTAAATGCATTAATAGCTTAGGTAAATATTTTCTTAAAAACTAAAAATTTTTAAAATGTCTTTACTTTTCTCCCCTCTCTTAATCCCTCATCTCTTTCTTTTCTCTAAAATGGTGAATAAAACAGGACACACTTTTTTGCAGAAATACTAGGTTTTACTACATCAAAAAATTAATCATTAATGAAGTCACATGTTAAATTTCTTTTTCTCTCTTCTTCTCAATCTCTATCGCTCCATCTCTCTCTCTCTCTCTCTCTCTTTCTCTCTCTCTCTCTCTCTCTCTCTCTCTCTCTTTCTTTCTCTCTCTCTCTCTCTCTCTCTCTCTCTCTCTCTCTCTCTCTCTCTCCTTCATTATTTCTTACTTTCTTTCTATCCATATCTTTCTTTCTCTCGCTCAAATCTTCTTTGCATAAAATAGGATCTGTAATTTTTGGCCCATATAATCAGGGAGGAAGAGAATTTACATGCTTTTATAAATCTACATCTATTTTTTCCCCAAAAATGATTTTAAGCTACCATTGCTTACATTTCACATCGTATTAAAGACAGCTTTCTGCAAATATTAAAATGAAAAATTATAAGATTAAAACCAGTTTAACCCGAATTTTCTAATATTCGTGGAAAATTGTCTGTAATACAGGCTATACTTGATTTTTCTCTGAACCAGTTCTAATCCAGCAGATATTAATCGGTTACGAAGCTTTTCTGGAATATATTGTCCTATGTCCTTTTCCTGTATCCCTGAATATAATATAACTTTAACTATTTTAAGTTTTCCCATGTTAAAGGTTATATGTGTAAATGTCTAAATTTAAGGGGGGGGGGAGGTGCCTAGGATACAAGGATAGGATAATAGATAATAAGTTACTTTCCTATAAATGTTTATACATCTAGGAGTGGAGATACATTCCCCAGATACATTTTTCATTGATGGGTGCCTAAGGTAAACTATTAAACAAGTGGTAACATGAATTTTCACCCTATCCCCCCCCCAAAAAAAAAAAAAAAAATCTGGCAAAATCGTGTGTATGCCAGTACTTATAAAATTCTGCATTTGGTAACTATAATCATTAAAAGGGGAAAATAGGTTAGAAACTATGTTGACCATTCTAGTTCCATTCTTCCCTGAGCTGAAGATGCATTTCTCTAATTTTATTGTGAGTGGGTATTTTAAACATAGATCATTTGCATCTTATTTCAAGCGTAGCTTCTCATCATTTCATAATGTGTATCATGGTCATATTAATAAGCATCGTATTATGCACAACTATTTAATGTTTGTCATGGTCATTATTAATATTATAGAAACTTTAATATCATAAACTTATATCTATAATTACATGATATTTCAATAATGAAAATAGTACCGCATCGTATTATGTAAACGTTTTGTGGTTGGTAAAGCGAAAAATTTTAGGATTGATTCCGGTTTTGTTGGACCCAAGGAACCGTAGACCCGAGTAAACAAAACAGGAGTTACTTCTTACGAGTTTTGTTGAACTATTCATGGAAAGTTATCTGGAATGCGAAACGATGCATGAGTTTTCAGTTTGACTCAGGTGAATTGGATATTTATCGAATTTGGAGCCATACTGGACTAGACCTTTATAATAAAAAATAACTATTAAAATATTTTTAATTAAATTAAAAACCAACTTAAATACCTTTGATCCTCTAAACTTTTTAAATGCATCTTAACATCCTTGTTTAAAAGCCTACTTGTATAATAAAAGTTTATATGAAAGAAAAATCATTAGTTTTACAACTAAAGTTATTGACAAAAAAGTAGCTGGTTTTAGTATGTGTGTGATTTTTTAGCGCGACTACTTTAAACCTTTGGTTACTTGGTTAGTTGCTATCATTAAAATACTATTGTAAATTGTAATGTAAACCTATAAAGTCACTAGTGTCTTCGTCGCTAGCAAAAGATATTACGAATAAAAAAGCACTTGATTCTTAAGATAAAAAAAAACTAAAACAATTTTGGGACATTTTTGAAGCTTCCATAAATTGGAGAATTCAATCGGTTTAGTAGTGAAAGAAATCTTTAGCTTTAGACAAAAACCTAATAATTCATATTACTTTTTCTGGTGCTTTCCCTCCAGGTACTGAAACCCAATGGGGCCTATACCTCTAGTTCCCTAACCCTTTTGAGCTAAATCAGTAACCAAAATAACCTAACCTAACTTAGGGGTCTTTGCTCGACAAGGTACTTTGAGGGAAACCACCTTTTTTCTCCAAACTATAAAGATAAGTCCTATCAAAATATAGCTACTTAAAATTGATTTGTATAATAGGAAGAAATAAAGATAAATGAAAAATTGAATACAATACAATTAAAATATTTATGCATATGTTTCTTTATTGAAGTTAAAAATGCAGAATTCAATAGCAAAAAAAAATCCAGAGAAAGTTTGTTTAATTATAACTAAAGAATTACTAAACTATAAGGTATCATTAGAATTGCGTTACTAAGCTATTTGTTTTTAATTAAAAAGCATGTTGATGTCAATGGCAACGCTAATATCAGACAAATCAGCTCCTATAATTAAATGTTCAGTATTGCTTCGAAACCGAATTATATCTACAAGATTAGAACCGGTTCTCAGCCATACGGTAAAAAGCAATTACAGACATTACAGACAATTTCCCAAGAATACTAAAATAAAAAATAAAAGAAGAATAACTTCGGCCACTCGGGACTGAGAAAATCTTATTTTTGATTTTAATATTCGAGAAAAGCTGTCTATAATACTATAAGATAAATAACTAGTCTTACATATATCAGTTATTAGCACAATACTTGTTTGAGTCTCTTTCTTTTTATCAAAAAAAAAAAGATTGTTTGTGGTTTTTAAGTAACACCCGAAATATGAATAATCGAGCACCATCGCATTCTTTTCAATAAACATTTATCAATTCAGACCTAGCAAAAAACTCTCAAGTAGTGTCCATACCAAACTTTTAATAATTTTTTTTGTATTAATATCAAATATAAGTAGAAGAAAGTTTAGATCAATAAAGGTGAATTGTTGTTACATTCGTTGATTACAATTTGTTTTATTTAAGGCTCTCGGCTGCGAATTTTATTTGTTAGAAATATGCTGACCAGCTACAATTGATTCCTATTGGGGCTGCTGGCTATCGGCAACTGGTTACCTGATAGACAACGAAAAAAAAATTAATATGCAGTATTTGCAGCAATGAATAGAAATCCAGATAATTCAAGGCAGATTGTTGATAATTTGCCTTTAAATGTGTTCCAACAACATCGGCTGTGATATTATATTTTAGTAAATCTACGGCTGGCGATTGCACAATAATAGGGTAACCTACTTTCTTCTATAGGTATAACAAGCGGCTACGCACCTAAGAGATAAGTCGACCCTCCACTTTCAATTTTGGTTTTTAACAGAAAAAGTAAACCTTCCCTGGACCTTATCTGTAAAGGAGAACCATATAGGTGCAATAATTTGATAAATTTTAAATTTAAATATACAGAACACCCTGTTACTTTTATTTAAGAATGGTTGCACCATAACTTTGTATTTTGTAATTTTGTAGTAACCCCATAGAAGAAGCAATATCTTCTTTGGTCAATGTGAAACCTTTTTATCAATTTTGAATTATTCAACTCTGCTGCATATGTTTTGAATATACACACTCTAAAATATTTAGTTAAATTCATGTGTTGAAATAACTTTTACAGTTTTTTCTCCCGAATATGACACATAGTTAAGCTTAAATTAAACACATTTTGTTATAAAAGCTGATTTACATCGACAAACCTTAACAAATTTGTCGCTATTCCAAAGAATATTACCATATGTAGTCATTCATATTATATCGGCACCAAAACTAATTTGGTTGATTTTGATGTCACCGCTGTCTTGCGAGCCCTTTAAGGTGTTTAAGTTAGAGTTAGCCCTCCAGAAGAATATGGTTCGAGTGCAATATTAGTTTTTTTCTTCCTAAAAACGCCTTGTTGAGCACCAAAAACCTCACCTGCGTTAATTTTAAAATAAATTAAAAATAAGGGAGGTGGGGAGTTTTTGTTTGATTGTTTTATTTTGGGTCAGGTTAGGTTAGGTTATTTACTATGTAGCCCCAAAGGATAATGGCACCGTATTATGTGCCTGCAGGGTTAGGCGAATGAATTAGGCAAAGGAAAAAACTACCCCTCTTCTCACTTTTGTTTTCAATCTATATCAAAGTTAAACGGGGGCCATTGCTCGACAGGCACTGTGCGGAAAAGCACCGATATTATCTTTATAAATACATTTGTAATTAATAAAAACTTTGTTATTCGAGACAGTATGATGCAATTTCTTAACGTTACACCATCCTATTCTTCTTTTATTTATTTCAAAATTGTGACTCTTAAATTTATTCTTTCTATGAGTATTGTTTTTTTTTAAAGCCAAGTTTTTCTATAATTAGGGTTGGTCCGTCCGTACGTCTTTAATGGATAGCTCTTATCTGTAAATAAGGTATGCTAGAATTGCCCTTTTGATTTTAACTTTGTATGATTTATAAAACGTAGCAACTACAAATAATCGGCACTCGAATGGCCGTGAGTCAAATTAAACCATTTTTAACAAATTTATTTTCAATTATGTTAGAATTATAAATAAATATTCTGCCTGTTAAGTTCTGGCACTCTACAAGTGTTAATGTTCCTTTGTCTTTCCGTATGGTTTTAGAGCTCCGCTTTTAAGTATGTTGTCATCCTTGTTTTTAAGTATGTGTGGTGTTTTTGTTTCAAGTGTGACTGGGGGTAAAAGAAAAGATTAAGTGGCTAAGTTGAGGTTAGCTTTGCTCAGAGAGAGGGAAATATTTACTCAAGAAAAAATGTAATGTGTTGTGAGACCCAGGGTTTAGTTTGTTTACAACAATATCAAGAATATTAAAGGATGCAGCGTAATTCAAAATTGATATGATGAGTCTAGTCTATAAACAAAAATAATACCCCATCCCCCTTTAAAAAAATTGAAAACCGTTTAAAGTGATGAGGGTCAATCAACCTACTTACTACTACTACTTACTCTAGTACTAGAGGCTAGAGAAGTAGCCAACTGCACTGGTCAGAAAGGGAGCAATACACCTATTATTGGAGCGAATGTGGTTTAACAAAAAGAGAGAAGGACATTGGGCTTTGAAACTAGTTCCAAAAGTTTTATAATAAGCTTTTCTTATTCGTTGATTTGATGAATTGTTATACAATTTTGATTGGTTGGTTCATTAGGTTGAGCGTCCAAACGCTTCAATCACTAATTGTAATTAACAGAAGGAGTATTTTGTGTATCATCATTTGGGATGTTCATCAATTTATAGGCTATTGTCTTATCCCTATAAATCCTGGGTATAATAATTTTTCATACGAATATTTATCCTTTACACCTCTCGAGCAAGTAAGCATTGTTTTACCATGGACACTAGAAAAAGAAATCTATACTTTTTCTTAAACTATAGGTCCACGGATTAATATTGTGCAATATCAGTATTCCACGGATCTATATACTTTAATTTTAAGTTGATAGTTGATAATATATCCCTTTTTGTATTTAATACTTAGATCTTCATAAACATGCCATTATTATTCTCTTTATATGCCTCTTTTAAAATCACCTCTCAATGTACATAACTACTCCTTTAAATAGTTAAAAAGTACTTGTTGATTACTGTCAATACTATTTCTAAATAAATACTCTAAAATACTTTCCTGATTTCTCATTTAAATGTATAATAGTTGATATCTATAAATATTAGATATACTCCCCCAAAACTTCCTATATTACTCCCATTATTATTTCTATATTCTCCTTAAGTTTTCCTTTAAATAATTCTACAATATATTCCCAAATACTACTATTTACTCCCATTTTCTCTTTCATTATAAATCATCAAACGTGCTCCTAAATAAAACCCCAAAACACACCTATTTATTAACTGATCTCTTCTAAAATACACCCTTAAATATTTTCTAAATCATCAAACGTGCTCCTAAATAAAACCCTAAAACACACAAATATACTTATCTGATTACTCATATAGTACACCCCTTAAATACACCTACATACTCCCTTGATTTATCCTGTTAATGTGTAGTTGATGATATCACATTTCTTCCATTATAAAACATCGAAAACACTCTTAAAATACACCAATTTTAACACATATCAAATACTCCTAGAATACACCCCTAAATACTCCAATACAGCCCCTTGATTTCTCCTTTAAATGTGTAGTTGATATCATATTTCTCCCATCATAATTCTCCTGGTGTATGGTCCATACCAGGGACAGGGGAAAACATTCCTGAGAGGAAGGGGACAATAGACTAAAAATTTATTTCCCCCAATTTTTACAACAAGTTTCCGTTTCCGTATGGATGGAGGGGACATTTGATTGCAAATTATAAGGTATCCAAAGTTTTACAACCACTTTATCTTTTTTTTTTACTCAAAATACTTTTAGATAATTTTTGATTGGTTGGTACTAGTCCATTATTAGTATTAGTGTCCAAACTTTGAGTAGAAGACAATTGAACACCCAATGATATCATTACAGTTTTTGCCATTTATTCTGATCTATCAAAGGAGTAATTTTGTTTATCATAATTGAGCGGATGGTCAATTTAACTTTCATTATCCTAAAAAAATGCGCAATCATAAACATGAACAGTACTTTAAAAAGATCGTACAATCAAAGTGTTATGATGTATTAAAGTTCCAAAAAGCGACTAATTCAAATGCCTTTGTCATACTCATAATCTCACTATGTTTTAAAATATGCTTGTCCCCGCTCCATGGATATAAAAAGCTTCATATTCATGGGTGGTCATATTTATATAAAAAGCTCACACACACAAACAAACACATAATATAAAAAACATACATACTACATAGAACCAATACTAATAGGTAGTAAGTTATCTTTTATTTTTCTGTCTAAAAATATCTGGGAAACCGGTAAACTGGCTCACTATTCTAAGGGGACCATTATATTGGTCCTGGTCAGGTTCAAAGCTATTCTTTAAAAGAATTGTCAAACCTATGAGAGGAAAGCCTCTTTTATAAGAAAAAATCCAAGGGAAGAGCAGATCGCTAGAGGCTAAAGGCAAAGCCTTCAGTATAAATAAAAACAGGCATACATTTTCTGTTAAAATTTTAGTATAGGATTTCTAATTTGCATCGGAATTTATGCATTATAACATTTTAAAATAAAAGGGTTTTTTTATTTTGCAATAAAATGTTAGTATGTTTTTAAGCTCTGATAGACATTAACACAAGGATTTGACAATTGAAGTTAAATTTCTCGCATCCTATTTGAAACAGCTTTCCGCGGCTATAAATCTACAATTAAAAGATTATCCACCTGATATTAATCGGTTTCGAAAACATACTGGAAAAAAAGTGTGGGGGGGGGAAATTTTCTAATTCTTTGAATGTCTTTCAAAAGTATTTTAAAGCATTACAGACGATTTTCAGGGATGATTTAAACTTGAGGATAATAATAAGATTTTAATCTTCAGACATGCTCAGGAATATGGGGTATGGGGGCACGTAAAAGATTTTTTTCAATATAAATATGTTAAGATCAGCTCTTTACCAAAAAGTAATTTTTTCGACCGCTGAATGTGGTTAGTTCAATTTTTTTTGCGTTTTCTCTTGGGAGGTTGGTGGTACCCTCCCTACAAAATAGTTATAAGCCTTAGCAGGACTTTTCAGAAGCTAACCTGTAAAGAAGAACCATATCGGTTCAGAGGGTAACGAAATCCTTCGGTACACACAGAGAGAAAAACTGAAAGAAGTCCTGTTACTTTATTATAATAATTTTTTTTAGGGGCGATTTCTCTTAAGAGGGTGGTAGTACCCTCCCCCAAAATAGTTATAAAACTTCCCGGGACCTATGAGAAGCTACCCTGTTAAGGAGAACCCGATCGGTTCAGTGGTTAGCGAGATCCTTCGGTACAAACACACAGACAAACAGACAGACATCCTGTTACTTTAGTAAAAGGATAAATGATTGAAATTGTAAATCAATTTCTTTTTTCTAGATTTTAAAAACTATTTTTTAAAGTAAAATTTTTCGTTAATGAACCAGCTTGATATAAAATGACAAAAAAAACATTGTGATATCCCTTACAACCTGTGAAACAAATCATTAATCACAGCTTTGTTAAATGATTCCCAGTATTTTCTTTGGGAGTAAGCTTTTCTACTATTTGTGTCTGTACGTCAGATTTTAATTATTCTCTTTTTTTTTGCTAACCCCAAAGAGTCGACCCTGAAATTTTAATTATTTTTGAAAGGAGGGGATTTTCTTTTTATGGGCCTATTTCTCTAGGGAGGATTAGGTTATCCTCCCAAAAAATAATTAACGCCCCACACTCAACCTTTAAGAAGATCTGCTATGGAGGAGAACTATTTCGGTTCAGCTAAAACGGACAGACAAACATCCTGTTACATTTCTTTAAGGATTAATAAGGTGATTTAAGATTAATAAGATTTTCGGGTATAGTCCCTTTTGTGGCAACGCACCTTAAGGGGCGATTCTTCGTATTTTTCACAGTAGCTTTTCTCCTATTTCAAGCCCCTGCGGAGGGGGCTCTAAGCTTGCGGGGCCAATAACCTAACCCTGTGGGGCAATCACCAAACCCAATATAACCTAACCTAACCTAAAATAACGTATAAAAAGCAATTTTGTCATTTTTCAAATAAAAGCTACTTATCATCCACACTTACTATAAATGTTGTTATCCTTGTTTTAAAGATTACCTCATGATATAAAAATTAGGACTTATTCACACACATATAATCAATTTAGTTTCATCTATATTCCTATCTAAGTACAAAATGTTTATGTACAAAGTCCAGACCTATATATGTGGAATCCTATTATTGAGGTAGGTACACCTAAATAGATTTGTTTTATAATTAAAGCATATACCTATCTACTCAAGGATCTTAAGGGATAAGACTATGACTAAATTGACATACATTCCCAGTTAACATAAAAAAATCCAATATTATTGGTGGAAAAGTGTTGACACTGATTGTTTGTACCATCTAATCAAGTTTTCAAGTCAAAATATCGAGAAAAAACCTGTTTATAAAACTTTCAAAGCAGCATAATTTTTTAGTCCAATGTTCTCTCCCTCCCCGAATCCATCCATCTATTTGTCTATCTATTTATCTATCTATTTATCTATCTATTTATCTATCTACTTCATGTACAATCTACCTACATAAACAGTTTTATATATGAAAGGCATGGTATAATCCAAACCAGTACCTGCCCCAAGTGGCATAGACACTTTTTGCAAATAGTTTTTTTTTTCTTTTGTAGGGACTCGGTTGTGTTAATATTTAAGATGCTATTAGCTGAAAGAACCAAGACAAAATCAGCTCACGCCCTATCTATTCTTTTACTTTAATATGATGACCCCTGATGTGGGTGCCGAGCCTTGATGAAAAGGATGCTATCAGTTTTTATCAAACTCTCTCTTAGTGATGATTTTGCACAATGCTTGCACAATTTCACCCGGTACAAGGGATAGTGCAAATAAAATAAGAACAATTGCGTCAAGTTTTTAATAAACAAGGATGACAGAATCCATAAAAGCGAAGCTCTAAAATCAGAAAGCAAGAACTTAATCAGCACAATATTCAACAATGTCTGAACAAAATTGCCACAATTAAATTTGTTGTTAAATTGTGTAAATAGGCTCGCTTATAATATTTTACTTTCTTGTCCTACAAATCAGTATTCTAAAAATCAAATTATAAGTCTAATTGTATGATACAAAAATTTGTTGTCAAAAAGTTAATAAAAGGATAGACTAACGGACCAACCCTAATTATAGAAAAACTTCGCTATTAAAAATACCCAATGAATATGTACATACATTTAGTGTGTTATAAACGAAACCTGAAGAAAAAAATTTAAACTTTTTCTTTTGATATTCGCAGAAAGCTGTCTATAATACAATGCGATAAATAACTATTCTTTTTCTTGATAAACTGAACTTTTATATTCTAATTCAAAAAAAATATGTTAAGCGTTGAATTCTTCAATATAAATTGATACATTAAAAATAATAATAAATTGAATAAAATTTCAACGTTTTTTTCCTATTTGAAATGTTAAAATTATGTACATTTCTCAGCTGTATTATTATATTTCCCAGTATGATATAAATTATTGGAAATTGTAAAGCATAATAATGGAATTTTCATAAATAATAACGAATTTTTTTGGGTGTATGGAAATAACATGTAGAATTTAGGTAGCACAATAATAGTTATTTATCGCATAGTAATAAGACAGCTTTCCGCGGATATTAAAAGGAAAAAATATACCAGTTTTGTAAGAACCCGAGGGCCGAAGTCTCACACAAAAATATATAAAATTTACTCAGGGCCAATATAAAGCTTTTCTCTAAAGGATAACCCTAACGGTTCAGGATTCTGGGGTGAAATTACTGACCAACCGATACAACTATAATAGTTTCGCTATTAATTAAAATTATTTTTCTTAGTCTTTTGATTGTTAAATATATATTTATATATATTAATTTTGAAGGTATACATAATTAGTATTCCTTAAAGGGTATCTGTTTAAAAACATACTAATGGTCATGAGCGCCAGAGGTATGTTCGTTTGTTTGTCTATTTGTCAGTCAGCCATGGTTGTGATATGTCTGTCTGTCCGTCAGAATATCTTTTTGTTTGATGTTGTGAAGATTTTCTTTTTACAATTTGTCTGTCTGTACATGTAAAAATTGCGTTGTAAGTAATTTTAAATGGCCAAAATACTTTAAGTGTAGCAACAGTTCAATAAAGCATAGAATGTAAATATTAATACTTCTAGATCGGTTGATAACGATCAACAATGTCAGACCTTTATAGAAAATCCAAAGAACCTATAATCCTAACTATTGAAGACAACCATCGATTGTAAGCCATTTGTTTGTCTAAAAGTCCTAAATGTGCATGGAAACGAGTTGAGTTTATTTTGAGCCAATGCTTTCCCATTATTAATATTATATTTATTTTGCTTTTTTGTCAGGAAAGAACTTTTATTTTATGTTGGGATTTTAATTATGATTAATAGGCATAAGCTAAGCATCTAATTCTGGTTCAGACTTCTTAAGAATATTTTGTAACTAAAATAACATTAATTTTATAAGGGCTATTTCTAAGTGTTTGTAAATAATGTGAAAAATTTCTCTGTTGTGGATGTGGCCATTCTTGTTCTATTTGAATATGATGAGCCCAAAATAGCAACATCATGGAGCTAAACACCCTTCTTTGATTGTTTTTAATTGCTTATGCGCAGTTTTTTTTTACAGGACATATAATGATGCATATATTTATAATTTATCCTTCAAGATGTTTTGTATGCATTTCTATTGTTGGTAGCGCAGCAAGGAATATAGAATATACGTTAGATATTATGACAGAGAAAATATTGTCGTCAATTTAGGTTACTAACATGGACTTCATTTATTGTTTAGTTTGTTCATCCAGTAGGTGGAAGGGGGTGGGGTAAAGGGGGTGGATAAGGGGATGTTATTTTAGCCAGCTACGAGCTTTACTGTTTTAGAGTACATGATAATCCGGTAAGATGAAAGTTATAAAAAAAGATCCATAAGCGCAGTTATTCTATATTAGTAATTAGTGAATGTGTGTTAGTCACTTCATCAAAGTAAGTTAGGTATGAAATCTGATTTGATGGTTTTAGCGCTAACACTCTATAAACAAGGGGTTATGTGACGTCATAAAAATGAGGGAGATGAGATCAGAAGTGGGAAAGAAAACCCCTAAAAAAGAGATGGGTAATCCCTCATTATTATGACGTCACATGGCTGATTTTTGAGACACTTTTAAAGTTACCAATAAACAAAACTTTTTATATATTGTGTTTTGTTTTGAATTGAAAATCATTTTTTGCATTTCCAAAATGTAACCCAGTCAGGAGCCAGTTAAAAAATGTAGATAAATATATATTACATGGAAATAGTAGGTATTGTATAAATGGACAATAGACATGGACTAACTTTGAAAGAAAGGTAAATTTAGTGTCTTTAGTCAACTTTTTTAGGTAATTTTTTTTTATATTTGGCGATTTCTCTAGGGATTGTGGTGGTACCCTCACACAAAATAATTTTATAAACCCGGACAGGACCTATGAGAAGCTACACTGTAAAAGAAAACTGTATCAGTTCAGCGGTTAACGAGATCCTTCGGTACAGACACACAGACACAGATCCTGTTATTTTATTATAAGAATAATGTTATGTCACCTAAAATATCATTTTCTAAATCCTTATCTATGCGTATGTACATATCTATAAACACATGATAGAAAACAATAACATAAATTCTCATCCAACCTACAGAGTCTGAATGGGTTAGGCTTTAAGCTGAGTCCTGTCCATAGATTAGTTTGGTAGAATATCTTTCTGCCTTTGGTTTATCTTTAATAAATAGTTTGTTTTAGAAGCTGGAATCATTGAAAAATAAGTTTTCTAGTTTAAAAAGGTAAAATCTATTACCTGGAACCTTGTTGTTAGGCTTTAAGCTAGAATCATAGAGTATTTTTTGTATATAAATAACTATCATGAAAAAATAAAATAAGTTATTAGAAGATACTTTGTTTAAGGTTCTCTTTAGTTGGAACAATATGCTCCTCTAAAGGCCTTTTATTCGAAGGGGTAGGAAAAGGCAGAAAAATAGTTTTAATCAATCCCGAGCTACTTTATTACATAAATGAAATAGCCTAAAACCACCCCTGAGCTAAAATGAAGAACTCAAGTGTCCAAGTAGTTTTTTAAAAAGTAACTTGATGTAAATGTTTATCAATTTTCTATTTTTATTGTTCTAAGCTTGCAAAATGCCCCAAACCCCCTCCCCCGCACCCCGTCCTCTCACTACCTCTTCATTACATATTCATATCTCATAACCTGAACATATTGAAAGGGTGTACTCACAAAACTGTAAAATAGATTTTATTGTTACTATGATATTTATTGTTACATAGTACTTTGCTATTATTAAGACTATTGATATCTTATAATCCTATCTTTATTAAAAGTAACAGGATATCAAGCTGTATGTTTGTGTATCTTACTACCTACCTGTCTGTACCAAAGGATATCGCTTACTACTGAATTATTATGGTTATTCTAAACAATGAAGCTTCATATAGATCCAGTAAAGGATTATTAATATTCAGTTGGAGGATACACCCAACATCCCAAGAATTTTCGCGCTTGTTACATTTTCTGCTTAAAACTAAGATTGAAAGTGGAGGGTCGAACCCCGGGGGGGGGGGGGGTATCCGCTTTTTATCCTACATTGAAACTAATTGTCCTTGTTTTTTTCTACAGTTTTGTAACACACCTTAAAGAATTTGGGGTCAAGAGTATTGAAAAGAGTAAGCCGTAGGAAGGTATTTTAAGGGTCAAATATAAAGCAGGAGGGTGCTATATGGTATGTTGCATACATAGGGTTGACATACAATTCTATCATAAATAAAATACTTTGTATTATGACCCAAAGGAATTGTTTTAAGATATCAAAAATTTCACCAAAGACTTGGTGTATTTTAGCAGCTCTTTCATAAAAAACAATACGGCTTAGCTGCGAATAGATGTGTTGATATTAGGCACAACTGCGGCTTAACAAAAATTTGGACACTCTGCGAACGACTATATTTTTTTTCTATATGATTTTTAAAATGATCTATCGATTAACAAAATAAAAAAAAATTATAGAAAAGCAGACGACTGGAAAGAAACTGGAAAGGTTGTGGCTGTTGTGTGGAAAGCAAGGCAAGGCTGCAGCTGTGAAGCATTGCATAAAAGTAGTTATAATACTTCTTTTAACATTCAAAATTATACCTTACCAAGCCTAACAGTTCAGTTATAATATGGTGGGTAAAATATTAACAAAAGTAATAAACAATGTTGGAAGAAAAGATAAAATGTTGCAACAAAAATTTGATGGCAAAATATGGGTATATTTGGGCTCTTTGGCAATGCAAAAAAGTTTTAAATATGTTAAGAAATATCTTTAATTTTTAGCAAGGTAAATTGTGTATTTGTTAAAGTAAATGTTATCAGTTTTATTTTCTAAAAAAAATCTGCCTAAAGAATAAACATTGAGTACTTATATTAAATATTGATTGGTTTGTTCCAAACTAGCTTGTTCATAAGTTAAAGAGAATACTAATCAATTTGTCACCTATTGTCTTATCCATTAAGATCCCTGAGTTTTAGTAAGTATCTGACGTATTAACGAACGTTTACATACATATACTCAAGGTATAAAGTACCTTGTATAGAGTATTATAAAACTAAACTAAGACATTGTAAATCGATATATTATTACTTGGATGTTGTACCAGATTTTCATGTACTCTAATAAAGTGATACTCACAGATGGCTAAAAAACAATACCTCCTATCCACCACCTTTACCCTATACCTTCCCCTCCTACTAGATTAACGAACTGACCAATTTATGAGGTCTATATTAACAACCTGATTGTTTTCCCCTGTTAATACATCCACTTATTTTTATATCCATTACAGCATTAAACCTTGAAATCTAACTTGCAAATGTATATCGCTAAAACAAAGTGCAGAGGAATGAATGATTGTGTCCAAATAAAAATAATACGAATCCTTTTAGGTGTTTAATGTTTGTTTTGTAAAAGACAAATATTCTGGAGTAAAATCTAACACAATTTAGGTTGCTATTTCCTCATTTATGGGCTAGTTCGTACATCCAGTAGGAGGGGAGGGGATCGGGTAAAGGGGGTGGACAAGTACAGTTATCTTAACCCGCTACAAGTTTCAGTTTACATGATAATCTGGTGTAAGATCAAAGTTATAATAAATTTATTCTTTATTATCACAGTATTTGTATCAAAATAGTATGCCAAACAATTATTATATTTTGATTGGGAGAAATACTTTTTATTCTCCAGGTATCCTATCCCTGCCCCGTGGGTTTAGACTGGTCACTGATTAATGTCTACCCTTGAAAAGTTTCCACCACATTACCATAAATGTAAACACATGAATAAAAAGTGTGTCAATACATTACAGCAATAATTTCACTGAAAAAAATATCACTATTAACTATCGAATACAAAGCGTCCATAACAAAGTGCCCAGGCCCCAGATCTTCAATTTAGTCGGATAACAATCGTTTAAAATTAATTTCAAGCATAAGTTACAATTCTGAAAGTTTATAACTTTAAATTAATACAATATAAATCCATATGAAAATTTTAGATTTTTTTTCTCAAAGTTTATGTCTCCTGTCTAAAGTGTCTACTGTAATGTCAGACTCGTAACATGAGAAAAGGAAAACTGCCTTGATCCAAGAGCACAACTTATGATAATGTACAGTTAAAACTTCAAGATGAAATTCCAGCAATCAAAAAGTTAGTTTTCTGCAATTGTTAAGGGGGTGCAAATTAATCAAAACGTGTCTAGTCGCTAGAATAAACAAAAAGCATAGTTCAATAAAGGTTTTAAATATCAGTTTATTCTATAGTGTCGAATAAAATCTTAACAGTTTTGTAGAAACACTTTGAAATGACGTTCTTACATACATGGTGACATCTTAATCAAGTGCCTTGGTCATGGTCAAGTAGGTTATAGCATTTATTCACACATTTATTATTTGTTCTATGAAAAAAAATCTGCTTGACTATCTTCTATAAGCATAATATCCACCCGCAGATTTTAAAATAGCCTAAAGCCAGTAAGGATATTGTAAGTTGAGTAGAACCCAATCAGTCCAGTATTTAGCATATAGAATACGCGGATATTATAACAGGGGAAAAATATGGTCATTTTGGTTGCTAACATGGACTCATTTATTGGTCAGTTCATTTATCTGGAAAAAGGGGTGGCTGGAGGTTTCGTTATTTAAGCCCGCTAAAAGTTTCAATTTATTAGAGTATATAATAATTTGGTGTAAGTTCCAAGTAATAATAAATCCATTACCAAGAAATAGAATATTGACCACTTGATTCTTTCTTTGCTATAATTGTGTGGAAGAATTTGGCTTAGATTAATTTAATCTCTTCCCTTGTCCTTTCCTTCCCTATAAAATACCTCTATAATGTTTGTGTCCTTATGAATGACAATGTAGTGACAGACAGGCAGACCTAATGGTCAACCAAACAAGGACAATTTTTCTAAAAAACAAATGTGTGCAAAAATCTAGTTATGGTTCTGAAGGTAAGCAATTTTTTTTAGCAAAATCTATATAAGTCTTTTTAATTTTGTAAAATAACCTTTATTAATGTAATTGGTATAACTTTAACATTTTAAAAAAGATATGAAAGTTGATAAATTATATTGCTAATATTCCACCAACATATACTTTCCGTATACTAAAGGAAATAGTTCTCAAGTAAAATTTTGGGGGACGATTAACTTATAGTCTAATTTCCTATCACTTTGACTTTTTTCAAATATCTTTTCTAAAAATTGTCCTTGTCCCATATCTGGACGTGCAGACTTGTTGAAAATTAATAAAAAAAAATGGTGCGCGGCATTGATATCCTGATACGACCACTATCTGCGCTCACCACCTTACCACCGCCCACCCCCCCCCCCCTTCCTCTCCCATTCTTCTTTTTCTTTGCCAAAAAGCTTTTTTGCAAGACCAAGAGTGAGTGAATTTAAGACAATATATTTTTAGATTCTTCATGACCTGTTTTTATTTCAGGAATTGGAGATAAAAATGCCTTTGACTCTTTTTACGAGAATAATTTAATCAAATTCCAAATTAATAGATTTTTTAAAAAGTAGCCTTTTAAAAAAAGTGGCTGTTCATCTTACATCTAAGGCTGATAGGATAATAAATTTGATCATCAGCCATCCCAGGACTTATATCAAGCTGCCATAAAATTAAAAAACTCAATCGGTTCAGTGGTTAGTTAGATCTTGGACAAACAAAAAGTGTTATTTTTACATTTAACTAATCAAAAAACAACTCTTTATTTACTCCATTTTGTTTCTATGTGTTCATGAATTGTACAAAAAATAATAGTTTCAAGGGGTAAATACATACAATACCATAAAATTTACTATAAGTTGGAGCAAAGAGTATAGTGCCAAAAAAACGCAGCAAGTCAATATTAGGAAAGTACCAACAAAAAATCCAACATTTATTCTATAGCTGTTCTACTTCTAGTGGTTGGGCCCATAGCAAATAGGGAATCTGTATTAGAAGGGGTAGGAAAATAAACCCAACCATTCTAAATCAGAAGAAACTACCGGGTCCAATGTAAAGATTCCCTTACATGGAGAACTCAATTGGTTCAGTAGTTAAAAATCTTAAGCTACAGACAAAAAAAACTTAATACTTTATAAAATAGGATATGTTTTAGGAAGTGAAAAAGAGGACTATATACAGAATATTTACCCCTGAAATAGAGTTGAAATGAAGATATTTTATCTATGACAACATTCTACTGATAAGACCTTTTAAGCTTTGACTCTCAACTATTCACTAATAGGGTGGCGCTTTTTAGTATATAAACAAAATATAAACTACATTGGTTAATCTTTTTTTTCTAGGGGATTAAGATTTCAAAAAATATCAATACAATTAGGTTTTAAAAGGAAATAAGTTTTTTAAAAATATTTTAAAATATTGTTATTTTTGAATATTTGAGTATCATAATGGTTAAGAAACTTCAACGTTAGTAGAGAGAGGTATCGTCACCTGGTACTTTTGTATTAGCGAAGTCACTCTATAATTGAAAAAGTCCATCTGCCTGTCTTTAAGAAACGTGTAGGGGGAACATTAATTTTCAAGATGTACGGATGATTTTTTAGTTGTCAATATTCCCTTTATATGTTAGTCTGTCAGTAATTCTCTGGTCATATGATTTTTAGAGAAAATTTTGATTACTCGGCCGCTATTGCAGAAAGACGGCTGTTATTTTTATAAGATTATGGAAGTTTTTATCATTGCCATACGTCAATTAATGTAATAAAATTGACATAAAATATGTGACTTATTTGATATGATATTAGATTATTATAATAGAATTTGATAATGATTCTAAATAGATACTTTATTTCTTCTCAGATCCAAACATTTAATCAATAGCTAAATTTTGAAAAATTCTTCAAACTTTCCAAACAAAATTGCTTCACAACAATTATTTAACTTATTGTGTTTTACTTTTACTTATACATAATCAAAATTATACTTAAAAATGTCTACAACAATCTAATTGAATCTGGAAAGTTTCAGAAAATTTTGTATAGAAACTATTCTGACCCTATAATTGATAATAAATGTAAATAATGAAACCTTGTGAAACAAAATCTATTTTCCAATTTTCAAAGTGAGAAAACTAGGAATTTACATCCATTAACCCCCCAACCCCCAATTTAATTTCCCCCGCACCCTAAACCCCTAATATGTTAACCTTAAATTATAGATACCCTAAATTTTTGGTAATATCCTTTTAATTTAACTTGAGATATTCCCCCTCTCCCTGACCCCTTTTTTCAGAAAAATTTTATCTTGGTCGAAATATTGGTGAGCTTTTTATAGTTTAGGTTATTTTACTGAATTAATCTTTTCCCCGGTACATAAACAAAAATTACTACTCAAGCTGCTTGATAAAGTTATTGTTATTTTGTTTCAAGAAAATAGTGAAAAACCATCTTCTGGCATATATAAAGCTTTCTTTAAAAGCAAAGGCCAAATAAAAGCAAAGGCCAAATTATTTCACCATCTTGGAGAATGTTTTTGAAAATAAAACATTACTACTGTCCAGGGATCAGTTTTATTGGTATAAAATGGGAAAATGTCCAAATATTTTTGGCTCGTAGCACGACTGCCTGTTAGGAACACTTTGCCATACCACTAACTAAAATTACAGGATCAAATTTTGTCTGCAGACTACAATCTTCAGGAATTAAGGGATAAGCAATTGGATAAACATAAACAATGTATTCATGAATTGATGTTTTTATATTTATTTTATCTAAATACTAGCGGTTGTGCCCCTAGCATCTAGGGGCTCTATATTCGAAGGGATAAAGGGCAGAAAAATAACTTAAAACCATATCCAGACTTTATAAAAATAAAATAGCCTAAAATCATTTCAGGGCCTATACGAAGCTTTCCTCTAAAGGAGAACCGTATCGGTTCAGTGATTAGCGAGATCCTTCGCTACAAACAAAAAAGCTTAGTACTTTATGTTATAGGATAATAAAGAAAACATCTAGCAGCAAAGATTCTTAACATAATTTAGTAAAATAATAAAAATAGAAAAAAACACTAGTTTAATTAAAGAACTTTTAAATTTCAAGATATAATGATAATACTTTACTTTTATGAGCTATATGTAACTTTGCTTACATGGTAGAGATCCTGTCTCGATTGTGTAGTGGGCCTTTGAAATCAGCTTCAGAAATATAAACACAGCCAAGCCCCAACAAAAGAACAGAAAGAAATTTGCTACCAAACGAAAAGGGTCTCCACAACTTGAGCCAGATAGTTTTGGATTATATATAACTTTTGTACATATACAGTTTATCTATCTATATATTCCTGAAGAAAATTTAGAGAAAAAATCAATTAAGCTCGCTAGGTTCCTTGGGTCCAATATTAACAACATAAAATGTTTTCTATTTTTGGTCATTATTACTTTTATGGTACATTCTCAAATAAATATTAATATCTTAGCATAAACATTTAAACTTTTTCTCTTTTAGATTATATAAGAGCAAGTTATTTTGTCTCGACAATGTTTTATGAACCTAATAAAAGTGTCTGACTCTAATTATGACGTAAAAAAAATTAGCCAATGAGAGGCCAGTATACACTGTAATTGACCAATTGTAAAATTTATAGTGGCCTCTCATTGGCTAATTTTTTTTACGTCATAATCAGAGCCAGACACTTTTACTAGGTTCATGTTTTATCATTATGATTATTGAATATAATAAAGATTTATTCAATTTAAAAGATTTGTTTTTAAAAAAAATATGTAATAAATTTTCCATTTTAGAATTTAGAGATTGAAATAGACTGAATATAAAAGATTAAAGAAGTAAAAATCCTCCATTTTACTAGTAAACACGCCATAGAACACCACTTTTCTTTATTTTTTTTGTATTTTTTATTGGTTATTTCAGATGAGGTTAGGTTAAGTATGGGTATAGATTCACTTAGGTCTCAAGCTTAAAACAGAGAATAAAAAGAGTCAGGAATGGGGAGGTTGTAACTTTTGTTCCACTAGTTATATAAAAGAATTTGACTCTTTAAAGCTGAGTATCTGAGAGGTAATTTGCTCCCACCCAAATATTTAACAACTTGCATAAAATTAGAAGAAAATGTACTTGTACCAGGGATCAAAAGGGATGAGACAATGGCCGATTAATTGATAAACATCCTCAAAGATGATACAAAAGTTACCTCTTCTCTATATTACAATTAGTGGTTAAACGTTTAGACACTCAATTAATGAATCAACTAACAAAAATTCAATAACAGTGTCCAAAGTTGTTACTCCAACAAATAAGAAAACGTTATAAATTTTTTGGGGACTAGTTTAACAGCCCAATGTTCCCTCCCTCCCTGATGTGTACACAGTATAAAATTCTTCATACCACTCAACAAAATGTAATGACAGATCCAAAGTAATGCAAAAGGAAAATAAATTTACATTCATCATATCAATAAATGTATAAGTATAGATGTATAATCCAGATAACTACCTGGCTCAAGTGATGGGGATTTTTTCCTCAGCTATCAAATTGCTCTCTGTTCTTTTGTAGAATCTTGGCTCTGTTTATATTTCCGACGCTATTGGCTAATATTCAAATAAACAATTAAAAGTCGGCACAGGGTCTTCAACCCGTGGATAAAGTTACATATATTCCGTGCAATTCTATTCTTTTACTTTGAGCAAGATTTTCTCTTTCAGTTTAAATTAAATCCTATAGTAACTAATCAGTAATCATAACTATACGATTTTCTTCATTAAAAGTTTAAATCAAGGCTATTGAAATAAAAAAGGATTTTAAAAAGCCCCCAAAAATGAAAAATAAACAAATCTTATTCTTGAAAGTAGATTGATGTATGTTTGTGTGTTTATTTAAACATCTTAAAGGTCAAGATTTTCAAGAAAGCTTGATTTAGGTTAATAGCAGGTTTTTGGCTAGTCTGTTAATTTAAGAGGTCACACAGCTAGGGAATCTATGTCTTGTATTAAAGACGTGCATTCATCTAAAAAAAATCTGTGGGTATTTTTACAATCTGTGCGATATGCATAAATTGTCCCGTACTCAAAAACTTATCAAACTTGATTTTTTATTGCTTTTTTATTCACTTCTTTGTCTTAGTTTCCTACGTATTAAATGCTTGCTAATTAGCGAACTTTTTTTATAAACTTTATTATAATTATAAAAATTCTCTATAATACAAATTCATTTCATAATCCTTGGTTTGTGACTCCAAAAATATTTCCTTTCTATGTCTGTCGATCTTTTTGCCTATATCTATCTATCTATGTGCCTGCATATATGCCTATCTATCTATATCTGCATTTATGTCTATCCATTTATCTGCCTATCTATATCTATGTATCTGCCCATATGAATATCTATCTATCTGCCTACCTATTTGTCTATCTATCTACCTGCCTGAATTTCTTTATCTATCTGCATATGTGTTTATCTATATACCTGCCTGTGGTTTTTCTATCTATCTGTCTATATGTCTATCTATCTATTTTACTGTCTGTTTATCTATCTATGTATATATCTGCTGGCCTATATATATATGTCTAACTTTCTTCCTATATGTCTTTCTATCTACATACCCTCCTATAAATCTATCAATCTATCTATCTACCTGTCTATATGTCTATCTATCTATCTACCTGCTCATATGTCTATCTGTCTGCCTATATATCTATCTATTTATAGGTCTATCTGTGTATCTGATTGTCTGTTAGGATTGCAAAGTATTGAGTCCAGCTTGCAGATTGTGGACAAGTGTTACTTGATTACATTTTTCATGCCTATCAACACATACACACAGACAATGGATTTATTATTACTTGGATATTACACAAAATTATCATGTTCTCTAAAAAAGTGAAACTTTTAGCTGGCTAGAATAACGATCACACCATCCATCCCATCCCTTCCAACTGGAAGAGCGAACTGATCAATAAATGATGTCCATGTTAGCAACCTAAATTGCCGAAAATTTTTCAATGTCCACGTATATTCTATCCATTACACACAGACATACAATCCAATGGACATATTATTTTCAATAAACAAATTGTGTCCTGTTAAATTGAATCCTAACATTTTTATGTTTGTTTGTATGTTACTTAAATGATTTTTGAGTTTTTAAATCAAAATCTGGCTTTAAAACTTTGGGTTCTGAATTAATTCATAATTGGTCTGTGAAAACTTACAGTGTTCAATTTTTAAAAGCGAAGCTTATCTACAATTAGGGTCGGTCCGTCCGTCCGTACGTCCGTCCGTCCGTAACGGATAGCTTTTTTCGTTAATTTAGGCATGTTAAAATTGTCCTATCGATATCAAACTTTGCATGGTGATTCCTTTAGAAGTTAGGTACGATTTAGAAAGCGTAGGAACTCTATAATCATTACCAGAATGTCCGTACGTCAATTTTAAACATGTTGAATTTTTTTACTTTTTTAACGATAAATTTTTATGTGATCTAATCATCCGATTGATCTGATTTTTAGTATATCGATTCCTGGGACAACAAAGTATAATGTTATAAGCGAAGCAACTGTATAATCAAGTCCTAAAAATGTAAGTATGTCTATAAACATTATCCTGTATCAAGCAGTTTTTCAAGAAATTTACTTACAATTTTGCTTCGATTCTTATACATTTGTATTCTGATTATTCAATTCTGAAAGTATACAAGTGTTAATGTCCGTTTGTCCTACCGTTTCAGTGCTTCGCTTTTATGGATGTTGTCATCCTTGTTCCATTAATAATTATAATCTACTTTGTTTATCATAATTTTGGTAAACTTTAATTTTTAAATTACTTCCCACTTTTAGTATATAAAGGATAGCGCATCTTGTATCTAAGTTTAACTTATAAAGACCTTACTACATCTTTAAATAGGATATGATATGTCTAGTTTTGGTGGTCAAGGCCTTCTTTGCTTGCATTTTTGTAGTCATCAATATATTTTGGTCACACACATTTACAAATTTAGACATGCATCCACAAGTGAAACTTTTAATAAGCTCAATAGTTTCTGCTTGGCACCTTGCATTAAAAAAAATAAAGTTTCAGACCTATCGATATTGTTGTTTAGTAACGAAAGAAAAACCATTCAATTTAGTTTCAATAATTCAAAAAAAATATTTTTGGGGGGAGTCAAACTATAGGTATACGTGCTCTAATTAATGTTAAATACAAATAATTTCTTTCTTCTTAAAATGTTTTACAATTGTTTACTTATCTACTAATCTTCTACTAGGAAAGTATTCTTTTTCTTAAACATTAAACAACAAGGGCAAGTTTTTACATTTTTAGTTGCTGACATGTTTTAGACAAATAGAACTGAACATTAACAAACTTATATATTAGAAAATCTTACGACAATTTAGATATGTTAGCAGAGGTCAGGGTTAGGAGAGCCTTACAGGGAAATTGATATGTTGGGCTAGGGTCTGATAGGGTTCTTGCCCGCTGCAAGGATGAAAAGTGTTTTCTCTCTTAAAATTCAAAATAGCGAGAAGGTTGTCTATTCATCAGTATAAGTGAAAGCACTTTATCTTGACCCATAACCAATGGACTAACATACAATAAATATAGAGCAGCTGCGCTGTTTAAAAATAAAAAAAAGGGTAAAATCTGAACAGTCACCTTACCTCCTGGTGTCACAATTGCAAATGTAAGATGTGCAGTCCGCCATTATCTGGGAGTAAAAATAATAAATGACCTATTATATGCTTCAAGAATTTGTATTGGGTTTTCTAAAAAACCCGCATCTTTTAAAATGCATAGAATGTAATTTTAGTCAGCTGAATAGTACTGTTTTGCTGTTTACAATACAAATTGAAGCATATGGTCCTTTTACAATTTGTGCAGAAAATAATGCCTTGCATTGATCTTCAAAATCAGTTAGTTGTATATAATAAACAAGGATAGAATTTCTATATTGTCGAAGCTTTACATTTACAATTTACATTTTAACAAGGATGACAACATCCATAAGTAGCGAAGCACAAAAAATCGTAGATGGGAATACGTACAGGTAGATTTTAAAGGTTTTTACTAAAATCAAGAATAGATTTATTGGATAAAATAAATATGAAACCTTGTTTTATTTTGTATGATGACGATGGTCAAAGTAAATTATATTAAAGATGCTCATAACAATGGGAAAAATTATTTTGATACTGATATCCCATAAAAGTTTGAAAATTTGGGAAATATGTAAAACGTATAAAAATATCCAAAAACCTGATAAAAGGCAGTCTGGCCGCCATGGTTGTTTTCTTAAAACGACAAAAAATTTAATTTTTAAATCCTTAAAAACTTCAAAAATTTGGAAAATCGGACCTTATACACTGAAGATATGGAAAAAAGTGTTAAATATATTTATAAATAAACTAAAACCTGCCAAAAAGGCAGTCTGGCCGTCATGGTTATTTCCTTTAAAGACGGGAAATTTAATTTTGATGTCTACAACTGAAAAAATTTTGAAAATCGGACTATAAACACTGAAGATATGGAGAAAAATCTTAAAAATATATAAAAAAAAACAGCCTAAAACCTGCTGAAAAGGCAGTCTGGCCGTCATGGTTGTCTTCTTTAAAAGACGGGAAATTTAATTTTGATATCTATAACTGAAAAAATTTTGAAAATCGGACCATACACTGAAGATATGGAGAAAAATGTGAAAAATATAAAAATAGCCTAAAACCTGCTAAAAAGGCAGTCTGGCCTTCATGATTGTTTCTTTAAACGACAGGAAATTTAATTTTGATATCTGTAACTGAAAAAATTTTGAAAATCGGACCATAAACACTGAAGATATGGAGAAAAATGTGAAAAATATAAAAATAGCCTAAAACCTGCTAAAAATCGGTCCGAACGCAAATGATGTTTTATAGTCAATTGTGCTCCTTAATAATGGGAATGTTGTCAAAAAATTTCAGCATTCTATCTTTTATAGAAGCTGAGTAAATCCCATTTCCCCCATAGCGTTACGGACTGACTGACTGACTGACGGACGGACGGACAAAGTGAATTATAGAGTAGCTTCGCTAATAAAAATAACAACCTTTTAACAAAGACATATTGTTACATTTTCTGGCCTTTAAACAAAACTTTTCAGATACAATATAAATACTTAATTTTACGTTTTTACAATTAAGATCTCGTTAACTTAAGGAATCTTAAAATAGGTCCTGGGATGGTTTTAGAATATTTTTTTTTTAGATTTAAATCTTTGGATGGTTTTTGGAGTATATTTTCTGCACCTTATCTTTCTTTTTAAATCAGTGGTGTTTGTTAGGGTGGTGTCAACAGTACCTCCTTTAAAGTTAATATTGGAAAGCTCTGCCTTTACCTTTTTTTACCCTCTAATGGTTTTACATCCACCTTGTGAATAGCTGTGCACGCCACCACTGCATCGAATACAGATCCCCTAGTAGAATATACGCCAGCTATTGTAAAATTTTATCAAAATAATGGATGTCTCACTAAAGAGTAGCTTCGCTACTTACAAGCAGCAAGCTGTAGCCTATAATTCTTTTTTTTGCTTTTTGTTTCTGGTAAGATTTACAACTTGGAGTCTGTTTTTTGACCACTCTTTCTTTACATATATATACAACTTTACATTCACCTTTATTCTAAAAGCATTGGATAGATTACAAAACAGCTAGAATTTGTAAACTATATTTTAACAATGATAGTATTATCATTACTATTAGAAATCTACCAAATAACAACTTATTTTGATTTTACACCAGCATTAACTGAACCTAGTAAAAGTGTTTGACTCTGATTATGACGTAAAAAAAAATAACCAATGAGAGGCCAGTATACACTGTAATTGACCAATGGTAAAATTTATAGTGGCCTCTCATTAGCTAAAATTTTTTTACGTCATAATCAGAGTCAGACACTTTTACTAGGTTCGCATTAACTTTACCCGATAATTAAGCGATAAATACATTTTACAAATATCAAACAGCTAGGAATATCCTCATTTACATATCCCTCGCCGCTAGGAGGTGATGGGTTCGAATCCCTGCACAGGCGCAACTCGTTACCACGCACAGTTAGGTCTTCTAGGCAAAGGTCGTGCAATCAAAGAGTTGCTTGTTTGCAATAGTTGGAATGTTTGTGCCATGGAATTTTCAATGTTTGATACAGAATGATGAAATATCTGAAAAAATATTTTTGGATTGAGATTAAATAACATTTTTAATCGTGAGACATCTCTAAAAAAAGTATGATCTACAATAAAAAATACCTGTGAGATGGTGTAGTATTTCCATACTAACTCTTTATATTAGTGTTTATTTTGTATAAACACTGGGAGATACAGAGGGACCAATAAACACATCCTTAACAAAGAGAGGATGAATAGGGAAGTAAAGAGTTTTTAAAAATATTTACACCAAAGTTTGATTTTTGGCTCTTTATAAAAAAAAATTTTCTTTGGAGATTTCCCTTTGTTTGTTTGTTTGTGTAGCCATTGTTTCTTAGTGTTTGGTCCTAAGTAGTCAAGGAGAAGGACGAGACACTTTTGTATAGCAACTAGGGCTATCAAGCTCCACGCTCAAGTACATTATGCCTTGACCCGCTGTCTCAAGGGAGCTACTCTACATTACCTCACCCTCGCCGAGTATGGCAGGTGTCCCAAATTAAGCCACCGTAATGAATGACGCTCTCTGCAGAGGAGCTTGGGATAAGGGTTGTACAGATATTATGTACGTGACTATTGAGTATCCAAACCACTCAACAATCTCCCTTCTTACACAACCAGGGGAAGTTGTGTGAATGTATTCAACTGAGAAATTCGAGTTTCCCTTAAAGTGCTTAGTCGAGCACAGTTTTTCATTTTTTATATTTATAGAACATGTTAGCCCCACAGGGTTAGAGTACCGCATGTCTAATAAGGCCATGCAGGGTTAGAGCTACATTCAGGGTTTATGCATAGGGAAAAACTACTTTTAAACTTATTTCAAAAGTAAGAAAGAGGGGTTCTGTGATCGCTAGGCACTTTGAGGGAAAGTAACTTTTCTTATTGGTTTCGTCCTTGCCTCTAGGGACTAATAATTGAGGTTACTTAAATATGATTAAAGGATTAAAGATTTTATACTGTTACATAGTATAACACATGCACAATAACAAAAATATTTCTTAAAAAGTATTAAGATTAAAAAAAATTCAAAATTACGCAAAAGTATAATTAAAAACTGAACCCTCATTGTTCCATGTATATTTATGCCTAAGCTTGAAACAGTTTTACAACGTGAAAACTCAATAGAAAGAACCAACCAAAAAAAGTTTCTTATTTCTTTGAAATATTTTTTTGCAATTCATATTGAAAAAGATTAAAAAAGACTTATCGCCATTTTATCTCGCCTTGAAATTTGACTTTGAGCAAAAAATTATTAGCGTAGCCGCAAAACAGTTTCAAATTGCAAATACTGTAGTTAAGTTATCACTAGCTTAAGTTTAAAGAAAACTTGCCCTCTATCTGTCGGGGATGTTTAGGTTCGAGTC
The DNA here is from genome assembly GCF_053477335.1 of Acartia tonsa. NCBI lineage: Eukaryota > Metazoa > Arthropoda > Copepoda > Calanoida > Acartiidae > Acartia > Acartia tonsa. The sequence continues at coordinate 29,847,548 of NC_137262.1, read as the reverse complement.
TAGACCACAATACCACATGCTAAAGACCTTCTTCTGCTTATCAAGTATTTAGTAGCAATGAAAATAAGATTAAGGGGAATAATTTTGATCATTTAGAGGTTCAACTTATTACCAGGTACTGCAAGGGATTAATTAACTGTTGGATTACCTGAAAGAGCCCTTGACTAGAAAACCATAAACTAGCTGTCTGGAGGGGAAGTGATGGGGTTTGCATGAGCCTTGTATTAAATTGTCATGTATAGGAAATATAGAATATGGGTTATTTAGTTTTTAGATTTGCAATTCAGCCAACATATATTTATGATATATATAAGAGATGTAAATGATCTTTAAATATCAGTCTTACCAATGATTAGTCAGACTCTAGTTTAGGATTTGCTTATCATTTGCTATGTTTATCATTATTGTTTCTTTTAAGTCCGGAAACACTCAAGGATGGTTGCGTAGACACGCAATAATATCAAAATCATTCTTTAATTTGCTAATAAGAAAAGGAAGCATGTTAAATATAATTTTGATATAATTATATATTAAATAGAGAACATCTAAATTCCACTGTTATGGAATCTTGAAGGCACGTGATTATAATTATAGGATAAAGCCATTTGGGATTTGAACCAGAGATTTCTCATGGTTTTGGAAGTAAAGTAACTCTAAGATTCTATGATTAAATTTACATCCATAAGTAGAATAAACTAAGGGCTATTTTAATTTTAAAAATACATTAAAGAATAAAAAGTAGTACTGTATTTATAATTTTTAGTCAAGTAGCGGTTGCTTCAACAGCATCTTTGGACTCTTTATTTGAGTGGGAGGGAGGTGGCGAAAAAAGCCTAAACCAAACCAATTAATACATAGATTAAAATAATTCAAAATAGCATAAAACATCCCTAGGACCTATATAAAGCAACCCTAAAAAGTAGAACTTAGCTAGGTTTTAACGAACAAAGTTAAAAGATTAATTTTGAGAGATAATTAGGGTACTAAATCTTCGCAGCCAGCGAAAAGTATCATCCTTGTTGACTACTAATCAGGCCAGCAAAATTAAGTCTGGAATGTTTTAGATTTAGCTATAAATTACAGGCAGAAAGGGAAATTTGAATTGAAAAGAAAAAGTATATTCAATGTATTTGCTTGAAACTAAAATTAACAGCATATTGTTAACTAGAGTTGGCTCAATATAACTATATCGCTATTGGCTAGTTTTCTATAAGTACATATCTATTTATCTATTTCTCAATAAATCAATTTTCCTCCCCCGCCATTACTATCTAAAAGAAAGAAGTAAATATTTATTAATTTAAATGATTTAAAAAGATTTTTTTAATTAAATTTTTTTCACATTACCATCAACAAAGGGTTAATATGATTAAATTTTAGTTTTAATATTTTAACACGAAGAAAGTGTCGCCACAATCGAATTCTTTTAAAATACAGTTTTCTTAGATTTACTCAATTATGAATGTAAATTTTTTATTTATGAAAAAAGGATTAAATACTTCAATGTAATTCAAATATCAACATGAAGTGAAAAACTTAATTCATTCCATAAACAAATAGAATAAAGGTCTTATCGCTTTGGTCAATGAGAGTTTAATGAGGATTATTGGAGCACTATGAGTTTTAAACACTTTATCATTGGAAGACTCGAGCTCATTTATAGACGTTTATTTCCTATATAGATCTGTCATGGATCTTGATGCAATAAAGCATGCCGTTTTGTAAATGTTAAAAATTGGAAGATTTCATTTAATAAAAGTAATCGCAAATATACTTAGTAAATAAGTCAACCATTGCCCCTATATTTCATAATAAGCATAAACCATAAAAATAATAGACAGCTTTCCACGGATATAAAAATGAAAAATTATGAGGTTACAACTAATTTTGATTGCCACGAAGGTCCTAAGGCCCGGGTTAATAAAACTGGTATTAATTTTATGATTTTTGTTTTAATATTTGTGTTAAATTGTCGATGCTGTACATGATTTTTCGTATGACTAAGAACCGATTCGAATCCAGCGGATATTAATCGGCTTTGAAGCTATACTGCAAAATATTTGCTAATTCTTTTAACCCAGCAGCTCTACATATTGTAAAATAATTATAATGATAAGATATTGGCACGAGGCATGCAATACCTAAATTTTTCATTCCATCTGTGTTTTTTATGTTCTTTTCAATATTTATAGGTTAGATATGAGACTATTTTAAAATTTCTTTATTGAAAACGTATAATATTTATGTCCATAAATATCTGAAATAATCTTAATATTAATGTCCATATAAAATTTGTCATTATATTTTGTATCAATTTGCTTTTTAAAAAGACGAGTTTTAGGACGATATACATTGCATTGTAAGAAACGAGGCATCTCTTTAATTACAGCACTTTTATTGTTTAGTTTTTTGCTTATTGAATTTGATTTGTAGATGCTATTTTGTCCCATATTGTATGAATTGTGTATATATATATTTGCCTTTATGTTATAACCTTTGTTAATAATTAAACAAAAAATAATGAATAATTAAAGCAGTATAAAGAAGCAAAGACCTAGTATTATCTTTTCATCTAAAATGATAAAAGCACACATTAACTTTATGTTCAACATTGATTAAAAGTTCTAGAGTGGGCATCTTATCATCCTAATTCATAGAGCTTACTTCTATCACAAACTAATCTTTTCCTAAATTCACAATGGGGGATAAATAATTTGTCTTGAATTGTCTTATATTCAAACCTACATATTAATAAATAATCTTTGGAAGGATACTTAAAATGACTTCCTTTATACGTAATGTTGATATGATTAAATTATCAAAATCGCCATTTTTATACTACAAAATATTCCAAAAGAATAGCTGCAGTCAAGGACATCCAAGCTTTTCAAAGTTTGGGGATGGTAAACACCACCTTACCCCCATCTTGGACGTCTATGGCTGCAGAAGTTTTTGGACTAGAAAATGCAGCTCCAGCCATATTTTAGACACTTTTCAATATTTTAGTATGCTTAAAAACATTTGTTATTTCATCTTATATTTTATATATGTACTAAAAGTTTTAAACGTGCTTAATATGTTAAGGATTATTATCATCTGATTAATTACAGATATTTAGATTTTATCAAACCATTAAGGATTATCTCAAATTCCTAAAGTAAGGGTTTAAGAAAACAAGGGCAAGTTTGTCCATAAGTAGCACAGCCATAAAAAAAAAACAATATAATTTAGGTTATATTGGGTAATGAAATCCGCGCAGGGTTAGGACATCACAGGTCCATTGGGTTAGGGTCGCCTCCAAGGGTTTGGCATAGAAAAAACGTCGGGCACCCTTTTGTGGAAGCACCCCATAAATTATCATTTATTTTTTATATGGTTCTATGCTATAAATTAGTTTTTATTTGTCCTTATCCATGTCGGCCATTATCTTATCCCTTTAGATCCCTGAAAATATACTATTTAGGTCAATAAAATTAATTACTATATTTTTTTTTAAAGAAAGTAAAAGTAGATCCTTAAAGTTGATAAGAAATTAATTTAGTACAAAGCACATTTTTATATCTTATCTAAATGATTTACGATGTATCAAAATTAAAATATTAGGATATATTTTTGAAAAAATAATTTTTGTATTTTTAATTCATGTTGTATAAGAAAAATCAGCTCTGTCCCTATTCTAAATCATAAATTGGATTATTTGAGTTTATATCTATTTTATAGAATATACATAAATGACTATAAAATTAAAATAAATCGCTGTGTCTCTTTTTTATATCGTGTATTGTATTGGATCATAGAGGGCATATACAATGATAATTATTTTATAGGTTTAATGATATGTACTAAATAAGTGTGTAATAATTTCTAAAGCGTCTATTGGATTCTTTAAATGATTGTGTCTTATAATAAGATTAATAGTTATAAAAATATTTTATAAATGTAGCTCTATTCTATACGTCTATTTCTTAAAATGAATAACCGTGTCTCTATTCTACAACGTCTATTATACGTATGTATGTCATTGTCCAGGTGTTGAAAGGGCGGAGTCGTATATGCATATTTAGGTATTCATACAATACAGATAATATATAAAACAAGAATGATTATATCCAATAGTAGCAAATCTACTTACAGTTATTATCCAACCATTTAGTAAAAGATAAAGAGGAAAAATAAAGAAAAGAAAAATAAGAAAAGGAAGCGGATACTGAGAGAAAGAGAGAAATTAAAGGAATGACGTAAGGGCAAAGCAATGGTATTAGGCTCGTCTATTTCCATAAAATTCACCGAAATTGGTTTTATTTTCATCATAAGAATGATATAAAGAATTTTATTCAAAAAATCATTTAATATATTTAATTTAAAATATTTGACAAGTCTAGATTTATGTTTATTGGTAGGTTTGAAAAAACACCCGAGAATTTACTCTCGGAGGTCTCCTGGATGCATATTTTTATGTGGGTGCATTCCTCCACATTTTTATCTGAAATAAAATCAATCAATAATTATTCTACGATCTTATCTTGTCAAGTGCCAGATTCATTAAATCCCCCTTTTAATTATAATAGAAAAAAAACTATGTTTTGGGGTGGGGGGTGGGGGGTTGTATTAAGTTTGGTAAATTTTGTAGTGAAGATTTCTCTCGGGAGGGAGAAGTTATCTATTCCCAAAATAATTCAGAAACTTTCTGGGACCTAACAGAAGCTTCACTGTAAATGAGTGTCATATCGGTCTAGCAGATAACAATATATAATATATTTTAGTAAAGACACACAAACTAGAGGACATTCTGTTACTTTTGTTTGAGGATACACTTTTCATGAATGCAACCTTTCATATTTCCCCGTCTGCAAGCAAAAATGCACTATGTTCATACATTACTGTAGGAAAACTAGAATAATTAAATTTTCATATTTGTAGCGCAGCTGATAAATAGCTTGTACGTACCCCTGTCTATCACTGAAAAAAAGGTAAGTTGATGGAATACTTTTAAGTAGTACTTTAAACCTATCTTATATTAATAAACAAGTCAAGAGTCTTTTCTGTTTCTATACTGTATAACACTCTAAAGCTCTTTTTTTCAACCAAATTGTTGTTTGCTTGTTAATTGAATCACAAATGTACAATTCGAACATTTTCTTTGCTATTTTCAACCAAATTTTATACCGTTTGAAAAGAACATAAAAACTCGGGCAAAGCTAAAGGCGTCAAAAGTAACACCTTTCCTCATAAATTCTTAGTCTTTGACAGATATTCCAAGATTTTCTCTAATTAGGGAATACTTTGTTCTTCAAATTATTTCAATTATCTCAGATGCTAATATTAACAAGGATAAAGTTTTCCAGTTTGGGCAAGGCATTCTTTTTGTCGCAGGCTTTATTTGAGGTGATTTGGTGTCTTTTGAACGTAGAATAAATAGTCTCTTATAGACTTAATCTATATTGTTTATAACTATAACAATATAGAATTTATCCTTACAAGAAAGTAAGTCCTTGGTACAGATGTAATCAAAAGAAGTGGTATAATCCCTTTAATTCACAATTGAATAATCCCTAACCTCCCCACCCAGGGACATCCAAGCTTTTTATTTTTAGGGGCAAAAATGAGGGGTTTTAAAAGTTTGAAGGGGAAATATATATCTTTGGAATTCTGATGGGGGTAAAATGAGGTGTTCTAAATTTTTAGAGGTGTAGACACCCCTTTCCCCCCACCAAGGACGTTTAACTTAATGTGCCCATCCTTTCCTATAACTCTGCTAGGCTCTTACCCTACGGGTTTTTCCTTAAACCTTACTATTCAGTATCCAATCAACGAGAAACAACAAGGAAATTCAGGTTTGAGGGTTGAGGGGAAAGGGGGGGGGGAATAGCACCACTAGTGAAAAAGTATGATATAGACGAAATAAAGTGTAACAAGGATGACAACATCCATAAGTAGCGAAGCACAAAAAATCGTCGATGGGAATACGTACAGGTAGATTTAAAAGGTTTTTACTAAAATCAAGAATAGATTTATTGGATAAAATAAACATGAAACTTTATTTTATTTTGCATGATGACGATGGTCAAAGTAAATTATATTAAAGATGCTCATAACAATGAGAAAAATTATTTTGATACTGATATCCCATAAAAGTTTGAAAACTGCATCAAATAAACAAAGATATGGGGAAATATGTAAAACATATAAAAATAGCCAAAAACCTAATAAAAGGCAGTCTGGCCGTCATGGTTGTTTTATTAAAACGAAAAAAAATTTAATTTTTAAATCCTTAACTTAAAAAATTTGGTAAATCGGATCATATACACTGAAGATATGGAAATAAAGTGTTAAATATATAAAAATAGCCTAAAACCTACCAAACCTACCTGGCCGTCATGGTTACTTTGTTTAAAAGACGGGAAATTTAATTTTGATATCTATAACTGAAAAATTTTAAAAATCGGACTATAAACACTAAAGATATGGAGAAAAATGTGAAACATATAAAAAAACAGCCTAAAACCTGCTAAAAAGGCAGTCTGGCCGTCATGATTGTTTTCTTTAAAAGACGGGAAATTTAATTTTGATATCTATAACTGAAAAAATTTTGAAAATCGGACCATAAACACTAAAGATATGGAGAAAAATGTGAAAACTATAAAAAATAGCCTAAAACCTGCTAAAAAGGCAGTCTGGCCTTCATGGTTGTTCCTTTAAACGACAGGAAATTTAATTTTGATATCTGTAACTGAAAAAATTTTGAAAATCGGACCATAAACACTGAAGATATGGAGAAAAATGTGAAAAATATAAAAATAGCCTAAAACCTGCTAAAAATCGGTCCGAACGCCAATGATGTTTTATAGTCAATTGTGCTCCTTAATGATGGGAATGTTGTCAAAAAAGCTACTAAAAAGTGAATTATAGAGTAGCTTCGCTACTAACAAGTAGCAGAACAAAGACCTATTGAAATCCAACAATTTGGGCACTTGTAGCAAATCAGAACATATGTCTTTACACAGTGTTTATTCAAACTGGAGTAAAGATTTAATTTGGTGGTTTGTTGTGTACAATTTAGGTATACTCTTTTTTCTTCTCCATTACAATAATCAATTGGAATGTTTAAACTATTAGTTTACTTTTAATTAAGAATAGTTATTTAGTGCTTTCCGAGGATATTAAAATGAAAAATTACAGATTATAAAACAGTTTTGTTAAACCCGAGGGGCCAATGGGCGGGCTTATAAAACTGGTATTGATTTCATAATTTATATTTCAATACGTGGAAAATTGTATGTCATGCGATGATTTACATGAGTTTTCAGTATAGCTGAGAACCGGTTCTAAATCAACGAATATTAATCGGTTTCGAAGTCATACTGGAAAACCTATTTTTATTATTTTTTTCCAATTGTAACCTTTTAAAGTGTGGTTATTGCCTTAACAGACAAAAATAAGTTAAATTGTTTTGCTGTTTTCTAAGGACAGCTTGTTAGAGCTAAAGAATTTGAAATAGAAATTTTATTGCAAATAATAAATTCTACAATGAAAATATAATCAAAACAATTTTGTAAAGCTAAATAACATTTTCTAAAAATAAGGTCTAATTTAGTTACAAGATTGTTATTTGTTATGTAGGTTTATTTTTTCAATGATAGGTGAAGGAATGATAAATAATCAACCCTCAATTTCTCTTCCAATTTAAATACTGTTTTACTTAACTAATGTCTTAACATCGGGGGATGAAAATAGTGCACAAACAGTTTTCCTTTTCATATCTTTAAAATACATCTTTATAAAAGTCAAAAGTTATTCAGATTTATTGATTTATTTTTGTTAGGTGCATTATGATTTTTTTTGCTTATAAATAACCATTTAATTACAAAAGATATATTCTTGACACATACCTTTTAAAAGCCCATAAGCCTCTGAAAATTAAAAACCCCAAGCAAAAAATACGTGAAAAAAAATTAGCAGTGTTTAAATCTTCTAGGATTAGAAAACTACCAACATTAAGGGAGAGTCGTTCATTTTTAAACTTAAAAGAAAAATATTTTTTTTTCATATATAGGTAAGTAGCAGGGAGTAAGGGAGGGGACAATGGATCGAATATATATATATTTTTAGGAGTCTCAGACTTTGGGTACTGGCTTAAAGGAAATGTGCACGAATACAGCAGATTCTGACTGACTTTGGGTACTTGCGCATCAATGCCCCGCTAACTAGCTGAGCTAGTTTTGAATATGCAGACAGAAAAATTTGTTATTAATGGCTAGTTTTAACAAATATTTTTTTCCCAAGAAAATGTCATTTCATGTATACAAACTCTACTGTGATATTTATGTATTAAATAATCTAAGAACCGCTTGAATTTACGTGTCAGTTATAAATATATGAGAAGGGTTGAGGTAGTTCTAAACAAGATTTTTCTAGTGATTAATTACAGAATGTTTACTACATTGTGATGTGTTGATAATTCAATTTTCAAGTAAATGATTTTTTTCTTAGAACTAATTTTGTTCTAAATTAGGTTACCATGATCCCTTTACAATTTTGGTAAAATTTTCTTGATAAATCTGGTTTTCATTGCTTTTCAGCGAACCCTCTTAAATTGAATTAATTGCCCATTGTCCCCTTCCTTACTCCCTGGGTAAGTAGCGCAGCAACAACAACCTAACAAGATTTTTTTTAAAAATAGGTATGACATAGGAAAAAAATATTACTATTTACAGCAGTTCAACGATTTTTTTGGATAGCTTTGTTATTTACACAAAGTTTCAAAATTTCAAAATTCGCCAACAAACAGAAATTTACATCCAATCAAGTAAGAAACTAGGTCAAACAGACAGACCATAATCATAGAATTGTAGAATATTTAGTTGCTTTAATTTGGTAAACAAAAAGGAGAGTGTTCTTTTAAAGTTTTTACTTAGATGTTAAACCTTTTTTATCACCTCCCCAATTTCTCCCTTATCTTGTTAACTTACCTTTTTTGCTGCTGCTGTGGTCGTTTTTAGGGTTGTTATAGGGGAGCTTTTGGGTTGTTATTCAGGGGCTTTTACGGCTTGAATTTAAAGGGATAAGACAATGGCCGATAAATTGTTGTACACCTCAAATAATGATACGCAAAATTACCCCGTTTGCAGATTAGAATTAGTGGTGAAAACGTTGGGACACTCAACTTATTGAACTAACCAATAAAAATTTAATAGAAGTCCTCAAAGTTGTTGAGCCATCTAATAAGAATATTTAATAATAAAATTCTGGGAACAAAAATAATAAACAGCTCAATGTCCCCTCCCTCCCTGGGGTTTAGAGGTTGTTTATTATCATGTCCCTTAACTAATGGGGACATTCTCGTGAAAGTCAGATAACTTTGGTATGTCAGTCATATGGTTATTTATGGTTATACTATGAAGGTTATAGCACTAAATTATCATTTGCAGTGGTACATTTTCTGATTTTTTCTTGTCCACAAGATGCTTTGTTTATTGACTGATATATGTGCTTATTTTCTAGCATTTAGGCTAAAGCTAGACAACAAATTTTAATGAAAGAGTATTTAAGTAGTTCTTTCTTGGAGGAGATATTATAAACTTCTTTGTACCTAAAATTTAAAAATCGCCCAAATATTTAAACAATATTTTTATGTCATCATATCTTTTTTAACAAAGACAGCCTATTAGTAAAAAAGGTTATCTTGAGAAAGTTAAAAATGTTTCAGATTTGATAGAAAAGATATTAACTTAGATAAGATTATACTAAACATTATATAGGGATAGGAATGAAGAATCTAAAAAGTCATGCCCATGACAAAATATCAGTATCGCATCTATTTTACAATCCTTATATTAAAGTAACAGGACGTCTGACAGTTCCGAAGGGTCTCGCTAGCCGCTGAACCGATATGTAGCTTCTCATTGGTTCTTGGAAGGTTTATAACTATTATTCGGGAGGGTACCGACAACCTCCGAAGATGAATCGCCCCCAAAAAATGGCTCTCCAAAAAAAGAAAATTTTACATTTTCTTTTTAAACTAAAATCAAAAAAGGGGTTTGACTTTCAGGATCTTAGCAGAGCCAATAATATGAGTTTTACAAAAAGGAAAAGGTTCGAAAAAGAAAATATGATCTGTCTTTCATGTATAATTAGTACTTTAATTCTCGTTCTGCCAATTGGTTACAAGAATCTTTCTCCCAATTTCTCCAGTTTTTGTTCTACATTCCAAGTTGTATAGAAGGCTATCTAACATTTGGTAATTGGATATTGATAAAAATCAAAACTTATTCTTTTTTTGTTTTAATATTTTTCTTGCTTGGTGGTTTTATAGCTTTCTTAATAATCATACTTTACTTTTTTTAAATAATAGAAGCTCTCCAACTTATTATTTGTGGAAAAGTTTGGATACTGTTAGTTTAACATTGAGTTTTGATATAAAACTTTGGGTACCATAATGATTCAGACTAAAAGGGAGGGGAGGGGGACTTCGACAAACCATTTTTTTTAGTAAGAACTAATTTTTCTTTGGGGGGGGGGGGCCGGGGGAGACGAACACCCCCCATATCCCATTTTCAATTTATGGTCGACCATCCTCCCCCTCCCTATTTTTGTTAGGAGCGATTTATCTTTGAAAGGTGGTGGTACCCTCCTCCCAAATAGTTATAAACCTTCCCAGGACCTATGAGAAGCTACCATGTAAAAAAAGAAAAATCTCAGTTTTTCGGTTAGCGAGATCTTTCGTTACAAACGGAAAGACAGACAAGTATCCTGTTACTATATTATAAGGATGATATGCTAACTTACGACATTATATGAGCACTGTAGTATATTAAAGTATTCTTTTACAATTTTGTTATCAAATTTTTTTCTTGCTAAACTATTACATAGATATATCATCATACAACATTGTATGAACACTGTAGTATATTAAAGTATTCTTTTACAATTTTGTTATCAAATTTTTTTCTTGCTAAACTATTACATAGATATATCATCATACAACATTGTATGAACACTGTAGTATATTAAAGTATTCTTTTACAATTTTGTTATCAAATTTTTTTCTTGCTAAACTATTACATAGATATATCATCATACAACATTGTATGAACACTGTAGTATATTAAAGTATTCTTTTACAATTTTGTTATCAAATTTTTTTCTTGCTAAATTATTACATAGATATATCATCATACAACATTGTATGAACACTGTAGTATATTAAAGTATTCTTTTACAATTTTGTTATCAAATTTTTTTCTTGCTAAACTATTACATAGATATATCATCATACAACATTGTATGAACACTGTAGTATATTAAAGTATTCTTTTACAATTTTGTTATCAAATTTTTTTCTTGCTAAATTATTACATAGATATATCATCCTACGACATTATATGAACACTGTAGTATATTAAAGTATTCTTTTACAATTTTGTTATCAAATTGCATAAATTCTTTCTTATGCACCACCCTTTCTCTTTTACAGTTGGGAACAGAAAAAAAAATACATAAATAGTTTTTTATCGCATCGTTTTATAGACATCTTTCCACGGATATTGATATATAAAATAAAAATCAGTTTTGTTAGCCAAGAGGGTGCTTAACCAAGGGCTAACAAAACTAGTATTAATTTTATGATTTTTATATCAATATTCGTGGAAAGTTGCTTTTAATACGATGCTATACATGATTTTATAGTATGGCAGAAAACCGGTTGTAAACCAGCCATACAACAATTAAACGTTTTTGAAGTCTCTCAACATGCAATTCATAATTATTTTTATAAGACAAACTAAAGTGATCTCAGCTTCCTAACTGAAAAACATTATTTTCCTAGGCTTCTCACGATATAAAAATTTGCCCTACATACATAAACTCGATATTCAAGTTAGTCAGTATAGTACTATCCTGTAATATAAAGAAGTAATGTATTTTTTGTCTGTAGCCAAGGAATTGCTAACCGCTTAACCTATTATTTTCTCCTTTAGCTTCATCTAGATCATGGAGAAGTTTACAGCTATTTTGGAGGAGGGTACTAACACCCCTCTTAAAATTGCTTAATTTAATTCAAATTCCAAGAGATTTTACCTTTTCAGTACTTTATTAATTTTTTTAGAAAATGAACAAATCCATCATAACAAAAACAAATGTAAAGAAGTTGTATCAACTTTTTTTTTTATAGCTAGCCGGTTCTTTTAGTAAGTAGTAGATGTAAAATTTTTCATAGAATTCAAATATGCAATCGGTTTTTTTGTAGACCTCTTATTTTTTAAGTAATTTAAGTTTTTTAAAAAAATAATTAAGTCGGTTTTAAGGTACTAAAACGCAACAAAATAAAAGAAGAAAATGGTCAGTAAGAACAAAAATAGTAAGATCTTTAATTTGACACCTTACTTTTAAAATTCTGTTGAGTAATTATTGAAAAAATCTATTTTTTTAACCTCGGTATAATAAAAACTTTAGACCTAAATATTTTCTCAAACAGACATAAAAAACATGGGTTCATATATACCATTAGAATCAGAAAAATATTACGAATCCATTGTAAGCAAAATTGAAAAAAATTAAAAAATTAAAAAATTACAGAAATGGCCAATTATTTTTTTTGTTCAGACAACACTATTGTTTTCCCTTTTTTACCCCCTCTTTACCCCCTCTTTACCCCCTTCCCATTTTTATACTCAATTGAAGAATTAAGACGTTGCCTGTACAACATAATATGATATTTTCATATAATTCCTTTTATTGTAGTTTATATACTATATTGTAAACTTTTTTTTTCAATTTTGCTTACAATGGATTCGTAATATTTTTCTGATTCTAATGGTATATATGAACCCATATTTTTTTATTTGTGAAATAATAAAATTAAGTTCAAAGTTTTTATTCTCGTGGGTTTAAAAAAATCGATTTTTTCAATAATTACCTGACAGAATTGAAAAAGTAAGGTGTCAAATTAAAGATCTTACTATTTTTGTTCATAATGGCCATTTTCTTTCTTTTTTTTGTTGCATTTTAGTACCTTAAAATCGACTTAATTTTTTTTTTTTTAAACTTAAATTACTTAAAAAATAAGAGGTCTACAAAAAAACCGATTGCATATCTGAATTCTATGAAAAATTTTACATCTACTACTTACTAAAAGAACCGGCTAGCTATAAAAAAAATAGTTGATACACCTTCTTTTAAAAATTTCAGGGTTTACACTTTTGGTTTTAAGTTTCATTTTATATTTTCTTAATGCATTTTTTAAAAAGTATTTTAAAATTAAGATTTTCATGTTTTTAATAGCGAAGCTAATCTATGATTTTAAATGTCAGTGCGTCTTTCAGTAACTTTTGGGTGAGAACGAAACTTGCTTAGTTGTTTTTTTACTTTTATATTTAAATCTTTATAAACCTTATAGTAAAATAATCGAAGGATCTCGCTAAACGATGAGCCGATATGGTTCTTCTTTACAGGGTAGCTTCTAATTGGTCCTAGGAAGGATATAATTATTTTGGAGGAGGGTACCACCACCCTCTCAAGAAAAAAATTACCTCCCCACCCAAAAATAGAAATTTTTTTAAAAAACTAAAATAAAAAGTTGGGGAATTGGGGGAATTGGTGGCCGACCACCCAACCTTAATAAAATTATTTTCATTCTTTTTAAATTTAAATTTTTTTTTATCGAATTCAACTCTCGCCTTCTCAAGTGCCCCTAGAGGCCTCTAATAGTTAATATTTTTGAGAACTTAATTGCTTAAGTATTTACCGAAATCCTAAGCTAAATCCTAAGCTAAAGACAGCTTTCATTAATAGTAAAAAAGTTCATCTTCATAATGCAAAGAAATTTATACAAGAAATTAGGTAAAAGAAATTTTTAGTATAACTTGATCATTACCATATCAATCAACCATAGATGAGTGTTTATTTTTAGGTTAGCAAAATATGAAATTTAAAAGTAGGCTTTTAATGTATTAATTGGCCGGGCTTTCAAAAGAAAAATGTGCTCAACAATTGAAGTACCAATTTCTTATTTCAGTATCTATCAATTATATTTTACTAAGATTACATACATAGAATTTTACTATTATGTACTATAATTACCAGCGCAGCTATAATATTAAAATTATTTGTCTGTGTGTCTTTCCTACTTGTAAACTAAAATAACACATTTTAAATGCCATAATCACTAAAAATCACGATTGAAGTAGTGATAAAGCTTAATATACTTTTTTATAGTTTGATTGATCTCTTCTAAACCATTACATTTACTTAATACACAATAAGATTATCTTGGTCTTACTTTGATCTAAAATTGTCACAAATACTAAAACGTCACTTTGTTTAAGTCTATAATTATCCATTAGACTGGCCCAAAAAAACATGAATTTTTAAATCTTTACCATATCAATTTGCGGATACCTTGAAGTTGTTACCGGCTCAAAAGTAGACATTTTAGTGAAAACTAGACCTCTCTAAAATGAAAATTGATCTCGAAATTTCAATCTTAAGCTTTTTATCAAAAACTTCATATTTTCATGATTTTAACAAGAAATAATTAAAGAACTGCCAACCTAAAGTAATGTAACAAGAGTTCAAATGTGAAGCAATTATAAAAAGTAGGCAAAACCGCCATTCCCGCCGAATAATTCCGAAAAATATCTAAACACATTGTTTTATTTAAATTGATAATTTGTGTAAGAAATTGAACTAAAACAGTAGCTATTAGTCTTGTGATAAGAGAAATGATGAAAAACTCTAAAAAATATACATTTTAAAGACATAAAATAGGAAAAAGTGTTTTTAATAAATTTCATGGCTCAACAGACATTGTCGCCAATAAAGAGACAATTTACTTAAATAAAAAATTAAATGAAGGTAAAAAAAATATGTAATATACTTATTCTCATATTCAACTTTTAAAAAAAGCATACTAATAAAAATATTAATATTGCAAAAAATAATTTTATTGTTTTTTATTAAACCAGGAATAAAGAGTAAGGCTTATCTTCAACTATTTTTCTTCAATGATTAGCTTTCCCAAATTATTGTTATTGTACATAAATCAATTTTTATACTTTTTTTCTTCATATGTTTATTCCTGGTGATTTTAATATTTCATTTCAATGTTTGTAAACAAACAGACAGAAAATTTGATGTTTTGCTTTATATCTGGTGTAAGGCATCTTAATTTGGGGAAGAAAGGGTGAAAATAAATATGCATTGGACAAGATAGCGATAGATTTTTTCTTAAAATCAATTATAGGGCAAAATCTACAAACAATACATAACCTATTTTTACATTCCGCACATTGAAAAGCAATTTAGACCTTCATTTGGGCCACACTATTATTCATTCTATGCTAATTGTGGATTTAATCGACCTTGTTTTGTAAAACCTATTCTCTTATGGCTTTGAAACTGATTAATATCCGCTAGATTAGAACTGTCCGTCAACCATACTGAAAAATCATGCATAGAATCGTATTACAGACAATTTTCCACGAATATTAAAATAAAAATCATAAAATCAATATCAGTTTTGTCAACCCGGGCCTTCTTCCTTTCAGGGTTAACAAAAATTGGTGTTCATATTAAAATTTTTTTATCCATGGAAAGCTGTCTATAATATGATGCAATAGATAACTATTAACTATTAGTAAAGTCATTCTGTAATAGCCTTTGATAAGTGCATTGATATTAAGAAATGTTGAAATGTGAGAATAATAATTGTAAAAAGATTTTGCAGGCTGATATCTTTTGGTCTGCATCCATTTGCGTAAATTATCTCATCTGCATAGCAGGCAAAAGGGAACATTATGACTTAATATTATTATTCATGGATATTTATAGTAATAAATAGATGTGATATATGTACGGGAATGAATGAACACCATATATTTTATTAAATGATTATTAGGGATAAGGGAAGGTTAGTGGAATATTTCTAGACTTTTAGCTGTATTATACGGATCAGGTTTTAAGCTATTTATCATAGCTTTACAATTTTTATAAGACCATAGGGGCTAAATGTGCAGCCTCAATTTAATGTAAGTAGATGTATATTGTATATTAAGTGTCATCAGTCATTCCTTAATTCCTGGGTGACCACACAATATTACAACCATAACATACCACCTTAGAATTAAATCAGTTACCTTACAATACAGATAATATTTCATTTTAGCAAGAATTTTAAAGAAAGATTTTCGATAGATTTGGTATGTCTGTGTACATTATACCGAAGCAGCTTATAGTGACTAAAAAAAATAAAAATGACGTAAAACAATACAAATGACTAATAATAGGCCAGTATACATTTATATTGACCACTGGTAAAATGTATAGTATACTGGCTTATCATTGGTCATTTGTATTGTATGACGTCATTTTTATAGGAACAATAAGCTCCTTCGATAAGATAGAACAAATCTTATCAGATAAATGACCGAGCCTACTTTGTTAATCATTCGATTTTAAAAAATTTAAAAATTTACTAAAGTAACGAAATTAGACTTTGTTACTTGTTATTGCTGCGCTGCTTATAAACACGACTGTACTTGTCTCATTATCTAGACTTTAACATTACAGAGGTTATTGAGATCTTGCTTGTCACAAACACTAACACACAAATATATTTCAGTTGTAATGTATGGATAAAAAATATCAATAAAATGTTGTCTAAATGTGCCTATTATGATGAGAAGAAAGGGCCTCAGAATAAAAGGTGTAAAAAGCCCCACTAACTCAACCCCCCCTCTCCATATGAGGAAAAATGCTTTAACCACCATGAGCTGTCATGAGTCCTTAAAAGGTTCCTTTTAATCTACAGAAAGTCCTTTTTGGTACCGAAGCTACTCTATAATTGACTTCTTAGTCTTAAAATGTTCAAGATTAAGAAGTTGAATGTATGATAATAGCTGACATATTATCGACACCCTGTGAAGAAAAAAAATATTCATTATTATGTCAACATATCTATTGAATTTTGATTGGTTCGTTCATAAAGTTAGGTGTCCAAACGTTTCATTCACTAATTGTAATCTAGAGAAAGGTTAAGTTTGTGTATCATCATTGGGAATGTACATCAATTTAGCGGCCATTGTCCTATCCCTTCAGATCCCTAGACAATGTTACTTATCGTATGATTGTCATATTTTTTAATGTTACTGTCCTTGTTAACTGTATAAAGAAAGAGTCAAAGGGGCGGAGATTATATGTAGTGAGAGCTGGAAAGAAGGGGCGGGGACTAAATGGACTTATTGAAATGTTTCTAGCACATGGTACCACCCATTTCTTTATATTACTGATGGACTTTATTAAATAGAAAAATACTTTAATAGTAATGTACAACTGATTTCGTCCCTAGCCTCTAGGAGCTTTGGTTGTTAAGTCAAGGAATTGGTAATAATAGTTCTCTAACGCATAGTATCACAGACAGTTTAACGCGTAAATTAAAATAAAAAATTATAATCTTAAAACCAGTTTTGCTAGCCCCAAGGGGCTGAATTCAACCTAAAAAATGGTATTAATTTTATGATTTTATTTTAATGTTTGTGGAAAATTTTCTGTGATATGATGCTACACGTGATTTTTGGTAAGGCTGAGAACCGGTTCTAATCCTGCGAATTCGAAGCTTTACTGGGAAAGATATTAGTTCTATCTTTTTAACACAAAGCATATGTCTTAGAGAGTCTGCGCCATTAATAAGTAGTTGTGTTAAAAGAATATTATGTGAGTGGTATCAAGGGATATAAGATATGCATTATACGTGGATATATTGACAGGGCAAGAATTGTCGTAAATTTAGCCTGCTAATATGGAACTCTATTAGTAGTTAGTTCGTTCAACCAGAAGAAGGGGAGGGGAAGAGGTAATGAGAATGGTTGGAGGGTATCGTTATTTTAGCCAACTCTCAGCATTACTATATTAGAGTACATGAAAATTTGGTGCAACATCCAACATATTAATATTTGGATTGTGATATCAAATAATGCAGAATCTTTGTTGTCGCCCTTAATCCAACAGATTAAACATGGGGCCTAGAGTCAGCATACCTTCACAGTACAACAGGATGATATATACTTAGCAAAGCATTCATTTCAGTGTAATATCTTAGAGTAAAGCTGTTCTAGAATCAACTTAAGTTGTGATTTAATCCTCGTATTAAAGTATCAGGTTATACATAAATGCATAACTATGATCTAAATTTTGCTTAAGTAAAATTAGAAGGAAAATTTGAATAAATTATACAATTATGTTTATTAATATCTCTGAAAACGTTTTCGATCTCATGAATTAGGGAATGCTGGGGTAAATGATTTCTAGGGTTATTTATCTTGGTAAGGTAAAGGAATCCAACAAACTAGATAAAATAAACTTCCTGGTATTTTTAAGAAGCTTTGCTATAAATGAGATGCATTGATGTCGAGATCTTTGGGTACAAACCAAGATAGACTATTAGACATCATGTTAATTTGCTTTCACTAGACCCTTGATTGCCCATAGAACTTCAATTCAATTATGGGAAAAATTCAATTCTAGGCGGGTTCAATCCCACTGGGTCCCATTAAACCCTTCATGAACCTAACCCAAATCTAAATTTTAAAATAGATACATGCTTGAAAATTTGAAATCTAAAATCAATTTGAGATGGTTGCATGATTCCAAAAAAAGGATACAATTTCACACAAATTGAAAATAAACGCCTGTAGGTATGATTTGACCTAAGGGTTATCATACTCCCCCCCCCCCCTCCTCCCTTAAACTGAACTATTTTTGGCGCGGCGCCCCCTATTAAACTATTTTTTAGTTAGGCGACCCCGTAATTTCTAAAAACGTTTCGACATTGTCAGCAATTTTAGTTGTTGAAAATTAAGAGTTTTTAAAATATGTATATTAAACAAGAATGTCAAATGTAATGATTTTATTAAACTAATATTTATGTCTAATCTTTGCCTTTCATGTTTAATTTATCATCCTGATGGCTTCGAAATAGATTAATATCCGCTGTATTATAATCGGTTATCAGCCATACATAATACCAGTTTTGTTGGACTGGGTCATTGGCCTCCAGAGGCTAATAAAACTGGTTTTGAATTACAATTTTTCAATTTAATATCCAGGGAAAGCTGTCTATAATACAATGTTAATATTGTCAGCTTTTATAAAGAGACAATGGCACAATACATTTAATTATATGAACATAAATGCAGGGACGTTATTTCCATGATTTCTGACCCCTAGTAATCAAATTTAGGGTTGTTTTCAAAGTCCTTTTGTCCTAAAAAAGTCACAACACTAATGTAAGATGGCAATAGATAAAATTTTGCTGTGATTATCAAGTATCCAATAATCTAGAACCAATGAGTAGAGAAGAGAAAACTGTTAGCTCCAAATTAGGAAATAACGTCTGGACAAAATGGATAGAAACCAACATTCTCTAAATCAAAGAGTAATAGTGTGTCAAAAAGGATTGATCCAAATGTTCTACAGGTAACTTCATTTCACGACCCTTTTCAGAAATCGATAACGTGTCTATCCTCTTATATCAAATAGAAAGTCCGTTTTCTTTGTCAGTTTAAATCTCTCTAATTGAATTCACATTCAATTTGAAATATGTTTCAAGCACCTGATATAGTAACGGGTGCAATCAAATATTCCTTTTTTAAAAATTCCTTGTTTTAAAGAAATGGATCTGTCCCTAGTCTGGAGTTTGTGCCAAAAGTATTTAGAATTTTTCATATCTTGTAACACATCTGTAAAGTCTAAATATATACCTTTGACCAGAGGCGTGCAGAGGAGGGGTATATCCACCCACTAAACCCCCCTTAAAAATACATACAACGCCCTGATACACCCCCCTAATACAGACATAAGGGGGGGGGGGGTTGACAAGGTAAAAGTCACACACACTATAAAAATAAAGGGGGTTCTAAGAAAAATTATCAATTCAAGGATGCTAATTTAACTTTTGAGTGGGTTGGTGAACACCCTTCCACCCCCTTGACACTGACCCAAGTTGTCTGCAAAACACCCTCTCGATTTTTGTTTAAGGGAGGTGTCAAAATTTTCGGGTACGCCTCGCAAATCCATCTGAAAAAAACTGAGCACGCCACTGTTTTTGACTATTTATAGCTGAACAAACATATCCTTTAAGACCTTAAACAAGGTTGACAACATACATAAGTAACAATTAAGTACGATTTAGGAAGCTTAAGTAGGAACTCTATAATCGAAAGTCCGTACTTCCATTTTAAAAATGCTGATTTTCTTTTTACTTTTTTAACAACAACTTTTCCTGTTAATCTGTCCTTATAAAGTATCCTGTATTAACGCAAGTTTGCAACAAATTTATGTACAATTTTGTTAAACTAATAAATGTTCTACTTAAAAGGACTCTCCACAGAAAAATAAACTTTGGATTTTTGAAAATCTAACCTGAAATTATTATTCTCTGTTCAATTTTAGACATTTTTTGTTTTTGTGGCATCGCGATCGAAGCCCTTTGAAAATTTTGACCGCCCTTAAGTGAATCCTCCCGCCATTCAATTTGTGCTGCTTTAGTGATTTTTAGCTTCTATGTTGCCGCATTCATCGCCCTTCTCCGCCGCTACTCCGCTATTCATTGCTGTATGTCGCGGTTCAATACATGCTCCCCTCTCCCTTATTCAGAAATTGAGTGGAGGCTGGGGGATTTTGTGTATAGCGATGTAAGCGGTGTATAGCATTGTATAGCGGAGTAGTGGCGGAGAAGGGCGATGAATGCGGCAACTGCGATTTTATTGGGCGGAGGCGAACACAAAAAAGTGGCGGCAATATTGTCCAGCAGTTAGGAAGCATGAGTAGAGTGGAGGCAAAATTTATAAACCTTAGATTGTGTATGGTCTGTATATGACGTGGTTAATATATCCGCGGTGTCCAAGGAAACGCGGTTTTGTTTTTTAGCGGTCCATGGCGCACACCAACAAATTCTCGTTGTGTGTGTGTAGTTTTTTTGGAGTAAAGATACAGGTTGACATAGGAAAGGGAAGGCAGGAATGTGATAGGTGGGAGGGAAGGGGAGGGGGGCACCTAATCAAATTATAGGTAAAGTTTTGGGCCAATTAATAAGATAATGTGGCAATACAACTTTGGTTACCAGTATAATTTACAGTCCAATGTCTCCTCCCTCCCTGAAAATATTATAGAAATTTTAGATGATGTTAAAAAAACAGATAAATAGGATGATTATATAACATAAAAAAGTGGAAAATCAAAATTACCATTTCTGTAGATCAAAAATAGTGGTTGAAATAATCAAACACTCAACTTAAGGAATCAACAAATCAAAATTCATTGAAGTCCCAAAAGTAATTAATCCAACGAATAAGAAAACATTGCTGGGAATAGTGTATAAACAGCCCATTGTCCCATCTCTCTCTGCATTTCTTATCTATCCCATGTTAACATTTTTCGTCAATTGTGCTATCCCTGTAGACAACTCTTCTATACCCAGGGAGGAGATAACATTAAACTGTAAATTACAATTATACCCAGGGAGTGAGGAGACATTAGTCTTTATAGTTGTATAATGTATATCGACAATCTGCCATCTTAAAAACTTTGTATTATTGAATTTTGATTGGTTCAAATTCAACCAATAATATTGATCCACAATAGGGGTAATTTTAATTATCATCATTGTGGATGTAAACGTTCGTTGTCTTATCCCTGAATTATATAAAAAGTTACATTCTTATTTGTTGCCCAAAACTTTCATTTTTTTATTGAAGTTTATAACCACCAGGGATCTAAAGGGATAGGTAAGACAATAGCCGATAAATTTATGTCCATCCAAATGATTCTACACAAAATTACCATTTTGTAGATAACAGTTAGTGGTTGAAATGTTTGGACACTATAGTAATTGAACTATCCTATCAAAAAATTAATTTCCCAGAGTCCAAAGTTGTTCAGCTAACAAATAAGAAAACGGTATCAACCTTTGGGTATTAGTGTAATAAACAACCCAATGTCCCCTCCCTCGTTGATAACTACGCTCGCTCATTGGTCAGCATTAAATCTTTGGATATTTATATCTTGAATTTTTTATGGTTGGTTCCAAGTTATCAAAGTCCAAACTTTTTTTAACAATAATTTTGATTTATTTCTTTTAGCAATGC
This sequence comes from Acartia tonsa, assembly GCF_053477335.1. NCBI lineage: Eukaryota > Metazoa > Arthropoda > Copepoda > Calanoida > Acartiidae > Acartia > Acartia tonsa. The sequence goes on along the minus strand of NC_137262.1, from coordinate 29,825,412 downwards.
TGAGAAAAAATATTTGCACTTTCACTCAGATTACCTTGCTGAGTACTGAAATATCCTCCCCAAATATAGGGAGGGTGAAGATACCCTTGCCCGAAATAGCTATAAACTGTCCTAGGACTTATGAGAAGCTACACTGTAAAGGAGAACCATATAAGTTCAGCGGTTAGCAAGGCAGTACAGAGAAACAGACACATAATGATTCATAAGGATAAGATCAGGTTCTCATCCAATCATGTATAGCATCATATTCCAGATAATTTTCCACGGGGCTAGAAAATCTAGTATTTATCTTATAATTTAAATCCACGGAAAGCTGTCAATGAATAGCTATTCCAGTATTAAAGTAATTTCTGCGGTTTCACAAATAACAAAACGAAGCATAAAGGGGAGGGGGTTAATGCAACAACTTCGTAATCAATGAGTAAATTGCACTTAGAATTCGAATTTTGATCTGAAATTTTGCATGAGTAATCCTTGGTAGGTCTATTTTCCCTAAATTGAACAAAAATTTGGAAAAGTAACAACTTGGTTTAATTCATGGTAAATTGTAGATGCTGCATCTAAGTTTCAAATAAATTGAACATGTGAACGCTATTTTTAAAGAAAAGCTTCCCTCCCAATTAAATTAAGTAAGTCATAATTATGTGTATGAATAATTTGATACACACACTGACCTTGACAGACACACTTCCTTTAATTGGAGCAGAGCTTGCCCTCTGACTTTTAAGGCGAAAGTCATAGTTATCACAGCTCAGAATTAGGCAACATTTATGCACTATTTGGCCTGTTTCTTATTAATATACACATATATATGGACCATGTAGGCAAACCTATTGTAATTTATCAATGTTATAATAATAATTTTATATCCAACCATATACCTATTGTAATTTATCAATGTTATATGTTTATATCCAACCATATACCTATTGTTAATTATCTATTTAACTATAAAGTATTTAGTTTTCTTTATAGCTTGAAAGCACTTTAAAACTCAGTTATCATTTAACTTGCAAACCAACTGATTCTCCCTCTTCTCTCCTGGCTTAAGAAGGTAAATGGCGTAGTTTATTTAGCATGCATTGTTTAGTTTAAATTTAGGTTCCTTTGTACTTGGCATATATTGTGCATATGACTTATGTTAGAGGCCTAACTATATGCACAATCATGACTTGGACTTAGGCACATCTCATCCTATACTACTCACACTTACTATAAGTATTATGTAACATTAATATCTGACTGATCTATATGTAAATACAATTAACTTTATTAAACTGTTTTCTTTCCTTTTAATACTTTACTATACTTATCTTATATTGATCTAACATCAAAAACCAACCTTTACTCTTAGGTTAAAGCACTGTAATACCATGCGTGGGTATTTATGAAACGCCACGGATTCAATAAATTTTTATTATAATTGTGGGAGTAAAAGGACAAAGCATTCTATACCGACACTGATGTTGAGAATACTTATGGGTATTTTATTTAAATTCTATTTTTAAGCAGTACTCATGAGAGAGCATTCCCCACATTCAAACCCATGGGCAAGCGCCCTATTCATACTACCAAAATAATAGTGTATCGCTGCGATATGACTTAAGATCTTATACATTCAGTCAAACGGCCGGTAAGATTGCTGCCAGCCGCACATCCGCTGAACCGCCTGAGGATGAGCTACTAAAAAGTGGTAATACATGTGGCTGAGCCACAAACACACAGATCATTCCCTTTTTATGTCAAATCATCTAGGATTAAGCTAGAAAGGTGTTTAAGGTGTCTATAGAAAGCTCTTTGCATGCCCTAACAAAAACTCTACAGGATATGGGTGTTCTATCTCCAATATTTAAAATAAATCTTCAAGATTTTGTATTTTTTAAAATTCCTGTTGCATAAAATGTGTTGTAATATTAGAGACCCCATATCATTTCAAGTTTATTGTCAGGCAATAATTCTGCATCTTCAGACACCTTAACCACCCTTGTAGGTCGATCCTGGCCAATTTGAGACAAGAAAAAATGTATTGAGAACTGCTACAAAAACTGGCAGGATTTTTAAAATAAAAGATTTTAGGGAAAAAATCACTTTTGTCAAAAAATTCAAATACCTGCGAATCAGAAATTACCTCTAATTTATGAATAAAGCTTAAAAAAAACATAATGACATGATAAAAAGTATGATTTAAAAAAAAAGTTTGGATGAAAAAAAGGATGTTCTTTAGACTTATTTTTAACCAAATTCTAGTTGCAAGATCTTAATGGAACCAAGACAGGCATCATCATCATTGCCATATCATTCATTAGCGATCAAAATAAAAATTTTTTTGGAAGTATGTTTTTTTTGGGTAGAAATAAAAAATTGACCAGAATAACCCCACGCCACCCTAGTTGATTCCTACATAATTAATGATAAATTTATCCTGAAAATAAGAAAAAAACAGTTAAAAGGCTGAGCTGCCAGCTGCCAGCCATTAGCCATTACTTTTTCAACTTTTTGTTCAATTTAGGGAAAAAAGACCTACCAAGGATTACTCATGCAAATTTTCAGATCAAAATTTCAATTCTAAGTGCCATTTACACATTGATTACGAGATGGTTGCATTAATCCCCCCCCCCCTTTTTACAAATTTTGTATTAGCCAACAAGTCTGGAAATAATCTAATAATATATTTTTTTTTTAAGCGAAGCCATTCTATAATTAGGGTCGGTCAGTCCGTCAGTAAGTCCTTCCGTCAGTCCATAACGGTTAGCTCTTTTCGTTAACTTAGGCATGTTAGTTGTCCTATGAATTTCAAACTCTGCATGGTGATTCCTGTAGTAGTTAGGTACAATTTATAAAGCGTAACAACTCTATAATCGTTACCAGAAAGTCCGTACGTCCATTTTAAACATGTTGATTTAACTTTTTTAACAACAAGTTTTATATGATAAAATCATTCGATTGATCTGATTTTTCGAATACTGATTTCTAGGACAACAAAGCATCTCTATACTTAAGTCCTAAAAATGTAAGTATTACAGACAATTTTCCACGAATATCAAATTAAGATATCATAAAAATAATACCCGTATTGTTAGGCCGGACCTTTTAATATCCACGGAAAGCTGTCTATAATACGACGCGATGAATAACTATTTTTGTTTAATAAAGATGGTTGCGTCTAACAGTAGCGATAAACTGTTTATTTTATGACTATTAGCCTACTATGTTTTTTTTAAGCGAAGCTTTTCTATAATTAGGGTCGGTCCGTCCGTCCTTCTGGCATGTTAGAATTGCCCTATCGATTTGCATGGTGAATCCTGTAGTATATAGTTACGTAGCAACTATATAATCGTTAGATTGTCCGTACGTCAATTTTAAACAAGTTGAATTTTAACTTTTTTTTAACAACAAGTTTTTATATGATAGAATCATTCGATTGATCTAATTTTTGGAATAGTGATTCCTAGGACAACAAAGTACATTGTTATAAGCAAAGCATCTCTATACTCAATTCCTAAAAATGTAAGTATGTCCTTAAATATTATCATGTATTAGCGTAGTTTTTCAACAAATTTGCTTAAATTTTGTTTATAATTTTATACATTTATATTCTGATTATTCAGTTATGGCACTCTACAAGTGTTAATGTTCGTTTGTCCTACCGTTTCAGAGCTTCGCTTTTATGGATGTTGTCATCCTTGTTGTTTTATTGTCATTGGAAAGGGGACTGAGAAATTTTTCAACCAATAATTTTAATCTTTGGAAGGAGTAATCTTATTTATTATCATTAGGGATGTAATACATTTATCGTCCATTATCTTATCACATTAGATCCCTGTCCAAACTCTTCAATTTATTTCTACAACAAGGATGACAACATCCATAAAAGCGAAGCTCTGAAACGGTAGGACAAACGGATATTAACACTTGTGTAATGTCAGAACTGAATAATCAGAATGCGAATGTATAAGACTCAAAGCAAAATTGTAAGTAAATTTGTTGAAAAACTGCTTGATACAGGTTAATGATTATGGACATACTTACATTTTTAGGACTTGATTACAGAGTTGCTTCGCTTATAATATTGTACTTTGTTGTCCCAGGAATCTGTATACCAAAAATCAGACCAATCAAATAATTAGGTCACATACAAATTTGTTGTTAAAAATGTAAAAAAAATCAACATGTTTAAAATGGACGTACGGACATTCTGGTAATGATTATAGAGTTGCTACGCTTTCTAACTCGTACCTAACTATTACAGGAATCACCATGCAAAATTTGAAATTGATAGGACAATTCTAACATGCCTAAATTAACGAAAAAAAAACTATTTAAAAAAGTAAAAAAATCAACATGTTTAAAATGGACGTACGGACATTCTGGTAATGATTATAGAGCTGCTACGCTTTCTAAATCGTACCTAACTACTAAAGGAATCACCATGCAAAATTTGAAATCGATAGGACAATTCTAACATGTCTAAATTAACGAAAAAAGCTATCCGTTACGGACGGACGTACGGACGTACGGACGGACCGACCCTAATTATAGAAAAGCTTCGCTTTTAAAAATATTAGTATTGTTTAGTCATTGTTGGATATTATTTAATTATTAAAAAAGACATGTTAGAATAGTCCTATCGATTTTGCCTGGTGATTCCTCTAACAGTTGGGTATCATTTAGAAAGCATAGAAACTCGATAATCAGAAAGTATGTACGTCCATTTAAAATCTGCTGATTTTTAACATTTTGACATTTTTTTATATAGTATGATTATCCTATTTATCTGGTTTTTGGAATAATGACAACAAGGCACAGTATTATAAGCGAGGTGTCTCTATAATCAAATCCTATAAATGAAAGAATGTCCCTACTATTCCTAAATTTACGCAGTTTTGCATCAAATTTATGTACAATTGTGTTTAGACTTAGAAATCAATGTCCTGCTGTTCAAGTTCTAACACTCTACAAGAGTTATTGCTCTTTTGTCCTTCCATCCTTTTGCTTTTAGATCTTCACTTTTATGGATGTTGTCATCCTTGATATGAAGACTCGATGAGTAGATTTAATAGCATTGTAAACTTCTATCCTTATATAAAAGTAGCAGGTTGTTTGTCTGTGCAATGTGTAATAAAGTATCTTACTAATAACTGAACCAATATGGTTACCCTTTGCAGTGAAGCTTCTTACAGGTTCTAGGCCTTTTCTCTACTTCTCCAAGCTACGTTGTCTTATTTTTTCATTTGTAGCATGAATTGTAATGAGGGGAGAGAATATTGCGTATGAGAATGAATAGGGGTTGGCGAGTTAAATCTCTGGAATGGAGAAAATGTTCTTTAGCGGCGAACATATATTGAGTGGAGGTAAAGTGTAGAATATATTGTTATAGCGGTAGTACAAATAGGCGGCGGACAAAATTTTCAAAGGGCTTCGATCGCGATGCCACAAAAACAAAAAATGCCTAAAATTGAACAGAGAATAATAGTTTCAGGTTAGATTTTCAAAAATCCAAAGTTTATTTTTCTGTGGAGAGTCCTTTTAACAAGTTCTTATATTCAACAAGTATTTTTGTTCGTTTGACATATACCTTTTTAATTTAAAGCTTCGTTTTTTTTTTGATTTTGTCATCCTTGTATCATTGTAAATAAGATTATTAAAGTTTGTCATTTTTATGCAAAAAAAAAACAATTTCCGTTTAAACTAAAAAAAAGAAATAGAAATATTAAAATGAAGAAAAAACTTTTCTTTCCAATTAAAAAAGTTTTTCTTGTTTACATTAGAAAACTGCAGTTTCATTTATTTTTAAAAAGCGAAGTTTTGTAGGGTATGTATGCAAATAATTTAGGACATCTTTAATTTTTGTACTTTTAGGCATGACTGAATTGTCTGATCATTATGAAACCTTGCATAATTATTTAATGTTTGATTTCTAAAAATCTGTTATATAAAAGGTCCTTACGTCTATTCTATATTAAGTCAGATATTGTATAATTACAAAAGGGTATTTGGATCGTTTCTTTATTAATTTGAAAGCTTCGCTTTTATGAATGTTGTATTCCTTGTTAGTTTTACATTGTAGATAGATAAATAAATAAAAAAAAACTTATTTTGTACATCAAAGAATTTTATCAGTGTACCAGGTACCTACTCTATAAATATGTTTGTCTGTATTTCATTTTACAGTTCATATGCAGTCGTTTTACGTACATTTCTCAAAATATTACCTTTAATTGATTGAATAACATAATATCTTCTATTAAAAACATAGAGTAGTATTTTTCCAAATGTCTAAAAAAACAACTTTGTATTTTGCCTAATGATATTACCCAAGTTTAAGTTAAAATAATATAGATACAGGATATATTGACATTGGAAAATTTGTCGTCAATTTAGCTTGCTAATATGGACCTCCTTAATTAGACAATTCGTTCATCAAGTAGGAGAGGTGGTGATAGGGTACAGAGGGTGGATGTGGGTTAACGATATTTTAGCCAGCTGCGAGTTTCACCTTATGTTACATGAAAACCTGGTGCAACATCCAAGTATTCATATATCGATTGTTAAAATTGATGATTTCTAGTGAGTTTTGTGACAGTTGTAGCAGTTTTACAACCAATAATTACTACTTACAGTAATTTTCAAGGTAAAAAACAAAATTAGGTCATTTTAAATAAACGTTTATATGTCAAACAAGGACAAAGTTCGATGTACAACGTAACAACATATAATATAAATAATAAAGATATAAAAAGAGTTAAATGTATGGAGACTCTAGGCTGCGTAGCAACTGTATTCTTTGAGTTGTGCCCAGTAAATTTACTGCTCATTTTAAGAGATAGTAGTCCACTGACACAAAAATATCATCATTCCGTTAAATCTTCATTGTTAGCTACTTGTACTTTCACATATATCTATAATACAAAGTAGAACGATGTCTGTCTGTTTGTTTGTAGCGAAGGATCTCGCTAACCGCTGAACCGATCGGGTTCTCCTTTACAGGGTAGCTTCTCATAGGTCCCGGGAAGGTTTATAACTATTTTCTTTGGGGATGGGACACCCCCAACCCCCCAAAAAATAAAAAATTACAATAGTGGGGTCTACTACCCCCCCCCCCCTAAAAAAAATCTCTCCTGAAATTTTTTTAAAAAATTTTCTTTTAAATCTAAAATAACAAAAATTGGGTTGATCAAACCACTTGGGGCAAAGTCCCTAGAGGCTAGGGGCGAAGCCGCTAGTAACAAAAAAAATTAAGCATTTGATATTAATCATTAAAACACTTAAATTATTTCAAATCACAAACAAAAGACACAATTTAAGAACATAGAGAAAGTCAGATAAAATTATATTTTATCCCCCATCGTTTAGAATAATAAATACAAAATCTGAACAGTAGGAAGGAGTTAAATTTATCAAAATATACATTCAAGAAGATAATAAATATAAAAACAAGAACAATTATATTCAAGTACACAAGTAGCGAAGCTCTAAAAAGTAACATATTCAATAAAAAGAACAGCTAAGTTCGCGAGCAACATTTATCCTAAAAATTCTTGCATTTTCTTTGATACAATCCGCAAATGAATATGTATAGTTCTATTTTTAAACGCCTAATTTAAAGGGGTTGACGGACATATCATGGTTATAATGTAGCTGCGCTACTGACTATTTCCTATTTTCTCTCAGAGAATAATTAAAATAGTTTCCCCTGTTAATGGATGTAGAATTTATACGTGGATACTGTGACAGGGGAAAAATTGTCGTCAATTTTGATTGATAATATGGACATCATTTATTGCCCAGTTCATTCATCCTATAAAAGGGGAGGGGATGGGGTAAAGGTGATGAAAGGGGGAAATCGTTATTTTAGCCACATACAAGTTTCACTTTGTAAACGAGCATAATTATTGTTTAAAGTTTGATTTATTCTTATAATAAAGTAACAGGATCTGTGTCTGTCTGTGTGTGTATACCGAAGGATCTTGCTAACCACTAAACTGATTTAGTTCTCATCTTCAGGGTAGCTTCTCATAGGTCCTGTGAAGGTTTATAACTGTTTTTGAGGAGGCTCTACTTTACAGCTAATGCTTTTTAATTGGGAACTTGGACAAACACCTTAAAATAAAAAATTTGATATATTCAATTAAAATATTTGTTTAGCCCTATGAGTAAATGTTAGGGTAGAATCATATTTCTAAATTACAACAAATTTGAGATCTTAAATTACAAGATTATTTTATTCAAAATTAGGTGTTTATACAAAATTTTAAAAAAAGCAACCAAAAGAATTTTCATGTACCGTTATTATGTAATTGTAACAATAACGTTAATGATTATAAACAAAATTAGCACTTCCTTAGATTAAAATCATTGGTTTAAAAGTTTGAACACTACCAGTTTCAACCAACTATTAAGTTTTATACAAATTTTGATTGTAACGTTAAAACACCCTAAATAAGAATTAGTTTATCATGGGAAGTGAAATCAAATAACATATGTTATTGTTTGTCGGTCAACTTTAAATATTTATAAAAGGTGGTAAATTATGAATGTTTGTAATTTAATACTTAATAACCCATATTTAATTGTTATTTCTGGTTAAAATACTTGTTTTTATTGATTCCTATAGAATATTCTCTCTCCCCATCAATCCCTCCCTCCCTATCTCACTCTCTCTCTCTCTTTCTCTCTGACTCCATCTCTCTCTTTCTCTTGCTTTCTCTCTTTTCTTTTTCTGTATATATATCTAACTATCATCAGTTTCCCATAAAGTGCCAAGTCGAGCAAGGAACTACCCACCCCGCATGACAAAGGCAAAAAACTACCCACCACTAAATTTCAATTATTTACAAAATAAAGAGGGTTGGGGTTCTGTGTTCACTCGGCATTTTGAGAGAAACCACTTCTCTAACTTAATTAGCCAAGTTTTTGTTAATAAATCTTATTCTGTAAAAGGTCTGTACAACAAAAAATGAGCCAAAATTTTCTATAATTTCTTTATTTGCAACCCATATTAGTAATTTACTCCAAAATTTTAAATAAAACCAAGCGCATGTCCATAGTTGTAGGTTTTATATAAATCACGATATACAACAAAAATAAATACATCCATATGCGAGAAGCTTAATTTTTTAAATGATTTAATATTTAATTTAAAAAGCTTTTAATACTTAGGATAACAAATATACTTTTATTTTACTGCCGATTTTTCTAAATTTTGTTATAAGTGCTATCCATTAAATTATTATTTATCGCATCGAACTATAAAAGGCTTTCCACGGATATAAATTCTTTTTTAAAAATTAAAACCGATTTTGTTAGCCCGAGGGACCAAAGGCCCTGTCTAAGAAAACTGATATTAATAGTATGATTTTTATTTAATATTTTAATAATCTATAATACGATGTAATAGATGATTTTTCAGTATGGCTGAATCCAGCGGTTCTAATCTAGCGGATATTAAGAGGTTTCGAAGCCATACTGGAAAGAGAATTATAAATAGGATAAGATAGGAGGATATAAAAAAGGAAAAAAATACATAAGCGAGTGAGAAATGGGATAAAGAATTTGAAATTGCGATAATTTTTCAAAACCATGGGAAACTCCATAACTCACTCCATAAGGGTGTCACATTTTTAAAAAGAATTAGGTATTCATTTTGTCCAATCATTCTTTTTAAATGTGAATAATTAATGTGTGTATAATATACATAAAGAACGGCACTCAACAAAATATAATTTTTAATTTTTAAATAATGACACATGTATATTATGGTTTTAGAGAACAAATCTTATGGCACCCTTGTTGCTAGAGGTCAAACTAGCAATGGTGTATAAATGATGAAACTAAGTATAATACGGATTATATGAACAAATATTACGGCACCCTTGTTGCTAAAGGTCAATCTATCAATGATTATAAATGATGAAACTAAGTATAATACGGATTATATGAACGAATATTATGGCACCCTTGTTGCTAGAGGTCAAACTAGCAATGGTTTATAAATCATGAAACTATGTATTGCATATGATTACGGATTAGGTAGAGAAAATGTGGCATGCTATGATGTTTTTCTATCTATCTATCTATCTCTTAAAATTTGTACTTTTCAGTTATGGTTTATAGATAAACTTTTTAAGTGTTTTAAGGAAAGCTTAATTTTTATTTTGTTTATAATCACAGAGTATATTTTCCTACTATAAAACTGATTTCATTCTTTATATAATTATTTCTCATTGCTGCGCTGCGATTGAATCATGCACAATTGTACATAGATGTCCTTGTTTAAACAAGGATGACATCCATGAAAGTAAACGGAAAAACAAACGAATATGAGCAATTGTAGAGTGTCAAAACTTAATAGGCAGGATATCAATTTAAAGGTATAAACAAAACTGCATATAAACTTGTTGCGAAATGGCGTTTACAGGATTGTGTTTAAGGACATACTTACATTTCAATACTTGATTATAGAGATGCTTTGCTTAAAATATTGAACCATGTTGTCTTAGAAATTGTTACAAAAATCAGATGAATATGGTAAATATATCATACAAAAAAATTTTGTCAAAAAGTTAAAAATCAGCATGTTTTAAATGGGCGTACGGAACAATTATAGAGTTGCTACGCTTTCTAAATTGTACTTAACTGTTACAGGAATCATCATCCAAAGTTTGAAATATATAGGACAATTCTAACATGCCTAAATTAACCAAATTATCTAAATGCCTCGTACGTACAGACCGTATTTAAAGAAAAGCTTTTCTTGTAAAAAGCGACTAGACAGACACATGTTGCAATCTAACAATTTAAGCAACTTACCCCACAATGTTTGCACCATAAAATTGGCACTTGCAACCAGGGATCTAAAGGGATAAGACAATAGCCGATTATTTTATTTACATTCCCAATGATCATTCATAAAACTACCCCTTTCATGGATTATAGTTAGTGATTGAAACGATTGGGCACTTAAATTCTTAAACCAACCAATCAAAATTTAATAAAAGTTCCCAAAGTGAGCTAAACAATAGGAAAATGTCATTATAAAACTTTGGGGACTAGTGTAATAAACAGCGCAATGTCCCCTCCCTCCCTGACTTACACCTTTTTATAGACCATTGCATGATTTTGGTTTCAAAATACCGGAAGTGTCTACTTAGTTAACACTTAGCAAAACAGTTTCAACGTTTTCAGCAATTTTTTTAAAAGTAGCCAAAAACAAGTTTCATTTTTTAACAGATATTGTTGATAAATTACTGAATATGGCATTGCCTTTTGAATCTTTAAAATGTACTATGACAAATTGACAAGGATACATGTATACATTATTTAGTTATAGAGTCTTGTTACTCTTACATTGTCATATGACTGACATAGCAGAGGGGTTGCATTAAGTTATGACACAATTATACATGATTGATGCCTCTGAGGAATAGTGTGGTTAGTAAGTCCCAAAATGCTAACATCCACAAACTATTGCAGACAACCAACACTTAAATTGCACGAATTTGTCTAACTACGCATCCTAATGAGTTGAGTCTGTTCTGTTCTAAGGCATTCCCCTCTATATTATTATCGCCCATCTGATTTAGCAGCAGTAGACACAACTATTAACTTTTTAGTTTTCGAACCAATCAACCCCCATAATAGCTATGTCAAATAAGCAGTATTGAAAAAACATCTTGACTATATAGCACGTGACAAGGATGAATGAAATACACAGGAAACCTTTTTGCATGCCCTAATTCTATTATCCGAGTTTTCAAAGATCAAGCCTAAGTGCGTGCAGAAAGAATTTCCTCTTTTTTCACTAAAGAAATCTATTGGTCAGTGAGTTTAAGGGATAAGACAATGGACAGTAAATGATGGTTAAGATGGTTTCGCCTCTGTAGATTTAAAGTTTGTACGCTCAAGGTATGTTCATCCCAATCAAATTTTAATAGTGGCTCCCAAAAATTTGAAAGATTGTGTTTATAAAACTTTGGGGACCATTATAAATTACAGCTCAATGTCCTATTTCCCTTGATATAAATAAAATCTGACCATCTGTTCATTATGGTAGCTTTCTATCATGAACGTGCCATTATCCCTGTAGAATGTATGTGGAAGGTTACTGTTGATTTGTATGACAGTAACTGACTGTTTTTTTCCTTTTAAAAATAAGTATCTAATAAAATTAATACCAGATTTATTAGCCCGGGCCTTTTTAATATCTGCGGAAAGCTGTATATAATAAGATGCGATAAATATCTATTAAGTTTGAGTATATTAAAAAGTTTTTCTTTAAAGTATAAAGTTGAGGTATTTTATGTTGAATGTTAATTTAGTTTAATTATTCTTACAATGTCTCAATTTGTTGAAATATCCCAGGAGGGGGCCAACCATTTCTCCTAAACAGGGATAGAGAGATGTAACATTCTAAATTTTGGACTTTACCTACATCAACTATTTTTACCAACAAAATAAACCTTAATTTTTAAGGATGTGAATGCAACTTTATATAAAAATGCTAAAATTAAATTTTCTTCAAATAAACTGCAAATTTGTTCTAACACTAAAAATAATAATATTTTTTTTTATTAAAAAAAATTTTCAATTAGTACTTTTCCATTTATACATGAATCCTTAGAATAGTTAGAGTTACATAAAATCATCTTCATTCTTCTAACTTTAATTCTAAAGGAAAACATTATTTGTAGAATAGACAAAAAATATAATCTTGGGTAAACTAGATGTTATTGAATTAGTTTCATTTAAAAGTAAATTTACATTAAATTAAAATGAGAAAATAAAACTTAAAATGAGGGGTCATTGGACTTGTAAAGTTATAAAGTGTCATGTGTGACGTCATAAAAAGGAATGATAAGAGGAAAATTTTGAAAAGAAAGCCCTAAAAAGAGTGGATAATACACGTGTCACAAATAACACTGTCCCCATGAAAATCATGTTTAAATAAGTATGATAATTTTCTATTTTTAAACTTTGCCGTACTAAAAGTCCTTGCATTGAAGAAAGTTATTATATTTTTCGACTACAAATGCTAAAATAACAATTTTATCCATTACTCCATCCTCTCCCCTCATACTGGATGTACGAACTGACCAATAAATGAGGTCCATTTTAGCAACCTAAATTGACGAGAATTTTTCCCCTGTCATAATATCCACGTATATTCAACATCAATTGAACAAATCTACCTAATATCTTATTTGATTACAAGAAAAGTCTATTCCTCAATAGATTACTCTTTGTTAAAGGTAAACCCGATCTCACAACTCTTCTGTAAAAGTGGGCTGAAACAATTTTATTGGTATTCAAATGTTGATTGCTTTTACATTTAATTTCAACTCTTTTTTTGGAGACGTTCCAGCAAATCAACTATAAAAGGTTAAACTTTAAAACATGGAAAAATAGAGAAATTTTCACAACAATAACAGTTTGCATTTCAAATAAGGAAGAACAATAAATTGTAAAACAGTAAAAATACAAAGAATAATTTACCAATCAGTGTAGAAAAGCAAAGCTTTTTGAATAGGGGGTTGTATCGCAGGAATACCTCTTTCTTTAATAAGGCTTCTTTGGAGTCTTCAAGATTTTTTTAGGTACATCTTATTTATCTTAAAAAAGAAATTTAATATTTTTTCTTTTTGGTTTTCGATTTTTTTAAATCATCGCAAATAAAATCATGGGGAATAGTCCCTTTCGTGGCAACGCCCCTCGAAGAGCGATTCGTCGTATTTTTAAAATGGATTTTTATAGGTTATTTTAGGGTAGGTTAGGTTATATTGGGTTAGGTGATTGCCCCACCGGGTTAGGCAATTGGCACCGCAGGGTTAGAGCCCCCCACAGGGGCTAGAAATAGGAGAAAAGCTACTGTGAAAAATACAAAGAATCGCCCCTTAAAGTGCGTTGCAATGAAAGTGACTATACCCAAATCATGCAGAAGGAGGGAGTATCCAACCGCCGCGTGTTTTATTTGGGTGCCAGAAACCTAAAGAGGGTCTCAAATTATCATCTTACCCGCTGACAAAACCCTCTACACGCCAATGATAGCGTTGGCTTGAATAAGATTCAACTCTATTTCTAAAAACATTTTGTCATCTCTATAAAAAAAATACAGTTACCCAAATAATCCACAAATTGCAGTCTAATATTTCAAAAGCGAAGCTTTTCTATAATTAGGGTCAGTCCGTCCGTCTGGAACGGTTAGCTCTTTTCGTTATTTTAGACATGTTAGAATTGTCCTATCGATTTTAAAATTAGCATGATTATTCCTATAACAGTTAGGACCAATTTGTGAAGCGTAGCAACTCTATAATCATTACCAGAAAGTCCGGACATCCATTTGAAACATGCTAATTTTTTACTTTTTAATAAAAAATAGATTATGTTATAATTATTCAAATCATCAGAATTTTAAGAATGATTCCTAGAACAACAAGGTACTGACTTACAAATTAATGTTCTGCTTATTAAGTCCGGACGCTCTACAAGAGTTTTTGTTTGTTTGTCCTCCCTTATGGTTTTAGAGCTTCGCTTTCATGGATGGTGTCAACCTTGTTAAAATTTTAATCTTCCAAATGATCTACCCTACTCATTTGAATTTAGAAATTTAGTAGAATACTTTAACAATAATCTTTAAAGATGAAAATAGTCATCAAGTTTCAGAAATTTACTAGTCATTTTTTATAATATTACCCCGATGTAGTATAAGACGTTTAATTCAGAGATCAGCAGGGTGCCAAATATCCCCAATGTCAGTCTATTAAAGGGAATATCATTGCATTTTATTATAAACATAGTGTTCTCAAATTTCTATTTACTTTCTTTATGCCAAAATTTTATAATAGTAATGTAAGTTTCCTCCCCAGACAAAAATTCACCCCTTCCCTTTTGCTTGCACCTAATTTTTACCCTTGCAATTCCCCCCCCCCCCTTATTTTTCCTTTTCTTTTTCTTCTCCCTACTAATCTCCCTTCATAAATCATCCCTTTTTCTCAGGAAAATGTTCCCTCCCCCCCTTTATCCTGATTAGCTGCATTGGTGACACCCCCGCCCCCCTGCCCCCCCCCCCCCAATGACATGAACGCCTCCTAAAAGCTCACCTACCCCTAACCAATCTACGCACGCTTCTGTTTGTCATCTTGCCTTTGGTTCCCTCTTTTTCATTTTATATTTTACCCCTTTTATAAGCTTACCCTCTCCCTTTTCCTCTTACTCCACCTTCAAAAAACAATATCTTTCAACAAAATTTAATTAAGAATTATTTTAATAAAGATGTAAATTTCATAAAAATAAAGTTTAAGCAATAATAATTAACAACAAAAAAAACATTAACATGTACTATCAGAAACAATTGGAATTCTTAATTTTGATTGACATCATTGAAGTTATTTTTTGAGCTATAATATTTATTTTAAACAGCTAAGTTTGCTTAATAGTTTCATTTTCACTCTAATATAGTTAACTTTATGCCAATAAAGATGATAATAAACAGATACTTATTTCAGAACATACACAAGTTCTATAATAAGGAAATGTTCAAGTTTTTTATTGGTTTTTGTTTTTATTAACGTATATCAGAAAAATGTGCAGAATTGTAGAGATTCAAAAGCATAAACAATTATAAATTTTATCCTAATAATTACATATGTATTAGGAAAAAAATATACACTGTTCAGACTTTTGAACAAGTTTAAAGAGTTTCTTTTTTCTTTGTTTGTTTCTATGTAAATCTTGAATGCATTCTTCTTTAACCTTTCATGTCTAACAATAAACTAAACTTACAGCGCCCGCCTAAATATTCACACAAAGGGTTAAAGTGTTTTTCTAAAGAAGCAAATTATTGGAGAGCAAATACTATATTTACCATGAAATTGTATAAAAGAATTTATCTTTCCTTTAATATCCCAAATAAAATTTATCAGAAAAATTAGTAATATTTTAATCACTTTAATCAGTCCACATACCTCTTAGAGGCTGTGAAGCTTCCCCAAAAATGTTTTCAGTTCAGTTGTTAGTTTGATGATAACATAAACAAAAAATATTATTTGTCTAAAGAGAGAGTAAACCCCATACTTAGCATTTGTTGTAGAAAAAGTCAGTTTACATCAACTAGACTGACCATCTCTAAATAATTACTTTTTTAATTCAAAGTTTTTTAAGAACACCACACATTGGAAATATAATAAATGCGTCCGTAGGTGTAGTAAAAAAAAGGGGTAGTTTACCAATAGGTCAACTGACCCACCCCTCCCCCCAAGCGCACACACACACACACCCTCTAGCATCTTTAGACTGTAGTAATAAGAAGTTAATGTTCAGGGAATGGGGGGTATTGATATATAAATTATTATGGTACCCAAAGTTTTATTATTTGGCTCTCTCAGTGACAGTATTAATTTTTTAGTCAATAATTTTAAAATACAATGGAGTATTTTTGTTATTCTCATTAAGGATGTTCATAGTCTTATCCCTTAAGATCCCTGCATATACATATGAAGATACTACAAATCTATAAATAGTATATGTAAACAAATATGCAGGCGTGGGGTTGCTCTGTAATGTAATAAAAAAAATAAAATAGAAAAAAGTAACTAAAGTTACTGTGAACATCATATTAATTCTTTGTGATGATATCACAAAAAAATGATAATTAATTTTGAGAAAGATGCTTAAGTTCAGATGATTAGAATTTCCACAGTTACAGTTGACTAACCACTCATATTATCATAATAAATATCCTTGCTCACAAAAAAAGAATTATTAATATCCATTATTCCATTGTATTAAATTATCTAAATAAATTTATTCATTTTGGGGATGTCCTTATCTACATTTCTTTGTTTATTTATTTCAATAAGTTTAAAAACAATTTCTACTGCAGTTTTTGGGAAACACTCAAGCATGTGTTATTAATGATTGCATATTCAAATTTCTTGACCCTATTGAAATATTTGGACCCCTGCTAATCTTTTTTCCATTTTTCCCTGTTAAGAAGTTCAGACAAAACTAAGGTTATTAGAACATCAAAAGTTAACTATTTTTATATCAAAAACTAAAAGTAATTTTTAATTTTTGTTTTAAATATTTGATTCTTTTAAGGAATCTAAAGTTTTTTCTATAGAAGTTTTTTCTTCTAAAGTCAACTACCTAACAGTTTATACGTTAGAAATACTCCTAACTTGATTACTATAGAGATTTTCTAATGGTGATTTTCCATGCATTATGCAATTATAATAATCAAGTTTAAGAGTGAACAACTAGGGTAGAAAGATCTCCAGATATGAAAAGTCATCTGTGTAATAGAAAAAAAGCTGGCAACTACTAATTTTATTTTGCCGAAAAAAGTTTCTGTTTGAAAAGGAAACATTAATTTAGTTCTTATCTATATAAGCACACTTCCATAATCTTTCATTTTTTCATTGTTAGTAAAAATAGGCTTATTACGATTGTTTATAGCTAATTCTGGTAAGGATAACGAGAAAGGAGTAGCAGAAAAACCGCCTGTCACTTTGTCCAAACATAAGCAGGATTCATTTCAGGATAGTGAATTTATATTGAATAGTAATAGAAATAGCAAAAGCCTAATGAACCAGCCCAAAACAAACAAAACACCTAAAATGTATAATAGTTGGACAAGAAATAACAGTGGGGGGAGGGAAGGGGGCAGATCAGATTACAGCAGAAGGCCTCTGACCCACATATCTCCAAGATTATTATTCCCACACCCTCCGCCCTACGCATCTACACCCTTTGCAAGAAATCCGTATAACAAGAACGAAAGCAATCAAAGCACATACAATTCAATGCCAACACCTAATGCTCAACACCTAAGTCCTGTAACTCTGATTGAGCCAAGTCTTTTAAACCCGCATTATAGCCCAAATTATAACATATATGCTGCTTTAAGTTTGTTAAAATCTCAATCTAAATACATTGAGAAATATTAGATAGTGAGTAAAGTGAAAATATAAAAACAAGTGAAACCTTAATTGATCATTAATTATAATTATAATCTTTTATTATATTATCATCAATTTATCATTTAATATGTAAATAAGGATACTAGCATCTTTTTTTTTAAACCGATTATTTAAAAAATCCTAATTTAAAAAAGAAAATCATATTTCACAGAGTAGCTTTTCTCTACAATAATTAATTGTGTATACATACATCATTAGGGAATAACGGGAATAGAGGGAAGGGAAGGAGAGGGGATGGAGGGAGAGGGAGGGGATGGAGGGAGAGGGGGGGGGGTGGTGGGCGAATCATATACAAAGTATTTGCGTATATTTTGTCTGTTTTATACAATTTAAAGGGTTTAGTCAAATGATCTAGGAATTATTTTTTTACAACTTTAAGGGTTCTGTTTTCTGACCTTAGAAATTAAATTAGAAAACAAGGGTTGTTTAATTGCAACTTTAGCTAGGAGTGACTTTGTTATCATTCTTAGAATTCATATTTTTTTAAAAACAAGTTTTTTTTTTTAAATTTATTTTTTATCTGCTTTTCTAGAATTTAATGTCAAATAGTAAAATTATACCTTTGAATATAAAATTTGTAAATATAAGGGGACTAGGGTTTTATTCAAAGGGTAAATACAAACTAGATAAAGTTCCATTTAAAATCAAAGAATTAACAGCTTCAGCTAATTATAAACCACATATTTATGTCTGCTTGGAAACCAAATTGAAATGCTCACACAAAGATATTAGGTTGCCAAATGGTTGTAAATATGGGGGTGAAACTAGCGGCAACGAGGCTAGTGGTGGTATTTTTGTTTATCATGATAATTTATATGAAGTAATAGAAACTAAAACAATTATTTCTAAATATGCAATGTATTTAAAATATAAAATTGGAGATCGGACGTATCATTTTATACCTGTTTATTTACCAACTTGTTCAGCTAAAGACCTTGAAGATATGCTAAGAAAAATATCTATTTTTATTCAAGATCACAATTTAACAGAATTTAGCTTTTTAGGAGATTTAAACGTAGATTTCAATAAAGTAGAACATTATTCAAGAGCAAAATTATTGGACAATTTTTTAACCAAATATAATATGTATAATCTTGCTAACAAAGTAGGTGTTAACCCTGGTTTTACTTGGATAGGATCAGGCCAGAGATTTAGGTCAAAAAGTAGTTTAGATTATTTCTTTTGTAATTTTGAATATTTTAATTATATAGAGTTTAACTTTAATAGTTTTAGTGACCACAAGAGTGTAACAATTGGCAGAAAAGAAAAATTTAAATATCAAAGTCCTAAATGGAAAACTTTCCTTTTCAAAAACAAAAAATTCTTGGAATTAATGAAAGATCAAACAGATCAGTTTTTAAAGCAAAATTCTGATTCCAGTCCAGAAAACTTGACAAATGTTACACTCGACAATCTAACTTTCATTGAAGCAAAGAATCAATATACTGGTGTTATGTTTAATCTTATACAACATCTAAAACAAGAACATGATAAATTCTATTCTAAATTAAGACAACAAGAATTCCAAAAAACAAAAGATTTTGACCTTCAGATGGATATGTTGTATAAAAAGATTGAAAATAATGACAGTAATAATTATATGTTGCAAATTAATGAACTTATTCTAACACAGCAGCAATACTTCAAAACGTTAGTTAATTATAGAGCAGAGACATACTACATGAGAAATTTAATTCTAGATGGAATGCCGAATTCTTTGACATATCAAAATGTAAGGCCTTTTAAAAAAAGGAATTACAATTTGATAATAGACAATGAATTGACTAATTGTAGAGAAAAAATTGCAGATAAACTGTGTGATATCCATGCGGAAAATGTGTGTCCAAATGAAATACCAAAAGCTGATTTAAGTGGTCTTTTAAAAACATTTGATCTAAAAATAGATGACATATTTCCAAAAATACAAGATGTAATTTCCCCATACAGTTCTTGTGATGAATTTCTTAAAGTTATTAAATCTATGAAAAACAGTTCTAGCCCAGGCCCAACCTCTGAACCGAAAGCCCTATATCTATTTTTATTTCAAAATGTTCCTAAGTTTGCCACAAATGCCTTTAATCAAATTTATGATATTGAAAATATTGATAATTCAGACTTCGCATTTATTAAATTAAAAAATGTTTGTTTTCTTCCTAAAAAAGATTTAGACTCATCAGAGCCTACCAATTTAAGACCAATTTATTTATCAGAAGTAAGTCAAAAAATTTTGGACAAGGCACTTAACAATAAAATATCAAACTACATGACAAAAATAGTACATGCGGATCAATTTGGTTTTATTAAACAAAGGCATATGGCTACTGCAACTATTTCTATAACTGCTATTATGAACTATATAAAAACCAAAGAAATAGATTCCCAATTAGTATTTTTTGATTTGAAAAAAGCATATGATAAAACATTATACGAAGTATCTGATGCAATATTAGGTCATATATTCTCAAAAAACTTTGCCAAAATTTGGGCATCTATTTCAAACGGTGGCAAATTTAGGGTAGTCGTAGATAATTATGTTTCCAAAGTACGTGAAATAAAATTAGGTTTTGCACAGGGAGCACCAAGCAGCGCTAATAAATTTGTTATATATAACCATTTATTTTTTTCATGTTTGAATAGCAATCTGCTATCTCATTTAATGCTAAAAATAAACAAGCAAAATCTTCCAGCAATATTTTTCGCAGATGATGGTTTCAAAGGTCTCAAATTAAAGTCAGAAAATGATGTTCACACCATTTCTAATGTTCTTAAAAAATTAAAATCAACAGTAAATATAGAAGTCAATTTTAAAAAGACAAAAATACTCGTTTATGGAAATAGCCCTGCAAACCTTAATATTTTGGGTGCACCCTGTAGCCATGTAAAACATTTAGGCGTATATCTTTCCTTTGACTTTAAAAATGCATATGAATTAACATACAAGGAATTATTAGAAAAGTTTTCAAACCGTTCTCGACAGATATCTTTCAAATATGGATCAAGCATATTTAAAAGAAGAAATGTTTGCCTTGCTTTCATGAATTCATTAGCATTTCATATTTATAGAATTTATAGTCCAAATGAAGCAATGAACAAACAAATTTGGAAACATACATCTAAATTTCTTTGGTCAAGTCCTTCTGGCTATAGATTTAAAGTAGCTAAAAAAAGAATAGAGTTAGATTTTATTGATGGGGGACTTAATATGCTGTTACCAGAACAACAGAGCTTTTCAATCTGGTTAACTAGTTTTTTTAATGTATTAAAACATGCTGAGAAGTACCCAAAATCAAATCTAGCTATAATTCTTGCAAACAAGCATGTTCCAATTTCTTCCATAACTAAAAATTTTGGCTCTAAGACTATTAGAAAGTACAGAACAAAATTCGATTTGCTATATCCAATGCAGGATAAAAAAAACTTCAGAAAACTATGTGTTTTTATGGAAGAATTGGAAAAGAAGCCTTTAACATTTCTTAACTCAACTATCTCAACATCTTATTGGTCTAAAGATATTAAATTTACTAACGCAGAAAATAGAATACTCACTAACTCTAATATTGTTACATTAGCATCAATTATTAAATGCATGCCAATTAAACATAAATTTCTCTATCTTCCTATTATAAACGAAAATTTAAAGCAAACCTTGTCTGGACATAACCAATTATATGAGAAAATAGCAAAAATAGTTAAAAATATATCAAATGAATTTGAGTTTAATACTTTAGAATGTATTTCTTCAAAACAAGGCAAAAAATCAAATAAAACTATTATGACAATGTCATTTAATTCTCCTTCCATTTTTGCCCTTTATTTTAAGCAAATGCACAAGAAAAAGATTTGGTCAGCACATCCTTCTTTGAATTCACGAAAAATTGACAAAAAATGGTTCCCAGACATGGAAAGTTTTAAATATAGTTTTAATATAATACTTAACTTGCCCATAACTATGTATTTTAAGAGTTTTCTTTTTGAACAATTTACTCGTACATTAGTTAGCTCTAACAAACTTTTTAAATGGAATATTATTGAAAGCAATTTATGCAAATCATGCAAAGTTATAAATGACAGTGAGCATGCAATTTTTGAATGCAAGTTTGCAAAATATTTTGCTCACTGTATGGCCACATTTTTGGATAAAATATATAATAATGAATGTCCTGAATTTATCTTTCTAAAAGAAAATTTTTATTTATTTAATATTTATTATGATTGTTTTAAAGGGGATGACTTCACACAAATAACTTTACTTATACTGATAGCAAAAGATAGGGCTTTAAAAGCAAGCAAGGAAGAATGTATTATAAGATGGAATGAGGATAACTTTTTCTCTCAAACTTTACTGTTAGCACAATTTACCATAAAACTACTTAATTCCATCGGATTAAATTACAGTTTAGTAACTAATTTTATAGATTTTGTTTTAGGATATAAGGACAATACAAAGTATTTTAGCTGTTAGATAACGTCCGATCTCCATTGTTTTAAAAAAAAGTAATATGAAATCAATATAAATCAAAATATAACATTATGTTTTAACATGTATATATATAAATATGTTTATAATATGTAATATTATCATATTTAATTTGTCTATGATTTGTTTAATAAGAAAAATAAATCATTTAAAACACACGATTGTTTATAATTAAATAAGGGAAACAGCTATTAATTGGTTATATGTTTTGTACTTTTCTAAAAAAAAATTGCTTGGAGTTTGTTCTTTTGTGTGTATGTATTTTAAGGGAATTTGGTATGATACTGCTCATTCTATCTGACTTCATATGCAAATATCTGGCTGCGAATGTGTTTTCATTTCCGACGCTATATTAGCTGATTTTAAAGACCCAATACAAAAATAATGCCTTCTCTATTGTTTTACTTTAATGTTATCTTAACCGCAGGGCTTTTGCACATCTAAGGCGCCTACCCGTAAAGATGTAAGTGAAAAATAAATGATTTTGAAAATATTATAAATCGTAACAACCCTATTTAATAAAATATGCTAATTTTTGTTAGAATTTCATCAAACATGCTTCCGCTCATGCCTGTAGCTTCGCTAATTAAGGTACATCTTTATTAGTAGCGCACGCTCCTTCTCTATACCCAAGGAACCTTCGTCAGTCTGTCCCAAGAAATGACTCTTTCAACAAGGAATAATGTAGAATAAATAATTTTAAATCCGCTATCTAAGACTACTATATAAATTTTATTTTTAATGATTTGTTTATAATACCTGCAAAAAAATTGGAAGCTTTATATAGTGCCTATAAAAATGACGTAATACTGACCAACCATTGGTCAATTAAAATGTATACTGGCCTGCCATTTGTAATTTAGTCTTTGTATTGACCTATCATGAGGGCATTTCTATTGTATGACGTCATTTTTGTATAGGCACTATATAGTGCTTCAAAAATTGTTCTAAAAAGTTGTCATCATGTTATAATTACTAAAAAAAAAAAACTTTAAAACTATATAATTTTAACATATTATATTGGCTGCATGGTAAATATTGTCCTTAATAAAATCAAAATTCTTTCAGGTTAACAATTATACTTTAATTACTAAATCAAATGAAACTTTATAGTGTTTAGTAATTAAAGCTTGCATTAATTCAATTATATGCCGTGTTTAACCAATTTAAAGGGCATTCATTCAGAACTAAAATATTTTTTTTATTCGAAACTATTTCCAGTGTGGCTTCGAAACCGATTTATATCCGCTGGATTAGAACCGGTTCTCGCCAATACTATAAGATAATGTATAGCATCGTATTTTTCAATTTTCCACGAATAATAAAATAAAATTAAAATCAGTGTTGTTAGCCCGAGACTTTGTCACTCGGGGCTTTTAAACTGGTTTTAATATTATAATAGTGTATTTAATGTCAACAGACAGTTGTCTATAATACGATGCGATAAATAACTTTTAGAAACTTTACTTAAATGATTTCAATGGTTTATGTCACTACTAACATTTAAAAAGTGGTAATAATTGACTTAAAAATTAACATGCTATTAATCTAATCTAACGTTAAATGCTAGGCAATATCAGAAAGAAACCGTTTTGACTAATATATTATTTTATTTTTGCTTTTCTATGGCAACGCCAATTTGTAAGGTATGTTTAACTGGTTAATCAATTAACAAGCTTTTAACATAGCGTGATAATTCTTTTCTTTTCTCACTTTTATTATATCTTAATACTGAGTATAATTAATTAATTAAACAATTAACAAGGAAGGGGTGATAGATAGATCATAGATGGAAAATGTTAAAATTCGATAAGAATGCCTAAGAATTAAAGAAATATATCTATTTAAAAGGAAAATGTATACCTAAAAGTTCTTAAAGTATGGCTACGAAACCGATTGATATATGCTTGATTAAAAACGTTTCTAAGCAATACTAAAAATCATGTATAGCATCGTCTTACAGACAATTTTCCACGAATATCAAACAAGTATCATAACATTAAAATATCTAATTTTGTTAGCCCGGGCCTTCGTCCCATCAGAGCTAACAAAACTGGTTTACATCTAGAATTTTTTTCATTTCAATTTCAGCGGAAAGCTATCTTTAATACGATACGATAAATAACTATATTATGAATAAATTTGTCCTTGTCGTTTTTTCTTGCGTTTAAAAAAAACTAAAGTTAAACAATATTAATGAAGTTGTCGCAAAATTGAATACAGTTCTGTCAAAGCAATACATTTATTTTCTACACGGATAACGTATTTAAACTTTTAAATTAAACTTTAATTTAGATAGCTTTCCGTGGATAATAAAATGAAATATCATAAGATTTAAACAAGTTTTGTTAGAACTGAGGGCCCGAAGGGCAGGGATAACAAAACTGATATTAAAATTAATTTTATGATTTTTATTTTAATATTCGTGGAAATTTGTCTGTAATACGATACTAAACATGATTTTTCAGTATGGCTGAGGACCAGTTCTAATCCAGCGAATATTGATCGGTTTTAAAGCCATACTAGAAAGATTGTTTTTGAGAAATTGGACACTGCTATATTGTATAACACAATCAAGTTTTAATAAAAGTTCGCAAAGTTATTATACCAACGAATGAAATAACGTGTTTATAAAGTACAATGTTCTATCCCTTGTCCCTGGAGAGTATTTACACTCAATTGTTGTGAATGATTCATTTCTGTTGTTAGAAAAGATATATTTCCGGTCAAACAGTTCAGCTTTGCCTTGGAATACAGATTAATATTCGAAAAATAAGATGAATTTAGCTACTGACACCGTTAGCCAAATAACTCTATAGCATAAACCAAGACGAACAGTTTTGGTATCAGTTTCTTCTCCCAGTAAGTAAGTAGGGGACGGGGGTATCGTTGTTTAGCCATATGGGAGTTTCACTTTATTAGAGTACATGAAAATCTGGTGCAACATCCAAGTAATAATATATCGATTTGCACAATGTCCATACCTAACATCTTTTTGTTGTAATTTCTATACTTGCCAAAACACTTAAAGTGTCAAGGATAAATCAATATAAATAATGAAAAGTAATCTATTTCATGTAGCAAATCTACTCTTTAACTAACTTTGTCTAAATTAAGGATAAAATAAATTTCCAAATCTTGAAAAGTCATGAAAAACGCTGGATATAATTTAAAAGCAATAGAAAGATTGCTATATCTTGCTTAACCATGTTCAAGATTATTTGGCCAAACAACAAACAGACAACCAACTCTTTTATTGCATAACCCTTGTCTGTGAGTCCAAACGTTACATACTAATGATGTATTGTATTTTCTATTCTATCAGAGTCAAGCGTCTAAGGTAGCAGCAAACGGTACAAAGTTTAACAGCTACCCCAAATCTGCTTGACAAAAAGGGGATGCGTTACATATTACGCTACATTCGCAGTAACTCTGAAAAGTAAAGGAAGCAAAGCATTATTTAACAGAATTTGCGTGTTTATACTTTATTTTATGGTATTAATTAAAAAGACTAATAGTCAACTTATGAAGTTTTAACCCCTGGCGTAAAACTGTTTCTTTCAATTTAAATTAATAGATATATATTTACCAAACCGATTTAGAACCTTAAATTAATCAGAAATATATAAAAGAAAAGCATTGCTTCAAAAAGTAAATATGCATATTTCTTTGTATCTAAAATTCTAAAAAAGAATATCAAAACACACTAATGTAGTTAAAGATGACTAATGATACTTTTCCCCCCTGTAAATGTTCTTTTTACTCGTTTTTAAATCTTTGTAAACAAATAATGCAAAAAATATTAGGGGAATATCACATTTTAGGAGGGCTGATACTTTTTATTGTAGATTTAAATTAAGTTTGTGTCTGTTTGTCTTTCTGTCTGTGTGTACCGATGTATGTCGCCATCCTCTGAACCGATATGGGAATGTACCATCACTCTTCCAAGAGAATTTGCCCCAAGAAATAATTACCCCCCCTCCCCCCCCCCCATCATAAAAAACTTTCAAACTTTTTTCACCCCCCCCCCTCTCTCAAAGCCTTTAGGGGCGTATCCGCTAGTACCGTTATATTGTATTATTGTTTCTTATGCGATGGGTGATCAAAATGACAAATGCAAATAAATTGGCGTTTTGGACTAACATACCAAATTATCAATCGAAAAAATATATGTATCTACTCCAATGCAATGGTTGAACAAAGTGGTAAAAAGGAACTCTCTATGTGAGAGGCAAACTTACATAAACGTGGAGTTAAAGATAGGTATTAAACAATCTAAATGTTTCCCCCAAAAAGCTATTTGGGAGAAAAAATGCTTTGCCTTTGAAGCCGTACAATACCAGTTATTACTATTGTGTGAGAAAAGTAAAAAAAACTTTACAATGTTAATTAGTAAACAATTACAGAAAAGGTTACAAGTTAAATAGCAAAAAGCGTTCGTGCAATACAGTGCAATTATCTTAGGACTTTCAAGGGATTATAAATTTTTAAAACGAAAGTTTGTCTGGTAAAGTCAATTAATCACAAATTATGACCTTTATTTAAGTATATACAACTTTTAATCTTAAAATGCATCCCCAAGAGTCAAATTTATGGACTTTTCACATGTGGACAAACTTCGCATTTATAGAATAGCTGCGCTACTTAACATGCTACATAATTTTTCCGATCAGTCTGTCTGGACGGATTTATATATTACAGAAAAATTCTTTCTAATATTAGACTTTGGGGTTGTATAGTAAAAACAGCAGGTTTTAAAGATTTTTTTAAAGACACCTTTTAACACCAATTTGTGTAGCCAATGGGTAAAGAAAGAGTTGGAGAATTTGGATTTTGATGCAAAGCTTTTCTATAAATAGAATCTTTTTGCCCGTTGTAGTCTAAAGCTAAATATATCTCAGAGGACTAATACAAAATTGCGACCTCATGGATAAGTGCGACTACGGCTCTAGCTTAAGAGGACCTTTAAAAACCAAAAAGCCTCTAGTAGGGATATTTCATATAAATAAAAATCATATTCACCATGAACAGTATTATTTTCAAATTTTTTTCTACAGGATTGTGTCGTTGGGTATGATATACCTATTATATTTTTAATTTTACTACAGATCTCCGTAAAGTAAAGACCAAACCTTGTACAATACCTGTAATCTTTCTCAGGGAGGGAGGGGACATTAGGCTGTTTATTTCACTTGCCCTCAAAGTTTATTTGTAAGTCCCCAAAATTTTATAATATGTTTTCTTGTTCGTTTGCCTAACAACTTTGAGGCCTTTTATAAAATTTTGATTAGATGATTCATAAGGTTAAGTATCCAAACGTTACAACCACTAATTTCAATCTACTGAGGAGTAATCCTGATGAACAACAATTATTGGCGATTATCTTATCCCTTTATATCCCTGTATGTTTCTACACTTTATTGTGTTCTACAGGTTTATGGTTCTATAATTATACTTCAACCCATCTTTATTTTTAGTGTTTCTACATTACAGAATAGAAAATAATCATAATACCCTTTTATTCCTTTAATCCTAGTCTTAAACACAGTGCTAACCTATCTATCCCTCCTAAATTATTGTTAACCTTAATTTGATGGTTGGGCCGGATACATATTTGGCTGGATACTTATTGCTATATTGTACCAAGAATTTAGGAAATAATGTTTGTGTCGACTGTTTGTTAACAGGGATTTTTGTTGTATAAAAGCCAAGCCAGGCCAAACCCTAAACCTTATATCCTTATATAAAAATAACAGGACTTCTGTTTGTACCAAAGGATCTCGCTAACCGCTGAACCGATCGGGTTCTCCTTTACAGAGTAGCTTCTCATATATCCTGAGAAGGTTTATAACTATTTTGGGGGAGGGTTTCACCACCCTCCCAAGAGAAATCACCCCCCAATTTATTTTTAAAAGTGCCTCGAGGAGCGTAGCCGCTAGTAAAAGTAACAGGACTTCTAAGAGTCTGTGTGTACCAAAGGATCTCTTCAGGATAACCGCTGAACCAATATGGCTTTCCTTTAAAACATAGCCTCTTATAGGCCCTGAAAAGGTTTATAGCTATTGCTTGGGAGGGTATCATTACCACACTCCTAAGAAGAATTGACCCCCATCTTGCTATTTTGATATTCTAAAAGTTATTTTTGGGAAACATTTTTGGACAATTATTATTCATAAAATTATAGAGTTCTACGCTTTCTGTAATTGCTAAAAATGAACCCATGGGGCAAAACTCTAAAAAAAAGGCATTTAATTTAACAAAATATTCGCATTTTTTTGTTGAATAGCTATTTATCTACTATATATAAAATTATCCTTGCTAAAGCTCATCCAAAGCATAAGAATGGATATGTTATTACTTGGATGTTATATCAGAATTTCATGTTCTCAAAGTAAAACTGGTGGATAAAATAACGATAACTCCACTCCAATTTACCCCCTTTACCCCATCCCCTCCTACTAGACGAACGAACTGACCAATAAATTAATTTTATGTTATTTCCCCCTGTCATGTTACCCACGTACATTTTATATCAATTAGCATAATCATGGAGATTATTAAATTCTAGTGAGCTCAACTTAAAATTGTTTAGTCTTATTAAAATGATTTGTATTTTCGACTGTGAAAGCTTTCTCCTAATTATGAACTAAACAATTTTCGTGTTTTCAAAAATATTAGTTTTTTCAGGAAATTTAAAGGTCAATCTTTAATCAATAAGGAATTAAGATATTTTAGAAATTGAGTATTTTGCCTTTTATAAAATAAATGTAATAAGTATATGTGTATTGTGTATAACCCTGACAACTACATGACCCTGGGGTCCTTTTTCGTCTGCTAGCAAATTGCTTTCTGATCTTTTGTAGCGACTTGGCTGTATATTTACGATGCTATTGGCTGATATTCAAAAAAACCAATTGGAAGTCAGCACAGGGTCCACCAACGGAGAGGGTACATATAGTTAATTATCTTCTTCTTGTTTTACTCTAATGTTTAGAACCCTGATACGACTTTTTTTTATTTTTTCTTCTTTGATAAAAGAACTGTTGTTTAAAACCCGTGTAGTGTCCTGGCTAATTTTTGATCAAACAGAAATTATCTCCAGGAATCTAAGGGTCGATGGCCGATAAATTGATGTACATCCCCAATGAGATACACAAAATTGCAGAATACAATTAGTAGTTGAAACGTTTGGACACTCAACCTACTAAACAAACCAATTAAAATTCAATAAAAGTCCCCAAATTTGTAGAACCAACGAATAAGAAAACATTATTATAAACTTTGGGGACTAACAGCCTAATATCCTCTCTCTCCCTGAATTATCCCCTCCTCCCATTCTTCTTCTTCACACAAATTTAATTTTATATTTGGTTCACAGTGAATTTTAACATACTGGATTTAATATCATATGGATATGGTATTGGTAGAAATAGAAATTTAGGCATAATTTGATATATTATTGTCAATTAGTTGTAGAACAACCTGAAATCCCACTCGGCCATTATTTTATTTAATTAGGGTCCAGATATCCTGCAAATTTACGTAATAGATAATTTGTCTGCGTGTTGTTGGCTTCGAGTCTGGAACTCACTGCGTCATAGTAGAGACTTTAAAATGGTACCAATGTTTGTTAGGTGTTACATTACCTAACAATCTAGGAAAAAAATTTGTGGGGATGGTTACTTGCAACAAACTTATCCAAACAAAATATGATTTATACATATATACTATAAATGCTATATCTACGATTATTAGTTCTAATACCCCCAGTAAAATGCTAACCTATAATTTGAGTTATAAAGGTTACAATCAAAAGGGAAAATTTGACAAATAAAATAAAAACAGTTTCTTTTTGTGTATTTAAGATGTGCAGCTATTTAGATAATTATCAGGTTTGATCAAATGTTGTTTTTAGTTGAGGACCATCTCACAAATCCTATATACTAAAGTAACAGGATGTCTTTAAGTGTGGACGAACCGTTCTACTATTATAAAGAAAATCTAACATTAGTCTAGAAAAGGTTCAAGGCTATTGGTGAAGTTAAAACCCACACCACTTCCTCATTCCAAGAAAATCCTCCCCCCTTAAAGATTTTTTTCTCAAAACAGAAATACATAAATGTGACATCTAAAGACGGGTGTACTTGAGGCTAGAGGCGAAGCCATTTGTATTATTAAAAGTAGGAAAATATAATCATACAGTGAGAGGGAAAATTAAGCTTTATAGATCATGCGTGGTATTCAAATACACTACAAATTTTCCATTATGATAAATTTTATTTTCTCAAAAAAAATCTACAAAATACAAAAAATACACGTATAACAAATCACTGGAAACATAATGAATTTTGTAAAGAAAACCAATATTGTAAAAATGCACAAATATAAAATTTTGCATACTGGATAGCAGCTTATATGAACTAGATCAATAGAAATTTTGCTAGGTCAAGGTTTTATCTAATGATTTGAAACCTTGACATGATCAAAAACGGAATTTAAAAAATATTTAATAATCCAATACAAATATAAAACATTTTATTATAATAAAATACTTTTTGATATTTTCTCTTACTTAGAATTTTTACAAGAAACCAATCATCTATTATCTTTTCTGAAATTAACATTATATATATTAATTTATTGAATAAGATTAAGAAATATAATTAATACTTTAAAACCATTTCTGGATAGATGGTTGTCCGTAGACCCGAAACTAAAGGCCTATTATTACGTCAAAGTGGGGGAGGGATTAAAAGGGTGTTTACCCCCTCAAACTTTAAACCCCTTATTTTTAACCAATCTAAATTTTAAAAATTCATTAGATTACCCCTCTCAAACCTGTGAAACCCCTCATTGTACCCTCCTTTAAAAAAGCTTGGACGTCCTTGATACATACTTTAATTTAAGTAGACAATGTATATTAGACAATGACTTTTTGGTTTGATCTATTGGAATAAAAGTGAATTCGTTTTGGAAATATTTTCACCTTTTATTATTATTTGTTGAAAAGTTTATCTTCTGAATCGGGAGTATGTAGCTAGCGGCTTCTTTGCTGAAACAAATACTTTTTATAACATTTAAAAAAATTAAAATCTAGAATCTAGGCGCTATTCATTCGAATGAATATATATCTAAAACCATCCATGGACCTAGCTGAAGCTTTCCCATAATGGAGAACTCAATAAGTTCATAGCTAGATATTAACGGAATAAAAAAGCATTAATACTTTATATACCAACTAGCGGCTTCGCCCCTAGCCTCTAGGGGCTTCGCCCTATATAGTTTTGGGAAGTCAACCTTCCTTAATAGAAATATTCAAAAAATTATTCTTTGTTTAATTACTCTGTGGTAAAATTAAACCCAGGTTGTGCGCTTTTATGCACAAAAATTTTAATTTGTACAAATTAAACCCAGGTTGTTTGCCGTATACACAAAAATTTCAATTGGTAAAAATTAGACCTAGGTTGTTCGCATACACAAAAATTAAAATTAAAAAAAAATATTTTGATTTTTAAAAAAATATTTTGATTTTTTTTTCAGGGGGGGATTCATGGGGGCTTCGCCCCATGTTGCAGTGGGGTTCCCCCACCCCAATTACTGGTTTTTGTTTTTAAAAAATTGAAAAAAAAATTTTCGAAGTGGGGATTTTTTTATTTTTGGGGGGGTTGGGGTGTCCCTTCCCCCAAGAAAATAGCTTAAAACCACCAGAGGACCAGTAGGTATATTCCCAGAAGGGTAGAGCCCAATTTTATCAGCAGTTACTGAAATTTTACAAAAAATGTAAAAAAAAAATTTTGGGGGTTGGATTTTTTTTATTTTTGGGGGGGTTGGGGGTGTCCAACCCCCCAAGAAAATAGCTTAAAACCACCACAGGACCAGTAGGTATATTCCCTGAAGAGTAGAATCCGATCGGTTCAGTGGTTACCGAGATCTTAAGGGACAGACAGACAGACGGACAGACGGTCAGACGGTCAGACGGACAGACATCAAGCTACTTTGTATTATAGATTTAATACTTTAAATAGTTAATTTAGAATAACAAAAAATTTAATTTAAAAAGAATATATGGAGAGAGGGAACATTGGATTGTAAATTAAGCTGGTCCCTAT
This sequence comes from Acartia tonsa, assembly GCF_053477335.1. Classification (NCBI taxonomy): domain Eukaryota; kingdom Metazoa; phylum Arthropoda; class Copepoda; order Calanoida; family Acartiidae; genus Acartia; species Acartia tonsa. The sequence goes on along the minus strand of NC_137262.1, from coordinate 29,792,851 downwards.
TATTTTATTAACACTTTATCTCATTCGTTAACTTTCGGTAAATTAAAAAAAAATAAAAATTTTACCGTTTTAAGAAAATACTCGGTTTTTGCTAACACATAGACTCGATGAGTGATCAATTTCTTTTAAGGAAAGCTTCATATAGTATATTTTTTTACCTTTGTACTTGTTATCAAAACAAACAATACTCTCTTCCTCACTGTCGCTTGATGATGAAAAACTAAAAAAATATAATACAGTAAATTATCCAAATAATACAATTTGTAATAATTATGTCTCATTTGACTTTAACAAAACAGTTTACATAAGTGCCTCTGGCAACATTGCAAAATAATTTTAGGATATTTTGTTTAAGATTGTGGAGGTACCTTTCCCTAAAATAGTTACAAGACTTTCCTGGACCTACAAGAAGCTTTACTGTTAAGAAGAACAATGTCGGCCAAGCAGCAGTTAGCATAAGCTATAGAAGGACAGGTATTCTGTTTCTTATACTGAACTACTGAACCGGTATAGCTCTCTTAACATTATAGATTCTAAGGTATGGGAAACTCTCTACAATTCCAAGAGATTGCCCCTTAAATATAAAACAACTCCATTCAAATAAATAAAATTCCAAATATTAGGAAATCTTATTAGTGTCAACAAACTTATTTACAGACAAACCTCCAACTACTTATTGAATACATAAGACTAAAATACATTTACTTGAAATTCTTGATGACCTCGTCCCTAGACATGAGAGTTGGCATAGCAGGTTCATCCAACATATCAAAGCTGTAATCAAAATCAGTAACCTTTATTCTTGAGGCACCTAAAATATACATTTAAGAAATAGAAAACGATTAAAGGGCTTTTGTAAGGGGTGGTTATTTGTATAATACCATAGCCTAAATCCTGGCCATTATCATTTTTCAATAATTTTTACGAGCCATTTTTACTATAATTAGGGTCTGTACGTCCGTCCGTACTTAATAATTAGCTCTTAACTTTAGACGAGCATTCCTGTACCAGTTAGAATGCGTATCGACTCTATTTTCGTTCCTAATAAGTCGGTACGTCTATTCAAAAAATGATGATTTTTAACTATTTTGACAACAATTTTTTTAAGACAAAATTATCCTATTTATCTGGTTTTTGAAACAATGATTCCTAAGACAACAAGGTACAATAAGCAAAGCATCTCTACAATCAAGCCCTAAGCTGAATGCATATCCATAAACAGAATCTGACAATTACGTAATTTTGCAACAAGTTTATATACAACTTGAACTTTATCTACACCTTTAAATCAATATTCTGCTTATTAAGTTTTAATACTTTACAAGTATTTTTGTTCGTTTGTTTTACCGTTTGATTTTAGAGCTTGGCTTTTATGAATGTTGTCATCCTTATTTTTTTATTGTACACACACATAAACAAACAAACATCAAACAATTTTAGTAGTTTAATAATTATATTAAGTCTCACCATTTGCTTGGCTCCTGTCAACAGCTTGTTTGACATTGTTAACATCATTGACTTTGTTATTTTCAGCAACAGTAGCCTTATTAGTATCAACATGGCGACCATCACTGCTGTTTGTTGTGTCCATTTGCATGATTTCATCAATATTATCTCGTAAAGATACTGCTGTAGTAACATCTCTTTTTGTAGTAAATGCTTTCTTATTTTCAGTAGTAGCAACTTGACGAATATTGACAGAATTAGAAGCAGTAATAGCATTTAGTTTGAAGGTATCTTTCTTGCTGTCACCAACTCTCTTAGTCTCTACAGTATCAGCTTGACTATCAACTGCGTTGGTAGTACTAAACTTACTGATTCCTTTCATAATACTCTTTATACATACTGGTTTAATGTTTTCTTTCATGGTTTCAATTGGATCATTGGGTTTCTTTTCTTTTGTGTTGATGTTCTGAACATTGTTAGATTTAGTTTCTTTAGCTACTTTGGTGTTTTTTGTTTTTACTATTGGTTTAGAAGTAACTTTCTTTTTTGCAGATGTAGCTTTTGTTTTATTAGTTTTAGGTGTTTTGATCTTCTTTGATGCTTCTTCTGAATTAGTAACATCTTTTTTGTCAATTGCTTTTTTGCCTTTAGCGCTGGTAATTTGGTCATTGTCTGCTTTCTTATCAGCTTTCCTCATAGAAATATCACTTTTAGCACAGGTATCATTACCATTTCTTTTGTTGAGAGTAGTAACCTGAATACTCCTAGCTGGATGGGTAACTTTGACAGGTGTTTGTCTTACTGCATGTAAATTACTATAGCTATTACATTGTAGGCCAGCCAATCTACTTGCTAGAATTTCTTCAGATTTTACATTCAATCTTTTCTTGCCATATTCAACATCATCATCGGAGGAATCGCCAGATGAGTCGCTTTCATCACAACTACTAAATGTAGTTTTAACTGCTTTGGTGGATTTTTTGGGCAAGGCATTTTTCTTTGTTACCTTAGTGCTGTTCCTGTTGGTGGTATTGGTATTCTTTGGCTTGATGTAATCCTTCATTGAATTATCTGAAAAGTTGCTTCCTTCATCCTCACTGTCGGAATAATATCTAATAGATTCACTTTGCTTTAGAGCTATGTTCTCCTTTGATGGTTCATCAGACGTGGTTGGGTTACATGTTTCAATTTCTTCTGTTTCCATGAGGTCATCTCCGTCTATTTTGTCTGAAAATATTTTTTTTGTGTAGTTCAGTTTTTAAGAAAATAATGTAATCTAATCTAAAACTAACCAAATAATAAATATATGCCCAAAAAAGTATTTAGCTTTTTTTTTAAACAAGTCGGAGGAGGGGAAGTAACTTTTATGCCCTACCACTGCAGGGACTATACCTAAAGCGCCATATCACCAAGGGCTAACCTGAACTCTTATTTTATTTATTTCAAAAGATAAAAAATGAGTGTTAAGTGCTCGCTTTGGCAAATAGAGGGAAACCACCAAAAGGTTATAGACGACAACTACAACATTTTATAAACGCAGCCATGTTAAATCTATACATAAATTGCTAAAAAAAATATTGAAATTTTACCTTCAACAGTCTGAGTGTTTTCATTTAAAATAAGAGTTTCAGCATTGCACAAATCATCATTATTTGTATTACACTCATCACCATTTTCAAATGAACTCTCATCTGATTCTTCACCATACAACCTATTTTACAATCTTAGATTATTTACTTGAAAAAAATGGAAAAAATAACAAATAATTGAAATAATATATACGAAAAAACAGGAACAGAGGGGATTTTAATTTAATGTTACCAAAAGTTTTATGAAATTCTCTTATTGGTTCGCTTAAAAACTTCAAAATCTTAATTTGTTAGTAAATACAACAGTATCCAAACTTTTCAATAAATAAGTGAATATACACAATGAGTAAATTTGTGTACTTCATTTATACTTAACCTAAAATGAGCATCAAAATACATATTGAAGAACTAAGTATTTGCATTTCAAAATATCAAGTAAATAATTTTTTCCTTTGAGCACTGATCATATTTGATATTTGTTGTCCAAATGATTGTTGAGAGCCATTAGATCCTGGAGGAGTAAACATTGAAGAAATGTTTGAACCTGAACAAGTTAGAATTGTAGGATACGTACATCCTTTATTTTGCAAGTATAATAATAATAATATATATTACTATTACAAAGGGGCTGACATTCCCTGAAAACAAGAACTTAATAAATCCAACCATCTTTGAGATCTGAAGGAACAGACAAACATTCTACCTCTTTCATATTTGTTACAGCAGCAAAACCCTTTGCATATAAGCCTAAGGCTACCTAGAAGGAGGTTAACTTTCCCCACACTATTGAAAAAAACGATAAAACAAGACAAAGCTTCTCCAAAAAGCATAATAATATTAAACCAGCTTTTATTCAAACATAAAACCTTACTCCTTTACAATACCTACTTAAAATGTTTTTATACCTGGATTAATTGGAGAGCATTCTTCCAGAGTATCCAGGCTTCCAAGTGAAGGCCAGGAGGTCAATGAGGTTGCTATGCAGGCTGATGAAGCTTTTATTCTTTTTGATGGTGATAGGCCAGGACAATCATGGTTGACAAAGAACATTGAAGATTTTACTGATTTTAATCCTTTTTGATTTTCATCTTCAACTTCATGATATTGCGTATCTTGTTCTGTCATATCAGCAAGAGGATTAATGCTTTCTATCACAGTAGGGCTAGCATTCTTTGGTAACCCTTTTTTAGTAAATGATTTAGGGGTCTTTGGACTAACAAAACTATCCTTTTTGGGTTTTGTGGATTTTAATTTAATTCTAGAAGATTTTCTGATAAAATCTTGAGAATCAATTGACTGATCAGAATGAGACAGTAAACTACAACTTTCCTCAGAGGTTTCAAAATCATTGGTTGTAGCATCTTCATGTACTTTGTCATTCTCAAACAAACTAACACTTTCAACCATTTCATTCTCAAATGCTTCATTCACTACTGCTGCATTAATATCAGCAAACCGAGCAGGGGAGAGGGTAGAAACTTGTAGATCCTTATTGTCACATGTGTTCATATCATAATCATATTCATTGTTATCATTTAATTCAAACTTGTCTCTGGTTCTTTTGATTCCTCTCTTCTTGTTCTTAACAACTAGTTCTTGAGTTTCATCTTTCTTTGATAATTCATTATCTATATTTGATTTTTTAACTGTACTTCTCAGGACTCTTTTGCTTTCAGTGGTTTCCTTGGCGCATTTATCAGATGTTACTTCAGGAATATTATCCTTAATAGCTCTTTTAAAGATGCTCTTTCTCAAATCTTGAGGTTTGGCAAAATAACTTTTAGCAATTACTCTTTTCCGCTGGATATTGTCAGTTTCAATGGTAGATTTGTTAAGACTCTCTTTGTCAGAATTATCCACATTTGTTTGAGAATTCAGAGAAGTAGCTTTATCAGATGTTTCATTTTGATGTTTTCTTGAATTTTCATACAAAGCAATATTTGATTGTAACCTGTAACAAAATAATACACATTAAAAATTTGTAATCTTAATTGATAAGACAATGGACGATGAATGGATAAATATCACAGATAATCCAATACAAAATTGCCCTTCTGTAGATTAAAATTATTGGTTGCAACGTTTGGACACTGAACTTAATGAACCAACCAATGAAATTAAAGTATCTAATAAGGAATAATAAAAGTATCTAAAATTTGTATGTCAACGGATAAGAAATCGTGATTATAAAACCTAAGACACTTAAATAATTAACAATCCATTATCCCTCTCTCTCTCTCGCGGCACAAGATATTTAATACAAATCTCAAAACAAACTCTAAATATAAGGTCTTATTTCATAGACTAATTCAATCATACCAAGACAATAATATATCAACATAAATAATTAAGAGTAAGAAATTTATGCTTTAAGAACATTCCTCCATTTTCTAAAATAATTTTACCTTTCAATATCAACTCTACTTTCATTATTTTGGTTGATCAGACTTTGCACCTCCATATTCTTTTGCTGTATCTCCATTTCAAGCTGGTTGATATGCTTTAATTTCTCATCATTCTCTGCTATCTTGGCTTCTAGTTGGTGTAACTGTTCTTCATTTGCTGCAATTCCGTATTTTGCTTTCTCAGCTTCTTCTCTATAGGCTGCAGCCTCTACTTTAGACTAAACAACAGAAAACAAAGAAATTTAAATTTTTTAAATAACCATAGTAAAACTATATTTATGGAAATACCTAAATGGTAAGTATACATATTACATATACCTGAATGCTTTAGAAATCTAGCAAAACCAATTCGAATGTAAGTCAAAATATTGGGCTTCAGCCTATTATTATAGCCTCCCTCCCCCCCCCCCCCACATCCTAAATATAGATAGATAAAAGGGACCAAGAAAAAGAGGTATTCTTTATAAAAATCATTCGAAAACCTTTTCTTTTGGTTGAAAAATGACTTACTTTATTAACATTCTCTTTGGCAGCTTTAACCAAGTTAATAAGCTCTTGAATCTTTGCTTCTTTCTCTCTATTCATTTCTTCCTGTTAAGATTTTTTTTAAAAGTTAAATTTGAAATTAATGGACAACATTCTCAATATTTTTTAGAACAGAACCAAATATAATGCAAAGACATCTTTAACACGGAATAATGATTTCACAGCCCTCTGGTAAATTGCTGTGTCCGCCACTAGACTACAACTAGTGGATATTATCTTACATATTTTTATTAATGTTTCTTGTAACCTGTTGATTAAGTCTTTCCCTCATTTCTATGAGTTCATCTCTTTCTTCTTGGAATATTACCTCATTTGACATCGTTATTTCACCTAAAAAGAAATTTTTCAAACAGAAGAAGGATTTAACTGATGTTTTAATTGATACATTAGAAGCTCTGGAAGATGATAAAGAAATACCCCATTCTGTAAATCAATATTAGTAACCAAAGTTTTTGACACAAAATAATTATAAAATTGAATATGTGACTAAATATCACACAATTCTTCATATGCTAGAAATTCTTTTTTAGATTGGGCTGATTAACCATTTAGAGTGAGTATAGAAGTGTCTTCAATGTACTTATTCTACAATCATGTTTTTTTTTTAAATCTCTAATGACTAACTCAATTGATCAACGAAAAATGCTGTAGTAAAGTTTTCAAAAAAACATGATTGTAGGATAAGTAAATTGAAGACACTTCTATAAATAATTTTACCTATCTTCAAATAGCTAAAGGATATTCAATCAGCCAGGATAAGAAAATTAATTACTCTCCTATTGATCTATTGCTGTATCCTTGAGATTAGGTGATGTAAAGTTTACCTAGCTGGTCAAGTTTTTGGTTGATGCTGTCCAATTCATCTGATCCTGACTTCATCTTTTCCCTGCATTAATAATAAACAAGTAGTATCTATCTCGTTTCAAAATAATTTTATACTGTATATATAACTGTTGTAAAGGCTTGGCCCCTAACATCTAGGGCTCTGTATTAGAAGATGGACAGAGGGGCTAGAAAAAAAGCTTAAAATCATCCCAAGACTTAAATATCTGATAAAAAAAATAGCCCATAACCATCACATGACCTATGTGAAGCTTGCCTAAAATAGAAAACCTAATCAGTTCAGTAGTTATTTTATCTAAAGCTTCAGACAAAAAAAAGATACTCCTTTACATAAAAAGATAGCTATAATGGATATTCATGTAATTCAAATTTTCCTTTGGACAAAATTAATTATTTTTAAAATAAATGTATTATTTTTCAAATTATTTTGGGATATCACTATTTAGATAATTGTTATCAAAAGAGAAAATCAGAAAACCATAAAAAATATTTCTCTACATATTATTACTGACCTAATACTTTGAATTCCAACCTCATACATTTTGTTCTGAGCATTTGATTCTTCGATCCTTTTCTAAATATTGTTATATTGATAAATTTTATTAGCGACGCTACACTATACCTTAGATATGACAGTCTATCATAGCAAAAAAACACATCAGTGCGCTAAAGAGCTTGAATGTGACTTTTCTGATTTTAATTGATGAATTTTATTTTTAAAATCGTAGATTATTGGCAAAACATATCACAACCTTAGTTTTTTTCTGATTATAAATAACTTATAAGTATAGGGAAAAATCTAGCTTAAAATACTTTTCCGATAAGCTTACCTTTATACTATCAATGCTTGGATTGAAAGCAGAGTCAATGGATCTAATAACATCGTCCTCCCATCCATCATGAAGCTACAAAACAATCCATTGATAAACAATGCAATTTTTTAAATAGAATAAGTAAAATAATCCTTTTCTAAATGAAATAAGGATATAAAGGAATAAGATATAGTTGATAAATTGATGTACATCCAGAATGATTACCCCTTCTGTAGATTACAATTAGTGGTTGAAACGTTTGAACACTCCACTTAACGAACCAACCAATTGAAATTCATTAAAAGTCCCCAATGTTGTTAACGAATGAGAAACGTTAATATAATACTTGAGGGACTATTGTAATAAACAGCTTAATGTCCCCTCCCTCCCTGAGTTTTAAGACAGGTAAACGAAAAATTACGATGATTTTTTGTCTTCTATTATCTTAGTATCGGGTTGGATAATCCGAATAAATATACATTGAATAGAAAAAATAGAGAATTAGTTATTTTTAAAGAAATGATTTTTCTTACTGTTTGCTCCGAAAACTTGTGGCAAATGTTTTCAATCTCTTTATCCAAAGTAGTTTTCAGATTCATAACTAAAGTAAAACAGAATTAAGGCGCATTCTCACAAAGTACCTTATGGGCAATGACAACCCCCAACCCCCAACTGACAACCACCCTTCTTTTTTTTAAGAAGAAATAAATAGAAAAATTGAAAAAATCCCTCCAGGCTAGGGCCTCGAAGGAATAGTCCACGCAGGGGTTTGGCATAAAAAAAAACACTTTTAAACAAAAATAACATTAATGTCCTTACAGGGGAATCTAGTTGGTCCATCGATGGAAACCACAAATGACAAATTGACCTGTATTCAACAGAACGTTCATAGCTCTCTTCCGGTCATCCTCAAAAACATCGCTGAGGTCACCATACGTGGAGGGTAGCAACTCTATAATTAATAGTGTGTAATATCCTATTTCTTCTATAATACAAATTAGAATGATGTCTGTCCGTCCGTCTGTCTGTCCCTTAATATCTCGGTAACCACATAACCGATTGGATTCTACTATTCAGGGAATATATCTACCTGGGGTGATTTTAGGCTATTTTCTTGGGAGGTAAGACATTCCCAACCCCCCCAAAAACAAAAGATTAAGTTTTGGGATGGTTTTCGGCTATTTGTATGCTCACTTAGAATACATAACCCCAAGATGCTAGAGTCGCATTGACTAGTCTCTAAATATAGCACTAGTTGTAACGAATGTTTTCATTGCAAAGAGCTATGCCATTCAATAAATAGACTCTGTTCGTAATTCGGTATAATCTAAATGTTTTTAAAAATTTTATAATAATAAACCATAATATTGAAATTTCTTGAAAAGCAATATGTACTTACTATTTTTACTGAGAAACGCCAATCTAGTTTTTGCATTCACATTCTTGAACCCAACCTTCCCTCCACCTTTGGACATCATTGTTCCTGTCTGAAAAATAAATATTTCCAGTATGGCTTCGAAACCGAATAATATCCGCTGGATTAGAACCAGTTTTTTTGCCATACTAAAAAATCATGTGTAGCATATATTATTACAGGCAATATTCCACATATATAAAAATAAAAATCATTAAATTAATACTAATTTTGTTAGCACGGACCTTCTGACCCTCGGGGCTAACAAAAAAGGTTTTAATTATAAACATTTTTATCTTAATACCAGCGAAAACTGTCTATAATACGATGTGAAAAATATTTATCATTGATTTTATAAGCCTAGCTAATCTTCTATGTATGTATGTTCGATTTCAGTCCGATACATTATGAAATCAAATAAAATTCATTACTTTTGATCATATTTCATAATTAAATTTTAGCCAAAATTGTATTACTAATATAGTTTATCTCCTTGAAACATTTTTTTAGGTGAAGTGATAAATTTGAATAACTCTGACAATTTTATCATTTATAAAAGAATCCAGTTCAGTTTTCAAAAAATCTTATTTTGATATATGTAAAATTGCTGTACCTAGATTCTAATTTCTTTTTTAATTAACCATTACAAAAAAGTCTGGTAACATAAATTTAAATTATCTAAAATCAATCTCTGAGAAAATTTTTAGGACTTGAAAAGAGATAAACTGTAGAATGATAAACTTATATTATAAATTGTGTTAAAACTAAAAAAACAGTAATTAAATTTTGACAAGGATGAAACAGCGTACAGTGCCGCAAAAAAATGACGTCATACAATAAATAACCTATAAGAGGCCATAATAAATTTTACCATTGGTCAATTGCGAAGTATACTGGCCTATCATTGGTTATTTTATTGTATGACGTCATTTTTTTGGAGGCACTTTACGCTGTTTCTACAAGGATACAAACATCGATTGAATATAAAACTTGAAACAATTGTTTTTCGGAGTATTCAGTAAGGTTAAATAATTAAATAGCTAATTAGCTTTAATTTTTTGCATAAAATAGATATTTAAAAAAAAATATTTTATGGCCTTTTTCACATTTTTTACATCTTGTTTTTTGAAAAGTATACTTTTTGATTTTCTTTATTACAGATCAGAAAACTTGATAGGCTGACCAAGGAGCTGAAATTGAAATAAAAAATGAAATTTATCCTTAATGTTACTACTTTACAAAAAATTTCTATTGGCCCATAATGATAAAATAAAATGCAAAGCTCATTGAAACAATCACAAAACAACAAAATATGCTAAGCTAGTTATCATTTGAAAAGAATAAAAAATAGAAAAATTTCAAATAAGAAAAAAAAATATGGAAAGAAACTTATTGTTGTGTTTTTTTTCTGAACCATATTGTACAATAATAGTTATCATAGTTCATAGTTGTGATTTTAGCTGGCAAAAAGGTTGAAATTAATTTATGTACTTGAAAAACTGAAATTTAAAAATGGTGGCAAAATTGTATCAGCTGCACAATATAAACACAAATCCTCATGATGAGAAAAAATATTCAACAGTTTTTAAGATGTATCATTGGCGCAGAATTATTCTTGAAAACTAAAAAATATTGAAATAGTAATAAAAAATGAAGGTAAATTATGCCAGTTCTCAATTAGTACAAGGTTTCCAAATGGTTGGATATATTATTATTTACAGTCTTTACTTTTGCACAAGTAGTGAGATGATAATAGGATGTGAATTTCGCTGGTCCTCAACGTATTTTAAATACATTTCACTGGTCCCCAACGTATCTTAAATACAATTTCTTGATGGTGGACAAGCATAATTTACAATCCTTCTGTGTCCAAACTTAATGTAAATATTTATAAGTTTTGATTGGATCATAGAAAGATTTTCATGTAAAATATATTATCAAAAAAAACTGTTGGTAAAACCTGGCTATGTTCCTAAGATGAATAATCTAAAATGAAATCAGACTTGCAGGTTTCTAACAGACACACATACAACATTCTAAATAATCATCACAGTTTCTCATAACTAGGACATAGGAATAGGTAATACAGTGGTCAAGGAAGATTCTCCACCACCAAAGACTTAACCAGTTGTCTATCTATTTCATAATATTGATTATGCTGGCAAGTATTAAAATGTCTTTTCAACTGGATCCATTTTGTAAGCCTAGCAAAGTTTGCCATTCTTTTAATACTTTCGTTCTTTCTTTATTTTCTAGCCTCATTTAAATTCTAATTTTGCCAACCTTCTATTTTAATTTCATATCTTCTATATATTTATATCAAGGAAGGTAATGAAGATTATAAAAAAATAAAAATCTATATTAGAGTCAGCTTAAAGTAATAACTTAGTAATTTAACAAGGATGACAACATCCATAAAAGCGAAGCACTGAAACGGTAGGACAAACGGACATTAACACTTGTATAGTATCGGAACTGAAAAATCGGAACATAAATGTATAAATGTCGAATCAACATTGTAGGTAAATTTGTTGAAAAACTGCTTAAAAACAGGATAATGTTTATGGACATACTTACACTTTTGGACTTGATTATAGAGTTGCTTCGCTTATAATATTGTTCTTTGTTGTCCCAGGAATCAATATACCAATAATCAGATCAAACGGATAATTAAAACACTTGAAAATTTGTTGTTAAAAAAGTAGAAAAATCAACATGTTTAAAATGGACGTACGGACATTCTGGTAATGATTATAGAGTTGCTACGCTTTCTAAATCGTACCCAACTACTACAGGAATCATCATGCAAAGTTTGGAATCGATAGGACAATTCTAACATGCCTAAATTAACGAATAAAAGCTATCTATCTCGGACGGACGGACGTACGGACGGACGGACGGACCAACCCTAATTATAGAAAAGCTTCGCTTTTAAAAAGTTTAGGAGTAAATCAAAATGATTTTAGGATTTTTTTCTCATATATATTTAAGTTTTACTTTCAGGCTTCTCCCATTATTTAATTTATGTTGGAGATTATATAAGCTAGTCTGAGATATTCTTTTAGAATATATTGGTCTCTTCTCCTGGTTGAGTTTAGTTGTTAATGTTCCATGCATCCACAACGTCGCCAAAGATTTTTTTTGCCTGCAAAAGAATATTTTGCAAATATCACATTGACACATGCTGAAAAATGCTCAATGGCAAAAAAATTGAGAAAAAAAGAAAGCTTGTTTGCTTTAAGAAATAAACCATCTGATAATAATATTTTTTATCCTTAGAAAGTTTTCTTTTTGTTGAAACCATGGAACTCCTTGAGTTTATCTGTTTAGATGTGTGTCTGCGATGTGTCAGCAATAAAATTTGTGTTTTCAGTGCTCATTAAAATCCGTTGAATATTCCTCTAGTTGTTTTTAACTAGGCCTGTCACAGATGTTTTAGACTTTTACCAGGTATAGGTTCATCCAACAACTGAATTAATTCAAGAATAGTTATTTCTCGCATCGTATTATAAACGGCTTTCCGCGGATATAGAATATACAATTATGAGATTAAAACTAGATTTTTTAAGCCCCGAGGTGCCGTATGGATGAGAACCGGTTCCTATCCACCGGATTTGAATGAATACGAGAAAAGCATTTCGTAGATTTATTTTTTTGGTATTTCTTGTTATTTACTAAGACAGCCTCCCAATATCGAATTGATTTAGTTGTTGGTTACTGCTTGATTTTCTTAGTAATACATAAGGAGCAGAGTTAAATAATCAAGATGGAATGAAAACAGTAAATTGCTGAACAGAAAAATGTGAAAATTAAAAATGAAAAACAGAATTGATCTCAGCTATTTTTAAGCAATGCAATCATTGTATAGGTTTCCTAATAATGATGTTTGAATATACCCTATGGTTGTAGTACGTATAGCTTTTCTTCTAAAATTTGACACATATAAGTAGACTGAAGTATAGATTGTTGGTAAGGGTTCATAGATTGATAAATATCGTCTTGAAAAGGAGTATTGACAACTCTAATACTTAGAGAGAAGGTATGCTACTAAAATTTGATACAACCCTAGTTTCTCATAAGTAGACTGTAGTAGAGTTTGTTGGTTAGGGTTTATAGATTGATAAAATCTTGTCTGCTTGTGATGGGCTTTTCATTTGGGACAGGAACAACTTTCCTGAAAAAAACAAATATTAATTACATCTTTTACAGAATTAATCCTAAAATTTATTATATTTTTTAGCTAACCTCCCCTTATCGCATCTAGACTTTGTATTTCTGATTAAATTCTGAATATATTTTAATATTTATGTTTGCTGTTAAGAGATTTAAAATAAAACCAGTCCACCCTACACCCTCGTCCAAAATTCATTTTTATGAAAAAAGTCAAAACTATATTTTTGGGAGGGAAATTCATCTCTCTCCTAACCCCAAAAATAGCCTTAATCCTGCTAGGGGCTTTACCAAAACTAGTAAAGCAATTGACCTACCGTTTTAAAGGTACTCTATTAGAAGTAAATATACACAAATACAAATAAAGATTCTGGAGAATCTTTATCCCTTTCCCATTTTTGATATTGGTCTGTTGGTCCCTGGGATAAAATCTTTATATTTCAAGTTTCTAGCATCCTTTTTTATCTTATTTTCTTTACCTACTATAAATTAATTTCAACAATATTTTTAAATAAAATCTGCTTTTCTAACAGGTATATGAAAGGTTTAAAATTAATATTTAAGACAAGTAGTAATCTGTTATAAGGTATATTTGCTATTTCTAAAAATCAATCCATTTTGTCTGAATGTAGATATTTTTTGACCTATGTATAAACACTTCTTTTTTAACTGTTATTGCAAAAAAACACCAAAAATAAATATAAAAGAAAATAATAGAAGAATAGGTACTTACCAAATTACAACTTACATTTAGAGAGGCATAAAGAAAAGAATTGAGAAGTCTATTTTAGCCTCACCCAAATATGGTATTGTATTGTATATTATTATGTACACCCATTATATCTTTTTGCCTTCTTAACATGGCTTTTTTTCTATTTATATCCTTCTTTTCTCTCTTTTCTTATATGTCTCTGCTACTTTACTATCTATCTAGAGCAATCTAATTTTCTATCTATCTAACTATCTCTATTTCTATCAATCTAACTATCTATCTATATCCTTAGGAATTGAAAGAATGTAGAGTAAATTAAATCTTCTATTATATTTAATCTTTTTTTCATTCAATCTACCTGACTATCTATTTTTCTATATCCTTGTGCAATTGAAAGAATGTAGAAAAAATTACATCTTAAAATATATCTATCTATCTATTTATCTATATCTTGTGTAATTGAAAGAATGTAGAGTAAATTACATCTTAAAATATATCTATCTATCTATTTATCTATATCCTGTGCAGGACTGTGCAAAACCCGGGTTTTTTAAAAAATACCCCGGGGTCGTGAAAAAAAGGGGTTTTACCCGGGTTTTAGGGGTTTCTTGGGGTTTTTGGGGTATTTTGGGTTTTTATAGTTTTTATACTGTTAATGCTTGAATAATATATTATATATATTATACAATAGACGATTCTTTCTATGGCGCAGCGAGTTTCATAGTATTTTCACAGTAGCCTTTCTCTTATTTCTACCCCTGCGGGGCAATCATTACCCCTTAACTAACCTAATCTAAAATAACCTCTTAATAGTTACTATAAAAGTACAAAGAAAACCACTGTGCCATGAAACCAATTAGGTCCATTCTTTTAATATTTAGAAACAGGCTAGGACATAAGAAAGATGAAAAGTTGGCTGCTAAATACAGGAAAAACAGAAAAAATGCAAAAATCTAAAGATCCTAAAATTGTTTTCTTGCTGGTATATCACTTTCTTAGCCCATGACAATGGCAAAATCAGGCACAAGTAGTAATAGCAGCAGTCTATTCCTTTGTTAAATACAGGGGTCAATGAAAAACATATTTTTTTATATAAACAATGAAAAATAAACTTACTTTTGAAACAATTTTACGTTTTTTTAATAAAACCCCCAAAACCCAAAACCCCATGGGTTTTTAAAGTTGGGTTAAAGGGCAAAAAACCCGGGTGGGTTTTGGGGTGGGTTTTTTGTCTGCCAACCCTGATCCTATGTAATTGAAAGAATGTAGAGTAAATTACATCTTGAATTCCACAAAATTGAAATCCTCCAAAGCACAGCAACGTGTATTAGTTGATCAAGTGTGTTTTTCGTTCATGCATTTACTCAGAGTGAGATAAATACCAAAAAAGGATGAAAACATCCATAAAAGTGAAGCTCAACAATTAAAATTGTCAGACAAACAATCATCAACAAAAATATATCAACAAAAACATGCATTTGATATTTATCATTGAGAAGTTTAAATAAAAATCATCCATCCCAAAATACATGATGCTTAATATAAACATACTTACATTTTAAAACTTAATTATATAAATGCTTCGCTTATTCCATAATATCTAATCCTCCTAGGAACCAATATTTAAAAAAATAGGTGAATAATTACGTTATAAAATGTTATCAAAAGCAAAAAAAATCATCATGTTAAAATGGACATACTGAATTTCTGAAAATAATGAGTGAGTTGCTACACTTTCAATGGTTTATAATGTTACAGAAAACATTAAACTAAGTTTGAAATCAATAGGACAATACTAAAATACCTAAATAAACGATTACAACTATGTGTTGCTGACAACCGGACCAACACTAACTGACGAAAAGTTGAATTACTGTTAAATGTAACCGTCATGGTTATGATAAACTTCACTTGATCCTTGAAAATGATGATCGTATTCTTCACTTGATGCTTAATGTCCAAACAGACGCCTGCCAATTTTTACCTGAAATTGAAAATAAAATATATAGTAAGTAACACTGTAACAGAACTAGTATTTTTATTTAGAGATATATATTTAGATAGTCCTTTTTTAGGGTTGCTTCAATTTTTCGTTTACTTTTAAATATAATTTATTTTATTGAATTGGCGAATCTTAAAACTTTAAAACATATAACATTGTTTCAACATTGCTAAATTAACGGAAGACAGACTGCAGACGGTCGGACGGACCGACCCTAATTAAAGAAAATCTAGACTTTTAAAAGTATCTAAAAATATAATAGAATTTAGATACCTACCAATTTATTTTTGTAAAAATGCAATTAAAATAACAATAATTCACTACTGATTACAAATACAGCAACTGGCTAGTTACAATGATTTATATGTTTCTTGTTACGATACCGCCGCTTCTTAAAACTAAGGTATGGTCGAACGTTTATCACTCCCTACTCAGGTAGTCAAAGGAACATTTAAACACATACACACAAACACTAGTTTTACCAAATGAATATGGCCTTTCAACTGTAAAAATTGCTAATTCCTTTGAACATTATCTTTTATATTTTTTTAAAGTACTGTATTAGAGTATTCTCTTCTTTTTCTTATCATATATACATATGTGTTGTAGCTCCGCTACATATGTTTAAACTTATTATTGTTACCAAAGTTTCATGTTATTAGTATATCCATCAAAAGCCTATTAAGAAATTCAGTACTCACAATTTGTAATTTTGAAAGGTGTTGAACGGCTTTTTTAGAAGGTTCAGTTTTTAAGAAGTAATAGAATGCTAGTCTGTGTGACCATGTTGTTTCATACGCTTATAATTTTTAATTCAATATCCGCGGAAAGCTGTCTATAATACAATGCGATAAATGAATATTATTTTGAAAAATTCTAGTGAGTTTTGAATCTATAAGGACATCTTTTTTTTTTAAAGAAAGAGGTATAAATATTTTTAAAACTCATGATTTGGAATGTTAGAAGCGGACGTAGTAAAGAAAATAATTAGATTATGTAAATTGGAAATGAAACCAGTAATCTTTTTAACATTTAATACTAAAAATAGAATGAGAATTACAAGTGTGTTCTATAGTGGTAAAGTTCACTTGCATAAATGAAGCTTAGATGTATAATCCAGATGGCAGACAGCTACCTGGCCCAAGAGGTGGACACCCTATTCGTCTATAGATTTATTTCTATTTATTTGTAGAGACTCGACTGTGTTTATATTTCCGACGCTATTAGCTGATTTTAAAGACCCAATACATATTCGGGAAAGGGTCCCCGCCCTTTGGACAAAGATACATATAGATAAGAGCTTATGACCCGCATATTCTTTTACTTTAATAGTTCAAGTCATTTGAAACCTGTATTAGAGTCATTGTAATTATTTGAATATTGCTACTTCAAATTTCTATGCTTATTTTTACAATAATAAAATTTCTCAATTTAAGTGAAAATGCATATATTTGTGCTTGTTTTTACATTTTTACTTTAAAATTCGTTGTTTTACATGTAAAATAATGGCAAGAGACAAGGATAATGAAATCTTTATTCTAAATGTTACAAGAAATAAATCCAAATATTTTAACACTGATTCAATTTGAAAGTTGAAACAGATATCAGTATGAAATGCGCACCTAGCATCTACGTGCTCTGTAAATATAGGAAGTTTTAGGTAAGGATAGAAAATTAGCCTAAAACCATCCCGGTTCTTAATAAAGCTTCCCTAAAAGTGATAATGCAATCGGTCAGGTATCTATCGAAATGCTCAGCTACAGAAGAAAATCCTAATCCTATAATATAAAGTAGAAAGGTTATTGTATGAAACTTAAGATTTTAATAACTACTGAACCGATAAGTTTCTCTCTTTTAGGTAAGCTTATATATATTCTCTAATAGTGTTAGGTTATTCATTTTAATATTGAACTCTTGGAATGGTTTTAGGCTATTTCTAATTTCTTATCTCTGTCCCTAGAATTACACAAGGGCCGTTGGACGGCCCCTCCCAATCCAACTAATAAAGCCCCAATCGTGACTTTTAACAGGCATTTAATTATGCACATTTGGAGAAATAAAATTTTTTAAACACCATTTTGTTCTTCTTTGTTACTCACACAGCACATAGAAACATTTGGGAAAGGGATAATGATTATAGTTCTAACCTAACAATCATATTCTGTAGGTGTGTTAGTATGTCCTGAAAGATCTCGTAATCGACTGGAAATACTTCTTGATTTTCAGAGAAATTGGTATTAGCAAAGAAAAGGTTTAAGGTTTTTGCTGGATTGAGGAGTTAACACCTTACACAAATACACCCCCGTACCCGCATAGAAAAAATTAAAATTTCAACACAAAATTAATGTGAGGGGGAGGGGAGGGCCCACCACCTACAGGGACGAAGCTAGTGGTAAATAAAAAGGTGATACGTAAGATCAATTCAAAATGATACTATAAAGAGTCAATCAGAGTCTAGAATGGGACAAAGGCAGTAATTGAATCTGCTCCCAATTCTTAGGTTTGATTTTACATTTGTAAATAATTATTATCGTTTCTAATTTAGACATTTAAAAATCTTGTGTCGTCGCTTAAAGGTGTATTTATTTTACATATAAAAAGAGGTTTGCTCGATGATTTTAAAAGTCAAATTTTTTTCTAGAACCTTTATACAAGGTCCTAAGAACACCTTATTTTTTTCGGCATTGTCTATAACATTTTACTTACACAAAATTGGATACAGTAAAAAAAAGTGCTGTTTGGACTTTGTAGGTCAAATTAGGACATTTAATTATTTGTCATATTTTTGTCCTTTTCTGTAATGGTTTATTTTTCTTGCCATTGTGTGTTTATATTATAACTTAACTTTTGTACAAGACAAAAATATTAAGAGCAACTAAAATATCCTAATCAATCTGGTTCAGAACTGGTAATTTCAGCTTTTGCAAGGGCCAACCTAGACTATTAAAGTGCCTAACAATGCATACAATTTTGAGGATAATGTGTTTATATTATCATTTTTTGTATCCTTTTATGTTGAAATACATATGTAACTAAAAACATTCAATATAAAATGGGTTTGGACTTTGGGAGTTTGAATTATTTTTCTATTTTCTGATTGACTGAACAAGAATATCTAATGGCCCAGGGGCTATGACGGCTTACAATTCTAAGCTTTCAATTGTGCATGTAAAACAGTATATGAAAAAAAATGGGTTATAATTTAGCAAGAACTGGAAGGAGAACCCAGTAAAAGTGTCGGACTGATTATGACGTAGCCAATGAGAGGCCATTATAAATTTTACCATTGGTCAATAATGGCCTCTCATTGGCTAATTTTTTTTCTTACGTCATAATCAGTCCGACACTATTACTGGGTTCCTGGAAGGACATTATCCGAAGTTGGCGCACAGTACCTATCCCTGGAGGCTAGGGGTTGATATCTTACATTGCAGAAGAGTAAATCACAAACATATCATATAAATAGAGTAAGTTTTCATTGGTCAGGGGAATCATCTCAAGAAAATTCAGAAACCAATAAAGATACTGACAAAGTAAGTTATAGATCATATGCTCATTGGTGAGGTAAATCTTAACAAAAAATTACCATCTCTTTTGCCATAGTTTAAACCTTCTATAATGTTTTAGCATTAATTTCTTACAAATTTGAATAAATGTTCAAACACCAAAACTTTGGAATGGACTTTGAGAAGGGATTGAAAAACATATTGTATTTGGTTGTTAAATTAATTCTAAACGAATTATTTCATTTCAATATTGAACAGATTAAAATATCTACATATACCTTACCTACATGTATTATAACTGTTTAAACCTTTAAACAAAAGAAAGGAATATAATACAAATAGTCGCCTATATGTTTATTTTTATTTTGTAATTTATTTTTTTAGCAGCAGTTGTAGCCAGTTAAATCTTGTATGAAACCATAGTTAGAGTGTGAACAAATGCTTCAGAGTCTCATTTTTTCCTAAATTATTTTATATTTCGGATCATGGAAGAAAACGGAGTAGCGGGTTTGGTGGTATTTTCACAGTAGCTTTTCTCTTATTTCTAGCACCTGTGAGGCCAATTTCCTAACACTCATTCAACCATTAACATTTACTTAACCTAACCTAAAATGACCAAAAATAATAATCAAAAGCTACTGTGAAAATCCGACAAAACCCACTACTTCGTTTTCTTTCCTTGATCTTAAATTTATTTTTATACTATAACTAATAGATGAGTAGTTATCTTATCCATAATTAAACTAAAAATTGAGTTTCCCAATTGTACCTAATTTGACTAAAACACAAGACTGCACCCAAAATAATAATCATCTCAAAATAACATAAAACCAACGAACTTTAAAAATAAAAAGTTATAATTTAACTAATATTGTCTGTCAGACAAATAAAGAAATACACTAAAATTACATATATAACAATGAATTTAAATAAAAAGATTCACATTTTTATAAAAAAATGAAGTATTTCTGCAATGAATTACTAATGAATTACAGAAACAACCTATTCCGTTACATTAAAACAGTTCAATATCAATCAATTTTCTACCTACTCTAGTTATCTATAGAGCAGAATCGCTGTTAAAATGTTTTGAACGCGGCTATTGGTGAAAAGCTTTTGGTTATGACTATTCTTGTTATTAGGTTGGTTGCATGCATTTCCCCAATTTTAAATTTATAGATGAGCTCCAATTTATAATAACATGTTGGATTTTCAACAGATATTTTTTCTATTTAAATGGAGAATATAGAAATGGGGCCACTGTTTTTTGGGCGAATAACAGACGGCTTCTACTTAGTTTACCGTCGGCTCAAGACTAACAATTAATAAAACAATAACTTCATCATGTGTAAATTAGCATTTATCTCTGCTTATGCCTGATTAAACGTTTAGAAACAAACAATTTCTTAGTTTCTGTTATTTTGCTGTTACATGACCTATCAGAAATACAAATTCAATTATATTGCTCATTATGATATTTCCCCGCCTACCATCACTGGAAAATAGTGCAAAGCTTTTAAGAGTACTCTAATGTAGACAAAAATCTTTGAAAAATTTAGGTTTTTTTGTAATAAATATAAAAAGTAATAAAAATGGATACCCTAAACTGAGTCTTGAGTCGATTACAAACTAGTGACGAAACCACTTAGGATCCTTAGAGTATATAGTAGCTTGTGTGTTTTCATTTAAATTAAAGAAACTGTAGAAAAGTAGATCATTTTAAAACTATGGAACAGAAAATACAATATTTTGATATTTTCTGTGCAGTAGAAAATCAATACAAGTTGATTCTTTTAAAAATCTAAATTACAAAATGTAAATAATTTTTAAATAACATATAATTCCCCTCAATTTAATTTAAATGTATGAATGCTGAGCTGTTGGCATTTTGAAGCCACTTGAAACCAAAAAAAAACTGATCTGAAGTGGCTTTTTTTCAAAATTGTGACGCGTTCACACTTTGTAAGTTGACCCTTAGTGTCTATCTAGCTTTCAAATAGGAGCAGGGCTTCTCCAAACTAACCATCAGTTTACAAACCACACAACTAAAAACAATGGAGGATTACTTAGATCAAGTAGTTGAAAGATTCCAAATTGCTGGGCCTAATTCCAGTACTTTTAGCTAGGCTTTATATTCATCCAGGACAGATTTTGGGCTATTTAGTTCCAGAGTGAGGAAAGACAACGACATATTATTTTTACAATTGAAGTAGGATGCTATAGTGCAACAAAAACTATTAAGTAAAATGAATTAGCACCAATATTTTTTTCTTTTTTTGCAAGTTAAGCAAAAATCTAAAATATTTCATCCTTTTATTTTTAATTTCTCTTTCTCCCCACTTCCCCTCTCTCTGTCTCTCTCTTTATTTCTCTATCACTTACTGTCAGCCCAAAATTGGTTCTTTTGTTCATTTATTTACTTTGCTCTAGATGTTACAATTGAAAGGTGTAACATTTTTCCATTTCAACTAAAATAAATGGAATTAAAATAAAGTTATTTCCATTGTTCAATCACAGTATTCCTTGAACTTTTTCTCTGTGCTAAGCCGCCAGGAAGAGTCACCTGTAAGCCGTAGCTGGTAAATCAAAATTTTGTATTTTTAAAATTCAGTTGAATGTCTATACATGTTCCTAATACGGCAATCCGTACATTCATTAAAAATTTTTCCATTATGGCTTTAACCCCGATTAGAATCTACTGAGCCATACTTAAAATTCATGTATTGTATCATATTGTGGAAGTTTTTTCACGAATTATATAAAAAACAAACAATAAATCACTATTAGTTTTGTTTGCCTTCTTCTTTTTATCCGCAGAAATCTGTCTATAACTCGATGCGATAAATAACTATTAACCCCCAAATGAACAGCAATTATTGGGCCCTGTTTTTTTTGGTGTTATAAGTTATATAGTTTTTGAAACAGTTTATCGATTAACTGACAAAACAAATAAATAAAAATAGCAAGGAAAAAAGGCAAAAAATTTTTTGATGTGTACCTAAATACAAAAACTAAAAATTGCTCATCATATATTTGTATTTGTCTCTGTATATATTTGATATAGAAAGCATCTGCCGCTGCCATATTATTTTTTTGGTTTAAAATAACTATAAAGTGTTTTACAATACCTACAGAAATATATTGAAGAATCAAATCAAAAGATTAATTTATATTAGTTATACAAGACTAAAACAATATGTAGGTATACCTACTTCAAACAGGTTAAAATATCTGCTACATAGGTCAACTAATCTTAGGAGTTTTTTTAGAAGGTACCAACCAAAAAAGTCCTACACAAAAATAAATCATAATATTTGCATGGACAACTATACTTTGGTAGAAATGAAAAGGATTTATTTATTTGCCTTTTTAATACTTATAAAACGTTGTTCTTAATTAATTGCTAAAGTAGTTTTAGTGCAACTTTGCACGAGCATAAAAGAACAACCATTATTTTTCAATAGCCTTGAAAAAAAATTGTCCTAAATTTTGGTGGCTATATAAAAAAATGTTTGGAAAGAGAGCAAGACTAATTTCTTTATCATCATCAAAGGTAACTATTCAAAAAGCTGGAAAAATAGGTCCTTATTTAAGGGGTAAAATATGAGCAAACACTAATCAAACTTGATATCACACTCAAATAACTCTATTCAAATTTTTGTAATATCCTATGATATAAAGTAGTAAGGATTTTGGTCTCTAGATTCAGATTTCAAAAACTACTGAACAAATTCAGTTCTCATTTTAAGAGTATCTTCACACAGATCCTGCGATGGTTTTAGGGTATCTTTTTTGTCCTTACCTATCTCTTCAAATACAGAGCCTCTAGATGAGAGAGCCGCAGCCGTTTGTCCTTGGTCATAAAATGGTAGGATGTGTTTCTGTACTAAAAGATCTTGCAAACCGTTATGCCATTTTTTAGGTCAGCATAAGTAAGGGCCAAGTGTAAAATCTATATGAAGCTGTTAGAAATGTTTCAAGACTTGCAATAACAATTATTTTCTAACCTTTATGTATATTTTGTATCATAATATCGCCATTAAGCTTCATTCACTAGAAGCAGAGATAAAAACTTAACCAAGGATAAAAAGATTATTAGTTAAAAAGACAATATACCTTCTTGAACAAAAAAAGCTAAAAAGAAATATGAAATGTGTTGTAATAAGATTGATATGCCCTTTAATTCTAAGGGTGCGACGAAAATAAATTAAAAGAAGTATATTCCTATTTTAGGTTAGGTATAGAACGGGTTTATCTAAATTTGTGTCCATTTAGATTGTCCTATTATATTATAAAAAAAAGTTTAGTACCTATTGATTATCTCTTTAAAGATCAGAAAACATCCACTATAGATAATCTTTGCTCCTTGAATAAAGGATTTATTGTAAAGATATTCACATGTAGGATAAAGGGGAGACATTATCTTCGATGATAGGGTTATAAAAGTGATTTTTAAAGGAAAATTTTAGAACATTTTTTTTGGCAGTAAAAGATATTTCTAGGTAAACTAAATAAATTTGAATTCATTATCATGATTTTAAAATTTATACAATTTTCAAAATGTATTTATATTTAGAATAAAAAAGGCTTGGCAACCACCAATCTTGATAATGGCTAGAAAAGGTATGCGGTTGATAGCTGCAGATTTTTACTGTTGGAAATCTGAATAAGCTAAAAGACAATATATATCTAATGCTACGCTAAAATGTAATGTTTCTTCATTGTTTTAAAAAGAAATTTCATATTTAGTATTCTTATTCAGGGATATAAAAGGACGAGACAATGACCGATAAATTGATGTATATCCCAGATAATGATTCACAAAATAATCCCTTCTGTAGATTACATTTCGGACACTCTTCTTAATAAATAAACCAATAAAAACTCAATGAAAGTCTCCAAAGTTGTTGTGCCAGCCAATAAGAAAAACTTATTATATATCCTAGGGGACTAGTCTAACAAAACAGCCCAATGTCCCCACCCTCCTTAATTCTTAATATAGATATTTCTAAGTCATTTTTCGATTGAACAAATCGCATAAGCCTTCGCTCAGGTATGTAACACATTATTCTACAATAATACCAAGGAATTTTTATGGAAAAAAAGATTTCAAGTCACCATTTTGAACATGTGTATTATAATTTGACTCACTCTCTATATATAATCAACAAGGATGACAACATCCACAAGAGCGACAACCGAACATCAACATTTTCCTAGTTGTAAGTAACATAAAGTGTGATATTCTCAGCAAGAGACTGCAAATTGTACGCGTACCCAAAGTTTTAAAAACATGCTTTTTTCATTCGTTGGCTTGAAACTTTGGGTACCTTAATAAATCTTAATTGGTTGATCAAAGCTTTTCAACTTATGATTATATTCAACAGAAAGAATGTTGTTTATCATCATTGGGGGATAAAATGTACATAAATTTGTCATCCATTGTCTTATCCCTTATGATCCCTTGATATAATTAATGAGCGTAGTAGTTTGGAGACGTTATTATGGAGACGGACGGAAACACTCTAAATGAAGAAAAGCTATGCTTTTAAAAAAGAATTTTAACATACCACTTATTCTTTGAAATACATGTAGGAGTTTTTATAAGAATTTACAATGAATTGGTGATAAATTATAGCTTTTATTGAAGTATTAATAATTAATATAAATAGAACAGGTTTAATTTGCCTACATAATTATATTAAAAAATATTTCATGTTCTTTTATTCAATGGTTGCTGTTATAATTTAAAAATGGCGCAAAATATTAAGAAGTTATAAAGTGACTTTCTTTCAAAATAGAAACCAACATTATAGTGTTTTTAACTATTTTCAAATACCTTTTTTAACATCAAATTTAAAAATAACGTTTAGATTATTTATATATATTAATTGATCTAAAAAGGTGAGAATTAAATTTATAATTTAATATTTTCTAATAGAATATCAAAAGAGAAAGATAGGGTCTTTACACCCCTAGTGTAATTTATGGTTCCAATTCGTAACACTCGTCTTTTTGGAACGCGCCAAGCCCCATCGTGTTCAAACGATACAGCTACTAAATGTTAAGATTTAAACTTTTTGGCAGTTAAGAAGAAATACAAATATTTTAATAGTTGTAAGTTTTTTTCTATAGCCAATTTCTTTTTGGAGATTGTTGGTACCCTCATCAAATATAATCAATAACCTTCCATGAGAAACTACACTTTAAAGGAGAACCATATCAGTTCAGTGATTAATGAGATACTTCAGTACACACAGACAGACAGGTACACTGTTACTTTTATTTAAGAACTGTACTTTGACCTTGATCAATTAATAAAACGTTTAGATACATATGTAATAAACTTTTCTCCATGAATTTAAATACACAATTTTCTCTTTTTTTGTATGAACACCGTTCCTTTCTTAATTCTTGTTCTTACATATGTATGTCTGCTTTCATAATAGACTGGGCCAATCATTAAAATTTTCATTATTTTATAATAGAATAGGTCGATTTTTTTCTCAATATTGTATGAGAATTAAGTAACATTATAGCCAACAAGTCTCCTTCCGGTGAAGTTTCAAAATCTTAAAATAATCATTAAAATAAACGGTCTAGTATTACTCTATTGTCCTGACATAACACTTAGGAGGTTAATGCTTTAAGCAAGTTTGATTGTAGAACATAAAAAAGGGTGACAATATATACAATTGGCACATCTAAAAAATAAGTTGTATTGCTAAAGATGTGAAATAAATAGATAAAACGATATTCATATTAACAAATAATACAAATTCATATATATCATCATTAAAATACTCTATAAGAAGCATTTATAAAGCAAAACTTAGAAAATATAACAGAGAAACAAGAGTCAGAAAAGCTAAGCTTTATAAAACATATTTTGCAACTGTTAGGATTGTGAAGTGGATAAAAACAGACGGACAATTTAACAATTTACTCGGAAAGAGGTTTCGTGAATTTTCTACCCGGCTTTCTGTGACCATACAGAAAGGAAGCGGTATCTCTGTGTGAGAGCTCGCTGTTAAGCGAATTCCCCGGATTTCCAAAGTCCGGTGTGACCCGCGCCGCGCCGACTATTTATTACTTGGGTATTGGGGGGAATGTTCAGCCCAGGGGGTGATAATAATGCATAGAAAGGGGTAAAATAATGCCTGAAAAAAGGGGGGTGAAGTTTTGTGTGGCTTATTATTAAAAACTTTTTAGTTGTTAGTTCAAAGCAGATAATCCGTGTGCTTACTGAAGCTGTGTGTTTAAAAAAAGTCATTGTGAACATTTTTTGGCCACAAAAATTGAATTTTTAGTGATTGACATTGAAGTGATAAAAAACACTTATTTCGTGTTTTATTTGTGAAATAAATAGATATATTGATAATTAGGTAAGTGGTTAAGTTTTATTAATTTTACATCATTAATGTAGATGAAAAAGAACTTTTTTCTCCTTTTAAAATATTGAATAATTTCGAATAATTTTGTTCTCCAATTTATTTAATATTGTGATCACTTCTTCTGGAGATTAAAATTGAGATTAAATTAAATTTAAAAATGGAACTACCAGTTTGGAACAAACCAATCAAACTAAAGTACCCAAAGTTTTGAGCCAACGAATAATATAACACTTTGGTACGTGTGTAATTTACAGAACAATGTCCTCTCCCTCCCTGAATTAAATTTGTGTAACAGCTGTGAAGAATAATATCACCCAATTTCATCTTTCAATCAATTTTAATCAATCTTAAATAACTGTCATATTCTAAATATTAGAAAAATCAGCATTTGTTATGACAACACCGTTTGTAATACATACGTTTTATTTTTTTAAATAGCGGAGATATTACTTACAATTTGTTTTGGGATGTTATATTATGCTTTCATTCTTGTTTTTGTAGCAAATGGATATTGACAGAGAAAAAATTGTCGTCAATTTAGCTTGCTAATATAACCTAAATATTGGTCAGTTCGTTCATCCAGTAGGAGGGGAGGAGATTAGGTAAAAGAGGGGTGGTATCGTTTTTTTAATCCAGCTGCGAGGATCACTTTATTAGAGTACATGAAAATCTGGTGCAACATCCAATTAATAATATATCGATTTTGCAGAGAAAACGTTGTTTTTCTTCTGATAGATCTTTTTCTGGCCTTTGTTTTGATTGATTTGTTTGCTTGTTATTATTACTAGTAAAAGACGCAAATGTTAAATAATTTGCAATGGGATGACGCTAGTATTTAAAGAACATAAAGCAATATCCTTTCAAATCTATTTGAGCATTCATAAACCACACATCTTGTTTATAATTCAGTAATATAAGGCTTACTTGTAATTTATCCAAAACCTCTTAATAAACACAACACATTAGTATTAGCTGTTTCTTATGAAAGTTAAAAATAAAAAGGACAGGAATTGAAAAGTTTAAGATACTCTATGACTAACTTTCAAATATGCAGCGATAATGTATTTGATAAAAAAACTTTATAAGTAAATGCAGCCTCCTAACACATTGGAGAAGCCATAGACCGCTCATCTTATTATTTTGTATTTCAAGAACGAGATTTGTTGTGCCTAATAATTTTATTAAATAATAGGCTATATTGGCAAATGTTTAAGTTTCTTTATAGCTAAACTCAACTAGGTATGCAATTGAGAGAAAAAAATTACTTCTGTGAAACCTCCTTACACCTATCACTTGCAAGGCTACTTGTAAATGTTATTAATCTTCTAAATACATGAAAAATATGTAATAAGAATTAGGTGAGGATTATTAGCATGCATTGTGCAACATATTTACATTATATTTGCACAATTGCAAACTTAATATCATATACACACATAATTACATTATACCACCATTTATGTAATTTACACTTACAAAAAAAAGAAAGAAAAATCCATAAAAGTGGAATTTATCAAATAACTAGAATAGTTATTTATTGTATCCTATTATACACAGCTTTTCGCGGATATCGAATAATTTTTAAAAAGATTTAAACCAGTTTTGTTAGCCCAGATGTCTCGAAGGATTAGGCTAACAAATGATTTTATGATTTTTATTTTAATGTTCGTAGAAATTTGTCTGTAATTCAATGCTATACATGTTTTTCAGTATGGCTGAGAACCGGTTCTAATACAGTGGATAACAATCGGTTTCTAAACCATACTGGAAAAGACACTATCTATTAAAAATTTTACGATATACTTATTGTAAATATAAATCAAAATAACAAGCAATGTGCAGAAAAAAATGGTAATATATCTGAACTTGATAAGTTTGCAAGCCCAAAAGTTTATGTTGTTAATGTGTGATTTCGCACACAGTTTTGGCAACAAGGTTTCTTCAAATATCAGGGATATAAGGATGGTAGTAAGTTTTTCATTGTAAAAAATTTCCACAAAGGTGTCTCGCATGTATTAAGAATAGAGTTATTATTACTTAGATATCACACTAGATTTTCATGTACCCTAAATACCCTTCCCTCCCACTTGATGAACGAACTGACCACTGAAAATAATAATAAATTGACGAAAATTTTTCCCCTGTAATAATATCCACGTATAATCTATATCCATTGATTCAAATAACTTACAAGATAGGTCTTTCGAAAAGATTTCATCCGTAATGTGTTTTATATTTAGAATAGTACCTAATGATTTTAAAATAAAAATCTTTCTTACTTCAATTATAATAATTTACTAGTTTGATTTATACCTACAGCCATGATCTACAATGCATGATGATTAGGGGGGGCCTGTTCCTTGGTGGGGGTAGTGGGTTAAATGCATGATCTTGATATAAAAAAGAAAGAAAAGGATTCAAGTGAGGGAGGGGGGAATAAAATGATTAAAAATGTTGCCTTTCTTGATGGTTTTGACCCTGAAAATTTTCCTGCATATTATTATTATTACCCAGGGATCTTAAGGGATAAGACAATGAACGAATAATTTATGTCCATCCCTAATGATGATAAACAAATTACCCCTTCTGTGGATTTAAAGTATTGGTTGAAGTGTTTGGACAGTGCTAGTAAATGAAGAACCTAGTAATAGTGTCTAACTTTTTATCTTTGTGACGTAACAAAAATCCATCTCTTTTTTAGTGGTTTTCCTTTCCCACCTCCCCTCTCATCCTTCGATTTTTGTTACGTCACAAAGATAAAAAGTTAGACACTATTACTAGGTTCTAAATGAACTATAAAATCAAAAGTTTTTAATAAGAAAACGTGATAATAAACTTTGTGTACTACCTAGTGTTAATTACAGACTAATGTCCCCTTCTTCTCTTTTATTTAGCACCACATGTCCAAAAATGGATATGAGAATTCTATAACCATTTATTGCAAGTTTGATGAAAATCTACCTAAAATTTTTCTTGTAATCTAGTGCCATGTCAATAAGAGAAGACAAAAATACACTTCAATGTTAAATGCAAATTCTCTAGCTAAATTCAGATTTATTTGTAAGCTGTTTTGTGTTGACAACCAATATCACTTCCTCACATCAATTTAATGCTGTTTTATATGAAAATTGGAATTGAAAAATTGTACCAAGATTGTTGGGATAGATAACCAGGGCTGCAGTCCTTGGCCAATAGTCATTTGTATCCGCGAATATAGGGATGCATCATTTTTGTTGTTGTCATTTTAAAATTAATACATTCCAATTATATTAAGTTCTATATATGGTTTATTTTGTAACTTAATATTTCAATAATTACTGAACCGATATTAAGAATGGTAACATAGGTCCCGGGATGTTTTAGGCGTTTTTACTAATTTTTCTGTCCTTTGAATACAGATCTCCTATATGCTAGGGGCTCAAACACTAACATATCTGTTTACTTATCAATCAATGCTTTCATTTTCAATATTTCTCTAAACCTTTCTAAAATGAATTTTGAAAACTGATTCAAATATCAACTATCCCTGCAAAATTAGTGCCCAAAAAATAATTCATGTGTGCAATTGGAACAATATTGGTCAATAATGATTTGTACATTTCAAGTACTAATAGGCTTTCCCCGATAAATAGGATAATGTCATTAAATTTCCTATATTTTAAACACAAAATTATAAAAGTTTTTTTAAGAAGGCAAGTAATATTGGTGTTTGAGCTTTAAAAAAATGACAAAACATTAATGTCTAGAATGTTTCACGTGGTAAACTGATGGCTCATAGTGGTCAAATCATGCAATTTTGATTAGGTCTATTTTCCAAACATATTAAGCTGCAAAATTTTAATCTATGTAGAAATTGCGTTTAGAGAGGGCTGATTTAGCACTTTCAAAACAAATTAAAAGTATAAAATTTGCTGCTTATATGCAGGCCTGGTGTTTTAAGTTACCATCATTTTTTGGAGTTTATATTATAGTTTTAAATTTTTTTGTGCTTTATTGATCAAAACGTCAATAAAAGCCAACCGCTGAACCGATATGGCTCTTCTTTAAAGTAAAGCATTTCGTAGTTCTAGGTTAAAATTTGACAAGACAAGTTGACTTTAACTCCAACACTCAAGTGCTCTAGAGGCCTCTAGGAGTGTAGCCACTAAAAACAATTAAAAGACAAATAAACAAGGATGACAACATCCATAAAAGCGAAGCACTGAAACGGTAGGATAAACGGACATTAACACTTGTATAGTATCTGAACTGAAAAATCGGAACATAAATGTATAAATGTCGAATCAAAATTGTAGTAAATTTGTTGAAAAACTGCTTAAAAACAGGATAATGTTTATGGACATACTTACATTTTTGGACTTGATTATAGAGTTGCTTCGCTTATAATATTGTTCTTTGTTGTCCCAGGAATCAATATACCAAAAATCAGATCAAACGGATAATTAAAACACTTGAAAATTTGTTGTTAAAAAAGTAGAAAAATCAACATGTTTAAAATGGACGTACGAACATTCTGGTAATGATTATAGAGTTGCTACGCTTTCTAAATCGTACCCAACTACTACAGGAATCATCATGCAAAGTTTGAAATCGATAGGACAATTCTAACATGCCTAAATTAACGAATAAAAGCTATCTATCTCGGACGGACGTACGGACGGACGGACGGACCCTAATTATAGAAAAGCTTCGCTTTCAAAAAGATAATAATACATCTTATAAAGATGCTGCGCATCTAAACAAAGCACTGATTAGGATGGACAATGAAGCATAAAAGAGTATTTAAAAAGACACAAGAGTTTTACATTGTTAATTACCCGTATCAAATTATATTCTGCCAAAGTTATACTATACAATAATATTAGATTTATTATTACTTGGATTTTAAACAAGATAATCATGTACTTTGATAAAGTGAAACTTGTAGCTGGCTAAAATAATGCCCCCCCCCCCTAGCTCCCCCATTCACCCCTGTCTATTGGATGAAAAAACTGACCAATAAGTGATGACCATTTTAGCAACCAAAATTTACGACAATTTTTCCCTGTCATAATATCCACGTATATTCTGTTTCAATTACAATAATATACATTTTGCAATGATAACAATGATAAAGTAGTAATTTTTCGCAAGAATACAATAATACCATGCACATTTATTCACTATAAGCAAAACTACCCATTTAAATTGTTTCATTTGCAAAATAATCTCTTGTGATCATATGATTATTTTTTTTAATTGAAAGAAATACTTTCTAAATTAATATTGATCTTTAAGTGATGGACAGTTGTGTCGGTTCATCGGACGGACACAGCATAAAGTTGATTACAACAGCTTTGATAAGATGTGTATTTTGTCATATTATAATTTTATTTTTTAATCTGCAATGGCAAGTATAAAATTTTAGAAATTTAATTAATGCAATAAATAAAGCAAAAAAGTTATTTAACCATTACACAACATTTAATATTGCCATTAAATTAGTTTTCTTCTCCCTCTAAAGTAAACAAATATTAGATGTATCAAGCACACTAAATAAACACAGAATTTGCACTTTCCACAGTTCTAATTGTTGCAAATCATTTGTGCAAAAAATAATTATGTAATTATCACAGCTCTATACACACAGTGGTTGCTTTAACCTTCCCATTGCTGAATATTACAGTAAGATATAGACCTTTAGTATCCTGTTACTTTTTCTAACAAAGATAGCTAAAAGTGTAGTTTTTACTATTTACACACATTTTATGTAATGCGCGCTAGGTTTGTTTTGTGATGAATATCTGATTTAAAAATTAGATTTTATTTGTCTTTTAAAATTCTTTTTGCTTTATTAAAAAACAAATTAAAATTTCCTTACAAATGGAAACCATATTTTTGGGAGGTTTTGTCAGTAAATGACTTAATATGACATTTATTAAATAGCTCATATTTTAAGCAATTTGAAAGGGGCTTTAAAGTCATTTTTTGCATTAATATCAAGATGACACCAAATACTTATTTATATATTATTACAAATTATGGAGTTATAAATTGTTAAAATCTATCAATATAAAGGTAATTCGTCTTTACTAAGAACTAAATACACTCTTAGAATAACTAAATAAAAATAAAATAAATTTAAGTAAATTCCTTTTTCAGTGTGCTGCTTACTATTCATGCTAATTTAAAGTTAAGATCTCAAACCTAAATTTGTATTGAATATGACGGGTCCTATTAAAATCTTCAGCCTTCAACAGTTATGCTAAAACGAAACAGCAAAGATCTTTTTGAAAGCAAATCAATCATATAACTAAAGTTTGTTTAATTATCCGTCAATAAAAGATCATTGAGAATACAGTCTTATGTCAACAAGATCTTATGCTTCATTGGATAGACTGAAAGACAGTGTTCAACTTAGTATTAAATAAAATTATGTACTATTTATGCTATTTTACTGATGACTAAAATTACCTTATACTGTATAAACATTGAGAACAACATTTATGGGTAATCAGGCCTAGAGGCCTGGGGCATTATTCTTGAATGTATTACTATACAGAAAACACCAGCTAGGGATTAGTCAACACAAGAAAAAATAGCTTACACGACTGAAAATAGCAGTGAAAAGTAATCTATTGAGTTATTACGTTTTTAAATCATATTCTTTATACCTTCCATTTTTTATTCTATGATTGTGAGAGGAAACATTTCTTCAGAATATAACTCCCTTTTTTATAATAATCAACAATATATTCAAATTCAAGAATATGTATGAAGCTTTTTTTGATTTCATACAAAAAAATCGATGCTAAACATTAACATTTTAGAAGCAAATCTATTATACAATTACAATCTACCCGTTCATCCATTCGAAAATTTTAAGCTAAAGATTTTGGAAATAGATAGTCCCAATATGTTGTACTTTTATGGAAAGCATTATAGTTGTTTTTGGGTGGTTTTATGCTATTTTCTAACCTTCTCCTTCCCCCTTAAAGGTTAGGGTACAAGGACAGTAAGATATTTGAAATAAACCAAATTACATTCCTATTATGATAAACAAAATTAACCCTTCTGTATACTAAACTTATTGTAAGAAATCACTAATGGTTTGTACAACACAATCCAGTCCCCAAATTATTTCAGCCTTTAAATAATCAGTATTTTAATGTATAAGTTTTCTGACAGATATTATTTTCTGGTTTTGATAAAATGAAAATAACAAAATTAAAATATCTTTGGTTCAATGAATTGTAAACACAAATATTTAAGAAATGTTAAAAATTTCTATTACCATTATATTATTCAAAAATTTATACATCTATGATATATGTATATTGTATATATATATGCCTTTAAATCATAGAGAAAATAATAAAAGAGAGAAATCGAGGTATTTGAAGGACTAAAATAGGCAGTGGGCCTAGAGGCCTATATTGAGCAATTGCCGCGCTGAATTTTTAATGTTATTCCACCACTTTTCAAAATGGGAATATCTTAAAATTAAATATAATTTCAAGACGATTATAGTTGCTGTTTGAAGCATAAATCTAATTTTTAAGGGATGATATAGAAATATTTTGAATTATCATCCATTCTGATGAAACCTAATGAAAGAATATAAAATTATCATTATTAATTTTTCATGACTTTGCTACTGACTTTAATCATAACACTCATTATCAGCTTATAAGATTTATATTGCAGTCTATCTAACTTATATTTTTTAATAAATAAACGTTTTTACAAATTTAATATGAACATTTGATTGTAAATTATAATAATCAGTTTTTCAGTGCCATCTAGCTTTGGATATAGAACTAGAATATCAAAGCGTTCATCAATTTTTATTTTGCCTGTATTTTTCTTGTTTTGGATTTTTGTCACTAAAGGGCCAAACCCTGAGGGGTAAATAACATCACTTGAAAATGTTAAAAATATTGTAAAAACGAGTATTGTCTGAGAAAGAACATAGATAGCTTTACAGATTATTCACTTATTTAGATTATTCAGTTATGAAATTTTTTATTTAATATTTAGCCTTAGTTTTAATGTATGTCTTTGAAGTAGACAACTAGCGAACCTGGTGGCTGAGAGCTAAACTATTAATTTTTTATTAGTAAACATTTAAAAGTTTTATCATGTTAATTAGATTTAAATATTACATTTAGGCTAATTTGAAAAAAAATAAATTTTTGATCATAAAAGGTGAACCCTCCTATTTTTAAACTAGGCGAAACATACTTTTCTGTTGCACTAAGACCGTCCGCGGCTGTTTGTTTTTTAAGATTCTAAATCAAATTGTATTTTAAATATTTTCTTTAATTTTTTTTAAAACATAATAAATTACAGAAAAATAATAAGATAAAATTTTTTTATTTTTTTTTACATATATAGAATAGGTTATGATTAAGATGCAAAAAGCCGCGGACGGTTTAGATAAATAGCAGACAAATTATTTTAGTAGGGGGGAAGTAATATTTTACAATGAAATTGGGGTGAGTATTCATCCTCTTATCCTTTTTTCTTATGCTTTAAATACAGTATGGTATAATACATTTTTAACAAGGATGATGAGAATTAGTGGAGAAGTATCGTATTACTTTAAATATATTGATTAACAAAGATTAAGTTTAAAAATTGAGTATGAATGAATTAAGACATATTCATTAAATGAGTAGCTATTCAGAATAGTATAATATATATGGGCTCACATTTTCACATATATTAACAAATACACAGTTAAAGTAAACTAAAGAGTAGCCATACTCCTTGATTATATACCTAAATGGTATAATGTATATGGGCGCTCATTTTCACCTTGCCATGCATTTGCCAGCATAGTTATGCCAAAAGAAATTCAATAGAGTTGCAGCAAATTTAACATCTTTTAATAGAACAATTGTCGAAAGCAAATAAAAGTCTATATTTTTAAGTCTAGTGTCTTGATGTGTATGGTTGTGTCCAGTAAAATCTCAGAAACTACTGGATCGACAAACAGGTTAGGTCTACTATTTATAAGGTAGATTTTTATAGCAGGTTTTATTGCCACAAGGGATTCAAGGGAGGCTGAAAGGTGAGACAGAAAATAATCTTTAATTCAAAAAATAAAAAGTATGATAATAATGGGGGTGGGGGTGGGGAGGTGCTCTAAATTCTTCCAGGAATCATACTATGAGGCTAAAGGCAAAGCCACACAAAAACAAATCAAATGTTTACAAGAGCCTTACCACTCTGTAATAATCTCCTTTGTAATGCCTAGTTCATGCGGCCTTGATGAATATGATTGCATGAAAACCATCATTTTTATACAAAAATTTCATTTCTTTTTCTTCCTATATTTCTAAAACATTTAACATTTTATAATCAGTATTGAGGAATATTTTGACTTTCTATCCTTATAGGTATATTTTAATAATAAATTTTGCCTATACTTTGGGAGGGAGGGGTCATTGTTTTTTATTACACTAGTCCTCAAAGTTTTGTAGTAACGTTTCCTTATTCTTTTGTTTTGATCCATTTAGATCCATGATTTTTACTATTTTCTTTAAAGGTAAATTTTCAAATGCAAAATAAGAGAAAGAGAAAAGATTTTCTTTTTTGGCAAATTGTTATCAGTGCAATTGGACGGCTAAATGAAGTGTCAATATGTTTAATGTAAATATGTCATTCCCTATCTAGAACTATAATTTACAGGGATTTAGGGATTGGTAAAAAACAAAAGAAATAAAACTTTTTTCTAGCTTAACTTTGAATAAATTGAATTGCCTTTAACTTGCAGTGTTAGTTCTGTAAAGTCTACCTTCCCTCCTGTTGTATATCTGTGTACATGTCTATAACACTATCATCTTTTAAAAGAAAAAAAACCTACAATTAATATATTTTTATTTTTTTAACAAAATTAGCTTCCCTCACTCTAAATGTCTGTTAAGCTGTGTTTCAATAGTGAATTTTAAGACTTATAAATGTTGCATTAAGCTACAATTTTGTGTCTTGCCTTTAAAGGTTCAAAACTATGCGAAGAGCTTACTTGTATATAAGCTGTTTAATTTTATCCTTTAATATAAAGTAATTTGCTTTTTGGTCTTAAGCTAATAATTTCGGATATTCCTGGTCGGAATTGGTTTACACTTTTCAGGGAACTTTAATCTTGTCTTAGGTTAGTTTTAGGCTATTTTCCTGACCTACCTATTTATTTAAATAATCCTTGATTTCTGATAATTATAAATGCATTTCTAAAGTATATTGCGAGAGTGCAGAGTAAGATAAGAGTTAAAAGTTGCTGCCAAAATAATTATTAAATCACAAAGGAGTGACATTAGTACGTGTCATTGCAGAGTTAATTTCTTCTTTAAACAAGGATTATATTGTTCACAAGTAGCACAGCAACATCAAGCTAACATCTACTGGTACCCTGGACCACTCATTAATGGAGACTTTTAATAAATTTTTATTGGGTTAAATTACAATGTCCATACTTTTCATCCAATCATTTTAATCTATATAATGAATAATTTAGTTTATCGTAATTCAGGGTGTCAATTAAGTATCTTTTATATTATCCCTTTAGATCCCTGGTAGATATTTGTATTTTATTACAATTTGTGATCTGACGTAGTTACGTACATATATAGAGTAGTTACAAGCAATGACAGTACATGTAGTTTGTACTTTTCTAATTTTATTAGTTCGTACTTTTTAAAAATATATTGTCATTCTTTTATCTTAATGTATAAAAAGGAATAATTGTTATTTAATGGTTATTTATCGCATCTTATTATAGAAAGCCCTTCACGGATATTAAAGGAAAATTATAAAACTAGAACCAGTTTTTTTAGCTTTGTTATATGTATGCTATACATGATTTTTCAGTATGGCTGAGAACCGGTTTAATCCAACAGATATTAATTTGTTTCGAAGCCATACTGGAAATGTCTATTCTACATCATTCAATTTATGAAGTCTTAAGTTCTATTCTTGTTCTTGTTTCTCTGTGTAATAAACTAATTTTAAATATTGGATTAATCCATCTTACCAGATTCCTACAGCAATTTGGTTACATTAGATATCACAGAATAATATTAGTAAGTCTACAGGTTAGATTATACTGTGATTACAAGATTTTTATCAACTGCAGGAAGCTTTGATTATTGGCCTATAAAGCCCTGGTGCAAAAATTCATGGAATACAAATCAACTTCCGTAAATCAGCGCCATTAAAAAGGCGGTGACCGTTTTTCAAATTTTATTTTGTGAAATTGATGATTATTTTACTTAAATTGTATTATTAAATTGCCTATTGTTGCTCATTCTTATAAAGTAAACATTAATTTCTTTTCTTTTAGGTAAGTTTCATACAAGCAGTAAGAGAATATTAATATCCACTAGAAGAAAGTAGCTAGAAAAAATTTAATCCACAATTTTTTTTATACTTGTATTAGTATATCCTCATATAAAAGCAACAGAATGTCAATCTATACCGAATATCTCTAACCACTCAAGCGATAGGGTTCTTCTTTACAATGAACCTTATCATAGACCTCCAGAGGCGTAGCCTTAGCCCTTAAATCAATAATCAAGATTTGTCTATAACAGTTTATTTAAAATTTAATCACTATCCTTTTTACCCTAAAAAAACTGTGCACATTTCCACCCTCTAAACTGTGCAGACTTTAATCAGCCCTGGGCCTTAATCCAAACAACATGAGGCGGTTCCTCATAGATCCGTAGTGTTACAATACGATTATAACATATCTTAGAAGGTAATCTACTGTAAATGTTTGTTAAAAATATCTCAGGAGTTGCCTAAGATAATGCAGGCAACAATCACTAGGTCAAATCAAATTGCACTGTAAAAAAATATTTATGGGTCATTTTTCTGCACAGTATAACATGGATGACAACATCCATAAGTAGCAAAGCATTAAAAACGCACGGATTTAATAAGTGAATTATGAATAAAATGTTCGTTGAAAAGAAGGACACATGAATATGACTTTTGTAACATGACTGAAAGACTGACATACAAAGTAAGTTGTATACTGGATTCTTTTTGGGATAATTTATCCTTAAAAAATCAGCAATCTATCTTAAATAGCAGTAGAGAAAATAAAAAAATATGCGAAAATCAAAAAAAAAACTTCTTTCATCTATGAACACTAAAAATCTATTAGAAAATGTACTAAATTTTTACAGTACTAAATCCTTAACTTTTTTCCCCCTACAGCATGTAAATGATAAATTAGTTGTCAATGAAAAATTAAAGCCGCCGCTGTGGTAGGACCCAGTGTCTTTAAATCTGGTGGCCCTAACCTTCAAGAATAGTTACTTACAAGCTGTAAAAGAAAAAGCTTCGAAACCGATCGATATTCCCTAGCCTAAATCTTTAAATTTTTCTTTTTAATATCCGCAAAAAGCTGTCTAATAATGTCTATAATACGTTGCAATAAACAACTATCAAAATAAAGAAAAATTTAAGACTAAGTCTTCTAAAGAAATTGTAAATGTAATAATTTCATTCTATTTTTTATTCCATTTTTCATTACTTTAACCTTGATGATATGTATAAAGAAAAACGATGGTATCAGATCATTAGACTTTAGTGCAAAAAACTGCCCCAGGCCACAATTTAGACTCTGACCCCTTGTTAAAATTATATATTGGGTATCATCAGAAAACAACTAAGTTTTTACCAAATTAAGCATTTCACACAAATTAAAAAGTAAAATGTGCCAATGGATGTAGAATATACGTGGATATTATGACAGGGTAAATTTTCGTTATTTCAGAATGCTATTTCCCATTTCCATTTATTGGTCAGTTCATTCATCTAGTGGGAGGAGAGTAGGTAATGGAGGGTATCATTATTTTAGCCTGCTGCGAGTTTCACTTTATTAGAGAACATGACAATCTTGTAATTCAAATAATTATATATAATATCCATTCATAGAAAGGACACTGTGTCTATAAGGAATCACAAGACAGGAAACTTTTACTCACGTTTATTGACGTATTTCGGACAGCCGGAGATTAGATTAGATTAGATTAGATTAGATATTTATTTTATGACACACATAACAAGTAAAAATAATAACAGTGTTATAATACAGGTATTAAATATTCATATACAAACAAAAAAATTGAATATGAATAAAATATTTAGGACAGATCAAATAATAATTATGTACAGTGTCAAAGGACTAAACAATCTCGTGAGAGGTAATATTGGATAGCCTTTGCAATAGATGATATACAAGTTTAAAGTAAACAAGTTTAAAGTAAAGGAGACAAAATACCCTAGTTGAAAAGTACGCTATATGAAAGTATTTTAAGTTGTCATGTTTTTTGAACACTTAAAATATATATTGGGCCTATTTTCGTATTGTTATATGTTTTATATTACCTCTCTTTACAAGGATAGAATTATCCAAAACAACGAAACCTGGACAAAATTTCATTTACTAAGTATATTTGCGATAACTTTTATTTAATGAAATCTTCTAATTTTTAACCTGTACAAAACGGCCTGCTTAATTGCTTCAAGATCCATGTCAGATCTGTATAGGAAATAAATGTCTATAAACGAGCTCAAGTTTTCCAAGGAATATTCGTTAAAAACTTATAGTGCTCCAATAATCCATAATAAACTCTCATTGCCCAGAACGATAAGACCCATTATTTCACTTTATTAAAAATAAATTCATTTTTTTTATTTCATGTTGCTATTTACATTATAATGAAGTATTAATTTTCTAATCATAAAAAAGAAAATTTAAATTTATGATATAATAAATTTAAGAAAACTCTGTTTTAAAAGAATTCGATTGTGGCGACACTTTGTGTGTTCAAATATTGAACTAAAATTGTAATCATATAATAAACCCTTTGGTGATGATAATGTAAAGAAAAAAATATAATTTAAAAGATCTTTTAAAGATCATTTAAATTATTAAATATTTACTTCTGTTTAAATAGTAATGCCGGGTGAGGAAAATAGATTTATTGAGAAATATAAATGCATATAGAAAACTAGCCAATAGGGAGATAGTTATATCGAGCCAACTCTAGTATAATAAATATATGAAAATTCCATTTTATTTGAACTAAACATAAAATAAAGTCAAAGGGTTATTTTGTATTAGTTATACGGTAAATGTAGAGAAAAGTATATCTTAAAACAGCATGTGAAATGCCAATTTAATAAATACCATATAGTCGACATAACATAACATAATTTTCTTTGAATACTTTCTAAATATACTTTAAGGACATAAATGCTATAAAAATTCGAGGCGCTTTGCTCCCTAGCAATTAAAACTGTTGTATATTGTTAGTAGCAGTAACAATTAATCGTTTAGTTTTCCAGATCAATTTATTCCTTTACAAATTTAATAGGTTTATACATTGTCACGAAAAAAGCAATTAAAACATCCAATTATACAGATGAAGGATCCAGTGGTTAAGGGGGGGGGAAGTTTTGCCACTTTCGCTTACTCCGTGATTATTGGGCTAGGTATTAAAGTTAGACTATAGGTTATTTGGGATAAAAGTTTACTTTTGGGTAGTAGCTCACGTATTTTTAATCATTTTTTGGATAACCCCACCCCCTAGCCCCCCAGGGCTCAAAAACCCACTAAAAATGAACCTAACCTTAAATTTCTCAGGAACAATTTGACCAATAGAGATGATTTTTAAAACTTAAGCTGTTATGCTTATAAACTAACTTCTAGTTTAGAAGTCACCCCCCTGCCGCCAACCCCTAGCCCTCCGGGGCTCCAAAAAACCCTAAAAATGAACCTAACCTTAATTTTCTCAGGAACCATTTGACCAATAGAGATGATTTTTTAAACTTAAGCTTCTATGCTTAAAAACTAACTTCTAGTTTAGAAGTCATCCCCCTGCCGCCAACCCCTAGCCCTCCGGGGCTCCAAAAAACCCTAAAAATGAACCTAACCTTAATTTCTCAGGAACCATTTGACCGATTAACTTGATTTTTAAACTTAAGTTTTTATGGTTATAAACTAACTTCTAGTTTAGAAGTCACCCCCCTGCCGCCAACCCCTAGGACTCCGGGGCTCCAAAAAACCCTAAATATGAACCTAACCTTAATTTTTTCAGGAGCCATTTGACCAATAGAGATGATTTTTAAAACTTAAGCTTTTATGCTTATAAACTAACTTCTAGTTTAGAAGTCATCCCCCTACCGCCAACCTTAGCCCTCTGGGGCTCCAAAAAACCCTAAAAATGAACCTAACCTTAATTTTTTCAGGAACCACTTGACTAATAGAGATGATTTCTTAAACTTAAGCTTTTATGGTTATAAACTAACTTTAAGTTTAGAAGTCGCCGCCAACCTCTAGCCCCCCGGGGCTCAAAAAAACCCCTAAAAATGAAACTAACCTTAATTAAAATTTCTTATTTGAAGAGTTAGAGGTACTAACATTTATTAAACCAAATATGCTTATTTTTGGATGTTATTGACATATTTGCTGAAAAAATTAGAATCGGCCTCCAGGTTCAGGTGCTGCAGGCCTCCAGGTCCACTCTGGAGACAGGTAAAATTAAAATTTCTTATTTGAAGAGTTAGAGGTACACTTATTAAACAAAGTATGCATCTTTTTGGATTTTATTGACATATCTGATGAAAAAATTAGAATCGGCCTCCAGGTTCAGGTGCTGCAGGCCTCCAGGTCCACTCTGGAGACAGGTAAAAATTAAAATTTCTTATTTGAAGAGTTAGAGGTACACTTATTAAACCAAATATGCATCTTTTTGGATTTTATTGACATATTTGATGAAAAAATTAGAATCAGCCTCCAGGTTCAGGTGCTGCAGGCCTCCAGGTCCACTCTCGACAGGTGAAAATTAAAATTTCTTATTTGAAGAGTTAAGAGTTACACTTATTTAACCAAACATGCTTCTTTTTGGATATTATTGACATATCTGCTTTATAAAATTTAAATCAGCCTCCAGGTTCGGGTCCTACAGGCCTCCAGGTGGACACTGGATAGTTAAAAATAAAATTTCTTATTTGGAGAGTTACAGGTTAACTTATAAAACAAACTATGCATTGTTTTTGATGTTAATAACATACTTGAAGATAAAATTTAAATTGGCCTCCAAGTTCAGGTGCTGCAGGCCTCCAGGTCCACTCCTGAGACAGGTAAAAATTAAAATTTTTTATTTGAAGAGTTAGAGGGCAACTTATAAAACAGAATATGGATCTTTTGGCTGTTATTACTATTTCTGGAGAAAAATATTAATTTGGCTCCAAGTTCAGATATTCACTTGGCCAGCTGCAACCAGCGGTCACCAAGACGCAGGTAATAGTGTCCATATCAAAAAGTATCAATAAATATGATACCTAACATGTCTTAAAAAACTGAGAAAAAAACAGCGAAAATATCTGAAAATACCCCCAAAAAGCCATCTGGAAGCCTGCAGTACCTTGAGGCCGATTTTATTTTTTTCTTTAAATATGGTAATATTATCCAACAAGAT
Organism: Acartia tonsa; assembly: GCF_053477335.1. Lineage (NCBI taxonomy): Eukaryota > Metazoa > Arthropoda > Copepoda > Calanoida > Acartiidae > Acartia > Acartia tonsa. Next base: position 29,749,534 of record NC_137262.1, on the reverse strand, counting down.
GCTTATTTTCTAGTGAATTGACCTCTAACTCTTAAATTAAGAATTTAAATTTTTTCATGTCTAGTGTTGAACTGGAGGCCTGCAGCACCTGAACTTGGAGGCCGATTTAAATTTTATCTTCAAGTATGTTATTGACATCAAAAACAATGCATAGATTGTTTTATAAGTTTACCTCTAACTCTCCAAATAATAAATTTTATTTTTACCTATCCAGTGTCCACCTGGAGGCCTGTAGGACCCGAACCTGGAGGCCGATTTAAATTTTTTTAGCAGATATGTCAATAACATCCAAAAAGAAGCATGTTTGGTTAAATAAGTGTAACTCTAACTCTTCAAATAAGAAATTTTAATTTTCACCTGTCAAGAGTGGACCTGGAGGCCTGCAGCACCTGAACCTGGAGGCTGATTCTAATTTTTTCATCAAATATGTCAATAAAATCCAAAAAGATGCATATTTGGTTTAATAAGTGAACCTTTAACTCCTCAAATAAGAAATTTTAATTTTTACCTGTCTCCAGAGTAGACCTGGAGGCCTGCAGCACCTGAACCTGGCGGTCGATTCTTATTTTTTCAGCAGATATGTCCGAGGGGCTAGAGGTTGGCGGTAGGGGGCGTCTTCTAATCTTAAAGTTAGTTTATAACCATAAAAGCTTAAGTTTAAGAAATCAACTCTAATTAGTCAAGTGGTTCCTGAGAAAATTAAGGTTAGGTTCATTTTTAGGTTTTTTTGGAGCCCTGGAGGGCTAGGGGTTGGCGGCAGGGGGATGACTTCTAAACTAGAAGTTAGTTTATAAGCATAAAAGCTTGAGTTTTAAAAATCATGTCTATTGGTCAAATGGTTCCTGAGAAAATTAAGGTTAGGTTCATTTTTAGGATTTTTTGGAGCCCTGGAGGGCTAGGGGTTGGCAGCAAGGAGGTGACTTCTAAACTAGAAGTTAGTTTATAAGCATAAAAGCTTACGTTTTAAAAATCATCTCTATTGGTCAAATGGTTCCTGAGAAAATTAAGGTTAGGTTCATATTTAGGTTTTTTGGAGCCCCGGAGGACTAAGGGTTTGCGGCAGGGGGGTGACTTCTTAACTAGAAGTTAGTTTATAAGCATATAAGATTAAGTTTAAAAAATCATGTCTATTGGTCAAATGGTTCCTGAGAAAATTAAGGTTAGGTTCATTTTTAGGGTTTTTTTGGAGCCCCGGAGGGCTAGGGGTTGGCAGCAGGGGGGTGACTTCTAAACTAGAAGTTAGTTTATAAGCATAAAAGCTTAAGTTTAAAAAATCGTCTCTATTGGTCAAATGGTTCCTGAGAAAATTAAGGTTAGGTTCATTTTTAGGGTTTTTTGGAGCCCCGGAGGGCTAGGGGTTGGCGGCAGGGGGGTGACTTCTAAACTAGAAGTTAGTTTATAAGCATAATAGCTTAAGTTTAAAAAATCATCTCTATTGGTCAAATTGTTCCTGAGAAAATTAAGGTTAGGTTCATTTTTAGGGGGTTTTTGAGCCCCGGGGGGCTAGGAGGTGGGGTTATCCAAAAAATGATTAAAAATACGTGAGCTACTACCCAAAAGTAAACTTTTATCCCAAATAACCTATAGTCTAACTTTAATACCTAGCCCAATAATCACGGAGTAAGCGAAAGTGGCAAAACTTCCCCCCCCCTTAATCATTGGTTTGACCTAACAAAACTTAAACTAATTAAATTAAAGTTATCAGGACTTAATTTATTTTCTCATGGCACTTTTTATTTTAAGTGCATAGCATTAAAAATTGGCCTTAGCTTATGAATATATTATTGACTTGACGTTAAATTGCAGCTTCATTCTTGTGTTGATATAATATCAGAACAAAAGATTAATAGGATTCAGGATACCTTCTTTTGTTTACTTTGTATACTTAGCTAGCATGCCAATATTTGATCTGAATTTGCTTTGTTGGAGGAACACTTATACAAAAAGAACATTAAACACACACACACACACACAGACACAAATACGATTATCTCTCTATCTTATTCTCAGACCTTTAATATTTTCAGGGAGGGAGGGGACAATGCGGGGGAAATTAACCTTCAACTTTTATCCCCTAAATAAAAATGAAACTTTGAAACAAAATAATTTTGAAATAAATAATTCATCTCCATTATCTTATCCCTGCCCCAAAGTTAGAATTCGTGAGAATGGTTTCAGACCAAACTCTGGGATGAATTTTTAAGGAATAGTTTGTTGTTTTTATCTTGGTCAGGAATCTATGCCCAAATGCCCACAAAGTGCCTATTAAAAATAGAAATTATTAAGACATTTACTCTAAAGACAAATGTATTTGTTTTTCTGCCTGTAGTCATATGTTCACTAATTTGAGGAGAAAATGTTTTTTACTCAATTAAATATCCCTTCTAAAACATTTTAATTTTAAAATCTTTTTATATCCTATAAATATTCTTAAATTTTTAGAATATTTGTCTTTCGTAAGATTCAATATAGTCATTTAGGGATAAAAAATATTATGTTTCTTTTTTAAGACTAAAATTACAGATAGTTACCTAAAGTATATTCTGCTCTACTTAAATATTAGATTTTTCTTTAAGATAAAAATTAAATCATTAGATAAATATCTTTCAAAAAATATAAAAAAATTAAACAACAAACATGTTCATAAAAAATAAACATAGCTATGGCAGACATTGGAAATGAATCCCTGAATATCATATTTTTCGTTATATGTTACGAGTTGATTGTTTTACATGGGTTTTTCAATAAATGAGAAAGTTGTTATCAATAATTCTGAACTCACGTTTGGACCGTAGTTGTATAATAGCTGCTCTACTAAACGTTTATTAAACGTTATTGGGTAGGAAGAGAAAAACAAAGTAACATTGAACAAAATATCAATTTAAGAAGAATTATCATATTTCCTGGACTAATGATGAAGCTGGTCATCCTATTTATTTATCTCTAAACTTTTAAAAAGTATTTCCTAGTCCTGATAAGAACTTGAAATTGATATCAATCTAAAAAAAGTAAAATCTATTATCAAATGAGTTTTAAAGTTAATGGTAACTTAGCTTCAGTTCTACATGTAAGTAGATTTAAGATTAAGTAGGACTTGTAAAAGAAAGATTATGAACTAGAGATTATAAAGACTAGACTATACAGTATCTATGCAGTTTAGACCAGAGACTTATTTTCTATTGTTTTACTATAATACGATTGTTTTTGGCCAATAATTATGCTGTACCACATTGAAAATTTTGTTCGCAAATCAAATTCTTCTTTTATTTAGTATATGTTAGTTTCCAGGTAAACATGTCCCAATCCTCGAAAGGATAAAAAGTAAGTTGGTCAATGATATGGCTTCTTATAAACATTATACAAACACATACTTAACTGGAAAAAGGGAAAATTAAATAGGCTCTAAATCGAATGCTCCATATTGTATTGAAATTGACTTAGTGTCCTTTAGACGTAGAAACCACATAGAACAACTTAAACACTGCATTCTAGCAACAAAATAAATATTAAATTAACGAGGGTAGGGACATTGCACTTTGCACTGGTACCCAAAGTTTTATAACCATAATATATTATTCGTTGGTTCTAAGTCTTAAAATATATTTGAATTTTGATTGGTTGTTTCCAAACTTTTCAACTAAAACCTTAATCTAAAGATAATAATTTTGTTTATCAATATTGGATATTTACATAATTTTATCGTTAATTGTCTTATCATTTTTTGGTGTCCTCGTTTTAATATTTCTGATTAATTTATCAATTACTTTATCCCAACAATCTTACAAGCAAACAAAACATCCGTAGGAGAATGAAACAATGATAATATTTTGCTTATTTTAGCTTAAAATTTTATAATAAATTGGCACCAAGCATTTTTAAAACTTTAAAGATTCCTAATTAAAATGTGTTTTTACAAATGATCAAACAAAATAAAAGAGAGTGAAAATACAGAAAAAAATGGATCTGTTTGTTTTCTAAGGTTAATTAACAGGGTTAATTGGGTCTAGTCGATAATCATTTGTTTTGAATGTTTTCTTGCTTCATTTAAGAATTTATTTGTTTTAAAATTTTTAAATCCAAAACAGTTTCTTAATTCTTTAATCAAACATAGCAAAGTTCCAAACGAATATTTAGGTAACGTTTACAATATCAATATTTCAAAAATATTTTTTCCTGTTCTTCTAATTCAACATGTTACGGCACAAAAATTAAATAAATATACTTAGCATTTAATTTTGAAGAACATATCTTTGTTTTTAAATGCAAAGGAATTATATACATATAATAAAACACCTAGCCTAATTGCCATAGAAATCACTATTTCAAAAAGAAACCAATAGTATACATGGTTTAATAAAAAATAAATTTTATTTCTAAAATACCTACCTAATTTTCCAATAATAACTATTGACAGTGAACACAACTAAATTGTAGAAAAAAAACTGAGCATTATTTTATTGTTATTAATTTCTATTTTCATAAATGATCCAAGTAATGCTTAAAGCCAATTAGTGAGAAAATGTATTGAGCTGTTTTTATAATTAATGTATTAGTTTCTATTATTACAAAAGTTTCCCCTCTGGGGCATGATTAGTATTATCTATTTCAACTTTACTAAAATCATTCTGGTCAAGGGTTTGAGGAGTTACTTTTCTATCAACTAAAAAACGTTTAATGAGCGCAGCTTTTATTTATTAGGATTTGTTTGTAAGTCACATTCTCTGCACAGTCTTCATGGTATGATTTTGCACAGTAAATATTCTATCCATATAAGATTTCTTCTCGTTTTAGTTCTTTTTCTGAATATATCATAAGATACCTTGTCCATACTATTAATTAAAGGAAAATTACTTTTTCTCATATAATCTGAAATATTGTTAGCTAAATTTGGGTTATAAAAGCCACTTAAGAAAAATTAAATCAACACTGATTTATAAAAGCAATTAGGATGGCAAAGTATAATCAAAAGAATTGTATAAAACAAAAAGTGCTAACAAATTTCTCTCACAAGCCCTAAAGGCCTAAAAAAATGAGATGAAAATTTTCTATGTAAAAATTATGCTGACCTCATGCTCTTTTTGTAATTTTCATGTTCCCAATCAGTTCAACTTTTTTTTATTTAAATGGGTTGAAATGAATATTAATAAAAAATCCCTGAAAAGATTTCAATATTCCAAGTTATAGAATAAAACAATCATTAATAATATAGATTATTTCTGCTGCAAGCGTATTTTCGTGACTTTTGATCTCATACTTTCTAGAATTTGGTCAATGCCTACTTTCTTTCTAAGCTGCAGCCTTTAAAGCCCCGCTTATAAGCGTGATGACCTTAAGTAGGAACAATATCTGTGTACAATTTATTTTGAAAAAAATAACCCTTTATTTTATATTTTATTCCTAGCTTAGCATGAAAAAGTAAAATGTCTGTTTTTAAGAATCATAATGTACAAGAAGCAGGTTCCCGTTTTTGGTCACTTTAAGCGTAATTAAGCTCGCTTGACTAATTAATGTAGAACTTAATGAGCAAAATGTTTTAATTAATCATTGTTACTCTCTGATGTTCAAACGAAGCAGTGTAGAAAATAATTTTATAAGTAATGTACGGTACCTGCTAACTCAAGTTCTTAAATTTTATATAATCAAAACTAATTGTGGGGTATTTATTATTGTGGATTATTTCTTATTTGTTGTAATGATGGTTGTTATATCTTTTTAGTTTTTAAAATTAGGAATTGTGCATGAACTCTCTAAGCAGCATAGAGCTAAAATAAGTATTGTATCTAGAAAAGGTGGTGCACTCCCTTGAAGCAAGGTGCTCAAACAATTATGCTCATTTTTTCATTGCTATATTTCATAGATTTCTAATTTAATAGTTTAATAAAATTATTGTATACCTAAGTCAAGAAGTTTTGTTAAATTTTCCAATATGTAAAATAATAACCTATAAAAAGATGAAAAAAATTATGGTGCTAAGAAGGTATCCATTGTTTATGTTGGTTATTTTCAAGAAACTTTGTGAGTTTTAATTATTAAAAGTGTAATAATATCTGACAAAACTTTAAAGTTTAACTTAATCTTTTTATTAGTTAAGAATAAACTTAAATGGAATACTAAAATTGACTTAAGGGAAAGACAATGAAAGAATATATATAATGAACAAAATTCTGTAGAACAAAATTTGGACAATGTTAGTTTTTACAGCTTAATCAAGATTTAATAATAGTCCCAAATGTTTGTACGCTAACGAATGAGAGAACGAGTTCATGAAACTTTGGGGACCAGTACAATGTCCCATGCACCCCTAGAAACTTTGAAAGTAAAAGGATTTATGGTATAGATACATGAAAGGGCACAGATATATACATTTTAAAACAGTTCAAAGAAACAAAAACGTAGAACAGCAAACTTTCTTTGACTCGACCCTGGTACAAAAAAGTTTGGCATGGTGTATTTTAAGAAACACGAAAAACAATCAATGAATTAATTTTGTATTCTGTGGCAAACAAAACGTCAGTCAAACGTCATGTGCTGTTCAATTTCTTGTTGGATTGGGTGGAAAAGACCAGGCTTTAAAAATATCTGGACAATAATTTAATTCTAGAAGGTCTTTAAACTTATGGTATTGTTAAACTCATTGATGTTTCACCTACAGAAGAATTATCAGATTGATGTTAAACTTAAATTAGTGAATTTACACTCAGGGACGTCCAAGCTTTCTATTTTGAGAAAGGAAAAATGAGGGGTTTCATGGTTGAACACCCCTTAACTCCACCCCTGGACGTCTCTGTAGCCACAGTCTAGAATGCATATCTACTCTATATATACATATTTACCCAAAACTTTTTGAGTTGTATAGCCCAGAAACCTAAACTAGTAGGGTTATAGTACCCAAATAGTATAAGTATTAAAGAAATGAGAACCTTGAAAATGTGAAAAATATGTTTAAAGCCCCAGTCTGGTCAAAAATTGTTTTAAATTCAAAAACACTAGGCAGGGATATGATTACCTAAGCAGCAGCAGAGGGGATAAAAAGGGATTTCAATCAGGAGTAAAAGGAACATTTTCTTATTTGAAATAAAAAAACTACATTTATGACAGATATATGATAAGTAAAGCTATTTACTAGAGATATTAAGATACAAAGATAAATTGTGGTACGTACATCCCCATTGATGATAATCAAATATACTAGCTTTTGGTTTTAAGTAAACCGTCCAATGTCCCCCATCCCTCAATGAGATATGTTAGAAATTCTTTAAAAATTGCTAGATAATTGTAAAAAATTCTATAAGTAGCAAAATTTAGGAAATTCCACAATAAAATTTTCATATGTTCAATTATTGATGGCTTAATTCCTGTAATTCTATTTCAATCAAATATTGTAAATTGAAGGCTTTTTCTAAATATAATTTTTATTTTTGGAATCCTTTGTCTTCATAATAGGATCAAAAGGATAATTTCAAAAGTGCATCAAGAAAAAAAGCCTAAAATAAAACAATAATTTGGGATCTTGAATATCTACATTTTCATTTACTTAAAACTTTTTATTCAAAATTCAAATATAAATTTTATCTTTTTTTCTTCAAATAATACCTATGCTCTAAAGGCTTAAGAAAACGTTCTAATTTTGAAAAAATAATAATAATTGCAGGGTAAATCCTAAAAAGCACAAACGTATAATAATAAACACTTTTGCAACTGTCAAGGGTATAATTTAAAAGTCTGTTAACCCACTAAAAGGATAATTGTTGTTCAAATAAATTCAATTTTTGCTCTAAAAACGCGAAAGTGTGCATTCAATCTTGCAAAAGTATGTATAGCGATTTTAAGAATTCTATTGATTTCGTAGGGTGTTGTGAATAGTTTGGAACCAATTAATCAAAATTTTGAGTCAACGTATAAGATACCGTGGTTATCTAACCTTAGGTACAAGTGTAATTTACATTTGAATGTTCCATCTCACTGAGGATACAAGATAAACAAAATTACCTCTCTGTGCACTGAAATAATTTGTTGAAAAGTTTGGCTAAGGTTTGTACAATAAGAGTCTCTAAAGTTAAGCCTAGGAAAACTGTTATCCTCTTTTTAAAAATCTGGAATGTATAAAAATTGTGCTAAAACGCAACACTTTTTGTGCAACTTCCCTTTTGTCCCTCTTTCACCTCTTTCACTATTATTAAGTGTTTATACATAACTACCAATATAAACAAGATTTAAGTTTGCAAATAGGAAATATTGATGCATGGTAGATGTCGCAAATAAGAATAGATTAGTAGTGTAGCTTGAATATCACAAGATTGGGTTCTTTCTTAATCTTTAGTCTGTTCATTATCAAAAGTTACATAGTATCCAATTATATAAAGTAATAAGTTTTTTTTGTCTAAATCTAAAGATTTTGGAAATTGCTAAATAGTTTGAGCTTTTCAGGGAAGCTTTATAAATGTCTTATTGTGGTTTTATGCAATTTAATGTAAACATCCCCATCCTCCCTATATGCTAGAGGCGAGGCAGCTAATAGAGTATATATGTTAACATTAGCACATTTACTGAAAATGTCAAAAGTTTATTTATATTTAAATGCTTTAGAGTTTATTTTCATAAAATATTATATAGTTTTGCTTTAACGTACATATGGAAACACCCTTGTATATTTTTGTCTAGTTTGATGGTGATGCGAAAAATTTTGCAGACGTTTCCTTGTTAAAATCAGTAAATTCAATACTTTTCACAAATTTAGTGTTAACACAAATAAAAATAAAATACCTAAGACACTAACACTAAGCTTACCTTCCTTTATCAATACGAGACTATAGACAAAATGCCAGTATAAAGTTATATATATGGAGAATTTCAGAAACCTTTATAAAATTCATCGACATTGGACAACATATTAATTTGCAGTGTAGATAAACAGAGATTTTTAAAATAGATATATCATTACTTGGATCTTACACCAGATTTTCATATTATCAAATAAAGTGAAAATTGCAGAGTCTAAAATAACGATTCCTCCCTTACACCATCACCTCCCCTCCTACTGGATGAACAAACTGACCAATAAACAAGTTCCGTGTTATCAAGCTAACAACATTTCCCCCTACATAATATCTTCGTATGTTCTGCATTCATTGTTTATTCTGTTTTTTAAGCACATATTATTTGTGCTAATATTGACAATCTGTTTTTTGTATAAATGAGAAAATACCAATTGTGCAGGTTGAAAAGAAAATCTGCCAACGTTGATAATAAAAAAAGGATTTAAAGGATTTTTGCGGGCAACGTAGAAATTTAAAATAGAAATTTTCTAAATCTTACACTTTAAGATTGGGATTTGAAAACAAACTTATAAATAGTAACAATGATATTGTTTTTATAAAATTTTACATTTTTTTATATTCTTCCCTTCATATGAAGCTTTGAATACCTTATACTTTTGTAAGAAACTAGCTGTGGCACCCCTGACATTAGGGGCTTTGTAATGTAAGAGAAAGTGAAAGGCAGAAAAATAGCCTAAATCCATCCAAAGACTAAAAAATTAAACCATCCTTGGACGAATGTGATCTTCCCTAAAATGGATGGAACCATCAAGCGGTTCAGTGGTTAGTGAGATCTTAACGGACAGACAAACAAAAATTCTTACAAATTTAAATAAAACGATATATTTTATTCAATTATTCATAATTTCAGGTTTGTTTTATCAATATATTGAAGAAAACGAAGAAAGAAAAGATAATCTTCTCTTTTTGAAGACGAAAATTAGACAAAAAGTTATATCTAAACAACAATGTGAACTTTCAAAAGAAGAACTTCTTTAGTGAATTCATAAAAAAATGGTAGATTAACCATCAAAAACTTGTAACATTGAACCTCTGAAAAGTGAACAAAATCCCTAAATTGGGGGAGCAATGGCTTGAAAAGCTGATTACAATCTACCTGACGATGTCACGACACTGGGTGTACAGTGTTGTCCTGTTGTATACCTGGCTGGTGCCCCCCAGCAGTACGGTCAGGATACACTACCTTCACTGGAATAGTTCTAATCCAATATTCAGGATTGATAATACAGATCATATTGTTGATGTAAATCAGGTAAATTAATCATAATAACTATACCAAGACAATTGTTGTTTTGAATACAAGTTTTAATTGAGCTTACTATAGGGTGGTTTAGATGCTTTAAACAGTTTCAAAACATTCTGTAAATGAGCTATGAACAACATTTGTATATATATATTATATATAAATCAACTACCTTATTATCATCCATTCTATTGATTGATTAAATTGTCTATTTTTCTATCTATCTATAATCTAATCTAAGAAAATGAAGTTATGAATAAGTCAGCCGAATTTGTCCCATTTGTAATATATCTTTCAATAGATTTATCAATCTATTATCATATTATTATTCAACCATCAATTAATCTATCTATCTAGGGTAACCTTGCCTGGGAGTATGACCAAGTAAATCTAATCTGTCCCTGGTACAACAGTTCAGCTACAAATCTATTAATCTATCTATCTAGGGTAACCTTGCCTGGGAGTATGACCAAGTAAATCTAATCTGCCCCTGGTACAACAGTTCAGCTACAAATCAATTAATCTATCTATCTAGGGTAACCTTGCCTGGGAGTATGACCAAGTAAATCTAATCTGTCCGTGGTACAACAGTTCAGCTACAAATGGGTACACCAACAAGGGAGGAACTGACTATAACCAAGAAAGATATATTATCTACAATGTCTCAAAGGTTAGCTGTTTTCATGATTGCAGCTTCACTATAATTAAGTTTTGTTTAGTGATAAATATGAAAATGCCACAGACCTGTACATAAAGAAATAAAGCTATACTCGCAGCTGGCTGAAATAACGATACCTCGCCTAATTTTCAACTGGATGAAAAAAAAACTGACCAATTAATGAGGACCATATTAATGAGTCAAATTGACAACAAATTTTCCCCTGTCAATATATTCACCTAATATCCCATTTTCATTATAGCTTAAAACTTATCTATCTATTATTTTCTTGACTTTTTTCTCAAAACAAGATCTTAAGTAAATTCAAATGAATTACTTTATTATAATTCAGACACTCAACACTTTATGCAGACAGTGTGTATACTGTATAGAGACATTTTTATTGTACGTGCATAAATCAAATAAAGTATTTTGAATAATTACTGATAATATCCAGGGGGGGAGGGGACATTGGACTGATTATTACACTAGTCCCTAAAGTTTTATAAAAACTTTTCTTATTTATTGGTTTGAAAACTTTGGGACTTTCATTGTATTTTTATTGGTTGGTTCATAAAGTATGTTATTCAAAGGTTTCTACTTCTAATTGTAATTGTAATTTAGAGTGTATCATCACTGGGTATGTACATAGATTTATTGGTTATCTCTTTAGATTCCTGGATTATATCACAGAATTATAAACTGCAGAAACATGGGACAAAGATTGAAATAAAAAGAGAAAATGGTCATCATTTGTTTAGCAAAATCCATTTACGGGGTCTCTGCATTTGTCACGTGATCTAAAAAATGATTTAAAGTAGGAAAGTTTTGTACAGGTCCTTTGAAGATTTTACACTTGAACCAAAGTAATCAGCATTTAAAATTCTCCTTTCTAGAAGGGAGGGAAAGGATAATATAAGATAGAATTTTTGCATTGACATTTATAAGGGTATATTAACCATGAGAATTTAACTAAATATTTTTTTTATTCCCTACATCTCTGGCTAAATTTTTGCAATTATCAAACACAAAAGAGATAAAAAGGTAAAAAAAACAGAAGGCGAGGGGTAAAGAGTAAAAAAATGACCAAAGAATTAAAATTGCAATAAAAGGTGTTTAAAATTCAAAACACAACATTTGAGCAATTGCTATTTCATTCTTTGCAATTTCTTCATTTCAAATTATAATTTTTTCAGCTTCTATTGTATGAGGAGAGGTGTTAAGAAATCTCATCTGTCCAATTTCAAGGCGTATTGCGACTTTTTAAAAAGGGGGAGAGGTTCAATTTTTTAAGAAAAATATCAATCAAATGCACTGGAGAAGGATTAGAAATACGACAACACTAAGCTTGATATACCTTTAATAAAAAATGACATAAAATTGTAATACATTATTAATGAAGTTTAAATATCTTAGCCATTGAATTTTTTCTTGAAGCAATAAAAAGTTAGGAGAGAGAATATTATAGAACATTTTTGTGTGTATACTATGCGTAGATAAACTGTGTAAAGATTGTAGACTGTGTAGAAACTGTATCAAGACAGTTAGTTTCGGAAATATTAACATGGCCTAGTTTTATGTATAGATTTCCCAAAAGCACAATATCTATTCCTGTGTACGCCTGTAAAGTTATTTGCCTTTGTCTTATCTGTCATCTGTGGTGCAAAATTGTTCTCTCACACCTCCCCTCCCCCTCTCTCTGGGGGCCTTAACCTCTCCTAACCCCTCCTTACACATACACACAAGAGCAAATAAGTGGTGTTCTTGCAATGTTACACAAATTTTGTACTTTAATTTAAATATAAACAATTTTGTAGCGCAGAAGTAACAATATTTAATAATAATTAAGAATAGTAACTATATGCAATAAAAATATAGAAAAAAGGAGAAAAAAATGTGTAAGATTGTTGACTGCGGAGACCGAAACTGCTTGTATACATTAAGTGTCTTAACAGTTTAATGTCTAATTTGGGACTGAAATGTATAGATTTAGTAGAACCTAAAGATTGTTGAAACATTAGGATAAAGAATGTTGGTTAATAGTTAACAGGTTTGATGGGTGACATACTTAGAAATGTCAGCTAGCTTTAGGGCTTATCATACTTACAGACAGGTTGAAAGTTTTACAGAAATATAAATTATTTGCCACTTTTAAAAGATTGCTTTTTATCTAATTTGCAACAATATCTTTTTCGTATGAACACCCCAAAAAAGAAAAATAACACCACAAGATTGACAGACATTTTCAATTTAGAACATTTTTTACCATGCCTTGTATTTTTTTTATATGTATTCAAGTTCAAATATTTAATTCTTATTTGTGATGACATTTCATTTGCAATTTTTTAGAAAAAACAATCAAAGCTTTTAAAGAACATAATTGTCCTTCTTAATATAAAATATACTTACATTTTTTATTCAAAATACAAAAGAGGAGTGTCTATTTCACAATATTTTGATCTTAAATACTAATATTATGCTAATTCATTGTATTTAAATATTTCTTTTACAAAAATTTCACAAAAATTGTCTTGATATGATTAAGTTTTGGGAGCTGTGTTATGGTCAGCCGCCTTTAACAGCAATTTAAGATAAAGTCATATGTGAATACATTTAACATCGGCTGCTGAAGCCGCTCTATCCTATATATAAAGTAGTAAGCGGTTTTTGTCTGTCCCGAAGGATCTCGCTAACCGCTAAACCGATATTGTTCTCCTACAGTGAAGCTTCTTATAGGTCCTGGGAAAGTTTAAAACTATTTTTGGGGAGGGTGTCTTTTCCCCCCTCCCACTCAAAAAATTAATTTTACTCTTTTGAAACTTAAATTTAAAATGGGATGGAGTCGACTTTTCCCCCTCCTATTTTAAGTGCCCCTAGAGGCTTCTAGGGGCAGAGCCGCTAGTTATTGAATATAGCATCTGGGTTTGTTTTAGTTCTGCTGCTTAAGCAAAAGATGTTCTTTAAAATTCAGGCAATGTGCAAAGTAAATTTTGACTATTGCCGAGAATTGATACACCTAAGATACCAATTTACAAAATTATTTGTACAGTAGCCTTGCTTTAAATGCAATAAGAATTATGTTTGGCAACTTATACATGAACAACGTCTCTAAAACAATGAAAATAAGATCAAAACAAAGAAATGTCAAAGAAACACTTTTCTTTCTTTCAATTATTTACATTAGGTATGATTCAATGCCAATTAAATATCATTTTTATATGCCTTTTTGGCTTCAAACTAAATATTGTTCAAATGTTAAAATTTAAGTTAAAATGCTTTTTTAGCAATACTTACAGATGGGTGATTATTACATAAGTAGCTAAGCAACATAGGGCTTACACCATTAAAAAAAGAACTTTGGTACAGTAGACATTTTTTTCATTACAGTGTTTAAAAAAACTATTAAAGTAAAAAAATATATTTGTCTGTAGAGTATAAAAAAGACGAACAGGAATGCCCTAATAATAGAATAGCTGCGCTAATAACAGTTTAACTAATATTTTGATATTGACACTTTTCCAAGCTATGCTTTTAAAAATAAATCTGTCCTTACTTACAAAAATATTCTATACAGTTATGAAAGGAAAAGAAGCCTTCTATCTATTGCCAGGGGTACAGGGATAGGACAATAAACAATAATTAAATCTTCACTCAAAATGCGAATGTGAGTAGATTTTATTTTGGTAACTGAAAACTTTTGGGGAAAAAACCCATAACAGGGAGGGAAGGGACATTGGGCTGTTTATTAATTATTCCTCTAAGTTTTCTTATTCGTTGGCTTAAAAACTTTGGGGACTTTATTGCACTTTGGTTGGTTGTTTCATTAAGTTGAGTGTCTAAAAACTTTAAATTGGAAATTAAGGGGTAATTTTGTGTATAATCATTTTGGATGTACATCCTTTTATCAGCCATTATCTTATCTCTGGTGTCATACATTGATATTACTATTGTCTTCTCCCTCCCTGGCTTATTTACTGACTCTAAGCCCGTATTAATTAACTTTTTTTATTACACAAATACTTTGCAATTTGATCGCAAAAAGACAGTCTTAGTGCTTTTTGCACGGGTAAACTGAGTTAACAAAGAAGTACTTTGAAAATAAATTATACATATTTACTGCAAGAGACGGGAATTCCTTCTAAAAATGAAAAAATTAAAGGCAAAAATTTAAATTTAATTTAATTCAATATAGGAAAACATAATTATATAGGTAAAACACTTTTTTTCGGGGATGGTTTTTCTATGGGTGATTTCTGTTGGGAGGGTGTTGGTACCCTTCTCCCATCACTGTACCTATGATAAGCTACATTGTAAAGAAGAACCATAACAGTTCATTGGTTACCGAGCTCCTGAGGAACAGTCAGACAGATAGACATAAAAACAATCCTGATTCTTTTAAACGGGGATATTTGTTTGTATGAATACACGTCACTTTTATTGTTTACTGAATTACTTCTGCTCGTGAAGAGGGCAGGGATTAGGGACACAGTTATAATTTTAAAAACTTTAAAATTCTCTAAAACGAAAAAAGGTCAATATTATTATTTAACTTTTACATTTACACATCAAATATGGGTGTTATTTCTTTCTTTTATATCATAAAATAGCCTAAAACTATAATATGAAAAGCATATAGGAAAAGTGCAGCCCTGCAGTAGATCTTAACCCTGACGTCTTGTAAAAATTCAGCGTGTTTTTGTCGCAAACGTTGTGTTGTGATCATAACTAAACTCTCGACTAAAGTCAAGGATAAATTACTCAATATTAAGTATGTCTGTCTGTTCGTCTAGAGAAAATATATCGTGTACAAAATTGACATCTTTAAAGGGTAATCTTATTTAGAAGTAATCATCTGAGTAACGTAGCTACTCTAAAACTAGGGTCCAAATTAGATAAAATTACACTTTTACCCTTCTTCAAGAAGTAATCGTCTTTAGTATTTACAGTTGCTATGTCCTTTTATGTCTGTTCGTCTGTCTTATCAAAATTTTAAATTTCTTAGGTGCTATAATAAATAATAATCTGAAATTTTTTGAATAGATTCCCCAAACTAAGGCACATAATTCAGCATTTCATAACATAGACAGTCAGACCGCTCCTTAACTGCTTTTTAACACGTTTTTATGTTTAATAATGGAAATATATTATAGGAGGAGTATGAGACATGTTTAATAAGACAAGCAGAGCCAAGAGTGGTTGCTATCTGTGATAATCCTACAAAACCAAAACATTTCACTATTACATTCAGGTAAGATTTACTAATGGATGTAAAATATGTGGATATTATGACCGGGGAAAAATTGTAGAAAATTTAGGTTGCTAACATAGGCATCATTTATTGGTCAGTTCTGTCATCCAGTAGGAGGGGAGGAAATGGGCTAAAGGGGTGGATCCTTATTTTACTTTAATAATTTCTTTATTTAAGTACGTGATAATCTGGTGTAAGATCAAAGCAATAATAAATCGATCGAATTACTTTTTAAATTTGGTTTTGTCGGTCGGTTGTTTACTTTAATATGGTTAGTTGACGGTTTGAACTTCTTTACACACAAGGTTTTCGAGACTGATGGAGGCCAAATTAGATTAATATTGCTGTACTGTATTAGTATCTGAAGACATCTATATTCTTTAAGACAATGCATATATTTCATCTCAATCAAGTGCATTAAAAAATCAATATTATTCATAACAAGGTGCGTAAGTAGCCGCTGATTGTTGGAAAAACCGCATTAAAATGGTAAAACAGTGGTAAATTAGGTCTACTAGCATATAAAAACTTTTGGATCTACTGCAGTTTACGGTAAAATATTGCCAAAAATCTATAAATTTTAAAAGCTGCTAGCTGCCAAACGGCTGAACGTACAGATCATATCCGCACACTGTTTTAAGCAGCATAAGAAGGCCTACAAATAATCTGGAATAGCAATAAATCAATAATGCATAATTATCTCGCAGTGCAGAGAAATGCGCGAAAAAGGCCTATTTTACGCGTTTTTTCTTCAGTGAAGCTTTCCCTGTGCATGATTGGATCTTGGATATTGCAGATTATTTGTAGGCCTTCTTATAACGCTTAAAATGGTGTGCGGGTATGATCTGAACGTTCAGCCGTTTGGCAGCTAGCAGCCTTTAAAATTCATAGATTTTTGGCAACATTCGTTACCAGCAATATTTTACCGTGAACTGCAGTAGATCCAAACTTTTTTTAAAAAGAGAAGCTGAGATTTAAGCCTCAAATAACCGCCAATAGTGCCACTTATTAGCTTAATGACAGCTACGGCTTTGGATTCCAAAATTCATTTGCGGCAGAAGTTGCAAGAAAATGCGAAAAAAAACTTGGCTGTCGATTCCTTGCGAATAGATTAGCATATTGACTATAGATAAATAAAGAAGGGACTTGTCAAGATAAAAAATAATACCAATTGCATTATTTGAAGCGCAGTTTTTAAAAACTATGATTTGACTGTTAGTTCATATAATTTAATTATTGTATATTGAAAAATTTTAACGTCTATAAATATATATTACTTTAGAATATTAAAGCTATCTAAAGAAAAGTAATATTTTGAGTGATTTGCTGAAACTACCTCCGGTATATAAGCTTTTTGTTATTTTCTTTTCTTGCTTATTTATCAACTTGTTTTGATGAAAGGGTAGAAGCTTATTATTAAAAGGCATAGTAGATATTCTTTAATCAGTGCAACAAAAATATTGAAAAGATTATTTTACGAGCTTCACTTGGGCAAAAATGTATTTAAGTAGAGCCCTTTCAATTTCATTGTTTATTTTGAATTGCCTAGTGTTGCATCAAGCAAAAAAATCGCTTGTTCTGAAACTTTTCAACTATAAAGGCCAGTTTTAACAATATACACCTGTAACAAGAATAAAAACATCCATAAAAGCATAACAAACCAGTTATATTATCAATAACTAGCAGCTACATCTCTAGCATCTAGAGACACAGAAAAATGGTTTTAAAGCATCTAAAGAATAAAATCTAATGATTAAACAGCCTAACAATCATCTATGTGAAGTAAAATAGTATCCAATCGATCCAGCAGTGATTGAGATATTAAAAAAACCTTCACTGCTTTATATAATACGATAGGATTTGATATTTATTCTTATATATGTATATGAAATAGGGTTCTTTCATAATTTTCAAACTTGGCACAAATTGCAAGATGTTGACTTAACTTTAACCAATTTCTTATAAGTACAAGAATTTGCATGCACGTTTTCAAATCGATAGAACGATTCAACCATTCTCAATTTAAGGATTAAAGCTACCCATTCCACAGTCAAATTGTTGAAAATCGTTGCTTTAAAATCTACAGTAATAATAAATCAAAACAGACTATTCATTTCATATCTTATGTTGCATCTTTTAAAAACTGAACCTTTATAAGATTTGCATTTGATAGTTTGATATCAAAGAAAAAATTGCTTCAACTTTTTTTTCATAATAAGATCCTTATAACGAAGACAAGGATAATTTTGTACATAAGTAGCAAACCAATAACAAGCTAACGGTTTGGCTGGAGCAAAAGATGCATTGTTTTCCGGTCAAAAATATACTCTTATAACTTGAATAACAAATCTATCAATATAAACAGCTATTTATCGCATCGTATTATTGACAGCTTACCGCGGATATTAAAAGAAAAATTATTTAGATTATATTATATTTAATGACAATTGTCTGTAATACAATGCAATACATGATTTTTTAGTATGACAGATAACCGGTTCTAATCCTGCGGATATTAATCGGCTACAAAGCCACACTGGAAAAAAATTAAAGCCAAACAAAGATGGTCTGACGTAAGGACCTACTCTAGTTATGAAGTAGCTGCGCTACTTTTAATGAAAAGATCTGTCCAAGTATAGCAGCAACAACATAAAAACAGTAAACAATAACAACATTTTTATTCTTCCTTTCAAACATTTTGCAACAACATAAGAGAATATTTAATGCAATTTTAGTTGTTATAATTATAACTTTTTGTTTTATACTTTTTATAATTTTTTTGAATAGGTAGATTTTTCATTAAATCAAATATGAATACATTAGTTAAACAGGGTTAGATAGCAAATAAGAAGTCTATGTTTAAATCTTATTAGAAGTCTTACGGTATGTCTGTACGTCCGTAAAATTCTTTAGTTTGATGTTATGATTCTACTTTTAGAATAGCTTTGTCACTAATAATGACTCTTTCTTCCCCTTTAAAAAAGTGATTTTCCATTCATTTAAAATTATAACTTATTAATCTATTTAATAAATGCATGCTAAAAATAAAAAAGTTATTCTTTGTTCTCTGTTTTTTTTCCATAAAAAAATTTTTTTTCTTGTTATTACTAATGAATATTTTTAACCTTGCAAATAACAACTTTAAATAGTTCAAGGTAAATTCATAATTTAGTTGTCTAATCAAAGTCTATGAAATTGTTTGAAAAGAAACCCAAAGAATGCATCCCTGTGAAGTGCAACAGCATAATTAAACTCAAGAATGACAACATCCATAAACACGAAGCTCTGAAATAAAACGGTAGTATAAACAAACATTTATAGAAATTTAATGAGAATAATATTTATTTAAAAGAAAAGATGATTAGGAATATTATATTTTACAATAAATAGTTACAAAAAGGTTAAAAATCTACATGATTAAAATGAACTTCGGTCTTGCTGGTAACGCTTATAGAGTACCTATTAGTTACAGGAATCATCATGCAAAGTTTTAAATTGATTAGAAAAGCTTTGCTTTAAACAACTTTAATTTTTCTTCATTTTTTGAAACCTCGACTACAATTCTCATAAAGTTTGCTTTTCATGTGGCCAACTTTGTTCTTTAGTTAGCGTTTTTTTTCGTGGATTTGGTTTGTACTTAAAGTTAGGTTGCCATAAAAGTTACAGGTTCGAGTAGAGTTCGAGAAGAACAGATTATTTTTAATTGTTCTATCCCAAAATCAATGTAACTTTGAATTGAATAAAAATAATAGCAAGACCTATACGACAAAAATATTTTAACTTGTAGATAAATAATTTTTTTTGGCAGAACTTGGCTACCTAGGTTTTGGTTTATCAACTCCTGTCATCCAAACATCAATTTTTGCAAATTTGTTTGAAGTAATGTTAATACAAAACTGCTCAAAAAATTATCGCATTACACAAAATTTTTGTTTTGTTGAGTTTTTTTTTGGCAGATTGAAAAATCATATAAATGATTGTATTGCAGACAATTTTCCACGATTATTAAAATAAAAATAATAGAATTAGTACCAGTTTTGTTAGCTAGGGTCTTAGGGCCCTTAGGGTTAATAAACCTGGTTTAAATCTTATACTTTTTCATCATAATATCAGCGGAAAGTGTCGATAATACGTTGCGATTTTGACCAAGAAAATTATGCAAACTATACATATATTATTTAGATAAACGCCCAATTTTTGTAGTAATATGTTGTTTTAAATAAACATTTTTAAAGTCAAAACTGTGAAAAAGAATGTAAATTAAAGTGGTTTGTAGTTAAGTTTCAAAGCATTTCAATGGGAATAATTTAGGCCAAGGTGCAAAATTGCTTCAAGTGGCATAAACTAGCAGAAATTAATGTTTGTAGTTTCAATGTTGTTTCACAGATTTATTATTTTTTTCTCCAAATAAATTAGATTTTGCACTATTAATTTGCATAGCTTATAGCTACTCTGTAATTGTTAAACCCAGAGAGTTAGGGGACAATGGACTGTTTATTGTACTAGTCTCCAAAGTTTTATAATAACGTTTTATTATTTGTTGGTTTAATAACTTCGAGGATCTTAATGAATTTTGATTGGTTGGTTCATTAAGTACATGTACACAGAGGATACTGCATATTCTATGAGACCATTGAGTGACAGTCACACCATGGGATGGATGTTCTGACTGACATACCTTAATTATACAAAAGTATGACATCATGTGAATATAAAAAGTACACAAATATTCATAAATATTTTAAATTTCCATTTTATGAGAATTAAATTCAGCTTTTGAAAAATTCTCCATAAGATAATCCTAAAATGGAAGTTTGATTGTAATCCCTTGATCTCTAGAAATTATGTATACGCTGCATTTTTTATACCAAATTATAAAAAAATAATTTTTGGATATAATATCTTAGACTTTTTTATATTTTTAAAAAATAAGATTTCTTTAAGCTACATATAGCCTCAAAAGAAGTAAAGCAGTAAAAAAAACAGTCCTATGACTTATTCAGCAAATGTATTATTATTAAATAACTTGAAAACATTTTTTGTGTTTATTGTTAATTAAGTACATTTGTGTGTACATATTGTTGTCTTAGATTTAATCCATAGAGAAACTGCGTAGTGACAGTATTCAGTGACAGACAGTTGGACAGATGAACAGACGTACCCCTTTAACTGCACTGAATATCTTTTTCAAAATTCTCATATAAAATTTGACTAATAGCTAACACAAAAATTTTTGTCCTGTAGATACTTTTAAAAACTTAAAAAAGTGACTTCCCACTACGAAACTATAAAGCTAATATGAAATAAAAATCATAATGAAATAATAAAAAGTCTTTTTCACTCCCTAATCCTCAATTGTATTGTAACATTGGCCTTGTTTTTTTTGGCCTTCTTTTGGTTGAGCATGATTTGGCTAAAAATTGTTTCACTTCCTTGAATCAATGCTTTTCATAATATTAACAATGCAAGTGCATAGAAGGAAGCATAGGGGAGTTTGAAGAGTTCATGCAAAAAATATAAAAAAAGGTTCAAGATAAAACTTTTTATTCCATTACTCTCTATTTTCAGTTTTTATTTAAGTGCTACTTTTGAACAATTAGCATAGAAATGATCTGAGGTGGATTCTTTTAAAACAAATTAGGGTCACTGCCTCACCAAAATTGTTAATGTGAAAAGTCCTCCAAAATCACATAAAAATCTACAAGAATTAAATAAAATCATAGAAGGCTTATTAAGATAAGATTTATTTAATTTTTGTATATTTTTTATTTGATTTTGGAGGTTTTTTCGCAAAAACTCTTTTGGTGAGGCAGCGATCATATTTTTTTAAGAATTCACCTCTGGCTGTTATTTTTGTGTAAACTGGATTGCAGTGTATGCACACCAAAGCAACAAAGCGGTGAATAAAATAATAGACTTTATTTCAAAGTTATGAATAAGATAAAAAAATTAAAAGGTTCTTACTTTTCAATTTTGTATTTGCATATGAACTGCATTTGCAGTTGTTAGTAGAGTAAAGCTAATCATTATTAAGAGCATGTCCATTCGTTACCCCTTGAGATAATTTGCTGTGCCTTCTTGTTTACTAAGATTGTTAAATATAAAACATAAATTTATACCTTGCTATTATTACATATTCAGCTATTTTTAAATATTATCATTTCATAGTTTTTAGGTCTTTGCTAGGCTGGAATGCCATACCCCAGCCAGCCTTATATAGAGCACAATCTGTAGATAAAAGTCCCCTAATTAAAAGCCTTGGTGCTTTCCTTTATATTGCCCTTTAAGCACTAAAACTCAAACCCTTATTTTTAAAATATCCCATGCGGCTGCCGAATATCTAATATAGAAATATAATCTAATCAGACTTAATGTTATTAACAATCAAACGAAAAACTACCATTATTTATTTCAAAATAAGAGGTAAGGGTTTCTGTGCTCCACTGGACACATTGAGGGAAATCACTATTGCCTCAGACAGTTCAAAATAAAGTCAAAACAAAAAAATGACTTGAATGACATTATTTGCACAACTAAACATGAGCAGCAGCCAAGTAGCCAGAAAAAATGTTTTAATTGAATAAATTATTTTAATTCAATGATAAGATTTTGCACCATTTTGGCAGACATACAACAACATACAAAGAATAAAGATATAGCTAATTTCTAAGTAATTTCTAAAAGTGAACTAAAATCAAATAATGACAACTAAATGACATCAAACAGACAGTTTTCCTTAAAAAAAACGCAGCACGACAATCTTTTAAAAGTAGAGAATAGTAAAATTCAGTAGAACTGTATATCTCGGATATGGTTGATCCAACTAAGTTATGCTTATCAGGGAAGCGTCATATATGACTTTGTGTTTTGGCTATTTTCTTAACCATAGTAGACTAGAGGCGCAGCCTATAGTGAAGTTTTTTTACTTTTTTTATTATTCATCATCACTTTATTACTTGCGGGGAGACACAAGTGCACTTGACTACTTGACTCTGAACAACAAACATTGCATACCCAGTACCCACATTAAAATCCACCACCAGCCACCCAGACATCACGAAATTACGGTGTCCATCAAGTAAATTAAAAAGACTGCTTTGAATTTAAATTAAGACTTCCATAATTACTATTAAACAAATATGTATGCCAACCTATTGATCAAATAGGTGAAAAATCTTAGTAAGCTAGGAAAAATTATCTTTTATAAGCGTTTATACCTAATTGTCATAGAAATCACTATTAAGATGATGATAAAATATAAGAAAAAGGTGTGAAAAAAGATTAAAAAACACGACATATTTAAAATCACCTACAGATTTTCCGGTTAATGATAAAGAGGTGTAACCCGTTCTTCATTAAGTCACAAGAATTATCATGCAAAGTTTGAACTTCGAAGGACAATTCAAACATGCATAAGTCAACTTCTAATTCTATAAAAGCTTAACATTTTTCATTATTTTTAGCTAAAGTTATTTAACACTTTTGCAGTTTTAGATAAACATGTTTTGAATTAAATAAATTAAATAAAGTCTTTTGCTAAGCACTGTTTTGAAACGAATGAAAGTTTTTTGAAAGATTAAAAACAAAACAAAGAAATATGAATATTAAAATTATTAAAAAATTTTTTGTTAACAAAACTTAAACGATTGAAGCTTCACATTGGTCAATGGATGGTTTTAGTCTATTCAATTTTCAAATTAAGTTCTTGAAATTGTTTTGTGGCTATTTTTCTAACCCCAAATAATAATATAGAAACCCAAGACTCTTGGCTATATATAGAATTTAGCACAAAAAAGTATAATTAATTTAATACAGTGCTCTATTACTGAGGTGAATTCTTAAAAACTTTTGTCTCACTAAAATCAGTTTGTCCCACTAAAATTGTAGTGAGGCAAAATTATCCCCTCTAAATTTTTAGCGAGCCTCACTGATTTTAGTGAGGCAAAAGTTTTTTAAGAATTCACCTCTGATCAAAAACAATAATTTAATGACTTACAGAGCAACTGAAAATTAAAATTCTAAATAGATATATTTGATTTGACAGAATCAATTCAAAACATGACTGATACAATTACTCAAGGGATAATAAGGGATAAGACAATGGACAACGAATTCATATACATTTAAATTATGATAAACAAAATTATTACTTTTGAAGATTAACATTGTAAGTGGAAAAGTTTGGACACAGCTTTTTTGTAGTAACACAAATTTTTCAAACCATAAATTATTTTGGAACTAGTAGAATTTTCACTCCAATGTCCCCTCCTTCCATGCGCTTACACACGCACAAATGCACACAGAGAGAACTCAATTGAATTAAAAACAATGGCTTTATTAAGTCAAGGGCCCGCATTTTAAGGTACGTAGCATCTCTATAATCTCAATGCTCCTAACAAATTTGAATTATGTTATATTTTTGTTTGAAATAAAATATCTTATACTTTATTCCTAGAAAGTTTCACAAAAATATAATAATATAATAAAGTGGTAATCAAAGTATGATAACAAAATGAATAAAATTTCAAAAATCAATGTCAACTTTCTGTTTCCTCTACTTTTTTGTTTAAAAAGTTATTTTAATTTTGTAATGGAGTTTTTATTCTTGATTAAAGTATTTTTATTTAGATTTAGCTTTTGAAATCATTATGCATCAATTCAATTGAGCATCTCTATTAATAAAGTTTAAACTAGGTCCAATTTTCTGCCATCTCCTAGAAGTTAGGGGTGAGGTGATTAGTTATAAATAAACTTTTAAGATTAATAAAATAAGAAAGACACAAGTAAGCTTTTAACTTATTAAGATATTGGAAATAATTGGCTAACAGACTGAGTAACATTTACAATTGAATTAATAACGTTGCCACAAAACAGCATAGATAATAAAATTACCCACTTTTTTTCTGAAATTTGTGAGGTCAACATTAATTTCAACAAATTTGCCAATGTAGCCCCAAAGAATGGGCAACCTAAACATTCTTTGACAATGGATGCAAAATATACGTGGATATTATGACAGGAGAAACATTGAAGTCAATTTAGGTTGCAATATCCCATCGCATTTATTGGTCGTAAAATGGTTTAAAATCCAGGTAATAATAAATCCCTTTCTCTGACGCTTACTACAAGACAATTTACTCTTTGATTGCAATACACTTCTCTGTAAGTATTAACTGTGCATGGTAAAAAGAATATTTTACTCTTTATCATCAAACATCTGATATAGGAGCAGTAAATAAATATGATAACGTCTTTAATATGACGCCATTTTAAACATGTCTTGGGCCAAATAACTTAAAGACAAGTTACAAGCTATAGCTTGATTGTAAAAACACCTTATAGACAACATGAAATTTACATTTAGCGTTACAGTCTATCTGGTCATTTTAGATTATCTGTAGCGCGTTCTGTACTCTAAATTTACATTAGACGCAGCCTACTCTATAAACAAGGTTTGGTAGCATCCGTCTGATAATCTATTATAGTTTTTGGTATCCGTAGCGCTTTCAGTACTTTACATTTACATTAGACGCAAAGCCATATAGTAGCGTAGCTACTCTATAAGCAAGATTTTTGTAAGCATCAGTCTACTCTAGTATTGTTAAAATATTGTACCTACAGTATCTACATGCAATCTAAATATTGTTTGCTTTTTAAAAACTATTGTTAACTAGATGCCTTTACACTACTAATGGACAATATTTTCTTCTTGTTAAAAAAGAAATTAACATTGATAATCTAAATTAATATACGTTAACTCTATTAAAATATATGGACAACTAGAATCAAATCAGCCAGACGTGAATAGAGTTAAAGGTACTCTTGCAAAACTTTTGACAAAAATAAAGTACCGTTGTATACTAAGGATAGAAAACAATTATTTGCTATTGTCCTATATCAGGCCATGGTAAAACTGATTTAAATGTACATGGGCAATATTATGTTGTACCAGACCCTCTAAATTACCCCTTCTGTAAAATACAATTAGTGGTTTAAATGTTTGGACATCAACTTATTTAGTCGTCAACCAATCAAAATTCAATAAAAGTCCTTAAAGTTGTTAAGCCATTGAATTAGAAATCTTGTATTATGAAACTTTGGAAACTTGTGTAATAAATAGTCCCCTCCTTTCATTATCTTATATATCATGCTATTTATCTTAAATGTATGAACACCAAAGAAAGAAATGACATCATGTTGTCTTTATTGAACGAAGCACGATATTTTAGGGTCAAGGATATAGGGACAAGCAAATAGGTTAACAGCTTTGCAATATCCTTATTTATAAAGTAACAGGATGTCAGACTGTCTCTGTGTCTGTCTGTACCGAAGAACCTCGCTAACCGATGTGGTTTTTTTGCAATGTAGCTTCTCATAGGTCCTGGAAAGGTTTTAAACTCTTTTTTTTGGAAGGTACCACCGCCCTTCCAAGATTTGTAAACATATCCCAACATGTAAATTTAGGTTTAAGATATCTCTAGAATCTAACTTATTTTTCAGTAAAACATCCCAATATTATTGATTTCGATGCCAATCAGACAACTAGAATAAAATACTTCAAATTATCCTACTTTTTAACAATTTAATTTTGTGAATTTTTTTAGGAATAAGGAGGGGATAACCCAATATATTCTTCTCAAAATCATCCCTAATTGTTTTAAAGCTTTCCAATAAAAATCCATTGTTTTCTATAAATTTTTTTTCAAAATTGATTTCAAATTTAAACATCCAATTGGTGTAAAGAAAAAACCAAATAAACTTATTGCTTAAAACATCTTTTCCTTTTATTTTGACGTATATTGTCATTTTTGTCAGAACAAAGTACAATCAAACCAAGGATTGTAACATACATAGGTAACGCAGACAATTAGCTGACAATTTTATTGTGTGTGTGTTTACCAGTCTGAAGTGGTATATGTAGTATGTACAGTTATTTCACTTACCTCACTCAGGCAGACAGACGGATGTATGGACAGATATACATTAAAGGGTAGCTGCACTACTTTAGAATTGCATAGAACGGAATAATTCAATATTTTTGACAGGATGAAATTGATTTAAACAAAACAAATAATTGTACGGGGAAGCAAAATGAAATGCAGTTTTTTTAGTAGCAAAGCTACTTTATAAAATGGAAATGCGTACGTTCTCCGATCTGAACTTTAATTTAAACATCTTTGTTTATTTACGTTGATATATTAAAGTAAAACTTCCTTTCTTTTCTTTTCTTTTCTAAAAGAAATAAGTAAAAGCTATTAAGTGAATTATCAATGAGTATATTTAATCGTAAAAATAAAATTTAAATTCTTTATAACCTAATTTTGTTCACTTATCTTTTTTGACCTAGATTCTTATGACAAATACTGTTAAAACATGCATTTTAATTCTGTTATGCTTGTATGCCTTATTCAATTTAATTCTTGAACAAGTAAAACTATGTTTATAGGTAGCACAGCAATAGCAAGCATACTTTGAATTATAATTTTAAAACCCGAAGATCTAAAATAAGGGAGTAATTTTATTAGTATTTAGTCGACAATACAGACGGATAGACATTTGTTATTTTATTATTTGTTATTATTTTATATTTTATTGAGATTTGCATTTAATTATTAATAAATCAAGAAAATAACAGAGATTTACAAATAGCAACTTCAATTTAAAAGAACGTCTCTACAACTTTATGAGGCAAAATCATTTAGGGGGAGAATCATAACTATTTAATTTTAGTTAAAAATAAATATGTTTCTTTAGGTTAAATTAGTTCTAGTATATCCCCGCAAGGCTAGAGCCATGAAAGGCAGAGTCTTATATGATTAGAGGAAGCTCGTAATAAAACATTTTTCTTAAAAGGGTAGAAATTCAAAACTGTTGTTTTACAATATTGTATACACAACTTTTAAAAGCAATCCTGCAACAATGTGACATTTCAATGAATAATAGACCTATTACAACAGATAAATCATCGATGATTAATACAATCAATCTTAAAAGAATGGATAACAAATTAAAAAGAATCGATAACAAATAAATTTTTGGAAATATTAACTTCACCTTTCCCATTAAGCGTATAAGTCAATTTTTGTTATTAATTTTCTTCAAATTACATACCTAAAATATATACCTATCACAATTAAGAAATTATAAAAAGAACTTATTACAAAAAGAAGTATGTTATTTTAAGAGCTCGATAAGTAATAAACCTATAGTACTAGGTCCTGGTACTGTTTTATTTCAAAATGTAAGTCTTGGGATATTTTCTATAACCTCTCTTCCCCTTATAAGAGAGACCCTGGATGCTAGGGTCGTAGCCACTAACAAAGGTACAAAAATTCTTTTTATTAGATAGATACACCTATGATAAAAAGGTACAAGTACATATTTTTTCTGTGTTTATGATGTGTCTATTACATTAAATCTATTGTCTAGAAAGACAGTGCCCAATTTGTTGACTTTATGCAAACTTGGTTTTAGCAGAGAACTTGTCAAATATTAAGATTAGATCATCAATCAGAAACAAGAATAGTTCTGTCATTT
Organism: Acartia tonsa; assembly: GCF_053477335.1. Taxonomy (NCBI): domain Eukaryota; kingdom Metazoa; phylum Arthropoda; class Copepoda; order Calanoida; family Acartiidae; genus Acartia; species Acartia tonsa. The sequence continues at coordinate 29,721,011 of NC_137262.1, read as the reverse complement.
GTGGCGCATTAAGTTAGAAAATCTAAATATTATAGAATAGTTTTTGGAAACTAAATGATTAACTAAGTAACTAAGTAATTTTTCATATTTTGTCCTACTCTTTGAATGTTGGTTTAAGTGAAATTTTTCATGAATCAACTATGATTAAACTTTGAACTATCATAACAACAACCAAAAATTTACTTTCACAACCTTTATCTTAAAGCACACTGTAATAAAATAGCCAAGGCATTCCTTTCTAAAACTAAATTAACAATCAAATTTGTGTAGTTTGACCTTCCATTTCAATAAGATTTTGATTATTTGCACTATAAAATAAATTGAGATTAATTTGAGACTAAATTTTTCACATGATTTTTTAACTGGTTGTTAAAATTAGTCTGACAATTAGATGTCCATGCGAAATAGCTAAAAAAATAACTTAAACAAGAATGAAAATGTCATTAAGATGAATACAACACCACCTGTAATAATATATTATGGAAACTAAAGCATTTTAGACAATGTAATGAAAAAAGATAAAAACATACCCAATAACCTATCTATAAATTTTCTGATTCCATTTTGGATATCTTTGTATTGGTCATAGTTAGAATTAAGTTAAGTATAAAATAAATATTTTTGTAGGAGCGCCTTTTTAGTCTGAGAATCCAAAAGTTTGTCCGGCAATTAATCTTACTCATGATTAAATTAAATTCGTTTTTGCCACAGCTTTGGATATTAATTCCAATTTGTCACCAGGGGTTTGGACTGAATTAGGGTTAGTTTTTGTGCTAGATATATCTTTTTCCTATAAATTTTAAGCTTTTATGGTACAGATTTATACAACCACATAGTAAAAGTCTTGTAAGTTTTATCAAAAAAAATAGGACCTTTCAGTTTTCCTAATGTACCAATATCTTATAAAGTTTTCTGCAACTGGTAAAATAACCAGCTATCATAAAAAAATTGCAGCCCTCAACCGCGAATGAAACCGCGTGTAGATGCTAGCTAAAAGTAAAATATTCGGCATAAGACTAAAATTATTTAAAGAACCAGAGAATTAATTTCACTATAAATAATTGTGAAAACAGGTTGCTAGTCAACTTTTTTCTAATCTTAGTCTAAACTTTTTTATCTCTTTATTGTCTCAAGTTAATTGGTCAGAAAATTTCTTGTTCCTCTTCTTTATAAATCCAGGGTAGAAATGGAGCATTTTTGATAGTCTGCACTGTCTAGTTTAAACAAAATTTTATATAAATCAAAATTAGATGATAAAACCTATTAGAGTTCTATAGCTTCCTTTCACGGAAGCATTTTTTTCTATTTTTTATTACAATTACTGTATGTGATTCTGCATAATCTGAGAAAATCTAACACGTTATCATCCAAAAAATTAACATTTGAGACTTGCTGAAAAGTTCAAGGCAATTTTTTCGGGCTTTGTTTTAAAATTTTACTGAAGGCTTTATTAATGAAATAAGCATTAGCTGCTTCGCCCCCTAGATGCACTTGGGGGGCTCTTATTAGCTAACATTATTATAAAGTTATGTTCCAACTATGTATTGCCCAAGCCTACCCTCTAGATAACAAATATGAAATATGTTTTATTTATTAGTATACAATAAGAACTAAACCAGTTGATTATTACTAATTGATTAATTGCCCTTGCAAATATGATAAATTGGTATTTTATTGAGCATTTTTAATTTTAATCTTCCAATTAATTAAAGGGTTTGAAATCAGGCTCGACATCCGCCCAATTAATAAAAATCTTATGTATGTAAAAAAATTTGCTTATGGATCCAGCTTGCTTAAAGTTCAGCGGCTGTCGAGTATTGATTTAAAAACTCTAATCTTTTGAATCAAGTTTTTTTAGATTGGTGACCTGAGCTTTTTGAAAAATTGTTTTAAAATGTGTATTATTTTATAATACTTGGGTGGCTATTATGTAATACTTTCAATTCAATTACTCTCATTTGTAGGGGGGACCTGTTATTCTAACAAATAGAATAAAAATAGGAATAATTGGTAGTATTTATGTATAACATACAATAGTAAGAACATTATTGAAAGACTAACGACATTTTTGTTATTTTCAAAAACTTTCTAAAAATATCTTCCGGAGATATTGAAATGAAAATAGATTAAAAACAGTTTTGTTAGCCACGAGGGTCCGAAGGCCTAGCTAACAAAACTGGAAAAGTCTTCATAATGTTTGTCCCTAAAGTGAATTAAAGACCCGTTTCTGTTAGAAAGCCCTAATAAATTAGTATTAATAGTGATCCCCTCTTTCAATGCTAATTTAAATTGGTGTCTAGGTATCTTTTATCAGGATTAGAATTTACTTTTAAGGTCTTTAGCGTGCGGTGGGTCACAGGGAATTTTATTCTAAAGACATGGAAAAACTTTTCCAGAATGGCTTCGAAACCCATTATTATCCGCTGAATTAGAACCGGTTCTTAGTCATACTGAAAATTATGTATATTATCGTAGTAAAGATAATTTTCTACAAATAATAATAGCAATACCAGTTTCGTTGGCTCAGAATCCTTATTCAAATCTGCGAAAAAAAAGACCATTAAAAAATCCTGTCTGTTAATGTGTTTAGCAGATTTTAGGGCTTTTTAATACCACATTGATAAGAAAAAAGTGCAAATAACAACAAATGCCAGTTTTACAGATATATAAAATGTTGTTTTTAGGCCTAATTAGTTCTATATCATTGTATAAAATTGGAAATGTATTTCTAATGCTTTTTATTACAATATTTATTTTTCCGATTAATTGTTTTAAAACCAGGTGTTATGATAAAAGTATTTGTTTCAGTTGGTCAAAAATAATTTTTACTTAACTACAGGCGTGCACAGAGTTTTTTTTAAGCAAAAAGAGGTGGGTAATTTTATGGTCAAGGGGGTGTAATAGAGGGTTGTAGACCCCTATCAATGGGATTATAGAAGGGTCGACTATTAGGGGAGTGCATTAAATTTCCTTTATTTGCCAGGTGGGTGGATCACCACCCCCCCCCCCCCACAATCTCTGTGCACGCCTCTGACTATAATAAAAAGTTTGTTGATTTAAACAGTCAACAAAACGTTCTGTCTTCTGAAAATGAAAAAGTTTACAACATTTATCATTAGAATAAAAGTTATATTCATTACTGCACAGTACATTACAGTTATATAATCTAATTTCTAATAACAAATGGTGCAATATAATCATAATGAGAAGCATTTTTCTTCTTCTTTAATATTGCAAGTTATGCCCGAATAGCTAGCTTACAGAGATTTTCTAATTTAAATTCATTTCATCACATATTAATAAATTCTAGAGGACAGGTCATCAAATCATGTGATTCAACATTAAGTCGATTGATCTACCTAAAGAAAAAAAGGTTCTAATGCTTAAGGTCATTGAAAGGGCCTTTTATATGAGTCAAGGCATTCCCCAACAATAAAAGATAAATTAACCAACAATGCAGAAACATAAATTTTAAGCTCTATTAATTTACTTTCTATTTCAGATCCTTCAGTCCGACTCCACGAGGCCTGGAGTTTCATCCTGGGAAGGATTATTTCTTCATATCAACCTCCTGGAAGGATGACCTCTACAGAAGAGACGGAGGCTCTTGTAAATTTAATAATATGAAGGTAAATAATCTTATTAAAAAGCAGTTACAGGTATACCAACATTATAGATAGAGGAAATATGCATTGTAATATTACGTAAGGAAGCATAAAAAATCATGGATGGACTAACGAACAAAGTGAGTTTTAGAACAAATGTTTACCCCACAGCTTTATAGGCGGACAGAAGTGAATTATATGTAGAGTAGATTCACTACTAAAATTTAATAATATAATATGAAAACAAAATGTTTAGTTAATGGTATATAATAATAACAACATCTAGGAAGAAAAATTTATATTCTTTTGTGATTTCAGATAATCTTCAAAGTGGCCGACAACCAGCAGAACGAATCAAGGCTGCTGGCCACCCAAGCACCCGCCATCAACACACCCCGCAAGACCTATGAACTCTCCAGCTCCGACGTCATCCGACCCATTGAGGATGTCCAATCATTCAGAACCAGCCTCGAGCTGGCCTCACACAAGCGACCAGTTGTGGATGAGGAAAACTACCGGGAAATGATCCGGCGGGGACATCAGGTCAAGCAGGAAGCCTCGAGAATGTCGTCATCATCCTCAAACAATGCATTTTCCCACCTTTTTCTATCAGCTGTTTTAATGCTTACATTTTTGCTAAGATGACCATAGTAAGGCATAGTTAAAAATGACTTTTTATTAGCAATATTAACTTAAAAACTGTGAATTCATGCAATGAAAAGAAATATAGAACAATAGGTTAATAATATATTCTTTTTCTTGTGATATAAGACACCACGGAATTGAAACAATTGGTATAAATTTACAGTTGTGTGACTACAGAGACACCTATGGTAAAATAATGTACTAATGATAATTTTGTGATATTTGACACCTAAGAAGAATGATCTATATCCCAGTGATGATGATAATAATAATAATTAAAGGATAATAAAATTAATTTTACTGTCGACACACATTTTAAAGTGTTAAGTATTTAATTACTTTCCTTAGCATTTCTTATGAACCTACTTAGTGTTATTATATGAAATGATTTTTGTGCCTTAGATAGATTATTCATTGGCTTGTGCTAAAGTTAAAGAAGCAGCTTATAGTGCTTATAAAAAAAATTACGCCATGCAATACAAACTACAAATGATAGGGCAGTACATATTTTACCATTTATCAATTAAAATGTATACTATTACTGGCATGTCATTAGCCCTTTGTATTGTATCAAGTCGTTTTTCAAAGGCACTATAGTCTATAAGCTGCTTCAAAGTTAAAGCAAAAAGTTTATGTGGCGCAGCTATACTATAACTAGGGTATGTACGTACATATTTTAAACAGTCCGTCAGATTACTAGTAAGGATACCAAAATATTAAACTACAATCTCTAGGCAGGTTGTCCTGTGAGTATTCAGTCTAAATAAACTGTATTTTTGTCTGATTTTTTTTACATATTATCATAGTTTACTGTTCTTTTTACACCAGCTTGTTGTTGCTGCGCTAATTATTGATAGCATTGTTCTTGTTGTAGATAATTTTTTTAAACAAAAGATTATTTTTGATAAATCGTGCCATATAAGTTAAAGTTAAGTAGACTAAAAAATCACGAAAATAGTAAAGCTACATGATTATTCTTTCAGTTAATTCTATGTAAAACCTAGTTATAGAGTAGCTGCGCTACTATTAATAACACATTACATATGATTATACCCCGTACTTTCAGTTTTTTTCTCCTCACAGTTGTGTAAAAATGTAATAAATATTAATAAATTATGTTGCTCTAAAGATGTAAAAATCATAAAATTGTATAATTTAATTTATGATCATTTAATCTTAATATGTATATTTTTGTTTTGAATTTTGGTGCTAAGGATAAAATTAGGTAAATTTTTCTGTTGAATATTGAAAACGTCAGTATATCAGTTTCAGGGACGTCCAAGTTTTTTTAATGAGAAAATGTGGGATATCTAAGGTTTGAGAGGGACAATGTAATGTAGTTTTTAAAATTTTGTGGGTATAAAATGAGGGGTTTCAATGTGTAAACACCCCTATACCCCCACCCTTGGACGTCTATGATCAGTTTACCATTTACGATTAGGAATAAAATATTATCTAGGTATACAAATTCAAATAGGCCTAATAACAAATGCTCATAAAAAATTTAAGATCTTTTAGTTATATCTCAGTCCAAGTTACCGAAAAATTACCTTTGAAAAGTAACAATTTAAATCATAATTTTTTTTAAATGCAATATTTTTTTCCAATTCTGTTCATTATTCTTCAAAATTGGTAAATCTTTGTAAAATTGAAGTTAAATGCTACTTAAAGGTCAAACTTACATACTTAATTTTGAACATAAACTGTTTTAGTAGTTTTTCATCTTGCCTACCTTACCATTATAATATAAGTGAAACGATTGTAATATTGTTGTAAAATGTACCATATTAATTAACACCAAAATGTGCTAATAATACTTATTTAATTCATAATAAAGTCTTCTAGTCAAATTTTATTCATCATTTTGTACTAGCTCATCTACTTTAAAACAACGATGATAACATCCATAAAAGCTCTGAAACGGTAGGATAAACAAACATTAACACTTGTAGAGTGTCAGAAATTTGTTGCAAAACTGCCAAAATACAGGATACTATAATAGAACATACTTTCATTTTAGGATTTGATTTTGAAAAAGAAACTAATCGCAATTTTTGAAATAATTAAAATTAAGTTTGTGCTCGCCAGTTACTTTGAGGGAAAGCACCACACTCATATTAAAATGTAAAGGCTAAGAAAAACTTTCATTAGATAGGCAAATATAAAAGAACTGCAACTATGCAATGGTTAGCTGTTCATACAATAAAGAAAAAAAATACAAAATGTTATTTGCAATTGCTTATAATATCATGATAAAATAAGATTATCTTGTACCTTTACAAGTAAAATAGCTTGTTTCTAAAGACCACTGAATAAATTTTAATATTTTTGTAATATTCTATTATGAAGTTTATAAATATTCGTGAATAACTTGTCGTTATAATAATAGAATATTTTTAACTCAATAAAGAACAGTTATACAATTAAAATTGACTGAGAAAGGAATAAACAAGCGTCTCCACTTATAGAGTAGCTTAGCTACTAAAATGGTTGATTTGTCCCAATTCTAATGGATTTTGATTTTCTTATACAAAAATAAAAAAAAATAGGTATAAAGTTTCCAAATCAGTTTTATCACTACATTTTAGAAACTCTTTTAATATTATGTAATTCTATTAATGTGTGTTATGTGTTATTTTGAAGATTTAAATTATGAAAGGCAATGCACTGCACATCCAAATATATCACAAGAATCTAAGTCACATATACTAATAAATTTCAAATAAGAAAGTTACAAAATGTTTTTTGCTTGCACAAACTTCCTAATGGGGAAGGTTTAATGGATATACTATTACTTTGATCTTACACCAGATTTTCATGTTCTCTAATAAAGTGTAACTTGCAGCGGGCTAAATTAACGATTCATCCCTACCACCCTCTTTACCACATCCCATACCATTCTACAGAATAAACGAAATGACCAATAGGCCAATTAACCAATTTTATGTTAGTAACCTAAATTGACGAAAATTTTTCCCATGTCATATATCCACGAATGTTCTACATCCATTGAAGGTTTCTTTCAGTGCCTGGCTTCACTATATAAACTCAACCGCCCGTCCAACTTTAAGAAAAAACACAACAGCTACAACTAATATGTCTGTAAGCCACGAATTCAACATTTTGAAGAATATTTGTGGTTTTAATGATTCGCAGCAGTTGCCTGACCCCACTAAAAATCCAAGGCTGGCGAGCCTTGGTTTCTACATGGTGCCTATAATTTATTGAACATTATAATACCAGATACCATAAGCTTTTATTATAGAAAAACTTACTTTTTAACGATGAAAGCCAAGTCAATCGATGATAACATAGCTCTGTAGCTTTTTCAAGTACCTTTAAAAATGTTTAAACACAGATAATAAATCTAGGGCCGATAGAAGTAAACCCTAAGATCTCAGTAACCGCTAAACTACTCTAAAATCTTCAGGGAATATACCTACAGGTCCTGTATATTCATTGCATTCATATAACTTTTTGCTGTTTGTATGAAAGTATGAAAAAAGGATAAATAGACTTACATTCTAATCCCATGAACATCAGCTACGCTCTAAATGAAATTCTCGCAAGAACTTTTGATAGTAGAAGATGCATTGAAGTTGAACTTCAACATAAATCAACAATTTTGATTAAGATTTGCATCTTTTTATTGAGGGTAGGGCACTGGTGGGGTATCCATGTAAAAAAGTAAAAGATCATAAAATACAATAAATATATCACTGCACTAAGATTTTGAATGGGTTAAAAAGATTTTTAATTTTAGAGGCTAAAGAAACGGCTTCTATAGAAAAACTATTTCCCCCTACTTTTCCAGAAGTAAAAAACATAACCCTATGGAAGTTTTTCGTAGTCAGAAAATGTATATAACTTACAAATTTTTCTATCAATTTATTTCACGACTAAATTGCTGTTGTATGTAATATTGATATGCAGTATTTTGGGCCAGGGAGTAAGGGAGGGGACAATGGGCAATTAATTCAATTTAAGAGGGTTCGCTGAAAAGCAATGAAAACCAGATTTATCAAGAAAATTTTACCAAAATTGTAAAGGGATCATGGTAACCTAATTTAGAACAAAATTAGTTCTAAGAAAAAAAATCATTTACTTGAAAACTAAATTATCAACACATCACAATGTAGTAAACATTCTGTAATTAATCACTAGAAAAATCTTGTTTAGAACTACCTCAACCCTTCTGATATATTTATAACTGACCCCTAAACTCAAGCGGTTCTTAGATTATTTAATACATAAATATCACAGTAGAGTTTCTATACATGAAAAGACATTTTCTTGGGAAAAAATATTTGTTAAAACCAGCGATAAATAACAAACTTTTCTGTCTGCATATTCAAAACTAGCTCAGCTAGTTAGCGGGGCATTGATGCGCAAGTCCCCAAAATCAGTAAGGATCCGCTGTATTCGTGCACATTCCCTTTAAGCCAGTCCCCAAAGTCTGAGACTCCTTAAAAATTGAATATTCGATTCATTGTCCCCTCCCTTACTCCCTGATTTTGGGCAGACTAAGGCACTACATTAAACCAAGTACAAGAAAAATTCATAGAAATATCTAAAATATATTTCTATATTTAGGCCAAAAACTAAAAACAAAATAAATTGTACGTATAAATGCTGTTTTGAATTAATACAGTAATGTTTAAACACCATATTGATTTAATGTTTGAATTTTTTTCTTGATTTAAGCAACAGAATTTTACTTTAATAGCTTAGGGACAACATAAATTTATAATCATAAATTTTAATAAATGCAATAATAATATTATTTATTACAAACATAACAGCATTTTTAAACTAAATCAATTTAATTTTAATTTTTAATACATTTTTTTAAAGGGTTAATTCAATAAGTAAAGTATCCAAACGTTTCAACCATTACTTGGAATCTACCAAAGGGATAACTTTGTGTATCATTGGGGATGTACATCAATTTATCAGCCATTGTCTTATCCTTTTAGATCCCTGGATTTATACTTTCTATAAGATGTTTTCAAAATCGATCAAATTGTTCAGCTTCCTACACGATTTTATTTTTTGAAAGTGTTGTAAAATGATTAAGTTGTTTTTCTTTCAAAAATGTATGAAAAATGTCAATATTATATAGTAGAAAGCGATGATCTATGAGTAAACTCTCATAAATAGAAATTCAAAAACATACTATTTGTGTGTGAACTCTTACCTGCGCCCCTATTATCTAGGGACTCTGTATTTGAAGGGGTAGGAAGGGGGCTTAAAAACAGCGGAAACCTCTTTAATTTAACGTGACCTATGTGAAGCTATGAACACTTCAACGAAAGTCTTTTCTTATGGAGAAGGGAAAGGAGACATAAGATTTACTGACCTACGTCAAGAAGCATATCATCTATCTATTAGAAATATTCTAAAAATGATTTAATTTTATATAATGGGATAAAAATTATGCTTGATAAACTTCATGTATAATGTACAAGGTTCAGAAGCCGCGCGTCAGCCTCGACTAAGCCTCAAATTTAAACCTGTGTGGATGCTTTGAATATTTTTGGAATAAAGAGATTGCCATATTTTGGCCAGATATAGACTTCCACCTGATTCCAAGTTGATTTTCCTGAAGCTTACAGACAGCGGCCGAGCCCTGATATTGAATTATGTTTGTGTGGGAAAAGAATTTAAATTGTTTGTTTTCAATTTTGAGAACATCAAAAGTTTATTGACTTTTATTCAGGACAAGTGTCTCACTGTCTATGAGGAAAAGGATAACATTATACCAAGTATGACAACATCCATAAAAAAGAAGATTTAAAATCAGATTGTAGGACAAACGAACATTAAGCAAATATTAATAAACAAATTATAGAGTAGCTTTGCTACTAATAAGTTTTAAGAAAATTGTATATTTTGTTGCAAAATTTGGTAAGTACAGGATACTGTTTGAGGACATACATTTTTATTATTACTTGTTTATAGGCACACTTCGCTAAAATTATTACACCTTGTTGTCTAGAAAAAACACTTCCAAAAATCGGATGAACAAGATAAAAAGTTAAAAATCTGAATGTTTAAGATGGACGGTTAAAGGTCTACTATGCTTGTAATGAGGATTAGTATATCCACACGGACATTAAAATATATAGGAATAATTGGCCTAATCATAAAAATCTTTAGGGCTAGCTTAAGAGCTAACATGGTTTTTGCCAACCCTGGACCGATAGTTTTACAACAAAGCTTTTTCCAATATGACTCCAAAACCTATTAATATCCGCTGGAATAGAACCGTTTCTTATCACGTATGACATCTTATTACAGACAGGACCTTGTGGCTAACAAAATTATTTTAATGTTTTCATTTTTCATTTTTATATCCGCGTAAAGCTGCCTTTAATACGATGCGATAAAAAACTTGATTCCGTGAAGAAATTATCTATTAATGTAGTTTGAGTCCAAACCTCTAACTAACATTCTTCCAAATACTTGATTTGCAAAATAATGTTCATGACAGTGCATAAAAGTCTGTTGCAAAAAGGTCTTAAGAAATTTAATTCTAATTATTCAACTAATCCTTACAGCAATGGATATAGAATATACGTGGATATTATAACCGGGTAAAAATTGTAGTCAATATATGTTGCTAACATGGACATCATTTATTGGTCAGTTTGTTCATCTAGTAAGAGGGGAGGAGATGGGGTAAAGGGGGTGGATCGTTATTTAAGAAAGCTAAAAGTTTCACTTTATTTGCGCATATGATAATCTTGTGTAAGATCCAAGTAATAATAAATCCATTTTACTATCTGTGAAGAAAAAGTATACTTAGTGCAAAATATTTAGATTATATTTCAAATCTCTTCATAACTATGGTTTCATCAAAGCGTACTAAGCAGCTACAAAGCTACTCAATAGCTATGACCCTCTAACGCAAAACGAACCGATTTTGTTGCGATTTTGCATAAACAAACTTGTCTTGGTACTTTGAAAAATAGAACATGTTTGCCAAATTTACTAGATATTCAAAATTTCGAAATAAAAGTTTCATGCTCCTTATTTGATATTTTTAACTTGTTATTGATACTTTTGGACATAATTGTCTCTATTCTATAATCATCTTATTCGTATTACACCCCTTTAAGTATGTAATCCTAGCTGCCAATAATTATTAGGATGGCCATTTATTGTTTTTTTATGATTTATATATTAGACCCCCAACCACCCCTTTTATACTTCTCTATTAAATACATGGATAGATAAATGGAGTATAATTTATAATTCCAACATTTTTTCAGTTCTAAAACCCTATAATATAGTATAACTAGAGTTGGCTCGATATAACTATCTCCCTATTGGCTAGTTTTCTATATGCATATATATTTCTCAATAAATCTATTTTCCTCACCCGGCATTACTATTTAAACGGAACTAAATATTTAATAATTTAAATGATCTTAAAAAGATCTTTTAAATTATATTTTTTTCTTTACATTACCATCACCAAAGGGTTTATTATATGATTACAAATTTAGTTCAATATTTGAACACACAAAGTGTCGCCACAATCGAATTCTTTTAAAACAGAGTTTTCTTAAATTTATTATATCATAAATTCAAATTTTCTTTTTTATGATTAGAAATTAAATACTTCATTATAATGTAAATAGCAACATGAAATGAAAAAAATGAATTTGTTTTTAATAAAGTAAAATAATGGGTCTTATCGTTCTGGGCAATGAGAGTTTATTATGGATTATTGGAGCACTATGAGTTTTCAACGAATAGTCCTTGGAAAACTTGAGCTCGTTTAGAGACATTTATTTCCTATATAGATCTGACATGGATCTTGAAGCAATTAAGCAGGTTAAAAATTGGAAGATTTCATTAAATAAAAGTTATCGCAAATATACTTAGTAAATAATCTTTATCATGAATCTGAAGATAATGGAAATTACTTATCCGAATGATTTGTACTTTTAAGGAAAGCTTTAACAATATCTTAGGTGGTCACCCCCCCCCCCCCACCTTTCCTACAGGCTAGAAATATAGATCTGAAGCAAAAGATCTCGAAAATTGCTGGTGTACATGGGTTGTACTTTGATTGGGATGCTTTAAATGGTTTTATGCTACTTTTACGTCCTTCCCCCGCTCTCTCCTAGTAATACATAACAAATGTAATAATATATTTTTTATGGGGATTTGATAAATCTTTCATTGACCTATCCCTGTATGCGTATTTCTCTCCATGTGAGCTCTCTACCTTCAATACTTGCTGATTTATTTCCCATGCCTTATTCTCTCTCTCTCATACTTAATTCCCAAGGGCAGTGGATGGGCGGATTCTAACAGACTCTAGCATCTATGGTAAAAATTAGGATTATGCAGGATTAACATCCTTTACTTATATCATGGTATGTACTAAGCCTCTCGAAAAAGAAAACCTTTATCTTGTAAAAACCGTTTACATGAACAAAATTCTTTATGATACAAAGTAAAAATTAACAATAGACTCATAAGCATAATCGTCCAGAAGGGGGATGTCAACACAACCATGTTGTATTTTATCTATTCCTATTTCATCAAACCTTTTTTCGTAACTGCATTTACTATGTATAAATTTGTCATAATAAAATAATCCAAAATTCCGCCCTTCCAATATCCTTACACAAACTCAAAGATTGCGGGAGGTGGGGAAATTTATCCCTTTAAGTTGCAAATTTCATCCCCCATACCCCGGGTGGCCAATTTTACCCCACGACAAATTTTCCCCTATTGAAAAAACGTATCTTAATATAGAGAGAAAATGTGCCGCCCCCTCCTATCGTGTTTGGCAAGGAACTTTTGCGACCTTTAGTTTCTTTACTGTTATTGTGACGGAATTTTAAAAAATCTTATTCATGAAATTTATAATCATTTTAATAGAGTTAAAGAATTTGTTTCCACTGATCTATATTCACATTTTAACAAATCTTTTTGTTTTTATGAGCTAGTTTTAAGCTCAGTGGCAGCTTTCCTCATATTGCATTTGGACTACAAACAAACCTTTTGAAGAAACCTTATGATTCTTATTTAGGTTAGGTTAACACATTGTTAGAAGAGCTATGCATGGATAGAACCCCGCAGTATTAGAACCCCCACTCTCATATAAATGGCCAAAGAGAATGGGGTCATTTTGTGGTCCAGAAATAGATTGAAATCAAAGTATCAAAAATATTTGAACCAATAACTGTACTATTGAAATCATTAATGATTCCTGAAACAAGTAGTCAGTACAATTCTTCAATAACAAAAGACTCCCAAAAACTAAGAACATTTAAAATATTTTGTAATTGTATATTTTTATGGTAGCTTTGACGCATCAAAATAAGGAACAACCTTTTATTTATTATCATGTTTTAGAATTCACCAAATTTATTTTAATCTATCTAGAGTCTGAAATGAATCCATCTGATGAATGCATGCACAGCACAGCGCAGAGTACACACTAATCAGATTTAAAATTAAATCCTTCTCTTACAATCCTGGGAAGCTGGAAGATATATTTACATATATAGGAAAAATACCCAGTCATTAGCTCATTACCTCTCCCCACCTTTCATTAAAAAAATATAAATATTATAGAAAGAAAAAGAGAAAGAAACTTAAGTTAAGGAATGATTTTTCCGACTGAATCAAAGTACCAATCATGTCTTTAGCTTCCATCCAAATGGTTTTGGTTTTGGAAAAGAAAAGTGGCAGTCAATCTACCTGGATGTGTGAACCCCCCTCTTAACTATTTTCATAAAAGGTAGGTGAAGAGGTATGGTGCTTATGTGCTTCACAGAGGGATTTTGTTCATATCTCTGTATGCATTTAATTAACCAATGTTCTAATTTATAGAGTATCACACTTCAGATTGGAATTAGATTTATCCTTTGGAAGAGAGATTTAAACCATATAGTTTTTAGTAGCAAACCTTTTCTATAGTCTGTAATGTCTGGCTGTAAGAATTTCTATTTAGGAAACGTTCCCAGCTGCTAGTAGCTAATTTGACAGGTTTATGTTAGAAATGTTAACATTAAAGTACATAAACAGACACAAATCATTACTATGGACAGGGTAGTTAGGGTATCCAGAAAAAGTTCATGCAATCTATGTTTTGTCTGTCTGTTGAATATTTGTTGTAAGATCATACCCTATTTAAACAGGATCTTGTCAACATGTCAAGATACTTCCATACTGTGATTTGATGTCAATCTTTAAAACTGAATTATTTTTGGGGATTGTCTAACTAAATACTTAACAACCCCCTCACCACCCCTTTGGAGACAGATAAAACCAAAAATTATATTTTTTCTAGAACTCAATTGTTGGTCTAAAAAATTTGTAAATTTCGTGTGTTGCAAATTAAAAATCATTTTCGCAACATCTCTAACGTAATAAACTATGCACATGTATGTTTGTATGTCTGTGTGTCTGTTCGTGTGTATCAGTGTGTGTACAAACTTGAGTTTTATTTATTATCCTTACAGCATCAATATTTCAATTGCAAAACCATACATACACATTCACAGGGACACATTCAAATATTCTGTAAAACATTGCAAAGTACGAAATAATTATAAGAACAAAGTATGTCTCTCCGTGACAAAAGTTCTCGTAAGTCTGAGGACTGATATGGTTCTCCTTTACAATGAAGCTTCTTATAGGTCCAAAGAGGGTTATATCTATTTTTAGAGAGGGAATTAAAAATCAGCGAATGTATTAGAATTGAAATGTATGTTCATGGAAGATAAGAAATTAAAGCTTTCTAAAGAATAGAATCCACATACAAATACCTATTGTATTATTGTATTTTGTTTTGCATATTAACTATCTCTTGTCGACTGGCCGAAAAGTTTACGTTGGACTTTAAGGACACACGGAGGCAAACTTTTACACTTTAGGGATAAGGGAAAGTTTCTGAATAATAATCGTATTAGAGACAGCTTTCCGCGGATATTTATATGAAAAAAATGTAAGATTTAAACCAGTTTTGATGAGGGAAAATTGTCTTTAATACGATGTTCAATGATTTTTCAGTATGATTGAGAACCAGTTCTAATCCAGCGGATATTAATCGGTTTCGAAGCCATACTACAAAACAGGTTCTAAATTTGATGATTAGTATCTCAGGAACAACTTGTTGTCAAACTTGGATCTGTTCTGATGTGAAGCTTCATGGTGAATGGATGTAGCAATATTACTGAGCTTTAAAATTTCCTTCTACATTTTTTTGTCATTAGTATTACATTACCCTATTCCTGCAATAACACACAAAAACAAAACAAAATCACAAACACACACACAGAGACAAAAACACTTGTAGCCCATTAAAAACAGACAAACCCAACTGCAGCATACTTGAAACAATGGTCAATGAATTTTATCCTTTACTTAATGTGATTTCATTGTATTTTTATTGTTTTTCTTAACTATTTCTATAACTCACTTTGTATTGATATAAGAATTTTGCAAATATAACAAGGATGACAGCATCCATAAAAGCGAAGCTCTGAAATCAAACTATAGAAAAAAAACATAAACATGTTAAACATGAAAATTAAGTTAAAGGTATAACCAAATTGTATATAAACTTGGTGCAAAATTGCGTAGCTACAGGATTCTATTTCAGTCTAGGACATACTCTATTTTAGAACTTAAGTATAGAGATACTTCAGTTAAAATATTCTACCTTATTGTCCTAGGAATCTTTGTTGCCAAAAGGTAAAAATCAGCATGTTTTAAAAGAACGTACGAACGAAAAAAGTTAACCGTTACGTACAGACCCTATCCATTTTTTATTTGAATAAAGTAAAACATTGTTTAAATGGCTAATTCTAAACATAACGACTTCAACAAAATATTTGACAATTTCATTGTTTTGTTTACCAGAGCTGCTTTATAATATAGGGTACCTGCGTAAGGTAGAACGTTATCATTTTTTACTTGTTTATTTACGATATATGAAAAAAATAAAACTTACATTTCTTTTAATTATAAACTAGATATCTGACGTAAATGTCATATTCAGTGATTTAATGACAATTTCTGCAAACAAAATACTTTTCAAGTGCTCTGTTATATTAAGCTTTTATTTTGATATTATTGTTCTGTCTATGAACACAATTATCCTAGTTGAAACTTTAAAACTATAATATATTTTGCGGTAAGGAATGTAACAAATTACAAATATTATTGGACTTTAAGTAGGAAGGAAAATTATTTTGAATTTGCAAAACAATTGCATACTCAATTTTGCAAACAACTAGAACTAGTTTTTTCAATAGTAGGGTAGCAATAAAGGTCCTTATACTTAAATTACAGTAGTCTGTCTGTACATCCAGTAATTTTCATGAAAGTTTAGTGTTGGTCCAAGGAAGGTTTTAGGCTATTGCGGTATAGGGTGTGAGATACATCAATCCCGAATGAGATCAAGCCTCCAAGAAAAAATCCCCCCCCCCCAACATAAATACAAAAACTATAAATTGTTGCCAATGATAGAATTCAAAGAGTAGCTATGCATTTGTCCTTTTTCACATTTCATTGAGAAAATTTTGTAAGAAACAAAGCTTTTTGGTGAAACATGTTCAACATGCCACAAAAATTTTGGAAATTTTCCTTCAACTGAAAGTGGACCGCAAACAAGCTTTTTAATACAGCATATTTCTCAAAGTTCAAGATGTCGTTGAAAGAATCCAACAGGTAGATCCCTGACAGGGCTAAAAATGCAGTTTTTAAGGATAAATATAAGGTAGTACGGGAATCTGTTGTTCATTTGTCGATTTTAGGGATTATAGCAAATTTTACTTCTAACAGGCAAAAAATGAAAAGAATAATCGATAGTCTAAACAACAAGGTACACTATTTCAATCAACTTAATATTCTAAATAAAAAATACAGTAATAAAATAAAATAACAAATATTTGAACTCATAAAATTTTTATACAATAGAAAGACAAACCATTTTTTTTAATGAAGTAATGAAAGGTCCTATCTAAGACTATTCATTGTATCGTTACAAATTAATTCAAATATTTACTCCGAAATAAAATCATAAATGTATAAAATACAAACAACTTTATAACTTGTAGAGTAGTTGTGCTACAAACAATCTAAGCTTCCGGAATGTCCTCTTAAGCAGCGCGCTGTCAAAACTGAAAGTGCGCATAACAAATCTGTTGGCGGTCAAATACATTATTCCAAATATTTAGTTACATTCCCTGTGTCCTTAAAACAAACACAATTTTGTACAAATCCAGCGCAGCAACATTAAGCTAAAACTATATTAAAGAGCAGCATTGCAGCAATGACATAAATCTGACGTAGTTAAGTTCAGACTGGCTTCATGCCCAAGATATAGAGTAGCTTGATGATAATACCGAAAAAAAATTACCAAAATTCTAAAGCATTTTAAACAGCAAAGCTTTTCTACATATAGGACCGGTCATTAACGTTCAGCTATGATCATTTGGACATGTAAGACTTGTTATAAACTTTAAATGATTCCTGTAACAAATAGGTATAATCTGGAAAGTCCAGAAAATCATAACTATCCATTTTGGATATAATATCATTAAGAAATTATTAAACTTTTAGTATGATTTTTAAGCATTCACAATTTAACATCTTTTTAAGTGTCAAAATAAAAGTACAATCTAGATAAAATTATGTATATCTAGTTAATATACATATAAATTTCTATGTCTAACATTTAACTTATAGATGTTGTCATCCTTGTTAAAATATCTATTTAGACAATTGTGCTTTTCTAAAATATCTAGAAAAGGCAAAATTTTTGTACTTGAATTTTTCCTTCTCATTAAAAATTCTTTAATCCGAGTTAAAGAAAAGAATTGTGTATTTTCTTAAGAATAGATAAAAATACTTTCTAGCTACTGCAAATTTTCTATCTACTCTTTTACAAATAAAGCATTGTTACTTTTTTTTAACAAGTGTTAGGAAGGTAAAAGTAAAACATGGCCTATTTCAGCACTTAATTAACCAATTACAAGTAGACATTGTATACATTATCTTTTGTGGTATTAATCCTCCCAGACAAAGTTGATCCGTCTTAATTTTTAAATAGTTTACCAACCTATTTTATCATTTTATTGTAAAACTGCGCAATATAGTTAAAGATGAAATATCTAGCACTTATTATTTATACATTACCTACCCCATAAATCCAATCAAAAGCTTTTTGAAACATTGACTTTGAAGTCTGAGCATTTAAAACAGTAAGTTATACATTCAATTACCGAAACAATAACTTACGGAGTAATCCATACTTACTAACAAGAATTTTAAAAAAGTAGACAAACAAAATATATAAACAGTTGGTATCCACTACTGTTCATTAAAACAATAAAATGATAAAGTAATTTCTGAAAACTAATCTGATATCATATCAATAGGTAAAAATTTAAAAGTTTATACATTTTAGTCAACGGCTAGGACTTTATCTTTAAAAGTTTCAGGTTACAGAGTGCTCTATAACCCGTCATACGAAAGACGTTAAAAATACTTCCTTTAGTTCCTCGTTTCTATGTTAGACGAGTGATTTTAATAATAAAAAGGTTGTAAAACCAAGAAATTGCAATTTTTAATTTTGAGACAAAGGTACTGCAGTTAAATTTTTTATTGCCTGTAATGAAACACAAACAGTTTGTGATTTGGCCAAAAAATACTTAATGTCTATATTATCGAAACTTGTTTCTTAAAAACATTTATATTGCATTTTTGTAAAAACCTAAATAATTCGAAAGTCATTATTACCCTTTCTTATCATGAATCATAGCATTTTTATCATTTTACGAGTAAATATTGCAAACTAAGCCTAGCTATTTTACAGATACAAACCTACCCTGATTATTTTAAAAAGAAATTCAACCTTTTTATAGTTATTAAGTCTGTATTTCAATGGTAAATCAATCCTTTAAATTAAAATAGTTGTGTTTATTTCTTTCTATTAATTAAAAAAAAAGACAAATTCTTTCCTAATGATGTAAAATTTTGCTTCTTTATAAAATAGTAAGGTATTTTTCTGAAGCTTAAGATTTTTATCTACTAAACTGATGAGTTCTACTTTATGGGAAAGCTTTTATTAGGTCTCGATATGGTTTTAGGCTATTTTTACGCCCCTTTCTTACCTACCCAAGAGACCTTGAATGCTAGGGGCTCAACCACCAGTAATATTGATATTAAGTTTGAATATATCTAGGTTATAATATTTTATCGTAAGAGATATTTCATCTGAAGAAAATCTATATTGCCTCCCACTTGATATTTAGTTCTTTCTCCATTCCAAGGGCCCTTGCGTTCGTACTTATTGAATATATATAAAATGTTCTATCTTCAAAACTTTAAAAGCAAGCAAATAAAAATGCATTTAGAAAACAATTTTCCCAAGAAAAAAAACTGCCCAAAATGTTTGTTAAAATGCAAAGTCTAATATATAAAAACAAGGATGATAACATCAATTGAGGCAAAGCTTATTGAATTAGAATTGTCCTGTCATTTTCAAAATTAGCATTATTATTCCTCAAGTAGTTATAAGTGTTAATATTGGTTTGTAATAGCGTCTTAGAGCTACGCTTTTATGGAAGTTTTCGCCCTTGTTGATTAACGTTTTATAGGGTGGATTAAAATGTTACATGTGGACATACTAACTCTTGCTTCGGTTTGTTAAATATGGCAAGTATGGTCTGCTCAGGAATGCTCTCTTTGAAAAAGTTTTATGCATTTTAAATCTAAAAAGGTTTTTATAGTAGACAAGCTTACAAACATACACTTAATATATTAATATAGAGAATCTTCGCTTTCAGAAAAAAGGGTTATGTATGGCATATCTAAATAGGATCTATTGTCTAAGTGGCTATAAAAATCCTGTTCTTTTCAATTCTTATTCATAGGCTGTAGAGAAGGGTAAGTCTTAAGAATGAGAACATTTTCTTTGCCAGACATATGTAATAGTTATTTCTCGCATCGTATTATAAACGGCTGTCCGCGGATATAGAAAGTACAATTATGAGATTAAAACTAGTTTTTTTAGCCCCGAGGTGCCGAAGGCAACGGCTAAAAAAACTTGTTTTAATCTTATGATTGTACATTTCTATATTCGTAGAAAGCTGGATATAATACGATGTTAGACATAGTTTTTTCGTATGGATGAGAACCGGTTCCTATCCACCGGATTCGAATGAATACGAGAAAATTTATTAAAATTTACTGTCAGAACTTCCACACAAAGGTCGTTCGACTAGATGTCAAATTGATGAAAGTTTCTTTCATGGATTTATGGGGTCTTAAACCAGATTATCATGTACCCTAAAAAAACGGACCAAAAAAACGACCTTCCCCCCTTCCTCTTATTGGATGAACAAACTGACAAATAAATGTCAGTAGAAATAGCAACCTAAATTGACGACAATTTTTCGAATGTAATAAAATCCACATTTGTTCTACATCCGTTGTTTCTTTGAACCCAAATTCAAAACTAAATACAAAATCTTCCAAATCTTAAACTTATAGAATTTTATAGCTAAACCTTGTAGAAAACCAAGTTTAGCTTGTGATAAAAGGAATATAATTTTGCCAGAGTATCGATATTTTCTCTGTTTACCATTTTTAACCACCTATTAACATCTGCAGTAGACATAAAAACTCTGAGAAGAAATAAAGAAGATTTATATTGATACATGTACCAACTTCTGTTATGTCATGCGTATATTTTCATTTGAGAAATGATAAAGTCTCAAAAGAAATACTTTTTTTACCAAGTAAAGCTGGAAGTTTAAGACAAAATTCCTGCAATCATAAGACAATTCATTCAGTTTGAACAAACCAAAAAAGAACTTTAAATTGAAAGGTATGTTGTTGTTTTTTAGAGAAATATATTATTTAATTGGCATCCTTTTAAGTATGGATGTATGAAGTAGTCTATTCATAATTTTTACAGATTATTATCATCTTTAACTACACCATATAATACATTTTTCAATAGTTTTACAATAATTTCATATTTGTTAGTAGCGCAACTACTCTATAACTGGAGTATATCCGTATGCATATATGAATTAGTAACAAGAAATGAAATATCATTAATCCATCAGGAATGTCATATACAGTGATTTAATGACAATGCCTGTTAAAAAAATACCTTTACTGCTCATTTTTGATGGAAATAAAACCCCCTCCCCCCCCCCCCCACCGCCACCTACTTTCTGAATAACAAAGTTTTGAAAATTTTGCGCCAAGGTTTCAAGGGCCTTCTTTTTTTTACGTATCAAGTGGCTTACAGAAGTTTCATACACCATTGGGGTTTGTTAACCACCTAAAAACAATTTGAGGGGTAACACAAGGGCAAAAATGTACAAGTATGCAATGTTTAAAAATAAATCACAAGCTATTAACATTTTAAGGGACATTCAGACAGAGAAATGAACAAGGATGACAACATCCGTAGGAGCGAAGCACTAAAATGGCATGGAAAGACAAACAGACAAAATAAATAAGAGAGATGATGATTGGTTGATAAAATTGCAATAATTCTAAGAAATCATAAAAATTTTCTAATGTCGTTTATGCATGACCGTCAGATTGACGATCAAAGAAAATCATACACTTGATGCTCAATGATACAGAAATTTTTCAACAAAAATTTTGGTTTTCTATCTTCATTTGTAGACAAGATATCCCATTTACCGTTACAGACGGACTGACGAAGAATTAAGAAAATTATAGATCAGCTTTACTACTAAAAATTCCTTCACGTCCGACTCTGGGATAAAATAGTATTGCATATTATTTCTGCACGTGTGATTATTCTTAACATTTTTATGTGTATAAGTATGCGAATGTTGAACATTTTTGTCATAGCCAAGAAAAGAACTTATAATATTTAAGTCAAATTACACAAAATGAGACAAGTATTATCTCAATAAATCAATAAAACAGAGATCTAAAACCTAGTCACACAGCTATTTAGAAGCTGCAGTCGCAAACGTTATCATCTGCTAAGCTTTGACAAATCTGCATCCGCTCAAAGCGCCCGGCTTCAAGGAAGAATCCGCCTCTCAAAGTACAATCACCTGTAGCCGTAAATTTGAATTCAGCAACACGGCATGAGTTAAAGTTACAACATAAATTATATACCTATCCTTGATAAATTATCTCGTTTAAACTTATATTCATTGAAATCTGGAATTAATCCTAGTAAAGTTTATTAATGAAGATGCACTGGTAAAAGTTCATTTACTGCTGGTATTTCAGTTATCAATACCTGGCACCAATATATTGTACAGAAATTTACATTTACTGCTGGTATTTCACAGTTATCAATACCTGGCACCAATAAATTGTACAGAAATTTACATTTACTGCTGGTATTTTACAGTTTTCAATACCTGGCACCAATAAATTGTACAGAAATTTACATTTACTGCTGGTATTTTACAGTTTTCAATACCTGGCACCAATAAATTGTACAGAAATTTACATTTACTGCTGGTATTTTACAGTTTTCAATACCTGGCACCAATAAATTGTACAGAAATTTACATTCCCATATAAACAACCCCTTAAATAGTGGATGTAAATATTCATTTATTTCCCTGGTATCTCATTTATATCCCTGGTATGATTTTAGAAGATTTTTAATTTTTTTTTGAAGATTTTTGAATTTTTATTAATTACTAAAAGAAAGAAAATAATAAAGAAAATAATCATAGCCGGGAAATAAATGAAAATTAAAAACCAAAATTAAACCACATTTTAGCATAAAAAATGAGTTTTTTGTTTAAATGAGAATGAATCGTGAATAAATGATGACCTATCGGTCCATCATTTATTCCCTCGGGTAAGAAATATTCATTCCTAAACAAAAAACTGGACAGGAATACCCAATTTACTGCTAATATTTCATAGTTATCAATACCTGGCACCAATAGATTGTACAGAAATATGGGTGAAACCAGAAATTTGTGCCCTTAGCATAGGTGCAAATTTTAATATTCCACACATAATATTCTTTCAATCCGGATATAAAGTTTGAATAATAAAATTATGTAAAATAACAAATTAATTTAAATCATGATAACAATTAGTAAAACTGTTTAAAATTACAAAATTATGTTACTCATATTTATGAAGCTTAAGAATAGCGAAAAATTCTACTTTTTAAGGTTTGCAATTATTTGAAATCATCTATGTACTATCTACATTAAATGGACACCTATTATAGTATATCTATGCATACAAACATATATTCTATCTACATTATATGGACACCTATTATAGTATATCTATGCATACAAACATATATTCTATCTATATTATATGGACACCTATTATAGTATATCTATGCATACAAACATATATTCTATATATATTATATGGACACCTATTATAGTATATCTATGCATACAAACATATATTCTATCTATATTATATGGACACCTATTATAGTATATCTATGCATACAAACATATATTCTATCTATATTATATGGACACCTATTATAGTATATCTATGCATACAAACATATATTCTATATATATTATATGGACACCTATTATAGTATATCTATGCATACAAACATATATTCTATCTATATTATATGGACACCTATTATAGTATATCTATGCATACAAACATATATTCTATCTATATTATATGGACACCTATTATAGTATATCTATGCATACAAACATATATTCTATATATATTATATGGACACCTATTATAGTATATCTATGCATACAAATATATATTCTGTCTATATTATATGGACACCTATTATAGTATATCTATGCATACAAACATATATTCTATCTGCACCTTCTTTCAAAGTAATGTATGAGTTTATCAGGATTATAGGTATGAAAAAATCTAAAACCAAATTTTGAAGGTATTATCATGAATGGTTTTATCCCCTAGCATTCAACCTTACATTTATTTTTATGTTTTGAAAGAAAACAAGGATAACAACATACATAAGTAGCGTAGCACAAAGTTAAAGAGCAGATGTTCAGAAAATCATGAAAACTTTAACAAATAAGTTTTAGGACTTTTGAAGCTTGACCAAAAAGCCGAGAAAATCACATTTCCATCATATTGCTCCAGACCGATTGACGGACATACAGAGTGAGTTGTAGAGTAGCTTGGATATAAAAAAATTACTACGACTTGAGCTAATTAATGGATATTTTAAGTGTAATAAATATGATCCCTAGAAGCCCTGTAGAGTTATATACCCCTAGAGCCCTTCCCTTCAAATGCATTCATATGAGGAATGCTTATCTAACTTTTCATACAATGAAGCATATATTTACATTGATAAATAGCGCAGCAGTATCAATCTACCATTTGAATGTAAGCATTAATGGCATGTTTTGTAAATGTGAATTTCAACGTCACATTACATTGTATGATAAAAAATATTATTATTGTGCATTGTACTGTAATCTCTTGCATAATAAATTAATATCCAATTTGCCAAAAAAATTTATTAAACATAACATTTTTTTTGCAGATTTTTGGAACACCATACTTATCTATGTGATATACTTCTGCATTTAAAACTATTTTTAAATTACATCCTTTTTATATGAAATAGGATTTTACTTTAGAAATTCTTGCATACACATATTCATAAAGTTTGAGGATTTAAATTTCCATACATTAAGTTTTTAATGGTTTGAAATCAATATAAAGCAAGGCTCGGCCTCGGCACATATGACGCCAATACAAATCCGTTTGAATAATTTATATGTTATATGTTATTCAAATTTGTTTTTAAATAAATAAAAATATTACAATTTAGCATAACAATGGCCGATCGCAGTTGCCGAGAAAAAAGTTTTATCAGTGGTTTCTCTTAAACTCCAATATTGTCCACATATAACCTTATGAAGAAAAATTTGTTATGCTTATTTTATGTTAGGTTACGTAAGGTAAAAGATCTCCACAGAGATGGATCCCTTGGAAACCGCAGGGCCTTAAACTAATATTTTTCTTTTCTTGAAATTACTATAAATGAGTGGGGGAGCTTTGATGGCCAAAATTAGGTTTGGATGAACGCACAAATTTTTTATATTATTCCAAATATAAATTTCTGGAATAATAATGCTTTTGAATATGCATAAGATGGGCGTATAAAGTCGTGTTAAATATTTATTTTGACATTATCCCAATCACAAATTTGTACTGTATAGAGAAGTAAAAAAGACATGTTTAGCAAAAGTAGTAGGTGGAGAAGTCATAAAACAATATTACAAATCTGTTAAATTTAAACTAAGTATAGAGGTAGTAGTAAAACAATAGAGATACCAAGAAAATCCCAAGTTAAAGTCCCCATTGGCAAAATACTCATTCTGGTATTGCTGTTGATTTTTAGTCTGGGAGGGAGGGACATTGGGATGTTTATTATATTAGTCCCCAAAGTTTTGTAATAACATTTTCATATTCGTTAGATCAACAACTTTAGGGATTTTTAATTGGTTGTTTCATTTCAAGCTGAGCGTCCAAACGCTTCAACCAATCGTAAGTTCATCAATTTATCAGTCATTATCTAATCCCTTTAGATCCCAGCGTAAAACTAACAAATATGACCAAATTCTAGACATATAAATTAAATTGTCATTGATATTACCTTGTATTTACGGCATTGCTTTTCTTTTACTGTTTTAGTCCTATACGGTTTTACTTAAAAGATAATTAAACGTTATTTATAATAACCATTTTAGAAGTCTAATGGTATTTATTCTGTTATGGAACGGCTTAAATGTAATTATGGCACGCTTTGGGTAACCATACCTAAATCAAGACACTTGGATTAAACAAGAAATGTCTACCATTTATGAGGGTTGTCTTATATTACAGCAATTTTTTTTCACTTGAGCAAAATAGGTCATTCAATAGTTTGAGCCTTCCATGCTCTGGCTATCTATAGATATATTGACATGGTTACTGCTGCTGTTATGTCAGCTGCCTGCAGTCAAATTGTTGGATATCTAATGAATGTTTGGCCATAATTTAATCTACTTTAATAAGATTCACTTGTTAGTATTTCAAGTATCTAAGGTCAATAAGATGACTAATTTACATTTTTACTTTAGTAATATTTTTGTTGTCCAAGTGTTGTTTTACAGAAATACCATTTATGACAGCTTTTAAAAGAGCTTAGAACATTTAATTCTATGACTTTAATAAAAAAAGTATTTCTAATTCTAAGATATTCAAACTGTCTTAAATTTAACAATACTATAGGTAGTTAACTACTGACCAAAACATCCTAAAAATAAACTAACCAAAAAATATTATTCTCATTCTGTTTAAAAAAAACCGGTGGGTTTAAATGGTTAAAAATATTGTTCACACTTTAAGTTATTTGCTGCTTGAATTTTAGATTGGTATTGAAGATAGTGTTAAATGTTTATTACACTAAAATTAATTTTATGATATATTCGCAAAACGTTGGCCCAATTTACAAGGCAACCAACATTTTTAAGTGGTAAGACGTTAGAGATGAAGCAATATTTTGGCTTTAAACAGGCCCAACTTATAACAGCGAACAGTTGAACACGTTCAGTCATGGATCATACAAAGATTTATTTGTTTGTAAATTAAACTTGTGTAGTACCCAAAGTTTTATTAAAAACATTCTCTGATTCGTTTGTGTAAAAACTTCGTGTACTTTTATTAAATCTTAATTGGTTAGTTTAAGTGTCTAAACTTTTCCATCAATAATTATCATCTACAGAATGGGTAATTTTGTTTATCATAGTTGGGAAAACACATCTATTTATCATCCTTTGGCTTATTCCTTAAGATTCCTGGTAAAAAAAGATTTTCTAAAGCAATATTCACTTGTTAAACCTAAAATTTAAAACCTTTCAGTAACACCTTTGTCTATTACAACAAACTTGTATGAAAATTTAGGACAAAATTAAGAGAAAAAAAACTTTCCAGGGCTCTGAAAGCTCCAAAAAAAGGAAGTAAAAGATGACTTTTAAAATTGAAAGGAAAATGAAATGAAAACTGAAAAATGGAAAGTTTTCACTCGCTTGAAATTACCTTCATATTTTATAAATGATGAAAAACAAGAAAGACAACACTCATAAGTAGTATTTTCTACTTCCCCTGCTCATAAAATGGCTAATCTACTAATAGTTTTCAGTTTGACACTTTATTTTAAAAAATACACCACTGTCCAATACATTTACAAGCTACTAAAGGGTCAATTTTGCACATGATAATTAAGAAATAGGGGTCGGGGGCTATTCATTCATTGTCAATTATAAAATTTCTATGAACCTGGTTAAGAAGTGTAAACAGAAAGAGCTTTTGTAACTCAGGGATCTTAAGGGATAAGACAACAAACGAAAAATTGAAACAAAACACGTGTCACCTGCAAAATCAGACATACATACAAAGTAAAGTACATAATCTCTGCACCCCAAGTAATAATACCATGTTTCTCATCCATTGATGTTAAAATTTTGACAATACAATATTTTCAAACAAGGTTCCGAATCGATCTTTCCTATTGTCAATTTCTGTCAATATATTTGCAATAAATTTCAATGGTAGGCCATAAATTCCGCATAGTTTCATATACATGCAATGCTTCCTATCAGGGAGGGAGGGGACATTGGGCTATTTATTACTCTAGTCCTCTAAGTTTTATAGAACTTTTTTTATTCGTAGGCTTAATTAACTTTGGGGATTTTTATTGAATTTGAATAGCTGCTTCATTAAGTTAAGTGTCCTAACGTTAACGGAAGGGAAATTTTGTGTATCATTATTTAATATGAAGATCAATTTATAGGCTATTATCTTACCCAATTCGATCTCTTGATTTCCTAAGCCCAAAAAAAACACAAAGATAATAATAGAGCATTAAATTAGTGAAGCAAATAGAACAGGAGCAGTTGGTGTTTTAATGATAATTATCGTTTTTATTATTTCATAAGTGATACACTTAGCGGACTTGATTGAACATTCAATACATTGTTTGTGTGGAAAGTTTTAAATTTTTTATACTTTCATGCTTTTAGCAAATGAAAACTAAATCTTATATTTTTATGGAGTATGACAATTTTTTTTAAACGTAGCAATGCTACATATTGTCTTTCACTTTATATTAAAAAATATTTTTATTAAAATACATATGGTATGTTTAAGTTTAATAGTTAAATGAATTATTTTCTTTTCTATTTCATATCAAGAAGGGAAAGTACAATGGCCTTTTTTTCTCCTCTTTAAATAAGATTTTAATATAAACATGCATGTCTTTTAAATATTTATGTTTACTAACACTATACAAGGATATAAAGGGATAAGACAATGACCGATAAATAGATGTACCTCCCCAATGATGATATACAAAATCTCCACTTCTGTAGATTACAATGGGTGGTTGAAACGTTTGGACACTCAACTTAATGCACCAATCTACCAAAATTTAATAAAAGTCCCCAAATTGGTTTAGCCAACAAATAAGAAAACCTTATCATGAAACGTTGGAGACTAGTGAAATAAACAGCCCAATGTCCCCTCCCTCCCTGAATTCTATAACCCAATACCAATAAAGTACACCCACCAATATTGAGTTTCATCGTGAGTTGAAAGAAGGTGTATCAACTTTTTTTTTTATAGCTAGCCGGTTCTTTTAGTAAGTATAGATGTAAAATTTTTCATAGAATTCAGATATGCAATCGGTTTTTTTGTAGACCTCTTATTTTTTAAGTAATTTAAGTTTTTAAAAAAAAGATGAAGTTGATTTTAAGGTACTAAAACGCAACAAAAAAAAGGAAGAAAATGTCCATTATGTACAAAAATAGTAAGATCTTTAATTTGACACCTTACTTTTTGAAATTTGTCAGGTAATTATTGAAAAAATTGATTTTTTTACACCCACGAGAATAAAAACTTTGAACTTAATTTTATCATTTCACAGGTAAAAAAATATGGGTTCATATATACCTTTAGAATCAGAAAAATATTACGAATGCATTGTAAGCAAAATTGAAAAAAAGTAAAAAAATCAAAAATAAACAAATGGCCAATTATATTTTTTGTTCAGGCAACACTTTCGTCTTCCCTTTTTTACCCCCTCTTTACCCCCTCTTTACCCCCTTCCCATTTTTATACTCAATTCAAGAATTAAGACGTTGCCTGTATAATGTAATATGATATTTTCATATAATTCCTTTTATTGTAGTTTATATACTATATTGTAAACTTTTTTTTTCAATTTTGCTTACAATGGATTCGTAATATTTTTCTGATTCTAAAGGTATATATGAACCCATATTTTTTTACCTGTGAAATGATAAAAATTAAGTTCAAAGTTTTTAAAAACCGATTGCATATCTGAATTCTATGAAAAATTTTACATCTACTACTTACTAAAAGAACCGGCTAGCTATAAAAAAAAAGTTGATACACCTTCTTTACAAAAAAAATCTTATGTCAAAATAAGGATAAAATTAGATTTTTAAAGAGCTTCTAGAATTATATTTTTTTTCTGAACCATTACGTAATATGAACTCCAAATTTTCAATTTAAGAAAAGAAAATAGGGTTTTTTTCTGGTGATAATATTTTTACAGAGAAATTTTACACATTAATGCATTCAAACTCAACACCAATTTCCAGAAAAATATGACTAAGCACAAACTTAAAGATTTAGAGATCTTTAATAACAACATGAAAGAATAAAAATTGGAATACTTTTTTTAAAAAAATATATATGTTAATATAATTATGTATTAACTTAATAAGATATACTATAAAATGTATAAAATGCACAAAAAACTATAAAACCTAAAAACTTAAAAGAACACCTAATCTTAAAAGTGAAAGTTAAGCTATTAAAAATTAACAACTTTAACTTTTAATATCTGCATAGCTAGTTGATGCATTAATTTTATTATTAAATTTTAATTTTTTTTTAGTAACTTCAAAATATTTTGGTAGCAAAACTACTCCATATACAAATCATTCACCCTTTGAAACCACTTGAAACTTCCTGTTCCTTGTTTATTATTGCATATTAAAAAGTTTAAACATTATTTGCTTATGTTAGATTTTTTTATGAAGAGTAATTCCCAAAAATTTGTTTTTTAATCACATTTCTTAATTTAAATTACCTTATTGTGCTTTGGACATATTGCCAGCTTCATTGTCTTTAAAAATAGCATCATATCAGCAAGGACGTACCAGGAGGGGGGAGGGTGGTTAAGGCGTTTTTAACCCACCTAAAAAAACACAAATTCTATGGTAGGTACCGCCAAAACTTGATGCCTTACATGTAAGCCTCAATGACTTCTTTTACCTATCATATTGTCGACATTAAGGATAGAAATTGTCTGTCAGCATAATCTTTTAAGTTTTACATTAGAAGTTATTTGTCACAAAATGAATAGAAACTCTGGGCTTTGTAAAAGTTTCAAATGGCTTAATTAATTTTGTGCATATTATAGATAGGAAATAAATGATATAACATATCTTCTTTTTAATAGAAAAATAAATTAGATGATTTTGCACATTTTATATAATATAATAAAATTAAATTTTTCATGGCAATGCGACAAAAAAAATATTTTGTAATTTGTAAATAAATTGTCCAATATGAGTTTTCTATTAAATTTTAGTACTTCGTAGTTTTGATTTTTTATACCATAAAAAAGAGGATTATAAATTAATAAAATTAATACACATTATGTATGAATAAACCCCCTCAAAACAAAAACTGCGAATATAAATGCACCAGACATCCCTATTTAAAAGGACCCTTCAAGGTTTTAATTTCTTAATGTAACTATATATTGATTAGCTAGACTTAGTAGGTAATTAGGTTTGAAAAATACGCGATGTTACCTTTTAGTTTTACCCCTCAAAAATAGATTTTCTCAAAAACAAAGAAAAGGTGAGGGGCAAATAGAGTAACAATATAAATTATACCCCACTGTGAGATTGTTACACAGTGTTATTAAGAAGTTACTGTAGTAAGGGGGGGGGGGGTGGAGTTTTGACACATTTGCGTAAACCTGGTGCCTAGGCTTTATCTTTAGACTGAGAGGATAGGTTATTAAAGATAAAATCATTCTTATATGATGAATTTCACGAAGTTTTAAGATTTTTTGGATAGACCTCCAGGTTCCGGAGCTGCAGGCCTCCAGGTGGTCTCTGGTCATATTTAAAGACAAAAACATGCATATTTTGTTCATAAGCTGACCTCTAACTCTTAAAATTTTTTTTTCAATTTTACCTGTACAGAGACCACCTGGAGGCCTGCAGCTCCGGAACCTGGAGTTATTTTTGATATTTTTATTTTGTATGATTTTTTCCATAGGCTGATGAATAAATCATTTATTATTTTTTTTACATCATTCACATTGAATGAGTATCCCTTTTAAAGAAGTACATATGTGTAAATAAGATAAAACAGCTAGACACAAGTTTACTAAAAGGATTTCAATTAATCTATCAAATTTTATCTCTAGCTAGCTTTATGTCTGTTTCTCAAGGATAGAACAACATAGAATATACATATTATTGCTTGGATGTTGCATCAGATTTTCTTGTTCTCTAATAGAGTTAAATTCGCAGTGGGCTAAAATAACGATAATATCCCCCCCCCTACCCTTTACCCTCCCCTTCTACTGGATGAAATGAACGAATCGACAAATAAATGAGTTTAATTGATGACAATCTATTCCCTGTCATAATATCCACGTATGTTCTCATTGAAAACAGTGAAAAATTAATCCTCTTCCGATTTTAAGTTTTGGCTCTTTTTTTACAGTAGTCCCTAAAGTTTTATTATTAGTTGGCTTATTACCAGGGTTGGCAGACAAAAAACCCACCCGGGTTTTTTGCCCTTTAACCCACCTAAAAAAAACCAAGGGGTTTTGGGTTTTTGGTTTTTTTTATATAACAAAAGCAAAAATTGTTTAAAAAATAAGTTTTTTATTCCTTTTTCATAATTTATATTAAAAAAATATGTTTTCATTGACCCCTTGCATGTATTTAACAAAGGAATAGACTCATTACTTACACTGACATTACATCAAGAAAAGCACGTACAGTTTTAGGATCTTTAGATTTTGCATTTTTTCTGTATGTCCTGTAAATGGAAGCCAACTTTTTAGCTTTAAAAGAATGGACATATTTGGTTTCATTGTATGGTAGTTTTCTTTGCATTTTTAATTTTTATAGTAGCTATGAATAGGTTATTTTAGGTTAGGTTAGTTAAGGGGTAATAATTGAAACTCGCTGCGCCATAGAAAGAATCGTCTATTATATATCACTAGCGGCGTCACCCGTAGCCTCTAGGTGCTCCAAGAGGTAATTTAATGTACAGCTGCAACCAAAAAAAATTGAAGGGATTTTTTTGGTTTTTTTGGGTGGCTGGGGGTGTCCCACCCATCAAGAAAATAGTTTAAAACCACCACAGGACCAATATATATTCCCTGTAGAGTAGAATTCAATCGGTTCAGTGGTTATATCATATATTATTCAAGCTTTCACAGTTAAATCTATAAAAAAAAAAAAAAAAACTCTAAAACCCCGAAAAAACCCCTAAAACCCGGGTAAAACCCCTATTTTTGACGACCCCGGGGCTTTTTTAATAAAACCCGGGTTTTGCACAGCCCTGTTATTAACCTTGGGGACTTTTTAAAATTTTGATTGGTTTGTTCATTAAGATGAGTGTACAAACGTTTCAACCACTAATTGTAATCTACAGAATCGGTAATTTTATGTTTCACCATTGGGGATGTGCATCAATTTATCGGCCATTGTCTTTTCCCTTTAGATCCTTAATCTATGGTGTAGGTGTCAACAGCATCAAAAAGGAAAGTAATTAAATTATCTTAACAACAAGGATGACAACATCCATAAAAGCGAAGCACTGAAATGGTAGGACAAACAGACATTAACACTTGTATAGTGTCAGAAATGAATAATCAGAATATAAATGTATAAGATTCAAAGCAAAATTGTAAGTAAATTTGTTGAAAAACTGCTTGATACAGGATAATGTTTATGGACATGCTTACATTTTTAGGACTTGATTATAGAGTTGCTTCGCTTATAATATTGTACTTTGTTGTCCCAGGAATCAGTATACCAAAAGTCAGATCAATCGTATAATTAGATCACATAAAGATTTGTTGTTAAAAAAGTAAAAAAATCAACATATTTAAAATGGACGTACGGACATTCTGGTAATGATTATAGAGTTGCTACGATTTCTAAATCGTACCTAACTACTACAGGAATTATCATACAACGTTTGAAATCGATAGGACAATTCTAACATGCCTAAATCAACGAATAAAAGCTATCTATCTCGGACGGACGGACGGACGTACGGACCGACCCTAATTATAGAAAAGCTTCGCTTTTAGAAACTAGGAAATTGCATAAACATTAAACACATCACATTCATATAAAATAGGTACAGACTGGCCAGCCAATTTTGAAAATAAAAAACGTACATAACGTACACAAAAAAATACGTTACGTACATAAAAAAGTAAAAAAAACGTACAAAAACGTACATTCCTAATAAAAATAAGTTAAATAATTTCCTATATTTAAGTCTACTAGCGGCTACCTGTAAAGGGGAACCATAGCGAACTGGCAGACACAAGATATCCTATTACTCTATTTAAAAGAACTAGCGTCTAGGCTCCTAAAGGCCTCTAGGGGCACTTGAGGAGGGGAGAGTTGAATTCAATAAAAACATGGATGACAACATACATAAGTAGAGAAGCTCAAAAGTTATATATAGACATCTGGAAAAAAATTAACTTAAAATCAGTGAGCAATTAAAATTCATTTTTGGGGGGAGGAGGTAATTTTTTTCTAAAGTCGATTTATCTTGGTGGATGGTGATACTCTTCCCCAAAATAGTTATAAAACTTCCAAAAACCTATGAGAAGCTATCCTGTTAAGGAGAACCATATCGGTTGAGTGGTTAGCGAGATCCTTTGGTACAAACAAACAGACATCCTGTTATTATGTACAAAGTATATCCTATTATAAGGACCAGCGACTACGCCCTTAGAAGCCTCTAGAGGAACTTAATTAGGGGGGGGGGAGTTGAATTCAAAAACCCATTTTTTTTTATTTAAAAATAAAAAGTAAAAACAAGGATGAAAACATCCTTAAGTAGCGAAGCTCAAAAGTTATGGATGGAAATCAGGGAAAATAAATAAACTATAGAGTAGTGTCGTAAAAAATAAGCTTTAACTTATTTAAATAAATCACAAAACCTTTTTAAAAATATATAATAACGTGAAAATCTAGGAATAAATTCAGCCCCCCAACCAATAAGCAAATCTCAATGAAACTTAGTGGAAGTATTAAGAATGAAAACTAATACAATCCCTGAAAATTACAACCGTCTATCAAGAAAAGGAGTAGAGAAAATAACAATAACCTATACATCTAGGAATCGATCTAGCACTGCAATAAATAGACAAACCTTAAAGAAACTTTTTGAAAATATGTAGAATGTGAATTTATTTATTCCCTGAAAATTTCAGCCGTCTATCTTAAAAGAAGTCGAGAAAACCATGAAAAAAAAGAAAATCTAGGAATAGATCTAGCACCCCAACCAAAAGGCAAATCTCAATGAAAAAATGTAGAATGTGAACTTATTCAATCAAAAAACAGGAGCCGAGAAAATCACGTTTCTCCGATAGCATAACGGACTGACAAAGTGATTATAGAGTAGCTTCGCTAATAAATTTTTTAGTGAGGGAGGGGGGAGTAGACCACCCCCATTTCTGATTTCAATTTTAAAAAGAAAGAAAAAATAGGGGAAGGGTGGTGAGTTTTTTCTAAGAGTAATTTCTCTTGGGAGGGTGGTTGTACCCTCTCCTAGGACCTATAAGAAGCTACCCTGTAAAGGAGAACCATATCGGTTTAGCGGTTAGCGAGAACCTTCGGTACAAATAAACTGACAGAGAGACATACATCCTGTTATAACGTACTAAGTATATTCTATTATATAAAATAGTAATTTTTTGTCTGATGCTTAAGATTTTAATAACTACTTCACACAGTTACCGAAATGGTTTTATGCTATTTTTCTACCATTTTGAATACAGGTTCTTGAAGGGATATGGAAGGACAGAGACAATAGCCTACAACCTCACAAAGATCATGTCGGTTCAGCAGTTAGCGAGATCTTCGCTACAGAAAAAAAGGATTTATAGGATATACATATAATAGGATATAGGGTTATTTTGTCTAATGCTAAAGATCTCAGAAAATACTAGTCTTTAATACAAAGTAAATCAATGCCTGTCTGTCTAAAGCTTAAGATCTTGGTAACCGCTGAAGTAGTAGCTGTGGTAGTTTTAGGCTATTTTCTTGGAGGGTGGGTGTCCCACACTCCAAAAAAATCAACCACCCCTCAATTTATTTTTGTAAACTAATGCAAATCAGCGGGGTGGGGGAACCCCCACCGCACCCTGGCCTGGGGCGAAGCCTAAATGAAAAAAAATCATCAATCTTTTTTTTGTGACAAATTTAGAACAAACGATTCTATAAAGAAGGGGACGAAGCCTCTAGAGGCTAGGGGCGAAGCCGCTAATCCTAGTAGTAAGTAAAAAGCTTTAAGTGTCCCTCCCCCCAAGAAAATAGCTTAAAACCATCACAGGACTATTATGTATATTCCCTGAAGAGTAGAGCCCAATAGGTTCAGTGGTTACTGAGATCTTAAGCTTCTGATATACAGACGGGCAGACATCATTCTACTTAGTATTATAGATAATATACTATTTTTGTAATACTTTTTGTACAAATACAAATAAATATACAAATACTTTTATACTTAAATTTGATTCTTATTCTTTAAAAGCTGAAGATACCAAAAAATAAGACTTCTTAATCCTAAACTGAGCACCATATGATATCTCGGAAAATTTACCCAAGTATATAAAGAATTTGAAAAAAAAAATATCGTAAAATCTATTAAAGGGGTAGTTGCACGAAGTGCATTTAAACTTGAATTTAGTCAACTGCATATCTTTTACTGTTCAATAGTTTAAACTAAATCTAATGGACATATATTTCAAATCCATAAATTTAAACTGTAAGTTCTAATAACATACATATTTTTGTTCTATGAAAATTGAAGATATTATTGAATTTATTTAATATAATACACCTATTTTTTTGCAAAAATTTTCGTACAAAACATACAAATTACTTTTCTACTAATATTTGATTCTTTTTCTTTAAAAAAACGTAAAACGTACAAAAATCCAAAATTCAAAATACGTTACGTACAAATCTCAATATAACGTCCAGAACGTACTCAGATTCGATACGTTACGTACAAAACGTACACTCTGGCCAGTCTGTAGGTAATTATTTATAAAGCTGATAAAATAGCAGACCATCAACTAAAGTTAACTTTAAGAAATCATTATTGTAAGGTTGGTAAATAAAATGGATTTAATTTTACATGAATCTTACACCAGACTATCATATACTCTAATAAAGTGAAACTTGTAGCTGGCTAAAATAACAATACCCCTCATCCACCCCTTCTACCCTTTCCCCTCCCATCCTACTGGATGAACTAACTGACCAATAATTTTTACAAGATACAATTTAAGCTAAGTTTCAAACCTATTACCTCCCAAGTAAAGGTTTTATGCTACAGACCAGAGTAGATTGAGCAAAGAGTAGCTTGCCTAACTTTTGTGTTTAATACCCTTGATTTAAAAGTGCAACAGACATCTTTTTATCCATCAAGTCTTCTGATAACGAAGTAAATACACTGCACTACATCTGGGAGAGATAAAACTTCTCAATCATACAGTAGATCACATAAGGATTTTTTAAAGCAAATGTATTTTCTATGCTCAGTGTATGTTAGGTTATGTTAAGTTAAAAGAGCCCCACAATGAAAGTACCCAGTAGAGAAGGTCTCCTCAATGAAATAGCTAGCTACAGAGATGAGGAAAAGTTAAAGAAATCTGAAATAGGTGTGAGTAAAAGCACCAGTACCTAGTGGAAAAGGAACCAATATCAATTAAAAATTTCACATATTGACTTACCAACCTCTAATAAATGAAAAAGATTTTAGTTAAAAATCGAGCAAGAACATGTGCTGTTCATTCTTGATGATTAGTTTTAAATTTAGGTTTTTATTATTATTTTAGAATATTCTTATCCCTATCCTAATATTATATCAATTTAATCGCTTCCCTGTCTTCATAATATTGCAATATGTTCTGAAGAGAGAAATATAAGAGGTCATTAAGACAACAATTTTAAATATAAGCTTTATTTTTATATTTTTGACTATCTCAGTAAAAATAAAACCTCAAGACTACCATCTTAAGTTAAGACAGAGTTTTTCGGTTAATGAGTAGACTTTCTGTAGGATTTTTCGCTATAATACTATATATTTTATCAAGCAAGATCTTTTTACAAACACTGTTAGATATATACCTCTGTATTTTTAACAGAATAAATTAAATTTCATAATCAAAACTTAATTTACCCTTATGGTAAAATCCTAAGAATGTTTCTGAATTTAATTTAACCTTTGTATATAGTAACAGCAGAAGATATAGAAAAAAATAAGAAAATGTGCTGTAATAGTAAACTTACTAAAGTCTATAAAATCCGCCAAATTGTCAAAACTAAAGTGCTCTTCTATCTTTCACTGTACATTATGAGCATGTAAGTTAAGGAAAAACGTTGACCATATTTTGCAACAGCAAGACGACTCTTTAACTTACTTTATTGAATTGCTCATCATTTATTTAAAAATCAATTTGCACACAAGTAGCTTCGCCCCTTGCATCAGTGTTTTTCCTCTTGCAGAAGGGGAGCAATTTTGTAATTTCTCTTGATTGGGATAAACCCGGGGATCTTAATAGTTTAAAAAGTTGCACACTACTTTTTTATCACCAACCAATCAAAATTTAATAGAAGCACCCAAAGTTTTTAAGCTAACGAGTAAGATAACGTTGTTGCAAAACTTTTGGTGACAGTATAATTTACAAATTTAACCTCCTTTAGAGAAGCATGTTAATTATCTTTGAAAGAATTCATATATTTTTTGAGTTGCTTATGTTCGTCCTTGTTTATTTTTAATATATATCCTGTTTCAAAGAGTAGAGCTTTTCAAATTACATTTGTCATTCATTTAGAGCTTAAAAATCAATTTACCGATCATTAGCATAAGTTCTAAGTATTTCAGGCTAAATTTGACATCTAATTTTGAAAAATCAACAGAAATGTAAAACAGGGCAGACTAAAGCTTGCTTAATAAACATTATGTTGAAGTAGAAATACCTGAAATTTTAAAATGAATTAATTTGAACTGTGGTATCCTATTGAATCTTAACACACATCTATGTTAGCCATGTTTTTCTTATTTAGGGACAAACAACAAATGAAGAAAATATAACAAAATTTTAAATGGGTAAAGTATGAATAAGATTCAGGTAAAATATCATCAAACATATCATCAAAAAAATATTTTATTTTCCTATGCTTAATCCCTGTGGGGGCTTAACCCTGAAAAGCTACCCAACATAACCTAGCCTAACCTGACCTAAAGTAATGAAATAAACAAGAAGAAAACTACACTTCACCACCTTATTTTCAATTTATTTAAATACTAATAGAGAGGGGGTTCTTTGCTCAACAAGGCACTCTAAGGGGAAACGGCGGATATATATTGTGTAAGACATAAAGAGGAGCTAAGCTCCACAATAGGAATATTAAAAATGTTTTAAGGCTAGTTGGCTTCAAATTTAATATGAGCTGCAAATGTGTAGAAATATATATGAATTTCAGAGATGAAGGGGGAATTAAAAGGTTTATTAAGATCTTTGTAACTTCTGGTCAAATTGGGTTCTTCTATTTCAAGCAAACTTAATATTATTAACTTAAGAGATTGTTATTTTTTAATAGCACCTCCCCCCCCCCTCAAACATTTTTATATACTTGTGCATTAAAATGACAGTTTTAAAGGTAAACCCATTCTTCCACAAATTCTTAAATGTAAGTTAGACTGAGACCTAAAAGTTCTTAATTGGGGCTACCGTAGGTTTGGGATACAATGATATCAGAACTTATAAAAAGCATGTTAATTGTTAACTCCATCTAATCAAAGCATTCTGTTTTACGAAAATCCACTATCTGGATTTTTATTTTTTGTTGTTATTTTTTTACCCATAGACGTCCAAGGGTGTTAACCCCCTCAAAGTTTAAAACACCTATGAAAAATACATTAGATTAGCACCTTTGAAACCACTCACCATACCCCACTCAAAACAGAAAGCTTGGACTTCTCTGTTTAAACCTTATCATTTTTTAGCTTACCAACATACCCTTTATGCCTGCAGAGAAAGAAAAATTCCTAGCACAGTTCCGATTTGGACCATTAACTTTCAGACATTTTTAAGCTCTCATGAATTGGGCATATGTATGCGGAATACTTATTTGAGCTTGCATAGTGTGTACAAAGCTACCAACAAACTCTTTTCAAAATTAGCCAAAAAAATATTTATAAGAAGCCCTTACTATCAGGACATTAGGTTGCTTTTTATCTTTGTCCCCAAATCTTAATAATCATGTTTTCTTATTTGTTGGCTCTACACCTTTGGGTACACAATTGACGTTTAATTAGTTGATTCATTAGGTTGAGTGTCCAAACGTTTGAATCACTATTGTAATCTATAGAGGTGGAAATCTTGTTTATGCTCATTTGGGATGTACATCAATTTCTCGGCCACTGTCTTTTCCCTTTAGATCCCTGCCTTACAATTCTAGTGCGCTAATGATTTAATAGTTCCCGTACTAAATTAAATATTCATTTTATTTTGTAAATCAAACTTTTCACCTATTACCCTTGTAGCACTTTAAAAACGTTATGCTTAAATGTAAGATCATCTTTTTTGCTAAATGTATAAAGTATGTACATGTATATAATTGTATATTTT
Source organism: Acartia tonsa (assembly GCF_053477335.1). Lineage (NCBI taxonomy): Eukaryota > Metazoa > Arthropoda > Copepoda > Calanoida > Acartiidae > Acartia > Acartia tonsa. Next base: position 29,680,769 of record NC_137262.1, on the reverse strand, counting down.
TAGGTTTATGCATGTATGCAGTAACATACCCATTTAGAAAACCTTCGACCGTGCCTTTATATGTAACGCATCCGCTCGTCGTCGGGGAGGAGATGAGTTCGAATCTCGGCTCAACAACGCGTACTAACTATAGACGTTTAAAATGGTTTCTATTAATAGAAAAATGCTTGAAGTCTTCTTTTGTTTTGCTTTAATGTTCATGAAGTAGAAAATTTATGTGATTATACGAAAACCTCGCATTAACATGTAAGAGTCTAACCATTTTCGGGAAAGAGCGATCAGAACGATGTGAAACTTTACTTTAGATATAAAGTGGCTGCGCTACTAAAAAAATAATGATTAAGTAAGAAATTGTTTAAAAATTGCAAATGTAAAGTTACAAAGGGAAAATTGGCGAAACTCCTTTTTTGGGCGAATTCAATTTGCACTACATACATAAATAAATGAGGTGTAACTAGAGTGTTATACATACACCAGAGAGAAAGGTGACAATGTGCTGTTTATTACACTAATCACCAAAGTTTAATAATAACGTTTTCTTATTCGTTGGATCAACAACTTTGGAGACTTTAGTGAATTTTTTTGATTGATTGATTAAATAAGTTGAATGTTTAAGCATTTCAACCTCTAATTTTAATCTACAAAAGGGGTAATTTTTGTAACATCATGCATTTGGGATGTACATCAATTTATCGGGCATTGTCTTTTCCCTTTAGATCCTTGGTTATACACTGTGCAATAAAAAGTTTAAACATGATAGACATAAGTAAACTATAAAAGAATAAATATAGAATTGGTACTTAAGAACAGGTAGTTTTTTTATTTCATCCATATAGTAAGTCTTCTAAATAAGTTGAATTCTAAGGATAAAGTATATACTTAAAATAATATTATATCATCGAAATATTTACTTGCTAGCATTATGGGATATAAGCTTATGTTACCCAAGAAGATGAAAGGAGCGCAGCCGCTAATATTATCTAAAGCAGTAAGTTTTTGTCTACAGCTTAAGATTTCAATTACTACAGAAGGGTGGTTTCTTGATATATATTTTTATGTTTAAGCTTTGGTTTTAGCCTATTTTTCTGCTCCCTTTTTAGCCTTTTAAAGGTAGTACCTAGATGCTAAAGGCGAAGCCGCTAATGTAGTATACAAAAGTTTTTATTCAGTAAAGCATCTTCAACAACTAACTGTCCTTAAACCAATATAATGAGTTAATCTTTATTTTATCCTTTTTTGTTGCCTGTAAACAATGCCCTAGATTGGTCTTAATATGCATAGAGAGATGGTTATAATAGTATTAACAAGGATGACAATATTCATTGACAAAGCTGTATTATTAATTATTACATCCATTACTCCGTGCGTCCGTCTTTAATACTGAAATATCAAAATATCACCTTAGTGATCCATTGACAATACTGCCAAAATATCAAAAAAATTTATTATTAGTGTGAAGTTTATTTATTGGTTTTTATCACTAAAATCAGAATCAATTTTTTAGATTTTTTACTTCAAAATCAAACCACTGAAAAGCCTTGCCTTGTCTATAACTAGTGGCTGAGCTCCTAGCAACTAGCTACAATGTATTCAGGGGGCAGATAATAGCCTAACACCATCCCAGGGCTAAACTCTAAAAATAAAATAGCTTAAAACCATCCCAGGAACAATGTGAAGCTTCCCTAAAAAAAGGAGAACTCAATTAGTTCAGTAGTTATTGAAAAAGATCAGACAAAAAACAGGGAAACGACTAACTAAAAGGTTTTTACAAATAGATCAAAACATAGAAAAGCTATGCTTGTAAAATGTCTAAAATACATGCAGGTATGAGGAGTGGAGGGGGGTTACTCGCCTGGCTTGTGCTATCATGCCAACAATCTTCATGCTTAAATGAAGGATTTCAGGCTTTAAACTATACCCTCTCAAAACTTACATTTATCTTAAGTATATTGTATTAAGGATAAAGGGAGTGTTATAATGTCGAAAATCTAAAATCTAATGACAATTTGTTGGTATACAGAAAGATCTCGAAGACGGCTAAACCAGTGGATAAATAAAAACTACTAGAGGTTTATCTGGTTTTGGTTCTAGGCAGGTTTTAGTCTATTATTTTAATGAGAAGGTAGATTAGGAGACCCCCGAAGAGATATGGAAAAACTATTTCCATTTGAAGACTGACATGGTTTTGCGATAAATAACTTAAAAAACCTTAATAGGACCAAAACAAATGGTCTCAGAAAGTCCTGTTTTGGGATCTTACTGATCTTACTGTACAAAAAACTGACCCAAAGACAATCAAGTATATGTTATATTTTACTTATCCATTAATCTCAGAAAATATAAATTTGTGTGTATATACTTAAGTGGGTGTGTGTTTAGTCTATCATACTTTTTATTTGTCTGTCTGTCTGTCTTTCATAAATGGTCTGTCCGTCCGTTTGTCTGTCAGTTATGTTTGTTTAGTGTGTGTATGTGTAAAGCTGTCAACAAGAGAGGGGTCATGAAGTCATCTTTATTATTATTGGAGTAACAATGGATGTTGTGATAAAAGGATAAAACATGCAGTGAAATAGGATGGTTAAGTTGACTTTGATTTAGGCCTCAGTACAAACATACAGACAGACATAAGACAACCTACCTCTTTTGCATAAGGATAGAAAACTACTAAAATATATTAAGAGCAGAACAAGTTAGCGTGTCTTATCTGTAGTATACAGAGGATATATTCAAAACTTAACCCAAACTGCTTTATAATTAAAGACGATAAAACTGTATTTATCCGTCAAATGCACGAGATTAAAAGAAAAATCAGGAGAAACCCCTAGGTCTAAACAAAGAAAAACATCGTACAATCAAAGGGTGGGTTATTTTGATGAATGCATTTAATAATTCCTCTAAGAATCGATAAATAATTACTTGGATGTTGCACCAGGTTTTCATGTACTGTAATAAAGTGATACTCCCAGGTGGCTAAAATAACGATACCCCCACCACCCACTTAACCAAATCCCCTACCTCCTGCTGGACCAATAAATAAGGTAAATATTAGCAACCTAAGTTAACGACAAATTTCCCCCTGTCAGCATACTTACGCATCCTCTAAGAACTAATCTGGCATAAAAGAAAATGTTGTTAAGATTATTTGAAAATGTTTTATCCATAGTTTTATCCACTGGCTGAACCTACACAATGGCATCACCTGTCAATACTTGGGCAAAAGTGACTGAGGATGTCTTAGTTAAAAAGGCTTCACAACATTGAACATGTCAAAAATATAAAGTATCTAACAATGCTTTATTGACACTTTATATCAATTAAATATAGGAAGTTTTTTTATTAAATTGAATGATGACATTTAAAAAATAAATAAAAATAAGGGTTTTTTTTATTTTTAAGTTGAACATTGCAAAAAAATCTTATATCCAAAACTAGCCCTTAGAAGCCTCTAGGGGCCCTTGAGGTGGAGGGGGAGAAGGAGAAGTTAACCCCCCAGGAACTATAAGTTACATTTATTTTGCAAAGGAGAACCACATCGGTTCAGTGGTTAGGGAGATCCTTGGATAGACAGACCGACACACACACAAACAAATCCTTTTACTTTTTTATACTATTATAGGATTCAATCGGCTCCGCAGTTACCGAGATTTCGATGGACAGAAACACGCCATACTGCTTTGATACATTGGAATATATTTTCTTATCAAGAGCTATTATGGTGTTACCTAAGTAAACTTTTTACGAGATTTTATCTTGTATCATAAAACATGCTCTATATTTTTTGCCTCATTTTTAATTAAGGTTTGAGCAATAAAGCGTAAGAAACACAAATTTATACGTCATCAACATTTTATCTTCTAAAATGAGGAAACATTCAACAAAGTAGCAAACTTCAAAAAAATAACACTGATTTTCAGATGTAAAATTACTGAAATGCATTAAAATAAATCTAAATATTGACGCTCTTGCCTTTTTAACTCGAAATTCTGAAAACCCAACCTATTTTCACCATACCTATTCGTATTAGAAATAACCAAATAAAAATCAGTGGAGTAATAATTCTATCTAAAATTTTATGCCATAAAAAGATTAAAATTATTATGTATACATTTAACTATATAGTCTGTAAAGTTGTTATGCAATTCACAAGATTAAAAATTAGTAAAAGTTTGAAGTCAAAAGAACAATTTTAATAGTAGCTGTAGCACAATAATACAAATCCATTCATTTCAATAAATACATGGAATTATCAAAATTGCTTTATAGCAAAGATAACTTTAAAATAACATCCCTTTCAAAACAAATATAAGCAGATTAATTATAAAAATAAAAAGGTATCCTTTTACATGATTGCTTTCATAATTGATTTCAACATTATCTTTGATATCAATATTTATCATTCTATATAAAATTACAGTAATTATACTCTGCTGAGATATCTTGCAATTTAAAACAGTTTCAAAGTTATTAAATTTAAGTATTATAGAACACTACGCACTTGAGATAGGCGCTTACAAACCTAGTATAGTATAGTCAGAATCAGATACCTCGATCAGTAGGAGGGTAGTCAGGACTAGAAGTCGTAATCGCAATCCTAGCTCCCACGGTGAAACTCTAAAATCAAACCAACAACAGCCATTTTTTTATCAGTTACTATTACAGATAGATAGATGCATTTTGTTGTGAAGGTTTGTTCTTTTTGTAACTAATATATATAAGCTTCGCTACTTATAGATGTTCCAATTCTTGTTTATCTATTGACAAAACATTTTTTACTATAAAACTTACCTGAAATGTTAAAAAATAATTAAAATTTAGTCATTATCTAAAGCTATGTATTTTTGCTTAACAATACTAGTATGACTTGCTACCAGTCAATACCTTAAAGTAGGGCCAGGTATCTTTAAGGATATGACAATCAACTTTAATATGATCCACTATCATGATAAAATAAATTATTGGTAAAAAAATATCTTGAACTATTTTATTATGTATACTTTTATTAAGGCCATTGTAAAGATAAATAGTTGCACAAAGAGTGTATATTTATGTACTTATAACAAGGATTAAATCCATCCATAAAAACAAGGAATAATTATCTAGCAATGAACATTTAGATCATAGTTCTTATCTGAGATCTGACGTACAATCAAAGACACAGTTGGAGAGTTGTTATATAAAATTTAAAAAATATTTAAGAAGTTTTCTCGTATTCATTCGAATCCGGTGGATAGGAACCGGTTCTCATCCATACGAAAAAACTATGTCTAGCATCGTATTATATCCAGTTTTCTACGAATATAGAAATGTACAATCATAAGATTAAAACTAGTTTTTTAGCCCGTGCCTTCGGTACCTCGGGGCTAAAAAAAATAGTTTTAATCTTATAATTGTACATTATATATCCGCGGAAAGCTGTTTATAATACGATGCGAGAAATAAGGGGGGGGGGGAAGTTTGTACACTTATAGGAAATGAAATTCAGTACCAAAGTTTGGGAGGGACGTATGGGCTTGATTTTAAAGTTATCAACCTAATTCTTTTTGTAGGCTCTCTTATATGACTTGATATACACGGAAAACTTTGAAAATTGAATTTCGGTACTTTCCTTCTAGGGGCTTGTGGAGCAAAAGACCCCCCAAAACACTAAAAATATGAGTTCTGACCTTATTTTTAAAGATATCGACCTGATTTTTTCTTTATAATACTTTATTAACATACCCGAATCAACGAACCATTACAGATTTCATTTTGGGACTTTCCTTCTAGGGGCTTGTGGAGCAAGAGACCCCCAAAACACAAAAATATGAGTACTGGGCTTATTTTTGAAGATATCGACCTGATTTTTTTTATAATACTTTTTTAACATAACCGAATTAACGAACCATTTCAGATTTCATTTTGGGACTTTCCTTCTAGGGGTTGTTAACTTTAAAAACAACCCCATACGTCCCTCCCAAACTTTGGTACTGAATTTCATTTCCTATAAGTGTACAAACTTCCCCCCCCCCCTTATTCCAGTATCGCTTCGAAACCGATTTTTATACGGCGGTTTAGAACCGGTTCTCAGCCATGATGAAAAATCATGTATTACAGAAACGAGTGATAAAATAAAATTTAAAAAATAAATACCAGTTTTGTTGGCCCCGATTTTTTCTTTTTTAAATCCGCGGACAGCTGTAAATACATTTGATACAAATATATTACTACATATTTTACAAATACGATGACCTACAGACAATCATGCATACTATTGTAGAAAAACCTTGCTAATAAAAATCAAAATATAGATAAAATTACTTCAATATGCTTACTATAACAACACAAACATAACTTTTAGATGCAATATGTGGTAAGGAATTGTTACTCAAAAGTCAACAGGAACAATTAGAACTCAAGCAGGAAAACAATTATCTAAAACATTTCAGATTATATAAAGCATATAGTTATGTTTATATTGCAAAATTCATTAAGATATTTCACTTTTATCTTTTGAAAATTGAAATGGGTCTCGTCAATAAATCACAAAACATGACAATTTAGTTAAATGACAAAGTTTTTTTTATAAATATTAAAAACTGTACATTTATTTTTCTTTGGATCTTTTTTATAACCATAAGTAAATTATCCAAGATATTAAGTAACAAAGATCTTTAAAATTACCACAGTATATCAATAAAATTGAAGGCAACAGTTCTTTATTTTTATCAAAATTTGCAACAAAAATTTGCTGAGAAAAGATTTTTTCTTAATAGAGGACAATAAAAAAATATATAAAATTATAATATTTAGCAAACTTAATATTACGTTCTTTTTAAATCTGTTACCCTCTTTTTATTGTATACTACTATATATCCTTTTTTCCTACAGTGAAGAACTAAGCTTTATAGAACATGAATAACACCAATGAGACTATTGACACCTAAAAACCATTGAATTGTCACTTAATCATATTGTTTAAATTGATTATCCCACCTACACTTATACTTAAATTACAGTAGGAGATCTTACTAAAACAAAACAAAATATCTTAATTTTTAGCTGGGTAGGGGGAGAATGTTCTAAGGGCAGCCGCGTCATTCTAAGGCAAATCAACATTTTTCAATCAGCTTCAAGTCTAAAATGACAAAAATATTTCGATCCCACATTTGAAACAATTTTTAAAAGCATCAAAACGGGTTTTAATTTTATGCTTTCTCGCAGCTGACGAACAGCTATCATTCAAGCCCTCTATTTTAAAGACGTTTTACTATAATGCATAAATATTCAATAGCTAGAAATGTCCTAAGATTTTTTTGAATAGTAAAATCAATAATTTCTCAATAACAAATTCAAGATTTATTAAAATCCAGCTCATACCAATAACGAAATTAATTCGGAAGAAAATCACGAAACCTATACGTGTTTTTCAGCTGTCGTTGGGGGGCAACACATCGTTAAATTGACGACCTCTCCATTTGCCCCCCAAATATTATTTTAGATTTATTTTGCTTGTTGGTTATACCTTATTCCTGATTAAAATCCATTAAGATCTCCAAACCAACTGTCTGTGCTTAATTCCACATAAAGCATATCATAATGAAAATATCAAACTTTCCATAATAATTCTGCACGCAAATTTTTTCATGTAGTTATACTTAAGGCTTGGTGATCAATATAGAACCATAAATTTTTGCGTAATAAAAAATATTTTAGCATATACTCTTACTTTCATGAATTCGAAGGTCTCTGATAATGAAAAAATTCAGATTGTCTGTGCATCCGTCTATAGCGTAGAGGAGGATATTGATACCCGTTGAACTGTTATGGTTCTCCTATAAATGAAAATTTCATAGGTCCTGGGAATATTAATATTTTTTTGGAATAGGGTGCATATACCCTTCAAAAGAAATCGTCTATTGGTTTCTTGTTGAATCAATGTAAATGATGTTTTTATAAGAGTATCTTAAATATTAAACAGTTTGAAGAATTGTGGACAAATAATTGCGCACAGTATTGTTCATCATCAATCCATTGACGTGCGAAATTGCTAATTGATGATGTATCGAGGCTTTTGATGGAACCCTTTTTAACGGACATATGACTATATGTATATAAAAGGATGTGTCATTTGAAGACAAGATTTAATCTACTTTAAATTGTTTATTTAATAGCTTAAAAATATTTAAGCGAAATTGATGTTAAAAAAAAGATTCCATATTCGGAAATAATAGTAGACAATGATAGAGGTTACGTCTTAAATAATCACATCTCATAACTTAACTGTCTTTCAGCTAGAACTCTCGAAAAAGGGTCGTGCAATAAAAGAGTTGATTGTATGTAGTTGCTATCCGTCAGAGTTAATCCATACACATCCTACATCCTTATAATAAAGTAACAAGGTGTGTGTCTGTACCGAAGGATCTCGCTAACCGCTGAACCGATCGGGTTTTCCTTAACAGGGTAGCTTGTCATAGGTCCGGGGAAGGTTTTAAACTATTTTAAACTACTCCCCTAAGAAAACGACAAAAATAAAAAACGCCGCCCTGTGGACATTTTTGCAATAAGTTAAAAACATAATTAACACAATCTTTCGGCGAAAAAAGTAATTTTGGTAAATGACTGATGACCGATGATATTCAAAGTAGTAAAGTTTTCTGTCCGTAGCTTAAGATTTTGATAACTACTGAACCGATCTTCTGAATGCTATGGGAGCAGCCGCTTGTAATCAATAAGATTGCTGATTGTTTTTATCCTTTAGTTTAAATATTAGACATCTGTGAACTGAAATAAAAATGCAGGGAAAGTACAATTGACGACAAAATAATTGAGCAAAATTCAATCTGCAGTATATAGCTTATAATCAGAGGATAGGTTGTGGGTATATGATTGAATAAAATTAAACACAATAGACCTCTCCCTCCCTGAAGCTAAAAGGACTAATATATTCGCATTGAAGATGGCGCAAACCCTTAAAATATTTTTTTTAGATATCTTCCGATCAAAGGGAGGATCCTGTATTAACAATTTTTACGATCAGCTGAGAATGGATTTCCTATTCGAGCCCTAGTTTCCTATAGTGTACAGCAGATAACTCAATTATTGCAGACCCTATTTTCAGCGACTCCGGTCAAATGGAAAAGCGATTTAATGAATAAACGATTTATACATTATACATTCAAAAATTTAAATTTTGATTTTTTGAAGTTTGAAGCTTTTTTAGCTAGTAGCAAATATCGAGATAGGACGCGGAAGCTACGCACACTTTCGGAAACTAAAATTCAGTTCATCATTTTTACTGATGGTGGGGGCCCTACAAATAAGTGATAAAATAATTCGCTTTTTTTGCAGAGTTGACGGGGTTTGTTGTGGAAAATTGTGTCATGTTAAAGATGAGAAAGAGAAACCTACCAATTGTATTGAGTTCGAAAGTGAATTACTTTGCCGAGAACAGGCACAATGCCTTAGCCAACCAGATAGGACTTACAGATAAAGGTCGTGTTAGCAAATTGTTGTTTAATTTCACTATTCATAATAGTGATGTTTCAGCAAAAAAACTAATGAAATTGATCACTAGGAACTAATGTTAAGAAATACAGAAAAATTTACATTTAGCTATTTTGATTTTTTGTTTGTTTTACAAGCACATCTTTTTTTTGCAGGCAGATTCTTCTAGTAAAACTAAAGGGGTGTGTGCACCTTTTTACTAATAACGGGTGTAATTACCTACTTTAGATAACAAAAATTCACTCCTATACATACTTTACTAATATGAAAAAAATCTTCGTTTGTTATTTCTTATGACATCAGATTTAAAGAAATGTTTAGGATTTTTCGATCTTTTTTTTATTTCAATATCCGCTTAATACTCTGCTTTTGTGATTGATGTCAGACTGGTTAACTTTATAATTGCAATCAAATTTTAATTGTTGGTAATAAATTTATGTCAACTCAAATATAAATTAATTCTAGATAAACAAACAGCATAATAGTAAATCCTTAATGTGTTGACAGTCAAATGTACATTCCAATGGTGTAAAACATTAGCAACACATGCTCTAGGTTATTTCATTAGGTTCTATCAATCCACAAAAAACATGAGAATAACTTTAAATAATGTTAGTTAAGCTATTGAAGAAAAATCACGGCTCTGCAGCCATGATTCAGCCTCAAATTAAAACCCAGTTGAATGCTTTGAATTTCTTTGAAAAGGTTGATATTCATGTTTGGGTTAAATTTAGACTTTAGGTGACTTTAAAATTGTTAAAGTTTTATTTCCCTGAAGCTTACACTGTTGCCTAGCCCTGAAAATAATTATTCGCATATGGTCATCTCTATGTTAATCTAATTTGTTGAAAAGTTATAACACTACTAGTTTAAAACCAACCAATTAAAAATATTTTTTTTAAATTGAACCAACAAATAAAATACAGGACTTTCAGTATGTAAATGCATAAACAAAGGGGGAAAAATTTTAATCATAAACTGTAGATTGGCATCTATGGTAAATGATAATAACAAGATACAAGGACGCATACGTCCAATGGCAAAAAAATTTGGAAATTTCTCCTGGATTAGGTTTAAAACGACGAATTAAAAAAATATAATTTATTGACTTGAAAACTTTACTTCTCCAAGAAAAAAATAATTTTATTCAACAAATAACCTTGATAATTGTCGTATAGGTGGTCAATTTAATGTGATGTAGGTTAGATTAGTATTCATTCTCTACATATAAACAACACAGGACATTTAGAAAGTTGTTTTAGATCGAAAAGACTATAAGTACATTTTTATTGAATATTTTATCAAGATTTTTAAATTCATAAACATCTGAAACTTTCATTGCATTTCTAAAGCAAACGAATGAAAGTATTTTTTTTTGTAATGATAGGAGATAAAATTTTTCATCAGAGACACAACACAAACATTAATCTACAAATATTCTTAAACTTTTTATACCTATTATGTTCATAAATCAAGTTCATAAATCAATTATGCTAATACATATATCTGTTGAAGCCCTAATCAGCTATAATAACATCAATGATAGAAAAATTAATCACCACTAGTTTAATCTTCCAAATTCAAGGTGAGAACATAGAAAAAAGAAAGATTAATTTATCACTTATTTTCATGAGTAAAGAGGGTGGATGGGGGGTATCCTTATTTTTTGCCAGCTACAATTTTCACTTCATTAGAGTACATGATAATCTGGTGTAAAATCCAAGTAATAAAAAATCCATTGGCTTAATAAACTGTCAAATTTCACCCCTAAATCGCTAATTGCACGGCAAGGTTGTGCATAGAAAGGAAGAGGTCAAATTTTGTTTATCCATAAATAAATAAATGCATTGCTCTATGATGCATCAACCATGGAGTAATTATAAAGAGTCGAAGGGATAATTAATTAAGAAACGTATAAATAGGGATAAAATAAAAGTTACTTATAAAAACATAAACTGTAAACTTTTATCTGATATTTAACTTTGAGTCCTTATATAAAAGTAACAGTATGTTTATCTGTATCACAGGCCTCAATATATTTCGCATATGTCCTGGGAAGGTTTAAACCTATGATAAAGCGCCCCTAGAAAAAATAACCCTACCCCTATTTTTTACTTTTTTTTTTAAATCGAAATTGAAAACGGGAGGGGGGTGAAAACTTCCCTTCCTCTACCTTAAGTGCAACTAGAGGCCGCTGGGAGCATAATCGGTAGTATTTCAATATTTTGGTTTCTTTAGAATTATGCCACACTGGAATCAACCAAATTCCTACAAACTAATGTAACTCTTAAAATATATCATCTTGGTTATTCCAATAACTAATAACAATCATATGTTAGTAAATTCTATGTTCGTTGTTTATACAAAATATTAAACCTCTTTTTTGCATTCTCCATGGCATTAATGCACAGCTAATTATGAAAGGTATACTACGGCAAATTATAAAATATGTTTAGCTGGTTCATTATCAGCCAGATAAATCAAGGTTGCAGCTGATTAAAAATATTGTTTTACAAAACTTTTCCTACAAAAATATCAATGCAATTCATTCTCAAGCTTGGTAGAATTATTTTTGAAGAAATTAGTTAAGTCTATGTCCAAGTAGCGCAGAAGAAAAAGACCGAACTTAAAATACTCTAAATTACTACAGTAAACCCCAAACATATTATACTAAATATAGATATAAGTGACAGGATTGCTGTATGTTTGTGTGTACCTAAGGATCTCTTTAAACTCTGGACTGATATGGTTCTCCTTACAGTGAGACTTTTCTTTGGTCAAAGGTTTACAACTACTTTCGGGGAGAGTACCACCATCCTCTAAATTGCTCAAAGAAAAAGCTGAAATTATAAACAATGCCTATTTTTTTAAAGCTTTGCCATAAAAAACGTATTTTGTATGACAAATAAAACAAGAGTATCAAATTGAAAAGTAATATTTATAATCTTTAAAAACATAACAATTTGAATAGAAATACCAAATCCTACTGAAATTTACCAAAGAAGAAAAGTATAAAGGATAAAACGCATAATCAAATTAAATTTATAGTTAACGAATAATGTATAAAACCCCAGAGATAGCCAATGAATATGATTTCTAAAGTTTTTTTTATCATTTTATTACAGAGCTTAAAAGATCTATTACTAGAAAACGTTTCTACTGTCAATTATACAAAATACGAGTTTTTAGAAACCGCCAATAGTCCAACTATCCTGGCGCAAATATAAAATCAGTAGGACACACAGCAATAAAAATCATAGTAAAGCCATTTCCTATACTTTATCGGTCTGGATTTCGGGTAAAGCAGGCAACAAATATGAAAGTTGCAGGATAGGTCAACTTTAGACAAAAACTCTTTCACTAAAATCTAAAAACCTACATGCCCTTCTTCCTTTAAAATTGTAAAATATTTCTATCTAATCCATATATCTATGTAATATTCAAAATCTAGTAAATTTGACTTTGATTTATAGGGTTACTTTGCTCTGAATAATGGTTGAGGGACAACAATAGTTAAAATACATGTCTGATTTTTATAGTTAATAGTCTCTACTCAATAATACTCTATTTATATTTATGATGTATTATAGCTTACTGTTTTATCATATTAACTATTATATAAAGTAACAATAATGTTATGTTGCTACTTATGGATTAAATTATCCTTGTTAATAATAAATCTAATTTTTCTAGAAATTATGAAATATGAATTCAAGATTAAGATTTGAGGTTTAAAGATTATGAATCTGAATAAATGCATCTTTAATGTCCACCATAAAAGCAAAATTGTAAAATGAAATTAAATAATTTATCCAAGTCAAAGTTATGATATGCAAAAGGGAAGAAAGTGAAATAGAGAGAACAATAATCTATAGAGATTAAAACGAAGGGATATATTGGGATAAGACAATAGTTTATAAATTGCTGTAAATCCCAGTGATGATATACAAAATTGCGCCTTCTGTAGATTACAATTAAACAACTTTATGAACCAACCAATCAAGAGTCCCTAAAGTTGTTAAGACAACGAAAAAGAAAACGTTATGATAAAGCTTTGAGGACTAGTGAAATAAATAGCCGCACAATGTCCCCTTCCTCCCTAGAAAAAAGGGACAAGAAAAGAACATAAATTGTGCCGGAGATAAAGAAAATGCGGGAGAAAATATTTCTAAACAAACGATAGAAGGGATAAACAAAGATGATTTCAACGCACGGCAGCCGCTATCTAATTACTGCTTGCTGATGCCAGAAGAAAAAATCTTAGAAGCAGCTGCAGATTAATTGAAAAGTGGCGGTTTAGCTTCAAACTTTCAAAAATTTAAAATAGCTTAAGCTTAACAAAAGTCTAATAGCAGTTGGTTAACAAAAAAAAAGATATTACGGCGGCTGAATACCGCTGCGTATTATTCAAGACTTGGTTATGTGGATGAAATTAGCATGGCGGCTATTTTTATCTGCAGCTGCCAAGCCCAGGATTAAACAGAGATTTTGATTAAACAAATAAAATGTTGGTCATTAAATTGAAATGATGCAATTATGCTTCTGAAACAACTGCATTCACGTTTCAGCAATATACATTATGTATTACCTACTTATAAACAGACAAGGAGAACATTATTCATTGTAATAGAACTTACATCTCAATCAATATTAGACCAAGGACAATTAGTATAGCAGCAAAAAGAAAGTCAAATTTATGCAACTGTTCGGTGCTTTCCCACTAAGTGCCTGTCGAGCCTTGAAACTCCCTTTTTTCAATTAAATTCAAAATACGGGGGGAGGGGGGAGGGTTTATGCCTGCGGGAGTTTCTAGGCTGGTCTACCTAGTACCTAATAAACCTAACAAACACACAAAAACTTAAAAACTCCCCTTATTTTCAGTTTTGTTTCGCAATAAGGGTGCGGGTTTCTGTGGTCAACAAGGCACTCTGAGGGGAAACGCAAAAAAATATCTTAATTATATAATGACTTTTTTGTTAACTAACTCATTTGACTTAAGCAATTTCGAAAACCTTCAATAAGCAAGTAAGCTCAGATTAGTTTTGTTAATAAACAAATAACTCTTGCCTTTGGTAGAGTGAATGCGCCTCTAAAGACTTTTAGAAATTATTAAAAAGTTATTTTAAATAGTTATCTTTAGCTAAAGTCGAGCTTTAACTCATTTAGATTATAAAGACATAACTGCATTTGTAAATAATGTTTCAATTACTACAAGTAATTAAAGGCTTATGAAGGACAAAGAGAATTTCTTTTACTAATTCTTTTATTGTAGTATTAATGGTTAGTTATTAGTCATAGATTAAAATGATTTTTGTTTTGTTTCAATGAATATCATTCCATACTGTCTTTCTGTCCATCAAAAAGTAAGCATAATCGTTTACTTTTGATTATTAAACAAGGATACTCACTTACAAGGATCAAATGAGGAGATACAAATGTACCCCTTCTGTAGATTACAATTAGTGGTTGAAACGTATGGATTCTCAACTTTATGTACCAACCAATCAAAATTCAATAAAAATCTCACAAGTTCCTAAGCCAACAAATAACAAAACATTATTATAAAACTTCGGAGACTAGTGCAAAAATCAGCCCAAATGTCCCCTCCCTCCCTGAATGAAGTATTAGTCAACCAATTGGAATGAGTTATTAACATTTGAAGCTTGGTGTTCACAGGAATCGTCACAAGAAAATTCAGAAGAATATGTTACTTGGCAGATGAGTATTTCATAATTTAAAATGTTTCCAGTATGGCTTCGAAACCGATTAATATCTGCTGGATTAGAACCGGTTCTCAGCCATACTAAAAATCATGTATACCCTCGAGGCTGACAAAACTGTTTTCATTTTTTTTTTGATCACCTCTTGGGGCAAAGTCCCTAGAGGCTAGGGGCGAAGCCGCTAGTATTTCACAAAAGATCAAAATCAGTTGATAATATTGTCCAAAAAGGGAAAAATTTCACTAAAATTGCTATCATATTTAATTTGACAAAATAATGGGCAATGCATGAATGAAAGCTGAATTTTTAGGAAAACTCTAGGTTTGTAGACCTGCATGTTAACAATTAAAATACATTATTAAATACAAGGTTAATAGTTGTTTAATTATTTCATTTTTTGATAAAAACATACTTGCAAATGAACATAAAATAATTCATATAAAATATGCAATGCACTTTATTAAAAGTGTAATATTTAATAAACAGATTGAAAACAAAAATTAATTCTATAAATTATAAAAGAGGGAAAAGTGCAATTAATACATCAATAAATGAATAAATAAGTAATTTAATTTGTAACTTTAATCTAAACAAGATTTTTTCATAAACAAAAACTTCCTAAAATACTGTGGTGTGCATGAGTTGCTGAACATATGATGTCACAAACAATCAACATAATAATGTGTAATTTCCTGGCAAATCCGTTATAGATGAATTGGACCACTTGATTCCCTCCCATATTTCAAAATAAAGATTTTTATGGTGGATAGGTAAGTTTAGGTTTAATTTTGCTTCAAAAGGGTAAAAGAAACACAGATAATATTCTTTAAAATCTTGCTTTAAAGTGGCCTAAGTCAACTCAAAAGGATTGTTCTAATAATCTGAGTTGAAAATACTTATTTTGTTGAAAATCATAATGCATGCAGTCTGATCTTTGTCTATAACAAATTCAAACTTAAAATTCATAGTAAAACATCCAAAATTAATAGAATTTAGAAAAATGTACTTGACAGAAATTGGAAGTTCTGTGTTCTTTTTTTTCAATGAACTGTATGGATTGTTAGTCTTTGATAAATAATTCAGATAGGATTTTGTATTATTCCTGTGACTTTATTTTTACATGTATTCTTGGAGCAGTTGGCTATAATTTCTAATTGTAAATATAACAAATCTAGAATGCTTAAAGCAGAAAGTCCCAGCCAGAGACCAAGAGCACTGCCTAGCTCAACCACTAGGCTGAAGAATCCGATGCTGTACACTTCTGTGTAAACATTTACTTGACTGGGCCACACAAGGTTTAATGTTGAGTAGTTCAGCTCATTTGCATGGTATTCTTTTCTGATTAACTGAATCTTTGATCTTAAACAAGGTATTTTACATTTTGAAAAAACCTTTTGTAGTGCTAAGTAGCTGTATAGATTGAATGCTATGTCTTTTGCTAGAGTTGAATTGTATTTGAAAAAATCTTTGTCTTTATCTTCGCATTTTGTTTGGTTATCAACCATTACCCAAGGTGGTACACATCCAAACCAAAGAATGAGGTTTTCAATCATTGTTGATGAAATACATTGAGAATTGTTGTAATTTTCAGTGTAATCTTTGCAGTCAATACTATTTCTTATTCTTCTATCATAAACCTCATAGTTAATAAGATAATGAGAGTAATCAAATGCTGTTTCAGTGCCAAGATCTGCAGTAAAAGTAGGATTCTCATTAATAAGAATATCATTTGCTGTGTAATAGTCTTTAATTATAACCTTGGCTCTCTTCTGAGAGGTTATACTTATAATTTCATCATCATCCAAATCATCAATGTTTATCACTTTGCAGAATCCATAGGGATAAATATACTTGTTTGTTAGTGGCATAATATTTCTTTTATGCGCAAAATCTCTTTGAGCAATAACATTAATATCCTTAAAGTCAACCTTGTAAATCAAGGACAAGTATCTGTCAAAATTCAAACTACCAGTACCAACCCAGGTAAGGTCATCTGTTTTCTGGCTCTTGCCAGCCAGGAAGTCATAGAAATATGCATAACCATCTCTTTCAGCCTGTAATCATAAATATATAGACTTTTATAGAAATATTTATTAAGAATTTATATGAAATCAAAATGAAATATTAAAAATTTTTTTTAGTACTAATAGTTTATTTTTCAATAGTTTTTTTTTCAACTTTTAAAGATGTATAAGGTATAAATTATTGTTCTTTAAAATGAAACTAATTTTAAAAGGCTTTTTAACTAATCCAATAGAATGGTAAAAATATCATATAAATTGAACTTTCTCTAGCTTAAAAGTATCATTTGAGAATCTCAACATAATCTTTAAAAGTCTAGTAATTCCCTTATTATTGTCATACTGATCATCCTGACAGATATAAAGTTTTGGCAACCTGTACATTGATCTGTCTGCTATGGATCTCTGTTCAACAATAGGATACTGTAAATATCTATAAATAGCTTCATGCATTTGAAATACAAATATACCAAAAGCTGTTACTTGAAAAAATGTTCTTATAATATTTCTTTTCAACATTGTAAGTTTTAACTTTATGTTTACAGGGTTGTCTTTGACTAACTAAACTATTATAAGTTATTTATTATGTAATGTATATGTCTTTATGAGGACACAAAATTGGTTTACCAATAGTCAATAAAAATAATAAGTATAACTTAATAGTTCTTCCAAAAAAATTATACGCATTAGAAGTAAAAACAAATTATGCCATTCAAGTTAATTATATGCTGGCTTAATGAAATGGAATGTTAACAAAATTATTACTTGAGTGTTTGAATTATATCAAATATATGTATGTAATGTACTATTAAATATAATTCATTTGGTTCCTTACAAATTTTGTAAAATATGTTTGTGACAGAAAAAATTGGTTACTTTTTAAAGTCTATCTTTTTTCTATGGTGATAACAAGCTAATACTACAACTACTCTCTTTATTTCCTCATAATATTATCTATCCTTCACTACATGTATAAGCATATACCGATAAACGACACTAAATAAAATATAATCCATACTGTACCTCTGTTCTAGTGAAAATAATACCATACAAATTAACAAATAAATTTTATCTTAATCCCTGAAATACAATATCAAAATATTTTCCCTTTATTTCTGTGGATGCATAATGTTGAAAGAAGTTGATATACTGTGTCAAAATTGATTTTGCATGCGCTTTGCCCCCTGCCAGACACAAGGATATGTGAGAATTCATTGTCAGAGGATAGGTGCAGCTAAAGGTTTTGAAGAAGATAAAAATTTTAAGTTCCATACCGTGAAACTTCTTTAAAAATTTCAACATGTTGTAAATAATTTAATTTTTTATTTAGAATAAGTAGGTATTTCATAATAAGAAACTTAAACCTTAAGTTCGTTATTACCTACCATAGGGTCAGCAACAAAGCCATACTAGAATACTTAAATTAAAACATTTTATTTGTAAAAAACTAATCTAAAAAAAATTCAATTCCTTAGAAACTAAAGTATTTGATTTTTAAAGCAACAAAACTTCTGGAATTAAGCACAAAAAAACCTGATCTTAAAAATCAACTTTTTATCTTTAATTATAATTCAATGAAGCATACCATTTAACATGTCTTGTCTATGCCAGAGGGCCTTTATAAACAACCAGAACTTGAAGGGTATAATTTATTTTCCATTAATGAACCCAAAGGTATTTGCAAAAATAAATCTATTTTAGTACTCAATATTGACTTAATTAAGAAACTACATGAATTACCTTGTGTGAAACAATATCTTAATTATTTTATAAATAAGGCCTCTAGTACGTTAGTCCATCATATTTACTTGGTAACTTGCACTTGCATCGATCATATTCTTTCTTAATTAATCGAACATTAAAATTTTTTTTTAATGGTTTAATGATTTTTAACCTAAAATTCGGTACTTTACCTTAAAGATACTTTTCGAGCACAGAACCACTTCCCCCTTATTTTAAAATAAATTGAAAATATGAAGACCAAGCGGCCTATGCATTGGCTACACTTAATAAAATATAGCCTAGTCTAAACTAAAGTATAAAACAAACACACAAAGTACTACTAATACTTGATATTCATCAATTCGCCTTTCTCCAAAACCAATATAATCATCAAAATATGTGTAGGTTATTTATATTATGGTATTGTGTTATAGACCATGTTCTGCTGTCATCAGAAAGGCATAGACATCAACTTTTTCTTAACAAAAAAATTTGAAGAAACAGAAGTTTTACTTTTTTAACCTCCAGGGTAAGTATTTTACCCACAAAAACATTGATTTATAATAGCCACGTACTGCTTACTGATTTTATAATTTCAATCAGTTTAAAATATGTTTAAATATGCATAATATTATAATATTTGAACTTTTTTAGTAGCACAGTTTCAACTAGAGTTATTCTATACTACTCTACAGTATCTACTCAGTTTTCCTGCGATTTCTATCTTATAGTTTAATGTAATATTATAATTAAAACCTTTTTGTATAATATTATTATGAATAAACCTGTCCTTATTTTTCCAATTTAAAGCCTTAAATCTATCCATCACGTATTCGTATCTAGACAACTTCTAATGTATAATACTGTCTTTTGATAAAGCTTTTAATTGTAGAAAACTATGAAAGAAACGTAAAGATTTATGTTTTATAAATTCTGGCTATTTAAATTAGAATTGAAAACTATGTACATACTTTTATCTTTTATATCCTTTACTGATCTAAAATAGCTGCATTTTTAAATAGCGGGAAGGATTGCAACCTTGAAAAAAAGCGGAGTTATCAAATACATCTATGATACGCTATATTTATACAATATATACTTGAAAATGACGGGGGAAAATCCAGTAGCACTTTGGAAACCAATTTATATCCGCTGGATAAGAACCGGTTCTCTGCCATTATGAAAAATCCTCTAAAGCATCGCATTATAGACAATTTTCTACGAACAATAAAATGAAAATATAAGATTAAAACCAGTTTTGTGTTTAATGTTGATATCTGGGGAAAGCTTTTTTTAATACGATGTAAAAAAAAAGTAAATTAATAAGTTACAATATCCACATGAAAGTAAATTAAGAAAATGCAATACAATTTACCTATGGCTTGTTAATGCTGCAAAATACTATCAAGAAGAATTGTCGTTTTTTTACTAAACATATTTTTTAAAATTGTATCATTGATATTGCATAAACACTCATTGATATACGATATTGGAGTGCAATATCAAAATACCAAAGCAGAATATTAATACCAACATCAAATCTTATAAATTTAGCTTAAAGTTATTTTTATTTAGTTGAAACAATCTCAACATTTTGACTGCAAATTAAAAGTTCTTTTATAAAGGGCATCAAAAATCATTGAAAAATCGAAAACTAAACAAGCACAATAATTAGCAAAGCAACGATGTTTTTTTATGAAGAAAGAACAAGAAGCTTAAACCTTGAGTCAGTGATATAGAGATGCTAAGTTTATACACTTTATAGCTATATACCTTATCGCCTAATGATTGAAAATAATGGATTTATTATTACTTGGATCTTGCACCAGATTATCAAGCACTCTAATAAAGTAAAAATTGCATTTGGCTAAAATAACGATTCCCATCATCCATCCACTTTATCCCATCCCCTCCCCTCCTAATGGATAAACGAACTGACCAATAAATTATGTCCATGTTAGCAACCTAAATAGACGACATTCTTTCCCCTGTCATAATATCCACGTCATAATAACCATTTATAAAATGCTAAATAAGCTGGATGATTCAATAAATCAGAATTTGGACAATTATTAATTTGTTTCTTTAATCTTTAGAAATAAACATTTGTCAAGATCTTAACAAGGACGCAACCAATGGATGATGTCATTATTGTCGATAACAATAAATACCAATTAATTATAAGAAAATGCACAGAAAAAAAATCAAGAAACAGAAATGATTTAATGGCAAAATTCCTTGTTTTGCCAGTAAACAGCCCTCATATCCCCCACACATTTTTTTAAAAAATGTATTTTTAAATTTTGGTTTATTTTTCCTATTAGATCAAGTACGGCCTAAGTAAGCCCTGCGAGATACAAAACAAACAAGTTAAAGAAAACATGTAGCAAAACCCCTAAAGAAATAATAATATTAAGAGGATGAAATTTGCTTAGTTTCATCTAGAGGTATTAACATTTCCAGAGAATGCCAATTGATGTTTTCGAGATATTTTGAACAGACAAAAATCCAGTTAATTGAGTATAAAGATAAGAAATATATAATAATATGTTTACCAACTGCGCTAGCAAAATAAGCGATTCAACCGAATTGCTTTGCATCGCATAAGAATGCAGAGTTTTGACAGTATTCAAATGATAACTATTGCTTATTATTAGGAATAAATATTTAGGGTTAGACTAAAAGATTTGCAAAATAAAACAGAGGCATTACAAGAAAAAATATTTTCCTCAACTCTTTTCTGCAATAGTAATACATAAATTATCCTGTTGTTGTTTTTAAATGGTTAAAACGTACGAAAATGTTCTTATGAATTTATATATGCTTTGCATATAATCCTTCAAATAATTGAATAAAATCGGCAAAACCCTAAAATATTAACTTGTATACATTTGTTGGCGGATGGTATTCCGTCTTGCGGGTGTATTATCACATCTACCAAAATAATTCTACAAATATCTCATTGCAAAAGTTATATTTATAGTGAATAATTATGGGAGGGAAGTAAAGCAGGGAGAGAGGGGGCAATGGGCTGTTTATTACTCTAGTCACCAAAGTTTTATAATATTGTTTTCTTATTTGTTGGCTTGATAACTTTGGGGGCTTTAGTGAATTTTGATTGGTTACTTCATTAAGTTTAGTGTTCAAACTTTCAACCACTAATTTTAATCTACAGAAGGGGTAATTTTAAGAATCATCATTTGAGATATACATCCATTTATCGGCCAGTGTCTAGTCATTTTTTATCCCTTTAAATAGTTTGAGCCAATGCATGACAGAAAGATTTCTTTAACAAATGCTTTTGCTATTAATAAAAAGTATTTTGTGATATTGATGACACACCATCTTGAAAAGTTTTGCATGCAATGTTTTTATGTTAAAACTAATCAATGATGAATTAATTCCATTCAAAGAGACATTCACGCACAATGAGCAGAGAGAGAATATATTTTATCAAAAAAACAATCGAGACAATGGTCAAGCAATCAAAAAGTTTGTAATATTTAGGTAGTAAAAAGTGCTACATGATTTACTGTGAGAGAGCCCTAAATACTAAACATATGCTTTTAAAAATATAGATCCACTTGATACTATAGATAACCTTTCTTTTGAAATTGTATCCCTATCACCGTAAGCAAGCCTTTAGTAGAAAGCTCAAATCCAACAAGAACAAAAGAAATCACAAGTGGAGAATAGAAACAGAAAAGAATTCTGATTCAAAGAATTATCTAACTCATTAAAAAAAAAATACCTTAAAGTTGTATAGCTGTTTTTTTTATAATCAACCCATATAAAGAATATTTTTCAACGAATTCTAAGCATTAAAACATAGATGGATAGAGCCTTATTTTACCAAAACTAAAATATTTTGCTGTTTAATCAACAATAGATTGATGAAGTGCTTTGGTTAATTTTTATATGGCGACAATGACAGTTGTATTTTATCCAGTCTGCAATTTTGATCTAAGAGTTTGGAATAATTTTATATGATGTCATAATGGGTGTTTCATCAAACTATAGAATTGTTTTTACTTTGAAAATTTTGAAACCCCACCCCCGAATTTTTTTTTGGCGCTGCTTTGGTTTTCAAAAATCAGGGAAATACTTTGTATTTCACACACAAAAGATGTGATTACCCCACTAATAAAATTTTATCCTTAAGGAAAATGTTTGAGAGATAAAAAAAAATTACCTCTTAACTCGAGATTTGTTCACCCCCTCCTCTAAAAAAAATGCCTGGGCGCCATTGGAAGCTAAAAGGCCTTGAAAAATATCAACTATTTTGTAAAAAACCCTTACTTTCAATAAGCTTTTAAATTTAGCCATGTGCTTTCTTATCTTTTGTTTTGCTTTGTTTTAATCATGCAAACTAAATATGTATCATTAACTTTTTGAAATAAAATGAGTTCATGTTTTTAAAATCACAATATGAAACAATAATAATAGTTATTTCTCGCATCGTATTATAAACAGCTTTCCGCGGATATAGAATGTACATTATAAGATTAAAACCAGTTTTTTAGCCCCGAGGTGCCGAAGGCACGGGCTAAAAAAACTGGTTTTAATCTTATGATTGTAAATTTTTATATTTGTAGAAAGCTGGATATAATACGATGCTAGACATAGTTTTTTTCGTATTATATGTAGGGGCGTACATCAATTTATCCCCATTGCCTTATACCTTAAGATCGACAAATATTAGGGAAATAATGAAAAAAATTATCTTATTTAAAAAAAACCGTATCTGCATGTAAATAACTCAGATAGTAGAACGGAAAAACTTATTAAAAGAGTAGCCCCGCTACTAATAATAAGGATGATACAAAGCATATGTTGGAAGTAAATAATAGAATGAAACATCTTTACATGCAAACCTATAAATAAGAAAACCCTCTCCACCCAATTTCCAGCAGTGAAATTAGAACCTCACTTTTAGATCACTAATCTTTAAAATATGGAAACAAACTGGTAACATTGGGCTGTTTATTACAGTAGTCCCCAAAGTTTTATAAAGACGTTTTCTCATTCGTTGGCTTTACAACTTTGGGGTCTTGAATTTGATTGGATCACTAATTCTGTAGATTAAAATTACAGGTTGATTGTACACTAAACTCAATCAACCAACTAATTAAAAATTAAAACAAGTCCTCAAAGTTGATAAGCTTACGAACTTTAGTATAAAACTTTTGGGAATATTGTAATAAATAGCCAAAGTTTCCCTCCCTCCCTTGTCCTAACTTATATTCATAGTCTATTTTTGACTCTACAAGATGATATAGGATATATAAAATATATTGTTTAAAAGAATACTTAAATACTTATCTATTTTGAATAATCTATTTAGTTTTACATATGATTTTCAAATATATGAATGCCCTAATAATTTGCATATTTCCACAGACGTCATACAATACGACCAAAACTGGGTTACTTTGTCTCCATCCTTTTGCTTATATAATCTTAACAGTATTGCAGCGTAGTAACTCTATAATTTAACTTGATATGACCAAACATTGCATTTTAGGAATATGTCATATGCTTTAAATAGTATTAAAGTTGTTATTGCTATTCTATTTGATATAAAACTTATTCTTGTTGTGCTATTTGTCTTGTCGTGAATGTATGGGCACTTATTTCCCTATGGGATATCGCCCGGCCCAGCCCTGGTTGCTGAATACTTTTACACGACCAAACACGCCCTTACATGGAGTGGCAATTATACAACTAATATTTAACGTTGGAAGATTTTTTAATAAAATTCTGTCCTTTCTTTGTACTATAACCTACAATAAGATATTTATTTAATAGGAAATGGATTTGAGCCTAATTAATACTTTTGTATATGTTGTCATATTGCCATGTATATGTTGTCATATTGCCACGTCTTAATTCCTGAGTTATAAATTGTATAGTTATGGTTTTAGTTTATTTAAATTGTTCAAGATGAAATGCCCAATTTTGTTCATAGAGCCAATAATCATATAATAAAGAATTAATTAAAATTTTATTTTTAACTAAGACCTGTCTTTAATATACAAAATTTATGCCTAATTTTAATAATCAAAACATAATTATATTAGACCAATTGTAAACCATTTTTTGAAATCCTTATACTAAAGTAACAGGATGTCTGTGTGTCTGTGTATCTGTGTGTCTGTACCGAAGGATCTCGCTAACCGCTGAACCGACCGGGTTCTCCTAAACAGGGTAGCTTCTCATAGGTCCCGGGAAGGTTTATAACTATTTTTGGGGGGTTGGACACCACCAACCCCTCCAAAAAATGAAAAATCCCCCCCCTCAAAAAATTTTTTTTTATATTTTTTTTAACTAAAATTAAAAATGAAAGGTGAGGCACCCCCCCCCCAAAAAAAAAAAATTCGCCCCCCCCCAAAATTTTTCTTTTAAAATTTAAAATAAGAAATTGGGTTATTAAATTTGACTCTCTTCTCCTCAAGTGCCCCCTAGAGGCCTCTAGGGGCGTAGCCGCTAGTTACTAATAAAATAACTCTGAAAAGATTGTTTTAGTATAATTTATCTTAAAAACACAGAGCCACTAGATGCTATGGGCGCCACCCCTATTTCTATATAATGAAAAAAGCGTAGTGCTCTACCTATGTGCTAAAAGAAACATGCTGTGCTCAAAATAGATACAATTCAAAGAAATGTAAAAAAAAAATATATGCATTCATAAGTTTGAAGCTACTCTACGATTCTTATGGTTGCTTATGTGTTCTTCTGTTGCGGTTATTGAGTAATACTACGAAAAACAACATAACGCCAAGAGGAGAAGAGAAGTATCTAGAAGAAATAGCAGTATGGAACGAAAAATTACACAAGAAATGCAAAACAATGAATTGAAACCAGTAAATGAGCAATGCAATTAACTATCCTTGTTTAAAATGAATTATGATTTGAAATATGTAAATTTATAAGAAAAAAAACAGTAATTTAAATACATTTAATCAAGCCAAGAATGCGGAATAATGTCTAAATATGTAAGTTTTAACAAAACAGGACAACATCCATAAAAAAAAACAAAGATCACAAGGTATAAACAAAAATAATGAAGTAATTTAAAGCTACAATTACATGTGAAGAAAATATTTATTCAAAAATGGAAATTACCCCAGGCCTTAGTTTTTAAATGAATTGAAAATATAGGCAAATTCCACCCTACTTTAGCTATCCCTCTTTTAGTAACATTTAGTATCGCACAAATCGCAATTATAGAAAAGCTTCACTTCTACGTAGCAAAATAAAATATTCAAATCAATACAGTTTAAAGTCTGTATACACTGCATACAGAAAAATAACTTGCTCATTTTTTAGAAGACCTATTTTGAACAGCAGGGATACTCTATAACCAGAGTATATGTTCTTACTTCCTATAAATCCCAACATCTATAATACAGAGTAGCTTGATGTCTGTCCTCCTGTCGGTCTGTCCGACCCTTAAGATCTCGGTAACCACAGAGCCGATTCGATTCTACTCTTCAGAGAATATACCTACTGGTCCTGTGGTGGTTTTAGGCTATTTTCTTGGGGGGTGGGACACCCACAACCCCCCCAAAAACAAAAAAATCCCTCCCCCACTTTTTATTAAATGAAATGGTCGTTGCACCAGAGGAACTGATTTTTTTAATTACCTCTTGGGGCAAAGCACCCAGAGGCTAGGAGCAAAGACGCTAGTTTTCTATATTATTACAACTGTAAAACAGTTTACTATTAATACAATAGCGGCTTGAAGTGGGGCTGACTGGAATAGGTCGACCACCCTTATTTTTAAAAACTTAGTTTAAAAAAAAGTTAACTAACATCTTTGACGGGGGGAGGGCCCAGGGGTCGTTTTCTCCCCCAAAAATGTTCCAAACACTTCCAGGAGAAGCTACACTGTAAAAGACTACCATATCGTTTCGTTACTTTTTTATTTATTTATCCATGTATCCGTTTAAACTATTCAATTAATATTCAATAGATAAGAAAGTCTAGTCCAAAAGAAAAAAACCTTTTTTGCTAAAATTAGCAACCATCACAAAAGAAGATATTTTTTTGCGTTGACAAGAAAAGTGAAAACTAAAACGACATTCATACCAAAAGGATAATAGATTTTTAGTAGCAAAGCTACCCTATAATTCACTTTGCCTGTTCATCCGTTAGTTGCTATATTGAAAATGTGATTTTCTCGGCTGTTATTGAAGATAGACATCTGAAATTTTCAGTGAGGATTCCTATGAATCTAGTCTACTTATTGTTCTATACCTTTATCTGTCGGTCACGCTGCAAAAGACATAGCAGGACTCCAAAGTTCAAAACCTCTCACTAATAGAATAATGTAGGTAAGGGAAGTCGGCAAAATGGTTCTGTAACTTAGGGAGAAGGAATAGCTCTAAAGTGGCTTTAGATTGGAAGGACCGATCAAGAGAGTATTTTATTAAGGATTCAAACGTATGACCTTCTTCTTAAATGTCAAAACACACCAAAAACAAAAGAGCCCTTTTTTCTGTACTTTGCTCCAGATATTGATATGTACATAAATTTTACTATTTTGTGACACGCAGAGCATAAATATTCATAAGCATGATTCCTGTAGGGTTACACACACAGATTAAATTGATATAGAGTGCAAATATTAATTGAAGAAAAATTTATGATAAACCCCTTAAAAGACAAAAAAAACTACCCCTTCTATAAAATTATGGGTGGAAAGTGTGTACAATACAATCCAGAATTAAATGAAAGTAGTTTTCATGAAAACTGATGATCTTTTAATTTAAAATAATAAGCTTTTTGTCTTTTTAAGCATGACCGACAGACATACGGACAAAAAAATGTATAAGCAGATCCGTATTATTAAATATTAGGAATTTTGTCTAAAAATTTCAGCTGTCTATCTAAAATAGCAGTTGAGAAAATCGCATTACAATAAATCACAATAAGGTTTTTGTCTTTTTAAGCCTGTCAATAATAACAAAAGACCATCTATATGACACAAAGCTCATGTTTAGTCTATGACCCTGGTAAATTATGTAAATGAAACAAAAAACAAATCTACCCAGAACTATCTATGTTATACAAAACCTATGTTTAGTCTATGACCCTGGTAAATTATGTAAATGAAACAAAAAACAAATCCACCCAGAACTATCTATGTTATACAAAGCCTATGTTTAGTCTATGGCCCTGGTAAGTTATGTAAATGAAACAAAAACTAATCTACCCAGAACTATCTATGTTATACAAAACCTATGTTTAGTCTATGGCCCTGGTAAGTTATGTAAATGAAACAAAAACTAATCTACCCAGAACTATCTATGTTATACAAAACCTATGTTTAGTCTATGGCCCTGGTAAGTTATGTAAATGAAACAAAAACTAATCTACCCAGAACTATCTATGTTATACAAAGCCTATGTTTAGTCTATGGCCCTGGTAAGTTATGTAAATGAAACAAAAACTAATCTACCCAGAACTATCTATGTTATACAAAACCTATGTTTAGTCTATGGCCCTGGTAAGTTATGTAAATGAAACAAAAACTAATCTACCCAGAACTATCTATGTCACATAAAGCCTATATTTAGTCTATGGCCCTGGTAAGTTATGTAAATGAAACAAAAACTAATCCACCCAGAACGGATCATTGAATCATAATTCTCAAGTCCCAAACAATGTCACCAATTAAGGTATTCAAGAAAAGTGGATATAGAATATACGTGGATATTATGACAAGGGAAAAATTGTCGTCATTTTAACTTGCTAACGTGGACATCACTTATTGGTTAGTTCGTCCATCCAGTATAAGGGGAGGGGGTGATAGGGTGTGGGTCGTTATTTTAGCCAACTACAAATTTCACTTTATTTAAGTACATGATAATCATGTAAGATCCAAGTAATAATAAATCCATTTCAAAAGTAGATCACAAATTAAAGAAACACATTAATATAGGGTAGCAACAACGAAGTTAGAGAAAAAAAGAACAGAAAACTATAATATAGTAAAAATATATATAGGCAATTATCTCTTAAAAACAAAACAGGGTATCCTGTATTCTTCAACAGTCGCACGGACAAATAGGTCATGATCTTGATAATAGAGTAGCTACGATTGCAGTGTCTATATTCATACCATCACTATTTTTCATTAAACATTTTTGGTTGTTTTGTAGAAATGTTAAAATTTTTATCCTTTCCTCTCCTCTTGAATTACATCTTTGAGAATTTTTTCTTAACAGTTTTAACACATGCTGTTTTAAAATAATAAATAGGAAGTTGGAACCTTCACATATATTAGAGGTTTGAAATTTTGTAATTTTAAAAATCTAACTTTTAAATATATAACATGTTAATATTTTGATATTCGTAATACACTAGTCGCCGGAAGGAAAAAGCAGTTTTTTGAAAGGGGCTATCTGAGATTATTACAGATTCTGATATATACATATATAGACTAATGAAAAATGCAAAAAACAAAATCAAAAGCGTTCCTTCTTGGGAGAAAATCCGGGAAAAAGATTTTAGCTATTTTTAACCTAAAATTTACATTGGCAAGCCTGCAAAAAATATACAGACATTTTAAACATGTCATTGCTCAGCACATAGAAGTGGTAGAAAAATGCTATGCATACCATTAGAAAGCTTATAACCTCTAGTTTTCATATTGGTATATAACGTTTTTGTATAATTATTAGTTTTTGAGCTATCCTCTGAAGTATACACAAGTTTTAAAAATACAGGTTTTTCTTGAATTTTAAGTTTGATACTTGTCACACAAACCTTAAATCTTATTGCTTAGCACCTAGAGTTATATAATTATTTTATATAGATACTAGCGGCTTCCCCCCTAGCCTCTAGGGGCTTTAGCCTATGAGGTAATTTTTAAAAAATAATTTATGGGCAGCACCAGGAATTTCTTTGGGGGGGGGGGGAATTTTCATTTTGTAGGGGGTTGGAGGTGTCCCATCACCCCGAGAAAATAGCTTAAAACCACCACAGGACCAATAGGTATATACCCTGAAGAGAAGAATCCAATCGGTTCAGTGATTACCAAGATCTTAAGGGATGGACAGACAGACGGACAGACATCAAGCTACTTTGTATTATAGTTATTTGTATATTTTAGGTACTTTGGGTACTTTCAATTTTAGCTTAATTAAAAATTGTCTTTGAAATGTGCATAGTTTGTAGTTTAGGGGGAGGAGAGTTTATACACTTATAGGCAATGAAATTCAGTAAAACATTTTGCCTTGAATGTTTTAGGGTTTGTTGTCATTAACTTGATTCTTTTTGTATAATCTCTTATATGATATAATCTGCCAGCAAATTTTTGAAAATTGAATTTTGGCACTTTTCTTCTGGGGGCTAGTGGGGTAAAACAGCTTCAAAAACACTAAAATCTAAAGTCTTAGCTTAGTTTTAGAGATAACAAGCTGATTTTTTAATGTAAACTTTTTTTACATAATTAAGCTAAGTAGTCACTGAAGATTTCATTTGGTACTTTCTTCCTTGGTGCTAGTGGGTTATAACACCCCCCAAAACAAAAAAACTATAAGTTATGAGCCTATTTTTAAAGATGTCAAGATGATTTTTTAATTAAAGTTTTTTTTTCATTTTGGCACTTTCCTTCTTGGGGCTAGTGGGGTAAAACACTCCCTAAAACATTAAAATCATAAGTCAGTACTAGATTTTGCTCTGGCTGTTTGGACTTGTTGTTATAGTT
The DNA here is from genome assembly GCF_053477335.1 of Acartia tonsa. Lineage (NCBI taxonomy): Eukaryota > Metazoa > Arthropoda > Copepoda > Calanoida > Acartiidae > Acartia > Acartia tonsa. The sequence continues at coordinate 29,650,107 of NC_137262.1, read as the reverse complement.
ATTAAATGATTCTTTTATTAAATTTTCTTATATGAATAGATCTACCTGTAAAACTTTAAAAATTGAATTTTGGCACTTTCCTTCTAGGGGCTTGTGGGGTAAAAAAGCCTCTAAAACACTAAAATTAAAAGCTATGAGATCATTCTTGAAGATATCAAACTAATTTTTTAATATAAACATATTTTACATAATTGAATTAGTAGCTATTACAGATTTCCTTATGGCACTTTCCTTCTTGAGTCTAGTGGGGTAAAACACATCCAAATACAAAAATTATGAGTTCTGAGCTTATTTTCAAAGATATCATGTTGAACCCTGATGAAAACATATTTCACATAATTGAAAAAAATGATATAGTCCTTGAAAGAAAGTGCCTATTTGAAATCTAATGATGATTTAGTTCAGTTAATTGAAAAAAGTTTTCATTAACAAAATCAGCCCAATATTTTTAAAAATAAGCCCAGAACTTAAAGTTTTAGTAGTTTTGGGGTCAGTTTATCCCACTAACCCCTCGAAGAAAAGTGCCAAAACTTCAGACTTTCTGGTATATTCAATCACTAGCGGTTAAGCCCCTAGAGGACTCTAGAGGCCCTTGTGGTAAAAGTGACCCCTCTACTTTCAATTGTACTTATTAAAAGGAAAGTTTTTAAAAATGGGAAGGGTTCATTTTTTTAGGGTGATTTCCCTTGGGAGGGTGATTGTACCCTCCCCCAAATTAGTTAGAAACTTTCCCAGTACCTATGAGAAGCTACACTGTATAGAAGGACCATATCTGTCCAGCGGTTACAGAGATCCTTTGCTACAGACAAAAAACGCTTACTACTTTATATAAGAGGATATAAGAGATTTTATAAAAATAATCAGGTTGATAACTATAACAACAAGCCCAAACATCTAGAGCAAAATTTTGTACCAAATTTCTAAAAGTATATAAACTCCCCCCCCCCCCCTTTGGATCTTATAACTTAATCATTGGGGGGTCTTTCACCCCACTACCCCCTAGAAAATGAAATCTTTAGCTGTTACTTAGCTTAATTATGTGAAAAAGTTTACGTTAAAAAATCAGCTTGATATCTCGATAAATAAGCTCAAGCCTTAAAGGCTTAAATTTAGTGTTTTGAGGAGTGTTCTACCCCACTAGCCCCAAGGAGGAAAGTGCCAAAATGAAATAAAAAGTGGCTACTTGGCTAAATTATGCAAAAAAGTATACTTTAATAAAATCAGCTTGATATCTCTAAAAATAAGCCCAGAACTTAAAGTTTTAGTAGTTTTGGGTGCAGTTTTACCTCACTAACCACTTAAAGGAAAATACCAAACATTAGGTTTACTGGTATATTTAATCATATGAGAGATTTTACAAAAAGAATCAGGTTAATGGCTACAACAACAAGCCCAAAAACATCCAAGGCAAAATTTTATACTGAATTTCATTGCCTATAAGTGTACAAATTTTCCCCCTCCCTCCTTGGTTCTTACTACAAACTATACACATTTCAAAGACAATTTTTAATTAAGCAAAAATTGAAAGTACCCAAAGTACCTAAAATATACAAATGTATCTATATAAAATAATTATATAACTCAAGGTGCTAAGCAATATAATTTTTAAAAGGTTTGTGTAACAAGTATTAAACTTAAATTCAAGGAAAAAGCTGCATTTTCAAAACTTGTGTATACTTCAGAGGATAGGTAAAAAACTAATAATTATACAAAAACGTTATATACCAATATGAACTAGAGGTTATAAGCTTTCCAATGGTATGGGTAGCATTTTTCTACCACTTCTATGTGCTGAGCAATGACATTTTTAAAATGTCTGTATATTTTTTGCAGGATTGCCAGAGTGAATTTTAGGTTAAAAATAGCTAAAATCTTTTTCCCGGATTTTCTCCCAAGAAGGAACGCTTTTGATTTTGTTTTTTGCATTTTTCATTAGTCTATATATGTATATATCAGAATCTGTAATAATCTCAGATAGCCCCTTTCAAAAAACTGCTTTTCCCTTCCGGCGACCAGTGAATAGGTAGTTATTTATTAGAATGAAATATTATAAGATTCATTTTATAAGTTTTGATTTGTTACTCAAGAAAATTGTTTGTAATACGATGCTATACATGATTTTTCGGTATGGCTAAGAACAGTTTCTAATCCAGTCGAAATTAAAAGGTTTGTAAGCCACACTGAAATATCTATAACTTATTGATTTAAAAATAGAAAAATATGAATAGTAAGAGTAAAAATCCTTAATTTCTAATATAATGAACAGATAAAAGTTTTTAATTATTAGATAAAGGTCAAGTTATTATACTATAATACCTTACTTGAGTGCCAATAGAGCGCAGTGAGTTTTTGCAATGTTACTTTTTCCCCCTTTTCCACAATAATAATCTTTTGTACTTAATTTTGATTTAAATGGAAAAGCTACTCTATAGGTCTCGCGTGGCTCTCGTCTGTATTAATAATACAAGCTTTTCTATTATACTTTTTTCGCCATATATTATAAACCTGCCAAAGACCCTGAAATTTTGAACTTAAACGATTCAGTCGTTAGCAATATCATAGAAAAACCGTACTGCAAACTAGAATAGTACAAAATCTTTCCTCTTTTAGAGCACTACCCCATTTTTAGTTTAGGAATGCTTTGCTGCTGAGTGAAGTATGACTACTCATCCAAGCTTTTTATATAAAATGTTTGCCTCATTGTATGACCACCCTTGCCATGAAAGAGATGAAGAGGGAGCAAAGGTTCTTTTTAAACTTTCACCTCATTAATCACTCTGCATGCCTAACCCTTTTTAAATATACTGAGAATACAATTTTTAAAAGGAATGAGAAAAAATCTTTTTCTAGAGACATTCCTAAATTGCTAACACTTTGGTTTGTAGATTGTTTGTTAAGCTACTTTAAAAATAGGGTATTCTGTAAGTTAATCAGTCACTTAAACAGTTTTTTTTTCTCAATATGATCACTCTATAACTTATAAATGTAAAATGTACTTGTAAAGTAAAAAGTGTTCAGTTAGGTTAAAAGGTGTTTAAAATTGATTACACGTAAAAGAGGGCTTATGTTAAAGTGATTTAGTTTATCCTTGATTACGATTCATAATACACAAGCAAACAGGACAGCTTCTTTTATAATCCCATTGGAAACTGTCCTTTATATGAAAAATATCCCTATATAAAAAGTATGAGGTTGTTTATTTGTCTGTCTGTCTGAACCTAAATATCTCCTAACCACGGGATCATTGTCTGTCTTTTACAGTATAGCTTTTATAGGTCCAGAGAAGGATTTTTTTAGCGTTACTTTTATAACAACAACAAAATAGTGACACTTTTTATTCTAATGAAAACACACAAGTCAAAAATTCTTATTGGAATTTTAAAAATAGGTGTATCTACGTATTTATATATCTTAAGATAGATAACCTATAAAGGAAATCAAATTTTAAGACTTAAATTCTATGAAAAATATCTTTTTATTATTCAAACTTATATATTTTATACCTGTCCAAATTGAATTTCACATTAAGAAAAAAAAGTTAATATTATATTTTTCTGCTGAAAATTGTGTGCATATAAAGTATTTTAAATAGGAGAGAATTTAGAAACAAGGATAAACATATGAAAGAGTAGCAAAGAAAGATCAAGGAAAGAAATAGTTAGAAGATCTGAAGTAGTTCTATGTTTTTTATCCTCAACTCTACTATTTCAAATAATAATTTGTGTTCTTTCAATCCTTAACTGAACCACAAAGTAAGGGAACATTAGATTGTAAATTGTACTAATACCCAAAGTTTTGAAATATTTCCTAACCCTGTGGGGCAATCACCTAACCCAATATAACCTAACCTAACCTAAAATAACCTATTAAAAGCCATTTTAAAAATAGGACGAATCGCCCATTAAACTGTTTTTAACCTATTTTTGAATGGGGGGTCAAAAATATACTAGGACACCTATAGAATCAGACTGCAGAGCCCAAATTTGAATTAAGTCCCCAATAAACTTTTTTTGGGGGATTTAATTTTTAGTGTTGCTGTAATCATTTTGACCGTAGCAAAAGCTCTTTTTTTACTTCGGGTAATATTATGGCTTACAGAACATTTTTATATAATTCACTTTATATTGATACAATAAAAAAAACATTACTCTGTTCATTGGAAATAATTTTTTTTTCCAAAACAATTAATTTCATTGAAAAATCTAACATTTACAATAAAACAAATAATTCTGAAATCTAACCAATAAGAAGTATTGTTTTATATAATTCTTTACAATTCAAAAAAAGAGTGTTTTCACAAAGTGACCTATTTCAAATGTAGTTAAATATTTTTTATTTAATTAAAATGAAAAGAATGAAAACCATAGGGTAGTGCTGGGTTATTCCGGTCAATTTTTTGCTTCAACTTAAAAAAAACATACTTCCCAAAAACTTTTTCCGGTTTTTAAGAGTGCAAATGAAAGATATGGCAATAACGAAGAAGCCTGTCTTGGTCCCGTTAAGTTCTCGCATCTAGAAGTTGTTCAAAAATCGGTTTAAAGGGCGGCGGTTGGCCTATACCGGAATAACCCCACCGGTGGGGCTATTTCGGTCAGTTGACTTTGGGGGGGTGGAACACCCCTTTAAAATATTTTTTTAAAAAACATTTTAAACTATGAGTAGAAAGCTGAGGTCATTAGCTTTCTAACGGTACTAGTCGCATGCAGATCAGACAATTTTTTGACATTTTCCCCATTTTAAAAAAGTCGGTAAAATCGCAAAAAAAAAAAAAAATTTTCATGCAAACTTTTTTTTAAAAATCATACTTTTTATTATATGATAAGGTTTTTTTAAGCTTTATACATAAATTAGAGGCAATTTCTGATTCGCAGGTCTTGGAATTTCTTGAAAAAAGTGATTTTTCCCAAAAAAATTTTAATTTTAAAAATCCTGCCAGTTTTGACAGCAGTTTTTGATACATTTTTTCTTGTCTCAAATTGGCTAGGATTGACCTACAAGGGTGGTTAAGGTGTCTAAAAATGCAAAATTACATGCCTGTCAATTAACTCGAAATGATATGGGGTCTAACTCTAATATTTCAACACATTTTATGCAACAGGAATTTGAAAAATGCAAAATCTTGAATATGTACTCTAAATCTTGGAGATAGAACCCATATCCTGGGGAGTTTTTGTTAGGACATGCAAAGAGCTTTCTATAGACACCTTAAACATCTTTCTAGCTTAATCCTAGCCGATTTGACATAAAAAATCCAAACCGCGCAAAAATCGTGAACACCCTCTTATACGAAAAAGATGCAAGGGTTTCATATGGAATTTTAAATCTTCTAGCGGTCTTTCTAGATAGACATACCCCTTCTTACATGAGCCAATACATCTTCAGGCAAATATTTAAGGCGTTCCTTTGGGTGATATACTCTTCCCATTACTATAAAAATGTGTCTGAAAAATTTTTAATGTCTTTACAAATTGAAAAGCTTAGGCAACAAAACATGACATAATACAAGCAGTAAAATGACTAGTAATGTACATCACACAACAGGCAAGGCAATGATTAAAATTTAGGTCATGCATTTAGGTTGTTTATGCTTCCAGATCACCTAAATTAAACATTAGGGTATTATACAGTTATAAATACAGTAATAAAAAAAAGTAAAAAAAGTGACCGGAATAGACCATTTTTTTTAGACGAAAAAAAATTATGAAAAAATCAAGTTAGAACAACGCCTCCAATTGCAAACGATAAATGAATGCCATATCTTTCATTTTACAAAAACCCGGAGTTCGCTAGGACTTACCATTTTTTCACAATTTTAGGTTGAACATGGCCTATTTTGAAAAAAAAATTTTTGCAATTTTTTGCAATTTTTTGAGGGCAAAAAAATTATAGAAGGATTGATCTGAAGTAAGAAATGAAAGTATAGGCAATAAACTACAACTTTGCTTTTCTGAAGATCTCTCGCAAACGTTTAGAATACCGGTAAAAAACGGGTTTAAAAAAGTTGGTCGATTGACCGGAATTGTACCCCCCGACCGAATTAACCCCGCACTACCATACACATAAAAGATACATACTTTTTAAAATTATTTTAAAAGATAAGTTTGAATAATCTTATTTTATAACACATTTGTATATGTGACAAAAATAAATTTGTTGTATTGCATAAACATTTGTTGTCATTTAACCCTTTACAGCCATTTTTTATGTTTTTAAAATAAGTGAGAGAACACAAAAATGTTAATGTTAATTCGTTGATATATTATAAAGAATTAACTTTTTAGTGAATTTTTATAGTAAAATCATAAGGCCTAATTTTACTCTATACCAGAATACAATATTTATGAAGCAAAACACTCTAAAAGCTACGAATTTTACCCAAATAAAAAAAAACCTTTTACTTCGGTCAAAATGATCACGGCAACAGTAAAAATTAATATTTAAATCCCCCCAAAAAAGTTTATTGGGGACTTAATTCAAATTTAGGCTCTGCAGTCTCATTCTACTGGTGTCATAGTATATTTTTTATATACGTTTTAAAAATAGGTTAAAAAAAGTTTAAAGCGCGTTGCCACGAAAGGGACTATTCCCTACTTTTCTTCCAGTAATTTTAACCATAAAAGGTGTATTCATAATTAGGGGGAGGGAGGCATCAATTTATCATTTATTTTCTTATTGTTTTTTATATCTGCCTGTAACATTTAAAGCATAAGAGGAATTCCTTGGCTTTTAATATGCAGAGATAAAACTTAAAGACAAAGGTTACATACAGGGTAGCTATGCTACTTAAAAAGAGGGCAAACCCCTGTTTAAGCTTTTATGTGAGTATGTCTGTGTGTATGTACTGCCTCATTCAACTTAACTCAACCGAAAACATTTCTATAAACTAAAAAATTCCTACATAAATGAAGAGACAGGTTACTGTATTCTGAAGAAAAAAATGTCCCCAAATATTAATTAACTAATTACCCGTTTTCTAGATTTAAATCATTGGTGGAAAAGTTTAGATACTTTTTGTTTGTACCTCACATCCAATAGATGTTTAATAAAAGTCTCAAAAGTCTTTAATTTATTTTAAAAATTCATGAAACTTAGGGTAACAGTAAAATAATAAATTATTTATTAAGATGTTTTATCCCTTGTCCTTGAGATGTGAATTTTTCCAAGCAAAACATACTTTGAAAGAAAATATATGCTTTTTTAAAAATATTTTATTCTACATATATTAGATGCAGTGCAAGACAAAACAAACATATTTCACCAACTTTTAAGAAACGTAGCATCTTATCAAATGCACCTACTTTTTTTACTTGTTTACTGACTGAATAAAAGTAATACATCCTTTTTTTTATAGAAATCAATTATTTTTCCATTATGGCTTAATCCACTAATATACACTGGCTTAGAACAGGTTCTCAGCAATACTTGAAAATCATGGAAAGCATCGTAGTACAGACATTTTCCATCAATAATACAAATACAGTCATACAATTAATAACAATTTTATCAGCTCGAGCATTTGGATCCTAGGGGTTTACAAAACTGGATTTAATCTTTATTCTTTTAATTTTAATATCCGCAAAAAGCTGTCAATAATACGATGCGATAAATAACTATGACAAAAATCAATTATTTTTACATTTTTTTATACAAGGAAACCCCTTACTGAAGAAAACACACCTAAGTATATTTTTTTTCAATTTGAAGAGATTTATTGAAAATGGGAGGTTTTCAATTAACAGAATCGAGTCAAATGACAGTTAATAGACTTTACTTAACTTTTTGATCAACACTATCAGCTTTTACCAATAAAAGTTAAGAATTCAACAAGACAAATTAGTTGCTATGATTTAAATCATTATTAGCAGTTACTATACAACTAAGATATGTCCGTCCATTATACTTACTGAACATCAAGTTAGTTATTTCTCTACATAAATCTTAAAGTCTTAGATTAGTGCATTTTTATTTAAAATAGGTTGAAAACATTCTAACTTTAAAATATCTATTTTAAAGCCTTTATAAAAGTACTAGAGTTTGCTCGATATCACTATCTCCCTATTGGCTAGTTTTCTATATGCATATCTATTTCTCAATAAATCTATTTTCCTCACCCGGCATTACTATTTAAAGAAAGTAAATATTTAATAATTTAAATGATTTTAAAAAGATTTTTTAAATTATATTTTTTTCTTTACAATACCATCACCAAAGGGTTAATATGATTACTACAATTTTAGTTTAATATTTGAACACACAAAGTGTCGCCACAATCGAATTCTTTTAAAACAGAGTTTTCTTAAATTTATTATATTATAAATTTAAATTTTCTTTTTCATGATTAGAAATTAAATACTTCAATATAATGTAAATAGCAACATGAAATAAAAAAAATGAATTTATTTTTAATAGAGTAAAATAATGGGTCTTATCGTTCTGGCCAATGGGATTTTATTATGGATTATTGGAGCACTATAAGTTTTAAACATATATTTCTTGGAAGACTTGAGCTCATTTATAGACATTTATTTCCTATATAGATCTGACATGGATCTTGATGCAATACAGCAGGCCGTTTTGTACATGTTAAAAATTAGAAGATTTCATTAAATAAAAGTAATCGCAAATATACTTAGTAAATAAATCAGAAAATTGTAAAGAAGTTGTATCAACTTTTTTGCTTTTTATTTAAGATAGCTAGCCGGTCCTTTCAGTAAGTAGTAGATGTAAAATTTTTCATAGAATTCAGATATGCAATCGGTTTTTTTTGTAGACCTCTTATTTTTTAAGTAATTTAAGTTTTTTAAAAAAATAATTAAGTCGGTTTTAAGGTACTAAAACGCAACAAAATAAAAGAAGAAAATAGCCAGTATAGACAAAAATAGTAAGATTTTTAATTTGACACCTTACTTTTAAAATTCTGTTGAGTAATTGTTGAAAAAATCTATTTTTTTAACCTCGGTTTAATCAAAACATTAAACCTAAATATTTTCTCATACAGACATAAAAAATATGGGTTCATATATACCATTAGAATGAGAAAAATAATATGAATCCATTGTAAGCAAAATTGAAAAAGTTTAAAAAAATTGTAATAAAAAATAGAAAAAATAAAAAAGTTATTTTAAGAATTGTAACTACTAAACTAGCCAATCACAAATCGCAAAAATTGACGAATCGGGAAGCTTAATCTATAAAATTAACCTATAGAATTGCCAGAAAAAAAGGAGAACGTTCATACAATATATACAATAGATACTACAATAAATATAGTGATATTAAAGAACATGTAAAGAATGAAAAATTATGAACAAATATGCATCAGTCTGTTTATAAACTTCAAAACAATGCAGTTAAAAATACATTATTGTTTCTTGTGTTTAAAAAATATCTGCTACATTGCATTGTCTTTTGTTTATGTTTTGTTCAGGTTTGGTTCAAGCTAACCCTTTAACGCCGAAAATTATGATTCTTAAAATAAACTTATTTTTTTTTATTATAGTTTTATAAAACTTTTTCAATTTTGCTTAGAATAGATTCGTAATATTTTTCTGATTCTAAAGGTATATATGAACCCATGTTTTTTATGTCTGTTTGAGAAAATATTTAGGTCTAAAGTTTTTATTAAACCGAGGTTAAAAAAATAGATTTTTTCAATAATTACTCAACAGAATTTTAAAAGTAAGGTGTCAAATTAAAGATCTTACTATTTTTGTTCATACTGGCCATTTTCTTCTTTTATTTTGTTGCGTTTAGTACCTTAAAACCGACTTAATTATTTTTTAAAAAAACTTAAATTACTTAAAAAATAAGAGGTCTACAAAAAAACCGATTGCATATCTGAATTCTATGAAAATTTTTACATCTACTACTTACTGAAAGGACCGGCTAGCTATCTTAAATAAAAAGCAAAAAAGTTGATACAACTTCTTTGGACAACCCAACTTTTTACTCAAATCAATCCTCAAAATTTTAACTCGCATTGTTTAAGAAAATAAATGAGTTTAACATTTAGGCGTTATAGAAAATAAATATTCGGGGGAAAGTGTTAAAAATTACACTTATTATTCAGTGTCAGGGGGGTGTTTTTTTTTATATGTTATGCTTCTTTAAATTCAAAGTTAGGGCGTACTGTAATTTATAGACAATTATTAATAAACATCAATTTAGATTAAATGAAAATTAATTATTCTAATAGTATATAAATTTCATCTTTTAACATCAATCAAATAGCAAGAAAGTTTTAAAGTAACAGTTAAATTTTAAATGATCAATACCAAAAAGTAAAACTTACCATTCATTGAACAGCCGCAAAATTTATTTCAGCTGTAGCCGCTCTCACCCACTTTCAGTTTTCAAAGATTCTCGTTTGAGTAATAAACCAGGTAGGAAGGGTGCATAGGGCTGTTTATTATTCCCCAAACTTTTATAATAACGTTTTCTTCTTTGTTGCCCCATCAACTTTAGGGACTATTAAGGTTGGTTGGTTCAATAAGTTGAGTGTCCAAACATATCCCACCAATTGTAATCTACAGTAGAATTAATTTTGTGTATCATCATTGGGGATGACCATCATTTTATCAGCCATTGTCTTGTCCCTTTAGATCCCTGGAAATAATCCCTATTCTACTATTTTGAAGTACATTTTTTACGGGATTTTCGTGTTTTGAGAAAGTATTGTCTATATAACTTTCATTGAAAGCCATAATGGTTAAAATATGACTACTTAGGGTCAAAAGACCCCTGTTCAACCTATTCAACATAATTTAGATTTCACAATGGATTTGTTATTAAGGATGTAGTCAAATGTATGTAAATTTCAATGAATTATTAATTACTTTTAGAAAAACTATCGGCGGCGCCACAAGCATTTAGGAACTCTAAATTCGAAGAATATGGAAAACATACAAGTTGCCTAATAAATTCCATGACATTAATCTATATTTTTTTTAGATAATATCCATTTATCAATAAATCCAATATAAAATTTCCCAGCCCCTTTGTTTAATAATAATAAGTAATTCATTGCTAATAACATACAGATGTATCGGTGTTCATTTAAAACCGCTAAAATGTAAAAGGAATGGGATTTTCAGTGCTTAACGTGTCTTGACGTATTTCCTAGATTTTTCCTCGATAATATTCCATTAGACATGGTAATGGAAACCTCAGGTTTTTGCTAATCAATAGCGGATTTTTTGCATTAACGTATGTCTTTTAAAGTAATAAACACAAAAAGGGTTTAGAGAATTCCCACAGGAGTAAAGAAAGTCAAATAAAGTTAGTAAAGAACAGAAATTGATTTGTTGTAGAATGAGATAGGTATAAGCTTATAAGGTAAGAATACTTAACAATGAAATATAACTTTATTCTATCTTTGTTAAACAAGTTCAGAAATTAACTACTAAAGAATAGTAAAATGGCAACTACTAAAGATATTTCAGACTATATAACCCAAACCCTGCAGAATATTGTAACTATAGAGAGAGTGGATACTTTATAGGACAGAAATAGCATCATAAACAAATAAAACAATACACACAAAAGTATCATAAAATTATACTTCAATCTATTGATGATTTTACAAAGGGTTGCACCAAAAATTCGTCTATAATAAGCTAAATTTAAAGATAGTTTTAGAAGCTGAAATCAAGGGATCTAAAGAGATAAGACAAATGTACAATGTAAATGTACTAAAATAATGTACATCCCCAATGATGATACACAAATTATTCATTCTGTAGATTAAAATTACTGGTTGAAACGTTTGGTAACCTAATTTAATGAACCAACCAATCAAATTCAATAAAAGTCCCCAAAGTTTTTGAGCTAAATCAAGGGATCTAAAGAGATAAGACAAATGTACAATCTACATGTACTAAAATAATGTACATCCCCAATGATGATACACAAATTATTCATTCTATAGATTAAAATTACTGGTTGAAACGTTTGGTAACCTAATTTAATGAACCAACCAATCAAATTCAATAAAGTCTCCAAAGTTTTTGAGCTAACGAATAAGAAAACGTTGTTGTACAACTTTGGGGACTAGTGTAATATACAACCCAATGTCCTCTTTCCTCCAGAAAGAAATCAACATTCAAGATTGGCATAATTACGTAATCAAAAAATTCATATTTGCCTTAATTAAACAAGGATAGGTCATTGATCGATAAATTAATCTACCACAGAATTCTAATGTGTAACATTCTGTACTTGTAGTTGTTTGGTATTGGGGAGGGGAAAGAAAGAGTTTTAGTTTATAAACAATAAACATTTTAAAGATTAATATGACAAGTGTATATTTAAACTGCAAAAAATTATAAGTAATGCTGCAAAAGAAAGACAGGAATTCTAAGCATTATAAAACAAATTCTGCGAAATTTAAAAAAATAACACAAATATCTGCTACAAGTTTAGTTGTTAGTGAAATTTTAAAATGCATGTATGTAGTGTATACATGAATAAACAATGCATGGAAGAAAAATGCTGGATGTATCAATGGGTTCCAGGGATAGGTAAGTAACATAAACTTTAAATTTCATGATAAATTCTAACACATGATTGAATTAAGTGGTGTTCAATATTTTAAGTGTAGGTAAAGTGTTAAATTTTTTATCGGAACACGTCATAACTAAATACATAAATAAGTTTTTTTTTACTGTTTCTTGTTGCAATAGTATAGGTAACTTTCGGTCCATAAAAGGCGCATCTCATTAACTTACTGCAACGTGAGACTTCAGGAAAAGGGCAATACAATCAAAGGGTAGGTTAATAAAAGATGTGTCGTACCAATAGTACTCCTAGTCGGGTGCTGAAACAAGTTGACATAAATTCAATTTTCATTGGCAATTGTAATCATGTTTTAGGTATTTAAAGTAACATGATAATAATCAGAAATAGATCAATAATGTTTTTAGGTTATTTTTCTATTCCATTTTCTGTGAAGTTTGTATACACATAGTTGAAAGGCAAAAACTTCTATCATATTAGGAATATTAATACAGGATACTTTCCCTTACTTAATCGATATATTATTGCTCGGATGTTGCAGCAAATTGTCTTGTATTTTGATAAGGTGATGCCCGCAGCTTGCTAAAATAGCCCCTGTTCGCCACCAATAAATAAGGTCCATATTAGCAACCTCAATTTACGACAAATTTTCCCTTGTCAATATATCCACGTATGTCGTATATCCTATAACATTCCTTTCTTATATTTACTATTTTTATATGCAATACTGTAAACATGCAAATTCTTTTAAAAATTTGAAAAAGAAATTAACCATTAGATAGAAATTACATTTTTAAATTCTAATTTGCGCTTTTCTATATGTGATTTTTAAAGCGATTCTTTTTTAAGCCATTGAAACGTATCAAAGTAGTGTGAGTGTAGAAACCTGACATTCAATACTAGAATAGCTACGCTTCCAAATAAAAGAAGCACTGCAATGTTCTTCGATATGTGGATTTTTTTCCGAGTTTAATATTACCTAGTTGACTGGGGAAATAGGGGATCTTGCTACATGTTTACAGGTCAAAAAAACAATAGAGTGTATAATAATTTCTATTAATACCTATTAATTATATTCCTGTTCAAATTCAGTAGAATCAATGAATCACAATCTATTAGTTATCAACCACTAAACCTAACCTAACTCGAAAAAAAACACCACAAACAAAAGAAGGATGAGAGCAATAGGTTCAATAGTACATTGAAGGAAACTTATTTGCAGGTCAAATAAACAATTAAGCATGCAATAAAATGCACATAATCAAAGATTTGCAATGCTCATTGCATATTCTATTAGATCACAACAAATGGAGATATCAATTGTTAAAGTAATTTGAAGTTCAAAAATAAAGGCGGTTATAGAATTCCTTCTGTAAACACAAACATCCTGTTACATTCATATAAGGATTATTTAGCTATATAAAAAAATCCAACTTTGAAACAATGATGATTAAAAGAATATACACTCCACATCTATAAAATCCAATAGGAATGGTAATTTATGATCTTTAGCCCTAATCACCAGGAAATAAAATTAAGTGCTCAATTCTTTATAAAATTTACTCGCTTGGTACTTAGGAAGGAAGTCCACGCTCTTTATATTTTTTTGTGGGAGGAGGGGAATGTCTGGATAGGGGGGCCGGGAATTTTCACTCGGGGACGTCCTTGGTCCTCCAGATGGAAAAAGTCGACAGTAATAATTCTTCTTGAAAACTTACGTCTTTGATTTATAACACCGAAGAAATATAAAATAAAGGTTTTTTAATTCCATAAGCTTTAAGAATCACATGAAAGTAGGCAAAGGCATACCAAATTCTTTAAATGGTTAAAATTTGTAATTCTGTTTATCATCATTGTGCGTATACATAATTTTAGTCTTATCCCTTGAGATCCCTGACCAACAATATGGACAATTAGAGAACATGTAAGCGAAATTAAAATGTATTTCTAAAAAGTTTACTTTAGTCTAGCATCTATTTTGTTTTATAGTTTTAACTCTGTACCCGATTCATTGTCTTCAACTATTTTTAAATATATTTACTGTTGAATTTCCACCCCCTAATTAATCTATGTTACCCAATCGCCACGCCCTGGTGTCTATTTATAACAAGGATGACAACAAACAAACGTATGCAAGAGCATAAAAAAAGCGAACTTCATGAATTTCAAAACAATATATTACATAAGACTAACAAAGTCTATCCATTATTTGCAGCCAAAATAATGACCCTTGGACGGTTGGGCAGATAAATTATTTATGAAATTTTTAAAGATTTCCTCAAATAGCAGCTAACTTCTCTCTAATAGCATTGGATTTTTTATTACTTGGATCTTACACAGGATTATAATGTACTAATATAATGTATAATAAGGTAAAACTTGCAGCTGGCTAAAATAACGACTCCCACCCCCCTAATCCAACCCCTTTACCTCATCCCCTCCCTCCCTACTGGATGAATGAACTTATTAATAAATTATGTCCATGTAAGCGAATTAAATTAACGACAACTTTTCCCCTGTCATAATATCCACATATATAATTGTTATAATGGACTAAAAACAGAAAGTCAAAGTGAATTAAAGAGTAGCTTCGCTACTAATAATAAAAAATGTGGTGCATGATTGTACTAATAGTTGAGAAATAGCCTGGTAGCCTTATCTAAATACAATCTTATGACTGGGATGATTTAAGGTTTAATTATCCTATATGGTTACAATTTATACTTTGTGTGTGTGTGTGTGTGTGTTAGAGTACCTTTTTCTTAGAAATAAATATAGAAGATTCTTATCAAACTTTGTCTTTCAAGATATTTAAAAGTTAAAAATAGTATATATAGCTACCCCTACATAAAACCGCTGGACAGACGGTCATAAACTGTTTATAAGGTAGCTACGTTCCCATTAATATTTTTATTGTAAAAAAGTTTTATTAAAAGCGAAGCTTTTCTATAATTAGGGTGTGTCCGTCCGTCCGTTCGTTCGAGACAGATAGCTTTTTTCATTTATTTAGTCATGTTAAAATTGTCCTATCGATTTCAAACTTTGCATGGTGATCCCTGTAGTAGTTAGGTACAATTTAGAAAGCGTAGCAACTCTATAATCATTACCAGATTACCAGTACGTCCATTTTAAACATGATGATTTTTTACTTTTTTAACAAATTTTTATGTGATCTAATTATCCGATTGTTCAGATTTTTAGTATACTGATTCCTGGGACAACAAAGTATACTGTTATAAGCGAAGCAACTCTATAACCAAGTCCTAAAAATGTAAGTATGTCCATAAACATTATCCTGTATCAAGCAGTTTTTCAACAAATTTTTCTTACAATTTTGCTTTGACTCTTGTTCATTTATAATTTGATTATTCAGTTCTGACACTATACAAGTGTTAATGTCCGTTTGTCATACCGTTTCTGTGCTTCGCTTTTATGGGTGTTGTCATCCTTGTTTCTTAAAAGATTTGGTTACATAAAAAATATACCTATTTGAAGTTCTACCTTTATTCTTTGAAAAAAAGGGTTTGTTTATTAGTTTGTCTGTTTAAATTAGTAAGAATAAGTAAGGTATTATGAATGAGATATAGACATGAAATAAAATATATGATCTTATGAATATTTATAAACTAAATATCTGATTAATAGTCTGAGAATGGATATAAAATATATGTGGATTTTATGACAGGAGAAAAAAAGTCGTCAATTTAGCTTGCTAACATGGAACTCGTTAGTTTATTGGTCTGTTCGTTCATCCATTAGGAGGGGAGGGGATGGGATAAACGGGGTGGAAGAGGGATTCGTTATTTCAGCCCGCTGCTAGTTTCCCTTTTTTAGAGAACATGAAAATTAGATATAAGATCCAAGTGTAATATATCCCTTAATCTGAGTAATTTGTAGAATAACTTATGATTAAGTATTATTTGTTTTCTTTCTTTTAAATTAAATTAATAATATTATGATTGCTTTGTCTTGGCTAGTAAGGCTTTATAAATTCATTTATCTAATAATACTAGCGGCTGTTAGGGGCGAAAAAAACTAAAAAAGAGCACATTAAATTCAAAACTGTATTATGTTTGTTGGGTAAAAATGTATATTCTGAAATTACGTAAAAGAACTAAATATTGCTCACGCTTTGACTTCAGTAAAACATGTAATTTCAATTTTCAAAATCCAATTAACTAACATAGTGGTATCTGTTTAATAAGTCAGTTTTCGACCTGAATTATGCAATTCTACTTTGATATCTATGAAGTCTCGGCAATCTAATAAATTACGTATTTCGCCCAAAGAGAGACAAACGGACATTCTTCCTTTTCTAGAGTAGCTTCAATGGTATAAATGTAGAACTGTAAAAGGAAAAACAGTGCATATAAGAAATAAATAGATGTACATAAAGTGGTCAAAGTTACCTATACATACCAAATAATGTTTTCCTTATGTTCAAACATAGGTACAAAATGCATACAGGGGTAAATTTATTCATAGAAGCGAAGCAAGAAATTAAAGTACATAGAACCTATTTTTATAATTATAATACAAAGTATAAAGATGTCTGTCTGTCCGCCTGAAGCTAAAGATCTAACTGCTGAACCGATTGGGCTCTTATCTTCAGGGAATATACCTACTGGTCCTGTTGTTTTTCTAAAGCTAGGGAAATGTCGCCAGTAGCTGAATGAGAAAGGATGTTTAGCTAGGGTAACCGATTTAGGTCTAAAACAATAAACCAAAAAAAATTATCATTAAAGAAGTCTTATTAAATGTATGTCTTTTGTACCCTTAGATCTCGCTAACTGAGTTCTTCATTTCAAGAAAGCTTCTCAATTTTTAGGCAGTTTAAATTTAAATATTCTTTCAAATGAATTATTTCAAAAATTAAAGTTTAAGGTGGCATGGAATTTTATCTAGTATGAAGAAAAATTGTTTTAGAGTAGATTCCCAATTTCAAATACAATACCAATATATTAGCATCTACACACACACACACACATTTAGTTTGGTATGCATGAAACACAAGGAGGCTTCTTGCATATCAGGATAAATGAACCAAGGTTTTGACCCGAAAAAAACTTACTTTTAAAGCACAGATGATTTTGTTTATTCAAATTGTCATTAAAATAATAACATAGAAGATAAATGTTTTGTCAAGTAGTAATGATTGATCAAATCATGGAAACAATGTCAACTTAAATATCAGGCAAATTCACAAAGGACCTTTAATAACAGTATTTTCCTAAAAGTAAGTATTAAAAGTTAGAAAAAATTGTCAAATACTTAAATTCTAGAAATCAAAACGCTTTTCAAGTTCTGCTGATGCTGTGAGTATTGGTGCAAAAAATATGACGTAACAAAAAAATTAGCCAATGAGAGTCCACTATAAATTTTACCATTGGTCAATAACGGCCTCTCATTAGCTAATTTTTTTTGTTACGTCATATTTTTTGCACCAATACTCACAGCATCGTTCTACTAATTACTTTTACATAAGGATTAACTTATAAGGTAACTTTCTTATCCTTTTTCCCTAAAAATATTTAAAAACTGAAAGACAAGGCTCTTTTGCATTCTTTCTACTATCCTCTACCCATAAGTTGCATGCGAATTGAATTCTTTCATATCACAGACAGGGCTATGTATTCCTTCTTCAATTACTGAAAGAAATATTGGAGGCAAAACAAGGTACGATTTAGCAAACTATAATCAGAAAGTCTGCACGCCCATTTAAAACATGCTGATTTTTTTCTTTTTGACAACAAAATTTTGTACCTATGATTTATTCATCCTATTTATCTGTTTTAATTTTGCAACCAATTTATGTAAATTCAATTATGTTTAGACTGACTAATTGGTTTTTAATAATTTCTGATACATGAGATATTGTTTGTCCATCCTTCTGATTTCAAAGCTTCACTTTTATGGATGTTGTCATCCTTGTTATTATTAATACTCTTCCCTGTCAATTCTGGATTAGGGTTAGGACAAATTAACTATTTGACCTTTTCTGCAATAAGTATATTTACCAGGCAACGCTTTTGAATAGACTTAAATGATCCTCATAAAAGCAGTACTAAATCTGTCTTTCTCTTTAAAAAGTTTGGGATGGGGTGGAGTCGACTTACGTTCATATTCAATCATAGTATAAAAAAATTAAGGATAATCAATTTTTTCTAGGGACTATTTCTTAAAATTGTTTAAACCATCCCAGTACCTGTGAGAAGCTACACTATAAAGGAGATCCATATTATTCAGACAGAAACAGATCCTGTTTTTTAAGTATAAAATCTTGTTTAATATAAAAATTATTGATTTCCGCTGGTATTTATAACCAATGTTCTTGTTTATCCATTTGCATTGATGAAGATTAAATACAACAAAATAGAATTTATATGCTGCATCTACATGCTATACATTATCCAGGCTTAGGATACCCTAAACCAAAGAAATGGGATGTATGTGTCAAGTTTTAAAAATGTCTCAACAACAAATAAAACATTCCTTCTGAATGATTGGTAGAAAATTTTGGACACTATGGGGTTGTATTTAAAGTTATTAATTACAAGCGGATTCGCCCCTAGAGGTATTAGAAAGTCTCCCTCCTAAATACAATCGTTCGAGAAAAAAATTAGGGGGGGGGGGATTTTTCATAAAGGCTTCGCCCCAGGGTGCGGTGGGGTTTCCCTCACCCTACTTATTAGTTTACAAAAAAAAAAAAAATTTGGAGGGGGTATTTTTTCTTTTTTGGGGGGTGGGAGTGACTCACCACACAAGAAAATGACTTAAAACCGCCACAGGATCAGTAGGTATATTCCCTGAAGAGTAGAATCCAATCGGTTTAGCGGTGACTGAGATCTCAAACATCAAACAGATATCGTTCATATTTGTATGATAAATAAGATGGTTCCTTAAAAGACAGAAACCACTACAAAAACAAGCAGACGTAACGTATTTTAATACGTTGTTACATAAATAAACAAACTGTGAGTGAAATGAAAACATTGGAAAATTTATATAAATCATAAAATATAATGGAAATGGTCTTAAACAGAAACAGAATGAGCATAAAATTATTCATAATATGAAATTAAATTGAGAAAGATAACTAATTAATCACGCCAAAAAAAAACAATCTTTTACTGTAAATAGTGTTTAAAACTAAATTTAAATTCAGAATTAAGTCACCTAGCGGAAAAAATTAGAACTATATAATATAGAAATTCAATATGTGTATCCTTATACTAAAGTAACAGGATGTTTGTTTGTGTGTCTGTGTGTACCGAAGGATCTCGCTAATTGCTGAACCGATCGGGTTCTCCTTAACAGGGTAGATTCTCATTGTTTATAACTATTTTGGGGGAGGGTACCACCACCCTCCCAAGAGAAATGACAAAAAAAAATATAAAAATTTATTAAATACGGGAGACTTCAACGTAAAATAAAGAGGTATCGTACTAAAGAATTATCGTAGAGACTTTAACAAACAAAAACATTTAAAGTGCCACTAGAGGCCTCTAGGGGCGTAGCCGCTAGTATACATATATAATAACTAATGCATCTATTATAACATTTGTGGTAGCATCTCTAGCCTATACCAGTTGCCGATTCTTCTAGGAACATGTTTTACAAAATTAAAACAGTTTACAACTTTCTCTAATGTTACATATAAAGCTTCTCATAGGAGAAAAACCAAATTCTTCTGCCCAGTGTGCTTAAATTGTACTAAAACAGACACTCTTTTAAAATAATTCAGTATTTTTAAAATCTAGTAGAATTCCAATTTCTCTCCTTTGATATGTTGGATTTAACTTATTTCAAGAGATGTTTTAGAAAAAAAAGATGCATTAGATTTATTATATAATAAAATAAAATGATGTTATTCTACCAAAAGAAATATCATAAATTATAAAGTATATTTTGTATGAAAAATATGATCTCGTGAATGGCTATACAATGCTTTGAAACTAATGTATAATGTATAAAAAATTAAAACAATTATTTACTAAAGTATCTAGATGCGTATGTGCCTTAAATCCTTATATAAAAGTAACGAATGTCTATTTGTCCGACTGTCAAAAAGATTTCTCTAACCTCAAAAGATTTTTCTCTTCACAAAAGCTTTAATTATTTTGGGGGATGGCGCCTCCAACCTTCCAAGAGAAATCTTCCCTTTTATAGCGTTTTAAAATTGGTTTTCTAACGAAAATTATTTGATGCGTAGCAAAACGAGAAGAACAATTCTAACCTAACCTAGAAAAAAATTCATTTCCAATAATGACAGGGTTTTCGTTCCACTTAAAGGGTAAACTTACCTAAACTAACATAAAAGAAATTAATGAAGAACAAGGATGACAACGTTCATAAAAGCGAAGCTCTGAAACGGTATGACAGTCGAATATTAACTCTTATAAAGTGTAAAAACTGAGTATGCAAAATATAAATATACAAGTTTTGACAAATTATACTTTAATTTGATGCAAAACTTCTTAAATACAGAATACTATTTAAGGACATACTCACATTTTTAGAACTTGATTATAGAGATGCTTCGCTTATAATATTGTACCTTATTGTAATAGGAACCAGTACTCCAAAAATCAGATCAATCGGATGTTTATATCACATAAAAAAATCAACTTGTTTAAAATGGACGTACGGATATCTGGTAACAATTATAGAGTTGCTACGCTTTCTAAATCTTACCTAACTACTATTATTTTACTTTAATATATCAACCAATAAATATAGCTTGCAAACTATCTGTCACACAGCTAGAAAAAAAATTAATTTACAAATGCGGATAAATCAGTTACTGCCTATAGTCACAAGTCAGCTACAAGGTTACTACTCAGGGATCTAAAGGAATAGGACAATGAACAATAAATTACCACCTAACTGATGATATACAAACTCACCGTAGATTAAACGATTGTTTGAAACGTCTAAACCAATCAAATTTTATAAAAGTACCCAAAGTTTATAAGAAAACGTTATTATTAAACTTTGGGTACTAGTGTTATTAAAGGTCCGATCATTTAGAAAGAAGCTCCGTAGAGACTGCAAGTTGGAAAGTTTTAAAACCAGTCAGATTTTTAGGAAAGATTAAATAGCTGAGGCGCCACTAAATTTATCAATGTAATCAAAGTAATGATGTATCCTTTATCGGTTATGGCTATACAATTATCCTTATAATACTATATCCATTAATTCCTGAGAAGAACACCACTCTCTCAACCTTTAAGATGATAGCTTTAGTTAGGTAAATGGATCTACAAAATAATGGATAAATGTTTTCCCAGACATTATAAATTTCCCGTAATATAAATAGACAGTAAAAAGTTAAAACGCAGGGAAATAGACATAATTAATTTATATAAAAGTAATTAACATAATTGAAAGTTATATAATTTTTATATATTATTTCTACATATAGTTCTGGGGAGGGGGGGGGGGGGAGACGATTGTTCATTGAGACAAAGAAAAATACGTGTTTCAACGATCTTTGAATAAAAACTATTCAAATGAACCTACAAACATTCTAAACTTATAAAGTATCTGCGAGAAGCCAAACAAGGCACTAAGCTCGTACCAAATTATTTACTTCGGGTAGCCTAAAAATAAAAATGCTTCATCCATAGATTTATCGAAAATACTTAATATTGCAGGGTCTCGCTTCTTTCACCCGCTTTGGCGAAAATAGTCTCAATATCTCATCTAGATAGGTTGGTTCATTAGAAAATATGCAATCAATAATCAAACTCAAAATATTTATAGAAAATTTGGGGATAGTCCCTTTCGAGGCAATGTCCCTTAAGGGGCGATTCGTCGTATTTTTAAAATTTCTTTTGATAGGTTATTTCAGGTTAGGTTAGGTTATATTGGGTTAGGTGATTGTCCCACAGGGTTAGGCAATTGGCCCCGCAGGGGCTAGAAATGGGAGGAAAGCTACTGTGAAAAAAACCAAAGAATCGCCCTTTAAGGATCGTTGCCACGAAAGGGACTATACCCGAAAATTTGTAAGAAAAGCGATTTTATGCACAAAAACTAGGATGTGTGTCTTTTGTACTAAAAGAACAACTAAACCTCCCCTACCCACCCCCTCTCTACCTCACTATTACATTTGCCATTTTGTGGCAATAATAGAAAACAGGGCTCGGCAGCCGTGCTTCAGCCACCTGTAAGCCTCAGGGAATTCAACCTTTTACAATTTTGAAAATCAGCTAGAAGTCTAAACTCGTCCAAAATACGACAATCCCTCTTTTTAAAAAAAAACTTTGCATATAGAAGGGTTTAAATTTGAGGCTTTGTCGCGGCTGAAGATCCCTGGTTAAAAAATAATAGCTATTAAGGTAAAATGGATGATACTTTAAGGTTCCCAATTCAATGTTTGAGAAAGTGAGGGACACAGACAATTGTACAAATACTACTTATCTAAAAATACTAAATACCCCCCAAGCTACTGAAATTATTTAAATTTTGAAAATATCTTTAAGTTTCAAAAAGAAACAAAGGATGTATACTGCAGAAATAATTCTGTAAAGTATAATCTTGAAATTTTGAAAATATATAATAATAAAAGTTAGAGGTCTTTTAGATCCTAATGAACCCAGCGACTATTTTCTCCTGAGTACAATATGATTGATTCACCCTACTCAACAATCCATTATTCAGTAATTTCAATTCTTATTAAGAAGCTTTCAAATACTGATAGATAGATTTTAGATAGATACATCATATGATAGATATGTAGTATTAGATATCAATTTGCATTTTCTCAAACATCTAATTATAAATTATTGATTCAAGGGGGGGGGGAAGTTTGTAAACTTATAGGAAATGAAATTCAGTATCAAAGTTTGGGAGGGACGTGTGGGCTTGTTTTTAAAGTTATCAACCTAATTCTTTTTGTAAAATCTCTTATATGACTGGATGTACACGGAAAACTTTGAAAATTGAATTTTGGTACTTTCCTTCAAGGGGCCAGTGGAGCAAAAGACCCCCCAAAACACTAAAAATATGAGTTCTGAGCTTATTTTTAGAGATATCAACCTAATTTTTTAAATGTAAACTTTTTAAAAATAACTGAACTTAGTAACCATTACACATTTCATTTTGGGACTTTCCTTCTAGGGGCTTGTGGAGCAAGATACCCCCCAAAACTAAGAAAAGGAGTTCTGAGCTTATTTTTGAAGATATCAACCTGATTTTTTTCTAAGAAAACTTTTTTAAAATAACTGAACTAAGTAACTACTACACATTTCATTTTGGGACTTTCCTTGTTGGGGCTTGTGGAGCAAGAGACCCCCCAAAACTAAGAAAAGGAGTTCTGAGCTTATTTTTAGAGATATCAACCTGATTTTTTTCAAAGAAAACTTTTTTAAAATAACTGAACTTAGTAACCATTACACATTTCATTTTGGGACTTTCCTTCTAGGGGCTTGTGGAGCAAGAGACCCCCAAAAACTAAGAAAAGGAGTTCTGAGCTTATTTTTGAAGATATCAACCTGATTTTTTTTTGCAAAGAAAACTTTTTAAAAATAACTGAACTAAGTAACTATTACACATTTCATTTTGGGACTTTCCTTCTAGGGGCTTGTGAAGCAAGAGACCCCCCAAAACTAAGAACAGGAGTTCTGAGCTTATTTTTGAAGATATCAACCTGATTTTTTTAAAGAAAAACTTTTTTAAAATAACTGAACTACCTAAGTAACCATTACACATTTCATTTTGGGACTTTTCTTCTAGGGGCTTGTGGAGCAAGAGACCCCCCAAAACTAAGAACAGGAGTTCTGAGCTTATTTTTAAAGATATCAACCTAATTTTTTTATAGAAAACTTTTATAAAATAACTGATCTAAGTGACCATAACACATTTCATTTTAGAACTTTCTTTTTAGGGGATTGTGGAGCAAGATACCCCCCAAAACACTGAAAATATGAGTTCTGAGCTTTTTTTTTATAGATATCAACCTTATTTTTTCAAAGAAAACTTTTTTAATGCAATTGAACTAAGTACCTAACTGTTACACATTTCATTTTGGGACGCTCCTTCCAGAGGCTTGTGGAGCAAAAGACTCCCCAAAACTAAAAATATTAGTTCTGAGTTTTTTTAAAGATATCAACCTGATTTTTTATAAGAAAACTTTTTAAAATAACTGAACTAAGTAACCATTACACACTCTTGATTACCACTACATTATTGATATCTTTAAAAATAAGCTCAGAACTCATATTTTCAGTGTTTTGGAGGTCTTTTGCCCAACCAGCTCCCAGTAGGAAAGACCCAAAATGAAATGTGTAATGGTTACTTAGTCAACCTGATTTTTTAAAGAAAACTTTTTTAGACAGAACCGTACTAAGTAACCATTACACATTTCATTTTGGGACTTTCCTCCTTGCAGCTTGTGGAGCAAAAGATCCCCCTAAACACTAAAAATATGAGTTCTGAGCTTATTTTTAAAGATATCAACCTGATTTTTAGCAAATCTGTTGTGGCTACGTAGTTCAGTTAAAAGAAAAAAGTTTTCCTTAATAAATCAGCTTACCTAATATCTTTAGAAATAAGCTCAGAACTAATATTTATGGTTTTCAGGGGTCTTTTGCTTTACTAGCCCCTAGAAAGAAAGT
Source organism: Acartia tonsa (assembly GCF_053477335.1). Lineage (NCBI taxonomy): Eukaryota > Metazoa > Arthropoda > Copepoda > Calanoida > Acartiidae > Acartia > Acartia tonsa. Next base: position 29,624,977 of record NC_137262.1, on the reverse strand, counting down.
CCCAAAATTAAATCTGTAAAGGTTACTTAGTTCTGTTATTTTAAAAAAGTTCCTTTAAAAAATTAGGTTGATATCTTTAGAAATAAGCTTAAAACTCCTATTTTTAGTTTTGGGGGGTCTTTTGCTCCACAAGCCCTTAGAAGGAAAGTCCCAAAATGAAATGTGTTCTGGTCACTTAGATCAGTTATTTTTAAAAAGTTTTCTTTTAAAAAATTCAGGATATCTTTAAAAATAAGCTCAGAACTCCTATTTTTAGTTTTGGGGGGTCTTTTGCTCCACAAGCCGTTAGAAGGAAAGTCCAAAAACGAAATGTGTTATGGTCACTTAGATCAGTTATTTTTAAAAAGTTTTCTTTAAAAAAACCAGGTTGATATCTTCAAAAATAAGCTCAGAACTTCTATTTTTAGTTTTGGGGGGTCATTTGCTCCACAAGGCCCTTAGAAGGAAAGTCCAAAAATAAAAAGTGTAATGATTACTTAGGTAGTTCAGTTATTTTAAAAAAGTTTTCTTTAAAAAAATCAGGTTGATATCTTCAAAAATAAGCTCAGAACTCCTGTTCTTAGTTTTGGGGGGTCTCTTGCTTCACAAGCCCCTAGAAGGAAAGTCCCAAAATGAAATGTGTAATAGTTACCTACTTAGTTCAGTTATTTTTAAAAAGTTTTCTTTAAAAAAATCAGGTTGATATCTTCAAAATAAGCTCAGAACTCCTATTCTTAGTTTTGGGGGATCTCTTGCTCCACAAGACTCTAGAAGGAAAGTCCCAAAATGAAATGTGTAATGGTTACTAAGTTCAGTTACTTTTAAAAAGTTTTCATTGAAAAAAATCAGGTTGATATCTTCAAAAATAAGCTCAGAACTCCTGTTCTTAGTTTTGGGGGGTCTCTTGCTCCACAAGCCCCTAGAAGGAAAGTCCCAAAATGAAATGTGTATTAGTTACTTAGTTCAGTTATTTTTAAAAAGTTTTCTTTGAAAAAAATCAGGTTGATATCTTCAAAAATAAGCGCAGAACTCCTTCTCTTAGTTTTGGGGGGTCTCTTGCTCCACAAGCCCCTAGAAGGAAAGTCCCAAAATGAAATGTGTAATGGTTACTAAGTTCAGTTACTTTTTAAAAGTTTTCATTGAAAAAAATCAGGTTGATATCTTCAAAAATAAGCTCAGAACTCCTGTTCTTAGTTTTGGGGGGTCTCTTGCTCCACAAGCCCCTAGAAGGAAAGTCCCAAAATGAAATGTGTATTAGTTACTTAGTTCAGTTATTTTTAAAAAGTTTTCTTTGAAAAAAATCAGGTTGATATCTTCAAAAATAAGCGCAGAACTCCTTCTCTTTGTTTTGGGGGGTCTCTTGCTCCACAAGCCCCTAGAAGGAAAGTCCCAAAATGAAATGTGTAATGGTTACTAAGTTCAGTTACTTTTAAAAAGTTTTCATTGAAAAAAATCAGGTTGATATCTTCAAAAATAAGCTCAGAACTCCTGTTCTTAGTTTTGGGGGGTCTCTTGCTCCACAAGCCCCTAGAAGGAAAGTCCCAAAATGAAATGTGTATTAGTTACTTAGTTCAGTTATTTTTAAAAAGTTTTCTTTGAAAAAAATCAGGTTGATATCTTCAAAAATAAGCTCAGAACTCCTTCTCTTAGTTTTGGGGGGTCTCTTGCTCCACAAGCCCCAAGAAGGAAAGTCCCAAAATGAAATGTGTAATGGTTACTAAGTTCAGTTATTTTTAAAAAGTTTTCATTTAAAAAATTAGGTTGATATCTCTAAAAATAAGCTCAGAACTCATATTTTTAGTGTTTTGGGGGGTCTTTTGCTCCACTAGCCTCTTGAAGGAAAGTACCAAAATTCAATTTTCAAAGTTTTCCGTGTACATCCAGTCATATAAGAGATTTTACAAAAAGAATTAGGTTGATAACTTTAAAAACAAGCCCACACGTCCCTCCCAAACTTTGATACTGAATTTCATTTCCTATAAGTGTACAAACTTCCCCCCCCCTTAATTCTTCATTTTAGTCCAAATGGGGTAAATAAGTGTTTAAATCCCCTAAAAAACACATATTACTCCCCCCACCCTTAATTTTTTAAAAAATGCATTTGATTACCCCCATCAAACCTTTGAAACCCCTATTTTTACAACCCTCAAAATAAAAAGCTTGGACGTCTCTGATTTTAGTAACAGTATTTATAATTTAAACTAAAATGCTTAAAGAAAAATATGCAAAATATTTGAAATCAATAACTTAAAAGCAAGTCGTATGTCAAAATATTTTGACAATTCAAGCACAAAGAAAAACAAGGGTACTTAGAAAATGATAATAAAAATAAAAACTAATTTTACATATAAAAAGAAACACATTTTTATGCGGGTCATTTATTAATCTGAAGGGTCATACTCGAAAATTTGGTAAACTTTAAAGTTTTGAATGTTGTATGAAATGATCTAAAGCTAACAAAAATACTTTTTAAAAAGAATTAGTGTTATGTTTTTTTTTTTAAAGAATGAAAACCAAAGTCATGCTTAGAATAGGTAAAACTATTACAGTTTAGAAGAGGAGAAGAATTTTCTTTCGTAAAAGTTTTATAATTTAAATCGTCAATTTGTGTAATTAGCAAGGCAAAAACTAAGAGGAGGGGGGGGGGGGGGGGGGGGGGGGTTTGACACATAAAGATAAAGCCTATACACACTGTTTCCGCAAATGTGTCAAAACTTTCTCCCCTCTTAGATATCTTACTAAAAACAGGTATAAAGAAATAATAAAGAAAATGTTGTATATACAAATATGAAAATAGATCATTTTGATGCCTTTATAATCATTATTCGAGTTAAGACGTGTGTTAAACTGAACTGACTAATGTTAAGAGTTAAATTTAAGAGAATAAAACTATTTGCCCTAGTGTGTCCAAACCTTACAAAACTGCATGTTTGTTGCACATTTTACTATCACATCCACCACATTTCATCTCAGCATTTAGAATAACAAGGACACCCTTTTTCATTAGAAGCGAAGCTAATAAACAAAAAGTTCCATTGAAATTTGATATGATTGAAATATAAATGATATTCTCTCTCAAGGTTAGCACAATTTTTGAAATAATTTTGGTTTCATTATTTTTCAATCTTATGGAAAATAAATAAGATGGCATAGGAGATATTCAATCAAAAAGACAGACTTTGAAACCATAAAATTACTTCCACGTCCTGTCCCCTTAATAAATTTCTAGCGACTGCGCACCCATAGTCCTCTATTTAGAGATGAGGGGAAGGAGTATTTTTTCTAGGAGCGATTTTTTTGGAAGGATATGGGAACCCTTCGCAAAAATAGATAAAAAAAACTTTCTTGGAAATATAAGAAGCTTCACTATAAAGGAGAGCTATATTGCTATAGTTGGGACTTTCAGGCAAACAGACACACAGATTGAAAAACAGGCAGACATCCTGTTACTTATACATTTTATAATCAAGTACATACAGTAAATTTTTTAAAATACAACAAAAAATAAAAAAGAAGCTTTGCTACTAAAAATGTAGTGTTATTCATGAAATTCCATGAGTTTTCTAAATTCTTGTAATCCTAGCGGGAGGAGAGAAAACAGTTTTGCCTAGAATAATGACACATTTAAATTGTTGCTGTGTAATTTTTTTTATATTTTATCATTTAAATGTCCTTTATGGTCATGATTTCCACAAAAATAAAATTTTCTTTCTTTTGAATTTTTACATTAAATTGTGTAATTTAAAATCAAAAGCTGCTATGAGACATATACCTATTTAGACTAAGCCTTTATATAAAAGTAACAGGATGTCTTTCTTTGTATCTCAGTGTACCAAAGGATCTCACCAACGGCTAAACCGTTATGGTTCTACTTTACCATGTAGCTTCTTATAGGTCCTGAAAAGATTTATAACTTATTTGGGAGAGGGACCACCACTACTCTGCAAAGAACCCTCACAATAATATTATCACGGGCGAAAATTTGTTTTCTCTAAAGTTGGTTGAATACAAAGAAGTATGATGTATCATCCAAGAAAGGGTTAGGTAGCAGCAAAAAATTGGTGGAAGATTGGTGTATAGGTTAATCCAGGAGTCATAGTGCTCTTATATATAATTTTTGTTTGAATTAACCAGTGCAGAATCAACAACGAAATTGCCTGTAAGCCATTCATCTTTCATCAACCAAAATGCAAAAAAGAGAGAAGGGACAATGGGCTGTTTATCACACTAGTCCACAAAGTTCTATTATAACGTTTTCTTGTTCGTTTGCTTAACAACTTTTGGGACTTTTGATAAATTTTGATTGGTTAGTTTTAAAAAATGAGTGTCCTTTCAACCACAGATTGTAATCTACAGAAGGGGTAATTTTATGCATTAAAATTGGGTATGTACATCTATTTATCGGCTATTGTCTTTTCCCTTTAGATCCCTGAGAAACCAAAGTTTTCCATCTTAAAATGTAAAAGCGTAGCACCAGGATAACTTGTGACAATCATATTTCTTACATTTTCAAAACAATGAATTACTGCAATATAACAGTAAAGTTTTATCTTTGAAATATACTATAATTCTACAGTTAATACACAGTGTGAAAGATCTTTGGACTACGACATCTTGTGTCACCTGTCATATCAATTGACATTTATACATGTTCATCGGATCTCATACAATCAGGTAAATTTTATCAAATATTGAAAGAAATAGTTACTTATAGCATTGTATAATAGACAGCTTTACGCGCAAATTAAAATGGAAATTATAAGATTAAAACCAGTTTTGTTATCCCCGAGGGGCTGAAGGCTACATTAGGAAAAACTGTCTGCATTACGATGCTATACATGATTTTTCAGTGTGGCTGAGAACCGGTTCTAATCCACAAGATATTAAGCCAACTGGAAACCCTATTCTGTAATTAATTTAAAATGTCACAAGGTAAAAGAGATTAAAAATAAAAATGTACTAAATTATTACAGTTTGCAAACCTAAAGCATCAATGTTGGTTTGTTGTAACATAAAAGTTTCTATAACTTGATGATGATGCCTAGGATGGGTTTTGACATAATTCTGGGTGCAACAATCTTACATGTATCGCAGCAACTCTGCAGTCAGCTCACACGAAGGAGGATAACCTCTATATCGTGGTGTGAAGAAAGCCAAATTTCTTAGTGTCTAAAATCCCTCCTACAACACGATATTTAGTAAATTTGAAGAGTGGAGCACTCTACCCCCAAATGTTTGTCTCCTTCAAATGAGCCTGGCCCTGTAATCTAGCAATATCAGCTAAAAAAAATATTAAGATATCTTAAAATATCTTGGTCGTGTCAATACTTTAGATTGCACGACCTTTGTCTTTGCCAATTGTTTTTGGTACTAGGTCCTAACTTTTCAATTCAAATAATACTAATTTTGGAGTTTCTTCAAGGAATGTTTTATCCTTGTAAAAATTTCAAATTTCTATTTCATAGTTTTAAAATTGAAATTGACATTTTATTGTATCCAAAATTCGTTATAGGAGGAAGGGGCATTTATTGTATTATTATTTTCCAAAATAATCATGCCCATTTATTTCCTATTTTAAAAAACGTAAATGCAATTAAATAGAGCTCTTCTTCTTACAAAAATAAATATCTAACACTTTAAGAAATCTACGTCTATATGAAATTATCATTGGCACATAATATATCTTAACAAATTATGTGTTAACAATGCAGATTTTTCTCATACTCAACTCGCAAAAAAGTTAATTTGCCGCTCTGTCAAGATATTTAAATCCTCCCTACTCCCTTCCATTTTTAATTTCTGTTTAAACTAATTTTAAGGAATCTTTAAAAATGTCATGACGCTACAGTACAAAAGTGAATTTAAAATCTATCTGCATGCATATATGCAACCAAAATTCAACACGAATATCAGGTCCCAAAGATTTTATTTACACTAGTGTTACAGTACAATTTTTGATCATTTTGAAACCCAAATATATTGTTAAACAATGGTTTAGGGTATCCCTAAAAACCGCCATGGATAGATTTCCTGAGAGAATGAATATCCCAAGGGCTATCTCGATCCAACAATTCAATCCAGGTTTTAAACTACAAAATAAAACTTATTTGAAATATTAAAGAAACCGATTAATTTCCGCAGGATAAGAACCGGTTTATACACACTGAAGATTAAGAATCATGTATACAATCGTACATAAGGCCATTGTCCTCGTATATAAAAATAAAAATCATAAAAGGAATACCAGTTTTGTTAGCCCGGTCCTTCGGCCCCTCGGTTTTAATCTGATATATTAATATTCACGGAAAGATGTCTATAATACAATTGGATAAACAACTTGGCAGCAACCTCACATATTCTTTTATTTTATTTTTCGCGGAAAATTCCCTATAATACGATTCATTACATGATTTTTTAAAGTATAATTAAAACCTGGTTTTATCAAATTGAAATAAATCGGATTCGAAGCCATACTGAAATAAATTTCCAGTTGTTAAAATGAAAAATTTTTAAAAACTGATCCTCTCTCCTACACCAAATATACTTTCTTTCTAAAGCATGATCCATCTTTTTCCTCTTGAATACATGTCATGGAGTTAATTCAAAAACACTTCAATAATTTTAATTTTAGGTTCCATACTATTATATGAAGTAGTGAGGTTCATTTTTATCTGTAGCTTAGGATTTCGATACAGACATAAAGGTTCTTGAGATGACTTAGGCTATCTAATATCTTAAATTAATTTACACAAAGCTCCTAGCTGCTAGGGGCTCAAACACTGAAATTTATTAAATCATAATCTTATTTTGAAGTAATGCAACACTTTTCTATAATACAGCCTTTACGCTGTTGCTTAGATTAGCCGTGCAGATTCTCTCTACTATGTAGGCAATGTTATCAAAACATACAAATACAACATTGCAAAAATATACTCAAACACGCTATAGAAGAAATTTATTAAAATTTCTATACTATAACTCATTTTGATGTTCTTGAATATTGTCAATTTATTATGATTGCACACCCAATGGACAGAACTGCCCCTGTTTTACAACTATCAATACTCTTGCTAAAATAAAAAAAAATCTGCAACTTTGTATGAGGATTAATGGTGGTATTCACTCAATGCAAAATTCAACTTTTCCTTTTAAGGATTTCTAGCTTATGGGTGTTAATATTGTTCAATTTATTATACATAGGTGTAAGCTACTAGAGGTGTATGATGATATACATGTTTAAAATAGGGTTAGGTCAGAACCAAAATTATTTTTAGTGCAAACCTAAAATATAAAAAGGTACATCGTAGTCTGTATGTTTGTTGATTCAGGAAACTGTCGTAAAAATTGATTTAAACTATTTTTTAATGCTTTCTAAATGTACCTAAGCAAAATATAAAATTCCTCATATTTTTTCCAATTTGGGTCTGTTTGTCTGTCTGTCGTTAATACGTACAGGATTATATACTTTTATATACCGTTTAACTGTGAGTAAAAGATAAAACTTAAAAGAATATCTATTTTTTTGAAAACTATAGGTAAATATTTCTTTTCAAGCCTACCTTAAAAATATGTTTCTCAATATGTTAGCATATTAAAAATAATGGTTTTACAAATGATACTTAAATGATAGATAGTACAACCCATATGTAAGTTAAAATTTAAATTCAAAAATATTAAATATTTACTCAAATTTATACTGAAAATATTTAAATAAATAGCGTCAGCTATTCATTACTCATTTCACTGAATATCTTTAAAAGAATAGTTACCTACCTATTTATCGCATCGTATTATAAACTGCTTTCCGCGGATACCAAAATGACAAATTATATTATTAAAACCAGTTTTGTTAGCCCAAGGGGACGAAGGTCCGAGCTAAAATAACTGGTATTAATTTTTAATTTACATTTTATTTTTCGTGGAAAATTGTCTGTAATATGAAGCTATGCATATTTTTTTCGTTATGGCTGATATAACCGGTTCTAATCCAGCAGATATCAATCTATTTCGAAGCCATACTGGAAAGGAAATTATGTAAATAAATTAACAGTAATAAAAAAACATTTGTGCTACCAAGAAAAGTTTGAAACCTTGAGTTCTAAATAAATGTGCATCTGATGGGAAAATATTGAATCAATCATTCAGAGGAAATTGTTTTAAAGTCTCAGAATAAACTTCACAAAATTGCACTCTCTCTGCTTTAAGAAAAAGTGTTTCTGTAGAAAAGGATCATGAAAAAAAGTAATAGAATAGGAAAATTTTTTTATGAGAAACACAATTTTTAATGTAAATTGTACAACTTAGTTTTCATCATTCTGTCATCTTGTTCCATACCCAGCCCTTTACAATAATTTTTTGGAAAACGATCAAAATAGTGGTTTGGGAACAAGTCCCTAAGGCTGACAAGTAGGTTGACAATGAGGGACATTGAATTGTAAATTACACAATTACCTAAAGTTTAATAACCACATTATCATATTAGTTGATTTTAAACTAGAAGTGTCCAAACTTTTCAACCAACATTCTTAATCTAAAGAAGGGGTAAATTTGTTCATTAACAATAAGAGTTTTATATTAATTTATCGTCCATTGTAATAATTTTATTATTATTTTGTATGCTTATGTTGAAATACAAATCTATCTATCTTCTCCATTAAAATATCTGCCTTCAACACCCCCCCCCCTTATTCCACAAAATAGCCTAAAACATGCTTAGGATCTATTCTAGAGTTCCTTAAAAATTAAGGGCCAAACTCACCAGCTACTTTAGAATGTAGGGTTTAAATAAAAAAAATTTTATGGTGTATAAATACTAGAGAAATTCAATTTGGGTCAGCTAAATATTTTGATAAAGTTTTATTATGCAAAGTGATTCAATTATATAAGTTTTTTTGGTCAAAAAAGGTAAAAATAGTTTATTAACCTAAAATAAAGAAACAAATTTAGGTTTTTGTTCTAACATTAAAGTAAAAGAATAGAGAGGCATGAGCTATTCTGCCCACAGGACGGGGACCCTGTCCCGAATTTGTATTTTTTCTTTGAAATCAGCTAATATCTATTAGTCGGAAATATAAACACAGCCCAGTTCCTACATAAGAACTGAAAGCAATTTGCTTACAGACGGAAAGGGTCTCTACCACTTGGGGAAGGTGGTTGTCTGGATTAAACATCTATACTCATACATTTTATTTTCTAACTATTAATAAAATAGGTTTGAAAATATTGCAACGAATATGACAGCCTTCGTTTATGCATAGATATTGATAGTTTAATAAGTAAATACCTTTATACCTCTATATAAAGTTTTCGAATTTCTAAAATTATTTCTCGTATTCATTCGAATCCGGTGGATAGGAACCGGTTCTCATCCATACGAAACAACTATGTCTAGCATCGTATTATATCCAGCTTTCTACGAATATTAAATTGTACAATCATAAGATTTAAAACCAGTTTTCTGAGCCCGTGCCTTCGGCACCTCGGGGCTAAAAAAGCTGGTTTTAATCTTATAATTATACATTTTAAATCCGCGGAAAGTGGTTTATAATACGATGAAAGAAATAACTATTATCGAATTTCATTAACAAATCCTGCCATGTTTCTCTTTAGTATCATAAATGAGAAAGTATAAAAAAGCAATAAGGTAGAAATTTAAACATAACAAAAACTTTAACTAGGAATAAAACAATTTAACTAGAAGACGAAGGAATAAAGAAAAACATTCGATAAAAACTTGATGAAACCCAACCCTACAGTATGTTAAGAATGTGTGTGTGTATCAGCCCCTGTAGACCTCATAAGAATTTGTATTTATTACTGATGGCTTATCTTTACTATACATGACTAATAGATTTATTAATATCAACCCTTAAAAAGTCTGTAATATTAGGCTTGTCACATTTAAGATTAAAACGTTGCCTTTATTACACCATTATTGTTGGGGGATGAAAGGGATGCAGCTTATAGGCTATATGTCATTTAAACTACATATTCAATTGACTGTAAGGGCGGGTTTTACGGAAAGCATACAACCTTTAACACCCCAACCCTCTTCCCCAAAGCCAACATAAGGTGATGCAACTTGTATAGTATGTCTATTGTCTTATAAAACCTACTGGACTAGACATTGATGACAAGCAGAAGAAAAACATATCAACATAATATCTATTTATAACCAGAATGATAATTTTAAAAAATTGGGGCACAAATCAAAATTACCCAGCAAAATTAGTAGGTATATATATTATTTCTTTGTTTTTAAAGTAACAATGACCCTACAATACCTATCAACATTAACAATCTTATTTTTTTTGGAAATTATGTTTTAAAACTATGAAAATTATAGAGTAGCTGCGCTTTTAACAATATCATATGTAAGGCGCTTTTTTCTTATATGCCAATTATTTTTTATTTTGGATCTATAAGTTTTTGTGGTAGCTTTTTTCTTATTACAAGTAGCCCAATTGCCGGTACCTTTATAGTTTTGTCTTGAACAGTTATAAGCATTATGAAAACTAAATAGAAATAACATAGTTCCTACGGTTTTTTAACGGGGGGGGGGGGGGGGGTGAGATTTAACCACTATTCTTGCGTAGGTCTTCATTGCTTACAGAGCATTTTAAATACTCGCAGTTTAATGCGCCTTTAAAAACTTTAATAGAATCAAAGTGTTATCGCCGCTAAGTTTTTTACAGTTAACCTTGTTTTTTTCAAACTGTACTTTTTAATTAAAGACATTTGCAAAAACTCTTTGAACTACTTATATCAATCTAAAGAAAACTTTTCCCTTTCTCGAATTTTGTATCTTAATAGGTGATCAGCTAGTTTTAATGCAAGTTAAACAACTGGGAGGTTTTGTTTTTGGATCATTTTTTTGTCGGACATGAAATAAACACTTAAACATTTAATTTCAATATTATAAATTAAAATTAGAAATTAAGCCAATAAAGGTTTAAAATTTAAATATCATAATGACTATTTGTGTTGATATATTGACATGGAGAAAACCTGTCGTCAATTTAGGTTGCTAATATGGACCTCACTTATGTGTCAGTTCGTACTTTCAATATGAGGGGAAAGGATCCGTCAATTCTTAGATGGGGGGTCGCTATTTTAGACAGCTACAAGTCTTACTTTATCAAAGTACATGATAATCAGGTGTAAGATCCAAGTAATAATATTTTGCTCATTAAATTACTATGCTTAAGTGAACTTAAATTATCACATTGAACGTAAAATAAAGCTCCCAAAAAATCAAATAGGTAGCGAAATTTAGTCTGCTAAAATGATGCAAATATCCCCATTTCAAAATGTTCTGTCAGACAACTGATCTAATTAAAAAGCAGTACAACTTCGATAAATCAGTCCTTAACTGATATTATCAGAAATTCCCTTCTTTCATATGAAGTTGTTTATGCAGGAATATAGGAATATGAATTCAGAATATTTTATTTAGCAGGTAGAGAGATCATAAAAAGACTCTCCAAGAATTAAATGTTTAATTACATTCCAACTGTGATGTTTTGAAAGTGATATACTTGCAAAAGTCTATTAGAATTGAATTAAAATTGTTCAATTTAGCTGGTATAATTTCATTAATCCCTAAATAAAAGTAATAGGATGTCCTCCTGTCTCAATGTATGTATGTCTTGCTAACCGCTATAAGATTATATCATGATTCTTCCTTACTGTGGAGCTTCTTATAGGTATAGAACAAGCTTATGTCAATTTTAGGGAACGGAGCCCCAAGGAGAAATCTCCCCTAAAAACAATTCTTTTAAAAGCTAAAATTGAAAGTGAAGATTCGACTTAACTTCTCCCCCTCCCCTTCTCCTTCCCTTAAGTGAGTCTAGAGACCACTTGGGGAGTATCCTGTAATAGATTTGTAGCCTATTAGTGTAAATATATCCATTTAGTTTTAAAACCTACTCCGTTTATTGTAAAAATCTAATACTTTTGGATTTTAAATAAATATAAACATTATTTTCTATTCTGTGGTTTGTTTCTCTTTTCTTATATCCCTGATTAGAATAGCATAAATAGGTTAATAAATAACTTCCCCCGTAGCTGCTGCTAAGTCATTCATTTGTCTTCAATTCGCCTCAATTAAAAATCCTTTTAGCGCAAGAATTTTAAATATTTGATTCGCCCCATTTCTAAACACTAACAATACAAACTAAAATTAAATGTTCAGGGATTTAATTTGAGTTTTTGTTAATTCTGCGAGCGAAACATGTTTATGTACTTTTTGCAAAGAATACAAAAATATTTAAAGATTTATTTTAAACTAGAGGTTTCGTGACTTTTTAGATTTAATATCTAATCCTAATATATTAGGTGGTAAAACTTTTTAGTCTGTAGCTTAAAAAGATTGAGTTTTATATCTTTTAGTTTTTAGATAGTTTTAGACTATTTTCCGATATACCTTTGAATACAGCGCTTCTAAATGCTAGTGGGCTATGTAGATTTTCTTTAATGGAAAAATTTATCAAACAAAAAATTATCGTTAAGGTGAATACGAGACGAACAAACAAATGCTCAATAATTGAAGGAGCTACGCCTCTATAGCATATTAGTTAACAATGGATGCAGAATATACGTGGATATTATGTTAATGTTAATGTGGATATTAAGACAGGGGGGAAATTGTCGTCAATTAAACTTGCTAGCATGGAACTCCTTTATAATTCAGTTAGTTCGTCCAGTAGAAGGGGAGGGGATGGGGTAAAAGGGGTATTTCAGCCCGCTGCGTGTTTCACTTTATTAGAGTACATGATAATCTGGTTAAAGATCTAAGTAAAAATAAATCCATTAAAGGGGGGGGGGGGGTATAAATGCAACCATCTCGTAATCAATGTATAAATGGCACTTAGAAATTGAGAGTAATCCTTGGTAGGTCTATTTTCCCTAAATCGAACAAAAAGTTGGATTTTAGGTTTACCCTTCAAAACAATCATATAATTTAGGGTTAAATATTTTATAATACTGCTTATGATTGACGTTTATTGAAAAGTATTTCATGTTTACATTCCTTCCATGCCTTTCTTTAATTTACAGCCCTTTCTTTCTGTCTAGTCAAGTATGTAACAGGTTCACATCCCTAATTTAAATTCAAATGTGTTTATAGGCTTATTTAACTACATTGAAGATCTCTGACAATTTTTTTTCTGTCTAGTGATAGTGACACTAAGTGTGATTGATTTCTGGTAATGATCACCAAGTGTATATCATTACAGGAATCTTCATATATAGTTGAAATCAATATAATACATGTAATATGTCTAAACTAGTTGCTTCTCCCCTTGAAAAGGGCGTGTAAGATCAGGATAATAGCCTAAAAACCATCCAAAAAAAGTATAGCTTTATTAAAAAGTACAAACAATTCGGATATTAAATCTACCAAAAACCCTTGCCACTTTATACTTTAACTTACAACTACAAATTGTAGGAATTATTCGCTCTATAAAAACAACAATCTACGTCTACACTTGCTTTAAAACTACACATGTTTCTGGTAGCAAACACATCCAAAATTATTTACTAAGAATTTGGTTATGTACTGTTACATGAGTAGGGCTTATATGCATAAAAATTGCCAATATCCAACATTTTTTCTTCAGCTACCCCCCCCCCCCCAGATTACATTATTTGTTTTTTAAAAGTTAATTTAAAAGTACATCTCAATTTTAAGACTTAATTGGCATTATTTTTTACTTATGTATTAAAAATGGTGATTTTTTGGTTCCATCAAAATATAAAGGATATTTTTGATATGTTAAGATTAGTTTATGACCTGGATTACAAATATTAGCATTACTTCATCTTCGTACCTAAAACTATGTAATTTCGAAGCTTAATAAACAGACGGTCAATCAATCCTATACTATAAAGTAGTATGGTATCTTTTTTGTCTGTCGCATAGGAGTTTAATTACTGAATCGATTAAGTTCTCCATATTAAGGAAGTTTGAAATAAGTCTTGAGATTGCTATTTTCGAATCAATTGTTGGGATGGTTTTAATCTATTTTTCTGCCTTTTCTAATCCCTTCCAGTACAAAGCCACTAGATTTTAGGGGCGCAATCTAGTCTTAATATAAAATGGTTTGATGTATTTATGATTCAAAGACATTAGTGATGACTAAGTTTTCTGCTTTTTCTAGTCCTAATATAAAAGCTATAAATACCACTACTTAGACATTTTTAAAAGATTAATTAAAACTGATCTATAGACTTATAAGGGTAGTATGTAGGATATAGTAAGGAATGAATTTATAGACTTTAAATATCTAGAACTTTAATAATAATTTTTATTTCTACTTTTTTGCAATAAACTAATTACGATAAAAATACATTATCATGTAGATTTAATTCCAATAGTATATCAACAAAATATTAATGAATCTTAACGTCTAGAGCATTTATAGAGCAACCCTAGAAAAAAAATAGAGATAGTTTCTCTACTAAAAACTCTATTGGCTTTTACCCGCGTTATCTTAATTGATCTTTAATAGTTTCTCTTTGGTTGCACCCATCTTTCAGGAGAAAACAGAACAAGTGTTCATACAAAATTGGATAGATCTATTTTAGTGAAGCTGTTCTATGATATTGAAATGGATGAATTATTACTTGGATCTTACACCAGATTTTTTTGTTCTTTAAAATAGTGAAGCAGGTTAAAAAATGAAATCCCGGCCCCCTTCCTGCTTTACCTAATTCTTTCACCTACTGTTTGATGAACGAACTTACCTATAAATGACAAGGAAATGGCAACCTAAATTAACGACAATGTTTCCCCTGTTATGATATCCACATATATTCTATATCCATTGTGTTTTAAATGATTTATTCATACCATGGATTCATAATTCTTTCTTTTATGGGAAACATTTGTAGCTGCCTTTCATTAAATTTAATATTTCTAATGTCTAATATATGAGTTTAATTTATATTGTTTTTTTTCCTGGCTAAAAATTACTTAGAATATTTTGACTATTTCTTGGGAACACTATTTAAAACACCATACATAAGACAACCATGTAGTAGATTTATGGCAATATGAAAGTTGGTAGACAGATCCTTACTACTACTTTTAGATTTTGTAAGTCACTTAATACTACATTTCAATAAATGCTACTAGGTACGTGGATTTGCCATTTTTAATCAGGTATCTAAAGGGATAAGACAATGGCCGATAAATCTTTGTTCATCCCCATTGATGATACATAAATTTACCCCTTCTGTAGATTATAACTAGTGGTTGAAACGTCTGGACATTCAACTTATTGAACTAACCAATAAAAATTCAATAAAAGTCCGTTAAGCCAACGAATCAGAAAATATTATTATAAAACTATGGGAGTAGTGGAAAAGACAACCCAATGTCCCCTGGATATCTGGAAAGGGAGTCATATATAAGAAACATGTAAGGATAAAAGGAAAGAAAAATATTAAAAGGCTTGCAAAATAAGTAGGGAACAGCCGGGAAGGTAAAAGGAAAAAGTAGTGAACGAGAGAAAGAGAAAAAGAAAAATGATATTTTAAGGAGGTGTTAAAATAAATGAACTTTACCGACCGAATCACAGGCTTCTGGAGTAACCTAATAATTAAAGTTGCATATAACAGTTATAAATAAACAAAATAGACTGTAAAATGGATTAGTAAATGATAAATCAATCTTCAGTCTAGCTGCTACCAGTTTTGTCTTTCTTATGCTGAAAGTGCAATAAATCAAGCAATTAGTATTAAAGACAGAAAAGTTTTGGCTATCTTAATGGAATCTAAAGGTAAAGTGACCATATTATACACCACTACTTTTATTGGATGTAATGCAGCTACAATATAATTTACATATATATATATCTGTCTGTCCTTTTGACGGTGGAAAATGATGAATAATGTTTATATGAATTATTCTTTAAGATCTAAGCCATAGGATTGTTTTAGACTATTCTTTGCCCACATGCCACTTTAAATAGAGAGCCTCTAGATACTAGGAACACATCCTCTAGTGTAATATAAACAGTCACCTGTATTTCAGTAACTATTTAGAAAGTGCTATTAATACTATCTATACAAAACAAAAACTTAACAAATATGCTGCATTGCTACTTTATGAATATTTCTGGGGGCTACGCCCTAGAATCTAGGGAATCTGTATTTGTAGGGATAAAGAATAATAGCTTGGAACCATTACAAGACTTAAATTCGAAAATGAATTATCCTATTACCATCACGGGACCTATGTGAATCTTACCTAAAATAGAAAACCAAATCGGTTTAGTAGTTGTTGAGATCTTAAGCTTTAGACAAAAAAAACTTTATAGGATTTGTCCTTGTGTATATGTCATACTATCAAAGGACAGTCAATTTATGTTTTAAACTGTAAGGGTGCTAATCTTAAAAATGGGTAGCATTTTAAAATCTCTATAAAATGTTATCAAAGAATATAAAACTTAAATCTAAAGTAATAAAATATCAATTTCTTATAAAAATTTCAAAGCTAAAAGTAAGAAGAAATAAACATTTCTTTTTCTAATGTAAAAAATATAGATTTTAAATTTATTTAATGTTAAAATTCTTAATGCATTGTCAATTGTAAAATGATTAAGAATATTTCATGATTATTTATTGAGGTTAAGACATTTTTTGGTTTTTATTTCCTTTGTATTCGAAGTGGTATAGTATGGTAGGTTAGAAAATAACCTAAAACCATCTCAAGGCTTAAATTTAAAAAATAAAAAAGCTTAAAATTATCCCAAGGCCTGAGTGAAGCCTCACTAGAAATCTTTAGATAAAGACAAAAAAAATCTTAATACTTTATATTATAGGACAAGCGGAAATCCCCTTAGCATCAACATGGTAAGATGAGGGCAATTAAAAAGCTTAAAACCATCCTAAGAATTAATTCTGAAACTAAACATTGCCGTAATGATGGACATATGTTGTATATATTCACATAGAGTAGCTACACTACCAAATCAAAAAAAAACAATTTTAGAACTGTCTGATTTATGACAAGAAGTTAAAAACAAACCTGTATTTATAAAACATATGTAGATTCAGTAGTATATAATAAGAAGAGCCAGGGATGTGAAGGATAATGGCAGGTTATTTTTACTTCTTGGAAAATTTTTTCATATCTACAATTCTAAATATCGAATTATGGGGGGGGAATATTAAAATGTATTGTCCAATGTTATACCTAATGGATATATTATTACTTGGATTAAAACTCGTAGCCAACTAATATAAAGAATAAAGATACTCCCATACACCCCCTTTACCGTTACCCTATTCTCTCCCCTCCTACCGGTTGAATGAACTGACCAACAAATGAGGTCCATATAAACAGCTTCATTGATGACAATTTTTCCCTTGTCAAAATATAAACTTATATTTTACAATATCCATTGATGTAATATCCCTGTATGCCTGAATAATAGTAGAATCTGACCTTTACATTTGCAGATGGCATTAACTATCACATAAACACATACTAGAAACAAGATAATAGACAAAAAGGCTGAAAATAAGTCATGTCAAATAAAGGGTTGTTATGTCCCTAAGTAAAACAACAACTAAACATCTTTTTTTAATTGGGTGTAAAAATCTTTACTAAAAATCAAAATGCATATCGTTACGGACGTACTGACATTCGGACGGAAGGATAGACAAAGAAGCTTCGCTACTAAAAATATAATAATAGGCAAAAATAAAGGAGGACATTTACATTCAGTTGGATCATGTTATATTAGTTGGTAAAAATAATGCTACTTCCTTCTTTATACATACTTAAATATATCCCATTAGTTATCACTTTAACCCTTACTATACTAAATATATATATAATATTTTCAAGGAGGGAGGGGACATTGGGCTGTTTATTACATAGGTCCCCAAAGTTTTATAATAAATTTTTCTTTAATTTTGGCTTAACAACTTTGGGGAGTTTTAATGAATTTTTATTGGTTGGTTTATTCAGTTGAGGTTTCAACTACTAATTGTAATCTACAGAAGGGATTTGATCTCCATTGTCTTATCCCTTAAGATTCCTGATAGATTTTATATGTACATATAAATGCAGACTGAGTAAAAAGAATTTAAAATGCATTTAAAACCTTTTAAATATACGGAATATTTTTATCATTTTTTTCTATTAGCAAAAATACTTTGTTTTAGAAATCTGCAATTACAACATATTTTACTTGCATTTAAATACATCTATGCAGTTTCCCTTTAAAAGGACTCTCCACAGAAAAAACAACTTTGGATTTTTGAAAATCTAACCTGAAACTATTATTCTCTGTTCAATTTTAGGCATTTTTTGTTTTTGTGGCATCGCGATCGAAGCCCTTTGAAAATTTTGTCCGCCGCCTATTTGTACTACCGCTATAACAATATATTCTACACTTTACCTCCACTCAATATATGTTCGCCGCTAAAGAACATTTTCTCCATTCCAGAGATTTAACTCGCCGACCCTTATTCATTCTCATACGCAATATTCTCTCCCCTCATTACAATTCATGCTACAAATGAAAAAATAAGACAACGTAGCTTGGAGAAGTAGAGAAAAGGCCTAGAACCTGTAAGAAGCTTCACTGCAAAGGGTAACCATATTGGTTCAGTTATTAGTAAGATACTTTATTACACATTGCACAGACAAACAACCTGCTACTTTTATATAAGGATAGAAGTTTACAATGCTATTAAATCTACTCATCATATCAAGGATGACAACATCCATAAAAGTGAAGATCAAAAAGCAAAAGGATGGAAGGACAAAAGAGCAATAACTCTTGTAGATTGTTAGAACAGCAGGACATTGATTTCTAAGTCTAAACACAATTGTACATAAATTTGTTACAAAACTGCGTAAATTTAGGAAACAGTAGGGACATTCTTTCATTTGGATTTATTAGGATTTGATTATAGAGACACCTCGCTTATAATACTGTGCCTTGTTGTCATTATTCCAAAAACCAGATGAATAGGATAATCATCCTATATAAAAAATGTCAAAATGTTAAAAATCAGCAGATTTTAAATGGACGTACATACTTTCTGATTATCGAGTTTCTTTGCTTTTTAAATGATACCCAACTGTTAGAGGAATCACAAGGCAAAATCGATAGGACTATTCTAACATGTCTTTTTTAATAATTAAATAATATCCAACAATGACTAAACAATACTAATATTTTTGTAGAAATAAATTGAAGAGTTTGGACAGGGATCTAATGTGATAAGATAATTGACGAAAAATGTATTACATCCCTAATGATAATAAATAAGATTACTCCTTCCAAAGATTAAAATTATTGGTTGAAAAATTTCTCAGTCCCCTTTCCAATGACAATAAAACAACAAGGATGACAATATTCATAAAAGCGAAGCTCTGAAAGGGTAGGACAAACGAACATTAACACTTGTAACTGAATAATTAGAATATAAATGTATAAAATTATAAACAAAATTTAAGTAAATTTGTTGAAAAACTACGCTAATACAGGATAATATTTAAGGACATACTTACATTTTTAGGAATTGAGTATAGAGATGCTTTGCTTATAACAATGTACTTTGTTGTCCTAGGAATCAGTATTCCAAAAATTAGATCAATCGAATGATTCTACCATATAAAAACTTGTTGTTAAAAAAAGTTAAAATTCAACTTGTTTAAAATGGACGTACGGACAATCTAACGATTATAGAGTTGCTACGTAACTATCTACTACTAGCTATCGTACCTAACTACTACAGGATTCACCATGCAAATCGATAGGACAATTCTAACATGCCAGACGGACGGACGGACCGACCCTAATTATAGAAAAGCTTCGCTTAAAAAAAAACATAGTAGGCTAATAGACATAAAATAAACATTTTATCGCTACTGCTATACGCAACCATCTTTATTATACAAAAATAGTTATTTATCGCGTCGTATTATAGACAGCTTTCCGTGGATATTAAAAGGTCTGGCCTAACAATACGGGTATTATTTTAATGATATCTTAATTTGATATTCGTGGAAAATTGTCTGTAATACTTACATTTTTAGGACTTAAGTATAGAGATGCTTTGTTGTCCTAGAAATCAGTATTCGAAAAATCTGATCAATCGAATGATTTTATCATATAAAAACATGTTGTTAAAAAGGTTAAACCAACATGTTTAAAATGGACGTACGGACTTTCTGGTAACGATTATAGAGTTGTTACGCTTTCTAAATTGTACCTAACTACTACAGGAATCACCATGCAGAGTTTGAAATTGATAGGACAACTAGCATGCCTAAGTTAACGAAAAGAGCTAACCGTTATGGACTGACGGACGGACTTACTGACGGACTGACCTACCCTGATTATAGAATGGCTTCGCTTTAAAAAAATATTTATTAGATTATTTCCAGACTTGTTGGCTAATACAAAATTTGTAAAAAGGGGGGGGGGGGGGGTTTAATGCAACCATCTCGTAATCAATATGTAAATGGCACTTAGAATTGAAATTTTGATCTGAAAATTTGCATAAGTAATCCTTGGTAGGTCTATTTTCCCTAAATTGAACAAAAAGTTGAAAAAGTAATGGCGAATGGCTGGCAGCTGGCAGCTCAGCCTTTTAGCTGTTTTTTTTTTATTTTCAGGATAAATTTATCATTAATTATGTAGGAATCAACTAGGGTAGCATGGGGTTATTCTGGTCAATTTTTTATTTCTACCCAAAAAAAACATACTTCCAAAAAACTTTTTATTTTGATCGCTAATAAATGATGTGGCAATGATGATGATGCCTGTCTTAGTTAAGATCTTGCAACTAGAATTTGGTTAAAAATCAGTCTAAAGAACATCCTTTTTTTCATCCAAACTTTTTTTTTATATCATACTTTTTATCATATCATTATGTTTTTTTAAGCTTTATTCATAAATTAGAGGTAATTTCTGATTCGCAGGTATTGGAATTTTTTGACCAAAGTGATTTTTTTCCCTAAAATCTTTAATTCTAAAAATCCTGCCAGTTTTTGTAGCAGTTCTCAATACATTTTTTCTTCTCTCAAATTGGCTAGGATTGACCTACAAGGGTGGTTAAGGTGTCTAAAGATGCAGAATTATTGCCTGACAATAAACTCAAAATGATATGGGGTCTCTAATATTACAACACATTTTATGCAACAGGAATTTTAAAAAATACAAAATCTTGGAGATGTATTTTAAATTTTGGAGATAGAACCCATATCCTGTAGAGTTTTTTTGTTAGGGCATGCAAAGAGCTTTCTATAGACACCTTAACCCATTAGGTATTAAAACCCGGTTCCTGAAAATGTAAAAAAAACGGTTTCCAGCTTCATAATTGCATCATTCTCAGTATGAATCCCCCCTCTACTACCCTGGCTTTCATTTCCCCCTGGAGCAGGCAGTTTAGCTTACTTCCGTTTGCCGGTATAGCTCAACAAAATTGAAAATCATGAAAATTCAAAATACCCCTTCTAACTTTTTTGTTTTTATAGTAAAGCTGCTGATTTTTTTCGTGAAATCTAAAGTTTATTGACAAGTACATCTATTTGTGAATTCGTTTTATTCAAATTATTATTTTTTATATGATTTTTTTATCTTTTTTTTACGCCCTATTATGACCCGGTTCGGCATGGCCATAAATACCCGACAGTTTTAAAACCCTGCTCGGTTTTGGTTTTATTACCCGGTTTTAACTTTTCAACCAATAAAATAACAGTTTACGTCATTAGTAAGGGTTTGAGCCACCCTAATAACCCTAGTAATCTCTATATGTGTCACCCAATAGTTTTATGTTCGTTTTCTGATATGTAACACCCAAATTTTATATGTTCTTTTTTTGTAGTGTATGTCTTTTAAAACTTCGAGAAACGGGTTTTTTTCAACCAAAAAGAATGGTACCTTTAGCCAAACACTAAATTTGAAATAAATCGTTTTGTATATTACTTGTAGCTCTATAGATTACATGAGGTTGTGTAGTTTTCAATTACGGATCGTATCAAAGTTCTAAAAAGTGTTGATCTCACTTTGGGCGTTCAAAAATTACATTTTTCAATTTTTGGTCGAAATAACCGGGTTTAATGCCGGCGGAAACCGCCCAAAACGGGTCAAAATACCCGTTGTGCATTTATGGCCATGTTGAACCGGTTTTTTTTGCAACTTTCCTGTGCACGCCATGGGTTTGAATGTGGGGATCGCTCTCTAATGAGTACTGCTTAGAAATAGAATTTAAATAAAATACCCATAAGTATTCTCAACATCAGTGTCAGTATAGAATGCTTTGTCCTTTTACTCCCACAATTATAATACAAATTTATTGAATCCGTGGCGATTCATAAATACCCACGCATGGTATTACAGTGCTTTAACCTAAGAGTAAAGGTTGGTTTTTGATGTTAGATCAATATAAGATAAGTATAGTAAAGTATAAAAAGGAAAGAAAACAGTTTAATAAAGTTAATTGTATTTACATGTAGATCAGTCAGATATTAATGTTACATAATACTTATAGTAAGTGTAAGTAGTGTAGGATGAGATGTGCCTAAGTCCAAGTCATGATTGTGCATATAGTTAGGCCTCTAACATAAGTCATATGCACAATATATGCCAAGTACAAAGGAACCTAAATTTAAACTAAACAATGCATGCTAAATAAACTAAGCCATTTACCTTCTTTAGCCAGGAGAGAAGAGGGAGAACCAGTTGGTTTGCGAATTAAATGATAACTGAGTTTTAAAGTGTTTGCAAGCTAAAAAGAAAACTAAATACTTGGATTTAGAGTGTTGTCTGTCTCTAGACTGTGTTTGTAAGTTAGCGTGAGCGTAAAATTGTTCATGATACTTTGGATAAGAAAGTTATCTGAGAAAAAGGCTTAGGTATGGCTTATATACAGAAATAGTTAAATAGATAATTAACAATAGGTATGTGGTTGGATATAAACATATAACATTGATAAATTACAATAGGTGTGCCTACATGGTCCATATATATGTGTATATTGATAAGAAACAGGCCAAATAGTGCATAAAGGTTGCCTAATTCTGAGCTGTGATAGCTATGACTTTCGCCTTGAAAGTCAGAGGGCAAGCTCTGCTCCAATTAAAGGAAGTGTGTCTGTCAAGGTCAGCGTGTGTATCAAATTATTCATATACATAATTATGACTTACTTAATTTAATTGGGAAGCTTTTATTTAAAAGTAGCGTTCACATGTTTAATTTATTTGAAACTTAGATGCAGCATCTACAATTTACCATGAATTAAACCAAGTTGTTACTTTTCCAAATTTTTGTTCAATTTAGGGAAAATAGACCTACCAAGGATTACTCATGCAAAATTTCAGATCAAAATTCGAATTCTAAGTGCAATTTACTCATTGATTACGAAGTTGTTGCATTAACCCCCTCCCCTTTATGCTTCGTTTTGTTATTTGTGAAACCGCAGAAATTACTTTAATACTGGAATAGCTATTCATTGACAGCTTTCCGTGGATTTAAATGAAAAATTATAAGAAAAATACCAGATTTGCTAGCCCCGTGGAAAATTATCTGGAATATGATGCTATACATGATTGGATGAGAACCTAATCTTATCCTTCTGATATTAATCGGTGTCGAAGCCATACTGGAAAAATATTTATTTTATAACCCTAGTAGCAGGAATCATTATGTGTCTGTTTCTCTGTACTGCCTTGCTAACCGCTGAACTTATATGGTTCTCCTTTACAGTGTAGCTTCCCATAAGTCCTAGGAAAGTTTATAGCTGTTTCGGGCAAGGGTATCTTCACCCTCCCTATATTTATGGAGGATACCAATACCCAACCAAGAAAAATACCAATAGAAAAAAATAACCCCTCCTCCCCCTTAAATTTCCTTAAAATTACAATAAGATGTTAAAGGCTGATATATTATCGACATGCATTTTTCCATGATATTAGAGAATTCCTTCAAATACTTTGATTCAGGAATCACAAGGGATAAGACAATGAACGATAAAAAATATAAATATTAAAATAATAAACAAACAAAGAATAAGCTACCTCCATCCCAGCATTCTCAAATTGAATCAAAATATTGGGGTATGGTAGGGTTTCAGTACTCAACTTTCTTGGATTCTATGATTCTGTTTTACTTTAATTTAGTATTTAAAATTTTTAGCAGTAATAAGAAAATGGACAATAAATTTCCTAATTATGACAAAAGAAATAAATCAAAATTATTGATCAATTGGACTTTGATAACGAGAGAGGGGACATTGGGTTGTCTATTACACTAATACCCAAAGTTTGATAACGTTTTCTTATTTGTTAGCAGAACAACTTTAGACTTTGAGAAATTTAATTAAATTTTGAAAGGATAGTTCATTAAGTATACCTAGTGTCCATCAACCACTAACTGTAATCTACAAACGGGTAATTTTGTGTAGAATCAAATGGATGAACATAAATTTATCGGCTATTATCTTACCTATCCCTTTAGATCCCTGGTAGTTAGTAACTTCAATAAAGAAATGAAATTTATATTGTAACAAATAAAAATGGAACTTTTTATATAATTCAGGGATAAGATAATGAACGTTTACATCCACAATGATGATAATTAAAATTACCCCTAATGTGGATCAATATTATTGGTTGAATTTGAACCAATCAAAATTCAATAACCCAAAGTTTTCAAGATTACCAATTGTGATATACAACTGTAAAGACTAATAATGTCTCCTCACTCCCTGGGTACAATTGTAATTTACAGTTCAATGTTATCTCCTCCCTGGGTATAGAAGAGTTGTCTACAGGGATAGCACAATTGACGAAAAATGTTAACATGGGATAGATAAGAAATGCAGAGAGAGATGGGACAATGGGCTGTTTATTACACCATCCCCAGCAATGTTTTCTTATTCGTTGGATTAATTACTTTTGGGACTTCAATGAATTTTGATTGGTTGATTCCTTAAGTTGAGTGTTTGATTATTTCAACCACTATTTTTGATCTACAGAAATGGTAATTTAGATTTTCCACTTTTTTGCAACAATTTTTATGTTATATAATCATCCTATTCATCTGTTTTTTTTTAACATCACTTAAAATTTCTATAATATTTTCAGGGAGGGAGGAGACATTGGACTGTAAATTATACTGGTACCCAAAGTTGTATTGCCACATTATCTTAATAATTGGCCCAAAACTTTACCTGAAATTTGGTTGGTTGGTTTCATACCAAAAACAGATGGGGTAATTTAGTATCTAGCAACTGTAATACCCTAAGTTTTACAAACACTATTTCTCAAAAACTAAAAACTCATGATTGGTTGGTATAAACTACCACTTAGTTTTCCATGCACTGATGATCTAAATCTATAGATGGAATAATTTTGTTTCTAACCATATGGGGAATAATTTTGTCTCTAACCATGGGGGATAATCAATTTAATCTCCATTGTCAAATCCCTGTATATTTTCTATCCTACAGGTCTACAATTTTAAACACCTTCCCTAAGTTGTACTAAACTATTTCAGCCCCTTGCCGCTCTCGCCTTAACCTCAACTAACTCCTCTGCAAGCCAGGCAGCCATAGCTGCAAATACCTGGTGCCCCCCTCCCCTTCCCTCCCACCTATCACATTCCTGCCTTCCCTTTCCTATGTCAACCTGTATCTTTACTCCAAAAATTCTACACACACACAACGAGTATTTGTTGGTGTTCGCCA
This sequence comes from Acartia tonsa, assembly GCF_053477335.1. Lineage (NCBI taxonomy): Eukaryota > Metazoa > Arthropoda > Copepoda > Calanoida > Acartiidae > Acartia > Acartia tonsa. The sequence goes on along the minus strand of NC_137262.1, from coordinate 29,599,282 downwards.
TGGACCGCTAAAAAACAAAACCGCGTTTCCGCGGACACCGCGGATATATTAACCACGTCATATACAGACCATACACAATCTAAGGTTTATAAATTTTGCCTCCACTCTACTCATGCTTCCTAACTGCTGGACAATATTGCCGCCACTTTTTTGTGTTCGCCTCCGCCCAATATAAGAGCAGTTGCCGCATTCATCGCCCTTCTCCGCCACTACTCCGCTATACAATGCTATACACCGCTTACGTCGCTATACACAACACCCCCCAACCTCCACTTAATTTCTGAACAAGGGAGAGGGGAGCATGTATTGAACCGCGACATACAGCAATGAATAGCGGAGTAGCGGCGGAGAAGGGCGATGAATGCGGCAACATAGAAGCTAAGAATCACTAAAGCAGCACAAATTGAATGGCGGGAGGATTCATTTAAGGATGGTCAAAATTTTCAAAGGGCTTCGATCGCGATGCCACAAAAACAAAAAATGCCTAAAATTGAACAGAGAATAATAATTTCAGGTTAGATTTTCAAAAATCCAAAGTTGATTTTTCTGTGGAGAGTCCTTTTAAGTACACTTGTTGTGGCTGTACTCCTAGAGTCTAAGTGATCTGCTCTACGGCACGGGCTAAAAAAACTGGTTTTGATCTTATGATTGTACATTTTTAAATTCGTAGAAAGCTGGATATAATACGATGCTAGACATAGTTTTTTCGTATGGATGAGAACCGGTTCCTATCCACCGGATTCGAGTGAATATGAGAAATAAATTTTATAGTTACCTAGGTATATAACAGGAAAGTCTAATTTTAAAATTTTTGATAATAGTTGTTTATCGCATCGTATTAAACGCATCTGTCCGTGAAAATTAAAATTAAAAATTTTAAGATTAAGAACAGTTTTTTTAGACCCGAGTGGCCGAAGGTCCGGGTAACAAAACTGTTATTGTAATGCTTTTTTATTTTAGTTTTCGTAGAAAATTGTCTGCAAAAAAATGCTACACATGATTTTTCTGTATGGATGAGAACCGGTTCTAATCCAGCGGATATTAATCGGTTTCAAAACCATACTGGAAAAGGAAAAGCTAATTTTAAAATCATTGATGAATTTATTTAAAAGAATGCAAAACAGCAGTGATGCTGATTCTTAACAAAAACTGGTGACAGAAGACAGACAGATAAATAGAGCTCTTAGATTAAAGAATTAATCCAAATCCAATTATACAGTATGACCCTCGAAAAAGTATTTTTTAGCATCTGCAGCCCTTATTTCTAAATGAATTATTAAAAAATGTATGTCCTTGTTCTCTATAGATTTCCACATAGGTAGATATAAAATTTTTAATTTTACCTCCATTAACTCCGGAGATTTTTAGAGCTAAAGTTTTGAAAAAGTGACTGAGAAAAGAATTTTTTGTTTTTCATAATTTTTGGATGGTTATATTATGTTTTTCTGGCAACTGAATAATAATACACAAAGAAAAACAAGTTAACTAATTATTTCTTGTTTATTCCACCAAAAAATATCAATTTTATATGGCAAAAAATACTACTGAATGAATTGATTATTTGCAAATTTTAGGTTATTTATTTACCCTTGTTTATGAAAAGGATTAATTATGACAGTTGCTCCGCCACCTTTTCTGACATCTCAATCATTTAATAGGGGGTTAATTAATTTTTTTAGACTAAAAAATCATTATGTTTATTTGTTATTAAAGTTAGGATTATGAAACAAAAACAATTTTCCTGCTATATTCATAAAGATTTATTTGGTTTTTTAATCTAAAACAAATTTGCCTAATAAGTAAGTTTTTCAAAATATCATTAAACTAAAAAGACTCAAAAAATATGTGTAAAAAAATGCTTTTTACTCAAAACCTAAATTTTTTATTTCATTTTTGTATAAAGTTTCTGCTAGTAACAAAAATAAAAGGACTACTACCTTAATTTTGCTAAAAAAAAGTCGTTTCATGTTAAAAGTTACTTTTTCCTCAGTCACTTTTTCAAAACTTTAGCTCTAAAAATCTCCGGTGTTAATGGAGGTAAAACAAATATTTTTATATCTACTTATGTGGAAATCTATAGAGAACAAGGACAATGGACATATACATTTTTTAATAATTCATTGAGAAATAAGGGCTGCAGATGCTAAAAAATACTTTTTTGAGGGTCATACTGTATAAGGTGGAAAGTTTTTTTGTCTGAAGCTACAGATCTCAATGACTACTAGACTGATTGGGTTCTCTATTTTAGGTAAGGACATGGGACTAAAGTTTTAGACTATTTCATTTTTTATATTTAAATCTTGGAATCTATTTTTATAGTCCTTCTTTGCTAACCACTAGCTTTCTTTAAATTGTCAACTAAGTATAAGAAACCCTTTCAAAAACTGCTAATAAAGCATGGATAATAATAAGCCAAAAAATATACTTTTTAAAAAAAACCTAAAATCAGAAAAATGCTAAATACCTAATCTTTAATGTTTTAGTTTGTTTCATATTTCCTCTAATTTAAAGTCATTTAAGAGCTAAAATGCATAGAGAAGTTGCGCCACTATGTAAAATAACAGAGCTACAGTATAGAATGTATATACAGATAACCACCTCCCCCCCTTTTTCAATGAACTTTTTCATCTCCTTGCAAATACTTGGCTGTGTTAATATTCCAGCTACCATTGGTTGAATTTCAAAGACCTAATTGACAGTCGGTCATTGCGATAGGGATATGCAGTTATTTAACCCTTTCTCCCTCTAGTATTTTACTCTAATGCAAAAATAATGCATGAAAAGTGTCCCTCTAATCTTATAACTTTATTATAGGTGAGCATATAGTGACCAACCAAGTATTATTCATCACACAAACAAAAACACTACATAGAAAAACGTGGTTTTCTGCAATTTAGCTAAAATGTAGGATTGTCCTAGGGACGATAATTTAATTCCGACACACAAAAATAACCCTTCAAAATTCATTTCATTTGTTTGGCTACATATCATCAAATAAAAAATTGCAGTGAGCTTTTAAACACTTTTAGTATTTGTGTTTAATCATTGAACTAAAGGGGTTATTGGGAAAAAGTTTGGTATATAAAAGCTTTATATATGTCATTTCCTCCGAAGATCCAGGCTAACAAAACTGGTTTTAATTTAATAATAATTATCTTATTGTTCGTAGAAAATTGTTTGGAGCCATACTGGAAACTAGTTTTATTAGACGTTGGAATTTTTTCATCTCATGATTTTGTTTATCATTGTATGGACATAGCAAAAAGTGGCATGTAGAGAAATGGATGCTTATTGTATTCATAGGCAGTGTTAAGTGTCAACTACGCGAGATAAAAGAGCAATTGGTCAAAATAATGAGTCCGTATGTTCGTCTGTAACCTAAGCAATTAAAGGTTATTGTTGTTCTACTTTGAATTTAGGTTTACTTTTGGGCCCTAAGTGGTTTCAAACCAGGCCCTTAGTTCAGATCTCTAGCAACTGAACATTTTATGGACGCTTTACATTATGTCTTGGGACGGTTTTAGGCTATTTAGGCTAAAGTATTAGGATGGTTTTAGGCCTTTTTTTTGCTAACTTTATACCTTTTCGAATAAAGGTTCTAGAGGCGCAGCTGAAAGTTTTCCTATAAAGTAGGAGGGTAATTTTCAAGAGGTCATAAATGGTTATCTGGATAATATAAAGGATTTTTTAAAAATATGTCTATGTTACTTAAAACCATGTAACCAATACTTTTCTCAATACTATTCAAAGATCTAACTCTTCAGCATATGTAGTCGCACCTTTTCCAGCTAAAAACTGCATATTATCTGCTAAACTAACCACTCATTCCAATCGTTATTTTAGCAAGCTACAAGTTTAACTTAATTAGAGTATATGATAATCTGGTGTATGATCCAAGTAATAATAAATCTATTTTTGGTTAATTATATGCTCTTCAATGGAACACTAGATCCTCCTTCCTTCCTTCTAACCCTAGTCCAAACTTATAAAAAAAACTTATGGGGGGGGGGGAGCCAGAACCTTGCCACTCGTTTTATTATCCTAGCAAAGTTTTAAAAGCTAGGAAGACATAAAAAGTGCACCGCAATGTCTAAAATACAAATTGCGATTTGTCATATATATGAGCGTATCAAGGAGGCCTTTGTGTTACTAATAATGATAGATTTAAGTTTTTAGTACTTTTGATGCTCTATGACAATAGCAAGTAGGTAATAATTTTATGCTTTTACGCCTTTTAAGATTTAAGTCTTGCGACGGTTTTAAGCTATTGTTCTATCAATACAGAGCCCCCAAAGGCTAGGGCCGTACATGCTTGTTGTATTTAAAGAAGATCCACTTAATGAAATAACATGTCACGCCTCGAACCAATAAGTCAGTGTATAACTACTGTTATCAAAGAAATAAGGATAGGACAATGAATAATAAATAATATTCAAAAAAAAACATTGCTGAAATTTAACCTACAATAGCTGGGGACAAGAAAGAGTTGGAGATTAATTTATCTATTGTCGTCCTTTCCCTTGCTCCCTGACTAGTATAGTATGTCCAATAACTCGTAACTGTATATACCTTTATTGCATTATATTGCAAAAAGTGAGGATACAAATAGGTACGAGTGCGGACACAAAACAACAAAAAAAGACCTATAATTTACTTACACAAAAGAACATTACTAATTCAAAGTAAAAGGACAGTAGCAAGTACAAGTATTTTTATGATAAAGTTATTACCTTATAAATTTAGTAAAAATGGATAAATGTTTTCAGGGGAAAATGTTGTCAAAGAAGAAAAAATAAAGTAAATTAAGATTCCTTAATGAAAATGAAATCTTTAATTTTGTGCTGATATGTAAAACTATTATTTTGTTGTAAGGTGCTAGTGCATGTTTCATCTGCAAATAAAGAGGTATAGGACAGTTGGGTGTGATACAAATATACAAATACGAGAAAATAAGTAAACTTGAAAAAGATTAAAAAAGGTATTTTATGGACTGAAAGATTATTCCACTTAATATTAAAAGACCCATTAGAGTTTTTAAAGAAATCCCTTACTTTATTTTTCTAGGAAGTAATTTAAATCTAAATTAAAGGATTGTTTCTCAGATGGTTTTATTTGGCCTAAGTACTCTAATAACTCAACTGACCCTTTTTAAAAGAAAATTATTTTGTAACAACTTTGATATTGGACAGTTATTTTCGTGTTAATACATTTGGTACCTCTTACTATGTATTGTTCTCTTAGTTATAGATAAGGATTCTAAAACTACAGAGAGTTTTGTAATAATATGATTGAAAATGCCTTGGTATAAAAAAGGCGCTAATGCATCAGTACTTATTTTATGATAGTCTAATGGTTGTAACTGTTACTTTACTCAATACTAGCAGCTACCTTCCCAGGACTTATGAGAAGCAGCATTTTAAAGGAGAACCATATCAGTTAGGGATGGGAATCCGTCGAATTTTTGGGCCGGATTCGGATTCCGGATTCTGAAGGAATCCGTCAAAAAAAGTGACGGTTTCTTGCGGAGTCCGGATTCTTATTTTTGGCGGATTCCGGATTCGGATTCCGGATTCTAGCAGTATTTTAAAAGGCCGTCCGTCACAGAAGGATAGCTTTTTTCGTTAATTTATCACTATGTTACTTGGTTGAAGCCTTGATTTGTTTAAAGTGTTGACTTCCAGCATAACTAAAACATTTACATCACAATAGTAATTATTAAAATTTGTTATGTAGAAAAAAATTTAAGAGGGAGTTGTAAGAAAAAACTCAAGACGGTAATTTTAGCCTACCAATTTAGAATCCGGAATCCGCTATAAAAAACGGATTCCGGATCCGGATTCGGATTCCAAATTTGGCCGAAAATTGGGCGGATTCCGGATTCCGGATCCGGATTCCCATCACTAATATCAGTACAGTGATTAGCGTACACCCAGAAAGACCGACAGATACACAAACATCATGTTATTATTATATAAGGATTGTTTATGGGAGTATGAACAAAAAAGGAACCATTGCTTCCCTTAGTTATTCTTAAAAAACTAACTCATTATAACGCTTGTCCCTATTCATGGTAATATTGGACTGCACGATTATAATAATACATAACGTGATAACAATATAATTTAGACTTTTATTGCCTGGAAAGCTTCTCTACAATCGTTTTATACTCTAGAAATAAGAAAAGTTGAAAATTCTTTCCATTCCATTCTTAAATTACCTATGCTTTTCAGTTTAGGCTTTCAACGGATCATATAAAGGTTTTAAGCTATTTTCTGAAATTTAATGAACCCCGAAAACTGTTCTGTAGTATATCTTGGTATTTTACACAAAACTTATACCTACCTACCTATTTATAGTCAATCTTAAAAACAATTTTCTGATCACCTTTTTATTATGATAATACGTAAATGTTTGTTCTTGTTTTATTACAATTTGAACTAGATTAAAAAGCATAAAATGTGCCAATATAATAAACGATTATATACTTGGAAATAATTGGGATGGGTGGAACAATAAAATACCAGGGATCTAAAAGGATAATACAATGGTGATAAATTGATGTACATTCCTAATGATGATACACAAAATTACCCCTTCTGTAGATTGCAATTAGTTGTTGAAACATTTGAACACTCGAATTAATGAACCAAACAATCAAAATTCAATAAATTTAAAAAAAACGTTAATCCAACGAATAAAACTGGTTGATATAAAACTTTGGGAGTTAGTATATATAATAAACCGCCCATTGTCCCCTCATTCACTGATAAAATTATACATTAAAGACATACATTTAATATTTGAAAATGTTTGGTTTAATATATTGTTTTCTAAGTTTCTAAGTTTGAATGTCATTTACTAAAGCAACAAAAGATATCTTAAGAAAAATAAGAATTACTTAAGCACAGAGTGACTTAATTGCATACCGACCAAGGGAAAATAATCTGTATCGAACACGTTTTGCGTGTAGAAAAATTAACAATAAACAAAAACTTATCCCTTAACCTAACTTAAGTTATCTGAAAGCAAATTGATAAAATATAAAACGTTTAATCATCCATATCCCAAATATAATAAAAACTCTACCTAACTAATTATCTTTCAGTAAAAAAGTAAAAGATATGATATCAGATTTGTCTTAAAAGATGTAATCAAATGTTGAAACAAAAGTTGATAAATTGTTGTAAAAAGTAAAAAGTGTTTCTTTATTATCATTGATACTGTGATACGTGTTAATTCAATTTAGCGGGATAGTGCTTTGAGGTGAATTCTTAAAAAAATTTTGCCCCACTAAAAACAGTTTCCCCCACTAAAATCAGTGAGGCAAACTAAAACTTTAGAGAGGATAATTTTGCATCACCAAATTTTTAGTGGTTCAAACTGATTTTTGTGGGGCAAAAGTTTTTTTAAGAATTCACCTCTGAATTATAAACCCCACTCTCCTATGTTATTTAAAATTTGTATAGTAATTTTATCCATATGTTCAATCCATGCGCGGGGCCATAACCCTGCATGGCATAAAAATGTGGTGACAAACCCAGTGGGGCTACCCTGTGCCTAATATAACCTAACCAGATCCCTAACCAACCCAAGACTGTGCTCGATTAGGAACTTTCAGGGAATCAGTCGCAGGTTATTTGTCAGTAAGAATTACTCATTTAAGGAATAATATAATAAAGTTAAATTAATACCAATACATCACCAATCATAATAAACAAAATTACCCCAATTTACACTTATGATTTTAGTCATTAAAGATAGATTAGCTAATTTTTAATCAATATTTTGATGTTTTGAAGAAACACTAAACTGATATATCTTAGGGCATCACAATGACCAGATAACCACTTTTTTAATCGTTAAGAACAACAGTCGGACAGACAGACAAACATCACTAGGATTATAAATTCATATACATATACTCTCATTTATATTTTATGATGTTTTTACAGTGCAGTGGTCCAAATTTTGGTACCTTCAAATAAAGGCATTATCAATAAAGCATTAGAGGTCACTTTCTGAGATTATTTTTGATAAGAAAATAAATAAATTAGTAAAATCTTTAGATCTCGAAAACGTCAACTTAAAATCAAGGTGAAGGAAATGAGATTGTCTATTTGATCTAATATATACGACGTTTATTTTTTTGTATATAGCCCCAGTGAGGAGCCATAACATCCAGAACCAATCTTGCTCCAACTCAACCTTACCTAGACTAAAACCTTGTAACAAAGACGTAAATTTTCAAATTTTATACCATTTAAAATAGAACATTGTGTTTTTTTTATATTTGTTTTGGTACCAAAATCAGACTCATAGAAAAATAAGCCGTCCATTTATTGAACCAGAAAAAGATCTTTATCACAAGATTTCCAATCAAGACAAAAGGTCTTCTATCCTACATATTAAACTCCCCTTATTTAAAAAAAGAAAAATATAAAACAATAAGTTTTTGAGCCACTATCAGACATGGATTAAGATTAACCCAATGCGGTTCCACATTTGCCTAAGAGAGATTAAGAAGTTTTAGTCAAAATCAAAGAGAGGGAGAAAATGCATCTTTTTGTCCTCCCGAAGCGTAAAATAACTGTATAATCCCGGGGTGTGGAACCTGTGTCGACTTTCAATTAGTTCTTAAATATCAACCAAAAGTGTCGGAAATATAAACACAGCTAAGAAAAGAAAGCAATTAACTAGCAGACAAAGAGGTCCCCACCACTTAAAACAATGTAGTTGTCTGGGCTATACATCTATACTTATTCATTTATTGTTGACGTCGCGTCCCCTTTTTGTACGCTTATATGTTTTTTTTAGTCAGTCTTACAAAGGGATAAATAATATATAATACGATGATCTGATAATTGGAAATTGACAAAAAGCTATTAATATCTCTTATCTTTCTAATATGTAAATGAGATTTAAAATATAAACAATCATCCACTTATATTTCTTATCTCTTTGAACTCTTTCTCTAGAGTAAAAACTTAGGTAGTAGTCTGAAAGAAAATATATAGCATTAAAATATTAAATAAAATTGATTATTACTAATATTTAGCAGGGCAAAAGCAGGCAAATGCAGGCAAAAGCAGGCAAAAGCAGGCAAAAGCAGGCAAAAGCAGGCAAAAGCAGGCAAAAGCCTTAAATCTAAAACAACTTCGGTGCAACAACAAAAATTCTGAAAATATGGATTGTCTGTTTAGGAACAGGTTTAGCCATCGAGCTGAATATTAAAGTTATAATATGAGGATTTCACTGAAGCTTTCATACGGCTGACGTGCGGCTGCCGAATCCTGAACTTTAGTAAACAAAACTTGATAAATCTTCTGTTGAAGGAAGTTTACTTGAAACGAATACAATGCACATAGGGGCAACAAGGGGCAACAATTCACCACCCCCAAATCAAGTTTTAAACATTCTATGAGTAGTATAATACCCAATGTACATCAGATTTCAAAGGAATCGTAAAAATACGCTTTTTAAGTAAGCATTCTAATGCATGGAAGTCAAGAAAAGCAAAAATTTTCTTACAGAAAAAGGCATACTTTTTGTGTTTCACCAACAATTTTAAAAGTATTATAAAATCTCTTAGAATTAACGTAATTAGACAAAATAACTTCTGATGAGTCATGCATTACATATATTTTGACAGTATAAAAGAAAAAAATACAAATTGAAGAAATTAGTCCTAAATAATTCTAGTTGAAGTCAAGATTTTAGTTTTTATTTGTTTGTATTTTAATCAACATTTAAGAAGACAGTAAGAGGAAACATGTTTTCGCCGGGTGTCGCCGGCTAAAAAAACGATATTTGATTACCCAAAGACATATTTTAATCGCCAGTACTGATTTCATTTACCCCCCCGCGCCCCCGTAGGGGTTTTTAGCCCGTTTTCTGAACGTGGGTGCACGAAAAGCTTGTAAGAAAAGGCGTTTAAATGCGCTTTTAAAGTCAAAACTTAAGATATAATTCAAATAATTAAAAGACACAAAAACATAGACATATTGGGAAATATTTATTCTGACTTATAATAAATATTTTCAAGTTCTATTACACTAAATGATGGGGAGGAGAGGGGGGGTGGGGGCTACACCTAAATCTAAACCCCTTTATGTTTGATGTTTTAATGTAACTAAATAATCGTTTCTATAGATTATTGCAAATATCAGGGATCTAAAGGGATAAGACAAAGGTCAATTAATTGTTGTACATCCCCAATGATAATACACAAAATTACCCCTTGTGTAGATTAAAGTTAGTAGTTAAAACGTTTGAACACACAACTGTAAAACTTTGGGGACTAGTGTTATAAACAGCCCAATGTCCCCTACCTCACTGCGGAAAGGTAAACTTAATATGCAAATAACGTGAGGTTCTTATAATTATTCTAAATTGGAATTAGCAAGTAGTCTTCTGTCTGTCTATTGGTAATGCTTTGTTTTTAAATTATGTAGTTACAGGGTATTCATGTTTAAAGTCAGCAGTTTTATTTAGAAAGGGAGAGGACTGTTAATTACACTAGTCCCCAAACTTCAAAGTTTTATAATAACGTTTTTATATTCGTTAGCATAAGAACTTCAGGAAATTTAATTGATTTTTTATTGGTTGGTTCATTAAGATGAGTGTCAAAACTTTTCAGCAACTAATTGTCATCTACAGACAAATAATTTTGTAATATAATTTATTAAATATGTATTTATAAAATATGTATCAATATTGGGGATGTACATATTAATCGGTTATTGTTTTGTTCCTTAGATCCCTAGGTGTTAATATATAATACAAAGTAGCTTGAAGTCTGTTTGTCTGTCCGCCCATCCCTTAAGATCTCGCTAACCACTAAACTGATTGAATTCTACTCTTCAGGGAATATATCTACTGGTCCTGTGGTTGTTTAAAGATCTTTTTCAAAAATAAAAATCCCCCTCAATTTTTTCATATTTCTATAATTAGGGTCGGTCCGTCCGTACGTCTGGTACAGTTAGCTCTTTTACTTAACTTAAACAGGCTAGAATTGTCCTATCGATCTCAAACTTTTCATGCTGATTTCTACAACAGTTAGGTACGACTTAGAAAGCACAGCAACTCTATAATCGTTACCAGAAAGTCCGTACATCCATTTATAACAAGCTGATTTTTACTTTTTTGACAACAAATAATGGTTTTGAATGTTAAAAATATCCTATTCATCTGATTTTTTTAATACTGATTCCTATTTCAATAACGTCTATTGTTATAAGCGAAGCATCTCTATAATCAAGTCCTAAAAACGTCAGTATGTCCTTAAACAGTAACATGTATTTAATCAGTTTTAATTACAATTTTGTATAGACATGCATTAATATTCAGTTCTGACACTTCACAAGTATTAATGTTCGTTTGTCCTTCCGTTTCAGAGCTTCGCTTCTTTCATGGATGTTGTCATTCTTGTTTAATTACCTCTTGGGGCAAATCCCCTAGAGGCTAGGGGCGAAGCCGCTAGTGTACATATAAACAGTAAACAAGAATCGTAATATCATTATAAATAAAGATATTAGTTAATAAAAATTTATGTTAATCATGCCCACATTTATAATGGATTTATTAAACATAAAAATAAAGTGAAACTTGTAGCTTGCTAAAATAAGGATCCCACCCACCCCCATTTACACCATCCCCTCCCCTCCTACTGAAATGAATTCCATGACCCCAAATTTGACACTTTGAACACTAAAATCGGACTACAATTAACCTAGTTACACTTTAAAGGGCCCAAAAAGCTAGTGATAGGGTAGCTGCACTACTAAAAAATTCTCATATTGCTCTGATAACCAAAACCCCTAATTAGACATTTTAAACACGAAATTCAAGATAGATAGATGGATAGATAGATGGATAGGTAGATGAATAGATATATGGATAGATATATGGATAGATAGATTGATAAGTAAATGGATAGACAGATGGATAGATGGATGAATAGATAGAGGGATAGATTGATGGATGGATAAATTGATAGTTGATGGATAAAGAGATGAATAGTTAATGGATAGATAAATGGATCGATATATAGATGGATAGATAGATGATAGATAGATGGATAGGTAGATGAATAGATATATGGATAGATAGATGGATAAGTAAATGGATAGACAGATGGATAGATGGATGGATAGATAGAGGGATAGATTGATGGATGGATAAATTGATAGTTAATGGATAAAGAGATGAATAGTTGATGGATAGATAGATGGATCGATATATAGATGGATAGAGATATGGATAGATAGATGAATAGATAGATGGATAGATAGATGGATAGATAGATGGATAGATAGATGGATAGATAGATGGATAGATAGATGAATAGATAGATGGATAGATAGATGGATATATAGATGGATAGACAGATGGATAGACAGATGGATAGATAGATGGATAGATAGATGGATAGATAGATGGATAGATAGATGGATAGACAGATGGATAGATATATGGATAGATAGATGGATAGATTGATGGATAGATAGATGGATAGGGTAAGGGGGGGCTGTTTTCGGGAGGGGTTAATCTGGTAATTTTCTATCTACCTTCTTAAAATGACCTTTATCTCCATGTTCCTTTCAAATGACAGAAAAAAACATAAAAGCAAATTTGTTTGTTGTTAAATTACCTACAAAAAAGTATAAAATGAAATTTTTGTGAGATGAATTTTAAGGGTACTATATAATTAAATCCCCTTTTTGGTTGATTTGCCCCAATGTGCAATGTTTGCAACAATAATCCTCCAAATTCTGATTCTGAAATTGTTAGGATGTAAATTTTTTCAGCCATTGTCCTTTCATTCCCTAGTTTGTCTCCACGAAAAAAGACATTATATATGTTCAATACCAATACAAAGACGACCAATAAAATAATATTTATTTATCGCATCGTATTAAAGACAGCTTTCCGCGGATATTAAAATGAAAAATTATAAGATTAAAACCAGTTTTGTTAGCCTCGAGGAATCGAAGGTCTGTGCTAGTAAATCTAGTACCTATTAGTTTTAATATTTGAGGAAAATTTCTGTATTACAATGCTTCACATGGTTTTTCAGTATGGCTGAGAACCTGTTCTAATCCAGAGGATATTAATCGGTTTTGAAGCCATACTGGAAACCAGATTTAAACCAAAATTGCCTACCTTCACCCAAGGATATCACACACGGTCACGAGTTTTCTGGGCCAACATTCTAAAAAAATTATGATATTATCATTTACCGAGTGCTTTTTAGATCTTATCCGTGATATACTAACAAGGAAAGATGTATGTGTGTCTTTCCAATTGAGGTTCGAAACCGACTAATATCCGCTGGATTAGAACCATTTCTTAGCCATACAAAAAAAATCATGTATAGCATCTTGTATTACAATTTTCCAAGAATATTTTTAAAAAATTATAAGATTCTAAAGGCTATGGTCTTAACAACTAAATTAAAATTAGAACAATACCAGTAATAAAATAAAAAGAAACTTTGCAATAAAAAATGACATGAAAAACTTAATCCTGTAATAATTTTCAGAATAAGCCTCCTAAAAATCAAGTTTTATTTAATAAACTTGATGTTATATTCAGTTCTCTGGTTTTAATACAAATATAACAACCATTCTTTTAACATTTAACTGCTATGGAATCTTTAAAATGTAAGTTAACAAAGATAAATATTTCAAAATATTTAAATACATTAATATTAAGTGAAACACTTCTATAATACTTTTATTTTTAGTGGTAAAATTTGAAGATCTAAAGAAGTTAACTGAATCTTGGTAAAAAAAAGTAGTACCACACAATTTTAAAGTTTTAGTAAAATAATAGTTATTTAACGCATTGTTTATAGACAGGTTTCCGCGGATAGTTAAATAAAAAATATAAGATTAATTCCAGATTAGTTAGACCAAAAAGGCTGGTGTAAACTTTATAATTTTTAAATTTATTATTCGTAGAAATTTCTGTAATACGATACAAAACATGATTTTTCCGTACAGCTCAGAACCGGTTGTAATCCAGCGGATATTAAACGGATTCGAAGCCATTTTGGAAAATATTTAAATCGCATATTTTTAGTAAACCAGAAAAGTATGTTATCATTGATGTCAGAAATCCAGGTAATTGTTGGATTTAAATTAAATTAACAGGATGCCTGTTTGTCAGTCCGTACCGCTAATTGCTGGACTGATAAGGTTCTCCTTTACAATGTAGCTTCTCATAGGTCCTCTGGGAGGGTTTTTACCTATTTTGGGGAAGGGTGCCACTACCCTCTAAAGAGAAATCGCCCTTAGAAAAAAGACCCCAAAATTATATTTTTCTTTTTAAAACTAAAATTGAAAATGTGGGGTCGAGGGGCGTAGCTGCTAGCAATGATGATATATATTAAGAATGAATCAAATGGTTATTGCATGTTTTAGGTGAATTAGAGAAACATGGTAAATTGGAACAATCAATCAATATTCCATGTAAGCATGAAACTTTCTTCACTATTTGTGAGTCAAACTGACGAGCCATAATTAGTAAAAGCGGCGCAAAAAAAAAACATCTTTTTTTTAAGGTGTGGGGTTTCAAAAGTTTTCTCATTCGTTAGCTCAAAGAACTTTGGTTCTTACTATAAGTTTGATTGGTTCAAACTAGCAGTGTCTTAACTTTTCAAACAAAGATATTAATATAAACTATTGAGCTTAGATCCTTGTTGATTTTAGTGAAAGAAATCAAGTCATTGGAAGAATCTTCACAATCAGAATTTGTGGGAAAGTTGAATTTGCAGAAGATAAGTAAAGAAGATCACATTATATTTCACTGCAGGTATCATAATCAAATTATAGAGTAGCAATTCTGAGGCCTATCAGGGAGGGAACATTGGACCGTAAATTATACTGGTAACCAAAGTTTTGCTATCTTATGACTTATTCATTGGCTCAAAACCCTTGGATTCTTCAATAAAATATTGAATGGTTGGTTTGAGATAGTTGTGTTCAAAATTTTTAACCAATAATTTCAACCGACAAGAGTGATTATGTTTGTCATTGCATATCAATTTATCAGTCATCGTCTTATCCCATAAGATCCCTAACGAAAGATTCGTGTGTTTTTTTTACAAACTAACAGACAAATTCTAGTTAAAGATTAATTAGGCTTCGTAAATGTTACCTCAACTTTAGATCTGGACCTCGGGCTATTTTTGCAGCTCTAGTGTTTCTCAAGTTTGGTTTCACAAATATCAGGTAATCATTTTCACATCTCATCATATTTAGGAAGGGATAGAACAATGGAAGATATTTAGAAAAACATAAGAAAGAACTTGGTAATTAATCCACCATTGTACTATCCTTACCGACAAATATTTTGTTCACTATTGGCTTCAGTAAAAAGATCTAACCTAAATGAATTAATGAAACAATGTATATTCATTTGCTAGTAAAAATATATAAATGACTATTTATATAAATCAGAATCGACACTTAAATTAATGTAGAAATTTGCCTTTTTAACCCTGAAACTATTATTATTTAAATTCAGACATAAGTTAGATAATTCATATTTTAATACTTAACAAAATAGATTTTTTTTAAAAATATTAACAAATAATGTAAGTTATTTATCATATTTTCGCAATTTTGATCAGGCTGGAAAGGGTATTCCAATTAAATATACAAAGTATCAATGTTATAGATCACCTGGCAAAACTAAAAATTTCTCTCGAAGAAGGTAGAAATTCAATTTTTGCTATGTGATCACTATATTGAGAGAATAGTTTTGATACCCTAAGCCCTAAGAAACAACTATGGCTAATCAATCAATGAACAAATTATTTTCTTTCTAGTATCTACTCTGGGGGAATGCTGGACTGGAAGGCTTACGGAGGAAAAATTCAAAAAGTAACTTCAGAAAATGTTTTTTTTTTGTATAGAATACATACATATCAAAATTAACTGAAATAAATAAATGAAAACGCATAACATACCTACTTTTTATTATTTATTGCAATCGATATAAATTTAAATGTCATACATATATTTACTAAATACTACAAAAAAAAACACATAGGTATAATTTATTGGTTGGCTAAATTCAGTTATTCTTTTTTTGTCATAATCAATTTCGAAGATTTTGTCAAATTTTTCATAAAGGAATTTTTTGTTTTATCAAAGAATTCTAGTACTTATTCTTATATTCTAAAGTATTTCTTAGAATGTACTATAAGGTTTTAAACATGGAAGTAAAAATTGCATAGACTAGAAAAAATATAAACCAATTAAAATAACAAGACTTGCGCAGCAATTTTAAATCTTCAATTAATGGGAGTGAAAAGTGGTAAATTGCGACAAAAAAGATAGTTATTAGGAATGAACAAATCTATTTATTAATACATATAAAATACTACGACACATGATAAAAAATAAGTGGCTTGGTCGGATGAACGGATGAAAAAAATAGACCCTGGTTATAACGTAGCTGAGCTAATTAAACCTATTTGCTTTGCATACAAAAGTTACTTTTGCCTGTAGTATTATTTCTTAATACAACCAACAGTTATTATTAAATAAAGAAATACACTTAAACCAAATGGTTCAATACATCTAAAAACAAAAAAGTAAGAAGACTGAAAAAATGTAATATACATACAATGACTAAAATCACAGTTCAACAAAGATTGAGAATTCTTTTATTTCAACAAGTATTCGTGTCTTCTTTCTTTAAACTTTAAATTCAAGTTTTATCAAAACATTTTATAAGTCATTTTCAAATAAGCTTCCAGGACAAACGCAGGAGTGACATCGTCCGAGTGGACAAACACAGGAGAGTCCAAAACAATAAGTTAATTGAGTATTTCTTTACAGGTTAGATTAGGTTAAGTTATGAATGTACAAATAAATCCGCAAGGGTTAGGCATTTAATAAAAACCTATAAAATGGTTTAAAATAGTTTAGGTTAGGTTAAGTGTCCACTCCGATGTTTGTCACTCCTGTGTTTGCCCTATGACCTAATATAATACATTTTCAAAAGTAATGTTTAAATTTTGCAGCAATTTTAGGAATTAACAAATGCCTTGTAAGTCAATACAGAAAAAACAATTGTCTTTTTCATTTCTCAAAATAAATACTTGGTTATGAATATGAGATAAAGGAAGAATTAAATGAGTTAAAATAATATATTAAAATACTCATTAGAAAACATTGGTAGATTTTAAAAAATTAATACATAAATTTAAAATAATATTATTTTTACTTTTACCAATGTATCATAGATTTTTATTTAACCTTCCATTAAAAAATCATTTTATAATAATTTTACTAAATTACATTTTAAACATTATACACTAAAATAGGAATGTTAAAATTGTTTAAGAAAGCCCAACAAAAATATAAATGGAAATAAATTTTTTCCTCGGGTGTCATAGCCCGTTTCCAAGTTAGAGCACAATTAATAAATAATTTTCCAGTGTGGCTTCGAAACCGATTAATATCCGCTGGATTTGAACCGGTTCTCAGCCATACTGAAAAATTATATGCGGCATCGTATTATACAATTTTCCAAGAATATTAAAATAAAGTCAAAATTAAGACCTACCTACCTTTTTGTTACACCAGGGCTTTGCTCCTTGGGTCTAACAAAACTGGTTTTATCATATAATTTTTTCTTTTAATATTCACGGAAAGCTGTCTATAATACGATGCAATAAATAACTATTATTATTTTTTTGGGGCCAGATTTTCAATTTATTGTTAATTACATAAATTAATAGTAATGTTCTAATTTGTCAATGAAAAAAAAAAAACAATAGGTATTACAAACGTATAAAACTGAGATTCATCAAAGAAAAATAACAAAAGAAAGCCCGTAAACATAAAGAAATATGGCAACTCAAACATATAGGTATAATCAGGGATATAAAGGGATAAGACAATGGCCGATAAATTGATGTACATGCCCATTCATAATACACAGAATTACCCATTCTTTAGATTAAAATTAGTAGTTGGAGCGTTTGGACACTCAACTTAATGAACCAACCAATCAAAACTTTATTAAAGTTGTTCTTGAGACAACAAATAAGAAATCGTTATTATAAAACTTTAGAGACTTGTGTAATAAATAGGCCAATGTCCCCTCCCTCCCTGGGTATAATTTATTATGTTAAATAAAATACATAAAAGTTTTCATTTGAAATACTACATCATAATAATAAAACTTATTATACATTATATAATAATACATTGAGCATTTTATGTTTGTCAGTTAGGATTTTGAAAAACTTTTCATTGTTAAAGTTAATTGAAATTGTAAATGTAAATCTTTGCTGTTTTTATATTTGCAGAATGATTCAGTTGCTAATATGACACACTTTGTTACTTTGTGGTTAGTAACATATCTTTAACGTAGAATGTAGTTCCTTCAAAATCCTAACTGCTTTGATTATGCATAAGATGAGTATATTAGGCCGAGTATTATCGTAATTAAGAGCAATCATTCAGTGAGAGAAAATAAAACTAATTCTTCTGAGATCAATCTTCCTTTTTAAGTACTTTTTAATAGTTAGATACAATGATTAACAATTATGTATTTGGACAGATAATAAACTATATAAAGCACTTTATGGGTCTTGCTTTAAAGACATGCAAGTATTAAGAAGTCAACAACAACAAAACATAACTACTATTTTCAAAATGTAAACACAGAAATCTAGCTTCCTTCATCGAGAGAGAGAAAGGCAACGCTAACCTTATTAATGTTCCGATTTGTTTTTTACAAGTATGGAAATCAAAATTGTAAAAAATTGGTAATTAAGAACGAAAAACATTGAAAAATCTATAAAAAGGCCAAAATCATTAATACTTCCAGAAAACTAGGATCTATAAAAGATGATAATAAATTAACTATCCCAATACATATTAGATTATTCATGTACCTAACTGTAAAATATAAAAAATATTCATGATTATGCTTATGAAGAGAGAGAACTACAAATACAATATACACTGGTTTTAAAATTAGGAATGTTTAATACCTACATAATAAAAATGTGATGTTATTATTGAAAAGTAGACTTTTTGAGCTTGCATTGCTGTTTATTATTTAAAAATACTGATTAACTATTATGATTTTAAAGAAAAATTAAATATATTTATGAAAAAATACATCTATTTCTTGTAGGCAGTTGTCCGCAGATACGTAAAGAAAAAGAGACGTTCTTCTTTTTTTTTGGCCCTCTTAAAGGATGAAAAAAAAATCAATTAGGCTTAACAAAATTGATTATTTACCTTTGTTGGACAATGTATATACCTGAGCGAGACATAGTTTTTCCTAAGATTGAATTAAGAAATATGTAAAGAGAAATAAAAATAAAAGAATAAGTGTTAAATAGTCTTCTACAGTTTTCATCAGGAAGCTATTCTTAATGATTCAAACTAATGGAAGTTTTCTGACATCAAAATAGCATTCTTTTTTGCTATACCTGGCACCAAAGTAGAGTAATTCTCATAAATTAAAATTAGAAGAATATACATCTAATATAAGTCCTAACTACATATTGAATTGGCAAGAAAATATAAGATTTTGTTAAAATAGATCTTGTTAAGAATGTGAGCTACTAAGATTTTATATTTGTTTGTACTAAATATTTAGAAATGCGTGGAATAGAAATCATTTTTATGTAAATTTTTTTTTAGTGTGATGAATTTTTACCATAAAATCGACAAATTTTCAATGAAAGCCCAATTTTCGAAGCAAAATCTATTTGCAGTAAGATGAAAAAAATCTACCAAAATATAATACTATGAATGGCTAAAACTGCCGTTTGCGGCCAAGGTACCATTTTCGCCATTGCCGCCGCCAGTTCCCGGCGGCCCACCAGTTTTATTGAGCTGCATTTTCTCCAGAATTTTGTTTGTATTGGCACGATAATCTAAATTTTTCTTGAAAAACTCTCCGCCCCAGTTGGAAAACACTCGCTTTGTACTCTGCTGTTGTTCTTGTTGTGGTTGCTGTGGCTGCGTTTGTTGTTGTTGCATAGGTTGTGGCGGTGCATGCTGCTGTTGTTTTAACGCCTGCGACGTTAACAGGGAAGATAAAGTTAGGGTACTTTTGCTGCTACTAAAATCACTGGTAGATAAAGAAGAAGAAAAATTGTCCTCATCCGTAGAATTACTACGCGACGAAGTTCTATCCTTGTCCTTGTCAATAGCCAGGTGTCCGCCGTACAAACCAAACGATATTGTCGGCGCTTTTGGCTTGATAAGATCGTCAAATTCATCGCTGAGCTGTTTTTCTCGTTGATTGGAAAATTTGTTGCAGTTTATTAATCCCTTCCCGGCAGTTTGCAATAAATGACCAGGAACCTAGAAAAACATATTACCTATATCAACAGAAAAAATAAGTCTGTAAATTGAAAGGGTTCGAAAAAATCAAAGAAACCACAGATTGAGGGGGGAAAATGAAGCAAGTCCTATAACTTGGTGGATAGTTAACTCTAAATATCAGACTACAGAACCAAGACCCAAG
The DNA here is from genome assembly GCF_053477335.1 of Acartia tonsa. Lineage (NCBI taxonomy): Eukaryota > Metazoa > Arthropoda > Copepoda > Calanoida > Acartiidae > Acartia > Acartia tonsa. The sequence goes on along the minus strand of NC_137262.1, from coordinate 29,578,771 downwards.
TATGACAGGTGAGTGACCTACGTTTAATACCTAGGTGAATTGAACCTGACAGCTGAACATTATCATATGATTGGTTTAGAGTAAACTCTTACTTTTTTTGTCTTTCATTTATTACATATTCATCAAATCAAGACCATACCTTACTTCCCCTCACCCCAGACCCTCTAAACTGAAGTAAATAACCAAGACAAAGGGTTCTTTTTCGTTACCTGTCTAATTGGTTTCTTTTCTTCAGGCGCGACAGGTGTCCCACCATCCTTCAGCTTGGCAACCTTCTCCAGATTAGAGTCCTTGGTTGACTTAGTTCCTGCTTTCAACAAGGCCGTGGCAAAAGATGCTCGGGCAACAGGTCCATTCTTTCGTGTTGGTCTAAATATCATTACGGGTTTGGATTAGAAAATAAAAATATTAAGTACCTACCTACGTGAAAGTAGAAAATATGTAGGTAGTAAAAAGAAATAGGGTAAAGCGGGGCGAACTCTGTGCTTTTTTCGGTTTTTTAAACCTGCAAATCGTAAAAATTATTTTTTAAAAATGGGACCAAGACCAGTAGAAAGATCTCGGAAAAGTCGATCAGGTCCTAAAAGGACGTAAACCTAGGACTTTGGGAAGTTTGTCAAAATTGATCTCAAAAACGGCACAGACTTCGCCCCGCCTCGAAGCGAAGTCGGTAGGGCATTTTCAAGCTTCAAAAAATTGATGACGCATTGATTTTATTGCAGCATGCCTAAAAGGTAAAAGTTGCTAAATGAAATAAAGAGTACCTATGCACAAAAATTTTTATTAAGATAGGTCAATTTTTTCTACCCAAAAAAATAATTTTTCCGAACTACGCGAAATTTGACTTTTTTCGAAATTTTTCTTTGATAAAAAAACATAAAAATACTACTAGAAAAAATAACTCTTTATGACTTTTAAGCCGGATCCTTAAAATTCAGGCAATTTTGAATAGATTTGGCCAAAAAAAAATTAGTTCTATTAGCAAAATTTCCTGAAAAATTCAAGTTGAAAAAAAGAAAAGTTTGGCAAAATCTGTGGTCGATTTTCCAGCTTCAAAAAACCTATGACATATTGATTTAATTACAGCATGCCCAAAAGGTCAAAGTTGCTACATGTAATAAAGAGCATTCACAAAAAAATTTATGAAGATCGGACAATTTTTTCTACAAAAAAAAATCATTTTTTTTTCTCGAAAATTTCACTTTTTTATATAAAATTGAAAAAGTTAGTATAAAAAGTGAAAAAACCGAGTTCGCCCCGCCTCATAAAAAGTCGATTTGAGAAAAAACTATACAAGCCTTTTTAAAGTTTTAAACGGAAATGGATAGCCCATTAGATTCTTAATAAGTCCCCTGAAGACGTCTAAGCTCTAGCTCTTACCAGTTTTTGTCCAACTTACCGTTTTTCCGACCGAAGCAAAAAATTCGAAAAAAAAAATTTTTGTCGTCCGACTTTGAAACCCAATAAGTACCCTAAAAATTCATCTCACAAAAATTTCATTTTATACTTTTTTTGTAGGCAATTTAATAAGGAATAAATTTGATATGATGTTTTTTTCTGTCTGTCGATTAGAACATGGAGAAAAATGTCATTTAATGAAGGTGTGTAAAAAAAATAAAGACTTCGCCCCAATATAGTACAGGCCAAATATATTTTTCAAAAACTAAGGTTTTCATTCTCAATCATCCTATAAACTTTTTTTTACATTTTAAACTCACACTCGCGCTACATATTTTGGTAAATATAATTTTAACAAAAAACCTGATTTTTTCCCTATTAGAGTAGTAATATAAAATACACTGTGTTGACAATAATATATATGTAATATAAACAACAAAATAAAATAACAAAACCTAACAATTTGACGAATTGCCATCCCTACTTAGTAACATACAAAGAAAATTCCTATTAAAAAGAAGCATTTTACCTAAAATCCTCAGAACCGGAGGATGGTGAGCTATCCCTTGAACTATAACTAGAACCATCATCGCTGGAACCGCCGCCGTCTCCCCGCCGTTTTTTGTATGGCCGCGTCGAGGAATCTTTCTGTTGGCGGACCTTCTTGGTGCCGCCGAATAATCCCTTAGTGCATGAGTTGGAGGATATTAGAGGAAGGGGGTGTTCTTCGTCTAAGTCGGAGGAATAGGTAACTGCAGACCGGGAATGCTTAGAGTAGGATTCAGACTAAAATGGAAATTCTTGATAATTTTTAAAAGGCAAAATGTTCAAAAGTAGCGCATTAATAACACGATTCACTCTACAAAACTAAAAAAAAATAATTTAAAAATCAAGAGGAAAACTTTGTAATTGTAATGTTGATGGAAAATTAGGTATGCAATTTATTTGTGCATCTTAATGCGCGCGCGTAAATGGTTGATTTTGTGAGTTTTAATCTCTGTGTATCAATTTTAACGTACTAACGAACGTACAAAGGCTTCTCTACAAATAAAAAAATTAGGAAATGCTACCTCCTTAATACTGAGTTTTTGAGCAACCACATCATCCTTAAACCTTTCTTCTACAATCTTCTCCGCCGCGCGTTTTTCACGCATTTCTTTCATAATCTCGCGCTGTCGGGCACGTTCCTCCCGTCCTTCGTTATCCTCCTTGCTGCCGCTAAGTGATTCTTCTTCGTCCCAATTTACGCGGCCGCGTTTTTTACGGCCTCGCCGCTCCTCCATTTCGGCCTCTGCCTGTTCGGCCAACTAAAATAAAGACGAACATAATACACAATTTTAATCAAATATATTTCAAATAAGTACCTTGATGTCCAAAAGTAGCTCAGCAATAAAACATTTATGATTTTTGATATTAATCAGAAAACTAACGAGATATTTTGATAATGTTGACTAGCTGCAACTATATATTAATAGGAATAATTAAGATTAAGCCACAGCAAAATTAGCACTTTATAACTTGAAAAAAGACGTTGTTTCAAAAAAGAGCCATCTGTACGTTGTGTAAATGTATTAAAGCCATCAAAAAGGGTTCAGAAGAGCATTACAGGAATGCCGATCTCTAGAGTAAACCTGTACTTCTAGAAATAACAATACCTGAATTGCTAACAGTCTATCCTTTTCTTCTTGAGTTTTTTTAAGAGTTTCAATTCTGGAAGAACTTCTTTTGGTATTTAATAGATTTTCCATCTCTTTTCGTCGAGCTTCTTTCTCCTTCTCCCTGAAAAGTTTGTTTGTTAGGTATATTTTAAAGTTAATAATTTAGGAATAAGTCCAGTGACGATAAAGGGGGGGGGGGGAAGTTTTGACACATTTGCGTAAACAGTGAGTATAGGCTTTATCTTTGGACTGAGAGGATAAGTTATTACGGATAAAATCATTCTAATATGATGAATTTTCCCAAGTTTTAAAATTTTTTGGATAGGCCTCCAGGTTCCGGAGCTCCAGGCCTTCAGGTGGTCTCTGTACAGGTAAAAATGAAAAAAAAAATTTTTTTGAAGAGTTAGAAGTCAACTTATGAAACAAAATATGCATATTTTGTTTCATAGGTTGACTTCTAACTCTTCAAAAAAAAATTTATTTTTTTAATTTTTACCTGTACAGAGAGGACCTGGAGGCCTGCAGCTCCTGAACTTGGAGGCCTATCCAAAAAATCTTAAAACTTGGGAAAATTCATCATATAAGAATGATTTTATCCCAAATAACCTATTCTCTCAGTCCAAAGACAAAGCCTATACTCACTGTTTACGCTAAAGTGTCAGAACTTCTCCCCCCCCGCCCTCCTTAATTCTGAAGTTTGTATCATTAAGATTTAATTGAAATATTCAAGATAATGAATGCAAGAACGTGTTTTATAATACTTTGGGTACCAGTTTAATATTATTTACTGTCCATTATCCCGCCGTCCATGGTATAACTAGTAGGTTGACTTTAATCTTTGATGGTCCATTGACGCAAAAGCAGAATAAGATTCAAACCTTAGGTATATACGGCTAATGATTTATCACTTAAACAATTTTAAAGTCTCTAGTTTGTTGTATGAAAATCTGGAGCTAAACAATCTCCAACAACCATAAAAGTATATTCGATTTTTTATAATTGAGTATTGAATTGTATTACCATGTAAAATATGAAATTTGAAAAGCTATAACAGTTTTTTTTTTCATAAAAGTTGCTTGATTATAAGGCATAAACATTTATACTTTGGTTGTTTGAAAAATTTACTTACTTGAACATATCTTTAATCTCAGGTAGAAAACTTCCTTGTATTAGTTTGTATAACCTTCTGTCCTCCTTGTGACTGCTTCCACGATATTTCTCAGTTAATTCTTCCCAATCCTAAACAATAACATCCATATGTAACAAGGAGAACTACCTATATATTATACAATTTAGGCGCATAAATACAAAGCTAATAGAAGAATAGCAATATTTCTGAGACAAAAAACAAGCCCAAATATTTGTACTTTTTACTAAAACAAACAGACATGTTCTAGGTAGGTAGTTAAGAAAGATTTGATTAACTAAAAATAACTTGTATTATACTAATAATCATAATAATTAAAACATTCAAATAATAAGCTTTTTATTAACTATACAGAATGCATGTAGGACGTAGGTTATCATGATGTTTCTTCAAGATACATAGAAATACTAACCTGAATTGTAATACAGACAACAGACCACGAGCTTTTTTCAATACCGTCAGCATCCTAGAAACAGATTATCATTATTATAATATATGCCTATATCATGTATAGTAAGGTCCAAATTTGTAAAAAGAAAATCATTAGTAAAAATAACTGTTGAATACAAATTATGTCAAAGAAAAAAGGGCAAGGTTCATGTTCTCAATTTTTATATCATTTGACTGTAATTATCCAATTGTTGTATGGATAGCAATATCATACTTTTTGATACTATCTTGGTATCTATCCATTTGTGACAAAGTTATACCAGTGAATACCCAGTGAAGAATTATGTACCTGACTGCTGTCTGCAGTATCCAGCCCACCATCAGATTCTGTTGACTCAGTTTCTTGTTCAGATATACTCGACTTTTTCCGTTTCCGCTTCTTCTCCTAAAATACAACAAATATTCAAAGATCAGATAAACGTAACCAATAGGTCATTACATTTCACATTGGGGCAAATCAACCAAAAAGGGGATTTAATTATTTAGTACCCTTAAAATTCATCTCACAAAAATTTCATTTTATACTTTTTTGTAGGTAATTTAACAACAAACAAATTTGCTCTTATGTTTTTTTCTGTCATTTGAAAGGAACATGGAGATAAAGGTCATTTTATGAAGGTAGATAGAAAATTACCAGATTAACCCCTCCCGAAAATACCCCCCCCTTACCCTATCCATCTATCTATCCATCAATCTATCCATCTATCTATCCATATATATATCCATCTATCTATCCATCTATCTATCCATCTATCTATCCATCTATCTATCCATCTATCTATCCATCTATCTATCCATCTATCTATCCATCTATCTATCCATCTATCTATCCATCTATCTATCCATCTATCTATCCATCTATCTATCCATATATCTATCCATACCACTATCCATCTATCTATCCATTAGATCTTTTCATGAAAATACCCTTTCTCGAATTTCATTCTTCTGTTAACCTAAAAAGTTACTTTAGGGGCCTAGAAATACATGTACAAAATTTCAGCTCTTTATCTCTACTGGCGACCTAGCGCCAGGCATGTAAAATATCAACAGATAACGGTAGCACGGCGGTTTTAACAATATCTCAGTAATGTGCAGGTTTTAAGCTCTTCTGCATATTTCAATTTAAACACATAAGGCCAAAGATATTATATCCAAAAAATCTTTTGTCAAAGTCTATTCTACACCTAGCGCCAGTCAGTTTTCTAAAATCATGCTTTTTATACCTGTGATAAATGAAATCGCCAGCGCTAGGTGTAGAGTAGACTTTGACAAAAGATTTTTGGGATACCATATCTTAGGCCTTATGTGTTTAAGTTGAAATATGCAGAACACCTAAATTCACCTTCCAAGCCATTCTCTATGCATTTTAAATTTTTTAATGAAATAACGGGATTTCAAAACTGCCTTTTGAAAGGGCCTAAAAAGTATCTTTTTTTGTCCCTTTTTTCACTGTTTATAGTTACAACTTATTAAGATATTATTCTCAGTTAAAAAAAAATTGGCGCTTCCTGCACCAAAACTTGCAAAAACAGGCAGTTAAACTTCTGTACCCCTACTTAACCCCCTAACAGACCCCCCCTCTATCTCGGCTCCTGTTACAGATAGAGACGTAAAACTTTTTTCTGGTGGTTATATGTATTTTTAGAGAAAACTACTTTTCTAGTCATAGCGGTCAGACCGCTCCTTATCTGCTTTTTAGCGACCAGCCGCTAAATATTAAAACTGCTGTAGAGCAGCCAATTTTAAAGCTAAGAAAACCAAATTTTATGACGAACTATTATTTTTTAAAACAAACAAATACTTTTTCTGACCATCGCCGAAAAACGACAAATAACGGAAACTGCCAATTTTGGCGGTAAAATGGCGGTTGGCAGCGCTAAATAATATCTTTATCTGTTTATAGTTACAATTTATTAGGATATTATTCTCAGTTAAAAAAAATTGGCGCTTCCAGCACCAAAACCGGCAAAAACAGGCAGTTAAGCTTCTGTACCCCTACTTAACCACCTAACAGACCCCCCCTCTCTATCTCGGCTCCTGTTACAGATAGAGACGTAATCTTTTTTTTGGTGGTTCATGTATTTTTTTAGAGAAAATTACTTTTTCTAGTCATAGCAGTCAGACTGCTCCTTACCCGCTTTTTAGCAGCCAGCCGCTAAATATTAAAACTGCTGTAGAGCAGCCAATTTTAAAGCTAAGAAAACCAAATTTTACGACAAACTATTATTTTTTATAACAAAAAAATACCTTTTTTGACCATCGCCAAAAAACGACAAATAACAGAAAGTGCCGTAAAATGGCAGTAAAATGGCGGTTGGCAGTGCTAATTAATATTTTTATCTATTTATGATCACAATAAAAGACTTCATACAAAAATTGGCTGATTAAGGTCCGGAAAGGGCCAACACAGTTAATTGTTGAAACTAATGTAATAGATTTTTATTTCAGTCAGATGCCAGACGCAGGCAATTAAATAAATTAACATTTAGAAATAGGAAAGAAAACAAAGTCATTCCTAATTAGGACAGAAGTCACTGGAAATTGATCTGATTGATCTAAGGAAGGCTACTTATGTCCTTCATCTAACAAAATCTAACTTAAGGGAGGTGACTTATGTCCTTTGTCTGACAAATTCTTACATTAGGAAGGCTGCTTATGTCCTTCATCTTGCAAAACTTAGCTTTTCTGTCCTTCACATAGCAAAACCTCACAAAACATAGCTTTTCTGTCCTTCACATAGCAAATTCTTGCAAAACATAGCAAATTCTAGCAACACATAGCAAATTCTTGCAAAACATAGCAAATTCTTGAAAAACATAGCAAATTCTTGCAAAACATTGCAAATTATTGGAAAACTTAGCTTTTCTGTCCTTCACATAGCAAGTTCTTCCAAATATAGCAAATTCTTACAAAACATAGCAAATTCTTGCAAAACATAGCAAATTCTGGCAAAAAATAGCAAATTCTTGCAAAACATAGCAAATTCTTGCAAAACATAGCAAATTCTTGCAAAACATAGCAAATTCTTGCAAAACATTTCCCAAATCTTACTGTCGGTACCAAGGACACCAGGTCACCATATCTCATGAACCGGTGGTCGGAATTTGCTATGTTTTGCGAGAATTTGCTATGTTTTGTAAGAATTTGCTATGTTTTGCAAGAATTTGCTATGTTTTGTAAGAATTTGCTATGTTTTGCAAGAATTTGCTATGTTTTGTAAGAATTTGCTATGTTTTGTAAGAATTTGCTATGTTTTGCAAGAATTAGCTATGTGAAGGACAGAAAAGCTAAGTTTTCCAAGAATTTGCTATGTTTTGTAAGAATTTGCTATGTTTTGCAAGAATTTGCTATGTTTTGCAAGAATTTGCTTTGTTTTGCAAGAATTTGCTATGTTTTGTAAGAATTTGCTATGTTTTGCAAGAATTAGCTATGTGAAGGACAGAAAAGCTATGTTTTGCAAGAATTTGCTATGTTTTGCAAGAATTTGCTATGTTTTGTAAGAATTTGCTATGTTTTGCAAGAATTTGCTATATTTTGTAAGAATTTGCTATGTTTTGCAAGAATTAGCTATGTGAAGGACAGAAAAGCTAAGTTTTCCAAGAATTTGCTATGTTTTGCAAGAATTTGCTATGTGAAGAACAGAAAAGCTAAGATTTCCAAGAATTTGCTATGTGTTGCAAGATTTGCTATGTGAAGGACAGAAAAGCTAAGTTTTTCAAGAATTTGCTATGTTTTGCAAGAATTTGCTATGTTTTGCAAGAATTTGCTATGTTTTGCAAGAATTTGCTATGTTTTGTAAGAATTTGCTATGTTTTGCAAGAATTTGCTATGTGAAGGAGAGAAAAGCTAAGTTTTCTAAGAATTTTTGTAAGAATTTGCTATGTTTTGCAAGAATTTGCTATGTTTTGTAAAAATTTGCTATGTTTAGTAAAAATTTGCTATGTTTTGCAAGAATTTGCTATGTTTTGTAAGAATTTGCTATGTTTTGCAAGAATTTGCTATGTTTTGTAAGAATTTGCTATGATTTGCAAAAATTTGCTATGTTTTGCAAGAATTAGCTATGTGAAGGACAAAAAAGCTAAGTTTTCCAAGAATTTGCTAAGTTTTGCAAGAATTTGCTATGTTTTGCAAGAATTTGCTATGTTTTGTAAGAATTTGCTATGTTTTGCAAGAATTTGCTATGTTTTGTAAGAATTTGCTATGTTTTGCAAGAATTAGCTATGTGAAGGACAGAAAAGCTAAGTTTTCCAATATTTTGCTATGTGATGGACCAAAAACCAATTTTATGCAAGATTTTGATATGTGAAGGATCAAAAAGCTAGGTTTTGTGAGGTGAAGGGAGGCTACTTATGTCCTCAATCTTGCAAAATCTTTGTTAAGGGAGGCATGTTATGCCCTTCATCTAACAAATTCTCACATAAGGAAGGCTACTTATGTCCTTCCTAGGAAGGTGACTTCTGTCCTAATTTAGGAATGACTTTGTTTTCTTTCCATGATCCTAGAAATATTATCAATTTGTCTATAAAGGGTTAAAAACAAAATCAAAATATACAAATCTAATTATTAAAAACACCAAGATGATCTTTTCCATCCTATTGCATATTATCTTTCTTATTTTCCTTTTCAAATGCAAGATGTATTTTCAAAATTTAACTGTTGATAGAAAGATTCTGGATCATGGACAGAAAACGAAGTTGCTGGTGATTCTTATGTGCTAGTATGCATAAAATGACTTTGGAAATGTCTTCTGATTTTAGTTGAAAGGTGGATACAATAAGTGAAGGACCTATTTTTATAGTATCTAACAAAAAAAAGTTTATAATCAGTGATAGTGAGAAAAATTGTGTCTATGGTTGTCTTTATATAAACTTTTGTAAAATATTTAATATTGATATAGTGTAAAAAAAAAATTGTATTAATATTACCATTCTCCCCTTCAAGGACATCCAATGTGTTTATTAGGTAGGGGGGGGGGGGGAGGATATTTTATTAAGGGGGGAGAACAGGATGTCTGTTTTTATGTCTCTCTGTACTGAAGGATCTCACTAACTGCTGAACTGATATGGTTCCCCATAACAGGGTAGCTTCTCTTAGGTCTTGGGAAGGTTTATAACTAATTTGGGGGATGGTAACACCACCTTCCCAAGAACTTGAAAATCTAGAAATCAATCTGATATGACACACAAAAAGTGTAGAAAAGTATGAATAAATATATATGATTAATCACATGGTACCTTCTGAATAAATTTTGACAAATAATATAAAAATAAGGGACAACAAAACTTATGTAGTTATAAAAAATAATAGTTCATCATAAAATTTGGTTTTCTTAGATAAAAATATTAATTAGCGCCGCCAACCGCAATTTTACTGCCAAAATTGGCGGTTTCCGTTAATTGTTGTTTTTTGGCGATGGTCAGAAAAGGTATTTTTTTGTTAAAAAAAATAATAGTTCATCGTAAAATTTGGTTTTCTTAGCTTTAAAATTGGCTGCTCTACAGCAGTTTTAATATTTAGCGGCTGGCTGCTAAAAAGCGGATAAGGAGCGGTCTGACCGCTATGACTAGAAAAAGTAATTTTCTCTAAAAATAAACATAACCACCAGAAAAAAGTATTACGTCTCTATCTGTAACAGGAGCCGAGATAGAGGGGGGAAGCTAGGGGGTTAAGTAGGGGTACAGAAGTTTAACTGCCTGTTTTTGCTGGTTTTGGTGCTGGAAGCGCCAATTTTTTTTTAACTGAGAATGATATCTTAATAAATTGTAACTATAAACAGATAAAAATTATTATTTAGCGCCGCCAAATGCCATTTTACCGCCAAAATTGGTGGTTTCCGTTATTTGTCGTTTTTCGGCGATGGTCAGAAAAGGTATTTTTTTGTTATAAAAAATAATAGTTCGTCATAAAATTTGGTTTTCTTAGCTTTAAAAAACCACCAGAAAAAAAGTTTTACGTCTCTATCTGTAACAGGAGCCGAGATAGAGGGGGGGATCTGTTAGGGGGTTAAGTAGGGGTACAGAAGTTTAACTGCCTGTTTTTGCCGGTTTTGGTGCTGGAAGCGCCAATTTTTTTTTAACTGAGAATAATATCTTAATAATATCTTAATTTTACCGCCAAAATTGGTGGTTTCCGTTATTTGTCGTTTTTCGGCGATGGTCAGAAAAGGTATTTTTTTGTTATAAAAAATAATAGTTCGTCATAAAATTTGGTTTTCTTAGCTTTAAAAAACCACCAGAAAAAAAGTTTTACGTCTCTATCTGTAACAGGAGCCGAGATAGAGGGGGGGATCTGTTAGGGGGTTAAGTAGGGGTACAGAAGTTTAACTGCCTGTTTTTGCAGGTTTTGGTGCTGGAAGCGCCAATTTTTTTTTAACTGAGAATAATATCTTAATAAGTTGTAACTATAAACAGTGAAAAAAGGGACAAAAAAAGATATTTTTTAGGCCTTTTCAAAAGGCAGTTTTGAAATCCCGTTATTTCATAAAAAAATTTAAAATGCATAGAGAATGGCTTGGAAGGTGAATTTAGGTGTTCTGCATATTTCAACTTAAACACATAAGGCCTAAGATATGATATCCTAAAAATCTTTTGTCAAAGTCTACTCTACACCTAGCGCTGGCGATTTCATTTTTCACAGGTATAAAATGCATGATTTTAGAAAACTGACTGGCGCTAGGTGTAGAGTAGACTTTGACAAAAGATTTTTTGGATATAATATCTTTGGCCTTATGTGTTTAAATTGAAATATGCAGAAGAGCTTAAAACCTGCACATTACTGAGATATTGTTAAAACCGCCGTGCTACCGTTATCTGTTGATATTTTACATGCCTGGCGCTAGGTCGCCAGTAGAGATAGAGAGCTGAAATTTTGTACATGTATTTCTAGGCCCCTAAAGTAACTTTTTAGGTTAGCAGAAGAATGAAATTCGAGAATGGGTATTTTCATGAAAAGATCTACTATCCATATATCTATCCATCTGTCTATCCATCTATCTATCTATCTATCTATCCATCTATCTATACATCTATCTATCCATCTATCTATCCATCTATCTATACATCTATCTATCCATCTATCTATCCATCTCTCTATCCATCTCTCTATCCATCTCTCTATCCATCTATATATCGATCCATCTATCTATCCATCAACTATTCATCTCTTTATCCATCAACTATCAATTTATCCATCCATCAATCTATCCCTCTATCTATCCATCCATCTATCCATCTGTCTATCCATTTACTTATCCATCTATCTATCCATATATCTATTCATCTACCTATCCATCTATCTATCCATCAACTATCTTGAATTTCGTGATTAAAATGTCTAATTAGGGGTTTTGGTTATCAGAGCAATATGAGAATTTTTTAGAAGCGCAGCTACCCTATCACTAGCTTTTTGGGCCCTTTAAAGTGTAACTAGGTTAATTGTAGTCCGATTTTAGTGTTCAAAGTGTCAAATTTGGGGTCATGGAATTCATTTCAGTAGGAGGGGAGGGGATGGTGTAAATGGGGGTGGATGGGGATCCTTTATTTTAGCAAGCTACAAGTTTCACTTTATTTTTATGTTTAATAAATCCATTATAAATGTGGGCATGATTAACTAATATTAACTAATATCTATATTTATAATGATATTATGATTCTTGTTTACTGTTTATATGTATACTAGCGGCTTCGCCCCTAGCCTCTAGGGGATTTGCCCCAAGAGGTAATTAAACAAGGATGACAACATCCATGAATGAAGCGAAGCTCTGAAATGGAAGGACAAACGAACATTAACACTTGTGAAGTGTCAGAACTGAATATTAATGCATGTCTATACAAAATTGTAATTAAAACTGATTAAATACATGTTACTGTTTAAGGACATACTGATGTTTTTAGGACTTGATTATAGAGATGCTTCGCTTATAACAATAGACGTTATTAAAATAGGAATCAGTATTCAAAAAATCAGATGAATAGGATATTTTTAACATTCAAAACCATTATTTGTTGTTAAAAAAGTAAAAATCAGCTTGTTATAAATGGATGTAAGGACTTTCTGGTAACGAGTATAGAGTTGCTGTGCTTTCTAAGTCGTACCTAACTGTTGTAGAAATCAGCATGAAACGTTTGAGATCGATAGGACAATTCTAGTAGCCTGTTTAAGTTAAGTAAAAGACGTACGGACGGACCGACCCTAATTATAGAAATATGAAAAAATTGAGGGGGATTTTTATTTTTGAAAAAGATCTTTAAACAACCACAGGACCAGTAAATATATTCCCTGAAGAGTAGAATTCAATCAGTTTAGTGGTTAGCGAGATCTTAAGGGATGGGCGGACAGACAAACAGACATCAAGCTACTTTGTATTATATATTAACACCTAGGGATCTAAGGAACAAAACAATAACCGATTAATATGTACATCCCCAATATTGATACATATTTAATAAATTATATTACAAAATTATTTGTCTGTAGATGACAATTAGTGGTTGAAAAGTTTTGACACTCATCTTAATGAACCAACCAATAAAAAATCAATTAAATTTCCTGAAGTTCTTATGCTAACGAATATAAAAACGTTATTATAAAACTTTGAAGTTTGGGGACTAGTGTAATTAACAGTCCCCCCCCCCCTTTCTAAATAAAACTGCTGACTTTAAACATGAATACCCTGTAACTACATAATTTAAAAACAAAGCATTACCAATAGACAGACAGATAGACTACTTGCTAACAATTTAGAATGATTATAAGAACCTCACGTTATTTGCATATTAACTTTACCTTTCCGCAGTGAGGTAGGGGACATTGGGCTGTTTATAACACTAGTCCCCAAAGTTTTACAGTTGTGTGTTCAAACGTTTTAACTACTAACTTTAATCTACACAAGGGGTAATTTTGTGTATTATCATTGGGGATGTACAACAATTTATTGACCTTTGTCTTATCCCTTTAGATCCCTGATATTTGTAATAATCTATAGAAACGATTATTTAGTTACATTAAAACATCAAACATAAAGAGGTTTAGGTTTAGGTTTAGCCCCCCCCCCTCTCCTCCCCATCATTTAGTAAATGGAACTTGAAAATATTTATTATTAACTTTAATTCTAAGTCAGAATAAATATTTCCCAATATGTCTATGTTTTTGTGTCTTTTATTTATTTGAATTATATCTTAAGTTTTGACTTTAAAAGCGCATTTAAACGCCTTTTCTTACAAGCTTTTCGTGCACCCACGTTCAGAAAACGGGCTAAAAACCCCTACGGGGGCGCGGGGGGGTAAATGAAATCAGTACTGGCGATTAAAATATGTCTTTGGTTAATAAAATATCGTTTTTTTAGCCGGCGACACCCGGCGAAAACATGTTTCCTCTTACTGTCTTCTTAAATGTTGATTAAAAAACAAACAAATAAAAACTAAAATCTTGACTTCAACTAGAATTATTTAGGACTAATTTCTTTAATTTGTGTTTTTTTCTTTTATACTGTCAAAATATATGTAATGCATGACTCATCAGAAGTTATTTTGTCTAATTACGTTAATTCTAAGAGATTTTATAATACTTTTAAAATTGTTGGTGAAACACAAAAAGTATGCCTTTTTCTGTAAGAAAATTTTTGCATTTCTTGACTTCCATGCATTAGAATGCTTACTTAAAAAGCGTATTTTTACGATTCCTTTGAAATCTGATGTACATTGGGTATGATAATACTCATAGAATGTTTAAAACTTGATTTGGGGGTGGCGAATTGTTGCCCCTTGTTGCCCCTATGTGCATTTGAAGAAAAGCTATTTTGTATCAGTTAATAAGTAATGTTTTGTAGCAAATGTTCTTAAAAAGAACTCTTAGTTTTTTATCTGCAGGAAATGATAATTTGTAACAGATTTGTATGTAAAGGAGTGTGGGACGTAATCAAAATAAAAAAATCCTAAGGATTTTTACCTTTTTATGTTTCTTCTTTCTTTTCTTTTCCAACCTATAATTATCTGTGGCAGTTTCCTTGTACAGTCTTGTACCATAAAAGTACCAGAGGGTAGAACCTTCAGAGTCAACTCCCAGCGGCTCCACCCGCAGGCTAGCAGCGTCCAAGTTCTTCACTTTTTCACCAACATCAGGAGCCTTAAAAATGTTAATTTCTGTAAAATTTTTATGATTTTATCATTTTAAAACTAAATAGGTATTACATTACAGTGAAATCATTAAGGTAATAATTTGTTTTCAATCTTTATAACAAGGATGACAACATCCACAAAAGCGAAGCTCTAAAATAAGAAGGAAGGACAATCCACTTGTTAAGTGTGAGAACTTAATAAGCAGAACAATTAATTTGCAAGTCTAAAGAAAATTGAACAAAAACATTCTAGGAAACATCATTCGAAAAATAAGAGGAAAAGGATAAGGGGGAGGTTTTTAATGCAACCATCTCGTAATCTATGATTAAATGGCACTTAGAATTCGAATTTCGATCTGAAATTTTGCATGAGTAATTCTTGGTAGGTCTATTTTCCCTAAATCGAGCAAAAAGTTGGAAAAGTAACGGCTAACAGCTGGCGGCTCAGCCGTCTTGCCATTTTTTGGATATGTTAAGAGTAAATTAGTCACGAAACCTATCTCCACATAATACTTTTAATTTCTCAAAAACATTATCAAACGGTTCTAGTCGGTATCTGTTGGTACTAGAAATTTAAAAAATGGTTATTGCTATAATTTAACATGAATTAAACCAAAAATATGTTTTAAAAAGTTGATTCCTACGTAATTATTGATGAATTTGCCCTGAAAATAGGCAAAAAACGGCTAAATGGCTGAGCTGCCAGCCGTTGCTTTTCCAACTTCTTGTTCGATTTAGGGAAAATAGGCCTATCAAGGATTACTGATGAAAAATTTCAGATCGAAATTCGAATTCTAAGTGTCATTTAATCATTGATAACGAGATGGTTGCATTAAAAAAACCCCCCTTATATCATACATCCGTCTGACATAGGCATCAAAGATCTAATAGCTGCTTGAATTAAAACGGTTCTTTTTCACAAATGAAATATTGATTTTTATACTGCTCTATAAAATTATCTATACATCTTACCAATAGAGAGCTAAATATTGCCCCAAAAATAAGACCAATTAAAGAAATAAATTTTTACCTCTAATCTATATTCACAAAGTTGATGCAGAACCACAACCTTGTCTTTTAAATGCAGTGCGTTAAAATCTTTCTCCACTTGCTTAGAAAATGGATTGTCGAATCTAAAATTAAATTTAAAAGATTTAAAATAAAAAGATTTTGAATATTTTGATAAACAGTATAATAATAGGAATGGCAACTTAATTGAGAAAATGTAAGATTATAGTTAAAACCAGAGAAGAAAAAAAGGAAAATATACATTATATAGGTAATATTTTGATAGGGCATTTTTTTCAATGTTTTTTGAGTTTGAAGATTTTTTTTTCTTAATGTTAATTCAAAGATTTTTTTACATTTAAGAACAACATTGAAATCTCAAAACTTTGAAGAAACAAATTAAACCTAATCTTCATGGGAATCGCTTAATTTTCTTTGTGGATGTAAAAGTGTTAATGTTTCCACTTATATAAGAAAGCATTACCTAAATGGTAGTATAGGATTCAAAGTAATGATGTGTATTCGATGGTTATGTTTATTATTATTTGCCCATGTAGATGTTTTCTTCTTTAAAATCGTTTATTATGTCGATAAAAAAATTGTTGTACCTTGCTTGAATATGATCTTCTTCCGCTTCTTCTAATTTTGTTTGAAATAATTGTACCAAATATTTGCTAAAATTCTAAACAAAATAGATAAATTAATAAAGGGTTTTGTTCAAGATATGGGTTTAGTTATACAAGACGTAATGATAACAATACAGTAGGTAGTTTAAAAGTTCTTCTATTTATGAGTCAGCGCCGAAAATACAAAGTTACAGTAATAACAATTTTAAGATGGCTCGTAAGGAAATGCAGCATATAAGCTTAAAAAAAGCACAAATATTAGCTCAATTTTCTACTAAATAATATATTACCGTCAGTTCTCATTCGATTACATAGGTAAAAATGTCCACAAAAAATTAGATTATTAAGAAAAGGTATAAACGCTATGCACTAAAATAACTCACGTCAGGTTTGATTCTTTTCTTATACATGGGAAGACATCCACCCAAAAGTTTGATTATTAATTTTAATACTAAACCAGGCTCTTCTTCAGATCCTAAAAAATAATTTTAGAAATAGCAACAACAAAACGGTCCAACATTTAGTTAGAGGAATCTATACTAGAAACCATAGACACCTCTCTTTAATAGCAGATCGAGAAAATAAATTTTTTTGGATTCACTATTATAAAAACAAACGCATGGACGGACCGACCAGAATAATAGAATAGCTGCTCTTGTGCTACTAATAATGTTTTTAAAAATAACGTTAAACGTTGTCTTTAAATTGACAGAATTGTACAGTCGTTAAAATAATATTAAGAAGTTTAAGTCATGATAAATGTTACCTAATAATAATAAACTTTCTTCCAGTTGTTCCATATCAAATTCTATCAAGCCAAAAGCTTCTCTGAAAAGTGAACAGAAATGTGCTATTGTAGGAATCTCTGGCCAGGACTGTATGTCTAAATCTTCTGTCATTTTGTGTCTGCAATAGTTAAATAAATAGATTATATTATCAGGATTTAGAGCAGTTTACTGTAAAATATTCCTTGTATCGATTATCTCCAAAAATCTATGAACTTAAAACTAGGCTGCTAGATGACAAACGGCAGAACGTACATGTTATGGCCGCACACCGTGTTAATCCAAGAGCCGTTTGGCCAGAACCAGCCTTCAAAGTTCATAAAGTTTTGGTGATAATTGATACAAGGAACATTTAAGCGTAAACTGTACAAGATCCTATTATCAGTATGTTGTTAGTGATTAATAGACACGTAGTAATATTATGCAACTGAATTAACCTTTGACAAAAATAATACATTTTCTAAGGAAACTTCCATAAAAGAGAGATTAAAATTCAGCCATTTATAAAATTGTTAAATCCAAAATTAAGGCAACTGGATATTCTCATTTTCATTTATAAGTAAGTATGTAATCAATAAATAGTAGATCATAAAAGTTTTAAATTTCTCGTTAATGGAAAGTCTCTTTTTGTAATAATATACAATTCAAATAGTTTTATGTTTAAAAACAGTATGAATAGTTATCATTAAATAACTTGAGATTTTAAATAAAGTTGAAAATACGAAAAGGTGCAAATTAAAATACTGTATAATTTAGTATTTAATTGTATTTTTAATTTTGAGCTATTTTTATACGTATTTTAGATTTTCAATTCAATCAAAACAAACAGGCAAATTAAAATAAAACAAGGATGACAACATCAATAAAAGCGAAGCACTGAAACGGTAGGACAAACGGGCATTAACACTTATATAGTGTCAGAACTGAATAATCAAAATATAAATGTATAAGAGTCGAAGCAAAATTGTAAGTAAATTTGTTGAAAAACTGCTTGATACAGGATAATGTTTATGGACATACTTACTTTTTTAGGACATGATTATAGAGTTTCTTCGCTTATTACATTATACTTTGTTGTCCCAGGAATCAGCATACCAAAAATCAGATCAATCGGATGATTAGATCACATAAAAATTTGTTGTTAAAAAAGTAAAAAAATCAACATGTTTAAAATGGACATACGGACATTCTGGTAATGATTATAGAGTTGCTACGCTTTCTAAATCGTATCTAACTACTAAAGGAATCACCATGCAAAGTTTGAAATCAATAAAACAATTCTAACATGCCTAAATTAACAAAAAAAACTATCAATTAGTGACGGACGGACCCTAATTATAAAAAAGCTTCGCTTTTAAAAAATATCTACAGCTTATATCTAATTATAAATAAACAATATATAAAATAATAAAAACAAAAGATCACAATGAGGTTTAGCAAATTTTAGCAACTGAAAAACTTTATTTTTATCAATTTAATTTTTTAAGGACTAGATATTAGGGAAGACAAATAAAAAAACTGTATTTTAAAGATAAAATTGGAAATAGGCTTCGATATTTATTAATAGGCATAAGAATATTTCTCGTATTCATTTGAATCCGGTGGATAGAAACCGGTTCTCATGAATACGAAAAACCTATGTCTAGCATCGTATTATATCCAGTTTTCTACGAATATAGAAATGTACAATCATAAGATTAAGACTAGTTTTTTCAGCCGGTGCCTTCGGCACCTCGGGGCTAAAAAAAAACTAGTTTTAATCTTATAATTGTACATTCTATATCCGCGGAAAGCCGTTTATAATACGATACGAGAAATAACTATTATAGGCTTATTAGGAAAGGCCTAAAATGAAAAAAACAAAATTTTTAGCATTTATAAATCAAACAAAGACATGAAGAATACTTAAAAATATATAATATGACACATTTATATTTCATTTGTATTTATAAGTAACATTGATTATTATGGCTGGATTTTGGTTTATATTTTGTGCATTATCTAATTGCTACTTATTTTAAGAGTAGGAAAAATAATTCAACACTCTCTTTTATCATATTCTAACTCGTGCAAATTGAATTCTTATTCAATTTTAACTTACTTTACTAACCAAAATGATTTATATTATTAAAGATAATAGTCCTAACTTATGATTAAAATACTCATTTTATTAATAATTATGGTTTTTACCATTTTTAACTTGTTTAACGTTTTTTTCTTACACCTCTCTAGTTCTGAGCCTTTCTCTCCTTCTCTTTTCTCTCTTTATTAGCTCTTTTCCTTCGTCAACAAATTCTCCGCTGGTTTCATCAGAGGTTAGGAACTGCTGAAATCCCAGAGTTGACAACAGCCGCGATCCTTAAATGTTTAAACATATATCTATGACTAGTGACTGTGCCCCGTGTCTAGGGCCGCTGTATTTGAAGGGGTAGGGAAGAGCGTATAACCTAAAACCATCCCATGACTCAAGTCTAAAAATAAATAAATAGCATAAAACCTCCCCAGGACCTATGCAACGCTCCACATAAATCCCGTCAGGGTATTAGGCTATTTTTCTGCTCTTTTCTAAAGAAGATCCCCTAGATTCTTTGGGAGAAGCTACTAGTTATACCTAAAGTAAAAGGTTTTTGCTTATTTGCCGTTAAAATATCACCAACAATTTAACAGAATAATTTCTCCATTTTAAAGAAGTTTTAGGCTATTAAACTGCCCTCCCTCATCTAGATGCAAGGGCGCATCCACTAGGATTGTAAAGGAAAGAATAAAACTTAGTTTTACTGAAAACCTTAAATAAAGTGTAAATGTTACCTATACACGGTTGGTTTTTTATTAAATGAATAAGTTAGGGTACAATGTTTGGCACTTTCGATATAAGTAAATGATAATAAAAAACCCATAGAATGCGATAATAACTTCAGAAAAATCGAAGAAAATAGTTTTAATACTTAATTAACGTTTTTAAGTTTTTCTTCAAAAAGTTTAGATAAGATGCCTTTAAAAGTCGTC
Organism: Acartia tonsa; assembly: GCF_053477335.1. Taxonomy (NCBI): domain Eukaryota; kingdom Metazoa; phylum Arthropoda; class Copepoda; order Calanoida; family Acartiidae; genus Acartia; species Acartia tonsa. The sequence goes on along the minus strand of NC_137262.1, from coordinate 29,558,576 downwards.
TATGATTTTGTCAGGGATAAAAATGTAACTTTAAAATAAGAATTAGAACATATTTTTTCAATTAGTACAAAGTAAAATTTTGAACATTTTATTGATCAGTATATTTTTTAAAATGTGAAGTAGAAACCTGAATATTTTATCATGAAAATTGTGTTATGATTTGATTGTCTGCTAGATTACAAGAAAAAAAATACTGACAGTACTTGTTGGTTCTTTAAAAAAAAATTAGGTAGATTACTTTCAGAACCCCTCTTATTTCAATAGAACAAAGCCGTAGTCTTAGTGTACTCAATATCTAGACAGCCAACCATTGTTTTAGAATTGTTCAATTTTTTTAACTTCTGATAAAAACAGAATTAATGGTATTTTTGTAAATATTATACCTCCAAGAAATGACTATACTTCCCAATCATATGTTGTGTGATATTTAAAAGGAATTATTTTGATATAATGTCATTAAAATATTCGTTGAAAAAAGTGGTATTCTAGCTTATACTTTACATTTTAATGTGCATGATAATTCAAATAAAAGATAATAAAGATTTATATTATATTTAATTGTTATAATTATAAAGAAAAACCTGGAAACCAGGGATCGGAAGCCTCACGTAAGCCGCGTGTAAGCCTCAGTGAAATCGTGATTTTATCACTATAAAATTCAGCTGGATGTATAAAACGGCTCTTTAGCAGACAATCCTTCTTTCTGAAATTTTTTTTTCTGCTCACAAGCAGGTTTAAAACTGAGGCTTATGCGCGGCTTACGTGAGGCTTCCGATCCCTGCTGGAAACAGTAAAAAACTGACTTTATTTTATTGACATAGGGAAAATTTTGTCAAATATTTGAATAAAAAAAACAATATAAAACAAAATAAATTATTTTTAATATAGTCACAAAAAGGCTTAATGAGTTTAGGAAATATTTCATTCACTAATCATGTCATTTAAACTCTATTACACAGAATACAGTGTAAAAAGATGTTCTCGTTTTAATTTTAAGTAATTTCAAATGCATTTTAATACCTTTTAATGATTTATTTTTTGAAACATCTTTTTATAAAATGTTATTGATTTTTGAAGTTATATGTTAAAATGTTTTTAAATTTTGTTAACATTTTGTTTTAAATGTAGAAAATTGGTAATTCTAAACATTCAAAAAATGATTTTATTAAATTTTCATCACTTAAATTGCATGTTTGATGAAATTTTCAACTGATAATTCAAGAAAAATCGTTTAAGTTTTATTATATTCTACTTTGAAATGTTAAAAAATATAATTATTGTCAAAAATGTGGAAGTTATACTTTCCTTAAAAAAAGACCTAAAACATGCAAATTAACACGTGTAATGAGATTTTTTTTCTTTCAGGTTTAATTTTAAGTAATTATTGATATTTTTTGTAAAAAGGATTTTATATAAAAAGTTTTAAAACTCGAGTTATGTAGTGGTTCTAAAAAAGGTTGCGAATTTATGCAATTTTCTTGCAAAAAAAATTTTCTAGGATTTTAAAAATAGCAAAGGGTGTTATTAGACGTACTTACAGATACAATTGCTAAGTCATTTTGGCCAAACACTAAAATAAAGTTTTTACATCTGAGGGTCCAACCGTGTATATTCATATAAGTAGCACAGGTAAGAACCAACAACAGGATTGGGAAGTAGATATTAAAATAATCTAAATCATACCTATATTCATGTAAGTAGCACAGTTAAGAACCAACAGCAGGATAGGGAAGTAGATATTAAAATAATCTAAATCATACCTATATTCATGTAAGTAGCACAGTTAAGAACCAACAGCAGGATAGGGAAGTAGATATCAAAATAATCTAAATCATACCTATATTCATGTGAGTAGCACAGGTAAGAACCAACAGCAGGATGGGGAAGTAGATATTAAAATAATCTAAATCATACCTATATTCATGTAAGTAGCACAGGTAAGAACCAACAGCAGGATTGGGAAGTAGATATTAAAATAATCTAAATCTTACCTATATTCATGTAAGTAGCACAGGTAAGAACCAACAGAAGGATGGGGAAGTAGATATTAAAATAATCTGACACTATGCTCACAACATCCATGTGACCCATTACTCTGAATTTTAGCAACTTTTATTGTTTAATAATATTGGCAATTTACATTTGAAATTCACCTGAAATAAAAAGGCAAAAACATTCAAATTTATTGTTGTGCCTTTACTGTTGAATAGTTTCTTATAAAACTTTATCTTGAAATAGTTATTTATCGCAACATTTTATAAACAGCTTTCCGCGGATATTAAATGAAAAATAAAAAGATTAGTACCCGTTTGGTAGCCCAGATAGACCGAAGGCCCGGGCTAACAAAAATGATATTAATTTTATGATATTTATTTCAATATTCGTGGAAAATTATCTGTAATACGATGCTATACATGCTTATTCAGTATGGCTCAAAACCGGTTTTAATTCAGCGGATAACTTTCGGCTTCGAAGCCATAATGAAAAAAACACTTAAATTGTTGTGCCTAGTTTCATCAAAAAACTTTATCTTGGAATTCGAAAACTAATACTAAGTTGAACAATAAGTTTCCTAGTATAGGCTGTTTCTGGGCGGTCATCTCCCAGTACATGACTGTCCATGTGGATCAAGGAGAGGAAATTCAAACACAGGGGTGGTGTTAAACGGGACAGCAATGCTCCTACACAAAATAAAATATAAATGACTTGTTGTATTTGCTTTTAGTTAGTTAATGATTTTATGTCTAGATACACAAAATAATATTTATCTTTATCTTTTAACAATAATTGGGGATGAACATCAATTTAGAGCCCATAAGATTTTTCATTTATTATTTATTTAACTTTTTTTTAAATACTGTGGGGAGGGGGGGGCTCAAAAAGGCACTTTAAGGCAAATTACCAAATTATCTAACCTGAGAAAAGAAGGGTGTATTCATCGCTCTGATGATTAGATGCCAGATAATAATAGTTGAGAACTCTGACCCGGAATATTGTATAGTAAGCACAGATACACATGTAACAGATGCTCAGGAATGATATCCACTCGATGGCTGCATAGTTGTGGTTTGCACTAGCTCCTAAATAATAAGAGATAGAAAATGTTTCAAAGAAATTCACCTTTAAAATTTTTTAGTTACACTTCTTTAAGTCTTTAAATCCAATTGTAGGGATAATTCTATTCTTAGTCTATTCAAACTGCACAGAAAAATCAATAAGTATATGACATAGGTATATCCCTATATAAAAGTAACTGACTGTCTGTCTGTGTGTGTGTAGCTAAAGATCTCGCTAGGCACTGAACTAATATAATTCTCCTTTACAGTGAATATTCTTATATGCATGCAGAGGAATGGTTCAAAACTATTTTGGAGGAGGGTGTCATTTTCGTACGATTTTATCAGGTTTAAAAGGACATTTGAAAAAATAGCTGCGAATCTCCAACCAATATAAAAAAAGCATCGTTAAAGAAATTATTTTCATTAAAATATCAAAAATTGTTTATTAATCTACATGACACCAAAATCACGGATTAGGTATACCTGATATAAAGAGAGCAAAGAATGACAATGGAGGACTTTTGACAAAGAAAGTGACTTCTGACCAGGTTAACATAGCTGACATAAATGCTGCACTGAAGGCCAGTACCTGAGGTTTTCCAATGAGGGTTAAAATGAATTGTTAGAACAATAGTTATATTATAATCTTGTACCTTGTAAAAATGAGAATTTCAATAGATGTCAGCTAAACATTTGATTAATCTTAAAGTAAAAAAAAGTAAGTTATTTTTGTCTGCAACTTAGGAATTTGAGCATTACAGAACCGATTTAGTTCTCCTTTTTAGGGAAGCTTAATAATATTAGTTCCATGATGGTTTTAGACTATTAAATTTCTAGATTTTTGTCTTAGGGTGGTGGTAGGCTTACCTTCCTGCTCCCACCAGTATTTAATATTTTTTTTAATATAATTTGAAATTTCTTTTGATATCCCCCATACATTCAATTTTTATTGATTAACTTATACTACCATTTCTTTATAATAAGTAACCGCTCATTCCTTGAAAAGTAAAGGACACGCAAGACATCTCCAATACCACTCTAGTGAAGGTGTATATATGGTTCTGAACCAGGATCTTTTCTTTGTTGCTTGGTGCTGGTGTCTAGAAAAGGTTCCATGTCAGAAGAAGTGATAAAATAGTAAGAATTTACTTATTCATATAATAACTCGTGAATTCTTTAATAGTTTTGGCTAGTGTCAAGTGTTAGTAAGGTGTTATAAATGGGGGAAAAAACTTACTACAAATGAAGATAAATTGCGCTAATTTAATGTGCCAAATTAATATTTAGATGTTTTATGAAATGGAGCTTTATAATGCCAGTTTATAGGAATCTCTAATTTTAGCTTTCAAGGATAATTTCTAGGGTAATAATAAATATGATTTGATACAGAAAACAAAGCTTACCTGTAAATTCTGTCAATGTTGGTTAGATTATCATATTGGTCCTCCAGATCAAACACTCTCTCAACTATTTCATCCCATTGTGCTTGAGTTCTTTTGTGAGCCTAAAAATAAAAAGTTGTTAAGTCAATAAGATTAGGTAAGCAAAACAGTAATACAAGATAAATGTTACATATATTAATTACCTCTAATTTGAGATTATACAAATATCCTTCTTTAAACTTTTAGTGTGATATTCAGAAAATTCATTGGAAGTGATTATTATTGATTATTGTTGGGCAAGCAGGGATCTAAAGGGATAAGACAATGCCCGATAAATTGAGGTACATTCCAATAATGAAACACAAAATTACCCCTTAGTGAATTACAATTAGTGGTTGAAACGTTTGGATACTCATCTTAATGAACTAACCAATTTAAATTCAATAAAAGTCCCCAAAGTTAACTAATTGGGGCCTAGTGCTATAAAACATCCCTAATGTCTCCTCCCTACCTGTGAGAGAGTCACGTTAAATAAAGATGGAAGCTTACCTGCAAAGCAAAGTTTGTCCGCCTATGAAGGTTGGCCAAAAGCTTTTCTGTGATATCGAGTTGCATAGAATTTCCAGCGTTTCTGTGCTTCACTCTCTCAATGAGCTCAGTAGGGACTTTACCTATAATTAATAATAGAAAAATAAAATAGGTTAATAAATTATTTTTTGCCATCCAAAATGTGGCAATGTTTGTACAAATTAAATATACTGTTTTCATCTATATATCTTATTTTATTGTAAAATACAATCCTTTAATTGCAAAGTAAAGGAAATTATACACTTTTCAAAGAAAAACACATAGGTATACTTAAACACTTTATCAGCATTACATCAGGTTTCTGATAAACTAAGTATTACTATCAACAAGCTTAACTTTTTTTACAAGTAAGAAACTTTAACTATACCTAGAATGACATCAATGAACTCTCTGAACTGTCCACCCCTGTCAACCTGTCTGGAAGCCAGCTCAACTGTCTCCAGGACGTCCTCCAGGTCTCCTTCAGCGTTGCTTTTTTCGCTCCAGATTTTAGAAACCTTAACAAATACACATTTTGTTTAACTGTTAATATATTAATCATACATATTTTGTATAGCATGATCCTCGAAAAAGTATTTTTAAGCATCTGCAGCCTATATTTCTCAATAAAATATTAAAAGATTCATATGTACTTGTTCTCTATAATTTTCTACATCAAAGGATATCAAAATATTTTTTTTACATCAATTAACAGCCGAGATTTTTAAAGCCAAAGTTTGGAAAAAGTGCTTGAGAAACTAGATATTGCTAAATATTTCTTAGTTTTTTATTAGTATATTACTTTTTATCAACCAGTTAAAAAACAAATAAGAAAGAAGAGCAAGTTCACAATTGATACATTTTTTATTGCATTAAAAAACGTTACTTTTACATATAAAAAACTACTTTTCAAATTTTACTGAATACATTTTTCTTATAACAATTTTCCCTCAAATCTTATAATATCTCCCACTTATTAATATGACCTTAAATAAACCTCTCCCAAATTTATGCTCATTACCGGAAGGATTAGCGCCACCTTTACCAATAAATTCACGCCCACTCATCAAATTTATCTAAGACACATAAAAATCATTTAAATTGTTAAATGTTTAATAAAAGTTTGTAGCTGTAACTTTTTGGTTTTTTAACTTATTTTGATAAAATAAAAAAGTGTTTGATTTTTGTTTATGTAAACTTTCAATTTGCTACTATTTTTTATAGGATTTCTTTCTGTAAGGGTGTTTTTGCAATTTACACTAATCTAAAAATGCCTTTTATAGCAAGTGAAAAAAGTGTTTTCAGCATGAAATAAATTTCTTGGAAACATCTTTATATAAGTTATTGAAGTTATAAAAAGTATTGAAATTGTGAGGAAAACACGTCATTTCACTTTAAAAAAACATTTTTCTTGAAAAGTTACTTTTTCCTCAGCCACTTTTTTAAAACTTTGGCTCTAAAAATCTGAGCTGTTAATTGATGTAAAAAAAATATTTTTATATCTACTTATGTGGAAATCTACAGAGAACAAGGACATGTACATTTTTTGATAATTCATTGAGAAATAAGGGCTGCAGATGCTTAAAAATACTTTTTTGAGGGTCATACTGTATTTAAAAATGACAAGGGGGGGGGGGGGGGAGTTCTGACACATTTGCGTAAACCTGGTGTATAGGCTTTATCTTTGGACTGAGAGGATAGGGTATAAGGGATAAAATCATTCTTATATGATGAATTTCCCCCAGATTTAAGATTTTTTGGATAGGCCTCCAGGTTCCGGAGCTCCAGGCCTCCAGGTGGTCTCTCTACAGATAAGAATGAAAAAATTTTTTTTTAAAGAGTTAGATGTCAGCTTCTGAGACAAAATACGTATGTTTTTTCTTCAAATATGTGAATAACAATCAAAAAGAAGCATATTTTGTGTTTTAAGTTAACCTCTAACTCTTCAAAAAAAATCTTATTTTTATTTTTTACATGTACAGAGACCACCTGGAGCTCCGGAACCTGGAGGCCTATCCAATCATATATTCATCATATAAGAATGATTTTATCCCTAATAACCTATCCTCTCAGTCCAAAGATAAAGCCTATACACCAGGTTTACGCAAATGTGTCAGAACTCCCCCCCCCCCCCTTGGTTCAGTTATATATTCGATTTAGATAATGTTTTGTTTATTGTTTATTCCAGGTCATTAGGAGGCGATAACTTACAAAAACAAACATTCTTCACCGATGACGAAAGACATACTTTTAACTTTAAACAAACATTCATAACAGAGTAGCTTCGCTACTAAAAAGACAAGTTTAAAGTATCATTTTTAACCTTACCTTAAAATAGGCCTGTGTAAGTTTAACCCCAGGTTTGCTAGAATTCCATAGCTCTGTAGGCACCTCAACTAGACCATATCCAAGCATGAACACAAGCAAGGTCAAGCCCCAGGTATTGCTGGCAGCAGCTGCTACTGCCTATAAGATTGGATATATTATTACTTGAATATTACAACAGATTTTCATATACTCAGATAAAGTGATGCTCGGAGCTGGCTAAAATAAAGATTCACCCCAATCACCTTCTGCTGCTTGAACTACCTGGCCAATTAATGAGGTCTATTTAGAAAGCTAATATCCATGTAAATCCATTCTTATAAGAGTGTAAATCAAGATTTATATTTTGAAGTAAGCTCTACAACTTGCTATCCGTAAATTTCTTCACATGCATGTTCTGAGAAAGCTTCGCTTGAAATTACCTTAAGTTCATTTAAGTTCATATGTAGGCTAGAGTTTGTATAGATGTAAATGAGTAGAATTATAGCAATCAATAGGTAGGAACAGTAATAGATTGCATTATCCCTAAAACAAAAAGAATATTGATAAAAATCAAGTACCCATCTTAAATATAATTAAGTTTTTCTGAGTAAAAGTTCTTTAAGAAAGCTAACAAAGATGACAAAATCCATGAGTAACAAAGTTCAAAAAAATCATTGATGGTAACGGACGGACAAGTATATTTTAAAGAGCATTTGTTAAAATCAAGAATCACGAAACCTTTCTTGCATATTTAATATTCTTCAATAATTACATTTTGCAGACCGACGGACAAACTGAACAACATACTGGATGTTATTGTTCATTGGTATAGAATCCTCACCCAAAAAAATCAGCTGAGAGAAAATTTCCATAGCGTTACGGACTGGCGGAAAGACGACAAAGTAAATTTTAGAGTAGCTTCGCTATTTAAAAAAAATGTAGAACTTTCATCCTTACCTCAGACTTGTTCTTAGTTTGCCCCAGAAGGTGAACTCTCCGGCCTGACTGAAGCTCTGTATAACAGGCAGGATAAGCCAGGTTAAAAGCTGGCTGGACCAGTAAACAATTCTCCACAGATCATAGATTACATAATCACCTATTTAAGAAAAACTGTCAGGGTAAGCGATTTATTGACAGTAACTGCCAAAATTTTTTTTAATTTTCCCCATCAAATCTTTTTCTTAAATTAAAAGCTTTATATCATCAATTTTGAAAATATAAAACTTGGGGTTCTAAAGGAATAATACAATGGCCGATATATTTATGTATATCCCTAATGATAATAAACAAAAAAAACGCATCTGTAGATTACAATTAGTGGTTGCAATGTTTGGGCTCCCAACTTTATGAACCGACCAATCAAAATCCCTACCAGTATAAAACTACTCACCTAGTATGCTATCAGGAGTATTGCACCTATCCTCTCTGAGGACACCAATAGAGCCATCGTCATCAGTGACTGTATTATTGATTGTTGTAGCATTCCTTTCCTCAACTGAGTTGGTAATTATGCCCCCAGCATTCAGTGTTGTGTTGTTAGTAATAACCTCAGCTGTGTTGGTTGTGTTTGATGTATTTGAACTTATATTAGCTAAAAATAAATTAAGATCAATATGGCAAAAATTTTGAAAGAATCAAATAACATTGACAGTGACAGGTGACTAGATTTTTTAAAGTACCTAATATACAGTAATATATTATATTTCATCGGTACTTATCACCTAACCTTACCTAAAGTAATAAACATAAGAAAAACTGTCTTTTCATTAATGGAGTAGGTTGCGCTAAAAATCCGCAAAGGTGTGAGTTTTAAGGCTTAAAAATATTAGTAGAACGGTAATATTCACTAAATATGTGTATTTCTTATTGAAAAAAACTATAGACAAAAAAAAGATAACTTGAATTTTTATCGTTCTACTACTGTTTTAACTTAAAACTCACAACCTTTACGGACTTTTAGCGCAACCTACTCCTCCCTTTATTTAAAATAAGGTTGGGGGGATCAGTGCTCAAGAGGGTACTTTGTGTAATAGTGCCAGTTAATCTTTATGTAGGGTAGGTATAGTTGGTTGTTGACGAGTTCTTATTTTTTTTTAAAGACGCATTAACAGTCAGTAGTCATAGAGCAGCCGCGCTAATTAAATTATCTTTACCTGCAATAGAGGCGGGCGTTGTGCTTGAAATTGAATCTAACCCAACCGTGGTGTTCAATATTGATGGGTTGGGGTTGATTTGATAGCTTACAATAATAGGTTCTGATTGGTTTATCTGGGCTTTACAACTCCTAAAAAGAAGTTATTAACATTGAGACATGTAAAAACAAAATATGATAACGATAAAAGCTATAGAATGAGATAGATTTTCACTTTATTAATAGAATATAAGCAATGTTTTCAATGTGTTTACTTTTATATATTAATAGGTAATATTTATTTGATTAAATAAAGGTAAAGATATTAAAAATATTACCTATGAACTGTCTGTGAGATATCCAAGGGTAGGATGAAAATGATAAGAAATGAGAAGTACCAAGCAATCAGGACAGACAAGCTCACCAACACTCTCTGTCTGTATAGGTCACTGTACCTAAAAAAAATAGTTGGCTTAAAAAATCGTTTGTTGTGACAAAAATGGACGCCAGATTCGGAATCTTCGACCTGAACTGTTTTTACTAGGTATTGCCCCTATGAGAGATACAATATTAAAAATATTTTCTTGTGAAGTTTGGATTGGTTCTATGTGTAAATGTTTTCCCCTATAAAACCTGTATTTCCAACTTTAAAAATTTTTTATTTTTGTATTAAAAAAAAGGGGACTATGAACGAACGATTGCAAGTGAATCTAAGCACTATCCAGCAGTGATTCTAAATATTTTTTGTGAATATACAAGAGTTACCTATGTTTGATATAGTTGTACTAAAAAAAAATAAGTTTCACCATGATTTTCAATGTATAAAACTTTGAAATGTTATGCATTTTTTTGATGAAATATTATCAAATGTTTTGTTGAATTCAAGGGTTTAAACTTGAAATACAATAATAACATAATTAAAGGCTGTGAAGTACGAAAGCACAATAATAGAACTCTTTACAATATTATAAATTATCATATGATACATTTTTCAAAATTATCATTTTTCATTAAAAAAGATTACTTATGTTACGTGTAGCAGCAGTTTGAACTCAACAAAACATTTGATAATATATATAGTTAAAAAATGCATAACATTTCAAAAAAAAACTTTCATATAAAACCATGGAGAAACTTATCTTATCAAATTAATATAACGATATTAAACATAACCCTAGTATATTCACAAAAAAAAACATTTAGAATCACTGCATGCTGGAACGTGCTTAGAATCACTTGCTCTCTTTCGTGCATACTTCTCCTTGGAAACCTAATCAAATTGTTCTGCAATTGATTTTTTAAATCTCCAATCAAATGATTTGAAAATAACTGTACCTCCATAGCAAGTAGCCAGCCAATAGGAATGTAAGAATCACGTTCAAAGTGAATTCACCGGGCGACATTTTGCCTTCCTTCTAATTTTTAACCGTCAATATCAATATTTCTATGTCATTTTATCTGGAAATTAATATTTTACAATAATATTGCTTACCAGAATAATTTTCTATCCAATTGATATAATGAGAAAGTTACATACAAATACAAAAGAGAATCATTCAAACTCATAAATAACTGAGTTATGAAACATTCAATCTATTTTTGGCAATGAATTTTATATAAAAAAAATCTACCTATGGTAAAATGCACTTTTAAAAAATGTCAATTTAATTCAATTTGAAGCATTACAAAAATAGCTAAAATACTTTAAAACATTCATTCATTACAATACAAGAAACTACTACCTACTATTTTAGGAAAGTATTAATACATGAGAATCATTCATACTTTTAAACTTATTGTACATCATGGTAATTCTAACCCTTCAAGTTGTTAAATAAAATGGAAAACATGCGAAAAAATTTCATCGATTTTTTTCTTTTCATTTTAGAGGATTTTACAAAAAAAATATTTGAAGGATTATTTGACGAATACTGCACGTGTTTTGTTTATGTGTTTCTGATACCCAGACTTTGATCCAGTTCTGCACGCTTCTGCTGGATCTTGTTGTAGAAATACCTAAAAGGAAAGCAGTGTTTTGAGTCAAAATAATGAATATAGAATACATACACGTGGATATTATGACAGGAGAAAAGTTGTCGTCAATGTAAGTTGCTAACGTGAACATAACTTATTGGCCAGTTCGTTCATAAAGTAAAAGAAAAGGGGATGAGGTAATTGGGGGGGGGGGGTCGTTATTCTAGCCAGCTGCAAATTCTTACTTTATTAGAGTACATGGTAAGATCCAAATAATAATAATAAATGCTTTGTCAAAATCAAAAACAATTAAAAAATCTCACAAAACAAGCAGTATGAAAATATGAAGCTAATAAAAAGTTACAAGGCATTGAGTGAAAGAAATAAAATCAAGACAATTTTGTCCATAAGTAGCGTAGCAAGAAATGAACAATGATTCAATTATTGCATGAAGGAAACAATAAAGTATTAAAATTTTAGAAAATGAGATAGAAGAGTTTTAGACAATCTTTGAGTGAGATGGCACATATTATTTATCCTTGTTACATAGTAGCTGCGCTACTATAAAGTTGTATGCTAACCTGCAGACACCCTCTGTGGCCCATGCTTGGTAGTAGTAGTCCACTCTGCGCTCTTCCTCGGGGTTACCCACCACGTCGGTCATGGTCTTCAAGTCACGCGTCTGAGACTGCAGCCACTTGTTGATGAACAATTGTGGGTCCTTAAATATCGAAATTAAAAAAATAATCATAAGCCCTATAAGAGGCCAGCCTGTCTTTTTGTACCGAAAGACCTAGCTAACCGCTTAACCGCTTTGGTTCTCTTTTAAAATTCAGTTGGTGAATATTTTGACAGTCTGGCTTTCTTGGTTTAGGTTTTGTCAAACAATATGATATATGGTGTAACGAAGGAGGGTCATAATTCAAATTGTAAATGTTACGAATCGTCTTAATGAATTAAAACTTTTAAGAAGATACATAAAACAAAGTATTGTCTAGAAGTAATAACTAATTTAGGTATAGTAATAAGTTGAAATTCAATCAATTTTACAGAAGACGATAGTGCACTTTTTTTAAAACTTATTTGAATACCTATCGATTTATCTATTTACCTTTGCAAAGCTGAGGAAGAACTCCCTGCTAGTCTTCAACCCATTGATGGTGTCGACAGTCTCGTGGATCTTGTAGTCCAAGGACTGGATCTCCTGCTGACTGGCTGTGGACAACAAGAAGTTGTTCATCTGGGTCTTCAGGGTGTCGTCAACCTATTCAAAATAAGAAAATATTTAACAAACCATTTTTTTGGTAAACGTTTTTGTTTATTCTGGTAGGTAATGAATTAAAATATTTTCAACTAAAACTCAAAATTAAATAATCTATATGAATTGATATATTATTACTTATACGTTGCACCATATTTTTATGTACGTATATTCTACATACATTTCTATATGACAAAAATGTCCTAATCAGTGATTTATTAACAATACCTCTACATCGATGTCATAGCAAGCTGTCTTCTTGTTCTCAGTCAGCTTTAGTTCCTCCACACTGATCACGTGATTGATCACAATTGGATCTGAAAAAAATATCCTTTACTGTGCAACATTAAGAGCTAATCACATTATTTATAAAAATAAAACTTGCAGATGAGCCCCTAGTACTTAGGAGATTTGTATTCAATGGGGTATAAGATTGGCAGCAAAATAGTCCAATCCCAAGAATTAAATCTAAAAATAAAATAGCCTGAAACCATCCCTGGACCTAAGTAAAGCTTCATTAAAAAGGAAAGGCCAATCAGATCAGTAGTTTTTGAGATCGTAAACATCAAACAGAAAAATCCTTACAACTATATATAATAAGATATTTGTTAACAATTGCACAAAGTCAGTGGAGGTTTTTCAAAAAAAAAAAGAATATTTGATGACGCCTTGAATTATTACCTGGTGCGTGTAGAAGGGGACTGAGTCGTGACGGTATCTCAGCAAACTTCATACGGTCAATCTGGAAGATTTGCTTCAGGAAAGCATCGCAGTTTACAAACTCACGCTCATGAGCATCCTATTAGTTTTATTTATTGTGTCATTGTCTTTTTCTTATCCCTGTAAAAATAATTTTACAGAAGATTTAAAGAAAGCATCATTGTAGACTTGTAGAGAATCAAAGTAAAAGTAATCTTAAGCTTTATTACACCTAATTAAAGCATGATTCCTCTGTAAATATTTTAGCCTCATATTATCATTAGTGAGACAAATTGTATTTTTATACATTATGATTTAAGAATACAGTATTATATAACGAGAAAATTAGAACTAGAAGATACAAGTACTACCTAGATAATTAAAAAGACTAATAATTTTGACAACTGGAAAAATTTTAGTCAAATAGTTTTTCTTATATGTTCATTAGTATTTACGTAATAAATATTAATATTGAACAATGACGCAGTATTTTCCTGGAGCTTATGAGTCTTGATGTACTGCCAGAGAGCAGAGATAATGACAGGTCGGGTCTGAGTGTGTACACCAAGCAGACGGGCCAACCTGATGAGATAAGATTAGATATTTAGATTATATCAGGAAGGAAAGGGACATCAGACCATGAATTATACTGGTACCTAAATTTTAAAACCTCGTTATCTAATTCTTTGGCTCTAAAACTGTGGGTACTTTTATTGATATCTGATTACTTCAGGTGCCAAATAATCAGTAATTTTGGTCTAAAAGGGATTATTTCGTTTTGTATCATAGTGATTGGATACCTATTTTTCGTCCATTGTCTTAATTCCTGATAGCATTTATACATCATTAGGCAAAACAATTGTTCCATTATTTGTTACTCATAATTAAAAACAATATTTTAGGAAAAATCTGTTATAAAAACTGCATGGCATATTCAATAAATATAAAAGAATTACCTCTGGTCAAGTTTAAACTGAAGTGGTTGGTAGTCAAGCAACAGCAGTATAGTGCAACGCACGTTCTTGTCTCCCGGACGCTTTACCTAAAAAAAAAGATTAAGGAATTTAAAGTAGATTATTGTAAACATTGCAATGTTACTATTTTTTTAAGTATATAGGTCAAACTCATTTTGTTTTATTATATGAAACATGACACCGCTAATACTTATGTCAATGTGTAGATTAAATTTTCAAACAATATTCTTTGTCATTATAATCTATGCTTGCATATTGAATTATCTTATTAAGTCTAATTAAAAAAAAATTTATGAAACTGAAAGAGAAAACAAAAATTTATAATAGGTATAACAAAAACTTACCTGAAAACCGTCAGTTTCCTGAGTTGTTGCAGTCCTGTGCCACTCAACTAAGTGGTTGTCTGGTCCATACAGATCCTTATCCAACTCAATTACCAGAGACTAAAATAAAATAAATAGATATAAAATAATCAAAGTAAAACAAAATATTTAAAAATTGCTTTAATAGCTTTTAACAATGACAGTTTTGTCTATAACCAATGCAATGTAGCAGAAATTGTAAGAGAACATTAGACTATCATATGCAGAAATTATATAGAAGATTTTGTTGAATATTTAGTAAACAAAACTTTAAAAACTTGCTTGTGTAGGTATGTGAGTTAGTGTGAATTAAGTTAAGATTTATATCTTTTTAATAATAAACTATTTAGTAATAAACTGATTTCTCACCTTGAAGAAGGAAGAAAACTTCCTCTTAGTTTTGCTCGGGTCCACTCTCTTATCATCATCAATGAGTCTACCCTCGACCCTCAGTTCCCAACTCGCCACAGCTCCTTCATCACCATCCGCATCACGAACTGTGAAAAAGACATGGGTGTCAGTTATATTGGTGACGGTTTTATTTTTGTTTAATATTATTTTGTTAACTATCAGAAGGAGATATAAGATTACTCTGATCTTCACTCAAAGACTATTGAGATTAGAGCATTAACGCAGTAAAAAAAAAACCTTACAATTTGTTTATTTATATTCTAATAACTTTTTACCTTAAGTGTTACCTACTCATATCAATATAAATTTTTTCTGCATGTGCATATAAAAGTGTGTTTTAACCTCTAAGGCTATATTTTTCATCACACCTACCATTTACAATGACTTGTGACGTTTTTTTAGATGGTTGACATTACAAATACAATCCTGTGTAGTCAAATTTAATCAAATATAACACCTGGGAAGGTAGTGTTAGAGATAAAGATTCTCAACTTTCTCTTCTGCTTCATTGGTCTCTTCAGCGCCTCCTGAATATCCAACCTCTTTCTCATAATCGTTGAATCAAGCTTGCGCTCAAACGCCAAGAGATCCATATAGGCTTGAGATTCAGGCACCAATTCGCGAACTTTTTGCGGCAGAATTTTATCCGCAAGCTTCTTCTTTTTCTTCGATGACTTACTCTGCATTTGCGGCATGGGTGGTCCAACGCGATTATCTGGCGCAGGACGTTTAGAGCCAGGTGGCGGTCCCATAGCACCCTGGCGCTGCGGCAGTGAAACCATCTGAGGACCGCCGGGTGGTCCACCAGGGCCCATGGGCGGACGTGGAGGCCCTCCGGGTGGTCCAGCAGAAGTCATCGGGGGTCCGTTGTAGCCAGGATAACCTGTTGGTGGTGGGCCATATTGTGGTCTTGGTGGACCTGGAGGCCCAGGGGGACCACCTGCATAGCCTACTGGTGGACCGGGAGGGCCAGGTGGTCCGACAGGGGGACCTACAGGAGGCCCTCCTGGGGGTCCTGGCTGATAAGTCGGCCCGGGAGTTATCGGCATAACTTATAAATTCAAATCTGAAAGATTGATTGATTATTTTAATTTTGTAACAGAGTTTCGAATCCGGATCCGCAAGGATCCGCATATTTTTGAGTCCAAGGATCCGGATCCGATATCCTTGGACTCAAAAAAATGCGGGGAAAATGGAAAAATCTACCTAAATTTATATAAAATCTCAGACATTCTCTTGATGAGAGCCAATCTTTAAGGTTTAGGTTCAGACTTGAAAATTAAAAGTATTTTTGACTTCGAATTAAAGAATAAATTTTTTTTGAAAAATTTGGTGATTTTATTTTTATTGTCAAGGATCCGGAATCGGATCCGGTAGGATCCGGATATGCACGGACCAAATTTTGAGGATCCGGATTCGCATACAATCAATGCGGATCCGAAACCCTGTTTTGTAAGCATATTTCCAATGTAAATAGATAATACGTCTATGTAAGTATGTAGTATGTACATAAGAAAACAAATATTCCCTTACGTGAACGACTGCACACGTAAGTATAAATTTGAAATTTAAACATTATCTAACTTTTATGTCTCAGAAAAAAAATACTTTTAAAATAAATACTTACACATCGAATTAGTTCTAATTCATGGTGCTCTTTAAATCTAATAATAAAAATATGAAAAAGTATATAGGGCCCCGGCCAGGATAAAATAAAATTTTTGTGCTAGGTATAATCAGATATAAATATAAGATAAGTCGAAAATGTTTATCTTAAATACTATTAAATGTATCATTTCTCTTTCAAAAATGTTTAAGTCAACTTTGGAAATCTAACTAATATTATTTTACATAGGTATTGAAATTTTAGATAATAAAATTACTAGCGCGAAAAGTAAAATTAATCTTAAAACAGTAAAATTCTAAAATAAAATCAAACGATCGATATAATCATTTAAAAAATTTAGAATTAATTTATATATTTCTTTATGTATTTCATCACTTTTCCACGTATTTATAAATTAAAACAGGTAAATCCAGGAATTGTTTTCTTTCGGCGTTTCGATGCCATTGTTTTGATGCGCAACTCAAGTATTCAGCGGCATTGCGCAATACCTCAAGAAAACGACGACATTTTAAAACTACTTATTGATAAGGAATTATCAATATTGGTTTAAAAGGCTTAGAAATTATCTTGATCAAATATTTTTAAATCAAATTTAAATTCTTATCTTCTTTTGCTTGATCAATGTTAACAAAAAGTAATATTTCACTTATAAAAAGGCAATATTTATGTTATTTGATGATTATAAATGTCGTATTTGTAGAATGGAAAATTCTCGAATGCCGCTATCAATTATTCGACGGCAAGATATCAAGTTATAGGGCACTAGGCAACTTGCTTTTCGATTGCATATTTTAGAAATTTTCCATTAGACAAGACAAGTGCTATCTTGTATCCTTTAACGACTCTTTGCTATCCATTTTCTATCTGATTAATTGAGAAATAATTAAAAGAAGTTAATTTTTATATATTAGATACCTTTTTCAAGGCCCATTGTAAAATTAGTGTATCGTTGAAGTTTAAGAATGACCAGGCACTTTTTTCCCATACAATACAGTTTTTAATTGGTCAAATGTTTTTTTTTCTATTGACTATCATTTTCTGACAATTTATTATTTAGGTCTAAATTATATTGTTTGTAGAAAAACTGTAATATTTGTCACACCCTTACTTCTATGACGGTAGAGGTACTATTCTAAATTTGATTTCTGTTTTGGAATCTTCATTTTTACAACGGTATTATTTTATTTTGGGTTAAAGAAACTAACAAAATGTCGCAGCAGCCTATTGACACGAACTGCATGACCCTTACCAGGTGGATCCTGGCTGAACAGAAAAGATATGCTCCTAATTCTTCAGGTACAGTCGATCATCTAGCTAGAATTATTTAGTACTTGTAATTAATGCTTTATTCTGGAAGAATTAAGGTTGAAATAAAATCTTATTTCACTTGAAAACAACATTATAACACGGACAACGAAAAATGTTCAATCAATATTCTATTTTGGACTGAGTCTTAGCTTAACAATGCCCATGACCGTACCTTATCTCCCCTCGATCATTTACTTCTTTAATCCTTTAGTTTATTTGAATGACAGATTGAAAGATTAAGTAATAACTTTGCTTATCTGTAATTTAATATGAAACATTATGTATTAAATAGATCAACAACTACCTATTAAGTTGAAATGTATACTCTTGGACCATTCTTGTAATAGGTCCCCTCCCACATTCTGTAAATATAAACTTGTTTTTAGGTGATTTTACTCAGCTGCTATCAAGCTTGCAAACAGCTGTCAAAGCTGTATCTGCCGCTGTAAGAAAAGCTGGAATCTCCAACTTGTTCGGCATTGCTGGCAACACCAACGTCCAGGGCGAGGAGGTGAAGAAGTTGGACGTGCTGGCCAATGAGTTGTTCATCAACATGTGTAGGTCATCATACGCCACTTGCCTTCTTGTGTCCGAGGAAAATGACAATGAAATTGAGGTTGAGACTGAACGCCAGGGAAAATACATTGTTACCTTTGACCCCTTGGATGGAAGCTCCAACATTGACTGTCTTGTTTCCATTGGTTCCATCTTCGCTATTTTTAAGAAGCCAAGTGATGATGAACCACTGTCCCCCGGAGATGCGCTACAGTCAGGCAGACAGATTGTTGCGGCTGGTTATGCGCTGTATGGTAGCGCAACTATGATGGTCATCTCTGCTGGACATGGTGTTAATGGTTTCATGTTGGATCCCTCTATTGGAGAGTTTGTTCTTACTGATCCTGATATGAAGGTAAAGACGAAGTTTAAACAAGGACATATATGTCCTCAAGGTTCTTAGCAAGATAGCTAACAATATTGTATTAGTAAAAGAATTAAAAATCGAAGTAGTAGGAACATTTCATAAATATAGAACAACAATTAAAACGAGCAACTATTTAAAGATACTTCCATAAGTATTTTTTGTCTAAATAACCAATAACCATAAATCATTTTAAGGAGAAAAATATTGTTTAATTCCATAAAGATGTAACAAAGAATTTTCTTGAATTGGGTGTTCTTTAGGTAAAGCCAAGAGGTAAGATCTACTCCATCAACGAAGGTTATGAGAACAAGTGGGACGAAGCTGTCAGAGAATATGTCAAGAGCAAGAAACAGGGCAAACCTTATGGATCCAGGTACAATAGATTTTAGTGGCGTGCACAGAGTTTTCCCATAAGGGTCCGAAAATATTGGCATTCATTAAACCAAAATTGAAGATGGTGTATCCACCCAAATAATTTGTCAAGGGTGTTGAGTTGAATCGTTGATACGTTGTTGTTGTTGTAGCCCTGATTCTCTGAAGTTAGGATTCAGTTGTTGATACGTCCTCCTTCTGCACGTTTATAATGTAGTTTGTTTAAGGTTCTAATAGGAAAAGGGGACATTAAAATCAAATGTGTATATTGAATATATATTTTCCCTAGAAGTTTATACCTAAAGGCTTCCTCTCTTGTTTTCTTTTTTTTCATTTTTTTTTATCTCTAGGTTGAAACATTATATTTTATCTTTGCTTTCTATTAGTCTGTGTATTTAACTTACCACCGATCTATTTAGATACATTGGTTCTATGGTAGCTGATGTGCACAGAACCCTGAAGTATGGAGGAATCTTTATGTACCCCGCTACCACCGACGCCCCCAACGGCAAGCTGAGAATTCTGTACGAGTGCATGCCCATGGCTTTCATCATGGAGCAGGAATGTTTATACGTAAACTAGTTATAAATAGTAGAAAATAGAATGACTTATTAAAATCTGTAGTAAAGATAATAGCAAGTCTTTTTGAACAAATGGGGAGGTAGGGTGAACTTAAATTCTGTAAATGCGCTAGTTTTAAGACTTTAAAATATGATTCGAACTCGTAAGATTTTGTATGGCAGTTGCACTAATATAGTACATATCCACGTTATACCCCATTTGAGCAACTACCATGCCAAATTTTAGAGTATTACTTCTATTTTAAATTCTGAAAACTCACACATTTACGGAATTTGAGCACAATCTACCTCCCCCTTATAGCACCAATAATTTAGTATTTTTTCTGCAAGTGTTTTGTGTAATTGTCTGCTTTGTAATTGGCCATTTATTGCATAGAGTGGTGAAAGTACAAATTCACTAACGTTCTTGACGTAAGATGAATATTACCTAATGAGCCATAAAAAAGAACATTTTATTAAAGTTTACCATAAACATAAAACTATAGGCTGGAGGTATGGCATCAAACGGATCCATCCCAGTTCTGGATATTGTACCCAAGGGACTGCATGAAAGGTTTGTTCGTTATTTTTTGTTTCTGGATTTAAGAATGGGGAAGTTTTGACACATTTGCGTAAACAGGTTCAGGAGCTGCAGGATTCCAGGTGGTCCAGTTGACCTCTAAATTTTAATATTTTCCTGTCCAGAGACCAATTGAAGGCCTGCAGCTCCTAAACCAGGAGACCTAACCAAAAAATCTTAGATCTTGCCAAAATTCATCATATAAGAATGATTTTATCTTTAATAACTGATCCTCTCAGTCCAAAGAATAGCCTATTATCACTGTTTAGTTTTACGTAAATGTGTTAAAACTCTCCAACTCCCCCCCCCCCCCCCTGTTATCCTATAATAAAAAAAGTAAGTGTTTTAGTCTGAAGTGATTTCGACGACTACTGAACTGATTGAGTTCTCCATTTTAGGGAAGCTTTACATTTTGTGTTTCAATAATCTTGTAAATTCGAGTTGCCTCATCTGCTATTTATTATTTTTGATGGCCGAAATAACTAAAAAATCAAATAATTGCAGGTCCCCAATCTTCTTGGGCAGTGTTGAAGATGTGCAAGACGTTCTCAACATGATCAAGAAACATGCTGCTGATAAATAATTTACATTACTACAATTATTATTTTAGTTCATTTTATGCTGAAATAATATAGAATTTATCAGGGATTGGGTATCATAAAAATAAATATTAAAACATATAAAGTTTAATCTGTTCTGTTTTAATGTTTGTTTTCTTGAATCTTTATCTTTTTCCTAAAATGTAGAAAATGCCAATCCAAATAATGGCAATTAGAATAACGCTTTTATATTTTTCTAAGTTCTAAGAACTTTTACATCATGTTAGTTTCTCTGATTGATCTGATTTTTATTTATTTATCGAGTTTATATTTATTTTTATTATTGTTATGTTTATATAGAAAAAAATATTTATTTAAAAACTGCCATAAAAATTTAAAAAGACCTTCTTTAAGAAGAAAAAAATTTAATAATCAAACAAAGGTTGTGTATTAAGCATTTTTATAAAAAAAAATGTTGATATTAAATATCTTATATGTAACAGTGTGCCTTATAATAACATTTATACATCATGATAGTTTCTGAATTCCATATTTATACATTTTATATTTATCTATCTATTAACTATTTATATTTTTACAGAACCTTAACTTAACTCTGATCTAAAGATGGGCGAAGCTTTGCATCCCAGTGTAATGTGGGCACAGAGGCCTCATCTGGTTTTTATCACTATTAACGTCAGCGACTGTGAAAATCCTGAGATTAAGGTATAGACTAGATTATTTCTTACTCACGGCTATCAATAAGAGTTTAAGGGAGGGGGGGTTGGGGTGGAGAAAATTTAACCCTCGCTGTCAATTTTAGTTATTGTTTTAAATGCCTATTGGAAGTAATATTTTTTTTATAGGGGTTATTTCTTATGGGAGGATGGAGGAAAATAGTTATAAACCATACATGCACCAATAAGGAGCATTACCGTACATCCTATTACTTTATATTAGTGATATATGAATTATTAGCTTCATATGATATATCAATAAACTGTCCCCTCCTTATGAAGAGAAAAACTCCTGGCATTATAAAAATTAAACCTTTATATATTTTGTTTTTCATAGGTTGAGAAAGATTCTTTGTACTTCAAAGGTACAGGTGGACCAGACAAGAAACTTTACGAGACAAACCTTAAACTTTTTGGAGAAATCAAGGAGGACACAGTAAAATACGCCGTCAGACCAAGATGCATTGAATTTGCCCTTGAAAAGGTTAGTTTTTATTTGTGTATTTACTAGCGGCTGCGGCAGCTAGGGGCTTTTAGAGGGACGGAGGGGGCATTAAATAGCTTAAAACTATTAAGACTTAAGAATGGAATAACATTAAAATATCACAGGACCAGTGTGAAGCTTTTTAAAAATAGAAAACTAGCAATGTTAATACATGTTGAACTTGTTGTTTTTTAAGTCCTAGTAAACATATACAACATTTATTACACTTTATTTCTTTTTTGTTCTGGTGATTATGCAACTATATATTTAACTAGCGGCTACGCCCTAGGGGCTTCTAGGATCCTTAGTAAAGTCAAACCTCCATCTTTCGGTTCTAAAAGAAAAAAATATTGGCGTGTTTTCGAGGGGTGATTTCTCTTGTGAGTATGGCTGTACCCTCAACCAAAATAGTTTTTCAAAACTTTCCCAGGAAGCTAAACTTTAAATGAGAACCATATCGGTTCAGTGATTATAGTAATTTTTGGTACACACAGACTCGGTTCCTATTACAAGGATAATCTAACCGTCCTTTCATTCATTTATTCTCTAGGTTGAGGAAGGTCCGTACTGGTCCCGTCTTCTGGCCGACAAAACAAAGCAACACTGGCTGAAGGTTGACTTCTCCAAGTGGAAGGACGAGGATGACAGCGATGCCGAGGGTGGAGAGGTCAGTCTTAACCCACAAATTAATAAATATTTTGAAAAAAATGGATATATTATTACTTGGATTTTGATGTTCTTTTTTAAATTGAAATACGCAGCGGGATAAAATAACGAATCCCTCTTGCACCTTTTTACAATCTAAATTGACGACAATTTTTCCCCTGTCATAATATTTACGTATATTCTACATCCATTAGAATAAACAACATGTATGAATGTAATTTAGGGTGGCGGAGACCTTGAAGATATGATGAGAAACATGGGCGGTCTCGGCGGTGGTATGGGAGGCATGCCAGGTATGGGCGGCATGGGAGGTATGGGAATGCCAGGTAGGTCTACCATTATTTACGGGGATTCAGGAGATTAGGCAACTGCAATGAATGTTAACATTGTGATTATTCAATTTAATTTATTCTCTATATATTAGCTTTCTCTTGTTGTCAATTTTTCAAGTTTAAAAAAAAATTAATGCAGTTGCCTTACCCCTTTTTCCCCATTAGATTCATACCTAAGGTTTTCAAGCAAATAGGAAATAAAACTTTGTTTTTATGCTTAAACCTATCTTGAGATTTAATTTCTGTTTGCTTGAACACCAAACTTGTTAGATTTTTTAGTGTTCATGTCATTTTTAAAACCAGCCGAAATATATATATTTTATACAATAAAACTAATGTATGTATAAATTCTAGTTTCGGATGTATTTAATGGCTGTTGGTTTGATAGAAAACATACAACTGTATTTCTGCTGGATGTAAATTTGACAGGGTCCATTAAATGTTTTAAACCTTTACTCAGATAATTGTGGAAAAAGCAGTGTCTTAAGGGTTCATTATGTTTAGTATGTTTCTTTGATTTTTTTGTTATAATCCCTAGGCATGGGCGGTATGCCCGGTATGCCTGGCGGTATGGGCATGGGCGGCATGCCCGGTATGGGTGGTATGCCCGGTATGGGTATGGGCGGTATGCCAGGTACAGTATGATAATCTCATTTGAAATAAGGACATGATATGTTGAGACTTTATATTTATTCAGTTTTATGACATTTAGACAGAGTTTAGAAATGATTTTCAAATAGAACATTATAAATCTGAGATTTTGATAAGTAGCTACTCTGTTTGCGCATAACAACAAATACATTTTGCAAGTTCTTATAATAGTAACTAATATACTAATACGAGGGATGGCAATCCGTCAAATTTTTAGACCGGATTCGGATTGTTACAAGAATCCGTCCAAAAAATGGCGGATTCTCGCGGATTTCAGATTCTTATTTTTGGCGGATTCCGGATTCTAGCAATATTTTAAAGGCTTTTTTTTAAATTTAGAAATTCAAGTGCTACATATGTCCTAAAAATTAATGTTATTGGTGTTCTCTATAATTCACTTCCAAGAATCGAACTAGATTTTAAAAGATATTATATATAATGATGATGATCTTTGCCTTCAAACAGGGGGAGTTGAAAGAGAAAACTCAAGACGCTAATTTTAGCCTACCAATTAATCCGAATCCGCCATTAAAAAACGGATTCCGGATTCGGATTGCCAACCCTAAAATATACCACCTTAAAATTGGAGTAAGAAGTTTGTACTTTTCTTAAAACTATTTGTTTTTTAATTTAAATAAGGCTCTATGATATATGATTTCATGCAAAGCCACAAATTTTGCTTAATTTCTTTTTTGGACATAGATTATTTTTAGGTATGGGAGGTATGGGCGGCATGGACATGGCTAGCATGATGGCCTCCATGGGAGCTGGTGGCGACAAACCTGACCTTGGAGACCTCGACGGAGAGGGAGACAGCGACGATGAACCTCTGCCTGATCTGGAGTAAAATGATAATATTCAACACAATCAGCTGTTTACAGTACAATCAGCTGATTCCTACACCTGTTTCTTACAGCTGTTTTCATGACGTCACATGCTGACTACCTACGAAACAGCTGATTACTTGTTAAATCAGCAGATTTTACAGCTAATTATGATAATTTTGAGAAAAGAGGAAATAGTGAAGTGCTTTTCGATCTCATTTTAAATAGATTTTAACATTTTTGTCAAATAAAATTCGCAAGAACTTAAACTCCAAACTTCCTAATTCTCTTTCTTCAAAAGTATTATCTAATACTGATATTTACTCTAATGTATTAATTTTAAAACTGATCATGAGTTATTAAAAAGTTAAAGGGCATACTTAATCAAGTGTTTAATGTTCACTGAATTTAATATTCGTTAGAAGTATTATTTGCAATACTAGTTTGGTCTCTTGTTACAAAAATTAAAAGTAAAATGCGCATTTTTATTTTTTATTTATACACCAAAACTAAGACGCAGCAAAGTAGTTAAAATAGTTATTCTGTACTGTATTACACTATGTAAATGTTTATGTAAAATTAAAAACTAAAACTCACATTACCAAGTCACTTTTCTTGTCTTGTGCATTTACAAAACTTCAAAACAAAATCTACAGCATTTCATTTGAAATATTGTTTTTTTTTACAGAGCAGAAATGAAAAGAAAAAGGTTATGTTGTTGAGATTATAACAAGAACGCCTGTGGCCGACGCAGCGAGGCCATAGGGGTTAATTATGAGACGCAGGGACGAATACAGTGCTATGGAGGGGGAGAAAGAGGACTCAAGGTAGTCCATTACACTTTTCCACAAATTGAAATATTAAAATCAAAATCTGTTATGTTATTATCCCGGGCCTTCAGTCCCTCGGGTCTAACAACTCTGTTTTAAATCTTAAAATTATTTTTTTTTAGTTATCGCGAAAAGCTGTCTGCGATAATCGTTATTTCTCGCATCGTATTATAAATAGTTTTCCGCGGATATAAAATGTAGAATTATAAGATTAAAACCAGTTTTTTTAGCCCCGTGATGCCGAAGGAACGAGGTAAAAAACTGGTTTAAATCTTATGATTGTTATTTTATATTCGTAGAAAACTGAATATAATACTATGTTAGACATAATTTTTTCGCATGGATGAGAAAAGAATACGAGAAATAACTATTACCTATCTAACATTTTGAATGTTTGTGTAGAGATGAAGTGATGTGTATACCACGTGGCATACAGGAGGGTATAACTCTCGTAGTACAAGGACATCAAATACCAGCGGATAGGGATGCTCTGGCCACTACTTCAAACTTCTTCAGGGTAAGATTTTGTTATGATAATATAAACCTCATTTTTATACTGATTAAGTACATTTATATTAATATTTATTTATTATTTTTATGTGTCTTATTGCAAAGTATTGCTCAATTAAACCCACTTACTCCTAACAGAAATTATTTATTGATATCTTTACTGGGGGATTTTTATTTTAGAAAAAAACACTGTATAACAAACTAACTTTACATATTTTGATTCTGTATGTCCGTCCGTCAAAGAATGTAAATTTTTAAATCTATTCTTGAAAATGATATTTCTTCAGCTTGTTGTTGTTGCGCTACTCATCTAAGTGGTTGTCCTTGTTCTCTCTTAATTTTTTTTTGTTTGTTTAGGCCTTGTTTTCCCACAAGTTTCGAGATTCTCGGGAGCCAGTTCTCTGTTTGGACTCCTCCGGAGAAATGGGTCTCACCGTCCATGCAGTTAAGGTATATAATATACTATTGCACCCCTAGCATCAAGGGTTCCTTAAACCATCTATGGACCGATTTAAAGCTTTGCTAAAATGAAGGACTCCATAGGTTCAGTGGTTTGTAAGATCTTACATGTCAAGCTTTATATGATAGCGAGGTTGATATTTAACATTTTCGGTTTTTCCGGCTATTGTGTTCTACTGTTGTTGTAAAGCGGATTTTGGTGTAAAGATTCTTATGATATATTCGCATTCTGTCAAATTGCCATGAGGGCCATTTTATATATATTTATACCTACTTTTTAAATATTAAGGTGCTAGCAATGTATGCAGAGACTAAGAAGCTTGATATATCAGGAAATACTGCCATACCTATTTTTATAGCTGCAGACGCACTAGGTAATTTGAACAGTTTTTATTTTTAGTTCTCACATCTTTGGTGTTTTGGTCCGTTTTTCAAAATTATCTTGGATTACCTATAGTATTAGCTTATGTATTTTGTACATTTAATTTTTAATTTCCCCTCCCCCTTACATATTTTCCACCCCTCACCCCCCTAAGCCTCCCCTCCAAAGCAGAATATACACCCCTAAAGTAAAAACAATGATACAGGAACACTTAAGACTTCCAGATTAAAATGTTGATGTTAAAAATATTGCAATTACGGTTAACATTGGACATTATTCAATTCAAATGACATACCTCGTCATTTTTAAAGTTTAATTTTTCTTTGGTTTAGATGCAGAAAGTATTCGCCACTATGCAGAAACTTATCTTGGTGAATCAATACTTCAAAAAGAAAACTTTACATATCTATGGAAACTATCCAGGTACTCTAGTTTGAAGACAAGGATCTCAAAAACAGTAAAAAAAAATTCTAAAATGGTTTAGTTATGCCTCTTCTATAATAAAATACACATGTTATTGTTAAGCTATTTGCTGGCAGACGGTCAGGCATTAG
Organism: Acartia tonsa; assembly: GCF_053477335.1. Taxonomy (NCBI): domain Eukaryota; kingdom Metazoa; phylum Arthropoda; class Copepoda; order Calanoida; family Acartiidae; genus Acartia; species Acartia tonsa. The sequence continues at coordinate 29,531,112 of NC_137262.1, read as the reverse complement.
AGTAAAACACCAGAAGGGAATGGGGTTAAATAAACATATATCCCTTTTCCGAGGACTTTGCTGACTTTCAATTGGGTCTTTTAAAACAAACCAATAGCGTCTGGAACATTAATACATCCAAGATGCTACAAAAGAGCAGATAGTAGACGGAAAATGTCCTCAACAGGGGGATCCAGGTATTTGTCTGGGTTTTACATCTATATTTATACATTTATTATTTTGATTTTCCCTCTTAATATTAGGTAATTTAGATGATTTATTTCTTTAGGCAATTTTATATGAAAATTCTGGAAGAATATTTGGACAGTCTGGTTCTGGACAACTTTGGTTGGTTCTCAGACGCGGCATTCTCGCGCCAGTACATGAAACAGTGGAACCTGGAAAAGCTTAAACATGCGCTTCTTTATTCTAAATTTAGGTAGGCTGGTACAGTCTTATTTCATTAACAATTCATTTATAGGCACAATTTAATCACTTTTCATTTCATCCATATAAAACTTCAAGTTGAATTTCTATCTCTAAAGTTATTCATTAGTGGTAATGTAAAAATCTGATTTCTATTGTGGCTTTTTTTGTAGGAATTGCTCAGAAGAACAAATCTTTCAAGCTGTTATGAATTACTGTAGGTATGGTAATAAAATACATAATTTTTAATAAGATAAAAGCAAAGATATTTTTTGAAACCACCATTGTGTTTAAAGTGCTAATACTGTATCAATAAGTTATCCTATTATAAACAGAAGTATTTTTATTTTGGTCTGAAGCTCAAGATTTACTAATGTTCGTATTGAAATCCTTTTTAGGGAAGATTTAATTTTGTCCTTTGATGGATTTAGGCTATTTCATTTTTAGACTTAAACCTTGGGATGGTTTTAGGCTTTATTTTGCCATCTTCTTACCTCTCTAAAAACGAAGCCTATATGTTAGAGGAGCAGCCTCTAGTTTGAGTTACATGCTATTTCTTGACATTTTTTTTTACATAGGATGAATATGTAATAAATTTTTTTTTTAGGAGCTTGGGTAATCAGACTCAAGGGTTGGAGGTTTTAGCACCAGGTCTCTATAGATCTTGTGCTAACTATCTCAGGTCAGGTTTATTTTATCCTTTTATAAAAGTAACAGGATGCAGGTGTATCTGTCTGTACCGAGTCTCGCTAAACGCTGAACCGATATGATTCTCCTATGTTTTGGGAAGCTTTAATTTTTTTTAAACCTTACGCAGAGATTCGCCCTGAGAAAAAAAATACTTTCCCCTAAAAAAATCCTTTTTAAAATTTTCCTTTCCCCCCACCTCAAGTTCCCCTAAAAGGTGAAAATTTTCATTAATTGTCGTTTAATTTTAGATATATCCAGTCAGTTTCTCGCAGTATCACCTATTTAATTTTAGATATATCCAGTCAGTTCCTCGCAGTATCACCTATTTAATTTTAGATATATCCAGTCGGTTCCTCGCAGTATCACCTATTTAATTTTAGATATATCCAGTCAGTTCCTCGCAGTATCACCTATTTAATTTTAGATATATCCAGTCAGTTCCTCGCAGTATCACCTATTTAATTTTAGATATATCCAGTCGGTTCCTCGCAGTATCACCTATTTAATTTTAGATATATCCAGTCAGTTCCTCGTAGTATCACCTATTTAATTTTAGATATATCCAGTCAGTTCCTCGTAGTATCACCTATTTAATTTTAGATATATCCAGTCAGTTCCTCGTAGTATCACCTATTTAATTTTAGATATATCCAGTCAGTTCCTCGCAGTATCACCTATTTAATTTTAGATATATCCAGTCAGTTCCTCGCAGTATCACCTATTTAATTTTAGATATATCCAGTCAGTTCCTCGCAGTATCACCTATTGCCCACCAAATTACAAGAAAAGATTATGATGGTCAACAAATTATTAATATTTATACTATTTACCTAATATTTTTTTATTGGCCATTCTTAAAAGGTCGCCTTTTAGCAAATTAGATCTAAATATCTGGTTTATGCCGGTAGCAAAAGTAGCCTTCAGTCATATTGTTCATTATAATAATGTCTTATAAAAATTGTAACGATTTCTCAGACGTTCAAAACATCCCCTTAGTAAAAAAAATCATGTATAGCATCGTATTACATACTATTTTCCACGAATAAAAATCATAGAATTTATACTAGTTTTGTTAGTCTGGGATTCGCCCCACGGGTGTAACAAAACTGGTTTATCTTACAATTTAATAATCGCGGAAAAATGTCTATAATACGATGTGATAAATAATAAAATATCCTAATATCAATGTCACTAAATTATAGGAATCTCCTAGATTTCTTATAAGTTTCCCTAATGATTATATTGTTTGAAGGCTTACTTTTTATTTAATTGTAAATAAAATTTCCTTAGTTTAAAAAATTAACAGGACAGTTAAAAGCGTCCTGTAACGTGTGAAAAAAATAACCTTACTAACCCTACTATCGTCCCAAAGAAATGTTTCAAAATTTTACTAACAAATTCCTAATAAGTGTGGAATAACATTTAGCTCAAACTTGCTCTCAATATTTGAATTGTTATTATTTATGTTAATTGTTGTTAATTATAGCTTTATTAATTGTTAATAAATTTGCATACTCAAATGTTTGGATTTATTTTGGAATGCAGAGACTCTCTTATTCACTTAGTCGATTCTTCTGATAGCGTCCGAATGAACATCTTATAAAAGGAAAAAATAGATAAACAACTCATTTAATTTAGCATGAACAGGGGCCATCAACCATAAATCAGTGAAATGGCTTCGCTTTAAACTTTGGAGAAGTTTCCTTTCTCAGCTCAAAGTTATCACATACTTTATTAGGGGTGGTGTCCCATGGTATTCCCAGTAGGGTTGGGCCGGATATCCGGTGTGGCCGGATATTCAGCCGGATACCGGATATTGAAACTATCCGGCCACACCGGATATCTGGATACCGGACATTGAAACTATCCGGCCACACCGGATATCCGGCCCAACCCTAATTCCCAGTAGGTATATTCCCAGAATTTACCGTTATCTTCAGCCCCAAAAGACAGAATATTTTCTACTCCTATTTGAGCTCTAAACAAGAGTAATTGATAAAATTCCGCGGATATGAAAATGTACAAATATAAGATTAAAACCAGTTTTTAGCCCCGAGGTGCCGAAGGCACTGGCTAAAAAACAATTTTTAATCTTATGATATTACCTTTTTATATACGTAGAAAGCTGGGTATAATACGATGCTAGACATAGTTTTTTCGTATGGATGAGAACCGGTTTCATCCAACGGATTCGAATGAATACGAGAAATACAAAAATAAATTACGATGTGATTTTAAGCACCTTCCAGCTGTGACTGAATATTTTTTAATAAACAACCAACAAAATAAGTATCACCATGGTTTTAGAAAAGAATTAAACATTAAGCGTTTTTTGAAGAAATGTCATAAAATGTTTTGTTGAGTTCACAGTGTGCAAAATAAGATATCACCGCAAACCTTCACCAAAATGCAAAATTGTAATGATTAGGGTCGGTCAGTCTGTCCGTAAGGTATCGTGTCTTTAAGCAGGAGGTTTGTAACTGTACATAATCCGACTGTAAATTATACTTAAAAGACTTTACTTCTCATAAATCTAGAATGATTAGTACAAACTAAGTGTCAAAAAAAAGTATTTGACAGAAATGGAAGTTTGTTTATCTTAATTAGGGATGTGGATCTATCCCTACTCAATATAACATCAAATGCTAGGTACTTTTTAATCAAGAAGGTTCATATGATAAGATGATGTATCAATAAACCAGAAATTTTCCTTCTGATATTACACTGTTGTGAGCCCTGATGATAAAAGTTTATTTTAGTGTTAGTAGGGGTGTAATAACAATCTTTGATAAGTTTAAATCTAATTTTTGAAAATTTCAAGTTCAAATTTCATCCCCTAAAAGCTTACACTATGCATGATATGAAAAACAAATATTCCTACTTTTCAATTCTTTGCAACTTTGCTTTTATGAAGTCTTTCATAACATCACTCTATATATGATTAATAAAAGCAAACTTGTTCAAAATTTTAAATTAATAATCTTGCTTTTCTTGACATGATTCCTAGTGGATAAAAATTAAACTTAAAATCTTCAAATCTAATTTTCTCAAAAATTATATTTAGTTGGATTTTAAAATTAGCAAAGGGTGTTATTCGACCTATTTACTGATACAATTGCAAAGTCATTTTTGCCTAACACTAAAATAAACTTTTTTCATCTGGCTTCCCAACAGTGATTAGCGAAGATTTTTCTTTCAAAAAGCTGATGGGAAAAGACAGATTACTTTAAGCGCAATTCCACAAATTGAATAATTACAGGACGAATAAGCCAAGTTATAATATGAATTACTATTTGTCCAAGGGTTTGGAGAGGAAAATAGCCTGAAACCATCCTAGGATATTTATACACATCCCCTAATCTTTAGCTTCAGACACAAAAAAATTACTTCTTTATACTTAATATTATATTATATATTATACTTAATATTCTTTATTATAGAATAGTGGCTACGCCCTAAAGAAACCTCTAGTTGAGAAAGAGAGGGGTAGGTTTCTGGTAAAATCCGTAAAGGTTATGTGTTATAAGTAAAAAACAGTAGTAGAACGATAAAAATTTATGTTAACTTAAAAAAAAAAAAATTGTCTATAGTTCTTTTCAATAAGAAATACCCATATTAAGTGAATATTTTCGTTCTACAACTATTTTTAAGCCTTAAAACACACGCCTTTACGGATTCTACCAGGAACCTACCCCTCTCTTTGTCTATGTTAAGATGAGCTGTTTTTATTTTTTTTCTACGTCAATGGTTATAAACCTTCCCAGGACATATGAGAAGCTACATTATCTACGAGATCCATATCGGTTTGGCGGCTGGCAAGAAACTTCAGTATAGACAAACATCCTGTTACTTTAGTATACAGATAAATACATAAAAAATTATATTCCATATTTTATTGATTGCAAATAATAATATAATAGCAAAAATAATGATTATAATAATATATTGATAAAATTACAGTAAATATCACATTTATAGTTATTTGTATGTTACATATAATACATAATTACAAATAATAAAGGTACAGTTTTTGATTTGATTAAACATAATAAAATGATGTCATAGACTATAAGACATAAGTATTTTTTAAAAATTAATAAATTAATTTTAACAATCTGATGCTAAATTGCCTTTATATGTAAATCTTCCATTTTTGTCCGTGGTCCAAATTCCGTGGGGGTGTTTACTATCCCCGCCCTTACTGCTGCCGGGGGGTGCGGGGTATTCCATATTCATGTAGTGATGATTTGACGGGGTGGGGGAGGATGTTGTGATTGATGAAGGGGGTGATATTGATGCTGTTGGCTGCTTGTTTGTGATGCTTCTGACTGAAGGTACAGGCGGTACACCATCTTTAAATTTCATAAAATTAAACCTGGGCGAGGCCAGATTATTAGCAGAACCGCCTTGGCCCGCGTTGGGTGAATAGCCAGAATATTGGGAATCTGTCATGGACCGCCCGTCGCCCTCATCCCGTTTGGGTATGCTGCTGAGCGGAATGTCATTCTTGTTCATGAGCAGCGCTCCTTCTGGGGTCATGTACGGCGGGGAGCTGACACGAGAATGACGTTGAGCATTGCCATGATGACCGTTGGGCTGCCATTTAAGGTCAGGTTTCTTGGCAACAGCCGGGCGTGACATGCGCCTGGAAACAGTTGGTAAGGCGTCCTCAATGGCGGATAAATTATCAAAATTACTCATGTTATCCACAGCAATAGGAGAGTCATCCAAATTTTGTGGCATATGGTGCTCAACCTGAGCCACAGCAATAGTGTTGGACATAATTAGTTTGGAAAGGGGCGGAGCCAACCCGATACTGCGCTCATGGTATACCTCTGTCAGGGGCATGTTGCGCATTTGAGACGTGGGTGCCGGAGGCATAATATGCTCCCCATGATTGTTATCAGTCTTTTGTAGCATAATATTATCTGATTTATCCTTAGGTTGCTTAGTGAGGCTACCTTGGGGGCTATTAGATTCGCCCGTGGGTGGTTCTCTTGTCATAACTCCAGGCTCTAGTCGGGGATTGATGTCCTTCTTGTTGAACTGTAAATGTTGCATTCTTGTTCCCTCAGCTCTAATGCTTAGCTTGTCATTGGATGAATGTTCTAGGGATAGTTTGCTTTTAGCGGCCTCTGCTTGGTAGCCAGATTCTGTAAATATACTTCTAACGCTAACCATGTCATAAGGCAAAGATTCTGCATTTTCATAAATAGCAGATGAGCTCGGAGCCTTGCTGGCGGATGCCATCAGATACTTTCTGAAGCCAGCTCCGATTCCAGCTACACTTGAAGGGTCTGTAACACCTGGACTTAACTTGGATGGCTGTTGGTGCCTACGCAGGACAGTATTCTGTCCGTTTGGAGTATCCCACGGTTCATGCAGGGACCCGGAGCTGCTGACACTTTCAGGACGGCTTAATGGTGAGGGTCTTAGATGACTGGTTGATGAAATGCTGTGCAGTTGTTTGGCATATCCGTATCTACTTGGGGAGTGATATAGCGAAGAATCATGACTTGAATTCATTGAATAATTGCCAGAATATCTGGCCATGCCTCTCATACTTTCCACAGGACTTGGGGTGAAGTTACAATCACTTTCACGTCCTTTTTGATGGTGATAAACACTGTTATGAAGCAAGGTAGACAATGAGGGTTTGTTTGACTGATATGCAGAGCTGATGCTTCCAGTTGGAGAGTCCCCTTGTGACTGACGTCCATCAGGTTCACCTCTGTTCCTGGCATAGGAGGAAAATGCGCCACCAGCCTCCAGAACAAGATCACTCTTGCGCGGTGCTGGGAAAGGTGGAATTGTTGGAGGTGGACTTGAGGAGTCTGCTAAAGACACAGGATCAATATTATCATCCTCCATTGAGTCACAAGAATCAACATCAATAGACCTGGGAGCTTCATCTGTATCAAATAGAGCAATAAGGGCCTGCAGGGCAAATTGGATCTGACGCTTGTTTGAATTTCTGCTTGTCTTGAGCATAACATCTTCCCGTCCAACCTCCATGAGGTCAAACCCAAGGCTGGCAAGCAGTTCATGGCATCCAGGTACACGCCACAGCTTCACATTGACACCAACCTTCTGGCTCTCAGATTCTAGATCCCGGGGTCCGAACTCGCTGATTACTTGTCTGAACAGTGCCATGATTTCATCAGCTGACTCTGGGCTGGACAGGATGCTTGACAAAGCTGTCCAAGAATTGGCCGACAGGGCCAGTATTGCCTGGAGGCTGGCACTGCACTGTGTCAACCTTTCTCCGGGGTCATTTTGGGGGAAGAAAACGGCGGCTGGGATACCATTGGCCGCAGGCTCGAATCTGAAGCCGACAGACATGAGAAGGTCTTTCCATCCCTCAACGCTACCGACCTTGTTCTCAATGCTCTTCTGAGAGGTGTACATGGCGTTCTTGTAGCCACGGTTGATTCTTTGTAGGGACTTCTCAACCTAAAATAAAAAAAGGTTTAAATCTTCAATTGATAATTATTGTGTATAAAGTTATTCAATTAAAATTTTAAAACTTTAACTGTTTGAAATCAAACAAACTTAAAATGTCTTTTTATAATGGATATATTATTGAATGGATATTACACCAGATTTTCATATTTTCTAATAAAGTGAAACTCGTAGCGGACTAAAATAACAATACACCTTTCCTCCTATTGGATTTATGGACTGACCAATAAATGAGTTCCATGTTAGCAACCTAAATTGACGACAATTTTTCCCTGTCTTAATATATCCATATTCTAAACAAAATGCCTACTAATTAAAATACTTCTTATTTAAATGTTTTGTAACTATATTTATACATCAATATGCTTTCATGATTAAAATGAAATAAAAAATAACTTACCAAATGTAAAGTAACTCTAAGAGCATCTCTACAAGTATCTGGTGTTGAAATAATTTCTCTCAGTGCCTGTCCCATCAATGCAACCTAAAATGAAAATAATTTTATATTTTCTTGTTGTCTTTTCTGATTTAACTTTAAAATGTTCAATGTTTTTTTTGCAGATTGTCAATTATGAACTTCATATAGCTCAATATTAAATCTATTCGGGTTGCCCATAACTTATATAGAGAAAGGGGGGGGGGGGGAGATAAGGAAAATTGCCTAAACTACCCCAAGATATTTATAAAGTTTCCCTAAAAAGTAAAACCAATATGGACCAGCAATTTAGAGTTCTAAATCTTCAAACAAAAAAAAAACAATGAGTTAAATATTTTCCTTGAAAAAATGCAAAAAAATTACCTTATTGTTAAGCTTAATATCTTGCCCAACAAGCATGAAACCAGACCAGTTAGCAGGATGCTGGAAATACTTGGTTGTCTGTACAGCTGTCATAGCTTCAGCAAGTGCCCGGCTAACTCGTGATCCTTGCAGCAGAGATGAGTACAAAGCTTTCATAATCAGCTTGACAGCTGTTTCAGGTACAGGCCAGAGGCTGATTAGCACACACTGTGCCCCAGCTGCTAATAAAGCCCGCGAAAGGCCTATAACTCCATCAGCTGTTGCGACGCCATGTTTGTCACGTGTATAACAGCTTGACAGGACAACAAGCTTGGCTGATAGCTTTAGCTTTAATATATCAGCAGCTGTTAATAGATATTCAGATAATGCGGGAAGTTCAATTGTTCCATCGGATTTCAGGTCTTCTTCTTCATGAATTGTATCATTTTGAACTGAGAAACGTCTGCTTGACAATGCCCTCTCTGAAGAAGGTGATCTTGACTCAATAAACTCTCCTGGCGACATCACTATTGCAGATAACTTCCAGGAAACATGACAAGAAAAGTGGACACATTCAGCTGATGAAATTTCAGACAGAATATTGTCTTTGTTAGCATGGCTGCCTATGAATGGTTTATTTTGCAGGATTTCTCCCACAATTTTAGCTTCTTGCTCAGCATGGGGTATGTCATGCCAGCCCCAGTGATCTGTTACAGAGCTGGGAATCTTGGGGTTGCCAATAACCAAAGCTTGTGTTTTGTCCTCTGCTGATTTAGAGCTAACCTGCTTGGGTTTAGGTCCGCGATTTTTGAGATTTGTTAAGCTTGGTACGACCAACAAGCTAAATCTTTCACATAAATATTCACTATTGTGTGAGCCTTTCAGAACAGGGAAGGGGACAAGGTAAAGATCTCCTTCTAAGACCAGAATAAGTTCGCAAGGACAACCTTCAGGTAAATCATCCTCCATGGGTTCAATCAGCAGTTGGTACAAGTTACGCAGGGAGGAATGCCCTTGCCAGCCAGAGCGACGAGATCTTGTACTTCCTGCTCTAGAGTTAGCTCCTCCATGGCCACTTTTGACACTTGCTCTATCTCCCAAACTTCCAACAGAAAACAAGGAACTTAGGGAGTAAGAAGAGGCATTCATTCTTGATGATCTGTTGACCATTCTCAGAAATCCAGTCCTGTCACTTTCTTGATTCAGTTTATCACCAAGTTCTTCTAAGTGATTTGACCAAACTCCATTGGAGGATTTTCTTTCTGGCTGATCAGCTGATTCAATGTCGTCGTCATCATCATTGCCATTATGATCAACATCAACAGAATCAATGCCAAGTGATGATCTGACACTTTGGATATAATTCTCAAGAATATTTGGCTCTCTGTCACTATCAGGCTTCTCGAAATTATCAGCATCCTCTGATAGTTTAGTAGCATGAAATTTGACAACACCTCTGGTTGGAATAATCAACCAGGAGTATAAATAACCAGCAGCTAAGCTGTAATATAAAACAGATGCTTTTTGGCGGTTGACCAACTTTTCCAGATCTTCAATTGATTTAGGCTGTTCTTGTGAAGAATTCATTGCATTCATGGCCCTTGATCTTAGGCGTCTGTTCCTTACTTGATTACTTTCATTAACAAGATCTTGCAGAGCTCTATTTCTGCTTCTTTCAGCCATTATTAATGCTTCTGTATGCCTGTTAAGCAAGACCAAAATCCTTTGTAGGGATTGATAACATGCTGTTTGTAGGTCATATAGGGATAGTTTGTACTCTGTTGATCCCTTGACATCCTGACGAATGTTTTCAAAGAGCCTGCTGGCAGTATCCAGCTGATCTCTGGCGCCTTCCAGGTCACGGTTCTGCCACAGGGCTAAGCCAAGTCTAAAAATAATAATAAGTATTTATTTTTTATCTATAAAGTAGCTCAGCTATATCAGATAGCTCAGCTGTATCAGAGAGAATATATTAAGGCAATTTTTTTATTGTTATTATTAGATGTTAAATGCTTATAGTTTATAGTTTAGCAGAGAATTGTATTTATTCCTTTACTTTTATCTAATTTAAAATTACTAATTTACTCAAGTAAAAGAAATTTTTTTTTAACTATCTGACTTATAAACGGTAGGACAGATACCTCAGTTCAAGAGTAGCTGCGCTGGTTCAAATGAGTTGCCGGCCTTACCTATGACGTATTCTGGCTTCATCTTCTTTCCTAAGCAGCTGTTCTGCGATGGAGAGGCCTTGTTGTAGGTATACTACACTGTCCGCCAGGTTGCCATGCAGGTACTCCAGGCGTCCTGCAAATATAATATTCAGTTATGACTGTTAAAAGTTTCTATAGCAAAATCCTGAATACTAAAGTAGTAAGATGTGTGTATTTGTGTATGTGTGTCTATGTCCAGTATGATCATGTAATCAGTGATAGTTAAGAATTCTTTGTGATTATAAGGTTAAAAATAATCTAATTTTACCTATAACTATATCTTTACTATATACTAATTATATTTGAAAAATAAGTATAGAAAATATTATGACCGGGGAAAAATTGTCGTCATTTTAGGTTGCTGACATGGAACTCATTTATTGGCCAATTCGTTCATCCAGAAGGAGAGGATGGGGTAAAAGGTTTGGATGGGGGGTATCGTTATTAAGAGATATAAGTTTTCCGGAATTGTAATGTAGGGAGTAGATTTGAAATCTGCATCAAATTTTAAGGATTTTTTATAAAATTCGTTTTTTGTATAATTCTTTATCTAAAAGCGGAAATACAAATTAAGTTAATTAATTTTGGCATCTGTGATTGGTGGATTTAAAAAATCTGCGCTCTGATTGGATGTCGTACATCATTCAACCAATTAGAGCGCAGGTAGTTTAAAATCCACCTATCCTATTGGTCAAAATTAATTAACTTAAAATGTATTTTCGCTTTTAGATAAAGAATTTTACAAAAAACGAATTTTATAAAAAATCCTTAAAATTTGATGCAGATTTCAAATCTACTCCCTACATTAAAATTCCGGAAAACTTATATCTCTTAATCGTTATATATGCTCGATGCAAGTTCCATTTGAACATGAAAATCTGGTACACTATTTTATCTCTCTAAATAAATTATGAAAATACAAAAATTAAAAAGATGCATAAATTAAGAAGTCCAGTTATAATGTATTAAGGCTTGCAACCCTTCCTGAAGCTTAATTCATCATACCATAGCAAAAAAGGAGAAAAGACTTTGAGAGTAGGAGATTACAAGGTTGTCGAAAAGGATTAGTGTTAGAATATACATAGGTTTGAACTAGTACGTATATCCTCTTTTATAAAGTAGTAAGTTTCTTGTTTGAAGCTCAAGATTTCAATAACTACTGAACCGATTTAGAGAAGCTTCACATAGAACCAAGAGTTGTTTTAGGGTATCTCATTTTAAGATTTAAGTCTTTTAGGATTTAAAGCTATTCTTTTAATCTTTGAATGCATACTCATAGCCCCTATATATTAGGGGTGTATCCTCTAGTACTCTATAAAAAAAGTACTTTATTTTAATATCCGCGGAAAGCTATCTATAGTACCTTGCGATAAATAACTATTATCTCCTTAAGAGCTTAACAAAATAACCTAAAGTTATACAGCAAAATAAAAGAAAACAACTTCTGATTAACAGGAAAAAGGTCAAAGCTAAACCCTTTATATTATCATTGAGTTCATTGTTCTCTGCTGTTATGGATATCTTTGCTTGGAACCTATTTATCAAGATCAATTTGATTAATTAGAGTCCACATTAATTAACTCTCTCCTTATAATAGAGCTACATAGATAGAGGGCTAGTAGCTTTAATTAACTCTTTTTGCTGACTTCTTACCCCTTTGAAAGCAGAGCCTCTAGACGATAAGGGCACAGCCGCTAATAACTATATAATAGCGTACATTTATTTAATCTGTGAAACTCTCTATATCTAATACGCCTAATTATACTCAATACTTCTTTAGGATTTATACACTATCTATATCTAATAAGTCTAATTATACCAGGGAGGTTGGGGACATTGGGCTGTTTAACACAATAGCCCCTCAAAGTTTTATAATTACATTTTCTTATTCATTGGCTCAATAACTTTAGGGACTTATATTTAATTTGGATTAGATGCTTCATTAAGTTGAGTGTCGAAACGTTTCAACCACTATTTGTAATCTACATAAGGGGTAATTTTGTGTAAATTCATTGAGGTTGTTTATCGATTTTTTGGCAATTGTCTTATCTCTTTAGATTCCTGATTATACTCAATACTCTATATCTAATAGGTCTAATTATAAGCCTACTTTATATATATAATAATACATGCTCCTTACACAATACACTGCCCACAAATAAAAACGCAACTAACATTTTTTGCCACAAACAGCAATCATTAAACTAACTGAAAACGAGCTTTTTAAATATTCATTAAATGTTAATCATGTACAGTGGAAATATCTTAGTAGCGAAAATAATCAATAACCACGTTCATTTGTCTGTATTTCCATCTAACTCAGTATTTTTTGACAAATTTTTAAATACATAGATATTGTAGAACTACTTATGGACATATTAATCCTTGTTTTTAAAGGAATTTGGCAAGTGCTTAAAATATAATTATTAATATGTATAAAAAATCAGCTTCTCAGAATGAATAGAGAATTTTTAAAGATTTTAATGATAGGATCTTTTTAATGAGAGTTTTTTGGGCTTTGATTTTTTTTCTGGCATAAAAGATAAGGCATTATGGTTAAATCTTTGTGTAATTATTATGCAGCTTATCCAGTTAGGTACTTGTAGGTTCCCTGTGTTTTAGAATAGAAAATATACTGCAATATATTTATTTAAATATGGATTTTTTAAAAGTATAATTTGTTGATAACTGGTTTTAAAATGTATATCATACAATTGTACTAATCTTATACTGTTCTCACTTAAAACTTTTGGTACCAGAGTAATTAACAGTCCAATGACTCCTCCTTCCCTGATGATAATATTGTACTATTCTTATTGTATTCTAACATTAAAAATCAATTAGAAATTATAAATATATCAGCAGAATAACTTCATTAAACCAAGTTGACTAATAAGAAGATAATCAAAAAACTAACATTTATCAAAGAAAAGTCTTCTTAATACAAAGAAAACTATTTATATATCTAACTAATATCTATGCAGTTAAATGATTAATACAATTAAAAGGTGCATAAATCGTTGCTTAATTGTTGATTAAATTGATATTATTGATCCAAGATTAAATTATTTTTTACTATCAATTTAATTTTTTCTTTCGTTGGTAAGCTACAAAGAGTTTAAGATTCGAAAAATTTTAATTTAAAGATCTGATCCAGGAATCTAAGGGATAAGACAATAACCGATAAATTGATGTACATCTCCAATGATAATACATAAAATCACCCCTTCTGTAGATTACAATTAATGTCAATAATCTTACCTAAATTGCCTAAAGCCTTGATCTTGGCGACCCTATCATTGACGAGGGTGGCAATGCTGAGCCCCTGCTCGTGGTAGGTCTTCGAGGTGTCGTGCTCCTTCATTTCTTCATACACACACCCGAGATTCAAATGGGCCTGAAATTAAAAACAATTTTTTAACAATTGATATAGAATACGTGGATATTTAGACAGGGTAATATTTTTCGTTAATCTATGTTGCTAATATGGACCTCATATATTGTCAGTTCGTTCATCCAATAGAACGGGACGGGATGGGGTAAAGGGTGTGACTGGAGGTTAGCGTATTTTTTTTAGAGTACATCTGGCGCAACATCCAAGTAAATATATTGATTGCTTTAACAAACAAAATGAATGAAATATCATAAATGAAGAATGAAAGATAACTACGGTAAAAATCGGCAATAGGTTTTGTATTTTTTATTGGCGTATTTTCTTCTTTTAATAAATGTTAACCTGTATTTGTCCCTCTCTATCTCCCATACTTTGTGCCAAGCCTAGATGTTGTGTGTGATACTTGAGGGCGGTGGAGTGGTCCCCCATGCTCTGGTACACCTCGCCTAGGCCGCGTAGCGCCCCAGCTTCCTCGTGCTGGGCGCCATGTTGCCGGGCAATGCTCACACGATGCTGGATGCAGTTGACCGCCTGGTTACAGATAGGTACTTAAATATTTTTCCCGCCAAATTGAGATAATTTAACAGCAAATGAGTGAAAGGACAAAAACTTAGAAAAAAAGAAGTAAATTGAACCTAGAAAAGAATAATGAATTAAGAAGAGAAAAAATGAAATTTAAATACTAAGGACGCTTTTTTCAAAATATTAATTTTGTAGGTTGGGGGATTGGATCCAGCCACTCTTACATTAAAAAGTTAAAATAACGCCTCTCTAATTGTCTGTATAACACACTCTGAAGCTTACACCCCTATGATTTGGGTTTAAAAGGGGGGTGTCACGCCCTTATATACTTAAAGTGAACTTTACAAAAAAATACAATATGAAATAAATTTATCAATAAATAAGTATCATTCCTGTTCATAATTGCTGAGAAGGCGGTGAATATCTCCGAGCTCACCATACGCCGACGAACCCTCCAGAGGTTCCAGGTCGTGAGAGATCACCAGCCGCTTCTCAAAGCATACCTGGAAGAAAATATTATTAGTTGAAGTATGCAGGGCGGGGACATTTGGCTGCTTATTACACTAGTCCCAAAAGTTTTATTATAACGTTTTCTGATTCGTTGGCATGTTTTGGGACTTATATTGAATACTAAAAGAAGTTAACAAATAAACATTAACAAATAAAACAAATTGAAAAATAAGTTCTTTGTACTAAAAATGTCAAAAATGAGCGCTTGGTCAGTTTTACTGGCTAAATTTTAAAAATAAGATTAAAAATTGAAATAATTTAGGTTAATTTATGTTCCGTTCAACCCTCCATACAAGAAAGGTAGTAAACATTTCAGATTTTATATCATGTTCATACAAAATAGAATTTCTTATTATTTTTAAGGGATCAGTCAAAGAAATGTCGTCACTTTAGCTTGCTAACATGAACATCATTTATGGGTTAGTTCGTTTATTCAGTAGGGAGGGGAGGGGGTAGATGGCAGGGAGGAAGGGAGGGGACAATGGATCGAATATTCATATTTTAGGAGTCTCAGACTTTGGGGACTGGCTTAAAGGGAATGTGCATGAATTTAGCAGTTTCTGACTGACTTTGGGGACTAAAATATGAATGACGTCACGAGAAATCATGCAACATGACGGGGCATTCTTATGCTAACTAGCGCAATAATAAAAATGTAAACAATAAACAAACAGACAGAAAATTTTTTACTTTAATTGTTTTAAAATCATAATGAAAAAATAATTATGGAATATTTGTTTGCAGTTATGATTATAGAAATTATTGTATTTATTTTTTTAAATTAATAATTAAATTGCTTTTAGATATCTTTCATTAATCAAATTTAAAATAAATTAGTTATAAAGTAGCTACGCTAATAGAATATATTTTCTGCTGTTGATTATAGCTCAGTGTATGGCAACATTAGAAAGAAATACATACACAAACAAGCGTCTCAATATACACACACATTTCTGAATAAAAATTTAGTGACACGTGGCGATTTTTGGTTTCATTTTTCAAATGTTTTATTGACAAGATATAATATAATATTTGTATCCTTTTATATATAGTAATACGTTTTTTGAATGTTGATATAGTTCTCCATTTTAGAGGGCATTACATTACAAGATAAAATTTAGTCTAGTGATGATTTTATAAAAATTTTAAAAGCGAAGCTTTTTATAATTTAAGGGTCGGTCTGTCCGTACGTCTGTCCATTACGGTTAGCTCATTTTGTTAAATTAAACAGATTAGAATTGTCCTATCAATTTTAAACTTTACATGATGATTTCTATAACAATTAGGTATGACTTGAAAACCGAAGCAACTCTATAAGAATCTTTAATATTTTTCAGATGAAATCTTGTGTAAAATGCAAACAAGCAGAAAATGTGATACTGCCTAGGTTTCCAGGAGAACAACAAAATGGTTACGGTAAATATACATTTTTTATCAAAACAAAGTTGACAATTACCAAAGCATAGAAATTTAAATATTAAGAAAATATGTTGTAATTAATGGAATGTTAGGAAGGGAAAGACATACAGATTGAAATTTTTATTCATACTGTACCTTTGCCACTAATTATTAACAGTTAGAAGATTGCTTTTCGGTTATCATTTCATTCTTATCAGGTACCTAATTTTGAGAAAAGTAAGGGAATAGTGAATAGTCCCTTACGTAACATCGCCCCATATGGGGCTATTCTTCGTATTTTAAAATGGCTTTTTATAGGTTATTTTAGGTTAGGCTAGGTTAGGTTAGGTTATATTGGGTTAGATGATTGGCCCACAGGGTTAGGTAATGGCCCGTTGGGTTAGAGCCTCCCGCAGGAGCTATGAATAGGAAAAAAGCTACTGTGAAAAATACGAAGAATCGCCCCATATGGTGCGATGTTACGAAAGGGACTATATCCAAAAGTAATGTCCAGTTATGGTTTTAAAAAGCGAAGCTTTCTATAATTAGGGTCGGTCCATACGTCCGTCCGTACGTCCGTCTGTCCGAGATAGATAGCTTTTATTCGTTAATTTAGGCATGTTAGAATTGTCCTATCGATTTCAAACTTTGCATGATGATTCCTGTAGTAGTAAGGTACGATTTAGAAAGCGTAGCAACTCTATAATCATTACCAGAATGTCCGTACGTCCATTTTAAACATGTTGATTTTTCTACTTTTTTAACCACAAATTTTTATGTGATCTAATTATCCGTTTGATCTGATTTTTGGTATATTGATTCCTGGAACAACAAAGAACAATATTTTAAGCAAAGCAACTCTATAATCAAGTCCTAAAAGTGTAAGTATGTCCATAAACATTATGCTGTATCAAGCAGTTTATCAACAAATTTACTTACAATTTTGCTTCGAATCTTATACTTCTATATTCTGATTATTCAGTTCAGACACTATACAAGTGTTAATGTCCGTTTGTCCTACCGTTTCAGTGCTTCGCTTTTATGGATGTTGTCATCCTTGTTTAACTAGGTAGCAGTAGGTAATAATTTCATTGGTATTTATATTAGTTCCGAATTAATATTTTTGCCTTTCAGTAAAGCCTATAAATACTAAAAAAAATATTTATTTCAGATGACTAACAAAGAGAAAATTAGCTTTCCTGAAAGAAGATGTTATTGATATGGTGCGAACGTGCAAGAAAGAATTTAAGTTACATCACGGAGGGTATCTGCAGCGTGTAGGGGTGGTCCGTAGTTTGACATTTACATAATTTTATTTTTTTTAAAGCGAAGCTTTTCTATGATTACGGTCGGTCCGTCCGTACGTCCGTCCATCCCTCAGTCACAGAGAGTTAGCTCTTTTTGTTAATTTAAACAGGTTAGAATTGTCCTATCGATTCCAAACTTTGCATGATGATTCCTGTAATAGTTAGGTACAATTTAGAAAGCGTAGCAACCCTACAATCAATACCAGAATGTCCGTACATCTATTTGAAACATGTCGATTTTTAACTTTTTTGATAACAAATTATCCGATTCTTCAGATTTTTTGAAAACTGATTCCTATTATACAATGTTATAAGCAAAGCATCTCTATAAACAAGTCCTAGAAATTTAAGTATGTCCTTAAACAGTATTATCTATTTATGCAGTTTTGCAACAAATTTACTTACAATATTGTTTGTACTGAAGCATTAATATTCTGCTAATTCAGTTCAGGGTAGCCCCTTTCGTGACAACACCCCTTAAGGGGAGTTTCTTTGTATTTTCACAGTAGCTTTTCTCCTATTTCCAGCCCCAAGCAATTTTGAAAATACGACGAATCGCCCCTTAAGGGGTGTTGCCACGAATGGGACTATACCCATAAATCATTTTTGATTCAATTGTTTTATATTTACCTAACAATTCTATTGTGATATGATATATACATATATGTATTATTTAAGTAGATTTTGTAGTTATTTTATTAATTTTTAATACAATTGTTTTAACTGATTCTTGTTTATTATTTATTACGATTTAGAAACCATAAAAACTGTTACTAGAAAATCTGTACGTCCATTTATAACATGCTCATACACATATAGTAAGCTGCGCTAATATCCAATAAAAAGTAGTAAGTTTTGTTTATTTATAGCTTAAGAATTTGGTTACCAATCCGATTAAGTTCTACATTTTAGGGAAGATGCATAAAGGTCCTGAAATCCTTTTAGACTGTTTTTATCATTAAAATCTTAAGATGGTTTTATGCTATTTTTCTACGCTAAATTCTAAAACTAATATTCCTTAGTAAATGAATTGCTACCAAGTTCTTTATCTTGATAATCAGAGGCTATTAGTAAAGTAGAATTTGGGGGATGGTGCATTTTGAATTAAAATTAATTAAAAAATGAATAAATTTCCAATAAAAGTTGCACTATCAGAAATACTCGTTTTATCTGGAATTATCTGGTTTTTCAACCTTAAAGTGTCACAACTATAAAATTGAATTAATTGCCCATTGTCCCCTCCCTTCCTCCCTGGGTAGATGGGGATTATCTTTATTTATGCCTCGGACTTATTGGACAGTTGAAAATAATATTTCTTATCAAGGATTGTATCATTGTCTTTATTCACATCAGTTATGGAATGATATTTATAAATATAATACAAATGTTTTGCCCAAAGAGAATTACACGGAGAAGGTTCAACCCAAAAAGTTGTCTAGATGGGTATCATCCACAACACCCACCCACCCGCTGGACGTCCTTGCCTGTATCTCTGGCTCTAATTTCCCTGTTTTATATGAACACTTCAAGAGTGAAGCAAAGCGTGCTTAATATGAAACAAAGAAGATTTGTGCAAGAAAAAAGCTCTCATACTCTGCTTTCATATAAAACAAGTACAACTAATATCTACAAATGAGTGCGTTCATAACACCCCAAAAATCTGTTATAAAGCTTTCCTATTCGTTGGTATATTAACTTTGGGGACTTATTGATTGGTTGGCTCATTAATTTGAGTCTACACAATGCAGTTATTTAGTTTATCATCATTGGCGATGTACATAAAGAAATCATTGACCATTGTCTTTCTACTTTCTCCTTTATCCTCTAAAACTGCCACAGTGGAACAGTTTAAAGAGAAGCTTCGTTTGACTAAAAACTTGACTATGCCATTTGAAGCTGAAAATTGCATTTATACATACATTTATGCAATATGCATCGGATTTAAATGCGCAACATTTTAGCAAGCTTTACACAATGTTATCAATAAAGGAAGGCAATTTGATTTTTATGCAAAGAAAAAGACAACTTCCTTTTGTTTTCAAGCCCAATTTTGATTTTTTCTAATGTCAAGGGAGTCATTTATTTTAGCTAATAACTTATTCTCTGGTGAAAACCATTTCTGATTTATTTGTACTGATCAAATTTTTATTAATTAACAAGGGTGCAATATGAGAAAGTATAGGTCAATGGACGATAAATTAAAATTTCTCCCTTTTTATATATCCTGCTTTTTAGTATTAAAGCTACTCTTTAATTTGAAATGTCCGTATGACCGTAAGAAATGTGATTTTCTTGGCTCCTATTCAAGATAGATAGCTGAAATTTTTAGTCTAGGTTCCTATGACGTAAACCCATCTAATCTAAACATTGTTTTGTCCATCTGTCTGTTATTTGGAGTGCTAGATCGATCCCTAGATTTTTCAAGTTTTCGTGATTTTCTCAATTCCTTTTCAATATAGAGGACTGAAATTTTCAGGTATTAATCAATTTTACGTTCTACATATTTTCAATAAGTTTTTTTAAGATTTGTTTATTAATTGGGTTGCTAGATCGATTCCTAGATTTTTATGTTTTCGTGGTTTTCTCTAATCCTATTCAGGATTGACAACTGAAATCATCAGGGATTGAATATGCTCATATTCTACATATTTCCATCAAGCTTAATTAAGATTTTTAATTTTTCTTGATTTTAAAGGTTGCGTGATTTCCCTATTTCATCAAGTTTAATGTTTATTGTATGACACTGCTCTATAGTAAATTTTATCCCGATATCCATTCATAATTTTTTATCTTCACTTATCTTATGAATGTTGTCATCCTTTTTTAGCTTATTAGAGGGAAAAAAGCGGATGAATTAAAAATATTTGATGTAGAACGTAATGAGGAAAATTAATTATTAAAGCTACATTAAAGAAAAACAATGAGAATGTACAACATAGCTAAAAGGTAGAAAGCCAGACTTAATAGAAAAAGCATTCTTTAATAGCAATAGCAAAAGAGACATAGATGTTTAGTGTTTTATAAAAAAGCAAAAAATTATGCAATATGATAAGATTATAACTGAAAGCTTCAAATTATTAATGCAGCAACACATTTTCACTCCAGACAACTACCTGGTTCCAGTGTTTGGCACCGTTTTGGTCTGCTAGCAAATTGCTTTGTGCTATTTGGTAGCGACTTGGATGTGTTGATATTTTCGATGCCATTGGCTGATATTCGAAGACCCAATTGAAAGTCTGCACAAGGTCCACGGGATGAAGACATACAGTTATTCAATTCCTTTCCCCTCTATTGCTTTGCTTAAATATAACACTTAATTCAATGTTATGATAATTTCGCGGAGGTGTTTGAACACTCCACATATATATGTTTTGTATTTGAGCAGAGCAATGATGGGACAAAGTTTAGCTTGGTCATATAATACCAGAAATAAAAGTATTAACAATTAACACACATTTTTTCAAATTTTTAAAGACAGAAGACATGTTATTTCAACAAACTATTTAAAAAAATTTTCTCGTATTTATTCGAATCCGGTGGATAGGAACCGGTTCTCATCCATACGAAAAAACTATGTCTAGCATCGTATTATATCCAGTTTTCTACGAATATAGAAATGTACAATCATAAGATTAAAACTAGTTTTTATAGCCGGAGCCTCCGGCACCTCGGGGCTAAAAAAACTAGTTTTAAGTTCAAATAAGTTATTACAAGGTCTATCATACCTTTATTCTAATAAAGTACAAAGAAAAAAATAGCTAAAGAATTTCTCTAGAAAGCTACAATGGACTTGTTTCTGCCTATTTTAATCCCTTTACAATGCAAGAAAGAAAAGGCTAGAAAGACATTATGAAAAATGAAAACAAGAACAAATTTATCCAAAATTCGTGAACTTAAATGTGCTATTATTATGTGAACATAATATGGCTATCATGTCATTATCAGAAGAGCGTTACAGTTATGATAAAACATCATACCTCTTGACTATTAATATTTCAATCATGGCTAATTTTATTGAATGTCCTAAAGTTGAAATAAAACATTGAATTGGAAATAAACACCTTTGAAAATCAAATTACTTCAATGGACTAAGTTCTAGAGTGGCTATGATTAAAATAAAAGATTATATGAGAAAGAGAGAGAGAGAGTGAGAGAGAGAAAGAGAAAAGGTGGTAAGAGGGAGGAAAATGTGATTAATCAAGCTTTGTATCCCTAAATTTAAACTGTTATGAAAAATTGCCTCAGCTCAGCCCTGCAAAAAAAATTGACGGATACTCCAAAGTTCGCCCAGAGGCCTTGCCGAGGCATTTCTATACATCTTTTCATATCAAGTAGTATAAGGATAGAACATTAGCAAGTAAAACATTCCCCCCCCCCCCAATTTCTGTCTTATGTAGCATATTTTTAGAAGCATAGAATATCCAAACTTAAAAAAAAATTATGGATTATTTTCAGATACAAAAAAAGAATAAATATAGTGGAGATGATTTAGACAGGTTTGGTTCTGTTAGCACCTGCAGGATTAGGGGTTCAAAATAAAAGTGATAAAGCTAAAAACTAAAGGCTATGTACACCTTGGTTTAAGTAGTTGTTTTGTATTTAAAGACAGGATGTATAACACTAAACACCAGAACATAATTGCTTATACACATTACGTATCATACAGGCTGCTAAATAAAAATATAAGCCTAAAGACCTTAAGTGACATAAGTTTTACAGTTTATTTGCAGACCTGCTATGTAGAAATTCTACTGTAATTATGTTTAAGTGTTTAGTTCTGAAAATCAATAGAGCAAAAAGTGGCTTAGTTCAGTTATAATGATAATAAAAACAAGGATAACTAAGTTTATTTTAGGGAAGCTATACCATATACTACAATTAAATATATTAACAATATAGAATAGTAGTAAGTATTTTTGTCTGTCAGTTAAAAGCTTACTTGAAGTCTATATTTTTTTCTACTTTTAAAAGATGAAAGACGCCTCTAGAGGCTTGGAGCGCAGCCGCTATTTTAGGCTTAAGTATAATGAAAACTTTAATGTTTTCCTTACTTCATATTCCATACCTAAATTATTTATTGTTGAAAATTGTAGCAAAAGATTTGCTGCCCTGCTAAAAAAAACAAATTAGACTACTTCAAAGTATTAAAATTGCTTTCTCTCTCTGCAATGATTAATGATAAAAAGACGGTATCCTTTCATTTGCTATAGTTAAGTCTCAATTAACAAATAAGAAACAATACATTACAGAGATAAATACTTTTGGGGGCAGACGTTTTTACAAATCACGAAAAATGTTCGAAAATAAAGCAAAAAATCTTCCAATTTTATGGTCAAATTTTAAAGTATTTATATTTTTAAAATAGTTATTGTTTACTATTTTTAGTGTTAACGATTGACTTATTAAGATTTCTTAATCAGAATAATATTTGTAGGCTAAACTTATATAAAAAATTGGCATATAATGAAATGAGCTAATTTATATGCTAATTTATGTTGTTTTATAAGGTTCATTATAATTTAGCAACTGCAAATTTTAATGGAACTTTTTTGTTTGCGAAAATTATATATCATGGGGAGGGGATGGGCATACAATTCAGCAATTTTTTTTTATTTTAAACAGGTTATCTTCAGCAAAAATATTTAAAGCTGGGACATTAAGAAGAATCTTGAAAGTGTGTAAACAACAAAATGGTTTTTACAAAATTTTCTTTATTCAAGCTGTATTACAGGTTACTGTTCATTTAAAATATATCATATTTAGTTAGTTTGATGTTGTTTGTTCTGTATATATTCAATCAAATGTGTATATTAACTCATTTATTATTTTTGTGGTTCTGTATGGTGAGTTTTGGGAGGATATGGCATAGACAGATAATATGATGTGTGCAAAAATAAATGGGAATTATTTCATAGAAATGAATACAAAATAATGATACATGTCTTTTTATAAACGTGTATATTATAGTAGAGTATTAATTTGACATTCTACAGTTTTGACATTCTATGGATATATAAAAAGTGGATATTGTGAAAGAGTTTTAATTCGTCACTTTGAATTGCTAATGTAGTCCTCATATATTAGTCAATATATTCCTCCGTGATCAAGGGAGGGGATCGGGTAAACTCATAAGGGGAGGGGTGTTGAAGGGATGTATCGCGTTATATTATGGTTATTAGCCATTTTATCAGGGTATTCGTGAATCTCAAACAATATCCACGTATTCTATATCCATTTTTTATTTTGTCCTTTAATATATTATGAATTCAAGCAGTGCAGCTACTTTATATTTAATGGTCGGTCTAAATTCTTAACAACCATTAAAAGATCTAAAGAGTTTGACTTTTCTTGATTATGAATGGACTTAAGAAATACATAAAAATTACTTACCAAAGCTTCTTGCAGGTTTCCAAGATTTTTGTGGGCTAATCCAAGACCTCTGTAGGCTTTATTTTGATCCCTAAATAACAAATATACCTTATTAAATTATTGTTAAACAAGGATAAAAATAAATGCGACGATTAATAACATACATATTACATGTTAAGTGTCGGATCCTACTTGTAATCATTTCAACGTTATGCCCAATGGTTTTGACCTTTTAGACATACCTGAACAAAACAGGCATAATTTGGCGTTTAAAAATAATGATACCTGGATTATGCACTATTAATAAAGGAATCTTTTTTAAGGCTTGTAGAGAAAAGGACGATTTTGTTTTTTGACATATCTACAATTAAACCTACCCGTTATGCCTGGGCGGAAGGACAGACGTACGGACTGACACGAACGA
Organism: Acartia tonsa; assembly: GCF_053477335.1. Taxonomy (NCBI): domain Eukaryota; kingdom Metazoa; phylum Arthropoda; class Copepoda; order Calanoida; family Acartiidae; genus Acartia; species Acartia tonsa. The sequence continues at coordinate 29,506,643 of NC_137262.1, read as the reverse complement.
AAGTAAACGTAGTTAATAAAAGGCCAAAAATTATCTTTTGTTGTGAAATAATATTAACTCCTTAGCAGTTACAGGATATTGAATTGTTTTTAAGGAAATTGAAATGAACATTTTTATTACAGTTAAGATTTGCTTAAAGTTGGCAATTTTGACATAAACTAATATGTAGTTACACAATTTTCAATTTTAAGGTAAATTATCGTTTTTTAACCACATAGGTTTTAGATGAATTTCTGTTTTTAGAGGTAATAATCACTATAATTGTGTTTGTCTATTCGCTCGTTAAAATCACCTACACAGCTAGCTTGATTTAACACTACCTCTCTTTATTAAGTTTATCTATTTAAGTCAAAATTTTATGCTAGAATTTTGGGTTTGAGAACTGCCCCCCCCCCCCCCCTATTTTTAAGACAATATAAAAAAAGGGAGGAGGGGAGATTTTCCATTTTTTGCTTTTTGCCTTCAAGGGTTGAGCATAGAAAAAAATCTACCCCACCATTATTTTTATGTAAAAGGGGGAGGGGGTTTTTAGTAGTCACTGGAACTTTAAGGAAAAGCCTCGATTATTATTCTTAATCATACCTAGAATTACCACTTCTGAGAGCCAGAGAGAGGTATCTCTCATGGAACTTGACACTCTCTGTATAATCTCCGAGGCTGTCATAACAGTCCCCAAGACTGCCAAGTGCCCGGGCTCGATCCTTGACCATGCTCTCTGTTACTTGAGGCGATTCCTTAAAAAATAAAACACTTTTAAAATTCTTTTTATCTTATTAAATCTTACTTGGTATTTATATCAAATAGGTTCATTTTCTATATATTCACAAAGGAAAATCAAACTATTTTGTCTTTAATTCTTTAATAGCGGAAAAGGTATTTGTATTCTAATAGAAAAATATTATTCCTACAATTTGCAATCCTATTACATAAAGTAGTAAGGTTTTTTGTCTACAGCTTAGGATTTTGATAACTGCTGAACCGATTTCTCCATTTTAGGACATCTATTTACATCTTAGGTTGGTTTTTGGTTACTTTTCAGTCCTTCATTTACCCTTTAAATAAAGAGCAAATATTTGCCTTGGACGCAGCTGAGAGTATTTCTATAAATAAACAATTTACCTTTGTTTTAGCCTCCAAGCACTCGAGCTGAGCCTCAAAGTTAGCGATGGCCTCCTCAATAAGACACAGGTTCATCTTGGTTATACCCATGTTGCCGTGGGCCTGCGCTTCTGCGAGTACGTCATTCAACTCCTGAAATTATTCAATCAATCAATATAAAAGTTTAGATATATTTACAATTTGAAAATTAAATTTGGGTAACATAATCGATACTTAGATGTTTTACCAGATTTTTTTTGTTCTCTGATAAAGTAATGATCGAAGCTGGCTAAAATAACTATACCCCATCCAAAATTTAAATTACCCCCCCAAAAAATTTTACCCCGGGGATAAATTTTTTTTGGGGGGGTAAACTAAATTTACCCCTGCTAACAGATTTCAGGGGGGGTAATTAGCCCCCCAAGCAAATTTTACCCCCGGGGTAAAAATTTTGGGGGGGGAAAAAAATTTGCGGCGCGCTTCGCGCGCCATTTTACCCCCCCCAAAACCAAATTACCCCCCCCAAAATAAAAAGCTTGGACGCCCCTGTCAGCAATCTATTGTTTTCATGTATTTAGTAGAATATATGTTAACATTAATTAGAAAGTAAGGTTAGGAGTTTAGAGAAATCTTTTTGTAATGGCCAACAAGCATAAAAAATGTGCATAAAAATGTTAAGGTTGTAATTACAAAACATTGAGGAAAGGTAAAATGTAAAAAGTTGGCATGATTTTCAAATATCAATCTACGCAAAGATAGAATAGTTTTCTTAAAAACAGATTAACTTAAATGGGATCTAAAGGGATAAGACAATGTAATACTAGTGTAATAAAAATCCCATTTTCCCCTCTTTCTGTTGTTTTATCGATAACATTTGACTAAAATGGCCTTACTTTTTGCCTTTCCATCTAAAGAACCAAAGCAAATTCTTACCGATACTAATGCTTATTTGCCTTTTAATAAAACTTATACCAAAATGGTTGACTTATGTATGTATGCTTTAAGTATTATGAGATGGGAAAATGGGGTTATTCAAACAATTCAGCAAAATTTTATGGATTAGCATATTTTTCGTAATGGAAGAAGGGAAATAAATTTACTTTTCTATACTACCAACCGAAACAAGCATAAATTCATTATTCGAAGAAAAAAAAAAACTATTTATAATGAAAAATAATCGTTTTTTTGCTGTTTTATAGGGACATTGAAAATTACTTTTGACCTCTGATTTATAGCGGACAGAAAAATGCGCCGAACAAGAAAGCTGAAGAGAAACTCTCAAGTAGTTTTTATTAAAACAAGGATGACAACATCCATAAGTAGCGAAGCACAAAAAATAAAATCATGGATGGTAATACGTACAAGTATAATTAAAGTGTATTTATTAATTGATTTATTGGAGAAAATAAACACGAAACCCTGTTTTATTTTGTATAATGATGACAATCAAAGTAAATAACATAAAAGATGCTCATAACAATGGGAAAAATTATTTTGATACTGACATCCCAAAAAAGTTTTAAAATTGGACCAAAAACACCAAAGATATGAGGAAATATATAAAACATAAAAAAATTGCAAAAACCTGCTAAAAAGCAGTCTGACCACCATGCTTGTTTTCTTAAAACGACAGGAAATTTAATTTTTAAATCCTTAACTTAAAAAAATTTGGAAAAGTGGACTATATACATCAAAGATATGGAAAAATTTAAAAATAACCAAAAACCTGCAAAAAGGAAGCCTGACCGTCATGGTTGTTTTCTTTAAACAACAGGAAATTTAATTTTGATATGTGTACCTGAAAAATTTTTGGAAATCGTACCATAAACACCAAAGATATGGAGAAAAATGTGAAAAATAAAAAAAATAGCCTAAAACCTGCTGAAAGACAGTCTGACCGTCATAGTTGTTTTCTTAAAAGGACAGCAAATTTAATTTTGATATCTATAACTAAAAAAATTTTGGAAATCAGACCATAAACACCAAAGATATGGAGAAAAATGTGAAAAATACAAAAATAGCCTAAAACCTGCTTAAAGGCAGTCCGACCGTCATAGTTGTTTTCTTTAAAGGACTGAAAATTTAATTTAGATATCTTTAACTGAAAAAATTTTGAAAATCGCACCATAAACACAGAAGATATTGAGAAAAATGTGAAAAATACAAAAATAGCCTAAAACCTGCTAAAAAGCGGTTCTACTGCCATCGATGTTTTATACTTAATTGTGCTCCTTATTGATGGGAATGTTGTCAAAAAATTTCAGCATTCTATCTTTTATAGGAGCTGAGTAAATCCCATTTCCCCCATAGCGTTACGGACTGACGGACGGACTGACGGACGGACAAAGTGAATTATAGAGTAGCTTCGCTACTAATAAGATTAGAATTTACCTAACACAATGTGCTTAATGCTTAATTTTCGATGCAAATATGAGAAATACAGATAGTCAAAACATTTTTTTTGATTATATGAATGAATATATTATTTCTTTGGTCTTACACTAGATCATCATATACCGTAATAAAGTTAAGCTTGAAGCGGGCTAAAATAACGATCCCAATCCATCACCCGTTCAAACCCATCATCTCACCATAAAAAATACCCAAAGCCAATGAAGAAACTAAGATATTGATTATAAATTTCTGTCAATGATAAGTGGGTTAAAGTATAAATATATTTTTTTTAGAGAAGAAATTTGAAAAGTTATTTCAATCGCACGTAGTGTCCATTTAGCTATGAGAATATGTAATAAGTAACGGGGTTTCAAAGCAAATTTTTACAAATCATCATAGACATATAGATAAATAATAGATAGATGTATAGATAGACAACTGGTAGATAAAGAAAGATAATTTTACTCTAGATTTTAAATATAGATAAAAAGATAATATAAAAATTTTCAAAAATCATTACAGCTTTTTAATACAGTTATAGAATTTACATTATTTTTACAATATATAATTATATACGGTTTTTAGACTTATTAGAAGCGACGATTCTCTATAATTCACCATGTCTTTCCATAAGTTAATAAGTCAGTTCGTAACGCTATGGGGGAAATGTGATTTTCTTAGCTGCTATTGAAATTAAACAACTGAAATTTTCAGGTTTGTATATTATCTCTCTTTCTTTTATTTGTAATGACAACAGAACTTATGCTTTATGATTTACTTTGTAAGTTTGTCAGTTCCATGATTTTGTGCTTCGCTACTTTTAGATGTTGTCATCCTTGTTTAAGGAGTTGCTTTAATCTAATAATATTCTTTTATGTCTCTAAAATTTAAAGATTTTTTTTACGTGCTAGAGGCACAGCCGTTATTTATTCTTTAAAAGCTCTTAATGTACATTTTTGTACTCTAATTTGCAATAAAAATTAAAATTCAACAATGTTATAAAAAAGTTAAAGTCATCCCTCTACCTATAATCTTATTAACATGTAGAAGGAATACAAATTTTCCACTCAACAAATTGTTCATTTATCATGAAAAAAATCTACCAGTTTGTCTGATTTGGATATATAGTCTTAAAAACTATGTCTAGTAATAATGATAAATATTACTATGGTAAAATCGTGGAAAAGCCAATTACATTAGCCCTTAAAACGTCCGCAAATAACGATCTGGGAAAAATTAAATTTTCTCGGCTGCTATTTAAGAGAGATGACTGAAATTTTGTGTGAGGAATCCCTGTATTGATGAGCACTCAGGTTATAATTTACTTGGTCCGCCAGTCTGTTGATCATAATTCAAATAACAAAGATATTTTTTTTTATAAAGGTTTAGTAATTTTTTATAAGATTTATAATTTATCTATTGATCTATTTCTGAACATCTGAGCTGGATCTTTAAATGTGTAGCCGTTGCCGTGGCCGTAGTCGTAGTCGTAGCCGTCGCCACTGCCAGTGCTGCCAATAAAACATGAATTTTCAAATGTTTAAGGTTTTTACGTATTATTATTATTTTTTTCTTCATATTTTTACTAGAAATTCAATAAGTAGTTGTGATTTAAAGATTTAAAGCCGTGGCCACGCGTAACCAATTTGATTCAAAGATCGCTATTAGGTTGGTGTCTGTACCTCTGGCAGCGGCAACGGCAAAGGCTACACATTGAAAGATCCAGCTCTGCTCTATAACTTAATTTGTCCCTTTGTTAACTCATGATTTTTTATCTTCGCTGCTTATGAATGTTCTTCAAAACATGGCCATTGTACGTTTAATCTTTCAGCCAAATCAAAATAAGTTTTCGTCATGTAAAATGTAAGATTGTCCTCTTAAATGAAACGATTTACAAAAAGCACCGAGCATGAATCTAAGATTTTATCTAGTAAAAATTTAAGTATATTTGCAATATAAAGGTAAGTTTATTAAACATTTCTGACCATAAACAATAAAAGCGGACATGTAAATTTTACGACCATTATCCAAACAAGCGAAAAAAACTTGCAAAAATTATTGCAAATAAGAAAATTGGCTGCATATTTTATAAAGTGTTTAAGTAATAAAGTAAAAATAAAAATAGCAAAGATGAGTTTTAAATTATAACCTATTGTAAACAGTTATGCGGTAATATAGCAAAAAACCTAGGGAAGAAAAACTAGGTATTTAAACTGTAATTTGAATTTAATAAAATTAGTTTATAGGTATGAAATTGCATATCTTATTTTATGGGTTTTATGGGAACACCTTCATATTTTGTCCCTACTTTTAATGTTCACTTTCACCTAGTTTGAAAATTATTCTATTATTATGGACAAAAAATTGGCAAGGGAGGGATGAGACAATGGGCTGTTTATTATACTAATTCCCAAGGTTTTATAACATCGATTTCTTAATAGTTTGCTTAACATGCAACGTTTGGGTCTTTTATTGAATTTTGACTGGTTGGTTCATTAAGTGAAGCGTCCAAACTTTATTATTAATCTTTATGTAAAGAACGAATTACACACCCCTTACGATTTGGCTTAAGTAGGGGTATGTCATAAATGAATAACGCACCCCCGTGACAAAACCCTTTGCACGCAACTGCACTCCCTGTATCCTTGTTTATATTTTTGCAAAGGCGAGGGTGGATAATTTCAGGACATTGGGCTGTTTAATTTGCATCTATTTTTAGTGCAGAAATATTTTTAGCAAATCATAATGTTTAAACAATAATTATTATAATTTCAGCAAGGTTTTACTGGATACAAAACCTTAAGCATGGCCTTATAAATCTAGTTAACAAGTACAATTATGTTCATAAATAGAACACTAATAAAAGCCAATGGGCAAATGAAAGGTTGTACGTGCATATCCTAGTTTAGGAGTAGCTAAGCTACATTTAGTGAATATAACTACCCTAGTCCTAGTATATAAAGTAAAAAGTTTTTTGTTTTGTTTGTCTGAAGCTTAAGATTGCAAGAACTTCTTAACCGAATGAGTTTTCCTTTTAATGAGAGCTTCACAGTCCAGGATGGTTTAAAGCTATTTCATTTTGTAGATTTAATTCTTGGGGTGGCTTTAGCCTATTATTTAAAAATCTAAGAATGCATAGCTCTTGAGGCTTGGGGCGCAGCTACTTCTAGTCAAAATAATAGCTAAAGTCTTCAAAAACAAATAAAACAAAACATCATTAGACACTAAAAAGAAGTTTACTTCCTTCTTTTATACAATACATAAATATATATAAAAAAATATAATAATTAGGACCGACCTAACATGATAGAATAGTTTAATATTTTTCCAAGTAATAAAAGGAATTGACTTCAAAATATAAGAAAAAAACTTTATATGTAAATGTAAAAATTACAGGTAGAAAATTTTTGTTCTAAATAATTATAAAGATATAATACTCTATAGTTAAGGTCTATCAATCCGACTGTCGTAACGAAAATGTTACTTTTTTTGTTATAAAAAAATACTGTTAGCGTGTTATTAATGGATTTAGAATATATTATGACAGGAGAAAAATTTTCATCAATTTAAGTTGCTAACAGGGAACTCGTTTATTGATCAGTTCATTCACCAAGTAGGTGGGAGGGGGGATGTGGAGGATGTGGATGGAAGGTATTGTTGATTTAGCCCGCTGCAAGTTTTAATTTATTAGAGGACATGAAATTCTGGTGTAACATACAAGTTATAATATATCCATTGTTTTCAGTCTTTTTATCCCTGAATTTTGCCACAACGCCTGGGGCAATTATAAAATTTGTTTTCGCGCTAGGAAATGAAAGTTCTTATAATGCCCAAATTACTTTTGGTATCCCTAATATTTCTCACTGTCATGCTGCATTTCATTATTTATCTCACAGTAACGAATCACAGATTTAAAGACAATTCCTCTAAACTTCGATAGAATGAATGTAGAATTTACGTGGATATTATGACAGGAGAAAAATTGCCGTTAATTTAGCTTGCTAACATAAAGCTCGTTTTATTGGTCAGTTCGTTCATCCACTAAGAGGGTAGGAATTGGGTAAAGGTAAGGGGGGAATAGTTTTTTAGTCCGATGCAAGTTTCATTATTTTAGAGAACATGAAAAACAATTTACGATCGCTGCTTTTTAATTTCTGTATAAAATTATCTAAGCATATTGTTTACAGCATTATCATAAAATGAATATCATATTTTGATTAAAAATTTGATTTGTTCAGCTTCTCGTGTGATTTTTATTCTCAATTACTCAACTCTAATTTCACATTAAAACCAACAAATAAATTAAATAGGATGTGTAGAGGGGGATAGCAGAAAGAACAAGGATGACACATCCATAAGTAGTGAAGAAGAAAAAAGATATATATATCAGGAGCCAGATTTATAAAGAAGCTAAGACAATTTGTATTTTTATGTATATTTACATTTTCCTTCTAATTACTAATCTCTTTCAAATAAAGATATATACAGACAGCTATAAACTAGATGCCAAATGGTAAGAGGAATCTTGACATAAATTATCAGTCGTCAATCTTTTATAGCAGCCGAGAAAATCAATTTTCTTTCTTATAGACGTACAGACAAAGTTTGTCAAACATTAGCTTCGCTACTAAAGACAGAGAGAAGAAAGGGGAAAGAGAATTTGGGGACAAAGAAAGTTTGCGAAAACAATTTGCAAAATGATTTGCTTAGTGGCAAATACTGTACAGAGAGAGAGAGAGAGATGGTGGGTTGGGTTGGGCACACAAAAATTAGAGGTGTTCCAGTAAGTCTGTGAATTTTTATTAGCGCAGCTACTTTTTTAATAAGTCTGAATGTTTTATTTACCGTGTTCAGTTCATGTCACTAAAAGAATTTATAAAAGTTCTGAACCCACTACTTTACAAAAATACAAAAATTTCAAATTTTGTGATTTATTTACCTTTCTACTTAACAGTTTTTTTATGATTGTTCTTAACGTTTCATTGCTGCGCTAATCATGGACCAATTTGTCTTTTTTTATACTGACAGCATCATTTAAATCATAAGATATTTTTTGCTAATGTGAAATCTTTGCTAAGATAAAATAATAGGGAAAAAAACAATTGCACACAAACCTACACACACATACACACACACATAAACACACACACACAAATAACATACATAAAGTATAGGGCCATGGGACTAATTAGGATTGCCATAGCTAGATAGATATGTCAGTACTTAATGGGCGTATACAGAAAATATAAAGATTTATGTGTGCTTATTAGAGGTCAAAATAGATTTTAATAAACAGGATAGATATACAAGAATAGTTATGTCCATTTAAAGCACAGCAATACTGAGCTGCAAATATCTTCAAGAACATCAGTAGAATTTTTGCAGGAAATCCTAATCGATCACTAATAACTTTTTCTCTAGATAGCCTTTCAAATTTTGGGGATAACTAAAACTTATTTACTAAGTATATTTGCGATAACTTTTATTTAATGAAATCTTCCAATTTTTAACATGTACAAAACGGCCTGCTTACTTGCTTCAAGATCCATGTCAGATCTATATAGGAAATAAATGTCTATAAACGAGCTCAAGTTTTCCAAGGAATATATGACTAAAACTCATAGTGCTCCAATAATCCATAATAAACTCTCATTGCCCAGAACGATAAGACTCATTATTTTACTTTATTAAAAATAAATTCCTTTTTTTATTTCATGTAGCTATTTACCTTATATTGATGTATTTAATTTCTAATCATAAAAGAGAAAATTTAAATTTATAATATAATAAATTTAAGAAAACTCTGTTTTAAAAGAATTCGATTGTGGCGACATTTTGTATGGTCAAATATTAAACTAAAATTGTAATCAGCATCATTAACCCTTTAGTGATGGTAATGTAAAGAAAAAAATATAATTTAAAAGATCTTTATAAAATCATTTAAATTATTAAATATTTACTTTCTTTTAGATAGTAATGCCGGGTGAGGAAAATAGATTTATTGAGAAATAGATATGCATATAGAAAACTAGCCAATAGGGAGATAATTATATCGAGCCAACTCTAGTTAATTATATTAACGTCAATCGATATATAATTACTTAAATGTTGCACCAGACTAAACCACTTTTTCCTCCTTTACTCCATCTCCTCCCCTTCTACTGGATGACCGAACTGACCAATAAATGAGGTCCATATTAGCAACCCAAATTGACAACTAATTTCCCACTGTCAATATATCAATTTTAACATCAGACGTAAGAAAGGAAGTTTCAACATACTATACATATTATAAAATAGATGTGCAACTAATAAATTACATTATGCCCCCCTTTTTGACTATTCCTGAGTACGCCACTCTCTGTCCAAAAGTGAGTTTTGTCAGGCAATGTTTCATTTATATCCGCATGAAAGATTAGCCTAGGCAGACTATAAGTGAAATCTAAACCACTTAAACAATATATCATACTAGAAACTTAGAAAAAAGGATCTTACAAGTAGCCAGTTGAGTACTGATAACTCTCCCCCATTTTTTTGTAATAGGGGGGGGGGGGTAGTTTTTCTTACTATGCCTCACCCCTGCAAGAAGCCCCAACCCTGCAGGACTTCCCAGTTCCTTATGCAATCCAACCTTACCAAATCTAAAAAGGTTTAAAGTGCTCAAGAGGATACTTTGTGTGATAACGCTGAATCTTAGAAAAGAAATAAATTGCATTTGATTGAATAATATATAAAAAAAATAAAGATATTTCAGCTAAAGAAAAATTATCATTCTTGCTATTGATAGAAAAGGATATAATTGTCCTAGTTTTATTTCAACTATTTCAAAAATTTTCGAGGATTTTATTTTGATAAGTTATTATGAAAATAACCTTGAGTTTGTATTTAAATACAAAAATATGGTAAAATAAATCTTGCCAAAGAAAAAGAAAAGAAATCGAAATAATAAATAAACTGTGTGGTTATTATATCAACATAAAATGCTTTAATATAATCATTTGACTGTCGACATGTTGATATGATGACTGCCATGGATATTTTTTAAAATCATATCGTCTAAAATTATATAAATAACATGTCGATATTATATCAGCCACGACCACTTTGTACTAAAGCTATGAAGTCAATATGAACACTTGAAATTGTAGTTTTGACAGGCATAAGCCAAATCGCCTGATATTAAAGTCAGTATTATAATAAATGCGGCCAAAAATATTATTATAACCTTTGAATACCAATCAACACTTTTTAGAAAACATTTTCCCCACCCATTGTTCCAATTAATGATAGTTTAGATATTCTGGAATAAATGGTCCATATAAAAATTGTAGAATATTTTACAATGATAAATTAAGAAGCTATGAAATATTACAGGCGCTAGCGATTAACCTTGATAAAGAAAAATATGTGTTTTTACAATCTCCCAATAAAAATAAAATCTTTAATGATTAAAAAACATTAAAGTTAATTAATTTTGGTTTCGTTACATACATTTGAATTTATATTTTCAAAATCCGTCAATTAACAAAGAAGAGAATGTCAATTCAGCTACTCACAAAAAGAAATAAGTAAATCTTTTTTGCTAAATTATATGACAACCGATTAAAATTAAAATGTTATTCTATTTCCTCCTCCTTGCTTTATTTACATAATTTAGGATGTCATAAATAATTTTAGTAGATTTTGTAGATAAAATTTCGATCATTTTTTTCTATATAAAGAATCAAGTAATAGGGACGGAACTTGAATTAAGTTACTAACCCTAAAAAGCTAAAAAGTCACATAAAAATTTAAAGGAAGAATAATTTATCGTCCATCGTCCTATCACTATATCTGTAGTCTTACAATTGAAATTGAAAATCAACAATTTTTTTACAGTTTGTCTCATAATTTTAGGCTAATAATCGATGCTAAAAAAACACGTATTAATCTATTATATCAAAAGTCCATGAAAAATCTTCACAAGCCCAAATAGACATATTATAAAAAGGCATATAGACATTAAAGACCACCTATGTGTGTAATGGCAAAGCAATAACAATTATACCTCACTGATTCTATGCTTAGAAAAATACAGCAAAAAAATAAAATAGCAAAATACTTAAATTTAGCAGAAAGGATTACTAACTTTATTAAAGACGAGAGGCTTAAGCCTTTTTTGAAAATCCTACTCTTTATTTCAACTTTGTGCGCTTGTCAGTCGGTATTTGCTCTTTTATTGACGTAATTGACCTTGTTATAAATTATTGGCTGTAATGTAAGAAAAAGGTTCTGATTGATTTTTAATTACCAGACGATTATAAAGATATATTAGAGACAAGAAAGTGGTTATTATTGGTTATTTAGACCTAGCTCTGGTGGTTATTATTGGCTCATTTCCGTAGGTTTTTAACTTTGGGTTTTGGGGGATTTTTTGTGTGGATTAAGGCTGATTCGTGTGAATAAGTGATTAGAAGGTGCCCTTTGTTTATAAGTGTTGTTTTATTATTTGTAAACAAAGGAATTATGCATATATAGAAACTACTATTCCAAATTTTTAAACAAATCAGAAGTGATAATATTCCATATGAAAATTAATTTTCGACACCTTAAAAAAGATTCATTTGATACAACATGTCATATTTGGTCATAACTTGAGAGCAGTCAAAGGCAAAACAGTTTTTTTCTCGTTATCCCTGTTTCTGTATACTTGGATATGTAAATGGAAAATAAATTAATCTTTGCAACAGAGATTTATATTTTCCAACCTATTTTAATTTTTTTCCCTAATTTAAGAGAAAATACAAAACGTTTCCTTATTTTTATTTTTTTTAATTGTAGAATTATGAAAAATATACAACCCTGCTTTTTTAATACACAATGATATAGTGTCATTCGATTTAGGGCAAAATTGCATACTTTTTTAATAGGGGTTAATTACTAACCTTAGCTCTCTCCAGTTGTTCCTGGAAGCACCTGAGTGCCAGAGTGTTGTTACCAAGGGCCATGTGGACAGCTCCAAGGTTGCCATGTGCCCTCCCTTCCCCTGCCAGGTCACCTGTGTCCTGCAGGATGGACAACTCCTGAAATACAAAGATTTTAAGATTATAGATAATATTCATAAAGCTTTATGAAATAGAACAGATAGATAGATAATAGTTTCACAGCCCTAATGTAAGATGGTTAAATATATAGATAGAAAGGTAGACATTGATTTTCAGGTTATTAGCAAAATGTTAAAAAGATATATATTTAGATAAACTTAATCTATGTGTTTTTACAAAGGCTTTAAGAAGAATGATGCTATAATAAAAATTTATCAAAATTTTGAACAAAGACACCCTATAATATAAAGCAGTAAGGTTGGTTTTAGGCTATTCTTATGTCCCCATCTTACCCCTTTAAAGATTTAGTCCCTAAATGCTAGGGGCACAGGTGTTAGTATAATAAAATGCAGACATTTATCATTTAAAGCTTTCTAAAATTATATTATTCTACTCAGACATGCAAAGTCTAAAATTCATAGAATGTTATCTTTTAGCCAAAAATATGCAATTTTCTTGGCTTTTGGTCGGGGTAATAAAATAGGTGTTTACATTATTTAGCAAGTTAATAATGCTATCTATTATATATTATTTCATTCGTTGGCACAAAAACTTTGGGTAACTTTACTTAATTTTTATTGGTTAGTTATAGACTTGTGTCCAAACTTTTCAACCATTAATTTAATTAACAGAAGGATTCAATTCAGTAACAAATCTAACGCGAGTGCTGTAAATAATCACACAGTGATCTATTAAAAAAATTTTGACATAATGAAAACACCTCCTAAACATCGCAGCCTCTTTTTCAACCATTTTGTTGCAAAAGCATAAATAGATAAGGGTTAACTTTTAGTAGACGTGCAGAAATTGGGCATGAGGTTTACAAACATTTTTAGACCATGGTATGTTTCCAAAACTGCAAAAAAAATCCACCAGTTCAGTAGTTACATATTTTTTTTATCTAATTGATTCTAAAGAGCATGGATAGAAAACTTCATCTTTTTTTATATAAATTTTTGTTTTAAAGATGAAGCATGATTGGGCTATTCCTCAAAATTGCTGATAAAATTTACTGTTTTATAAAAACAACTCTAAACCTCTGCCATAAATCATTTGGCAAATATTGACAAACTTTGACTTTTTCTGTCTCAACCTTTTAAGGCTTTAAAATTCATTGTTTTTCACACAAAATATTTTAATTTTGGTCTGTAATCTTATATAAAAGTAACAGGATCTGTGTCTGTCCGTACCGAAGATGTCTGCTAAACCGATATGGTTCTTCATTACAATCTGGGAACGTGAAGGTTTATAACTATTTTGGTGGATGGTAACCCTACCTTTCTAAGGAAAATAAACTATAGGGGCGTAGCAATTATCATGTTAAATTTTAATCATGATTTTGAATTAGAAATATATTAAAAATGCAATTTTTGGACTATTTAAAAAACTGAACCTAGTTCATAATTGTCTTCCTATTAAATATTTTATAACCCTTTTTCTATTTCTATTATTTTACTTAAGCGTTCTTACAATATTGCAAAATGCAAATTTTGTTTGGCAAAATGTTGAATTATACAAAATTGCAGAATATCTTTCAAACTATATTTACCACATTATATCTTGGTTATGTCCATAGTTTAAATTTTTATAAATTTAAAGCTAAAAAAGGGTAAGTCTATAGGGTATATTTTTATGTATGCATATATGGACACCCGTTGCCCAGCCTTTTTGAAATAGGACAATAATAGCCCAGCTTAGTCCATTTGCAATTTAACTGGCAACCAAATATTATTATTACTATTCTACCCCCACAGGGAAGGAGACGGGTTTTCTGAAAAGCTGAAAAGCAAAAGTTATAATGAATTGTAGACATGAAGCATTACTCTAAAATGCTGTATTGGTCACCCAAATTTTAATAAACACGTTTCCCCATTGTTAGATCTAAATATTCTGAATTGAGTAATACAAACTCACAGTGTATAAACATTTCCACCAATAATCCTAATCTACAGAAGGGCTAATTTTGTTTATCATTAATATAGCGTACATCTAATTACATCTACGTGTCATATATCCTGTTACATCCCTGGGTTTAAATTGTCAATTCTATTTTAGCGCAGCCTATCCAAAACTAGTATACATCCGTATTGAGAATGCATGTCCCTGTAGCTGTACAGAGCTAAGGTATTTTTGCTTGAAACTAATTATATTTCATAATTATGGGGGTCTGTATATTTTTCCATTTGATTTATTACCCAAGACCTCTCTCACTATATTCGTACATTGCACTATGACCAGACCGTACAAATAACTTTTAACTGTGTTTTTTATCCTTTTTAGAAAAAATTAATTGTTAAGTCTTGTAGGAAATTACCCGACAAATTTTAACAAGAGATCAATCATAAGTCAGCTAAAATAAGTTTGTTGAAAAACGTCGAGATAAATCATTAAAGTTGCATAGTAGATTTTTTAAGTGTTCAAAAAAGTATTAATTTCTCCAAAAATTTAGTCTATACAGTCTTTTTATCAGACAAAACTAAAGCTAGGATTAAAAACGAGTTACATTTGCAAAAACCCATCCCTACACATTACACTCTTCAGGTAAAAAGGAATATGCAATGCAACAACTAATCTGTACAGACAAACAAACCCCATACTACTTCAGATGCAGGAATAATGTAAAGCAAAATAAATCTAAATTGATATTTTGGAAACGGATAAAAAGGTCGTCACCCACCCACCCTAAAATATTTGGAATTTAAAAATACTTTTAATTCGGAGTAAGGATAAGGTACATAACATTTTTTTTGATTGTGACCACTGTGATGTTTTGGAGACCACTGTTTTAATAATCCTTCTGATCAAACAAACGATGAAAAAAGAAGTAAAAATACATTGGGAATTTTCTTTTTAATTGCAATTTCCTAAGATCTTATAGTTCTATACATATTACATATAATATATACACATATAATATATACACATTCTTACATACCCAATATCTATTCCGTAGATTACATTTAGTGGTTAAAACGTTAAGACACCTAACTTTATAAGTCACCCAATCAAAATTCATTAAAGCCCCCAAAGTTGATAAGTCAACGTTATTATAAAGTTTGGGGACTATTGTAATAAACTTTTCAATGTCCCCTCCCTCCCTGTGAAATGCTAGAATTAGCAAATATGATTTGTAACTATCATTACACATATAATAATCATCAGCTACAATACAATGCAATCTGCTTAAAGAAACAAGAATAATCATGTTCAAGAGTAACCCAGCAATGATTATGTAATAATAGTTATTTATCGCATCGTATTATGGACAACTTTTCGCGGATATTGAAATGAAAAATTACATGATAAAAACCAGATTTGTTAACCTCGAAAAGCCAAAATCCAGGCTAAAAATGGTATTAAATTTACTATTTTACTATTTTACTATTCGTGGAAAATTGTCTGTTCGGTTTCGAAGCCATTCTGGAAAAATTGCTTTAATGAAGAGAAAGTCACAGTTGGACAGACAGACATACGGTAACACCTTAGCTGTAGAGTGACTACGCTCCTTAAAAATGCAATGTAGAAACAAATTTATCATTACGTTTTTTGCTTGCTTAAGATAAATTACATTTGTGAGGCTTTCTCTTTTGATTTTATTGTGATCAAATAATGATTAAATGCTGCATGACTGGTAAAATGATAATTGATGGAATTTAACAAAAACACTTAAGTATACCGAATTTAATATACTGGGATCTAAAGGGATAAGAACATGGCCGATTAATCAATGTACATCCCCATTGATGTTACACAAAATTTATCCCTTCTGTAATTTATAATTAGTAGTTTAAACGTTTGGACACTCAACTTAAAAACAAACCAATCAAATTTCAATAAAAGTCCCAAAAGTCATTAGGCCAACCAATAAAAAAAACGTTATTATAAAACTTTGGAGACTAGTGTTATAAACAGCCCATTGTCCCCTCCCTCCCTTCTTAATTTAGGTGTACATATCTCCCACATAGGTTAAACAATATCATATACTTCAGAGGCATATGTAACTACTAGCTTTTATAAAACTCTACTTTGAGCTTTGGTTTCCAAGCCTTTTATTTTAAGTTCTCATTTAAGTTCTCATGATAGTAGAAATATTATTCAACCTTAGTTTTAATAAAGTTTCAAGAATGGCTTCAAAACCGATCAATATCCGCTGGATTAGAACCAGTTCTCAGCCAATCTGAAAATTCATGTATACAGACAAATTTAGCCCAGGCCTTCTACTTTTCAAGGATAGCAAAACTTGTTTTCATCTTTCATTTTTTATTTTAATATCCGCGGAAAGCTGTCTATGATACGATAAATAACTATCATTTGTATTAATAAGTTATCTATTAGCCCACAAAAGATGGATAGGTATACATCAACCTTTCCCTAATAAAATTAGCTACACTAGAAATAATATTTAGTTATTATTTAGGGGGAAAATTTATTATTGGTTTTGTGTGGACACTGCTTTGCTCATTTATATTTTCATCACATGCACACATAATAATCTGGGTCATTTTAATATGGTCATACAAAACAGACAAATAATTTATGAACAAAAGTAGCGCAGCATAAATTTTTAACAATATGTTAGATAAAGAATAACAGTAAATTGTAATTTAACAACAAAAATGAAAATTTGAGGACATATTTAGTAAATGTTAAATGTAAACGAGAGTTTTTTTACTGTTCTTTTTCTGCTGTTTTGGAGGCACAACTCATTTCATGTTTACGAGCTCTCATTACAGAAAAAGAGGTATGTAAATGCTTTCCTTATAATTCAGCTAAGAAGTATTAGAAAAAAATAGCGCAGGTACTTTTTAAATATAACTGTAAGTTCTTAGATCCGTGTACCAGTCTTTCTGACTAAGTTACTTACGTATATAGAGATACCGATTTTAGAAATAAAATATGTAAATCGTTTAAAATTAATTTCATCATCTAACTATGATTTAATACATCCTATAGTTGTGCTACTTACTTACATAATCATCCTAGTTTTTTTCATCACATATGCCCCTTTATAATTTTATGCTTGTATGACAGTTTTGGGTCAACTGTTGTAGCTAGACAAATGTTAAAAGTTTTACCAGGCGAATATTAATATGAACAAACCATTCGTTACAAGTATTATATTTTAGTGAATATGAGACTTGTCATAGGTATACTTTCTAGTTTAGAAATTAATAAGCAAAGAATTAATAACCACAATGTATATTTTTAGGTAGACAAACTTTTAGCATAATAAGCAAATGTAATATCTTTAAGGTGAACAATTCAGCAACTTCTACACACATAGATTCATTAGTTTTAAAGTTAGATTACTTTAAAGAAGAATAAACCAATGAGAATTAGTTCACGGAGGAAAGGGACTTTGGGCAGTTGTTTACACTAGTCTCCAAAGTTTTAAAATAACGATTCTAATTCGTTGGCTTAACAACTATGGGGACTTTTGTTGAATTTTGATGGGTTGAATCTAAGTACACGGAAAAACCAAAGTTATATAGTAGCTACGCTACTAAAAATGAGAAATATTAGAACCCATTATAGTTAGTGGCACAGAAATAAACAAAGGTAAAAGGTTTGTTTTCACCTACAAGTGAAAAATCGTGCAAGCTTATTATAGGCCACCAATAAGCATAGGCATTGATAAATATTCTATCCCTTTTTATGTAGTATGATTTTTTTCATCTGAAGCTATAGATCTGAGAAAATAATGGTCCTAATTGTTTGTACGTTAAAGAGAAGCCATATCATCCAGTAGTGGTTTTAGACTTTTAGGCTATTTTTCTGACCTCCCCAGCCTACTTCTAGTGGCTTGGGGCGGAGCAACTAGCAAATATCTCATGTAAAAGGATAAATGAATACCGTAATGTTACCCTATAGTAGCCTAACATGTCTGGTGTTCCACTTTTATAAATAGAAGTTAATATTATATGAAAAGTAGAATTTCTAATCATAACATCTTTATTGGGAAGAATGAAACCATGATCTAGCAAAACTAGCTAGTGTGTTTTTTTTCAGGTTAGGTTAGGTTAGGTTATATTGGGTACAGATTTAACCTGCTATTTTTTTCTTTTTACATTTCTATGACCCTGTGAATGAAAGTTGATGTAAGTAGAAGGTTGAAGCAGCAAATTAAATTTAAATGATTGTACAAAGGAAATCTATAAACATACGTCCAGGTTACTTTTGAACAGCCAATAACTTTTTTGTAGAAAATTAATCCTAAAAACAAATATGTATATTCATAGGAAGCGTAGAAATAACAAACCTTTTTAAAGAACATCTCAATGTAAATTTTTATAAAGTAGTAAGGGTTTTTGGTCTGAAGCTTAAGATCTCAACAACTTCTTAACCGATTAGGTTCTCTAGTTTTGGCAAGCTTCACATAAATCCTGTGATGGTAAAAGGCTTTTTTATTTCTAGTATGAAAGTATTTTTCTAGCTCCCTCCTACCCCTTCGAATAAAGACACTCTGGATGCTAGGGGCGTAGCCACTAGTTTCTTTTTTCTAGCAATGGCATTTGTTCAATTTAATTTTAAGCAATTAATGTAAAGTTAGACGTATTTATAAAAGGGATATGATCCTGTATTTTATATTTTAGTCTTGTTTTATTTTTACAATTTCCTTCCTTGGGACAAAAACAATACCTCAGGGTAAATCTACTTTTAGTATTGCAAAACATGATATATTTTCATACAAGATAAAGCAAATATGGAAAGTAATTAGCGCAGCAACAGCATGATAATAAAACTTTTGAAAAATATTGAAAACAAGGGGAAGGAGGGTACTGGGTAGCCCCGTAGGGTTAGGGCACTGCAGAAATAGGCCCACTGGATTAAGGCCCGATGCAAGGGTTAGTTAGAGAGAAAAAATTCAGACCCTTATTTTCAATTTATTTACATTTAATGGGGGGGGGGGGGGTAAATGTTCAACAAGTACTTTGAGGAAAAGCACTCTTGAAAGTCTACACGAATGTTTTAAACGTTCTCAAACATGCAGCAAAAAATGTAAGGAACCTATTTAAAAAGCACTTGTAAGACAAATTTAAATTGACAGTTTCGGAATGAAGTACCCATTCTACAATAAAATCAAATCTAGTTTTCAATTACAGCAAAAAACAACTTGAAAACAGTGATGCAGGGGTCGGTAAAATAATAGGACTACAGAAAAGCATAGTTATACGTGGACATTAAACTTGATAATATTCAACTTTAATAGACATATCACTGTTTTATTCTTTATACTTTCTACATTATTATTGTATTATCTTTTAGTTATTTTATCAATGTGATTACAATGGCTATTAGTAAACACAATAAGAATGCCAAAATCTGAGTTAATATGTCAAAACAGGCTATTATAATGAACCCTAAATAGTGACAAATATGCTGACACTCAAAACATCCAATTATTCAAATTTATCAACAAATTCTTTGCACCACTTTTTGGTGCCAAAAAAACTGGGTATAGTTTTAAAAACAGCAGAAATATTTTTAAGTGACAAAATAATTTTAAGCAATATCCTTTATATAATTTTAGAACTTACTGCTAAGAATTTCAATAATGATACATTATTGTGTTTTTAGCATAAAAGAAAAAATTTGCTGTATCAAAGACTACAGACCCAAAAAGTCCACCTTTCTCCTTTACCCAGCCCTTGTGGACCAAGTCTTCTTATACTCATTATACGCTATTTCTTTTACATAAGGGTTTGGTGTGCTACAATTTAAAAAATCAGAAATTTCTTTTTTATCCGAAAAATCCAATATTCAAATATACCTAAATAATTTTCAAATTATTCAGATAAAACGAAACAAAGGTGATAAAAAATTCTTCAAATTACAATTTTGAAGCACCCCCCCATGTTAAACACTAACTCATACTCATAATGTCAGAAGAAAATCTTATAGATTTGAGTAAAAACTTGGGATAATGGACTTTTAATAGACAGCTTTCACAACACATGCTATAAGCAGAAACGGATTTGGTGTCAGAAAATTATAGTATTTAAAAAAAAAGGTTTTTTAAACCATATTTTTAACATTCATTTGATTTTCAAAGGCTTATATCTATAAAAACATCCTTGTTAAAAAATCTAAACTTTACAATATTTCTTAATAATCAACTTTATTTACTTTAATAGCTTATGATTATATTATAAATAATTTTCTCAAGTATAACCAATGCCTTTCTTTCTTGATCTAAGGCGTACAATGGGTAATTGGCAAATTGAATGAAAAAGAATGGCCTTTGTCACGCATAAAAAGTGCATAATTTATCCCATTTTAATACTTTATAATTTGAATCAATTATAGAAGTATCATTCCTTATAAAATTAACAAACTTACTTTTTAAAAAAATTACAAATTTTAAACAAAACTTAATTAACCTCTATGATCGATTATTTTGTTTCTTATGTTACCATTGAGTCAAAATAATTACAAACCTTTTTTTATGCTTTACTGTGTAAAAGCACTTTTTATCTTAATTTAGACATGTAAGAAAAAGCATAAAAACAATGATTAATGAAAAATTTTGTTGTTTATAATTATAAAATACAGTAAGAAATGTTAAGTCAATGATTAGTGGATTTTTGAGGGTTGGACGATTTTTAGACAATAGCTGTTAATTTTTAGCGCTAGAAGGTTACGAAATCTTAGAGAAGGGAAGGGATTACTGGTTTACAAAGTTTTATAACAACGTTATCTTATTATTGGTTAGCCCATAAACTTTTATTACTAAATTGAATTTTGATTGTTGGTTTCAACACAAAAATTTTTCAACTTTTCAATTCAAGGAGCAATTTTGTCCATCATGTTTGCGGATAGCATTTTATCGTCCATTGTCTCTTACCCTTTGATCCCTGAATAAAAGGGGAAAGATTACTGCAATTTACAAATATAGAGTATCAGTAACAATAATTGCTTAGGCTAATGTTCATAAACTCAACAAAATACTAAGCTTGCTTAATAGTTTTAGTAAAGATTTTACCCTTAATAGATGACATTATTATTTGTATTTGAAGCATGTTTTTTTTGTTTTTGATGAAATATAAAATTATATTACAAAATTCTTAAATTAAAATATTTTACAGGATATAATTACAATTAAAATCAAATATTTTTCTCCAAATATCAACAGCAACGGGTTTAAATTTAGGTAGAGAACATAATCGAACTCATTTTTCCCAATCATTTGACTCCGCCCCTTTCCCATTAGCTGGCAACTCTGACCCCCTCCCCCTCTAATATCTACATAGGGCACAGAATACGTTGTTGGATATTTATGCAATGTTACAAAAATGCTAAAAAAAGTTTTTGTGCCAATTTATTGATTGAGCAGTTTAGACAGTGCTAGTTTAAAACCATCCAATCACAATTCAATTCAAGTTTTTGATTCAGCAAATAAGAAAACATGGTTATAAAACTTTAGGTAAAATTCATAATTTATCAATTTTACATGAACGCCGCACCCCACAAGCTTAGTGTATAATATCCAAGCAACTCTATATCTGCTATCATCAACATAAATTGTGCCCATTCAAGGAAAAGTTGCGCATACTTTCCCGCCAGTTTTTGTTCGAATCTCGTACTAAATTGGGCATTAAGAATTAAGCTTGGTGAGACGCGTGACAATGGAAATAAGAAGGGAGTAAGGGGACATTGGGCAGTTTGTTACACTTGTCCTCACAGTTTTTTTTAACGTTTTTATAATCACTGGCTTAACAACTTTGGTTTGGTTGATTGGTTGGTTCATTAGGTTGAGTATCCAAACGTTTCCACCACTAATTGTTATCTACAGAAGGGATAATTTTGTCTATAATCATTGGAGAATGAGATGTACATAAATTATATCATATAAATTTTTTAGTTTTCATGTGGAAACATTCGTAGGAAAAGAGGGTAAATATACAAGGGGGTAAAAAGGAAACATTATGATGGAGAATTATGGGAGATAATATTTGAAATATTGAATCCTTTGTAGATGCCTAATAGCTGGATCTATTACCAGCAATTTCAGCAAATAGTTGTCATTATTAGAATATCATATTATTAGCAATAACAAACGAAGCTAAATCTATAGTAATGTTCTCAAATTTAATTTTAATCTATCCTTAATATTATAATTCTAATCTTAACCGTCTTTTCCCCCTCAAATATTACTATATAACACTTTATTGTTATTTTTCATAAAAATGCTATTGAGTATTGCTCGTAACTTAGAGACGCATTTGTTTTTTTTAACGAAAGTTTTTAGCAAATAATAAATCTAGAAACTTTTTAGTTTTAGGCTTTAACGCGAATTGTGACAACATCGTAAAATTGAAAATATAGCACTTCAGTGACAGTTAACGAAGCAAAAACTCATTTATTAGACCTGAACAAAATAGTCTGCAAATATTTTACACATTAAAGTAAAAGAATAGAGGGGGAAGTTTTTAAATAACTCCACGGGGTGGGGACCCTCTGCCGTCTTTTAATTGGGTCTTTGAATATCAGCCAATAGCGTCGGAAATATTAACACAGCCAAGTCGTTACTAAAGAGAAGAAAGAAATTTGCTAGCAGACGAAAAAGGTTCCTACCAATGGATACAGCTTTTTCATAATTGCTATTATTTTTTACTTTAGATATATAGGTAAGACATTTTTAACCTTCTATTAGAATGACCAAAAACTTAATGTAAACATATAATATAACAATAAATTTATATTTATAAACTATAATTAAAATCTTATGCTAATTCTCAGCCTGGATGTCGAAAAGTTAAAACTTATTTTTGTTTAACTTTGATGAGCACAGCTCATCATTATTATCCAAATACCAACATAATATTCTACAAAGTATTTATTTAAAAACTCCAAAAATGTAATTCATCATAGTTCTCAAAACAAGCATTTCTTTAAAAATGCAGTCTCTCCATATCTAGGCACTCCTACTAATAAGATTTCTTTACTACTAAGTTACAATTTACTCATTTTAATCTGAATTATTGTACCATTTTTGTTTTGGAGGTCTAGGTCACTAAAAATACTAAAATATTTAGTATTTGCTGCATTGAATAAGCACCAACTTGTTGAATTTGTTAAAATATTCATAATATTATTGTTAGCCCATGAAACCGTTTTATCCCCTGGGCAAGTTAACAAAACCAACCCCATAGATTTTTTTCAAAGGGGAGATTTAAAAATGTTAACATCAATATAATTTATTTCCATGTTTCATATTTTTTGGGACTTCTTTTACATATTGCATTGGTTTCATATTTTAAATGGTTTAAATTTAAATAACAAGTTACTTAACTTTTCTATGATCATTAATTTCAATAGTAAGGTTCATTTTTTGAGTTTCACTTTTGGAAAGGGCTATAAAATTGGTCACAAAAATGGATATAGATTATACGTGGATATAATGACAGGGGAAAATTTAGTTTTCTAACATGGAACCCGTATATTGGTCTGTTCGTTCATCTAGTTGGAGGGAGTGGATTGGGGCAAAGGGGGTCAATAGGGATCGTTATTTTAACCAGCCAAAAGTTTCACTTAGAGTACTAATAATCTAGTGTAAAATCCATGTAATAATAAATCCATTGTCACAATTGTCTTTTTTTGTCCAAATAATGTCAATTCCCATTCACAATGGCCATTTATTTTCTGTTAACTACCTTAAAAATTAGTGAAAAGACAGGGGGAGTATTGTTTTCTGCTCAATAGATAATTACGTCTTGTTTCCAGTTTTAGAAAAATAACAATAATTGTCATTTCCACCCCATTTTCTTGGGAGCAGGGCTACTCTATAAAATAACAAATGTCTGTCCGTAAGTTACACGTGAAAAAACGTGAATTAACAGATTACTTTTAAAGATAGACATATGATTTTTTCGTGAAGATATCCATGACCGAGGAGGATTATCTATATAAAACACATTTTTTTAGTCCGTTCGTCCATTTGAATGGTAAATTAACATATTCTCTATAAACACCATGACTATTTATTTGACAATTCAGAAAAAGAAAACGATTTTATGTTAAAAGAAAATAATTAATGGATGCTGTCCTTGTTCTTAAAACATATACATATGTATGTACACATATACAAAAGAAAGCACTAAAAAGAATTAGTAATAATAGGAAGCTTAAAATGTTTCAAAGTAAAATTTAAAGCAAAACTAATTTTAAAAGCATATATACCTAAAAAAGCTTTTATCCACAAAATAAGAATTTATATTTAAATCTAAATGAAAATTCTAAAAATTTTTATTTTATCATTTTATGATCAATGGCTTTCTAAGGTCTTATCAAATTGCATGATTTCAAATCAAAACAAAGCTCTATCAAAACAAAATCTTTCCAATTTTTTCTTAAAATCGAGAAAAAACAATAAATTTGAATGAATAGAAGATTTTTTTTGTTTTAATTTGCATTTCATTTTCTATTTCATTTAGTATTCTGATCACAGAATTATTATCTTGGCAATTTGATAAGATAACACATCTTAGAACTGAGGAATGTAATTCTTCAAATCAAACTGAATTTTTTTTTTTTTTATATCTAAATTGTAGGTTGAGTTGAGTCTAGAATATCTAGAAAGGCATGTTTAAAGCAATTTGAAGAAGTAGTAGGTCAACATCTTAATATTCATATCTGTAAAAACTTTGCAACTGATTTTTATTATTTCTTAGAAGCAAGAGGCAAAGCCATAAACCTCCTATCACCTAAGCCCAAAATTAGCTTTTTTCTTCTAGTAATGTTTGTCTCAACCATGACACTTTGGTTGAGTATGACTTCCGAATTAGCGGGAAGTTCTCGAGATCTGTTGGCGAACATACAAACCCCCAATACCAGGAAACATCAAGTTTCAACAGCAGGTTTGAATATAGATTTATTGATGAAATTATTTCAAAGTCCTGAAATTACAAAATCAATTAGTTCATAATTCCAGTTATTTATAACCACGTAATCTTAATTGCTTTTTAAAAATCATTTTTCTCTACGGTTAAGAATCTTTGGAAACTTTGGCTTTAAAGGAAAATTATTTGGTTTAATAAATCATTGTTAAATGCAAAAATAAAGGCACATAAAAAATACTAAAACATATATTAATCATTATTAAGTTTCATGTTTAGCTGGCTAAAGCCTTTTTAAAACTACATATAATCGTCCTATACACCATTCTTCTTAATAAAAATAACAAATTCTACCTGAAGTTCTTATGGTTTCAAATCCCTGGTATACTAGGGTCGTTCACACACTATGAGACCAATGATAGGCCCAATTTTGTTCTCCGAAATCTTCACACACTCATATCTCATTCAAAAGTAACGAACGTGCGCATCAAAATATATAAACAATCCATGCCGCGTCACATTATGAAAGGAAAGCCAAAAAAGACGACATTTGCGCTTAGTTTTAGGATAATGATAAGGAATTAATTTCGAACTTGATAAACACAAAGCTTCCTCGAAAAGAGGTTAAGACACACCCCCCGTTTGAAAGTCAAATTAACTTCCTTAACGAGATTCAAGGTTTTTTTGCGCTGAGCACTAGCAACATTTCTCACTAAACTCAACTCACCATAATCACATGAGAATGGCCACACCCCGAAAACGTGACAATTTTGCTCCTAACTAAATGAAACCCCGTGAAATGCATACACAATATTATACTCCTCACTAGGACTCATAATACCTCACATTTTAGGATAGAAGGATGGGGATTGGTTTGTACCATACAACATTCCATGCACATGACAATCACAAGATCACATACACAAATCCTAAAATAGATAATCCTATTAATCATGATGTTGTAAATATAACAACTTATACTAAATAATAATCATTTCATAATCAATAGGTAATAAATCATTATTAATAAATAAATAAGTACCTACGAAATCAGGTCGAAATGTAAACAATAATGGTAAAATAAAACGAAATAAATCTTAGACAAGAAAATTAAGATTTATAGGTACTTAAAACTAAATTTGTTAAGCATCAAAAAGAGTAGTAAGAAAAAATATTTCAAAATCCTTGGGCAGAAAGTTTTTCAAACTTAATGAATAAGAACTGTACTATCTTAATCAACAATAAACTTTTTAATACTTAAAGAATAGCAAAATAATATCTTCGTTAGAATTTTCATCGGAATTATGAAAAAAAATACCAATTTTTCTTTGTAAAAAAATATGAGACTTTAAATATGAATTTTCAATCATTCCTTGATCTGAATAAAAATGTTTTACTTGATTGAAATTCATATATACTTTCTTTTAAAAAAATCTGCTAAAAATAATTGATTTTTTTCTTAGAATAAATATCGAATCACGCCACCTCGACACATTTATTCCTTTTTGGTAAACTTTTCACCATTTTAAGAATTCTCATCTCCCTGGTCACATAATTTCCTCCGGGACCAACGACAGGCCAGGTCAATGATACTTCATGCACTAATGGATTCAATGACGCATAATTGCCTTTAGCGTCATTTATCCACTCATCCTCTTGGCTTCGTGACACAATGAAAAGTTCCGCCGCCGCCATAAAATTGTACAAAGACGGCTTGTACACAGAATCTGCGGCTGCTACATGACTACCAGCGGCTGTAGTCTTACCTTCTTGTCTGCTCTTTAGCTTCTTCAACCAGGTGTTCGCTACTTGCAGGACAGCTGCCATAATACGTTTGGCCTGTCCAAATGATCTCCTGTGCTTAAACCTAAAGACATCTTCAGCGGCTTCTCCGGCAACTTTCATTGAACATAACTTAACCATTTTGGTATTCAACTCCTCTGGTGGTAAATCCTGCTTGACTTGTTCGGCAGTTTTCACCGGCCACGCACTTTCATCCTGGCGCAACCATTCTGGGCCCAATCTGTACCTGGAACCTGGTCCCAAATCTGATACCTTGCAGGTGCTTCTGGTGCCCAAATCTGCAACATTGTGTGTCCCCGGGACCCACCTCCAGTCATCCTTGTTGGTTGCAGATTGAATTTCTCCAATGCGATGAGAATTAAATGTGTTCAACATAGCACTGTTGGAAACTATTTGTGATAAAACACACGATGAATCAGTAAAGTACATCACTCTGATAACATCAAAGGGCAGGGCATCTCTGATGGACTTTGACAACCTTGTGGACATCTGGCAACCCATCAATTCAAGGCGTGGAATTGATTCACACTTGACCGGCGCAACTCTTGACTTGGTGGCTAGCAGAAACGTTTCAAATCCTTGTCTAGTTGGCCACCTCAAATATGCCACACATGCATAAGCCTCTGATGACCCATCCGAAAACATCATTAAGGATGGAAGGCCAGTTGGTTCCTCCGGGACCACACAACGGTCAAACTCCAATTTAGCGACCTCAGCTCTGTCCTCCAGCGACTTAACAAGTTCATCCCGTAGACTTTTTGGAATGAAATCTTGCCAGCCCAAATTCAGCAAACATGTTTTCCGCAGGACAAGTTTAATTCTCAACAGAATAGGGCTACAAAGCCCGATCGGGTCGAAGGTCTGGGCGGCGAACCTGTGGACCATCTTCTTTGTCAGATTCTCGTCCAAGGCGTCCCGGAGGTTGTACAAATCAGCATCCTCTTTCACCTTCTTTCCCTTGATTTTACCATCTTGGTTTACTCGTGTGGCGATGGACAACACGTCGGTGGCTGGCTTCCATATCAGCCCGAGAACCTTGGTTGGCTGGCAATCATCTCCAGAATAAATGACTTGTTTGAAGGAAAAACTACCTTTGCCGATAATTCTGTCGGCCTCTTTCATCATCTCCTTGGCTTCTGGCTTCGATCCTGCTCCCGAAATAACGTCATCTATGAAGCTGTGCTTCTCAAGCTTGACTGCAACTGGAATCTGAGGTAACTTGAAATCCTCATCAGGGTAGGTAGGTATTTGTGGCTCCTTCCATAATTCAGGTTTAGCAACAATTTCACTACCGTTTATCTGCCCCTCTCCATACATCTCCTTGACCTCTGCTTCACTCTTTCCGCCGAACAGGCGGGACGTCAACTTCGGGCTGTAACTGCCAAGTTTCCCGCAGCCAACTCGCCAAAATTCACAACTTTAGTCAGGTAAATTTCAAGTGGACCGTCTGGCGTCGGGGAAAATAAAACTCTCTTCATCTGGCTGTCGAACTCTGTGGCCAGGATGGAGTTATAAAACTTGGAAATATCCGCGGTTATACCAACCTTGTAACCGCGGAAAAGCATCAAATGATAAAAAATCTTCTGCATTGGCGGCGGGCCTCCCAGCATTATGTTATTAAAACTGGTACCTTTGAACGTCAGAGAACTATTTGCACACAATCTCATGGGTGTGGAACTTGAATCCTCCTTGAAAGCAACCACTATTGATGAACAAGACTTAGGCCCTTCATACTGCAATTCTTCAGGCGTGGCTTTTTGAAATACGCCTCTGGATATGGCGTCGTTGAATACCTCCACATACATTCCATAGGTACCTTCCTTGACCATCTTGGCACGATCCTTTTCAGCAATTTTGCGGGCTAAACTCTCATTGTAGGGTAAAGTGTGAGGATCTTCAATATAAGCATATTGACCTGTCCACTTGTTGGACTGCAAGTCTAGTGTTAAACCTGCCTCAATTATCCTCTGCCTCTCACGCTGGTCCCAGGTAGTGCCGTCGGCCATAGCCTTGCACTCTTGACAGGCAGTACATCCTGGACAAAGTGCCTGCGGCTGTACGCCAAACGATTCAGACGTCAGAAAGTCTGGCAAGGTGCCTCCACTGACACTGACAGCCTTATTTGCCGACTTTTGATCTCCAGCTCCACCGTCAGCACTGGTACAGATAAAACCACTACCAAAAATAGTTCGCCACAACATAGACTGGCCCACTTTCTGGTAGGTTGATGGAAACACGTCAGGATGTGTATTTCCAATGATGATATCTAAGCCTCCACTAATATATGTAAACCTTTCTGGCGGCATTTTAAATATCTCGGCGGCAGTTTCTGGGTGGACCGAGCGCATCTCGTTGGCCCCACCGAGGGTAGGCATGACAGCTGCCTCAAACTCCCTCAAATTGCCGTCCCTATCCTTCAGATAAAACACAACATTGCGGCAGGAAGACTCACTGCCGTCAGCTACAGAAATAGTTGTATATCTGCCGGTAGATTTCAGCTTCAACTTGTTGGATAACTTCTCAGATACAAGTGGCAAATTTGCACCAGAGTCAAACATTACAGTGGCGTGGCAGGTGCCGCCGCCAGGTGCTACAACAGGAACTAACTGAAGTAAGAAGGTACAGGGGCTGGGTGCAGAACTTGACTTGTAGACTGTATTCACACCAGCACTAGCCTCATGGAGTAACCTAGAATGGTATCTGTCGCAATTATTGGTACCACAAACACCAAGCTTATCCGATTTATTACACTTGTCAGCAGTATGGCCGTTAAGATATATAAGTTTTCCGGAATTTTAAAGTTAGGGGGAGATTTGAAATCTGCATCAAATTTTAAGGATTTTTTATAAAATTCGTTTTTTCTATAATTCTTTATCTAAAAGCGGAAATGCATTTTAAGTTAATTAATTTTGGCATCTGTGATTAGTGGATTTAAAAAATCTGCGCTCTGATTGGATGTCGTACATCATTCAACCAATTAGAGCGCAGGTAGTTTAAAATCCACCTATCCTATTGGTCAAAATTAATTAACTTAAAATGCATTTCCGCTCTTAGATAAAGAATTATAGAAAAAAAGAATTTTATAAAAAATCCTTAAAATTTGACGCAGATTTAAAATCTCCCCCTAACTTTAAAATTCCGGAAAACTTATATATCTTAATGGCCGTCACACAGGCAGAGTTCACATAACTTCTTCTGCTGGACAACTTTCTTTCGGTCAACCACATCCATCTTCTTAAACGTGAGGCAACGGAAAATCGGGTGTTTCTCCTTGCAGCTCTCCACAGGACATGCACTGTTCCACTTGGAAGCCTTGTCCTTTCCAGCCTTTCCATTCTTATTGTCGCTGCGGCCAGATACTTGCGCGGCGGCAGCTCTGTCACAATTTCTCTTGCCGGCGCTAGTGTCATAGGACATATCACCGGCCAACATGGCTCCCCTGGTCCTCTCCAGTAGTTCTACAATCTTCTGGATGTTTGGTTGGTTCATGCTACCTAGCTCCATCATAATTTTCTCTCTCAAATTTTCAGGGCACTTGTCTTTAAAAATATGAATAAGAGTTAGGTGGTTGTAAT
The DNA here is from genome assembly GCF_053477335.1 of Acartia tonsa. NCBI lineage: Eukaryota > Metazoa > Arthropoda > Copepoda > Calanoida > Acartiidae > Acartia > Acartia tonsa. Next base: position 29,475,854 of record NC_137262.1, on the reverse strand, counting down.
CCTTAGCTGCAGAACCAACGATGGTTTCTACTTCCTGCATCATGCTCTTGAAGGTAGCAATTGCGCTAACCACGTCCACAGGTTTATCCACAGGTTTCATCTTGTTCAGCTTAGTTAAAATCCTCATGAACCGGCGAGTGTTTGATAAAAACATCTGATCAAGAAACGACCATTGTTCATTATGATCTCTAATCGCTGACACTTGCTTGCGTAGTTCCGGGTTGGTTATCACCTTCTCCATACACAACATCAGACTTAACCTCTGGTCAGCAAATCCGTAACCAGAGCATAGATCCTTAAAGACCTGTTTAAAGTTTGGGTAATCCGTGTCAGTACCGTCGAAGGACGGCAACAAACTGTTGTCCCAGCGCCCATACTGCGGGTTGGAACTCCGAATATCCACGGCAGACATACTTCTGGAGAGCATGGCAGGTGTCCCACTCTCATCCAGGTTAGATGAACGACGTTCCATCTCTCTAAGCCTTCGGTACATATCACGTACTTCTTGGCGCAACTCCACGGAAATTTTAAGCACTCCCATGTCCATCTTCACCTTCTCAATGACGTCGAGGTTCCTGGCGACAGTGCTTGACCTCGCGTCGTCTGAATCATTGTCAAGCCAGTACAGAATTTTTGTACACTGCTCCAACGACGCATAAACTTTATCTGCAACAGTTTTCTGCTCACTAGCTTCATCCAAATCACGCTTGAACTCGCGCAGCTCACTAGTCTCCACGGCAGGTTTTAGACTTTTTATTAGGTCAGATTGGTCCTTGACCTCACTAAAAATGTCACGAATTGATTTTACATTCACATTTTCACATGAACTAAAACTTTGGCAGGCCTTTAAATTGTCATAAAACACTTTTAACTGTTCGTCAAACACTTCTAGCCTTTCACTGCCAATAGCGATAGCTCGCTCTATTTTCTGCTTTTTGGTTAGTGGCATATTGATTCACTAGGTACTTATTTCACAGAAAAAATTGTCACAGTTTATTGCATCAATAATTCACTGGATGCTATTGATCTCTTGATGAATGCTAACGCCTATTCATCAGATACTTTGAAATTGTCTCAACCATGACACTTTGGTTGAGTATGACTTCCGAATTAGCGGGAAGTTCTCGAGATCTGTTGGCGAACATACAAACCCCCAATACCAGGAACCATCAAGTTTCAACAGCAGGTTTGAATATAGATTTATTGATGAAATTATTTCAAAGTCCTGAAATTACAAAATCAATTAGTTCATAATTCCAGTTATTTATAACCACGTAATCTTAATTGCTTTTTAAAAATCATTTTTCTCTATGGTTAAGAATCTTTGGAAACTTTGGCTTTAAAGGAAAATTATTTGGTTTAATAAATCATTGTTAAATGCAAAAATAAAGGCACATAAAAAATACTAAAACATATATTAATCATTATTAAGTTTCATGTTTAGCTGGCTAAAGCCTTTTTAAAACTACATATAATCGTCCTATACACCATTCTTCTTAATAAAAATAACAAATTCTACCTGAAGTTCTTATGGTTTCAAATCCCTGGTATACTAGGGTCGTTCACACACTATGAGACCAATGATAGGCCCAATTTTGTTCTCCGAAATCTTCACACACTCATATCTCATTCAAAAGTAACGAACGTGCGCATCAAAATATATAAACAATCCATGCCGCGTCACATTATGAAAGGAAAGCCAAAAAAGACGACATTTGCGCTTAGTTTTAGGATAATGATAAGGAATTAATTTCGAACTTGATAAACACAAAGCTTCCTCGAAAAGAGGTTAAGACAATGTTCATTTGTATTCAATTCAAACTCTTTTAAAACAAATAATCAAATATATTTAGATTTCAACCCCAAATCAAAGAATTAAGGTGGGGTTAAATTGATTTTGTCATCGATTGAATAATTCAAATTTCAGCTAAAGATGAAAAAAACATAAAATTGGATAAAAATTTAAATTCTAAAATTTGAATATTACAGACAAAAATGTATATTAGCAAGGAAAATCGATATATAATTACATGGATGTTGCACCATATTTTCACCTTCTGTAATAAAATGGTCCTTCCTGGTGGTAAATCCACCCCTTTTACCCTACTGTTTTACCTACTGGAGGAAAAACTGACTAATAAATGAGGACAAAAGTAGCAACTTAAATTGAACTGAAGAAATTTTTTTTAAGTCTTAATATCCAAGTATTTTTTTGTATGAGTTATCTACCCTAAGGCCGTTGTTGGCCAACAAAATACCAACAAATCTACAACTAAAATTTAACTCTAAAAAGCACGGATTTGGATGAAATGGTGGATAGGGTTTTTTTTCATGCAAATAATTCTTCGGACCTTGTTCTTTTTCGCATTTTGAATAACCCCTTAAAGACCGTTTTTTTGTGACTAAAGTAGTACAGCTACCTTATAGTCAAAGTGATATTTGTTAGCCCATCGATCCGTTCATGAAGTTCCTTGCTAGTTGTTGTAATTAAAAAATTTCAACGCATAAATTTCATCATATCAAATGAGCTAAAAAGAGTGAGTCATTTGCAAAATTACTGTATATTACTTTACTGTGCATTTATTTTGGAATAATTGGTGTTGTAAGACATAAGTTTTGAGCGTAAACACAAACTGTAATTTTCTTCATTAGTAATTGGAAAGCTCAAAAAAAATCTACCAAAACCAGACGTCTAAAAACTTAATTTTAAGTACAACAAATAAATTATCTTAATTTTGTTTTGGGTTGGAAAAGGGTTAAAAATATTGAATAATATAAAATATTAATTTACATCTATCTATTTCTCTTTTTTCCTCTCTTTTTCGACCTCAATAGCTATCTAACTTTCAAACATATGGTTCTATTAAGAAATTGAAGTTTTCAAAAATTTAAACATTTAATTTATTGAAACAAAAAGCTGTCTAAAAAAGTGGTAAAAAAATAATGTTTTTAATAGTCATTTCCCCCATTGTTTTAAGATTTTAAATTTGTATTGGGGAGGTAGCACTTGTTAAAAGACCCGCTACCCAGAAAACCAGACCCCAAAAAGATTGCGTGCCGGAATTTTCAACCATTTTCGTGTTGCCCTTATCTTGACGGTAAGAACTTATCAATCTGAATTAGCGGGGAGATTACCTTCAACGGAATGGTGATTTTATTATGGAGGGGGTGGGAAGGGGGGGAGGTTGATAATGGTTAATGATTGCCCTTACATAGAAATCGTAATTTTGAAACTTTTGACTGGTGGCTTTCCTTGCTTTGGTATTAGAGTAAATAATTAAGGTATTAGGTAATTTGCAAATTAATCAATTAAAAAATACACGAAGAATATAGGGCTGAACTTATCCACAAAATATATAAAAGAAAATAAAAAACCCATATTATTCACTCTATATCTTATATATTAACTAGATGAAAAAGGGGTTTTTACTTTTGTCTGTGTGTGTGATTATGAATGTTAAGCTTTCGATTTGAGCAAGTTTTATAAAGAAGTCTGGAAGAGGGACAAACATGATATGATTTAATTGTTTTGAGCACAACTGAATGACATTAACAAAGTAGCGAAGCATCAAAAACCATGGATAGACAAAGTGAGATGTTTAGAAAAAGAGAGAGAATATGAGATCAATTATAAAAAAAAACACGAAACATTTATAAGATTGAGTATCTTTTTTTTTCGAAGCATGACCGACAGACACTCGGACCAAGTTAATTGTATACTGGATGCACATTGGTATATGAATTTATGAAATCAACAACCAAAATCTTAGCTATCTTTTTTATACAGCAGCCGAGAAAATCACATTACCTCCATAAAGTTACAGACTGAATGACAAAGTAAATTACAAAATAGCTTCGTTTCTAAAAAAGGGGTAAACAAAACAAACAACCCTCAAAAAACACTCAATATTTAATTAGTCAAACACTGGGGAGATGGGAATCAAAAATACAATATCTCTAGCAATTATTTGGTATGAATCATTTAATTGGAATGAAATAATATTCCCAGAACTCAAAATAATAATTGGCTTTCAGATTTTATATACACGGTGTCAGGGATCTAAAGGGATATAGCAATGGCCGATAAATTGATGTACATCCCTAATGATAATACACAAAATTACTCCTTCAGTAAATTATAGTTAGTGGTTGAAAAGTTTGGACAGTCAACTTAATTTTTTAAGGCAACGAATAAGAAAACGTTGTTATAAAATAAATAGACTAACGTTCCCTCCCTCCCTGACACGGTGTAGTTTTTGCTATTGATTGTGAATTCCTGATTTAAGTTTTTGTTTCCTATTATTTTCCAATTTACCCATTATTATTTGTATTATAGAAGGGTTGTAAGAAATATCAAATTTTGTGATACACACCCAATTTTTTTAATTTCTGACAATACGATATAATAACAAAAAATATATTTTGGATCAGTTTGATACATGAAAGAATTTCTGTATTGGAAGAGTTATCCTTTTAAAAAAAATATATATCTCACAAAGCTATGGTACAATAAGATGCAATAATATTAAGTAGTATAAAATAGAATAAAAAAATTACAAGCTATTACACTACACAGAAATCCATTCGCATAGATAACTTTTTAAAGTTAATATCATTAGCCTTTAATTTGCAAGCCTTTGTTTCTAAGTTCTTACCTGTGTATGAAAACCAAGAGCTTTGTCAAACTTCTTCATTAATCTGTGACATATGCCGAGGGAACTATAGGCACTGGCTTCAAATGCCTGAAAATAAATAATCTGTAAAAACTAATCTTGAAACAATTAATTAATTTTGATGATTTGAAATTCAATAACCTTTCTTTTAAAAAGTCATAGTAAGTGATTTATTGACATTGCATGCAAAACTTTTGAAAGAAGTGAAAACTATATGCCTTTTTTTCAAACATTAATTGGATAAAATTGCCATTATTATTACTTAACAATAGTTTACTGTATTTCTTCGCTACTTTGCATGTAATTGTTTTTTGGCAAGAACTTTATTCCAGCGTAATTATTATGAATTATGCTATTAAGTCTTTATTTTATATTTGTATGATAATTTTGCCTAGTAAAAGTATGCGGAAGTCTAAATATGAAGTTTTAGTTTTTACTGCCTCATTTAATTTATATTGAAACACTGAATCTATAAATTATGGATAGAATACTGAAATAAATACCCAGACAAAAATAGTTTTGAAATATAAATTATTAGTGGAAAAATTCGAACACTGATGTTTTCGGTACAACTCAACTAAGATGCAATAAAAGCCCTCAAAGTTTTCATGCCAAAAATTAAAGATCGTGTTTTTAAAACTTTGGAGACCAGCCTAATATCCAGTTTAGTGATCCCACCCTCCCTCATTATTTATCCATAAATTTATAAATCTATTGTAAAAACTAGACCATTATATGTAAGTGTTACTATTCACAAACACAAATATATTCTTGCTATCTTATCTATCTAATGTGAGACCTTTTTAGCAAGCTACAAAACATTGGAGTTATCAAGAGATGGTACAAATTTGAAATAGCAAAGAATTCTTATCTTGGAAATAAAATGAAGTAGCGGATTTCGTTGTATTTTCGCAGTAGCTTTTTTCCTATTTCTATCCCCTGCAGAGGGCTCTAACCCTGCGGGGTAATCATTAATTTACCTAACCTACTGTGAAAATACGACGAAACCCGCTACTTCTTTTTCTTTCTATGATCCAATAATTTTAATAAGTTATCAAGTGAAGTTTAAAAGCTTTAAGTTTCTAACAAAAAACAAATAAATAACTATATCCCTTTTTATGTCAATGTTTTTTTTATCACATAAACATAAATCTTGTTAAAAATGTAAATTACGCCCTTGTGCTTTATGTTAACAGTGTCCTAAAGTTGCCTGACTTTGAACTTCACAGAAAAAGCAAAAAGGAGTTCCCTCAAAACAGTATAGGATACAATTCCTTTCTGGTAGCGCAGCTACTTTAAAGCCGGGTTTTACATGTTTTCCTTATGACTCTCTCAAAGAGCTTTACTTGTACTTATTGTTTTTGAAATTAAACAGTTTTAGACTATTTTTCATGATCTACATTTATTCCTGTTTTTTAGTTAATTTACAGTATAGATAACGCATTTCTTATATGTATTATATGTTCATAAATTAACCTTTTCGTAAAAACCCTAAAAAACATTTCTTATCCCTTTCAAGCAATCTTGAATATGATTACATAGCTCTCTTCATCAAAAAGCATATCTCCCCAAGGCATTACTTTTGTCGGGTTCTTTAAACTTTAAGCTAAAGCTTATTGACATCACAATTGCAGACTTGTAATAGCTGATATTGAACTGTGATACTATAATATTGAATATATTATAGAACAGCATCCATTTGCATAAAATAGTTGCTTTTAAAAGGAACTGGCAGTAGCAAGATAATGGATTAAATCTATGAAATATGTAGATTACACTCTTTCTTTTATTACAAAACAATACTAGCAATTGTTTTTTCCAGTATGGCTTCGAAACTGTGGATTAGAACCGGTTCTCAGCCATACTTAAAAAACATGTATAGAACCATGTTAAAGACAATTCCCAACGAATATTAAAAAAAATCCTAAAATTAATACCATTTTTGAGAATTAGGTATGCCATTTAAGCTTTATTCATAAAAATTTAATAACAGTTTAAAAAGATTTGCTTACATAAATCTAACAACAAATATTTTGATTATGTTGACAACAATAAGAAATAAAATTTATTTTCCATTATTTTGCAACATCATAATTCTATTCAAAATAAGATGAAAAAAAAGCTGCCTGACATTTTACTAATTTATGTCAATGCAATGTAAAACTGACAAAATTAGAAAAAGCCATAAAAATAATTTAATAAATAAAATAATAAAATTTTCTGTAAAAGACTATTGAAGAGCTAAAATTTAAAATATTTGCGAAAGATTTAGTGTATCACAAATCCTGTGTGAATGTCTTTTAAAACTATTTTGAATTGGCACCTGTAAGATTTAATATTTAATAGATTTATAGCTTTTGTTGTTAATAAAATACAAAAAAAAAATTATCAAAGAAAACTTATATAAAATATAATATAATATAAAATAAAATATAGGCCTTTGTAAACAATATGTTAACAGCTATGTATTTATAATTTAATATTAAAATTGAAAAAGACAGTCCTTTTCACATTTTTAAGCAAACAAATTTGTTAAGAGAGAGATGAAAGAAAATGACAAGGGGATTTTATCTTACATAACAAACACTTAGGCAACAGAGTGGCTTTTTTGCAGCTAGAAAATAAATAATTTTAAATTAGATCTTTTTATCCCACTAGATAAAGTAGTAAGGTTTCTTATCTGTAGATTAAATTTTAATAACTACCTAACCGGTTAAGCTCTACATTTTAGGGAAATTCAACATAGGTCCATGTATGGTTATAGACTATTTCAATTTTATATTAAATTTTATTCTATTTTTCAGTCCTTTCCTATCCCTTTTAATGCAGAGCCCCTAGATGCAATGTGTTAGTTGGCTACTGGCTACAAGCATAATTACAGAGTGGCTTTGCTACTAATATTATGTACAGACGTTCCACATTTAACTTCAACTCAAAGGCTGTTGTTGAGAAATGTTTTCTCATACCCCTTTAGGCAAATAAATCTGTCTTTCTGTCCATCTATCTTAGCTTTGAGCACCTCAGTTGGCAAAGAATATTTCGCAATGATAATGCAAATTTTAAAGTTTAATGAAAAGCCATTTCTTTCTTTTTATAAAAAATAAATTAAAGATATCACTGTCATGTAAAATGTTGCCTTTCAAAAAGTTTTCCCTTTGTTTCTAGATTTTATCAATTTTCTTTGATAAAGAATGAAGTTTATGGTTTTTTCTTAAAAAAAAATATTATCATTTTTCAATCTATTTATGCATTTAATTTTATTTAAACTTTATTTACAATACATTTTTTATCATTTTGTTCCATAGAAGGAGAAGAAACTACAATCTACAATACTTTTTTTTACACCCATCCCACACCTCCTCCGATAAACTAGCTCCCAAAAAGACCAAAAAAAATATCTTATACCTATGCATGTTAACAAAGTGGTAAAAACAACAAAACAAAAAGCTCACCTTATCATTGATCTGCTTAGCAAGTGCCAGCTGTTTCTGGTAAACTTTGACGGCCTCGTCCAGGTTGTCCATCTTCAGCAGGACCTCTCCCATGTTGGAGAAGGCTCGGAACCTTGCAGGCAGGTCCTTTGATACTTGGGAGATAGCTGAAACAGAAAAAAATATGAAAAATTTGCTTAGTTTCAACCCAAAAAAAGCACTGAATCCTCTTAATTTTGAAATAAACTAAAACAAGGAAGGAAGGTTAATTTTATTACTATTCCCTAACCATGCGGAGCTACATAACATGACTTTAAGTAATAAACAAACAAATGAAAAAACTACTCCCTCATATATTTTCAATTAATTTCAAAATTAGTAAGGTTTCAATGCCCGACTTAGACTTTTTGGTAAACCGCCACAAAATTTAACAGAACATTTCTTTTATATTGATACTGTGTACAAATATAAATCATATTTCCAGCATGGTGTTATTGTTATTGCTGCGCTACTTATGGATGTAATAAACCTTGTTTATTTTATTCTTCAAGTATACAAAAGTGGCCTTTAAATAGACCTTGATAATAATAGACAAAATGTTAAGTACTCGTAACATTGAATGTTGATTAAGGCTGCTTGTTAAACAGGACAATAGTTTTTCAAGGGGGTTAACCCACATTTATTGTTGGGTTTAAGGTCTTTGATGGTTTAGAATTACAGCTAAATTTCTGCCTATTAAACGTTTGACTATTCTGTAATTGTACCTAAACAAAATGTCTACAAGAAAGCAAGTTTAAACTACATTTAGAGTTGTTAAACTACATCATATACACTTAGGGTTGTTATTAATACTGCTGTTTACACATTACATCTACCAATTTTAAAATAAATCATATCAAACAAATCCTATTATAAAGAAATACGATTTTCATTTGATTGTCTTTTAGGATCTCGCTAATTTCCATTTTGGAAGCTTCACATGGTTTTAAGGATGATTGTAAACTGTTCTAAATATATTCTAAAGGTTTTTGATGTGTTTAGTCTATTTTATAGCCATTCCTTCCCTAAATTCTAGGGACACAGCTGCTAGTATCATTAAAAATCATAGGAAATACATTTTCTCTTGACTTTTACTAATATTGGCAGAAAATTTTAGGATTGAAAATACCACAAAATCAAAATATTTGTATTTATTGTATTTTTCATCCTTTGATATATTCTCTGCAATGTATGTACACTAATGTAATCATGAACTTGTGTAGCAAGGTCGAAACACTTAGTAAAATTTGATTGATGTAAAGATAAATGGTGAGACTAAGTGCTCTAGTTTGTTACCATCTAGTACCATCAGATGGGATATAGATTCGGGAAAATATTTTACAGTATGGCTTAGAAACCGATTGATATCCGCTGGATTAGAACCTGTTCTCAGCCATACCGAAAAATCGTGTATAGCCTTGTATTGCAGACAATTTTTCTACGAATATTAAAGTTAAATTATGAAATCAATACCTGTTTTCGGCCCCTCTGAGCTAACAAAACAAATTAAGTATATAATTTGGAGTTTATAGAAACTAAATCCTGTCCCCTAAAGTTTAAATGCCAGTAAATATGGTTTGGTAACGAAGATACTCTATATTTCCATTTAGCCATCTTTCTGTAAGTTCGTCCGTCAAAAATTAGGTTCTCCGGGATCTTAAGGGGTGTATTAATGTTTAGCAAACGAATAACATAACGGGTTTGATGATCAATAAAGTTTAAAGTTTTTTTTCCTCCTTCCTTTTAAAATATTTTTTTTTATAAAAATACCATTAATTATAAAATTTAACCCTATAATAAATGATTTAAACCAAAACACCAAAAACGTAAAATCAAACAATTAATCAAAATGACATTGATAACATGTGGACACATTAATTAAATTGAAAGTACAAAAATGTTCGAGTTAGAAACAACAAAATCCACTAAAAAAATAAAATCATTAACAAGAAAAGAGTACAACTTAGGTTTAAAGCTATAATCATGATAATGCTTATGTTTCTTTAAAACAATCTTTAAGTTCTAAATACTAAAGTAGTTGTCCGTTTTCTGTTAAAGGCCTAAATATTTTTTTATATTTTTAAAAAGTTCCGACGGGGGGGGGGGGGGGTCAAATCCAGCGAGGCCCTACCTTTATTAGGTTATCCTTTCGGGACTCTAACAAGCTTAGCTTAACCAAATCGAAACAGCTTATAGTGCCTATAAAGAAATGAAAGTGATAAAATACAAATGACAAATGATAGTCCAGTATACATTTTAATTGACCTATGGTAAAATTTATATTGGCCTATCATGAGTTATTTTTTATATGCACTATAAGCTGCTTCAATCTATTTAACCTAAAAACACGCTTTGTTAAAAATATCGTAAAATGCAAAATGATGAGATAAACCGCCTTGTAAGTAATTACCCCCTGTTTTAACAATATTGAAGTAACACCTATCAATAGCCATGGCGCCTGATATTCTGAGTTATATCGTGTGGATATCCATTAATACCAAGAATGTTTATGACTCTGCTCCATTTAAATATCATTTCCAAAAATTTTTTTTTATCCAAACTTTGCATGCAGTTTTTTGGTGTGCGAGGAAACTCCCCAGAAAAAGTAATTAACAAAGATCTGATTAGATTTAGCTTAAAATCAAATATTTAAATTTAGAAAAATAACAAGGACAATTTTATCCATAAGTAGCGCAACAAATTTAGGATAAATACATATATGTTGAAAAAAACAGTGTCGTATGAATAAGGAAGGGCCGGCTGTTTATTACACTACTCCCCAAAGTTTTATGATAACGTTTCTTATTCGTTGGCTTGCTAACTTTGGGGACTTTAAATAAATTTTGATTGTTTAGTTTATTCAGTTGAGTGCACACACTTTTAAACCACTAATTGTTGTCTACAGAAGGGTTAATTTTGTTAATTACCATTGGGATCTACTTCAATTTATCGGCCATTGCCTTATCCCTCTAGATAAAAAACAGTGACTACTTAACATATGAATTAGGTTATGAAGGTGTTGTCGATGAAAAACTAAATATGACAATTTCGTTTAATAGCTCATTTCATATAAAATATTTTGGAAAAAAAGCACAAGTAAGTTACTGTAGCGATTAGTTTATTTACATAAGTGTATTAAATGGACAGACAGACGTAAATTAACGAAAAAAAGAAGAGTAGCCGTTAAAAAATCCCTCCTAATCAAAATTAATGTCCATATATCAATCTTGTTACAGAATTAAACCCATGTTTAATTAAAATAGGCAACACTACCCAATAGATTCAATATTAGATCTAAAAAAATTCTAGGATTTAATTTTCAGCTACTTTTCCGTCAGTCAATTATTAAGACTTATGTGCTACAGCATACAAGACAATTATACCAAGAATTCCATACCAAATTGTTAATGCCATGTTAATAAAAAGTGTTTATCCTATTTTATAAAATAATAAGGTTTTTTTTCTGTGGCTTAACCGATTGAGTTCTGCATTTAGGGGAGGCTTCACACAGGTCCCAGGATTGTTTTAGGCTATATGGTTTTCCTTATACCCCTTTTATACAGAGACTCTGGATGCTAGGGGCGCAGCCACTAGGCATAAAAAATGTAGTATGATTTTTTCGATTGTTAATTTTTATAATCTTATTAGTGCTAGGGAAGTTACAGCAAATCATTTAGAATTGGACTGTCATTTGGACGTCAGTAATGCAAATCCTAGTCACAGAATAAAATAAATAAAAGGAGAATAGTTTTTCTTCAGGTGAATCATAAAAAAATAAAATTCAATGAATGAAGACACATAGATAATTAAGCCATACCTTTTAATTTGAAAACAATCTAAGAAATGTTTCTTCTATTTTGATGTACAGATTTTGATCGTTTTAACTCAATCAAAAAATATAAAACTTGAAATGATTTTGATTTAAATTGAAACAGAAGGTTTGAAACCTGTATCTAACATGATGTTTAGTTCTATATCATTAGAGTAATCATTTCTTCCTTCTTAATAGGGCAGCTGTTCTACATATATTTCTTTAGCAATATACAATAAATTTCTTTAGCCTTACATATGTATTTTATAATAATGGATATAGAATATACGTGGATATTAAAACATAGGGAAAATTGTCGTCAATTTAACTTGCTAACATGAAACTTCATTTAGCCCGCTGCGTGTTTCACTTTTTTAGAGAACATGAAAATCTTGTGTAAGATCAAGTAATAATATAACTATTTTATCTGAACCAAAATCGAAAAATACTAACTATATCATCTTTACAATAACTGCCTATAAATATCTTCAGCCTTTAGTTTTTTAGAATGTTATTTGTAACTTTAGCTGAAACCTTGCTGAAATATTTGACTTCAAATTCTTCTATGTATGTAGTCTATGAGTCATAAGTCTAAAACTAAAATATGAACAAGAAAATGAAGGAAAAATTAGATTTATCTCTTGTTAAGGGTCAATTTAAATTCATGTTATTACTTAAAACTTTTTGAAAATGTACTTTTGCTTCGGAATATGTATCATAAATTTTTATAATTATATCTTTTTTTCGAGAATATGAACAAGTCTCATTGATTAAATCAAATATCATTAGTAAAATAAAGAAATGTTATAATTAATTTTAGCGAATTAATCTTTTAAATCTTTTTTGTTTCATCCTGTCTTAATTGGATTCATTTTTAAAATTAACGCTTTTCTTCAAAGATTATTTTCTAAAAGTTATCAAATCTCAACATAAATTAACAGGACAATTTTTTCCAATAAAAAGCAAACGTATAACGATAAAGTTAAATGTATTTCCCAAACAAATAGAAATGGATTTATTGGGGTGCTGCTACTTTTACCACTAGCAAAAATACAGCCACTGTGTTTTTTTTTTTTTTACAAAATATGGGTGTGTTTTTGTCAATTTCGTTTTTAGCTATATTTTTGGCAATATTTTTCATCCACTGTTAAATAACACCTTTACTACTGTCATAAACACAGTTTTACTGTCAAGTTCACACCCTTCTACTAGATCAATGATCTGACCAATAAATGAATTCTATGCTAGTATCCTAAATTGACGACAATTTTTCCTTTGACATAGTATCCACGCATATTCTATATCCATTCAAATATTGTATCTGCAGGTTTCCTCAAATCAAACCTTTTTATTTCCAAACCTTAAGTTTAAATTTTTAATCAATTTCAACAAATTTTTATTTCATAAGAAATAGGGGACAATTTGGATTCAAAATTTTGCCATTTCAAATTGAATTAGAAAGGCTTCTCAAATAACTTGGAATTGAAAAAGGTGTAAATTTTATGTCAACTGTAAATTTAACATTTTATCCTAAAATATCAAATAAGAATAATATATTTCAACGTTCTTGTAAAACTCTTTTGACAAAGCAAATATGCTCCAAAAATATTGTATTCATTTTATGATCAGTTTAGCCCAAAACAAACTTATAAATGTCACTTTTCTATTGGGCTTAAATTTTATGATTATCTTTTTAGTCTAGAACAAACTCCTAAGCCATTCCTATTTTATTCTAATCATTTTAAATATATAATTAAATATTTTTAGGCTATACTGTTATTTTAGATTCAGTATGACAAAAAAAATGCAGTGTGACCTTTTCTCTGAATTTAAAGAGACACTTTAAAATATCATTTTATTTTAATTGGTATTAAAATATATTTTTTTTATGTTTTACTCAATCAAAACAGTTATCAAAAATGCAAATTAATTTTACTACAACAACTCTAAATTAAAAGAAATATAACATTTTAGCACATAAAACCAATTCTGAGAGTGTCTTTTAAAGGGTGTAATTTGAAGTTTATAACATGATGACTTTTCTAAACCTTAAGGTTGGCAGCTGCAATGCTACTCTACATTCATATACAGTCACTTTAGGTTGCTATTTACCTAGTCATTAATTGGCCAGTTCGTTCATCAGTAGGAGGGGAGGGGATGGGGTATATGGGGGTAGGGAGGGAATCGTTATTTTAGCCCACTTCAAGTTTCATTTTATTGTATAAGATCCAAGTAATAACAAATTCATTCAAATTAATAAAGCCTTCGAGACATTTGAAACAATAAAAACCAAATTGCTTGCAACTTTTCTGCCAATGAATAAAGTCTTATCTTCATTAGATACAGCTTATTATTGTTAATATAGCATAAGTTTTCTATTAGGTAGGCTAACTGCGCTGCCTCTGAGCTTACTTGTCCTTGTGAAATGACTAACAGAAAGGATATATTGTAACAACCAACAGAATTAGTTAAGTCACACAGAGAACAGTTTTTAATAGAAGATTAAATAATCATTATTGAAACAAACTGTTTATTATTCTGACACTGTATTAATGTATCAATGTTGTTCAAAATTACCCATTCTGAAGATTTGAATTATTGGTTTATACTTTTGGATACTGCTAGTTTGAACCAACCTATCTAGATCAAAATATCAAGATTAAAGTTTTTCAGTCAAAGAATAAGAAAACATGAAAATAAAACTTTGGTTACCAGTGTAATTTACAGTCCAATGTCCCCTCACTCCCTTTTAAACATAAGAAATTTTCTGAACAAAAATAACAAATAATTTTTAAGCCCAGGCCTTAGATTGTGTAATCCTAACAAGCCTATTCAATTTTAGACGTTCACCCCCCTTTTTATTAAATTCAATAAGCTTTATAATCATCAGCGTTAAAAAATACCAAAATGTGATGAGTTTTATAATTCAAGGCCAACAGAAGATAGAATTTACTAAGTTAAACAATCATCTTTTCCAATATGGTCTCGATACCGATTAATATCCGCTGGATTATTATCGGTTTTGAGCCATACTGAAAAATCATGAATTATATCGTATCATATACAATTTACGAATAATAAAATAAAAATCATAATATTAATACTAGTTATAGTCTTATGATTTTTCATATTAAAATCCGCGGAAAGATGTCTATAATACAATGCTATAAATAACTATTAGTATGCTTTTTAATAACACCAATTACTTTATAACTAGGGTGTATATGTCTTTTTATCAGACAAAAGTGATATATTTATGTACCAGATCTAAAACAAAAAATGGAAGTATCATATTTTTCAGCAATACCTTTCAAAGACCAAAAACTTTTAATTAAAATCTAATTTACATATTTGTACTTGTTTTTGTAAAAAATTCTTACTTATTTAAGAAATAATTTAGGTATTTTAAAGAGACCTTTTAAAATATCCTTTTTAATAGAAGTCCTTTCTTGAAATAAATGAAAAATACACAAATATGTTATTTTTAGAAATGTTTGTATACAAAATATGTTTTCTTGTTAAATGTATTAAAATTTATAAATTGCTAGGAAATGCCAAATTGAGAAGAAAAGGATTTAAACCTTTTTGAATATTTGACAATTTGAAATAAAAATATTTTATGAAAAAGACAATGGGCATGGATTTGGCATACGAAGAAAAACTATTTTGCCTGTAATTCTTGAATTAACAGCTGACTACAGGTAATTCAAATTTAATTTACTGGTTCTTCTAGTAATCAGGGCTCAGCAGCCGTTCGGCAGCCGCGATTAATCTGTTTGGATGCTTTAATTTCTTTTGAAAAGAGGGATTGACATATTTGTGTCAGGTTTTGACATTCAGCTGATTTTTAAAATTGTAAACGGTTGATTTCTAAGAGGCCTACAGGCGGCTGACGCTCGGCTGCCGAGCCCTACAAGTAATATGAAAAATCAAATGTAATGTAATTTGCATGAATTATCTAAAGTACTCGTGTATTAAGTAAATATGTAGTAGTTTCTAAAAAATCAGCGAGAACTAAAATATTAAGACAACCAATGCAACGTTTATTCGATGCTGCAAAAGTGGAGATTTTTATATTAATTCACAATAAATTAATATTTACCCTAATTCTTATTTGTAAAATGCTAACTTTAGTAGAAATTTTTAATTAACTATCTCTAACTTTTTTCAGAAAATTTTCAATGTTTTTGCTTCTTTGTATGGAACATCTAATAACCCTTTTTACTTTCTATCAATACACTAAAACTCTTTGAATGTAATGAAAAATGCTTTCCTGCGGTTTTATGAGGTCACAAAAGGGGTTTGAAAAATAGGAGAACAGTCTAAATTATGATTTTTAACAACTGTTTATAGTTATGGCTTTTACCATAGAAAATTTTTAGCAATTCATTGTTGCTGTCGCTTAAGGGCTCGGAAGCCGCGTATACCGATTTTGGCATATTAAGAACTTTAAAATTCAGCCGGATATCTAAACCTGTTCTTTAACAGACAATCTTTCTCATCAATTTTTTTTGTCGCACAAGTTGGTATAAATTTTTAATTTATGTGCGGGTGAGCGCGGCTGCCGAGCACTGGTTTTCCTAGAACCGATTTTGCTTTTCGTCTAAAATCAACAAATAGAAGTTTACAATTATTTGGCGTATAAAAAGAAGTGTAACAATTAGTGGTATTAATAGATGTTGAATATACGTTGATATTATGACAGGGGAGAAATTGTCGTCAATTTAGCATGCTAACATGGAACTCATTTATAAGTCAGTTCGTTCATCCAGTAGGAGGGGGAAATCTCAAATTACAAATAAAATTTAGATGAGTTTTTAGGTTAGAGGTATTTTTTACAACTAAATTATCAAATATAGTATTAATTCATTGTCTTCCTTTTTATTAGACTTTTTACTTTTAAATCAAATATATCTCACCTAAAAAGTATTTCTGGCACTCGAGGGCGTTTTCCAGGTTGCCCAGGGCTATGTGAGCCAGGCCTAGGTTGCAATATGCCCGCCCCATGCTGGCACGGTCCTCCAGGTCACGTGCTAGTGCCAGGTCCTGGTCGTAATACCTAAAAGGAATTGAATTTAAAAACATTGAATTTAAAAACATTGAATTTAAAAAAATCTTTAGAAAATGATTTTGTTCCATTTCTTTTCATTTTCAGGCATTTAAACTGAACTTAGATATCAAAGTTAGTCATAAATCTTATAGACTATTTATTTATAACAAATCCAAAAATAATAATTGGTTCAGGGGATCTAAAGGGATGAGACAGTTGCCGATAAATTGAAGTACATCCACAATAACCCCCTTATGTAGATCTTAATTATTGATTGAAACGTATGGTCACTTAACTTCCCGAAGAAACCCAACGAATAAGAAAACGTTGTTATAAAAGGTTTACAACTAGTATAACACTTCTCCCTGTAATTGATTAGATAAGTTAATTTGAATGTATAATTAACTAGTAATCTTATTTAATTAAAAGTAAACTGGCAATCCTACCTTATTGCTTCTTTAAAATTGCCAAGGCAATAATGTCCATAGCCCAGGAAGTGGCAAGCTTTAGCCTCGCCCTCAATATCGTTCAGCTCCTGGCTCAGCATCAAGTAATTCTCGTAGAAGGGCACCGCCGCTTCAAACTGCCCCATGGACGAGTGGCAGTTACCTGAAAATAATACTATCATAAAGTATTATTATTAGCATAGGGTTATATATGGTAGAATAGACTCCAAGGGGGAGGGTAAAGGGGTATTTACCCCCCACAAACTTAAAAACCCCTTCATTTAACCTCACTCGAAAGTTTTTAAAAATACATTAGATTACCCCCCTCAAACCTTTGTAACCCGCATATTACCCCCTCAAATAAAAGCTTGGACGTTCCTGTATTGTATATATACTATTAGTCATGATATACATAATCTTGCTTTTTATGTGGGGGAAGGAGTAGGAACTAATCACCCCTTACCCTTCTCATGGAAGTCCCTTGAATGTCATTAATTGCATACAAACGAACAGACTTATAGAACAGCTACTAAAATATTACTGTTCTTTTAAGCGTGTCAATTGCCTATATAATAATAGTTAAAAACAATAAACATTAACACCGACATTATTACTGCATTATACACTAAGTATTGCAATACACTGTACTGTAAAAACTTTTCCAGCATGGCTTCGAAACCGATTAATATCCGCTGAACTTGAACCAGTTCTCAGCAATACCGAAAAATCCTGAACAGCAGTGTATTATAGACAATTTTACAGGAATATTAAAATAAAAATCACAATATTTATACTAGTTTTGTTAGCCCGGGGCTAACAAAACATGTTTAAATCTTTTAATTTTTCATTTTAATATCCGCGAAAAGCTGTATATAATCTAATGCAATAGATAACTAATATCATAAATATATTTTATATGTAAAGCTTCTTTATAACTAGTTCTATACGTTATTTCTCAAGTAGTCTGTCGATCTTTCTTCGTCAATTGAAAAGGATTCAATTATAAAAATATGAATGCTGAAACAGTGAAAAGTCCATGAGATATGCAATAAAAATAGTTTTTACAGTACTTGAACTTATATTGCAATACAAGAAATATGTATTAAGTAATACATTTTTAAAGAGATTCGTGCAAAATCAGAGATTAAGTAGAGTCATAACTAAAAATTAAACGATATAAAAAGTGTGGTCAAAATATTTACAAATATGTGGACCTATGACAGATAAGCTTCAGTAGAACAGAATCTATCTTTTTTGTGAGTAATATAAGTGTAAATCTATCTGTCTTTTTGTCTGTCTGTTCAATAAGTATCTCATAAACGGATTATCAATTGAGTATCTATCTTGGTTTCAAATTGTCTTGAAGTAGTAAAAAATAATTATGGCCTTTAAGAGCAAATACAAATACATAAAATAAGTTAATCGTGACTATTTACTAACGGCATTAGACTAAAGACTATAAAAGGACCTTCAAGATGATTTTAATATTCCCTAAAAGCGTTATTCATATTTAATTAAGTGCTTTCGTAATATAATAAAACTTCTAATATTGTATCTTTAAATAAACGTGGCTTTGACTGACATTTTAATGTCCTATTGAAAATTAATTTGCCTGTCATTTATGCTGACATAATATTAGAACTATTTACCATATAACGCAATTCTAATAATAGTATACGTTTTTTGTTGATATAATAAAAGCACAAAGGTTTGACACGGAAGATCAGAACAATATTGCAAATTCTTGGCATTTTTTGCGCAAAATTTGCAGAATTTTAAGAAAGGTTGAATTAGATTTGCTTGCAAAAATTTGATGCTTAAATTAATTTCTTTTGATTTAACAAGCAATTTTAGCATCAAAAATTATTTTCAAGTTTTTCTTTGTAAAAATCAAAGTACAGGAATCTAAAGGAATAAAAATATGAACGATAATTGATGTACAACCCCAATTTTGATAATCATGATAAACCCTTTTGTCGATTTTAACACCTGAATATCTAATCATGATTTAATAAAAAGTACCAATTTTTTTAAACCAACGAATGAAAGATCTTGTTTACAAAGCTTTGGGCACAATTATAATGTACAATCCAATGTCCAATGTTAATTCACTACTAAAACTATTCGTACCTATATTGCAAAGAGCGCAAGCTTCTCCCACACTGTCTTTCAACTCTCTGGCCAAATTCAAATGTGCATGGTAATGATAAAGCGCCTTATCAGCCATATTCAGCGCTTGATAGGCCACAGCAAGATTCCCCAAGGTGCTGGCTTCGCTACTACGATCATTCACCTCCTTGCTGATAGTTAATTCTTGTTTATGATACTGTATTGCCTGCTCGTAGAATCCCATGGCACTGTAGGCATTGCCTATGTTACCAAATGCCCGGCCCATGCCTGCACGATCGTTCAGTTGTCGGCAGATGTTCAAATGGGCTTGGTGGAGCTTAAGGGCGCTGTCGTGGTTACCGACTAGCTGGTACACGATACCTAGATTGGAGCATGCCCGACCTTCACTAATTTTATCACGTGTCTTTAGGGCCATGTCCAGCTGCTTCTCATGCCAGGTTTGAGCGGCCGCCAGGTCGTTCATGCACCTGGCCGCGTGACCAAGGCCAGCATAGGCCCGGGCTTCTATAGAATGGTCCTTTAGCTCGGTAGCCAAGCGTAGTACGTTATTATGATACACAATAGCTTGTTCAAAATTTCTTTTATAATGATGACTAGACCCAAGATTAGAATATGCTCGAGCTTCTTCCACTTTATTTGCCAGCTTTTTGGCAATTTGTAGGTGTTCCGTATGGCAACGGACGGCATTGTCAAAGTCTCCCATGGCCAGGTACACAGCACCCACGTTGCCAATCTCTCTGGCCTCCTGCAGCTCGTTGCCCAATGTTTTCATCAAGGCAACACATTGCTGGTGACTGGATAGAGCGTTTGTGTAGTCATTCTGCGCGGAGTAGATGTGGCCTAAAAACAAATAAATAATCATAAATCAATAATAGCTGCGATCCGTAATAGAAGCACTGTTACAAATTTCAAATTTCAAAGCAAAGAACTCTTTCTGCTATATTTACTAGAGATCAAACAAGGGATAGAATAATATTCATATACATCCCAAATGACAATAAACAAAATTACCCACTGTAAATTTAAATTATTGGTTAAAAAGTTTGGACACAACTAGTTTTGAACTTAGCAATCAATAGTACCCAAACTTACTGAGTCAACAAGTAAGATTAAGTGGATATAAAACTTTGGGTACTAATGCCCCTTTCCCCCCTGTGTATTACCCAAAATTTTTCTCTCATTAACAGTTATAAACAGATAAATAAAAGAGGCAGGGATATAAATAAAGGGGATATGGCAATGGTCGATAAATTCATCTCTATTCCTAACGGCGATACAAAAAAATTGCTTCTTCCTTAGTTTTCAATTAGTGGTTGATTATTATTATACGTTTGGACACTCAACTTAATGAACCAACTTATCAAAATTCAATAATATTCCCCAACGAATAAGAAAACGTTATTTAAAAGTTTGGGGACTAGTTTAATAAACAGCCCTATGCCCCCCCCCCCTTCCTCCCTGTAAAAGAGGTAATACATACATTAGTATACAATATCTATAAATAGTTGAACTGGGTGTGTAAAGGCACCACGCAGAGTTAAAGACTGAATCATTATTTTGTAATCATTGTTGTTTTCATTTCAAAGGTCAGAATGGGTTTTATGTGGCACAGCTACCTTATAATTGACTTATTTTTCAGAGAGGGAGGGGGTATTGGACTGCAAATTATATTGGTGCCAAAGTAAGGGGCTTTCATTAAAGCCTGAGTTAGTTTTAAAGAGGGTAACTTTGTTAATCACATTTGGGATTGTATAATTTCTAGATATACACAGTGGGATCCAGTGGGACATCCAAAAAATTTAAAATTGACTTTTATCTATCCTAGGAATTAATAATGGCTGTAAGTAGACAGCTAGAAAAGAAATTTTTAAAAAATATTCATTTTTAGGGGATTTATGCCATTTTTAAAAAAGGTAGTAAAAAATTTCTTTTCAGTTTTGATGATTTTCCAGATTTTTTTACACAATTTTTTCAAAGCAACAAAAAATACATTTATGTTCATCTTATGAAAATTATTTTTTTTTGAGGTACTTTTCAGATACCTGTACCAATGTCTAATTAAAGAAAAATTTTAAAAAAATATTTTTTTGGTGGTGTAAATTGACATTTTGTGAGAAAATTTCACCAAAAATATTAAGATTTTTAACCCCAAAAAATCAGTTTTCTCTATTTTACCCAAAAACGGCCAGGATGCCCCGGGTTTTGCAATAATAATATTAATATGCAACATGTATTGTGTTTAAAACAGTTTTCATAACCTGGGGCCTCCCGGCCGTTTTTGAGTAATTGAGCATTTTACATTGCATGGTTTGAACAATTTCGTTCTTGTTAATTTGAAATTTTCCCTCGTTAGAGGGGGAAGGAGTCATTTTAGAGCCCAAAGTCATCTCTGCAATTTTTTCTAACTTTTTGAGGCGAAACTTTCTTTACTTATGCATTATTTGCCTCCGGCCAACCGTTTCGCCGTTATTTGCCGCCGTAGGTGTGATTTTTAACGATTTTTGCCGTTCTCGCGGTTTTAATGGACATTTAAGGGAACAAGGAGTCCTTAAAAAAAGATGACTTATAAATACTTTTATTTTAGCAATTAAATTTGCTAAATTTCATGTGTTCTGAAAAAAATTGTATTTCTAACTGGTTTTGGTTCAGCAGAAATTCAAATTCGGTGATTAATTATAATATTGCAAAAACATTATATATGCGTCTGAGAGAGAGAGAAAAATATACGTTTGAGAGAGAATATAATATTAGCAATTATGTTTATATTCTTATACAAACTTTAAATGAAGATAGCTAGACTTAAAATAAAGGTATTAACACAAAATCAAAAGTGTTTTGAAAATTATTTTATTGTTGTTTATATCTGTAAAAAAAACATTAGAAAACATGCCTTATTAGTGTCCTATTTTACTTATACTGGACCTACCTAAAAATGCCAGGACTCGAACTGGGTGCACCTGACGCTATATTCATGTTAACAAACATTGTTTGCATTGAAGAAATATTTACATAGACGTTTATTTTGTTAAAATATTCCTATCCTAACTAAAGTTATGAAGGTTTATAGATTTTTTAAAAATAGGGTAGCTTCGCTCCTCCAAAACCGCCAGACGTACTTACCAAATGCACATTAGAAGTTAACAGGAGCAAAATTTATGTTATTTTTGAGTTAAAGCAAAAGAAATTACATCATTTCGTCAAATACAAGCTTTTTTATTGATGTTTACTTTTGTCTACACTTAATGTCCCGTTTTTTGGCAAAAGATCCCACTGTGATATACCTGGCCAAAATAAAAGAAACTAGCGGCTAGGCTCCTAGTAGCGATTATAAACATACCAAGGACCTTTGAAAAACTAAATTTTAAAGGAGAACCATATCGGTACAGCGGTTAGCTAGATCCCTTTTTATAGAAAAAGTCACAGACATCCTGTTATTGTAGTATAGGGTTACACAAAAAGAATACAAAAGTATGAAAAGTGTATGAGTTTAAATAAAATTAGTAATGGCATTCTAACCCCTCAGCAATTTGCTGTTTCATATCATTTGAATATAGAGAACACTTCATACAAAGTTTAACAAGCATGTTTATGTTCATAGGTAGCTAGCGAAGTTAAAACAATTAAACAGTTTGAAACATTAACTTCTAGGTAAATAAATTAATAATCATGACATTATTAAATTTACGTCGGACGGACGAACGCACTGACGGAACCTTTTTATGCAATAAGTAAGAAATATGTCAATATTTTATTTTGCTATGATAAACTCGAATCTTAAAAAATTTATAAAAAGAAAAACGCACAAAGTGTTTCAACATAGACGTCCAAGAAGCTAAAGGGGTGCTAACTTTGATACCCCTTATTTTACCCCCCACAAAATTTATAAAAATGCATTAGATCACCCCCCTCATATCTATGAAACCCCTCATTTTACCCCCCCTCAAAATTTATAAAAAATGCATTAGATTAGTGAGTCATTACCCCCCTCAAATCTATGAAAACCATCATTTAACCCCCTCAAAATAAAAAGCTTTGACTTCCCTGTGTATCAAAGAGTAGCTTTGTTTAAAAAATATGCATATGTAGTTATATAAAATGTATGGTGCCTTATTATATTAGACATAAAAGGTTCTTGTTCAATTCATAACGACCCAAAAGGAAAAATATTTTTCCACTTTATTTGAAAATTAAATCATCTTGTCTTTTAACTTATTCACCAGTAAAATGCAAAAAGATGTTTTTTTACTTAAGGTTCTTTGGTATTACAATATTGCTTCATCACATATCCCTTTATACCCAGGATTCTAAAGGGATAAGACTAATGCCGATAAATTGATGTAAAGCCCCTATAATTATACACAAAATTATCCCTTCTGCAGAATATAATTAGTGTTTGAAACGTTTGGACAATCAACTTAATGAACCAACCAAACAAAATTAAGTAAAAATCCCCAAAGTTGTTAAATAAACCTAAAACGTCATTATTAAACCTTGGGGACTATGTAATAAACGTCCCGAGTCCCCTTTTCTCTGATACCCAATCCTAACAAAATAATAGAGAACCAACGTAACACAATCGACATTGGCTTTGCACTACGCCGCGCGCGCGTACAAAATTGATAAATCTGACAAAATTATGGGGATTTTGGGAAAAAAGGTCATCATTTGATATGCTATGGGAAATATAGTGTTTCAATCTTCAAAAGCATGTGCACTGCAAAAAAATACTTACTATTTTAAAATTTTATGTTAGGGCAAAGCCAAAAAAGAAGATAATTTAAACTCATGTATGTATAAAATATTAACAATCGAATCTTTATGTAGCTTGAAATAAAAATGTTTCGTTGGGTGCAAAATCATTTAATTTTCAATTTACCTATCCCTTAAGCCATGTTATGTACCTTTACCTATCCCCTAAACCCATGCTATGTCAGACAGGAAGGGGACATTGGGCTGGCTGTTAATTACACTAATACCTAAAGTTTTATGATAACGTTTTCTTATTCGTTGGCTTAACAACTTTGGGGACTTTTATTAAATTTGATTTACTGGTTAATTGTAATTTACAGAAGGGGTTATTTTGTGTTTCATCATTGGGAATTTAACAACCATTGTCTTATCCCTTTAGATACCTGCCTATGTGTCCATTTACTAAGCACGACTTTGCTTTATCAAGATCAAACTTTACAATTTTAAAGGAAACATTAGAAAATTCATAGAATTAGGCGAAGGTCACTTTAAAAGAAAAAGGTTTTTAAAATGGTTATTAAATATGAAGATACTAGCGGTTGCACCCCTATTCGAATGGATATGAAAAGGGCAGAAAAATAGCAAGAAACTATCCTTAGGCTTAAAACTATAATTAAAATAGCCTATAAACCATAACCTATGTAAAGCTTCCTTATTCAGAAGAACTCAATCAGTTTAGTAGTTATTGAAATCAAGATTCATATAAAAAAATTACTACTTTATCTAATAGAATATTAAGAGATAAAAAGGGAGAGTGAGAGAGAGGAGAGCGAATTAGGAGGTAAATTGAGATATAGAAATTTAGAAAGATAATAAGGCAAAAAATCATATAGTGAATGGCTTTATAAATAATGGACCAGTCTATTACAATAATGAAAACTGGGACAGCCTAAAAAATCTACAAAATCCAAAAGTCAGACTAGACGCCAAATTTTCATTAAGGTTATTAATGAGGGAAAGATATTGATAACAGCTCTAAATTAGTTTTGATAGGTAAAATATAATAACTTAGAATGGTGAAAATTCTTTGTTCAATAATGGATTTTCAAAATTTAATAACATAAACTGCATGAAATTAAATAAGATTAGATCTGAAAGTAATGTCTTGTTCATAAAATCATTCACAATAACATAAAAATATCATGCAAGCCCGTCAAATATTTTTTTTGTAGGGGAAGGGTAAATTCCCCTTAACCCCCTCTCCTGTACGTCCCTGTTACCATGCTTTCTATTGCTACGCTTCTCATGGAAAATTTGTTTTTGGAATCTTGGAATCTTTCACCCCAGTTTTGACATTCTAATGATTGATTATCTATTATCTAAGCAATAGCAAGTTTTCAAATCTTTTAACATCTTGCCGATATTTTACATTTTGTTGTTTTGTGTTTTTAGTAGTAAAGCTATTCTATAACTATTATATGTCCGCACGTATATACGTTAGGGTTAAGAATACAGATTCTATATAGTTTATATGTACTAACACTATCCATTTTTAACAGACCAATTAACTCAAAAATAGTTTATGAGTAACGATTTTTAATCATTATTTAATGAAATTAATTTTTACGTTCTTCTTTGCTTCGAGTATTTTGAGCTTGATGTTTATGTTACACTGCTTATGGATAAAACTATCCTTGTGATTTGTAAGCTTTTGTGTGTTTATGTTTTATAGTTTGACATACATCTAACTGTTAATGGTCACAATATAGATAATAGGTTAGGTGTGAATTTAAACAGGGTTAGGCCAATTGCAGATAAATTTGTCATATTCAATGATTTATTGACAAACTAAAAGACTAAACTTTCTTTATTCGTTTGGGTTAATGTTTTTACGTTGTTTCAAGCTAAGGTATATTTTAAAGGTGTAGTGGGTCTTACTTGAGACACTTGTAAAATAAGCAGAATGACATTTTCGTGATCCTAAACGAGTGGACAGATTTTTATGAAATTAGTACCATTTTAAAGCGTTTATTTTTCTCTATTGATTTTACTTTTATTTGAATTTTTAAGCCCACAAATGACGGATCTCGAGTTTTAATTATGAAACATTTGTACTCATTATATTTTGTTAAAATCTTGTGATATCTCATATGAGGCCATATTTTTCCACGAAATCAATATACATATAATGCTCCGCATTTATATGTATATTTGACCTTTCTATCATCTACGCGTGTAGGTTTTAGGCGATATTTAACTTATGTACTTTTATAGAGAAGGCTCCAGTTATCCAGGGATTTGGCATCCTCAATGCATCACGGAGATTTCCCCGGCACAACTGAACGTGACTGAACGGGAAACTCAACATACACTCCGGCCTGCTGATATATCCTACGCAGACCTACGTGTATCCCTAGCCATCCCTGCATGATCAGAAACGCCCCCTCAATACTTCAATACTCTCTGTAATTTTCCTATATGTATAATGTTATAATATGTATTCATTAATTTTGTGTAAACTATACTTGTCTATTGAAAATACATCAGTTCCGCACAAACAGTTGTTAGTAGAGTATCAACTCCAATTTGTGGGCAGCTATTCCTAGCTGCAATTAATTATCCAGAAACATATAAAATCCCCTGTGGGTACTTGCGTGTAGTATTCGTTATTTAACTTAGCGGAGACGTACAAACGAAGGGAACGAGTTGCTTCGCTCTTGAATCGCTTCAGCCACAACGTTACCATTCCAACGTGAAGTGCCGCCACACCGCTCGAGGCGGGCTTTAATAGTTTTTAAAAAGCTATCTATCACGTCCGATCCGTTACAGTCAAACTGGTGTCAGCTGTGCTTGGATAAACCGCAGTGCTCAACAGGAGATTTACGTGGAAATTACCCCGAGGAACTACGGTAATTTCGGACGATTGTGTACAACCAGACGGTTTTTATGAGAACTGAGATCAGAAAGGACGAAGACCCCTGTGTTTGGAGACCAGTGTGGGACCATTCTGACGTCTGGAACACCAACTTGGTAAAATTTTCTTTAAATTTTGAAGAAATTTCGTTAAGTTTCGAAGATGGCGCAAGCTCAGCAGGCTGCCGACCTAGAACAGTTGAATTTGCAGCGTGCCATTCAAGAGGCACAAGCAGAAGGAGCGCCGAATGAGAACGCTCAGCTCATTGCGCTAGGCAATACCTGGTTGGAGAACCAGCGCCGGAAGCTTAACAAGCAGAATTTTCCCCGGTTTTGCAACCGAGCCGGAGAAGACTGGGATGGCCACAAGACAAAGATGGCCAATGCGTTTAGAATTGCCCGTCATCACCCATCGGATCAAGAGGGCAGGAAAGGCCAATACATCATGAGTCTCGACGGAGAAGCGTTCCAGATGGCCCGAGAAGTCGCCGACAACCAAGACGCGCTCACTCTTGAGCAGGTAATGGATAGGCTAGATGCCATATTCCTAGCACCATCAGATTCGGACATCAACAAGGACGCGTATAAGCAGTTGTCGCAGGGCAAGAACGAGATTCCGCAGACGTACCTTGCTAAGAAAGAGCAGATGTGGTTGAAGGCCTACTCCCCAGACAACCGTGATCCAGGCCAATTCCGGAAAGAGGTAACCCTTGGTTTACGCCATCGAGAGGTACGAAAAAGAGTTTTCTGTCAGCTACCTAGTATTACCAGCATGGGTGTCCTACGGAATGTCATTATGAACGAGATTGCCACGCAGCGCCAACTTATTCACCATGGAGATGCTGAGGATACCTCCATGGATGGCCTCGCCACGTCCAACCGTGTCATCTATCGCCACGACGGCACCGAGGATATGGAGGTCAACGCTGTCGGAGATGGAACCAGTAGCGTCAAGTGCTACAATTGTAACCAGACTGGCCATTATTCGCGTAATTGCCCCAAGAAGAAACAGCAAGCGAGTAAAGGTACGGGCGGTGCCACCAAAGACAAACCGAAAGGCAACTGTCGGAGGTGTGGCACGCCTGGCCATTGGCAGAAGACGTGTACTATTCCTGAGGACCGGCTGGCGAACGTGCGCAAGAGAAACCAGGAGAAGAACGCCAACAGCGGCGGACGCGGCCGACAGCAGCAAGATCGTGGCCGGCACGCCGTGCGAGAGATGCGTACCAACGAACCTGGAGACACCGACAGCGGCGTAGGAGATGATGACCAGGCGCAGTTCTACGGAGATGTCAACTGTTTAGAAGCAGTTGGCCACAGAAGCAAGACTTCAAAAAATGTGAGAGAGGGCTCCCGTCGGTAGGTCGGAGTCCCTCAGCAGCTGTAGACCCTACCACCCTCAATCAGATGCAAGGACGACGAGGCGCCCGGGCCATGGTCAAGATCAGCCTGCGTGCAAATGGACCGACTGTGCGGACCTATGGTCTCATCGATACCGGTAACAAGTTGCACGAAGGAGTCGCCGTAAATGAGGAGTTAGCCCGGAAACTACAGTTGCCGATTGTTCCTTGCGATTTAACAGTGGGAACAGCGGCGAATGGCGGAGATATGGACGTCATCGGCCGTGTTTACAACATCAGCGTCATCTTGGGAGATGACTGTCCTAGCTACATTCGAGAGGCATTGGTTATACCTGAGCTTCGCACCCCCATCAATCTTGGGTGCAAGTGGGTCGAGGAGATTCGTGGAGTTCTAGATTATTCATCACCGGTGCAGGCGGCGTTAGTTGTGAAGCAGACGAGAGTCCCGCTTGTGCAGTCCATCGACTACGAGGCTCCAAGTGCCTCAGAAGACGAAGAGCGGTCTGGAAAACCGCCGGGGGAGCACTCGCCCCCCAACCCTCAGATAAGTGTTTCATTACGAGCCTTCGAGGAATTGAATGCAGAAATAAGTAGCTATAGTAGTGCCTTAAATGTTTGTAAACCCACTTTTAAAGAATTATGTAAAGCAGAAGATAATTTTGCGAATGGTAATGTGCACCATTCACGTGAGTTTTTAGCACTTAAACCGGATTCCGTCGAATCATATGTTGCGCAACTTTCTTTTAAGCACAAAGCAAAAGCAGATTTTGAGCGCAAAAACGTTTGGACACGTAATGTCAAGGGACCGCTTCGTAATTCCCAAGGGCCGGCCGTTCGTTTGAAAACCGTCGCAGTAGGTAAGCGGCCGCGTCCTGTCCGTTTGTCCGTCCAAGCGACTAGGATTCTCGCGCCAGAGTCAGTGTCTGTCGTGAATTTTCTTCCTAGCCGAGAACTCCGACCGCAAGCGACTGTCATGGTAGAAGAGACCGTTTTAGATGATAGTCCAGTGCGTGTGTTGGAAGGAGTATACAGAGCCCAGCAAAATGGGATTGTCCGCATCCCTGTCGTCAATTTACAGGAGCAGCCGTGCATTGCATCGGCCGGGTGCGTGTTCACCGCCGAGATTTGTGAGGACAGCAGCATGGTGATCAACACCGAGAGCTTGGTGTTGAGAGAGCCCCACGAAGTTATTCAGTCAATGTCCGAGAGCAAGGTGAGCGACCCCACCAAGCCCATGACGAAGGAGCAGATGGAGAACCCCACGTTCAAGGAAGTATGGGAAGACCTGGAGATGGAGGACAACGAGCTACTGAACGAGCACCCCGACGTCAAGAAGCAGGTCAAGGAGCTCATCTATGAGTATAGAGACATATTCAGTCGAGAGGCCCCTGGGCACACAAACCTGGTAACCATGAAGTTGAAGCTTAAGCCAGGGACGGAGCCCATCAGGCAGAGATACAGGGAACTGAACCCTAAGATGTTGAAGGATCTAGAGGCGCAGATGGCCGACTGGCTCAACCAAGGAGTGATCGAGCCGAGTTCATCGCCATGGGCGAGCCCCCTTGTCCCTGTGCGCAAGAAGGATGGAAAGATCAGATGGGCAGTGGACTTCCGCAGGTTAAACAGTTGCTTAGAGCAAGACAGTTACCCGCTGCCGAGGATACAGACTCTATTGGACCGCGCAGGAGGACATCGTGTATATTCAACATTAGATGCCACAGCCGCCTACTTCAACATCTCCATCGATCCAGCATCCAGGGAGCTGACGGCTTTTGCCACGCCAACGGGTTTGTGGCAATTCCGCCGCATGCCCTTCGGCATCAGCACAGCACCAGCGGTGTACAGCAGATTCATCAGTACCGCCATGAACCCGCTGGGGAGCGAGGTAGCGCAATGCTACCTCGATGATGTAATATCTTATAATCTGAGAGTTGCGGATCATGTACCACAGATGCGACAGGTTTTTGAGGCCCACCGCAAGGCTGGAATCAAGCTGAAGGCCAAGAAGAGCAAGCTGTTCCAGAAGAAGATACAGTATCTTGGCCACATGCTGAGTCATGAAGGTATCGGTATGGTGCCTGAGTATGTGGAGCGTATCAAGAACTGGCCGCCGCCAACGACTGTCGCCGAGTTGAATAGTGTGCTTGGTTTTTACGGGTACTACCGGACCTTCATACCGGAGTACGCCGACTTGACGTGCGAAATGAATGCACAGAAGAAAGCCACGAAGCTAGAGTGGACCCCAGGGATGGATGAGCAGTTCCAGCAGTTGAAGGACAAGTTCCAGAATGCCCCCATCCGCGCTGTGCCTGATTTTGAAGCGGATACCCCATTCCAACTGACCACCGACTACTCCGGAAGAGCAATCAGTGCGATCCTGAGTCAGGTTCAGAATGGCGCCGAAAGGTTGATCGCCGCCATGGGACGTAAGACGACTGGCGCGGAGCAGAGATATCCCTCATGGAAAGGAGAAGCCTCCGCAGTTATTTATGGCATCAGAAAGTTTTGGACGATCCTGAGCTTCAAGCCGTTCCAAATTAATACGGATAACAGCGCCCTCAAGCAGTTGAAGTCACTGAAGAAGAACACTGGCATGATGGCCAGGTGGACAGAGGAGTTGGCTGGATATGAATTCCGTGTGGTTCATCGGCCGGGGAGACTCAATACTAACGCCGACGCGTTAAGCCGGCGCACCGATGCTGATATGCCAGACCCGACAGCCGAGGAAGAGGCTGAGCAAGAGGAATACGTCGGAGCCGTAGATGATGAGCCTGCCGACGAGCTTCCTGACCACAGAGAACGGTACAGAGACCGAGTGTACAAGCATCAGTTAGACGACCCTATTTTAGAGAAGGTTCGTAGATGGATTGGCGTCGACCGGCGTGCACCAGACAAAGCAACTCTACGTGGAAAGAGTAGGGACGTGCACCGGCTGGCCGAGATTTTTGACACTCTGCGAATAGCAGAAGATGGAGTTATTGAGCAGGAGATACAGACCTTCACAGGGAAGCGACGCAGAATCATGGTCCCTTTGTCCCTGAGAGAAGAGGTGTTCACTCACTGCCACAGAACCACCACTGGAGCGCATTTTGGCATGCACTCCACCATATCAAAGTTCTTGAGGAATTTCTATTATGTGGGACATCAAGCAGACATCCGCCTGAGGATCGCCGTCTGTCATGACTGCGTTCAGAAGAACATCAAGGCCAACATCAAGATAGGAGTGCACGTACCCATCCAAAACGGGTACCCGCTCCAGACAATCTACATGGATGTGGTAGGCAAGTTCGATACAACCCCAGAAGGATACAATTTTATCCTGACGCTACAGGACGGATGGTCGCGCTTTGTTCAAGCGTACCCCTTGAAACAGAAGACCGCCGACGAGGTCGCCACGACGATCATGGACAAGTTCATTTGTACCTTCGGATGCCCGCAGGCATTCCACAGTGACCAGGGAAAAGAGTTCTGCAACACCATCATGAAGAAACTCTTGCAGAAGCTCGGTGTTAAGCACGAGCTAGGCCCCGTGGCGAACCCCCAGAGCAACCTTATAGAAAGGTGGCACCGGACCATGGAAGAGACGCTGAGAACAGTGATCCAAGGACGGGAGACTCTATGGCCAGAGTATTTACCTGGAGTTGTCCTGGCGTACAACACAAGGATCCACAGCAGCACCGGCGTGACCCCCTTTCTTGCCTTCCAGGGTAGAGAGGCTACTCTACCCGCGGATTTGATTTTGCGGTTACCAAACCCTGACGATGACAAGGATATTCAAACAGCCGTGAGAAATTTATTGGACAGATACACGACCATGTATGAAGCCATGGCGAAGAGTCAAGCAAGCACCATTCGAAGGAATGCTTTGCAGTATCACGGCAATCGCGAATTTAGAGTAGGCGATAAAGTTTTCTATTTGGCACCCAACCATGGTAAAGCAAAGAAGAAGATGACCAAACATTGGAGTGGACCATACTTAATTACCGAGAAGTGTGCCGACGTTTTATACAAGATTCAGACAATACCAGCGGGAGAAAAGGAGGACTTGGTTGTGCATGTTGGTCGGTTAAAACCATATTACCCCCCAGCAATGACAGACGGAGACCCAACTTCTCCCCCAGAACCATTTGAAGAAGACGGAGATGAGGCAGGGGAGCAAATTCCCTTGAATCCAGAAAGGCAGGCGAAGCCGCCTAATCCAAGAGTTGATGTCTCAAATGGGGATGACAGCGATGAAGAGGGAGGACCCCCCATTAGACCGGGAGGAGCACCACCACCACCGCCCAACATTGACCCCCTCAACCTTCCCCTACCGGATACACCACCACCCAGATCACCAACGATGCAGCGCACACCGCGCAGAGAGCAGAGTGAGAAGAGAGGGAGGGAGAGAGATCAATCTTGCGAACCGTCCGGTTCGGGCACTCAACGGAGAGATGCCAAGCGAACCCCCGATAGAGAGAGAAGCCCGAGAAGAAGCTCGCCCCCGCAGACACCGCGCCGAGATAGAGAGCGCGAGCGAGCTACATACACATACCCTCCCGCACCCCGGGTAGAGAAGCGCGCTCTAAGCGACAATGAGGAGCCGTCCACGGACTCACCCGAAAAAGGGGAGAGGGTTAAATCCGGAGGAAAGAAGCAGAGGAGTGGGACACTTTGGCAACAGCAAGTGGAAGAGAGCAAAGAGGTGCTAGACAGCTCGGACGAGGATATGGACCCGCCTGCAGTGGCTACACTTGCGCGGACAATCAGAATCCCCGTCAAACGCGGAGCAAAGCTGCCATACAAGGGTACGAGAGAAAGTGCGGGCCATGACATATACTGCCCCGCCCACACAATCCTTCCCCCTGGACAACAGACTTGCGTCCCTCTCAAGCTACACACCCGTGTACCCCCCGGATATTTTCTTAAGTTATTCGGCCGTTCAAGCATAGAACGGGAAGGAGTAATTTTACTGGCAGGATTAGTGGACAGCGACTACACCGGCGAGATACAAGCAGTCTTCTGGAACTTGAGTACCGAAGCAGTGGAGTTCAACAAGAATCAACGAGTGTGTCAAGCGGTGATCCTAGAGACTCGCGAGGTGGAATTTTATCATGTCGATAATCTTCCTACCACTGATCGCGGTGCTAACGGCTTCGGTAGCACCTACCAGTGAGGCGTACTCACTAGACATAGTAGATTGCACAAACCCTTCCACCATCAAGAAATTCAACAAGGAAACGATATGCAGAGCAGAGGAACCTACACAAGAAGTTCCAGTGAAGGAGCGCTACACAATTCTACAGAGGCCAACCCTGACAAAGGTACACGGATACTCCTGCGAAGTGAGGGTATCCCTATACCATTTCAAGTGTGGAGTTTGGGGCCATCTCAAGTTACAGCAGGTACCCCAAACCATGAGGCACGAGGAGATTACTGCAGAAAATTGCCGCCGCATGTCACTGGTTCAGGAATATCAAATTTCTGGCTACGGTGACCCAATCAAAGTGAAACTTAACCGCCCTACCTACGTCTCGGCAACCCTAGCCGGATCATTAAAGATGGAAGACGACAAGATCACCTGCATCGGGCAGACCATCCGCATGGGCGACACCATCCACTACAACACCCTGAAGTTAGCTGAGTACCAGATTCTACTTAAAGAAGAAACTTTTCTGGTTAGCAACAACAAGGTAGAGAGTGAAACTGATCATCTATCTCTACCATGTCCATATCATAAAGGGGAGTGCATCACTGGCGCCGCGACATTCGTCTGGAATATCAACGACAGTTCCTGCACTCTACAGATGGTCAACACCATCAACCCCCTCACCACCATGGACACCTACCTAGTGGACCACCAACAGCAAGTTTTACTCAACACTACAGGTGCAATGAAATTAATGCATTGCCCCTTTAATGTCATCACCACGGACCACGACGGCATCTACCTGGGCAAGACCAGCGACCTCAGCAGACTCGCCACCATCGACCCCGGACAGATAGATGTGAACCTACAAGCTGCAGTACATTTAAATTATTTAGCCTACAGTATGCGCCAAACCTTCAGCCAACTAGATGTAACACTAAGGAAGACCATATGCGAAACCCATTACCATGGAAAGTCAGACCAACCAGTACTGCTACACGAGCAGACTTATGGACTCTTGAAGGGAGACCTGTTGATGACCTTCCAGTGCACCAAGAGGACCCAGAAGATCAAGGACGACATCAACTGCTATCAAGATATACCTTTGGATCCTGATGGCTATGCAGATGCTGCAACTAAACACTATAAGTTGCATTCTACAAGGGTAACGTGTTCCGCGACTTTTCCCCTAACTGTCAAGTCTAAAGAAGGCTGGATTCAGTTGACTCCCGCCATCATCAAGACTCAGGCCCCCATGGAGATGACCATCGACACCCCTCTAGTTAACTGGACGGATTTCAGCCATGGAGGAATCTACACGGAAAGAGAGAGAGCTGAATGGTTACACACCCTCACCTTCCCCTCCTACACCGAGGCAAGCCTGAAGGAGATCACCTACGGACTCTGCATTGGAGACGGAAATTGTAACCAACTTTCTACCAACAACCTACCCCTGTACACCCTTGAGAATCTAGTGCCGGACATGGAACGCAAACTTGACTAATGGAGCAGCATCAAGAGCTGGCTCCATGAATATGGCGACCTAATGGCATTCGCATGCCTGGTCATCCTAGGGCTAAAGTTTATTACTGATCTGATATGCATTATCCTCACATTTCTACGTGTAGGACCTGGAGCCGCCATCGCCTTAGTTGCCCACCTTTATCTTTATAACAAGCATTCCTACCAGAAGCTTATGAGAAAGAAGAAGGCCGATACCAGAACTGAGAGGCGAGAACCTACGACAACAGCAGAGACAACGTCACTATTACCAACGACATCGACCCCGAAGATCCAGATGACAGAGATACAGCCCATCATTTTAGATCCTGCATCCCTGCCATCATACAACACTGCGACTAAAACATCTAGGCTATCAACCTTAATACCATGACAGAATAATAGGTAATATTGGCCGACCAGTCTATTGTTTGCCAATTTGAGCGTTATGTTATCTGGCACGTCTGTCTAGCCAGATAAAAAGGGGAGAAAATGTAGTGGGTCTTACTTGAGACACTTGTAAAATAAGCAGAATGACATTTTCGTGATCCTAAACGAGTGGACAGATTTTTATGAAATTAGTACCATTTTAAAGCGTTTATTTTTCTCTATTGATTTTACTTTTATTTGAATTTTTAAGCCCACAAATCACGGATCTCGAGTTTTAATTATGAAACATTTGTACTCATTATATTCTGTTAAAATCTTGTGATATCTCATATGAGGCCATATTTTTCCACGAAATCAATATACATATAATGCTCCGCATTTATATGTATATTTGACCTTTCTATCATCTACGCGTGTAGGTTTTAGGCGATATTTAACTTATGTACTTTTATAGAGAAGGCTCCAGTTATCCAGGGATTTGGCATCCTCAATGCATCACGGAGATTTCCCCGGCACAACTGAACGTGACTGAACGGGAAACTCAACATACACTCCGGCCTGCTGATATATCCTACGCAGACCTACGTGTATCCCTAGCCATCCCTGCATGATCAGAAACGCCCCCTCAATACTTCAATACTCTCTGTAATTTTCCTATATGTATAATGTTATAATATGTATTCATTAATTTTGTGTAAACTATACTTGTCTATTGAAAATACATCAGTTCCGCACAAACAGTTGTTAGTAGAGTATCAACTCCAATTTGTGGGCAGCTATTCCTAGCTGCAATTAATTATCCAGAAACATATAAAATCCCCTGTGGGTACTTGCGTGTAGTATTCGTTATTTAACTTAGCGGAGACGTACAAACGAAGGGAACGAGTTGCTTCGCTCTTGAATCGCTTCAGCCACAACGTTACCATTCCAACGTGAAGTGCCGCAACACCGCTCGAGGCGGGCTTTAATAGTTTTTAAAAAGCTATCTATCACGTCCGATCCGTTACAAAAGGTACCCCCAAAAGTTTCATGTAAAATTTCATTAGCATATTAATAATGATTTAGCTAAAATTTATATTATCATAAAATTGTTATCTTAGACTAATGGTAATATGCAATATCTTTTATCTTTTTTAATTCAAGTAATAGCTTCGGAAGATTTTAAAATTAAGAAAAAAAATTACTTAAAGCATTAAAGAAAAAAATAGAGGTTGCATGAGCTACATGAAACTCTGTCCATAGGGCGGGGACCCTGTCCCGATTTTGTAATAGGTCTTTGAAATCAGCTAATAGCTTCGGAAATATATACAAAGCCAAGTTCCTACAAAAAAAACAGAAAGCAATTTTCTAGCACACGAAAAGGTCTCCGCCAGGAAGATGTCTGGATTATACATCTATACTTATACAATTATTACTAAAGTAAAAAAACAACTTAGGAAAGGGAGAATTTGAAAGACTGACCAATATTATAATGATAAAAAACAAAAACAAAATATAGGAAAAATAGCTGTAAAAATATAAATATAGTGAAAGATACAATGTAAAAGAGAAAGGTTGCAAAAAGAGAGAAAAAATGGGTTAGGCAGGAGAAAGTGAAGTTGTGAACTGTTTGAACAAATTGCTTTTATTCATGACATTCTCTCTGCAAATGAATCTTAAAACAATGCATGCACAAACTATGAGAATTTGTAGCTATACAAAGACGATTTTGTTCAATAATTTATTTCTGGCAGGGGGCCTACAGCTTTTAAAATAGCTTAGAACCAACAAAAAGAAATGCAATTTCTAGGTGCCTTACTTTCCCTTCTTGAACCCAAGTTTCTTCTCTTTTCCCCAACGATTCCCTTGCAATGCCTACTTTAAATATCAGCTCCAATGTCGGAACATTTTGATAATATGACTAATATGCTTTCTTACTATTGGGCGTATGATTAAACCAGGCGATTATACCCCAAACTTTTTACCAACCAAAGGGTCTTAGTGCATCCAATTTAGGATTTTCATTGTCTTTTATTATACTTAGCAATTTAATCCTTAAAGTCAAAGTGTAATGGTTTGGTGCTTAGAGAGGGGATGAATGAATGTTTTTTTGTGAATCAATATTGGCCTGTTGGCCATTGCCACACCCTTTATAATGATTGCTCGCATAGTTAAACCAATCAATCAATTAATAAATCAAGTATCTATCTATCATCTTTTTTTACTTCTATTTTAATCACTAAACTTTTGTAATTTGCCCATTTGTTTTAATTTAATCAATCATTTAAAATGGTCCTAAAAATGGGCAATTTAAGCAAAAACCAATCTATCAATCAATTAATTCATGAACTTACCTAGTGAAGTGAGCGCGGATGCCGCGGCGTTGTTATCTTTGATCTTCATGGCAAGTACCAGCTGATATCTGTTAGAGGTCAGCGCATCCTAGAAGCAGAGAACAAATAGTAAAATGTCAATGAACTTAGAAAACTAATAGAATGTTGTTTACATAAAAATTCAATAAGAAGCGCAGCAATATAAAGTTTTAAATTACAAGGAACAAGGTATTCTTCTAGATTTCTTGTAGAGATTGACCGATAAACCCTAGTTTAAGAGTTGGTTCACTGCCAAAAAGAGACACATATAGTAAAACAATGTTAATTAAGTATATTAGATACTTTAGATATTACAAAACCCAGTTTGAATAGCTACCAAACCCTATTCTATGATTATTATTTTTCTATGACTTGTGTATATAAGCATAATCATGACAGGGGTTAGATCTTATCTGTCCATGTAAATGTCGTGCGGATTAATTTGTTTAGAATTCACAAAATATACACTCCAAAAAATTATACACAAAAAAAACTTTCGGTAAAGAAGTTAATAGAAAATTTTTAAAGATTAGCCTAAAGAAGGATCGAAAGTGAAATTTAATTTCTTAACAAGCGGAATCTTAGCAGATTTTCTTATAACCAATGCAAAATTTATATATTTTAATTTATAAATAAATATTTTTTAGAGTGCTTTTTAAAGCACACATGAATGCATTTTACTTGTGAATGATAAGAGGTGGCCAAATTGATGACAACTTCCTTTGTCCAACTTCAACAGAGATGGACAGATAAACTTGCTGCCTTTCAACAATTTTAATCCCATGATTTTGTGTTTGTGACTTTGTATTTAAAGTTGGATTAAGTCAGGGAGTAAGGGAGGGGACAATGGGCAATTAATTCAATATAAGAGTTATCAAAGAAAGGGCATGAAATCCAGTTTAATCCAATAAATTTGTAGGAAATTATAAAGGGATTGTTAATTGAATAATAGATTTCCATAGCGTCATGTAAAGGGAAATCACAACTTGTTTTTGATGAAATATATTGAGTTTTTTTGGTGTGATTTTTATATTAAAAGATTATTGGACCCGGCCAGCTGCTAGCAAGAATATGACTGCCCCTTTTTATTCTGTTTATTTCCCTTGCCCCTTGCCCCTTGCCCCCACCTCCCTTCTCCCTTCTCTCCGTCTGCTACATTCCAAACACAACGAGTGTTTTTTTCCCTTCCCCCCACTTCCCTTATCCCTTCTCCTCGTCTGCAATATTCAAAACATACATAACGAGTAGCGGCATTCTATGCGCAAGTCCCCAAACTCAGTCAGAAACTGCTAAATTCTTGCACATTCCCTTTAAGCCAGTCCCCAAAGTCTGAGACTCCTAAAATTGAATATTCGATCCATTGTCCCCTCCCTTACTCCCTGGGATTAAGTGATTAATGCAATAACATTATATTTCAGTTGCAACAAAACCACCCCTTTCATAGAACATTTTGATTTATATTTTCTGGCGTTTAAACTAAATCTAAATATCAATTCAGACTCTTGACCACTTTTTACACAATTGAAGTTTACATAATTTGAAATTCTTTAAAATAACAATGTTTAAATTTTACTTATACAGAAGCAGGCATTGTAATTAAATCATATTGAAGAAATTCTTTTGAAATAGATAATGATCAGGATACATATGAAAGTTTTATTAATGGGTACTTTGAAGAGAGAGATAAAACATGCCTCAATCTTTAATCCAGGGAAGAGGGGACAAAAGCAAGTAATTCAATCTACTTCACTATTTTCCCCAAAAATATACTAAATACCAAAGGCATGCCATTGGACACATATGCATGGGGGGGGGGGGAGATTAATATGTTGTCCATTATCCTATCACTGCAGTATCCTTGCTTTAACCCACATGCATAATGCTGTTTTTGCTTTATCTATATAACTTATTGCATGAATCAAATATGTGCTAAGGATAAGGATTACAATTTTGTTAAAAATCCGATATTCAGGTTTTAATTGGTAAGATTGGTATCCTTACATAAAAGATCCTTGTAACTGCTGGTCCAATTTGTATCACCTTTAGAATGGGGCTTCTTATAGGTCCCTTTTTATCTATTTTAGAAGCGGGTAACACTCCCCTACCACAAGAATAATCAACTCAGAAAAAATGAACCAAAACAAATCTTTCCTTTTCTTTTAAAACATAATTTTGGGTCAACTTACTTATTTTTGAAGTATCCCGAGAAGTTTATGTTATCTCTTTATAACTTTATCAACTACTTCTTGTTTTTAGAAAACTTTTCCACACTTCTGGTTGTATGTTGAATGCAATTTACTGGTCAAAGTATATACATACAACAGGCTTTCAAGGAGTGTTAATACAATACTGATATACTATTATATATATTATGATATATATTATATTATAATTTCACTTAATTATGCCTAGATAAGTAAAGAACTAGGTATAATTATCAATTACATTTTAGAAACCATATTTTCGCTTAATTTATCAATGTATCATCGTAATCTTTCTTAACCTAGCCTATCCTGGAAAAAAGCATTTATATAGGTGTTTTTCAAT
Organism: Acartia tonsa; assembly: GCF_053477335.1. Taxonomy (NCBI): domain Eukaryota; kingdom Metazoa; phylum Arthropoda; class Copepoda; order Calanoida; family Acartiidae; genus Acartia; species Acartia tonsa. The sequence goes on along the minus strand of NC_137262.1, from coordinate 29,435,392 downwards.
AAATTAGTCTATGACCAACATGCCAAACTTGGAATGATAAAGTAGACTTTTTCTTTTTAAATTGGATTGAGAAAGGTTTCAAACTGAATGGCCTTTTTCGATATAAGAAAACCTAAAATCTTGTAACTAAATAGCGTTTATTGTCCGTTGAATTGATTCTTGTAAATGTTGCTTACTTTTAAATTAGTGTACATAAAATTTTTTACAACTGCAATGTATAAATACCAAAATTCAAAGAGAGGAATAAAAAAATAATTGATTATAGTTTAACTGCGCTCAAATCAGTAAATTTATCACCTACATCAATCTTTAAGATCTGGTCTATCAAACAATAAAAGAACCTAAACACAAGGATGAATAAATCTATAAGCAGAGATGGAAATAGACAAAAATCTAAAGGGATAAGACAATGGCCGATAAATTGATGTACATCCCCAATCATTATACACAAAACCACCCTTCTGTAACTTACAATTAGAGTTGAAGCAATTGGACACTCAACTAAATAAACCAACAAATCCAAATTTAATAAAAGTCCAGAAGGTTGTTAAGCCAACAGATAAGAAAATGTTTTTTATACAACTTTTGGGACTAGTTTAAAAACAGCCTAATGCCCCTTCCATCTCTAGCAAATAGGACAGATATAAAGAATCAAGTTTAACCTTTAATTACCAATCAAATTTTATTGTTCTTGAATCAAAAAGACATATTAATTCTGTCATTGCTATAAAACATTTTACTACGGATAAAAACTTTAGTAAAGTAGAATGTGTGAAATTCTGTGGTTTCATAACAAATAGACGGCCATATAGAAATACAGAATGGTTTTGCTCCTTAATAAAGGTTACGTGTTTAGACTTGATAATCAGTGTTTTTGTTTCATACGGATTAAAGATAAATCTTTTTTTATTTTCAGTTTTTTTGTCTTGGAGATTTTTTGTCCCTTTTACCTTATTTGGCTTTATCAATATTTTACTATCTAAAGAATTTTAAATTTAGTTTATATATCCATTATTATAAAAATAACAGAATATAATGATAATCGTATGAAAGAAAAATTATGTTTTATCCAAAAAAAAAATTAACTTTACTGAATAATCTCCAACATATAGCAATAATAAACTAAACTGCAATTCGGTCAGTCATACGGTAATACGTACCTAAATTTTCTGCTTTTAATAGCTATTTTTAACGAAAAATATCCTGTACTATATATGTAATAAACAAAGTCTAAATTTCTACGAGTACTACGTTTCCTTATATTGTCACTCAACTGTTTAGTCGGGCGGATAGTTAGACAAACGTATATAACTGTAGAGTACCTCGGTTACCAATAATCACTTACCTTAAAATTTCCTTTGCTGAAATAGGCAGAGCCTAAATTTCCATGGGCCCTACACTCTCCGACTGTGTCTCCCAACTGTTTAGCCACTACCAGGTCTTCTTGCATGTAACTAATGGCCTAAAAATAAATAAAAAGTTATTCTAGTTGTCATAGTTATCATAATCATAGTTAAAATCGTCATATTGATTAAAAAAATAAAACATCCTTATAAGTAAAGCTTTTAATGTTGGCAAAAAGACTGCGCCGGTATCAAAAACGCCTTCCTTGTTTTATGTTTGTAAATTAGCACCGACAGAGCAACATATAAATTTATAAATTTTGCAACTTGGCTCCATACACCCTTGGTGTTTATACAATATTGGCAATTAAGACATTTTAAAAACAACAGACTTTCTTGTTTAAATTTAGATACAATTATTCATACCTTTGTGTAGTTTATTAACAAAAGATTATAATTAATTATGTCGACTACATTACATCTTTTCAATTTGGCCATTACTAACAATGGATATGTTATATATATGGATATATTGACAGGTAAAAGATTGTCGTCAAGTTAGTTTTCTGATATTGACCTCATTAATGGCCAGGTTGTTCATCCATTATGAGGGAAGGGGATGGGGTAGAGGGAATGGGAGGGGGTATCGTTATTTAAGCCAGCTACTAGCATCACTTTATCAAAGTACATGGAAATCTGGTGCAACATCCAAGTAATAATATATCTATTTTACTAACTTATATTATTAAGGATACTTGTCATATATTATGCAACAGAGTATTATTTGCTATTTCTCTAGAACATTTTGGCCATTATCATGCAACAAACAAGACTAAATAGCCAATAGCTAAAGGGTAACATAGAATAAATTAGTAGAAATTACTTTGATTTGTCTGTTATTTAATCTTGTATGGAATATATCAACGAATAAGATAAACTTTGGGTACCAGTGTCTAATGTCCCCTCCCTGCCTAATACAAACTTATTTATAGCTCTATATTACTGCGCATGTTATGGTAAAATTCTTTCTTGTTTCTTATCATTATTTTTGAATATCCTAATATTTATTATTCTATGGCGCGCTTTCACATTTTATGGCTTAACAACTTTTCTAATTTAGCATTTCTTTTTCTGAGAACTTGCTAAAAAAGAAAGTCTTGGGGCTGCATTTTAATACCTCGGAAAAGGTTTGGCTTTAATTTTATTGCTATGGTAATGTGGTCTTTTATTTAATATGATTAACAAAACATACATATCATTGCAGAAGACTGTGCTATTAGTATATATTTAAAATAGGTAGATGTTTGTTTATCTGACAGTATATCCATTAAGATCTCCCAAAAGGCTCCATCAAATTAGGGATAAGCATTAGGAACAATCAGACCACATTATTAGTTACAATGTGTACACTTTGTTCAAACATTCCTTGCATAATTATATATTTTCTAGGCTAAGATCTGATTAATTGATTGATTGTTCTAGACTTTGCAAGATCTATTACCATGTTTAAATATGTTTTAACAAAAGTGTGATTAAACAATTCTAAAATGCAATGTTAACACTGTTCTATTGATTTAAAACCTTGCTTACAATTTGGTTTCTTCAAGAATGATTACAAACAACCCAAAAAGTAAGTTATATCTTTGTAAATTCATTTCATAAAATGTGTATGTTTTAAATTTCAGTTTAGACAAGATACTATTAATTAGGCTATTATCAGATTTTATGCAAGCAGGCATTAAAGGGATATTATATTTGAAGTTTCTTTATGATAAATAACGTTATTTTTGTACCAGAGCAACTATATAATAAGGGCATATCAGTCAACATACCCAATTAAGTTAAGATCTAAAGAAAATATATTGATTATATACATATTTTTGTATAATTTCATATTCACAATACCTACCAAATTCTAACAATTTGGCAATTATTTAAATTTTTTTTATATCTATCATAACTTCTATTCGTGAAATTCTTAACTTTATCAGATTTCTATAGTTTATAAATACCTTATAGGGCTAATTAAACAATAAAAAGTAATAATTAAATTAATAATTAAGATTTAGGACTCATCCAGCCAAATAAATATTTTAATTGCAAAATTTCTAAATGCAATTTCTAAAAAAAGCAAGTTGTTTTCTCTTTAGGGTATAGGTGGGATATAAATAAGGAGAACTTAATTTCTTAAATGGCTCTGATAAGAAATTATTTGGGGCAATCTATAATTATGTCTTAGATAAAGTCTTTTAAATAATAGTTTTAATTTTCCAAAACCTCAAATTGAAGTTGTTAAAAGATTTATAACATATAGCTAGTTTTGTCCGTATGTATCCCATAAATAATTTTATAATATTACATTGATTTGATAGTTTTGATAGCAGGAGTTTCGTAACGCTATCATATAATCTTCAATACATCCTGTATTTAAAATAAATTCTCAACAAATAAACAATTTCTGAAGAATATTTGATTTGATTTATTTTAATGTTTCATGGTAAAAAAGTAGGCTTTGCTAACATCTAAGTTTGAGTTTTAAAATTAAATTTTTTGTATGAAGGTTGCCATTAAAATTAGAGCTAGTCAAATAGCATGAATTAAAAGGCGTTGACACATATGTATATATTTGGCCTAATTTCATTTCATATGACAACTCTATTTCTTAGTTTATCTTGATTCCACCCACCCTAAACCTGTCCAGAGACAATAAAGTTACACCTTATAGACAGCAGGAATCTAAGGGTTAAGACAATGGCAGATAAATGATGTGTTTATCTTGAGTCAACCAACCTTAAATCTATCCATGGATATTAGAGTTATAACAAATAGACTCCACCCACCCTAAACCTGTCCAGGGACAATAGAGTTACACCATATAGACAGTATCTCCAATGGCGATAAACAAAATTACAGGTTCTGTAGATCACAATGAGTAATTGAAAGATTTGCTCATTCAACTTAATGAATGAATGAATCAAAATCAATAACCCAAAGCCAACCAATGAGAAAACTTTATCATGAAACTTATGGGGCTAGTGTAATAAATAGCCAAATGAATTAAAGACATTAACAATACATTGCTTATACCTCAAATTAATATATGTATCATATCAATTAAAATAGCTAAGTATCTGCTAATAATCTAAGAAATATTTTTCATCGAAATATATTTCTAATACCTCTATTGTCCCTAAATATATTAGCTTTGTTTTGGTAGCTCCAAAAACAATTAGATTACATCTTTCAGTAATAGTAATTACTACAATAAATTTACTTAAACAAATTTAAATAAGTAATTAAATTAATTATTAAAATATTATTGATTGTTCCTTCATTTAAGAAAACAATAGAGGGGGAAGTATGTTTCCACCAAGTGGACCCTGTGACTACTTTTAATTGGGTCTTTGAATATCAGCCAATAGCTCTGAAACAGTCAAGTCGCTTTAAAAGAGCAAAAAGCAATTTGCTAGCAGACGATAAAGGTCCCTAATACTGGAGCCAGATAGTTGTCTGTGTAATATATCTATACTTATACATTTATCGTTTGCCCTATGTAAAAATTAAAAGCAGAAACAGATTTCTCCTTTTATTCATAAATAAATTTATAGAGCATCTTCGCTCCCTACTAAAAGAATCAATGAAGAAAACGATTGCGCATCTAGCCTCGGGATAGAGACTTCCATAATTGGAATCTTTGAAATGTGTGTGTTTGTGTTTTGGTCGATTTTTTAAAGAATATTTGTGTAAAGGTAGTCTGCAATAGAAGTGTTAAAGGTTAGTTAGATTTTTTGGCTCTTTAAATGAAGAGCAAGCAAACATTATTTATAGATCAACTTTTTCTTTTCAAAAAAAATATTTTATCCTATTTAAAACATGCATGCTTTAAATCATTTAGACAAAAAAAAGGCAGATTGAAAATAAAAGTTTTATATGATCGGTTTTGATTCTCCATGTATAACATAGGAACTATCCTCCCTTTTCAGGTGGTCCCACATTGACGCAAAAATATATTTTTTTCAAAGAGACTGTAACAAAAACATGGTATAAACACGTTATGACTACTGCTGTTATAATTGATCTCTTAGGCTGCATTGTCAGACGCCTCAATTGTATCCTTGTTGTTTTCTCTTTAGGGTATAGGTGGGATATAAATAAGGAGAACTTAATTTCTTAAATGGCTCTGATAAGAAATTATTTGGGGCAATCTATAATTATGTCTTAGATAAAGTCTTTTAAATAATAGTTTTAATTTTCCAAAACCTCAAATTGAAGTTGTTAAAAGATTTATAACATATAGCTAGTTTTGTCCGTATGTATCCCATAAATAATTTTATAATATTACATTGATTTGATAGTTTTGATAGCAGGAGTTTCGTAACGCTATCATATAATCTTCAATACATCCTGTATTTAAAATAAATTCTCAACAAATAAACAATTTCTGAAGAATATTTGATTTGATTTATTTTAATGTTTCATGGTAAAAAAGTAGGCTTTGCTAACATCTAAGTTTGAGTTTTAAAATTAAATTTTTTGTATGAAGGTTGCCATTAAAATTAGAGCTAGTCAAATAGCATGAATTAAAAGGCGTTGACACATATGTATATATTTGGCCTAATTTCATTTCATATGACAACTCTATTTCTTAGTTTATCTTGATTCCACCCACCCTAAACCTGTCCAGAGACAATAAAGTTACACCTTATAGACAGCAGGAATCTAAGGGTTAAGACAATGGCAGATAAATGATGTGTTTATCTTGAGTCAACCAACCTTAAATCTATCCATGGATATTAGAGTTATAACAAATAGACTCCACCCACCCTAAACCTGTCCAGGGACAATAGAGTTACACCATATAGACAGTATCTCCAATGGCGATAAACAAAATTACAGGTTCTGTAGATCACAATGAGTAATTGAAAGATTTGCTCATTCAACTTAATGAATGAATGAATCAAAATCAATAACCCAAAGCCAACCAATGAGAAAACTTTATCATGAAACTTATGGGGCTAGTGTAATAAATAGCCAAATGAATTAAAGACATTAACAATACATTGCTTATACCTCAAATTAATATATGTATCATATCAATTAAAATAGCTAAGTATCTGCTAATAATCTAAGAAATATTTTTCATCGAAATATATTTCTAATACCTCTATTGTCCCTAAATATATTAGCTTTGTTTTGGTAGCTCCAAAAACAATTAGATTACATCTTTCAGTAATAGTAATTACTACAATAAATTTACTTAAACAAATTTAAATAAGTAATTAAATTAATTATTAAAATATTATTGATTGTTCCTTCATTTAAGAAAACAATAGAGGGGGAAGTATGTTTCCACCAAGTGGACCCTGTGACTACTTTTAATTGGGTCTTTGAATATCAGCCAATAGCTCTGAAACAGTCAAGTCGCTTTAAAAGAGCAAAAAGCAATTTGCTAGCAGACGATAAAGGTCCCTAATACTGGAGCCAGATAGTTGTCTGTGTAATATATCTATACTTATACATTTATCGTTTGCCCTATGTAAAAATTAAAAGCAGAAACAGATTTCTCCTTTTATTCATAAATAAATTTATAGAGCATCTTCGCTCCCTACTAAAAGAATCAATGAAGAAAACGATTGCGCATCTAGCCTCGGGATAGAGACTTCCATAATTGGAATCTTTGAAATGTGTGTGTTTGTGTTTTGGTCGATTTTTTAAAGAATATTTGTGTAAAGGTAGTCTGCAATAGAAGTGTTAAAGGTTAGTTAGATTTTTTGGCTCTTTAAATGAAGAGCAAGCAAACATTATTTATAGATCAACTTTTTCTTTTCAAAAAAAATATTTTATCCTATTTAAAACATGCATGCTTTAAATCATTTAGACAAAAAAAGGCAGATTGAAAATAAAAGTTTTATATGATCGGTTTTGATTCTCCATGTATAACATAGGAACTATCCTCCCTTTTCAGGTGGTCCCACATTGACGCAAAAATATATTTTTTTCAAAGAGACTGTAACAAAAACATGGTATAAACACGTTATGACTACTGCTGTTATAATTGATCTCTTAGGCTGCATTGTCAGACGCCTCAATTGTATCCTTGTTGTTTTCTCTTTAGGGTATAGGTGGGATATAAATAAGGAGAACTTAATTTCTTAAATGGCTCTGATAAGAAATTATTTGGGGCAATCTATAATTATGTCTTAGATAAAGTCTTTTAAATAATAGTTTTAATTTTCCAAAACCTCAAATTGAAGTTGTTAAAAGATTTATAACATATAGCTAGTTTTGTCCGTATGTATCCCATAAATAATTTTATAATATTACATTGATTTGATAGTTTTGATAGCAGGAGTTTCGTAACGCTATCATATAATCTTCAATACATCCTGTATTTAAAATAAATTCTCAACAAATAAACAATTTCTGAAGAATATTTGATTTGATTTATTTTAATGTTTCATGGTAAAAAAGTAGGCTTTGCTAACATCTAAGTTTGAGTTTTAAAATTAAATTTTTTGTATGAAGGTTGCCATTAAAATTAGAGCTAGTCAAATAGCATGAATTAAAAGGCGTTGACACATATGTATATATTTGGCCTAATTTCATTTCATATGACAACTCTATTTCTTAGTTTATCTTGATTCCACCCACCCTAAACCTGTCCAGAGACAATAAAGTTACACCTTATAGACAGCAGGAATCTAAGGGTTAAGACAATGGCAGATAAATGATGTGTTTATCTTGAGTCAACCAACCTTAAATCTATCCATGGATATTAGAGTTATAACAAATAGACTCCACCCACCCTAAACCTGTCCAGGGACAATAGAGTTACACCATATAGACAGTATCTCCAATGGCGATAAACAAAATTACAGGTTCTGTAGATCACAATGAGTAATTGAAAGATTTGCTCATTCAACTTAATGAATGAATGAATCAAAATCAATAACCCAAAGCCAACCAATGAGAAAACTTTATCATGAAACTTATGGGGCTAGTGTAATAAATAGCCAAATGAATTAAAGACATTAACAATACATTGCTTATACCTCAAATTAATATATGTATCATATCAATTAAAATAGCTAAGTATCTGCTAATAATCTAAGAAATATTTTTCATCGAAATATATTTCTAATACCTCTATTGTCCCTAAATATATTAGCTTTGTTTTGGTAGCTCCAAAAACAATTAGATTACATCTTTCAGTAATAGTAATTACTACAATAAATTTACTTAAACAAATTTAAATAAGTAATTAAATTAATTATTAAAATATTATTGATTGTTCCTTCATTTAAGAAAACAATAGAGGGGGAAGTATGTTTCCACCAAGTGGACCCTGTGACTACTTTTAATTGGGTCTTTGAATATCAGCCAATAGCTCTGAAACAGTCAAGTCGCTTTAAAAGAGCAAAAAGCAATTTGCTAGCAGACGATAAAGGTCCCTAATACTGGAGCCAGATAGTTGTCTGTGTAATATATCTATACTTATACATTTATCGTTTGCCCTATGTAAAAATTAAAAGCAGAAACAGATTTCTCCTTTTATTCATAAATAAATTTATAGAGCATCTTCGCTCCCTACTAAAAGAATCAATGAAGAAAACGATTGCGCATCTAGCCTCGGGATAGAGACTTCCATAATTGGAATCTTTGAAATGTGTGTGTTTGTGTTTTGGTCGATTTTTTAAAGAATATTTGTGTAAAGGTAGTCTGCAATAGAAGTGTTAAAGGTTAGTTAGATTTTTTGGCTCTTTAAATGAAGAGCAAGCAAACATTATTTATAGATCAACTTTTTCTTTTCAAAAAAAATATTTTATCCTATTTAAAACATGCATGCTTTAAATCATTTAGACAAAAAAAAGGCAGATTGAAAATAAAAGTTTTATATGATCGGTTTTGATTCTCCATGTATAACATAGGAACTATCCTCCCTTTTCAGGTGGTCCCACATTGACGCAAAAATATATTTTTTTCAAAGAGACTGTAACAAAAACATGGTATAAACACGTTATGACTACTGCTGTTATAATTGATCTCTTAGGCTGCATTGTCAGACGCCTCAATCAAAAAATGTTATTCATAGAAATGGGATTATTGCGAAAATATTGTTGTTAAGTGATCATATCTGACTCATTATCAAAAGGGAGATAATTTAATGACTTTATTCATGTCGACTAAATTAATTCAATGAAGTATACATGGTATACATTGAGCTTTGTATTATTTACTTTATTGTAAAAACACCTCCAATTCCATCCCATACTTTACCCCTTAGGCAGTCTTAGGAAAACTTCTTGATTGATCTTTTCAAAGATATGTCTTTCAAAATCAATCCAGGGTTTTTCTTCCTTATACAAGGATAATAAATAAAAAGGGAAAGTGGGGATAATCTGAAGTTTGACAACCGCATTCGTAGCCGTAAATTGTTTTATACAAACCCAAGGCGACCGCCCGATATAGGCATTCTGCAAACTAAGCTGCGCCTGCAGAAGCTAGAAGCTATTAAGTAAGAGCTGTTTGCATTATAGTCAAAAATCCCCGGATGATCTACCCTTTTTAAGAACAAATTTCTATGTTTGTCTCCCGAAACGTTGCACCAAATTAGGCGACTGCCGTGCTCTGAAATGATCTTAAAACTCCACCAGATTTTAAAATCAAATATCTAAAATGCATAAATACTTCCAAATAGAAAAAAAGAATCAAATCATAAAAATTTCTTCTATAATGGTTTTCTATATATTTAAATGATTAGGTGAATAACAATTAAACCTTCAAAATGCCTTAACAATGATCTAAATTTGAAAAATTGCAGGGATTATAGGGATGAAAAAATGTTTGTTGAAATTTAAAATAATTTTGAGGGGGGGGGGGGGTGTAAAGTGCTTTGACTGCATCAAAATGAACAGTATCATAATAGCTTTCTTTAGCTTAAAGAATTTGGGAGAGTTAATTTAACTAATATTGATCTATCCCTTTCCCCTGGGAGTATTATTGGTGTAAATCACCTTCAGCTATAAGAAATGATAATCCTGGAATGAGGATATCAAAATCAATCAGATATTTATCATAATTATACCAAAGTGTTCAAACAATAAATCAAATACAAGCAATGCTTTCTTTCAGCATCGCAGTATCTAAAAATAGGTGTTTCTCAAATGAACATTCAGCTGAGTATGTAAAGTAAAAGGTGGTGTTTCATTAAAAAAGAGTAATTCAATTTAAAAAGTGTTTTGTTGTTAAACATAGTCTTTTTTACTATGAAACACCAAATTTTGACAATATATAAATTGCCTAGAATTCTATTGAAATTATTACTGTATAATCCATTACTGTCCTCTATTGGATTGTTATTGTGGTGCTCCAAAAAATATTATGCTCCTGCCCATTATTTTTTGTTGTATTCTTGAAACACTGATAAAAGGAAATAGATCCTTTATAAATTATGAGTTCAAACCATAATTGTTTCACTATTCTAAAATTTACCAAATTTTAGTATTTATCTTAATTTGAAGTTATTTATAACAATTTTCCTTATCTTATAAAATAAAAAGTTCTTACAACAACAGAATTAATGGATTTCTCTTTTTAAGAGAAGCTTCACATAGGTCTTAATAATACATAATTTTTCTCTGCAAAATGATGCTCAACTTTCGAGAAACTTATTTAAAAGAACGACAAAATGCACAATTCAAATAACAAATTAATCAAAAAACTTACCTTATCAAGGCTGTTAAGAGCCCAATAAGCTGAAGAAAGTGCTGAAAATACTGATCCTCGAAGTTTTAATGAACTTGTACCAATTTTCAATGCACATTCCAAAACCTAAATAATGAGATATTACATAAATAATAAACAAAAATACTATATTTAAAAAAAACCTTTTAGCGTAAATAAATTGTATAATCCAATAAAAAATGAACAAAATACACAAAATTTCAAAAAGACAGACAAACATACATCCTACTACATTGGCAGACATACAGTTACTGCAAAGAACGACTGGTAATTATTTACAAACATCTAATGAAAGCTAGATAAAACATGACTATTAAAAAACATTTTTGAAACCATTGTTTTTGAGGTCCTTGGGCCATACAAAAGACAAGTTTGAGATAAAATTCAAAATGGCGGAAGGGGAAAAACATCCACCAATCACAGTTGAGAATAAAATTCTACCTGAACAGCTGATGTATAAGAGCCTTGTGCTAGCAGTTCCTGTCCAATGACAGAAATAATGATAAATGGAGAACTATCTAAATTCATTGTCTTCAGTTGGTTAAATGTAGGCTCCAGGTTACCTAAAATAATAAGACATGTACAATTTAGATTGACAGGCAAAGTAAGTTTTTGAGTAGCCAAGAAAGCTTGACTCCAGCATTGTAATTTGCAGGTCTGACATAACGTGCATAATATGTTATTGCATCTCAACTATTCAATTTCAAATTAACATACAATACAACGAATAATAATCATTAGCAAAATTATACAAAACTAACTGTTATCCGTGGCAGATGTTAATTTTAAGTGCTACAGACTGCAGCAGTTTATTGAATAAACTGCGACTAGATTCTGTTGGCAAAAAGAATATTAATTATATTTTTGGGCCTACAGTTATGGGCATCTAACAAGCGCGATCTATATAATTTTTACGGCTGATTGTCATGACTTATGGATATAAATAAAATTGGGCGGCAGTTGACTAAGAACTGTGGTTTTTCAACTATGGTTTATGAAGTCTTTTTATGGAATTGTTTCCGTTTTATTTATAATATTTATTTTGTTTTAATTTACTTTTATTACATTTATCATTCCTTAAGCTATAATGACCGAACACCTTAAAGTAAATATGTTCCTTCTGTGCCAATTAAAGCCTAGTGTGCCAATTGAGCTGGGGTCCAAATTTAATTCTTGCATTTAATGCAACTTTCATATGTGCATAAGGAATTTTATTTAATCATAAGTGGAAAAAATTCAGTTTCTAGCATATGTATAAATGATTTTTGTACATTTAAAAAAATTTTTTCTTCTTGTTATAAAATAAACTCTTATACATAAATAGTTATTCATCGCATCGTATAACAAAGCTTTCCGCGGATATTAACAGGAAAAATCATAAGATTAAACCAGTTTTTTAGCCCCTAGAGGCTGAAACTCGGGCTAACAAAACTGGAATCAATGTAATGATTCTAACTTTAGTACTCATGGAAAATTGTCTGTAATACGAAGCTACACATGATTTTTCAGTATGGCTAAGAACCAGTTCTAATGAAGCGGATATTAATAGGTTTCAAAGCCATATTGAAAAAATACTTTTTATACTACAAATCAATTACTGTTTTATATGGACATTGTATAAATGTAATCTGTGCATGTCAAATCAAGAATTGGCAGCTAAACTTGTGCATATTAAGAATATGGCGCGGCTATCTCAGAATTTAGTTTTTGGAGGATTTTAATAGTTAGAAATTATTTTTTAAATAATTTTTGTAGTTAGAACCTATTTATTTCAAATTTCGTCACATATATTTTGTTGTTGTTGTTGATATTAAGATAATGCCCGATTAATTAAAATATTAATTCCTAGATTTATTAAAACGTCTTTTTAAAAAATTTTTTTGTAACTTTGTTAACTTTGTTTTGTAATTTTGATTTTAAATAAAATACTACTCTATAATTATTCTTAATTTTTGTCAAATTTCTTAAGCTTAAATTTTAATTTTATTTTAGGAAGGGGACATTAGATTGTGAGTTAGAATGATACCCAAACACGTTCTCTCATTAGTAGGCCAAACTTTTCAACCCATAATAAAATTTACAATACATCATTAAGTTTAGGATCTACAACAGTTTATTTCCACTATCTTTTCCCTTAAGTTCCCTTTCAAATTACATTTAATAACTAGGCCTAATAATCCCTCCTTACTTTGGAGTGTAGTTGTTAGAAATTTGGCACTATGCAAAGAGATATATTTGTAATAGCAATCATAAACTTATATCAAAGGGTTATGTAATACAGACATTTAAATTAGTTAGTTTTTGAAATTAATAAAATCATATAATTTCAATATACAAATCAAAGTTAGAATTTTAGTTACACATTGACAATAAATAAAAAATACACAAAACTAACTTACCATTAAAAGGTGACTTGATGGCAGCCTCTACAAGGCCGGACAACAGCTGTCCGGACTTTGGGTCTTGCGCGAGGCCGCAAGCAAACGCGGCCAGGGCCTCTGCGTGCTTGCCAAGGCATTGGAGCGCTACTCCTTCCCGGTAATAGGCCTGAAAAAAATTTGGATAAGATTTTTTAAGCTTGGATTAGTAGTACTATACAAATGTGTTATGGAGAGACCACTGTTTTTGAGGTTCCTAGGACAATACAAATGACGAGAAAGCAAACATTGTTTTTCATGATCGTTTGAAAAAGTAAAAATTGTAAGTTTTTTTTCTTTCAAAGGGGATTCGAAAAAGATTCATATTGTAATACAAAGGACATGTTTTAATATTAGCACAGCTGTTTTATATTAATTCTTAAAAATCAATTTCAGAAGTTGTTGTATTATAATAAACCTAACAATAAAATAATCAATAACAAATAACAACAAAAACCCCAACCCCCCTAAAAATATTTCCTAAATTAAAATCGTGACTGGAAACCGATACAATATTATTTTTTACTCCACAACCAATAATAAACAGTAAATAAGTATCAAGGACAATTATTTTCATGCATAACGCCGATAACATTTGAAAAGAAAAAAAGAAAATAGGCAATTTTTAAGAAACAAGGGTCTGGATTCATGAATAAGCAAGTGACCGAAGGACAAACAAACAGGCAGTTATAGAGTAGCTGCACTTCTCAAGATATAAAGTAATATACTCATTAATACTTTTCTATAGTTTTTTGGTAGATATATTTTTTATTTGTATATTTAATTCAATCTTTAGTACCTAATTTTATTAATTGATAATAATGTAACAAAAATCAAGCTCAAATAAATCTAAATCCTCTTCTACCATTTAATACCTGAAAAATCAACATGAAAAAATATGCATGTTCAATTCACTTGGCTTTTTATTTGCTGTAATATATGATTGACTTTTCTAAAAAAACTAAAACCATTTCCCTACCCACCCCTTAAACACTTTTTCGGTGCAAAACCAAAAGTGCAATTATCGATATATGTTTTCAATATTTCCTATAAGGATAAAAATTGCATAATAGCAATATTTAGAGTTTATATGATACAGAAAATATTAAAAATCAGCAAAATTTGAATCTACAGACAAAATAAAAGTAAAAGAAAGGGAACGTTTTTTATTGTTGTTTTATAATAATTATTCATAGCATCGTATTATATACAGCTTACCGGTAGATATTAAAATGAAAAATTTAAAGTTTCAAACCAGTTTTCTTAGCCCTTATGATTTTCATTTCAATATTCGTAGAAAATTGCACTAAATACGATGCTATACATGATTTTTCAGTATGGCTGAGAATCGATTCTGATCCAGCGGATATTAATCGGTTTCGAAGATTATAAAATTTCCCAAAGTTTGTGCGCTAGGTTAATGTAATTTATTTTGTTAGATTTTGTGCAGACACTTTCCGATGATTTATGTTGGGTAAGGCGGAACCCACAGAAATGATATACAGCTTATTATTCTTTAGTGGTCTTTTCTTTCTTCAAACTGCATATAGAGGACAAGGACATTCAGTCGCAAAGCATGACATTATATTCAAAGTTAATAAAAGATACTGGATTTAGTAAATACGTGGATATGTTGAAAGGAGAAAATTTGTCTTCAATTTAGGTTGCTAATAGTTTAAAAATTAAAAAAAAGGTTTCTTCAATGAAATGTGCAAAAGCAAAAAGATACTGAAATCCAACAATTGTTATCCTTTTTTAAAGTATTTTCTTTGTCTTAATCTTATGATTTCCATAACTACAGATCTGATATATTTAAGCATTGGGATTGTTTAAGTTATTTTTCTACCCACATCTTACCCCTTTTAAGTCCCTAGATGCTAGTATAGCAGCACACTAGCACATTTAAAAGCTGTATTTTAGTGTTTATTTTTCCTAATTTTAGGTCTCCTGGTTGTCTGTCATCGTTTTTGGTTTATTTTGGCTAATTGTATGCTGATTAATTCATGTTCTTACTGTTGAAATCTCTGTAAAATGTTTAGACAAAAAAGTAATTTTTGTTATGTTGAAAATAGCAAATATCAATAAGTTACAGAAAAATTACTCAACCTTTTTGTTTTACTATCAGCGACTTTTAAATTTTCAAAAATTGAAATATAGCAACTATGGCATAATTGCTGATTTATTTATAATACCTGCTTTTTTTGCTAGAATTTTATTTTTTATGCAGGAAATTAATATTACAGAAAGGTAAGACATATAGAGAGTAAAAGTAAGTAGTTATAAACGGTTCTATAGTTATTAGTTATCACATTTTTCATAGTGACTTCAACTTGGAATTCAGAGCATCGTATTGTAATATTACTCTGACATATTGACTATAGAACCACTTTAGGTAATGTTATGTATTTAAGTTAGTCGGCCCCCGCTGGGATAACCACGTGTCACTGGGTTTTATAACAGGTTAGGTAATAAAATATGCAACCCACTGTTGTTTTTACATTTTTCTATAAAAGGAAATGGGTTACTTAGGGATTTTAAAAACTGTAAATTCAAAATAAACTTATTTAACAAATATGAATTTATGTGCTATATATTTTAAAAATCCTTTTTAAGCAAGGGTATCTTAAAACTAGCGTATGTCAGTCAGTCGTCTGTGGCAATAATAATAAATTGAGAATAATAAATAGGCAAACATTGGAAACTAACATAAAAAATTCTAAGCATGTCCTTATTCCCAATTACGAACGTTCTATTCAAAGGAAGAAACCAAATTTTCTTTAGATTGATAAATTTTACATGGCCATCAAACTAAAACCCAGCAAAACATAGTGATTTTTTTATCAATAAATTTTAAATTTTCTTAAATACTTCACATTATTGTTTTATTAATTTGATCGGAAAAAAAATCAAACAATTTTTATGTTTTAATATAATATAAACTTTTTCTCCCTTAATTAATGTTGATGATACCCGTTTCCTCTACCTCTAGCTTTTTGAATTTGAAAATAAAACCCATTTTTTTTGCTGGGTAGTTTTCTATCACATAAATTTACAAAACCCATCACTACCAAAGATTTCAATAGCCATTGAAATACAGAAAAATACAACAAAGTTTCATGCTCATCAAAACAATACTTAAACTGTTATTTTTCACTTTTAAAACATTTAAGGGACAAACTTACATTAAATTTGTGTTAGGATAAAAAATGCTTTAAGTCACTCGAGGTAGGAATAAGCTATGCAATAAATAAAAAGTTTAGAATTTGGATAATAGAAATTACCAATAACTGTAAGAATACTCTTTTAATAACAAGAACAATATTATGAGAAAAAAAACACTGCAACATAAAAAAATGAATAAAACCTGATATTTTTCAACCTTTTTAAATTACATAAAGGAATATGAAAAGGGTTCAACAAGAGTTTTTACATTAAATTCGCCATATTTTATACGTTTTTGTTCACTTCTACAGTTTAAAATTTTCAGGGAGGAAGGGACAATAGTTGTTGATTTAATCTACAACCAAAGACAGTCATGAAAGACAGAGCTTCACAGAAAAGGAAGAGAGGAAATTTAATTAATTATTCATTGTCCTATCCCTGTATCCCTGTATTTTGTTCTTGTTCAATTCTAAGTAAATTTGTTCCTCACGCTGAGACCCTGGTATCCCCACAAAACAACCACCCATAAATTTAGGCAATGAAAAATTAGAGATCTTAAGGGATATGACAATGGCCTATAAATTGATGTACATCCACAATGATAATACACAAATCTTCACTTCTGTAGATTACAATTAGTGATTGAAACATTTATACACTCAATGAACCAACCAAACAAAATTTTAAAAAGTCCCCAAAGTTATTAAGCCAACGTATAAGAAAACATAATTATAAAACTATTGAGTTTAGTGTTATAAACAGCCCATTGTCACCTCTCTCTCTGCTACCAAAAACTATAATAGCTAGAATTTAAAAAAATCATGTTGTATTGTAGAAACAACGTCACTTTTTCTAAATTTGAAAACATTTGACCTCTATTAGTAAAACTTGACAAGTTAAGTAAGAACAACAGACATGTTTTCTGGGTAAAATAACATATGTTTTACATACAATTTACAATTTCAGGAAAAATGGTAAAATGACAATAGTTATTTATCGCAGCGGATTAATGAGAACTTTCCGCGGATATTAAAATGAAAAATAATAAGATTAAAACCAGGTTTGTAACCTCCAAAGGAGCCGACATCCCGGGCTAACAGAACTCTTATTAACTTTATGATTTGGGGTATAGTCCTTTCCACGACATCCCTCTATAAGGGGCGATTCTTCGTATTTTCACAATAGCTTTTCTCCTATTTCTAGCCCCTGCGGGGGTCTCTAACCCTGCGGGGCCAATTACCTAACCCTGTGGGGCAATCACCTAACACAATATAACCTAACCTAACCTAAAATAACCTATAAAAAGCCATTTTAAAAATACAACTAATCGCTCCTTATGGAGGGATGTCGTGGAAAGGACTATACCCATGATTTGTTATTATAATATTAATGAAAAATTTTCTGTATTACGATACAATACATGATTTTTTAGTATGGCTTTGAACCGGAATTTATCCATCGGATATTGATCGGCTTCGAAGCCAGACTGGAAAGTAAATTCTACAATATATCAGAAAAATATAAAATGTTACCTTTGGCCACTGCGGGTTCAACTCCTTAGCTTTGATTGCGTCCTTGTACGCTTTGTTAAACTGTCCCATCTTTATATAGGCAGCAGACCTTAATAAAAAATAATAATTATTAACTTAAACCTTTCCTAAAAAATCATGAATTTGAAATAAAGGATAGGTATTTCCGTTACGGTTATGTTACAAATTGTAAATATTAAAACTTAACAACAGTATACATTTTTTTACATTTAAAGTATAAGGATGTTTGACTATACCCCACTCCCTCACTAAAAAAAGTATTTCTATTATAATATTTACTTTAAAAATATGGGGGGGGGGGGGTGTATATCTCCTTCTTTGGAATAAATCCCCCCAAGGCTTGTAACGTACATATAAAAAATATAGCCATAAAATTAAAAGAATATATCCTAAAACATTATGAACAATTAAGCCAAAAAACAACTAGGCGCGCATAGAAACATTTATGAGAACTATTATTAATTATGAGTTAAAGGCGTAAAGTATAACAACAAAGTTTCATTTGGCCAAAATATGATTCAAAAGACAGGGATAGATAAACTAAAAACAATTTGTTAAAAAGGTTTTTGCATCTTTAATTTGTTCACTTTTGTCAAGATTGCGTATGCAGGGACGTCCAGGCTTTTTATTTTAACGGTGATGGGTAAATGATGGGTTTCATGGGTTTGAGGGAGGTAATTTAAAATAAAATTTTTAGAGGGGTAAATGAGGGGTTGCAAAGACCCCATACCCCCACCCTTGAACATCTATGGATGTGTGTAATGATACATGCCATTATCAAAAATAGTATAATTGAAATTATATAAATTTATCTGTAAAATGAAAATATCGTCTGTGTTTTTGAATATTGTTAATTTTCTGACTAAAACATTAAGTATGAGTCACTCTCTTTGTTTTAGTGTTCTTATAAAACAGTATAAATTTCCGATTTTCGTGTCACCTTGTTTTTTACATGCTTTCTATGAAATAAAAGTATAAATGTATAACCCACACAACTAACTTTCCCAAGTGCTGAGGACCTTTTTTGACTGCTAGCAAATTGCTTTCTGCTGGTATGTATCGACTTGGCGGCTGTATTTTTATTTCCGACGCAATTGGCTGATATTTTAAAACCAAATTGAAAGTCGGCAAAACCCATAAAAAACTTTGCTATTGTTTATTTTTGGCTGTTGTGAATGATCAATAACGCCTTTGTTTCATAGCTTGAAAATATACTATGCAATGACCTTTATTGGGCATTATATTTTTCTACATTATGTATTGTTTCATTTAAATATGAGAAGAAGTATGATTGCTGCGTTACTTTCTTTATTTGGAGTAAAGAGCCCAGTGACAAGTTTACAAACTGTACAATCATTTGGGTATATTATTAGTCATCAAACTATGCAAAATGCATGAATTCCTTAACTTTATATACACCTTTAAATATGTGTGTGTGTGTTTGAGTGTGGACTAGTTTTATATTTCTTTTTTGTCAGTTTACAGGCATATGAAAAAAGAAAATGTTTTGTTTATAATTCATTAAAATGGCTGTAAAGTTACACATTTATAGACACTAACTGTCATTTCTTTTACAGAGAAATTGTCCAGAAATTTATGATTCAAATTAAAGTGAAATATGTTTTTTTTTTCTTCAAAATATTAATGTTGATTATTAACTAAACATCACAAACCCCCCAAAAATGAATTAAATTAAAACAATTTGTTGTTTTCTAAAATGCAAAATTTTAATATGTTTTGTTCCTATAAAGATTAGTTTTGATGGACCACAAATGAACGAATAATTTTGGAATAAGCAGTACTATGTACATTTAACATGACCAGTGGAAAGCCTACCTGTTAGAGAATAGAATATGATTGTGTGTATCTAGCTTGATAGCTTCTGTGTATAGACTGACCGCCAGGCTGAAGTTTCCTTGCTGGCAAGCAGCGTTTGATTCTCGCACCTAAAATGTATTATTATTAATTTTAATTTTAAATATGAATCCTCATTGGTTATTTATGAATATAAAAAATTGTAAGCTACACCATTGTGGTTTAAATTAAAACAAAAACAAATACTTTTCTAAAAATTATATAATAGTAAAAAATTACACGAAGTATCAATTTAAATACTAATAACGTAAACCAAATAAATTGTTTCTTTCTAATTTAATTTCAAGTAGTAAAACTAAATTGGTTTTGAAAAAAGAAACTTCTAATGAAATTGGACACGTAAAGGGAATCGGAAAAAATGATTTTTACTTTTAGCAGAAAAGCTTTAAATATAAGTCTTTCAATGAGGAATGTAAATCCAAAATATTTGTTATTTGAATGGATGTAAAATATACTTGGATATTATGATAGGGGAGAAATTGTTTTCAATTTAGGTTGCTAACATGGACATCACTTATTGGTCAGTTCGTTCATCCAATAGGATGGTAAGGGGGGGGGTGGGTGTGATAAAGGGTATGAATGGCGTGGATCGTTATTTTAGCCAGATACAAGTTTTAATCTATTAGAATACTTATTAATCTGGTGTAATAATAAATACATTGTTGTTTAATTTACCCAACTTTAAGGTGATTCCTTTAAAAATTTAGAATACATGTCTCCCTTTCTGCTATTGAAATGGGTAGTGAAATTTTACTACAAAGAAAAGACAATATCGTACTTGACATGCAACCCCTTCACAGAATAATTACACAATAGATTTTCAAATTATAAAGTTCGTAGATTTCTAATTTTCTTCTGTTTATTTCACTAGTCCCCCAAATTTTATGATGGCTTTGTTGGCTTAACAACTTTATGGACTTTTATTGAATTTTGATTGGTTGTTTATTAAGTTGAGTGTCTAAACATTTCAACCAACAATTGTAATCTACCGATGGGGTAATTTTGTGTATCATTATGTAGGATGTACATCAATTTGTCGGCCATTGTCTTATCCCTTTAGATCCCTGATTTGAAGTAGAAGCAGAAGCAAAAGTTCAAATGGACGTTTGGACTTACCCAAATAATAGAGTAGTATCACTATATAAAAAATGACTTACTTTTTCTAGAAAAATCGCCTTTGTCTCTTCAGAAACAACGCTCCCACCGCCGTGGCTTGAATCGCCCGCCGACGAGCTTCCGCCGCCGCTTCTGGCCGTTATACTACCGTTATTCGACGGCATCCTGCCGCCAACCGCCAACGGCACACTCGTTATGGCGTGCACATTGAGCCGGTCACGTGACTTCTGAAATAGAAAAATAAGTATGAGAAGACGAAGAAAAAAAACAATAAGTAGGGTAAATTAGGGCAATTCTAACATTTTATGGGTCCTAGTCACGAGATATATATAATATGTGAATGTTTGTGTGTGTGTGTGTGTGTGTGTGTGTGTGTGTGTGTGTTGAGGGTGTGTGTGTCTGTGTGTGAGGGTGTAAAACAGGAGTTTGTATGCCTAACATTTCAAAGCAATTGTGTTTCTCGATTTTTTCCTTTATTCTAAAGTAGTAAGGTTTTTTTTTATGCATTACCAAGGTCCCAGAATAGTTTTCGGCTATCATATTTCATAATTCAAAACCTTGAGTAGGTTTAAGGCTATTCCACTGCCTCATATTCCCTAGATGCTAAAGGTGCAGCCGAAAATTCTAAATAATTTAACACTTTATAATAGTGATTTTTCTGTATTTAAATTTTAAAAAGGATGTTTAACACTAAACTAAACTGATACTTAAAATCTATCTACTCTACACACCCCTTTTTGGTTTGACTGGATAAATCGAATGTTTAATCAAAACAGACAATATAATAATTTAAAAAAATGATATATATTGCTTTACATTTTACTGTTTCATAATTATACCTTTCCCAAAAATTATTTTTCCTCATGTTCTACTGAATATTATTGTTCTTGTTTCATATATAGAGATCTTTAAGTATTTTTTGTGCTTAATATAACTTGATTGTAAAAACGTCCGTTTGTATATCTTGGTTGCCCATATACACAAAATTGTTTTGGAAATGAGAAAATAAAACTTATTTTTGGTGTTCTATCGCGTCCGTTAAAAGTTTTTTTTTCCAATTTAAGTCATAAAACTCAGTGAGGGAGGGGATATTGGGCTGTTAATTACAGTAGCCCCCGAAATTTTGTATTATAGTTTACTTATTCGTTGGCTTAACAAACTTGGGGAGTGCAAATTATACTATTCACTCTCATCAATAAAAGTTTTTTTTTATTTTGTTTTTTATTGATTTTTTAAGAAACACTTTGCGACTGTGATAGAACACCTTGATTTTCTCCTATTTATCTTGAGGTTTGAGAGGTTTTTTTGGGGGTTACCAAAACTTGTAAATTCCTGAGGGAAATTATGCATATGAGAAAATAGAATTGCTTTCATAAAAAAAATAATTTTAGGCATTCTAAAGATAGTTTCACATCTTTTTCCAGTGTACAAAATAATAGCGAATTCGATAGGTATACAATTACTTTAAAATAAAGTTGCAGCTGGCTAAAATAAAGATAACCCCCTTCCACCCTCGTTACCTTATCCCCTTATCTCCTACAAGATGAACGAACTTAACAATAAATGAGGTCCATGTGAGCAACCTAAATTAACAACAATTTTTCCCCTGTCAATATATCTACAATTTTCTATATTCATTTGTAGTGGTTTTGATTTGTTATTTCACAACTGATGATAATAACAGCATATGACATTACATGCTGAAAAGCCAAAAAAGTACATTTTAGCTAAATAATATCCTTAATAGCGAGGTATGAACATGTCTAACACTGTATCACAAAGAAAACTCCGCTATCAAAATACATCAAACTAAAGATTGATGAACAAAGTAGATTATCGAGTTGCTATGGAGGATCGAAAAGCAGAAAACTAGTTGACTATCAAATATCAGACATATGCATGCAAAATAAAGAATTTAATGCAGCATAAAAGTGTATCTTGATGCTAACAAGGAAGAAAAAAATAATAGATAGCGAAAATTATATACAATAAACAATTTAGATAATCAACATGGACTTACAAAATTTATTTATAGCATGTTATCATAGACTGCTTTCTGCAGATATCAAAATGAAAATTTTTCTGTAATACGATGCTAACATGATTTATCAGTATGGCAGAAAACTGGTTCTAATCCAGCGAATATTAATCGGTTTCGAACACTTACTGGAAGTTGTTGTTAAAGTTTAACTAGTCACAAAAAATGTATCCATAAAATATAATATTACCCATAATGAATATAAAGATGTACATACTGTCTTATATCATAGAGTAGCTTCGCTACAGGGCCGGGGACATAAAAATGACCAAATTTATAACAGGATGAACTAGCCGCGCTACTAATTGACTTTTATTTCCCTGTGTAAAATGTAAACAAATGCATATTTATTTGATATACATTGGATGACTTAATTGGTGGATAAAATACGGACAAAATGATTACTAGATTAGAGCTTTAAACTTCCATTCTATATTTAAAAATATTTAATAGTTTAAATCGAATTAATATCAATCAATAAAGGTAGTACAATTTCTGCTTACTCCTCTAACTTCTAAGGTGTTTAATTAGAAGAATATGTACAAATATTCAGAAGTCTACCTCCATTGGTACTTACCTCTATTGGTATTTATAAATATTCTAAAGCCTACCTCCATTGGTATTTAATAAATTTATCTATTGGAGGTTATTTGATACATAACTGTGTAAAAAATATAATAAATATTTTACAAATGCTAATTTAAAATCCTTTGAAATTTTATTGAGTTTGATTTTTTCATTCCATCAACTCTAAAACACTATTAATGAGATCAATTAAATTTATTTTAGCCCAATTAAGCTTCATTTTATTATAAATTCTAAACCGCATAGGTTGTTTTTTATCTTAGCAATTTCTGACGGTTAAACTAATTTTAGATAAGCATCAAACTATGGTATTGAGAAATGAAGTTTTTTATTTGTATCTTAGACTTTTAAAATTCAAAAATAATCCTTTTTTTCCAAAACTTAAATATCAAGGCAAAAAGTTAAGTAAGTGGTAGTACATTAATTTTAATGTATTACGCCCTTACTCCTGCCATATTTTAAACCAGGGAGGATAGAAAAACTCAACTAAAAATGGAATTATTATTAAGTTGATCTTACACCAGATTATATGTATTATAATGAGGCGAAACTTGTAGCTGGCTAAAATAAATATCCCCTTCATCCACTACTTTTACCCCATTACCTATCTACCTAGTGGAAGAACGAACTGAACAATAAATGGTGTCAATGTTGTCAACCTAAATTGACGACCATTTTCCCCTGTCATAATATCCAATTATATTCTACATCCATTTTTATAGCAAAACTTATTTTTGTAAGACATATCAGCTGTAAAAATTCTAATGGAAGAATAATTTATCCCCCGTTGCCTTATCCCTGTATCCCTGGCTAAAGTATAATCCTATTATCCAAATGAATAAGAGTGTCTCATGCTGCATATAATTTCAATAAAAAATTGTCTCAAATCCAACTCTTTTAAATTTTTCTCTCTTTCTTTATTATAAATGGGAGGAGAAAAAAGGGTGAACTTAAGAAAAAAGAGATAGGTAATAGATATAGTGTCAAAAAAGCTTATAATTTAAATTATTTTTTTAGATAATGGAAAATAAACGAAGTAGCGGGTTTCATCATATTTTCATAGTAGCTTTTCTCCTATTTATAGACCCTTCGGAGCCAATTTCCTAACCCTGCGGTTCATTGACATTTACCTAACCTATCAAAAGCTACTGTGAAAATACGACTAAACCCTAATTCTACGTTTTCTTTCCATGATCCAAAACTTATATTAATATTTTCAAATCAATATAAGACAGTATATAATACAAATTGTCGACAAGAGGCAATAACTTTCAGATTTCAGGTTCATTATGGAATAAAATGTCATTATTTAGATTTTTCTGTCCCATTCAGTATTTGACACCAAAAATTGAGGGAAGATCAATTTCTAGTTCATTATCCTATTCGTGTATTTCTGTATATAGAAACCGGTACTTTTTATTGGATAATAAAAATAGAAGCTTTTTTATCTGGAAATACTTTTAATGGAAGTTTATTACCACCATCTTACACTTCACACATACACACACACACTCACTCACATGCACACACACCCACGCAGACACACAAAGCCACACAGAAACACAGATAGAAACACATACATAAACACAAAGAAATGTGAAAATAATTTAAACTTAATTACAGAAAAATAATGGGGTTATGTATGTATATCAGAGAAATTTGTACTAATTAAGCTAAAAGAAAAGTAAAAGAAAAAAAAGTAATTTGGAATATTTTTTTAAAAGTGTGTATAATACAAAATGTATCTTTAATCTATGTATTACTCTAAAACTACGTGTCTACGTGTTCTTAGGACGATCTGCAGTTCAGTTTCTACAGTTTCTAGTATGGCATCGAAACTTATTAATATTCGTTGGATTAGAACAGATTCTCAGCCATCATGTATCCGCGAAAAGCTAAATATAATACAATGCGATTTATAACTATTCTAAACATATCTGCAGCTTTTCATCTCGAGGATTATAATAGTCATTAAACGAATTCAAGCACTCATTTAGCAGAAGACTCTAATAATGTTACTATTGTAAAGCTTAGCTCTTTTGTTATGAAGTTTCCTTGTTACTGCTTCGCTTCTTTTACACTTAATTGTCCTTGTTTTAGGTAGTAACCTTTAGGCTTTTTAAAACTAAATTGAAGCCAATTAGCAAAGAGGTTTGAAAAGGTTTGAAAAGATGGCGACATTTTTGATAACATCAAACTTTTAAGGGTAGTCATTAAATACAGCAAAATAGTAAGACATACATAGATATCATGTTGAATTTAGTTTTATGTTGATATGATAACCTAACAAAAGCTAAGTATAGCATATATTACAGAATTGTTAAAGATATATTATTTCGTTACCTCACTGGAATAGGTTTAAAATCAGGGAATGAGGGGACATAGGGCTGTTTTTTAAACTGGTCCCAAAGTTTTATGATAACGTTTTATATTCGTTGGCTAAACAACTTTGGGGACGTCTTATTCAATTTTGATTGGTTGCTTTAAGTTGTGTGTCTAATTGTTTCAATGATTAATTTTAATCTACAGAAGGGGTAATATGGTGTATCATCAATGCATCATTGGGGATGTACATCCCATTGCTTTATCCGTTTAGATCCCTGGTTTAAGATAAATACTTATTAGATACTAGTTTTAGAAATTTGTTAAATTGAAAAAATACTTTTGTGTGAAGATTAATGAAAGCAAATTTAAGAGGTGAAGAAAAGAGATAATTTAAATTTGGGAAAATTTTTAGAAATTTTATCTAATAAATGATGGTAAAATAAAGTTTATGGGGAGTAAAATAGACAGAAATGGTTAAAAAGATAACAAAGTAGATAGAAAAAGTAAAATAATAAAGAAAATGATATAGATAGATAGGAAAATACACAAAAGAGAAACAATAGAGGAAAAGAGAGGAAGAGAGAGAGAGAACGAGAGAGAAAAGAAAGAGAAAGAGAGTGAGATTATAAGAAAGGGAGATGGAAAGAGAGAGATGGAGAGAAAAAGAAAAATGGTATTTGTTTCAAATGTTCCTTATAATAGGTGGTCATGTTAGTTCCCAGGGACTAGAGTCATGATCCTAGGACATGCAGTTGTGTCCAGGGACAAGGGAATATTATGTTAGTTCCCAGGGACTAGGGTCATGATCCTAGGACATACAGCTGTGTCCAGGGACAAGGGAATATTATGTTATTTCCCAGGGACTAGGGCCATGATCCTAGGACATGCAGCTGTGTCCAGGGACAAGGGAATATTATGTTAGTTCCCAGGGACTAGGGCCATGATCCTAGGAAATGCAGCTGTGTCCAGGGACAAGGGAATATTATGTTAGTTCCCAGGGACATGGGTCATGACCCTAGGACATGCAGCTGTGTCCAGGGACAAGGGAATATTATGTTAGTTCCCAGGGACATGGGTCATGATCCTAGGACATGCAGCTGTGTCCAGGGACAAGGGAATATTATGTTAGTTCCCAGGGACATGGGTCATGATCCTAGGACATACACCCGCGGATATGAAATTTCAAAAATGTTATGTATCCCGAATCCCTGCGGGAATAGTTTGTTGGGTCTGTAACCTGCACTTGAACCCTGTAACGTTTCATAGTTTCTAACATTAATCATGGTATGTATGTATATATTTCATATGAAACAGAGAAAAGTATCTTGAAAAAAAAACAAATAGAAGGATTGCATGTAAATTTAAGCCTGCTTTAGAATAATAAAATTGTATTGTAATATTCATATTTTTTAATATCAAGTATAGCAATTGTGCAATTAGAACAACATAAAATTATAGTACATAATACCATACTAAAATAGTAAGATTTTTTCTCTGTACCTTAAGATCCCAATAATTACTGTTCTGGCTGGGTTTTCAATTTTACATAACTTCAAACTTAAAGTGTTGTGATTGTTATATTTTAATTTTAGATTTAAGTCTTGAGATAGTTTTAAGCTATTTTTTACGCCTGTATTCCCCTAGAGCCCTAATAAAACTTAAGTATCATATGCCAAGTAGACGAAATAGAGCTATTAATTTATCAAACAGTATCTAAAAAAAATCTTTTTATCAGAATAATTTCTCCTTTCCCCGATCAAGATGATATACATTCCACATAAATTCCCTTTCCCTTTTTAGAAGCAAGACTATTCATAATAAATACTTATCCGCCTATCCATCCTTAAAACTTAATATCAAAGAGAACGAAACATATTATAACAAGGTTAAAAAATCAAAAGGAAACATCAATCAATTAGTTTAATAATAAAACGATGTCTTTTTGTTCTTCGTTGATATCAAAAGGGAAGAAAAAGATTAAAACCCTAAATATGAATAACCATTGATTTAAATATTTCAAGTACGGCTTAAAAATCGATTCATTTATGCTGGATTAAATCGGTTTTTAGCCATACTTAGAAAACATTTATAACATCGTATTACAGATTACTTTCGACTGATATTAAAATGAAAAAAAATCAGGGCTAACAAAATTGATTTTAATCTTATAATTTTTTATTTTTATATCCGATAAATAACTATTCTACTAACTTATAGAGTACCTGTGCTTCTATATATCAAAAGAATTTGCATATAAATGTAAATATAGAAATGTGTGCAAATTCGAATGCGAATCTTCCTTAAATTATGCAAAATTGGAAATTGCACGAAAGTCCGCAAATTGAGATTTAAAAATTGCACTTAGACACACACACAAACACACACTCACGAATGTTTAAAAATGATGTAAAAACAATTGTTTCAATATGTAACACTTATCATAAAAATAATAATAAATAGTTTAAATTTAATATATCTTCAACAAAACGCCAGAAAAAGCATTACTATATTCTGCCTTTGGCATTTTGAACAAATATTAATCTTCAGTATGGCTTCGAAACCGCTTGATTCGAACCGTTATCAGTCATACTGAAAAATCGTGTATTGCATCGTATTATCGACAATTTTATGCGAATATTTACAAAAATCTTAATGAATAAAACCAGTTTTGTTAGTCCAAGCCTTCTGGCCCCTCGGAGCCAAAAAAACTGGTTTTACTTGTTTACTTTTTTATTTTGATATTTGCGGAAATCTGTCTATAATACGATTAAAAGACCCTTCATGAAATTTTTGGAAGATTTTTTTTCACTAGAATCTGATGCATTCTGTTGAAATCTTGAATTCTTATCTATGTGATTTCTCAAAGGTCCAAACCATATGCATTCCTAGTTTTTATTCAAGGTTTCAGATAAGGTTTAGCATGTGTCAAAGAGTAATTGGATGTCAATAGATTTAAAATCTATGTGGATATTATGACAGGGAAAATTTGTTTACATTTTAGCTTACTAACATGGTACTTATTCATTGGTCAGTTCTTTCATCCATTTGGAGGGGAGTGGAAGGTGTAAAGATGGTAGAAGGAAGACTCGTTATTTTAACCCGCTGCATGTTAAAGTAATTGGCTGTGTATCAGATTGTTAATTCACGTAATATAAGAATGAACCGAAATAAGATTCTTTAAATGTTTAAGGTTTTAAAAAAAACTACGTTTTCTATAAGCTTTAAATTACATATAGGGTTTAGGCTATTCAGTAAATAATAACAGATAAAATTGAAATCGAAACCTTTTAGTAAAACCTTGAAATAAGAGAAATTCAAAATTGTTTTCATTTTACGAGTGTAAAAAAATATGTTTGTAGGATTTCGCATCAAAATGGATATATTATTACTTGGATCTTACAACAGATTATCATGTAATGTAATAAAATGAAACTTGTCGCGGGTTAAATAACGACCCCCCACCCCTTCAACCCTTTCTCTTCCCCTCCTACAGGATGAAAGAACTGACCAATAAAAAAAGACAGGAGAAATAGCAACCTAAATTGACAACAATTTTTCCCTCTTTCATAATATCCACGTATATTTTACATCCATTGAATTTACATCAATATTATGCTGAATATGCCACATTTTTTTGCCATTTTCCATTTGATATGAATTTTAAACATGGTAAACCTAGATAGCAAGGGTCAGTGATGTTGCATCTGAATTAAAAACTCTTTTGTCTCTAATTGATATTCAATATTATATAAAGAAAAACTTACATATATAGATAAAATTGAAATAGTCGATTCGAATAAATTGAAAATGGAAGACAAGGTGATATATATTCCCGATTGTGATAAACAAAATAACCTCATATTTAGATTAAAACTATTGCTTAAAAAAGCTGCACTTTTTGTTTGGAAAAAAATAAAAATTCTATATAAGTTCCCAAAGATTTAAAGGTATCTTTGGGTAAGAAACCCAATAACCAATGGGGGAGGGCTAAGAAAAAAGAAACTATCCATAAATTCACATGAAAACCCAGAAAAAATGAAACAAGTGCTTAAAGGAAAGGGAAGAACCTTTTAAGCCCTCGTCCAAATATGGCGCCGCAATTTTATAGTTTGCACAATATGCGGATTTCGTGGCGATTCTACATGGTTGCGTTGTAATTCTCTCACTTTCAAACAAATTGATTAATTCTTAGATGAAACAGAAATGAGTAAGTTTTCCTAAAATATACAGTTCTTAATGACAATTCTCTACAATTTTCTACAGTAAAAAGCCTTAAAATAAAAGTTGTGTAGTTTGTCCAATAAGATCTTAGAAAAGGACGTCTCGCAGGTTGTAAGCGATTTGTGGATGAAAGGGAAGGGGGGGGGGAGAGGTTAGGCACCTCAATAAATTTATTATTTCTTGCTTTTCAAAAACTAGCTTATAGAAAAAAAACAGAACAAAAAATCCGGGAACTACAACCGAACCCAAATTGTCCAAAAATGTAAAAAGTTTGTGTCAGCCATAATTCTAGCTATGAAGGGATGAGCAAGATTGAAATGAAAGACACACATGTTTTACAACAAATTATATTGAAGTAGCGCAGCTACTTTTTATTAACCTTTAGGTATGTCCGTCCGTCCACTCCTGAAAACAATTATAAAATCATTTAAATGAAATATTTTGATTCGAAGTGAATACCTACTACCAATATTTTTTTAATAATTTGCTAAGTTACTTATGGACATGATTGTTCTTATAATAAAATATTGTTTAAAAGCAAGCAAATTTGTATATCTGCTTGCTTTTAACAACAACTGTTTTGGGTAAAATGAGACAAAAAGGATTCAAACTAAATACTTTGGCACACAGAATAGATTTGAAGCTTCTAAACAAAATTTGACAAATAAATAAAGAGGATAGAAACCCAAATAAAGGATAATTGCAATTGTCTATTCCTCCCTGGGTATTTTGGCTATAGCTATCAATCAAAGCTCCCTACATTTTATGACCAGTATAATTTTTATCGTTATTGTTCTATCCCTCCCTGATTATATGAGCTATAGCTATCAATCATTCCTCATTTTGTACCAGTAAAATTTTACTTTCCATTATCCTATCCCTGTACTATAGCTATCAATCATACCCCAAAATTTTGTAACCAGTATAATTTTACTTGCTTTATTTGCAGCCTAAAAAACGTTCACTCAATAATACTAGAAAAAACATCATCTGTATTTTCGCAAATTCTATACCTATTGTAATAGCATGTTTTTGCAATGGCAGTATTTCTTATAATTTTTTTTTTTTGAAAAATATTTTTTGGATATTTTGGAAATATCAATATATTTAAAAATTAAGTCTAAAAACTAAAAAGTGCTTTTTAGAGTTCTTTGCAATAAGAGGTAAAAATGGTATGAAGTAACTATTCTTCCTATCTCATTTATACATCAACACAAATAGTGCAAAACTGATTGCATTCAAAATCATATATCATCCAGAAAATACATCTTAAATGTAGAAAATTCTAAAGTAAAGGAAAAAATTCTTATTAGTGAAGACATAATAATTAAAAGACATGCTGTTTTTGTTATCAATAAAGAAAATAATATATTAACATGTATGAAACTCTGTTCTTAAAACATTGGCATAAATAAAAAAAGTTGCAAATAAATGGACGAAGAAAGTTATACATTTCTGCTTTCACAGATTTCTTGCCTTATGTTAGAACTCCTTGTTCTGTAATTTGTTAGCCCCGGGGGTAAACCAAAAGTATCTCTGCATAGTGTATACACTTTAAACCATAGCTCATATATACAGTGTGCTAAAAATACAGCATTGCAGTTTATTTGTTTTCAAATCTGTTAGGCATTTCTATTATGTAAATTTCTTATCTATTAACAGATTTTAAATCTTACTTTTAGATGTGTATTCCAATTAACTTATTTACATGCTAAAAACATTGTTAATCTTGTTATTTCTATGCTTATTATAAACATAATGTTCTTGTTGTATATTTTACAATTTGAGAATTAATCTTTCAAATGTGCAGTATGAAGTTTTTTTCCTCAACAATATTTCCCACATAGTAAACATAGTTTTCTAACACACCACTCCCTTTATTTTCTTTTGATCACCACACACACAATTTACTAAAATATTCCATTTTTAACAAGATATTTTTAGATGTACAGAAAGTATTATTAAATCTTTGCTTTTGAATGGTATAAATCCTATTATATTAAGTGATATTTTTTTTGTCTGGACTGAATTGATTGATTTCTACCTTTTAGGGAAGCTTTACATATGTCCCGGGATGGTTTACATTTGTTTTAATTTTATATTTAAGCCTTGGGATGGTATTAGGCTATTTTATGCCCCCTTCTTTCACCTTAAAAGACAAAGTCTCTTGTTGCTCAGGGAGTAAGGGAGGGGACAATGGATCGAATATTCAATTTTTAGGAGTCTCAGACTTTGGGTACTGGCTTAAAGGGAATGTGCAAGAATTTAGCAGTTTCTGACTGAGTTTGGGTACTTGCGCATGAAATGCCGCTACTCGTTATGAATGTTTTGAATATTGCAGACGGGGAGAAGGGATAAGAAAAGTGGGGGCAAGAGAAATAAACACTCGTTGTATTAGTGTAAAATGTAGCAGACGGGGAGAAGGGAGAAGGGATATGGGGGCGAGGGGAAAGGGAAATAAACAGAATAAAAAGGGGCAGTCATATTCTTGCTAGCAGCTGGCTGGGTCCAATAATCTTGTAATAAAAAAATCACACCAAAAAACCTCAATATATTTCATCAAAAACAAGTTGTGATTTCATTTTACATGACGCTATGGAAATCTATTATTCAATTAACAATCCCTTTATAATTTCCTACAAATTTATTAGATTAAACTGGATTTCATGCCCTTTCTTTGATAACCCTTATATTGAATTAATTGCCCATTGTCCCCTCCCTTACTCCCTGCTTGTTGCTCGTATCTAACAAACTAAATATTGTATAAAATTATCCTTTAAATAAGTAAAGATAAGATTTAATAAGTAAAGTTTATCAGTATTAACCTAAAAATCTCTCGATTTTCAACCTCAGTTCTATCCAAACGCAAAAACTTTGGGGTTAGATCTCGCACTCGTTAGAGGATTTAATACAAAATGTTTGAAAAATAATGTAGTGATTAATTAACAATATCTGCAAAAGTGTGTAAAAAATCAGCCATGTGACGTCATAAAAAAAGAGTGTTTATCCATCTCTATTTTATGTGTTTTCTTTCCTCTCATCTCCCTCATTTTCATGACGTCAAATGGCTGATTTTTGAAATTTGAAACTTTTTAGTAAATTATCCTTGAACTGGTTTTGCAGATTCTAGCCCGGAGGCGCGAAAATGTGAAGTACTGAACTATTTTTGTCATTTCTTTTTTGATTTATAGTTTTAGTTTGCCTAGGTTTTAAACAGATAAATCCTTTTGAAAAATAAGCAACCCATTCTAAAATCTTAGGTTTAATGTTAAAAATGAGTGTTGATATTCTAGAACAATGTTTTTTTTATACTATATCTAAATCGATAAAGTTCAAAAAAGAGTTTTGTAATGGTCCTGGGTTGGTTTGCACTTTGCATTGCATTTTCTAGTATGGCTTCGAAACCGATTATCATCTGCTGGATTAGAAACTGATTTTGGCCTTACTTTTAATTATGTACAGCATCCTATTAATTACAATTTTCCGCGTATATCAAAATAAAAATTTATACCATTTTTGTTGGTCCGGGACTTGGGACCCTTGGTAGCAAAACTGGTTTTAATAAAAAAAATTATTTTACTATCCACGGATAGCTGTCTATAAAACGGTACGATAAGGATTTAATAAAAGTTTCTATTTGAACAGTTTTATAATTCATTCAATATTATTTAAAAACAAATTGCATTTTTATAGCATTCTTACTGTGAAATGGCAGTTTTAATGCCTCATAATTACATATGAACTATAAGATAATTTAATGTTCTTTTTTGCCATTATATTATTTTTTAAATACCTTTGTTAATATTTAAGATATTTATCTGATTCAATTATTTTGGGCCATTAAATTAATGGGATTTAGCTAGCGCGGTCGTAATGCATTTAAGTGAGTTTAATAGCTCAGAAATACTGTGTCTTTGTGTGCTGCAAAGGTGTTAATACAGTTTGTCTAATAATTATCATAAGAGTGGATTTACTTAATGGATATAGAATATACTTTGATATTATGTCAGGGGAAAAATAGTCGTATATTTAGGTTGCTAACATGGCCATTTCTCATTGGTCAGTTCCTTTATCCAGTAGTGAGCGAGGGGATGTGGTAATTAATGTACATTTTAATCTGGCGATAGATCCATTGTTATGCTACTTGATTACTATTATTATAAATACATTTAGTTGCTATTTTAAAGAAACACTATCAAATTATTACAGAATTTTCCTATGCAAAGATTTTAAGATCGGCTTTTATAAGATTATTATCAAAAAGGTTGAGGAATTTAAAATAATTTTTTGTTGTTGTTATAACTAATAAAACTTAAACTATATTCTCAATTGAATGACTTTGAATATGGCAACGGCTTAGTATGATTATACAAACAACCCTTTGATTGCATATGCATAACATTTATAAGATTGTTACTGTTTTCATATTAGTATCCAATTACTAGAATAGAGTTATATGGTAGAATAGGGTCTTAAAATATTGCTTAATGTTGGACGTTATGTCGACGAAATTATAAGGTTTAGGGTATACAAAGGAAAAATTAGAAGTTTACTCTTCCTAACATCTTTGGTATGATTGAATCCCAAGGATTCGAATCCATTACCTTCCTGACAGCAACCTATGTATAATTGTCCTTAGATGATAAATAATAACCGTTATAAACTCTATAGATAAGTTTTAAACAATAGAATATCAGTGTAAACTTTCTAAGAAAATTTCTATGCACTTTCCATGTAAGTGTCAATCTTAGTGTGACTACAATATTACAAAAAAATAAGTAATATTTTTAAAACGATTTATGTTGTTCTGTAATAGTTATTCCGCGGTTGTTAGATAAAAGATAAAAAATTCTGCCCTTCAGGGCTAACGTTACTGGTTTTAATTTTTTAAGATTTATGTTTTAGTTTTCTTTGAAAATTGTCTGTATTGCGATACTATACATGAATTTTAGGTATAGCTGAGAACCAATTCTAGTGCAGCGGATATTAATTTGTTTCGAAGCCATACTGCAAATAAAAAAAGTATTAGTCACAAATAAATATTTTATTGTATGTTAATGTTTGCAAGGCACACTATTAATTTTAACCACCTATCCTCCTAATATCCCCATAGTGATCTTAGGCTTTTATCTAAAATTGAATAAGTATACACATAGGTGTAACCGGGATACAGGGAAATAACAATGGATATCGGATATACGTGGATATATGGACAGGGGAAAATTTGTCATGAGTTTAGCTTGGTCAGTTTATTCATCCAGAAGGAAGAATGGGAAGGTAAAGGGGGTTCGTAGGGGTGTCGTTATTTTAGCCAGCTGCAAAAATAACTTTATAACAGTAAAGGAAATCTGGTGCAACATCCAAGTAATAATACCGATTGAAAGAACACTGGATCTTTCCAAAAGTCATACACTTGAAAGTATGTCGTTACAAAATATTGGGGACGTTGAAGGGTCATATGCCATTGGTCCCTCACTCCCTGGTAAAACTAAAGTGAAATTTATTACCCCCTACATTTTAGCCTAAACAATAGTGGTAAAACTTATTTTTGAGAAAAACTTAATTTTCAGAAGAAAAATAGTTATTTATCGAATCGTATTATAAACAGCTTCTGTGGATATTAAAATGAAAAATTATCAATTGATTGTGTTAATTTTATGATTTTTATTTGATATTCATAGAAAATTATCTGTAATACGATGCTATACATGATTTTTTAGTATGACTGATAACCGGCCCCAACCCATCGGATATAAATCGGTTTTTAATTCATACTGGAAAAAAACATTAAACGAAATTACTAAACAATTAGGAATACTTATCTATTATTTAGTCCATAGCTAGGTACACATATTTAACCTATGTACATCAACCTTTGTATTTCATTGTGGGAATTATTAAATTAACTTGTATTGACCAATCTATCATTTTTACCTACCTCTATTGCCAGCAATTGTCCCAAACCAAAGGTAGAAAATTACTCTTGGTACGGCTAGGCTAGCCCTAGGGCAAAATTAAATAAGAAATCTTACACAAAACGTTGAAAAGAAAAGAATAATATGTATGTGTTTGACCTAGGGTCGATTATGTGTGTGTGTGTGTGTGTGTGTGTGTATTGTGTCTGTGTGTAATTTGATGCGTATTTTTAAGACCTTTCAACAGATTTACAAAATGAATTGTGAGACAACATGAGATGTAGACAAATTAAGAAGACTATCTTGATTCATTAACAGGCTTTCCAGAAAGAACTTCCAACACAAGTTGTGTAATAAAATGGTTGGATGTCAGGTAATATGAGGTTTATTTAAGGATTGAGGGGATATTGGGATGTTTATAACACTAGTCCCCAAAAATTTTATATTAACATTTTTTTATTTGTTGGCTTAACAACTTTGGGGACTTTTATTTAATTTTGATTGGTTGTTTTATTAAGTTGTGTGTCCTAACGTTTTAACCACTAATTGTAATCTAAAGAAGGAGTAATTTTGTTTATCATCATTTTATCGGCCAATGTTTTATCCTTTTAGATCCCTGTTTTTTTTCTCTTACTTAAAGTTACTAAACATCCTAAAAGTCATCTATAGAGAAAATAAAATATAATATTGACTGTATCTCATGAACAAATCTTTGTCTTTTTGCTAATACAAAGCACTATTAATATACGGAAATGTATGCACACCGTGATGTGTGTATATTTGTAAGCCATAAAAATATTAAGTATTGTTATGCCCACAAGCCATCCCCCGGTTACTTTGTTTCAATTTCAAATTTGATAGGACCTATGGACAAAAAGAACCTATAGGCAAAATTTTGAGGGTTTTTCATCAAAAGTTTCTCTAGTAAATTAACTTTTGAAATTTTCTTTTAAAATCTATTTAAATTTATTTTGTCATTCAAAACAAATCCAGGAAGTTAGTTGACGTTGGACATAAAATTATACAAGTCCCCAGAGTTTTTAAAATAAATTCTCTCATTCGCTAGCTTAAAAAAGTGGATTATCCCTAATATCTCAATCATTATAACTATTCTGAAACAGATATACCTATGTTAAAGAAACATATACCTAAATTTCGCTATATTTTTAAAAGCGAAGCTTTTCTATAATTAGGGGCGGTCCGTCCGTCCGTACGTCCGTCCGAGATAGATAGCTTTTATTCGTTAATTTAGGCATGTTAGAATTGTAATATTTGTGTATAAATTGTTCTAAATATTGAATTTTAGCGTGGGTGTTGTGTGACATAGAGAACTATTTCACCAGAGTTACTTAGAAAACTCACTATACCATTATTTATTTATCCACTTCTTTAAAGATAAGTATGAACTATCCAGGGATATAAAGACACTGGCCGACAAGGATTCGTGGTAATCAATCAAGATATAATAAAAGTTTTTAAGT
This sequence comes from Acartia tonsa, assembly GCF_053477335.1. NCBI lineage: Eukaryota > Metazoa > Arthropoda > Copepoda > Calanoida > Acartiidae > Acartia > Acartia tonsa. The sequence continues at coordinate 29,397,620 of NC_137262.1, read as the reverse complement.
CAACAAATGAGAGAACGTGCATAATTTATATTCAAAGGATGTGATTAAAACGAGAAACATAATATATCCTACATGGATATTTCAAACTATCTACCCCCTTTGTTGTGAATCTAGTTTTATATGTTTTACAATGTATGTCACACCAAACTGAATTGTCACACTTTTTGAGCAGCCACTTATAAAATTCCGCCAAAATTATTCATCCATTTATTTAAAGTATTAAGTTTTTTCTGTCTGTAGCTTAAGATTTTACTAATGCTTCATATAGGCATTCGGATGGATTTAGGCTTTCTTTTCCCCTTTCCTCTCACTTCAGAGCCCTTAAATGCTAGGTGCGAAAAAGCTAGTACTTTTAAAAAAATTCTCGAAAGAAACTAGTTAATAAAAAGAACTTACCTAAAAAATATGAAAAATTAAATACAAATCATGATTATTATTAATAGTTTTAACGTAGCATACAACAGTATCGTTTTTTTTATCCCTTTGAAGTTTTGGGTTTGAATAAAACAAATACAGAATATTTAACAAAAACATAAAAATCAGTAATAATAAATAATAAAAGCGGATTCTCTATAGAATGTTGTATTAACACAAGAGACTAGCGAGAATTAAAACTAAGAATTGTAGAGTAGTCCCGCTTCTATTAATTGGCGCATTTTCAACCGAATGTAACCTAAGAATGTTGTCTAGTCTCATATTTTCATCAACAATCCAATGCCAAGTTTCAAACTTTTCATGAAGAAAATTTGTAAAGATCTCAGAATTAGTTGTACTTTTCAAGGAATCTTGTCTTGAAGTGTTTTAAGGCTATTTTCCTGAACTGCCGCGACTTTCCCTCGAGGCTAGAGGCAAAGCTAATAGTATAATATGAAGATGTAAGATTTTTTGTATGAAGCTAATGATCTAAGAAAATATTGATCTGGATTGTCTGTACTTTTTTTGGAGTAATGTAATGTCTTAGTAGTTTTAAGCTATTAATCTAACCTCACATGCACTTCTCTAAAGGCTAGGGGCGAATCAACTAGTTATTCGTAATAAAATAATTATTTTCTTTCTTCCCTACCAACCATTTATTTATTATGATTCTAAATCTATTGAAGACCATCCAAGTATAATTCTTATCCAATTCTTATCGTGTGTTTTAACAATTTTATTTCATAGCAATTAAAAAAAAATCTGGGATTTTTAATTTTCAAAAGTTTGTGATGAAAGGGACAGATTTTATGTCTTTCATTCTACATGGTATACCCCACCCGATAATACAGTTTTGTATACATAGAGTGCCAATTAAACTAGGTTTACCTATCATTTGAATATTTTACTCCACTAGGTATACCAACCTCACCAAAGAACTTCAACATTCTTGAATTCTTGTAAAAGATAGTAGATAGTAAAAGTGGTACACAAAAACTAAAACTAAAATCGGTATTCCTACAGTCAAAGGATAAGTAAAACAATTAAGGATTTAAAATGCGTGTACAATTAAAATCCTCTAACCGCTCTACCACCATTCTAACGAAATTCTACTTTTCATTGCCCTACATTCATAACAAAGATTTCAGGACATTTTAATGACAAACTGAAGGCAGTTACAACTTTTTCAAGGCTTTTTCAAATTTTAATTTTTGAGGCTCAAAAAGGGTTCAAAAATTAATTTTGTGGTTGAATCTTATTAAAAATGCACTCCTAGCATCTAGGATATCTGTATTCATAGGGGGTAGAGAAGACAAGAAATTTTTTATCTAAAATCATGATAATTCAACAATTTCATAATTTTTGTTTTATTTTAGTTTAGGAGATATCAGATACATTTCCTCTAATTCTTTTTTGCCATTTCACACCAATTTGAAATATTTCAGACATTTCAAGAATTATTTTTACAACAAAATAGATTTTAGAAAGCCAAATATAAAACTTTTTTGTTTTCTTGAAACAATGCAAAGTTGAAAGAAGAAAAAGTTTATGTAAACTATTTTTTATGTTTCCAAAACCTGGCAAAAACCAAAACCAAGTATCAAAAGCTTAGCTTTTAAAAATGTAAATTTAGTTATTTTATAAATGCCATCCCAAACAATTATTATAGATGTATTTTTTAATCATCATTTAAAACAGGGCTCGGCAGCCTGGGAGCCTTAGGGAACCTTTTAACAATTCCTTTTGTCACCTGGAAGTCTAAACCTGACCAAATATGTAAATCACTCGCTTAAAAAAAAGCCAAAGCATCCAAACGACCCTAAATTAAAGGTTTTGTCGCGTCTGCCGAGCCCTGATCTGGACTAAACCAGCTAATAAATAAATTAGCTATTATGTCATATTAACTGATTTGTATGGACAACAAACCATTTTCACTATTCTAGAAAAATGAGAAGAATTTAACGTAAGAAAAATCTTATTTTATTGTCTTAGAAAATCGAAGAAAAAAAGTTAGTTTCTATTCAATAAAATTAAATAAAGCCAAAATTAAAGAAACGATAATATCCATAGAAAGCGAAGTAATAACAAGGTACCTAACAATTCTTTTCTTTTAAATGTAAAATAATACAAAAAAACTTTTGAAAGGAAGTGTACAAAAGCATATATTTTCAGGTTATTATCATTAAATCATTGTATCTTACTGCTAAATAACAATTAAGTATATTTAAGTGTTTTCCCCCAATAAATTCTCTTTACGAACGAAGGGACCGGACCGTAACATTATGAAGATTTTCTGAAAGATTAAATATTTTTGTTTTTTAGATAGCTTCTTAGAGCAATGATGGCTAGAATGGACAAGAATGTAAAAAATAACAATACAAAATGTCAATAATTAGCACAGCAATGAAAATGTATTTTAGATATCCTGTTATATAAAGTAGTAAGCGTTTTTTGTCTGTCCCGAAGGATCTCGCTAACCGCTGAACCGATATTGTTCTCCTTTACAATGAAGCTTCTTATAGGTCCTGGGAATGTTTTAAACTATTTTAGGGGAGGGTGTTTTCACCCCTCTCCCCCCTAAAAATTATTTTTTTACTCTTTTAAAACTCAAATTTAAAATGGGATGATGTCGACTTTTCCCCCTCCAACCATAAGTGCCCCTAGAGGCTTCTAGGAGCGTAGCCGCTAGTCTATAATACAAAGTAGCTTGATGTCTGTCCGTCTGACCGTCTGTCTGTCTGTCTGTCTGTCCCTTAAGATCTCGGTAACCACTAAACTGGTCGGATTCTACTCTTCAGGGAATATACCTACTGGTCCTGTGGTGGTTTTAGGCTATTTTCTTGGGGGGTGGGACACCCCCAACCCCCCCAAAACTAAAAAAACCCAACCCCCCCAAAATTTTTTTTTACATTTTTTGTAAAATCTCAGTAACTGCTGATCAAATTGGGCTCTACCCTTCTGGGAATATACCTACTGGTCCTCTGGTGGTTTTAAGCTATTTTCTTGGAGGGTGGGACACCCCAACCCCCCCTAAAATAAAAAAATCCCCACTTCCAAAATTTTTTATTTTTTAAAATTTTTGTAAACAAAAACCAGTAATTGGGGTGGGGGAACCCCACTGCAACATGGGGTGTAGCCTCCAGGAATCCCCCCCCCAAAAAAAAAAAAATATTTTTTTTTAATTTTAATTTTTGTGTATGCGAACAACCTAGGTTTAATTTTAACGAATTGAAATTTTTGTGTATACGGCAAACAAATTGGGTTAAATTTGTACAAATCAAAATTTTTGTGCATAAAGCGCACAACCTGGGTTTAATTTTACCACAGAGTAATTAAACAAAGAATAATTTTTTGAATATTTCTATTAAGAAGGGTTGACTTCCCATAACTATATAGGGCGAAGCCCCTAGAGGCTAGGGGCGAGGCCGCTAGTAAAAAATAAACAGATAACTGTAATATAGTAATAATATCTATAGGAAATCAGCTTAGTATTTGTAGGTTTTATGGTCAAAGAAGTTTGAAAATGTAAGTCAAATTTTCCTTATTTGGAAATAATCAAATATATACTTGAAGCTATATATACTTATGTAAATCCAGTTTATTTACTTGATTGGTTGATTTAAAACTTCATAAAAATTTGAAATGGTGGTGCTTCTTAATAAAATGCTCGTCGATCTTTTAAGCATCCCTCCCTTATTTTTTACAATAAAATTTGAAAATGAAGGGGGGAGGGGTCAGGTTTTTTTCTATTCACCTATCCCATACAGGGGGCCTTAACCTAGAAGGCTACGCATGACACATTACATCCTAACCTATGGAATATTTTATCTTCGTTAAAAATTAAATTCATTAATTAAACTAAAAATAAATATAAAAATGTATATTAATAAAAAAGTGAAAGCGAAATCTTGATGAAAACACGATTTTTTAATCTTGTGCCCAAAAACTTGGCCCAAAAATTTTATTTTCCTTCTAATCTAAAGATGTTAATGATAAGTTTTATTCGTTTATGTTTAGGAATATTTATGATGCCAGCTATCAACTTCCCTGTTAGGCAATGGTGCTCTTATTATATCGACAAAATTTCATTAATAGATTTGTTGAGGACGTAATCAGGGATCTAAAGTGATTTTGAAATTAAAATAAGTGGTTGAAACGTTTTGACACTCAACCTATCAAAATTCAACTAAAGTCCCAAATAAGTTCAAGCCAACGAACAAGTAAACGTTATTAAAAACTTTGGGGACTAGTGTAATAAACATCCCAATGTCTCCTACCTCCCTCAGTTTGAGTAACTATTAGTCTGGTACCTAATAATTATACGCCATTAAAAACTTTGGGGACTAGTGAATAAACATCCCAATGTCCCCTCCCTCCCTGGGTAGTAATGGTGATTATGATCATATAATTACAGATTATGTAAACCTCGACCACTTTTATTATGTTTTTTTTTTGTCGACATAAACTATAAAAATATTGTCAACACAGTGCTTCTAAGTTTTACAGGGATGTTAAGCCTTCAGGCATTTTTGATGCTGGTATTAAATGATGCGTAAATTCCTCATCAAATTTATGTAATCAAATAAAATTTTTAAACGAACCTAGTAATAGTGTCTAACCTTTTTTCTTAGTGACGTAACAAAAATCGAAGGATGAGAGGGGAGGTGGGAAAGGAAACCCCTAAAAAAGAGATGGATTTTTGTAACGTCACAAAAATAAAAAGTTAGACACTGTGACTAGGTTCTTTTTAAACCACTAATTTATTCAAATCAAGATATAGGAAAGCATTGAAGTGTGTTCTTTAAAAAGCGAGAAGATAAATAACTTTTAAGTCAATACAATAACTTAAACACTAACGATCTATACAGGCTTTACTAAACCTAAACCTAACTAAAAAGGTCATTTATTTTCCTTTAAATTGGGTGTGATTTACTATCATAACCGAAAATTTTGGGGAAAAAATTAATATACATAATTTGCCCAAAATCTTGTTAACCTTATTTCATAATGGTGTGTATTTTTCATTCAGGAATACAGGGATATGCCAATGAACAAAAAATGAATTTTCCCTCATTCTTCTGTATCAGATGTTATGCTTAAGGTGCGACACAATACAATCTGTCCCGATTTTGTATTACTTTTGCGGAACATGATTGCAGTTACGTCATATTTTTCTTTCCCGAAAAAGGGAAGGGGGGAAGAAAATCTCTTCAAAAGAGATGGGGAAAACCCCCTTTTCTCCCATCTCTTTTTTCTTCCCCCCTTACCTTTTTTTTCTTTCCCCCTTCCCTTTTTCGGGAAAGAAAAATATGACGTAACTGCAATCATGTTCCGCAAAAGTAATACAAAATCGGGACAGATTGTATTGTGTCTTAAGGTATTATCCTTCTTGGTTATTTGTGGTTATTGGGAGAAGAAAAATATGTTGATCATAAGGAGTTGAATTTTCATTAGTTGGTTCATAAATTTAAATGTCCAAACTTTTCTTCCATTAATTGTGATATATAAAAGGGCAATTTTGTGTATTATCATAGAGGATGGACTACAATTTATCGGCCATTGCCTTATCCCTTTAGATACCTGAATTCGAGTACCTTTTAGTCTGGCACCTACTAATTCACCCCCATAAAATTCACTTTATCTTGAAAACAATTCCAGGTACTGTAAATGAATTAATAGGCAGGTTAAATGGAACAAAAGAGAAATGTTGCTTTCAAAATGGAGAGCTATAGCTCAAATATGTTTTATGAAATCAACATAAAATTTCAAAAAATTCCTAATATCTAACAAATGCTATACATTTGTATTTTTAAACTTATGAGGCCAATTTTATACTTTTGTGATAATACATCCTATTATATGATTTTGAAGGTTTTTTGTCTGAAGCTTAAGATTTCAATAACTAAATGACCAATTAATTTCTACTTTAAAGGGAAGTATCATCTTTAAATAAAAAGCACCAATATGCTAGGGGCAATGACGAAAATAATTATAAAACAGAAATTTAATTAAAGGATGCTTTTATTATGCATGTTTACATTTAAGAACTTTAAAATTATCTTACGAAATCTATTTGCTATGTATAATATTTAACAATGTTGTATGAGCACTTTAAGGCTCTAAAAAGCTGACCATAAATGCAGAATTTATGGCCTAAATCTTGTGAATTATGAATATGTAAAAGGCAATAGGGAAACTTTGTTTTTGTCTAAACCTTTTGGATATGCTTTAAATCTAATGAAAGCCTTCTATGAAAAAAAATCTCTTTACACAGATTTTATATTTGTGTTTAAAGAATTTTTATGAAGATTCCTGTTGTATAACAAACACCCAGTATTTGTTTAATTATGGCTGAGGGCAAAATGCTAATTTATTTAACTAATTTCCTTGGAAAATTCTGCTTTTGGGATAGAAAGCTGTAAAGATTACAATAGAGCAAGGCGTTTTAGAAGTATTAAAAAAGTTTTAGAGTGCTCCAAAAAAGCGTAGCTACTCTTTGATTCTCTAAAGTTTTGCTTTTAATCATTTGATCAGCCTGACAATAATAAAATGTAACTGTTTGAATTATACCAGAATTTTCTTGACATAAAATTTATGAAATAAGCAAAAGCAAAAGTGTCAAAGGTTTTCTGAAGTGTAGTCTAAATTTTGTCTAATAGAGGGCAATACCTCCATTAGCTAAGTTTAAAGCTTTTAAATTAAATTAATTATAGATAAATAATATTTTAGATAAAGCAACAGAATAAATTTAAAAAACAAAAATAGGGTCCCTTGAGGTGTAGGGGAAGGGGAAGTCGAACACCTCACTTTGAATTGTTTTAAAAAATAAAAGTGTTGGCACCCTTGTTCAAAGGAAAATCCAGTAAGTCAAATAATTTCTTTGCTAGAGGCTAATTCTCATGGTAGGGTGGTGGTACCGTCACCCAAAATAGCTTTAAACTTTCCCAGTACCTACGAGAAGATATACTGTAAGGAGAACCATAGCAGTTCAGTGGATATTAAGATCCTTCGGTACAGACAAACAAAACTGAGAGGACAAACAAAGGATGAAGAAAAAATGTAATGGACTACTTTTCAGCCGTTCCCAAGACTTGCATGGACGTATAAACCAGCCAATCATGCAAACTAATATCTAGACAACAAAAACAGTTGGCTCAATAATTGGCTTAACAGTATTAAAATTAAGACTTCTTGTATTAGCTTATTGCCAACATAACCCCCTACCATGTCTCAACTTCATTTTAAGAATAGGGAGTTCTCACAAAATCTATGAATAGTAAATTTTACTTAATATCAAACAAAATGATATTCTTATAAAGAAGTAACAGGGTGATTATAACGTTTGAAAAAAAAAAAAAAAATGATACAACCCCCCAACAAACATCTTTTACTAAATGTTACTCGAAACCTATAGTTACCATAAATTGATATGTTAATAAAATAAAATTACATATTGCAAGCAAAAAAGAACACTTAAGAACGCATGATTTCGCAGTTTTATCCCTTCCTCCCCTCCATCTCATTCCCAATTGTTTTATGCCAGATTATCATGAGTGATAGATGATGAAGCGCATTTCTTGGGAGTATTGCATATACTACATAGAGAAGGGGTCAGGTAGCTTATTTTGCACTATTATGTATCAGCAAATTTGGACGCTAATTAAGGCCTAATAAATAGGAAGAAACTTGCAATAAAATAGCATATTTTAATTTAATTCTGTTGCGTTTTAATGTTTTTGCGATCTTAAAAAGTATTATTGATGGATAAATTGTCTAAAAAATAAAAAATACTGTTCTTTTTACATATGTCCTCATTGATATGTAAAAGGCTTTAAGCTTTCTTTCCAGCTATTCTAAGATTCTAAGTTGCATACGTACTATATGTACGTTTCAATATACTTGTCAATATGCTTGTTCTTGGTTGATAAGAAATATTTCTTTGCTTGTACAGCATTACAATTAAATTTGAAAGTAGAATTTTTTTTATAAAGATATATATTTTCTTATCTTATATTATCAAGCTACTGAAAAATTTAGTTGTATTTGAGATTATTTTATTCTAAATAGGTTAAAGCTGTACAAAGCTGAGAATAAAATCTCTGTATTCCAATAAATTTAAGACACCCAAAAAAGAAAGACAATTGACAAAACAAAAGGAACGAAACAATATGTTCAATTCTTTTCCTCGTGTGCTTTGATTAGCATAACTACTTTGTATTTATGATACTTTGCAAGTCCAATAAATCGATGCTGCTGCGCTACTAATATAAAACAATATCCTTGTTAATGTTCAATTCTTGCTAATAATTTAACAATATAATTCTATTTAAAGGTTAAATTAAATAATAAACATAGTCTAGACTTATATGTTTTTAAAAAGCTTCTATAATCTAACCAAAATTTTAGCTGATGTAACAAATTTTAGAAGTAATTTTTTAGAATTAAATGAGCTATTTAGCGAAAATGTCATGTTTAGAGATTTATTGACGTCACAGAACCAACACTTCTATAAATTCTGCAAGCTCGTTGTTGCTGCAAAGTTATGGTCATAGATATTTCAGCTTTTTAGTCATTTTAAGTGCACATCTATTCTAACCACTTTATTATCCGTGTGTTGTGTGCATATGCAGGGAAGAATGGTCAATTTATTAAACTTGACTCCAAATATTATAATAACGTTTTCATATTCGTTGGCTTAAGAACTTTCGGAACTTTTAATGAAATTTAATTGGTTGGTTCATTAAGTTAAGTGTCGAAACGTTTCAACCACTAATTTTAATCTTCAGAACGGGTAATTTTGTGTATCATCATTGGAGATACACATCAATTTATCGGATATTATCTTATCCCTTTAGATCCCTGGTGTATATATTCTTAAACACACAAGAGAATATAATTTATGTCTAATAAGCTTAATGATGGTAATTTTCATAACGGCGACTGTATGCATACTACATATACATATATGATAATAGTTTTACATATCATATAATTGAAATAAGAAAGATACTTATATTTAATGGATATGCCCAAAATGGCACCGAAATATAAGACTCTATTATCTCTCGTAAAAATGAATGAGACATACCTAAAATGAAGGAAATAAATAAGTTAGGTTTAATCTGGGAGGGAGGAGACATTGGACTGTAAAAAAATAATGGTACCCAATGTTTTATAAACATATTAGGGACATTTCTTAAAATATTGAATGGGTTTTCCTACCTTTTGTGTCAAATTTTCACCAGTAAGTTTAATCTACAGAATGACTATTTTTGTTTATTACAATTAATGATTGTCTTATCTCTTTAGATTCCTGGGTTTCCTCAATATATGACATGACCAATGATGGAAATAACGTCGATGCAAATGTATCTTTTTACAGGATTTAGATAACGTGCCATTTCAACTTTAATAAGGGAAAAAGGTTAATTAAAATATGATTTAAATGGATGATGATAAACAAACAAACGGAATAGAAAAGTTATTGAGTTGTTGGGCTACTTGAAGATAAAGGATGGTCATTGCGAAAAATTGCATAGAGCCTTAAGCGAGAGTGCATATAATTAGTTCTCTTACAATGTGGCAAAAACATTATGAAGTTTTAGATCCCGATCAATAATATTATTTATCAATGAATTTATTGATCTGTTAATTTTTTTAGACATAAAAAATAGATATTTGTCTATCAATTCATTCATCCATTCAATTTATCGAAAAAATATTTATTAATTTAGCTATTCATCAATCTATGTTATTTTGTAAGACGTCTAACATCTGCAAAGCAGCAGCAGCCTAACGATGCCTTTATCCACCATCTCCCATCCATCACACAAAATTTTAATATTTACATAATAATTATCTTTAGATTACCATCAAATAGACCAATACACCACTTTTATACACACTTAATTATCAACAAAAATGTTCCAAAATAAATGACACAAAATCAACGGAAATTTGGTGAACTTTTACAGAGTTTGTCAACCTTAATTTTTGATAGTTTAAAATTACTCAAAATATTTTAATCTTTTGTTCCAAAAGTCAAAAGTTAATATAACCGTCTTTTTAATCAAATAAAATGTATCAAGGTATGATAAGCAGGGATTTAAAGGGAAAAGGCAATGGCTGATAAATTGATGTACATCCCCAATGATGATGCACAAAACTACCCCCTCTTTGGATTAAAATTAGTAGTTTAATCGTTTGTAATTTCAATAAACTGATAAAGCAATCAAAATGCAATAAGTCCCCAAAATTTTTAAGCCAACGAAGGAGAAAACATTATAAAAACACTTTAGGGGCTAGTGTAATAAACAATGTCCCTTCCCTTCTGTATAATAGGACTTCGTGATAAAGTTTGCAAATCAAATTGTTTAATCAAGCTGACTTAATCAAATGACCTTGATTTTTGAAGAGTTTTATTTTGATGTTTGTTACAACATAATGTTGAATTCAAGTGTCCAAGAAATGGTTGAATTTTCATTGTATGCTTATGAAAAATATGTTTCAAGCTTACCAGCAAAAAATTTTAGAAAGACAAAGTTGTATTTAAAAAAAAATAATCCCCTTATTGTAAATTTATTTAAAAATTAGGGGGATGGGGAGTTTAACGCTCAATATGCACTTTGAGGGAAACCACCTAAATCTTGATAGTGAATCTATCACATAACAGGAGGAGGGCACTATACTTAAGTAGAACATACAAACTTTTTGGAGATCATTGCTTTGGAGGTCCGAACAAACAAAAATAACGATAAAGCAATATTTTTTTTAGATTGGTGGAGGAAGTAGAAACTATCAGATTTTGACTAAATAACATGCCTAATAATATTGCTGGTATGCATGTATACTCTGACAGTGAGTATGACATCTTGTTGACACAGGAAATCAAAGTTCAATGACTTAACTCAACAATAGTTGTCCCACAAACCTGCTAAACATAAGTTTATTTTCTTTGTTGAAAAACTAATGTTAAGATCCAATACAACAGAAAGTTCTTAAACACTGGGTAGTAAGTTGTAAATTGGATCTGTATACGCAGAAGCTTTATCTAGTACCTGTAAAAAATGACTTCATTCTGGCCCTCCATTGGTCAATTAAAATGTATACTGGTCTGCCATTTAGACTGTGTAATGGCCTTTCATTGGTCTTTTGTTTTGTATGACATCATTTTTATTGTCACTATACAGAGCTTCGTAGATGCAATATAATTTGTATTCCTGTAATATGGTTTACTGTTAATTTACAATTTTTAATCATGCAAGCTTATTACCACAACTCTTTTTTATTTGCTTTAACTTTACATTCCTTGGCATTTTAGCTGATGTAAAATATTTGCTGAATTCAAAGAACTCCAAAGTCAACAAGACCAACAATCAAAATCTTGTTTTTGATTTCTCATCGAGTATTCAATACGTTTATACAAACTAATAAGAAATAATTATTGTTCAGTAGCATAGTATCTCTATAACAGAATGTCCGTAATTTTGTCCATAGTATCTTTATAACTACTTGCTCGTACTTTTGTCCGCCCTCAAACACTAAAAGTTCATTTTACATATTTTAAACTCTAATACACAATTTGCTTGATATGATTTTCAAATTCAATAATATATACACAAAATCTTCCAACATTTATTTTACTTTTTACTGCAATGCCATTAGCGTGTTATTGCTGCGCTTCTTTAAGGCTAAATTATCCCAGCTTTAGTTTGTTTTGTTTTGTAAAAATGTCCTATTATTTGGTGATATTTTATCGGCTACCCAATAATCAATTTTTAAAAGTTGAGCCACTCAATATTTTATAACCATCGATTGTTTTCTTTTCAAGTTTTCAAATATTGTTTTAAACAATTTTTGTTTGGGAAATGCTATTGTTACAAAATTCATTGACTACACCAATAGATTTCAATTTAAGCTTTCTTTGATAATACTTTATAAAGCTACGTTAGCATGCAATTTTAAAAGTATTTTTATAAATAATTTGATTGATATATTTATTTGTAATATGGGTTAATTTATGCCATATTATGAACATATTCCCGAAATATTCTAAAATGTTTACAACAAAAAAAGGATTCACAAATTACAAGTAAAAACAAACAATTACATGTAGACAAAAATCCTATTTAAATATCAGACGAGAAAAAACCCTTTCTTTATAGAGCTTATTATCCTTTTACAGTTATTAAACTTCGTAGATTTTTTCTTGTAGAGAAAGAGTATCATGGCAATTGACTTGTTTAGACTAAGCAGAAAATGAAAAATGAAAACATGGTTAACATTGTTTTTATAAAAGAAACCATAGCTGACAAACTTTACTCATGATCATATAAATTAGTATACATCCATAATGATGATACACATAATTATCCCATCTGAAGATGACAATTAGTGGTTAAAACGTTTGAACATTTAACTAAATAAGCTAACCAATCAAATTCACTAAAGTCCCCAAAGTTGCCAAGCCAACAAATGAGAAAACGTTATTATAAACCTTTGGGGACTAATGCAATAAACAGGCCATTTTCCCCTCCCTCCCTGTTGATAAAGCTTCTGGTGGCTCTAAAAATACCTCAATTATAAAATGTTTCTAAAAAATGTTGGGGCCACACGCAAACTGTTTATTGCCTGGCAGTAAAATCAAATGAAAATTTGCCAACAATTACAATAAAAAGAAGCCAATTTTCATCTTCTCTTAGAAGAAGGGTTGATGCGATATCAGACCAACCCTAAACAGCTCTAGCTACCCTCGGCCGCGCTGCTAGTTACGGAAACCTATAAGCCTCGGCTGCTTACTCCTGCTAGCCTTGCATTTTTAAAATCTCACCCAATGATTTTTTTCATTATGATTTTTTTTCTTCAAAATTTTTAAATCCAGTGCTAAACAAAGGAGATACCAATATATTTTTTACAGAATGATATTGTGTTTGAATTATTTAGAAGCTGGGTCATTTTTTTGATGAATACAACTTTTTCGTTGCATGCCTAGCGAATGAGGACGTATAAAAATAATTTGGTTCTAATTGTTAGAAGAAAATTGAGGTGAAAAACCTAAACCCAACTCGGAGCTATAATGTTTGAAGGACCTCTTTTTAAAAAGTTTAATTATAAGTAAATTGGGTTTTGCTGTAATTTGTTCCTTTATATTTTATGCCAATTACAAAATATTCCATATAATGAAAAAAATATACAAAAATCCACGAATAAATTAGATTTAATAGTCATTTCCATTTTTTTAATGACATGTTACTACAAAACAATTTCCTATTTTTTTACATATAGAATGCTGCAGTGATTATGGACGTAATAGTCTTTGTCATGAAAATATACAGAAGGATTCTTTTTGAAAGAAATTTATTTTGACGAAATTGCAGAAAAAGGATAACATTCCAACCCTACTCAACTTTAGAAGAACCTTTTGAATTAAATTGAACCAATTTTGCCTATTTTTACACCTTTTCTCAAAGGTTTAAAAGGGAAAATTTTCCTTTTCATTTGCAAATAATTACTTTTCATCCTAGTCAAAAGAAAGAGAAAAGAAAAAAGTGCTGTTTTTACTTTTATCAACTTTAAAAATGAAACAGACAAAAAGTTTTTGGGCAAAACATTGCAATTTATCCTAATTTGCAAGTTGAACAACCGTTTCCAAGGGATCTTAAAAGATGGGGAAATGGCAGATAAATGATGCACATCCCCAATTATGATACACAATTACCCCTTATGTAGATTACATTTAGTGGTTAAAACGGTTGGACCCTCATATTAATAAAGTTCCAAACTTGTTGAGAAAACGTTATTATAAACTTTGAAGACTAGTGTAATAAACACTAAACAGCCCTAAGTCTCCTCATTCCCTGACTGTTTCCCCATCTTTATATTGATTCAATAGATAAAAACAAGTATCTTAGTGATTCTTGATTCTAAAGTTAGGTTTGGTAGAGGTTTATAAAGGAATGCCCCGCAAGATTATAGCTCTCCATACGGGATAGAATAAAGTTCTGAAATTAATAAATTTGTAAATTAAAATTCTCCATAAATAAATGCTCTACATTATATGTAAGAGTTAATAAAATGGTAATAATAATTGCCATTAGCATCTTACTGCTTGCTAATGTGTGTTTATACCAAACAGTCTATTATTTTATTTTAATAGCAAATAAGATTTTTAACAAAAATAATAATGTCCAAAAGTAGCGAATTATACCAACTTTGCTATAATAAATGAATTAGTGAAGTATTGTACAGTAATAATTGAAAAATAATAGGATAAATGTTAACAAAGACAAGTAACAGCTGCGATACAAAAAAATTCAATGCATTTAATTTATGCTCTTTAATTTATCTTTATCTTAAACTGTTTTGAATAAATATTTTATAAGAATGCCTAGGAAGCAATGAATTGTAAATGAAGTGAGGGCTAAGAAAATGGATACAGAATACATGGATATAGTTACAGAGGAATAATTGTCAACTAAGAATGCTAGTATGAACCTCATTTATTGGTCAGTTTGTCCATCTCATAGTATGCAAAGGATGAGGTAAAGAGGAATGGATGGGGCATTGTTATTTTAGCCAGCACAGAAAACAACATTACAGTGCATGAAAATCTGTTTCAACATCCAAGTAATGATATATGGATTGCTAGGAAGGAGGGGGGGCGCATAACTTGCCCACAGCTATATCTTAGCGAAATCTATTTTGATACAAATAAAATGTATGTATTGTGTATGTACTTAAAGATTAATCATAATTTTATAAACATTATCAAACTGAGAAAAGTATAAGAATGACTTATTTAAAAAATGTTTTCCTAAAACGCTTATGGCAAAGAAAAAAAATATGTATCAAAATATTAATTTTAGGCATATGCATATGTATGAAGATATATCTACTGAAATTTCAATAAATCATATGCATTCCTAACACCAGGGATAAATTGAAACATGTTCAATGAAAAATTAACTGTTTGTGTGAAATGAACAGTTGTAGACACTTTTAACTATTTTTGTGAAAAACATAATATTAAAAAATACTATGTGTCTGGCTTTATTTTATCCTATAATAGTAAGTAGTAAAGTTTCTATGTCTGAAGTTTAAAATTTTGTAATATTCAATCAAAAAGTATTTTCAATAGTATATTCCTTTGTCCCTGAGCGGTAAGATATATCATATTTGTTGAGATGTGTTTTATATCCTTCCGCTGAGGCTATTATAAAAATCAATGAATATTCAACGCGTAGTTTTTATGGGTTACACGGGAATACAAATAGTTTTCAAATATTAGATGACCATAACATTCAAAAGTGATAAGTTTTCTAAAAAACAAAAAAAAACAATTTATAACTTATTTTGTTTCAACTTTATATGACGTTTTAACCAACATTTTATTTATATAGTTGGAAGCTTCAGCTATGTTCTGGGATGGTATAAGGTTATTTTATGCTTAGATTCAAGTATTTAGATGGTTTTAGGCTATTTTCTGTCGATCCTTCCACTTCCCCTTGATGCCTCCCATTGATTAAAGTCATGATATGATTTAGGCAATATTTCAGCCGATCCTTACCATCCATCTAGATTCTAGGGCCGCAACCACTGATACTTCGATATAGTAACTTTACAAAATAAAAATATTAAATGAGAACTTTAATGATTATTCGCATTGCAAGCAAATATTCATTTAAACATTGATAATATTTGTTTTACTTCTTATCTTAATCTTTTTTTGCTCTCAGCCACTTTTTCTTATCTGCTCCTGTTTGCAATGAATTTTAGTAGCAAAAACAAAGTTTGGACGCGTCCAGAAAAGTGTTTTTGTGACATTTTTGTCCACTCGAATAGATTAAATTAATTCAGTTCGTTTTCTTCCACTCAAATAATCAAATAAGAAGTACTAAGATAAAACAGTTTTAAGGTCAAATAAATAACTAGAAGGATTGAATAAATGCAGGGATCTCAAGAGATAAGACAATGGCCGATAAATTGATATACATACCCAATGATGATGCAAAACATTACCTTTTATAGATGAAAATGAAACATTTTAACACTCAACTTAATGTATTAACCAATAAATTCATTCAATTCAATAAAAGTCCCAAAATTGTTCAGCCAAAGAATTAGAAAACGTTATTAAAACAGTCCAATGTCCCCTCCCTCCTTGGTATAAATGAGCAAGTAGCGAAGCAACAATACAATTTCAATGTACAAATGTACAAAGTAAATTGTTACACAGTAATGATTAAAAAAGTATGAAAAAAATAATGACAAAAGCTTGTACAGTTTTTTAGTTTTAGTTGTAAAAATGGATTTAGAATATACGTGAATAGGGGGAAATAGGTCGTCAATTTCGGTTAATAACTTGGACCTCATTTATTGATCAGTTCGTTCATCCAGTAGGAGGGAAGGGGATGAAAAAAAGGGAGTGGATTTGAGCCAGCTGCGGGTATCACTGTATTAGAGTACATGAAAATCTGGTGCAACATATAAGTAATAATGATATATCGATTGCTGTAAGACAAGTTTTCAAAAATCTTCTAAAACTTTTTTTTAAATCTTGGAATTGCCCACGTCCTTGTTTATATCTATTCAATCTTCATAAAATCTTTGTTTTGTGTACATACCTACAAGATAAGAGTATGAATTAAAATGTGGTGTTTATCTAGAAACTACTGCATATGAAATTAAGTAATAAATTTCAGAGGGTATAGGAGGACCACCCGAGCTGTCTTTGTCTTACCTCCTTTCTACACACACACACACACATACACACACACACATTTATTGGCACAACGGCCTAAATCATCTATACAATGGACAAAATAAAAGTAGATAAATCATCGAGATTTAGTTTAGTTTACTTTGTTTTTCTATTGAATTATGACAAGAGTTTTATTTTTCAGTATTTTTTGTTTGTATATTGAATCAGAAAGAAATATACGCACTATATCTTATTATGGCAGGTATTATACTTTTAATTATTGACATACATACCACAGGTCTCCTTAGCAAAACCTTAGATTAAAAAAAATCTCGAAAGAAACGGACAACAGGGCCTTCAAATAGGGTACAGTGGTGGTCAGAATCCGTTGGAGATTAAATCTTAGCTGCTCCTTCTTGCCAGATATTGCAATTTGAAGTTTTGTGGTAAAAATGCCTAAAATTACAAGAATTCCAAGGATATATGCATAAGAAAACACCTTAATTCATCAAATAAAATGGGTGAGTTTAACATTTGAGGAGTTTATATGTCTCTGCATATGTAAACTACACAGTCCCTCCCCATTTAGAAAATTTTGTTTCTTTAAAGAAATTATTTAATGAAAAAGGTACATTGTTCTGTTTACAACTTTAAGCTAGAGGCTGTTACCCTGGAACCAGTAAAGAAAACCTCAGTTCTAGTTTACATATTGCTAAAGTTAATATTTAAAATACTCTCAACCTCCCCCCCCCCCCATCAACCCCCTCTTGCAACCCATAAATTTTAGGGGGGAGGGCAAAGTAATAGTATTATGTTTTACTCAAAACTACTTGAAGCATTGAAAGAAAACATTATATGTAAGATTCTTAGGCTCAAAGTTTCTGGAAATAAAAGCTTTAGTACTTAAACTTTAGTAGCCATCAAAATCTCTTGCAAATATTGCTGCAACCAACCCACTCCCTCCTTCTTAGACCACAAATTATTAGGAGGGGGGCAGTGGATATGGAAAATATTCTTGTGTTACTTTGAAATCATTGAATTATGTTAAGCAAACTTTGGATTTAATCTTTTTTGGGATATTAGTCACTTTTACAAATATTGCTGGATTCCCCCCCCCCCCCTCCATCTGTTGGAAGTAGTGGCTAGTGGCATAGGTAAATAATATTATTAGAAACCTCTGGAGATATTCAGGGTATATTTAATTTTATAAATATCTATTTCAACTACAACCCTCCCAATCTAGTACAATTATTTTGCTATATAATCTCCTCCAGCCTATTGGACTAATAAAATAATTATTGTCAACCCATTGCTCCTTCCCCAAACATTGAATAGGTAATACATATGAAGCAATTTGAAATCTAAAAGTTTTATTCCAATGTTTGCTCCTTATTGCTATAGTAGTTTCTGAGTAAAACACAGGTGGTGAGGTTGTATGGAGGGTAGCTGGAGAGGGAGGGGGAGGGCAAGCAATATTTTAACTTTTTTTTATGGGGGTAGAGGAAATTGAGCAGCAATATAATTTTTCTGGATGGGGTTGGTTGAGGTTGGGGAAAGGTCAGCAATATTTGTTCAATTATGAAGTAATTATGGACCTACTAAAGTTTAAATCCAAAAGCACTCTATATCTTGAGTAATCTACAAGTAAATCACAAGGGTATTGCTATACTCCCTTCTATTACTTATTTGGGGGGAGGGGGGGGGGAGAGATTGTAAAGCAATAGGGAGGGAAAGTGGGCGTGGAAGGAGAATTCAGCAAAATTTGTTAAAATTACTTTTGACGTAACAAAGCATATTTGCTTTGCTGCTACAATTCTAGTGGTTTCTTAGTAACACACCATAATAGTAAAATTTCAACTGCAACCCAACCATTCTCTCTTTACAAAATGTTATGTTTTTTATTTATGAGGGGAGGGGAAGAGGTCAGCAATATATGTAAAAGTGCTTTGGGTCCCACAACAATACAAATCCAAAAGCTTTATATGTATCTCTAATATTTTCTTAAAACACATTGGACTGATCTCTTGCCACCCCCCCCCCTCCCCCCCCCCAATTATGTCAGGACGAGGGGGAGGGGGAGAGAAGGTGGTCAACATAATTTCTACAAAATTTTGGCATAAAAACCTTACATAAAAATTTTTCCCACTATACTTCAATTAGTTTTTGGGAAACACATAATAGTATTACTATGCTCCCCCCCCCCCTCCACCCTAAAGTTGGTAGGTTGTGAGAGTATGGGGGGGGGGGAGCAAAATTACTAAAAGTAACTTGGGCCATATGTAAACTTAAACTTAAGTTTTTTCCAGGGTAACAGCCTTTAGGATAAAGTTGTAAATTGGGCAAACCTCTTTAACCCCTTACAGTCGGGCCCCTTGCTGCACCTTAATCAGTCGGGGAGGGGGGGGGGGGCATTGAACGCCCCCCATGTTATCTCAGTTCCTATTAGAGCTAGAGGGCTAAAATATTTTGTGTAAGTTTTTGGGTTTAGCTTATAGTACTTTATTTATTACTCTTATTGAAGTTAAAAACATCATTTATAGTAGTAAAAATTGTTCTTAATGGGGATGAAGTGTGTAGTTTACAAATTAAGAGATATCTAAACTCCTCAAATGTTAAACTCGCCCTTTTTATTTGATGAATTAAGGTGTTCACTTATGCATATATCCTTGGAATTCTTGTAATTATAGGCATTTTTACCACAAAACTTCAAATTGCAATATCTGGCAAGAAGGAGCAGCTAAGATTTAATCTCCAACGGATTCTGACCACCACTGTACCCTATTTGAAGGCCCTGTTGTCCGTTTCTTTCGAGATTTTTTTTAATCTAAGGTTTTGCTAAGGAGACCTGTGATACGAGAATATCATAGTCTAAAGTAGCTTGTCTTAAAATTTTTCTAATATTTCATCCATATTTCATTAAATCAAACATAGTACATAAATCTGTAAATGAGAAATAAATTAGTATACCTACATAGTATATACATTATACATATACTTACATATCAGGGAGGAAAGGGTCATCGGGTTGGTTATTACATTAGTCCCCAAAGTTTTATAATGAAGCTTTCTTATTCATTGGCTTAACAACTTTGGGGACTTTATTGAATCTTGATTGAATGGTTCATTAAGTTGAGTGTCCAAACGTTTCGACCACAAATTGTAATCTACAGTAGGGGCAATCTTGTGTATCATCATTGGAATGTACATAATTTTTTCGGCCATCGTCTTATCCCTTTAAATCCCCGCATACATATGGGTATAAACTATATAGTAGGGTCCAAATGATTTATTACAAAGTTCAATTGAAGGTTATGCCAGAAATTTCAACAAATTACAGACTTGTGAGCTAATATATTGCTTTCATTTTTGTATGTATGTGGGTCGTTGAAAGGCATAAGGATTGTTTTATTATGTTGCAAGGTTTCATTTTGTCTGAAGTTAAAGATCTCAGCAATAATTGCGGCCAGAATGTTTTTTTTTTTTTGGGGGGGGGGGGAGGCTTTATGGATGTCTTTATGGGGTGGTTAGGATATTTTCCGCCCTCCCCTAGAGACTAGTATTTTGATTAAAACTTTCATTGAACTCTGACCTTTTAATTATTATGGTTTCTTTAATACTAGAGGATTCGCCCCTATTAATTTCAAAAATAGCTTTAAAATCTCCACTTCACTTAGCTTTAGAAAATAAACTTACCACTTTATATAATAGAATTAATCTACAGAATTCATATTACTTTCCCAATTATTTATGTTTATAAGTAAAAAATAAAGGAGTTAGTGATTTAATGAGAAAATTGGTTTTTAGTTTTATTTAAAAATTATCAGGTCTAGCCTTTAATTTATATTATTTTAGTATTTTTTTTGTTATGCCTTTCATTATGTTCTATACTTAATAACAAATTGAGTGAGTTATAGGGTGGCTTTGCTACTAATAAAGATATCAGACTTGAATATCCCAAAATTTGTCAATAAAATACCCACCCACCCAATATTTATGATTTCTAAACAGGCATGTAGGTATAGGAAATAGTTATTTAATTGAAAAGTTAAAGATTAAAACCAGTTTTGTTAGCCACGAGTTTTCCAGTATGGCTTCGAAACCGATTAATATCCGTTGGATTAGAACCTGCCATACTGAATAAATGTATCGCATCGTGCTATAGACAATTTTCTGGGAATATTAAAAAATTGTGACTAACACATTTGGTAACTTCCGCGGAAAGCTGTCCATAATAAGATGCGATAAACAACCATTATAAAACTCATATGATTTTTATACTCATTGTGACAAAAAGATAGAAGATTAGTTTGTCCTCTCTCTTCCTGGTTTTCTAAGTGATTGAAAGGGCGTAGTTGATTTTATTTGGAAAGGATTTGAAATCTGTATAATTTCTTCAGACTCATTTGTCTCAATCAAATATAAAATAATATATATTTAGTTGCAAGGTGGTCTGGTAAATTTTTTTCTATTTTATTTTAAATATAAAATAAATAAATAATAAAATTAAAAATAATAGGAGCTATCTATTAAAAGTATTAGTAGCGTTTTAATACTCATGCTTGCTAAAATTTTAGATTTTTATTGAATCTTTTGTTCATTTTATGAAAATGTTATAATAGATGTGTTACACTTGTATGTCCAAACGCAGGAGTGACAAATGTCGGAGTGTAATAACGTCGTAGTAGAAAATTAACCTAACCTATTTTAAACCATCTTGTAAGTATTTAAATGCCTAATCACGCCGGAGGGGGTGGGTGTCACTATTGCATTTGTCCTGGAACCCTTTTGTACATAATTGTCCTTGTTTCATTACAATTCTTTACCTAATATGATGTGTTACATTTTTATAATGGATATAGGATATACGTGGATATATTAACAGGGGATTTTTTGTCGTCAAATTAGATTGCTAATACGGGCCTCAATTCTTGGTCATATCGTCCATCCAATAGAAAGGAAGGTGTAACGTTATATTAGCCAGCTGCGAGCATCACTTTATCAGAATCTGTTGCAACCAAATAATAATATATATCATTTTCTACTATATTTGTTTTTATAATACTTGTCTTTCCTATTGACATATATCCTATTTCCTCGTCAATAATAATTTAGTTTTTTTGATAGATTATTCTGACAAATTATTTATACTGAAATACATATATGTAATATATATGGATATAGAATATAAGTGGATATTATGACAGTGGAAAATTATCGTCAATTTAGGTTTGGAACTCATTCATTGGTTAGTTCGTAATTCCTGCAGGAGGGGAACATTATTAGAGAACATGAAAATCTGGTATAACATCCAAGAAATAATAAACCCAATTTAATATACATAAGGAAATGTTGTTTGTAAAATAAGTCATTCGCTTCCCCCCCAAAATAGATCCTTGACAATTGCAATAATAAAGTTTTGAGAAATAGAGCTACAGTTCTGTGATAAAAATGACGTTATAGTTTAAACATATTTGAGTTCAGATACAAGTTAAAGAATGATTTTTTTCCAGAAAAAAAACTTATGTAAAATCTCAAACTCAACATAAATACAGAAAAGATGTTTAAGGCCCTTTTAGCTGGGTAATATAACGGCTCCTCCCACCTACTCTCTTTAACCCTTCCCCTCCCACAAGAGGAAAGTACTGGCCAATAAAAATGGACTAAAGTAGCAACTTAAACAGACCACAAATTTTCCCCTGTCATAATATCCACGTTTAAAAATATAATAATGATTATATATTATTAAATTTCCTCTATGTGTAGATGCTGTATTGTGTCCCTCTATAATGATTACACATGCAATATGATATATCTAATTCAGAACGGATATGGCTATATTTCAGGAAATAAAAGGTGCCTTCAAACAAAACAAGTTTTTTATTTTTAATTTAGCCGAGAGATTTTTTTGAACAAACTAGCCATTGTCCTTTTTTTCTGTAATAGTTTCCTATTGCATCGTATTATAGACAGCTTGCGCGGATATGAAAATGAAAAATTGTCTGTAATTTGCTGTTATGCATGATTTTTTACTATGGCTGATAACTGGTTCTAATCCAGCGAATACTAATCGGTTTCAAAGCCATAATGTAAATAAAATTAAGTACTTCTTATGTTTGTAAATAAAATAAAGGCCAATTTTAAATCATCAGCATCGAATTCTGAAGTCTTCCATTAGAAACTTTTAATTTTAACTCCAAATAATTTGGGTATTGGGTAAATTAAACAGGCAATGGGAAATTTGAAAGTTTGGTTTCGGCTGGTTTCTAACAACATATATTATGTTGTATTACATTCGAATTAGTAACTTAGTTACCTTGCTAGTAATGGTGTTATTACTTACATGTGACGACTATGGAACTCACTTTTAATTAATGTGGTTAGATTTATAATCATAATGTCAACTATTGGCACAAATATATCAACAATAAGGTCAGCAGTTTTAATAACAAGAACGAGATTTTTCCATGTGGATTTGAAACCGATATATATTCACTGGAACCGGTTTTTGGCCATACTGGAAAATCATGTACATCATCGTATTACAGATGATTTTCCACGAATATAAAAATAAAAATCATAAAATAAAAACCAGTTTTGTTAGCCGGGACTTCGACCTCTCGGGTCTGACAAAACTGGTTTTAATCTTTATATCTTTCATTTTCATATCCACGGAAAGCTGTCTATAATACGATGCGATAAATAACTATTCTGAATAAATCTTAGGAAAAATGATAATTCTTTTATTCAAAAAAGTTATTGCTAAACGTTCATAATTTTGACCAACAGACAACATTTGTATATTAGCCTTGCTTTAAAAAAATGAAAAAGTGAAATTTCCAATAAAGGAAGAGCACTTGAAAATAAACCAAACAATTATTATTTAAGTTTTCATGCTTATAATTGCATATTGAAATTGAAACCAATAATTTCACTTTTAACTTTAATGGTTAGGTTTCAATATAATTATTGGGTTTTCATGACAACTATGCGTTTTCAATTAGAGGCAGGTTTAATTTACTATCTTGTGCAAAATCAATTCTATAATAGTTATTTATAGCATCGTATTTTAGACTGCTTTCAGCGGATATAAAAATGAAAAATTATAAGATTAATACTGGTATTAATTCAATGAATTTTATTGTAGTATTCGTGGAAAATTGTCTATAAAACGCACGATGCTATACATGATTTTTCAGTATGGCTGCACTTTTCAGCATATTCCATACTGTAAAAAATAATTAAATCTCAGTCTCAGATATTTAATTTTAGATAAATAAATCCTCTAAACTATTTGATACTTATTAATTCTTAAATCCTTATGTACCCTTGAATTTATCTACATCATACCAGGGATAAGACAATGGCCCAAAAATTAAAGCACATCCCAAATGATGATACACAAAATTACCCTTTCTGTAGATTGAAATTAGAAAATAGTAGTTGAAACGTTTGGACACTCAACTAAATGAACATACCAATAGATAGATAATAAAAGTCTCCAAAGTTATTAAGCCAACAAATAAACCACCTAATATCATCTCCCTACCTGCCTTTAGAAGCTGGCAAAATTCAATGAAATCAAAGAATTTAAGTTTAATTTTACCGTCATTGTCCCATCCCTTCCAGCTATAGAACAAAGTTCTGATATACTAAACTTAACATGCTACATTTAACATTTAAATATACCCCTTACGAAAGGCATCGCTGAAAGAACAAGGACTATTCATGGGTAGCGCAGCCACGGCATGCATAAACTAGTATGCAGTGAAGTATCATCGATACATTTATTTTGAGAGAGTTATTGCAGACTTTTCCTTATAATCTTTTAGTCCCCACGGTTAGAATGACCAACAAACAAATCCAACATGCTACATATCATGCATTTAACTAATACTTAGTTTGCTAAAAGTTATTAGCGAACTATTCTCTATATTATGGTAACACAATGTTCCTTGGATGAAAAACTGCTTGAAGGAGATTATTCTGATTAGCTTGAAATTAAAATATAAACATTCAATTGTGCGGAGCAAAGCTTTTCTTATTAGACAGAGTGTAAGTTCATCTTTTAAAGAGCGAAAATAAACAAATATGCCACTTTAAAAAACTATTTTGCATCAAACTTTTTGCTATCATGAATTATTAAAAGTTGTAAATTAAACTTATTACGAAATGGATAAAGAATAACATGGATATATTAACAGGGGAATTCAGGTCAGGTCAATTCAGGTCGCTAAAATGGATATCATTTATTGGTCAATTTGTACATCCAGTAGTAGGAGAGGAGATACAGTAAAAGAAGTGGAGGGGGGGGGGTGATATATTTATTTTAGCCAGCTACGAGTTTCACTTTATTATAATCTGGCGTAAGATCCAAGTAATAATAAATCTATTAAAGCAATGCACATTACCTATCCTTGTTTCTGTTTACAACAGTTGAGTTGGCAAATCTGAATAAACAAATTGGTTCAGATAAACAGATTTACAGATTAATTCTTTTCAAGGTTTACACAGCCACAGAAGTTGATAAATATGCAAGAATATTAAAGATACTCTGTAGAGACAGAATACAGACAATCCATTTGTTATTACTTGTATGTTGCATCAGATTTCCATTGATAAAGGAAAGCTTGCAGCAGGCCAAAATAAGGATACTCCCCATACACCTCTTTACCCCACTTCTCCTCTCTTACTGGATGAACAAACTGACCAATAGATAAGGTTCAGTAAAACAAGATAAATTGATGAATAATTTTCCCCTGTCAATAAATCCACGTTTAACCCATTTACATTATAGAGACATATTATAATTGGCGGGTAACTTTGCTGATATTGAAATAACTGGTAAAAAAGTCTAGAATATAAGGACTAAAATTCTGCTATTTCTTTCTTAGGAAATATATCCCCAACCCCTACAGGTTGGTATGGTAGGTGCATTACAAGGCTTAATCATTGTGTATTCAATAAAAGGAGGTTGGTTTTAAAACCAGCTGATTAAAATAGACAATCAAATCTATAAAAAGTGTACCATTTACATTACCCCGTCCCGTTTTAGAAATATTTTGTTAAACTTTTTGCCCCCAGCCATAATATGGTTAATTTATGCAAAATAATGACCCATGCAAAATATTTTTTTCTGTTATGCAAAAATTGCGATGGTACAAGCACTGCAAAGTTTTTAAAATTTGCAAAAAGATCTGTTTTTAAAGCTCTTGTACCATCTCAATTTTGAAGATTTTTAAAAATTTTAATTCTAGTGTGTCGATATAAACCTGAAATTTACAAAAAAAAAATGGGGGCCATCTCAATTATAACATATGAGGGACAAATGTGTAGCAAGTAATTTTCCAAAGTAAAAATTGCCAAATTTCATACATAAACAATAGGGTTGGGTCGGATTGGACAGATACGGATATCCGGCAGATTTATAATGCTGGATATCAAGTATTCAGCATTGACACACTAGAATTGAAATTTTGTAAAACATACTAGAATTGAAATTTTGTAAAAATCGTTAAAATTGAGATGGAACAAAAGCTTTAAAAACAGTCTTTTTGCAGATTTATGAAGAAAAAGTATTCTTTTTAGACATGGGCAATCAATGATCAATGCTATGAACTAGTTATAAAGTAGTTTCATTAAAAATAATAATGAAACATTTCTGTAAAGTAGTAGTTATTTTTGTCTGTAGCTTAAGATTTCGATAAATACTAGACAGATTGAGTTCTTTATTTTATGGATGGTTTTAGGCTAGGTAACTTTTATATCAAAGTTTGGTTTTCGACAATTTACTCCTTCAAATACAGAGCATCTAGATGCTAGAAGTGCAGCCGCTATTCTGTTAGATTGTATGTAACGCATGCACACTGAAAAGTCCCATTTATAAGGATCAGTTACATTACATGCAAATTTCAAAGTTGCAAACCAACTAAGGTTTAGTACAAATTAAACATACAAAAAAATTTAAAAATATATTTCTATTTATCTAAAGGTATAAGACAATGGGCAATTAATAGTGATACATCCCCAATTATGATACACAAATTACCATTTCTGTAGATTAAAATCAGTGGTTAAAACGTTTGAACATTGTACTTTATGAACCAACAAATCAGATTTAGCAATATTCCCAAAGTTGTTCCCAATATAAAACTTTGGTGACTTGAGTAATAAACAGCCCATTGTCCCATCCCTCTTTCTGAATTTTTCACTTGGAAAAAACTCTTTTGCCTATTTTTATTAACAAGCCAAAGTACCCTTTCATAAATAAAAAAGACAGCATAAATGAAAATAAAAAATTCAAATAATTTTTTAAGCAATAAATAAGCTGATTTTTTTTGTCTTACTTAGACTCTATCAATAGAAATGAAAGACAAAAATAAAAAGAAGATTAGGTTTTCTCAAAACTAATAGGCCTTTTCTCCATTGAAAAGAACTTTTTTTTTATGTGAATGGACATGAATAGATGAGAGTATAAATAAATGGATAGGTACATAAGTAGAAAATGCCATAGATGAGGTTAAAACGGTAAAATAAATGCAGCTTTTCCCTCGGTAGGAAACTGCATCATGATTTAAAAGATTGAAAATTGTACTTATTAATGCTATGTTAGAAACACAACATTTATATTCAGAGAAATGGAAATGCTTTGGCCCGCAACAGGCAAAATTACATTTAAAATAGTTTTCACAAGTCATAAAAAGCATAACTGAAACAAAATAACATATTTACTTAATATTTATTCCTGCACAAATATATATGAATATAATTGTAAAATATACATGTTATTTCTCAAACCCCAAACCTTGACAACTTCTGTCATTTATACAAAATGAGAAAGATGTAATTTCTAACTTTTAACATCACAATGGTCTACACATAAAAATTACATGGACAAAATTGAAAATAAAGAACAAATTCGGTGATACACAAAGATAAAACAATAATGGATATAGAGTTAACGTGGATATTAGGACAGGGGAAATTGTCATTTTAGGTTGCTAACATTGACATCAATTATTACATTTAGTCAATTCATTCATCCAGGAGGGGGGGGGATGGGATAAATGGGGTGGTTGAGGGGGATGGTCATTTTAGCAAACTGCAAGTTTCACTTTATTTGAGTAAATGATAGTCTGGTGTAAGATCCAAGTAATAATATAATAAAATTGTAAATCTAAGGTGAACAAAACTTTATTTTGAACAGTTGAATGAAAAAATATTCCTAAATAAAAATGTCTTTTACACAGGATAAAAATTATAGGTATATTAAAAGATTGGTTTATGCCATTATTTTTGTTTGAACATTTGAACCCTGTGTGAAGGCATGCTGAGGAATCTAACCCATTTCTGACCTTGGTGCTAAAGTGCAAAAATGATCATGTGTCCTATTACACAGGGAGGGAGAGGACAGTGCCGGTCAAATTATCTAATTCTAAGCATGGCTTCGAAGCCTATTAATATTCGCTGGATTAGAGTCAGTTCTCAGCCATACTGAAAAGTCATATTTAGCATCATATTACAGACAATTTCCCACAAATATTAGAATAAAAATCGTCTAGGGTCTAAGCAAAACTGGTTATAATGTTATATTTTTTATTTCAATGTCCGCGGAAAGCTGTCTATAATACGATACGATAAATAACTATTTTGCAGTGTTGTCCTATCCCCGAATCCCTGACTGTTAAATGCTGATTCATGTGCAAACACGCTAAAAATGACCCAAGAAGAAATTTGCAAGATTTGAAGAAATTGGAAAAGACTGCAATGCACATCCAGGGAAAAATGGAAAGTAATGGTTTTACAAATAAGCATAAATATTTTTGTAATAAATTATGCAATTTTTTCTTCAAAATTTTGTCAAAATTTAGTGAAATTTCTAATATTGTTTCTTTACTTCTTTAATGTACTGAACTATATCAGCCTAAAAAAGCACTATATTCTAAAAATCTATGTACTAATTTTTATAACACAGTATTATTGTACAGTGCAGTGCAAAACGGAAAACAAGGAGACATCTTTATCAAAGCATAATAGGAAAATCTACCAAAAACCCTAATATACTGTTGCTCAAAAATGACATCTAGATCCTGCAATTGGTTGAAAAAAGTTGGCGGATTAATTTTGTGTTTCCGTTTTCAGGATATCAATGTTACATAATAGATCTATTAATTAAATTAATCTTTAATAGGAACTAGCGTCTGCGCCCCTAGCATATAGGGGCTCTATATTCGAAGGGATATGGAAGGGCAGAAAAATAGCTTAAAACCATACCTAGGATTATTTATAAAAATAAAATTGACTAAAACCATCTCAGGGCCTATAAAAAGCTTCCCTTTACAGGAGAACCATATCGGTTCAGTTGTGAGCGAGATCCTTCGCTACAAACAAAAAAAGCTTAGTACTTTATATTATAGGATATCCTTAAATATATAAAATACAAACTGCTCATGCCTAAAAATCATTTATTTTATCTTTCTTTGCCTTAGCCCTGTATTGCTCCATTTATCAATAGGTAAAATACTTATTCTATATTATTTTAAATGAAAGTAAAAGTAAAGCGATATTTATAAAAACACTTTGATATTCTAACCTTTGCAAAAATACCATAGTTTATCCTTTAAGTCAAAAGCATTTAACATAAAATATAAAAGAAACAATCCTATATCAGATTTAATTTATATTGATAGCAGTAAACACACAAATAGACAATTTGCTCCCATCAAACTGTCAAATATAATATACTTCTTCTTCGTTTAGACTTTGGGTATATTTGCAATAAAACGATTGTTCAAAATAGCTAATGTTTATTATGAGGGATAAAAACATTGTTATTTTATATTCATAACTTTAATGCTTTATTTGCAATTTTACTTCATAATGATATAAATGAAATGATAAAACTTGGGAAAACTTAATATATGAACTAATAAGTTTACCTACAGGTAGACTTATTTCTAGGTATACCAAACATGATCCTATATAATATTTATACATATACCCAACAAGGATATAAATTAATGAAAAAACAATGATTTTTGCTTTAAAAAATAAGCAAAAAAGTAAAAATTAGAGGTATTAATTGAACACTATATTGATCTAATTTATGGTATCAATTTTGGGTGTAGGTTGTGTTGGTATATAGTTTGTCCCTGATGCTTCCTATTGTTTCCTTCCGGTGATAGGGACATTTCAGCAAAAGTTGAAAAATAATTAAAGATTAGAACAATACCTAAAAAAGATTAAAAATTCAAATCATGTACTGTAACTTGATATTATTTGAATTTTATTTCATTTAGTTGGTTGACCTACACTACCCAAAATAGACAAAAGTTGTTTCACTGCTAAGTAGAACAAAATTGGTTCACCGGTAGCAAGATAATATGAGACATAAGCATCCTATAAAATTTATATTGGATAAAAGTAACATCATGCTATTGAACAAAAAAATTCACTTGGTACTAATAGGCAAAATAGTTTTTTATTAATCATTGCCAGATCTTTTCTTTATTTTCAACTTTTTAGTATAAAGATATAGCACAGTATGACAACAACAATAATAGTTGGTTTCTTGGTTAGATACACAACAACTTGTTTTGGTTACTTGCAAATTGTGTTAAAAATAGCCTTAACCATGAAGTTTAGGTTAGGTTTTATGATGAAAATTCATTATGTCATAAAGAAAAATAGAGCCTTCACTAATAATTATAAAAAAATAGACATAATCCTTATATGAAAGTAACAGGATCTATGTGTATCTGTCTGTAAACCGATATGGTTCTCCTTCAGGTCCTATAAAGGTTAAAAACTATTTTGGGGGAGGATACCAACACCCTCCCAAGAGAAATCGCAAATAAATTACTTCCTTATTTTTTTTTATTCTCTAAAATTTAAATTGAAAATTAAGGGGGGGGGGGCTGGATCGATTTCCCCTCTTAACCCTAAGCGCCCCTAGAGGCTTCTAGGAGGCGTAGTCGCCTGTAAACATAAAAGGGACTGAAATGATTTTAGTTTAACCAAAAGTAAATATTAATGAGAAACTTTTAGACAAACTTAGTGAGTCTAAATTACTAAATAAACAATTTCATTTCCTACTCTTATCGTCATTGTATCATTATATTAAGGCAAACAATTACATACCTACAAAAAGATACAAAATATTAAAATTGATGATAAACTTCAACTTTTGCAAGCGTAGCAAAAACAAGAAAAAGTATATAATTAATAAATTTGTTTTATTTTTCTTAAAATAATTAAGAAATTTTCTTAAATAATGAAAATCATACAATAATTTAGTAATTTTCTAGTGACTTGTTGACGAACAAACAGACCAAACTTAGTAATAGCTACGTTACTATACATATAAATTGCAATAGATACAGAATTTTGATAATGATAAAATGCATTAAAACCAACACTATACAATGCCTGGGAGGAAGGGAGCATTGGCATGAAATTACTCAAATACCCAAAGTTTTATAACAACATTATCTTATTCGTTGGCTCAAAAACTTTGGGTACCATTAATGAATTTTGATTGGTTAGTTCCAAACAAGTAGTGTCCAAACTTTTTAACTACTAATTTTGGCAAAAAGAAGGGGAAATCTTGTTTTTCATCATTTGGCCGTAGACCAATTTATCGTCTCTTGTCTTATCCTTTAAGATCCCTGCTGCAAGGCCCACTACACGCCACCCAATATTAAAACCATTATAAATAGTTCCAAACAGTTCCAATGAAAAAAGGAAACCCAATCGTAGAAGGTTGTGTTGCCTGTCCGATTCATCAAACTTCTATATTCGTAGATACACCATAATCAAGCTAGAAATAACTTATACTAAATTATGAAATTGAAAATTATGACAGTTTATTTCTAGTTGTTCAAGGAAATATAAAAGTGAATGAGCTTTTGGTAAGAGATACATAATGTGTGATTTGTTGACAATGCCTACTAAATTCTTATCTTTCTATTGCATTTGCTTTTATAATGTTTTTTTTCTTATTGAAAATGTTGTGAGCTTGTCATAGCTGCGCTACTTGTAAATATAATATTTATAAAATTGTATACCAAAACAAACAACGATTCGTAAAGTAGTTTAATGAATACGGCCTTAGTATTGTTCCAAACCATAATGTAACAAAACACAAAAAGTTAATGAAACCATAATCATAGCTCTGACTGTTTTGGGGTCTTCCAAGGAGGGAGAGGACAATGAAATATACATTAACTTACACCCAAATCTCAGGGAGGGAGAGAACCATAGGCTGTTTATTTCACTAGTTCTCATAGTCTTCGTTGGGCTTAACAACCTTTGGGACTTTTATTGAATTATGACTGGTTGGTTCATTTAGTTGAGTGTCCAGGCGTTTCAACCACTAATTGTAATCTACAGAAAAAGTTATTATGCGTATCACTATTAAGGATGTACATCAATTTATCGGCCATTGTCTTATCCCTATATTCTGTAAAAATATATCCTCAAACATTCAAAAGTAGAATTAAATAAGAAATAAGTTATAATAAATTATCCATTGTTTCATCCCCGTATTCCTGTGGTGTTCTGACTTTTATCATACTTTGTTTATGAGGGTGTGACAAGCATTCAAATAAAAATACTTAAGGCAAATGTTAATAAAAAAATGTGAAAAATAACCAGATTAGTCTTTATTTCTCTATCAAACAGAAAATATTGTATTAAAAATGTTATGATTTTCCTATTATTATCCTTTACTATAAAACAGTAACGTTTTCTTATTTGAAGCTTATGATCTCGGAAATTTTCCTATCAAAATGGGTTGAACTTATAAGGGTAGCTTAAAGATTGTCTTGATTTGGTTTTAGGATATTTTTCTGACCTATTTCACCCTCACCTAGAAGCTAGAGTTTAACAACTAGTATCCAATATAAAGCATCAAAACGGAGCAATCTATTTAAAAGTTAAGAAAATTAGTTCCATTGTTGTTCTTTTAATAATCAATATTTTGTATAGTTTAATGAAGTCTGCTATTAAAGCCTAATTGAGCAAACCTTCTAAATTTATATTCAATTCCAAGATTTTCTAAGTTTTCATACAATACTACAAATTACTTTCTTGAATTTTGAAAATTTCTCATTATAAAAAGCCTAGCATCAATTTACTTTAAATTAACTATTAATGCTATGTATTATATTGGATATATTGTTTTATTGGCAATCCAAGTTTAGATTAAAGGCAATTATCATATCATAAAAATTAAGATGTATCATTTAAGCAATAAATACTTTTTTTTGAGAAATTTTAGGCTTCAGAAATAGTAGATTTTTGTGTTTTTGTAAAAGCATAAATGTTCTTTGTGTGTAGGAGAAATTTTGGATAATATTATCACTTCAATTCTGGTAAGGCTCTTTTCGAGGAAAAAAATAGCTGAAATTATAAGAAATAGTTGAATAAAATAAAATTAATAACGATAAAAATGGTTGCTTTTTTGTTATATACTAATGAATATATATCATCACTTGGATCTTACACCAGATTTTCATGTACTGTAATAAAGTAAATCTTGTAGCGGGCTAAAATAACGATAACACCCATGCACCCCCTTTACCTCATACCCTACCCTCCTACTGGATGAACGAACAGACTTATGTGATGTCCATGTTAGCAACATAATTTTTCCCCTGTCATAATTTCCACGTATATTCTACATCAATTTCTCAAAGTCTCCTTCCATCTTTCCGGCCATCGTGTATAGGTTGTAAGCCTAGTCAGCCAATTAAATAGGGTTTGATGAAATGATAAATTATCCTGTGTTAGCTGAAGCTAGTATGGCCATTTTTATATTTTCTAACAGGCTTTATATATACATACTTTCTTTTTACTCATTATTAATTCTGGAATTTTGGGGAGGTTTTCTTGGTTAAATATATTCTCTTTTTACCAAATAACTTAAAGCATATATATAGTTTCAAACATTTCATTTAACAAAAACTTGATTTATTCCTGACTTAAATCTTAGCCTGTCTTGTTTCTGGTGAATCTACTCTTCAACTGGGGGATGTCCAACCGTTTGTCTACATCAAAGTAAAATACTGCGTTAAATTTTACATTGAATTTCAAAAATATTTTTAGATTAGTGATATTATATAAAGATATTAACTAAGAGCATTTAAAACCAATTAAATCCAATTTTGCTATAAATTAAAATTATAAACGTAATCAATTTTAAAAGGGTCCAAAAAGTGCCGCGGGTAAAATTACATCATTTAACTGTGTAAATATAATTTAGGTTGTGAGGAATGCTAAAATCATCCTGCAAATTATTTAGAAAGTGCCCATACAGTCCTACAAAATTAAAAGGCATGGTAGCCCCGCAGGGTTAAGGCATCACAGGTATAGGCCCCGCAGGGTCAGAGAATTCCGCAGGGGCTAGGCATAGAAAAAACATTTCCATTTAAAAAGTAAAGGGGTTGGGTGGTTTGATGCTCGCATAGCACTTTGAGGGAAATCACGTATCCTCTTTTTAACTCAGTAATGACAATTATAAGAAAGATTAATTGCAACCTTAATTTTGTCTTTTTAAAAGCGAAGCTTTTCTATAATTAGGGTCGGTCCGTCCGTCCGTCCGTCCGTCCGTACGTCCGTCCGTCCGAGATAGTTAGCTTTTATTCGTTAATTTAAGCATGTTAGAATTGTCCTATCGATTTCAAACTTTGCATGGTGATTTCTGTAGTAGTTAGGTACGATTTAGAAAGCGTAGCAACTCTATAATCATTACCAAAATGTCCGTACGTCCATTTTAAACATGTTGATTTTTTTACTTTTTTAAATAGCTTTTTTCGTTAATTTAGGCATGTTAGAATTGTCCTATCGATTTCAAATTTTGCATGGTAATTCCTGTAATAGTTAGGTACGATTTAGAAAGCGTAGCAACTCTATAATCATTACCAGAATGTCCGTACGTCCATTTTAAACATGTTGATTTTTCTACTTTTTTAACAACAAATTTTTATATGATCTAATTATCCGTTTGATCTGATATTTAGTATATTGATTCCTGGGACAACAAAGAACAATATTTTAAGCGAAGCAACTCTATAATCAAGCCCTAAAGATGTAAGTATGTCCATAAACATTATCCTGTATCAAGCAGTTTTTCAACAAATTTACTTACAATTTTGCTTCAAATCTTATACTTTTATATTCTGATTATTCAGTTCAGACACTATACAAGTATTAATGTCCGTTTGTTTATAAAGTGAACCTTTTTGTATGTTTATTTTAGTCTTATAACTATTTAGGGGAGAGTACCAACACCTTCCAGATAGAAATAGCCCCTAGAAAACCAAAACAATATAGAGGCTTTTTGATTTTTGTGAACCTCTTTCTTTTGTATCTTAGAGATGCTACTTTAAAATTGATATTTCTACAAATTCAATATTTATCAATAATAACCCTATTATCCAAACTTGGGTGGGGTGAAAATCAATTATGTGGGAGCCCCAACCTCCCCCACGCCCCTTAGAATATTTCCCAAAATCCTAAATAGGCATGGCATGTATCTAGAGCCAATATGAAGATTTCATCAAAACAGCAGAAATTTTAAAATAAGGACAGTTTCAATAGACTCCGTAAATACTTAAACTTGGAATCTTCGAAAACAAAATGGTTATTTAAAGTCATTATAATTTATACCTAAAGACCTTTTGCATATTACTTGTTTGGCAATTATCATTATAACAACGAATTTATGTTTTTTCTTCTGCTTTTTCTGCAGTGTCTTCTTAACAATGGAAAAACATGTATAATTTTAGTGGATGTAGAAAGTTGGAGTACATATTAATACATATTTTTTTCCAAAAAATATTAGTTTAGCAAATAGGCAATAATTGTTCTACATTGTATGGCCACTCACTGATGCAATATTACTGCGTTGATGAGTTCATTACGCCTGTCAATACCCAGCGGGAAATGGGGGGGAATCTAGTTTTCAAGATATTTGAGACGAAAAAAAGAGACGGTCTCCCAATTTCTAGGTTTCACTAAAAGTTTCCAGGTATATGATGTGACGAAACAAAAAAAAATCCCAAGAAAGATACCTATATATAGAAGTTACATTTATGTCGACCATATAAAATTATTGAAATTTTGTCAAAATATAATCATTAATAATATCTATCAATTAAAGAAATAAGGTTTTTGTATTTTCCTTTAAGCTCTTTCTAACCTCTTAAACCATACTTTAAGAAACTTCCTTTAGGTCCCGTGTTGGTTTCAGGCTATTTCAATAATTAACATTAAGTCTTGGATTGATTTTAGCATATGTTTCAGCTACTCTTTGAATCCAGAGCCCCTAAATGTGAGGGGCTTAGCCAGTAGTTGTTTAAAAATTCGTTACACAATGGACAAGATACTTTTTCTATACGTGTCACTTTCATCATAGTTTAAAATTCTCATTTTGACAGAACAAGTTTAAAATGCATATTTGGGAATTTCTTTGTTTTTTTAAAGATGATTTTAAAGATTTCCTAAATATAGAGATTAAATGAAATCCTTAAGGTAACAGGATGTTTCTTAGTGTGCCATGTGTGTCTGTCTGAACCGATGAATCTCGCAAACCGCTAACCCGCTATTTCAATGTAGCTGTTATAGGTCTGGGGTAACTTTATAACTATTTTGGGGGAGGGTAACACCACCATCCTATAAGAAATCGCCTTTATCGATAATTGCCCTGCTTAAATATTTTTTAAAAAATAACTTCACAAAGGTGCCATAAGAGACTAAGGACGTTGGATGCCTGTTTGTCATACAGTCATCCTTAAGATCTCAATAACAGTAAACAGAACTAAGTTGTTATACAATCTTTACATAGAATTAAATCAAGTTATTTATGCGGGAACAAACTAAAATTTGCAAGGACAAATTTGTTTGCGGATTCTTTGCATTTTAAAATTTGCACATAACATAACATTTATGTTTGTACAAGCCAGCTTAAATTACAAATGATTGGTGGAAATCATGAAATCTTAAGGGATAAGACAATGGAAGAAAAATTAATTTATACTCTAAAAACGAAAAACAAAATTACCCTATCTGTAGATTAAATTATTTGGATACTGCTTGTTTGAACCTTATAATCAGGACATCATAAATGTTCCAAAGTTTTAAGGCAGTAATTGAGAGAACGAGTTTATTTAACTTTGGGGACCAGCATAATTTACCTTCCTTTTCCTCCCTTTGATAAACAAAATTACCCCTTCTGTCCCAAAGTTTTTAAGGCAGCGAATGAGATAATGTGTTTTTTGACTTTTGGGACTTGTATAATTTACAGTTCAATGTCCCTTTTTTCCCTGATTTTTTTTATCTTTTATGAGGACACTACTAAAGATTACTCTCTCTATATTCAGTGATTCACTGATTCCCTAATATATTAGATCCTTTGTTCGTTCAAAATAGAATAGAATCTTAAATAAATATTTAATTTAAATGTATATCTAAGAATTTAATTTTGTATTGTCTGCCTTATTTTACCAGCCCAAGGTCATTTTATCTTTTATGCAAACAGACAGATAAAAACAAGAACAGTTATGCACATTAGTAGCGCAGCAACAACAAGCTAATAATTATTTTGATAAATGTAAGACGATGGAAAATCATATGAATATTTAGCAAATGTAATTTTATATGATTTTGTTGTGTAATTAAAAAGTTCTATTAATGACCGATTGACATACGAACGTATGGACATATTCTATTCATAGAGTAGCTTCGCTGCTATTATAAAGATAGATAGACATAAAAGGACAGATAGATAGATCTAAACTCGTATGTAGATGGATTAAGGGAGTGGTCAATTCTGCAAAGAAAACCTCATTGAATTAAAATTGGTTTCTCCATATAAAACGACAACAAATGTTTCGCTAATATTTAGCAAAAAATTCATATCCCTTTCAAAAGCAGGAGATTTATGTTGGACTAGCTCCTTGTGCTTTTTGGGGAAGATTTGTAACCCAAAGGAGTTTGAATATAGCACCTTTTCAGTAGATTAATTGAACGTTAAGCCATAAATTAATATCCCTTTAAAATATTTCAAAATTATTTGAATAATAAACTTTGCATTTTGAAACATAAATTTTGCATTATCCTGAATGTTAACAAGATGTTAAAATGAATGAACTTTGGTGAAAAAATAGCAATTCACTGTTATTATGAATAAATTGGCACCCCTTCTAAATGCCTCTAGTGTCCGTACAATGAAGCAAGGGAGGTATAATAGCACCAGTAAAATACCTGTTTTGTTTCCAACACTTTCACCAATCTTAAATGATGATAAATAGAGATATATGTTTTTGCACACAATAGCTTTCTACAATACAAATGCAACAGATCTTTATTTAAACAAGGATGACAACATCCATAAAAGCGAAGCACTGAAACGGTAGGAATGTTCAGTGCTGCGAAAATTCAATTAAAGGATTTCTCTCCAAGGACAATTCATACCCTGGGCCCACCCTGAACATTTAATTTTAGGCATTATTCAAGCATTTAGAGAATGTAAAGGTTCTCTTTAACTTAGTCAAATTAAATCTTTGCAACAAAAACAAAAATATCTGAACGATTCTTGGTATCTAATCTAAACTTAAATACATATAGCACCTTTTAAATTCTCTAAAAGGTACCATTTTTCGCAGTGTTGCCCAGAATCGAACCCAAAACCTCCACCCTTACTATATTAATCGCCAACATCCGTTAAAATGTATTCATATAGAGTAGATTAAGTTATAAAGACATAAACTGGGCAAATGGGGGGATCAATAACAAAATGCGGCTAAAAAAACATGCATGAACATTGGGATTAAGTCAGGGATACAGGGATGGGGACATGGACGATAAATTAACTTACTTTTAAATTATCATGCTCTTCTTTTGATAGCTTCAGTTTTTGGGGGAAAGAAGGAGTGTACATTAATTTAAGAGCAATGTCCCTTCCCTTCCCTGGGATTAAGGCCTATCCTATGTTGTATATATATCCTCTCCATAGCCAAAACTATTTCCTATACTTGGAGTATTATATTGTATAAATCCTAAATTAAGCCTATTCTTTGGATTATGCATGTTTTCGGTGTTCATGTAAAATTGTAAAAAATATTATGGCTAAAATATTAAACTACTTTCATTAATATTATATTAATCAACAACTTAGGTCTCCAAAGTATTATAGCAACGTTTTCTTATTCGTTGGCTTAACAACATTGGGGACTTTTATTATATTTTGATTAGTTGGTTCATTAAGTTTAGTGTCCAAACGTTTCAACAACAAATTGTAATCTACAGAAGGTGGTAATTTTTTGTTTCATCATTGGGGATGTACATCAATTTATTGGCCATTGTCTTATCTCTTTAGATCCCTACCTAACCCTTTAAATGACAATTATAAATCTATTTATAACATGACCATTAAACAACAATTTAACAGACATAAGGAAGGATTTTAAAAGTTCTGAAAAGCCCTAATTTGTGTCCTTAATAATTTTGATTGTAAAATAATTTAGGGGAGCTTGGGAAGAGGGGGGGGGGGGGGTGACAAGCCCTAATACATTGCAATATAAAGACTTACATATAAAACCAAAGAAAAAGGAAAATATACATGTTCTTTATTAGTATACTGAATTTCATAATGTTTGATTATATAGATAATATTTTTCAAGATATTTTGCATTCAAGCTTTTTCACAAGTCAAAAATATCAGTATATTCAAAATATTTCACTTATTGGTTGATAACATTGGTTTGTACTCTTATATATCGTCTAAATAATTATTTATACTGATTGGCGGATACTTTGAGGGCAAAATAGAATGATGCAATTTCCATTATAGATTCAAAACCGCTGGAAAAGAACCGGTTCCTAGCCACACTGAAAAATCATGTTCAGCATCGTATTTTACAGACAATAAATTTTATATTTTAATATCCGCGGAAAGGTGTCTATTAAACGATGCGATAAATATATATTACACCTTAATGAGTACTTCTTAAGAAGGTATTAGATTCTTGTTGTCGGGCAAATATACTTACCCTTAAAACTTTGTAAATAATACAAATACCCACTTGTAGTAAAGTTTTGAATAGAAGTAAGGTATAATCTTTAAGATTAGGGTTTATTAGGGAAGAATACATTTATATACAAACACAACTTATAGGAAAGGGATAGAGGCTCACAATAGTTATCTATCGCACATTATTATAGACAGCTTTCAGCTGATAGTAAAATAAAAAAAATACAAGATTAACTTATGATTTTTGTTATATGATGTGTTTAAACTAGTCTGTGATATCATGCTATACATGATTTTTCAGTAAGGCTTAGAGCCGGTTCCAATCAGTTCGAAACCATATTGAAAAAAATAAATGCCACCCTTTTTAAGTACTGTTTATGCGGTTTATAAATTATTTCCATAGTCCTTGAATATTGATATAATAGATTGAAAATAAGTTAATTTTAACAAGCAATTGGCTCTTAATGATCAATGTACGATATGCTAAAGAATTATTGTTACAACTGTGATAAACTTAAACAATGATTTTATTAGATTTTAAATTTACAATTGAGGCCAATGTGACTTTTATGATCAGAATATTCCATTTAGTGTTTTGAAACTGTTTTCTTTATAGCATGAAACAAAGAACCTAATAGTGTTTTTCCTATATTACCATAACATGTTAATAAATAAAAGAGAGCAAAAAAGATTTACATAAAAATAGCTATAAGATTATTTGAAAAGGTCGACCTATTTAATGCACAAGGTTCATTAGTTACCAAGGTCATAAACTTACAGATCTATATAAACTTTTGTAGCATTTCATATTTGTAACATAAGACCTTTTTTTAGCATTAGATATTTTGTAAATTAGACCTTATGTAATTAGTTCTTTTGTAGTAACGCCGGGAGGTTTATCTACCGTCATCCCATCGCCTAATTTTTGACCTTGAATGCTTTAGTCAAAAACTTTTGGTGATTTGTATTGACACCCGTAGCCCAAGACTCGATGATTCTAATCTAAGATGTCAACGTGAATGTCCTAATTCGTCCACAATTAATGATCTTGCCTTTTTAGACGCAGAGAAGGCGTTAGAAATGTGCTCATAACTCTTTTCAAAGCTTAAACAGAGCAAGTAAGACAGGGACAAAAACAACAGGGATCTAAAGGGATAAGACAATGGCCAATAGATTGATGTTCATTCCCAATGATAATAAACAAAATTTCCTCTGCTGTAGATTACAATTATTGGTTGAAACGTTTGGACACTTAACTTAATGAATCAACCAATCAAAATTCATTAAAAGTCCCCAACGTTGTAGAGCCAATAAACAGACCATTGTCCCTTTCCTTCCTGTAAAGAAACTGTTGTTTTTATTCAAGTGATTTATTTTAGTTTTCAGTTTCTTAAAATTACATCAAATTTATTTAGAATTTTCTAAACCTGTTAAACCCGGAAGCATCCGTTGACTTTTAATGATTTTTGTCGAATATATGACAACACAATAATTTCATGCTGTTTTTAAAGCCTGTTATTCTGTAATTTACGTCATTATATATACCAATAGTTAATAGCCAGTATATAGAAACCTATATCGACAATGTAAAGAATCTTGTAAAATTAAACTAGTTTATCGTTGACAAATTTCAATACTAAAGTTTTTTAAAGAGCAGTATAATAGTTATTTATTACATCGTATCATAGACAGCTTTCCGAGGATATTAAAATGAAAAATCATATGATTAAAACTAGTTTTGTTAGCCTTGAGGGGCCGAAGACCCGAGCTATCAAAACTGGTATTATTCTTTTCATTTTAAGATTCGTAGAAAATTTTATGTAATACGATGCTTTACATGATTTTTCAGTATGGCTGAGTATGGCAGATATCCATCGGCTTCTAAAAAGTTTATCTAGTTCTGCTTAGAAGAGAAATCACTGCAAAAAACATTAAAAAGGAAAGTAATAGATGTATTAGCATTTGGTCAAGTTAAATATATCTATTTAGAATTGAGGTGTATACAAAGACTTAAGCTAGGATTACTTCACTATTCTTGGTTCTTTAAATTCAACGCTTTTGTATATGAATGTGTGTGTGTGTGTGTGAGTTTATTTTGTGTTCGACTGTTAATTTGAATGGATATGCAATTCTATGTAAGTAGAGGGATATTTCTTATTAACAAAGAGTATTTGCCTCCAACCTAAATAATAACTTATTTTATAGGAACTGTTATTATTGCTTCTATTTCAAAGATCAAAATAAAAACTGTTCTAGAAGAAAAATAAAGCACAACATAACCGTAAAAGCTAAAAAATTTAACAATTTTAATGATGCAAAATTTCCTAACTACAATAATACCCCTCATTTACATACAATTAAAAACTTTTAAAGCTTTTTTCACCATTTTTAAATAGGTTGTATGGAGGATATTTAAATACTTTTGCCAAAAGAATTTAGAAATTCTAGTCTAAAATTTCTCTATATAAGAAGTTTAGAAAAAAAAACTGCTTCGATCCTAGCCTCATGGTAGAGTACTAATTCCTATAAAAAATAGCCTAAAACCAATCTAACCCTTT
Organism: Acartia tonsa; assembly: GCF_053477335.1. Lineage (NCBI taxonomy): Eukaryota > Metazoa > Arthropoda > Copepoda > Calanoida > Acartiidae > Acartia > Acartia tonsa. The sequence goes on along the minus strand of NC_137262.1, from coordinate 29,354,920 downwards.
AAAAGTCCAGTACCACTAAAATTTCTTGCTTTAAAAATCTTAATACTTTATATAACAGAAAAAAGCAGTCTTTTTATGTTCCGTTGATATCTTTATTTGTCAATTTGTACTGTCATAAAAAACTTTTATTCTATCATCTTAAACTTTTAATACTTTTCTAGTATTTTCACATAATGACATATTTTTCAAATATATTTGGTAGATTTTTAATTGTATTTTTACAGATTTTTCTTGAATAAATATTTAAATCAGAAATGATAGATAGATAGAAGGCAGCTCTAAGTCTGTCTTTCTTTTTATGAGAATATTGCCTGACTTGAAACTTGGCTTATTAGAGCTTAAAAATTCCTTTGTATTTTAGGCAAAATCATCTTCCTAAGTCTAATCGGGTGCTCCCTCAAAAAGGGTGACTTTTTTTTAAATTCAATGATATTTCTACAGCAAGTAATTATATAAAAAGTTTATTCAATTGTTACTAAAATTAAGAAAAAAATGATTGATTAAAATTGCTTACAAGTAAAAAATTTACAGTATTTTAGAGCACCTTTAAGGGTTCACTATATAAACCAGTTATAGGGCAAAAAGTGTTCAAAGATTTAGAGTTCCCAAAAAAGCAGCATTTATATCATGAAATATTATGAGTGAGGGGTAGAACGGGGTAATTACAAATAATATCAAAAAAGCAATTTTTTTTCATCAATATCTCAAAAAAACCTTAATTATTGTTTTGTATCTATATCTTTTTTTAAATTATTTATTATAAGACCATAATCTATTAAAATTTATTTTTCAAAAGTTGCTTAAAATCATATTTCGTGATTATCCAATAAAAATGTAATTGAAATGAACCCAAATTTTGTGTAATTTTGATTAAATATGATAAAAATCAAGTATTCTGGCCATTTGTAAAAGGTTCTATGCAGTAATATTTTTTAGTTTAACTGTTTTCAAAAGTCTGAGTAGAATTGGGCAAGGCAATATATTTCTTTGAAAGCAATTAACAGTTGAAACCTTTTTTCTTTAACTTCACTCAATGTATGTTTTTGCCTTCCCCTTTTTCTACTTATCAAGAATAATTATGTTCATAATTAACGCAGAAATAACACGGAGTTTTTTTTTATAGGTATTGTCAATGAGTAACTGAATGCAGAGGTGAATTCTTAAAAAAACTTTTGCCTCACTAAAATCAGTTTGCCCCACTAAAATTTTAGTCAGGCAAAATTATCCCCACTAAATTTTTAGCGAGCCTCACTGATTTTAGTGGTGCAAACTGGTTTTAGTGAGGCATAAGTTTTTTAAGAATTCATCTCAGAAATTTTAAACAATTAATGTTTGAAATTGATAAAATAATAAAATTTACAATTCAAATTAACATCAATAGTAGCTTAAAATAATCTTTTAAACCTTTAATATTTTTTTTAACTGTAAAAAGTAGAGCTATAAAAGATTAATGATGATAATTGTCAGAATCCTTTTGGGTTAATTTCCTTTTTTTCAAATATTAAAATTATATTAGTTAGATTATAATTGGAAGTAAAAATATTTTTGAAAGACCACCAAAAAGAAACAATTTTGCCCATATAAATATCTAAGACAAATATTTTACAGATTCTTTCAAACGGAAAAATTACAAATGGACAGTAGGAGAAATTTGAATCAGTTATTGTTTCAGAAAGATGACAAAAAGATAATAGTTATTTATCGCATCGCATTATAGACAGCTTTCCACGGATTTTATTTTAATATTCGTAGAAATTTGTCCGTAATACGATATTATACATGATTTTTCACTATGGCTGAGTAAACGGTTCTAATACCGCGGATAATAACCGGTTTCAAAGCCATACTGGAAAAGTTCAACCAACTTTAGATTTTTTCTTCAAATAAAACCAACAACATACCTAAAAATATAAAAAAAATAACCAAAAGCATCCAAAAATTCATGTTCAAATAAAAAAGTAAAATATTTGATGTTTTTTGATATAAAAGCCCAAGTATAATTATCTTTCTTTCCCTTTTTTACTTCTCTTTAAGTTTCACCCCTTTATAAAATATGTATTTTTCAGCCTCACCTATTTTTTTAGAATCGCACCTACTCTTTCTGTACAATCGTATATATTATTCATACTATACTTTTAAGTCACCAATAAGGTAAATAAAGATTACCTCTTCTGTAGACAAAAATTATTGGTTGAAAAGTTTGGATTCCAACCAATAAAAATTTAATAAAAGTCTTATATATTTTAACTGTTTTTAATCTAAACTTTATTTGTATTTATTTTTGCTGCGCTCAATGTGAATTATTTGTTCTTGGTAATTTTTCATTGGTCTACGTTTTTTTTATCTACCACTTAAATTTACAGACATTTTACACTAATAGCATCTTACAGAATTAAATGAAGTTTTAAGTCTTTATTCAATAAAAACATATAAAACCTTTTTCCAGCATGGCTTCGAAATCGACCAATATCCGCTGGATAAGAACCGGTTCTCAACCATGATGAAAAATCGTGTATAATATCGTATTACAGACAAATTTCCACGAATATTAAAATGAAAATCTAAATGTAATACCAGTTTTGTTGGCCCGGGCCTTCGGCCCCTAAGGGCTAACTATCCGGTTTTAATCTTTTTTTATTCTAATATCCGCGGAAAACTGTCTATAATACAATGCGATAAATAACTATTATTTGTCTCATACTTTTTATTTGAAATGTATTTCAAATTTTAATTGAATATAAAAAGTACCCAAAAAGGAAAAACAAAGTTGAAGTTGACTTTTTGTTGTTAAGAAATATGAGATGAGGATTATTGGATCTGATAACCTTTTCTTAGCTTGTCAGAAACCAGTCAATTTTTTATCACTAAGGGGTTAAATCTTTTTAAATTAATTGAAAAATAACCTTTTTATGATGTTTTTTTCTGCTTATGGACTTACAGGTTCTTAAAGTAATGGGCTAACTGCAAAGTAGCCATTGGCCTTGGAGTTATTATTCTCAAAATTATTAAAAATCATTCTACCATAGTATAATATGTCATAAATTGTTAAAAATAGGTATTAACTTAATGGATTTATGTAACCAACTTTTAGGATATTTTTAAAGTCATCCCCTTTTACACATGATATAAAAACAACAACATTACGAAAGCTAAAATCGTTCCTTCTGTGTTTTTAAGTAGTAAAGGAATATGCAAATAAGCTAAAAATAATTTTGGTAGATTTTTGAACAGAGCTTTACATTTTCAGATTTTCTCTTAAAAATAATACTATAATATCTATTTATTGCATCGTATTATAGACAGCTTTCAGCAAATATTAAAATGAAAAAATGTTAATTTTATGATTTTTATTTTAATTTATGTAGAAAATTGTCTGTAATACGATGTTAAACATGATTTTTTAGTATTGCTGAGAACCGGATCTTAATCGATTTCGAAACAATATTTCTGCATATTTTTCTCAACCCTTTAACCCCGAAGTAAATAGACTTTATTATTATGCTGGTGGTTGGGAAAAAGTGCCCTAGGCCAGAAAGGGGCAATAACCACCTTGGGCCCCGCCCCTAACCGCCCAACCCTTTCCCAAAACTTCTACCCCTTTTTGATCTATTAGACAAGAAAGTTTTAGAAATTGCAGACAATTCTAACATTCAAAAAGTAACATTTTTTGTGCTTTAATAGAGAGCATTGTGTTATCCACAAAAATCTCAAAAAATATAAAAATCTTTGAAAATTTTAAAAGATGAGGAAGAGGTAATATATAACTCTAATGTATTTAGTGATGCTTGTTAGCCTGGGGCAAAGCCGTGTGCTCACTTTTCTGGGTTAAACTTTTAGGCTTAAGCAAAAGTCAGAGGCGTGTCAGCAATCTTTTCACTTTGGACGAAATTAGGTAAGAAAAATGTAATAGAAATTCTTTTTTAAATATATAAAAATAGGGACTTTGCCCCAATAATCTAGAGCTCTATCAAAAAAGGTAGGAAGGGGGTAGAAAAATAGTCTAAATCCAACAAAAGACCTAAACATTAAGACAACTGTTTTGCTTGTCTAAAATTGAAAACTCAATCGGTCCAGTACTTAATGAAATCTTAAGCTTCAGACAAAAAACTTGCTACTTTATATGATAGGATAAATATTATATCTATTTTAATTTTAAAATAAACCAGACAACCTTTTTTGCTAACAGGGATTGTTGTTGTGTTGCTTTACAATTAAGTTTTGTTGGCTGCAGTATCACGACTAGATTATATTCAATACACAGAGTGGATACCATCAAATTAAAACTATATAAATACGCCTAGCATATATGGGATACACTTAGAATTGAGTTATTTTAGAGTGTTCTATCAATGATTTAATATGAAAAGGGTTATCTAAAGCAAAGAGGGACACATTTGGCTGTTTATTCCACTAGTTACTAATGTTTTATAATAACGTTTGCTTATTCATTGGCTTAAAACTTTCGGGACTTTCATTTTATTTTGATTGGTTGATTTATTAAGTTTAGTGTCCAAACGTTTCGACTAATTATGATCTACAGAAGGAGTAATTTTGTCTATCATTATTGGGAATAATCGACCATTGTCTTATCCCTTAAGATGTAAGTCTCCCTGAATATTATACTTCTTTTTTTTGGAATACAAATCGAAAACCGTTTTTGATCAATCTAAAATATTATACTCTCAAGATATGTATCAAATATAAAATATTCTATTTAAAAACATTTTACACGAGCTTAATATAAAAGCATATATTATAATGTTATTATGTAGCTAGGGCGGTCAAAATATAGTCTTTTTTATATCCTTATAAAAAGTTGCTAAAATGTTCCTATTATTAAAATTATGGAATACATTTTTTTACCTTTATATATTTATAAACAAGGATGACAACATCCATAAAAGCGAAGCACTGAAACGGTAGGACAAACGGACATTAATACTTGTATAGTGTCTGAACTGAATAATCAGAATATAAAAGTATAAGATTCGAAGCAAAATTGTGAGTAAATTTGTTGAAAAACTGCTTGATACAGGATAATGTTTATGGACATACTTACATCTTTAGGGCTTGATTGTAGAGTTGCTTCGCTTAAAATATTGTTCTTTGTTGTCCCAGGAAGCAATATACCAAATATCAGATCAAACGGATAATTAGATCATATAAAAATTCGTTGTTAAAAAAGTAGAAAAATCAACATGTTTAAAATGGACGTACGGACATTCTGGTAATGATTATAGAGTTGCTACGCTTTCTAAATCGTACCTAACTATTACAGGAATTACCATGCAAAATTTGAAATCGATAGGACAATTCTAACATGCTTAAATTAACGAATAAAAGCTATTTAAAAAAGTAAAAAAATCAACATGTTTAAAATGGACGTACGGACATTTGGGTAATGATTATAGAGTTGCTACGCTTTCTAAATCGTACCTAACTACTACAGAAATCACCATGCAAAGTTTGAAATCGATAGGACAATTCTAACATGCTTAAATTAACGAATAAAAGCTAACTGTCTCGGACGGACGGACGGACGGACGGACGTACGGACGGACGGACGGACCTACCCTAATTATAGAAAAGCTTCGCTTTTAAAAAGAGGGTTTTGATATTATTTATTATTTTTATTCTGCATATATTTTAACATTCCAAACTGATAATACAAATATAAAGGGACAAGATAATAATAACCAGAACTGCATATTTATCAATGGCATATATTGACATTCCATATCATTTGGCACTTTTCTCAGGGAGCTAAAGGGATAAGACAATGGCAGATAAATTGATATATATCTTCAATAAGAATAACCAAGATTACCCGTTCTGTAGATTTAAATTATTGGTTGAAACGTTTGGACACTAAAAAACAATCAAAATTCAGTAAAAGTCCAAAAGTTTATAATTCAACGAATAAGATAACGTTATTATAAAACCTTGGGTACCATACCAGTGTAATTAACAGGACAATGTCCCCTACCTTCCTCATATGAACTAAATCAAATATGCAGAAGAGTAGCTACGGACACTATTATGACCCGTGGCTGTTAATTATTCAAATGTAAACACACTGCTAATACAACAACCAGGGCTCGGCAGCCGCTCCTCAGCCGCGCATAAGCCTCATGTTTAAACAAGTTTTGTTTGCAAAAAAAATTCCGAAAAGATTGTCTGTTTAGGAACAGGATTAAACATCCAGCTAAATTTTAAAGTTATAAAATGCGGATTTCACTGAGGCTTACACGCGGCTGCCGAGCCCTGACCACAACAAACCCTTGAACACCAGTTGCGCGGCTACCTTTACAATTTCTAGAATGGCTTGGAATAAAAATCCATAATAATAATCGCTAGTTATAAATATGTGACAAAAAAGACACAAAATGAAATAAATACATAGCTATAGAGTTTTATAAAAAAAAATTTGTTATTGAATTCTAATTTTTTCTTAAATAATCTGTCAAGGTCTACTCAATTTATTGTAATTTATCTCCTTTTCCTGTAAAAATTTGCATAAATTGGACTTATTAGAGTTTCATATTAATGCTTTCTATTTTACCCAAAGGGAAAGGGTACATTAGACTGTAAATTATACAGACAACCCAAAATTTCCATATTCTGTGTTTTGGTTGCTTAAATCTCTTTAGTTCTAAGTTGATTTATGATTGGTCTGTACAAAGTCCTAGCGTCCAAACATTTCAAACAATTCAAAGAGCACACCACTGATTCTAATGCTAATTATTTTAATGCTATAAATTTAAAAATGCATTATACGGAAGTAAAAGAAGCATATGAATACTAATCTATCCATTAATCAATGTATCCTATTACAAGCTAATAACATTTATCAACATAGAAAATTGGAATATAAAACATATCACTATGTGATCATATCTATACAAAAATATATGCATATTATGAACGTTTATATAATGCAGCTAGCATTTTGAATTGTGCCAGGAGCTTAACAACTTTTAGGACATTTTTTTTAGAATTTTGATTGGTTGGTTTATTTAGTTGAGTAATTTGTGTATCACCATTTAGGATGTACATCAATTTATCCGCCATTGTAATATCTATTTAGAACCCTGGATAATGTCATAGTAATATAGTAATAGAGGAAAGGCGTGAATTTATCAGACAAACATAAGCATAAAATTAAATCACGAATACTTTATTTCAGATCTTTAAAAAAATCTGGCTAAATAATACACGAACGTTGGCTGGTATCGTTTTCGCACCAGTTTTATGATCAGAATTCAGGTCCATTATGATACGTGATCGGAATTGGATCAGCATACGCAAGGGTGAAGTATAAAGTATCCATACGAAACAGTTAAAATATAAAATATCATGAATTCTAGATGTACTTATAGGTAGTTGTTCTATAAGAAGCGCAGTAAAAAAAGATAACATAGCTATTTAGCCATTAACTAAGATATATGCACATGCAGCCATTTCTAATATTCGGACGGTTGACGAAAACTGTATGTATAGAATAACAGTGCTACTTTAAATACAGCAATAACGTATGAACACTACCTATATTCTAACCTGGGGATTGACATACATCATTAGCAGGCACTATGCCATATCTCTCTGGCAGGGAGAGGACAATTGTGCTTAAAAGAATCTTAACACCTATTGTCAGATAATAATTTTTAGCTACCATTGCAGATACTATATCGATAGAATAAATTGAAAAATATTTGAATGTTCATTAAAAGTTAATTTATCTAGAATGACATACTTGTTCAGCTATATTTTAAGAATTTCAAAAGCGTTATAATAACGTTTTCTTATTCGTGGCTTAACAACTGAGGGGGCTTTTATTGAATTTTTGCTAGGTTGGTTCCATTAGTTGAGTGTCCAAACGTTTCAACCTCTAATTGTAATCTACAGAAGGAGTAATATCACCATTTAGGATGTACATTAATTAATCTACCATTGTCTTATCTCTTTTGATTCCTGAAAAAAAAACTTAAGAAAACATAAACTTGCAATGACCTTAAAAACACGACTGTAAAATAATGCTTTTGAGGTCGACAATTCTTGAAAAAAAGGTCCAAACACAATTAGCATAAATGCCTCCAAGCTGACAAAACTTAAGCTCAAATTCTGAATATTTGGGTGTTGAAACAAAATAACAAACTTTAACACTGAAATGTACAGGGATCTAAAGGGATAAGAAAATGATAAATTGATGTATATCCCCAATGATAATACACAAAATTATTCTTTATGTAGATTTAATTAGTGGCTGTAATGTTTGGGAGGTCAAATTGATGAATCAACCAATCAAAATTCAATAAAAGTTTCCATAGATGGGAAGTCAACGAATAAGAAACCGTTATTACAAAATGCCGGGGACTAGTGTAATAAACAACTCAATGTCTCCTCACTTCCTGTAAAATTTTCATTCTGTTGGTTTGTTTTTTTTAAAATGGTGTGTGAAAGTATGGAATCAATCTAACTTAAATGCCATTATGTATTTTTTATCATGCATAATATGTTTTTCTGTATGTTCAAAATTAAGAGCATTTGTCCTTTATTGTTTGGACACCCCAAAAACTGAGAATTATTGCCTGATATATTCATAAACCAATACGGACTCAAAATATCATGGAAAATCGTGCCAAACCCAAGGACAATCACAAGCATTCTAGAATATGAATTAACAATAAAAAAAACAATTGATTTTCGTATTAATCGTTGAATATTAAAATAAAACATGGTTATAGTGTAAATATTAGAACAGCGATACTTTTATTTTAGTTAGAACACGATTGAGAGCAAATATCAAGCAATTAAAATGTCATTAGCCAATGTCAATGGCCGATAAATTGAAGTACATACCAAATATTAAAACAAAATATCCCTTCTGTAGATTACTATTAGTGGTTAAGACGTTAAGACACTGAACTAATAAAAAATGTTATTATAAAACTTTGGGGACTAGTGTAATATTACAGGCTAATGTCCCCTTCATAAGTGGTCATTTCATACAATATTTTTCTGTCAGAATCCATTTACGTGTCCCTGACAAAGAGGAAGAAGCAGGAAGACCCATATGCAAATATAGAAAGAGAGAGAGAGAGAGAGAGAGAGAGAGAGAGAGAGAGAGGGAGAGGGAGAAGGAGAAGGAAAGGGAGAGGGAGGGAGAGAGAGAGAGAGAGGAGATGAGAGGGGAAGAAAAGAAGAAAAAGTGAGAAAAATAGACCAAAAATTATGGCAGTTTTGCATTAAAATTCTAAATATGACATATTCATGTAAACTTGTATGTAGTATTCTTTACTTTCTTAAGGTGCTAATTTTATTTCTTAAAAACAAGGACAAAATCGTCCAAAATAGAACAAAAAGGATATAAAGTAATATGGGAGGGAGTGGGTTCAATAGGACTAAAAGTTATATTGGCACTCAAAGTTTTATGAACGCGTTCTCCCAATCGGTAGCTTAAAATTTGGAACTTTTAAAAACCATTTTTCATTAATTATCGAATTTTTACTAAAAATATTAATATACGTAATAAAAGGATATAAAGACTTATATGGCCTGTATGAAAACAATGTGTTAATATACATTTCTGCATACTATCTACCTTTTAGGCAAGTGCCATAAGGTAAGAAAATTTTCATATAAAATAAACATACCATTAAATATGACTGTACATATATATTATTCATTTATTATTGTAGTTCTTTTTAATTATGTAAACCCAAGAATTATAAATCTAATCTAAGACATAAAGAGGGGATGAGATAGTAATAACTTAACCTTCTATTATAAATTTAATTTAATTTAATATGAAAATAGCAAGTTGATGAAAAGAGGTGAAGTGAAATTATGATTATAACAGTTTACCAGAATTACTTCCCGTCAAAATAAAAACTTTCCATAAGTTTTTACAAAACGGCAGAAAATATTTTTTATATAGCAGTTGCTCAATGTATGTTGATATGTTAGCACGCAGGGAGGGAGGGGACATTGGGCTGTTTATTACACTAGTCCCAAAGGTTTATTATTATGGTTTCTTAGTCGTTGGCTTAACAACTTTATCGAATTTTAATTCGTTGGTTAATTAAGTTAACCAAACGTTTCAACCACTAATTGTAAAATACAAAAGGGGAAATTTTTATGTATCATTGGGGATGTACATGAATGTATATGCAGTTGTCTTATCCCTTTAGATCCCTGGTTGGCATGTGAATAGTAAAAAAATTGTGCTTAAATACAAAATTGACTTCATTGTATGAAGACATATGTAAGAAAAATGCTTTACCATGATGATTTTAACGCTCAATAGACAAACATTGTTATACATATACTGGATTATATACTGCTGGATACATTTTTAGATAAGATTAAATTTGGAAACATTGAATCAACTAGAATATTTAATTATCGCATCGTATTATAGACAGCTTTCCGCGGATATCAAAATGAAAATTTATAAGATTAAGTTTTGATATTTGTATAAAAATGACTGTAATACAATGCTATACATGATTTTTCAGTATAGCTAATTACTGGTTCTAATCCAGCGAACATTAATCGGTTTCGAAGCCATACTGCAAAATGAAATACATTAAACAGTGTTGTCTAGCAATTCATTAAAGATTCCATAAATGATAAGGTAATAGGTATAAAAATTATATTTCAAGAGGAAATTAATTTGATACTTACATCGACATAATATCTTACATCAAACTACTTTAATCATATTTCTACCCTGTACTACTGACATTCTTATGTCGATAAGATAATAGCAAAAAAAGTAAAAAAAAGAATTGTAGCAAGTTAATATATATCTTAAGTGTCAATATATAATTCTTATTTGTCACTCTGAATGCTGAAATATAATAGAGAAATCTGAGATAAGAATCTAACCTATGATCATATGAGGATATTATCATGTTTCAAATCTTATTCAATAGATGACACTACATGTATCTGCCAAAATAAACTTTGTTAGTAAGTGTTTATACAATAAAGTAGCAAAAAAGCTCAATCTCACATTGGATCTTAAACAATTAATTTTCTTGACTAACAAATTAGATGTGTTTCCACATAAAAACACTATCCTATTATGTAAAGTAGTAGGATGGTTTTATGCTACTTTCTGTCATTTCCTACTAATTCAAATACAGATCCTTAAAGATGCTGTGAGTATTGGTGCAAAAAATATGACGTAACAAAAAAAATTAGCCAATGAGAGGCCGTTATTGACCAATGGTAAAATTTATAGTGGACTCTCATTGGCTATTTTTTTTGTTACGTCATATTTTCTGCACCAATACTCACAGCATCATCCTTAAACTCTAGGGGCGCAACCACTATGATATACTTAACCCATTAATGACAATAGGGTCTTAAACGACGCACAAATTCAAACCTATACTATCACTCTATTTTTTTATGCTGTCCTTTTTAAATGTTTGTAAATAACTGAATAGAGCTTCAAGTTTTGTCCTCTACATTGCTTGGCCTCTCACTTCATTCGATGACCAGATGAAATCATATTTTCATGGCAGAAGTGGAAAAAATAGGAAAAAATTTCCACACCAGGCCTAACTTTTTTCTTTTAAAGAATTAAAACATACTTATTTATAATTAATTATAGCATTTGTTATATATTTTTAGTTTCTGCTAAGTTTTCTTTGATTTTAGTTAGTTTACATACTTTTTTTTGATAAATTGTTGTGCGTCGTATTCGACGCATTCGGACTAATCATTTTAGCCATTGCGTCCTTTTTGACCTTATAGGACTAATCATTTTAGGATTTTACTGTATAATCTCCTATAATCTACTAGTTGCTACGCCCCTAACCTCTAGGACGTGTGGGGGATGTCAGGAAAATAGCTTAAAACCATCCCAAGGTATTTATAAAGCTTCCCTGATAAGTAAAACAAATTCAGACCTTCAATTTCTGTATTCTTTGGCTTGAGCCAAAAAACCTTACTACTTTATAGTATGGAATACAATACAAGCAGCGGCTACGCCCCTAGAGGCATCTAGGGCCCCTTAGATTGCAGGGGGAGTCAAATCCCCTCTTTCAATTACAATTTTTTAATGTGAAAATGCTAAAACTCTTTATAATATGTAGTAAGAAATGTTAAGGGAGTATGCTGCTTTCTTTATGTAATATATGTTTGTTATACTTTGTTTACTAATTCAGGGATAAAGGATCTAAAAAAATGGCCTATAACCATAGCAAGACCTATTTGAAGCTTCCCTAAAAAGAAGAATTTAATTAGCCTCAGACAAAAAACTTGATACTAGAATATTTTGGGGTATAAAACCATGTATAAAATAATGTACAAATGCCTCTTTAAGACTTTCCCTTATTACTGAAACTGTATAGAAATACAAGGTTTGTCTATTGTAATGAGTTTTACAACGTTAAACGCTATTACATACATACATACACAAACACACCCACTGTAGAAAGTTTACTATTATAAAACAATTATCCTTTTTATATCATTCTTAAATTAGATAGAAATTATAGAGAGCGTTACACCCATAAAATCTTGATTTTTAAAGTTATATTTTCATAGAGGTAAACAGAAACAGCACTTTTAAGTATTTAATTCCATATACAACATAAGGCATAGAAATAATATTTCGACACAAATGAATCTAGTGTCTAAAGGGATGGGACAATGGCCGATAAATTGTTGTACATCTCCAATGATGAAACATCTTCTAAAGGTTACAATTAGTTGTTGGTCCCCTTCTTTTAAAATCTTTTTAAAAAAAATGTTAAATCCTTCAAGCACCAAAATAAGAGTGTATGTGTTTAATATGGACTAAGATTCTGTGTACATACCCACACACTCACACACACACACCAGATTCTGTGTGCATCCCTACACAAAATTTTATGCTCTATATGAGACTTAATGCCTAGCCATTTTACACGGGGGATGATTCTCAAAAATGAAAAAAATATGAAGTTTAATTTTAAGTATGATGTTCAAAAGATCTCTAAAACTATTGTAAAGTAGACAATTTAAATCTAATTTCGACTTGAATGAATTTAAATGTCAACATTATACATATGATAACAGATAAGTTGTTCTTTACAGGAAAGCTTTAATGGGTCTCATGCTTTTAGTAGAGTTTAATAAAGCATGCAAATTAATGTTTCAAATTAAGTCACAGATCAAAACAAATTTATATATTCAAATTGGATGTGATTCCAAGCATATGTACATAATACATTAAGTCAAGTTTCAACCTTGAAATTTGTGTAAATATCTGATGTTAAGTCAACCCGCAGTAATTCAATTTTAAACTTATACACAAAATATTTGCCTATCAAAATTTTAATATAAAGGACGGCATCGGTTAGTCACCCCTCATTTATTATGCTATTTTGATATTTTAAGTATTAAAATATGCTTCGGAATAAAAAGAAACTCTATCCAAATATTCATTCTTATACCATTCTATAATATATATTTCATTTAATGTCAACGTTAAAATCTATGAAAATAGTACAACAACAACAAATTTTAAAAGAATTTAAATTTTTTGTGTTTGACTGGTTGTACTGAACACAGTAATAGTGTCTGACTGATTATGACGTAACAAAAAAAATTAGCCAATGAGAGGCCACTATAAATTTTACCATTGGTCAATAACGGCCTCTCATTGGCTAATTTTTTTTGTTACGTCATAATCAGTCAGACACTATTACTGTGTTCGTTGTACTGGTTATTTGTAAGTGAGATGATGAGTTCGATTCTCGAAGAAAAACATTAACTTGTATGAAATAAAAGGGGGAATGTCTTTGCTTACAAAAAATACAACTCAAAATCATTTACATAGTTAAAATTTACAAATATCCATCTTTAAAGGTTGGTTGTCTATAAAAGTAATATTAGAAAGTGTCATAGGTTAAAACTGAAGGTACAAAGAGCCTATTAGGTACTAAAAGATTTGATTTCATTTTTATATTTGTACATTTTCATTTAAAATCAGTTCTAAAAACTAAATGTAAACATATCCTTGTGACTGTTTGTGTGTGTTTATAAATGTTTTTAGTGCCAATGACAAATGACAACAAATTTATAATGTATTCAAACTCCTTGCTATGTTTCAACTACTCAGCCCCCTGGTTTTTTTTGTCGTGCCAGGAAAAAATGGATAATTTAAATTTTGTCTCGTATATGACAATTTAAGGTTAATTAAACAGAAATTCTTTAATCAACACTAAAAGAAACATCTATCAACATGATAAAGTTGTTCTAATAATAACTTTAGTCTTAGGTTGACATAAAAATAAAAGAACAATCAAAATTATTCGATTAAAGTTACTTTTATTCATACCCTTTCCTAAAAATCCTTCGTTAACTTTTTCTATTACTTCATTACTAAACCCCCCTCTTTCTTTCTCTCTCTTTTTTATCCTTCTATCTCTCTCTCTCTATCCACTCATCTACTAAAATATTCATAAGAAGGGTTCTCTCATAAAGTTACCAATTAAATAGATCGCTAAAAATAGCTAATTTTATATTAGCTGGTATAGATAGACAAATGGAAGAGAAGTAGGATAATTGTGTTTTTTTCCTTATTTTGCAATACTATTAGCATTGCCCCATTGCATCCAGGACCTCTGTATTTGATGGAGGAGATGTGTGTGTGTGGGGGGGGGGGGAAGGGGTTAAAAATCGCCTGAAACCGTCCCATTATATTAAAATTGAAATTTTCTTAACCCATCTTTATAAAGCATTCCCAAAATGAGAACTACATTGGATATTTGATCCTACAGGACAGACAAAAAGAAACCTTTTTCTCTGTTTTATTATAACACCTGGCATAAGAAGTTGTGAAGAATGGCTATGCATACAAATCTTTGTCCCTCTAATTAACCGTGAAAAATTCCTTTATTAATTCAGACAAATTTCAGAGACGTTTTTGGGGCCCTATCTCTACATAGAGATTCCTTGTTGCCCAAAAAAACATGAACAATTAGCTTTAAAAAAACGGTTTAGTAGAGACAAATTAGGAATTAGGAAGAAAATAAATATTAAATTTAGAAAATGAAAATAAACCCAAATTTCATTTAAGTTAATTTTGACCGTAACTTTTCATTTTTTATCTTTAAAAATGATTTTGTACCACATAGTTTAGAGTAGCTAAGCTCCCAAAAGATGAAGCATCTATCAAACAACCCATACATAAAAACTTCCCCATTCCTTATTTTATAATTTCAGGTTTTGAATATTGGAGATTATTAATTTTATATGCATAACCGCGGGCTAAAGATTCATTTCAAAACTAAGATTTTTATGAAAAAGGTTTTAGGTTTTATTATCATTATTAAACTCTTAAAAATAGGTTTTCATTTAATAAAAATGATTCTAAAGAAAAGGGGTAGATGAATAATGCACCTTACCGTAAATTATTAATTTTAAATGCAGCTCTTTTAATAAAATATACTTTATATTCTATTAGGACTATTTTAAGTAAAGTTAGAAAATAAGTTAGTTTGATAAATAATTTGCAATGTTATAAAAAAAAAATATCGTTATCCAATACATAAAGAGCTTTTTTACAACAATCGATATAGGATAATGTGGATATATTGACATGGGAAAATGTTTCATCAATTTAGCTTCCTAATATGGACCTTATTTATTAATCAGTTCGTTCATCCACTAAAAGAAGAGGGGATTTTAAAGAGGATGAGGGGAGAATCGTTATATTAGCCAACTGCAAGCAACACTTTTAAGATGACATATATATCTGATGCAACATCCAAGTTCTTTCCCTCCCCCAAACAATATGTTAGTTTGTAATTGCTGTGCTACTT
Organism: Acartia tonsa; assembly: GCF_053477335.1. Classification (NCBI taxonomy): domain Eukaryota; kingdom Metazoa; phylum Arthropoda; class Copepoda; order Calanoida; family Acartiidae; genus Acartia; species Acartia tonsa. The sequence goes on along the minus strand of NC_137262.1, from coordinate 29,339,096 downwards.
TGGCCATAATTGGCAATGTTTTGCAACTTTATGACATAATTTCCTTGGTACCTTTGCAAGACCTCTAAGTTAAAAGAATATTCGTAAGAAAATTTGCAATTTTTTCTTATCTGTGGAGAGGAGAGTGACGTAAAAAGACCCGCCCTAAATTATATATCTTGTTAACAAGGACAATATGGATCCAATTACACAGTAAAAACATGGAATAAAAATTGAAAAATATGACATACCTAAAATAAATTCGATGAATTAGTATTTTCATATTATGTTATATTAGGTGAGCTAACATAATAGTTTTTTTCTGTCTTTTTTCCACAATTTAAATCATACTGTGCAGGGACGTCAGAGGATTTGAGGGGGATTAAAAAGTGTCCCCCCCCCCCCAATAGAAAATAAATCAAAGCTAGCATGGACATCATTGATACTGATGAATTTTTACTCCAATAAAATCCATTCAATTTACTAGAATAATCATAAATTTAAAAATAACACACAAAATTAGGTAAAAATGAATCAACGAGTAGCTGTAAATCACTTCTATTTTTCTTTTTGTCAGATTCTTAACGGTTGCATCCAAGAATCAAGTAGAAGAACAAGAAAAACTTATTCATAAATAGCTGTGCAAAACACTACTATTTTTTTATTTAAAAAAGATATTTTACTAAACAGAATAATGTAAAAGACAAAGTTTTTGATAGGTTTCATCAACAAACAAAAAAACACTACAGTACATAGATTATTAATTTTTAGATTTAAAATAGGTCTATTAACAAAGCCACTGTAATTTTTAATTGACTTATTTGACATAAGGACATAATCTAATTAATGAGAAGCTTCGCTCTAAAAATCCGATTACTGCGAAAAATAGATGCGATACTTTTTGCAACCTTTTATCTGCTTGTTTTTTTTTCAAGGTTCTTTTATCAGTAATGCACTTCAAAGTCTAGGAATTCTGAAATATTTTTTTCTTCATAAGAAAGAAAGAGAAAAGGTTAATAGAATTTATGAGATTTATCCTTAAATAGAATCAATTGCATAATATCAGTATTTGATAAATTAAACCCAAATGGTAAAAGTTAGTTAAACCAACTTTTCCAACTGTAGAAACTACTATTTTCTTTGTTTATTACAATTAGATTATGCCAGGAAGTAAGGGACATTGTACTGTACATAAATAATGATACCAAACGTATTGTAACCACGTTATATTTTTCGTAGGCTCAAACACTTTAAGTGAGTGCATTGAATTTTAATATGTTGGTTCCTAACGAGTAGTGTCTTAACTTTTTAATCAATAATATTTTTGTTCCTATATAAATTTATTGACCATTATCATATCCTTAGATCCCTGCATTTTGATCAAAATATTAAAATAAATCTATCTGTCTATTTATATTCAAACGGATTAATTTAAACTAATCTCCTATCTATCTATCAGATGAATTTTAATTCATAATTCCTAAATGTATTTAACTATCTATCTATCCGAAAGGATTAATGTTAAGCTTTAAAAGGACTCTCCACAGAAAAATCAACTTTGGATTTTTGAAAATCTAACCTGAAATTATTATTCTCTGTTCAATTTTAGGCATTTTTTGTTTTTGTGGCATCGCGATCGAAGCCCTTTGAAAATTTTGTCCGCCGCCTATTTGTACTGCCGCTATAACAATATATACTACACTTTCCTCCACTCAATATATGTTCGCCGCTAAAGAACATTTGCTCCATTGCAACCGGCCGCTCTACGATTTATCCTCTTCCTTGACTGGACAATCCTGCCGCCTCCATTTTGTGTTCGTCTCCGCCAAATATAACCATCTTTTGCCGCAGTTGCCGCATTCATCGCCCTTCTCCGCCGCTACTCCGCTATACATTGCGTACGTAGCTATACACAACACCCCCAGCCTCCATTTAATTTCTGAACAAGGGAGAGGGGAGCCTGTATTAAAAAGCGACGTACAGCGGAGTAGCGGCGGAGAAGGGCGATGAATGCGGCAACAGCGGCAAAAATAGAAGCTAAAAATCACTAAAGCAGCACAAATTAAATGGCGGGAGGATTCACTTAAAGGAGGTAAAAAATTTCAAAGGGCTTCGATCGCGATGCCACAAAAACAAAAAATGCCTAAAATTGAACAGAGAATAATAATTTCAGGTTAGATTTTCAAAAATCTAAAGTTGATTTTTCTGTGGAGAGTCCTTTTAAGTTTGTATGCATAACAAATATAAATACATTACAAGCAGTATAACATATAATACTAAATTATTCACAAACATATTCAGAGGCGGCCTACTAAACTTATATTTATTTATTTTCAGAAGGGTATTAAGGCAGTTAAAGCTAGGGTCTGTCGTTTATTTCTTGAGAATAATCCTTTTATGAAAGTAATAGGATATCTTTTACCGAAAGATTTTGCCAACCGCTGGACTAATACTATTTTTTTAGAGGGAAACCGTTAAAAATCACCCGTAAAAAATATATTCCCCCTCCGACAATTTTTATTTATTTTGCAGCTAAATTTGAGGTTTTGGGACAACCTTCTTCATCCCCACCCCAACTCCTCATTAAAATCCCATAGAGGCCTCTAGGGGCGTAGCTCGATGTAAAATACGAAGTGCTATTTCACTCTTAATAACTGATCTTCTAAAAAGGAACCAATAAAAAATCTAATACATCTTGAGAAATTTTTAACCGATTCCTCTTTAACTTCTATAGATTAGAATTTTATTTTCCATCGTAAAATCTAGATAAAAATATTTCTACCAACGAACTCCGAACTAATTAAAATACTTGAGATACATTTGAACGACATTTTTATCTCGAAATTAAAACCTTTTAAGAGTTTTGAATAAATACATTTACTGTGAGAAAGGCTGAAAGAATTTTTAGCACATTTAATTGCAAACAACGTAAAAGTAAAAGATACATATTTGATTATTTGCAACAAAAAAAATAAAAGGCAATTTGAATTCTAATGGATGAAAAATTCTTTCAAGAATCTGCTAATCTATTCGTATTTTTAAACATTAAAAACGAGAGTGAATGTAACAAGGATGGCAAAAATCATAGGATAACATAAGTTACATTAAATTCAATATTTTAAGAGAATTTCATTACAAAATGTCAAGGGATCTTAAGGAATAAGACAATGGCCAAAAAACAATTTACATCTCCAATGATGATAAACAGAATCACCCCGTTTGGAAACTACTACTTTTGAGCTAACCAATCAAAATTCAGTAAAAGTTTTAAAGTCAAGGAATAAAATGATAAGGTTTCAAACTTTGTGTACCAGCGAAATTTACAGCCAAATTTCCACTCCCTCTCTGAAAATTTTTGACCCTTCATATCCCTTCCCATACATTTGTATAATTATCTAAACGGTCTTTCTGTTTCAAATGATATTACACCCTAACCCAACCCAATTCAACCCAAGGCTGTTACTAGGGTTGTCTATTTGTTGTAGAATAACAGCAGATTTGCATATTTAATTAGCCTTTAAACCTACTGTGATATTGATAATTAATGACCATAAAACCCCGCCAAATAACCTAACCTGTGATAACTTCCGTCTGGTTGATATCAATCATATTAGTGGAGTCACTGTCAAAAGTGTTCCAAAAAATCCGCCAAAATTAGCCCAAACAAATCCGCAAAATTCACTATTTACAATGAACATTTTTCTTGTTTTGTGTATTAATAAAACTAAATTCTCATTTTTTTGTTATTTTTTTTTAGTTTAAAATACATGTTCTTTCGACTGTCTTAATTTTTTGGTTACAATGTATAAAACAATTTTTGCCCATAAAACATAAATCATAAATGCCCCTAATCTACGTTTATGTATAAGATTTTATACACTTAAGTTTTATATACTTAATTTGTATTCATTTTTCTCCTTGATAATACAATATGTGTTGTTCTAGAAAATTTAATACATTCTACTTTTAATATTTGATGATTTTTAATTAATGAAAAAATCTGCTTTTACTTATAATCAATGTATAATTTGATGAAACATATTTAGAAAATCCATCAATCTACCAAAGTCATGGGCTGACGAACAGACGTACAAATATATCTTAGTTTTAAAGTAGTTACCCCAAAATCTAAAAAAATTATCTTATTGTGAAAGTGTGACCGTTTTATCTTGATAAAAAATCTATTATAATAATCATAAATGACCTTCTAGTTCTGTTATTTTACATTTTATTATTAAAGGAGAAAAATCATATTAATCAAGGAAAAAATAAACTAAATGAAAATTAGTGGAAATATTTTTAAAAATAATTCCAGTATGGATTCGAAACCAATTAATATCCGCTGAATTAATACCAGTTTTGTTTCAATTATTTTTTTGTAACTCTCAGTTTGATTGGCCAAAAAGTTCAAAATTTAAGCAAATCTTCCTTTACCTATATTTCTGAAATATTTTGGGCCATTGTTATCAAACTAAAATCTTCCAATGCAATGGTAGTGTTAGATCTTTAATATCATATAATACAGATTTACTGATACTAATCAAAAATGAAAATCATAACAAATTTTTGATGTGTCTAGCCTTGAATTTTGAAAATTGTGTCATTTGTAAACATTTTTTTATTTTGATTAAAAAGGGATAGATAACGCTATTAATTTACAAATTATTACAAGAATACAAGAATTGTATTATCTACATGGTAGAATAGTTGTACAGACAGCTTTCCGCAGAAATTGAAATTAAAATTGTCTGTAATACGATGCTAAACATTATTTTTATTTTTTTTCTGAGAACCGGTTCTAATCTAGCGTATATAAATCGGCTTCGAAGCCATACTGGAAAACGATTTAAGCTTATTCTTATGAGATAATGGAAGTAATTTTTATGGATGATTCAAACACTTAAAATATATAATTTTTGAAGTGATGTGAAATAATTTCAATTTTAGACCCCAAAAAATAAGCAAATTTGAGTTAGCGCGTGTTTTGTGGCCATAGGGGAAGCCTTGAAACTATTAAATGACTTGCAGGCTGTACAAAATTATATAAAATATACTGGGTCCCTTGAAAATAATACTTAAATTAAACTTTGTAAAATCTATTAGGATTTTCCTTCCTTGCTCAAGAAAGCTTAGCTATCTATATTTTGTTCATAATATAGTATCCTTAAACGATACTTTCCATAGGCACCCTGTATTATCAAACAATTTATAAATAACAAAAAATTACTTTCATCGTTGAAGTGAAAGTTTAAATCAGAGTTTAATATCTGGAAAAATAGCCATTAGTATTAGTTTGGGGACTTTTTTTGTTACTTTTATCTAATTTAAACTAAATTGTCATCTAATAGTTTTTTTTTTGTCAAAATTGATTTAATAAATCAAGCAAAACTACGTTATAATTATTAATGTCCTTATGTCCACCCATCCATCATGTCAAAGTTCAGTTCAGTCGCGTCTCTCTTTTGGACTGTGAAGTCCAGAGAATACGGCCACCCTGCTCCTCCATGAATTCCTTTTTGTGGCAAGTGCTTCAGCTTCTCCCCATGTTAATTTCAAATTAAAGAGGTCCTTTTCAGTGCTCCGCCTCCAGGTCATTTTTGGTTGTCCCCGTTTACGTTTACCAGTGGTGGGGTTCCATTTTAAGCACTTTTTTGGAAACCTATTTTGTTCCATTCTGAGCACATGTCCTAGCCATCTTAGTCTTTTAAATTTCACTTCTGCTTCAATACTATTGCACTTGGTCTTAGCATACAGCTCAATGTTTGATATTTTGTTTGGCCAGAATATTTTGCAAATTCTTCTTAGGCAGCTATTGTGAAATGCATTAAGTTGATTTGTTTCAGTTTTCACAGTTCTCCAGCATTCAGCTCCATAAAGAAGAACTGATCATGTCAAAGTAGTTTATGTAAAATGAATGTATATCTTTATCTATTAGCGGATTTTAATAATTGAGATACTTTTAAATAGTAATAGTTTTGAGTTTATTGCCAATATCTACCATAAATTGGTTCTAATATCAAATTTCTTCAAAATGTTGATCTTTTTTTGCTGCTCTACTAATGGATATAATTGTCCATGTTTGGAGTAGGTATAAATCTAATATGGATCGGCTTACAGTTAGAAAAAAAATTGGATGGTAAATTTATTATTCTCGGTGCATACTGTAAAATTATAAATTCATGAGCATACTCATGAGGCAAATTTGTTAACAAATATTTTTGGAGAGAATAGCTACTGCTGCTCCTACCAATGGATTTATTATTACTTGGATATTACACCAGATTTTCATATTCGCTAATAAGGTAAAAGTCGCTGCGGACTAATACAACGATTCTTCCTCTTCCACCTCCGTTTACACCATCCCCTATCCTTCTACTATATGAACGAACTGACCAATAAATGAGTTCCATAAAAGCAACCTAAATTGACGATAATTTTTCATCTGTCATAATATCCACTTATATTCTATATCCATTCTTGTGGTCAATATATGCTAAGATGCATTTCTAACAAAGGCGTTTCTACAATTCATCCAAATAAATAGCACAAGATTATCAAGACAAGTCAAAAGTCGACAACTGATGTTTATTTTCGAAAAAACCAATCATTAGATATACATTGTATATATAAAATTGGCGAAAATTTATGTGGCTAAACAATAATACTGCTTTTTTAGAACAAATTATATTGGCTTTTATGTTTGATAGCTTGAAAGTAGGATTATGCAAGTTTTGGCGAGCTTAGCCAACAATTAGTCACACACACACACAAACACACACACAGAATGGTTAAGAAACAGACACATACCTTAAATCTTAACCCAAAAAGTAAATAAATCGAAGCATCAATTAAGTTTCTAGACAATAAACCCTTTGATTGCATTACATTTGTCTGAACTATGCATTTTTGTATTCTGTGCCTTTTTATGGGCCAAGGCATTATTTCTAAATACGCATAAAATAACCACAAACAATAATGACCATTTTTTGTAAGTTTAAAACTTAAAGCAAACTTAACCACTTTTTTGGCATGTTTTATTATGATTGAAAACATTTTTATATTTTGAAACTGTTTGGGTCCTATAGTTGAAGTGTTTTTCTAGTAAAATTGAAGTATAAATTGAATAGTAAACAAGCACCTGCTTTTAGTATTATACATCAAAAACTTGTTACAACCTAAATGTCATGAAAGTTCATTTTGTAACAAAAATATGATAAATCTAATATTTTTTTTATAGTTTTGAAGGATTCTAAACCGATTAATATCCGCTGGATTAGAATCGTATCATGTATAACATCGTATTACAGATATTTTTCCACGAATATTAGAATAATAATGATGAACTTAATTCCAGTTTTGTTAGCCGGGGACCTAATTCCTTTAGAAACAACAAAACAGATTTTAATCTTATAATTTTTCATTTTGATGTCCGCGGACAGCTGTTTATAATACAATGCGGTAACTAATTTTTCCTGACATTAAATCTTCGCTTGTATTCATTGTACCATATTGCAATGGATATGGAATGTATGTGGATATTATGATAGAAGAATAATTGTCGTCAATCTAGCTTGCAATTTCCCAAATCAATTATTGGTCAGTTTATGCAGTAGGTGGGGAGGCAATGGGATATAGGGGGTGGAATGGGTGAAATCGTTATTTGTTTCCGCTACGTGTTTCACTTTATTAGAAAACATGGAAATATGGTAAAAGATCCAAGTAGTAATATATCCATTCATATTGCTTTGCATTGAAACCACCTTGTTATCAAGTATATATGGTGGATAATTAGGAGTATCAAAACCTTCAAGTATCCTTTAGATAAGAACAAAAACATACGAGTGCAAAATTTTGCTAATTTTAGCAGCTGACACTATATCCTTATAGGCAAAAGAGATCTAAAGGGATAAGACAATGGCCGATAAATTGTTTTTTTCATCTGTTGATTACCATTAGGAATTGAAACGTATAGGCACTAAACTTAATAAACCTACCAATAAAAATCTAATAAAGTTGTTGAGTTAACGAATAAGAAAACGTTATTAAATTATTTAATTACATTAATAAATTTTGTTTTGTTGGTTTATTTAATAGCAGTGTCCAAACGTTTTAATAAATAATTTCATAGTTTAAAAGGGACAATTTTATGAATCATCATCTATCTAAAAAATACCTGATAGTTTATAAAAAAGAAAAATGAAAGGAGAATTCCAATGCCTTTATTTCTGGATTTAAAAGCAAACTGTATGCTGAAATATTTAGAGCTTGCAAAAAAGTGATTTGTGCTACATTTTAGCAAGTTCCTTGAATTAATTTTTACAATAATATCACAGTAAAATTTCATGACATTAAGTCTGATAATATACTGAACTATTACTGAAGTTAATAGGATATGGAAATCAACTTTTGTATTATCATAATCGAAATTGAAATCCATTTAGAGGTATAGTAGTTTTGAGTGTTGGTTTTTTACATCAAATTTGAAATAGCAGAAAAATTTATTTTGTCAAAATTATACCAAAATAGCTATTCAATCATTATGTTTCTTGTTAAAATAAATTTTAAATAATCTTTAAATTTTATTAGTTTGTTGATTTTAACCCACACTTTAGCCATTTGTTTGGTCTGTGCTATCTGCACCAATTTTAAACAAACCAAGCATGTTGATTTGTTAGGTGGTATTTTTACAATGAAGAACAATTTTGGCCAAAGGAGGTATTGCGAATACTGGCTATAACAATTTTGATGAGATATCCTAGTATAGGGGTATTTTGATACCTAATCTAATAACCTTTGTGACTATTATTATTAAAAATGTTTCATAGCTTTCATTTTGTAGAAAGGGCGGATTTTTAAAAATATTTTACGAAAACACCAATTTATTTTTGTTTTGTATCTACAATTGTGATTTAGTGTTGTAAATATCAATTTTGGAAACAAGGATATATTTTATAAATATAATGCATTGCATACAATTTTAAATCGGCAATAAATAATAAAAATAATTATGTGTTTGCATATATTTCAAATATTAATTTAAATCTCAGATAAAAAAAAATAACGACTTCAACGTGTTAGTATTAAAGTATCGTTTTTAGAAGAAAAGTTATAGTTAGTCTTGCTATTATGTAAAGTAGTAAGATTTTTTGCCGTTAATATCTTGCTATTTATTGACTACCGAGTTCTCTTAGGTCCAAGGATGGCTTTAGGCTGTTTCACTTTTAAAGTTAATCCTTGGGATTTTTCCATACTTTTCAAATGCCGAGCCTTTTTACAATATGGCATAAAAATGCTTAAATTATACGATGTTTAATGGTAATATCACACAAAAATATAATTTGAATGTTCTTGACATAATTTTTATTGTAGTTATTTAAAATAGCTATACTGCTTTGGAACGTTGTTATTCTTGTTTGTTCTAGATAAAATAAAATGATATTACAAGATTCCAAAATAATCCTCCGAAGATGTGCAAATACGTCTTCGTGAAGGATAAGTAGGAATAAAAATTAAAGTGTTTTTACATTCGAACCATGTTTTTTTGCTTCAGTTTTATTTCGGATCTATATCATGTTCAAATGTCAAAAGACATTATACTTATGCATGGTAGTCATAGGTTTCCAGCAGCCACTGTATTCTAACACAAAACGATGTTTAACAGAACATTTTTGTTGTTGTTTTGTAATCACACTTTCATATTTACAGAAAGTATAATCCGAATGACAAGAAAAAAAAGTTTCATTGAACAAAATTTTGGTTTAATCCCTCATCTACCAAAACATCACCTTAGAGTTATGCAATGCACTCCGCAATGTGTTTATGTATGACAATATGAATACGAATAGCTTAAGGGAATGGGAGTTTATGCGATCTTAAATCTGTGACTGTAGCGCATCTGTTGGTCGTTGGAGAAGTGAATGGTTTGTATCTCGGCCTTCTAACTAAAGACATTATTAAGTCATGGCAATAGTATGAGTAAAGGGAATGCCTTGGCCAAAAAATCTTGCTAACTTAAGACTTTCATGCAAAGGTTGTTCAATGAAAAGGTTGGTTTTCTGCAATATTTAGAATGTTAGTGTCTTAGAACCAACTATAAAAAGTTTGACGTTACGTTGTTATCAAGTTGAACCGTCCCCAGAGGTAAAAATCAGGTATATTATACTAGAATTCTAATAATATGTCGTTCTGAGCTCGATCTTTAAATCGTTTATAGGTGATTTAAACCGGGGCGATTCATTTGGCGCACCATCAAATTATTAATATCAATCTTTAAATCGAATTTGCATGGGTGATTTGAATCGGGCAGTGGCGCGGGCCCGGCGCGCCAATGCCACTCACCGAGTGGCATTGGCGGTTTAAATCGGGGTGATTTATTTAATAAATAAATATTTTTTTTTAATTACTTTAATATTTTATTGCAAAACTATCGTGAAAACATTTTTATAGTTATTTTTAAAATAAATTATATATTAATGTTTTATATAAAATACTATACTGACACGGTATTTTATATAAAATACCTTACTGACACTGCTTAAGTAATAAAGTTGTACTGGCGCGGATCGATATTTTAGTGAGTGCGCAAGCGATTTAACAACACCGCACCGAAAATCTTTTAAAAATCAGGTGCGCTGTGGCTTACCACCAGCGCGCCTACGGTTCAACTCTGAATCGCCCCGATTCAGCGCGGCATAAAAACGATTTAAAGATCAAGCTCTGATTATTAAATAATGAGATACTTGCACGGAAATGAATTTATATACAGTTTATATCCTCTATTTTCAAAGATTTTGTGGATAAAAATTATTAAAAAAATTCTTTTATATTTTTAAAAAAGTACATACAATGACAATTATGTCAAATCTGAAGGCAAAGTGAAGTAATAACTTGACTAGTAATATTGATAATTATTTTATACTATTAAAATTCTAAATAAAAACTAAGCTTTAAAAACTCTTAGAAAATAAAAAGTTTGATGATTTGCTAAAAGTTTAGGAAGTGGCAGTTTTATTGTTTTTATTTTGCTACATAAACAACGGGAGAATAAAAGTATAAAGTCATGTTAAGAGAAAATTCAATGCTTTTTTCAACCCCAATGTACATGCTTAAAAAGGCTATTCTAAAAAAACTAAAGAGTGATCATACGAAAAAGCTAAAAATATTTAGGTATTATATATAATAGCTTGATTTATATATTTTGATCATATATTTGGAAAGAAAACGAAGTAGCGGGTTTCGTCGTATTTTCACAGTAGCTTTTCAGGGGCGTCCAAGCTTTTTTTTTGGGGGGGGGGTAAAAAATTTTATGGGGGGGGGTAATTTGTGTTTGGGGGGGTAAAATGGCGCGCGAAGCGCGCCGAAATTTTTTTTTACCCCCCCCAAAATTTTTACCCCGGGGGTAAAATTTGATTGGGGGGGGTAATTACCCCCCCTAAAGTCTGTTGGGGGGGGGTAAATACTCCCCCCAAATCTGTTGGGGGGGGTAATTACCCCCCCCCAAACTAATTTACCACGGGGGGTAAAATTTTTGGGGGGGGTAATTTAATTATGTAAAAAAAGCACCTACCTAATCTATTAAGTTAATAAGTACTATCTTATAACATAAAGTAGTAAGTAAGGTTTATTTGACTATAGCTTCAGATTTCATTACTTTTAATACTGAGTTCTCCTTTTTAGGAAAGTTTCACATAGATCCCATGATGGTTCCACACTATTATAGGTCAATCCTTTGAGTGGTTTTAGGCTATTTTTCTCCTCCCTTTTTACCCTTTAGAAAACACGAGTTCTTAGATGCTAAGGGCGCCACTACTTTTCAAATATATAGTAGTATCTCATTCTTTAGAACATAAAAATACAATAATTAAATCACTAACCAATGAACCAATATGATTTTACTTTAAAGTGAAGCGTCTTAAAGGTCCTGGTAAGTTTTTTAACTAGTTTTGAGACACCCTGATATCCTCCCAAAAGAAATCGCCTATAGAAATTCTTTTTCATTATTTAATGAAATATTTAATTTAGTTAGGTATCTATTTTATGGAATCTTCAGTGCTTTACAATTACATCATAGATTCCCGGGATGGTTTTAGCCCTTATAAAGGCCTAAGCAAATAAAACATGATCAAACTATTAAATTTTTTGTTATCATGGTTAAGAACTGTTTTAACTGGTTGGACAGTAAAATTTTTTTTTTAAGAACATTCAATTTGGGGGGGGTAAATACCCCCCCAAAAAAATTTTTTTAAAGAACATTTATTTTGGGGGGGGTAATTACCAAAAGGTAGGGGTAATTTTTTTTTGGGGGGGGTATTGTTCACAAAATTTTGGGGGTGCCAAATGGCCCATTACCCCCCCCCCCTTGGACATTGTAAATATTATTTACAATGTCTAAACACTTTTCCTAACTACTACTATGAGAAAGTTAGTTTATATGTGCCTAATGAGACACAATGGAAGCATAAATATGTCAACAACGAATAAAAAACTAAAATGGTGTTCAGAATATTTTAAGTACGAAGCTCATTAGTAATCGTATCATTAGGAACATGCATTGAAATTTGTTTACCAAGGATGGTGATGTATTGTATCATATTATAGACAATTCTACGAATAATAAATAAATTCATAAGATTGAAACCAGTTTTCTGCTGACAAAAATGGAAGTAATCTTATAATTTTCCATTTTATTATCCGCGAAAAGCTGTCCATAATACGATGCGATAAATAAGTATTACTGTATAATTTACTTTTTTTAAGGAGGGAGGGGACATATGACTTTAAATTACACTGTTACTTAAAGATTTGAAACCATATTATCTTATTTGTTGACTCTAAAACTTTGGTTCCTTTTATTTAATTTTGATTTGTTGTTTCCAAGCTATAATACTCTTATGAATGGAGATTTATATCAATTTATCTTTCATTGTCTTATCCTGTAATATCTCTGACTATTTGACTTGTTATTGCATCTGTGAAGGGTAGGTATAAGCAAATAAACAAAATTATTTGTTCCTATTTCTAACTTCTCAGGGAAGCAGGGATGGGACGTTGGAAGATTATTTTCATTTTCTCTAAATATTTCAAGATTAAAGTTTGATCAATGTTAGGTTGAAAATATCATAGTTAGGTTGTGAGAGGGAGATAAATTTATCCTCCATTTATCTGTCCCTGAAGTGTGGATGCATGGGAACCTTTCTTATCTGACATTATTATCAACTTTACTTAGGCAGAACCATAATAATACTGATAATATATATACAGGACAATCTGACCTTATAGGTATCATTTTCACTAAACTATGTGTATCATATACTCAAGTTTTACTTAAATAAAAAAAGTTTTGTGTATTTCAAAATTTGTGCAAGTAGAATAATCATTATCGCATCGTATTATAGACAGCTTTCCGCTTTCAGCTTTCATGAAAATAAAAAATATAAGATTAATTCTAGTTTTATTAACCATTGAAATTACATAATTTAAATGTATTTGATATTTATGTTATATGATGTTTTATCAGTTAAATTAGGTTTGATTGGCAGAATTAGACCTTTCAGGATAAAACATCTTAAAATTAAGGCCCTAACGGATTTAGCAAAAACTAAAAATTAAGGGGGGTTGGGGGATCTAGGGGGTTGAGTTTCTCGAATAAAGCTCTACTTTAGCTCTATTTTATTCTTACTATGCAAACAAGTAGAATTTGAATGTATATTACACATGTCTATCCATCTCTACCCTTCCTTATTACAAGGCAAATACAATATTGTGAATGAAAAAAATAGCAAAAAAATTTATGAAGAAAAATATTAAAACCTTATAAATAGACTTAAAGTGAAGTATTTAGGACAAAAAGGAGGCATAGAGTATGATAATAAGGTAATGGTATGAAGAGATAAAGACATAATAAGTCGAGATTAGGCTATCTTTAACTAGAGTTACTCTGGTTTGAAGGAACACCTATAGCTTAAAATCCTCCTGCCTCATATGGATCTGCATATCATACAGTTTAACTATGAAATGGTGCTCCTTCAATCAAACCATTTATCCTTTTTCATAAACTTTCAGCAAAGGAATATAAAAATTTTTTTTTTTTTCAACTCTCAAAAATCATATCTTTTATATGTAAAACATAATACTATTCAAATATTTGAAGAAAAAAAACACTTTCTTTTGCTGGTGAAAAACATCGGGAAAATATTTTCTGAATCTACTATCCTAAGCTTTTTTTGTCTAAAGCGAAGGATCTCGCTAACCACTGAACCGATATGGTTCTTCTTTACAGTGAAGCCTGTTACAGGCTCTGAGAGGGTTTTAGGATATTTATTATTTTCAAATAAGTCTGGGTATGGTTTTAGGCTTTTTTTTGTGCCCTCCGAATATAGGGCCCCTAGATGCTAGGGGCGCAGCCGCTAGTTTGTTATATAAATTACTAACTATTTCTGTATTTTTAATATGTAATATCGTATTGACACCACGTATTATTATATGTATGAAGAGTGTAAATGAAAACACAGCTTTGTTGCAATGACTTATTCAATTTTACATACAGAGCATGTCCGGACATTTATATATGCAAGGATATTAATTCCAAGGTTTAAAATTTAAGAAATTTTAAGAAAAGTTAAAAAAGCTTCCAAAACAAGAAAAAAATCATCCAAAAAAACAGAGATATTTTGAGATTATTCAAAAATAACTAATAGAAGATTATAAAAAAGATTTCAGCAAAGTTTTAACATGTCAAAAGTAACAAACGATTAATTTAATCTTAAACTATCCTTCCTAGTTTAATTTGTGACAAAAATATTTTTATTAAAAACATTACAAGCCTTTTTTAATCTTTCATAATAACAAGGATGACAACACCATTTTAAGTAAAGCTTATGAATTACAGAAATGATTTTCCTACCTACCCAAAATATTAAAAAACAAAACATATATGACTGTTTAGTTTATAGAAAGGCTTTCTTTCAAAGCTAATATGATGATTAAGGTTTTTTTTAGGGGAGGGTCTAAAAATGTTTGAGATGATCCCTAATCCTAGAGACACGTTTTAATCAAGGATATATGGTTTGTCATTCTTCTTATGTTAACAAATCCTTCCAGTAATAAAAGGTAGCGCAGCTACTCTATAACTAAGGATCTGTCAGTTCGTTTTGACTCTTTAATATAGCCTCTACACAGATTTATAAACTGTTATTGCTACGCAAATTTTGAACACAATGGTCCTTACTTGACTAATTAATTTCATGAAATATTTTTGGTTGTCCTTATAGTTTTGGTGTAGTCTGGAATTATGCTATAAATTTAATTACTAAAACTAGTTTTCTTAAATGGCCCAGTTTTAAAATTATTCTGAAACTAATTTAAGTCAACACAGGGCCTTGAAAAAAGCAAGTACACTCGTAAATTAAGTTTAAAACGTTCCCAAAAAGCAACACAGTTTTTTTTGCTTGTTTTATCGAATACATTTCATATCTAAAAAAAGGCATTTAAATTAAATAAGGTAAATAACACAAGTGTCCTAATGTGTAATTTGAAAATCTTCTTTTTTCAATTTAATACTCAAGCATCTAAGTCTAGGGGTTATTTCTTCGATAAGGAAGGGAGTGTGAGCCAGAGAAAGTCTGAACTAATCCTGAATACCCTCCCCTAAAATACTTTAAAGTCTTCCCTGAAACTATATGAAGCTTCACTTTAAAGAAAAACCATATGAGTTTAGTTGTTAGCGAGATCCTTCGCTAAAGACAAAAAGCTCACTACTTTATTTAATAGGATATATTTTGTTGTTTTTAAAGTTACACCTGAAAAAGATAAGCCCTAAAATAAATGTGGCATAATTCGGAGATGACCCATAAAGTTTGAGCACGTTGGTATGCGTGCTTGCGTACTGTGTGCGTTTGCGCGCAACAGATCTTTATTTTAGTAACGCAGCTACTCAAATCTCTTATTTTGATATATGCAGCAAAAATTAATAAAATTCTTATAAAAATTGTAACTGTCTGTCTGTCTGTCTGTCTGTCTATTTTGTTTATCTCTGTCTACTAACCGATGGAGCGATAACTTCTCCTTTACAAGGATTTCTTAGGGAAGGTTTATAACTATTTTGGGGAAGGTTTCCTATATAAATTAAGAATTTGAAATGGAGAGGAGTTAGTACAATTATTCTTTAAAGCTCCTACATTCGGTTTTTTCATGCTTTCCTAAAAAGGAGAGTCTTAAAAGTCCAACGATTAGCAAGATCATTCAGTATAGACAGACACTCAGTAAGATATCCTGTAACTTTTCAAAAAAGAATTCTAGTAAATCTGTGAATATGACTTTATCAAGGCATATAAAGTTATTCTATTCATGAATATTATCATTCTTGATAATATGTAAGATAGAATTATAAACCTGCAATTTAATAGAGTTCACCAAACCATTGATGCAAAAACTCTACCTCCAAAAAGTATTTCTATAAAATGAAATATCTATAATAGCATCGGTTCGCTTTTACTCTAAGATAAAACTAAAATATTTTTTGCCCAAACAAAGTCTACATTATTTTGGTAAAAAATGATATTATTACTTGGATGTTACACCAGATTTTATGTTCTCTAATAAATTGAAACTCGCAGCGCGCTAAAATAATAATACCCCCATTTCCTTCCCTCCTAGTGGATTAACGAACTGGCCAATAAATGAATTACATGTTATCAACCTAAATTGACGACAATTTTTCCCCTGTCATATATCCATTTTTGTACCCCTTTACCACTTTTCTAGCTCTCTAGTTGAATAAAATGTGTTGATATATATGACTTTATCATGGCCAATAAAGTTGTAGATTTTCTGATGACACTACAAAAACTTTGTACAATAAATTCAACAAGGATAAGATATGCACACTATACATTTCAACTTATGCATATTTTATAATATAAACAATAAAACTGTGCCCATTTTCAAAGAGGTAGGAGAGGGGGGGCATATACAATAGCATAAAACCACCCCAAGACTCAAACTTAATAATAAAGGAGCCTAAAATCACTATTTGACCTTTGTGAAGCTTCTCAAAAATGGAGAACTCAATCGGTTCAGTAATTAACGACATTTTAGTGGACAACCAAAAAACTTTATACAATAGAATTGAAAATTAAGATTGTTAAGAAATATTTTAAAACTCATATACCCCACAGAATTCATGATATCAATTAATTTATTTAAACAAATAGTAGGTAATATATAACTTAAATCATCATAACATTTTCAATTCACATAATAATTTTAAGATAAACAAACACTAATATTTCATTGTTATACATAACTCTTATTCTTTTCCAACAACTTAAAAATTATATTTACTGGCATAAAAAGCTAATTATATAGAAACTTTACCCCATGCTAAGGTGACAATGAGAAACGTATGAATAGAGAAGTCAAGTAAGGGTTAGGAAAATTTGCTTTATAACAACCAGATAATACCCTAGATATGCATACGTGGATTTGTTCATTCTTGTTCTCACATTACAACGTAAAAGTGTCTCTTTTTTCAATAGCAAGTTAATTCAAAATATTATTTCCAGTATGGCAATGGAAACCGATTGATATCCGCTGGATAAGAACCAGTTCTCAACCTTGCTGAAAAATCATGTATAGCCTAGTATAAAAGACAATTTTCCACGAATATCAAAATATTTTATGCATAACTTTTTCTGTTTAAAGTTTTTATTTGCTTTATCGTATTCACGTTTATCCTCTTACTATAGGATATAAAGATGACCTATCCTATTTAATAATTTTAATACCAGATAAGGCCTTTTTCTGAATATTAAGGCCAACACAAATTACAAAGGTTAAACTTCGTATGTACAATCTTAATACTTTTGATTTTTATGATTTCTATATAAATAATACTTTGTATCATAGATAGTTATTTATCGCATCGTATTATAGACAGCTTTCCGCGAATATTAAAATAAAAATGCTAATATTAAGATTTATTAGCCCCGAGAGACTGAAGGCCCGGGCTAACAAAACTGGTAATAATTTTATGATTTTTTTTAACATTCGTGGAAAATTATCTGTAATACGAAGTTATACATGATTTTTCAGTATGACTTAGAACCGGTTCTAATCGAGCGGATATTAATTGGTTTTGAAGCCATACTAAAAAGGATGATAAGTATCGTTACTCAATCAAAAAGCTGCAAAAACGAACATATTGATTAAAGAGTTGCTTTGAAACTTTGAAGTAGTTAGCAAAGAATTCAATTACCCTTTCACTATTCTTCAAAATATAATTTAGGCTTTTATCTAATTGAAGTTAACAAGACATACCTAAAATGAAGAAGAATTTATTAATTTATTTTCATGACATTGCAGCATAAATACTTTTCTATTATTACCAAGTTTTCGCTTTCACTGGATATAATAAGGAAAGGCTTTTTAAAAAGCGAAGCTTTTCATAAATAGGGTCCGTCCCAAATTAACGGATAGCTCTTATCGTTAATTTTGGCATGATTAGCAAATATACTTACAATTCTGTTTAGACTTAAAAATCAATATTCTGCTTATTAAGTTCTGGCACTCTACAAGTGTTCATGTTCGTTTGTCATACTTTCTAGTTTTATATCTTTGCTTTTATGGATGTTGTCGTCCTTGTTTCAACTAAAAATATGATTATTATAAGATTATTATGGTGTGCCTGATTTTTAATCTATTTATTGCTTCTCTATACTTATGGACATAATCGTTTCATTTGTAATGCAATTTCATGAAAGATTAAGGTTTCAATTGTTTTAATATATGACCAATTCTACAAATCAATCACCTTTTAAGCTTTATCTAAAGTAAGACATTAGGAATCACAAAAATGTTTCAACAATTGTGGGGAGGAGGGGGGATTAAGGGGGGCTAGAGACTTTAAGGGTGAATAAAGCAGTAGCTCATTTGACAATGAATGGCGCTTTTATAAAACAGCAAATTAGCAAGATCAAATTTTTTTATTTGGAAATATCTTATCAATTAGTTCTAAAAAATCTTAAATGATGTACATTCCCAATTGTGATAAATAAAATTAAACCTTTAAGAAGTAGTTTAAGAATATTTGTGGAAAAGTTTCAACGCTGCTAATTGTACCAACCAATCAAAACAAAATTACACCTTATGTAGTTAAAGATTATTGGTGTAAAAGTTTGAACGCCACAGGTTGTACCAACCAATCAAAATGTACCAAAGTTTTTTACCTAACGAGTTATAAAACTTTGGGTACCAGTAAATTTTACAATACAATGTCACCTCCCTCTCTCTTTAATTGAGCTATGTTTGAATGAAACAAATGCAAATTTTTAATTCTAAAACAGTATTTAAAAAAATAAATATATCAATGTTCATTAAAGAACTTTTAGCTGAAATGTATGAACTGTATTGGTCAGTAGCTTTGACAATAAATTCCATATCACATTCTTGAGATAATCAAAAGTGCGGACAATATATCAACCAATAGTTTTGGCAACAGCCATTGGGGCCTTTTAGTCAACGTGTTTTAAAAGATTTATATACTAAGGGGTTGGGTAAAAAGTAAGAAGGAAACTAATAATAATAGCTAGCTCTTGTTGTTTTTGTACTTTTTTCTAATACCCCAATAAATATGATCGTTTTACAGTATGGCTTCGAAACCGATAAATATTCGCTGGATTAAAATAGGTTCTCAGCTATACTGAAAAATCATGTATAGCATCGTATTACAGACAATTTTCCACTAATAATAAATTAAAATCATAAAATTTTTACCAATTTTGTTAGCCCGGGTCTTCGTCCCCTGGAAGATAACAAAACAGTTTTTAATATTATAATTTTTCATTTTAATATCCACGGAAAGCTGTCTATAATACGATACGATAAATACCTATCATAAACAGGGAACATAAATGTTATCTTGGTCGGACATAGGTCAAACTATAGAAAGAAGTTACGTTGAAAAAAAGTCTGCCAGATGTTAAATTTCAACTTTATTGTAAGTAAACCTTTTCTTGAAGACAATCTGCTAAAAGCTTTTTATTATTTGTCTGATTTAAACATTACTTTAGAAACATTGCTTTTGTCACGTTATTAATATTTAGCTTTTCTTATAATAGATATATATATTACTTGGATCTTACACCAGATTTTTATTTTCACTAATAAAGAGAAACACACAGAAAATATTTCCCCTATACACCCCCATCCTCTCCCCTTCCACTGGAAGACCGAACTGGCCAAAAAATGTGTTAGCTAAATTGGCACAATTTTTTACCCTGTCATAATATCCATTGAAAGCTTAAATTTTGTTGTTGTTTTAAATGCATTCTGAGACCTTTCAGGACTAATATAAAACGTTTTAGGATATCATCCCTTTTGGAAATCCTAATGAGCATACAAATATACATCCAGATAATATACGATAATAGGATAACTATTCAGGGATATAAAGCGATAAGAAAATGACCGACAAATTGATGTACAAATGATGATACACAAAATTACCCCTTCTATAGATTACACTTAGTGATTAACCCGTTTAAACACTCAACTTGATGAATCAACTAATTAAAATTCGATCAAAGTCCCCAAAGTTGTTAAGCCAACGAATAAGAAACTTTGGAAACTAGCGTAATAAACAGCCAAATGTCCCCTACCTCCCTGATGATAACTATAGTTCTTAAATTCAAGGTAAGTGACTTTGGACTGATTGTTATTGATTGTCGTCTGATAACTTTATCTTATTCATATCCTTAGGACTAACTATGACCATTTTAACTCCACTTCAAGTTCAAATATAGCAACTCTGTAACTATCATTGCATTTTTTGCCGTTTGTCAATGGACCAAGAAAAATAATCTTTGGTTTACATGTTTCATGGATATTTTTGTTGTTATACTCAGAACTAGCAGCTAGGGGCCATGGGGACTTAATTGAAGGAGAGTGGGGTTGTGTTAAGAAAAAAAATATTTTTTTGTGGGGAGGGCATTTTTTCTGGGAGCGATTTCTATTGAGAGCGATGGTATACTCCCCCAAAATAGCTAGAAAACTTCCCAGTAAAGTAACTATGAAAAGCTACAACTGTAAAGGAGAACAGTTATCAAGATCCTTCGGAACACACAGACAGACAAAGATCCTGTTACTTTAATATAATGATAAAGATTTAAATTAAAATATTAAAATTATTAAAATATAACTATTTAATAAGCAAAATGTAAAGATCACATCTCTATGCAAAATAAATAAGCTTGTATATCAGAATAATTTATTTCTTCACATTAAAAATTCTTCCTTTTGCAGGCAAAAATTCATAATAATATATCCTATAAAGCCCAAAAGTAAAAACAACTAACAATATTTTTAATTAAAAAAGGCAGTTAACTATAATCTTGGCAGTTATTGTCAACAAATCTTTAAAAACAGGGATCTCAAGGATAAGAAAAAGTTCGAAAAAGCGGATAGACATGCGGATAAGTCCAAGATATAAAGTAGCTGCGAAACTAAAAAAAGCATGTAAGTGCGTATCTTTTTACCCCTGTATCTCTCTGTATTGTTTAATGAGATGGCTAAACCATTAAACTTTAATGCACATCATACATTTTAATATGCATATTAACATTTACCGATTTTAAGTTTCATATAAAAAAAGATTGGGCATGTAAGAATAATAAATTCAACTGGTTTAAAACCCTGCAGAAAAGGTAGGCCTTGCTTATTAAAATTGTTCACGAAAACGTAAATAAAAAACCTATAATTTTTCACTAAAAATCGGAATGAAAAAAATAGTAAGAATAAAACCAGTTTTGTTAGACCCGAGGGGCAAAGGGCCAGGCTAACAAAACTGGTATAAATTTTATGTTTTTCATTTTAATTTTCGTGGAAAATCGTATGTAGTTCGATAATATACATGATTTTACAGTATGGCTAAGAACTGGTTCTAATTCAGTGGATATTTGTTGGTTACAAAGCCATACTGGAAGATCATTCACCTACTTTACTGTTTAAGAAATTATTAAAATGTCCTTTAATCCATGAAAAAGATGAACTTTGCGATGTGTACCGTTAAAGATAGACAGTCATACATAGACAATACGAATATATTAAAGGCGTAATTGTTTTATAAAATGGGTCAATAGAATCAAGAATAGGAGTGGCAGTGAAAAATGAATATTATCGATAAAGAAACATTAACAATTAACAAGGACAATTATATCCACCAGTAACGGGCATTGAAAGAAAATCACTAAATATGTGATGTAAGATAATTTAATTTTCAGCAATTTATGTTTTTGAATCTTAATTGTTAATTGAAAGGACGTACTGTCCTTCTCTTATTATAGAGTAGCTCTGTTAACCAAGTGATTTCAAACTTAAAATTAAAGCATCTAAAAAAATCTTGGCTTCCAAATAAAAAGTAATTCAAGAAAACAAACAAACAAGATAAATAAATCAACTAACCGCCCATTTTAACCCAAAAAAAGTTTAAATCAACCCCTCCCCCCCCCCCCCTCCAAAGAAAAAACACACACTCACGCCCCCAATTATATTCCCCGCCCACATTTGTAAGATAATAAAGAAGTGAAAAGAAAAAAGATTAACATATCACATCTCTCTTAGTTCATTCTTATAATGGATTTGTTAAGGATGGACCAAACCAAAAAATATCAATTCTGTTTTTATAACTAAAAAATAAGTAGCAATGTATTCACTAAGACATAAGTCACAATACCATTATGATATTGTATTTCTTGAAATTAAAATTTAGTAGTAAGGGTACCATGCTATCGATTTTATGATTTTTTAAAACCAACCTCAGAAATGACATTTCCATTATTTCAATAATCCAATATCACTTCTGTCCCTACCTAATCTAATAGGTCCAAAAACCAAGACCCAATATATTCAGATTTAAATCTCAACATGTTTTCTTTAAACAGAGTAAATTTTGAAGATGTTTGTGGTTTCTATTTAGTTTTAGGCTATTTTTTAGATAAAAATTTACTTTCAAATAGAATCATACTGCTGTAATGTCGAAGGCATATCAACAATAGAAAGAGGTGAGGTATTGTAATGGTCCTTGAATGGGTGGGCGAATTACCGACAAATGTCGTGCAATAAAAGAATTTTTGTATAATTAGACTTACTCTACCCTTGCCTAATGGACAGAAAAAAATCCGCAACTTCCAAAAACCAAGATCAGCTGACTTTGAAGTGTTACCAAGCAAGATTGTAAAAACGCTGTTAAAATTTCTCAACTCTCTACTTTCATTTTATTAATGACCTTTCTCTTATCTTAACTTTGGACAAACAAACAAAATTTACTTTTTTCCTCATTTTGTCCAGGGAAAAGAGATTTGAAGATATGTTCACATTTGATACCATATAAAGATTTCAAAGTTTTTTTTTGAGACTGTATGGCATTTAGTAAAAGTGGTCATAGCTGACTTATTATAGACTAGACATTTAAATCCAAGTATTGAAATGAAAATATGATATACGTGGACATTATGACAAGGGAAAAATGGTTGTCTTTTAGGTTGTTCTTTCATACAGTAGGAAGAAAGTGATAAAGAGTTAAAGGGGGGTGGATGAGGTGATCGTTATTTTAGCCAGCTAAAATCTGGTGTAAGTTCCAAATAATGATAACTCTATTAGTACTGATATCGCTTTTAGCATATAACAAAGGTGGCTATGGCTAATAAATTATCTACCTTACCTTTTGATGATATAATATCAGCCCAAAAGTTTACAGGGACACTTGACTATTTTTATTAACAGATGCCTGATAATAAAGACAATACTAAAAATTCTCGTTAAATCTGTCCCATAAAAATAATAATGAAACTTGTCTGTCTACATATGTAAATATATGTAACATAAAATTTAACAAAGACAAATTTAAATATCTGTTAAAAATCAAGAACAATTACGTTTTAAGTAAAGTTCTCTAGCTATAAATATGAAATTCTATTAAATTTCTTTCAATTTTAAAGATTTAAGATCATTAAAAGCCCTTCTTTGATAATAGAATTTTTATTTGGTCATATTTTAACATGTTCTTTCATATTAATTTATGTAGAAGACAATGGTATCTATCTATCTATCTATCTATCTATCTATACACATACAGATATTAGGTTTGATACCCTAGGCCTATAAGACAAAGTGTTTATACCATAAAGATAAATTCATATTTTAATTTAGTGAATATTAACTTGAGTTTTCCACTGCCTAAATCCTTAATCTAACGCTATTATGATAATGTTATTTACACGGTAATCTCAGAGGGTTCTCTTATGTAGATTATAATTAGTGGTTGAAATGTTTGGTCATTCAACCTTATAACCAACCAATCAAATTCAATAGAAGACCTCAAAGCTGTTAAACCAACGAATAAGAAAACGTTATTATAAAACTATTGGGACTGGTGTAATAAGCAGCCCATGTCCCCGCCCTACTTAGGTTATCATGATCATTTTAAAGATAAAAAAAATATTGTTTACGCTACAATGTACTAACACTGGCATGGTATGGCCTATAGGACACTGAAGATTGCTAAAATTAATTATTATGACCTACTTCATTCCAAATTTAATCAGGGATCGGAAGCCTCACGTAAGCCGCGTGTAAGCCTCAGTGAAATCGTGATTTTATCACAATAAAATTCAGCTGGATGTATAAAACGGCTCTTTAGCAGACAATCCTTATTTCTGAAATTTTTTTATCTGCTCACAAGCAGGTTTAAAACTGAGGCTTATACGCGGCTTACGTGAGGCTTCCGATCCCTGCAAATTTTGACCTCCCTTCCACTCAACAAAACACTCACCTAAATCTATCCCCCACCCTCTTACCCCTCTATACAGGGTGCGCCACATAAATCCGGACTTTTTCTTATTTTTAAACAAACAAACATAAAATCGTCAATTTTAAAGATTTTATTGAATTTTAAAAACTTGGAAGCAACCTAGGTATATGACTATTAGATTATTTAATAAAATCGCCGCCAGCCTCAATCACCGCCTCTACCCGCCCCCTGAACCGTCCACCGACCCTGGTCACCATGTCCCTGTTCAAGCAGGCGAAGTTCTCCGTGATAGGAGCAATGAGAGAGGTCTTTTTGGTATGGGCGCGTCTATTGGTTCATGCTTTAATGGCGCTCCAGGCCCAAAAGTCCATTGGATTAAGAGCGGGGCTGCTGGGAGGCCACATCTCCTTAAGGAGTGAGTAACAGCAGGATCCAAATTAACCTATCTTTAAAGCTACCCTTTGACACGGCGGCTCTCATTTGGGCCACAGTTAAGCTTTTTAAAAATGACACGAAGATTAAGATAGGGTTATCAGCGCAATACATAGTCTAAAGGTTCCATATGGGCCCCTGAAGTCAAGAACCGAGAAATTTTCAAGATTTTTGACGTTTTTGACATCTTAAAATCTACCACGATCCACTTTGTCGGAGTACTACAGCCAAGTCAGCTGGGATAGAGAACTCTAGTCTTTTCTAGTGTTTTCACTAGGTATCTGATAGTATCTCCAGCAAGTTTCATTAGTCCATCTTACCTACAGATGGGCTGAGGTCAGATTTAGTAGACCAAAGTCATAAATCCACGGTAATTTATCTGCTCAATTCGAATCTGCCTTGTTGAACATATGCGCGGCCAGCTCGGCGTACACGTCCTCCATCGTCCAAAGATTTTCATGGGCAACAAGGTCATTACCTAAGCTTTTTATAGTGGGGTCAAACGTCCTGATTGGTCAAGTAGTTTTGGCGCCATGGCTGTTTTAAAAAAGTCCGGATTTATGTGGCGCACCCTGTATATGCATGGGTCTGCCTGCTAATGACCGTATCTCTTTCTCCACCCTCAACTAAGATTGTCCCTTATAAAATATGCCTAAGAATGTTTATACATTTCTGCCATAACTTTAAAATAGCAATGCATAATTAAAGACATTTAGTAATTATGCATGACATTACACATTACTTAGAACTTTTAAAGTCAATTCTGTTAATGCCATTGATTTAATTAAAAAGACTTTTGCAAAGTAGTAAAACTTTTGTTTATCGTTTTTGCATGAACATCCTAATGTTTGTCTACCTAAGTCTACTCTCGTTGTTGAAATAAAGACAATTAATGGGCATTGTAGGGGGGGGGGGGGAGGGGTGAGACTAATATAATTATACCAACACCTCATAATGTTTTATCCATCTATCTATTAATTATTTCAAATCTATTGGATTTTCGAAAAGACTTTTATATCTGAAAATAGTGCATCAATAAATTTAAGTTTTAAGAACAGTATCTTGAGGAAGCTAGCTCATATGATTATAAGTTATATACTACTATCACAGAGGGACATATTGACGAGCATACTCAGTATGATTGTTAAGTAGTTGCTAGAACAAAAAGTTTAGATAAGAACATGAAATGGAAAGCATGAAACATTTCTTTCAAACTACTTCTTCTATATGCAATTTAAATAGTTGTTCATTTATTGATTCATTTTTCACGAATACCAACCCCTATCTTCCTGTGTATACAATGATACATACATTATATGATCTAATAATTGAGTGTTTGTTCTGTAAAATGGATTCACAACTCTTAGATTAATCTACCAATATGATCATTAAGATTTTAATGGAATTGAACCCAAGTAACACAGCCTTAATGAATGTGTACCTAAGAGGGTGCGATCATTTCAGCATATTATCACGCTTCATAATAAAAAAAATAAGGCAATAGCAATGATTCAGAAAGAATTTTTAATTATGCTATTATATAAGTAGTACGTTTTTTTTGTCTGAAGCTTTAGATTTCTATTACTACTAAACTGATTGATTTCTCAATTTTGTTGATGGTTTTAGGCTATGTTTCTATCCTTCCGAATAAAAGTCCTGTAGATGCTAGGGGAGCAGCCGCTAATATAGAATTATAGCAAAAAGGGTATTTTGTTTTGTAGTAATGATTTGCGGTTTTTCTAATGTTATACATTTTGTTTAAGTGATGTCACAAGGTACCTAAAGTAACATGGCATTAGATACCATTTACAGTTTACACCTTAATATTATTATAGTAGTGCAGCTACTATATAATTAGGGTCTGTCCGTACTTCCTGAGTAGATACAATTTTTATAAACAGATAAGATTATGAATAAAACATTTCATTTAATCCAAGCATTTTAAGGGATAAGACAAGGATGATAAATTGATGTTTATCTCAAATTATGATAAACAAAACTACCTATTCTGTATAATTTGTGTATAAGTTTAAATTAACCAATAAAGATTTAATTAAGTACCCAAAGTTTTTAATTTGCTTTTGTACACAATCATCCTTGTTATTATTGTAAATGGATTAAACAGCTCTGTGTACATTTTATTATACCTATAAAAAGAGGTTTGGAAAAAGTATTGTAATATATCACAAAGTATTGTGATGTCTTTCTGTCCGTCTGTCTTTTAAAATTGTTTTTCCTAATTTCTTTTTTATAATCCAATCTAAAAGCAATCAATGAATTAACAAAACTAGAAAAGCCAGTCGAAAAATTTCAATTATAGCTGTATCAGTATAATTTAAATTGCTGTTAGAAAAATGGACCTAATTTGCTTAGAAAATAAAGAAACAAGGATGTCTATGTTAACATAATCGTAGCCTTTGGTGCTTAATTGTTAGGAAAAGTAAAAATACATGATTTTAAAGATAATTAATTTTCCAGTATGGCTTCGAAACCAATACCGGCCCGCTAAGATTAGAACAAATTCTCAGCTATGCTGAAAAATAATGTATTACAGAAATTTTTCAAGGTCTAACAAAACTGGTTTTAATCTGATATTTTTCATTTCAATAACCGTGGAAAGTTGTCAATAATACGATGCGATAAATAAATATTTTTCTTTTAAAGTCTAACTTCTTTTCCTACACTAAGTTCTACAAATTACAAAAAACAACAATATATCAGTTGTCTTCTAGAATAGTTTTGCTGCCAAAAAAACATTTCTACCCAATTTAGAATGATTTATCCTGGGCCAGGCAGAACAATATTTGGGTATCAAAGATCAGTGAACCAAATTTTGAGGTGCACGTAATTTGATTGAAATTTAGTACAATAAACATTTACAACCCTATACAATACAGCCAGGGAGGAAGGGGACATTGGGTTCTTTATTACACTAGTCCCCAAAGTTTTATAAAAGTTTTCTTATTCGTTGGTTTAACAACTTTAGGGACTTTTATTAAATTTTATTGGAGGGTTCAATAAAATGAGCATCAAAAAGTTTTAAATACTAATTGTAATTTTTGTATCATCATTGAGGATATGCATAAATTGCGCATTGTTTTGCATCATATTGGGCTTTGTCTTATCCCTTTAGATCCCTGCAATACATATAATGAGTGGGTATATAGTAGCAAATATAGTTATTGCATACTTTTCTATTACAGAATAGGTTGAAAATAAAAATTTTAAAATAAGGGAGGGTGGGGGTAGTTTTTCCCCCCTAATTTCTGACGACTGCGGGGGACTCTAACTTTCAGGTCATAAACCTGCGGTTCCCTAGCACTGCACGGCTACCAACAATCAATATAACTTAACCTAATACGAACCAAAATTTTAAACAAACGGAAACTATTTCCACTTTTTTTCATTGATTTAAAAAAAATAGGGGGGGGGGGGTATTTATGCTCAACTAGGCACTTTGAAGGAATACGCAAGGTTTGTCTAAAAGAATTTATGCTGTTATTTACACTTAAACAACTTAACACATTTCTATTCTAATTCTTTAATTATTAGAATTACAACAAAACATTAACAATGATAAAAATTTTAAAAAAATATAAAAAATATTTTTCGGAATAAAATAAATATTTGTTATAATATATGTTATTCTTAACCATTCGTTTGTCCTTCCTTTTGAAAATTTACTTAATAAAACTCTCTAGCCCTGTAAGCAATCTACATTTCACAATATTTTATTACTAAACCTATCTAAATCTATTCTTTCCACCAATGCAATTTGTTTTATAATCTCCCCGCTAGAGGAAAGGAAATCATAAAGTAATTAGGGCCTCCGCTTAGTTTTTTTTATTGCTTCAAACAATTTTTTATTCAAATGTTTTTTGTTTGAAGTAATGATTGCTTTAGTTTTATGTTTATAAAAAAATAAAAATAAAAACGGTCACAAACCTTTAATTGTTGATTCAAATGTGTAATTATGTGTATCATCTTAGGGGATGTACAAAACTTTATCGGGCATTTTCTAGTAGGTTTATTAATGGTACATAAATCTGATCATTTCAAAAAGCCCCATCTCCTTAAATCAATACAGAATTACAATCAAATTACAGGAGACGTTTTGAAATGGCAAAAAATAACGAAGGTAATTGTTTACATCATATGATTTTTTAGTTGGGTGCTAGAAAAAAAGAAAAAGAGGAATAAAAAGAATTATTTTAATGGTTAATTGTAAGGAAGCTACGCTTCCAAAACTATTGCTGCCAAATAAGGTTTGTGAATACTAAAAGTGATGAAGAGTCTTGTGATTAATTCATCAATTCCAACAAAAAGTTTGGACAATGCTTAATTTCCAAACTTAATTGCTCGCCTTAATGTCTTTAATGGCCAAGACAATAAATTTTGCTGTCACTGCCTATTTGCACAATGTGTTGCGCGGCTACTCTACAATCTTTAATATTGAAAAACCATTCTTTTGACATGTTGCCGTTTCAATTAAACACGAACAATTAAAAGAAGCATAAATGAAAGAAATACATTCATTATATATGGCTCCGATACCGATTAATATCCACTGGATTAGAACCGGTTCTAATTCATAGTGCAACATCATAAATCGCATTTTCTACGAATAATAAAATAAAAGAGACAATATTGATGACAGTTTTGTTAGCCAGGGCCTTCGGCCCCACGGGGATATTAAAACAATTAATATTATCATTGTTAATTTTACTATACGCGGAAAGCTGGCTTTAATACGATGCGATATATAATTATCAAGCATAGTTGCTTAAATTCAATATTTTGTTCAAGCTATAAATACGCTCTTATATTGGGCACAGGGTAATTATTTTTGAAAATGCATATATTTTTTAACAAATTGATGCTTAACTTTACAATTTATGAACAAATTGCAATTAGCAAAATAGTAATTATTTTATAACAACATTTTTGCCTATTTCAAAAGTGCATTAGAATTTAAAGCTTAATTCTAAACTATTATTTTATTATTAGATGTAATAATAAAGGTATAACGTATAGTATGTATAACCTAGACAACAATATTAATCAAGTCTTGGGGACCTTTTTCGTCTGCTAGCAAATTGCTGTCTGCTCTTATGAAAGTCGGCACAGGGTCCACGGGGTGGAAACATACAGTAATTTAAACCCTACTCCTTACATTGGTTTACTTTATTGATAAAATCTTTTATTAAACAATATCAAAGATAATAAAGTTCTTGGTATCAGAATGGAGGAAATATAAATCTAGAATTGTCAACAAATCAACGTCCAAACACAAATGTATAAACCCTTGTTCTAAAGTAGCTTCGTTACAAAAAAAACTAGGAGAAATTTTAGGCCCAAAATTCAAAATTTTTGAGTGTTGAAAATTGTCTTATTGTTGAGAACAATTCCGACAATTTCTCAGAATTCTTTTGTTTCATATATTCACAAACACGCACACACACACAGACACACAAACACACACACACATATACACATACACAGAAACTAAATTTTACAAAAAAAAACAAATCATCAAAATTGGGGAAATTTTCAAGGAAGCCAATTTTAAGTCCAAGGCTTATAAGTGTTTCTGCAAAAATACTCAAAATTGTAAAAAAAATCTTTGGTTAAATACGCTGAAAAGAATAAAACTAGTTATTAACCGCAATATACATAAAGTTAAGATGCTTTTTATAATGCCTATAAAAATGACGCCATACTGCCCTACCATTAGTCAAGTAAAATGTATACTGACCTGACATTGGTAATTTATTCTGTGTATTGGCCTATAATTGGTCATTTATATTCTATGATGCCATTTTTATAGGCCCTGTAAAGATTTTCCAAAATTATGTACACATTCTTAAAGTTGATCAGCGATATCGTATAAACACCCAAGGCTAAGCTCAAATGAATGAGAAATTGGATCAAATTTTAGAATTTTGTCTTAAATTAGTTTCAACACATGCAAATTCCTTTTAAATTTTTTTTAAAGTACATTGCTCGTTTTTCGAAATTTCATTTAAAATCTTTAAATAATTTTCTTAGACAAAATTACTGAATAAATTATTCGTAATTTCTGAATTTTGGCCCAATAATTATTAATTTGAAATGCTTCAAAAGCAAAAACAGAACATAAACTTTCTTATTTTTGTGTACAGTATAATTAAAAGGACAGAAATGCATCCAATATGAATAGCCTATAACCTATGTACAAATGGCCTGTAGGAAATTACGTTCCAGCGTAAAATACGGTCAATGGGCCATACCTTTAATTTTATGCTTTAATATCAAACATACACACACACACTCTAATTAATGAATTTCGGAAGTTTGTTCAAAGAATAGTTTTAAATTAGTATCATTAATATAATATATTTGAACTGATGCTTGGGGGGATATAGCAACTGCAAAACAACTTACTTACTGTTAAATTTTTTTTTTCAGTATGGCTCCGAAACCGATAAATATCCGCTGGATTAGAACCAGTTCTCAGTCATACTGAAAAATCATGTTTAGCATCGTATTACAGCTACTTTCAAAACTGGTTTTAATCTAATAATTTTTCATTTCAAATCTGCTCTTAACATAAAAAAATTGCCAACATACCATTAATTTTTAGACCCTTTGCTATGAGCTAAATGTTATTTTTGAGCCTCTGGTATTAAATGTTTGAGCCTTACTTTGTTCCTTGTTTATTGTAAGTGTAACCTTCACCGTTTAAAACCAGATTAAAAGTTCAAACACATACCTACAAAATATGGAGGATTAGTTATAGTATAATTATCCTATGTTATTTGAAGATTGTAGTTGAGGTTGCGCCCCTAGCATCTAGGGGCTCTGTATTTGAAGGGTAGGAAAAGCAGGAAAATAGCATAAAACCATTCCTGGAAATATGTAAAGCTTCCTTAAAATTAAAAACTTATTCGGTTCTGTAGTTATCGAAATCTTAAGCTATAGATAAAAAAACTGTAAAAAAAATTTATTTTGACGTAGAAAAACAGTATCTTATAAAA
The DNA here is from genome assembly GCF_053477335.1 of Acartia tonsa. Lineage (NCBI taxonomy): Eukaryota > Metazoa > Arthropoda > Copepoda > Calanoida > Acartiidae > Acartia > Acartia tonsa. The sequence goes on along the minus strand of NC_137262.1, from coordinate 29,306,867 downwards.
ATCTTTGAAAATAAAAGGAACAAATCCTCCAAAAATTTAAGATCGAGGCAGATTGTTTTTTGTGCATGATTAGACGCTTTACATTGTTTCCTTACACAATAATGCAGGCAGCTTTCAAATCTCTTCATGCTAAACATGGCTACAAACTCGCTACCTCAGGGAATGAGGGATGAAGAAAAGTCTTTGGTTGAATAAATATAAAATGAAATGATTATATCATTATGAGAATGGTGCTCCTTATAGGCATATTTTAGGACAAACTCGAAAACAAAGAAATAATAAAGGATTAAGTCATTTTGACATTACTAGAATGGGGTTACATAGTAGACATTAATTAAGTTAAATTCAACAAAAAGTTTTATTTAGGTAGGTAATACGTCAGTCTTGAATATATTTATTAAGTGTCACATGGTATTTACAATAACATAAATCATAAGATTCGAAGTCATCATAATATTCCAGGTTTTACAAGGATAAAAATTAAAGTTATTTTATTTCAATTTTTAGAACCTTCAGGAAAAACCTTTGATTAAAGTGAAATTTTCTAGGGAATTATATCAAACACTTTTATCTAGCCGACGCTAAAACACTATGCTTGTATGCCAAAAACACACCCCTTCTAATACATTCTGTCTTACCCTAAATATATTAGACAATTAAGATATAGAGTAATCAATGAAGTTTTGATGTAGGAGTGGGGAGTTGGGGTTAGGATTGAGGGGTAGACTCTTTAAAGTTTAAACCAATATATAGTCTAAAACCGGCTAAGGTTTAAAATTCAAATAGACCAATTACTATTAGATATCGAAAAGAAAACAGTATTACTCTAGCAATCACTCTATTAGCCATTCATAAACATAAACTTTTTTATTCTTTTAAACAGACAGTTGACCCAGATTTGATAACCATTTTACTACATCAAACAATTGTAACAAAACACTTTTATCCGAGCCGTCACTTGAGAGTTTTCTTTGGTGGATTTTTTTCTTGAGATATTAAATTTTAGAAGATTTTAGTATTATTTCTACAAAGTCGACAGTTTCTAAGATAATAATACACTTACAAATACATCGTAAAACATTTTTGAAAAAGAAAAAGTTAAAAAAATTATTTTGGGGGAACTTTACCAGGGGCGATTTTTCTTTGAAGGGTGAAGGTATCTTACCCAATAATAGTTATAAACCTTCACTGAACCTATGAGAAGCTTTACTGTAAAGGGTAAACATATCGGTCTAGCGGTTAGCTAAACACATACAGAAAGACAAATAGACAACCTGTTACTTGTTGTTAATATATTTTCTAAACTGCCATTTTGCTCCACCAAAACCGTTTGAGGATAGTGGTCAAGTCAAGGAATGTCTAGTTTTTTGTCCAATTATTGTTAAGAAATAGCTAAGGCATAAATAAAGGACAAGAGGCAGACATAGGCTACGCATAAACAGGTGGAACAAGGATCATAATATTCTAAGGAAGTAACCAAGAAAACAAAAGACTAGGTTGGAAGCAGCTTATAGTGTCTCCAAAAAAAGTTGACAAATGTAACAACGCTTTGCCAAACATCATGATTGACGTTATATTAGAAGGGACTATGGCGTCAATCGGCATAGTTCAGCCAAACGCTACAACTTTTTTTCAATTTTTTCACAGTATAAGCTGCTTCATAAGTTTTGTGGAAAGGTCTTTTATAAACTACAATTCCAATACAAATAGGTATAATTTCAACAATAATATAAAGATTACGTTAACATAGGATAAGACGAGAGAGAACATAAACAATCATCATTCAAGATGTGACTTAATAAAAAAGAAATAAAAAGAAATTTACTAAAATCATTATGAAGAGATAACTTGACATATTGAATTATGGAGTAGCTATGTTTGAAAAGAAAGGATCAAAAGAAGTTGAAAGAGACAGTTTTCAGAAGTGATTCAAGTTATGTCTCTGCCCAGCAAATAAAAAGTCACGGGTTGGGAAATCTAGTCTAAAAATATGGTGAATTGTCAGGATCTGATTTTGTACAATACCTATTTTTTACATATAGGATTTTCTCGAATTTTATAAATGTTTATGAAACGTTTGTTAAATAAAATGTACAAATACAAAGACTCAAAGTTCCTCAAAGCCCCTCCCCCCACCCTTTCTTTTTTGAGGTATTTTTTTGATTCATTTGTTAATGCACTTTTTAAATTTTTTTAAAATTCTATCGAAAAAAATGTTATTAAGTAGGTTAAAATCAAGTAAAAAATTTAGCCAGAAATGAGAATAGTTATTTATCATATTTTCGTAATATTGTGAATGCTAGAAAGGATATTAAAATTATTTCAACAATTTTGGTCATGTGATCAAAATTTGAATTTTCCTTCTACTATTGCCCCCTCTGGGGGCGAAGTAGGTGGAAATTTAAATTTTTGTCACTTGACCTTAATATTGGTGAAATAATTTTGAATGACCTTCCTTGTATAAGCAATATTAATAAAAATGATACTTGGTTTTGTCTCATTCTCTATCTTTTTCTTAAATTCAAAAAAGTCTATCAAAAAATTTACATCATCTAAGGGTGAACAATAAATATCTCTGTCTATTTTTCTCTATATTTCTTCCCCCTCCCCCCTCCCTCACTTTTCTGTCTATTTCCTTCTCTCTCTCCTCCTCTTTTGTACGTTCATTTATACAATAGAGATAACCTAGAGACAGCACAAGGGAATTTTGTTTACATTATGTATCAGCTATAAATTGTTGAATATCTTAGGTTAAAGCTTTCCTTGGGTGAAATATTTGAAGAAAATATTTTTTCCATCATATAATGTGAAGCGTATGACACAACATATAATAAGTTAGTTATAGATAATTTAATTTCTTATAATAAAGTTATCTTTCTAAAAATTATATCATTGCAAAATTTAGTTGCAAATAATGTTGCCTATAGGGCTGTATTTCATATACAACAAAAAGTGAACAAAGGTTTCTTTTTAAGAAAAAAATGGGGTCAGATTGACCATCTATGTCTAATGTTTATACCCACATCAAATATTAAATTATAACAATGTACAGTAGAGTGGATCAATTTTGGACATTGAATTTGTAATCAACATCTACAGTTTAAACGTCATATAAGAAACCTAAATATAAAAAATTGATTTTGTCCTTGAGGGGAAATGGGGGGAAGGTGTTTCCATGCATTAAAAATTTTAGAAGTTTATTCTGGAGGTGCAACTTTTTTTCTTTCAAAGTATTGCTTTATGCATCTTTTTGAATTTGTCTTGTTGATTAATATAAGAATATCAAATTGGTTTTAAAAAATATTCATCCAAGCATGAAAAATCTTAAATTAAATGTAAAATCTCTTGGTTTTTAAATTTATTTATGGATTTTTCTTGCTAGGATCAATAGTTTTAAAAACAGATTTTTTATTCTTATTCTACTCTTCAAGACAAAATTGGGAAGGTGCATAAAGCTATACTTTGAAAGAAAAATAATTGCCCCCCCCCAAAAAAAAAAAAAAAAAAAAATTCTCCCCACAAGTGTCTTTCTAAAAGTTTACATGCATCAGCAAGCCTCCCCATTATTCAAAATGTTTTCTTTTCATTTTTTGGTCTCTTATATGATGTTCAGACAGAAAGTGTATGTAGCACATTTAAAATTAGAAAATCATTGAAAATCAAGCCACTCTAATGTACAGCATTTATTTCTTCAATTCCACAGTACAAAATTATTCCTGTATTTAAATTTAACATATCATATAGGAAAAAATATTCTTGTATTTAAAATTAAAAATCATGTTGGAATTTTTTTTACAATTTTTAAATTTTTTAATAATGTACAGCAAATTATTTCCTTTTTATCTCATGTTTTGAAATTTATAAGATAGTTAAAATAAATTACAGAAATAATGAAAGATTTAAAGAAGAGAGCGTCAGGGGGGGGGTCGAGGGGGGTTTCCCCCCTCAGGAGAGGGGGGGTTGAGGGGGGTCTCCCCCCTCAGAAAAAGCTTGGGCTTAAATCTTCAACAAATAAAGAAAACAAAATTATTTTAAAAATTTCTTTTTTATGTTAAATATTATTATTTTTGTGACACTTGATTTTGAATGACAAAAAATGTTGAAATAAATATTACCCACTGTATGAAAGGTTAAATTAGAAATCAATAATGATGTTGGAAAATTTATTCTCATTTTATACTCTGAAAAAAGGAAATGACAAAAAATAATAATTTTTATTCCAAAGTTTTAAAACAGCATGCCTATTTCTTATTGGTTGACACTCGAATTAAAATAAAATAATGAATATTATTTCAAGACCAGAAATAAATTTGAAATAAATAATTTTCTTCCCCTATATTTTTTATTCCAAAATGCCAAGAATTAATTTTGAAATAAAATAATTTTCTTTCCAATATTTTTATTCCTTTTTCTTATTGGACGTCATTTTGTGTCCAATGAGAGACTAGTGTTTAAATATTTTAAAGCTTATTACAGCATTTATTTTGAATATGATAATAGCAACATTCTCACATTAAATGTGATAAAACATATTATAAAACAAAGAATAGAAATCCACTATGATTATCAGATTTTTATTTACTTAAATCTAAATTCAAAGTTATTTTTAAAAATATTTTTCCATGTATTTTGATTTTTTCCCCTACTAGTCCTTATCCATGTTTGACAGAAAGAAAGGGAAATTTTAGGAGAGGGGAGCGAAAAAAAGAAGGCCCCCCCACTGGGCGCATAGTGTTCACGTAAAAATGGGTTTCTTGTCCGATGCTTATTATTTGAAAGGGTTGGCCCGAAAAAAGATTAAAGAAGGATTGGGAAACGATTTTTATCCATCCAAACTTGTGGGGCGCTCTTCAATAAACATAAGAATTTAGTCTTATTAGAATATGGTTAAATTGTAGATTTATGGTGTTAAAAGTTATATTATGCTAATCGATATATTATTACTTGGATGTTTCACCAGATTATCATGTACTCAAGTAAAGTGATAATCGCAGCTGGCTAAAATAACGATACCCCTATACACCCCTTTTACACCATTCCCTCCCCTCCTACTGGATAAAAGAACTGACCAATAAATGAGATTCATATAAGCAAAGCAACCTTAATTAACAACAAATTTTTAACTGCCAACATACCCACGAATTCTATATCCATTGTAATACTAGATGTTGTTCACAATTTCAATATGAATATCAGGAAAATTCTAGGCTTGACAAATAAATATATCTATAATCTATACTTAGATCGAAAAATGATATTTACTATGATTTTATGACTTATTCTAAGACAGCGAATTGCAAGCAATATTCACATAAACCCTAGAACCATGGCTAAAGAGAGGATAATTTTTCTTTCTATTATTCCTTGACTATTCATTCTTATTCATGGGCACCGTCTCTACATGGATAAACTGTTTTAAGCGTTTCCACCTTGCAACTAAGAAAATCACCAAAAAATCGTCCAATTTTTAAATTATTTCTTGTAAAGTCAAGATTTAAAATGAAAGGATACAGGAATAGAACATTGATTTGGTATAATTTTTTTATGGGACAAATTAATGTCTTATGTAACTTTTACATAGCAGAAGGGTTTGTAGACCCTTTTCTTATTTAAAGAAATGGAATAAGAGAAAAAGACCCTTCATAATAATACTTTACTAAAGCATAATAAAAATTGATAGGGCTTTGTAAACTTAATTTATCTTTCTCTAATTAAAAATAATAATCTTTGTATAGAGCCTTAAATTAATTAGATACTTTTCTGCTACACACAAAAAAAATCTAAAATCTTCCCCTCTGCTTCCTCTTAACAATAAAAACCCATTGACACTTTAAGTATGTCCCTATGTAACATTAAACTAATAATTTGTTATCTTTCTTATGCTTACTTGTAAAATTGTCTGTATTGTAAACATCTAACATCTAACATCTAACATCTAAATGGTTGTATATTTTGACAGATCTCTGTATTTTTGTCTATTCATAGGAACATAGACTTAGTTCACAGACAATCGATATATTAAACCTTGGATGTTGCACCACATTTTTATGTACTCAATAAAGTGATACTTGTAGCGGGCTAAAATTACAATATTTCACCCATTCACCTCCTTTACCCCTCCTACTAGATGATTGAGCTGACCATTAAATGAGGCCAATAGTAGCAAGCTAAATTGATGACAACTTTTCCGCTGTCATAATATCCACGTATATCCTATATCCATTGTTCACAGACAGCAAGAGAGAGAGACAAATTACTTAACTTGACAGATAAATGCAAATACTAATATATTTGTTACGAGATAGAATAGGACAAACAATTGTTAAGACTGATTTAAAAAAAAAAAAATTTTACATTACAGAAAAAACAGAATACTGTAATAAATTTAAACTTTTAAGTTGTGATTTTTAGTCAAAGGTCCGGTCTAACAAAACGAATAGGTATCAATCTTATGATTTTTATTGTTATTTTCTTTAAAAATTTTATGGAATACGATTCTATACATGATTTTTCAGTATGCCTGAGAACCGATTCAAATTTAATCGGTTTTGGAGCCATAATTGAAATATTAATATTGCACCAAAAATGTTTAAACTGTCTATTAACTTTTAAAATTGAACTATGGAGTAATATTTTACAATTAAAGGTATGAAGTGTCCTAACAAGTAGACAATTATGCCAGGTTTTTTCACAGTAAAAAAAGTAAATGTGCCATTTTAACTATTTCCCTTTGGATAAATTACTTCATATGTCTCTAGTAGCAGAGCTATTTTGGGATTTGAAAATCTGAATTGTGTATGCCATCGTTGAATATGGATGTAGAATAGAATTGCAGGAAATTCCAGGGATTTAATGGGATAAGACAAAGGACGGCAAATTTATGAACATCCCCAACAATGATATACAAGATTACAATTAGTGGTTGTACTGTTTAGACACTCAACATAATGAACCAACCATTCAAAAAATCGATTAAAGTCCTCAAAGTTATTAATCCAACTAATAATTGAAAACTTTAATATAAAACTTTGGGGACTAGTGCAATAAATAGCCCAATGCCCCCCTCTATGAGGAAATCTACTAAAATAACTAGAAAAAATCTACTAAAATCTACTGGACAGGGAGAGATTGAGATGTAAAAAATGTTTGGTGATTGTTTTTGATGGCAGATTGTAAGTGCATTTTTTAGATAACACATTCTTTGTTTTCTCACGTGCTTTAAGGAGCAAAAAATACTACTACTTTTTAGTTAATTTTTTTAGATTTTGAGCTGAATGTGGTCATCCTTGTTTAGCTTTCCCTCATTAAGATTGCACATACCTAAAATGGAAAAAATATCTTAATAAAAAAAACAGAAAGAATATTTTAGAAGTACCGCAGAAAAAATAAAACCTTAAGTAGTAAGCTTTTTTGTATGTAATGAAGGATATCGCTAACCGCTAAACCGATATAGTTCTCCTTTACAGTGAAGCGTCTGATAGGTCAAAAGAAGGTTTCTTCAACCTCCCAATAAAAGATGACAACCCCCCACCGAAAAAAACGATTCTTTTATTGAAACTCAAATAAAAAAAATGAGGCCAAGAGGGGCTTCTAGGGGCGTAGCCGCTAGTTTATGATAATGAAACAGAAAAGCAAACATATATCATTAAATTTCTTTAATTTAATTTGATGACCTAAAAATTTCTGAAATGGCTCCTTGACTAAAAAGGAATAGCGTGGCAATTTTACTGAAAATCTCGTGACAAGTATAATTCACGATGCAATGATAAAATATCATTCTACATTATCAAATAGAGAACAAGTAACACAGTAGCCATTGTACCGTATCCCAGGGACGCCAAAGCTTTTTAATTTTGATAGGGGCAAAATGAGAGGTTTCCAAAGTTGAAGGAGGTAATCTACTGTATTTTTAAAAAAAATTGAGGGGGATAAAACAAGGGGTTTCAATGTTTGATGGGGGTAAACACCCCTTTACCTTCACCCTTGGCCATTCGTATGACTTTGATTTGATTATTTGACTTGGAATAAGGTTAAAGATTCCTATTGCATAGAGCACACACAGGTCTTTTGCCAGACATTTCTGCATTTGTTTTAAACGGCTCAAGACCAATTCCCCTATGATGACAGGTTCCGCATAATGCAACAGTGTATATTTAAGCATTAAATGCTTTGGTCATTAACCGAAATGTATTTTTTTCTAAAATAAGTAGCGTTTGGTTTTAAAAAAAAATATCGTTTAGTATATAATACTTAATAAAAAGACTGTAAAAAAATAATTAAAATTTGCGCTAATTATCATTAAAGAAAATTAGCTCTAAATAATATTACTATCAATTTTAAATTGGTTTTCATAATGCAACAATAAAGTACTTAACATTTAACATTAAAGAGCTCGCTTTTTATGCCAGGAATTAAAGGAAAGTTAAATATATCCAACGATATAAAATTACTTGGATGTTGTACTAGATTTTCATATACTCTTATGAAGTGATACTCACAGCTAGCTAAATTAAAGATACCTCCATATACCCCCTGTACCCCATCCCTTCCCCTCCTACTGGATAAACGAGCTAAACAATAAACGAGAGGGGAAATTGAAACATCCCCTGTCATAATATCAAAGTTTATTCTACATCCATTAAATTCAAATATTTTTATTTTTATTTGTCATCTCAAAAAGTATATCTTTTTTTTGGTTAAACTTGCATATTCATTTATTCCTGCAGTGACTACAAATTATAGCGAACGCTTTTAGACATTTAGAAAAATGCACTTTTTCGGGCAACAACGCGAAAAAAATTATCTCTAGCTCATTATCAGCGAAATCATTATATTTCAACATTCCTCAGATTTTGGCAGGAATATAGGGATTAAGAATTTGAAAATCCTATAAAATAAAGTAGTAAGGTTTTATTTGTCTAGAGCTAAGGGATAAGGGATGCTTTATAAATGTCTTGTGATGGTTTTAAGATATTTTCTGACCTTTACTTTAAAATAGAGGCTAGGGGCGTCGAAAAAACATGTCCTTGTATAATAAATAAGGTTTGCTGTATCCAAATGGTCTGAATCTAAAAAGGAGTGAATTTAAGGAATTTTATTTTGTGAATGGTTTTTTAAGGATCTATATTGAGAGTTGTTCATCTCTCGCTGCTCATCCATCAATCTGTTCACTATGGTATCATGACACATTTCAAGAGAAGCTCTGCAGCTTTCAATATTTTGATACAAATAATTATAACAAGGACAGTTTTGTACATAAGTAAAGCAGCATCAACAAGCCAAATACATTAATGATGGCAAAACAAATATTTTCTTCAAGATCTTTAAATGGTCATAATACGACTGACATATACTTACATTTAGAGTATCTGCGCAATGGAATAACAATTTCAATATGTCTTTCTATTTGATATTTTGGGTCCTTTCGTCAAATAAACCTAAATCAAAGAATTTACTTTTAAAGCTTTTTATAGAATTGATAGTTTGAAGGACAGTAAAAAAATACTCCAATGCCCTAGATACGTTCAAAAATGACCAATACACCCAAAATAATTTTTTTTTTATATTGATAAAACATACAGCTGGAATCTTAGTAAAAAAGTATTTATATTTACTATAATTACTCAATATTATGTTTTAATCATATTTAAAGTAAATGCTATCCAGTATGGTTTCAAAACCGATTAATAACCTCTGGGTTAGAACAGGTTCTCAGCCATACTGAAAAATCATGTATTACATCTTATTACAAACAATTTTCCACGAAAATCAAAATCATAGAAATAATATCCTTTCCTTCGGCCCCTACGGTCTAACAAAGCTGTTTTAAATTTTATAATTTTTCATTTTAATATCCGGGGAAAGCTGTCTTTAATACGATGCCATAATAACTATTCTTTTCTTGAATATGAATAAATAAGTAAAGAACGTTTGTTGATGACTGATATAGGTGATAATCAAGCAGTCATGATTTTCTAAACATAACATAGATCTAAATCTTTAACTTGAACTTCGACATAAACCTAGCCCATTATACAGGGTGCGACAATTAGATTTTAAGAACAAAAATGACTACATTCATAAAAGCGAAGCTCAGAAATGAAACAGAAGAACGAACGAAAATAAACTTAATAAGCAGAATATTAATTTGTAAGTATAAAGACTTATTTAGGACTTGATTATGGAGATGCTTCGCTTATTATAGTGTTGTCCTAGGAATCATTATTCCAAAAATCAGATGAACATATCAAAAATTGTTGCCAAAAAAAATTTGTTTACGATTTTTTCATCTCTTTCTAAATTGTACCTAAGTGTTACAGGAATCATCATGCAAAGTCTGTAATCGATATGACAAAAAACGATGACTTATTAGTGCTATAAATAGCTGAAAACCATAAGATCTTTGCTGGTAACTGTAAATTATCTCTTTTAATTGTTTTCACCCTGTAGATGTAAAGAACATTATTCCTTTTACGACCTTGACAGCTAGAGGAGAGATATTGTTGTTAAGGTGTTGTAGATTAAGTTTGTTTTAGTCAGGTATCAACATTTATCAAAGGGACGCTCCACCACATAGTTTTATATTTAATATTTATAAAAAAAATCGTGATAAAAAAGTGATTTTATTGACAACATTTATAAAAGTTAAAAGTAGTTTTAAAACATTAGCTTGAAAGATAAAGGGAGAAAGGGGACATTGGGCTTTTTATTACACTATGACCAAAAGTGTTATATACGTTGATGTACAACTTTGGGGACTTTTATTGTATTTTGATTAGTTGGTTCATTAATTGAAATCTACAGAAGGGGTAATTTTGATTATCATCATTGGGGATGTACATCAATTTATCGGTCACAGTCTTACTCTTATCCCTTTAAAGTTTAAATCTCTGATATATTATACCTGTCCTTTAATATCTTGCAAACGGTTATAAGGAGTCTAGTGGATAAAAAAATAAAGTATTATTAAAAAAATTAAATGCATCTAATTCTAAACAATTTCAGAGTATCTTTTTAGTCTAAAACTTTAGAGAGGTTAGAATTGTCAAAGACACGACGATATGTGTCATCCTTCATGACTATCATGTCATACAAAATAAATAGATACCAAGATAGCAAATAGGATAGAAAGATAGAGAGACAAATGCATTTCATTGTTCATGACTATCATGTCACCCATAAGATCATATGTATGTAGAATCATGTATAAAAACAAAAATGTTCTCTATAAAAATTACCAATGGCTGCTTCTCTAACAATAGGGAAGGGATTAAAATAGAAATTAAAGGACAATTTTGTGCATTATACCAATGTAGCAATACCAAGCTAACAAAAATTAGCACAGTAAAATAAAATACAGTTAAAATATAAGCAATCATGGAAAATTTTCAGTAAATCTAGGCTCTTTTGATAAAATATACCAGACATATAATATGTTGGTATATAAATAATATCTGCTGCAAGCGTATTTCTGTGTATGTGGATTTGTAAGTAACTTGTCTTGTTATCTATCTATCAATCTATACCTGTCAAAAACTGATATTTGCTGTATCATTGGTTGATCTTTAATAAATCAATATATTGTGTATTATTACAGGAATCTAAAAGGATAAGCCAATGGCCGATAAATTGATGTATATCCCCAATGACGATTCACATAATTACCACTTCTGTAGATTACAATAGTGCTTGATAGGTTTAGGCACTCAACTTTATGAACCAACTGATCAAAATTCAAAGTTTCCAAAGTTATTAAGCCAACAAATAGAAAAATATTATTACAAAACTTTGGGGACTAGTGCAATAAATAGCCCAATGTCCCCTCCCTCCCTAGTATTATATGATCGCAAGATTCAATCAAAAACCTTGAGGAGCGTTGATAAGGGGACCCGTTATTTTCACATTTTATACAGGGATGCAGGGATGAGTCAATGGATAAGATTATAATCCTTCACAAAATACTTATGCTAAAAGCCTGGTAACTTGTACAGATTAAGGAAAAGAAGGAGTCTATATTAATTAGTTAGCCATTGTCCACTCCCTCCCTGCCCATTATGTGATATCATGTTGAATTGGGGTATTTTTGGAACATTTAGAACTTATATACATATGTGTGTGCCTGTGTGTGCTTTTGGGTACGTGTGTGGTCGCGATATCAAACGAAAAAAGTAATTATAAAACCAGCTAAATTGTATAATAGCAAAAAAAAATTTAACCAACACAATTTCTCTTTAACCATAGTTCGTCTGTCCTTTTGTTCGTCTGACTGAAAATCGCTGAGAAAATTGACATATGTATATGATCTATATTTTTTCATGAACAAAGCTGGATCTTTAAATCATTTTAGTGGTGAGCCAGATCGGGGTGAGCCAACTTTCCACTAATGTTTCACAACATTTTATGAAATGCCGCGCTGTGATTGGCTGAAATTCGGCTCACCTCGATCTGGCTCACCACTAAAATGATTTTAAGATCCAGCTCAGGTTTAATGACCCATTTTTAATACTTATATGATAAGATTCAGTGATTTAATGAAACTACCTGTCAAGAAAATAGATTAAATGGTTTGTTTACACTTTTAGCTAATCTATTATTTTACGGTTTTATAAGAATACTTCTTTAATAATCCTAAAATGTACAATTAGGTCACACATTTTCGTTATATTTTTATCAAACTATACATTTTAAGTATAATTTAGGGTATTAGGAAGTTTTAAGTTTTGATAGATTGAATACAATTATATTTTTTGTTTGTGCATGCCATTTTGTATCCATTTTAGAGGAAAGTTTTATCATTGTTTTTCATAATATATTGAAAGTTTAAAAGCAATTTTAAGTCAAGATGTTCTTTCGATTGTAGTTGAAAGTTAACGAAAACTTATGTTGACAAAGCTTGTTAGTCTGGAAATAATTTGCTTCTTACAAATATAATAGTTATTCATTGCATCGCAATATAGACAGCTTTTCGCGGATTTGAAATGAAAAATGATATAATTTCATTTCAATGTACGTGGTAAATTGTCTAGAATACGATGCTATACATGATTTTTTGACTAAAAACCGGTTCTAATCCAGCGGATATTAATCGGTTTCGAAGCCATACTAGAAATGTCCTAACTTAATCAAATCATATTTCTACCTTGCAAAAATTACTTTGATTTACTTTCCTAGAACCTCTCAGAATTATTTATTACTTTAGAATCTAAAATTAAATTCCCACAAAAGGAATATTCAAGGCTAAAGATAATAATTTTCGTGCATTTGAAAGTAATTAAATATCCTTTTAATTTTGTAAAATATTTCTGATATAATTTAGATGAAGTTAGAGATACAGAGATGAGTCAATGGGTTATAAATAATCTGTTTGGTTTTTAATGTATTAATATCCTAAGCCTAATAGATTATTACTAACTAGCAGATACACTTGGGGAGGTTAGGAAAATAACTTTAAACCATCCCTCTATAAAGATTCACTAAAAAGTACATCCAATTCGGACTAGTACCTTTAAATATCTTTATTTAGCTTAAGTCAATAATACCTTACTGCTTTGTCTTTTGCAAGCCTGAAATGAACGCAAGGGAGTGTAAAGGCACCTGCAATTTTTTTTGGAAATAAATAAGATCCCCCCCTCTCCAATTTTGGGGTGGTCTAAGCATCTTCAAAACTAATGAAAACTCCCCCAAAATTTGTTTAACAATGTTAGTTTTCTAAAAATCATTTTTGTAGTTTTTAAATATTGTCATATTGTTGAAGATACTTTTGCTTCAATACAAAAACGCCATGCGCAAAATTTCCTTGCAATTTACGCATTTTTGTGTACGCCCAAGATAAAGCTTAAAACATGATGATTAAAAATTGTGCATTTTTTGCCAGAGCACGAAATCCAAGTCGGTAAAAATGGCCTTTGTACTGAAATAGATTTCTAGGGTTAATTTGTAGGAAAAGTTTTTAGAAGCAACGCTTTTATACAATCACTAAAGAAGATCCTGAAATCTTAATGGACAAGGTAATGGACAAAAAAATAAACATTCCCGATGATTAAATAAACTGTTAGAAGGCTATAATGTTTTTTTAAAAAGTTTTAAAATTAATAGTTTGAAATCATCAAAATTCGATAAAAGTTCCTTAAGTTTTTGGGCCAACACTAGGATAAAGATGTACAGGGTGCGCCACATAAAACCGGACTTTTTTAAAACGGTCATAGCGTCAAAACTACTTGACCAATCAGGATGGTTGACCCCACTATAAAAAGCTTAGGTAATGACCTTTTAGCACAAAAAAATCTTTGGACGAAGATGGGCTCGTACTCCGAGCTGGCCGCGCTTTTGTTCAACAAGGCAGATTCGAAATGCGCTGGTGATATAATCTGGAATCTCGACTAGGGCCCACTAAATCAGACCTCAGCCCATCTGTAGATGAGGTAGAGTTATGCAACTTGCTGGGGATACTGCTAGATACATAAGTAAGACACTAGAAAAGACTAGAGCTCTCTATCTAAAATGGCTTGGCTGTAGTACTACGGCAAAGTGAAACGTGGCAGATTTAGATATGTCAAAAATCGTGTAAAATCGTGAAAATTTCTCGGTTCTCGACGTTAAAGACCCATATGGAACTTAAAAAAACATTTTAGACTGTGAATTGCGCTGACAACCCTAGCTGAATCTTCATGCCATTTCCAAAAAGGTATAGAACGTCGTTCTAGCTTAACTATGGTCCAAATAAAGGCCTCTGTGTCAAAGGGTAGCTTAAAGTTGGGTGAATTTGGATCCTGCGGTTACTCACAATCCTAAGGAAATGTGGCCTCCCAGCAGCCCGATCTTAATTCAATGGACTTTTGGGCCTGGAGCTACTTTTAAGCATGCACCAATAGACGTGCTCATACCACAAAGACCTCCCTCATTGCCACTATCAAGGAGAACTTCGCCAGCTTGTACAGGTACATTTTGACCTGGGACTGCCGGCGGTTGAAGAGGCAGGTAGAGGCGGTGATTTATGCTGGCGGCGATTTTATTCAAAGATCTAATAGTCATATACCTAGTTTGCTTGCCAGTTTTTAAAATTTAATAAAATCTTTAAAATTGACTATTTTATGTTCATTTGTTTACAATTTAGAAAAAGTCCGGTTTTATGTGGCGCACCCTGTAAATTATGTTTTCTTTACATAATTTAAAAGAAACATATTTGTTTGTATGTATGGTTGCTTGCTTGTAAGCCTTTAAATTGAATTGCACATATTGTGTGTGCGTGTTTATCAAGTTGTACGGGGTAAAAGGATAGATAAAAAAAACCTTTTTATTTTTTTTTAATAAAACAAGGAAGAGCACGTCCATCAGTAGTATATCTTTAGGAATAAAATTGCTTTTAAATAAATATGTCTTTCAGTATGAACCTTTCTTCTAATTTTGCTTTTCTATGTAGACATTAAATCTATTATTCACTTGTTTCTGTATCCAAACATATGAGAGACAGGCAAAATAGAAAGAAAAATAGTAGACTTTTTGGTTCTTTGATTGGATTCTAAATGGTTTAGTTATGAGTTGAAAATAAGCATATTACCAAATTTTTTTTTTTTTTTTTAGGCTTTTTTTAATGTTTTTTTGTAAATATTAAATAAAAAGGGTAGGAGAGGCCACTGGCAGATAAATTAATACGCATTAATACGAAAATATACATAACACATAAAGCCTAAGTTCACATGATATAAAAATTCTTAAAGGTTCATAAACAAAACATAGGCATTTTATTTTTTATAATGCTCTTATATAATATCTATTATTGTCTAACATATCAAATTAAAGTTAAGTCAATAATAAAATTGTTAATGACAGAGCGCCTTTAAAAGGTTCATAATGTCAAAGTCTCCGATGATGTTCATTCAATATTACACACAATCTACAAGAATTTCTCATAACAATAATTATTGTTTTTACTTAAATAGTTTTAAAACTGGGGTATCGTATTGCTCTACATTCCTTGTTTATGAAGGATTTCAAAACGTCAATTTAATCAAATTAATTGACTTATAAACTAAAATTTCATTTTTTAACATTTCTAACTAAATGTTTTTATATTAAAACTGTTGTTAGCTTATCAAAGCTCTACTACATAGAAGATAATTTTCATTAAGCACATTATATTCTTCTTGTATTAAAATTTAATTCCGTTGCTAAATATTTTTTGTTTGAAATGTTGGTTTTGTAAGAATGTCCCAATCGTCGGTGTAATTATCATTGATGAAAAGTAAATGGAGAGAGAGAGAAATGAGATACATCAAAACAAAATATTTATCTGCACTCACAGAGATGTATACTCTGAAAATTCATTGACAGAATAACGTTAAAAGGTAGCTAGCTGCTGCGCATTAGTATTGGGGAGGAAAAATACTACAGAAAAGCAAAACTCATAACAAGAATTGAATGTTTAAAAATAGCCTAAAACTTTCCTATGATCTATTTGAATCTTTGTAAGATCTCAGCGGACTATTCAAATAAGTTAAAAACTAAAAGACATAGATTATTAAAATGCTTCTACTACATAAATTCCTTATTATTATTATACCTAATTGTTATTTGAATCTTTATTACTATTGCTGATGAAGTGATTCTAAAGATCAGACCACGTTAATTATTGCAATAATTTATATAATAAGTTAAATGGTTGCTCTTAGTGATGCATTATGTATCTTTCAGATATCTTACCTTAGCGATAAGGTGCTATCCCTTAAAGTTCTTATAGAGCACTTAAACCTATACTGCGATGACCTAACCCTGTGGGGCTATCCAATACCCAAAATAGCCTGATCTAATTATGACCTAAAGTAATGAACAAAAAAACGAAAAACTATCCCCCTTATTTTCAATTATGTTTAAAAATAATGGGAGTGGGGGGGGGGTTCTGTGCTCAACAAGGCACTTTAAGGGAAAACGTAAGTGATAACAATTGAAAGGAGGATAAATAAGAGCAGTGTATAAAGAGAACACTTTATATGAATAATAAAGAATACTAAAAATTTTTTAAAAAATTCTTTGAATTTCAACAAATTAACAAAATTTCTGGTCTGTCTGAAGACAAATGACTTTGTTTACAATTATACCAATATTATATTTTCCTTTCAATGTCTGTTATAATGAGATTAAAAATCAAGACATAAATTAATCTATTTGCCATTGTCATATCTCTGCTATACTTTAACCCTATTCTCTAATAAACTCTCACTTTCTTGATTACTGACCACTTTATAAAACCTGCTCATTTCATAGTTTTAATTATGTTAGGACTTTCACAGACTTTCTGATTTAAAACTTAAAGCTGAAAATAGATATTTTGTTGTAATAGTCATATTGCTTCACAAGAAAGTTTATTACTAAGCTGGACTAAAAACTTATTGTTTTTTTTTTGACGAATTTAAAAGTAGAATAAGCAGACGAATAAAAATAACTTATTCACTAAATAATTTTACATAAAAAATTTTCTGTATGAAAATATTGTTAGGTTTTTTTTTAATGCTGCACTTGTTGTGGGCATATTATTTTTTGTTGTTATAAATAATAATATAAAATTCGTAAACGAAGTTTGGACCTTAAATAAAGTAACAAATTATAGTCTTTACAAGTCCTAACTGTACCGTGTGTAAAGAAATGAGTAACCTTCCTACCGGCGATTCATTAACTAATCTTTCATACCTCCTCACAACTTATATACATACTAAATACTCCTCAATCAACTCAATACGAGAAAAAATAGGTGCATAAAAAGTGCTTCACATTAATTATATTTGGAGTAGAAACCGAAAGTATTATGTTTGCTATGTTTAGGTTAAATTTTGATTATTTGATTTTAGAATGATCATTTGATTACATAAATTCTTTCTTTTTTATATAAAAGTAATACAATATATCTAGCTGATTAGGTACAGGGAAGGCTTATAACTAATTTAGGGGAGTTTATCTTCATCCTCTCAAAAGAAATCCACCCTTCTAAAAATGTGTTTTTTTTAAAATTTTATTTTAAAATCTAAAATGGGATAAGTATCCGATAGTATTATATCAATTCGTAAGGTTTATTTTATGTCTGTCCGTTGAAATCTGGCTAGCTAGCCTCTGAACCATTTGAGTTTATTTTAAGAAAGCTACACATAATTTTTTGCCCCCTTCCTTTATATAGATTCTAAATGCTAGGGGCGCAAACCCGAAGTGATAAAATAAAAAAATGGGTAATCTTTCAAAGTTCAGGTATCTTTTTATTTCAATAATAAAAGTATTATTATTTCATAATACATTCTGGCCTAAGTAATAAAACAATTACCTACAAAATATAAAAACAAAATGTTTGTTTTTATGATTTTGAGATGATAATAAAATAATATATTAGAGGGTAATGATATTAAACTAAGCCTTTTTGTTAGAAATAAAAGACTTCAGGAAAGGCAAAATCAGGCAAATTTAGTATTCGATTAGGATGGTTTTAGTCCATCTCTGCTGTGTTTAAGAAAGGCACTTATTGTGTAAGGTGTTAATTTTAGATTCATTTTTAGAAGTTTTAAATTATAATTTTCTCATATAAAAAAAATTCTATTAAAAATACAATTTGAACATTAGATATATTAGGCTAGCATTATAAAGATTTAAATCAGTATATAGGTATTTTGCTTGCTAGAAATAGATAGATAGTTAGATCTGTTCAGCCATCTAAACTATAAAATAAATTGAGTGTAAATTCATGAAAAGAACAAAACGTCCAAGAACAACCTGTTAAGTTTTACAATTCATTACTTTTTTATCAAAAAATAAGTATAACAAATGATTTAAAATGACAACCTACCTCTTTTTCAGACATAATCACTCTTTAGATAATCATTATTTCACTTTACATTATTGATTATAACTTATTTTATTATTACACAATGTGTTTTGATAATTTTTGTTCACAAGAAATTCACTTGTTCTCCCGTCAAAGGTTTAATTTCAACTAAAGAATGTTGGGACAGCTCAAAGTAGTATTGAGTGTGTGTGTGTGTGTGAGTGTCTGTGCGTGCGTGCACGTCTGTGTGTGTGTGTGTAAAGTGCCCAAAAGGTATCGTAGCTACCTGCCTAGATGGTTGTAACTTGTATAGTAAGTATACTATAGCACAGTCATGTAAGGGCTGTTATTAGCGTGTAAGCCATTATCTTTTATTTACCCTTTTTTTGTAGCGGACATTACAGTTTTTGCCGTCGTTGTTTTCCTATTCTTTTATTAGTCATGTTTCTTGCATAATTATAAGCTTAAAGTTTAATTTATATCCTTACTAATCAACTTTTGTTTAGTATTCTTATAATTTATTTTTTAGAAATGAAATAAATATAAAAAATGTTGCCTTTTAAGTAATTGCTGATCTAATAACCCATAAAAAAGAATAAACTTACAGTCCTAAGATATTTTCTAATGGATAGAATTAAAAATCAACAAAATGTTGTTATTTTTAATAATAAGAGTTAAACGGGTTAATATAAAAGTCTCGTATTTGTAACATGGCTAAAATGTGTATTCTATGATACGGTGCTTTTATTACATAACAAAAATTTGCTAATTATCGAAATAATAACAATATAAAACATTTATGATATGTTTTTGATAAACAAATAACCAAAAATGACATATTGTAAGAAAGTAACTTCGGTTTGACGAAATCATGGACATATCCCCACCCTCCTCGCAAAAAAATAGAATAATTTGACCATTAAACTAAATTTTGCTAACAATGGGAGAGTGATTTACTTTACATTGGATAAACATCCGTATATTAGCAGGTGAATTACTTGAGTAAGCGCTCTCTAACCCTTCACAATACTTCTTAAAATATATTAACTTGTTTTGAAACATTGTTCATAGAAATATATGATTCTTTAATTTAAAGTAGCTATTTATAAAGTTTTTCCATTATGATCTCAGTAACCACCGAACTAATTTGTTTCTTTTTTTTTAAGAAAAATTAGTTTTGGGTAAATTTAGGCTATTTTATCATTATATTGAAGTCATTTGAGAGTTTTAGACTATTTTCTACCCCTGGGCCCTTATCTTCGAATACAGAGCCTGCAGAATCTAGGGGTACATCTTATTAAACAATGTCTTTGTTTTGTGTCCAAGAACTATTCAAGGAATGCATAATATGACACTTTGTCTCTTTTTAAAGATTTGGTTTAGAAAGATTACAGAGTATTGTGATTCCACGCTGAAAGTATTGCTCTCATATGCAATGTATACTTTGTATTTAGGTACATTGCACGCACAGAACAGTTTTCTATAGAAAAAAATTAATATTTATTGTACTGTACAGTACATAAGTTTTTAGAATGGAATAGGACAGTTACTTTGTAGTAGCCATGCTACTCTATAATTCAAGTGCTTATCCGTCTGTGAGAAATTGATTGACGGAAACGTAAATTTATAGGCTGCTATCCAAGATTGACGGTTGGCTTTTTTTGAGAAGATTTCCTGTACCACTTCCAGTATATAACCTATTTGGTCCGTCAGTTTGTCGGACATTGCACACTTATATTTTTCTTTACAGTCTGTGTTATAAAGTTAAGATTTAACAAAGATAAGATTTTACGGCTTGGTATGAAATTATCTAAAATAAATTTAACCGATTTATAATTCTGGTTGAACATATTTTCCAAAAACCTTTCTCTGTACTCATGTATGTACCTGTATAAATAAATATATATAAATGATGGTATATTTAAATATGCTACATTGCACAATTACGAGACAATAAAGCGACCAACAATATAGATCATTATACAATAGATACACTTTTCATAGAAGAAAAGAATTATAGTGCACCTATTAGGATTTTTATAGAGACAAAATATATTGTTGTTAGTAGCGAAACTTACATTATAATTCAAAATGTTCGTCCGTCCGTCTTATCGTCTATTAGAAACAGTATGGGGGAAGCGTGAATTTATTGGTTGCCATTTATGGTAAAGGGCTGATGTACAAAAGAATAAGATTTGCTTGCTATGCTACAAAAGGCCTTTATTAATTTTATATAATAAGTTTCGTAATTTTCTTCTTTACGACCACTGAACATACTCTCTAAACTAACTTCCCTACTAAGATAACTAAAAAGACTAATACAAAGTTTGGAAAGTACTCTAACTTGAATATATCTATTGTCCGTCTCACCTATTCTATCTAAATATCCATCACTGAATGTTGTCTATTCTAAGGCAGGAAGGAAGGAGACATTGGGCTGTATATTATACTAGTCCCCAAAGATTTATGATTTCTTATTCGTTAGCTCAACAACCTTGGGGGACATTTATTGAATTTTGATTGGTTGGTTAATGAAATTGAGTGACCAAACGTTTCAACCACTAATTGTAATCTATAGAGGGGATAATTTTGTGTATATTCCTTGGGGATATACATCAATTTATCGGCCATTGTCTTATACCTTTAGATCCCTGATTGTAAAGTCTATATGCTGCATATTATGATACTAGAGTTGGCTCGATATAATTATCTCCCTATTGGCTAGTTTTCTATATGCATATCTATTTCTCAATAAATCTATTTTCCTCACCCGGCATTACTATCTAAAAGAAAGTAAATATTTGATAATTTAAATGATTTTTAAAAGATTTTTTTAAATTATATTTTTTTCTTTACATTACCATCACCAAAGGGTTATTGATGATGATTACAATTTTAACACACAAAATGTCGCCACAATCGAATTCTTTTAAAACAAAGTTTTCTTAAATTTATCATATTATAAATTTAAATTTTCTTTTTTATGATTAGAAATTAAATACATCAATATAAGGTAAATAGCAACATGAAGTGAAAAAAATGAATTTATTTTTAATAAAGTAAAATAATGGGTCTTATCGTTCTGGGCAATGAGAGTTTATTATGGATTATTGGAGCAATATGAGTTTTAATCATATATTCCTTGGAAAACTTGAGCTCGTTTATAGACATTTATTTCCTATATAGATCTGACATGGATCTTGAAGCAATTAAGCAGGCCGTTTTGTACATGTTAAAAATTGGAAGATTTCATTAAATAAAAGTAATCGCAAATATACTTAGTAAATGATAATTACCATTTGCGTATATTTACGCATTGGTCAATAGAAAAGTATTTAGAAACGACGCCTCTAGCCTCGACAAAGCCCCAAAATGGAGCATCAATTCAAGGGACCAATAATGTGGTAAACAATTCTTAGTAAAATATCCCAACATAATTCCTTTATATATATCTTCTCCCTTATTTAGCTAAGCAAAAGGTTGCGTGATTAAACTAGATATTTTTGAATTAATCTATAATACAAAGTAGAACGATGTCTGTCTGTTTGTGTGTGTGTTTGTCTGTTTGTTTGTAGCGAAGGATCTCACTAACCGCTGAACCGATCGGGTTCTCCTTTACAGGGTAGCTTCTCATAGGTCCCAGGAAGGTTTATAACTATTTTCTCGGGGGGTGGGACACCCCCAACCCCCCCAAAAATGAAAAATCCCCCCCCCCAAAAAAAATTTTTTTTTTCTTTTTAAAACTAAAATTAAAATAGTGGAGTTGACTAACCCCCCCCACCCAAAAAAAAAAAAAATTCCTACCCCCCAAATTTTTTTTTCTATTTTCTTGTAAATCTAAAATACGAAAAATTGGTTTAATCAAACCTCTTGGGGCAAAGCCCCTAGAGGCTAGGGGCGAAGCCGCTAGTAAGAAATAAAACATTCTAAACATGATATTTCATATTACTTTGCTTTTTAATTATTTGCTGTTATTTTCTTTGCAACAGTTAGGACATGCAACTAATTATTGTAAGGTGAAAATAGTAGCTGGAGAAAATATTAGTTTTCAGATATAATTTTTAACATTGGTTATTATGCTTTTTTTACAATTATTAAAGCTTAAAAAATCCTCTAGTTAAATAATAGTTATTTATCGCTGGTATTAATATATGAATTTTATTTTAATATTCGTAGAAAATTATCAGTAATACGATGCTATGCATAATTTTTCAGTATGGCTGATAACCGGTTTAAATCTAGCGGATATTAATCGGGTATAAAGCCATACTGGAAATTTTTTCAGACAATCTGATTCATTTTTAAAGTGGTTTGACGTTGCCTGACTTCTAGGGTTGACAATATATCAGATTATATCTCTGCCATGCCATAACGGATTTAGGATATACGTGGATATTATAACAGAGAAAAATTTTCTTCAATTTAGGTTGCTAACATGGAACTCGTTTATTGGTGTAGTAGGGGTTGGGGATGGATAAAAGAGGTGGATCATTTTTCTAGCCAGCTTCGAGTAACACTTCAATAATTGAGTATATATAAAATCTGGAGTAAGATCCAAGTAATAATATATCCATTTTTTGCCATATGAGTATAGTTATGTTGCGAATAGTAAAATCATACAAATACCAAAAATGTTGTGAGTCTTGTTCATTGTAATTTTCACATAAAAATGCTATTCATTACCATGCAAAATTGGAACTTTATGACAAAGGTAGTCTTAACTTGATCTATTTAGTTCAGAAACCAAAGAAAGGTTTATTCTGTTTTATACCTACCCTCTTGAGATTATCATATGCTATGTTAACAATAGTTAACTAGCATTTACAAAATGACAGTTTTTTATTGTTATTATTTTATATAATTCGTAAAGATTACGACCAATTTTTTTTAGGTGTAACATATAAAGTAAAATTATATGTTACAGTTTCCATATTAACCTTCAAAGAATATATCAGAATTTAGTAGTAGATGCGTTACCTGCGTTCACAACAAGCCTACAATGACCAGACACAATTATACAGCTGTATATATATTTGTACACCCCCAGCTCCCGTTTGTAGACTCTCCCTGTCCTCCCCTACCCCCTTCATCAATAAATAAATGCATACAAATTGGCTCACATTCGCACTTACAGCCAATTTTTTTGCAATATCTGCTGTATGTGAAATTGTCCATAATATTTACCCCTTATTAGACTTTCCGAGTTTACTAGAGAGGATACGAACAATTGGCTGTTAATTACACTAGTCCCCATAATTCTATAATAACGTTTTCTTATTCGTTTGCTCAACAACTTTGGTGACTTTTATTTAATTATTATTGGTTGGTTTGTAAAGTGTTCAAACGTTTTAACCACTAATTATAAACTATAGAAGGGGTAATTTTGTGTAATGTTATTTGGGATGTACAACAATTTATTAGCCAGTGTCTCTTTTATTTAGATCCATGGAGTTGAAATATTAGATTTGGTGATTTTAATTCCCACCAATTTCAAAACGTTTGACAAATTTTTAAAAATGTAAAATCCTAAAAATGTAAGCATGTCCTAAAACCTATATCTAACAGTATTGCAACACATTTACTTACATTCTGTTTATTCAGTTCTGACACTCTACAAGTGTTACTGTTCGTTTTTCCTTCAGTTGCAGAGCTTCTATGGATTTTATCATTCTTGTTAAGTATATTGTTAGGGACAATCCAAATAGTATGGAAATTGTCAATTTTTGGCATGTTTTTTGCTTTATCTAATTGGGTGCCGCATACAAGGGGCTCTTTACTGCCAATTCTTGTGCCTAAATATAAATATAAATGATTTTAAAAGTACCTATGTGCATAAAGAACAGTTATAATGGTTTGTGCTTTTTATTAGGAAGCTTTATTGTTAATGGAACTAAAAAAATAGTATACCTTTTCCATCAGTCAAAAAAAGTTATCATTTATTATGATTGTATTTATTTTTTGCATGATTTTTTGCATTCTATTGTGCCATAGGAGATTATGAACTTATTATCAAATATGATTATAGTTTTCAAAACTTTAAGATTTGAATCTGTTCCGTTTTTCAAAACGAAGCTTTCCTTTATCGTTCTGGTCCGTAATGATCGGAAATAATCAGACGCAAAAACTTCCAGAAAAAAGGATGCGCCGTTCATAGGTTAGTTGTATAAGATGAATAAGATAAAAAAGATGAATTATAAGCACAGGATCAAATTCTGATTCTGAGTTAATGTTATCAACCATACCACAACAGGCACTGATAAGGTAATAAGCTGGAACGTCCTAGCTTTTTATTTTGAGGGGGGGGGGCCGGGGGGGGGGGGGGGGTTAAAAGGAGAGGTTTCAAAAGTGTTAAGGGGGATTGGGGTAAATTTTGTACCTTTTCATTATTATTTTAGGGTGTTAAAAAAAGTGGTTTTAAAGTTTTAGGGTGGTGTTCACCCATTCCCCCAGCCCTAAACGTCTATAGTATTAAGTACACCCTTAGCCTAGTGAACTTTATATTTCAACGTCATCAGGACACTTTCCTCTTAATTCTTGCAATTTTAAGAATTTAGTAATTTTTGCACAAGCTAATCAAGGCATCAATATTAGGTTGTATCTATAAATCTAGCGAAAATTAGGATATGCCTGAATAGTAAATCCTGAGTACGCAAATATTAGAATAGCTATTAATCGCATCGTATTAAAGACAGCTTTCCGCGGATATTAAAATCAAAACATTTCGGGGTTAACAAAACAATAACTAATCTATGATTTTTAACTCATTTGTAAAACAAATTACAGAACCCGGTATTAGTGTCGGACTGATTATGACGTAACAAAAAAAATTAGCCAATGAGAGGACATTATTGACCAATGGTAAAATTCATAGTAGCCTCTCATTGGCTAATTTTTTTTGTTACGTCATAATCAGTCCGACACTAATACCGGGTTCCAAATTACACAAATACAAGTAAAGAGGTTTCGAAGTCACACTGGAATAAAATGCTTTTGAATTTTGATGAAAACTTCTGATATTGATAATTTAAGTATTTTGCTAAATTGTGTAAATCCTTGGAATGTGCTGCAAGCACAATTATCAGAATTGAGTTAATGGTTAATCACTGTATCCAAAAATTATGAAAATTGGCAAGAATACGGAAATTTGGTGTCAGTGTAGTTAACAAGGATGATAGCCTTCATTTGCTCCAAATAATAACAAAAAAAGATATTAATTAAAAGTAGTTTTGATCTTGCATAAGCTAATGATACAGTATAGGATTAATAGTTCATTTAAAACATTTGGCTTAAAATACATGGCTATTATCTAAGCGAAGCATCTCTTTAATCGAGTCATAAAATTGAAAGTATATGCCTGAATATTATTATGCATTTAAGCAGTTTTGCAACAAATTTACAATTGTTTTAGACTTATACGTTGATATTCTGCTTATTCAGTTCTGACACTCTACAGGTGTTAAGTTCCGTTCGCTTTTATGAGTGTTATCATCCTTGTTACATTTAAATTTGCTCATCCTCTTAAGGTCTTTGTAAATAAACCTATGACTACTACAACAATATAAAATTAAATAGATATGCAATGATTAATAAATGTCTAATTTCTTGACTTTCAATTCTGTAGTCTGAAAAATTGACAATTTTTCATTTTATTAACTTATAGAGAAGTATTACTCCTACGAAAATGCACAAAAAATATTTCTATGAATAAAGATACATACTGGGATGACGGGGCTCCAATTTTTTCGCGGTATTTTCGCGCGCGGATAATTTGGAACGCGGCATTTTCGAGCTCGGCCACCAAATTAAAGGAATTGGCGGGTTCGGCACCCAGTGAAATTGCAGGATTTTTGCAATTGGATTAAGAAAACATTGAAAAACACTTCCTATCTAATTTAAATTGTTGTCAGAAAGATAGCTACTCCTTGACTCATAATTAGTAAGACAAGGATAATTTTGTTCATAAAGATACATTTTACA
The DNA here is from genome assembly GCF_053477335.1 of Acartia tonsa. Classification (NCBI taxonomy): domain Eukaryota; kingdom Metazoa; phylum Arthropoda; class Copepoda; order Calanoida; family Acartiidae; genus Acartia; species Acartia tonsa. The sequence continues at coordinate 29,280,091 of NC_137262.1, read as the reverse complement.
TACCAGTAAAGTTCAACCTTTGAAAAGCTAGTCTAATATAGTGAAGTTTGTTACAGGCCATGGGAAGATTTGTTTTCATCCAAAGCGAAAAACGGCATTTGAAAAAATGGATGTTGTCATTATAGATCTTTCTACTATTTATAAATTATTAAGTTTTTAAAGAAAACAAAGTAAATCAAATATTTTAAAACTAATTTCAAATAAATTTTTAGATTACAAATTTTAATTATTTGATTTTGAATTAATTAAATAACTAATCATTGCTTTTTTCTTTTTATCTGAACGGCATTCCATTGATTAAATGCCTCTTGTTAGTGATAAGTAAAAAAACAAGGACACTGTCATTCATAAAAGCGAAACTCATGTACTTAATTAATAAATTAGAAATTGGAAAAAAGTAAGAATAAACACTTAAGAGATTTTTTTGTGATAATATTATAAAGTAGTTTTGCTCATGATAATCCCAAATATTTCTATGTTGAGTCAAACTTGAATTTAAAGTAGGATTCTTAATTTAAAGATTCTTATAGGCACGGACACTATTAATGGTAATTATACTTCGGCTTTGCTACTTAGACTTTTAAAAATTATTTTGTTACATCTATGCTTAGTTTCATATGCATCTTTCCTAAATATCCCTAATGTTTTAACCTAGATACCGAAATAAAAATTACAGAAAAGCTTTGCTTTTAAAAAATTGAATCTAAATCTTGTTACAACTTACACATTTTATTGAGATATAAATTCTATCAACAGCAAAGTGGGAGTGTTGAAATAAAACAGCTGATAACAGACAAAGTAGCCAGAGAAAGATCAATTACATCTTGTGTATTCTGGGTTGATTTCAAAAGCAATCTGTCTCAATAAGTCGAATTAAATTCATTAGACAGAAAACCCTTTGATTGTTCGAACTTTTCATGAAATTTTATTTTCTACATATCATCGCTCCAAGTAGCGCTATATCGACCATATCAATAGGGTATTGTAGACATGCTCGAATAATGAATAATATAGTATAAACGTTGATATAATATGTGAAAATATGTAGTCACCTTAGCTTACTATTGTGAACATTTATTGGACAATTCGTTTTACATGTAGGAGGGAAGGGGATGTGATAAAAGGGGTAGGTGGGGAGTATCGTTATTTTAGCCAGCTGCGAGAGAGTACATGAAAATCTGGTACAACATCCAAGTTATAATATATGTTATTGTTTTAATGTGCTATCTCAATGATTCACAGTGTTGTAGGAATTTAACCCCTAAAATGCAATCTCATAAAATTTATAGTCTGGTTATTGACAGATAATTTTTATTCTAGCAGTCCTATAAACTATAAAAAGTCAGGCATACCTATTTAAACAGTTATCTGGATCTGAGCTCGGCGGCTGATGCCAATTAGATTAAAGTTTTAGATATTTAAAGTAGTAAACAAATTGAATATAAATTAATGGATAATTTAATGTAAAAAATTATAAAGTATTTTTAAAAAGAATCTTGTTTGGGTTAATTTCTAATATTTAATATTTATTTTAATTAATTACCTCTAGAATTAAACTGTCTATTCCCTTGTTTTTACAGCACACCCTTTGTGGTATGAAACTTACTTAATACCAGGGATTTAAAGAGATATAAGGCAATGCCCGATAAATTGATTTACATCCCCAATGATCATACACACAATTATCCCTTCTGTAAATTATAAATAGTGGTTGAAACGTTTGGACATACAAATAAACCAACCAATTAAAATATAATAAAAGTCCCCAGGGTGAAAAAGTTATTATAAAACTTTGGGGACTAGTGTAATAACCAGCCCAAAGTCAACTCCCTCCCTGCTTAATACTTGAACTATATATCAAAAATAAAAGATTACATTGATATTAAATTTTAATTGTTGCAGTTGCAAGAAAAATGAACAACTCTATAGATTATAACAACTATTTAATTAAGACAACAACTTTTAGATAAAAAGTACGAAATCTATGTCCAGAACTAAAAAATTGTCCATTAAAAAAAACACAACTTATTTTTTCTTATTTTATTCATGGAATACAATTGTTTCACTAATTAATCAGTTCCAATTAATATGTTAAATAATAAGGGTTAAAAAAAATATTGTTTCGTATGTCTTTGCATTTTTTGATTATAAAATTGGAGATTTTTAAAATGAATTTAGATACATCAAATGCAGCCACCCATAAGCCCCACTGCTTACAAAGTTACCAAATAAGCATAATCCATAGCCACCTTCAGCCAACTTCATCAACGTGCTTTTAGGAATCTAAAGCCTCAGCCAACTCATTCGCGCAGCTTTGACAAAGTTTAAGTCTCAGCAAAAATTACGAATATTAGAAAAGAGGGCAGTTTGGAGAAAGGATCAGCCACTCCAAGTTGTAACAATCCTCGTTTAAATCTTGTCTATGCTGACCTAAGTCGCAACAACCCTTAGCCGCAGCCACTGAATTTTAGTTCAGCCAACCTAAGCCACACTTCTGATTTCAGGTTTCAATACATGGATAACACAATCCTTATAAAAAAAGGATCTTTGTCTGTGTGTGTGTGTACCGAAGGATCTCGCTAACCACTTAACCTATATGGTTCTACTTTACAGGGTAGATTCTCATAGGTCCTGGAAAGGTTTGTACCTATTTTGGGGGAAGGTATCACTACTCTCCTAAGAGAAATCGTCCCCCCAAGGGCCTCTATTGATAAATGAAGTTGTCATAACAAAATAGAGAATGATTATGTAATCCATTAAACCTTTCTATTATTTCCTTTCATAGTTTCACTTACAATTATGAAATTTAATGATTTGTCTTGCATAAAGATAAACAAGCAAAAATGAGACACAAAAAGTGAAGAATGTAAAGAATGTCGGATCAATTAAAACCTAATGCAAATTATGTTTCTTCATTACAGCAATCAAATCTGGAATTCTTGAATCGTTTCGCTAAATTTATGTTCTGTTTTTGTATTAACATATTAATAATCTTCTTATCAAATTATAGTTTTATGGTAAAATTTGTATTGCAGTCATAATAAGGCTTATATTGGTCATAATATCAACGTTAATATCTATAAAACAGGTTCTATAGTGGTTTTTTGATTCTACAAATTAATTTTGAATGTCATGCAGTCATCATAAACTTTTGCAATAATGTCAACAAAATGCTTTTAGAATAATGTCGAAGAAAACTTTGGTTAGGTTAGAAAAACATAGAATAAATTGGCAGAAAAGTTTTTGGCGCATTAATTTTGCACCCATGTTTGCTTGTGGACATGTAAAGTTCCAATTATTTAGCACTGCCAATCCAAAAATTGGGTGTGCAGTGCAACTATTACAAAAAAATCTAAAACTTGGTAGTTTGATTAGCATTGGAAACCCATTTAATGATAGATTAGATTAGCTTTAGCATTCATTTTTGAGCATTTGTTGTTAACGTGTTGGTGTAAATATCAGACAAATCTGTACAGAAACATAGCTTTCATATGTATGCTAGCGAAAACATTTTGGGTCATCCTAGAAATCGCCTATCTTATACAATGCCTACAACATACATATTTATTAAAAAAACATGTCACAATGTTTTATTTCTAGCAATCAATAGAATAAAAATCATTTATATTTTTATTATGAATATGTCACAATTTAATGTAAACTGTGAACCAAACAAACATTTCATATTTACAATAAAATCATCCAAATTAAATAATGAAGTTGCTATTCTGAAAATTCAGATATGATTTTTGGTTCATAGTTTAGTTATTTTTCTTGTATTTAAACATGTTAGTCTAAGAAGGTATTATGAGCATAAAACCACTCTTGTACATTCCTTACAAAGACTTGAATATCAAAATAAAATAACCTATAACCACCCCATGACCTATGTGAAGCATCTTTGAAAAATGAAATCCCAATCTACTCACTCAGTACTCGATATCTTAAGCTAAGGCAAAACAACCTTACTACTTTATATAATAGGATATGTACATTTCTTTTTAATATTATTGCTAGAATATGTAAACATAAAAATTTGCCAATTGAAAAATTGCATGCAAAAAGGTTTCTAATCTTGCACAAATCTATCAGCACAACGCTGTTATAGGTGACAATAAGAAAAAAGTTGTCTGCCAGTCAATTTTAGATTCAATCACACTTTGGTACCACTATATATATTTTTTTAAAACAAACGTCTTAAATTCCTTTACTTAATATTCCAGTATGGCTTCGAAACCGATTAGTTTTAGGATTAGAATCGGTCCTCAGCCATACTACAGCAAATTTTACGAATATTAAAAAATCATAAAATTAATGATCCTTATTTTTTTCATATTCACATATGCGGAAAGCTGTCTGTAATACAATGGAGAAAATTAACTATTATTCTTTTTTAAATCAAAAGTGTTCTAATATTTTCTCAATACTGAGCTGTAGTTTATCGCAACGCCTTTAAAGATCCTAAAAGACTCATAAACAGACAGACATCCACAATCACATTCTAAGATCGTATTATTGAAAGATTTCCTTGTATTGGTTTTCTTATTTTATAATTCGTGTTACAATGATGTAAATGATTTTCAGTATTGCTGAGTACCGGTTCTAATTCAACGGATATTAATCGGTTTCGAAGCCATACTGAAAAATTTATTCTAAAATAATATTAAGACTTTTTAAAGAATAGTAAAAATGAACCAACAACTTGTTTTTTTGAGGACAGTATAAGACAATAAAATGGTTAATTAAAGGTTCTTACAACCATTTTAAAGCAGATTCAAACATTTTACTGTTTTCTTTTCCAATTAATTGTATCAAAAATTGCTTAATAAAGATCTTTCTATGTTTATTATGCTGTTATGCAATATTTATCCCTGAAATACAGGTTTTTAAGTTTTTGGTTATGTTTTGTATGATTTGGTAGATACCTTCAGTTTGCGTCTTTTATTCATAGCTTCCCTCCCTTTGTAGTTCACCCACCCATATTCGTTGAAACAGTTTTTTTAATTCGTCCATGTAGGTTAAGATTATTGTCTTTTTAAAGAATTTTATACTTTATCATGATTTTATTTATGTAATTAATTGTATGGTTTTGCACATTTGTATTTTTATATTCTCGCTTTTTATGAATAAATGGACTAATATCTGATTGTTGTTTTTTTTTGGGAAAGATATTGTATAACATATGTTATTTAGACTTGGATAAATAATTATAGCATTTATTTATGTTTAAACGTTTATTAAATAGTGTAATTAACAAGTTAAAATGTTAATCTAACCCTTTAAAACCAAGTAATTTACTTAAAAAGGATGACAACTTTCATAAAAGCGAAGCTCTGAAACGGTAGGGCAAACGAACATTAACACTTGTAGAGAGTCAGAACTGAATAATCAGAATATAAATGTATAAAATTCGAAACAAAATATAAGTAAATTTGTTGAAAAACTGACTAAATACAGGATAATGTTTAAGGAATTAACATTTTTTATGCTGCTTAGCTTATAACATTGTACTTTGTTGTATTAGGAATCAGTATTCCAAAAATCAGATCAATCGGATTGTTATATCACATAAAAATTTGTTGTTAAAAAGTTAAAAATCAACATGTTTAATATGGACTTACAGACATTCTGGTTACGATTATAAATCGTACTTAACTACTAAAGGAATCACCATGCAAAGTTTGTTATCGATAGGACAATTCTAACATGCTGAAATTAACGAAAAAAGCTATCCGTTCCGGACGGACAGACCGTCCCTAATTTTAGAAAAGCTTTGATTTTAAAATGATTTAAGATGAATTTGTTATATCTAGTTTACATTACGCCAACTAATGTGCTGAAATTGATAGGGCAGTATTTAATAATCACGCAACCTTCAATATATTAAAAAATGAAACAATTTGTTTAAACATTTATTTACAAGATGATCATAATTACATACAATTAAGTTGATCGTTGTTGGCGTAAATATCTTAATAATAAAAATACTTTTAAACTTCACACTTACAAACCTTAATTCATAATCTTACTGGCATTTTTTATATATAAATTTAGACATAAACTATTTTGCTTGTATGTAAAAATGGAATACATAACAAAAAAATTCAATAGTTAATGCCTTTCCCTTTATCATCTGCAAAATAAAAACTATAAATGTACAGGTACTCTGCTTTGTTTTGGAAACGGGTCTGCTGCCACAATATTCTCTATACTTTGTCTGAAATAAGAATTATTTCGTTTAATATAAGCAGAGTTTTGAAGCTTCATACTTTAAGAATATCACCAAAAAAATGAAACCAATTGGATTACTGATAGTTATAGAGTAGCTGTGCTGAGGACTTTTATCAGCCCTTTTTCTTCATTGTTCACAAATGCAAGTTAATTATATTAGTAAGTTATTGCAAGTTATATAAGGTTCAGTATTAGGCTACCCCTCAGCGGTATAGAATAAAAACTACCTCCTCTTTTTTTTCATAATGAAATGTGATTTAAGAGCTTGCTACCTTTTTCACTCAATTTGATATTCTTTAATTCCATGTTTAAATAAAAAATAAATCGTCGATTACCTGAGTGACGTGGAAATGGCAGAATGAATACTTTTATTTGAGGGTCCTCTGTTTAACCTGACAAATAGTTTTATTATTATTTGGATGTTTCATCAGATTTTCATGTACTCTGATAAAGGAATGTCGCAGCTGGCTAAAATAACGATACCCACCATCACCGTCCTAAAACATCCCCCTCCCCCCCCCCTACTGGATGAACAAACTGACCAATAAATAAGGTTTACATTAGCTTGACGACAAATTTTCCCTAGTTAATATATCCACGTGTATCCTAAATCCATTAACCTGGCAATAATTATAATTATGATTATGACGTCATAGAATTGAAAACAAAATTATGCGACAAAGAGCATTGTAAAATTTTATGACGAAACAAAGAAGTTTAGACATTGTAAATCCAATTATGTAAAGCAATAAGGTTTTTGTTTGTCCGTTAAGACCTTGCTAACTATTTAAACGTTTTAGAGAAGCTTTATACAGGTGTTTACAGGCGATTTAAGTTTTTATTTAATTTTTTGATTTTTTACAGATATATTAGAATATTTAATAATAGATGATTATATGATACTTATACCTCATTGGCGCAGACATCCTCCTTCTTTCTGACCTTAATTCTACTGTCAACACTCCTAACATAATTTTTAGTAAAACTTATATATCTATTTATATTACGGATTTTTTTATTCTTAATTATACTCCATAGTCTATAATAATAGAAATGTTGACAAAAAGTTTCTAACTTTTATCTTTAATGGGAGCCGAGAAAATCACGTTTCCACCAATCCGTGTCAAATGGATGAACAAAGGGACGGAATTTGTTTCGGTACTAAATAAATGCCCATTTTTTTAAGAGAGAAGACGATATTTGAACGCACTTCTTATTATGAAAGTATAATTTTGAAGTCCCGAAAGTTGATAAAAAGGGTCTTGAATTCACTAATACCTGGAGATCTTAAGGGATAAGACGATACATCCCCAATTATAACTACTAACCTGTAACAATTATTTTTTGGCAAATCTTACTGAAGGTACATGATAATATTCTCTTCTTTTTCAATTTTGTCCAACAATACTGATACAATTTCATTACACCTAGATTATTAAAGTTTTGGCGTTGTCCTTTTTTTTCAATGTTAAAATTTAATTAACAACTATTTTAGGTTAGGCAGGCAAGGGGGCCGAGTGCGGCTAGGCAGGCTAGGGGGCTGAGCACTGCAGGTTAGGGAGCCGAGCTCTGCGGCCCGAGTTCTCTGTCGGGGGAGGGGGAGGGTATGTAATCAAATTTTCAAAATTGAAAAAAAAATTTAAGAGGATATTACCAAAGTTTTAATACAGCTAAAACTGCGCGACTAAAGACAATTGGTTACCGACCCCTAATAGAATCGCGTATGAAAATGAGTAGGTATAGGATTAACACCACGAAGGTATGGGACATTACACTAGTCCCCAAAGTTTTATGATAACGGTTTCTTATTCGTTGACTAAAAATTCTTGGGGGGAAGGGGGGGGGGGGGTAGCTTTAATTGATTTTGATAAGATGGTTCATAAATTTGAGTGTTAATTAAAATCAACAGAAAAGGTAATTATGTGTAACATCATTAGTTTTGTACATTTTTTATCGGCCATTGTCTTATCCCTGTAATTCCCTAATTAACAGAATACATGTTAACCAGATTAACCAGAAGTTTACCTGTAAATAAACTTAAATAATGTAGTAAACCTAAAATTTTTGTGATATCCCTTATTTTTTATGATTTGATAATGCATTCCACATTTTGTTTACTCATACATGAATATTTAATTTCTTATTAAATTAGGCAAACACTAAATATGTAAATGAAATCATGATTATTATGTCTTACTTTTTGTCTACAAGGACGGCAAGCAAAAAACCTTCAAAATCGTTGCTTTTCTATAATTTGCCATATCGATCCTACACACTCTTTTATCCCAATCTTTCCTTTATATAACTTTTTTTCTTTGAAGTGATCCTTTTCTTTTCTTTTAATTTAATTATATTGTAATTATAAATATATTTGTTACAAGAATGTCATTCTTTAATCAGAAACGGATATGAGCATATAATTATATATAATATATATCATTCATATACTTAAGAATAAAGAGATACTCTAAAATAATAACATCTTTGGAAAGCCAAAACTAAAAACTAAATGGATTAATAAAGGGTGGTGTCTGACAAATTGTGACTTTATTAAAATTTTCAATATCCTACAATTAAAGTAAATTAGAATAGAGGGGGCAAGGGTTTACTGTATGTTCACGGGGAGGGGGGGGGGAGGGGTTGACCCTAATCCGACATAAAATTGGGTCTTTGAATGTCATCCAATAACGTTGGAAATATTAACACAGACAAGTTGTTACAAAAAGCAAAAAGCAAAATGCTAGTAGAAGAAAAAGTTCCCCACGGCACCACTGCACTGGAACTAGCTAGTTGTCTGAGTAATAATACATCTATACTGATACAATTATTATCCATCTTAGTATAGCTGCATTTGTGACAAAAATTACCTAGTACATAAATTAAGGGTTATTGAAGGGGATACGACAATGGATTATAAATTGTTATACATCCTCGTTGATTAACAAAGTTATCCCTTCTGTAGATTAGATTATTAGTTGAAAGGTTTGGACACGTAAGTTTTGAACCAACCAATAAAAGTACCCTAAGTTTTTAAACCAATAAGATTAATTAAGCCAATAAACTTTGGGTATCAGTGTGATTTACAGTCTAATGTCCTCTCTCTCCTCAACTTACTTATATCATACTTTATTCTAATAGATTAGTTTCCTTTTAAAAATAATATTTTATTATTGTATTTACCTAGAGAAATAACAGACATACATAAGAAGAATACCAAAAATGCTATAAATTTTTCTTCCAATCTCAGAGAGTTTTCTTCTTTATTGATATTATCTAATATTAACTTGCTTACAATATTAATATTTAAAATCTAATATTACTTTATTTTCAAGGTTTATTTTAATGTTTAATAGAAATTTGAAATTTGATTCATGTTTAAAAGACGACCTTTGAAAACATAGATTCTATCTAAGATCATATTTATGCTACCTACTCTGCCCCTAGAGGCCTTTAGGGAAAATGTTATTTTTTTAATGGCTAATTATTTAAGGAGGGTTTAGGTACCCTTCCTAAATAAAGCTATAAACCTTTATTGATCCTATTTACTTCCCCCTCAAAATAAAAGATTGTACTGGTAGTTTTCCTTCGCTAGACACAGACACACAAACATCCTGTTATCTTTATAAAATCATGATCTTAAATTTTGAGAACGAGATGAATATTGTAAGTTCCATTATTATCATAATTATGTTGCTGTAGAAAATTTAAGTTTTCCAGAGAATTATTTGTCAGTCTGGTTCAATGGATATAATATTACTTGGATGTTACACCAGATTTTCATGTTCTCTAAAAAGGTCAAACTCGTAACGGGGTAAAATAGCTATACCCCCAATCAACTTCCCTCCCACTTGATCAATGAACTGACCAATAAATGAGTTCATTGTTAACAACCTAAATTGACGACAATTTTTTCCCTGTCACAATATCCACGTATATTGTATATCCATTGCCTGGTCCAGTTGCAAATCATAGCTCCACAACATTTTGTAAATATTTAATTATCAAGGTGGTATGCATAGCTGTGTAGACGGGGCAATACTGTTTCTAGTGTTTTATTATTCTACACAATATTAAGTGTGGCATTTCGGTGGATCACTTTTTTGTAGTAAGTACTTTATAACTATGATAAGTCAAGCGCTTTAACTTTAGCTCATATTATGTAAAATATATAGACCACTAATGAATGTTTTTCTATGTGTCCTCGAAGTCAGAGTGAGATGGCAAACATAGCCTAAAACTATTTCTTAAATCTAAAAAATGAAATAGCCTAATACTATTGAGGCCAACTCAGTCGATTAAAAGACAATCAAAAAACTTAACATCTTTAAAGCTTTTGTCGAAAGCATTTAAATTTAATGAAATTTTTTAAAAAGATTATAGATTATTTTCCATTAGTAAATTATAATGGAGTCATACTCCTAACTTCTTTACCAAAGCCTTTGTTTCAATCAAATTAGCAGGGCGATTAACAACGAATATTTTATTATAATTAATATATCACGTTTTAATCATCGGATATTTGTCAAACCTTTTTTAAACCCATATCATAAATCGAGCCATGTTTACCATTAATTTTTATAATTCGACCAGAATGATAAATAATATCCTAAAAGACAATCAATCCCAATGAACAAATTATAAATATTTTTATATGATCCCAATCAACTTTTTTTGAACAAACTACTTCATACTAGATACATTAGAAATGCCAAGTGACAATTATAGTAAGAGTATTTGGAATGTCTTGACCACTAAAAAGGTGCCTCTCATCACAATACGCAGGTAAGACATGGCTCCCCTGAGATATCCTTGGTTGTTGAAGCTGACGTTACAGATTAATGAACTGCAGCCTCGCCTTTGTAACATGCTTATTATATCAGCCGTCAGATTTAAAAGGTGGAAATATTTTGAAGCCTCTTCCACTACAACAGTGAAGAAAGTTAAAGAAAAATAATAGTTATTTCTCGCATCGTAATATAAACCGCTTTCTTCGGATATAGAATGTACAATTATAAGATTAAAACCAGCTTTTAGCCCAGAGGTGCCGAAGGCACGGGCTTAAAAAGCTAGTTTTAATCTTATGATTGTACATTTTTATATTCACAGAAAGCTGAATATAATACGATGCTAGACATAGTTTTATCGTATGGATGAGAACCGGTTCCTATCCACCGGATTCGAATGAATGCGAGAAAAACTTTTCCTTTTAATTCATATTATTTAATGAATTAAACAATATAATTTTATAATGACTAAAATAAAGTCATTATTGTCATAACAAATTGATTTTAATTATTTATTTAATATAACAAGGATGATTATTGATTATGTCTAACATTTTCCCCATTTTCACCTCAAATGAATATATTATTTATTACTTGGATGTTTTACCAGATTCTCATATATTTTGATAAAGTGAAACTCGCGGCGGGCTAAAATAATGATACCCCCCCCCCCCAATCCACCCTTACATCATTCCATTCCCTCCAAATGGAAAAAACTGACCATAAATGATGAATAAAAGAGTTTGAAAATAGGAATCTACACAAAAAGAATGAAATTCATCAAAATCTCATTTATCCAAAGCGAGCAATACACGGAAGGAAAAAGTATATTACAAAGTAGAAGTGTATTTTGAGAAAATCTTGCTACCAGCCAGACGGACGGACATTTATAATTATAATTGGCTTTTCTATTCAAAAAGTTTTATGGGTACAAGTTACAACGGCAATAAAAATGTGTTTTATTTTTTTTTAGAAATGGATCTAAAAAATACGTGTATATATTGACAAGGGAAGCTTTGTCACCAATTTAGGTTGCTAACATGGAAAACATAATTTGAGTACATAAAAATCTGGTGGAAAATCCAAGTAATAATAAATCGATTTTCATAGAAGACTTTTATGAAATATAACATCTATACTTTTTAATATTTAATTTAATCGTGAAAGTTTAAATTATTAATGTAATAATTATTGTTTTAATTACTATATTTTCACACTATATATAATTTATGTGTTTTTCTTTATATAGTTGACGCACAAAATACAGGTTTATTCTAATTGACCAATAATTAAAAGAATTTTAAAATGAAAATATATAGTATATATATACATTTTATACAACCTTAATTAATGTATACATTTTGCTTTCCTCAACAAATAGATACATTATTACTTGGATGTTACACCAGATTATCATGTTCTCTAATAACGTAAAACTCGTAGCGAGCAAAGGTATAAGTGGCATGAGATGAATAATCTAGAATAGCCTTTAGGCCATCATGCAAAGAAACGACGCGTAAAATATGTCTTTTCTGCCCATTTATGGGTACTGCAGGATAAAAGCAATAGATATTATTTGGCTTTTATTTGTAGGCCTACTTTTGTCAGAAAGTTTTACGAGATCTTATAGACAGACAACAGACTGAAACATAGTTTTACATAAAGATAATCTCAAATATTTTTGATAACCATTCAAGCCCAGCAAATTTTCATTTTTCTTATTAAATTAGAGAAATAATTACTGTTCTTACTTTTACTGTTTAATTGCAAAATTGTTAAATTACTTTAATTTAAGAATCATGTTGACATATTTTTTATTTGAAGAATTAATGTGTGGTTGGTCTGTTTATAATTAGCAATTTATACAATTAAAATACATTTATTCCCATACATTCTAATTACAAACAAAATTTATGATTATGATTGTTCTGTTGAAACAACGAGAGTAAGTATTGAGACATTTGTTAAATTAGTTTGAATTAGTCTTTTGATTAAAATGAAATATTATATTGTATAACACTAGCAGCTACGCCCTCAGCCTTTTGGGAGGGTGAGCGAGGTTAGGAAATAGCCTAAAAGTTGAAACCACCCAAAAACATTTATAAAGCTTCACTGAAAATCACATCCAATCCGGACAAGTATCTACGGAGCTCTTTAGCTTAAGACCAAAAAATGACTTTACATTTTAGATAAAAGTATGCTGAAAATGTCATAAATAATTTTTATAATACCAAACCTGTACCTGTCTTGACTCATTAATGAAGATTTTTGCTATCTATATTACTATTTTTTTTTGTAGAAATGTATAAATATAATAAAAAATAAAAAGTTTACCTTAGTCTACCATTTATTAATCCATCAAACATTTCCAATTGTATATTCATAGATTAGCCCACAACTTTAGTTTAATAATCTTTATGAGCAAAGCTGCTCTTTAAGTACGATATGTTTGTAAGTATGTTCATATGTTCATCAATTGGTCACTGCGGTTATCCACTAGATGAGGAGGAGTTGCGGCAAGGGGGTTAGAGGGGGGTTATCGTGTTTTTAGCCACCTGCGAATATTGATTTATAAGAGTACATGAAAATCTGGTGCAACATCCAAGTATTAATGTATCGATTGATAGGACATAAAAAATACCTAATTGTAATTTTGTTAATTTTTTTGTTAACTTAATTAACACATAACACCATTTTTATTTTTTTTAAACAGCCTTTTACAGAGAAAGACTAAACTACATAACTTTTGTGTCACTTTTGAGAAAGACGATTCCATATGACGGAAAAGAAAAAGGGAAGGGGGAAAGAAAATCTCTTCAAAAGAGATGGGAGAAAAGGGAATCGTCTTCCTCAAAAGTGACACAAAAGTTATGTAGTTTAGTCTTTCTCCCTTTTACATTTTAGAATATGTAACTATTAAAATCACATTTTCTTGATATTAGATAACCCATATAAAGAAAAATCACGAAACCTCCGACAACCTATCAATACAATTATATAGTGAAGTATTTAATAGTTTAGAAAGCTTAATATCCTAAAAATACGTAAGAAAGGTTAAAAATGGAGCAGTTTTATTATAGTAAAATCATGATAATAGTAAGATTCAGTATTATATAAAATCCGCAGTAATAAAAGAAAATAGATTAAACAAACTTTTTTCCTGTAAATTTTTAGTTATTATGTCTATGGAATTAGATTTATTCTTCAGTGTTACTTGAATAGGTATTAGGTAACTCTTTAGAAGCGTAGCTACTGTAGAATATATTTTTATTGACAGTACCTGCTAAATATAGATGATTAGTTTATCGTTAGTTGGATCACTAGGGCTATGGATTAGAGATATGCCTTCTTTTTTTATATTATCAATTTTTAATGTGATAAACTTTTAAACCATTTCATGACCCAAACTCAATTAAACTTTAAACTAAATTCTAATAATATGGATTTGTTTAGCAAACAAAATGCAAGTTTTAACTTGATTTTAAAAGCAATATTGGGTGTATTCCCTCAAAGTGCCTAGTGAGCACAACCCCCCTCCTCCCCCCCGCCAAAAAGAAAGTTTTGTATTTTTTTCTTTATATCTAACCCCTTGTCAGTGGCCTTAACCTGCAGTGTCTTAACCCAGCGGGGCTACACTGTACATAACCAAACCCTGACCCAAGATCAAACTCTCGAAAAACTAACTTTCCAAGTTTCCACCTTACTTTTAATTTCAATTAGAGGTGGGGGGGGGGGGGGGGACTTTCTGTGCTGGACTAAGCACTTATGGAAAACCACTTAAAACCACTTAAAATTGTAATTATATCCAAAAATAAGTATGACTGAGTGAATAATATATATGCAGAAAACAAAGTATTTTCCATGAATTTTACAAAAATTTAATAGGTATTTAAAGCATTGTATCATAGACAGCTTTCCACGGATAGTAAAACTAAATAGTATTTATTCCAGTTCTGTTAGGACACAATTTTAGTCTTATATCTTATGAGATGAGAAAATTAACGTATCCCCCTCAATTTTTGTCTAGGTAAATGAATTTAAGGAGCACTGTAACCTCCCCCCCCCCTTCTTCCCTATATTATTTAATTAAATGTGGGGTCTATACTTGCTGTGTCCTACCCCTGCGGGGCAACCCATTACCCAATATTACCTAACCTCGCCTGATCTAAAGTAATAAACAACAGATAAAAACTACCCCCAACCCCCTTATTTAAAAAAAAATTAATTTAAAAAAGGGGGAAGGGGTTCTGCACCCGACTGGTACTTTGAGAGAAATCACTAATTTGTCTGTTATTTCAGATTCTGTATATCCCTGGTTTGAAGAGCATGAGAGTGCAAGAGATCAACAGGAAATGAGAAATATAGGCCTAGCCGGCGTATTAGAAAATCATAATTCAATTTCCTATCAAGTATCCTTATATAATAAAGTGGCTTCATATGGGAAAGTTCTACTTAATACAAGGACAACAGTGTCGATAAGTAACGCAACACTGAAATGCTAGCAATATTTGCTGAATAAAAGTTGAAAATACAAGTTTACTTTAAGATATGTAAAAATAGTATGTTTTTAAAAAGATTTTTAAAATTTTGGGTAGAATTGAAGTAAATTTGATTACAGTAAAGCAACTCTTTTACTTTAAATAAGCAGGGATTCTTTCTATTGTTTATACTTTATTGTGCGCGGAGGGATAAGACAATAGCCGATAAATTGATTAACATCCCCCAATGATTATACACAAAATTACTTACTCCTTCTGTAGATTACAATAGGTGGGTGAACGTTTGGACACTTAATTAACCAACCAATCAAAATACAATGAAAGCCAACGAATAAGAATATATTATTTAAAAACTTTTTCGACTAGTGTACTAATCAGCCCAATGTCCCCTTCCTCCCTGATTTTTGTTAATATATTTCAAGAAAATAATTATTATAGGCAGAACAAATCATTTGTTAGGCAATTCATTTTTCAAACATAAATTTAAAGAAGAAAATTCATAGAAACCCATTTGGAAGTTTTTATCCTCGTTAATAAATATGCAGAAAATTTAGATTGAAATGTTTTTTCCCTAGACTTTGTGCAAAGTTTGGCTTATTGTCCAATATTTTATATTTATTTGTGGATATACACATTCTGGATATAACATTTCAACCATTAAAAATTAAAAATTCTTTTTTGAGCTAAAAATACAATATACTATTGACTCTTTTTTCGAAACGTTGATTCCTAAGACTATAAGGTAGGATGCTATAAGTGTAGTATCTCTATGACTACGTCTTAAAATGTCAGTACGTATCAAATTCTGTTTTTAAACAGTTTTCGAAACTATTTCTTAAATACTGAAGCGCAATTACTCTTCAACTTTTATTGTTCGCTTGTACTAATAGCTGAATTGATGAGCTATGCCTTTATAAGTGTTATCATTCTTTATTTTAAAACTATTCTATTTTTATGAGAGTCACTTCATATTTATTTTTATCATTTATAGAAATCGATATAAAATAACTTATACCTAATTCAACCAGATTTTCATGAAGTAATTATTCCAGTTGGCTAGCATAACGATACCCCCCATTCGCCTCCTTTACCCCATCCTCTCACCTTTTACTAGATGAACGAACAGACCAAATAATGATGTTCATATTAGCACTCTAAGCTTACTACAAATTTTCCCCTGTCAATATATCCACATATTCTATATCCATTTTAAAAATGCTGAACATTGATGTATTATAATTCCACCAATCAGTTTAAGAATCAGAGTTCTATAGCATTGCTCCTAGGCACTATGTGTATTTTCCATAACTTTGGAAGGTCAAACACACACACACACACACACACACACATACACATGTATATATACACTTTTCCTCACATATTCTATAATATGTGGTTGTAAGAGAATTGACCATGAGACATGGATCCCCCCTCCCCCACCCACTCCCACGCCCCTGTCTCGTATAATATTTGTGGATTTTTCCCGACACTTTCCCTTTTTATAAATTGTTTATTATTGCAGCCCCCTTTTCTCCTTATTCGGCTTCTTTATATAGTGCTATTAAAACAAGGCAAAGTATACAGAAAAGTCCAGAGCTTTTGCCTTTTGCCTGCGGGTTTCCTCATATTACCACTGGAACACAAACCTTTTGATTTTTATTTTAGGTTGGGATAGGTTAGGTAAAAGTTCGAGCCCCAAAAATTGAAAATAAGTACTCAAGACATTTGTTTGATTGAAAGCTTCCTTTTTTTATATTTATTTTAGGAATTAGAAAATTAAACCATTTCTATTAATAAAAAGTTCTGTCTGACCCGTCGGGTCTAAAAATAAACTTTCTTATTGCCAGGAATCCGATTGTGTTCGTGTTTTGCGGCTACCAGCTGATCTTGAAGACTCAATACAGAGTCGGGACAGGGTCCCCAAGTTGGAACAAAGTTACTTATAACTCCTCCCCCATCTATTCTCCTACTTTAATTATGTATAAACCAAAAGGAATTTTGAAAAGACTAAAATCTGCTGAAAGTCTCATCTTGGGTATGGTAAATATGCTTTAAATTTTTTTTTTTCAGAATTATAAATTAACAAAGATGATAGCATAAGGAAAAAGGATAAGAGGATGAATACTCACCCCCTTTTCTTGGTAAAATACTACTTCCCCATCCCTAAATTTAGAAGCAGACGAAAATCAAAAGCCGCCCAGGGCTTTTTGTAAGTCAATCATAAATAATAATGTGAATAAAAAGAAAAGCGATATTTAGCAAACAGCCGTGGGCGGTCAGAATCAGCTGAATGTTCATTATGAAAAAAATTTCCCCCTTTTTAGAAATAGAAGGATTCATCTTTCATGAACAAATTTTTTTAAATAAAAATAAAATTCTATGTAATTTTTAATTAAAACGAAAATATCTAATCTAATATTCTTGCCCTAAATATGGAAATAGTAAAAAGTAAAAAAATATTTTTTAATAATTTTTAATCCTCCCATTTGAAAAGTAGTGGAATAGCAATAAATTTTAGCGCGGCAACAGCGCTGAGTAGGCCTCTAGGCCCACTGCCTATTTTCGTCTTCTAGTTGCTTCGATTCCTCTCTTTTATTTTTTTCTCTATGGATGATAGACATGTTCACCTAAAATGCCTTGGTATAGTAGATCTAAACTGAATGACTTTAACCATACTCTCACACACTAAAACACACACACACACACATGCATATATAGAATAGTCTACAAGCATGGGAACAAAACAGTTTATTTAATTAAGCAAAACATGTCATTCATAAAAATGTTACATTGTCATATAAAATAAAATTTATAAGGAAGCTTGAAAAACTAAGATTAAAACCGTTTTTTTTATTTTCAGGAAATTTTTCTATTCAAATTGTTTTTGGAGTTCTACAAATGTTTTGTTATGTTTGTTGGTTGGTTAATTGATCTGTTAGTTATGGGATTTGTCTGTAATTCTCTTGTTTGTTGGATGCTTAAACTCTCTTTATCCCTCTGTGATAGTTATATATCACTTAACTTCTTTTAAAAATAATTTTATTCTATAATTGATTTAACTGCTGCTATTTCAGGCGCGTGTCATCAATGCAAGTTCATACCCTGTTAAATCAGAACTTCAAGACTAAGGTAGTGCAATCAAAGAGTTTGTTGTCCGTTGGACGTTTATTTAGAGCTTTACCACCAGTTATTTTTGGCAGAAAAGGAGACTAGTGATGATGACATTTATAAAAGACTAATACGAGATCTACCTTAACTTTAATTTAAGAGAAAGGGAATATTTGCTATTTATATTACAGTTTCATTTGTTGTTTTATAGACCCAACCCATAAAAATATAAAAATAAAAATCCTTAAAAGGCAAATACTGACTCCTTCCCCCTTTAATCTGTTTACCTTACTTAGTAAATTAAATATTGAATGAATGAGCTAAACAACAAGGACAATTAAGTTTCATAAAAATTCAGCTAGAAACAATAAATGTCAAAGATTTTCTATGCTAAAAATCTTAGATTAATATGTAATATTTGTAATTTTTTTTAATTCCCTCAAATTTTACTCATATGAAACTCCTTTTCAAACACTCATACAAGTGTTATTTCACCCCAAGTAATATTTATAACACCCAACAGTCAACCAGCAACTTTTGTCTTAAAGAATTGTTAATGGTTATGAAAATTATATTAATACCACGTGCCAGACAAAGTAGCAGAAGAAGCATTTTCTAGGTAAATGTTTCTGGTTCAAGTCTCTCCAAGCACCTGGAAATCATACTATGCGTCTTCGGATTGCATATTTAAAGCGTCAATGCGCCCGACGGTTATATGGTTTAGGTAATACCCACCCAACAGACGAGAAAACATTTGATTGCTCGACCTTGTCTGAGATAAGCCTGTTTGTAGACCTAGACATTCCCACTACTGTCACTTTTGATTACAAGCACCGGACACAGAAGCAGTAGGTTCCATTTTAAACGTCTCTAGTATTACAAATTGGTAGCTATACTGTTTCTGTCGAGTATGCATAACAAATATATATAAAATTAAGTTAAGGAAAAGCTGTACAAAAATTTTACCAAAAAAATATTCACGTACCAGTGGTTTTGTAAAGTGTCTATAAATAAAAGGTTCCAGGACAAACGCAGGAGGGACAAACGCCGGAGTGGACATACGCAGGAGTGCCTAAAATATTAACTAAGTATTTCTATAAAGGTTTGAGTATAAAAAGGCCTCCCGCAGGCTAGGCTTTTAAAAGACCTATTAGTTAGTTTTAAGATAGGTTAGGTTAGACTAAGTGTCCTTTCAGACGTTTGTCTAAGGACTAAATAAAAAAAAAACTCTACATATAAATAAAAATAAACAAATACTTAAAAGTTCAAGGGTAAGTATATGATAAAAAGTCATGAAACAGATTTAAAAGCAACTTAAATCATATTTTATTATTAACAAGAACAATAATCTCTACAAAGAGAACAATAACAACAATATTGTAGGGGAAAAAATGTTGAATAGGGAGAAAATAAACCCTAGACAAAATCCAATCAAAAATATAAAAAAAATAATTGTTTATAAATACTTAGTCTCGTATTTTATTTTGAAAATGAATAAATTTTGCGTCAGTGACTCGGATGGACAGGTGATAATCAAAGAGTGGTTGCTCTAAAAAAGATTAAAACGGCAATGTTTATTGTGGTATGACTGTTTCCTAGAATCTATTTCATGTTTATATAGAAATATATCATTCAATAGATTTAACATTTAAAAATAAATATACAAATAATGTTTTGAATTTAAAGTTAAATAAAAAGTACATTTATTCTTTACAGTAATAAAAATTACAAATTCAATCTACAGATCTCAAAACGTCTTAAAGATTACCTAATAATTAATATAAGCTGAAAATAGAAATTGACGGACTGTTTCTACCTGTATTTGTAAGCAATGAGTGCATGGTTGATCGGAGGACAAGACCTAGATTTTTAGTAGCACCGCTTTAACTAATACAATTTTAAAATTGCAACATGATTCCATTTAATCATGCAGGAAATATTGAGTAAATTTGCACTCATTAATTTTTAATGCTTAGACATTTTTTGTCTATTAAATCTATTTTTAAAATAATTTAAAAAATCAAATTATAAATTAAACAAGGATGACAACACCAAAGTAGCGAAGCACAAAAATATTTAACATATGGTTAAGATACTCATTAAGCAGAGGATTAATCCCAAATAATATCAGAAACAAATTTGATTTTGTAATGAAGCTACCTGCGGAATGTCGGACACGGACAAAGTGAATGTAATATAATTGTTAAAATCTTTTAACAATGTCAAAGTGTCTAGATTAACTTTATCCTATCCTATTACATAAAGGAGTATGTTTTTTTGGTCGTAAATAGACCTCGTAAATAGATGGTCCGATTAGTTTGTGCATCATCGGGAACTTTTATATATGCCTTGGGATGGTTTTAGGTTATTTTCCTAACCTTCCCTTTCATGTAGGCTAGAGCGAAGACTAATAGAAAAATATTTGAAGCCTTCCATGTTCAAACACACTCTGATGCATAAAAAATTTGCTATTATACTCATAGACGTCCAAGGGGGGGGGGGGGTAAAGTGGGGATTACCTGCTCCAAACAAAATACCCCCAAATTTTTTTTCATTTTAACCCCCCCCCCCCAATTAAAATTTACCCCTACATTGGGGGTGCCGTAGGCACCCCCAACCATTTGGGAGTAGGTATTTACCCCCCATAAACAATTAAACAATTATGGGGGGGTAAATACCCATTTTACCTCCCAAAAAAACGAATTACCCCCCCTTAAAAAATTTTTACCCCCCCCCAAAAAAAAAGCTTGGACGCCCCTGATTATACTCCACTTTTGGCTTAGATTTCAAAATCCTTTTCTGTTGATCTCCGCTTTTATGGATGTTGTGGTCCTTGTTTATAAGAAGTCTAGTAGACTAGCTTGATATATATTTACATAAATGAAATATGAATTATTGTAAGTTATTGGTACAATGTTCTATAGCCTGGGGTAGATATCAATATAATCCTTATACACAAATCCTCCCAGAGCAAATTCCAAAATTCTATAAAATTTAATGGTGGGAAATTATTTCAGGGTCTAATTTTGTACAGTACATAGTTTGAACATGGCGGGTTTTCTCGGGTTTTACAAATATTTTGATACGTATTATTATATAATATTATAGACAGATTGTTAAAATCAAAGGTATAAGATACTGGGCTAAAAAAAACTGGTCTTTATCTTAAGATTTTTATTTAATTAATTGTAGAAAATTGTCTGTAATACGATGCTCTACATAATTTTTATGCATGACTGAGAATAGGATATTAATCGGTTTCGAAGCCATATTTTAATACTTAATTGTACAAAGCAAGATATATTTTAAACCTAATATTATTTGAACTCTTGAAACACTTATGTACATTTTCTGTGTACTGAGTATCTGGCACAAATTTGATACCTATGTATTGACAAGGGCAGTTGGGCCTCAGTCTACATTAGATATTAAGGTTGTGGACAAATCTTTTAATAAAGCTTTTTCATATATTACCAATGTCTGATTTGATTGTGGGGAAACTAGATTTTTTCAGCAGCTATTAGATATATATGTTTCTTTTTGTTATGATTCCTTTGATTAATTAGGTGCTTTCACACAAAGTGCCTCTTGAGCACCTTATTTTTAAATTAAATCAAAGATAAGAGGCACAGGGGCGTCCAAGCTTTTTATTTTGGGGGGGGGTAAAATTTTTTGAAGGGGGGGGGTAATTCGGTTTTGGGGGGGGTAAAAGCGAAGCCGCCGCAAATTTTTTTTACCCCCCCCCAAAATTTTTACCCCGGGGGTAAAATTTGCTTGGGGGGGGGGTAATTACCCCCCCTGAAATCTGTTGGCAGGGGTAAAATTTGTTTACCCCCCCCAAAATTTACCCCCGGGGTAAAATTTTTTTGGGGGGGTAATTTAAATTTTATCAAAAATTTAGTATTAAAAATGCGCGCGAAGAGATTTTCTATTTTGGGGGGGGGTATTTACCCCCCCAAATTCGTTTGGGGGGGGGGGGGTAATCGCCCCATTACCCCCCCCCCTTTGGACGTCTATGAAGAGGCAGGTACCTTTTTTGTATATGCCTAACACAGGAACGCTTGTTTAACTTTTTAGTGGGTGGGTGTGTACACTACACTACCCCTCTTGTTGCCTGTAATACTATATCCTAAAGTTTTAACATCACACACCGCTCGATTTTGGTTTCAGGGGGTGTCTCGTATCACACTGGCTAAACCCTGTGTAGCCATTCATTTTTGTAATAGCCATCTATTCTTTATAAATCTTTACCACTGTTCAGTCACTGTTCGATTATTTTGTTTTTTACTCTTTGTTTATTAATAATATGTTTTATCCATAGAATGATTAGATCCAATGTATATGTAATAATGAATAATATTGATCCAAATTTATGCATTCTTCAAGGAATTCATCAAAGTGGTGGGGGGGGGGGGGGGAGGAAGGAATAAAAAATTAGGATAAAAACTTTATTCTTGATACATGATATCAAATCAATGTGTTTGGAAATAGAAAACTCAGGGATCTTAAGGGATAAGGTAATGGACAATAAATCGGTGCACAACCCCATTGATGTTATGCAAAATTACCCCTACTGTAGTTAACAAAGAAGATGAATAAAAGTAGATATATTTTTATAATCCTGGGTTCCAGTATAGTTTTCAGTCCAATATCCCCTCCTCCCTGAGAAAAGTGCATATTGAACATTCTGAACAATACAATCATCCCTGTTAACATAAGAAGTTGGTTAAAATAGGACTATAATGCTTTACATAATATTGTAGTATATATAAAGAAAATTAGCTCTCTTAATAGTAAGTCGACAATATGTCAGCTATTGCCTCATTTATTTATGCAATATTTTCAACATATACTATAGTTAAGGTTTCTCCCCTGTTAATTACCTCATATGGACATGGCTGCTGTCCATGACACTCCAATCTCCGTGTGCATCTGAATCTCAACTTCAGAGAATCATGGCTACAAACAAACAAACAACAACATGACACTCTAACATCAAGTCCAACAACCTATGATAACGATTGGGGGGCCAAATAACTTTTCTGTTTAATCACCCGGGCTATTAGGTTAAGTAACACCAAACAAACAACCAACTCGTGGATTGCTTATTGATAATGAGTTGCGCCTGTTTTGGGCCAAGGCATCCCCCAACTCTTACTATTAATGTAGCGAAACTGACATAGCAGCAGTAGTAATCATTTTTAACGTATTTACTTATATCTTTTTGACAAAGGTCGTACAATCAAAGGGTTGGTTGTCTATAGGGCGAATTGACGTATTACACTGCATGGCGAGGTCTAGAACCCGAAGCGTCATGTATGTGATTAGTCTAGCTAATTACAAGACAAATGCACAAATAAGGCCCTATCTAATATTTTTATAATATGCAAACGTACTTTGAATAATAATAAAAGAGGTTACTACTACTACTTGCTGCACGGTGGTTTTTTTTCAATCATGAAATGCATTAACATAAGTGGTCCTTCAACACAAATGAATAAAAAAAATAATATCAAGAACATTTTTAACATGTTTGTCTGATTAGGATTTTACTTTCAACTTTGGTAACATTAAGTACTCTAATTTCTAATGTTTGTTTGGCAGACTGTCTGAATTGATATACTTCTTTTTATGGTTGTTGTTACATTTTTTTCTTCTTTAAATTAAACCATACAGATATACATCCTATTATTGTAAATTATGATTAACATTAAGTGATTTTGCAAAAACTCCTCTCGTTATCGAAAAAAATCTTTTGAAAATATCCAACCTATGTTACACATATTACGAAGAAAAATCTACTAAATAAACAAAAGCAATATACTGCTTTGAAACTTTGAATGTAAATCATATTTCTAAAATTTAACAGGAATGAAAACGTCCATAATTAAGTGCCGTATCAAAGAAAAATTATTTAACCCCAGATTAAGGATTTAAATAGTGGAAGCTAAAAAAAGTTGCTGACTCAGATTATGACGTCAAAAAAAATTAACCAATGAGAGGCCACTATAAATTTTACCATTGGCGAATTACAGTGTATGCTGGCCTCTCATTGGTTAATTTTTTTTACGTCATACTAGCTTCAAATAGTGATATTAAAATTATTTCTTTTTTAGAATTTGAAATATTAAATTAAAGTTTTAAGGGTGTGAAGGAAAGGTTATCTGAACTTCTAAAAATAACAGGAATGACAACATCCATAAAATCATGCTCTTCAAATCAGAAGGAAGGACAATCGAACAATAACTTTCGTATAGTGCCAGAACATGATAAGCAGGACATTGATTTGTAAGTCTAAAATAAATTTTACATAAATTTGTACTGTATTCGAACATTCTTTAATTTTTAAATGAACGTGCGTAATTTTAGGTTACGATTATAGAGTTGCTACGCTTGGATAAAACCCTAATATTTTTCGAATGCTTAAAGAGTAGATTATGGAAACCTGAGCTGTATATAACAACCATTGCATGCTCTAAACGAGGTTGACATGCGATGCATATTATTAAAATTATTACTTATAATTATGCTTTAACAAGTGAATAGTCTTTAACACATCTTTTAATGTCCTCACTTATTACATGCACATTATTTTAACACATGCATTGCACATGAATTAATTCTAACACACACACACACACACACACACACACACACACACACACACACACACACACACACACACACACACACACACACACATAGATAGTCATTAACACGCAATTGACAAGGAAAAAGAATAAAGATTCAAAATATTGCTTATTTTTCTTATCTTTTTAAAAGTAAAAAATTGGCATGTTTTAAATAAACATACGGACTTTCTGACGAACGATGTTAAAGCTCCTACACATTCAAAAAAGTACCTAACTGTTATAGGAACCATCGAACAATGTTTGAACTCGAAAGGGCAATTCTAACGTACCTACCCTAATTATAGAGTGAAGCACCAAAAATATGCGGGCCTTGGTGGGTAAATTTACTATTGGCAGGGTATATCTAATATATATCTAATTTTGGGGGATATAATCCCCAATACCTCAGCTTCATATGATAGTTCCAAAAAAGAAGGACAATATCATTTTACTTTTTACAAAGCAATGAATTTACGTACAGACAGACCTAATAAGATCTAATCATAGAGTAGATGAGGTAGAAATATAAATTAAAATTTGAAAATGTGCTTTCATATGTGTGAAATAGTTACTTAACACATTGTATTATAGACAGCTTACTGCGGATATCAAAATGAAAAATTATATATTAAAACTATTTTTTATTTTATTATCCAAGGAAAGCTGTCGATACTAAGATGCGATAAATATCTATTATTGTTTTTATCTGAAACATTTTCTGTGTCCCTGTGGATCTAGCCATCCATTCTTATAGCAATGAAAAACTGCCTTGCCATAAATTAGAGCACAATCATTTGAATCAAGGATCAGAGCCAGTAAGAGAAGGACCAAAATACAGTGAAAGCGATTTAAAGCCGTTTTTGCAAAACCCGTCTGGGGGGGGGGGATAAAAGGTTGTTTGGTTTGTTAAGAAAGGGGTGGGTGGGTGTTGTTGGAAAGGGATGGAAAAGGGGTTGTAAGTTTGTTTTTGAGGGGGTGAAAGAAGTCTTGTTCTTATAATTTAACCAATATTATAAAATTATTATAAATGACCATAATAAACTTGCATTAAATTGACCTTAAAATTTGTTTCTGTTGTGAAATAGTTTACCCCGATCTTATTTAAAAAAAAAATAAGTTAACTAAAGTTTTCGGCTGTTTTATACACTGATTTAAAGGAATTGAAATATATTTGGACACTTAAATTGATAACATAGATTTATTTGTGAGTTTGGATGTGGAATATAAAACTTAGTTTTTGCTCTATAAAAGACCTCCTGCGTAGAAGGTAATAAAAATTGTTCGAATTTTATTTCTTTTTTATAAACTTTAATTTTTTCATAGTTATTAAACTTAATTGTTTCATATATTTAAATTAACCCTAAAATTTAAAGCAAACTGACAAA
The DNA here is from genome assembly GCF_053477335.1 of Acartia tonsa. Lineage (NCBI taxonomy): Eukaryota > Metazoa > Arthropoda > Copepoda > Calanoida > Acartiidae > Acartia > Acartia tonsa. Next base: position 29,253,452 of record NC_137262.1, on the reverse strand, counting down.
AAATACTTTAGAGAAAAGAAAAATAATAAACAGACGAACAAACTTTTTATAGAATAGTTTGCTACTTTTAATTTAAAAACCAAGCGGTTACGCCTCTAGCATCAAGAGTCTTTTAATTCTAGGGGGCAAAGGCAGGCTAAGAAAATAGCTTAAATATCCTAAAACAGGACCACAGGATCTATCTGAAGCTGACAAAAAAAAGATAACTCAATCGGTTCACTAGTTATTGAGATCTAAAGCTTCAAACAATAAACCTTACTACTTTATACAATAGGTTTAATAAAATAAATGTATTGGAAACAAGGTTTTATTATTATTAACAGTAACAAATTAACAACAAAAGTTTTAATAATAAAAAAATAACAATTACATATGGTAAAATAATAATAATAAAAAAAATAAGAATGAGATTCTTGTAACACATTATATAATATTAAAAAAAATAACAAGCATTCAAATCACATTTACAAAAATTTTCCTGACAAAAAAATATAAGCACAAACATTCGTTGCAAATCCACTCATTGTCATGTATTCTTTGAATTATTTTTTGTATAATATGTTTATCACTAGTGAACTCATATTGTGTTGTAACTCCGCCTGGCTGCCTACAGCTACTCTGCACGTCCTTGTTAGCATGTGTGTTTGTTTAGAAACGCGTGGGAGGACATCTCCTACCCCGTTTCAGGTATAATTCTGATGGACAATTATTTCATTTTTCTTTACATGATGACATCATATTTTTGATTAGTAGTTTTTTTTCACACATAAAAACAAAGACGAACTCAAAGCAAAGGCAACGAAGTCAACAGAAAAAAATAAACAGACATTTCTCTGTTTTTAAAGAGAAAAAAAAATGATAAGGCCCGGACTAGATCAAGAGACACTTTTGCTTTGTCCGGATATTCAAAAGATAGAATTTCGAGAAAAAATATCAAAACTTTGTGTTAAAAAATGCATATTTTAGTTCTATTGGTGAAAATTTAAACAGAGAACAATAGTTGGTCATAAGCCTCTAGCAGGTACTCTACAGCACACACAACAGACGAGGCGTAGCGAAAAAAAAGTTGATCTCTAAATTTAGAGATTTTTTATTTTACTTCTGGAAGTGTTGAAATAGCTGAAAAAAGGTTGTTTATATAGAATAGCTGTTAGACCTGATAGAGAAAAAAATGAGGTCTTTTTAGCTTTAGATAGAAATAAAGAATAGATTTAAATAAAGATTAGTTTTTTAGTAGTGTAGAAATTAGTACTGACACAGGAAGCTTTTATTTCCGGAAGAACATTCAGAGACAGGTTGGTTGGTTGTTTGGGGGGATGGAGCAGGGGAGCAAGACCTGGTGGCTACTTAGTACTGGCTCGAATCCTGGCGTCACTAAACCTCTGCTCCGACCCGAGACAGGTGGCTCCAAGTATTTTTGTTGGCAGATAATTAATTCTGGAGGGAAACTGTGCAACAGAATTGGACAGCTTTGTTCAGGTTAACTGTTGTATAGTTTCAACTGTCCATGAATAATATTCTGTATTGGAGCCAAGAGAGAAATACAAGGAAGCGCCCTGTTAACAGTAGCGCAACCTTTTTTTCTTTTAGTGATGTAGAATAGGGAGGTAGAAGTTCATAGTTACACCTAAACTCTTTGATGGTGTCATTTTATTTTTGTTGAGCATTTGAAATGACAAACCATCTCAAAGTAATCATCATACAATCACTGTGTTTTTTAATGATTTTTTTTGCAAAAAATAAATTTTAACTGATGTTGTTTGTGGCACAATGGATTTTGATTTCAATTCTGGTCACGCGGCTGAACCTTTGCCGGTCATTCTGGCACACTTACACAGGCAACAACCTGTCAAGACAAAGGTTCTATACCCGGTGGTGCTTAGTATTCCCTGTCAAGGGCCCTCTGGACCATATCGGCCAGCTTGAACATATTACCAGGGGTCATGTGGGGAGCAGCCATGGCGGACAACTCCTCAACCATGTCGTAAGCAGAGCTGGCGAGGAAAGAACGGCCGCCACCGCCGCCAATGTTGACACCGAGAGCAAGGAGGACAAGGAGACCAACAATGACACCGGCAATGACAAGGACCTTCTTGCTAAGGATAAGGCCAAGGAGACCACCATCATCACCCTCGTCCTTGGCGGGAGCATTGTAGGAAGGACCGTTCTGCTTAACAGGGTAGTAGTAGTAGTAGTATCCCTGGTTGCCCACAGGAGCCTGCTCTTGGGTGGGGGCAGCATAGTTGTTCTGGGCAGGAGCGGCGGGAGATCCATACTCGTCCACTACAGGGGCGGCAGGGGAGCCATAAGAGTCAGGGTTAGACTGAGGAGGGGCCTGGGGGGAACCATAGCTGTCAGGGCTGGCGGCAGGAGCGGCCTGCGGGGAGCCGTAGCTGTCCTGGGCGGGAGACCCGTAGCTGTCCTGGGCGGGAGACCCGTAGCTGTCGGCAACAGGAGCAGCTGCCTTGGGTGCTGAATATGTAGGGGCGGCTGCGGCCGGTGCCTGGTAGCTAGGAGGCACAGCAGGCTTGTCGGCCATAGTATAGGCGGACAGTAAAATGACTAGGTAGAAGGCTCTCATCTGAAAAAATAAAATAAGTAAAAAATTTGAATAAAAATTATTTGAAAAAAAATTAAGATATATATTATTTATATGTTTCATAAACCAATAGTGAAAATATTTGAAATGATACTGATTAAGGTTATCTATCTGGTCAAGCAGTATAATTTCCTAAAATTTGATATTATTGTAAATAGCTAAGGGTTAAATGATTGCCTATTTCCCTGCCCCTCCTGTCCATAATCCCCTGCCATGCCTATTCAATATATCTATGCCCATTACCAATGATGAACACACACACACACACACACACACATACAAACAAACACATAATCTCACACACACACACAAACTTTCACTCCTTTGTTGGTATAGAGATACAGATATATCTGTGTGTGTGTGTATTTGTGTGGGTGGATTTCGGGAAGATAGTGCAGATGGGGGAAGGTTAAAGGTGTGGGGGGGGGGGCATATACCCAAATGAAAGCGAGATTGAAAGAAATGAAAGGGAGAATGAAGGAAAGAGAGAGTTTAGGAGAAGAGGGGAAATGTCAATTTCTATCTTCCTTGTTCAATAATATTATTAATCTAACCTTAACCACCCTCCCCCCCCCCCCTCCAACCTAAACTTTGATTTCATCTTCAAATTAAGGAATAAGGATTATTGAAAGAATTCAAAAATTATAATTTTGAATTAATAAATTAATTCAATAAATAAAAGAAACAGTCAAATCCACTTGAAACTTAATTTTTTTAAAAACTAATAAATATTGCAAGTAGCTTTAATGATAGAAATATTATGAATGGAGCCCCCCATTATATGTTCCCTTTACTATTCATAAATCTCCCGCTAATCAGGGAGGTAGGGGACATTGGGATGTTTATAACAGTAGTTCCCATAGTTTCACAATAACTTTTTCTTATTTGTTGGCTTAACTACTTTGGGGACTTATATTGAATTAAGATGGGTTTTTCATTATGTTGAGTGTCAAAGCGTTTCAACCACTTATTTTAATCTACAGAATGGTTAATCTGTGGATCATCATTGGGGGTATTCATTCTTGGCTTTATCCCTTTAGATCCCTGCCTGGTAATAATGGTGAAATTTTGTTTTGAAATTAGGTAAATTCCTTGCATATCTTACACACAGTCCCACACACACCATATTTATACAATTCACTTTCTCACAAACAAATAACAAACATTTCAATATTTACTTAAACTAAACAAAAAAAGTATTTTTAACAAAAATATAAAAAAAAGGTATCCATCTAAATACAACTTTATAAAAATTCCAGTTTTATAATTCCAAAAAACTGATATTTCTATTTTCAAACTTTTTTATGTAAATAAATGTAGTTTTAACTAAAATATTCAAAAAAAAAGACACTGTCTTGTAAAAGTAAAAAACAAATACATGTCTACTATTATTGACTTTTCTCTATTTTTGAATTTTACAAACCAACTTTCCTTTTTCTTATTTGCTTAATTTCTATGCATTTGGGTCGCTGCTAGGTTAAAGTTGACGTCATAGCAATGTCTATTTTTTAACAAAAAAAATGTTTTATTTCAATAGTTGAAAATGTTTATCTTTAGTGAAAATTTTACATTTTATAAATATTTTTTCATTTCTTCTCTTTTATTTAACAAATTAAGGATAACAAAATTCAAATTTAAAGAAAAGAATTGTTAAAATCTTTTCATTGATATCATCAAAGAAAAGTATTTTTAATACTGTAATGCTATTTTTGATAAGGTTTTCCTTGTTTAATATTGTGCATATCTATTCATGGCGCGTGATCCTTTAAGTGCAACAGGCGATAAGAACCATTTTTTTAATTTGATAATATTCTAACCAGAGTTGGTCCAATTATTCTGATATAAAAGTAGTAGGATGTTTGTTTGTGTGTGTGTGATAAATTATCTCTTTTACAATGAAGCTTCTAAGGTCCAGAGAAGTGTTTTTTGGGGTAGGGTACTGGTACCTCCATACTTACAAGAGAAATCGCCCCTCAATAAAATAAGAACCACTATCCATAAAAGTCATTTAAATTCCATAAAATTTAATCATTTGCTAAGACAGGTTAACCTTTGAAGTAAATATAAATGACTGCTCTGTACAATGGTTGATTGTATATATCATTTTATTTGTGACATTATGGGTTCAAAATAGTAAAATTTCATAGTATAGTAATATGACACTTTAGATTAAATAAACTGTCGAATAAAATATTTGTTACAAGCCTGCTTGCAACTTGCAAGTGCATCTGAGCATAATCAACTATCTCCCTCCTCCCATAATTCATTCCAAAATCTAAAAAAATTGTTTTGGACCCCCAAACAACTTTAATTATTTTGGAAACTTCTTTCCTATGATCAAAATCTAAATTCTGAAATATGCGTTAAATAACAATTTAGTGTTTTGACCAAAGCATTAATGGGCTCTGTTTTCAAATGGGTAAAAGGCGCAAAAATAGCATGAAACCATCCCAAGGCATAAATGTAAAATCATTCCAGGACCTATGTGAAGCCTTCTAAAAAGGAGAACTCCATTCTCAATGTTAAGCTTTAGACAAAATAAAAGCTTACTAATTTATAAGGCCAAAAAGGGGCTTATATTAAAGGAATTGGATATACTTAAATAGGAAGATTGTGTTTTAATATATTACTGTACAGTCCTTATTTCCTTTAATTTCTCTCTTTTTTCAGTGTCTATCACATTATTTATTAAATTTTAATTGATTGTTGAATTAAATATTCCTTTTAATGTAAAGCAACTTTAACAATAGACATATTTCTTTTTTATTGTAAAAAATTAACGATACTTCCTATGTTTCGTCTTGGTCACTATAAAAATTTTCAAAACAAATCAACCAAGATAATTATGGAATCATTTTTCCTGTAATTGTTAAATTATCACAATTTAATCTAGCAAATTTTAAATAAAATTAATCATTGTAAATCATTTTCACATAGCAGCCTAATTCATTAAACACAAAAAAGCGCAAAATGTGATGAAAATTTAATGTTAGTGAAAATAAATGGAGTATGTATGGTAAGGAGGGCATACTGATCCTGGCATAATCCCACACTCTCACAAATATTCCCACGGTCAAATTGTTAACAACACATGTCAGGACGCCACACAAATCATCAAAAATTCTGCACAAAATATGCTTCCATGTTTTTAAAAATTGAAATAAAATTTTGTCAAGAGGTATTCAAACACTTATTTTTATTATGTCACAGTGAACTTATTTGATTAGATAGGTTTACCCTATTCCCATCTATTAGTTTTTTTTTAATGTAAAAATAACTTATAGTTTGCTTTTAAAAAGATTTTAAAGAATAGTTATTCTAAATAAACACCGCAATACAAAGAATAAAAAGGATTCTATGAATTAAATTAGATATTAAGATTTAGAAATCTTTTAGAAACTTGTGCATTAACAACAACTAAACAGCATATTCAAACAAAAAATTAAATATATATATTAAATATGAGTTCTTTTATAAATGTCTTAATTTTAGATTAAATGTATTGGTTTATAGATAATTAAATTATTTGTAAGGATTTAGTTTGAAGTATGATATGTAAAACGGCTTTATTCGGTTTTTGGTCTTAGGATGGATTAAAGTTTATTTTAAAATTCACATAGAAAGTAAAAAATGAGCTTAATGAATAAGAAATTAAGTATTATCCTTTGCGTAACAAAAAAACTTATAACAATTTTCAAAATCCTTTTGAGATTGGAGTAAAATATTCGATTACAAAAGTTGTCCCCTAATTTACATATTTACTTAAACATTTACTCAATTTGTTTTGAAAGTACATATCCCTGTCTTGGATGACCAGATCATTCAATAATTTCCCACAGATAATGAATTTTACAAGGAGAAAATAATAATATAGAAGGATTCAATGTTAATTAATAAAAACATTATATATCAGACTTTTTTATTTCACGTAGGAAGCAAAATTACGGGTTTCTTTTCCTTAATAGTTTTCAAAGGGGTTATTGATTGATTTTAAAACAAAAATAAGAATGTTTGTTTTCCTGTATGTTTTTCAAAATAAATTGCGCACTCAATATACTTTAAAGTGCCTATTATAAAGTGGAGTGTCTATGACTTTTAAGTATCATGCTAGCAATTTTATAAATTAGCAAAATTGCAAAGTTTTTATTAGCAATTTTATATTTTAGTTTTGTTAACTTTAAAAAGATTACTAATATTATGGATGTTACATTATTTGCTATTAAAGTTTGTTGTGTTTTTAACAGTGTAGAAATAATCTAAAAAGCTTGTATATTGTTTTAAAAAAAAACAGCAATGTTTTTGCTTATTTGTATGCATATCTTTGCTTGGATGACTTTGCTGAAGTTTAAACACGTGTTCGCATTGATTGTTGGTCTGAGCTACACAGAGAAGAATCTTTTGTCCAGGCTTTTGTTCGCTAGAATAGTCAACTCATCCTGCTTTCTTTAAACCCATGGTTTCAACACAACAACTCATCCATATGTACCAGGACAATAAGGATTGACAAACAAAGTGTCAGATTGTTTTTTTTTGTATTACAATCATTTTCTGTTGACAATTATGAAACGTACTTAAGTATTAATCATAAAATCATGCAGTTTAGTTGGTGCAAATTTCAAATAATTTATTTTAAAATGTTTCAGCAATCTAAAGCTAAATAATTCATCATTAGTGTGGAGGGTAAATCTTGTGTGTAATTTTGTGTACATTAAGAAAAGTAAGAAAAATGTGCAAAAATTGGATTAGTGCATTGTTTTATTTGGCACAATATAATTCCTCCCCCCCCCCCCCAACACTATCCCCTCCCCTGGCTGTCTGAATACAATTTGACACAAATTACAATCTGTAATTTTTTTAGTTTACAAGGATATTTGTAAAATAGTGCCATTAGATACAATCATAATCAACTAACAAGGACGGAGTCATTAGAAACAGTGCATGAAAAATGGTTAGGTTTAAGATATTTCTAATGTTAAAAGTGATTTTAAGCTCTTTAATTACAAAAAAAACATTTTATAATAAATCTGTGAGAAACTTCGTAGAAAACATAACTTTGGAGAATTTTCGAGTCAGATTTATCAGCCTGTATTATTATCTAACCTCTATGTCAAGTTGTAGAGTAGAAATTTTACTAAGAAGAAACTTAAGGTTAATTTTATTTTCAAGGATTTCTTAAAGATTTACGGCAAAAATACAAAATTGCTAACAATTATATGATAATAAAACAACCAGATAATAAAGTGAATTTCTACAAGGGTTTACATTTTTATATTGTTAACTATTATAGCTATTAAAATATGTAATATTTTTATCTGAAACTTTATTTGAATTTATGTATGTATACTTCCATCTAAAGAAAACATGTAGAATTACTTTTACAAATGTCAGATTTATATTTTCCATGTTTTAGCTTATGGATGTGTGGATAGATAGATAGATAATACGTATCTTTAGCATGCGTCTGTCTTTATGTCTGTCTGTCCGTAGTACATTTGGGGATTATCCATGCAGAAAGTTGAGATAGACGCATAACAATAAAGTATTAAGGAGAGTTTATTATAAAGCAGAAAGTTTGTGCAATTATAGAGGCAAAAGTAAGATTAGAATATAAAAATATAAGATTTTGAAAATAAAATAAAGATCAATAAAATGATATAACATAGCCTAAATAGTATCTGTGAGTATTAGTACTTTTCTGCGGCCTACAGTTGCATCTATTATACTAGGCACAAGACTCATACCTACCATTCCCTAGGTGTTGCCATGTAAAACAGTAAATCATGTTTTGCAGTTTAGCTAATAGTATAAGAAAAAAGGTCAAACCTAGAGCAATTAGACAGTTTAAAGGGGCAGATGGGTTAAATTTTGAATTTAGAAAACTTTTATCCTAAGCAATTGATGAATTTTTTGGGTGCTTTGTTTGAACACTATGCCTATCTTATATCTGGTGTTTACACAGACCACATCTACTTTCACTTCGCATACACTCACACACAATATTATACCCATACATAATATATATTATGTAAACCCACATCTAGATGTATTATATACATGTTTCTATATCTCAACTCACTTACTCAACAATTTTGTCTATTTCCTACAAAATTTATCTGATTTAATTTAATAACTTGAAGCAAAACTTTCTAAATTTCATCGTTTCTATAAGCCATTGGTTATATTTCATCAATATAAAACCTTCTTAATATCAAGTTGTATGATCTTAATTTGACATTAAAAATGAATAGAATTTCTTTAAATTTTGTTTATGTCATATATTCTTGCTTTTAATAATTCAAATTTGTTAATTTTTATTGAGATAGTCAAAGAGTTGAGAAATATAGATATTGTGATTTTTTTTGAAGATTTTTGTGTTTTTTTCACCCATCCCACTTTCATCAAAATTTTCTCTTAATCCTAAAAAATACATATGTGAGCTAAAGAACTTTCACACACACACCCACACACACACACAATTTAATACACACATCTTTGTGTATAATGACCACTAGTTGTAGTATATAAAAATTATCCTTAGATTGAACCATATGGCTAGGAAGTAATCACTTTTTTTCATTATCATTTCTTCTAATTTTCTATTCAAATGAATTGTGTCTGTATAAATATATTATATGTGTGTACAGTCAGTTAGGGGGGCTTATTATTATGTGTGTATGTGTATTTGTGTGTGAATCTTATCATGGATAAAAGTTGGCTTGAAGAAAAAAAAGGTGTTCACCTTGATATACTTTTTCTCTGTTATATCTGCCTCTCTGTCTCTACTTATATCTCTCTCTCTCAATCTGCACACACACACACACACACACACATATATTGTAGAGTGCCCAAGCTCGCTATGTCAACTTGAAACTTTGTTATTAATTAAAAGCATCAATCTTGAAATATGTCTGAACTCTAGGAGTAGACCGGACAATTCTGCATTAGATACTGACCAACACACACACACACACATTTACACTAAAAGCACTATTAATATAAAGCACTTACAATTGACCAGGCAAATAGCATTAACAAGGGAAACTTTATTTGCAGGACAGAATAAATAATTGACTAGGCAATGACAATTGTTTGACTAAGAACTTGAAGCTGGATTCTTAAATAATAAATTAATTTAATTCTATTTATTTGGGTAACCATCTTGTAAAAATAATTAAAACCAATTTAACCATTTGGAAATTAAATGGTTATATTTTTAACCTTCATAAAAAAAAGCAAGTTAGTATGTTACCCAAGTTGCAAGTAATTAAATAATTTAATGAGGCCCTATTATTAAAACCTTTCAACCTAGTCAAAGGAAAACTACAATAAGTAGATTTTAAAGTACTTTTAAGCTGTACTAAGGAATGATGATATAAAATGTAACATGACACAATTATAGCAAATTTTAAATAAAAAAAACCTTTAACCAAAACTTGAAGATTTTTTTCTCAAAAACAATAAGGTAAATAAAATAAGAGCTTAATCAATGTGCAGTTATATCATTATCAATACAGCCATTACATCAATTTTATCTTGTTATAATTTAAAAGTGAGTAGTAATTAAAAAGACATGAATGGATGTTTAAAATTAAGTTTTATTTAGTGGGTGTAAGTAAGTGTGAACCACCTACTGGGAAACTTTTATGGAAGCTAATAAAACGGACAGAGATTGAGTCTGTGAGCCCAAACAATTTTCTCTTCTTGCTCATCCTTACACACACACACACACACACACACATTTAAAAAAAAGTCACACACACAAACTTTCACACAGATAAATACAGACTCCACTTATTATTATTCTTGACCAGTGTTAGATAACCCAAATATTATTATTTCACAGAGTACTAAACATTCTAACTTTCTAACAATTAGAATTCACAATAAAGATATAAAATTTTAAAAAATAATAACTTATTAAAAATTAAAGAATAATGTTATTGTTAAATGATAACAATAACCTAACCGACCTACCTTTATATTTTAGAGAGAAAAAAATGTGTAACTGAGTTGTTGCTAGTGCAAGTGGTTAAATCCAGTGACCTACTGAGCCAAAGCTACAACCACTCCCCCCCTCCTCCCCCACTCGACGTCAACCGCCCTGTCCTCCCCCACCCCAGCCCCCACTACAACAGCCCTTTCCCTTTCATTTCAAAGTTTCCCACTTCCCACTTTCCCCAAGATAGATACATATATCTATATTAGAGGTTTTAGAAATATGTGTCTTTCTTAAATACTGCTTATTTGGTTGGTAAATGTTCTTGTAAAGGATTATCCTTAAAGAATGAATTTTATTCAAAAGAAAAATCTTAGATATATATGATCTTAAATTGTCAATAATGTTAGAGAGGCAATGAATGTTTTGTAGTTTGAAGAAGCTATGTATTCGAAGGAGTAAGGAAAGTAGAAAAATAGCCTTAAACCAAACTTAATAGAAGATTTGAAAAGCCTAAAACCATCCAAGGACCCAAAAGAAACTTCCATAAAATGGAGAATTCAATAGCAAGTATCTAATTTCTACAGCAAGAGTAAAATGTAAATCCGCAAAATGAAATATTTTTGAAAGCCCCTAATCTACATAATACATACGTCTTCCCATCATATGTGAGTTTATAAGAAAGGGGGCGGAGATATAGGATAGGCATACCACCACTATGTGTAGGGTTCAATATCAAGGAGGGCAAGGGTTTGTGTGTGTGCATGTGATGCCTGTGTGTGTGTGTGTGTGTGTGAGTATGTGTGTAAGAGAAGGATGGGGGGGGGGGGCATATTTAAGAGTTAAGATTGAACCGCCATGTGGAAGGATAGAACCAATACGCCAGGGGCAAGAAAGTTGAGTTTCTTGTAGCCAAAATCACATAGAGAAATCTAAAGAAGTTTAGAATATATCTTTTTTTTTGCTTACATGTACTTTAAAAATATAAATTGTCTATTGTATATTAGCAAAAACTTTTTTTGCAAAAATAAAAATTATATTAACTTAATCATATTTACAAAATCAAGTTTAAATTTGAAAAAAAGGGATTGAGTACAAATACATAATTGAGAGTCCTTACATTACAAGCACTTGAAAGATACGAGTAGGAGTTGAATAATAATAGATACAATAGGAATTACATAGATTGTTTTCATAATAGATTATATAACTTTGAAACAGGGAAGTCCAAGCTTTTTATTTTGAAGAGGGTAATATGAGGGGTGTGTATAAGTATGAGGTGGGTAATCTAGTGTATATCAAGGGGGTTAAAAGAAGAGTTTTAAAGGTTTTAGGGGGGTAAGCACCCCCCACCTTGTAAGTCTATGTTTTAAAAAATAAGTTTTTATTTTTTACATGGCCTTTAAATCAAATTTTCAACTTTTATCAAAACAAATCTTCAATTTAATCCTTTTCTAGTAACATTTTTTTTCTATAAAACCTATGTTAGCTTAAGCATAACATGCTATAACTTGCCTATAAACATGCACTTGGGGGGACGACAAACTTTGAAACTTGTTAATTTACCCCAAAAAAATTTTAAAAATACATTAGATTTCCCTTTAAAACCTTTGAAACATCTCATTCCCACCCCTGAAAAAAGCTTTGACGTTCCTGGGGAGTGTTTTGAAAATCTTATTTATTTAAAATTTTTGGTGGGGTTGACAAAAGAAGAACATTAAATTAAAATAAAAAAATCATTTACAATAAAAGTAAATTTTAAGTACTTTTTATCCACTTACTCATTAATTATTTTCCTAGTTGCGAGGATAGGAATTATAAAAAAAATAAACCTAAATACAATAATATTGGGAATGATGCAAGCTTCTCCCTCTCCCAAAAAGATTTTGGATTGATGTACTTTTTACATATTATACAAATTACGAAACTTCCAAAGATTTTTTTGATAGTTGACTTAACACTGTATTATTTACACCTTAAAATATTTGAGGGACCATAGCCTCCCACTACCCACAACAAAACAAGTTTGTTTTAATGAGTGATAGTAAATAATAAATAAGAATAATTATCCCTTTTTCAGTTTAAGTAGTAAAGTTCACTTAGTGGAAGTTTTAAGATGTTGGCATAAAATTTTACTATGTGCAATACTATCAGGAATATAAAGGATTAGAAATAATATGAAAACAAAAGGACTTCTTGATTTTCAGATTTATTTGTGATACTAACAGCTACGCCCTTGGAGGCCTCTAGGGGACTTGGGTGCAAGGGGGATTTTTCTTAGAAGAGTAGAAATACCCTTTCTAGAAATAGTTAAATTCCTTCCCTGGGCCTGCAAAGAAGTGCTTCACAATAAAGGAGAATCATATCGGTCCAGCGAATAGTAAGATCTGAATCTACAGAAAAACAGAGAGTAGATAGTCATACTGCTAAGTGTTACTTGAAGGCTCCATTTTAAGTTTTGCTTAATGACACTTAGTTGTTGATTTTAAAAGCTTTTGTTAAGAAATGTGAATAAATCATATTACTTTTAAGCTAGTACATTATTTACTGAATATAGAATAAAGTTGGTGTTATTTAAAGAAGAGAAATATTTTACTTTTATCTTTTAAAAAAATAACTTATCTATTTTGAGATAATAAGGAATCCCAATATGCTATGAAAAAATGTAGCCAGCTGAGTTATGGTTTCATTCATACGCCACATAAAACACTAGGTGGATAGGCTTAGTACGAAGCAGATATTTTATTATACAATTTCAAAAGCAGAGCTTTTCTATAATTAGAGTTGTTCACAGCTATACCATTAACGAAAATAATTCGAAAAAATAATTCGAAACTTATACGTGCTTTTCCGCTGTCGTTGGGGGACAACATATAGTAAAATTGACGACCTCTTCATTTGCCCCCCAAATATAATTTAAGATTTATAATTTAATTTACTTGTTGGTTATACCTATACCTGGTATGTGCGTCCGTACGTCACAGATTCCTCTTTTCATTGAATTTAAACTTTGTTAAATTAACTAGGTACGATTTTGAAATCGGAGCAACTCTATAATCGTTACCAGAAAGTCCTTACGTCCATTTTAAAACATTCTAAATTTAAACTTTTTTAATAACAATTTTTATGATATGAGAAGATTTTTGGGTTTAATTGTTAAATCTAAATTTTTTAGTTTCGGAAAAATTAAACTTCAAGTTTTTATTTGATATTAAAAAATATACATGTTGAATAAATCCGGTTCTTTTAATTGATACATAGCCTAGTTACTCACCTATATATATCCTGAAATAAAAATCCTACCAACAGTCAGAAAGGAGGAGCATCCATGAAGTTTAACACTAAAACCTTATCGAAAATATGACAACAATATTTATATTGTAATGATATTTTTTTATCCATCTTTTATAAAAAGCTTTTGACATCTAATGCTTTGATTGCATGATCTTTGATTAGTAGGTTCAGTATTTTTTTTGTCAAAATTACACTTGTCATAAAGGTATATTTGTCATAAAAGTACTATTGTTATAAAGGTTTCTTTGTCATAAAAGTACACTTGTCATAAAAGTACACTTGTCATAAAAGGTACTATTGTCATAAATACATTTTGTCATTTGTTACTAACTTTACGCATATTTTATGCAACTGAAAACCAATAAATAAAAGAAAAACTTATAATACAAGCCACGGTCCCCTAAAAGGATTTAAGTCTGCACATCCCTGCTGATATATCATCATCCATAATTTACGATGGTTAAATTTTTATTATCATTTCATGAGCACTTGTTTAAGAATTAAATAATTGTTATATGTATTAAAATCTGCTTAAAACAAACTTTTGGCTCGCAATTCGTTTCATAAAAAAGTTTTTAGTAGCGAAGCTACTCTATAATTTGAAATGTCCGTCTGTCCGTCCGTCCGTCTGTCCGTCTTAGTTTGGGGGAAACGTAAATTTCTCGGCTCCTATAAAAGATAAAAGGCTGAAATTTTTTGACAACATTCCTATTATTAAGGAGCACAATTAACTATAAAACATCAATGGCGGTCGGATCGCTTTTTAGCAGGTTTTAGGCTATTTTTGTATTTTTCACATTTTTCTCCATATCTTTGGTGTTTATGGTCCGATTTCCAAAATTTTTTAGTTAAAGATATCAAAATTGAATTTCCTGTCGATTTAAGAAAACATTTATGACGGTCAGACTGTTTTTAAGCAGGTTTTAGGCTATTTTTGTATTTTTCACATTTTCTTCCATACCTTTGGTGTTTATGGTCCGATTTCCAAAATTTTTTCAGTTAAAGATATCAAAATTGAATTTCCTGTCGATTTAAGAAAACAACTATGACGGTCAGACTGCCTTTAAGCAGGTTTTAGGCTATTTTTGAATTTTTCATATTTTATTCCATACCTTTGGTGTTTATGGTCCGATTTCCAAAATTTTTTCAGTTAAAGATATCAAAATTAAATTTTATATCGTTTAAAGAAAACAACTATGACGGTCAGAATTGCCTTTTTGCAGGTTTTTGGCTATTTTTATATTTTTTACATTTTTCCTCATATCTTTGATGTTTATGGTCCGTTTTTTTTTAAATTTTTGTAGTTAAACATATCAAAATTAAATTTCCCGTTGTTTTGAGCATCCACTATGTAATTTACTTTAACCATCAGTACTGAAATATAAATATTAAGAAATTAAAAACAAATGTTGAAAAGGTTTCGTGATTTTTTCATAATAAACATGCTTTTGAAAACTAATATCTATATTCTTATTTAATTGTTTGTGCTTCGCTACTTATGGATGTTGTCATCCTTGTTTTTGTTTTGTTTTAGGGGAAGGGTACAAAATCTCAAAAGGGTGGAGGTAATTCAAGTTTCAACCCCCCCCCCCCTACCACATAACAAAAAATTATACCAAGGGTAAAATTTACAGTTGGAGATCAACAACCCCCCCCCCCCTTCAGAAAAAAAACTTTTAGGGGGGGGGGGGTGGAAGAGTCAAAAAATCAAAATTTTGAGTGTTAAATGACCAAAGATTTACATGATATGTAAAAATCAGAGCTTTTAATCATACCACAAAGTCGCACAGCTACAGCTTCGGACTATTAAAAATAATATTGATTCTATAGCAAGTTCACTTCTTTAAAAATCGCTGCGAACAGACAGGATGTTAATAACAAGCTTTATAGAATACGTTTGCGTGTTGAAAATAAAAAAAAGGTGTCTGTCTGTGTATTAAACTGCTTTTAATCTCCTTATTACAATTTAATGCTTTGATAGGTGAACGAGACTGTACACTTTTAATAGGTAGATTAATTTCCTTTTTTTGTCTATAAAAATAAAACTAGAAATTTTCCAATAAGGTATTGAAACCGATTAATATCCGCTGGATTAGAACCAGCTCTCAGCTAT
This sequence comes from Acartia tonsa, assembly GCF_053477335.1. NCBI lineage: Eukaryota > Metazoa > Arthropoda > Copepoda > Calanoida > Acartiidae > Acartia > Acartia tonsa. The sequence continues at coordinate 29,237,510 of NC_137262.1, read as the reverse complement.
ACTAGAAAATCATGTATAAGATCGTACTACAGACAATTTTCCACGAGTAATAAAATTAAATCATATAATACCAGTTATGTTAGACCGGGACTTCGGCTCCTCGGGGCTAACAAAACTGGTTTTAATTTGGATTAGAACCATCTCTCAGCTATACTAGAAACTCATGTATAAGATCGTACTAAGGACAATTTTCCACGAGTAATAAAATTCAAATCATATAATACCAGTTATGTTAGACCGGGACTTCGGCTCCTCGGGCCTAACAAAACTGGTTTTAATTTGGATTAGAACCAGCTCTCAGCTATACTAGAAACTCATGTATAAGATCGTACTACAGACAATTTTCCACGAGTATTAAAATTCAAATCATATAATACCAGTTATGTTAGCCCGGGACTTCGGCTCCTCGGGCCTAACAAAACTGGTTTTAATTTGGATTAGAACCAGCTCTCAGCTATACTAGAAACTCATGTATAAGATCGTACTACAGACAATTTTCCACGAGTATTAAAATTAAAATCATATAATACCAGTTATGTTAGACCGGGACTTCGGCTCCTCGGGGTTAACAAAACTGGTTTTAATTTTATATTTTTTTTTTAAATATCCACGGAAAACTGCCTATAATACGATGTGATAAATAACTATTATAAAGAATTATCTATTAACCTTAACATTTAAGCTATGCACGTATGTATGTTCATTCTTGATTGCCTTATTAATATTGCCTGACCTAATGAGTTTAGAGACTGTACAACTTACCTTTTAAGGAACTACTGATCTAATTTTTAATATTTACTCCCACTTAAAGGGAAACTATAAAACTTAATCTCACAAAAGAAATTTAGTTTTAGCTTTAAGATAGGACACAATAATAGTGTCTGACTGATTATGACGTAACAAAAAAAATTAGCCAATGAGAGGCCACCATAAATTTTACCAATAAAGGTACTAAGAAAGAGAGGGAATGTCTGATTGAGCCAATAGGAGAATCGCATCGGAATTTACATTGGATCTCATTGGTTGAAATTATGTACACATTTTCCTACGAAGGCATGTTTTTTTTCATTTCATACATACATAAAAGTCAGCTGTTAACAGTATATTTTCTTAGTAGAAAGCTTTGCGGAATCAGAATTAATTGCCCAAAAATTTCGTTTACAATTTGAAAGCTTGAAACAAAGTTGGATTCTTAAAAAAAAAGTTAGGCTGGCAACTCGCTGGTGAGACAAAATTATTTTTGTGAAAAATCCTCCAAAATCGAATAAAAAAATTTACAAAAATGAAATAAAATCTTAAGAGGGTTATTAACATATGATTTTGTTTAATTTTTGTAGATTTTTAATGTGCTTTTGGATGATTTTTCACAAAAATAATTTTGCCTCACTATCGAATAGCGAGTCTATCATTTTTTAAGAATCCACATCAGCTTGAGTCGAAAGTAAACAATACTTTTGTCTGCTAGGAATGTTCTCTCTTAGATTTGACGAAAAAAGGGTTCAGAATATTCTTCTACTCTTCTATTTCTATTATTTTACCATTGGTCAATAACGACCTCTCATTGGCTAATATTTTTTGTTACGTCATAATCAGTCAGACACTATTACTGTGTTCTTTAAGATATTGAAAACGATAAATTTTTAATTCTATAAATATTGTTTTATCTAACCAAGCACATATTTCTACTGAAGAATCTTATAGTATGGCCTCAGATGAGATAAGTATATACTGGATTCTAACCGGTTCTCAGCTCCTCTGAAAAACCATGTATAGCATCGAATTACTGACAAATTACCACGCATTTTAAAATTAAAATCATAAACCTATATAATAATAGAATGGTTTTAATCTTATAATTTCTCATTTTTGTATTCACGAAAAACTGTCTATAATACGAACCGATAAATAAATATTCTTCGATTAATATACTTTTTTTGGAATATAATAGTAAGATTCACATTTGAAGAGAAAAAAAAACCGATTAAAAACTTTATGTCACAGAGTGTCTTATAAAAATGTAAAAGAAGGGTAAAAAGGTTACAGAGCTGAGAAGCTGTCATTTCTTATAACTTTTCTATTATCATTCCAGTTTTATATTTTAGGTTGGTTTATATACCTTTACTTTACTAATTAACATTCTTGCAACACTGTGCAACAAAGAAACAGAAGGTTTGTCATACATTTTTGTGGATAAAAGTAACAAAATAAATTGATAGTTATTTCTTTTATCGTATTATAAACCGTTTTCCGCGGATATAGAAATGTACAATTATTAGATTAAAACCAGTTTTTTAGCCCCGAGGTGCCGAAGGCACGGGCTAAAAAAATGGTTTTAATCTTATGATTGTACATTTCTATATTCGTAGAAAGCGGTTTATAATACGATGCTAGACATAGTTTTTTCGTATTGATGAGAACCGGTTCCTGTCCACTGGATTCGAATGAATACGAGAAAGGATTTTCGTGTTCATTGATGAAAGGACAAATAGATTTATTTTCAATTTTTACACATTTTCTTTCTTCTTTGCTGCTATTGCTGATTGTTTGTCTGCCAGTCCATGGGGCATGCAACAAAAAACATTTAAATATTTCTATTTTTGTCAGATTTTAATTTTTATCATTCTTCTATTCTAAAAGCATTATTTCTCTTTCTTTTTCCTCCTTTTTATGACCACCAAACATTTGCTTGGTGCACTTTGTCGGTTTGTCAATCCATTTTTTTGGCTTTGTGCCCCATATATTTTGTCATCTTTGTATAAAAGTAAAGCAAAGTGTGGTTATCTTTATAAATAATGATCAAATACAAAATGCGTATTTGTTCTCTTTAACTTATTTACATGTTTAGTACACTTGCATAAATAATTTTGATCAAGATAAAAACATTAGGTCTTTTTATTTTACTTTGGTGTTTGTCATTTGGTTTGTTTAAAATATAGAAAATATCTATATTTATACTAAATGAACAGGATGTTTGGGTGTCAGTTTGTACCGAAGGATCTTGCTAACTGCTGAACCGAAATGATTCTCCTTTTCAATGTAGCTTCTTATAGGTCCAGGGAAGGTTTATAACTATTTTGGGAAAGGCTATCACCATCCTCCCAAGAGAAATGACACTTGGAAAAAATGACTTCACTCCTAGGGGCCTTAAGGGGCGTAGCTGCTTGTTATTTCATATGTGAATAAACTTTTTGAAAATATTTTTTTTGCTAAAAATTGTATTTTCTGTTTGGTAAGACCATAACTTTGATTGGTCAGTGATATAGTGTTCAGAGCTTATAGTGTGAGTTTATTGTGGTTTCTACAGTTACATCACATGTTTCATTGCACCTGGGTTAATATGCTTTTTAGAGCCTAGTATTTGGCTGTGATTCAACAAGGACAACAAGACCATTGAACCTAGATGTAGTGTGAGTGTGAAGGAAACAAGAAATTCAAGGACATGAGCCTTTTTATGCAGACATAACAATTAAAGACCAAATTTCGCGCCATTGTTCCTTTAACACATTCAATATCAAACTTTTTGTCTCACAGAATATTTAATTTTATTGAATAGGATGTAACATGTCATAATTGTTTGGAAAATTGGCATTCTTCAATTCATTAAAAACTTTTAATTATCTTACTTTTATTACTGAAGATTAAATTTTCTTGAAATAAGATTTCCCACTGTCTGATTTTGTTATGCTTTGGAGGAATGCAATGACTTTGATCAGGCTATGTTTAAATTTTTATTCTAGTAGGAAACATGATAGATCCAAGGGTTCAGAGAAAGACTAAACTACACAACTTTTGTGTCACTTTTGAGGAAGACGATTCCCTTTTCTCCCATCTCTTTTGAAGGGATTTTCTTCCTCCCTTTCCCTTTTTCTTTTCCGTCATATGACGTCATATGGAATCGCCTTCCTCAAAAGTTACACAAAAGTTATGTAGTTTAGTCTTTCTCAAGGGTTCACAAAAAATGAAGGGGTGGGTGAGACATTGCCCTGTAAATTATATTGGTACCGAACAATTAGACGTATGTTCTATGATCCGTTGGTTTAAAAGCTTGGGCTACTTTCATTAAATCTTCAGGAGTATTTATGAATGTACAATGTACATAGATTTATCATCTACGTCTATTTTCTTAAGATCACTGCAAAAAATGATTAAAAATTTATATTTCCTTAAAAAAAGTTCAAACCAAAATTAATAATTGCCATTTATCAGTTTTCCGCGGATATTAAAATGAAACTTTTAAGATTAAAACCAATTTCGATAGCCCCCAGGGGTCGGAGGCAATGGCTGACAAAAGTGGTATTAAAATTAGATTTTTAAAATTTTAGTGAAAAATTGTCTGAACTAGATGCTATACATGATTTTTCAGTATCGCTAGAACCGGTTCTAATCCAGCAGATACTAATCGGTTTCGAAGCTTATACTAGAGATGACCTTATGTTGAAAGATAGATATTACCTAATTTTCAAATATGTAGAGAATTTTCCCTAAATTTTTAATTTGTTTAGGTCTGTATTGAGACAGACTCAGACAACATATGTGCCAGGAAGGTAACACTCACAAAATTTAAGGAGAGTAATCCACATAAAATGGTAAAAATACGTTTGTTTTTGTATTCGTATATCCCAGGGACCTAAAGGAATAAGACAGTGGCCGATAAATTTATGCACATCCGCAAAGATAATACACAAAATTACCCAAATTATATTGCTTTCAGAATCTTAAAATTTGGAATAGTAAAGTTTTTTTGTGCATTAGCTCCAATATATTTTCTCGTGTCTAAGAGTACGAGTTTCATGTCAAACAATTCATGTATTTAATTCTTTTTCAACAAAAAAGGGTAGTTTCAATGTTTTAGTTTTTTAATCATTTTTGGAATTTAAAACGTCATTTAGATGTATGTCATTTCTAACAGTTTTAAAATGTAATACATTTTTTTGTCGGGACGTCTAAGCTTTTCATTTTGAGGGGGTGAAATGAAGTATTATTAAAGTTTCAGGGGAGTAATTTGATGGTTTTTTTTTTAATTCTAAGGGGTAAAATTCTGGGTCAATAAAAAGTTTTGGAGGAGGACATCCCTTCACCCCCACCCTTAAACGTCTAAAGAGGGACACTTCATTCAATGAACAGATTGCTAAATACAGAAAACTAGCTTGCTAGATATATAGAAAAAGTGAGGGACGCTTAGTGTTGTATAAAACTCCATGCTTGATAAAAAAAAAATGCCTAACAATGCAGATTTTGATAAACTTACATTTAATTAGCCTAAAACAAGAATGAAAAAAGGTATAAAAAAAAACATAAGGAAAAACCTAATTGATAAAGAAGGACCTAAAAAAGAGGGGGGAAGGGGAGAGTAACAAAGAAAAGAGGAATAAGAAATAGAGAGAAAAATGGAGAGAGAGAGTGAGAGAGAGAGAGAGAGAGAGAGAGAGAGAGAGAGAGAGAGAGAGAGAGAGAGAGAGTGAGAGATAGAGAGAGAGAGAGAGAGAGAGAGAGAGAGAGAGAGAGAGAGAGATAGAGAGAGAGAGAGAGAGAGAGAGAGAGAGAGAGAGAGTAAAGAAAATGGTCTACTATGGGAAGATTGATGATTTGACCCATATTGATAATTGATAGCCTTCATATTCATGCCCCCAAACATAAACAAATATCTAACTAAATATTTATGGATAAAGTCTTACAAATTCATAACATGAAGACAAAATATTATTCTAATAAGGTACCATAATAATACTATATAACTAATTACAGAGTATAAACTTGATATTATTTTTTTAGAAGCGAAGCAACTCTATCGGAATTCTTAGTACATTAAGAAATAGAGAATGTAATGCATTTAAAAATGTGAATTTTTTATCTATAACAATTAATGTATTAAATGTTGTAATCGTATTACAATTAAATTTTATTTTAGCTTTACAATAGATTATAAATAGATAATAAATAAAATAAAAACAAGGATGACAACATCAATAAGTAGCGAAGCTCAAAATTATAGATGGTTATCAAGAAAAAATTAAGTATTGAGCAGTTTCATAAAAAAAAACATTAAACTAAAAAAAATCACGAAATCTTGTAAGATTTATAACGTGAAAATCTAGGAATCGATCTAGCACCTTAACCAATATGCAAATTTTAATGAAACTTTGTGGGGATATGTAAAATATAAATTTAATTAATCTTTAAACGTATCAGCCGTCTATCTTGAATAGGCGTAAAGAAAATCATGAAAACTTTAAAAATCTAGGAATCGAACTAGCACTGCAAGCAATATGCAAATCTCATTAAAAAACTTGATACAAGTATGCAGAATATTGAGATATTCAATCCCTAAATATTTCAGCCGTCTATCTTAAATAGGAGTTGAGAAAATCATGATAACTTAAAAATGTAGAAATAGATCAAGCAGCCCAATTAATTGACGAATCTAAATGAAACTTAATGTTTTTTAAGGGAACCGAGAAAATCACGTTTCCCCCTTTCTGTCTCTAACAGATGAACGGACGGACATTTCGAATTAAAGAGTAGCTTCGCTACTAATAACAAATGTAAATATAAATTATAAATTAATTTGATAACAGAATATTTTATGACCATAAATTGTGGCTTACCACAGAAAATCCAATTTTGAATGTGGGTAATGGAAATTGTAAACCTCAAGTTGTTATGTGAACCTATTTGGAAATCATTTTCGGGTACTTTGATGAATTTTCCTTAGGTTATTCTCCAACCTGATCTTGAAAATTAAACTCAAAATTGGCGACGTTCAATTTTAAGTTTTGCTCTTATTTTCAAGATAAAAGAATAGAGGGGATATGAGCTATATCTAACTCTGTCCACAAGGTGGGGAACCAGTCCCGATTTAGTATGTGGTCTTTGAAATCAGATAATAACGTCAGAAATATTAACACAGTCCCTACAAAAGAACAAAACTAATTTGTTAGCAGATGGGTCCTCACCACTTGTGGCAGGCAGTTGTCTGGATTATACGTATATCTTTACTTATACAATTATTATCTTATCTTTAAATTTTAAAAATTTTAAACCTGATATAACTCAAGTTTTAAAATCAGATCAGGGTTAATGAATGGGTTTACATGAATGGGTCTAATTTCATCTTTAAAAGTAATAAATTTTAAATATAGGCCTAAATTATTGCAGCCAATAAAAAATGCGCCATATTTGAGACTGTAAAGTTAAGGATATCTAGCCTGGAGCAATGGTCGATCCTGGCAGCCCTCATAGTATCAACCCACCCATACCTACTCAGTGATCATACAACTCTGCTAAAGGAAAAACAAACATGAAACAAATATATTTTCAAAAATAGTTTTTTTTATCACATCGTATTATAGTAAGCTTTCCTCCCATAGGGGATAATAAAAGTAGCCTTAAACTTTCTTTTCGTAGAATTTCAGTATTACAATGCTTTACATGATTTTTATGTATGGCTGAGAACCGTTTCTAATACAGCAGAAGCCTTACTGGAAATGTTTTGGAGATTTTATTTGGGAAAATGAGAAGGGTTATTAAATATCTATTTCCCTTACTTTAATGAAATTTTTTAGAAAGACGAATATTAAACTTCCTTTTTAGTTTTTCTATTTCCAAATATAACTGATATTGACTGTATCATATGACAACTGATTAATAATATTAAACTCTCCCTTTCAATTACCCCGCCTTACCCTATTTACCCAATTTTCCTCATCTAAGCCCAGAAGATTATTGGGGTTATGTAATATGTATTTAAACAAATAATAATTATTCATCGCATCGTACTACATACAGCTTTCTGCGGTTATTAAAATGAAAAATTATAAGATTAATTTTATGATTTTTATCTAATATTCGTGAAAATTACCTGTAAGACAATGCTATACATGATTTTTCAAAATGGCTGAGAATCGAATCTAATCCACTGGATTTTAATAGGTTACTGGTATAAACTGGAACACCATTGAAAGCTCACTATTTTATAATATAATTTTTGCCAATAAATATAAGCTATCAAAGTCATATATGTGAATTGGGAAATGACTAATTTATTATACAATGTTCTATCCTTGTTTCTATTAAAAATGATTAGCAAAGTAAGAATTTGTATACATTGTGAAAACACTGTTTCTAGTACACTAGAGAGAGGGCCTATTTGACAAGGTAAATATCATTACACAGATTCACATTAGATTAACAACCAAACATCCACTATTAATCATTAGACAATAAAGTCAGAGTTTATACCTAACTAACAAAATTTTATCATGATAAATAAAAAAAAAGGTAAATGTACAAAAACTAGCAATAAACGTATAGCTTTCTCATATGAAATCTTATTTATCCACCATTCTAACTTACCTAGCTAAAAATAAAATCATATTTTAATATTATTTCCAGTATGGCGTCGAAACCGATTAATATTCGCTGGATTAGAACCGTTTCTCAGTTAAACTGAAAAATCATGCAAAGTATTGTATAACAGTCAATTATCTACGAATATCAAAACAAAAATCATATAATTAATACCAGGTTTGTTAGCCCGGGCCTTCAGTCCATAAGTGCTAACAAAGCTAGTTTTAATCTAATAATTTTTCATTTTACTATCCAGAGAAAGCTTTCTACAATACAATTAGATAAATAACTATTATGCAGAGGTTATCCAAAAACTTTCTTATCAGTTTATCGAACAAAATAACATATTTAATTTAGCTTGCTCTTACATTAATGTATACACATAAATATTGATGAATGTAGAAACATTTAGTAAAGTATTTATTGATAAAATAAAGGAGATAACTGATTTACCTAGATTTCTCATCAATTAACTTATATGGTTATTGGTTATTCAAGAATTTTCTTTAATTTGCTGCTATGCTAATTCTATTATTTGATTTGTCTGTCCGTTAGTCCGTAATGCTATTGGGAAATGTAAGCTGAGCTGAGCTGCTATTCTAGATATTTGTTTGTAAATATTACCTGTAAAACCCATAAGCATCTAGTGTGTAATTTACATGGTCTGTCACGACAAAAATTATAGACATTATGACAAATGCCAGTGAATGGTTTGTGAATTCTACAAATTCATTCCCAAATGCTGAGACTTTTAAGTTGAAAATAATTCTCACATCATACTGACAATAAATGAGAGTAAATGGGGTATTCCTGTCCAGTTTTTTGTTTAGGAATGAAAATTTCTTACCCGAGGGAATAAATGATGGACTGATAGGTCATCATTTATTCACGAGGGTAAGAAATATTCATTCCTAAACAAAAAACTGGACAGGAATATCATTCTCATTTAAACAAAAACTCATTTTTATGCTAGTAAAATGTGGTTTAATTTTGGTTTTTAAATTTCATTTATTTCCCTGGTATAATTTCTCTTTCTTTTAGTAATTAATAAAAATTATAAAATCTTCCAAAAAAAATTAAAAATCTTCTAAAATCATACCAGGGATATAAATGAGATACCAGGGAAATAAATGAATATTTACATCCACTATTTAAGGGGTTGTTTATATGGGAATGAAGATTGTTGGGACACGAACTAAGGAAAGTACATGGTGATTTTACCAATTAAGCCATGAGATGGAATCCCTAAGGAAAGAGAAAACCTGGTAGATCAAAAATAAGAGAACTCATAGATGAACATAAAGCAGAGAATAGTTATTTCTCGCATCGTTTTATAAACGGCTTTCCGCGGATATAGAATGTACAAGTATAAGATTAAAACTAGTTTTTTTAGCCCCGAGGTGCCGAAGGCACCGGCTAAAAAACTGGTTTTAATCTTATAATTGTACATTTTTATATTCGTAGAAAGCTGGATATAATACCATGCTAGACATAGTTTTTTCGTATGGATGAGAACCGGTTCCTATCCACCGGATTCGAATGAATACGAGAAAATGTCATCTCTAATCAATGCCTCAGAACTTTCAAAGAAGATTAAAAAACTTTGTGAGTGGCCTACGATCTACAAAGTTAAAGTTAAGATTTACAAATATTAAAGTATCAAGTTGATTTTCATACCAGCAATATATAATTAAAATAATATCTTAGTACATTAAAAGTACATAAATGACTCATTTATAGTTAAAATAATTTATAGTTTACAAATGTTTAATTATTAACTATTATAATATTTGGAAAGAATATGACTATTGTAAAATTAATGTTAATTGAGGATTTTGCATTGTAAAAAATACAAATTATTAATTTGAGACTTGGAGAATAATAATGGAATTTGAATACTTAGATGTTTTGCCAGGGGGAATTTTGTCGTGGAAAATTTTGATTATTTATTGATCAGTTCTCAAGCACACTTGTTAATTATGATAAATTACGAATTGAAATAACTATAGACCATAAAGAAGTTATTAGTGACAAAACATTGGTGCCATATACTGGTCCCCAAATATGTTTGATAAAATATTAATGGGTATATTTATAATTGCTGTGTAATTAATATGTTAAATTGTGGCCAACAATAGAAATAATCTAGAGCCTTTCTCTAAATCAGTCAGTGGAGGTACAATCCGGTCCTACTGTTGGTTATAAAGTGTATAGATTTTAGTGAGAAAGGACGGTTATCTTTTAATTTCATTCGCATAATAAGTTAGCTATAGTCGCATTACTTAGTAAAAGACATTATTAGGTTAAAATATATCGTGTAAAAATTTCTCTGCTCGTTTAATGTAAGAAATTTATTTTAGGTCAGCTATGAATAGTTCAATTTTTTAAGTTAGTATTCGGGAAATTATATCCTCGAAAAATGTCGTCGGCAGTATTATTAGATAGAATAAGTAAAACATAAATAAAGGTGTTTGTCTGCTATAATTTTCTTTTTGTGTTTGACGAATTGTATGTTAGATTGATCATCTAGATATATTATGTCTATTGTAGCCAACCAACAAATCATATTCCTTGCAATTATTGTATAATTATGGCAAAAACTTTAATTATTTAAACCCCTCAACATTTGTCTTTGTTTAAATGATAAGTTAAACTTATAAATGTACTTGTCATGTGCTTTTTTTGTAGCGAAGCTACTCTGTCATTCACTTTGTCTGTCCGTCAGTGTCGTAGTCCTAAGGTATGAAATGTGTTTTTCTCAGAGAATAGACGGCTGATTTCTTCTGATTCCCTTTAATATTGAGCATTCAGTCTTTCAGTCAATTAAAAATATTAAAAACATAAAATTATGTGAGAAAGGTTTAGTGATTTTTTCTCCAATATTCTTCATTTTAACAAATACCCTTAGCTAGTTATGAATGTTGTCAACCTTGTTATACTTTTAAATTTAAACTCTGTAAAATAAAAAATGCAACTTTTTGTTTTGTTTTGTGAAGTAAATTCGTTAAGTTTCAAAAGTGAATTTTTTCTAAGATTAGGATCCGTACGTCACACATGGCTTCGATGTTGCATCAGATTTTCAAGGACTACCCAATAAAAGAGGTCCATATTAACAACCTAAATTGATGACAAATGTTCCCCCTGATAAAATATCCTATACCAATTGCAAAATGTTTGATAATACTGGAACCTGTCTGTATCTGGCCCAATCTTAATATGGTGGTTTTCAGGGACGTCAAAGCTTTTATTTTAGGGGGGTAAAATGACAGGTTTCAACGGTTTGAGGGGGTAAAATGACGGGTTTCTAAGGTTTGATGGGGGTAATTTAATGGTTTTTTTTTATTTGAGGAGGGTAAAATAAGGGTTTCAAAGTTTGAGGGGGGTAACTACCCCTTTACTTCCACCATATGACGTCCATGGGTTGGTGGTGAAACCTAATTAGTATCTCTGCACATTTAATCACTGTCATTTGCGGATAAATTGATTGGCAATTAAGCAATTAGTTACAATTTATGTTTGGTGATATGCCTAGTTTTTGTCATCAAGTATGTAGGCTGGTAAAAAGGAATTTTTAAAATGACCTTGTATCTAAAAAACAATAAGGGTTCGTAAGCCGCATGAGTATTTTAATTCAGTGCCATTTTATTTTGGTTAATTTAGTTTTTAATAGTTTTCTATGTGTTACTCATGGACTCATTTATGGACAGACAGACTTTTTGAATTATGAAATAGCTTTGCTTCTAAACTTAATTAAAAAAATTTTACTTGCTACATATATTTCATTATTTTGACAATTTTCAAAAAGAACTTTACAAAACTTTATCAAAATTTATAAAAACTTATTTACAAGAAATTTAATGTTCCATATTTTTCCATTTATATATTACTAAAAAGGACTTCAATGTTAAGTTATTTATAGCTTTAATTTAATACATGTTAATTAATAAATGCCACTATCAAATCAGTTAAAAAGTTTCAAGCAAAAATAAATATAATACAATATTTAAACATGTTAATACAATCTATAGGGCAAAAATACTCTCTCTTCAAATAATTAAGTTTGCATAATCATAATTTTTTTACTTAATGTCAGGCTTGCCGAAATCTCGTATTTGACCTGTAAACATAATATAATTTTATTTAAAAATAATAAACTTTGGCAGCCACATTTATTTTGGCTCTAACCCTGCGGTGCCCTAACTCTGCGGGGCTAACCAGTACCCACCATAACCTATCCTAAATTAATAAACAAACAAAAGGTACCCCTTCCTTATTATATAAATATAGGAGGGGATTCTTTACTTAACTGGGCACTTAAAGGGAAAAAATCAAAATTCTTGATACTGTAACTTTACTATAATATTATTATGTGCCCTCTTAGATCGCGAAGAACCACTAATCTTTATTTTACAATGATTAAGGGAGTTTCACATTATAGGGAAAATTTAAATTAACAAGGATGACAACATCCATAAAAGCGAAGCACTGAAATGCTAGGACAAACGGACATTAACATTTGTATATTGTCAGAACTGAAAAATCAGAATATAATTGTATAAGAGTCGAACCAAAATTGTAAGTAAATTTGTTGAAAAACTGCTGGATGCAGAATAATGTTTATGGACACACTTCAATATAGAACTTGATAATAGAGTTGCTTTGCTTATAACTTTATACTTTGTTGTCCAAGAATTAATATACCAAAAATCAGATCATTCGGATTGTTGTTAAAAAAGTAAAAAAATCGACATGTTTAAAATGGACATACGGACATTCTGGTAATGATAATAGAGTTGCTACGCTTCCTAAATCGTACCTAACTACTAAAGAAATCACCATGCAAAGTTTGAAATCGATAGAACAATTCTAACATACCTAAATTAACGAGAAAAGCTATACGTTACGGACGGACGGACGGACGGACGGACCGACTCTAATCATAGAAAAGCTTCGCTTTTAAAAATGTATTAGTAAAAAAAAAATATTTAAATTATTACTTACTGCTGCTGAGGAAAAGCATTTGTATTGCCTTGAAACGCTTGCCTAAAAAAAAGAGCTTTTATGATTTAATATAATTTAATATACTGGCAGCTGGGACACAAGCATCTAGAGAAACTGAAGACGAAGAAAGTCCCTCAATGACGTCATAAAAATAAGTAATGAGGAGAGGATGAGTGGCAAAGAAAACCCCTAAAAAGAGATGGATAATCTCTCGTTTTCATGACGTAACATGCTGATTTTTTGAAGGACTTTCTCCGTCTTCAAAGAAACTATATTTGAACTAAGATTTAATACTTAAATAGTATAAAACTATCCCGGGCACTATCTGAGCGCGTCCCTCATAACATTTTTTCTCTCAAAGTTTATTTATGCTTAAAATGCTGTATGAGGTTTTGAGTAATGAGGAAGGGGACAATGGGTCCGGTTGTTTATTACACTAGTCCCCAAAGTTTTCAATTGTTTTCTTATTCGTTGACTCAACATCTTAGGGGTCTTTATTGAATTCTGATTGGTTTGTTTCATTTAGTTGAGTGTCTAAACGATTCAACCCCTAGAGAAGGGGTGATTTTTATGTATCATCATTGGTGATGCACACCAATTTATCAGCCAATTTCTTATACCATTAGATCCTTGGGTTTTGAGTTTAAAGTTTTCAAGAGTTGGGACATACCAAATTTATATAGTAGATTAGAAATAATTCATACCTCCACATTGTACTTTTAACTTTGTCTAAATTAGCTGGCCACCAATCTCTCTAAATAAATAAATATTTATCATTTAATTGAGAGGTTTCGTGACTTTTTGTTAATTGGAAAAATTACAGTTTTTAAAAATGTGGACCAGTTTTATAGCTAATAATTTTATATAGACTATTAAGGCTATTGATTTATAAGCATAAAACCGGCATATATAAAGGCATGAAGGTTGATGTTGATAAATATGTCAGATAGATTATATAGTAAAATAGACTTTAAAATGTAATATGAATATACTTGATATTTTAAATGTTAAGGATGCTGAGCTGATTCTTTAAATCATTTTAGTGGTGAGCCAGATCGGGGTGGGCAAACTTTCCACCAATGAGAGCACAGCATTTTATGAAATGCCGCGCTGTGATTGGCTGAAATTCGGCTCACCCCGATCTGGCTCACCACTAAAATGATTTAAAGATCCAGCTCTGAAAACTAGATAAATACCTTGAGAAGGACACACATTTTCTTTGGCAAGAATGCCGGATTATATGGCGGCAAATACCTTTGCAGTGTAAATCTTCCAACATTATACTAAACAAAGAAAAAATTGTGACTTTTAACATGACTAAGAATTATCTAACCCCCCAACCCCCCCACCAACTTCCTAAATGAATATGAAAAACTTCCCTGCAAAGCACAAAAAAGAGTAAACAGTAGTTTGCGAACCAAACCAGTGTTTCAAGCCTCAATGCACATAAAAAATTTAGTTTTTTAGCAACTCCCCCCCCCCCCCCGGCCTCCTCTCCCCGTAAAAAGTATTGATGTCATTGGTGAGACACCTGCCATTTTCATGCTTTAGAGTGTTTATCTAAAATGAGTCAGGCAATAGACACCAATTTTAAATTTCATATCAAATGAGATGACGAGTTGTAAAACGTCGATTTTGATAACATTGGCAATAATAACTTGGATAAAATTCTTTTATAACACATAGATTATATGATATCCAATGCAACTAAATCCTTACCGGTCGAGTGTTTCTTGTGAAAGAATTGTCCAATTGTGAGTTGTCTTTAAAAGTTTGATCAGTTCCTATTATAAATATTACAAAAGGTGAAAAAAATCACGAAAGTTTTTTTTAAATAGGTTTATATTGTTTAAAGAATAACCGACAGGCAGACGGACAATACCGTGCATTATTTACTAGGTGTACATTTGTTAAAGAAATCTTCTCTGGAAATTTCAGGTGTCTATCTTCACTGGTAGACGAGAAAATCACATTTCTCCCATGGCGTTACGGACTGACTGACGGACGGACAGACAAAGTATTATTCGTGGGCTTAAAAATTTTGACACCATGCAAACTGTCCCAATTTTGTATAACTTTTGCGGAACAAGTTCCAGTTACGTCATACTTTCCTTTCCCGAAAAAGGGAAGTGGGGAAGAAAATCTCTTCAAAAGAGATGGGGAAAACCCCCTTTTCTCCCATCTCTTTTTTCTTCCCCCCTTCCCTTTTTTTTCTTTCCCCCTACTCTTTTTCGGGAAAGGAAAGTATGACGTAACTGGAACTTGTTCCGCAAAAGTTATACAAAATTGGGACAGTTTGCATGGTGTCAAAAATTTTTAGTAGTTTTTCTGAATCTTGATTGCTTGGTTCCAAATCTAGTAGTGTTCAAACTTTTCACCATTTAATTTAATCTACAGAAGGGTTAATCTAATTAATCCCCATTGAGTATATATATCAATTTATCGTCCATTGTCTAATGATACCTCCCTGTATTATTCGAATTATGCTTTAGACATTACCTGTCTTTAGATTTGAGCTTTGTTCTAAAGATGTAATTATCCTCTGTAAATCTTTACCAAAGTCAGCTGTAGGATAGGGTAGATTGTACTTGAAGTTACTCTCAGCGTTTGCTTTGTATTGGGTAGGTGTAGCTGCAGGTTTTATACTATCTTGAGTCATTTGTATAGGATTGTTGTAGGTTGTTGATATTTGTTGGCTCCTGGGTATTTTTGTATCATACTGATTCTAAATACATATGTAATAATTCAATTATAACCAAAGGAATGATAATTTATAAGACACGAGTTATCAATATACAATTTTCTTTTTTTTGAGGAGGCTTCGCTTCTTTCTTGCGAGCATGTCGTTGGCTTATATTTATCTTTTATATTTTTTTTATCAGTTTACATGAGAAGACAAAATCATTTTGTTCATCCTTATATAAAAGTAATAAGATGTTTAACTGTCTATGTGTGTGTGTGTATGGGAAGGATATCGCTAACTTATAAACCGATATGGTTCTCATTTACAGTGAATCTTTTTATAGGTCCAGGAAAGATTAAGAGGGTGATATTTACAACAATCCACCCTCTCAAGAAAATGACCTACATTATATGTTAATGTTTATACTTTTTCTTTGATTGCTTAAAGTGGAAATTTGACTTTTCTTTCCACATCCTTCTAGGTTTCTATTGGCTTCTAGAGAAGTAGCCTTTTGTACACTTCAATAAATTAGGGAATTAAAATCAACCATGGAAAAAGACTAAACTACATAACTTTTGTGTCACTTTTGAGGAAGACGATTCCCTTTTCTCCCATCTCTTTTGAAGAGATTTTCTTCCCCTCCCCCTTCCCTTTTTCTTTTCCGTCATATGACGTCATATGGAATCGTCTTCGTCAAAAGTGACACAAAAGTTATGTAGTTTAGTCTTTCTCCAACCATGAATTTACAGAGGTTTCGTGAGTTTTTCTTGATTTACCTGGAAAAAATCTGGGTAGCTTTTCTTCAATCTTAACATCAATGATCTTGGATGGCTTCGGATAAATCTGTTAGCGAAAGAATAATTAGATATTTTTTGTATTACTTAAATAAATGATTATTGTTTAAGTTTGTATTGTCTAAAAACATGCACCTTATAACCAGGGGCGTCCAAGCTTTTTATTTGGGGGGGGGGGGTAATCTTTATATCATAGAGGGAAGCTTTTTTATTTGGGGGGGGGGGGGGTAATTACCCCTTTACCCCCCCCCCCCCCCTTGGACGTCTATGCTTATAACGAACGAAATTATAATTTTGTCCAAACTTTATTCATTTGTAAAGCAAAACTTATATATAATTAAGACATGTCCAAAAGAACATCCCAAAACCAGCAACCCCCAGAACTTCCCTGACAAATTTTTAGGTATCTATTGAAAATGTAATATTCAGCAATTTATTGACATTTCTTGCCCTAAAAGGCTAAAGTATTATTTTTTTTTAAATTAATTAACCTACCAATGAATAACCTAAAAAAAAAATCTTCCAAATTTTATATAAAAATGTTCTAGTGGGATCGACAAAGTGACTCAAAAATCAGCCACGTGACGTCATAAAAATGAGGTAGATGAGAGGAGAAGTAAGAAAGAAAACCCGTGATAAAAAGATGGATAATACCAGTATACCACATTTTCATGACGTCACATAGCTGATTTTTGAGTCACTTTGTCCCACTACGTTCTAGTTATATTTATTTAGCTTTGCCTGTGATGTAGAGGATCTATATTCCACTGATTGTTGTTGGAGGAAAGAATATTATCCTTTTTCAGTCTCAACATTAACCTAGTTGTATTAGATTCATACAAAACAGAAATTATTTTATTGATGTAATTACTAAAGGCTACTCCCCTAGAGGCCTCAAGCGGCATTTTATATAATATTTTTTGGTTTAAAAATTTTTCTACTCAAGTGGCGGTCACTAGCGACACGTTAAAACATCTTTTGGTATTTCTTTTCTAGGTGTGATTTCTTATATTGGTAGGGTGGTGGTAACCTCCACGAAAATAGCTATCAAACTTCCCAGGAACTGTGAGAAGCTAAATTGTAAATGAAAACCATATCAGTTCAGCGGTTGGGGATATCCTGCGGTGCAGACAGACAGACACATATCCTGTTACTTTTAGAGTATTCAAAAATAAAAAATAAAAAAAGTTTTCAGAAAGGGAAATAATAATTTTGGCATTTAAGCTAAGATTTGAATACTAACATATCATTAAATGTCTAATTTTAAAATAGATCTCTAGATAAAGCTTTGGTTTATTATAAATCGACTGTGTGTAATTTTTCATCAAAATTGTCATAAATTTATATATTGACGTGTTGAACTTGTAGTCATTATGTCGTCATTTCATTCCAAACAATAATATCAAAGCATTTTATTTTGAAGGAGGTCAAATGAAGTATTTCATAGGGTAAAATTAGTGGTTTTAACGTTTGAGGGGGGGGGGTATAAACAACACCACCCCTGTACCATCACACTTGGACGTCTAAGTTACAAAGCCTACTAATTATCGTCCTTTTGTTAACTGATTTTTACGTGGGAATAATGTCCAATGCTGATTGAATTTTGTATGATACCTATTTTTCTTAATTCTTAACATGAGCAGTTTCTTTTTCCACGCAACATGCTCCCCTCCTGACCTAAAAATTAAGATTGGGCCGGATACCGGATATCCGGCTGATTAAAAATGCCGGATATTCGGCTAAATTACCGGATATCCGGCCGGATAACCGGCCAAAAAACCGGAGATTGAAGTAGCAAAAAAAATCTTCATAGACTGTTGTTTTATTATATAAGATGAAGGTTAAAACTTAAAAATTAAGTAACTATTAAATGATCTTTCTTCTAAGCAATTAATCTACTGAACTATTACTACTCTTAATCTGTAATATTAACCCCTACCGCTTGGAGGATGGGCGGGGAGGTGGCGTTGAACGCCCCCCCCCCCCCTCTGTTTTTTTCTATCTCATTTTCTGTGTATGAAAGGTAGGGGGCTATAACTGAGTGACTTTCGAAATAGGGTATCACACATAACTGAGAGTTGGAATTTTTTGAATACCTCCTTCCTGGCGGGCACAGGATGCCAGCAAACCTGGCAAGGTCATTCAGGTAAATAGTAAAAATACTTTCTTAAACAAAGCATTTCATGTTATCAAATACTAAAATATCCTGTAGTCGTACATCCTCATATGAAAAAGTCCTGAACCTCCAGGCCTCCAGAAGTTTTTAAACGGTTCCTGTGACCGCAATTTTTGACTTAGAGGCTTCAAATTTTAAACATATTACAATTTCATAAAATTCATTGCCGAAAAAATTGTTCTTCTAGCTTTAATAATAAGAAAATTACAGCCATTTAAAATCTTAAATAGCAGAGATTTTTGTTTTAAAATATAAAAGATTATATTGCCGGATATCCAGCCACACCGGATATCCGGCCCAACCCTACTAAAAATGTTAAAATATTCATGGAACTAAAGGGATAAGACATTTACCAAAAAATTTATGTACATCCCCAATGATGATACACAAAATTACCCCTTCTGTAGATTACAATTAGTGATTTGGACACTGAACTTAATGAACCAACAAATCAAAATTCAATAAAAGTCCCCAAGTTTGTTAAGCCAACAAATAAGGAAACGTTGTTATAAGACTTTAGGGACTAGTGCTAATGTTAAAGTTAAATATAACAAGAACAATTTCGCGTTCATATGAAATGCAAAAAAACAAATTATCGAGAAATTTTTGTTTGTTAATTAATGTCTGTAAGCTGCTTTTCCCTCATTGTGAAGAAGCTGGATCCAGGAAGATAGTGGACATTGGGCTGTCTATTGTTTATTACACTAGTCCCCAAAGTCTTATAATAAAGTTTTCTTATTCTTTGACTTTGGGTACTTCTATTCAATTTTGATTGGTTGGTTAATATATTTGGGTGTTCAAACATTTCAACTATTAATTGCAACCTACGGAAGGGGTAATTTTGTGCACAATCATTAGAGTTGCACATCAGTTTATCGAATATTGCTTATCCGTTTAGATTTCTAAGCTGGACCACTAAAAACATACATTATTGATGATAGATAAAATTTTATTCACATTTTAGACAACTAAGACGACATTTATATGGGCATACTTAATCTAGAATTTTCTAGAAACCTAAATGATTTTATTTGTGAATCATTTTAATTTTTTAAAAAGAATAATCTTGACATATCTATTTTATTTAGTAGCAAAGATTTTCTATAATTCCGAATGTCTTTCAGTCAGTATTACAATTTACGCCCTTCTTCTCTCACGATTGGAACGGTTTTTGAGGAAAAATAAAACATGTACTGACGGGCGGACAAATTGATATGCTCAATATATATATAGATATTTAGATATTTAAAATGTATCTTGACAACAACTAGACAACTATAGTAAAACCGACATAAAACAGAGGATATATCAGAAAAGGAGGGGACATTGGGCTGTTATTACTCAGTCCCCAAAGTTTTATGATAATGTTTTCTTTTTCTTTGGCTTGACAACTTTGGGGACTTGAATTTTGAATTCTGGTTCATTAAGTTAACTGTCCAAACGTTTTAATAACGTTTATACACAAGCGGTTATTTTTTTTTATCATTTGGGATGGGCATCAAATTATCGTCCATTGTCTTATCCTTTTAGATCCCTAAGTACAAATAAATTTATTACCTTCCCAAATGATTTTGGCTACCATCATAATCTGACAGAATTGGTGCTATGGAGCCTACAGAACCCGATGCTTGACCTGAAAAGAAAAAAAATCGTTTAAAGATTGAATTTTTAATTAAATACATGAAATAAAATAAGGATGACAACATCCGTATGTATCAAACTGCATTTATTTTGTGCAAATATCAAGCAAAAAACAAACAAAACGGCCTGTCAATGCTAAGAAAGGTATAAAGTAAATGCTCAAGAAAATCATATCTCCTCTTTAAAAAAATTAAATGACTCTCAAAGAATTTTAGACAGACTGACTGACAAAACAACGTATAGACTGAATGTATGGGCGGATTATACTTGATTTCTTTCAGACGTTTCAGGAAAAAAATATACATTTTTAAAGTAATAGTAAAAATCCTTAAGGCTAGCCTAGAAGTTATAGGGTATCCTTGAATTTTTTAACTTTTAAGACATCCTAACTCCTAGGATAACCTAAGAATGTATATTTTAAGAATTCCGCAGCCGGCTTCTAAATGCAATTTTGCAGCCGATTTTTTCGAATTCTTAAAGTAAATGATTGAATTCTTAAAGTAAATGAAATATGACACCTGGAATGTAAAGATGGAATGATAAGAATCTTGGATTCATAAAGTAATGGCTGCAGGATTCATAAAGTAATGGCTGCACAAGTGGCTGCAGATTTACATTACGAATTCAAAATTTTGTTCTGAATATTTATGTGCTTAAAAAATCACGAAATTTCTCTGTAATTCCTTATACAGTTAATAAATTAAGGTAATTTGGGAAAGCAGGTATTTATCGTATAGTAGTATAAACAGTTTTTCATGGATATTAAATTCAATAAGGATGACAACATCCATAAAAGCAAAGCCCTGAAATGGATGGACAAACGAACAATAACACTTGTAGAGTGTCAGAACTGAATAATCAGAACATATGTGTATAAAAGTCGAAATAAAATACGTAAATTTGTTGAAAAACTGCTAACATACAGGATAATGTTTAAGGGCATACTTACATTTTTAGGTCTTGATTATAGAGATGATTCGCTTATAACAATGTAGTTTTGATGTCCTAGGAATCAGTATTCCAAAAATCAGATCAATCGGATGATTACATCACATAAAAATTTGCAAATAAGGATCCCAGTTTTAAAACATCTTTTCCGAAAATGCCTACGGTTGGGTACAAAAGAGCACGTAATTTAGGCGATCACTTGATCCGTGCTAAATTGTATCCCATCCATAGGTATGAAATTAGAAACATCCTTTTAAAGAAATTTCAGTTATTAATTCATAGCCCCAGACTTTTATACTTTTAGGTTAGGCAGGGATCTAAAGGGATAAGACAATGGCTGTTAAATTCATGTACATCCCAAATGATGACACACAAAATTATCCATTCTCTAGATTAATATTAGTGGTTGAAACGTTTGAACACTCAACTTACTAAACCAACCAATTAAAATTCAGGAAAAGTCCTCAAAGTTGTTAAGCCAACAAATAAGAAAATGCTTTTTATAAAACTTTGGGGACATATGATATAAATAGCCCATTCTTCCCTCTCTCTAATATATACTTTCAATTTTAGGATTTGATTATAGAGTTGCCTTGCTTATAATACTTTACCTTGTTGTCCTAAGAATCATTATTTAAAAAATCAGATGAATAAGATAATTATGTCATATAAAAATTGTTTTGTCAAAGTGTCAAGAAAATCAGCAAGTTTTAAATGGATATACGGAATTTCTGGTAACGATTATAGTGTTGCTACGCTTTCTAAATTGTACCTAACTGTCATAGGAATCATCATATAAAGTTTTAAATCGATGGAATAAGTGTAACATGTCTTTTTTTGTAATTTTATCACGAATAAAATGTTGTTTAAAAAGTAAAAAAAATCAGCATGTCTTAAACGTATGTATTGACTTTCTGGTAGCGATTATAGAGTTGCTACGCTTTCTGAATTGTACCTAACTGTCATAGGAATCCTCATGTAAAGTTTTAAATCGATGAAATAAGTGTAACATATCTTTTTTATAATTTTATCACAAATAAATGTTGTTTAATTAAAAAGTAAAAAAAAAATCAGCATGTCTTAAACGTATATATTGACTTTCTGGTAATGATTATAGAGTTGCTACGCTTTCTAAATTGTCATGCACAGTTTGAAATCGCTACTACAATTATAACATGCCTAAATTAACGAAAAGAGCTAAGCGTAAAAATGAAAAAATATGAGAATGAGACAGGGATTGAGAGAGAGAGAGAGATCATGCGAAGCATAAAATAGATAGGATAATTGTAACATGTCTATTATAATAATCATGTCATACATAAAAAATTTGTGAAAAATTTGCATATTTCAACAATATATACGGACTTTCTGGTAAGGGTTATAGAGTTGCTACGCTTTCTGAATTGTGCCTCTCATTTATATTTAATCAATTATATCCTATTATATAAAGTAGTAAGCGTTTTTTGTCTGTCCCGAAGGATCTCGCTAACCGCTGAACCGATATTGTTCTCCTTTACAATGAAGCTTCTTATAGGTCCTGGGAAGGTTTTAAACTATCTTTGGGGAGGTTGTATTCACCCCCCTCCCCCCAAAAAAATATTTTTTTTACTCAAATTTAAAATAGGATTAGGTCGACTTTACATCCTCCTAAATTAAATGCCCCTAGAGGCTTCTAGGGTCGTAGCCGCTAGTATATAATAAATCAAGGGTATGCGTTTTTGTATATGTTTTTCTTTGTCATTATGCGTCTTCAATGATGATTATCAAATTTATTCATTCTTTAGATTAAAATTATTGGTTAAAAAGTTAGATCATTTTAAAATTTAAGAAGCCAGTATACTTATCAATTTATAGTAATACAAGATCCCTGAAACATCTTTTTATTAAAAATTGCTGGTCCTAAAGTATTTTAATAATAGACATCTATGATCTATCTACCTATTTAACTATCTATTTATATACATATCTATCGATCTATGTAACTAACTTACTATCTATCTATCTATCTAACTTACTATCTATCTATCTAACTTACCTGGAAAGTACAACCCATAGACCAGCACAATTAAATATCTAATTTGAAAAAAAAACATTTGTAATAATAGCGGCTTCGCCCTTAGAGGGCTCTAGAGGCACTTAAGGTGAGGGTAAGTCGACCTCCCAGTCTCAAAGGTAAAAAAACATTTTTTTTTGTAGGGGGGGGGGGGGGAGTTTTTTTCTGTTTAATTGTTAATCTAAGCATTTTAAAATGTATTATCTACCTTTTAATCATATCATCTAAATATCTATCAAGCTGTTTGTTTATCCTTCTCATATTTTAGCTATTGGAAAGAGAAAAAAACAAAAAATAGAAATTGTGTAATACTAATATCTACAAATTTCGGAATTTAAAAAATGTCCGTTAAACAAAAATACCCCCTCTGATGTGTAAACTTTGATTTTTACAAGGAAACACATATTTATAGCATAACTAAAGAAAATAAAATTAGATTGATGCACATAGCTTATTCAAGGTTTCACACAAAGTGTCATTTTAGAACTATAATACCCCCCACCCCCGCGATATAAGTGCCATAACCCTGCGGGTCTACCCAGTATAACCTAACCTGAATCAATAAACAAAAAACTTCCCCACACCATATAATCTTTACTTTCAAATTAGTTCAAAAACTTGTTGGGTTTGGGGATGTACCAGTGCTCAACAGGATACTTTGTGTGAAAGCAATATTATACTAAAAGCAATTATCTATAGAACACAAATTGCACAATGAAGAGAGTTTATAGCTGAGACATAATAGGATATGGGCCATAAATATTACTTTCAACAGTCAACAGGCATAACAAGGACTAGAAATTACAGAGTAGCAAGTGCTATAAGATTAATAGTTAGTTAGATAGATAGAATGCTTGATTGATATATATGTATATAGATAGATAGTGAATATATTTAAAGATATTTTAGGAAAAAAAATTTCCAAACAAAGTTGTTTCAGGGATCTTGTTCCACATAAACACAGATATGTATATAGACATATAGATTTACCAGAATTATATTTAGAATGATAATAAGCTAAAAAGCTGCTCTGCTATAAAATATTTAAGCTTAATAACGAATTTTCTCAGCTGTTTATCTTAATACAAGCGTCTACGCCCCTAGAGGCTTCTAAGGAAACTTGAGGTAGGGGGAAGATGTCAAATTCGACCCCCATTTTTATTTTAGTTTTAGAAAAATAATTGGGAGGAGGGAGGGTGGCATTTTTTGGTACAGACAGACAGACACAGGGATATATTGGAAAGGTTTTAGGCTATTTCCGAAAGTAAGCAAAACTCCATCTCTCTAGCCCTTCACCTTCTTTTTGACAGCATATTTATAATGAAATGTTAGACATAGTAAAATCGTCCTTTAATCTTAAAACCTAGTAGCATTACTTGAAGATTCCTGTATAAGTAAGGTATAATATTTCCCACGGACCTCTAATATAGCCTAAAACCTGTCCTGTTAAGTTAACCCTCACTGAAGAGTATTTGAGGAAATATTTTGTTTTATTTTTGTTCCAGGGATGTTCAAGGGGAAGGTGTAAAGGGTTGATTACCCCCCCCCTCCAAATAAAAAATACATGGACGTCCTTGTTTCTGTGATATAATGATTACCCGCCCCCTCCTCCCCCCCCTAAAAAAAATATATTTTTAAATTTTGTATCCCCCCAAATAAAAATGCTTTGACGTCCTTGTTTTGTTCCCATCTTATTTGAAATTAAAGGGCCTCAAGTTAGATAGTTTGTGTCCGGTTCGCTTCCATTATACCCCCGGTGTCATTTTACTTAAACGGTGCTGTCACATTTCACCATCATCAGAAAAAAAAAACAATTTCTATTCTTTCTGCATCTATAGAATCATTGTGGCAAAAGATCATTTGAATCGATTAAGATATGTCAATCTATACTTTTAAATAGAGACTCCTTTTAAAAAATGAAATTTCATTAAGAAAAATAGATGCACAGTGAGCCCAGGAATCCAATTTTGTGGAAAAAATTAATAACTTCCTTATTTTTCAACCAAATCAAAAAATTTTTTTTTTAATCAAAAGGTTTTTATAGTACCTTTTACAGAATTAACAAGATTATCCCTTCCTCCCTCTCTAGGTGATTGGGGGGTCAAAATATCACCCCCAAAAATTGGTTTTTGGTCGATTTTGACCCAGGCCTCTTTGAATGGCCATCACGGCCAGGGAAGTGATGGGAAAAAAATTGTGCAAAATAGCAAAGATGGGCAATGGCCCAGTGTGTCAGGTGACATGTGTCCCAGGCCTGTCAGCCAAGCAGTCTGGCTGCACTGGCATGCCAAAAATCCTCAAAAACTTCAATTTTTGACAATTTTTGCGACCTTTAACTGCGGCTGTCGGCCAAACGGCCGGTCAGACCACCTCTGGCCGCACACCCTCCAATCCGGCTTGGAATGACCTACAAAAAAGTGGTAATACACGTGGCTGCGCCACAAACACACGCCGCCCTGTGTGCAAAAAACACAACAAAAAATTGTCTTTTTTTGGGTGTGCTAACTTTGCCGCCAATTAAAGGACGGAAGGCGGCTGGCAATTATCTCTGACTTCTTGAGTGCAGTTAGAGCCGGCCATTGTGGTTCTAAAGATACCTTTAGATTTCTAGTAGCCCCTCCAGGAGGCCCTCAGGGTCCAATACACAAGGGCATAGTAAAATTTTTTTTTGAGGTGCTCTAACTTTTCCACCACTGGTGGGAAAATTTTATGCCATGATTTTTCGGAAAGGCATTTTGCCAGATTTTTACCCTGTAAAAGGATTTTTCTCTATAATGAAATCCGGCAACAAATTATATAAGGATTATACACTAAAAATAGCTTAAAACGACCTTTACAAAAATATCTATAGAGGTTAAGCAACTAAGTGAAAGTTGATAAGACCATTGGGATCCTCTTATATAATGCCTAATTAATGCTAGAACTTCATCCTAAAAATTTTCACCTCGTTGCTAAAAAGATCAAGGTATTTGAATTAGAGCTTAAAAAAATATTCAACGTGTTTTTTTTTGCATTTTCACCAACTTTCTTTGATATGGATTCAAGAGGTTTTTTTTATACAAAACTATTTAGTTTCTTGTTATCCAGCATTAGATAATTGCACAACCTTTCTAAAATGTTATTACATTATGTCCTAAGTTAATATTTGATTAAATGGCAAGTAAAACAAAAAAAAATTTAAAAATATTTTTTTGGGAGATTTTTGTATCTAAATTTCGTGAATTCCAGGGTAACAACTTCAGAAGGCCATAAAAACTTTAATTTTTTAAATTTTTCATTAATTTAAAATGGCAAACCTCCTCTAATATGATGAATTTTAACATGGACTTTTAAAATAATTGATTTTCTAAAGTTGATTTTGGGCATAAATAATTTTTTCCACAAAGTTGGATTCCTGGGCTCACTGTGAGATGTATCTAAAAAGTTAAACTATGGGATAGATTTGTAAACCTATTTGGTAGAAAAACATAGACACTCAAATTTAGATAAGTATTGCTAATAACATTTAATCAAACAAAATGTTTCAAAGCCAACGGATATAATATTTTTAAAGCCTAGATTTTAATCTCATAGATTTTGTCAATTTCAAATTTTCAGTCAAATATTTTTCAAAACATATTCAAATTTGTATTATTTTTTACAAAATTATTCTATTATACTTTATTTAATATTATTTCATAAAATCCATCTCTAAGTATACTTGCATTAAATATAAAAAACAAGGATGACAACATCCATAAAAGCGAAGCACTGAAACGGTTGGACAAACGGACATTAATACTTGTATAGTGTCAGAACTGAATAATCAGAATATAAAAGTATAAGAGTCGAAGCAAAATTGTAAGTAACTTTGATGAAAAACTGATTGATACTGGATAATTTTTATGGCAATTTAAAGATAAAGATAAATAAGATATTGTTATAATATAACCAGGGATCTAAAGGGATAAGACATAGGCCGATATATTGATGTACAACCCCAAAGATGATACACAAAATAACCTCTTCTGTTGATTACAATTAGTGGTTCAAACATTTAGTCACTCAACTTTATCGACCAACTAATCAAAAGTCAAGAAAAATCCCCAAAGTTGTTAAGCCAACAATTAGTAAACTTTATTTTAAAATTTGGGGACTAGTGTAATAAGCAATCCATTGTCCCCTTTCTCTCTTAGGTTAACACTAAAAATTTCAGCTTTCTACAAAATTTATATTTCCCCTTAGCCGTACAGATGGACGGACGGACAGACACACAAAGTTATTTATATAGTACCTTTGCTACTAAAAAGAATATAACATAAAATGACATTTAAGGATTTTTTAATAACAAATTGTTATAATTTAACCAGAGATCTAAAGGGATTAGACGATGTCTGATAAATTGATAAACATCCCAAATTATACACAAATTACCTTATCTATAGATTAGTGAGTGAGACGTTTGAACACACAACTCAATAAACCAAGCAATCAAAATTCCCTATAGGCCAAAAAATTATTAAATCAACGAATAAAAAACTTTGGGGACTATTGACCTCTCACTCTGCAGTTATTTCCTATATAAGATTATAATATATTTGTGCGAGGGATGTAATGAAAATAGCTTAAATCCACCAAGTAAGATATGTATAAAGCTGCCCTTAAAAGATCAACTAATTGAGTTTACCAATTTTCATGATTTTTAACTCTAGACAGAAAAAAATCAATTTTATCATAAAACAAGCAAAATAAAGCTATCTGGCTAATTTTTTAATATGCTAGAGTTTCTTTCATGCTTAACAACTTTGCTTTTATGTTTTGATTTAAAAAAATCAGTTTAAAACCGGTTTAATAGATGACGCTTTCTTAACTATTCATTGTTAAATTGTCAGGGAAGCTTAGTATTGATATATGGACAGGTTTTAGGCTATTTCTATCTATCTATTTTTAGATAAGATAAGATAAGATTTATTTTCCTCAAAGGTACAACATATTTTATTAGATATATATTATAAATTATGTTACTATGCTTGATTTGTTTGATTCATCTGGTTTGTTGTGTTTGGTGCAGGTTAGATAATAATATACATAATAACAATTATTAAGTACCTAGCATGGAATTGGCCGAACTTCATCTCCACCTAGTTACCAGGCCAGTTTAAATTGAATGGAGACAATATTTTACAATAAAAATTCCATGCAACATTGTACCAGATAGTTGGCATAACCCTTTAAGGGTTGTGGAGCCACTGGTGTACTTTGACGCTTGCCAAGCCGATACAATGTTATATGTGCAAATAAATAATAATCTTAACAATGAAACAATATCTTGCTGTGTATTTCAGACATCCTCCTACTATCAGTTGCAACTTCTCCAAGCGTGAATTCGGAACAATTAAGGAACCAAAACCTCCATAAGGAGTCGCTATTCCCGTTGAGATCCCTTTTCAGCTCCAAATAGACAGTTTCCTTTATATCAAATTATTTTCATTATAGAGTGGAGTTTTGTCCGGGTTTTAAGGACATCTCCACACCAATAATTACAGGATAACGGCAAATTTCGCGATAACACTTGGTCCAATCCAAAAAATCCAAAAAAAAACCAAAGAAAAGTCCAAAAAAGGACAAGAATACCCTAATAATAATCATATCGTGTACTTAAGTGAACAAGGTGTAATGGTTGGTTTCGATTCCTACGGAATCTGATTTTTATTTTTGAGAATGGATATAAAAAATCCTAAGAATAGGTCATATGCGATTCCTACGGAATCTGATTTTGGTATTTTGATAATGGGAGTGTGTCCCTAAATATGTATGGTTCGATTCCTCCGGAATCTGATTTTTGTGTTTTGAGAACTGGTCACAGCATGGCTGTGAATGGGGCAACAAAATGGGAGAGGAAGAGGGGGGGGGGGAGGGGGTTTTAAGGGAAGGCGAAAACGTATCATTAATCCATTGATTCCACCCCTTTTTGAAGGTAAAAGGGTGAAAGTGGGTCATGTTAAAAAAGACTGTGGCGTGCTATTGCGCGCGTAATTTGGTTATAGCTTTGCTTTAGTGAGGTTTAAATCTTACTATTGTTTAGACACGAAATGTTCGGAGAGGAAGAATACCAACAAATGTGGCAGCCGCTACGCAATAGATTGACAATAACATATGAACGACTTCTCAATATAGTTAATGGTGACAATGTCAGTGACGAAGTACGTCGTGAGGTAGCCCGTCTTCTATACCAACAGGGTTATTTAGAAACCGAGTTGGCCCTCACACTATACAACCCAAACAAGGACATGGAGTTTCATGAAGCTAAATTGGGTGAAATTGCTGAGCGGATAACTGCTCAAGAGGGGGCCTGTCTCCAGCTATAGTTCCAGAAGTTGGCCATTTCCGGTTTGAACCAGTTACGGTCAAGTTCTCTACGACTTTATATACAAGATATCCGCAAAAATATCCGCAAAAACACCCGCGGAAATGTCCACATGATGTTCACAAAAATCAACAAAAATCAACAATGAATCAACAGAAAAAAACTGCAAAAAGTTACTGATATGGCTATTGAAATATAAAATTGTTTTTGAAGAATAATACAGTTTAGTTTTATCCAAAAAAGTAAAAGTATTAAAATATCATAAATTATCATAAATTCATTGATTTGTTTAATAAATCCTAGATATCTTGCTATGAACTTTTATTTTTTATGAAGGATGTATAGAGTAATAGGATGTCTGTTAATATTTCGCTATGGATTAATTTTCATTAGCATAAAAAAAAGTGAAGTGAGAAACTGGTTAAAATAAGGGAGATGGGTCAGGGAATTCAACAGGTTAGGGGGAGGAGGGGGGGAAAAAACTAGAAGGGGAGTGGTGGGTGGTTTGTGCGCGGCCGTGACTTCCAGCTAGACAGACGGAGCGGCGCCTATCGTTTGGTATATACTGGGGGGGAGAAAAATAGGGGGAGGGGGGAAGAGTGGTTTTCCGGTAAAGCACGGCAGAATAAAGCAAAAGAATAAAGCAAAAGAGGGGGCGGGGGGGAGACAATTGGTTGTAAAGCATAGGGGGAATACGCGGGAAATCGGAAGTAGGGAAAGTTATTTATTAATTAATAAGTTAAATTAAGATTGAATAATGTATGGTATTAAGACACAAGGGGGGTATAAATATGGGGGTGGGTAGGGTCAAAGTTCAATTGTCTCAGAAATGTCAGATCAAGAAGAGGAAGTTGGACAAGGCCAAGGTGCTTTACCGGATGGGGCGCCGGAAGTTCCGGAGGAGGCTGGAGGAGAAGAAGATGTTCCCCTCCAAGACCAGGTGCAGGAGCTCATCGCCATGTTGAACTCAAGCGATGAAATCGATGATCCTGCACCCGTGCACGGCGTCCAGCAGCTGCTGAACCTCGCGGCAGTGCCTGATCTACTCCCATTTCCGGGGGTAGACAGGCGCTGTCTGGACCTCTGGTTTATGGTCAAGAGGAGGTTAATGGGCGTCGTGTACGAGGGCGACAGACTTATGTGGAGGAGATTCCGCCAAGATGCCATCGATGAGGAGATCCTCCGCATGATGTACTCCAACTATGGGTTAGTCGTGAGGCTAATTTCAGTAATGCCCACGTACGCCCGCTCCTTCCAGGCCAACATGGATTCCATCGCCACCATGGACCGCTTGGTCACCGTCCAGCAGGACCTTGTGGAGGAGCTCCTCCAACAGGAACCCGACGACGTCGATGACTCCAGCGACTACGACGAGTAGATGGCTATGCCCACTACATGAGCTTAACCAGTCCAGTCAGCGATAGTCATATATTAAACAAAATTTTCGATATCTAAATTTGAATAAATAAATATATTTTTGGTCAAAATTATGAAAAAACTTTGTTATTTTTTTATTAGATAAAATAGAGGTAGAGGTTGCGCGATTCGTTAGTTGCTTGATAAAAAATATATAATATAATAGAAGAAGTCAAAGTCAAAATATAAAATGTAAAATGAATAAAGTGGATAAGAAACAAACTATGCTAAAGCTACTCTATACATAGGTATGTATGTCGGTTCCTACGGAACCTACTCGTTGAGATTTGAGGTTAAAGAAATGCTGTTTTATTATTTTTTTGGTATAGAAATTAAGTGCTTACAAAAAGTCGAGGGCTAAAGATACGAATAGAAACTTAGTTAGAACAAAAAATTGTTAAATAGAGGAAGAGAAAAAATAAAGTATTTGCTTTTTTTTTAAGAAAGTAAGTAATAAGTAAGTAAAATATCTTTCTTGAGAATAATTTTATTATCAATCAGTTTAATTTCAAAAATAAAATATTTGCTTTTTTAAAATATTTGCTTTTTTAAAACTCAATCTTGTTTAGGTAATAAGTAAAACATTTTTTCTTAAAAATATTTTTATTATCAATTAGTTTAATTTCAAGTGGAAGGTTGTTGAATATAGTTGGGAAAGAGTTAAGAGGGGCGTGCAGGAGAAAGTTTCTATTGGTGCCCGGTTCGTAAGCAAAGTTGTTCCTGTTCCTAGTGCCATACGTATGTCTGTCTTGAACAAAATTCCAGGTGTTTTCGAAAATTTTGGGAAAATTGCCTAATTTATAGGCGTGCATAAATTTACAAACATTGAATTCAATTAACAGGTTAAATGGAAGTATGCCATTAGATTTAAAGAATTCAGCTGTGTGAGCTCTGCTAGGTAAATTTTCGATTATTCTAATGGCTTGCTTCTGCAACTTAATGATTGGTGCTAACAGATACATAGGACAGGCAGTGAACAGGAGACAACAATATTCGATATTCGACTTAATATAAGAAGAATAGAGTAGCTTTAAGTGTTTCTTGTCCAACAAATGACGCATTACTTTCATACTATAAATTATTTTAGAGACTTTGCTATAGACTTTTTCAAGATGATAAGAAAACTTCATTTTCTCGTCCAATTGAATTCCCAAGTGTTTGATACTACCCTCATTGGTACCGCTCACAAGATCCAACTTAGTGATTTTTGACTCATCATTTTCGTTATGATTATTCATGTTTACATAGACTTCAAAGTTGGTCTTAGCGGCGAGCTCAGCGGGGGTGAGTATCTCACGGGGGGAGGAAAAGACCATACATTTGGTCTTGCGGGGGTGAATAAGAAGTTTATTGGCATTGTACCATTGGGTCAGTCTGGGGACAAGCTCCTTTGCAAGGTTGATCAATTGTATAATATTCTGCTTTTCAATGAAGCCCACTGCGTCATCAGCAAAGAGATTGATTAGGATCTCTTCACTGCATGAAACAAGGTCATTGATAAAAATCAAAAAAAGAATTGGTCCCAGGACTGACCCCTGAAGTACGCCAATGATAATGAATTCAATTGTGGAGGAGAAAAGGCCCTTAAAATATACACGCTGTTTCCTATTTGCATAATAACTACGGAACCAATCAAGTGCAACCCCCCTTATCCCTGAATTCTCCAGTTTGCTAAAAAGGATGTCCCTATTTATCATGTCGAAACACTTCCTTATGTCCAAAAATATGGCCATACAGGAAGTGTCTCGACTGAGTGCTTGGGTGATCAATGTGCTTAAGTTCAATACATTGTGAAAGGTTGAGATTCCTTTCATGAAGCCAAACTGGCGGTTGCTAAAAAAAGACCGATCTTCCAAGAACTTAACCAGCGTTTCACAGACATATTTTTCAATGGGCTTGGAAAAGTTGTCAATGAGTGAAATTCCTCGATGATTATCTGCCTCGCTGAGTGAACCTGATTTGTGAAGGACAACTATTTTGGAAGTTTTCATTTTTTCAGGAAAAGTGCCATTTTGAAGTGATAAATTATAAACATGTGTTAAGGGAGTGGCAATGGTATCAGCACAGCGAGACAGAACATACATCGAGACATCATTTATGTCTGTGGAACGCTTAGGTTTAATACTACGAATGATATTAATAACCTTGAAGGGGTACAATGGCTCAAAGAAGAGGGAATCTTGACATGGGGGTGGTAAATATTCAAAGAAATTTTTGGGGGTGGAAGGAATTTCAGGCCTTAGGGAAGACCCAATCTGACTAAAATAACGATTAAATTCATTAGCTATTTCTTGGTCATTTTCAATTTTGTTTGGGCCTACTTGAAGGTATGTGCACTCAGGGGAAGATTTACTAAACCCAATGACTTCCTTTAGGGTTTTCCAGAGTTTTTTCCCATCCCCGTTTGCATCTCTTATTTGTTGTCTGTAATATTCAATCTTTGCTCTTCTCACTTGCCTATTGTAATTATTCCTATAGACATTGTAAATACTTTCATTTTCAATTGTTTTGTCTTTTAAAAAGTTGCTGTACAAAATATCTCTATGCAATCTACAACGCAATAAAAAGTCTGACATGAAAGGCTGCTGAGGCTGGGTACGTTTGTTTTTTCGTTTTTTTCTAACTGGACACTTTTCATTATAAAGTCTCAAAAAGGTTGAAATAAAGTTATCATAAGCAATGTTTGTGTTGTCTTGGTTTAAAACGTGATTCCAGTTAGTGTGGTAGAGTGCATAGTTTAAGGCATCAAAGTTTTCATCATTCAATTCTCTTTTTTCAAAGAAATCTGGAGGTTTGGGTTTATTTACTCTGTCTATTCGGAATGAATTAATAATTGGCAAGTGATCGGAGATTTTTGAAGTTAAGACAAAGGAAGACATTAGGTTTTGAATAAAGTTACCTACCCCGAATAAATCAAGAAGGGTTGCAGTGGTTCTAGTTACTCTAGTAGCTCTGGTAACGGTATTTATGATACCGTTAAAGGAAAAAGACTCAATAATTCTCATGGAGTTGCTATTTATATTATTTATTTTGAAAAGATCAAAATTGAAATCTCCTACAATGAAGTATGGTATGCTTAAAGCTGCTATTCTATCAATCAGGTCCAAAAAAAGTTCAAAAAATTCTTCTATTTCAGCACTACTCTGATTGGGTGGCCGATAACAGTTTAGTAAGCAAAACTTTAGTCCATTGTGGGAAATTTTTAAGCAAATAGATTCAAGAATATTTTCTTTAAATGAAAATTTATCAAATAGTTTATCTACTTTATAATATTTGCTTACTAGAATACCCACCCCTCCCCCCCTACTTTTTGTGCGGAGTTTAACATGCCAATCGTAATTATTAATTCCATAGCAATCCATATTTACATCCTTATTCAGCCATAATTCTTGAAAACACAGAACATTTAAGTGGATATCATGTTGTCTAAAGAAGTCTACAGTGGAGACAATATCATTGTATTTAGAATGTAATGACTGACAATTAATACTAAAAATATTGAGAAGGTTTTCATTGAATGTTTTCAGTTTCTGTACGATACCTTGTTCACTTGAAAAAACGCAATTTATTCCGAATTCGTTCTCAAAATCGTTAAAGTAGTCGCCGTAAATCGGATTCATAAGATTTAGACCAATGTTATCGTTTAAGTTACCGTAATCCTGGTTAATCTGATCATTAGGGAGGTTTGTCATAGCAGAGCTGGTCCAGGAGCACCGCAGGAGGAATCGTCTTAACATCAAGTATGGACATCTGAAACACAGTAGATATTAGTGGACAAATAAAAATAGGTAATATACAATATATTATCGTTAAAGCGAAAAAAATTACCATATTTACTATGGTTATTCCGATAGCGTTTAGTTTATGTGTGTGTTGGGGGTGGCAACACATTTCAAGCTAGTTTAGTTCCCCCTACTCATTTTCATACAAGTTCCAAGTATTTTATATGCTAATCAGCAGAAAAATAAGAAAAATAGATTGAAATTAATATGCTATGTTGGCGTTCTAACAAGTTGGGTAATATTTAATATTAATATTATAATAATATAGAGTTTACGTGGATATAAACATTAAGTTTTTCGAAATAAATCACTTTGTAAATGAATTTAAAAATGATGATAATAATTTTGTTAAGTACCTTTTTTTCCGACGTATAAGATACTTAACCTCATGATGTGATTACCGCCTTTGTAGCTTTGCTTTGCTTAGCTTTGTTGGCGGTGTCTCTAGCTTTGGCCCTCGTGGCCACAGGATCAGAAGGTGCTGAGTCAACGACAGGGGCAACAGGTACAGAAGGTGCTGAGTCAACGACAGGGGCAACAGGTACGGAAGGTGCTGAGTCAACGACAGGTGTAGATGCGGCAGATGCGGCAGACGTGGCGGCAAGTGCGGCGGTGTGTGTGGCGGTAGGTACGGCAATAGATGCCGCAGGTACGGCGACAGACACGGCGGCAAGTGCGGCAGACGTGGCGGCAGATGCGGCGGCGGTCACGGCGGCAGGTGCGGCGGTGAGCGCGGCGGCAGGTGCGGCAGTGAAATCAGCTGTAGCGGCGGCTGCGGATGCGACGGCGGCAGGTACTGACTGTGTGGGCTGTGCGGCTGGTGCAACGGCTGTATGTGCGGCGGTTGCGACGGTTGCGGCAGAGTCTATGGGAGGGAACACAGCTAGGTCCCCAAGAGCTGGGGCAGGGGCAGACGTTAAATTATGTTGAATCGTGCTGGAAGGGTGGGCTGTGATCGTACTAAACTGTCTTGGGAAGTCATCCTCTGTTAAGTCAGCCTGATTAGAGAAGAATGTTTTCCTTTCCTCAGGCGCTAGCTTGTTGAAACAAAGGATAGGCGGTGCCTCTGACAGAAAAAAATCCTCGCTTCCAGGTATGGGTTGGGCCATTTCCTTCAGGTCTTTGCCAAACGGGTTAAGGCAGCGTATCCAGCGGCTGCCGTTCTTGAGCTGAAATTGGACATGTTGGCCAGCGACTTTGGCCCTCGAAATCTGGTTTGTGGCATACACAAAGGTCATGGTCTTCCTGTTGAGGTCGGACATATCTTGCTTCGCCTGGACTAACCTATTGGGGAAGAACGGGACCGGTGACGCGTTGTTCCTGGGATTGAACCTCTTGATCTCGGCGTTGTAACGGTCAAGCACAGCCTTCTTATTGTTCATCCACGCGTCGAGGTAGGATCTAGACATAAAACGAAAAATAAAAACGGGGATCTGGCCCTTTGTATATGGGAGCATATGGGCACGCTCGACGATATCACAAAAATGTGAGGGAATATATTCTAATTCTCCACGTTTAAGAGCGGCTTCAAGGGTGGGCCTTATAATGTTTCTAAATATGATAAACTCTGTAATATTTTCACGGCTCCACGGCTGCTGAAAATTCACTATTCTACAACTCCAATCGCGGCACCTTTGCTCTCTTATCGAGTTTTGTAGAAGTTGAAATTTGACGAAATTTTCTCTCGACGATTCAATAGAGTTTAAATAGTCTTTTTGTTGTGTAATCGTGGTCCTAATCGCTTTTTGTTCACTTGCAACAGATTTAGCATCTACGAAATTTTCTATACCTTCGATAGATTGAATTTTAACATTTAAATCTGAGACTCTCAATTTAATATCGTTTATTTCGGTTTTATGACTGGCAAAAGTACTATGAATAAGCTCATCCCTTACCTTAGCTATATTCGCATCGTATTCTTTAAACTTAACATCCAAAGCAGCGTCCAAATTTGTTTTAAACTTTGACCAATATTCTGGGTTGTCACACGTACTACAGGCCATGATGAAGTGAAGATGGCGGAACCGAGGGTGCTGAGTGAGTGTGGGTCAGCTGACCAATGGTGGGACGCGAAAAAATGTTAGCCAATGGGAGAGCTTATTTGTCGGGAGTACTTTGCGCCGGTAAAAATGTTGCCAGACCGATAAATTATCATAAAATTATCAAAAAAAAATTTGAGAGTGTTTTCACCAAAAATTGTTCATTAAGTTAAAGCGATTAGGTTACACATAAGTTAAAAAAAAACTTTTAATTCATTAATGTTTTATTTTCACTTTTTTTGTGTTAACAATTGACCGATACGTTAACACATACACATTGCCAGGCCTAAATACGAGGTGCCCTCTGGCTACAGTGTCTTCCCTTTCCTCCAACTGCGGAGTGACCACGGGCAGTGGGGAGAGGGGAACTAGTTGAGAGAGAGGGGGAAGGTAGAACTGAGCTTAACACATGGGGTAGGGCGGGGGAGAGCTTGCTAAATGCGTGTGCTCAGCCCGACTCTCTGAACTAAACTCTATCTATCTATCTATCTATCTATCTATCTATCTATCTATCTATCTATCTATCTATCTATCTATCTATCTATCTATCTATCTATCTATCTATCTATCTGTCTGTCTATCTATCTATATATCTATATATCTATCTATCTATCTATATATCTATCTATCTATCTATCTATCTATCTATCTATCTATCTATCTATCTATCTATCTATCTGTCTATCTATCTATCAATCTATCTAAATCTATCTATCTATCTATCTATCCATATATCCATCTTTCAATCTATCCATCTATCCATCCATCTAAAGGGTTAGCAAAAAAAATGCGTACTTTTTAAAAATTGAAATTGCGCGGCTTGTGTTAATAGTATAATGTTATGCATATCGTTAGAACCGCTAAGAAGTCTATTTTTTGGAAATATAAGAACGATTCCGCTGCTACGTACAGTTACGGAGCTACGTGTTAAAATGTCCCAACTGATGTAAAACTTGACTTACGAGTAAATTTTAAAATATAACTTAGAGAAATTAGAGAAGATATTTTGCAAAAAGAGATGCCTACATTTTTTAATTTCAAATTGCGCGGCTTGTGTTAATAGTAGAAAAATGTTACGCATACCGTTAGAACCACTATGAACTGTATTTTTTGAAAATGTAAGAACGGTTTCTGTGCTACATATAATCTAGGAGCCAGATGGAAAAATGTCCCAAAATTTACTCGCAAGTTAAGTTTTAAGCCAGTTGGGACATTTTAATACGTAGCTCCCTAACTATACGTAGCACAGGATCCGTTCTTATATTTCCAAAAAATAGAGTTCATACCAGTTCTAACAATATTTATAACATTTTTCTACTATTAACACAAACCGCGCAATTTTAATTTTAAAAAAGTACGCATTTTTTTTGCTCACCCTTTATCTATCTATTTATCTATCTGTCTCTTTATCTATCTCTATCTATCTATCCATCTTTTTGTCTATCTATCTATCTAAGGAAGTGATAATCTGTGACAACAAAGTATAACGTTATAAGCTTCTGTAGATTACAATTAGTGGTTGAAACGTTTGGACACAAAACTTAATAAGCCAACCAATCAAAATTCACTTTAATCCACAAAGTTGTTGAGCAAACCAATAAGGAAACGTTATTATAAACTTTGGGAACTAGTGTAATAAACAGCCCATTGTCCCCTCTCTCTCTCTGTGTAGATTAACGCATATCTTAGGATAAAGCTTTTCTTGGGTGAATTGTTTCGTATAAAGTGAAGCCTATGACAAAACATATTATAAGTTGAATTTCTTATAAAGTTATGTTTCTAAAAATTATAACTTTAAAACTAAAGACGTTAAAAATGGTTCCTACTGCTTCTATGTCAGGTGTGCAACATAAATAGGCGCCACTAATTACCCTGCACAGTTAGAACTCTTTAGACAAAGGTCATGCAATCAAAGGGTTAGTAGTCTGTATGATGGGTGTTGGTAACCATAGATATATTATGCAGGGATCTAAAGGGATAGTACAATGAACAATAAATTGATTTCCCAATGACGTTACACAAAATTACCCCTTCTGTAGCGTAAAATTAGTGGATAAAACGTATAAACACTCAAATGAATGATCCAACTAATAAAACTTTAATGTAGTTCCCAAAGTTGTTGAGCCAACGAATATGAAAACATCATTATATAACTTTGGGGACTAGTATAATAAACAGCCCATTGTCCCCTCTCTCCATGTATATTATGTCTACTGTCAACCACCTTTAAAACAAGTCAGGGAGGGAGGGGACATTGGGTTGTTTATTAAGGTAGTCCCCAAAATCTCAAATTAACGTTTTCGTATTCGTTGGCTTAACAACTTTGGAGGCTCTTATTGAATGACATAAATATTATTCTTTATTGATATGATTAAGATATTTTCTCGTATTCATTCGAATCCGGTGGATAGGAACCGGTTCTCATCCATACGAAAAAACTATGTCTATCATCGTATTATATCTAATTTGAAACATTTTTTTCTTTCCAGCAGTTTTTAAGTTGTAGTTTTTAACTTAGTTTATCTTTGATTTTTTCGTTTAAAGATAACTAAATTACCCTGTATTATTGTTTGGGTACCTAATGGTTTACTATTAGGTACTTTCGTAGTATAATTACGGTCTAAAAAATTTAAATTTCAAAGCAAATTAATTTTGATTTTGTTTTAGTTTGTTGAGGCTGTGAGGCAAAATTTGTCATTTATCCATCGATACAAGTTTTGGCGTGAACCCAGAAGGGTGCCGCTGAAAAATCTCATTTTTTTTCTTATTTAGGCTAGGATAGAGCTACAGAAGATTTAAACACGGCAAAATGACCGTCTCAGTGCGTAGAATTCACACAAAAAATTTGGGGTTGATAGCTCAACGTTTAGGGGGCTGGACCACAAGATGTAAGTCCATCGATACAAGTTTTTGCGTATCTTTTTCAGCAAACATCGTTTGGTCCGACAGGGAAGGAGTTGGAATCTTGACCCCATTTTGTACACGTGTGTATCTCATCGAGACGAACATTTTGCCACCTTGAAGTCCAAAATCGGTTGAGAAACAAAAAAGTTTTCCTAGGAAAAACTGATTTTTAAAGAAAAATTGATAAAAAAAATCGCCAAAACTTGCATCAGAAAATCAAACACTGAATAATCTAATTTTCTTTCTCATTTGGGCTAGGATAGAGCTACAGAAGATTTAAACACAGCAAAATGACCGTCTCAGTGCGTAGAATTCACACACAAAATTTAAGGTTGATAGCTCAATGTTTAGGGGGCTGGACCACAAGATGTAAGTCCATCGATACAAGTTTTGGCGTATCTTTTTCAGCAAACATCGTTTGGTCCGACAGGGAAGGAGTTGAAATCTTGACCCCATTTTGTACACGTGTGTATCTCATCGAGACGAACATTTTGCCACCTTGAAGTCCAAAATCGGTTAAGAAACAAAAAAGTTTTCCTAGGAAAAACTGATTTATAAAGAAAAATTTATAAAAAAATCGCCAAAACTTGCATCAGAAAATCAAACATCGTTTGGTCTACCCCCCTAAAAATTGTCCTAAGTCCACCAAATTTTTTGTGTGAGTCCCTGGGGTCGAGACGGTCATTTAGACACCTTAACATCGATTCTAGCTCAATCCGTTCGCTAGTTATCGAAGAAACATGGATTTTGTCAATTTGGTATTTAATGTTTTTAAACATTTATAAGTGCAATTTTGAAATCTAGTGTATTTTCTTGGGGAACTATGATATATCTCCGAAAGTCCACGGGGACCCTTTATGAACTCAGTAGAGGTTTTAGTGTAATATCACAACTCAAAAGTGTCTATTAAGCTAGTCAACTGCTCTTTAGAGGGTAGATAGAGCCCTCTTAGCGTAGTAAAGGAAGCTTATAAGTATACAACGGTTGGTTATAACTTTTAACTTATGGTTATAACAAAAGTTAAATATCTTTGGTTCTAGCTTCGAGAGGGCTATGTTAGGGGTACCCTGGCCCACCTGGGTACCAGCTAACCTGGGTATTGGTTTCCTGGCTTAAGTAAGAGTGTCTTTAGGCTGGGTTACAGTAGTCTAAGTACGTTTAAGTAGAGAAAGGATGCCTATAAGCGGGTGACGGTAGGGTAGAGTAGTCTAACCTTCTCCCGCTTGGCAATGGTTACTCTAGGCTTACTTACACTTAATTTGATAAACCAACCAATCAAAATTTATCAAAAGTCCTCAAAGTTGCGAAGCCAATAAATAAGAAAACGTTATCATAAAACTTTGGGTACTTGTGTAATAAACAGCCCATTGTCTTCTCTCTCTCTGTAGAATTCATTAATCAGTGGCATGAACAGGGTTTTGCCAGGGAGGTGCGCTAATCATATACCTATCAATATATATGACATTCAATATACAATATATCTATCTATCTATCCATCTGAAATAACATTTAATTTCTGATAACAATTATGGAGTTGCTTCTCTATAAAAACAAATTTTATTCAACTGTTATAAACTGTTACAGGAATCATCATTTAAAGTTTGAGATCGATATAACAATTCTAACATGCCTAAACTTAATTTAAATTTAAAAATCAATATTTTTCAAATTATAGGTCAACCTATTTTCTCTAACAATTATAGAGTTGCTAAGCTCTGTAAATTGTACTTAAATATCACAGAAATCTTCATGCTAACAATCATTGACCTATTAAATCGAATGAAAAAGAAATTAGCTGAAAATAAATGTTTCTATATTCTTACAATTGTGCCTCTATCTTAACTAATGGCCCAGAAAATCACGTTTTCCCCTGAATGTAGCTGACGGGCATATGAAAATACGGACAGACGGACAATTGGTATCACAGACTAGCTTCGCTACTAATATTAACATTTTTTGGAAATGAAGAAACAAGGATGGCAACAATTGAAAAAGCAAGGCTAAACAAGCATTGAAGACATTTAATAAAAGTTTCTTTAAAGACGGATATTTGTAATTATAGAGTAGCTGAGCTACTAATAATAGAAAATCATGTTTCCCCTAAAGATAGCGAATATAAGGACGGAGTCTAAGAGATCTTAGCTGACATTCTGACTTTGTTATATAATATTTCATATATATATCGCAAAATATAAAAATAGCCTAAAAACTACCCTGGACTAAATCAAAGTTTTCCTGAAAATTGTATAATTAGTTTTTTTCAGCGCGGCGGTTTAAGAGATCTTAGATGATATGCAGACTTTGTCATGTTATACTAGCGGCTTCACCCCTAGCCTCTAGGGGCTGTGCCCCAAGAGGTTTGATTCAACTAACTTTTCGTGTTTTAGATTTTAAAGAAAATATAAAAAGAATTGGAGGGGTATTTTTTTTTTGGGGGGGGGGGGGTAGGGGTGACCCAACCCCCAAGAAAATAGTTATAAACCTTTCCGGGACCTATGAGAAGCTACCCTGTAAAGGAGAACCCGATTGGTTCAGCGGTTAGCGAGATCCTTGTTACAAACAAAGAGACAGACAAACTGACAGACAAACAAACAGACAAACAGACAGACATCGTTCTACTTTGTATTATAGATTGGAGTAGTTGGGTGATTTTTTAGCATGTATAAATCTCACAAATACTTAAAATGCAAAAGGAATTTAGACAATGTCTCTCATAAATACCTTAAAATGCATAAACAATTGCATTATTGAATTCTTAAA
Organism: Acartia tonsa; assembly: GCF_053477335.1. NCBI lineage: Eukaryota > Metazoa > Arthropoda > Copepoda > Calanoida > Acartiidae > Acartia > Acartia tonsa. The sequence goes on along the minus strand of NC_137262.1, from coordinate 29,194,621 downwards.
GTAGAATTTTGTTGGAATTCATAATAATTTGGCTTCTTTTGAAGCAAGTGGCTGGAAGCTGGCTGCATTATAAAAACACGAATTCTTAATGTAAAATCTACACCGTAAAAACAGATTACTTTAAGATTTCGTTTTTTAGCAGCCGACTGCTAAAAAATAGCTGATTTGAAGCCGGCTGCCGAATTCATATTGTATGATTTATAATTTGGCCTCACACCATTACAATTTTCGAGAGTAGGGTCAATTATGCATATTTTATTGAATATCATACACATTTTGATAAAATAATATGTTTAATTTAATGATATTTTTGTTTTTTGATATTTGTATATTTATTCTGGAATTTTCTTTAATTTTAGTATTATAAAAATACGTGTTGTTTCCTTATTTCACATGTAATTTACAACAAAACTTTCATAATAATTTCTAGACGGTTCTATATGATTAAAGTATAAACTAGTGCTCACTAGAAAATTCTAACCAATAGCGTGCGAGTATTTTCTCTCCAGCCAATCAGAGGCCAGTAAATTTCCGGCAGATTTAATTTGCGTCAGAGAAATGTTCTCGAAACTTCGCGCATTTTCCTACTGCCTTTATATACTCACGCAACTCACATTTCAACTCAGAATACAAAGTTTTACTAAACAGTGAACATTAACATATTGCACTTAATTATTTACCAAATCGTTTATACTAAAAATGGCAAAGAAGGCTGCTATTGGAATTGATCTCGGCACAACCTACTCTTGTGTGGGTGTGTTTCAACACGGCAAAGTTGAAATTATTGCCAACGACCAGGGCAACAGAACAACACCCAGCTATGTCGCTTTTACCGACACTGAGCGTCTGATTGGCGATGCTGCTAAGAATCAGGTTGCTATGAATCCTAACAACACTATCTTTGATGCTAAAAGATTGATTGGTAGAAAGTTTGATGATTCCACAGTTCAAGCTGACATGAAGCACTGGCCTTTCAAGGTTGTTAACAACGGTGGCAAGCCCAAGCTTCAGGTTGACTACAAGAATGAAGAGAAGCAGTTTACCCCAGAGGAGATCAGTGCTATGGTCTTGATAAAGATGAAGGAGACTGCTGAGGCTTATCTTGGCCACCCAGTTCATGATGCTGTTGTAACAGTTCCTGCCTATTTCAATGACTCCCAAAGACAGGCAACCAAAGACGCTGGCGTGATTGCTGGCCTTAACATCACAAGAATCATCAATGAACCCACTGCTGCTGCCATTGCCTATGGTCTTGACAAGAAGGGAGGCACTAGTGGTGAGAAAAATATTCTTATCTTTGATCTTGGTGGTGGAACTTTTGATGTTTCTGTTCTATCAATTGATGAGGGTATTTTTGAGGTAAAGGCTACAGCTGGTGATACTCATCTAGGTGGCGAAGATTTTGACAACAGAATGGTGGACCACTTTGTCCAGGAGTTTAAGAGGAAGCACAAGAAGGACGTTACTGGTAACAAGAGAGCTTTGAGGAGGTTGAGAACAGCGTGTGAGAGAGCAAAGAGAACTTTGAGCTCAGCTGCCCAGGCCAACATTGAGATTGATTCTCTGTTTGAGGGAATTGACTTTTACACTTCCATCACAAGAGCTAGATTTGAGGAGCTTTGCTCAGATCTCTTTAGAGGAACACTCAACCCTGTGGAGAAAGCTCTTAGAGATTCTAAGCTTGACAAATCTGCTATTCATGAGATAGTTCTTGTTGGCGGCAGCACAAGAATCCCAAAGGTCCAGAAGCTTCTGCAAGATTTCTTCAATGGCAAGGAGCTCAACAAATCCATCAACCCTGATGAAGCTGTTGCTTATGGAGCTGCAGTTCAAGCTGCTATTCTGAATGGTGACAACAGTGAAGCAGTGTCTGATTTGCTGTTGCTTGATGTTGCTCCTCTTTCCCTTGGTATTGAAACTGCCGGCGGTGTGATGACCAGCTTGATTAAGAGAAATACCACCATCCCCACCAAGCAGACCCAGACATTCACCACCTACAGTGACAACCAGCCAGCTGTTACCATCCAGGTATATGAAGGAGAGCGTACAATGACCAAGGATAATCATCTGCTTGGCAAGTTTGACCTGACAGGCATTCCCCCAGCTCCCAGAGGAACACCGCAGATTGAGGTTACTTTTGACGTTGACGCCAATGGAATCTTAAATGTATCAGCTGTGGAGAAGGGCAGTGGCAAGCAGGAGAAGATCACCATCACCAATGATAAGGGAAGATTGTCCAAGGAGGAGATTGAGCGCATGGTCAATGATGCTGAAAAATATAAGAACGAGGATGAAGCTCAAAAAGAAAGAATTTCTGCCAAGAACGGATTAGAATCATACATTTTTAACCTCAAGTCAACATTGGACCAGGATGAAGTCAAGAACAAGCTAAATGCTGAAGAGCTGAACCAAGCCAACACCAAGCTTAATGAAGCTCTAGCCTGGCTGGATAAAAATCAGTTGGGAGAGAAAGAAGAATATACAGAGAAGCAGAAGGAACTAGAGGCTGATATGAAGAAGCTGATTGAAAAGCTGTACAGTGGCACTGGCGGACCACAGCCTGGAGCTGGAGCTACCTGCGGGGATGAGGCCAGACAAGGCCAGAAAGAACCCACCATTGAAGAGGTTGATTAATCTTCAAACAATCTCAAAACCTTTTTATATCTGTGATTTAGTTAAATATTGTAAATTATTTATTTTGTTTTAAAATGATTCATCCTTAATAAAATTTATTATGAATAATCTAGAGTTAGTTTTTATTTTTTTATCAATTCCAAATTATAAATATTTGATAAACAATGCAATGTTTATCAATGTGTATTTATGTAGCGTAGCAACAATAAGGTAATAGAAATGTAAAGGAATTTTAATGAAATCAATTGAAAGTATTGAAGTATATTTCAGTTTGAATCAAATACGAGTACTTTTAAATCTAAATGTCAAACGTTGAAAAATCGTGGGGGCGTATATTAGGGAGAAAACAAGCACGGTGAAAGTGAAAATTAGAAAATTCTTAGGTACATATATCGATAAGAGAACTTAAAATACTTAGAAAAATGGATTTTAAGACAGGAAAAAAAATGTCAATTAAGATTGCTATTTCCCCTGTCATTTATTGGTCAGTCGGTTCATCCATTAAGAAATGGAGGTGGTATAAGTAGGGGGAGGGGGGGGGGGGGTCTTTTCACTTTATTAGAGAACATGATTATCTAGTGTAAGATTTAAGTATTTATAAATCCATTATAAGGAAAAATAAGTCTTGAAGTAGAGGTTTCGTGATTTTTCATTAAGAAAACTTTAGATATAATATACTTACTTGCGAATGACCAGCATGTCAGCATAAGAATACACACCCATGAGCTTTTCCACATAGACACACACCACCTAATTGAGATAAACAGGTAAACTATTGGTTTATAAAGCTTCCTAATCGTATTGCCTGTTTTAAAACTATCAAGTAATTACCAAATAGATATTATTTTAGAAATAATTCATTTTGCCAGCTTATAAGCCTTAAGGTCATGTTACAAAAAAAATAATTTGGTTTATAAAAAACTTAAGTTTATTAATCCACAAATCTAAGAAATGTAGAATAGACATAGTAACAAAACTGGTATTAATTTTAAGATTTTTATTGAAATATTTGTGGAAAATTTTCTGTAATATAATGCTATACATGGTTTTTCAGTATGGCTGAGAACTAGTTCTATTCAAGCGGATTAATCGGTTTAAAAGCCATACTGTAATAGTTATTTCTCGCATCTTATTATAAAGAGCTATCCGCAGATGTAAAAATGTACAATTGTAACATTAAAACCAGTTTTGTTAGTCAGGCCTTAATTCATGTTTTTTGTTTTGTTTTATTATTAGAGGAAAACTGTCTGTAATACGATGCAATGCATGATTTTTCAGTATGACTGACAACCGGTTCTATTCAGCAGATTTCAATCGGTTACGAAGCCATACTGGAGATATAACTATAACTACCTCTTTACAGTATGTGTACCACACTGGTAAATTAATCACATGGATTTCTCTTTTTATATCACAGCTCTATTAAATCACTAGAGTTGGCTCGATATAACTATCTCCCTATTGGCTAGTTTTCTATATGCATATATATTTCTCAATAAATCTATTTTCCTCACCCGGCATTACTATTTAAACGGAAGTAAATATTTAATAATTTAAATAATCTTAAAAAGATCTTTTAAATTATATTTTTTTCTTTACATTACCATCACCAAAGGGTTTATTATATGATTACAATTTTAGTTCAATATTTGAACACACAAAGTGTCGCCACAATCGAATTCTTTTAAAACAGAGTTTTCTTAAATTTATTATATCATAAATTTAAATTTTCTTTTTTATGATTAGAAATTAAATACTTCATTATAATGTAAATAGCAACATGAAATGAAAAAAATGAATTTGTTTTTAATAAAGTAAAATAATGAGTCTTATCGTTCTGGGCAATGAGAGTTTATTATGGATTATTGGATCACTATGAGTTTCCAACGAATAGTCCTTGGAAAACTTGAGCTCGTTTATAGACATTTATTTCCTATATAGATCTGACATGGATCTTGAAGCAATTAAGCAGGCCGTTTGGTACAGGTTAAAAATTGGAAGATTTCATTAAATAAAAGTTATCGCAAATATACTTAGTAAATAACGTCAAGTAAATTCCATAAAGAGACATTACATTTTAAATATTTATTACTGATGATTTTGTGTATAAAATTCGTCAATCTATGATAAATATATTATTTTTTGGACGTTGAACCAGAATTTTTATGTACTACTACTCAATATAAAATAATACTCCCCTGCTGGTTAAAATAAAGATTACCCCCATCCACTACCTGTACCCTATCCCCTTCCTACTGGATAAACGAACATACCAATATATGAGGTTGCATGTACATAGCAGCAGTAGGAACCTCTTAAAACGTCTTTTGTTACAGAATTATCAATCTTAAAATTCTCTTTCTATTTCAAAACAATCTTCAAATATAAGTTTAGATAACAACATTTTTGAGAAATAAAAACACGATGAAGACTGTCCCATTAATTAGGTAAAATTAAGCTAAGAATTTTGGTCTTATGTTTATTATTGTTTTTCTGTATAACATTAATTATAATAAGACATAGTTGATTAGAATAATATACGTGGATATATTGACAGGGGAAAATTTCAATTAATGTTGCTAACATGGGCCTCATTTATTGGTCTGTTCGTTGGTCCAGTATAAGGTGAGAGGTTGGGGTAAAAGAGGAGGATGGAAGTATCGTTATTTTAGCCAGCAGCGATTATCAATTTATCAGAGTACTTGAAAATCTGGTGCAATATCCAAGCAATAATACATCGAGTTCTATTAGTATCTCATCATATAAAGATATGTGAGTAAGAAAGCAATTCTACATCAAGGTTTACTCTTTGGTCTAGCGGTTGGTCGATGTTTTAGTATTTATTTAGCAAAAATATTTTGAAGCAGATAAAATATTATCAAGATGCTAAATTAAACATGACGTATTATCATATTTTTTTCTAAGTAGTTTTATTACCCTTCTATCAATTTATTTATTTTGTGTAAACCTATCATGTTATATATCACAATACTAGAGTTGGCTCAATATTATCTATATCGCTATTGGCTAGTTTCCTATAAGTACATATCTATTTATCTATTTCTCAATAAATCAATTTTCCTCCCCCGCCATTACTATCTAAAAGAAAGAAGTAAATATTTATTAATTTAAATGATTTTAAAAAGATTATTTCAATTATATTTTTTTCACATTACCATCACCAAAGGGTTAATATAATTAAAATTTTAGTTTTAATATTTTAACACAAAGGAAGTGTCGCCACAATCGAAATCTTTTAAAATACAGTTTTCTTAGATTTACTCTATTATGAACGTATATTTTTTATTTATGAAATAAGGATTAAATACTTCAATGTAATTCAAATATCTACAAAAAGTGAAAAACTTAATTCATTCCATAAACAAATAGGATAAAGGTCTTATCGCTTTGGTCAATGAGAGTTTAATGAGGATTATTGGAGCACTATGAGTTTTAAACACTTTACCATTGGAAGACTCGAGCTCCTACATAGACGTTTATTTTCTATATAGATTTGTCATGGATCTTGATGCAATAAAGCAGGCTGTTTTGTAAATGTTAAAAATTGGAAGATTTCATTAAATAAAAGTAATCGCAAATATACTTAGTAAATAATTATCTTATTAAGATGTGATGTAGCTAGAAACCTTACAAAATTCATTTAAATATGTTTGTCCTAAATTGGTATTTTCAGCTATTGCAACGGCCAACCCAGGGTATGAAAGTTCCAAATTATGCATAAAATAATAAATTTGAAGTAAATGTAATATTCTATCCAAGTAAAGCAAATATACCTAATTAATCAAACAAAAATAAAAACGCATTTTACAAAAGTGCAAGCTGACAAAGTTTTATTTAATACATACCCAAGTACAAATTTTTTTATTGTTTCCATTCAAAAATTCAAATATTATAACAATTCATAACGTGATTAATCATTGGTTACAAGTACTTTTCAAAGATTTCTTCTTCCTTCCTTTCTTAAAGCAGCTAATTGTTCTTCATTTGCCCTTAACAAATAATACCATACAACTAATTAGTTACAATTACTAGAATTAATTACATTTAGGTTTGATATATTTATGACGTATGAAATTTACTACAAGCTACCTTGTTACATTCATATGAGCATCATATGCGTCCCTAGAAATTTGTTTAAAAGACATTTTTAGAGTTTTTGGGGCTTGGGGTAGTAGTTAGGGGGACGAGGCAGATTACAATTTAAAAGCCAGGAAAGGGATTGTCCAAATTTGGCCTTTTGAAAGAACTTTAATTGCTTTCATAACATTGAAAGCCTGATATAAAAGTAACAGGATTACTCCCTGTCTGTGTGAACAGGTTTCAACTATTATGGGGAAAAAACCATCAATAACCCAGCCTCTAGGAGAAAAAGTTACCCTCCCAAAAAATATGTTTAACGTTTCGTCTAGGAGCGTAGCTATTAGTATCTGTAATACAAAGTAGCTTGATGTCTGCCCGTCTGTCTATCTGTCCGTCCCTTAAAATCTCGCTAACTTGGGGCATAGCCGCTATTAAAACATAAAGTAAGAAGGTTTTTATTTTATACCTGGCTCTAATTTCACTTTCTTCTAACTCTTGCTGCTTGGTTCTGAAATAATATTTATATTAATACAAAAGTAACATGATGTTTGTCTGCTTAAGAGTAGAAAAGGATCTCTTTTACAGTGAAGATTTTATTGGTTCAGGGCAGGTTTATAACTATTCTAGTGAATGGTACCATATCTCAAAAGAAATCACCAAATTAAAACAAAATTACTTTTTCATTTAAAATCTAAAATTTAAAGGGGAGGGTCAACTTCCTCTCCCCTTCCCCCAAATTTTGTGTAGATATGAAAACGTTTGTTATGAATTATCAATCTTCCAAAAATAAATGTATGCATAAGCAAGATAACTACCTGGTTCTAGTCAGGACAGGTTCACCACCCCGTGAACAAAGGGTTCTTTAACCCCTGCTCCCTCAATTCTTCTATTTTAATCTTCCTATAGAATATTAACCTACTGTTTGCTGACCTGAAAAGGTTAAGGTTTCTGTCTGCAACTAATCTTGCTTCTTCTGCTTGATTTCTAAAAAAAGGATATTTACTACATAATAATATTTACTCTTTATCCTTAAGTTTAAATACACAATTAACACTTAAGTTTAAAGCACTCATATATGTACATAAAAGTGTTTTTTTTTAATCGAGTAAATTTATTACTAAAGATACATTGTTTTTCTTTTTATGTTATATATGGATTTCAACGTTTTCCCTTACATTGCATCTAGACCACTAACAAACAAACTTCTTGAAGAAACAATACATATTTAAGGTTGGGTTAAGTTAAAGCTGAATGGGCCCCGAAGGGAAAGTACCCAAATGGTCCTGCATGGTTGAAGCCCAACGTATGGAGCTAGATGAAAAATGTTTTCAAAAACTTGAAAAATAAGTAGAGATAAAGGGGAAAGGGGCTGGATGTCGGTGGTCAAATTTACCTTGACTTTTTTGATTATTTTTTTTATCTTCCCTTTTAGTAATGAATTATCCTGTAACGCAATTCCAATAATAAGTTTTAGTTGATATATTAATAGCAGAAATGAGTTTACCTGTAAGATTCAACTTTAGTTTCCAGACTTTCTAAAAGTTCCTCCATCATTCTAATTGCTCGGGAATCTTCTCTTCTCTTCATTTCTAGTTGCTCTGCCATTCTATAACAAAAGTGTCGGTATGAAGTATTGTCTGCCTGTTAAAACCTCATAAACTTGCAAACATTGAGGTGGTGACAAAAAGGGGAAGATAGCCTTTCCAAATTTACGAATCATCTTATAGTGCCTAATAAAAAATTACGTCATACAATACAAATGACCAATGATAGGTCAGTATACATTGTAACTGACCAATGGTAAAATTATACTGGCCTATCATTGGTCATTTGTATTGTATGTTTTAAGTCGAGTGTTGGCACTCTTCTACATTTGAAACAATTAAATGAATAAATTCTATAACACAATTCTAACATGTCTAAATTTACAACCAAAGCTCTCCATTACGGCCAAACGGACGTAAATTTTGCTTAGCACCTGTCAAATTTCTCTTGTTCTGCTTCTGCCTTCCTTCTCTCTACATTAGCTTGTTCCAGCAGACCCTCCAGCATGTCTAAACGCATCTCCAAGCTACTCTGCATCTTTAAATTAACTTATTCTGAATAATGAATTATATTTTCACAACTTTATATAAAACTAGTGGCTGCCTTTAGGAGCTCTAATAGCCTAAAACTATTCCAAGACTCAAATACAAAAATTAATTTGCCTAAAACAGTGCAGCTCCATAAAATGGAGCAGTCAATCGGTTAAGTAGTTATTGAAATCTCAATCTTCAGTAAAAAAAAACCTACTACTTTATAGAATAGGTTAAAAAGAACAAAGTTGTCTGTCTGTTTGTTTTAATAAATTTTAAACTTTAACTTCAATATAAAGCAAAAAAATCATTTTGCTAGTAGACTGTAAAATATATATTTAAAAAAAAATTTTAATACCATGTTATGTAATTATTGACTATTGATATAATTATAGTGTCATACATAAAAAAGAATGATTAAATCACAAAAACTGCTTTAAATACATATAAAACTTTACACTATGATCTTGACACAACAAAAACAAAACTAAGCTAAATTTTCCTTTCACCTGATGCCATGTAATCTAGAGTTCTCAAAAAACAGCAAAAAAATTAAGCAAATACACATACGTCATAGGTTGGGTGTTTAACCCCCACAAAATTTGAAACCCCTCATTTAACCCCCTTAAATTTTATAAATTACATTAGATTACCCCTCAAACCTTTAGAACCCCATATTTTACTCCACTCAAAAAAGCTTGGACGTCTCTGAGCAAAAGAGTTGACGTTGTTTTGTTATGTTTTCATTGTTTAAATTGAAAGCAATTGTTGAATAAAATAATGTTCAGAATTTTCAAGTCTCTCTTTTGGCTAAAACATATTTTTGGCTGTTACTTGTTGTTGAATTTTACCTTTGAGGCTTGAGAAAGCTTTTTAGGTATCTATGTATATGTTCACATGTACATACACGACTGTTTGTATGTAAGATCAAATTGAAAAGTATTTCTTATGACACATACTTTTAAAGATATTCTTGTATAAAATAAATTTTGTAATACAGTTTTTAATTGCGGAGGAAGGGAGGGAACTTTGGACTGTAAACTTGTTACCAAAAGTTTTATACCTATATTATAGTACATAAATGTTTCTTTTATTGAATTTGATTGGAAGTTTAAAACTATAAGTGTCCAAACTGTTCAACTAATAATTATAATCTACAGAAGATTTTTTTACATCTTCATTTTGAATCTATATAAAGTTATAGTACATTGTCTAATCCCGTGTTTCGATTAATTTTTACATATAGACTTACACAAAATATTAAATGACAAATATTATTAAGCTGCTTTTCTTATTACTAATAATAAGATGTTTTAGATTAATAAGTATGTTAATATATAAATATTTCCGTAACCTTTTATAAAACGCAAAATAAAATATGAATCTTTCTTGGAGATCATAGATAATTAACAAGCAAATCTTTCGTATTTATAAAAAAAATCACGAAACCTTCACAGATTCTTCTATTTATTTATTAAAAAATAGAGGAAGAAAATTTTACAGAATTATGATTATTTTGCCAATCCTTAAAGATAAAGAATTTTCTTTAATTATCTTTCTAAAATAAAACTTTTAGGCACCTTTTAAAAATATTAGATTCAGGGAGGGAGGGGACATTGGACTGTTTATAACACTAGTCTCTCTATTTATAATAACGTTTTTTATTCGTTTGAGGACTTTTATTGAATTTTGATCGGTTGGTTTCAATTTATCAGCCATTGTTTTTATTGGATATATTTTTCAAATAGTTTTTATTTCCTACCGATGATTTCATGCTTGTTTAATAGATGACTATAATAATATCGAATATATTAAGAGACTATATTAGTCTGTACAATAGTGAGATACACCATGTAACTACAATGAATTGGAAGAGTATTTATTTATCTTTGTACTGAAAATATTTCTTAAAAATAATTATATGTATAAAAAGTAAAAATTGGGAAGTTCATGTAACTTTATGTCATTAATTAGGAGAATTCTATCGAAAATCTTTATGGAAAAGTTAAGATCTAAATTAGTTTATCTAGGTGTTGGAGGGCAGTAAAATAAGCTAAAATCATCCCAGGTCATATGTTCAGCTTCAAACCAGAAGAGAATTAAATTAATTTAGTTGCTATTGAGATCTTAACAGACAAAGAAAAAACTGTATACCTTTAAATAATATCAAAAGCGGGTTCTACCCTACATGCTTCTAGTATTCCCCACAGTTCACTCAAAGCGAAAGTAATAGAAAAAAAAATCTCAAACATAAGGCCAACTATTTCTAAAATGTCTCTATGAACAATTAAATTTAGTGGAAAGCTAAGATCTTAAATAGAGCTCTTTTTAAGAAAAAGTCAAAAAACATATTCTTGTGATTTGTGTGATGAATGATTCTCTACAAAAGTATATATTTTAAATGTATTCTTGGTTTTGGGTCATTTCCTATGATTATTACATGTAGATATCAATCTTATGATAAAATTTACAATACATATGTTTAAACATAATATTGGGCCATGTAACCCACATTTACATTGAGGTTTATGATGGCATGAAGTAGAGACTGTATATTAGATATCCTATTATATAAAGTAGTAAGCGTTATTTGTCTGTACCAAAGGATCTCGCTAACCGCTGAACAGATATTGTTCTCCTTTACAGTGAAGCTTCTTATAGGTCCTGGGAAGGTTTTAAACTATTTTTCGAAAGGGTGTCTTAACCCCCCTCTCCCCCAAAAAATAATTTTTATAACTCTTTGGAAACTCAAATTTAAAATAGGATGAGGTCAACTTTTCCTTCTCCTACCAGTGCAGTGCCCCTAGAGGCTTCTAGGGGGCGTAGCCGCTAGTACTTATTAAAGCAAGACAACAAAAAAGCTATCAATTATCATTATTGAGTTTAGACAACCATCAATGCCATTAGCAATAAATGAAGAACCTGCAACATTTGAATGAAAGTACAAATAAAGTAACCATAACTTTAATTGAAAGCTAAAATACAACACAATTAACTTGCTAACCCTTCCTACAACTTTCTGTACTAAAAAGAAAACCTGTAGTTCACTTAAGTGTAAACCTAACCACAAATGACATTTATGTATGCCCAAATGATATTTTAATTCAAGCTACTCTCCTACTTTTTTCAAGCTCAAAAACCTGCAACATTTAGTGTATAAATTGAAGCCACCATTGTTCTGCCATGGAAACATCACAAACACGTTGTCTTTAATGTAAAAAATGAGTCTAATGTCTGTAATGCTAGCTTAAACCTCAATATCATTAATAATGAAAGCTGAAACAACCTTCAATGTCATTAGTGTTAACTGAAACTAAGTGTTAGTATTACCAAGATATACCAACAGGCTGCAATCCTTATAAATCCTTGAAAATCCTTATAATAAAGTAACAGGATGTCTGTTTGTATGTACCAGCTTATCTCGTTAACTGCTGAACTGATCATGTTCTCTTTAACAGGGAAGCATCTCATAGGTTCTGGGAAGGTTTATAACTCTTTTGTGTAGGGCACCACCACCCTCCCAAGAGAATTCGCCACTAGCAAAAACATCCCCCCCCCCCCCTCCGAAAAAAATGTAATTCTTTAAAAAACTAAAATAAAATGTGCATAAAAAATGGTTTTGGGATTCAACTTCCCCCTCCTCAAGTGCCACTAGAGATAATTTAAAGATTTTCTTTTTATACTAAATTTATTTGTTCAAAGAGATATTTTAGAAACAGTTGGCCTAATGTCTGGGAAATTTTTTCTATTAATGTTGCTTCCAGTAAACTGTGCCCTGTCCATGTAAATTAATGTGTTCCTCCTCTATTTTATATTAACGATAAATAAACAAATTATTTCATTATTCCTGATGGTAAGTTAACACAAACTGCCAGTTAATCATTATCAAGCACCCCCCCCCCCCTCCCAGTCACCATATTACATAAAAAATTATAAGAGAAGGTATTTTTTTCCTTGCACTAAACCATAGTTGGTACCCTGCTGGGCTACCCAGTAACCCATTTAACTTAACCTTATCTAAAGTATACAACCAAACAAAAGAACCACCCCCCCCCCTCTTCAACCAATTTTCAATTTATTTCAAAATAAGGGGGAGGCTATTAGTGATCACTATAATACTTTTGTGTCTCAATGTATAACTTGTGTAACCAATCAATTTATCAAAATTGAACAAATATGTAATATGTGCACATTTGAATATGATTATAATACATTACAGAAAATTGACATAAGGTACATATTGCTTATTCGGTATTAGTACCATACTTGCTTGATAACCTGCAACATGAATAGACATAAAGTAATCAAGATTGTATTATTCATTTTGTCCTCCGGAATGTTCACATATCAGATGAAAGGGTCAATAGGGAAGCTTCTTGATCCACCTGTCATCCTCAGGGAGAAGAAAGTTAAACTAACTGAAATTGAGCCACCAATGATAACAGTTTGTCCACTGAACCAAATTGACCTTGAAAAACTACAAAGCTATGGATTCCAAACCTTTAATGACTTTCTTAGAGGAAACATTAAAGCCACCTATCCAACCAACATCAGCTTTTGGGATATCCTTAACAATTCACTTGTTTACATTCCTGATAAAGAATTCTCAATCCAAGTTGAATACAATGATGCTGCTATTTACAAAATGTCAAATTTTGAGAAAAGATTTTATCCCAAGTATGGATATTGTTGGGAACTAAAAAGCTATGATATAAAACCTGAGATGAAAATAAGAATCACTACAAGCTCAACACTTCAAACTGCTTTGCTATTTCTGACAGAAAAGCTGCTGAATACAAGGCCTGCACTGTTTCTACCAAGCCATAGAGGAGGTGTCATTGAGATTAAGAGTAATGAAGATATGACCTACTTTATTGAACTAGAACAACACTCAATATATAATCCAAGAAAGCCAGAGGAATGTAAACACTACTCTGAGGGTGAGCTAGAGAAGTGTGTTGATGTTGCATTTGAAAATTTTACAGATCCAGTGTTTGTTTGTCAACCACCATGGTTAACTACTAGGAAACAATGTGCTGATATACGGTGGAAAAGGAGAGATTTTAATAGTTTAGAGGACATGTTGAAGTTCAAAGTTCTTTATGAGACATATACTCTGTTTCTGAACAGAATAATTGAGATGGAGAGCTCATATATTCAAAGGAAATGTCCAGTGACATGTACTGTGACCAGATCAGAAGTGAGACCAGGTTTCACCAAAACTCCAAGTCTATCCCGAGGCACCTGGCTGATGTTTGATGATAGAGTTTTGGTTTCTGAAAATGTAATCAGCTACAATATCTCAGATTTCCTGATTGATCTAGGAAGCTCTGTTGGTCTTTGGTTTGGTATCTCTGTAATAGGACTAACTGATGTGTTCTTGGAGCTTAAAAATCCTGTTTTTCAAGCTTGGTTAAAGTTCAAATCCTATGGCAACAAATGAAATGTAAAACATTTTCAAATAATAAAATAAATGGTTGCTATTTTATAAATTTTTATTTTTAAATATGTGTAATCATAAAAAATACAAGTAATATAAATATAAAAATTAAAAATAATTAAAAAATTGGAGGTGCACCCACTATTTTTTAACTTTTGAGAGAAAAAAAATCTAAGGGGATTTTTTGTTTTTTGGGAAGGGTTGGGGGTGTCCCACTCCCCAAGAAAATAGCCTAAAACCACCACAGGACCAGTAGTTTTATTCCCTGAAGAGTAGAATCCAATTGCTTCAGTGGTTACCCAGATCTTAAGTGACAGACAGACGGACAGACAGATAGACATCATTATAATTTGTAATTTAGACTAGCGGCTTCGCCCCTAGCCTCTAGGGGCTTTGCCCCAGGAGGTAATTTAAAAAATAAATTATTATTATTAAGTATTTCTGGTGCTGCCACCTATTTGAAATAACTCCCTAAAATTTAAAAAAAAAAAAGGTGGGGGAATTCTTTTGATCCAAAGCTTCAGACAGACGGACGGACGGAGAGACAGACATCATTCTTTGTATTATAAATAGTAGAAGATCTCTAATAAAGCTCAGTAAATCATTTGTGTACCTTACTACATATTTCATAAGATGTAAGAAAAACACTTGAGGTAACCTGTAAAAGTAGACAATAAAAGCAATTCACAATTTTATATTTCCTCCATTTTCTCTTGTCATATCTTATATTTTCCCAATTTTATAGGTAAAATTCTTTTATCTTAGTTTTCTCATTCATACTAAACTTTTATTCAAATAGATAAATCAATATACGTCCAAGGTGGGGTGTTTACTTATCCCACTAAAACTTTAATCCCCTCATTTTACCCCCTCATTTTTTAAAAAAACTCATTAGATCAACCCCGTGTCACTTTACCCCCTTCAAAATAAAAAGTTTGGATGTCCTTGATATGTTAATGAAAGTTTCGTAGATCCCTAACTGCGTTATACACTATATTGATTTTTTTGAAGGGGTATGGTTCCTTTTTTGGAAGGGTAGGAGTTCAATCCCATAAAAAAGGAGTTAACTAACAACCATAGTATTACTAGTGGGTATAATCCCGAAAAAAGTTTAAACTGTTTTTAACCTATTTTTTTATCATATATCAAAAATATACTATGACACCAGTAGAATCAGACTGCAGAGCCCAAATTTGAATTAAGTCCCCAATAAACTTTTTTTGGGGGATTTAAAAATCAATTTTATATGTTGCTGTGATCATTTTGATGGAAGCAAAAGCATTTTTTAGTTTGGGGTTAAATTGTTTCTTACAGAACAATTTGATGTGATTCAGATTATATCAATACAATAATAAAAACTCTACTCTGTTCGATGCAAATAATTTTTTTCTAAAACAATAATTTATATAGAAGAAATTTAACATTAAAATAAAACATATTATTCTGAAGTCTGAACCAATTAGAAGTCTCGTTTCATTTCAGTTTTTTACTATTCAAAAAAGAGTGTTTTCACAAAGTGACTTATTTCCAATGTAGTTAAATAATTTTTATTAAATTAAAATGAAAAGAATGAAAACTATACACATAAAAGATACATGCTTTTTAAAAATATTTAAAAAAATAAGTTTGAATAATCTTATATTTTATCATATTTGTATATGTGACAAAAAAATTTGTTGTATTGCGTAAACGTTTGTTGTCATCTTTCACTATTTAACCCTTTACAGCCAATTTTTTTGTGTTTTAAATAAGTGATGGAAAACAAGCACGATAAAGTTAATTCATTGATATATTGTAAAGAATTAAGTTTTTAATGAATTAATTTAGATGAAATCAAAAGGCCTAATTTTACTCTACACCAGAATACTATATATATGAAGCAAAACACTCTAAAAGCTACGAATTTTACCCAAATAAAAAAAAGACCTTTTGCTCTGATCAAAAAAGACCACAGCAACAGTAAAATTAATTTTTAAATCCCCTCAAAAAAGTTTATTGGAGACTTAATTCAAATTTAGGCTCTGCAGTTTAATTCTACTGGTGTCATAGTATATTTTTGATATATGTTTTAAAAATAGGTTAAAAACAGTTTAATTCAATCATTTCATCTAATATAAGATCTTATAGCTTTAAAAGACTGACGAATTAATTTGTATTACAGATGAGTAAATACATTTCATAGAGTAGCTGCGCATCCTCTGACGTCATATGACTTTGCAAAAATTATCCAAATCCTTTCACTTTTCCTTTTATTTGAGTGCCATCAAAGTTTGACTTCTAATTTCAAAGTTGAACAGATTTTTCAGGAGCAGAGCTTCTATTGTTTTATGTTTTACTCAAACGAATGGATATAAAATATGCATGGATATTATGACAGGGGAAAAATTGTCGTCTATTTAGATTGCTAACATGGACATCACTTAATGATCAGTTCGTCTATCCAGTAGGAGAAAAGGGTATGGGATAATGAGGTTAGCTAGCTCCGAGCAGAGTACATGAAAATCTGTTGCATCCAAGTAATATTATATCGATTGTTAGGGGAGGATTGTGGTGTTCACCCTTAATACTGAAATTCGGTAGGCTTGCCTTTTCTTTTTCTTCACTCCCTCAAAGGTTTAAACACCCCCCCCCCCCCCTAGATAAAAAAAACCTGTGAATGCAAGTTCTTTTTATATCTCTATCTTTAAATTACTTTTTTTTACTTTTTATTGAAAAGCCGTTTATAGATATGAGACACAGGAACAAAAATAAATAATCAAATACATTGAAATTTCGGTGAGGGTTATATCTTTTTGACATACCACCTCCTACAGGTCCAGTGGGAGGTTCCCATAAATTGCATTAAGACGTACCTGCAAACGAACTTTGTTATAAAAAAGTATTCTTAGGGCTTATTTTAGGATAGGTTATATTAAGTAAAGGTTAGGAGAGGATTAGAGAAATAGGTCTCTACAAATATTTGCTGGATTAGAACCTGTTGTCGTATCGTAATACAGACAATTTTCTACATAAAATAAAAAATGAGAATGTTAATACCTGTTTAGTTAGCCTGAGCCTACGGCCCTTGGGGGGCTAACATACTATAATTAATCTAATATTTTTTCATTTTACTATCCACGGAAAGCTGTCTATAATACGATGCGATAAATATCTATTACTGTATTTTGTACTGTATGTTTACCAAATAAGTGTCTAATTTTCTAATCTACTCTTCAACAAAGTTTTCATGGACTTCTACAAATTCAATTTTTCACAAAACTTTTATTTTTCCAAACATTGTATACTAGATCTTTTCATGAAAATACCCTTTTTCGAATCTCAATCTTCTGCTAACCTAAAAAGTTACTTTAGGGGCCTAGAAATATATGTACAAAATTTCAGCTCTCTATCTCTACTGGCGACCTAGCGCCAGGCATGTAAAATATCAACAGATAACGGTAGCACGGCGGTTTTAACAATACCTTAGTAATGTGCAGGTTTTCAGCTCTTCTGCATATTTCAATTTAAACACATAAGGCCAAAGATATTATATCCAAAAAATCTTTTGTCAAAGTCTACTCTAGACCTAGCGCCAGTCAGTTTTCTAAAATCATGCATTTCATACCTGTGAAAAATGAAATCGCCAGCGCTAGGTGTAGAGTAGACTTTGACAAAAGATTTTTGGGATATCATATCTTAGGCCTTATGTGTTTAAGTTGAAATATGCAGAACACCTAAATTCACCTTCCAAGCCATTCTCTAAGCATTTTAATTTTTTTTTTGAAATAACGGGATTTCAGAAGAAGGGAAACCGGCAAATGGCAGCGCTAAATAATATTTTTATCTGTTTATAGTTACAACTTATTAAGATATTATTCTCAGTTAAAAAAAAAAATTGGCGCTTCCAGCACCCAAACTGGCAAAAACAGGCAGTTAAACTTCTGTATCCCTACTTAACCCCATAACAGACCCCCCTCTATCTATCTCTAATTACTTTTTCTAGTCATAGCGGTCAGACTGCTCCTTTTCCGCTTTTTAGCAGCCAGCTGCTAAATATTAAAAAAGCTGTAGAGTGGCCAATTTTAAAGCTAGGAAAACCAAATTTTATTACGAGCAATTATTTTTCATAACAAAAAAATTCTTTTTCTGACCATTGCCAAAAAACGACAAATATTGGAAACCGCCAATTTCGGCGGTAAAATGACGGTTGGCGGTGCCAATTAATATTTTTATCTGTTTATGATCACAATAAAAGACTACATACAAAAATTGGCTGATTAAGGTCTGGAAAGGGTCAAGACAGTTAATTGTTTAAACTAATGTAATAGATTTTTATTTTAGTCAGATGTAAGACGCAGACAATTAAAAAAAATAACATTTAGAAATATTATCAATTTGTCTACAAAGGGTTAACAACAAAATCAAAATATACAAATCTAATTATTAAAAACATCAAGATGATCTTCTCTATAAATTTTATTTGTAAAGCATTGATATTTTTATCAAATAATATGACAATGATGACAACATCATTAAGTGATTAAATACAGACAAAAAATAGGATGACAACATCCATAAAGACAAAGCTCTAAGATCAGAAGTAAGGACAACTCTCTTGTAATTACTTTAGTAATATTTAATCAACCTTAGTAAAAATAAGATGAAAATTAGGTGTTCAGGTATGATCCAGCAGGATATAATCCTCCTAGTCTTCAAATAACTTTGAATGGCTCCAGTGTATTAATTTTTTTACTCATAGACTTAAAATTGTAAAATTAAGCTTATCTTACATGCCTACATGACATATTAAATTTTTTTTTAAATCAGCTGTTGTTTCCAGCTGACCGCAGCCAGTAGCGGCAGTCCATGTAAGCTTCAAATCAATAAAATTTTTTGATAAATATACATTAATTCTTGAGTAATAATAAACTTCCGTGAATAGTAATGCCATGACCATTTGGCCACTCCTTGACCGAATTTTAACTGATTTTTTATTTCCTACCTGTAGTTTTGCCATTTTTAAGCTGCCAGTAGCAGAATTCTAAAACAGCTCTAGACCAGCCAATTTTTGTATGTAGTCTTTATTGTGATCATAAACAGATAAAACTAGCGCCGCCAACCATAGTTATACCGCCGCAATTGGCGGTTTCCGTTTTTTGTCATTTTTTGGCGATGGTCAGAAAAAGCATTTTTTTTGTTATGAAAAATAATTGCTCGTCATAAAATTTGGTTTTCCTAGCTTTAAAATTGGCCGCTCTACAGCTTTTTTAATATTTAGCGGCTGGCTGCTAAAAAGTGGATAAGGAGCAGTCTGACCGCTATGACTAGAAAAAGTAATTTTCTCTAAAAATACACATGAACCAACAGAAAAAAGTTTTACGTCTCTATCTGTAACAGGAGCCAAGATACAGGGGGGTCTGTTATGGGGTTATGTAGGGATACAGAAGTTTAACTGCCTGTTTTTGCTGGTTTGGGTGCTGGAAGCACCAATTTTTTTTTTAACTGAGAATAATATCTTAATAAGTTGTAACTATAAACATATAAAAATATTATTTAGCGCCGCCAACCGCCGTTTTACCACCAAAATTGGCGGTTTCCGTTATTTGTCGTTTTTCGGCGATGGTCAGAAAAGGTATTTTTTTATTATAAAAAATAATAGTTTGTCATAAAATTTGGTTTTCTTAGCTTGAAAATTGGCCGCGCTACAGCTTTTTTAATATTTAGCGACTGGCCGCTAAAAAGCGGATAATTAGAGGTCTGACCGCTATGACTAGAAAAAGCAATTCTCTAAAAATACACATGAACAACCAGAAAAAGTTTTACGTCTCTATCTATAACAGGAGCCGAGATAGAGGGGGGGTCTATCAGGGGGTTAAGTAGGGGTTCAGAAGTTTAACTGCCTGTTTTTGCCAGTTTTGGTGCTGGAAGCGCTAATTTTTTTTTAACTGAGAATAATAAAGCATCAAGGAATTACTGTGTGCGTATAAATGGTCTATTTGTTCCAGAGGCGCAAGCCAAAAATATCTCTGAATATGACCATGCTAAGCTTTGTATGGCTGCTGTGCATGAAGTGCTTGAGCCTGTGTTGATCAAAAAGAAAGATTCCATTGGGTTCAGCGTTGATCAACCATCAGATTACATTGAGACAGCACATATATTGCCCATCCCAAAGAGTGGTAACTATATGTGCCCACCTATTTTTGTGCGTTTCAAAAACCGCAACCTTCGAAATCTTATTCTTGCCAACAAAAATTTTGCCAAGGTTCGGAAAAATGATAGAGAAAAAGGCACAAAGAGCTATCGTATTGCTGCGGATTTAACCAAACGCCGCTATGCTGTCATGCAAAAATTGATCCAATCTGAGAAATTTGAAAAAGTTTGGCATCTAGATGGTAAAATTGTCAAATTTATTACTAAAAAGAGTGAGAAAGTATTTAAAGTAAAAATGTTTGAAATCACACCCAATCAAATAATTGAGAAATATTGTTAAGATATAAATATATTACAAAGTGAATTTTATGTTAAATATCCTATCATATGTAATACTTTGATTTTTGACTAAGTTTTATCTTCTTACATTATATTTTATAATATTTAAATTATAGAGTAGCTACGCAACTAAAAATTGCTTCATGTAAATATAATTTTATACCCTTGTTATGAGATATGTTTATGTTAACTAATAATACCCAATTTCCATTTGTTTCATTCATTGTATATAACCTATTTTCCCCTTCATTATACCTTCTTAATATGAGTCACACACTGTGTTGTAATTTTAATTTTCGATAGAGTGGGTAGCATCTGTCAGATTTTAAATAACATTGAATATGATTTCTTATCTAGATATAAAGATTCTACATTAAATGGTAATAATTATGAAAATCCGTATTATGAAATTGATATGTCATGTTCATATTTTAATAACAAACAATTTATT
The DNA here is from genome assembly GCF_053477335.1 of Acartia tonsa. Classification (NCBI taxonomy): domain Eukaryota; kingdom Metazoa; phylum Arthropoda; class Copepoda; order Calanoida; family Acartiidae; genus Acartia; species Acartia tonsa. Next base: position 29,173,452 of record NC_137262.1, on the reverse strand, counting down.
GAAAAATGTAAGCAATTTCAAACATTAAAATTTCTTTCTTGGAACATTCAGAGTCTTAATAGTAAATTTATTCAGCTTAAAGAATATATAGATCATTTAAAAGAAAATAAAGTTACAATAGATGTAATATCTTTGCAAGAAGTCTGGACTATTTATGACCAAGATATATTTAAAATAGAAGATTATATCTTTATCTATAAGTGTAGAAAGAATAAAGGGGGCGGCGGGATAGCTTATTATATTCATAAAAATCATAAATTCAAAATATTAAATGAATTGTCAACATTTGAAGAAGGCTTATTTGAGTCACTCACAATTCAACTTGAATATAACAAAGAAAAATTTATTTTGAGTAATGTCTACCGGCCTAATACTTCTATAATGGGATTTACTGAATCTCAACAAATGGATTTTTTTATTGATAATTTTTCTAACCTACAAAGTAAATTAATGTCTTTTAAATGTGCCTCTTACATTTCCACAGATTCTAATTTTGACATTTTAAAATATCATTGTCATGAAAAAACAAATGATTTCCTTGAAAATTGCATTGCAAATGGTTTTTTATCTTTGATAACGAGACCAACAAGAATTTCTAGGACATCAGCAACATGTATTGACCAAATTTTTACTAACGCAAAAGATAATAGTTTTCATTCAGGAATTTTATTAAATGATATATCTCATCATTTCCCAATTTTCACAATAACACCTTATTCATATAAAGCAAGTAAAGAATCTTGTATTTTTACAAGAAATATTAATGAAGAAAAAATTACTGGGTTTATCAATCTATTAAGAAATGTTAATTGGGAAAATGTAACTAACAGTTTAGAACCTCAACATTGCTTTAATAAATTTTATGAGCTTTTTAATGAATTTTATGAACTTTCTTTTCCTTTACAAAAGATTAGAATTAATAAGAACATACATAAAATTGAAAAATTTATGACTGATGGTTTAATGAGATGTAGAGATAAAAAATTTGAATTGTCAACGTTAAGTATTAATGAACCAACTGCTGATAATATTAGGATGTATAATAGATATAGAAATGTCTATAATCGTGCAATAAAAACAGCTAAAAAATTGTATTATTGTAATGAGCTAAAAAAATGTAAATCTGACTTGAGGAAAACTTGGGATATTATTAGAGATGCAATCCGAAAAACAAAAGATAAAGCAACATGTATCAATGAACTGAAGTTTAATGATGCTATATATTTAGATAATGCAGAAATTTCTGAGAAATTGAATGAACACTTCACTTCTGTAGCAAGCAAGATATCATCTAAAATAAATCCTTCTAACATTGATCCTTGTAGCTATATACCTAATTATAATTCCAGTTTTAAAATGCATACAATAAACCCAAATATAGTCACAGATATTGTTAAAAAAAATGGGAAATAAACAAAGCATGGACATTTTTGGCCTGTCAAATTCTTTTTTAAAGAAAATAATTTCTGTCATTGCCCTTCCTCTCTCTCATGTCATTAACCAAACTATTTTAACTGGAAAAATACCTTCTGAATTAAAAATTGCAAAAGTTATACCTATTTTTAAGTTAAAAGGGAATAATTCTAATGAAAAAGCTGATCCATCAAATTATAGGCCAATAAGTTTATTAGCTATTTTCTCAAAAGTTTTAGAAAAAGTCATTTATCAACAACTGTCGTGCTATTTGATTAGAAATAATATCATTTTTGAACATCAGTATGGATTTCAATCAAAAAAGTCTACAATACACCCTGTGATACACCTCTTAAATTATATAGCTGAAGCAAAAAACGATAATAAAACTGTAATTGGAGTCTTCTGTGATCTTGCAAAATGTTTTGATACAATTCCACACTCTATTTTAATTAAAAAGTTGTCAAAAATTGGCATTAATGGCGTTGAACTTGAATGGTTTAAAAATTATTTAAGTAATAGACAGCAATTTGTACATGTAAACAATACTGACTCAAGAAAGCTGAACATAGATAGAGGTGTCCCACAGGGCTCTATTTTAGGACCAATTCTATTTTTAATCTACATAAATTTATTTACCCTATTATTTGCTGATGACAGTAATTTTTTAATTTCTGGTAAAAACTTTACAGAGATTAAACTGAAATTAAACAATGAACTTAAAAAGATATCCGATTGGTTTAGGAGTAATCAAATGAGCTTAAATCCTGATAAAACTAAAATCATGATATTTAATAAAAATGAAAATACTATTGATTGGAATGCTCTTAATATTAAGCTAAACTTTAACAATGAAAATGAGTTTGATCCTGAGAAAATAAAAATCTTAAATTATGTCAATTCAAGGAGCAATATTCCTGCAATTAAATTCCTAGGTGTATTTATAGATCCTTCTTTAAATTTTAAATATCATGTAGAACATTTACGTAAAAAGATTTCTAGTTCCTTATTTCTTATAAATAGAGCTAAACATATACTGAATTTAGATAGCAAAAAAATGCTTTTTCACTCACTTATAAATAGTCATTTACTTTACTGTTTACCTGCCTGGAGTTGTGGTCTTAAATCTACTATGGAACCATTAATTAAAATGCAAAAAAAGGCAATAAGAATTGTTTTTAGTAAGAAACACATCTCACACACAATGCCTTTATTTAAAAAAATGAATGTCCTTCCTTTACATGAATCAGCTAATTATTTGAAATTATTATTTATGTATGATTTTATAAACAGTAAGCTACCAAGTTCCTTTCAAGGTACATGGCTTCGCCGTAATCAATTACATACCAGAAATCTTAGAAACTCTAATATGTTTGATGTTAAAAAACCGAAGTTTAAATCTATTGAAAGATTTCCTAAGTATCATTTTCAAGAATTATGGAATAACCATTGTAATAATGATTTATTAACCCACAATCAATCAAGAAAAAAATTTATAAAAAATCTAAAAGAATCTTTGTTATCAAGCTTAACTTTAGTGTGTAACAACCCATTATGTCAAGAATGTAGATAAAATTGTATTTCTTTTCAATATTGTTTGAAATCTGATAAATCAATCAAAATCTATTTGTTGAAATGTTTTTTTAAAATTTCTATTATTGCAATAATGGTGTGAGACTTGTATGCCCTAATCAATCCTTCCTAATATCATTCTTTCCTCTCCAATATGATTTTATTTATTGCTTATTATCTTTTTTTCTATTTATTTGTCTTATCTATATGGCCTGTATGAAAACAATGTGTGAATACACATTACTGCATACTTCCTAGTTTTTAGGAAACTGCCATTTGGGAAGAAATTTTTTTTATAAATTAACCATATCAATAAAATTTGACTGTATATATAAATGTATATAATATTCATTTAATTCATTTATTATTTTGTTGTTTTTTTTCTATGTATGTACACCCAAGAATAATAAATCTAATCTAATCTAATCTAATATCTTAATAAGTTGTAACTATATACAGTGAAAAAAGGGACAAAAAAAGATATTTTTTAGGCCTTTTCAAAAGGCAGTTTTGAAATCCCGTTATTTCAAAAAAAAATTTAAATGCTTAGAGAATGGCTTGGAAGGTGAATTTAGGTGTTCTGCATATTTCAACTTAAACACATAAGGCCTAAGATATGATATCCTAAAAATCTTTTGTCAAAGTCTACTCTACACCTAGCGCTGGCGATTTCATTTTTCACAGGTATAAAATGCATGATTTTAGAAAACTGACTGGCGCTAGGTCTAGAGTAGACTATGACAAAAGATTTTTTGGATATAATATCTTTGGCCTTATGTGTTTAAATTGAAATATGCAGAAGAGCTGAAAACCTGCACATTACTGAGATATTGTTAAAACCGCCGTGCTACCGTTATCTGTTGATATTTTACATGCCTGGCGCTAGGTCGCCAGTAGAGATAGAGAGCTGAAATTTTGTACATATATTTCTAGGCCCCTAAAGTAACTTTTTAGGTTAGCAGAAGATTGAAATTCGAAAAAGGGTATTTTCATGAAAAGATCTATTGTATACAATACAGTTAGAATAGTCATGGGCGAAATTGTGTAAGCCCAAGAGGGGACTGTGTTTTCTTATTCCTTAGCATAACAACTTTGGGGACTTTTAATGGATTTTGATTAATTGTTTTTAAGTTGAGTTTCCAAACGTTTCAACCACTAATTGTAATCTACAGAATGGATGATTTTTTGTATTAACATTGGGGATGTATATGAATTTATTGGCCATTGTCTTATCCCTTTAGATCCCTTGGCTGATATTTAGTAAGTGGAAGTATATTTTTTAAATCAATATGAATCTATGATATTTCTTAATGAAAATCATGGAGGACAAATTTGCTGCTGCTTCATTGGCTACCGATGTTTGTAACCGTTGCTAAAGCTGTGAATTTGTGGCTTAAAATTGTACAAAATTAGCAGACTGCTGTTCCTTTGTATTCCTTTAAATTTTTTTTATCTACCATGCATTTTAATTATCTGATACCTACGGTTAAGCCGCAGGAACGACAAAGCTATTTATTTTGAGGGGGGTAAAGACCCCTTTACCCCCAACTTTGGACGGCTCTGGGTTACGGATTTTCCTTTTTTTAAGGGAAGGGAAAACAAAAATTTCTTCTTTCCCCCTTTATTTCGTACCATCTATTCTAATTATCTGAATAACCTCTTCTACCCTCTTCAGGTTGTAAGAGTTATATCCCCTGTTTATCTTTGATCCTTTAGTTATACCAACATAACTTCTTAGCCACAGTGTCATTTATAGAACAGAGTTACTATAGTATTAACTAGCGGCTACACATTTTCAATTTTAGTAATATAACCTTCCCAAAAGCTATAGATAGGGATTCGGCAGTTAGCAAGATCCTTCGGTAAAGACAAACATTCTGTTACTTTTATGTAAGAATAACTTTAAAGTTTTTAATTGTATGTCACTGCGAAGCTTCCAAGACAACAGGAAGTATATAGTAGTCGTCTAAAATGATAATATTCCTAACCCCATGGTCCATTACAACCCTCTTATATGGTCCAGCGAAAGATGTTCAGTCAAAACAAAAACAAAAATACTTAAGAGTAGCAAAGCTAAAAACAAATGATCATTGGTCATGGGTTTTTGATGATATTCAACTTCAAAGTTCGGTAAATAGTACATTAAGAAGTGAAGAGAAGATTTCCTATCCATTATAATTTCACTGTTTTACAAAAACAGCGTCCAGGAAAACTTGGATATTGGATTAAGATGCCCATCTATATAAAATCTCAGTTTTAACATTATTTAAAAACTGTTATGTGACAACACATTTTCAGGCTATTTTTTACCTTTTTTCTGCTGTAATTCCTGAATATTAAATGATAAGAGGAACCACCATAAAATGTTTAATTTGGTCAGGAGGAAGAAAACAGGGAGGGGACATTAGACTGGTTCTTTTACGCTAGTCTCCAAAGTTTATAATAAAGTTTTTTTTTCGTTAGCTATGCTTTTTGGGGACTTTTATTTAATTTTGATTGTTTTGTTTATTAAGTTGAGTCTCCAAACGTTTCAACCACTAAGTGTAATATATAAAATGGGTAACTTTGTGTAATAATTGAGGACATACATCAATTTATCCGCCATTGTCTTATCCCTTTATATCCTTGGAAAGAATAAGAGATGATGAACTGAAATTAGTTTCCGAATGTGAACACATTTTCCTAGGTGTTTCCCAATCCTATCTCAATATTTGCTACTAGCTAAAAAACCTTCAAACTTCAAACAAAAAATCAAAATTTGAATGTATTAACGATTTATACATTATACATTCAAAGTTTTAATTTTTCAAACGGTCAGCCAGAGGCGAATCAAACATAAGTAAAGAAATGTTCGCCTCAAAAAGTTGTTCAACATCAAAGAGATGCTTAAAGTCTCTAAAACGACTCCTTCCCCTCCTTTAAGGGGAAAAACTGAAAAAACGTGATTTTCAAAAGTATGACCACTTCGTGGGTGTTGGGGGCACTGAACCCGTCACCCAAGGGTCACCAAATATAAAGTCTAGGCGGCTCACAATGCAGAATTTTTACCAAGTGAAAGTCTTGTGTCATTATCTTTTATGAGAAAAAGTTATTAATTAATAAAAATTTCAAATTGTGATTTTTTGATGGATATCTTTGATGAAATGACAGGCTGGTCAATTTTTAGGCCATTTTTTGCGGTTTTCAGCCCACCACGCCTAAACAGTTTGAGATAATCTCACGGGACCTTTTGCCCAACCTAAGTCTGGTTATTTGTGAGGTCTAAGAAAAAAAATCCCGGATTGGATTAAGCACGACGTCGCTGCGTGCTGTCAAAAATAGCTGGTCAGCTCATTTTGCCCCCTCAAACCCTCACCTTGTGCCATTTTTCTGTGTAAAGATTATTATTATAATCTTTTGCGTAAGTCTGATTTTTTTTAGTAGACCTAAAAATAACCAGACTTAGGTTGGGCAAAAGGTCCTGTGAGATTATCTCAAACCATTTGGGCATGACGGGCCAAAAACCGCAAAAAATGGCCTAAAAATTGACCGGCCTGTCATTTCAAAGAAATCCATCAATAAATCACAATTTAAAATTTATTTAATTGATAACTTTTTTCTCATAAGAGATAATGACACAAGACTTTCACTTGGTGAAAATTTAGCATTGTGGGCCGCCTAGACTTTATATTTGGTGATCCTGGGGTGTGGGGGGCACTGAACTGTCATAAAGTGGGCATACTTTTGAAAATCATGCTTTTTCAGTTTTTCCCCTTAAAGGAGGGGAAGGAGTCGTTTTAGAGACTTCAAGCATCTCTTTGATGCTGAACAACTTTTTGAGGCGGACATTTCTTTACTTATGTTTGATTCGCCTCTGGCTGACCGCTTAGCCGTTATTCGCCGCCGAAGTTGATGATGAAGTACATTTTTGTAGGCAATTACATTGGCTAATATCATGTGAAGCAAAATTTTTTGTACCTCCAACTGGTTTTGCTCCAGCTGAATTGATTTACAGATACCCCCTAAAAACCGAAAAAAAAACGTTTTTTTATAAAAATCATGGCCGGTTTTGGCCGGATCAGGCTCAAATTTTGCATTGAGTCATCCTTTGGTATTCCCCACAGTTGATACTTGATCTGGCAAGATCCCAGAAAAGTGTGGTATATCTAGGGCGCCCCCCCACCGACCATTAAGGGTTAATGATTATTTGGCTTATATACCAAATAATGCAATTTTTTTGATAAACTACCTATAAGCAATGAATTACAATAAATGCTTATTTGGCTTACAGGGTGCGCCACATATAACCAGACTGTTTTTAAATGGCCAAAGCGTCAAAACTACTTGACCAATTAGGACATTTGACCCCACTGTTAAAAGCTTAGGTAATGACCTTTTAGCAAAAAAAATCTTTGGATGAAGATTAGGGTGGGTCGATTTTGGACATTTTTTTTCTGAGGCCAAAGCGGGGATCTGTACTCAATTTATATAGATATAATACACCTCTGGATGATTTAAAATTTATCCTAAGTCTTAAAACCGCTGACGACCAGACATTCAATTGTATAGCTATTTGTAAATGGGAGTCAAAAATTTATTGAATCAGAACTATGGCTTCATGGTGCTCCCTGGAAATGCCTTGAGGAGCTGAGTCAGGAACTTTTGTCCGTTTCAAAAAATCTCGTTCCTAGCCTAAGAAATTCTAAAAAACCTCTACAAATTGGACAATTCTCAATAAAACTTTTAAAAATGTGGTTTTTTAGTGATTTCTAAGGCTAGGAACAAGATATTTTGAAACGGACAAAAGTTCCTGATTCAGCTCCTCAAGGCCTTTCCAGGGAGCACCATGAAGCCATAGTTCTGATTCAAAAAAAATTTTGAATGTCGTCTTTGCATACTAATAAGTAATGAATTATATTTTTAAGTGGTCGTGTTCTAAAACTAAATTTTTTAAAATTCTTTTTCGGTCAGAAATGTTTTTAATGTTAATTTTATCTGTTGCATATCCCCGCTTTGTCTAATTCCGATATGAACCCACCCTAATGAAGATGGGCTTTTACTCTGAGCTGGCAGCACTTATGTTCAACAAGGCAGATTCAAGCCGCACTGGTGGTATAATCTGGATTCTCAACTAGGGCCCAATAAATCGGACCTCAGCCCATCTGTTCATGAGGTAGAGTTATGCAACTTGCTGGGGATAATGTTAGATACATAAGTAAGACACTAGAAAAGACTAGAGCTCTATCTGAAATGGCTTGGCTATAGTACACTGGCAAAGTAAAACATGTCAGATTTAGAGATGTCAAAAACATCAAAAATCGTTAAAATTTCTCGGTTCTCAACTTTAGAGACCCATATAGAACTTAAAAACTCATTTTAGACTATGGATTGCACTTAAAACTCTATCTGAATCTTCATGCCATTTCTAGAAAGATATAAAACGTTTTTCTAGCTCAACTGTAGTCCAATTAAACGCCTCTGTGTCAAAAGTAGCTTAAAAGTTGGGTGAATATGGATCCTGCGGTTACTCACATCTTAGGAAATGGGGCCTTCCAGCAGCCCGATCTTAATTCAATGGACATTTGGGCCTGGGCTACTTTGAAGCATGCACCGATAGACCGGCGGTTGAGGAGGCGGGTAAAGGCGGTGATTGATGCTGGTGGCGATTTTATTCAATGATCTAATAGTCATGTACTTAGTTTGCTTTCCAATTTTAAAAATCTAATAAAATCTTTAAAATTGACGATTTTATGTGCATTTGTTTAGAATTTAGAAAAAGTCCGGTTATATATGGCGCACCCTGTATGTACCAAATTATGATATTTTTTTTATAAACTACTTATAAGCAATTAATCACAGTTATTTGACAAATTACATATAAGTAATCAATGAAAATTATTTCTTATTTGGCTTATATACCAAATTATGCAATTTTTTGATAAATTACTCATAAGCAATCAATCACAATAAATGCTTATTTGGCTTATACACCAAATCATGCAATCTTTTGATAGATTACTTATAAGTAATCAATCACAATAAATGCTTATTTGGCTTATATACCAAATTATGCAATTTTTTGATAAATTACTCATAAGCAATCAATCACAATAAATGCTTATTTGGTTATATACCAAATCATGCAATTTATTGATAGATTACTTATAAGCAATCAATCACAATAAATGCTTATTTGGCTTATATACCAAATCATGTAATTTTTGATAGATTACTTATAAGCAATCAAACCCGCAGATATGGCTTAGTGGTTTAACGTCCGCTTATCTGTTGGGGAGGTGTCGGGTTCGAGTCCCCAGACCGCATCAATACTAAAGATGTAAAATTAGTACCTACTGCTGCTCTTTAGAGATGGCGTTAGAGATTTGGAGTAAGAGTAGGGGGGAAGCCTTAGCCCTAAATCAGGTATGCATGGGTGGTCCTTGGCATGGTGCACTAGTGATTGAAAAACGCTGTAAGGTCATAGGTTGATTGAAAAGTCCTTGTGGACTAGCATTGTGTAGTAGCTCACTAGTGTAATAGTGGCGTTTGTTAGTTCAACGACTAGGAGTCATGCTTGGATGCTAGGTTGTATTGAAAAGTCCCTAGGATTTGATGTGGCTTTAGTCATTGCTGATACAGCGTCATGTTCATGCTTGGGTTGCAATAATTGTCGCAATAATACCGTGACCGAAAAATCACGAAACCTTAACTCTCCACCAATAAGGTTGAAGTGTAAATTACCCACAAGTCCTAATTAAAGTGCCAAGGAAATTGATGGGAAGGATGCAACTCGAATCCGCGTCATACCAAAGACGTTAAAAATGGTACCTACCTGCTCTGTTCGGCACAGGACATCAAAGAGTTAGAGTAGGGGGAATGCCTTGGCCCCAAACAGGCGCAACTCATTACCATGCACAGTTAGGATCTCCAGACAAAGATCGTGCAATCAAAGGGTTGGTTGTCTGTAATGTACTGTACCACGGGTATGAGGTGAAGGACCAAGAGTCTGGCCTTGAGTTGACAAGTTGACTGTTCAGTCCAGGTGCAACTCACCCACACAACATTAACATTATAAGCAATCAATCACAATAAATGCTTATTTGGCTTATATACTAAGTCATACAATTTTTTGATAAATTACTTACAAGCAATTAATGAAAATGATTGCTTATTTGGCTTATATACCAAATCATGCAATTTTTTGATAAATTACTTATAAGTAATCAATCACAATGAATGCTTATTTGGCTTATATACCAAATCATGCAATTTTTTGATAGATTACTTATAAGCAATCAATGAAAATGATTGCTTATTTGGCTTATATACCAAATCATGCTATTTTTTCATAAATTACTTATAAGCAATCAATGAAAATGATTGCTTATTTGGCTTATATACCAAATCATGCTATTTTTTTTATAAATTACTTATAAGCAATCAATGAAAATGATTGCTTATTTGGCTTATATACCAAATCATGCTATTTTTTCATAAATTACTTATAAGTAATCAATCACAATGAATGCTTATTTGGCTTATATACCAAATCATGCAATTTTTTGATAGATTACTTACAAGCAATCAATGAAAATGATTGCTTATTTGGCTTATATACCAAATCATGCTATTTTTTCATAAATCACTTATAAGCAATTAATGAAAATGATTGCTTATTTGGCTTATATACCAAATCATGCAATTTTTTGATAAATTACTTATAAGTAATCAATCACAATGAATGCTTATTTGGCTTATATACCAAATCATGCAATTTTTTGATAGATTACTTACAAGCAATCAATGAAAATGATTGCTCATTTGGCTTATATACCAAATCATGCTACTTTTTCATAAATTACTTATAAGCAATCAATGAAAATGATTGCTTATTTGGCTTATATACCAAATCATGCTATTTTTTTTATAAATTACTTATAAGCAATCAATGAAAATGATTGCTTATTTGGCTTATATACCAAATCATGCTATTTTTTCATAAATTACTTATAAGTAATTGATCACAATAAATGCTTATTTGGCTTGTATACCAAATCATGCAATTTATTGATATATTACTTATAAGCAATCAATCACATTTAGTACTTATTTGGCTTATATACCTAATCATGCAATTTTTTGAAAAATTACTTACAAGCAATCAATAACAATAAATGCTTATTTGGCTTTTATACCAAATCATGCAATTTTTGTTAAATTTCTCATAAGCAATCAATGAAAATTATTGCTTATTTGGCTTATATACCATATCATCCAATTTTTTCATAAATTACTTACAAGCAATCAATTACAATAAATGCTTATTTGGCTTATATACCAAATCATGCAATTTTTTGATAGATTACTTACAAGCAATCAATGAAAATGATTGCTTATTTGGCTTATATACCTAATCATGCAATTTTTTGAAAAATTACTTACAAGCAATCAATTACAATAAATGCTTATTTGGCTTATATACCAAATCATGCAATTTTTGTTAAATTTCTCATAAGCAATCAATGAAAACTATTGCTTATTTGGCTTATATACCATATCATCCAATTTTTTCATAAATTACTTACAAGCAATCAATCACAATAAATGCTAATTTGGCTTATATACCAAATCATGCAATTTTTTGATAGATTACTTACAAGCAATCAATGAAAATGATTGCTTATTTGGCTTATATACCAAATCATGCTATTTTTTCATAAATTACTTATAAGCAATCAATGAAAATGATTGCTTATTTGGCTTACATACCAAATCATGCTTTTTTTTATAAATTACTTATAAGCAATCAATGAAAATGATTGCTTATTTGGCTTATATACCAAATCATGCTATTTTTTCATAAATTACTTATAAGTAATTAATCACAATAAATGCTTATTTGGCTTGTATACCAAATCATGCAATTTATTGATAGATTACTTATAAGCAATCAATTACAATAAATCTTTATTTGGCTTGTATACCAAATCATGCAATTTTTTGATAGATTACTTATAAGCAATCAATCACATTTAGTGCTTATTTGGCTTATATACCTAATCATGCATTTTTTTGAAAAATTACTTACAAGCAATCAATTACAATAAATGCTTATTTGGCTTATATACCAAATCATGCTATTTTTTCATAAATCACTTACAAGCAATCAATCACAATAAATGCTTATTTGGCTTATATACCAAATCATACAATTTTTAGATATATTACTAATAAGCAATCAATGAAAATGCAAATTACTTATAAGTAATCAATCACAATAAATGCTTATTTGGCTTACATACCAAATCATGCAATTTTTTGATAGATTACTTATAAGCAATCAATCACAATAAATGCTTATTTGGCTTATATACCAAATCATGCAATTTTTTGATAGATTACTTATAAGCAATCAATCACAATAAATGCTTATTTGGCTTATATACCAAATCATGCAATTTTTTGATAGATTACTTATAAGCAATCAATCACATTTATTGCTTATTTGGCTTATATACCAAATCATACAATTTTTTGATAGATTACTTATAAGCAACCAATCACAATAAATGCTTATTTGGCTTATATACCAAATCATCCAATTTGTTGATAAATTACTTACAAGCAATCAATCACAATAAATGCTTATTTGGCTTATATACCAAATCATGCAATTTTTGGATAAATTACTTATAAGCAATCAATCACATTTGTTGCTTATTTGGCTTATATCAGCCAAATCTTCTCTTTTTTTCATAAACTGCTTACAGGAAGGAAAGGATTAATTATTACTCCGCCTTCTTTTTCTTCACTTCAACTTATATAAGTCACTTTTACAGTAAATGACTGAGTATTTATTTACTCCACCCTCTTTTATCTCACAAGTTAGACCAAATTGTTGTAGAATGCTGATATAAGTAAGCACTTAGTATTCTTTATGGCTTATCAGTAATTTACCACAAAAATGGAACAATGGCACATTTAAGTAAGCCAAAAAAAATGTTAATTGCTTACTTACATGTTTTGAGATTACTAGGGTATATAATTACATCACTTTTTCTATTTTTAATAAAATTGAGATAAGACTTAATAAATATTACAACACATATCACCAATAAAATAAATCCTCTATGTACTCTATGTATCTATGTATATCTCCTGTAAGATCTCATAAATGGCTGGACTAAATATTATTATTTTTTTGAGATCTTGTATTGGTGGGTAAGAGGGTCTAAAACTATATTTCTTTTTCTTGATGAAACATTTTAAATACTAAGTATGCAGGGAGGGAGGGGATATTAAACATAATTTAAACTTTGGGTACTTTTGTTAAACCTTGATTGGTTGGTTCTTACAAACTAACTGACCAAGCTATACTTGCTTGATTCACTTCACTAAAAGATTTTTCATATAAAAATGTCTTCCCCGGCGGCTGCCGGAAAAAATGTTGTGCTTTGAGATATGGAGAAACAGTTGAGGCGGAATATATAACCCTCCTGTATATGTATAACCAGGATAATTATAATTAAACTGTTTTTAACCTATTTTTAAAACATATATCAAAAATATACTATGACACCAGTAGAATTAAACTGCAGAGCCTAAATTTGAATTAAGTCCCCAATAAACTTTTTTGAGGGGATTTAAAAATTAATTTTACTGTTGCTGTGGTCTTTTTTGATCAGAGCAAAAGGTCTTTTTTTATTTGGGTAAAATTCGTAGCTTTTAGTGTGTTTTGCTTCATATATATAGTATTCTGGTATAGAGTAAAATTAGGCCTTTTGATTTCATCTAAATTAATTCATTAAAAACTTAATTCTTTACAATATATCAATGAATTAACTTTATCGTGCTTGTTTTCCATCACTTATTTAAAACTCAAAAAAATTGGCTGTAAAGGGTTAAATAGTGAAAGATGACAACAAATGTTTACGCAATACAACAAATTTTTTTTTGTCACATATACAAATATGATAAAATATAAGATTATTCAAACTTATTTTTTTAAATATTTTTAAAAAGCATGTATCTTTTATGTGTATAGTTTTCATTCTTTTCATTTTAATTAAATAAAAATCATTTAACTACATTGGAAATAAGTCACTTTGTGAAAACACTCTTTTTTGAATTGTAAAAAACTGAAATGAAACAAGGCTTCTAATTGGTTCAGACTTCAGAATAATATGTTTTATTTTAATGTTAAATTTCTTCTATATAAATTATTGTTTTAGAAAAAAATTATTTGCATCGAACAGAGTAGAGTTTTTATTATTGTATTGATATAATCTGAATCACATCAAATTGTTCTGTAAGAAACAATTAAACCCCAAACTAAAAAATGCTTTTGCTTCCATCAAAATGATCACAGCAACATATAAAATTGATTTTTAAATCCCCCAAAAAAAGTTTATTGGGGACTTAATTCAAATTTGGGCTCTGCAGTCTGATTCTACTGGTGTCATAGTATATTTTTGATATATGAAAAAAAAATAGGTTAAAAACAGTTTAAGATTATATTTGTGAAAGAGATATATCTAAAATTATAATTAATTTAAAACTGTATACTTAACCTAACACGACTAACACATATAACATAACCACAGGATATATGTATTCCTGACTAACAACCTTAACCCTAATATTACAGAGCATTGCATTTGTAGCAATAAAAAGATTGTCCGGTCCAATTAATAAATAGGTACTTAAAAAAAAAACAGAAAAAAAGTTGAAAAAAAAGTTATAAAAAAAAAGTTTTAAAAAAAAGTTGAAAAAAAAAGTTGAAAAAAAGTTTTTAAAAAAATAGTTGAAAAAAAAAAGTTGAAAAAAAAACCGTTAAATAAACAAATATAAAAAGGCACACAAAAAAAAAAGAAAAAAAAAAGATGCCAAAAAATAGTACCAAAAAGTAAACAAATAAAATATTACCTAACCAAAAAAAAGAGGAACGGACACCCAAACTCTGTAATATTTTGTAATTTAAATTGTGATTTTATTTATATATTCTCTCTTACACATCCGCGAGGGTGCCCCGTACCTATCACATCTCGGTAGGGTAGGGGAGAGAGTGGAATATATTGTATGTTTATGTTGGGAGTTATTGTGGAGTGAATCAGACAAAACTAGCTGTGTCTGATTTTGGACCTTTTCTCATCTACAACTTACAAGATTTTCATCAATATGTCTAAGAAAAAGGAGGATGCTCTTTGTATTGAATGCAAAGAAAAAGTCACTGGCAAGCAATATTCTGTATCCTGTTCCATATGTGATCGTTGGTTACATAAAGATTGTGGTCTAGATGATGATGAATACAAACTGATAGACAAGATTTTTCAGAAAAAGGGTTCACATTTCTGGTCTTGTGATGGATGTTCCAGGGGCCTTTCTAAATTACAGCAGATGGTTACTTCTAATAAAGTGGAAATAGACTCTTTGAAATTAAGAGTTGATAGTCTTGAAACCTCAGACAAATCCCAAACTGCTGATATAGCGCAGGCCAAGAAAGATATCAAGTTACTTACAGACGATGTTGGTGAACTAAAGAATAGTAGTGGTGGAAGCAACGAGACAGTTTATTCTGAACTTGATCTTAGAGAGCACAAAAAGTTCAACATTATCATATATGGTGTACCTGAACAAGACGAGAATGAGCAGCCAAGGGTTAAAACAAGTAAAGATTCATCCCTTGTCTCTGAAATCTTCACTGATATCTCTGTCAAAATAGATATGAAAAATGATGTCAAGTTTCTTGCTAGAGTTGGTGAGTTCAAAAATAACAAAACTAGACCAATCACTATTGGATTTAGAGAAACAAATACACGTGATAAAGTGCTCTCTTCAGCATGGAAATTAGGTAAAAGCAGAACAAATAGGCAAATATCTATTTCCCCAGATCTCACTAAAATACAGTTGGCAAATGACAAAAAGCTCCGTGAAGAAGTAGAAGCAAAAAATGATTCTCTTTCAACAGAAGAAGCAAAAAACTTTGTTTGGAAGCTGGTGGGAATAAAAGGTCAACGGCAAATGAGAAAAGAAAGGATAAGGGAGGCTACAACACGTCTGGACTACCGAACCAGGACCAACAGCACGAGAAGGACCAGGGAGGAGATGGAGGAGGACGACGATCTCCTGGAAACAAGGGAGGAAAGGCCCAGAGTCAAAAAACGGTGCTAAATGTTTTGTATTGTAATGCACGCAGTATTGTGAGCAAAGTTAAAGACTTAGAGGTTATTTCAAGTGAAAAAAACCCTGATATAATACTTATAACTGAATCATGGTGTTACAGTGAAACTTCAAATAATGTGTTAAATATTCCAGGCTATTTTATTGATGAAAAACTACGTGTTGACCGTAATGACACACTCAATGGAATTGGAGGTGGTCTACTAATTTATGTGAGAAATGGACTCAAAATTTTATCCTGTGACATAGACTCAAATTTTAATCAATTGTGTAGTTTCAAAGTTTTAAATGATGACCAGACAACGGATTTTGTTGTGACTTTAATTTATAGATCTCCAAACTCCAACCAAGAAAACCTTGACAATTTATGTGAGCATTTTAGTGCAATATGTGAAGACGAAAATCACTTCATTATTGGTGATTTTAATATGACTGACATAAACTGGCAAACTCTGAACTCCTGCAATAAATACCAAAGATTTGTTGATACAACTTGTGAAAAATCAATGGAACAACTTGTAAATTTTCCTACTCATAATAGAGGTAATATTTTAGATCTCGTGTTTACTAATGTTCCAAATAGAGTTCTTAATATAGAGAACATTGGAAATTTAGCCAATAGTGACCATGCCATCATCAGCATAGATATTTTATGTGACCTAAAAACCAACGAGTCATCTAATGACATACCTGATTGGAACAATTTGAAGTATGCAGAATTTTGTGAACATATAATGAACAGTAAGCTTGAAAACAACATCAAAAATTTAGATACAGAAAATGGATGGGAATATTTTAAATCAGTGATGTTAGATGGTATAAAAAAATATGTCCCGCTGAAAAAAAGAAGTGATAATTTAAAAAGACCTGCCTGGATTACAAAAAAAGTGATAAGCCTTAGCAGACAAAAAAGTAGAAGGTTTGCTATTTATTGCCATGACAGAACAGAAGAAAACCTGAAGATTTACAAAAAGGTTGAAAAAATTGCAGGAAAGCAGTTAGGAATGCAAAACGCAAATTTGAAAGAAAAATAGCCAGCAGTTCAAATAAAAAGCAATTCAATTCCTACCTCAAATCAAAAACTAAAACAAAAACTGGTGTTGGTCCTCTCATAAGTGACAAAAAAGTTGTTACAGATGCCAAGGAGATGTCTGACATCCTTAATTCCTATTTTGCTTCTGTGTTCGTTTCTGATGATGCTAATGGAAATACACCTCCCACCAGTGAAAAAGATTATGAAATTCCGTTAAATCTTATTATTGTTACAAAATTGATGATTGCTGAAAAAATTGACAATTTGAAGAACACCAACAGTTGCGGACCTGACAATATTCCCACACCAATATTGAAAAAATTTAAGGATTATATAACTGGTCCATTGGCAGTTTTATTCAACAAATCCTTAAGATCTGGCACTGTACCTTCTGATTGGAAAGATGCGAATATAACACCCATTTTTAAAAAAGGCAGCAAAGGAAAATCTTGTAACTATAGACCAATATCTTTAACTAGTATCGTTTGTAAATTACTGGAGTCCATAATTAAAGATGCTATTAATGACCATATTATTAGATACAACCTGATGAAAAGCAGCCAACATGGATTCCTGAAAGGCAAATCATGCACCACCAACCTTCTAGAATTCACGGAGCACATTATGAAAAGCCTGGATGAGAGCATACCTGTAGATGTTGTTTACCTTGACTTTGCCAAAGCATTCGATAAAGTCTCAAGAACCAAACTCATGAAAAAAGTCCAAAGTTTTGGAATTCAAGGGGAAATATTTACCTGGATACAAAATTGGCTAACTGGAAGAAAACAAAGAGTTGTTATAAATGGCAAGGAATCTGACTGGATTGAGGTGAAATCAGGAGTCCCACAGGGCTCAGTGCTTGGCCCGCTCCTGTTTTTATTATTTATAGATGATATTGATGAAAATGCTATTCTGATTGCAACATTGAGAAAGTTTGCCGACGATACCAAACTTGGCCATCCTGTCAAAAATGATGATGATAGAAAATTGTTACAGTCTCAATTAGACGCTCTTTTTGACTGGTCAGTATCCTGGGGAATGCCATTTAATGTGGACAAGTGTAAAATAATGCATGTTGGAAGAACAAATAAAAAATTTGATTACACCATAAATGGTCAAACTCTGTTAAAAGCTGAAAGTGAAAAAGATGTTGGAGTTTTATTTGATAAAAATTTGAAGCCAGGTTTACAATGTAAAGAAGCTGCACGCATCGCTAATGGTGTTTTAAAACAAATTTGCCAAGCATTTCACTATAGAGACAAAGTAACATTTTTAAATCTCTATAAACGTTATGTTCGTGTTCATATGGAATTTGCCACCCCAGCCTGGAACCCATGGCAAATAGGAGACATTAACTGCCTTGAAAAAGTCCAACAAAAAGCTGTATCTATGATTTCAGGTCTATCTGCAAATTCATATGAAGGAAAACTAAAGGAGTTAAAGCTTCTCAGCCTACAGGACAGAAGAGTTAAAGCTGATCTTGTTCAAACTTACAAAATTTTAAATGGCCTTGACAAAGTAGACCCGGCCACCTGGTTTAAATATGTTGACCCTTCCCGACCCACCACCAGAAATATAAACAACGTGAACTCTTTACACATAGAACACAGGAGGACTGAGCTTGGAAATAACTTTTACAGTACCAGAGCTGCAAAGAAATGGAACGAACTGCCAAATGATATAAAAATGCTGCCTAAACTGTCATCATTCAAGAAAAGAGTTGCTGAATATTTAGCCAACCAAAACTGATGACTGCTGCCCAGTAAACCTCTTATTATAGCCCTATGTTTGGGCTCTCAAGAGTATTATCAACATAAACACATAAACATAACAGTGTACACACTTTTCTGCCAATATGCATGACGGGTATGTTTGTTTATCATGCTTAAAAGGAAAACAGTAAAAGTGTCGAACTATGACGTCAGAAAAAATTAACAATTAACCAATAATAAGCCAGTATTCACTGTGGTAAAATATATAGCGGCCTCTCATTGGTTAATTGTTAATTTTTTCTGACGTCATAGTTCGACACTTTTACTGTTTTCCTTAAAAGTGTACAATTACATCGTCTTATCACTTAAGGTATATATTACTATTCTAAACATTTGAATATGATATCAAATAGAATCATAAGGACATACTTATAACATTTGACAGATAAATAGGATAGTATATTCAACCTTTTAAGAAGGTATGTAAAAGTTGCAGTGCTATTACTTCCGAATAAATATGTATATTCAATCGCGCCATATAATATTGCAGCTAAAATTAAAACGGAATATAGTTGAAATAAGTTTTTATGAAAATCATTGGAAAACTTAGTTTTTTAATATTAGCAGTGATGAGAAATTGGACTGTAAATAAAACTGGTACCCAAAGTTTCTTATTTGTTGGCCCAAAACTTTGGGTACTTCTAGTGAAATATAATCAATTTGTTTCAAACTAGCAGCAATATCCAAACTTTTCAAGAGAAGAAGTTAATTATACAGCAAGTACATTTATTGCTCACTGTAATAAAGTCAATTGCATTAAATATTTTTTTGTGTGGAAGTGATATTCTACTATGAATTTGAGTAACTTGAGAATGTTTATAAAATTTAAAACTTACATCAATTCTGGAATCTGAGATGAAAGGTTTCCCTGAGAAAGGATCAACCTTGTAATATTCGTACTGAGGACTCTTCTTAAACAGATATTCCTAAAATTATAAATGATATCAAATTTAGTAATGATGAGGTGTGTAATACTTACTGGCCATCAATACCTTTTTCTCGCCAAATTAGATCGAAATATGTCATTTTGCTGTTTTTTACTTATTATTATTAAAAAATTTTAAGAGATGAGGTCTTAGGCCGGGCTGTTAAATAAACATTTAGAAAACATAACTTTAAAATATGGGAAGCCGCTTGTGGCCAATGATATGCTAGTATACATTTACATTGATAAATGGTGAAATGTATACTGGCCTATCATTGGTCATTTGTATTGGGCACTATAATTTCTGGGAAAAGTTCCTTTCGTGGCAACGCACCTTAAGGCGCGATTCGTCGTATTTTTAAAATGGCTTTTTATAGGTTATTTTAGGTTAGGTTATATTGGGTTAGGTGATTGCCCTACAGGGTTAGAGCCCCCCGCAGGGGCTAGAAATAGGAGAAAAGCTACTGTGAAAAATACGAAGAATCGCCCTTAAGGTGCGATGCCACGAAAGGGACTATACCCTAATTTCTTTATCATGTGGGTTAAGGGGATGTCCCCCCCCCCATATTTACTCTAATACATGCCCCTAGCATTTTCTAATGATGTAGCTGTTGTATCTGTAGTAAAACTTAATTTTACCTGGAATACTTCAGCAAATTTGTTGACCATATTAGTGACAGCATCCCCTCCAGTAATGGATACAAACCTTACATCCTAAATATAATTATTATTAGTGACAGCATCCCCTCCAGTAATGGATACAAATCTTACATCCTAAATATAATAATTATTAGTGACAGCATCCCCTCCAGTAATGGATAAAAGATCTTACATCCTAAATATAATAATTATTAGTGACAGCATCCCCTCCAGTAATTGATACAAATCGTACATCCTAAATATAATAATTGTTATTAGTGACAGCATCCCCTCCAGTAATGGATACAAACCTCACATCCTAAATATAATAATTATAAGTGACAGCATCTCCTCCAGTAATAGATACAAACCTCACATCCTAAATATGAATAATTATTATTCTTTGATTAGGGTAAGTGCATAAGTCAGATATGTTAAAAGTGCCTCCTAAAAAAGGGGGCTGTAGGTTAAGAGATATAAGTTTTCCGGAATTTTAATGTAGGGAGTAGAATTGAAATCTGCATCAAATTTTAAGGATTTTTTTTATAAAATTCGTTTTTTTTTTAAATTCTTTATCTAAATGCGAAAATACATTTTAAGTTAATTAATTTTGACCAATAGGATAGGTGGATTTTAAACTACCTGCGCTCTAATTGGTTGAATGATGTACGACATCCAATCAGAGCGCAGATTTTTTAAATCCACCAATCACAGATGCCAAAATTAATTAACTTAATTTGTATTTCCGCTTTTAGATAAAGAATTATACAAAAAACGAATTTTATAAAAAATCCTTAAAATTTGATGCATATTTCAAATCTACTCCCTACATTTCGATTCCGGAAAACTTATATCTCTTACTGTAGGTCCGGTCAAACAAAACTGGTATCATTTTATGATTTTTATTTTAATATTCAAGGAAAATTGTCCGTAATCGGATGCTTTACATGATTTTGTAGTCTGGCTAAGAACCGGTTCTATTCCATCGCATTTTTTTCGGTTTTAAGTCCATACTGGAAAATAAATAAATGGCTAATGAATTTGATTTAGAAACTGTTCTAATTTTCTAAAGAAGTTGTATCAACTTTTTTTTTATAGCTAGCCGGTTCTTTTAGTAAGTAGTAGATGTAAAATTTTTCATAGAATTCAGATATGCAATCGGTTTTTTTTGTAGACCTCTTATTTTTTAAGTAATTTAAGTTTTTTAAAAAAATAATTAAGTCGGTTTTAAGGTACTAAAACGCAACAAAATAAAAGAAGAAAATGGCCAGTAAGAACAAAAATAGTAAGATCTTTAATTTGACACCTTACTTTTAAAATTCTGTTGAGTAATTATTGAAAAAATCTATTTTTTTAACCTCGGTATAATAAAAACTTTAGACCTAAATATTTTCTCAAACAGACATAAAAAACATGGGTTCATATATACCTTCAGAATCAGAAAAATATTACGAATCCATTGTAAGCAAAATTGAAAAAAATTAAAAAATTAAAGAAATGGCCAATTATTTTTTTTGTTCAGACAACACTATTGTCTTCCCTTTTTTACCCCCTCTTTACCCCCTCTTTACCCCCTTCCCATTTTTATACTCAATTGAAGAATTAAGACGTTGCCTGTACAATATAATATGATATTTTCATATAATTCCTTTTATTGTAGTTTATATACTATATTGTAAACTTTTTTTTTCAATTTTGCTTACAATGGATTCGTAATATTTTTCTGATTCTGAAGGTATATATGAACCCATATTTTTTTATTTGTGAAATAATAAAATTAAGTTCAAAGTTTTTATTCTCGTGGGTTAAAAAAAATCGATTTTTTCAATAATTACCTGACAGAATTGAAAAAGTAAGGTGTCAAATTAAAGATCTTACTATTTTTGTTCATAATGACCATTTTCTTTCTTTTTTTTGTTGCATTTTAGTACCTTAAAATCGACTTATTTTTTTTTTTTTTAAACTTAAATTACTTAAAAAATAAGAGGTCTACAAAAAAACCGATTGCATATCTGAATTCTATGAAAAATTTTACATCTACTACTTACTAAAAGAACCGGCTAGCTATAAAAAAAATAGTTGATACACCTTCTTTCCTGGAGAAAGAAAAGTTTAGAGATAGTTGTTTGTTAAGAATCTTAAACTTCATTCTTCAATATGAAAATGTCTTGTTCATCAGGGTGTCACTTCAATTCCGCACATTAAGTAATTCATTAAAATGAGAAACTCAAAATAAATCAACAACAGCTTAATATTAGATTATTAATGCATCAAAATAGATCTTAAAATATAGGTAAAAATGTAAAATTTTGTTAATTTTAATAACAATCTAATACTTATATATAGCAAATACTTTTGTATTTAAGCTTTGCAATTTATAATTGTGCAGAAATGATGGGCAACATTTGTTGAGCCTTGACATAGTTCACAAATTCTTTTTCATATTTTTAGTTTGATAATTGAGTGGATAAGAAATGTGAATGCACTTTTTCTGGTAAGTAAGTAGTCAGCACCATATGAAATAAATTTGGGACAACAATGTTTTCTGGATTAAAACGAACTTAAAAAGAGCACAATTTTATCCATATACCCAAAAATATTAAATAATAGAGAGCAGACATATGTCTACTAGAAATCTATTCAATAGATCTTAGACGATGGAAATTTGAAACTGTCGGGTCAATATTTCTTTAATATTCCCCCTAGTTTCTAACTGTCCAAAGACGTTTATAACAATTAGGGAAAGGGTTGAATTTGGACAGGAAACCTAAATATTAAAATCTTTTCTAAATTTATACGATCCTGAAAGTTAATATTTACTGATATTTTCCAATAAATTTTTTCGTTTCGTCAAAATTTGGAAAAATAGCCAATATGGCTGTCTAGAAAAAACACGAAACCTCTACACCTAATATTTTCTCAGTGTTTTTTTTACTTTTTATACAATTTTTTTAAAAAATTAAATATTGATGAGTTTTTTATTTTTATAGAATGAATTATAAAAAAAATAATATTGGTTGATTGGTTTTTGCGATATCAGAACTCAGAACCATATCAGTTTTACTTTTAAACAATTCAATAAATATGAAAACTTTAAAAATTAAATATTGATGAGTTTTTTTTATTTTTTTAGAATGAATTATAAAAAAATAATATTGGTTGATTGGTTTTTGCGATATCAGAACCATATCAGTTTTACTTGTAAACAATTCAATAAATATGAAAACTTAGATATAAAATTTGTATAATAGATAAGACTTTTAAATAATTTATTCTCCCCTTTCTTTATTCCAAAAATCTCGATTTTTCTTTCATTGTCATATCCTAGTATTTATTATGTGTATTTGTATTGTCGTGTGAGTATGTGAGAGGGTTGTAAAGGATAGATAAATTACCACCCCCCCCCCCTCTCCCTCACATAGCTGTTAAGACTTAAGATTTTTTGTTTCAGGCTTTCAGCGTATCTACTCTATAATAATCCACCTTCCAAAGATCCAACACCCTACATTATCCAACCCTCCACCCTGCTTACTGTCTTCTACATTTCAACTCAACCATATATCAAACTTGCTAATATCATAAAGTGAAAGAAAAGTTAAAAAATAAACCACCAATAACCATTAAATAATGTATTAATCATTCTAACTCAAGTAATATGTACTAATTTATTATTTAACCTAACATACTAACAAAACAATAATCATAACTTTTTTTACTTTAATGAAATAAATAATCTAAATAAATAAATAAACTATGTTGACTTAAATAAAATGAAAATAAATATTTTTATTTTATTTGGATTGGAGTTAGTTTTGTAAATTGTAACGATTTGTCCTTGTTCTCTAAGGTCTCATATTTCCTGTATCATGAGTTGACCCTTAGCTTTATGCGGTCATAAATGTTCCCCCCCCCCCCCAAAAAAAAACGCTTTTATCAATATACCTTGTATATTGGGGAATATTAACAAGGATTAAAACATCCATAAAAACTAGTACTGAAACTTTATGACAAACGGATACAGGAAGCAAATGCCTACATTACCAGAAATGAAAAAAGCTATCCGCTTTCTTACGGAGATTGACCAGCCCTAATTATAAAAAAGCTATTGTTCTGTAAGATTAAAACGATTTCTGAAACTGTATAACAAACGGATAATAACACAAACACTTAAATAGTTCAGAATAGTCGACAAATAGTCGACGGACAAACTGACCCTAATTATAGAAAATTATTGTTCTGTATGAACTTGAAGATCTCATATTTCTCATGTGAGTTCAGTTAAGTTGACCCTTCCAGTTTCCCTTCCTTAATCAGGTGACATAAATTTTTCCTCCCCGCCCCCCCCCCAAAAAATAAATATTGTACAGCGATTAAGGCGCGAAGATATGTTAATTTTATTTACCATAAAAACGAGTACTTTTATTATCAAACTGACATTATTCTTTTATTTTAGTAATTATGGGAAAATTGAAACAAATTTAAAATGCACGGAAAAATGTCTATAAAAATTTTAAAAAACTTAATTATGAAATAGCTTCGCTCCAAAAAAAATAAAATACTGAAGGGAAACAAACTAATCTCAAATCTTAAATATATATGAACATAGCTTTGTAAGTATGTCTGTCCAGGCGATAAATTTAATTCAAAAAATAGATATTTATCAAATTATCACATCGTATTATAAGCGTATGACCGGAAAGTAAAAACGATTTCTTTCAACTGAAGTCCAAAAAAACCGTATATAGTTATTCCGAATTTTACGATTTGTATTTAATAAAAGATAGACAGACAAAAAGAAAGAACTAAAATTATTAAAGTGATTATCTAAATTTGGTTACTATCATCATATCTTTGTAGTTTGTATAATTGATCAAAAAGCCTTCATAAAACTCCTAGGAAAGTTTTTTATCCGTGGAGATTAACAGACATCCTATTATTTTATTCTTTGGTTTTCAATGATAACTATGATATATAGACAGAACAGAAATGTACAATCGTTTGATTATTAAAACCAGTTTTTTTAGCCCCGAGGAGCCGTTTAACTATGAAAGAAATAGCTATCTGTCTTAAAGAACGAACGAATTAAAAAGTAAAAACTTTGTATATTTGTTTTATTCAAAAAGAGTAGGTTTTATTGCAATTAGAGTCTTCCAACTAATTCACTTACAATTTTGCTTCATATCCGTGTCATGTTATTTAGTTGACCCTTTTTAAAAAAATTTAAATTTCCCTTCCTTGCGAAAGAATGTTTTTAAAACTTAAAACATATGAAATGATATTATCACAGATATTATCATCAATCTATAATATAATTGGCCAAAAAGCCTTCATAAAGTGTTATAAAGCATATAGAGAAGTTATCTATATTCCAACTTTCAATATGTAACTTTGAAGCAATTTTGTTTGTTTTCTACATTACCGAATACTTTGTGAAATCAATTCGTCTTAAATGTAACTTTTCTTAAAAATAGGTTTCTAAAACTTGAAATATAATTTTTAACTTTTCTCACCAATGAATGATGAAAGTATAAATTTAAGAACAATTTGAAATATTTACCCTCTAACGGCTAATTTATTTACTATAATTTCATCGTATTAAATCCAAATTTAATCTTGTTTCTCCCCCCCCCCCACCCCAATTATTACCATACCATTACCAGGTTGGTTACGATATTATATATTTGTTTTTTATCCGTGGACCGTGTGACATGAAAGATTAAGCATCAAATCCTCCCCCCCTCCTCAAAGGGGAAATTAGCATAATTCTTACATGTCTACCTAATAATTATAAAACATACATAAGTAGCGAAGCTCTAAAATTATGAATAATAAATAGACCATTTGGAACAATGTATGGTTGTCTTTTGAAGCATTAAGCTAATAGAAAAACGTTAAAACTTAAACAATTGAATTTACAATTACATAATCCTAAATTTGCCTAAACTTAAAATTGTTTATTAATTATTTCTTATCAGTTCAGCATTTTGATTTTTGATTATTATTTATTATTGTCAACTGTCCTATCCCCTCCTAATATTTATGTTTTTCCCCCTTTTTTTTTTGGGGGGGGGGGAGCTAAACAGATATCCTATTACCTCCTAATATTTATTACATACAACACCAACCCCAATTTTAGGGGGTTACATGGGGGGGGGGGGGGGCGCGCATTACCACTCCGCCCATATTCATAATGAGCGGTGAAAATGGACAATTCAAAACATATGGAAAATAGGAATTAGCGAAGCTTTTCTATAATTTGTGTTGGTTATAAACGTCAGTTAGTATTACTATTTTATATAATTTATAGACAGAATACTTACTTTATAATTATACTTATGCATTTATGTTAATGTTCCCCCCCCCCCCAAGAAACAAAACAAAACAAAACATATGGAAAATTCAAAATACTAGGAATTAGCGAAGCTTTTCTATAATTAGTGTTGGTTATAGACGTCAGTATGTTAGTATTTATATAATTTATACTTATAGACAGAATACTTACTTATAATTTTGATTATACTAATGCATTTATGTTAATGTTTTGCTTTAATGGATATTGTCATCCTTGTTAAAAATATTTCACACATATTCCCATTGAAGATATCTAGAATATTATAAATCTTAATAATTTCTTGGAAACCAACAACAAAGAAAAATTTGTAGGGGGTAATTAATGATTCCTTGAAATTTCATTTGCTTACAGACCTTTGAAGTGACAACATTTGAACATTTGTTTTATTTTTGCTATCGTTATTATGGCGGAACAAGGACAGAGAGTCACAGTTGGGCGCAGGCGCAAGCCGGTAGCGATGGATGACTTGGTTCCTTACTTCCCCCGTACACTTACCTGTACAGATCCAGAACCAAGTTTATACCCCGACCTGATGCCTGGATGGTACGCCCATTATCAGGTCCTTCACAGATCTTTTAAAGATATATCTAACCTGCTTTACAGGTCGGGGTTTCAGAGTGTTCGGAATATGCAGGCGATCAGACTATTTAGTGAAGGAATTGGTATATACCAATTCCTTCACCAAGCCCTTCCATCTTCTCAGCGTACACGCGAACAAAACCAACTTGTTCTGCAGCAAATGGAAGCAAAATGCAACGGTTACCGTGACGACGTTATCCAGGCGTTAGCTGTCTATGACCGTGCGATAGGATTAGATGGCACAGTAGATCTATCAGATGAAGACGAATATCCCGATATCTCCGGCGATGTAAATCCATCTTCCGATGATGGAGATATTGACGCCATCCTGGAAGTTCTGGAACACGAAGGTGGCGCGAGCGAAGGTGAAGGTGATGACTCTGATGAGTCAGTGATCATTATCGATTGAGTTGAGAATGAGATCGCATTCCTGTGAATATTTAGTTAGATTCCACATAAATAACATAACTTGACATATATATGCTATAATAATAAAACTATGAAAAATAATTTTCTTATTTTTATTTAATTTAATTTGTAATTGCGATGCTGCTCTATAATTTGAATTATAATTGAAGAAGTAAGCTCTGTTTGTCTGTAGCTAAGGATCTCGCTAACCACTGAACCTATATGGTTCTCCTTTACAGTACAGCTTCGTATAGGTCCTTAGATGGTTTTATTTGTGTACTTATTTTAACTTTGAATTGAAGACATAAATTTAAAATTATCAATAGCTATAGTATTAACTTTAACAAACAAAAACATTTAAAGTGCCACTAGAGGCCTCTAGGGGCGTAGCCGCTAGTAAACTTATAAAGAAGTAAGCTCTGTTTGTCTGTAGCTAAGGATCTCGCTAACCACTGAACCTATATGGTTCTCCTTTACAGTACAGCTTCGTATAGGTCCTTAGATGGTTTTATTTGTGTACTTATTTTAACTTTGAATTGAAGACATCAATTTAAAATTATCAATAGCTATAGTATTAACTTTAACAAACAAAAACATTTAAAGTGCCACTAGAGGCCTCTAGGGGCGTAGCCGCTAGTAAACTTATAAAGAAGTAAGCTCTGTTTGTCTGTAGCTAAGGATCTCGCTAACCACTGAACCTATATGGTTCTCCTTTACAGTACAGCTTCGTATAGGTCCTTAGATGGTTTTAGGCTATTTTTCTGCCCTTTCATATCCCTTCGAATATAGAGCCTCTAAATGCTAGGGGCGCAGCCGTTTGTATCCAAGGAAGAGACTCGAGAGACGTTTGATATAGTTATTTGATATACTTAGGTAGGTAGGTAGGTAGGTTCGAATATAGAGCCTCTAAATGCTAGGGGCGCAGCCGTTTGTATCCAAGGAAGGAAGAGAGACGTTTGATATAGTTATTTGATAAAACTTAGGTAGGTTAGGTAAGCGTTCCACGTATTTAAAATTATCAATAGCTATTTCTTGCATCGTTAACGAATAAAAGCTAACTATCTCGGACGAAAAATCAACATGTTTAAAATGGACGTACGGACATTCTGGTAATGATTATAGAGTTGCTACGCTTTCTAAATCGGACGGACCGACCATAAGAATGAATAAAAAAGTGTATTATTTCGAGTTTCTTATCACATTTATTTTTATCACGAATATGAATATGAAATGAAATGAATGAATTTATGAAATACAAAATGAAAATGAAACAATGAAATTGAAAAACGAAAAAAAAAACAGACAGACAGACAGACATATTTACATTTAGAAATATAAAGTAGATTTGCTACTAAAAAATGAAACAATGAAATTGAAAAAAAAATTAAATGAAAATATTAAAACTAAAGAAAAGGGGTAGTTTCACGAAATGCATTTGAACTTAATTTAGTGAACCGCATATTTTATCCTGGTTAAATGGGTAAACTACATTTATATGGCATATATTTGAAATGAATTCAATTTTCTACCACGTAGTTTTTAAAATATCAAGACCTTAAAATTGTCTTTTTTGTGATATATGCAATTTAAAAAGACGATTTTCAAGTCTTGACATTTTAAAAACTATGTGGTAGAAAATTGAAATTTTTTCAAATATATGCCATATAAATGTAGTTTAACCATTTAACCAGGATAAAATATGCGGTTCACTAAATTAAGTTTAAATGCATTTCGTGAAACTACCCCTTTAAAAAATCTGCAAATTTAGTAAATAAAGTATAAATATATCAAAAATAGTATATACAAAATTTGAAAATATCCCCCCCACCAATAAAAATAACCGCGGGCGCTCGGCCCCCTAGCCATATAACCTAACCTAGCCTAACCTAATCCAGTCATTTAGTCGGGGGGGGGGGGGGGGGGGATAATTGGAATTCTAGTAAATAAAGTAAATATATCAAAAATAGTATATACAAAATACAAAATAGATTTTTACAATTTTTATCCCCCCCCCCCCCCCCACCAATAAAAATAACCGCGGGCGCTCGGCCCCCTAGCCATATAACCTAACCTAGCCTAACCTAATCCAGTCATTTAGTCGGGGGGGGGGGGGGGGGATAACAACACAAAATAACAATAAATTAACAGTAAATATCAACAATAATCAATAGAATTGAAATGTATTATTGTTGATATTTACTGTGGCGTGCGCACCTATTGTCAAATTGAAAATAGGTTGCACACGTTGAGGTTGACGTTCTTGCTGTGGCGGGGGTGGGGGAGGTGGATTGTTGTCGGGAAGGGGCTCTGGAGGGTCGTCCTGCTGTTGAGGGTGGTCCGGCTCTTGAGGATGGTCCGGTTGTGGTGGTTGATGGGGAACATTGACATTATTGTTGTTCCCCATCTGTTGGATAACCTGTTGACCTTAATAAATTAAATCAAAATTAAAATTAAAATCTCTCAGGAGGGTGGTCGATAGATCGATGTACATCCCCAGTGATTTTCCCTTCTGTAGATTACAATTAGTTCCATAAAAGCCAAAAAAAATACATTTTAATTAAAGATCCAGCTTAGATTTTTTGACGCATTTTTTGGAGCTTCTCTTTTATGGATGTTTTCATCCTTGTTTTATAATAATCATGTAAGCAATTCTGTATGATATTTACTATTAATTTAAAATAAATGGTTATTTTTTCCAAACCATAAAATATCTCAACGCAATTAATTAATTAAATTAATTCCAAAAGGTGAATTTATTATTTTAGAGTAAGGTTACTGGACAAACGTATTATATATATTATATAATACCTACCTAATTGTCTTGCAGCATTACGGCGTCGTTGTCGTCG
This sequence comes from Acartia tonsa, assembly GCF_053477335.1. Classification (NCBI taxonomy): domain Eukaryota; kingdom Metazoa; phylum Arthropoda; class Copepoda; order Calanoida; family Acartiidae; genus Acartia; species Acartia tonsa. The sequence goes on along the minus strand of NC_137262.1, from coordinate 29,142,752 downwards.
AACTCGACGCTGGTCATCAGGCTGGGGTGCAATAGCAGCCACAACCGGATCATCTCGGAGGGGGGCCTCAACAGGAACAGGAAGAGGAACAGCGACACCTTAATAAATTATAAATGTATAGAGTCGAAGCAAAATTTTAAGTAAATTTGTTGGAAAACTGCTTCATACAGGATAATGTTTATGGTCATACTTACATTTCTAGGACTTAATTATAGAGTTGCTTCGCTTATAATATTATTCTTTGTTGTCCAAGGAATCAATATACCAAAAACCAGATCAAACGGATAATTAGATCACATAAAATTTTGTTGTTATAAAAGTAGAAAAATCAACATGTTTAAAAGGGACGTACGGACATTCTGGTAATGCTTATAGAGTTGCTTCGCTTTCTAAATCGTACGTAACTACATCATGCAAAGTTTGAAATCGATAGGACAATTCTAACATGCCTAAATTAACGAATAAAAGCTAACTATCTCGGACGAAAAATCAACATGTTTAAAATGGACGTACGGACATTCTGGTAATGATTATAGAGTTGCTACGCTTTCTAAATCGGACGGACCGACCATAATTATAGAAAAGCTTCGCTTTTTAAAAGGTAAAAAGGAGAACCCGATCGGTTCATCGGTTAGCGAGATCCTTTAGTATAAGGATTATTTATTCATTATATTACACTTGGTGGAATAAGTTATAACTATAAAAACAAGGATGACAACATCCATAAAAGCGAAGCTCTGAAAAGGTAGGACAAACGGACATTAACACTTGTATAATGTCATGTTTATAATTGTTTATGGTTATGGTTATGGATTTACGGACATTCTGGTAATGATTATAGAGTTGCTTCGCTTTCTAAATCGTACGTAACTACATCATAATAAATAAATAACTAAAAATAAATAGAATTCAATATATATTATACCTGGGTCAAGTTGTTGACGTCGTTCAAGTATTCGCTGGCTCCTTCGTTTCGTGCTGCTGGGTACTCTAGATTTCATTATTCGTTCGGAATCGGATATTTATACTGAAATAATAATTTAATAATTAGTATTTTATTTTTCATAATGCAAATGCAGATATAATTAATTTCAATTTCAATTCAATTTCATCAAAACGTTCACAATATACGTATAAAAACACTGCAAAATCAAATATTAAAAAATAATTAACTTTATAAGTTTATTTTATGCGTATATAAAAACTAATTACGCATTAAAACAAAGAGAAAGGCGGTCAAAAGGTAGAGAAAGCCATTAAAATAAAGGGGTTGTATGCAAAAATGTAATTTCCTCATTACCTTCCGATAAGCCGCTGAAATTTATTTTGCCTTTTCTCGGCAGTTTTCGGCGGTTGCGCCGCCGTTTCTTCTCCCCTTAGTATCCAAGTAACTTGAAGTTGGCTGGCCCATCTCTCGTTCGTCGCCAACCTACTATTTAACTTTAAATTACAAATTTGTAAAATGTAAATTATCTTTATAAACCAACCTAATGCCGTAAAATCAATCTTCGAATAAACCAACCTAATGCCGTAAAATCAATCTTCGATATTTATTATTTAGAAAATGTTAAGATTTTTAATTTGTTAATACTAATAGTCTAATAGCATGAAAAAATTTTATCTTTACATACCCTTTAAAATAAGTGGCATCCGCATTTAGAGCCTATAGGTCAATATCCAAACATATATGGGTGGGGGAAAAGGGTTTTACATGTAAGTAACAGTTAACACCTTTATAGTCCCCCCCCCAAAATAAAGGGAAGGGCAATGGGCTGTTTATTTTACTCTAGTCTCCCCCCCCTCCCCTTTTAAGGAGGGTTGCTATATGAAAAGAAAGGGTTGAACTTGATTTTGAATATAACCCCCCCCCCCCCAAAAAAAAATACAAAGAATAATCCCTTTATTTATTTAAATTTTCCTTTATAAAAATTTTCCATAATATATATATGACGACACCTTTATTATACATAGAATATATGAAAAGAAAGGGTTGAACTTGATTTTGAATATAACCCCCCCCCCCCCCAAAAAAAATACAAAGAATAATCCCTTTATTTATTTAAATTTTCCTTTATAAAAATTTTCCATAATATATACAGCATGACCCTCAAAAAAGTATTTTTAAGCATATGCAGCCCATATTTCTCAATGAATTATCAAAAAATGTATATGTCCTTGTTCTCTGTAGATTTCCACATAAGTAGATATAAAAATATTTTTTTTACATCAATTAACAGCTGAGATTTTTAGAGCCAAAGTTTTGAAAAAGTGGCTGAGGAAAAAGTAACTTTTCAAGAAAAATGTTTTTTTAAAGTGAAATGACGTGTTTTCCTCATAATTTCAATACTTTTTATAAAACTTATATAAAGATGTTTCCAAGAAATTTATTTGATGCTGAAAGCACTTTTTTCACTTGCTCTAAAAGGCATTTTTAGATTAGTGTAAATTACAAAAACACCCTTACAGAAAGAAATCCCATAAAAAATAGTAGCAAATTGAAAGTTTACATAAACAGAAATCAAACACTTTTTATTTTATTAAAATAAGTTAAAAAACAAAAAAGTTACAGCTACAAACTTTTATTAAACATTTAACAATTTAAATGATTTTCATGTGTGTTTAAGTAATTTGTATGAGTGGGCGGGAATTTAAGCACTAATCTTTCCGGTCGTAAGCATTAATTGGGGAGGGGTTTATTTGAGGTCATATTAATAAGTGGGAGATATTATAAGATTTGAGGGAAAATGGTTATAAGAAAAATGTATTCAGTAAAATTTGAAAAGTAGTTTTTTATATGTAAAAGTAACGTTTTTTAATGCAATAAAAAATGTATCAATTGTAAACTTGCTCTTCTTTCTTATTTGTTTTTTAACTGGTTGATAAAAAGTAATATACTAATAAAAAACTAAGAAATATTTAGCAATATCCAGTTTCTCAAGCACTTTTTCCAAACTTTGGCTTTAAAAATCTCGGCTGTTAATTGATGTAAAAAAAATATTTTGATATCCTTTGATGTAGAAAATTATAGAGAACAAGTACATATGAATCTTTTAATATTTTATTGAGAAATATAGGCTGCAGATGCTTAAAAATACTTTTTCGAGGGTCATGCTGTATATGACGACACCTTTATTATAACCCCCCTTTATTTATTTAAATTTTCCTTTATAAAAATTTTCCACTAATGCTGGGTGACGGGAGAGAGTTTTTTTTTTAACTTTTAAGAAAGGTTTATATATATGACACCTTTATAAATTATAACCTTATATTATAATGGCCGATAAATTGATGTACACTCCCAATGATGATGCACAAAATTACCCCTTTTGTAAATAACAATTCATAGTTGAAACGTTTTTACACTCAACTTAATGAAGCAACCAAGTCCCAAAATTCCCCAAAATTGTTGAGCAAACCAAAAAGAAAACGTTGGTATAAAACTTTGTTTTTAAAAGATATGAAATGATACAGATATTCATCATATCATTATCATCAATCTATTCTATAATTGGCCAAAAAGCCTTCATAAAGTGACCTCAAAGCTGACAATGTCAATGGTAATCCTTGAATGTTATGTAACTTCCAATATGTAACTATGAAGCAATTTTGTTTGTCTACATTACCGAATACTTTTTTAATTCTATTCATCTCAAATGTAACTTTTCTTAAAAATAGGTTTCTAAAACTTGAAATATAATTTTTAACTTTTCTTACCAATGAATGATGAAACTTAAGTATAAATTGAAAAACAATTTGAAATATCCAGCCTCTAACGGCTAATTTATTTACTAAAATTTCATCGTATTAAATCCAAATTAAATCTTGTTGGTTCCCCCCCCCCCCTCCTCCTAACCATTACGTTATGATGGGTGGAGAAAAAAAGATTACATATAATTATATTCAAATAAGAAGTGTTGAAAAAGGGGGGTGGGGCAGGTTTCAAATAATCTTTAATCTTTTAATCTTTAATCTTTTACGGAGGGTAAATTAAGTGTTAAATTACCCCTTCTGCAGATTAAGCATCAAATCCTCCCCCCTCCTCAAGGGGAAATTAGGAGAATTCTTAGTCTTACATGTCATATAAATATTTTCCAACACAGATTATAGTTATACCCCCCCCCCCCACACTTTCTTTTATGTGTGTTTATTTTATCCCTTACTATTCCAAAAAATAAAATTATGGGTGGAGTTACTGTTAAGTTGTTAACCCTTTTCTTCCCCCAATCAGAACAACGTGACAAACAGAAGGATCCCCTGGACGTCATGAAGAAACACCTGAAAGCTGGGCTGAAGGATTGGAGTAACATAGAAGAATCCAAGTTGCATGCCTTGACATACGGTTACCAACGTGAAGTCGCTAAGATAAAGGAGGAAATTGCGAAAGTCAAAAAATCTAAGTCCAAGGATTTCGATGTTGAAGAACGCCAGAAACTGTACAAACAAGGAGCAATGACCGCAACCCACAGGATGCTTACTGCCAGGTATGAACATGTTGCAGAGAAGATATGTTATCCACCTGGACTTGTCAGTTTGATGACCAACTTCAACAACTTACCTGTTTCTAATGCGAGGTGTGAGAGAATTTTCTCACACCTCAAATTAGTTTACTCATCGAGGCGGTATAACCTAGAGAAAGAAACCATCCACGCCATCATGTTCTTGAAGATGAACAAGCTAGTCCCCAAGAAGTCCCAAGCATTTTGGGATAGGCAGGTAAAAGTTACCAAGAAGACAGCAACCAAGGAACTGGAAAAGTGAAATAATTTTTGTAAATATGTTTATCATATTAATTATGTTGGAAAGAAATAAAGTAGAAGTAAAGTAAAACAAATAATTTAATGAAATAATTTTGTGTTTTTTAAATATCTGTATCATTACCATTATAAAATAAATGTTGTAATAAAACCCAAAAAACTGTTTATTGATATATTTTTTTTTTGCAGTATTGTTATTTAATTTAACAAGGATGAATAATCAATAAGTAGCGAAGCCAAAAACATTACTCAAATCATACTTGTCTTGTGTCTTTATGCGTGGATGGTCTCTTGCTCGAGGTTCTAGAGTAAATAAGTTGGACATCAAATGAAAGTAAATACTAAATATCCAAAAATAAATTTGAATTTCAATTAAAGGGTGATGGAAAAAAATAAAAATGCGTACTTGCCGCTTCGCTTATATTATTGTACATTCAAACATCAGTAAACCAAAAATCAGACCAATCGGATAATTAGGTCACATAAAAATTTGTTGTTAAAATGTAAAAAAAATACGGACATTAATGTCAGAACTGAATTATCAGAATGCGAATATATAAGAGTCTAAGCAAAATTGTAAGTAAATTTGTTTAAAAACAGCTTGATAATCAGGTTTAATATGAGCGTACATTTAAAACCGAGTTTCAACGCAAAAAAAACGCGGAGCCGAATCTAGAAATACGGCTGCGGATGTGTGTATATTTGGTAACATATGGTTTTTAAGTTTAATTTAAGGAAATAGACCGTTAAATCATATTATTACTGTAAAAACTCACTTTAACCTAATGTGGAGCCGAGCCGTTCTGAACGACGTAAAAAAATGCACGGAAATTCTTTTCGAACACAGGGATTCAATATTTTTAGGTAAGACTTATCGATAAAACACACCCGATACTTTGTAATTTTGGAACGATATCAAAAAATAAAAAATAAACATAATTAAAAACAAAGTATGGAGCTTGCCGAATTATTCACAGTATAAAATCTGTGCGTTTAAAATTGAAATTACCAAAAGGCAAAATAAGAATAATTAAGTTATAACGAACAGACTTATCACTTTATATTTACAAATTATTACAAAATCCTTACCTTAATATACAGTAAATGATTATGTGTACTGCCTTCCGAAATAGAAAACATAGCCTATTATTTTGACGTGTATGTACTCTTATGACATTCACTCAAAACAATAGACTACAATAATTTTTTTCGGACGACAGTACAGAATTAGATCTTCTTGTGTTGACACTTGACTAAGACTTTGTTTCTTTCTTCTTTTTTTTTATAACTATGCAAATAATATTTATCACTTTATTTTATTGTATTAATATAATTCCATTTGAAGTTTTCACATTGAATATTAAATTTTTTATTATTTTTCACTTTTCTTTGTATCTAACTAACGCGTAGTATGACGTGTCAATACACTCTGAAATTCAAATAAGGACTGAAGAACTGTGTGTGTGTGCACGAGGTGCACGAGGTAGAAATGTACATGGGTAATTAGAAACTTCAATATAATTTATTTCGTTATATTTACATTTTTTAAAATAAGATTTTTTAATATGTTTTGACCACGGTAAATAATAAAAATTTGTTGGAGGAATTTTTGTGTATATATTTATCCCTGATATAACAGCATACACCGGAAACGGATGATATCAAATAACAGGGAATCTATAAATATATTGTTACAAATACAATTACAAACTATTATAAGTTAACTTTAATATATTTCATTATCGTTATATACTTTTTTTACGTAATGCAAAATTATCCTTTTTTAATATTAGGAAGAATTTTTATTTTACCCTGTAAAAAAAGCAATGAAAAAAGTAAGACGTCTAAAATGTCGTATTCTTAACAGGTAGACTTTTTGGAGTAAGGAAATTATGTCATCACATTAATTTCATAGAAAGAACCTAAAAGTCTAATATATCTAGTAAATTTTATTTCGGAATTGTTTAACGAACATACTTAATTTAAGATTGCGTGATTTATTTCGAAATAGAAATATAAAACGTAAAAATTTATTATTTTTCAAAATCTTCTATTTATTTACCAAGTACTTCGTATATAAATATTAAGAAATTTGAATATTTAGAAAAATAGAAATAGGGATGTATTTTTGAACGAAGTGAGAGGGGAATTAATATCCTATTTTTGAAATAGAATTCTTGCACACGTATATAAATATTCCCCAATTTCAATATTTTCATATGTCTAAATTCCCTTCCAAATTTACTCGAAATACGATACGTTTAGGGTTTAGAATAGTTAATATTTAAAATATCTAGTAGACACATCATTGATTTTTTTTTGGAAGTTTGAAGGTAGTAGCAAATATTGAGATAGGATTGGGAAACACCTAGGAAAATGTGTTCACATTCGGAAACTAATTTCAGTTCACCTAAGAGATATAAGCTGGGGAATATATCCATAAAGTTTATTTTGGTTTAACTTAACATGGTTAAAATTACAAATGTTTTCACAGGGAATTACAAACACACAATGATACAAAAACAAGAATGACAACCATTAGAAGAAGCAAATCAATGAAATAAAAAATCATGGATGGCACTGTATAAATAAGATAATAAGATGATTCAATCTTGTGACACCCATTCATTTATCCATGAATTATTTTTCTTCAAATGTAGATAAATTAAAAACCATCATGGTCTCAAAAAATGAATCCATTTGTTTTTAGATTTATTTTCTGTTCACAATTTTATGGTTATGTGAGAAAGTTTTGGAATCTTTAAACCACTCATTTTATTTAAAAAGCTATGTTATTATCAAAATGTTGTATACTCGCTGATTGGCAATGCAATTAATTTAAGGTTATCGCTAACAATATAACTTTCGATTACTTTTGCAAAGACAAATTTTAAATTTGCTTAACTTAACTAAAACTAAATTGAATTTTATTATCAAATTATATATTTTTAGAAAAATAAGTTAACTAAACTTCTGCAAAAGTAAATAAATTAGATTTTGCAACTTTGGATTCTTCTGAACTTTTAAAGTTCTTAAGAAATCATTTGTCATTTTAGGGTCATTGAAGTCATCTATAAAGGAGGTGAAATATAAAATAAATATGTAATAAACATATTTATTCCTGAAGTTCTGTTGTTTTAGATTTGTCTAGATTTAGGTTGAACAATTGTGTATGTATATGATTTGATCACTTTGATTTATTTTAGCTAGGTATCCCCCCCCCCTGACTTGTGTGATTAAATCAAGGAAGTTATTCAGTAGTCCATCAGATGATTGTATAGTTTTATTGTTTTTAAGAATTTTTTATCGAATAGTTAATGAATAAAGATTTGTTTAATGATGTTTTATGATACTCACCTAGAATAATAAATGGATTATCTATCTAATTTTGTTTTGAAAGCGTATCACTTCGATCATTGATTTGTCAGGGAGTAAAATTAGTTATTTAGACATAGGTTTAATATTAACTATTCTATAAACCTATAATAAAATTCAATTGCAGGTTGTATCATCTCTAAGCATAAGGGTTTAATAAATGCTTGATTATACAAATACAAGTTAAAACCAAGGAGGAAGGGAGGGGATATTGGTCTGTCTATTACACTAGTCCCAAAAGTTTAAAAATAATGCTATCTTATTAGTTGGCTTAACTTTGCGGACTTTTATTGAATTTTGATTAGTTGTTTCATTCAGTTAAGTGTCCAAAAGTTTCAATAACTAATTAAAATCTACAGATGAGGTAATTTTTTGTATCATCATTGGGGATGAACTTCAATTTGTCTTACTCCTTTATATGCCTGTTTAAAACAAACAAAAATACCTAAAAGTAGAAATTTCGTTTAAATTTTCTTTGTAGATTTTTTCTAAATATTTACAAAATGACTTTTATTTAGAAAGCACTGGTTTTAAGTTACTTTACTCTTTAGCAATAATTCTTCTATGTCATTTGAATAAATAATTCTCAAAAAAGTAAACAATGACGATTATGTGCATATGTATCCCAGCATTAAAAAGCTAACATATAAATCACATTTCTCATGTGTTAGCCTAAAATTAATGGGTGCTTGATCTGTTTGTTAGAACTAGCATATATATACAAACTATTTAACAAATAACTTTCTACAGAAGTAGTAATTTTTATCATCATTTAAAAAAAAAGTTTCATGTAAACTTTGGTTAAAGGTCAGAAAGACTCCAGAAAGTTATTTGATAATAATGGTGAAGGGAGAGAATTAAAACAAAAAAGTACGTGGTAGGGAAGGGGAAAAAGTAAAAATCGGCAATACATTATAGACAAAAGAAAGACAGACAGAAACAAACCCTTAAGAGTAGGCTTTGCTACAAAAAATACCTAAATATCTACCCCTTTGTATTTTCTGTAAAATTAAATATTGACTAACATAGAAAACTTTTCTCAGTATGGCTTCGAAACCAAATAATATCCACTTGATGAGAACCAGTTCTGAGTCATAATAATAAAATCATTTATCCAATTTCACACTAATAATGCAATAGAAAATTATAAAACTGAGCCAGTTTAATTGGCCAGGCCTTCAACCCCTTGAGGCCAACAAATCTGGTATAAATCTTATTAGTATTTTTCTATCCGCGGAGAGCTGTCTATAATACGGTGCGATAAGCAACTATTATTCTGCGCCATAAAAAGTTTAGTAAGTCAATAAGAATGACTTTAGCTTTTTTGTCTAATTAAGACAATCAAGTCTGGGATTTGAATAGCAAAATCTGTAATAATTTTACCTTCTATTCTTATGTTGTTAATTTGTAACCATTTATAGGAAAGTTATATGGAAGTTGTGTTGACTTAATAATATGAATGTAATCAGCTTGATATACAAGTCGACATAATGTCCAAAAGAAAACTTAATTTGACAAAACCATGTTAACTTTTGTTTAATTTGAAAGTAATAATTTTATATGACTGTATCAAATCAAATCATCTTCTGTAAAACTAATTCTTTCAATAAAATAATATAATATTTCAACTATTATTAAGGTTTTCCAGTATTGCTTGGAAATCAATAACTGGTTCTCAGCCATACTTTATCTATAAAATCGTATTACACACAATTTTCCACAATAAAATTAATACCAGTTTTGTTAGCCCGGGCCTCCAGTCCCTCAGGTCTAACAAAACTGGTTTGAATATTAGAACTGCTCATTTTAATATCCGCGGAAAGCTGTCTATAATACGATGCAATAAATAACTAAGATCAATATTTAATGTGTTATACTCCATCCATTTTGAAGAAAAACTCTTTAATTTTAATTACAGGGAATAAGAGATTTAGATTAAAAGCAAAAACATTTTCAGTATCCATTTCCTTCTATATAGGAATCTAATTGCTCTATAGCAAAGTAAAACTAAAAAAAATATTCACCTAAACAACTAATTATCTCTTTTGAATCTATCAGTTTCCTCTAAGTGCCTAGTCGATCATAGAATTTCTCCCTCTAATTAGTAATAAGTGGGGCGCGGTAGATTTTTGTTTATTTGTTTTGTTAGATTAGGTTAAGTCACATTGGGTACTTCAGATAGAGGCTAGGCCTAGCTATTCTAACAATCTATTCTACAAAAAAAATCACGAAACCTTTGAAAGTAAGGTGGGGGTGTATCTTGTTTTTTTTCATGTAACTGAAGAGGGTTGGGTAAGAAGGGGAGGAAAAGGGGAAGGGGTTGTGGGGAAATTTTCCTTTAGAATTGTTTGTCAGAATATCTCTGCTCTCAGAAAGTAAAGCATTAAAAACCTTTTTAATCTTTGGCTGGAAAAAATATTTTGTTTGTTTTCTTTTTTAAAACCATTTTCTTCATTTATTTATATAATCTCGTTGTTCTCTAAGAGCTATGTTTACTATTTTTTCAAATTATATAAACTCACTAAATCTTAGTTATTTATCAAAGATTAAATCCAGTTTAACCAGCCCTGAGGGAAGTAAGGCCCGGTCTAACAAAACAGGTATTAAATTCATGATTTTTAATGTTCGTGGAAATTTCTCTGTAATACGATGATATACATGAGTTTTCAGTATGGCTGAGAATCAGTTCAGTCAAATAAAAAAACTAAGAAGACGAACCACATTGGGGTTTGTAATTTTATTCCAAGATCCAATTAACCTCACTTTTTTCTTCTTAAATCCATAAAGATTTTCTGCAAATAAAATTTTAACCAAAGGAACACCATAAAGAATAAACATTACAAATTTTTTGTAACGTCTTGTATTTGAAATGTTTGTTAGGCTTATTTTTATGAGGCCTATAATGAAAACTTTTATTTCTGAACACACATTATTAGTTTTTTCCGTGCCCTTAGTTGTAACTCTATAAATATATGATATATATATTACTGGCGGCCATGCCACTAGAGGCCTCTGGGGGAACTTATGGAGGGGGTTTAATTTTTCTATTGGCGATTTCTCTTGGGAGAGTGGAAATAGTATAAACCTTCCCAGGACTTATGAGAAGCTACATTGTCAAAGAGAACCATAACAGTTCTGCGGTTAGTAAGATCTTTCAGTGAGACAAACACAGATCCTGTTTCTTTAATGTAAGGATAATTTCCGATAGTAGGATTTGTTGAGCTATGCCTTTAAAAGATGTTGTCATCTTTGTTAGTGTACAAATGTTCTAATAGCAGAAACTAATAATGGAGCACCAGAATTTTACAATGCTAGGCAATACTCATAACAATTCCTTGCCCTACATAAACTACATAAAATATCCAATAAATTGTGAGGACATTCTTTTCTATGTATATTTACAATTTATGCTATAATACACATTTACAGGAATAAATATTGTACGTGCTTAAATGATCGACCCCCCCCCCCCCCCACCCCCGGTTGTTAAGGGTTGTTAACTAGAAATTTAACCAAGCAAATATGTTTGCTATTACTTTTTATTTTCGTAACTGCAGACAACTACAGTGTGTTTTCTTATGAGAACTTTTTTGAAAGCAATTTTACCCCACTTATAGTTATCAGAATTTAATGATTAATGGCTTATTTTCTTCGTTTTTTAAGGCAATTAATAGAACAACAAAAAAATATTTCAGTTTTTATTTAAAAAGTACAGTAAAATCTAAAATTCAAAACTTAGGTGTCGACATCTAAAAATGGTTTTAGCGCATTTTTCTTATGCTCAAATAATCAACCTTTTGCAAGAATGGCTGCTAAACACTTCAAAGTTGAGATATAGAGCTAAAAATGTATACAGATACTATTAGGGACATGTACTAGAACATATCAAAGTTTGAAGGTCATATCTCAACCAGGGAGGGAGTACTGGCCCCCCAAAGTCGACTACAGAAAATCCATCTTTTTAAGAAAAAATAAGCCATTAATCATTAAATTCTGATAACTATAAGTGGGGTAAAATTGCTTTCAAAAAAGTTCTCATAAAAAAACACACTGTATAACTAAAACACAAAAAAAATACTGCTTTAAAAAGTTAAAATCTATTGAACTAAACATATATTTTGATTGTGTTGATGTTACTGATTTGTCTCATTGCCTAATTTACATAAGTAAACAAGATTGAATCAGATAATTCATTTAGGACAACAAGTTCATAAACAAACATTGATCATTGGTTTCAATAATGCTCATCATAAATTGAAAGTAGGTAACATAATCTAAGAAATCTTTCGTGCTTTATTTGTAAGGTATCCTATATTATAAAGTAGCAAGCTTTTTTGTCTGTAGCGAAGGATCTCTCTAATTGCTTAACCGATATGGTTTGCCTTTACAGTGAATCTTCTTATAGCTCCAGGGAAGGTTTTTAACTATTTTGAGGGAGGGTATCTCCACCCTCTCAAAAATGTCTCTAACCCCCCAAATTAATTTACTTTTCCTTTTACAATGGAATTTAAGTTCCCCTAGAGGCTTATAGGGGCGTAGCCACTAGTTCTTATTTAAAGTAGTAAAGTTGATTTTGTCTTTTGATTATGATTTCAATTACTACTTAAATGATTGAGTTCTCCTTTGAAGGAAAGCTTCACATAAGACACGGGATGGTTTTAGGCTATTCAATTGTTAGATTTAAGCCTCTTCTATTTTTCTAATATTTTCTTATCCCATTGAATACTAATTTTAGTCTCTCAAATTAACCCTTTTTGACGAATAAAGGATAACTAAATAAAATATTTAGAGATCGAATTATTATTATTGATAAAAAGTCACGCAACCTTCAAACGATATATTCTCCTGTATTAAATGATACTTGAAATTTTGCCTGTAACCGCTAGGGCCCAAGCTTATAAAGATTAGTTATAATAAATAGACTAACCGCCTAAATTTAATATAATGTACATTACTTTAAGAATTAGGTATAAGTCTAATAAATGTTGTTTCTTTATGTGTAAATAAGATTACTTTAAATAAAAGAATCTAGTAAACATTGATGATGTGCCTACAAAACAGCACATTTCCCCTTATAACTTTAGCTAATGTTTTAACAACAATTTTATTGGGAGTTTATATCCAAATGAACGACCGAATCTGAAATTATGTTTTTTTATTAGAAGCGTGCACAGGGTTTTGCCAGTGGAGTATAAACCTTTCAGGGGAATGAAATGAAACTCTACCCCATTTGCCACAAGCATGTATTTTGTTGCTTTTTTATAGCACCAATTTCTTCTTCTCCCATAGATTGTAAGAAACTTATTTTTTGCTCTTCTTGATGAAATTAATTCCATAGAATATAAATGATTAGAATTCTACCTGTGTTCTACACATTTAGCCAAATAGAACTGCAGATGGCCCATACAACTGCCAGCCCAAGTGTCATTTTTATATTCACTGCAAGTTATGTTTATAGACAGCATTTTAGAAATTCAAAACAATTAAAAGCTTAAAAATTACAAAGCCTACTAATGATTAGATTTTTATGTCTTTACTGGCTTTACACTTAGATGTTAGATATTTATTACTGCGTTACTTATGTTACTTATTAGCTTGAGGTTGCTACTAATAATTATTGTGCTTGATAATTTGTCTGAGTATTTATTTAAGTGTGTATGTTTTTATGTGCATAGCCATCTGCCATAGCCATCATTTTGGCTGAGAAGTGGTATTTCAATTCTTATTTTTGAAAATTGATTTAAAAGCTTTCTTTTGAACCCTAATAGGATGAATTTGTTATTGGATGCATGAAATATTTGAGTAAAAATGTTTCAATCTGAAAATGCATCTTTTTAAAAGTATATATGTGGTGTGTGTATAAATACTAAATAGACCTCATGTTTCCTTACACAAGTATAAAGGGAATGACATACCAGTATCAGTGGCTTAACATGTTGCCTGGGAGGTAATGGGTTCAAATCTCGGCTAAACACAGCGTCATTACTAAAGACGTTAAAAATGTTTCCTACTGCAGCTATGTCACTGCATATGTAACAGTGCACTAGACTCTAGAAAAGATCCTGGTGCTTCAGTGACCAGAGCCATGCTGTCATGCATAAACCTTTCAGGCATGATCTAGTCTGCTGACATAGGGAATGCTTTGGCAGCAATCCCGACATGCTAAGCATTCCTCCCACCTATTCACTTTAGCCACCAGTCATTGGAATACATTGGTCTGGGTGGTCGGGTATGTACTATTTCTGCAGTCAGCATGGAAGTTTATAATAGAAAATCCCTTCCTTGCTGAACTGTCTCCATGAGGCCTTGCACGTCCATGATCTCAGCTGGACAGTACTTGTGATGATCATGATGACATCTAGGGGGATAGGTGTCACTTAAGGGTTCTAGACATATCCACACAACTTGAAACAAACTTCACCTCTTAATTAAAGTGTAAAGTATCCATTGGCTATAAAGACAACCAAACCTTTGATTGCATGACCTTGTATTTGGATTCCTTACTGTGAATGGTAATAAGTTGCACCCGTTTTGGGCCAAGGCATTCCTTTAACTCTAAGAATTATGTTGCGCACCTGACATAGCATCAGTAGGAACCATTTTAACATCTTTCGTCATTACATGGAGTTAAGCTTTTCGACCGGATGCGTTTAATGGTGAGCCATGGTCTGAGGTCTCATATTAATGATCATACTAACTGACTTCAACCTGAGAAGCTAGCTGTATTCCGTCACAGGTTTTGAAATCTAGTGATTAACTCGTTATTTTTTGGCCTTATTTAATCTTAGATACATCTGTATTAGTGTATGTTTAATAAATCCAATTTGGCATACTATTATTCCTGAAAATTAGTTTGCATCCTTTGAAATTTTCTTAACATTTATCTGCAGAATATAAACAATTTTATCCTGGGCTGTTTTTTCATTCATTTTTTTATCCTAATAATCATTGTAGGAGGTGTGATTGTTTATTACAAGACTGGTATTTTTTTTTAGTGAAGCTTCAAGCAGGTACAATGGTAGATGGCTATTCTGATTATCTTATTATGATAATGAGTAATTTATCCTACTCTTGAGAGAAAGAGTTAAAAATGATTATTTCAAGCATTTTTAAGTGTTAATTTAACGTTGAGGGTATTTAAGTTATATATAAGTTACAGAGATCTTAATGGGAGACTCAAACATCAATATATATTTATTCTTAGTAAACATGCTTATTTTGGACCATGTATATTGTATATTTCACACGGATTAAAATTACTTATTTTAAATAGCATGGTTGTAACATTTTAAAGAGTTTGAAGAAAAAATATTCCAATATTTTTTTTACAATTTGTAACTTTGTAAATATTGAGAAATAAATAAGGTACATTTGAATTATCCTACATTTACCTATATTTATATTTAAAGGTTCAAAAGTTAATGCAAAAATATAGGTTTTATCTTCAAAGATATATTTTTAAACCTTTAAGTTATATACCATGAATTATTGTGTTTAAATTTGATATAAATTTTGCTAGGATTACAGAAATAGATAATGATAAATACAATTTTTTTCTGAAATTTTCATGTGTACATTCAGCATTTGTGTTGTTATCTGATGAATATTACAAAGGAGAAAGGGAAATAGATCATTTTACTGGCATTGTCCATTCCCTCCATGATATTTTGCAAGGCGCCAACGACCCCCCAAAATTTCTACCAAATTGTAGACCCTGTGTGAAAAAAAACTATATTTGCTTCAAAATCAAAATATAAACAATTTTATAGTATGTGAGGAAAAAAAAGATTTTTTGCATGATTTTCTTGATAAGTAAAATTTTAAGTTTGAATAATAGATGATTGTGTTTATATTGCCACTAAACCTGTTTCTGCCCTAGAAGCTTTAAATTTGAGGTTTTAAAAAATTGCACGTCATAATTAGTGGCAAGATTAATTTTTCGACCATTGTCCTTTCCTTACATTATTCTCTTTTTTCTGAGAAGTACAACCATCTTTTCTGTTTTAAGTTACTAAGTGGACAATGTCCACTCAAATAAAAGTACCGAAAGTGTATCGAATTTGTAGGGTGATAAAGTGCAGGATTTGTACAAGTTGGATGTTGCACTTTCGCAGGATAATTAAGAATCTAGTTTTATTCTATGATGATCGAAAGCTGTGATAAAGAATAATTTTGGATGGTGGTTTGTTTGAAATTTAAATTTTGTATTATGAGAGTGTGAAGTTCTTACCGTTCCTTGACTTTATAAGCTTGTATATCATCCTCATACATACAAATTATATTGACAACAAATGTACAACAAAGCTACAAGTTTATATTGATATATATGCATATTTGTAATTTGACAAAATATATAAATCTGAAAATGAAACAATATATGTTGTCAACCAAATAGAAATACTTTGTTTGTTTATCATGTGTATCAAACTGGAAACTTTCGCATGCTCTTATCGTTTCTCTTTATTTGCATTTATTTTCAACCATACTCTCTTTTCTATTCTTTTTTAACCCTCTCTTTCTGATCTATGATTACGGTTTTGACCCTCTAAAAAACGTAATCTACCATTCCACTTTCCCCTCTCTTGGTGATGATATCATCAACGCCGATATGATTTTTATAATCTACCATTCCAATTTTGCCTCTCTTGATGATGATATCATCAATGCCGATACAATTTTTGAAATGTACCATTCCACTTCCAAGAGAGGCGAAACTGGAATGGTGGTTTACACTTTTAACATTGACATAATTGAAATCATACATACTACAGTGTTTTTTTTATGAGAACTGTTTTGAATGCAATTCTACCCTACTTATAGTTATCAGAATTTAATGATTGATGGCTTATTTTCTTCGTTTTTTAAGGCAATTTATTAGAACACCAAAAAAATATTTTAGTTTTTATTTAAAAAGTACAGTAAAATGTAAAATTCAAAACTTAGGTGCCAACATCTAAAAATGGTTTTAGCGCATTTTTCTTATGCTCAAAAAATCTACCTTTTGCAAGAATGGCTGCTAAACGCTTCAAAATTGAGATATAGGGCTAAAAATGTCTACAGATACTATGGAGCACATGCACTAGAACATATTAAAGTTTGAAGGTCATATCTCAACCAGGGAGGGAGTACTGGCCCCCCAAAGTCGACTACAGAAAATCCAATTTTTTTTTTGCAAAAGGTAGAAGATTTAGGCATAAGAAAAATGCGCTAAAACCATTTTTAGATGTTGACACCTAAGTTTTGAATTTTACATTTTACTGTACTTTTTAAATAAAATTAAATATTTTTTTGGTGTTCTAATAATTGTCTTAAGAAACGAAGAAAATAAGCCATCAATCATTGAATTCTAATAACTATAAGTAGGGTAGAATTGCTTTCAAAAAAGTTTTCATAAAAAAAACACTGTATTTTTAAATTATGCTAATCGAAGGAATGTATAAAATACTATTTATAATTTTAAAAATTTTATATAAAAAAAGAATTATAACTAGAATATACCATTACTATTATGTCGATTTAAATAAGGAAATCAATGTTTTTGAAAACGCTGATACGTAAATATAAATGTACCATTCCAGTTTCGCCTCTATTGAAAGTGGAATGGTACATTTAAAAAATCGTATCGGCGTTAATTGTAAACTGTATAATTTTGACTATGAGCCAATTTATATACTGGCATTATTTCCAATGTTGTTGTTTATAATCTATCTATCTATCATCGTTTCCCTTTGTATCCTTTGAGGACAAATCAAACAAATTATCATTACCAACATGAAAGCTTAAGTTTCACAGATTTACACAGGAATTTGTGAGAATGGATATATTAATGCTTGGATCTTCTACCAAATTTTCATTTACTCTAATAAAGTGAAACACACAGCTTGGTTAATAATGATTTTCCCACCTTCAAACCTCTTTACCCAATAAGAGATATAAGTTTTCCGGAATTTTAATGTAGGGAGTAGATTTGAAATCTGCATCAAATTTTAAGGATTTTTTATAAAATTCGTTTTTTGTGAAATTCTTTATCTAAAAGCGAAAATACATTTTAAGTTAATTAATTTTGACCAATAGGATAGGTGGATTTTAAACTACCTGCGCTCTAATTGGTTGAATGATGTACGACATCCAATCAGAGCGCAGATTTTTTAAATCCACCAATCACAGATGCCAAAATTAATTAACTTAATTTGTATTTCCGCTTTTAGATAAAGAATTATACAAAAAACGAATTTTATAAAAAATCCTTAAAATTTGATGCATATTTCAAATCTACTCCCTACATTACAATTCCGGAAAACTTATATCTCTTATTACCCAATCCCCTTCCTTCCTACTGAATTTGCAAACTGACCACTAAATGATTTCCAGGTTAGCAAGCTAAAATGACGACAATTTTTCCCCTTTCATAATATCCACGTATATTCTACATCCATTTCAGTGAGATATATAAAATATTGGAAAGAGGAATACCTAGGCATCATTAAAATAGCATTTTTCAGGGTCATTTTTCGTCATAAGCGGGTTGACTTTATCTTTTCCATTAGTCCTTGAATAATTGCCTTATACCAATACAAAGCACCCCAGAAATGCATAGAACCATCTATAGTTTTAATTGACGTACCTTATAGACAAAAAAAATTCAGACACTTTCTCCAAACTGCTTCAAGGAAATGATTAAAATTAGTCCACATCCATTCACTAATCAGAAAAATTCTTAGAAACAAAAAAAGTCAAAATACTTTAAGGAAAAAAGAAAGAAATATTATTTTGTTATCATTTCTACAAAAATAAGATATAATTTATTTTACTACACCATCCAGGGCCTTTTTAATATGTTATGTCATAAATTATTCAATAATACAATAAAACAACATATAAAGGTGACCAGGGACAGACAGAAAATGTTTTGTATACTTTCATTTTCATTTCAAATGTTTTGCATAATGGGTATAGAATTATATAGATGGTCATTCTGGCACTTTAATCCGCCAAACTTAAAAAGGGAAAATTTAAAACTCATTTGCACAATAAATTTATTAGTTTATACATATAACTACCTGGATCTAGAATTTGGGAACTTTTTCGTCTACTATCAAATTGCTTTTGGTCTTTTGTAGCAAATTGGCTGTGTTAACATTTCTGACGCCATTGGCTGATATTCAAAGACCAAATTGAAAGGTACGGGGTAGGGACATGCAGTCATTTAACCTCTTCCCTTCTATTTTTTTACTCTACCTGTGAAGAAATAATTGTCTGTTCGAACCAAAATCTTTAGATTTTCTAATCAATAACATGGCTTGATTGTTCCTCCACTAATTCTTATTGGCTGATTAAGATATTATTTATCTAAATCAGCCATATATTATTTTAACCTATGTTTGTAGTGCTTTCTTTGAAGGTTAAATTTATAAAGTTGATTTATTACACAAAGGTAATGCTTTTGGTTAATGATTTTAACATAAATGCAATTAAAATAAAACTTCGGACTTTCAGAAATGGTATGATAATTGTCAATATTTGTTTTTCTGTATTGCACCGATTTCAAAAATATTTAAAATATATTTTATTAGTAATAATGAAAATTTATACTATGTACCCATTATTGGACTTTATCTTTCTTTCTCGTATTCATTCGAATCCGGTGGATAGGAACCGGTTCTCATCCATACGAAAAAACTATGTCTAGCATCGTATTATATCCTCCGGCACCTCGGGGCTAAAAAAACTAGTTTTAATCTTATAATTGTACATTCTATATCCGCGGAAAGCCGTTTATAATAAGATGCGAGAAATGACTATTCTTTTTCAGTAGAAAAAATATAATTCTAAATGAAAGGAAGGCAAATTAAATTGATCTAAATTGATTCTGTGTAAAATATAATCTGAAACAGCTGTGGAAATCAGGGATCTGAGGTGGATTCTTAAAAAACTTTTGCCCCACTAAAATCAGTTTCCCCAACTAAAATAAGTGGGAAAAACTAAAATTTTAGAGGGGATCATTTTGCCTTACTAAAATTTTAGTGGGGCAAAAGTTTTTTTAAAAATTCACCTCTGGTATGTAAACATAATCTGGGAGTTCTTTTTGTCCCAAAGGTTATTTTATAATTATTATACTTTTGTCTCAGGATGACAACATTAATAATATAAGTAGCTAAAAACAAATCTTCTTGGTTGGGGAAAAAGTCGAGATAAACCTCAACCTTCCCCCCTTATTTTCAATTATCTCTTTAAAAGAAAAAATAAAATAAGAAAAATTCTTTTCTAAGGGTGACTTTGCTGGGGAGTGTAGTGGTATCCTTCCCCAAAATAATTATAGATCTCCCCAGGACCTAAGAAAATCTACATTGTAAAGAAGAAACATATCGGCACAGTATTAAGCGAGATACAGAAAGACATCCTGTTACTTTTATATGTGACAATACAATTAAGTTATCCAATCAAAAATCAAAATTGCAAGCATCATTTATTAAGATAAGAATTGTTTCTGTAATTTTTATGTTCAACAAGTAAGAACATATTTTTTACATGTGTGTTAAGAATAATGAAAAAGAAGGAAAACAATTACCAAGATAAATGTGCTCAATATTCATTTTTCTTGGGTGGCTGCAAAAAAAGATGTATTAAAAAATGGACAAAGGTTTTACTTTTCAATTAAAAAATTGTCCTTACAAGCATATAAATACAAAGGGCAATTATGTTTTCATGTCGTAATTGAATATAAAAATAAGTTTTGTTCATTTAGTATATTCTAAGTAGTGGTCTTTTTAATCAAACAGTCTAAGAGAAATCTTGATTTAATTCACTTAAACCAACACCTACTCTAAGCATTTTATGTCAAATCGTCTTATAAATCCTGATACATGCCTCATATTATAACCCCACTTTTGAAAAGTTGCTAACTACTTTATTAATATATTTTTTAAGATGCTTCATCCATTATTTATTAGCTCCACTATGTAATTCACCACAAAAAAATATGTTCTCTATATTCATGCATAACAGACAGACACTCCCACAACTTATATTCTTGTCCTAGTTGCACAATACATACACAAGGATTTACATTTCCAAAGAAGGGTAGAGTGCATAAACAGTAGAATTATAGAAAATAAGGATAATAACAATATTTTAGCATTCTATTTGAACAAAATATCATTAATTGCAAATTTAGTAAATGTACTTCACTTAACTATGTACATACAGAGATCGTTTAGATAAATAGTTCTACACCTTTGGTAACGAAAAAGGATGAACGTTTAAGTAAAAGTATAGAGTAATCTTGCTTCTTAAAAACAAACAACTTATAATTAATTAGACTGAAAATATAGGCAAGTTTCAACAGAAAAGGAATAAATAACCATAAAAATTTAGGTGATAATATTGATTTTAAAAATCTCTTTGATTTATGTATTCTTGTGTTTAAATTAAAAAAAAAATTTTAAAACTTCAATAAGCACAAAATATACACTGTACAAAATCGGCCCTTGAAATAAACCCCCATCCATATAATGTAACACGTACTTTGTATGCATGGGTTCGAGTCTATGTATTGTTATCCAGTTAATAAATGGTGTTTCTTGTATGGAGTCTTATAATGTGAAATTTATCGTATTGCAAAAGTTTGATATAATAATCTCACTACATTTTCAAACTTTTATCAGACAAGTAATATTTCAATAGAATTATAAAACCTCTAGAGCAATTGGCCAATGGAGAAAGCTTAAATTAATAAAGAAATGTTTTAGAAGAGGGTTTAAAAGAATTTCAAAATTACTTTAAAACCTATTGGAGACTTCCAATAATAAATGTTATTTCTATCAGCAGCAGTTCAAAAATTTCTAACATCACACTAAATTTTGCCAGCATACAATAAATATATATTTTGTGGATAGAATTATGTATCCTAAGTCAATATTCCGCAGCTTTGTGCAAAATTGTCTACATTCCATGCCCAGTGTTTTTACAAAACACAGGAAAAATATGCCATCGAAGGATAAGGATGTTCTTGTTAAACATTTGAGGGTAAAATACATGGTGCTCTTAAATTTCCTTTGACTGTAAGACTGTCTGTATGTCCGACATAAACTCTGAGAGTATATGCTTGCTATAAGGGGCATCTAAATTTTAACTAACTGGAAAAGATTTGCAAAATCTGAAGAACATCTATTTTGCATTGCATATAATATTCATGTCCTTTGTATTCATGAACTTAGACTGGTTTTAAAACTTTTTCCACAGGGATTTTATAACACATATTTAGATTAGACAGGTAATATCGACGTGAAATTGATTGCTTTTTTTCTGTGCATCTTTTTCGGTGTGCGCTTGCGCATGAGAAGAACGACACTACGGCATTTGTAAAAATAATAATATACTTTTCATTTAAGTCAGATTAGGTCAGAATGTACTATATACTAGGTAGACTAGCCCACCAGCTAAAAGAACTTCCCTCCATCCACCATCTTATTTTCAATTAATTAATGGGTTTCAGTGGTCGACAGGCATTTTGAGGGAAATCACCGTGTTTCTTTTTGTTTTTATGGTATGAGTTTTCTGGAGATGTACAATTTTGAATATTAGCATTCTTGTTATATTGAGATGAAAGATAAGATTTTTGATCAAAAGTAACCAAATTTCAAAGGAAATTGAAGAATATGGATTTCCTAGTTCTACAGGAAAAATATTTTATTAGAAAATATCATGTTTTGGTATACTTTATATAAATTACAATTTAAAATTTATTCATAAATAATTATAGGGGCATCTAATTAAACTTTTACTATGGTTATTCTATAGTTACATTATTTAATACTAGAGGCCTCTATGGGCACTTGAGGAGGGGGAAATCAAATTTGATAACCCAATTTCTCATTTTAGATTTTAAAAGAAAAAATATATAAAAAAAAATTTTGGGGTGCCCCCCCTCCCTTCATTTTTTATTTTAGTTAGAAAAAAAAAATTTTTGGGGTGTCCCACCCCCCAAGAAAATAGGTATAAGCCTTCCCCGGACCTATGAGAAGCTACCCTGTTAAGGAGAACCCGATCGGTTCAGCGGGTAGCGAGATCCTTTAGTACAGACACACAGACAAACACACATCCTGTTACTTTATTATAATGATAAGTCACATTTTAAAAATATACCATATAAGTAATGGTCATTCCTTTAAAAAAAAAAATTATATATAATATCAACTAAGTAATTTCTACTCTAAAAGCAATCAATGAGAAATACATATATAATATCTATTACAGCTATACAACTAATGATAATAATATAATATTCAATGTCAAATGGACATTTGGGATTTTATCTATACAATTTAAGAGCATGTGACTATGTAATTCATATTTATAAAGTTGCTGCACAAGATGTCTGCAACACTAAAAAGACCAACTTAATAAAAAAGCTAGGCCAAAAGAAGGTGAACAGTTCACTTAAAGAGTAGCTGCTCTACCTAAAATAAAATTTCTTAACCTGCTATTGCGTAAAGCAAAAAGTTTGGTAAATTAGGTTTGCAGCAAATACAAGTAAGTTTCGCAGATTTTAGCAAATTACATCAATTGCAAAATTGTTTCTCTTTAGTTACTCATTTTGTATTTTATAGTAGCGTAGCTGTTACATAACTCAAGTTGTCCGCCAAGACGTGTTTGGAATATTTGCCTTATCTGGTTGTTTTTAAAGGCAAAATTTTTCTTACCTCTCAATTGTTTTCTGTGGTTGTCATTGCTTTATTGATAAATAGAAGAGACTCGACAAAGTGTCGAACAAAATGAGCCATATCTCCCTTTTATGACGTCACACGGCTCATTTTTTCGGACACTTTGTCGAGTCTCTAAAAATTAAGATTTATCATAATAATTGTATCATAAAAAAAATTTAAGTAAAAAAAACAGCTTGTTTTAAATGGACTTACGGATTTAAGGTAATAATCATGGAGTTGCTACGCTTCTAAACTGTTAGATTGTACCTTCTGTTACGGGAATCATCGTGCAAAATTTTAATAGATAGAACAATAATACAGGGAGTAAGGGAGGGGACAATGGATCGAATATTCAATCTTTAGGAGTCTCAGACTTTGGGGACTGGCTTAAAGGAAATGTGCAAGAATTTAGCAGTTTCTGACTGAGTTTGGGGACTTGCGCAAGAAATGCCGTTACTCGCTATGTTAGTTTTGAATATATATAGTTTTGCAGACAGAGAGTAGTTCAAATATAAATACACGGCCCCCCTCCCATACTATATTTCACTCCCTTCATCCCCACCTCCTTTTTAAAAGTAGACGAAAAAGGGAAATAGAGAAGGGAGGTGGGGAAATAAACAGGATAAAAAGGGGCAGGAAGGCGTGCGGGTCATATACTTGCCCATCCAGCTACACGCCTGCCTGCCCCTTTTTTCCGTGTTCACATCACTTGCCCCAAAATCTCTTTTCTCTTTCCCTGTCATCTGAAGAGATCCAGGGAGATAGTTCTAGTAATTAATTACAGAATGGTTATGTCAGTCTGTAATACTGGTAATCTTATTTTCAAATGATTGCTTTTTTTCTTGGAACTTTTTTCTTAGTTTATGGTTTTCTAGATTTAATGGTCCTACCCCAAACGTAAGAGTCCCAAACGTCAGAGTGGACAAACGCAAGAGTCCCAAACGCAAGAGTCCCAAACGTCAGAGTGGACAAACATCAGAGTGGGACAAACGTCGGAGTGGACAAACGTCAGAGTGGACATTGCTTAAGTAAAACATCAGAGTCTATGCTATTTTAATTATATGACAAAAAATCTGGCTGCAGCACCCTAGCCTGCCTAGCCGCAGCGCTCGGCCCCCTAGCCTGCCTAGCCGCAGGCGCTCGGCCCCCTAGCCTATAACCTAACCTAACCTAATCATAAAGAAAATGACTCTGGCTGCAGCACTCAGCACCCTGGCCTACCTAGCCGCAGCGCTCGGCCCCCTAGCCTGCCTAGCCGCGGGCGCTTGGCCCCCTAGCCTATAACCTAACCTAACCTAATCATAAAGAAAATGACTAAAATCGAGACTCATACGTTTTACTTATAAAATGTCCACTCTGACGTTTGTCCCAAAAATCCTGCGTTTGTCCACTCTGACATTTGTCCCACTCTGACGTTTGTCCCACTCTGACGTTTGGGACTCTTGCGTTTGTCCACTCTGATGTTTTTCCACTCTGACGTTTGGGACTCTTACGTTTGTCGTGGAACCGATTTAATCAACAATCACTTTACAATTTCCACCATATTTTCGGGATTATTCTGGTTTTCATGGCCTTTCTTCAAAAACTCTCAAATTAAATTAATTGCCCATTGTCCCCTCCCTTACTCCCTGACAATAATAACATACTTGAATATAAAAGATATCCACGGATGGACGAGCGTTCAAACTTACAATAATTATAAAAAAACCTTTGCCTTTAAAAATATGTTGAAATATTATTTTTAATTATATCCGAATTCTTTAGAACAAGGATAACAACATCCATAAAAGCGAAGCACTGAAGCGGTAGGACAAACGGACATTAACACTTGTATAGTTTCAGAACTGAATAATCCTAATATATGTATAAGAGTCAAAGCAAAATTGTAAGTAAATTGTTAAAAAACTGCTTGATAAAGGATAATGTTTACGGACATACTTACATTTTTAGGACTTGATTATAGAGTTGCTTCGTTTATTACATTATACTTTGTTGTCCCAGGAATCAATATACCAAAAATCAGATCAATCCGATGATTAGACCACATAAAAATTGGATGTTAAAACAGTAAAAAAATCAACATGTTTAAAATGGACGTACGGACATTTTGGTAATGATTATAGAGTTGCTACGCTTTCTAAATCGTACCTAACTGCTAAAGGAATCACCATGCAAAATTTGAAATCGATAGGACAATTCTAACATGCTTAAATTAATGAAAAAGCTATCCGTTACGGACGTACGGACGGACCGACCCAAATTATAGAAAAGCTTCGCTTTTAAAAATGCAGTAACAACATTTTTAAAAACTTATTCTCATTTCAGTAAGATCTAAGGCGATGGGAAAAATTTGTTTAATTGGCTTTGGATCTAAACAAGTTTATTCCAAATATTTCCAGTGTGGCTTAGTAACCGATCAATAGCAGCTGACTAAGAACCGATTCTCAGCCATACTGAAAAATTATATTTAGCATCGTATTACAGACAATTTTCCACGAATATAAAATAAAATCATAAAATTAATGCCGGTTTTAAAGCTCATAAAACTGTCTTTAGTTTCATGATTTTTTAAACTTTAATGTGTTTTTCTTCTTTATTACGATTGACATTGGTTTTGGACAGGTTTCAAGCTATTACAAGTGTATAATTATTTATATATATCTGGACATAGATTTATTACATTAAAAAATACCTAAAAAGATAAAAAAACAAATATTAAAAATCTCCTAAAATTATGTTTTCCTCAAAATTAAAGACATATAAATCTGAATATGAGCTCTACTCTTAATCTGCAAAGCCAAGTCGGATTTGTATCTGTATGTGCAATCTCAGTGTTCAAACATCGTGTATGATTTTTTCAATTTCTAAGAAAATTGTGTATGCATTTGTCTGTAGTAATATGTATTATGGACGTATAGCAGACAATATCTAATTATAGAGAAGGTTCGCTATTCTTACCATCAATAAACTTCACTTTGATTAGTTGATCAACTTTATTAATACATAAAATGATAATGCAAGTAATAATATTATAACTGATACTTTCAATATATATCCTGGGTTGGATTTATAAAGTAACTGTGGCGTCCACACCGAGGGACTCGAGCCTACAGCTACAGGGGGCGAACCTAGCTATGCAAGATTCAAATACCAACTAAAGAGCCCTGACTTTGCACATATATATTTGCAAGCCGCAGCTTGCAATATCATAACAGCTACCCCTTTAGCCCTCATTCCTATTTAGCTGTTTGTTTATAATAAATAGGAACAAAGCTTCTCTTTAATCAATCCTACAAATACATTTAGGTCAATCTCTTTTCATATTTTACTAGCGGCTACTCCCCTATAGGCCTCAAGGGGACCTGGAAATCAACCCCCTTCCCGATTTCAATTGTATTTTTAAAAATAAAAAGTTTATAGAAAATTTTAACATAGCCATTATTACATAGATTTTCCTTACAAGCATATATGAATATTAATCTTCTTAAGTATACCATAATTTATAATTTTCATAATTTATAATCAACTAATAGCGGCTGTGCCCCTAGCTTTTAGGTTGTCTGAATTATATAGAGTGAAGGTATAGGCTGGAAAAGACTGAATCTAATAAATTAAATAGCCTATCACTATCTTATGGTTTAAGCGAATCTTCCTTGAAATGTTTAACCCAACCTTTCATTTTTCTTTTAAAGATTGACTTTTTTTTCTTTCCTAATTATCTGTATAAAATAATTGCTGTTTGGTATGAAACGCAATTTGCAATCTAAAATATGCAGTCCTCTTTAATTTGCAAAGTGTTGCACATTCCTACATCACCAAGACATACAAGGTGTTCATACAAAGTGTTGAATATTCCTACATCACCAGAACATACAGGGTGTTCATACAAAGAGTTGAATATTCCTACATCACCAGGACATACAGGGTGTTCATACAAAGAGTTGAATATTCCTACATCACCAGGACATACAGGGTGTTCAAACAAAGAGTTGAATATGTCTACATCACCAGGACATACAGGGTGTTCATACAAAGAGTTGAATATGTTTACATCACCAGGACATACAGGGTGTTCATACAAAGAGTTGAATATTCCTACATCACCAGAACATACAGGGTGTTCATACAAAGAGTTGAATATTCCTACATCACCAGGACATACAGGGTGTTCATACAAAGAGTTGAATATGTCTACATCACCAGGACATACAGGGTGTTCATACAAAGAGTTGAATATTCCTACATCACCAGAACATACAGGGTGTTCATACAAAGAGTTGAATATTCCTACATCACCAGGACATACAGGGTGTTTATACAAAGAGTTGAATATGTCTACATCACCAGGACATACAGGGTGTTCATACAAAGAGTTGAATATTCCTACATCACCAGAACATACAGGGTGTTCATACAAAGAGTTGAATATTCCTACATCACCAGAACATACAGGGTGTTCATACAAAGAGTTGAATATTCCTTCATCACCAGGACATACAGGATGTTCATACAAAGAGTTGAATATTCCTACATCACCAGAACATACAGGGTGTTCATACAAAGAGTTGAATATTCCTACATCACCAGAACATACAGGGTGTTCATACAAAGAGTTGAATATGTCTACATCACCAGGACATACAGGATGTTCATACAAAAAGTTGAATATTCCTACTTACGGACACTGTATAAGGATATTAAATTTTTTTCAAGTTATTGCTCTTCTCAATGACTAAAAACTAAATATTTGACATATCAAATTTGGGGAATAGTCCCTTTCGTAAAATTGCCCCATAAGGGGCGATTCGTCGTATTTTTAAAATGACTTTTTATAGGTTATTTTAGTTTAGGTTAGGTTATATTGGGTTAGCTGATTGCCCCACAGAGTTAGGTAATTGGCCCTGCAGGGCTAGAGCCCCCCGCAGGGGCTAGAAATAGGAGAAAAGCTACTGTGAAAAATACGAAGAATCGCCCCATAAGGAGCGATGTTACTAAAGGGACTATACCCCAAATTTGCAGTTTTATGTAAACAATATACATTCCTAGATTTGTTCGGGCCACACTTATAGTTCTTTACATCAAGTAAAAATTCAAAGAATAGGAAGCAGGGTGGGGTGTGACTCAAATTAAGCAAGCCTTTATAATGTATATTAGAAAGTGTGTTTGTTTTTTAGCTTGATATAGGTCCTGAACTGGTTTTCATAAATTTTGCATATACAATAAGATGCTATTCTAATAATGAAAATTTGATGATATAACATAACAACAGTTTGTAGAACGGATTATGAATAAGCCTTGGCCTTAAGACTAAAAAACATTGTAAGATATGACCCACACTTGAGCAGCACTGCAAAATCGGCCTACATATTACATTACATATATGCATAATTAATTGAAATTAAAAATGTCAGTGTTTTTGCATTACTGCAAAACTAGAACATATACGCAGTTACGCCCCCAACAAAAATATTGTATTGAATATTATAACACTAACGGCTTCTCCAAAGGCCATTAGGGGCATTAGAGGTTGGAGTAGGAAGTAGACCCCAACTAATTTTCAATTTTAAGTTTAAGGATGTTGGTACCATCTTTAAAATAGTTATAAACTTTCACTGGACCCTTCCTGAAATTCCGTCCTTTTGTTTTTCTACATAGTTAATTTGGCCTGTAGACTTTTTTTATGTTTAATGTCAGGGGCGTCCAAGCTTTTTATTTTGGGGGGGTTAAAAATTTTTTAAGAGGGGGTAATTCGTTTTTTGGTTGGGGGGGTGTAAAATTTGCTCGGGGGGGGGGGGTAATTACCCCCCCCCCTGAAATCTGTTGACAGGGGTAAATTTTGTTTACCCCCCCAAAATTTACCCCCGGGGTAAAATTTTTGGGTGTGGGGGGTAATTTAAATTTGATTAAATATTTAGTAATAAAATTTTTTTTTTGTTAGAGATTTTTTAATTTGGGGGGGGGTATTTACCCCCCAAAAATTGTTTGGGAAGTAACCCCCCCCCCTTGGACGTCTATGTTCAATGTTTTACATAATTACTTAAGTTTTTCTGCTTTGACAATTGTGTGATAACACTCTAGTTTTCTTGTTGCAATAAAGTAATTAGGTTTTTGTTTTGCTTTAATCAAACCAATTAAATGATAAATTGTATAATTAATTGGGTTTTTGTTCTTCCTTAATATATAAAAGAGTTAAGATAGAAAGGAAAAAATATGGTTTATCTATTTATAACAAAATTTATAAAAAAA
Organism: Acartia tonsa; assembly: GCF_053477335.1. NCBI lineage: Eukaryota > Metazoa > Arthropoda > Copepoda > Calanoida > Acartiidae > Acartia > Acartia tonsa. Next base: position 29,112,673 of record NC_137262.1, on the reverse strand, counting down.
AAAATAAGTCAGATAACAGTTATTTATCGCATTGTATTATAGACAGTTTTCCGCGTAGATTAAAATGGATAATTGTGAGAATAAAACCAGTTTTCATAGCCCTAAGGGATATTTGTAGAAAATTGTCTTTAATTCGATGCTATACATGATTTTTTAGTATGACTTATAACCGGTTCTATTCCAGCGGACATAGATCGGATCAGTTCTAAACTTAATCAGTCTTTTAAAAACCTTCCATGGATCTATTTGAAGCTTCTCTAAAAAGAAGAACCAATCATCTAAGTGAAAAACAAGATCTTAGCGGACACACATACAATTAAATTTTTTTGATTATCTACATACGACTAATATAAAGCTTTCCTGAAAAGAATAATTGATAAAAACATAAACACTAACATCTTATCTCTTTTACTTTTTTGATCTAAAATATTTATACTTTATACTTTATAATATTATGTTGAAAAGTTTAAAATCCTGAAATTGTATAATCAAATTTAGTGTGACAATATTTACACTTTTGTAAAACAGGGATCTAAAGGGATCTAAAGACAAAGGCTGAAAAATTGATTACAACCCAAATTCTGATACACAAAATTACCCCTTCTATAGATAACAATTTGTGATCGAAACCAATAAAAACTCAATAAATGTCCACAAAGTTATTAAGCAAACAAATAAGAAAACTTAATTGTAAATCTTTGGGGATTAATGTAATAAACAGCCCTCCCTGGTTTTAAAATATTACTTTTGCTAACTAGGTGAGACAAGAGGTGTGTAATTACTTTCACAGAGAGTAGAACCACTAGTTTCGCATCGTTATTCAATGTCAAACATAAAAATGTAGTCATAATAATTCTATTTAGTGCACCCAATAGCCAAAAAACCTTCTAATGACCAATAGAAACCTTCCTTGAAAATTTTAAAACTATTTATCCGGCTATTTATGAGTTCTAAGGAGGTGATAAAACCACAAGAGAAGATGCTTTGTTTCAACAAATTTATAACTTTTAAACTAAATATTCTCTCTCAATATATTTTTACGTTCTCTGAATTTCAAACATTTTACTAAGGCAAGGCAAAATTCTGATTATTTTAGCAAATACTTTATGGGATTCTTGCAATATACAATACCAGAGCTTGGCAGCCGCGCAATAGCCGCCGCCTGTAAGCCTCTGGGATCAACCTTTCATTAACCTTTCACCATTTTAAAAATTAGCTGGAAGTCTAAATCTGACCCAAATATGGCAATCTTTCTTTTCAAAAAAAATTTCAAAGTATCGAATTGGGCTTTAATTAGAGACCTAAAAGCGGCTGCCGAGCCCTGTAAAACACAGACTTTATTCCTACATCGCTAAACCCGAAATTTGACAGTTTTTTAGAGGCTGGGGTAACCCCAAATTTAATGATTAATATTTCTTTTAAAAATATCTGTTTTCTAAAACCAATGCAATGGCTCTAATATACAGGTGGTTAATGGATGCCATTGGATGCTTAAATGAATAAGACTTAAATTGGGTTAGCCGTTGTAGAGATATTTTAGGTGTTATACCAAAACATTTTAACAATCTCGAAACCGATTAATATCCGCTGGATTAGAACAGGTTCTCAGCCATGCTGAAAAAAAATATAGCATTGTACTACTGACAATTTTTCAAGAATATTTAAATGAAAATCATAAAATTAATACCAATTTTGTTGGACTAGTTTTAATTTTATAAATTTTGACTTTAATATCTGCGGGAAGCTGTCTACAATACGATGCGATAAATAACCAATCTAATTTTAAATCTAATTATATTACTAAATTATGAACTCTATTATGCAAAAAAAATCTGCAGATGCATAATTGTAATTATCTTCTATAAAAAGAGGTTTAGCCCAAGCTTGCGAAAATTGGAGAAGTTTTCATGGATGAAAGTGACAATGCTAGTTTATTTTACAATCCTTGAGTCATCAAAAAATAACCAGCTATTTTAAACAAAATTGCATAAAGCTCTGTACATCACACAATACAAATAACCAAGATGCCAAGACACAGACTAAATTACAAATGGCAGGCCAGTATACACTTTAATTGACCAATGGTAGGCCAGTATATATTTTAATTAACCAATGTTAGGCCAGTATGATGTCATTATTATAGGCACTAAAAAAGCTTTGAATGTTATATATAAATATTTTGAGGAAAGATTGATTTAATGTCCATTGTCCTATCCCTAGTTCCCTGGTAAGTTTTGCACACAAGAAAATGATAAATGCATTGTCACTGCAATTTTATCAAGGGACACAGCATCACATTAGATCTTTAAAAATATTAATTTTTTGGGAGGGAAAGTGCAATGGAGGTTAAATTAGTCTACAACCAATTGGATGTGTAGGGTTTTATCATGAGGTAGGATGTAAAAGCTTTAGTGGGTAAAAAGAAGGAGGTTGTCTCTGATAACTTGTGTGTGCCGTAATTCTAGAATAGAAGCCGAGAAAATCACGTTACCCCACACTTTGTGTCTTATGGACAGACAAACGGGCGGACAGATTTACAGACGAACGGCCGGACAGACATTTGGAATTATAGAGTAGCTTCGCTACTAAAAAAATATCATATTGCTTATCAATCGTTTTGATCAGGGTTAGGTATAATTTTAAAATTATAAGCTTTTGATAACGTTGCAACTTGTTGGCAGCTGCCAGGCCGCCTCCGGGAGGCTGTCTCTAACGAATATTAATGCAATAGAAGCAATAAAGATTGGTTAATTAAATTACTCTAATAATACAGCCCAACAAACTCATTTCAATTAATTTCATTACTTTTATTACTTTATTTAACCAACAGCTTTTCTGCAATTATATTCTGTCTGTAACAAATAATGCAGATTTTTATTTTTTTTACTGTCTAACAGGATTTCAATTAATGTAAAAGTTTCTAGGGTTTTCAGGACAACCAAAAGGTTTGAATGAAAGATTTATACATTTCTTTATATGCATATATAAAAGGGGGTAGGTGAGATCGGCTAATCATGAAAAAATTAAATGATAGGGTTATTGATTGGTATTTCTTTAAAAAGTTGTACCCTACACAAAAATAGATAAAAACTTAAAAGAATCTTTACAGAAATGCTTATCTATTTCTTCATATATTAAAACGGGTGAAGGGGAGATCGTCCAATCAAAAAAAATATGGGGGGGTTGGTTGGTAATTCTGTTATTTGTACCCTGACTAAAAATAGACAAGACCTATAACAAGCTTTACATAAAAGGAGAGCGTTAATTGTACAGCAGTGTGCAGGGTTAAATATACAGACAGATAGGCAGATAAACATTTGTACATCATGCTTCTTTTATTGTGGATGTTGTTTCATTTATGTTTGTAATTTGCCTTTTCTATTACAGGTAATCCTGTTCAGCCTATTACAACAATAATAGGCCTTGTATACAATTTAATTTTATTAGAGTAATTCAATTAAATGAACCTTAATAATAATGTCTATAAATATATCAGAGGGATCGGCAGCCGCGCATTAGCATTAGTGAAATCGGTTTTATGACTTAAAATTTCAGCTGGGTGTCTTCACTGTCTAAACCTGTTCCTAAACAAAAGTGGGTTTACATTTGAGGCTCAGGCGCGGCTGTCAAACAGTTTGCAAAAAAATATGATCCATTCAAACAGTGATGTATGAGAGGGTGGGGATGATAGCACACCCCCTGAAAATAAGAAAATCAGGCGGATTGGCTCTTCCTTTTCACCCTCGCTAGGGTCACATAAACAAGTACTGGCAAATGTTTTATAAACTTTCATATTCCTTTCTATTTGTCATTTTATCATAACATTTCCTTGATATGTCATAAGATTTTAAATAAGACCCATTGGCTTTCATCAAGTTGTTGAAATCTAAACCTTCTTTAACGATTAATTAAAAATAAGACAACATCCATAAGTAACGAAGCATTAAATTTTAATGGATTGAAATTCGGACAAATTGATTTTAATGTTAAATTATTTTTTGAGGATCACAAAACCTTTAAATACGTTGTTTTAATATTTATGTGTTTGTAGCATGACTGCCAGATCGACTGACCTATAAAATTTTATACTTGAAGATGAACAGTAGATGAAATCTTCACAAAAACCATCAATCTTAAATAGCATCCGAGAAAATCACATTTCCGACAGACAAAGTGAATTAAAAAGTTGCTTCGCTAATAGAAAGAAAGATTTTCTTTCTTGGTTTTTTATTTCAATAGAGAACAAAATAAAGACGTTATAAAGCATTTCATATTTTAGACAATGATACAAAAGTTGGAAAGTGTTTTTACAACACAGTATTAAGCCTTTTATTAACTGTTTGGTAATAGCTCTTATAATACACAAGTAAACAATGATAAGTATGTCCGTTAAAGCAAAGTAATAATAAGACAATGCTATTTTTTCAAAATAAGCAATCAATGATTTTTTTTACAAAATGTTTGCTATTATAAAATATTTTCTTTTTTGTATGGAATAATTAATGATAAAGTGAGATTATATATGGTACGTCAAACAATATTATAGCTCTGCGGTAGGTAGTTGACACCAGTAAAAACATTAGTTTACATCAGGGATATAAAGGGATAAGGCAATGGCTGACAAATTGATATAATCCCCATTGATCATGCACAAAAAAAACACTTCTGTATATTACAATTAATTGTAGAAACGTTTGGAAACCCAACTTAATGAACCAATCAAAATTCAATAAAAGTCACCAAAGGTTTTAGCCAACAAAGAAATCGTTAGTATAAATTTTTTGTGGGGACTAGTGTAATAAACATCTCAATGTCCCGTTCCTCCCTGAGTCTACATCCATGTACACATGGTTATAATTGGTAACAAGTAGTAGACAGAAAATCTAAGAAAAATATGTATAACTCAAGTATATTTTACAGTTAAATTTTTCCCGTGTAGCTTATATGAAATACATTGGACAATGACATACATTTTATAATATAAACTAGTAAGGTTCTTTTCTAAAGATCTTGGAAATTACTGGTTCCAATGGTTGTACTTTTCAGGTAAACTTTATTAATGTATTTTAGTGGTTTTCAGCTATTTTCCTTCATTCTCCATTTTACCTCTAGAAGCTAGGGGTGAATAAACTTGTATTACATAATAAACTAGCCATGATGGAATTATTAGCTACAAAAGTAAACCAAACACGGTTATTTGATACACAAAACCTAAAAGACATTTCAGCCATGTGTGATAAATTAAATTTTTTAAATACATAAACAAAGGGATACGATAAAATCAATTAGAATTTGAAATTTTATTTGAAACAAAGACAATTTGATTCAAAAAAGTAATAAGACAATTTTTTATAATGTTTGGCAATTGATAAGGCTTGAACAAAACAAAAAAGTCAAGCCTTTTGAAATAATATCATAATATCCAAATATTATTGTTTATTGTTTTTATATAAGTAACATACCATTAGATAGTCAGGTGACCAAACGAAGTGCCTTTGATAAGAGAATGGTTTACCTAAAAATTAATAGTTATTCAATACTAAACATGTTTTAATATTATATTTTTTTAATTATTTGCTTATTCTTTTATCCATGCATTTATGACTTAGTGTATGAAACCACCCAATAATTAGACTCTATATAATATTTAACTAAAGTTAATTCATTATTTTTTCTCGCTCTCTCTCTCTCTTTCTATGGATTTCCGCCTTTTATTTCACAATCTCTCTTTTTTTTCTGGTTTTCTCTTTCTTTTTCTCTTTATTATAATAATTTTCTCCTTTTTATCCTTTTATTCTCTCACACACACATTTCCCCCCTCTCTATATGTGTCATGCTGATTCAAAATTTTTGACAACATTTTTTATGATCTAATTGTTCTATTCATTTGTTTTTTGAAATAGTGATTCCTAGGACAATTTTACAAGAAAAGCATTTTTAATCAAGTCCTAAAATGAAATAATGTCCTTATACATGATCTTGAAATGTGACATTAATTGATTTAAGCCATTTGTATAGAATATTTTTTCTCTCTTATATACTCAACATTTTTCTGCTGTAACATGTCAGTTCAATTTCATCACCCTCAGGAATTTAGTGATGCGAGAATGGAATATAAAATAATCTTCTTCTCAAAAGTGTGCTTTTGATAGATTTAACTTTAAAAATTTATCTGCAATATAAAAAAAATATCAGAATGTAAACCCTAAATATTTAGCTAGATATTTATATGCATTATTTAGTTTGGGGGGAGAATTAGGTTATAAATTAATAAAACCCACTAATGCCCTCTTTCTCCCTGACCCCCACATTCCAATCCATTGTATTTTAATTCATAAATGTTATAATTTTGTAACAGCTTTATACATTTAGGGTGCTGCAGGGGTTTCCGGTGCGATATTATAAAAACTTCAACAGACAAAAAAATTACCATTTTTTAAGTGAAAACACTAATAATGTTTTATTAGTAGGTCATTCTTAGGGTATCGGTGTGGTTTCAGGCTATTTTCCAGACCTCCCATAGAAAGCCACGTTGTTTTTGTCTGATTTCAATAACTGCTCTTGTTGAAGGAAGCTTCACATGTTTCCAGGGATGGTTATAGTTAATTTCATTTGAAAATTAATGCTCTGGAGGTCTTTTAAGTTTTTTTCTGCTATGGGTGCAGCTGCTTGCTGGAAATAAAGAAAAAATGATAAAAATGATATATCAATGAACGAAGTTTTTTTTCTCAATATTTTCTTGATTTGATATTGACATAACGGAACAAATCATTGAAAGGTTTTCTTTTGCTAAGTTGACTTTTCTTATAACTTATATAATTTGATTTTTATATTTTACTATTTAGACGCCTCTAGCCCCTTTCAAAGCAATTTAATTATATAAGAAAATTCAAATATTAAGAATCTAGGAAAAATAGAGATTTACAATATGGCTTCGAAACCGATTAATTTCCTCTGGATTAGAACCAGTTCAGCCATACTGAAAAATCATGTGTAGCACTGTATTAAGTCAATTTTTCACGAATATGCGATAACTATCTATTCTTGAAAAAATTTACAACTCGCCGATCTAAACCTTATAAACTAAAACTTTTAAAAGTAATTTGAATTTTTTTTAAAACAGATTAATAATGAGTAGTTTTGCGTTTTCAAACATTCTTATTAATATTTGAAAATATTTATGCAAAACTAAAAGTTTGCTATATAATTTTTCCAAGATTTCTTTTCGATACAAAGAAAGAATGAAAGTATAAGAATAGCTAGAGGGTGTTCATATCAAGTAGCAAAAGTTCTGCATTTTTCCAAAAATGGGATTGATACTTATATTGATCAAAAAAATATAAGTTTCCATACTATTTAAAATTAAATTTATTTTATATTGTCAATCATGGTGTAAAGTTGTACTGGCTTACCAGTTCAGAAATGGATGAAGAATATACGCGGATTTTATGACAAAGGAAAACATTGTCGTGAATTTAGGTTGCTGACATGGACAACATTTATTTGTCAGTTCATTCAACCAGCTGGATGGGAGGGGAAGGGGTCAAAGATGGTGGATTAGGGGATCGTTATTTTATCCAGCTACAAGTTTCACTTTAATAGAATCTGGGGAAAGATCCAAGTAATAATAAAACCATTATTTCAGTATATTTTATGTCTATTATATTTTTTATGAACACTGAAAAGGTTTACAAGGGGTGAGATGTGTGTATGGGTGTGTGTGTGTGTGTGTGTAAGAAAGCAAAAATTTGAATAAGAATTGAATTGTGTTAAGGATTTTCTCTTGTTTTAGTGTCCATACACAACATAAAATTTTTTTTTAAATAGCGAAAAATGGAATGTCTAGCTTCAAAGTTAGAGTACGGTTTTAAACCTCATCAAAGAATCTTAATGCTTAATAGAATCTTTCATTGTATCGTTCCTGTTTCCCTGCATTTGCAACTTTGGGAGATGTATGAAGCAAGGGAGGGATGGGAATATTGGGCCCTTTATTACACTAGTCCCTAAAGATTTAAAAATCGTTTTCTTATTTATAGGCAAAACAACTTTGGGGACTTTTACTGAATTACGTAGAGTGTCCAAACGTTTTTACCACTACATGTTATCTACAGATGAGGTAATTTTGTGTATCTGCATTGGGGATATGCATATAGTTATCGTCTATTGTGTTTTCTTTCCCTTTAGATCCCTTGCATGAACCAAATCGAACATTGAGGATTTTTTAAAATGAACTTGCAATCAAAGGATAATAATAAAATATTATATAGAAATTACATAGCAATTAACAATTGTAAAAAGGTAATTATTCATTTTTAAGAAGAAAAAAAAACTTTTCAGCTATGTAGAAACTTTAATATTTTGCATGATGTTTTTTCTTATTTCTGACCTCTTGACGTTACATGGAGCTTCCCGTGGTACCTTGGTTCAAATATTAAACTACTAGCGGTTACGCCCCTAGAAGCCTCTAGGGGCAGTTAAGGTAGGAGAAGAAAAAGTCGACCTCGTCCCATTTTAAATTTGAGTTTCAAAAGAGTAAAAAAAAAAAAAATTTTTTGGGGGGGGGTGAAGACACCCTCCCCATAAATAGTTTAAAACCTTCCCAGGACCTATAAGAAGCTTCACTGTAAAGGAGAACAATATCGGTTCAGCGGTTAGCGAGATCCTTCGGGACAGACTAAAAACGCTTACTACTTTATAGTATACTAGCGGCTACGCCCCCTAGAAGCCTCTAGGGGCACTTAAGGTATGTGGGGGAAAAGTTAACCTCATCCCATTTTGAATTTGTGTTCAAAAGAGTAAAAATATATTTTTTTTTGGGGGGGGGGGGTGAAGACATCCCCCCAAAAAATAGTTTAAAACCTTTCCAGGACCTATAAGAAGCTTCACTGTAAAGGAGAATAATATCGGTTCTGCGGTTAGCGAGATCCTTCGGGACAGACAAAAACCACTTACTACTTTATATAATAGGACTAGCGGCTTCGCCCCTTGCCTCTAGAGGCTTTGAACCAAGAGGTGACCAAAAAAAATTTTTGGCAAAATTCGTAAAAGTAACACGCAAGTAACACATATTTTAAAGAAATTTTGTTACCCCATAAAATTCTGAATTACACTTTGGTATTGTTTCATATAACCTCCATCCCCCCCAATTCTTTTCTTTCAAATAATTCTAATTTATGCAAAGTATTGTTATTGTATTCGTTAATGGATTTTATAACATTTGGACAGATCGTTTGAAGATTAAATAGAAATTTTCATTTTCACAATGCATGATGCAAAAAATTAATGCTATTTTGATGATGAAATTTAGATTATAATGTGATGTAGATATTTTAACATAATCAAATGTGTATCAAATGACGTCCAAGCTTTTTAAAAATTACTTAAACTTACCAATGAGAAGTAAAGTGAAATCATGTCAGTTCAGCGGTTAGCGAGATCCTTTAGTACAGAGTGACACATAGACATCTAGTTACTTTATCATAAGGATAGTCAATATTTTAGTACTAGAGTTGGCTCGATATAATTATCTCCCTATTGGCTAGTTTTCTATATGCATATCTATTTCTCAATAAATCTATTTTCCTCACCCGGCATTACTATCTAAAAGAAAGTAAATATTTATTAATTTAAATGATTTTTAAAAGATTTTTTTAAATTATATTTTTTTCTTTACATTACCATCACCAAAGGGTTAATGATGATGATTACAATTTTAGTTTAATATTTGAACACACAAAATGTCGCCACAATCGAATTCTTTTAAAACATAGTTTTCTTAAATTTATCATATTATAAATTTAAATTTTCTTTTTTATGATTAGAAATTAAATACATCAATATAAGGTAAATAGCAACATGAAATGAAAAAAAATGAATTTATTTTTAATAAAGTAAAATAATGGGTCTTATCGTTCTGGGCAATGAGAGTTTATTATGGATTATTGGAGCACTATGAGTTTTAATCATATATTCCTTGGAAAACTTGAGCTCGTTTATAGACATTTATTTCCTATATAGATCTGACATGGATCTTGAAGCTATTAAGCAGGCCGTTTTGTACATGTTAAAAATTGGAAGATTTCATTAAATAAAAGTAATCGCAAATATACTTAGTAAATTATATGAAGTGTATGAGAATACACATACTACTTTAGCGTATCTAATCCAAGTAATATCTAACCTTTAACCCTTGCCCATAGCGTGGCGCTAGCTTTATCAAGAGTTTATTATACTCATTGGTCATAAACAAAGCGAGTATGTTTAATAGTGAGAAATTTTAGATTAAATTTAGGGATCAGGGTTTAGGTCAATATAAGATAGAACGCAATATAGAGAGTGTTTATAATTGTCTTCAGAGACAGGCAGAAATGCTATGTATCTAACCCTCTAGTAAAATTAAGGGGGTGGATATATACTCTATTAACCCACCAGATACAACCCCCTAAAACAAACAAGGAGGGTGTCATAATAAAGAAAAAGTCACACACACCTTAAATTTACACTTTTTAGCAGTAAAGGATATATGTGCAAAAATGGATAGGCCTTAAGTTGGAAATATGATTCAACCAACAACCAAAAATTAAAAATCAACCAGGAAAACTTTTTTTCTCGTTTTTTGGAATATAAAAAATGAATGAAAAGCAAATACTGAGCAAGTCAATCTTTACAAATCTTATATTGAAAATTATTAAACCTTTAATACAAAGATCCTTGACTTTGTATTATTATTTTGTACACTTCATGGCTATATTATAAGTGTGTAAACTTACACGAATTCTGTGTAATTTACAGGGTTACCCCATAAAAGAATATTTTTAAATATTTTCGAAGATTTTTTATCCTAGATTTTTAATAGTCATGTACTTCGGTATAGTTTTTAGAATTTTAGTATTTTCGAAGCTTCCCTAAAAAGAAGAAATAAATCAATTCATTGAAATAAGTTGAAATATGCAAATCGAAAAATTGTATTTTGAGTATCACATCTAACGGACAAGCAGACATGCCTTAATCGGAGAATAACAGAACTACTAGAATCCATACTATTTAATACAAAATAACTTTATATTGTAATTACAAGGTAAATTATGTATAATCCAAAAATCAAAGCATAAACAATTCCATATTTGAGCAAATAAGATCAGATACACAAATCTATACCAAGAATGAAATTTATCATGCCCAACAAGCTAACAAAAATTAAGCAGAAAAAGAAATATAATAAGATACCTGTGTCATATAAATTGAATGTTATATTTGTAATGGTTTGCAGGGATCTAAAGAGATAAGACAATGGCCACTAAATTGATGTACATCCACAATAATGATACACAAAACTTTCCCATTCTGTAGATTACAATAAGTGGTTGAAACGTTGGGACTCTGAACTGAATGAACCAACCATTCAAAATTCGATAAAAGTGTCCAAAATTGTTAATAAAACGTTATTATCAATCTTTGGGGACTTGGGGAATGTCACTCATACCTTAACATTCAAGGAAAGACAGATTTATAGAGATGTTACTACTTACTAGCTCCCTTTCCTGAATATTCCTGCAAGTCCATATATGATATATATTCCGTGGTCTAGACCCTAATTTATTTCCCAGAATTAAAAAATATACATGGTAATAATTATATATCGCATCGTATTATAGACAACCATCCGCGGAAATAAAAAAAAAATAGTAAGACCAGTTTTTTTGCCCTGAAGGGCCCAGAGCCCGGGCTAACATAATTGGTTTTAATTTTGTTACTTAACCCCTTTACAGTCGGGCCCCTTGCCGCACCTGAATCGGCCAAGGGGGGGGGGAGTTCAACGCCCCCCTTCCTATTATCTCAGTTCCTATTAGAGCTAGAGGGCTAAATTTATTTGTGCAAGTAAGGATGGAGATATTCAAAAAATTCCAACTCTCAGTTATGTGTCATACCCATACTTAAAAAGTCACGCAGTTTGGGCTCTTTATCTTTCACACACAGAAAAAGAGATAGAAAAAAACCGGAGGGGGGGGCTAATATTCGTAGAAAATTGTCATTGATACAATGCTATACTTGATTTTTCAGTATAACTAAGAACCGGTTCTAATCCAACGGATATTAATCAGTTCCGAAGCCGTCCTGGAATACACATTATTAACTCATTATTCATTCTATTCCATACAAAGAATCTGCATAGTTCAATTATTATTTTTTTAAAGTTTGTGAATGGTTAAATTTTAAAAGTTTAGATTTTGACATAAAGACATTTTGACATTTATAAAGTAAAGAATCATTTTGTCCGTCTTTAATAGAACACCTAAACTGATTGAGTTTTAATTACAGGAATTTACGGGCAAGTTTTATAATCTCCTTGAGGTTTTAAGGGTAATCTAGCCGTTTTAAAGTTTTTCTCTGAAAAAAATTAATTAATCCAGGGTTAGTGAAATCTTAAGTTAACAAGGATGACAACATACATAAAAGTTAAGCTCTGAAAAGGTAGGACAAATGAACTTTAACTCTTGAAGAGAGTAATAAGTGAAAAATCAGAATATAAATGTATGAAAGTTGAAACAAAAGTGTAAGTAAATTTGTTGAAAACTTTTGACTTGATTATAGAGATGCTTCGCTTAAAACATTGCACTTTGTTGTCCTAGGAATCAATAAAGTTTTTGTTAAAAAGTTAAAATGTTAAAAATAGACGTACGGACATTCTGAAAACGATTATAAAGTTGCTTTCTAAATCGTACCTAACTACTACAGGAATCACCATGCAAAGTTTGGATTCGATAGGAAAATTCTACAATGCATAAATCATAGGAAAAGCTATCCATTCCAGATGGACGGTCGAACGGATCGACCCTAATTATAGGACACATACATACAACCAACACCTTTAATATAACCTGATAAAATATACAACCAACACCTTTAATATAACCTGACAAAATTTTCTTCTGTCTTTATCTTATTCTCTTTGAAATTTTTATCTCTAATTTTTCCACCAATCAATCTATTCCACTATCTTTTTATGTATCTATCTCACGCTCTCCAATTATCTAATTTGCTCTTTGCACCAATTGGATGAAATCAAATTAAGAAAAAAAATGTTGATTGTTCATTAACTTTTTACAAATTTTTGCATTGCCCTTTCTTCTACCGGTTTTCATAACATAAAGCGCAATCACACTTTTTTGTGAAGTTTAGCAGTTCTATGACTTGAAATCGTCATATGAAAGTATCAGGATCTGTGTCTGTCTGTCCCAAAGGATCTCACTAACCGCTTAACCAATATAATTCTCATTTACAGTGTACCCTATATATACTATTTTTGGGGAGCCAAAAGCGTCTCTAGAAAAAAGATGCTCCCTCTCAAATTTTTTGTTTACTATTTTTTAAAATTAAAAACGAGCCCCTCGAGGCGTTTAGGGGGGAAGTAGAATTAAAAAGAATCAGAAATAATAATTTTTAAAAATATTTTTAAAAACTTTTTAAAGATTAGTGCAGGTCCATCCGTCCAAACGTCTGTAACGTATTGCTCTGATAAATAAAGTCATGGTTAAATTTGTCTATCGATTTCAAACTTTGAATGGGCCACAGTAAAAGTGTCTGACTATGACGTCAGAAAAAATTAACAACTAACCAATGAGAGGCCGCTATATATTTTACCATTGTGAATACTGGCTTCTCATTGGTTAATTGTTAATTTTTCTGACGTCAGACACTTTTACTGTGGCCCTTTGAATGATGATTCCTGTAACATTCAAGTACAGTCTGAAAACTATATAATCAATGGCAGAAAGTCCGAATGTCAATTTTTAAAATAAAAATTTTTACATGATACAAATAACCTATGCACTTGATTTTTGAAATATGGATTTCTAGGAACACAAAGTGCAATGCTAATGTTATTATATTATTGTGTCTAACTTTTTGATCAGATTCGCTATCATGAACATTGTTATCCTTATTTACGTGACCGCCCGGACAGAGAAACGTTCAGATATTCTACTAAGTCATATAGCAGCTAAAGAGATTGTTAAAGATAATTTTCTGTTATCTAATGTAATAATTTAATTCTTGAGTGTCCAATTATAAAGATGCACCAATTTAATTCTTGCAATTCAAGAAGCGTAGCCACTCTATAAGTCAAGCCTTCTTCACGTGGATTTATCTATCTATTCTTATAAACCTTGAGTTACACAAAAAGTATGTAATTTACTCAAAATATTTAATAATATTTGCCTTAAAAAATGGAATTACTTCAATATGCACAATAGCCCTGATCAAAAATCATAATTTGCATTCTTAGATAAAAGGTTTGGCTGGGCCCTTGGGGAATCAAATTAAAAAAAATATATGGAATTGAATAATATTTGACTAAATGTAAACAAATATCTGCTAGAAATTCATTATTACAGATTTTTTTTTATCTAAGTGGCCATCTAAGAGAATAAATCTATAGTAAATTTTTGTTTCGACAGGCATAAAAAAATAATGAACAGTGCTAAAATGCACTTATTGTAACAAAGTAAGTTGAGAAACGTGTTTGTATATTTTTTGCCCATAATAATAATGATATTGCATGAAATGTCAGGATAAATTTGTGACATAAGCGTCATTGGGGCGTCAAGAAGGCGCCCTTTAGTAGGCCTTAATTGTGTATGTGTGTGTGTGTGTAGGCCTAACGTTTATATTTGCATAATGCAGTCCTGGGAGGAAGGGAACATTGGGTTGTTTATTACACTGGTCCCTAAAGTTTTGTAATATTATTTTCTGAATTTTCTGAAACGTTGGCTTAACAACCTTGGGGACCTCATTGAATTTTTAATGATTTCTTCATTAAGTTGAATGTCCAAACGTTTCAACCACTAATTGTTATCTACAGAAGGGGTAGTTTTGAAGTCTCATACATGGGGATGTACTTCAATTAATCGGCCATTGTCTTATCCCTGAATGCAGCCAGTGCTAAATATTTTTAAAAACAAATTGTTTGACTGTTTTAAAAAAAATCTATAATTACTGAACAATGATCTCTAAAATTAAATGATGATTATTGTGACAAAATGCATTACATTATTTACCTAGTTGTTTCTTATTGTTAAAGCCCGGATTAACAAAACTAGTATTGATTTAATAATTTTTATTTTATTATTCGTGAAAAATTATCTATAATACGATACTGTACATGATTTTTCACTATGGCTATAAGCCGGTTTTAATCCAGCGGATGATAATCGATTTCGAAGCTAGACTGAAAAATCTTTTTTCAAAGTAAATCTTTTTATCCAAAGTATTAAAAACCTTGATTGAGGCCTCTCACAAATAAGGCCTATATTGTTAATACTTTAAAGCAAGGAAAAGATAAAACCAAAGAAAAAAATCTTAATCAGTTTTAGAGTTAAGAAGCCAACCATCTTTAATATTTTGTAGAGTGTTACAAAGGCTAAATTGCAAAAACTTCAAATAAATTTCCTTTGATAAGTTTAAGGTTTGGACTAAAGAAACTGCAATTCGAAGTATGTAACCTAACCTTGCATTCTCTGGTATTATTTCTCTTAGACATCAGTGGACCATTCAAACCAGCCCCTATTCCCCAAAACTAGAATCTTGGGGATCTTCCTTTTATCGGGCAGGGAGAATGTTAGAAAAAGCCTAAAACCATCTCACAATCTAAATTAAAAATCTAGTATTACCTGATTTATATACAGGCAGACAGAATGACAGACGGACAGACAAAAACACTTATGTAATTGTTTCTAGTACATGCGAGACTTTAATAATTTTTCTCGTATTCATTCGAATCCGGTGGATAGGAACCGGTTCTCATGAATACGAAAAAACTACGTCTAGCATCGTATTATATCCAGTTTTCTACGAATATAGAAATGTACAATTATAAGATTAAAACTATTTTTTTTAGCCCCGTGGAAAGCCGTTTATTATACAATACGAGAAATAACTATTATCTAACTTAATCTAAATGAAGCACATACTTGCAGATGGGGGTAATTTGCCCATCTTATAATAGTTGTAATAGTTATAAACAAGATGCAGATATCAAATTTAATTCATATTTGCAATTACTCTGTTTAACATTGAATTCTTAATTCAATTGATATGAAAAGTTTAAATCGGAAATGGTCAAGTAGGGAAGTAACTCTATAACTAGGGCATTCCGTTGCTACTAAACTAAGCTACTCATGTAATAAAATTACGTTTAATGTTTATTATCTTTCATATTTATAGAATGATTTCAAAGTACAATATTAAATTACATTATAGTTATTTATCGCATTGTATTATAGACAGTTTTCCGATTATAATAAAAAAATATAAGATTTGTCTTATTTTGTTTGACCCAAGAGACTGGAATCCGGGCCAATAAAACTGGTATTAATTTCATTTTTCGTGAAAATTTGTCTATTATACGATATTATTCATGATTTTTCAGTATGGCTTAGAACCATTTCTAATCCAAAGGATTTAAACTGGTTTCGTAGATATACTGGAAAATAAATTGCTATAAACATTTCTCTACCTATTCTTACTGTTTAATTCTTTAGTATCAGAATATTTTTCCCTCTTCAAATTTTCTTCTATGCAAAATATGTAATCAAAATTTTGAAAAAATGATGAACAATTCTATGAAAATCTATGGTCGGGATTATTTGAGCTAAATTACAATGGATAAGTTATCTGGAGAAGAAACAGTGAAACTGGACGAAAAAGAATGTCTATTTTAGTGTTGAATCTCTCAATAATCAAAATAATACAACGGCAAGACTTAAGTTGTAACCGTACCATAATTTATACAACCACTAAACAGTCTACACTTAACATTACCAAAGGGGGAGGTGGGTTGTGCTAAAATTCCGTAAAAGTATGAGTTTTAAGGCTTAAAAACAGTAGAATAACGATAATATTCACTAAATATGTGTATTCCTTATTGAAAAGAATTATAGACAAAAAATTTGTGAATATTATCGTTCTACTACTGTTTTTAAGCCTTAAAAATCACAACATTACGGAATTTTAACACAACCTACCTCCCCCTTTATCATCTTTGAACATTACATTTGTAGTCTTTGTAGTATTACAATTTACTTTTCTTAATACTTTTCTACATCCTGAAATGACAAGGCATGCATACTGATGAATTCTTAGGCCGTTACACAATTTGATTAAACCATTATAAGCATTATCTGTGCGGTTTTACACATCTTTTCAAGTCAAGCAAATTGACAAAGTAAAGATTATTCTATATAAAATTGATTGATATAAACTCAGGGGTCGGCAGCTATTCATTCAGCCGCGAAGTTGCAACTGTAGCTCAATTCAAGATGGTTTTAGGCTGTTTTATTAACAGATTGAAGTTTTAAGAAGGTTTTAGGCTATTTTAGGCTCTAGGGGCTCTGTATTTAAAGGGTTACGAAGGGAGCAGAAAATATTATAAAACCATCCCATCACATAAATATAATAATATATGTAATAGTCTGAAACCATCCCAGGATCGATGTGAAGATCCTTAAAAAGATGAACTCAATTAGTTAAGTAGTTATTTAAATTATTACCTTCGGACAAAAAAAACCTCACTACTTTATATGATAGGATTTATAAAGTTGTAGAGATACTTCATATTGGGCTATTTTTGTTGAAGATTCTCCTAGGAAGCGTCAAACTGTTAAAACTTAAGTACAATAATGGATTTATTATTTCTTGGATGTTACATCAGATTTTTATTTACTTTAATAAAGTGAAACTCGTAGCTGGCTTAGATTACGTTTACCTCCATTACCCCATCCCCTCTCCTCCTACTGGATGACCAAAAAATTAGGTCCATATTAGTAATCTAAAATGACGACAATTTTTCACATGTCAAAAATTTATCCACGTATATTCTACATCCATTGTTAAAATTTAAATATAATCGCCCAGTGGGGTCCTTTTTTGTCTCAATCTTCAAGATGTAAATCATTTTTAGACAGGGGAGGAGAGAGGGAGGGCAATTTTAGAAAGCAGACATTTAATAACAGCCTTTCCTATTTTGCCTCTTCCTTTAGAGTTTAGTAGCTTTTTTGTAACTAAATTTTTGAAACATTTTGAAATAATTAAATCGACCCCCAAAAAAATACAAATGGTAAAATCAAAACAACTATCACACAATTTTTTTAACTAGTGAAAAACATAGAAGAGAATACTATACGTCTAAATGGACTTCTACGGACGTATCACTAAAACAAAATTTATAGAGTAGCTTTTTGTCAATATTCTAATAATGATTAAAAATCTGCCAAACAATAAGAAACATAAATTCCAATATTCCCCTGTCGACATATTGCTAATGTATAAAGTATAAAAAAAATAATATGATAAAATCAGACACAATGTAATCTGTCCCGATTTTGTATTACTTTTGCGGAACATGATTGCAGTTACGTCATATTTTTCTTTCCCGAAAAAGGGAAGGGGGGAAGAAAATCTCTTCAAAAGAGATGGGGAAAACCCCCTTTCTCCCATCTCTTTTTTCTTCCCCCCTTCCCTTTTTTTTCTTTCCCCCTTCCCTTTTTCGAGAAAGAAAAATATGACGTAACTGCATCATGTTCCGCAAAAGTAATACAAAATCGGGACAGATTGTATTGTGTGATAAAATCAACATTAATATTGATCTTCTATAATTATGTTATCCTAAATTATCTATCAAGCATCTAGCCCCTAGCTTCTAGAAACTTTGGGCAGTAAGAGCAAGAAAAAAATAGCTTGGAACCATCCCAAGACTTAAATCTGAAAATGAAATAGCATAAAACCACCACAAGCTAAAATAGAGAACCCAAACGGTTTAGTAATTTTAGAAAACTTAAGCTTGAAACAAGCTTTCTACTTTATTTAATAGGATATGTCGACATAATATTGCTGTAATTTAAAAAAAAAAAATGTAACAACCTGTTGCCCTAATAATAAAAACATAATGTTTTTAAACTCCAATTTAACCAAAATTTTTGTGTAATTAAGCAATTAACTAATTTGCTAGGCAAGTTTTTTTGAGCTCGTTTCACCCTCATTGTACCATTACCGTTTAATAATTCCCCTTTCCCCCCCAAAGAATCAAGGTAAGCCAGCCGCGATGATACAAAGTTGCTGTTTTTTCCGCGGTTTTGACATCATAAAACAATTTTTATAGTATTCTTTTGAAAAACTATTAATAGCTGCTGGATTAGAACCGGTTTCCAGCTACACTGAAAAATTATATATAACAGTATAGCAGACAATTTTCCACAAATATTAAAATAAAAACCACTGGGGCTATTAAAACTGGTTTTAATCTCATGGTTTTTCACATTAATATCTGCAGAAAGCTGATTATAAAACGATGAGATAAAAAACTATTAACAGCTGCATATCGTTTAACAGTATTCCATGAAATTGTATGTTGAGCAATCAACCATCGTTATTTTAATAAACTGAAAATAAGGGAAAGATGTTTTTTCTTGTTACTTAAGGGCAAGTTATATGTTTCAGGGGGATTTCAGTGTTCTACGGGCACGTCAGGGAAAGCATCCATTCCATATACTAAGAAGCAGAAGACAGTCCCTTCAACAAATATCCCTAAAAAATGCCCAAAAGGGCTAGTTTAGTTAGTTGCTTCATCATAAACCAATTATCTTTTGTACATATTTGTTATCAGGAATTTTGGAACATTTTTTCATAATTATCATGTTTTACAAAAAGTTAATTCGTTGGTATATGATCTTTTTAATATTTGTAGAGCAATCATTCGTGTTTAGCAAATAAGAATTTTTTTCATGCATATAAGCAAGTCCTTTTCTTGTACTTTTCAAATAATAAATGTAAAAGTATAAATATTCTGTAGCAAATTACTTTCTGTTCTATTTTAGGAACTCTGTGTTTATATTTCCGACGCTATAAGCTGATTTCAAAGACCCAATACAATATTGGGACAGTATCCCCACCCCGTGGGTGGAATTACATATAACCTTCTGTATTCTTTTACTTTAATTTTCAAATAATGGGTAAAATTTGTTAACATGACAGATCACTGGATCCCTGAAAAAAATCCTCAATTTTAAACATACTAGATATGCATTCCAATCTTTACTCTTTTAGTTTAAACTGTGAGTCTACTAGTATAAAATCCTGTTTAGCTTAATGAAGATATGAGTAACCACTGGACCGGACCGACCGGTTCTAAATGTTTAGTCTGAATTTGCTATGGGCCTTTGGGGGTCTTCTTTAAGTACACCCAAAATCCAATTTTCAAATTACAATGAATGACAGAGCAATTTAGTCTTTTACCTAGTATTCTAAGCAGAGTTCTTAGATGCTAGGGGGGCATGCCTTAGTACATTAAAAAGGAAGAAGAGTCAGATTGAAAGAGGGGCTGTAGTAATTACTTTTTTTTTTAAAGTATATTAGCTTTTTATTAGATAATTTTATTTATGGTCTTTAAATAAATTATGATAATCCTTAGAAATCTTAAAAATATGAAAGATCTTAAAATAGATGCAAATTATTCAAAAATATGACCCCGCAGTGGTTTGAATAATGTATGTTTATCTTACCCAAAATTGAGCTTAAGTATGGGTGTCCTATCTCACCCGCGAAAGTATATATAATAAATATTCCGAAAATATCACATTAGTATGGTGTTGCATATCCCAATGAGCTTAAAAGCAATTATATTACATGATATACATGGATATTATAATTGACGTTTATTTAGGTTGCTAACGTGGACATCACTTGTTGGTCAGTTCGTTCATCCAGTAGGAGAGGTTAAAGTGGTGGAAGGAGGATCGTTTTTTTAGCAAACTATGCGTTTCCCATTAGTAGAGTACATGGTAATCTGGTGTAACATTCAAGTTATAATAAATCCACTATAAAAGAACAACCCAAAATATAGAATGGCCATTTAATAATGGTAAGTTCATGGGGATATTAGTTTTCCTGCTCTAGTAACAAATTTACTGGTATGCTAACTTTTGTTAAGTTCGGCGGTTGTGAATAAACACCAATGTATGATGGTCGTATTTTCTAGACTCCGTGGCGAATTAAGTCAACCAACCACATCAGGGGTTAAGGGACATAGTGTGATAAGGAAATTACAGCCAATATTAGTGGCAGACAGACTAACGGCCGGACAAAAATGCACAAATCTTACGAGCAATACAGTATATATTAATTTTTGAAAGTTTTTTCATGAAAATATTTACAGACTTTACAAAACACGTGTGAAATGAAAAGCTTGATTATACCTAATAGTTACGGGAATCTTCACACGAAAATACCAACTCAGTCTCACTTTCAAGAATTCAAGAAGGGGAAATCTCTTTTTGTAAAGTAGCTGCGCTACTTTTTAGAGTCAACTAATATCCCTCGTATCCCTGGAAACGGCCGTAAAATGATAACGGTGGAAAAATGAGTAAACTTGGAGCGTTTATAATGTTTCTTGGTAGTTAAGCGTAACAGAATGTTTTGGTCCTCACTGCATCTCTAGCATTTAGGTGCTTGGTATTCTAAAATAAAAACAATTAAAGATAGCCTAACTATACTGGAACCTATGTGAAGCTTCCAAGAAGTGGAGAACATCACATTGAGTGATATAGATAAACCGCTGAACTTATATTTTCTCCTTTACAATGTAGCTTCTCATAGGTCCTGGGAAGGTTTATAACTATTTTTGAAGAAGGACACCACCCCCACCTCGCACCTGTAGGAATTTTGCCGCTAGTACTAAATAAAGTATCGCAATTAAATACTGAACTAAAAGTGTAATCACAAAATATGAGGTTTAAAAAAGTATTTAAAAATGAATAATCACAAAACCAATACAAGTATTGGTTCATTTATGCACTTACATTCTACATTAGCATATTTTAAAAACCCTTTCTAAATGGAAGTATATAATTATACAGGGTATATTAATGACACAAGTATATTATAACAAGTATTGGGAAACAAAAACAATTATTTTTCCTATTTGAGTAGAAATTCTGTTTATTATTGTAATATTTATAAGTATGACTAACATTCTAAGTATATTAAAACTTTGTCTAAAGACAAGATATTTATTTGTTATTCTTATATTTGTGTGGTGTTTTGTAGTAATTCATTCTTTAGGTTATTATCCCTCTAGCCGCCCCCCCCCCCCAAAAAAAAAAAAATAAACTAATTGTGATGAGGTTTTTTGTCATAGCTTAAGATTTTGATACCTAATGAACCGATTATGTTTTCCACTTCAGGAAAGCTTCACTTAGGTCCTTGAATGCTTTCTTTTAATACAGATCCCCTAAGTGCTCGGGTTGAAGCTACTAGTATTTTTTTAAAAAGTAAACGTGAATTGAACAACAAGCCCATAATAAACACACAAAAACATGGTGTTATTCTGCCAGTAAGTACCAGTACATAGCAGGTATATAATGTGTATATAATATACTAGAGTTGGCTCGATATAATTATCTCCCTATTGGCTAGTTTTCTATATGCATATCTATTTCTCAATAAATCTATTTTCCTCACCCGGCATTACTATCTAAAAGAAAGTAAATATTTAATAATTTAAATGATGTTTAAAAGATTTTTTTAAATTATATTTTTTTCTTTACATTACCATCACCAAAGGGTTAATGATGATGATTACAATTTTAGTTTAATATTTGAACACACAAAATGTCGCCACAATCGAATTGTTTTAAAACATAGTTTTCTTAAATTTATCATATTATAAATTTAAATTTTCTTTTTTATGATTAGAAATTAAATACATCAATATAAGGTAAATAGCAACATGAAATGAAAAAAATGAATTTATTTTTAATAAAGTAAAATAATGGGTCTTATCGTTCTGGGCAATGAGAGTTTATTATGGATTATTGGAGCACTATGAGTTTTAATCATATATTCCTTGGAAAACTTGAGCTCGTTTATAGACATTTATTTCCTATATAGATCTGACATGGATCTTGAAGCAATTAAGCAGGCCGTTTTGTACATGTTAAAAATTGGAAGATTTCATTAAATAAAAGTAATCGCAAATATACTTAGTAAATAAGATTGTACCCCAAGAGTACTCACATTAAAAGCATTAATCTTTCGTTGTTGACAGTGTCTTTTATTTCATTTGGGAAAAAAATAGTTTTTCTTTTATTTTATTCTTTTGGTTGTGCAACTACTCTATAGCTAATTTTTGTTCTTTTCTCCTCTACTTTTACCTAATATTATTTGAAATATAAATTTAAGTACAGACAAAAAATCTGAATATCATTTTTTTACCTTAGAGGATCCTTGGATTTTGCCATTTCTGAGTAAAGAAACTAGATACTATGGTATGCAAAAGCCATTAAAAAGCCAATCTTTAGGAACTTCAGTAAACAACTATTTAAAGAATTACAGCCTTATAAGATTAAGATGAAGATGATGAACTATTTTAACGCTATTTTTTAAAAGCGAAGCTTTTCTATAATTAGGGTCGGTCCGTACGTCCGTCCGTCCGTACGTCCGTCCGAGATAGATAGCTTTTATTCGTTAATTTAGGCATGTTAGAATTGTCCTATCGATTTCAAACTTTGCATGATGATTCCTGTAGTAGTTGGGCACGATTTAGAAAGCGTCGCAACTCTATAATCATTACCAGAATGTCCGTACGTCCATTTTAAAAATGTTGATTTTTCTACTTTTTTAACAACAAATTTTCAAGTGTTCTAATTATCCGTTTGATCTGATTTTTGGTATATTGATTCCTGGGACAACAACGAACAATATTATGAGCGAGGCAACTCTATAATCAAGTCCAAAAATGTAAGTATGTCCATAAACATTATCCTGCTTCAAGCAGTTTTTTCAACAAATTTACTTACAATTTTGCTTCGACTCTAATACTTTTAAATTCTGATTATTCAGTTCAGATACCATACAAGTGTTAATGTCCGTTTGTTCTACCGTTTCAGTGCTTCGCTTTCATGGATGTTGTCATCCTTGTTTTTACTTCTATTTAGAAAAGAGACTATTTCTGATTCTTTTACGTAGTCTAATGGATGTATAAAAAACGTGGCTGTGGATATTATGACAGGGGGGAAATGTTCGTCAATTTAGGTTGCCATCATGGAACTCGTTAATTGGTCAGTTCGTTCATCCAGTAGGAGGGAATGGAATGGGGTAAAGGGGGTTGATAAGGGCTCTCTATTTTAGCCAGCTTGCTACAAGTTTCACTTTATTAGAGTACATAAAAGTCTGGTGTGTGTAAAATCCAAGTAATAATAAATCCAATCCTATAAAATAAAGATAAAGATAGTGAACTTGTTTAAAACAATTTTTTTTACTTCTTTTTAGAAAACGACTATTTTATGTTTTTTTACTTGGTCTGGTTTCTGTACTCAAACATGGCATAACCATAAGATTCCTTACATAATTAACAATCCAACAATCTATGTATATATTATTAGTTTGATGTTGTGCCAGGTTTTCATGCAATCTAATCAGTGATATTTGCAGCTGGCTAAAATAATGAAAACCCCCATCCACCCCCTTTACTTCATCCCCGCCCCTTCAACTGGATGAAAGAACTGACCAATAATTGAGGTCCATGTTAGCAATATAAATTGACAACAAATTTTACCTTGTCAGTATATCCAAGTATATTCCATATCCATTATTCCAACACTAAAATAGTGTATAGTCAGCATAATAAAAAGAGTAATTCTAACAAATTAAACCAATTAAATGGCATGTAATTTTTACGTCACAAAGTTAATGTTTTGTTAAGGCAAAAAGTGACAATTTGTGATTGTAATTTGTAGGCTAGGCTAGACATGAACCAGGAATTAATACTCTGAAAGATAACCCGCGACCGTGGCTCAACGCATAGCGCAAATAACTGCTGCTATGCCATATGCGCGGCATTATTAGTTAAAGTAAATGAAATGCCTTTGGCCAAAAACAGGTGCATCTCCATTCCCTAAACAGTTTGGACTTTTAGACACAAATCATGCTATCAAAGAGTTAGTTGTTTGTTCAGTTACTTAGCCTCCTTAAAGTTATCCTTGATTTTTTAACCTGACATTAGAGTGTCATAGACAGCAGCCTCATCCGTATGAAGAATTGCTAGGTACTCTGAAGGCAGATTTGCCAAGAAACTGCAATAAATACAGACGTCTTTTATCTTTTTAAGAAAAATTAGGGGGGAGTGGGAGGTCTGTTTTACATTCCTACACCTCTCTAGATTTTAATTTAAGGATAGTTGCAAAATTTTGAACCCCTTAACATTACCTGTGCACGCCACTGGTGTAATATCTGTAGAATTTTTATTTGAATACTGTTTCTTATCCTGATATGAGACGGTAATAATAATCATTAATTTATATTAGAAGTAGTGTTTTACATGTCTGAAAATCACAATAAATTAAACTTTTTCTTCGACAGAAATTTTAAAACATTTTCCAGTATGGCTTCGAAACCGATAAATATCCGCTGGATTAGAACCAGTTCTCAGTCATACTGAGAAATTATGCAGATATAATAGTATTACAGAACATTTTCCAAGAATATTAAAATAATAAAAATCATTATATTAATACCAGTTTTCTTAGCCGGGGCCTTGGCCTGTCGGGTTTAACAAAACTGGTTTTAACCTTAGAATTTTTCATTTTAATATCCACCGGAAAGCTGTCTATAATACGATGCGATTAATAACTATTAAAGCCACCAGTAATTATACAAACGTTTATTTAAGTGTTACAACTACTCTACAATTCATGTACATTCATGCATACACCTGTTCATTCTAAGCAACCATCATTTCCCTCTTAACTTTGAACCTTCATTGACGTTGGGGTAGCAAAATATCCATCACAACTGACCTTTTCCTGGTTTTACATTTTTTTTACCATTTATTAGTACATTTTTACCAACTAAAGATTCTCAATAATTTTACTATAAATATCATTATTAGCTCTTATGGATAAGGTTGTCCTTGATATTTTATTATCAACTTATGCAATTAAAGAACAGCTACGCTACATGAAAAATACGCAAAGTCAAATAAAAAATACCCACCACGTCTCACACCCTTTGCTAACTTTCCTATTTATAATCGAAAACTATTATACTTGCAACATAAAGAGAATAGAAGGGAAAGAAAAAAGAAAAGAAAGAGAAAGAAAGGCAAAAATTTGCAAATTTTGATTATTACACTAAAGATAGTAAAGATTAAAGAGTAAGAAAATTTTCTTTAAGAAAGGGTAAGAGAGAAATCCCCCCCCCCCCCCTCCCTCTTTCCATTTCTAAACCATTAAATGTGGTTGCAAAAATCAAAAGGGAATGGGGGAAAATTCCCCAATAAATTGTGCACTCACCCCTTTCCATTTGTTTTACCCTTTTTCTGCATAACTCATCCTTTTATGTATCCTTAAGTTTTATATAGGGATAGATGGATAGAAATGAAAGAAAGAGAGAGAAAAAGAAAGAATATATAAAAGTTATGCATGAAAATAGGAAGTAAAGATGGGAAAGGGGTTAAATAATAGAGAAATAGAGAGGGGGAAGAGAAAGAGAGAGGGGTTAGATGGAGTAAAGGATGGGCAGGGAATAAAAGGGGTGTGGAGCATGCGCGGACTCCGTAGTCAATAGGAAAGAGAGAAAGGGAAAGCAGGGGAGGGGGGAAAGGAGAGAGAGAGAGAGACTCCGTAGTGGATAGAAAGAAGACAACTTTACTTTAGCACTACTCAGTACTCAGTAGTCAAGTGATATCCAGCGCCCGCAGGGGGTTGTTGCGAATTTTTATAAAGAAAATATTAAAAATGTAATTTTAATTCGATACAAATAGAATAATACGAATTGTGATAAATATTCGATTTATAACATAATAGAATGAAATAGATTAAAAGTGAACGAAATTTCAAAATAATAGAAATCAGAAATATAAAAGAATATACCAACGAGTGATTTGAATATCGTGTAAATTTATAACTGCATAGTGACTCGACCTGTCACAGTGGTCATTTTTCCACTTCCAGGTTTAAAAAATATAAGGGTGGACATTTTTCCCCCGAGAATAAATATCAAGTGAAAAAATAACCAAAAATAACATAAAAAGTGATTGAGAATTAAAGCTTGTGAATTAAAAATAATCTGCTAAAAGTTATAATGAAAGTGTTGAGATGAATTTAAGATCTCGTTTATGGACTTGTCAGTTCATAGGACTGATTCTGTTTATATGGACAGGTATGGTTTTAAGCTATATGTATTCTTTTTTTTGATATGACCGTAGAATTTTAGTTTGAATAAGCCGGCTCGGAATTGGTACTCTATACCAAATTAATTAATCCATGTACTTGTACATTGTGCAACCAATCAAAGGTTTTATTTGCATTATGTAGCGAAATAACACTGTATTAAAGTTAAATGTTCTTCTGTTTTATTGTAAATGATAATTGAATTTTTAAAATCTAAGACTGTTACAGAATTGTCTATTGAACAGAATCAGATGCCAGATAAGAGAAAACAATAACTTTTCAGTTTTAAAAGCTATTGATCCATCTCAACCCAAGACTACTTTATCAAACTAACATCTTTGTACAGGCCATAACTTTTCTTTACTGAATATGAAATAAAATTTTCAAAATATTAATGAATTGAAACAAATTTTATATATTAATTTTGTTTTATATAGTGTATACCTCCTTACTTTTGTCTGATTTAAAAACTGTTTGCATAATGGTTATGTTATAAATTGGGTCTTCCACCAGATTTTCATGTTCTCTATTAAAGTGAAACTCAAATAAAGATTAACCCACCCCCTTCCACCCAATTTACCCTCCTACTGGAGGAACGAACTGACCAATAAACGAGTTCCATGTTAGCAAGATAAATTGATAACAACTTCTCCCCTGTCACGTATATTCTACAACCATTGTTTGCATTAAATTTCTAATTTTAAAGAAATGTGTTTTTCTTTTAAGATATGCATATTTGTTTAGATGAAGCAATAACTTTTCCAATCTTGTTAGGATTATGGTTGGAAAAATTAGGGTGGCTCATGCATTTTAACAAATATTTAAATCTTAAATTTTTAGTAGCGCAGCTTCTCTATGACTTACATTTAAGAAAACATTAAAGAATTCAATAGACACATATACAATCATACAATATCCTAAGAGCTTACAGCAGAGATTCTCAATGAAAATAGAATAATAATTTTGAATACAAGATTATTAGCCTTATATTACTAGATTAAGTTTGTTAGGATGATACTTTTACTGAATATGTCACAAAATGTTCTTTATTCTAACTAAATCTTTTTTTTGGCTTTATTAGAAAATTAAACCTTAAATTTAAATAAACTTATTTAATTTTACTTTATAAGCCAACCCTTTAAATTGAATTTTGTACTGTTTTGAAAAAATATCTGATTTATCTTTTTTCTTCCAAACTCATATTCATCCATCTCAAACTTTTCACATATTTGTCAAATAGATCTCATCAGAAAATTAGAACAAAATTGATTTTGTTAAAATTTCATGCTCAAAAGTTTAATGATAGATATTGATTTATGCATAATCATATTGAGGCCTAAAAGTGAATTTAAAGTCAGTAATGAATACTAGATTTAGACGAATGTCATTTGATTGAAATAGAACATCAAAATTAAAATTTTTATAATACATTTTTAATATACGCATTTTTGCACACTCTTTAAATTGGTAATGATCCAAAAATATTCCAAAAATAACTACTTTGGAAAAACCGGTTTTTAAGGCATAATTTGTTGAAAATCGCCAAGTATTTTTTTCTTATACAAATTGCGCCAACCCAATAAAGAAATTAGGATATAGATTATTAATTTCTGTCAATGGCAAGTGGGTTATATTAAGCAATACTTTTGTCCTATTAAAAAAAAAACACCCTGTATATCCAGCGTATAAAAAAAATGGTCTTGGTGACATACAAGCGTTATTATATTCCCTTTAGGCTTATATTGACGTCGACATTTTTAACAATACTAACATTACTTATTAAGTCTCAGAAGGCATTATAAATATAAATAAATCTTTTATTAAAGTTACAGGATGATTGTTTGTTTAACCACTGAAACGATCGGGTTATCTTTTGCAGTGAAGATATCTTCACCTTCGCCCCTGGAAAAATAATCCCCTATTTTTTTTCTTTTATAACTAAAAAGGGGGGAGGGGGTTGGCAACCCTCTACCTTTCCTCTGTGCTTCTAGGGGCGGATCCGCTAGTATAGAATATATAGAGACTTAATTTATCTATTTCCATATATTAATTTATTATGTATGTATTGTAAATTGTTTAATATTTATTATGATATCTTTATCTAATAACCTTATCTTATAACCAAGTTATGTATTAGTTAATTACTTATTCATTACTAATTAATAGATATTAATCAAATGATTTTTTCTTTTACAAATATATCTCTATCAATTGATGTATAAAGAAATATTTCTAATTTAAGGGTGACAGAATATGATTTGAACATATAAAAAAGCTTTGATATAGTTATCTATCGCATCGTATTACAGACAGCATTCTGCGGATATTAAAATGCAAGTTATAAGATCAAAACCAGTTTTGTTAGTCCAGATGGCACAAGCTAACAAAACTGGTATTAAAGTTATAATTTTTATTTTGATATTAGAGGAACATTATCTGTAATACGATGCTATACATGATTTTTCAGTGTGTCTGAGAACTGGTTCTAATTCAGATGATATTAATCGTTTCGAAGACATGCTGGAAAAGTATTTCTTGACTTTTAATAATTAAAAAGTATTATTAGATTTGAATTGAATAAGCTACTTTGCTTTGCTACTTATTGAAATGAATGTCCTTGTTCTATTGAATTCAAATTTTATGGCCACATATATTAGAAGACCTGGCTTAAGATATTGCCAATTGTTTGTCTTCAATTCAATAGGATGGTGTCAAAACAAAAACATTAAAAAATCGTTTGCATCTTAGCCTAAGCTCTGGCATGACTCAAGACATATTTTGCTTTGCCAAATGCATGACATTAATAGAAATAGGTGAAACTTGTAATCTTCATCTTTACTTCTATCAGATCAAGGAAAAGGTTTGAATAAAAGCAACTTTAAATTATTGCTAAAATAATTGTAACCATTAGCTTAATTGTAAGAGAACTAACAAAGACAATTAAATAGAATGAAAGATGAACACTAGCTTCCATTCAAACACTGAAGATAACATTCTTAAAGATACCTAAATTATAGTCACGCACCTGACAATGCAGTATTTAAAAAAAAAACTAAATAGGGAAATTGGAAAATGATGCAACATATTTTAATTAATAAATAAAAGATTTGACAGGCATTATCAATAATATCTGAATAGGATTAGTAGGAAATTGATAAATAGTTTTAGTATCTGAAATAAAAAACATATGAAAGAAGCCATGTGAGGGACATAACTTAGATATTAGGAAAAGAATGAATTGTCATATAAGTGATTTAATTTCTAAATTTTAAGTGAATTCAGCTTGACACACTCACACACACGCGTCCAAATTTGGGTAAATCAAATATTTGTTCTCTAATCTACAAGTCAAATCATTCTTATTCACTTATGCATAACAATAGATTTAAAAATTGGTGGATAAAGCAACACAACCTAATAATATTTTTAATCAAAACAGTCTATTTCATATTCTTGTGTGCAGTTTAGTAGAAAGTTCCTTATTTTAAAAGAAAACTAACTTCCTTATGTAACCCTATTCGTCCGACTTTGTCAAAGTAAAAGAGTAGCTCCGCTTAAATATAAAGCTTTTCCATACTAAATATAATTTAAGAACAATCCAAATTAATTAATCCATGTTTTATTATACCCAATGTAAGTCCATAGAAATCTAGAATTCATGCCTAGTACTTAGCTTTGTTTAATAACCATTTAATTTGTGGCCAAGTTATACCTTTAGTTTTGATTACCAGTTGTAAGCACTAGTTTGCCATTGAGTTACAGTAGCTTATAATAGTTATTTATTGTACCGTATTGTAGACAGCTTTCCGCAAATGGTACTAATATTTGATATAAATTGTATAAATATTAGTGCATGCTCTTGGTCATAATTGCTTAATTTTGTCAACTATGCCATACTTTAAATGTACGTTAGTCATTGAGTAAAGTTTATTTGTAAATTTTCCTTTAAAAATTCTTGAATTACAATTAAAACAATTTATGTCAAGAGTTCTACGTTAATAATGTAGAAACCTATTTTATAAATAATATTTAATATTTGTATTACAATTATTTTTTGGTTTTGAAGAAACACTTATTTTAGGCCTATGATTATTTGGAATTAAATTGTTATGTTTGTTAATAGCCAGGGATCTTAAGGAATAGACAATGGCCGATCAGTTTATTTACATCCCCAATGATGACACACAAAATTACCCTTTCTGTGGATTACAATTAGTGATTGAAACGATTGGACACTCAATTTAATGAACCAACCAATCAAAGTTCAATAAAGTCCTCAAAGTTGGTCAGTCAACGAATAAGAAAAAGTTATTATAAAGCTTTGAGGACTAACCCAATAAACAGCCCCATGTCCCCTCCTCCTTGTTTAATGACTCAATAAAACTATTTAGTTTATTTTAAGTTGTAAAAAATAATACTTGTAATAAATCAATCAATAAAGTTATGTATTATTAATTTATTAACATTTAACTAAGCTCCGAAACAGCGTTTGCCGCAGAATGTATGACGCATCTTTGAATTCTGGTGATAGTTGTATTTTTTTAATTAGCTGTTGCGGTGGCAACTCTCGATGCTTCTAATTCATATTTTTAGCTGTAGTTGATTATTTGCTGTCATCATTTGTCATTGTGACGGTTGTTTGTGACTGCAGATTGCGGTTATGCTGCCGAATGCTTAGATATTGTCAGTACGTCTATTTTCGGCAGTTGCGACTGCGTCTGAAGGCTGCTTTCGTGCCTTGTCTTGCATGAAAACAAACAATAATAAAGAATAGAAATAATATAAAACATACATTAAGAACATACATTGAGCTGAGTAAACACAAATATATTTTTATTATAGCAGAAAGTGCAAACAAAATGTTATAGAAAATGTATACATTCTATACCAGAGTTGGATAGGATATATAATATTTACAAACAAGTACGCGAATCGTCATGACACGCAAAATTGAAAGGAAAATTATTGATATCAGTTATATTACACACTATATAAACACAATGAAATATGAGATTGAAAGACTTAAAAGCCATGTAATTGGTAAAAAGGGGAAAAAGAAAATAAAAGTTCAAAATTTAAAGTTGAAAAATAGTTGGACATTGTACAATTATTTTTAGAGTTAGACATGCCTTTATAGAAAACGCGATACGCTTAAAAAGTATTGATAGATACTTAATTAAGATTTAAATTTTATAATTTAATTATTTATTAGGTTTTATAAGGTTTTTTTTAAATACAGCGGGTACAAATATAAACATTTTTTAATAAAGCACAACAGAACAGGTGAGGTAAAAAGACATTATTCAAATTATAGCATTACAATTTACATAATGATTTTTAGACAAGATAAAAACAAAACAGCAGCATCAAAAACAAACAAAGCACAAAAATAAAGATAATATCAACTAGAAGGAAAATTAAGATACGGGTTGAAAGGAAAACGGGGAGGGGGGGGATTCCGGGAAAGGAGGAATGAGAAATTTTAAGGGTAAAGCAATTATAGAAGAAACAAGTAAGACAAGGACAAGGATAATTGAAAAGGATGAGTTGGAGTAAAGAAAATATAAGAGGCATGGTTTCATAGCCAGGATCCATGGGCAGTACAGGACAGCAGGCAGCTTGACAGCAGATTGGGAACCAGGGGTGTACATGAAACCATCAGCAGTTTGGGAACAAAACATAGCACCTAGATTATAGAGTTAAAGCCCTTAAAAAGGGCACATTTATTAAACAATATAGTATCCAGTCAATATGCTGGGAAGGTACAGCCTTTATATAAAAGAGGGAGATGGATCAATAGGCATAGGTCTCAATAGTCAATGATATAGCGTCATTAGTAATGCGACAAATACTAGCTAGTAGAGATAACTTTGCACAAACTAAACACTGAAAAATAGGAACGTAATAATTTATTAAAACAAAACATAGATAATTTATATGTTCCAAAAAATATAACATTAATAAAAACAGCAGGTAACAATAATATATACAATTCATATCTGGAAAACAAAGAGACAATTATCCGCAATAATACAAATGACTGTAGGTACAGATTCATTAGACAACATTGCAAGCAGTCACAGCCAGTAATTAATATGTAGGTAGAAAAACATAACACAGCATAGATCAAAAGTTGCAACTAAAAAGAGATCAAGTAGGAATTGGAGGAAAACACTTTAAAAAGAAACTAAAAGACAAAGTTAGGACGAGGAATTTGCTTTAAAAAACAAAAATAAAACAAAACAAACCAAAAAAAGAAGGGGGGGGGGTGAAAACCATTGTAGAGAGAGGAAAAATTTACACAATTTACACAAAAAAGATCTAAAATCGGACATTTCCTATTGGTCTATCTTTGTAATACTGATTCTATGTACAAAAAAGTGTTTAATGACTCAATAGTGAAGTTATTTTGACCTGTGTGTGAGAAAAAATTAGGGAAATCAAGTGAAGAAAGACGGCAGGGGAAAAAAGTAAAAAAGAAAGATTAAGTGTAAGATAAAAATAACAACAATGAAAACATTCAAAATAATTATATCACACGCACTCACTTAACTAATATACTA
Organism: Acartia tonsa; assembly: GCF_053477335.1. Lineage (NCBI taxonomy): Eukaryota > Metazoa > Arthropoda > Copepoda > Calanoida > Acartiidae > Acartia > Acartia tonsa. The sequence goes on along the minus strand of NC_137262.1, from coordinate 29,078,892 downwards.
TACAGTATAATCAGATGAATAATAGTTACTTATCGCATCGTATTACAGACATCTTTCCGAGGATATTAAAATGAAAAATAATAAGATTAAAATTCCTCGTTGCTGACAAAACTGGTATTGATTTTATATAATTTATATTTTATATTCGTGAAAAAATGTCTATAATACGATATTATAATTGATTTTCGGTATGGCTCAGAACTAGTTCTAATCCAGCTGATTCGAACCGGTTTGGAAGCCTTACTGGAAATTGTTTTATAGAGTAGCCATGCTGTAAAAAATGAATATCAAAGATTCTGTAAAATTTGAGCCAAAAAAAACTTTTGACATATAATTTGAAATTGTTCCAACACATTACGTCAGCTTACAACAATTTTATGAACACAGTAATAGTGTCTGACTGATTATGACGTAACAAAAAAAATTAGCCAATGAGAGGCCTCTATCGATTTTACCATTGGTCAATAACGGCCTCTCATTGGCTAATTTTTTTTGTTACGTCATAATCAGTCAGACACTATTACTGTGTTCCAATTTTATTTTCTCCTTCAAATTTAATTTTTTTTCTCTTAAATTAAATTTTTTGATGGATTGCATATTTCATGTTTTCAATTTTCATTATTCAAACATTTAATGGTTTTTTCAGTACGGCTTCGAAACCGATTAATATCCGCTGGATTAGAACCGATTCTTAGCCATGCTGAAAAATCATGTAAAACATTAAATTACATAAAATTATAATAATACAAATAATAAAATCTTATAATTTTTTATTTTAATATCCGCAGAAAGCTGTCTATAATACGATGCGATGATTTAAAAAAAATATTTCTTGAATCCAATATACGTTTATGCTCAATTTTCACGGAAGCTCGTTCTTGGTCCAAAAATAAAGGAGAATTTAATCACTACAGCCGTTCGCGAGATCTAAGACATCATATACCTTGGTTAAATCTTAATTGCATTGATTGGAACCTTTTAACTTCTTATATTTGGGCAAATTATTGAAAGCAATGAACTCAAAATTTTGCAGTGGCATGTCGCGTGAGCAAAACCAAAGATTTTTCACACCAATTGTTGTACAATCAGGTTGCAAAATAACATCCGCCAAAAGTTATTTGTTTCTGATTTTCTGACTATTAATCAACAAAAGTCTACGATGACTGTGTCATTATAAGAAATGCGTTATTTATATATTGTAAACGCTTAACTTTTTGGACAAAATGTCTTTGAAATGCCAAGCCAATTTTTCATCTCAGGTGTATTGTCTTGTCTTTTTAACTTTTCGACCATTTAGTATGAATGTTCCTGCCTTGCATGTAGACCTGTCAAATAATTATGTCAAGCAAAACAATATTTTTTCAGTCTTTCAAACCAAGAATGCCTACATCCAAATACAGGCTTTTATCTTTGATACCTAAAAACTTTTCAATATTAAAATTTTGCCTTTATAACAAAGATATTTATTTGAAAAAGATAGAAGTGAAAACTATCAGTTTTTTAGGTAGATACTGTATTGCTATTTATTGAAATTGGTTGGATATTATTTTATCTGTCATTAGCTTTTTATTGACTGAATGTCATATAAAGAAAAAAATAAAGTAGCTACGCTTTCAAAATAGTATCAACTTAAAATTTAAAAGTAAACCTGTTCAAATTTAGAGTAATTTCGATCACTTAACTATTTTTTGGAACAGATTCAACAAGTTTTTATACAAATTTGATGATTTTGGGTTTAAACCATAGCATGATTTAAAATACACCGAAAGAAAATTTTAAAACTAAAATAACAACAAACAAACAAAGATTCCTATGTTGGCATAGAATTATAAAAAGGAGAAAAGTTAAAATTTATTTATTTAGCATTTAATTAAGACTTAGAGAATTTAAGACGTATGGAAAGGCAGAAAAGAAACAATTATAGAGTTGCCACGCGGCTAAAAGAAACACTCAAACCTAGATTTCGAATAATATTCTTGAAAGGTGCTAAACCATCAAATTATATACATTATGTGGCAAATATATGTAATACATAGAGAAAAAAATAAAAGAGAGGAATCGAAGCAACTAGAAGACGAAAATAGGCAGTGGGCCTAGAGGCCTACTCAGCGCTGTTGCCGCGCTAAAATTTATTGCTATTCCACTACTTTTCAAATGGGAGGATTAAAAATTATTAAAAAAAAATATTTTTTACATTTTACTATTTCCATATTTAGGGCAAGAATATTAGATTAGATATTTTCGTTTTAATGTTTTAATTAAAAATTACATAGAATTTTATTTTTATTTAAAAAAATTTGTTCATGAAAGATGAATCCTTCTATTTCTAAAAAGGGGGAAATTTTTTTCATAATGAACATTCAGCTGATTTTGACCGCCCACGGCTGTTTGTTAAATATCGCTTTTCTTTTTATTCACATTATTATTTATGATTGACTTACAAAAAGCCCTGGGCGGTTTTTGATTTTCGTCTGCTTCTAAATTTAGGGATGGGGAAGTAGTATTTTACCATGAAAAAGGGGTGAGTATTCATCCTCTTATCCTTTTTCCTTATGATGTAATATTTATGTTAATAAAATCTTTAGCAAATTGTTGTTGTTTTTTTATCACCCCTAGCTTATAGGTCATGTGGGTACTTTAATCCCTAAAATTTCCTAAAACTTCCCCTATAAAGCAAAATCATACATGTTTGGACTTTTTAGAGATAAAACTTTTTTCCTTGTAATTATCATATTAGTCTATTTTAATTATTTTAATCTATTTATACCTGTTTTGTTTTATACAAAAAATAGATGGTTTCTTTTTTGTGCATTTAAACAGCCGGCCTTTTTTCTGTTGTAAAAGTGTTGTATAGATAGGCAGTAATGAATTTATGAGACACTAAGCGAAAAACGCCTTTCACCTCAAATCTAGTTGGATTTGGTTCTTTTTGTGATGCTTTTTCATAAAAAAAATCACTAGATTCTGTTAAGAGTTTAGAATAATTAAGTTTTTTGGCGCCGAAATGAATCTTTACAAAAAGTTTATTGCACCTTGTTTAAAGCTTTTCTGTAGTCCGTTTTTCCATCCGTAGTGGATATTAAATAAAGGCATATTGAATTCAATTTCAAACTTTTAATATATAAATTCATGCAATAAATAGGCATAATAATGAACTCTATTTAATCCGCCACTCCTTACCTTTTAAACAAATATTTTTTTGCTTGATTTTCAGTTGTCTGATTTGTTAAAATTCGCTTTTATGGAAATTGTGGTCCCTAAATCTTCTAAAAAGGCCATAAAGAATACAGAATCTAACTGGTATAATTTACATAATTATTACCTTTTTAAAGATAAAAACACAGATTCAATTTAGAGGAGAAGTCTGGTAAAATTAAATTTCATGTCAAAATTAGTCAGATTATTTTACACGGTATAAATTATGTAGAATTAGCCTTTTTACCGTTTTTAGTCTGAAAGGGAAGGGGTCATTTGTATGTAAATAGAACTGGTACCCTATGTTTTTCTTATTTGGTGTCTTAAAAACTTTGAGGACTTTTAATAAATCTTGACTGGTCTCTGAAAACTAGAAGTATCCAAACTTATCTTCCGGTAATTTTGATCTATATAAAGGGTAATTTAGTTTATCAAAGGTAAATTGGCCATGCATTGTTTAATCATTATTAGACTATCGTTACTTTTATAATAGAGGAATTTTGGTGAAAAGGGGCCCTATTAGTATTGAATCAATCTTTTTAAACAAAAATATATCACCCATTATCTTAACCCTCTGTCCCTGACGTTTAATAATAAATCTATGTGCCACTGAAGGAAACCTAAATTAGTTCTTAAACAAAGTTTTCCAGAATTATTTATTATTATCCTATCTTTATTTATTATCATTGAGAAAGTTTTGGAAAAATATTTTTGATTGTTTTATGATTTCTGTTCTAGATAAACTTGAATAATTTTGGTGATCCTTATATTAAGGTTTATTACGTTCAAGCTCAGCAATTAAACTACAAAAAAAAACAGTAAAGTGTTATGTAGTCAAAATAAGATGTAAATGAGCCATATTTAAATCATAGTTAAAATCAAGACTAACTGAAAATAATATTGATAAAATTTAAAATTGTAAACATTTTATAACTTTAATTTAATAATCCGCCAATGAACAAGGAACATTTGCGGAATAACCGTAGGTAAAAAAGATTTGCTAATAAAAATGCGTTGAAATTATAGAATTGTCATGTCTATTTAAAATTTTAAAACTGTAAGAAGTAACTGAAATGGTTCAACTTATTAAAAACTTTCAAATTATCATGTCATTTTAAAAAGTGGTAAAAGAATTTTATTTACAGGTGTTTAACGAACAAACATTCCTGTTAATTAAAGCGAAAAAATTAAAAACTTTCCGGGTGGGCGCAGCGTCCTCATAAAACAGCAAAACAAACGTAGAAACCGTAAGTAAGCATGTCCATAAAATCAACTTTAAACTTCCGTATTATCATTTTCAAATTCAAAATTTAGTAAAATTGCATTGGCAAATCTATGTAATTTACAACAAAAAAATGTTGTGAACCTACTGTATTAAAGTATGCTATTCTTTTTACATGAAAATTAGCTGTTAGCTTGTCATTGCTGCGCTACTTATTTTAAAATTGTCCATGTTCTCTTTCTAGTTAAAACTTTTTTATAACCTGTAATCAGTTCTATTTAAATTGAGAGATAAAATGGTATTTGAATATCTTAATAAGTTAATCATCTAATCTAAAGTCATCTCATTTTGACAATGTTGCTTTAACCCTCTCCCTCCCCCCTTTTTTAACTTTCCTATTGATTTTATTTTAAACCCATCTTCCCCCTTTCTAAGACAACACAATATGAAAAATCAATATTGAAAGGTGTTCGTGTAGAAAAACATTCAGTAAGATTTAGCATATATTATTACTATTATTGTACGTGGAGTAGCTCCTACATCATTAACCTACGTCGGTCTAAAATTATTGTCGTTTTAACATCACATTTACTGTATATTTAAAAAGAATTTTTTTTATTTTTTTTTTACTTCAGTATATTAATTTCTGTTATATTATTCACCTACGCTGCTTTTATTGCCTTAAAAATTTAATTAGCAAATTATTTTCCCTTACATTTTGTAAGAACACTTTTTGACCTATCTGTGTGCTGTATCGTCGTAAAGATCTCCGTGTGGAATTCGGAATTTTTATGGTGTTTTCAGGGAGGCTAGGGATTTGGTATACTTTGTAGAGAATTTTTATACACTTTAAAAAAATAGTCTTATATGTATGGACAAATTTAGAAGACGCGGATATTATTAAAGGGGAAAATCTTTCGTTAATTTAGGTTGCTAACATCATTTATTGGTCAGTTCGTTCATCCTGTAGGACAGGGGGGGGGATAAAGGGGCTTGATGGCGGGGATCGTTATCTTAGCCAGCTCCAAGTTTTTTTTTATTACAGTACATTTTAATCGGGTGGATCATAGTAACTATAATTCTATTATTATATATATTACATTTTAAATGAATATGGAAATAAAATTCTTTGGTATGTATTCTAATTTTTAGTTGGGTATGCCTTATCCCTTCATTTCCTGTAATTTTGTGGCATATTATACAGTCCAAACAATTTGACATGTTTACAACAAACCAAAATCTTTTCCATCTTTCATTCACTTTCTCATTTTTGAATTTTCTTTATATATCACCTATTTTAAAAGTCTGAATTTTCTTCTGCCGTCATTCCGTCCAAGTCAAATACGTAAGGACTTAGGCTGTAATGATTATTTATTTGTTGACGGATTCTAAAGATTTTGGATCTTACACCAGATTTTTATGTTCTCTAATAAAGTAAAACTCCAAGCGGGCCAAAATATTGATATTTCTATCCACTACCTTCTACCCATCCTTTTCCCTCCTACTGGATGAACAAACTGACCAGTAAATGAGTTCCGAGTAAGCAAGCTAAATTGACAACAATTTTTCCCCTGTCATAATGTCAAAATATATTCTACATTAATTTTTTACATACATACTTTTCTTTCTTTCAAAAGCCGTTGAAGGCATATTTGTGAGTTAATAAGGCAATTCCAATTCTTGTGGAGTCAATGGTTTAACAAGGTGAAAATACCCATAACTAGATTATATTGTCCTACAAAGGAAAGGAACTGCTAGACTTTTATCGTGTTATTATATTTACAAGACAAATTTTAAAACTGCAGATATTAGAGTGTGGTGGATATAGGATTCTTATTCTAGTAGTAATATGTAATATTGCCATCATATTAACAGAAGAAGAAACTTCAAATACAATGACATAAAGTAGGTTTCAGCCACACTGAAAAATCATGTAGAGCATCGAATTACTTAAAATCTTAAAATTAATACCAGCCTTGGCCTTTAACCCCTCAGATCTAACAAAACTGGTTTTATTTCTATAATTTTCATTTTAATATCCATGGAATTGGAAAGCTTTCTATAATATGATGCGATAAATACATGATACTTAAAAATATAAAAATTTTGCATATAAACCAAGATACTGGAGGGTTCCTTTAAAATTGAATACATACTTTAAAGTCCTATAGCTAACGACACACAGATAATTAAAGAATGTTTAAGGATTCTAAATTAGGCTTTAATTTGAACAGGATAAGCTTAATTTGGTATTTTCAAAATAACAAGGACAATTAAGCCAGAAAGTGTTATTTATAAAATGCCTCAAATTTTATTTTATTTTATTTTAGGTATGTCTTGTTTTTTCAACTTTTCAACTACTGATAAACCCCGACAAAACTCTGTGCACACCACTAAAAACAAGTTTAATTTCGTGACCGATGAAAAAAATTCGTTATAGAGGGATTATTCTTTACTTTCAATCGAGGACGATAAATGAAGACACAGATTAATAAGTAAGAATTTGGACGTACCTACACTTATGGTTATTTATAGAGTTGCTGTAATGATTTACAAAGACCTTGTTCCTAAGAAATGTTGCGTGTTTTGAGATAAACATTTCTAAATTATAAAAATATACAATGTAAAAAAAGCTAATATACTAAAACTGTTTATAGCCGTACATTAAACAGATATTAACACTTCATTTACAGGGATTAAAGAATATTTAACCTGATGAAAAACTGATTTAAAAGTTATTAAATCAATATTAAGACAAAATATTATTCAGGGTTCAATGGCCGCTGCTGATGCAAAAATTACCCCTTCTGTAGATTAGAATGAGTGGTTAAAAAAATTGGACATTCAGCCTAATGAACCAACCAATTAATATTCAATAAAAGTCTCCAAAGTTTTTGAGCCAACAAATAAAAAACAGCCTTATAAAACATTGGGGGACTAGTGTAATAAACAGCCCAATGTCCCCTTCCTCCCTGTTATATTTGCAAGTATATCTGTTTTTCCCTGTAGTATAATGTAATTTACGTGGTGTTAGATAATAAGTTTATTATTCTTTTATGAAATATGTTTCATAAACAAATATTCTAATTTTTTTTTCAACACAGTTTGGCATTTTATGATCGCAGCTACTCTATAGTATAGGTATGTCTGTACGTCCATAAATATGACGGTATCCACACAGTCTTCACAGTTTCTGCAAATTGATTACTGTAGTTTCACAGTCAAAAAAAACTATAAGACATTCATTTTCAGTTTAATTTTCTTTTTTCATAGATGTCATTAAAAAAAGATTTATTATTATTGAATCATATTGAGAAAAAATCAAACTATTTTTCTTTATTTTATTTTATAGTATTTCTCCATTCTTAATAGAATTTCTCTTTTTGTTTAAATTAGTGTGTTATTGTGTATGAAATGTGGTGTGGGTTCATTTCCACATATCGTCACATTTGCAAAGTAGTGTAATTATATTTTTAACAATTATTATAACATCCATAAAAGGGAAGCTCTGAATTCAATAAACGAACATGAACACTCGACATTTAAAAATAATAGACAGTAATCACCATTCGAAGTTTGTAATAAATAGGACAATTCTAACCTTCCTAAGCTTAGCTTTTAATAAGACACAATAGCTGTAAAACTTGAGATATTAAGCTATGAGTGTGAAGTGAATCAGAAAGGGCAGTCTGTGCTCAAGTAATAACTGATTTGATAATGTGATGAATTTTTATTTCTATTTTATGGAGTACCACAGGGCTATGTGCTTGGCTCTGTACTTGGCTCTGATGATACATGTGTGGAAGTAAATACACACACATAGTGTAAAATATGAGGTGTGGACATGAATTATTACTTCTATTTCATGGAGTACCACAGGGCTCTGTGCTTGGCTCTGTACTTGGCTCTGATGATACATGTGTGGAAGTGAATACACACACATAGTATGAAATATGAGGTGTAGACATGAATTATTACTTCTATTTCGCATCCATTCTCTCTATTTCGTTTTTACCCCTTTCATTTCGAGAATTTTTATCCAATGATGCTAAAATTAAACAATAGCAAAAATGAGCTAGAAGAAATTTACTAAAAATATATAAAAAAATAAAAGTAACAAGTAATTAAATGAGCTTCTCATGAAATACAAGTGATGTATTGACCCTACCTGCCAAAAATTGTATTATCTGTCCTGTTTTGATTATAAATATTGATATTGATATTATGAACATTTTTTTGCGCTAAACTTGTTACAAAACTGTGTGTTTTATGGAAACTCTCTTTTTTTTATCTCATTCTCAGTACTAAATTATGTGCTGTTAAATTTCTTATGTTTATTTATTATTGAAGATTCATATCTCTTTATATTTATTTCATTACAATCATTTATTATAGGTGCTTTCATAAATGGTCAAAATAGGTAGAACTCTTAATCGGAACATTTAGAAGGGTCCTTTTGATTTCAAACGAAACATGATAATTCCTGTAATAGTTTGGTACGATTATGAAATCTTAGCAACTCTATAAACATTACCATAAAGTCTGCATCTTAATTTAAAGCCTGCAGATTTTTAACTTTTTTTGGTTGATATATTTATCCTATTCATTTGATTTTTAGGTTATTGATTCCTATAAAAACAAGGTACAATATCATGAGGGAAAGATCTATAAAATTAAGTCCAAAAATGTAAGTGTGTTCTTAAACAGTATCCGGTTTTTAAGCAATTTTTTAATGGTTTTAATTGATCGAGGAAAGGGGGGAAAGAATGAAAAGGTGAAATGAAAAATTCGGGCGTTAATTTGATACCAAAGATAATCAAAAGATAATTTGTGAATTTCTCGCCTGCCCAGGATATTATTTCATCTATAGACAGAGATATTTATAATATATATTAGAATAGTTATTGCTTCAGGGATCTAAAGGGATAAGACAATGAGTGATGAATTGGTAAACACCCCCAATGATAGTAAAAAAAAATACCCCTTGTGTAGATTACATTTAGTGGGTGAATCGTTTGTAACTCAACTCAATGAACCAACCAATCAAAAGTCAATGAAAGTCCCCAAAAACAGTTAAGAAAACAGTATCATAAAACTTTGGGGACTAGTGTAATAAACAGCCTAATGTCCCCTCTATCCCTATATTAGACTCGACTAGTAATTGTTCTCATTCGATACATACACTTATATTATCTTCTTAACCATTATACAGTGCAGTGTTACATTTATCAGAACTGAATACAAAATAGAAGATGAGACAATTGTTTGGGCGACAAACACCGATTATCTGGTAATGTACGTAAGTGTCAAAGTACAATTACAATTAACCACTAAAAATATTTTTTCGAAATGTTCAATTGATATAAGGTTTTAAAAATGTCTTTAATTTGTAATTTTTTGTAAATAATAAGTAAATTATTTCGAGAATAACCATTTTGTACATCATTATGTGATGTATAAAATTGAACCAAGAATTTGCCCTACAATAACCCTTTATCTTATTTTTAAAAATGAAAACCAAATGAGCTGTATGTTAAATGAAACATAGAAAGATGGTGTTACCCACCCCTTACCATTAATTATTTGGATTTGTGTTGCTAGGTTTAAACTAAAATTTACAGACTATTTAATTAGCACAATTATATCATTGTATAAATATTCCATCTACTACTAAAACGATATATTATCATTTTACTGAATTAAAGTTAATTGTTATTTTATATGGATGTCTATTGTTCTAGCGTTATTAACTGGCAGAATTCATGTCTATAAAAAATTCTCATTCTTTGTTACTATTCGAGAAAAGTATGATTTTAAACAACATTAAATGAACGTCATTTGGCTCAGATCCAAAATTATTGAGTCTTATATAAAAAGTTGAGATACAAAACAAAGTAAAAAAGAAACAACAAAGAATAGAAATAGAAAAAAAGTAAAAAATCTTCTAAAAATAACTATAAACCTTCCAAAATATATTTAATCTTTAAATAAAATTAATAGGATGTGAATGTAGCTTAATATCTCGCTAACCGCTGGACCCATGCGGTTCGCCTTTGCAGTAAAGCTTCTTATATGTCCACGGATGGAAGGTTTTGAACTAACTGGGAAAAGGGCACCTCCAACCTTTCAAGAGAAATCGCCCCTAAAAAAAATATAACCCATCCAAATAAAACATTACTGTCCTTTTCTGATTATTTGGCATCTTTCATATGCATTAATTCAATTTTGTTTTGCAGAACTCTACGGGGTTAAGACAACGGCCGTTATATTTATTTATTTCCCAAAGATGATGCACAAAATTACCCCATTTGTAGATTACGATCAGTAGTTGAGACGTTAGGACACTCAACTCAATGAACCAACAAATCAAAATTCAATAAAAGTTTCAAAAGTTGTTGAGCAAACGTACAAGAAAACGCGGCTCGATACCAGCTGAGTATCCACGTGGATATTCAGCTACAATTTGGGTCATTTTTGGATACTCAGCTACCATTGGGAAAAATGTGTGGATATTCAACTGCCATTGGGAGAAAAACGTTTTTAAACAATGATTTTGGTTAGCTTTTTTGTTAATTTATACTTGTTAGAATTGTCCTATCGATTTAATACAAAAGGTACGATTTACGCTATTCGAACTTTGGGGAATAGTGGATAAAAACAGGTGAATGTCCCCTAGCCTAGCTCCATCCCTGCTTGTTTTGTCTAAATGAAAAGGTGTAAAATATTTGTAGTTAATTATGATTAGCACAAACTTAGCTAATTAATACATTCATGACCTACCACTAGAAATAGATTAGATTGTTCAAAATAAGATAAATTAAATAAAACTTTATAAAAGTTTCGGCACCCTTTGTACAAAGTAAATTTTAGTAAGTCATACACTAGCGCCGCCAATCGGAACTTTTATTGTATTTTTTTTCTCATGAGCCATTATACTTGTGAGGGTGGAGGTACACTCCCCTTAAGAAGCTCTAATCCTTCCCAGAACCTATGGGTAGCTACACTGTAAAGGAGTACCATATCATTTCAGTGATTAATGAGATACTTTGGTACAAACAGCCACACAGAGAATTTGTTACTTAATTACAAGGATTAGCCTTCTCAAGTCTAAAGTTTAAAGGTATAACAAATATTATCTAAATAGTATATTTCTATAATACCTTTTATTGTACCTTTCTAACACTAGAGGTGTATTTAGAGTGCTAAAGAAATGGTTTTAATACAGTATTACTTTCTTTTTTAATAATGCATTTAGTTTTTTACAAATTTTATTAATTTAAACAATGATGATCCAGTACATTGTAAAAAACCCAGAGATCTAAAAGGAAAAGGACAATGGCCGATAAATTGATATACATTCCCAATGATGATACACAATATTACTCCTTCAGTAGGTTACAATTAGTGGTTGAAATGAAAGGACACCCAACTTAACCAACCAATCAAAATTCGATAAAAGTCCCCAAAGTTTTTTAGCCAACGAATAAGAAAACTTTATTACAAAACTTTGAGGACTAGTGTAATAAACAGCCCAATATCCCTTCCCTCACTGAGAAAACCCATTATAATCTTTGGTGTTGTTATTGAATAAACACTCTAATTAACTCTACTGTAGACACTTAACTAATCCTTGGTATTGTTATTATATGAAGACTCTAATTAACTCTCTTGTAGACACTTGGTTAAAACAATGCTCATTATTTACTCTGACAAGACAATTTCCTCCAACCACTTCAAATAATGGATTTAATAACAAATGGATGCATCATTTGATACATTGTGTCCAATCTTTTTTCAAAGTTTGTCCATATTTATGTAATTATTTAAATAATCTTAAACAAGTTTCTTATTTTGATGTATTATCATAAGTTTTATTTAGAGAATCTACTAAAGATTTTTGAGCATTTGTTTTACAATACACGCCAATTAATAGGTTATGCATTTTTTAATGATCTTCTCCATATATTAAAATCCATTATTCTTACATAGCCGCCCTACTGCAGTGCAGTGGTAAATTTTGATCAAAATCTTAATAGACCCATTTATACACAACTGGTTTAGATATTTTTACATACATACATACATTCTTTCCTTGCTTTTGTTCTTCTTCATTCTAATTTTAACAATTTTTAATAGCAAAGCTGCTATACAATGTGTTCGCCTGTCGGTTAGTTCGTTTTATGTACTTTTCTTTCAAGTTTCATGATTATGCTGTGTCATATTTGAATCCTTTGACAAATACAAACATAAAAGCCCCTAATGCAGGGAGGGAGGGGACATTGGGCTGTTTATTACGATAGTTCCCAAAGTTTTACAATAACGTTTTGCTATTCGTTGGACTAGCAACCCTAGAGACTATTGAATTTTTATTATTTGTTTCATTAAATTGAGTGTCCATAGGTTTCAACCACTAAATGTAATCAACAGAGAGGGGGTAATTGTGTTAATATTTATTGGGAATGTACATTATTTTGGCCCTTTAGATCCCTGTCCTACTAAAAATCCAGCTTTGATTCATTAAAATGTTTATTTTAAGTATTTTTAGATAAGTAAAATTTTCCCCTCTGAACTTTAATGATTAATGAAAAGTGTGGAAAGGCAAATATTTGTTATAGAAGCTGTCAAAGATATATTTATATTCGCATCAACCTGATTATGCCAATCAAAAAGAAGTGTTCAAACATTATGATTTATAAAAAAAACGTAGCTTTTCAAATTTATGGTCGGTTCGTTCGTTCAGAACTAACGTATTGCTGATATCGTTAATTTAGGCAAGTCGGGAATGATTTCAAACCTGGAATGTTGATTTCTGTAATAGTTAGGTACAATTTTAAAAAGTTTTCAATTGCAGTAGTAGGTTATTGGTAGATAAATTAATCTTGCCAAATATATCATTTTAAGCTAAGTTTAAGTTCGTAAAAAAGCATATCAATACGACTTCCATTAATATCGCATTTCTTGTTGAAACAAATAAACACCAAAAATGAAAATGAGAAATCAGGCAAAATGAGAAAATCGGGGAAAACAAATTGAGACTGATGCCTTCTAGTCAAATATGAATATCTAAACTTTAAAGGATATTTATCTATAGTTGATATTTTAAAATTTAGTTTCATAAACCTTAAGGTTACAAAAAGGTCTTAAAAGCCACTTCTTTATTCTTTAATGCTTTTTAGCAGTGAATATATAACAAAAAAACCTAAAATACCAATACCTTTAAACGGTGTTAAAATACCATTCACAATGCTTTTCTATTCGTCTTAGAGTCTGCATTAGACCTATTATATTAGAAAGCATATAATTTTTTTCTTATGGAAAGTTCAGATTAAAAATTCTTAAGATTCTTAAAATTTAACAAAATTGAAAAAAAAAAATTGCCAACCTCTATTTTGATATTCATTCATTAATAAGTAGAATAAAGTGCTTAAGAGCAATCCAAAAAAGGACTTATTTTTATAAAATGTGTAACAGATACTCCATTTATCTCTATTGGCTGTAGTGTCCACTTAATTACAAGACCATTGAAGAGCAGTCACCTTGAATTCTATTCAAACCATTTCTTAAAGAAATGTTTATTAACTTTCTTACACAAATGCTTTTTTCAACTAGGATATATTAGTTACCCTTAGTTAAAAAGGACAAAATTATCGTTGCAAAACCAAGGCAATTAATTACAATTTTAGATGAAAAAGAAGTAAAAAATCAATCATATTTTATCAAATGTAAAGTCAAATTGCTTTTTTTTAACTACCACTATTTTGTTTATCATGCAAGTAACAAGAAAATGTCCATGACGTACGAACAACGGACAGACCTATTTATAATGTAGCTACGTCTTTCAATTTAAAATGCGATTTCAATGGATAAATAATACATTGGACTATAAATTAATGAACAACTCCGATAATGATAAGCAAAATTATAGTGGAAATGTTTGGATATGCTAGTTTGTACATCCTATCTAAATTTAATAAGATATCCTCTAAAGCTTTTGAGCCAACGAAAGAGAGTCCGAGTTTATAATACTTTGGGGACCAGTTTCATTAACATTACAATGTTCCCTCCCCATATTTATAAAAACAATACAAAATGTAAAAGAAGTTGTAGATTTTAATTTATTTTTTTGCCATAAATTTTACAATACAAATGTGCTTTATTTATTGCTTTTTTAAATTGTTTATAGTTTCCTGTTTAAGTGAAAAAAAGTAATTAAAGATTTCTCTTTCTAACAATCATGTAATTTTGAATACTGAAGTGGCATAATCAAAATGGATTTTTTAAATACTTGGATCTTACAACAGATTATCATGTACTCTAATCAAGTGAAACTCGTAGCGAAGCGATGCCCCCCATCTGACCTCTTTGCTCTATACCCTCCTCTCCTACTGGATGAATGAACTGACCAATAGATTATATCCATGTTAGCAATCTAAATTAACTACAATTTTTCCCCTGTCATAATATCCACGTATATTCTATATTCATTATAATGAAAGACAACACTAATCACTGATTTTACTATCCTAGCTATGTAATTACTTGGGAGAAAAAGTCATTCGCTTTTAATTCCAAACCTCCCGGCTGTAATTGTAGGTTTATGGTGTGATTTTAGAACTTGAAACAACTATAGCTTAGAAGATACGTATTTATTTAAAACTACAAAACTGCTAGTCTATTATAATAAAACTAGCGGCTGCGCTACTTTCCTATAGACGGGACAAGAGAAAAATAGCCTAAAACCAACGAAGATTAAAATTAAAATCAGATAGTTCAGTAGTTATCGAAATCTAGAGCTAAATATAAAAAAAACTGACTACTCTATATAAAGAGATTGTAGTGGCAGATCTGCCCTATAACACAGAATAATATATGCAGAATTAAGCTACTAAGAATTACATTAAGGCTGAAACTTTTTTATTAAGCCAAATATTGACATTGTCAGTCACAAAAACTTAATTTACTTTTTGTTCCCCACCAAAAATGCTGTTTTCTTTTAATAGCTTCACCATTCTTGTAGCCTAATTTCCTTGTTTACATTTAATTTTGATTCAAATTCAAACTTCTCCTGGTTTTGTCAGCTAAGGTGTTACAACTTCACAAGTATATGAATTTAAAATATCTAGTTTTGTGGTCCAGATAATTATAACTTGTGTACCAAAATTAGACACAATTACGATATATTGGCTTGCCCTAGGCCTTCTGGTGTTCATACATTCCTGCGTGTTTCGTATCTGAAATGTTTTGTTTGAACTACATTTTTATTTCCTTAGTTAATCCTATATTCTATATTTTTTGTCTGTATCTTTTGATAACTAATTAACCGATTGAGTTCTAGTTTCTGAGGTGGTTTCAGGCTATTATGTTTTTAGATTTAAGTCTTCATATGGTTTTAGGCTATTTTTGCAATACAGAGCCCCCATATGCTAGTGGTGCAGCCGCTAATCAAATAGTCAAGATTTTAAACATATTATATAGTCCTTTAATATATTAATTACAAAAAGATAGTTATATGATAGTTTTTATTTTAAAACTTTGTAGCTTTTAGTGGATGTATGTAAGGCCTTCATAAGTATAATTTTAAACATATTCAAAAATCATATGCTATGAAAATATCAAGAAAAATTTAAATCTAAACAATAAATAACAGTAGAAGTGATTTATTTAGAAAAGTTTTGGATATCTTTTTTTTTAAGTGTTTAAAATTAAGCATATCTTGATTATTGAATTCTAAAGATATCTCCTTTAAAATTATATATTGTATACGCCTTAATTTCTAAAGATGGTCACCTGTAGTATAAAGAAATAAATTTGTTGCTCTAGATCTATTAAACGGCTATGTCTGTTAAGCACTTATATTTTATATTTTATTGATAATGATTTTGGAATGCTATTTTCTTTTTAATTACTGAAAGGTCGAATTTAAATCAAATTTTTGATAAATTAATTATTAATACAATTTACGTTTATGTTTGATACAATTTTTATTTTATTTTAGGTATGTTTGTTTAAAATGTCTTAGATACAGAAAATTAAATAAATAAAAAAATCATCAATTAAAGAGCCCTAAAACGGTTAACATGAAAGAAATTGAGTAACATTAAAATGAATTAACTTTCTGTGTTACTAGTATTTCATCTTCAGCACGTTTAAAATTATTCTCCTAACACAATTCTCCATGTTTATAATGGACCAATAATTTAAAATAGATCAATCAAAGGGCCCCAAAAAGTTGGACATGGTAGAAATTGAGCAATTTGAGTGTGAATAGCCACTCCACTCTGTAAGGATATCTTTACACAGAATCTTAAACTTTCAATCTCTGCTCCTAAATGGGATTGATAGTAGGGTAGTTTTTTTATACACGGCCAAAATGGATATATTATTACATGGACATAACACTAGAATTTTTCTCTAATAAAGTGAAACTTGCAGAGGGCCAAAATGACAATACGTTTTTACCCCTTCCCCTCCCCTCCTACTGGATAAACGAACGGATCAATAAATGAGTTCCATATAAGCAACCTAAATCAAATCGTTCCTCTGTCATATATTCACGTATAATCTTTATCCAATAGGAGCAATGTCTTTCCCTGGAGTCGTAGCCTTTCTATGTCTTAATTTGTCTGTTAGTCTAACGTATCTACTAGAGACGAATTGAATTAAAAGTAAAATTGACAATTCTATGAAAATATACTTCGAATCTTTAATTTGATAAATGTGTTCATGGCGAACATAATGTTGACAGGATGTATCAAGAGCATGATATCTACGTCAACATTAAAACCAACACAAGTCAACGTAGAAACCTTTATTGTAAATGCTTTCCTATAGGTATGGTCTTTTATAGAATATCAACATGAAATTACAAATGGATACGTTTTTCCTTGTTTTATGAACTTGATATCTATTTAATGGCACTAGACAAAATCAAAACAGTAGAAAAAGGAGTCTATAGCCCAGTTCATAAAAGACTTTTAGATGTCGACTGATTTCCAAATAAGGACAACGAAAAAATACTTTTTATAAAATTTAGTAAACTAAGCTTATGATAAAAGTCCTAAATCTAAATAAAGTAAAAGTTAAATAATGTAGAGCACGTTATCCTTTTAAAGATTTTTATGCCTGTTAAACTGTGGAATGTACATTGAACAAATGATGTATACATAAAAAGCCTTCAATTCCATGCTCTAAAAACTCACCATGTCATTTTGGCTTGACTTGAGTGCATTTACAAAACAGATAAAAATTAAAATGTTTGCTGTATCATCAAAGTATTTAAGAAGCTTTTATACGTAAAAAAAACTGTGATCGTTGTTATAAGATATTTCATTAGAATTAATGATAACTTTCTCATAACATTATACTCAATTGATATTTTTCACTTTTATTTTAGCTGTTGTAAAATTTTAACATTTTCTGTTTTGCAAGGACGTCACCTTAACATATCTCTTATGAAAAGAGCCCTTCCATTACAGGACTGCCTCTAGCCATGTTAATATAGTTAATATACCTCCTTATAATACATTAACTCTTCTTCTTAATAGAAAGATGATGGCGGCCAAATATTTTGTTTATTAAAAAGTTAAAAGGTTTATTAGTCATAGTACTTTTTATTGAATAACAATATGATATAACTATGTGTATCGGGAAAAATACCAATTGGTAAAAGGCTTTATTTAAAATTCTAAAGTAAGGACGACAATATTCATAAGTAGAGAAGCATTGAAATAGAAATAATAACCAATGGGACTTTACAACGACAAAAAATCAGCAGTCTATCTGTAATAGAAGCCGATTAAAACTTCATCGGGGATGGGAATTCAATGTCTTACTATTTATGTCTTGCTATTCTTACATATCCAAATTATTCTCTGTAAAAAAAAACATTTCTTTAGTATTCTTTTTTTCTGCAAAAATGCAACATGTTTTTGCAAAATTGCTAATTTTTAAAAATGAAAGTTTAAGACCTAGATAAGAACAATATGAACTGTCATAAAGTCAGACTTACGGACACGCATTAGTTTAGTAGCTTCACTGATAGATATATACAAGTAGCATTAAGTTTGGATGTTTTATACGACCAACTTGCAAAAAAACGTGCGAATTATTTAATGCTATATAATTTAGTGGTAAAGGAAAGGAAACCAAAATGTCATTACTCAATTATTTATTTCATTGGCGAATTGGTTTTAGGCTGTTTTAAGTAGCGGAGTTATACTTTTTTTGTATATTTTGTTTGATTGTCAATACAATACAATAGATCTATAACCCAGACAACTATCTGGCCCAAGTTATGGGGACCTTTTTCGTCTGCTAGAAAATTGCTCTTTGTAGTGACTTGGCTATGTTTATAATTCTGTCACTATTGGCTAATATTCAAACACCCAATGAAAGTCGGCTCGCACAGTATCCCCAATCCGTGGAAAGAGTTACATTTATAGCCCCTCTATTTTTTTACTTTAATGCTAATGCACTCATAAAAGATTGCTATGAAATTGTAAAAATGAACATGTTTTTAAACGGTTTGTTATTTTGTCTAAATATTGATCTTATGCTTATGAAATTCAAACAAAAAGAAAAAAGCGTTTCCATACTTTCATTTTACAATTTGCTCAACATTGTATCCCATATAATACTTTTTTTATTTTGTATTTTCATACATAGTTACATTATGCATAGGTAATAAATTAACGTGCAAAAACTATTTTTTTATCAGTTTGTAGACGTTTCTTTTAGAAAATGAATTAATAAGGTGATATTTGTCTGTTAAAGCTTATATTTATCATGAGAAGAAAAATATTTCATTGTCCTTCTTCTTAAACTTTTCTTATTTTGTGAAGAATAGCTAGGCTGCGCAACAACTTGTATGTTATCATCCTTGTTGAAGGTTATTGAAAGGAAGGGATTAGTTGAAATATGCAGCGGCGAAAGAGAAGGATTTACTTTGACTAGGCTTTTCAAATACTCTGACAATGGATATAGGATATAAGTGGATATATTGACAGAGGAAAATTTGTCGTCAAATATGAACCTCATTTTTTAGTCAGTTCGTTTATCCAGTAGTAGGGGATGGAATAGGATAAAGGGGATGGATGTAATGTTTCGTTATTTAGCCAGCTGCGAGTATCACTTTATTAGAGTATATGAAAATGTGCTGCAACATCCAAGTAATAATAAATCCATTACGCTAGCATATTAATAGATTATCCGTGTTTTACAGTATTTAAATAAATAAGAAAATCAATATACAAATTTAATTTTTTGTCTAAAATATTTATTGATGTAAGATATCATCGGGTGCGAAGCCGATTGTAAGCTGTTAGTTAATACATTTTCCAGAATAATTGATTATTCTCAGCCATACTGAAAAATCATCTATAGCATCGTATTACAAACAATTTCTAAATATAATGATATGTGTACCAACAAAAAAATTTTTCATTTTGATATCCGCGGAAATCTGTCTATAATACGATGCGATAAATAACTAATTCAATTCTGTAAAGGACAAAATTATCTTTAGACATTTAATTGAAAATGGATTCATTAAAATTTGAGGGAAAAAGGTTTTAAAACATTCTTGGTATATACACAGAGGGATATTTATTCTCAAAAAAAAAGATTATCAGACTAAAAAGTCATATTTAGTTATTTATTTACAATACTTGCAAAGTATTCTCTATTTTAATGTATAATCGGGGATTTAAACGACCATGATGATGGCCGATAAATTTATGTACATCCCCAATGATGATTCACTAAATAACCCCTTTTGTAGATTACAATTAGTGGTTAAAATTTCTGGATACCAACCAAAAAAAATTCAATAAAAGTCTCCAAAGTTGTTCAGCCAACGAATAAGAAAATGTTATTATAACACTATTCTAATAAACAGCCAAATTTCATCTTCCTTCCTGAGTATAATACAATAATGTTCTTTTTTATAATTATTCCTATCTTTTGGCATGAATCGCATCGAAGCCATTTGTGTGTTATCTTAATAGTCCAGTTTAAATTTGGTTATCTAACAGTTTATCTTCTCTCCAATTTAAAAGAAATAAGATAAGTCAATTAGTTTATTAGGTAACAAATGGAACCAAATTCTTATTCTAAAGTGGGGCATTAATCCCCATTAACCTATCCACCAGTGAGTGAGGGAAATGTTTATTAAACTAGTCCCCAAAGTTTTCTTATAACGTTTTGTTATTCGTTGGCTTAACATCTTAGGGGACTTTTATTTGATTTTGATTAGTTAGTTCATTAAGTTGAGTGTCCAAACGTTTTAACCACAAACTGTAATCTAGTTAGATTTAGGGTTAGTTTATGGATACCACAAAGGATATTAGTCCTATAGTGTTTGAGTTGACCACACTAGAGTTATACGTAAACTAAGGAGGGATTTTTTTATGTTTTAGTTGCAAAATATGATATTTTGCCCCAAATTCTGTCTAATATTGGTTTACAATGTATACTGCTATTTTGAGCTTGGTTTTGGAAGAAATAAGGAAAGGCCATAATCAAATAAAACACGGATAAAATATTCCATAAAAGATAAATCTAAACATAAGATTGAAGTTTTAAAATGTTCGTTAGATGCATATTGATCACCTAATTCTTAACAGGACATTTTCTGACAATGGATGTCTTAATAGTTGGATCTTGCACAAGATTATCATGTACTCAAAAAGTGAAACTTGTAACGGGCTAAAATAAGATACACTCCACCCCCTGTACCCCATCCCCTCCCCTCCTACTGGATAAAAACGAACTTACCAATAAATGACAGTTGAATAGCAAACTAAATTGACGACAATTTTTTCCTTGTCATAATATTAACGTATACTCTACATACATTTTTCTGACATCTGTCTTTAAAGCGGTAAAGAAAATCGCATTTCCTCTTAAACTTATCTTACGAACAGACGTGCATTTGGAATTCTAAATTAGTTTTGCTACATAGACAAACATTTACAATTATAAATGCACCTTTATTTAAAAACCATTAAGATTTATTTATTTCTTACTGCGATACAATTATCATTGTGCATCTGTCTGTCCAATTATCAATTATAAATTGTATCAAAATGAGCACCACACTGTATTATCAGATGCCATTTAATTGGAACAAGAATAACAACATCCATAAGTACAATAAAAGTAGCTAGAATGGTTTATACTTTGTGGAATAGATATACTATCTTACAGCAGATTTTCAATTTCTCTAATAAAGTGAAACACATAGTGGGCTAAAATAAGGATTCCCCCTTCCATCCCATCAACCCCATTTCCTCACTTCCTATTGATGAACGAACTGACCAATGAGTTTCATGTTAGCAAAATGACAAAACTAAAATGACTAAAATGACAAAATAATTTACCCCTGTTATAAAATCTACGTATTTTCTACATCCATTCTATATGGAAAGTGATATATAGAAGTTAGTCCAAAACTTTTTTTAAAAATTAAGTAAAACTTTTATTTAATTATTGGTGTTCCATTAACGGACATATTAAACTTACCCAAATTACTGAAAAGCTTTGCCGTTAAAAAAATATGCAAAATCCCATTTGTGACCATTTTGATTATTTGTTTATTGTATTGATTTGATCAAACCACTCTTCACAGTATATAGGTTATCATTTATGAAAGACGTTTATACAATGTAGTATAACATTTTTAGCAGCGCAGCTGCAATGAAAATCAAGGCATTCCGTACGCCTATATTAAAGATATTATACATATAATACTTTATTATAATCAAATGATATTAAACATTACTTTTGCATAAATAGTCAAAGGTTGTGTTAAAATTTGATTTGAATTTTCCACTTTTGCTATTTTCAATAATATTTTTTTTCCTGCATAACAAATTTATCAATCACTCCCCTTCATCCCTTTATTCTCCATCCCTTTATTTTTATTAGAGAGGGAAAGGACATTGGGACAATGGCAGAATAACGTACACCTCATTTCCATGTACACCTTCAAATATTGATAACTTTCCAAAGGTTTCATTTTACACATTGAATTGAAAGATTAATTTATCTTCCATTGTACTACAATCTTGAATGCCTGCTTTTAAATTAATTCTTTCAGGGAGGGAGAGGACATTGGGCTCTATATTAAATTGCACTAGTTCCAAAAGTTGTATTCATTGGCTTATCAACTTTGGGGACTTTTATTGAAATATGATTGGTTGTTTTATTAAGTTGAGTGTCCAAATGTTTTAACTTCTAATTGTACATAAATTTACAGAAGGGATAATTGTTTGTATTATCATTAGAGATGTACATCAATTTATCGACCATTGGCTAATCTATTTAGATCTCTGAAATTCTTTGCCACCTCTCCACCCCCCCCCCCCAACCCCATTTTACACTGTACTAATTTACATCCTTTGGTCGGAGAGTAGGAGGTGGTTCTGATAATATGATGTTCATACAATACTAACAAGATATATTTGAACATATCATTCTGAAAAAGTAAGGTGAAATAGTAGAATGAAACAAGTTTGATTATGTTATAAGAAGAGCAGCAATTATATTCATAAATGTATACAGAAAAAAAAGACATTTAATTAGTTGATATATGAAAACTTATTAAGAAATAAAAAAGTTTATGAAAAAATAATAATGAAATAATTTGATAGGGTTTAGTTTCAACGACGGACATACCTTGGTTGTAAGGTAGCTGCGCTACTTTAATCAACTAGTCTTTGGCTGTTTTATGGGAACACTAGTTCCGATAATTTGGTCGGTATTGACCGAACCTAATTCATTATTAATCTCAAAGGATGGTTAATAATATTTTTTTTAATCAAAAGATTTTCTTTTATATTATAATACAATTTTAGTATATTGAATAAGCATAGGTATAAAATCATTTGCTTTGAGCAAATTTTTGTCTGCATATAAAAATGTTGAATTAATGATAAGAATCTTTTGTTATTTTTTCTTTTACACCAAAAATTATTGAAATATTTAATAGTTATTTATGGCATCGTATTTTGGACAGCCTTCTGCGGATATGAAAATGAAGAATTAAGCCAGTTTCGTTAGCCCCGAGGGGTTGAAGACCCGGGTAAACAAAACTGGTGTTAATTTTATTATTTTAATTTGAATATTCGTGGGATTTTGTTAATCATTAAAATAAAGTTGCTGCGTTTCTTATATTGTCCTATTAAAATAATTTTTATTTTTATTTCTTAAATATGAAAAAAATATTTGAAATAAAAACAATAAAAGAAAAGCTTCATTTTCTTTTTCTTTATTGATAATCTAATTACAGAAACTTGATGTGAATTAGCTCGAGATAAATTAGTAATTAACAATCATTAGTTACAAAGAAAATATTTTTGTGGATGATTTTTCTATATTTTTAGTAGATTTTTTATGTTACCTAATCAATAATTTTTCGATTGATTTGCAAAACCGCTTAATATATAAAGCACGTACTTTCGTCTGTGTTTAATACGACGTAATGTTCTTATCAAGTAATTTTAATTTAACATTTTCAATAAAATGTTAAAAACTCATAAAAGTCCAGATTAATCAACCGGCAAAACCAAAATATATCCCACCTAGCTCTCAGGGTTAAGATATAAGTAATCCTAAAAATTAAAATACAATTTTTAAATATAAAAAAAGCAATTGAATATTGATTGAAACATTACAATAAATTCTAACTATTCAAACTTCATAAACATATTAATTTAAATGTTTATAATATGAAATTTTAAGTTGTAAATTATAATTCCTAACCCTTAAATCCCTGTGTCCCACCCACCGTCTAACCAATCACCCTTTCCTTTAATCATACCCCACCAGACAGACCCCTTCTTTTTTTGATATGTTGAAACAAAACCGAAAATTGATTATGCTTCATTAAGCCTTTAGGAGAGGACAGTGAATGTCAGAAAAGTAGTCTAAAATCACCCCAAGATATTCTTTATAAAAAGCTTACCTGATAAGTTTAATTAATTCGGAGAAGTATTTTCTGATATCTTAAGCTACATACAAAAAATCTAATATTTTATATTATAGGTTACTCTTGTTTATTTATCGAAATATTGTTAGCTTATTAATTTTGTGCTATATACTGACATAATTATCTGTGTTATTTTGTATGAGAACTGACCCCCGGAAACCAATAATTTTGTGTCTTAATCCTCTGTACACCACCACCACTTAATTTTATATGCTACACCCTTTTTATTCTCATTATTAGATCCCCTCCCCAAATTCTACAATACAGAAATTCCATTTTTATTAACGCAGCTATTCAGTAATAGTGTCTGTCTGTCTGTCAGTAGAAGTTTCACAGAAGAATAATGTCATGAATAAATTAAGATTTTACGTCATAAAATATTAAGACACGACTAAAGGATCCTTTGTGATCTCCGCCCCCTTTTCCCCATTAGCACCCAGATATTTCTTCTTCCTGCTGTGCCCCGCCCATTTTTTTATCCCCTGTCTTACATTTTATATTCATAGTGGTTTCTTCAAGTTGTGAAAAATGTAATTTGGATGATCAGTATTTTGGTGCTTTCCCTCAAAGTGCCTTTTTAGAAATTGATTGAAAATGAGTATATAAGTATTTTTTTACCTATGCCTAACCCTGCAGGCTACCCATTAACCAGTATAACCTAAAGTGATAAACAAATAAACAAAAAATTTCCCCTCTCCTCTCCCTTTTAAAGATATATGTCAAAATAAGTGGGGAAGGGTTGTGAGGTTTTGTGCTGGACTATGCACTTCGAGGGAAAGCACCCACATTTTTGGATAATTTTATCTTTTCATATGTATATACATTTTCTAACCACCATAAAAAGTCATAATCATCTTCTTAATCATAAGAAAAGCCCCAAAAAAAGTTAGAGTTTTTACCAATACTAATAAGACAAATTAGTCATTTTTTGCTCATGTGTAATAATAAGAGTATTGTAAAAACCTTTCCAGCTTAGCTTCAAAACTGATTGATATCCGCTGAATTAGAACCTGTTCTCAGCCATACTGAAAAATCATCGTTTTACAGACAATTTTCTACGAATATTAAAATAAAATTCTTAAAATTAATACTAATTCTATGAGCCCGGGCTTTTGTCCACTCGAATCTAAACAAACTGCTTTTAATCTTTTATTTTTCATTTTAATATCTGCGGAAAGTTGTCTATAATACGATGCTTTAAATAACTATTACTTAATATTTCCTCTCATTCTTTTTAGGTTCTTAAAAATATTACAATAAGAACTATTTATAAGTCAAAGAAGCAATGGGCAAATACTTAAAGGTCTAGAAATATAATGTAATAAAACATAGAATCTTTTCCTTAACTTATTTTGTTTGTCCGTCTTTCGCCAATTTTATGGAATTTGGTGAATATTAATGAATTTCAATTGGCTGGTTCATTATGTTGAGTGTCCTAACGTTTTAACCACTAATTATAATCTACAGTAGGGGTAATTTTGTGTATCATCATTGGGGATGTACATCAATTTATCGGCCGTTATCTTATCCTTTTAGATCCAAGATTGCATTAGTGTAAGCTACAATCCAAAATCAGTTTATTTCCAACTTTAGGAAAATAATCCCAGAAAAAGAAATAACAATAGTGGGAGGCACAATGAAGTAGTTGTCGAAATATTTTTATTACACCCAATTTTACAATTTATGACTCTTCAATTATTAACAATGCTGCATATTTTAGTATTATGTTTAAAATTCAAGGTAGTAATTTTTCTTTACAATAACAAGAACGAATATATCCAAAATAAGCGATCCAAAGTATCCTCTTTCATTAATACGTTGATAATTAAACCTTACTACTTGAAACATATAAAAAATATTTTTTGAACATTTAAAATTAATTTTTAGTGTAGGGTGAGATTTATAACTTTAAAACCTAGCATTGATGCTAGACGATAAAATTATATACCCCTGGCCTAAATATCATTTATGTGCAACCCTCCCCACCCCATAACCAACGCCCCCCGTCGTCTAATCAAGACCAATCGGTCTATTGTGACAAAGAATAGCTTTTCCTTTCTATGGGTATTACTATTCTCAAGATTCTCAAAGAGCTTCAGTCTTAATTAATTAATCAAATCAGAATATTTCACTTTTCGTTTGATTTATTTATCCTATTCATCTGATTTTTTTTTAAATGATTCCTTGGACAACAAGGTACATTATTATAATCGAGGCATCTCTATAATCAATCCCAAGAAGTATGAAAGTATGTCCTTTTACTGTATCCTGTCTTTATGCAATTTGCAAGAAATTTATAAGAATTTCTTTAAGACTTTACAAATGTATGTTCTGACACTCTACAAGAGTTATTGATCGCTTGTCATTCTTTCTGATTTTAGAGCTTCGCTTTTTTGGATGTTGCTATATAATTTTTTTTTTATTGTTGCAGCTCAACTAGTTTCAATTACACCTTGTATAAAACCTTGGTTTGATATATATTGACTAAGTGAGTTATGCATAGTTCTATAACCAAATGGCACTGCTACTTTTACAAGTTTCATCACAAAACAGCAAATAATTTGCAGAACTTCAATAGTTAGAATTTCTTTTAGAAGCTATGCCCTTCTTGGTTATGAATTATAGATAGCTTTTACAAGGACAATGTTGTTATCTAAAGTGCAGCAACAAAAGAACAAAACAGTGTAATTGAAAATATGTTTTGAAATCGGCTAATGTAGAGACAATTATAAAGTAGCTGCGCTAAAATCACTGGTTGTTTTATTTGAAAACAACTATAGTTAGTATAGATGATATCATAATTCTTCATCAAAAAGAGAATTCTACTACATAAGACTTTTCAACATAGCATTATATAATAATTTCCTATAATTCAGCTCATATGTACGATCTGACATAGAAGCAGTATAAACCATTTTTAATGTATTTGTTATGTCACGGTTTTGAGCCAAGATTCGCCAACTCCCCGACGACCATCGGATGCGTTACGTGTAAAGCCACGGTCGCGGGTTATGTAATATTTTAGGAAGTAGTGTAAGATGATATCTTGGAACCTTACAAAAAGCAAAGGCATTTCCCAATATTTATTGTACCAAAGCTTTTACTCATATTTTCTTTGTGTGTATTCTTAAATGAAAATACTAGGATTTGTGTCTGTCTGTACCAAAGGATCTCTGTAACCGCTTACCCAATATGGTTCTCCTTTACAGTGTAGTTCTTATAAGTCTTGGGAAGGTTTATAACTATTTTTGTCGAGGAAATCAGAACCCTCCCAAGAGAAATCGCAACTAGAAAAAAATCACCTCTCCCCCCAAAAAATTCTTCTTTTAAAAACTAAAAGGGAAAGAAGGGATACGACTTCCTCAAAGGCCCCTAGAGGCCTATGTTAGGGTCGTAGCCGCTAGTAGATAATCTAGAACTAATGTCACTAAACCAAATGTTGTTAGCATTTAATGTTTATTTGTGATTTGATTAGGTGTGCCGTTGTCTTCATTACATTGATGTTTTTCTTATATTATTATCTTTAGGGAATATTTTCTATTGTATATAGTCTAGTTATTAGAAGCGAAGCTTTATAGTTTTGTGTGTGTGTGTCTGTCGGCTATGACGTATACCTTTAGTGGTAAATTATGTTAGAAATATATGAGTTCTGTAATGATAAGGTACAAACAAAACGTCCATTTGAAACAAGTTTTTGCCTTTATGCGAAGTAATACTCTTATTCTTATTTTTATATCAAAATCATATTTACCCTTATAATTACAGATTTTAATAATATTGTCATCCTTGTTGATTTGGTCGATTATCATAAATATTTTTTCTAGATCAATATCATTACTGTGATTTGTTTATTATGACTTTTCTTGTCTATTCTCTTTATGTTAAACTAATAATACTACCTATATATCATAAAGTAACAGGATTTCTGTCTGTCTTTAGTTTAAATATTAACTGAACTGACATAGTTCTCCTTCTAGTGAAGCTTCTTTTAGGTTAATAATTATTTTGGAGGAGGTTACATTTGCTTTTTAGCACAAAGTAGATAAAAATTAATTTTATGTGTATAAGAATGTAATAAATATATTATTAAATATGAAATAATTTCCCCCAAAATTTATGATAATAGGAAAGTCATAAAGCCTAGTTTTTCAGTACATAGTTTTTTTAATTGGAGAGCTACAATACAATTATGTCTGTCCGACTGTCTGTCTCAACAAATCTTATATACAAAAAAACGTTGAAATTTATGTTCGATCCAAAGTTTTTTTTCTTTTCTTGATTTTCAATACTTATTTTTTTTTATCCTCAAAATAATTGTGTTAAGCTTACTTTACAATCAAGTTATGTTTCATTAAAAATTTTTTTTTTATTTTATCAAAATTTTCTATAATGACATAATGAAAATTCGTAAACGTAGACCTAATGTTCCCGTCCTTTGTTATCGCTAAATGACTTCATACCCCCGCTGATATTCTTGAAAAAAATGTCAGACCCCCGCTGAACTTAAAATCTTTTTTTACACCTTCATGTATATGTACAAAACATGCACACTGTGAAATAGAAAAATAAATCTGAATTGGATCGAGTTAAAATTATAAGCTAAAATTACAAAAAGTATTTTAAACTTATAAAGGACTCTTGCTTTTAAAATAAGACATGAAGTTTTTATAATTAAAATAAAAATAAAAACTTGTTCATCTACCTATCCGCTATCATAAAAAAAGTCAAAGAACATAACAGAGCTTCACTGAAAATTATAGAACGTCTGGGATCTTACACCTTACTTCTTGACAATTTCAACAATAAATTGTAAACTCAAGAAAGAAAAGCTTAAACTTACTTTACAAAATCCACAAAGACATAAAAAGTAATGTTTAATAAAAATTTCAGGTATGTGTCTAGAAAAACATAAAGATGTGTCAACAACATAAGACAAATAAGAGAAATATTTCTTATTGCAGACAAATGATGATTAATATTGTTTTTAGCAGATAAAAAAA
Organism: Acartia tonsa; assembly: GCF_053477335.1. NCBI lineage: Eukaryota > Metazoa > Arthropoda > Copepoda > Calanoida > Acartiidae > Acartia > Acartia tonsa. The sequence continues at coordinate 29,049,488 of NC_137262.1, read as the reverse complement.
GGTTACTTATACCTTGCTCTACATTCAACACACGTCTTACACGTTTCAATATGATTAAACCAGCGGCAATGCCTAAACAGGCCTCTAGGGGCACTTATTGAAAAGAGGGGGGGATAGAAGCTCATCTAAATATTTTTTAAAAATATTGCTGATAGGGTATTTTACATGCAGGGTCAATTTCTCTTGGGAGTATGGAGGTACCCTCCCCCAAAATACTTATAAATCTTCCTTTGATCTATAGTAAGCTTCACTGTAAAGATGAACCATATCGATTAAGCGGTTAGCGAGATTATAAGCTAAAGACACAGATATCCTGTTAGGTTTAACTAAACCTTTTATTAGCCAAGTCCTGGTAAAAAATGCACAATAATATTGGAAAAATAAGATTGATTTACCTATATATAAATACATTATATAAGATAAGAAATGATTTAGTCTGAAAATAATAGCCAAAGTGCATTAACTACTTGGCTGCTTCTAAAATAGAATATTTCTTGTTGTAGAAATACAATACCTAGGAAATAGAATAGTTAATAGAAAACTCTAGATAAAACAACAACAAGCTTAATTTAAAAATAGTAATAAATAGTATAAATTGTAAATATGAAAAAGTCTTAACACATATCCAGTAAATATTATGCTTAAGTTTTTGTGTCCTTTAGCTATTAAAACACATAATTTGTATGAAATTTTTAGTGACTAGTGCAGACTGCATGATAGTCTAACAAACCTACGGACATACATTTTGATAGAGTTACTGTGCCACTAAAATAAATCCAAAAAATATACTCCTTCAAAAAAATGGTAACTGTCCTAAATGACCCTCTATATGTTCTGCTTATATTGTATTTGGCTACTGAAGATTCTAATATATTGTAGAAGAATAGAGGAGAATGTTTTTTTCTCTAGAAAATACCAGGGAATATAAGGACAATGGAAAATGAATAATCATTCTGCACCTTACTCAATCGGTGTACTATTACTTGGATGTTGCAATAGAATTTTTATGTTCTCTATTAAAGTTAAACTTGTTGCGATCCATAATATCGATACATCCCGTATAACCCATTACTTTCCTTCCTACAGGATTTACGAACTGACCAATAAGCAAGATCCATGTTAGCAATCTAATTTGACGACAATTTTTCTCATTCATTCTACATTCATTCCTTACACATTATCTTACAAAACCTGAAGAAAAATATCAGTAGTAAAACTTCATGCATAAAATTACGCTGTCTTATCCCTTTTTTCCTGAGAAAATCCCAATTGTTAGACTTTTCAATATCTTCTTTCATGGCCAATAAGTAAATGTACAGACTATTGTATACTATATACATTATACATACTTAATAGTAACCTTCAATAGCCGTAGTCAAAAGAATTACATTACGTTTTTAAAAACTTCTAAGTCTTTTGTTAATCTTTGGCAATTTTAAAGCATAACAAATCTCAAGATCATTTTAAATATGTCAAGATTTGAATTTATAGCCAAATCAACAATTATTAATTTGTACAATATTCTCTGTCCAACTATGAAGCTTTTTTTATTGCCTTTAAAAAAAATATATACTGGACTGCCATTGGTATAAGTCTGTATATTGGACTATCATTTGTATTGTATTATTTATAGGCACTATAATTAAAAAGCTTCCCAACTATTGCAAAACATGGTTGCATAAATTGCAAGTATTCTTAAAGAGTATTTCTAAAATAAACTTAATTTTCAAATTAAAAAAGAACATTCGGAAAATCAGAATTCAAACCTTTTATTAAAGTCCTAAAGCTAAAGAATTTGTGCCAAAAAGTTGATTTGTGTCAAGCTTCAACCAGGAAAAGACAGAAATTTCATGTGTTTTTGTGTTTTCTAAATATATAAAAACTTTTGTATAATGTATATTTGTATCTATAGTTCTAGAGATAATGTAATAGATTTGGCAAGGTATCAGATAACAACCAGAAACAAAGGGATACCTTTTTGTGGGGGAGGGGACGTTGGGCTTTTTATATTACTAGTCCCAAAAGTTTTATAATAATGTTCTTATTCGTTGGTTCAACATTTTTGGTACTTTTATTGAATTTTGAGTATACAAACGTTTAAATCTACAGAAGGTATAATTTTGTGTACAATGATCGGGAATATACATTAATTTATCGGCCATTGTCTTATCCCTTTAGATCCCTGCCTCTATCCCAGAAAACCGCCAGACTTGTCTCCCACACTTTACGTAGAGAAAAAAACAAAATAAGTTTCTTTTTTCTCTATTTTTCTTCCTACTCATATCATAATATCTGTTTGTCAACTTTAGATTGAGTTTTGAATAATATTCTTTTTATAATAAGCATAGAAACCAAAAATGTTTATATTTTGACAAATTTCTAGTCATTAAATTCAATAAAATGCTAAAATTAAACAAACCAAAGCCTTTTAGAACACTTTTTGGTGTGAAATTCCGACACTGAATCCGTAATAATGTAAAATGTGATCAAATGCAATATTTTAATCCTATTATTAAATGTTTATACCTTCTTTAATGCACCCAGACATATGTACAAAAAGATACATTTTTTGTTAATTAAAAAATGTATCTTTTTACACCTATTTAGCAAGAAATGTTATAATATCTTTTTGTATAGTATGTTACCTATGTAATAGAGTGGTTTCGCAGCCTAAAAAAGTAGAACTATAGAGGCAAATAAAGTTCTAAAAAACTTGTGCAAATCTAATTGAATAAGTTTAATAGCATGCTTGAAAAAACTATTCCAACTAAATTTTCTAAAAAAAAGTTTAAGTATAAAAGTGTGTGGAAAAATAGGGGCCTAGTTTTCTTTTATATAATTCTTAAAAACTTTTTCTATCTCTGTTTAATTTTGCTCCAAGGTTTTGTGTATGTTAATTTAGTATCGCAGCAGTTTTTAAATTTACAATTTTGTGCTTTATAACTATAATCAAATCATCCTTGTTAAAAAAAGAAAACATTAGTTTGTTGGTTATTCATGGAAGCCCATTGCATTTTACAGCTTTATGAATAGCTTAAAATGCTTGTATTGAAAAGAATAATGTTTGATGTTTATGCATAAGAAAAAATATACATTTTATTCATATTCAAAGTTTTGTATAAAAATATTTACTCTTTTACCTCATAATAAAGTCTATATAAGAATATGTACCTTCAATTTTATTTCAAAATTTATACCTACAGAAAATTATTACATTAGGTTACTTTCAATTCACTTTGTCTGTCAGTCAGTCCGTAAAGCAATGGGGGAAATGCAATTTCCTCGGCAGGTATTGAAGATAGACAGCAGACATTTTAGTGAAATTTCTATGACATGTTCACTCCTATTCTATACATTGTTTTATCCGTCTGTTCGTCGTTCATGTTTCAAAATACATAACGGCAAAGGTTTCGAGATTTTCTTTTCTCTGTTATGACAACTAAACATCCATTATAATTTGTGCTTTCCTATTAATGATGTTGTTATCCTTGTTTTAAAACAGTAATAGGTTACTATGATTAAGACGCTAAAGATAGGACCTAATCCTATCGTATTCGATTGACATTGAACATCTAGTTTTGCCCCTTTTAAAGACAAGCAGTTTCTAAAATTATGAAACTTTTTCTCAAATATTTGTTCCTGCTTGAACAAAATTATTAACATCATAAAAATATCTAATGATAGGAAGAGAAAGCTTAGATTATGAATAGGAACATATATTATGTGATTTAAATCAATATGAATCCTTAAAAGGATGTATTACTACTTGGATCTTACACCAGATTATCATGATCTTTAATAAAGTACTGTAAGACTTATAACTGGCTAAAATAATAATCAAACTCATTCACTCCCATTACCCAACCCCTTCCCCTGCAACTCGATATTCAAACTGACCAATAAACGATGTCCATGTTAGCAACCTAAATTGACGACAATTTTCCCCTGTCATGATATCTACGTATACTTTATTATCTATTATCCTTAAAAACGTACTTATGGAGTAAAACTATGTTTCTTTATTTCGAAAGTAAATAATATAGGTGTGGTTTCGATGGTCTAAAAATAGAATTGAGTGAAAGCCCTCACATTTATAATCCCTGATAATCATTCCCTTGCCCTGGTTGTATTATAAAAGGGTGGGGCTACTTTACCATCCATCAAGTATCAGCTCTCAATTTTAATCTGTGTCAAAAAATGTGAAATTGATGCCGCAGTTTTTCACTCAAATATTCAATATGATTTCTCATTTTTAGAGCGACGCAACTTAAAAAAGTATGTTTGTCCGTTTTGTCGTTTGTCATAAGATTTATTACAATAGAAGAGATGACCATCATCTTTATCATTGAGACAAAATGTTTTTTTTCTTTTTTGCTTTACATAGCTTAATACCAAACTATAACAGAGAGAGAGAGAGGACAGTAGGCTGTTTATTTCACTAATCCCCAAAGTTTATAATAACATTTTCTTATTCATTGGCTTAATAACTTTGGGAAATATAGTGAATTTTTGATTGGTTGTTTCATTAAGTTCAGTGTTTTTACCACTATTTTTTATTTGCAGAATAAGAATATTATAATAAGGGATTATGTTGTGTATTATAATTGGGGATATACATCAAATTTATCGCCATTGTCTTATCCCTTTAGTTCCCTGAAACTATGATAATTTTAAATAAACCTTTTTAAAATAAAACTTAAAAGTTGAAGAAAAATATTGTAATTTTCTTTAGCTCTTTTTACTTTTTTCTCAATGCTTTCAGAAAAATGTATTTATCTTAAAAGAAATGTTAATTTATAGTTCTAAAATTGATAATTGAAAGTCTTGTGAAAATTTGAGTATAAAAAAATATATTCCCTGTTAATCGATATATTATTACTTGGATGTTGCACCAGATTTTCCTGTACTCTGAAAAGTAATAGTAGATAAAGATACCCCCAATCCTCCCCGTTTTCCCCATCCCTTTTCCTCCAACTGGCTAATCGAAGTTATCAATAAGTGAGGTCCATATGAGCAAGCTAAATTGACAAGCTAAATTTTCCCCTGTCAATATATCCACGCATATTCTATATCCTGTTGTAAATTTAAATGCACTTATTTCTGCCTTGCTTAGATATTAGATAAGCGGCATTGATCACGAGGGATAAGACAATGGCCATTAAATTAATGTATATGTCCAAAGATGGTTGGCAAAATACCCCTTCTGTAGATTAAATTTAATGGTAAAAAGTTTGAATACTGTTAATATGAACCAATCAATCAATACATTTTTTAATGAAAGTCCCCAAAGTTGTTAATCCAGCGAATGAGAGTGCGTGATTGTAAATCTTTAGACACCATAATAGTTTATTGTCCAATGCCCCCTCCCTCCCTGGTTAAGCGGACATCAAAGACATTTTTACATTGTAACAAACATGAAAAAATATTCACAATTCCTTTCCCTGCATTCTAGTTATATTGATCTGGGAGGGAGGGGACATCTGCCTGTAAATTATACAAGACACCAAGTTTATCAATTTTTCCATCAGTAATTTAATCTACCAAAGCAGTAATTTTGTTTATTATTAATCGGGGTGTACATCAATTTATCATTCATTGTTTTATCCCTTAAGATCCCAGAGTGTTGATAATTGGAATAATAGTTATTTTCGTATAGTTTTATAGACAGCTTTGCGTATGAAAATGAAAAAATATAAAATTAATTTAAATTTTATCATTCATTGAAAATTGTCTGTAAAACGATACGATACATAATTTTTTTAGTATGGCTCATAACCAGTTCTAATCCAGCAGTTTTCAATCGCGGTATAGTAGAAAAATCCTCCAAAAATTATAATACTATAATCAAACTTAGAACATTTTGAATGAACACTTGAATCTATATATCTCAATTAGATTTCTAGAATACTTTAAATTCTAACTAACAACGAGTTGAAATACTTGAGATTAAGAGAGTGGAAGCTTTCATAACTCAATTTTAGTTGGAAAGGTCAGTTCTCCAAACACAAACAAATGTCAATACCATTTTGAACAAAACATATGAAAAGACGAATTTGCAAATTACTTTTATTAGTTATACAGGTACGCATAGGGGTGGGGGATGCTTTTTTCACAATTGCAAAATTTTAAAATTCAAAATTCGCAAAATGGTTTGAGCTATGAGATAATAAAACCACAAACCAACTAAAATGTCATATTTAATGACTTATTGTAAAAAAAATTTCTGGTTTATTTATTGTATGTTATAGCTTCTTGAAAACTACACTTCTTATTCTTATTTTATAATTCCCTTTCAACCCCTTCCTTAGCATATTTGCGTATAAGTAGCGCATATCACTTTCGCATAACCCAATTTACTGGTATGCGGAAAGTAGTAATGGGATTAACCCACAATAATGTTAATATTTAGACTTTTAGCAAATATATTTAATAAGTTATTTAAAACTTTAAAAAGAAAATCATTGATATATCTAAGAACTGCCATTTTTCTTATGCTGTAATATGAAGGAGTAAGTTTTTTTTGTCTAATGTCTCGATTGAGTTCTCAATTATAGGGAAGCTTTAGATTGGTCTTGTGATGGTTTTAACCGATTTTCAAACCTTTGAGTAAAAAGCACTAAGATTCTAAGTTGTATTTCATTTTTTTATACCTAAACTATGTTATTCTTATTTAGCTATTTAATTAAATTTGTCATTTTATGCGCGCATAATTGAATGTAAGGGTTTAAGTTGTAATAAGATATCCCTGATATAGTGTGCATTCACTCCCGCACATATATTCAATATGGGACAATGGGCTATTTATTACACTAGTGCCCACAGTTTGAAAAAACGTTTTCATATCCAACTTATTAACAACTCTGTGGATTTTTATTGAATTTTGATTGGTTAGTTTATTAAGTTGAGTGTTATCTACATAAGGGGCAATTTTTATTACTGAGGTTTTACATTAATTTATCGGCCATTGTCTTATCCCTTTAGATCCCTGACATATATCACATTATCAAATCATCAGAACTCTGTATCATTAAAACATCACAAACTGCCGTTTCTCTTCACTCACGTTTTTCTGACTTTGGAAACTGTTGAACCGATTGAGATCTCCATTTAAAGGACGCTTCACATTGATTGGTTTTATGCTATTCTATTTATAAATTTTATGTCTTTGTTTAAGGCTATTTTTCTGTACTTTCTTACCACTTCGAAATTAGCTAGTATGGTTTATTTCGCATTATGTATTTTTGCCAATATAAAAAACTATTAATATACGGAAATAAATGCACACCTAAGGTATCCTGTAAGAAGAAGGAAAGTATTGGATATTTCTAAACAAATCGTGAACTTACTTTATTTATATTCTTTCTTTATAACTTTATTTGATACTAGTGGCCACGCCCCTAGGGATACTTGAACCCCCCCCCCCCCACATTTTTATTTTAGTTATGAAAGAAAAAGTTTAGCGGTTAGCGAGATCCTTCCGTACAAACACACAGGGACCCTATTACTTTTATATAAGGATTCAATTCCCTTACTTATCCAAAATAATTGAGCCTATAATATTTATTGATTTTTGCCTGTAGCTAAAGATTTCAATAACTACTGAACCAAATAGGTTCTTCATTTTAGAGAAGCTCCACAAGGATGGATTTAGGCTAATTTATTTTTAGATTAATAGCTTGAGATAGTTTAGGCTATTTTACTTATCCTCTAGATGATAGAGGCACAACCACCAGTACATTAACATGTAATAAGGTCTATTATCATATTCTGAAAAATTAAGAACTTTTAAATTGTAAAATTTCCAAATCTGTGAAATCGGGATTGGCTTCTTATGTGTAAAAGTTTAATTATTATGGAGGCATGATATGCATTTATGTCATATGCAGGGTTAGGCAACCGCAGTTGCTGCGATAGGTATTTTTGTCAGCAAAATATACTGCCAACTGCACATATATCTTAGAAAAACATCAACCTTTAAAACAGCGGTAGTCTCCATTTCAATCATCTTTATTCATAAAACATCCTTTTTAGCCGTTTGATTAGAAATAGCGGCTTAAAAAGGCGGCTAACGAGCCATGGTTATCTGTTTTATGGCAATCTTCTGATACAGATAACCTGGAAGCTGCTAGCTGGTGGGGTATGCATTCTAGAATTTCTAGAGTTTATACAATATTGAACTAATTTTAGATTAATTTAATTATCCTCTCTGACTTGCTGTAGCTTACTTAATCTAGGGATAACTAAATTCTGATGTTTATGAATTTATTTACGTGGTACTATTTTAAATAACACAAAATATGGTTAAAAGGTGAGTAAAGCTTTTGCAAGTACATAAAAAAATAACAAAATTAATAATAAAAAAACTATTAGAAATGACAGTTACAGCAATGGTTTCATGAAGTTTTAAATTGGGGTGTAGGGGGCCGGGTTGTCTAAACTCCGCTTAAAATTTAGATAGTCAAGATTACCTTACCTTTCTTAACCTCCCTGGTAAAATCCCTATGCACGTCACTCTACTTTAAACTGATTTATATAAACTCTTTTTAAGAATCTGTGCATAATATTATTATATGTATATTTTGTATATTATGTACTTAAATTAACCAAATATAGCCAAATGCTAAATTTCTAACCAAAACTAACAAATTTATGAAATACTTAGATTTTGTTTTGCATCTAATTTATAGAATAATCAAGATTCAATTTTTATGAAAACTAAAAATATTGTACAGATTTTTCATTAGACTTAATTTTACATTACATGGTCCCTTCAGAGAAGGGGAGAAGAAAACGTAAATGAAAATTTAAATTTGAAAATATTTTTTTAAGGGGCGATTCCTCTTATAAACTTTCTTGGGCCTATATGTACCTTTACTGTAAAGAAGAACCATTAACACACACACCCTGTTACTTGGTCCTATGTCAAACGCAGGAGTGGACACTTAACCTAACCTATCCTATTTTAGACCTTCTTTTAGGTTTTTTTAATGTCTAACCACTGCGGGGGGCTTATTTGTACATTCTTATCTTAACCTAACCTAATCTGTATAGAAATACTTAATTAAATTAATATTTTAACACTCCTGCGTTTGTCCACTCCTGCGTTTGTCCTGGAACCCTGTTACTTTTTTATAAAAATTAAATGATTATTAAAGACACTAGTGACTCATAGAGTAGGTTCGCTTCTAAAGATAAATTCATTCACATTTCTTCTTTCCAGAAATCGATATATTATTACTTGGATGTTGCACCAGATTTTCTTGTACTCAGTTAAAGTGATGCTCGCAGCTGGCTAAAATAACGACATACATCCACTTCTTTTCCCCCATCCACTTCTCTCCTACTGTAGAATAAACTGACCTAAATGAGGTTCATATTTGCAACCTAAATTGAGGACAAATTTTCCCTTGTCAATATATCCACGTATATTATATCCATTTTCCCATCAAAGTGTTAAATACTCCTTTCTAGAAATATTTAAGAGCTTACAAAACTATTCTTTTCTCGGAGAATTTTTTAAATGTTTCCCATAGCTCCTCCAAGCTTTCAACTATGTTAGGTCAATTATTTAAGCTTAGATAACTAAACTATGAAATGCTGATAAACAAATTTATTTTGTAAATTTTAAGAAATACTTTAAAAATGACAACAAATTAGATGTTTAAAAAATATGTTTTTACTTAAAAGAAGCTGTATCAACTTTTTTGCTTTTTATTTAAGATAGCTAGCCGGTTCTTTCAGTAAGTAGTAGATGTAAAATTTTTTATAGAATTCAGATATGCAATCGGTTTTTTTGTAGACCTCTTATTTTTTAAGTAATTTAAGTTTTTTAAAAAAATAATTAAGTCGGTTTTGAGGTACTAAAACCCAACAAAATAAAAGAAGAAAATAGCCAGTATGAACAAAAATAGTAAGATCTTTAATTTGACACCTTACTTTTAAAATTCTGTTGAGTAATTGTTGAAAAAATCTATTTTTTTAACCTCGGTTTAATCAAAACATTAAACCTAAATATTTTCTCAAACAGACATAAAAAATATGGGTTCATATATACCATTAGAATGAGAAAAATAATATGAATTCATTCTAAGCAAAATTGAAAAGGTTTAAAAAAATTGTAATAAAAAATAGAAAAAATAAAAGTTTATTTTAAGACTTGTAACTACTAAACTAGCCAATCACAAATCGCAAAAATTGACAAATTGGGAAGCTTAACCTATAAAATTAACCTATAGAACTGCCAGAAAAAAAGGAGAACGTTCATACAATATATACAATAGATACTACAATAAATATAGTGATATTAAAGAACATGTAAAGAATGAAAAATTATGAACAAATATGCATCAGTCTGTTTATAAACTTCAAAACAATGCAGTTAAAAATACATTATTGTTTCTTGTGTTTAAAAAATATTTGCTACATTGCATTGTCTTTTGTTTAGGTTTGGTTCAGGTTTGATTCAAGCTAACCCTTTAAAGCCGAAAATTATGATTCTTAAAATAAACTTATTTTTTCTATTATAGTTTTATAAAACTTTTTTAATTTTGCTTAGAATAGATTCGTAATATTTTTCTGATTCTAAAGGTATATATGAACCCATGTTTTTTATGTCTGTTTGAGAAAATATTTAGGTCTAAAGTTTTTATTAAACCGAGGTTAAAAAAATAGATTTTTTCAATAATTACTCAACAGAATTTTAAAAGTAAGGTGTCAAATTAAAGATCTTACTATTTTTGTTCATACTGGCCATTTTCTTCTTTTATTTTGTTGCGTTTTAGTACCTTAAAACCGACTTAATTATTTTTTTAAAAAACTTAAATTACTTAAAAAATAAGAGGTCTACAAAAAAACCGATTGCATATCTGAATTCTATGAAAAATTTTACATCTACTACTTACTGAAAGAACCGGCTAGCTATCTTAAATAAAAAGCAAAAAAGTTGATACAGCTTCTTTACTAGTGACTGCACCCGCAGACTTTAGAAACTTTAGATGGAAAATTTATGTACCAATTTTATTTTTGGCGGGAGTGGTAAACTTTTCTTTGCCTAATACTTGACAAATACTAATACAAAGCTTTCCAAGGAATTGTAGAACTAATCCTACGTATCCAATCCATACCCTTAATTTTGATTTTTTTGTATTTACATATTACATAATATGTGCGTTTAATTATTTGAAAATTCTCCCAATTTGTTTACACTATTTTGTTTAAATTTGTTTGATTATATTAGTTGACATTGATTGATGGATAGAAATTAAAGGTAAAAACTTTGCTCAGTGTAAAACAGCTTTCTACTTGCAATTTTTAAATACATAGAAGTCTAGTAAATAATAATGAAATAATCCCCTTGTTTCGGAACGCAATGCCTAGCCGTTCTCGAAATCTTATCTCGAAGCCTCCCGAATGACCAACATAGTGAAGTTTACGAATGTGTATTTATTACCATGAAAACAGTAAGTCTAAAACAAAAATATAAGAATTAATTACATAAAATTAATTGTTATTATTTTTTAGCATCGAGGTTGCGTGATTTTAATTTAATAAAAAATATGAATTTTCTAAAAAACTTAAAATTGGCACGAATCATATTAAATCACATCAGAAATTGATAATTTTAAAATAAATAATCAAAATTATAAAAGTAAATATTCGTATATCAAAACTTAGCAGTTAAATGGTCTATTTGCTGAAAAATTAATGATTTAAATTTCTTCATAAAATTGTACCATTCTATGCTTATTTTCAAGAATTAAAGATAAATTCTTACCACATATGATGTCAAACTAAGCAGGAAGGCTTATTTGAGATCTTCCACATATCAGAGCGCATGTATATTCAAGCAATACATTATTTTCATTCACGTAGCTCCTCACATGGGAAATATCAAAGGAAAAGTGCGCGTCTCTTTTGTTTGTTTACAAGCCACGCGCGGAGATAGTTAGGAATGCCACGTAACACACTCATTCTCTGGGGAATTCTGGTGTAAGGAAAAAGGGATTAATGGGTTCGAACTTGCCGGGGAATACAAGAAATACATACCGACACACACCCGTCTATTCACTGGGAATCGAACACAATACCTCATCTTTGCAACATGCGTGCAGACAGTGTCCACGAAATCACAATCTCATAACGCATAAATTACAAGAGTTTGAAATGTCATGGCCATAAGGCCTAAAATTTGTTATGGAAACTTACGTATACCACAACGACTCAAACTGCCTCAGTTACCACATAAGGACAGGAATAAGGGAATGGGAAAAGCATTCAACATTCATGAATTGCACATTTACCACTCACACATCTCATTATATCATGGCCTCATAATCTCAAATAAAATTAGAATTACAGACCATGTAATTGCGAATACATGAATTAATAATCATTAGTACCTAAACTTCAATTAGGTACCTACATAATAAAATAGGTAAATGATTTTTATACTAAAAATCGCATCGATAATTAAATAATCAACTCAAACTTTTTTCATCAAAAGAAAGAAAGATTAAATAATAACATTTCTTCTACTAAATCTTTTTGCTAGAAAAGAAAAGTAAAATTGCATAAAAACTTCTCAATAATTAGAATTTTTCATCCACAGAAAAATAATTCACCTTACATCTAAACATTTTTCAGATAAGATAAGTAAGATCCTTAAATCTAAACATGTTTTAATAAAATAGATACTTAAATCTAAATAAAATATGACTGTAAAAAAAATCATCAAACTTCGGAAAATTAAAATTTCATAATTTTAAATCTTTGTGAATCAAAATTGCGTAAAATTAAAATTGCAATTGAAATATGCAAATTAAATTTACTAAAATAAAACAAAAGCTCAATGTAAGAAAAGAACTTCTCTAAAATGCTGAATCTTCAATTTCTCTCTGTTTTAAGAAGAAAGCAACATATACATATTCATACAGTCATAATTAAAGGCAATCTGGGCCTCAGTTAGAATGAATCCCTCAAGATACAAACTAACAATGTCCATCAAATAATAATAAATGCCTTGTGCCAGCTATCCTGTTGGACGTTATGACTTTCCATCACATCTTTTGATACTGCATAATTTCTAACAGGATTTCTGGCGCAGGGCTGCATCAACTGAAACAAACATAATTAGTGATGTTTAATTCAAAACAAAATAAAAAGAATCATGAAATAATTCAAAGAAACTTTTAAATTCATCAATCAAAGCAAATCAATCAAAAATAAAATATTTTATGCTTTAGTTTTGCCGTTTTGCGTCGGGCCTGGCCGAGGAAACAGAGCTTAGGTACGTCGTAAAGCGGTCTTATTAAGCTAAATTCTACGAAATCAAAGAATCTACTTAATTCATCGCGAAAAAAATCTGCATTTTTTCTTTAGGTACATCAGTTCAAAGGTAATTAGTAATAATTTTAATATGCATGTAATATTAAATTATTTATGTGATTGTAATAAATCATAAAGAAATATTTAAATGATGTAAAAATCTCATTTTGTTAATTTCTTATCATATCAAATTTCAATCCAACAAGGATAAAAATGTTTATATCTGCATAGGTACCTAGGAAATTTTCCTCGAAAAAAATCCCAGGTCTCGGAAAGACTTAAATCATTGAAAGAACTTGCGAAAACGTATAAAAACTTAAGTTTGCATTTCAAATGAAAAAAATCTTGCATCGATTTGAAAGTTTAAACGAAATTGTATCAAAAATTGCGTTTTTTGTCTTTCGAAAAAAATCTGATAAATCTACCGAAAAAATAAAAAATCAAAGTTAAACAAGAACGATACTTATACTAAACTTTGGGTAGATTGATCTTTAGTAGTCGTCTTGCGGAAATCTCGTTATCTGTGGCGGCGGCGTCGTCTGATAACTTGTATCTGGCAACCACGGTCCTTCCACCTGGGCGCACTTCTTGAACTCGTCCCAATTTAAACTTCTTCATCAAACTTGTGCTGTCATCAACAAGCACCACATCTCCTGGCTCAAGCAGCACCTCGTTGCGGCGCCACTTGATGGACCTCAACAGCTCGGGCATGAGCTGCTCCTTGTACACCTGATGGAACTGCCTGGTCAACTCCTCCAAGTTCTCCAACCTCTTGGTAATCCTCTCCTTGCAACCGGTTTCAAACGTACAGATTGCATCATTTGTCCTGCCTCCAAGCAAATCAGCAGGTGAAATAATTCTCCAGGTGTTGACATCTTCGCCAGCAGTGGCATACGTCAACGGTTTAGAATTCAGCACTCTAGCTGTCTCAGCACACAACAACAGTAAATCATTGAAGGTTACGGTAGCTCCAGCCAACTTCTTGTTCAATACTCGCTTGACCAGCCCAACCTGTCTCTCCACAGTGCCAACAAATGAATGTGCAGCTGTGGGCACAAGATGCCACTCAAAATGCATTCTTGTATCCTTCAAAAGTTCATCCAGAATGCGTTTGGTACCTGCAAAATTGCAGCCACGATCAGTTGTAACTCTTCTTGGCATATTGTAAAACGCCTGAAGTTTTCTCAAGCCGACCAGCACGGCTTCAGTTGAATAATCTGTCAAAACTTCAATAAACACAGCCTGTGTAAATCTACAAGCTACTATCAACAACCAGACTTTGTACTTTGTCTTGGTTTTCCTGGTGCCAACGCCAGGTTTCACAACTTCTATGGGTCCAGCAAGGTCCATATGGACGTGTTGAAAAGGCACCGACGGTTCCACACGATCGGGCAGGATCTCAGCCATTGCGGGACTCGAACGCTTGGCATACTCAATGGAACATGCAGCACAATTCTTGACCACTTTCATAGCCTCCATGCGGCCATGTGTGATCCAAGCATACCTCCGGCTTTGAGCCAAAGTCTTCCGATGGCCTCCATGGCCCAGCTCATCATGACATTTTTGTAGTATCAGCTTGGCCAGCCTGTTGTGGCGGCTAAGCAAGACAACACCTGGGCTGTCCTTCATAACTTTCCTTGGGCCTCCAGCTGCGGCCTCAAGAGCTTCGTCACCTCTAGCGGCCATTTTAAGTATTGTAAATGTCCGAAGAGGAAAACATCCATCGTAACCCACTATGGGCCAACAAACCTGGACTTTGTGATGATACGGCTGAAGAGAATCGAACTTCCCCTCGGCGTCCATGGTCATTTCCTTCTCTTGGTTGAAGGATGTCAAAAACAGGTCACAAACAGGATCCAAATAAGTGTTTGTGAAAGTATAGTTCTCATAATACCTAGAACTATCATTGTTGCTACCACCATCCTCATTTGTTGCAACACCACGTTTCTTGACAAGTAACAATTTGAACAGCTTAAAAACTGCGGCTACAGTCCTTCTTGCCTGCTTGTAGGTCCTCCTTGCCAGCGACCTCCAGAAATCATTGTCCACCATTTGTGTGAACATGCATTTGAGCTTCGCCATCTTTGGATTAAGCTCACTCTCAGGAATAGATGCGTTAACCTCACCCGCCGTTTTAACGGGCCACTGGTCCTGTTCCAGGCGCAACCAGCTTGGACCTTCCTGGTAAGTAGATCCAGGTTGTACATCCTCAATTGTACACAAACCTCGCGTAGCTAGATCCGCGATGTTGTGTTGGGTAGGTACCCATCTCCAATCTTCAGGGCTCGTCAACTGTTGTATTTCAGAAACACGATGACTGTTGAAGACATTTAGCATAACACTGTCACTAGATAACTGTGCTAGGGCGCAGCTGCTATCACTAAAAAATACTTTGCCAGAGATGTCAAATGGTAGGGCTCTGACAACTGTATCCACAAGCCTTGCCAAGATTAGGCAAGTTAGCATTTCTAACCTCGGTATAGACTCCATCTTAACTGGTGCGACACGTGACTTGGCGCAACACAAAACTACATCAAACCCTCCAGCCGTTGGCCACCTCAGGTAAATAATGGCTGCATAGGCTGAGTTTGATGCATCACAGAAACCAATTACCATTGGAAGCCCCAATGGCTTATCAGGAACCATCGAACGTCTGAACGACACATTTCCAAGTGCCGCCCTGTCCTGGAGGCTGCTCACAAACTCAGACCTCAACTCTCCAGGTATGGAATTATCCCAGTCACATCCATGTATGCAAACTGAGCGTAGACATAGCTTGGATTTAAGCAACAATGGTGAAGCTAAACCCAACGGGTCGTACAATTGTTGTACGATTCTCCAAACTTCTCGTTTAGTTATCGTTTCAGGTAGACTTCTCCAGAGATCCTCCAAGTCCAGGTCCTCCAGCAACTTTCTACCTTTAATCTTCGCGCCGTGGTTGGCTCTAACAGGCAAAAACAATATATCCTGTTTTGGGTCCCAAACAATGCCCAAAACTTTTGCTCTGTCAACATCATCTCCAGAATAAATAACAGATTTAAATCTGAAATTTCCAGGTTCAATCATCTGCTCCAGCTCTCGGACCAGCTGGACAGCTTCAGGTTTACTGTTATGACCGCTTAAGTGGTCATCTACGTAGGTACAAGTCTCCAATTTTACAGAAGGAGGATCTTGATACAACACAAATTCAGATCTGAGTGGCTGCTGAACATCTCTCCACACATCTTGATTGGCTACAACATCAGAACCTCTAATCTTCTCAGATCCATAAACATCATGAACATCCTGCAGGGATCTTCCACCAAAAATACGACCAGTGAGTCTGAGGGCGGTCACGGCCATATCGCCTGCGAGGGCCTCGCCAAAATTAACAGTTTTGGTGAGGTAAACCTCCGGCTCTCCATCAACTGTATCAGCAAAAAATACGCGTTTCAGCTGAGAATCTTCATAGGTAGCTAACAAACTGTTATAAAACTTCTGGATATCAGCCACAAGCGCACACTTGTAGCTTCTGAACCGAATAAGATTATGCATCAGGGAATATAATGGAACTGGCCCATCCATCAGAATACTGTTGAGACTCATCCCCTTGCAACAGAGGCTGCTGTTGGCGCATATCCTCAACGGCGTGGAAATACTTTCTTTATATGCACACACCAGGCTCGAATAATAAACAGGCCCAGTATAAGACAGATCTTCTGGCGACGCTTTAACATACACGCCACGAGAAACAGCTTCATTAAACACTTGGCAGAAAGTATCATATTCGCCTTTTTTGACCATTCTTTGCCGGTCACGAAGGCAAATCTTGTACGCCTGCTCTGAATTATCAAACAACACACTTGGCGGCGTCTTATAAGGATATGAAGCCGTCCAGATACGGCTCTCAAGATCCAGCGTCAAACCTTCTTCAATCAGCTGCCGCTTGCGCACGTCCAAGGCGAACTGCCCGGCAGCAATGGCAGCGCAATGGCAGCAGTTCTTACTAATTATTGATGGCGGCTGTATTCCCAGACTCTCCGTGGAAAGGAACTCCATCTTGCTGACCTCTAGCTTAGTAGCTTTACAAGCGACAGGATTAGCAACAGTCCTGCCGTCTGCTGACACAACTAGATAACCTGTACCAAATAAGCTTCTGTACAGTCTAGAATCACCAACCATTTTATCTGCACACGGGAACATAGCTGGTGTCAGGTGCCCAATAAGAACATCTATCTTACCATCAACCATAGAGAAATTATCAGGCTTCATATCGAAAATCTCGGCGGCGGCTGCAGGATCAATAGAACGTAACCCTTCGTCAGTACCAATGCTGGGCACTACCGCCGCCTCCAGAATATGGCAATTCCGGTTGCGGTCAACCAAGCAGATTTTAACCGTAGGACATGCTTGGCTCTTTCCATCCGCCAAAGAAATAGTAGCTGTGCGACCAGTTGATGGCAACTCTAACTTCTTGGCGATATTTCTAGAAATTAGTGTGAGATTTGCTCCACTATCCCACATCGCGTTGACGGTGACTTGGCGTTTGTCAGCCAACACGGCTGGGAGCTGCTGCAACATCAGCATATAATTGTTCTTGCTGAACAATTGTGATTCATAAACTGCCGCAACTTGTCCACCAGCAACTGATTCATGTAATAATGAATTATGAGGCTGATTGCAGCTGTCTATGGTACAGCTGCCAAGTCTATCGGCCTTAGGACAATCAGCAACCCTGTGTCCCCTTTGAAGGCAAAGCAGACAGGCACTGATCTTCTTGATAAAGTTTTTACGTTCAGGAACAGACAGATCCCTAAACTTAGAACACTTAAACAACAAGTGTTCAGAACTGCAACCTTCCGACGGGCAAGGCTGTTTCTTCTTGGTCTTTGCTGGAGACCCAGGTTTACCTACGGCTGTAGCTGCTGCCGCAGGATTACCCTTCTTCTTAGAGGGGGTGTCCATATCAGTCGAGCACCGCATTAAAATAGCGCCCCTCTGCTCTTCGATAATCTGCATCAACTTTGGCACATTTGGGATGTCCATTGAGCCCAATGCCAAATTAAGCTTGTCTTGAAAGTCTCGAGGAAGTTTCTTGGATAACATCTCCAGGAGGATCACGGTCAACCACTGGCTGGTGGTAACCTCATCATCTTCATCATCTTTAGTCAGCTGCTCCAGCTGGCTAACTGCACCACCGAACTCTGCTAACACAGTCACAATCTGGTTGGAGTCCGACGGCTTAGACTTTTTCTCCCATTGGTTGAAAAGGCAGAGCATTTGACGTGTCTTAGACTTGAAACGCGAGTCAAGGTAAGCCCACTGAGATTCATGCGATTGAATCTGAGTTAATTGGAGTCTCAGCTCTTTATTTTTACAGACCTTCTCACTGCTCAACAATAACTGCAAATACGACGGGTCCTGTCCTACAGTAAGCTTTTTAAAATTGTCCTTAAAACTTACGTAAGATGCTTCCTGGCCGTCGAATGAGGGGAGAAGCCGCTCGTCAACACGATTCATATATCCTGGCGTGAACATAGAACCGGTGGCGAACTGTGGTGTGCCAAACGGTGACACAAATGGCGATGCTGCTGGGGCACCCGCCGTTGTCGTGGGTGGCTTCACAGGTTCAAGCTTAACCTCAGCCAATTGTTTCATCAATGCAGACAAAGTGTTTATAATTGGATCGGGCAAGGGAAAATAGGACCCTTTAATAACTTTCACGATCTTCAAGCATCGATCATATAGTTCAGCCTGATGGTTAGGCAAATTATCACCAACTAAATCAACAACACTTTGAATGTCACTAAGCTCTTCTATAGCATCAAGAGCATCCTTCAAAGCACTACTGTCTTTTTGCACAGTAACTATATCAGAATAAATGTCATTAAACTCATCAAGCTCTTGGATTCTCAAACCAAGCTTGCTAAAACCGTCCATGATGCTGTCGAACGTTTCGAACTTGTCGTGGACAAGGATTGACTCCTTAGTGAGATGTCTAACATCAAGTTCTGAAGTATCACTGACCAACTTCATCACTCTACTTAGCTCACTGGTTAGGGCATCAACGGCTGGGCGCAGCCGCTTTCTCAATTGATCACCTTTATTCTTTTTAGGACCCATGATTGTCACTAAAGTTAACTGTACTGATTATGACTATAATAATGTGTGGTAAGGTATCACAACCAACACATTCACAAAACTTCACAGATTCTTCTTAGCTGCATCTGTTCTGTCTTGTTTTCATTGTTTCGGAACGCAATGCCTAGCCGTTCTCGAAATCTTATCTCGAAGCCTCCCGAATGACCAACATAGTGAAGTTTACGAATGTGTATTTATTACCATGAAAACAGTAAGTCTAAAACAAAAATATAAGAATTAATTACATAAAATTAATTGTTATTATTTTTTAGCATCGAGGTTGCGTGATTTTAATTTAATAAAAAATATGAATTTTCTAAAAAACTTAAAATTGGCACGAATCATATTAAATCGCATCAGAAATTGATAATTTTAAAATAAATAATCAACATTATAAAAGTAAATATTCGTATATCAAAACTTAGCAGTTAAATGGTCTATTTGCTGAAAAATTAATGATTTAAATTTCTTCATAAAATTGTACCATTCTATGCTTATTTTCAAGAATTAAAGATAAATTCTTACCACATATGATGTCAAACTAAGCAGGAAGGCTTATTTGAGATCTTCCACATATCAGAGCGCATGTATATTCAAGCAATACATTATTTTCATTCACGTAGCTCCTCACATGGGAAATATCAAAGGAAAAGTGCGCGTCTCTTTTGTTTGTTTACAAGCCACGCGCGGAGATAGTTAGGAATGCCACGTAACACACTCATTCTCTGGGGAATTCTGGTGTAAGGAAAAAGGGATTAATGGGTTCGAACTTGCCGGGGAATACAAGAAATACATACCGACACACCCCTTTAAGATCTTTAAAACGGCATCTAAAAAACATGTTCACATTTTTAATTCTTAAAATACTAGTTGCCTCGTCCTTAGCCTCTAGGGAAGGGTAGGAAGGCCAAAAATAGCCTAAAACCACTTCAAGAAATTTATAAATCTTTCCTAATAAGAACAATCCAATTGGACCAGAAGTTATTGAAATCAAAAAACCTTACTACTTTATATAATAGAATACTGAATTAAAAAATTACATCGTGTCTATAAGTCGTGCCTTTTAAATGTGTTTTTAAATGCTTGGCAAAAAACATTTAGCATTCCTTCTTTATTTTGCATTCATTGGCGAATTGCAATTTCAGTTCTTCTGGTCAAAGGCGCATTTGAACATTTTATTTTAGGGGGGTTCATGGCAAGAGCACAATTAAGTTAATACACAGAGATACATTATATATCTTGATTAAATCAATCTTTGTTATTACTTATTTTAAAATTTTTAACTGTATAATACAATGCTGCCTATTTTCATAACAATGTTGTTAGATTGTTATGGAAACAATGTCCTTGTCACTTTTTCCTTATTTTACCATATTGGTGTATTTTTTGTGCAGGGAGGAAGGGAACATTGCGCTGTTTATTACACTAGTCCCTAAAATTTTATAATAATGTTTTCTTATTCGTTAGCCTAAAATCTTTTGGGATATTTAATAAATTTTGATTGGTTGGTTCATTAAGTTGAATGTCCAAACTAATAATTGTAATCTACAGAAAGAGTAATTTTGTGTATTATCATTGATGATATACATCAATTTATCGGCCATTGTCCCTTTATCCCTTTCGTGCTTTTTGTGTCGGAATACCGGGCATGAAACACAATACAAATTAGAAATACTTGCAGCACATATGTATAGTTTTTTTATAAAGTATTTAGCATTGCATTTGTCTTTGCATGTAAAAAATATAAATAGTAGCATTTCCTTCTTATTTCAGTAGGTAACATAAACAAAAATTATACAAAAACAACGTACATACTCTTTAGTTTAGGATACCAGAGATTTAAAATCCTATCTAGACTAACCGATAAAATTGAATTATAATGGAAATGTTAATAAGAAAGTATTTTTTTCAACCATATTTTATTTAATATTTGCTGAACTACGTGTTAAATAATTAATATTTTAATGTTATTCATAAAAATCAATTAATGAAACAGTCGTCGTATAATGGATCTATTATTACTTGGATCTTACACCAGATTATCGTGTTCTCGTAGCTAGCTGAAATAACGATACCCCACATTCACTCCCTTTACCTAATCCCCTTCCCTCCTACTTGATGAACGAACTGGCCAATGAATTATATTCATGTTAGCATTCTAAATTGACGATAAATTATTCCCTTGTCATAATATCCATGTATGTTATATTATATGTATGTTCGTCCGTATGCAAAGGTGGCTCATTAAACAGCGGAAATTTGGCCATTAAATTAATCACAACATTTGAATTGGTAAATATATAACTTTCAAGCTATAAATGTAATGAGTATAGATGTATAACCATAGACAACTAACTATCCCCGGTCTTGGGGACCTTTTTCATTTGCTAGCAAACTGTTTTCTGCTCTTTGGTAGCGGCTTGGCTGTGTTGATATTTACGACGGTATTGGCTGATATTCAAAGACCCAATTGAAAGTCGGCACATTGTCCACGGTATGGGGACATACAGTTTTTAACCCCTATCCCCCCCCCCCCCTCCCTCTATTGTTTTACTCTAATTTTCAAGCTATAAAGGAGTAAATTAAAAGTTACACCTTTCTATACAAATATAATATAGTTATAAAATTTACTTGGAAAACTAATGTATAATTTTCTTTGAAGGTACGTTCATTCAACTACAAAAACTGAAGAAAATAAATAAAATAAAAAGAAAACAGTTTATAAATTGTTTATATAATGCAAGGAAAAAGATTGTGGTAATGTAAAGACTTAGAGAGAAACTGCATAGAACATTTCATCTGGACTTGGAATATCAAATTGTAGTGACTAATGAATATATCCTAGTTATTAAGAACAGTTGTACATCTTTAAACAATGATTTACCTTATAATGCTAATCTCCTAACCACAAATTCTTTGCAAAAAAAAACCAATATTTATTTTGCAATTGCCTCTTTACTAGGGTTTATTTTAATTATATGAAACTTTTAATAACGTTTACCAAATGAAAACTTCTTAAATGAAGTTTTTTTCTTATTAATACATTTAAGCTTTGCTTCTTTTGACTTAATTGTCCTTGTTCATTTATAGAACTCCCAAACTTATTTGAAGCCTTTACCTTTAAACTAAAATATCTGTACAAGATATAACATTGAATTATTGTAATGACCCTTCTTATTCAGGAATTTAGGTATGGTCAATTAAATATTATTATTAATTAATCAAGAACAATATACTTTATACTACAATAAGATTTTTTCTAGAAAAAACGGACTACACTTAGACTGGAATTAATTCGTAAATACGGACACACATACACACACACCTTTCTTTATGATGCTACTGAAATTTTTGTTTTTGTCATTCTTTTTATCCCTGGATGTTAATGGAAAGGTTTGGCTGGCTTTCAAAGTGTCAAGCTAGTGTCAGCCCCAGCCCAGAGTAAAGTGTCAAGCAATGGATGTATTATAACTTGGATGTTACATTAAATTTTCTTGTTCAATCCCCTTTACCCAAATCCCCTCAACTCTTAAGGATAAACGAACTGGGTTCTAAGATAGCAGCCTAAATTGCCGACAATTTTTCCTCTGTCATAATATCCACGTATATTTTTTATCCATTGCCACAGCCCAGAGAAAAGTCAATCAACACCTTTTGTCAAGAAATCGATTCTGTTCTTGTAAAACAGCCAAAGAATTGCATTAAAAATTTGCGAACAATTATGAGGACTTTAGCGAATTTTAATTGGTTGGTTAATTAAGTTAAGTGTTCAAACGTTTCAACCACTAATTTCAATCTGCAGAAGGAATAATTTTGTGTACCTCAATAGGTATGTGTACATCAATTTACCGACCATTGTCTTATCCCTTTATATCCCTGCATATTATCACTTGGGCTATGAAAAAAAAATATATTAAAATGATTCTTTTTATAAAAAAATGTTAAAATTTCTAATTTAAATGTACCCCAAATCCGGGATCTAAAGTGATAAGACAATGGTCAATGAATTGATTTACATCCCCAATGATGATACACATAATTACCACTTCTGTAGATTACTGTTATAGTGGTTGAAACGTTTAGACAATCAACTTATTGAAACAACCAATTAAAATTGAATAAAAGTCCACAAAGTTGTTAGGTCAACGAATAAAAAACGTTGTTATAAAACTTTGGGGACTCGTTAAATTAACAGTTTAATTATTTCCTCCCTCCTGATTCTAAATAAAGTTTTAAAGCTCTTTCTAAATTTTAACTGTTTTAATTTAAGAATGATGAATCAAATTCCAGAAAATGTTTAAAATCCAAACATACATTTGTGTGAAAATACTTAGTCTAACTCTGAGTACATTTTAATTGCAAGGTTTTCAGAGAGAGACAAATGTATTAAAAATAGAAATAGAGTCTCCCACCTTTATTCTGTAAAAGGTTTATTTGTTTATATTCATTGGAGAGAAAAAGATTATTTAAGCTTTATTATATTCTCTATAACCAAAAAAATATTTGAGAAAAAGAATGCAGGGGGCACGTGCTATATGTAACTATGTCCAAGCCTTTAGACCCAGACCTGACTCTGTATTATTTGGTCTTCATGACTTACATTTATTAGTAGAAACATTATTTATCTAATTTTACCTTTTTTAAGAATCTTTATCCATTTACCTGGTCTTAAGAACAATATAAAAACATAGGTCACTGGGCTACTGTGCAATATTTCAGACATACAGACACAAATAAAAAAAAGTTTTAGAAGGAGTAAAACTTAAAAACAACACTATCATTGTTGTTCTTTTCGTCATGGATGGAGGGGACATTGGTTTGTTTATATCACTAGTCCCCAAAGTTTTATAATAGCGTTTCTTATGCGTTGGCCTAAGAACTTTGGGTGCTTTTAAAGAATTTTGATTGGTTGGTTAATTAAGTTGAGTTAAACGTTTCAATCATCAATTTATCGGCCATTATCTTATCCCTTTAGATCCCTGATTTCTTTAACTATACAGTTCGAAATAAATAGTTGGATTTACACATATTTTGCTCCCTAAAATTGAACATCTTACAATTTGACTTTCAAAACCTACACAAATTTCTAAAGCTCAGTGTTAAAATATAAAAACTTAATCGCAAGTATCTATTTTCTAGCATTGAAATTAAACGTTGATGAAAAATATAAACTGAAAATCAAAGTATTTGATTTAGATATAACAATTTTAAAATAAAACAAAAAAATACATGGTTTTGTGACTATGAAGTTAATCTTATATGAAAAAAATCTAAGGTTAGCCTTATATGAAAAGAATTGTTTAAAGTAATACTAATTTCGGATCATATGAAGGAAATGAAGTCATTCCTTAAAGGGAGTGTGAACGTAAAAATTTCTCATCTGATTATCAAATCTTAACATTTTCTAAGCACATTTCACTACACTGATCAACCAAAAACGTCCTATTAACAAAAATATCCAGGAATAATGCCTTGATTTTATGGTATTTTGGGAGGGAAAAAGGAAAAAACAGGGAAAATCTGAACGTTTTTGTTTCTTATAATGTTTGTAGGGATATTTAACTTGTCATATATAGTTGAAACAATTTACTTACTGTTAAGGATTTATTTTATGACATAAAATTGCCAATTAGTTTTTTTTATAACGTAGTAATTAGGTAATAAAGACCTATTTTGAATTCGTATTATTGACAAAAAAAATACCTCACTGTCTACAAAGGGTTGAATATCATAGGTTATTTAAAATAATAATATCCTTTTTTATTGTGTTGGACAATAAATAACCCACTTTGGAGAATTAGTTTACACTTTTATCAGACTGTTTATAAAGAAATATTGCGTCTTTATTATTTACAAATTTGTAATTAAAGGTGGGCGAGAGATGGGCCATATAAAGTTAATTGGATACTAACAAAAAAACCTGTTTCTGGCTTTGTTATTATATTTGGTTTTCAATAAAAAATATTGCTTATTTTATCAATTTCTAAGTAACTATACATTGGATTAAAGCAAGGATTATGTTAAAAGTCAGCTTAACCGATAGGAAAAATCAAGAACTATGTGAAAAAGTTTAATTTTAGCTATAATGGGAGAAAAAATGCAATTTAATGCACATTTTATATAATACGGAAAATTTCTTCCTTTCCCTTTACTTTATAAAAATCGTCGGAAAAAGCCGTTTTTTAAGCAAACAAAAGCGCGTTTTGCTCTATCTGTGAGATATTATGAATGAGATAATGTTAAGATTTGATATGAAGATGAGAAAAATTTACGTTCACAGTCCCTTTAAAAGGACAGAAATTTCATTCCAAAAAGGACAGAAATCATCTTCCTTTTTCTCAGATAAGTGAAATATGGACAAAAATCACTCTCCTTTTTCTCACATATCTGAAAAAGAGAATAAAAATCACCTCCCTAAATCTCACTTAATCTTCCTAATTCTAAGAAAATTAACCTAGTTCCTCCAAATTCTACCTTTTTATAACAAAGTCTACCTTTTCCTTACACATTCTCACTTATTCTCAGATAACCTACCTTATTCTAAGAAATTCTTCCTAAATCTAAGAAAATCTACCTGACTCCCCCAAATTCTTCCTTAGTCCCCCAAATTCTTCCTTATTCTAGGAAATTCTACCTTATTCTAAGAAATTCTTCCTTATTCTAAGAAAATCTACCTTATTCCCCCAAATTCTTCCTTATTCTTGGAAATTCTACGTTATTCTAAGAAATTCTTCCTTATTCTAAGAAAATCTTCCTAATTCTCCCAAATTCTTCCTTATTCTAATAAAATCTACCTTATTCTAAGAAATTCTTCCTTATTCTAAGAAAATCTACCTTATTCTAACAAATTCTTCCTTATTCTAAGAAAATCTACCTTATTCTAAGAAATTTTTCCTTATTCTAAGAAATTCTACCTTATTCTAAGAAAATCTACCTTATTCTAAGAAATTCTACCTTATTCTAAGAAATTCTTCCTTATTCTAAGAAAATCTACCTTATTCTAAGAAATTCTTCCTTATTCTTAGAAATTTTTCCTTATTCTAAGAAATTCTACCTTATTCTAAGAAAATCTACCTTATTCTAAGAAATTCTACCTTATTCTAAGAAATTCTTCCTTATTTTAAGAAAATCTACCTTATTCTAAGAAATTCTTCCTTATTCTAAGAAATTCTTGCAAACCATAGCAAAGCAATATGTAGGGGTCCCAAACTCAAAACAAATTTTCAGCACGATCCGACCACCCGTTCTCAAGATACAGTGACCTGGTGTCCTTGGTACCGATGGTAAGATTTGGGAAATGGTTCGAATCCTTAATAAATTTGGCAGTAAAGGCCAGACATATTTTGGCACTTAGTCAAAATTTTGGAGAAAAAATACCCAGGTGAACAAATAATTTTGGTCAAAAATTGAAAAGTGTCAAAATATTTTTGGACTTTGACCAAATTTACTAAGGATTCGAACCATTTCCCAAATCTTACCATCAGTACCAAGGACACCAGGTCACCATATCTTGAGAACAGGTGGTCGGATTGTGCTGAAAATTCGTTTTTGAGTTTGGGACCCCTATATATTGCAAGAATTTGCTATGTTTTGCAAGAATTTGGGAGAATTAGTTAGATTTTCTTAGAATAAGGAAGAATTTCTTAGAATAAGATAGATTTTCTTAGAATAAGAAGAATTGCTTAGAATAAGGTAGATTTTCTTAAAATAAGGTAGAATTTCTTAGAATAAGGAAGAATTTCTTAGAATAAGGTAGAATTTGGGGGAATAAGAAAGAATTAGGGAGAATAATATAGATTTTCTTAGAATAAGGAAGAATTTCTTAGAATAAGGTAGATTTTCTTAGAACAAGGAAGAATTTCTTAGAATAAGGTAGATTTCCTTAGAATAAGGTAGAATTTCTAAGAATAAGGAAGAATTCTTAGAATAAGGTAGATTTTCTTAGAATAAGGAAGAATTTCTTAGAATAAGGTAGAATTTCTTAGAATAAGGTAGATTTTCTTAGAATAAGGTAGAATTTCTTAGAATAAGGAAGAATTTCTTAGAATAAGGTAGATTTTCTTAGAATAAGGTAGAATTTCTAAGAATAAGGAAGAATTCTTAGAATAAGGTAGATTTTCTTAGAATAAGGAAGAATTTCTTAGAATAAGGTAGAATTTCTTAGAATAAGGTAGATTTTCTTAGAATAAGGTAGAATTTCTTAGAATAAGGAAAAATTTCTTAGAATAAGGTAGATTTTCTTAGAATAAGGAAGAATTTGTTAGAATAAGGTAGATTTTCTTAGAATAAGGAAGAATTTCTTAGAATAAGGTAGATTTTCTTAGAACAAGGAAGAATTTCTTAGAAATAGGAAGAATTTGAGAGAATAAGGTAGATATTCTTAGAATAAGGAAGAATTTCTTAGAATAAGGTAGATTTTCTTAAAATAAGGTAGAATTTCTTAGAATAAGGAAGAATTTCTTCGAATAAGGTAGAATTTGGGGGAATAATAAAGAATTAGGGAGAATAATATAGATTTTCTTAGAATAAGGTAGATTTTCTTAGAACAAGGAAGAATTTCTTAGAATAAGGTAGATTTTCTTAGAATAAGGTAGAATTTCTAAGAATAAGGAAGAATTCTTAGAATAAGGTAGATTTTCTTAGAATAAGGTAGATTTTCTTAGAGTAAGGTAGAATTTGGGGGAATAAGAAAGAATTAATTAAAATAAGGTATAATTTCTTAGAATAAGGAAGAATTTCTTAGAATAAGGTAGAATTTGAAGGAATAAGAAAGAATTAGGGAGAATAATATAGATTTTCTTAGAATAAGGAAGAATTTCTTAGAATAAGGTAGATTTTCTTAGAACAAGGAAGAATTTCTTAGAATAAGGTAGATTTTCTTAGAATAAGGAAGAATTTCTTAGAATAAGGTAGAATTTCTTAGAATAAGGTAGATTTTCTTAGAATAAGGTAGAATTTCTTAGAATAAGGAAAAATTTCTTAGAATAAGGTAGATTTTCTTAGAATAAGGAAGAATTTGTTAGAATAAGGTAGATTTTCTTAGAATAAGGAAGAATTTCTTAGAATAAGGTAGATTTTCTTAGAACAAGGAAGAATTTCTTAGAAATAGGAAGAATTTGAGAGAATAAGGTAGACTTTCTTAGAATAAGGAAGAATTTCTTAGAATAAGGTAGATTTTCTTAGAATAAGGTAGATTTTCTTAGAGTAAGGTAGAATTTGGGGGAATAAGAAAGAATTAAGGAGAATAATATAGATTTTCTTAGAATAAGGAAGAATTTCTTAGAATAAGGTAGATTTTCTTAGAATAAGGTAGAATTTCTTAGAAAAAGGAAAAATTTCTTAGAATAAGGTAGATTTTCTTAGAATAAGGAAGAATTTGTTAGAATAAGGTAGATTTTCTTAGAATAAGGAAGAATTTCTTAGAATAAGGTAGATTTTTTTAGAACAAGGAAGAATTTCTTAGAAATAGGAAGAATTTGAGAGAATAAGGTAGATTTTCTTAGAATAAGGAAGAATTTCTTAGAATAAGGTAGATTTTCTTAGAATAAGGTAGAATTTCTTATAACAAGGAAGAATTTCTTAGAATAAGGTAGATTTTCTTAGAATAAGGAAGAATTTGTTAGAATAAGGTAGATTTTCTTAGAATAAGGAAGAATTTCTTAGAATAAGGTAGATTTTCTTAGAACAAGGAAGAATTTCTTAGAAATAGGAAGAATTTGAGAGAATAAGGTAGATTTTCTTAGAATAAGGAAGAATTTCTTAGAATAAGGTAGATTTTCTTAAAATAAGGTAGAATTTCTTAGAATAAGGAAGAATTTCTTAGAATAAGGTAGAATTTGGGGGAATAATAAAGAATTAGGGAGAATAATATAGATTTTCTTAGAATAAGGAAGAATTTCTTAGAATAAGGTAGATTTTCTTAGAACAAGGAAGAATTTCTTAGAATAAGGTAGATTTTCTTAGAATAAGGTAGAATTTCTAAGAATAAGGAAGAATTCTTAGAATAAGGTAGATTTTCTTAGAATAAGGTAGATTTTCTTAGAGTAAGGTAGATTTTGGGGGAATAAGAAAGAATTAATTAAAATAAGGTATAATTTCTTGGAATAAGGAAGAATTTCTTAGAATAAGGTAGAATTTGGAGGAATAAGAAAGAATTAGGGAGAATAATATAGATTTTCTTAGAATAAGGAAGAATTTCTTAGAATAAGGTAGATTTTCTTAGAACAAGGAAGAATTTCTTAGAATAAGGAAGAATTCTTAGAATAAGGTAGATTTTCTTAGAATAAGGAAGAATTTCTTAGAATAAGGTAGAATTTCTTAGAATAAGGTAGATTTTCTTAGAATAAGGTAGAATTTCTTAGAATAAGGAAAAATTTCTTAGAATAAGGTAGATTTTCTTAGAATAAGGAAGAATTTGTTAGAATAAGGTAGATTTTCTTAGAATAAGGAAGAATTTCTTAGAATAAGGTAGATTTTCTTAGAACAAGGAAGAATTTCTTAGAAATAGGAAGAATTTGAGAGAATAAGGTAGATTTTCTTAGAATAAGGAAGAATTTCTTAGAATAAGGTAGATTTTCTTAGAATAAGGTAGATTTTCTTAGAGTAAGGTAGAATTTGGGGGAATAAGAAAGAATTAATTAAAATAAGGTATAATTTCTTAGAATAAGGAAGAATTTCTTAGAATAAGGTAGAATTTGGAGGAATAAGAAAGAATTAGGGAGAATAATATAGATTTTCTTAGAATAAGGAAGAATTTCTTAGAATAAGGTAGATTTTCTTAGAACAAGGAAGAATTTCTTAGAATAAGGAAGAATTCTTAGAATAAGGTAGATTTTCTTAGAATAAGGAAGAATTTCTTAGAATAAGGTAGAATTTCTTAGAATAAGGTAGATTTTCTTAGAATAAGGTAGAATTTCTTAGAATAAGGAAAAATTTCTTAGAATAAGGTAGATTTTCTTAGAATAAGGAAGAATTTGTTAGAATAAGGTAGATTTTCTTAGAATAAGGAAGAATTTCTTAGAATAAGGTAGATTTTCTTAGAACAAGGAAGAATTTCTTAGAAATAGGAAGAATTTGAGAGAATAAGGTAGATTTTCTTAGAATAAGGAAGAATTTCTTAGAATAAGGTAGATTTTCTTAGAATAAGGTAGATTTTCTTAGAGTAAGGTAGAATTTGGGGGAATAAGAAAGAATTAAGGAGAATAATATAGATTTTCTTAGAATAAGGAAGAATTTCTTAGAATAAGGTAGATTTTCTTAGAATAAGGTAGAATTTCTTAGAAAAAGGAAAAATTTCTTAGAATAAGGTAGATTTTCTTAGAATAAGGAAGAATTTGTTAGAATAAGGTAGATTTTCTTAGAATAAGGAAGAATTTCTTAGAATAAGGTAGATTTGCTTAGAACAAGGAAGAATTTCTTAGAAATAGGAAGAATTTGAGAGAATAAGGTAGATTTTCTTAGAATAAGGAAGAATTTCTTAGAATAAGGTAGATTTTCTTAGAATAAGGTAGAATTTCTTATAACAAGGAAGAATTTCTTAGAATAAGGTAGATTTTCTTGAAATAAGGAAGAATTTCTTAGAATAAGGTAGGTTATCTGAGAATAAGGGAGAATTTGTGTAATTAAGGTAGAGTTTCTGAGAATAAGGAAGAATTTGGTGAAGGTAGATTAATTAAACATGGTTGTAATAGTGAGGAAAAGGAAGAATTTCTAAGAACTAGGAAGAATTTGTAAGATGGTGGACAGAGGTCACCTTCCTTTAGTGATAATTTGTAAGATAGTGGACAGAAATCACCTTCCTTATTGAGAATTTGTAAGAAAAAGGAAAGAAAATAGCCTTCCTATACCTAAGGAAGGGGATTTCTGTCCTTTTTAGGAATGACTTCATTTCCTTCATATGATCCCAAATTTCTTATGTTTTTGATTATACCTTTGTAAATTTGTATATATTTAGAAAAATTGGGATATAGAATAATTTAACACAAATTGTGGTGTATGAGGGAACTAATGGGATAAGACACTTGCTCATAAATTGATGTACATCCCCAATGATGGTTACCTCTTCATAAAACTTTGGGGACTAGTGTAATAAACATCCCAATGTCCCCTCACTCCCTGTAGTGTACATAACTTTGTATCAAAGTGTGTTCTTGATCTAAAATGTTTGAAATATATATTGAGTTAAGAAATCATTCCCATGACTGTGTTTATCTGAGTATTACAGTTAAAATTCTGCACAGGCTAGCCTTATACTATAATTGTTATACTAATGTGATTTACGGACTCTAGGAATGTTGTAAGATTGAAACTCTTGATGCACTTATACTTACAGTTTCTACCAAAGATTGAGGGATAATTTTTTTTAAATATAAAGCGTAGGTATTTTGTCAAAATTCTTAATTATTTTCTTTCTTAAATAATCCACATTTGACTTTTTGATATTCTCAGTAGAAAAGCTTCTTTACAATCCAGTCATGTGTCTTTTAGTAATGTTTCCTATGATCTTGCATTTTCTGATTTCCTTTCTTTTACATTTTAGGTTTTTCTTTAATATTATGTTACAAAATGCCATCTTTTAGGATTTTTACACAATTTTTTTTATTATGATTGCAATTATTTATTCGTCTGAAATTTCCAATTTCTGCACTTTTTATTGATATAAATATTATGATTTAAACAATGAAATCTTCCAAATTAAAACTTTTCTCCATCCATATGTTCCTGATTTTTGTTGAAGATTTGGCCAATAAATCTTGCAACAAACGACCAATTTTACCAACATCATTTCAAAAGGTTCAATAAATACCACTTTTTTTCAAAATTATTTACACACAATTTTGGGTAACCTAGCTACTCTATTTACTATTTCTGTGGCAGGTTTCGTTGTCGGGAAGGTTCAAATCTCGATGCAGCTACGCGTCATAACTAAAAAAAACGTCAAAATTGTTTTCACTGCTGCTATGTAAGGTGTGCGACATATAGAGTTATAGTAGTGGGAATGCCTTGGCTCAAAGCATTCTCAACTCATTACCTTGCACAGTGAGGACTTCCAGACGAAGGTCGTGCAATCAAGTTCATTCTCTATTGGGTTACATGAAAGTTTACACCACGAGATATGTTCAACGTGACGTGGTGATGACCCGTTCAAAAGAGTCTCCTCTCCCCCGAGAGGAAATTGTAGGTAATTCTAATGAACATAATCGTCCTTGTTGCTTATATCCACCTGAAATTGTTGACATTTTTTTTATATTAAGAGAAAAATTTAAATGAAGACTCTTTTTGAGAAAATGTTTTATTCAAAATAGAAAAGAAAAAGTGAGAATGAGAAAATCATTTGTTAAGTTAGACTTGTGAAAATAAACATTTAGATTTGAGAAGAATTAATTATTCTTTCTTCAAATATACAAAGAGAGATATCTTTTTGACGTAATAGGATCTTTGTGCAGTTTTTATTCATTTTTATACGAAAGAAAAGTTATAATATATCTGTATGAAACCTCAAAATTATATTTAAATAAGATCATAATCAACGATTGCTGATCAATGGAAGATGGGTTTGTCAAGTATTTATAATCAAATTACACTAATAAAAGTTAAATCTGAAATGATTCATTTTTGTAAGGAAGGTAGGGGGGATTAAATGGGTAATACCTTCCCCAAAATATTTAAAATATGTAAGATTTTGTAAAAAAAAAAAATATGTACATCTGAAACCCCCCAAAAATATGTGCGTTCAATGGACCATGACCCCCCCCCCCCCCTCCCCATTTCCAAAAGGTTTAAATATCCTCAAAAATCGGATTTTTGCCTACATTGACGTTCATTGTTTAAAACTTTACATTCTGGGTATTGATGCGCTTCTATGTTTATAATTCCTAAAAAGTAGAAGGAAAAACATACAGCAGCTTTGCTGAAGTACTTATATTTGCTAATCTGCTTAAGTCATTATAAAAGATATATTATTACTTAGATGTTGTGCCTAATTTTCATGTACTTATGATAAATTGATGCTCGCAGCTGGCTAAAATAACGATAACTCCCATCTACCCACTTTACCAGATACCTTCCCCTCCTATTGGATAAACGAACTGACCATTAAATGAGGTCCATATAAGCAAGCTAGATTGACGACAAACTTTCCCCTGTGAATATATCCATGTATATCCTATATCCATTATTATGACGCTCATTTAGTTTGCGTGTTTTTAGCATTCTTCTACTATCTTAATGAATTATTTTTGCTCTGTTGCTTATTACTAATTGTTAGTGTTCTTTAAAAACAATTTAGATTTTCCCTTTTTAGTAGCAAGTGTACTTTAAAGTATAATATAATGAGTATACTGAAAATATTTATAAAAAGTATTTTTCAAAACTAAAGGGTTTTTCATCCAATTGTCCTGTAAATGAAAAAAAACCACAAACATTAAAAACTAAAAGTGATTATGCCAAACCATAGTTATATTTTCTATAATCTTGTAAAACATTTAAGTAATTTGGGGTCATGCATTATAATAATGTTAAACTAAAATTGATCCTTTAATTTATCAACTTGCTAACCTTGCCTTCTTTACAATTGAAAGCAGATATTGTCTATAAATCACTCAGAAATTATATTTAACATATGCAAATGGATAAAGAATTCGTGGATATATTGATAGAAGAAAATTTAGGTTGCTGATATGGACCTCATTTATTGATTAGTTTGATCCCCCAGTAGAATAGGAGGGTATGAGGTAAAGGGGGTGGATGGTGGGTATCGTTATTTTAGCCAGCTTGAGTATCACCTTAATCTGGTGCAACATCCAAGTTACTTTATTTCGATTTTAACATATTTACTAATATGTGTTGTGTTTTAAATGATATATTTCAACTTTAGGAAAAGATATCATACATATTAAAATAAAAGTCATGAACATTCTACATATATATAAAGTTACTGTGTAATCCTAATTACTATTTTAATACAACACAAAATATTAAATAGCAAAATTGTTATAATAATGAGTTATTATACAGGTTAATAAGTTAATGACATACATATGTCTTTAAAGAAAAGGATTAATTCCTTCTTATTGTTAAAAATAGATAAGATACCCACAGTCCCACAGTGGGAAAAAACATTAGACACAATGTTATAATATAGTTAAAAATCATGATAGCACATATAATGCAAAAGTAGATAAAACAGTGAATAATATAATCACAACAATAATGATAAAACATCATTAATATTCAACTGTTAGGTGTGTTATGTAGATTGATAATATTTCGATTCACAGATAAATTTTATACTTTGTAGTCTGATACAGTTTTACTTAATATCTTAAATAGATATTCACTAAATTGAAACATTGATTGAAGAGGTATAAACCATTGCTTTGCTATTGCTTCTATTTACAGTTTGTACAATGCTGTTTTCATCTGTCATACTATTTTGGCGGAAAATTTAAATTGAAGATGCCAGAAACGATAACATGTCGTCTGCAGCTCGACGCAACACATCCAATAAAGGATGCCTTTAACTCATTTTAATAACTGGTAGAAACCAACAGCCTGAGTAATAGCCAGAGGATAAACATTGAGCAGCAACCAACAAATCTGATCCTCAGCATGATTTGTTTAGTTCCGAGATATTCCCATTGTGCATGTGTGGTGTGTAAAACAGCGGTCACCTGTGTCACCTTACATCTTGGGGATGAGGAGAAGGAAGGGGTGAAGGACCAGATCGGATCGTATAACAAGCGCACATGATAACTTGACTGATTTTTTTTTGCAGAGGAAAAAAAAGGTGGCTTCACTGTTTTCGATGAGGATGGCAGATTTATTTTTGATGGTTTTGATGTTAACAACACATGAATTAGTATGGGTACCCATACAATTTTCAACCCATGTTTTCGAAGAGCTGACTGTAAGGGTAAGATTGAAAAAATTCAATCTACACAGGATTGAATATGAAGACGTCTGCTCGCCTCAATTGTCTGTTTGCTACTGATTTACTAATATGTAATGTTTGCCAAATCATATGAACTAAACAGATATTTTTGTTACGGCACATTTTTGTTGCATTTTTCCTAGTTGTCTAAGAATATTAATTATTTATGTTTTTAGAGCAAAGCTTTTCTACAATTGAAATAATATTGAAAATTAGTTTTTCAAATTTGTAAGGCTTTTGATTATTTGAATATAATACTAATTTATTTTGTAGGTATGTAATTTGAAGAATGGTTATTAATTTGAAATTTTCTTGGTTTCATTTTTACAGTTGTTAGTATTTTTACTATATTTAAAAAAATATTTATAATGATGCAAGGATGACAACATCCATAAGTATCAAAGCGCCAAAATCACTGAATGGACTAATGTCTTTTGAAGCATGACAGACAGACAGACATACTTTTTATGAGCGCATATGTCATAGGAATCGAAAATTTCAGCTGTCTTTCTTTAATAGCAGCCGAGAAAATAGCATTTCCCCCATAGCGTTTCGGACTGACTGACTGGTTTAATGACGGATAAGCAAAGTGATTATGCAGTATTTTGGTATTATTTTCAATTCATCACTAAAACATGCCAATATTTTTAGCAGAATCGTCGAATCGAACGTACGTCCCTATTTATACAGAGTAGCTGCACTACCATAAACGGAAAAGAAACACAAAAGCAAGACCCCCAACTTTTCCTAACACTAATAATATAATGACAATAATTACCATTAAACCATTCTTAATTATTCTTTACCAACCCCTGGCCTCTCTAGCCATGTATCGATATATTATTACTTGGATGTTGCAACAGATTTCATGTTCTCTTGAAGAGAAAATTGCAGCGGGCTAAAATAACATCCACCCCCTTTACACCG
Organism: Acartia tonsa; assembly: GCF_053477335.1. Lineage (NCBI taxonomy): Eukaryota > Metazoa > Arthropoda > Copepoda > Calanoida > Acartiidae > Acartia > Acartia tonsa. The sequence continues at coordinate 29,013,187 of NC_137262.1, read as the reverse complement.
TCACCCCCCCCCCCTCCTACTGGATGAACGAACTAACCAATAGCAACCTAAATTAATGACAATTTTTCCCCAGACATAATATCCACGTATATTATAAATCCATTGTGTCAGGGAACATTAAATTTGATGTAAATGAGACTTGCGACAATATTTCATCCAAAATTGTGTAATAATTAGTCAAATGTCTCAACATTGAATTGGATGATGAATGAAAGTCAAGTTTTCAACAGGGTTGGAGAATGTATAGATAGTTAAATTTGTTAGAAAATGGACTTGACTTAATTGTTAAGGGATTCTTTTTCTGAAAGCTAAATTTGAAAATAAAAAAGTACATAACTACTCACACTGATTGATTTTTTTTATAAGCGCACTTCATAGAACAAGGATGACAATAACCATAAAAGCCAAACTCTGAAATCAAATGGTAGAACAAACGAACATAAACAATTGTATCAAAGTATTAGTTTAAAAGTTTCACCAAAATTGTAAATATACTTGTTGTGTAATTGCGTAAATACATTACTGTACTTTCTGATAAGGATTATAGGAATGCTACGCATTCTATATCGTACCTAATTGTTACAGGAATCTTCGTGCAACGTTTAAAATTGATAGGACAATCTCTCGCTTTCTTAAATTTGCTAAATGAGTTAATCGTTACGCACAGACGTACAGATAGACTTTCAGACCTTAATTATAGAACACTTCGCTTTCAAAGAGGATATACTGAATCTAATAATTCTGTTTCTTTATTCCTGACATTTATATTCCTTTCCCCTATATAACAAAATTGTATAACTTTCTAAGGAATGTAAAATTTTTAAATAAAGTTATTTAAGTCAAGAAAGGAGGGGAGGGGGGGAATATTATAATTTTATGCTATTGTTATTTTAATTTCTTTTATACACAAACAATCATTATTATATGCTTCTCTTTAAGTAGAGTCTATCCGTTTATCTGTCTATTTAAGTCTTTTTTATTCACTCTTTTAACAGTTATAAATCTATCCCAACCATAACATTTATAAAATAGTAACTACTGCTGCTTCATAACGAAATATATTTCAAAGAAAAAAATCTTCATTATTATCGCATCTCTTAATAAAGTGAATCAAGCTAATTTAGCCTGGTCAGTTTACTTTTTTTTATTCAATTATGGGTTTATGTTAAAAATATTAATTGTTTAATTATCTTAGATTAAAGGCCCTTGTCCATTTGGGTTTACTTTTAATTCAGACATCACTAAATTTTCTTTATTCTTACAGTATAACAGTTTTATTTTATTATATCTGCCATTTCTTGAAGAAGTAATGATCTTCAATAGAAAAATACTGTTTATTTCTTTTTTCAAATATTTACAAAACAAAACATAATTCAATATTGTTTTTGTTCAAAAATTGCTTAACAAGAATATATAAAAACATCCAAGTCAAAACAAAACAAAATTATTCCAATGTTTTGATTCAAATGTAAATAAGGATTTTATTACATATTTTGGTAGATAACCATTGAGCCTTTAAAAAAAATTTCAAAGTTAGATGAGATGTCCATTATTTTAAAATAAAATAAGTACATAAAAATATTATAGACATCTTTTCGCGGATATTAAAAGAAAAATGCCAAGGCTAACACAACTGGTATTAATTTTGTCATTTTTTAATTTTGATATTCATGAAAAAGTGTTGTAATACACATGGTTTTTCAGTATGGCTGAAAACTGGTTCTAATCAACTTTGTTTATAAACAATAAGGTTGTAGTCATTTTTGTGTCCTAGTTATAGAGAATCTGCGCAGTTAACAATTTTGAGAAATGTGGCAGTGACTTTCTTATTTAATAATTTATTCCTTTAAGAACAAACTATACATAATTAAATCACATAGTCTTGAAGTATTAATATATACAGTTTAAAAAATAGCACATAAATTGTTAATAACAAGAGATATTATAATATGTTGTAAAAATTAACTAATTATATTTATTTTAATTTTAATTTATTTTAATTATTATAATTTATATTTTAAAATCAAATACTAAAATATTTTGTGTTGTCTTTATATTTCAAAACAAACTTAATAAATTTTTCAATAAGATATGTTGCTATACCCACTTTATATAATAATTTTGAACAATATTGAGCTAAAAGCAATGTTTGAGAAAAATAATTGTTTTCTTACCATCTTGATAGACAAGGTTCTTTACTAATTTTTGGTGCCTTGTCTTTAGCTGCTAAAATAAGCATCGAAATTTGAGCAAAATCATCACCTTTAAAGCATTCATTATAGATGTTAAAAAGAAAGAAATTTTCTTTAAGAAAAATGAACTCAGGACAACCAGCCTGTCACCTCACCTATACAATCTTGCAATGTGTAACATTTTCAACGCTTAACGAGGTCAAAAAGATGCCTTTCAATGTTACGGAAATGTTATTTATCACCAAAAAGAGTTAGTTTATCGAAGCATTTTAGTTTAATGTATCATCATACTTTTAATTATTTAATATTACTATTACTAAATTTGCCATTAAACTGTTAAAATTTTTGTCCCTGGCTTACAGCAATTTTGCTAGCTTTTATTGAGGTTGCTCATTTTAAAATTTGCTGATATGCAGAAGCATAAAAGCTGTTGACGTTTGAATTGAATCTTGTTAACCCTTTCTCATATATTTTGTGCAAGTTATCTTTTCTAAAGAATCAGCATAAGAATAATTTAAAAATCAATACTTACAATAAGTAGTGAATCTTCTTCAAAACTATGACATGTTCTTTCAGGAATTAACTCTTGTGACGGTTAGTAGACAATTATGTCTCGATTTCCTTATCAAGGAGCTTTAGAAGATAAAGAAAAACATTTGCCATAATTCTGCTGATTGATCTTGATCTTGTATAGCCTCAATTCAAAATGAAAATTATACATTGGAAAAAATGCAAAATCTTGCCTTCAATTTGAAAATCTGTGTGTGAAAAAGTATAAAACGTATACAACATATATGTATACAGAGTCAGGGATCTTAAGGATTAAGACAATGACCAATAAATTGATGTACATACCCAATGATGATACACAAAATTACCCCATCTGTAGCTTATAATGACAAGGTTAATACACTTGAACTTAAAATCTGTAAACTAACCAATAAAATTCTAATAAAAGTCTCCAAAGTTGTTTAGCCAAGAAATATGAAAACTTTATTTTAAAACTTTTGGGACTAGTATAATAAACATCCCCATGTCCCCTCCCTCCCTGATAGAGAGTAGAAAAGAATGTATCTGCTCTTAAGAATTTCCCTTCCAGTGTTTTTGCACATCTATTTATGTATTATCCAATCCCCAGGGAGGAAGGGGACTTTGGGCTGTTGAACACGCAGGTACCCAAAGTTTTTTTAACCACTTTATCCTATTCGTGGGCTCAGAAACTTTGGGTCCTTTTATTTAATTTGAGAAATGGTAGTCTCCAATCTTTTCAACCAATTATTGAAATCTACAGAAGGACTAATCTTGTTTTCATCATATATATATATAAATTTATCGTCCATTGTCTTATCCCTTAACCCCCCTGCTAATCCCTCACTCAGTCTTTCAGGGCCTTACAGGACTGTACAGGAATGGATATACTATCACTTGGATGTTGCACCAGATTTTCGTGTAAATCTGATAAAGTGATACTTTCAGCTTGATAAACTAACGATCCAACCTCTTTACCCCATACCCTCCCTTCATACTAAATGAACAATTTAACCATGTTAGCAACCTTAAATTGACGACAAATATTCCCCTGTCATTATATCCACGTATATTTTACATCCATTTGTGCAGGACAGTCTGGGCCTAGGGATTATAGACAAGGCCTCTTTTGCACACTTTCCCTTTTCTGTAATAAATCATTTTCTTCGCCTTACTTTTTAACATGCCTTTTGTTACTCATCTCTTATCAGTATCCGCACTCTTACACCATAGTTTTTATTTATTTTATCTGTTGCTATGTTTGAAGTGCAGATACTTTATAACTTTGGTATGTTAGTACGATCGTCCGACAACCAAGAGTATTTATTACTTCTAACTGTTTTTTTGTTTATCACAAGCATATGTCAAAAGAAAATAAATAGTCATCCAAGCATTTTGTTTGAATACACTTTTACAATCTCTAAGTGTACACATTTAGAATACAATTTTTACTACAATTATTATTACTGCGCTACCTACGAAAATTATTGTCCTTCTTCCCCTCTTTGAATATCTTTTTCATTCATTTTTCATGGTTTTGAAACGGATTAAAATCCGCTGTATAAGAATCGGTTCTCAGCCATACTGAAAATTCATGTATATCATTATAATAGAGACAATTTTTCTAGAATATTAAAATGAAAATCATAAAATTGATACCAGTTTTTTTTAGCTCGGGCATTGGTCCCCTCTGGTTTTAAACCTTAGATTTTTCATTTTAATATCCGCGGACAGCTGTCTATAATACGATGCAATGAATAATTTATATTTCTTTTTGTGACTCATCCTGTGTAACCAGAGATTGAGAGGAAAATCTAAATCTTAATCCATTTCTTTCTCCCAATAGTTATGAGCAATTTAAGGAAAAAAATTTACAAAAAAGTTGAGGATAAGTATGTATTTATCATTCATTGTCTTATCCCTGTAACCCTGTTTGTCTATCCAATATCCTAGTTTAAGTTTTCCTATTCCAGAGTTTTGGAAAACTTGTATCATATTTACAATTTATTTAGAATTATATTAAACTCTTGAATGCCTTGGACCACAAAGAAGAACAACTGATTATCATGCACTTAAAGACAAAGGTCGTGCAATCATAGGGTTGGTTGTATGTTTTTTTTACTCAGTATTCGGTTGTATGAATTTAAAGTCACTTTTCCTTAGCTAATGATTATGTATTATTCTATCTAAGAAAAACTTAACTTTTATGTGATTATATCCAATAATCATGCATCCCATTAACTTTCGTTGGTAGATGAGTTTTAAATTGTAAAAGAAATTTATGTAAACCAGTAAAAGCAGTAAAATGCGGGCCAAGGAAACATGCAGGTCTTTAAATTCAAAATCTTTAAAATTGTTCAAGTAAAATTAGGTCATGGAATACTCTTAGAATTATAATAAGTGTAAATATCACACTTTTTACCCTAACATAATTTAATATCCCATTGTCCTACTTCTATATCCCTGTATGTGCAAGTAAAGAATCCTGATAGAATGCAATTTTACCAGCTAAAGCTTGACAAAAATTAATATTCCAATGTCCTAACCCTATATCCATGTATGTGCAAGTAAAGAATCCGAATAGAATGCAGTTTTACCAGCTAAAGCTTGACAAAAATTAATATCCCATTGTCCTACCTCTATATCCCTGTATGTGCAAGTAAAGAATCCTGATAGAATGCAATTTTACCAGCTGAAACTTGACAAAAATTAATATTCCAGTGTCCTACTTCTATATCCCTGTATGTGCAAGTAAAGAATCCTGATAGAATGCAGTTTTACCAGCTAAAGCTTGACAAAAATTGGACTCTTGATTTATGTTCAACCACACTGTAAAAAAAGGTCACATTTTCCGTAGTGATTGTTTTTTCACGATAAAAATCGTTAACAAAATTGAATTTAAGAGGTATATATTTAACAATATTTTTTTATTTCCATTCATGCTAGAGATAGCAAACCAAAACGTCTTGATTCACAAAATTTCGGAGAAGTTTTATGTGTTAAAATGGGTTCCACGACAAACGCAGGAGTCCCAAACGTCGGAGTGGACAAACGCAGGAGTGTTAAAATATTAATTTAAGTAAGTATTTCTATACAGGTTAGGTTAGGTTAGGTTAAGATATAAATATACAAATAAGCTCCCCGCAGGGGTTAGGCATTTAAAAAACCGAAAACATGGTTTAAAATAGGTTAGGTTAGGTTAAGGGTCCACTCCTGCGTTTGTCCACTCCTGCGTTTGTCTTAGGACCTTAAAATGGCGTTTATAAGTCGCAAATAAGCTGAAAAAAAGCTCAAAATTTTTTTGCCAATAAGTTACCATACCAATAATAGTGTTGGCATGATTCTCATTTTTAAAGGAATCAAGATTAGATTCATACGGCTTTTTTGTGAGCTGCTTTTTTAAATATGTTTTATTTTTGAAAGGGTGAACAGTTTTTTTATAGTGTATTGCAAGGGCATAGGTGCAGTGAGGGCTGCAATAAAAGAGATTGTGCTTTGGGTTTTACAATAACCAAACTTATATATTGTTTTACTCAAGGAAAACAGTACAATAAGTAAAATATAATTTAATAATTTAATGATATTAGTAGGACAACAATATATAATTAGGATTGAAAATACAATCGCTACGCAGTCTACTCTTTAAAAGAATGTTCTTTTATAATTGTTTGTTTTTTAAGGTGGTTACTTAACTTATAGCTATTTTTTTTAGATGATAATTTTGGGTTATGGAAATCTAATTACATAAATGAGAAAATAAGTAATGTTTTTAGTTAATTAAAAAAATGCTCTTCTTTTTAAAAAATCATTTGATTTTATCTTAGATTTTAAAAATTATTTTTTATTAGTTAGTTTTTGATAATATTTAGAAAACTTACATCATTGTTTTTTTCAATATTTTAGTTTTATAAAACAAAATTCACAAATAAGCCTCATATTTATATTTATTATTTTGAATTTCCATTGTTAAGAATGTTAGAGTGTGGCATGCATACAATTATCTTATGCTTCTGATGTCCAACTTCCATGCATTAATTGTGTTAAATAGAAAAGAGATTAGTTAGAGCATTAACAATTTAATCTTCTTTTTTCCCACTGCACTGCTTGTCACTCAAACATGCAAAGCAAAAGTGTCTCATATTTCTTTGTTTATTGGTTGATATTAAGAAAGAAGCATAAACTGATTTATGAACAGTTTTTTTTTAATCAATATCGGAATCGCTTGGAATCTTAACTTTAAGTCTTTATATTTTCAGGGGTTTTTTCAAAACAATTCGAATTTACTAGGCTATCCTATGTGTGTCTGTCTTTCTGTGTGTACCGAAGGATCTTGCTAACCGATGAACCGTTATAGTTCTCTTTTACAGTGTAACTTATTACAGGTCCTAGAAAAGCTTATAACTATTTTGGGGGAGGGCACCACCACACTTCCAAGAGAAATTGAGATAAAAAAAGGCCACGCAACCCTTTTTTTACTTTTTCTTTTTAAAACGAAAATTAAAAAGTGCGTGCCATTTTACCCTTAGGGGCGTTTAGGGTGTAGAATAAGAACTTTACTACTCTAATAAGAAGGAAAAAGGAAAAGAATTGGATTCCCATTTCCCTGATGATTTATACTTTCAGTTGCTTCACAATTTTCCTCCTGTCACCTCTTCACACTTGTGCTAATTCCAAGGTGTTTATTTAAGTTGTGTCACAGAGTAATTTCTGCTTATCAAGACCTACAATGAAATGTTATTGTCTAAGCTTAAAGCTTTACAGCACCAGGTTTTGACTTGGTATATTGCATTATATTAGAAAAGTTTTAACTCGTGTTTTGCAGCTATCATGTCATGCATTGTGTTAGTAAAATGGATGTAGAATACGAGTGGATATTATGACACAGGAAAAATTGTCGTCAATTTAGGTTGGTAACATGGACATAATTAATTGGTCAGGTAGTTCATACAATAGGAGGGGAGGGGATGGGGCAAAGGGTGTGGATGGGGGGATAGTTATTCTAGCCAGTTACAAGTTTTACTTTTTTAGAGTATATGATGTAGAAGATCCAAGTAATAATAAATTCATTTTAAGTAATTAGGTTTATTGGGTAGATAAAGTTGAAATTATCATGACCTGAAACAAAAACTGTTAGAATTATTAAACTTATTACATAGAATAACTATCAATTGATAAGTAAACACAATTTTTAAGCTGTGCTTTTTTGGACACTTGGCGTACACAGGGTTTTACCATTGAAAGTCTAAACCATTAAGTGTTGAGAAAAAGGGGAAGCATATTCATATACAATTTTAAATTTGTTCATTTCTTTCGGATTTTATTTACAAAATTTGTAATTTTGCATATTGAGTAATTTAAGATAATTTTGATGATAATAAGAGAATGGGAGGGGTATTTTTATGTCAGGGTTTATGACATATTTTTAGAATTGCTAGTTGCAGGTGGTGTAAATACAAAGTAACTTTAAAGATAATTTGAAATTGAAAAAATCTTCAAATAAATTTTTAAAAATCTCCCAATGTTGAATAAAAAAATTTCAAGTTTCAAAATAACCAAAAAGACTAAGCATGAAAAGGAATTTCCCCTCCTCCTTTGCTGTTTTAGGAGGGAGTAGACCTTTTTCAAGGGGGTGTAAGGTGGTTACCTAGAGGGGGTTATCCAATCATCCCCCTTTACTAATTCTAGGGGTTGGATACAATTCCCTTCCTACAATGATAATTTTTAAAATTTAATTGCATATTTATTCAATTTAAAATAACGAAAAGCCAAATGATGTATAGTTTGTGATTTAATATGTGTATGTGCGCTTTAATGATTTACCTTAGCTATAGAATAGCTGCGCTACTTAAAATAGGTTATATAGTGATCATATTGATGTTTTCTTTAGATGTTTTGTAAGTTAACTTATGCAGTGACTATATGGCTATATGTATGCATAGCATGTAAATGGAACTTATAGGAATGGCATATAAACAGGGCTCAACTATTTTATACATAATATTGTACACAAGCTATTTTCTTCACAATTATGTACATTTTTTACACAAATATGCATATTACAAATGTATTTTTAGGATATTAGCATAAATAATAAGAAACGAAGCATATGTAGTTTGAATAACATCTATCTTAAAATTATATTTCATCTTTAGAACTTTCTTATTATATTTGAAACCAAATTTTTGTAAAAATTATGTATTTTCCGTATTAGGCTAATATATTATCGCTTCGCTAATCATAGAAGAGGCATAATTGTTCTTGTAAATTTATATAATTCCGGGAGGCGTCCAAATAATTACTGCCTGGGGAGGAGGATTGAAACACCCCCTTCTATCTCAGAAACACATATCATGACACATACAAAAGCAAAGTTGTTCATTTTCAAAATTCATGAAGATTGAAATTTTACCGTCTTGAAACGGCGTTACTTATCGTTTAAAGCGGCGATAACGGTAGAAAACCTGAAAATGTAAAATAGATGCAAAATTTGATAATGCTTGAAGATTTTAAAAATTTATCTTTCACACAGTTATAATAAGAGGCAAATACTTTCTGGGGTTAAAATGGGATTATATTTATTATGTAATTAGTGAGGGAATCAAAGTCATGATAAGATGCAATGCCTCAAAAAAAAATCCCCAAAACTATTTATCAACTCGGCTTGTAAGAATCTTAGATTTATTTTCTATGTAAATGAGATTGATATAAATAGAAATTCCGTCTTTGCCTGAGATATTGGACCAAGAAATTAATAGACTGAGCCACTCCATAGTTAATATGAGAGTATGTTGGTGAGTCTTATTATCTATCAGAGTTGCTATCCTAGATTTTTTTGTTTGTTAACAAAATGAAAAAATTGTTTGAAGTTTAATTTAGCAATAGCTATAGAATGGATTTATTGAATGAGAGGGAGGGGATGGAATAAAAGGGGTGGATACGGGTATCGTTATTTTAGCTAGCTACGAGCAACACTTTATCAGAGTACATTAAAATCTTGAGCAACATCCAAGTAATAATATATCGAATAATTTAGCAAATAAGTTGATAATGATACAATTCATGATTAAAACAAAGCTGAGTTTTATTTCATAAATTTTTGCTGCGCTACATATGGACTTTTTTATAATTTTTTGTATTCAAAGGTTGTATAGAATATAAATGTAAAAGCATATAAATAATGGTCTTATGTAAATTATTTTGGGGTGTTGAAATGGATTACCATTGTTGGAAAAACATTCATTTTGAATAGTGTAGTATTTTTTAGGATTCTTCTTTAGTATTTTGATACTACGCTACGCTACGCCCCTAGCATCTAGGGGCTCTGTATTCGAAGTGGCAGAGAGGGGCTAGAAAATAGCTTAAAACCATCTAAAGTCTATAATCTAAAAATAAAATACACTAAACCACTACAGGACCTATGTAAAGTTTACCTAAATTAGAAAAGCCAATCGATTCAGTAGTTTATATAATATGGTTGTCCAATTATTTAAGTAAATGTATTGTCTTAAATTATTTTAAAAGCTCATAAAAATACAATATGGAAAGGAAAAATTAACAATTACAGATCATCATTAAATTAGCAAATCTATCGAAAACTGAAAAGAAATAGGCATTACTTAAAACAAAACGCAAAAGAAATGAAATAGTTATATTTAGAAATATACTTTTTGCTACTTGTCTAATGAATCCTATTAAATATTGATTGAAGTAGTAAGCCTTTTTCCCAGTGGTCATACCATACAGCTTATATTTATTTCTTAAATAATTGAATAATGATTTTTTTAAACGTAAAAACACACATTACAAATTTCATACAAGAATAGTAATTTATCGCATCGTATTATAGACAGCTATCCGCCGATAACAAAACTGGTATTAATTTCATGTTTTTTTATTTTACTATTTGTGGAAAATTGTTTGTAATACAATGATGTACATGATTCTAAGTGTAGCTGAGAACCGGTTCAAAATCCAGCGGATATTAAACGGTTACGAAGCCATACTTGAAACGATAATTCTAAGATTTACTGAATTATTGTATGAACACTGCTGAGCTTTTTTTGTGTTATAGTGAAATTACTCTTTTATATACTGTCTAAAATTGATAGTTTTCCACATGCAAACCATAACTAGAAAGTTACACAGGGGATTATTCCAGGGATGTAGGGGACATTGGCCTGTTTCTTACACTAGTCCACAAAGTTTTATTATAAGTATAGTCCCTTTCGTGGCAACGCCTCTTAGGGCGTGATTCGTCGTATTTTCAAAATGGATTTTGATAGGTTATTTTAGGTTAGGTTAGGGTATATTAGGTTAGGTGATTGTCCTGCAGGGTTAATTGATTGGTTGCACATCTTTTTATTCGTTGGCTTAACGTTTCGAAACGTTTCAACTACTGATTGTAATTTACATCAGAAGGGTAAAAAATCATTGGGGATCTACAACAATTTATCAACCATTGCCTTATCCCTTTAGTTCCCTGGGATTATTCGCTTTATTGACAGTTAACATGTAAAAAAATTTTGTTGCTTATATTTCAAATTGGTATTATTATTATTACAGATTTTATATGTAAATTATTTAAGAAGATCCAGCCGCCTTTAAATCGGCTACGAAAAAAATTTAAGTGATTCAGATTGGGTGCAGTTGAGGTTTGTATAATATTTTTCGACTTTCTTTGGTGCTGAACATAGTTTTCTCTGAAATGTTTGGTTGCAGATTGTCTAAAAGCTTTAAAGACTACGGCTTGGAATTGGATAAAAATAGCTTGCTTGATACAGCTTCTAAAATTACAATTCTCATTTGCTAAAGAAAGAATTAATTAAAGATTTTTTGAAAAATGAAATATATCTTTTAATTACTTATTTTTTTCATTTCAGGTATTGCACTTGGCATTGAAGTCAAGTTCTCGAGTCCCGACCTTGGCGGATTTTTTATCCGTCATGACGAGGACCCACTGCACCGCCCTCCCGCCAAGGAAGACGGCGATGCCGGGAGCCACCATCCCGGCGTGGCGAAAGTAAAGTCTACACAGTTTACTGTCTTGGATACCAAACAACCCGTCACTGTTAGGAAAGTTATCAAAAAAAATTATGAAAATTGATATGAATGACAGAAACAAATTTTGAAAAAAGATTCGTTGAAAAAAAAATATCAAAGAAAAAAAAATCAAAGGAGAATATAATTATTATATGAAAGTAACAGGATCTGTGTATGTCCGTCTGTGAGTAAGGATCTCGCTAACCAATGAATCGATATGGTTCTCCTTTACAATGAATCTTCGCATAGAAAGGTTTCCGTCCTGGAAAGGTTAATAACTGTTTCGAGGAAGGTACCGCCACCCCTCCCCCCCCCCCCACCCAAGAGAACTCGCCAAAAAACTTTTAAAAAATATTAGCACCACCTAGCGGCCCTTCAGATATTTTTGGTAAACAGCTGAGCTTAGCATAGATCGAAAAGAAAACATTTTACGTGCCGCTAGAGGCTTCTTTGGGCGTAGCCGCTAATATATATAAAGAATCAAAAAGTAATATAATGGTAAAGAATCTATATGTTGTGTTTAATAAATGCTAATAAAAGACACAGAAATGCCATATTATAATATTGTACATGGTCCAATAAAAAGTAATGTATAACGTCTGGTCCTAATATATTTAGCCAATAATATTACAGTTAGATTAACGTTTGGTTTAATGTGAATTGGTACAGCCAATGTTCTATGTTATCGTGGAATGGTTTAGGCCCAATATTGTAAAAATCGTCTAATTTAATAAACCAATTGTCCATTTCAAGATTTATATTATAAATGTTTGACTTCTCCACATAAGTGACGAACGATTGCGATACAAAAAATTTCATTGACTTTTATTAGATGTCGTTTCTCAAAAATAAAAGATCCATTTCTCTAAACATAGAGCTTTGATTCAGTAATGTAATTTATTTATCATATATAAATATGGAACAATATCAATACACTGCTAACCATTCAGTTATCTAACTGTATATATATTGCTAAGAGAAATATCGCAAAAAGCTGACTCCAAATATAGAGGACTTTGCACAAAACACTCCACTGTGTAATGTGTTTCTGTAACAGACAGCATCCCGCGGATAGTAAAATAAAATATAATAAGTTTGATTTCCGTTAACACTGAGTGGGCCTAGCCTAACATGACCTTCTTATTTTATTATTCCTTTATTACGATACATGATTTTCCAATATGGACAGAACCTGTTCTGAACCATTGGATATTAATCGGTTTCGAAGCCATGCAGAAAACACTTGAAAACTTAATTGATAAATATTTTTAAAAGCATAAAAAGTAGATTGTACAAACTTTATTTTACTACTATAATTTATACTAGCGGCTATATCCCCTAGAGGCCTCTAGGGGCACTCGAGTTGAGGGGGAGGGGGGGGTAATTTTTTTCTGGAAGTGATTTATATTGGGAGGGTAATGATACCTTCTCCCAAAATTGTCATAAACCTTCCCTGGACCAATGAGAAGTTACATTGTAAAGGATCAGTGGTTCAGCGGTTAGCGAAATTATTTTAAAATGTCCACGAATATACCATTGTGATGAACTACTGTAATCAAGTGTCGCAGTGTAAAATTTGTACAACAAGACTTAATGTTAAACTCTCCAAGGAGAATAAAAAATAAAAGAGTCTATTACTTAAAATGATGGCATAAAGGAAATAGGATTTTTACAGAAATTCCAACAGAAACAAAAAAAACCACACATAGGTAACATAAAGAAATATAGCCTTTTTTCATTTACATATCAGCGGACATCTGTTCTCCTAGTAATTACATTGTATCGAAAATAAGCAGCTTCGCCCCTACTAACCTTTGAGTTTTTTTCTCTGATAAGTTCTGCTTTATATTATAAAGTTCTTGTAGCTTTCTAACTTTCTATGAAATTGTAATCTATTGCCTGAGTAAAGTCTTTAAAGTTTAAATTGTGCAATGAGAATAAATTATTGTTGGATATATCCTGCAGTTACTTTATAATTCTTACTGTCTGGCTTTACTTATATTCTAGTAGGAAAACTAGGATATTTATATGTATATTATTTAAAGTAGTAAAATTATCATCTGTAGCTTAAGACTTCGAAAATAACTGAACTAATTATGGAACTATAGAACCCGGGTTGGTTTAAGTTTTATACAATTGATATTCAGATCTTAGTTTTGGGATGGTTTTAGGCTATTTTTCGCATACAGAGCACCTAGTATAAAATAAAGTAGATAAGCTTCATATATTTCTTGGCACGATTTTGAGGTTCGATCATGCCTATAAATGTCCTTGGACAGCCGGGCAAATCCTAGTTAAAAAGTAGCTTCGAGTCTACTTAGACTGTATCCCTTATGTGAAAGAAGAAAATTTAATATTAGGCATTCCAGGCATTCCATTATCATATCCTATTACTTCCAATACAATCCTAATATAAGGGCGCTATTTCTAAAATCATGGACGTTGTCATCCTTGTTTTAAATAAAATATTACAGAGGAAGGGAGGAAGTATAAAGAGCGCCATTAATATCCATTTCATTTTCCTTCGGCCCCAAACTTTTTATACTTCTCAGAAAGAAATGGTTCACAAAATATTAATGCTTTTCATTTATAACAATTACTTCTTGCATACCCCTCTGTTAAGCTTAACAGGGGAAAATTGTCATAAATTTAGGTTGTTAACATAGCCATCATTTATTGGTCAGTTCGTTTATCCAGTAGCAGGGGAGGAGTTGGGGTAAAGGGAGGGATCGTTATTTTAGCCAGCTACAAGTTTCACTTTATTAAAGTACATGATAATCTGCTGCAAGATCCAAGTAATAATCTATCAGGATACTCAATTTTGACATAGTATGTATTATCGACTAAAATGTAAGGAAGTTTGTTTAAACTGCATGTTGATAATTGACCACTTTGTTTAAAATTTCCATAAAGTCAATAAAAACTATGAAATTCTTATCAACACTATGCTTCTAGGTCTAACAGTGTAAAAAGGGTTAGTTTCGACGCGTTTTTGTTGGTTAATCGTTTCTTTAAACTGTTGTAATTAATCATTCAGTTTCTTCCATTGTTTTTATTTAAAGGAGCATATTTTCGGTTGCATAAATTAATATTTACTTCTATATTTACCTACTAGCGGCTTCGCCCCTAGCCCTTTAGGGGCTTTGCCCCGAGAGGTTTGATCAAACCAATTTTTCGTATTTTAGATTTAAAAGAAAAATTTTTTAAAAAATTTCTTTGGGGGGGGAGTTTTTTTTTTTGGGGGGGGGGGAAGTCGACCCCACTATTTTACTTTGGAGTTTTAAAAAGAAATTTTTTTTGGGGGGGGGGGTATTTTTCATTTTTGGGGGGGTTGGGGGTGTCCCACCCCCCAAGAAAATAGTTATAAACCTTCCCGGGATTAAAAGAGCTACCCTGTAAAGGAGAACCCGATCGGTTCAGCGGTTAGCGAGATCCTTCGCTACAAACAGACAGACAGACATCGTTCTACTTTGTATTATAGATATTTTTCTTTTAGGAGCTTAGCTTCTCTATATGCAAGTGGACAGTAACTATATACTCTACAACTAACTTTGTTCGTGTAGTCGATCATAATGCTAAATATCTTCGCATTTTTTATCTAATTAACTCAACATATGATAATAGATTTAATGACATGGGAAAATTTGTTGTCAATATAGGTTGCTACTACAGACCTCATTTATTGTTAACTAATCTTTTAATGGTTTCATATTTATCATTTCTTACCCCAATTTGATTAAAAGAGAAAAGATTTATTATTCAACTTGCAAGATAAAAGGTAAAAGTGTGGTACCAAATGTTAAACATTAATTTTTTGTTACATTACAAAAGTGCATCATTTATAAAATAAAGAAAATGAGAACACTGTGTAAATGTATGTTAACAAGGAAGACTGTACTCATAACCATCCTAAAAATACAAATATCAGGTTGTCTGTCTGTCTTTCTTTACCGAAGGATCTTGCTAACCGCTGAACTAATATGGTTCTCCTTTACAATGTAACTTCTCATAGGTCCAATGAAAGTATCTAATTATTTTTTTTACGGGAGGGGAAACACCTTTATAAGATGAATCAGTTAGAAAAAATTACCTTACAAAAATAATTTTACTATCTATAATACAAAGTAGAACGATGTCTGTCTGTTTGTCTGTCTGTTTGTTTGTAGCGAAGGATCTCACTAACCGCTGATCCGATCGGGTTCTCCTTTTCAGGGTAGCTTCTCATAGGTTTATAACTATTTTCTTGGGGGTTGGGACACCCCTAATCCCCCTAAAAAATGAAAAATACCCCCTCCCCAAAAAATCTAAATCTAAAATACGAAAATTTGGTTTTATCAAACCTCTTGTGGCCCAAGCCCCTAGAGGCTAGGGGCGAAGCTGCTAGTTACTTTATATAAATCAAGTTGAAATTGGATGGTTAACTCCCTCCCCTTCTCCTTCGAGTGCTACTAGAGGCCCCTAAAAGTATAGCCGCTTGTTACAATGAAAATAAACAGAACATCCTTGTATAAGAAAAGCTTTGCTTTGAAATATTAATGTACCTATCCTTAATGTCAAAAAACTTTGCTGGCTACTTTACTCAAGTGGTGTGAAAGATACATTAGAAACATTTTTAGTTTTCTTTTTATATAACTTGGGATTTTGCCATAATAGTTATTTCTCGCATCGTATTATAAACGGCTTTCCGCGGATATAGAATGTACAATTATAAGATTAAAACCAGTTTTTTAGCCCCTAGGTGCCGTAGGCACGGGCTAAAAAAACTGGTTTTAATCTTATGATTGTACATTTTTATATTCGTAGAAAGCTGGATATAAAACGATGCTAGACATAGTTTTTTCGTATGGATGAGAACCGGTTCCTATCCACCGGATTCGAATGAATACGAGAATAGTTATTTCTCGTATCGTATTATAAACGGCTTTCCGCGGATATAGAATGTACAATTATAAGATTAAAACTAGTTTTTTTAGCCCCGAGGTGCCGGAGGCACCGGCTAAAAAAAATGGTTTTAATCTTATGATTGTACATTTCTATATTCGTAGAAAACTGGATATAATACGATGCTAGACATAGTTTTTTCGTATGGATGAGAACCGGTTCCTATCCACCGGATTCGAATGAATACGAGAAAGAAACTTACACCTCTCTCCTATCATTCTTTTTAATACTTATATGACTATCTATAAATAGTCTAAAACTATCTTGGTTCCTGAAAAAGAATATGGTCGAGCTGTTTAAAACCAAAAATTTAAAACGGGTTATTATAAATGAAGACAAAGTCCAAAATGTGTCAAAAATGATCCATGTGACGTAATAAGCATGAGGGATTATCCATCTCTTTTTTAGGGTTTTTCTTTCCCACTTCTCCTCTCATCTCCCTTATTTTATTACGTCACATGGATCATTTTTGACACATGTGCTTTGTCTAAATGAAAACTAATAAATATTATTTATCGCATCGTATAACACACAGCTTTCCGCGGATAAAAAAATGAAAAATTATAAGATTAGTTAGCCCCGAGTGGCCGAAGGTTAGGGATATTCTTCGATACAATCAGACACACAAACAAACAGTCATCCTGTTACTTTTATATAACAATATCAGGTTAATATCTTAAGTAAGACAGAGAGAGAAAATAATCAAATAATGAAAGAAAATTTGAGATTGTCTGAAATGCATGCATGGAGATAAGTACCCAGATTTATCCAACATACACACACACAAACACTCTTGCAGACACACACACGCACACACAAACACACACACACAGAAAGATAAAAATATCAGCAGAGATAGATGAAATTAACAAAAGGTAAATTTCTGGATAAAAATGGGGTAATTCCTTCACTCAGAGCTTGACAGGAATAAAGGGCTAAGACAATGAACGATAAATAAATCCTCTTCCATGTAAATATTGGTGAGTTGGAAGATAGGGTCGAAGATTGATTTAACTTCCATTGTCTTGTACCTCCCTGGATATTGCAGTTTTGCTGCATTTTCACCTGAATACTCTAATTTTCATTTCTTACATCAAAAACACAAGGTTTTTAAAAACAGGTAGACACAGTGATATTAAGGGATAAAACAATGGGCGATAAATTAAGATACAATTACAACTATGACAACCAATATTGCCTTTTCGGTAGACTAACATTTTTGGTTAAAATTTTGTACGACTTTATACAACCAATCAAATACAGTAAAATTGCCCAAAGTTTTTTAGTTGAAGAATAAGATAACGCTGTTTAAAAACTTGGGGTACTAGTGTAATTTACAAACAATTGTTTCTTCCATCCCTGCGTAGACAACAAATCAGTCTTTTCACTGCACTATAAACAATATATTTTAAGTCAAAAATAAGCAATTTTAAGAAAAGAATTATTCTACCTGTATTGAAAACCTTGATGTACAGATTAATGTCAGTGTATTACGTTAATGCTAAACCTTCTATTATGAAATTAATGTTGTGTAGTGTAGTGATGCACTTTAGAAACTAGGCATCATTTACAGGGATTTTTTACAGCTGCAGTTTTTACCCTCTTTATTTCTTCTAGTCTTTGTGCTCTACTTTAAAACTCTCCTTTTTTTCTTACTTTTCGTGTCTCTTTTTCTCTCCTTAGTTATCTCAAACATCAAATAATCTAATCTTAAAAATACCCAATCTTGAACAGCCGGTTTTCAGGTTTATACCATCTAGTTATCTTGCCAAAAAAATTTTAAACTACTATTATTTATATTGCACGACTAAAAAAGTTAGAAGTTACAATTTTTCAATTGATCATTGACAGTATGAAATACCGTATGAATTTTGATATTTTAATTAGTACATTAACGTTCAACAATATCCTTTATTAAAAAGTATATTCACATCTTTTTATGGATATTTCGTATACTTTGATTCCTGGTTTAATATAATTATTCCATGCATATCTCATACTTGTACTATAAAGTTATACCAAATATATACTTCATAACTAGACTAACACAGACAGACAGATAGACATTGGTCAATAGACAATGTACAGACAGACTTGTGATACACATCAAGGATCTAAAGGGATAAAACAATAGCCAATAAATTGATTTACACCCTTAATGATGATACACAAAATTACACCTTCTGTAGATTATAATCAATAGTTGAACCGCTTGTACACCTAGCTAAATGAACAAACCAATCAAAATTCAATAGAATTCCCAAAGTTGTTAAGCTATCGGATAATTTTAAAACTTTGTTAATTAATGTAATTAACATCTCAATGTCCACTCCCTTCCTGGATAGACAGATAGACTTTTCATTACTTGTCTATCAATGTATACATCATTGTGTATTTAAATAACTTTAATATACCCTAATTAAGTAAAACTTGTACCTCTACATATATAATTTAAAATTTATCACAAAGTTTATGTAAATTACCAGGGATCTAAAGGGATAAGATAATATACATCCCAACAAAATTACCCCTTTTATTCATTATAATTAAAGGTTGAAACGTTTTGACACTCAACTTAATGGACAAACCAAGCAAAAAATTTTTTTAAAGTCCCCAAAGTTGTTGAGCCAACGAATAAGAAAACGTTTACAAAACTTTTGGGAACTTTCGGGACTAGTGTGTAGAAACAGCCCCTCCCCCCCCCCCCCCTCCCTAGGAAAGTTAGAGACAAAATTTTCTTTCAAACTATAGTTCAATATATCAATGAGAGATTTAACAAATAGGAACAAATCTATTATTAATTTTGATAAAAAGAACAATATAAGTTAATACAGTAAAAATTAGAAAATCGTATAATTGGTTGAATGTTGCAGACTATTATTAAAATAATAAATTGACCTTTTAAGATCTGCGACACCTTGCATGATTGTTCTTTGTTTTTATCAGATTTAACATGTTGACATTTGCAAAAATCAATTTTGTTCTATTTTATAGTACACATATATATATATGTACTTGTACATATAGCTGGTTGGTTATTGTCTACATACATATTAGATGATTATTGTATGGATAAAGCTACACAAATGTATATAAAAATATGCTTATGGATTGCGGGTTGAATTAAGCCTTGAGCACTTTTTGGGCCATTGTTTCATCCAATGAATTTATCATTACTAGATGCAATTTATAACCTTTGTCTGAAACATATTAATGAGTAGAGCCTGTTTGAAAGCCATGACATTTCTTCTAATCTTATAATCTGTTTGTTTTTTTTATGTAAAACAATTGATTTAAACACTTAAAGTTTAAGGTTACTTATTTTGAGTTAGTTTTAACATTATTATAAAATCTCTCTTCCTGATATGTTTTATCCTTGTTATTAGATCCAATATGTATTGATGCATTTCATTGAACTTTGGGTTTATTAAGTCTGCACTACTTAATAAGTTAATAATACAAATCATAGAGGAAAAGGGACAAGACAATGGGAGAAATAAAATACAAATCTTTTCCCTTTTTTTTTCTTGGAGATTTAAAGGCTAATTTCAAAACTATGAACAGAGTTATGCTTAATTTCTTTTCCATTCTCCTATATGTATATGTATATGTCTATTTCCCTGACAATAACTTCAATACAATGATTAACATCTGTAAAGAATTTTAATTAGTTTATATCAGACCAACTACATGGGGTTAGATAATACTGTTGTAGGGCAATTTTTTTTAATAATTAAGTTTCGAGCAATCATTATATTTTACATTAGAAATGTAGAAAATCTTTGGTTGAATTTTAAAGCTAATCAGCAGTTTTACATTTTGACTTTTTTATCCTAACTTATTTTCATAGAAGTTAGGAATTCAAATCCTATATGAAAAAAACACAATGTTAACACGGATGAAAACATCCATAAAAGCAAAGCTTCAAAATCAAACGGTAGATCAAACGAACATGAACACTTAACAATTTAAAAGTTAAATAAAATTGCATATTTACGTTATCCAAGAAATATAAAAAATAGCATGTTTTAAATGGAAGTACGGACTTTTAGTAATGATTGTAGAGCTTTCTAAATCGTAACTAATTGTTACATGAATAATCATTCAAAGTTTAAAATCGATTGGACAATTCTAACATGCCTTAATTAACGAAAAGAGATAACTGTGACGTATAGACCATAACTATAGATAAGCTTCGCTTTAAAAGGTGTATCATATCATATATTAAAGAACATATTAACATTTTGTTCAATATTGATTATGAAAGTTTTATGTAAAATTTCTAAAATTGTAGACATTTCCAATATTTTAACTTTAAATTTTAAAATATCAGGAAATTTAAATCTCAATATTTCTTGAAAACATTTTGAAAGAAAAAGGTCGCATTATAAAATTCCATCAATTTTAAGATTAAGTTTTACTCGAGTTCTCTGAAAAATAGATTCAATTTTATCTTCTTAGTTCAAAACTTAAAGAGTATATTTGCATATTATCTGTTTCAAGAAGATTTTTTAAAGTTTAATCACGAAACACAAGATTTTAAAAAGTACTATCATATTAATTCACATAGTTTTTTGATTAAACGGTTATATTTAATGTACATTTGACCTAAAACTAGCATTTAATAACTTTTTTAATTACATAAAATGAACATTGTTCGCTTAAGATATAAAAGTACTCTAATTTTATGATAACTAAATAATGACCTCAGGGCCTCATATGGACCATTCACAAGTCAGGAGACAGTTTACCCAAATCTGAACCAGAATAATGACGACGACATTTCAAATCTGTATCAACCTGGACATCTGGACTTCACTGCACATCTAGGTAAAACTTTTTTTCATTAGATTCCTATTTCATTAGCATAAACTGGTTGACTTTCTATCTTTAATACAAAGTAGAACGATTTCTTTCCGTCCGTATGTCGGAAGCTTAAGTTCTCGATAACAGCTGAACCGACAAGCTTGTGCTGTGCTTTTCAGGGTATATATGTACTTTTTGGTTCAGCGGTGGTTATAAGCTATTTCTTTGGGGTTGACACCCCCTTCCTGAAATTGTATATATAGTGTAAAGTGACCTCTTTATTTAAAATGAAATAAATAAGATGATCATTAATATGGAGGAAAAAGAGAATTATCTTAAATGTTTATATAAATCAGACTTAAGAAAAGTATAGACCATTAGACGTAAAAGCTTTTAATTTCTTTTAGTCTCTCAGAATAAATTAAATTTTATGACCTGCCTAGGAATTTTTTTAATTGAGTCTGAATTTTATCAAATTTCTTCTTTCTTGTAAAACATTCTTGATTTTAGGATTGCTTAGAATAGGGTTGCTATGCTTTTAAATGATATTACCTATAGTTTTAAAATAAAATGTAAAACATGTAAATATACAGAAATTTAAATAATATTTAAGAATTAGTTGCTTTTGAAACTTCAAAACATGTAGATTAAGTTGTTTACCTTTTAAAATGGAAAATTTTTGAATGTTTGTATTATAATGGATTTAGAATATACTTGGATACTAAATATTACAGAGGAAAAATTGTCGTCCATTTAGCTTGCTACCATGGACATCTTTATTGGCCAGTTCGTTCATCCAGTTGGTGGAAAAGTTATGGGGTAACGAGAGTAAAAAAGGGGAAATCGTTATTTTAGCCTGCTTTAAGTTTAACTTTATTAGAAAACATGAAAATCTGATATAAGATCCAAGTAGTAATATATCTATTTTTATTAAATGTTATGTTTTTATCAAATTTTAAAACTCGTTCCTAGCCTATTGTAGACATAAGATTAGAATAAAGCGGAACAATCAAATCATCTTACAGTGTCAAGTTCAACTTTGTTAACACTGTAAAAAACCTTTTTTTTAACAAATAATACTTATTTATCGAATCGTATTATAGAAAGCGTTCCGCTTATAATAAAATGAAAAATGATAAGATTAAAACTAGTATTGATTTTTTTTGTTATTCATTGAAAACTTCTGTAATACGATGAAATACATAATTTTATAGTATGACTGAGAACCGGTTCTTATCCAGCGGACATTAATCTGTTTCGAAACCATAATAAAAAAAAGGAAAAATAGTGTAAGCTAAAAAAATATTAATCTTTTCCACTACTTAAAGACATTTTGGTCCCTGTTGTAACTTGTAACCTAAAACTGCCAAGATATATAAAAAGTTGGGTAACTGATGAAAATTAGATTATTGGATAGTATTTCATTTCATCGATCAAGACCTTGATGACTTTAATTGTCCCTTAAAACAGCAAAGTTTGAAGTAGAAAAAGGGGACAAATTTTACAATGCTTGGCCGAACTAACCCTATTGACATCACATTTGAATGGAAAATGGCGTCATTCTTTTGGAAATAATTAGCTATTACCAATAAATTAATTTTTTTATATGCACACTTTTGATATCTTTGGCTGCCAATTGAATTGACTTTGAAACCTAGTACTTCATATTCTAGGTTAACTTTGATCTAACAAAATATAAAATTAAATCCCAAGTGCAAATTCTGAATTTAATATTTATCTTATGAAATTATCAAATTTAAGAAATTAAAATATAATTAAAAAAATAAAAAATTCTAGTTTACAAGAGGGGGAATATTGTTTATAATTATTAAGGTTGTATGTATGACGTATGTATATTCATCGTTCATAGTCATATCCCTTTAGATCCATGTCAAAATACATTTTTACAAGTTTATGCCGAAGCTCTAATTTAAAATGATAAATTTAAAATTTTGGCCGATTTTTCGACCAAAAGTTTCTAAATTTATCCTCTTTTTAGCACTTTTAAGAGCTGCTTTTATGTCGACAATCATGTTGATAATGCTGACAATATAACAACTTACTTGACTAATAATTACATCGATATAATAACCAACATTTATCCTCCAATCATGAAGACTATTAAGTTATTATTTAAAGGGATAGTTGCATGAAGTGCATTTCAGAAAAATGATTTCAAGATTAGTTACAAGTATATTATCAAAAATATAAAATTTTGTATTACAATAAATAAAAAACAATTAGAGACCTCTAAAACTGTCGACATGCTGTTTTTGGGAAAATAAGCCAGTTATAATAATTGCATACGATTTTAAAGTCTCAATATTTTTTTAACTTTCAAATATATGCCCCATAAATGTAGTTTAAACCATTGAACAGGAAAAAATATGCAGTTGACTATATTTAATTTTAAATGCATTTCGTGCAACTACTCCTTTTAATTATAGTAAATTAACTGTCCTAGGTAGTCTTTCCAAAAGTCATTAATATTTTAAAGAAGTACAACCAGAAAAAAAATGACAGAAAACTTTTCAAACTAAATTTGATTATAGCCCTGGGACTGTGAAATAAATAGTATTACAAGGGAAAGTAATTGTTTAATTTACAGCTACTTTATCTACTAATTAAATCTTTGCCCTTCTCTAAATTAACTTACTTTTTTTTAGAGTTTATACGTTTTAACTAAAAAACAATACCAAGATTTTTATTAGAAGACATTTTTGTTAGATCCCTCATTTGTCTTTAGTCAATTGATGTTCGTTAAGATTTCTAAGTCTGTCAATAAACAACAAAAAATGTTCATTCATCTACTTAAATGTTGTTACTCGCAGTTTTGTAGAAACTACTTTCCCGTACAATGCCAAGTTCTATTGTTTATGCTTAGCTGTGGAAATTTTACACCACATATTAAACCTTTCATATGCGCAATTTTCTTTTCATATTAAATACATGGTTGAGGTTAATTTTATACGTCATAAATTTTAGAACTCTTATAAAGATAAAGATTTAAAACAAGGATGACATCATCTAGGCTAAGAAGTACCAATTTAAAGTTCTTATTTCATCAGAAAACTAGCGACTACGCTCCTAGAGGCTTCTAGGGTTACTTAGTGTTGGAAGGGTTCTTTTTATAGGGGCTATTTCGCTTTGGAGGATGTTGATACCTAACCCCCAAAATAGCTTAAAACTTTCCAAAAACCTATGAGAAGCTTCACTGTAAAGGAGAACCAAATCGGTTCAGCGGTTAGCGAGATCCTTTTGTATAAAGACTATATGTGGTATCCGCCGAGGATAAATGGCAGACACCGGAGTTCAATTAGATTACGGCAGTGTGACAGACGTGGACACCTTACTATAGAGAAGCTACGCTTCTCTAGCTTTCACTAGATAATGATCAACATCTAATTTCAGTTGTCACTTTATTGAAGGTTTAAAAGATACTGAAGCTATATACAACAAACAATAATAACATGGATAGGAATAAATAATCATAACATAAAAGCATAAATAATACATATACAGTGGTCAGTTTGGGCAATAATGATCCCCCATCCCTGAAAAGGGTGGGGGAGAATTAAGAATACAGTTAACCATAATAAACATGACAGATTCAATCATTAATTCTAAGCGTAGGGAGGGGGTCACTAGACCCCTTCCCCAGGACTCGGGGGAGGGCCGTTGACCCTCCACCGAACCCCAGATCAGGGGTGCCATAGGCATGGCTCACGGTTGCCGAATACCACAACTCTCCCCTCGGAAGGCGGGGAGGGGGTTTCCCTACCAGACTTCCGACAGTGGTTGAGGCCTTCGGCCCGCTCCTTAGGGCTAAAATATATACAAACGATAATGATTCAATGGAATCCTAGTGGTGAGTATCTTCTTAGGGTTGATGGGCTCCCAATGTGGGATAGAAGGCAGAGGCTGGCTTGGGTTGGACACGTTGGTCAGCGCCGGCAGGTATCAGGTTTGCTGGTGGCACAGTTGTTGCTGGAACAGTCAGCAGTGGGGCCTGCTGGTTGTTGTTGGCAGCGGCTGGGGCACTGGCTGTCAGGTTGATCGTCTGAGCAGCGGCCTGTCCTCCTGAGGG
Organism: Acartia tonsa; assembly: GCF_053477335.1. Lineage (NCBI taxonomy): Eukaryota > Metazoa > Arthropoda > Copepoda > Calanoida > Acartiidae > Acartia > Acartia tonsa. The sequence goes on along the minus strand of NC_137262.1, from coordinate 28,987,594 downwards.
GCCGCGGGGTCTGCCAGAGGGCGGTCCTGGCCTACCTGGGCGGTCATGCCCGCTGTCAGTGGATTTCATAGACACCATTTCCTCTGCTGCTTCCCTGCCGATGGGAATGGCATCCCAGTCCACTGAAAAGTCCCGGGACTTGGCATGGTTGAGCCTGGCTCTAGCCAGCGCTTTCCTATATAAAGCTGGATGGTACAGGAACACTTGTGATATCGCATTCAGGGCTGCTCGGACTCCTCCTTGTGCTGCTGCCAGGGAGATGATGGTTAGGTCCCCCAGCAGTTTGAGGATCAACAACAGCAAACACAGTATGGCTGCGCCATCTCCCCACTCGTGGATGGCTTGTCTAAATCCAGCCCAGACATCCAGGGCTGCCTCTCCTTCCTCCGCCAGTCGGTCAATGTTGTAGGACACTATCCCATGGTCTCCTGTGGCCGAACAGCTGCCTTGCTGAACGCAGGAGCCATAGGATAGGCCGGTCAGCATGGCACTCTTGTATGCTGGGAACGCCAGCAGTTGTTGCCAGTCGTTCAACTCAGCCTGCGAATACAAGCCACCTGAACTGAAGTCATCTAAGGGTTCTGTCAACAACTGCTTAGGCGTATCCAGCGGGGGTGGCCTCTTCTTGGGAGCGGGGGTTAACTCTATCCAGCCTTCCTCCGCGTGCACAGTCAGGGGGTAGGTGGAGGAGCAGGGAATCTTGGTGGCGTGTTCACTGTATACCCGTGTCACAGCGTCTACAAAACCTGTGGGCTCTACTGGCACTTTGTCCCAACACTCCTTGTGTTCGCGGACAACGTACTTGTGACGTTGGCAGGTCAGCTGCAGCAGGATGTCTCCCCTCAGTACCGAGAACGTGCTCCCCTGGACACGCACCGGGTGGGCCGGGTCTAGTTGCTGGAGCTTCCAGCAGTTGGCCGCCACTTCTTCTGCTGCGGTGCTTTTCATGCGCGTTTCCAGGGTAAACCCAATATAACCTGCATGTATCTGTGCTTGAAGGGGAACGTCAACATCCCTGGCCGACACTCTGGGCAGCGCAGCCGCGGCTGGGTCAGCTGCCACGAACAGCGCTGGATGGTTTGTGGCATGGGCCTCGAAGTCGCAGTTCACAATCGAGGTGGGGTTGGTCATGTTGATGAAAAACTGAGCCTGATGGTCAACCAGATATGCATCCATCACCAGGCTGGGCTGGAGGCTGCGGATCAGCCTCAAGGGGCAATCTCTCCCCAGGTGGTCCCACACGTAGGTTGCTTCTCCAGTGATGCAGGACAGCTCAGAATGGGGACACTCTAGGGTCAAGTGGTCAGACTGGGACTCCACCCGTCCATCCTCCACCACATAGGTCTCCTCCTTGACCAGCAGCCGTCGCTCCTGGAGCACTAATTCGTTGCGGTATAGCTGGCCCTCAAAGTGGACGTCCTCCCCCTCACAACCCACCCCCTCGGGGCTGTTGACGAGGGCGCCCACCATGTCGATGGTGAAGAACAGGGGGTGGTTCAGCTGGAACGTCAGTGGCTGGGTCTTGCCTGGCAACGTGTAGACTCGGTTCCTGGCCAGGTCTCGGCACGCTTCTGGGTCTATCTTGGTTGGCCTCATGAGGGTGGGGACCGAGGTCACCTTGAGGTGACCCCATACCCCACACCTGAATGTCCACTGGGACACGGTGAGCTGACAACTGTACCCAGTGGTTTCCCTCACCTTGACTTGCTGCAGGACGTGTACTTCATGGCCCAGGGGCACCTCTTGGTGTAGGGGCTCCGTGTTACACATCTTTGCTTTATTGTAAGACGTGACATGGGTGGGGTTGGCACAGTCCCACCCCACCAGGACGTAGCTGGTTGTAGGCCACACGGCTGCCAGCAGGAGGCCCCACAGGACCATCCACCAATGGGAGAGGCTTCCAGGCAACCATCTTCCTCGTACACGCGGCTGGGGATCTTCAGCTCTGGTCACGGCTGCTTCTTGGGACTGGACACGGCTGGGCTGCTCCTGGCTAGATACAAGTTTCCATTGAGCGTTATCTGTATGCGGCCGAGGCACCCCGATACCCTCCCCAATGACAGACTGGCAAGCGACTGGCACTTGCCTGGGTGTCGGCTCCCCTAGCCCTAAGTGCTCCCTTCCCTTGTCCAAAGCATGCCCAGTGGCATGGGGCTGAAGTGCATGTGGCACAGGCTCGCCCTTACTCACTGCCCTCCCCTGCCCTAGGAACTCAGGTGCATGTGGCACAGGCAAGTCCTTATTTTCCCAAATTTCAATCTCCCCAGCCTCAGGTGCAGGGGGCACAGGCAAGGCTGGGTGTTTACAATATTTTGGATACAACACATTTAACAAATTCAACTTATCCTGATGTTGAGCAGCTGGGTTCCCTTGGCTGGCAGGGGGCTCTGGATGGCATGTAGCTGGGCTCTCCCTGCAGGCTGGTGGCGCTGGCTGGCATGTAGCTGGGCTCTCCCTGCAGGCTGGTGGCGCTGGCTGACTGGGGGTGACGGGTGTCACCCCTTCCTCTGGGACCGCTGGCTCGTTCCAGGACTCAGGTCTCTCGGTGGCGGCGACGGTTGTCGCCCCAGACATCAGGTTGGAGGCTGGCTCGTTCCAGGATCCAGGTATCTCGGTGGCGGCGACGGTTGTCACCCCAGGCACCAGGTGGGAGGCGCTGGATAGCACCCCCCCATCATCCCAGGTGGCGACGCCGGGTGGCGTCCCATACATCGATGCAGAGGTGCTGGCTAGCACCTCCTGCCTCTCTCGTTCGGCGGCTGCCAGGACCTCCCCATACACCGTCTCAGGGACGCTGGGCAGCGCCCCTCCACTCTTGCTGGGTAGGCTCAGTCGGGCAGGTTCCATCATGTTGAGGCTGAAAGGCTGGGGCCTCAGCACCTCTGGCTCGGCTATGTTGTTGGGCTGTATCAGCTCTGGCCCCAGATGGTTAAGACTGAAGCCTAGGCCAACCCGGTTGGGTTCAGCCGCGCCGCCCAGTACGTTGATCCTAGCTGGGACAGTCCCGAACTGCGGCATCCCATCGGCTCGGTCCGCAGCTCTGGGGGCGGCTGCTTGCTGTGGTGGTGCTGGGGGCGCGCTCCCTTCCATATGGGCCACTCTGCTGGGCTTCCCTGGAGGGGCACCCTTGTCGGCGGTGCGCCTGCGGCTGGCTACCTGGGCCCAGTCAGCTCTATAATCGGCCGCCGTGTGACCGTCATAGTGGCAACGCTCACACTTGGCAGAACGGTCACGGCGTGGCTGGGTGCGTCTCTCCTCTAGGCTAACTTCCACAGGCGTTGGGCAGTCTCGAGCTCGGTGGCCTCTCCCCTGGCAGCGGTAGCAGCGGCCTGGAACCTTGTCATCTGGAGCGACCTTCCCCATCTGGTGGAGACCCGGAGCCAAGGAGCCAATCTCCATTGGCTCCGACTCGTCATATTGGGGCAACTGGATGCAGGCAGATCCAGTCAGCCCGTCGGTCGAGTCCACTAAGCATACACCTTCCTCCAGTTGCTTAGTAACCATGGTGACGGTGAACATGGCCTTACGAGTGTACTCAGGTACACTCGTAATTTCATGGTTCATCATGAGGCGTTTTACATTGGCGTTACGAATTCCACGATTTAATTCGTCCACCAACAACTCAAGATCCTCATGGTTGTAGGCGTCCCTATACAAGGCGCACTTAGTTGATATGTACGCTTGTATAGGTTCTGTCGAGTGTTGCTTGTAATCCCTAAACGCTTGTTTAAACATTTGGGATTCAAAAGCAGGGCGAAATAGCAATTCACACTCGGTCTTGACCTGTTCGTAGGTCAAGGCTTGGCCTGCCTCGCCAAACAGATGGGACGCCATTTCCGCCGCTTGCCCTACCAATGACAGTAGTAGGGTGTTGCGGCGGTTGAGGGAATCATGAGGTGGCACGCGGTAAGCCGCCCATGACATCTCAAGTCTGCGGATATGTGCCGACCAGGATTGCTTGGGCGGCCCTCTAAACTCCGGCAGATTGCTCAGCATCAGCTTGCGGTACTCGGCTGGGGCCGGCTGAGGGTCATCCTGGAGCCATCCTGGGGCTTGGTCACCTCCTGGGGCTTGATGCTGGTCCATTGGGTCAACGGTGAAACGGCGGGCACAAAGTTATACAGTACTAAAATGAATGGTTTGTCACTTGAGGCTTCCTAGCCTAACAGCCAACACTGTTTGTATCACTAGGTTGGGAGTTTAGTTGCAAAGATATAACTTAGCTGTACTTATCACTAGTTAGGTGTTGAGGTTGTAGGGTAGGCTGGTAGAGGTAGATAGATGTTGAGGGTCTGAACTGCTGTCAGGAACTGATTGGGTTTTCCTTTATCACACTAGAGCTAGAAGGAAAGAAACTTGCAATTCTTTATTTGCTAAAATACCCCTGTTAAATGCTATGGAGTAGCTCCGCTCCGGTGTGAGTGTGTGTGTGTGTGTGTGTGCGTGGAATCTCCTGTCCTTGTAACGCGCGTCCGCGCCGTCAAATCCGCGCACACGGGGAAAACGCGCTCTCACCCCTCAACTCGCTCTCTCATTGGTCCGCTTCGTCCGTTGGATTTATGATATTTTCCGCACTCTGTTGCGCTACCCGTGAATGGCGCTCTGTGTGTCCGATCGCTAGCCTCACACTACAGACGGACTTAGTCTAGTGTGGGTAGGAAGGGGGAAGCGCGTGAGGGGACGGGGGTAACTCCGTCCGTTCCCCCTGTGAGGGAGGGGGGTAACTGTGTGCTGGTGTAATAGGGCCTTTCTTCTTAATCCTAGGCTTATCTATTATATCACCCTGATTGTATTTGCCTTCAATGGAGAGGGGCCCCTCCCCTTCCCTTGGAATAAGGGGTGTATTGTTGTTGTGCTGTGGGCTTGAGATTGTTTTGATTGTATATCAGGGTCTTTATTATATTACATCTAGCTTCTATTTTTGTCCTTATCACAATTGCATAACAGATTTGTTTACCAACTCTGTTCTATTTTTAGCTGTTATCACAATACACAATAATCCAAGCCTGTTCTATTCTTAGATTTATCACAACACAACAATTTGTTTGCCAAGCTTTGCTCATAAATCTATTGTTTGGCCATCACACTAGGGTGGTAATCCCTGCAAATGTGATATAATATCTGTTTTCTAGATGGGTGGCTGCGTTGTAGCTTCTCAGGATACTCGGAGTTGACGTAGTTTTTCTCTGTTCTGGTGCACTACACTCGTATGTTAGCTCGCAGCTTGCAGCTATGTGGCATGTTTCAGCCTATCGGCGGCAGGGAATGTCCCGTCCTGCTAGCGCCGCTGATCCAAATCCGGCTGATGGCGGCAGGGAATGTCCCGTCCTGCTAGCGCCACTGGTTCGGATCCTGCTATTTCTTGCAGTAAAGTTGGCCTATTTCCAGCCGTTTACACTTATTTGGCTTGTTTCAGCCGGTCCGCAGGCCTGTTTCAGCCCTTTTGGCGCTCAATTCTCCGTTAGATATCAGCGCTGCTCGCGGTTATTCGTCGAATTTCGCTGTCTCGCTTCCACAACTGCCGGATGCAGAGTTAAACTTTGCTGTCCAGGGTGGGTAATTCAGGTTGCTTGCGTCAGTTTTGCCAGATTCACTGCTGGGAGTACCTTAGCCTCAGATGCGCGTCTGCTCTACACTTGTGGTTCGCCGTAATCTCACACAGCTGTCACCAAAGTTGTGGTATCCGCCGAGGATAAATGGCAGACACCGGAGTTCAATTAGATTACGGCAGTGTGACAGACGTGGACACCTTACTATAGAGAAGCTACGCTTCTCTAGCTTTCACTAGATAATGATCAACATCTAATTTCAGTTGTCACTTTATTGAAGGTTTAAAAGATACTGAAGCTATATACAACAAACAATAATAACATGGATAGGAATAAATAATCATAACATAAAAGCATAAATAATACATATACAGTGGTCAGTTTGGGCAATAATGATCCCCCATCCCTGAAAAGGGTGGGGGAGAATTAAGAATACAGTTAACCATAATAAACATGACAGATTCAATCATTAATTCTAAGCGTAGGGAGGGGGTCACTAGACCCCTTCCCCAGGACTCGGGGGAGGGCCGTTGACCCTCCACCGAACCCCAGATCAGGGGTGCCATAGGCATGGCTCACGGTTGCCGAATACCACATATAGATACAGATCCTGTTACTTTTGTAAGACTAAAGTGAAAATTTAACATTATTTAATATACAATAAATTGTATTAATTTAACTGTACAATTTACTGGGTAGTTTTCAAGATAAATGATTACTTTGTAGAAATTTGAAACTATCTCTTGAAAAAAGGCCTTGCTGATTGAAATTTTTCGTTTGGCAACATATAATTTTAATTCATTACACATAAAATAAAATATATATGAGAAAGCGTCTTTTTAAGTTTTCATTTCGGTCAAGGCATTACATTAAACTCTTACTACTATTAATGTTACGTGGCTAAAATTCTTTCAATTGTTTGCTTCCATCATACGAGTGCAAATTAAATCCATTAAAACAATAAAAAAAATAATCACTTTAAATTTGTATCTTCCTGTGACTTGACATTTTAATGACAGAAACAACTGAAAAAAATATTTTTAAATTGACAATTTGAACTGCAATTGATTTTAGTATCATTTCCATGTTTTCTCATTTTTTAAATATTTCAAAATCAATATCATTTTACCAGCATCTGTTGGATTTTTTTTTGTAGACCTTTTTTATGATTTATTGTTGGCGTAGGTCTAGCCTCTGTCAAGATTTCCTTGTGTGCTTTGGTATATCGAAGGCTTGATATATCTTAAATGACTATTTATAATAATTAGTTTAATTACTTTAAGTAATATCAGATTTCTTACAAAAAAAGGTCATAAGTTCTATTTAAAAAGATATAATTGTCCTTGTTATAAGAACTTTTTATGATTTATTTGATAAGAAAATGCTGGAGAGGTGCAAAATAAAATGTTCACACAAACATTAATTTTAGCAGGGAGGGAGGGGATATGGCACATGGGACATGGAGGCTGTTTATTAATTACAAGAGTCCCCAAAGTTTTAATATAAAATTTTTTAATCGGGGGCTTTTATTGAAAATTGATTAGTTGATTCATTTAGTTGGGTGTTTAAATGTTTCAACTTATAATTTTAATCTACAGAAGGGTTAATTTTGTGTATCATCATCGGGGATATACATCAATTTACCGGTCATTGTGTTATCCCTTTAGATCCCTGTTAATTTAGGGTATCAAAATATTGACTTTCTTCTTACTCACTAGTTTGGTGGGCTTACAAAACTGTGAAAATTTTTAAAATGTATTAAACAATTAAAATCTCTGTTGGCCCTAGTTGCATTGCGTTAACATACAAATTCAATCGATATATTATAACAATGATGTTTTCATAAAGCGATAATCTAAGCAGGCTAAAGTAACATCCACCCACATCCACCACGTATTCCCGTCCCCTCTTTTCCTACTGGATTAACCAGGGTGGGGAAAAACCCAGGGTTTTTTAAAAAAGCCCAACCCAACCCGTAAAAACCCTTAAAACCCTGGGTTTTATTGGGTTTTTTCGGGTTTTATTGGGTTTTTTCATTTAGGAGTCAAATACATTTGATATATTGATGAAATATTAATGTTTATGTTGTTGTAGGTTATAGGTAAGCAAGATTTCACAATAAACAAGATAGATAATGAAAAAAACTGACATTTCGATCAATTATAAACCCTTATTAGCAACGGTGCACAAAATATTCTATTAAGGGGGAGAGGGGAGGTTAAAAGCTTCAAAACATTGAACCTCCTCCTCTTTTCCTAAGCTGTTAACACCCCTCCCCCCCCCCTCCCAGAAATTATTAAGGTATTCCCCTTTTTACATCTCCTTAATAAAACCCTCTGCACGCCACTGTAAATATTTCCTTTCATAAATTGTTATGTTTTAGTTAAAAAATCAATTATGATTATGTAATTTACACAATTTATATATCATCAATTTAGTAGCAAAGCGTTTTCTGAAATTAAGTTTTGAGAGAAAGTAATTTCATAAACATTTGAACAATAAGTAGAGCATCATTTTTATAAGGGGGGTTTAATGCAACCATCTCGTAATCAATGATTAAATAGCACTTAGAATTCGAATTTCGATCTGAAATTATTCATGAGTAATCCTTGGTAGGTCTAATTTCCCTAGATCGAACAAAAATTTGGAAAAAGTAACGGCTGGCGGCTCAGCCGTTTAGCCGTTTTTTTCCTATTTTGAGGGCAAATTCATCATTAATTACGTAGGAATCTACTTTTTAAAATTATTTTGGTTAAATTCATGTTAAATGATAGCAATAACCATTTTTAGAATTTCTAGTACCTACAGCAACCGGCTAGAACCGTTTGATAAAGTTTTTGAGCGACAAAAAGTATTATGTGGAGATAGGTTTTGTGACTAATTTGCTCTTAAGATAGCCGAAAAATGGCAAAACATCTGAGCTGCCAGCCGTTAGCCACTACTTTTCCAATTTTTTGTTCGATTTAGGGAAAATAGACTTACCAAGGATTATTCATGCAAAATTTCAGATCAAAATTCGAATTCTAAATGCCATTTAATCTTTGATTACCCCCCCCCCCCTTTACTTTATATTTTTTTACGTTTTTTAGGTAAAATTTGTTTTAAAATGTTATTAGATACTAGTCTTTGAGTAAATAGAGATTTAATTTGTAAATTTTAACGTGAAATTTCAATGTTTTTTCAAAAACCCAAAAATCCTTGGGTTTTTTTTCAATGGGTTTTTTAAAAAACCCTGGGTGGGTTTTTTTGGGTGGGTTTTTTGTATGCCCACCCTGGGATTAACGAACTGACCTTTAAATAAATTTAATGTTAGCAATCTAAATTGACGACAAGTTTCCCCTGACATAATATTCACGTATATCCTATATCCATTGTTTTTTCACTTGATAATCAGATTTAATCATATTTATAAATACTACTAGAGATATAAATCGACCGTCTATTGTTATTATGAAATTTAAACATTTCATAGTTTTATTTTAAAACAAAAATGAGAAATTTTGTCTGAACTATTTTTTCTCTCAAAGTTTCTATTATTCATTTTGTATACGTGGGTGGCTTTCTGTTTATATAAAACAACACAAAAGTATAGATTTCTAGGGTATTTTTTTATGACAATTATAATTAGGTATCTTTATAATAGGAGGTTTGTCTGTACCGAAGGATCTCGCTAACCGCTGAACCGACATGGTTCTCCTTTACAGGGTAGGTTCTCATAGGTCCCGGGAAGGTTTATAACTATTTTGGGGGAGGGTACCACCACCCTCCAAAGAGAAGTCGCCCGCAGAAAAAAATTAGTTATCTAATTCAACTCCTCCCTAATTAAGTGCCCTAGATGCCTCTAGGAGCGTAGTCGCTAGTTATTATATAAAGTTATTGAAAATTTATTGCTAATTATGAATTTCATTGCTTATTTTTAATTACACTATATACTTGATATATTTTGAGTAGGCGTATAATAAATGAACATAATTGGTTTGTTGTGTCATTTGGAAATTGAGAGGAGTAAGATCATTTTCAGGCGTTAAAAGTCATGAAGTTTAATGTGCAAAAATTCCCCTGAAGTTTTCAGACCCTAGTACTGATAGTATTTAAGGGGATTATTATGGCCTATTTAAAGGTGCAACTCTTTGACAAAGGTCGCACAATAGAAGGGTTGTTAGTCTACGAAATAAAACAGTTTTTGGCTGAATATTTTTTTAATTAAAGCTCTTAAATTTTTGAATTTGTTCAATTTGAAATGAAAATAAAATTATTATCTTAACATATTTGAATGCCCTCTTTGGCAAATTTTATTTGGCCAAAGGGTAATAAAACATAAAAAAAAATTTCAAAATTTAATCCACCTATTTCATCAACAAAAAAATCCTAAAATTTTTCGTGTGATTTTTTCGCTTAATTTATTTCTTTTTTCTTTTTATTTATATGAAAATTAATATTTTCTGGTGTTTTTTTTATCTATTGATTGTCCTATCCCTGAAATACCTGGTGATGGCCAGACACCTTATTCATTCTCTCACTTCTCATACAAAATATTTTTCATCTTGTAATAAATTATGTAAGATGTTTACTTTCCAAGAAAACAAATATTTTCTTATGAAAAAAAGTTTCGATTCTAAAGCATATAAGTTATCTAAAGAATAATTACTTATACTTAGTGATGCTTAATGGATGTAGATAAATAACAGGTATTGGCAATAAATTACTGAATATGTATAAAATAGTTAATATTTCGTATTTAATTGCAAGTAGCTTATGTTTTTTTTTTTTACTTTTCAAAGGATGATATAGCTATAAGTTGTTTTGATACTGACAGTTGTCGTTTGTACTATAGTTATGTAGTAGCTACTCCTTATACATCAAAAACTGTATTTCAAGCTTTTTTACTCATTGCTGCGGTACTTAACAAACTGTTATCTTAATTTATTCAGGTATTTGTATTTAGTCTTGTGAAAAAAGGTCTACAAGAACTCAATAAACAAAGATGACAACATCCATAAAGGCTGAATTAACTAATTAGGAAAACATGGCTATAAATTTGAGATATACTGGACCTTTTGTCCTATGTAACACTACTTTTCGAATAATGGAACACATCATTGTTGCGATATTTTGATAACCTTAACGTCAACATAAGACAATTCGCACACCCACGATGTAGAAAAGCTTCGCAATAAAAAAAATCCACCAAAAACTAGAAATAAACAAATGTCCCTTGTATTTACACAAACAATAAAAAAGTTGTAACTTGAGAATAACATTTCATTAGCAAAAAGTTAAAATTAACATGACGACTACAGGAAAAAATAAACATTGCTTTTTGTCCTAAAATATATAAGAAACAAACAAAATATAAAATTGATTTAAATAAATGTATAAAACTAATAAATTTAATATAATTAAAATTTATTTCATTTAAAAATCACAATTCAGCAGATATAAAAAAATGCTCAAATTACAATTGATAATATTATTAATTAAATCTTAAAATTAGAAATCAAGTTGAATTTATATTTTCCATAGAGATTTTGTGAAACAAGGCTTTTTTGCCACCTAATGTTGTTTTATATAAGTTATGAATTATTCATGAGAGAGGGGGCAAGTGAAACGGATAGGTGTACTGATTTTACTGCAAAATTCTTTATTTTATGGAACTTTCTTGTTTCTTTGGCGGAGTTTTAAAATGGTAATTCCTTATGACAATATTTATTTATAATTTAAAGAACACTTCTTACTACTGTACTATACTTATACATTCTTTGTCAATATTTTTTTCATTTTAGCAACATTGTATTTTATTTGATGGATTTATTTCTCCCTCCCTAACCTTTTCTGTACCTCACCTACTAAGATTAACTTTACACCTATACTTATTATTCAATTCTTTTACTTTTTATAAAAACAAGAACAACAATTTCCATGTAGCGAATAAAAATCATAATACTCCAAAATTTAATTGTAAACATTACAAATTAATGAAATAATATGTTATTAAAATTATCACCTATAAAATATATTATCCGACTTGTGGTTAGATTGTGGTTAAACTGCCAGAGACGTTATTATTGAACATCTTTGGTGTTTAGCAGTTGGCCAGTCAAAAGAATGGAAGGACGTACGGTCACACTATATAGAGTAGCTCCACATCCTAATTAATCTGTCCTTGTGACAAGCTTTCATTTTGCTCTTTGAAAATACATTAGTCAATTACTATTGATTTTAGAAACTGCGAGAGACTAAAATCCTAGACAATTCAAATCATTTTTTAAAAATGGCAAATTCGACAAATGAATTTTGATGATTTTTAGCTTTAATTAATGTTAGAATTGTCCCATCGATTCCAAACTTTTACGATGATTCATGTAACAGGTATTGAACTATTTAGAAAGTCTATAATCGTTATAAATAAATGTATCATTTTTGGATGAAATGTGTCCAGGTCCTTAATTAAACAGTACCTTGTATGTAAACAATTTTTAATCATATTTATGTACAATTTTGTGTCAAAAGTTTGCTAGATAAAACAGAACATAAATAAAAAAAAACTTATGAACAGTCTAATTTAACTGTAATGTTGGCATGCTTTGAATGTATGAGTGTTTGTTCTCAACAAGACTGATGCAAATTTTTCATGACTGCCACCAGAGATAGGGGATAGCATTTACCATTTTGTCTTCGAAACCTACTAATATCCATTCCGTTGTATTAGAAAAATTATGTATAGAATCGTATTACAGATAGTTTACTACGAATATTACAATGAAAAATCATTTAATTAAAACCAGTTTTGTTAGCCCGTGCCTTCGGTCCCTTTGGGTTAACAAAAACTGGCTTTAATCTTTTATTTTTTCATTTTAATATCTGCGAAAACCTGACTATATTACGATGCGATAAACAACTAATATCGTTTCAACATATTTGAAATTTTATTGAATATCCCCAATCCGTGGCATACAATGAAGTATAAAATTGCAAGGTGGCTTTTTCACCACTCTAACTCTGACATCCTTTTAATTCAATCTTTTATCACTGAGCCAAGCCCAACTATTTTTGTCTGCCAGTAAAAAAAGCTTCTCTGTAGCATAATTTCGTATATAAAAGTAGAAATTTTGATCCATTATAAGAACAATAAATTTATAGTAAAGATGTATAACCAGAAAACTACCTGAACCCCTTTTAAGGACCTTTCCGTCTGCTAGCAAATTGCTTCCACTCTTTTTAATCGACTTGGCTGTATTCATATTTCCGACGATATTGGCTGATATACAATGACCCAACTGAAAGCCGGCACAAGGTCAACACCTCGTAAACATACGGTTTTAACCCCTGCCCGCTCTAATCTTAAACTTTATTGGTTTGTTACTGCATCATTACTATAGGGTCTAATTATAGTGTAACTCTATAACTAGTTATTAACTGTAAAGTAAAATTTAGTGTGGTTTATCATACATTTGCTGTTTACTGGCTATACTGCTATATTGTTTTAGCTCCTTGTTGAAAGCTATGAAAAAAAATTATAGGATTATAAATTTATAATCCTTATTCGTTGACAATTAGAATTGTCTAATATATTTCAATTACATGCCTTTAATGGCTTTATATTTTATAATAATAATAATTTTGCAGTAAAAAGTTTATATTTAAAAGTATAAAAATAACATAAATGCGTTTATTGCTCACTAATATAGCTCTTTGAGATCTTTGGCCACATAAGTAAAACACTTTAATTCTTAACATTTTTATTATTTTAGTGAACACCGAGGTGCGGAAGGAGAACCCTGTGCTGCGAGTCGTTTTTTCAGGGAAGCCTCGTCATCGCAAGCCATTGTGTGTCCTTCTACACGCCACACAAGAGTCTAATTCAACTGAAGTTCAATCCTTCACTTCTCCTAAAGGTAAGAATAGATGGAAAGAAAAAATTTGGTAGATGATTAGATAGATGGGCAAATATTTAATTACAGAATGGATATATAATTATTTGGATGTTGTGCCAGATTTTCATGTACTCTCCTAAAGTGATACTACCAGCTGGCTAAAATAACCTTCCCTACAGACAGCCAGACATATAGACAGCTGAATATATATAAATGTATGCATAGTTTGTAATAAAGACAGACATACAATTAAATCATTGAGTAAAAAATATTTTGTTTAGGGGATGTTGATAATTTTCTTGGAGAGCTTGTAATTCCTTCAACCTGGTGGCCCCCTCTTAATTCAAAGGTAAACCTTTTCTATTGGTGTATTTTAGTAGAAAAACTACTTAATAAGTGTTTGTGTCTGTCTGTCCTTCTGTCTGTAATGCTAGGGTAGCCATTCAAGCAAAACAAGGTGACAAGAAAAATAGCCTAAACCCATTCCGGGGAAATTCCCTTAATTAAAGAACCTAATATATTCAATGATTATTTAGATCTTAGCAAACCCTACTATTTCATATAATAGAATAGATAGACATTAATTCCACAATAAAAAGCTTCACAAATGTTGATTAAAGAAAAAAAGAATTCTGGAATAGCTACGTTGTCAAAAGGATCTATTCTATGTGTCTAAACCAGAAGGTAAAAATGCACTTCTGAAAAGCTAAATGGACTGCAGATGCCAGGGTGGGAGAGGACAATGACAAATAGATTATTGTTTTTCTTAATATTTTTAAGCTATAGGGGTAAAATTTTACACAGAAAAATTTGGGGGGGGGGTGAATGAATTAAATGCCAACCGTCCTGTCCCTGAATTACTAACATGACCTGACTGCAAGACTGGACAAAATTAAAAATAAAAAAGTTATTTTGCCATCCACTTTTTTGCTAATCAAAAAAGAAAGCAAACCTAAGAAATTGTTGTAAAAAAAAATTTAACCCATATTTTGAATAACGTGGCTGACTTTATAAAATTTTTGATGATTTTTTTGGCAGTTTTGTTTAAACGCCCATTCAGATCTATATAATTGAACTACATATATATAAATATTTGTAACCTATATTTCTTTTCTATATTTGGACCTCTCAGCTTCTGTGTGTGTGTGAGTGTGTCCCATATAAATTTCCGATAAAAGTTTTGTGCCATACCTGGCAAATTTTATAAACTTGTTGGGAAAGGCTTTTCAATCATGGATAAGGGTGCCGGCCAGTTTATTTACAAACCAGCGGCTACTACCCTGGATGCCTCTAGGAGCGCTTGAAGAAGGAGGGGCAATCTTAAGAGTCCTGCTTCTTTGGGCTGTTACAATATCAACATAAGAAAAGAATGTAGTTAAAATGATATTAAATTAAAATTTTATTCAACACCATTTTAGGCGTCATAAAATATCCAAAATTTTGTTTCCAGGCTTAAAGCATGCTTTGATTGTTATCAATAAAGAACACTTATACATTATTTAACGAAGCAGCTTTTTAGAGAAAAAAAATTATCTTAGTATTATATTATTTTTTGTCCAATTTTAGAAGATTTACCTAAGCATTTATTCCATAACTTGTAAGTTATTTTGTGTTCTGAATTCTGTTCACGCTTCTGTTGGTTGGACTTAACAAGGATTGTTTTTTTACTAGTTGGAAAATAAAGACAAAATATTTACTTTTATGTAATGTTAGTAGGTTTTTGTCTATCCGTAATGACATCGCTGACTAATGAACTTATTAAGCTCTCGCTTCTAGAGAAATTCCTTTTAATTATTTGGCTATTTTGTTTTAGAATTGAAGCTTTTGGATGGGTTTAGGCTATTTTTCTGCCTCCGTTGTCCTTTACCAAAGGAACTTGTAGCAAGGGACAAAGCCACTAGAGAGTTTTTAATGGCTAAGTCAATTGATAACAGAATATTATTCTAATATTATTAATCAATAATTTTCTGTCATTTCATTGTATGAGAAGGAAAATAATTTCTCTATGTCATATTGTAGACAAAAAAACACTCTGTATTCTTTCGAAAATTATACCTTTGTGATTCTAAACTTTTAGGTAAATTATCCCTATTTTATTGGACAAAAGATGGCTGAAAATATATAAATTATTTTGGTCTTATTGTATATTTATCCTTTAAACATTCTAAGAAGTAAACAAGGCTTTTTTTGACTATAATAAGTTGCACTCCTAGCCTTTGGGGGATTTATTTGTATTTTTTCACTATAACTTCAAAACCGATTTTTATCAACTGGATTAGAACCGGTTATCAGCCATACTGAAATCATGTATAGCATCGTATTAAAGACAATTTTCCACAAATATCAAAATAAAAATCATAAATTAATACCAGTTTTGTTAGCCCGGGTCTTTAGGGCAAGAAACCCGGTTTTAATCTTTATTTTTCATTGTAATATCTGCGGAAATCTGTCCAAAATACGATGCGATACATAAATTTTCCAAACGCATTTCGTTATGATTGTTTTTGAACCCATTTTGTGCTACTGTTCTTTTTGCGCTTTGTTCGAATGCTATTAATTTTAAAAAATGACAATTTAATTTTAATTTAATCATATTTTATAAAAATAGAATGTTCCTAGAACTATAGAATTATGATTCAGAGGCTAGCCTTCACTTTTTCTTACAATTTCTGATGCACCAGATATGGGGATTAAAATTCTGAAAAATAGTAAAGTATATCTACAATCTACATTAGACCTTTTCATGAAAATACACTTTTTCGAATTTTAGTCTTCTAATGATTTCAACCTCAAACACTAAAATATTTTAAAAATTCACATTTAAGATATTATACTCAGAAATTTTGGGGAAACAAGCAGTGTCTATACTTTTCCATCAATAAATTTATTTCTAAAAAAGTAGTAATATTGAAGTATTAAATTTAGGGTGTACAATATTTTATCGTTCATTGTCTAATCCCATAATATCCCATTATACTGTGAACCGGCTATTAATATCATATTGTAGAAATCTTAATCCTATCCCTAGATGCAGTTACTTTGTTAGATAAGGCCTTAAATTTAACTATGCTTAACTTTTAAGGGGGCACTATTCAAAAAATTATTTATATATTAAATCAGATCTTTTTACAAATAAAGTTGTTTATATTTTTGATCTGTTTTGAAATTCCTTGTGTAATTAAAAGCTTCATTAGATGTTTTATGGAAAAGTTCAGTATACCTATCTAACAGGGACGTCCAAGCTTTGTAAAATGATAGGTTTCATAGGTATTATGGGTAATATTATGTATTTTTTTCCTAATTTTGAGTTGGGTTTAAAAGTTTGGGGGGGGGGGATAAACAGCCCTTTACCTCAACCCTTGAACGTCTATGCTATCTAATAGGATAGGTCTTTAACTTTTACATAAACAATCCTATTAGACCTAAAGACAGGTATATCAGCTATTAAAAATGAATCTTACCTAAGAGATGTTATGAGACTGTTAATGCAAACTATATAAAAAGGAAAGAAGCCAACCAAAGACAATTATTTAAGGATTAATCTTTGCAATGGATATAGAATACACGTGGATGTAATGACATGGGAAAAATTGTCGTCAAGTTAGGTTGCTAACACGGACATCATTTATTGGTCGGTTCGTTCATCCAGTAGAAGGGGAGGGGTAAATAGGGTAGATGGGGGGAATGGTAGCTACGAGTTTCACTTTAGTAGAGTACGTGATAATCTGGTGTATGATCCATGCAATAATAAATCCATTATCTTTGCAGATTGCACTCACTTCTTATAAAGTCCTGTTTAAATTTCATAACTTTTCATCCAACTTTCTTTTGTTGGATACTAGAGATAAGGTATAACAAACAAGCGAAATAAATTTAAAATAATATTTGGGGGGCAAATAGAGAGGTCGTTTATTTTAGGATGTGTCCCCCCCCCCCCCCCCCCCCCCAACGACAGCTGAAAAACACGTATAGGCTTCGCAATTTATTACCGTTTTAATTTCGTTATTGGTAGAAGCTGGTTAGATTCTAGTGGCTTTTCCTTTAGCCTCGGGGGGTCTTATAATAAGTATATCCTATAGTATAAAGTAGTAAGGTATTTTTGCCTGAAGCTAAATTTCTCGGAAACTGCTGGTGTGCTTTAATGATATAAGGGAAGCTTCGTAAATGTATTTGAATTTGATTATAGAAAGACACAAAATCAAATTTATTGATATCTTTCTTAAACATCATTAATATTTTTTTAAAAATTTTTAGGTCGGTAAGCAGCCGAAACAGCTGATCAGTGTCTCCTATTCAATCCAGGCTCAATGCGGCAAAAATCAGGTAAATTATTTTCTAGTATGGCTTGGAAACTTATTAATATCTGCTGGTTTAGAACTGGTTGTCAGACATACCGAAAAATCATGTTTAGCATAGTATTACAGACAATTTTCCACAAATATTTTAAATTGATAATCATAAGATTAATACCAGTTTTTATTACCCCGGGCCTTCGTCCTTCGGGGCTAACAAAATTGGTTTTAGTCTTTAAATTTTGTCATTTTAATATACGCGGACAGCTGTCTACAATACTATTAGATAAATAACTAATCTTGATTTTTTCTTGTCTATCTACATAGATATTTATTCAGCTAATTATCAGCATGTATCAGAACAATTTACTTTTAAAATATTTTTTTAATGGATAAAATGAATAGATCAACTAAAACCCAACCTGTAAGATTAAGATGTGGTTTGAGCGAGTCAAACCTCTAAGATGGGTTTATACCTGTACACAGTGGAAATTTGATATAGTTTAATATTTTTTTAAAATTAATATAAACATACATTGCCAATAATAATTGATCTTTTTACGTAAAAAAAAGTAATAAAAAGATTATTTATTTTTATTTGTTTATTTTGAAATTTGACAGATACGAAATATATATGTATATTGTATATTGTATTTCATATATAATTTTTACACAATTTGCCTAATATTTTATGGTTTCGTTACTAATAATCTTTATACATTTTTAACAAAACACTTTATTATAATGCTTAACTGTTAAATTTTTTTAAATTTTTTTTTTAATTTTGAACACAAAATAAGTCTCTAAATATTAGCTAATTAGGGAAATTTTTTCTATAGTTATGTCTATGAAGAGATTAAAAGAGCATTAGTAAACCACATGAGTGTGTGTGTGTGAGTGAGTGTGTGGGTGTAGGTGTGTTTTAGTGGGTATGTGTGTGTGTGTGGTTTTTGTGTGGTTTAGTTGATGCACAGATAGAGAGACTTAAGGATTGTCAACCAAAAGCTAAAAATTTAACCTGGAATTCAAAAATGTAGTAAAAATTAATTAAAATAAAAATTATAAATGAAATATCAAATATAGTAGCTCAATATTAACATCCACAATATTGAAAACATATTAACTGAATTTTAAATCATCTTTCTCTGTTTGTAGAGAACAATTTTCTTTGTATTGTATGTTGAATATATCATGTTATAGGTTGCTGTATTGGGAAGACAATTGATCGGGGAGGTACCGCTGACCACCGGACAAGCTGGATACAGACAAATTGCAGGTAAATAACATTATCAATCCAATATAATGCTGTCAGTTTTTTAAGTAAAGAACAGTAAACTATAATACAACTATTTTTTTTTATTGAAAATTCGAGGAAATGTAAATTGAGAGATTGAATATTCCGTAGATTTTTAAATTAGTGATAGCGTTAAATTGTTATCTAGTAGCTACCCCCCTTCGGTGGAGGTTATTTTTTTCTTGCAGCGATTTATCTGTGAAGAATCGTGGTACTCTCCATATTCCTATTCTAAACTTTTGTTCTCAGATATAACATGCCCTTGCAATAAAGAAACTTCGCTCTTAATCATATATTGAATATTGATATTATAAATAATTTCTAATATTTTATTTGATATACTTAATGTACTGAACATATTTCATTAATATGTTCAAGGATTTTATCTAAATATTAAATATTTAGGATTATTAGGAGGATGATATTAAATACTTTCTTAAGTATGAATTTTCAAAAATATAAAAGATTAGATTTGTTAGAAAATTGTGAAAATGTTTGTTTTCTTGAGATTAATTGAAATTGAGAAATGTTGAAAGATTTTGAAATTTAGTTCAACATTTGCTGACATCTGCAATCTGCAATTTCTACCCAAGGAGTACATACTAAAAAGATAGGAGAAATAGCTTTAATTGTGAGAAATTGTGCTAACAAAGAATTGGTGAAATGTATTAAATTTTAAATTGAAAAAGAAAATTTTTATTTAAATAGAAACTTGGCTTAAGACTTTAGGGGACTTTATTGAATTTTTATAGTTTGGTTCATTAAGTAGATCATATAAACGTTTCAAACAATAATTTAAAGAAAGGGTAATTCCTAGGAAATATATCTCCTTAGATAATGTAATCTGTTTTTTGAAACTCTTGTTTTCCAACCTTTTTATTTTCTCTTTCTCTTCCTATATTTGTCATACATTCTGTTAAATTTTCCCTGCACTTTTTGCATTTTTAAAATCATAAGATTTATTTTTTCATGTTTCATATATGTTTTTTCTGAAGAACGCTTTTTATGAGGGGGGTAAAATAAGGGGTTTCAATGGTTTAATATGGGTAAACACCCGTTTACCTTCCCCTTTGAACGTCTATTTGTTATTTTTTTTCTTTTTTAGTCCTTTTTCGTTCTAATTTATCATCTTAATTTTTTTTTGTAAAAATCTCCCAAAAATTTATAAAGGTATATTTATTTATTTCACCTTTCTACTATTGTAATCTATCAATATCAGTCATTTTCTTTTGATATAGTTAATAACCAGAGTATTACATGCCTAATACATCTTTCATATGAATAATAATAATATATAATGTTCTCTTATTAGGCTTAAAGTATAATAATAAACATGATTTATCTCCAGATATTCTATAATATTAATATTTAGTAATGTATATTACGAGAGTAGGGTGGCCAACAAAATTTTATATAATTATATTTCTACTCACTTGTTAGTAGCAAATCTACTCTATAATTCCAACCGTTTGTCAGTCCGTTAGACATTAATAGGGGGAACGTGTTTTTCTCGGCTCCTTTAAAAGATATAAGGCTGAAACTTTTTAAAAACATTCCCATTATTAAGGAGCATAATTATTTACATAACATCCATGGCGGTCGGACTAGATCTTTTGTGATAAAATTATTTATTTTTATAGGACACACTGTATAAATAGATTTAGTATTCCAGATACATTTATACACATTCAGCAGTGGTGGTCCTTATAACATGTAGACTAGAATTTTCAAAAGGAGAGACAATTGTTATGAAACATAGGAATGCCTTAGCTTATAAACAGGCGCACAATTAGGGTTTTCAAAGAAAGATCGTTCAATGAAATGGTTATTACCAATAAATATACCTCTACGATGATCTTATCAACTATTCCAAAATTATTAATCTAAAAATAGACTACTGAATTTTTACATTTAAAGTGTAACTTTTGTTTGATAAGATAATCTTTTTAAAAATTAGTAAGATGATATCCTTATAATATTGTACCTAATCTTCCAAGAAATCATCATTGTTAAACTATTTTTGAGATTACCAATACCAAAGACTCCAATAATATAGAGAATATTGTATTCGTCTTTGTCTGGAATTAATGTAAAGGAATTAATTGTTAATTCCCTTTAATCTGAAGCTATTCAGATACTAATACGATTTCTTATTATAGAGTCGAGAGATTTTAACAAACAATTGTTACAAAAATATTGATAGAATTACAAGATACAAATATAATTATTAATTATGTCCAAAAGTAGCGCATCAACTTATTTTTATTTAATTTGAGAGCAGTTAATTGTTATAATCAAAATAAAAAAAACAAGTGAAAACCAGTTACTGATCAACGTACTGACAAATCATAGGTATAGAGTTGCTTCGTTAATAAATTAGAAAAAGTATTGTTGTATTTTTGAATGTCGAAGGCTTTGCTAAATTCAAATTGATATTAAATTACACTTTATTCTTTTGATACTTCATAATAGCAGCAAATTTATAGAATATAATAATATTCATATGAAATTATTTCATATGAAACCCTTAAGGATATATATTTAATATCCTAATATTTAAGAAACAGGATGTGTGTGTGTGTGTGTGTGTGTGTGCGTGGGTGTCTATCTGTAAGTCTGAAAATACAACAAAATTTTTTTATTTTACTTTTTCTATTTTAAACTAAATTGAAAGTATATATATAAAAGATATTTTAATAAAATATATTACCTAGATGTGAAATTGGTAAAAGTGATATATGATATCTGAATGAAAAGTATAAAGTGCTGAAGGATTTATGAGATTACGAATGGGCTGGCAATTGAATTGAAAGAACACTCTTAGATTTACTTTTTTTATTGAATTAAAAACTCACAAAACAATTTGAATTTTGCTTTACAAATTGTTTCATGTACAGATATGGACTTCATCATTTTTTTTATTTATACTTGACTTTTAAGCTTTTCTTAAAAATTAGTATATATGTAACTTAATTAGAAGTAGAGCATTGACTCTATAATAAGACATGACCGACTGGTACAGTAAAACAAAATAATGCTAATTAGTGTTCTTTTCATTAAAATATTTTACTTAACATTGCTTTACTACATTTGTACATTATAATCTACGATATTTTCTTATTTTATGTCACCGAAAATGTCCAAAGTTTTACATTTAGTTGATATATCTAAAATCAAAATGTACGAAAGTAAGTTAAACATCACTGAGTCGGATTCTTAAAAATAAATAATAATGTAGTCAAAAGAATAATAAGAATGTAGTATAAGAATTCATAAATAAAACTGTCTTCTATTTAAGAAATTAATTGTTGAGAATTTTTCATATTGATCTCGAGGATTTTTAAAAACCTTTCAGAAGATTTTTTCGAAAAATATTTCAAAGAATCCGCTCTGCTTCTGGTTTGTTTATCACAGGGGATTTAGTTTCTATTTACTCAACCTTTCAATATTTTTATACTCTATCATCTATCAGTTTTATACGCTACATTTAATACTAAAAAAATTATACTAATATCTAAAAATGTTTTACTCATGTATGTATTAAAAATAGAAAAATATTTGAAATAAAATGGTCTATTTACCATTTTGCTTTTGTTTCGTTATCCCCCCGCCCCCTTTTTCAATTTGATTAAAAATTTAAGAGGGGTAGGGTGTTAAGTACTCGCTAGAAACCACAAGGGAATACACCAAAATAACATTTAAATATATTCAAATTGATTGTTTATTGATTATATGTATTATTGATATATCCATTTTTTTTCAGGTGAAGATGAGTTGCTCCACCTCTTGATCCCTCAATCTCCCACTTACCCTGGATCCAGCATATATGTGCCAGTTTTCGTGGAACAGCCGTCACGTGGCCTGCTATCGCCTGCGGTAACGCCCTCTGGAACT
Organism: Acartia tonsa; assembly: GCF_053477335.1. Lineage (NCBI taxonomy): Eukaryota > Metazoa > Arthropoda > Copepoda > Calanoida > Acartiidae > Acartia > Acartia tonsa. The sequence goes on along the minus strand of NC_137262.1, from coordinate 28,964,691 downwards.
GCCAGTGGCAACGGCCGACACTTTATCGAGTCGGCGGATACTGGAGCAAGTCGGCTGACAGTTTTGGTGGTGCGCGCGAATGCTCGCAAAGGCGCCAGAATTGTTAATGTGGAGGGAACTTCGGATTCCTGGGATATCAGGTATACAAATATTATGGGCGCAGCTTCGATATAGTAATAGTAAGTCCGTACGTCATTCACACTGTTCCCACTATTTGCTGCGGATTTATGAAAATATTTTTTTCCATCTTAAGCTTAGGATTTCAATTTCTACTGAACTGATCGAGTTCTAAATTATAGGGAAGCTTCAAATAAATCAGTGGATGGTCCTGGGCTATATAATACTTAGGTTTTAGACCTTTTTATGCCCTCTTTATACTTAACCTTTTGAATACATAGCCCTTAGATGCTAGCGGCGCAGAATAAATTGTTAAATTACATGAAAAAAACCTGGTACATGACGATGCTGTGAGTATTGGTGCAAAAAATATGACGTAACAAAACAAAATTAGCCTATGAGAGGCCGTTATTGACCAATGGTAAAATTTATAGTGGCCTCTCATTGGCTAATTTTTTTGTTACGTCATATTTTTTGCACCAATACTCACAGCATCGTACATGACCACTTTTGAATTTAAGGCTCATGTGTATTTTAAGTTAGTTAATTTATATCTATATGCAGAATCCTTATCCCTTATCTATGGTTTGTATATTTTGTTTGAGTGAATTTAAGTGTTTATCAAAGTAATTAAATCTATTTGATGCTAAACTCAAGAATGCATTTCTATTTCTTTACTTTACTTGCATTTACGTCCAAGGGTGTGGTTATATGGGTGTTAAACCCCATCAAACTTTTAATTCCCTCAAAATTCTATGTAAAAAAATTGATTACCATCAAATTTAAAGCTTAGACATCCTTGCTGAACAGGGCATTTGATTAATCCTCCTTTCCATCATCCAATTTTTTTATGAAGGAATAAATAAATTTTGGGTTAACTTTTTTGTGGGGAGTTTGACTTACCCAATTATGATTGGCATAAACGTTGCAGTCTAGTAATAGTTATTTATAGCATCATATTATAGACAGCTTTCCGCAGATAGTAGAATTAAAGATTAGTTCTAGTTTTGTTGTCCCCGAGGGGCTAAAATGCCAGGCCAACAATGATACATATTTTCATTGGGTTCAGAACTGGTTCTAATCCAGCAAATATTAATCGGTTTGAAAGCCCTACTAGAAAAATAAAGTTGTTACCTTTTTATATGATGTCTTACTTGACACACATTTAAACACAAACAGACGAACATCCATATACTTATAAGTATATAGAATTAAAATATCTCAATTTGATGTTCCTCTTTTTTATCTATCTGTCAATTATATTATCAAAAATTAAAATTTTACAAATTTTCCAACGTCAGATGTGAAAGAGAGAATTAATAAAATTTGTTAGAAATGAAATGAAATGCGTTTATCCTGTTAACTTTCTGCATATCCAGCAAATACTATCCCATAGTGTGTGTACATCAAGGCAAAACAAATTATTGCAAATCTAAATGACCTGAGTTGGGGTAGTGTTAGGGAAGAAAGTCCCTCAATGACGTCATAAAAATGAGGAGAAGAGTGGGAAAGAAAACCCATAAAAAAACGATGGATAATCCCTCGTTTTTATGAACATGCTGAATTTTAAGGGACTTTGTTCGTCTTCCTTAAATACAATAAGTTTTGTCAAATACATTAAATAAAAACTTTAGAAAGAGAGAATCTTGAAATCATATTTATGTTTTTGTTTATTGAAATTGCTATGTTATGGTTGTAAGGATAAACACACTCAACAAATGCACATTTCAGAATACTGTACCTAACTATCCATTGAAACTAATAAATTAGATGGATAAGTGCTTTATATAATTTTTCAGAACTGAAAGTAATTTTTTTGAAAACTATATGATATTTAGATATTGCCATTTATGTTAGGAAAGGAATACTTTCTTACTCTAGTTTTTTTCAATAATGTATCCATAATTCTAAAATCCATTAGCAACCCATCTGAGCACAGTGTGCAACAATAATAAGTTTGTAAGTTTGTGTGGAGCTTAGCTCTTTACCTTTCACAAGCTAGAACACTAAAGCCAACATTTCCTAGTTTACCACAAACTTGGAGTTTACACAAAACTCCAAAATAATACAAATAAAACTACAACAACTGATATTTAATCAGTTATAGGGTATCTGGTTCGAGTCTATACACAACAGTACTAAATACTGAAGAGCGTTAATAAGACTCTTTCCTTTGCGTTCTGTTTCTAATTTATTCTATAAGATTTATTTAAGTAGAACACCTGCCATAGTTATGTATGAAAATTTAAGCTTTTGTTAGGTATCGAGGACTGATAGCTCTGATTATAAATACTATGATAGCATGACATGAAGTACATAACATTTTTCTCTTTCTTAAAGGTTTAACTCATTCTTTATTTAAGATGAGATAATTACCTATTTTCAATGCTTAATAAGAATTTTGTATGAACTCTTAAGAAACTTTAGTCTTAAGACTTAATAATCTACTTTATAGCGCACACTATAGGCAACTACAATATCAAACTTGATATGCATTTCAAATTTTCAGAACTTTGTTATTCTATATCAACTTCTTAAAAGGTTATTAACTTTTTCACTATAAAATTTTCTGATTAATATAAATGTTTTCGGAACTATAAACTATAAATTGGTATAAAACATAAAAAATGACTTTAATTTTTATTTTCCTTTAAAAAAATTGTGTTAGAATTTAGATTGTTTTTGATGAGCATTTGAGAAGCATGATGTTTATATTAAGATGCAAAGCAAAAGTCATGGTTTAATATAATTTTTTATCTTGATATGTTCCTTCGAAAAAAAAACTTTATTGTTCTTGGAAATAAAATATTTATAAGGGATTGATTATTTTCTGTATATAGTAACCTACTGCTAACATTATTCTTCTTGCTTCGCCCCTTTGAATCTTATTAAATAGTCCTTGTTAATAACATTTTTTATTTTGTTGCTATGCTTCTTTGCAAGATATCTTTCTTGTTATTAATTGTAATTATATTATTTAAGGGTGGAGCTAAATGCACGAGGAAGTGTAGCTACAGTCACAGCTTTTAGAAAGGATACTCAGAACTCTACAGATAATGGGTGAGGATTATTTTTCATTAATATATCCCCTCTATTACTAGGGTTTGTTCAAAATCAAAATAGGAGTAGAGATATTTTTGTATTGACAAATATGGAAAAAATGTATTCAATTTTCTTAAAGTTTAATGAGCTATCTAAGAAAAATAATATATTTATTAATTATTTAAAAATATTTTTATCTGTTTCAGTTTTTTCTTAAAAAATATTTCAACTATTGATTGTTCAACGAAGAACATGGGTGTTAATTCGGTTTCTTAAAAAGAAAAAGATTTTAGTTAAAATGCTTTGTAATGTGTGACTTTCCAAATTTTGCTGAAATGAATTTGATATTTAGATATTTAAAAGCAAGTGTTAGCATCCGCGTTAGTCAATGCATTTTCTAGCCTCCGTAGCAAAAACTTCAATGAATTGTAGCTACAGCCGGTTCGGGTTATTTTTGGAAAATTAAAAGCGGTAATTTTTTGGACTATCCGCAGCATTTTAGAAATTTCTCTGCTCTTAAAACACTTAAAAATCCGCAAGTTTGGTCAAGCCCCGCATTTTTTAACAATTCGCAGCGGCGTCTCAACTAGGCTGCTGTCCAGCCCTGTTCTAAAGGGAAACAAAATCTCCTTTGTTAACAAGAATTTTAAATTTGTCACCTTTACATTTTATTTACTTATAACAATCATGGCTAGTTCTTTAGGCTTAGGTTGATTTTTTATCTAATTTTATGATAGACCTTTCTTTTAAAACGAAAAGCATGCAGAAGGAGGATGTAAATATTGAACCCCCTAAATACTGAAATTGTGAAGAGCTACATTCCCCTTTTTCAATAAATATACCCTCTGGGCCAAACCTTGTGTACGCTACTGTGTACAAATAGTCTGTCAGTTTGTCTGTTGTGCACAGTTGTCACCTAAGGATGTAATTTTCAATGATCCTATTATCCCCTTCTTTAAATTACTGCTTTTTTTGTTTGGATATAATTCCCTATTAATTGCAAAAAAATAGATTGATATGTATTTTAAAAACATGATTTGTTTATAATTTCTCATGGTTTTCTTATCCATTCTAAAATGCATGGAAAAGCAAATACATTATGAATACACATATATAAATATATAACAATAGAATGTACTATATCTAATGGACTGTCTATTGTAGCTACAAGTCAATATTACAGGCAATTCTTTCATCATACACAGTGGACTAAAATTAAGAAATGTGGACAGAAGTAATAAAGATAACCGTGTATATGTTTATATATTTAAGTATTTAATACCCTAGGGTAAATAATGCTTTCTTTAAAAGCTAGATAAATATTTAATCAAGCAAAGTTTTTAAAAATTAACACGAAATTTTTGGTTTAATTGCATTCTTAAAAACATCAATTTCTAAAATTCAAACATAGACGAAAAAGTGTGGGGTAAAGGGGTGTTTAAATCCCTATTTTACCCCTTATAATCTTTTTAAAATCATTAGAAAACCCTACTAAAATCATGGAAACCCCTCATTTTACCTCCCCCCCCCCCCCTCAAAATAAAAAGCATGGACGTCCCAGAATCCACAACTACTGAAATGCAAAAGATGAAAAGTTTTAAAATAATAGTGCATCAAAAAGGCGCTATTTTATTCAAAACTATCCCACAGTGCCCTCTATTATATCCGAACAAGGGTCTGATGATAGATGTGTTTTAAAAGTATAAAATTACAAAGTAAAGTGGAAATTTAAAACCTTTTTTATTCATTGTATCTTATAAGAATTTTGTGGATTTAAAATAAATTCCCCCCAGGGAGGGTGGGGACATTGGGCTGTTTAATACACTGGTCCCCAAAGTGTTATATTATTCGTTGGCTAAACAACTTGGTTGGCTTTCATGTATTTTGATTCGTTGGTTTATAAATTTGAGTGACGAAACGTTTCAGCCACTAATTGAAATCTAAAGAAGTGGTAATTAGGTGTATTATCATTGGGGATGTACATAAATTTATCGGCCCTTGTCTTATCCCTTTAGATCCCTGTATTCCCCTTGTTATGTAAATACGTGAAGGGGATAAGTTTGTTATTTTTGTAAATAGATAATTGTTTAATAATAATAAATTAATATACAATAAACTCATTGTCAAGGACAAAAATATCAATGAGAGCCTAGTCTTTAGTAGGTATTATCTTTAAATCACTAGTTTATCAATGTATGAACTTTCATATTCCTTTCAAAATTTGGTCCTTTAGTCAATTACTAAAAATAATGTAAAAAATAAATCTTATTCATTCGTTTATAATTTCGGATGCAGTATTACTTCATGTGAGTTATTTTTCATATGAATACACCTTTTGAATTTTTATTTATAATATAGGTTAGGTTTAATTGGTAAAGTTTTATTACAGGGAAAGTATTTATATAAAATATGATAACAAAATTAAATGAAATAAACTGATAATTTCTACTGAATCTTTATAAGGTCCAGTGTATAAATAGAAGGATATAAAACGTAAAGTATATACGGTACTAAAAGAATTATATTAATGTACGCATTTAGAGCATTTATTATGTTTATTTACCTATTTGCTTATAGTATCAGGAATCGAGGGATCGGACAATAAAAATTGAATTATTGTCCCTACAATTCTTATGCTTGATTTATTTTACCTTTGGTAATTGGTTAATATTGTATTTAAGATTATGGTGTAGATAACTTTTTTCTATTATTTTCCTATCCATTATCCCTGATATAATGTATAATGAGAGCAATGGATTTATTATTACTTGGATCTTACACCAGATTATCATGTACTAAAATAGAATGAGACTTGTAGCTGGATAAAATAACAATCCCCCAATCAGCCCCATTTACCCCATCCAAACCCCTTCTACTAGACGAATGAACTGACCAATAAATGATGTTCTGAATTGACAAAAATTTCACTTGTCATAATATCCATATTGTACATTCATTATGAGAGCTGAGGCAAAGTCAACAAAACATAACTCATTCATTAAACATATTTATTGCTGGAGGATTTTTCAAACCTACAAAAATAGTTACCTTATGAAAACCAAGAAATAAAATTACATATGGAAGGGAAAGTTGAGACACTGTTGCAATGTACAATCTAATTCAGATTAGATTTTACCCCTAAATTCATTCAAGCTAACAAATGACAGAATGAGTTAAGTATATTCAGGGGGAAATATTATATATAGTCTATCATCCCATCACCACCTTAATCCAAACTCATTTAATCAAATTATTTAAAATGTCTTTTTTATAAATCTATTAAATTTTTTTAAATGCAATCTACTCTTCAATTAGAAATATACGTTTGTACGTTCGTATAATACAACAAACAAGGCTGTAATTGTCATGTTCATGGACATAATTATCCTTGTTTACATATATTTTGTTTTTTGAGTTGTTTTATATTCACACTAGCGGCTACGCCCCTAGAAGTCTCTAGGGGCACTGATAGGAGGGGGAAAAGTCGACTTCCTCCCATTTTAAATTTGAGTTTTAAAAGAGTTAAAAAAAAATTGGGTGGGGGGAGGGGGTTGAAGACACCCTCTCCAAAAATAGTTTAAAACCTTCCCAGGACCTATAAGAAGCTTCACTGTAATGGAAAACTATATCGGTTCAGCGGTTAGCGAGATCCTTAGGGACAGACACAAAACGCTTACTTCTTTATATAATAGGATATAAATGGATGACTATATGTAAATACACTTTTTATAGGTAAATAACATTTTTTATGGGTTTACTTTACATCATGAGGTTTTATTTTTGTTTTAGTAGTTTTTTCTTTTTTTCGGACAGAGATACTAATGTAACAAAATACAAATAGTCATTTATCTTATCGTATTAAAGGCAGCTTTCCGCAGATATTTAAGGAAAAATTATCAGATTAAAACCAGTTTTGTTATCCCAGAGGGGCAAAAGGCCCGGTCTAACCAATCTAATATCAAAATTATGATTTTTATTCTATTATTTGTGGAAAATTATCTGTAGTACGATACTATACATGATTTTTCAGTAGAGTTGAGAACCGGTTCTAATCCAGCAGTTATTACTCGGTTTCGTGGCCATACTGGTATATATGTGTGTATTTACAAATGCTTGAACAAAATGTAAATTTATGCGTGTTTACCTAGCATTTGGAAACTTGGTGTAAAGAAATAAGTAAATCAAATCTAGTCCTTTTGCTAGTTTGCTGTAAAAGATCAAACAATTAATATTATTTTCTGAATATTTTTATTCAGTGTTTCTTTCTGACAGGGACGTCCAAGCTTTTTATTTTGAGTGGGTAAAATAAGAAGTTTCAAATGTTTGAGGGTTAATATTATTTATCTCTAAAATTTTTATGAGGTAAAGGTAGGGGTTTCAATTTTTGATGGGGATTAACACCTCTTTACCCCAACCCTTGAAAGTATATGCTTGTAAGTTGTAATGCTATTCTGATAATAACATGATTATACTTTCACAGTTTCTTGTACCTCTATTTCTGAGTTTATAGAACAATTAATGGTTTTGAAATATCTCGACCTAGTTTTACAAAATGCAATAAATATTCAAGAAAATCTAAATATACTATTTACAATTATGACAAGGACAAATATATTTATAGGGAGCAAGACAATAACAAAAAAAAGTACAAAGAAAATAGCAAAAAAATTATTCGAACTAATATTTCAAGAAGGATACATGTAAATATATACATAAACGTCCAAGGAGTATGTTTTAGGGGTGTTTAACGCCCCTCAACCCCTTAATCTTTTAAATCCCCAAATTTACCCCAATCTAAATAAATAGCATGGTCGTCCCTGTATATATAAACCGTAGAATATTTCAGTAAATAAGCCAATTTACTCTAATGAATGGACGTACAGCAAAACCTAATTTAAAGTAGCTACGCTACTAAAGTTATATCATATGCAAACTTAAATTTTATTACGCATTTAAGTTAGCTTTAATACCCATTAATTAAATGAAAATACCCATTAAAGGTTAGAATTTTGATGGGGTAAGGAAAATATTTTCTTTGAAGTTTAATTTAGGCATTCTATGAGTATTTAAAATTTATACTTTTCTCTCAAAATATTTAAATTAAGAACACAAACAAACTCACCATTAAATTTGCTTTTTAGTCAAATATTCAAAAATAAAATGGAACTATATCAAATATTAAATAACAAATTTTGTTTAAATATGGCGTCTGAGACTATGATATATTTGTAATAGGTATAGAAGATAAGTTATCTATATAGATAAAAAGAATTCATTAATAGCTATTTTCGCATTGTATTATAGACAGCTCTCCGCGGATATTAAAATGAAAAATATTAAGATTAACACCAGTTTTTTAGCCACGAGGGGCTGTTGCCTGGGCTAACAAAACTGGCATTAATTTTAGGATTTTCTGTAATTTGATGCTATGTATGACTTTACAGTATGGCTGTGAACCGGTTCTAATCCAGCTGATATTAATCGGTTTCGAAGCCATACTGGAAAGATATTCATGTGGTTGGTCGAATATATTCCAGTTATAGATTTGCTGTATTAATAATAAGGAGACGAATTTAACCACCAGAAAAAAATTATTCTCCAGATGTCATTTCCCTGTACATCAATCTTTGATACAATTATATTTAAAAGTTTTCTTAAATTGAAATCATGAACCAAGGAAAACCAAATGGAACCACAAAATGGACTTTATATAACCCTCTAGGAACATATTTATGTAAATGTTTGGTAACTCAATAAAAACCTACAACATCAAAAACAGGAGAAAAGAAAGATGAAAACATATTTATCTTTAAGATTTTGGTCTAAAAATTATATGTTACTTCAAAACAATAGAATAAGTTATTTATCGCATCGTATTATAGATAGCTCTCGGCGTATATTAAAATGAAAAATTATAAGCTATAACCAGTTTTGTTAGGCTGGAGGGGCCTAAGGCCAGGGATAACAAATTTGGTATTGATTTTATGATTTTTTTTAATATTCGTGGAAAATTGTTTGAAATACTACGCTGTACATGATTTTTTCAGTATGGCTAAGAAACGGTTCTAATCAACCGGATATTAATCGGTTTCAAAGCTCTACTGGAAATGATTTATAAACAGTTTTCAGTTATTGTTTGTTCATTTAGAATTATCCAATATTATTTTGTAGTTATGAAGTCACACTAAAAAATTGAAATTCAACGGAGAAATGTTTCTTCTTTTTATCTCAGGATTAAGGGATTACGAACATTTGAGAAAACGTACATGTTTATTTTAGTTTTGTATAGTTTCAATGACATATAAAATATAAACAAATTAATTAACAAAAAAAGAAAAAAAGATTATGAAAGTGTCAAATATAAAATAAAAAAATAAAATAATGCAATTATTACACTTGCTTAATGGAGGATGGAGTGTTACAAAAGCATTAGTGACTAACAGACATTAGTGTTTATTTTCTATGATGTTTTGCTAATAAACAGTTGTTTATCTTTTAATTTACCATGATGAAGAATTAAATGTTCACTGTAATGTTTTTAAGCTAGCTAAAATAGGGTTTTGCTTAAAGATTGATAGGACAAGAAGCTCAAATTATCTTTTATCTGTGTAGTTCCCTCTTCCCTGATAATAGTATGTCCACTGGTATTCTTGACTATGTTGTTCCCTCTTCCCTGATAATAGTATGTCCACTGGTATTCTTGTCTGTGTTGTTCCCTCATCCATGATTATAGTATGTCCACTGGTATTCTTGTCTGTGTTGTTCCCTCTTCCCTGATAATAGTTTGTTTACTGGTATTCTTGTCTATGTTGTTTCCTCTTCCCTGATAATAGTATGTCCACTGGTATTCTTGTCTGTGTTGTTCCCTCTTCCCTGATAATAGTATGTCCACTGGTATTCTTGACTATGTTGTTTCCTCTTCCCTGATAATAGTATGTCCACTGGTATTCTTGTCGGGGTGCTGCCACTTTTACCACTAGCAAAAGTACAGCCACTGTGTTTTTGACAAATATTGGGTGTGTTTTTTCATTTTTAGGATAATAATGTATCTATATGTAATAGATGTTTAATATTATGGATAAATAAGTAGGTATAAATTTAATAGATGTATATTTGTCAATATATAGGTGTATAATTGACAAATTATAAATTTAATAGATGTAGTTTTGTCAATATGTAGGTGTATAATTGACAGCAAAACTGTGAATATGCCAGTGCAATAACTGTATTTTTGTCATACCCCCTAAAAACGCAGGTGTGAATTTGACAGTAAAACTGTGTTTATGACAGCAAATCACTGTGTTTATGACAGTTATATCACTGTATTTTTGCTAGTGGTAAATCTGCCATGTACCCTTCTTGTCTGTGTTGTTCCCTCTTCCCTGATAATAGTATGTCCACTGGTATTCTTGTCTGTGTTGTTCCCTCTTCCCTGATAATAGTATGTCCACTGGTATTCTTGTATGTGTTGTGTTTCCTCTTCCCTGATAATAGTATGTCCACTGCCACATCTGAAATGGATTGTGTCAGGGATTTAGACAGTGTTCTAACAAAACAACATGAAAGATATCTCCGAAATGACCAGCTGTTTTTTGGTAGCTTAACTACTTCTTTAACTCCGGTTCTTTTCAAATAATTTCAATGTTACAATCCTTTGTTTTTTTTATAGATTTTAAGAATTTAAAGAAATAAATTTAGGGAGAGAGGGAACATTAGGGCTGTAAATTACACTAAAAGGTTTTTTACATTTTATCTTATTCGATGGCTCAAAACTTTGAATATTTCTATTGGATTTTGATTAGTTTGTTCCAAACTAGTAGCGTCCAATCTATAAACCAATAATTTTACTCTATTTTATTCAGATGAGGTTATTTTTATCAATTTAATGTTCATTTTTTACCCCTTAAAATACCTGCATATTAAATTAAAAAGTATGTAAAGCAAAATTGTTGAATTTATTTTATCAACAATACCTTCGGAAATAGAAATTTGTATGCAAAAGAGAAGTCAAAATAGTTTTTCTTCAGTTACCATACCAGGTCATGTCAACCTAAAAATCAAGTTATCGTATGTACACTAGATTAGGATAAAAAGTTTTGGAAAGGATTTACCTACTTCTAGATTCTCAATATAAATATTTCTCTTGTCACTAAAATATAAATAATATAATAATATTTATTTTAATATTAAGAAAATCTTCTAAGCAGCTTTTTTCCAAAAATCTTCCAATTACCATTTTTCTCTAAATAAACAATATTATAACTTTTCTTTTTAAAAGAAGGTGTATCAACTTTTTTTTATAGCTAGTCGGTTCTTTTAGTAAGTAGTAGATGTAAAATTTTTCATAGAATTCAGATATGCAATCGGTTTTTTTGTAGACCTCTTATTTTTTAAGTAATTTAAGTTTAAAAAAAAAAAATTAAGTCGATTTTAAGGTACTAAAATGCAACAAAAAAAAAGAAAGAAAATGGCCATTATGAACAAAAATAGTAAGATCTTTAATTTGACACCTTACTTTTTCAATTCTGTCAGGTAATTATTGAAAAAAAAGCGATTTTTTTAAACCCACGAGAATAAAAACTTTGAACTTAATTTTATCATTTCACAGGTAAAAAAAAATGGGTTCATATATACCTTTAGAATCAGAAAAATATTACGAATCCATTGTAAGCAAAATTGAAAAAAAAAGTTTACAATATAGTATATAAACTACAATAAAAGGAATTATATGAAAATATCATATTATATTATACAGGCAACGTCTTAATTCTTGAAATGAGTATAAAAATGGGAAGGGGGTAAAGAGGGGGTAAAAAAGGGAAGACGAAAGTGTTGCCTGAACAAAAAATATAATTGGCCATTTGTTTATTTTTTATTTTTTACTTTTTTTCAATTTTGCTTACAATGGATTCGTAATATTTTTCTGATTCTAAAGGTATATATGAACCCATATTTTTACCTGTGAAATGATAAAATTAAGTTCAAAGTTTTTATTCTCGTGGGTTTTAAAAAATCAATTTTTTCAATAATTACCTGACAAAATTCAAAAAGTAAGGTGTCAAATTAAAGATCTTACTATTTTTGTACATAATGGACATTTTCTTCCTTTTTTTTGTTGCGTTTTAGTACCTTAAAATCGACCTAATCTTTTTTTTAAAACTTAAATTACTTTAAAAATAAGAGGTCTACAAAAAAACCGATTGCATATCTGAATTCTATGAAAAATTTTACATCTACTACTTACTAAAAGAACCGGCTAGCTATAAAAAAAAGTTGATACACCTTCTTTAAAATTATTATATGTTATTATCCTTGTATATTTAGATATTTAACATTTACCATTCTTTTTAAAATAAAATGGAATTATGGAGTTATGTACATTTCATTTATATAAATATTTTCAAATTTATAATCTTTAATACTTGTATATTTGTGGTTATATTTTTTTTAATTTTTTACAAATTTTAGCGCCAAAAGACTAGATCTCTAGCATTCTAAGATTAAGAATTTCAAAGAAGGTTTAAATATTCACTCTTTAAAAAAGTGGGACACAGGATAGATTGAAATCGGCCTCAAATAGGTAACAAAAGAATTGTAAAAAAAAATAATCGAAGGAAATTTAATTTATCTTTCACAACCCTATACAAGTATGAGATGTATGAATGCAAGAAGAAGAAAAAATATGTTTGAAGAAAATAAGATTAAATTAGATTATATATGTGTAAAAGGAAGAATTATGACAACCAAACTTTATCAAAAGAACAAAATTTTATTTTTGAAACATGAATGCCTAAAAATATAACTTTTTAATAATACATTAAAGGCTTATTTTAACCACATATGATAAAAAGGTCTTCTATTTTTGGATAAGGAATTTCCATGTTTTATGTGATCACAAATGATGGATCTAATGTTCCTGGTATCGATTTTCTCCAAAAAAAAATGAACTTAAGGGCTGCTAGCTGCCTAACGGCTGAAAAATACAATGATGTCAGGAAAAGCTTCATTGAAGAAAAAACGATTAAGATAAATCTTTTTCGCACATTTTTATGCACTTCGAGATAACTTTGCATTATTAAGTTATGAATATTTCCGATTATTTGTAGGATCCCAAATTATAGGTAATTATATTAAAATACTTTCAATTTTCATTGGATTGGATGTGATGAATTTTGATTAAGTTTTTTAGGTCAAAAAGTTTAGAATATAGTACCATTAGTATTTAATATTTTTTTATGTTTTAGGCCAGAAGAGGTTTTCAATTTCCTGTATCAAGTAGACAAGGCTGACCATCAGGTTATATTTATTATATATGTTCCATGTTGCGAAGCTGCTTTACAGTTCGTACTTGTTTGTATGTCCTTATATACTTTCTCCTGATATATATCCTTATCCTTCTCTGATATAGCTTTATACATATGTATTATAATTTAATTGTCTTCATAGAGTATGATTTTCAAGTTTTAAACTGTTGTTTGGTCGTTTTTATCTATGCTTGAATTTTTAAAGAAAGCATCTAACAACTGTATATAAAGTTTACATATATCATTAAATTGTATGTTTGATAATATTTGTCCCCTTCGTTTTTTAGTCTATTATATTTGTGAGTCCCTGTCCTTTTCCTTTTTTAGACTATTATATTTTTGAGTCCCTGTCCCCTTAACCTTTCTTCTTTAGACTATTCATTTGTGAGGTCCGGAAATTCAGATTTTATCTTTATTGACTATTGGTAAAGTTTCGAGGACTCAACTAACATTTTTCACACACAAACACATTATACATTTTAAACTTTAATTTATTTCTAAAGTTTTAGGGAGCAAAGTTATTTTTTACTCAATTTGTCTGTATGTCCGTCAGTCTATCCTGTTTAGGAAAAAGGAGTTACTAAGACAATACAAGATACATTTAGCTGATATTTAGTGTGAAAATTCCTTTAAGCTATGTACGTTTACTCACTGTCTGTCTGTAATATTGAATTTTGATTGGTTGGTTCATTTGGTTGTGTGTCCAAACGTTTCAACCACTTGCAATCTACACAGGGTAATTTTGTGTACCATCATTGTACATCAATGTATCGGCCATTGTCCCATTAGATCCCTGACTTTAAGTTGATTTTACTCATTAGTAAGGTTGTTTTTTATTTAGTTATGGAAAGGGTGTAAGCTGTCTTGGCATGTCAAGTATCAGCTTCAAGATAAAACTCAGGTATGATAATAATCCATTTATAAAAGTAACAGGATATCTGTCTGTCTGTGTGTCTATGTGTATCGAAGAATTAATCTTATTCACGAATCTAGAAAAATGTTCATCCATATATTTTTTTCTCTAATCTGTTGCCAATAAATAAATGAATCTATTTTATATCAATTTACCCATCAATAAATGTATAAGTATAGATGTATATATAACTTAGACAACTACCTGGTTTCAGTACTTGGGACCTTTGCTTTCTGCTCTTTTGTAGCTGTTGTATATTTCCGACGCAATTGGCTGTTAATCAAAGTCGGCACAGATTAAACATACAGTTATTTAACCCCTGCCTTCTTTATCCATTTACGTTGATTACCCATCTATTCATCAATGTATCATTACTAATCAACATACATCGAAATGTCAAACAACCCCTTACAAAGTTTCTTTATAATTTAGAAGACAAGTCATGTACGAGGGCCAAGGCTGCGCCACAAACTCCATGTAAACAAGGATGATGTACAAGCAGTTCTTCCAATTTCAAAGGTAGACAAATTACTTACTGCCAGCGCTAAGTGGTGAAGGCCCTTTTCGTTTGCTAACAAAATGCTTACTGTTCTTTTGGAACTCGGCCATGTTTATATTTCGACGCCCTCAGCTAATTTTCAAAGACCCAATACAAAATCGGGACAGGGTTCACGCCCTATGGGTAGAGTTACCTATAGCCCATGCACCCTCTATTCTTTCTAGCTACATATCATAGCTGACATATTATTAGCATGTTTTAAGAACTAATAAACAAAATATTGACGTCAACAACATGTCCAAATTCAAGTAATACTTCTTGAGACATGAATCAACAATAATATGATAAAATTTAATAATATTGTATGTAAAAAGCATTATGCTAATTTGACACTGAGTATCGATTTTTCTAGTGGTTACTTAAAGGGGTAGTTTCACGAAATGCATTTGAACTTAATTTAGTTAACCGCATATTTTATCCTGGTTAAATGGTTAAACTACATTTATATGGCATATATTTAAAAGAATTTCAATTTTCTACCACATAGTTTTTAAAATATCAAGACTTGAAAATCGTCTTTTTAAATTGCATATATCACAAAAAGACAATTTTCAAGTCTTGATATTTTAAAAACTACGTGGTAGAAAATTGAATTTATTTCAAATATATGCTATATACATAAATGTAGTTCAACCCATTAACTAGAAAAAATATGCGGTTCACTAAATTAAGTTCAAATGCAGTTCGTGAAACTACCCCTTTGCTCATGATAAGCACAGAGACAGCTAATTAATGCATATTTCATTCCTTGTTCTTTTTATATTTACTGTAAGAAAAAAACAAAAAAAAACAAGAATAAAAAAGTTTTTTTTACTTACAATATATTCTCATCAAACATTCAGCAAGGGATAGAACCTGGTGTTGTGGCATTGCAGGCAAATTTAACTATTGCAAAAAAGTTGGTTTATGTCAAAGAGGGAGGGAACAAGGGCTTGTTTATTACACTGGTCCCTAAAGTTTTCTTATTGATTGGCTTAACAACTTTGGGGACTTTTTTGGAATTTTGATTGGTTGGTTCATTAAGTTTTGTGTACTTATCTTTCAACCACTAATTGTAATCTACAGAAGAGGTACTTTGTGTATAATCATTTGGGATAAACATTATTTAATAGGCCATTGTCTTATCCTTTAGATTTCTTGGTTATATTATAAATACTACTTTCACTCTTTATTTTAAGCAGACCATATAAATTTATAAAGTCTAATCTAACCATTTAAATAAGAAAATTCATATAATTTGTTTGGACACTATCAGAAAAGTTTGCACGTATTTTTGCACTCGATCCTACACACAACTAATAGAGGTTTTTTGTTCAGGGAATAACCAAAGAAAGTTTTTTTTAGAAAATTAGGTAAGCTTAATATCAGGCAAACATAATAAGTCCAGAATTGGGTGGGGGGGGGCATTGGGCTGTTGGGGCTGTCATAAGGGGTAACTTTGAGTATCATCATTGGGAATGACATCAATTTATGGGCAATTGTCTTATCCCTTTAGATTTCTGCTAACTAGTAGATTTTTTGTTTACATCGACTGGTTTTCTTTTTCCTATCCTAATGCGACTTAACATTCCCTTTTTAGAACCTCATATATACATGCACCATCCATCTTGCTATTTTCTTAGTATTTTTTAAAAAGCTGAAAGAAAGGAAAAACGGCGAAATGCTTTATCTAATAGTTTTTGTCTACTGGATTGATACACAAACTTTTTGTTTTTGCAATAAATCATAACTTATATGTTTGCGAGAACCTATACTAAGGCATTGAGTTAGATACTCAAATCAACTTCTTTTTATTAGGATGGTCAATGTCTTTTAAATAGATCTTGGTTTAGTTCATAGATAATTCAGGAAACTTCCATATCTAAATAAGATTGGATACTTTATGTCAGGTAAGGTTATGTTATATTGGATGCTGGGTAGCCTCGCAGATTAAGGGTGTGACAGATCTAGGTTAGGGCCCTCCTGCAGGGGCATAAGAAAAAAATATTATTCCCCCTTACTCTAGATTTTTTAGAAAATAAGGGAAGGTGGTTCAATAAACGATACGTCTTTTGGGGGAAAGCATCTAAGATTCTGATTAACTTTTTAAATTAATCTCGCCTATAAAGAGAAGCATATGTTTCAAGAATGTTCTTACATATCTAAGTTCCACAAAAGAGGATATCACTCGAAATGATAACAGTAGTACATTCGTGGCTCTAACTGTAATAAGGTTTTATGTGATGAAAATAAAGGTACTTTCACAGAAGGCAAAATTTAATATCATACATTTATCATTCCAAAATATTTTAGGTTTTTTTCTGAAGTTTTAAATGTCAAAGGTTTTATTTTTATGAAATATCAAAGTATGACATAATAATAAAAGATGTTTTTGTATTTTTTAAATTTCAATTATAACTTATCTACCCTTTTAGTTTTTTCTCCATAAAAAATTTAAAAAAATTTCGGGTTTTTAAGACTGCCTGAGACAAAGGCAATGGCTTAGAATGAAAGCCAAACCCATGATTTTGATTGTTTATTTTTCAAATGCACATAAAGAATTTTCTAATGAAAATTCTTGTAGGATAAACAAAATTGAATATTAATATTCAAATTTTCTTTGTTCTTCCATTAGACGTATTAATTTAGATTGCAGGGAAGTCCAACTTTTTATTTTGAGGTGGTAAAACGAAAAACGAGGGGTTGCAAAGGTTTGAGGGGGGTAAGCTAAAGTATTTTTTTAAAATTATTTATGGGGTAAAATGAGGTGTTGCCATTTTGCAAAGTTTGAGTGGGGTAAACACCCCTTTACCCCATCTCATCCTATGTTAGATTGATTAAAAACTCATAACTTTTGACTAGAGCAGAAAGTCTAATGCTTTCATAAATCGTCAGGTAAGTCTGTGATGCACTTCAATATATGTAAATATTTGTTAAGTGCGATTTTTCTATCGGGCGCTTTATATAAATAAAATTAGAAAGATGATGTGATATTAAGCAAACTTAAAACAAAGTTTGAATTAGCTAATAAACGACAGACTTCGCTAATAAGAGTTTCAAATTAAAGTTTATACTTTTAACAAAATTGACAAATAAAAGAAACTATGGATGTGTAAACTCTTCGCTAACTCTAATGATATTCTCAGTCAGACAAACACACACTGTAGTAGAGGATTAGTTTGATGGCCCGAGAAATTAAATTCTAAAAGAATTTGCAAATGTCTATTAATTTCAGGCAAAATAAATAGCAAACATTTTTTGCACTTCAAACTTTGAATATTAGGAAATTAAATTCAATTTTCCAGAATAACAATTAAGTTTCAAAAATCTAAAAGATAATGAAATTATTTTAAAATTTCACATTTTCAAAATTCGTCAATAACAAAAGTAAAGTATATTCTACTTACAATTAAAACCTTATTGAATCAGCCGGATACGCCCCCAGCACCCATCGACACCTCCCTAGACAAGGTTCTACAACGCCCTACACCCCAATCAATGGATGCTTTTTTACTTTTAACCCTTTACAGTCGGGCCCCTTGCCGCACCTTAATCGGTCGGGGGGGGGGGGGGGGGGCGTTCAACGCCCCCCCTAATTATCTCAGTTCCTATTAGAGCTAGAGGGCTAAATTTTTTTGTGCAAGTCCCCTGTTTGATAATGAATTTCCTACCATTTATATGTCTAAGTCAATTTTCGCTTCCTTCACCCTTTTATTTAACAACCTTTGTTTTTAGGTCTTTTTTTATTCAAAAATTTCAAACGGCTGTAATTTTCTTATTTTTGAAGCTAGAAGAAAAATTTTTTCCCAGAAAATGTTTATTTTTATGTAAATTTTACATTAGAAATATCAAAATATAAATTTTAGCGGCCGCAGCTGTACTTGGCAGCTGCCAGCCGCCGCAGTCGGCGGGAAAACGGCGGCGGATCTTCATGAAATTTTAATACATTATGTAGACATGTAGAAAAAGCTTAAGTTTAAAATTTGAAGTCTCTAAGTCAAAAATTGCGGCCACAGGAGCCTTTTAAAGATTTCTGGAGACCTGGAGGATCAGGACCTGCAGGATCATACCTGGAACCTGAAAGTGACTTGAACACCTGTATTTCATATAAGGATGTACTACTAGAGGATTTTTTAGTATTTTGGTATGATAAAATGCTTTGTTTTAGTCAAAAAAAATATTTTTGCTCTTTACCTGGATGACCCTGCCAGGTTTGCTGGCATCCTGTGCCCGCCAGGATGGAGATATTCAAAAAATTCCAACTCTCAGTTATGTGTCATACCCATACTTAAAAAGTCAAGCAGTTTCGGCTCTTTATCTTTCACACACAGAAAATGAGATAGAAAAAACCGGATGGGGGGGCGTTCAACGCCCCCCCCCCCCCCGACCGTTAAGGGTTAAGTAAGTTGATTATATAAGGGTGAACACCTATAGTGGGTGTGTCCACCACCTGAAACTAAAATAACACCCCTTAGTGTAAGGGGGTTGTAAAAATATTGTGGTGCACTTAGCGCATCCCCACCTGCAAAAGCCTGTCTGAATTTAATATAATTTATCTTAAAACAACGAAATTTTTAACAATAGAAAATTTTATCCATTAGGATAATCAAAATATTTTGAAAGACATGGACATCCAAAATTTTCAATTTGTATGCTAATTTTTGTTTGCTTCGTGGATTTTTGTACTCAGTAACCTATTTCATTTAACTTTCAGTGACTTTTATTTAATTTAGTATTAAATTCATTTGCCAGCATTTTATGTAAAAGCTACCTTTTTTATATACCTTTGTTAATTTTTTATCTTGTACTGTTATGTAAAGATAAAAATCCCCTAATACAAAAGTGGGACATAGATCCCCACCCCCTTATCCCACTCTAATTCAAAGCTATATACTTGAAAGGTATTTCGGGTTAGGTTAGGTTAAGAAAGGTTTTGACAAAGAAATTAAAACTAAGTATAATAATAAAAGATTAGGGGAGGGGTGGTCTAATGTTATCCACCAAAGAAATAGTGAACTATATCTTTATAGAATAAAATATGCATAAGAGACCTTTACAAAAACAACATGGATTAAGATTTGTAGCAATGCAATGCAAAAGTCTGCTGAAAATAAACAAAAACAAAAATCTTCCAAAAATAAACTTCACCTAAATGCTAACACATGTTTATTATAAATTTAAAGAATGTTTAAAACCTTTTTTAGTAGGGGAGTTACTCTATAGTTTGTCTCAGTTTCGAATGTTCGTCAAATTAAACTGATTGATTATACTTTTGATTATTGTGTGAAATTGGTAATTCAATATCTAAACGCCTTAATATTCGTTTTTACATCTGAGTGTAATGTTATGACTTATTTTTTTTAAATCTACCAAAATAATTGATTTTAAATAATAATATGTTTGTCAATAATTGTCATACAGTCTCAAAAATTATGTTAGATTTTAATTGCTTCGCTTCTTATTAAACTAACTGACCTTGTTTAGACGAAAAGGAGTAGTAAAATTTGCAGTTACACAAAGGTTAAAGAAATTCAATTTTCTTAAATTGTTCTGCAATTGCATTTAAAACAAATTTAATAGAAAGTTGAAAACTATAACAGAAAGGGAATTTAAACTTTCAAAAATATTTAAGAAAAGGCTATTATGATACTTTTTTATTGTTTTTACTGTAGTCAGGGACGTCAAAGCTTCTTATTTTGAGGGGGTAAAATAATTGGTCTTAAAGGTTTAAGGGGGGCAATGTTATGTATTTTTTTAATTGAGGGAGGTAAAATGAGGTGATGCAACGTTTACCCCCACCCAAAGACGTCTATGATTGGTGTAGTCTTTAATAGTTACTACACTTTAATTTTTCATAATATTTCTTATACAAATTGTTACATCCTTGTTTTTATTAACATTGTAAATTAAATATGAAGTGTATGAGTCCCCAAGAGACACACAAAAATATTTCCCACGCTCTAACTAATTTTCTCACGCTGGAAATTATTTTCCCAAGTGACAATCAATTTTCTCCAGGTGCAATGTATTATTTTTATGTCAGTTCCTTTATGTTTCTTAAGGAAGAGAGATAAATTAATAAAAATGAATATAAAAAAATATTTAAACTATAAATTATAGAAATGACTAGAAACGGTTTTTAGACAGACTGAAAATCA
Organism: Acartia tonsa; assembly: GCF_053477335.1. Classification (NCBI taxonomy): domain Eukaryota; kingdom Metazoa; phylum Arthropoda; class Copepoda; order Calanoida; family Acartiidae; genus Acartia; species Acartia tonsa. The sequence goes on along the minus strand of NC_137262.1, from coordinate 28,943,619 downwards.
TGTTAACCCGGGCCTTTGGCTAACAGAACTGTTTTTAAAAGCTGAAAGCTAACTATTAATATGATGTGATAAAAACTATTTAACATCTAGGAATTAAAGTAAATATGCATAAAGCTATCTATTTTATTTTAAACCTAAATAAATAACAAACTAAAGACATAAAACAATATGATTACTCAAAATAACCATTATAATGTGGAAATGTAAGCGACTTCATAAGTTTTCTTCTAATTAATTTATAAACTGTCATTTGATAAAATTACCTAAACCAGATCAAGTTTACAAATCATTCTATAAAATCTTTAAATGTCCAAATCAATGACAGACTTTTCCACTGTGTTAATTACAAAAGTTTTTAGTTGATACTTTGAAAAGTTTCGCCTAGGCCTGGATTCCTGGATTAGATGGCACAAAATAGAAGCGAAGGGACTAGTAATGGGAAAAATAAAAACTCTGACAACCAGTACAAGAGGGTGTCATTCTTGAGGGGGCTGCTATTGGCCTGATGAAATTACGAACCCAGTAAAAGTGTCGGACTGATTATGACGTAAAAAAAATAATTAGCCAATGAGAGGTCACTATAAATTTTACCATTGGTCAATAATGGCCTCTCATTGGCAATTTTTTTTTTACGTCATAATCAGTCCGACACTATTACTGGGTTCGAAGTTACCCCATCATCTTTAAACATAAATATTATTTTCCTTTGGTGTTGTAATTATATTAACAAAAGACTATTGTCATTTACATGAGGTCATGGAGGAAAGAGAAATAGGACTGTAATTTCTACTTGTTCTCAGACCTTTATATATAAACATTCGTTAGCTTAAAAACTTTGGATACATTTATAAAATTTTGATTGGCTTTTGTTACAAACCACCAAGTACTAAATTTTTTCACAAATAAGTTTGATTTACCGAAGGGGTAATTTAGTTGCATTTAATTTGAGGTGTACATAAACCTATCATCCATTGCATTGTACCTTTAAATCCCTTCAGATCAAATAAAATGTCATCATAATGTTCAGCTATTTGTATCTCAGAATAAACTTCCCTGTTCCTATTATTAGATGACATAAGCTAGAGAAACTTTGACAATATAATATACAGTTATATCATACAACACAAATAAAAGAAAAAGGAATTTTTTAAAAGATTTTTAAAAGCTGAATAAATTATTTAATTGGTTTATAAAAGGACCAATATCAATGAATTAGTAAAGAATAATTCAAATTACAAGTTTGTATAAAATCGTAATATATGTAAACCATTTAGTTTGTTGGCTATTTTGGATAATTCTTACCGCCGTATGAAATTTGAGGTCAGTCAAGGTTATGAAAGGGCTGTAAGAGTCTTAGAATGTCTTAGGAAGGCTTTTAACAGGGAGGGCGAGGACATTGGACTGTATATTATACTGGTTCCAAATTTTTTATAAACAATTTTTATTTGTTGGCATAAAAGCTTTTGGTAGCTGTATTATATATTGATTAGTTGGTTCAAACTAGCAGTTCCCAATCATTTCAACCAATAGTTTTGATCTACTGTAAGGTGATTTTTCTCTTTATCATTGGGAAGGAACATAAATTTATCATCCATTGCCTTATGGCAAAAGATTTCTGCTCTAAACTGATTTTTAGAGAGTCAATTTAAGTGAGGGATGATGATGAAGTTATGGATGATACAATGGATTACAACATTTGAACAACTTAATTTGTTTCAGAGTCGACAACTGGTGAACACAGCCGTGCTAACGGGTAGGCAGGTATCAGACCCCCTGAAGATCCTGATGGTGTCTCAGGCGGGTGACATTGCTGACGTCACTCTTCATACCTCCTGCAGGACAAATGATGATTCCGCTCTTAAGGTAAGATAATCTTTTTAAAGGTATATAACAGGAAGTTTGTGTGTCTGTACCGAAGAATCTTGCAAACCAGTGAACCGATATGTTTCTCATTTACAAAGAAGCTTCTTATGGCCCATGGAAGGTTTAGGACTATTTTTTATGAGGGTATCTCCATAATTCTAATTACTAAAACTAGAGGCCTCAAAAATAAGTTTTACAAAAAGTTTGTTTAAGTCCATTATTTTGTAAAATTACTTTCATGTTATTTTTTTGTAGTAATATTACAAGCTTACTGATACTTAAGTTTGGTAAATTATATGAAATTTCTTTGCCAAAATGATGTTATATATTTAATTTTTTTTTCTTTGAAAAAATGTTGATGGTAAATTATTGACAGGTCTTCATTGCAATCGAGGAAAAGAAAAAGTTTGGTAGAACTGTAAATAAATGTTATGATTTTATTATTGGTTTCACTACTCATGGCTTCGCCCTAGAAGCTTCTTCCTAAATTGCTTACGTTAACTTCTAGATGGATATTTATCCTTCAGGTCTAAAAATGCCGATTCTATACATTTTTTTGACAAATGTGTAAAAATTGGTCCATCCATTTACTGTATCTTAAACTACTTATATTCAGACAGACAAACATCATGTTACTTGACAAGTTTAAAGTAGTTATTTGTTTAAGATATAACCAATGATTGATTTTTTTTCAGTCAATAATATAATAAAACCATAATTCTCTGTAATATGATTCTGTATTGACATACTTAAATAAAAGTTCAAAAACCTCAATTCAAATTAAATAAGTTTCTATTTATTTTGTAAATAGAAGAATTAACTGTTACCGCCTTATATGTGCAAAATTCAAAGTTCAAAAACCTAAATCCAGATATATGTGACTTTTCTTCTTTTTAAAAGCTAAGCTTTTTAGTTCCGTCCGTCCGTAATTGTTAGCTCCTTTGTTAATTCAGACAAGTTAGACGATTTCAAACTTTGCTTGATGATTCTTATATCAGATATGTACGATTTAGGAAGCTTAGCAACTCTATCAAAAACCAGAAAGTTCGCACATTCATTTAAAACATGTTGATTTTTAAAAAAATATTTAAAATTGAATGTTTCATCAAAATGAGCTCCACATCCCAGAGATGTCATATTTTTCTAGACAAACTTCAGTATACGGATGTAAAGTTTAAAAGTTTATAAGTTTTGTTGGTCGTGGTGTATATGCCAGGGAGGGAGGGGCCTGTTTATTACACTAGTCACCAAAGTTTTATAGGAACGTTTTCTTATTTGTTGGTTTAACAAATCTGGAGTGAATTTTGGCTGTTTCATAAAGTTGAGTGTCCAAACGTTTCAACAACTAATCTACTAATTGTAATCTACAGAAGGGGTAATTTTGTGCATCATCATTGTATATTTATTGGCTATTGTCATATCTCTTTACATCCCTGTGTATATGCAAAGTTTTAATAATCCTATTATTAACATCATAATATTCAAAGAATATTTCACAACAAAGTAATCTTGTTGCTGGAATATATTTGAACATTTAACCACATTATATATCAACTAGCGGATACGCCTCTAGAGACGTCTAGATGGGGGGGGGAGGGGGAGAAGGGAGCAATAGTATGAACCTTCCCAGGACCTATGTATAAAAAGATACATCTAATGGAGAACCATATCGCTTCAACGAATAAGCCTTTTTCGTACTGTGTATTTAAATATTTCTTCTTGTCAGTTCATAATAGGCCAACCATCTATCTAAATTTTAAATAAACGATGCATAAAAGAAGATCAAATGTAAAGGAGAACCATATCGGTCCAGCAATTAACAGACATAAAATCTGTTTATCTAGATAAAGATTCTGATAAATATAAAATATTTCATTGTGATATAATAATAGTTATTTCTCGCATCGTATTATAAACGGCTTTCCGCGGATATAGAATGTACAATTATAAGATTAAAACTAATTTTTTTAGCCCCGAGGTGCCAAAGGCACCGGCTAATATTTTTATATTCGTAGAAAGCTGGATATAATACGATGCTAAACATAGTTTTTTCGTATGGATGAGAACCGGTTTCTATGCACCGGATTGGAATAAATACGAGAAATGAAATTAAGTGAATGGTTTAATGTCTGCACTTGGCTCTAATCAACTCAAAATTAAAAGGATTAATAAGAGATTGGATTGAGTGTGTGTGTGTCAGCACTTGAGTTTGACCCATTTTCAGCCATGATTAGTGCAATTTATACTTAGTCTCTTCTAGTTAATTTTTCTTTAGATTTAACAAGCTGTTCAAAAATCTTTATTTAAAAGACATGGTTCTGCTTTGCTGTAAAAACTATTTTGGAAAATGCACCTCCACCGTCCGAAGAGGACGCCCCAAGTGCCCCTAGATGCCTCTTGGGGCGTATCATTAAACAAGTACTTTAAGTTCAATGTTTTAGGTCTTAGTTGCATTACACAAACCTATAATCATAAAATATATACAAGAAAAAATCATTGCGCAAATGACATTTTAATTACGGAACAGTTATCAGAAAGTTTACTTATTAAGAAAGTATCTCCACAAAATACCAATTTCAAATCTTATACTAATTATACTAAATTTATTATCTTATACTAATACTCATGGTATCTTCCTTAAAAGTAGGCATCCATATTCCATACTAGAACCATCCCTTCCAAGTACAGTTAATGTACTTGAATAGAGGTCATATGAGAAAGAGAATTGGAGGAGTGGTTAGGAATGATTATATGGAATGAGATAGTATTCTGTTGTTGGACTTGTGTGCTGCTATTATATCAACAAAACAATAATAGTATTCATTAACATTTTTGTTTCCAATACTTTCACACAAAGTCACTGTTGAGCACTGATAATTCCCCCCTTAGTTTTTAAAAAATAAATTGAAAATAATGGAGGCTAGTTTTTATAACCACGAGTGTTCTATGGTGTAGCACCCTAACCTTGCGGGGCTACAAAGTACCCATAATAACCTATCCTAACCTAGCCTGATCTAACGTAATATAAAAACAAACGAAAAACCAAGTTAGGTTTTGTCTGAAGCTTAAGATTTCAATAACTACTGAACTGATTGAGTTTCCCTTAATTAAAGAAGCTTCACTTTTATTATATGCCTTGTACATAAAAAACCACATTGAAATGTCAACATAATAGTACTTGGTTTAACAGGGATGGTATAGTGCAAATGACTGATTAAAACAGATTAACTAAAGTATTAACTGCATTAATTTAGAGCTTTCCACAACATATGTGGGTTTATTCAGTCACAGTTCAAGTACCTTTCATATATCTATCTATCGATCGTTCTAATATCTATCTATTTATCTTCTAATGATATCTATCTGTTTCTTAATGTATTCAAAACTCTTTTTCTGCTTTTAATATATTTAATATGAAAATCAGTATGTATAATTGAATTTAGGCTATAATACATATTCAGTCACAGTTAAAGTACCTTTCTTTTATCTATTTTTCTAATATCTATCTAACCATCTTTCCAATATCTATCTAGCCACCTATCTAATATCTGTGTATATGTCTATGTAACTAAAACTACGTTTGTTTTTCTGATTTTTTTAATAAATTTAAAATGAAATGATTTAAGTTCAAGCACCTTTCATATATCTATTCATCCATCTTTCCATTATATATCTATCTATATCCATACTTCTAATATTTATCTATCTATACGTTTATAAATAACCTTTTCTGCTTTTTAATAAATTTAATATTAAAATTTGAATAATTGATTTTAAGCTATACAACATATGTGGGATTATTCAGGAAGAGTTCAAGCACCTTATACTTATATGTCTAACTTTTTCTTATCTATGATCTATTCATATCTATCTATCCAATTTCTAAACAACTTTCTTTCAATCCATCCATCTATCCATCTAAATATCTACCTAAACCTATACTATCAACCAATCCATCTATCTATCCATTCGTCCAATTATCTATTTATCCATCTATCCTTCTATCTATTTTTTGAAACTATAATATCTTTCAAACTGTTAATCTTTTTTTTTGGAATTTCACATTACCTTTTAATGTATTCAAAAACAGTTCAAACACCTTTTTTCCTCTATCAATCTATATAAATACGAGTAGAATCAATTAATTATTTTAGAAATTCTATCCCTCAAAAGAGGTTACCTAATTATTAAATAAACCTTTTTGAAAACTAATGTAATGATAATACTAAAAAATGTATTTTTTCGTCTTTGAACTCTACATTACTGCCATATTTATAAGTAATTTGTCCTTGTTACCTGGATTTAAAAGCCTTTAAGTAAAAATAATTGGATCTACTGCAGTTCACGGTAAAATATTGCTGGTAAGCACTATTTTCAAAAATCTATGAATTTTAAAGGCTGCTAGCTGCCAAACGGCTGAACGTACAGATCATGCTCGCACACTATTTTAAGCAGTATAGGAAGGCCTACAAATAATCTGGTATAACCATAAATTAATAATGTATAATTATCTCGCAGTGCAGAGAAATGCGCGAAAAAAACCTATTTTACGCGTTTTTTCTTCAGTGAAGCTTTCCCTGTGCATGATTGGATCTTGGCTATTCCAGATTATTTGTAGGCCTTCTTATGCCGCTTAAAAATGTGTGCGAGTATGATCTGTACGTTCAGCCGTTTGGCAGCTAGCAGCCTTTAAAATTCATAGATTTTTTGAAATATTGCTTACCAGCAATATTTTACCGTGAACTGCAGTAGATCCTAATAATTAAGTATTGACGCATAAAAAGGAATAATATGGTTATTCATACTCTCTTTCCAATTATTGGTTTGCTAATTATTATCCAAAGTGTCATAGAAAAAAGCTTAGCCTATTAAAATAGCACTATTTGCCCAAACTTTGCCATAAAAAATATGAAACAGAGATAGTAAATGTAATCTTATGATGAAATGCCTAGTGACAAAATTTGCCGTTGAACAAAAAATAAAGAGAAAAAATAGCTTGTAAAACATTAAACATTGCAAACATTTTTATTGAAAATCATACAGAAGACACATTTCATTTAAATTTGGATCCAGTTATTGAATGGCAGATTTTAGAAGCTCTTTTGTGGCTAACATCAAAAGCATGTCAAATAGTCTATTTGCTAAAAATTAAGGATGATTTTATCACATTGTAAGTTAACTATTAACCCAATAGCTTTTGGTAAAGAGTAATTATTGATTTTTCACCAACACACTGCACTGATATTACACTTGAGTATTGGCGCTAATAAGATAACAAGGGCATTAGTTTCCAAAGATAAATAAAAGTTTGTAAGATACATACAGTTGATATAGAAAGAAAATAGGGCAAAATCAAAGATAGAAAGGAAAAATAAATATTATGAACAATAAAAAGGTATAGAGTAGACGCTCATGTGACTCTTTCCAAATATTATATCTCTTATGAAAGGATAGGTTCATTTTGCGTATTCTGTATTGTTGGGGACTGACTGACAAAATGAGTTTTAGAGTAGCTTCTGTAGGAAAATATTATTTTAGCTCTAAAAGTATTTTTTGTAAAGTAATATTGAATACTTTTAAAATGTATTTTTGCAATTAAAAATAAAAAATAACTCTCTTAACAAATACCGTCAATGCAAAGTGCAAACAATAGTTGGAATTATTCATAGAAAGGAAAAAAACTCATTAGTAGCATTCCCACTGCTTATTAGAAACAAGATTAATTGTAGAAAAAAACAATTACTTTTTTCTATTGTTAAACTATTTTTTAATAAGGATGACAGCATTCGTAAGTAGCGAAGCATATCCGGTTAAACGGACAAAGTTAGTTATAGAGCATAAGTTCAGTTGTCATGATAAAGAAAATAATTCACGAAACATATAAAAAAAAAGGCTTATGTCTTTTGAAACATGACAGACGATGGACAAAACTATGAATATCTTAGTACTGTATAATAATTTACTGTTGGTTTACTGGCAGTAAACCAACATGTTACTGTACTGACATTGCTATTGCTGTATTATCAATTGACATAACTGGCCTTGTCTAGCCAACAAATTACTAACTTGATGTTAATGTGATTATTTGACATTCACCATATTTTTACTTGATTCATCGTTTTTATTTTTATATGTGCTGGTAATGCATATAAGGATTAAATTAAAGTGTTTTTTTTTATCATTCATTACATAAAGAAATGATATGTATAAAAAACTTTATGATTCCTATCCTTAAAGTAACAGGATGTCTCGTTTGTGTAAATGAGGATCTCACTGAACTGATATAGTTCTCCTTATACTGAAGCTTCTCTTAGTTCTATTTAAGTAAGGTTATAACTGTATTGGGGGAGGGTAACAAAACTCTTACAAAATAAATTAGCCCTGGAAGAAAATGACCCCTTTAATTATTTCTTAATCATACTTTTTCGGTTTAGTCATTTTTATGTCATTGAATTTGAACAATTTCTATTTCTGTCTTTACTGTTCATGACATTGATTTGCATCTATATATTAGTGGTTGCAATGTTTAGACTGTTTAGTGAAATATTTTCATATTTTTTAGGTATCCTCCAGCTGCACATCTGTTTACCTGGATGGTTCAGAGTCCAGAGGAGCTATTGCTGCACAAATACAGGTAGGTTTACTTTAGCAGTGGCGCAGCTATTCTAGAATTGGTTATGTCCGTCCGTAGGTCGCTATTCATCGTCGTAAAGGTAACTGACCATAACTTCCTTTTTAGCGTGTCTTTAAATATTATTCTGTATTAAACAGTTTTGCTACAATTTTGATTAGACTTAAAAAATTTATATTCTACTTATATGGTTTTAGAACTCTACAAGTGTTAATGTTCGCTTGTCCTACCGTTTAAGAGTTTTGCTTTTATGGATGTTGTCATCCTTGTTATTCTTATTGTTACTTCTTTGTCAGCGGAAATATTTTGTAAAATCTTCAAAAATTCTGGTGAAAAATCTTTGAAAATTTGAAGTATCATGTTTTATTTAGGCTAAGTATGGAACATACAGTGGAAGTGCGGAGCTGCGGGTCTGGATGCCAGAAATACCTGTCAACCTAGTCATACCTGACCCGAATCTGGCCATCATTGATGGTTGGAGGGTTCCTGAAAGGTGAATATTTTTTATAAATTGAGATCATATAAAGTTAGCTTTAGCTATTTTCTATAGTAGTAATTTGGTATATAAATGGAAAGACAATATACGTGGATATTACAAAAATTGTAGTCTATTTAGGTTGCTAACATGGACATCCTTTATTGGTCAGTTCATTCAACCAATAGGAGAAGAGGGGATAGGGTAAATGGGGTGGATGTGGGGAGATCGTTATTCCAACCAGCTACAAGTTTCACTTTTATTAGAGAACATGGTAATCTGGTGTAAGATCCAAATGATAATAATAAAATCATTGGTTTAAAGAGTCATAACTATAAAGAAGATTTGTAATACCTATTTCATTAAACAAGATTTAATGGGTAAAGGGTACAAATTTAAATTATTCAATTAAAAAATCTTAAAATATACAAAACTTCTTTCAATTGTAAGAGGAAAAAAGAAAAATAATTATCACAAAAAGAAAAACTTAATCTGAGCAAATATTAGCAGAAATTTAAAACTTATTCAAGATGAAATGTATTTTTTTACTTTGTTTACATTTTTTGACAAATTAGTCCTAGATTATGTTTAACTCTTATAGAAGTTATATTAGAAATGAGGAACTAAAAAGCTTTAAATTTTCGTTTTGTTATTATTTAGTATATAATTTATTTTTAGTTTAGTTTTAATCATGGAAATTAGAAGTATTCAGAAAAATGATACTACTATACTAAGAGACGGAGGGGCCATTAGGCAGTAAATTACACTAGTACCCAGAATTTTTATAACCACTCTATCGATATTCGTTGACTTTGGGTACTTACACTGAATTTTGATGGTTAGTTCAAAATTAATAGTGTCCAAACGTATCAACCAATTATTTAAATCTACAGAAGGGGTAATCTAGTATATTCTAATTGGGAATGAATATCATATCGTCCATTGTCTTATCCCTGGTTATGCTAGCTGAATTCCAAATTATTTTTGTGTTGTCTGACTGACTGTGTGTAGAGTTCTGTAAAGTTTTCCTTTATTTACATATTTAATCCTTACAGTCCTCAGGGAGGAAGGGAAGGGACATTGGAATGGAAATTATAATGGTTGGCTGAAATCTTTTGGTTCTTAAATTTAATCTTAATGGGTCGTAAAACTTTCAGTTTCTAAACTTTTCCATCAATAATTTTGATTCACAGAAATGGTAATTTTGTTTACCATAATTGGAGTTATTGTACTTTTTATGTCTCTTTTATCTCCCGTTAACCCTTCCTTATAGATTTCAATTATATCAATTGCAATGATTCTTTATTATCCGTTTTTTATCATTTTAAAACAACATTAAAACGTAAAGAAGTTGCTTTTAAACTAAAAAAACATACTTTTTGATAAATTCCTACATCCTTGAGTTTTGTGTGTTAATATCTTTATGTATGTAAAATTTATGTGTGCTACTAAAGATAATAAAAAGTAGAATTGGAATTCTAATATTAATATAATATTTAAATTATTTAAACTGATAATAAATATCATAAAAAAATATGTTTTTTGGTCTTTTTTGAAAAATAAGTTTTATTAAAACATTTATATGCTTGTTTTTGTATGAAAAGGTTTCTAAATGTGTGTTTTATCTAGTGTGAAGGAAAATCATGACTAAGGAATAGGGTATTCTAGGCTTAAAGGGATTCCGACATAAAAAAAAAAAATTATTTTATTTTTAAGTTTCTAAACCAGGATTTTGACTACTAGCTTTTTATAAAAGTGACTTTCTAAGTATTAGATTATGTAATTTTTTTATGTTTCTTTTTATTGTCTTGCAGTCATTTTTTTTTATATATAAAATATTTTTATATTTGATAATAAAAAACTCTCTAACTCTGTATTTTCTGTCCTCAGATGGTTTTAACTTCTCATAAATTTTTCAACGGATTTTCTTCATATCCTATTCTTTCTATCTTAAATAGTTTATGAAAAAGAAAGAAAGTACAAGTATTAATAATGAATATAAGTTATAATGTATTGCAAAATTAATGCAGGATTTTTGTACAAAGTAAAAAATACCTTGAGATATACATTGTACGGAAAAATAGCTTAAAACCATTCCTCCAAGACTTTAATCTTAAAATAAAATATAAAAAAAACATCACAGAACCTATGTGAGGGTTGCCTAAATTATAGAAACCAATCAGTTCAGTAGCTATTGGGATCTTAAGCTTCAGACAAGAAAACCTTATTACTTTACATAATAGGATGGCTGCACAAGGACATGTTTTTTTTTTCTTTCTGTATATTATAACTAGCGACTACGCCCCCTAGAAGCCTCTAGGGGCAATTAATGTGGGAGATACCCTCCTCCAAAATAGTTAAAAACCTTCCATGGACCTATAAGAAGCTTCATAGTAAAGGAGAACCATATCGGTTCAGCGGTTAGCGAGATCCTTCGCTACAGACAAAAAAGCTTACTACTTTATATAATAGGATGGCGGATCTTGAGAAATTCATATTTCTCTCTATCTAATGTAAGACTATACCTGCATGTAGTTTAAGGTAGAGATTTAGAAAGATAAACAGTATTTGCAAAAACATCCGCAGTGTTTATACGACTGTGTCTATTTTATACACACAAATATACACATAAAACATACACAGACACACAAACACACACACACACACACACACACACACACACATACACTAAAGAATTATAAATTCCCGCAAAATATTTTATCAACTAAAATTATGATAATTATTCAGCAACTTTTTGCATAATTAAACTCGCTCTAAGGGTTTAAAAACTTTTTTTGTTTTATCATAGTTTAAAGTTTTATCATGTAATTATCAAAAAATGGTTTTAATATTTTTTTAAAAATATGTATATGTACCAATATATTATATATTTTTTTTCAATTCCCCAATAGGTATTCTTATCTTTAACTTAGATTTACCATTAAATGTATAAATATAGAAATGTAATCCAGACAACTACCTGGACCAAGTGGTGGAGATCCCCCCGTCTGCTAGTAAATTGCTTTCTGTTCTTTTGTAGGGACTCGCCAGTTTTTAAATTTCCGACGCTATTAGCTGACTTCAAAGACCAAATAAAAAATCTGGACAGGGTTCCCGCCCTGTGGGCAAAGTTACTTATGCACGCTCTATTATTTTACTTTATTGATTTACTAATTTAAGTAGATGGAAAATGTAACTTTTAATTAGAAAATTTTGGGTGTCACAGAACCTAAATTTAAATATTAATAAATTAATTTTTTAGGACATACGCGAAAAGATCTGCAGGCCAAGAGAAAAAGAAGAAAGAGGAGGAGAGACAGAAAGAGAAGGAGGACCTGGACCTGGAGCTCTGGGAGGGAGAGTGGAAGGAGATGGACGGGAGTGGGGGAGGGATGGATCCCTTCATGGTGGGGGAGGATATTCTACCCTTGCAGTTCAGTCCTGTTCAAAATAAAAATATCAAGGTTTGTTTGCTTTACATATTAATATTATATACTTTTTCTTTTTCTAACCATATATTTTAGGATTTTCATTATTATGTAGATTGTAGAATAACATCTTGAGCATTGAATTCTTTAAATTAAAAAGATGAGCAGAATTTAAACTATGAACAATAGTTTAATTTTTCTTTGACATTATATATTATTAGAATAACTTGAAAGCCGACCAGCTTCTCCCCCCCCCCTTTTCGTTTTTAAGTTTTTAAAGAAAAGTTAGAGTTGGAAAATAGGGAGGGGTTTTTAGGGAGGGTGCAGGTTTCCTTCCCAAACTAATCATAAACCTTTCCTGGACCTAAAAGAAGATTCTCTGAAAAGAAGAACCATTTCGTTACGGCTCTGTGCATGATCCTTCATGAAGATACAAAAAATAGACACTCAGACAAACATCCTGTTACTTCAGTACTAGTAATTTTTAAGTTTAAGTATGTAGTTTTACGTTAATAAGCACGCAAAATGAAAAAAATTGACTAAAAGTATAAAATGTCACGGATCATAAAGGGATAAAACAATGGCTGATACATTGATGTACATCCCCAATGATGAGACACAAAAATATTAACTCTGAACATTACAATTAATGATTTAAACGTTTAGACACTCAACATACTTAACCAACCAATCAAAATTCAGTAAAAAGCCCCCAAAGTTTTTAAGCCAAGAAATAACAAAACTTTAATATAAAACTTTGGGGACTAGTGTAATAAACAGCTCAATGTACCCTCCTTCTCTGATTAAATGTGGGCCTTGTTGTGCCTTTTGTCTTTGTAGGACAGCACAACAATTGTGTGGAAATGTAAAATCTTTTGCTCCATTGACAATACAACAAAAAAAAAGTTTGCAATTTTACAAAATTTGTTTTCTATGTGTAATCAGGGAGGAAGGGGACATTGGGCTGTTTATTACACTAGTCTCCAGAGTTTTATGATATCGTTTTCTTATTCGTTGACTTTACAAATTTTGGGACTTTTATTGAATTTTTATTGGTTGGTTCAAAGTGTTGAGGGTCTAAACGTTTTAACCCCTAATTGTAATCTACAGAAGGGGTAATTTTGTGCAACAATATTGAGGATTTACATAATTTTTCGGTCTTTGTCTTATCTCTTTAGATCCCTGATATGTAATAGTATATGCTTTTACAAAATTTAGGTCACAAAAATGTAAAGAAAAAAATTATTTTGTTTCAGTTTTGCTTGAATTTATTTTTCTCAGCAATATTAATTATTTTTTATACAAAGAAAACATTATTGATTACTTCATTATCTAATTATTGAATTTTTCATCAAAAATTTTCATTTGATGTATTAGAATATGAATATAACATGTAATAAACTTAAAGTTTCCTTTTATGTATATCATTACAATTATAATGCTGACACTAAACTATAACGATATTCTAATAATGTTATTGATTCTATAGAGTATAGGCTTAAATTAATACAATAACAGCAAAAAGTTTTACAAGGCTATTATTACAAATCTAAGCCACAAATTGTGGATACAAATTTGAGTGCAGGCAAAATGCAGTCCACACATACACACACACATACACACACAAGCACACATATACACATACACACACGCAAACACACACATACACACACCCACACACACAACAAGGGTAAATGATTGAGACCAATTTTGTGTGATGTGTTATTTTTTTGTGCAATATGTGACCAACTTTTGTCCTGCAGGCAACTAACCATCAGCCAAATATGGATAGCAAATTTTGTTTACCAAAAGGCAGGGAGGGAGGGCAAATTGGACAATAATTATACTGGTACCTAAATTTTATAAACATGATCTCTTATTGGTTAGCTAAAAAACTTATATCATGATTGGGTTGTACAATCCTCCTATATATAAACTTTTTAACCAATAGTTTAATCTGAGAAGGTATACATTTGTCTATTGTCATAATTTGAAATGTAGATGAAAAGTCTTTAAAAAGTGTTAACGCATTGTTTGTATTTTGGTATCATATTCGAATAATCTTAATTTTATGATGAAAACTTTTAAAGCATGATCCAAAGTGCAAAATATTTCAGGCAAAAAAGTTGCACATTTGATTTGTCAAATATATTGCAAAATTTTCAGGATATATTTGTCAAATAAGAGAGAGAGAGAGAAAAGTAAACTTTCAACATTAGACAAACTTTTGCGCATTCCCATTAAAAGGACCCTCCATATATTGAAAATTCCCAACAAAAATGCTCTTCATGAATTAAAAATTTAAAGATTTAACAAAAGATAGTTCTATTAATTATTGAAAAGGTTCAATATAAAAAAAATATAATTTTGGGTTCTGTTAATAAAACTATTATTCAACAGAGATCCTAAGGGATAAGAAAAAAACCGATAAATTTATTACAATAAGTGGTTGAAACGTTTGGAAACTCGACACTTTGAACCAACTAATCAAAATTCGATAAAAGTCCCCAAAGTTGTGGAGTCAAAGAATTATAAAACTTTGGGGACTACTGTAATAAAAATCCCAATATCCCCTCCCTCCCTGATTATTCCGAGTGTCCCTTTATAATTTATAATTTTAGGATCAAGATTTATTGAGCTTAGTTTAGTAAATGCATTGTAAACTAATCTAATCAACTGAAAAGAACTGCATTTCCATGTAGCTATTACAAATTTCATGTTGGTATTATACATTTTATGTTGCTATTAAATGCTTATATTCTGGTTTTAAAATGTTTTTTTCATGTAAATACTAAAAAACAAGGATGGCAACATCCATAAAAGCGAATCACTGAAACGATAGGACAAACGGACATTAACACTTGTATAGTGTCAGAACTGAATAATCAGAATATAAATGTATCAGAGCCTAAGCAAAATTGTAAGTAAACTTGTTAAAAAACTGCTTGATACAGGATAATGTTTATGGACATAATTACATTTTTGGGACTTGATTATAGAGTTTCTTCTCTTATACTTTGTTGTCCCAGGAATCAATATACCAAAAATTATTACATGCATGGATGTTGCACTAGATTTTCATGTACTCTGATAAATTGATACTTGCTGCTGGCAAAAATAACGATATCCCTTTACTTTTACCTGTCCACTCCTACTAGATAAAAAAAATGAGGTCCATATTAGCAAGCTAAAATGACGACAAATTTTCCCCTGGCAATATATCCACGTATATTCTATATCCATTATCCTAATATTCTTTTTGTCTTTTTTTGTATTATTTTTCTTTTTTTGTTTTACATGTAATAAAGGAACAATGGTAAATGTCTGTTTTTTACGGTTGTCAGCAAATGAGACATAAATGTTTTTTCCTTTTTGTTTTACACAAAAAACAATAAATGCCTTTTTTGTATGTTAAAACAGGTTCTTATATTTTATGCTTTTTGTGAATGTTATCAAATGCGCTATGAAAGTCAAACTGTCGTTAATTACAATAAATTAAATATTTTAATTTGTTTTGAAATTTAAAACAAAATGAGCTTATAAATCTTAGAACATAGATTGCACTACACTAATATTTGAGGTCTTACTGAATAATACACTAGCGGCTGCGCCCATAGTATCTAGGGAGTCTAAATTAGAAGGAATATGGAAGGATAGGAAAATAGCCTAAAACCATACCCAAACTTATGTATAAAATGTAAAATAGCCTAAAATCATCTCAGGACCTCTAAGATGCTCCAGTGTTAAGGAGAACTATATCGGTTGAGCGCTTAGCGAAATCCTTTGCTACAGACATTAAAAAGCTTACTACTTTATATAATTGGATGATTGTTTTTTCTTATGAGTAAATTATATTCTTTCAATTGTCTTTTTTTTCTATCTACAACACAATTTATTAAAGAGGAAAAAACAAGTATATTTTGTAGTAACATGTTGCTCGTTAGTATCAAATTATAAAGATAATAGGACATTTAGTTGTTCAATTAGTATAATTAATTTTCTTTTCCAACATTATCTGGAAGAATTAAAGTAACCATATAATCTAGGAGATATATATCTCTTTATATCTTCTAATAGTTATCATAAAACTAAAAGAAATGGACAATTTTACGAATAATTAATTTCAACAAAATATTATTTTTTTACAAGTGCAGCTACCCTATAACTAAAGTATGCCCATACGTTCGTCAGCTAATCAGTTTACCTGTACCCTATTAATCCATAGAAAAGTAAACAAAAATGCTATAATTGACTAGATTGATAAAAAATATAAAACATCAATTATATTTTCTGTATATTTACAATATTAAAAACTGGCTTTTCAGGAAAAATTAAATTAACGCTTTTTGGATGAATCTGTACTAAAATAATATTGAGAAAACTTATCCCTGTTTCTATTAAAACTAGGGAAAGGGGGCCTTAATCTTTATCATGAGATCACCATTGCAATAAAGATATACTCTATTTCACTTTCTTTCTCAGTACAATGGACAATTTTATCCTATTAAATAAAGTGGCAAGGTTTGTTTTGTTTGATTGTCCATTTAGTTTCCCTAATTACTGAAGTTTTTTTGTGGGAAGTTTACATAGGTACCGATGGTTTAAGTCTATTTTATTTAAGTCTTTGAATGGTTTTAGTCTATTTTACAGCCCCTCCAGTCATATCTGTTCATATTATTTTTATTATATCTATTCATAAGATTAAATATCAATTAATAAAATTAAGCCCTTGCTCTAGAAGGTTTGTCTAAAAATCCTAAGTATTCATTTTATTTATCTTTTGAAACCCAGTGCTTTTGTACATAATGACTTTTTTCTTCCATTTTTTTTAGATATAAATTTCCTGTTATTACATTAACATTTATTACTTGTGCCAAAATAAAAAAAAAAGTAAGTTAATATGAAGTGTAATTCTGCAGTGGTGTATAATTGTGGATTAATTTTAATACCACTGGTCCAATAATAAATTGTATTCCAGAGTTTTATTTGCTGCATAGCTACAAGCCACAAGTCAGCAAAGAAACTGCAGTTTTTATTCTATTTTTATGAACTTTAAATCTTGGTATAATCCATTAAACCGACAATTCGACCATATATAATACCACCTTTGATTTCAAATTTCAAAAAATCGTGTTTACAGTCCTTTTTGGAAGCTGCAACACTATTTTTGAGGGGCTTTTTTGCTTAATCTAACCTAAAAAAATATGTAGCTATAAAAATATAATTTTATATATTTTTCACATTTTGCAAAAATCTTGCACACATATATGTAATTAGTTATAAGATGTAAGTAATGTTAAGAATCAGTTATTTATATCCTTAAGCAAATATTTGCTTAATGTTACTCTGCAGTAAGATTATACAGCTAGGTACACTAACTAATTAATGTATAATACTGTACTATTATTTTTATGTATCTTCGTTGTGTAGTAATGATTTTAATTCGTAATAATCCTTTTTTAACATACTTTATCATAATACTATTAATAAATAAGAATTTATCCTTATAATAAATCCTTTAAAAAGTAACAATATGTCTAAGAGTCTGCCTTTCTGCCGATATGGTTCTCCTTTACAATTAGCTGCTCTTGAGTCCTAGGACGGTGCCCCTCAAGGCATCTATTGTCGTAGTCGCTAGTTTTATAATATAACAAAGAAATAACTCCAAATTATATATATAGAAAATAGTACTCAACATTACTAATACACAGTAATTAATTTGTGGATCTAACTATTATAAGAGTAAAAGATATGTGTTTGAGCATACTCATTCAGATTATATTCATCAATTATGTGTAACAGTTTTTTTATTCATTGGGAAAGAAATAGGAAAATCAATTCCTGTATTTTTTTTGCAATCATAGAAAAAGTCTAGAAAAATAAAAATATCTGTAGAATGGGTTACCCGAGACTGTTGCATAACACATAGAGCAAGAGCACGTTGTCTGGAAGATGATTGGTTCAAATCTCAGCCCGACACTGCGTCACAAATAAAGACGTTAAAATGGTTCCTACTGCAGCTATGTCAGGTGCGCGACATGAATAGTTAGCGTAGGGGGAATGCCTTGACTCCAAGGGTTGTTTGTCTGAAGGACGTCTGACCATATTAAAGAAAATTATCACATATCTTTAGCAGTAGAGAATTTTTTTTTCTGCCAATACAGACTTATCCTTTTTATATGGTAGCTTCGCAACAAATAATATTTTCTTTTTAGGAAACAGAAAAGAAGAACCCAGGTGGATGCAATAACAGGTTTCAACAGACAAGAGTTCAAGTATTTTCTAGGTAATAATTGAAATTTTTATAGAAAAATATGAGAACAGATAATAATAATCCTATCCTATATATATAACTAGCGGCTACGCCCCTAGAGGCCTCTAGTGGCACTTTGAATATTTTTTTTTATTCAAAATATATAATTACAGAAATAGTTGGTTTATGTTTCGTTGGAGTCTCTTTTTCGGGAGGGGTAATTTTTTTCTAGGGGCGATTTCTCCTGATAGGGTGGTGGTACCCTCCCCCAAAATAGTTATAAACCTTCCCGGGACTTATGAGAAGCTACCCTGTTAAGGAGAACCCGATCGGTTCAGCGGTAAGCGAGATCCTTCGCTACAAACAAACAGACAGACAAACAAACAGACAGACAGACATCGTTCTACTTTGTATTATAGATATAAAATAGTAAGGTTGTTTTGTCTGAAGCTTAAGATATCGGAGAATACCGAAACAAATTGCTTGTACTTTTCAGGGAAGCTTAATATATGTCTTGGGGTGGTTTTAGGCTATTTTCCTGACCTAATCTGCCCTCCCAATAAGGCTAGGGGCGAATTAACTAGGTATTTAAAAGGTAGATATTCTTATTTTTAAGATATGTTATACTATGTGGTAGAAGTGAATTTAAAAAAAAGGAATACAAATCAATAGAGAGGCATACCTAATGTATATAATATTCATTTAATTCATTTATTATTGTTGTTTTTTTCTATGTATGTACACCCAAGAATAATATGTAATTTCAGCTAATATTTGTTTTGAATAATGCCTACTATTAAGTTGTTTTTTTTTATATTTACCTTTAGTTCCAATTAACTAGCAAAGCAAACACTTATAGAAAAGACAATTGTATATTACACAAGCGATACAGGTATAGGTTAATGGATGATGAATCATCCTCTCCATCAGTTTGTTTGGATAATAGAAGACCCTGTAAGCCTTAGGGAAATTAACCTTTTACAATTTTTAAAATCAGCTGATCTGAACCAAATATGACAATCCCTCTTTTTACAAAAAAAAGCATCAAAGCGGGTTTCAATTTGAGGCTTCGTCGTTAAAAGTTTAACTGGGTTCCAGATTATTTCATCTTCTATTGTCATCTCCCTTCCTGATATAACATAAGTGTTTTCTATATGTGTGTTACTAAAACAATTACATTACTATATAGATAAGCTGTAAATAATTATGTATTCTCCGTCTTTGTATTGATACAATTATTCTATCAAGTGGCCAGTATTACACGAATGGATATATAATTACTTGGATCTAACAACAGATTTTCATCTTCTATAATAAAGTGAACTCTGTAGCGGGCTAAAGTAACGATCTTCCCCATCACCCTCCTTTACCCCCATCTTCTTTCCTCCTACTGGATAAACGGCCCCACCAATAAATTCGGGGGGAAATTGCAACCTAAATTGACGACAAATTTTCTCCTGTTATATTATCCACGTATATTCTACATCCATTATTACACGGGGGTTCTGCTTTAAACAAGATAGGGCATGTATGCTAGGATAACAAGGACAATTATATCCAAGAGTAGCACAACAATAATAAGAAAACAATATTTTACGTGATATATACAATAAATCACAAAGATTCGATTCTTAACACAAATTGCTTGTTAAGGATTGATAACCCTCCATAAACTGACCTAAACCTGCGGAGCTACCCACTAATCTAACTTAATATGACTTAGGGGGGGGGGGGGAGTTAGTGCTCAATAGTTACATTGTGTGAAAGGGCCAAAGATTTAGCTAACGCCATGGTCTGGACATTTTGTCTGGTTGACAGACATTTATCTATAATACAAAGTAGAACGATGTATGTCCGTCTGTCTGTCCGTCTGAAGCTTAAGATCTCGGTAACTGCTGAACCGAATGAGCTCTACTCTTCAGGGAATATACCTACTGGTCCTGTGGTGGTTTTAAGATATTTTCTTGGGGGGTGGGACACCCCCAACCCCCCAAAATACAAAAAAAATCCCCCCCCCAATTTTTTTTTTTTATTATTATTGCAGAAGTTTTCCTTGGTTTTATTTTATTTTATTTTTTTTTTGCAGGAGATTTCCTTGGTCCTTTTACGAATTTCACCTTAATTTTTTTTTTATCACCTCTTAGGGCAAAGCCCCTAGAGGCTAGGGGCGAAGCCGCTAGTTAATTATAAAGTATCTGCACTTCCAAATAATTTTTACATATCTAAAAAACTTTTACAAATACAAAGAATTTGCATTTGTGGCTTGTGAAACTATTTGTTATAACACAAAATGCAACTATAATAACAATTTAATAAAATATTATTGTAATGGAATATGGTTATTTTGCATGTTATTTTCATGGTACACAAGCAACTCTATAACAAGGTAAACTTTGTGCCCTTGTTTATCGATTTGTTCAAGATATGAGAAGTTTTGGCTTCAAAACCGATTAATATCCGCTGGATTAGAACCTGTTCTCAACCATACTTAAAAATCATTTATAGCATCCTAATACAGATCTTCCACAAATATTAGAATAAATATCATTAAAGTTTTGTTAGCTCGTGCTTAGGCCCCTCGGGTCTAAAAAACTGTTTTTATTTTTCAGTTTAATATCTACGAAAAATTGTCTGTAATATGATACTTTACATGATTTTTCAGTATGGCAGAGATTCGGTACATAACTAATAAAAACCTATCTTAAGCTACCTTTGCAATTATTCTCAAAAATGTTGTTAGCTTCATATTATTGAGCTGTTTTTTACAATAGTCCCAAAAGTCTTATAATACTTTTTTCTTATTCATCGGCCTTAACAACATTGGAGACTTTTATTAAATTTTGATTGGTTGGTTCGTTTTGTTAAGTGTCCAAACGGTTAGGCCACTAATTGTAATCTACAGAAGGGTTAATTTTGTGTATCATCATTGAGAATACACATCAATTTATCGGCCATTGTCTTATCCCTTTAGAACCCTGGCAATGAATACACAGAAACACAGTTTTTCTGTCTTTTCTGACACAAAATATAAATTGTTTTTCAAGTCTGCTGGGAGATTTTTATGTATTGTTTTGTCTCTTGAGTAACAATGCTTACAAAATTGTATACACTCAGTTTTAAATAAAAACTCACATTAAGGAAAACAAACAAAAAAAAACAATTATTTCGTTTTACAGATTAAAAAAAACCTTACTACTTTATATAATAAGATGTGAATAATTGTTAAATCACATTATGGTAAAGTATGTATCATTATTTTTTATGATTATTGTTGTGCTACATTATGCAATCAAAAAGGCATGATATTAGATAGAGAAAGAAATATTGATCGTTATGAGTTCCTATCATACAATTTACTGATAGACTTAGTACTTCACCAATATCCTCAAGGGTATCTATAATACAAAGTAGAACGATGTCTGTCTGTTTGTTTGTAGCGAAGGATCTCGTTAACTACTGAACCGATACGGTTCTCCTTTACAGCTTGGCTTCTCATAGTTTCCTAATATAGTATAATAGAGGTTGCACTGAAAGTATGTTAAAGAAGTTACATTGTTTCATTTATTTTTGTTTACTACTCTAGAATTATTTCTCTGTTGTATTGAGCCTATTTAGTAAAAGTTCATTAGCTATATGATATTCTCTGTTTAACATTATTTTCTCCTGGTCAATGCACTACAAACATATTTATACAAATCTAATCTATAACTGCAATTACATAAGTATACATAAATCAACTATGAAAAAAAAATCTTTTGTGTTCTGTTTTTGTGGCTATTAAAAATTGCCATAGTTGAGCTAAAATCCGGTTCATTCTGAATAACTCTACAATCTTTAAATAGGGGTATTGTTGAATGTTGCCTATCATTATTTGCTACAAAAAAGAGTAAATTTGTAAGTTTTTAGTCAATTCCACAATAAAGTAAATTATGTTTAAGGAATAATTAAGAATGTAAAATCCAAAGAAAGGTTAAAATCATTTCTTATAACTTTTATCATTAAGATTATTTATCAATATTAATTATTAAATTTTATACATATTAGTTGTGGTAACTTATAAACTTATTTTAAAAATTTTACTCATCGTATAAACTATTGAATAAAGTAAAGAGGTGTCTATTTGCCGAATTATTTTATTAATCTACAGAATTTTCAGACATTACTATAGGGAATCTTATTTGCAAAATCTTATTCATAGCCAAAAGAAAAAATCATCGTTGAATTGAAAATAAATAAAAATATTTGCGATTCCTATTTTGATATATTTAACCATTTTTCATGCAATACAACGGATGTACAAATGTTATGCCTATAAAATCAATTTATTGTAATATGCCAATACCACAAGATGTCCACAATATATCTGTACTATACAAACTATACAAATCCTTGATATAATGTATTATTATGATAGAGAATCTGGTCAGAAATTGCTGATTTTTTTTTTTGGGGGGGGGGGGTTAGCTTTAGTAATTTTTTTTAGTTTTGAAGTGAAAAAAACTAACCAATTTCAGGTCTAAATAATAGTTTTCGCCAATTTTTATTTTGTTGTTTTATAATATTGTATAACTATAAAGTAGTAAGGTAATTTTGTCTGTAGCTTAAGATTTTAATAGCTACTAAACCCCATATTGAGGAAGCCTCACACAACGGGGATGGTTTTAGGCTATGTTACTCTTAGATTTACGTCTTTTTTTCTGCCCTTGCGATTACTAGTTACCTTATATAACGACTGAAAATTACTGTAAGCCAGTTTTGTCTAATAACTAGAGAAGCTTTGAAGGTGAACTAATTATAGGTCAGAAATAATGTTTTAACGTTAGCTGCTGCCAATCTTAGAATAATTTGCTTTTTGTTACGTTTTTTCATTAGCTTTGGGCCTGAAACCCCCGTATATTATATTTTAGTATTATATTTATTATGCAATATAATTATTTTTGTGTCAACTATATAGATCTAGCTAGGGGTAATATCATTTATATCTTGGAATTATACCATTATTATATACATACAATATAGTACTGGGATAAGTTTTAAAGAAAAAATGTTTATGATCTATTTGAATTTATTACATTTCTTCAAACTAACTCCTTAAGCTAGGTGTTACCTGGCAGCACCTAATTAAAATTATTCCATATATCATATTTACATAATTTGAAAGTCTGGTTTAATCTGTCAAAATTAATTATAGAAGTCACAAATAAATCTGCATTTAAATACATTTTAATAAAAATTTCAATATCAACTATAATGAACTTTATTTTCTACTTTTAATCCCTTTTTGTGACATATAAACCCTATACACAGGCATAATATAAAAATAGGCTTATACTAATATATAAAATTGCTTTTCCTTGTGTCTTTTGCATTTATATTATCTTTATAGTATTGCAATATTGAGTATAACTAGTGGTTGTGCCCCTAGCATCTAGGAGATCTGTTTTCGGAGGGATGACATGGGCGTAGAGAAATAGCTTAAAACAATCCCGGATCCTATGTAAAGATGCCTTAAAAAAGAAAAATCAATAGGTTCAGTAGTTATAAATTATTTAAGCTTAAGGCAAAAAATATCTTAAACTTTATATAATAGGCTAACTAGTGGCTGCGCCTCTAAGTTCTGGGGTATATGATTTAAATCTGCTCAAGATTACTATCGTTCTGTTAGACCCTAGGGTACAGACAGACATACAGATACCCTAAATATTTAAGATAGGAAATAAAAATAAATATATGCAATAAAGGTGCTCTATTCATTAGTATTTGTTATTTTATCTAAAGACAGGGACATCCAAGCTTTTTATTTTTAGAGTTGTAAAATTAGGGTTTTGAAAGGCTTGAGGGGGGTAAACACCACTTTACCCCGTCTCTTGGATATCTATGTTTTAAGCGCAGCTACTCTACAAGCATATATTTATATTTAGGTTCAGCGCCGAGGATCCTGATTCTGGACGGAGGGATTATTTCATCTCTAGAAATATTCAAGTAGATCTGACAGAAATAACAACTAAATCTATCAGAATTCAAGATCCTAGGTAAGTTTGCTATGAACGAATCAGCCGTTCTCTTCAACAAAGGTCTTATTTTAAAAAATAACTGGGGGAAGTTTTTCCTACGCCTGACCCCTGCGAAGGACCTAACCCTGCGTGGCGTAGATATGCAGTACCTAACCTAACCTGACTTAAATTTATCAACAAATAAATAAGAATTACCCATCCCTTTATTTTAAATTTATTTAGAATATAAGGAGAGTGGGTTATCTGCAGTTGCGACCCTCAGCATCTAGGGGAGTTGTAGCAAAAGGGGGTGGTAGTAAAAAATCTCAAACTTTATTTTAAAATGAAATAGCTTAAAACCATCCTGGGACCTATTTTAACCTTATATTAGATATAGAACTCAACCAGTTTAGACGTTGTCGAAATCTTAAACTTTAAAAAGAAAAACGTATCTATATTACAAAGTAGAACAATGTCTGTCTATCTGTCTGTCCGTCCGTCTGTCTGTGTGTCCGTCCCTTAAGATCTCGGTAACCACTGAACCGATCGGATTCTACTCTTTAGGGTATATACCTACTGGTCCTGTGGTGGTTTTAGGCTATTTTCTTGGGGGGTCAGACACCCCTAACCCCCCCAAAAACAAAAAATCCCCCCATTTTTCCTAGAGGCTAGGGGCGAAGCCGCTAGATACTTTATATAATAGTATTGTCCTATTCTTCTTGCTAAATACACAGAAAAATTATATTTTTTTTTGTAAATGAAAAGTTTTGCAAACTTTTATGTAATTATTATTCAAGGTAAATATTACCTTCTTGTCTAGTGAGAGACCAATCCTTAAAAATGGTCTATCAAAACACTGTCAGGAATTATTCAAAGCAAACATTACTTTCTTGTCAACTACAGAACAATACTTAAATAATGTCCATTAAACCACTGTCAACTAATATCAAAGAAGATTTTACTTTTTTTTTGTAAATAGAGATCAATTATTTAAAATGGTCCACCAAAACGCTGAGAGATTTTATTTTTGAGTAAATATTACCTTTTTTCAACATTAGAGGTCGCTAAGCTTTAGAAAACATTTTATGGGTGCTATACAGTAATGAAAAGTATTGTCTGTGTGTATCCAATTTTTAAATTCTTTTAAGGATTGATCTTTTGTAATTTTTGTCAAGAAGTTACCACATAAACAGCAAAACCTTTAAGACAGGAAAAAATTATAAAACTTTGGCTATGCACTAAACTTGACTTTTTATGATAATGAAAATTTCAAATGATAGAGTACTTCCTCTTTTATACTTTTTCTTTAGGGGGATTTTACATTACAATGATAACCTCTAGAAAAAGGACACGCAAAAAGCTAAGTTTTGGAAAATATACCTAAGGACGTCAAAGCATTTTTGAGGGGGGTTAACATCCTTTTGACTCCTCCATGGAAGTCATTTTTTTATAATCTGTATATTATTACTTGGATGTTGCACCAGGTTTTCATGTACTCTGGCTAAAGTAACGATATCCACCACCTATATCCCATACCCTCCCCTCCTACTGGATTAACGAACTGAAAAATAAACTTAAATCCATGATAGCAACTTAAATTTACGACATATTTTACCCTGTCAATATATCCACGTATCATATATCCATCATAAACCACTTAAAATAAAAATTTTTAGGATTGCATATCTGGAAGGAAACATTCTGCGAGGTATCAGTGTTGGCCGCACAGAGGTCCAGGTTATATCTCCAGTAACAGGACGGGTCATTGGCTCCAGTGAGATCAAAGTACAGCGCAGTAAAGAAACTGTCACGGATATCAATGTTAAGCTAGTTACAGGTATTATGTATAGACTCAATGAATACATAAAAGTATTTCAAGTATGGATACCGATTAATATCTGTTTTTTAGATAAATGACTATTAATGTTTAACTAATTTTAAAAAGAAAATAAATAGCATAAAAACATCCTAAAAATTAAATAAAAAATAAAATATCCTAAACATTTCCCAGGATTAATTAGAAGCTTTCAATGGAGAACTGAATTATACAGTAGCTTTCGAAAAATTAAGCTACAGACTAAAACCTTACTTTTTATGTAATAGGATGAATAATAACTGAATTTGTTTACATACAAAATGTTTTCATACTAAAAAAAATTTTCAGGTATAAACCTGGCAGTTAGTCTGGAGCCTGATGAGGGTGTGTACACTCCCACTGCTGAAATTGCCAGCCAGCTTACCAGCAAATATCAGGTAAAACTTTTGTAATCAACTTTTTCTGTCTGTCAGTCAGTTACACTATGGGGGAAATGTGCTTTTCTCGGCTGCTATTAAAGAAGGACAGCTGAAATTTTCAGTGAAGCTTCCTATGACATGTGTGCATATAGACAATACATTGTTTTGTCCATCTGTTTGTCAGTCATGCTTCAAAAAAACATAAACCATATTTTTAAAAGTCTTCCTGAGTTTTTATATATTTAGTATTCACTCACTTTCTTTTATTTGTTATGACAACAGAACATCTCCGCTATAACTTACTTTTATAACTGCCCGTTTATACATTCCATGATTGTTTGTGCTTCGCTACTTATGAATGTTCTCATCACTGTTTTTTTCCATACTAAATAATTCTGCAAATAATACTAAATTTAATTTCTTATCAAATGGGGTTAAACAACGAATTACATTCAAATTTAGATATTTTAAAATTTTAGTGTGAATTCAGAATTGTACCAAATATCAATTCATTAGTTTCTAAACATATATCTGCTAGGGTTTTGCAGCCGTTTTTACGGCGGCTGCTTGTTATATTTAGATTTTTATCCACAACTATATTGACAACTGCCGATTTCCCTAAGCTGTAGATTTTAATATGGCTCGCTATAAGAGGATTCTGAAAACATCTACTGTCAAATAGAACTGCGGCTGAATGCGGCTAAAGCTTTCTTAATACGTCAGCGGCCGCAGTACCCTGCTAGATCCTATTAAAATCGAATTTCATTTTCCACAACCTAGTTGTATTGAATTGAAATATGAATATTTGAATAAAGATGATATTTAATACAGAAATATTATTAGACAATATTTAGACCAGAACAAGCATTGCTTTTGGAAACGTTTTACAGTTAGGAGGTTGAAGATGTCTTGGCATATATATATTTTGTACTACCTAATTTTATTTTAGCCCCTATTCTGTTCATTATCATATAAACTTGGCCCTATTATTTTTTCGAGAAATACTCAAATTTTCAAAATTGAAAAAATAAATTCTAAGAGGAGAACGCCCAAAAATGTTATCGTAGATTATATTCAACCTTTTTACTATTACAGTTTTGAGGTTCTGAGTTTTGAAACAAATTCTCGGCAATGCCTGATACTTTTAAGGTTGCATTTTCGTCTAGCAACCGCGATCAATAATAATATATGGTAAGGTGCGTTTAAAAATTTTGAATTTTAAATTATTTTGTGTTTTTTTTTTAGGAGGGAATACTTGATATTGAAGTTGTATTTTCTGATGGCACTACAACACCTCTAAGGAAAAAGTTATTCAGCTTTTTATCATATTTATCATGCGAAGAAGTTTGCTGTCTGTCTGTCTTTGTAAAGCAAAATATTTTAGCAATCGCTGGATGATGTTCTTCTATCTAGACGAAGATCTTCCTGCTACTTTAGCCATGGTTTTAAGCTGTTTTCAAAGGGGCATGTTTATAGTCTAAGAAATGGTGGGGGTGTGGTGATTTTTTCTTACTTTAGTTCAGATATTGTTAAGTCATTGTAGATATAAGGCCCCGGAGAGTAAGTTAGGCATATGAAAAACAAGGCCTCTTATTTCTATTTATTTTGAAAATAAGGGGGGAGGGTTATAAGTGCTTAAACAGCATCCTGTAAGTTCTCATTTAAACCACATTAGATTGAAATTTGCAATATTATTTCCATTTGAAAATACGAGAAAAAATCAAATGAAAATTCTGGCCACATAAAAGCGGCATAAAGAATGTTTATGAGACAACCAAATTTTTATACAAACAAAATTTCATTAATTTCAATTCTTTAGATAGTTGCATTTTAAAATAACACTTTTTTGCATTTTTGTGGTGAGAATTTATTTACGCAAAATTTTTGTTCTTATTTACTTGATAATGATTGTAACTTTAAATTTGCCTTAAAACTTTTTTTGCTGATAATAATGAGGTCTTCAAAATGTTTGTTTTCAAAAAAATATTTTATTTTTTTAGGAAAGTTTGTTTGTTAATAAAATATGTTAACTATATTTATTTTTCTTCCAGTTAACATATAAACATAGACTATAAACATAATCTCGATCATTTTTAAAGAAAAATCTAATTGCATTAGATATTTTTTCATTGTAATGATTTCTATTTTTTACACTTAAACTATCTAAAGGCTAAAAATAAAAAAATATAACTCCAAGAAAAACTTTCCAAAAATAGAGAACTGAATCGGTTGAATGATTAACGAAATCTATTTACTGCAATATCTGAAAGCATTTTAGTCGAAGTAAATCATCGAAATTGTATGTCAACATTAGCTTTTAGGTTGGATATGGATAATATAAGTTTCATGATAATGGCAATGAGACGATGCTGTGAGTATTGGTGCAAAATATATGACGTAACAAAAAAAATTAGCCAATGAGAGTCCACTATAAATTTTACCATTGGTCAATAACGGCCTCTCATTGGCTAATTTTTTTTGTTACGTCATATTTTTTGCACCAATACTCACAGCATCCAATGAGACATTTTATAATCCTTCCAAAAACATGATACAGTACATTTAAATTAATTGTCTAGGCTCTAACCGCAGTAGACAAAGGACATTAAAATTACTGCATTGCTTTTTATTCAAGGGGGGGATATGATAACTAAAGTATTACAATTTGGCCTCTAACTTCTCAGCCAATCAAAGTTGTCATTGTTGAAACTTCTTTTTAGCATCCTAGGGTACAATATTCTGCTATTGGGCTAATCCTAAATATTTTGTTAGGTAGCCTAGGAGTTAAGGTCTTGCATATTCCTTTATATATATGTAGGTCTAACTTCTAGACTAGCCTAAGTAATTACATAGGATTTGGCCAATTATTTTTATCAACAAACAATATTTGAAATAGAATTATGATAATTGAATAGGATAAATAAGAAGACAAAAATTATAAAATATCCATCTTTGCACACAAAAAAGCTATGAAGCTTTAAAAAGTGTCTCAAAAATCAGTCATGTGACGTCATAAAAATGAGGTAGTTATCCATCTCTTTTTTAGGGGTTTTCTTTCCCACTTCTCCTCTGATCCCTAATTTTTGTATATAATTTAATTTTTATATTATAACTTACATATAACAAACGTATAGACAAATACAATAATTAAAGAATAGCTGCGCTATTTAAAATTGATAACCTGAATAACTTTAATTCTGATAACAGTGATCTTGACCCTGACGAGTACTTGTTATCAGTGGAAAGTTTGAATCCAGAAATCATCGCCTTTGCTCCAGCCGCTGGCTCTACACATCCAAGGTGGGATCTTTGTCATGGTTTGGACAATGGATATAAAATAGTAGATATTGTTACAGGGGAATTTTTGTCGGCAAATTAGGTTGCTGATATGATCCTCAGATATTGGTCAATTCGTTCCTCCATGGTCAGAGGAGGGGATTAGGGTCATAACGTGGGTAATGTGAGGCATTCATATCATATTATAAGGATATGCGAGAATCTCTCACAATATCCTCCACGTATTCTATATCCATTTTTATGAAAACCAGATTGAATTTAGCAAAACACATTTAGCAATTTCCCTCAAAGTGCCTTATCGAGCAGAGAACCCCCCTCTGTCCCCTTATTTTGAAAAAAGAAAGGATCTTTTTTGTTTGTTTATTACTTTAGATTAGGCTTAGTTAGGTTTTATTTTGGTTGTTTTGCATTTGTTTAAAATTACCATTTACATAACACTTTACATTATTCTTTTCTAGGGTTATCGCTGTGGGAGCGGGAGAGGGCGACCTTCTGAACGTCTCCATTGACATGGTAGAGAAGTGTGACCTGCGGGTGGGCACTCCTCTGGCCTCTGGAACCATCAACCTAGCGGTGCATACTTCTGGAGAACAGGCAACTACATCCTGGCAGGCTAAGAAGAAGGTTGGTCTTATAGATTTATCATTATTTGGATCTTACACCAGATTATTATGTACTCCCATAATGTGAAACTTGTATCTGGCTAAAATAATGAACCCCATGCCTCCCCCCCCCCTTTACCACATTCCCTCCCCTCCTACTAGATGAACTAATTGACCAATAATTGATGTCCATGTTTGCAACCGAAATTGAGGAAATTTTTCCTCTGTCATAAAATCAACATATATTCTTTATAAATTGTTGGTACAGTACATAGAAGCACAGTTTAAATATAAACAAGGGGCCAAATCTCATAAGAAAAAATAGGCTTGCCTAATCTTACATATTACTTTATATCTATGCGAGCTTTTCTATTTTTTCAAATATATTATTTTAAGTATGTGTAGATTTTAAACGAAAAGTTATGACTAAGCTCTTTAACGAATAAATGCGTATTTTAAAAAATACTGACTTTATCTTTTTCTTACATTTGTAATGTTCTAGGATAAGAAAAGAAAGAAGAAGCCAGCAAACAATACAAATAAGCCAATAGGAGGTATAAAATCTGTTGATATGGGAGATATAAGTGAGGTTCTGTCCAATATTGCTCTGAGAGATGACAACAGTCATAACATGGTGAAGAAACATTATTCACCCGATACACAGGTAAACACTGTGTTTTTTTGTCAGAATTAATTTGAATTAATTACAGGGATGGAAGGGACATTGGGCTGTTTATTACACTAGTCCCCAAAGTTTCGTAGTAAAGTTTCTTATTTGTAGGCTTAACAACTTTGGGGAATTTTGTTTTATTTAAGGAAACTATGCCTAAGTAGTGCAGCAAGAGTCTTGTAGAATTTAAGTTACTTATCTGATGTTATAATTTTATGGCGGTTTTCCTCAATTTTCCTATTTGGACACCTTCACCCCATCTTATTCTCCATGTATTTTAGTAATTTTGTAAAGTTTTTGTTTTACTTAAGGCTAGGTTATCGTTATATAAGATAACCCCGCAGGTTTAAGCCCCCACATTATTTAACTCGCAATTTAGGGGTCAACTAAGGGGTTAGGCACGGAAAAAAAAACTACCTCCTCCCTTTTTAGTACTTTTTAAGGATGAAATTGTTTTTATGTGCTCGCTAGGAACTTTGATGGAAAGTAACAATATTATTTTTAAAATAATCCTTCATTTAGGATCCAATTTACATCCATGCCCACGATGAGGCTACCACTCTGGAGGTTGGTATGTACATACTCCTGGGGGTCTTCTGTATCGCCATCAGTGTGTTCATGGCCTCCTGCTTCGTGTACGCCAGCAAACATAATCAACCACATGCCGGCTTCCCTCTACAGGTAGTGATTGTTCTTGTAAAACAAGGATTATAGGAAAAGATGATGGGACAATGAATTAATCTTTTTTTTAAATTTTTATACGATAAATTTTGTCTTTGGTAGATTATCCTATATTAGAAAGTAGTAAGGTTTTTTGTCTGAATTTTTGTTTTTTTGGGGGTGGGTATCTTCACCCTTCCAAGGGAATCATTTTCATATGAATAAGTATTGTTTTACTCACAAAAATTTGAAAAATAAATTATGAATTCTTAGGAACGAAGTCGTAGTGTACAGAACGCGCATGACTGGGTCTGGTTGGGAAGACAAACTCTGGACAAATCATCAGTATGCACCAGTGCTTCTAAAGATGTTATGGATACAAGCCTAAGGTAACATGATTGGGGTTGCGTAGCTACTATATAACATGGATATGTCACTGTCTATACATCAATGCAAACTGTAAGTGTTTTTGGTTCTTTAATATCAGGGATCCTTTAGATAAGAAAATTGATAAAAAGTTGATGGACATCCTCAATAATGACAAACAAAATTACCCTTCTTTAGAACAAAATCATAAAAAGTTTAGATTCTTGATATTAGTGCCCAAAGTTTTAAATCCAACGAATAAGAAACTTAGGGTACCAGTGTATTTTACAATCCAATTTCCTGTTCCCCCCTGGTATATTCTGTGGGGGGAATATTTACTCAAAAAATTACTAATTTTGTTTTTATTATAAGATTATAATTCACAGTATGATATCACAATGATATTGGGTTTACTGTTCTTTTTCTTAGAAATATTATTGGATTCATATTACTGCGCTACTTAAATGAATTTTTTTATTCTTATTATAATATTAATTTTTTGCTAGAAGTCGAGCCTCAAGCGCCTACACCGGCCGTGTACTAGGCTATCCCAGTCTCGGTACATCCGGCAGCACTTCGCGGATGTCGGAATCCGCGGCGGCAGCCCACGCCGCGGCTCATGCGGCTAGACGCGGACAGATCAACATAATTCCCAACCCCTGCATTGACTTCAGTAATGCTCAACGGAGTAACAGACAAACGTTGGGGCTTGCTAGTGGTATCAGTATGCAGGTAAAATTGATAAATATTATTCCTTTACGGCTTTGAAACCAATTAATATCACTGGATTAGAATCTGTTCTCAGCCGTACTAAAAATTCATGTAAAGCATCGTATCAAAGGCATTTT
Source organism: Acartia tonsa (assembly GCF_053477335.1). Classification (NCBI taxonomy): domain Eukaryota; kingdom Metazoa; phylum Arthropoda; class Copepoda; order Calanoida; family Acartiidae; genus Acartia; species Acartia tonsa. The sequence goes on along the minus strand of NC_137262.1, from coordinate 28,910,298 downwards.
TCCACGAATACTAAAATAAAAATCATAAAATTAATTTCAACTATGATAGCCTGGGCCTTTGATACATAAATATTACAAGTAGCGAAGCCACCCTATTCATATTGTATATCCGCTCGAGTATGTCAAGGAATGATAATTTTGAAACAATTAAAGAGCAAAATTAAAAGATAATTATTAATTGGTGGAACCAAATGTCTAATGAAAACATGCATGAAGACTTTAACTATTATCAATTTTACAAAATATAAGGTTTTTGGAAAAACTACTTTCCGGTAGTCAAAATATATGATATATTTTATTGTATGCAATAATTACAACCCATATTAATCTGTTTTAGAAAAGTTTTAATACTACAATTTACATATTTAACACCCCTAAAATACAAATTTTACACATATCATTTTACATTTTATCAGGTGTACAATCCCATAATTGAGGAAGGATCAGAGCGGTCACTTGGCAACCTGGAGGAAGGTGTCTGTCCAGAATTTCCCAGTCAAGCTTCTATTCAACTTACAGCGCAACATTTCCAAAGGTATTGTTTTGTAAGAACATTTTTTAATGAAAGTTGTGCTGCAATAACAATCTAGCAAATTTTAGGTTAAAAATTTATAGTTTTATTTAGAGAAGCTCCTTTACAAAAAATAATCGATTTTCCAGTAGTTTGAAACAGTTTGACTAAATAGTGGCATTTGATAGATAGATTGTTAAAATATTTATTGTCCAGGGAAGGGACAATGAATGATAACTTGGTATACTTTTCTAATGATGCTAAACAACATTCTGCAGATAAAAAATATTGGTAGAAAAGTTCACTAAGTACCCAAAGTCTTGGAGCCAACGAATAGGATAATACGGTTATAAAACTCTGTGTACAAGCGTAGTTTACAGTCAAATGTACCCTACCTTTCGGGATATTGTCATACTAAAGTTTAATTGAACATATTTAGGTCACCATCATCAGCTAGCGGTCATCACCACAGCGCCCACGTGACGTCATCACACGGATCAAATCACGTGACCGCTCATCCCATAACAACAACAGCTGATCACCACCCAAACTTTATCATCCCGCTCGGCCCGGTGCCCGCCACAAACGCCCTAATGAACGGCGATGTTTATGCTGAGCTTCCGCGGCGACGAATGGGTGGAGGTAGTGTGGCAGGAAGTAGCTGCAGCGGTGGTGGCGGATATTCGTCACGCAAAGATTGGCAAGAACGCGGCGGTGCTGGGCACAATTCGCCGCGGGCCGGCAGACGCCACCATGGACATGCACATGAGTCATATTATAAACATTCTAGTCACCAATATCAGGTTCGGTTTTAATCTTATTATATTTGAGATGATTTAACACTATTTACTTCGCCCCCAGCCTCCAGAGAAGTTTGTGGTAGGTCAGGAAAATTGCCTAAAAATTCACCGAGAATAAAAAGTACAACCCATTGAGACTAGACATTTCCATCTTAAGCTTAAGGACAAAAAAAACTTGCTAATTTTATTTTGTAGAATATCTAAATAGTAATAACAGTAAAGTAATATACTATAAGAACATATTTAGATTAAAATTATCAATTTAAATTTTTCTAGGACGAAGAAATAACAGAGAAACTACTTAAAGATCGCAAACAAAGACATGTATATGAGCACAGGCGTGGCTGTTCAGATGACAGTGACAATAGTTTGAGTAGCCCCCAGAGCTCCAAACCATCTATTAACTCTGCTACGTATACCAGACCAAAAACAGACCCACAAAAGGTAAAAAATAAAGCATTTCTAATAACATTGTTCAAAATACATATAACCCCCATTGTTACTCCATTTTGACAATAGTAAAATCAAATGCTTGTATAAGAGTAACAGGGCGTTTCCGCTATTATTAGATAAAAAAATATCTTACCATTTCCACTAATAAATCTCATGACAAATCCAAATTTCAGGGTGACATTTTACCGGTGGGGTTTCCCGTCTTCTCCTCCCTGAGTCAGGAGACAGAGGATGAGATGGGGGAGGAGCCCCATGACGGGTTTCAGAACCCCTGGGAGGCACTTCACTCAGCCCTGCAGGGCTCAAAACATGAAAACAGCCTTCTCCTTCAGGTTAAATTTTTTATATTTTTATTACTTTATTTATTTACAAATTTGTTCATAAGTAGCAATAAAAAGTTACTTGTAATATTATTGAATTAACTAATATTATTTAAATAATTAATATTTAAATGTAGAAAATATTAATTTACATCTTTTTTCGTAAATGCTTCAGGGAAATTAAAGCCTTTTGAAAGCATTTTTAGGCTAGTTTGTTTGATATAAACAGGAAAAAAAAACTTTAGGATATAATAAAATCTTGTTGATTATAGATACTGTATTTGTAATAGTTTCATTTTTACAAAAAAAATAATGGATTTTTATGTTTTCCTTTTTTGTTCAGAAAGGTGCAGACCTGAGCTTGGACCTAGCGCCACCCGGCGAAGATCTAGACGATTTCCCGCCACCCTCCTACCAACTATTCAACCGCCAATCCCCTGCGTCTGCTCTGCCGCCCGATACATGGGACGACAATACTGACAGCGGCAAGGGGTCTCTGTCTCGGGGGGAGTACACACCCCTGAATCCTGACATCAACAAGGCTACACCCCCCAGATATGGGTCTCTGAAAAGGATAAAGGATCCATTTAAGGTAAAAGCATTAAATATAAATGGGTAAACATCCATTTTTTAAAAAAAAACTTATATTTTCAATAAATTTGTTAAAATTTACTTTTATCTTTGTTATAGGTGTCTGAAAAAGAGTCCCCAACGATCCCCTTGGAGAAGCTGAGCCCCACCACTATATTCAAGGACTCGCACCTGTCACCCCAGGACGCCATGCACACAACCTCCGAGGCTGTTAACGACTCCGCCGTTGAAAACTACTCCGACCTCTCTGAGCTATCACGTGACATGGACGACGATGATGACGTCAGCAGCGTCTGCTCCGTTACGTCATCCGAGCTGGGACCAATGGCAGCGCATCATTCTGAGTGTGGACCAATGGGACGACAGAAAACTTTGCCGCCAGATTCGCTGCCACTTGACTCGATGAAGCTGCGACAACAGATTGCGTCAGTGTCAGCCCTCTCCTCCCCGACCTATTCTCATGTGGTGAGGTGTCATCAGGACGCGCCAGCAAATCTGGATGAAATTGAGCTCGGAGCTCTAGACTATGAACAGCTGATGAATTACTTTGAAGGTAATACGACAATACTTTTAGAGATCTTAGTAGTGCAGATTCTTTACAGACAAAACAAAGGATAAAATCATATATTGATGCGCCATTTATAGACATTTTATTTTTTGTGTTTGTAAAGATTTTTAAAATAATTAAGCATATGTTTCTAATATATATTTGTATGTTTAGGTTTGAGAGAGTCTGCTGCCTGACAGTTTTAAGCCAAGTCTTCCTCATAATATAAATAATCCTTCTCTATCAAATCAACTTATTTTGGCGCAGAGCTCCTCCCACACTCAGCTAGTTACGCAGGACTCCTCCCACACTCAGCTAGTTGGGCAGAGCTCCTCCCACACTCAGCTAGTTACGCAGGACTCCTCCCACACTCAGCTAGTTGCGCAGAGCTCCTCCCACACTCAGCTAGTTGGGCAGAGCTCCTCCCACACTCAGCTAGTTGGGCAGAGCTCCTCCCACACTCAGCTAGTTACGCAGGACTCCTTCCACACTCAGCTAGTTGCGCAGAGCTCCTCCCACACTCAGCTAGTTACCTTCGCAATATTCTTTACTATGTACTACTCCATGTGGTGCACATTATATCTTAATCTTATGATTCATAATATCTAGTATGTATACAGATATAAATGGATAAACTTTTGGCTTCATTACAACTTTAATTTCATTTATTTACAATCAACCTTAAAGACTAAATTTATTAGGTTATAGTACAAAAAGTCTCTAAAAAAGTATTGTATATATTTTAAATAAAAAAGTGTATGAAACCATAAAGTTTTCCATAAAAAGTCAATATAATTTACCAATCGCCACACAATAAGAACTTGAATGTCTATAACTCAATATAAATAATTATCTTAAATGAACTAGCATTTATTAAATTAACATTCTATTCTATGCCAATATTAAAACAGATAATTAATTTTGCTAACAATCCGAACATAGTTGAGTCAAAAAAAAAATAACCAGATAAGTAATAATAAACAAAGCTTAAATAATTTGCCACAAAAGCATAAATGTAAAAATGCTTCTTTTTGAGATAAAAAATGTTCTAAAATCTAAAAATCCACCAAAGCCTAAATGTGTTAATTTTTTACTACAAAATGTTTAATTTTATATTTATCTGCTTAGCTGTTCAAAGTTTAAAAATGTGTATTATTTTAATCGCACTATTAAATTGCTTCTTGCACCAATAAGGGAATCTCATAAAAAATAGATCTATGAAAACTACTGTTTAATTATGCCAGTTTAAAAATTGCACTTTAAATAATTTAATTTTCTAATCTATATTCAATTAGCCTATTTAAATAAATGATTTTAATCAAACCAGTGCAGAATATCTTTTGAAAAACTTTTTCTTGGAATTCATTAGAACCTTTTGTTACTAACCCATCTCTTCCTAACTCTTTATATAGGGATAGTGCATTTTGAGGTAGAGCGGGTGCTCTATGACAAGAGTATGTCCGTATGTCCGACAGTCCAACTTTATAATGACTAAAAATTAATAAAATTTATGTAGCGAATTAACATTTCCAGTTCATTGAGTCCTTTTTTGCAAAGTTAAATTTACTTCTCTTTTTTCATCATATTTTTTGCTGTGCTATTTATGATCATAATTGTCCTTTTTAAAAGTAAGTTTAACAATATTCTTAAAATTGTAATGAACCCTCTTATATATCTTATGCATAGTTCTAATCAGATTTATATTCTAATCATTTTCATTCTTTTTTAAGTTCCTAATGCAATCTGAAATATGGAATTGGTTATTAAATTAAAAATTATTTCATATATTTTTGTTATAAAACAATTTCAAAATTATGTTCGATGAATCCATGTATTATAAGCATACTCACTTTCAGTTTGTCAGATTAATTTATTATAAGCAAGTAGGCAAATTAAAATCAATTAAAATCGACAAAAATTTATCAAATCTAACATGAAAAATCAATGCACTATATTGTTGTTTTTGCCTATTTTAACCTCAGTTTGAAAAAAGGTATTTAGGATAAAATGAGATAAAAATTCATACTACAATTTAATCTTATTTTATTCTAAATTAATTTACAGTTCGTTTTCTTGGACAAAAATGAAAAATCTAGTCATGTAAAAAATCTTAAATTTGCCCATGAAAATGAACTGTAAATAGAATTAATAAATTGTGATATTAGTCATATCTTATATTATTCTTTTATTTTTATGTCTGCAACACTTTTTACTTTATCTATTTGTTAAACTTTGTTATATTATAAAATAATTCACAAAGCATAAAAAGCTTCTCTTCACAGAAAAATATTTAATGTTTTAAAAATAGGATGAAATTCAAAAAAAATTTATTGCATCGTATTATAGACAGATTCCCGCGGATATCAAAATGAAAAATGATAAGATCAAAACCAAGTTTCTTTGCTCAGAGGGGCCGAAGGCCCGGGATAACAAAACTGGTTTCATTTTGTGATTTTTATTTTAATATTTGTGGAAAATTGACTGTAATACGATGCTTATTATGATTTTTCAATATGGCTTAGAATTGGCTCTAATCCAGCGGATATTAATCGGTTTTGAAGCCATACTGGAAATTCAATTATGTATAAAAAAATCTAAATATTTCTGACAAGAAAAGCTTTAGGATTTATTATCAAAGGATAGAATTTGCTGTTTTATTATAAATGCTAATACTTTTGTCACTTACTACTTATGCCTTTAGAAAAAATATGCAAAATTCTGGCTTTACCTCTTTTAAAAATTGTTTTTTCTTATAGCAACAGTTTATTTAAAAACGGACCAGTGTTTAAATTTTTCTAAAATTATTTTAATAGATCTCAAAGAACTTAATATTTAAAAATCCCCTTAAAAGCATATAAAAATATTTAACATTACTATAATAAGAGCAAAAGACAGCTGTCTTTTTCTGCCTGTTCAAAATATAAAAAAGTTCCTTGTGGCATTATTATTATCATAATTATTAAAAATCTTTATTGAATGATTCAATTATTATGAAATATATTGTATCAATTTTTACTTTGAAGTTTTTTTCTAGGTTATCAAAAAAGTATTTAATTGTTGAACTGTACAAAGTTGAATTGAAAGAAAAAATAGCAACCTTAGAGCAACAACCAGCTAACGTTACTATAGATCAAAACGTTGCTAACCCTCAAGGGACTTAGCGAGGACAGAAGCCCTCTTTTATTTTCAAAGTAGATAGAAACTACAGGAAGGTGGGGAGGGGGCAAATATTTATGCCAAACCCATGCGGTGCCCTACCATATAAAGCCTCTCCTAACCTGAAATTATGTACAAAGAAACGAAATCTACACCCCCCCCCCCTTGTTTTCAATTTATTTCAAAATAAAGCACGTTGAGGGAATCCGTCATCAAAACAAACTAAAGACTATGGTACAGTAACAACAAAGAAAATCTAATGAGATATAAATTGTAGAGTTTTGATGTGGAATGGGTAAAAAGAATTAATTGTTGAGTAGAGTTGTGAAAATTTACCCCGAAATTGATCAAATGCTTTGTCAAGGTCTTGCTTACATTTATTATAAAAAAAAATACTTATTTAAATATATTATTAAAGTCGTGCACAAATGAGTATGAAACAGCAAGAACCACCCTTCATAAAATTGCATTCCATGTTTCCGAATGCCAATGTGTTGAAAATCAGGGAGAGAGGGGAAATTGGTCTGTATATTAGACTAGTCCCCAAAAATTTGAAATAACATTTTCTTTGTAGTTTTACAACTTTGGGGACTTTTTTTTGAATGTGTCTGGTTGGTTCATTGAGTTGTGTTTCCAAACTTATCTACTGTAATCTATTGAAGGGGTAATTTTCTGTATCATCATTGAGGACATACATAAATTTATCAGTCATTGTCTTATCCTTTTAGACTCCTGGTTGAAAATGCATTTGAAATTCTATAGAAAAATGTAATGTTCATCATGTCATAATAAAATATATCTGACAACAAGGAAAATCCTTTTCCAGTATGGCTTCGAAACCGATTAATATCCGCTCGATTAGAGCCGGTTCTTAGCCTCACTGAAAAATTATGTATAGCATCGTATTATGGAAATTTTCCACGAGAAATAAAACAAAATTCTTAAAATTAAGGCTTCTACTTAAAAAACAGGTTTTAAACTATTATTTTTTCCTTTTAATATCCGCAGCAAGCTGTCTATAATACGATGTGAAAAATAAATATTTGTTTTACTTGCAAGAGAATGATTTCATTTACAGCATTGCATTGCAAAACAAAGATATGCAGAGAGAGGAAATGAGGGGGGGGGGGGTGTAACAAACATTATAAAGCCTTTTATTTTGTAGGGGGGGGGGGGGGGTAAACTGAGGGGTTTCTAGGGTTTGAGAGGAATAATCTAATGCATTTTTAAACAATTTTCTCGTATCCATTCGAATCCAGTGGTTAGGAACCGGTTCTCATCCATACGAAAAAACTATGTCTAGCATAGTATTATATCCGGTTTTCTACGAATATAAAAATGTACAATCATAAAATTAAAACCAGTTTTTTAGCCCCGAATCCGGTAGTTAGGAACCGGTTCTCCTCCATACGAAAAAAATATGTCTTGCATCGTATTATATCCGGTTTTCTACGAATATAAAAATGTACAATCATAAAGTTAAAACCAGTTTTTTAGCCCGTGCCTTCGGCATCTCGGGGCTAAAAAAACTGGTTTTAATCTTATAATTGTACATTTTATATCCGCGGAAAGCCGTTTATAATACGATGCGAGAAATAACTATTATAGGGGTAAAACGAGAGGTTTCAAAGTTTCGCACGCCCATATCTAATAATCATTCACAGTTAGGACTTCTCAGACTAGGGTGCAATTAAAGAGTTGTTTGTCTGTTGAATATTACTTAGCCGGGTTGTTGGACCTAGCGTTTAAGTGTCACATTTTCTGGTTAAAAAAGTAGTAAGAGTTTTGTTTACATTATACAACAATTTGAACACAGAAGTTTTTGTGTAAGATAAGCAAATTTTGAATCTATTTCTTATCAAGGGGTTGAAAAAGTTTCTTGCTTAATTGACTTAAAGAGCTTTGTTTGTGAAGTTGTTTGCGGAAATAATCAAGTTGTGGCGATTTCTTGCGTCGATTAGGCAAACATAATAACTATAAAATTACAGAGACAAATAAGCAGACTTTAATATGTGATTATTGGGTACTAGAGAGTCTATGGAACAGGCACAAATCAACTGATTACAGAATTCATTTAGAGCTGATTTAGTTACACGTATAGAATCTTAAATAGGAAGAGCAAAGTAGGAAGAATTCATTCATCATCATAACAAGATATTTTTTTTCTATGATAAGGGAATTTCCAGGAAAGGCAGGCATCTAGTGGGATAATTCAATGGCCAATAAAACATCAAATGATGATGCACAAAATTATACCTCTTCTATAGATTACAGTTAGTGGTTAAATAGTTTGGAGACTCCACTTAATGAACCTTCAACCAACTAATCAAATTAAATAAAGGTCCCCAAAGTTGTTAACCCAACGAATATGAAAATATAATTATAAAACTTTGGGGACAAGAAAGAAAAACACCCCAATGTACCTTCCCTCGTTGCGAGAAAAGGGACGACAATAACGAAGAAAACAAATCCAAACGTTTTTCGAACATACAGCTACAAGAGGCAGAAATTCACACATAAGAAGTAAGGATAGGTTTTATAAATCTATCCATAAGACCATCGCTTATCTTTCCTTTAAATCCATAACAAAAAGTATAAATTATATTATTTAAGCCAACGTTAAAACGATGGTCGATTAACGCAACATACCATAATAATTAACGTCATACGTCTGACAAAGCAGTATTTGCAATTTCTACACTACATGCAAAATTGTCAGAACTTAAAAATAAAATAATCAATAAGAAATTAACTAATAGGTTTTGTGTTTATTCAAATAACAAGTTACTAACATGTGTAGGTAATAAGAAAAAAAAACAAATTAGGAAAAGGACATTTTTTATCAAAAATGCAAAAACGATTCATTATTTCACAGCATATTTTTAAGTTTAAATAAAAATATTTCAATTTAATTATTGAAAGGTCCAAATTTTGAATGTTCTGTCGAATGATGAGGTGGCAATCATTGATCCATCTGGGCTGATATCACACGAGGAGACTTTGTTGTCGTGGCCCTTCAGGGTCGCCAGCGGTAACCACGTCTTGGTGGCCCACACCTGTAAAATAAAAATAAAAATAATTTAATTTAATTCGTGTTTTAGATTGATATAACAATAAAAAGTCAATATATTATAGAAATGAGAACAGTTAAGACCAATGAAATACAGCTAAGCATCTGTAAGATTAAGCAATCAGCGTTTTTTTGAATGTACTAGTTGCTACGCTACGTTGCCTATAGAGAAGGGCGGTAGATATAGGAAAATAGCAAAAGACCACCCCAATATATTTCTAAATATTTTGAGAAAGCAAATCCCGATCGGACAAGCCATTTTGGAAATCTTTCTCTGCAGACAAAAAAAACTTTATATTATAGAATTAGATTCTAAGGTTTTTAACGTGCTTCTGTTAAATGACTTGATTCAAATAAATTTCACGACTTAAGATCACGGACCGACAGCAGAACATGAGAAAGAGTAGCTGCGATACTATAAGCAAAATGCGCTTTTATCTTTTTCTCATAAATATATATTAGATTGTGAAAAGATGCTGATATAACTGCAACTGTAAAATAACAAAGTATTGGATACTTGTAAGAAAAATTGGATGGGAAAACTCAGGGCTCAGCAGCCGCGAGTCAGACACCTGTAAACATCGGGCAAATCAACCTTTTACAATTTAAAAAATCAGCTGAAAGGTATAAGGTGACCCATATGTTGCAATCCCTCTTTTCAAAATTATTTTTAAAGATACCTAATAGGTGTAAGTTAGAGGCTGACGAGCCATGGGATAAATATGGGGGGGGGGGGAGAGTTCATACAGTAGGAGTGGAGAGTATTGGGTAAAGGGGGGATGAGAGGGTTATCGATATTTAAGCCAGCTGCAAGTATTACTTTAGTAGAGCACATGAAAATGTGGTGCAACATCCAAATAATAATATATCGATTTATGTAATAGTATATCACTCCTTTTCCAAAGCTATTCTTGGATTTTAATGTACAATACAAAGCATTGCAAAAAAAGCTACCAATGTTATCATTTTGTACATATAGGAGGGGGCAGGGTTGGCAGGAAAAGTCCAGGGCAGATTGAACCACATGTTTTTTGCGGTTTTAACCACCAACAAAAATCCATAGCATGAGTCCACCTTGAAAAAAATGCTGTTTTCGCCTCCAGAGAGGTCCTAAATTACTACTTTTTCTTTAAAAACTTCTTAATTTTTCTTAAAACGCCGGATGGGGGGAGAGGGGGGTTGATTATCATACGCTGTTTAATCCTGTATCCTTAACATTTTATATGAAACCCTAAAAATTTAGCTAAAATAACTGCTTGAAATATATTAGATCTATTGAAAAATTTTGCTATTTACTAATATTATTACTTTGTGATTTTGCACGAGAACTATTTGATTTTATTATGGAATGGTAAGAAAGAAGGGGAAATGCGTAGCTGAACCTGCAAAAACACAATATCATTCTGCTTGTATCGAAAAAGGAAATAGTAGCTTTCACAATATTGCGTAAAGTTGTGAGTAAGATTACAGTCAAGGCGCTTATTAGGTACAACTGTTTTTAAATATGGTTTGATCAAAATTAAAAACAGTTAGACTTAATAAGCGCCTTTGACTGGGACCTTACTCACAAATTTACGCAATATTGTGAAAGCTGCTATTCACTTTATTGGCTGTTATCATAAAAACAACAGTGTCTTAGCATCTATCAATCTTTAATTGGAGTAAGGTTTTAGTATAAAAATCGACAAAACCTTACATTATCTCCTTAAAACCAAATGAATTTTATCAAAGCTAACACAAGTTAAAATTATACAATAAATGTTGTAGCCTTTAAAAATGTGCCATTAAACCAGCAAAAATTGTTCCTGTTTTAAATTTCAATGTTTAGCATGAGAGGAGATGGGGTTAAAAGGGGTTAATGGAGGAAATCGTTATTTTAGACTCGCACTCCTAACCAACACTTTCTAATCATTGCATAACCTCCAACTGAATGCGATAAGTTTCAAAATATTTTCCAACCTACACAAAAAATTACAGATTTCGTACATTTATCTTGTATAACACTAGTGGCTTCGCCCCTAGCCTCTAGAGGCTTTGCCCCAAGAGGTATAATTACATCTTCTATTACTTACCCAGCAGAATGGATTACAAATTTTCGCACCTACCCAGCAGGAAAACATCTTGATTAAATTCGCAAAATTCGCAAAATTCGTAAACTTCGTAAACTTCGTAAAATTCGTAAAATTCATAAAATTCGTAAAATTTGTAAAAAAAAAATGGGGGGGGGGGTGGGGGTGTCCCACCCAAGAAAATAGCTTAAAACCACATTTATTGTTTTTAGTGAGAGAATGTTGCTATTCTTTCATTCAAAATAAATGCTGGAATAAAAAATATTTTTAGCAGCCTGCGGCAGCCTGTATCAGAGCAAAATAAAAAATAAGGGGGGAATTTTTTTGTTTTTGGGGGGGGGGTTAGGGGTGTCCCAACCCCCAAGAAAATAGCTTAAAACCACCACAGGACCAATAGGTATATACCCTCAAGAGTAGAATCCGATCGGTTCAGTGGTTACCGAGATCTTAAGCTTCAGACGGACGGACGGACGGACGGACGGACGGACAGACAGACAGACAGACAGACATCGTACTACTTTGTATTATTGATAAGAAGATTTTCATTTATCAATTAGAGAATTCCTGTTTGAGTAATTTTAAGCGCACACCTATTGATACTACAGCAGTAGAAATAGTGTGCAACATTCAAGCACAAAAAGTAAATGCATTATTGTAAACAAACACGTAAACATAAATTCTGCAGTTTAACAGGGAGGGACGGGACAATTGATGTTAAATCATTTTTGTTCAAAGGCTTAAAGAGAACTATCCACGAACGAGAGCAAGTTATTCCAAGCACCTTCCAGTATTGATCCATAGTATTTTTTTAGTGAATATATTAGGTTTATGTTTAATACTTGGTTTATTGACTGAAAAGTTAGGTTTCACCATTGATTCATATAAAATTAACTTTGAAATGTAAAGCATTTTTTGATGCAATATCAACAAAGGCTTTGTTGAGTTCAAAGGACAAAACAAAATAACACGGCAGAAAAGCATCAAATGCTGTAAATTGCAAAAGTACATTAGTTAAACTGTTTACAATATTAAAAGTAACCAACCCTTTTTATAAATATACATTTTTAATCCCAATAATATACTTTTGCATTAAGCTTTTAAACAACAGTTTGAACTCATCAAAACATTTGATTACATTGCACCAAATAATGCTTAACATTTCAAAAAAAAAATCATATAAAACTATGGTGAAACCTAACTTTTTAGTTGATAAACCAAATATTAAACATAAACCTACTATATTCACTAACAAAATACTAAGAATTAATGCTGGAAGGTGCCTAGAATCACTTGCTCTCGTTCGTGGATAGTCCTCTTTAAAGTAGTAAATGAAGTAAAGGAATACCTACAAAATGGCGGTAGTCAGGAATGGATATCTATATATTTCACTAGGGCTTCCTAATCAGTGGCTTGCAGTGTTTTGATAGAGGGAATGTGACACTGTGAACCCATTGACAATAAGAAAAAGGCAGTCCTTTCAAATTTCAACTGGAGTGTTCCTATCCTAATACATATCTAGGAAGCACATACGGAGTTTTCGCTTTCTGTGGGGTTTCCAAAAGTATTAGATACTTAAATTGATTTACAAACCAGTCCTGTCTCTATTTTATTATTCTCAATTGATTTTCCTTTATCCCTGGAAGCTTTACAAGACAAGTTTAGAAATATAAAAATATATTTTGTGCACACTTTTAATTAGGTTTTGTCACGCACTCAAATAAACATTCAATACAGGGAGGGAGGGGACATTGGGCAGTTTATTACACTAGTCCCCAAAGTTTTATAATAACAATTTCTTATTCGTTTACTTCAACTTTAGGGACTTTTATTGAATCTTGATTGGTCGGTTAATTAAGTTCAGTCGTTTCAACCACAAATAGTAATCTACTGAGGGGAAAATTATGTGAATCATCATTGAGGTGAGGATGTACATCAATTTATCGGCTATTGTATTATCCCTGGCTTAAATTGGTGGCTGAATTCAAGTTTAACAAAATTCCTGATTCTTTATTTTGGAACAAAAAATAAAACAATTCAAGTGTTTCGTTCATTTCATCAAGCATAAGTACTAAGTAGTAAGAAAGTTAATAGACCAGGGATCCAAAAGAATATGACAATAGAAATGTGTCCCTTATGATGATAAATAAAATCACCCCTTCAATAGATAAATTCACAGGTTTAAACGATTGGATTATACTAGTTTGGAAATTGGAACCAACCAATCATAATTCAATGGAAGTACCCAAAGTTTTAAGCCAACAATTTACATTCCAATGTCCCCTCCTTCCTTAGAAAAACCTCAAAAGCTGTTTCCAAGCTCTTAAGTAACAAATACAAATTTTAGTAAATAATAATACCTTAGCTGTGCCATCATAACTGCTTGAGACCATATATTCGCCAGTGTTCTTCTCAAATCTAAACAAAAAGATAGCACATGTGACATAGTACATATGTAAAATTAGATATTTTCCTTACATTTTATCTCTCCGTGGATATTAAATAAAAATTATAAGATTAAAACCAGAATTACTTAGCTCCAAAGGCCGAAGCCCGGGCTAACAAAACTGGTATTACGTTTATAATTTTTTTAATATTCGTGGAAAATTATATATAATTTGATGCTTTACCTGATTATTCAGTATGGCTGAGCAACGGTTCTAATCCACCGAATATTAATCAGTTTCGAAGCCATACTGTAAAATTCTTTTCCTTTTAATATTTCAGTTTTCTAGTTTTGAACCGATTAGTAAAAGGTTGTTTTTGAGCCGTAAATATCTATTTTACCTGACGTTTGAAACCAGTTTTGTATGTGCGGGGATTGTGTATTCAATATTTCTCTTTCTAAGATCCCAGATCTTGCAGGAGTTATCCTGGCTACATGTCACTATGTGATATCCATCTGGTGACCAGTCTACCCCAGTAATACCCTGTAAATTATAATATAAATTAGGGTTGGCAATCAGAATCCGGAATCCGCCCAATTTTTGGCCAATTTTGGAATCCGAATCCGGAATCCGTTTTTTAATAGCGGATTCGGATTCTTAATTGGTAGGCTAAAATTAGCGTCTTGAGTTCTTTCTGTCAACTTCCCCTTTTTGAAGGCAAAGATTATCATCATTATAATAATATCTTTTAAAATCTGGTTCGATTATCAGAAGTGAATTATAGAGAACACCAAGAACATTAATTTTTAGGACATATGTAGCACTTAAATTTTTAATAAAAGCTTTTTAAAATATTGCTAGAATCCGGAATCCGCGAGAATCCGCCATTTTTTGGACGGATTCTTGTAAGAATCCGTCCAAAAATTTGACGGATTGCCATCCCTAATATAAATATAACTATATGATATCCATCTGGTGACCAGTCTACCCCAGTAATACCCTGTAGTAAGATATTAATAACATAAAAGCGACCATAACGATGTCTAGTAACGATCATCAGACAGAAAGTGTAAATTGTCATGGATAGAGGGGACATTGGGATGTTTATTACACTAGTCTCAAAAGTTTTATAATTGTTTTGCTTTACAACTTTGGGGACTTGCGTGAATTTTGATTGGTTTTTACATTAAGTTCAGTGCCCATACGTTTCCACCAAACGGAGGGTGTAATTTTGTGTATCATAATTGGGAGTGTGCATCAATTTATCGGCTATTGTCTTATTTCTTTAAATTCCTGGTAAAAAACCCTGCCTTCATGCATATATTTACCATCTACCAAACGCAGAATAGTGCAATACATCCGAGGATATACAAAGTTTATAAATACCTTAAGATGTCCTTCCAGAAACATGATACATTGTCCCGTCCTTATGTCCCAGACTCGACCAAAACTGTCCAAACCTCCACTACATACTAGTGACCCATCCTACAATAACAATTAATATTCATCATAACATATAAAAACAAGGATGAAAACATCCATGAGTAGGCAGCATGGCAAGTACAAAAAATCATAAAATGGACAAACGGATAAAGTGAGTTATAGATCTTCAGTAGTTATAACAAAGAAAAGAAACGTTTAAAGATTTATGTTCTTTTGAGCCTGGCCGACAGACAGATGTACAAAACAATGTATAGACTAGATTCACATATATCATAGGAATCTTAACTTAAAATTCCAGCTGTGTATCATCAATAGCAGCCGAGAAAATTACATTTTCCTAAATGAGAACTCGGATCGTTCAGTAGTTAATGAAGTCTTTTTTAAGAATATATAAGGAAATTTGGCGTTATCCTCTTAGAAAATATTTTTTCAATTTTTTTCAATTTTGAAAATAATAAGCTTCAGACAATACCTAAAACTTTTCTACTTTATTCCTATAATAGGATATGTACTGTTATCTGAAACAAAAAATCTAGAAAAAATACTTTACTTACACTTTGGAAAGCAAGACAATAAACTTCTTTGCTGTGTCCTTCCTGATGTAATACTTCTGTTAACTGTTCCAGGTCCCACAACCTTTAAGATTATTTATATTTATGATTGATTTGTAACAGATTTTTAGAATTTGTAAGACAAAGATACTCTTTTTGGACAAATTCAAGAGCCTCATATTACAGGAATCTTAAAGGAAAAGACAATGGACGATAAAATGATGTATATCCTCTATTATGATAAACAAAATTAAACCTGTCTTCCGTAAAATACAAAGTTTAGACACTGCTAGAACCAAACTAAGCATAAATAAAAGTACCCGATATTTTTAAGCCGAAAAATACCTAAGAGAACGTGTTTAATTATGAAACTTTGGGTACCGGTGATATTACAGTCCAATGTCTCTTTCCTTCCCTAATGTTCAAAAAAAACACTTGAATTTTCTAGTTTTATAATTATCATTACTTTCCTAGCTACCCTTTCAAAAAAACTTTTAAAAAGAATCCTCTCTAAAGCAATTATCATCAAGTCCAAACTTTCCAACAAAGATATACAGAAAGTAAATACTAAGAAAAATAAAGTTTTCCTAAATTTTCAGGATTCATTTCTACTTTCTAGAGAGTTAAAAATGGATATTTTACTACTTGGATATTGCACCAGATTTTCATGTCCTCAGATAAAGTGATGCTCACAGCTGGCTAAATTAACGATACCTCCCATCCACCCCCTTTACCAAACCCCATCCCCTCCTAATGGATGAACGAATTGTACAATATGGGGTCCATATTATCGAGCTAAATTAACGACAAATTTTCTCCTGTCAATATATCTACATATGTCCTATATCCATTCAGCTAAAAATACATATATAGGAGGATATTTTACAAAGTTATAAATCAGATTGCACTTCTGAGTTACTTACAATTTACTTGTAAGTTTGTTTTTATTTCTAAAGAACTAAATAGAATCTTTGCTAATTATTTCTATAAACTTTTTAAGAGTATATAAATGAAACCTAATATAGATAACAGCTAGTGAGAGAAAAACAGATGCAGTTAACAAAAATCTAGTAAAAATAGGCATAAAATGGAAATTAAATAGTAATTTGAGTTACAATAGAAATAATAATGATTAGCTGCGGTGAAACCTATTGATATAGAATTCGTGGATATATGTATTAACAGGGAGTTTGTCGTTAAATTATGTTGTTAATATGGATCTCATTTATTAAACAGTTCGTTCATCCAGTATACGGAAAGGGTATCGTTATTTTAGCCTGATGCGAGTATAACTTTATTACAGTACGTGAATCTGGTGCAATATAGAAGTAGTAATATATCCATTAACATATTGCACTGACCTCCATGAGTTATCCCAAACAGCTGTGCCGAGGAAGCGTCCACTGGGATGATATGCACACCGAGATACTCGTGCGTCATGTCCTAACATATTAAAATAAATCTTTGTATAAAAGTAACAAGATGTCTGCCTGTCTGTTACGAAGGATCTCACAATCACTGAACTGATATGGTTCTCCGTAACAGCGTAGCTACTTATAGTTTTAGGGAAAGTTTTTATTTTGTGGAAGGGTATCTCCACCCTCCCAAAAAAGCCCTTCGAAAAAAATATCCGCCCCCACCAATTTCTATAATTAAAATTGAGAGAAGAGGGTTGACGTTCTTCCAGCTCTTCCCTCAAGTATTATTACCGCTAGATGTATGTTTTGATGTCTGTGTCCAGTAGGTAGATATTAAAAAATCCCCATTTAAGAAAGCTTCACATTGTTTTAAGAACACTTATACAGACGTTTGTATTTGGTTTAGAGAAAAATGCCTAAAAATCACCTTCAATGTCTGCAATAGGTTCATCCGAGTCCAAGGACCACAATTTGACAGCTCCATCAGCTGAACAGCTAGCCAGGTTGACCTCTTCAGCCTCCAGGCCCAGGGTGGCCTTGGGGTTAAACACAATGGAACCAACATGGGTGGTGTGACCTCGCAGAGGTCGAATCTATAAATAAATATCTAATATCAGCAAAGGATTTAAATTATTTTATTTTTATCTGTATTGATAACTATAACACAATTTGAAAATCTTCGGGGAAAAATAGAAAATGCAATGTAAAAATTGCCAACACAAATTAAGTTTTGTGAGTTTTTGTTACCTATACTTTACGATTTTTTCACTTTCATGTTTTTAATGTAGCGCATAAATAAATAACTGAATGATTAAAAACAAACTATCGAAACTCAAATATTACTCACAAACAATCTAGCAAGTAAATAAATGTTTCTAAAAGATAGAAAATAAGGATGGCAATAACCATCAGTAGCAAAGCAAAGGATCAAAACTAAATTTTCTTAAAACATTAAGTAAAGAAAGACGTACATTATAAAGGTTACTTATTAGAAAACTAAAACTTAACGTTATGATTGTACAGACGGACAAACAAAGTGATAAGGTAAATTCTCATTTATTGGGCGAATCAACATTGAAGTTGTAAGACTTAAATATCAGTTGAAACGAAAATTACATCTTATAGACAGGTTTCACTACACGATCTCAAATAGATTTCCAATGGAATTGTTTTCTTAAGATTAATTGAAAAGTATTGCAACACTTGATCATGGTTCTTACAAGGTTTTCTTTTTTTAAGCAGCGCAGCTACTATAAATAACTAAACTTTTGGTCTATCTGTATGTGTGGTCACTTACAGATTGTTTTTAGAACAGTCTTTAAGTAATTAGTCTTAACTCTGCAGCATAAATATACTGTCAAAACTGTAAAACAAGCAATTAACTTGTATATTTTTTAAATAATCTAAAATGTTTGCCGTGCAACTTGAAAACAATAATGTCCTTGGTTGTTAGTAAAGTAAAAGATTTTTGCAAATAACTAGCTTGCACAATAACATGAATGCAATAAAACTTATTTATCAAAAATAACAAATGCTCTTGCCAAAATAAGATTATATTACAAAAGTTGTTTTACTAATAACTATTTCTGGTGTAGAGTTAAAGACAACACGATGCTTTCTTTAGCTAGATAATAATGTTTTTTTGAAATTAAAACGCTAGGTATTGAAAAAACAAAAGTATGGCTTTTCATAATTAACTGTTCATTATGCAAGTTGATAGCTGCAAAATATTTGTATTAGCTGTTATATGTTACTTACTTAATCGTCAAATGCAATCCTAAATAAACCAAGTATTTTAAAAAAGGACAACTAACCTCTTTACAGTCAGGTACACTCCATAGTTTACAGAGACCAGACCAGGAACCTGTCACCAGCATCTTGCTGTCAGGACTGAACTGGCACCAGGATACAGGTCGGGGATCC
The DNA here is from genome assembly GCF_053477335.1 of Acartia tonsa. Taxonomy (NCBI): domain Eukaryota; kingdom Metazoa; phylum Arthropoda; class Copepoda; order Calanoida; family Acartiidae; genus Acartia; species Acartia tonsa. The sequence continues at coordinate 28,891,062 of NC_137262.1, read as the reverse complement.
ACAATTTGACTGGCCTGCAAATAAATTGTTAGCTTATTTATGTCTACAATTTTATATTAAGATTTTTTTCGTACGAGTAAGGGACTTCATAAATCTGGTACCTGCCGTCCACCATAATCATATCCTGGACCTTTTTGAAGCTTCACTGTAAAGAAGAACCATATCGGTTCAGCGATTAGCGAGATCCTTTGTACAAACAGAGAGATAGACATCCTGTTACTTAATCGTCTTTGTTTCCCCCAAATTATTTGAATCAATGGGAACTATGAATATAATATAAGTCGTGTACATATTGACACGCGAAAATTTTTCATCAATTTAGGTTGCCAATATGGAACTTATTTATTGGCCAGTTCGTTCATCGAGCAGGAGGGGAGGGGTTGGGAGGTTTCTTTTTTTACCTAGTGGGAAGTATAACTTTATTAGGGTATATGAAAATCTAATGCAACATCCATGTAAATATAAATCGATTATTAGATCATACAAAAATATCATTCTTAAAATTAGGGTTGGCAATCCGACCAATTTTTGAACCGAATTCGGATTCTTAAAAAATCCGCCAAAAATAAAACAGATTAATCCGTGGATTCCGGATTCTTATTTCTATTAACGGATTCCAGAGTCTAGCAATATTTCAAAAGGCCTTTTTAAAAATAATTTAAGGGATAAAATTTTAACAGGTACTGGGAAGAATCTAAAGCTGCGTTTTTTTTATATTTTCACAGTAGCTTTTCTCCTATTTCTAGACTATACAGCGGCCAAAATGACTTTGTTAAAAATTAAAATATATATTCGGACCAAAAAAACTCAAGACGTAATTTTAGCCTAACAATTAACAATCCAAATCCGCTATTGAAATAACGGATTCCGGATTCGGATTCTGGATTGTCCAAAAATTGTACGGAATCCGGATCGGATTGCCGACCCTACTTAAAATTGAGCCTACCTCAACATCAAGAGATTTCATTTTCTTTTGTATTTCCTGTTTCTTGGCCATTTTTGTGTTTTCTGGTAGAGCGGCCTCAGTTTTGAGCCTCTGTATTCGCTCCATGGCACGGGGTATGCTGTAGTTTACCACCCATTCTCGTGCTAAATAATGCAGTTTTATATCTTTGGTTTATTCAGGGGTAGCTATTCTAACAATCAATTATAAAAAAAAATCAAGAAACCTTTTAAAGTATGGTGGGGGTATATTTTGTTTTTTCATGGAACTGAAGAGGGGTAGGTAAGAAGGGGAGGAAAAGGAGAAGGGGGTTGTGTGGAAATTTTCCTTTAGAATTGTTTGTCAGAATATCATTCCCTTTTCCCTGGGTATATTAGATTAAGAATAAAACTCTTACACACACTTACTGATTTAATGAATTGTTAAAAAGAAGATTTTTGTATTCAATTTACTGTTCTTAATTCATCATTATTTTATAGGTATTTGTTGCGCTACTTGAGGATTAATTGCCCCTTTGACCGAGGCTAGTTTGTAGTCCAGTGTTGCGGATCCGGATCCTGTGGTATAAATTTATGGAAAAATCTACCTAAATTTATATAAAATAGTCACTTACAAATTTACAAATTTTACAAAGGAGGACATCATCTCAGACATTCTCGTGATGAGAGCCAATCTTTAAGGTTTGGGTTCAGACTTGAAAATTAAAAGTATTTTAGACATCGATATTAAAGAATAAATATTTTTTGAAAAAATTGGTGATTTTATTTTTATTGTCAAGGATCCGGATCCGCACTGACCAAATTTGGAGGATCCGGATCCGCATACAATCAATGCGGATCCGCAACACTGGTTTGTACTAGAGGCTATTTTGTCCGAGGCTATTTTGCATAAAATCCAAAACTTTGGGTACTTTTATAGAATTCTAAATGGTTGGCTCCAAATAATAACAAATAATTTTAATTTTCAGAAGGGAGTAATATTATGTATCATCTTTGGGGATGTACATTAATTTATCATTCATTGTCATATCCCTTAAGACCCATAGTTAAGCATACCTATTTTTAAAGTTTCAGGTCCCTCGTGATACCAGGTGTTGTCATCATCCTTTTTCTCCTCAACTTGCTCGGTCTGAAAATTAAATGGATATTGAAATTGATGCAGTATGTACGTGGATATAATAATAGGAAAAAATTGCCGTCAATTTAGGTTGATATTTCCCCTGCCATTCGATGGTCAATTCGTTCATCTAGTAGGAGGAAAGGTGATGTGGTAAAGGGGTGGAGGGAGGGGATCGTTATTGTAGCCCGCTGCACGTTTCACATAAAAATCTGGTGTAAAATCCTAGTAATAATTGAAATTGACGTGACACATTAGTTTGATTGGTAGAAAATTGGTAGAAAATTGTGTTTTTTTTCCGAATATTTTTATCATGGTTTAAGAAGTTAATCTTAGCAATTGAAAACATACCCTTGGTAAGTGTAATCTTATGAAAAATAATATGAACCTGTTGTTTTTTCTTTGCCAATACATCTACACCAAGCTTTCCAAGAAGTTCTCTTAACCTGAAATAAAAAGGATGGATGTACAATTACTGTCTTTTCTATGAGTTTTATTAATTACAGTTCCAGGACAAACGCGAGAGTATCTAAAATATAAGTCAATTCAGTATTTCTGTACAGGACAGGTTGGGTGAAAATATGAATACAATTGGTCCCCTACGGGGTAAGGCATCTAAAGAACTTATAAGATGGTATAAATAGGTTATATAAGGTTAAGTGTTGCGGCTCCGCCGAGATGGAGCCGCAACAAAATCAAAGGCTTCGCAATACTACTGAGAAGGTTCAATAATTAGAGTAAAACACTAGAGGGAGAAGGGGTTAAATAACTGTATCTCCCCATCGCAACCACCTTGCGCAATGCGCAACCCCTCTATTGAGTCATTGAAAATCAACCAATGGTGTAGTTGCTTATATTAACACAGCTAAGTAGCAGAAAATAGTTTAGAAGCAGACAAAAGAGGTCTTTGAAATATGAAGGGAGGTAGTTGTCTGTATTTACATCTATACTATAGATCTGTTGGATTAATTTTTTTGGGGGGGGGACTTTGCTTTTCTTTATGAAACTAAAAAAAAGGAGGGGGCTCTAATTCAACGCAACCCCCCCCCCCCGGCCCCCCCCCCCCCAACACAAGTGCTCCTTGAGGCCTCTAGGGGGCGTAGCCGCTTGTTTCAAATAAAGTATAATATTGACTGTTTAGACATCTAAAACCGAAAACGTTACGAGCCCATGGATTATTAACTTTAAAATTACGGAAATAAATTCACGTTTCAACCACAATGCTTTTCATCAAATAATAAGTTGTGAAAACACTTTCCTCTTCTTCTTTGTGATGAAGTTTTGACATGAATGTTATGAATTATTGTGGGCTTATCCATCAAAACTTTAATTACATTAATTACTTTTGCAAAACTATCTCTTCCTTCAACATTTGCAATTTAGTTTAGTCTTCTCAGGGCCTTTCTTAATTAGCATTCTGTGAAGATGAAATGAAAAGGGTAATTATTTTATTAGAACGGGGATATTTTCATGAATGGGTTTAGGAGAAATCGAAAAATTTAGCTGGGAAATTATTACAAAAACTTAAGTTTTAAACAGAGGTTATGGGCAGAGAGAGAGAGAGGGGGGACAATGGCCTGTTCATTCACTAGTCCCCAAAGTCATATAATAACGTTTTCCTATTCGTTTGTTCTACGATTTTGGGGACTTTGGTGAATTTTAATTGGTAGGTTAATTAAGTAGTGTGCAAAATTACCCATATGATCAATTCACACTTAGAGTACTATTAGAAATAGGTAGCTTAAATCTTATAAAGCTTATTTTTTATAGTATACAACCAGGGTGTCGGAGCCGTATAATTTTGATGCGGCTCCGGCTCCTACCTTAAAATTAATATATCAATTTTTGTTCATTGTTGAATTTGATAAAATAAAATAAATAATATAAAATATTTTGCTTTTATTTCATTAAAGCTATATACAAATAGAAGGATGTGTGTCTATTTGTTAAGTAACAATAGTTTTTCAGTTGATTATATGCAGGGCGACCACTCCAAAACAAAAAAAATATAGTATTTTTATAGTATATTTTTTTAATCCATATAGTATATATAGTATATTTTTTAAAACTCATATAGTATGATATAGTATCGGACTTAGAATTATTTAGTAATACATAGTATATACATCATCAATAATAACTCAAAGCATAGATGTTATCAAAGCAATTTTACATATAAGGGGCTTACTCTGTGATTATTAGGCTAGGTATTAATGTGAGACTATAGGTTATTTAGGATAAAAGTTTACATTTGGTTAGTATTTCACATATATTTAATCATTTTTTGGATAGGTCTCAGGTTCAGGTGCTGCAGGCTATCTGGAAGGTGGTTTCTGGACAAGTAAAAAAAATTAAAATTTCTGTTTGAAGAGTTAGAGATCAACTTATAAAACTAAATATGCATCTTTTTGGATGTCATTAACATAAATGAACAGGGTTGGCATAAAAAAACCCAAGTAAAAAACCCAAGTTGGGTTTTATTGGGTTTTTTAACTCAAAAAAACCCAAAAAACCCGGGTTTTTTAAAAATGTACCTTTTGTCGATAGTGTTAACTCTAATGTGACTTATAAGGAGTACTATTTTCAAACAAATGATTGATATTATAAAAACATTTTTTTTTAATTATTGTATAACTGCATTTTAACTGCTTATTTTTATATATAAGTAAAGGAATGTCTGTCCCTATGTACCAAAATAACTCCCTAACCACTGAACCGATATGGTTCTCAATTACAATTAGCTTCTCATGAGTCCGTTGAAGATTTTTAACTACTTGGGGGGGGGGGGGGCAGATTTCCCATAGATTTGTGGTGCCCTCCCCCAAAATTGGAATAAACCTTCCCTGGACCTATGAAAAGCTACCCTGTACAGGAGATTCATACCGATTCAGCAGTTAGCGAGATCCTATGGTGCAGACAAACATCCTGTTACTTTATAAAAATGATTTAACCTTATATCTTAAAATTCCTAGGTAATAATCTTTAGACAACAATAAAACCCAATGGGTTGGGTTATTTTTTAAAAACCCGGGTTTTTACCAACCCTGTAAATGAAGAAAAAAAAGTTCTGGTCTTGCAGGCCTCCAGGTCCACTCTGGACAGGTTATAGATATTTTTTTTTATTTGAAGAGTTAGAGGCCAACTAATAAAACAGAATATGCATCTTTTTGAATGCTATTAACATATCTGAAGAAAAAATTAAATCGGCCTCCAAATTCTGGTCCTGTAGGCCTCTATATTCACTCTGGACAGGTAAAAATTCAAATTTCTTATTTGAAGAGTTAGAGGTCAACTTTCAAAAAAGAATGTGCATCTTTTTGGATTAACATAACATAACTGCAGAAAAAAATTAAAATCGACCTCTAAGTTCTGGTTCTGCAGACTCTGGACAGGTAAAAATCAAACTTCCCTTAATTGAACAGTTAATGGTATATTTGTAAACAAAATGAGCTTATAGTTGGATATTCTTTATATATTTGAAGGAAAAAAAATATGGCCTTCAGGTTTAGGACCTCTAACTCTTCATATAAGAAATTTGATTGTTTACCTGTTCAGAGTGGACCTGGAGGCCTTCAGGACCTGAACTTAGAGGCTGATTTATATATTTTCTTTAGATATGTTAATAAGATCCAAAAAAATACATATTCTGTTTTATAAAATGACCTCTATATCTTAAAATAAGAAATTTGATTTTTTATCTGTCCTAAATTTTTTTCTTCAGATATGTTAATAACATCCTGAAAGATGCATATTCTGTTTAATAAGTTGATCTCTGAACCTGGGCTTGACATCGGGGGCTAATTCTCAACTTTTTTTCAGATATGTTAATAACATCCAAAAAGATGCATAGGATAAAGCGGGGCGATCTCGGTTTTGAGGTGAAGTCGGTATTTTTTTGACCACCTTCATTAAATGACATTTTTCTCCATGTTCTAATCGACTGACAGAAAAAAACATAAAATCAAATTTGTTCCTTATTAAATTGCCTACAAAAAAGTATAAAATGAAATTTTTGTGAGATGAATTTTTGGGGTACTTATTGGGTCTTAAAGTCGGACGACAAAAAAAATTTTTTTCGATTTTTTTGCTTCGGTCGGAAAAACGGTAAGTTGGACAAAAACTGGTAAGAGCTAGAGCTTAGACGTCTTCAGGGGACTTATTAAGAATCTAATAGGCTATCCATTTCCGTTTAAAACTTTAAAAAAGCTTGTATAGTTTTTTCTTAAATCGACTAAAAGTGAAGCGGGGCGAATTCGGTTTTTTCACTTTTTATACTAACTTTTTCAATTTTATATAAAAAAGTGAAATTTTCGAGAGAAAAAAGTCAAATTTCTCGTACTTAGAAAAAATTTATTTTTTTTTGTAGAAAAAATTGTCCGATCTTCATAATTTTTTTTTGTGAATGCTCTTTATTACATTTAGCAACTTTAACCTTTAGGGCATGCTGTAATTAAATTGATATGTCATAGGTTTTTTGAAGCTGGAAAATCGACCACAGATTTTGCCAAACTTTTCTCTTTTTTTCAACTTGATTTTTTTAGAAAATTTTGCTAATAGAACTAATTTTTTTTGGCCAAATCTATTCAAAATTGCCTGAATTTTAAGGATCAGGCCTTTAAAGTCATAAAAAGTTATTTTTTCTAGTAGTATTTTTATGTTTTTTATCAAAAAAATTTTTGGAAAAAAGTCAAATTTCGCGTACTTCGGAAAAATTATTTTTTTTTGTAGAAAAAATTGACCTATCTTAATAAAATTTTTTGTGCATACTCTTTATTACATTTAGCAACTTTTACCTTTTGGGCATGCTGTAATAAAATCAATACGTCATCGATTTTTCGAAGCTTGAAAATGCCCTACCGACTTCGCCTCAAGGCGGGGCGAAGTCGGTGCCGTTTTAGAGATCAATTTTGACAAACTTCCCAAAGTCCTAGGTTTACGTCCTTTTAGGACCTGATCGACTTTTCAGAGATCTTTCTATTGGTCTTGGTCCCATTTAAAAAAAATAATTTTTACCAGTCCAGAGTGGACCTGGTGGCCTGCAGGACCAGAACTTGGAGGCCAATTTAAATTTTTTTCTTCAGATATGTTAATAACATCCTGAAAGATGCATATTCTGTTTAATAAGTTGTTCTCTAAATTTTACAATTTTTTTACCTGTCCAGAAACCACCTTTTAGCCTGCAGCACCTGAACCTGGAAACTTATAAAAAAAAATTATTAAATATAAGTGAACTACTAACCAAAAGTAAACTTTTATCCTAAATAACCTATAGTCTCACATTAATACCTAGCCTAATAATCACGGAGTAAGCGAAAGTGGTAAAACTTCCCCCTCACCCTTAAGTTAATTCTATGAAAAATAACTGATATTTAAATCATAGGTAATCACAAACAAAAATATATTTAAAGGATTTTCTTCATCTCTTTTTTACTGTAGAGATTTATGCATTTTTGTCGTATCACAGTATCTTTTGAGCCCCCCGAAGGGGCTAGAAATAGGAGAAGACCTACTGTGAAAATAAGACAAAACGCTCCTTAAGAGGCGTTGTCACAAAACTGACAATATTAGTTTTTTTGTTATATAAATGAAATATTATATAGTATATATAGTAAATTTTGGTCAAGTAAAGGTAATAATATATAGTATATATAGTAAATTTTGGTCATATAGTATGATATAGTATCCAAATTCATCCTATATAGTATAAATAGTATATATAGTATGCAGTGGTCGCCCTGTATATGGAAATAGACCTTTGCCAAATTATAATATTACTTAAAAAAATTATTTTTAGCTTATCTGGAGCTGGAGCCGTTTTTAACGAAAAATACGGCTCCGGATCCGGCTCCACCAAAAATGTTGCTGCTCCGGCTCCGAAACACTGTATACAACAATCTATAATATATCTTGGGTGGCAATGGTGGAAAACATTACTATACCTGGTTCTCCTATCTGCTGGCCCTTCTCCAAACAAGCATATAGGCTCACCCAAAGATCTCAGATCTGCTTTAACCTGAAAAGAACAATAAAAATTATGTTATATTTACTTTTACTTGAAACTGATAAATTTAATAATGAAATGTTTTTCTTCACAAAATTTTTTAAAAGTATTAAAGTGTTTTTGTTATACGTTAGAATCTCGCTTACCACTCAAACGTTTGAGTTTTCCATACTATAGAAGGTTCACGTAGGTCTTGGGATAGATTTTATAACTCCTTCTTCCAACTTAGAACAAGCTGCTTGATGATAGAGGAGCACCGATAAGAAAATATAAATTGGAATAGTTTGTTACTGTACTTTGCTGACAATATACTTTTTTAACATCAAAACTATTTTTCAACAGAAAAAAGTAAAATATTTGAGCAAGTCGTGTTTTTTAAGGAGTGGAGGTAATAAAAATTAGAGACTTAGTAATCAAAATGAAATATCTTTCTTAAGCTATTAATGACTACAAATACAACTTAAAATATGTATTTCCCAAACCAGGTCCAACAGTGTCATTCAAGTTTTGTTGAAAGGTGATATTTATTAGGATACATGTCATGTCATGTTATCTCATGTTATACGCAGAAATGCAGGTCAAGAATCTGATTTATCCATTAAAAAGTCAAACTTAAACTTATGGTTGTATTGCTTTCCTATAAATGTGAATATAATACACAACTTAACTTACCTACCAAATGTACTTTTACAGAAATGGCAAACCTATTAAATCTCTAGTTCATATCAACTCTTTACAGTCTGCAAACTTTAGTCTTGTCCATAACAGGGAGGGCGGGGACATTGGGCTGTTTATTACACTAGTCCCCAATGTTTTATAATAACATTTTCTTATTAGTTGGCTTAATAACTTGGGGGACTTTTATTGAATTTAGATTGGTTCGTTCATTAGGTTGGGTGTCCAAAGGTTTCAACCCCTATTTGTAATCTACAGAATGAGTATTTTTGTGCATCATCATTGGGGATGTACATTAGTTTATATTTGTGCATTTGTCTTATCCGTTAGATCCCTGGTTCCAAAAGAAGAGTTTGAAGTAACAAAATTGAATTACAACTAAACTAGAAAGCGTCAACTCTACTTAAACTTTCAAGTTTCATTTGTAGTTAAGGTTGGGTTAGGTATGTAATTGGAACAATGGATATAGAATACGTGGATATTATGACTGTAGAAATTTAGTCGTTAATATGGGTTAAAACAAAGGTCCTCATTTATTGGTCACTTTGCTTCTCCAGTAAAGGAGAGGGAGGAGGGGGCTGAGAAAAAGGGAGTATATGGAAAGTATCGTTCTATTAGCAAGCTGGAATAAATATTTTAACATTGTATGAGGTAATCTTTCACACTATCCAGGTATTCTAATCCATTATTGAAACATTTCTATTTAATCAAAGTACAAACTTTTCAATCATACTCATTTAAATAGATTTTGTATACCTAATAAAAAAGATTACAAAAACTGGCGAATTTTGACCGTAACGAAGCAACTTAAGTACCATTATGACTCAAATACCATTGGGAATATAATTTACGCAGGATATTCTTTTCTACATACACATAAAACACGAATGTAACATATAAATACCTAAGATAAATACTGGGCTATTAGATGTTTTAAAATCTTCAACCAACATTCACTGAAATTATTAGGTATATAATTCTAGCTATTTATCGCATCTTTTTATAAATATGAAGAAAAAAAAGATCATTAGAGCCAGTTTTGATATTCACAAATGGCCGAAGCCCCGGGCTAACAAAACAGGTATCAATAAGAGGATTTTAATTTTAATATTCGTGGAAAATTGTCTCTTCTAATCCATTGGATATTTATCGGTTTCTTAGTCTATACTGGAGAAAAGCTTTTTACCTCCGCATCGTTTGTGGAAACTGTGATGGCTCGAACCCGCCGCCGGTTCTCAAATTCTTCCAACATTTTGAGTTTGTCACTTGGGATCGTCTCCTGTTTATTTACATCTTTGAGACTATGCATGGCAGCGATGTATAACTTTTTCTATATGGAATTTGATTTACGAAATAGGCGTGATTTGATTATTTGGGTTGGGTACCAATTAAGAAAAAATGTGCAAGCAATAAGCAAAATAAAATACAAAGTATTGTGTATGATAAAATAGCATAAATATGTATAAAAACAGTTAAAATAAAAAAACTGCTAATTGAATTAGTACAAAGTAACAAATAAGGATGAATTCATTGTTTAGGTAAAAGAACTCAATTAAAAAAAAGAGTAGGTACCTATACTAGGTAATATTTTTACTCATTGGTATTGAAACAATGATAGAACAAAGATGTTTCCTTTTCAATCTCCATGTATTCTGAGCTGATTTGAACATTGTCTTCTGATGCCTCTTTTCTGTCTGGTATTCCCTCCTATTAAATACAGTACAACCATGATTTAATGTATAGATTCCATTGATATGGTCATTATAAGCAATAAATTCTGTATTAATGTTTATTTGGTTTTCATTGGTATTATTCAATTGTTTTTCTTCATAAATAGATTATATTGGTAAAAAATAGTCGATTAAAGAAAATACTTATAAGGTAGTCATCTTTTTATAAAGTGTAAGATTTTTTTTGTATGTAGCGAAGGATCTCGCTAACTGCTGAACTTTAAAGTAAAGCTATTTATAGGCCTTTGAAAGGCCTATTTTGGGGGATGGTAACTCCATCCTTTGAAGAGAAATCGCCCCTTGACAAAAATGAACCCCCCAATTTTTTAAATTTTAAAATTGAAAATGGGGAGCGGGATCCACTTATACCCCACCACCCTTATGTGCAACTTTGCTTCAGTAAAGGTGTCAATTAAAAAATAGTCCTTATAGTCATTTGAAGATAAGTTTAATAAAAATAAAAGGAAGAAAAATTAAGTTTCTTGATGATTATTTTAATTAACAGCAAAGATAGACAGAGATTCTGAAAGAGATAAAATCTTAAGAGATTTACAGTTTCTCTTTTAGTTTTACACGACACCCCTATTATCAAACTTAACAGAAATCATGTTGTTGTTTCCTTATCAAGTCCTCCATAATGGACAACCCTTTTCCTCTTAACATACTGAATATCTTCATCATCTGACATTTTGTGGCTGCTGCGCTACTTTGCAATCTGAAAACAAACATTCACTTGTTTATTAAGTAAAGAAGTCTCAACTAAATATGTTATTAACACTAATAATAGTTTATTATTCTTTAACTGGTACAAATATATATTTTTCTCTAACACTTCTTTTCATGTAATTTTGAAAAATTTCTGCAATACAAAAATGTGCTTTTGTAGCTATTTTTAAAAACTCAATTTATAAATGATTTTTGTTTTTGGTCTACATATTAATGCTTTTTTTCACTTTATAATAAAATAATTACAAAAGCACAACTTTTTAAAACCCTTATATTTATGATTATGATTTAATATCGAAATTTAATTTAACAAAAACAATTTAATTTAATAAGTTTACAAATAGCCATAAATTATGTTTCTAATATTTAAGTTTAAGTAGATACAGGAAAACTATTTTGAAATTCTATACAAAATGTAATATTTTTAATTAATTGTAAGAAATAAAAGATTTTCATTTTACATAATGTTAATTTAAAAACTCAAATCTTAATATTATTTAATTGACAAGCTAATATATTCTAGTACATAGTACCTACTTTATTCCAAGATAATTTATAAATACATACAAAAATTCAGTTCATAAATACCTTCAATAGATTTGTCACTAAGTTGCTTTCTTTTAGCAATTTGTTCTTAATTTGAGCTGACTAATTAAAAAGAACCAAAATCTTTGTAAGTATGATACAATATTTTTATTTAAATTTAAAATCAGGGGTGTATATTCTGCATGGGGTTCCTTGTTAAAGGATGGGGGGGGGGGGGGGGATAAAAAAATTGTGGGATGGTGAAAAACGATAAAATGAAAAGTACTTACTGAAGCATTTTATCCAGTTTTCCCCTCCGTTGGGAAAAAAACGAGGGGAGGAATAAAATGAAATATTTTTTTGCGGGGAAAAAATAAATCATTTGCAGAATATGCACCACTGATTAAAATTGAAGTCCATTTTATATCGTTATGGAGTGACTATGTTATGTGGTGTTCCGACATTTCCGTAAAATGTCCTAAATCATAACCTGTAAATTATTGCTAAAGCGTAAATTGTATTGCTCTAAAGGGATAAGACAATGGCCGATAAAATTGATGTACATACCCAAAGATTTTACCCATATAGATTACAAATAGTTGTTCAAACGTTAGGATACTAAACTTCATAAACCAACCAATCAAAATTCAATAAATGTCCTCTAAGTTGTTAAGCCAATGAATAAAAACGTTATTATAAAACTTTAGGGACTAGTGTAACAAACAGTTCTTTGCCCTCTTTGTCCCTGGCAAATTTTCTCTTCCCATAGTTAACTACGCCCTACATTGAAACCACAAAGGCGCATTATTGCAAATATGAAAACAGAATTGACACCATGGTGAAGTGACGGGACACCATATCATCTAATATATGAATACGTATATTATGGGATAAATGCTGTAAACATGAGTATAGGTTTGTATTAGTAAGTTTATTCAAATTGTGGAATACAATTGGAAGTGTTAGGTTAATCTGATAAGAAATTAAAATGATAAGAGGTATTTAACTTTCAACAAAAGTAAAAAAATAAGTTTTTCCTGTTGTGTTTTCATGTATGCAGATGAAATACAACCATAGGAAAATAGATATTCCAGTATGGCTTCGAACCCGATAAATATCAGCTGAATTTGAACCAGTTCTCAGCCATACTAAAAATCATGTATAGAATCGTATTATGTATAGACAATCTTATTTGAATAATAAGATAAAAATCATAATAGGTACCATTTTTGTTACCTTTGGGGCTTTCAAAACTGGTTTTGATCCTAAAAATTTTCATTTTAATATCTCCGGTAAGCTGTCTAAAATACGATGTGAAAAATAACTATAACTGATTTTTTTCAGGTGTCCTACATAAATAAAACCTTTATAAAAAACCTTTTCATTTCCTTTCACTTGTATAAAAGATACCTCTACATTTTTTCAACGTATTGAGCATTATTCACTGGTAAATGTTTATTTTTTAGTTAAGACAAAGGTTTTCTAATCAAATGAACCTAAACACTTTCTGTTTCCACAAAACAATACAAGTATTTGATAGTCGCTTAGTTGTTAGAAGGAAGGTACTGAAAATCAGAACTATTTTTTTACGTTTTCTTTCATTACATTATTAGAATTGTGTCCTATTTTTAATTTTACTTTAAATAACAATAATATTACTAAACCTGACTTTTTAAATGACAACAATTATAAATTTGGTCCAATCGTAATTATTGGATGAACTACTTTTATATATAAACCTATACTTAAATATATTCCTTAAATTTTTTTATGATTTTATGTTATAATATACTTGTGAATGATGATTATTTGGAATATACTTATAAACTACAATTAATGATTATAATATTTTTAAAATTTGCTATACAAACAATTTAAATTGATCATTGGGACGGGGGTTTCACTAAAAAAATTCAAAATAATACAATTAATAAAAATGGAAGAACTCTACTTCTACAAAACAATAACTATAAAACAATAAAAACATTTACAAAAAGACAACAATAAATGACACATTAATTTTTATCATAAGTTTATCAGGGCTTTATATTACTAAATATATTCACAATAGTTAGCATATGCTGCCCAAAACATTTATAAAAATAAGTCTTTCAAGTTGTGTATTTAATGGCTAATTTAAATTTAAAAAAATAAGGCAAAAGTTAAGATTTTAACCAATCTGGATAAAAGGCAATAAATAACATTTCAACAAAACAACTTTTCATCAGTCCTTTTTAATAATACTTGGGGGGGGGGGGGGGGGGGAAACCAATTCTAAATAAGCAGTAATAACTAAAACTATATTAATATTAAGCTCTATATCTAATGAAATTGAAAATAAGGCTAAGATGATTTCAAATCTGCATGAATAGGTGGTGTCAATAATATGATGAAATCTTAGAGTTCAAGAAATAGAAAAAATAAGTCAATTTAAAAGGCTGGAAAACGGCAATAGGATAGCCAAAGACCACACATTAATAGAAACTACTGAACAAGGCAAAAATACAAATGAGCGCACAGCAAGAGAGAATGAATGAAAAATATATTTTTAAAAACATTTTTACTTACTCCTTTTTCTCTCTCATCTCAGCCCTTACAAATTGGCAAGTCAGTTCTGATGCAATGGTGAATTATAGCGACAGAACTGACATACATTTTGAAGCTGTTTGCTACCGTTAATGCTTTTTCCTTCGTATAATAGAAATTTATCTATCCTTCCAGCAATTAAAAAAGCTTTCAAGGCCTTAAGAATAAGATAAATTATTCATCTAAATCTCAAACTCTAAAGTAAAATTTTCAAATGTTCAATGATTATATAATATTATAATATAATATATTCTAAAATGTGATTCTAAAATATTCTATCAAATAGAGTTTTGCAGTGGGGTTAAATATGTTTTAATTTATGTATAACATCTAACAATAAAAAGTATATTAAAAGATAAATTGTTTAGTACAAATGCTTTCCAATAAGAAAGGTTATTCTCCTAGAGAACAGATGTTACAACAAACAAAATATCAAAATTTTCAATCAATCAATCATATTTTACAAAAATACCATGTATTCCTAAAACATTTTGAGTTAAAACTAAAAAAATCCTTTAAAATAATTTGTATTACTTTAAAATTATAAAAAATAAATTAATTTGTGAAGTTTATTGCAATCGATATGCTCCTATCACCCATACATTCTTAATCATAATGAAAATTACATATTTATTTTACATCATATTCATCTGTGACTATGACTGAGTCAGTCATCTCAATATCCAAATATTTAGCGTCTGCCAATATAGCTTTACCATTGCCGACGTGCTTGCTGCCATCTTCTTGCAAATTTTGGTCACCATCCATGGTCTTGCTTGATCCAATCGCCATCTTGGTTTCATTGTCCGCCATCTTGGTTTCATTGGCAGCAATCTTGGTTTCATTGTCAGCCATATTGGTTTCATTGTCCACCATCTTGGATACAAAATCCACCATTTTATTTGCATTGTCCGCCATTTTATTTTCATCATCATCAGCCATCTTGGTTTCATCAACATTTTTGGCCATCTTGATTTCAACTTCTAATACTTGGTCATTCAATTGGTCAGATATATTAGTGGGAGTTGGCAAGGCTGTTTTGGGGGAATTTCCTACTTGTGGTAAATGCTCGGGAAGCCTCTTGAGGCCAAATTCAAATGATTGTCCTTGTTGTAGAACAGGCTGGTGTATCTCTAGATGTCCAAAACCTAAAAAAATTTATATTCATCAAGGGGGGGGGTTTTAATGCAACCATCTCGTAATCAGTGAGCAAATGGCACTTAGAATTCGAATTTCCATCTATAATTTTGCATGAATAATCCTTGGTAGGTCTATTTTCCCTAAATCGAACAAAAAGTTGGAAAAGTTACGGCTAACGGCTGGCGGCTCAGCTATTTTGCCATTTTTTTGATATTTATACTGCAAATTAGTCACGAAACCACTCTCAACATAATACTCTTTTCTACTCCAAAACGCTATCAAACGGTTCTAGACGGTAGCTGTTGGTACTAGAAGTTTTAAAATTGGTTATTGCTATCATTTAACATGAATTAAACCAAAAATATGTTTTAAAAAATCGATTCCTACGTAATTGATGATGGATTTACCCTGAAAATAGGCAAAAAACGGCTGAACGGCTGAGCCGCTAGCCGTTACTTTTCCAACTTTTTGTTCGATTTAGGGAAAATAGACCTACCAATGATTACTCATGCAAAAGTTCAGATCGAAATTCGAATTCTAAGTGTCATTTGCTCACTGATTACGAGATGGTTGCATTAAAAAACCCCCCCTTTTAAAATCAAGAGCAAATAAACAACAATAAGATAACCTTAAGAATAAAAAATGATCATTAATAACATTTAAGACATTCTTTAATTTTTTCTATTGACACTGGACAGTTGGATTACACAGTACACACCCACAGTAACAAAGCTTTCAAAGTTTTAACAAAGTATTATTCACCTTTCATGTCGCCAAAGTCATCATCTCCACAATCTTTGATGCCAGAATCTGTAATACTTGACTCAGTTATGCTCTCATCCAGTCCTCCAACTACCACGATTGAAACTTTAAATTCATTTTTCAGACAAAATATTTAAATTGAAAGTCTGTAAAAATATGATTTTGGTATACCTAGCGTTTTTATTATGAAAATGGCCAAAAAACAAACAACCTTTGTCTTTAGTACATTTTCTTTCCATAAAATGTAGTTATAATAACTATTTTCTTTTTTAATCTCTGTTAGATAGGTAAGTTTACTTGAATATTTAACTTTAATGCAAACAATAAGCAAAATCATTTTGACTCTCGAGGCTTTTTTTTGTATCTCTAGTAGTATCAAACATGTAAAATACTTGAGAATCTATACTTGTCAATTCATTAAAAGTAACATTCCTTGATTTCCACCTTGTAGCACATCAGCTGGGAGCTGTTGAAGCGAGGCAGACCTGCCACGAATATGCCCCTCACTGCCAAACTCCTGCACAGACGGTATCAAAGGCGTGGCCAGCATATCAACCGAATGGTGCTGTTTCCTGGACTGTAAATTTTTCTGAGCTTGTTCATTGGTGAAAATGTGAATGGGCGGGGAGGATTTGGGGAGAGGGGGCGGAGTCGCATCTCCTATGTCTGTGGGCAAGGAGTTGGATCTGTTTAAGCTAGCGGCTTCTGCATTATTGGGGTTGTCTGTTAATTGACGAGCGTCTACAGTCAAAAGAAGGTCTTCTTCATGAGAACCATTACCCTAAACAAATGAATTGATAGGTGTGTTACAATTTTTCTTGTCAATGGGTATTTTTTACTTGAAATAAAATATAAATTGAATATTTGAAAGACAGAATGAATAAGAAAGATATCATGATATGACAAAAATAAAATATTTACCTGCGGCAAAGTTGTTATATTCCACAGATGAGAATCTGGCGGCTGAGACTTGGGCCTAGCCGCATCCGCGGCCGCCTGATTATGCCTTCGCAGCAGCAGTGCCCTTGCGGACGTCGGCGAATTTTGCTGCGACACACTGGAGTTGGGACAAATTTCGGGGGAGTTGTCTTTGGGAATTAAAGGTACTGACTGTTCTTCTCCATTATTAGTGTTGTTAAGAGATGTGTCGGGGAGGAATGTGTCAGCAGTATCATCTTGACGTAGGGGCTCAACAATAGCAACAGTTTCAACTATATAGATAAATATATTGTAATTATGTCAGATGATGCAGATCACGCGACCCGTCACGCTAAATCTGACTTTGAAAAGTCAACAAAGAATCTACACGAGTATTTCTATCTTTATATACCTCGCAAATAATAGCTAGTGAAAGAAATCATAACTTACTTCTTGTAACCAAAATCTCGTCAACTACAGAACTTGTCGTTTCACAATTCCATGGAAAGTTACTATTTGTCCAAGGCAGGTTCTAAGCTATTTGGAGGAAGGTAAGTCGCCCCCTACCCTATTTTGAGATTGGACCGCAAGAAAATAAAAAGACTTATAATATAAATTGACTAATAATCAATAATAGATGTTGCCATAGATCTTAATTTAATATAAGATAAAGAACGGAGTAAGAAAGAAAGAATTAAAGCTTATACCTATAATCTATATATGTGATAAGAATTTAATCTAACTAACCTTGTTGAGTTTGACTAACACCCCACCAGAATGGGAAAAGGCTGCTCAAGTTGCTGACCATCCTTTTGTGGCCTCGGTGTTTCCCGCCTTTTTCTGGGGATCTACAATAAGAGATATAAGTTTTCCGGAATTTTAATGTAGGGAGGAGATTTGAAATCTGCATCAAATTTTAAGGATCTTTTATAAAATTCGTTTTTTGTATAATTCTTTATCTAAAAGCGGAAATACAAATTAA
Organism: Acartia tonsa; assembly: GCF_053477335.1. Classification (NCBI taxonomy): domain Eukaryota; kingdom Metazoa; phylum Arthropoda; class Copepoda; order Calanoida; family Acartiidae; genus Acartia; species Acartia tonsa. Next base: position 28,872,958 of record NC_137262.1, on the reverse strand, counting down.
GTTCATTAATTTTGGCATCCGTGATTGGTGGATTTAAAAAATCTGCGCTCTGATTGGATGTCGTACATCATTCAACCAATTAGAGCGCAGGTAGTTTAAAATCCACCTATCCTATTGGTCAAAATTAAATAACTTAAAATGTATTTCCGCTTTTAGATAAAGAATTATACAAAAAACGAATTTTATAAAAAATCCTTAAAATTTGATGCAGATTTCAAATCTCCTCCCTACATTAAAATTCCGGAAAACTTATATCTACAATACATTTATTTTCATGGATTTTTTCATTAAATAAGCAATGCAAAATCATATCTTTATTATTATAGTACAATTGAGGGAATATTAATGAAATATTGATCAGGGATTTAAAGGGATAAGACAATGGCCGATAAATTGATTCACATCCCGAATGATGATACACAAAATTACCCCTTCTGTAGATTACAATTAGTGGTAGATTTAATAAAACTTTGGAACAGCCCGATGTTTCCTTCCTCCCAGAATATTGATCGTTTTAATCTTAATACGTTAAATTATTGTTTTTATTAAGGTACTAGAAAAAGTCTACGAACAATTCTTCTTACCTTGAAGGGCTGTAAATAATTCTGCCATTCTCATCCCTTATGGGGGTTCCTTTGTCATTAGAGATATCTCTGAACGGAGTACCCGTAGGGGTGAAGTACAGAGATTGAGAGTCCCCTAGACCCTCGAGATCAAGAACTCGGTCTGAGTTCAGTATGTCTTTCATTTCTGCTTCCCTGAAATCATAAACGTGGATAAAAAATAAAGCAACAAATATTTTTAATTCAACTTTAATTTGTATTTTAGAACAAGAAAAATTGTTGTCCGATCATAAATAACAAAGTAACCAAAATATTTTACGTGAAAAATTTTATGAACAGCTTTCCACGGATAGTAAAATGAAAAATTTAATTATAAGATTAATCCCAGTTTTGTTGGGTGCTAGGGGACGAAGACCCAGGTCAACATTAATTTTATAATTTTTAATTTATTATTCTTGAAAATATGCCCATAATACGATTCGATACATGTAATTTTGTGAAAAAGACAAAGAAGTCGAGCCTTATAAGGGAATAAAAGCAAACTATTAAGTGAAGATTATCTCTACTGTGTAAACGGTCTTTATTATTATCAATCTTTGATGGAAAGTAGGACTAACACACTATAGTATATTGGCTTCGCTACTACAATCAAAAGCCAAACCTTCTATCCATCTCATCCTGCCACTCTCTGAGGTCCTGGTCCCCAATGCCCTGCTTACAGCTGGACAGATCCAGGTAAAGGGCTGGCATGTTCTCCAGAACTCGGTTCATGGTCTTCTGGGTGTACTGTTTCGTTTCGCGGATTCGTAAGTAGTTTTGCGCAGAGAATTTCCTAGAAACGATATCCATATCAAAAACAAAATTTATTGTAGTTTTGGACAGGGATCTAAAGAGATAAGGCAATGACAGTTAAATTGATAAACACCCCCAAAATGCTGCACAACATACCCCTTTTGTAGATTAAAGTTAGTGGTTTAATCGTTTGGACACTCAACTTAATGAACCAACCAACCTAAAATCAATAAAAGTCTCCTGAGTTGTTGAGTAAACTAATGACCAGTGTAAAAAAAAACCAGCCCAATGTCCCCTCTCTCCCTGAGTTTTGAAATTTAAAGATGGGGTAGTTCAAAAAGAGAACTTCTATCAAAACAAGAAATTCCTGTAGGTAATTGGAAGGGTAATTTTTTTTATTTAATATCATAAAAATACTCTACTTTTTTACATTTTATTTTGTGTAGGTAGCAATCTAACAATCTATTCTTTTTTATAAAGACTTCATGACTAACCATAAACGAACTTAACATATTTGCTATAGTTAATACTTAATTTGTTTATTATCTAATTTGGACCTAATTTTTGAAAACCTCATTTTAAGTGTGTTAACAGCTATTTAGAATTTCTGAACAATATATATTTTTAATTTTTCAAAGGATGAAACTTACCTCAGCCTTTGTCTTTGGAAAATATAATTTTCATGACATTTATCAAGTTGACCGCTGGAGTACTCGCGGATTTTGGACAGCTGATCAGCATACTGTTCCTTCATACCAGAATATTGGGCGCTGCCCAAGTTCTTCATGTCCTGATAATAACAAATTCGCAATATATCGTACATATTTTTTTTTTAAATATGCCGATCCATCTATAAAATAATTTTATTTAACAAATAGAAATCTTTTATCCAACATAAAATAAAACCTTTATCAGTTTTATTACTATAAAGAATTGTTGTTTTTGACACGCAGAAAAGTTGCAGGCAAATTGGTGTTCTTTAAATGAGGTATATCTCCCTAATACACCTAAGTAGGTTTATATTATGTAAATGTTTGATTCGTTCTGCAACTAAAAGACAATAATCAAATTTATCCCATCATATAATATACAGCTTCCAGTGGATATCAAAATAAAAAATTATAAGATTAAACCAGCTTTGTTGGCCCCGTAGGACCGAAGACCCGGGCTAGCAAAACTGGTATTAATTTAAATTTTAAAATTTTTATTAAAATATTTGTGGATATTTGTATGTAATACGATGCTATACATGATTTTTCAGTACGGCTGAGAAACGGTTCTAATCCAGCGGAAATTGATTGGTTTAGAAGCCATTTTTCTAAACATTTAATGTCCAAGCTTACCTTAATCGACTTGACTTGGTTATGATAATTTTCTCTGACTTTCTCCATTTGCATGACACAGTTATCTCGGATCCTCTGACTCTGCATGTTATAATTCTCTCTCAACTTTTCCAATTGCTGAATACGGTAGGTCTCAATTGAGTCAACAACCTGAACAATAAACATCATCAATTTGAGAGCAATTTCATCTCTTAAGAAATAAAGACTAGTTTATTTTTAAAAACTATCTAGGTACTCAACGGTCACAAGAAAATTTTTGAAGATCACACACGAAAATACACTTCAAGCAGATACGTTATTCTACAGCTATTTCGGTTTAAACATAAGAGTTTTTGAATATGTAAAAAGGTAGATATTCTATTTCTATAATATAAAATACTGTTCTTTTTTAATCTAAAACATTGTAAACTTGTTTTAGCTGCGCTTCTTAGGAATTAGATATTTATGTCCTTGTTAAAGGCGACGGTATTTTAAATCCAATGTCTAATTCTAAGTTTTTATCTAAAACTTATAAATTTCTTAAATACATATTAAGTTCTTTATAGGATGTTGTCTAACTCTTTTACCTTCGCCAACTTCTTTATTTTAGGCGGTTGTTGATCCTTGCAACAGCTACAGCAAAGGCAACAGCCATAGTTCCAGAGGAGATAATGCATTAGTTTGCACAGTAAGGTCAATCCAAGGAAACAGGCGGCAGCTCCGAATCCCCATCCGAGAGATAGATAGTAGATTTTGTTTCTATAAAAGAATAATATTGATTATCTAGCAATCTTTGAAGATTTTAAAATATAGGTAAATATTTTCAGTTACATAAAACTTAATAGGAGCATTATAATTTACAGTCCAATGTCCTCTTCTAGGCTTCCCCATTTAATAAATATTAAGACACAGTTAAAAAGAAAATAAACAGTACCTGTAATGATAATTAAGCTTAAGATAAGCTTTAGCAGATGCATTATGGATACCATTAGAGGCATAACAGGTGTATGGACCACGGTCCCTCCAACCAAACTCATCAATGACAAGGCTACCGTTGGATAACACAGTGTAGTGGTCTTCCCAATAGCTGTAGTCACTAAAAAAAGATTATTAGTTAAAGCGACAACTTACAAGATTAGTTTTCATGAAAACTGATGCCTTTTTAAAATCTGTTTTAAAATTACAATTTTGTCGTAAAGATATTCAAACCATTCCTTTCTAAACTGTTTCGAATATCACAATGTTCATACAAATGACAAGAAATTATCAAAAAAATTAAGGGGGGGGAAGTTTTGCCACTTTCGCGTAATCCGTGATTATTAGGCTAGGTATTGATGTGAGACTATAGGTTATTTGGGATAAAAGTTTACTTTTGGGTAGTACTTCACGTATATTTAATCATTTTTTGGATAGGTCTCCAGGTTCAGGTGCTGCAGGCTGGAAGGTGGTTTCTGGACAGGTAAAAAAAATTTAAAATTTTTGTTTGAAGAGTTAGAGATCAAATTATTAAACAAAATATGCATCTTTATGGATATTATTGAAATACCAGAAGAAAAAATTAAAATCGGCCTCCAGGTTCAAGTGCTGCAGGCCTCCAGGTCCACTCTGGACAGGTAAAAAAACAAGTTTTTTATTTGAAGAGTTAGAGGTCAACTTATAAAACAGAATATGCATATTTTTTTATATTATTGACATATTTGAAGAAAAAATTAAAATTGGCCTCCAGGTTCAGGTGCTGCAGGCCTCCAGGTCCACTCTGGACAGGTAAAAAAACAAGTTTTTTATTTGAAGAGTTAGAGGTCAACTTATAAAACAGAATATGCATATTTTTTTATATTATTGACATATTTGAAGAAAAAATTAAAATTGGCCTCCAGGTTCAGGTGCTGCAGGCCTCCAGGTCCACTCTGGACAGGTAAAAAAACAAGTTTTTTTTATTTGAAGAGTTAGAGGTCAACTTATTAAACAGAATATGCATCTTTATGGATATTATTGAAATATCAGAAGAAAAAATTAAAATCGGCCTCCAGGTTCAAGTGCTGCAGGCCTCCAGGTCCACTCTGGACAGGTAAAAAATATTTTTTTTTATTTGAAGAGTTAGAGGTCAACTTATAAAAACAGAATATGCATATTTTTTTATATTATTGACATTTTTGAAGAAAAAATTTAAATCAGCCCCCAGGTTCAGGTGCTGCAGGCCTCCAGGTCCGCTCTGGACAGGTGAAAAAACAAGTTTTTTTTATTTGAAGAGTTAGAGGTCAACTTATTAAACAGAATATGCATCTTTATGGATATTATTGAAATATCAGAAGAAAAAATTAAAATCGGCCTCCAGGTTTAGGTGCTGCAGGCCTCCAGGTCCACTCTGGACATGTAAAAAATAATTTTTTTTATTAAAAGAGTTAGAGGACAACTTAAAAAACAGAATATGCATCTTTTTTGATGTTATTGACATATTTGAAGAAAAAATTAAAATCGGCCTAAAGGTTCAGGTGCTGTAGGCCTCTAGGTCCACTCTGGAAAGGTAAATAATAAAAAAAAATTTATTTGAAGAGTTAGAGGTCAACTTATAAAACAGAATATGCTTCTTTTTTATATTATTGACATATTTGAAGAAAAAGTTAAAATCAGACTCCATGTTCAGATCCTGCAGGCCTCCAGGTCCACTCTGGACAGGTATGAATTAAGTCTTTTTATCTGGAAAGTTACAGGTCAACTTATAAAAAAAATATGCATTGTTTTGGATATAATAAATATACTTGAAGATAAAATTAAATTCGGCCTTCAAGTTTAGGTGCTGCAGGCTTACATTTTCAGGTATTTTTGCTTTTTTTCCTGTTTTAAAACATGGTAGGTAGGTATCATACATTTTTACTTTTTTATATGGACAGGGACACTTTCACCTGGTGAATGCTGGTTGTTACCGGCCAGGTGAATATCTCAAATGGTTATTTTGGAATTTAAGGCTTCATCAAAAAGTTTCAATGAATATGATAACTACCAGGTTTAAATAAATATAGAATAGGAAAAAAGTAGGGGGGAAATCAAATAAATAGGAAATATACCTGAAAATAGTCTCTAAAGTTCACCTGGAAGCCTGCAGCACCTGAACCTGGACGCCAATTTTATTTTTTCTTCTTCAAATATACATGTAACATCTAAAAAGATGCTAATGTTGTTTTAAAAACTGACCTCTAACTCTTCAAATAAACAATATATTGTTTTACCTGCCCAGAGTGCACCTGGAGGCCTGCAGCACGTGAACCTGGAGGCCAATTTTAATTTTTTCTTCAAATATGTCAATAATAACAAAAAAATGCATATTCTGTTTATAAGTTGACCTCTAACTCTTCAAATAATTTTTTTTATTTTTTTACCCGTCCTGAGTTGACCTGGAGTTCTGCAGCACCTGAACCTGGAGGCCGATTTTAATTTTTTCTTCAAATATGTCAATAATACAAAAAAAGATGCATATTCTGTTTTATAAGTTGACCTCTAACTCTTCAAATAAAAAATTTGATTTTTTACCTGTCCAGAGTGGACCTGGAGGCTAGCAGCACCTGAACCTGGAGGCCGATTTAAATGTTTTCTTCAAATATGTCAATAATATCAAAAAATATGCATATTCTGTTTTATAAGTTGACCTCTAACTCTTCAAATAAAAAACTTGTTTTTTTACCTGTCCAGAGTGGACCTGGAGGCCTGCAGCACCTAAACCTGGAGGCCGATTTTAATTTTTTCTTTAAATATGTCAATAATATCAAAAAATATGCATATTCTGTTTTATAAGTTGACCTCCAACTCTTCAAATAAAAAAAAACTTGTTTTTTTACCTGTCCAGAGCGGACCTGGAGGCCTGCAGCACCTGAACCTGGAGGCCGATTTTAATTTTTTCTACAAATATGTCAATAATATAAAAAAAATATGCATATTCTGTTTTATAAGTTGACCTCTAACTCTTCAAATAAAAAAAACTTGTTTTTTTACCTGTCCAGAGTGGACCTGGAGGCCTGCAGCACTTGAACCTGGAGGCCGATTTTAATTTTTTCTTCTGATATTTCAAAAATATCCATAAAGATGCATATTCTGTTTAATAAGTTGACCTCTAACTCTTCAAATAAAAAAACTTGTTTTTTTACCTGTCCAGAGTGGACCTGGAGGCCTGCAGCACCTGAACCTGGAGGCCGATTTTAATTTTTTCTTCAAAAATGTCAATAATATAAAAAAATATGCATATTCTGTTTTATAAGTTGACCTCTAACTCTTCAAATAAAAAACTTGTTTTTTTACCTGTCCAGAGTGGACCTGGAGGCCTGCAGCACTTGAACCTGGAGGCCGATTTTAATTTTTTCTTCTGGTATTTCAATAATATCCATAAAGATGCATATTTTGTTTAATAATTTGATCTCTAACTCTTCAAACAAAAATTTTAAATTTTTTTTACCTGTCCAGAAACCACCTTCCAGCCTGCAGCACCTGAACCTGGAGACCTATCCAAAAAATGATTAAATATACGTGAAGTACTACCCAAAAGTAAACTTTTATCCCAAATAACCTATAGTCTCACATCAATACCTAGCCTAATAATCACGGATTACGCGAAAGTGGCAAAACTTCCCCCCCCCCTTATTGGAAGAAGTGAAAACTTTATGCCTTTCTTCAAAGAGGTATAAAAGAGTAAATAGATGTTCAGTACTTTATAAAAACCTTCCTGAATACTGAACAGTACAGTAATGCTTACTTAGACAGAACACAGTTTTTTTGCCACGTATTCAACAGTCATAGTCAACAGTTAGAACAAGCTAATATATATCCTGGGTAAGACATACTACATCTATCTATCTATCTATCTAAAACTTACTTGGTAGTTGGAACAAGCTGGTAAAGATCATGAGCAGGAGGACATACTTGGGCTGGCTCAGGTAATCCTCTTATAAGATCCATCCTGTAAAATATAACTGTAAAATATTGTTATACTTTAAACTAGTTGCTTCAACTTTAGCCTCTACTAAGGGAGAGCGGGGGAGGTCCGGAATTAGCCCGAAACCTCCCCAAAATATCTATTTATACTTAGTTTCCATGAATAGTACAAACAATTCGGGCCAGCATCTTCCGAGGTCTTAAACTTACTTCTTAATATTATTGGATAATTTACTTCGCCCCCAACCTCTAGGAAAATGCAGTGAGGGAAGTTCAGGAAAATATCCTAAAACCATCCCAAGATATTTATAAAGCTTCCTTGAAAAGTACAACCAATTGGGACCAACACTTTTTGAGATAATTTGCTTCAGACAAAAAAAGCCTTGCTACTTTCATCATTGGATTTAATTTTGATTGGTTTAATACAATTACTAATTCGGACAAAAGTCATTAACTAAAAATTCCATTAAAACACATCATTAAGACTCTGGAATCAAGTGTTTATTATCAAACACTCATCATTAAATTAAACCATAGAAAAATAAAGAAAATAGAGGAGTATTTAGAATATATTTTACATGAAAAAATAACCGGAACTTTTACCTCAAAACTATTGCTCAATTAGCTCGACAACACCCCCCCCCCCCTTCTTGTTTGCTTTTTTTTGACGAAAAAACTTATTTCTAGCCCTTGTGGGATACAAGCCCTGAGTAACTCTCTTAACATTTAATTAACCAAACCTAAACTAAAATGAGCATAAAAATACGGTATTATCAAAACAGTTTATTTTTGGACTGGATGCGATATGAGGGAAACCGCTAAAAAAATGTTCAAACCTGGGGGATAACCAGAGAATTTCATATCCTTGGAGGTCACCTTCCAGGGGACAGTCCAGCAGAACAGAGTCTCCAGGACGATACATGTACTCACTTAGGGGCTCCTAATATAAAATAATTTTAGATAAAAATCATCACAATCGTTTATATATTTCTTTTGATAAAAAACTATCAACATGGTAAAATGGCTTACTTTACAGGGATCTAAATTATCCCTTTTGTAGATTCAAGTTAGTGGTTAAAACATATGGACACTCAACCTAAAGAACCAACCAATGAAAAGGGGGGGGGGGGGAAATGTGGTGACTCGTCACACGACATACCAGCAATTTTATTTTGGATGCTTCTCCCTTAGTTTTAGAGATAATTGGATGAAATCTTTTGGGCTGGGTCACTAATTACCCCAACTAGTGGAATCTTTAAAAAAAAACGGCGGCGGGACCGCCGCTCCCGCCGTCCGCCGCCGTTTTCCGCCGCCACCAAAAAAAATTTTTTTATTGCATTTCTCGCCGAATTAGGCAATTTGGAATCATTTGAGACCATGTTATTTTTTTCAAAAATTTTTCCCCTTACAAGCAACCCTGCGGGGGGACTTAGTCATTTTTTTCAAATTCTCGTTTTTCAAGGTATATCTTAAATACAGTAATTCTCCTGTGATTTTGAAGATATTGAAACAAAATACCATGGTCTCAAATGATTCCAAATTGCCTAATTCGGCGAGAAATGCAATAAAAAATTTTTTTTTGGTGGCGGCGGAAAACGGCGGCGGACGGCGGGAGCGGCGGTCCCGCCGCCGTTTTTTTTTAAAGATACCACTAGTTGGGGTAATTAGTGACCCAGCCCAAAAGATTTCATCCAATTATCTCTAAAACTAAGGGAGTAGCATCCAAAATAAAATTGCTGGTATGTCGTGTGACGAGTCACCACATTTCCCCCCCCCCCCCTTTAATGTAGGTACCCAAAGTTTTGAGCCAACTAATAAGATAACGTGGATTAAAACTTTGGTACCAGTGTAATTTATAATCTAATGTCCCTTTCCTCCCTGAGTAAACACAAGAATGTTTTTAATTTTTCCTTTATAGTATATTTATTATAAAAACCTAACATCCCCCCCCAAAAAAGATAAGGTATTTTTAAAAAAAAAGTTATTAGTTACCTAAAAAAAAGATAAGAAAAAAGACACCCAAGCTCTGTATTGTCTTGTAATTTAATTGTGATTGTTTATATATTCTCTCTCACAGGTTCCGCGAGGGCCCCCCCGTACGTACCACATCTCGGTAGGGTAGGGGGAGAGTTGAATATATTGTTTTATTGTATGTAATATTGTCTGTGGAGTGAACCAAGCAAAACTAGCCGTGTCGAGATGTCAGGAAATAAAAAGTACACCTGCCTAGCCTGCAAACAGCCATTGAAGAGATCTGTGTGTGTACCCTGCCATGTGTGTGAAGAATACACACATCCAGAATGTTCTAATATCAGTAAAGATCTGCTGAAATACTTGATAGAAGAAACAAGAGAAGGAAATTCCCTGTCCTGGACCTGTGATCATTGCAAAAAAGTTGGTGTAATTTTCGATAAAAAGATCAAACAATTGAATAAAGATCTTACACAACTTAGAAAGGATGTCACTGATAACAAAACTTCACAAGATGCCCTGGCTGAGGAGGTTAAAATAGTGAAAGAAAAAAGTAAGAAGAACGAGGATATGATTGCTAAAAATGTGGAGACAACACAGCAAACAATTTTTAGTGAAATTAGAGAACGAGAAGAGAAGAAATGTAATCTTATTATACACAACCTGCTTGAATCATCTGGAGCTGGATCTGGATTGGACAGGAAGCAGTATGATATTGATTGTATTATGGAGATTATGGACGAGATATCTGTCACTTTTGGCAAGGATGATATAAAATTTATAAGAAGACTGGGAGAAAAAACAGATGATGACAAAATTCGTCCTGTTCAACTTGGTGTTAAAGCAATAACAACGAAGGAAAATATTCTGTCTCATGCTAAAAGATTAAAGGATTCAGCTGATTATTATGAAGTAAATATTGTTCCAGATCTTACCAAACAGCAGAGGAAAGAGGAGGACGACCTATCCAAGGAGGTAACAAAAAGAAACCTTGAACTTGATCCTGAGGTTTCTTTAAACTCGGAATGGAAGCTAGTGGGTCCAAAAGGACAGAAAAGAATGATCCTAGTCAAGAAACAGGACGGACAAGGGGCAAGGGGCGGCCCAAGGGGAAGGAGCAGAGGCAGGGGATCGAGAGGAACCAGTCAAAAAACACATATGGAGAGAAGTGTTTCAATGAAAAGAGCCAGAACACCAGAAAAGACAATAAGAGAAAAAAGAATGAGAGGAGTGAGAGGAGAGGAGATGAACAACAGAACGGAGCCAGAGGAGGAGGAGGAGGACCAGGTGGAGACGGACAAGGAGTAAAATGTGGAGGGCTTACATTACTCTATACCAACGCCCAGAGTATTCTTAGTAAGCTTCCAGATTTAGAGGCTACAGCTCACAATTTTAAACCTGATATTATTTTAATAACAGAAAGTTGGTGTAACAAAACTATAAGTGATAATGTTCTTAAAGTAATTGGATATGATTTAATTTCGGATTTAAGAAAAGACAGAACTGATACTACAAATGGAATTGGAGGAGGAATTTTAGTTTATGCTAAAAATGGACTAGCAGTTTTATCTATTGACAACCTTAGTGATTTTAACCAGTATGCTCATTTTAAAATATCGACTTCACTTTGTGATATGAACATTTTTCTTATTTACAGACCTCCAAGTAGTAGCAAAGCTAACAATGAAATGTTATGTAACCTGATTAAAAATGCACCAAAAGACTCGTTGATTATTGGTGATATAAATTTTCCTAAAATAGACTGGAACAATTTAACAAGTGATACTTTTAGCAGTGATTTTTTGAACTCTTGTATTGACAATAATTTTAGTCAATACGTTGACTTTCCTACACACAGTAAAAATAATATCCTAGATCTAGTTCTCTGCAATAATGACTGTGTTTTAAATGCTGAAAATCTGGGACCTCTGTCCAATAGTGATCATGTTATGATTTTAATTAGAACATGTTTTGACTTTGTCTCTACTAACAATAATGATGTGAAATTAAACTGGTCTAGAGCTAATTACAGTGAATTAAAAGATGAAATTGCAAATGTTGATTGGCCTAACCTTTTAAGCAATGATGACGTGAATTTAAATTGGGCGAATTTTAAACACAAGTTAAATACAGTGATCTATAAACATGTGCCCTTAATGACTACAACAAGTGATAATTCTAAACCTATATGGATGAACAATTATATAAAAAGAATGCTACAAAAAAAATCCAGATTGTACAAGAAAATGAAATTGACAAAAAGTGAAAGTGATACTAAAAACTATAAAGATGCTGAGAAAGTGACCAAAAAAGCTATTAGAAATGCCAAGAAAAAAGTTGAAGTTCGAATATCTAAACAAAATGGAAATGAAGGTAAAAATAGCTTTAATAAATATGTCAAGTCTAGGCTTGGCAAGCAGACTGGTATTGGTCCACTTTTAGATGAACACAACACAGTGACTAGTGATGGAAAAAAGATGGCTGATATTTTAAATGAACATTTTAGCAGCGTTTTTAGTAAAGACAATGTTAATGTTAACAATATTGAGGATCTAGTGTTTGATTCTCCTATTGAGGATCTGATAATAACTAAACAGGATATAGAAGATAAAATTGACAAACTGAAACCTGGTAAAGCTCCTGGACCAGATGGAATATCAACAACCTTGTTGATTAAACTTAAATTTGTGATAAGTATACCTCTACAAATCCTTTTTCAGGAATCCCTCAGTAAAGGATGTGTTCCCACAGAATGGAAAAAGGCAAAGGTGATACCTATTTTCAAAAAAGGATCTAAAGGCAAGGCTTCGAACTATAGACCAGTTTCGTTAACAAGTGTGGCTGTAAACTGCTGGAAAGTATCATCAGAGATAAAATAACTGAACATCTTATAAGAAACAAACTTATCAACACTTCTCAACATGGATTTACAAAGAACAGGTCCTGTCAAACTAATCTGCTTGAATTCATGGATTTTATCACAAAATGTATAGATCAAGGGGACCCAGTAGATGTCATTTATCTGGACTTCAGCAAAGCTTTTGACAAAATTTCCCACTCCAAGTTGGCACTGAAACTCAAAGCTCATGGCATACGTGGTAAGCTGTTAAGCTGGATAACAGACTGGTTAACAAATCGATCACAATGGGTCTGTGTTAATGGCTCTAATTCAAAAGAAACAGAGGTAGGCTCAGGTGTACCACAAGGATCAGTACTGGGACCATTGTTATTTGTCATTTTTATAAATGACCTGGATGATTGTGTTAAACTGATTATTGATTTGATCAAAAAATTCGCGGATGACACAAAGGCTGGTAAATGTATCAAAAATCAAAAAAATACCCAGGAACTTCAAGATGGATTAAATAAACTTTATGAATGGAGTGAAAAGTGGTCTATGGCTTTTAACATTAAAAAATGTAAAGTTATGCATTTTGGAAGAAACAACCCCAAAACTAAATATTTCATAAATGGAGAAGAATTGGAAGAAGATGAATATGAGAGAGACATTGGCGTTAAAATATCATCTGATCTAAAACCATCAAAGCATTGTCAAGAAGCTGCAAACAGAGCAAGAGTTGTATTAGGCCAAATTTCTCGATGTTTTCATTACAGAGACAAAGTAGTGTTCTTGAGGTTGTATAAACAATATGTCCGGCCGCACATGGAATTTTCAAGTGTAGCCTGGTCCCCCTGGCAGGTCAATGATATATCTGTTTTAGAAGAAGTACAAGTTAAAGCTGTCAAAATGATTTCTGGACTTCAAGGTAAAGATTATGTTGAAAAACTGAAAGAGCTTGGTCTTTGGAGTCTAGAAAAAAGGAGACTTATGTTCGATCTTATTCAGATGCACAAGTTAATCACAAATATTGGACATGTCAAGTGTAATTATAGGCACCCTGAAATGAACCCAGAAAGAACAGTCACAAGATCACAAACAGACTCTTTAAACATAATAAAAGAGAGATCTAACCTAGAAACTAGAAAAAACTTTTTCACAGTGAGAACGGCAGATATTTGGAACTCATTACCAAGTGACATAAAAAGTATCAGACAAGTGACAACATTTAAAAAAAGACTAGTTCAGTGGATGAGCGAGAAAAAATTAACCAGCAGAGACTGAATTCTTCATCATGGCTTTACGAGCTTACCGAAGAAAACACATACAAGTAAACAAGTAAGTAAGCAAGTAAGTAATATATATATTTTCAAAGCAATAAATAAACCTGCAATGTACATTGTACATGTTGTTGTGTAATTTTTACGCATTTTATGCTACAACGTTATGCACAACAATTTGTCAACTAAATTTTTCGTGGATTTTTGCAAAAATTTTGCCTAATTATCTTTTTAATCTATAAAAATCTACAATTGAACCAAAGAATTTTCTATTCAAGTGTCCATTAAAATATTTTTCCAGTTTGGCTTCGAAACCGAAAACATCCACTAGATTAGAACCAGATAGTATTAGAGAAAATTTTCCACAGATATTAAAATAAAAACCCCAAAATCAATAACAGTTTTATTAGCCTTGGCTCTTTTTCATTATAATATCTGCGGAAAGCAGTCTATATTTTATAATGCGATGCAAGCAATAACTATTATCTAATTATCCATCTACCTATCTATCTTTATAAATTTACCTCTTCTAATATATCTCCGCAGTTGAGACTATCCAGTATCTTTGGATCAGTTAGTAAAAATTTGGTCCCAGAAACAGGGGAGTTGCACTCCAAACTTTCAAACAAGTCTTTGGAGGGCATGCTTTCAAGCCTGCAAAAATAAAGGGTCTTTTTATAAGGTAATGGTGAGCTATTTTTTTTTTATAAATAGGGGGCACATTAACATAAACATTTGCCAAAGTTGAAAAACAGAAAATCTCATCGATCTCTCATTGGTATCTAATAACTTGCCACTTCCAGAGAAAATTGAAAGAAAAAAAATGGTCCAATCCCTGAGCAGCAAAGTCTAAAACGTTTAGCGATTAACAAGATCTTAAGCCTAAGACGGACAGACGTCAGACAGATATCGTTCTACTTTGTATTATACTAGCGGCATCGCACCCTTCGAGGTCTCTAGGGGTGATTTCTCTTAGGATTGTGGTGGTTCCTTCCCTAAAATAGTCATAAACCTTCCCGGAACCTATGAGAAGCTACCCTGTAAAGGAGAACCCGATCGGTTCAGCGGTTAGCGAGATCCTTCGGTACAAACAAACAGAGAGAAAGACAGACATCGTTTTACTTTGTGTTGGATTGCCTCTTACCTTAATGTTGTTTGACAATTACACTTGAGATGAATGTCATCCGTATGAAGAATAGATAAACTCTTATGCTCCAACAATCCGAGGGACAGTGAGAATATTCCAGTTCGAGAAATATCCAAACTCTGAAAATAAAAAGGGTCAGTAGGTATATCATAACTATTATCTATAACATTTTAATTACATATCTAAAACAGTACATTGGTAGGTACTTCGTTAAAATAGATAAAACCTCCAGACAATTTTTGTAATATTGACGTAAAAGGACGTTTAGACATCATTAGTTATAGAGTAGCAGCCCCACTTCTAAGTTTTTATTTCTAATTAGAGATAATTGTAATAGAAAAGTGTCTACAAAGTAGTTTGTTTGTATATAACATAAAATGAACTTTGTTTGTGTACTTTTCAGACTTCAGTAACTACATACCTATAATCATTAATATGTAAAAAATAAGTAAACTCAAGTAGGTAAGTAGGAAATAAATATGGCATTTAAAGGGATAAGACAATGTCAATGAATCGATGTACATCCCCTCTAAAGATAAGCAAAATCACCTCTTCTGTAGAATAAAATTATCGGGTGAAAAGTTTTGACATTGT
Source organism: Acartia tonsa (assembly GCF_053477335.1). Classification (NCBI taxonomy): domain Eukaryota; kingdom Metazoa; phylum Arthropoda; class Copepoda; order Calanoida; family Acartiidae; genus Acartia; species Acartia tonsa. The sequence goes on along the minus strand of NC_137262.1, from coordinate 28,857,530 downwards.
TTGTTAGAACCAACTAATCAAGAAAAAGCCCCAAAATTACACATAAAAAAATAGAACACCTGTCATAACAGAAAAAATGAATAATCTCCAATAAATACTGTCAAGACTGTTTTTGTACTAGGAATAGGATGCACGCATGAGAACACTAGATAATAGTCAAAACAGCAATACCATTGGCGAACATATGAACAACTCTCACCTTTAGATTTGGAAGGGATCGTAAAAGCTTGGTACAAACTGCTATTAATTGCGGGTTGCCGGATAATTTCAATGTTCTTAGTTCGGGGAACTTTTTCTTTGAGGGCTTGATCAACTCAAGATTGTTATTACTCATATCAAGGGTCTGGAAAAAAAAAATTTTAGCAATAAAATCAAAATCTTCACGACTAAAGCCAAAAAAAGTATGTCTGATTCATTAAAAGAACCTATGAATTAAAATGGATATAATTTCATCTTCAATAGCTTTAAAACAGTAGATAGAAAATTTTATTAAAAATGTTAGTGCTACGTTAGTTTGTTGTGAAAAAAATCATTTTAAAAATGTCACCTTTAGATTGTATAAATATTGCAAATGTTGCATATCAAACTTCATCAGACTATTGTAGGATAAATTTAAGCTCCTGAAAATAAGATATTATACAGGGGTGTATATTCTACATGGGATCCCCTGCTCAGGGGGGGGGGGGGGGAAATAAAAAATAAGTGGTTGGAGGGAAAAAAATGTAAAAATTAAGAAAACTGAAAACATTTTTTCCATTCCCCCCCCCCCCCCCCTCCTTGGTGAAAAAAAAACTTTTAAAAATGTGTGGTAGGAGGGATAAAATAAATAAAATATATAGAGTTCTTTAAATATTTTTTCATTTTCCCCCTACTTGGTGAGAAAAAACTAGGGGGGGGGGGGGGGGAAATAAAAAATTTTGTAGCAGGGGAAAAAAAATAAATCTTGTGCAGAATATACACCCCTGATATTATATTAAGTAAGCACTGTAAAGTAGTAAGGTTTTTTGCTGTTGGTTAAGATTTCAATAACTACTGAACCGATTGAATTCTTCATTTTAGGAAAGTTATACATGTTTTTGAAAGAGTTTAGATTATTTTAATGCGCTTTCCTACCCTTTTCTATGGTTCCTCGATAAAAACTACCTATTTAAAAAAAATTATCTATGATCATTAGGTACCTACTAATATAATAAGTGGTATAATAAATAGGATAAAAAAGACTTAGATACCTAAGACTGTAAGTATCACAGTTTGGCAAAGGATTCTGGTGAAGACTAGTATTCACAATTGTCACATCCTCCAGATGCTCGAAGAAGTAGCAATCCTGCAGGGCATCAGCCATCACCTCGGGGTCGCTGCTCATACCAGATATCTGCAACGACCTCAGACGTGGAAAGGGGGTTTGATAGCCCCCCTCCAGGCTGCTCGAATTGATTAGGCATTCTTTTAAACTAGAACACAGGATTTATCACATTAAGCAGGTAATTGTAAAACAAAATATAAATTTTTCTAGTTGAACGTTTAAGAATTACTTAAAACAGAAAACTATCCCTTTGATATCCTTTTTTTCTTAATTACTAATGTGCCTGTTTATAGGCAAAGAGATTCAACCATAAGCGTATGGAGAGGATGTCAACACCCCTCCTTGAAATTAAGATTTGAAAGGCCTAGCCTGTCTATCCCTGTGCAATAAAAGAGCAAAATTACGCAACTTAGACCTACATTATAAAAAGTAAGCAGTAAAGTTTCATATTAAGCTGATTTTAATATTAAAAATGCGATAAAATCTGTGCCTAAGAGAAGTAAGATAACCAAGATAAAGATTTGAAAAAGTTTGATTGAATGCCTCGTCTGGTACCCAACAATCTTCTAACGTCAATGTTTCAGTGTATCTGTTACAATAAACATACATAAGTTTTATGCGCATCTTACATATACATATAACAACCATTTAATATAAAATACGAGGCCTGATCTTCTACACATGGTTTAAGTTGCATCTGTTTATGTCTAGTTGTGTAAAAGAAGTACCTAATTCTAAGCGTGATTAGTATTTAATGAAATGATTTTTTGCAAAGACTCAAACTTCAACCGCATTGCAAATTTTAATATTTAAATCTTGATATAGATACATATTATATTTGAATGTATGTTTTCCTGTTAGTAAGTAGCTGGAGAGTGTAGAATGGTTCCGCGCCTGTACAGTAAACAGTTCGCAGATCCCGGGTACAGGTACACCAGGAGGGACATTCTGCATAATAAAAGATTGTTAAACATGTACTTTTTACAATCAGCACTAAATTAAAAGAATTTCCATGAATGCAGGGATCTAAAGGGCTAAGGCAATAGCAGATAAATTGATGTACATCACTAATGATGATACACAAAATTACCCCATCTGCAGATTATAATTAGAAGCGGAAAAGTTTGGACACTCAACTTAACGAACCAACCAATCAAAATTCAATAAAAGTCCCCAAAGTTGTTAAGCCAACGAAAAAGAAAACGTTATTATTAAACTTTGGGGAATACTGTAATAAACAGCCCATTAGGTATCATATAATCAAATTCTCTTTAGGAAGCCATTCCATTTAGTTTCATATGTAAATTCTAATTATTTCTCAAGGTATTTAAGTAACATAAAATGCTTAACAAACATGCCTGGTTCAGGAGTTGTATTTATAACAACTGAATCTAACTCCTCCTCTGTAAGAGGAACAACAGAAGATGGGCTGGCCTCTAGACCCGGCCACACCACGCATATTAGGCTTAAAGCCCATAGAGGTCCTATCATTTTGGCATATTCTGAAAAAAATATTAAGGTAACATTGATGTTTGGAGTTGTTTGTTTAGGTATAAAAAATGCCTCAGTGAGATTAATACACTGTACTGTAATGTACAAAACTTTGTTTCACCATCATATCTTTGGCTGCAGCGCATCACCTTTTTTTGAACCCATACTTTTTCATTTCATAGAAGAGATCAGTTTTTGAGCTTCCCAGGTTGACAATTTTTGGACACCCGTCCCGGTCCTTCTCCTGGATTGTACATTCTTTGCAATAGTAGGCGTCCGAGATTCCAGGACCACCGCAAATTACACATCTTCCCTGAAAAACAAAAAATGATTTATCTTTTCAATAGATAGGTAAACATTCTTTTCAACTCTTTGAGAGGTAGGTAGAAGTTTGAAGTTTGTCATCAAAAGGAAAATAAAGGAAAATTAGCTTTCGATTTTATTGACAAAAAAAGCATGCATTATATATGTATATCTATAATACAAAGTAGAATGATGTTTGTCTTTCTCTCTGTTTGTTTGTAGCGAAGGATCTAGCTGACCGCTGAACCGATCGGGTTCTCCTTTACAGGGTAGCTTCTGATAGTTCCCGGGAAGGATTATAACTATTTTCTTGAGGGGTGGGACACCCCCAACCCCCCCAAAAATGAAAAATACCCACCCCAAAATAAAAAATTTCTTTATAAAAACTAAAATTAAAATAGTGGGGTCGACTACCCCCCTCCCCCCTCCCCCCCCAAAAAAAACTCTCCACCTCTTAAGATAATTTTTTTTTAATTTTTCTTTTAAATCCAAAATACGAAAAATTGGTTTGATCAAATCCTGGGACCTATGTCACGCTTCTCCAAAATGGAAAATTAAATCTTTATTGAAATCTTCAGCTTTAGGCATAACAACTTTACTATTTTATATAATAGGACAGCAATTAAAATACAAAATGCAAAAGGTTAATTGTGTGTTAGTGCGTAAATAGAAGCTGCGTAGAGACCATATTACCTGATAAGAGCCATAATTGCACTCGTCACAGATACGGACCAATGTGCAGGGTCTTACATAGGAGTCGCAGATCACACATTTTCCGTCACATTTCTCGCATAAACGACCTAAAATCAAACATTAATAATACAGACTCTTTCTATACTTTTTTAGTGTAAGCCTAAAGCAAAGATTAAAATATGTATCAATTGGCGCGGGAATTAAAACATTATGGACATTAAAGCCTTATGTTATGTATACATAGGATTCGATATAAACATTTTATTTTTCAACCTAAAACACAGAAGGGGCAATGGTTTATTTATGTTCTTTAACTTACCTTTCCATGCACGGAAGATTTAAGCATATATACATAAAAAATATACTATTAGCATGATATAACTGGCACCTTATGTATGATATTCAACAAATGTAGTTTATGAAATGCAAATTTAAGTGATTTCCTTAATGTTCCATATAATTTGATTAAGATTTTAGCACATAAACATACCTTATCTAATTCTTGATGTTAAACTTGATAGAAATATGAATTTATATGAACTTTTTATGTAGTAAGATAGTATATATACCTATACTTTAAATTATTAACATTTAACAGATAATTTAAATACGTTTATTACATAAAAATTAAACAAAATTAAACAAGTTAAAAGATTTGCTACAGTTTTTGTCTTTGAAATAGACGTTCAAAAATTTGAAGTAAAACATATTTAGAAAGCATTAACTAATAAAGATATTAATTTGAACATTGAAAAAATATAAATATTAAGCTTACCAATAGCAACGCCAGCTTGCTTCCTACAAAAGATCAAATCAGGATGATGTTTAGCCATTCTCTATTTGTCTAAAAAAACATTCATACATAAAAAAAGATAAGAAAATAGAAATAAAGTGCGATTTATTTATGTTTTATATGTAAAAAGATAACATGTATTATGAAAACTACCGGAAGAAGTGTTAAAAAATTAATATACAACAAATTAATAGCATTATAAAAATACGTTTTGATAAAATATATGTTCAAGTTGGTACCGAGTTCGAATCATTTCACAGAAAAAGAAATAAAATCGTATACGCCAAGTCCATAATATGATAAATTAATGCAAGATAACATTCTAAATTCACAATTTGGCTTTGAAATTTGTACTCTTGCGTCACTTAATGCATTTTTTAATAGGAATTGCGATTTTAGGCCAATGTTTCTCTTTTTCCTCTTTTGCTCCTTTACGGCTTTTAGTAAACGAGTCATAAAAATAATCTCTAGAATAGATACCAAATTTAGATACATACTCTAAAAAACACCCAATGGGAAATCAGTAGCGGAACAATCCGACAATATTATAGGTTATAAAGTGTACAGATTTTGATTTTAAAAAGGGCAGTTATTTTGTTTACTTTGTTCCAATACTAAGTCAGCTGTAAAACGTCGAATTTCTGAGAATAATGCTATGCTGGGGTAAATCATATCGTGTAATTTTTTTTCCTTATAATATAAAGCAAAATATATATAATATGTCAGCAATGGATAGTTTAATTTCTTTAGATAAAGCTAGCTTTGGGAAATTATATTGTTAAAAACATTCATCGCTAGTATTCTTTGAATGAATCGTATAAATATACATAAAAAAGGGATTCGTCTGCATAAGAATTCCTTTTTTCAGTTTTCAGATTTTCGGACCAGATTGAATATCTAGATCTACTTTTTATACATTCTTTTTTTGCCAATATTTTGAAGTTAGAAAATAAGAATAAATATAAGTGTGCAAGTTTAATAAAAGGGATCGACTGCATAGGAATTCCTTTTAAAGTTTACCGAATCATAGCTTCAGATTGATTATCTAGATGTATTATATCTATTATCTGTTGGCGAATATTTGTGGGCTATAAAATAAATAAAAATATAATTGTGCTAGTTTACTAAAAGCCCATGATGCGCAAATGCCGCGCTAGTAAAAACAGCTGTAAACGAATAAATACCGCAACATCCATCACACGACTCAAATCAAAACAAAAATATTAATAGTAAAATAAAAATTGAAAGAAAATGGATAGGGTTAAAGGTAAGAAATTAATTCTTTAATAATATAACAACTATACATTTGTTAAGTTATATAAAATTAATGATAAATTGTTATTTAAATATACAATTTTATAACATAAATTTCAAATTATATATGAAAGATAATGAAATGGGAAAGTTCTCTAAAATGCATTTAAAAATTATCCTTAACTCGTCAATTTATACCATGGAGCTATCCCTTTTATTATTTTCAGAAATATATACAAATTATTAATTCAAGAATAAGATATCTATTCGTTCAGACTTTTTTAACATTAATCTACTTTATAGAAAAAGATTTGTATGCCCTGCTGGAGATCGAACCTGATGCAGATGAAAAGACAATAAAGAAGGCCTACAGGAAGAAAGCACTCACATGCCATCCTGATAAAAATCCAGATAATGAGGTAGCTAGGTTATTAGAATTAAGTGTACTGTACATTAGTGGCAATATCTTCTAGGACCCATGATATCAAGAGGGAGGTTGTAGAAAATTATCTAGTCAAGCTATCACTAAAGTTGCAAAAAGGCCTAAAACCAGTGGTTATCAAGATCTTAACAGACAAAACAAAACTGCGCTGAAACAACAAAATGGAACATAAAGCTCATAAGACTACCTATACATATCGAAATACACTAATTTTGGAAGGTACTTTTAGTGACTCTGCCCTTAAAAGTTAAATTATTTGTAACACAATAAATATAATTATTAAAACACGTTTTTATTTAGGAAGCTATCAAGCGGTTCCACGAGTTGTCAGATGCTCTTGAAGTTTTGACCGACGAAAATACAAGAAAAGCATATGATAATGTATTGAAAGCCAGAAAAGCTGCTGATTTAAGAAGCAGGTATAATTTTTTTCCTAATAATAACAGACAATAATATTGAAATTATAGCTAAATTTACTCTAAAAAAATCCAATTTAAGGTCCGAATGGGGGTAAAATGAGTTGTTTAAAAGCTTTGAGAGGGGTTATCTAATGTATTTCTTATAATTAGGGTAGGTCCATCCGTCCGTCTGAGATAGATAGCTTTTATGCGTTAATTTAGGCATGTTAGAATTGTCTTATCGATTTCAAACTTTGCATGATGATTCCTGTAGTAGTTAGGTACGATTTAGAAAGCGTAGCAACTCCATATTAATCATTACAATAATGTCCCTACGTCCATTTTAAACATGTTGATTTTTCTACTTTTTTAACAACAAATATTTATGTGATATAATTATCCGTTTGATCTGATTTTTGGTATATTCATTCCTGGGACAACTAAGAACAATATTATAAGCGAAGCAACTCTATAATCAAGTCCTAAAAATGTAATTTTGTCCATAAACATTATCCTGTATCAAGCAGTTTTTCAACAAAATTAAGAATTTTGCTTCGACTCTAACACTTTTATATTTTGATTATTAAGTTCAGACACAATACAAGTGTTAACGTCCGTTTGTCCTACCGTTTCAGTGCTTCGCTTTTATGGATGTTGTCATCCTTGTTAAGATGTTGAGGGGGTTAAAAGGAGGGGTTGGTAAACACTCCTTTACCCCCCACTCTTGGACGTCTATGGTTATAAAGGCTATAGTCAAATTGTATACCTATTATTTTAGGCAATTGGATGGGAAACGAAGAAAACTAAAAGATGAGTTAGAAGCCAAAGAACACGCAGCTAAATTTGAAGAAGAATATTCAAAGTAAGTTTTAAAATCCAGAGAGAGAGAGGGGACATTGTGCTGTTTTTTTATTCGTTGACTCATACACATACATACATTATGAATCATCATTTGGGATATCAAACTATTGGCCATTGATTATTATACATTTAGATCACTGTTAAGATCACATAAATTGTTTAGCTTAGAAAAGATTTGTTTTGTTTAACCTTTATTTTAAAGACTTTGACAGAAGTAATATCCATAAAAATTTAGGAAATCAGATGAAGAAAAGCTTGCTAGAGAAATAGAAAGATTGCGAAAGGAAGGATCACGCCAATTAGAGGTAATACAAGAAAAACTCCAATTTTCAAAATGATCATATATTAATTTCATGTTTAATTCATCATTTTATTTTATTTGAAATTGTCATTATATTCAGAAAGAACAAGAATTGATGAGACAGCAGCTGGCTGAAGAAGCCGCAAACCCTAAACAAAGCTATGTACCTGAAGCTAATCAAAAAGCAAAGTTAAAAGTAAAATGGTCAAAATCAAGTGATTCACCATATAATAGGTAGATAACATGTTTTAGGTATTATTGTGTCAAAATAACCTTCTCCACTAAATTTTCACGTACCTAATGTATTAAGATTTATCAGAATATTAGTTCATAAAGTTAACTTTATCTGTTATTCCTTTCATAATCGCCCGTAGCATCTAGGAGTTATATATTAGAAAGGATAAGGAAAGTAGAAAATTAAACTAAAATTTTCAACCAAAGACTTAAATATAAAATATTTATAGCGTAAATCCTTCCCGGTATGTATGTTAAGTTTCCATAAAATAGATAACTTTAGTTCCTACTTTGTATAATAGGATTCCATCTTTTTTTATTTCCAGGGAATCATTAGAAAAGATATTTACGAAGTACGGCCAAGTTACTGCTGTAGTTGTAAATGAAAAGAAGGGAGGCAGTGCACTAATAGAGTTTGAGTCTGCAAGCGATGCAAAAATGGCGGCTAATATTGAAACCGGTTTTATGGATTCTCCTTTAAAGGTAACTATAGCATTATTTACCTATTCTTTTTTGTAAGTTAAAAAGAAAAACAAATCAAAGCTGACATTTTTACTCACTCTATCAAATCTAAAGAGCTCTTATCAAATTTTACATAATCATATTTTACAGGTAAAGCTTTTGGGCGATGACAAAGAAGACAAAAGTTCAAACGGAGAACAAGCCAAACCTCAAATGCAGTTCCCTGCCAATGGACTCGTCAATCAAACTGACTTTGAAAGCTTGGTCCTTAGAAAATTAAGGTACAAGTTTAACACAACATTTAGTAGTAGCGCAGCTTTTCTGTAATTTATGTATGTGTCTGCAACTATATAAGTTACAGAATATAGTCTGTGCATTTGTTTATCGTAACTTTACCTTATTACTGTCGCTTACAGCTTACAAAATTTAAGTTTTTTTTCGATACATGCAGCGATTTATATGATTCTTATAGACAAAATTGATCTTGTAATTTTATCAATATACTTATCACTATTTTTTTCAGACAAGAAGAGGAAAGAAAAAGACTTATTGCCCAAATGTTAGCAGAAGATGATTAATTACCTAGCCAATAGAATAAAATAAATATTTGTCTTACATTGTTTCATATAAATATTATGACATTTTTATTTTTAGCTGTAATCTGAATTTTTACGCAACGTTAATTAACTGATCCTTTTTTAAAATATTTGTATTAAATTTCTATGAAATTTTGCACATATTGATAACTCTAAATGATGCAGGTATTTTCATTTTTTGTGCATAGTTTTTTTCTGATTTTTTTCTTTTGTGTTGTACCTTGTTAGTTCCAGGGTTAAAACAAATGAGTATTCATACAGAACAACCAAATAATATTTCAGATATTCATACTTGAAATAAACTAAAGATGGACGACGAGGTGATGAGGTTTGAGATCACGGATCAGGATCTGGAGGATGAAATGGCCACAGCCTATGGAAAGAAAAGGTAGTAGAAAAGACGTTTCATATTTGCCGAAACACTTGCAATGCAAGATACGCCTTTTTTTAGTTGCCCCAAATAATTTCTTATTTAATTTATTTTTTTTGTACATGATGAAATGATAAAGTTTCTTTTTGGTTTTACTTATCTAATTTTCTTACATATACCCTCCTCTGTTTATTCTTTTCAAGAGCATAACTGACAGACAGAAATTTACATTGAAATTGTCACTTTCAACCTAAAACTTTCATACCTAAATTATCATGTGTATAAAAGAGATGTGTTTTTGGCCTTCTTCGTTTGTACAGTAAGATCTTAGAAAAAATAGGCTGATTGGACTACATTATTTAAAGGAAAACTATCTTGGTCCAAGTCAGGTTTTATTTCATTATTAACATCGACATGTATAATTTTAGTTTTTTTTTGTTTAAGAATGAGTAAAAACAAGCAGATTTATGGCGTATGGGCAGATAATTCAGACAGTGACGCTGATGAAGCACCCAGTATTGGTAAGTTAATTTAATTTTGACAAGTGCAGCTCAGGGAGCGAGGGGACGTTGAGCTGCTTGTTACACCAAATCCTAAAGGTTTCTTGATATTTGGTTCAACATTTCTGGAAACTTTTATTGAATTAAGTTGAGTGTCCAAAAGTTTCAACCACTTATTGTAATCTAAAGAAGGGGTAATTTTGTGTGTTATCTTTGGGGATGTTCATCAAATTATCGGCGTTTGTATTATCTCTTTAGTTCCATGTACCGGTTGTTTCCATCAAATATAACAGAACATGTTCGTTTAGAATTTTAACCTTGTATAAGCCAGATAAAGAATTACACCAATCTTTAACTTTACACTTACATAAATCAGAAGAAGTTTAATTTATAACTTGTAAGACACATAAACTAACAAGGATGACAACATCCATAAAAGCGAAGCACTGAAACGGTAGGACAAACGGACATAAACACTTGTATAGTATCTGAACTGAAAAATCGGAACATAAATGTATAAATGTCGAATCAAAATTGTAGGTAAATTTGTTGAAAAACTGCTTAAAAACAGGATAATGTTTATGGACATACTTGCATTTTTGGACTTGATTATAGAGTTGCTTCGCTTATAATATTGTTCTTTGTTGTCCCAGGAATCAATATACCAAAAATCAGATCAAACGGATAATTAAAACACTTAAAAATTTGTTGTTAAAAAAGTAGAAAAATCAACATGTTTAAAATGGACGTACGGACATTCTGGTAATGATTATAGAGTTGCTGCGCTTTCTAAATCGTACCCAACTACTACAGGAATCATCATGCAAAGTTTGAAATCGATAGGACAATTCTAACATGCATAAATTAACGAAAAAAAGCTATCTATCTCGGACGGACGGACGTACGGACGGACGGACCGACCCTAATTATAGAAAAGCTTCGCTTTTAAAAAGCTTCGCTTTTAAAAATGTACTTGGCAAATTTTGGAGGGGGAAAAAATATATTATGAGATATAATGAAAACTAATCTTTCATCACTTTAAGGAACTTTTGCTGGAACCAAGAAAACTAAAAAAGTTGACTATACACAAAAAATGAATTTTGTATCTGCTGGAATACAAGGACAGGTTAGAATTAAACTTTTATTTTATAAACATATTTTATTTTTATGATAATTAGGTGTACCCTAGCTTAAATACATAATGATTAAAAAACACCTATGTACTATATCGTTATATCAATTTTAAAATGATTTTTTTTTTAAAGCGTAAAGATGGATCAGAGCTCAAAAGTCAATTTGAAGGAAAGTAACGACTTTATGTCCCACTACCCCTTAATTAACGTGAGGGGAGAGGGGTTCTTTTCTCGACTAGGCATTTTGAGTGAAACCGCCCATAAGAGAGAGGATGAAGAATGTATGTACGTTTGTCTAAATTGTCAGCACTCTGATTATGAAAGGAAATAATTCATATTGTTCATATTTACGTATTTTATTTTCTTTCTAGACCACTTCTTGTATTTAACTATTAAATATGATTTTAGAAGAAGAAAGATTCCAAGAAGGACGAAGATCAAGAAGATGATGACAATGAATCTTCTCGGAGGCAAATTGAAAGTGGCGGGGACTCGAGCGAGGATGAACGACCCAGTTTTGGGGGCAGCGGTGGTGGGGGGCGTGGCTTTAAACTTGGTATGAAATTTTGTATTGATAAGTTTAGGTTATAAGCTTCTGTAATTGATTTGATTTTAATGGAATAAAGAAATGGGAAGTTTTATTAAGAGCATGAGTGTAAGTTGACCCTTCACTTTCTTTTAAAATTTTACAAAGAAAAAGTTAAAACAAAATTTTCTTGGGGGGGGGGGGGTTGTACTTATATTCAGGAATGATTTCCCTAGGGAGGGTAAAGATATCCTCCAAAAAAATAAATAAAAACCTTAAACGCACAAATAAGAAGCTTCACTGTAAAGGATAATCACATAGTTAAATGTATCACTCTTTCATGAAACTGAAAGTTGTCTTATTCGTCAATAACCTCCTACATTGAGCTACCTCCATTGATTGATTGATTGATTTTGAAATATTTATTTTGTCCAGGAGATGGAGCAGGGAGACGGGAGGACCAGGGCCAGATAGCTGGGATGCGGACACAAACATTCTTCCAGCCGCAAAGCCTTGGCAAAGGTTTTGGTGAGTGGGAAAAGCATACTAGGGTAGGGTTTTTTTATGTTTCAATTTTTACCCTAAACTTGATTGTTGTTGTTGAATACGCTGATTTTTCTTATTTTGATAAGAAGTCCAGTCATGAAAATGAACATCCAAGAGTTGTGTTTGTCCGAGGAAAAACTATTTTGCCTCCAAATTTTCCATTAATAAAAATGATCATTATGGGACCAAATTACAAAAGGTACAGCTGGTATTTTAACATTTGGAAAAGTTTGAGAGTAAAAAGTTTTTCTTTTGATATAATATCAACTCTTTGTTCTTAGATAAAGTTATTCAACATGAATTAACAAAATTCTTTTGCAGGGCATTGGTGCGAAGTTGTTGCTCCAGATGGGTTACCAGGCGGGCAAAGGTCTGGGGAAAAATCTGGAGGGTAGATCCACAATTGTTGAGGCTTTTGTTAGAAAGGGAAAAGGTGCAATTGGCAGGTAAATTTTTAAAAATAGCGCAGCTATTCATTATCTTAGGTCAGTCCGTACCTTTGACCTTCAAAAATAGTATAATATATATTTATGTTGACTAAGCATATAGAGTTGGCACTAATAATAATAGGAATCTTACACTATGTTGCTTTATTTTACGTCACAGGAAAAAACACTCCTGAAAGATATTTATTTTCACCATTTATTCACAATTTGTTCATCTAAAAAGTTGTAAACTCTTGATTTTACCCTTTTTATTAGGGTTGGCAATCCGTCCAAGTTTTGGACCGGATTCGGATTCTTACAAAAATCCGCCCAAAAATGAAACGGATGAATCCGTGGATTCCGGATTCTTATTTTTTGACGGATTCCGGATTCTAGCAATATTTTAAAAGTCCCTTTTAAAAGTGAATTAAGGGATTAAATTTTACCGGGTACTGGGAAGAATCTAAGTTTTATTTTCATATTTTCACACCTATTTATAGACCCTACAGCGGCCAATTGACCCTTACTAAACCTAACCTAAAATAAACATAAAAAGCTACTGTGAAATAAAAATATTCGGCCCAAAAAAACTCAAGACGCTAATTTTAGCTAAACAATTAACAATCCGAATTAAAATAACGAAATCCGAACCAAAAATTGGACGCATTCCGGATTCGGATTGCCAACCCTACTATTTATGGAATCAATTGCACTTTTTTTTGATATCGAAATAATCTATAACTTTGTTGGACTGTCTGTTCGTTTTCTTCTCAATTATCAGCTGCTATAAAAGAAATACTTGTGAAGATTCCTATGCCCAACCATAAACCTTATTTGAGATTCTTAACACCCGATTGACCGCTTTTAATTTCTTTCATATAGTTTTTATTCATCAATACTGTTAAAAAATAAACCAAAATTCTTATAAATTAATTCAGGTACGGATCAGAAGGAGGTAGACCTAAAAGAGACAAAGGAGACAGCGAGGATGAAGAAGAGGCGGAATTTAAGGTAGGTAGATAGAAAACAAATGTAGAGAAGCTTCAATATTAGAACAAGGATGTTGTCATCCTTAAAAGCGAAGCTCTGAAACACAGGACAAACAAACATTAACACTTGTAGAGTGTTATAAATGAAAAGGCAGAATATAAATGTGTAAATCTTGTAAAATTGATTATAGAGTTGGTTTGCTAATAACATTGTACCTTGTTGTAATAGGAAACAGTATTCCTTAAATCAGATAAATAGTGTTATAGAAAAGCTTAGCTTTAAAAAACAGATGTTAAGATTCGCATAAGGGGTATAGAAAATTATAGAAGGCTATATCCATAGGGGTAAAAGGTGTTTATTGAGATAGAAAGATATATAGAAGATACAGATAGAGAATTAGATACATACAAAGGTATAGAAAGAAATAGAAGGAAAAAGAAAGAAATAGAAGGAAAAAGAAAGAAATAGAAGGAAAAAGAAAGATAGAGAAGGAAATAGAAAGATAGAGAAGGAAATAGAAAGATATAGACGGAGATAGAATGATATAGTAGTAGATAGAAAGATAAATAAGAAGATATATTGAGAGAGAGAAAGGGTAGAAAGATATAGAAGAAGATAGAAAGATAAAGAAGTAGATAGAAAGATAGAGAACTAGATGGAATTATACATAAGTGTAGAAGTTGATAGAAAGATACAGAAGGAGATAGAAAGATATAGAAGTATTTTGAAAGAAACAGAATCAGATGTAATAATATAGTAGGGTATAGAAAGATTGAGAAGAAGTTAAAGGAACCCTGCAAAAAATACACTGCGTTAACTGCTGAAAGTCTGCCACGAGTAGAACCAATACCCAAAATTTAAAGCCTCCAGCTTCAATAACAAAAAAGTTACAGGTATTTCAAAATGATTTTTTTAGTACAATGAAAATTTTGAAAGATTTTCATTGCTTACATGATGGAAATTTCAATATTAAATTACGTCGCCTGGAAGCAAAATTAAAAGCTTATTTTCGTCAGAAACTTAGGCTTCCAGTAACTGATAACATTTTTACAACGAACATTAACATTAACATTTCATAGTCAAAATTTCATTAGAAAATTCGGTTTAAATTTCATTTGTAAGCGTAAAATCATATCAGGAAAAAATGAAACTAATGTAAGTAATACATATGCTCAGCTGTGATTTGTTGTTCAGTGAACTTAGCGCGGACTCAGCCTTCTGATTGGCTGGAAATCCTAAAGGCTGGTATTCTCACACTACAGTACTCTCAGTACAAAGCAATTTAAACTGATTTTTTTTTAATGATTTTGACTAACGAAGGGTCTTTTTATTGTAAAAATGTTATCTGTTACTGGCATCCTAAGTTTCTGCCAAATATAAGCTTAAAATTTTCTTTCTAGGCGACATATTTTAATAAGGAATATTCTATTAATAGCAATGAAAAACTTTTAAAATTTCCATTGTACTAAAAATGTCATTTTGAAATGTCTATACCTTTTTCATTTTTGAAGCTGGAGGATTTAAATTTTGGGTATTTGGTCTACTCGTTTCAGTCTTTCTGTAGTTAAAGTGCTATATTTCTTGCAGGGTTCCTTTAATAATAAAAAGAAAGATAGATAAGCATATAGAATGATATACAAGGAGAGAGAATCGTATAAAAGAAAATAGAAAAATATAGAAGCAAATAGAAAGATAGAGAAGTAGATTAAAAAATATAGGAGGAGATAGAAAGAAATAGAAGTAAATAGAAATATATTTATCAAAAAATGAACTTTTAAAACCTACAAAAGTCAAAAATAGACTTGCCAAAAAATATTTGTGGAGTTTTTCTTGATTTTAGATCGGAGCCGTCAGTATCACAGGCGGCTCCACAACGCTGTTAGAAAGATATAAAAGTATATAGAAAGATATAGAAGGAGATAGAAAGATTTAGAAGGAGATAGAAAGATATGAAAGGAGATAGAAAGATATAGAAGGAGATAGAAAGAGAAAGAAAGATATAGAAGGAGATAGAAAGATAAAGAAGGAGATAGAAATATATAGAAGTAGAACTATACAAGCTTTTTTAAAGTTTTAAACGGAAATAGAGTTCCCATTAGATGCTTATTAAGTCCCCTGAAGACGTCTAAGCTCTAGCTCTAACCAGTTTTTGTCCAACTTATCGATTTTCTGACCCAAAAAAAAATCGAAACAATTTTTTTTTCGACTTTGAGATTCAATAAGTACCCTAAAAATTTATCTCATTTTATACCTACTTTTTTTGCAGGCAATTTAATAAGGAACAAATTTGATTTTATGTTTTTTTTCTGTCAATCGATTAGAACATGGAGAAAAATGTCATTTAATGAAAGTGTGTCAAAAATTACCGACTTCGCCTCAATACAGAAATAGCCCCGCCTTACCCTAGAGAAGTTGATAAAAAAGATAGGGAAGGATATACTAAAATATATATGTAGATAGAAATATATTGAAGTAGATAGAAAGATGTAGAAGTAGATAGAAAGATAGAGAAGTAGATAAAAGGATATGGAAGGAGATAGGAAGATATAGAAGTAGATAGAAAGAAATAGAAGATAAAGAAGGAGATAGAAAGATAAAGAAGCAGATAGAATGATATAGTAGTAGATAGAATGATATAGAAGTAGATAGAAAGAAATAGAAGATAAAGAAGGAGATAGAAAGATAAAGAAGTAGATAGAAAGATAAAGAAGCAGATAGAATGATATAGTAGTAGATAGAATGATATAGAAGTAGATAGAAAGATATAGAAGTAGATAGAAAGATAAAGATGGAAATAGAAAGATATAGAAGGAGATAGAATAATAAAGAAGCAGATAGGAAGATATAGAAGTATATAGAAAGATATAGAAGGAGATAGAAAGATATAGAAAGAGATAGAAAGAGATAGAAAGAGATAGAAAGATATAGAAAGATATAGAAAGATATAGAAAGAGACAGAAAGATATAGAAAGAGATAAAAAGATTGAGAAGTTGATAAAAAGATAGGGAATGAGATAGAAAGGTATATTTGTAGATATAAATATATAGAAGTAGATAGAAAGTTTTAAGAGGATATAAAAAAAAGTAGAAGGCAGTGTTGCGGATCCGCATTGATTGTATGCGGATCCGGATCCTCCAAATTTGGTCAGTGCGGATCCGGATCCGGACCCGGATCCTTGACAATAAAAATAAAATCACCAAATTTTTCAATAAAATATTTATTCTTTAATATCAAAGTCAAAAATATTTTTAATTTTCAAGTCTGAACCTAAACCTTAAAGATTGGCTCTCATCAAGAGAATGTCTGATTTTCAAAATTTGTAAGTGACTATTTTATATAAATTTAGGTAGATTTTTCCATAAATTTATACCCCAGGATCCGGATCCGCATTTTTTTGTGGAACCGGATCCTTGGACTCAAAATAATGCGGATCCGGATCCACAACACTGTTAGAAGGAGATAGAAAGAAGTAGAAGTAGATAGAAAGTTTTAGAAGGAGATAGAAAGAAGTAGAAGTAGATAGAAAGATATAGAAAATAGAGAAGTAGGTAAAAAGTTAGAGAAGAAGATAGATATGTTTGGAGGAAAGAAAATATTAAAATTGGATAAAATGATTTAGAGTTTTGTAAAAAAAAAAAATAGGTATAGCACTAGCGGATGCACCTCTATAATCTAAGGGGCTCTGTATTCAAAGGGGGAAGAAAAAAAGCTCAACGCCATATCCCAAGACTTAAATTTAAAAATGAGATAGGAAATCACAGGACCTACTTGATTTTTATCTAAAATAGAGTACCCAAAAGAATTAATTTCCTCTTTAGTTATCAGTTCAGTAGTTATTGGAATATTACTACTGTTTTAATAGGATGGAAAAAAAGTTAAAGCCATTTTTTTTATCTAGTCTAAATTGAAACAATGGAAAACTGTTGGAGAGGTTGGTGGAAAGAAAAGGAACACAGAATATGTTTACAAATCAGTCGAAGAAGTTTTGGAGGAGGGAAAATTCAGGTTTGCATTTTTATTCTTTAAGATCTCTAGAAATGTGAACGATTTAGGTTAAAACTTCTGTTGTTCAAAACATCAAACATAATGATCTTTAAATTGTATAGTATATTTTCTAAACAAATATTTTTTATTAGCGAAGCTTCTCTATAATTTATTTTGTCTGTCCGTCCGTCAGTCCAAAATATAAATATAAAAATACTTGTCGTGTTGTCATCCTTGTTTGTATTTTCTATTAGTTATTAAAATAATTTTGTCCAAAGAAGCGTTGTAAAAATATTTGATGGTATTAATATTGACATTCATGAACAAAAGAAATTAATACATTATGAAAAATCAATGTTTTGTGAACAATATTTAAATCATGTTATCTATAATACAAAGTAGAACGATGTCTGTCTGTCCGTCTGTCCGTCTGTCTGTCCCTTAAGATCTCGGTAACCACTGA
This sequence comes from Acartia tonsa, assembly GCF_053477335.1. NCBI lineage: Eukaryota > Metazoa > Arthropoda > Copepoda > Calanoida > Acartiidae > Acartia > Acartia tonsa. The sequence continues at coordinate 28,839,461 of NC_137262.1, read as the reverse complement.
ACCGATCGGATTCTACTCTTCAGGGTATATACCTATTGGTCCTGTGCTGGTTTTAAGCTATTTTCTTGGGGGGTGGGACGCCCCCAACCCCCCCCCCCAAAAAAAAATCCCCCCCATTTTTTTTTTTTTTTTTTTTTTTGCCTAAGATTTCCTTGGTCCTTTAACGAATTTCGCCCTAATTTTTTTATCACCCCTTGGGGCAAAGCCCCTAGAGGCTATTATATAAAGTAGTAAGCGTTTTTTGTCTGTCCCGAAGGATCTCGCTAACCGCTGAACCGATCGAGTTTTCCTTCACAGGGTAGCTTCTCATAGGTCCTGGGAAGGTTTATAACTATTTTCTTGGGGGGTGGGACACCCCTAACACCCCCAAAAAATGATAAATACCCCCATCAAATAATTTTTAACCTATTATATAAAGTAGTAAGCGTTTTTTGTCTGTCCCGAAGGATCTCGCTAACCGCTGAACCGATCGAGTTTTTCTTTACAGGGTAGGTTCTCATAGGTCCTGGGAAGGTTTATAACTATTTTTTGGGGGGGTGGGACACCCCTAACACCCCCAAAAATTGATAAATACCCATCCTCAAATAAGGGGGGGGGGAAGTTCTGACACTTTCGCGTAAACGGTGAGTATAGGCTTTATCTTTGGACTGAGAGGATAGGTTATTAGGGATAAAATCATTCTTATATGATGAATTTCCCCCAGATTTAAGATTTTTTGGATAGGCCTCCAGGTTCCGGAGCTCCAAGCCTCCAGGTGGTCTCTGGACAGGTAAAAAATTAAAAAATTTCTTATTTGAACAGTTAGAGGTAAGTTTATTAAACAACATAAGCTTCTTTTTATATATTATTCATATATTTGAAGAAAAAATTACAATCGGCCTCCAGGTTCAGGTGCTGCAGGCCTCCAGGTGGCCTCTGACAGGTATAAAATCCAAATTTCTTATTTGAACAGTTAGAGGTAAGTTTATAAAACAACATAAGCTTCTTTATATATATTATTCATATATTTAAAGAAAAAATTACAATCGGCCTCCAGGTTCAGGTGCTGCAGGCCTCCAGGTGGCCTCTGGACAGGTAAAAATCAAAATTTCTTATTTGAACAGTTAGAGGTAAGTTTATAAAACAACATAAGCTTCTTTTTATATATTATTCATATATTTGATGAAATAATTACAATCGGCCTCCAGGTTCAGGTGCTGCAGGCCTCCAGGTGGCCTCTGGACAGGTAAAAAATCTAAATTTCTTATTTGAACAGTTAGAGGTAAGTTTATAAAACAACATAAGCTTCTTTTTATATATTATTCATATATTTGAAGAAAAAATTACAATCGGCCTCCAGGTTCAGGTGCTGCAGGCCTCCAGGTGGCCTCTGGACAGGTAAAAAATCAAAATTTCTTATTTGAACAGTTAGAGGTAAGTTTATAAAACAACATAAGCTTCTTTATATATATTATTCATATAATTGAAGAAAAAATTACAATCGGCCTATAATCTAACCAAACCTAATTGTAAAAAAGTGCCGCTGCCAGGTTTTATAGTTTAGTTGGGGGATAGCAAAATTTTCAAAATTGAAAAAAAAATTTAAGAGGATAACGCCAACATATAATATTATTAGGTCCTACACATTGAGACTTCAAAGGTTTAAATTGTAGGAGTTAATAATATTCTCTTTTTTTTATTTTTACCTGTTCAAAGCCCGAAGCTCCTGAGCCTGGAGGCCAATTGTAATTTAAAATTGTACTTATTATAATATTATTTTAAAGGCTATTTGTAATATTGTCTTCAAATATATAAATAACATAAAAGCTAATTTTTTTATAAGTTTACCGCCATCTGTTGAAATAAGAAATATTGATATTTTACCTGTCCAGAGTACACCTGGAGGCCTGCATCACCTAAACCTGGAGGCTAATTGTAAATTATTCTTCAAATATCTTTAAAGCATCTAAAAATAAGCTCATTTTGTTTTTTAAGTAAACTTGACCTCTAACTGTTCAAATAAGATTTTTAAAAAAATTTTTTAGCTGTCCAGAGGCCACCTGGAGGCCTGCAGCACCTGAACCTGGAGGCCAATTGTAATTTTTTCTTTAGATATGTAAAAATATATAAAAAGAAGCTTATGTTGTTTTATAAACTTACCTCTAACTGTTCAAATAAGAAATTTTGATTTTTTACCTGTCCAGAGGCCACCTGGAGGCCTGCAGCACCTGAACCTGGAGGCCGATTGTAATTTTTTCTTCAAATATATGAATAATATATATAAAGAAGCTTATGTTGTTTTATAAACTTACCTCTAACTGTTCAAATAAGAAATTTTGATTTTTTACCTGTCCAGAGGCCACCTGGAGGCCTGCAGCACCTGAACCTGGAGGCCGATTGTAATTTTTTCTTCAAATATATGAATAATATATAAAAAGAAGCTTATGTTGTTTTATAAACTTACCTGTAACTGTTCAAAAAAGAAATTTAGATTTTTTACCTGTCCAGAGGCCACCTGGAGGCCTGCAGCACCTGAACCTGGAGGCCGATTGTAATTTTTTCTTCAAATATATGAATAATATATAAAAAGAAGCTTATGTTGTTTTATAAACTTACCTCTAACTGTTCAAATAAGAAATTTTGATTTTTACCTGTCCAGAGGCCACCTGGAGGCCTGCAGCACCTGAACCTGGAGGCCGATTGTAATTTTTTCTTCAAATATATAAATAATATATAAAAAGAAGCTTATGTTGTTTTATAAACTTACCTCTAACTGTTCAAATAAGAAATTTTGATTTTTTTACCTGTCCAGAGGCCACCTGGAGGCCTGCAGCACCTGAACCTGGAGGCCGATTGTAATTTTTTCTTCAAATATATGAATAATATATAAAAAGAAGCTTATGTTGTTTTATAAACTTACCTCTAACTGTTCAAATAAGAAATTTTGATTTTTTACCTGTCCAGAGGCCACCTGGAGGCCTGCAGCACCTGAACCTGGAGGCCGATTGTAATTTTTTCATCAAATATATGAATAATATATAAAAAGAAGCTTATGTTGTTTTATAAACTTACCTCTAACTGTTCAAATAAGAAATTTTGATTTTTTACCTGTCCAGAGGCCACCTGGAGGCCTGCAGCACCTGAACCTGGAGGCCGATTGTAATTTTTTCTTCAAATATATGAATAATATATAAAAAGAAGCTTATGTTGTTTTATAAACTTACCTCTAACTGTTCAAATAAGAAATTTTTTATTTTTTTACCTGTCCAGAGACCACCTGGAGGCCTGGAGCTCCGGAACCTGGAGGCCTATCCAAAAAATCTTAAATCTGGGGGAAATTCATCATATAAGAATGATTTTATCCCTAATAACCTATCCTCTCAGTCCAAAGATAAAGCCTATACTCACCGTTTACGCGAAAGTGTCAGAACTTCCCCCCCCCCTTATTTAAAAATTTTTCTTCATATCTAAAATACGAAAAATTAGCTTGATCAAACCTCCTGGGGCAAAGTTATTAATTTGTTTCAAGTATTTAAATCCTACAGATGCAATGATTTTACAAAGGAACGTACAAAAGATTGTTGTTTGGTTAAGACTCACTCCAAAAACGACTTTTTAAAAGCGAAGCTTTTATATAATTAGGGTCGGTCCGTCCGTAATGGATAGCTTTTTCGTTAATTTAGGCATGTTAGAATTCAATTGTCCTATCGATTTCAAACTTTGCATGGTAATTCCTTTAGTAGTTAGGTACGATTTAGAAAGCGTAGCAACTCTATAATCATTACCAAAATGTCCGTACGTCTATTTTAAACATGTTGATTTTTTACTTTTTTAAGAACAAATTTTTATGTGATCTAATCATCCGATTGATCTGATTTTTGGTATATTGATTCCTGGGACAACAAAGTTTAATGCTATAAGCGATGCAACTCTTTAATCAAGTCCTAAAAATGTAAGTATGTCCATAAACATTATCCTGTATCAAGCAGTTTTTCAACAAATTTACTTACAATTTTGCTTCGACTCTTATACATTTATAGTCTGATTATTCAGTTCTGACACTAATATAAATGTTAATGTCCGTTTGTCCTACTGTTTCAGTACTTCGCTTTTAATGATGTTGTCAGCCTTGTTGACTATTTATTTTTAATCTTAGACTAAAAGGGGGGGTCGACTAGGGCTTCTAGAGGCCGCTAGGAGCGTAGCCGTTAGAATTATAAAATACCGTTTTACATAATAAAATAGTAGCGTGCAAAGGTTTTTGAAGTGTGAATAAACATTTTTTGCAGGTTAAATGGGAAAGCATGACTTTTAATTTTAAGGAATGTGCTGACACTCCCGCGGGCCACAACCATTTATTTATACTTTTTTTACCTTAAATTCCTAGATGAAAGACATAAGCTTAAAATACCAAATTTTGTTTACAATTAAGTGTTTTTACGTTGATGTTTTTTTATGGTGGCGTTTTCTGAGAATGTTATTGTTTTTAGGAAAATTTCCCGAACTGATGAGAAAACCTCCAGCATTAAAGTTATCGACATGACTGGGAAGGAAGAACGTATTCTAAAGGGATATCAGGTACTACAATTTCACATTTACATTTTCATACAACGATTTGTATATCAATAAGTAGCGCGGTATTTACAATTAATACAATTTTAGTGAATATAATGTAAATCAGTACTAATTAAGGCATATATTGTCTAAATATACCTAGTATATTATGATTTTTGAAATCAGTCAAAAAGAGCAACGTTTAATAAGCTTAAGTGAAAAACGGAAAGACAGACGTGCAGACATTATTTACAGAGCAACTGCATTTATTTAATATCTTTTAAATGTAACTTAAAGATGCCTTTTTTTTGATACATTTAAAAAATTTAAATCAAGACAAAATACCTATATTATTCCTCGAAAATAAGTGCCAATAATTTATATTTAAAAAACAATTTTCTTTTAATAATATGCTCTTTATAGAGTTTATACTAGTTTGTCTTAGTTTGCAAAGCACACCGCTCTCTATGTAGTTCTCAATCGCATTTTGTCCCCTTCATACATGCATTCTCAGAAGCATATCATCATTGTTGCTTGACCACTAAATGACCGTTATTTATTTTTAGTCCATATCCGGTCAGCGGCGACCGGACGAGGACGGTGGGGCCGGTTTTTCCACGAAGCATTCTCTTGGTTCGGCGGCCCAGGTCAAGAAGAATTTTGAACTGCCGGAGCTTATCCATAATCTCAACCTTCTTGTGGATATGTGTGAACAGGTGAGAATTTATTTAATTCTTACATAAAAGTTTAAAGATGTCTGTCTTTCTGTACCGAATGATCTCGTCAACAGCTGAACCGATATCGTCCTCCTTAGAGAAAATGACCCACCCCCCAATAAACATTTTTGTTTTTAAAACACATATACACACCTCAAATGCCCTGTAGGCTTCTAGGAGCGAATCTGTTTGTATGAAACTTTCTTCAAAATAGATAGTTCAGTTACAAAAATAAATTAAAATTAGCTGCGCTTATTTTATTTTCAACTAATTTAAATTTTCTTCATAAAAGGTTTCTTTGGATTTTTTACCCAATTATGTTACAAAATATCAAAACGATTCTTATCATAGAAAATAAAATCATTAATAAAACGATTCAAGCTTATTGTGAAATTTCTACTCTATTCTAGAAAAATCACGCAACCTTGGATAACAAAAATATAATTTCCCTACTATTCTAGAATATCCACGAAACCTCTTATGACGCAAAATTTTGTTTTTCAACTCTGATTGGTCAGAATTATTTTAGCTTGCTTCCTATTGGTGGGATAACTCTAGAGCTTTCTAGCGTATTCCTATTTCACCACTGACAAGTATATAAACTCAGTACCGCGTAAGATGCGACAGTTACTATTTAATATTAATAGTGAAATCATCAATACAGAAAATCAACAAAGATATATTCCATCATGGCAAATATGTTTGTCACAGTTAAAGCCGTAATCTGCGATGCAAATGGACAAGAGAGTCAAGTCAGAAAGTTTGTAATTGACAAACAGATCTGTACATCATTCGGCTATCTTGTCAATAAACTAGAGCAGCTGATACCCGAGTTGGCAGACCACAAGTTTGATATAACTTGGAGAGATGAAGAGAATGATATGATTACCATGTCAAATGATGAAGAATTAATGGTTGCGCTTCTGGAAGGCAAAAAAGATTATCTCTACATTTTTGTCACCAAAAAGCGAATGAATACTGCTAAAAACAACATAAACAAGGAAGGAGATATTCATTATGGTGTGAAGTGTGACAGTTGTTTGGCTGCTATTAAAGGTAGCAGATACAAATGCTTGGTCTGTCCTGATTTTGATCTCTGCATGTCCTGCGAGATGGCTGGAAAACACAATATGCACAAAATGGTCAGGCTATTCAAACCTCTGGAAAAGACCATAGATGAAGAAAGAAAAGTTCCAACCAAGTTGACTGTTAAGAACATTAATGGATCTCCAGTTTATTTACTAAACATGCCTCGCAGAAAGTTTCTGAGCCCAGAGAAAGATCTTAAGAACAGAATTCTCGCCAGTAGACCAAGAGATTCTTCTGTTTATCATCTACCCAGCTTGAGAAACGACTGGTACCCGAAGGTTGCGAAGAGTCATAGACATGCCATGAAAAAAGTAAGGCCGTCTACCACCAACTACCATAAGAACCTGCCCTTGGAGGAGCTTCTGAAGGGTTGCTGTGCTAATCTCTGGGACGAAAATGAGAAAGAAAATGCGACTTCTAAGAAATCCACCAAAACAGTTAACACACCAATTATCAAGCCTGTTTCTACAACTAAACCAGAAGAGAAACAAGAACTGTCTTCAGATGTCAAGAACATTCTAGCACAAATGTTTCCTGGCATAGAATTCAATGTTGTGAATCCTGCCAAGAAGTTGGCTGAAGTTCCCAAATCACCAAAACCTACAGAAGTTACTGAATCGAAGACTGAGAAAACTGTTCCAGATGAAATAAAACACCAACTTGCTCTGTTGGCTCAAATGTTCCCTGGCGCAAACTTTTCTGTTGTTCAAACAGATCAAGCTGCAAATCCCAAAACCTCAAAGAAAGCTGAAGAACAAATTGTCCCACCTCCAATAGTAAAAGAAGATAAACCTGAACTGGCCGATGATGTAAAAAATCTTCTAACACAAATGTTCCCTGGTGCAAAATTTTCCTTTGAAAAGAAAAATGAGTCCTCCAAAGTCAATCAGCCATCAAAGCCCGTTGAACCACAATCTTTTAAGAAAGAGACAGAAAAAGAAAAGCCCCAGTTAGCTGATGATGTAAAAGTCATGTTGTCTCAAATGTTTCCAGGCGCAAATTTTACATTTGTTGACAAAGAATCAGATGAGAATGATGAAAAGACTGCTGACAAAGTTACAGAAAATGACATTGAACCAGCAAAGTTAGAAGAAGACAAGCCTATATTGGCTAATGATGTCAAAGTTATGCTGTCACAAATGTTTCCTGGAGTTGAATTTAATTTTGTAAATACTGACACTGCACCAAAAGCTAACCCAACGCATGTTGCATCAGCAGAAGAAGGTAAAGAAATTCAACCAGCTGAGTCCAAAATTACACAAACTGCGTTAGATCCAGAAAAGCCTGAGTTGGCTGAAGATTTGAAAACTATGTTGACACAAATGTTCCCTGGTATTAAGTTTTCAGTCATTGAATCTAATACAGATCAAGTGAGCTCTGAAAACAATGCTGCTAAAAAGACCCCAGAAAATAGTGATGATACCGGGCCATCAAATGAGAATATCAACACTGAAATAACAGCAGCTAATGAGACAGTGAAGACAAAAGACAACCTTGCTGAGCTGAAAGACAGAAGAAGCCCTGTTCCTTTGACAACACTCGCAGCATTAACAGCCCTAGCCCACCCTGAGTACGTGAGTATCACTACAACAGCACCCACTACCCGCAGCTATCCTGCCACGCCAATTACCAAGAGCAAAATCAATGAGGAATTGGACAAAACTATGCCCATTGATGTTTATCCTTTTATGACAGAAGATGTTTATGACGAAGAAAAGGCTCTTGGAAATGAAGCTGATAAGAATACTGAAGCACTGGCTGCCCTAGAGGCTATGGGATTATCCAATGATGAAGGCTGGCTGACTAAGCTAGTAGAGGCAAAGAATGGAGATGTGCAACAGATTTTGCAAGCTTTAACGCCAAGCAAATATGCTGAAAGGTGCCATTAATAAATATTTTGTAAATATTGTAATTTTTGTAAATATGTTAATGATATTTTTTGTTTATTTGTCAGAGCTTTATTTGAATAAATATTTGAATACTTATATAAATTGCGTTCATTTTTTGTGTTCGTTATCCTTTGTATCCATATGACAAGGATAACATTATCCTAAAGTAGCGCGCAAAAATTAGAGTCTGTTAGTTTTGAGTATGATTAAAGTGATATTTTTTTAAAGGTAACTTTACATACATATATAAGGAAAATAAACATATTTTAAACACATTGTATTGTTTTCTTAGTTTGCTTTTTAGTGTATAAGTTCATCCTTTAATATAGAAAGTTATTGTTTTTAGTAGGTGAAAAAAATTCTTATTAATAATTTTTTTGCACATGAAATATACCTACATTTTTTAACACTAAAACTTAAAATAAATTATAATTTAGGAATGTGTATAGAATATATGTGGATATTAGGACAGGGGAAAAATACATCGTTAATTTAGTCTGCTAATATGGACCTTTTGTTGGTCAGTTCGTCCATCAAGTAGGAGGGAATATCGTTATTTTAGTCAGCTGCGAGCTTTTCTTTATCTCAGTACATGAAAACCTGGTGCAACATCCAAGTAATATTATTATCGATTGTTTAATCAAACCTTATTCAACCGTTTTCTAACATTTAGGATATCATCCAAAATGACCGGAAGCTAGCGCACCACAAGGACCGCGTGACCGTCCTGGAGACTGAGGGCGCAAAGCTGTCTGAGCTGGTAGAGAAGGAGAAGGAGCAGATAGAGAGCCTGGAGCAAATCATTGCAGTGATTGACAGGTGATGTAGGACTCCCAGAGATATATTGGAATTTTTTTAATTTGCCCCTTTTTTCTGCCATTAAAAATTACATTTTATAAACGTTTCAGCAGTTTCTCTCTTTTTTTACTTTTTTACTTTTTTTGGTGGCGAGGATGGAGGTATAATAGTTTCATTAGAGATTAAGTATCTATGCTTTGTTAATGACGAAAAAGTAAGGGATACATTTGAATACAAAGGAAAATGGGGAATAGTCACTTTCGCTTCATCGCACCTTAAGGGGCGATTCGTCGTATTTTTTAAATGACTGTTTATAGGTTATTTTTGGTTTGGTTAGGTTATATTGGGTTAGGTGATTGTCCCACAGGGTTAGGTAATTGGCCCCACAGGGGCTAGAAATAGGAGAAAAGCTACTGTGAAAAATACGAAGAATCGCCCCTTAAGGTGCGTTGCCACGAAAGGGACCATACCCGAAAAATGTAAAACAAAGTTTAAATGTTGTTAATAGCATAAAATTAAAAATCATTGAACTGTAAATTTTTACTGGTATTGAAAGTTTTAGAAATTCATTCATGGTCTTAAAACTTAAGGGACTTCTAATTTAAATTTTTATATGTTGTTATCAATCTAAAAGTGTCAAACGTTTCGACCAAAAATTTTAATGTACAGAAGTGCTGATTTTTTCAATATTATTAGGGCTGTACATCAATTTATTGTCCATTGTCCTATCCCTGAAGAATTTAAGATCCCTGGTTAAAATATAAGTTTTAAAAGTTTTAAAAAATTTATCTATATTTCAGGTTAGAGAAAAAATTTGTTGAAGGTTCCTTGGATATGGACCTTGCTTTAAAAGCTTTTAAAAAATTAAAAGAGGAATTCGGAAAAGAATTTCAAGAATTTGAGCTGCAGGTATTTTTAAACATTTCTAATTTGTGCCACCCTCACATCATTTCTTCATCTTTGGTTGCGTTGCTTTGGACAAGGTTTGTTTTAGTTAGATAATGTGTTGGTTACAAAAGGTTAACAAGGAAGCTTAATAAAAAAGTCAAATAAAATGTGTTAGATAATTCGTAATTAAACTTAAACTTATCTTCCCACCATTTAAAAGCACAAAATAAAAGCTAAGAAAGGAAAGATAAGCTGTCTTTCATTTTCCTACCACTGCAAAATGAGGAAGGGATATTTTTGTTTTCAAACATTACTTATATTCAAAGTTACCATTTTTTGATGGGCGGAAAGTTCGAGGCTAAACATGTTTTCCTCTAAAATAAAATAAACAATAGTCCATCTCTGCTCTGTAATAAATAAGCAAAAAAAGATAAGATCCCATGAACGGCAGAAATTAAGCGCAACTTATTTCAGTATGTTGCCACAACAGTGGTGGTGCCTCTGGTGAAGAACTCCATGCTGGACTGGGTCCCCCTGGCGGGTAAAAATGAAAGTATTCCCCACCTGACCACCTTCACTCAGTGGAGAGATATTCTGGATGATGAGAGATATAACTACATTAAACAGCCAGGTATAGGAAGTTTTGTTTGTAAATATCAATCCTGAAAATAAATATATTCTTTTCTGTAATAAGGTAACCTTTCGTCTTTTTTTTTGGGCCTTGGGTAACAAATACTAGAAAATTTCATCAATGTTTACTTATCATTTTTTAAAAGGAAACCTCAAATATTGAAAAAGCATGAAATGAAAAAATGAAAAATAATAAAAAAAGAAACATTTTCTGATTTTCCTATATTACGTTATGTTTATGTTAAAATCTTAAACTTGAGACAAAAAAAATTAGTAGGTAGGTACTTTAAATAATTCTCATCATTTAGCTGCCGGTGAACCTATGCCAGCCTATCACAACCTAGTTTGGGAGGCCTGGGTTCCAATTGTACGACTTGCTGTACAAAGATGGCAATCAAGACAGCCAGATCCTCTTATTGGTAAGTATAAATTGAGTATGTTATTTTAAAATTGTGGTAGAAAAAATAGATATACTTTTCAAGTACCTAACTAATTTTTTAGATATTCCTATTTTGATATAAAATAATATTTAGAGTATTTTTTATAACTTTAATTTTCGAAAATATATATAAGAAACTTTTAAAAGCGCTGGATTGCCGCAGTTAAACTTTTTACTACATTAATGCAACTATCAGGGGCGTCCAAGCTTTAAATTTTGGGGGGGGTAAAAAATTTTTAGGGGGGGGGGGGTAATTTGTTTTTGGGGGGGTAAAATGGCGCGCGAAGCGCGCCGCAAATTTTTTTTACTCCCCCCAAAATTTTTACCCCGGGGGTAAAATTTGCTTGGGGGGGGGGGGTAATTACCCCCCCTGAAATCTGTTGGCAGGGGTAAATTTACTTTACCCCCCCCCAAAATATACCCCCGGGGTAAAATTTTTTGGGGGGGTAATTTAAATTTTATTAAATATATAGTATAAAAAATGAATTATTTACCCCCCAAAATTGTTTGGGGGGGGGTAAATACCCCCTCCAAAATGGTTGGAGGTGCCTACGGCAACCCCAGTGTAGGGGTAAATTTTAAATGGGGGGGGTAAAATGATAAAAATTTTGGGGGGGCTAATCGCCCCATTACCCCCCCCCCCCCCCCCTTGGACGCCTATGGCAACTATCATTTAATTTAAAGAGATAGTTGCATTAAGTGCATTTTACGAGTTTGGGTACCTTCTAAGTGTTCTTTTTTAGAATATGATATAGGTATAAAGGTTATCCAATAAGATAATTAACTTGTACCAGGTTGTTTTTGTTTTACGTCCAAAAATGTCTAACTTGTGATGATAAAAGTCATATTTTCATAAAAATGATTGCAAGCATAAATTACAAGAATAATACCTATACAATAAGCTTTATAAGTTTTCTAAAATTTTCCGATTTCTTTATGGTTAGGGTCAAAAACATAATCAACATAGGTATCTAACAACCTCTATGAAGAGTTTTAAGCCCTAATTTCAATATCGGCAAGCGGAAATGGCTCCAAAAATACCCTAGGAAATGTGAAAAATTAAGAAATTCAGTACATTTTAGATTTTATTAATATATGATTAGATTTAAACAATCAATGTTAAAAGAATATTAAACTGTTATTCAAAACAATATTTCATGCCAAATGTCATTCAACAATTAAATAAATTATATTTTCTTTTATCGCAAAAACAATTTTCAGGGGCTCTTTATTAATAGAAAAAGTCCATCTAACCGTCAATTTTATTACCTTTAAATAAAAATAAATTTTTCAGCAAATTTTAGTCTAAAAAATAACAAGCTTTTTTGTCTGTAGCAAAGAATCTTTCCAACAGCTGAACCAATATGGTTCTCCTTAACAGTTAAGCTTCTTATAGGTCCCGGGAAGGTTTTAACTATTTTGTGGTAGGTTAACTCAACCCTCCTAATACAAATTTAACCCCCCCCCCCCAATAAGAAAAAAAATACTTTTCTTTTTAAATCTTAAAATAAAAATGGGAGGGAGGGTCAACCCCCCCCCTCCCCCACTCATGTTTCCCTAGAGGCCTCTAGGGGCGTAGCCGCTAGTATTTACGTAAATTAATAAGAATGGTGCTAAAAACAATTAAAATTATTTCTTTAGCTGCACTACTTTGGATATTAACGTCCCACATCATGAAATGAAAGTATTATATTAATCAAATGATAAAGGACAATTCAGATTGGTAGGTAGGCGAAGCTTTTTAATAATTAGAGTCAGTCCGTCTGAATGTCTGTCCATCACGGTTGGTAAAATCCGTATAGACTTACAAGTTAATGTTCTATTAATTATGTTCTGACACCTCTACAAGAGTTATTGTTCGTTTGTCCTTATTTCTAATTTTAGAGCTATCTGTGTCACTTTGATCATTGTCACTTAATTCACTTAACTATTTTCTTTTTTAACTAACCTCTTTAGTTATTTTTTTCTTTGTAATAGATTCACCCCTCTTAGTTTCTTTAATGTCCACAGTTCCGAAGCACAGATCACTAGGGGGACCATTTGGATGTAAGATCTTCTTCATGTATTCAGTATCAGAACTTGGAATCTAAAAAGTAAAACTATTAAAATTTTCCATACAATTTAGGTATGCAACCGGTTTCTTTAATAAAGTACAGTCTTAAACTAGTATTGAAATTATTATATTGCATTGTTTTGCATAATTTCTTTGACATTGACATATAAATTTATGCAAAACCTCAATGATGACACACAAAATTAACCCCTCTGTAAATAACTATAAGTAGTTGAAACGTTTGGATACTATACTTAAAGACAAAACAATCAAAATTTTATAAAAGTTAAAAATAACGAATATGAAAACGTTATTATAAAACTTTGGGGACTAGTGTAATAAACAGCAAATGTCCTCTCCCCCCTGACTGGAAATAGTTGCTAAATAGATGCTAATTCTCTGCAATGCTTGTTTGAGAAAGGTTCAAGGATAGGGAATAGTTAAACTTAAAGAAACTTTTCTCGCACAAGATTTAACTTTTTAAAAAGTTTATTAATTAATTTTCTAACCTTACTGTCGCCTGGACAATTGCATGCAACATGAGAGTGTTGTTCAGCTGGACACTTAGCTGTTGGCTTACTGAAATATAAAAAATATTCATTTTATTATCAAATTAATCCTTGTTTTAATTAACAAACTTATGATTTAAATAGGTAAGTAAAAGAATATTAAGAGAGTAATTATTTGTTGCATAGTAATATAGACAACTTTCCAAGGAAATACAGTGGATATTAATTGGTCTCGAAGCTAATAGCTATATTGGAATAGTTATTTTTTACATTGTAACTTTTAAATTTGTAGAAAACTAAAAACAATAGATGCTAGACATAATTTTCTAGTATAGCTTAAAACCGGATATTAATCAGTTTTGAAGCGATACTAGAATAATGTTTTTAATTTTTCCTACCTCCAAATTATCTCTGGGAGACCACAAGAACATGTAGTTACATTAAACACTCGTATTAGTTGGGCATCGACAGCTGCAATCTTTTTTTTGTTGCTTTCTTAAATCGGCAGCATTTCACATCACTTAAGAAATTACATAAAGAAAGAACAATGTTTTTTTTTCAGATTTTAGTGGTAGATTATTGTGTACTTTACTCCATTTTTCCATAATATCGGGGATAACATAATTTTTAACAATATTACGTTCATTCAAATTTGGATTTTGACAATAGTTTGAAAGTTTCAAAATTTCACTAAACGTAGGAGGCCTAGTATTCTTTAATTTTTCACCAATTGGGTTATATTTGGAACACTTATCTCGAGTTTTCGTTTTCACTATTTTATATAAAGATAATTAACATTTATTTGTTTGTTTTAAATGTTTATAATTCACAATAATGGATTGTTTTGCTTCCGTTGTTTGGTGCTGATTTGAATGTTGTTGTTTTTCTCTGTCTTTGTCTGCTAGCGTTAGCGCGTTTCAACCAATCAGAAAGCGCCAATTGTATGTAGAATTGTATGCGCCAATAAGAAGTCATAAGGATAATATAAATGTCGTCTTTGGTAAAAAAAAAATAATGTAAGATTTTTTTCAAATTTTGTCTTTTCATTTGCAGTTCCGGGCCTTTAAAAGGTCAAAAATAAAAAACCTAAAAATACAAACATTTTTTTTTATTATCTTGATTATGTTTTTCACCCTAACCCTTTGAAACTTAAAAACTTATATATCTTACTATACAACATATATAAGGGGGGGGGGAAGTTTGTACACTTATAGGAAATGAAATTCAGTACCAAAGTTTGGGAGGGTACTGTGGGCTTGTTTTTAAAGTTATCAACCTAATTCTTTTTGTAGGCTCTCTTATATGACTGGATATACACGTATTTCTTTGAAAATTGAATTTCGGCACTTTCCTTCTAGGGGCTTGTGGAGCAATAGACCCCCCAAAACACTAAAAATATGAGTTCTGAACTTATTTTTAAAGATATCAACCTGATTTTTTTTATAATACTTTTTTTTAACATAACCGAATCAACGAACCATTACAGATTTCATTTTGGGACTTTCCTTCTAGGGGCTTGTGGAGCAATAGACCCCTCAAAACACTAAAAATACGAGTTCTGACCTTATTTTTAAAGATATCAACCTGATTTTTTTTTATAATACTTTTTTAACATAACCGAATCAACGAACCATTACAGATTTCATTTTGGGACTTTCCTTCTAGGGGCTTGTGGAGCAATAGACCCCCCAAAACACTAAAAATATGAGTTCTGACCTTATTTTTAAAGATATCAACCTGATTTTTTTTTAATAATACTTTTTTAACATAACCGAATCAACGAACCATTACAGATTTCATTTTGGGACTTTCCTTCTAGGGGCTTGTGGAGCAATAGACCCCCCAAAACACTAAAAATATGAGTTCTGACCTTATTTTAAAGGATATCAACCTGATTTTTTTTATAATACTTTTTTAACATAACCGAATCAACAAACCATTACAGATTTCATTTTGGGACTTTCCTTCTAGGGCTTGTGGAGCAAAAGACCCCCAAAAACACTAAAAATATGAGTTCTGACCTTATTTTTAAAGATAACAACCTGATTTTTTTATAATTCTTTTTTAACATAACCGAATCAAAGAACCATTACAGATTTCATTTTTGGACTTTCCTTCTAGGGTGTAGTGGAGCAAAAGACCCCTAAAACACTAAAAATATGAGTTCTGACCTTATTTTTAAAGATATCAACCTGATTTTTTTAACACTTTTTTAACATAACCGAACTTGGTAACTTTTACAGATTTCATTTGGGACTTTCCTTCTAGAAGCTAGTGGGACAAAAGACATGCTGTATTTGTTGCAATTGAAAAACCAATCAATAACTAATAGTTTTCTTTTTTTACACTGAATACTTAATTTTTTTCAATTATGTAGATAGTTTTTGACTTTTTTGAATTTTTTAAAATTTGTTAGGATACATCATCATTTTTAGTCTTTGTACAGTATTTCTATACCAAGTATTATGAAACCTTAATCTAGTTGTCTTAATGTAATTTTTTTAAAGAATACTACATAATATTTGAATATGACTGTGAATTGATTCAAGCGCATTTTCATTGGACCCTAGAAGGAAATCAAAATCTGTAATGATTACATAGTTCATTTATGTGAAAAATTTCACATTAAAAAAATATTTTTAGTGTTTTGCTTCACTAGCTTCTAGAAGGAAAGTCCCAAAATTAAATCTGTAAAAGTTACCAAGTTCAGTGTTAAAAAAGTGATTTAAAAAAATCAGGTTGATATTTTTAAAAATAAGGTCAGAACTCATATGTTTAGTGTTTTGGGGGGTCTTTTGCTCCACTAGTCCCTAGAAGTAAAGTCCCAAAATGAAATCTGTAATGGTTCATTAAGTCAGATGTTAAAAAAGTTTTCTTTAAAAAATCAGGTTGACATCTTTAGAAATAAGCTCAGAACTCCTATTTTTAGTGTTTTTTTGGAGTCTTTTGCTCCACTAGCTCTAGAAGGAAAGTCCCAAAATGAAATCTGTATTGTTTCGTAGATTTGGTTATGTTAAAAAAGTATTATAAAAAAATTGGGTTAATATCTTTAAAAATAAGCTCAGAACTCATATTTTTAGTGTTTTTGGGATCTTTGCTCCACTAGCCCCTAGAAGGAAAGTCCCAAAATGAAATCCGTAATGGTTTCTTAGTTCGGTTATGTTAAAAAAGTATTATTTTTAAAAAAACAGTTTGATATATTTAAAAATAAGCTCAGAACTCATATTTTTAGTGTTGGGGTCTTTTGCTCCACAAGCCCCTAGAAAGAGAGTCCTAAAATGAAATCTGTAATAGTACGTAGATTTTGGGGGTCTTGCTCCACAAGCCCTAGAAGGAAAGTACCAAAATGAAATCCGTAATGGTTTCTTCAATTTTCTTTTAGTGTTTTTTTGGAGTCTTTTGCTCCACTAGCTCTAGAAGGAAAGTCCCAAAATGAAATCTGTAATGGTTCGTTGATTCGGTTATGTTAAAAAAGTATTATTGAAAAAAATCAGGTTGATATCTTTAAAAATAAGGTAAGAACTCATATTTTTAGTGTTTTGGGGGGTCTATTGCTCCACAAGCCCCTAGAAGGAAAGTCCCAAAATGAAATCTGTAATGGTTCGTTGATTCGGTTATGTTAAAAAAGTATTATAAAAAAAATCAGGTTGATATCTTTAAAAATAAGGTCAGAACTCATATTTTTAGTGTTTTGGGGGGTCTATTGCTCCACAAGCCCCTAGAAGGAAAGTCCCAAAATGAAATCCGTAATGGTTTCTTCAATCGGTTATGTTGAAAAAGTATTATTTTTAAAAAATCAGGTTGATATCTTTAAAAATAAGGTCAGAACTCATATTTTTAGTGTTTTTTGGGGTCTTTTGCTCCACAAGGCCCTAGAAGGAAAGTTCCAAAATGAAATCTGTAATGGTTCGTTGATTCGGTTATGTTAAAAAAGTATTATTAAAAAAAATCAGGTTGATATCTTTAAAAATAAGGTCAGAACTCATATTTGTAGTGTTTTGGGGGGTCTATTGCTCCACTAGGCCCTAGAAGGAAAGTCCCAAAATGAAATCTGTAATGGTTCGTTGATTCGGTTATGTTAAAAAAGTATTATAAAAAAAAATCAGGTTGATATCTTCAAAAATAAGTTCAGAACTCATATTTTTAGTGTTTTGGGGGGTCTATTGCTCCACAAGCCCCTAGAAGGAAAGTGCCGAAATTCAATTTTCAAAGAAATACGTGTATATCCAGTCATATAAGAGAGCCTACAAAAAGAATTAGGTTGATAACTTTAAAAACAAGCCCACAGTACCCTCCCAAACTTTGGTACTGAATTTCATTTCCTATAAGTGTACAAACTTCCCCCCCCCCCCTTATTAATTTGTACATATTACCTACTATAAATAACAAACAATTTGGTACCACTGAAGAAATAGTCGTAACACTGTTTTAGTAAAAACAAGACAAACATAAAAGTTGCACATATCATCAACAAGTTAATGATTGTCAAGTCCAAATAGGAAGTCCATATTAGATTATAAATGTTACAATAACTGTTATTTTGAATTTAGGATTGCTTGAGCTCTGGAGACCGTTGTTACCAGGCTGGATATTACAACATGTTCTGGATCAACTTGTCCTTGTTAGATTACAGGTACAAGAAGATTTTTACTTATTGAAATGAAGATTAAAACAAGGATGATAACATCTATGAGTACTAAGTAGCATAGCACAAAAAAAATGATAGGACAAAGTGAGTTATGGAGCAGAAATTCAGAAATCTTAAAAATAATAAGGGTTATGTCTTTTGAATCATGACCGACAGACAAACAATCACTTTTCCCTTGCCGAACGAATAATGGTCGACAAAGTGAATTATAAAGTAGCTTCGCTACTAAAAAAAGTTGACGCCATTTTATTGTTTTTTAAGTCTGTAAAGGTTACTTACTGTTTTATACCCTTGCGCTATTGAGCTGATTTTACCAATCCACTGAATTATTTTGTGTACTTTTATTATCGGCTGCGCTCCTGTCATCTAAGATAGCTCAATTCAAATGGGTAGGTAAAAAGGTGCCAGAAAAATAGCCTAAAACCATCCCTGAATCTATGTGAAGTAGTTCAGTAGTTATTAAAATCCTAAGCTTCAGGCAAAAAACCTTAGTTCTTCATATAATGGGATATTTATTAAGGCTGAGGTAGAAATGTG
The DNA here is from genome assembly GCF_053477335.1 of Acartia tonsa. Taxonomy (NCBI): domain Eukaryota; kingdom Metazoa; phylum Arthropoda; class Copepoda; order Calanoida; family Acartiidae; genus Acartia; species Acartia tonsa. The sequence continues at coordinate 28,820,732 of NC_137262.1, read as the reverse complement.
GAACCCTGTACAAGACACAACACCTATCCATACCTGGCTACATCCCTGGTTGCCACCACTTGGCAACAGGCTGGAAATCGTGTACCCTACCATCAGAAACAAGCTGGCAACAGCGCTGGCAAACTGGCATCCTACAGACAGGTATAACATACAACACACACATTGGTCTAGTTTTAACCTTTTTGACAAAATATATTGTATGTAACCAACAATCGAATTAATTCGGGGGAAATATTTCTTGAGCTGTTTTAATATATTGTATGTAACCAACAATCGAATTAATTCGGGGGAAATATTTCTTGAGCTGTTTTAATATATTGTATGTAACCAACAATCGAATTAATTCGGGGGAAATATTTCTTGAGCTGTTTTAATATATTGTATGTAACCAACAATCGAATTAATTCGGGGGAAATATTTCTTGAGCTGTTTTAATATATTGTATGTAACCAACAATCGAATTAATTCGGGGGAAATATTTCTTGAGCTGTTTTAATATATTGTATGTAACCAACAATCGAATTAATTCGGGGGAAATATTTCTTGAGCTGTTTTAGTGGGAAATTCTTAAAATTAAAAGATTTTCTCGTATTTATTCGAAACCGATTAATATCCGGTGGATTAGAACCAGTTCTTATCCATACGAAAAAAAAATATGTCTAGCATCGTATTATATCCAGTTTTCTACGAGTATAGAAATATAAATCATAAGATTAAAACAAGTTTTTTTAGCCCGTGCCTTCTGGTTTTAATCTTACATTTTATATCCGCAGAGAGCTGTTTATAATACAAAGGCCATTTTTATATTTCCTCAAGAGTTTGGTAAAATGAATTATCAGACTCAAATAGTTTGTACATTTGTCTTTGTTTAAAAATTAGGCCTAAATTACTTTGAACAATTAATAGAAAAGAAATTTTAAATCTATCTATCCGTTTAGGTCTGCCAAGATGATACTTTTACCCTGGAAGGATGTATTTACCCCTGGCTCCATGCACACATTCCTTATCAAGAATATTTACCCAAAATTGGAGACAGCACTTCTACATTTGAATATAAATCCTATAAATCAGGTAAGTAATAATATTAATATTCTTCTTTTAATGAAACTAGCAGCTCCGTCCCTAGAGGTTTCTAGGGGCACATGAGGAGAGGGGAATTGAATTCGATACCTAATCCATTTTTTATTTTTTTAAAAAAGGAAAATACTAGATTTTTGGGGTGGTTTGGTAGAGGGAATTTTTTTCTAGAGGCAATTTTTCTTCGAGTGTGGTGGTACCCTCCGACAAAATAGTTTTAAACTTTTCCAGGAGCTACCCTGTATAGGAGAATCGTATCGGTTTAGCAGTTAGCGAGATCCTTAAGTACAAACAAACAGACAAATATCCGGTTACTTTATTATAAAGATTTACAATCGTACACTACATTTTCGCTCTTTTAGAACTTTCATTTTGTTTTGATTTCAGGACTTGTCCCTGTGGCATGCAGTGGTTGATTGGTTGGACCTGATACCAGGTCAGGCTCTGGGTGATATGATGGCTAAACATTTCTTTCCTCGCTGGTTACAGGTAAACTGTCATTTGCATACTCTATTATGTCTCTCGTCCAACCTCCCCCCTTTAGTTTTTGGGGCAAGATTCATTTTTTTCTTGGCGATTTCTCTTCGGATGCTAGTAGTTCCTTCCTTCAAAATAGTTAAAAATCTTTCAAGGACTTATGAGAAGCTAAATTGTAAAGGAGAACTATATCGGTTGAGCAGTACAAACCAAGTACATTCTTTCAGATAGCAACAAACTCGCGTAAAGTTACATTTTTAGTTTATTGGTCGATTTTGACAATTTAAAAGCGTAAATAACATGAGCACGGATAAAATCCTTTGTCTTTGATGTTCTTTGACCAATGTATTGTTACAGTTCTAAATATTTCTTAAATAGCATAAATCCTGCCCATGACATTGATAAATCTTCTTTGAAAAGTACAATTTATTCAGACCAACGATTGGCAAGATATATACCTACAGACAAAAAACAACCTTTTTATATTATAGGATAGTAAAAGGAAGTGACGAGTATTTATATATTTAGGTGTTGGCTGCCTGGTTGAACTCCAACCCTAACTATACAGAGTTGATAGGATGGTACCAGGGTTGGAAGGGTGTTATTCCCCCACCCTTGCTTAACCATCCCATGGTTGCTGACCAATTACAACAGGTGAGTTTGAAAATAGTTTTTTCTCGCATCGTATTATAAACGGCTTTCCGCGGATATGGAATGTACAATTATAAGATTAAAACTAGTTTTTTTTAGCCCCGAGGTGCCGAAGACATAGTTTTTTCGTATGGATGAGAACCGGTTCCTATCCACCGGATTCGAATGAATTTGAGAAAAAATTATTATATTATTCTTTGTAATAAAACTAGGGAGGGAGAGGACATTGGGCTGTTTATTATACTAGTCCCCAAAGTTTTATAATAACGTTTTCTTATTCTATGGGGACTTTTATTGATTTTTGATTGGTTTATTTATTAAGTTGAGTATCCAAACGTTTCAACATTTAATTGTAATCTAAAATTGACGTAATTCTGTGTATTATCATTGGAGATGTACATCAATTTATCGGCCATTGTCTTATTCCTTTAGATCTTTAAATAAAACATTGATTATTTTTGTAGGCCCTGCACATTATGAATCGCAGTGTGTCCGGTGGTGGACCTTTATCCAGTCAGCCTGGGGCTATGGAGAATGTTAAATATATGACTAACAGGTAGATAACTAAGTAGATAGATAGATATAAGATAGACAGAAATTGGATCTTTATCTAGTCAGCCTGTGGCTATGGAGAATAATAAATTATGATTAACAGGTAGATACTAAGTAGATAGATAGATAGATATAAGATGGACAGAAATTGGATCTTTATCCAGTCAGCCTGGGGCTATGGAGAATAATAAATTATAACTAACAGGTAGATACTAAGTAGATCGATAGACAGATATAGGACCTTTATCCAGTCAGTCTGGTGCTATTGAGAATGTTAAATATATGATTACCAGCTTGGTAGATGGGAAGATATGTGGATAGATCATAAGGAAAAAGGATAAGAGGATGAATACTCACCCCCTTTTCTTGGTAAAATACTACTTCCCCATCCCTAAATTTAGAAGCAGACAAAAATCAAAAGCCGCCCAGGGCTTTTTGTAAGTCAATCATAAATAATAATGTGAATAAAAAGAAAAGCGATATTTAGCAAACAGCCGTGGGCGGTCAGAATCAGCTGAATGTTCATTATGAAAAAAATTTCCCCCTTTTTAGAAATAGAAGGATTCATCTTTCATGAACAAATTTTTTAAAATAAAAATAAAATTCTATGTAATTTTTAATCAAAACGAAAATATCTAATCTAATATTCTTGCCCTAAATATGGAAATAGTAAAAAGTAAAAAAATATTTTTTAATAATTTTTAATCCTCCCATTTGAAAAGTAGTGGAATAGCAATAAATTTTAGCGCGGCAACAGCGCTGAGTAGGCCTCTAGGCCCACTGCCTATTTTCGTCTTCTAGTTGCTTCGATTCCTCTCTTTTATTTTTTTCTCTATGGGATAGATGGATCGACAGTAGAACCACATAATATTATCCCGTAAGTTCCACAGACAGTCGACAGACAAAATAACAGTTAGCTGGACATTATATATACAAGTTCAAAACAAATAATAAAAAGAGAACTAAACAAACAGACATATGCAGATGGATCAACAGACAAACATTAGTATTCATAAGTTGATATACTTAAGTCTTCCTAAAATGATTTACCTAAGACAATTTAAAATTGTTGATAACGTCTTCTACTATTACAGAGAGATGAACGGTGGGCGAGGCATGCTTGCACCTGGCCAGGATGTGGGCAACAGGAACAAGTTTGATTCTATCAGCGAGGCTGTCAAGACCAGCAGTCAGATACCTCAGGGTTTCAAGGATTTGATTGCCAAACGTTGTGAAGAGAAAGGCATCATTTTCAGGTTAGCAACAATTTAAACAGCATGCAGTATTTCTATTATGATATATGTAAGAGCTACATTAAGTAAATAGTTATATCAGCTACGGCCCTAGAGGTCTTAGTTGGGAATCGAATCTCCATAGTTAAAAACCTTCCCATGACCTATGAGAAAGCTACATTTTATGTGTAAAGGAGAACCATATCAATTCAGTGGTTAGCGAGATCCTTCGGTATACAGACAGACACACATCCTGTTACTTTTATATACGGATGTCAATACATTTCAATTTTTACTGTAAAAAAAAAACATCCCCACTTAAGCTGACTTAGTTTCCTATTTCAATGGATTTATCATTACTTGGATGTTACACTATAGATTTTCATGTTCTCTATTAAAGTGAAACTCGCAGCGGGCTAAACTAACGATACCCGCTTCACCACATCCCCTTCCCTCGTAATAGATGAACGAACTGACCAATTAACAACAACTTTTACCTGCCATAATAATATCGACATATATTTTATATCCATTCCTATTTCAGACCAGTACCTGGACGTCTGCGGGAGGGTAAACAGATATACCTGTGTGGAAGGAACCATTGCTACCTGGACAGAAATGTTATCTTTGTCCAGGATGACACCAGATGGGTCCCAACCTCGCTTAATAGCTTGTTAGATAACTCTTTGTAGATTTTTTTTATTTGTACAACAAAATAAAATATTTGATATTGTTTTTAAAAGTCAAGATAGCTTTTATTATTTTCAGGCATATTTTTTAAAGATACCAGTTAATTTTATATTTTATTTCCAGTGTGGCTTCGAATCCGATTTATTTCCGCTGGATTAAAACCGGATCTAAGTCATTCTGAAAAATCAAATATCGTATCATAGAGAATTTTCCACGAAAAATTTAAAAAGAATCCGTTTCTATTTTGTTTCCTAAGGCTTTTTGGGCTATGAAAACTGAGATTAATTTTAATTTTTTTCTTTTTACTATGTGTGGATAACTGTCTATAATACGATGCGATAAATAACTAATACACAATTTCATTAATTGTTCTAGTATCATGAAATGTTGGCATATTACTTTGAAATATAATATTATATATATTGAATATCTTTCATTTCTTTTTTGTTTGATAGCGAGGCTACTCTACTAGATTAATTAAGATTATTTAATTTTAGATGATTTTCTTTTAAGTATTAAATTATATTTATTAACTAGCGGCTTCGCCACTAGCCTCTAGGGGCTTTGCCCCAAGAGGTGAAAAAAATTTTTTTGGCGAAATACGTAAAAGGACCAAGGAAATCTTCTACAAAAAATAAGAAAAAAATGGGGGGGAATTTTTGTTTTTTGGGGGGTTGGGGGTGTCCCACCCCCCAAGAAAATAGCCTAAAACCACCACAGGACCAGTAGGTATATTCCCTGAAGAGAAGAATCCGATCGGTTCAGTGTTTACCGAGATCTTAAGGGACGGACGGACAGACAGACATCATTCTACTTTGTATTATTGATATGAAGGATTAATGACTTTGAATACCTAAAATTCACCAAACCTTTTAATAATTTCCATATTTTTTCAGCTGTATATCATCAGATATAGAGGGGGGGGGGCATTGGGCTGGTTTTACAATATTCCCCCAAAATTTACAATAACGTTTTCTTATTCCATGGCTCAACGACTTTGTGGACTTTAATTAAATTTTTATTGTTTGGTTTATGAAGTCGAGTGGTTAACCTCTAATTGTAATCTACAAGACTATAAAAGGGGTAATTTTGTCATGCGAATAATTTGCTGTCAATTGTCTTAGGTCCCTAAAGCGAAAAACAAAAATATTGATGACATTTATAACTTCAGCGTAACTACGCTCAACCTCCTAAAGTTTCCTTCTTACTTCCTAATTTCTATGAGATATAATATATGCATTTCAATCATAAATATTCATATTTTTCCATTTTCTGTGGGTGTGTTTACCTTGACTTTTCAATCTTTTCTACATTTTATCAGTAAAAAAAAAAAAATACTTTAAAAATCCTTGATTTACAGGTCCGAACTCTCGGCCCTCGGTTCCCTTTCTGCGGATAACTATAAAAATGTGATGCGAAAATCTACACATTATCAACTTTTTTTATTCAAAGTAAAGCTTTAAAGAATTCTGAATTGTAAAGTATATCTAAGTATGACAAACCATAGTTAAAGAGTCGAGTGACTGCTACTTAAATTTCGTCAATTTAGGTTGAAAATATGGACTTCATTTATTTGTCAGTTCATCCAGTATAAGGGGTCAAGTATCTATACATCGATTACTATAACATACTACGATTATAAATTCAAGCTTAAATTTCATGGATCTTCCTTTTACTCTAAACATATTAATGTTTACTTTTGCAAATGCGAAATTTATACGAATCTAACTTTGCTTTTGTTGGAAGTTTAATTCCCATTCATTTGTCGTTTCTATTCCATATAGCAGACGAAATAAATGAAGAGTGGGCAATGGCCTTTTTTACTATTCGCAGATGCGCCCCTTATATATGGGTTGCAATAATAGCAGAAAATATATTAAAACCATCCTGGAACAATATGTGAAGATTCAATAAAGGATACATACATAGGTCCATTGATATGTGAGATCTCAACGCTCAAGAAAAAAATAACTTACTACTTTATAAAACCCAATACTGTGTGTTAGAATAAAAGAGATATACTGCTTGGGCTATTTTAATTAATTTTTTTGTTAGAAATAAAACCTTTTATTCATCACTTTCAGTTATTTATCAAACCAGCTAGAAATCATTAGTCTAATAAGTGATTTAATATTCATGGCATTAAACTTTCACTAACTGTACAGATTATAATTTGCATTAACTTACACAAGTATACAGATAAGAAGGGCTCGGCAGCCGCTAAGAAATGCAGTTGCCAATTTGCAATTTTAAATATAAACTAATTGACATGGGGGGGGGGGGGGGGTGTAATAATCCTTTTAGTTTTTTTTTGGGGGGGGGGGCATTTATCCTTATGGGTGCGCAATGTAAAAAATTTACTTGATTTGTAAAAATTTGTATAAAGGGGGGGGGGGAAGTAGTAAATCTAATATACATATTTCTAAATATTTTTGGACGTGAATGGCACCCCCAAGTTTATTGGGGGGGGGGGGGGGAACACCTCTTTTACCACCCATTGGACGTTCCTGGTAGCATAATCTTTTCATGGTTGTAAACATAATTTTGATTATAAAATGTGGCTGAACCGTGCAACATAAAATGTCATTTTACAAAAGATATGAAAAGGGAGAAGAAATGGAATAAAAAGGGGTTAAACTTAGATTTTGGTTTTAAGCAAGGATGTTGATATCCTTAAAAGCTGATCAGTCCAAGCTTTAATAATTATGTATTCTACGAAAGGAAAAGAAAATGTTTGTTCATGTGTTAGAAATTGCTTAAAGTGCTAAAAGTTGAATAGGGACATACTTACAAACTAAGGCGTAATAATATAGTAGAGATGCCACTCTTATGACATAGTGCCTAATCGTTACAGGAACCAATTGGTTGATAGAATAATTCTAACATGTCAAAGTTAATTAATTAAAGAGCTATTGTTTAAATTAACGTACTGACTTTCTCGTATTCATTCCAAACCGGTTCTCATCCATGCGAAAAAAATTATGTCTAGCATCGTATTATATCCAAATTTCTAGGAATATAAAAATGGATTTTATCTTATAATTATACATTTTATATCCGCGGAAAGCTGTTTATAATACGATGCGAGAAATAATAATTATATTTTGCAAGATTTAAAATCTACACGATTCTGATGTCCCTTATTTATAAACATAATAGACGTACATATCCAAAACTAAGAAAAGCTTTGCGTTTTAAAAAAGGGTTGAAAAAAACCAAATAAGGGTTTATACTTAGATTTTGTATTCATATAGTACAGGCTCTGTAACATAAAGTTAGTTTTTATAATGCATATTAAGGAGGGACGGGGCACTGGCTTGTAAATTACACTGGTAGGTACCAAAATTTTTAAAAACACGTTTTCTAATAGATTGGCTTAGTTTATTATCATAGGTGATTTATATCAATGTATCATCTATTGTTAGCGGCAGTCTATCCTAAACAGCAGGCGAGAAAATCGCATTTTCCGTTGAGCGTAATGGACTGACAGACAGACAGAGAGAAATAAAGAGTTGCTTCGCTACTGATAATATTTTTCAACTCACTAAGCGAGTAACAATGGATATAGGGATACACATGGATATTATGACAGGGGGAAATTTTTCGTCAATTTAGCTTGCTAATATGGACCTTATTTACTGGTTTTTACGTTCATCCAGTAGAGAGGATGTGTTGGTTCTAAGAGGGCGGATGAGGGGAATCGTTATTTTAGCCAGCTGTGAGTATTACTTTATCAGAGTACATGAAAATCTGGTGCAACATACTTGTAATAATATATCGATTCGAGTAACTTTAGCAGTTAATTAGCGAATATATTAAAGTTTATCAATAGATAATATTTGAAACATGTCATGCAGTCATTTTAAACTTTCTATGTTAAAGGGCGAATATAGGTTTGATATGATATGGGCTTATTTCAAGCGTGCAATTATATAGATTATAAGTAACTTAAAGACATTGACATAGTTAACTGTATAAGTCCGTTTCTAGCCTAAAACCGAACTGATTCGTTGATATAATTACGCCATTTCGCGTAACTTGTGTGGTTCCCTAAGGAATCCAAACATCCCTGCATCACACAAGGCTGCGTTGGAAGGTTGTATTATAAAGCTTTTGTTCAATCATAGTCATAATGAAGACGAAAGGAATGGGAAAAAAAAGGATGCTGCAACTTTTACTTTTGATCAAATAAATTTTTCATAACATAATTTTGTAAAAGTACATTGAAAAAGGGAGGGCTGAAAACTAATTTTAAAAAAATATTTCAAAATTAAAATATTATGTTTGTTTGCTAAAAGTTGCATCATGTTTGTGTCTTTACCCAGGCTACAAAGGGTAAATATATTTTACATATTATATATTTTTATATAAATAAATTGTATTCATCATGAATAAATCTAAAATCTTAGTAGAGAAAATGAATTTAAAAACTTAATATTTATCTTTATGATGCACTATAAAGCAAAATTTTTGACGCTATTTAAAATTTGAATAAAATACTATATAATTAAATAAAATAAATATTTAAATTATCATTTAAGATGCATGCCAATGAAATAAGCAATTAAACTTAAGAAAACTAGTCAAAAAAAGTCTTGTAAAGGGCTAAAATAAACGATGTTGTAGGCCATCTCATTTATTATATGTTGAAGAAAACACAAAAATTGTAAAATCTACTTAAGGATTTTTTTGAATTTTTAAATTTAACATAGATATTCTAAAACTATGCAATGGCACCTTTGATATAAGCTCATATCATATCGAACCTATATTCGCCCTTTAAACTTGATAGTATAATTTAATAGATTTTAAAACTACAAAGTTTCAACATTTGTACCTAGTGTGTCCTGGTAACAAAAAGAAAGTTTTTTTTAGCCCAAATACGTGAAGAAGCTAAAATAACAGCTTAAAACAATCCCAAGACTTAAATCTTAAACTACAACAAAAAATTATTTAGTCTCTTATCCCCAACGTTAATTAGGAATTAACTTGTAAAAAGTTTGAAATTTGATCAAGACCATAACAAAGCTTTCCTAAAAATTGAAAACATAAAAAAATTGACATCTTTCAGGACACACTAAAAAAAACTTTTATTGATTAAGGATTATTGGTCAATGATAAGTTACTTGTTGGATTAGAAGGACATTTTGTATTAAATTTATCCGGATATGTAAATTCTTGTTTATTTGGAGGTCAAATTATGACACCATGGAAACTGTCCCAATTTTGTATAACTTTTGCGGAACATGTTCCAGTTACGTCATATTTTTCTTTCCCGAAAAAGAGAAGGGGGGAAGAAAATCTCTTCAAAAGATGGGGAAAACCCATTTTCTCCCATCTCTTTTTTCTTCCCCCCTTCCCTTTTTTTCTTTCCCCGTTCCCTTTTTCGGGAAAGAAAAATATGACGTAACTGGAACATGTTCCGCAAAAGTTATACAAAATTGGGGTGAACTGAAATTAGTTTCCGAATGTGAACACATTTTCCTAGGTGTTTCCCAATCCTATCTCAATATTTGCTACTAGCTAAAAAACCTTCAAACTTCCAAAAAAAAAAATCAAAATTTGAAAAATTAAAACTTTGAATGTATAATGTATAAATCGTTAATACATTCAAATTTTGATTTTTTTTGAAGTTCGAAGGTTTTTAGCTAGTAGCAAATATTGAGATAGGATTGGGAAACACCTAGGAAAATGTGTTCACATTCGGAAACTAATTTCAGTTCATCAAAATTGGGACATTTTCCATGGTGTCCAAATTATTATATCTTTATCATAATTAATACAAAAATTTCGGAGGGGAAAAAATTTAACTTTTTGGTTGTGTTTGTGACATTTTTTGTAGAAGCTGTTATGTGTGTTCGGTTTTGTTAACTATTTTTGTTCGCTTCTTGTGAGTGTTATCATCCTTGTTTTTCTTAATGTCATATCTTAATTTTAAATCTAAGATTCCCATGACCCTATTAGAAATTGCAATAAAACTTTATTAGTTTACTTAAATCTCTTACTTGCTGCAATCTTTGTTTTGTTTTTGAAATGATTTATTTGTTTTACAGAAAAAAATCATACATGAAAAAATAAGTAAAATACGAAAAAAGTGATTAAATATTAATAACTAACATATTAAACTAACTACACAATTAAAATATTAATGTTTCATTTGGTTTGATGTTTAAGTTTCAGTTTGTTAGAGTTGATTGGTTTGATTGATAGCAAGCATTTAGGGCAGGAGTAGGTTAATGGTGTTGGTGGGTTTCCAGTTTCAGCTTACTGGGCTCTTTTGGGACTTACAAAATTGAGGAAAAGTCAAAATTGTAAGGCAGTCTTAAAATAACAAGGATGACAACATCCATAAGTAGCGAAGCACAAAAAATCGTAGATGGGAATACGTACAAGTAGATTTAAAAGGTTTTTACTAAAATAAAGAATAGATTTATTGGATAAAATAAACATGAAACCTTATTTTATTTTGTATGATGACGATGGTCAAAGTAAATTATGTTAAAGATGTTCATAACAATGAGAAAAATCATTTTGATACTGATATCCCAAAAAAGTTTGAAAATTGGATCAAAATAAACAAAGATATGGGGAAATATGTAAAACATATAAAATAGCCAAAAACCTGATAAAAGGCAGTCTGGCCGCCATGGTTGTTTCTTAAACGACAAAAAATTTATTTTTAAATCCTTAACTTAAAAAATTTAGAAAATCAGACCATATACACTGAAGATATGGAGAAAAGTGTTAAATATATAAAATAGCCTAAAACCTGCCAAAAAGGCAGTCTGGCCATCATGGTTATTTTCTTTAAAAGACGGGAAATTTAATTTTAATATCTATAACTGAAAAAAATTTGAAAATCAGACTATAAACACTGAAGATATGGAGAAAAATGTTAAGAATATAAAAAAACAGCCTAAAACCTGCTAAAAGGCAGTCCGGTTGTCATGGTTGTTTTCTTTAAAAGACGGGAATTAAATTTTGATATCTATAACTGAAAAAATTTTGAAAATCGGACCATAAACACTGAAGATATGGAGGAAAATGTGAAAAATATAAAAATAGCCTAAAACCTGCTAAAATGGCAGTCTGGCCTTCATGGTTGTTTCTTTAAACGACGGGAGATTTAATTTTGATGTCTGTAACTGAAAAAATTTTGAAAATCGGACCATAAACACTGAAGATGTGGAGAAAAATGTGAAAAATATAAAAATAGCCTAAAACCTGCTAAAAATCGGTCCGACCGCCAATGATGTTTTATAGTCAATTGTGCTCCTTAATGATGGGAATGTTGTCAAAAAAATTCAGAATTCTATCTTTTATAGGAGCTGAGCAAATCCCATTTCCCCCATAGCGTTACGGACTGACGGACTGACGGACTGACGGACTGACGGACTGACGGACTGACTGACTGACTGACGGACGGACAAAGTGAATTATAGAGTAGCTTCGCTACTAAAAAGACTACAAAGGTTCTTGCCAAAGATTTCTTTAAATTCACAATAAGTGATCCCTGCTACTTGGCACAGGCAGGTAACAGGTACCCCATTTTTGGGGGAGTCTCCAACAGAATAAAAGGGTAACATTTCCCTTTTTCACACCCTATATAGATTATAATTGGATAACAAACAATTCCAGGCGCGCGGGAAAAGCACATGATTAACATAGGTGTATATAAGGGGTGATGGAAGTGTGGGTGGGGGGAGGTTGTTGAGGAGGTGGACATCTGGCCGGTTAACTTGGCTTGGCTTGGTGTTATATTACCAAACAATGTTTCAAGAAAGTAACAAAGGATCTCAAAAAAAATCTTGAATCGATGAAGCAGGAAAAATAGATTCAGGCAGACAGAAAAAAATACTGTTTCTTCTTCTCCAGTGATGGCAGAAATCGTCTGTGGCCGATTACCAACATTTTCTTCAAAGCATCTATCGGAAAACTGAGAAGATTTTGTTATTTACTAAGTATATTTGCGATTACTTTTATTTAATGAAATCTTTCAATTTTTAACATGTACAAAACGGCCTGCTTAATTGCTTCAAGATCCATGTCAGATCTATATAGGAAACTAGGCACAATCTAATCATACAATAGTTACGCTACAATTCAGATTACTCTAGAAAATGTCTGTTGGAATAGCTTATGATATTGATGATGACCCTTTTCTTCTGAGTAACAATAAAATTTAATATATCCGAATTTTTACATTTTTCTTTGCATCAACATGCATGTTTTTCTCATATATTATTTTGCTAGTTGCTTAGCCAATAACTTCTACGAGAGAATGGAGGAGGTCAGAAAAAAATAGTTTAAAACCACCCCAAGATATTAATACAGCTTACTTTAAAAGTACAACCAATTCAGACCATCAATTTCTGAAATCTTTAGCTTTAGACAAAAAAAAAATACTACTTTATATTAAAGGATAAATGTCTATAAACGAGCTCAAGTTTTCCAAGGAATATATGATTAAAACTCATAGTGCTCCAATAATCCATAATAAACTCTCATTGCCCAGAACGATAAGACCCATTATTTTACTTTTTTTAAAATAAATTCATTTTTTTCATTTCATGTTGCTATTTACCTTATATTGATGTATTTAATTTCTAATCATAAAAAAGAAAATTTAAATTTATAATATGATAAATTTAAGAAAACTATGTTTTAAAAGAATTCGATTGTGGCGACATTTTGTGTGTTCAAATATTAAACTAAAATTGTAATCATCATCATTAACCCTTTGGTGATGGTAATGTAAAGAAAAAAATATAATTTAAAAAAATCTTTTAAAAATCATTTCAATTATTAAATATTTACTTTCTTTTACATAGTAATGCCGGGTGAGAAAAATAGATTTATTGAGAAATAGATATGCATATAGAAAACTAGCCAATAGGGAGATAATTATATCGAGCCAACTCTAGTCGTACATATAACAAAGAATATTGACACATATAGCGCGTGTAGCGGTTAGAGCACGACACATGGTGCGTGTTACTCCTTCCGCATCCTATAGAAGACTGGCTTGCTGCAATCTTTAAAAAAAAATATTTTAAGATAAACAAAAGTCGGCTACTAAATAACTTTATAGAAATATATACGAATAATTATGATTCATATTTTAGGTTGGGATAGGATAAGTAAGGGTTGTGAGGGTTTGAAATAAATATTTGGGGAAAAAGAAAAAAACAGGTGCTTTTCCTGAAACTGCCCAGCGAGCACCAAGATTCCCTTTGAAATAAGTAGGGGGGTTGTTTTATTAATGCCTATCGCCTGCTGGGACCTTATTCCTTCGGTGCCTAAACCCAAAATAATAAAAACTGACCTTGGCTAGACACTTTGACGGAAACCCCCTATCTTCTTTGCATGTACAGGGTGCGCCACATAAATACGGACTTTTTCTTATTTTAAAACAAATGAACATAAAATCGTCAATTTTTAAGATTTTATTGAATTTTAAAATTTGGAAAGCAAACTAGGTATATGACTATTAGATTATTCAATAAAATCGCCGCCAGCCTCAATCATCGCCTCTACCCGCCCCCTGAACCGCCCGCCGACCCTGGTCACCATGTCCCTGTTCAAGCAGGCGATGTTCTCCATGATAGGAGCAGTGAGAGTGGTCTTCTTGGTATGGGCGCGTCTATTGGTTCATGCTTTAATGGCGCTCCAGGCTCAAAAGTCCCTTGGATTAAGATCGGGGCTGCTGGGAGGCCACATCTCCTTAAGGAGTGAGTAACAGCAAGATCCAAATTAACCCATCTTTAAAGCTACTCTTTGACACGGCGGCTCTCATTTGGGCCACAGTTAAGCTAGAACAAAGTTTTATACCTTTTCAAAAATGGCATGAATATTAAGATAGGGTTATCAGCGCAATACATAGTCTAAAACGAGTTTCAAGGTTCCATATGGGCCTGAAGTCAAGAACCGAGAAATTTTCAAGATTTTTGACGTTTTTGACATCTTAAAATCTATCACGATCCACTTTGTCGGAGTACTACAGCCAATTCAGCTGGGATAGAGAGCTCTAGTATTTTCTAGTGTTTTCACTAGGTATCTAATAGTATCTCCAGAAAGTTTCATTAGTCCATCTCACCTACAGATGGGCTGAGGTCAGATTTAGTAGGCCCAAGTCATAAATCCACGGTAATTTATCTGCGCAATTCGAATCTGCCTTGTTGAACATATGCGCGGCCAGCTCGGCGTTCACGTCCTCCATCGTCCAAAGATTTTCATGGGCAAAAATGTCATTACCTAAGCTTTTTATATTGGGGTCAAACGTCCTGATTGGTCAAGTAGTTTTGGCGCTATGGCCGTTTAAAAAAAGTCCGGATTTATGTGGCGCACCCTGTAATTATTCTTGGTTGAAAGTAGATAGATATTAGAGAGTAATCCACTCGCAAAGCTTCGTAGGGGGTTTAAAGTTTGTAAATGATAGAAATCTAAGATTTAAGGTGTCTATAAATTAATTGCAGTCACTTTAGAAGTAACTTTATTAGGTCATATATTGTTCAGGGAGAAAGGGATTTAGAGATAATACAGAAATAAATCATGACAAAGAAAACAAACAAATTCTATAATATTTTGTTGATATAATAACAGAAAATCGCACAAACATTTACTCTTAAGTAAAATATTGTTTTTTCTTCATGTATCGTATCCCTTAGGTCCCTGTTGTCATATCTTTCCTTTAATCTTTAGTTTAATGTGCTCTAAAGCAACAATTTTCATAACCATACTACAGAAGATGCAAATGAAAAAAATATAGCGAGGAAGAACGACAGACAAAGAAAAATAGGAAGATTCACATCTAATGCGCACATTTGCTTAACCGGGCTTACTAAGGCATGGGGGGCTAGGGCAATGGATATAGAATACGTGGATATATTGACAGGGGAAAATTTTACGTCAATTTAGGTTCTTAATATGGAGCTCATTTATTGGGATGGGGTAGGGGGGTGGATGGATGGAGGTATCGTATGTTAGCTAGCTGATAGTATCACTTTATTAACCCGCGACCGTGGCTCAACACGTAGCGCATCCGTTCGTCGTCGGGAAGGTGATAGGTTTGAATCTCACACAGAAAGATGTACCAAGAAAAGGGAGAAATAGGCAGGGATCTTAAGGGATAAGACGATGGAGAATAAATTGATATGCATCTTCAATGTCAATAATCAAGTTTACCTCATCTGTACATTAAAGTTTGGACACAGAAAATTTTGAATTCAATCAGAATTCAGTTGAAATATAAATAAAACTTTGGCTACCAGTAAAAAAATCCAAATTTCCTCCCCTTCCCTGGAAATATGAGAGAATAAGAAAGAAAAAATAATATGATATTTTTTAGATTTATTAAAATATAACCTTTCTCCTCCACGTGCAAGCAATGAACAATAAAAAAAAAACAAGGATGATAACATACATAGTTATCGAAGCACAAACATAAAAGATATCCTATTTCGTAGGAAAGTATTGAGATTTTTTTGTCCGTTTAGATCTCGCTAATCACCAAACCGTTGAAGGTCTCCATATTAGAGAAGCTCTTGGGGTGGTTTTAGACTATTTTACTGTCAACCTCCTTACTGCCACTGCTAGGGTTGAAGCCACTGGTATTTAGGATAAGTGGTCATATTGTAAAAGATTTACAAGAAACATCAGATCCAAAAACGCATAGAGCAGCCGATTAAATAGCAGAGACGGACCACCGAAAGGAATTACTGAGTAGTTTCGCTGGTAATAAAATAAACCAACACCTTTATCCCTTATCTATTTATCTTTTTTAATTCCTAAGGATTAACTTTTTCAAGTATTAATCTGTGCAACTGCTACCTTTTTATTGTGGTTTGGAGAGGAGGGGGGTTGCTACCATTATAAAGAAATCATTATTGAGAAAAAATGTATTGTTCTTCTGTATCTCTCATCATCTCGCATGCTATAACTAATTTCAATAAAGAAACATTCTAATATGTTAAACAGAATTTTTTTATAGTGAAATAATATATCATTCAGAAAAAAATAATAGTACATCCTTTATAATGTTAAATTCTTTCATAAAAATTTACACAATATCCTTTATTTCAACATTATTTCATAATTAGTTTGTCTTTTAATTGTTTCGTAATTTTCTTTACAAAATAAAAACCAAAATAATTATAGAATAAATAGTTGGGGTTATGGGTTAATTGTTATTGTGAATACTTGTTTGAAGCGCCGCTATTCCATAACTAGGATATGTCCGTCTTTCCGTCCGTCTTACAGATTACTATATGTGAATTGAATGTACTTCAATTTTCTTAATTTAATAAAATATCCATTTTAGTGATTTATTGACAAAAAAGTTTGATAGCTTAAATTTTTCTAATTAAATTTTTTTGGAAATGATTATTGTTGTTGCATACTTGTGTTCAATTCTTTTGTATTATTCGATATAAAAGAAATATATCGACTTAAAGCAATTATGTTTTTAGTAAAGCCACTCTATAACTTATAACAAGTTATTTAGTAAGGTAAGAGTTTATTTGGCTTCAATTAAAACTAGAATTTAGAAATCTAGTTATAGAAATCTTCTGAATAAATTGAAAATAATTCATGGACATCATAATTACCTGTGCGGTTAAGAAACTTATATATGGAATTTTGACTTCAATTAACAACGTTATTTTGATTTTATAGTCATAAACTGGTGAAATAACAGCAACAAAAACCCATCCAGATCTTATATGTATGTAGATCATAGTTTTTTCGTAATTCCTTTATTCCCAACTAGCTGCTACGCCACTAGAGGCCTCAAGGGGCACGTAATATTTTTCTTTTCAATCTATGTTGAGATCAGCTTATTACCAAAAGTATCTGCTGGTCGGTGCTTTATATTTTTTTCTCTTTGGACAAACAAACGTCCTATTACTTTATTATAAGGATTTCTAAAATAATAGTTATAAAATTTACCATTTTGAGAAATCTTTTAAAAAATGCTAACAATGTCTGTTGAAATATTACAAAGTATCCTCCTATTGTCTGACTATGTTATTTGACTTGTAGAATTCTCCCCCACGGTTTTTTTTTTTTGGGGGGGGGGAGGGGTTGTTGCTTTTATTATGTCCTTGTCGGATTAGGGTTGGTTTCTTGGTCTTAATAATATTGAAAATCACCAAAAATAAAGTATAACTAGAGTCCAAATATGCTGTGATTACCTGATTTTAGGAACAGATAGGGGGTTGACCGCTTTGACCTGGATTTGTCGCGTCGCGCGTCTTCATACTTTTCTACAGTTCAATTTTATAGAGTGATAGAATTATCTTTAAATCATTGGTTTTCAAAAGATTGACTGGGGTAAAATGAGGAGCTTCAAAGTTTAAGGGGACGTCTATTTTTAAAATAAAATGTTTTATGTGAATTTCTACTGTACAATTACATATTGAAGATACGGAAAATTTTTATTTATGAAAAAATAAATCCAAACGGCTCTATTACTCTTATTAACTCTAATATAAAAAATCCATGAGAAATTATTCCCCCCTCCCCATGCCCCCCCCCTTCTCCCATCTATTTTTATCTTTGTCTATCTACCTTTGAATGGAATATGTAAGGATTGAAATAATAATGGTGACCCCCTGCGGGCGGTCAAATGCTCTATTCATTCCTATAACCTTTGTCTGGGAGTTTTAACTTTGACAATATCAACAATACAAATCTGTTATCTTTAATGCTACAGGTTTTTAATGATTTTGATGCTTAAAAGATCCACATCAAATTTAAACCACATTGTTACTTCACTCAAAGTTTCTGGGGAGAAGTTCAGAAAAATAGTCTAAAACCACCCATCTGAAAAATATAACCAATAGACATAACAAAGGGAAAAGTTTTAGAAATGTGGGCCAGTTTTTATAATAAGCATTTTGTCTCAACCATGACACTTTGGTTGAGTATGACTTCCGAATTAGCGGGAAGTTCTCGAGATCTGTTGGCGAACATACAAACCCCCAATACCAGGAACCATCAAGTTTCAACAGCAGGTTTGAATATAGATTTATTGATGAAATTATTTCAAAGTCCTGAAATTACAAAATCAATTAGTTCATAATTCCAGTTATTTATAACCACGTAATCTTAATTGCTTTTTAAAATCATTTTTCTCTACGGTTAAGAATCTTTGGAAACTTTGGCTTTAAAGGAAAATTATTTGGTTTAATAAATCATTGTTAAATGCAAAAATAAATGCAAATAAAAAATACTAAAACATATATTAATCATTATTAAGTTTCATGTTTAGCTGGCTAAAGCCTTTTTTTAAAACTACATATAATCGTCCTATACACCATTCTTCTTAATAAAATTAACAAATTCTACCTGAAGTTCTTATGGTTTCAAATCCCTGGTATACTAGGGTCGTTCACACACTATGAGACCAATGATAGGCCCAATTTTGTTCTCCGAAATCTTCACACACTCATATCTCATTCAAAAGTAACGAACGTGCGCATCAAAATATATAAACAATCCATGCCGCGTCACATTATGAAAGGAAAGTCAAAAAAGACGACATTTGCGCTTAATTCTAGGATAATGATAAGGAATTAATTTCGAACTTGATAAACACAAAGCTTCCTCGAAAAGAGGTTAAGACACACCCCCCGTTTGAAAGTCAAATTAACTTCCTTAACGAGATTCAAGGTTTTTTTTGCGCTGAGCACTAGCAACATTTCTCACTAAACTCAACTCACCATAATCACATGAGAATGGCCACATCCCGAAAACCGTGACAATTTTTGCTCCTAACTAAATGAAACCCCGTGAAATGCATACACAATATTATACTCCTCACTAGGACTCATAATACCTCACATTTAGGATAGAAGGATGGGGATTGGTTTGTACCATACAACATTCCATGCACATGACACTCACAAGATCACATACACAAATCCTAAAATGGATAATCCTATTAATCATGATGTTGTAAATATAACAACTTATACTAAATAATAATCATTTCATAATCAATAGGTAATAAATCATTATCAATAAATCAATAAGTACCTACGAAATCAGGTTGAAATGTAAACAAATAATGGTAAAATAAAACGAAATAAATCTTAGACAAGAAAATTAAGATTTATAGGTACTTAAAACTAAGTTTGTTAAGCATCAAAAAGAGTAGTAAGAAAAAATATTTCAAAATCCTTGGGCAGAAAGTTTTTCAAACTTAATGAATAAGAACTGTACTATCTTAATCAACAATAAAACTTTTTAATACTTAAAGAATAGCAAAATAATAATATCTTCATTAGAATTTTCATCGGAATTATGAAAAAAAATACCAATTTTTCTTTGTAAAAAATATATGAGACTTTAAATATGAATTTTCAATCATTCCTTGATCTGAATAAAAATGTTTTACTTGATTGAAATTCATATATACTTTCTTTTAAAAAAATCTGCTAAAAATAATTGATTTTTTTCTTAGAATAAATATCGAATCACGCAACCTCGACACATTTATTCCTTTTTGGTAAACTTTTCAGGTAAGTTTTATAATGAATTGTACTTTTGAAAAGAATTTAAACTCAATAAAATTAAATTTGAGCATATGAAATAGAATAAAATTTAATCGCATTTCATTTGATTCTTATTTTAGGCATAAAAATAGGCATATGAAAAATGTGGCTTTTTTACTAAAAAATCTCAATTTCCATAAAATAAGAATCAATTATTAATCATAATTTTTAACAACTGCCTGACTGATACAGCATGTTCTTCCAGGGGAGATTTATCTGTCAGCCTGAACAAGACTCTTGCAGTCTTTCTCCCATCCTCAATTCTCGTCACTCGGCCCATCCTCAAACATCTCATCAGCGGATTGGTACTCGTAACCAGAACTATATCTCCGTCAGCTAGTGGCTCCGCCATCTCATCCTTCCACTTGGACATCCGTAATATCTTCGGTAGGATCTCCTGGCGGTAGGCAGTCCAAAACTGGGCAGACAAATCTTCTAACAACTTCAACCTGGAGGAAATTTGGTCCTCCGGTTTCATCGCCACATTGCACAACGGCTGGCGGTCAACATTTCCCAGCAGCTGGCCAGGGGTAATCAGCCGCCAATTCTCCACGTCGTTCGCAGCTTCTTTCGTCAATGGTCTGCTATTCATCAACTTGCTAACCTCCGCCAACAGCACCAGGAGCTCGTTGAAATTAACAGAACTATTCACCAACTTCTTGGACAGCAATCTCTTGGTTAATCCCACCATTTTCTCAGCTTGCCCAATGAAATGGTGGGCTCGGGCCGGGATCTGAGACCAAGAAAACTCTACCTGGCTGCCCAACTTCTGCTCTAAAACCTTGCGAGCACCGGATAATTGTGTGCCCATGTCGCTTACTATGACCTTCGGCAGACAATGAACAGCCTCCAACTTGCGCAGGGACAACAGGATACTGCTGGTATCATACTTTTCCAAGGCATCTAACCATAACGCCCCTGAGAACCTGCAGACCACCACGAACACCCACACCTTCTTCGTTGCTGTCTGACTCCTCGTTTTGGCGGCAGCTCTCCTCGTAACCAGCGGACCCATCAGGTCGACTTGCACAGCTTCAAAAGGCCTGCTCGGGACCAACTTGTCAGGTAACACATCCTTCATGGTAGTACGACATTCCTTAGCCCTCTCAACACTGCAGGGCCAACACTTCTTCACTTCCATGATGGACAACCTCCTTGCCTTCACAATCCAGCACCAACGGCGGCTCTCAGCTAAAGTTCCACGGACACCAGCTCAACATGCGCTTCTCTCATAAAAACAGCAGCTAACCAATTACCAGGCTCCAAAATTATTAAACCTGGCATGTCTTCAAATATCATTTTACGGCCACCAGTAATGGCGTCAATGACGGGCTCTCCACGACCAACCATTTTAAGAATTCTCATCTCCCTGGTCACATAATTTCCTCCGGGACCAACGACAGGCCAGGTCAATGATACTTCATGCACTAATGGATTCAATGACGCATAATTGCCTTTAGCGTCATTTATCCACTCATCCTCTTGGCTTCGTGACACAATGAAAAGTTCCGCCGCCGCCATAAAATTGTACAAAGACGGCTTGTACACAGAATCTGCGGCTGCTACATGACTACCAGCGGCTGTAGTCTTACCTTCTTGTCTGCTCTTTAGCTTCTTCAACCAGGTGTTCGCTACTTGCAGGACAGCTGCCATAATACGTTTGGCCTGTCCAAATGATCTCCTGTGCTTAAACCTAAAGACATCTTCAGCGGCTTCTCCGGCAACTTTCATTGAACATAACTTAACCATTTTGGTATTCAACTCCTCTGGTGGTAAATCCTGCTTGACTTGTTCGGCAGTTTTCACCGGCCACGCACTTTCATCCTGGCGCAACCATTCTGGGCCCAATCTGTACCTGGAACCTGGTCCCAAATCTGATACCTTGCAGGTGCTTCTGGTGCCCAAATCTGCAACATTGTGTGTCCCCGGGACCCACCTCCAGTCATCCTTGTTGGTTGCAGATTGAATTTCTCCAATGCGATGAGAATTAAATGTGTTCAACATAGCACTGTTGGAAACTATTTGTGATAAAACACACGATGAATCAGTAAAGTACATCACTCTGATAACATCAAAGGGCAGGGCATCTCTGATGGACTTTGACAACCTTGTGGACATCTGGCAACCCATCAATTCAAGGCGTGGAATTGATTCACACTTGACTGGCGCAACTCTTGACTTGGTGGCTAGCAGAAACGTTTCAAATCCTTGTCTAGTTGGCCACCTCAAATATGCCACACATGCATAAGCCTCTGATGACCCATCCGAAAACATCATTAAGGATGGAAGGCCAGTTGGTTCCTCCGGGACCACACAACGGTCAAACTCCAATTTAGCGACCTCAGCTCTGTCCTCCAGCGACTTAACAAGTTCATCCCGTAGACTTTTTGGAATGAAATCTTGCCAGCCCAAATTCAGCAAACATGTTTTCCGCAGGACAAGTTTAATTCTCAACAGAATAGGGCTACAAAGCCCGATCGGGTCGAAGGTCTGGGCGGCGAACCTGTGGACCATCTTCTTTGTCAGATTCTCGTCCAAGGCGTCCTGGAGGTTGTACAAATCAGCATCCTCTTTCACCTTCTTTCCCTTGATTTTACCATCTTGGTTTACTCGTGTGGCGATGGACAACACATCGGTGGCTGGCTTCCATATCAGCCCGAGAACCTTGGTTGGCTGGCAATCATCTCCAGAATAAATGACTTGTTTGAAGGAAAAACTACCTTTACCGATAATTCTGTCGGCCTCTTTCATCATCTCCTTGGCTTCTGGCTTCGATCCTGCTCCCGAAATAACGTCATCGATGAAGCTGTGCTTCTCAAGCTTGACTGCAACTGGAATCTGAGGTAACTTGAAATCCTCATCAGGGTAGGTAGGTATTTGTGGCTCCTTCCATAATTCAGGTTTAGCAACAATTTCACTACCGTTTATCTGCCCCTCTCCATACATCTCCTTGACCTCTGCTTCACTCTTTCCGCCGAACAGGCGGGACGTCAACTTCAGGGCTGTAACTGCCAAGTTTCCCGCAGCCAACTCGCCAAAATTCACAACTTTAGTCAGGTAAATTTCAAGTGGACCGTCTGGCGTCGGGGAAAATAAAACTCTCTTCATCTGGTTGTCGAACTCTGTGGCCAGGATGGAGTTATAAAACTTGGAAATATCCGCGGTTATACCAACCTTGTAACCGCGGAAAAGCATCAAATGATAAAAAATCTTCTGCATTGGCGGCGGGCCTCCCAGCATTATGTTATTAAAACTGGTACCTTTGAACGTCAGAGAACTATTTGCACACAATCTCATGGGTGTGGAACTTGAATCCTCCTTGAAAGCAACCACTATTGATGAACAAGACTTAGGCCCTTCATACTGCAATTCTTCAGGCGTGGCTTTTTGAAATACGCCTCTGGATATGGCGTCGTTGAATACCTCTACATACATTCCATAGGTACCTTCCTTGACCATCTTGGCACGATCCTTTTCAGCAATTTTGCGGGCTAAACTCTCATTGTAGGGTAAAGTGTGAGGATCTTCAATATAAGCATATTGACCTGTCCACTTGTTGGACTGCAAGTCTAGTGTTAAACCTGCCTCAATTATCCTCTGCCTCTCACGCTGGTCCCAGGTAGTGCCGTCGGCCATAGCCTTGCACTCTTGACAGGCAGTACATCCTGGACAAAGTGCCTGCGGCTGTACGCCAAACGATTCAGACGTCAGAAAGTCTGGCAAGGTGCCTCCACTGACACTGACAGCCTTATATGCCGACTTTTGATCTCCAGCTCCACCATCAGCACTCGTACAGATAAAACCACTACCAAAAATGGTTCGCCACAACATAGATTGGCCCACTTTCTGGTAGGTTGATGGAAACACGTCAGGATGTGTATTTCCAATGATGATATCTAAGCCTCCACTAATATATGTAAATCTTTCTGGCGGCATTTTAAATATCTCGGCGGCAGTTTCGGGGTGGACCGAGCGCATCTCGTTGGCCCCGCCGAGGGTAGGCATGACAGCTGCCTCAAACTCCCTCAAATTGCCGTCCCTATCCTTCAGATAAAACACAACATTGCGGCAGGAAGACTCACTGCCGTCAGCTACAGAAATAGTTGTATATCTGCCGGTAGATTTCAGCTTCAACTTGTTGGATAACTTCTCAGACACAAGTGGCAAATTTGCCCCAGAGTCAAACATTACAGTGGCGTGGCAGGTGCCGCCGCCAGGTGCTACAACAGGAACTAACTGAAGTAAGAAGGTACAGGGGCTGGGTGCAGAACTTGACTTGTAGACTGTATTCACACCAGCACTAGCCTTATGGAGTAACCTAGAATGGTATCTGTCGCAATTATTGGTACCACAAACACCAAGCTTATCCGATTTATTACACTTGTCAGCAGTATGGCCGTCACACAGGCAGAGTTCACATAACTTCTTCTGCTGGACAACTTTCTTTCGGTCAACCACATCCATCTTCTTAAACGTGAGGCAACGGAAAATCGGGTGTTTCTCCTTGCAGCTCTCCACAGGACATGCACTGTTCCACTTGGAAGCCTTGTCCTTTCCAGCCTTTCCATTCTTATTGTCGCTGCGGCCAGATACTTGCGCGGCGGCAGCTCTGTCACGATTTCTCTTGCCGGCGCTAGTGTCATAGGACATATCACCGGCCAACAATGCTCCCCTGGTCCTCTCCAGTAGTTCTACAATCTTCTGGATGTTTGGTTGGTTCATGCTACCTAGCTCCATCATAATTTTCTCTCTCAAATTTTCAGGGCACTTGTCTTTAAAAATATGAATAAGAGTTAGGTGGTTGTAATCCTTAGCTGCAGAACCAACGATGGTTTCTACTTCCTGCATCATGCTCTTGAAGGTAGCAATTGCGCTAACCACGTCCACAGGTTTATCCACAGGTTTCATCTTGTTCAGCTTAGTTAAAATCCTCATGAACCGGCGAGTGTTTGATAAAAACATCTGATCAAGAAACGACCATTGTTCATTATGATCTCTAATCGCTGACACTTGCTTGCGTAGTTCCGGGTTGGTTATCACCTTCTCCATACACAACATCAGACTTAACCTCTGGTCAGCAAATCCGTAACCAGAGCATAGATCCTTAAAGACCTGTTTAAAGTTTGGGTAATCCGTGTCAGTACCGTCGAAGGACGGCAACAAACTGTTGTCCCAGCGCCCATACTGCGGGTTGGAACTCCGAATATCCACGGCAGACATACTTCTGGAGAGCATGGCAGGTGTCCCACTCTCATCCAGGTTAGATGAACGACGTTCCATCTCTCTAAGCCTTCGGTACATATCACGTACTTCTTGGCGCAACTCCACGGAAATTTTAAGCACTCCCATGTCCATCTTCACCTTCTCAATGACGTCGAGGTTCCTGGCGACAGTGCTTGACCTCGCATCGTCTGAATCATTGTCAAGCCAGTACAGAATTTTTGTACACTGCTCCAACGACGCATAAACTTTATCTGCAACAGTTTTCTGCTCACTAGCTTCATCCAAATCACGCTTGAACTCGCGCAGCTCACTAGTCTCCACGGCAGGTTTTAGACTTTTTATTAGGTCAGATTGGTCCTTGACCTCACTAAAAATGTCACGAATTGATTTTACATTCACATTTTCACATGAACTAAAACTTTGGCAGGCCTTTAGATTGTCATAAAACACTTTTAACTGTTCGTCAAACACTTCTAGCCTTTCACTGCCAATAGCGATAGCTCGCTCAATTTTCTGCTTTTTGGTTAGTGGCATATTGATTCACTAGGTACTTATTTCACAGAAAAAATTGTCACAGTTTATTGCATCAATAATTCACTGGATGCTATTGATCTCTTGATGAATGCTAACGCCTATTCATCAGATACTTTGAAATTGTCTCAACCATGACACTTTGGTTGAGTATGACTTCCGAATTAGCGGGAAGTTCTCGAGATCTGTTGGCGAACATACAAACCCCCAATACCAGGAACCATCAAGTTTCAACAGCAGGTTTGAATATAGATTTATTGATGAAATTATTTCAAAGTCCTGAAATTACAAAATCAATTAGTTCATAATTCCAGTTATTTATAACCACGTAATCTTAATTGCTTTTTAAAATCATTTTTCTCTACGGTTAAGAATCTTTGGAAACTTTGGCTTTAAAGGAAAATTATTTGATTTAATAAATCATTGTTAAATGCAAAAATAAATGCACATAAAAAATACTAAAACATATATTAATCATTATTAAGTTTCATGTTTAGCTGGCTAAAGCCTTTTTTTAAAACTACATATAATCGTCCTATACACCATTCTTCTTAATAAAATTAACAAATTCTACCTGAAGTTCTTATGGTTTCAAATCCCTGGTATACTAGGGTCGTTCACACACTATGAGACCAATGATAGGCCCAATTTTGTTCTCCGAAATCTTCACACACTCATATCTCATTCAAAAGTAACGAACGTGCGCATCAAAATATATAAACAATCCATGCCGCGTCACATTATGAAAGGAAAGTCAAAAAAGACGACATTTGCGCTTAATTCTAGGATAATGATAAGGAATTAATTTCGAACTTGATAAACACAAAGCTTCCTCGAAAAGAGGTTAAGACACATTTAGTTGATCTATGCTTGTCCTATTTTGACAATAAAATAAGACACTAATATTATGATTGTCTTCTATTTATTACGTAGCCTTGTTATTAACATGCAATTCATGTTATTCATCGCTTAGATTCAACAATTTATGAATTAATAAAAAATTTTGTAACCAATTTTAATAGAATAAATTTTATGGAATAATACACAGCACTTTTGTTGAAAAGATTCACAAATATTAAAATGAAAATATCGAAATCAATACCAGTTTTGTTTGCTTGGACCTCAGCCCTTCGGGAGATGAACTGAATTCTAGTTTCCGAAAGTGTGCGTAGCTTCCGCGTCCTATCTCAATATTTGCTACTAGCTAAAAAAGCTTCAAAAAATCAAAATTTTAAAAATTAAAATTTTTGAATGTATAATGTATAAACGATTTAGAAGGGGGTATTTACCCCCCCCCCCCAAACAATTTTGGGGGGGTAAATACCCCCCCCAAAATAGAAAATCTCTAACAAAAAAAAATTTTGCGCGCTTCGCGCGCATTTTTAATACTAAATTTTTGATAAAATTTAACTTACCCCCCCCAAAAAATTTTACCCCGGGGGTAAATTTTTTGGGGGGGGGTAAACAAATTTTACCCCTGTTAACAGATTTCAGGGGGGGTAATTACCCCCCCCCAAGCAAATTTTACCCCCGGGGTAAAAATTTTGGGGGGGGGTAAAAAAAATTGCGGCGCGCTTCGCGCGCCATTTTACCCCCCCCAAAACCGAATTACCCCCCCTTAAAAAAATTTTACCCCCCCAAAATAAAAAGCTTGGACGCCCCTGCGGACACAACTGATTTTAATTTTCTAATTTTTCATTTTAATATCTGCGGAAGCTGTCTGTTTTATGTTAAAAATCTTGCTTGTTTTATTTGCAAAGTTTGACGCATGGCACAACTAAAGTGGACAACTTTCAATGCAGAAAGCTTTTTTTAGCCAGGGCTCGACAGCTTTAGGAAATCAAACTTCAAAAATTTAAAAATCTTCTGGGAGTCGAGAACTGATCCAAATACGGAAATCCTTCTTCCCAACCCTCCCAAAAAAAATAAACAAACGGGTTTATATTTGTGGCTTAGTCATGGCTGACGCGCGGCTGCCAAGCCCTTTTTTTGCAACACTAGAAAAACAGGGAGCATGACATTTGTCAAAGATGCAAAAGTAAATTTTTAAGATTTTTAAAAGAAATATATACGATATTTTTTTCTCATCTAACACCTTTATATTGTTTTTAAAAATTAACAAAGTTGGAAAAGTTTGATTACTCTATTCCAAATCTCTGATGGATTTGTGCAAAATGAAAACTTTGTTTCAATTTTAGACGTTTCATTGTTGTTCATTTTTTTACATTATTTCTTTTAATACTTTTTAAAATCTAAAATAAGAGAGCAGTATCTGATATCGTAGTGGGACCAACACAAGCATCCGCAAAAGTATAAATTAGGCTTAATTATTACATGAAGTAAGGAAAAGACCCATTTCTGAAATACTAAAAAAGTATACACAAAGGTTGATTATAAAAAAAAACTTAGTTCTTCAAAATTTTAAGCACAGGTTTAAGCTTATATAAGGTTGATACTTAAATCTTACTGAAATAATTGTGTTTTTTAGTATTGGACTTTGTAGTACAAATTTCATTGAAGTTTTTAGTGCATTTTTTTCTATAATTGCAACGTTCACGAGTTTTATCCAGCAGGTCTCGGCAGTTGCATTACATTATGACAGCTGACTGCTGCAGTTGATTGCTAATTAAAATAACTAGCTGCCAATGGCTTTTAATATTCTTATGTACAACTGCATAAATGTAGAAAAATGTATGAAAACAAACTACACTCTAAAAATATTTTGCTTTAAAGTTTAGTCGTACGGCTGGCTGCATTGCTGCTGATAAGAATGATTGCACCTTGCTGCAAGAATTGCAAAAAAAGCAGCTGCGGCTGCTACCCTAATATGAAAAATATAAAAGCAAGAAAAGGGAAGGATCTTAGCTAAACGAACCATTGCATTTTTCTATTCTAAAAAAATGATTGATTTGTGAATTACATAATTACAACATAATAAACAAGAAAGAAAAAAAAATTTAATTTAAATCTTAAACATTTAATCTAAATGTCTAATAAGTGTTTACATAAGAAATTAGCATTCAAAACACATTTAATTTGTTGAATATAATTTTAAAATCAACCCAAGGAAGAGTTTACACAAATTTAAATATTTAGAAGTATGAAACAAAATGTAAAGCAAATTAAGCGGCTTATAGTGCCTATAAAAAAAGACGTCATACAATACAAAAATCAATTATAGACCAATGTACATTGTAATTGACCAATAGTAAAATGTATACTGGCCTATTATTGGTCATTTATAGGCAACATAAGCTGCTACAAAACAAATTCTTCAAAGTTTCTCGTCATGTAAAAAGCATAATTATATTGATTTGAATTATCTGTGATGTTAATTTCAGTTATGATAATTTCACCCTTTATAAATTAAAGCTAATTACTATTATGCCGTTGACAGGGTAAAAATAAAATTAAAAGCGGTTCCTATCGTCCAACACTAATTATGATACCACAACAGTGTCATGCTATTGTAAGCTGTATATCTACTGTGATAGCAACAATAAAATGACCATAGAAACCAATTTTGATGTAACCAACTGACTGACCCTGTAATTATATCCGCCTCTTTCAATTGGTATACATTCTATAATTGGACATGAAATAAAACGGGGACAGAATCCAGGGATCTAAAGGGATAAGACAATGACAGATAAATTTATGTACATACCCGATGATGATTTGCAAATTTATACCTTTTGTAGATTACAATAAGGGGTTGAAACGTTAGGACACCCAAGTTGTTAAGCCAATAAATAAGAAACGTTATAATAAAACTTTGGGGACTAGTGTACTAAACAGACCAATGTCCCCTCCGTTTGATTCTTGTTATATTTGTGTATATTCTTAGTTATTATACAGGGTCATTCAAGAGAAATGATTTTAAAAAAAACTTAATTATGCATAGAAAATAAAACAATTATGTAAAATCCTTTATATATTTCAAAAACCTATTATGGGACATTTATTAAAGATTTATGGATTTAAGGGGTGTTAAAAAAATACACACATTTTTTAAATTCAAATTTCGTGGCTTGTGTTAATAGTAAAAAAATGTTATGCATATCGTTAGAATCGTCATAAGCTCTAGTTTTTGAAAATATAAGACCCGTTTTTGTGCTATTTGTAGTTTTGGAGCTACGTTGAAAAATGTGAGAAAAAGGATGAAAAGTTTTGAGTAATTGGAACATTTTACCACGTAGCTCCTATACTATACATAGCACAGGAATGGTTCTTATATATTAAGAAACTAGAGCCTATGACGATTCTAACGATATGCATAACATTTTTCTACTATTAACACAAGCTGCGCAATTTGAATTTAAAAAAGGTGCGCATTTTTTACAACCTTTAAATCCATAAATCTTCGAAAAAAAGGCCTTTGAAAAAACCGGTTTTTAACGCATAATTTGTTAAAATAATCATTCCATTGCAAAAAACGCGATCTTTGGTTTGTTTAAATGAGTTATTTAAGCAAACAAAATTTAGCATAAATGGATATTTAAATCCCAAGGTATTAAATGATCGAGCGTTAGCTCATCATTTAATACCGAGGGATTTAAATATCCATTTATGCTAAATTTTGTTTGCTTAAATAACATTCTATTGCAACAAAAAGGTGATGTTAGCAAATAATTTCTTGAATAAAATCATAAAACGTTTTTTCATTTAATTTTCATTTTTTTCACTGTTGTGTTTTTATTTGACATTAAAAATAAAAATCATAAAAAATCTTCCAAATCAAAGAGAAAAAATCTTTGAATTATTGGCCAATTTAAGTTCAAAGATTTTTTTATTGTAAAAAGTTAATTTTTTAAAAATATTTTAGAAAAAAATTCTTCTAACAAAAAAAAATTATCATAATCCAAGATGGCGTCAATACATGAAAATAATCTTTTCAAAACAAAAAATTAAAACTTGAATATCTTTTTTCACAGATTGAATTTCAAAAATCGGTCTGACAGTTTTTCCAACGTCAGTATGATCTATCAAATGAAAAAGGTTTGAAACTGATAGAACATTTCTTTATACTAAAACATATTTTTTCTCCCGTTTTTTCCCACACTTCCAAAAAATGAAATTCAATGAAAATTAAATGGTTCTCACGTTAAAAAAATTTTCTCACGGGTCCTAAAAATGAAATTAAATGAAAAACATATGTACCATTTAAATGAAAATTAAATGGTTCCCACATTCTAAAAATTTTCCCACGCTTGACATTCTTGAAAAAACCTAATTAATTGAATATTTAAACAAACTGAATATCACGTTTTTTGCAATGGAATGTCCATTTATTTAGCATTTTTCAAGGATGTCAAGCGTGGGAAAATTTTTAGAATGTGGGAACCATTTAATTTTCATTTAAATGGTACATATGATTTTCATTTAAATTCATTTTTAGGACCCGTGAGAAAATTTTTTTAACGTGAGAACCATTTAATTTTCATTGAATTTCATTTTTTGGAAGTGTGGGAAAAAACGGGAGAAAAAATATGTTTTAGTATAAAGAAATGTTCTATCAGTTTCAAACCTTTTTCATTCGATAGATCATACTGACTTTGGAAAAACTGTCAGACCGATTTTTGAAATTCAATCTGTGAAAAAAGATATTCAAGTTTTAATTTTTTGTTTTGAAAAGATTATTTTCATGTATTGACGCCATCTTGGATTATGATAATTTTTTTTTGTTGGAAGATTTTTTTTCTAAAATATTTTTAAAAAATTAACTTTTTACAATAAAAAATTTTTTCTCTTTGATTTGGAAGATTTTTTATGATTTTTATTTTTAATGTCAAATAAAAACACAACAGTGAAAAAAATGAAAATTAAATGAAAAAATGTTTTATGATTTTATTCAAGAAATTATTTGCTAACATCACCTTTTTGTTGCAATAGAATGTTATTTAAGCAAACAAAATTTAGCATAAATGGATATTTAAATCCCTCGGTATTAAATGATGAGCTAACGCTTGATCATCTAATACCTTGGGATTTAAATATCCATTTATGCTAAATTTTGTTTGCTTAAATAACTCATTTTTAAATATTTAAAACATAAATGTCCCATAATATGTTTTCCAAATATATAAAGTATTTTACATAATTGTTTTATTTTCTATGCATAATTAAGTTTTTTTTAAAATCATTTCTCTTGAATGACTCTACAAAAATCGTATAGTTTAAGTCTTTTTATTTAAAAATTCTTTTTACCTTTTCAATAAATGTCTAAGACCTTAAAATAGGCCATGATTCAATGTACATCAAATTAATAAATATAAACAGAATATTGATTGAAACGTATGGACACTGCTGACTTGAACCAACTAATCAAGATTATACCTTGATATACCTAAATAAAAGTAATGAAACAAATCCAATCTAAATCAATGACAGAATAATGATCTCCATAAGTAGCTCAGCAACAATAAGATGACAATTTCTTATAAGAAAATATTCCTAATACAAAGAACATCCTACAATGAATTGCACTAGATCCAAAAAAAACACCTTTTTGAAATCATAGTAAATAGTTGCCTAAAAGTTTGTTGTTTTGTACATTGCACTGTATGAAAACTGCTTTTCAAAATTTCGTAGAATTCTATTTTGATTTATTGTCGAGGCCAAAGCTATTATGTTCTTTCAAAACTACATATTTTTACATATATATGTGTGCACTTAAAAACCATAGACATGAATATTTATAAATCTTCTAAAACAATTCTAAACGGTTCCAGGGCAAACGCAGGAGTGACAATCGTCGGAGTGGACATGCGCAGGAGTGTCAAAAATATTAAGTTACATATTTAATCAATTCTATACAGGTTAGGTTAGAATGGGGTTAGTGTCCACTTCGACGTTTGTCCTAGGACTCTTTAAACCATATAACTAAAAAGTTTTTTTGAATTATACGAGTAGAATATAAATTGTTTAATTTGTGAAATTCCACAATAACATTTATCATTTAAAATCATCAGATAAATGATTGCTAAATGAATGTTAAATAAAATTTTAAAAAATTGTAGGAAATGTTGAACACCATGGTCGATATCTTACCTCAATGTAAGCATTGAAATAATGGCATAAACAGAACAATATTTAAGGCTAATATGAATATTTGTTATTAAATGTGCTTTAGTTATTTAGCTATAACCTATCTGTAGCATAAAAATCTCTTAATAGACAGAGAGGTGGTTAATTTAACCTTCTTTAAAAAAAAAGGTTTTAAGGTAAACATTTTACTAATATATACATTTTGAAATTAATTAATAAAAAGTTTTTAAATATAATTTTAACTGTCCTCATTTATCAAAAAAGCACACTTTAATACGCCTTTGTGCATTTTACTATGGCCTGATCCCATTCACTCTGCGCTTTTTCTTTTACAAATATTATTTAACAAATTTACAAACTAAATTTTGAAAATTATAAGGTGTCATTATAGAATAAATATCTCAGGAATTGTTGGTCCGTATTCGTTGTACTTTTCAGGGAAGATTCATGAATGTTTTGGGGTGGTTTAAGGCTATTTTCCTGACCTCCCCTGAATTTCCCTAGAGGCTTAAAACAGGATAACTCTATGCTTAACAACAAGGACCTTTGGACAATAGTAGGGCAATCAAATGGTTTGTTGGTTGACTTTAGCAGACAGAAAATGGCTAAAAGTGGTGTTAAAGAAGATATTTTTTCCTCTTGAACTGCTTAAAATTGTTCAATAAGGACAGAAACGTTCATAAATAGCGCAGCGTAAACACAAACAGACTTGCACTAACTACCAAATTAAACACAGAATAACAGGTCATGAGACTCCAAGTAGTAGTCCGACTATATTCTTCTTTTGCTTTTCTACAGTTATTGAAAAGTTTCTTTGTCTGTACCTCTTATGAAAGCTGATAATTTTTTATCCTTATTTACATACTCGAAGAGAAGCTTTGCTACTGAAGAGGTGTTAAATAAAATTTTTCTGAATATAATTGTTGCTTTGTAGATGTTAATGTACATATGACTACTTAAAAATTTATATAATGTACGTGGATAAAATAAAAGGGAAAATTTTGTCGTCAATTTAGGATGTTACTTTAATCTCATTTATTGGTCAGTACTTTTCTACAGTAGGAGATCTATTATCCAGCTGGAAGGACCATTTTATTAGAGTAGGTTAAAATATGGTGCAACATCCAAGTAATGATATATCGATTTATATACATATATTAGCATATAAAGTGGAATAATGAAAATTCATACATGTGTACTTACTGCTGTGTTGGAAATTGAAGTTATCCATCTTAATAATGGCACCCTATCATCCTGTTACATATTAATATTTAATCAGATATTTATGGAGATGTTTCATTAGCAAATTATATCAATTTAACACTCTGAAAGGCATAACAGTTTGTTCGATATCGCAACTAAATAATCAATATCAGTATATCAGTACGTCCATTTAAAACATGGATGTTGTTAACCTTGTTCTGAAGAGCTAGGCCGATCGTTCCAAAATGTTTAGAGAATTTTTGCATTGGTGCAAGTAAGGTTTGTGATTTTTTCTTTTTCTAAGATAGTATTCTAACACCTATTCTTGGAACGTAAGCACTATTAGTTTTAAAGGAACCTTTTTTTCGCCTAAGTTTATTTCAAACTCCCACCCCTCAAAAGAAATGTCATAAAATTACGTTTTATCCTGTGAAACCTATACATGCAGACAGGACGTCCAAGCTTTTTTAGTAGTGGGGAAGGGTATATAAAAATCCGGATATAGGCGGTAATCAACCCTTAGACGTCCAAACATGCATATAATCCCAAGTATAAAGTATAATGAAGTCCTTTGTTGACAAGACGAAATAAAAAAAATTTGCTCTAAAATAAAAAAAAATATAAAGATTTCATAAATCTGTATTTAAATTTAGACAATGAAAAAAGACAACAAAACAAGAACAACAAAATTCTAAATAGCATATCACAGATAGAGAGTTGTGTGATTAATTTACACTAATACAATAATACAAATACATTTCTATAATATCATATTTATACCCGTACAAACAAATTATTTTCTATTAAACATTCAAATTAATTTTAATGCTATTTTTGGCAGTATTTTAGCAGCGAAGCTACTCTATAATGTGGTGGGTTGTACTATTAAAATAAATAATTAATTCGGGGACGTCCAAGCTTTTTATTTTAAGAGGGGTAAAATGAGGGGTTTCATGGTTTTTAAAGGGGTAATCTAATGTATTTTTAAAAACTTTGAGGGGGTAAAATAAGGGGTTTCAAAGTTTGACGGGAGTAAACGCCTTTTCATCCCCACCCTAGGATGTTTATGATTAATAATATGTGATTCATTGACAATATCTGTCAAAAAATACAATTTATACTATTAAATACTCTTCTGGTATGGTTAGCTTGTTATTGCTTCCCTACTTTTGGATATATATTATCTGCAATGTTTAACTAAATTTCTTCTATAGAATTTTAAATCTAGCTTGGCTAATAATTTTTCTTGTTTGGCTTCGAAACCGATTATTATCAGCTGCCGCTGGAGTATAACCGGTTTTCAGCCATACAGAAAAATCATGTATAGCATCGTATTACACACAATTTAACACGAACATTAAAATAAAAGTTATAGAATTAATACCAGTTTTGTTAACCTAGGTCTTCGGCACCTCGGGTCTAACTAAACTGGTTTTAATCTTATTAGTTTTTATTTTTATATGCGCAGAAAGCTGTCTACAATACGAAAAAATAACTATTAAAGAACTAAAGATAAGAAAGATAGATAAATAAACATAAAATTGGTAACTATAAAGAATCTTTCAAAAGTGTTTTTTAAATGCTTTTATCACATTAGCATTAATTTTTTTCACAAATTTTTATCTTTGTATAGTTTTTTTTCTCTTCATTGACCAGTTAAACTTTGATGTTGCTGTTATATCGACACAAGACTAGAAGATTCAGATTCGTCAATAATAACATTTAAAATGTCAATCCATATCACTAAGTCTAACAGGATAATGGGAGTGTTTTCTTGAAAGCTAAACCAATAATTTCTTTAATTGGAGTGGAAATAACTTATTAACATATTCATAGAAAATTATTTTCCCACTGGCCTTACTTCCTTCTAAATTTCATTAACTTTAGCCTTCAGCTTTCTGACGGATTTTTCAAGGAAGCTTTGTCTACGCCTCATCATTATCTCCCATAGCAGGATCCATTTCATGGAGTGGCTTCTTTTTAGTTTCAGGTAGAATTAATCCAGCAAACATAGCGCCCAGGACACAAATACCAGAGTACAGCCAAAATGTGCCATGCAGTCCCAGAGCCTGTTTTAGATCCACAAAACTTTTGACCCCGGCAAAGGCAAATGTATATGAGATGGCTACAGTTAAAGCGCTTCCTGCCGCTCGATATTCTAGCGGGAATAGTTCTCCAACCATTAACCAGGAAATTGGCTGGATTCCTATGCTGGAACTTGCTTCAAATACTAGAATTAGAATCATGGGCATCCAGTCGAGATTTCCAGAAGGCTTTAGCTGACACACATACGAATATAATGCAAAGCCGGATAATGTTATTGCCATGATTAGACCGGCTGATACTAGCAGCGGCTTGCGACCGACTCTGTCGGCAATAACGCCTGAAGCCATTGAAGCTATGAGCTGAACAGTAGCAGTTATGACAGCCACCATGTGTGGGTTCATATCACCAAAAGTTTGGCTGAATATGTTAACAGCATAAAAATTGAAAGCAAAGGCGCCAGAAAAGCGGCTGAAAAACATCAACATTGATGTTAAAATAACTGGTTTAACTAACTGTGGCACTACAACGTTGCGACACCCATTGCCCTGGTCACGCATGCGCTCAATATTGCCGCGCAACAGTCCCAATTCTTTGGACACATCTGAATGAAAGCCTTTCAGCCATTCTAATGACTTTTCAGCCGCTTCTATCTGTCCAGAATAAACTAAGTAACTTGGGGATTCTGGTGTATATTGAACTGTGAGTACAAGCATGAGCGGTGCAGATGCACAGACAAGTGCCAGCTGCCTCCAGTCCAGCCAGGCTCCCATCAGGAAGCTGGCCAAAATGCCCAGGTGGCTGAAGATTTTGAGACAGGCGGACAAACGGCCACGCAGCTCTGGACGGGCAACCTCACTTATGTATACCTGAAAAAAGGATTTTAAGTTAGATTTTTCGTGTTGTTAAAATAAGTATGACAACAACCAAAAGTAGCGAGTGACAAAAACATGTGTAGAGAATCTGAAATGGTTAGTTACACTGCAGGTCTTTAGTGATCATGAAAAAAAACAAAGTGAAAATATATTTTGTCTTTATAGCATGAACTAGAAACTGACGAACCATTGTAAATTGTACCTTTTCTAGTTGCTCTTCATAATCACAAAAAAATTCATTTTTTTAAACAGCCAAGAAAATTACATTTTTCCAAAGCTTAGTGAAGGACGAACAGACAGATGAAGTAAATTATTTAGGTTAGTTTCGGTACTTAGGAATATGTAAAATCACTATATATATTTAAAAATTTAATGTCCTCTGAAAAAAAAAGTTTAATAGACAAATATAAGATTGAAATTTACCTGAGAAATAATATTTACAATAGCAGAACAGATTCCCGCCAAAAAGGCCGTGGCATAAATCATCTGGACAGAGTTGGCAAACACAGTGAGACACCAAGTGGCGGAAAATGGAACTGAAATCCATAACAGGCAACGCTTCCGTCCCCACTTTAATACCTGAAAAAAAAATTTTATTCAGAAGTTTGGAGGGAAGGGAAATATACCTTTTATAGAATTGCTACACTATCAAAAATAAAAAAAAATTGAATAAATTAAAACAAGGATGGCAAGATCCACAAAGCGATGCTCTAAAATCAGAAGGAACGACAAACGAACATTAACTCTTGTAGAGTGTCAGAACATAATAAGGAGATCATTAATTTGTAGGTCTCTACTAAGTTTGTTGAAAAATTGCAGAAATACATGAAACAGTATAAAAACATACTTCATTTTTAGGATTTGATTATAGGGTAGGGATGCTTTGATTTTAATATTCTACCTTGTTGTCCTAGCAATTATTACTTAAAAAAAAACAGAAGAATATGCTACAAAAAATCAATGTAAAAAGTTAGAAATCATTATGTTTTAAATGGACGTAAGAACTTTCTGGTAACGATTAGAGGGTTACTACGCTAAATTATAACTAGCTGTTATAAGAATCAACATGCTAAGAGTTTAAAATGTGAAAACGTATTGTAAATTAAATTTTTTTTATAAACATCTTAATTTAGTCTGTATGTTAGTCATGACTGTACCTGACTAGAAAGAAGAGCACCAAAAAGGGCACCAAGCAGTGACAGGCTAGCAATCCAACTTCCCTCCTGTTCAGTTATCCGTATCAAGGACGTCGAGGTCACATTAAAGGCAGCTGTTGTGCTCTCTGTGCTGGTGGAAGAACCGGTTTGTACGTTATCAGCTGATCTCAGGGAGGCCAGGGCTGGGGAGCTGTAACCCTTGCACAGCCCGACAGAAAAGGGACCAAAGGCTATCCCTAACACAGCAAGCGTCTGAAAAAATTAAATCTATAGATTTCTATCTAATTTTAAAACATGAATACAACTTTATCAATTCTGGATTAAAAAGGAACAGTAAACTGTATACCAGTATATCATAGGGAATCATAGTCTTGTTCTTGGCGAACAGACAAAGAATAATAATTGAAGGTATTTGCGCATTTAAAAATGTAAATATGCATCTATTCTAAGAAAGAATATGATACAAATTATTAATTTCAGATAAATTGAAATAAATCAATTATCCTTATCATTAATTATATAATTATCTAACCTAACTAATATGTAAGCTCTATTAGTGTGTTTTAGAAATGTTACATTTTTATATAATCTTTGCAAATAAGCATATACTTTTTTGGTATTATCCTCTTAGAAATTTTTTTTTCAATTTTGAAAATTTTAGTACCCCCCCCCCCCCCCCCCCCTCCGACAGCGAACTATGAACTCTGGCAGCAGCGCTCGGCTCCCTAACCTGCCTAGCCGCAGTGCTCGGCCCCCTAGCCTGCCTAGCCGCAGCGCTCGGCTTCCTAGCCTAAAACTTAACCTAAAAAAGTTGTTTGTCGTTGTCGAGGGGGGGGGGGGAATACTCAAATTTTCAAAATACAAAAAAAAATTCTAGGAGGATAACGCCACTTTTTTTTCTTGAAGCTGTATTAATGGATATATTGTTACTTTGATCTGGAAATAAAAACCTAAATTCACGACAAATTTTCCATAAAATTCACATATATTCTACATCCATTGCTGTATTATAGTTCAACGTTGTTCTTTCATTAAATTTGGGTTATATTTGTCTCTATATCTATAATTTTTTGCTGGCGAAGAAGTCAAAATAGTTTTTTCCCCTTATAATATCCCTTCCTGTTTATACCATATAAATTTGCAAATTTTAGTTTCATGCTATTTTGCAGAAACATTTTCATATGTCAGCAAAAAATGTAATCTTAATTGTTTTAAGTTCTTAGAAATTAAAAATGCAAAATTTTTATGCGCTATTATTTTATTTTTATGTATCAAAGTAGTTGGGTGCGCGACTTTGTGCTTTTAGGTGTTAATTATGAAATTGTAAGTTTGAAAATTTGCAATTTTGCAGGAAGGTATGAAAAAAGGCTGAAACCTTATTCATAAAATTGTTCATGTTTGCTGTTCTTTCATTCAGAAATTACACATGTAGCTGTATCTAGGGGCGATTTATCTTGGGAGGGTGGAGGTACCCTCCCTCAAAATAGCAAAAAACCTTCCCATGACCTATGAGAAGCTCCATTGTAAAGGAGAACCATATCGATTATGTTTAGTCGATATACAGACAGACAGACACAGAGGAACATTCTGTTACTTCTATGTAATTACTGCTTGTACACTTTATACTTCTTTTCATTCTTTCTATCTTGCTATCTAAAACTATCTATCTATCTTATGGTATCTAGTATCTACCTGATTTAAGCCTGGTTTATTCTGTGAGGTTACCAGAGTAAAGGAAAAGACAGAAAATCAAAACATCCTTGTCACGAAACAATCGGTTTTAAATCAGGGATAGAGGAATAAGCCTCAACAATTACTGTTATTACTTTCCTACTTATGGTCATATTTGTGATCAAAACAAGAATGACAACATCCATTATCATGGGATGGACAAACGAACAAAAATAGTTATGTAGAGCAGATGTTCAGTTGTCATAATAATAAAAGAAAGAAACATAATATGCAAAAACTCAAAGAAAATATGATGAAACCTTTAGAAAATTAAATTTATGTCTTTTGAAGCAGTACCGACATACTGACAGACAAGACAAAGTCTAGATTTGATGCTCATATGTCCCAGGAATCTTCAATAGAAGCCAAGAAAATCACATTTCCCCACAGCGTTTAAGACTGACTGACTGAAGGATAGACAAAAAGTGAATTATGAATTAGCTTCACTACTAATGAGTTTAAGTTCGGTAATCATTTCCTTAAAAAAAGTCTCTGATTTTGGAATTAGAGAAAA
Organism: Acartia tonsa; assembly: GCF_053477335.1. Classification (NCBI taxonomy): domain Eukaryota; kingdom Metazoa; phylum Arthropoda; class Copepoda; order Calanoida; family Acartiidae; genus Acartia; species Acartia tonsa. The sequence continues at coordinate 28,780,175 of NC_137262.1, read as the reverse complement.
GTTAAAGTTTCGTCCATTGTCCTACCCCTATATTCCTGATTTGAATCCTCCTTTTCTGAATTTGCTCTTTTATTTATTCCTTCTCTTTACTAGCTCTCTTTTTATTATTTACTTCTTTTTCTTTCTATTTCTATCCCCCCCCCCCCCCCAATATAATATACGTGGATATTATGACAAAGGAAAAGTTTAGGTCGCCAACATGGACATCATTTATTTGTCAGTTCGTTCATCAAGTAGGAGGGGAGGAAGTTGAGTATAGGGGATTGAAGGTGTGAATCGTTATTTTAGCCAGCAACGAGTTTCACTTTCACGGTTGGACCCTCAGATGTAAAAACTTTATTTTAGTGTTTGGCCAAAATGACTTAGCAATTGTATCTGTAAGTACGTCTAATAACACCCTTTGCTATTTTTAAAATCCTAGAAAATTTTTTTTGCAAGAAAATTGCATAAATTCGCAACCTTTTTTTAGAACTAATATATAACTCGAGTTTTAAAACTTTTTATATAAAATCCTTTTTACAAAAAATATCAATAATTACTTAAAATTAAACCTGAAAGAAAAAAAATCTCATTACACGTGTTAATTTGCATGTTTTAGGTCTTTTTTTGAGGAAAGTATAACTTCCACATTTTTGACAATAATTATATTTTTTTAACATTTCAAAGTAAAATATAATAAAACTTAAACGATTTTTCTTGAATTATCAGTTGAAAATTTCATCAAACATAAAATTTAAGTGATGAAAATTTAATAAAATCATTTTTTGAATGTTTAGAATTACCAATTTTCTACATTTAAAACAAAATGTTAACAAAATTTAAAAACTTCAAAAATCAATAACATTTTATAAAAAGATGTTTCAAAAAATAAATCATTAAAAGGTATTAAAATGCATTTGAAATTACTTAAAATTAAAACGAGAACATCTTTTTACACTGTATTCTGTGTAATAGAGTTTAAATGACATGATTAGTAAATGAAATATTTCCTAAACTCATTAAGCCTTTTTGTGACTATATTAAAAATAATTTATTTTGTTTATATTGTTTTTTTTATTCAAATATTTGACAAAATTTTCCCTACGTCAATAAAATAAAGTCAGTTTTTTACTATTTCCAGGTTTTTCTTTATAATTATAACAATTAAATATAATATAAATCTTCATTATCTTTTATTTGAATTATCATACACATTAAAATGTAAAGTATAAGCTAGAATAGCACTTTTTTCAACGAATATTTTAATGACATTATATCAAAATAATTCCTCTTAAATATCACACAACATATGATTGGGAAGTATAGACATTTCTTGGAGGTATAATATTTACAAAAATACCATTAATTCTGTTTTTATCAGGAGTTAAAAAAATTTAACAATTCTAAAACAATGGTTGGCTGTCTAGATATTGAGTACACTAAGACTATGGCTCTGTTCTATTGAAATAACGTTGCAAAAAGAGGGGTTCTGAAAGTAATCTACCTAATTTTTTTAAAGAACCAACAAGTACTGTCAGTATCTTTTTTCTTGTAATCTAGCAGACAATCAAATCATAACACAATTTTCATGATAAAATATTCAGGTTTCTACTTCACATTTTAAAAAATATACTGATCAATAAAATGTTCAAAATTTTACTTTATACTAATTGAAAAAATATGTTGTAATTCTTATTTTAAAGTTACATTTTTATCCCTGACAAAATCATAGACGACTTTTAAAGGCATCTTATCTAAACTTTTTGAAGAAAAACTTAAAAACGTTAATTAAGTATGAAAACTATTTTCTTCGATTTTTCTGAAGTTATTATCGCATTCTATGGGTTTTTTATTATCATTTACTTATATCGAAAGTGCCAAACATTGTACCCTAACTTATTCATTTAATAAAAAACCAACCGTGCTTTATTAGAGTACATGAAAATCTGGTATAACATCCAAGTAATAATATATCCATTTCCCCCCCTCCTGTAGAATTATGCAACTTTAGTAAGAGAGCTAAAGTGTCAATAAATTGTATTTTATATAAATAAAAGTTTACCCTAAATTAGCAAATCCAAACTAAGTTGTCTAATTGGGATAAAAACAAGGAAATTCGTATCAGTTGGAAGGTTGCAAGGACAATAATTTTCATTAGTGGCACAACAATGCTGAGCTGATAAAATATTGAGAAAAAAGAACAATAAACTGTAATTCAGTATTATCAACACATGGCATATTTCTTTAGTGTAAATGTCAGATTATTAAGTATAAGCAGATCTGCTGCAAGCGTTTGTGTACACCGGTCTGTACAGGAGAGTCTGAGAATAAGTAAAAATTCTAATAATTCTGTGACTTACCGAGGCTACAAAAAATTTATTCTATGAATTAAAGGTAAATAAACATAAAATTTTCTTCTTCTAATAGCTCCTGAAACATATAACCCTTCCAGATCAACAATTTCTGAGATCTTAAGCTTCATTCAAGAACAAAACCGTACTTCTTTAAATTATAGATTAAGATCTCATATAAAAACTTTGCCATTAACAGTTTTTAAGTAACATATTTCTCAATAGTATGTTAATATGACGTTGATGTATGTACAATTAATTGTTAAAGGATTTTATTTCAAAAACAAGCTTTTACAATTAATAAGTAAGCATATTATTAAATTGTCAGCGATTATTATTTGTCACTATACAAGTATACAAAAACGAGGATAATTTTGCTTATTCAAGCGGGGCAACAGATAGAAATTAAATTCTGATGGTAGATAGTTGAATATCTTCTAAATAGAATATGGTGCTTTCAATCAAAGTGACAACTTCACAAGCTAGCACAGAACCCCTACTCCATTGTCAATTGAAATAAATTTGAAATAAGGGAGAGAAAAAGTTAAAATTTTCAGAGTAGCTTATAGTTTTGTATTTAAATTTTTTTATACTTTACCTTATTTAAAAATTCTTAATAATGTAAAAATACCTAACTTACATCAATGTTTATATTTATAAAGATTAAAATGTATCTAAAAGCATAAACAAATGTCTAAAAAATAAATTTTGCAATGAATTTAACATAAATATTATATTTTAGGTAGATCATTAACCCCATATTAGGGAATAAAATAAAACAAGGATGACAACACCCATAAGTAGCGAAGCAAAAAAGATCCTAGATGGGAATACGGGAGATGTAAAGAGTATTTGTTTACAAAATCAAGAATCAGGAAACCCTTCTCACATATTATTATGTTTTATATGTAGAATTAACTTACATATTGTATGCTCATTAGTAAATCATATTTCCCCTATGGCGTTACGGACTGACTGACGGACAGACAAAGTAAATTATATAGTAGCTTTATTACTAATAAACCTTCGACTATTATATACAATAGTAGCACAGCAATATTTTTTTTTCAGATTTTTATCAAGTTTATGTCAAAAGAAAATTATTTGTCTGACAAAGTCGGACGATTGTATTACGATTATACCCCTAGTTATAGGGTAGCTTCTCCATTATAGATATTATCAGAGCATGATAAAAGAAGTATTGAATAAAATCAAGTTATTTATTTTCTTAGCAGTGCAAGATTATTTATTTTCAATGTAATCCATTTAAAATATTCCCATACAGAATTATAATAACATAAGTTCATCATAATTGTTAGATTAAATATTATTCTAATTTTAATTCTAATGTGCAAGGAGGGTCCCCTATTAGACTGCAAATTACCAGGGAGTAAGGGAGGGGACAATGGATCGAATATTCAATTTTTAAGGAGTCTCAGACTTTGGGGACTGGCTTAAAGGGAATGTGCACGAATACAGCAGATTCTTACTGATTTTGGGGACTTGCGCATCAATGCCCCGCTAACTAGCTGAGCTAGTTTTGAATATGCAGACAGAAAAGTTTGTTATTTATCGCTGGTTATAACAAATATTTTTTCCCAAGAAAATGTCTTTTCATGTATAGAAACTCTACTGTGATATTTATGTATTAAATAATCTAAGAACCGCTTGAATTTAGGGGTAAGTTATAAATATATCAGAAGGATTGAGGTAATTCTAAACAAGATTTTTCTAGTGATTAATTACAGAATGTTTACTACATTGTGATGTGTTGATAATTTAATTTTCAAGTAAATGATTTTTTTCTTAGAACTAATTTTGTTCTAAATTAGGTTACCATGATCCCTTTACAATTTTGGTAAAATTTTCTTGATAAATCTGGTTTTGATTGCTTTTCAGCGAACCCTCTTAAATTGAATTAATGGCCCATTGTCCCCTCCCTTACTCCCTGGCAAATTACATTACACCAATACCCAAAGTTTTATAACCATGTTATCTTATTCGTTAGGTCTATAACGTTCGTTACTTTATTCAATTTTAATTGGTTTGTTCAAAACTGAGGTGTCCAAACTTTTCAACCAATAATTTTAATCTATAGAGAAGTAATTTTGTTTAACATCATTTGGGATATACAGAAATTCATCGTAAATTATCTTTTGTAACCAATCACCAGTAAAAATAGGAACTCATGTTAGGCTTTATGGAAAAATAAAAAAAAACATGTATCATGTATTAAGTACATTTTTGTATCCGCGGAGAACTGTCTGTAGAAAATATAAAATATAGGACAATACCTGTGCATAAGCAGATCTATCTCTCTCCTCCAACTTTTTCCTATGATATCTCATTCTTGTGTATTCCATCATTTTTAAATCACTTTTTGTGTTATCCTTGCTTTTACAGCAATTGCTACTTTTCCGTCTTTTTAATGGTTTAATTAGAATTTATTTAAATTTTGAAATTTATCCACTTGTATGTCATAATTTTTAAGTAATCATTATGAAAATCAATTTAATTTCAAATTATTATATTCAAAATTTCACTGACAAATTTTTGGGGGTCAATCTCGATTAATCCTCTGATTTGAACTAAAGTCATTTCATTTCATGATTTTTGACTTTCAAAATCTCATGGGCAAAAAAGGGGAAGGGATTAGGTGCCTTTTTTTGTATTTCTAAAAAGGGAAGGTATTTTCGGGGGGAAAATGTGTACAAGGAGAGACAGTGGAGGAAGGTGGAGGAAGAAAGTAAGGATTGGAGAGGGGATACGAATGGAGGGAGGAGGGAGTAACCTGCCTGAGTTTTGGAGTAGACGCACTTATACACCGGAGTTCACAGAGTCAATTGCGGATATCAAATGGGGAAATCAACCCCCCCCCCCCACACTTACAAGTTCCCTCCCAAACCCCCCCCCCCTGTCCAAAATATTTAGTAAACCATTAAAAATTTGTAAAAATTATTTTCGTTTTGCTTGACATTGAAATTAAAAAGTGTAACAAAACACTTGGGGAGCATTTTTTTGTTTTACTTTAATTACGTTTTTTCACTTCCTTTTTATAATTGTTTAATAAGATCTTTTGCTAATATTATATTATTTGGGTACTTTTTCAATTGTCCTATCATTTTAAAGTTTTAAATTTCTAAATAGATTATAATTCTAAGTAGATTTATATTTACATTAAATTACCCAAAATTACTAAGACAACGAATATGAAAACGTAGTTATAATTCTTTAGGTACCATTCTAATTTATAGTCCATTGTCTACTCCCTCCTTGTGTATAGTTTCATTTTGCAAGGGAAATTCTGGTATTATTTTACCATACAAGTTTGCTAATCAAACATAATTATTTTAGAACTATGTTTGCCTTTATTGATTCATAGGTCGCCATTTTTGAACGCAAGTTAGGCAATCTGCAGACCTGTAAACAAAAAAAGAACTAAAGCTCGAATAATGTGAATATTGTGCTCCCAAATGTTCGAGTCTAATAGCAATGGATATAGAACATATTGAAGGTTGAATTTTTTTTTTTCAATTTAGGTTGCTGATATGGACCTCATTTATTCGTCAGTTCGTTCATTCAGTAGGACAGGAAGGATGGAATAAAGGAGGGTATCATTTTTTAAGCTAGGTGCGAATGTCACTTTAGATATGTATTTCAAAATAAGCATACAAAATAATAATGATAAAATTATTACACATATTCACATATTTTATGCATAGTTTGGTACTTTCATAACCTGGGTTGGCCGTTGCATAAGCTGAAAATACTTTATTAGAGTAAATAAAAATCTGGTCCAACATCCAAGTAATAATAAATCGATTCAAAAACCTTTCTTATGCTTGACTTTTAACATTGCATTTTACATGAAATGGACAAAGCCCAATCTGTACCACTTTTGTACCTCTTTTGATTCCTGTCATATTCTCCGTCTCTTTTTTAGAGGTTTTCTCTCCCACTTCTCCTCTCATCTCCCTCATTTTATGACGTCACAGGAATTAAAAGTGGTGCAAAAGTGGTACAGTTTGGGCTTCGTCCATTATTGGGATTTTTAATATCTATACAGCATAACTTATTATAACTGCTCTAACTTTTGACAATTTGAGATCATGAAATTTGGAAACTCTATGTCCGTTTAAGAAGATATTTGCATTTACTAAGGATGTCAACTTAGTTTAGAGCAAATATTTGATAGAGGAACTTCATTTAACCATAATGATAAGAATGGATAATGGATATAGAATATACGTGGATATTATGGCAGAGAAAGATTGTCGTTAACTTAGGTTGCTAACATGGAACTCATGTATTGACCAGTTCGATCAAACAGTAGCGGAGGAGGGGATGGGGTAAAGGGGCGTGGATTAGGGGTAACTTTATTCTAGCCCGCTGTGAGTTTCACTTTATTAGAGAACATGAAAATCTGGTGTAACATCCAAGTAATAATATATCCATTATGATAAGTAAGTATGCCATGTGGCCAAGCTATTCTGGGATTTGTTTATCTGTACGTCCTTTTACTACCTTAAGTACGTCTAAACTAATTTTTTTCTGTTAATAACCATCATGTTTTAGATAGGGATCTTCAGGGATAAGACAATCGAATTAAATTGTTATTCATTCTTAATGATAATCAACAAAATTATCCCTTTAGTGGAATAAATGTCTATATTGGAATGGTTGGACTCTAAAACTAACAAAAAATCATTAAAAGTACCCAAATTTTAGAGTTTACGAATAAAATAATGGGGTTACAATACCTTGGGTACCAGTAAAATTTACAGTCCAATGTTACCTCCTTACGTTTTAGGAGATTTACAGGGGAATAGGAAATCTCTACTCGTTTAGATGCAACGAAATTTGCAAAATTTCTTATTATGAACTTGCTGCGCTATTTATGGTCATAAGTGTTTCTTTGTTAACTTTAAGTGTGGTTCATATTGTACATATGTTTTATATTTACCAATTATTTTAACCATGTTTGGTATGTTTAATTTGTGTGTTTGTATGTTTAGTTAGGCACATGAATGGATCATATATTACAAAATGATGATGTTAAAAGGACTTTAACTTACTCTTATTTTTTAAACGAACAAGTTTTATTCATATGAAGTGAAAAATTCTTCAGAGGAATACATTTTTTGTTGGCCAAGGTCTTATCCCTGAGTATATTGTAAATTCAACAATAACTCTTCCAATACACCGTAGGCTATCCATGAATCTAACTGAATCTGGTTAAACAAATATTGAGAAAATATTGATGCATACCCACAGATGACATGAGTTTAATCAATAGTTAACAAACAAATAAATTTCATGCGTTCAACGAAGCAGTAGTAGGTATTTATACATCATCCAAAAAGATTAAGTTTACAAATTATCAAAACACTGATAAGCTACATTTATAGAGTAATTACAAGGGGACATTAAATCTCAGAGAGTAGCACTTAAAATATTCTGAATATATAAAAATAGCATACTAAACCTAAAAACCCTAGCAGATTAAAACAACCTAATTTTCCATGTATTCAGAAACTGTTTGATTAAAATGAACGTCTTTGATTACTTAAATAGTAGCGTTGAAGACCCTCATTGAAGAAAAGCTTACAATAAAAGATTTTTTTCAAACAGTTAAAAAGGCAATTAATTTGTTTTCCCTAAATTTTACAAATACCTAATAAAATTAATATAATGTCGATTATTGACGGACACACTAACAATCTAAATAATGAAGACGCTTCGCTAGAAATAGATTTTTATCAAAATTAAATAAAATTGGAGAAATCAAATAATTATGCATGGTCATAAAACTATACAAATAATTGTTCTATATTAAAACTGATAATATTTATTAAATTAAAAAAGTATAAAAAGACAATTTCCGCAATTAAAATTATCTTGATTTATTGGACAATCTATTCATATTTTGAAATATTCCAGCAAAAACAAAATTATGCTAAAAAAAATCAAGCTATGCAAGAAATGTTTCTCTTATTGATAACGATTACATTACGTTACAGTACATAACGTCATACATTTTGTCTCAAAGACAATCTTTTCTGATTGACAGCAAATTCGAGTCTTATTTTCATTTTACATATATTTTGCCTTTGAGATAGACCCGCCTTTTTCGCCTGAGCCAAAGCAGCCCAATTGGTTTAAATAATTTGACCGGCAGAAAAGTAAATTATAGAGCAGGTTCGCTCTGAAATAAGTATATACAATACATGTAATCCATATCTGTCAAAGATGTAAAAAGTAATTTCCTATTCCATCAAGTAAATGTTATGGTGTATGAGTTAATCATAGATATAGTATAGGATGTGTTTATCATATGCGTTTACAGAAGAGATAGGTAACAAAGACAATTATGTCCATACATAGCGCTGCAAGAACCAGAAAATTAATTTCTTCGATAAAAAGAACACTATACTTCTATATAGTAATCATATATAAAAACTGTTTAATATATGTAAAGATACTAATAATTACATCATAAAAAATGAAATTAATTTATAAAGAATAACTTTAAAATTAAGCAATTTGAATTAACCATACAAATTCAGAAATTATAGAACTTGCGAATTTTGTTTTGATCTAAATATAATTATATAGTTTTTAAACAGGGTATCACCTGCCCGACAAAGTGAACCCTATATGTAGTCTTTCATTTACAAATAAGGGTGTCAGATTTTTATTTCCGTTTATAAATTGTTCAGTTACTTTATAAGTATTCTACTAGAGGCTTCGCCCTCAAGAGGTTATCGTAAATCTCCTTCCTAAATAGAATCCATCTTAAAGCTATTCTTTTTTTTATATAGTATTGTAAATAAATACCAGTTGATACTAGTTTTGTTTAAAAAACCACATTGTTACAGAAACACTGACAAATTGTCAGCGGCCTGTGGAGTGTAAAGGGCTTGTTACTGTTACTGGTACTAGTTTTGTTAGACCAGGCCTTCGGCTCCTCGGGGCTAACAAAATTGGTTTTAATCTTATGTTTTTCTCATTTCAATTTCTATGTAAAGCTGTCTGTAATACGATGCGATAAAGAACTATTAATCGACTTAGGAATTTCGACCAGTAAATCAGCAATCAAACACTAATTTGTTGAAAAAATAACAATTTTCGTCAAAATTTTATTCCTAAGAAGACAAAAAAAAATGATCGACAATTCCTTCATTGCTAATTTAATTTAAGTTTTAAATTAAGTCCTATAAAAGAGAAAATTACCTCTTTACGACTATCTACATAATCTGGCTATAGAGTAGCTGCACTGCATACAAGATAATCTGTAACAATAAAGCCGAACAGGCACAAAAATTGAATAAAAATTCTGACACCCCTAAATTATATAACCTAACCCTCAAATGGTTAAATGGTTAACTGTTTAAATGGAATAATATTAAAATTTGAAATATATAATTTAAACCTTTCATTTAGTAGCAGATAATGAAAAAACAGATCAATCTTCTTCTTAAATATGTTTAATTTGAACTTAGCACAACTACATAATAATAAGGTAAGTCTGTAATACGTAACATCACTCCTTCTTCTTTCTCTAATTCTTCTGTTGTCCTTTTTTAAAGTAATTTGTCAGCTTATGAATATTACTGTCGTAGATAGAACCATAATACAGAAGCGTTTATTACTGTCATAAAAACTATTTTGCCTCAACAAAATATCAGTTTATAATACCTAAATTTTTCTTTATCAATATCAATGGCGAATTTTGTACTGAAACAACTACAACATAAAATTTTTTTTTTTTACAAATAAAAATTATTTATACTACTAATCCAATATTTTCTTCAGAGGAAATGTTTCTTCCTGAAATTTTCTTAAAAAGACTGGTCATGAGAAAATTTATACTATTCAATTGATTGATATAAAAAATATTTTTCCATAATCCTTTAAAAAGACATAAGTATTCTTTTATCGTGGTTTGGAATGACATGAAAATTGGCCTTTACATTTTTAATTATTTAAAAATTATTTCAATTACCTTGTGGTTTATCTTCGTTTCAAACTTTCAAATCAAAGTTAATAAACAACTTTGCTTTTTTCATTGTGGTTTTAATAGTTTGACAGATAATTTCCTACAAAATAACATCTTAATTATCATTTGGTTTATTTCTTTTTATGAATGTTAATTAGATTTAAGATTTTCTCATCAAATCCCCCTAAAACTTTTTTTTTGGTTTATGAAGAGACTTATAATGTCCCGAAAATAGCAATAATTGATGCAAATTTATGTACAATTTCAATTATGACAATTTATGTCCTCGGTTATAATCTATTAAAATTTTGATGAACAATTGGAAGTAAATTTAATATATTTTAAAGAAGAGTTGATTTTAAGATATTTTGAGCAGAGCTCTAGTTAGTTCCAGTATACACTTATTCTCAATGGATTAATAACAATTATAATATATAGATCAGAATCGCTGATAATTATATAATTAGTGCAAAAAAATCTTCTAAATTATCCAATTAATATTGATATAAGTTATTTATAGCTAATTTCCCAGACATCTATCTTGATAAATGCTAGATTCTCACTCTCTGATTGCATAACTATAGTTTTAAAAGCAAAGCTTTTCTATAGTTAGGGTCGGTCCGTACGTATGTCCGTCCGTTACAGTTAGCTCTTTTCATTAATTTAAGCAGGTTAAATATTTTTAGTGATTGTTACCGTTCTACTACTATTTTTAAGCCTTAAAACTCACACCTTTACGGATTTTAGCGCAACCTACTCCTCCCTTCTTGAATGTTAAAATTATCCTATTCATCTGATTTTTTGAATACTGATTCCTATAACAACAAGTTATAGTGCTATAAGTGAAGCATTCCTAAAACCAAGTCCTAAGAACGTCAGTTTGTCCTTAAATAGTAACATGTATTTAATCAGTTTTTCAACAAATTTACTTACAATTTTGTATAGACATATGCATTAATATTCAGTTTATTCAGTTCTGACACTCTACAAGTGTTAATGTTTTTCGTTTGTCCATTTATTTCAGAGCTTCGCTTTTATGGATGTTGTTATCCTTGTTTGGGTCTGTACTACTTCAGTCCGTACGTAATGGTTAGCTCTTTCGCTAATTGCATATTAGAAGTATCCTAGCGATACAGCGTAGAAAGCGTAGCAACTATACAATAATTACCAGAAAGTCTGTACGTCGATTTAAAAAATCTAATTTTTAACATTTTACTATAACTTTTGTATGATATGATTATTCTATTCATCTGATTTTTGAAAATATGATTCCTAAGACAACGAAATTTTACGCGAAGCATATCTACAATCAAGTTCCAAAAGTGTAAGTATGTTCTTTAACAGAATCCTGCTTAAGCAATTATGCAATAAATTTATATACAATTTTCTAAACTCTTAAAATTAATATTCTGCTATTCAGTTTTGGCACAGCTACTCTATATTTTAGGTATGTCTGCGAGTCCATTTATATACTTAACATCTTTACCTGGTTTAGGCTATAATGTAAATTTTTTTCCTAAAAATAATTTTCGGCGATTTTATGATATATTTAAAGTCGGACTCTAGCATCAATTAATTTGTTTTACATGGTTATTAAATTAAATTTGTTATGGCTGTCATATGATCATCAAAAATACTTTGATTTCAAGTTTTTAATCCATTAAAGAGTTTCTTATGAATCATAAGTTTGGACCACCAATCATGATATTTCTGTTCTTCTATCTTTACAAAGAATGTATATAGAATATACGTAGATATTATTACAGGGGAAACAATTGTCGTCAATTGAGGTTGCTAGCATGAACATTAATTATTGGTCGGTTTGTTCTTACAGTAGGGGGGGGGGGGGGGGATGGGGTAAAGGGGGTGGATGGGGGATCGTTATTTTATCCAGCTACAAGTTTCACTTTATTAGAGTACATGATAATCTTGTGTAAGATCCAAGTAATGATAAATCCATTCTACAAAATTACATTTAGTGAATTGACCATAAGATAACTGCTCAATATCATATAATGTAAGTTAATGAATCTCATCTTCTTTTGGACGTAATTTTTCTTGTTTTCTTATGCTTGATGCCCTATACTTAATTGTCTTAAAATTTAAGGATCTAAAAGATAAATTAATGTACACCACTAAGTAAAAGAAGTAAAATTTTCCCTTCTGGAGATTTAAATAATATGTGGAAACGTTTGTACACTGAAGGTTTGTACCACCCAATCAAAATTTAGTAAAATTACCCAAAGTTTTAAAGCCACCGAATGTGGTGTATAAACTTTGGGTACCAGTTGACATTCCAATGTTCCAGGGAGGGAGGGGACATTGCATTACTCTAGTGCCCAAAGTTTTATAATAACGGTTTCTTATTCGTTGGCTTAACAACTTTAGGAAATTTTATTTAATTTTGATTGGTTGGCTCTTGTGAAATCGAATGTTCACACGTTTCAACTAATAATTGTATCTACAAGATAGAGTAATTTTGCAAATCGTCATTGAGGATGTACATAAATTTATCAGCCATTGTCTGATCCCTTTTGATCCCTGCCAATGCGCCCTCCCTCCCTGCTAGAAATTGCAAGCCACCCAGAAAATTTGACAAAGCCTATAAAATTAAGATTGACAGTAAATATACTTTCCAATTGTATACCAATACCCTTTAGTTTATTCAAGGGACAGTCTATGGCCATTTCTTGTTTGTTCAGTTCAATAAATAATGGTTGGTTCGTACTTCCGTCTTTCCGTCCATACGTAGCGAATAGCTCTTTTCGTTAATTAAAACGTTTTAAAATTGTCCTATCGATTTCAAATTTTGTATGAGCAGAGCATCCCTGGTACAGTATGATTTTAAAAAGCGACTAAACTCTATAATCGTTACAAGAAAGTCCGTACGTCCACTTAAAACAAGCTGCTTTTTAACTAACTTTTTGAACAATGATATTGCAACTATACATCACGACAAATTCAAATATTAAATGTAGAAAGAAAATCCCGCCATGTACCAAGCAAGGTGAGACCTATATTCAAAGAAAATAATAATAAAAAAAACATAATTGTAGAGTGTCCATTAAAGTTTTCACTTTGTGATTAAATACAAAAGCTAGCGCGCATATCATTTTCTAATTGTTTCTCATTTTCAATGCTTTTCAAACTTTTCTTCAAATAGGCATAAACTCATATCAAATCAAAATCTTTTAAATACGATGTAGAATAATAAGATATTTTTTCAAAGCAAAGCTTTTTGAAAAATCGGTTTGTCCTGATTGGAAACTAATTAATAGTCGCAGGATTAGAACCGGTTCTCATACTGAAAATTCATGTATAGCATCGTATTACAGACAATTTTTCCACAAATAAGAAGATAATAATGATATTATTACACCAGTCTTGTTAGTTCGGGCCTTCGGCCACTATGGTCTAAAAGGACTGGTTTTAATCTTACAATTTTTCAGTTTGATATCCGCGGAAAGCTGTCTATGATACAATGTGATAAATAACTATTCCTTGGTATGAAATTAAAGAAACGCTTCCTACAAATTGTTTTAAAGTATTTAGTTTCAATTACGGTATTCTTTGTAAACTATGAATAAGAGTATATTAATTGTAATTAAACTACATAAATCATTACTCACAAAAGAATATGAAGTCAAGAAAAAAATTTGGGAAAAGACAAATGTTCTCAAAATTATTGTAGGACAGAGCAGCAAATTGAAAGATTGAATTTTTGGAACATTTTGGGTCATCTTCTTAAAAAATAATACTGTTATGTAAAACAATATGTTATTTTTCTGTCATTTAAGAGTCGATTTTTAATTTCTGCCAAGTTACTATACGTTTTATTAAATTTTTAACCGAAATCTTCTTTTAATCAATTTTAGTATTTTTATAACTTAACTGGTTTATACAAACGGATGGTTAGGTTTACAGAGTAGCTTCGCTACTAAAAAAACATGTGAACACGAAGAAAGTCCCTTAACGACGTCACAAAAACGAGGGATGAGGAGAGGAGGAGTGGGAAAGAAAACCCCTAAAAAGAAGATGGATAATCCCTCGTTTTTATGACGTAACATGCTGATTTTTGGAGGGACTTTCTTCGTCTTCAGACATGTCTTCTTTCACTGGCTAACTGTTATTTAGAATCATTACCCCTGTTGTTAAGATTAAGAATGACATGATTTGATGGATAGGGGGAAGGAGTAACATTTCACCAACAGAAATACATTTTTTAAAAGTGGGCGGGGTTGACCAAGAAGTGTGACTACACTTTAGCAATAATTTAATCTCTTTAATTAGCAGAGATTTAGTTTTACAAACTTGTAGCTCAGCAATAATACGCTGATAACATATTTATGAAAATATGTCATCAATTCCCTGAATATTAATTTTCTGTTAAAATCCGCAAAAAAAACAATAGTAAAACGTCAAACTATAGAACGTCGTAGTGACGGATGTACTATAAACCCTAATATACTATGGACATATTCTCGTTATAGAGTAGATTCGCTTCTAATGGATAAAAGGTTGGAAATACTCATAGACAGAATCTGTAGTTCAGCATATTAATTCCATTTAAAATTGCTGAAAATTTGGATATTTTGTGATACCCGACTTGGAGTAAAACTTGTTTTGTCCTGCAACTAAAGGAAAGTGGGTCAGAAGGAAATGGGTTGTGTGGAAATATTTACTTAGAATTGTTTGACAGAATCACTGTACTTTGTCTCTGACTCTTAGATAAAGCAAAATTTAAGTTAATGGTTTTGCTAACTATTTTGAGGTTTATGTAAAATGAAAGAACACAACATAATTTTGAAAGTGGGAGGAGTAAAACTTGTAAAGACTCTACGCGATGAAAACAAATTTGGAAGGAAGGGAGAGATTAGATGGAAGATAGTAAAAGGGACAATCATGGATTATAGAATATAGATCTATCGAATCTAGAATAAGAGAAAAATAAATTAGCAAACATATCCTAAGCCACTTGTGGGGCATTATCCCAACAGAGTAAGGTCTTTGCGGGGCTCTCCTAACCTTTCCTAACCAAACATAACATAGCATCGAGTTTTAATCCAATATGAAACCGCATAATACCTTCATATGAAGCTATTTCACCTCGAGGGTAGATAATACCTAGTACTGGTCCTCATAAAACGCAATATACTTGTTTAGGATCATAAAAAAGCTTACTTGAAAAATGCTGCACAAAAGGTCCTGCTAATTCATTGATTTAAATATCACAAATTGTTAAGATTTTATCAATTTAAACTAGAGAATCTCCCTTTTTAAAAAGTAGGGTCAAAAATAAAAATGGGGAGGAGCTCGAATCATTTATCGGAGATTCAAAAAATTTGATATAATTAAAGGGTTTAAATATAGCTATAAACTCTTTTAGTTAATTAGCACGGTTAGGCTAGGCCGGGGCTAGGCTGCTGGGTTTATTACTGGGGCGGGGTTAAGTGAGAAATTTGGGGTAATTTACTTGAAACTATTATAATCTTACTAATAGGTGAAAATTAACTGCTACCTTTTAGCTTGATTACATCAATGGATTTAGGATATGCATGGATATATTGACATGGAAATATTTGTCGTCAATTTAGCTTGCTAATATGGACCTTAACTATCCAGTTGGAGGAGAGGGGATGGGGTAAAGGGGGTGGATATGGAGGAATCGTTATTTTAGCCAGCTGCGAGCATCAATTTATTCATAGAAATCTTGTGCAACACCAAAGAAATAATTTTTTCTTTATTTAAGTAGCGCATCTTCTCTAAAATTTATCGAGTGTAATTTCAAACTTTCTAAATTATTCCAGTAAGACTTCGAAATCGATTAATATTCACTGGATTAGAAATGGTTCTAAGTCATTAAAAAAAATAATGTATAATATCGTATTACTGACAACTTTACACAAATATTAAAATGAAATAAATAAAAATAATAGCAGTTTTGTTAGGCCGTGTCATTGCTAACAAAACTGGTTTTAATTTTATAATTTTGCATTTAAATATCCACGGAAAGCTGTCTATGATACGATGAGATAAATAATAATCAAAACCATTAGATTAAGGAAATGTCCAAAACCAATATTTACATTTGAATGGTATATTTCTATCTTATCTATCAAATGCATAATTTCCTGAAACCAAAAGGATACACAAAGTCAAACAAGGACAAATATATACATTAAAAAATTATAAAGTCACGGATTAAGATAGCTTTAAAATTAAAATGTTATATAAATGTTGTTATAATTGAAATGTAAATATTTTATATAAATGATTAAGACAAATAAAGAATCAATAATAATAATAATGATAAGATTAAAATGTTAACAGTCAATAAATCTCCAAATATGCTACTGCACTTACGATGTTTTTTTTCAGTTAAGAAATTCATATTTAGAAAGTTATTCACCCTTAAAAAGCGTCAAGAAACAAGAAAGATATTGACAATGATAAAACTTACATTGGCAAAATGACAAACAAACAGACATAGCCTGATTAAAGAATAACTGCTCTTCTTATAACGGAAGAGAGATAAAAGGGCGTATTTAGTGACGACTAAGGAAGGAACGAAAGGAAATAGAATATTTGTGGAGGGGAGGGGGGGGGGGGTATGTAAACATCCTTGGACAGAAGAACTTTAGACGGATATTTACTTTGACATATACCCTTAATCAAGATGTTAAAGACAGAGAGAGAGAGAGAGAGGGGATAATGGGCTGCTTATTACACTAATCCCCAAAGTTTTATGATAACATTTTCTTATTCGTTGGCTTAACAACTTTGGACTTTGAATCTTGACTTGTTGATTCATTAATTTAATGTTCAAAGGTTTCTACCCCCAATTTTAATCTACAGAAGGGGTAATTTTGTGTATCATCATTTGGGATTTACATCATTGTTTTAGATTCTTGTGTTAAAGGATATTTCTTTAACACAAGAATTGGATGTTCTTAAGATATGTCAATAGCAGATAAAAATATTCCTTCCCCAAATTCAAAGATTATAATTCAGCTTATGCTTCCAATAAAAATAGGATAAAAATTAATAACAAAAGTTAAGGCCTAATTTTTATTTTATTTGGAATTAATTATTATCTGACTTGAAATGTATATACCCTCTTGTTATACTTAAAAAGTTGCTTTGCTACTTCAGTCCATGAAAATAGTACAGATGTCATAAATTAGGAATAAAGTTTTGTAGCATGACTGACAGTCCAACGGACCAAGTAAATTATCTACTGGATGTTCATAACTATAGAAAATCTTTAAAAGAAACCGCAGCTGCCTATCTTAAATAGCAATAGAGAAAATCATATTTCCCCTAAATATTTGCTGACTGACGAACATTTCGAATCATAACGTTGCATCTCTTTTAAACTAGAATAATAAAAAAACAAATATAAGCCTTAATTCTAAGAGAATAAAAAAATCAAACAGGATTTATATCATCAATGTTTCTATTTTAATGTTTTTTTTAAAGGAAGCTTTGTCTGAAACCTAAATACTTTAATTTTTATACTCATTGTAATGATTACAGTTAAGTCTAAATTCACCTTTTGGAATTTTGGAAGCTTCGAATGGACCGGCTAGATCTTTTACTTTTCCTATGGACAAATGTCAGATGAACTGAAATTTAATTTCCTAATGTGTACACAGTTTCCTCAGTGTTTCACTCCTATCTCAATATTTACTACTAGCTAAAAAAGCTTCAAACTTCCAAAAAAAAAATTAATATATAATGTATAAATCGTTTATACATTCAAATTTTGATATTTTTTGGAATTTTAAAGTCTTTTAGCTAGTAGTAAATATTGAGATAGGATGATGAAACACCTAAGAAACTGTTTACACATTCGGAAATTAAATTTCAGTTCATCTAAATGTCATGCAAATACGAATCTACGAATATTGTTGTTTATACTTCAAAATTTGCAATAAGTTTATCTACATTGCGCATTTCGTGTATTCTGTTATACATTTTTGTTCTTTTTTCAATGGTATTGTATTAGAATGTACTTTCAAAAAAACGTGTATTCGTTGTTTAGGAAAAGTTAAGTAAAATTAACCTCTGAAGGTAGGAACACAAGTTTAATGCATCTGTATATTGTATAAGGGTTAAGTGCTATTTGTATAAGAAAGAAAATGGTATTTTGAAAATGTAATCCGTCATCGTAATTTGGGAGACGCATATAAATTTCTAAATGTTTTATTCCATAATGGAAGCATACAATATATACCGGATTAATTACCATAGAAACAGAGAAAGAGGGAAAAAGATATGGAGATTTTTTTCTAGAAAGACAGAGAGAGAGAGAGAGAGAGAGAAAAAAGGGAGAGAGAAAAAAGCGTAGAATACTTAATATAAGAATATGAAAACAGAAAACAGATAGAAAGACATTACAATAAAATAGACAAAAAAAATATAGAAAAATCAATAGTGGAAGGTAATAAAAAGAGATAGGAAGGCAGAAAAATAAAATAGAAGAATTTACGTTAAAAAAATTATGTATTATAAAAGAAAAATATGATGAAGCGTAAAATAGATATTTTTGATGAAAAACTTAAAAAGGACAATGTTAGAAAAAAACAAAGAAAAAAAGAAAAGAGAGATGGAGAAAAAAGATTATATGTTTGACAGACAGAGAGAAAGAAAGAGAGATCGACATAGAAAGACAATGAGAGAGAGAGAAAGAGAGAAGAGAGAGAGAGAGAGAGAGAGAGAGAGAGAGAGAGAGAGAGAGAGAGAGAGAGAGAGAGAGAGAGAGAGAGAGAGAGAGAGAAAGAGAGAGAGAGAGAGAGAGAGAGATTGAGTAAATGATTTAAAGAGAGATGAATTGATTAAGAGGAGTATTAAATTATGAAGGAGGACATACATATAAAGAGGTGACTTAATATTCAACATGATTTAAGATCAACAAGTCTCTATACAAATATCAGAAGAGAAAATTTTATCCAAGTCCAAATTGGTTATTTCATAAATTAACATGTGAGCGGAAAAATCGTTTTATAAGTTTTCATCTTTTATGGCTTCGAAACCGATTCTATTATTCGCTGGATTAGAACTGGTTATCAGCCATACTGAAAAATCATGTAAAGACCATTTTCCACGAATATCAAAATAAAACCATAAAATTAATGGTTTAGCCCCTCGGGGCAAACAAACTGGTTTTAATCTTATATTTTTTACAAACAAAACTGGTTTTAATTTTATGTTTTCTATTTTAATATCCGCGGAAAGCTGTTTATGAAACGGTGCTATAAATAACTTTTAAAAGTTTTAAATGTTATTTTTGATTTTATTGTTTTAATAGATAATAAATAGTTTAATATGTGAAAAATTAGAGAAATAAAAAAATAATATGTTCGAAAAGTTAAAACATTCATATACAGACCAAGATAATGGTAAGTAGATGTAATTTTGTCAAAATTAGGTCTTTCAGGTACTAAAGTAAACTGTTCTTCAGTTAGAATTTTATAATTTTTACTGTAGCAAGTTAACAATTAAATGTAACCATTTAACCAAAAAAGAATTTTGGAAAGTCCCAAGTTTATATATAGTAATTTCTAAGACTCTGTATTAAAGTAAAAGAATAGAGGGGGCGGCTAGCTATAAGTAACTCCTTCTCCAGAGCAGGAACTTTTCCCGATTTTGTATTGGGTTTTTGAAATCCGTTTGAAAGAGCATCGGAAATTTAAACACAGAGTAGTCCCTACAAAAGACAAAAAAAAACAATTTGCTAGCAGACGAAAAGGGTCTCTGCCACTCAGGGCAGGTTTTTGTATGAATTATACATCTATACAGTATTTCATTGATACATTTATTTTTAGATAAGTTACAATTACCCAAGCTATCAGAAAATAAAACAACAAACGAAAGTGCAACTACAGACCCGCGAAACCTTAATGACCAACTCTCAAAATCAAGTTGGAGTGATAATGAAGAGACAACTACATTTGCGCTGCACAGAATGTCACCCATACCACTGGACGACTTTGTTTGTGATGACTCACATGAAAGGGGTGCAACTACAATCATACCTACAAATTTAAAGGATTTAGGAAATGGTGTTGCAAAAGGGGCAACAACACCATTGCCCATAGATTTAAGATCGCATAGAATGTCACCAATACCAATAGATGACATACCTTCAAGGTAAGATCTTGAAATATTTTGCAAATCAGTATATTCTGTATGTATGCATCCATTTTGCATAGTCTTTTATAGTCACCTAATATATATGACATTTTATACAATCTAAATCTTTTTTAAACTATATAATTTACTTTAAATTCTTTATTTTTAGGCTGGAACATTCATTTGTTGCTGAAAATACTGACAATTTATCAGTAAGTTCTAAAAGATTAAAATACATTATATTTTCTTCATTGAATTTCTTAGATTTTTAATGATTTTTTAAAATCAGTTTTTATTTACTTCATTCTATTAGGCTAGAATTACTTGGCAATCTGAAGAAAATTCAATAGAGGATCCAGGTTAAATCTAATTTTTAAAAATGTAATCTGTTTTTTTTCCAGATTTTTGGTAATAAAGGTTAAATCATCTGGCATTGTCTTTATAATGTATCTTATATGTTGATTAAATGTCTGTGACCATAGGCATTGTGAAAGGACTCTCAAAAAAATTAAAAATTATATTTTACAATTAATACATTATTAGAACCAGCTTGGATTTGGAAGGATGACCAGGCGGATACTCCAACCACATTTCCAGAAAAGCTGTCATATACATTTGAAATGAGCACACAATGTACAACTACTCAGCCAATAATTGAAAATTCACTTCCTGATAAAGGTAACAATAATACTACACATTTGACCCACAGCACATAGACAGAATTGATGTTATAAAAAAAATATCTGTAGAGTTTAATTGAAACAATTCTGGCTTAAGTTTCAATAATTTTGCATATCTTACACAAGACATATTATTCAAAGTTTACAAAAACTTCACAAGGTCTTTAATATTTAAAACAAATTGCTGAATGATTTTAGGCTCACTAACATTTGAAGAAAATGGTATTACTATAGAATTTGACGATTCTATATTTGGTGATGGTGCCTTTCCAATAGTTCTTACTGTTCTTTTCTTGGTAATATTTTTTATTAAAAATATTTTAATTATTGTCCAAAAGATTATAGTTTCTTTATATCTTAATATATAAAGTAGTAAGGTTTTTTATCTGTTGCTTAAGATTTTAAAAGCTACTCAACCAATTGTGTTCTTCATTTCAGGGAAGCCCCACATTTGTCCCAGATAAGGTTTAAGGCTATTTTATTTTTATACTAGCGGCTACGCCTCCTAGAAGCCTCTAGGGGCACTGGTAGGAGAGTGAAAAGTCGACCTCATCCCAGTTTCAAAAGAGTTCTACAAATATTTTTTGTGGGGAAGGGGGTGAAGACACCCTCTCCAAAAATAGTTTAAAACCTTCCCAAGACCTATAAGAAGCTTCACTGTAAAGGAGAACAATATCGGTTCAGCGGTTGGCGAGATCCTTTGGGACAGACTAAAAATGCTTACTACTTTATATAATAGGATATTTAAGTCTTAGCATATTTCATTATTTTTCCTTCAATTCCATATCCCCTAAGCTACAAAGCTTCTAAATGTTAAGGACGCAACTGCTATTATGTGTATAAAGTGTTATGTTGTAGGGACTATTATTGTATTTTATTTATTTATTATGAAATACAGTCTTATCGGGTAAATTAGTTCTTAAATGCATTGTTGAACCATTTTCTGAGTAATTCTACCAGTAATTTCAAAAAGGCTATGAAACAAGGTCTGTCTAATTAAAACAAATATGATGCAAAAAAGATGCTATGTCAATTCTATTAATCGCTCATATTTAGTGGCACCTTTATATTATTTTAAAAGGAAAAGTTGCGTGATTATTTATCTTTTCTTAAATATGTATTTAATTTTACTGCAGCTAGGGGCAATGTTGAACTTGATTCTCTTGGTGATCACAACCAGTAAGAAGTTTAACAAGACCAGTCTCTTCTCGGGTATCAAGATTATCGAGCTTAACATCACCACCTCTAACCTTATCATTTCTATTGGTAAGATCTTTATGCAGACACTCAAAGCGAGTTCTAAATTCTTATGTCTTATATTGTTTGCAGTAAAAATAATTTTTTTTGTTTTTGTATCTTACACCAGATTATCATGTACTTTAGCAAAGTGAAACCTAAAGCTTGCTAAAAAATTGATCACCATACATCCCTTTACCCCATCCTCTTCCCTCCAAGTGGATGAACGAACTGACTACTAATTGATGTCTATGTTAGCAACCTAAATTTACTATAAGTATTACCCTGTCATAATATCCACGTATTTATTATATCTATTGCAGTAAAAAACATAATTCTATAAAAATCTATAACATAAATATTCAATTCAAAACCTTCATGATAATGGTAGGTCAATTGAATATTAGTCTTTTTGTTTGTTTTTGGCATCTATTTATAATTTAAATGGATTAGGCCCGTTTTTAATCCTATTCCCATTCTTATTTAATATTTAGTAAATGCACACACAATAATATGGTTCCTGGTGAATCCTAAGCCTCCAGAATCTCTCAGCCTGTGCTGGATATTCAGCCTCAGCCTCCAGATGGTTGGGTGGTCAACAGGTAAAGTCTTGGGCAGTGTTTTCTTTAACGGGTCGGTCTTTTAGACATGTTAAAATTTTTCTATCGATTTCAAACTTTGTAGGAGGATTCATGTAATTTTGGAAAGTCCATTTTGAACATTTTTGATTTTAAAAACTTTTTTGATAACAACTTTTTATATGAATAATTATTCCTAAAACAATTAGGTACAATCCTATAATCAAGGCCTAGAAATGTCCTTAAACAATACCCTGTATTCAGAGAGAAACAAGGAGAGATATACAGATTGACCTACAGAAGTTACAAATAAGACTGAAAATCAAGATTTATATATTTTTGTTAATTAAATTTTTTGGTAGGTGAAATTCTTCTAAGTATTTTGTATTTGTGCACTTACAAGAAACTTGCAGAACAAGTCAGAAAAAAGATTCTCACTATTGTAAAGGTAAAAATAACCTTAAATTATTTGGATCTATTGCAATTCGCGGTAAAATGCTCCTGGGAACGATTATTTCCTAAACATTATGAACTTTAAAGGCTGCTAGCAGGTCTTTTAAATTATTATGTGTTTTGTGAGACGACTGTGCTTTATCGATTTATCTATTCCAGATTATTTGTAGACATTCTTTTTGTCCGCTTAAATTTTGTGACATAATAATAAACGTTCAGCAACTTTTAGAGTTCATAGATTTTTGATGAATTGATCCCAGGAGCATATTACAGTGAACTGCACCTGATAAATCTTTTTAATAGTGAATGTAAGTTATCCTTTCGTATGACCGTCAAGGATCTTGTATATATTTGCATTTGTTACTACGTTATCAAACACCAACTTAAAGAGGTAAGATAAATCAGTAAATAGTGCAATTAAACATGTTCAAAAGCTTTCCCAATTACTGATTAATTGCCGGCTTAACTTTGGAATATTACAATTAATGTCTTACAGTTTAAACTTTCTACTTTTATTCTTCATACAGTGTTTGTCAGTCAGTCAGTCTGTATAGAAATGCTATTGCTATCGGCTGCTATTGAAGATGGACAGATTAAATTGTCAGTAAAGATTCTTATAAAATATTCACATTGGTCTGTACATTGTTTTGTCCGTCTGTCTGTCTCTAATGCTCCAAAATACATAACCTTATATTTTAAAGGTTTCGTAATTTTCTTTAATTTTTTGCACATTCTCTCTCTTTCTTTTCTTTGTTATGACAACTGAACATCTCCTCTATAACTTTGTCAGTTTGTCCATTTTATGATATTTTAGTGCTCTGCTACTTATACATATTGTAATCCTTATATTATCTAATTTTCAGTCATATGTAGTCTTGGTGTGGATGTTCCTAGCTGGTCTAATCATTGCTATACCTCTAGGTAAAATAAATAAACTAATTCGCGGCATAACGTGTCGGCTTGTTGCCAGGGAGGTGTCGAGTTTGAGTCTGGGCCACAACGCTTCATACTGGAGACATTAGAAATGAAATATTCCGCTGCTTTGTAAGGTGCTTGATATCAACAAGAAGAGTAGGGGAAATGCCTTGGCCCATAAACAGGCGCAACCCATAACCATTCAAAGTTAGGACTTCCAGATGAGGGATTTGCAATGGTTGTCTATCGGGTAAATGTACGCTTTACACGCCAATTATAAGAATCGGAGTATGTTTAAGTTGCGTGGAGAGGTTTAGAACCAGAAGCGACACTAAGCCCATTAGAGGTCATCATCAAAATAAACAAATTAAATATATATAGAAAAGAGATTTTACTAATCAATTTGAAATATCTTTTACTATAACTATTGTAAACATTTCATGAAGCAAACAACCCAAAATTTGTTTTGTTTTACAATTTTTATATGAACTCTAAAGGTTAAAAAAATATTATCTCTACTAAATAAACTATAAAAGCAAAGTTGTTGAATGGATTAAAATTTAGATTACACAGTATCAGAGCCATATCAGTATTCCAGCAAATCTAAATCAACTCCCGGTGTATCAAATCAGGTTAAAAAATTAGTTCAGGATTAGATATTCTTCGAAACCGATTAGGTATTATCCAGGGGGGGTCCGTCTCATCAACAATTCTTCAACAATTATTCAACAATTCTTGGAAAATCACGAAACCTACCCTGGTAATCGTCAGCTGATATAGCAAAAAGAAAGGTGCAACTATTTCTATAATGCACTATTGTTCATTTCAGATAGTATAAATCATAAGCTATCACCAAACCTCGTTAGCTTCTGAAGTTCTGCTTCTTAAATCAAAACAAAGATTTCTTACTAAAGAATTTAGAATTAGGGAGATTTAAAAAATATTCTAAAATACTTCCTGAAATTAAAATCTTTACATTTTTTTCTTATTTTAAGATATTTGTAACTGTTTACAAACAAAAAAAAATATTTTAAAAATTTTTTAATCAAAAGCACTTTGATCAACACCTTGATTAACCCCTTGAGGCAGGTTAAGGCAAAAGTTTCAAAACGATTCAATAACTAAATAATATCTCACTTTATGAATCTATAAAAAATTAAATAGGACAAATCCAACCCAATACTCACAGCATCTTGGATCTTTACAAAAAAATTAAAAATTCGAACTTATGCCTAAAGCTCAAAATTAAATTCATTGTTCATTACTTATCAAACAAGGATGACAACATCTATGGGAGCAAAGCTCTGAAACGATAGGACAAATGGACATTAACACTTGTAGAATGTCAGAACTGGATAATCAGAATTTAAATGTATAAGAGACGAAGCAAAATTGTTAGTAAATTTGTTGAAAAACTGCTTATTACAGGATAATGTTTATGGACATACTCACATTTCTAGGATTTGATTACAGAGTTCCTTCGCTTAAAATATTGTACTTTGTTGTCCTAGAAATCAGTATACCAAATCAATAGGATATTTAGATCACATAAAAATTTGTTATTAAAAAGTAAAAAAAAATCAACATAATGTTTAAAATGGACATACAGACATTCTGGTAACGATTATAGAGTTGCTACGCTTTCTAAATTGTACCACCCTACTACAGGAATCACATGCAAAGTTTTAAAACAATAGGACAATTCTAACATGCCGCCCCTTTGATCGTTTTTTGTTTTTGTTTTACATTAATGGTAGGGAAAGGGGGGACTCTGTTCTCTACAAGGCACTTTGGGGGAAATTACCCATATTTTAAATGATTAAAAAAGTTTGTAAGTTGTAATATTCGGAGGAGATTAGAAGTTTTTAGGTTTGATTATTGCAGTACTTATTAAATCATGATTTCAGGGAAGCTTTTTTATTTTAGATTCCTATTTCGCCACTTTCCTCCAACGTGTTTAGCCATTAGATACAAAGTTGCTAAGAAAGGCAAAATTAAACTACAACAAATATTGTAAAATGTATGATTGTGAAAATACATAGCTATGTAGTTCCGAATTTTATTGCTAGGTGTCGTAAAAACCTTTTTTGAATTTAAATTTGTATATGAGATAAATATTTAAACAATCTTAAATATTTTTCAAAGTATTACAGCTATTCACTCTTTAGGATTTATAATATATTTATTCACTATTTAACATATAATTTACGAGTAGTTTATGATTTAGATAAAATACTTAAAAATTGTAAAAAGGCATTATTTCTGCTCATACATCTTTAAACTGAACGGGCAGATAAACTCTGACAATCCTTTTAGCACGGCTTTTAGTAAACAAAGCAAAAAGTGCTAAATTAATGCTTTAGTTTCTTATCAAATTCTGCCAAAAGTTGCTTTATCTCATCATCAAGTTTAAACTGGAAATCAACTCTAAAGCATTGTTTGCCAGAATAGCCTTCCCTTGTCCCTGGGTATTATCCGCAGGATTAGAACCGGTTCTGAGAACATTGCATCGTATTGAAGTTTGCTCATTCTAAAATGTTTCAGGAATTTTTAAAGAATGCAGTCGTGTGGTATCCTGGAATTTTTCTGCTTCTAGGTTAATTTTTGTTTTTAGTTGAGCTTTATTAGCGAAGTTACTCTATAACTTACTTTGTTTTTCTCAGCTGATTCATGATAGCCGACAGAATTTTTTGTGAAGATTTCCTATACTAATAAGCAATCTTATATGAAATTTACTTTCGTGATTTTTTTCTCTCCATTGAATCTACTTTATTAGTTAACAAATGCTCCTTAAAACTTTTTGTTTGTATTCCCGTATATGATAATTTTGTGCTTCGCTAGTTATGAAAGTTAATCCTTAATATATATACTTGGCTCTATACGCCTTCTTGTATTCGTTAGTTGCTGGGGAAAGTATAACATTTTCGAATCTTAGTCTACCCCTAATCATAAATATGAAATGTTTCGAGTTTCTTCTACTGCTATTTAAAATGCACACGCATTGATGTATAAAAATTTAAAGGAATTCCTTGGCCCTTATAGTTGGGATGAATATTTCCATAGGATTCTATTTATATTGCCTGGCTTTATATGTATGATTAAAGAGCTTTTGTCATATATTCTGCATTATTTCAAATTTTATTTGATTTATATATTTAAATGCATAATTATTCCTTACATCTATACTTCCCTCACTCTGAGTTTAATAAACAATTTTTAGGATCTTGTCTAGTACCAGTTGTTCAAATTATACTTTGTGTGTTATCTACTTTAAGAAAAAACAGGGTATGTTTACTTTTAATTTACTTAAGACATGTCTTATACAGTGTGTTTTTTTATGAGAACTTTTTTGAAAGCAATTTTACCCCACTTATAGTTATCAGAATTTAATGATTAGTGGCTTATTTTCTTCGTTTTTTATAACCATTTATAGAACATCAAAAAAATATTTCAGTTTTTATTAAAAAAGTGCAGAAAAATCAAAAATTCAAAACCTAGGTGTCAACATCTAAAAGTGACATGAAAAAAATGCGCTAAAAACACACTGTATAAAAGTAATTGGATATTTGTCTGTTTCTGTCTGAACCGAAGAATCTCTCTAACTGACGATCCTATATTGTTCTCCTCTGCAATTTATTTAGCTTCCCAAAGGACCTGGAAAGGTTTATAACTAATTTAGGGGAGGGAACTACAACTCTTTTAAAACTTTTTTTTAAACTAAAGAGGCCGCAGTAATGAATTGGATTACAACAGTTCCCTATACTTTTTATCAGCTCATGTACAAGTGATAGCTGCACTAATTAAGAATATAATTGTACTTGAAAATATGCTAAATCTATTTCAGGTAACGCCTATCCAGCGAAACAGGTTTATCAAAGCTATGCCTAAGAAGCTTCAAAGGAAGACAAACGCACCAGAAGCTAGATGTCCAAAGGAACATAATTTACATTTTGATTTTTAAAAGAATAATTGGGGTAGCAATAGCATCTAGGATAGAAATGAGTGGCAGAAAATCATCTAAGACTTAGAAATAAAAGCCTAAAAACACCAAAGACTAAGGTTTTAAAATAGAATAGCAAAAACCAATGATATGTGAAGCTTTCCTAAAAGGAACAACTTAATTTGTTTAATGATTAGCAAGATTTACAGCAAAACTACTCTGCAAGTTTTAAATAATGTGGAAAACTGAGAAACATATATTATGTTTAATTAATGGTGTTTTGACTAAAGAAAAGCACTTAACATAATGAGATTTTAGACCGATTTTAAAAAAGATAGTATAGATTATAGATATATTTTTATTTGCAAAGTTACTCCATAATAAGATATTGACTGATCGTCTGTCTGAAACTTATAGATAATGAGATAAAATATTTTTAACTTCATGACAGAAGCAAATTAAATTAAAAGCCTAAATTGTTTTAATTTCAGTAATTTGATACAATATACATTTTTTCTAATCATAATTTCTTACATGGAGAAATATTAAAGTTATGCTTATGACTTCAAATATTAGCTGAGAAAAGGTTATAATTAAAATCATGAAAAACAGATTATAAATGTATTTTTTAAAAACAGTGCAACATCTTTACAACTTCAATAGAGCAGCCTTGTATGCATTCTCCCAGGTAACATTTTTTTCCCAGTATTGCTTCGAAGCTGATTAATATCCAGAGGATTAGAACAGCCCTACTAAAAGAAATATAACATCGAATTACAGACAATTTTACCCCTTGGGCAAACAAAACTGGTTTTAATCTAATAACATTTAATTTAAATGCCAACAAAAAGCAGTCTATAATACGATAGATAACTATTATTTTACACGATATCAGTCATGTAGACTTCTAATGGAATAATATTCAAATTATTGTAATAAATACGCCATAAGGTACAGACTTAAAATTTTGTTGAATATCAGAAAAGGTGTTATTCTGTAATAACTGTATGTATTTGTTAATGGTTTTTTTTCATTGTATGGTTTGTTAAGCTTCGCTTTAATGGACATACCATCCTCTATCATGTATTTACACAATTATTCTCATTTATTTCAACTTTGCTTCAGTTGAATATAATCCTTCTTGTTTTCCAGTAGAGACATTACAGTTTACAAAAGAAGTTGCATTATTAGACTGTTGTCTCTGTTTAAATTGGTTGGGGTAGAACAGTTTTCTCCTACTCCAAGCTATAGGTAACTTTATATTATTAGGGATACAAAAACTGTCATGGGGAAAGGAAAACTGAAGAAATTTACTTTTTTCTCTAATCCTAACGCTAGTTTTCTTATTAGATATGTTTTTTTTTCAATCTTGATTGTAATTACAGCTAGTTTATTTACAATGAAATTAAAGTACCTAAAATTACCTCAGTGTGAAATGCCTAATAGTTTTCCTTAGGATGAACTATTACCTTTTGAATTAACCTGATGTACAATGTAGCTTCGCATAGGTCCTTGGGAGATTTATAACTATTTTGGAAACAAATCTCCCAAGAAATCATCCTTGAAAAAATGCACTTAAAAACACTAAAAGTTTCCTTATATTTTTCAATAAAACGTAATTTTAATGTCCTTTTATAATTGCATAACTTTGATTCTTTTTAGGAATGGACAAAATGCAAATAAGAAACAACAAATAAATTTAGACAGGTTAAACAAAAAAAGAGAATATTTTAATTTTGATTTGAAATTACTTTTGAAAAAATGTATTTACATTTATAATTATTATTTATAGATCCAATTCTACATACAGCTTTGATTTGCAAGATGATTATTGGTAAAATTTATTGTTGCTATCATTTTTAAATTAATTAAATTGTCTATTCTTGGTAGCATAAACACTTTTAATCCTTCCTTTTTTAAAAACTCCTAAATCTTTGCTTGATTCTTAATTGTATGCTTTGTAGGATATATCCCGGCCATTTTGACTCAAACATCTCCTTAGACACACAGGTTTGTTTAAGAATACTTTTTCAGAGTTTCAATCAACAGAACAGGCAGACAGACAAACACACATCCTTATTACTTTATTGTAAGGATAAATAAACTTGTTTGTGCAAATGTATTATAAACTGCTTTTTTCATCAATCTCTTAATTACAGTAGTGTTGTACAAACAATATTACAACATCCATAAAAGCTCTTTAATCAGACGGGAGGACAAACGAACATTAATGCACTTGTAGTCGAAAAAGTTTAAAATCAGGCTGTTTTAAATGGACCTACATACTTTCTGGTAACGACTATAGAGTTGCTAAGTTTACTAAATTGTACTTAATTATTAATCATAAGTAAAAGTTTAACATCGATGGGAAATTTCTAACATACCTAAATTTACGATAAGATATTATAAACCCCCTAATTTTAGAAAAGCTTCGCTTTTAAAAACCGCCAACATATTCACCTTAATATAGGCGTCATCAGATATAATGCAAAGTTGGAGTGGTCACACCATGGAGATAGTGGATGAAAGAAATGGAAGAATATTCTGTAATCAGCCAACAAATAATAATGACTCTCCTGAATATGGCAAAAGAGGAATTTAATAAATCTTTTACATATTGTAATTAAACATATAATCGTGGGATGAATAGAGCAGTGTGCAGAGGGGAAAAATGATGACGTCACAGATGCAGTAATGATGGACATACCAATAGATAAGATATATAGAGTTGCTACTCAAATGAATATAATTAAATTCCTTGCTCGTACTTCAGAAACTCAAATGGATTCCCCTAAGAAAGAGTTTCAGGGTCGAATATTTGACTTGGTCTTCAGGTATTTTTTGCTTCCCTTGTTTTCATTAATCGTGGATGGACGATATTTTTGTGCCGATCTATAACAAGGCTATATGTCCTATATTTTACCTAAATTTATCTTAGATTATTTTCTTTTTGAACATAAAAAGGCCTTAAAAATGCAAGGTCTACTAACATTTCACTGTGAATAAAAAAAGCTAATGGATATTAGCGGATTTTATAACTATGTAAAATAAGCAACAAAAAAATTTCACAAAATTTTCATTAAGTTAGAACATCACTTAATTTCATATATTATGAGGTGCGAACACCCCTTACACCTTTACCGTATGCTACTGTAAACCTTCCTTTATAGTCATAAAGTTGGAGGTGATACCAGCAGACCTACACTGAGAAGAAGTAAATCTTTGAAACAAGTTCACTTCCAAGATCAGCCTGTTGTCAGCTATCAGGTAAAGACCGTCAGATTCCCCTTCTCACAGACATAATGAAATACTGTGCAAATTCAAACACAGACAGTTATGTAGGCAGTCAAACAGACAGTCAAACAGACAGTCAAGCAGACAGTCAAGCATACAGTCAAACAGACGGTCAAACAGGAAGCAAGAAAAAGTGGTTCCACAGATTAAGACGTCATTCGATAGAATAACCAGAGGCCAGCATAAATTTTACCATTGGTGTATACTGGCCTCTCATCGGCTATTCTATCGTATGACGTCATAATCTGTGGAGCCCCTTTTCTTGCTTCAGTCAAACAGACATCTTACCTCTTTAATCAATGTGATATTTTGTAGAGAGAAAAATCCGCCCCTGCCTCAAGAATAAGAAGAAGTATTCTGCAAAATACCAGTTTCAGGTAAAAGTATTCAATCAAGAACAATTTTTTACTAACACTTTTTCATGAAATAGCAAATTATATCTAACAATTATTGTTTTCTATCTTATTTATTTATGTTGACTGTAATTTTAACTTATGCTAGAACTGATTAAAAAGGTTCATTCTATAACATTCAACTCTATTATTTAGACCTCCAAGTGAAAATAGGAAGCTAAAATTGGCAAGACAAGACTCACAAACTGGTCTATTATCAAATCAGTCATCTGTTTCATTTCAAATTAGGTATAATAAAGAACTCTATCTATGGACAAGGGAACCGGATTCTAACAATCAATTCTAAGTGAAAATTTCCCCCACATTCTTCTTTTCCCTTCTTCTTACCCACTTCTCTTTAGTTACAACACAAAACAAGTTTTACGCAACAAAAATATTCATATTTTCAGCAATTTCAAATGAAATTAATATGCTGAATCACTGACACTGAGTTTATACTTTTACACTTCTTCAAATATTACTATATCAAAAAGTCGTAACAAATTGGTTACTTCATAAGCAGGCGCAGTATAATTTAATTTATAGAAAATTATGATCATAATTATTATATGATTCTAGGTCTCCTCTGCATGAAAAACCCAAAGAAAAAGTAAAGGATAGCCTTGATTGCAACAGGTATAGCACAAAGCATATAAATTTTAAAAATGAAAATTCTGTGAAAATTGATAAGATATCTATGAAAGAAATTTGTTTAAAGATTTATAATTATTAATTTATTTTAGAATTGACAAAGCATCTATGGTTCTGTCTAATAGCAGTATAAGCAAAGGTAAAGTTGTTTATTGCAAATATATAAGGTTCATTTATCAAAGTAGTTATTATTCTTTCATTTTAAGATATAAACACATAAGTATCATTATTATATATGAGTACAAGGATGTCTGTCTGTCTGTAGCTTAAGATCTCGCTAACCGTTGGTCTGCCATAAAAGCTTCTTATAGTACAAGGAAAGGTATATAACTGTTTAGGGGAGGCTACTTCCACCTCCAAATGCTTTTGCATAAACATACATATACTTTTGTATTTACAATTTAGACCTAGAAATGTATTGGACCCTACAAAATGTGCCAGCCAAAGACGAAAAATCAAAGAAGCGAACTTTTTTCGCAAAGAAAAGGTAAAAAAGGAATTTTGCAAGGAAAGTTATATCCAAAATTATCATACAAGAACATTAATCTACCATAGAAATATACGTCAAGAGACAAAAAAGGTGCAGGTAATTTGCATAAGGGACTCTAGAGACAGACAAGCAGACGGATGTACGGGTAACACCTTATTATAGAGTGTCCCTGCAACTAACAAGGATGAAATTTACCAATAATGATGATGATGAAATGCTAACAAGGATAACAACATTTATAAAAGCGAAGCTCTGAAAAGGTAGGACAAACTTACATTAACACTTTTAGAGTGTCAGAACTGACTAAGCAGAATGTAAATGTAAATTGAGTTTCTACGCTTTCTAAATCGTACCTAATTGTTAAAAAAAATCATTATGCAAAATTTAAAATCGACAGTTAGATTCTAACATGTATAAATAAACAAAAAGAGGTAACCGTTACGGCCGAACGTAAGTACGGACCGATCCTTATTTTAAGAAAGCTTCGATTTTAAAAATGATACAAATATAATTTAATTTAGTGAGAATCTGAGCATTCACGAGCTTTCTGGTAGATATCTCATGGTCTCTCCCATCTTCAGTATTATTCTCAGTATTCCTATCATAGTACTTGGTAGTATTATGTATAGTACAAGGTAGTAGTTAGTATTCTTAGTATTCCTATCATAATACTTGGTAGTATTATGTTTAGTACCAGGTACATAACATCAAAGATATGAAGGTGGGATGGTAAAACGATAATTAACCCCCCAAACAAATTTAAAGCTGTAGGCACCCCCAAATCAAGTTTTAGAAATATTTTACCCTGTTCCACATTAAAATCTTACCCCAAAAGTTTAGAGCAGCTATGTGCACCCCTCAAAAGTTTTGAAATATATTTTACCATGGCCCCCATAA
Organism: Acartia tonsa; assembly: GCF_053477335.1. NCBI lineage: Eukaryota > Metazoa > Arthropoda > Copepoda > Calanoida > Acartiidae > Acartia > Acartia tonsa. Next base: position 28,746,186 of record NC_137262.1, on the reverse strand, counting down.
AAATTTGATATTTAAAGTTTGTAATGATTGGGGATGTAGGCACTTTGGACGTTCTTGTATGATATAATGGTATTCTTAGCATTCCCGGTATTTGGTAGCTCGGAGAGGACGTGACTTGGAGGAAAGGGAGGGAAAAGGGAATATTACCCCCCACCCAAAAAAATAACCTCAGAAACCCATCAAAAATGTATAGCTGGCTTAAATAGTCTTTATATGATTTTATCTTTAAAAAAATATTTATTTCTGATAATAATTTTATGTTAAGTGATGAAGTAAATTTCGGGGCTCCTTTTCTTGTAACATCTCAGCTGTACTGTGCTTTCTATCCTGCAATCTATGTCATCATTCAACTAGCTATCAGGTTTTAGCATTGAACAAGGAAGACTTCATCCATAAGTAGCGAATTACTAAAAAATGTTAGAAGGACAAACAGACAAAATAAATTATAGTTAAGAAGTTCAGTTGATAAATATGCAATAATTCATAGAAATCACGAAACCTTTCTGAAATTCTGATATAATGATATAAAATATTTTTAATGTCTTTTCATGCATGACTGACAGACTGACGGACAAACTGAATAGTACAGTTGATGCTCATTGAAACAAGGAATCTTTGAAAAAACAATCATCTATTTTGAATAGCAACCGAGAACATTGTATTTACCCCCATGACGGACAGACAGGGTGAATTATAGAGTAGCTTCGCTACTAAAAATGCTCCTTTCGTTATGATAGGTAAGTTTTCCCTAATTTTTGTTCCTTCTTCGAATTATTTTAAGTAGCGAAGCTGCTCTGTAACCCTAAAGTATGTGCGTTTGCATCTAAGCCAATTATCAAATAATATTACTTTTTTCAAAAATAATTTTAGAAAGATTGCATCATTAAGTAAGTTGGCTATAAATATAAAAAAATATATATGTACATATTAAATTCAATAATATATTGACAATATTTGCAAAAAATCTTAACTCTCTGTGAAAATTGTTAAAAGTGCATTAAGTGTGTTATTGCTACGCTTCTTATGTACATAATTGTCCATGTCAATATCCTATTATATTGAAATAAGATTTTGTTTGTCTAAAGATTTAGATCGATAAATAACTAGAGAACCGATTGGGTTCTCTATTGTAAATTTCACATAGGCCCTGTGATAGTTTAGTTTTCTTTATTTCCAGATTTAAATCTTGTTATGGTTTTAATCTATTTTCTATAGCCACTTCGATTAGGGGCGTAGCCGCTAGTAATACAATTTTTTTATTTTTTTATTCATTCTTTTCTTCTTAGCTTATTACTAATTTTTATTTTAGGTTACCTTGTTCCTGTATTTTTACACGATATATTTCTGTTTAAGTGCCAAAATAATATATCAGATTTGAATATTTGTTAAAATCTATTTATTGTCAAATAAATGTGTAATAAATATTTATCGATTGGTTTAAATTTTCATATTTATAAAATATATATATTTTTTTTGGAAATAATAAAAATCTCAAAAAGAGTTATCTGTAAATTTTGTCACTGATATTTTCTGTTTTTATTTTGTACGGACAAAAACTGGTTTTGGTTCCCGGCATTTCAGTTGGTGTACAAACAGAGAGTCGTATGGTTGATGGATAGTTTAGTTCATTGTTAAACTTTTCAGTGATATGTTCCATTTGAATTAGTGTACCTTTTGAACTAATTTTTAAGTGAAGCTTTTCTATAATTTGGATAGGTACGTCCGTCTGTAACGGTTAGCTCTTTTGAAAAATTTAGGCATGGTAGAATTGTCCTATTGGTTTCAAGTTTTGGATGATTATTCTATGTCAATTTGATAAAAATAACATAGCTGAACTCCAATAAACATCAGAAAGTCCGCACGTTTTAAAATAACACTTTGTTACAATGTTAGCAATTTGGAAAGTGATGCTTTTCTAAAATTAGGGTCGGTCAGTCCGTCCGTAACAATTATTCATTGAATTGGGCATGTTAGAGTTGTCCTATTAAATTTTTACATATCATTGTGATTTCTTTAATTGTTCGGTACGATTTAGCAACTCTATAATTTCTTATTCATTTAATTTTTGGAATACTGATTTTTATGACAACAAAGTACATTAGTTAATTTAGCGAAGCATCTCCATAATAAAGTCCTAGAAATGTGAACATCAGTGGCGTGCGAACCGAAGGGGGCACTTTGGGCAATCGCCCCCCCCCCCCCCCAGCGACCAAAACGCCCCCCCTGCCCCCCCCCTAGCCAACGCCCCCCCTGCCCCCCAAAAAATGTTGATAAGTGTTCTTTTTGCCCCCCCCCCCTGGTGAACAAAAATGCTCCTTTTTGCCCCCTCCCCTCTCCATAAAGCAAAACTGTCCCAATGTTTCCAAAAGATCAAGAATAACCAAAAAAATTTTGGCGCTTCGCGCAAATTATAAACTTATTATTTAATTAATCATACCATAATTCCCAATTATGACTAATAATTTCTTTAACTGGTGATCATCTATAAAAGATAGATGGCAGCTTTTTGACAACATTCCTATAATCAAGGAGCATAACCAACTATAAAACATCCATGGCGTTCGACTGTCATTTAGCAGATTTTTGGTTATTTTTATATTTTACATGTTTCCCCTTACCTTTGGTGTTTTTAATTTTCAAACTTTTTTTGGATTACAGTATCAAAATGATTTTTTCCATTGTTCTTAGCATCCAGTATTCAATTTACTTTTACTGTCGGTCTAACATTCATTATCCAAAATAAAAAAGGGTTTTGTGCTTATTTTCTTAAATAAATCTAAAATAATCATCTACGTTTTTTTTGTGCTTTGCAGGGATCTATAGGGAAAAGACAATGGCTGATTAATTGATGTACATCCCCAATGATGATACACAAAATTAATCATTATATAGATTATAATTAGTGGATAGAACGTATGGAAACTCAACTTAATTAACCAACCAATCAAAATTCAATCAAGTCCCTAAAGTTGTTGAGCCAACGAATAAGAAAATGTTTTTTTATAAGGAATAGTAATATAAATAACTCAATGTCCACTACATCCCTGCATATTTGAAAAAAAAGTTGCACTTTGCGGCCTTTCAAATGATTTCTTCTGTTCATCATATGGTATACTATGGTGTTATTTATATAAAAACATTTGTAAACATTAAATATTTATACAAAAAGTTACTTTATGTTAACAAAATTTGCGCGCTGTGCGCGCCAATTTATAAGTACTTTTCAATCTGCATTGACATTTATCTAGGTCTTTTTCTCAAAACTGTATGTCTGTTTAAGCGAATAACAATGTGTAAGTATATCATAAGATGTTCAGGAAAAGATTATCATTTTTTTGTGTATATTCCCTTAACTAAAAGATATGTTTTTTTTCCTAGCAATTTACATTCTAATTAAAGCTCACAATACTCTATATTCTTGACTTGATAAAATAACACATCTCCTGTAGTCTTTAATTGATTTTAGGTTGAAGGTTGTGTAAGATTTTCTTAGTGCGCTTCGCGCACCAACCTAAAATATCCATGCAAACACCACTTTATAAAAGAGTGACAGATTTTTAAAATGCCATTTGAAGAGGGTGGGAGATGGTGAGATAACTTTTTTCAATAATTTACCATGTCTGTCAGTCCATAACACTATGGGGGAAATGTGATTTTCCAAATTATTTCCAAAATTAGAATTTTTATCTCGCCCCTCACCTTATTTTCTAAAGGTGGGTTGACATTCTTTTGTATCATCCTCCCTCTCATAAAAAAGAAATTATTCCATGTGGGGGGGGGGGGGATTGGTATATATTCTTTAATGGCAAGATGTCTTTTAGCTGAATTAGGGAGGGGGAAGGAAGGGGGAAGGGATGGGGGGAAGGTATTGGGGAAAGTGATGGGAGAAAGGGATGGGAAAGAAGAAATAGGGATTAGAAGGCCCATAAACAAGTAATTCTACCCCCTTTAAACGCCCTTGTTTAAAATAGGTATACATAATAAAAATGCCCCCCCCCCCCTAAAGCAAAATGCCCCCCCGGGGCACTTTGTTTTAGGGGGGGGGGGGGGCAAAATTTTGCAAAATGTTCAAAATGCCCCCCCCTAGACAAAGTGCTTCGCACGCCACTGGTGAACATGTCCACAACATTATCCTGAATTTAAGAAGTTTTGCAGCAAATTAACTTGCTAGTTTGTTATTTACATTTTGATTATTCAGTCCTGAATAGAATTGTTAATGTTTGTTTGTCCTTTCATTTCAGAGCTTCGCTTTTATGTATGTTGTCATCCTTGTTTTTATGTATTTTTCACCCAAAATCTAATATATACTAAGTTATACACGATCCCTTCTCCAAAACTTCAATAACCCTAAAATGTGTATCATAAACATTGTTTTCTTATGAGTTTTTCACGCTTTTACTTTTTAAATATTTTTTTATTAGGACCCCATAGTTTAAATGTTGACATTTATAATTTGATTACACTTTACTTTGATTTCAGTAACGTACGCTTAATCCCTTTTCTCCTTATTCCGGTTGACAGTTGCGTCAATTCTTTTCGTAGCTAATGAAAATCCTCAAATCATTAATTTTGACCAATGGCGTTCAATTATTTAAATGGTTGTCTTTTTATTTTTTTCTTCTATAGATAACTATTATTTCTTTTTCCTCTTATCCATGTTCAACCGATGTAAATGAGCGAAAAACAACAAAAATGTAAAGTTATTTAATTTAAAAAAAAAATGCAAGTGTACTGTCTTCTTTTTTTAGAATAGCAGACTACAAAAGTTACAAAATAGCACCCAATGAAAATCCTCGAAAATTACTTTAACCAATAGAAATTGTTAATTCCTTTTAGCAGACCAATCACAGAAAAGAAAGGAAATGGTTTACGTTTTAGTTTTGCGTATTAGTACTTTTTTAACTAATGTTCTTAAGATATATTTATCTTAATAGTTTATTATAACTTATTTCCAATAGTTACTCGTTTGCGATTGTCGTTTTTTTTATTGCTGAAGGAAGTCTTTCATTAGATCTATCAAACTTAATCTTGAACTTTTTCTCCAATAGAAATACATTAGAATTGCAAGAGCCAATGAAAGACTCTTAAATATATTGACCAATAGGAAGCTCGTAATATTTGTTTTGACCAATGAGAAGCCAGAATTATTCTCTCTCTAGACAAGACATTTCATTTCTGGCTGCAGCGAGTGAGAAAGAGAGACAGAGAGCCATAATTGCGAATTTAATTTTACACTTGTTATTTAACCTTATTATAGTGATTTTTATTACTACATATCAGTGTGGTGTAATTTTTGCTCATTTATTTATTATTTTTGTTATTAAAACATTTGTTTATGCTTGAGACAAAAAAAATTACCGATTCTGTTAAAATTTTTTAAGCATAAGTTATTAATATTTTTTATCTTTTTTAGCATTAAATTGCATCATTGGAGTTTAAAAGATAAATCCTTATTTCACCAAATGAAATGATATTAAAGTATGATTAATACCTACCGTGTTACTTTAGATACGTACAAGCTATTTATATTAAAATACCTTTTTTCCTGTTTAATTACAAATTATTTTTGAAGGCAAATCTTTTTTTAACTAGGTAATACATTAAGATTAAAGAATTTATATTTTTCCCTAGCCTCATTGATAGCTTCAATATCTGCTATTGCTTTAAATTTCAACTTGATTAGCTTTATTAAAATTGTTTTGTCTATCTGAAATGTTTATTATATTTGATATCAAATGTGGTAATCGCTATGTATATAGGGGGGGGGGGGGAGGTATGTAATTTTGTTAAAATTTTGTAAAGGTGTGAGTTTTAAGGCTTAAAAACAGTAGAAGAACGATAATATTCACTAAATATGCATATTCCTTATTGAATAAAACCATAGTAAAAGTATTTTATATATTTATATTTAGTGAATATTATCGTTCTACTGTTTTTAAAACTCACACTTTTACGGAATTTTAGCACAACCTACCTTCCCCTTTCTTGACTTCATTGGAAGAGTGATGCCTTTAATTTAAAAAAAAATGCTTAACATTTTAATTTTGTCCTTTAAAACTACGTTAGCTTTGTTAAAGCAAATATTTATTTTCCTAGAAAATTTACACAGGGGGGGGGGGGGGGGGGGTTAATGCAAGTTTTATAAAGTGTTAATTAATAATTTTAAGAAAGTTAAATATAAGGGGATATTGAGCAAATGGCACTAAGAATTCGAATTTCGATCTGAAATTTTGCATGAGTAATTCCTGGTAGGTCTATTTTCCCTAAATCGAACTTAAATATAGGGGGATATTGGGGGGGGGGGGGGGGGGGGGGTTAATGCAACAATCTCGTAATCAGTGAGCAAATGGCACTAAGAATTCGAATTTCGATCTGAAATTTTGCATGAGTAATTCCTGGTAGGTCTATTTTCCCTAAATCGAACTTAAAGTTGAAAAAGTAACGGCTAACGCCTCAGCTGTTTAGCCGTTTTTTGGCTATTTTTAACTTTTCTTAACACTTGTCCTGACTAAAAATTTTCATGATTTTTAATTGTTTTATCTTTTTTTTTCAGAGAGAATTTCGCATTTTGAATCAAGTGGTTGCTTCAAGATTCTTATTATAGATGTTTTAGATGTATATTTATATATTGTAAACTAATAATTATTATATATTAGTGTCTCTGTTTGTGTGCTGTTATAGTTATTAAATACAACCCCGTGCAGTTACCTACAGCTGTACAGACCTGTGTTTCGACTGAGCAGCTCACATCCCCTGTGTATTGTGTATTCATTCAATCTGACTAGGCCTAGCTCTAGACATTGCTCTGGAGCGTAGCTACCTGTAATTCACTCAGACTTTAATCATTAACCTTTAGTTATTTAAATTGGAACTATTCAATATTATTGTTTGCTACCTTGTGTTGTGGATATAACTAGTTGATCCTGGTCTATCTATCTAACTAACTTTGGCTGGTTTTATTTTTGTGGCACAACAACAAGAACAACAATGTCTGTAGATGTACTCGCTTCCTGTGATATTAAAGGTATGATTAGAATAACATAATTTTTATACCTTTTTAACCGATTTAAAAATTTTGAAAAATATACATAAAGATGAATATAGAATATTCGAGGATATTATGACAGGGTAAAAATTGTTAATGTTGGTTGCCAACACTGTTATAATTATTGGTCAGTTCGTTCATCCAGTAGGCAAGGATCTCGGTAATAATAAATATTTAAATAGGTATCTCGTCTCAAAAATGTTGGCCTATATTTGCGTGTAAATAAGTGCTTTTTTGTTTCATCGGTTAAGAGATTAATGAACCTTTTTTTTATTATTATATACGTGTCTAATTGCTTTCATTTTTTCAGAGGATACGCCCGCGGCTGCAATTGCCAAGTTCGAGGCCAGGCTTGGCAAAATACCAACCATGTGGCTGCAAGGTTAGTTCTATACATTTTTGTTCAAACCTATGGCAATCGTTAATCTGATCATAATCAAAATAAGACAATTTGGGATTTTTGTTAAGAAGAATAGTCGGATTTAGACATTAAAAAGACATTCCTTACTTTTGAATATCCATAAATAGTTTTATAGAAAAAAATTTAAGATTTCTTCCTTAATCGGCTTATTGGAAATTAAGTAATGTCCAAAATTCTGTCCTGCTGATAATCTTCTCCGCCCCTAGCACCTAGCGCTCTGTATTTGGAGGAGAAAGGAGGAGGTATTGGTAAAAATAGCATAAATCATAAAACCAAATAGTCGAATGCCATCGATTGATCTATTTGAAGCATCCTTTAAGTAAAGATCTCATTTGGCTCCGTTGTTAGCAATGAAATTTGACCTTATCACTTAAAAAGAATTATCAAGAGATTTAAATATTAAAATTTTTCCCTGTTAAACCAAATCTGATCTATGTGATCAGCGTTTTTGATTCACAAAAAAAGAAATATTCTTGGAATTATTTGTTATCATGAATGGATATTTTGGGATTATACTTGTCTATTTTTAAGTATTAAAAATTTAGTAGGTATTTGTTATATTTATATCTCAAAAGTTTGTAAAAAGAATCGTAAATTTGATTTTTTTTAAATAACAAAAAAAAATATATTTGAAATTCTATATGAATATCTGATCATTGGTGATTTTGGCAAAATGGGTGAGAAATATGCACAGGGGTGTATGTATATTGTGCACATGCACAAGATATTTTCCCGGCTGCAACATATTTCATTTCCACTCCCTTTAAGTTTTTTTCTTCGAGAAGTGGTAAAAATGGAAAAATGTTTTCAGTAGGTACTTAATTTTATCTCTCACATATTTTTCATTTACCCCCCCCCCCCATATTTCCTTTGCGTCAATCTTCTCTTTTTCAAACCTTTTGTCTTGAAAATATACCTACATAATTTTAGGCGGAGAATTTCCTCGACCTGAGGTAGTTTATACCTACGAAAAGCTTTTGGAGTTGAAGGATCATCCTGTTGCCAACTGTTGGCCTCCATACCTGGATCCTGCCTACAAGAATCATCGTGGCGTCTTTGATCCAGCAAGGTATTGATATTTTTCGACTTTTTATATCAGTTTTACTTTGAGCATAGCAAAGTTCTAGTTTTTTTTTTTTATAAATATTTTATTAATTAGGGATGGAAACCCGTCAAAATTTTGGACCGGATACGGATTTTTAAAAGAATCCGTTCAAAAAAAGGCGGATTCCCGCGGATTCCGGATGTTTTTTTTGGGTGGCGGATTCCGGATTCGGATTCCGAATTCTAGCAATATTTTTAAGGCTTTTTTTAAATTAAAAAGTTTATGTGCTACATTAGTACATATGTCCTAAAATTTAATTTCCTTGGTGTTCTCTATAATTCACTTCCAAAAATAGAACCAAATTTTAAAAGATATTATAAATAATGATGATAATCTTTGCCTTCAAAAAGGCGTAGTTGAAAGAAAAAACTCAAGACGCTGATTTTAGCCTACAAATTAAGAATCCGAATCCGCTATTAAAAAACGGATTCCGGATTCGGATTCCAAAATTGGCTAATAATTGGGCGGATTCCGGATCCCGGATTCGAATTGCTAACCCTAATTAATACTTAACTTTTAAAGCCTGTTCACTTATTCTGCCAACTTTTTATTTTATTTTGCTTTCTCATCATTTCTTTTTCGTTGGGGCAGTTAATACGATGGCCTCTAAAAAGTTTGTCGGTTCCTCTGTCCGTTCGTAATGAATTTTTTTCCGGTAACGCCTAAATTTGGAGGGCCTTATGGATGTGTAAATTGTAAAAACTTAAAAAGGCACTAGTTTTCACCAAAACTAATCTTGTTAATTCTTAATTTCAATGTTCTTTTCAGATGGCATATGGAAGATCGTAACTGGAAGAAGGAAGGTTTGTCCCGCGGTGAAGGAGTTGGGGGCAGCAGCAAGGGAATCCACCTTCTGGGGGAAAAGGGGGAGCTAAAGCAGAAGGATTTAGATAGGGTCAGGGATAGACCTTCCTCCAACCTGGCGGACCCGTCTGCTGGCCAGGTAAAACAATCCTTTCCAGTACAGCTTCTAAACTGATAAATAACCGGTTCTAAGTAATAATGAAAAATCATTAGCACAATATTAAAGACAATTATAAAATTGGTACCAGTATTGTTATCCTTCAGCCCTTTCGGGATCATAAAACTGATTTTAACCTTAAATTTTGTCATTTAATAACCGCTGGAAGATGTCTTTGAATAGATGCAATAAAAATAATAATGTCTTTCCTACCTACCTCTAAAATGAGTTAATAAGATTATCTTTTTTATGATTTTTTTGTATTGGGACTTATTTAATTAATTTAAATCAATGTTTTACATTTTTGTTTAAATAGTTGTAAAACTTTCATTACGCAGTTGGATAAAACACATATAAAGTTTGACCTTAATTTTTTTTGCTGTTTTTATATTTAACACATTTTAAATTCTGACGTTTTTGTTAATTGGGAAGGATTGGGACAATGAAAATAATTTGAATTTTCGTAGGCTGATGATGCTATCATTCTATCTCCGCAGCGCGGCAGCTTTTTGTCTGGATGTCAAGCTGCCAAGGATGCTGAAATCAGTCTTCGGCCGGATCCGCCAGTCGGCGCGGGCGGTAATGTTAACCGAAGAGTTGGTTCTGGCCGCATATTGCGGACGGATAAGGAGGAATTTGGCGTTGGCCCTGGTAGAGGGAGGTAAGTGACTTCTTCTTAATGAGAAAATTGTATTTATGGTCCGTTCTACTAGAAAAACTTAGCGAATCTTGGCCGTTTTTTATATTGATTTAAAAACTTTGGGTCTTTTATTTAATTTTGATGGTTGGTTCATTAAGTATAGTGTCCAAACGTTTCATTACATAATTGCTAACATATGTCCTAAAAATTAATGTTCTTGGTGTTGTCCATAGTTCACTTCCGAGAATCGAACCAGATTTTAAAAGATATTATTTATAATGATGATAATCTTTGCATCCAAAAAAAATAAACTAAAACTCCAGACGCTAATTTTAGCCTACCAATTAAGAATCCGAATCCGCTATTAAAAAACGGATTTCGGATTCCAAAATTGGCCAAAAATTGGCGGATTCCGGATTCTGAGTGATATGGATTGCCAACCCTCATTTTTTTTATATTTTTAGGGGAAGAAGTGATAGGGATGGAATGTCTGACAACCGTGACATTGGAAAATTCGGCGGATTCCGTGGCGGCGACAGCGGTCCTTCTTGGGGTGGAGACCGTCCGGGCAATAGAGATCATGACCGGTCCGGTCCTGGTGACCGTAACGATCGTGGTAATGACCGGCGGGATAAATACGGCTTTCGTGGTGGATGGGGCGATAATGACCGCAACGACCATGGCGGTCATAGGGGCGGAAATAATCGGGATAATTACGGGTCACGTGATCGTGGCATGGGAGGACGCAATGATTACCAATCTTCAGGGTATCATAATCAACGAGAGCCAGAATGGATGCATGAAGATGTTAGTATAACTGATGTAATTGTCTTGAAAGGCTTTGACGACGATCGAAATAACAAGAACAGTCGTCCTAACAGCCGACAGTCAAACCCGCGGTCACACCATTCTAGTGGGCATGGAACTGGAGGCGGCCCCAGGCCGCCCGCAGGCCTCCCTGGTCATATCCTACATCAGCTTGAGGTTCAGCAGCAGCAGGCCAAGCAGTTGAAGCAGCAAAAGTCACTGGAGGACAAGAATGAGAAACAGGATTTGAGTTCCCCGGATTCTGATGTGAATGAGATGCTGAAGGAGAGTGGTATCAATGACGGAGAGTCTCTACTTGCTGCGCTTAATAAACATGATAATAATGCTGACAATGGTGGTAAACTAGCTGGCCTGGGTGGAGCAGCTCCCCAGCAAGGTGGGGATGGATTCAACTTTGATCAATTGTTTGAAGGAAATCTTGCAAGTTTGTTGGGTAAGTGGATACAATATTTATGTGTGTAAAACCAAGTATATATTTTAAGATAATTCATTGACTACTAACAATTTGGGAATTCATTAAGCTCCTAGGTATCAAAAACGCATTATGATTTTACACTTGAAACAAATAATATAGTTGGAAAATTACTCAATAATTAGAAATGTTAGTCTGTTAGGGACAGTGATTACGTATTATAGTAATGAGCATCCTATATAATTTACTTGTTCCGTCAGTCTTATCAGTAATGCTCTGACTGTCTGGATAGATAGCTGATTTTTTCGGGTAAAGAGTCGTTCAAATGAGCGAGCAATTACTTTATTTCTGTTTTTCTTCAATTTTTACAAGTCCCCTAATCTATTTCTACGCTTAGGTGGTGCTGGTCTACCAGGAGGTACACCAGAAGAAGAGATAGGAACTACTGGAAATAATAATAGTCGAGCGGATGATAACAAAGGAGGATCAAGGTTTTCCAAGTTTTTCGGTGCTCCTGGAAGCAAACCTAGATCCAGGAAATCTTCAATTCAGGTAAATAAACTATCACGGGAAGGATAAGGCTTTAAAATCTTTAAAATGGTTATGTTAAAAAATCAAATTATTAGTAATATAATTTTACTTGTAAAAAGTGCAAATTTTCCTAAAATGTAAATATAAATGGAAGTTTTAAGGTTATTGTTTTATGCTTTTTCGCAGCATATAGGTTTCAGATTTTTTGGATGTCTGTACACGAAAGGACAATAATCTATTTTCTTTGTTAAAGGCATTAGTTTTATAGAAATAACTTTCCTGTAGATTTTACCAACAAAGCATAATGAGGGTTTAAAAGCTTAGATAATTGAAATATTATATTGTATTCATATTTTTTTTTTAGGATGAATTGGTTGGTTTTATAATGAGGGATATTAACGGTGAGCCTACTAGCATAAAGATTCCTAGCCCAGAGGAGAGTAACAAGTATTTTACACCCATCTCACCGGCTGCCAAAACTGAAGGGTAAGCGTTTGGTTGTCTCTTTTAATATCAAAGATTTTTATAATCTACTTTGCTCTTGATGGCATCTGTGTCTAATTTAAAAACTGAGCTCTTGTAAAGATTTTTCTGAGTAATGTGTATCAGCTCTTAAACTTTATTTTGGTCTTATGTTTGTTCTTCCATTACAGGGGAATAATGGATTGTAATTCTACCTATGGACGTCATTAACCATGTTAGCAATTCTATAGTTTCAACATTTTTGTTAGGTGCTTACTGCTTAAGTACTTGTGGCAGAGGTGCATATTTTCAAACCTATTTAAATTTCTTTTCCCATTACCCTCGTAATTTTTTCATATTTTATGGAAAAGTAAGTATTAAACTTATTCTCCCCTCCTTGGTGATAGGGGTTATTATGGAAAATGTACCCCTCTGAATTAAAGAATATAACTTATTTGGAATGGGAATCTGAAGTCTAAACATCTATTTACTTTCAGCAACAACATACTTGAGATGCTCCAGAAGGGTCAGCAGAACCAACAGCAGGCTCCCAGTCATGAATCTCAACATCAGAACCCGCGTCAACAGCAACATTTGTTGCAACAACATCTGCAACATCAATTAAGTCTTCAGGTACAGTTAATATTTAATTTTCTCAATACTGTGTTATTTGTAGTTGCTGTATGAAATATGTCAGTACGTCTTACGGTCATTTACCTTAAGATTTACTAATTCTATTGTATCTACGAATCTCTAAGTAGATTTTTTTTCCTCAAGTAATACCTGAAACTAATACACATACATAAGTTTATCAGATTTGAAAATCAAATGTTCTTGAAATCTTGCTTTTTAACCAAATTTTGTATCAAGCTTTTTTTACCAACTCGTGCAATGTATTGCTCTTTATTAAAAAAATATTCAGCTTGGTGCCACACTTTTCGTTAAAACGGTTGATATTTTTTGCGCGTGTTTTCCTTAAAGGTATCATATGTGTTGTAAGAATTTAAAACAGGATTAGAAAATTGAGAATGGCTTTTGCTTTAATGGGGGTATAACGTCGATTTGTGATAACCGGCTCTCTGTAGGTAAAAATATTTTATTTTATACAGCAGGCTGCTGCGTTAGAGCAACATTTCGGTGCTGCCAACATGCAACAGCAACTTGAGCAAAGACAGCTACAGATGTTGCAGCAACATCATATTCAACAACAGCAACAACAGTTGGAACAAATGATGAGACGCCCTGAGGACTCAAATATTATGCAGGTAGTTTTTTCTATTGGTAAAGAGATTAAGAGATTCATTATTACGTGGATTTAACCCCAGATATTGATGTACTTTGAGAAAGTGATAGTTGCAGCTGGCTAAAATATCAAACCTACAATCCCCCCTTTACCTCATTACCTTTCCTTCTACTGGATAAACGAACTGACTAATAAATGAGGTCTATATTAGAAAGCTAAAATGACGATAAAATTTCCCTTGTTAATATATCCACGTATATCCTATATCAATTAATTTATTTGAATAAACAGCTGTTTCAAGTTGGTTCAACTCAAATCCAATCGACCTAGAATATTTTATTATGCGAGTATAAAAAAGATACCTTTTGTCCTTGCTAATGTATATTATATTTAAATATAAGGGATTCAAAATATTTCTAGAAGCTAGAGAATGGTCTTAAGAAGAGCCTTGGCCTCGACAACGGTGCAGGTGCTAGAAATGGACCAACTGGTCCACCCCATCAAGTACAACAGCATGGTGGCAGGCCAACTAACCTCAACCAGCCGCCTCAACAACAACGCAAAGAACCCTCAGAAATGTCCGCATTTAACAAACTTGTTGCCCAAGTCAAGCAGAACGAGCGCACTCCACCGCCACAGCCATCTGCGATGCCGCCACAAATGGCGGGAAATGTTCCCGTGTTGCCGCCTTCAGTGCGTGCCGCCGCTGCCGGCGGTATGACTGAGCAGGATATTTTGGAACAGCAGCAGAGAATGCATCCTGCAGTTATGGCTGCGGCCAGGATCCACCAGGCTATTCCACCGCAGCTGCTTTTATTTTTGGATCAATACCCACTCAACCCAGAGGTACAAACGGTTTTCAATTTTTATAATCCTTTGGATCTGGAAAATATAAGACTAAGCATCGACAGTTGGTTTTTAAAACTTTAATTCATCTCTCATTTTTTAGAGGATTTATTAGTGATGGGAATCCGGATCCGGAATCCGAATCCGGAATCCGGAATCCGCCCAATTTTCGGCCAATTTTGGAATCCGAATCCGGATCCGGAATCCGTTTTTTATAGCGGATTCCGGATTCCAAATTGGTAGGCTAAAATTACCGTCTTTTTTCTTACAACTCCCTCTGTTTGAAGGCAAAGATCAAAAAAAAATTTCTACTTAACAAATTTTAATAATTACTAATGTGATGTAAATGTTTTAGTTATGCTGGAAGTCAACACTTTAAACAAATCAAGGCTTCAACCAAGTAATATAGTGATAAATTAACGAAAAAATCTATCCCTCTGTGACGGACGGCCTTTTAAAATACTGCTAGAATCCGGAATCCGAATCCGGAATCCGCCAAAAATAAGAATCCGGAATCCGCAAGAAACCGTCACTTTTTTTGACGGATTCCTTCAGAATCCGGAATCCGAATCCGGCCCAAAAATTAGACGGATTCCCATCCCTAGGATTTATAGTCTTGATTATTTAAGTTCAGAAAATTATTTTACTACAAACTTCACGAGTTATCCTTTTCCCTTTTTTATAGGTATTGAAGCGACCAGAGGCAGAAACCTTGATGATGGGTCTTAACACTGGAACAGTTCCCCTGGAAACTTTGGTTCACCAACTATCTAACCCAAATCTTAACAACAGACAGAGAGAAACCTTCCTCACTGTTCTTAAACTAAGGTAATTAATATTGTTATATGCGAAGGGATTCTTGACTTACGTTGTGTCTGTTAAACCGAAAAGAATATTTCTGATCCTAATTCAGTGGTATATATTCTGCACAAGATTCACTTTTTTCTCCTGCTACTTACAAAAAAATTTTTCCCTTTAGTTTTTTTCAACAAGGAGTGGAAAAATGGAAAAATCTTTAAAGAACTGAATAATATTTTAATTATTTATCCACCCTCCCATATATCTTTTTAGATTTTTTCACAAAGGAGGGGGGTAATGAAAAAAAATGTTTTCAGTTCTCTTAATTTTTACATTTTCTTTCCCCAACCACATATTTTTTATTCCCCCCCCCCCCCCCCCCAATTGTAGGTTCAATTATGTAGAATATTATACACCCCTATCTTAATTTTAAATCTTGTAATTCTCTCCAAACCGTAAATAAAGCTATATAAGGAGTAATGTAGGACGGCAAGCATATCAATTCAGATTATTCGTACTAGATATTTTTCATTCTACAGTTTTTTATAGCTTCGATATAAACAGAATTTACTAGGTATCTTTTTGGCATATTTAGGATTTGTGTGATATATTTGTAACAAAAAAATACTTGTTCAGGTTAACCGGCTATAACACCCCTGCAGGCGCTGGTGGACTCCTGGCCCCTCACTTGATGTCCCGCACATCCCCTCTCCCCAACGCCGCAGTGGATCACCTGCTCGCCCAACCGCCACCACTACCCGCACACTCCCGCGTTTCCCCCCTACTACCCGCGCATTCCCGCGTTTCTCCGCTAATGTTTGCGGCTGCAGCCGGAGCCACCAACCATCTGGCCGTCTCGCCGACGCCCGGAGCCGCCCAGCGCGTGCCATCACCACAGGAAATGACTAAGCT
Organism: Acartia tonsa; assembly: GCF_053477335.1. Lineage (NCBI taxonomy): Eukaryota > Metazoa > Arthropoda > Copepoda > Calanoida > Acartiidae > Acartia > Acartia tonsa. Next base: position 28,729,982 of record NC_137262.1, on the reverse strand, counting down.
GACCCAGCAAATATTGCAGCAGGCTCTGATTAAGAAGAAACTGGAAGAGCAGAGAGAGAATTATCGCAAGAAACAAGAGGTGAAAATGGTAATTTAATATATCGTATCCCCAAACTAACCATTTACTTAAATATTTTGAAGTTCTAGAAAATGATTCTATGCAATAAATGAGCTTTTGACACTTAATACCTATAAAGCGACGAAACTTTTTTTTCATGTTCCTTTCGTAGTTGCCATTACTCGCTGATTGAAACGTAATATTTATGCTTAATTATTATACCTACTGCTTTACTTGTGTAATTTTAACCTAGTCCCAAAATTTCATTTTGGTAGGCCCTGACAGAGTTAAAGCTGTAAGCAATATATTATCTACTCGAATACCTAACTGTTTAACGTATCAATATTGATAGAAAATGGCTGTTTGTATTTTAGGACTTTGAAATACACATTGGCTAACGTCTTAATTTTAGGATGACAAGGAACCGTTGAGAAAGACTGAAAGTGCTGGGTCACCCCTGCTGGCGTTTACTCCCACCAGTGTTATGCGCAAAACGGCCGCTGAAAGAAAGGACTCAGACCCTAAAGTACAGGTAGCTTTATTCAAAAAATATTATCTTTAACCATGCTAGCGGCTTAGAATTTGGGAATCTTTAAAATTATAATACTGGCGGCTACGCCCCTAGCATCTATATTCAAGGCGATATGCAAGTGCAGAAAAAAAGCCTAAAACCATACATATTACATAGGCTTATTCGTGTAAAGGAGAACCATATCGGTTCAGCGGTTATCGAGATCCTTTGCTACAGACATAAAAGCTTACTACTTTATATGATAGAATGACCTAAAGCTTTTATAACTCTAACTAAATGAATAATCTCCATATAATCTAAAACCAAACCTTAAAGTTGGAAATCTTTACCTAAGTCCCGTTAATGTACTACTCCATCTTAAAGGGACACAATTAGACAAACATAGTGGTACTATGTTATATAGTGATGTAAAATGTATATTGTAAAACGAAGAAAAGTCTTACTTTGATACATCTAATGTTGTATTTCTTTTAGTCAATGCTTTGCTTTTATCCCCAGGTAAATGTGCCAGAATTGAAGATCAGTACTGGAGGCCAACAAGGACCAGGACAACAGAAGGAGGATAGCAACGGTGGCAATAAAGCTGGCAGCTTGAGCCCGGGCAGACCAATTAAGGTAAATATTGTTCACGTAATGAAAATGTTTCCTAGTTTATAAGTGGGACTTCTTGCTATATTTCTTCATTTTACACTAAAAATCAAATAAAGTAAAAACAAAACTACCACTAAAAAATAAAAATAAAAATATTACAGTTCAGAAGATAATTTGGTTTATCTTAAAATATTATTTTATCGACTTATATTTAAAGATATTAATTTTTTTCTTTTCTAATTGGATGTCAAATAAGGGGGGGGGGGTGGTTAATGCAACCATCTCGTAATCAATGTAAAAATGGCACTTAGAAATCGAATTTGTATCTGAAATTTTGCATGAGTAATCCTTGGTAGGTCTATTTTCCCTAAATCGAACAAAAGGTTGAAAAAGTAACTGCTAACGGCTCAGCCGTTTTTTGGCTATTTTTAGGGCAAATCTGTCATAAATTACGTAGGAATCAACTTTTTGAAACACATTTTTGCTTTAAATCATGTGAAATGATACATAGACATTTTTTAGATTTCTAGTACCAGCAACTACCGTCTAGAACTGTTTGAAAACGTTTTGGAGCGGAAAAGAGTATTATGTGTAGATAGGTTTCGTGATGAATTTCCCTTGAAAATAGCTAAAAAAATGGCTAAACGGCTGAGCCGCCAGCCGTTAGCCGCTACTTTTCTAACTTTTGTTTTGATTTAGGGAAAATAGACCTACCAAGGATTTCTCATGCAAAATTTCAGATCAAAATTCGAATTCTAAGTGCCATTTATACATTGATTACGAGATTGTTGCATTACCCCCCCCCCCCCTAAGTTTAACTTCTTTGGAAACCGCTAGATTAACTTTTGTTTATTGTTTAGGGCAAAGGAACTGACCGACCAAACAGCCTTGACGTTAACGGGGGAATGGGCATGGCCATCAATGCTCTGCCCTCCCGTCCTGGAGGTGGTCCGCCGCCCCCAGGTATGGGAGGCATGCCCCCCATGCCAATGGGACAACCTGGAATGTTACCCCCGAATCTGATGCTGTTGGCCAACCAGGGCATGCCGCAAAATATGCTAGGTAGGATCTATATTCTCAATTACTTAGATTATTCTTGAATTTTATATTAGGACGTTTTTGTGATAACAAATACCTATTTAAATTGATAATAGATACATATCGCATCGTATTATAGACAGCTTTTCGCTTATCTAAATTACAAAGTAGAACGATGTCTGCCTGTCTTACTGTCTGTTTGTACCGAAGGATCTCGCTAACTGCTGAATCGGGTTCTCCTTAACAGGGTTGCTTCTCATTTTAACTATTTTGGGGGAGGGTAACCCCACGGGCCCACCCTCCCAAGAGAAATGACAAAAAATTGAAATTTTCTTTTACGTAGACTTGAACGCAACATAGAAAATAATAACATATTTGAAATAAAAAAAAAACATTTGAAGTGCCACTAGAGGCCTCTAGGGGGCGTAGCCGCTAGTATTAATTTAATATGAAAAAGTACAAGATTTCCATTAATTAATATTCGTGAAAAATTATCTACAAAATTATGCTATACATAATTTTTCCAGTATGTTTTAGAGTGAGAACCGGTTCTAAGCCAGAACTAAAATATAAGTTACCTTGCATGTATGGAAACTACGAATTATGATAACTAGATAATTGATTCAGAATTACATGAAATTTATAGTTTCATTTCACATAAAACCTTTTTGATTTGTCCGACACTAATATAAAACTACTTTTACAGGATTTCCCGGAGCAGCTGGTGCCAACAACCCTCTGAGCGCCCTGCTGGCTGCTGGAGGTTCCAGGTTCCCACAGCAGCATATGGGCGCGCCTCCACCCCATGGGGGAGGGCTTCATCTGGGACCACCCTCTCCACGCCATCATCATGGGGGAGCTGTGTCCCCGGTACAAACCTCTGCAGCTAATTCTCTATCCAGGTATATTTTTCATGTGTGTGTGTTTGGGGGAGGGAGGGTTGGTTGGTTTCTATGATGGTGGGTTATTTTTTAGGGGAAATTTCTTGAAGTGCGTTTCTACCGTTCCCTAGAATAGTAATAAACATTCATTACCTATGTACAGGAGAACCATTTCGGTTCAGTGGTTAGCAAAATCCTTCGGCACACATAGTGAGACATCCTGTTACTTGTATTTAAGGATTCCTATCTTTCCCACCTGAGGGAGAGTAGAGTTGGTCAGACAAATATCTTAAACATCACCGAGATATTATCAAACTTGCCTGACAAGTATAATCAATTTGGACCAGTAACTTCAGAGATTATTAGCTGTATGTCACAGATGATGCACTAATATTCTCTATTTGCTTCTGTAGGTGCCCTGAGAATTTTATCAACATTAACATAACCTGATGTATTTTACCTACAATTTAATTAAACAGAATTATGATTCTTTTTTACGATTAAATCAAATTGTCATGGCATGGAATTAGAAAATTACAACTTTTTACTCAAATCCTTTTTTTCCCAGGTTTTTCACAAGTGACGTATTAGCCGCCGCTGGAGCCGCCAACCAAGGAAAATCCATGAAATTGCCGCCTCTACCGACTGGACAAGCTCTCACATTGGAAGAAATTGAACGCCAACAATCAGCGGCAGCTACCGTTAAAATATGAACTGGATCAACTCTCAAACAACCGCCGCCGACAAAAAATCTATGGATGACAATTTAGGATGTACGTGTACGATCGATCGAAACCCTATGAAATAATGTTTTAAGTTTTGAAATGAATGCATGAAAAGTATATACCTATTGATTATGTGTTGTGTAAAAATGAATAGATATATAAATTTTAATGGTTTTTGTTGCTTTTATCAAAAATAAGTGCCAGGATAGACCAAAATTAAGTTAACGAAGGTTAAGAGGTAAAAAAAATTAAGTTGGATGAAGTTGCAATTCATCCATCTGAAATTCATATATCTATTCTTTTATTAAGAACTAAAAAACGTTTAAGTAACTAAATTCTTCTAAAGAACTCTAGAAAATACCTTCAGTTTTTATTTTTTTTGTTCTTATTGCATTGGAATCTTTTATGCACGAATTTTTAAGTTTAGAATGTTATTTTTTCTGGGCATGTTGGAGTAAATCTTTTTACACAATTTTGATTTACTTAAAAAAATCACATTATTTTAAATATTATTTATACATAAATAGACTTTTGTCTATTGGTTTTATTTTGTTTGAAATTCAAACTGAAGCATCACCTGAATATTTCCTTTACAAATCACTCATTTAAATGTTTTCTCTCTCGGTTTTTTGTTTGCTAGGTTAGGTTAAAATAAATCTAAAGATTAGTGGTCATTAGCAAAGTATTAGCCTTGAAATCAGCGTTTTTACGGCTTAAACTTATGGCTTTTTCTTGCAACTGCTGATAAAACTTTAAATAAGTTTAAATAGTCATTATTATTTACCAGTTTAGAATTTAATATTTCAAAGAAAAAATCCATTAATTTAAGATTTTCTTTCTAAATTAGCAAACAAAAACTAACATTTTAAGTTCAATATTGTTCTCCTATTATTTGACAAAATATTTAACATATTTCTGTATTAAGTTTTATCAAAAATTTTGTTATTCACTATTTATGTAACCGTTATTTAAAAACATGAAATCTACAAATGTGAAAATATTTCATTATTATACAATATTTAAAGGAAACTTGTATGTAATTAATAACTGGAAAGTTCAGATATTATAGTTTTATCCCACTCACACCAACCATTTATCGAAAGAAACTTTAAAGAGACCTTATATTTATTTTAGATAATTTTGTGATATCTGAATTTTTTGTGTCGTTTCCCTCTGGTTATATGTTCTAGTACCTGTAATTTTAATTTCTCCCTAAAAACACACACACGTCTTTAAGCATGGAATTAACTTAGTTACCAACCATACTTAGAGTATTTTCCCGGAGCTTATTAAAATAGACCTAATTGAGGTTGAATTTTAATTTTTTCCCTCATTTTCCTCAAAATTCTTCTGTGTTATTACAAAATCAGTATTTTTGGACAAAAAAATCAGCCCCAAAGATTGAAAGTTGGTCTTGAAAGAAAATTATGAATTCTTTACGAAAAATGAAATAAATATTGTAAATGCTCCTTATTGAAAGATTCCCAATTATGTTTTAGATTAATTCTTAATGGAATGTTGTGAACTTGTGTCAAATATTATTAAATAATTGTAATAAAAAGCAAGTTTTTGAAATATTTGGCTAAAAAATATTTATTTTAAAGTTCTGAATAAATTGTCTATAAAATTACTTGCTCGTTATAATTTTATTTTAGACACACTTAACATGTGATAATGTGCAATGAACATGTGTAATTTTGCACATTTTTAATACATGTTAATATTTTGAGTTGTATCACATTGAAATAACCTTTTTTTGGTTTTCATGTAACACGTTTCATTGTAAGAATGGGAGATCTTAATAAAATTAATTTATTGAAAATTGTGTTCTTTACTTTTAGTCATTTTATGTTTGTCAATTAGTTGTAACAAAATGATGTCGTTTTTGATATTTTTTTTGAAAGCTTTTAATTTTTTGGAATTCTATGTCCCGTCATAGAATTTGGCTAAAGAAGTGTTGCAAATCCTTGGTTAATTTGTTAGAATTAGTGTGAGACTTATATTGCTTAGAAATTCTAAAGTTTTTTTTCAATCCACTCCGTCACTGGGATGTTACCTCTCAGATGCTATCATTTTCGTATGCTATCCCTGTGGGGCTGCTTAATCTTTCAACCTTACCTAACTTTAAAGGTATGGAGTTTAGATTGTTTATTTTATAAAAAAAATTGTAATTTAGATCAATTTGTATATTTTTGTTCAATTAAATGTTAGGAAGTTGTAATCTATACATGGGACTGCAATACTTCTATAAATTAGGAATACCTTGTTCTGCTAGTGCTTTGCTCCTTGAGATATTTGGGTTTGGTCTATTTTATATTAATCAGGAATAGGACAATGGAAATCCCCCCCCCCCCCCCCCCCGTAAATAAGATTAACTAAGTTCATTTACTTGCAGATTAAAACTTAAGATAAGAGATCTAAGAAAATTGAACGTGCTATTTTTACCTTCCAACCTTGCTCCCTAGTACAACTGCCTATTAATGCTGAATCAAGTCCAATAAGTCTGATAGGAAGAGCGCTCTGTCCTATCTCTGATAATTAGATACAATCTTAGATAAAAATGTGTGACGATTTTGATAATGGAAAACTTGTGAGCTTTATAGGATCTAGAGATCTGGTGACCGGCGTTATTCAGGGAGGACTTAATTATTAATAGTGCGGCTACTACATGCTTAGGGTATATCCGTCAGTTTGAGGCGTGCTAACAGTTATGTTATGCTAAATTGCATTTATTAACATTTAAACATAAGAGAAACTTATCTCTTGACAGCTTAAGAACAGAAAAAGAACTTTGTTTTTGATTTTATTCATCTTACCTGGCAGAAATGTGTGAGGCATAAAAAATTTTTATGTCAATAATGTCAACATAATGTGCGATAGTCGGGTCTAAAAAATCAAAGTAAAGTTACCCGGCATAAAACTTGTCCAATGTGGTTCAAATTTTACAAAAGTGTTTTTTCACCAAATATGGCTCACATAATAATGCCACTGCACTACTTGAATTAAAAAAGTCTGAATAAAAAAATCCCATAATGTTGTGCCACAGGTGATGTCTGAGATGACCGCTGAAGGAAATCCGTTGACCCTGGAGGCCATCGATGAGCTGCTTCCACAGAAATCAACTGCTGGCGAGGAGGGTAAGAATAAGAAAGGACCAAACACCCCTGTCCTGGATAAAATGTTTATTTAAAAAACATGCGCATTCAGTTTTTTTCATTTCCTGAAAGATTTTTGTCCCCCAATTCCAAAAATATCTTTCCTGAAATCCTAGCTGTTCTATAAGATCTCCAAAAATGCAAATTACTTTTGGCAGTGATTTTTCAATATTTTTTCAATAAACTAATAAGAAATTTTGTTCAAAACATGTTTTAGTGCACAGTAAAAAGGGTTTATCACACCTTAGATTTTACATTCCTTGAATGCCAACAAGACCTAACAGAATCAATAAGAAATACCTGCCATTTTGACCATTGTTAACTGTTTAACATAGCCATTTCTGGTTTTAATCAGAAAAGACATTGAAGGAGCAGTTTTTGCAACTTGACTAAGAAAAACAAAATTGTAGAACTCCTCTAGTAGTAAACCTTTATATAAACCTTTCACCCCTAGCCTCTAGGGGCTTTGAACCAAGAGGAAATTAAAAAATAAGTAATACTGGTGCTGCCCATAGTTTAATGTTCCCCAGAAAACTTTTGGTTTTTTTGGGGAGAAATTTTCATTTTTGGGAGTGGTTGGGGGTGTCCCACCCCCCACAAAAATAGCTTAAAACCACTACAGGACCAGTAGATATATTCCCTAAAGAGTAGAATCCAATTGATTCAGCAGTTCATGAGATCTTAAGGGACAGACAGATGGACGGATGGAGAGACAGACAGACTTACATCGTTCTACTTATAGACTAGTGGCTTTATAGCCTAAAAATATTCTTGGAATTAAATCTAAAATTAAAATAGCCTAAAATCATCACGGGACCTATGCGAAGCTTCCCTATAAAAGAGAACTCAATTAGTTTAGAAGTTATTGAAATCTTAGGCTTCAGACGAAAAAAAATTTAGGTACTTTATATAATAGGATATAGGGTCAAGTTAATTTCCAGGTATGATCATCCAGGTCTCCAGAAATCTGTAAAAGCCTCCTGTAACAGCAATTTTTGACTTGGATACTTCAAATTTTAAAAATAAGCTTTTCTTACATGTCTACATAACGTATTAAGATCTGTTTTTCTGCTGACTGCAGCGGCTGTCAGCTGCCAAGTACAACTGTGGAAGCCAAAACTTTTCATTTTCTGAAAAAATTTTTCATCAGTTCATGAGAAGTTAAGGGACAGACGGATGGACAGACAGACTTACATAGTTCTACTTTGTATCATAGGCTAGTGGCTTTATAGACTAAAAATATCCAAGGAATGTATAATTTCAGGTGAGTTAGACCCTTTTTACTGTTAATTAAGACATGTTTTGAACAAAATTTCTTATTAGTTAATTTAAATATATTGAAAAATCAGTCCCAAAAGTAATGTGCCCTATTTTCTCAGCTCCTATAAGGGCTAGAGGGCTAAAAAATTTGTTTGCATGTCCCTTTTTTGATAATGAATTTCTGAATATAAGAAAGTCAAAGTCAATTTTGCTTCCTTCGCCCTTTTATTTAACGACCTTTGTTTAGACTATAAGAAAGTCAAGTTCAATTTTCGCTTCCTTCACCCTTTTATTTAACAACCTTGGTTTTCAGTTTCTTTTTTACTTAAAAATTTCAAAAGGCTGTCATTTTCTTATTTTTGAAGATAGAAAAACAATTTTTTCAGAAAATGTATATTTTTAAGTAAATTTTATATTAGAAATCTTAAAACAAAAGTTTCAGCGGCCGCAGCTGTACTTGGCAGCTGACAGCCACTTTAGTCAGCAGAGAAACAGATCTTAATACATTATGTAGAAATGTAAGAAAAGCTTAATTTTAAAATTTGAAGTCTCCAAGTCAAAAATTGCGGTCACAGGAGGCTTTTAAAGATTTCTGGAGACCTGGAGGATCATACCTGGAACCTTAAATTGACTTGAAACCTATATTTTATATAATGGTTTACTACTAGAGGAGTTCTACAATTTTGTTTTTCTTAGTCAAGTCGCAAAAACTGCTCCTTCAATGTCTTTTCTGATTAAAACCAGAAATGGCTATGTTAAACAGTTAATAATGGTCAAAATGGCAGGTATTTCTTATTGATTCTGTTAGGTCTTGTTGGCATTCAAGGAATGTAAAATCTAAGGTGTGATAAACCCTTTTTACTGTGCACTAAAACATGTTTTGAACAAAATTTCTTATTAGTTTATTGAAAAAATATTGAAAAATCACTGCCAAAAGTAATTTGCATTTTTGGAGATCTTATAGAACAGCTAGGATTTCGGGAAAGATATTTTTGGAATTGGGGGACAAAAATCTATCAGGAAATGAAAAAAACTGAATGCGCATGTTTTTTTAAATAAACTTTTTATCCAGGACAGGGGTGCAAAACTATATTTCTTAGTAAACAATGAAGTAGAGTATTACTGATCAACCGTCCAATTTTTTCTGCAGGAAAATAGCCTAAACCACCAAAAGCACAACCAATTGTACATTATAAGCCATGCAAAGAAATTAAGCTTCAAAAATGAAATCTAATTACATAATGGTCTCTTCAAAAAAATGAAACTAAAGTGAGAAAAAATATGAAAAATGTTTGTCTTTCTCTTTGTTTCTACCTATTCCAGCACAGAATGCCCACCCAAATGAAGAGGGCCGGGAAAGTATTTTTTCGTGTTTATTTGGTTTGGTTGTATCATGTACCGCAGGGTTAGGGCACCTTAGGTATATGCCCCGTATGATTACCATTAGGGCCACATTGGTTAGGAATAGAATAAAAAAACAATCTCATTTTATATTTTTTTCTCAAAAAGCGGGTTTTGTGCTCGATAGGAATTTTGAGGGAAATTGTGTCCTTAGGTTCTGAAGAGATAGTAAAGCAAGAGATCTTAGAGGAGGAGATTCCTGATCAGATCAACCATATTACACAATCTACCAGGTAAGCATTGCCAATGATTTGTAGTATGTAGCACAGCATTCATAATTTGTAGGGGGGGAGGGGGGGGCATTGAGCTGTTAATTACACTCGTTCCCAAAGTCTTAAAATATTCGTTGGCTTAACAACCTTAAATTTTAATTACTTGGTTCAGTTAGTTGAGTGTCCAAACGTTTCAACCACTATTTGTAATCTACAGAAGGTGTTATTTTGTGTATCAATATTGGGGATGTATATAAAAATATCGACCATTGTCTTATCCCTTTAGATGGCTGATTTATACTACTAGGATATGTTTATTAGGCATAAATCTTTAGTAATAAGTAATGACATGACAAAATTAACAGTTATTTGAAATATTTTCTCGCATGATCTTACATGTATCGCAGGGGCTTTAATTATGTTATTGTAAAAGGCCAGAAGGTTTAGCAAAAATTAAATTAAAGTTATGCTGTAATTACATTAAGTACCTATGAGATTTGTGGGTATAATCTATTACAACAACAAAGGTTCTTTCATATACTTTACACCAAAAATTATATTTGCCTTGTGTAAAAATATATAATATTTTAGAGTTACAACTGGAGAACACTTTAGAGATAATTTGAGGTATCTTTGTTATATTTAGAAATAAATCTTTCGGAAAAATTTAGTAAGTAACATTTGATATTTATTTTATTTACTGCTTTCTAGTGCAACATTGTCACTATTTTGTTAATAGGAAAGTAATCTTAGAGTTTCGAGGAACATTAGATATCTATTCGGATGAAATGGCTCATGGAAAAAAGGTTTGTTAAATTTTTTCTCATAATAATGATACACACGTACCTATATTAGTAACGTGTCTAACTTACTTGTTTTTTTGGTTTAAAAAGGAATATGTGTTACAATTTGACATTAGCAAAATGTTTAATTACATTTAAAAAAAACATTTGCATACATTTACATATAGCTAAACTGCAGCACTAGACAAGATAGGGGGAATTATCCAGCGAATTATATTTCTAAATGAAATGCTTATGTAGTACCTAAAAGACATTTTCACTTTAGTCAATCTACCTATAATCTTTTAAGGATTCATCGAACATTTTGTTGCATGAAATCAGGTGAGAACTTATTTTCATTCAGTAGGTAATATTTTTATTTCTGTAAAATTAAAATTAGAATTATACTTACAAACTTACATTTTATTACTTAAACGTAGAACAATTTTGAAGTCTTTACGTTATTGTAAGTAGCAATTTATACACTGTATTTTACAGTAGGGACTTTCAAGCAATGTTCGTGCAACCGAAGGGTTGGTTAAATTCGCTAGATTAGTACTTCAATATTTACTACTATAGTCCGGTAAGTTTGTCAAAATATAGTTCTTTAACACCAGTTTTTTTTTCTAGAAAACAATCACCTGTAACAAAAATATTATCTGATATGAACCAACTTTTGAGTGAACTTCAGGCATTTACTGGCGTAATAATGGATTTATTATTACTTTGATCTTACACCAGATTATCATGTACTCTAAGAAAGTAAAACTTGTAGCGGGCTCCAATAACGACCCCCCCCCCCCCTTTACCCTATCCCCTTTCCTCCTACTGGATGAACGAACTGACCAATTATAGGGGAAATAGCAACCTAAATAAACGACGATTTTTCCTGTCATAATATCACGTATATTCTACATCCATTAGTGCAATAATTATACATTGATTTAGTAAAACCAAAAAAGAAAAGGTGACTGTAGTACAGTAAAAATTAGATTTTCTTAATCTTTATAAATTATTCATGAGTAAATATAATAAAAAGATTGATGAATTAAAGCAAGTAGAATTTTGGATTTATGAAGGTTGCTCTTTAATTACTAGGTAACATTATTTTTCTTATGCTAGCCAAATAAGCTATTTGATTTATATATTTTTAAAAAATCATCTTTTATTCATAATGCTAACTTTAAGCCTTAGGGCTTTACTTTTACAGTAAACTAGCGGTTGGGCGTTTAGCATCTAGAAGCTCTGTATTCGAAGGAGTAAGGAAAATTGTAAAAACCTAACTTAAATATGAAAACTAAAAAGCCTAACCCATCCAGAATTCACCTATAAGAATCTTCCAAATGGAGAACTCAATCGGTTCAGTTGTTATCGAAATCTTAAGCTACAAAAAACCTTACTACTTTATATAGTATGATTATTTTCAGATTAATGAAATTGAAGATTAAAGATGAGTTAATCAGGCAAAGAACACAAGAAATTTTATTTTACTAAGCTCGAATAGAATTTATTGTTTAAATGTATAATACAGACTGTTTATGAAGATGTCAAATTATTAATCGAGCGTTTTTCAGTGATATTTTTGGTCGCAACTGCCCTTGTTCTTGTTTTATTTGCTTCTGTAGGTATATTACAGTAGTAGCTGCGCATCTAGCATCTAGGGGCTCTGTATTCGTAGGGAAAGTGAAGAACTATCCCATTCCCAGGACATAAATAAGATAGCCTAAAATAATCCTAGGACCTATGAGAAGCTTCCCTTAAACATTTTATTTAGTAAGGGGGGGGGGGGGAAGTTCTGACACTTTTGCGTAAACAGTGATTATAGGCTTTGTCTTTGGAGATAATGGATAGGTTATTTGGCAAAAAAGTTTCCTTTTGGGATGTAGTTTTCCTATTTTTAAAAAATTTTGGATTCGGTCTCCAGGTTCCGGTACTCCAGGCCTCCAGGTGGATTCTGGACAGGTAAAAAAAAAAATTCAAGATAGAACAAAACTTATTTAACAAAAGTTGGTACTTTATGGATGGTATGAACTAATTTGAAGAAATTTTTGAAATCGGGCTCCAGGTTCTGGTACTGCAGGCCTCCAGGTGGATCCTAGACAGGTAAAAATTGAAAATTTTTAATTTTAAAGTTAGAACAAAACTTATATAACAAAAGTGGCTTCTTTATGGATGGTATGAATTAATTTGAAGAAAATTTTGAAATCGGGCTCCAGGTTCAGGTGCTGCAGGCCTCCAGGTGGATCCTGGACAGGTAAAAATTGAAAATTTTTACTTTAAAAGTTAGAACAAAACTTATTTAACAAAAGTGGCTTCTTTATGGATGGTATGAACTAAGTTGAAGAAATTTTTGAAATCGGGCTCCAGGTTCAGGTGCTGCAGGCCTCCAGGTGGATCCTGGACAGGTAAAAATTGAAAATTTTTACTTTAAAAGTTAGAACAAAACTTATTTAACAAAAGTGGCTTCTTTATGGATGGTATGAACTAATTTGAAGAAAATTTTGAAATCGGGCTCCAGGTTCAGGTGCTGCAGGCCTCCAGGTGGATCCTGGACAGGTAAAAATTGAAAATTTTTACTTTAAAAGTTAGAACAAAACTTATTTTACAAAAGTGGCTTCTTTATAGATGGTATTAACTAATCTGAAGAAAATTTTGATATCGGGCTCCAGGTTTAGGTGCTGCAGGCCTCCAGGTGGATCCTGGACAGGTAAAAATTTCAATTTTTACTTTAAAAGTTAGAACAAAACTTATTTTACAAAAGTGGCTTCTTTATAGATGGTATTAACTAATCTGAAGAAAATTTTGATATCGGGCTCCAGGTTCAGGTGCTGCAGGCTTCCAGGTGGATCCTGGACAGGTAAAAGTTAAAAATTTTTACTTTAAAAGTTAAAACAAAACTTATTTAACAAAAGTGGCTTCTTTATAGATGGTATTAACTAATCTGAAGAAAATTTTGAAATCGAGCTCCAGGTTCAGATACTGCAGGCCTCCAGGTGGATCCTGGACAGATAAACAGTAATTTTTTACTTTAAAAGTTAGAACAAAACTTATTTAACAAAAGTGGCTTCTTTATGGATGGTAGGAAGTAATTTGAAGAAAATTTTGAAATCGGGCTCCAGGTTCAGGTACTGCAGGCCTCCAGGTAGATCCTGGACAGGTAAAAATTGAAATTCTTTGCTTTAAAAGTTAGAACAAAACTTATTTAACAAAAGTGGCTTCTTTATGGATGGTAGGAAGTAATTTGAAGAAAATTTTGAAATCGGGCTCCAGGTCAAGGTACTGCAGGCCTCCAGGTGGATCCTGGACAGGTAAAAACTGAAATTTTTTTCTATTAAAGTTAGAACAAAACTTATTGAACAAAAGTTGATACTTTATGGATGGTATTAAATACTTTAAAGAAAAATTTGAAATTGGGCTCCAGGTTCAGGTACTGCAGGCCACCAGGTAGATCCTGGACATGTAAAAATTGAATTTTTTCACTTTAAAAGTTAGATCAAAACTTATTTTACAAAAGTTGATACTTTATGGATGGTATTAACTCATTTGAAGAAAGTTTTGTCCCTGAACCTGGAGCCCGATTTTAAAATTTTCTTTAAATTAGTTAATACCATCCAAGTATCAACTTTTGATAAATAAGTTTTGATCTAACTTTTAAAGTGAAAAAATTCAATTTTTACATGTCCAGGATCTACCTGGTGGCCTGCAGTACCTGAACCTGGAGCCCAATTTCAAATTTTTCTTAAAAGTATTTAATACCATCCATAAAGTATCAACTTTTGTTCAATAAGTTTTGTTCTAACTTTAATAGAAAAAAATTTCAGTTTTTACCTGTCCAGGATCCACCTGGAGGCCTGCAGTACCTGGACCTTCAAATTACTTCCTACCATCTTTAAAGAAGCCACTTTTGTCAAATAAGTTTTGTTTTAACTTTTAAAGTAAAAATTTTTAATTTTTACCTGTCCAGGATCCACCTGGAGGCCTGCAGTACCTGAACCTGGCGCCCGATTTCAAAATTTTCTTCAAATTACTTCCTACCATCTATAAAGAAGCCACTTTTGTTAAATAAGTTTTGTTCTAACTTTTAAAGTAAAAATTTTCAATTTTTACCTGTCCAGGATCCACCTGGAGGCCTGCAGCACCTGAACCTGGAGCCCGATTTCAAAATTTTCTTCAGATTAGTTAATACCATCTATAAAGAAGCCACTTTTGTTAAATAAGTTTTGTTCTAACTTTTAAAGTAAAAAATTTTAGTTTTTACCTGTCCAGGATCCACCTGGAGGCCTGCAGTACCTGAACCTGGAGCCCGATTTCAAAATTTTCTTCAAATTAGTTAATACCATCTATAAAGAAGCCACTTTTGTTAAATAGTTTTGTTCTAACTTTTAAATTAAAAATTTTCAATTTTTACCTGTCCAGGATCCACCTGGAGGCCTGCAGTACCAGAACCTGGAGCCCGATTTCAAAAATTTCTTCAAATTAGATCATACCATCCATGAAGTAGCAACTTTTGTTAAATAAGTTTTGTTCTAACTTTTAAAGTAAAAATTTTCAATTTTTACCTGTCCAGGATCCACCTGGAGGCCTGCAGCACCTGAACCTGGAGCCCGATTTCAAAATTTTCTTCAGATTAGTTCATACCATCCATAAAGAAGTTACTTTTGTTAAATAAGTTTTGTTCTAACTTTTAAAGTAAAAATTTTCAATTTTTACCTGTCCAGGATCCACCTGGAGGCCTGCAGCACCTGAACCTGGAGCCCGATTTCAAAATTTTCTTCAGATTAGTTAATACCATCTATAAAAAGCCACTTTTGTTAAATAAGTTTTGTTCTAACTTTTAAAGTAAAAATTTTCAATTTTTACCTGTCCAGGATCCACCTGGAGGCCTGCAGCACCTGAACCTGGAGCCCGATTTCAAAAATTTCTTCAAATTAGTTCATACCATCCATAAAGTACCAACTTTTGTTAAATAAGTTTTGTTCTATCTTGAATTTTTTTTTTTTACCTGTCCAGAATCCACCTGGAGGCCTGGAGTACCGGAACCTGGAGGCCGAATCCAAAATTTTTTTAAAAATAGGAAAACTACATCCCAAAAGGAAACTTTTTTGCCAAATAACCTATCCATTATCTCCAAAGACAAAGCCTATAATCACTGTTTACGCAAAAGTGTCAGAACTTCCCCCCCCCCTTATTGAAATCTTAAGCTGCATAGAAAAAAATCTTATTAATTCGCAATATGTTTTTTTTGCATTAGCGAAACAGAAGAAGTTGTTGCCAATTTTGTCAGCGTTTGTTTAGATGTAAGTTATTATTCTAAAATCTATATTTTTGGATAGTTAGACGCCGCGTAACGTAAAGTGCTGATAAGCCGCCAAAGCTTCAACAATTTTAGACAGCCAAATATACAGCATATTTAATGTCGCTTAATGTTATGTCAATTCCACAGCTGCTCTATTTTGCAGTCAAAATAAGCTTCTACTTCTTTAACATTAAATGAAAACTTATCATATCTAAGACATATCAATAGATGTAAAATCCAGACTATTACCAGTAATTATTTTTGCTTTTTTTGTAGGGACTTGGCTTTGTTTATTTTTCCGATGTTATTAGCTAATTTCAAAGAACTATTGTAGAGTCGGCACAGGGTTCCCGCCCTGTGGGTTGAGTGACATATAGATCGTGCCCCCTTTATCCTTTAACTTTGATGGCATATCTACCTTAAATATGATTTGGTCAACAAATATATGTATGCTCTAGGATTTTGAGGTATTCTGCAAAGATGGCAAAATGATAGTATCATCATGTCTTGCAATTTTGAGTCAACATTTTGTAACAGGTTTGGTTTATTTTTATCAAGTTATATTATTCTGTAGTGTAACTACTCTATAAATTATTTTTAAATCTATTTTTAAAAATTGAATCCATCAAAATAAGTATTGTTGTTCTCAATTTAAAATCTAAAACTACCTTTAACATTTAACATATATTTTTAAAATAACTGACGGAACAATAGAACAGGAATTTACGCTTATGAACAGAAGTTAAACCGATTTTTTGGGGACATTTTGACTATGAAAAGGGATGTTTTTATTATAAAAATGTAATCAGTTACTGGCATTCTAACTTTGTGCCCAAAATAAGCTCATAAGTTTGCTTCTAGGTGATGTAATTCAATATTGAAATTTCTATCATGAGTTTTGGAAAATCTTTCAAATTTTTGGTTTGTTTTGTTGAAGGCGTCAAATTATGGGTAATGGGTCTACTTGTGTCAGTCTTTCATGAAATAGAGCGCTGTATTTCTTGCAGGCTTCCTTAACGATGTCTGAATAAAAAATATTGATATTTAGGGAAACTTCTGGTTGAAAATATACTTCAGATGATGAATCTAATCTCAAAAAGGTTACAAGAAGTCGATGTAAGTTTTTATTATGATGAGAGTTTAAGGGACTGAAATAATCATATTATAAGTTGATATTAAAGAGTACTTGACTGTGTAAATATTTCCGACGCTATTGGCTGATATTCAAAGACCCAATTGAAGGACGGCATAGGGTACCCGTGGATAGAGTTACATATAGCTCGTACCTCCTATATTCTTTTTACTTTGATATAACAATCATACCACATCCAAGAAAGTGTCAAGCTATCAAATATGAAGAAATTTTAAATTTCTGTGGGTCATTTCCTAGCTATAGAGCAGCTGCAATTCTGAGATAAAACCAGGGCCAGGCAGCTGCGGCTGAGCCGCCTGTAGGCCTCAGAGAAATCAACCTTTTACAATTTTAAAAATCAGCTAGAAGTCTAAACCTGACCCAAATATTGCGATCCATCTTTTCAACAAAAAAATTAAAAGCATCCAAATGGGTTTAAATTTGAGGCTTTGTCGCGGCTGACAATTGGCTGCCAAGCCTCGGATAAAACGTATATTTTTTTTGTTAGGAGGGAGAGACTTTTGTCTTACAGCTGTTTTTCGATGTCAACAATCTATTTAATCATGTTTGGAACAAGTAAGTTAATTTTGGAAAATAATTACCTAAATTTGAATTTATGTCTTAAACTATTTTATATAACATATCCTATTATATAAAGTAATGAGGATTTTTGTCTGAAGCCTTAGATCTCAGAAATTGCTGATCCTAATGGGTTGTGATTATCGAGGAAGCTTTAAATGTCTTGGGTATGTTTTAGTCTATTTTTCTGACATTCTCTTATCTCTAGTGGCTAGGGGCGTAAAAAACTAGTATAAGACGTTTAATGTAATTTGAATATGCATTCTTAAGGTTTTCAGAAGTGCTTGTTCCCGAGAAAACACCAGCCGACACAAAATCCAAAAAGTAAAATATATTTTTTTAAATTTTTAATTAATATAAATTAGTCTTAATATTAGAAAATGTTAACATATAAATTAGGGCCAATACATCTGCATCATTAGTGGAGTCATTAGCAATTTTAAATCCCTGCAGGCCTTATGAGTTTGGTTACTTTCCTCTAAAGTTCCCAGAGAGCACTGGAAACCCGATTAAAAACAAATGTGGGGGGTTGTAGTTTTTTCCCAAGTCTTAGGCGTGTGGGGGGCCCTAACCCTGCCGGCTATCCAGTACACAAAATTATTTAACCTAACCGGATCTGAAGTAATGAACAATAAAAAAGAAAATCGATTTTAATTAAGGGGGGATAGTTTTCATCTGTGAGTGTGCAGGACCTATACCTGCAGTGCCCTAACCTTACCGGCTACCCAGTATCTAAATTAGCCTAACCTAAAGTATCAAAACAAAAAAACTACTCCTTCAAATTTTCAATTTATTTCAAAATAGGGGAGTGGAGGTTTCTGTGCTCTACAAGTCACTTTAAGGGAAACCGCCGATTTAAATCACAGAGGGGTTCCATAAAGTTTACAACTTTTACTAACATATTTGCCTTTAGAAATTATGCTTATACATATAATATCGTATGACGTATCTAGGGTTTGACGTAGTACCATAATATCAAATGTTAGGTAGTTTAGTTATTCTAAAAGTTCTAGGAAATCTAAAGCAACAACCAAGAATGCAGATGCTATTCGCAAGGTTATGACTATCCATGAAGCCGTGGAATTTGAAGAAAAGGGTAAAAATTTACATATTATTTAAATAACGAAGAAGTAGAATGTCTTTATGTACTTTAAGATCCTGCAAAATACTGAATCTGTCTATCATTTAATTATTTCTCTTTTATTTTTAACTTATTCTTTAAAATTTTGCTTCTTTTTTTAAAGGGCATAACCTATACTCATATAAGATTATGTAGGTTTATCTATCTTCAAAGCAAGTATGCCCAAGCATATTTATCCTACAATAGCAATGCTAGGTATAAATGTAACTAACTTTATGATTTTACCTATTTAATGTGTTAAGAGGTACCAGCTTATCTGGAGTGTCTGAAGGGATGTATGTATGGCTTGAGCCATTTGCCAGATGTCAGAAGGAAAAAAACATTGTTTTTTTAATATGCAAATATTAACTAGAGCTCTTATTTTTTTATCCCCTTTGCATTGGTTATTTCTCTCTCTTATAATATTTTATTAAGGCTTCGCTTTTATGGATGTTTTCATCCTTGTTTTAATTCGGATTCTTAATTGCTAGGCTAAAATTAGCGTCTTGAGTTTTTTTCTTTCAACTCCCCCTTTATGAAGGCAAGATTATCATCATTATATATAATATCTTTTCTCGTATTCATTCGAATCCGGTGGATAGGAACCGGTTCTCATCCATACGAAAAAACTATGTCTAGCATCGTATTATATCCAGCTTTCTACGAATATAGAAATGTACAATCATAAGATTAAAACTAGTTTATTTAGCCGGTGACTTCGTCACCTCGGGGCTAAAAAAAACTAGTTTTAATCTCATAATTGTACATTCTATATCCGCGGAAAGCCGTATATAATACGATGCGAGAAATAACTATTTTTGTATTCATTCGAATCCGGTGGATAGGAACCGGTTCTCATCCATACGATAAAAATTATGTCTAGCATCGTATTTTATCCAGCTTTCTACGAATATAGAAAAGTACAATCATAAGATTAAAACCAGTTTTTTTAGCCGGCGCCTTCGGCACCTCGGGGCTAAAAAAACTAGTTTTAATCTCATAATTGTACTTTCTATATCCGCGGAAAGCCGTTTATAATACGATGCGAGAAATAACTATTAAAATCTGGTTCGATTTTCGGAAGTGAATTATAGGGAACACAAAGAACATTAATTTTTAGGACATATGTAGCACTTAAATTTTTAGATTTTTTAATAAAGCCTTTTAAAATATTGCTAGAATCCGGAATCCGAATCCGGAATCCGCGAGAATCCGCCATTTTTTTGACGGATTCTTGTAAGAATTCGAATCCGGTCCAAAAATTTGACGGATTGCCATCCCTAGTTAAAATAATGTTTTATTTATTAGATCATTGATGGAGCAATATGACAAAGTTTGCTGTTTTCTCACATCTCTCAAGCTATAAAAGATGTTGCAATATTATTAAATTCATTGTTTAACGTACTTTAATTAGGCTTATCACAAATTTCTAGTAAATATTTCATGAATAATCCTGTCATTTCAACATTGAGCAATAGTTAAATATATTTATAATCATAGAAAAAAAGTAAGATAAGGAAGGAATTTTGTTTTTTTAGGTTATTGCACCATGCTAGTGTTTTGTTGTTGTTGTATTTCGTGCGTCATTTGTGACGTCATAGTGTATTCGCACTCATATTGCTTCAATACTTTCAAATTAAATGGATTATAGGAGGGGAGAGGTCAATATTGCATAAATTAATCTGAATTACTTCATCCTTTTAAAACAAAAGCAGATAACAGCATAATATTATATAAAATTCGGGGCTAAATAAATGTTTCGTTCTGTGGCCTCTCCCTGTTTATAGCTCTTTATTTTGGACTATTTAATAATATTTTTTTCTTGTAACCTAAAAATTAAAACCATTTGATAATTAATCAATTATTATTGTTTTAATTTTTTTCTACCTATTTAATGATGTATATATTGGTTAAGAAATTAATAAATTCATGAGTTAATGCCTTGTTGCTAAGCCCTTGACGTTGACTAAGTTATTTTATGTGTTCAATTGATGCAGTAAAAAATTATATTTGTACATTAGCAAAATAGATGACGTCTGAACATGAACTTTACAAATTTTACTGTCCTTTTTCATGATTTTTTTTCTTGTTTATTTCATGAAAAATTAGAAATAAAGAAAACTTGCCAAAAGTTAAACAAAATTTGAACGAAAGTTTCACAATCAGTGATTTATTGAAAATAATTGTAAATTTTAATTTTTTTGTCTATTTCCTTTACACGTCCTTTTAGGTAAAATTCTACCTTTGTTAGAAAGCTTGTTATTTATGAACATAATTGTCTTTTCAATCCTCACTGTATTGTATTTTTTTTAGTAGCAGGGCTACTTTAGAATTTCTGTCTGTTAGTCCGTCTGTCTGCCAGTCTATTGGTCATGCAACAAAAGAAATATAAATGTTTGGGAATAGTCCTTTTCGTAACATCGCCCCATAAGGGGCGATTCGTCGTATTTTTAAAATGGCTTTTTATAGGTTATTTCAGGTTAGGTTATATTTGGTTAGGCGATTGCCCCACAGGGTTGGGTAATTGGCCCCGCAGGGTTAGAGCCCCCCGCAGGGGCTAGAAATAGGAGAAAAGCTACTGTGAAAAATACGAAGAATCGCCCCATATGGTGCGATGTTACGAAAGGGACTATAACCAAATATTTTTGATGAAGGTTTCATATTTTTTTATCATTCCTCATATCTTCTATTCTTATGTCCTTCTCTCTCTTTATTTTTCTTTCGTTTTTTTATGATCACTGAATAATTGCTTGATACACTTTATATGTTTGTAAATCCGTTTCGTGTGCTTTGCTTCTTATTGATGCTGTCATCCTTGTTTATTTGTAACAGCAGCAAAACTTGTATTAGAAAATCCATGGTGATAGAATATTGCACCACGTCGTGCAAACGTACATACACACACACCACTGATAAGTTTCAATATAAACACAGAAAGGACACACACTTTTATTCAGTTTCAATTGTTCCCCTCCTATAGGAAGTTTATCTAAAGGTAAATATGTAATTATGTTATTATTTGTTTTTTTAAAATTATTTATTAATCATTATTATGTAACAAAATTTCTAACTAGAACACAAACTTTAGGTACAGCACAAACCTATATATATTTGCTACTTATTTTAATTATTACCTTATTTTGTTAAAAGCGAAGCTTTTCTATAATTAGGGTCGGTCCGTCCGTCCGTCACAGAGAGATAGCCTTTTTCGTTAATTTAGGCTTGTTAGAATTGTCCTATCGATTGCAAACTTTGCATAGTGATTCCTTTAGTAGTTAGGTACGATTTTGAAAGCGTAGCAACTCTATTATAATAACAAGAATGTCCGTACGTCCATTTTACACATGTTGATTTTTTTACTTTTTTAACAACAAATTTTTATGTGATATAATGATCCAATTGATCTAATTTTTGGTATGTTGATTCCTGGGACAAAAAAGTATAATGTTATAATCAAATCAACTCTATAATCAACTCCTAAAAATGTAAGTATGTCCATAAACATCCTGTGTCAAGCAGTTTTTCAACAAATTTACTTACAATTTTGTCCAATTCTTATACATTTATATTCTGTTTATTCAGAGCTGGATCTTTAAATCGTTTATAGATGATTTAAACCGGGGCGATTCATTCAGCGCGCCATCAAATTATTAAATACCAATCTTTAAATCGAATTTGCATGGGCAATTTGGCGCGCCCAGTTGCGCAGTACCGGCGTGGCAATGCCACTCACCGAGTGCCATTGCCGAACCAAATCGGGGTGATTTATTTAATAAATAAATATTTTTTTTTAATTACTTTAATATTTTATTGCAAAACTATTGTGAAAACATTTTTATAGTTATTTTTAAAATAAATTATATATTAATGTTTTATATAAAATACCATACGGACACGGCATTTTATATAAAATACCTTACTGACACTGCTTAAGTAATAAAGTTGTACTGGTGCGGATCGATATTTTAGTGAGTGCGCAGGCGATTTAACAACACCGCGCTGAAAATCTTTTTAAAATCCATGTTTTATAGGCGTGCTGTGGCTAACCATCAGCGCACCTACGGTTCACCTCTGAATCGCCCCGATTCAGCGCACCTTAAAAACGATTTAAAGATCCAGCTCAGTTCTGACACTATATAAGGGTTAATGTCAGTTTGTCCTATCGTTTCAGTGCTTCGCTTATATGGATGTTGTCATCCTTGTTTAATAGGTAATAACTAAACTTAATGTTAGGTAATGCACAAACCTAACTTAGTTATAGTAGCGAACCTACTCTTTAATTCACTGTCTGTTCTTTTGTTTGCCAATAACACTATTGTGAATATGTGATTTTTTGACTGCTATTTCAGATAGACTGCTGATTTTTTTTAAAGATCCCCTTTTTCAAAAGATCATACTATATACAATTTATTCTGTCGGTAGTACTACAAAAGTCATAATATATTTTTAATACGGTTTTGTGAATTTCTACTTTGCATCAAACTTTGCGAGCGATTTTATCCCAGAAACCTAACCTCTAAAAACTGTATGTCTGTTCTCTTCCTAACTTACTAGTAAACAAGGATGACAACATCCATAAGTAGCGAAGCTCAAAAATTATAAATATACAACAGGAAATGATCTATAGATTATGTAATAAAAAACTTTAATTATAAAAATCATGAAATCTTTTAAAAATGTATATTGTATAATGGTCTTTTGAAGCCTTAAGCTAACAAGAAAAACGTTAAAATCTAAATTCGATTTAGCACCCCAAATAATAGTAAGTGTTTAAAAAACTTGGTCAAAATATGAAGAATGTTGACTTAATTAATTACTAAAAAATCCAACCGTTTATCTTGAACAGGAGTTGAGAAAATCACAAAAACTTGAAAAACTAGGAATCGATCTAGCACCCTAACCAATAAAGGTATCTTAATAAAAATTAATGGAAATATGCAAAATGTAAACTTATTCAATCCCTGAAAATTTCAACTGTCTATCTTGTATAGGGATTGACAAAATCATGAAAACTTAAAAATCTAGGAATCGATCTAGCACCCCAACCAATAAGGGCATCTAAACAAAACTTTATCAGAATATGTGAAATCTAAATTTATTCAATACCTGAAAATTCCAGCCATTTTTCTTGAAGAGGAATCGAGAAAATTACAAAAACGTAAAAATCTAGGAATCGATCTAGCACCCCAATTGATAGACAGACGGACAAAACAATGTATAGATTAGATGGGCATATGTCATAGGAATCTTCACTAAAAATTTCAGCTGTCTATCTTAAATAGGAGCCGAGAAAATCACGTTTCCCCCATAGCGTTACGGACTGACTGACGGACGGATTGACTGACGGACGGACATAGTGAATTATAGAGTAGCTTCGCTACTAAAAAATACTTAATATAAATATTTTCTAGAAGTAAACAAAAAGAGAAGAAGTGCCCCACCATGCCTCTGATCAAAGAGAAAAGAAAGAAGAGAGGGAGGAAAGTTCAACTGAACGCTTTAGGAAGAGCATCTCAGTTAATCACAATTCAGGGAGACAAGAAGGCTGCAGAAAATATTGCCCAGGTAAGATAGCAAATTTGTAGCAGTGATGCCACTCTACAACTTTTTATGTCCAGTTTTTATAATATCACATCATAAATTTTAAACTTGGCATTAATTATGTGTAGCAGTTGTTTTACACACTTCTCTAATGCACACCTCATGTAAAATCTAACATATTTCATTTCAAGTGTCCTGTTGGTTGATATTTATATGATAAATCAAATGTACTTTTTCATTAAAATTTTTCTTATCTTTTGTAATGTGCTTATATTTTGAAATATTTTCACATATAAAACTTTAAATCCTTATTACAAATTTATTTTTTCAATACTGAAACTTGTGAAACAGTTGTCTCCAAAATGTTTACCTGTCAATTGAAGTCATAGGTTTTCATGAAACAATCATGTTATTATTTTTTTTTAGAGATATTTAGCAGATTATCCTGAAGTCGCCAACTGGGATGTTGACGTGCAATATTCCCAAAACAAGAACAACCGCTGGAAAATAGCGCAATCTTTGAAAGACACATTCACCTATGAACAATCAGAATTAGCTGAAGAGGAGATGAATGTACTCGCCCTTGTTGTCCCTGATCCAAATCTTGTTCCTGACTATCATGTGAAAGCAAATGAGGAAATTGCAAGATATTTCATGTCAAATAGGGAATCAGAAATATTTGTTGGCAAAGAAAGGTCCAGAGTTCCTGGACATGAATTTGATAAAAGCAAAGATGTTAAATTTACAATAGAAGATGAGGCTTTAGAAAAAAGCAGGACCAGAAGTAAGGGTCATCCAAAGAATGGGTTTTACATGTACAAGGAAGGTGCCAAGGGAAAGAAATCAATCTATTATACAGAAGAGAGTGGAGAGGAGGAGACTTTTAGTGAAGAAGAGTCAGAAAATGAAGAATCTGATCCGGATAATCTATCCACATCACCCAAAGAACTTTCCCTTAAAGATTTCTTAATGCAAAGTCAAAATATTTCAACCGTAGATCAAACTAATAAGCCTATTCCGCAAAGTATTGCAAAAAGTTTTAAAGGCAAAATATTTTTTGACCCAACTTTAATTCAAGAAATAAAACTTGATAATAATGTAGAAAATGACGAATTTGAAAAAATCGAAGAGTTGGATGCCAGTGCAGAAAAGGTTATTCTCTTTCTGGAAGATATTGATCCGCTGGCTTCCAAAGATTGGGAAACAATTCATGAAACAAAATTAGAACGTGTAACAATGATAAATAAGCCATCTGGAATCATTTTGTCTCTTCAGCCTAAACATGTCCATGAGGCAATGATAGAATGTGAGCTTAAAATAACAAGCCTGAAGACAGAAGACCTTACTGACATACTGCCTCTGTTCAGTGAGTGTAGATCAGTATTTGAAGTTAGTAATCTGGCCCAGCATTTACTTGGTGGAAGGTCTTTTCCTGTTAGGTCTGGTATTAACAGCAATTGCTATAGAACTCATGAAGCTGGTCTAAATTTGCTTGAGATTGAGGTAGCAAAGTATGAAGAAAGTATTTCGAACGAGGCTATTGCTGTTGATGATTACTGTAACGTCTGCTTTGAGACTGGAGTTCAGCTTGATTATTGTGCCTGTGGAGAAGGTTTCTGTCCAAGTTGTTGGACTATGTACCTGAGCTCAATCAAAGAAATGGATAAGATTATCCAATGTCCAGGTTTTGACTGTGCAGCTCCTGTTCCCATTTCTATCCTTAGTTGGTTCCTTCCAAATAAGAATCTGAAAGAACTCCTAGAAAGTATTGTAGACTCTAGTGTCAAGACTGATTACAATGTTCACCGCTGTGATAGAACCCTTTGCAAGAGAATTGTTTTTACTGACTTCAAATCTGCCAGCAGTGATGATAAATTCTCTACTGAGCAGGGGATCAAGTGTGTGTGTGGGAATCATTGGTGCAGGTGGTGTGGTAAGGATTATCATTATCCAAGTTCTTGCCAGGAGAAGCAGGATTACCAGCAGTTTGAAAACAGGTAAACATTCATATTTTTGGAATTATTGTAATGTAAATTCAACATGAATATCACAATTTAGTCTGGAAGTTTTTCATGTTGAGTAAAATCATAGCACATTATTCAAGTCTAAATTGTGTGAAATGTATGATGCTGAGTAAGCTTGTTTGATTTAACAATCTTTGAATGTAATATAACTAAATGGACTTGACAATATATATCAATGAGTTTTTGATTAGATTTTTTACTAAGATGTAAAGACAAATGATTTAAAGCATAAATTCATTCAGGATGAATGAATGGAAAAGTAAGGAGACGACAGTGGAGGTGCGCCCCTGTCCTAAGTGTGGGATTAAGTGGGAGAAAATGTGGGGCTGCAACTACATGATGTGCTCTACATGTGGCACTGGCTTCTGCTGGGGCTGCGGCATAGAACATTCTGATCATAATGGCATCTGTGGCTCTATGAAGGTTCCACTGGAAAAAGTGGAAATCTTACCATTCCCAACTGAAGAACTATCGGCAAAAAGAATTCAATCTTTCCAGTTGCATATTGAACTTAAATCTGACAATGTTCTGAAGCAATACAAGAAAGAATATGAGAAAATATTAAAAAAATTTCTCACTGCTGATAAAGAATTTGTCTTTGCTAATTTTCAAACAGATTTTAAAAGTTTGCTGGAAACTGAAAGATGTCAATACATTGATGAAATTGTGTCCAGAACCATCAATGTTTGCAAACAGGGAAGTATCAGTCTTCTCAATACACTCCTGAAGAAATCTCTTAGCCTCAAAGACACCAAGAGAATCAAGAGCAACTTTTTTGCTCTAAAGGATTTGTTTGTAACTCTACAGGAGAGCACACCTAATAGTAAGAATTGGAAAGATATCTTATTCAGTGTTGATACACAAACAAAGTATTTCCAGAAGCTTTTGAAAATTAGACTTGATTAAAAGAAATGTTTTAATTGTCACATAATTTTATAATTTCATTTATAAATCTAAATATGTAATTTTGAAATAAAATCTAAATTTGAAATTTGTTTAAAGTAGGAAACAATATTCTGAGAACAATAATGAAAAAAAACTTGTATATTGTGTGATATTTCTCAAATTTACCAATTCTATTACAACTAATAATATTGGAAATAGCTTCAAGTTCCAATTCCTCTCCTTTCCCTCTTTTTTAAAAAGTGTAAATGCGGACTGTCCGACGAACCCGTTATCATTAAAACAATTGAGATACATCCTTAATAATCATAGTTTGTGTGCCAACGAAAATTATAACGTGTTTTCTCGTATTCATTCGAATCCGGTGGATAGGAACCGGTTCTCATCCATACGAAAAAATTATGTCTAGCAGCGTATTATATCCAGCTTTCTATGAATATAAAAATGTACAATCATAAGATTAAAACCAGTTTTTGTAGCCCGGAGCTAAAAATAAACTGATTTAATCTTATAATTGTACATTGTATATCCGCAGAAAGCTGATTATAATACGATGCGAAAAATAACTATTAAAACTTTGGTTTCCAGTTTATAGTCCAATCCCCCCTTCCTCCCTGGCTGGTTGTCACCTTTATGGTAATTTTAGTATTTTCCCTACCTTTTTGTACTGTTCATCTGATTTGAAATGTTGGTTAGACTATAGAATTAGATATTAAAATAGGACATACTGCCTTTCTTTGGAACATATTACATTAGCTTATTTTTGGTATATTTATCAATGATAATTTATATATTGCTTCGCTTCCTTTAATTTTTTATATTTTTTTATATAGGTATTTATTTTCCAAAATCACTCAACTTCGCATCTATTTTTTAATAAAAAAAATCACGAAACCTTGTAATCAATTGCAAAATTGTTGAAAGAAAACTATTAGATTACTAATCAATGCATCACGTTGCAATATTATTTCTATTATTGCTTCTAAAATACAGATTTGCAATAGATTTATTTTTAATATTTCATTGAAATGACATTTATATTTTTGTCAGAGTTTTTTATGTTTTTAATGTAATGATATTTCTTTAAGAACACAGAAACCTTTAAGACAGGCTAGCCTGTCTGTTTGCCTATTGAAAATATAATTGAAGAATAAAGAAAAGAATCAATACAGGTTGTCCGTCGGAAACTGATTTTATTATAATGCTTTTTACTCCCTTAATATTTGAGCTATCTATTCTTAGTAAAATAAAAAGGATTTGGCAGCCTACTACTGACCGTTATATAGTACGGTGGTGAAAAATCCGTAAAGAACAAAATCTACGAGATAATACATAACATGTTGGTTAACAAGGCAAAAGTAAAAATTAAACTAGGAAATAAATTATTCCATTTATAGAGATGCTGCGCAACTTTAAGATCAATATAAATTGAATCACGTAGTTTTCATACTAACAATAACATATACAAGACCAACATTTTTTTGGTTTCTAATTTTTTGGAACATTGATTTAGATTTATTTAACTAGTGTTTCAATAGAAGCCAATACTTCCGAAAAGAATGGGTATTTTTTGTTTATTTGGAACTGGAGTTCTTTTTATGTCCAATAAGATCCTGTAAACGACTAGATTAATAATTCTACATCGTCAATAACCAGGGAAGGTTAGTAATAGGTAGGCCAAAGCCTGCTTAAACATTCAATTCACTTTTCTATACAACTAAAAACCATTTTCTGTTTATATTCCGAATTCTCATCCCCATCCTTGCAAATTTTCGTGCTTTACTTCCTGTTGAAAGAAACTAACGACCAGAGATGAAAGGACTAGACATTGAATGGTTTAATAACAAAATATGGAGAAGCTTTAAAAATTATAGTGTTGGATAATTTTGAGATAAAAATTAACCACATTCATATTAAAATTCTATAAAATACTATTTAAGGTAAAGAAATAAGAATGGTTTTGAATGTTTTAGATAAAAGTTAAAATTATGCCATGCAAACAATAATACATAGTATGTGATGAATGGACATATCCGTTCAGTTAGTGGTAAAGATTAATAAATCAATGTTAATTAATCCTGGTATCCGCTAGAGGGCACAAACAAATTTCATCACATGTACAACTTCTTTCGTATTTATTTTGTTTTCTAGATAAATGTTACTTTTTTATAATTAAAGCATGTATGTCTGTACATCTAGTTTTTGTTCTTTTAAAAGAATCTTTCTGTCGATAAAAGATTTTGATTGTGGTTTCTTCAGAATTCTAAAGGGATAAGACTATGGTCGATAAATTGATGTACATCTTCAATTATGATACACAAAATTAACCCTATTTAGATTGCAATTATTAGTTGAAACGTTTAGATACCCAACTTAATGAACCAACCAATCAAAATTCAGTACCCGAAGTTGTTAGACCTAAGAATAAGAAAACGTTATCATAAAACTAGGGACTAGTGTAATCAACAGGCTAATGTACCATTCCTCTCTGTTTTTTCTTTGAAAGTTTATGTGTTTATAATCGTCAATAGTTAAAAGAATATTTTTTGATTGAATTTTTTTATCATTAGAGTATTTTTGTAACCTCCATTATCATTATTTCTTATGTTGACAAAATCATTGTATTGAATTGTAATTTTTAAAGCCAGAATTGGCTAGAAATATCTGACTAAAAATGGAATTTCAATTTATTGTAATTTTTTGATTAACCATAACATTTTTGTTAACCTTTCCAATGATGTATTACTTGTTTTTTTTATTTGAAGGGTAAGATTTAAACTTTGTCTCATTTGTATTTTAAATTTGATTAACACAAGAATTACAGCATCCATTAAATCGAAGCTCAACAAGCCTAACAACAAAAAATGCATGAATGTTTTTATATTATCCATACTTTAAATATTGCAACTTTTAAGAATTATTATCATAAACCTATTTACTTATCTTTTTTTATTTAGTGGAGAAATCTTTCTATAATTCATCAACCTTTCTGACGCCTGAAAAAGGTGAGACATCTAGAGACTATGAAATTCTTGGAAAAAAGTTTTATTCAAAATTTGAGTAAATTAAGTATTTTCAATATAAAGAGAGATGCTAAAAAATTGGTTTCTACGAATAATTTAATTCCAAATACAATTTGAAATTGTTGTTGTAAATATGAAGTGTCAAGTAAGGAAAATATTTTTAACAGTTTTCATGTTGTACAATTTGAACCTTCCAGACAAGATTTTCTTTATGATACAAAGTTACCAGAGTTGTTGGGTTTAAAAAAAGCTTCCCAAGAGTCCTATGTAAGTTGAATTTTAATTACAGAAAAAATAGGCCAATTCAACAAACAGTATTTACGCCTTTTCCTTTCAAAAATACCTAAATCTACAACTTTATAATCAAATATATATATTTTGGAAGAGTGGTGTACTTTTTAAACCAAAATAAGTAAAATGGAAAGTTCCATAACTGCGCACTTGTTCAATATTCAACCAACAAGAAGGAAGAGGTTAAAACAGCTTCCAGGGTTGTCAAGAAAAGTACATTCTTATTCTATAATTAGAGTTGTCAACAATAAACTTATCAATTATAATTCATCCAACTATTTAGTGTTAAACCAGTAACAACCATAGTAAATGAAAATGTAAAGTTGAATTTCCTGATACAATTACAATTGTTATCCCTAACATTTTTAAAAATAGAAATATTTTTAAACATAGAACCCCTTATGAACAAGTTAATTATGGATAATTCTTTAGTTACAATACCAAGCATTAATATCAACCATAGCCGTTACAATTACAATTAGAGTTGGCATCCCTGCCACACATAACAACCATAGAAGTTACAATTACAATTAGAGTTAGCATCCCATAATAGTTACAATTACAATTAGAGTTGGCATCCCTGTCACACATACCAACCATAGTAGTTACAATTACAATTAGAGTTGGCATCCCTGCAACAAATAACAACCATAGAAGTTACAATTGTTATCCCTAACATTTTTAAAAATAGAAATATTTTTAAACATAGAACCCCTTATGAACAAGTTAATTATGGATAATTCTTTAGTTACAATACCAAGCATTAATATCAACCATAGCCGTTACAATTACAATTAGAGTTGGCATCCCTGCCACACATAACAACCATAGAAGTTACAATTACAATTAGAGTTGGCATCCCTGTCACACATACCAACCATAGTTACAATTACAATTAGAGTTGGCATCCCTGTCACACATACCAACCATAGTTACAATTACAATTAGAGTTGGTTTCACTGCCACACATACCAAATATAATAGTTACAATTACAATTAGAGTTGGCCCCCCTGCCACACATACTTACCATTGGATAAAATTGAAATTTAGAAATGAGCATGAGAAAGAATGCGGCAATTTTCCCGCGCGTCTGCCAGACTAGAGCTGCAGGGAGAAAGGGTTGCACATTAAATAAAAACATTATTTTTATGTATTCATACATAGTATCGTTGGTAAGAACATTTAATTAAAAATATCTGAAGCATTAAAGATAATTGTTGATTCATAAGCAAGAAATATAGGGAAGCTTAGTAATTTTAATAGCAATAGGTCTTTCTGTTTGAAAATTAGGTCCACAAATGTTTCAAGGTAGGTCTAAGGGAAAAAACAATAACAAAAATAATTTGTAGGAATTACCAAAAGAATTTTACTGTCAAAAAATTAAGAATAAGCTAATTATCTTCTCATACCAATTTCTTTATCCTGGCATAGTTTTGAACTGTTCAGTACCACCCAGAGATAGAACCTCACCCTTAAAGAAGCTCTTCAGAGAGCTACTATCAACTAATATATCTGTATGACTGTCTCTCAAATTTCTATCTATTCACCTATTTATCTACCCTTTATATATATACTAATGCCAGTATCTATCTAACTGCATTTCACATCTTATTTCTAGTTTATACAACCACCATTTTCTTTACTTATCCATCTATCAACTACTCACATAAATCATCTATTTCTAAGCCATAAAAAAAGAAATATGTGACCAAAGGTTTGTTATTGTAATTTAGATAATAAAATATTGTGATAATGGATATAGGATATACGTGGATATATTGACAGGGGAAAATGTTTGGTCAATTTAGCTTGGTAATATAATATGGACCTCATTTATAGGTTAGTTTGTTCATCCAGAAGGAGGATAGGGGATTGGGTTAATTAAGCCAGCTGCAAGCATCACTTTATCACAGTACATCAAAATCTGCTGTGCTACATCCATGTAATAATATATCGATTATTGTAATTGATTTAGCATCAACTTATTTAATGTTTATTGTGAAATTCATGCTTGTTACTGCAGATTTATTAAAATGTCAAGGAAAAGTAATAAAAAAAGATTGTATTTTGTAAAGTAGCTTTTTTTTTGATAATTTAAAATTTTTCTGAAGATTAATTTATGTATTTTGTTATAGACGTCCAAGGTTGTGGGTAAAATGGTGTTTAACCCCCACTAATCTTAGAAACCCCTCATCTTACCCCACTAAAAATTAAAAGCTTGGACGTCTCTGGTGGTTGGAAATTCCTAAGTAATTGCTCATATTGTTGGTTGCAGTTTCCAGCTCATTTATAAAACACCTTAATTATTAACCCTTTACTTTTTTTACCCACTGCATTAGCATAAATGATATAGTGTCTAGTTCGAGTTCGGTTTGAGCCTTGGCACATAAACAGACGCAACTTATTACCATGCAAAGTTAGGACTTTCAGGCAAAGGTCGTGCAAAAAAGGTCGGTTATTTGATGGATGATACTTTACCTAATAACCTATAGTGGCGTAAGCATACCATTACAAGCAGATGTTGCCTTGGCTAGTCCAAATAATGATGGGGTAACTATTTACTTTACCTCATAACAATTTAAAGTTCAAAGGCAATTTTGTTTCAACAATCTCTAGGAGCAAATAATGTAATAAATAAAAATAAACCAAAATGACTTAAAAGATGGGATCAATTTAGCATCCCATGATAATCATAAAGGATAATGATAGATTTGTCTGTGGCGGAAATAGGGCAAAAGCTCAGACTTCTTCTTGCACAATATCATTTATACTTCTGTCTCTAGACATTGTTTTTAATTTGTAATAATGATTTAATTTCTTTCTTGATTTAATTATTGTAATCTTATGTTTACAACACATAAAACTGAAAAATATTTGAAATAACAAAGATAAACATTAAATACAGACATTTGATAAATAAAAAGTATTTAGGTAGGAGATAGCAAATTTAAACATGATTACCGGGCATTTTACTTTACTATTTGACTAGCGCGTACGCCTCTAAAGGCCTCTAGGGGCACTTGACGAAGGGGGAAGGGCTAACAAACACTTTTAATTTAAAAACTTAAATTCAGTTTCAAAAAGGAAAAAAAGTTTGGGGGGTTTAATTTTTCCGGGAGCGATTTAATTTAGGATGGTGAGGGTACTCTACCCCATTTCATTAAACGCTTCCCTGTACATAAAAGAAGGTCCAAGTTAAAGGAGAACCACGTCAGTTAGCTACAGACAGACACGCATACACCCTGTTACTTTTATTTAAGGTATTGGGCCTTATTTTCTGTTATTACAAACGTGTAAAATAACGTGTAGTTTTTTTGCTTTTAGGTTGTAAATCCAGAAAATTAAATCTATTTTTGCTACCAAACACACCCAGTGGTCAGTTAGGTACGCAATTGGATCGATGTATAGTGGGGGGCGTGACTGTACCTTTTTAAAAGCGAAGTTTTTCTATAATTAGGGTCGGTCCGTCCGTCCGTAACGGATAGCTTTTTTCGTTAATTTAGGCATGTTAGAATTGTCCTATCGATTTCCAACTTTGCATGGTGATTTCCTTTAGTAGTTAGGTACGATTTAGAAAGCGTAGCAACTCTATAATCATTACCAGGTACGATTTAGAAAGCGTAGCAACTCTATAATCATTACCAGAATGTCCGTACGTTCATTTTAAAAATGTCGATTTTTTTACTTTTTTAACAACAAATTTTCATGTGATCTAATCATCCGATTGATCTGATTTTTGGTATATTAATTCCTTGGACAACAAAGTATAATGTAAGTATGTCTATAAACATTATCAAGTGCCTTGCGAGCACAGAATCCCTTATTTTTAAAAAGATTTTAAATAAGAAGGGATTTTTTTTTCGTTATGACGTACTGTTACAGCCACAGGGGTGGTGGCATATCCTGTAGGGCCTATACCTAATATTCCTTTTTTCCAAAATATTCTTACCTAAAGTAAAACACAAACCAAAAACTACACCCCCCCCCCCCCCCCTCCCCTAGATTTATTTCAAAACTAGAGTAGGAGGTGTTTCTGTGCTCGACTACACAGTCTAAAGAAAACCGCCCAATGTTATTAAAAGCAGATAAGAACCTCAAATTCTTGCTATTGAAATGTAAATATTCTATTCATTTACCTTTATCAATGTATAGTAAAATAATACATTTATAATAAAAAAAGTCTCCAAAAATCAATCATTCATTTATGTACTTAACTGTTAGTGGAAGCTCTATTTGTATATTTTACTAAATATCTTGATTTATGGCTTTTTTGCCCAAGCACAAAACATGGAATATTTGTATGTTTTCAAGAGAACAAGGATGACAACATTCATTATGGTATAGAAATGGTATAAATTATTATACAATATACATCCCCAATGATAATAAACAAAATTATCACCTCTTTATATTTAAATTATTGGTTGAAAGTTTGGACACTTTTAGTTTGGATCCAACCAATCAAATTCTATAAAAGGTACCCAAAGGTTTTCAGTAAAAAACAACGTGACTAAAAACCTTGGGTACCAGTATAATTTACAGACCAATGTCCCCTCCCTATCAGGTTGAATTAGATATATAGATACCTGGTTATATAGATAGGTTAGGTTTTGCTATCGCAGTAGATAGGTACCCGCATGGGTTAGTTTCCATTAGGGCCTATAATCCACATAGGCTCTAGGATGCCAATAGAACTATAATTGCTTTTTTAGTTGGATTATCTACTTTTAAGTATATCATGAAAAAACAAGCACGTCAATAGATTAAAAACCAAATCAAAGTATAAAGTATCTACGCAGCCGCTACCCAAAACTTGTACGGGGGCCTCACACCATGCAATAATGCCATGTCAATAGTTTTATTTGCTTGTGTGAAAATATTCTTAACCGATTTTATTTCAATGTTTAAGCATATTTGGCGCATTGGCATTTTTTAAAGAGGATTTTTATTTTACAAACTGTTTGGTAACAGAAAAATTTAATTAAATAAATTAACTTTTGTTATTAATAATTGAGACGGACAAACGTAGGTGGACAAAGTGTCTCAAAAAATCAGCCTTGTGACGTCATAAAAATGAGGGAGATGAGAGGAGAAGTGGAAAAGAAAACCCCTAAAATAGAGATGGATAATCCCTCATTATTATGACGTCACAAGGCTGATTATTGAGACACTTTGTCCACATACCAATGAACGATAAAATGAACCTCCTTAATGTTGGTAAACAAAATTACCCTTTTTGTAGATTAGAACTTTGTTTGAAAAGTTTGGACACTACTAGTTTAGTACCAATTCAAAAAAAAAATTCCCAAAGTTTCTGGGCAAACGAATAAGATAACGTGATTTAAAAACTTTCGGTACCAATTTGATTATCCCCCAATGTAATATCCCCTGCCTGCCTAGATAAATAAGTTTCTTAGAAAGCAAAGGGCAATGACCATTTGACCAAGTTTATTAACTAATTATAGTCTTTTTTAAAAGGCAGAATAAAAACCTAAATAAGGTCACAGTGCATATTTCAACTTATAAGACAAATATGCATACACAGTCTTTACAGTTTATTATAAAAGGACACTCTTATTCTTACACAATTGCTAAGAGTTAGACATTAATCTTATTTTTATGTCCATAATATTGAATTTACCAACGTTACATACTTTAACAAAATCTTGCGCCTGTTCCTCTAGCATCTAGTAGCTCTGTATTTGAAGATGTATGTGAAGCTTCTTTTAAATGGAGAACTCGTTTGTTAAATAGTTTTTAAAATCTGCTACTGATTTGAAATACTGTAGCTATATCAGAATGTGATGATTATATTAGGACTATGTATACTCACAAAAATAGACATAACTCATTAACATGATGTACAATTATGATCTAATAACATTTAATGGAATGGTTGGATTTCAGTAATGCAGCACTTGATACAGATCTATAATCCAAAAAGTTTTTTTACTGAAAAAAAGTTTAAATACAAAATATCAAACTGTTAACATATATTAACATATTTCTAACAAAAAGAATCTACAATTTAGGATCACAGAATGAAATAAATTTCCAACCCATAGATAAAACTATTTTAAAACTACTGTGATGTCCTTTTAAACAATGTAATGTGCAGTACTGTTTAGTTTTTATCAAAGTTATTTATAAAATTATGGCAGTCACTATCTCAATTGAAAAACTCAAAATGAAAATCTGAAAAAACTCAAATTTCACACCGCTCCTGTCAGCTGGAACTACCCTCAGCTGCTGCCATTTCAACAAGCAGCTTTTATCAGTTGTAGCGGCTTCAAAACTTTTTGTTCATCAAACCTTTGTTTTCAATTTTATCTTTTAAGTCAAAAAATTTGAGCCTATCACTAATTTGTTTAAACTGTTTTTAAGGTATTTTTGAAAGGGTCATCAAAAACATACTTTGACACCTGTAGAATCATACTGCAGAGTTAAAGATAAGAATAATAACGCACATCAATTTTTATTAGGATTTTCTTTTCTTTTATTCATTGGGTCCATTTGGCTAAATGTTAATGTGTCTTTCCTTTTTGGGGAACAGTTTAAGGTCAGTTACCCCTAGACTTTGATCTGCTCTACTTTTATGCTTTAGTTCTCTTATTTTTTGTTATAAAATCTATCTACCTTATATTTATATCCTTGATATAGTGTGCATCTCTCCCACTAGGCTTTCATGTTCATAATATTTGCTAAAGTATGTAATTAAAAAGAGATTCTTTAATTTGATTTTTTATTAATTTTTAATTTTAAAACAGCAAATAGGTGTTTAACCAAAACGCTTATGATACGTTTAAATCCCTGAATATATTATAAGTTTAAATTTCCAGAACACCTTGATGACAATTTTAATTTAAGAGAGTGGCGAATTTACCATTGAATTTTTGGCACCATCTTTAAATGTACCTGAGTCTAACATGAGATTTAATTAAAGATTGTAATATATTAATACGGGGACATCCAAGATTTTTATTTTTATTTAAATTGAGGGGTTTCAAATGTTTGAGGGTGTAATCTTATGCATTTTTAAAAATTTTGGGGGGTAAAACAAGGAGTTTCAAGGTTTGGATGTTAATGCATTGATTTTTGTCCTTACTGAAAAAGGGATATTTTACCAAAATAAAATTGGAATGACTTGAATTGGAGAAGGTCAGAAAGACAGACATAAGAAAAGTAGAGATGAACAATTGTAGAGTAGCTTCTCAACTAAAAAATCTGCATGAAAATGAAAAAAAGAACATCAATCAAAAGACATGAAAACGCGACTGTCCTTTTAAGTTGTATATATATAATTAATTTCCCACTTATGTCTAGCATATATCAGTTGATAACATCTATTAGATAATAATCTTTAAAAAGTTTACAGCATTAGCCAAAGCACTTTCACCGCTATAGTAACTATAAATCTATCTTTTTTTTTATATCTACACGTATATCTATTTTATCTATCTAGCTATCTATCTATTATACATATATTTTTCTATTCATGTATTGTATTGATATATTTATCTATTTATAAAACTACTAATGTGTATGTCATTCTAAATATCCATTTATAATATATCTAACTATCTGTCTTTTTAAAATATCTATCTATCTTTTATTATCTATCTTTCTACCTTTCTTTCTATAGAGATATCTATCAATCTGTAAGTCGTTCTAAATATCCATCTATTATCTATCTATATATTTGTATATCTAATTATATATCTATAAATCTATTTTTGTGTCATTCTAAATATCTATCTATGTATCTATCATTCTATCTATTTTGAAATCTATCAATTTACATGTCATTTTAGATAACCATCTTTTATCTCCCTTTCCATCTGTTTATCTATTTTTAAATCTATCAATCTGTAAGTCATTCTAAATAATCATCTATTATCTATCTATATATATCTAATTATATATCCATCTTTTATCTATCTTTCTATCTATGTATCTATCTGTCTATGTATTTTTAAATTTATCAATCCAAATATCCATCTATCATATATCTTTCTATTTATGTATATATTTGTCTACTAATTTATGTATTACTGTTTATCAATCTGTGTGTAAATCTATCTTCTATTGATCTATCTATTTATAAATATATCCATATATTATCTACCTATCCATCCATCCATCCATTTTTCTATCTATCCATCTATCTGCTAAAACACACATAGTATTTTTACCGCTGTTCGATTAAAGCTTAGTATTACAATTTAGGAGAAAACATTTCTTTTAAGCAGGGATGTGTATCAACAAGAAATTACACATTTTTTATGAGAATTAAAGAAATAACCATTACATGTGGCTATTAGTAACAAAAATACCGAAATAATGTTAGAGTCTAATGATTTTCTTTGTTCATAAAACAAGAATGTCAATATCCAAAGTAATATTGTTGATACTTTTTTATACTTCTTACATTACTTCTAGCCCTTAGGGAGCTGGGGCAAAGTGAGGAAACTAGATTATATCCAGCCCAAGATATTTATTAAGCTTACCTAAAAAGTACAACCAATTTGGACCAGCATTTTCCTAGATCTTTGGTTTTAGACAAAAAAATTGGTTTAAAGGCTTAGTCTAAAATAATGAATATATTCCAAACATTGAATAATAACAATAAAGATCTTATTTCTAAGCAATGAAAATTGTTAATTTGAGAGGAGCTATGCGTATCCTGGGTTGAATGTCCTAAATTGGAATTTGGTTGTGTGTGTGTGCTTACCCCCGGGGCCTGCGGCGGGGAAAGCGAGTCCTGGAGAAACGCGCCGCAGCGCCACCGAACGGCCTTCCAACGACCTTGCGCTCACGCACGCGCACAACACCGTGCGCTTGCAAACACACACACACACACATACACAGGTGTGCAAAAACTAACACACACACACGTGCAAAAACACACGGATATTACGGACATTGATAATTTACCTAAAAATAATAAAGATACCAGGACAATCAAAGATTTTAGATTCAAACTATTTTTTTTAGTATTTTTAGGGAAGCTTAATCTTGGTCCTGGGCATATTTTAAATAACTGGCTGCCCTATTCTACTGGTTATTATTTTCATAATTATGTCTATATCCCTAGAAAAATTCGTAATATGAAAAAAATCATTGATATGATTTGTATTTTGTTTTAAATAATTTTATTTGAAAAAGTTTTATGTTTCTTTTATTGTTTCTCAATAAGTTTTTATTTAAATATTGAAGTGATGTTTTTTGCTTTAAAACGGTGGGCAAGGACAATAATAAATTAAATTTCTTTTAAAATTATAGCTGCCAAAGACATAATTTATACTATTTAATCAAGAGTAATTTTATGATTTAGGGAATTGTCTTATCCATATCATTTTTCAATTAATTAACTTTTTAGATATAAATAAATTTCAAATTAATGTGTTTTTTACTCTGCTTGTAGAAGTGAAGCTACTCTATCATTCAATTTGTCTGCCAGTCCGTAACAAAATAGGGGAATTGTGATTTTCTCGGCAGCTATTTCGATTTCGTATACCAAAGAGCATCCAGTATATGATTTACTTTGTCCGTTGATCTGATCTATAACTTAATCTAACCGATCTGGACTTATATGGTTCTGCTTTAATGTGAAGCTTCTTATAAGTTCATGAAGAGTTATAACTAAATATGGGGAGGGTACTACCACCTAGAAGAAAACGCCTCTAAACAAAATGATCACAAAAAAAAATTCTCCAAACTTTAACCATCCTTTCACTCAAATGCCCCTAGAGGCCTAAATGATCGTATCCGCTAGTCATAAATATAAACATGTACATATAGAAACTAAATAATATGCATTTTGGTTGCATTTAGACAAAAGAGCTGATTAGTTTACTATTTATAGCAAGGATAATAACATTCATAAAGTCAAAACAAACAAAAAAACTTTTCTATTTTAACAAGTCTGATATTATTCTAAAAGAGCATAGGGAATTATAAGAAAGGGCATATAATAATTATTAATCACATCGTAATATAGAATCCTTGTAAAGGTTTAAAATTCCAGATATTTTTGAAAATATAATTCAATTCAGGGGCGTCCAAGCTTTTTATTTTGGGGGGGTATTTATCCCCCCAAAATTGTTTTTTTTGGGGGGGGGTAAATACCCCCTCCTAAATGGTTGGGGGGTGCCTACGGCA
This sequence comes from Acartia tonsa, assembly GCF_053477335.1. Classification (NCBI taxonomy): domain Eukaryota; kingdom Metazoa; phylum Arthropoda; class Copepoda; order Calanoida; family Acartiidae; genus Acartia; species Acartia tonsa. The sequence goes on along the minus strand of NC_137262.1, from coordinate 28,689,276 downwards.
CCCCCAGGGTAGGGGTAAATTTTAAATGGGGGGGGGGGGGTAAAATGAAAAAAATTTTGGGGGTGCCGTCGCCCCATTACCCCCCCCCCCCTTGGACGTCTATGATACAATTCATGATTTTTCAGTATGCTTCAGAACAGGCTCCAATCCAATCGGTTCCGAAGAAGTACTGAAATAAGGATATAAAATAATGCTTAATGGAACCAAATTTTATCTTCTATTTGTTAAAGAATAGTTAGAGTAAAGTCATACTGTAATACAAAGATGATTAAAGCCCCTCCACAGATTAAATATGTATTCATACGATAGAATAGCCAATGAGAGGCCAGTATACACTGTAATTGTAATGCACCGTCTGTGGAGGGACTTTAATCATCTTCCTGTAATACTAGGAGGAAGGGAGAGAAAAGCTGCACTTCTAATAATATTTACATTCTTGCAGTACGCACAAATTTTTAAACATACAAACACCACGATCTCTCACACTCAGGTAGCTAAAGGGATAAGGTAATAAAATACCCAATAATGAAAAACTTAGTTACCCTTTTGTAGATTAAATAGTTGGTTGAGAAGTTTAGGAATGAAACTAAGGAAAATTTATGAAAAGTAACCAAAGTTTTTAAGCCAACGAATAAAATAACAGGGTTATAAAACTTCGGGTACTGTTAATTTACAGTCCAATGTCCTCTCCCTTCCTGGAAATTTAAAGACATACACACACTACTAACACACAAAACTATGTACATATAACATAGCTGATTATGTATAATTGTCTTTAGATAGTGTTCATACATTCAAACAAATATTTTTGTCTGCCATAAAAGATTTAATAGCGAAGCTTTTCTAAAATAATGGTTTGTTTTTACTCCCGGTCATGCGTAACGGCGAGCTCTTTTCGTCAATGTATGCATGTTAGAATTGTCCTATCGATTTCTGTAATAATTAGGTATGATTTAAAAAGCATAGAAACTCTATTTCGTTTCCAGAAAATCCATCTTAAATATGACCATTTATACTTTTTAAAAACATTTTTTTGCATGGCATATTCATCCTATTCACCTGATTTTTGAAACGATGCTTTTTATGACAACAAATTAAATGTCTTATGCGAAGCTTAACATATTTTGCTTATTAGGTTTTGACACTCCAAAGTTTTTAAGTTCCTATTTTCAGACGCTAATACCTTGAGGGAGGGTTTTCTTTTTATCAAATCAGAGCTAAAGTTCCATATAGTAGGATCATTTATCATAATTCTACTTTGCATTGAGTTGCCCCTGTTTGTGGGCCAAGGCATGCGTACATTCTCTTACTATTTATGTCTTGCGGCGGACATTAGAGAAAGCAGTAACAAATCTCTAAACTCGAACTCGATACCTCTAAGACATGAAGAAAGCAAAGCAAACAAAACGGTTGTAATAAAAATGCACATAAGATATTCGAGAAAAATTTGTTATTTTGTCTAAACACCTGTTCAGAGAGTTCTTTATGTGGGAAATAATTGAGAAAAGGAATTGCAGAATTTTTGCCTTTATCAAGCAAATTTATAGAGGTAGACAAATTAGGTTTGTTAGATTTTCTAAAAAAAATAACAGGAACTGAGATTTGTCTACTCTGTAACCCAAAAAGGATTTAACAATGGATTTTTGTATTTGGTTTAGGGGATTTTTATATATTTATTACTAGATACCACTACTTAACCTTAAAGTTTCCATTTTCAGCAAGTATTGGTATGATTTACTCGTTTATTCAATTTTGAGCATTTTTGGTTCCTATAAAAAGAACGAAATAACAATCATAGGCATTCAGACAGCGGGTGAATTCGCCCATCTGGTAAAAGTAAAGGGGGCGGATACCCAACTCTACACTCTCCTCAAAAAGCTAAGGGGTGTATCAAGCTAAAAAAGCCCCCCCCCCCCCCCCATTGCATTTATGGGAAATTTCAAAATTTTCGGGTGTATTTCCCTTACCTACCCCCTGTCAAAACTCCCTGTGCACGCCACTGTTTTCGCGCATTAATTTATCAACCTTAATATATGACTCTGACTTTGGCTTGATCATGAAAGAGAAATCAAAGCTCTGGAATGCATTTTTATAAGCAAAGCTTTTCTACATTTAGGTTCTCTTTGAAAAGGAAGTATTTTGTTTATTAAAGTATCGATCTCAATGGTTCATGTTTGCCATAAATAATAAAGTGATTACTGATATCATGATATGATCAAAAAACTATTTATAGAATTACAAATATACCTAAAAAACTATTCCAATAATGACCAAAATTTATGTAGCCCTGTGAACTCAAATATTATCATGACAAAATATCCAAAACGCAAACGCTTCGCCTCTATGAATGTTATCATCATTGTCACTTTCTGCGTTTTGTTTAATCAAATATGTGTATAACAATCAGATGAAATGTTTTTAATACGCAGTGCTCCAGTTGTAATATGGATTTAGGTCAGAGCTTCAATACCAATCTTTTTCAGGAAATAAATTTCCAGTATGGCTTCGAAACCGATTCATATCCGCCGGAATAGAGCCAGTTCTCAGCAATACTGAAAAATACTGTATAGTATTGTATTACAGACAATTTTTCACGAATGTTTAAATAAAAAAGAAATAATACTCCGAAGGCTCGGGCTAACACAACAGGTTTTAATCTTATAATTTTCCATTTTAATACCCACGGAAAGCTGTCTTTAATATGATACGATTAATAACTATAACAGGTAATTGGTGTTTTTAAATTATTTAAATTGTATTTTCTATAGAAGCCTATCTATAACCTATCTTATCAGTCTGTATAATGTATATATATCTATCTATAGTTTTTAGTAGCGAAGCTACTCTATAATTTGAAATGTCCGTCTGTCCGTCTGTCCGTATGTCCGTCTTAGTTTGGGGGAAACGTGATTTTCTAGGCTCCTGTAAAAGATAAAAGGCTGAAATTTTTTGACAACATTCCCATTATTAAGGAGCACAATTAACTATAAAACATCAATGGCGGTAGGACCGCTTTTTAGCAGGTTTTAGGCTATTTTTGTATTTTTCACATTTTTCTCCATATCTTTTGTGTTTATGGTCCGATTTCCAAAATTTTTTCATTTATAGTATCATTATTAAATTTTCTGTCGTTTCAAGAGAACAACTATGACGGCCAGACTGCCTTTAAGCAGGTTTTAGGCTATTTTTGTATTTTTCACATTTTTCTCCATACCTTTGGTGTTTATGGCCCGATTTCCAAAGATTTTCAGTTATAGATATCAAAATTAAATTTCCTGTTTTTTCAAAAAACATCAATGGCGGTCAGACTGCCATTTTGCAGGTTTTTGGCTATTTTTATATTTTTCACATTTTTCCTCACATCTTTGGTGTTTATGGTCCGTTTTTTAAAATTTTTGTAGTTAAAAATATAAAAATTTAATTTCCCGTTGTTTTGGGCATTCAGTATGTAATTTACTTTGACCGTCAGTCTGTTAGTCATAGTACTGAAATATAAATATTAAGAAATTAAAAACAAATGTTGAAAAGGTTACGTGATTTTTTTCCTAATATACAATATACAAGCTTTTGACAACTAATATCTAAATTCTTATTTAACTGTTTGTGCTTCGCTACTTATGGATGTTGTCATCCTTGTTTTTTTTATATATCACTTCATACCTCATAAAAATTTAAAAATTATGATTCGTATCTTATTTACTCGGCTTTTATTAAAGATGAATTTTTTGTAAAGATTTCACTGATCAATAAACTTTTACTCTTTAACTCTATTCTTCCAATCCACGGATACCATATATGTTTTATAATAAACCCTTTTAATTTAATTTTAATAATATGAAAATGAAATGCACTCTAATGATCAATAAATTATAACCATGAGAAGGTTATATATTTTGTCAGAAATTTTTGTCATTTGGTTCATAAAATTTAGAACTTACACCAGACCAAAGACTTATTTTAATTGTTTATACAGCATTTGGTTTGATTATTGGTAGATTTTTGGATTAGTGATTCCTAGTACGACTAGAAACGTTTTAACAAGCATACCAAGCCCATTCCCAAATTTCGTTATATTTAGATATATACATATCATATCCAACACTGAAATGTAATAGTTAAAATAAGTTTTAAACAGAGCTTTTATTATTTTCATTAGAAAATAGAGCTTCGTAAGTTTTAAATATTATAAACCTTGTAGGTATAAGTCATAAATGTTAAAAATTGGTAATATAAACGTTTATTGGTCTATATATAATTAGAAAGTAATATTTTATGATAACTTATCTGGCAGTTTCCATCAAATTGCCTAGTGAAGCAATGAACCCCCCCCCCTCCTTTTTTGTAATAAATTGAAAATAAAGGGGGTCAGTTTTTGTTAGTTTTTACTTCTTGCAGGACAGACCTGCAGGGTTAGGCTTAGTACAAAAATTCCCCCCCCACACCTCAACTATAAATTTTTAAGGGAAAGCACCACTATTCCTAATTTCGTGATCTAGATATCATAGTCTATAGATATGAATACATTAATTGCTCTGACTTTCACTCTCTTTAAATATCATCGCAGTAAAGGGCAACTACAGAACTTATTTTTTGAAAGAAATAATTTTTGATTTTTATGCCTTTGGTTTTATGAAATCCTTATACTAAAGTAACAGGATGTTTGTTTGTGTGTTTGTACCGAAGGATATCGCTAACCACTGAACCGATCGGGTTCTCCTTAACAGGGTAGATTCTCATGGTTACCGGGAAGGTTTATAACTATTTTGGGGGAGGGTACCACTACCCTCCCAAGAGAAATGACAAAAAAATCTAAATTTTTAAAAACGGGAGACTTCAACGTAAAGTAAAGAGGTATCGTACGTAAAGAATTATCGTAGAGACTTTAACAAACAAAAACATTTAAAGTGCCACTAGAGGCCTCTATGGGCGTAGCCGCTAGTTTTGTATATAGACACTTTAATTTAGTAAAGTGCAATTTGAAACAGTTATGATAAAATAATGTAACTGCATAAAAAATTTAAATAAGCAACAATTATGAAATTTCAAAATATTTATTCCTAAAGACAGAAAGAGTAAGGAAAGCTTAGATTGTGCAATACTCATTGAATTATCTAGTAGAGTTAAAGGTAAAATGTTTCTGGGAACGATTATCTCCAAAAATCTATGAACTTAAAATGCTTATAGCTGCCAAACGGCTAACATAAATATTATTCTCGCACATTAGCTGCACGAAAAGACCTACGAATAATCTGTGATATGATGCACAGTGAAATCTTTTGAAAACAAACGTAAAATAAGTCCTTTTTCGAGCATTTCTGTGCGCTGCAAAATAACTGTACGAGTCGTTTGGCCGCTAGCATCCTTGAAAGTTTATCGATTTTTGTAGATGATCGATCCCAGGAACATTTTCAGGTGAACTGCTCTGGATCCAAAAGTTCTAAATATATGTATTTTAAAACGTTAGATTAAATTCTTAATTTAATTATCAGCATTTAATGAATTCAAAAATTTATAACTAAAAGCAAGTTTTAGCATATAACAAATAGAGTTTCCCTTTAAATAGTTGAAAAGGACCAAAGATGTGTGACGATGGGACTAAATAAAAACGGAAGGGGCTCCTGATTGACAAAATTATTTGCAATTTACATCACTTGATTAGTCCAGCCGAGAAAAGAAATCGATATATAATAATTAGATGTTGTACAAAAATAAAGTGATACCCCAGCTGGTTGAAATAACGATACTCCCTATTCACCCCCTTTTACCCCATTCACTCCCCCTCCTACTGGATAAACGAACTGACCATTAAATGAGGTTCAAATTAGCAACCTAACTTAACGACAAATTATCTCCTGTTAATATGTCATTAGGGACTTTTATGCCAAATCTTGATTGGGTTATGCCGACAAGAAGTTTTATAAGGGATAATTTTATTTTCCATAACTACGGGATGATCTACAATAAATTGTCCATTGTTTTATCCCCGAAGATCCCTGATAATATATTAGAATAGTTATTTCTCGCATCGTATTATAAACGGCTTTCCGCGGATATAGAATGTACAATTATGAGATAAAAACTAGTTTTTTTTAGCCCCGAGGTAACGAAGTCACCGGCTAAAAAAACTGGTTTTAATCTTATGATTGTACATTTCTATATTCGTAGAAAACTGGATATAATACGATGCTAGACGTAGTTTTTTCGTATGGATGAGAACCGGTTCCTATCCACCGGATTCGAATGAATACGAGAAAAATTCTAAATGGACACAAAATTTTTCTAAAACATTCAAGGATTATTCATCAGATTCATATCAACATCGATCGTAATCAGGGAGGGAGGGGACATTAATTTGATGCCCGAAGTTTTAAAAACATGTTTTCTTATTCGTTGGCTCCAAAAATGTGGGTATTTTTATGGTTGGTTTTAAAACACAAGCTTCAAAACTTTTCAATAAATAATTCTAATATCTTCATACGTGTTTCTTGTCTATTACCATTGTTGATGTATATCAATTAATCGTCCATTGTCTTATCTATTAGATCCGTAGATTTTAATGGATTTAAATCCAACTTTAAAACTAAACGTATGTGATTTTAAAGTTTTAAAGGGGTTTCAACATCGGAAAGTATATCATGGGTGTAGATGGGCGAAAAAAAGACTTATAGAGTAGCGTTGCAATTCTAACAAAAAATCAGCAAAATTGAAATGAAACATGTTAAAATACATATGAAGGATATCTGAATGATATGGCCATTTGAAATGATTTCATCCTGAATTAATAGGATAATAACATTGTATATTATGATATAATATTGTTGAAAATAAGACAATTAACACGGGGCAATAGTTTTGGTCAGGGATAAAGTAATAAGTTTCCAGTATGGCTTCGAAACCGATGAATATCCTCTGTTCTCAGCTATATTAAAGAACCATACATAGCATTGTCTTACAGGAAACTTTCTACGAATAATAAAAAAAAATTTCATACCAGTTGTGTTAGACCGGGTCTTCGGCCCCTTAGGGCTATCAAAACTGGTTTTAAGAATTTTTCATTTTAATGTCTGCCGAAAGCTGTCTATAATACGAAGCGATAAATAACTAAAATGGATTTATCTATTATGAGGTCATTATCGAAACTTTAACTATTAATACTATAAATTTAAATATTTTTATAGGTATTATCAATAAGCCACAGAAAATAGAATTTGATAAATCCAGTTATAATTAAGGAGGTTACAGGCATTTTTAAATCCGAACTTTAATTTAAGGTTAGACAGAGCTGGATCTTTAAATCATTCAGTGGTGCCTAATTTAAAGATCCAGCTCAGTTTCTTGAGGTTTTGGGATGATTTCAGACTATGTATTAATAAATTTAAGCTTGGGGTGGCTTAAGGCTTAGCTTAGACGCTAGTATGAAAAACAACTATTCTAAAATGACTTAATTTGTAGCAAGAAAAATCTATAACTTCCATAAAGAGTAATTGCTTGATGATATCTTTTAAAAAGATATTTTTTTAACATTTTAAAAGTTTTGATTTTGTTTATAAGTTCAATACAAATGTTTACTTCATTAACCTTTCCCTGTATCCTTGATTGTTTTGAATATTAATATCCGGAAGAAAGGTTTAATTCTCTCTCTCTAAATTCGTTTTGATTGACAAAATTTCTACAGATATCTCACTTCCTACGTTTGAGGAGCGTAGCAACTATATAACTCGTATAAATGTGTGTTTGTCAAATTGATAAGAACTACAATTATACTTCTTCGTAGTTTATTCCAAAACAAGTGTCGCTGAATCGGCTATGGTAGCAAAATCACAAAATTTTAGTTTGTTGTGCCAATTTAAAGATAAAAACATTTTATCCAATTTTTGAAGATTTTTAATGTGAATTCGGAAGAATTTTTTTACAAAAATTATCTTAGTGATTTGTTTTGCTTTTTAAGAACAACTAGTTAGGGGCTTGACTAAAGTAACCTATCATTTAAAACTATGCATATAAACTATTCAATTAGTCTTTTATCTTTGTTGATGACAATTATAACAATTACCTGCATATCAGAAATATTTGCTACATTACGTCTTAATAATAATAATTTTTGACGGTCAACAACGTTTGAAGCAAAATAATTATTTTGAGAACCAGTATCATTTGAAATACAAGACTTCAGGTTTGCCAATTGTTCTTCAATTCAACTAAAACGATTCTTTCTGAAACAATTACCGCGCTGTTAAGGCTGTTGACATCCTTGTTGGTTACTTTTCTCTGCACATATATGTGCAACCCTTACATGACTTTCTAATGAGAGGTGATGGTTAATCAGCCGAATAATTATACAATTCTAACTTATTCGTGTCTTATTTTCATTTCATTACGTGTCAAATCAAAATCGAAAGTTAAACGTTTTTGTTTTATTTATACGTGAAGAAAACGCATTTTTATATTGTTTTTTTTATTATGTCTATCTAACTAAATAAATATGATTTATATAAATTTTTGATATATACTTAATCTTGTATATTTTATTAAACAACAATGAATTGAATTAGTGCAGTGGCCTTGTCATTCAAGTAGAATTTAATAAAAGTTTTAATATTTTCTTAATTATTTGAAAACTTTTTGCTTTAGACATGCACTTAGCTTAGGAAAGGTTATGTTAACCTCTTAGAATGCAAACTTTTCTCGCATGGTTAAAGAGGTGTTATATTTAAAAGTCAGTTGTTGTAACAATTTTGTTTTTTACAAGGTAAGCTAAAGCTTTTTTTTTTTTTTTTTTTGGGGGGGGGGGGGTAAAATTAGACGAAGACAAACATTTGGAATGACAGTAAAAGACAGGGATCGGAAGCCTCACGTAAGCCGCGCATAAGCCTCAGTTTTAAACCTGCTTGTGAGCAGAAAAAAAAATTTAAGAAAGAAGGATTGTCTGCTAAAGAGCCGTTTTATACATCCAGCTGAATTTTATAGTGATAAAATCACGATTTCACTGAGGCTTACACGCGGCTTACGTGAGGCTTCCGATCCCTGGTAAAAGAGTATCTTCGCTTGAAACAATTTTGCAGGAAGTATTTTAAATCTGGATTAAAATAATTTTATCAATGCTTTCAAGGATTATTTTGAATGTTCATTTTATTCATGTGTAAAATAAATACTTTAATATATGTCTATAATTAATCTTTTTCATTGATTTCAAGAAATTTGTTGTTTTCATATGTCCTTATATAAAAGTAACAGGATATATGTCTGTATGTACCAAAGGATCTCGTTAACCGCTGAACTGATATGATTCTTCTTTACCGTTTAGCTTCTCATAGGTCCTGGGTAGGTTTATAACTTTTTTTTATAACAAATTCTTTTGATGTGCTGGGAAAGTTTTAATTAGCGTCTGATTTTTGAACTAAATGTTTTATCATCATTTAATTATGCCCGTTTGTCTTTCAGTTTTGCTCACCTTTCCTCAAATTTGCTTGGCTGTTCTTAGTTTTATATGTGAGAGTTTCACCACTTATGAATGTTGTCATTCCTATTTTTTGTTTCATTAGTTTTTACTTTTGTCAGAGTACTATTTAAGATTGGAATGATTTGAACAGTCGTGAATTTAAAACATAAAGTGATACTAATACAGTACACATGTACATATTTTAATTAAAAAAGGACAAAAATGTGAATAAGTAACACAAATTTATACATATCTAAACTCAAGGGATAATTGATATGCATGTCCAATGGTGGTAAACAAAATTAACCCTTCTGTAGAATAAAATTATTGGTTGAAAAGTTTGGACACTTATTTTGGAACCATCAATATTCAATAAAAGTACCCATTTTTGCCATTGAATAATATAACGTACGGGTATCAGTGTAATTTACAGCCCAATCATCCCTTCCTGCATATGAAAAGATTTGTTAAATAATAAATTCTGTATCACTATTTTCGGACCCATTTTTCTATTGGGGTGTTTAAAAAATTATCCTTTTTTGGTGTCTATTTTTCTACTTATGTCAAGTAGAAAGTAGAAAAAGTTAAGAACTTGTACTTGATTAAAATACAGTACATGCAAAAAAAAAAATAGTTTGCAATGTCATTTCCAATAGTATACAAATTAGAAAGAAGAATTAACTTCCACAGATTTTACTAATATGTTCATATTAGATAGAAAATTAGTAAAGTATAATCATTTCTGTTGAAACCAAGAAGAATATAACAAAATAGATATGAATATTTATGGGAACAGATGAAAAGGTCGTCCTTTCTCCTATGCTAGACTAACAAATCAGCTGAAATCACGAAAACTATTTTTTTGTCCCGGAATTAATTGAGCTCTAATCAATAATCTCTCGGATTTTTCTAGAATTACGATCGCGATTTTTATTTTCTACGAAAATATGTTATCTTGCTATGGCAATAAACATTATTAGCATTGAGGTTTCTTGCTACGCTGGTTATAATCTTTAATGTCCCTTTATTAAAGAATTTTTGTTAAAGCAAGTGTTTGTATTTGAAAAATCTTTGCACTATTATGTTTTAGAGAGCTTTGTGTAGCCATCGCAAAAAAGGACATAAATAGGAGCGAATGTAGGGCAGAAATGTTCATACCTTAATTTCTTAATTCCGTTCACGAGTTTTCTATAGTATTTTTCGGGTTAGGGAGAGCTGATTTTGGAGAAAAAAATCTATATAGATATCTATAATGGTCTGCCTTTCTTCCTAGAGAACTAAAATTGTTATGCCTTTCCTACTTTACTCTTCTTTTTATATGTTAAACTTCTTATAACTTTCGTTCTTCTTCTACTGATTGTTGTTATTTACATTTATCATTGCTTAAATAAATCTTTTTAATTTCTTACGAAGATACTTTATTCTTTACTTTTCAATTTACTTATATTAAATGCTTCTCCTAAAAAAACGAATAAACCAAAAACTAGAAGTCAACTGTTCCTAATTTGTTTGTATTTATATAAAGAAATCTTTACATATATACAGAGAAACAGAAACAATTATTTTAAAAATAGTTTCTTGGACGACATTAGGAGGTATAGTAAAAAAATAGCTCTTATTTGTGTATCTTGAATAACAAAGTATCGTCTCTTCTATATCCTTGCAATTAATAGAAGGATAACATGAGTTAACTAGTAGCTTTGCTACTAATAATATAAGTATTTTTATGGGTTTTTTAAATATCTCAAAAACATGCGGCGGCACAGGGCTATACTACACAAACAAACTTTGTGTTCAATTAGAATTGAGAGTTTGAGAGTTTCTGTAAATATCCTTTAGACAGATTTTTTTCTTTTTTTAATTGGAGGATGATTATTTCAGCTCCATTGTCCTCTACCTGAACCTTAATATTATTCAGAATACTTATCTCTCCCTCTTTCCGGAGACTTGATGAAAGTTCTTATTAGTTGAATTCGATTAACCTAGATGACTTGAAAATTCAACAAACTTATACTTCTTTTATCATGACGTCAATGAAGTATCTAAACAATGTTCTTTTTAAAGAAGATTACATTAAATACGGTTCTTACTACTGCTATATCATACTAATGACAACAAGAGAGGACAAAATTATTGAGCCTTAAACGTACACAATTTTTTATATCTATGAAGTAGGACATCCAAACAAAGTGCGTGCAATTAAAGCTTGGATTGTCTGGTAGGTACTATTTCATAAACTAGTGATTACGCCCCCTAGGGGCCTCTAGGGGCACATTAGGGGGGGGGGAGGTTGAATTCGACCGCTATGAGAAGCTACACCATAATGGTTCAGCGGTAAGCGAGATCCTTCAGACAGACAGACACACAGACACAGATTAATTAACTTTATTTTAAGGATATTTAGAAATAATGATTTTCTTTTTGAGACCAAAAAAGCTAAACGCTCAAAGTTTTTTCTTCGGGTAATGCTTTATATTGTTTTTTTCATGATAAATGCAACTTTGTAGTAAATAATAAAAGTGTTTATAATTTGTCATGGAAAGCCCTACACTCACAATTTTATATCGAAAGTAAAATTTGCCACAAAAAAATCTACCAATTATTTTGTACTAGCGGCTTCACCCCTAGCCTCTAAGGGCTTTGCCCCAAGAGGTAATTTAAAATCTTTTTAAAAAAATCAAGTATTTTTGGTGCTGCCATTAATTTTGAAATAACTGCCTAAAAACAATTTTTTTTTGGGGGGGGGGGGAATTTCAAGAAAATAGCTGAAAAGCACCACAGGACCAATAGGTATATACCCTGAAGGAAGAATCCGATCGGTTCAGTGGTTACCGAGAACTTAAGGGACAGACAGACGGACGGACAGACATCATTCTACTTTGTATTATAGATAAATTAAGCAAAAATATTTATTCTTGATTATCTATTCAGACTATAAAAAAGGACTAATGTATATTAACCACTTAATTATTAATCATACTGTAAGATTTTGATTTTTTTTCTCATGTTGCACCAGATTTTCATGTACTCTGATATAGTTATGCTCGCAGTTGGCTAAAATAACGATAACCCACTTTACCCAATCCCCTCCCCTCCTACTGGATAAACGAACTGACCAATAAAAGAGGCCCATATTATCAAGCTAAACTGACGACATTATTTCCTATGTCAATTTTTCCACGAATATCTTACATACATTTTCCCAAAATTAGTTATATTTATAATTGCATTTCTTTTAAATAAATAAATCTTCTGTGCAAATATCTCATTGTTATCCATGATCATGCAAAATTTAAGTTTACCTAAAACTAGGTCTTGTAGTCTCCAAAATGTGAAAGTAGGGTATGTATATTGTATATTGTATAAAGATAGTATTGACAATATTTTGGGTTTTTTCCAGAGTGCTATAATTTGGACATTTATTCAAATTTGGATTTCAAAGAATTTCAGAGCTAACAAATATATGACTTCATAGTTACTACAAGTATCCTACAAGTATATTTTTGTGCTCCTTTTATCAAACAAGTGATACTCTCTTAAATTTTAAATAGTTTTTCAGCTAATGCATGATATAGAATATTCTTTTTATTTTTAACTACTATAGAATAAAATAATTTTTTTTATATTTAAAAAAAAAACTAAAAGTATTTAAGAAAGCATTCAAAATCACGAAACTTTCCTTGAGACACACCGAAAGGCACAAGATTATACAAGGATGTAAATATTACAGTGCCTCTTGGTGGCATAGCTTCTTTACAACATGTATATGATCATATTAATGACTTTCTGACGATCCTTTAAATAACAAAATTAAAGCGAAATTATCCTTTGATAATACTTATAGTTTAATTGACAATCAATTGTGTTATTACTGTGCTTCTTAAGAACATAACATTTTCTTCAAACAACTCTTGCAGCTATGGCAAACTTAGGCAATTTGTAAGATTTGTAAAATTGTCCTATTTTCTTGCACCGGAAATTTGGGTTTTATATGGTTGCAGTTTACTCAGCAGATCTTGGAAAACTATTTTATTATCAATTTTACACCTATTAAAAAGAGATAGCTACATATTCGCACTTTCACATATACATATTGTAAAGTAGTATGGTTGTTTGTCTGAAGCTAAAGATCTCATAATTTTCTAGTCTTAATAGATTGTTCCTTTCAGGGAAGCTCAAAAAATGTCTCAGGATGGTTTTAGGCTAATTTCCTGGCTAGAGATAGGGACAAAACAACTATTATAATTAAAAGTAAGCATATTTTATGAGTGTTGATTTCTTAATAAATGCGAAGACTTGAGGTGTATGGTCCCTTTCGTCGGGGATTCGTCGTATTTTCACAGTAGCTTTTCATAGGTTATTTTATGTGAGGTGAGGCAATTGCCCCGTAGGGTCAGAGCTCCCCGCATGGACTTGAGTTTATTCAGGCAATCTCAAGGAGCAATGGTCAGTAAATTTATTACATCCCAAATTGTCATAAACAAAATTACCCCTTGTGTAGATACAAATTATTGATGGAAAAGTTTGGACTCTGCTTGTTTGTATAACTTAATCAAGATTTAATAAAACGTACCAAAGTTTATTAGCCTAAGAATGACAGCTTGTGTATTGTGTTCTAAGACTTTGGTTTAGAGTTTTTGGTTTTTGTTATATTAGTAATCCTATGTCCCCTATGTATATTATCAGGTGAAAACAAAATAATTAGATAATTTATCTTTAGTTATTTTGTATTTCCTATTTTATCAGAAAATTCTGGTTTGAATCAATTAGTAAAGTTATAAGCGTGTAAACAAATACTTTTAATGTCTTTACTCATTATCATTATAACATTACAAATTTTTATTTTCTCCATAGACAATTCAGTTAGGAGTTCTAAGAAAACTAAAACCTTAAGTCTGCAAATCACATTTATAACTAAAATTAATTGTCTTTTTGTTATATAGGCTTGCCTATTGATGGGTTAGGTAAACATAGTGATTTTTTTTTATTTGTAACATTATAGAATTTTTCTTTTGGTTGCAATATACCTGTCTGAAACTATCTCCATACATACACGTCTGAAAAACGAAACCTTTTCTATAATTTGAGTAGATCCTTCCGTACATGCTAATCTTTAAAACTTATTTTGTATAATATTTTACTGTATCCTGCATTGAAGCAATTTTGCAACAAAATTTTGTGCAATTTAGTTTAGACTTACAAATTAATAATGTTCTGCTTACTGCTAAAGTTCTGACACGCTACAAGGGTTTTTATTTGTTTGTCCTTCCTCCTGATTTTAGAGCTTTGTTTTTGAATGTTGTCACCTAAATTATTAATTTGTACTAGTATTATTTGTCTATGTAAATTAAGGGACTAAACCAGCACCGTGGTAGAACCCCTTCAAATTATCAAAGTGCTTTCTTTTTCTCAGAGCCTGAACAATCACGGATAAAAGGATAAACATTTCAAAATGTTGTTTATCAAGGTATCGTAATTATAACAATGGCTGATAAGTTTAAAACCAACTCAAATAATGAACAAATTGCTCATTCTGCAGATTAAGTTTATTGTTTGAAAATTTGAACACTAGTGAAACAAATAGTTTGGAACCAAATAATCAAACTTCAACAAAAGTACCCAAAGTTTGAGCCAACGAATAATATTATAAGGTCATAAAATTTTGGTATCATTGTATTTTTCTGTTAAATGTAACGAAGATATATTTTGCACCATTTTTTTGCCTTAAACGTTAATAAATTTCAAAAATATAATTTTCTGCATTTTTATATTTTACTGTTCTCTTTATTGATGATTGAAAGTAGTTGAAAAGTTTAAAGCAAGTAGGAAGCCGGAAATAGGGTTCATACCAAGGGTAGCTGGTGTTACAGTAAAACAACTAATTATCTAACAAGAGGAAAGTAAATTAAGCAAATATTAAGACATGTAGTTTACCCGTTTTACTGATCAAAAAGTAAGAATGTTCTTTAGAAAGTTTAACGTTTGTTTATACATAGTGTAGTAATAATGAGTTTGTAATATATTAGATTAATTAGATGCTAGACAATGTTTTTTTTTTTAATTTAAAAAATTAAAACCATATATTTATTTTTTTAAAGAAAAGTTTAAATGTTTATAAAAGTATATCTCGTTAGTGAAATAAAATTCTCAAGAATACTAAAATTTAATACTAAATATTACCTCTTATTGCTTTTTGCTATTCATGTTATTTTATTTTTACTGTTTTATTAACTCTCTTAAAAGTGGTAGTAAAGGTATAAACAGGTAATAATAAAAAAGGGGTGAAATTTCACAACCCCCGAGGAAAATTTATTACAAAAAAATTACAATTACCACCAACAACCCTTGTTTTTGTGTTTTTACATCACAGATTATATTAAAAACAGCTAATAAATATAAAAATGGACAAAAATACAAAAATCGTGTTTAAATAAGGAAAAAATAATAAAATGCTATATAATATGGAGGTCTTCAATAAGACTTTTTTACTGAACAGTTAATAAGATAATAGTTATTTATTCCATTATATTATAGACAGCTTTCCGAGACCCGGGATAACAAAACTGATAGTAACTTTATTTTTTTATTTTAGTATTTGTGGAAAATTGTCTCTAACACGATACGATACATGATTGTGCAGAAACGGTTCTATTTCAGCGGGCAATAATTGGTTTAGAAGCCATACTGGAAATAGAAATAATATTTTAGTTCAGTTGTAAAAACAACCCACCCCTACTTGAGATAATAATTTGAACGTCGGGCCATACTAGGGCCATATGCTTTCTAATTCATCAACCAACCCTTTCTTTACTTTCAAGTCAGTTAGGGAAATGTATGCGAATATAGAAACTACACACTAATGGTAGAATTAGTTAAAATATTTGTATTGTTGTTTTTTTATGCGAAATTATTTTTTTTCCCTATTAATTATGTTTTTGGTAAATCAAAAATAAAATTATTATCATATTATGATTAACTTAAATGTCCCAAAACAGGTTTTTATTCCTCAACATTAGTTATCACAGCTTTAAATAATCAAATCTATGAATTTGAATGAAAACAATTTGGCTAGCCTACAACAGTTTATTTAAAAGAACTGACCTGAGGTATCAAAACATGACGACCAGCAGGAAAGAATTGTTTAAATATTACATATGTTTTTCCTATATATAAGCTTGAACTAGATGAATGTTTTAACGAAAATAAAGTTTTATTTATTTGGTTGAGGGTGTTCTATCAGAAATAGATAAAATTTTGTGTGTCTCCCAAATTTTATCAAATTTCAATACAAAGTTTTGACTGAACCAAAAAAAAAATCATTACTTCCTGGTTACTGTTCCCAACTGGATCATGTGAAGAATTATTAATTTGAGTGCAGGACTTATTAGTTTTCTATTCTTCTCTCAAGAAACGTGAACAGCGCACCTGTTAACAGAGACATGGATAAACATTCTTCAAGGATTTAAAACAGAACAGAAAAAGATTCTAGACTGTAATCAAACCATGTGAAACGTAAACTCACTTTTAATTGAAGTTACTTTTTTTGGGGGGGGGGGGATGAGAGTCATTTTTCTCTGGGTTCCTTATTTTTCACAGGGTTTTAGGATCCTTCTCCAAAAACCCTAGCCTAGATCTATTAGGAGCTTCATTGCACAAGAGAAATATATCAGTTCAGCCGTTAGCGAGATCCTTCACTACACACAGACAGACAGAGAGATATCATGTTACTTAAAAATCATTACATTAAATATCATTTAACAGCTACATCTAGCTAAATAAATGAATGTCCAAATTATTCTGCAAGTAACTCTTCTACAACTTGGTTTTTAGTATCCATTATCTCTGTCTCTGTGAAGAATTAAGGACCGTCATAGGAAGGGTATTGAACCCTTTCCCAAAGAAACTGTTTGTTAAATTTTTGATTGGTAAAAATAATAATTAGATCAGTGTACCCATTTTTCTAAGTCATTAGCAATTATTTAGGGTCGGTTCGACTGTTCATAACGGATTTATTTTTTTATTGTTAGAATTTTCCTATTGATCTCAAACTTTTAAAAAATAATTTAACAGTATAAGTAAACTTTTTAAATCGTAGCAACTCTATAATCATTAAAAGAAAATTAGTACATCCATTTTAAACTTAGTATGTTTTTGCTTTTTAGTAGCGAAGCTACTTTACAATTCACTTTGTCTGTCCGTCAGTAAGTCCGTCTTTCCGTCCTTCAAACAGTCAGTCAGTCAGTTTATAAAGATTTGTCTATTAATGGGGGTGCTAGATCGACTCCTAGATTTTTAAGTTTTCGTGATTTTAAAGGTTTCGTGTTTTTCCTACTTATGGATGTTGTCAGCCTTGTTATATACAAGTTAATGCTCGTTTGTTAAATCATATATTTGGACTTCACCTATTTGGAAGTTGTCATCCCTGTTTAAGTCAAGTATGCCTAATTATATTTAATGTGGTTTAAGGGAATACTATAAATGTAGACACTTTTTATTCATATAGTTTTAGCCATATTCACCAAAACATTAATTAAATTAAAAGTTCTAAATATTACTTTCAGACCCTATTAACGCAATTAAGTAATTAAAATGGTTAATGTTATTTGTTATTCGGAAATAAAGGATTAAGGCAAAGGTAAAACCGGATAACAACATTCAAATTTACTAGAATGATAAATTAGTCTAACGAAACATGTGGCATGCATAGGGTTTCATCAGCTAAAGAGTTAGGAGACTTTTAGGTACAAACTAAAGGTTCTAAATTTTTCCGCAACTTCAGATTAGTCCTAGAGTTGTTTTAGGCTGTTTTTTTTCTAATATTTAAGTATTAGAATAGTATCAGACTTTGTTTTTGCTCTTTACTACTTTTTCGAGATATTGGTAAAGTAATTGTGTGCATGTCTAATAATGTTTATATTCACTTCCGTGAAATTTGTTTCCATGACTTGAAATATTTACAAGTCTTTCAACCTTACGGTACAAACATAATTGAAACAATTAAAAAGAAATTATAGAGTGATATGACGAGAGTAGAATTATCGCATCTTATTATAGACAGCTTTCTATGGATATTAAAATGAAATATATAAGGCCGGGATTTCGGCCCCCTTGGGGCTGAACAAAACTGGTATTAGTTTTATGATATTATTCTAATATTCGTGGGAAATCATCTGTAATTCGTTACTATACATTTTTCAGCATGGCGGAGAACCTGTTCTAATCCAGCGGATATTAATAGGTTTCGAAGACATACTGGAAAGTTTTTCCCCTCAATAATATTAGGTTGAAGAAAAGGCTGATACTAAATAAGTTTATAAATTTTATATATATTAAATTAAATCACAAATACTATTATTCTACCCAAAAAAGCATTAATAATTTAGGATATGACGTAATGTGACTAAAATAAACATTTTTTGCTTAATTAGAGAATGCAAAAAGATGCCGAAATTACCAAGGAAGATTTTGTTCATGGTTATTAGCAAGAGAAATATAAATCAAATGTCAAATAAACAATTTTCTATAATAAAAGCTTGAGTGTTTTACTTAAGATATCAGAAATGACTAGATTGAAATGTCTAGACTTTTTAGGGAAGTTTTCACTTTGTGATTTTTGGTTAAAATAAAAGGGTAAAGGAGCACCTGAAAAAGAAGAAGTTAAAAATGACTGAGCCTAGCGGCTTTACAGATGATAAAGCCACAGCCACCCAATTTCAATTCAGCTATAGCCTCAGCCACAACCAATAAATGACTCACTCAACATAAGCTAACCCCAAGCTGGCTGCCGAGCCCTGATATATTTTTTACAGATATGAAAATCTAATTTTACAAGTTGAAGGAAATAACACACTTAAAGTTGAAGGAAATAGCACACTTACAAGTAAGTGTAGATACCACTTATAGAGATGCTATACACCTAAAAAAATGTACTTTATGAATTGTTAATTTCTACGTAGTTATGTGGTATTCGGCAACCCTGGGCCATGCTGCATGGCAACCCTGACCTCGACTCGTAGGAGGGCTGAGAGCCCTCCCCCGAGTAACGGGGGAATGGGTACACCTGACCCCTCCCCCATGCTTTAAAATTGATTATAGTTTTGACAGCCGCATTATGGTTAATCTGAATTGTTTGGTTCCCCACCCCTTCCCAGGGATGGGGGATAATTGTTGTCCATTTTGTTTAATGCATGTATATCTATATTGAACTTTTGATTTAGTATTAATTATTCCAATCTGTGTATTTATTATTTGTTGTATTATAAATCAGTAACCTTTAGACTCTGAATATAGTAACATCTTAGTAAAATCTGTTTGTTATTTGGTGATATCTAGAGAAGCCCAGCTTCTCTATAATTATACGTGTCCACGTCTGTTTGCAGTGCCGTAATCCTGAACTTGGGAAGCGGCCGCTAAACCGAGGCCTCTACTACAACTTGGTGACAGCTGTGTGAGATTACGGCAAACACAAGTGTAGAGCAGATGCGCAGCTGAGACTAAGGTACTCCCAGCAGTAAACTGGCAAAACTGACACAAGCAACCTAAATTACCCACCCTGGATAGCAAGGTCTAACTCTGTATCCGGCAGTTGTGGAAGCGAGAACCTTAGTAACTTGCCTGGGTAATAGTATCCAGCCGGCAGATATTGTATCAGATTTTATGTATTGTCACCCTGGTGTGAGGGACAAACAAAAGATTTATGGGCAGGGACTGGTAAACAATTGCCGGGGCTTTTGATAAGCCAAAAATAGAACCCAGGTGCGAGATAACAATGCATTGTTAAACTTGGAGCCACAACCCTGCAGCACGGCAAATACACCGCCCCTACCCCAACAGAAGGGGAGGGTCCCTCATAAATTAAAGTGGATATAATCCAAGGTGACATTTTGATAAGCCAAGGATTAAGAAGAAGCCCACCTACTTTTCATAACTCAGTCACCTGAGGCCTGCGGCACCCCCCTCCCCCTCTGGGAAAGGGCGGCCTTACCCCATTCCCTCACGCGTTCCTCCTTCTCCCCGCACTCAGATAAGTCCTTCTACCGTGCAGAGACAGAGACTGGGAAAACGGAGCGCATCACACGGGTTGCGCAGAGAAGCTCGGAACGCAACAAAATCTGTCGGACAAAAGGGAGAAAACGGACCAATGGGAGAGCAGATTGAGGGATAGGTGAGAGTTTTCACCTTTGTGCGCGCGCTCTGACAGTGCATAGGCGCGTTGTGACTGGGTATTGCACACACACACACACACCAAGGAGGGAAGCTACTCTATAGCACACAGAGGATAGATCCCAAGGAATTGCAAAGCTCCACCCCCTGTCTACAGTGTGATAAGGAAAACTAAACCAGTTCCTGACAGCAGTTCAGACCCTCAACAACTTCCTAGATCTGCCAGCCTACCTCAAAGCTGAGTGACTAGCAAGAAATTATCACAGTGTATACATATTTATATTCGTGTTCCCAACTATCAACCAAGTGAAAAAAGGTAGTGATTGTTGGTATAGTGACCGAAAGCGTAAGCAACCAATAACTCTTGCTTAAATTCGTGACACGGCGCTGAACTTTTGACCATATAGAGCAACCACAAGTTCCAGGAGGCGATCAGCTCCAGGGATGGCTTCAGGATGACCCCCAGCCGGCCCCAGCTGAGTACCGCAAGCTGATGCTAAGTAACCTGCCGGAGTACAGGGGGCCGCCCAAGCAGTCCTGGAACTCCCATATAAGGCGTCTCGAGATGGCATGGGCGGCTTACAGAGTGCCCGCCCATGACACGCTGAATCGCCGCAACGCCCTCCTACTGTCCCTGGCGGGACAGGCGGCAGAGATGGCCTCCCACCTGTTTGGGGAGGCAGGCCAGGCCTTGACCTACAACTAGGTCAAGGCCGAGTGCGAGATGTTGTTCCGGCCAGCCTATGAATCACAGACCTTGAAACAGGCCTTCCGTGATTATAGGCAGCACTCGACAGAGCCCATCCAGGCCTACATCTCCACCAAGTGCGCCCTCTACAGGGAGGCATACAGCCATGAGGACCTTGAACTCCTCATAGATGAATTGAACCGAGGGATCCGCAACGCCAACGTGAAGCGCATCATGATGGGGCACGAGATCGCCTCGGTCCCTGAGTACACGCGCCGCGCCATGTTCACCGTGACCATGATAACCAAGCAGCTGAAGGAGGGCGTGTGCCTGGTGGACGCAACCGACGGACTTACAGGCTCGGCTAGCGTCCAGCTGCCCAACTATGATGACTCGGAGCCCATGGAGATTGGCGCCTTGGCTCCGGGTCTCCACCAGATGGGGAAGGTCGCACCGGATGATGCTTCCAAGATCCCTGGCCGCTGCTACCGGTGCCATGGGAAAAGCCACCGGGTCAGAGATTGTCCTACCCCCCAGGAGGTCAGCCAAGACGAGCGCCGCCCTCAGCCCCGTGTGTGAACGTTGCCACTACGCCGGTCATACGGCGGCCGATTGCAAGGCAATTGGGACCAGGTGGCCGGGAGGAGGCGTCTAGCAGGCAAGGGCGCTAACTCGGGCAAGTCCAGCTCCCAGGTAGCCAACATGGAGGGAGGTGCATCACCGGTGGCACCCCAGCAAGCCGCCGCCCCCAGCGCTGCGGGCCACCAGGAAGGCATGCCGCAGTTTGGAACCATACCAGCGAGAATCAACGTGCTGGGAGGAGCAGCTGAACCCAACCGGGTTGGCCTGGGATTCAGCCTAAACCAAATGGGGCCAGAATATGTGCAGCCAACCAACATTGCGGAGCCAGAAGTCCTGCAGCCGCTGCCACTGGGCCTCAACATGATGGTACCTGCCAAGCCGAGCCCCCCGAAGGAGGAGGTGACCCCCGTCACCCCCAACGAGAGACGAGAGGCGCTACCCAGCGCCACCTGGACGATATACGGGGCGACCCTCGCCGCCGCCGAGTGGGAGAGACGAGAGGCGCTAGCCGGCGCAGCCAAGACGATGTACGGGGCGACAACCGTCGCCGCCACCTGTGGAGGACGAGAGGTGCTACCAAGCACCCCCAATGTGGCGGCAAATTGTTGGAAGCTCCAGCAGCTGGATCCGGCGCACCTGGTGCGTGTCCAGGGGAGCACGTTCTCCATCTTGAGGGGAGATGTGTTGCTCCAGCTTACCTGCCAACGGAATAAGTACGTGGTACGGGAGAGCAACGAGTGCTGGGACAAGGTGCCGGTGGAGCCCACCGGATTTGTAGATGCCGTGACGAAAGTGTACAGCAGCCACGCCACCAAGATTCCCTGTTCCTCCACCTACCCCTTAACTGTGCACGCCGAGGAGGGGTGGATAGAGCTAACTCCAGCCCCTAAGAAGAGGCCGCCCCCGCTGGAGACACCCAAGCAGCTGTTGACCGAGCCCCTGGATGACTTTAGCTCGGGAGGGTTGCTACTGTCGTTCCCGGCGTACAAGGCCGCCATGCTGACCGAGAGGCTGGCGGAGGAAGGGGAGGAAACACTGGACCTCTGGGCTGGCTTCAGACAGGCCATCCACGAATGGGGAGATGGCACAGCTATACTGTGTTTGTTGCTGTTGATCCTCAAGCTACTGGGGGACTTGACCATTATCTCCCTGGCGGCAGCACAAGGAGGTGTGCAATGCAATGTCACAAGTATTCCTGTACCATTCAACCCTATACCGCAAGGCCTTGGCCAGGGCCAGGGCCAACCACACCAAATCTCGAGATTTCTCGGTGGATTGGGATGGTGTCCATGAAATCCTCCGATAGCGGAAACGACTGCCCAGGCAAGCCTGGGCCTAACTCTGGAAATGTAAGTGGAAACCCCTGTGGCCCCTCGGGCGGCCAGGCTGCCGCCCAGACGGTAAACCTTGTAGCCAGTGCCCCAGCCGCTGCCACAGCCAACCAGACTGCCCCGTTGCTGACCGGCCCCGCAGCGGCCCGCCCCATGGTGGCCTGGCAACCGCTGGCACCGTGCTACGGACCCAACAGAAGCCGGCCTCTACCTTCTACCCCACGTTGGGAGCTCATCAACTTTGAGAGCCTGCAGACCACCACTAGGATTCCATTGAATTGTTAACCCCTGTAAATAACAGTCCCTACACCCCTGAGGCCGATAAGGCCAACTGTCCATGAACACCTCCCCCCCCCTTTACCGCTAGGGTGGGGGAACCGTTCCACAAGGAAAAACTGAAGGCCTCAACCACTGTCGGAAGACTGGCGGTGCAGACAAACCTCCCAGCCTTCCGAGGGGAGAGTTGTGGTATTCGGCAACCCTGGGCTATGCTGCATGGCAACCCTGACCTCGACTCGTAGGAGGGCTGAGAGCCCTCCCCCGAGTAACGGGGGAATGGGTACACCTGACCCCTCCCCCATGCTTTAAAATTGATTATAGTTTTGACAGCCGCATTATGGTTAATCTGAATTGTTTGGTTCCCCACCCCTTCCCAGGGATGGGGGATAATTGTTGTCCATTTTGTTTAATGCATGTATATCTATATTGAACTTTTGATTTAGTATTAATTATTCCAATCTGTGTATTTATTATTTGTTGTATTATAAATCAGTAACCTTTAGACTCTGAATAAAGTAACATCTTAGTAAATTCTGTTTGTTATTTGGTGATATCTAGAGAAGCCCAGCTTCTCTATAATTATACGTGTCCACGTCTGTTCGCACTGCCGTAATCCTGAACTTGGGAAGCGGCCGCTAAACCGAGGCCGCTACTACAGTTACAAGTAAACATTAATGTGAGTTAAGGTGTGTCATTTTATTATTTACAATTTTCTCAAATACAAATAGGTGGATACAGAGTTAAAGAGAGAGATAGATAGAGAAACAAAAGTGTGGCTGCAACGTTGTGTGGCTGTTGCGATTAAGCGCAGGATAGTCACAGCTGGGCGGATAAGAGCCGCTAAAGTTTCTAATAAGCAGTGTTGCTATGGGTGGCTGAGAGCAATGAATATGGATGTATGTTATTTAAGATCTCTAAAACGACTGGAACAATAGGTGTATTTTTTTCGGGGAAATTAAGGCCGACAATATAATCTATTATGTAAATTCTTTAGTGTAAAATTTTGCTATTGGTACTAAATAACTGAGAAGGGGGAGATAGATTGTTGATTGTTTACCTAATTAGCGGATGTGCCCCTAGCATCTAGGGGCAAAGCGAGGGAGGAGTCAGAAAAAAATCCTCAAACCATTCCAGAACCTATGAGCTATAATAGAGAACCTAATCGGTTCAGTGGTTATCAATATTATTATATAAGTACGACCATTGTGAATCAAAGAAGAGTGACAAATATTAATTGTAATTTAATGAACTCAAACCTTGAGCAGTTAATCAGTTGTCATGTCACCCACATTTTTTACTCTTTATTCTGAACAAGGATTATAAAATCCATAACATGTTCCAAAAGATAACTGATTCATATTACTGTTATTGCAGGGCCTTTGAATTAAAATTATTGCTTTAATATGACCTTTCCAAAAAATGAAGGTTTAAACCTTTCCTGGACATATAAAATGCTCCACAATATAGAAGAACCTAATCAGTCCTGCCGTTGGCGAGATCTTAACCTATGACAGATAGACAATTTTTGAAGAACAAAAATAATGAACTTCTTCCAATTTCATTATTTACTTTTTAAAGAACATTAATTCTAAATGTCCTTGATTGAAAGACTTGAACTAAAATCTAATGCATATCAAAAGTAGTCATGTACTTACAGATAAAAGAGAATAAAATAGTTGGTGCGCAATTAAATAGGAAAGTAGAAAAAGGATGGGCTTTAATGACCGTTTCAAGTTTCAGATTTACCAATAGATATAAGATTAAAAGATACATCAGCACAAATAATTTAAAATTTACTTACACACCTAATAGAAAATCTAATGATCTTAAGCTTTATATTTAAAAAGCCGGGTATAGTCACTTTCGTGAAAACGTCTCTTAAGGGGCGTTTCGTCGTATTTTCACAGTAGCTTTTGATAAGTTATTTTAGGTTAGGTTAGGTTAAGTTGGGTTAGGTGATTGCCCCGAAAGGTTAAGCGATTTGCCTTGCATGGTTAGAGCCCCCCCCCCCCCCCGCAGTGGCTAGACATAGGGAAAAAGGTACTTTGAAAATACGACGAAACGCCCTTAAAGGGATTATACCCAAAAAGCCTTACTACTTTTGAAATATTATTATTTATTATAAATACCTATTGTCAAAATTTTAACTCTAGCAAAATGCGTCAAAATCTTTAACTGTAACTCTATTAATTCTATGTCTATTGCGTTGAATATTTTAAGTCGTAATATTTGTGTAATTTTTTGACATAATGGTTAATTTAATATCAATAATAATGTCTGGTTATTTCAGAAGAGAATTTGGTGTTTAAGGTGAAAAAATCGATATAATTTTGTGAATGTTGCACCAGATTTTCTTCTACTTTATTAAGTGATACTTGCAGCTGGCTAACATAATGATAACCAACATCTATCCCCTTTATCACATCCCCTCCCCTCTGACAAGATGAACGAAGTGACCAATAAATGAGGACCATATTAACAACTAAAATTTACGAAAAATTTCCCCCTGTCTTTAACAGTTGTACAGACTTTTAAACAAACATTGATATTGTTTAGAAGCTTATCTACAATGATTAAACTATTCCTTGTTTGAAAATATTTGTTTGAATAAATATTGAAGGTACTAAGGTTGGGTTATTTTGCATAATTCTCAACATTAAATTATTGGGACAACTGTGTCAAATTGACAGTATCAATAAAAATCTTTTAGATTTTTACAGAGACCTTAAAGGATAAGTCAGTTTCCGATAAATTTTTTTACATCCCAAAATTTTGATAAAAATCTGTTGATTAAAGAGTTGGTTAAATGTTAGTGAAAAATGTTCTTTTGTGTTATTTTTTTTTGTTTTAGGAATTTAGGAAAGATTTAGACAATGGACCTAAAATTCATTCAATAAAATGTCCTGGATTTTGTTACTAGAACCAATGCAACTTGTAGAATGCCGCTTAATAATTACTCTCTAAGCAGACCAAGCTTGCAGAAAATATTCGAATTGAATTATTAGTCTGTGATACTTCTGTAATTATCCATTCAATAAATTTGTAATCCCTCTTTAAACCATATTTTGGTAATATATTGAGCAATTCCTTTTAAATTACAGACTATTCATAGCATTACAAAACTAATCTTAAACCTCTAGTCAAATATTCTACGTTTAACCAATAATTATTTTTTCTGATTATATGTAGATTAATAAAGTTTATCCATGCTACTATTCCTAGCATTTTCTTATCCCCTTATATTTATATTTTTTTGGATGGTGTCCCATCCCCCAGAATATAACAAAATATTCAAAGGCACAATCAGTTCCAGCGGTTAGCGAGATCTTAAACTTTATCTGGACAGACAAGACACCTTGCTACTTTAATATGGGTTAGTACAATTCAACCATATTAATGGATTTATTATCGCTTTGATCTTACACCAGATTTTCATGTTTTCTAATATGAAACTCGCAGCGGGCTAAAATAACAATACCCCACAATACCCATTTTCCTCCTACTTTAAGAACGAAATTACCAATAAGTGATTTCCATGTTAGCAACCTAAATTACGACTTTTTCCCCTCTGTCTTAATATCCACGTATATTCCATATCCAATACCATATTAATAGAATGTGAAGACTTACAAAAAATGAAAAAAAAAGCAAATGAATTATTTTAAACATGTATTATTGAATACTAATATACAACATTCTGGCAGTTTTTAAAAACATTTCTAATCATTTATAAATATACACAACAACAATACTAATCCTGTAAAACATCACAATTTTTATATGGGTCTGCTTAAATATACAAAAAGCCTTTAATTTGATATGATGACCATGAAATTATATATCTAAGCAAAGTGGCAGTTGAAAATTATGAAGTTTTACTTATTTAACATATTTATCAAATATAAAATTTTGTACACTCCATTTTGTTCCCATATAGTTCAAATTTTCTAATTCATACCATTAACTTAAATTTACAAATTTTTTAAAGTTTGATAAATATGATAACATTTTAGTTGTTTCTTTTTACATATGTTGATGAAATCTTAATTTATGATAACTAGATATTTCATTTTTTAATTCTTTTTACTTCACAGATTACATTTACCAGGATTTTAACAAAATTTAAATGGACTATAAATATTTTTTATGTCATGTGTATTTACATTTTTATACAAAACATTTGATAGTGGGGGTAAAGATTAAAATGAATATCATCCATTTTAATTTCCAGCTTTTTTTGATGCTTTGTTAAAAACGTTTGGTTTAATTGTTTCACGGGATTATTTATTATTATTTATTTAATACTATCTATCACATTTATTTATAACAAAATTAATTAAACCTAGCCATTTTATATTGTTATACTTTACAACATTAAAAGACAACTAGAAGTAAATGTTTTTTTTTTATAATTATAATAACTAAAATACTTTTTGAAATTATGGAAGCAATCATTTTCAGCAACTTATGTATAATATGGAAGACAAAAATACATAAAAGAGATGTTTTTTTTCATTGATTTTTTTGGAAGAATAAATTGGTCAGTTTATAGTGGAAGACTGATTTTTTAGTATCATAGGATTACGCCCTAAAATTCTTATTATTTGGTGTTGAAAAGCAAAAAAAAGTAAGTTATATTATGAAAATAAAATTGATTTCACTTAAAAAATAATCGATTGCTATTAAAACACCAAAAAATATTGTTTTGAGCGGCGGCGGATCACATAAGTTTACACTATGGTTCTAAATGGTATGAAAATATACATATATATATTTTAGATTAAAAAAAGCATTAAGGGAAAGAAGAAAAAGTTTTAAATAATCATTTTTTTGTTGTTAAAAATTTTGAAAAATTGGAAAATTAAAATTTTTTTTAAAAAATAGCTGCACCGTAATTATCTGCTATTAACAAAAAGATTTAAAATTCTTAATCACACATTGTTTAAAATTTATCTACTAAAAAATGATCTTAAAATACGAAAAAATATAAGAAAAAATAAACATAATTGTCCTATTTATATTCTTGAAAAGGGAAAAGGAGTTTTTTTTGTCATTTTTTGACTAAATGATTGTCAGATACTATAACTTTTATATTATATACATAAATACTTGAATATAGTTACAGGTATTGATATACAATTTGATTTTTTTATTCGCACATTCTTACGAAAGAGAAAAGCACTGATTTTACTCTATTTTAATCATTTTAACACTGACTTTTTTTTGTTTAAGTCTTTTATCATTTATATTATTTTGCTAAGACATTTATTTTTAAAATATATTTATCGCAAACATGTTTGTCATGCATAATTAAAATCAAGATTATTTATAAAGATCGAAAGTTTACTTTTAGTACATTGAAAAAACTTTGTAAAATTATGTTTTTCTTTATAGATAGCCTTGATTAAAATAATAAAATAAACTACCAGGATGAATACTGAATTAAAAGGAAGGAAAAGTATAATAATAATAATAATAATCAATTAGTTATAATATTTTATTGTGCACACAACCACACTAACTGTCCGTACATTGTGTATACGTTTTGTGTACACTGTACAATGTGGTCACATTACACTGGTTCATTATTTTGTTCACCATATTATTTAGGAAGACAATTTTGGAAGATATAGTCTTGTTATTGATATAAAACTTGCTGAATTTTGACTCATCTTGGCTTGGTGTGAAGAAGAAACATGACGTGTGGTAGGACAGACGGACAGAGAATTATGAAGAGAGAGAGATTTCCTTGACCCGGACCCGTGACAGCTGGTCACACTGTCACAGAAGTAACAAGGAATTTGGCACTGTGAAATGGCTGAAAACTCTTAGTTTAGAATTCAGAGTGGTTGAGCAGCTGTGAGCTTAGAGTCAATGGCCTGTAACGTTCTTGTTGCTAACAGAATATTAACAAGAATAAACATAACCACAGATGCTGACCAAAAACACAAAAGCTGCGCTCAAATGCCGTCCATTTTAGAAATGATAATGGCCTCTGGTAAAGGTACAATTTTTTGCTTGTTTTCCATGTTTTTTTTGTGTGTTGATGTTTCGTAGAGTTTTTTTTTATCTGATGTGCAGCATTTTCTTTAACAATGGTTGAGTCTCACAGTCCAATGGTTCACAGTCTAATTTCTCGTCCATCTCACACCTAAACATTATTTTATGTTATTGCATTTATGGAACAAGAATAGCTTTCACTAAAACTGGTGCTTTTTTGAAATAAAAAAATGGTTACTGTTGTTTCATGTAAACCCTAAACATTGCCATCTAAAATCACCTCAATATTAATAATTAGTGAAAAAGTGAACATTGGATGCCTTTTTTTCTAAAAAAAACATAAAAATAATATTAATTCTTAAAAAAAATAGATTATTATTTTTTTAAAAGTACGTTTATGAAAATCATAATTTTGAAAAAATATATATAAATATAAAAAAATCTACTTACTTGCATCTTAAGCAAGGTCCAGACTTGACATCCACAATAGCTCCAGCCTCGTAGAAGTTACCTTCCACCTCACATCCGGTGACCTCGGCCTGAACGACCTCTTCCTCCACGTTGCTGCCACCGAAACCGAACCAAGAAGCCAATGAGGGGCTCTCCGCCATGTGTTGGATGTGACGAGTCACATTATGCACCGACATCTTGACAGGGCACTCATATCTGGGACAACAGAATCCAGGTATGATTTCTTCTGAACAGCCGGGGATTGGAGGTGGACAGCTCTGTTGAAGGCAGATAATGTCACCACGGAAACAGAAGCAGAAATCACAAGGATTGTCCCTGGGTATTTGCTGTGCTGAAACATAAATTTTACCCTCAAACAAACAGGCTCCAGGTCCTATTTCTCCAAAGTCAATATTATCATAGTCAACATAATCTCCAAGAGCACTGGATGCTGTGCCATATGTTCCATCCTCATTTAAGGGAATACCAGCTGGGGTTACAGTTGTTTCATAACCTGCCTCCGCCAAGGTTGTTGTAATCAAAGTAGTGAGCTGTGTAGTAGAAACTGGTTTTGGTGAAGATATCAATGGACGAAGAGTAGTTTCTGTTGGTATAACTGGTCTAAGGGTTGTTGCAACTGAAACAATAAGAGCATCTACATCAGTGATGTTATCATTATCTTCAACTTCTCCACCTTCACTATCGTAATCTTCAGTGTCATCATCCTGAACTTCAGCAGAACTTACTGTCGTCTTGATAAGATCAGATTCTGATGAGGATTCAGTTACTTCCTCAGAACAATCATATGTTGGACAACAAACTCCTGCTTCAACTGGGAGTACTTTGCAATTTTCTTGAGGTGGTGCAGGACATTCTTGTTTTGCACAAATAATCTTTCCTTCGACACATTGGCACAACTCACAAGGATCCTTACTTGGAACATCGGCTAAATTAGCAATTATCATTCCTTTGTAAAGACAGAAATCAGTTGACATTGGTTTCTTAGTTGTAGGTGTCAATGTTGTAGCTATTTCTTCAACATTCTCTTCAGTAGTTGAAATAAGGGCTTCAGTTACTCCGGCTGATACATCTGTCCCTAAAGAAGCAGATGTTGTCATTTCTTGTCCGCCAGATACACCCTGTGTTGCAACTGTTGTTGCAATCGATGGTTCTGTGTTCTTTTCAGCTTCTGTTGTTAGTTCTACACCAGTTCCAGAGTCAGTTGTATATAATGGTGATTCTGTTTCAACTTCAAGAGCAGATGTTGTAGAAGAAGCATCAGTGCCAGAAGCTTCTGTTGTCACAATTGGTAGATCAGTTTCTTGTTCATTTCCAGTTGAGGCAGTTGTTGATGTTCCTGTAGTTGCTGATGTTTCAGATGATGTCACAGGAATATCTGTTTCAGTATCAATCTGAGTTGCTACTTCTGATGGTACAGTTGCTTCTGAGTTAACAGTGCTAGTTTCAGTTATAGTTACTGCATTAGGTGGTTTACTATCAGTTGAACTTTCTGTTGCAGGTGAATCAGTAATTTCTTCAATAAGAGTTGATACTTCTTCTTCGCCTTCTGTTGAAGCAGATGTAGTTTCAACAAAAGAATCTGTAGCTCCAGAACTTTCTGTTGTTACAGCAGCAGCAGAATCAGTATTTTGTTCAGCAGCACTTGATCCTGATGATGATTCAGTTCCTACATTATTAGGTACTGATGTTGTAACACTGGGTAATTCTGTTTCAGAAGTGACTGATACAGTTTCTTCTGTAAAAACTTGTTCACTTTCTTGCTCAATTGATTCAGATGTGTTTTCAGCAGGAACTTCTGTGCCTTCCACAACTGACATTTCAGTCTCTATATCAAAAGGAGCTGATGTTGTTTCAGTAGGAGAATCTGTCTCTGAAGAAGACTCTGATGTAACAGCTGGAGATTCAGTGTCAGGTTCTGTACCTGCCTCTGTAGAGGCATCTGTTGTAGCAACAGCTTCTTCAACAAATTGTGCAGGTGTTGTTTGAGCAGGAATATCTGTATTAGCAGTAGCCTGTGTTGTAATAGCTGTTTCTTCATCAACTGTTGCAGATGTGATTTCCAAAGGTGATTCTGTGTCATTATCTATAGGAGCCTGAGTTGTAACAACTGTTACTTCATCAATTGCTGATGATGTAGTTTCATTGGGAATATCTGTACCTGCCTCTGTAAAAGCACTAGCTTCATCAATTGGAGCAAATGTAGTTTCAACAGTAGAATCTGTGTCGGTATTAGAAGAGATTTCAGTTTCTGGTTCAGTTGTTACAAAAGTAGTTCCAAAGGGAGATATGGATGTTGCTGATGTGATAACTTCTGAAGCTGCCTCTGTAGTTTCAGTTGAAGATTCGGATCCAATTCCAAATGGTTGTGATGTTGTAGCAATTGGTGATTCTGTTTCAGCATCTGTTGAAGATGGCTCTGTTGGAAAAACTACAGCTCCACCGTTTAGATTATCATCTTTGTTTGCTTCTGTACTTGCAATCAATTCTTCGGTCACTGAATCAGTTGAAAATAATTCATTTACAGATGTAGTTGTCTCTGGAAGTCCTGAACCTTCCTCAGTTTCTACAACCCCATCAGTCGATCCAGTATCAATACTAGTTGCAGTTGTTACCTCAACTTCTGGTAAAACAGTTGTTTCACCAGCAGAAGTAGATAGATCCTGGGTTGGGGAAGTTGCTGAAGCTATTTCTGTTTCTGTTGTACCTACAACTGATTGTGCTTCTGTCTCAGATGTCTCAACAGCATCACTAGTACCTGTAGTCAGTTCAGGAGAAAATGTAGTTTGGTTTTCTTCAGTCTCAGTTTCTGGTTGTTTGGTAGTGACTGTATTTATTGTTGTTTCTCCATCAATAGTTGAAGTAATGGGAGATGAAGTTGTGGTCATTTTATCAGTTTCTGAAGAGACTGTTGATTCGAAACCTGAGCTAGTTGATGAATCACCCTCAATGATAATCCCATTATCTGTATTTACTTCTAGGACTACACTAGATCCTTCTGAACTACAATCAAAGCTAGTTGGGCAGCATTTTCCCTCAGTGTATACTGGCTTACAACCATTGTATTGGTCAGGACATTCCATCTTAGCACAAACAACAGTACCATTGTAGCATTGGCACAGATTACATGGATCAGAATCTGGAACATCTTCAAAATCCGAGTAAACTATTCCATCCTTGATACAAGAACCTGGTTCAACATAATCATCATCAACACCATCATCTAATATTTCAGTAGTGCTCATTATTGGGTCAGTTGAGTCACCTTGTTCAGTAGTGGCAGAACTGGCTGTACCTGATTCAACTAGAGGGAAGTTTGTGGCATCTGCATCTAATTCACCATGTACAGTTGCTGTTATATCATATGATGTTGTAGATTCTAAACCTGAAACAGTTGTAGTATCTTCACTTGGCTTTTCTGTAGAAACTAGGGTTGTTGTTTCAATATTACTGCTGCCGGTAGAAGATTCAGTGTCATCAATTACCTCAGTGGCTACACCAATTTCTTCTACCAGTGTATCAGTTGCCATTGTAGATTCCATATGTGATGCAGGTTCTGGACCTGGCATTTCATCTCCAATACACTCAAATGATGGGCAACATTCTCCTTCAATATAAACCTCAGTACACTGAAGATGTTGCGGTGCTGGGTGACACTGAAGTTTCTCACAATCTACAGTTCCATTGCTGCAAGTACAGGTTGTATCACATATTCCCTGAGCTGGAACCTGTAATCCATCATTGTATACTTCACCATTGACCATACAGGGGAGACTGAATGAAGGAGGACTTGGAGGCTGGATGGTGATAATATCAGGTATACCAGGGGTACCACAGTTAAATTCAGTAGGACAACATTCTCCAGGGAGAGTAGGTAGTGCTGTGCAGTTCTCTTTTCCTAGTGGCTTTAGGCATTCTCTAGTTGCACATATTATCTCTCCATAGTTGCAATAGCAAAGGTCACAAGGATTTGCAGATGGAATGTCCTCAAAATCTTGATAAAACTGGCCATCATAGAAACAAACTCCTTCTGGTTTTACAATTGCTTCTGTGCTTTCTACAAAAGTACCATTTTCACTGTCAACATTTTCTTTGTTATCATTACCACCAGTGAGTGTCTGACATTCAGGGCCGCCAAGGATAAGACAGACAACAGGATTTGGTGTAGTTGTTACAATTTCTGTCATCTCAGTTACAACTGTTGCTACTTCAACAACATCAGTTGATATTTCTTCACTCATGGTAGCATTAGTGACTGATTCTGTTTCTTCCTCTGGTGTGCTATCTGTTGTGGATAGAGTTTCAATGTCAGATCCAAGTCCTTCAATTGTGGTTGCATCAGTAACTGTCTCTGTTCCTTCCTCTGGTGTGCTATCTGTTGCAGTTTCGGTGTCAGATCCAAGTCCTTCACTTGTGGTAGCATCAGTGACTGTCTGTATTCCTTCCTCTTGTGTGCCATTTGTTGTGGAAAGAGTTTCAATGTCAGATCCAAGTCCTTCAATTGTGGTAGCATCAGTGACTGTCTCTGTTCCTTCATCTGGTGTGCTATCTGTTGCAGTTTCAGTGTCAGATCCAAGTCCTGTAGAAAGGTCAGTAACATTTTCCTCTGTATCAGTATCAGCAGAGCTGGTATTAACTTCAGTTGGGGAATCAGTGTTTACCTCTGCTCCAGAGTCAGTACTTGATTCAGTAGGGCCATCTGTGACTAAAGCAGGAGAGTCTGTAATAGGTGAATCTGTAATTCCACCAGTGCCATCGGTTATTCCGGAGTCTGTGTCTGAAACTGTTGTGACAGTCATACCATCAGTTACTTCTACAGGTGAGTTTGTTTCTGTAGCAGGTGATTCAGTATTTCCAACAATACCATCAATGATGGTAGGGTCTGTGCTTGTAACTATTGATTCAGTTTGGCCTTCAGTGACTGTAACAGTTGATTCACTTGTACCAGTAGAACCTTCAGTTACTACTGCAGAGATTTCAGTTGAAGATAATCCAGTAATTTCAGATGAAACTTCATTTTCATCAACATAAGATTCAGTTGCTTCAGAAGTAAATTCTATTTCAGCGGAACCCTCAGTTACAGAGGAGTTTGTTTCTGTAACAATTGATTCAGTTGTGGCAGCAGGTTTGTCAGTTTCTGAAACTGATGTTTCTGTAGTATAAGACTCAGATGTTTCATCATCAGTGGTTTCAGTTACTCCAGCAGTTAAGTCAGATTCAGTGACAGTTGAGTCTGTTGCTTCAGTGGCACCGACAGATGGAATGGTGGATGGTTGAATACTATCTTCAGTTGCTTCAATTGTAACAACACCTTCTTGTCCAGACTCCAGAGGGCTGACACCAAGCTCTGGGGTCAGATCATCAATTTCAGATGTAATAGATTCAGTCACCTCTGTTACTAATTCAGCAGTTGTTAGATCAACATTAGTTTGAGTAGAAAATTCACCAGTGCCTTCAACAGAAGAACTTGTGCTGGTATCTGTTGCAGTTTCAGCAACTATGCTGGATTCTGTAGAAACACTGGAGACTTCGAGGAGAATGTCTTCAACTGAAGTAACAGCATTTGTCGGATTTGTTGGTTCAGTAGCTTTCTCTGTAGTATCCTTATCTTCAGGTGAAGTTGATGCAGTTGTAATATCCTCTGTTTCTGTAGATTCTGGTGAACTTGATGCAACTTGATCATCATCAGGGAATACAATACCAAAATCTTCTGTAACTGTATCTTCTGTGGCACCACCAAAAGAGCCAGTGGTTGTAAATGTATCCTCTGTCAATGTTGATGAATCGACAATGGCATCTATAGTGGTTGAATCTGGAATGATTGATTGCAAAGTAGTGCCTTCAGAAACATTGTTTCCATTTGTTACAGTTTCTTCTGATTCTGTAGTTATACCAATGTCTGTAGTACCATCAGTTGTAGGTTCTTCTGTGATACCAGAACAGTCATATTTAGGGCAACATTGTCCTTCAGGAATAGGCAAGGCTCTGCAGGAATCAGACAAAGGTTGAGGACAATCTCTTGTGGCACACACAACCTCTCCGTTGGCACATTGACAGAATTGACAAGGATCATTGCTAGGAACATTAGCCAAATGATTGTACACAGCACCATCTTCAGCAACACAAATCTTTTTATCATTTTCATCTGTTACAGCTTGATAATCATCACTTCCAGCATCATCATAATAAATAGTATCTGTAGTTGCAGTATCAGTAGATTCATCATCCTTATCTTCTGATGCACTCTCAATTGGGCTTGTAGTGTCTGATGCTAAACCACTAGTGGTTTCATCTACTTTATCTGGTGAGACTGTTGTAATTGTCATTTCATTTCCATCAGTAGCCACTTCAGTCGTTATTTGATCAGTGACAGACACACCTGATTCGCTTGTGCTTGACATGCCAACAACAAATCCGTCAATAGTTATAGTTGTGGAAGGGATCTCAGGAGTTTCATCTGTCTTGTCTTCAGAGGTAGAAGGTGAAAGGGAAGTTATTACAGTGTCTGTTGAGGATTCCGTAGATTGATTAACCTTATCTGTCTCCTCAGAATTATCAACTACATTTGTAGTAGATACTTCATTATTATCTACAATTGTAGGCTTAACAGTTGTAACTTCACCGTCAGGACTGGTGACTTTGTCCGTCTCTTCAGTAATGCCAACATTACTTGTAGCAGCTTCTTCAGTGATGTCTAAAATTTCAGGTTCAACTGTGGTAGCATCACCAGGTTGAGTGATTGATTCTTCTGTTGTTGTAGTATCAACAGGACAAGCATATTTTGGACAACATTCATTTTCTTCTTTTTCAACAGGAATGCAATCAGGGCTTTCAGGTAGAGGACAATCTTGTACAGCACAAATAATGCTTCCATTCACACATTGGCAAAGTTGGCAAGGATCGACATTGGCAACATTTTCAAGGTGCTGGTACACAATACCAAATTCGGTCATACAGGTTTCTCCTTCAAAAACAATGTTAGAAGTTGTTGTTTCTTGTTCTGTTGCAGTTTCACTGAGAGTGGTTGTTTGGTCAATAAGGGCAGCGGTTGCAGCGACATTTTCTTCTGTTTGTCCCTCAGTAGAAAAAGATGTTGAAACCTGTATGCTTGGGACTGTTGTAGTATCTTCAATTGATTCTCCCTTGCTTGTTGTAACACCTTCACTTGAAACATCTCCCTTGCTTGTTGTTTCAATATATGATTCTTGTGTGGTAACATCACTTGTTTCAGTTGTCAACTCTCCCTCAGATTGTCCTTCTGTTGTAATATCACCTCCAGCAGTGATTTCATCAACTAGGGCGGCAGTTGTTAAATCAGTTGCATCTCCTAGCTCAGGTGTTGCTGTAGGTTCATTTTCTGCGGAAGTTGTCGTTTCAATATCAGTTCCAGAAGAAGTTGTAGTTTCTTTGTCATTTTCTGTTGTTGCATCCATGTTGGCACCAATAGTTGTGGAATCTATTTTTGTATCTTCACTTGCAGTTACAATTGAAGGAGTTGAATTTTCACCAATAGTTACTGCATCACCCTCATAATCATCATAATCAGAGGTATCATCATAGTAAATATCACTGCCACCAGTCAAATCTTCTTCTGTTGTAACATCTGCTTCAGTAGTAGACACATTATCTACTTTATCACCAGCGGCCGATTGTTCATCAGTGAAGCCAAGAATAGAGGAAATGGTAGAGCTTACTGTATCAACAATAGTTCCAACAATTGATTGAGGACTGGTCTCATCACCAATCACATTTCCACCTGTAGTTATTTCAACAATGTTTTCTGTAGTTAATTCATCATCCTTCTCAGATGTAACATCAGTTACATCACCAGTAACAGATTCTACTGAAGTACTTTCTGTGGTTGCAGGAATTTCATCAACTTTGCCAGTTGATGCCTCTGTCTGGCTATCTTCAGTTACAGAAGCACTCTCAGTTGTTACTACAACATTAGCATCCTCAGGTACAGACTCAGTAACAACTCCAACCTCCTCCTCAATATCAATACCTGCCTCAGCACTCTCTGTTGTTACAACAACATTAGCATCCTCAGATACAGATTCAGTGACAACTCCAACTTCCTCTTCGACGTCAATACCTGCCTCAGCATTCTCTGTTGTTACAAGAACATTAACATCCTCGGATACAGATTCAGTGACAACTCCAAATTCCTCTTCTACGTCAGTACCTTCAGTAGTTAATTCCTCTTCACCTGTAGTTGTTTCCACATCACCAGTTGAAGAATCTTCACCAGAAGCAACATTCTTGATCGTTGTAACTTCTACTGTAACGTCTTGGCTGGATGTGGTAGATTCATTTCCTTCAGATTGCTCTTGGGCAGTTGTAGCAGTGGAATCACTTCCAAGATCATCAGTATCATCATAAAAAATGCCTTCAGTTGTTGCAGATTCTGTGGTAGCTTCTTGAACTCTTGTTGTTTTCTTATCCTCATCAAGTCCTTCAGCCGTTTCAATGCCTGATTCAGTTGTCATCACATTTGTTGCGGTTTCAATTGGAGAAGCAGTGGCATCAACAGGGAAAGTTGTGGAAAGCTTGGCATCATCAACTTCTGTAGCAGATGTAGTTTCAGTGACAAAAGTAGGAGCGTCTGTCACAGCTTGATCAATTGTTGTTGCACTCTCAATTTCTGGCTTGGGAGGAAGAGTCGTCAATGGTCCTAAAAAAAGCAAGAATTAGTGAACAAAGAATTTGCTATTTAAAACGAAAATTAATTTTTTTAAGCTGAAATCTGCCTATTAAAATAAAATTATCAACTAGGGAAAAATCTTTGCAACCAATATTGATTTTATTAAAAGCATAAAAAAATTGAGAAATTAGTGCTAAAAGTATAATAATGAAAGTTTAACAAAAAGAAGAGATATAAAGATACTTACTGCAGTTGTAATTTTCAGGGCAGCATTGTCCCTTGGAGGGGGGAACTGGTTCACATGAGTCTGTCTCGCCTTCAAGTGGGCCCAGGCATTCCTAGAAATAATTATCATATTAGACTAATAGAAAAGAATTTGTCTATTATTATTGAATTATTATGAAACTGCCGGATACGACCCTAGAGGCCTCTAGTGGAATTTCAGGTGTTGGGATATGCCGGATTCCCTATTTTTGATTTAGCATTGAAAAGAAAAATTTTAAAAAATTGGGGGAAGTAATTTTTTCTATGGGCGATTTTTCTTGGGTGGGTGCACTCCCTTCATTGTAAAGGAAAATTATGTCGGTTCAGTGGTTAGTGAGATCATTCGGTACAACATATAGACGGACAAACATCATGTTACTATATAAGTCTCAATTTAAATTTCACGTATATTATCTAGTTTTAAAACAATGCATTTTGTAGAAAAATCTTTAATTCAAAGCTAAAATAAAGTTTTTTAAATACTGTAAATCTACTGGTATCCAAAGTTTTAGCATCATGTTCTCTCATTCATTGACTTGATTAGTTAGTGCAAACTAGTGGAGTCCAACTTTTCAATTAATTTTTGGCATTATCAACCTAGTGAACCTTCCCTGTGTCGAGTTTCTTTATTATGTTTTGGGAGATACTGAACTGATTAAAGACTATGTTAAAGTTAGCATACCTGTATAGCACAAACCATATCTCCATTCAAACAATAACAATGCTCACAAGGATCCTCAGTTTCAACATCAGCACCGTTGGCGTAGAATAATCCGTTATTGTAGCAGCCGCCGTTCAATCCGTTGGGTCTGGTTGTTGTCATTATAACGGCACTGTCTTCCTTTTTATCAGATTCTGCTTCTAGTTGATTTTCATCGCCTTCTAAAAAGATTTAAATTGTATGAAAACCATAAAAGTAATAAGATAGACAAGATAATACTATTTAGGGCTAAGTGATAGACAGATGGATAAATATTTATATGTATATTGTATTATAGTGGCCGATTTAAGTAAATAAAATATACAGAGTGAAAGAATTTATCCAGTATGGTTCAAAACCGATTAATATCCGCTTGATTAGAACCAGTTCTCAGCCATACTGAAAAATCATTTATTTCATCTTATTACAGACAATTTTCCAGGAATATTAAAATAAAAATCATAGAATTTATACCAGTTTTATTAGCCAGGATTAATAATTCAGGTATAATAAGAATAATTCTAATCTTAATATTTTTCATTTCATTTTCTGCGGAAAGCTGTCTATAATGCTATGCGATAAATAAGCGTAGAAAAAAACTGAAATAGATAGCTAAACTAATATCATGTATAGATAAATGCATATTACATCGTATCAGCACGCAATAAATCCTCAAATTTCTTCATGCTAAAAACTTTCACTCAATGTCAAATCAAATGCATCATAGGGGCGTGCACATAGGGGGGTAAATGTGCATTGAAAGAGGATGGAGGGAGGGTAAATTGCATATCTAATGTTACAATATTACAAGATACAAGGATGCAAATTTAAACAATGGATATACAGGGTCATTCAAGAGAAATGATTTTTTTAAAAACTTAATTATGCATAGAAAATAAAACAATTATGTAAATTGCTTTTTATATTTGGAAAACCTATTATGAGACATTTATGTTACAAATATTTAAAAATTATTATTTCAACAAATTATGCCCAAAAAACCGGTTTTTCCAGAGACCTTTTTTTCGAAGATTTATGGATTTAAAGGGTGTGCAAAAAATACACACATTTTTAAATTTCAAATTGCGTGACTTATGTTAATAGTAGAAAAATGTTGCGCATACCGTTGGAATCGTCATAAGCTCTAATTTTTGAAAATATAGGACCCGTTTTTGTGCTATTTGTAGTTTAGGAGCTACATTGAAAAATGTGAGGAAAAGGTTGAAAAGTTTTAAGTAATTGAATCATTTTACCTTGTAGCTCTTATAATATATGTATCACAGGAATGGATTTAATATATTAAAAAACTAGAGATTATGACGATTCTAACGATATGCATAAAATTTTTCTACTATTAATACAAGCTGCGCAATTAAAATTTCAAAAAGGTGCGCATTTTTTTACAACTCTAAAATCAATGAATCTTCTAAAAAAAGGCCTTTGGAAAAACCGGTTTTTAGGGCATAATTTGTTGAAATAATCATTTTCGAATATTTGAAACATAAATGTCTCATAATAGGTTTTCCAAATATCTAAAGGATTTTACATTATTGTTTTATTTTCTAGGCATGATTATGTTTTTTAAAAAATCATTTCTCTTGAATGACCCTGTAGAATATGTGGATATATGTCAATAAGGGACTATTTATCGTCAATTTAGGTTCCTTATGTGTTGGTCAGTTCGTTCATCCAGTAGGAGGGGGGAATGGGGTAAAAGGGGTGAATGGGGAGTATTGTTATTTAAGCCAGCTGCGAGTATCAATTTATTAGAGTATATCAAAATCTGGTGCAACCTCCAAGAAATAATATATCGATTATTTAAACACATATACTCACAAGATGTTCATTGAAAAAAAGTCAAGAGATCCATATATTGATTAAAGCATACCCTTATAAAGATATATTTTTGAATTTTAGCATATTTCTAACATTTTATTGTTGTTAATTCTTTGTTAGTATTGTGCTACGTTTGGATAATATTGTCCTCGTTATTTGTTAAATATTTTAAAAACTATTTTGATCATAAATAAAAAGAAATTTCTTTTAAGTATCTGTTTTCAAATACATTTTTGGTAGACAACCTGTATTTTGTTTAAAGAATCACATTGAATGCATATTGTCTATTTCATTTAACTGGAATGAACCTATTGGACATATAAGGCATAATTCTATTAAAATTGACCCCTTCGCACCGATACATTCTAAGTTCTATAGATAGGTAGATATTTTAGGTCTTTAGAAAGTTTTTCTTTTACATGTAATACTAGGTTTATTGAAGAAATATTAAACAATTTTTATAGGTTAGGCTTTACTAGAGCTTTGGTAGTTAAATGATTCATATATAAAATTTGTCCAACTGCATAAAAGATTTTGTCCAGAAAGTACATTGGCAGGCTGGCACCTGGCACCATGCCAGGTCCAGGTACACTGACATTTGTACTGGAAACCAAATAATAAAACAGGTAAAATAATTAGATATTTACTTTTTATACATATTTTTCTCTTAAAATTTTATAAGCCCGTTTTCTTATTTGCTCAAAATTTTGGGTACTTATATTTAATTTGATTGGTAGGTTCCAAACTAATGATTATAATATAAAGAATGGGTAATTTTGTTTTCCATCATTGACCACTTACATCAATTAATCTTCTATTGTTTTATCCCTTAAGATACCTGAATATCTAACATTTTCTGTTAATTATATTTTGAGAATAACTATCTCTGATACACTGAACAGACCAATATGCATCTCTGCATCTCTAGTTCAAAGGAAATGCAATCAAGAAAAAGTAAGAAAAATAATTTTCATATTCATGTTGAATCTTTTTATTAATCTTTGTTTCCATCAATTTTATCGGAAAAAAATGCCTTTTATCCTTTCATTTTCTTTTAAACTACTTTCTTCAGTTGAAAGTTGAGAATAGTTATTTATCGTATTGTATCATAGACAGCTTTCCGCAGTTATTAATATCATGCTTATGTTTTAATATTTGAACAAAAATTGCCTATAATGTGATACAATACATGATTTTTCAGTACGGCACATATTTAAAAAAAGTTCATTTACTAAATTTTACAAAACAAAGTGTTTTAAAAACAAAATATTAAACCAACTCATTTAAACGGTTATTTTCCTTGTACTTTGTAAAGTTAAA
The DNA here is from genome assembly GCF_053477335.1 of Acartia tonsa. Taxonomy (NCBI): domain Eukaryota; kingdom Metazoa; phylum Arthropoda; class Copepoda; order Calanoida; family Acartiidae; genus Acartia; species Acartia tonsa. Next base: position 28,646,562 of record NC_137262.1, on the reverse strand, counting down.
TTTTCAGTCTACTGGGTGCCAATCATCATACCTCAAAAATCCTCCAAACTCTTAGTTTTAGAATTTCGTGGCATGTTTGTTTAAAAAGTTATGAGACCACCCTGCTACCCAAAAAAAGGTTGGTCTCATAGAATTGTTAAATCTCCCAATCACAATATAATATAAAGCAAGCTTATTATAGAATCCTGCTGTGACAGACTGACAATGTCTTACTTTTGAATCGTCCTACGTTGTACTACACATTCATAGAGATGTACTACACGTCTTCGATAGACTTGTCCAAAATTTAAATTCTAAAGGATTCTAATACAAGATAGATTTTTTTTGACACAATGATCTAAACTATCAATACTTTTATGCTAATTAATACATTCCTTAGCTAAAAAAAGAAACAGAAGTACTATTTGAAAATAGAAGCTTAAATAATGTTTGATTGATTTCTAATCTTGAAAATGGATGTATTTTCATTCCTTATACAATATTTGAATTTTGAACCGGGTTAATATAAATATATATACTACACATGGTCTGTAGTATGTAAAACATTCAATTATTAAAATCTCTCACTGAATATATTATATATAAGTACTAGCGGCTACGCCCCTAGAGGCCTCTAGTGGCACTTTAAATGTTTTTTTAAATTTAAAATATGGCTATTTTGCTTTTGACGTTTTTTTTTCGTTGAACTCTCTTTCAAAAATCGATAAATTTAAAAAAAAAAAAATTTCTCTAGGGAGGGTGGTGGTACCCTCCCCCAAAATAGTTATAAACCTTCCCGGGACATATGAGAATCTACCCTGTTAAGGAGAACCCGATCGGTTCAGCGGTTAGCGAGATCCTTCGGTACAAACATACAAACACACAGACAAACATCCTGTTACTTTATTATAAGGATGTTCCAATAAAATAGTAAGTAAATTTTATGTAATTAAAATTTAACAAGGGAAGCATCAAACTAGTCCCCAAAGTTTTATAATAACGTTTTCTTATTTGTTGTATTATAAACTTTTGGGACTTTTTAGTGAATTTTTATTTGTTGGATCATCACGTTGAGTGCTCAAACGTTTCAACCATTAATTGTAATCTACAGAACAGAAGGGGAAATTTTGTGTATCATCATTGGCCATTGTATTATCCCTTTAGATAATCTACAGTAGTATAGGCAGTCGCAATAATTTGTACTAAATTTTGACATCCTGAGCCACAGTATTTAACTGTTCTCTGCTGCCTCACACAACGCAGCCGACGCGGCTGGTTTCCCCTATTGATAAATATTGTTTTGTAATTTTGCTCAGCCCAAATTTTTACTTCGTTACATGAATACTTAGTAAATTTCTTACTTAAAACACAAGTCTGTGTTAGTATGATGTATTACAAGGAAATATTTTTCAAATACTTTTTACTGTTAGGTTTCTCTTGAGACACAACCCAATCTGTCCCGATTTGAAAAGTGCGATTCCAGTTACGTCATATACGTTTCGGGAAAGAAAAAGGGAAGGGGGGAAGAAAAGCTCTTCAAAAGAGATGGGAGAAAAGGGAAGAGATTTTCTTCCCCCCTTCCCTTTTTATATGACGTCACAGGAATCGCACTTTTCAAAAGTGATACAAAATCGGGACAGATTGAGTTGTGTCTTCTCTTGAGAGTATATTAAGCAAGGTATCAGGGCTCTAAAGGGATAAGACAATGGCCGATAAATTGAAGAACATCCTCAATGATGCTGCACAAAATTAATCCTTGTGTAGATTACAATTAGTGGTTGAAACGTTTGGACTAAATGAACCAACAAATCAAAATTCATTAAAAGTTCCCAAAGTTTTTAAGTCAACGAATTAACATTATTATATAACTTTGGGGACTAGTGTAATAAACAAAACAGCCCAATGTAATAAAATGTTTTTTTTTTTGGCTGAAACTTTTCTACCAGTATAAATTTATCAAAATATGTAATTAGTTGTGGAAATTCGAGTATGGCAATTGCTTAAAATTTATAAAGAAAATATTGTTTTCTTCTTTACATTTGCCTAAAAACAACATTTCAATGTAGATAAATAAACTTCAATAGAATTATGATAATTTTCTTTATCAGTCATCACAAGAATATTTGTTTAGTGTAATCAATATTTAAAATTAGTTTTACTTTGTGATTATAATTTTGTTATGATAGGTAACTCTTGTTAGATTTTTTTTATTATCAATATGATTATATTTAAGGTGTGCCTGAATATGGGTATTTAGGCATAGGGATAGGACAACCAAAGAATTATTTGACATATAGACTATTGGCCAGTCAAAGCTGAAAATTATTGTTTCAGTGAATATTTTTGTATGGATAACAATTAGATTTATTTTAGATAGTTTTTACGGGTCATGTAAAGAAAACGAAATTGCGGGTTTCGTCGCATTTTCACAGTAGCTTTTGGAAGGTTATTTTAGGTAAGGTAGTGTCAATGATTGCCCTTCATGTTAGAGCAACCCACAGGGGCTAGGAATAGGAATAAAGCTACTGTGAAAATGCGACGAACGAAACCCGCAACTTCGTTTTCTTTCCATGATCCTTTTTTTTTCAAAAATATTTTAAGATTTTCTTTGTTTTTACTGTATTACCATTTACTATTTTGTCAGTATGGCTCTGAAAACGATTAATATCCGATAAATTAGAACCAGTTCTAAGTCATCTGAAAATCACGTGTCGCATCATATTATAGACAATTTTCTAAAAAATATAAAATTAAAAATCATCTTATAATTTTTTATTTTACTTTCTTCGGAAAGCTGTATATGATACGATGCGATAAATAATTATTCTTGTTCATACGTAATATATAGTCAAAATTAGTTTTTTTTAGAGTGATTATCACTGTACATGAAAGTTAAGCATAGGGCCATGTTTAATAGTTTATGAACGCTCTGGTCAAATTAATTTTTACATAAATTAAAGTTAATGGCACGGCGTATATTCATCCAACTATACGTTCACAAAAGTGAAGATGCGCGCCAAAATTTTACTGTTTTGCAACGATAAAATATGAATCTGATAAAAAAAGGATTAAAAATCACGGAAGAAGAGTTTTGGCCACGCCATAATGGCTTCAATTTATGTTTTTCTTGGCGCTTTAAAGGAATACTTTTTATTATTTGGTTGATTTTTATAAAATTTAGATAATGCCATTGAAATTCTTAAACAGTTGTATTTTATATTTAATTTGATTTCGACTAAAATACACACTAAATTAGGATTAATTAATTAATGAAATTAATAGGTTAGCAATAAACACTTTATTTCAATGCTAAATAGTTGACCCATACTACTCTAATTGTGTGTCAATACTATGGTTTTAGGCCTAACATTGTTATATCATGCTTTTTTTTTTACATATTTTTATTTAAAGAATGTAAAATATGTAGAGAAAAAAATTACCATAATTGATAGAGATTTTACTTAAGAATTATAGACAATAAATAAGTAAAGTTTAAAAAAAACATACATCTTAAAAGTTTTTGAATTTTAAAATAAAACGGCTAAAACTTGAATAGTATTATTTGTATGGAAAAAAGTAAGAAAATTCGAATTTAAGATAAATATATAGAATGTCACACGCCTAGCTACTTTTTGTAGAATTAAAATAAGTCTTAAAATATGTCAAACTTGAAGTTTAAATATCTGCTTTATTTCAAGAAGAAATTTATTAGTGTTTAAACAAAAAGGAATTATTTTATTTTGATAGTAAAAATTGCGGAAACTTTTTAATAAAAATCGTCCAAATTTAAAATTATTTCAATTTTATTAGGGAAAGAATAGTTATTCATCGCATCGTATTATAGACAACAAAACGATAAGTTATAAGATTAATTTAGTTTTTGTTGGCCTGGAGGGTCTGAATGCCCGGTCCAACAAATATGGTGTTCATATTATGATTGGTCATTTTACTATTCGTAGAAAATTGTATTTAATACGATTAAAGATTTTTCAGTATATTTTTCGAAGCCATACTGGAAATCGTAAATAAGGTAAACCAAAAATCTTATTTTTTGCATTAATGTATGAAGAATGACACATAATAGTGGTATAGGTAGCAGTTTTGCCCTGCCTTGCTTTTCATTTTGCCACCCCTGAAGTACAGGGGTTATTATACTGTAATGTTGGAAAATAAGAAGATTTTATTGAAAGCCTGCATTCTCAAAACTTTATGTAAAAGATGTTTTAGGAAAATCTTTCCCCTAAATGCCTTTTACAATGAAATAAATAAAATCCCAATGGAACAAAGCTTTTTAAAATAAGATTATATAAAAATAAGACCATCTAACCTTTTTTTCTGCTTTGCTAAATTAATGAGCAGGTTTATTGAGTGTTTTGTACAGAAATTTAGATTTCTTAATATCAAAGCTTAGGTCAATTCCCTTATAAGATACTATATAAAACATATTTGTATAAAATTATCAGGGAAAAAGGGATAGCGAATAATTTAAATACATATTTGAAAAGTTCATTATCTTAAAAATTTGCATCTTCTGATAATAAAGTAGATTTTAAACAAATATTTTTGTTTGTTATTTTATACATTCCATATTTATTCCTATATCCCTAGCAAAAATTGTTTCTAAGCCACTCCTGTAAAATCTTTTTAGCATAATTCACTCTTTTCCTTTTCCCCTGTTTTCCCCTAGTGCTCTTTGAAAACCACCATATGAATCAAAATAGACAAATTTATATTTATACACATTACGGGAATGGATATAGAATAAGTGGATATATTGTCGGGAAAATTTGTGAACACAGTAATAGTGTCTGACTGATTATGACGTAACAAAAAAAATTTGCCAATGAGAGGCCGTTATTAACCAATGGTAAAATTTATAGTGGCCTCTCATTGGCTAATTTTTTTTACGTCATAATCAGTCACTATTACTGTGTTCAAAATTTGTAGTCAATTTAGGTTGCTTAAAGGAACTCATTTATTGATCAGTATCAAGTATGAGATGCAGGGATGGGATAACGAAGGTGGATGCCTGTCCCATTTTAGAGAGCTGTAAGTATCATCTTTTACATGCGAGTACATGAAAATTAATTATATATCGATTATTATGGGGGTTAAAACCCCATAATCATATCAATCCCTCTTTCTAATATTTTCAAAGGTAATGAACAAACACTTTCCGCCGGCATTTTGATGATAAAATTATAATTACTGATCATTTTATATCATGCACAGACACAAATTTTTGAATATACAAATAATTTCAGTTTTTGGGTCAAATGAGTAATATGTCTGTAATGTACAATCTTATCAGCGGAATTCAGGCAATACAGTAAAGTATAATACATTAAAAAGAATATAATGCAAAGAGTAAGCATAAAAAATTTGGAAGGCGGTGAACAAAGTTTCTTTAAATTTTACTTTAGAAATAAAATATTCTTATTTTTAATGGTAGTAGTTATTTTTATTTTATTTTTACTGATTTTGTTGATTTCTTTTTCAAAAATCCAATGAAATCTACTAAAATAAAATAAGACAGATATTTACCAAATACAAATACCAGAAGAACCAACAAAAAAGAGGCAAAATATTTAAATATTTAGCACAAAAAGTCTTATTCAAATTGAAATCTTTGACCCCAGAAGTTGAATATTTTAGTTTAAAAAGCACATCATCTCCAAATATTTAAGCAAATATTTGTGGGGAAAAAATTAGACGGCATTGTCTTCTTTTAGTTTAATGGGTTGTGTAGCCATCCAACTTTTATTATTTTCATTTTTAGGTTAGGTAAGTGTGCACATATTCCAAGGGAGGGGGGGACATCGGGATGTTTATGACACTAGTCCCCCAAGTTTTATAGTAACGTTTTCATATTCGTTGGCTGAACAACTTTGGGGATTTTTATTGAATTTTGATTGGTTGGTTCATTAACTTGTGTGTCCAAACGTTTCACCACTTAGTTGTTATCTATGAAAAGAGAGTTTCTTTTTTTTTTTTACAGAATATGGTTTATTATATTAAAATGCTTACCACAAATATATTTAACCGGGCAACAGACTCCGTCGATATAGATTGGCTTACATCCATCAACCTAAGAAAAATCTTTATATAAAAGTAACAGGATTTCTGTCTGTCTGTGTGTACCGAAGGATCATACTAATCACTGAACCGATATGATTCTCCTTTACAATGTAGCTTCGCATAAGTCTAGGGCAGGTTTATAACTATTTTGGGCTTGGTAAACACCACCCTCCCTCCCCCTCCAAAATTTAAAAAAAAACTTTTTTATTCCAAACTAAAATTGAAAGAATATTTAAGATCTTACTCCATGATTATAGGAGTCTACAATAAACAACACTAAGATCGAATACATTAAAATCTAAGAGTGAAAATACTCAACAACAAAGTTTTACCTTGAGACTACATTCTTGCATGACACAGGCAGTATGGTTTCTGATACAGTAGCACAGATCTTACCTTGAGACTACATTCTTGCATGACACAGGCAGTATGGTTTCTGATACAGTAGCACAAATCTTACCTTCAGACTACATTCTTGCATGACACAGGCAGTATGGTTTCTGATACAGTAGCACAAATCTTACCTTGAGACTACATTCTTGCATGACACAGGCAGTATGGTTTCTGATACAGTAGCACAAATCTTACCTTCAGACTACATTCTTGCATGACACAGGCAGTATGGTTTCTGATACAGTAGCACAAATCTTACCTTGAGACTACATTCTTGCATGACACAGGCTGTATGGTTTCTGATACAGTAGCACAAATCTTACCTTGAGACTACATTCTTGCATGACACAGGCAGTATGGTTTCTGATACAGTAGCACAAATCTTACCTTGAGACTACATTCTTGCATGACACAGGCAGTATGGTTTCTGATACAGTAGCACAAATCTTACCTTGAGACTACATTCTTGCATGACACAGGCAGTATGGTTTCTGATACAGTAGCACAAATCTTACCTTGAGACTACATTCTTGCATGACACAGGCAGTATGGTTTCTGATACAGTAGCACAAATCACATGGGTTTGCAGGGTCAGTAGGAATCTAAAATTAAAAATATTAGATTGAATTACAAATGATTTGTTAAGCAAGCCTAAACATAAGTGTTTTTAGCTTTACTTTATATTAAGGAAATATAGGTAGTCTTAATTTTCTTAAATTTTAAGCTTAAGTAAAGATATTGATGAAAGGAATACTTTAGCCTTACATAAACCTGTCATACTAATTTTAGGATAGCCTTAACTTATCATTGTCAAGATTTTGTATACTAACAATAATTAAAATTACAATTTAAAAGCATATTTTGTTTAGTAAAATGATTCTATACATGTTTTACAGCCCCTTTGCAATAGACTAACATACAGAAATAATTCTAGAATAGCTGCACTTCCAAAAAAAAAACTACCCACCTTCATACCATCCATGTAAAAGTCACCGTCGATCTCACATCCTCCGGGGTTGGTCGACATGGGCAGGTCCGCCAGGATGCTGCTGTCAATTGTGCTCAGGCCGCTGGCATCCAGGTCAGCAAGGGTCAGGCCGCCGCCAATGTCTGTGGACTGGGCAGAGGGCAGGGCGGGAGGAAGCTCGGTACTGGTCCATAATTCAACAGGAACTAAAAATTTAAAAAGAAGTTAAAATCATAGTTTGGCCACTGTCAGATTTTTACCATTTCGCTACTATTTTTTCTTTTACAATAGTGGTTGCGCTCCTAGCCCCTAGAATTCTCATAAAACTTGTCTGGGACCTATAGAAACCTCCCTTAAATGAATAACTCAATCGGTTTAGTCCTTAGCAAGATCTTAACGTACAAACAAAATCTTAACTATTAGCTTAGCTTGTTAACAATAACCTTGTAAATTAAATCATGTTAAAAACAATTTTTGCAAATATTGATAGATATTTTTTAAAATGTGTTAACCTCTAAAAATAATGCAAAATAATAATACAAAATTTTCTATTGTAAGTAAATTAATGCATTAGTTAATTCAATAACATTCAGAGATAGATGGATGCTAAAATATGAACAATATTTGATGAGGAAAATATTAGTCAACTCATATATAAAAGAAAAGTCAGAAAAGTTATAAGAGAAGTGTTATTAGATGTTTGTATTCTTTATTTCAATGTAAAAAAAACGTAATTTTAACATCTTTAATAAAATTATTTTTCTAGAATCCTTTTTTTTATCCCTTTATGTCTGTAGTTTATGTAACCGCTAACAGGACATAAAAAGGTCAAGAGATCCAGAGGCTTTAATATATTTATTTTTATGTCAACAATTTCTCAAATTATAGTTAGGTGTTAAGAATGGATTACTGTGTATTGAAAGGGTTTATTGTATTCTTAGAAAATAGTTAGGTAACCGATAGTTTTAGAACTTATTAAAATAGTAATTGTATTTTGTTCAAGAATTTAAGCTTCTTATTATCAAAACATTAAATACTCCCCTTCTTTTTTCCATACCAGTAAAAAACACATAATTTAGCTAAAATACTTTTTTTTTATTTTAACTACAAAATTTGAATCTTTTTTTAAATGCTGAATTTGTGTGAAGCATACATCTATTGAATCAAGATGATAGTACATTATCTCTCCCAGAACAGAAAAAAACAATTAATGTATCCAACTCTCGCATGACCGAGGAAAAATTGTCGCAATACCGTGGGAAATTATTGAAGATCAGTATTTATGTGGAGAAAAATTGTCCTGCTTCCCAAAGAGTCCAAATGCAACAATCAAATATGCTTTGGAAGTACAAAGGACTTGGTCCTTTAAAATGTACTATATGTTTACATGACTCTTTTTCTTTGTTTAAGTGAAAAAGGTTTCTTTAAATCAAAAGCACAATTAAATATGAATTTAGTCAAAATTTCCTTACTTTTAAAACTTGCAAAATGAAGCTTTGATATCAATCAAAAATTGATATTTTAAGTGTGTAAATTTTTCATAATCAATCTCTGATGAGAAAAATGGGAAATAAAAATAATTGTATTGCAATTCTTTTAAAAATCAAGGGCATACATGTAAGTGCTAAAATGATTTATGTAAGGAACATTTATGTCCAAACTTAACTCCTAAAATGAATGTACAATTGTTATGTTTTTTTACTTAAAATATCTTATTGATCTTCTTTAGGTCAAAGATTTTTAATTATCTAGAGAATGAATACAAAACAAAAATATCTTTAATTAAAAAATACTTTTACATTCTAAAATTTCAAGTTTGGAAGAGTACCTCAAGGCTAGAGGTGCAGTTAGCATTATCAAGTAAAGCATTAGAAATTGTCTTTGGGCATCAAATATTCACATAAATAATTTCAACGGATTTCTCAAGTAAAAAGTTTGAGTAGCCACTCCTTACCCCCGCAGGGAGAGGGTCAGCAATTAAATAATGTAATATTCTTTTTAGTAAGGGTTCGAACGCAACTAATACCAGCTCAATTAGAGCCTGTTTTTAGCCATACTGAAAAACTATGCATCGTTTCGTATAATAGAGGTTTTAAATCCATCTAAATTTAAAGTAAATTGACTGAAAAAAATATAATACACCCAAATTTGTACTTGTTTTTATGTATACTTGCCTGTATTTCTGTTCATTACCTACCACATATAACTTTAGGTCTGTTTTTGAATGTTTAGCTCCTCTATAATTGATTATGTTCTTCAATCATTAAATTTTGAGAAAAGTAAGTGTGTCAGTTTAGACCTTGCTCAATTGTATTAAATTCAGGAAAATAACATACAATTTACCAATTATGAATGTTGTCAACCTTGTCTTTTTCTTTATTCTTTATTTCCTATTCAAATTATGTTTTATAAATTACACTATTTACATTATTTTTATGTAAATATCCGTTACAAAAATAAGAGAAGGTAAAAATATCTAATATTGTTTAGACTTTAACGAAAAGAAAAGCAGTATCGCAAATTTTGACTTCAATTAAAAAAAGAAAAGTATCGTATTGCAGTTATCGACTGTTATATACATAGAATTATTTATTTTTAAAAATCTCTCTCCGGTTTTTTTTCTTTTTAAACAGGAAAGACTACACCCAAAGCAATAGTTATTAGCATTTAGTAGAACTTAGAAGTGATGGAAGTAAATTTCACCATAGTAGTATATTTACTTATAAATTTAAATAGATAGGATCTTACAGCTAATTGAGTACGTAAAGACAGACAAAATTATTGAGATGAAGCTTTGCTCCATACGTAATCCACACGAACTATGCACAGAGAACACATGTACCTATGTACTTAGGAACAAGTACCCAGAAAATATTCCATTATGTCAAAATTGTGCAACCATAACAACCCCCCACCACCATCTTTATTTTTGTAATTTAGAAATAAGTTTCTTTCATTAAGATATTGATTGGTTTCTAATACAACCTGGAATTTTATTTATCGTATTGTATTATTGTCAACGTTCCTTGGATTTCTTTTCATGTTCAGGGAAAATTGCTGTTGATACGATGTTAAACATGATTTTTCAGTAAGGCCGAGGACTGGTTCTAATTGATTTCAAAGTCATATAAAAAATAAATTAAAGGAATATAGAAATTTTATACTGAGGTGTAATATCTTTCATTGTAATAGTTTTGAAAAGTAGAACGAGGCTGAAAAAGGGGTTTATGAATGGTCCACTAATATATAGAAAAGATCTTACCAGAACCCCATTTGAAGTCTTGAAAACACATATATGCAAATATGATGAAAGTTTAAGCTTATGGATAGGTAAATAAGCTACAAACACAAAAAATACCCAGGTTAACAAAACTGGTATTAATCTTTCGATTTTTTTAATATTCGTGAAAAACTGTCTAGAATACACAAAGATACATTTTTTTCGGTTTTGCTCTAATCTAGTCGATATTAATCGGTTTCCAAGCCCTTCTTTCAAACTCAATAGATTTTTAAATTGTGGTATTTTACCTATCCATTTTGTTAGGTTAAAAGCAATCTTTGAGTATCATGCATGAACTTCTTAAATTGTTTTCTCCTTCCTGGCACTAACATTGCATCAATATCAAAGATTTAGATAAAGATTATAGAAAACATTGTAGTCAATTAGTAATGTCAATTCAAGTAGATACATGTAGAATTTGATTTGAGAGTACTTTTAGTTTTAAGCATAATTCTTTGTAAACCATAAAAAATTAAACTGTTTTTTTTTCTGTAAAACTTTATAAACTATCCTGCCTTTTGAAAGGATTCATCGATTTTTGGCGTACAAAATTTTTTTTATGCTTCCCCATTTCAATTATATCATCTTTATCCCAACAAGTATGTGCGTGTGTTTTATACCCCCTTCCCCCCCCCCCCCCAAAAAAAAAACCCACTATACAATATAGGACTTTACTTTCCCTTTATGATTATTTGTAAAAAGTAATACAAAGGTTAAAGTTGTTTCATGCCTATTTGGCCTCCCCTCCCCCCCCTCGGATATTTTCAAAGAAATTCAGAAATGTTTTACTTTTTGAGAATTGAAAATATACTTTGTTTTAATCACTTCATTTGACAAAAATTTAAAATAAAGTTGGTAGATTTTGCTAAAAAAAAAAAATTCAAATCAAACACACTCTATTTTTAAAGGAAGGGGAAAGAAAGGAGATCGATATTGACCTCTTTATTTTCCAGATTAAAGATTACCTACTTCATATATCATTAAGACACGATTTATTTGTTTCCTTTTTATTCCGTGTTTTCTTAAAAATACACTTTTTATCACATGGATTTTAGTAACCCAAATTGTATGCTTGTTTTGAGTTAAATTCAATAGGGCCTAAGAAAAAAACAAACAATAATTAAAGCTTCCCTTAATTGAGATATACATGTAGGGATGAATTGAAAGGTTTCAACTGGATTTAAAAGAAGTTGAAATTATTCCATTTTTGGATATTGAAATTGATTTCTTTTTTTTCCTGTACAAAAATACATCAAACCCATTTTTTTTACAATAAAACTATCTATCTGTTTTACCTGGAGGACAAGATATTGAGGGACAACACTGGTCTATAATATTACCTGGAGGACAAGATATTGAGAGACAATACTGGTCTATAATATTACCTGGAGGACAAGATATTGAGGGACAACACTGGTCTATAATATTACCTGGAGGACAAGATATGGAGGGACAACACTGGTCTATAATATTACCTGGAGGACAAGATATTGAGGGACAACACTGGTCTATAATATTACCTGGAGGACAAGATATTGAGGGGCAACACTGGTCTATAATATTACCTGGAGGACAAGATATTGAGGGACAACACTGGTCTGTAATATTACCTGGAGGACAAGATATTGAGGGACAACACTGGTCTATAATATTACCTGGAGGACAAGATATTGAGGGACAACACTGGTCTGTAATATTACCTGGAGGACAAGATATTGAGGGACAACACTGGTCTATAATATTACCTGGAGGACAAGATATTGAGGGACAACACTGGTCTGTAATATTACCTGGAGGACAAGATATTGAGGGACAACACTGGTCTATAATATTACCTAGAGGACAAGATATTGAGGGACAACACTGGTCTATAATATTACCTGGAGGACAAGATATTGAGGGACAACACTGGTCTATAATATTACCTGGAGGACAAGATATTGAGGGGCAACACTGGTCTATAATATTACCTGGAGGACAAGATATTGAGGGACAACACTGGTCTGTAATATTACCTGGAGGACAAGATATTGAGGGACAACACTGGTCTATAATATTACCTAGAGGACAAGATATTGAGGGACAACACTGGTCTATAATATTACCTGGAGGACAAGATATTGAGGGACAACACTGGTCTATAATATTACCTGGAGGACAAGATATTGAGGGACAACACTGGTCTATAATATTACCTGGAGGACAAGATATGGAGGGACAACACTGGTCTATAATATTACCTGGAGGACAAGATATTGAGGGACAACACTGGTCTATAATATTACCTGGAGGACAAGATATTGAGGGACAACACTGGTCTATAATATTACCTGGAGGACAAGATATTGAGGGACAACACTGGTCTATAATATTACCTGGAGGACAAGATATTGAGGGACAACACTGGTCTATAATATTACCTGGAGGACAAGATATGGAGGGACAACACTGGTCTATAATATTACCTGGAGGACAAGATATTGAGGGACAACACTGGTCTATAATATTACCTGGAGGACAAGATATGGAAGGACAACACTGGTCTATAATATTACCTGGAGGACAAGATATTGAGGGACAACACTGGTCTATAATATTACCTGGAGGACAAGATATTGAGGGACAACACTGGTCTATAATATTACCTGGAGGACAAGATATGGAGGGACAACACTGGTCTATAATATTACCTGGAGGACAAGATATTGAGGGACAACACTGGTCTATAATATTACCTGGAGGACAAGATATTGAGGGACAACACTGGTCTATAATATTACCTGGAGGACAAGATATTGAGGGACAACACTGGTCTGTAATATTACCTGGAGGACAAGATATGGAGGGACAACACTGGTCTATAATATTACCTGGAGGACAAGATATGGAAGGACAACACTGGTCTATAATATTACCTGGAGGACAAGATATTGAGGGACAACACTGGTCTATAATATTACCTGGAGGACAAGATATTGAGGGACAACACTGGTCTATAATATTACCTGGAGGACAAGATATGGAGGGACAACACTGGTCTATAATATTACCTGGAGGACAAGATATGGAAGGACAACACTGGTCTATAATATTACCTGGAGGACAAGATATTGAGGGACAACACTGGTCTATAATATTACCTGGAGGACAAGATATGGAAGGACAACACTGGTCTATAATATTACCTGGAGGACAAGATATGGAAGGACAACACTGGTCTTCTCTCTTCTCCACAACACAGTTCTTACCCACAGGCTTTATGAAAGGACATACCCTAAAAAATAATTCAAATTGATTTATCAAAAAATTTAAGATTTAAAGGAATATCTAGGACTTAGGAAACCCTAACTCCTAGGCTAGTCTAGGATATGTTTTAGAATCTGGCCCCTTAACATCTCAAATGTGGCTAGGTTAGGTTAGGTAAGATAATGAACAAGAGTGAGCCCCGCGAAAGCTCAATAAAGAAAAGCAATTTTAGATAAAGTTAAAATTTTTTTTAGTTCAAAGGTTTAAACCATGTTTTTATGTTGATTTATCTATAAATCTAAAAAAACCTAATTTCCTTCCCCTATAATCAAACATTTTTGAGCAGATTCTTGACACCTAAAAAGCCATAAACCTATCTATCTATCAGTAGCTATAAAACAATTTTGAGCCTATAGAGAAAATTGTTACAAGAAGTGTTGGTAACACCTAGAAAGCTAATCCAAGATTTGGCTGCTTATACATATCATCAATATACAAAAGAAATTTGCCAATTTCCCATATTTTTTCTATAACCTTGAACCCCTGTTTAAACCTCCGCTGTAAGAATAATTTAGAATAATTTTTGAAGTACAAAAAGTAAAAAATGTTTTTATTCTGAAGTTAATGTTTAATGGGGGGGGGGGGGGGGTGGGATCGTTCCTTTAGCTAGCTACAAGGTTCACTTTATCAGAGTACATGATAATCTGGTGTAAGATCCAAGTAATAATAAATCCATTCACACTATAAATTTTTCAAATATACTTTTTTGTGTTGAGGGAGGGGGGGAGGTCAGTTTAAATAGCTAAGAAATTATATTCTAGATTCCAAAGAAGCTATAGCTAGATAGATGAGCAAAGCATTGTGAGTATAAGAAACTATAAATAATCCATTGCGTAGCAGAGGGCCAGAGGCAAGAATTTGTATCAATTATTCTTTTTATCTGGTGGTAAAAAGCTAAGTATCTAATTGAAGGCGCCCTTTCTCTCTTCCAATAGCGCAGCAAAAAAAGCTCTGAGGTGTAATAATACAAGGATAATAAATTCCATAGGGAACGCTGTAGATAAAAGTTGTTTAATAAAGCAGCTACTTTATAACTACCCTGTAAAGCCTTTATTCAACCCTAGTACTTAATATTATACATATAGCCTAAAACCAACCTAGGACCTATATGAAGCTTCCCTAAATTTGAAAACTAAATAGGTTCAGTAGTTATCAACATCTAAAGCTACGGAGAAGAAAACTTACAACTTTATATTATAGAATATTTCTATGAAAAGCTATTGGTTTTGACAAAAATTTGTTAAACATTAGTTAAACTATTTTTGCTGTTATATCTATCATTGATTTTTAAAACTTTACTAAGTCAAAAAAAATGGGATAAAACCTTAAGAGCAGTCGGTTTTAGAGTAGCTGCGTTATAAAAAAAGCACCTAAACGATGGGAAGGAGAAAATCTAAAAAGAAAGAAAGAAAGCAATAATTGTCTTAAAGCATGAGGTAGAGTGTGGGGGGTTGTCATGGGATGTGTGGGGTGGGGGCACTAATTTCCCCACCCCTGAAAGTAATAACGGCGCCACAAGATTAATTGATATATCTCATGTGCCTTCATGGATGGGGCCATGGTTTCTGATAAATAAATTGCAGTAAAAAATGGTTATCTTTAAAAAGTACATTAATAAAACTTTTTTACTGCGAAAGCCTTTCCTTCAAAATAGTTTTAATACTAAATCTTATTTTTTTTTAAAAACATGTCCCTATTTGAGTGTTCTTTAAACTGGAACATTTTTTCCTACATATAGGCGCATTTTTAGGTTATGCTATAAATAGAAAATTATGAAATTTAATAAAAAAAAGTCACTTTAAAGTACTTATAATAATGCCAAAAACTTTAATTTAATTGCCAAATAACTAAAATATCTTTTATTTCAACAGTTTAAAAAAAATCTTTCTAATTCTACCCCCTCAAAATGTTTTTAGAAAATATTACACAAGCCCCATCAAACCTTCGAAACCCCACATTAAACCCCCTTAAAAAGGCTTGGACGTCCATGACTATAACTATTGTAAATAATAAAAAGTATACAAAATTATCAATTAATAAATTTTAAAAAAGAGTTACACTTACAAAAAAAGAACTGTGGCTTATTTGAACATATTTTTAAAACCACAAGAAAGGAGGAAATTGAAAATAAGCAAAAAGCATTAATTGTAAAACAATGTCCGAAATTCCTTTCTGTATGATTCATTATTTCTACGTTTTAATTTTCATATTAGGTTACTTTGTTTTAGTTTTTATTATCTTTAGTGCGCATCATAAAGAATGTTAAAAAGCAGTCTTCTATGCGGTATCTACATTCAAATGACCACAGTAAACATAAAAACTTGGGATAAAGCTATATAAAATTTTACTTTTTGTTATCTATTTATTTTCTTTTCATTACTGTATTATAGTTTACTCTTATTTTTTTATACAAAATTTTAGCTGCATTATTTGACTTTATAAATATACATAAATTGTGATCGAACTTTCTACGTTGTTAAAATCCATTTAAAATATGTTTGACAATCTAAAAAAGTTTACAGTTTGCTAATCTTGACAAAAACTTGATATGAAATGAAAAAGCTTAAAATTTGACCCCATATTCAAAATAGATAAGAAATTCCTTGGGACATTTACAGCTAAGCTTTCATGTCTGTGTGTGTGGTGTTTTTAAAACATAGCATTAAATAAAAATCCTCAAATTATATCTGTAAAAATCTTCTAATTTTGTTATATTTTCTTTAAAAAACTAAGTTTATTCTATAAATTTTTTATATACATTAACATTTTTATCGAAAAATAGAATTTGTTTTTCTGAGAAAACTTCCTAAAATTGTAAGTCTCTAGATACACAAAACCATAAACATATTAGAATCAAATATAAAGCTTTTAAATCTAGTTTTTAAAAGTATTCAACTTATAATAAGAATAAATTTAAAGTAAATTATATGTTTATTCTTGTAAAGGACACCCACTCCACCTTTAATTTTAATTAAATTGAAAATAAAGATGGCTATTTTTTCGTATTTTACTTTAGGTTGGGTTATTTTGGGTCCTGGGTAGCCCTGCAAGGTTGGGACACCGAGGTATAGTCCCCTAAAGGCGAGGGCCCCACGCATAGGTAAGGCATAAGAACAAACCCCCCTCCCTTTAATTGATTTAGTTCAAAATATTTGTGGGAGGTTATTAGAATGCTCTACAAGTACTTTATGTGAAAGTACCAAAACTATTTCAAAAAGTATTGTCATAAAACACCTTAAATTGAACGTTATAAATATAAAGACTTAAATCATTTTCAAATCCTAATTATAAAGAAGTTACGCCACTAAAAAGAGATAATGCATGATTTAAAAATATTAAAAACCGAGCCAAAGGCATTTTGCTATTTTCACACTCTTTTTTGTCGCCGTAGTTTTTGCCCAATTTCTCTACTTCTACCTACCCGGGGCCGAACAGGGATGGAGGGATCAAACCTATCCCATTTCTTTATTAGCTCCAATGAATATTTTACCAAAACTTAACCCTTGTTTATTTCATCAGATCAGATTTATGATATTATGATGACAAATTGTAATACAAATTGCAAGAAACTATCTTTTATATATATACAAGGGCGTCCAAGCTTTTTTGAGGGATTTCAAAGGTTCTAGAGGGGTGTAAAATGAGGGGTTTTAAAGTTTAAAGAGGGTAAAACCCCCTCCCCCCCCCTCCGCTGGACGACTTTGAATAACAAACTTAAAAATAAATAAATAAAATGCAATAATTTTAATATTTTATGAGGTTTAGCTTTGATATATCTAATAGCTATTCAAAAATAAAAACTTTATTTAGAATAATTCTGATTTCTATCCCATCTTTGTATACCTGCATCCCTGGGACTAAAAGATAAGAACAAAGCGAATACCTTTGATTTATTACCAGAAATTGCTTTAGATGTGAGGCACTTTTTTTCCTTCCATTGTAAAATCTCGTGATTTAATATAAGTTCGGCCGAAATATAATAAATTAGGTAGAAAATTTTGCTATCCTGGAAACAGTGAAGATAGAGATAAAGGGGTGAGATAGAAAAGGTTTGAGTTATAGGGGAGGGGGTGGCAAGTTCAATGCCCGATGCTTTACAACCAATGTTATATTTAAATACAAGTAGTCAAATTTCAATGCCCAGATAATTTCACCAAAAAAAAAAAAAAGTTTTCACAAAGGTATTGTATTTGAGGCAAAGCATATTTAATTTCCTGCTTATGTTGTTTATGTTGTAACTCTAATCATAAAATGAATGTTTTATTTTTAACGGGCATTATACTTCTAAACAAAATAATTTTTTTTTGGATGAAATATCTCTCCGACTTTGACTATCTATTTCTCTATTAATGAATCTACCTTCATACATTACTTAATTTTGATCAACTATAAAATTAAAGTTTTTTGGGTAAAATCCTCCGACACTGGAATTGAGTTAGAATCGGTGCCAAAAAATTTGGTTGGATTTTCATTTCCTGTGATAATATAACAACTTTCCTCACTTCAAAAGATGACTAACGTCAATTAACACCTCTTATTCTTTAAGTTTTGGGGTGAACAAATCTACAAATAATTGTTAAATAAGTCCATCAACTTTAATTTGGGTTAGGGCTCAATTCAAAGTTGGAATGAGGTCTGTTTATATTCTCAAAAGTTTCATTTAGTGTGTCAGACAAACAGTAAATGATATAGAGTAGCAGTGCTAACTTTAAAATGAAAATTCTTACCTCAAAAAGCACATTAGCATTTGATTATGACAAGTACAGTTTAGACAAGGTTCATTTGTTACTATCTGCTCCCCTTCGGAGTAATAATTATACTGGTAATAACATCCTGAAATATTAGTAATAGTTAATATTATTACTCTCTGCTCTCCTTTGGAGTAATAATTATACTGGTAATAACATCCTGAAATATGAGTAATAGTTAATATTATAACTATCTGCTCTCCTTAGGAGTAATAATTATACTGGTAATAACATCCTGAAATATTAGTAATAGTTATTATTATTACTATCTGCTCTTCTTCGGAGTAATAATTATACTGGTAATAACATCCTGAAATATTAGTAATAGTTAATATTATTGCTCTCTGCTCTCCTTAGGAGTAATAATTATACTGGTAATAACATCCCAAAATATTAGTAATAGTTAATTTAATTTTTTACCATGTAATTTCATAGCATGATATTGATCACTTAAAAAAACTTTTTGAAAAACAAAAGATTAAAACTATATGGTTAAAGTTTATCTAGTTTTCAAAGTATCAAATATCTCCAAGAATCTATCCTTTTATACAAAGGTAAAGATTAGTTTTAAAATTGTTTTATTTCTTCTAATTTTGATAATAAACACAGAAAATGCTTACACCAACAAAAACTTAAAAAACAATATAACACATAAAAATCACAAGCAAAAAAAACAAAAACACTTCAACAAGGACAATATTGTGTAATGTAAGGTATGGTATTGGTGAAAAATTTATAATAATAGAATTAGAAATGTAAGAAGAATAAGAATTGTATAAAGTAGTAAGGTATTAATGTCTGAAGCATAAGATCTCTTTAATTACTTTACTGATTGATTTTCTCTTTTAAGGGAAGCTTCACACAGTTCCCGGGTTGGTTTAAGGCTAATATTAAAGTACTCTTCTAACCCCTTTAAATGCAGAGTCCTTAGATGCTATGGTGGTAGCCAGTAGTGATGTACAAAGACATAATCTTTTTTATCGTTAGAAATATTGAATTTTAGAGAATCTTGTCTTCCAACAAAAAAAAGTGTATGGCGAAATCTCCAAACAATGACTTTTGTCGGCTCGGGTCATTGGGCGCATTAAAGACATTCATCTCTTTTCTTTTGTCATGACAATTTTAGACAAATACCAGGCGACAGCTTCCACAGGGACAAAAATTTTGACTAACAAAAAGTGGACCATGACAGATGAAATTTTTATTTATTTAAATCAATGATCACTGAAGCAATTACTAAAGTTAACAACAACTTTAAACGAAATAACTATAAAGTCAATTGTTGGCAGGTAATGTCAATAAATCACTAAGTACGACATTTACATCAGGCAATTTGATCTATCTTTAGACAAGGATAAATGTGCTTCATGATCATTAAGTGGGCCACGAACACAATTTGACTTTTTTGTTTCTTAGAAAACTTATCCTTGTTTTTTTTTTTGGGAGAAAGTTATTTGGGGGAAATAAAACGTTATGTTGTCCTTTTTGGGGCCTTTGTGATCTAAAAATAAACTTTTTAGGTCACTTGGGTGTTGAAAGGGAAACTTGTTTGTGAATGTGTATGTTACTTAGGATCCCACAAGCATGTTAAGATTTGAATTGAAATTTTGATATTGATTTTTGTTGTTTTATAACTGATACTTTTTGTCTGAATTTCCTTATGACAAAAAACATGTAAGGTGAAAAAAAGAGAAGTAGAAAAATCACGAATAAAAGAATTGAAATAGCCAAAGAAAAACATTTTGGTTTATATAAAAACTTGTTGTACATCCTATTACATAAAGTATTAAGGTTTTTTTTGTCTGAAGCTTAAGATCTCAATAAAGACTGAACCTATATTAAGTAAGCTTTACATAGGCTATTTTATTTTCTCTTGGAATGGTTTTGAGCTATTTTTCAAGCTCCTCACTGCCCCATGATAATCTTAATTTACTTTCTAACAACAAATTATTTTTTTTTCGTTTAATAACCCATTCCAACCCCCTGGAACAAAATTCTGTAACATTATGAAACTTCCTTTTAGACTAGCGAAAATCTCCGCAAAATTATTTGATCTACTTTGACATTTTTTGCAAAAGGTTAGCAAATTTTTTTGCAATATTAAAATAAAGTAACTTTTAGGGGGCGAAATTATGAGGAAGTTTTGAGAATTGCAAAGCTATTCTTTTTATTACTTTTTCGGTCAAAATGTCTGCTACATAGATACAATTGGTTATATAGGCAAAATTATCAAGTTTTTAAAAAAATAATGAGTGATTTTTTCTTTTTGTACATATAGAATATCATAATATATTATAATCCCTATAAGTATAATCTTTTTAGGGACAATTTGAACCTTGAATTATTTAGCAAAAATTTCTAATTGAGTGAGAAATTATTGTGATTATATAAGGAAACTATGTAATTAACAGTGGGGTCCAAAGTCCTGTTATAACTTAAATCACATCGAAAATAAAGCTGAAGTAGAATGTAATTTAAATGTAATAACTACGTTTTTAAGACTAGAGGATTTTGAAAATTGTCATGAAAAATGTTAAGCACATTTTTTGTTTAGATCCTTAATATAATATCATAATTTTATGAACAAAATACATTAGTATGAAATTACCTAGTACTAGCGGCTACGCCTCTAGCCTCTGGGGATGATAGAGGGAAGGGGGGGGGGGTAAGTCGAATATTCAATTCAAATTTTAGTTTCAAAAGAAAATTGGGATGGGGGGGATTTCTCAGGTAAAGTTAACCTCCCCCAACATAATTATCAACCTTCTGAACCTGTAAATGGTAACCATATCAGTTCAGTGGTTAGCGAGATCCTTAGCTACATACGGACAAAAATACTTCCTGTCTCTTTTTAAAAAGGATATAGAACATAGTAATAATTCTAAATGTCTATTTATCCATGATGACAAATTGGTGATGTAATCCATGAAATGCTTCTAGATAAATCAAGAAATACATTTTTGTATTTGTTTTAATTAATAGTTTCTAAAAAGGTATTTAGTAAAGGACTCCGTATATGAAAAATGTATTTGTGTGACCATCTAACCAGAGTCCGATACTTTAATATTTTTTGATCCTCAAAATTTTGTTAACATATTGATAAATAAATAATAAAATTTAATAAACTTTCTGAAGTTGAAAAATTGGTCATTATACGGGTGTAAGATGCTTTTTAGGACTCTGAGAAGTTTCTGCTAAGGACATTGAAATAAATTTTTAAGTATCGGACCCATCATGTTAGTTTATGTAATAAGGAATTTTAATCATGGGAAATTTCAAACTAAATTTTCTTTACTTCCATCACTATATATGTAGAAATATGGACATTTATTACTAAAATGTTTTAGAAAACTAAAGCAGCAAAGAGTTGATAAAATTGTAGAATATCCTCTCTGAATAAAATTACTTTTAAACATACAAAAAGCCTTTTTTAGTTTGGCTTTAAACTAAATAATATCCGCTAGATTAGAACCGGTTCTCAACTATACTGGAAAAATTCATATATTGGATCGTATTACAGACAATTATCCACGAATATTAAAATAAAAATAATAAAATTAATACCAGGTTTGTTAGCCTAGGCTTTTCATTTAAATATCCGGGGAAAGCCGTCTATAATACGATGCGAAAGACAACTATTCTCCCCTTGATTTTTCTTTGGAAAACATATTTTTGTCAGTGAATTTATTGAAAAATTCCACAAACAATGATAATTTCTAGTATATTTTAGATTTATTGAAGGTCAGTAACGGTTTCATTCAGGATGTAAAATTAAAACTTTTGTAAAAATCAAATTTTGATGTATTATACAGTATTATTTTTTAACCAGCTAAAGGGGGTGTAACAAAGTCACACCCGCATAAAATATAAGGGGGTGTGGGGTGAATCCTCTTTTAATCTGTCAGTAACTGTTTCTTATAACGCATATTGATTCGGGTAGACTGATTGATTCATCCTTTTTAAAAAGCTTTAGATTGGTCTGTGGTATTTAAATTTCTACTTTGCAGAAGGGTAGGCATACTTCAAGACCTGTCAGAAGAAACTCTAATCGTAATTCTAAATTCAAGCTAAAGGTTTTGGGAAAATCCCTTTTATTCCCTTCTTATCTAAATATTTTTCTCAGACAACCTTCATTTTATATTACTTATTTTTTGCATTTTTGCAAGTACACTGCGCTTAAAAGTAAAATTCTCATCCTTGTTTGAATATGACCTAAAAACTGATGAATCTTGTATGCATATTTGAGAAGGGAGTTTCTGGAATGCGTTTAAACTAAACTTTCAATTTAAAATGCATTTCTTCTCAACATATTTTCTCTCTTTCTTTCTTTCTTTTTTTTTCTCTCTCTCCTTTTCGTTTGTTTCTTTTCTAATTTTTCTTGTAGATTTTTTTGTGTGTAATATGTACATGCTCAACTAAAATGATCTTTTGCCAACCTTTTAAAGATAATTTTGCTATAGTTTTTCTTTATAATAAACTCTTTCCTCATTTCTATATGAGAAAGAATCATAACATAACCTAATGTTAAATAATCAATGGATAGTAAAAGTTGTATGAAAACATAAATCTTATTTCTCCACGGCAAAAAAGATATAAACATTTTAAACATTAAGGTAAATTAAATATTGTTTTTTAAATTCTTTATTTGTTCTTCCATGGTGGAAGGAGGAATTTTCTATTCTATTTTTATTTACTCTATGCATAGTGAAAGTTTGTATTTGAAACAATTCTCATGAGCTTATATGATGCTATCTTTAGTCATGGATAGGTAGAAACATTCTAAAAATAAATTGTAGTACAGAACGCACAAGAATTTGAAGAAATAAAATTAATAATTTTATTTTTCTTAAAAATCCGTTAAAAACAATTTATTACTGTTAATACGTATGGACGTATGGGCATGCCCTGGTTATAGTAAAATGCTATTTTAAAATTTATGCTGAATGTTTGTCTCCATCCAAGTTTGTAATGTAGTGCAAACAATAATCAACAATTTTTCCCCATTAACCTTTATGAGGTGCAGTATCCTAATTATTACAGCAGGTGGTTTACTCCCCACCCCCCCCGTTACATATTTTTTCCATTTTTCTGTTAATTACATAACAACTAAAAGTTTTATAACGACTTATCTTTGGTTTCTTTGATTTAATTTTGAATGGTTCCAAATGTCCGTACCAATAATTCTAATTTATATTAAGGGATAATTTTGGATGTATTTTAATTTATAAGTCCATTATCTTATCTCTTATGATACCTATTTTTTAACAGATATAAACAACTATGTAATGTAAATTACAATCCTAAATGATAAAAAACAAAGGGGGCTTATTCCTCAAATAACACCCTTAGGTGGGAAATTATATTTTGCACTGTTTTTTTAAAGACTCCAGATTGCATAGATAGATAAGCTGATAAGTGTGATAACATCCAAGAAAAAAACACGAGAAAAAAGTTTAATTTATCAAGATATCAGCAAACAAGATTAAATAGGGATGCGCAAATATTTTCTCTGCCCTATTTTCCAAGGATTTTAAGGGATAAGACAATGCCTGAAAATTGATGTTCAACCTTAATGATGATACACAAAATTACCCCTTCTATAGATTACAATTAGTGGTTGAAACGTTGAAACTCAATTTAATGAACCAACCAATCAAAATACAATTAAAGCCCCAAAGTTGTTAAGCCAACGAGTAAGAAAACGTTAGGGACTTGTATAATGAACAGCCCAATGTCCCCACTCTCTCTAGGTACAGTAGACATAAATGCATAGATACCTTGTTCAGGAAAAGCCAATTGAAAATCATCTGACCAGTTTTCTGCTGGTGCCGCAGCAACCTGAACAATTATCATGGTTTAAAAAATTATTAAAAACGATAATATTTCATTAAGTAACCATTGTATATCATTATTTACTGTATTATAAGGAATCTTTGGTTAGCTTTGCTTTGACTTAGCCTAGTTATTGGCCAGTTTTAGGCCATTGTGTATATATTACCTGAACTGTACTACTATAGAACAATGTAACAGCCAGGTACAGGTATGCTAGTGATGTGTAGATGTATATCCTACTACTATGTATATATTACCTGAACTGTACTACTATAGAACAATGTAACAGCCAGGTACAGGTATGCTAGTGATGTGTAGATGTATATCCTACTACTATGTATATATTACCTGAACTGTACTACTATAGAACAATGTAACAGCCAGGTACAGGTATGCTAGTGATGTGTAGATGACTACGTGTGTGCTGGTAAGACTGGTCTGTAGGGAAGCACCGGCCTGTCCGGTCCCCGCTATCCACCCCATCTTGGTTCACCTGAAAAAAAACAGAATCATGAATAAAGATCAAAGGCAGATATACCTATCTTTAGTACATCAACCACATATATGAATTAAGGGTATACCTATCTTCTATATGATTTTAAATATTCAGATCACTGATATACAACATAAAAGTCATAAATCATTATTTGTTTTAATTGTCTTATTAAAATCAGATGTATTATGCATGAACTAAATATGATATAGATTGTCTAAAAGTTGAAAAAACCACCTAATATTTGATTTTTTAAAATCGGATCAAAAACAATCGTCAAAAACAATCACTTAAAAGGATAAAAAAAATAATGAAAATAAATTTTTTATTAAGAATTGAATTTTTCATTTAAATATAAGTTGATTAATGAGACCACTGTGAACAATTAATTAATTTGCACGAATAAATAATATTTGGCAACTGGAACTAAATGAAAATACACGTGTTCGTGCCCATTATTAATACAGTTATTAATCATTTTCTGTAGCTACTGAATTTTTTTTGGATATTTTTACAGGTATAGGTAAAGGAAAACTTTTATTAGTGCAGCTACACAACAACTGCATTAAGGGTATCTAGGGATCTAAAGGGAAGACAATGGCCGAAAATTTGATTATCATCCCTTATGGTGATATACACAATTACACTTTCTGTAGGTTACAATTAATAATTGGAAAGTTTTGACTCTCAACTTAATGAATCAACCAATCAAAATTCAATAAAAGTCCTCAATATTGTCAAGCAAACGAATAAAAAAAAGTTATTATAAAACTTTGTGGACTAGTGTAAAAAACAGTTCTATGTCCCCTCCATCTCTGGGTATATCCCCACTTTAAAATGAACTACTTCTAATTAATAAATCTTCATTATCCAAGATGAAATTCAAAATTTAAAACTCATAGTGATATATATTTGTTGGCAATGTCTTTTTTAAAGATCTCGGTATCCACTGAATCGATTGGATTCTACACTACAGGTAGTATACCTACTGGTCCTGTGGTGGTTTATATTCTTATGGGTAGGACATACACAACCACCCCCCCCCCAAAAAAAAACTCCTCCCCATTTTTTTAGGCAGGGAATTTAAAATTAGTAATTGCAGCACCAGAGGTACATAATATTTTTTTTTTGAATTACCTCTTGGAGCAAAGCGAAGCCGCTTGTTCTTTATAAGACATATGTACTTTGAAAATGATAAGGTAGCCACGCCATCAAAAAATCCCATGTTCCAAAAACAATCACACAATTTAAATTAAACTTTCCTTTGTAGAAAACGGTTTATACTCAATTTTCTTCCTTTAATCTTACTTTTTTTCTAGGAAACAAATCTTCAAAACCAAATATAAATTGAGCGTGTGTTCGTGTGTTTTTCTGTGCGCGAAGTTTTAGTGCGAGACAGGTATTCAAATAAGAGTTAACAAAAAAAACTTATATGAAGTTTGTACTGTAGTCACTAATACATAGTGTAGTATAATTCAGTTTTAAGTTTTGGCTTAAAAGTAGAAACATCATTTACTCTTTATTGCTCTGTAAAAGTTAAGAGAACATTTAAGAGAACATTTATTTAGTTAGTCAGTTGCAATTGAGAGTCCTTACACAGAATACTATCTGGTTTGGGGTCGAGTCTTATTAGACCAATTCAGCTATTTACAGACATCCTACTACTTCAACTAGTTCAACACAGACAAATATTCCACCTCTTCAGAGTTATACAGCTAATTAATACCTTTGTATTAATTAGACAGACAGTCATCCTGCTACTTCAGAGTTATACAGCTAATTAATACCTTTGTATTAATTAGACAGACAGTCATCCTGCTACTTCAGAGTTATACAGCTAATTAATAACTTTGTATTAATTAGACAGACAGTCATCCTGCTACTTCAGAGTTAAACAGCTAATTAATACCTTTGTATTAATTAGACAGACAGTCATCCTGCTACTTCAGAGTTATACAGCTAATTAATACCTTTGTATTAATTAGACAGACAGTCATCCTGCTACTTCAGAGTTATACAGCTAATTAATACCTTTGTATTAATTAGACAGACAGTCATCCTGCTACTTCAGAGTTATACAGCTAATTAATACCTTTGTATTAATTAGACAGACAGTCATCCTGCTACTTCAGAGTTATACATTAATACATTTGTACTAATTAGACAGACAGTCATCCTGCTACTTCAAAGTGCATAGTTAATTAATACATTGTATTAATTAAACAGACAGTCATCCTGTTGCTTGGTGTCCTGATATACAGACAGACATCCTGCTACTTCAGAACTTTCCAGCTTAAATAATCAGTAGTTTTGAATTATTAATATATTTAACCATTTCTAAATAAAGTATCTATATATAATCTTATTTACTCAAAAACTGCATTTAATCCAATATAATAAATACTTAAAAAACTGTTTTCATTTTGAATTAAATATTAAGTCTACTCTATCATTAACTTATGTAAGTCTGTCTACATCACATTTGGCGCAGTCTTATTGTGCTACGTGTTATTTAGACCTGCTGCAGAGTTAAAGGTGGGGGAAGTGGTGTTTAATTTGAATTCGATCACTTTTTGAGATTGTTTATCTCGGATTTTTCACAGTTTTGTTATATCTTTTATATTTATAACTTGATTTATATTTTAGGTTTCTGTGGAATTTCACTCTTTAACTTTTCTGATCTAAATTTCACGGCGAATCTAGTTCTAGTGCTCGGATATGGCTGATGAAAAAGGAGAGCGGGGTAAAGGTGAAGGCAAGCGTGGACGGCGGCCTAAGCGGCCTCGGGAGGCTGAAAGTCAGGATGATGATGGAACTCCCGACAATTGGGAGGAGGATGACGATGCTGTTGATGATGTTGGTGGAGGTGCAGGTGCTAATGCAAATGTGGAGTCGGCGTTGGGCGACGTGGAGAATGATGTTGTGCCTGAAAGTATAAAGAAATATGTTAGGGCAATGTTAAAGGAGCATACGACTGTCAAGAGTCAGGTGGATAAGCTAACGGCGGCGAATAAACGGCTGGAGAATAAGGTGAAAGAGTTCAAAAGTTCAGATGAGCATAAGAAATTAGGTTATGATGTTGATTTGGCTACTATCAAGAAAAAGGTGGCTCAATTGCCACCAGATGGCGACATTGGTGGATTCTTGTATGAGATAAGTTTGGGGGCTAGTGTGGCTACAGCTAAATCGATGGGGGATGATTCATTTAATGCATCTTTTATTAATCGATTGAGTGTGGAGGCTAAATTGGATTCTACTAGTTTCGAGGCTAAGAGGGTAAAGAGTGCTCCTGGACATTTGAAGTTTTCGCAGATAGATTTTTTGGGTCCAGCTGGTAATGGTAATTGGATGAATGTACGTGAGAGTTGTTTGACCGAGTATGAGAATCAGTTATTGGATATATTTCCTTTAATCGAGGAAAGGGCTGAAGTGCTTAAGGCTTACAAAAAGGTGGCTGGTGGCAGTGTCAGTCAGCAGACTGTAGAGGGACAGTTTAAGGAGTTTTGTCTGGTAAGGGGTGTCAAGTGGGACAGTGATTTTGTGCGGGACGCTCCATTTTGGGATGGAAACATTGATTTTGAGGATTATTTTTTGTCCTTGTGGAGGGTTGCTCGGTTCGCAAAATTGGAGGATCCCATGCTTTTTAAGGATGTGTTGTACAATAGGATGTTTGAGTGCAAGGGAAAGAAAATGGGGAGGCTTATTACTCCGGAGGCTAATGCCTCCCTAAGTGCCTTAGGTTATTACCTGTTGATAAGGAGGTTGGTGATACCGTTTGCAGATACAGAGTCAGCTACTGAATTCTTCTACGCCCTGAAACAAAAGAGTGGTCAGAATGTGGATGTGTTCTTTAATGAGAAATTACGGTTGTTTAGACTTATGCATCCTGGTCATATTTCTAAACAATCTTGGCGTGATTTTTATAACAATGTGGCGAAGAATTTGTTGTTTACAGATTTAGCTAGAGATATGGCCAACTTTGTTGAATCTATGCATTACCTGGAGGATTATAGCTCATTCTTGACTTATTTGATTCGTAGAGGTCAACATTACATCAGCTGGGCTCGTTCTGGACACATTTCACCTGAAAATGTGACGTCATGTTATTCCCAGGCTATGGAAGGGTTGAAATTGGAAGAATCTAGGGAGGTGAAATCTAGGCCTGTGATTAGTGAGGTGCATGTATCCGACTTGGCTGACAGAACTGGGACTGGCGATAATAATGCTTGGATTGAGGGGAAGGATGATATCCCTTGGGATCAAGTTGAGAATGTGATTGGGGCTTTGAATTCGAAGGCTAAGAATATGATTTGTTGGTATTGCGGGAAAGAAGGACATATAGTGGCTGATTGTTGGCAGAAGAGGGATGGTAAGCCGCCTGCCCCTGATTCTCGCATAGGTAAGACCAAGGCTAAGTTCTTTCCGGTCAATAATGAAAAGGGAGAGGGGCCTGGAGGGCCTAATAATCGGGTGATACCTGAGCAGTTTCTGAAGAAATCAGTCAATCAGAGGGGGCCGGCTGTGGATTCTGAAAAAAGCAGAGATGAAAAACAATACGAGGCTATGATTGCTGAAATGGCTAGGTTCAATTATCAATAATATCCTATGTAGTAGTGTGATGATTGATTCGATGTATAAACCTTATTTTATATATTGTTTCTTTGTTCACATATATTATATCTAGGTTATATTAGTGTAATTGAGTTTTTAAGCTATGTAAAATTTGAAAATTTTTGCTGTTTTGTATTCGGATAATGGCTTTCAATGTTGTGAAGAAGTTTCTGTTTTTGTTTTTTTTAGTCAATGTGTGGAGGTGCTAGTAACTGTTAATGGGAACAATATATTATATAATACATTTAGTACAATTGTGTATAAAATTTGGTAGGTATCTAAATAAAGTTTTAATGAATATTAAACCTTTGAGGGGTACTTACTTGTGTTGCAAGGAGTTTGGTGTCTAGTCACGAGGGGCTGGTGTTCTGCAGGCTGTGCATGACATAATATGTTGATCAGTATGATGGCGGCTGGTGGATGGCGGAGGGCTGGCTGCTGTGTTGTAGATTGATGGCTTTGTATCTGAAATTTGAAGTTAATTAATTAAATATATACATTAATTATTTATAACACGACATTGAAATTTTAATCCGACGGAACGGTGGCTGAAGTTACTAGGGCTTTAAAGGGATCGTGAAGTCTTGAAGATAAAGAAAGAAAAATGCCTATTTGCGCGGATTTAGAGTTTTTGTACCAGGAGCTGATATTACAGTGGAGGAATTAGGAATTGTTGATACAGGAAATAATTTTAATTCTTTAATATCTAGAGAAATTTTTGATAAACATGAAATTGGTTTCTGTCCTGCTAAGTTATCAGCCTATTCGGTAGATTAAAAGAAAGTTAATATTATTGGATATGTTGAGTTAAAAGTTAGATTTGTGGGAACCAAGCTGTGTTTACAGAAATATTTTATGTACCTGAGGTAACAGGCAAGTTGGTGAATCTCAGTTCTGATTTCCTGAAGAAAAATAAAATTAATATTTGTTTGGAAGTGGATAAATTTGAATTTCATGGGGAATCTGTTCCTATTAATTCTTGTTTACAAAAACAGGTAGTGGCTGAAATGTAGAAAATTCCCATTTTGTCTGGTCATAGATATTCTGAGATTCTTTCTAAACCTACTCTGTCAGGGATAAAGGAGGGGTTAACGTAGTTAATGCGTCGATAAAACCTATTACCTTGCTTAAAAATGTGAAGATGGGGCACTGTTTTGTCATGGACAATCTGGATTCCACCTGTAAGAAAACAATAAATGAGTTAAAGAAACCAGAAAAGTTGTCAGGACAGAAAATGCATGAGCGAGTACAGTTTATTATTCAACAATTGAAGTTAGAGGAAAATCAGATGATTAAGGAAAATCCAGAATTGAAACTGAAGATTATTAAAATTTGCAACGCGCCGTCCTTGTTTTGTGCTTTGATGGACAAGGTGTTATCCATTTTACTAGGGATGTATGGTTTCTGTATCAGTTACCTGGATGATTTGATTGTGTTTTCGGTTAGTCCAGAGGAGCATGTAGAACATTTGCAGGCGTTGTTTCCGGTTCTCAGACAGGGCAACCTGGAATGGAATCTGGATAAGTGTGATTTACTGACTAGAGAATGCCACTATCTGGAGCATATTATTAGTGCCGCCAGATTGAAGATGAATCCTTCATATTTGGAACGGATTAAGGATTGGGGCAAGCCTAAGACAGGAAAGGAGTTACAGAAATTTTTGGGATTCACTAATTATTACAAACGGTTAAGTTTGTTTTAATCATAATCTGCTTAGCTTATTTTCCAGGTATATATTTACGTGTCAGCTAGTTGATGCTAAGACTGAGACAGCAGTGAAGGCTATTTTGGAGAATTTTGTATCTACCTATGGTTTATTTTGGAGAATTTTGTACCTACCTATGGTTTATTTTGGAGAATTTTGTACCTACCTATGGTTTATTTTGGAGAATTTTGTACCTACCTATAATTTATTTCGGGCTTTGAGATCTGACAGAGTTACAAAAAGGGGGTAATGAAAGGATTGGGGGTGGACACCGTTTTAGTTCCTTTCAAGAATCCGAATTTGAATCTCGTGGAAAGACAGAACCAAAGTTTGTACGCAGCTTTAAGAGTAGACGAAAATCATGAAATACTTAGGAGAAAAAAAAAAAAAATTACCTGTGGCAACATTGGTGATTAACTGCTCAAGAGCTCGAGGACAGGTTATTCGTTTTTTGGTTGTATTTGGAATTTCTGAAACATATGGAGGATATAATTAAGAGAATTTTAACAAATTCCAAACTATATTTGGAGGTTCAAAACAAACACAGAGTACAGAAGGAAGCATTAAGAGTGACGTGTCCAAGAAGTTACAGTCTTTCTACGGTGGGCCTTTTATTGTGGTCAAAAAGTTTTAGGATGCTTTGTATGAATTAGCGCCTTTTGGGAATCACCCCCTCCTTCAAGGGATTGAACATAAAAAAAATATTATGTATCATTCAAGTCAATGTTGAATTCTGTTTTAAAGGGACTGTGTATGAAATATCTCCCTTTAAATATATGATGGCGGTTGAGTCTGTAGTACCTGTTTCTAAAGCTGGAATGAGTGTTGATGAGGTCAATTTTCCATTGGATTAGTTGTTTCCATTCGCTATCTTTGCCTGAAAAAGTGGTGACGATTAAAATGAGTGGGTCAGTAGCTAAATGGGATACAAAGAGGAGGTTAAATCTCAAGTAGGAGGTCCTGTGGTACATGTGCAGATTAATAAATATAAAAGTTTTATATATATGTTTATATAATGGAGATTCATTAAATTATTGTTTAATTATTTTAATAACAAATATGTGCTTATTAAGCTAGTAAGTTGGAAAGTTGATCTACAATAAAAGTTAAGTCCAGTTGATAGTTGGAACTGAGATTGTGAGCAGTTAAATCATAATATCGAGTTATAGTGGTAAATCATCAAAAGCAGGTAAACATTTTTACTTTGTCTGGTTTTGGGAAATTGTCTTTTACATTTTTATGTGATGCTGAAGATGTACCTGTATTAATGACAGAGTGGAATGGCAGAACTGTGAGATTCTGATTGTGATTGTTCGGTTTTTGGGCTGGTTCACAACAGATCACAAGAAGATAGGTGTCATTTCAGTAATTTTTGGGCTGTAGAAATTGCAAATATCACCTTGTTTATTATTTTTAATTTTAAATATGGCGTCTGAAGTCATGGTGGCCAAAATTGGTTGGCGATTTCTCCACATTTTTCATTAGGATTGGAGTAGGAGGAAAAATTGGCATTTTCAGATTTTATGATGGATTTGTATTATTTTATTCCTGAATAAAATAATAAATATTCCTGATGTGTTTTTGTGGGTTACATCAGCCAAGCTGAAATTTGTCCTGGATGCATAAAGTGGAGGAGAATAGTGTTTTATTGTTGCAGCTGACTTCTATATATCATCAAGTGGAAAGGATTGGTTTGTACATTTATTATGGTTGACTGATAGCTGGCAGCATTTTGTCATGGTGGTGATTGGCGCGGCTGGAGTGTGAAATTTTCTTGGTATCTTTCGATTTGTACCTTGGCATCCCTGACATAAAGTTGATATGATGATTCGTATAATGTAATCTGTTTTAAATGTCGTCTTAAATATAAAAAAATATTGAAATTGTAATTATCAGGAAAGATGGATGATAGAGAGAGACATCGGCTGGTTCCTGGTCAGTTGCAAGAGGAGCACGAGAGGTCTTTAGAGAGGTTGGAGGATGGTAGGACCAACAGGCGGCGGGTGGTGTACAGAAAGGATGATAGGGCTGGTCCCAGTAGAAGACAGCATAAGGATGGGCGGCAGGTGGTGTACAGAATAGATGATAGGGCTGGTCCCAGTAGGAGACAGCATAAGGATGGGCGGCCCAGGTATGAATTTAATGATGAGTTTCTGAAGTTTCTGAAGAATAATGATGATATTGGCAACGACGGTTTGGAAGTGAATCTTGATGCATGGGACAGGTGGCCGAGCGGTCAAAGTGGTCTGGAGGAGGGCGAAGGAGGGTCAAGAAGAGGTGTGGCCAAGCGTCCTGCTGTTGGGTTAGATAATTTGGGTTCCAAAAATAAAAATTTGAGAGTAGAGGTGACATGTATTTTAAAGGTGGAAGCAGTAGTTCAACAGGTGGAAAATGCTTTGACAGGTCATGGGGCCAGTGTGAAGGGGGCTAATTTAGACATGTCACAGAAAGAGGCAGAAGTTCAGAGACATTTGACAAATATATTCAGCGAGATCAGGCGCAAAATAAGTAAAGATCTACCTGCTGTACCTTGGCAGCTGCAACAGGCTGGGAGTACCAGTGGGGCGGTGGCTGCCAGTGAGGTGATGGTGGTTCAGGGAGACGTTCCAGATATTGGTGCTGAGTTGGAGGTTCAGGCTTCAGTGCCTGCTGAAGAGGGTTCTGTAGCTGCTGCTGTAGATAATGCGGTAATGGCTGCTGATGTAGATTCAGATTAGTGAAGCCTTGACGGCGTCAGGAGGGGGAAAATGTAGTATAATTCAGTTTTAAGTTTTGGCTTAAAAGTAGAAACATCATTTACTCTTTATTGCTCTGTAAAAGTTAAGAGAACATTTAAGAGAACATTTATTTAGTTAGTCAGTTGCAATTGAGAGTCCTTACACAGAATACTATCTGGTTTGGGGTCGAGTCTTATTAGACCAATTCAGCTATTTACAGACATCCTACTACTTCAACTAGTTCAACACAGACAAATATTCCACCTCTTCAGAGTTATACAGCTAATTAATACCTTTGTATTAATTAGACAGACAGTCATCCTGCTACTTCAGAGTTATACAGCTAATTAATACCTTTGTATTAATTAGACAGACAGTCATCCTGCTACTTCAGAGTTATACAGCTAATTAATAACTTTGTATTAATTAGACAGACAGTCATCCTGCTACTTCAGAGTTAAACAGCTAATTAATACCTTTGTATTAATTAGACAGACAGTCATCCTGCTACTTCAGAGTTATACAGCTAATTAATACCTTTGTATTAATTAGACAGACAGTCATCCTGCTACTTCAGAGTTATACAGCTAATTAATACCTTTGTATTAATTAGACAGACAGTCATCCTGCTACTTCAGAGTTATACAGCTAATTAATACCTTTGTATTAATTAGACAGACAGTCATCCTGCTACTTCAGAGTTATACATTAATACATTTGTACTAATTAGACAGACAGTCATCCTGCTACTTCAAAGTGCATAGTTAATTAATACATTGTATTAATTAAACAGACAGTCATCCTGTTGCTTGGTGTCCTGATATACAGACAGACATCCTGCTACTTCAGAACTTTCCAGCTTAAATAATCAGTAGTTTTGAATTATTAATATATTTAACCATTTCTAAATAAAGTATCTATATATAATCTTATTTACTCAAAAACTGCATTTAATCCAATATAATAAATACTTAAAAAACTGTTTTCATTTTGAATTAAATATTAAGTCTACTCTATCATTAACTTATGTAAGTCTGTCTACATCACAATAGCCTAACATTTGGTAAAATACCAATATAAAATCCAAGAAGTAATGCATAACGTTTGGCTTATTGTAAACGTAAATATCAGGACAAACCAGAATGTTAATTATAGACAATATTAATCATGTAAATTAAAATCTTTAAAAATCTCAAAGATTTTTCTTTAAAAAAAATCTATGTTCGTGTGCATGTATGTACGTTTAATATTTGGGCCAGTGTGCCAAAAAGACAATCAAATAATCCCAGCTTTAAGCTTCCTAATGGTGGGAACGAGCGGTAGTAGTTACTTCCAAAAGCAAGGATGACAACAAAGCATGAAAATGGAGTAATTAAATGAGAAAATTTGTAATTTAAGTACAAATTATGATTTTGAAGTTTTAATAACATCTAATATTAGATATACAAAAAGAAAACTGTCAAAAAATTGCCAATAAAAGACAAAAATAGGAGCCTGCACAGAGATCCACAAGGAGGGTGTAAAGCATTGTGAGAGCAAACAAAATTTATCTAATATTTAATCTACACCCCCTTCTGCGCATCTATGGAAAACTTATTTATATGACTTCATAGGGCAAAGGATGAATGTAGAGAAGCTGTGCATGTAGAAACCAAAAATATTTTTGCACACATTTGGGTATGGAGAGAGGGGAGTGGGGGGGGGGGGCAATTGCCCATTTCATGCACATTTATGTTTTTGTGTTTCTTCAAAGCTGCAAACTGTTTAGATTATTGAAATGCATCTAAATCTATTATATTTGAAAAAAAATAGACTGATTATGTCTTTGCGTAGAGCAAAGTACTTTGTAATTAGGGGAAAGTATAACCCCGTTTAGGGACTGTCACTAAAAAAAACTATTGGCAAAAAATAATTTTGATATCTTTTTACGAACAACGTATGTTTTGAACTCCTAGAGCCAGAGAAAATTGTGACCCGCCTTCATTCTTTATCAAAAACCCTTCCTCCAACAAATTTGGATTGTCTATTCATATTAGAAATTGAGGAAAGGAGAATTTTCTATAGTGCCAGGAGGGAGGGGACACTGAACTGTAAATCATTCTGGTCCCTATAACATTATAAAACGTTCTTTCTCTCTTTGGCTAAAACACTCTTGGTACTTTTTTTTATCAATCTTGATTAATTGGTTTAAACTAGTAGTGTCCAAACTTTTCATCCTATAATTTACAAAAGGGGGTTATTTTTGTTTATCATCACTAAAAAGAATATCTGGTTAATTCATTGATTACATAAAAATAAAAAGGTTACCAATAACCAAAAGATGATGTTTTTCAAGAGTTAATTTAATTTTAGGATATTAATTTAAAGTTTTATAATAATAATTATACAGAAAAATTAATTTTGAAATAGTTTTGATTTGTGAACATGGAAAGCTGAGATGATTATAGAGCTTTTCCCAGCAAGATATTTGGTCAAGGGTACATCAACCATGAAAATTAATAGTAACATAGCTACACCACAAAATCATAGAATACTTACAACAGAATTTATACTATGTTCTACAATCCATTGAAAAACACAGTAGAATTGCAAGATATTTGGTCAAGGGTACATCAACCATGAAAATTAATAATAACATAGCTATTAGCCACACTATAGAATCATAGAATATATAAAAAAGAATTTATGTAAAATATTATGATTTTTAGAAAATCACATTAGAAACAAAAGATATGTGACCAGAAAATATAAGAGGTACTTTGATTATGAGAATTAATGTACAAGTTAGCAAAAACAAATAGTGTAGCACTTTACATACGTTGTCAACATTCTACGTAATATTTCTATGGGCTTCTAACCAGACAAATCAACAATTAAAATAGTAAAAATTGCTAAAAGCAGATAGGAAGATAAATCAGAAAAAAACGCAAATAAAAGGGGAAAAGAGATAGACTTCAAGTAAATATATTTGTGCTTGCATGTATGTGTGTGTGTGTGTGCGTTTGTGCTTATATGTATGTGTGTGTATGTGTTCTCATGACTGACGAATAAAAGTGCACTTTCTTGATTGAACTATTGGTCGGTTATGCATCCAACCTATCGTTTAAAATTATACCACAAATGCAGTCAAATAATGCATAAAAACTACTGTTACAGTCTTCCATCAAATAACCTTAAGTTGTGAATTTAAGTTTTGTTTGAAAGTTTCGGCCTAGATTAACTAGAAAAAATTGTGGATTACCAGGAAAAAAATGGTAAAAGGATGCAATATTTGGATTAAACATACAAGGATGGTTTCATTCATAAGAATTGTTCAGAATTGTGTTTTTGGCGCAATTGCCGTTTTCTTCCCTTATTTTAAAAACCTAAAAATAAGGGGGGAGGGATATTTCGGTCGTTTGTTTGTTATTCTAGGCCAGGTAAGCTAACCGTATATTTGGTACTGGGTAGGCCAACAGGATAAGGGCACCACAATTAAAGGCCCAACAGATTTGGGACACTGCAGTGGATAGGCAAAGAGAAAAAGAAAAGCATAACTTTGTTTGTACATTTTTTATCAAAATATATTCAAAATTTTGTAGATTTTTTTGCAATTTGATTAAGTAATATGTCTACGTTGTAGATAACTTATTTAATGATGATTTTTATTAAGTTTTTATATTAGAAAATTTTAGAAAGCTTAGATTTTTATTTGCTGTAAACAATGAATAAAAACGTAGTATCATTGAAATTAACAAGTATATTGTTTGAAATAATACTTTGAAAGTGAAAATTTATTTTACTTATTGTACAAATTTAATATTTTATGTAACTTTTCACGAATCAAAAATTTTCAATATCTTATATTTCCCCGAATAAAAATCCTATTTTTAAAATGAAATGATGTTTTGTTTATAAGTGCAATACTATTCTGTAACTTGTTTAATCGGTTTTATTAACGCTAGAATCATATCATTTTAAATTTAATTATATGTATTACTAGCTAATACATACCAAAAAAATCATTCATGGATATTTTTTGGTAAAAATTCAAGTTGTCAATCCTCTTAAAAATATGAAATTTCAATCAAAAATAAGAAAATATTAGTAAACAAATAAAAAGACAGAGAAACAAAGATTGAAAATTTGGGCCTAACCCAGAAAAAGATCTGAAAATTATACCTTTCCAGCCAAATCTATAAAAAATGGTTTAAGGTTTTTTTTGGTGTATTCTTCTTTTAAGAAAATTTGGTGTTTTTACATTGTTATTTTTGTGTAAAGAAAGAGTTTTATTATTTAAAACAAAAGGTATAATTTAAAAAAATCTACGCTATAGAAAAAACCCAGCCATTTTGATATGACACTGTCTATTAATCCAAATTTTTGAAAAATAAAAAAAAAACTCTAAAACCTTATGCAACATGTTATTATGGAAAATAAACTCTGTGTTTTGAGCCTAGATCAGTATTGATACACAATTATTATAAAACAAGGATGACAATATTAAAAAAAGATGTTCCTATGATTATAATTTATCATTGAATTTTTGATTATATTGCGGCATGAGCGTAATTGATTAACTTGTAGGCTTTCTTTGACTTCAAGACAAAGGTTGTGAAATCAAAGGGTTCTTGTCTCTTTGGTGTTATCTATCCTGGGTCATTGCAATTATGTTATCCTTAATTTTCGGACCTAGCTTTACATTGTCATGGACATCAGTCTCACCTGTTAGAGGTAAAGTCTAAGAAAACACAATACAAAGAAATTATTAAAATCATTTTTACAGTGAGTCAAACACGTTACAGTAAAACACAGTTTATAGACCTGTAAACAAATTACCTACATAAAATATTTAGTAGCTTGGCTGCTAAATAAAACTAATCCCATTTTTGTATTGCATCATTAGCATATCTCGTGTTTGTCAACCGAATACAATTTTGGAAAAAATGGGCCAGTTTTTATATGGTTTCATTTTGACCTCCTCAAAAATTATTATTCAAAATTTATTATCAGAAAAAATGGAACAGTTATGAAGCTAACTATAAAAGTAAAACAAACAAGTAACAGTATTTTATATTAAAAAGAATACTGTCTGATAGAAAGAGATCCAGAAATACCTGTAGACACCCAAGAGGTAACTACTATACTGTGATAACTAATAATAATTGAAGTAAAGACTGCGATATTACTTTTGAGTCCAGACTGGGTAGATACTGTATTCTGTAATTAAGGTCGACAATAATCTTAGTGTAGAGTATCAGCTCTTCTAGAACTAGGTGGGAAGTATATTTTATTATTGCACATTTATGGGAAATTGTAAAAATGGGCAACAAACCAGGAATCTTAAGGGATAAGACATTAAACAATAAATTGGTATTCCTGCCCAATAAGTATTAACAAAGCTACCTTTTCTATAGATTATAATTATTTGTTGAAACTATTGAGAACTAACCAATAAAAATTCAATAGAAATATTACAGTACCCACAGTTTTTGAGCCAAAGAATATCCTATAATATAAAATAATAAGCTTTTTTTGTCTGTAGCGAAGGATCTCGCTAACCGCTGAACCGATATGGTTCTTTTTTACAGTAAAGCCTCTTATAGGCTCTGAGAGGGTTTTAGGCTATTTGATTTTTAAAAATAAGTTTGGGTATGGTTTTAGGCTTTTTTTGTGCCCTCTGAATGTAGAGCCCCTAGATGCTAGGGGCGCAGCCGCTCTTGAATTTACAATATATTATCCCCTTCCTCCCTGGCAACAAACAAAAAAAGTTTTGTTTTTATGCCTATTGTCAATATAGATTAATTTTACACTTCAATAATTTTCAAATGAGTACGTTTTACAATTTTATTTTGAATAAACTTTTAAGTCTAATTTGCTTCTATATTGAAGTTAGAAAAGTAAAAATTTAATTTACATTTGGCTTGAAATCTCACTATTTAAAATGTTCTACCACAAATAACCAATTACAAATAATTATACATTTTAATTTATTTATTACTTTTAAAATGTTATTTTTTCTTATTTTAAAGCAAGAAAAACCAAATATAAGTTTTTCTCGTATTCATTCGAATCCGGTGGATAGGAACCGGTTCTCATCCATACGAAAAAACTATGTCTATATCCGCGGAAAGCTGTTTATAATACGATGCGAGAAATAACTATTATGAAGGTTATTATAAATTTTTAGCAAAAAAGAGTGTTAAAGAAAATCTGATATTCTATCTTAATATTCTTTAATGAATGCGGATGATATATCCATCCCAATTAGTTATGTTTTTATGAATATTTATCTTTATCTGTGTGAGTTATTGAATTGCACAGCATAGAAATAGGAAGCAATTATTGCATAACTTGGTTTTTAGGGCCCCAAATGATTACCCAATAACTAGTTGTAAATATGTTTAACCAAATCCATATGAAACGAGTGAATAGATTTTTTTAATATAGAAAAGTTGTGCACATTCCAGTTTAATGGAATGGTTTCCAAATTTGAGATTTAATTAAAAGAACTAAACAAAACTTATTGAAGAAATAAAATCTGAGGGAATTAAAATCATTGTTTACAATAAATTAAAGTTATATTTGTGTAACTCTTAGGCTGTGCTGTTTTTAAAGTTTTGAATGAGAATAGGCAATGAGAATTAAAAATAAATATCCAGCAAAAGTTTTTTTTCTATTCTGCCAGGGCACTAAACCTCATTAAAATGCTCATCTTTTTCAATTTACAGTTTTCACAAGTTTACAATTTTCATCCCCTCCTTCCTTCAATATTCATTTTTGACAGAAATATAGCAAAACCGTTTTTAATAACATTTTACCACTAATACTTAAAACTGTTAACATCCAAATATTAAAACATACCTAAAAAGTAGAATTGCATTAGTTTAAAAATAGTTTGTTGTTAAATATAAAATTTTAAAGTTTATCTATAACTCAAAAATTAATAAACTTAATCTTTAGCTTAAAAAATCTAAATTAAAAATACTTTGGTCATAAGAAAACATAAAAATCTAAACTATTTAAAAAAATCTTTTAAAAACTCCCCTTTGGTTTGGTGAGAACTACTATATTACAGCTATTGACATCAAAAGATAAGATGCTTTTTAGAGTTACTAGAAACTTAAATTCACAGTGTAATTTATGTCATTTCACACTCGACACTGTACTGTGATTCTCTAAGATGTATCGACCTTAAACATCACCAAAGGTGAAATAATAAATCATTGTATTAACCACCATCTTTCCCTTTTTTTTTCTCTCATCTAAAAAAGTGTTCCTCGATTTTGGAGAAAAGTCCGCAAAATCTTGTTATATGTTACTTTACAGACGATACTTAGCGAACGACAATCCTTAAAATAGCAAACTTTTATGCCAATAAAATTTTCCTGCTGTTTTGTTTTGTTTAATGATTTAGAATATACTAATACCTGTTTGAAAAATGTTCTAAAAACATAGATAAAAATACTAAAATTATCTGGTATTACATAAAAATGTAAGAACTAGGCTTTTCCTTAGATAGAAAATTAAATTAAAATTAAAAATCAGTTATCAAAAAAGATAAAATTTCAAGTTTTTTCTCAGGATCTTTATCCCATTCCAGAAAATGCACTTAACACACTACAAAAGTATTTAGATTAAATATGAAAAGCAGAAAAAATGAGATATTTTATCTGCGAATTATATCTTATTTTCTATCCAGTCAAAATATTTGCAAATGGCTTCAAAAGTGAGAAGTAAACAAACAAGGATAAGTTTTATCAAAAAAAAAAAAAAAAAAAAAAATAGGAAGGAGGGGGTATAAGAATATCAATTTTCCTAGTACCCAATTTTAAAAACACGTTTTATTTTTCGTTGACTCGAAGAGTATATTAGATTTAATTGTATTTGTATTTGTAACTTACATTTATTTGATTTTATGACTGTGTAAATTCTAATGCCCAAATAGATATGCTTTATGTTTATGTATATTTAAAGTAAATTGTAAGGAAGGTTTGCTACATAAATATGAAATAAGAGAGTTCAAATTGAATTTTCATGAGTTTCACGAAAACTAAAATGTTTCAACTCGCCAAAAACTAGATAAATATTTTCTATTCTGTATATTTTCAAAACTATAGTTTCATTTTAAACAAAAAATATGAGCAGAGTGGGCAATGGATATTTTTACTGATTTTTAATTACATTATAAGACAATTAAGGTTAAATGTACTAATATGTTTAATTCTCTTTCTGGTATCTTTCACTATATATATACACTAGCGGCTTCGCCCCTAGCCTTTAGGGGATTTTTTGTTTTTTGGGGGGGTTGGAGGTGTCCCACCCCCCAAGAAAATAGCTTAAAACCACCACAGGACCAATAGGTAGATACCCTGAAGAGTAGAATCCGATCGGTTCAGTGGTTACCGAGATCTTAAGGGACAGACAGACAGACGGACAGACGGTCAGACGGACAGACGGACAGACAGACATCGTTCTACTTTGTATTATAGATTAACATATCAGGGAGGGAGGGGACTTTGGGCTGATCAGTACAATAGTCCCCAAAGTTTAATAATAAAATTTTCTTACTTGGTTTATTACATGGTGTGTCCTAACGTTTCAACCTCTAATTGTAATCAACAGAAGATGTAATGTTGGGGATGTACATCAATTTATCGACCCTTTAGAACTCTGATAAGATATAGATCTTACTAATATTTTTAAAATTTAATTTCGAATAATAATTCCTGTCCTTCATGAGAACTAGATTAGTATCTTAATCTTACTTTGATAACATTTGTTACTAATTATATCCGTTTTTACCTTTTTTACGACTAATTTTCATATTTTTAAAAAGGATAACAGCAACCTTTAGGAGCAAAGCTACTCTATATCTAAGATCTTGCCCATTCCTTCCGATGGTCCGTCACTCAAATATCACTTAGTCTTCAGTCCATACATAATATTATACAGTTTAGACCTTACAGTCTCTAAGTAGTTTCTCTCTGCACAGGCTACATTATTTATGCAGATTTATTTATTTACAAAATCATTTTTACTGTCTTATAATTTACTTCACTTTTTAAAATATGAGCTATTGGAAGCCTTTTCTCGCTGCGCTACTTTTACATATATTTTTTTTATCACACAAAAATTAGAATCAATTTAAAAAGAAGAAAAATGTTCTAAATCATAAATTTTAATTATAGTTGGACAAATGCCCAAAAAGTAAATAAATCTTCCAAATTTAACAACTGGCCATTTTTTCTCTGACTCGCAACATAAGCTATACAGTTACACTTACTTACAGCTGGGTGAAATCTATATCAATACCCATAAAGGTTTATCTTGAACCATATTTTACATACTAAATATTAGAGAAGAAGTGGAAAATATACTGGTACCCAAAGTTTTATAAAGATAACCTCTTATTGGTTGACTTAGAAAGTTTTGGGACTTTGATTGAATTTCAATTGGTGTGAACAAACTAGCAGTGTCGAAACTTTTCTTATAACACTTTTAATCTACAGAAGGTGTAATTTGGTTGATGATGATTGGGAGTATACATAATTTACATTCCGTTGTACAACACATTTCAGACATAATAAAAAAACTTTTAAAATAATTTTTGCGGATTTGTGGAGGTATAATTTAGTGGACAAAATGAAAATCTAAAGATATTGCTTTTATAAAATCCCCCAAACACTATCGGGCATCTAAATTAGAGAGAATTGTAAAACGTGAAGTAAAATAATATCTTTAAACGTTCATACGAAGAAGCAAAACCTAACAAAAGGAAAAAAAATGAATTAATCCTTTAAAAAATTTGAATAGATTATTTTATATTTCGTTTTACTAGAGGCTGTACTGTAGGAAATAAAATAGCCTAAAACTATTGAACCTTCCATGAATAGTGTAACTCAGAAATCTAGGAGAATTTTAGATTAAAAAAAACATACTACTTTGTAATAAACACAATCGTCTGTGCCCGTAGCATATAGAAGAGATAAAAAAATATATTAACTTATCTAAACCATACTACTTTACATAAAAGGATGTAAACAGAACAGTAAACAGATATACAACACTAAAATTGTATGTAATAGATATATTTAGCAGTTAAGTAGAAAGTAACCATTGCAAAATATCATATGAACAGAATTTCATTATTTCAAATTTGTAGTGATAAATTCTAAAAGAATATAAAACATGGAACCATAAAAAAGTATACTTTGAAACCTTTTTATAAATTGGGCCTTTAAAAGCATGATATTACAT
Organism: Acartia tonsa; assembly: GCF_053477335.1. Lineage (NCBI taxonomy): Eukaryota > Metazoa > Arthropoda > Copepoda > Calanoida > Acartiidae > Acartia > Acartia tonsa. The sequence continues at coordinate 28,602,214 of NC_137262.1, read as the reverse complement.
GTGCAGATATAGACGCTGATCCTGCAGCTATTTTACACAATCAAATCACTCTAGAAATTCAACGCTTGTTTCGGGAATATCTTGTTGTGATTCCACAGCTAGAATATTTTATTAGGAACCGTGTTTGGAAAAACATGCTTTCTTGAGACATTGGAGATAAAACGGTTTTAAAGTGTTCTGCATAAACAGCAAAAACTTCTTGTTCGAAGTTGAACATCACAAAATACATTTACTTTTCATCTAATAGGAGGGGGGAGTTATAACCCCCTTAATTTTTTTTTTTGGGGGGGGGGGAGTAGGACAAAGACCAACATTTTGAATGTGAAATGTCAACATTTATATAAACTTTTCAGGAGTTTTAAAGAGTTGGGCGGAATGGCGGACTCGGGGATTAATCAACCATTTGCCCACCGTTTACTTGGGAGTTGCCTGTCATTGCATAACCTTCGATATCATAGTCCTTAATAAAGTTTTGCTGTATTATACGGAAGTTGATTTCGTTTATATTTAATGCAACTTTTAATTTCTTCAAGGTCTAGATAAATAGATATTATGATTAGAGGATCAATTAGAAGATTTTCAGTCACTTTAAAATCATTTTACCTACGAAATTTAGATTACAAGATAAATATAAGAACTGAACTAACTGTTTTATTAGCTGTTTCTCAGATATCATGCCCCATTCGAAATAAATATGTGCTAATTTTTATTTCAACCTATATTTAACATATACATTAATAACACGTATTAATTAGTTTGAATCACTTATCAGAGGTGCAAAATCTAGCACAGAATATCCGCGAATTGGGTTATGTGTTATAAGAATCAAAAATTTTAAAACACATTATGCCAAACTGGGGGGAGGAGGAAGGGGGGGAGGGTATAACAAGGGATCAAAACTTTACGCTTCCTCATAAACAAACACCCCTTCTTTAGATTAAAATTATTGGTGAAAAAATTTGTACACTGATAGTTGAGCCAACTAATTAAGATTTGATAAAAGTTCCCAAAGTTTTTAAGCCTAAAAATGAGAACTTGTTTATAAAACTTTGGGTGAATTTCCCTGGGTGAATAATTAGAATCTCCACATTAAAAAAACTCATTATATTCAGAAATGAATTCTCTATAACAAGTGTCCCAATCCAAAATTAAAAATAAGAATGTCACTGTCACATATCAACTTTAATTAAAATCAAAGTGCCTAGTAGTGCCTAGTCTCACACACACTTTCACTTTCAAAATTATTATTAATTTAAAAGATTAGGGCATGAATAGAGTAAATTTAATAAATAATAAGTTTAAAGCTTTTATTAATCTTTTTGCATGATGGGTCTATTCAATACGCAGCTAAGCAAAGCTATATGAGAATTAACAATTCACACTTGCTTTAATTCTCTTATCCTTTTTCTTTTTATCTGTCTTTTTAATTTTTAATGCCTGATTTAAACTTTGATATTTGCATCATAAATTTCATAAATTAATTATAGACACATATAAACTCATAAACATATTTGATTGTCCGCTATTATTTCTACAAAATCCGCGACCGCAGCTAGTCGACTTATCCTGATAATCAGCGACAATAAAAAGGGACCGCAACCGCAATAATGACAGCCACCTTGGAGCTATAGCATATCACAATAATAATAGGTAGCTGCCGAGCCCTGCTTTTAAGTCAAAAGTCCAAATCATCTTTGAGTTCATTATGATGAAATACTTGCACATTTTTTTAATTCAGGGATTAAAGGATGGATTTTGTAATTAAATAGACAATTGTATTATTTTTATGATTAATTTAACACAAAGGAAAAGGCTATTAAATTTTTTTTACATAAACCAAACAAGCAATGCACAAAAATAATTTCCATTATTTATCCCCTAAATCTCTGTTCATCTATATAGAGCTTTAAAAAGCCCATATTACAAAGAAAACTATGGGAGATTTTCAGTTTCAAAAGTTGTGTTACAAAAAGGCATACCTACAATGTAATAAAAAGAAGAATTTTACAAGTATGAAAAGAAAGATGAAAAGAAAGATAATGAGATCCATGAAACAATATATAACATATGTCTGTCTTTCTGTTTGTACTGAAGGATCTCGCTAACCACTAAATCACTATGGTTCTCATTTATAATGTAGCTTCTGGTAAGGTTTATAACTATTTTAAGGGCGGGTAACACCATCCTCCCAAGAAAAAATCGCCTTTAGAAAACAATTACAAAAAAATTTGGTTTATTTTTCATTTTTAAAAACTAAAATTAAACAGAAAGACACTAGGGACATAGTACCTAGTTGGAGATATTGTATCAAACCCTAAGGTACAAACGTCTGCTTAGTGTCAACAAAAGCGAGCAATAGAAAGCAATTAGAAAGTTTTTTGAATCATTTTAAAATTATATTAGCCTTAAAACCAAGTATGACTATATCCAAAAGAAGCACGTTTAAAAGACGTTTAAAACTTTTTTTATACATTTACCGCATTCTGAAATAAAAAGTTTGTTTCAGTCAAAAGTATTTTTTGTTAATAAGTCAATAAGTATTTCTGAAAGAAATTAGTCTAATAATAAAGGTATTGTGCTAGCGGATTTAACAAAAAATAAGAAATTAAATCTTTCATTGGTCATTTAAAATGACCAATCCCTTTAAACCCCAAAAATGTGTGTTTATTAATCCCAAAAGCCTGTAACCCATTTTCAAGGGATTTCCAAAGTTTTTATTGAAAGATAATTAGGGATATGAGTAACTTTTGGCTGTAACAGAAACTAAGACGAACTTTCTTGAAATTAAAGCCATGTTTTTCAACCAGTAAAGCAGCAACATCAAGCTTAGGTATATAATTTCAGTTTAAAAAAAAATATTTACAAAATGCAGACAGAAAAGGATAAAAAAAAGATTTTAGCATATAAATAGGTACTTTAATTGGACCAGCAAAGATGATTAAATTAAAACTTTAAATGTCTTTCTTTGAATCAATTTATGCCTTGATTTATTTTTCATAAGGCCTGTCCCTACTATTTTTAAGTGTGGGATCAAAAGTATTAAGAAGCTTATTTCCCTTAGAGTGGTTTTGACTCATCCCCAAAGTATTTTAATTTGTGTAAAAAGTACAAAACTGATTTTTAAGTTTCTGAAATGCTCAGCTTAGAATTACAAACGCAATTATTTCCAATACAAACAAAAGAGTTCAATGGACGGACAATATTATAATGTTAATAACTTTGCTTTGAAGAATTTTTTATGTTAAAAATAATTAGTTTGCTAGATAATCATATATGGCTTTGCTACTTAAGTTGATCTAATTGAATATAAGCAAAAAATTTCATACCATAAAAAAACAGGCATGCATATACGAAATAGCAGGTCTACTATATAAATATAGTCCTCCAAATGTCCGGTACTATAGTTACATCACATCAAATTAATTTTTACATACATATGTTTGTTTATTGACTGAAAAAAAATCGATCTCTCTCACTAATATTTTGCCTACAAATTATATGTCTGCTAAGGCGCAGGCTAGAGGCTCGATATTCAAAGAGAAGAGAGGGGCAAAAACTAAAACCATCCCGGGACCTATGTGAAGCTTGCCTAAAATGGAGAAATTAATTGGTTCACTAGTTATCGAAATATTAAGTTACAGCAAAAAAAGCTACTTTATATAATAGGATACTACTTTGGGATACCTTGGCTTTAAATTTTATTTTATTGTAATTATTAAAGAGAAATTTGAGGGATTATAATCATTAGTATTTTAAATTTTAAAAAGCCTGAACAAAATGAATCACTATTAGAGTCCATCCATCGATTGGAATTTAAATACATTCAAATTTCAATAATGTTGGTAACTTCGGATTTTTTTTAGAAATACCTTTTATTTTTTTCTCCTTTAGTAAGAAACAACCCTAATTGACATACCTAAAAAATAAAAAATTTCGTTAATATTTCATTAATAATTGAAAAATTCATTGAAATAAAAAAAATTGTTAAATTGAAGTCCGAACTATTTTTAATATTTTGTAACAACAAACCCTATAAAAAAATAGCAAGTTTTTAGCTTTGACTGTCATGGGTTTATGTGACAAAATTCTACTAAATTTGAATTATCAAATGCAATTCTTTCATAATATTTCTAATATGTAGTATTTCTTTTGGTGTAAAATGTTGATAGGTGCGCCAAGCCTAAAGCACTATCAATGGTCGGTATAAACCACAATTTACTAATTTCATTAGAAATAAACTTTTTAATTTTTTTAATGAAAATGTTAAAAACTTTTAATAGCTCAGCTACTCTTCAATGTGTCTTGTCCGAATGTCCATAGAACCAATACAATGTTACTTATTGTTATTGTCTGATCTTAAAAATCAAGAGAATATTTGATTAAGATGGCTGTAGTATTTTTATATGGTATTACTACTTTGCAAAAGAGAGCAAAACTAATTTTTTTTTTAGAAAGAAATTGAGGATTAATACAAAATTATCCTCATTCTAGTACATTTTCTGTTATTAAACTCATTAAATATTAAATTCTGTGTATTAATATCTCTTCTGATGCAAATATAGGTAATTTGTGACAATTTTCACTAGGAAGCCCCCCCCCCCCCCTCCCCCACAAATAGTTCTGTAGATAGATAGATTCATAAGTAAATAGATAGATAGAATATAGATGCATATTTAGATAGATTTAATAGATAATGATATTTGATACACGCTTATTATGGGCTATAAACCTATGGATAGGGACAGATAATCTTTATAAAAAAGGTAAGTAGGTAATTTTATGTACATCTTCAATGATGATTAACATAATTTTCCTTTATGAAGATTAAAATTAATGGTTGTAAAGTGTAGACACTACTTTAAGGAATGAACCAAGAAAGTTTTTCAGCTGACGATGAATTCACGTATCTGAAAACTTTGGGTACCAGTATGATTCTCAGTCTAGTATCCCCTCTGATTCTACAAGTTGAGCCATAACGTATTTTGAGAATGTTTGTCGCTGCTAGAATAAACTTCTAAGCATATTTACATACTTATAAAGTCCCTAAGTCCGTCAAAATTTGAAAAGTAACAAAGCTATTGGTAAATTAACTTTATTGATTTTTTTTACATTGTTAACACAATTTAAACAATTAATACAACCTCCATTCTCCACTTTGTGAATCCACAATCTTTTGGTTTTTGCGTAATTTTAAATTTTTTTTGTCAAAGTTAGAAATTTTTTAGTATAGAGAAAGTTAGATTTGATTTTACAAGGTTTTTCAACAATCAAATTAGCAAAATAGAATATAGAAAGTCTTCAAACGCATAAAAAAGGTCTTTTTCTTCCGAATGTCAAAAAAGCATTTTTTTCTCATACTGAAAAGGAATATTGTATATAATTTGAATACGAACCCTCCCAAATAATTTTAGGAAAAGCATTTTTTGTTGATTTTTATTTCGTTTATCTGAGATTTCTCTCTTTATTTATCTATCTATATTAATTGAAGTAATAGATCTACACTTCAAGAATAATCGCATAAAATAAAGTTTTGTAAACAAGGAAAAATATGTCTACCAGAAGCGCAGTAACATCAAGCTAAAAAAATTGCAGTCGAAAAAGAACAGTAAAGTGCTATAAAGTAAGACAAGAAAAAAAAGTTTTAAAAAAGGAATTTTAATGGGTATAATCAAATATTAGATCGTATTTATTAATCTTATTTATCTGCTTGTACAGTTACAACTTATCTAAATTAATTGACGTACGGACATAGCCTTATCATATTGTAGCTACTCTAGATTCAACTTCATTTGACATCATAGATTAAATAAAATATGATTGTTATCAGTCTATTATAACTCGGTTATTTGGCCTGTTTCCTTTTATATATACACATAGGTATTGATCTTTCTATGACCTTTGAGACTTTTCAAATCAACATATTATCATTTATTTAAGTTTTATATATGTGTAACAAATTACAATGATTTTAAAGTGCAGCAATAACAAGCTTATAAAATATTTTAGGAAAATAAGTATTACAACCAGTGGCGTGTGGTAATTTGTTGTAGGGGAAAGTCAACACCCTCTTTAAATTTGAAATTTGGAAGACCTTATTACCCCTTTTTGTCATCCCCCAATAGTTTCACACAACCCTGGTGAGTAGCTGTGCCTGTGCACGCCACTGATTATAACATTTTTGATATTAGCAATTTGTACTTCGGATTTGTACATGTAGGGAAGGTAATCCACTAAAAAAAATAGGCATAGAGCCAGAATTGATATTCTGACTCTAGTATCTAAAATTATCATATATAAATATTATTATTTAGAGTTTCACACCTACACGTCTTAAGCTGGTATAAAGCATCACATATTTTTAATAGTGCAGCTTTTCTTTAAGTAGTATATGCTTGTACATACGTCCATTATGCAGTTATTATACATCAAGCAGGGATAAGGGATAGGAAACCTGGCCATAAATTAGGTCTCGGCCTGGTTTTGAAAGGGATCATGCAACTTTTACCATTTGCCTAATTTAATGACCTTACTGGCGGACGGCTCATATTGGCTACCGCTCTAAACCAATAGTGTTCTGTGATTTGGGCTTGTTTTGTATCAACCAATCACCAATTGGCGGAGCCAATTGGTGATTGGTTGATACAAAACAAGCCCAAATCACAGATGGCGGAAATTTTAGAAGCAGACAATTATAGAAAAAATAATGATTTCGTCTGCTACGAAAAAATAAATATAAATGGTGTTAGATCACATTAGTTTAATTATTAAATCTGCTTAGAGTTAAACATTAAAAAAGGGCCACATAGAAAAAACAAAAATAACGGGATTATTTTTTTGGAAAGAAGGTAGCTACGAATTTTCATTTGGTAGTTTATAAATTAGATGTTGTATTTTGAATTTTAAAAATTTAGTACGGAAATGATACAACACCTTCACCCTAATTTTTGTACAATACAACACAGTACAGATATATCATTACATTATATTCAGTATAGTATCCAAAGATAGAATGTTACCCAAGTGCATATTTATTTATTTATTTTGAATTTTAATTAGCAATGAAATTTTTAAATAAAATTTTTACTCATTAATAAAAATGCAAATAATACAAACTAAAATCTGTCTGAGGGAAACCCAACGATAGCTTTCTGACAGTTCAAATTACCAAAGTAAAAGATAAAAAATTTTGGGAGAGAAAAAACTTCATTTTAACAAAAGCCATTAATATATAGGTTTATAAAAAGTTATGTTTTTTACTTTAAACTAGCTACCTGAATTTGATTCTATACTTTATCTACACACACACACACAGCTTTTTCATTAGCATTTTATACGAACCACTGCGCTATCCCATAACTGGTTTATTAGGCTAGAAATAGGCCTAGGCTTGAAATAGGCCTGAAATAATATTTTCCTACGTTTCCCATCCCTTATCCCTGACATCAAGTAATTAAGCAAATTTGACTTACTTTTTCAAATGTTTTTCTAAAAATTTTAAATTATATTTATCTAATATCTTAAATATACTTTTTTAGTACTATTTTGTTATAAATGTATTGTAATTAGGATTTAATGCTCTTAATTATATCATTATCGGTGAAAGCTAAGATTGTAGCGAACCTACCCTATTATTAACTTAATGTTTTTTATGCCACAAAATCTTGTTAATCATTATTCTTATTTACTTTTAAAAGGATTTAAATTCCTTGAGATTTAAAAAAAAAACTATAAAAGTAAAGTGATTGAAATGACCAAGTAGCTTTGGATGTTTTCATCCTTGCTCTGATTGTTAGTGAAAGCTTTAAATGAACTACATTCGAAATTAAGACTTGGATAAGAATTAACAAAAATAAATAATATCTAATCTATAAATTTCCCAATACGTCAAGATCATTAATGAAAATTACTGTAACTTTTTTTAGCAATTTACATATAGTATATATACAAATTATTTTCCATATGCATCTCCTTGCCTACAAACAATACTTTGTTGTGTAGAAAATTAATGAAGAAAAGTAAAAGTTAATTTAATTCTAAATTGAAATCAAAGGTTAAGAAGTCACAATGAAAACAATGTCCGTTTTTTTTTCAGGGGTGGATTGGGCATTGGCCGTAGAATTATTCTTTAGGTATGGCTACTAAACCGATTAATATCTGCTGGGTTAGAACTGGTTCTCAGCCATGCTGAAAAATCATGTAAGCATACTATTACAGACAATTTTACAAAAATATTAAAATAAAACCATAAAATTTCTTAGTTATTTAGCTAAACAAGAGCTTCTACAAAAAAATTTCTTGCAATTAGATGTAGAAAGTGTCATGGGTCTAAACTGAACTGATTAAGAATTTAGATTTTAATCAAAACATATCTAATTTAATGCAGTTTTTTTTCAGATGTTATCTTAGACAGAAACAGTTTTTAAGTTTAAAATCAAATTATAATGAGGTATATTTCAATAACTTGCTATTTATTTATGCAGAAACTTTGGAACAACAAAAGGTCTATTCGTCCGACAGTCTGTCTAAGGTAACAAATTACATTTCTTTCGACAGTATAAAGTCTTTTCTTTTGTAAGTTATCAAAAAAAATAACAAAATTCAATAAAAAATGATAATTGTTTGAAAGAAAGGGGCCGTACTTGATCTATTACCTTTTGCCTGCATTTAAATGACTATAATTTGCATATCTTAGACGGGTTTATACTCATAAATGCTAGAGTATCACACAAGCATTCATATCTATAATATTCTATTTCATACTGTGATATTAATTTAAATTCTTGACTATGTGAATTCTCGTCTTATTCAATTAACATCTTGAATTTCTCGTAATTACCTTACGCGCGAGTCGATGGATAGGAGAAAAAGATTCATGAAAATCAAGAAGGCTAGATCACTTAAAAATGAAAATTGACCTTTAAAAAAAAATCTGAATCTTAGAAGTAACGAAATAGTAAGAATATTTATATTAAACGTTTACTTAAATTTCCCTAAAAGTTACTTGTCGAACACAGAAGGTTAAGTTAGGTTATGTCAGGTACGGGGTAGCTCCGCATGGTTTTAGCACCGCAGAAATAGAGCCCCCCGCATGGGTTAGGCATTTCAAAAATAAGATCCGGAACTTAAGTACTCTATAGGCACTTTGAGGGTAAAAACCATCATTTTTTTTTATTCTTAATACCTTTACACTGTCTCTTTATCTTCCCACAGTGATAATATCCTATGTTTAAATTTTGTCCCATTTACCTTACCCTCCTTCTTTTATGTATATTAAATATTCAGCAATTAAGAGACTAAGCAATAAAATGAATAACACCTCGACCAATATGCATGTAGCGCATGTAGTACAATTTTGTCACAAATGTAACAACTATAGAATTAAAATACTTCACTAGCGGCTGCGTCCCTAGAATTTGGAGACCCAAGACAAAAAATAAAAATTAATAAGGCCAACCATCCCAGAAATTTTAGTAGAGCTTCCCTAAACTGAAGAACTCCACCAGTTCTGTAGTTATTGGAATATTAGGCTTCAGACAAAAAAAAAACTTTCTACTTAATATCATAAGATATCATTATATATTCATAATAACCCTTTAAATCAAACTTAGTGTTTCAAATTAAAACAATGAGGATAATGTTCTTTTATCTTTTCTCGCATCGCTCTTTCTCATGTTAATTTTATGCATACTTTTACTAGAATATGATACACATTGACGTTTATATAAAACTAAAAACTTAAGTAAATTAAATGTGAATGATAAGAAAAAAAACTAAAAAAAATAAGACATACTGAAATATGCAGTGACCTTTCACAAAAATTTAGGACAATTTTAGCTTTTTGGTTATTTTGCTAATTTAGTTTTATCAATATCGTAGGAATATATTTAAATTCTTTAGGAAAAATATGGGAATAGACTTTAGCCCATTTTGCAAACTTTAAAAGAAGTTTTATTGAAGAAGAAAAAATAGAAGATAATAAAAATGAATAAATAAAATAATATAAATAAATAAGATCAATAAAAAAATAATTTTAGAAAGTTTTGAGTTTGAATTTCTATGTGCTAAGGACCGTGTCATTTAGGTTTGGGTGTCCAATTGATAATTTTATTATTAATTTGGTATTTATCAATTTATCAACAAAGCAGCCGCAGCCGTTTTTATGGATAACCTCTGAATTCTAATAGAATAAATGTAGACAATACGTGGATACTGTGGCAGGGTAAAAATTGTCGGCAATATAGTTTGATATCATGGAACAGGGGCGTCCAAGCTTTTTATTTTGGGGGGGGTAAAATTTTTTTAAGGGGGGGGTAATTTGGTTTTGGGGGGGGGTAAAATGGCGCGCGAAGCGCGCCGCAAATTTCCCCCCCCCCCCAAAATTTACCCCCGGGGTAAAATTTTTGGGGGGGTAATTTAAATTTTATAAAAAATTTAGTATTAAAAATGCGCGCGAAGCGCGCAAAAATTTTTTTTGTTAGAGATTTTCTATTTTGGGGGGAGTATTTACCCCCCCAAAATGGTTTGGGGGGGTAAATACCCCCCCCAAAATTGTTGGGGGTGCCTACGGCACCCCCAAGGTAGGGGTAATTTTTTTTTGGGGGGGGGTATTGTTCAAAAAATTTTGGGGGTGCCAAATGGCCCATTACCCCCCCCCTTGGACGCCTATGTCATGGAACTCGTTTATTAGTCAATTCTTTCATCCAGCAGGAGGGGAGGGTACGGGATGGAGTAAAGGTAGATGAAGGGGATCCATTATTTTAGCCTGCAGCAAGTTTCTTTTTATTAGAGAACATGCAAATCTGGTGCAATTTACAAGTAATACTATAGCCATTGCTGATAATTCAACTGCAGTCGCCACTTTTATCATACTTTTAGCCTACCGAAGACTAATTTGCAGTCAATTACATAACAATTTCAGAACCAAAATAAACCTTCGTTGCAAATCAAAACTTTGTCTGCTGTTCCGTTACTGAGATCTTAACTGTTTTGTATTGACAATTTTAGTTCCTCTTCACAATGTTAACTTTTAATCTGTAAAATCATCAAAGAAAATCATCTCGCACCAAGATTAACTCAAAACCAATTTACAAAAATGTATTATAATATTTTTGCTAGTAAATTACTGTAAATAAAGAGACAAGTAGATACTTTTACATTACGAAGCTTTAGTTAAAATATAAACTATAAGAAAACACAAAATATGGCAAGGTTTTAGGTAAAACAAGACTTATTTTATTGTACAAATTAGGAAAAGAAAAGTTATGTAAACCATAGCTAAGAGGAAAGCAATGTTATAACTTTTTATCATTTGAATTTTTGTATTTTTTACATCCTGCTGTGGTAATGGTTAATAGAATATGCAACTTTTTATCAGAGAAATTATAATAGGAACGTGGTTATTAAATAACAATGGGGTTAAAGGCAGGGTTAGGACAATGAGCGATAAAGTAACCTGTACTTTTTGCTTTGTATTAGCTTATGTGTCCTGTTAAATAAAAGTCTATGTACATATCAAAGACATAAAACAAATATTTTCCTTTATTCAACATAGCAACGATAAAATATAGAAAAATCTGCAAAACAATAGTAAAATTAATAGAAAAAAGTTTTTAAATTATTAAAGATAAGGATAAAAGTTCTTTTATCAAAAGTCAAAAACGATTATGACCTTTGAACAGAACAACAAGCATAATTTCTGCATAACTAAAAACAATTTTGCAAATAATATGTTTAATTTTGGACAATTTATATGAAATGCTTTTAGTCAACTGTAATCTAACTTAAAGACTTCTTTTAAATATTTGAAGAATACAAATCCATGATGCTAAAAATTACGTGAAATTTAATTGTATGCTTTGGTCTGTACTTTTTCTTGGAATATCACAAACAATTCCATAATATTTTAATATCCTATGGTTCTTCTAAAAATCTGCAAGAATTAAGAATCACAAAAGACTATACAGCAAGTTCTGTCAGTGCAAATCATACTTTCATTATCCAGTTGGGAGGGGACATTGAACTGTAAAATATTGTTCCCCAAAGTTTTATAAAACGAACTCTCAAATTTCCCAACAACATCAGTGTCCAAACTTTTCCATCATTAATTGTAATAAGTAATGACCATAATCTAATAAATCCATTTTTAATAATGATGTCATATTTTAAGTCGATTAATAGCACCAAAGTTTTCAGATTAAAATGAAAACGCATCTTTTTAGTTGCGCCTATTATGACTTAATCCTATTTTCCATATCAAATATGGAAGTAGACTCAAATTACGTTTGTACAAAACAAAAAAGTTTGTCAATTATGGATTGTTTGCTAAAACTTTACTTATTGTAGTTTGATACAGTACATTTGTTAAATAAGAAAAATTTCTTGAATAAAATTATGACATTTTTAAAAATCAAACTTTAATAGTAATATATATTAATCCGTATAAAAATATAAGGTTTATAAAAATCTAAATGTTATATGATACACTGTGGGCTAGAATTGAATCAAGACAAAAGTAAGTGCCGAGCCCTGGGACCTATGTATGGTGAAAATAGACATAAAACTATGATGATTCCAGGTAAAACCAAAATATTTCAGCGGGGGCTTTTTGAGAAAATTAGATTTGAAAATTTCAAGTTCAATTTTCACTCCCTAGGAGTTGCCGCATAATCATGACAAGAAAAGCTAATGTTATTTATTTTAAATTTTGAACAACTTTGCTTTTATAAAGTTCTTCATAAAACCACTCCTGAAGGGAGTTAATAAATGGCCATTATTATCACTTGCTTTGCAAAGGTCACGAAAATTCAGCCTAAAATAAATCATACATAGAGAGGTTTTAAGAAGGACTTCCTAAAAGCATAGTTGTTCAAAATTTAAAATAAATAATATTTGCTTTTCTTGTCATGATTATGCGGCAACTCCTAGCGGGTGAAAATTGAACTTTAAATTTTCAAATCTAATTTTCTCAAAAAGCCCCCGCTGAAATATTTTGGTTTTACCTGGAATCATCATGGTTTTATGTCTCTTTTCACCATACATAGGTCCCAGGGCTCGGCACTTACTTTTGTCTTGATTCAATTCTAGCCCACAGTGGATATGATTGTATCTGAATGACTATAGGAACGACCAAATTTGTTGGTGTAAATGTCTGTAAAACACGCAAATCCAACATAAAAAGTAGCGAAGCAGCTATAATCATTACCAATTTTATTTCTTCACACAAAACTGCAGATTCATATTTTACTTTTACCTAAATGTTCAAGTATATTTTTACTCAAAGTATAATACTAAAGCTAATAAAGCAAATTTAAGGCTAAAAAGTTGTCTTCATAGCTACTACAAGAGTTTAATATAGAGTAGCTACGTTTATAAAGTAGTGACCAAAAATAAAAGTCAAAGTACACCGGAAATATTAATTTCATTTCAAAAATGAATATTTTTTCATTCAAATTTTTTAATCATTAAAGGATTAAAACTATTGTTTAAATGGAAAAATCATTTTTTGCAAGATTTATTTACCATTTTTAATGTTGTATAGATGATGTAAATTTACGATGGTTTTCTATTCTATCGTTTAAGTTACAATGAACTTTTGAAATCCAAGATAATGAAGTAGTAAATATCTCCAGTGAGATCTCATAAATTGCCTTACAAATTATTTCCTACTTTTCAGGAAAGCTTATTATTTAATCTTGGAAAAATTTTGGCGCTAGGGGAACAGACAGTGCAGTGGAGGTTTACCATCAAAGTATAAGGCTGGGGAAAAAACAGTTCAACATGGAGGCAGAAAAATAATTTTATCTACTGAGGAAGGGAAAGTTTTCCATAAATAAATGCTCAATAATAGGCAATCCAAGGCCCGAATTATTTACATATTCTGTAAATATTGGTTTGTTTTCTCTAGATTTACAATCTTATTAAAAGTTTTGTGTATAAAGATTAATAAAAATCAAACATGAGGTGAACTTTTATCAGAAGTTTTATGTTGTTGATAATTTGCCCTATTGCTTTTAAACTTCCATACATTCTAAAACTATTGGGTATTTGTCACTATATGATCACGTTTCACATCTCTAAGAACAGTGAAAATCGCTTCTAGTATTGAAATAAATTGAATGTTGAAAGAAATATGTAAATTTTGTGTTAACAATATATTGATGATTTTGTTAACAATAATATAAATACATTAGAAGTTTCTAAAAAACAGTAAAATTTAATACAGCAAAATTTAAAATAATAGGATTTACGTGCTTTAGTTTTTGTACTTAAATACAAAAATTGGGTTTTATTATTTATTGAATAACAAATTAGAAGTAAGTAAAATTTAATAAAGAAAACGATTTTACCTAAAGAAGTTAATAAACACCTTTTGCCCAAAATCTGACCTTTATGGAAATTTATTTAGCTAAATCTTAAATCTAAAATTGCTATTATAAGAACAAAAATTATTGTCAGTTTTGTATATAGCCTCATATAATGTTATCCTATTGAATTTTTAGCCCATGGAAGTGCCAAAAATTTCATTTTGGATGTTGGTGTTTCATCGATTTAGCAAATAAAGTCTTTATATTATTCTAAAATCAAACTTTAGAAAATTAATATTATACTTACAATACATATTAAGTAAAACTTTAAACCCAAAGTTTTGGTAAATTATCTCAAAGGTAATGCATATTCTATCTTCATCATATTCATGGGTGCAAAAATAATTAAGCTAGTTTAAATGTATGCCAACGATGTTTATCTAAAAGTAAACAGTCTAAACATGGAATAACAAACTATATGCTATGTCTAATAGCCAGAGACGAACTATAAAGCTTAACATCTACATCTTATATCACAAAATTAAAAAATTGTAGCATTATAAAAAATTAAATCAAAATGTTTAAAAATTTAAGAGGTTTACTAGACCTTTAAAGATTAAAATATTTACAGACAACTAGATTTACTGTGTTGATAAGAAATGCTCGGCAGCCGCAACTGCAACTGCCAGCAAACTGTTGTAAAATCCTCAGATGTCGGAGCTCAAATAATTTTGGACAATCTATAACTACAGCCAAGCCGCAAAATGTTTTTTTTAGCTTCCATAGCAACCGCTCTTTATACGATCGTTTTATGCTAACGTTTAAAAAACATTATTTGATAATTTACAACTAAGATGTCCTTTTTTCAATAATATGCTGCCGAGACACCCCACAAATTTGCGGCTTCCGAGCCCTGCGTGATAATAATTTCACTACAAAATCTACATTAATACTTTAATAATTGAAACATTTTAAATAATGATAAAATTGTAAAAAAAAATGTTTCTGATCTTATCACCTTTGCTAATCTCTTTCAATTTACATTTTTTTGCTTAAAACATTTGAGGACTGTAATTTTCTTTTCAATTTAAGAACCATCGGAAAGGGACTTGGGTTCTTAAAGTTGGACTAATAATTGAACAGTAAAGGTAAACTAAACTTAATTAATTAAGACAAAAATTATCCCACATACGAATTTTATAAAAATGAATAAACTTTAACATTGATCTCATTTTATTAAATAATTTTTGTTAAGAATACATATTCTTTACTTAGAACAATGATTATACGTTTCATCATTTCATTGTCAATCTTGATATCTTGATGTATGTGTTAAAAATACATATATTTATTTATCTAAAAAAATGTAGCTATAAAATTATGCATTTATAAAAAGTGTCTCAAAGACAAATTGTTT
Organism: Acartia tonsa; assembly: GCF_053477335.1. Lineage (NCBI taxonomy): Eukaryota > Metazoa > Arthropoda > Copepoda > Calanoida > Acartiidae > Acartia > Acartia tonsa. Next base: position 28,586,494 of record NC_137262.1, on the reverse strand, counting down.
GTCTGAAAATGAAATAAGGGCTACAAGAAATAATTATGCCCATCATAAGTTTTGGCTATTTTTCTTATTGACTGGGCTTATTAGAAGAAAATTATAGAAATCCTCTTTAACAAGACACCATTAATAGACCGTCTCCATTATCAATACATGTAAGCATCTAATTACTGCAAGAATTGATCTTGGAAGTTAAAAAAATCTTCATCCTAATTATGTACAAAAAATACTTCAATTGTAAACGCCTTTGTCAGAGCTTTTGTATTTGAAATTAGTTAAAAAAGTTTTTAAAATAATAAACATCTATTTCCGTAATTATTTAGCATTAATCTTCTATTCAATAAATTCCAACTTACCTAAAAAAAATAGAATTTTGTTAAAATCTACCTTTCAAAAAAATATCTATTCTTTAATTTTGTGCAATTAGGTTACACCAAAAATTTGTGAGAAATCTAAAAGATCTATTTTTTTTTGAAGTTTAAATTTGTTTGGTACATGTAAAGAAAGAAAGTGAAAGAAATGCAGACACGAACAATCTTCAAATAAAAGTAGTTACGCCCAAGAAAAGCTTGATAGATAGATAGAGAGATAGCATGTAAAATCAATTTTGAGAAATCATTCCTCAATTTTCTTTGATGTTCTAGTTTCCCTCCCAACATTAATTTGAATCAAAAACAAGAATCACTTCTGCAGATGCAAATTACTATTTTACCTCCATTTTTTTGCATATTCAAAATTTGATAGATATTAATTTAAAGAAAAAATTGCTTCTTAGTAACAAACATATTCTTTCTTTCAAACGCATTCTATCATTATTTAAATCAAAGTACTTTTTTTCTAAATCTAGAATATCAAAACTTTGAACTCCATTTTTTGCATAAAATAATTGTTGTATATTAGTTTGTAAGCCAAGGTTGTAATAAAAAGTTCACCACAAAATCAGCACAAAATATGTTTCTAGTGTTGCTTTCTTAAATTAAAGAAAGACTTAAATTCAATTAAACAACTATTCTATTCTTTGTTTTGAAAGATATTTTATGTTTTATTTGATTTATATGCTTCCTAATTTTCTCTCCCTCCCTCAGAATATGACCCCTCGCCTCTCCCTAACAACCCAGTGATATGGATCAGGCTTTTTACAAACAATTAGTACAAAGGAAAGCCAATATTTTAGTATGGATAAAACACAACTCAATGTTAAACTGTTTTGAAATAAATTTACCAAATACTTATAAATTAATTAAAGCAGTGCAGCGCTATTCAATAACTTTTTCCTTTAGTAAACTTATCCACATCTGCGCAACCAGAAGAAAGCCATTTCACCGGAAATATGTGAGCCTTTTTTATTTTCTCGTACCACGGCGCGGCGGCGTCGAAGGCGCAATAATCAACGGAGTTCAACAACTACGACGCGGTAGAAGCGCACACATTCACAACTCACACACACACTCACACACATTTAAGCAAAGCAGAGTTGGAGCAACTAGAGCAGAATCTGGTTGAAAACCGCAATATTGCAGATAAGAAAATTGTGGGAAAATGGTCCAAATTTTCTGGACTCTGAACTCCGCAAACGGCCTAGGCAAGGACGGAAAGAGTGGCCAACAAAATAAAATATTTCTCAAATTTTTTATTTAAAAACATTTCTTAAAAAATAAATTAAAAATCTACCAAAAACAATTAAATATGAAAGCAAATATGTTATGTGTTATTTGTTGGACATCCTGTAAGAGAAAATAATTAGTTGTCTGAAGGAAACCAACAAATTTTTTGATTAACATGAATTTTCAAAAATTTCTCCGAGTGTGTGTGTGTGTTTGTGCGTGTGTGTGTGTGCGTGTGTGTGTGACTGTTTGTGTTTTGTGTAGTTGACAGCAAATAAATGGTTAACCTAATTTTTTTATGAAGTTTATGAAACAGATTAATTACATAATTTCATAACTTATAAAATTAGGATCTTAGGAATTGTATTTTAATAATCAGTTAGGTAGATGCCTCCATTCTTAAGAAGTTTTCATGTATATCTACTATAGGAATAAATTAAGTTTAGGTTAAAGCAAGGTTAGAAGAGCCCCACTAGGATTGTATCCCAGTTGACCCCGCCGCAGTGAGAGCCTCCTGCAGGGGCTAAGATAAGTCTTTCACAAACAAAAATTAAGAATACATAGGTTCAGTGGTTAAGAAATATGTTTGATTTTGATAATAATAAAGATAGATTATGGAAATGAAAACACAGATATAATAAAATAATCAAGCAACAGTGTTAATAATCACTGTACTGTACAAATGGTTAATAAGCAACACAATTTTCTCTTTTTTTTGTGAACAGACAAGCAATAGAATTTAACTTTGAAAATCCTGACACTTCATTCATATAATAAAAGGTCTAAAAGGTTCATCCATTATAAAAATACCTGGGATAACCTTTCCAGAAATATTTTTAAATACAATATTTTAAGATTTAGATTTTTTTCATTTATAAATTTTAGATCTGTAATCCATAATTAGTCTAAAATAAATAAAATAATTAGTCTAAATAAATAACTTTAAGATCTGTATTTCATAATTAGTCTAAAATAAAAGTTTTCAAATGAAATTTTAAAATTAAATTTATAATCATAAATTGTACAATTAAGTAAAATTAGTTTGTATCTACAGTACAGATATATAATATAGCCATACCATGAAATTGGATAAACATACAGACAGACAGGAAAGAAAATTTTCAGATATTTTTTCCAACTTTCCTATACAAAATCAAGTTTTTGACTATTATATGTTAAAAAGTCAAATTTTTAAGTAAGGTTGAAAATTTGTAAGGGGACTAGGTAGCTCAAAAAAATTCTTACTTCATAAAAATGAGGGATTATCCATCTCCTAATTCCTCATTACACATGTTGATTTATTGAGCGACTTTGTCCCCTATGCGAAAATTTTATTTAATATAGATAAATTCCATTTCTAAAAGAAGATATAATGTTTATATTGAGTGGACATAATTGTCTTTGTTTCATATTTATGTTTTTATTTCATGTTAATATCTTACTCCATAGGAGGTCAGAAAAAATTTATGCCAAGACACATAAACATATCAAAATGTTAGTTTTGCATAAAAATAATGTTTTTATAAATATCATCAATGAACATACAAGTTTTAAATATTACGTACTCTTTAAAGAATTAAAATAAGATTCTATGAAATACAAATTAGTCAATAGATTGCGCAGCTTAGTGTAATTGTTATTCTAGTTATACAATTATAATGCAGGGCTATAAGGGCATTTAAAGAGGGGGAGGAGGGGGGGGGGGCATTATATCCCCCTTTACAATTTAAGGTTTTAACAAAATTTAAAAAGAAAAAATTAGGGTAGAGTGTCACTTTTTTCTATGGGCGATTTCTTTAGGGAGGGTTATAGTACCCTCCTCTAAAATAGTTTTATAACTTCCCAGGACCTATGATAAGCATACACAGAGACACACAGAGAGATATCCTAGTACTTTTATTTAAAGATGAAATGTTTGATAGAATTTCTAAACAAATATTTAAAGAAATTTAGCTAGCTTGCCACATGTTTAAATAACATGATGCTTTTACCTACATAAACATTTATTTTGCACAATTTAAATTGGCAAAATATATATTTTGTTCTTAGAATAACAAATGTATATAAAAGGATAATTTGTAATTTGAAAATAAAAACATGCATGAAAATGTACATTCAGTAAAGGGAGTCTTATCTCTGATAACTTTTAATCTATCAGAAAGATTGAATTGTTTAGGAAGCATTTTATCTATTAATAGCGGATCTAGAAACACTTTAGGTGGGGAAGGTTAGACGGGAAGTAGACCCCAACCGATTTTCAATTTTAAAAAAAATAGTTTTTTTTCTAGTAGAAGAAATTTTTTTCTAGAGTCGATTTCTCTTGGGTGGGTGGTTGTACCCATTCCCAAAGATAGTTATAGACCTTTTCTAAGTCTCTGAGAAGCTATATTGGTATAGAAAACAGTATCGGTTCAACGAGATCCTTCAGTGCAGAAGGTAGACACACAGCTATACAGACAGACATTCTGTTACTTTTATATAATGATATTTTTGGTCTGCCAGTAACCCCCCCCCCCCAAAAAAAAAATCAGCTGAAATAAAATTATATGCTCTATCTCTTTCATCCAAGAGGACTTTAGATTCAATTTTCTATTCCTGTATCCCTGAATATTCATAAGGAAATTTATTTTTGTACCATCTTTTTTGAATGGTAAAGTGATATGTAAATAAATCCACATATTATGCTTTCTCATCCTTAATCCTTTTATGCGATGAAAACAGACAGTAAGAGAGATCATGGGCTAGCCTTTCAAGGAAGGAGGGTAGGGGACTTTGGTCGAGGTCACGAAATTATTGGCATTATAAAATATTTGTTTTTTTATCAGACAAAAACACTTTTATTTTGTTTTTCTAGAACTTTTTTTCTCTTTGGTAAATAATAACGTTTTCTTATTCGATAGCTTAACCTTGGGGATTTACATTGAATTTGATTGGTTGGTTCTTTTAGTTGAGTGTCAAAACGTTTCAACCATAATTGTAATCTACGAAAGGGGTAATTTTGTGTATCATCATTGGGAATGTACCATAGAGAAAAAAATAAAAGAGAGGAATCGAAGCAACTAGAAGACGAAAATAGGCAGTGGGCCTAGAGGCCTACTCAGCGCTGTTGCCGCGCTAAAATTTATTGCTATTCCACTACTTTTCAAATGGGAGGATTAAAAATTATTAAAAAAAAATATTTTTTTACTTTTTACTATTTCCATATTTAGGGCAAGAATATTAGATTAGATATTTTCGTTTTAATGTTTTAATTAAAAATTACATAGAATCTTATTTTTATTTAAAAAAATTTGTTCATGAAAGATGAATCCTTCTATTTCTAAAAAGGGGGAAATTTTTTTCATAATGAACATTCAGCTGATTCTGACCGCCCACGGCTGTTTGCTAAATATCGCTTTTCTTTTTATTCACATTATTATTTATGATTGACTTACAAAAAGCCCTGGGCGGTTTTTGATTTTCGTCTGCTTCTAAATTTAGGGATGGGGAAGTAGTATTTTACCATGAAAAAGGGGTGAGTATTCATCCTCTTATCCTTTTTTCTTATGGAATGTACATAAAATTGTCTGCCATTGTCTTATCCCTTTAGATCCCTGTTGCTCACTAGATTCCAACTCTACCAAAGTTCCCTCCCTCGCCTGTAAGCCCTCACACGCGCAGCCCATGATTGCCAAATTTATATTTGCTTTGATATTTGCACAATTTTATCACTGATATGACATGATAATGAATGGGGGCTCAGACACTTTTCTTACCTAAATTGCAAGTTATACTCAAGAAATACAATGGACTAAAAAGCACCATTTAATCATTTTATGTTATTTTTTCATCTTTTATCTTTTATCTAATTGATGCAAAAAAACTAAGATACAGCACAAATAAAGTTATATTTAAGTTATTGTGAGGTCCAATAACGAGTAAAAGTAAATGATAGTTGTTTTTTAGGTAGGTAAAATATGCACACAAAAAACCAAATTATAGTAAATCATATATAAAATTTTACTGTCTAAGTGAGTATAAATTATAAAGATACTTTAATTTTTAGTTTTTTTTTGATTTTATTAATCTCAAAAGATCAAGATTGTAGTTCTGTGAATGTTTTAGCTCATTGTGAAATTTTGATGTCAATTTGGCACCCTTCCTTCTTTTTCCTATTTTATGTTTCCCAGATTATTTTGAAGTGATGGTATAACAGTAAAATTTAATCCTAAGCAGTTTTAAAACTTGTGTTACACAGTTGGGATAAATGATGTTAGGAATAAGATTCATCTTCATTCTCTTGCAAAATTTCCTGTTCAAAACATTTTCTCCAGGACTTTCACAGGTAGAAAAGCTACTCTATAACTGCTATTCAGAAAGAGAGAGAGAGAGAGAGAGAGAGAGAGGTAATGCAAAAGAAAGAGAAAAAGAGAGCGAAAGGAAAAAAGGATATTTAAATAGAGGAAATTAAAAAAATATATATTTCTAATATAGTCATAAAAATAATTTAGATTGTTATCATACTTGTTTTTTTTTAAAGTTTTATATGTCCTTTTAGGGTGGTTTTATTCTTTTCAAAAGAAGATGTCTCAAGGGGTATTTTTACATTTTAGCAAAAAAATCTGTTTAAATTCAATTCAAATAAAAAGTCATAAATTAAAAGCATTTTGAAAATTTATAAAACATTGATATAAAAAGACTTTTAAATTTTGCTACTTAAAGTTTTTAAGTAGGAATATTAGAATTTCTGTGATTATTTCTCTTCCTTTTGTAATGTGTTTGCGAGCCAAAATGATTTGTAATTCGCTATACATTAAGAGATATAAGTTTTCCGGAATTTTAATGTAGGGAGTAGATTTGAAATCTGCATCAAATTTTAAGGATTTTTTATAAAATTCGTTTTTTGTAAAATTCTTTATCTAAAAGCGGAAATACATTTTAAGTTAATTAATTTTGACCAATAGGATAGGTGGATTTTAAACTACCCGCGCTCTAATTGGTTGAATGATGTACGACATCCAATCAGAGCGCAGATTTTTTAAATCCACCAATCACGGATGCCAAAATTAATTAACTTAATTTGTATTTCCGCTTTTAGATAAAGAATTATGCAAAAAACGAATTTTATAAAAAATCCTTAAAATTTGATGCAGATTTCAAATCTACTCCCTACATTACAATTCCGGAAAACTTATATCCCTTACTATACATGCTAACTTTGGTGTAGAAAGGGACAAATACAATTTTAGTTGGGACAATATTACAAGAATATATTTTTCCAATGCTAGCAATAATATATAGAAATAAACAGAAAAGATTAAAATTATAATTTAATGTTCAATCATAAAAGATAAAAAAATCGTCCAAAATTTTGTTCACATTTTAAAATTTATAATCCACAGTGCCTAATGTTTACACGATTTTGCATGTTAAAGATAAATATATCCATAGGGCTCATTCCTTAAAAGTTTTTTAACATTTGTTTCTGTTCAATTCTGATTTCTCAAAAATAAAAATCACACTTAATCACAATATTTATTAGTAGCGGCTTCGCCCCTAGAGGCATCTAGTGGCACTTTAAATGTTTTTTTTTTGGTTCAAGTCTCTACGATACCTATCTATTTTGCGATCAAGTCTCGACGATACCTCTTTATGTTGCGTTGAAGCCTCTAGGCGAAATTTTTCCCCCGATTTTTTTGTGATTTCTCTTTGAAGGGTGGTGGTACCCTACACTCAAATAGTTATAAACCTCCTCAGGACCTATGAGAAGCTTCCCTGTTAAGGAAAACCCGATCGGTTCAGCGGTTAGCGAGATTCTTCGGTACACACAAACAGACAGACAAACAGGCAGACAAACAGGCAGACAAACAGACATACGAACAGGCAACAAACAGACAGACAAACAGACATCCTGTTACTTTATTATAAGGATGTATCAAATCATTGTCTGTCTGCTTCCTTTTTCCATATTCATTAACGCCTATTGAAAAAAAAACATCTTTTTTTTAAGTAATAGGCCTGCATTCTGTGATGCCAAGAAGTTTGTTTGTCCCACTGCCAACTTTCATTTTAATTCAACAAGGTTCTTTATAAACAGGATGCATTTAAAATTTTTAAGATAAGCGAATAACCTACTGCCATTGATTGTTATAAAAGCAATTAAAAGGCATTAATTAAGATTTTTTGTTATCAAACGACAAAATCTTCAGTCATTATGACAGAATTACGTTATATCATAGATTTGGGTTTCTGGAGTTAATGCTTAAAGTACAATACAGAAAATTAAACCGTATGATTGCATAAAGGTATTTTGTCAGCAATAACTATTTCTATCAATGCTATACAGTCAAAATAACCGTAATAACAATTAACAATGTTGTTTAAGAATTTCTACTAGTTTGCGATTGCTACGCTAATAACGAACATAACTGTCCATGTTGAGCTAATGGCGTTAATCAGGAAAGAAAATATAGTGGACATTGTAAAATGCAGAAATCTGAAGGGATATTTAATAAATTGATGTACATTTCTAATGATGATACTCAAAATTACCCCTAGATTACAATTAGTGGTAGAAAACGTTTGGACACTCAATTAAATCAACCAACCAATTAAAATTCATTATAAGACCCCAAGATTGTTCAGCCAACAAATAAGAAAACGTTATTATTAGACTTTGGGGACTATTGTAACAGCCTATGTCTCCTCCTTCCCTGGTAAAAAGTTTAATATTACATAGGATGTCCAAACCTTATCTCAATATATCATCATGGACAGACAGGGATGAACATTCATTCGCAGCGCAGCAATAACAGATAAGAAAAATAAGTAAATAAGTAGTAGATAAGTTTATTAAACTACATGTCAAACTTTTTTGCTGTTATTGTACGAACCAAAGACTATCTATAGAGTAATTATAATAAAATATAAATTTCAAAAGTCACCCTTGACCGATTAAATACTATACAGTCGACATTAACCATTAAAATTGTTAGCGAACTACTTTTGATTTTACATGAATATATCCATTTACATTATCCTACTATTTAATTATTAGAATACTAGTTCGCATCCTTGCTTATCACCACTATATATCTGTAATCTGAACATAATATACATAATACTGCATCTATAAGTTCATTTATCAAATTTACATAATATCACCGAGACAGAATGACAATTTACACATCTAATAGCCAAGTCAAGCTATTCTGCAACTTGTGTTTCGTCTGTCCGTTAGAAATAATTCTAATATATTTTATAATTAAGGATCTTAAGGGATAAGACAATGGGGGAATAAAGGATGTGCATCACCAATAATGATACACAAAATTACCCCTTTGTTTAATTCAAAATTTTTAAGCCAACAAATGAGCGTTATGTTTATAAAACTTTGGGTACCAGTATAACTTACTGTCCAATGTCCCCTTCCCTCCCTGGTAGGTATATGAGTTGAGAGGTATACCATTGCTTTATTTATGCATCAAGTTAATTATGGATGTTGTCATCCTTGTTAAAATATAATAAATAACATACCTTGTCGTTTTTGTTGATAGTTTATTACTAGAAATCACTGGGTAGGCTAATTTATGTAAAATTCATAATTTTGTCACTTTCAAAAAAATCACATTTTTCAAAATCTTTCAAAATATATTCCAGAACGATGAAATTTTTAATTAACGTAGAACATACCATAAATCTTAAAGTGGTTATTGGTATTTAAAAGTAGCCTTAAAAGGGTAAATGAGAGTCAATTTTAAGTTAATACTTTTTTACATTTAATATGTTAATTTAGTTAAATAGCATTTTAAGCAGTTCAAAATTATATCTTGAAATACACCAAGAATCCAATAAACCTTTTGTGAAACTATTTAGAGAAGATTTGAAGAGACACAACTATAGAGTAGATTTGCTACTAGTTAATTAATAACAATTAGTAAATACGTACTTTTTAGTAATAAAGTAGTTACAATAAAAGGTGTTATATCTTTCACAATCAGTTTGACACTAAAATACAAGCACAGATGACAATTCTTGTATGCTCTACACTCTAAAAGTATTCATAAAGCGATAAAATTGATGAATAAAAATGTACGTAATATTTCGAGGGCTTCGGAGGTTTAATCTAAAAATTGGTTCATGTTAATTACTTACATCCGTCTGTCTGTCTGTTTCTCCGTCGGAAGAGGAGAGTTATAAAAATTGACTACCATTGATTTGATTTACAAACCATACCTTCCTCTAACAAAGGCTAAACTCGTAAGTCATTTAACCGACCTTTGAAATTAATTATAAACGCTTGCAGCAGATATAATTAAAGTAACTTAATTTCTTGACATTTTTCTATGTAAAAATCTTTACTAAATATTCTTTTGAAATTACAGAGCTTAAATCTTAACCAAAATGATAATCTAACATCATCTAATTATTTTATTTTATAATACTTAAAACCTTCCCTGGTTTACGTAAAGAGTCCTCCTCCTACCAAAAAAAGTTTGAAAACAAGAGTAACACCGTTTATGATGACTTTGAAAAAAATCTGTATTTGTTTGGTATACCCAGGAGTATATAGATTAGTAAATTAACAAAAAAAATAGATTAGGAGGTATAGTGACATACTCCTTAAGCTTTTAAGCTGATATGGTGACAAAATAAAACTGTTATAAAAATTATATGAATCGATATATAATTACTTGGATGTTGCACCAGATTTCATGTACTCTGATAAAGTGATGTTCGCATCTGGCTAAAATAATGATAACCCCCAGCATCCACCCCCTTCACCCCAACCCTTACCCTACTTCTGGAACTGACCAATAAATGAGGTCCATATTAGCAAGCCAAATTGACGAAGAATTTTCTAATGTCAATATATCCACGTATATCATATAGACATTGTTAAATGATAAATTTAAGAATCGTAGGTAATGTTTGATACTTTTTTAATGAAAGCGTCAACTTCATAAAAGCCTTTAGTCGAAGATGATTAAAGTCCCTCCACAGATTATGACGTCATACGATAGAATAGCCAATGAGCGGCCAGTATACACTGTAATTTACCAATGGTAAAATTTATGCTGGCCTCTCATTGATTATTCTATCGTATGACGTCATAATCTGTGGAGGGACTTTAATCATCTTCCTCTAGTCTAAATTAAATTTTTATTTTATTGAGGTTACTTGTTCCTTTATCCCTGGACAAATAAAAGTGAATTGTTTGCATTCTATGTATATCTAGTTGACTGAATGGTAGGTTTTTCAACAAAAAAATATATTCAATTTTAAATGTTATATATGTGTAATATTCGATAAAAGGTGTTTATTTTCTATTTTTTTTTTTGGATTTAAAAAGTAGACTCTGCTTTTATTGAAGATTCCTTCTGGTCCTGATTTTATTCAAATAACTAATTGAGAAAGCTTCCCGGAAAAGTACAGCCAATTCGGACCTAAATTTTACGAGAGCTTAGCTACAAACAAAAAATCTTACTACCTTTTATAATATGATATATTTTTTTAAAAATATATTTTAAAACCGAAATTCTCCTCCCTTTTACCATTCATATCTAAATATATACCACTGATAACCAGGATGACAATATTCATGATTGCAACCATTATAATCATAAAACAAAAAAAAATATTGGCTAATTCATCTCAAAACTTTCATAAAAATTTAGTTTTGAGTTACAGTTTGATAAACAGGAAAATGGATATAGAATATACGTGGATATTATCAAATGGAAAAAAAACATGGAACTCATTTATTAGTCAGTTCAATCATCCAGTAGAAGTGGTGATGAGGTAAAGCTGGTGGAGGGGGCTATTATTATTTCATCCCACTGCGAGTTTCACTTGATTAGAGAACATGAAAATCTGATGTAACATCAAAGTCAGAAAAATCCATTACTAGGAAGGCCAATGAACGTAAAAAAACAAATTAAATATAGTAGATCAGCTGCGCTACTAGCATCAGATGTACGAGGCCTAGTGCTTGGTTGCATAATTATATACAAAAATCAAAACATAAATGTATCAATGCAAAATATTATAAAAAATGCAAAAAATGTTTTAATTTGAAAAACTAAAAGTGTGTAAGCTTTTGAAAGTTATGATTACAATTTTATGGTGCTTTAAATTGGTGATTTAGTGTGATAGAAACGTTGAAAATTAATAGGTCAATGGAAGGTGAATAAATCTTTCTCATAATGTGTTGTTTTAACATTTTTGTAGAAGAATTCTAAGAAGAAGAATTTATCTGACAAGGAATTTTAAATAATTTTGAATAACAGTTTATTTTCAAAAATTGTTTTAAGCAAAAATTACATTGGTGATGTCATCATTCATCTACCTTAACGGAAATGAAGAAAAGAAGGAGGGGGGGGGGGGAGGGGGGGGGGCGTAGTTGATAAGGTGAAATTAAAATATAGGAAGAAACAAAAAGAGAAATATGAGGGGTTGTAATTTTAGGGTCTTCATTAAAAACTAAGCAATATAATATATAGCAAAAAAAATTTGTTATTAAAAATTGAAACATTTATGTATGAAGCAATCTTATAAGTAACTTTATGTTTTACTAGTTGCTTTAAATCCTAGCCTCTAGGCTAGGGAGGGATAAGTAATTTAAAAGCTTTCCTGAAAAGAAACGGCTCTTCTGACAAGGTTTTTGATAATCTTTAGACAAAAAAATCTTTCATCTTAAAGTTGTTAGATATAGATTTTTCTTTAAATTGCTAATATGTAATATTTTCCTAAATGAAGAAACTCTAGAAAGAAGGAAGATAAAATAACTGAATATTTGGGCAAGTAAGGGGGAGGGAAATTTAGCAAATGCAGAAATGAGCAGAAAGTTGCAGGGATAATGGTATAGAGAATACATGTAAAAGATTTAACCTTCAGTTGTATGTCCTATATGAAAGTAAAAGGATGTCTATGTGTCTGTCTGTATCAAAAGATCTCGTTAACCGCTGGACCAATTACAGGGAGTTCTATATTAATTTGTGGGAGGATATCTTCATCCTCCTAAGAAAAGTAAAGTTACCCCTAGTAAAAAATATCCACCAATAAAAATTATATTCTCCAAGAGGGCCTTTGTGTCTTAGTATGATATTTTTTTAGCAATACTTACATCATATCTCAATAATTTTGAGAAATTAGTTTTTCTTGAATTTAAAAGATTATTTAAATGATTTTATAATCCCTTACCCCTGAGAATAAATCAGACGCGCTGAGAAAAAAATATTTGTTTGCAATTACTTTGCAAACTCGTATTTTCAATTTGCAGGCTGCGCCCTTTTTTACTTCCCTTCCCTGTTAAAATAAAACATAAAACTGACTCAGTAAATTAGTCAAAAAGTAAATTCTTTTAAAAAATTTTTGTTGTTGTAACGATAACAACTACAGCATGCTTTACAACAATAAGATGCAGAAATCACAAAACTTGTGACATATATATTTGTTCTAAAACAAATGATTAATTTACATAGTCAAATAAATCAAGCAAAATATAAATCAATCCTCAAAGAATCAATAACAGATTTGATTTAACTTTAAAATAATGATTTTACTCAAAATTAGGGTAGATTTCAATCTTTATCTGTCGTTTTACGAATTAGCTTTTAAGTATAAAAAACTATACATATTACAGATCATATTAATTTTACTAGTTCTAAAGGAAGAATATCGAATATCAATTTAATTGAGCACCAGTCTAATTACTCAACAATAATCTATCAAAATATGTTTTGTACAAAAACGTAGGATTTTTATTTAGCTTAAGTTGTCTACATGTCATGTCAAAAATCAAAAATGTATCTTTTGGGTGTGTTGAAATATAACTACTTATTTCGAAAATTTAAATGTAACACAAGCTTATTAATTACGATAAATTATTAGTTAAAATGCAAGCTCACCGATTACGAGAAATGGTTTCGTGACTACGGGGCTGCTGAATTTACCCAACTTCTAACAACGTTCACCCCACCCACCCACTTTTCCAAGTAGCATAGCTACTCTTAATTTGTCTGCCTTAAAGCTTGGCCTAACAATAAAGGTAGAAGAATAAATATTTAACCCAGACTATTACATTGCCCAATTGGTGGGGACCTTTTTCCGTCTGCTAGCAAATTGCTTTCTGCTCTTTTAAAGTGACTTGGCTGTGTTTATATTTCCGACGACATTGGCTGATATTCAAAGACACAAACTCAAAAATCTATATTAATTAGCAATATCAGTTTAAGACATTCCTTTATTTTTTAACATTGTCATCCTTGTTTATTTTGTGTGTTTCTATAATATCTTCCCCAATTTTGTATTGAATTTAGTCTGCTGCACAAATCAAAATAAGAAAATCAACGAATTATGCGTTCAAAATAAAATTGGTTTGTAATCTAATATTGACAAAAACCAATCGCAATTTTCTGTTTAATGATCAATTTTACCTTTTTTGATACCCAAAGGTTTATAACACTAAAATTTACAAAATTAATTTCAAAATTTACTAAAGGAATTTGTAATTTTTTATTAAAAATATTTCATTTTATTAGCATGTTATTTATTAATTTTAACTATTAACTTTTAAAAAGATTTACCTAATATATCCAAGAAATAGTAAGTAGCTATTTGATTAATTGATGTACCAAATATAAATGTAGAATGTAGATTGTTGAAACAAATGACCTACCTGCAATAAGAGAAAAATAAATTAATGATTCTTAAATAGACAAATATGTTTATGAAAAATAATATAAAAACAAAGGGAAAGCATGGTTTAACAATCAGAAAAATCCCTAAAATAAAGTGTACGCTTTTTTGCCTTATTTGGACAAGAAAAAAGTTCTGTTTTTTTTAAAGGGCGTCAATTTTACCTGTCTAACTTAAAATCATAAAATTTCTAATAAATTATAACTATATTTTGTAATTTTTACTTAGACATTTAATTAAATCAATTCAAAATGTAACAAGTATAATTATAACCAAAGGGAAACTGCTTTAAATAAGAAAATAAAAAAAAACTATAGTTTAACAAAAAACCTCAAAACTAAATTAATTACATTAAAAATCTAAAATCTTCAATTTTTATTAAATATTTTTGATAAATAACTTAATTTTTATTGAACACGTTTTGCGTGTTCCATAAAGTTTAGACAAAAGTGCAGTCAGCGATGCATAATAATGTAAAGAAATCCATCAATAGGTTGTTATTTCAAACTTACAGAAAATAGCTAATTATTTTTTTGCTATAGTTTTTAAGTTAAGATTGAATTGAACAATGTACCATTATTATGTAAAATTACTAATATATAGCCGACATTAAAACTTTACTTACTATTTGATTAAATTCAAATAATTTTAAATGTTTTATTCTTTTGGTGCTATTTTTTGCTTTAATTAATCAAGCATTATAGAGGTTTGCAATGGACATCTCTCAATGCAACGAAGTAAATTATTAATTTGAATAGTTTAAAGTAACATTTAAACATTGAAAATAAGTCAATCATGAAAAAATACGAAAGTGAATATTTCTATAGACATTAAATACTAGAGTTGGCTCGATATAACTATCTCCCTATTGGCTAGTTTTCTATATGCATATATATTTCTCAATAAATCTATTTTCCTCACCCGGCAATACTATTTAAACGGAAGTAAATATTTAATAATTTAAATGATCTTAAAAAGATTTTTTAAATTATATTTTTTTCTTTACATTACCATCACCAAAGGGTTTATTATATGATTACAATTTTAGTTCAATATTTGAACACACAAAGTGTCGCCACAATCGAATTCTTTTAAAACAGAGTTTTCTTTAATTTATTATATTATAAATTTAAATTTTCTTTTTTATGATTAGAATTTAAATACTTCATTATAATGTAAATAGCAACATGAAATGAAAAAAATGAATTTATTTTTAATAAAGTAAAATAATGGGTCTTATCGTTCTGGGCAATGAGAGTTTATTATGGATTATTGGAGCACTATGAGTTTTCAACGAATATTCCTTGGAAAACTTGAGCTCATTTATAGACATTTATTTCCTATATAGATCTGACATGGATCTTGAAGCAATTAAGCAGGCCGTTTTGTACATGTTAAAAATTGGAAGATTTCATTAAATAAAAGTTATCGCAAATATACTTAGTAAATAAGATTTTAAAATTATTTCATTTTTCAAATATTTAGATAATAATGAATAATAAATTCATATCATGAATATACAAAGCATATCTATAATATAAAGAAGTAAATTTTGTTGTTTGAAGCTTAAGATTTCGATAACTACTGAAACGATTAAGTTCTCCATTTTAGGGAAGCTTCACATAGTCTCCAGAATGGTTTTACGATATCTTATTTTTAGATTTAAGTCTTGTCATGGTTTTATGCTATTTTTTTTAATCTTCGAATACAGTGTCATTAGATGCTAGGAGCGCAGCCACTAGTCTATAAAAAGTCAGTTTTTAAATACATTATAAAAGAGGTATAGACGGCAAAAAAACATTAAAATGGCAAGTCAATCCAATCCCAAGTGTTTTTAAACTACCTTTTATTATTTTTCAATCACCAAACACCTGTTTTAGAAACTACTTTGTTAATCAAAAGGCTTAACCTTACTAACCCAAAAGTAAAACTAAAATCTTCTCGTATTAAAAAAAATCAAGTTTTGACATGATTCATATTAGATATCTAAATATTAGGTCAAAGGAAAATTTGGAAATCCCCCGATACAGTAATTATAAAGATAAGGTGAATAAATTAAAAAGTATAGAAATCTGTCTTAAGAACGTTTTTGATTATTGATTAGTTTAAAGTATTTTACATTAAATTTTACTATAGTATTATTAGCCTATTGTAAATAGGTTACTTGTAGTCAAAATTTGACCAGTTTAACGGGGAAGGAATGGACATTAGGAAATAAATTACAGTGGTACTCAAAATTTTATAAACTTGCAGTGAATTAAAAACTTTGGGTTCTTTTATTTA
The DNA here is from genome assembly GCF_053477335.1 of Acartia tonsa. Taxonomy (NCBI): domain Eukaryota; kingdom Metazoa; phylum Arthropoda; class Copepoda; order Calanoida; family Acartiidae; genus Acartia; species Acartia tonsa. The sequence goes on along the minus strand of NC_137262.1, from coordinate 28,569,935 downwards.
ATCTTAGATGGTTGGTTTAAACATTAAACAAGCTACATATAAGTGTAAGGGTAATATTGTTAAACACCATCGGAAATATACTTAAATTTATCTTAACTTTACTTTATCAGTTATAAATCTATCTCAACAATAACATATCGTCCATTGTCTTATCCTTTAAGATCCCAGATGTATCCTGTTTTATTTGTTTTGTAGTTAAAATTTTGCAATATAATATTTGTTTAAAGAATCGCTAGACAGGATCATAAAAAGATTGATAGACAATGTTTACAAATTATACATACAAATATTCTTCTTTGAAGTATGAACAAGAACAATTATTTACATAATAACAAGCTTATCTAATTATATTGAAGTCATTGTGTATAAATCAAGAAATATGATATTTTCAGCCTTTGGTCTTGCAGCCTCTGTCAGATAGACTGATTTATTCACTAGTTTAAGAGTTGCAGCGCTATGACTCTTTTTCCATATGCTTTTTCTTTTTAAAAAAGTTACATACTAATTAAGATTATAACAAGTTATGAAAAATATAACTGTTAACCCAAAGACATATATAACAGATTTAAACGACAGGAACTTTCTATACTTGAGATAATTTTGGGTTTACATAGTGTGGTTTGCCATTGGGGGGAGTGATACAAAAACACTAGTAAAAATATGACATATTTTTAAAGATATTCATCGTACTACGAAACTCTGTTCTTATTTAAGATTTGTAGAAAAAAGGGTTAATGATCGACATAAAATCCAAAATTGTTTTTTTTTTCTTTCATAAGAGTTTAAAGTTAATAAGGCGATTATTTCTTGATTATTTTGTATCCCCATATTGGTTATGTCTGTGTGTGTATGTACTATAGCTCCTAAAAAAACTACCTATGGCTGCGTATGGGAAATTCCTGTGGTTTGGAGAGAAACTTCTGGGTACCTTCATCACCCGCAGGGATAGGTACTCGGCAAGAAAGTTAGTAGTCCAAACTTTTAAAAAACTGTGAATTATTTAGTAACGAACGTATTTTTAAATGTTAATCGTTAATATATAAATCAAAAATAGTTGTTATTTCTGCGCTTTTTAAAGATCTGTTTGGCATTGTTCAAAATTGTATCTTTTATATTTTTCTTCAAAATTATTTTTAAGAATCAGTACCCCTCCCCTGTCTTTGAATTATGTATGTCAGATTATAAATAGCTACCTAATTTAGGTATCTTAAATGTATGTCATATAGGTATAAATCTATAATTATAGAAAGGAAATTAAATAGAAATTCCTATATCTTTATTTAAATCTTATAGATTATAAATGTTTTTCTTTATTCTATCTTTTTTCTTTTTCGTACTTTAAAATAATGCCCTTTTCTTCTCTAAAACATTATAAAATCGCCTTCATGTAAGTTTAATAATAAATTGCTTGACATAAATTTATTTTTCATATAAAGGTTTTATACTTGTTTTTAGTACTATTGTGGAAAAATTTCATCATTTTAGCCTAAATCTAAACAGGAACAAGGGTAGTAATGTGTAAAATAATCAAATAGGGTAGCTTATTTAATAATACTTATATAAAAGTAACAGGATACCTTTCTGTGTGTGTGAAGAAAAGGATCTCGCTAACCACTGAACCAACTTTGCAATGAGGCTTTTTATAAGTCCAGGGAATGTTTTTTACTATTTTAGGAAAGAGTGACTCCGTTCTCTGAAAAAAAATCGCCCTTTGAAATAACAACCACTCTAAAAAAAACCTAGTTAATAACAAACATAAAATCAAACATCTTTATTGATAACGAACTTTTTTCTGTTGATAAAAAGGCTTTATTGACCAAATATGAGAATGAAATAATAGAGTAGCTGCGCTGCAAAGAATAATCTACTTGGCAAATATAATAATTGCAACATTGAGAAAAATCCCAGGCCACGGACTAGGTAAAAGGACACTACTCAAGCTAAAATTAATAGTTGAAATCAGGGGCGTGTACAGTGTTTCTCAATAGGGGTGTAAAACTGAGTATAAGGACAATCATAAAGCTAAATTTAATAGTTACAGAAAAATTGGTTTAATAACAATTTTTGTGCGAAAAAGCAACACATTAAAAACTTTAGATTTTTACAAAATACAAAACAAGCCAAAATCGTGGAATTCCTTTTAATAATAAAATTAGTTTATTACGATTAAAATAATTGTTTACTTACATTGCAAAATTTTATGTGTAATACTACTTTTTATGTTTTTTTTCTAGTTTATTTGGTTAGTAAAGTCAGTTTTCATTTGTTTAAATTTAAATTAGAATGTATTGTTTGTATATGTACATAAGGTCGAATAAAGGTTTTTTTAGTCGTCTATATATCAGGAATCTTATTGGATATGACAATAATAAATTGATTTTTATCCCCAATTATGATAAACAAAATTAGATGAAATGCATAGTTGAAATGGTGGGCCAATGAAATTTTGTACTATTTTTGAAGTAACGTTCATAAACCTCTGCTAGTTTAAAGACTTATGTCTCCGTTCAATTTTACATAACCGACATAAAACAATTGAAAATTTGTATGTCATCCTAACTAATACTCTTGGAAACGTCCAAGCTTTTTTTAGATGGGGGGGGGGGGTGAACAATGTAAATAAGGGGGTCCCACCTAATTCGTTAGAGGGGTTTAAGCCCACTTTATCACCTCCTCTCTCTCTCAATACTTCCTTGCTCCTGAGATCATAATTTCACTTTTTACATGACAATTATTTTTGTGACTTTTTTATGTGCTAAACCTTTATGACTTATGACAGTGATCTTTGGTTGTTATAATGGAGATTTTTATAGCATCCTTTATTATAGCCAAAATTATTACAACATATCCCGGTAGTAAATCATTCTCAAATTGATTTCTAATCGTTTATGGGAAAAGGACAGCGATCCTAAGGGATAAGACAATGGATGATAAATTGATATATATGTATATCCAATAATGATAAACAAGATAACCCCTTTTGTAGATTAAAATTCTCGGTTGACACTAATAGTTTTAATGGTTTTTGATGCAACGAATATTAAAACATGGTTATGAAACTTTGGATACTAGAATAATTTACTGCCCAATGTCTTTTTCATTCCTGATAAAGGATGATAACATCAATTGTTAGCGTAGCAATAAAGTTCAAAGGTAAAGGAAACATTGAAAATATAGATTTTGTGTTATAAAAGTATCATCAACTTACATAATATCGACAAGCTGTCTGATATTTACGTTGATATAATGTCCACAATTAACGCTGATTTTAAAGACATATATCTACAAAATAAAATCCTTCCCAAAATTACCATGATTCTATCTTAGATTATTCTATTATGTAAAAATCCGTCGCTAACCACCATAAAAAATCCATGAAAGACTTTTTAATGAATTCTTTATTTCCCTTTAGGTTACATCTTGAATGTTTGCAATATAACTTTCTCTCTCTACCTTACCATCTAGAAGTATTTTCACTTTGGGCTAGGTTAGGTTTTATAGGACAAAAGTTAAATTGGGTCAAGACAGTATTTTTCCAAGAATACAATAGATGGTGATGTAAATTAATTAGGATTATTTTTTATTGTAATTCATTTGTTTATGTTTGAAAATTGAAGAAAAAATAAAACATAAAAATTATTTTTTTGTCCCTAAATTCTCATTTGATGTAATAGTGAAATTGGCTATGTGGCACAAGTTGTAAATGGTCCCTTGATTACCCTATGTCAAGTCAGTTTCACGATCACTTACATGCACACACACACACACACACACACACACACACACACACATAGATATACACAAATAGGGGATGGATAGGTCTTGTGAAGAATAATTCTAGGTTATTTTATATCAAGTCAGATGGACAATCACACACTGAGTAGGGATAGGACTTACGGAGAATAATCCGTTTACTCATATTTGTTTTGTACTATATAAAACAACTAGCGCCCCTAGCATCTAGGGGCTTTTTTATTTTAAGTGATAAGTAAAAATTGGGTGCAAAAAAGCCTAAAACTATCAGAAAGCTCAAATATAAAAAAAATAGAATGGCCAAAAACCATCCTGGGAACTATGTAAAGCTTCTCTGAAAAGGAAAACTCAATCAGATCAGTGGTTATTAAAACTTTGGATTGAAATTTGAGACAAAATAAAACCTTACTACTTTATTTAATAGGATAGGATGGACTTAAAAAGTCAATGAAGGACTTTTTTTATCTCTTCAAAAGATAGTTTTGCTAATAATAATATTAGCTGAACAGAAAGAACATTCACGACCATGCATATTTTTATATTGAAGAGGGCTATTAAAAGCAAATTTGGTGTCCAGTATTTACATAACAATTAACCTAGTCTGTCTGTCAGTCCATCAGTCAGTTAATCTTTCTGCAGAAAAAGAAGAAAATCTTTTAACCTTCTAGGCAACTAAAAGCTACTTTAATAACTTAACATAACAAAAAGTTTAAAAATATATAAATATTTCTAGTCAATTAATTTTTATAATCTTTCTAAAATATGGTAAAAACTAGACAATTTGGAAAGCTTTTATTTAAAGCTTTCCAAATATCTTAATTTTCCTTCTAAGATAATTTAGAAAAGATTAAGATTGGGTTCTCAGGACGGTCTAAAGATATAATCACAACAAAATTGGCACGATTTGGTATATGTTATTGTCTAAACTTTATGAACCTAGAAACCTTTTCTAGATATAAAAGGTATTAGTGACAATTCAATGAGTTTGAAGTATATGAAGATAAAGAGGGAGTCAAAATATTTTAATCTTAATTCTTAATCAGGCAACAGGGATGTTTTGATGTCGAATTTTAGCTTTAATAACAATCTATTAACAGATTGAAAAACGTATTTCGAATGTATATTTAAAATGAAGTGCCTTTCTCATTGAAATCAATCCTTTTGAAGATAAATTATTTCAGCTATGTTAATAGTTTGAATCTTTTTAGTAACAAAAAAGAAATTAAGCAGTATTCAAACTTGTCTAAGATATCGGGTATAGTCCCTTCCGTAACATCGCATTTTATGGGGCGATTCTTCGTATTTTTCACAGTAGCTTTTCTCCTATTTCTAGTCCCTGCGGGGGGCTCTAACCGTGCGGGGCAAATTACCTAACCCTGTGGGGCAATCACCTAACCCAATATAACCTAACCTAAACTAAAATAACCTATAAAAAGCCATTTAAAAAATACGACGAATCGCCCCTTATGGGGCGATGTTACGAAAGGGACTATTCCCAAAATATCTATTTACTGATAAATAATTCTTTAAGGAAAAGGCTATCAAATAGTTTGAAATTAATAAGATGCACACTTTCTCCTAAGAAGTTATAGCTTGATTTGACCTATTACATTGGCTTGCCAAGCCATTTACAATCCCTATTCTTATACATACGGACAAGAAATATTTATCAATTGCCAAGCTTTAAGTATCAAGTGTTCCTTAATAAAAAGAAATAAGCCAGAAAAAAATTACAGTACTAATTTATCGATTCATATTATAAACAGCTTTATGCGGATATTAAAATGAAAATGGACGAGAACGGGTTCTAATCCATCGGATATCTATCGGATTCAAAGCCGTACTGTATTTTTTTAATAGCCATTTTATAACAGATATATTTCCTGAACTTCAAAAGTACAAAACTCTCTTTTTAAATACACAGACAGGCAGAGAAAAATATTCTAAAAAAATTTAGTTACAAAAATCAATTTATTCAAAATAAATTTTTATACTTCAATTTAATATTATGTAATTAAATGTTGTCTGTCATAAATTACTAATTGTTTATCTGTATCATTATCCCTCATTCAGGATTTCTATATCATTGTTTCTTCCAAATGAAGCGAGAAATTGCATTTGGCCTATAAATGTTTAAGGCCATAAGAGTTTAGTAGCTATTGTTTTATAACTGTTTGTTATATTGATACATACTGAGATGGATAGATAGATATAGATGTATAAATGGAATTTAAACTCTAGTTTTTACAATGTGATCTCTTACCTAAAATAAAAACATTATTTTATAGAAAAATTAGGTCAATATATATTTTTACAGATTTAAAAAAATATCTTAAAGAAAATTAAGATTATTTAAGAAAGGAAGTCATAAAAATAAAATCCACCTGTCCAAAAAAAAATAAATAAAATAGAATGACAATATCCAAAAGTAGCCCGACACTGAAAGAAAATAAATTAAAAATTGGCATATTGGCAACATATATCTGCAATAACTCACAGAAAAATACCCAGACAAACACTGAAATGTGGTCACTATAATTCTTTCAGAAAGAACTCTTAACTCTTTTCTGAAGCACTCAGATTTACACTGCAAAACGATGTGATTCTAACAGATAAAGAATTCACATAAAAATGATATGAAAATAAATAGTACTTTTATATAAAAATTGTTTTAGGTTATTTTAAAAAAAATAACAACAAAAATATAACAATACATCTATGCATTGTATATAAATTGTAGATAGGCAAATAAATCATTTATTTGTTTATTATCCTCCTTACTAGAATAATTTATCTCAGTAGATAGGCGTACCTAACTATTATGTGATTGAAATTCTTCGCAAATTAATATTTTTTAAAACCCTTGTTTAATACTTAAAAGTGATTCATTTGTTCAATGTTTAGTGATTTTACTCTTTCAGACCTTTAATAATGAAACATTTGTCCGTTGGTACTTAATGAATTTATGACCTTGGATAAATTTATCAGTTCCTAATCGGTTTTACATTGACTTTCTTCCGATATAAAAACTCTGTTAATTTAGTGTGTATGAGCTTGCCTCAGAAAGCTGATGGCACGCATGGGTGGATGTCTGGAATGCCACGCTCTCTGAATAACACAGTAGAGACCAAGTCAACTAGGTTCTACAGACAACCAACCTTCATGGTGTCTAGAAAAATTAACAGTTCTGTCCAGCTTGTAATTCTTCTGTGATTTTGTAATTTTATGTGATTTAAAACCCGCAAAAGCTTAAACATTCGTCTTCAATCCGTCCATCAACATTTTGGGAAATTCTACTCACACACACACACACTTAACCATTTTATCATTTGTAATTTTTACGAAATCTGCAATTGGTTGAAGGGGGGGGGGAGGTTAGAGGAAAGTTTTTATTAGAATTTACCACTAAGATATGCATAGGTATGCACATAACTATAGGCACTTCCTCATAGCCTCACTTTCTTTATAAATTTCCAAATTTTTCCCATCCTTTTTATATTTCTTTTCAAGTAAGGAACAGTTTTCTTAAAAATAGGCAAATATTTTGGAAGATTTATAAGTCAGTTAAATAAACCTAGTGGCTGTGTCGGTTAGCATGTAATGCATCAATTACATTCTTTGTTAAGGGCTATATTTTACCCAATAAAACATATAAATAATTTAATAGCAAACAAATCACAATTAAAACTATAGTAATGTTTTTTTTTAAGTAACAGTTAAAACTAACTTGATACAAAATATATGTTAATTAAACGCAACTCATTTTTCACGGATTTTTAAGAATTACTTTCCCTGATCTTTCAAGCATTGTTTAAGAATTGAGGAAACTGTAAAATCTTTGTTTTCAAATGTTGAAGACATGTCTTATGAAATTCCTTTCCGGCCTTATGAGCAAGAGTTTTTGTACACACAAACTTTTTTTTCTTCAAAATTATGCAATATGCAAGAAAAATTTGCGCAAAAAACTGCTTATGAATAATTTAAATGTTCATTGCTTGCTAGTTGATTTTTAATACTTTTTATAAAGGGAAATTTTATCACAAAATGACTCTTATATACTAATAGTGTTTTCCAAAAATATAAATTGCAATATTTTTTGAGCTTTTAAGAAGCCTTAACATCTTTATATTTCGCAAAAAATGGGGATAAAAGATCCAACCATGCAAATTCTTGGCTCAAATATTTCTATAAAATAAGTAAATACGCCAGTAAAGATGATTAAAGTCCCTCAACAGATTATGTCGTAATAAGATAAAATAACCAATAAGAGGCCAGCATAAATTTTACCATTGGTCAATTACGGTGTATACTGGCCTCTCATTAGCTATTCTATCGTATGACGTCATAATCTGTGGAGGGACTTTAATCATCTTCACGCCAGTCAGTCAGTGAGCGACACTTTTACAGATGCTTCGCAACTAAGAATAGGAATGATTAGTTAGAATGTTACATGTGCTAGATTGAATAAAAGTAATGAGGTTGGTAAAAATAAAAGTGATTTCTGGTGTCACAAATCATTGTTTGTTACATAACAATAGCAGGCAATGGCATGCAATATTTGCAATGATTCCACTTTAGGAACTAAGGTGTAAGTGTCCAAGTGTCCTCATTAATGATTAAAAATTTTTAACAAGGATGATAACATTCATTTAGGATTAATAATATTCTATTGTTATTAAACTAATTAACATCTTAAAGGATTCATTGTGACAAATATTTACATTTTCTCTCTTTAAAGATTTTATGTTATATTCTTATTTTGAAATACATTATATTACCATCTCCCCTCGCCAATTTTTTTTTAATAAACCCTTATTTTACAGACTCCACCTGCCCATATTTATAGAAAGCTTTGACATCCTTGCATCCAATATCAGTTTTTATATGATGTTATAATTAAGTTTAATTCTGATAATGTTAATCTAAACTATTTTTGTCAAAGAGTGCCTTCAATCTTTAAAAAGTCCCGCATTCCAATTGGTCTTCTATTTGTGTGTGTGTGTGTGTGTATGTGTAAGAGTCTGTTTGTGACAAGGTCTAAAAATTGTGGTGTCATTTTATGCTCCAATTTATCTTTTAGTCACAGTTTAATTTCAACATTCACCCCTTTCTTTCCCCCGCCCCAAAATTTTGAAATTGACCACTATTTGATACTTTCCTTCGGGGGTCAAGGATATATATCCTAAAAAAAATATGTCAAAATTAAAATATTGTTATTATGTCAGCATAAGCAAATTGCCAATAAAGTCAGTAGAAAACTATATATGTCAGCCAAGACCACTTTTGTTTAATACCACCATACATAAAATGTCCTTATTATATAAGTAACTACAACTTTTTATTTCTTATCCTACAAAATGTTAAATAGTATGGTTTTTCTTGTTTGAAGCCATAAAGATCTCGGAAATTACTGGTCCGAATTGTTTCTACTTTTCAGATAAGCTTTATAAATCTCTTTAGGTAGTTTCATGAAAAAAAGAAACAAAAAAGGCTATTAAAAAACCTACACTTTTTATCCTAATTTATTTTTTAATTCAAGATACAGCAAATAACCTGTAATATTTTTTTTTATTTTTATGAATTTTTGTCCTCTCATATTAAGGACATTTTATTAGAAAATTTGGTGCCAATAAAAAACTGTAGATGGCATTTTATTTCTTTATTATGAAAAAAAAGTTCACGAATTTATTTTTCAACTTGGAATCTAAATTAGTTTCTTTTGTTGACGACTTTTCCAGGATTTTTTGTCAAGAAATTGGGCCTAAACTTTCACTTGATGACAGGGAGCGAAGCTACCTAGCAAGTTGCTTTGTCTGAATGTCCGTTTGTCTTTCATTACAACAAATATTTTGACAGCTATTTTTTCTGTTTCGTTAAAATCATAAAATCAAAATTAATTTGGTCTGCAATACTTAGAAATGTTGTCATCCTTGTTTGTTTATATGTATACAATTCTACATTGAAAGTAAAAGTTTAATTCAGATCAATTATAGCCAGAAAATCACCTTTCTCAGGACAAGAAGTATGTTTTAGTAGCGCAGATATTCTTTCTAATAAATGTATGTCTGTACGTCTGATCAACTCTTATTTAACGTCACATACTCAACGCACTTTCATTGAAGAGTAATTGGAAAGAAAAAGTGGACTGTGTATTAAACTGGCCCCCAAAGTTTCATATTTAACTTCTCATTCAATGAAATTATAACTGTTGAAAGTTTTGTTAAATCTTGATTGTAAAATGCAATCTAGCAGTTTTTCAACAAAAGGGGTAATTTTGTTTATGACAAATGGGGATGTATATTGATATATTGTCTTATCCCTAAAACCAATGAGAATCAAATAAAACAGAAATATTTTGACATGATTAAAAAGAAAATATAGAATTATTACAAAACTACATGCAAGCACGCCATCAGAAAACAAGGATGACAACATCCATAAAAGCGAAGCTCTGAAACGGTACGACAAACGGACATTAACATTTGTATAATGTCAGAACTGAATAATCAGAATGCGAATGTATAAGAGTCAAAGCAAAATTGTAAGTAAATTTGTTAAAAAACTGCTTGATACAGGATAATGATTATGGACATACTTACATTTTTAAAACTTGATTATAGAGTTGCTTCGCTTATAATATTGTACTTTGTTGTCCCAGGAATCAGTATACCAAAAATCAGACCAATCGGATAATTAGGGCAAATACAAATTTGTTGTTAAAAATGTAAAAAAATTAACATGTCTAAAATAGAAGTACAGACATTCTGGTAATGATTATAGAGTTGCTACGCTTTCTAACTTGTACCTAACTATTACAGGAATCACCATGCAAAATTTGAAATCGATAGGACAATTCTAACATGCCTAAATTAACGAAAAAAGCTATTTAAAAAAGTAAAAAAATCATCATGTTTAAAATGGACGTACGGACATTTTGGTAATGATTATAGAGTTGCTACGCTTTCTAAATCGTACCTAACTACTAAATGAATCACCATGCAAAATTTGAAATCGATAGGACAATTCTAACATGTCTAAATTAACAAAAAAAGCTATCCGTGACGGACGGACGGACGTACGGACGGACGGACCGACCCTAATTATAGAAAAGCTTCGCTTTTAAAAAGTATAAAAAAGACATATTTGAAATAATTGAGTGATTTTTAGCGCAAAATTTCTGGAAAACTATGCAAATACAAATATAATTTATACAAGTGTCAAGTCTGTAAATAAAACAAGACAAAATTATTGCATTTATGCGCACTAAAACATCTTAAATCTGATAAAATTTCAATTGGTGGTTTCCTTTAAAGTTCCTAGTGAGCACAGAACCCCAACACCCCTTTTTTTAAATTTTTGTTTTACCTTAGGTTAGGTTATGTTGACCCGCGACCGTGGATCAATACGTAGCGTATCGGCTCGTCGTCAGGAAGGTGATAGGTTCGAATTTCACCGCGTCATAACTAAAGACGTTAAAATGGTTCCTACTGCTGCTATGTCAGGTGCGCGACATAAATAGTTAGAGTAGGGGGAATGCCTTGGCCCAAAACAGGCGCAACTCACTACCATGCACAGTTAAGACTTCTCAGACAAAGGTCGTGCAATCAAAGGGTTGGTTGTCTGATGGGCGAATGGATGCTTTACACCGCAATCATAGGGCTTAGGGCTGACAATCCTATCCCATATCCATAAAAAAGCCACATTGTTACAGAAACACTGACAAATTGTCAGCGGCCTATGCTCCCCATGTGGAGTGAAAAGGGCTTGTTACTGTTAGGTTATGTTGGGCAAAGGGTAAGTCAAAAGGAGCAAATCGTAAAAGCAAATGCTTGATCAAAGGTAATTTTAGATTTGCTACGCTTTTTTTAAAAAAAAGTGGTAGACATAAAAACAAGAAATACTTCACACTTCTTGAGTTTTCAAATTAGACAAGAGAAAAATCCTAAAAAAAGAATATTTGAGTATTGCGTGATTTTTTTCTTTGTATTTATATAAATAATTTTTATATAACCCTTCTTAACAAGAAAAAAACCTAATGCATAAAGAATCAATCAAATGTAAAACCAAATTTAAAAAGTTAAACTTAATAAAAGAAATCTGAGGCTAAAAAGAAAAACAAAATATTTTTTATATAAAAAGATACCAAAGATTTTTTCGTAATGGTAGACGAGCAACATTATATAATATTTTCAATTAATTTGCTTTCTCGAATTTTAATCGGATGCTGAGGCCAAAATTTGTTGCCTTAAAAAATGTGGATAACAAGAATAAAGGTGTTCATCCTTAATGAAACTTAATTTCTAAAAATAATTTGATATATATAACAGCTAATAATTATCCTAGTATCCTAGTAAACTTATGAGTTTTTTTTTGTCTAAGGCTAAGATTTCTATAACTATTGTACCGATTAAGCTCTTCATTTTATGGAACCCTCACATAGGTCCAAGGTTGGTTTAAGGCTATTCTATTTTTAGATCTAAGTTTTAGGCTATTTTCTGCCAACCTTCTACCCCTTTCGATTACAGAACTGCTAGTACTGCTAAATGCTGTCTGGCTTTAAAGTTCCAATAAATTAGGACAAACTGACGGACAGATCTTCTCTAGACCAGCTTCGCCACTCACAAATATTCGTTGTGTAATTCAGTGATCAATATTTGAATGTCTAAGTTAATGATATTCAGCTAATCAGTCTCGTGGAATTTAAGAACTGTGAAATGAGTGGCGGATAAATTCTACAGAAAAATTCCTTAAATGTCTATGGTTGCGCTGCTACTTTTGTACTGTTATAAAGAGTAATAAGGATATTTTTGTTTGTCCGTCAAGATCTCGCAAACCACTGAACCAACTGAGTTTCCTATATGATCGAGGCGCTACCGCTAGTATACTGTTAATAGTTGCATTATCAAAATAAAGTTCTAATTTAGATAAATAGTATTCTAGTAAGATCTTAAATCAATCATAATATTTACGTAAATATTAGGCTATTTGTCAATAATTTGTCAGCAATTTTCAAATTACCTTTTCCTTTTTCTCAAATATAAAACGTCTTGCATTATAATTTTTTGTGATTTCTTTGAAGAATTCATAGATTATCTTTTTACTTAAAAATATTCACAAAACTTTAGGCACCTTAAGAATAAGTTTTGGGGTAATTTTGAAAAGAGATATAAAAAGATATAAAAGAAAACAATCCTTAAGACATAAATAATAGGCCTACTTAGGCCTTTAACAAACTCGTGTGAACCAAAATATGTATTTATGCATATGCTTGTAAACATGGGCCTAAACATGACCATAATTTTTACCAAACATTGTGTTTAGGTGTTGTTGTTAAAAAATGCTTTAAAAAGATTTTAGCAACTTTGTATGACATAAAATAATTGAAAAAAAATTTATTCTATATCATAAAGTATTAGATTAATATCTGAAGTAAAGGTTCTCTAAAACAGCTTAATTTAAACTTGAATAATTTTAGATGAAAATCATCTTTAATATTGCTGTTTTGTTAAACTTAAAAATATTATTTTGCTAATCTTAACAGTTGCAATTATTTCTTGAAAATTAATAAATACATAATGTCTATTACAAACGGTCATTTGTTAAGGCAGATTAAGAAAAAGGGTAGAAAACAGTTAAATTTTAATAGGTTTATACAACTAATTGCCTACATAAACATGTAACTTTTAATTTCTGTAATTAATTTGGCGTCCGAGCTAATTAGTATACAAATATTAAATACAAATTAAAAGTTTTTATAGGTAATAATCAGGAAGGAAGGGGACATTGTACTGTTTAAACCACAAGTCCCCAAAGTTTTATTAAACGTTTTTCTTACTCTTTAGGGACTTTTCCAAACGTTTCAACCAATATTTGTAGCCTATAAAAGTGGTATTTTTTTGTATCATCATTGGGAATGTACATCAATTTATCGGCCATTGTCTTATCCATGTAGATACCTGGGTAATTATAAGGTGTTATTCTATTCTTTTAAAATAAACATGCCTAGTATTTCAGGGATCTAAAGGCTTAAGACAATGGCCGATAAATTGATGTTTATCCCCATTTATAGTACAAAAAAGTTAACCCTTCTGCACATTACAATAAGTGGCTGAAACGTTAAACCAACCAATCTAAATTCAATAAAAGTCCCCAAAGTTGTTAGTTCAACGAATAAAAAAACATTATCATAAAACTTTGAGGACTAGTGAAATAAACAGCTCAATGTCCCCTTCCTCCCTGGTAGTATTAATATCTTTCTTCTATGTTTAAGACTTTTCACCCAAATATAAATTATCATAATCTGTGTAAAAACTTAAGTAGATTTTTATCTATTATGTTAAAGAATATTAAAAGTGCACTAGATGCATTTTATTTAGACTAAGTCTGCTTTTTTAAAAAGCATGTTTTGATAAATAAAACAAAATAAATAAATAGCTAAATAAAAAATATTTTAATATTTGCAATTTAACAATAAGCTAATCTTAAATTGACAGGCGAAAATTGTGAATTTTTATATTTTTTTCTTTGCGGATTTTTTCTAATTTTGTTTTTTGTTGTTTGGCATGGTATAATTATTGTTGTAATTATAATTATTGTTGGCCTATTTGGCCCACATCCAAACCATAGGCAGTCAAAAAAGAGAGGGTTACCCCCCACTAGTACAAAAAAGAGAATGGGACAATGGGGGTATTTACAGCATGAAAATAATTAATCTTGACAGATTAGATACTTAAAAATCACTTTCGGTTTTTCTTGTAGCGATTTTTTTTTTTGATGAAACCTTACCTAAAAAAATAAAAAAATAGTTTAGATATTGATGTCAAATTGATCTTTTTTCTTTTATATTTCAATTAAATATGCTAATACCTCCAAAATTCTAAAGTTTTTATTTTAGATTAAAGTTAAGAAACATTTAAAATGTTTTCAAAAAGGCGGAGGTCAAAACTGAGGGAAAATGAAGCGAAAATTTTGCATAATTCATCTTACTAAAATTGCTGACTGAAAGCATGGAATGTTAGGACATTTCTGGTGTTTACACAATAATGTCGAATAATAAATCAACTGCAAGCTAACAAAATTTTCGATTAAAAGGATAGTAAATTTGAATTCTGTATATATTACTAGGTATCTTGACTTCAAGTGAATGTATTTTCAATGATTAAAACCAAATACTCGATCATACGTCATAATTTAATGTTTTACTTTAACTTACTGAATTGCATGATAACTTTATGCTATTAAAAAGGGTAAAAATGCGCATGTTTGTTAATGTGCGTGCGGCGTGTTTTTGCGCTTGTGAGCGATGAAAAGAAGGAATTTTGCCGCACAAGTGTATGAGGTCAATAAAAGGTTTGGAATACTAATAATGCAAAGTTTTCATTATAACATAAATCATCCTATTATACAAAAGAGTAAGTTATGTATTTGTCTCTTAAGATCTCGATAACACTTTGGAAAGCTTAAAATATGTCTCAGGATGGTTTCCGGCTATTTTTCCCCACATACTATTAGAATACAAAGCCCCGAGATGCTAGGGGCATAGCCGTTAGTTTAGCAAAAAGCTGTTGGATAATGGAAAGGGTAATTTAAGAATAAATTAATAAGAAATAATTATAGAAAAGCTTCGCTTTTAAAAATTAATATACATTGTCAGGCTAAAGATAAATGGGCTGATACCTGGAAATGACTTGGCTATTAAACAGATTCTATTCAAAATTATACGTATTTAGGACTTTTTTGCAAAGATTATTAAGTCAAATGGTTGATTGTCTGCTGTGTTTATCAGAATATTTATTCCTTTTAAATTTTATGAATAGATGTCAAGAGAAAGTTATTGTAAATTGTTATTTTTATTTATTTATAAATAAACACAATTTGAATACAATAGCTGCTAAAAAGAGAGGGGACTTTTTTGTTTATTTTCGTGCTAAGCGACAAAGCTTTAAATTTGCATGAATAGCGACTTGTTTTACAAAAAAATATATATAAGATTTGATTTTGAAGAAAATATATGTCATTGGAATTGAAAAAAATTGCTTCGAAACCAATTAAAATCCGCTGTATTAGAATCGGTTCTCAGCCATTCTGAAATAATCATATAAGGCACCGTAGTACAAACAATTTTCCACGAATTGTAAAATAAAAATCATAGAATTACTACCCGTTTTGTTAGCCGGGCCTTCGACTAACAAAACTGGTTAAGATTTTAAATTTGTATATCCGCGGATTGCTGTCAATAATACGATGCGATAGATAACTATTTCTAACTTACTGTCTATTATTGAAATTTGTGATGCATGGCTATCATGTTAAATTTAGTGTTAAAAATCTAAGAAAGAGAAAGTGTTATGAAATAAACAAATGCTAATATAAAGACGAAAATGGCCTAATTTTTAGCACTTGTAAGAAAAAGAAAGTAGTGTAGAACAATATGGGTGCAGATAAAAAGTTCATGAGTAAACAATAACAGTTAGAATATGAAACAAATAGGCCAAAATTTTATACTTTCCCCATGATTTTCTGGAGATAAAGATAAAGATTAAGAAAAAATATCTACCACAATGAATAAAGTTAAAATGAAGAACTCTATAAATGAAAAAGATCTAATTATAAACTACTCGTCATTAAAACAGAAAGTTTGTTTTCTTTAAATATATTCCTATGTATTAGATTTTTTTTATATTAGGAAAAGTTTTTTTAAGAAAATGTATCCTTTGTTGTGAATGAGCCTAAAAAATTGTGCATAAGATTTCACCCTTTATTCATTGTTTTAAACATTTTTTGTGCACGTGTCCCTCCACCCCCCATTTCTTTTTTTTTGAACAGCTACTGTTAGGCTGGTTAAAAAATATGTATATCCTTGTATATTGGTAGATTTTTTATTTATTTTCATAATTTCAACCCAAACGGGACATAAGACAGTATCGTATTTTGAAAATACTAACTTTACTATATTACAAGCAAAGAAAGTACAAAGTATGTGATTTAGTATATTTTAGACACCTAAAGAAATATACCTGGATTTAGGATTATTCCTGTGGCCGCCAGGATGGCTGAATAAAAGAAACCCACGAAAACATACTTGTGCCATTAAAAAGCCACAAAATTTCAAAACGTTTTCTTTCATACAAAAAATGAGAGATAAACACCCCCCCCCCCCCTCCGGTCATAAGGTTAATGAATTTTTGTCATCAATCTTTTATGCTTGTAAATTATGTCATCCTTGTTTTTTTTCTTGCAAATTCTCTTTTCCTACCAACTCATGCTTAAGGTTATAAGAAAAGGTGAAACCCACAAATCTTTTCTGTCGGGGAAAAGGGTCATAAGCTGGCCTGGGCACAGTTTTGACAAAACAATGGGGGCCCTTAGTTTTCTACTAGGCGTCTGGGCGTTATTTACAAACAACAGGGTGGCAAATAAAGTTTTTTTTATTAGGATTTTATTTTTTTATATTATCATTAGAAGGCAAAAATAAATATCCTTTATATGATGTAATTTTTAACTTTTAAAAATTGTATGGCATATTGGATTAGATTGGTTTGTATACCTACAGAGAAAAAGGTATTTCAGATATATTTCATATCCTTTTTGTTAAAATTAATTGGTATGTACGTATTCTTTACAATTATGAGACATCCTGTAAAATCATACCTACAAGTATTTAAACACGCGACAAATTAAGCTGGGCTCCATAATATCTCCTCTATGATTTGGGACATTGATAATTATTTAGAAACAGAACAACTAAAACAAGAGGACCATTTCATCTATTTAGTATTTAAAATAGTGTCATACAAGAGTCTTGTTGTGCATGCTATGATTATTTAAACATAAGTCAAAATGGTAGAATATGAATATGACACTGTATGTCGTAACATCAAGAACGGCTCCGGATGAAAGCTCCAGGAGTCAGAGCGATAGCCGGAGCTAAATTCTTTACCTGGAACAACATGTTTTTCTGCTGGAGTCTTAAAGCGTCCAGATTTGGCAAAACTATCTTAAATCTTTAGCAAACTATAGAAAATGTTTATCAGTACCTTTCATAGTGATTTCGTTTTAATCAGAATTCTTACTCATGTCCGTGTGTGTGTGTGTGTAATTTCTCTTGTGAGATGAGCTCGACACGATCTCAATGCTTTTTATCACTCACATTGCACACTTTGTAAAAAGTAGCGCGGCAACTCTATAATTGTATCTTGCCTTTAATTCAATTTAGTACTTACTAATTATTAAAAATAAAATTATTTACAGATAATATAACTTACTAAGATGAAGTCAAGTGTAATAACAAAATAAAAAGTTGCTTTTCTTTTGAATATTATCATCCTTGTTATTTTACAACCCCTACTCATCTAAATTTCATCCATTCCAGTAATAAACGAATGCGCTTATACAGATATAAAATGTAACATAAACTTTAACAAAATGAATTAGATCGATGTTTTTTTTATTAAAAAAAACATGAAACATTTAAAAAAAATTTAACATATCTAAATGAATCCTTTAACATAGTAACTAGAAGAAACTTTTGAATAATGCCAAAAAATCTTGCATTTTTTACTATAATTGGTAGATACTCTTTTCTCATTACTCTATGCTTTAAAACACGACAAGAAAAAATCTTTCAAGACACGTCGCGCGAAGAATAAAAAAATGGTCGAATGACTTTAAAAGCATGCAATAGCACTTAAAAAGGCTTACATGTATAACAATAGAAAGTGCATGTATAAATATATTCTAAAAATGCTCTCGAGAAGAAATGTAAATAAGAAAATATATACAATTCACCATTAAAAGTTTAAATTCCTCAAAGCAGTTTTTAAATGAAAGATTTTTAACCTTATGCCTGTTTTCATTTGATATATGTCCCACCTCCAAAAAAATTGCTTAAACCACCACGGGAACAGAAGGAATGTTCCCTGAAGAGTAGAGCCCAATCGGTTATGAGATGTTAGTTACAGACAGACAGACATTGTTCTTTTTTGTATTATAGATTAACAAGGATAATTATATTTATAAGTAACGCATCAATGTCATGCTTATAAAATCTTACAAATATTTTCATAATCCGGTCATATTGGCAAGCATTCTTTAACGGACATACATTTTTTAAAAGTGTTAAATTTTCCTGCATTACCAAAATTACATTTCTACAGTTATATTGTGCAATTTGTAGACATTTTTATTACTTGCAAATAACTTAATAATAGATCGTTGCAATGTAAATTTTTCAAGGATTCGGCAGCTGCAAATTTAGATTTCTCCAGTCGCAATATTTTTAAATCGTTTGATTTTGTTAGAAAATAAGGAGCTGCAGCGCCAAATGTTGCCAACTAAAGAACAAACGGCTACTCAACAGCTAGCCTCGAGCCGCTAAATATTGCGGCCGAACGCTAATAATTTTCGTCTGATCACAATAAAGACGTAACAATTGCATTATCAAACTTCCAATCAATTCACAATAGACCGTCCAATAAAATTTTTAAAAAAGTTTCTATAACTATTTTGCATCATTTATTAAGCGTAGCAGCAACTCTTGAAAAAATGCAAGAAAATATTTTCTATCCATTTACAATACTAACATAAGATATACATGAAACAAACACTAGTGAAAAAAATCCAGATAAAATACCTAATAAAGATGTTAAATTGAAATGATATATTTCAATTAGAAAGGAAACTGTGCTAAAAATAGAAAAATAGTGCAATTTCTTGTGCAACAGGACAGCCCCCCCCCTCCCCCCCCCCCACACACACACCAACACTCCTTCTTGTAGAGGGAGTGACGTCATTATTACGTCACAAGGCTAGTTTTCAGGCAAGTCTCAAGGCCAAACAAGGGATATCCCAAGTTAAATTCATTGTTCATGCATTGAAATTGAAAAATCTAAATAGCGAATACATTTCAATTATCAAAATGATTTTATATTCATGAGCAATTTAAATAGTTAAACATCTCTCAAATTTGGCAGGTATTGTCGAATAAATTTTTTACCTAAAGACAATGAGCCATTTTGCTAATGTTTTTATTTTGCAAGTTTGTATGAAAGTCAAGTATCCTTAAACTTACTATTATATGTGGGAGTTGAAACTTGAATTCTAAAACTGACCATTCGTATCATATTTACATTTTAGTAGCAGATTAACCCAACCAAAACTTGTATTGTACTAATGAGTATTAATCTTTTCTTGGAACCAACCAAAAACATCTTTTATCATCTGACCACGGCAAATGAAAAAACTGGTCAGAAAATCATTAATTTTACAAGTTTTTAACATTTTTTTGATGCTGTAATATTTCTTAAACTTGAACTTCATTATTTTATAAAAGAATATTAACAAGGACCATTATATCCAAAGGAAGAGCAGCAAGTAAAGTATTTAAGCATCTATCTGACATAGCAGCTGAATAATACTCATATAGACTTGCTTATCATATCACAGCCATTCAGTAGATGCGCTGCGGAAACATTCTACTTATTTTAAATCAATATAAATCTTTTAATTTACAGTAATTTTTATGCTAAAAAATGTTCGCAAACTTTCTTAAGTGGATGATGTTAAGTTTTTAACCATTGCAGATAGTGTGTGTGTGTGTATGTGTATGTTTGAGTGTGTATGTGCATGTGTGTGAGTGTGTGTTTTTCATTTTCAAAGTTTATTAACCTTAAGTTTTACTATGGGTTAAAATTAAAATTAAGGACATTCTAATCATTGCCCTTCTGTTAAAAAAAGCTTTATAATTTCCAAATTTTTCCCAAAATCTTTCCTTTTGCATCTTTTTATCAAGGATATTGATAAAATATATTTTCCTTTATACATTTTTAAACTACTGTGTGAAAAAACAAAGTTCAACGCATTGCGAATTTTTTTTTTTGGCGATTTTTTGTACAATATGCTTTCTGCTTGCCAAATTATAATTATAAGTTTGTATAACTTTTATACAGCATTTTAATGGCTTAATTGAGAAGGAGAGATTAGAGTTCATTGTAAGAAAAATAAACAAGGATAATCTGATGTACAAATAGCCCTACAAATTTATATGGGGACAACAGTTAATTTGATGTATTTTATTTTTTCTCGGGGATTTTAACAATAATATTCAATTAAACCCCTGATTCAATTTTGCAACCTAATGTTGCTAAATATACTTATATGGTTTTAAATACTACTTAAAAACTTGCTGCTTTATGCTTCATTCTAATCTATACTACAAAAATATAAATAGTTAGGATATTGAAAAACTTTATAATATTTCACCAAGTTTAATATATAATTTTAATGCTTTATTTCTACAATTAACATAATTAAGGTTTCTATCTCTTACATAAATGGATTTCATGTTCTCTAATAAAGTTAAAACCGCAGTGGTCTAAAACAACTATACCTCCATTACCCTCTCCTCTCCCCTCCAATAGGATGAACGAACTAATCATTTGATGAGTTTCATGTTAGCAACCCAAATTGCCGAAAATTTCCCCCCTATCTTATTATCCACGTATATTTTATATCCATTCTTATATATCATTGACAGAAATATAAGCACATCATTTTGAATTATAATAAGTTCAAATCCTTACCAAAAATATTAAATAATTGAATATCAATTACATTGGTTTATTTAAATTCTTTAACTACTTATGTATGGTGAATTACATTTTAATGATACTTTATTCATTAAGATTTAAATAATCCACATTAAAAATTTACATATAGTGTATTTTTTAACCCCATTCCCATACCAAAAATATACAAGATTATATTTATCAATCTTAAAGCAAGGGTTGTACCATCCACAAATAGTGAAATTGCTAGGGAAAAAATTAAGTTAATATTATAAAATAAAAGACAAACACAGGCAGACATTAAGGCTAGAGTTTTAGAGCAAATACTTAATAATTATCTCAAATTAAGATACACATGACGTTCCTCATTATCATCTATGACAGACAGACAAGCATTGAGAATTGTAGACTAGCTTCACAACAAATAAATGATTCTTAAATTTTAATAATTGAAATCTGCGTTGCCCACATTCCTTTATTAACATTGAAAATTCCCTTTTTTGTTAATATTTTTGTAGTAATTACTGCTGTATTGCTTAAGAAAGTTTTATTGATGTGCGTATTTAAGATGACTCAGTAAAAAGCCTACCTCGAAAACTATTGTATGTGTCTGCCAAAATGCTTAAAGACCCAGAGGCTCGAAAAACAGGGATCAAAAAGTCCATAAAGTGTTAAAAAATGTTCAGGAGAAAAATGAAGACATAGGAGCAGGATGTTGAATAATTAAAAAACATAAATATATAAATTTTCGGATCATATGAAGGAAATGAAGTCATTCCTTAAAAGGACAGAAATTTCATTGCAAAAAGGACAGAAATCATCTTCCTTTTTCTCAGATAAGTGAAATATGGACAAAAATCACTCTCCTTTTTCTCACATATCTGAAAAAGAGAATAAAAATCACCTTCCTAAATCTCACTTAATCTTCCTAATCCTAAGAAAATTAACCTAGTTCCTCCAAATTCTACCTTTTCCTTACACATTCTCACTTATTCTCAGATAACCTACCTTATTCTAAGAAATTCTTCCTAAATCTAAGAAATTCTACCTTACTCCCCCAAATTCTTCCTTGGTTTCCCAAATTCTTCCTTATTCTAGGAAATTCTACCTTATTCTAAGAAATTCTTCCTTATTCCAAGAAAATCTACCTTATTCCCCCAAATTCTTCCTTATTCTTGGAAATTCTATGTTATTCTAAGAAATTCTTCCTTATTCTAAGAAAATCTTCCTAATTCTCCCAAATTCTTCCTTATTCTAAAAAATTTACCTTATTCTAACAAATTCTTCCTTATTCTAAGAAAATCTACCTTATTCTAAGAAATTCTACCTTATTCTTCCTAATTCTTTCTTATTCCCCCAAATTCTACCTTATTCTAAGAAAATCTTACTTGTTCTAAGAAAATCTACCTTATTCTAAAAAATTCTTCCTTATTCTAAGAAAGTCTACCTTATTCTAAGAAATTCTTCCTTAATCTAAGAAAATCTACCTTATTCTAAGAAATTCTTCCTTATTCTAAGAAGTTCTTCCTTATTCTAAGAAATTCTTCCTTATTCTAAGAAATTCTTCCTTATTCTAAGAAAATCTACCTTATTCTAAGAAATTCTTCCTTATTCTAAGAAATTCTTCCTTATTCTAAGAAATTCTTCCTTATTCTAAGAAATTCTACCTTATTCTAAGAAAATCTACCTAATTCTCCCAAATTCTTCCTTTTTCTAAGAAAATCTACCTTATTCTAAGAAATTCTTCCTTATTCTAAGAAAATCTACCTTATTCTAAAAAATTCTTCCTTATTCTAAGAAAGTCTACCTTATTCTAAGAAATTCTTCCTTATTCTAAGAAAATCTACCTTATTCTAAGAAATTCTTCCTTATTCTAAGAAGTTCTTCCTTATTCTAAGAAATTCTTCCTTATTCTAAGAAATTCTTCCTTATTCTAAGAAAATCTACCTTATTCTAAGAAAATCTACCTTATTCTGAGAAATTCTTCCTTATTCTAAGAAATTCTTCCTTATTCTAAGAAAATCTACCTTATTCTAAGAAATTCTTCCTTATTCTAAGAAATTCTTCCTTATTCTAAGAAATTCTTCCTTATTCTAAGAAATTCTACCTTATTCTTCCTAATTTTTTCTTATTCCCCCAAATTCTACCTTATTCTAAGAAAATCTTACTTGTTCTAAGAAAATCTACCTTATTCTAAAAAATTCTTCCTTATTCTAAGAAAGTCTACCTTATTCTAAGAAATTCTTCCTTATTCTAAGAAAATCTACCTTATTCTAAGAAATTCTTCCTTATTCTAAGAAGTTCTTCCTTATTCTAAGAAATTCTTCCTTATTCTAAGAAAATCTACCTTATTCTAAGAAAATCTACCTTATTCTGAGAAATTCTTCCTTATTCTAAGAAATTCTTCCTTATTCTAAGAAATTCTTCCTTATTCTAAGAAATTCTACCTTATTCTAAGAAAATCTACCTAATTCTCCCAAATTCTTCCTTTTTCTAAGAAAATCTACCTTATTCTAAGAAATTCTTCCTTATTCTAAGAAAATCTACCTTATTCTAAGAAATTCTTCCTTATTCTAAGAAATTCTTCCTTATTCTAAGAAATTCTTCCTTATTCTAAGAAATTCTTCCTTATTCTAAGAAAATCTACCTTATTCTAAGAAATTCTTCCTTATTCTAAGAAAATCTACCTTATTCTAAGAAATTCTTCCTTATTCTAAGAAATTCTACCTTATTCTAAGAAAATCTACCTAATTCTCCCAAATTCTTCCTTTTCTAAGAAAATCTACCTTATTCTAAGAAATTCTTCCTTATTCTAACAAATTCTTCCTTATTCTAAGAAAATCTACCTTATTCTAAGAAATTCTTCCTTATTCTAAGAAAATCTACCTTATTCTAAGAAAATCTACCTTATTTTTAGAAATTCTTCCTTATTCTTAGAAAATCTACCTTATTCTAAGAAATTCTTCCTTATTCTAAGAAAATCTACCTAATTCTCCCAAATACTTTCAATATATAGTGGTCCCAAACTCAAAAACAAAGTTTCAGCGCGATCCGACCACCCGTTCTCGAGATACAGTGACCTGGTGTCCTTGGCACTGACGTTGAGATTTGGGAAATGGTTCGAATCCTTAAGAAAATAATTTGGTATCTCAAGAACAGGTGGTCAGATCGCGCTGAAACTTTGTTTTTGACTTTGGGACCCCTATATACTGCAAGAATTTGGGAGAATTAGGTATATTTTCTTAGAATAAGGAAGAATTTGGGGGAATAAGGTAGATTTTCTTAGAATAAGGAAGAATTTCTTAGAGTAAGGTAGATTTTCTTAGAGTAAGGTAGAATTTCTTAGAATAAGGAAGAATTTTTAAGAATAAGGTAGAGTTTCTTAGAATAAGGAAGAATTTCTTAGAATAAGGTAGATTTTCTTAGAATAAGGAAGAATTTGGGAGAATTAGGTAGATTTTCCTAGAATAAGGAAGAATATCTTAGAAGAAGGTAGATTTTCTTAGAATAAGATAGAATTTCTTAGAATAAGGAAGAATTTCTTAGAATAAGGTAGATTTTCTTAGAATAAGGAAGAATTTCTTAGAATAAGGTAGATTTTCTTAGAATAAGGAAGAATTTGGGAGAATTAGGTAGATTTTCCTAGAATAAGGAAGAATTTCTTAGAATAAGGTAGATTTTCTTAGAATGAGGTAGAATTTCTTAGAATAAGGAAGAATTTCTTAGAATAAGGTAAATTTTCTTAGAATAAGGTAGAATTTCTTAGAATAAGGAAGAATTTCTTAGAATAAGGTAGATTTTCTTAGAATAAGGAAGAATTTCCTAGAATAAGGTAGATTTTCTTAGAATAAGGAAGAATTTCTTAGAATAAGGTAGATTTTCTTAGAATAAGGAAGAATTTCTTAGAATAAGGAAGAATTTCTTAGAATAAGGTAAATTTTCTTAGAATAAGGAAGAATTTCTTAGAATAGGGTAGATTTTCTTAGAATAAGGAAGAATTTCTTAGAATAAGGTAGGTTTTCTTAGAATAAGGAAGAATTTCGGAGAATTAGGTTGAATTTCCTAGAATAAGGAAGAATTTCTTAGAATAAGGTAGATTTTCTTAGAATAAGGAAGAATTTCTTAGAATAAGGAAGAATTTCTTAGAATAAGGTAGATTTTCTTAGAATAAGGTAGAATTTCTTAGAATAAGGAAGAATTTCTTAGAATAAGGTAGATTTTCTTAGAATAAGGAAGAATTTTCTAGAATAAGGTAGATTTTCTTAGAATAAGGAAGAATTTCTTAGAATAAGGTAGATTTTCTTAGAATAAGGTAGAATTTCTTAGAATAAGGAAGAATTTCTTAGAATAAGGTAGATTTTCTTAGAATAAGGAAGAATTTCTTAGAATAAGGTAGATTTTCTTAGAACAAGTAAGATTTTCTTAGATTAAGGTAGAATTTGGAGGAATAAGAAAGAGTTAAGAAGAATAAGGTAGATTTTCTTAGAATAAGGAAGATTTTCTTAGAACAAGTAAGAATTTCTTAGAATAAGGTAGAATTTGGGGGAATAAGGAATAATTAGGGAGAATAAGGTTGATTTTCTTAGAATAAGAAAGAATTTCTTAGAAGAAGGTAGATTTTCTTAGAACAAGGAAGAATTTCTTAGAATAAGGAAGAATATGGGAGAATAAGGTAGATTTTCTTAGAATAAGGAAGAATTTTTTAGAATAAGGTAGATTAACTTAGAATAAGGTAGAATTTCTTAGAACAAGGAAGAATTTGAGGGAATAAGGTAGATTTTCTTAGAATAAGGAAGAATTTGGGGGAATAAGGTAGGTTTTCTTGGAATAAGGAAGAATTTCTTAGGATAAGGTAAGTTATCTGAGAATAAGGGAGAATTTGTGTAATTAAGGTAGAATTTCTGAGAATAAGGAAGAATTTGCTAAAATAAGGTAGATTGATTAAACATGGTTGTAATAGTGAGGAAAAGGAAGAATTTCTAAGAACTAGGAAGAATTTGTAAGATGGTGGACAGAGGTCACCTTCCTTTAGTGAGAATTTGTAAGAAAGTGGACAGAAATCACCTTCCTTACTGAGAATTTGTAAGAAAAAGGAAAGGAAATAGCCTTCCTATACCCAAGGAAGGGAATTTCTGTCCTTTTTAGGAATGACTTCATTTCCTTCATATGATCCAAATTTTCTCTATTTCCTTCAAACAGAAAAAAAATTCTGCCAAAAATAATCTTATATAGAAAAATACACATAAAAATATGTATATAAATGATTTAAAAATAGAGGCAAAAATTGTAAAGATGCTTCGCATCCCAAAGTTTCTGGTGGGTGCGGCACCAAAATTTTCCTACCATTTTCAAGATAATTGGATACTTTCATTCAATGCTTATACTCACTCACTCTCATACCATGAGACAAGAACAACTATATCCATTGTTTGCAAAGACATAGTTTTTGAAAATATTTCAAAAATAATGATAATAAGCAGCTAACTTACCTGAAAAAATGTATTTTATTAATTAAATGTTTTTTAAAAAACTTGCCAATAGTAAGATGATAATTAATATTGAATTTCTTTAGACGATTGGGCATAATGACAGGCTAATTCAAGAATGGCTGCGCAACGGCTAAAGAAATTATCCAAAGGAAGGCAAATAATTGGGTAATAGAGGAGGGGTAGCAATACCTAAATTTTCGAATTTTGACAAGGATTTATAAAAAAGTTTTAAAGTTTGTTAAAAAATATATGCTATTAAATCACAATTATTCAGGAATAAGACAATGAACAATAAATTGATATACAAAATGATGATAAAAATTACTCATTTTGTAAAAATCAAATTATTGGTTTAAAAGGTTTGAACACAACTATTTTAGAACCTACAATTTAAAATCAATATCATGTACCTCAAACATCAGGTACAAGTGTAAGTTACAGTCTAATGTCCCATCCCTCCCTTAAAATTATGATAAAGTAAAGCTAATTTAAGCACTTTACTTATGAGTAAAAGACCCCCAAAAATCCGTCAAATAATTTTGAGAATTTTTGTCTGGCACCAGGTCTCGCCCTAATTTCCACACTTATACCCATAAAATTTGTCATGTGATTTATTTCACAAATTTCATGAGAAACTAAAAATTTTTGTTTGACAATTTAAATCCAAATTTTTAAATTAGAATTAACAATATATTTGTGTAAACTGGTGAAGGAATTTCAAACGGCTAAACAAAGGGTTAGTAGGCTTTCTTGGTGGTTTGTCTCATATTTGCAGTGTCTTAGCTTTTCAACCAAAAATTTCAAATAGTAGTAATTACTTTAACATTATTTGGGATATATATCAGACTTTTTTAAAACAGTCATAGCGACAAAACTACTTGACCAATCAGGACGTTTGACCCCACTATAAAAAGCTTAGGTAATGACCATTTTGCCTATGAAAATCTTTGGACGATGGAGGACGTGTACGCCGAGCTGGCCGTGCATATGTTCAACAAGGCAGATTCGAAATGCGCACGTAGTTTACCGTGAAATCACGACTTGGGCCTACTAAATCTGACCTCAGCCCATCTGTAGGTAAGATGGACTTATGAAACTTCCTGGAGATACTATCAGATACCTAGTGAAAACACTAGAAAAGACTAGAGCTCTCTATCCCAGCTGACTTTGCTGTAGTGCTCCGACAAAGTGAATCGTGGTAGATTTTAAGATGTCAAAAAAGTCAAAAATCTTGAAAATTTCTCGGTTCTTGACTTCAGGGGCCCATATGGAACCTTGAAACTCGTTTTAGACTATGTGTTGCGCTTATAACCTTATCTTAATCTTCATGTCATTTTTAAAAAGGTATAAAACGTTTTTCCAGCTCAACTGTGGCCCAAATGAGAGCCGTCGTGTCAAAGGGTACATTGAAAGATGGGTTAATTTGGATCCTGCGGTTACTCACGTCCTTAAGGAGATGTGGCCTCCCAGCAGCCCCGATCTTAATCCAATGGACTTTTGTGCCTAGAGCGCCATTATAGCATGAACCAATAGACGCGCCCATACCAAAAAGACCTTTGTCATTGCTCCTATTATGGAGAACTTGGCCTGCTAGGACATGGACATGGTGACCAGGGTCGGCGGGCGGTTCAGGGGGCGGGTAGAGACGGTGATTGAGGCTGGCGGCGATTTTATTGAATAATCTAATAGTCATATACCTAGTTTGATTACCAGTTTTTAAAATTCAATAAAATCTTTAAAATTGACGATTTTATGTTTATTTGTTTGAAAATAAGAAAAAGTCCGGATTTATGTGGCGCACCCTGTATAATATCCGCAAACATTTACTGTTTTTATTTTGAAATATATTTCAAAATAATCATCTCTATTCTTCTTTGAGACCTATTAAATTGAGCCAAAGTCAGATATTAGCTGGAGAAGTCCATCAAATTTAGAGATAGAGGGATAGGGAAATTTTGGCTTAAATATCATTAATAGCTTCAAGTAGTAATGCTGGACATAAAGTCGAAGTAAATATTAGGCAAATTATTTCTAAAAACATCATTAATTCATATGTCAGGTATGAACCAGAAAGGCAAGGGACTGTGAATCAAAATGGCGCTCAATGTTTTATAAGTTATTTTATATTATAGGGTACTTCAAAATCTTGATTAGTTGGTTTACACTAGTGGGGTCCAAATTTTTAAACCATTAGTTTTTTCTACAAAAAAGATATAATTTTCATATCTCATTGTTTGTCCCTAAAAAGCTTTGATGATTGAAAGATAATAAATTCTTTTAAACATTTTAAAAAAAATTGTTTATCCTCTTATCACTGGAAGATAGGCCATTTCCAATGATTTAATGGCTGAATGGAAAAAAAGAGGCGACGTAAAAGCGATGAGAGGGTAATTTTAGGCACAATTCAAATCAATAAAATAAAATTTTAAAACGTTTCCACAATAAAATTTTTTTTATCCAAAAAGCTTATTTAAAGTATTAGAAAATTGGTTTACTTAATTAAATGTAAGTTTTCTGGTGGCTATTTATGAATTTTTATTCTTATGTACGTTCATGTACGTAAACTGACTCGATGTGAAAAACAATTTACTTAATATCGAAAAACATTATATTGCAAAATAAGCTAAATATGGATTTATAAATTTTGACAGTATTGTTAAAACACTAATTGAGAGGGAGAAATTAGGGGTTAGAATGTTAGAATCTCCAAATAATTGTGAGAATTTTACAGACTTTGTATAAAAATCAATAGTTGGAGCCGTGATAGCATTATTTAATACTCCTCGAGATTATGTAAAAGAATAGAGGGGGCATGGGTTAAACAACTGTATATTCACGGGTTTGGAAACATATGCCGACTTTCAATTGGGTCTTTGAATATCATCCAATAACGTCGAAAATATTAACACTGCCAAGTCGCTACAAAAGAGCAGAAAGCAATTTGCTATCAGAGGAAAAGGGCCTTAACACTGGAATCATGTCTAGGTTATAAATCTTTACTTATACATTTATTTGTTGTACAAAACTTCATTGTCAAAACTTTTCCACCAATTTATATTTTCAATTGGTGCCTTGCATAAATTTATCGTCAATTGTCTTTTCCTTTAAGATCCATGGTGTGCATAGTTTATTGACTCACACAGTACACATTAATAAGTTTGCGGCTCTAACTATTCTATTCTAAGTATATATAAGGTGTGCCTTACATGATAAAAGTATGGAACATAAAAAGTGAGAAAAAGGGAGGGAAATTTTCCAAATTCATTACTTCAACTTTTTATTTATCTTCGTTCAATTTTAGGATTGCAGCTATGAGGGAATTCTATCAAAACATAACAAGTTTTTCATTAACAATTTTGATGGTATTTGTGAAAATAGAAAACAGCCAGATGCTTTCAAAGCAGTGTCAACTGAGCACTGATATCCTAACCCCCCCCCCCTCCCCCCCTCCCTCGCCCACATGTACGCAATATAACCTGACCTAAATATATAAACAATAAAAGAAAAACAAATCCTTGTACGTATTTCTCTATCTTTGCCATTATTACTTTAGATTTACTTATTATGTATGCTTCGCATACGTTATGCCTATGAATATTGTCATCCTTGTTCTGTTCATGGAAAATTTCAAATACCAACCCCCACCCCTTGACCCCTCCCTTCTTGTTGATTCAAAAATTTGACATGTGTTCAATTCAATATTTTTATTTGATTAGATTTTCATTGGAAAATTAAAAAGTGATCACATTTGAAATTGGTTTAAAACAACCAATTATCTATTGAAAACAAAAGATTTATTTTCTTTAAAAAAGAGAAGCTACACCTAAAGTGGTGTGTGTCAGTTCATTCATCCGTCCGATGATACGTCAATTCGTCGAAGAAATAAAAGTGTAACTAACTGAAAATTTTGGGTTAACAAGGATGATAACATCCATAAAAGCGAAGCTCTGAAACGGTATGATTGACGAACATTAACTCTTGTAGATTGTGAGAACTGATTATACAAAATATGAATATATAAGTTTTCACAAAATTATACGTAAATTTGTTCTAAAAATTCTTAAATACAGAATTCTGTTAAAGGACATACTGACATTTTAAGAACTTAATTATAGATATGCTTCGCTTATCATATTGTACCTTATTGTAACAGGAATCAGTAATCCAAAAATCAGATCTATCGGATTATTTTATCACATAAAAAATTGTTGTTAAAAAGTAAAAAAATCATCATATTTAAAATGGACGTACGGACATTCTGGTAACGATTATAGAGTTTTTACGCTTTTTAAATCGTACCTAACTACTACAGGAGTCATTATACAAAGTTTGAAATCGATAGGACAATTTTTACATGCATAAATTAACGAAATAAGCTATCCGTTACGGACTGACGGACGGATGGACGGACTGACCGACCCTAATTATAGAAAAGCTTCGCTTTTAAAAACGCATTTTAAAAATTTCAAAACATTCGTTGGCTTTAAAAATTAATTTAAGTCTTGATTGGTTTGTTCAAGCTATCAATGTCCACACTTTTCAATTAATCTGATCTGCGGAAAAGGCTAATTTGTTTGTCATAATTGAAAATGTACACAAATTTATCTTCATTGTCTTATCCCTTAAGATCCCTTATGTATTGTCTACAAGTATAAAAAAAGGCCTTCAAAGCGATTTCACCCCGTGTGTAATGATTTAATGAACCTGGCCTCTCATAACTCACACTTTAATTTAAATATGCTTAGATAAAATATTTATGGATATTTAAGCACCGTAGGATGCATTGCACATGTAGGGAACTGAACATGTATCCTGAAAATTGCAGCATTAAAGATTATTTGGTTATTTAAATAATTTTAATTAGACTTAAAGTGTGTATTGCTAAAAGTGTGTTTATTTTTATTCCTTTTACTTTCTTGCAAAACAGGAATGATAATGTAATTGTTTCTCTTTTACTTTAAAACTTTTTTTTTATTTGTGTCCGTCTTGTTCAATTTGTTTTTAATAATACAATACCCCCGACTTGCTGTGCATGTTAAGAATAATGGCTAGAGAAGATTTCACCCCTTAATTAGTGATAAATGATTAGTTTTATTTAGGAGCATAGCTGCTTTATAACCCTGTTTTGTTATCTTCAGTTTTTTGTTCACATCAAGTGTTGAAATTATTATAAAATTATGGCCATTAGAAGCGCAGCAATAACAAGGTATCAAAAACGATGTAATAAATTGAAGACAACATTTATTAATTAAGCATATTTTTATCTGACCGCTTTATCCTTTTAATCATATAATAAATGACATGTAGAATGTGTTTAAAAAGAAGAAATTTTGTAGTCATGACGTTTATGCCACAATTTAATCTCAACAAAGTTAACTGCATGCGGAAAAACAAATTAATCAACAGATTAGACAAAAGTTGAATTTTGATAAAAAAGTATACATTCTTTTTTTAAATAAAAAAGTAGATTTTTTTGTTTTCTCTTTTAATTTTATGTTTTTCATTCATATGTAATAATTAGGTTTATTTTTTTTAGGGTCTTTAAAAGGGTTTGTATGTGTAATTGTTTATGCATATAATTTAGAAACAAATAAAAAGTTAAAAAAAAACTCTGCAATTGCTATAATATGGAATTAAATAAGCACAAAGAAAACTAATATATGAAAATAATTTTAACTTTAGCTAGTACATTTGTGATCTAGAATTATAATTTCAAAATAATAAATTTAAATAGAAATATTTTAAGACGAAGCAAAAAAAAGGTAGTAATTATTGATTTATTTCAACTTGTTATTGCTTCGCTACATATTGATTTCAGAAATATGAAGTTATGTGAAAAATTCCAAATATTTGTTCACAATTCAAAATTAAAAGAAAACACTGTCCAAATTTTTACAGAAATCATCTTTAATTCAACACAGCCGGCGGCGGCCAAATTTTTGAAGTTTTAATCATCATGTAGTAGCTTCCTTAATTAATGCTAGAGGCGTGTTAACATTGCAATTTTTCGCTGTTTGTAACATTTATAAAATGTAAGTTTTATTTGTTTTTTGTTTTAATTAGGTGCAGTAATTTTTTTTAAACATTGAAAGACAATTGAAAATATTCAAAATCATCTTTGCTAAAGAATTATTAAAGAAAAAATGTCATTCTTATCTTTTGCTATTTTTCTATTCTTATTTGTCTATCTGTCTATCATATTATACGTCTAGAAAATCAGATTATTTAGCCATTTATTATTGAATGTTGAAAAAAATGAAAAGACATAAAAATTAGCACAGTTAAATTTTTGCAATTTTTTTTATGTTGTAAATAAATAGAAAAGCTATCAATTGAAGCCACTCAAAACGGTCATTGTGAACATTCTTTTGAATTTAAAAACATATACAAACACGTATTTTGCTAAAAAGACATAACTGAATAAATGCATATATGTTTTTTAAATAAAATTTCATAGAAATTTGGCTGCAATGAAAAGTTTCAGTTATTTTTGAATTGTCTATGTATTCTAAATGAAAATAATATTAAAAAAAACAAATAGAAATGTTACTCTATTACTTACAATGTCTGTCAGTCTATTTCTTTACAATTAAACGGACAGGAAACAATAGTCAACCACATTACTTACTGCTGCTATGTCTGGCATGTGACTCTAATGGCCAGACAATGGCCGTGCAATCAAAGTTTTATCTTTACCTAATCAAACCTTAAAATGTTTTTCCATCAAGTTTGTATGTGGTCAACGTTTAGATCGGGGAGACATGCAAAATATTTCTTGTTATTTGTATTTAAAAATACCTCTCAATTATTGGATTATTTGTTGCCTAAAGAACGGAAAACATACCTAAAATTTAAAATAACAATGAAGAACAGTTTTAAGTCTTTAAAATATTTTTGAAGTAAGTAATTACAAGGGCAATTTTGTCTATAAGTAGCAGAGCAAAAATGATAATTTAAAACAAAGAAATTATTGATATATTCAGAATATATAATATTTAGAAGAGACTTCACTTATTTAAGCATTTGAACAAAAAATAAACAATATTTAAAGTCTCTCTGTTGTAAGCTTGTTTGGTAAGCTAGAGGTCTGTAAAGAATGTACAGACGGATTTTCTTAATTACAAAGTAACTGCACTACCAATAATTGTTGAATAAATTTTGATAATTCTATTTCTGCCCCGCTAAACACTTTCAATGGATAATCTTTAAGCGGAGTGTCCGCACAATCATACATTAAAACAAATTAGCATAACATAAGAAGCCATCCTATTTTTATATAAATAGTAGTAAGTATTTTTTTCTGAAGTATAAGATCTCATTAACTTCTTAACCGATAGTTAGGCTTAACATAATTTCTGTGATGGATTTTGGCTATTTTATTTTTATACTATGGTCTTAGTGTGGTTTTAAGCTTCGAATATGGTATTATATAAAGTAGTAAAGTGTTTTGTTTGATGGTTAAGAACTCGCTAACCACAGAACTGTTTCAATTCTCCATTTCAAGATGCCTCACATAAAATCTGGGTTGGTTTTGGGCTATTTTTCTGCACCTTCCCTTCCCCTTTTAATACATAACCCCTTATAGAAGCTAGTATCGCAGCCGACAGTAAAATAAACCAATCTCTCACTTAGTTTTAGATGAATATGTTTTATTCGGCTAAATAAAATTTGACGATACTGTTCGGGTACTTTGTCGGACGTTCATTGGATTGGAAAATGCACACCGACAATATTTTGACTGTTTAACGAAATGTTGAAGATTTTATCTCGAGTATGCTTTTATCTGTCTGTGTAGTACGGACATGGAATTGTATTCTCAAAAAAAGTTTTTTTTTGTTATAAAACATGCATTAGCCCATCATCTAAAGCATAAAAACCGTTAATATCTTACTAATCACTGAAGCTTAACACAGGTCACGGGAAGGTTTTTGGCTAAGTTATTTTAAACTTAAGAGTTGGGATGGTTTCTGACTTTTTAGTCAAACCCACTCCACCCCCCCCCCCCCTAGCCCTTAGATACTAGAGGGGCTGCCGATAGTACAAAAATAGAACCTTCAAATATATTTGGAGTTTTTTATCTGTATTCTTCAAGTTAATTTAAAGAAAACTATAGTGCCTATCTTCTATGGGTATGATAATAGTACTTCTTGACGGTAGCAGCAGCTATTCAACTAATTAAAAAGCAATGAGATGAGATGTCTGTTAAAATCTCAGGAATGGCTTGTTTTATCTGTGTTTTTAGTGTAGATATAACTTTCTTCAAAATAAAAAAATCCTCAAAAGATAAAGAGCAGTGTTTATTACTATTTCTTAATGATGTAATTCTGTTAATTAGGTATCTTATATTTTAAATACTATTACGAATTTTTAGAGACTCTCATTGACTTGTTGTCTACAAATATAAGAAACTATAAAAAGGTCATTTTTATTAGAAGTTGGGTTTGGAAGGGGATATTCCCAAAAATATCCTAATATAAAAGTAATATGATCTGTGTCTATCCGTCGAAGGATCTTTGTAACTGCTGAACTTTGTAGGGATGAAAATTGCCCCCCCCCCCCTAATTTTTTAGAGAAGCCCCTACATTAAAACTATAGAATGCTTTTATTGCTGCGCTAACAACGATTCTTACGTCCCTTTGCAACGATTTCCTTTTAATGATAATAAAAATACGGTTAATATTTTCCACGAAAATCAAATTATCAGATGACATGTTTTTATCAAGATTTTTACAAGAATTAAACTATCCAAAGATAGGTATCGAATAAAACTATGATACTATACTAGTTTTTTTAGATTGGGAAGGTTCTGGGATGGTTTTAAGCTATTTAACTTTAAATTTTGAACAATGTATATTTTCAGGGTATTTTCTCAACCTTCCATATTAATAATCATTCAATTACAGAGCCCCATGAGGCTAGGAGAGTAATTGCTTGTTAAATTATTGAAGATTTAATATGCTATCATAATTTTTTAATACCTAATAATTTCTTCAACATTACTGAACATTTCATCAAGTTCTAGAATTCTAGTTCTTAAAATCATTTTTTTGTCAATCTCTTTTGTAGATTATTAGAACAATTTTTGATTTGAGCTGTACACAATGTTTTATTAGGTTAATCTGAGCTTAGATTGTTTACAAATGACCTGGCATTTATAATATTTATTTTAAGCCTTTGCAAGTTTCATTTTTTAGAGTAGCGAAGCTTCTCTTTAATTTATTCCGTCAGTGCCTAATTTATTTCTAAAAAGACAAAAAAGCTATTTTAAACGACATAAAGAGATAAAAGATATAAGATTGATTTTGTCTTCGATTTGCTTCTTATGACAGTTGTCATCCTTGTTTTGGAAGTAGCATTTATACGCCCACACTTTGGCTTTAAATAAATGTTTTTAAAGGCTTTAAAAGTGCAAGGATTAAGCCCAAAAAAATTGCAACTTATGTTTCATTGCAAATTGTGTTAATCTGTTTATTTAGACTTCCATAATGTAATGGTTTGCTTTCTATTTATTTATTTCAATGCTTCTGGCCTTTTCACAAGTAGGTGAAATTTAATCTAACAAGGGCAAATATGTCCATAATTAGTGCATCTACTGTATTGAAATAAATTTCCAATTTTGGCTGTATATTTTTCAATAAAATACTAAATATGACATCTAAGTTCATGTAGTTTAGGTTAACCACTGTTTAAAAACCATTAACATTGACTTTGCAAATATTTTTGCAATTTTCTTGGCTGCTATTCAAGAAAAATGTAAGATATTTGTTGACTATCTTCTTTCGAATGACTCAGTTTGTCTGTTAGACCGTTTTAGTTATTTTACTAAATAATTTAATATTCACGAGCTTTGCTACCAATGGACTTTGCCATACTTGTTTTGTTTTCTTTCTCTTATTACACAATGCAGGAAATATGCACAGCACGTCATAAAGTGAGGCTCATATATGCAAGATGCATCCTCTATCCACATCCATCTGTCTATCTATCTATCCATCTATCTATTTGTATCTGTGTGTCTATCTGAGCATGGGGGTAATACATACAAGAAATGCATCCTATAATAATGTTTTAATTAATATATTTCACCCCACAATGGGATTATTTGGACAAAATATTAACAAAAAAACTTTTTAAAAACAATGTCAATTAAATTAATCTTTCTCCAAGTATTCAAAGACTATTAAATAGAGATTTTTTTACATATGTAAAATGCTTAATTAATATAAATTTTGAACATAATTATCCCATTTTATACCATAGTGAAGATGGTTAGAAAGGTATGCGGTAAAGAAATGGATTTATTATTACTTAGATCTTACACCAGATTTTCATATTCTATAATAAAGTGAACTCTCTAGAGGGCTAAAATAACGATCTCCCCCATCCCAATCCTTTGCCTTATACCCTTCCCTCCTACTGGATAAACGGCCCGACCAATAAATGCGAGGGGAAATTGAATCCTAAATGGGCGACAGTTTTGTTCGTGTGATAATATCCACGTATATTCTACATCCATTAATAAAGAAGATGAGAGAGAGAAAGAAGATAGGAAGAGAGATACAGATAGAGAGATAGATAGATGGATAGATAAAGAGAAAAGTTAAACAGGGAAGTTAGGCATGTTGCAAAATAGGTATTCCCACTAAACGACCAAAAACAAAATAGTTTGCTGTTTTACACATTTGTATTGGATTAAATAAATAATAACGTGTGTATCCAAAAGAAAGGTAGCCAAAAAAATAGCATATTTAAAACATTTAGCTTTAATTATATACAGCTGCACAAATAAAAAATATTTGCTCAATTGTATGAATTCTTGTGAAAAATTTTGCAAATGAATGTATGTAATATATGTTCTTGGGTTTTGCAACCAGTGTACATGGGGCAAGTTTCAAAAAGACACACCCCCCCCCCCCACCCCCCCCCCCCCCCATCGACACACACACACAAACATAAATAAGTTTACATTCCATTCTTAACCTTATAATCAATTATCATTTTTTTCAGTAAAATTGAGTCACAATTATTTTTTTAAAACGCTAATTTTTATTAGCAAGCTTCTCTGTAAATAAATATTTTATGAGCTGTATACAAATTAAATGATTTAACTTGTTTTTGCTGCGCTAATTATTAAAATAATTGTTTATTAAAATGATTTATTAAGCTGATGAAACATCAAATTGTGTAAAATTTAAATCTTAATTTTGTTGTTGACAATTTTAAAAGGGTGTGTTTTATAGCTCCTTTGATACGCCAATGAAATTGTATCTAGAATTTTCTAGTTATCTAAAAGTTTGATTCCGCAGTCTAACTTATCAGTTTTGTCACTTTACAGTAATATATTATCTAAGACAAAACTACAACTGTTATATTATCAAAATACATATCTATAGAACCATTTTCAAGCTGCAGTTTCTAAGTTAAATTTGCACACTTTGCACATTGCTCTTTCTTGTTCTTACAAAACTGTAGAAAATTTTTCTCAAAATTGTCGAAAAAAATCAACAGTTAAAGTGACGACAATACACCGTTTACCCCACCCACCCTAACCCGTAATTTCTAAATTAAATTGAAAATAAATGGGGGTGGTAGTTTTTTTATGTACCTAACCCATGCAGGGGGGCCATAAGCCTACGTACATGCCTAAACCTGCAGAAATCTAGTTTTGTTTTATGAGAGGACACCTTTTTAGCAAAGTATATCTGCATCAATTACAAAACTTGCCACATTTACTAAATTTGGACCATTTTTAGAGAATTTACAAAGCATAGAATGACGAATCACGTACAATATTCAGCTTAACAAAGATGACAATTTTAAAGAGACAAAGCTTAACCAAAAAGTAATATGAATCTTTTTTGAAGTCAATAACATTAACCTTTCATACGCTTAAATTATTTTTATATTAAAAAATATATAGGTAGAACGTACTTAAACTATTGAATATTCTCAAAATAACTTTTGAGGTTTGAAACGTTAGTACTATCTTATCTTTTCCGAAATATAAGTTTCTTTTAAAAATCTGATGTAATTTTTAAAAGGTAGAATGACTTTAGAATTTGATTTCCTCGAGAAGGAAAAGTAGCTGAGATAAATCAGGAAAACTTTTCTATATATGTATATACCATACATAGAACAAGTTACATTATAAAATAGAACTTCTAGGAAATTTATTTATTAGCTTAATTCAGTGGCGTGCGTCAGGAGGGGTTTACAACCCCATTAAAAAATCGAGATTGGGATTGCCTGCCTTCGTCTTTTTCTTAGCCCCTAACGGAAATCGCTCTGCACGCCACTGGTTTAAATATTTTCTTATTATATGAAGTAGTAAGGTTCTTAGTTTCTCCTTTAAGATCTCGCTAACCAGTGAGACGGTTTTAGGAAAACTTAACATAGGTTCCTGGATGTTTTTAGAATTTATCACTTGATACTCGAAGCGAAGCCGCTATTTAATGCCAACCCTAAAGTCGTTATTAAATCAAGAAGCTGTTATCTAAAATAAAAATATTAAGTCAATTTTAAAATTAATTTATTATTGACAAAAAGATAAAAAAATGTATTTAAAATGTCTTTAACTTTATTACTAAGCTACTTCAAGACACCGTTCTAATTATGTTTAACTCTTTCTTAAGCCCCGAAGATGTGAAAAATGTTGTGTTATTGTTTTAAAGTCCGGCCCCTACGGTGAGCAGCAGCACACATGAAAAAGGGTGTCTCAACAAATCCCCCCAAAAAATTTAAAACCCAAATTGTGATAAAAGTCCATGTTCGCCTTATAATACAACTTTTAAAAAGAGCAGCTTTTCTATAATTATTGTTTCATTAGTCCATCCGATGTTGATAGTAATTTTCTTTCAAAGAAGACCATATATTACAACTATTGTTCTAGAAATGTTTTAAAAACTTGACTAAATCTGTGATATTTTATAAAATATTCTGTATTATTATTACTTTATTACAAGTTACTGTCCTTTTTTAAAATCTAAAATGAAGTTAAATAGTTATTTTTTCGCAATTCATTGTCTGTGTCTTGTCTTTTTAATTGTTGGCAGTTTTGAATGAACACTACTGGTGAGCACATATGAAGATAACCAGCGAGAAATCCGACCTTATGACCTAACCCCCCTCTAAAACATGCAGGGGGTGAGGAGGTAACCCCTCCCTTCGTGAAATTTCTGTTAACTTCCGGGGGGAAGGTTAAGAACAATATGAACTTTTTCTTGGGCTTAATGGGGGTGGGAAGGGTAGGCAAAAAATGTAGTGAAAACAATAGAAGAATATATCTTTATGGGGGAGGGAATTATATTTCCCCCCCCCCCCCATTCCCCCAGTTGCAATCTTTGTCATTGTCTCAATTTTACAGTTCTTTACCATTACATCCCCCCCACCCCCTTTTTTTCTTAACCTTTCTTTCCCCTAATTTCTCTTATATGAAAGAGAATAAGACAAACTAAATTTTCTAATTTGTACCCAAGATAAGTTTGTACTCTAACAAGGACGATTACGTCAATTATAAGCGAATCTTAATTTGAATCTTTTTTCCAGTATAGCTTCGGGCCAATTATTATCCGCTGGTTTAGAACCTGCTCTCAGTAATACTGAAAAATCATGCATAGCATCGTGTTACATACAATTTTCCACAAATATTACAGTAGAAATAATAAAATTAAAACCAGTTTTGTTAGACCGGACCTCCATCCCCTCAGTTCACTCAAAATCGGTTTAATTTCTTTTT
The DNA here is from genome assembly GCF_053477335.1 of Acartia tonsa. Taxonomy (NCBI): domain Eukaryota; kingdom Metazoa; phylum Arthropoda; class Copepoda; order Calanoida; family Acartiidae; genus Acartia; species Acartia tonsa. The sequence goes on along the minus strand of NC_137262.1, from coordinate 28,529,394 downwards.
TAAATTTAATATCCGCTGAAAGCTGTCTATAATACGATGCGACAAATAACTATTACTATCAAAGTACAAATTAGTAATATGTTCGTAGGTCAATGAACAAATATTTTTTCTTCAAGACATTAAAAAGATTTGAATTATCTAAGGTTATTACTTGAGATGGTTTTTAACTTAATTTCTTGTGGTTACACAAATGAAACGGAAAAAAGTTTACGCGATTCAAATTAATAAAGCACAGCTAATATTGCCAGAGAAGTTATTAAATTTTAAAATATACAGATTTTAAAACAAGACCGATAACGTCCATAAACATTAGCTTCCATTATTTGAAGAGTAGCTTCCATCACCTTTTTCTAGCGGATTAAAAAACAAGAAATGCTTAGAAAAAATGAACTATTTAATAAAAAAAGTCTTTTTGGGTAATTGTTTTACAATATATAGGTCTTAATTTTCTTAATTTTGAAAATGATGCTTTTGTCCCAATTCAATTGTTTTATATTTTTTTTATTTCAAGATATATCTCCCTGTGTTGAATATGAAGAGTCAATAACCCTGTAAAATTGTGTGTCAGGTTTATGTCGGGTCTAGATGAGTAGCTCTAGCTGTGGGCAGGAAGCTGAACAAACCACCAACTTACCAGTAACAACTTTTATTCTACTTTATATTAGTGCTTATTAATTCTTTGTCTAAACAATATAATTCTGAGCCAGAAATTTCATAATTATAAATTGAATTACTTAAATAAATAAGCGGAATAACATAAAAAATTTGAAATACCTATCTCATAACAATATGTACACTTCTTTCATAACTCAATCGCTTACCTAAAATTTTAAAATTAATATTGAAAAGTTTGATCAAAAGATATTAAAATAGACCGATAAATAAATTGACTTATTCATATAGATAGACATTTTAAGAAAGATAGATAAAACAAATTTTGATAGATAGATGGTTAAAATAAGATAGATATTAGATATAGATGGACAAATATAGATAAATAGATGGACTAATAAATATAGTTAGATAGATAGATTGCTATAAATCTCATACCAGAAATGTCCGTGCTAATATGCAGTAATCTAAAAGGATAAGAAAATGGCTGATAAATTGATGTACATTCTCAATAATGACACATAAAAATACCCATTGTATTGATTTCAATTTAAGGTTAAACATTTGGACACTCAAATTAATGAACCAACCAATCAAAATTAAATAAAAGTACCCAAAGTTATTAAAACAACAAATAAAAAAACTTTTAAATTAACCTTCGGGGACTAGTGTAATAAACAGCCCTATTTTACCTCCCTCCCTGGCTAAAATGACTAGTAGACTTTAACAAACATACACATATACACACATATCACCCATGTTTAGACTTTTATTCGCCATGCTTATTTCTATGGTGTTCATACATTCAAAATATATTTCTTTCTTTTAGCAAAATTGATTATTATACAAATATAAACTTTTGACTTAAAAAAGGACAGTAAACTAAACAAATTTACAATAAAAACTTTTAACAATTTCAGAAAATGGCATAGTCAAACGACAAGGGATGGCTATGATTTACTAGTCGGTCTATCGGACTGTCTTACTTACAGACATGTCATAGTCATAAAGTCCATTGCTAAAAGAAATTCAAAAGTTTGGCTATATCTCAAGGTACAACTTTATAGCCCTAAATTGATTAATGAGAAGGCTGGTAAAGGTATAATTTGTTCATGCCAGAAAAGTAGGCAGGTCCAGGATACAGGAATAGCTATCCTGAAAAAGAATTTACTGATAGAAAATTACATGCATAGGAGGCAATGATTTGGTTCTTTCCCTTAAACCTATTTATTTACCACCTTAAACCACCAAATATTCAAAATATTAGGGAAAAACTTATTTGTAGCCCATGTCGGGGTATCCAACCCTACGGGGACCCATCCCTACTAAGTAAGAGATCTGTGTGACTCTATTAACCTTTACTTACCTAATCTAACATCATAGAGAAATAAATAAAAGAGAGGAATCGAAGCAACTAGAAGACGAAAATAGGCAGTGGGCCTAGAGGCCTACTCAGCGCTGTTGCCGCGCTAAAATTTATTGCTATTCCACTACTTTTCAAATGGGAGGATTAAAAATTATTAAAAAAAATATTTTTTTACTTTTTACTATTTCCATATTTAGGGCAAGAATATTAGATTAGATATTTTCGTTTTAATGTTTTAATTAAAAATTACATAGAATTTTATTTTTATTTAAAAAATTTGTTCATGAAAGATGAATCCTTCTATTTCTAAAAAGGGGGAAATTTTTTTCATAATGAACATTCAGCTGATTCTGACCGCCCACGGCTGTTTGCTAAATATCGCTTTTCTTTTTATTCACATTATTATTTATGATTGACTTACAAAAAGCCCTGGGCGGCTTTTGATTTTCGTCTGCTTCTAAATTTAGGGATGGGGAAGTAGTATTTTACCATGAAAAAGGGGTGAGTATTCATCCTCTTATCCTTTTTCCTTATGTCTAACATATAATACGTTTTTTCCATAAGTTTGACTGTGATCCATATGTAAAATGAGAGAAATTGCCCACTAGATAAAAACATTTCAATGCCTAAATTCAATGTTCAAATATATCATGTTATATTTTTTGTTTTTTGATGAAACTTGTCCTTGTATGTGGTTAGGTTTAAAGATTTCTAGAGCCAAAATATTGTCATAAAGGTTAGAAGGTGTATAAGCTAAAATTTATATTAAAAGAAAGTAAAAGTTAGATAAAAATGTTTTAGTTTAAGGTATTGTCTAAAATAAGTATAAACTAAGAGTTTTGGGGTATATTACCTAAATACAACCTTATAAGAAGCCTCACTGAAAATTGTAGACAATTTAGTTGTGTGGTAGACATGAGGACATCATATCCACAGATAGAAAGCTAAAATTCTTCTTTAACACATTATTTTTACTTGAAAATCAATAGGAAGTTATTATATTGATAAATGTTAGTAATTTTGGTAGTACATACTGCGGCATGTAAAGTTAAAGTAAGTTAGTAGGTCATAAGAGAAAATATAGGTCGTTTAAAATGGTTGTCTATTATCATTAATGGTTTATTTACTTAGTAACGTTTTAGAAAATCTTACAATTTTTAGGAAAAAAACTATTAAAAATTATACAAGACATTACCCAGCTTATAATATTTTTAAGGAAAAAGAACAGTTAGGTATGCAACAGTACGAAGTATTTTGGCAACAATTTAAAGAATTGATATTTCCCTTAGATCATAAAGTACAAAGATATGGTGAAACTTTAAAATTAAGAGGCTAAATCTAAAAACCATTCAGTTAAAAATCTTTCTCAACCCAATTTAAAAGGAAAAAGTCTACTTTATCATTCCGAAATATATTTCAATCTAAAAGACAATATAAAAAGAAGGTATATCAAAGTATCTTTATAACAGTCTCATATTCATTAAATTAGCAGGCTTCAATGAATAAATCTTATTGTTCTCAAAATTTTACATTTTACCATCTAGCTTTCCCTACTTAAAATTAGAATAAAAGCATGCATAAACGGATATAATTATTAAAAAAAAAAAAAATAATTTTGATAGTGCAAATGTCATTTATGGTAATCATTGACAGCAGCTGTTAAAAATAAATATCAGTACTTTAAGGCACTAAGCTTATAGAGATATATGTGATTTTTTTCTGAACAATCTAAAGATTTGAGACATTTTTGGCCTATTTCCCTATCCTTCTAACCCGCAAATTAAAAGATAACTTTCTATCTCCAGACTGTTAGTGGTAAAATTGCCATTGTATTCGAATCATTTCCTAATTATCTTTCAGGACCTACACACAAAAATATACACACGACACGAAACTGTATGCCCCAAAAATTACAGGTTGAATTTACAAATATTCAAAATGAAGTTTTCTATAAAAGAATTTAGCCCCCTAAAAATTTCTTCTGTATGATATGTATTTAGACGTTCTGTAATTGCAATAATATAAAATATAGGGCACTTTTTTAAGGACATTTTTCATGGACATTTTGAGTTCCAAGATGCTGTTCATAATGTTTAACTGTAATTCAAATGTTTTAATTTGGGACACCCTGTTAGAAAATATGAATGTGATTGAACCTTAATATTATTATTAGGGACAAACTGATGTTAATATAAGTGAACCTTGATATATATTTTTGGGACTCCCTGTTTGTAAATATGAGATTGAACCTCGATATTAATATTAAGAACGCCCTGTATTAAGAGAGAATACCCCGTAATATTATTATTATGGACACACAGTATGTTAATATAAGTAGGCAGGAAACTTGATATTATTCTTAGGGACACCCTGTATGTAAATATGAGTGTGTGTGCACGAACCCTAAGATGTTATAAGATTAACCCAACTTCTCACACACACCCCAAATTATAATTAGTTAAAAGGGGCAATTTTGGGTTATAGCTTTAACCAGGGAGGGAGGGGGGGGGGCATTAGGTGTTAATTACACTGCATTGACACTGATATACAAAACTTTATGACCACGTTATTTGTAGGCTCAAAAACTTTGAGTTAGGTTACGGATTAAAAAACTTGTATTGTCCATACTGTTCAACCAATAATTTTCATCTAAAGAATGGCGGCTAATAACTGCTAGATACTGAGAAATCATCCACAGCCGCCATTTTTCAGCTGCGGCTGCAGAACCAAGTTTTGCCCCTTTAAGTTGCACCCTAAAGTTTATTTTCTCATGTGCTTTAGAAGTTTCTAATTAAAATTCAAGTCAGGACATTTTCTCTAGCACCTAACAATGTATCATTGTTAACAAAACACACACACACACACACACACACACACACAACGAGGATAAAAACGTTCCAAGTGGATGAATTGAATAATGTGATATATCCTGTCATAAAAAAGGGTTATTTTGTTTGTACTTTAATATCTAAATAACTACTGATTTTGTATTTTAGGGAAGCTTTACTTATTTTGTTTACATTCCAGCCTTACAGCCGATTATGATTATATTGGCTGTACTACAGGGTGAGAAACAGAAACCTGTAAAGATGTTTTGCACCAAAAAATTAACTAGCATGCACGAAAAGAAAAGTTTTTTTAAGGCACACATTAAAAGTTTTACAGGGTATACACATAATAAAGATGAAACCATAATAAAAATTAATCTAAAAAGTGAAATTGATTTTCTGCCTTGCCAATATATGATATTATATCCCTAAAAAGCAATTATTAATAACGTGTATGGAACGATAAGAATTCTATAATGATAGTTTTTAATTTCTCAAGTCTATAATAAATCAACAGATAAGTTTCCAAAAGCTCATCAACTCCTCCCCCCCCCCCCCCCTCCTTTATCTTACCCCCCCCCACCTCCAAAGAAATTTCCCCAACCAATTTTGTCTATCATTCAATTTTACCCAAATTTGTTTAAGGCAATTCTGTTTTGGCTATTTGACCTATAACCTAGGTTGGAGCTTTTAGAACTTTATTTTTCGCCGTATAGCTTTCTTCAAATATTTATTTAAGCGAAGCTACTCAATAACGTACAATTTATATGTGTCGTTTAAAGTTAATTTTTTTAATTAAAATACTAATTAATATAATTTATTTATTTTTGTTTTTCTTTAATTAGAGAAGATTTGTTGTATGTCTTTTTAATTTATTTATGAGGATTATGTAATCCCAAAGAAAGATGTAAAAAAAAAATTATTTAAATGGAACTTCTACATATATGCTTTAAAGTAAAAATGATTCAATACTGAAGAGTATTTGATATTTTAGGAAATGTCTGGAAGAATATAAAACTTAGCCTAATTCACAGTTGAAAAAATACAAATCAATATAATTTGTTGTGTATAGGTCTAAGAATGTAGTAATATATCAGAAATGATTAAATTAATGTGTTTTATTTTCAGAGGATGCCAGGTCAGGTTTTCCAGTGGCTAGTATAGATATATAAAACAATCATCTAGAACCTGTTCTTATAATTGTTTAAAATTCCAAGATTACAAGATTTTTAAACAGTGTAATACTATATAAGCCTATAAAGTTAGTAACCCAACTAATTCAAACATTTCGCACCACTCCTTACTAACGAACTTAAACTTAAAACTGTATAAATAAAGGTAATATTAAATATGCTTGAAAACAGTAAAATATATTTTAGAAATGAGGAATCTTTTTCAGTATAGCATTTTAAAATATGAAGATTGCTGTCATTAATAGAAAATTAATCTAATAAAAAGTTGAGTTAAACAGCCTGAGAGAAACTAATCTACCGAATCCTAGATCCCTGTTTATAACTTTGAAGTTAGACTTATGCCCAGACAAATATAATTGTGAATTATGGCTCCGTAATAATTTTAAATTACTCTTTCATATCTTTTTACATTTTACAAATTTAGATTGAAAATTATATATCTTAATGTAGCGCATCTGCTCTATAATTAAGTCTGTATTCTTTTTTAAAAGTAACAAAATGTCTGTCTGTCTTGTATGTGTGTGTGTGTGTGTGTTTGTCTATATATGTCTGTAAAGCAACAATTATAATTTGTTGAGCATTAACATTCAAAAGGTCAATTGATTTGATTTTGTCTGGTATTGTCTTTAGGATATCAAATGTGAAAATTTACTTAATTTTGTAAATTTAACTTATTTAGGTGATAATTGGTATTCGTCATATTTAAGCTTTGTTAAGCTGGATTTGAGTCATTCTTGTTATTAAAAAGTACAGTACATAATAAGCAAATGACATTAGAATTTAAATATTCACAGTACAATTAGCATATTACAAAAAGTTTACTCTTGTCACCTAGCATTAGGTCTTCTTGGTTAAATAACAACATTAAAACAAGGATGACAATTTTGAAAGGTAGGGCAGCAATAAAGAAGACAAATATAAACAAGAGATTGTATTCACAATTTATGAATTTTATGTTTAAACGTGTACCATTACGCTTTCCAACTCACATTGCACAAACTTACATACATAAAGTAAATTTTATAATAGCTACGTAGTGGTAAAAAGGTAGATGTTTAGAACTTGTACTGATAAAGCAAATGATAAGAAACCCATCTTTCAAAATATCACCAAAAAGGTGGATGTTTCTTCTTTGGACAGTGAGTTTTCAAAGTTTTTATTTTAGATTCTTAAAGGCTATTTAGAAGAAATTACATAATTTTCCATAAACTAAAAAGATTATTTTAAAAAAATTACATTCTCAAAAACAAAAATAGCTTCCATAAATTTCAAATGTGAACCACTTATACCCAAGTTTTTCTTAAAATGTTATTTGGTACAAGCTTTAAAATACTTCATTCTCTTAAATGGTTTATTTGCATTATAGCAACAAAGTACCTGATAGCTAATTTTAAAGTATTAAGTAAAGAATCAAAAGTTCCGTTTATATATTTTCTTAGAATTCTTTGTCTGTAATGAGATCAATTCAGCGAAAAATATCGAGGATTTTTATTGAAAACTTTCGAAGATTTTCTACAAATATTTTTGTTGAAATGTATGGACTTTCTACTTAGCTTCGTCTCTGCTGTTTATGTAAATCAGACCATTTCAAAATTAAATGTCAACCTAAGCAAAGTAAGACAAACAATCTAAAAAAGAAGAAAAATAACAGTAAATAATTAAAAGGATTTGTAAATAAATCCCTAATACTGACACCTATTTTATGTTTAATAGTAGCAAATATATTTTCATAAATTTTAAAATCCACTTAAAAAAACAAGAAAATATTTCATAATTCTTATCTCTATCCATGAGAACTATTTAGGCATGTAGGAAAAAGCTTTTTCAAACTAGTAGAAGGAAAGTTCAAACAGACTTTTTAAACTATAAAGCCTTTAGATTAGACTATTATACAGTATTGAACAAGGATGACATTCATAAGTAACAAGAAATTGTAAAGTTAAATTTGATAAATTAAAAAAATTATGAAGATAAAGAAGATGAGCCATATAATTTTGATTTATATTTAACTTCAGTCTTTGTAAAAACAATAGATTTTTATAGGATTTCCTTAATCATGTTTTAAATAAAAAAATACTTTTAATCAACAGTGGCTTCGCTCTAAGAATGCTTGGTGTTAAACCCCCACATTAAACTTTTTTTTGTTTAATAAAAAGAAAACATCAATCATTCCATCCCCCACGAAAATGGCTCAAAATCTTTATAAATATAACCAGTAAAAATGTTCCATAAAAAGTATAGCTCCATTGATTCTTAGTTGGTGTTACTTTATTCGGACAGACAGACGGACAGACACCGTTCTATTTTGGTAAATATACGTCAATATTAAATAGTATTCATACTTCAAAATAATATTGTTGCCTAAAATATATAATTTAGATGTACCTATTACCCAAAAAATAAAATTACTCAAGACGTTTATCCCTATTAATTATGTATGCCTAATTTACTCTAATTCTATCAATCTATCACTCCTTCTTTCTCTAAATGTCACAGCTAATCAGTATTAGAAATCTCTTATGGACGCCAATAAAATCAAATAATATATGGATGCATTCAGCTACCTGTTTTATGTAGGCTGTTATTGGAAAATAAACAAGACACCGGAAAAGTTAAACATATCCAGAAGGAGCGTAATAACAAATTCCTTCGTACGTATGAAGCTGGTGTCTAAGACACTTTAACGTCAGATCCAGCAACCAAGCATAACTAAGGGGGTCAAGTATCTACTTTACTGTCGAAACACCCGGGGTATTAAGTAACACCCAACGGAAAAATAACTTTTTGATTTGCCTGGTAATCCTACCTTTAATAAGGCAATCCTCCCACTCTTAATATTAATGCGCATCTGACATAGCAGCAGTAGGAACACCTTTAGTTATAACGCGCTGTTGATTTGAGATTTGAACCTTTTACCACCTCGACTACGATCTAAATGTTAAGCAACGGATATAATAATTCAATGAAAAGATTTAACATTATGCTCTAATTGTAGAGTAGCAACTCTACTGACAACAAACAGGCTTGTTAACAATGCTTTTTGATGATAATTTTCATATGATTATTCTTAAGTACATGTTGTTAATAAACAAGACAGTGGTAAAAATAAAGGTTTGATATAAAATATCAAGCTGGATTGTAGAATTTAAAAAATGTTGAGAACTTTTTTTAGCTCATGATTCTTAAAGAAAGATTATTTGGAATTCTCTTTAAAGATGACATCTAATAATTTTGTAAGTAAATCCATCCGGTAAAACCACCCTTATTGTTTTTGAAAACCCCGACCTCTCCCCTCCTTATATGGAAAAAATACCACTTTGATGGACTCTAGCCCTGACCATCAGACACTTTACTTGCGAGTCTCTACTAGCCCTCACTTGACCTAACTTAAGATAAGCATCAAAATTCATTTTTTCTTCAAAAATTTTGTTTCGTCCTTATGCAATATAAGTTTTTGTTGAGTTATTAAGCTGCTTTTGAACAAACCTAACCTTGTTTAATCTATTAGGTAATGTGTATATTGTATAAATCCTTTTTGAACTTTACCGCCTAAAATATTTGAAAGTTAACATTTAGGTAGAAACTTGTTTTATCTATATTATAACCCCTCTTAGGACATGTAAAAAAAAAGGAATGTATAGATAGATAGATGGATGGATGGACAGTATTATTATACAACTTTTTAAAACATTTTTATTGGGTGGTGACATTTAAATAGATGTTTTCTTTTGATAACCTTTTATTATTTCCACATTATGAATAAGGATTTAAGAATATAATTAGTAGGAGGTTGTTCAAGGTATAAATTTCTATTTACTGCTTATTATTTTTTGAAAAGGCCCAAAATTAAGGCCTATTAAGGTTTAGGAGGTTTAGGTTTAAAGGTTTGACCGTTAAGATCTCAGTAACCACTTAATCTTACATAGGTTTATAGATGGTATATCAGGCATTTTTACTTTAAGATTTAAGTCTTGTGATGGTTTTGAGCTATTTTCATGCAACCTCTCAATATGAATACAGAACCTTTATTTCATAGGGGTGCTTGAAGAAATTTTATATGCAAAAATAAACAATCCTATTATATAAAGTAGTAAGTGTTTTGGTCTGTATCGAAGGATCTCGCTAACCCCTGAACTGATATTGTTCTCCTTTACAGCGAAGCTTCTTATAGGTCCTGGGAAGGTTTTAAACTATTTTTGGAGAAGGTGGCTTCACTACCCTCCCCCCCAAAAATATTTTTTAAAACTCTTTTGAAACTCAAATTTAAAATAGGATGAGGTTGACTTATCCCTCTCCTACCAGTGCCCCTAGAGGCTTCTAGGGGCGTAGCCGCTAGTAAATTATAATTAATGTTACTTATTACTCGAAACTGTTTATAGAAACCAATATTTGTTTGATATAACCTTTCCCTGCTCTTGATCACCTATTGATAGGATGCTAACATGTATATATATGCTACCAAACAAGGTAGGCGGACAATAAACACAGTCTTCAATAAAAGCTAAATATTTTAAAAAGCCAAATATATTATCAAAACTTCTGCTTAAATATGTCTATATCATTTTAAGTGATGTTCTAATATATGCCCTGTCGTATAATATAAAGAAGTAAAATTTTTGTCTGAAGCTAAAGACCTCGGCTAATGCTAATACGAATTGGTTGTAATTTTCAGTGACACTTTTACAGTGGCTTATGGTGGTTTTAGGCTATTTTCTTGATCTCGTACGTCCATGCCTATAAGCTGGGGGCGAAGAAACTTGTTATATAGAATTCATGAAAAAGATCAGAATTAGAAATAAACATTTTAATTTTGGCTAATTATAATATAGACCACAATTTCTGGTAGTTTTGAAAGCTAACCATCCAAAGTAAAGTAGGTAGGAAAGTTCATTTATTAAATTCAAAAAGTATTAAAAAACTTGAAAATATTGATATCTGATCATAACATACACCCAGTATATTTATATAAAGGTATTTTTCGGCTCATTTGAATGTTTTGATTTTATCGAAAATATTTACAGTATTTTAGAAAATGTAGCTACAATGGATATAGAATATACGTGGATATTATGACAGAAAAAATGTTCTCTATGTATGTTTCTAGCATGTATATCATTTATTGGTCAATTCGTTCATCCAGTAGGAGGAGAGAGGATGGGGTAAAAAGGGCGGATGGGTGTATCGTTTTTTTAGCTCGCTGCCAGCTTGACTTTATTAGAGAACAGGGAAATATGGTGTAATATCCAAGTAATAATATATATATTCAATTTACCACAAGAAAATATCAAAAAGAAGCCATTACTTCATAAAAGTAGAAACATTTGATTTTCTTTTTATATAATTAAATCCTTTTTATAGAGAAGATGTACCTCTAGACAACAAATAAAAGATCTTGACAATTATTTAAAAGAACAATTTAAAAGAAAAAATATCGAAATGTCATAAAAATTTTATTTTGTTACTATTTTTTCCCATAATACAAAGTAGTAAATTTTGTTTTCTGAGCGTAAAGATCTCGGAAACTCCTGGTCAAATTGATTGTACTTTGACTGGTTTTAGTCTATTTTCCTCTAGAGGCAAAATTAGTTTTTATCTAGTCATAATTAGAATACTCTCGAATGATTGACCTAGATGTCTAGTTATAACCCTTTATTCTGGTAAAGATGTAGAAATAAGCATCAGTCATTTCAGCTTTGGCATGGCTATAATATGTCAGTTATAGCAACTTATTCAATACTCTCATAATTGTTAGTCAACGCTATATATAAAAATTCTTTTCTATTTTGCTTGTCTTTTATTCTGAATGATGAAAAATGACTTTGAAATTCTCTTTATTGAAGATGAGATCTTTTGAATTAACAACAATTTGTAAAAAGATGTTGTTTTTTCTTTATAATAATATTTCATACATATTTCTATCTTTCTTTCTTCTTTCTTTTTCCTATCTCCTTATAGAAATCATTCTCTTTTCCAAATGAAAGTATCATATTTTCTCTATATTTCGCAGTATCTTTCGCCGCTAATTTTGTCTTTCTTCCATCTCTTTCATTATGTCTAATAGTGTATTTCTTTTTTTCTTCTTTTATCATTTTCTTAGTATATATTAGTCCTCTATCAAAAACACCAAGATCTCACTTGAAAACTCAACTGTTGATTACATGTCAAGCATGTTTTGGTGTAATAAGGCATCATTGGCAATATTTTTATTTAATTCTATTGGTCAACACTATGTAAATTTACAGATTTGGTCAACCAAGAATTACATTAAATGTATTACTATTGTTTGTCATACTCGTAATTGAGTTATATAGAGAGATTAAATTGAGAGTTAGAGGTAAGATTAATTCATCAATTATCTAATGATCAAAATCACTATCAAACATCATTTTTCAAATTTTTAAGATGAAAGGGGGTAGATACAGATTTCAGAGTAAATTTGAAAAACCTAACATAAATATTATTTTTTCTAGCTGCATTGTATAGATACTTATTTGAATATTACAACAAATAATAGCAAATAATAGAACTTCAGACAAATAGCTTGGTCCTGAAGTTATACTTATATATTTACCACAGATACATTTTAGTTAAAAAGGCAATGTTAATCTGTTGTGATAATACGTTAATTCATTAACAATAAAACCCAACTAATATCTTCAATACCTCGAGTAATTGTTATTTGTTTTTAAAGGAATTTAGAGTCATTGCTATCTACCTATCCAATATGATATATCTTCTGCTTTTTATATCTATCTATCAATCACTATAACTGTACAATTATCTTATTTTCTATCTTAAATCTTTTAAAAATAAACAAAGAAATCAGAAAAAATGACTTTGACAAGTTATTGCAATTTATGATTTTTTTTCAATGTTATTTTCAAGTGTTTTAAGATGAAGTAAAGTACTTTGATAAAAGATAATAATTGTAAAAACTAACAAAAGCTCAATAGCGTTACAAAAACATTTTAAGTTTCAACACTACTTGAAAAATCAAAGAAAATATGCTTTATGGAAAGGCACAAAGATTCTACTATTTCTTCGAAAGAATGAATAAGAAAATTGTTCTTTTTTCGGCTTATCCCTTTTCTTAGGTTGAAGAGACAACAAATACTTAAAGTTTAAAAAAAAAATTCTGGTAACTTATCCCTGTTTAAAAAGCCTCTTAAACTTGAAATCTTACCTATTTATATAGAGGCACAAACAAGAATGACAACATCCATCCAAAAATACATTAAAACTTACCTAGAGAAAGAAATAATATTCACAGATTATGATTTAAATTTTATAAATAAAAGGGATCTAAAGGGATGAGAGAATGGCCGAAAAATTAATGTACATCCCCAATGATAATACACAAAAGTACCCCTTCTGGTTTAAACGTTTATACACACAAATTAAAGAACCAAGCAATCAGAATTTAATAAAAGTCCCAAAAGCTGGTAAACTAACGAATAAGAAAATGTTATTATAAAACTTTGGGGGACTAATGTGCTACTTGAAAATTATGTTGGAACTTACTAAAATTGATTATTTGTTAAAGTAGGTACTACAGTTAAAATGCACTAAAGCAAACATTTTGTCTCAATTGATTTTTACATAATTTTAAGTTTATAAAAAAAGGAAATTCCATTTACCATAGTTTAAATTCGGTCCTCTTAAATTATTTCCATTAGAATTGAAGCAAATTTAAAAGTACAGACAGAAAAAATGACAAATAACCAAAATATTTACAAACAAGTTAAAGATTTTAATATTTATTTGATTTTCTTCAAATAAAAGTAGAGTATGTTTCATTTCAATATTTCAACCTAATTTCACCTTTACAGGGTAATTTACGAGCAGACATTTTAAATGGAACATAATATTTTGTATTAGACTGGGGGAAATTTCCCGTGGCCCCTTGTGACCTATTTCTTCCCTCCCCGCAAAATGTTTTTATCAAAAAAGCAAAATAATGAATATTTTCTAAATAAACAAGAGATTTAATCAAAAAGTGAAAAAATAGAATTATTGATAATCATAAGTAAAAGTATAATGTGTTATATTTTTTTATACTTCCAAATTAGCTACTAAGAAAGTATTTGTTGCATTTGAGAAAAGCTCTAAATTTCTTAATGTCTCAAAATTCTTTTTGGGGGGATAAAATTTATGGGCAGGGGTTGGGGGGCGGATATTTTGTTGAAAATTTTGATTTGTCACAACTCGCCATTATTAAGGCGGGGCACAGCCGCCGCGTAGTTAGTGCAGCTGGTGTTCATACGAAAAAGTTAGGTATACCTTATCAACTCAGACATGCTTATCTATGCATTTATCATATATATTGAAAATATTTTATATGACTTTAGCTTATTTTGAGTTTATTTACTTGTTGGTATCAAAGAATACATTCGGTTGAAGTATTTTAGTTTTTTATGTAGCATTGATGCAACATATATTTTTGGGTATTTAGGTAGTTAGCCTCTTGAAAACATTTAATTCTTCTCATTAACTCAATATTGTTTTCATACCTTGTTATTAACAACTGCGATGCTGCTCTACGATTCTGTTTTTCAGTGTCTATTTTACTTAAATCCAGGGATCTAAAGACAATGATGAAACACAAAATTTACCCTAATGTAGATTACAATTAGTGGTTGAAACGTTTGGAAACTCAAAAAATTCAAGAAAAGCTCCAAATTTGTTAAGCCACGGAATAAGAAAATGGTAATATAAAACTTTGGAGACTAGCGTAATAAATAGCCCAATGGCTCCTCCCTCTCTGGCTTAAATCAGTGTATCAGTTACCATAGCTTGAAAAATTAGTTTGAAAACTTTCTAAAAATTAACTTTTTGTACATTTAGTTTTTATGTAATTTTTAAATCATTAAAAAAAATTGTCAGTTCTTTTTTATAATGGGGATACTTTAAATTTTGCTTTAAGTGAATGATGTCATCCTTGTTTTACAATCTATCGTCGTAACAACAACTTTAGTGGCAAATTGTTGAAAAATATTTTGATTCTAAACAAAAATTGTGACATCCTTTTAATAATTTGTTTACTAATTATTAGCTAATTAGTGATTTTGACATCATTAATAGGTTTCACATTTTATACTAATGTGTTATAAAAAAGTCGTCATAAAAATTTGCATATCCTTTTAATACAGAGTAGCAAGATTGTTTTGTCTGTAGCTTATGATATCAATTACTACTGAATCGATTGAGTTCTTCATGTTAGGGAAGCCTCAAATAGGTATATAGATGGTTTTATGCTATAATTTACGAGTTAGGATGGTTTTAGATTATTTTTCTTTTCTACCCCTTTGAATATAGAGCTCCAAGATACTAATGTAATTAATTTTTAAAAACTTACTCTTTTAGAAGCTAAATATGTGTCCTCTCTGTAGGTGAAAGCCAAAAAAAGGACAAACATTAATAAATCAATTAACTAGAAACCAGGTCAAGAAAGGGGACATTTTGGGGACTGCTCACCCGGAAAACAGACAGAAAAATGGCCATAAATTGGCACTAAACTTTTTATTACGCCAATAAAAAGATTTTTTCAAGTCATGTTTCTTGGAAAGGAAGAATAAACTATTAAACATGGTTTTATTATGATGTAATGAGGTTAGGATCATTTTTGGTAGCGCAGTTGCTCTATGCCTAGAATATGTACGTATACATTCTCTTAGAGCTTTACTATTCTCTTTATGAAGATCATTTTTAAATGTTATCAGCTTGTTCTTACTGCGGTGCTTACATTTATTCTTGTCAAATGTTTAATTTTTTTTTAGGTAATTAATAATTAAGTACTTTAACTTTTTCATTTAAATATTTTAAGGAGTACCATTTATAATTGCTAATTTTTCCTTTTAATTTTCTTTTTTTTTAATTGTTGAAAATATTAATATCATGTAATTGTACTAATTAAGCTCAGTACAATAGTAAAGTGATATTATAAAGAAAGAATTAGTGATCACTTAATTCTTAATGTATTACATCATTTAGAGTTAAAGAAAATTAATAAAATGAAAGGCATATTTAATTTTATAGGTGTATTTTCAGATTTTTTGTTGTAAATTTAATGATTGTCCATGACGCAAATTATAAAGATGCTATGCTTCATAAAGACAATACACTAAAAAATCAAAAAGTTTTCAGAAAAAAAAATCATATACTGTGGAAGTCATAAAAATAACTTTTGTTAAACCATCCATAGTTTAAAATTTTTACATTTTTAGAAAACCATAAAATAAAGAAATTTATATGCTCTATGATTTTTACTTACATGCTTAAGAATCTCTTTAAAGTACTTTTTTATCATAATTTTAAAATATTATTTAGGCTTACTGGCCTAAGCTTCATTGTTTTTTTTTATTAATTTTATATTATTGGTAATTGTTTTTCACACAAAATAGTACATTAATGATTTGTATAGATTTCTTTACATCATGAACATAAGAGGATAATCATTTTGAGACAAATATAATATTTTTTTCAAAATCAACAGAGTAAATATACGATAATTAAATAAAACTCTGCTATTTTTGACTAGCGGAAAAATTCTTTAATGATATATAAAATTGTATCTATGTAAGAAATTGGTTTTTTTGTGTTAAAGTCTAACCCAAAACAAATATTCAATATTTAGGCCTTGTATCAAAATCTTATATTTTCAAAGTGATATCCATTTCTATCTGTGTAAAGTAAGCAGCCTCCTGTCTTAACCAATAATATAATACTTAAGTGTTTATATAATGTAGAAAATAAATTTCTTAAATGAAAATTTTTATGTTAAAAAAAATAACTTTTAGAACAAAATGAGCTATCTATAATACAAATTAGAACGATATCCGTATGTCGGTCTGTTCGTATGAAGCTAAAAAAGTAAATCCTAAAAAACATTTTTTGGCGGATTTTACTTTTTTGAAGAAACACAATAATTTTTTTCCCACAAGATTGTGAGAGATGATTGAAACAAGTGCAGCAGCACACTGAAAGAAAGCAATATAGATACAATACAAATATTTTTTATAGATTCATAAATATATAAAATAAATAATAGGATAGTATAAAAATTAGTTTGTGTTGTCTTTTTACTAGTCTGTAAAGGTGTGGGACCATTTATTAATATGAAGATTAATTTAGGTTCTTCAAATAATGGGTTGTAATTTGTAAGGGATGAAACAATTGACGAAATTAATGGATAATGTAATTAAAGTTCCCAAATTTTTATTCCATCGAATAAGAGAACATATTATTAAACTTTAGGGACAAGTATGATTTACAGTCCAATTGATCCCCTTCATTAAAAAAAATGAAGCTAAACTCGTAGAAATTGTTATAATTTTACTGAATCTCTATATTAGATGCTGTATTGTTAAAATGAAAGCACTATGAACCGAGTGCATTAAAGAAAATACGTAGGAACCAGTGAAACGTAAAAAACTGGTAAAGAAAACCACCTGATACCTTATAACACTTAATTATTATTTAGATTAGCATTTCAAATAATATTTTTGTGCTTTGAACAGAAAATCAATCTTCACCAAATTCTTGCTGTACTAAAATATCTCTTTGGCAGCTTATAAGGAATTGTATAGAGTTATTGGAGGTTTCTCTGAGCGCAGAACCCCCAGCCCCAATATTTTTTAAAATAAGGTTTGGTTCCATTCAGAGGTTAGGCAAAATCAACGACTTCTCCTTTTTAAAATTTAATTCAGGGAAAGATTTCTTTGCTTCCTACGCACTACGCTTTCCTACGCACCAAATAATTTATCTCTCATTGCTCTTTCCCTCTCGGTAATCTTTGAACCAAACTATGCTATGGTTATACAATTTTTAAGACAATGAAAATAACGATTAAATTAAATAAGTAATAAATCTTTAAGTAATAAAATAATTAGAAAGAAACTTCCCAGAGAAATTTGTCTATACTTTTCCAGTATGGCTTCGAAACCGATTAATATCCGCTGGTTTAGTACCGGTTCTCAGCCACACTGAAAAATCATGTTAGAGACAACTTTCCACGAATAGTAAAATGAAAAATTATAATTTTAATACCCTTATAATCTTTTATTTTAATATCTCCGGAAAGTTTCTATAATACGATGCGATAAATAACTACTCTTACAAGAATTTTTAACTAATCTTAAAATAGTATCTTATCAGTTTAGGTCTCTCGTTTACTTACTTTTTAGCTTAATTTTATCTAAAAAAGTTTACTTAACTTTTAAGTAATAAAAGTGCACGTACGTTTATTCTAAGTAATGTCTGTAAATTTTAGGAGTCTAAAGGGATCAGACAATGGACGATGAATTGATATGCATTCCCGTTGATGATAAACAATATTACCCCCTCTTTGAATTAAGAATATTGGTTGAAAAATCTAGACAATACGTGTTTGGAACCCACCAAATAATATTCGAGAAAAGGGGTATATTCCCTTTCGTGGCAACGCTCCTTAAGGGGCTATTTTTTGTATTTTCAGAGAAGCTTATCTCCTATTTCTTAGAGACGTAAATGATCTTGTTAAAATAAGTGTTGTACTTTTAGGGGTGAAAATTTTATGAAAATCATTGAAACTTTGTGATAACATCTTTTTTCTTTCTTTTGCAAGTGTCTTATATTCAATGATTCATCTAACATAATGATTTTCTACAATTTTTTTTTCAAATAATAAACAATTTATTTTTTAAACAAAGAAATTTTTGCTAAATAATATATTAACTAAATAATTGACATGTTATTACTACATATTTACTACAAGGTCATTGAAACAAATGATTTTAAGTTTATAATAGCAAAACAGTTCTGTTACTTTTAATCAGGGCTTGACAGCCGTGCCAAAGCCTCATTGAAATCGTCATATTATAGCTTTAAAATTCAGTTGGATGTATTAACCTGTTCCTAAAAAGACAATCCCATCTTTTCGAACATTTTTTGCACACAAGCGGGTTCAAATTAGAACTGATTCTTAGCCATACCGAGAAATCAAGTATTGTATTATAAATAATTTACGAATGTTAAAAAATTATTTATCAATAGAAGTTTTGTTAGCACGGATCATTAGAATGTTTTTATTGTTCTATACTTATTGACTTAACTATCTTATTTCCTGAAGTCTTCTAAGTCTTAAAGTACACATTTACATATGTATCTAAAGTTTAAATAAAACAGTATAATCTTAGTGTGAAATTGTAGGTTTCTTCAAAACAAATTAAAAGTAGTCTTAGTATAGCTTACTCATTTTTAACTAAACGTTTGGGAACATTAAACTTGATTTTAACTATATTCGTTGTATAAAGTATATTTTAAATTTTTGTTTTTAGATTTTCTTGCTGTTTTGAATATCTAAATGTACATCTAATCAAATGCTCTGATAGTGAAAGTGATCCACAATACGACGGTTTCTAGAAATATCTCAAGAAATATCGAGCATTTCTTACAAATGTAGTGTGATTATATTTAAGAAAATATTTTTAGGAATGATCTCAACTTTACAATTCACCAAATATGTGTTATATGTAAGTATGTGTATTTCTGTGTGTGTGTGTGTGTGTGTGTGTGTATCTGTGTGTGTATGTGTAAAGTGCCATCATCAGACACAAAGATCTAAATGTCACTAGAAATCTACACTACAAGAATGGAAAGGATATCTAATCTTTAAATAACAAGGACAATTTTGAATAAAAATAGGACATCTGTAACATACCAATTTATTCATCTTAATGTACAAGTACGTCTAAGGAGGTGTTAAGGGTTGTTAACCCCCTCCCCAAATAAAAATATTGGACGTCCTTACATTACATTTTTTTAAATTCCTTACTCTACCTAAAAATAGGAGTAAATTTTCTTATTGATCTCGTAGTGACTATTTAACGTACAAAGGGTCATACTCCTATAGTATCTGATCTATTAATAAAATAAATATAATATTAATAGTAGATATTTACTTGAGTAGTCCAACCTTTTATTCCTGTACTCTCTTTCAAACATTATACTTAAATGTTCATTTAAAACTAGAGCTCAGTTGAAATTTCAAAGAAGTGAGTTTTCCAAACTATGACTTTTTATACCTTTAAATACTTTTTTTTCAACAAAAAATAAATTATGTGTTTAAAAAATCTTTTATTGAATATAAGATTTAAGCATAATTTACGAGTTTAAATCCTTTTTTCAAAATGTTGATTTCTCATTTCTCAAATATTAAGAAAAACCTAATCATATATTTTGAAAATATATTGAAAATGTAAAAGTATAAGAGTTAAGCGATACATAAGACGGTATCGTAAATCAATCCCTTTAATATTTCAATATGAAAAAGTTACATTTTGAAAGCCAGGCTTTTCTATGAATAGGGTCGGTCCGTACGTTCATCAGCCCGTTCATTACGAATAACGTTTGTCGTAAATTTTTGCATGTTGGTATTGTCCTATCTATTTCAAACTTTGCATGATGATTCCTGTAACAGTTGGATCGATTTAAAAAGCGAAGCAAATCTATAATTGTTACCAAAAAGTCCTTTTTTCATATTTTTTATGTATAAATGTACAGTTTCTATACTGCAAATCTTACATAACAATAAAAGTATAGAAATAGAATGACATAAAAAGAATATTAATAAATTAAATGCAAAATATCTAAATAGTGCTCTAATTAAGAAACATATTCTTTAAATATAAAACTTGCATTTTCATTTGTAATGTCACTAAAATATGAAATATCATCCTATTCTTACAAAAAGACACGTTTTTTCATAAGATTTTTGAAGGTTGGTTCATGAGGAAAGAGAAAAATCAAAAAGACAAATCAGAATTAAAATCCTTAAATTTTAGTAAAGTTTCAATTGTAAGTAAAATCTGTTTTTCAAAACATAAAATAAAATCAATAAATTTTCAACATAAAGTCAGCCTTTTAATAAAGTTATTTATTTTTAAAGTCTTTTAAACAAACTTTTCATTGGAGACGTTAGTTTCCTTATAAACCTATTTCCCCTATATAAAGAAGTAAAGTTTTTGCTTGAAGCTTAAGATTTTAACAACCATTGTACTGTTTGAGTTCTCCTTTTTAAGGAAGATTCACTTTAGATGTCAGCCTTTGGGTACTTTTAGGCTTTTTTCTGACTCCTTCCCCTTTATACTATTCGTCTAGGGGCTAGGGGCGCAGCCAATAGTATGTTAAAAATTAAATAACTGAAATGAAAGGAAAATAAAAGAAGATTTAACTTGACCGTTCTAAATTAAAATGCGTCATCGGAAAATCCCCGAATCAAAATATTAACACGAACTTTATAGATTATTACAAATATCGCTTTACTAATTTAAACAATCTTATATACAACATATGGGTCGAGTTTGGTCATTAAAACCACTGAACCAGTTAGAGTGATATTTTTAGTGAATTTTATTGACTATTGGTAGGTTTTATGCTATTTGAAGATTGATACAGGCCTTAATAGACATGTTGTTAACACATAATAGTTTATTTCTAAAATTTGGTTGATGCCCATAAAAAGTAAATGTAGATTGTATTGATAGCATTATAAAGTACACACACACAAACCAAAACGCAAACAAACGCTCAAAATAAACGTAAAAATTACGGTTAAAATCAGTATGACTCTCAAAAAATTGAGTTTAAGTAAGAATTGTATAACTCATCTTTTTATAGTTTATTACGTATTCTAGGATAGGATTTAGAATTATGATAACAAAATAAACATGTTTAAATTGCTAAAAAAAACCTTTATCCTATAATTTTTATAATGTAGTAAAATTTTTAAAAGCGAAGTTTTTTTATAATTAGGGTCGGTCCGTACGTCCGTCCGTCCGAGATAGATAGCTTTTATTCGTTAATTTAGGCATGTTAGAATTGTCCTATCGATTTCAAACTTTGCATGATGATTCCTGTAGTAGTTGGGTACGATTTAGAAAGCGTAGCAACTCTATAATCATTACCAGAATGTCCGTACGTCCATTTTAAACATGTTGATTTTTCTACTTTTTTATCGACAAATTTTCAAGTGTTCTAATTATCCGTTTGATCTGATTTTTGGTATATTGATTCCTGGGACAACAAAGAATAATATTATAAGCGAAGCAACTCTATAATCAAGTCCAAAAATGTAAGTATGTCCATAAACATTATCCTGCTTCAAGCAGTTTTTCAACAAATTTACTTACACTTTTGCTTCGGCTCTTATACTTTTAAATTCTGATTATTCAGTTCAGATACTATACAAGTGTTAATGTCCGTTTGTCCTACCGTTTCAGTGCTTCGCTTTTATGGATGTTGTCATCCTTGTTTTCCTTTAATCTGAGAGTTGTTCTGTTCAAGAAATTTTATAAATATTTTGGGCGATTTTCCTGACTTTCCCTGTTTTCCTCTAGAGGTTTGGGGCGAAGCAAATAGTATACTATAAAGCAATAATTAAGAACAGATCCTACTAAAATATTTTTTTGTCATTTATTCCTTTTTTTAACACTATTTAGCCTTATTCATGAGTTTATTATGACTTTTTACATCCCTTATCTGCTATTAAATCTACATAATATACAAAATTCTGAAAATTAAGCCTGTAAAAATATTTTTACACATTATTTCTTGGTAAATATTTGACACACTTATTAAAAATGAATATGTTAATGCAAGTTCATAATAAAACAAGGATGACAGCATGCCTAACAGTTACAGGAATCACCATGATGAATACAACATTTAACTTTTCAAAGCTTTCTCAGAATAAACTCCGTTAACAAAGTTTTTTCTACCCTATGATTGTATGACATTTGTCTTTAAGCTTCCCGGTGCATGATAATGAGTTGTCTACCCTTCCTTATAATTATACTAGGCATAACGATAACTTTATGGATGATTGAAAAATAGCCTAAAACCTACGTAGTAATAGTATAAAATTGAAAACAAAACACGCTGTTTAAGATATTTTATTGAAATACCAAATAGAAAGACGGCATAACCCTTATATAACAAGGATGACAACATCCATAAAAGCGAAGCACTGAAACGGTAGGACAAACGGACATTAACACTTGTATAGTATCTGAACTGAAAAATCGGAACATAAATGTATAAATGTCGAATCAAAATTATAGGTAAATTTGTTGAAAAACTGCTTAAAAACAGGATAATGTTTATGGACATACTTACATTTTTGGACTTGATTATAGAGTTGCTTCGCTTATAATATTGTTCTTTGTTGTCCCAGGAATCAATATACCAAAAATCAGATCAAACGGATAATTAAAACACTTGAAAATTTGTTGTTAAAAAAGTAGAAAAATCAACATGTTTAAAATGGACGTACGGACATTCTGGTAATGATTATAGAGTTGCTACGCTTTCTAAATCGTACCCAACTACTACAGGAATCATCATGCAAAGTTTGAAATCGATAGGACAATTCTAACATGCCTAAATTAACGAATAAAAGCTATCTATCTCGGACGGACGGACGGACGGACGGACGGACGGACCGACCCTAATTATAGAAAAGCTTCGCTTTTAAAAAGATTTTATTTTGAAAAATCAATAGAAACACAAATAAAGAAATTGAGACGAGAGAGAAATTGTACAGTTTTTGTTCTATATATTAAAACTGGGTGGAAAATGAGTTTGCTAGAATTTGGCGGATTTTTTTGCAACCAAAATGTAATCATACAACCAATTTTGACATGGCTGCAGTAGAAAAGGACACTCGGAACGGCTGTCTTTTAAGGTTTAAAAGTGTAAATGTATTTAATAAGTCATGATTGACTAAAATTCAGGGTTCGGAAGCCGCGCTATCAGCCGCGCGGCTGCGGCTGCGGCTGAATCCTAATTTGCGGCTGCGGCTGCGGCTGCGGCTGCTTAAAGTTATGGAAGTGGCTGAGGCTGAGAGTGGCTGAGGCTTAGTGCGGCTGAGAGTGGCTGCGGCTGAATGCGGCTGAGGCTTAATAAGAATTGGGGTGGCTGAGGCTTACAGTGGCTGAATTGGAATTTTGTGGCTGAGGCTTCGAGCGGCTGAGGCTTACAGTGGCTGAGGGTGGCTGAGGCTTACAGTGGCTGAAGGATTTGTGGCTGAGGCTGCGGCTTACTGAAAGCCGCGCGGCTCATAGCGGCTGCGGCTTACAGTGGCTGATTGGAAAATTAAGCCGCGCGGCTGAGTGAGGCTGAGGCTGAGAGTGGCTGATAACATAATTAAGCCTCGCGGCTGATTCTGAGGCTGCGGCTTACTGAAAGCCGTGCGGCTGAGGCTGTGGCTGAATTAAATTCAGCCGCGCAGCTGAATGCGGCTGCGGCTGAATACAATATTAAGCCTTGCGGCTGATCTTATGGCTGATTATAAAATAAGCTTTGCAGCTGAGGCTTCGGCTAAATTGGATTTTTTAAATGCATTCTAGGACATTTTTTGGAGAGTTGAGGGTGGTTAGGGGTTGTGAGAATAAGAGTGGAGGGAAGAGGGGGGAGGACAGCAGGATTTTTTCAAATGTTTGATTCAGAATTAGTACCCAAATTTTATACTGGTACCCAAAGTTTTATACTGGTACCCAAAGTTTATTCTGGTACCCAAAGTTTTATTCTAATGTTTGATTCAGAATTAGTACCCAAATTTTATACTGGTACCCAAAGTTTTATACTGGTACCCAAAATTATATACTAGTACTCAAATTTTATTCTGGTACCCAAAGTTTTATTCTAGTACCCAAAGTTTTATACTGGTACTCAAAGTTTTATACTGGTACCCAAAGTTTTAGTCTGGTACCCAAAGTTTTATAATGGTACCCAACGTTTTAGACTAGAACCCAAAGTTTTATACTGGTACCCAAATTTTACTGGTAACCAAAGTTTTATACTGGTACACAAAGTTTTATACTGGTACCCAAAGTTTTATACTGGTACCCAAAATTTTATACTGGTACCCAAAGTTTTATACTGGTACCCAAAGTTTTATACTAGTACCCAAAATTATATACTAGTACTCAAATTTTATTCTGGTATCCAAAGTTTTATTCTAGTACCCAAAGTTTTATACTAGTACTCAAAGTTTTATACTGGTACCCAAAGTTTTTATACAGGTACCCAAAGTTTTAGACTAGTACTCAAATTTTATTCTGGTACACAAAGTTTTATACTTGTACCAAAAGTTTTATACTAGAACCCAAAGTTTTATACTGGTACCCAAAGTTTTATACTGGTACCCAAAGTTTTAAACTGGTACCCAAAGTTTTATACTGGTACTAAAAATTTATACTGGTACCCAAAGTTTTTTACTGGTACCCAAAGTTTTATACTAGAACCCAAAGTTTTATACTGGTACCCAAAGTTTTATACTGGTACCCAAAGTTTTAAACTTGTACCAAAAGTTTTATACTGGTACTAAAAATTTATACTGGTACCCAAAGTTTTATACAGGTACCCAAATTTTATACTGGTACCCAAATTTTATACTGGTACCCAAAGTTTTATACTGGTACCCAAAGTTTTATACATTTACCCAAATTTTATACTGGTACCCAAATTTTATACTGGTACCCAAAGTTTTATACTGGTACCCAAAATTTTATACTAATACCTAAAATTTTGTTTTAATATTGGTACCCAAAGTTTTATACTGGTACCTTAAGTTTTATACGAGTACCCAAAGTTTTATACTGGTACCCAAATTTTATATTGGTACCCAAAGTTTTATACTGGTACCCAAAGTTTTATACTGGTACCCAAAATTTTATACTAATAGCCAAAAATTTATTCTGGTACCCAAAGTTTTATACTAATAGACAAAAATTTATTCTGATACCCAAAGTTTTATACTGGTACCCAAAGTTTTATACAAGTTTTTTAGCAGTAGGAATTTATTTCAACATCTATAGTTATGATGCAGTACAAAGCCTATCAACTCCCAGACGACGAGCCGATGCGCTACATGTTGAGCCACGGTCGAGGGTTTCTATGACATTAACTCAAGGTCCAAAAACCCTGGATAACTAAGGGGAATTATATCTTTCCTTTGCGCCTGTTCATGTTGCACACCTAGCACCTAGGAACCATTTAATGTCTTCAGTTATAACGCAGTGTCTGCGCGAGATTCGAACCTATTACATCCCTGATGACAAGCAGATGCGCTACTTGTTGAACCTTGGGGAACCAATTCTTTCCTTTTCTGTATTAGTTTAAGTGACATCTATCCAGCAACCAACTTTTTTTTATTGAACTACCTGCCTGAAAGTTTTATGGTAATGAGTTACGCCTGTTTATGAGCCAAGGAAATCCTCCTACTCCAACTTTACATGTTGCACACCTGCCATAGCAGCAGTAGGAACCATTTAATGTCTTCAGTTATAACGCAGTGTCTGGCCGAGATTCGAACCTATTACCTCCCTGATGACAAGCAGATGCGCTTCTTGTTGAACCTTGGATAATTAAGGGGAACCAATTCTTTCAAATTTAAGTGACATCTATCCAGCAACCAACTACCTGCCAGAAAGTCCTATGGTAATGAGTTACGCCTGTTTACGAGCCAAGGAAATCCTCATTCTCTAACTTTACATGTTGCATACCTGGAATAGCTGCAGTAGGAACCATTTAACGTCTTCAGTTTTCATGCAGTGTCTGGCCAAGATTCGAACCTATTACCTCCATGATGACAAGCAGATGCGCTACATGTTGAGCCATGGTACGCAGGTTAAATTTGTCTTAAAAATAATCGTCTTTAAAATGCTTATCATATGTACACTTGCAATAAATGTATTTGTCATAAAAACTTACCTCTTATGAAAAATGTTTTTTTTACAAAAGTGCTTTTTATTACAATTATTCATGGGTATAATTTTTATGACTAACTTTTTATGTCACATAATCTTAAACTGTTTTTAAACTATTTTTAAAGGGTATATTAAAAATATACTTTGACATCTGTAGAATCATACTGCAAAGCCAAAAATGAGAACAATTGCCCACATCAATTTTTATTAGGATTTTAAAGTTTATTTTTCACTATGGATTAAATAATTTTTACTGAATCGTGATGTTTCTTCCCTTTGTAGGTAAAATACTCAGCTTTTAGAGTGTCTTGCTTCGTAAATATTGTATGCTAGTATACAGTAAAGTTAGGTCTTTTGATTTTATCTATCAATACTAATTAAAGATTAATTCTTTACAATATATCAATGAATTAACATAAAAATGTTTCATGTTTATTATACATTAAAACACATAAAAATTGGCTGTAAAGGGTTAAATAAATTAAGATGACAACAAATGTTTATGCAATACAACAAATTTATTTTTGTCACATATACAAATATGATATAAAATAAGAGTATTCAAACATATTTTTAAAAATATTTTTAAAAAGTATGTAACTTTTATGAGTAGGGTTTTCATTCTTTTCATTTTTATTAAATAAAATTATTTAACTACGTTTGAAATAAGTCACTTTGTGAAAACACTCTTTCGGAAATTCTAATTTCTAATTGGTTTAAATTCAGCATTATGTTTTTTATTGTATTATGTCAGATTTTTCAATGAAATTAATTGTTTTAGAAAAAAAATTATTTCCATTGAACAGAGTAATGTTTTTTTTATTGTATCAGTATAAAGTGAATTATATAAAATTGTTCACTAAGTTACAATATTACACGAAGTAAAAAAAGACCCTTTGATCTGGTAAAAATGACCAGAGCAACAGTAAAAATTAATTTTTAAATCCCCAAAAAAAAGTTTATTGGGGACTTAATTCAAATTTGGGCTCTGCAGTCTGATTCTATAGGTGTCCTAGTATATTTTTGACCCCCCATTCAAAAATAGTTTAAAAACAGTTTAATGACAATGTAATTATGAAGTTATTACAAAAAATACTAAACAATAGGTACTGGAAAAAGAAGAACTGAATTAAAATAATTTTTTGGGGGGTAGGGTGATTTTTATTGGGTGGGGAGGGCCGGGGCGAGTAAATCCCATTTTTAATTTTGGGGTGATGTTTAATTTTTTTTCTAAGGCAATTTTTTTCTGGTAGTGTGATGGTACCCTTCCCCAAAATAGTTTTAAACCTTCCCAGTACCTATAAGAAACTACCCTGAATAGGAGCACCATATCGGTTTAGTAGTTAGCGAGATCCTGTAGTACAAACATATAGACAGACAAACAAACAGACATCATAATACTTAATGATCTAAAAATAAGACAAATTTTCATTTTGAAATATTGGAGCTCTGATAGCTTTTTGGTACGGTAACAGCTTTGAACCATCTATCATCCGGGTTCGAATCCCAGAAGAAAAAAAAATTTGGGGGGATGAAGGGTGACTTTTATCATTTTTTTATGGGAAAATAGGGGGGAGTTTGGTTGAGCACCCACCAGTTTTTTTTGAGGGTCATCTTTTTTTGGGAGGGAAAAGATACATTTCCCCCAAAAAATTATAAACTTTCCCTGGATCAATAAGAAGCTTCACATTACCACTTTATATAATAGAATATGTGGATATATTAAAAAAAAGAAAATTTGTTAATAAAATTATGGACCTCATTTATTGGCCAGTTCATTTATATATCCCATAAGAGGGGAGAGATGGATTAAAGGGGGTGTATGGGGGTTATTGTTATTTTAGCCAGCTGAGATTATTTCTTTATCAGAGTACATGAAAATATGGACAACATCAAAGTAATAATATATCGATTCATGTATTGCTTATAAATTCAGAAATTGTATAACATAATGATAAAGATAAAGAAACATTTTTTTTATAATAATTGCAGTTTCGAAAATAAAATCAATTTTAGTAAGCATCTTTGTAAAATAAACAAAATCGGATGATATATGATAATCATTTAACTATTTCAATCTATCGAGTACATAAAGATTATGTAGATTTTTTTGCATATTATACAGGACAATTTATTGTATTTTACAGACCTTTTTTTAACCAACTTTAAAAAGTAAAATACATCGCTGTTTAAATTTTTTTTGTTAGAAAACATATTAGGATAATTTGTGTTCAAAATAAACACACACACACACCCTCCCCCCTCCCCAAATCTTAATTTAATTATTTTCATTAATTTAAAAATACTATGAAAAATGAAATATGTATAAATCTTTTTTTTTGCATAACTTTTTCAGTGTCTCTCATCAACCACAAAGTATTAAATACATTTAAAATTGAAGAAATATCTAAGTAGGAGAAGCTTAATTATATAGAACAAGTATTGCGTACCTAAACGGAAAAATAATAGAGAAGCTACTATATAACTTGAGTATCACATAAATTGATTGCCCCCTGTGAGGTTTGAACTCACGGTCCCTAGTTTACAAGACGAGTGCTCTACCATTGAGCTAAATAGGCCACTTGTACAAGAAAAAAAATTTAAGATAATACAAATTCATAGTGAATATTAAGTAAATTCTGAAAAATTTGTATCTTTTAAAAACAATAAAATTAGGCAAACGTACGTCAGTAGGGCAGTTACCCTATAAATAGTATTCAAAAACGTATTGCTCCTGGTGAAATTCAAACTTATAACCCCGGCATAACAGTGTAGAAGAACCGTGCGCTAACTGATTGAGCCACTGGAGCTCTTACATTACAGGTTCAAACTTTTTGTAGTTGTTCAAGATGGTAGTTTCTATGTTGTAATTTTAAAAAAACTTAAGATAAAATTTTTACAAAAGAATATAAAAAAGTTTAAAAGTATAACATTTTAAAAAATTATTTTTTGGCGATGGAAATGTCTGACCCCCACCCCAAAATTAGCTCAAAACCATCCAATGTCAATATATATATAACTAGCGGCTACGCCCCTAGAGGCCTCTAGGGGGCACTTGAGGAAGAGAGAGTCAAATTTAATAACCCAATTTCTTATTTTCAATTTTTAAAGAAAAGTAAAAAAAATTTTTTTTTTGGGGGGGGAATTTTTTTTTTTAGGGGGGGGGGCCTCCCCCCTCATTTTTAATTTTAGTTTAAAAAATTTAAAAAAAAAATTTCTTTTTTTGAGGGGGGGGGGGATTTTTAATTTTTTGGGGGGGTTGGGGGTGTCCCACTGCCACAGACACACAGATACACAGACACACAGACATCCTGTTACTTTAGTAAAAGGATTCCTTAGAAGGACAACATTGTCAGTTCAGTGGTTGCTGAGATCTTAAGCTTCAGACAGACAAAATTAAATGAAAATTAAGCCCCGCGGCTGAATTGACGGCTGAGGCTTGTACTAATTTAGCACCTGCGGCTGCGGCTGGGGCTTACAATATCTCAGCCGCGCGGCTGTGTCAAAGCTGCGGCTGAATTTAAAAAATTAAGCTGCGGCTGAGGCTGCGGCTTACAAATATCAAGCCGCGCGGCTGCGGCTGCGGCATAATCATAACTTTGCAGCTGCGGCTGAGGCTTTCTTGAAGCCGCGCGGCTGAGTGCGGCTGCGGCTTCAAATTATTAACAGCCGCGCGGCTGAGTGTGGCTGAGGCTTCCCCAACTATAAGCCGCGCGGCTGATTGCGGCTGAGGCTTAGAGGGGCGTTGGCTGAATGAGGCTTAGTGCGGCTGAGGCTTAATGTGGCTGAATTGGAGTTTTGTGGCTGAGGCTTACAGTGGCTGAGGCTTACAGTGGCTGAATGCGGCTGAGGCTTACAGTGGCTTATGTTTTCTTTAAGCCGCGCGGCTGCGACTAAGGCTGAGGCTTATTGGGTGGCTGAGGAAGCCGCGCGGCTGATTTTGAGGCTTCTCGTAAGCCGCGCGGCTGATGGTGGCTGAGGCTGAGGCTGCGGCTGCGGCTTCCGAACCCTGCTAAAATTTATTATTGAAACTAAGATTCATTTATATTTGAAGTATTTTGGCACTTGGCTAAATATCTTTGAAGTCAGCAGAAATAAACTAAGGTTGCAGAGTGTACCTTTAAGGTTCAAAGGGGAAAAATATAAAAGAATATGTTGGGATGGGGGATATTAGATTGCATTGCAAATTCTCCATCTTTTTAAACTTTCACCTTTCCCCCTTCCTCCCCTTAACCATATAACTACACCCCCCTCCTTCCCCCTAAACTGAATATAGATGAGAGTGCCAATATTCTAAATTGCTGCATTCCTCAATTCCCTCTCAATTTGAGCCGCCAATTCTTGCAGATTTTCTGGAAAAATTCTAATTTCAAATGAATGGGGTCGTCTCCCCTCCTCCCCCTTTTCCTTTACATGAAGTTTATAACTCTTCATGTTGATCTACATTCGAGCCAGGGTTATTAATACAGGTGTATACACTTATTTTTGCGCATTTTAATAAAATTCAATGATGAAAAAGGTAGTTTATTTCATATTGGTCTTCCTAAAAATAATTGACATTTCAAAAAATGACCATATATTGGATTTAATTCTAAATTAACCTTTTTCAGATTGGCCTTCCTAAAAATAATTGACATTTCTAAAAATTATCAAAAAATAACCATATATTGAATTTAATTCTAAATTCACTTATTTCAGATTGGTCTTCCTAAAAATAATTGACATTTCTAAAAATTATCAAAAAATGACCATATATTGGATTTAATTCTAAATTAACTACCTTAATACATGCTTTTGTTTTCCTGGCTCCCAAAAAATCTTATTACATGTGCATAAGAAAAAAATGGCAAATTTCTCTTTCATAGAATTCATCTTTTAAAATGAGAGGTTTTTAAATTAAGTTTATAGAGTAATAGCTCTAAACAAAATTTCGATCTTTTCTTATTGGTGCTTAGTAAAAGTAACATATGACAAATTTGAAGTATGTAGGTCAAAAAGTGATCTTTGATATCAGAAACCTTTTTTACACTGGAATGCAAAGCAGTTTTAAAGCATTTTAGTGCCTTTTAAAATAATCACACTTTCAGGATTAACAAGATTGACAACAACCATTATTAGCGCAGCTTTAAAATCCTTTGATATTCAAATTTAAAATAGACATTTATTTCACAACTACCCATAGCGGACATTGTATCTTAAATTCTACTAGTACCCAAAGTTTTATAATCATGTTTGCACAAAAACTTTAAGTACTTTATTAAATGTCTATTGGTCGGTCCTAAACTAATAGTGTCCAAGATTTTACATAAGGGGTAAGTTTGTTTATTATAATAAGTGATGTACATGATTTAAATTTTTTTCCAAACTAAACTAACAACGAAAAAGCAAAGATGAAAAGGTAGGTTGTCTTGAATTTCACATAACTAATGACTGACAAACAGACAAAGATTCAATAAAAACAGAATGAAAATCTACAGATATTTTTACTTTAGAACCAATGAAAACTCTAATCGTCAATTGTACAAGTATTTTTATAAATAATTTGGTTAAACATTTAATTTTCTGATATTTCTACTATTTTTTTTCTAATAAATGTTCCTTTGGCAGCCTAGTGTGCTCGCATGTAGTTGATGCTTATACACTTAGCTGCCTGTAAAAAAAGTTACAACCTTGATCTCATTTCCAAAGTCTTTGATTTATAGCCCTATAACATTATGTTATGAGGCTTGTAAAGGATTAATTATTCTGTGATGCTTAGGTATTTGATTTCTTTAAAACTTACTTTAGATCTATGTGTATAAAGTATTTTTTGATGATCTTCACCAAGATTTTCAATAGAAGTTATCTTGTTACAAAGTAAAGTTTTTTTTGTGCCACAATTGCATATATTTTAATGAACAAAATAAAGTATTCATATATAGTTTAATAAATCTGGAAGAACATAATGATAAGAAGAAATGACTAGATGCACCTAAGGATATGACATGTCTGTCCATCCTTAATTCTTGTTTATAATGTAATTCGATTCGAACTAATTAAAACTGTCGAACCCATAATAAATAACCTACCTGTACTTAAAAATCTTGACATTATATTTACTCTTAATATTATGTGCTTTACTGAGAGGATGTAATGCTAATATAAGAATCATTCATTGCCCTACTTTCTACATGTTTTTAGTAGCGAAGCTACCCTGCAATCTTTCTTATTGTCCATTCCAACGTTTTTTAAAAGTTTTTATTATTGTTTTTACTGTAGTAAAGAACGTTAAACATATAGATAAAATTTCCCCTTTGAGCAGGAAGGGAGTGGACATCGGACCGTATATTGCATTGGAATCCAAAGTTTAACAGTTATTTCTCGTATCGTATTATAAACGGCTTTCCGCGGATATAAAATGTACAATTATAAGATTAAAACTAGTTTTTTTAGCCCCGTGGTGCCGAAGGCACCGGCTAAAAAAACTGGTTTTAATCTTATGATTGTACATTTCTATATTCGTAGAAAACTGGATATAATACGATGCTAGACATAGTTTTTTCGTATTCATGAGAACCGGTTCCTATCCACCGGATTCAAATGAATACGAGAAAAGTTTTTAACTATGGGAACTTTTAACAAAACTCTTAATTGATAGGTTGAAACTTGCAGTGTTTTAACTTTTTAACCAGTAATTTTAAACTACAGAAGGTGTATTTGGGTAATTTTTTGTTTATCTTCTATAGGGATAGTCATCATTTATCTCCATTGTATTATCCCTTAAGATCCCCGATTTTTAGTAGTATAGCTCCTCTAAAATTCATTACTTTGTAAGTTTACCCTGTACTGATAATATTAGACCTAAACACTATAATCGATTGCAGAAAAAAATGCAAATAAGCTTAGAAACTAAAGCAACAGCAAATAAAATGAATCTAAAATATTTTGTGTACACTAAATTATGTTTATGGATTTTGAATAATTCTCATTAGATATGGATTCTAATATACATAAATATTACACAAAAACATCTATCTTTCAGTATCTTATACAATAATGGATATAGAATACGTGGATATTGTTACAGGGGAAATTTGTCCTCAATTAATGTTGCTAATATAGTCCTTAGATATTGTTGCATTCATTCCTCTATTGTCAGGGGAGCGGATAGGTTAAAGTCATAATATGGCGGGTTATCGTTATATTAGTCAGTTGGGAGAATCATCTATCAGGGTATGCGAGAATATCCACGTATTGTATATCCATATCCATTTATATAAGTTCTTTAGTATTTATTATGTTAAGATTCAAATACTTTAAAATTGACCAATCCTTTATTTGGTAATATTTAATTTTATTTGAATATTAATGTTGAAAAGTTTGGTGATTTTCATAAGTAATTATGGAGCATTTTAATCCTAACTTAAAGAAAGAGATTAAATGAGAAGAGAAAGGTGCATAAAATAAAACAGGACAATTAAATTTGAGACGAATAAAATCTAAAACTTCTTTCACTTTACATATATATGGAAATCTTAAAAACTAATGCGGACATATTTGATAGGATAGATAGATTCATATAAAGATATAAAAAAATATAAATAAATTGAATGTTACTTCCTAAACAATATTGATTGATAAAAAGACAGATAGCTAAATAGACAAGACATACAGATAGAAAATGTGATGGTGAGAGGATAGAAAGATAAATAATGATAAAAAATTAGATAGCAAGACATCTAGATAGAAAGATATATGTTGAATTACAAAGTTCTAAAGTTCAATGACTATTATTAGGGAGCGCCTTTCTATCTCTCTTTCTCATACTCTCTCTCTCTCTCTCTCTCTCTCTCTCTCTCTCTCTCTCTCTCTCTCTCTCTCTCTCTCTCTCTCTCTCTCTCTCTCTCTCTCTCTCTCTCTCCCTCTCTCATTACTGCAAACACGAGTAAACGACAGCGTCGCTTTTCATCTCTCTCTCTCTCCTTTCTCTCTATGTTTATCTTTTCTTGACTTTTTTGACCATCTCGTGAAAATTGCAGATTGTTTGTTGCATAGCTAGTCTTTAACTCAAATCATTAAGATTTTTTTATGCTTTTATATTAGTTTTAAGTTATCCTAAAGTATGAAGTAGTAAGGTTTTTGTCTGAAACTAAAGTTCTCGGAAATGGTTAATTGAATTTGATTATACTTTAAAGGGAAGCAAATATCTTGAGGATATTTTAGGCTATTGTCCTGACCTTCCCGCCCCCCGCCCCCTATAGTTCAGGGCTAAAACAACTAGTAGCATTATACAGTAAGAATAGCAAATTTAATGCTTGATTTTTGAATTCGTTAATGAACAGTCATATTGAGCTTGTTGTAACAATTTACTGGCGGACAAAACCAAGTTACAAAGGAGTTACGCTAATAAACATAGTGTGAAAATCGTTATTTCTCGCATCGTATTATAAACAGCTTTCCGCGGATATAAAATGTACAATTATAAGATTAATTATGATTGTACGTTTTTACATTCGTAGAAAGCTGGATATAATACGTAGTATGGATGAGAACCGGTTCTTATCCACCGGATTCGAATGAATACGAGAAAATACATTTGAAGCTCTTAACTATTACCTTCGCTTCGACACCTTTATATATAATCATCCTTGTATAGTAGCAATTTGTTTTTATTACGAGGGGCAGACGTATAACATAATTTTTTTAGCAGATTTATGTTAGTTTATTATGGGTTGATTCAAAACCTAAACAAAATTGTGAATTCATATTTTTAAAATTGATTTCTTTTTATTCCAGTATGGCTTCGATACCGATTAATATTCGCTAGATTTGAGCTGGTTCTCAGACATACTGAAAAATCATGCATAGCACCGTATTATAGACAATTTTCTTCGAACAATAAGATAAAAGATAATACTTTTGTCATATCATATCAAAATAGCATATTTTTCTATTTTTATTATTCAAGTACATGAACAGTAGAAAAGAATAAGTTTGAGTATTATTTTTTAAAGATTTAATTTGATTGTAATCTAGAAACTATCATTGCTAGGCCTGTGAACACTAAGGGTATGGTTAGTTTTTCACAAAAACAAATTAAAGTAAAATATTGTAAACTAGGACAAATCTGTCCACAAGAAGCGCAACAATTACAAAAAAAAAACATTTTATAAAAAAGAAAGTAAATTGTTAGAAAGTAAAATCTAAAAATCTAAAACAAAGTATGATATATATATATATATATATATATATAATTTTGTGGTTAAAGATACTTTTAGGACAAATAAAAAACTCTTTAAAAATTTGTTTTTAAGGACCTTTGTCTGTATGTCTTTAAATCGTATTTAAAGCGTGAAGAACAATGTCCAAGGTGAAAATTAAACAAAATAAAAATTCAACAAGTTCAGAAAGTAAATAGACGTAATATAATAGATACTTAATTTTAAACTAAACGAACATTATTACAATGTCTCTGTAAGGAATGTCAAACAATAATTGCAGATCAACAGATTTATACAAATTTTCATAGAAAGACAAAACAGCTAAAACTTTGATTGTAAATCTATCACTAAATCAATGTCCCTAACTGTTAATTGAATTCTTAATATAGGATTACCAATCTTACAAAAGATGCATGCCTAACATTTATGTGATTTCACTTAAATTATCTACTTTGAGTTTGAGTTATTTACTAAGTATTTTATTTAATGAAATCTTCCAATTTTTAACATGTACAAAACGGCCTGCTTAATTGCTTCAAGATCCATGTCAGATCTATATAGGAAATAAATGTCTATAAACGAGCTCAAGTTTTCCAAGGAATATATGATTAAAACTCATAGTGCTCCAATAATCCATAATAAACTCTCATTGCCCAGAACGATAAGACCCATTATTTTACTTTATTAAAAATAAATTCATTTTTTTCATTTCATGTTGCTATTTACCTTATATTAATGTATTTAATTTCTAATCATAAAAAAGAAAATTTAAATTTATAATATGATAAATTTAAGAAAACTATGTTTTAAAAGAATTCGATTGTGGCGACATTTTGTGTGTTCAAATATTAAACTAAAATTGTAATCATCATCATTAACCCTTTGGTGATGGTAATGTAAAGAAAAAAATATAATTTAAAAAAATCTTTTAAAAATCATTTAAATTATTAAATATTTACTTTCTTTTAGATAGTAATGCCGGGTGAGGAAAATAGATTTATTGAGAAATAGATATGCATATAGAAAACTAGCCAATAGGGAGATAATTATATCGAGCCAACTCTAGTCTTTGATATAAAGAAGAAAATACAGGTGGTTTCGTAAATAATATGATATATAGGTATCAATATCTTAATTTTACTAAATCTACACGTTTCATATAATGTGATTATTTAATGCAAAATGACTTTAGAAATAATCTCGAGAAGGAAAGAACCGAAGAGAAAGCAATTTAATGTGTGTTGGTGCAGTTAGGGGACAGGGGGTTGGTTTCAGGCTTTACTAGCGAATTATACAGGAAATTTTTATAATAATAAAGTAATATTTTCCCTTAAAATTTACTTTTTTGTATTGATTGAAATACATAACAATCAGAAAATCCGCAAATAAATTATGAAAAATCCATCTTTTTCAAATTTTAGAGAAAATAAAAACTTAAAATAATGTTACTTCAAATTTAGATGGAAACTATACATTTTTCTTATATGACAATCTTTCTGGGGTTTAAAAACATAAAGATATTAGGTTTGGAAATTTTCTAGAAATTCTTTTTGCTCTAATCTTTAACATTTTACGGTATAAAATCATTTATATTATAAATGAACATATGAATATTGATTAATATTTCTTAAATTAGGCTTTGATTATACCAATTAACAATTAATAAACAATTTTGAATTTCCCAAGAAAGTCCACAGTGAAAGTTAGCATAAAGTTAGTGGTGGCTGCTTGATGGGTTGCTGAATTTTGTTGTCACCGGAATCTTAAATTGCATGTACAGTTAGACAACCAGAAACTTAAACTATTATATCACTAAAATAAGCACATTTTTAAATATTAAGATATACCTAAAATAATGCTTTTTCTTAAAGAAATTTTGATCCAAGAGACTTCATATAAAATTCCATAATAGGTTAATACTTATTTACTAAGTAGATTAACCTAGATTATAAATATTAAATATTTATTATAAATTGATGCACCTATATTATTGGAGAACGTATACCAACATATTTCTTTATGTGATATGGCTACTTTTTTAGT
Organism: Acartia tonsa; assembly: GCF_053477335.1. Lineage (NCBI taxonomy): Eukaryota > Metazoa > Arthropoda > Copepoda > Calanoida > Acartiidae > Acartia > Acartia tonsa. Next base: position 28,491,408 of record NC_137262.1, on the reverse strand, counting down.
TTTTGTATCAAAATCTAATCTTGAAGTCTAAACAATATCAAGATCTTATAAATTACCTAAAAATTGGTTGGATCAATTATAGAGAAGCTTTCTAAACCAATCTTTCTTGGTGTAATATAAGCAGGGAAACGGGGATAGGACATTGGAGAATTCTATATTAATCTTTACTTCTATTATTCTACTTTAGAGTCTTCTAATAATTAATGGGAAGATTAATATAAAAAATAATTTATCACCTATTGTCCTCGCTATCAAGTATCTCACTTTCATATATATTTTATAAAAGGAGAGGACATTAAGCTATTTATTACACGTGTTACTTAAGTTTTATATATTAACGTTTTCTTATTCATTGTTGTAGCAACTTTTGGCAGTTTTCTTAAATTTTGATTAGTTGGTTCAAACGTTTCTACCATTACTCTTAATCTATAGAAGGATGATTTAGTGTATCATCATTGGGGATGTACATTAATTTATCGGCCATTGTCTTGTCCTTTTAGATTCCTGTATATTTTAGTATCAGACTGTTATTTAGAAAGGTTGGCTACATCTGTCATTAGAAAAGATGAGCGCAAACCAGGGAAAAATATTGATATTATGAAGAAAAAAAAGAAGCATTGTAACTTTAATGTTATCTAATGACTTTGTCAGGAACCAAGCAAATAGCCTAAAACTATTTTTAAAGATACATAAGACTTCTAGAAAAGCCTTATACATAGGATAAGTAATATAGGTAAAATAGTATCACCTTGTAGTTTTAAGAGTTAATTTGCTTGATATTTACGTTGTTATTAAGCCAACTTTATACATTACAAACATTGACATACTGCAATACTCTTCATAAATGACATATTATCAATATCTCTATATCTTTTATTTGATTGAGATCAATGCTCAAATAGTATTTTAGAAAACTTATCCCATTGTTGAAATCAAAGCGACTATATTACACATGGGTATATAAAGAGAGAAAGGCTATATCCAATAAAACATCCAATAATTTTCTTGGCTAATATTTGAACTAAAAAAGAGCAATTTCTTAAATATTATTATTTAGAGCAAAAAGTATCTAAAATATTCTTCTATAAAAGTATCAGGATATTTTTCTTTCTGTCTGTACCTAAGAATCTCGATAAACTCTTAACCGATATAGTTCTCCTTTACAATATAGCTTCTCCTATGTCCTACGAAGGTTTATACCTATTTTGGGGGAGTGTACCAACAACATCCCAAGATAAATCTCCCATAGAAAAAAAACTACACCCCCACAAAAAAAATTTATTTTAATTAGTCTTTAAAATACTTAAATAGAAAAAGGGGGGGGGGGCGAACCCTCCATAACATCAAGTACCCATAGAGGCCTCTAGAAGCGTAGCTGCTAGTAGATTATATATTGAATCTACATTTTTTGCCGTTTTAGAGGCTCTCAAAGGGGAGTTGAAAGGGAAAGTAAAAAAAATGTTGTCTGAAGAAAAGTTTTGTATCTAGATTACACAGCAGGGGGGTGCATGAAAGATATATCATTAACTCTGTCGCATGCATGGGGGGGGGGTAGACACAGAAATATTTAACCCCCTCATATGAGAGTAACATATACCTTTCAAAAACAGAAAAAAAAAATTAAATAACATAAAAGAAAATATGATAAAAAAACAACTTAAATTGTATTCTATTTTGTACATGATACTGATTATTCTTGGAAAACCTTTTTTTATTTTTATATGATATCATGACCCTTAAAGAAATTCGTGAAATTTTATAATTAAATTCAATTTTTAAATTTAATATTGTTCAAAATACGTATTTGCTTCATGAAAAGCCAAAAAGATAAGTACTATATTTTTTTAAACATGGTTCTAAACATACATAAAACTTTAATAAAGTTGATTTTTAGAGAAAATAAAGAAATGGTTCTTTTAATTTCACTTTATGTAAAACTAGAGGCTGAACCCTGGCATCGAGGGATTCTGTTTTAAAGGTTTAAGAAATAAGAGTTAAAGATTGCCGAAAACCATCCTAAGACTTACATTTAGAAATGAAATATCAAAAAACTATCATCAGACCTACATAAAGCTTCCCTAAAGAAGAACTAAATCGGTTCAGTAGTTATCGAAATTTTAAACTACAGACAAAAAACTTACATAATAAGATGACTTTAAGTTAAAAGTAAAATTTTTTGGGGGATAACTCCTAAATGCTTATATATTAAGGGTTAATAATCCTTTAGAATATGAAGAGTCGCGCATACTTCACTTTTTGTCTCCACCTCTGTATAATATAAACTCACTATAATAGGATGATAGACTAAAATTTTAATTAGATACTATAGTGATTTTTAATTTTAGTGACACTTTTCTTTGGTTACTAAATGACAATTTCTTTGCTTTTTACAAACATTTTTACTTTAATTAAAAAGAAACCTCTTTTTCATTGAAACATAACCAATAACCAAATTTAGAGGATTTTTTTATAAAAAAGATGGCAGATTTTTTCATAAAAAGATGACAGATTTTTTCATAAAAAAGATGACAGATTTTTTCATAAAAAAGATGACAGATTTTTTCATAAAAAAATGACAGATTTTTTTATGGAAATGAATCTATGGTCTTAAAAATAATGTAAATCTTACCTTTTTAACTGAACCAAATTATACTAAACTTCTTCGTTTTGAAAAAAACGAACCAAGAATATTCACTAAATTAATTATCACTATTGTTTATTATACTGTTTTCCTTCCGTCTCGAGCCTTCAGACCAAGATTCTGAAATATTTAACAGTTTTTCAACAATTTGTAAAAAAGCAAATGTAAATGTAACGCAAATCTTATAATAAGTACGTGAAATATCTACAAAATTTAAAGAAAACAGTAAAAGTGTCTGACTATGACGTCAGAAAAAATTAACAATTAACCAATGAGAATCCAGTATTCACAATGGTAAAATATATAACGGCCTCTCATTGGTTAATTGTTAATTTTTTCTGACGTCATAGTCAGACACTTTTGCTGTTTTCAAATTTAAAACTAAAAAAGCTAAATTTCTTAACTGACAACACTTTATCAGAACTTATAAAAACTGAAATTTTTCACTCTAATGGGTTACACTTAACTTAACATTTTTTAATCAACTATTTGACCATTTACAGTTGTTGTGTTTGTGTGCTTTCAAGTTATTTTTAAGAACTATTTTGAATATCAAAATATTGAATGCTTTGATTATCAGACTTAATGAAAACGCTAAGGATTTAACCATTTCAGATACTTCTAATTTAGGTTTCATAAAAAAATTAAATACATTAGAACATATTTAAAAACAATGATTTGTAAGCTTTTAAAAATCTAAGTCTTAATCTCTAACTGTTTCACTCATAGTGTAAAAGCAGCCGAAAAAAAACAGAAAAACTTATTTTAACGCACTTTAAACTTTGCAAAAAAAATTGCAGAATAAATGCAAAGTTTTTTTTGCTTGTGAGAAATAGACAAAATATTGAACTTTGCGACGGAAAAAATTTTGTAAGACGTGTTGAACTGTGTGATCATGTGGTGTACCTTTAGATGGTTCCTGGTGAGATGTCTACGATAATCTAAACGGATCATAGTTCCGAGATCAGAGCTCTCCAAGAGACACCGGGGATGGGGGGCGGAAGAAGTGGCGGGGAGGGCGGAAAGAGACGCAGGGAGGGTGAAAAAAAGACGCGGGGTGAAATAAGGGGTAGAAAGGAGGGTGGTAATAAGGGGTAGTGGGTAAGGGCGCCGCGAGGGGACGTGCGGAAGGGAGAAAAGAGTTCTTACTCGAGTGTCGGGGTTCATACTTTGTCGCTAAATTTCACATAGGTAAAAAAATTGAAAAGAAAATTTTCTATTTGTTTAATAACTTACAATCTTTATTCGTTAATCTAAATCTAAAACTTAAACCATCTTCAATAGCTCACCATAGTTAGAAAAAGACGCTTTTCAATTAAAACATATCAGAGATAAGAAGAAAGAATTTGAACGAAAAAAAAAATTTTAACAGTAAAGCTTATTTTAATTTTTAGCTTTATATTTTGCGTAATTTCATGGACTCCTATGAGTGTCATCCTTACTATGGTATACCATGGTACCCTACTAATACATATCATCATCTTAATACAGACTCTCTCTCTCTCTCTCCCCTCTCTATCTCTTTCTCCACTTCCTTTCTCTACTTTCTTACGGTTACTTACTTACGATGTCTCTCTCTTTCTCCTTTCCACTCTCTCTTTAATTCTCTATCTCTCTCTCTCTCTCTCTCTCTCTCTCTCTCTCTCTCTCTCTCTCTCTCTCTCTCTCTCTCTCTCTCTCTCTCTCTCTCTCTTTCATATGTATGTTTCTCTTATCATGTAATTTCACCTTTTATTTCTCTTTATTCACCTTCCCTTTGAACTTTTCTTTCTCTCTTATTTTCCTTTCCAATTGTCTAAACTTTGTCTTTAGTCAACTTTCCTTAACTAAATTCTTATTAAACTAAATTGATTATAAGCCATTTTATCCTCATATTATGACTCAAAATATTCATAGTAAAAAACAATCCTATTATATAAAGGAGTAAGGTTTTTGTCTAAAGCTTGAAATTTCGGAAACTACTGAATTAAAAGCTTTGTATAGGTCCCAGGATAGTTTTAGGCTATTTAATTTTTGAATTTTAGATTTAGGTTGGTTTTAGCCATTTTTTTTGAATGCACAGCTCCTGAATTCTAGGGACACAGCCGCTAGTTTAAAATAAGGCATAAGTTATGCTAGCTTCTATAATATTTAATAATTTTAATTATTGTCTTGGTATATCAAATGAGTCCTTAATGTGATCGATAGCATTTACAAACATTATTGATAATGATACTAATATGATGTCCCCCCCCCCCCTTTTTCTCAATAATTTTAAGGAAGCAGGGGGGAGGGATTGCTTCTCTTCGTTCATGTCTTATCTAAAGTCTATTCTTAACAACTTTGCTCAACTCTAAGACAATTTTCTTTCCAATAAACTGCCTATTTATTCTACCTTTCCAGAACACATAAAAAGCCTACTTAAAGGGAATAACAATCAATCCATATAATATATTAATATCAGTCAGACAGTCAGACATACATCCTTATATGTTTTAATAGGAATAATACAAAATTAAGATAAACAATTAAACATACATTGATAACTTTTTAAAATTTATGATTTCCTTAATTTTTTGGAGAGAAAAAATCTATTAAAATTAACCACAGCGAAGCTTCCATAACAGTCAAAAGAATAAAGCAATCGAAAAAATATTTTTCTTCCTTGTTGTGACTGAATCATAGTTTGATAATGTAATGAGCAAGTTTTTCTGATAATTTATGGAGAAGAAAATCACATTCTTAATTTTCAACATAATTGATTTATTTATAGTTGAATTATAAAAATTGTTTCAAGATAAAATATTACATATGATAAATTTTTCTTTAAAATTATAACTTTAATAAGTTTTTAAAAATCCAAGGTTCTCTTCGCACCAAGATTTAAACCTTTACAGGATTAGGATGACGCTTCTCTAAGCTGCAGTTTCTGAGATATTATGCAACAGACTTACAGTCAGGCACCAAACTACTTTATATTTTAGATGTCTGTAATTATGTAAATTACTTGTCTTTTTATAAAATTGTTATGTTCTTGAAATCTTGAAAGGTTTAGTGAGTTTACGACAAGCAAGCAAAAATAAGTTTTAAAATAATATTAATCTTTATCCTTTTACATAAAGTTGTATGATTTTCTGTTCGAACTTCATTTGTACTAATGTGGTTTAGACTTTTATTCTTGGGATGGTTTTAGGCTGCTTATTGCACTCTTCCTACAACTTCGAGTGTACATCACCTTGATGTTTGGGGCGCAGCCGCAGTAAAATATAAGCTATCAACTAAAAACACCCTAAAAATGTCACTAATTTTTTGAAGAAGGAAAAATTAAGATTTCCCAATTCTATGTGATAAAATAGTTATTGTTTGTAACTGACTCAAAGTTATTATTCTACTAATAAAAACATTTGATAAAATGTCTCCAAACATACTCTAAAAAAAAGTTACTAGAAATATTTATAAAATACCATCATATTCTAAAAACAAGGATGACAACATTTACAAAAGAGAAAACCAGTAATTTAGACATTCAGACTGACAATTTTTTTTTAAATTATAAAGTAACTACTAGTTTAAAAGGTACATTATTAGAAGTCAGATTTTAAAAATACTATTTTTAACTGTCGCTAAATTATCTGAATCAAGGATGCTTCATATGAAATTATGAATTGACCTGCATTTAAATACTTGACTACAGAGAAGCTTTGCATGTAACATTGTGTCTAATCATTATCGGAGTTAAGAATTTTTATTTGTGTAAAAAATTAAATTTAAAAGTTTAAAAATCAGCATCATTAAAGTGGAAGTACTGACTTTCTGCTTTAGAAATGCTTTGCTTCATATATTGTTCCTAATTGCTACAGGAATCACCAAGCGAATAATATATGTAATTACTTTCTACTGTGTATTAGTAATCTTAAAATTAGTGTTTATGTGGAAATACTATCTGCCATTCTTGAGATCTAAATAGACAGGATTATATTTATGCATTTTTTTAACCGCTTATTAGTATTGCAACTAATGTCTGTGAGGAAATATTATCTGCCATTCTTGAGATCTAAATGGACAGACATAGATTTAAAATATTTTTAACAGTTGATAAATGTTGCAACTAGTGTTTGTGTGGAAATATTCTCTGGCGTAATGACACGAAACTAATTGGGTAAAGGGATATAAATTTTGTTTATTTGAAAAAACTATTTTGACCTCCAGTTTTCCGCCAGTTGAAAAATATCTTCCAGTTTATATCATTTCGCATAAGGACCATTAACAAACTTTTTTTGAAAGAAAATAATATTTTGAAAAATTTATTTAAAGTTTGTGTTGGGGTTAGGATCGAGCCCATCCGGGAAATTGTCTAGAAGGGATATGGCTCACTGGGTGTTAGATCAAAAATCAAAAAGAAAATGAGAAGGTTTCAATGAACCATTTATAGGTAAGAGTTAAAGCACCAAAATGTGAATTAATTTATCAGTTGGTTAATGTTCAAAACGATGTAAATTGATTCGTCTGTCACTATTTCGATAAATCAAGCTACTATTATATAAAAGTTAACTGTCCTTTTTTATATCAATCATACTTCTCGCTACTGATCTACATAAGACAAGCTAAAAATGGATTTGTAGCCTACTTGTATTTCCCTCTACTCCTACAAAAAGATTAAAAACGGTGCAACATAACAATTTTTTGGTTCATTACAATTAGATAGCTGCAGTAACAAGAAATTTTGTCCTTTTAGTAACAATGCAGCTACTCTATAAATCATGCAAAACGTTTTAGCTACAAGAATTTGAAGTTCTTTTTAATGTACCAAGATAAAAAGGGGATAAATTAAAAGCTTTCGGCCAAAACTCCTAAATGACGTCATATTAGAATAATGGACTATTCTACAAACCCTACAGAGTGTCTTGGTATAACTGATTCATTCGGTTATTTGACCTTTTAATAATACCAAAGCTATTCTTTAATATGGATGAAATAATGATATAATATTTCTATTACTATAAAGGAGAACCATATCAGTCCAGCGTTTTGCGAGAACCATATCGGTAAAAACAAACACAGACAGGTTGACATCTTATTACTTTTATATAAGGATAATTTGATTAAATCAAATAGAAAATTTCTCCAATTTGAACAACTTTTTGACCATTTTATATAAATGATATTACAGGATAATTTAAAGTATGTAGAGAGTAATAAGGAAGAAAAATCCATAAGTGCATAGCAATATAAGCCAGATAAAGTACCAACATATTAATAAGTAGCGCAAACATAATAAACTAGAATTATTTTTGATGCATTTAGAAAAATGTAAAACTGTAGAATTTTCAAGGATTTTGAACAAATGAATAAAATCATATGTTTATTAATAATCAATTGATTTTTAGTGTTTTAAACGGTATATACAAATCAGTCGGGCTTTGTTACACAATCTAGTTGAAGAAAAGCTACACTTTTAAGAAAAATAGAATAATGTATAATAAGAAATGTTGTAATTTATTTTAAATTTAAAGAGCCTATATTTTAGAGATGCTACGCATTTAAAAACTAATCTAAGTGTATATAATAGTATAAAACCATTAAAAAGGCCATTATCTCTGAAAATTGGCCTATAATACACACATAAATATGTGTACAAAACACCCTTATACCACCCCCAACTAAAAAGCCACCCCTCTATTACTAGGATATATATCGTCTAAAAATCCCCACCCCTAGGAATTTTATATGCTTTTTCGGTAACCACAATCAAAATATACTATTTTTTACATTATACCATACAGTTGAATGTTTGTTAATTCATACCCATTTGACTTTTAATAGAAGTAAAGGTGACTTTAGTTATTTGAGTGTCTATATGTCCCTTAAGATCTCGCAAACCTGCTTACCGATTTATTTTTTTTCAAGAGAGAAATAGCCCAACCCCTACCCCCAAAGAGGCTTTTTTTGTCAAAATTCTTTCTAATACAATATGGTTATACTATTCTCAGATTTTGACATGTTAATTTCTAAGACAAATAGGTGAAATCTCATAAGCAAAGCATCTATAAAATCCAGCAAATGTAAAGTAATTTTTGGATAGATATATATTTTATTCTGACTTCTAAATTATGTTGAATATTAAATACTGTATATTTTGTCTCACCATTTGATTTGTAGAGCTTCGATTTTGTTGAAGTTTTCAACCTTGTTTTATTATAAATGAACTTTAGTATTTTAGTAAATTGAAGTTGTTACCGCCACTTTTCGTGTGTATTAGAACGTATTATGAGACAGGGAGAAAATTAGAAAGGAGATCACTTTCTTTAGTGCCTCTATGATTCACTTTTACAACCAACTCATTAACTTATAGAATAAAATAATGACACTTAAAAAAATCTTTCCCCCGTTCTACCCCAAAAAGTAAAACTTCATATTATAGTATTTAATAAATTAATTTCTTATTGGTTGACTAAAAACGTTGGGTATTTTATAAAATCTTCTTTTGGGTTGTACAATCCTACAGTGTAAAAAACAAAACTTTGCTCTACATAAGGGGTAATATTGTCTATCTTAATTGGAGATGTATTTGTATCAACGTATTGTCAATTCTCTTATATCTGTAGATCCCTGATATAATGCTCATATAGTCTTCTTAACTTTTTGGGTGGCACACATTTTATCATGGCTGATACATTTAATCAAATAACAAAAAAATTATTTTAAAAATTTAGTGTGATGACTTCTGTCTTTCAAATGGTACATTGATGTTTTTTTTTGCAAAATTTTGAGATTAAAATTCCTGGGATAATTAGGCACATACTTATGAGCAAAGCATTTAACATTATTTACAATCTTAGCAACAGGTCAACATAAAAACATGTAGATTATTTTTCATATATTTATAAGTTATTTATATAATATATATATGTATATACAATGAATAACTTCTAGCAAACAAAGCCAAGCGTTTTATTATTTTGTTTTAGTAGAAAGGAATTAATATTGACATAATTTTATTATTTATTTTGATTGATCAATTTATCTATAATCATTTAAGTATGTGAAAATTACATTTTTAATTTCACGTTAGGGAAAAGGTTTTTTTATGTAAGGGATTTTATTTTGAAGTGTAAGAAAGTCAATATTTCATGTTCTATGATTTTTTTCCAAAGAATATCAGAAATAAATCGACGACGAAAACATCAGGAAACTTAGGTAAAAGATTGGCAAAACCAATCGATCAAGCTTTAAATAAAAGTTTCCAACATTTGAGCCAATTAATCAAAGAACGTAATTTTTCAAATTTAGTTTGCAGTCCAATGTTCTCTTCCTCCCAAAATTACTCTAGAGTTCTTGAGTAAGGTATATTGTAGTATACCCCGGGTGAAGCAATTATGCCTAATGTTCTGTCCTAGATAAAAAATAACATAAATTTTTACATCAGGAATATAGGGACATGTTATGTTCTGTCCTAGAAAAATATAATATTAAATTATACATCAGGGAAACAGGGAAAGGCTATTTTACGTCTTGGATTAAAATAATATTTTACAACAGGAATTGATTACCAGGAAACATAGTGTAAGTTTTTACAACAAGAAAATAGGAGCAGATAATATTTTGTCCACATAATTTACTGTCATATATGAAAATAACTTAATTTTTTACATCAGGAATATAAGTATGTTTCTATATCCATAGTATTTCCAAGATAAAAATGACATTAAAGAATAACAATAAAAGTTCTCTCCTAGGTGAAAATAACAGTAATTATCATAGTCGAAGGCCTGAGCTAATAAAAATGGTATTTATTTAATTTTAATATTCGTGGAAAATTGTCTGTATTGCGATACTATACATAATTTTTTTTTGTATAGCTGAGAACCAGTACCAGAGGATATTGATCGGTTTTGAAGCCATACTGGAAAATCTATTGAAAACTAAACCTATTTTCCTGTAAGGAATAAGCTATAACTTACAGTATAAAGTGAAATTAAAGAATTTTTAAAATGTAGTAGAAAAAAGGTTGTAATGATAAGTAGCGCAGTAATAACATGCGAAAAAATCTTACGGGTAATATGGAAAATTCATTACATATCTCATCAAAGTTAAAATTATACATGTTTTTAATATATATTATCTGACAATAAACAATAATAAGATTTAATAAATAGTATACAATAGCAATAAAAATATCGGACTTCTTTATATGAATAACATATTTTTTTTGAAGAAACGTCTAAGGATGATTTTTAGGGATGAAAATTAAGGGATGGACTTTTAGGGTCAGGGGTGGAGAGGTGATTTATATCTAGGGGGATGGGGGAATTTTGATTTCAGAGGGTGGGGTTACTTGTAACCAAAGAGAAAGAGAAAAACACCCTAGAATCATTTTACATTTTTAGATAGGAGTTCCCTCAAAAAAGTAAACAACAATAAAAAAAATTATGAATGCAAACTCAAGAGGAAAAACTGTAATTATGAAATTTTAATTTAAAACACAAAATAAAACTTTTATGTTTATTTTTCCAACTTCAAGCAAAAGAAAATATTTTTTAGGTTTTGTAGGAACACTCTTTAAATGAGTCTCGGAATTTTAGAAATTTATAAATGGAAAATTGATTGCGATCCCATTTTTCTCCAAAAATCATATAAAGTAAGTTATCACAACGTTTTTGCCTATATTTTCATCACTTCTTTAAAATCAAGTAAATATTGAAAGTCAACAATTATGGATGAATGTCAGCTGTAATTTGAAGGTGTAGGGAAGGGAAGAATTTAGCCTAAAACCAAGAATTATATCTGAAAAAAGAATAGCATAAAACCATCTCGGGACCAATGTGAAGCTTTCCTGTTCTGTAAAGCTTTTGAATTCTTTACTACTACAGAATAGAATAGAAAATTTATAATCTTTATTCATGCGATATGAGTTTCATTTGATTTCAACAGTTTGTTTACTAATTAAACTAGTTATAGAGTGGCTGTGCAACCGCAAAGACCGGCGTCGCAGTGGGACACTTTGGAATTCAAATGATAGGCTTAAGAGATTTTTATGATTTGATATTTAGGTTTCTAATGATACTATATTGCCAAAACTAGGCTTACACATACAGCAAGTATATTTAGTAGTCAATTTCCTAATCAAATCTCTACATCTGTTTGATTACATGGAGGGAGGGGACATTGAGCTGTTTATTACACTAGTTCCTAGGGGCTGCTATTCACCAAATTAATTCCATTTAAAATTGCCGAAAATTAAATATTTTGTTGGAGAAAAACTTGTTTTTTTGGTGTAACTGAAAGGGAAGTGAGTAAGAAGGGGAGAAAAAAGGGAATGGAGTTTATGGAAATTTTTACTTAGAATTATTTGTCAGAATCACATTCCCTTTTCCCTGCAAGTCCCTAAAGTTTTGTAATAATTTTTTCTTGTTCGTTAGCTCAACAACTTTGGGGACTATTATTAAGAATTTTAGAGTACTAAAAAGTATTTTTTAATTCAGTGGTTTTAGTGTAATCGAAGATTTTTTCATAATCAAATAATTCAATGAAACCTCCATGAAAACCATTGAAGCTCTGCACTTGACTAAACATTTATATATATTCTTAATACGAACATAAACACAACATGAATGTACACTATAAAATGCTTTCTCTAGGTCAATTAAGGATTAGCCCACAAAGCGAAGATTTTATAAAGTAATAGTATGTTTGTCCGTACGTCCATCAACGCCGTAAATTTTCATTTTCAACTACTTTATGACTATGTTTTAGGGAGGGAGGTGACATTGCAATTATCATTAATTATTACAAATGTCCCAAAAGTTTTATTCTAACGTTTTCTTGTTCGTTGGCTTAACAACTTTTGGGACTTTTAATGAGTTTTGATCGGTAGGTTTATTGAATGCTTTGCTTAAACGTTCAACCCATTAATTGTAATCTACAGAAGGAGTAACTTTGTGCATCATCATATGGAGATGTGCATCAATTCGTCGGCCATTGTCCTATCCATAAAGATTCCTGATGTTTTTATGTTTTTTTGCAACAGTTTTACAATCAAAACAACATGTTTAGCAAAATAATTTCTTCACTGTTCTTTGCTGATATGAATGTTGTCATCCTTGTTATATTAGTCATACATAATTCTTTAACAATCCCTGTTGTAAAAAATGTTTATGAAGGGATTAAAATCATTATATATAGGTCAGTAAAAACCTCTTTGCTATAAAGATGTTCATAAAATTTAGAAAGTCAAAATCTTGTTTATACAAGAATAATGCTTCCCTACAAAATAATATGTTTATGAAATAATACAGAGCCTATAAAAAAAGGCAGGGAATGGACATTGGACTGTAAATTTTTCTGGAAAGGGGACAAAGTGTTTCAAAATATGACGTCATAAAAACGAGGAATTATCAATCTCTTCTATAGGAGTTTTCTTTCCCACTTCTCTTCTCATCCCTCTCACATGGCTGACGTCACATGTCTAATTTTGAGATACTTTGTACCCTTCCTTTTCTGGCCTTTAATAGTTATTTCTCGCATCGTATTATAAACGGCTTTCCGCGGATATAGAATGTACAATTATAAGATATAACTAGTTTTTTTAGCCCCGAGGTGCCAAAGGCACCGGCTAAAAAAACTGGTTGTAATCTTATGATTGTACATTTTTATATTCGTAGAAAGCCGTTTATAATACGATGCTAGACATAGTTTTTTCGTATGGATGAGAACCGGTTCCTATCCACCGGATTCAAATGAATACGAGAATAGTTATTTCTCGCATAGTTATTTCCCACTTCTCTTCTCATCCCTCTCACATGGCTGACGTCACATGTCTAATTTTGAGATACTTTGTACCCTTCCTTTTCTGGCCTTTAATAGTTATTTCTCGCATCGTATTATAAACGGCTTTCCGCGGATATAGAATGTACAATTATAAGATTAAAACCAGTTTTTTTAGCCCCGAGATGCCGAAGGCACGGGCTAAAAAACTGGTTTTAATCTTATGATTGTACATTTCTATATTCGTAGAAAACTGGATATAATACGATGCTAGACATAGTTTTTTCGTATGGATGAGAACCGGTTCCTATCCACCGGGTTCGAATGAATACGAGAAAAATTTTTAAACAATTGCCTCGTCGTTGGCTTAAAAGTTTTTAGGTCTTTTATTGATTGGGTTGTACAAACTAGCAGTGTTCAAACCTTTATTCTAATAATTTACATTTACAGAAGGGTTAATTTTGTTTATCCTAATTACCAATTATGGCTGTAATTCAATTTATCATCCTTTGTTTTATCCTTTAAGATCCATGATAAAAATGTTATTTAGCAAATTTAATATAATTTATGTAGCTATGGTTTTAAGGAAAGCTTTGTATTGGGTTATTGGTTTATTTTAGACCCCCTCCATTCATTCCTATTTCGATTAATGTCACTAAAGATGCTAGGAACGTATTTTTCCTTTCTTAAAACTAATAAGATAATATGCTTATCACATTGTAAATGTAAAATTAAGTCTTAATGTATAACCCAGAAAACTACATGGACTAATTGGTTGGGACCTTTTTGGTCCCATTACTTTGTGCTCTTTTGTAGCAAATCGACTGTGTTAAGTCTTCCGACGTCATTGGCTTAGTTTATAAGACCCAATTGAAAGTCGACACAGAGTTACATATAGCTGTTGCCCACTCTATTCTTTTAATTTAATATTAAAACAAATATCAATGAGCTGAGCATGCAGTGCGATGCTACTCATATTTAACATATACATTTTCAATGTTTTATATTTAACATTAAAGTTGCACTAACCATGAGGATATGGATATCTATAAACAATTGTATGCTGATTCCAGCAATGATAAGGTAGATAGCATAGCATACAAGTTATTTTAATCAGAAGATAATTTGTTCATGTTAAAAGTGTCAATTTCAATACATATACCATGACAACTAATTTGGAAATAATAGAATCATCCTATTGATTTAATACTTGGTGTAACATTTTATATGTATTCCTTTCGCATACTAACTCATAATAAGAACGCATAAACGTTTGTACATATCAGGTAAATTTAGGGAATAATGAACGTTGAACAATAATCAACAATAATCGATAAAATTGATTTACATCCCAAATGATGATAAATAAAATAACCCTACTTTAAATTTCAATTATTGGTTGAAACGCTAAATTTAAAAAAAGTACTCAAAGTTTTAGAAAGTGTTTATAAAACATTGCGTTTACAGTTTGTTGTCCAAATTCTTCTACCTCTCTTATCATCATGGGTAGCAGAATATGTTTTACTTAAAAATCGTTTCCTGATCCCATTAATTTTGTATAAAAGTGATACCTATCCAAGCCTGTAAAAAGTATCTAATCCTAGCGCCTACCTCACTGTAAGAAGCTTATCCACAGACAATAATATCTTATGTGATAAATAGGGCTGTGCCAATATATTGAGAAAAGTTAGATTTTTTTCTTTTTCTCATTCAGGCTTTTATTCATGGATTCCTTTTCCAAAGTAGATTCGATACAGAAGTATTATTCTATTAAATCTTAAATTTCTTGAGACGCAATCTTCAATTAAATTATTTCTTTTTGAAACCAATACTTTTGAGTTTACAACGTTTTGCCCCAAGTTTGGCATATTAATGTGTCATTTTTTTCATGTTTGCCTAATAACTTTGCTTTTTTGAGTTCCAGCAAAATAATAAACGTTTTAACATTCCAAAATCAAAATTAGGTCGTGTATTTTCTTTTCTTGTTTCATTACATCCATAACAGACCATTTTGACTGGAGGGGGGGGGGGGGGGTTGCCCCCTATTTTCCCTCCCATCAGAATCACATGACCAGTGAGTAGTCAGTAGTGACCACTTTTACAATTTCACAATTATGCAAATTCTCAACAAAAATGCTTTGGCTTTTTTTCAAGAATTTTTATTTTGGTAAACACATATGGACTTTACTAATATACTTTAGAGTCTTTCTTTTAACATCACTTACCATACAGTTTTTGAGTCATTTGGTATGTATCATTTTAAGGGAATCATTTTAGTACCTAGCCTAAAATTTGAAAGCCATCAATGAATCTCCTTATATCACAAAACACATGAATGCAGGAAAAAGATACATTTTACGCGTGTTTTGATGAGCCAAATGCTCCATATGCATTATAGGATCTTGGCTTTTCCAGATTATTTGTAGGCATTCTTGTGCAACTCATAACGATGTGCGAGCATAAACAATGCCTGTACATATATCCAATGAGCATGAAGGATATAGGCATAATAAAACCAAAAACATCTAGCTTTAACCTGATAAAAACCAATAAAAATTATGGAAATTACAAAAATATAATCTTGTTATTCGTGCATCATTTCATACTTAAAGTATTTGGAACAATAATAATAAAATATTCTTCATATGAATCATGATTTAATGAAAATTTCTTTATGCTATTTTGAAATTTTATTTCACAAAGTTCAGCTTCTCTGTTTTTAAATAGAGTTATACGCTGTTATCGTAACTACTATATGCCTAAATTAACGAAGAAGCTGTACGAATTTATAGAAAAGCTTCGCTTTTAAAAAGATTTAGGTGATAAAATTTGCTTTCTCCATTATATATTTATATATTTGCAAAAAAATTTATTTTTAACATAAATGTCGGAATTAGATAAAATATGCAAAAAGAAATAAAACTTTTTACCAAAATAAATTTTAATTTTGTAAAGAATTTTTTAAAAAGGAGAGAAATTTTAAAATTTACTGCTTAATATATTGTAATTTTTATATTGTATAATATGTTATATGCATAATTTATTTGATTGTTGTTGCTTTAGCAAGAATAAACGATTCCAAAACTCGGAAAGCTGTCATTTGATATTTGTTTTAGGAAAATATTTTTCTAGTTATTTCAATGTTTTTATGATTGCAATTTGCAACCCTTTTTAAAGTTTTAATTTTATAACATATCATTAAATTTATTGTTTAAGAGTTTGGTTTGTTTATGTCCGTGTGTCCAATAAAACCTCTAAAACGGTAAAGTTGGATTTATAAATTTTAGAGAAGCTTTGTAGTGGAACTGTTCGATGGGTAAGTTAATTCCTCTACTGAAATGGATGGATATATGATATTCGTGGATATGTTGACAGGGGAAAATTTATCGTTAATTTAGATTGCTAATATGGACCACTTTCATTTGTAAGTTCGTTCATCCATTAGGAACGGATAGGGGGTATCGTTACTTTAGCCAGCTGCAAGCATCACTTTATCAGAGTACATGGTGCAGCATCCACGTAATAAAATATCGAAAAATAAATATTAGAGAAAAACTATTTCGATACTAAAGGAAACTTATTTTATTCTTAAGTAAAACTGGTTTTTGGATAGGATTCTCCATGCCACCACATTCTAAACAAAACTATTTAAAGCTAGGGGTGCACTTGAATAATGAAAAATATTCCTAAAATTGTTTTGAAAAACGTCTTCTAAGTTTATAAAAGAAGTCCTTAAGGTTTGAAAAAAGTCTCAGCAAACACGTGCAATTATTACGTAGTACTTACTTCAAATATAAACAAGAATGACGAAATACAAATGGACTACAGCTTACTTATATAATAAAAACCTTGGAAATATACAAAATTGTTTTACATATTGCAATTAAAATTCTAAAATTGTATGTTATATATGTGCAATACTGCCTGTACTGCACTAAAGCTTGCAGGCCTAAATGACTATTTGCATGGCCTTCAAATATATAGTGAACAATATGTTAATTTTGCATTGGGTATTCATTACCCCGAAGCCCGTCGGACAACCAACTCCTAGTCTGGACGATTTTTTTGAAGTATAAAATGTGCGTAATTATTAGTTGCTGCTATTCCTCATACTCTTTTCAGGCATAGAAGTAGTTTTAATGCCTCTAGTATGACGTTGTATTATTTTGAGATGAACATCACACAAAACAAAGTAGATTATCTAGTAGCTTCGCTACAACTACGTGTTGCTGTAGGTATAATTTGATGTTTGATCAACTTATATTTCCAAACCATCATCCACAGACAAATAAATATAAAAACAAACTAACACAGCGGTTTCTTTGAGTACTAAAAACATTGCAATAGGACAATTCTATTAAAGCCTCCTTAAGCTTTGTTCTACTGTTACAGTATTATCATTGTTATTGTGAACTGTACTAACTGTGCAAATTCATAAGCATTTATTTAACTTATTTATTTTCAGAAGCATCGTAGAATTATCTTAACAAGAACAATTCTCTTTTCAAGTAAGCGCAGTTACATGATAATGGTATAATTAACCATTTATAAAATATATGTTCTATTTTTTTAGATTCCCCTGCTGTACCTGTACATATCAGACTATATTTGATACTCGTATAAGGATATATTTGCTGAATAATTTAATAATAAAATTATTTAATTTTTATAATCATCAAATGTAGAAGGTTTGCAATTATTTTGGTGTAGGGTGCCACCATATTTTCAAGAGAAATCATCCCGAAAAAATAATCTTTCCCCTATATAATATCTTTTCACTTTTTCTTTTAAAAAAGTAAAACTTTTTAGAATTATATGAATAGGACAAAATACTTTGTTATAAAGTAGCTTCACCACTAATAAGATACTTCTCTGAATTATTTATGAATATGACAAAATACTTGGTTATAGAGTAGCTACACCACTAATAAGATACTTCTCTGAATTATCTGAATAGGATAAAATACTTGGTTATAGAGTAGCTACACCACTAATAAGATACTTCTCTGAATTATCTATGAATAGGACAAAATACTTGGTTATAGAGTAGCTACACCACTAATAAGATACTTCTCTGAATTGTCTATGAATAGGACAAAATACTTGGTTATAGAGTAGCTACACCACTAATAAGATACTTCTCTGAATTATCTAAATAGGATAAAATACTTGGTTATAGAGTAGCTACACCACTAATGAGATACTTCTCTGAATTATTTATGAATAGGACAAAATACTTGGTTATAAAGTAGCTTCACCACTAATAAGATACTTCTCTGAATTATCTGACTAGGACAAAATACTTGGTTATAGAGTAGCTACACCACTAATAAGATACTTCTCTGAATTATCTAAATAGGACAAAATACTTAGTTATATAGTAGCTACACCACTAATAAGATACTTCTCTGAATTATCTATGAATAGGACAAAATACTTGGTTATAGAGTAGCTACACCACTGATAAGATACTTCTCTGAATTATCTATGAATAGGATAAAATACTTGGTTATAGAGTAGCTACACCACTAATAAGATACTTCTCTGAATTATTTATGAATAGGACAAAATACTTGGTTATAAAGTAGCTTCACCACTAATAAGATACTTCTCTGAACTATCTGAATAGGACAAAATACTTGGTTATAGAGTAGCTACACCACTAATAAGATACTTCTCTGAATTATCTAAATAGGATAAAATACTTGGTTATAGAGTAGCTACACCACTAATAAGATACTTCTCTGAATTATCTAAATAGGATAAAATACTTGGTTATAGAGTAGCTACACCACTAATAAGATACTTCTCTGAACTATCTGCATAGGACAAAATACTTTGTTATAAAGTAGCTACACCACTAATAAGATACTTCTCTGAACTATCTGAATAGGACAAAATACTTGGTTATAGAGTAGCTACACCACTAATAAGATACTTCTCTGAATTATCTATGAATAGGATAAAATACTTGGTTATAGAGTAGCTACACCACTAATAAGATACTTCTCTGAATTATTTATGAATAGGACAAAATACTTGGTTATAAAGTAGCTTCACCACTAATAAGATACTTCTCTGAACTATCTGAATAGGACAAAATACTTGGTTATAGAGTAGCTACACCACTAATAAGATACTTCTCTGAACTATCTGAATAGGACAAAATACTTGGTTATAGAGTAGCTACACCACTAATAAGATACTTCTCTGAACTATCTGAATAGGACAAAATACTTGGTTATAGAGTAGCTACACCACTAATAAGATACTTCTCTGAACTATCTGAATAGGACAAAATACTTGGTTTTAGAGTAGCTACACCACTAATAAGATACTTCTCTGAACTATCTGAATAGGACAAAATACTTGGTTATAGAGTAGCTACACCACTAATAAGATACTTCTCTGAAACTATCTGAATAGGACAAAATACTTGCTTATAGAGTAGCTACACCACTAATAAAGTACTTCTCTGAACTATCTGAATAGGACAAAATACTTGGTTATAGAGTAGCTACACCACTAATAAGATACTTCTCTGAACTATCTGAATAGGACAAAATACTTGGTTATAGAGTAGCTACACCACTAATAAGATACTTCTCTGAACTATCTGAATAGGACAAAATACTTGGTTATAGAGTAGCTACACCACTAATAAGATACTTCTCTGAACTATCTGAATAGGACAAAATACTTGGTTATAGAGTAGCTACACCACTAATAAGATACTTCTCTGAACTATCTGAATAGGACAAAATACTTGGTTATAGAGTAGCTACACCACTAATAAGATACTTCTCTGAACTATCTGAATAGGACAAAATACTTGGTTATAGAGTAGCTACACCACTAATAAGATACTTCTCTGAAACTATCTGAATAGGACAAAATACTTGGTTATAGAGTAGCTACACCACTAATAAGATACTTCTCTGAACTATCTGAATAGGACAAAATACTTGGTTATAGAGTAGCTACACCACTAATAAGATACTTCTCTGAACTATCTGAATAGGACAAAATACTTGGTTATAGAGTAGCTACACCACTAATAAGATACTTCTCTGAGTTATCTATGAATAGGACAAAATACTTGGTTATAGAGTAGCTACACCACTAATAAGATACTTCTCTGAATTATCTGAATAGGACAAAATACTTGGTTATAGAGTAGCTACACCACTAATAAGATACTTCTCTGAATTATCTATGAATAGGACAAAATACTTGGTTATAGAGTAGCTACACCACTAATGAGATACTTCTCTGAATTGTCTATGAATAGGATAAAATACTTGGTTTTAGAGTAGCTACACCACTAATAAGATACTTCTCAGAACTATCTGAATAGGACAAAATACTTGGTTATAGAGTAGCTACACCACTAATAAGATACTTCTCTGAAACTATCTGAATAGGACAAAATACTTGGTTATAGAGTAGCTACACCACTAATAAGATACTTCTCTGAACTATCTGAATAGGACAAAATACTTGGTTATAGAGTAGCTACACCACTAATAAGATACTTCTCTGAACTATCTGAATAGGACAAAATACTTGGTTATAGAGTAGCTACACCACTAATAAGATACTTCTCTGAACTATCTGAATAGGACAAAATACTTGGTTATAGAGTAGCTACACCACTAATAAGATACTTCTCTGAACTATCTGAATAGGACAAAATACTTGGTTATAGAGTAGCTACACCACTAATAAGATACTTCTCTGAACTATCTGAATAGGACAAAATACTTGGTTATAGAGTAGCTACACCACTAATAAGATACTTCTCTGAACTATCTGGATAGGACAAAATACTTGGTTATAGAGTAGCTACACCACTAATAAGATACTTCTCTGAAACTATCTGAATAGGACAAAATACTTGGTTATAAAGTAGCTACACCACTAATAAGATACTTCTCTGAACTATCTGAATAGGACAAAATACTTGGTTATAGAGTAGCTACACCACTAATAAGATACTTCTCTGAACTATCTGAATAGGACAAAATACTTGGTTATAGAGTAGCTACACCACTAATAAGATACTTCTCTGAACTATCTGAATAGGACAAAATACTTGGTTTTAGAGTAGCTACACCACTAATAAGATACTTCTCTGAACTATCTGAATAGGACAAAATACTTGGTTATAGAGTAGCTACACCACTAATAAGATTGTTTCGGTACGCATGCCTTGCCGTACACGAAATCTTAATCTCCAAGCCCTCCGAATGACCAACATGTGAATGTTTACAAATGTGTATTTATTACCATGAAAACGGTGCATCTAAAACAAAAATATAAAAATTAATAACATAATATTAATGGTTTATTATTTTTGTATATCGAGGTTGCGTGATTTCAATTTAATTAAAAATATAAGATTTCTAAAAAACTTTAAATTGGCACGAAACATATTAAATAGCATCAGAAATTGATAATTTTAGATTCAAATGATCAATAAAATTAAGGAAAACATTCGTATGTCAAAAGTTAGCAGTTAAATGGTCTATTTGTTGAAAAATTAATGTTTTAAATTTCTTCGTGAAAATATACCATACTACACTTATTATTAAGAATTAAAGATAAATTCTTACCACATTATACGTCAAACTAAGCAGGAAGGCTTATTTGAGATCTTCCACGGATTAGAGCGCATGTATATCCATCCAATACATTATTTTTATTCACGTAGCTCTTCACATGGGAATCAACAAGGAAAAAATGTGCGCGCCTTTGTTTGTTTACAAGCGAAGCGCGGAGATAGTTAGGAATGCCGCGTAACACATTCATTCTCTGGTGTAAGGAAAAGGGAATTAATGGGTTCGAACTTGCCAGGGAATACAAGAAAATCATTCCAACACACACCCGTCTAGTCACTGGGAATCGAACACAATAACTCATCTTAACATCATGCGTGCAGACAGTGTCCACAAAATCACAATCTCATAACGCATAAATTACAAGAGTTTAAAATGGCATGGCCATCAGGCCTAAAATTAATTATGGTAACTTACGAACACCACAATAACTCAAACCGACTCCACTACCACATAAGGATAGGAATAAGGAATGGGAAAAGCATTTAACATTCATGAAATGCACATTTACCACTCACACATCTCATTAATCATGGCCTCATAATCTCAATTAAAGTTAGAATTACAGACCATGTAATTGCGAATACATGAATTAATAATCAATAGTACCTAAACTTTGATTAGGTACCTACATAATAATAGGCAAATGATTTTTATATTAAAAATCGCATCAATAATTAAATAATCAACTCAAACTTTTAATCAAAAGAAAGAAAGATTAAATAATGACATTTTTTCTACTAAATCTTTTTGCTAAAAAAGAAAAGTAAAATTTTCATAAAAAACTTCTCAAGATTAAGCATTTTCTCCAGCGGAAAAATACTCGGGCTTACATCTAGACATTCTTAGATAAGATAGGTAAATCCTTAAATCTAACATGTTTAATAAAATAGATACTTAAATCTAAATAAAATATGACTGTAAAAAAAATCATCAAACATCGGAAAATTAAAATTTCATAATTTTAAATCTTCGTGAATCAAAATTGCGTAAAATAAAATTGCAATTGGAATATGCAAATTAAATTACCAAAATAAAACAAAAGCTCAATTATAAGAAAAGAACTTCTTTAAATGCTGAGTTTGCAATTTCTCTCTGTTTTAAGAAGAAAGCAACTTGTACATATTCATACAGTCAAAATTAAGGCAATTTGGGGCCTCAGTTAGAATGAACCCCTCAAGATACAAACTAACCAATCTTTCAAACATTAATAATGCCGTGTTCCAGCTATCCTGACGGACGTTATGTCTTTCCATCACAATTTTTTGATACTGCATAATTCCCGACAGGATTTCTGGCGCAGGGCTCCATCAACTGAAAATAAACATAATTAGTGATGTTTTAAATCAAATTAAAAATTAAAAGAATCATGAATAATTCAAGAAACTTTAGAATCATCAATCAAAGCAATCAAAATAAAATTATCTTATGCTTTAGTTTTGCCGTTCTGTAGTATGTCTGGCCGAGGTAACAGAGCTAAGATACACTATAGAGCGGTCTTATTAAGCTTAAATCTTCGAACTCAAAGAATCTACTTAATTCAAGGCGAAAAAAATCTGCATTTTTCTTTAGGTACATCGGTTAAAAGGTAAATAGAAATAATTTTAATATATATGTAATATTAAATTATCTATGTGATTATAATAAATCTTAAGAAATATTTATATGATGTAAAAAAAATCTCATTGTGTTACTTTTTTATCATATCGAATTTCAATCAAACAAGTATAAAAATGTTCGCATTTGCGTAGGTACCTAGGAAAATTTCCGCGAAAAAAATCCCTGGTCCCGGAAAGACCTAAATCATTGAAAAAACTTGCGTAAACGTATAAATAACTTAAGTTTGCATTTCAAATGAAAAAAATCTTGCGTCGATTTGAAAGTTTAAACGAAATTGAGTCAAAATTTGCGTTTTTTGTCTTTCGAAAAAAAATATCTGATAAATCTACCGTAAAAATAAAATTCAAAGTTAAACAAGAACGATACTTATACTAAACTTTGGGTAGATTGATCTTGAGCAGACGTCTTGCGGAAGTCTCGTTACTCGTGGCGGCTGCGTCATCTGATAATTTGAACTTGCAAACCACGGTCCTCCCACCTGGGCGCACTTCTTCCACACGCCCCAATCTGAACTTCTTCATCAAATTTGTGCTATCGTCGATCAGCACCACGTCTCCCGGCTCGAGCAGCACCTTGTTGCTGCGCCACTTGACGGACTTGAGTAGCTCGGGCATGAGCTGCTCCTTGTACACCTGATGGAACTGACGGGTCAACTCCTCCAAGTTCTCCAGCCTCCTGGTGATGGGCTCTTTACAACCTGTCTCAAAGGTGCAGATTGCATCGTTGGTCCTGCCGCCTAACAGATCAGCAGGTGAAATTATTCTCCAGCAATTGACGTCATCTCCTTGGGTGGCATAGGTCAATGGCTTAGAATTCAGGACTCTTGCAGTCTCAGCACACAACACCAATAAATCATTGAAGGTTACAGTAGCACCAGCCAACTTCTTGTTCAACACACGCTTGACCAGCCCAACCTGCCTCTCCACAGTACCCACGAACGAGTGTGCTGCGGTTGGCACCAGATGCCATTCAAAATGCATTCGGGTATCCTTCAAAAGTTCATCCATAATTCGCTTGGCACCGGCCATATTGGTGCCTCTGTCTGTGGTAACCCTTCTAGGCATATTGTAAAACGCCTGAAGTTTTCTCAAGCCGACCAGCACGGCTTCAGTTGAATAATCAGTCAAAACATCAACAAACACAGCCTGTGTAAATCTGCAGGCCACAATCAACAACCAAACTTTGTACTTGGTCTTGGAACTCCTGGTACCAACGCCAGGCTTCGTAACTTCGATCGGCCCCGCAAGGTCCATATGCACCTCCTTGAAGGGCACAGAGGGCTCGACACGATCTGGCAGAATATTAGCAATTGCGGGACTCGAACGCTTGGCATATTCAATGGAACATGCAGCACAACTCTTGACCACTTTCATAGCCTCCATGCGGCCATGTGTGATCCATGCATACCTGCGGCTTTGCGCCAACGTCTTACGATGGCCTCCATGCCCCAATTCATCGTGGGACTGTTGAAGGATGAGCCGCGCCAGCCTGTTGTGGCGGCTGAGCAAGACAACACCTGGGCTGTCCTTCATAATCTTCCTGGGGCCTCCAGCAGCGGCCTCAAGAGCCTCATCTCCTCTCCCGGACATTTTCAATATTGTAAATGTCCTAAGAGGATAACATCCATCATGACCCACAATGGGCCAACAAACCTGGACCTTGTGATGATACAGTTGAAGGGAGTCGAATTTCCCCTCGGCGTCCATGGTCATCTCCTTCTCTTGGTTGAAGGAAGTCAAAAACAGGTCACAAACAGAATCCATGTATGTATTTGTGAAAGTATAGTTCTCATAATGCTTAGAACTATCATTGTTGCTAACATCATCCTCAATTGTTGTAACGCCACGTTTCTTGATAAGCAGCGTTTTAAAGCAGTTGGCAGCCTTAAGAACTGCGGCCACAGTCCTCCTTGCCTGCCTGTAGGTCCTTCTTGCCAGGGACCTCCAGAAATCGTTGTCCACTACCTGTGTGAACATTACCTTGAGCTTCGCCATCTTGGGATTTAGCTCGCTCTCGGGAATGGATGCATTTACCTCACCCGCCGTCTTAACGGGCCACTGGTCCTGTTCCAGGCGCAACCAGCTTGGACCTTCCTGGTATGTAGATCCAGGTTGTACATCCTCAATTGTACACAAACCACGCGTTGCCAGATCGGCAATGTTGTGCTGGGTTGGAACCCATCTCCAATCTTCAGGGCTCGTCAACTGTTGTATCTCAGAAACACGATGACTGTTAAAAACATTTAACATAACACTGTCACTGGATAGCTGAGCTAGGGCGCAGCTGCTATCACTGAAAAACATTTTGCCAGAAATGTTGAAAGGTAGGGCTCTGGCAACAGTATCCACAAGCCTTGCCAAAATCAGACAACTAAGCATTTCTAACCTTGGTATAGACTCAATCTTCACTGGTGCGACACGTGACTTGGCGCAACACAAAACTACATCATATCCTCCAGGAACTGGCCATCTCAGGTAGGTGATGGCTGCATAGGCCTGGTTAGATGCATCGCAGAAACCAACAAGCATTGGAAGCCCCAACGGCTTATCAGGTACCATCGAACGTCTAAACGACACATTTCCAAGTGCCGAACGGTCCTGGAGGCTGGCCACGAGCTCCGACCTCAACTCTCCAGGTATAACATCATCCCAGTTGCATCCATGTATGCAAACTGAGCGCAGACAAAGCTTGGATTTAAGCAGCAATGGCGCTGCTAGACCCATTGGGTCATAAAGTTGTTGCACAATTCTCCAAACTTCACGTTTAGTTATCAACTCAGGTAGACTTCTCCAGAGGTCCTCCAGATCTAGATCCTCCAGTAACTTTCTACCCTTAATCTTCTCGCCGTGGTTGGCTCTGACAGGTAGGAACAACTTATCCTGTTTAGGGTCCCATACAAGGCCCAGAACTTTTACACTGTCAACATCATCTCCAGAATAAACAACAGATTTAAACTTAAAATTGCCAGGTGCAATCATATCCTCCAGCTCTTGGACCAGCTGGACAGCTTCAGGTTTACTATTATGACCGCTCAAACAGTCATCCACGTAAGTACAAGTCTCCAATTTGACCGATGGAGGATCTTGATACAAAACAAATTCAGAACTGAGTGGTTGCTGAACATCTCTCCACACATCCTGCTGGGCTACAACGTCACAACCTCTAATTTTCTCAGATCCATAAACATCTTGAACATCCTGCTGGGAACGTCCACCAAAAATACGACCAGTGAGTCTGAGGGCGGTCACGGCCATATCTCCAGCCAGGGCCTCACCAAAGTTGATGGTTTTGGTAAGGTAGACCTCTGGCTCTCCATCAACTGTATCAGCGAAAAAAACACGTTTCAGCTGAGAATCTTCATAGGTAGCTAACAATGAATTATAGAACTTCTGAATATCAGCCACGAATGCACACTTATAACTTCTGAACCGGATAAGATTGTGCATCAGAGTATATAATGGAACTGGGCCGTCCATCATAATACTATTGAGGCTTAGCCCCTTGCAGCAGAGGCTAGATTAAGCGCATATCCTCAACGGCGTGGAAATAGACTCTTTATATGCGCAGACTAGGCTCGAATAATATACGGGCTTAGTATAAGCTAGGTCTTCTGGCGAAGCTTTCTGATACACTCCACGAGACACAGCTTCTTGGAACACTTGGCAGAAAGTGCTGTATTCACCTTTTTTAATCATTCTCTGCCGGTCACGTAAGCAGATCTTATAGGCCTGCTCTGAATTGTCAAATAACACACTTGGCGGCTGCTTGTAGGGATATGAGGCCGTCCAAATATGGTTTTCAAGATCTAATGTCAGACCTTCTTCAATCAGCTGCCGCTTACGCACGTCCAAGGCGGACTGCCCGGCGGCTATGGCGGCGCAATGACGGCAGTTCTTACAACCGCTGCACATTGATGGCGGCTGTATTCCCAAACTCTCAGTACTCAGGAACTCCATCTTGCTGACCTCCAACTTCACAGCTTTACAGGCGACAGGATTAGCAACAGTCCTGCCATCTGCAGACACAACTAAATAGCCTGTACCAAATAAGCTTCTGTACAGTCTAGAATCACCAACCATTTTATCTGCACACGGGAACATAGCTGGTGTTAAATGGCCGATTAAAACATCAATTTTGCCGTCGACCATAGAAAAATTATCAGGCTTCATGTTGAAAATGTCGGCGGCGGCTGTAGGATCAATAGAACGCAACCCTTCTTCAGTACCAATGCTGGGCACTACCGCCGCCTCCAGAATATGTGAATTCCGGTTGCGGTCAACCAAACAAATCTTGACTGTAGGACATGCTTGGCTCTTTCCATCTGCCAGAGAAATAGTAGCTGTGCGACCAGTTGATGGCAACTCTAACTTCTTGGCAATGCTTCTAGAAATCAACGTCAAATTTGCTCCACTGTCCCACATGGCATTGACGGTGACTTGACGTTTGTCAGCCGCCAACGCCGGGACCTGCTGCAACATCAGCATAAAATTGTTCTTGCTAAACAATTGTGACTCATACACTGCCGCAACTTGTCCACTAGCAACTGATTCATGTAATAATGAATTATGAGGCTGGTTGCAACTGTCAATGGTACAGCTGCCAAGCTTATCGGCTCTGGGACAATCGGCCACCCGATGCCCTTTTTGTAAGCAGAGCAAACAGGCGCCTATCTTCTTGACGAAGACTTTGCGTTCAGGAACAGACATATCCCTAAACTTGGAGCACTTAAACAACAGGTGATCAGAGTTACAACCTTCCGACGGGCAAGGCTGTTTCTTCTTGGTCTTAGCTGGAGACCCAGGTTTACCAACGGCTGTAGCTGCGGCCGCAGGATTACCTTTCTTCTTGGAGGGGGTGTCTACATCGAATGAACACCTCATCAAAATGGCGCCACGCTGTTCCTCTATAATCTTCAACAGCTTAGGAATATTTGGGGTATCCATCGAGCCCAACGCCAGGTTGAGCTTGTCCTGGAAATCACGTGGCAACTTTTTGGATAACATTTCCAAAAGAATAATGGTCAACCACTGGCTTGTGGTGACTTCCTCATCATCATCATCCTTAGTCAGCTGCTCGAGCTGGCTAACTGCACCACCAAACTCTGCTAAGACTGTCACAATCTGATTGGAGTCCGACGGTTTAGGCTTCTTCTCCCATTGGTTGAAAAGGCAGAGCATCTGACGTGTTTTGGACTTAAAACGTGCGTCGAGGTAAGCCCATTGAGATTCATGTGATTGAATCTGAATTAACTGAAGTCTCAACTCTTTATTTTTACAGACCTTTTCACTGCTCAACAATAACTGTAAATATGACGGGTCCTGTCCTACGGTAAGCTTTTTAAAATTGTCCTTGAAACTTACGTAGGCTGACTCTGAGCCGTCAAAGCTTGGAAGAAGGCGTTCGTCGACACGATTCATATATCCTGGCGTGAATATAGAACCGGTGCCGAACTGTGGTGTGCCAAACGGCGACACAAATGGCGATGCTGTCGAAGCACCCGCCGTCGTTGTAGGCGGCTTCACAGGTTCAAGCTTAACCTCGGCCAGCCGTTTCATCAAAGCAGACAAAGTGTTTATAATTGGTTCTGGTAAGGGAAAGTATGACCCTTTAATAACTTTCACAATCTTTATGCAACGATCATATAGTTCAGCCTTATGGTCAGGCAAATTATCACCAACTAAATCAACAACACTTTGAATGTCACTGAGCTCTTCCATAGCATCTAGAGCATCTTTCAGAGCGTTATAATCCTTTTGCACAGTAATTATATTAGAATAAATGTCACTAAACTCCTCAAGCTCTTGGATTCTCACACCAAGCTTGCTAAAACCGACCATAATGCTATCGAATGTCTCGAACTTGTCATGGACAAGGATTGACTCCTTAGTGAAATGTCTAACATCAAGCTCTGAAGATTCACTGACCAACTTCATCACTTTATTTAGTTCACTGGTTAGGGCCTCGACGGCTGGGCGCAGCCGTAGTCCCAGTTGAGCGCCTTTATTCTTTTTAGGACCCATGATTGTCACAATAATTAACTGTACTGATTACGATTATAATAGTGTGTGGTAAGGTATCACAACCAACACATTCACAAAACTTCACAGATATTTTCTTAGCCGCATCTGTTCTGTCTCGTTTTCATTGTTTCGGTACGCATGCCTTGCCGTACACGAAATCTTAATCTCCAAGCCCTCCGAATGACCAACATGTGAATGTTTACAAATGTGTATTTATTACCATGAAAACGGTGCATCTAAAACAAAAATATAAAAATTAATAACATAATATTAATGGTTTATTATTTTTGTATATCGAGGTTGCGTGATTTCAATTTAATTAAAAATATAAGATTTCTAAAAAACTTTAAATTGGCACGAAACATATTAAATAGCATCAGAAATTGATAATTTTAGATTCAAATGATCAATAAAATTAAGGAAAACATTCGTATGTCAAAAGTTAGCAGTTAAATGGTCTATTTGTTGAAAAATTAATGTTTTAAATTTCTTCGTGAAAATATACCATACTACACTTATTATTAAGAATTAAAGATAAATTCTTACCACATTATACGTCAAACTAAGCAGGAAGGCTTATTTGAGATCTTCCACGGATTAGAGCGCATGTATATCCATCCAATACATTATTTTTATTCACGTAGCTCTTCACATGGGAATCAACAAGGAAAAAATGTGCGCGCCTTTGTTTGTTTACAAGCGAAGCGCGGAGATAGTTAGGAATGCCGCGTAACACATTCATTCTCTGGTGTAAGGAAAAGGGAATTAATGGGTTCGAACTTGCCAGGGAATACAAGAAAATCATTCCAACACAAAGATACTTCTCTGAAACTATCTGAATAGGACAAAATACTTGGTTATAGAGTAGCTACACCACTAATAAGATACTTCTCTGAACTATCTGAATAGGATAAAATACTTGGTTATAGAGTAGCTACACCACTAATAAGATACTTCTCTGAACTATCTGAATAGGACAAAATACTTGGTTATAGAGTAGCTACACCACTAATAAGATACTTCTCTGAACTATCTGAATAGGACAAAATACTTGGTTATAGAGTAGCTACACCACTAATAAGATACTTCTCTGAACTATCTGAATAGGACAAAATACTTGGTTATAGAGTAGCTACACCACTAATAAGATACTTCTCTGAACTATCTGAATAGGACAAAATACTTGGTTATAGAGTAGCTACACCACTAATAAGATACTTCTCTGAACTATCTGAATAGGACAAAATACTTGGTTATAGAGTAGCTACACCACTAATAAGATACTTATCTGAAACTATCTGAATAGGACAAAATACTTGGTTATAGAGTAGCTACACCACTAATAAGATACTTCTCTGAACTATCTGAATAGGACAAAATACTTGGTTATAGAGTAGCTACACCACTAATAAGATACTTCTCTGAACTATCTGAATAGGACAAAATACTTGGTTATAGAGTAGCTACACCACTAATAAGATACTTCTCTGAGTTATCTATGAATAGGACAAAATACTTGGTTATAGAGTAGCTACACCACTAATGAGATACTTCTCTGAATTGTCTATGAATAGGATAAAATACTTGGTTATAGAGTAGCTACACCACTAATAAGATACTTCTCTGAATTATCTGAATAGGACAAAATACTTGGTTATAGAGTAGCTACACCACTAATAAGATACTTCTCTGAATTATCTATGAATAGGACAAAATACTTGGTTATAGAGTAGCTACACCACTAATGAGATACTTCTCTGAATTGTCTATGAATAGGATAAAATACTTGGTTATAGAGTAGCTACACCACTGATAAGATACTTCTCTGAGTTATCTATGAATAGGACAAAATACTTGGTTATAGAGTAGCTACACCACTAATAAGATACTTCTCTGAATTATCTATGAATAGGACAAAATACTTGGTTATAGAGTAGCTACACCACTAATAAGATACTTCTCTGTATTATCTAAATAGGATAAAATACTTGGTTATAGAGTAGCTACACCAATAATAAGATACTTCTCTGAATTATCTGAATAGGATAAAATACTTGGTTATAGAGTAGCTCCACCACTAATAAGATACTTCTCTGAATTATCTGAATAGGATAAAATACTTGGTTATAGAGTAACTACACCACTAATAAGATACTTCTCTGAATTATCTAAATAGGATAAAATACTTGGTTATAGAGTAGCTATACCAATAATAAGATACTTCTCTGAATTATCTGAATAGGATAAAATACTTGGTTAAAGAGTAGCTATACCAATAATAAGATACTTCTCTGAATTATCTATGAATAGGACAAAATACTTGGTTATAGAGTAGCTACACCACTAATAAGATACTTCTCTGAATTATCTGAATAGGATAAAATACTTGGTTATAGAGCAGCTACACCACTAATAAGATACTTCTCTGAATTATCTAAATAGGATAAAATACTTGGTTATAGAGTAGCTACACCAATAATAAGATACTTCTCTGAATTATCTATGAATAGGACAAAATAATTGGTTATAGAGTAGCTACACCACTAATAAGATACTTCTCTGAATTATCTATGAATAGGACAAAATACTTGGTTATAGAGTAGCTACACCACTAATAAGATACTTCTCTGAATTATCTATGAATAGGACAAAATACTTGGTTATAGAGTAGCTACACCACTGA
The DNA here is from genome assembly GCF_053477335.1 of Acartia tonsa. Taxonomy (NCBI): domain Eukaryota; kingdom Metazoa; phylum Arthropoda; class Copepoda; order Calanoida; family Acartiidae; genus Acartia; species Acartia tonsa. The sequence goes on along the minus strand of NC_137262.1, from coordinate 28,459,083 downwards.
TAAGATACTTCTCTGAATTATCTATGAATAGGATAAAATACTTGGTTATAGAGTAGCTACACCACTAATAAGATACTTCTCTGAATTATTTATGAATAGGACAAAATACTTGGTTATAAAGTAGCTTCACCACTAATAAGATACTTCTCTGAACTATCTGAATAGGACAAAATACTTGGTTATAGAGTAGCTACACCACTAATAAGATACTTCTCTGAATTATCTAAATAGGATAAAATACTTGGTTATAGAGTAGCTACACCACTAATAAGATACTTCTCTGAATTATCTAAATAGGATAAAATACTTGGTTATAGAGTAGCTACACCACTAATAAGATACTTCTCTGAACTATCTGAATAGGACAAAATACTTTGTTATAAAGTAGCTTCACCACTAATAAGATACTTCTCTGAACTATCTGAATAGGACAAAATACTTGGTTATAGAGTAGCTACACCACTAATAAGATACTTCTCTGAACTATCTGAATAGGACAAAATACTTGGTTATAGAGTAGCTACACCACTAATAAGATACTTCTCTGAACTATCTGAATAGGACAAAATACTTGGTTATAGAGTAGCTACACCACTAATAAGATACTTCTCTGAACTATCTGAATAGGACAAAATACTTGGTTTTAGAGTAGCTACACCACTAATAAGATACTTCTCTGAACTATCTGAATAGGACAAAATACTTGGTTATAGAGTAGCTACACCACTAATAAGATACTTCTCTGAACTATCTGAATAGGACAAAATACTTGGTTATAGAGTAGCTACACCACTAATAAGATACTTCTCTGAACTATCTGAATAGGACAAAATACTTGGTTATAGAGTAGCTACACCACTAATAAGATACTTCTCTGAACTATCTGAATAGGACAAAATACTTGGTTATAGAGTAGCTACACCACTAATAAGATACTTCTCTGAACTATCTGAATAGGACAAAATACTTGGTTATAGAGTAGCTACACCACTAATAAGATACTTCTCTGAACTATCTGAATAGGACAAAATACTTGGTTATAGAGTAGCTACACCACTAATAAGATACTTCTCTGAACTATCTGAATAGGACAAAATACTTGGTTATAGAGTAGCTACACCACTAATAAGATACTTCTCTGAAACTATCTGAATAGGACAAAATACTTGGTTATAGAGTAGCTACACCACTAATAAGATACTTCTCTGAACTATCTGAATAGGACAAAATACTTGGTTATAGAGTAGCTACACCACTAATAAGATACTTCTCTGAACTATCTGAATAGGACAAAATACTTGGTTATAGAGTAGCTACACCACTAATAAGATACTTCTCTGAAACTATCTGAATAGGACAAAATACTTGGTTATAGAGTAGCTACACCACTAATAAGATACTTCTCTGAACTATCTGAATAGGACAAAATACTTGGTTATAGAGTAGCTACACCACTAATAAGATACTTCTCTGAACTATCTGAATAGGACAAAATACTTGGTTATAGAGTAGCTACACCACTAATAAGATACTTCTCTGAACTATCTGAATAGGACAAAATACTTGGTTATAGAGTAGCTACACCACTAATAAGATACTTCTCTGAACTATCTGAATAGGACAAAATACTTGGTTATAGAGTAGCTACACCACTAATAAGATACTTCTCTGAATTATCTGAATAGGACAAAATACTTGGTTATAGAGTAGCTACACCACTAATAAGATACTTCTCTGAACTATCTGAATAAGATAGAATACTTGGTTATAGAGTAGCTACACCACTAATAAGATACTTCTCTGAATTATCTGAATAGGATAAAATACTTGGTTATAGAGTAGCTACACCACTAATAAGATACTTCTCTGAATTATCTATGAATAGGACAAAATACTTGGTTATAGAGTAGCTACACCACTAATGAGATACTTCTCTGAATTGTCTATGAATAGGATAAAATACTTGGTTATAGAGAAGCTACACCACTAATAAGATACTTCTCTGAATTATCTGAATAGGACAAAATACTTTGTTATAGAGTAGCTACACCACTAATAAGATACTTCTCTGAATTATCTGAATAGGACAAAATACTTGGTTATAGAGTAGCTACACCACTAATGAGATACTTCTCTGAATTGTCTATGAATAGGATAAAATACTTGGTTATAGAGTAGCTACACCACTGATAAGATACTTCTCTGAGTTATCTATGAATAGGACAAAATACTTGGTTATAGAGTAGCTACACCACTAATAAGATACTTCTCTGAATTATCTATGAATAGGACAAAATACTTGGTTATAGAGTAGCTACACCACTAATAAGATACTTCTCTGTATTATCTAAATAGGATAAAATACTTGGTTATAGAGTAGCTACACCAATAATAAGATACTTCTCTGAATTATCTGAATAGGATAAAATACTTGGTTATAGAGTAGCTCCACCACTAATAAGATACTTCTCTGAATTATCTGAATAGGATAAAATACTTGGTTATAGAGTAACTACACCACTAATAAGATACTTCTCTGAATTATCTGAATAGGATAAAATACTTGGTTATAGAGTAGCTATACCAATAATAAGATACTTCTCTGAATTATCTGAATAGGATAAAATACTTGGTTATAGAGTAGCTATACCAATAATAAGATACTTCTCTGAATTATCTATGAATAGGACAAAATACTTGGTTATAGAGTAGCTACACCACTAATAAGATACTTCTCTGAATTATCTGAATAGGAAAAAATACTTGGTTATAGAGCAGCTACACCACTAATAAGATACTTCTCTGAATTATCTAAATAGGATAAAATACTTGGTTATAGAGTAGCTACACCAATAATAAGATACTTCTCTGAATTATCTATGAATAGGACAAAATAATTGGTTATAGAGTAGCTACACCACTAATAAGATACTTCTCTGAATTATCTATGAATAGGACAAAATACTTGGTTATAGAGTAGCTACACCACTAATAAGATACTTCTCTGAATTATCTATGAATAGGACAAAATACTTGGTTATAGAGTAGCTACACCACTAATAAGATACTTCTCTGAATTATCTATGAATAGGACAAAATGCTGAAAACTTGTGAAAAGCCTTGTTTACTTTTCCCTGGGGGTCCCGAGGACATGGATTTGTATTCGCAAAAAAAGGATACAATAACAGGACAACAGGAAAAGAATTAATTGCACAATTGAACATAAGTTCTTTTTTGCTCTAGAGGCCTCCAGGGGCACCTGATGTGGAGGGGGGAGGTGTTTAATTTGACACCATCCCTTTAAAATTTTATTTTTAAAAACAAATTTTTTTCGGGGGCATGGGGTCAGTTCTTTCAAGGGTTGATTTCTCCTGGGATGTTGGTGGTACACTCATTCAAAATAATCATAAAAGTTCCCAGGGTAAGAAAAGCTTCATTGAAAAGGGAAACCATATCGGTTCAGCGGTCAACAAGATCCTTCGGTATAGACATACACTCTTTTACTTTTATATAGGGATTGAATCCATGTTTCTATTTGAGTCCCATACATTCACAAAAGTCAAGTATATAAAACACACATGCAGTTAACACACCTACATAAAATATGAATACGGTTTTTAAGAAGCTTGCAACCGAAAATAAGAAACTTTCAACTGTAGGTGGTTTAATTAAATTATGTAATTTGCAAATTTTTGTGAATTTTTGTGAGTTCCTACTTCATGGAAAAATAAAGTAAAGTTTTTTATTAAATTACATGAATTTTGACTTTTAATCCTAATAGTTTTAATCTTTTAGAGGCATGTCAAATTAGTGTAACATAAATAATTTAGAGAAATTAGATTTAGTTTTCTTCTCCTTTGCTCCAAAGGAGATAATTGGTTTAGTGATTAGTGAGATCTTAAAAGATAGACAAGAATAATAGAAATATTACTGCACCAAAAAAAAATCTGAACCTATTAATTCTCTAGGATGGGTGTGAGTAAAGCTTTTATTTGAACAATTATCTGTCCTAGTCATGCTAATATTCTAAATAGGTTCCCGTTAAAAACACATATTTACGTATTTTTAAAAGGAGCGTCTACATTTGTTTAAAAATGTGTATGTCAGTCTGATTAATTTCTGATCCAACCGTCAGGTTAACTTTATTTTTTTTATTTTACTTGTTTGTTTTAAAAAGTTTTGACTAAAAATGTTATTATTTTTAGCTGACTTTTTTTCCAATAGATATTTCACTTTCTGTTTAATTGTATACCTAATTTTCTAGAAATTAATTAACTTAACCATTATTTTTAATTATCATCCAAACTGCCAAAACCAAATTAAAGTTCATATTACTATTTGGTTGTTGAACCAGATTATTCATGTTCATGTTTTCTGTGATACTCCCAGCTGGCTAAAATAATGATACCCAACATCCATCCCTTCCCTTAACTGGATGATTGAATTGACCAATAAATGATGACAAATTTTCGCTGTAAATATATACCCATATTCTATATCCATTAATACTTCTTGAATTTATTTCAAATGATTTATCAATTTATTTATCTATAGCTAGTAGTTGTCATCAAAATTCTAATTTTAAAACGAAACAAATCCAATCATTTTCAAAATAGGCAATAATTTATATAAAATTCTAAACCCCTTGCTTAGTAGAATACAGAAATTATTAAAAATACTTGAAAGTGCAACAGCTTGGAAATAAACAAAAATGGAATCTTATGCATATTTCATGAATTTTAAGAACACACTTCAGACAGTTGCAGATGTAGTTTTGATAATTATATAAGTTTAACAATACAATAACAAAGCTACTTAGCATTAACTGTATCGAAACATTTTTAAGATTATCATTAACATTGATAAATAATTATAATTTCAGATTTATCTCAAGTTCTATATTTAATCATCAAGGGACATAAGATGTAAATTATTCTATATACAAGTTCTGTCATTGTGAATTAACAACTTTTGGTACTTTTACTTAATTTATATTGGTAGGTACAATTTGCATTTACCAAACTTCTTAATTTTAATCTTTAGAAGGATAATTATGTTAATCATAGTTGGGTGTGTACATCAATTTATTGTCATTGTTTTTCCTTTAAAATCTTATCCTAATTCATTTCAAGATTATTCCAATTATTAGGTTTTAATGTTAAGGAGTATAAAGGAATTTAAATGGTAAAATGTTTTGCATAAATAATAAGATGTTATGAAAATAATTATTTAACAATGTCTGCGCTAATCAAAAATGAGGTATAAAATTTTACATTTAAATTATGATGACCATCCCTTTAAGTCCAGATTTTAGTAAGTGACAGGGCGGGACCTAAAATGTCCACGTGCATATTATTATTATAAATTAATACAGGAAATAATTCACATTTGTTTTCTTTATAAATATCCTTGTTATGCTTATGCTTTTATTTCTTATGTTTTTTTTTTCTCTTTAGAAATATATTTAAAGTTAAAAAACTGATAATTTTGTTATAATGTCTACATAAATATCAGGTTAAATACTTAAAACAGTTAGCTCACAATATGTCAGCCTTGATCACTTAATCATATGCTACATAGTCGTCATAAACTCTGAAAATTGTATGCCAATAAAATGCTTTCAAATACAAAAGTAAACTAATTTAATATGAGACCTATTTATTTTATTCTTAAATGTAAATCAATCTTAAGTCTTTATTCAAAAAAATTAGGCTTTATTAAGGGTTTGATAAAAATCAGTCCTTATCTACTCTTATTATGAATAGCTTCTTATTTATGATCAGGGACAAGGGAAGGTTTCTCTGACCAAAAAGTCTATTAAAATCATGCAATCTAATCACGAAACCTTTATGAGTGTGTATTATTATCAATGATTCAACTATTATTAAAAGGGGCTTGTAGTAATTATGTCTGAGCATAAATTCGCTAATCTAAATTCACTAAACCTCATCAAAAGTTTGTAGATTATTAACAGGGATCGGCAGCCGCACGTAAGCCGCGTGTAAGCCTCAGTGATATCGTCATTTTATTACTATAATATTCAGCTGGATGTATAAAACTGCTCTTTAGCAGACAATCCTTCTTTCTGAAATTTCTTTTTCTGCTCACAAGCAGGTTTAAAAGTGAGGCTGAGGCGCGGCTGCCGAACCCTGATTATTAATGTTATTAGCAGACCGATTTAAAAAAATAACACAGTAGGGAGATTAAAAAACATTTTTAAATACTTATTAAAAATAAAATCTTTAAATATTTTTCCTACCCATAAAATTTGTAACTGTTTAAAGACGAAAAACAAAATATTTTGACAAATTTTTACTTCGGCTCATTTTCAAACACTTCCTAATTAACCCTTTAGAGCAAGTTAAAGTAAAAGTTTCAAATTGATTCAATAACTTTAAAACATCTTACTTTAAAGCTCAAAAATAAAATCCTTTGCTCATTACTTATTAAAACAAGGATGACAACATCTATAAAAGCGAAGCTCTGAATTGGAAGGAAATCGAACATTAACACTCATAGAGTGACAGAACTGAATAAACTGAACATATGTCTATGCAAAATTGTAAGTAAATTTGTTGCAAAACTTATTAAATACATGTTACTGTTTAAGGACATACTAACGTTTTTAAGACTATATAGTTATAGAGAAGCTTCGCTTATAACACTATACCTTGTTGTAATAGGAATCAGTATTAAAAAAATCAGATGACTAGGATAATTTGAATATATAAAAATTTGTTGTAAAAAAAGTAAAAAATCAGCTTGTTTTAAATAGACGTACAGACTTTCTAGTAATAATTATAGAGTTGCTGCGCTTATCATTTTGTACCTAACTGCTATAGGAATTAGCATGTGAAGTTTGAAATCGAAAGGACAATCCTAACCTTTTTAGATTAACGAAAAAAGCTAACTGTAACAGATGGACGTACGGACGGACTTACGGACCGACCCTAATTATAGAAAAGCTTCTTTTAAATAGACGTACGGACTTTCTAGTAATGATTATAGAGTTGCTGCGCTTTCGAATTTGTACCTAACTGCTATAGGAATTAGCATGTAAAGTTTGAAATCGAAAGGACAATCCTAACCTTTTTAGATTAACAAGAAAAGCTAACTGTAACGGATGGACGTACGGACGGACTTACGGACCGACCCTAATTATAGAAAAGCTTCGCTTTTAAAAAATAAATGACCTAGAAACATAAAGAACTAAATTCTATTTGACGATCAACTTAATTTAAAATAATCATAAAAAACATACATTGGTGCCTTACCACAAAGTTGCCTATCAAGCACTGATCCCCCTCCTTATTTGAATTATATCTTTTGGTTTCTTTAATGCTATACCAAGACTCCCTCCCCTTTGGTCGTTTACAATTAGTTTTAAATTAATGGTCGGGAAAGTGGGGATTCTGTGCTCTACAAGGCACTATGGGGGAAATTCCCCATATTTTAAATTCTGTGAAAAGTTTGTAAATGTTAATATTCGGAGAAGATTAGTTGTTTTTAGTATTGCAGTACATAATAAATCATGATTTCAGGGAAGCTTCTAATTTACATTACCCATTTCGCCAATTCCCTCCAACTTGTTTCACAATTAGAGGCAAGAAGTTGTCAAGAAATACCAAATTAAACCACAACATATATTATAAAATTTAGGATTTGGAAAAGAATAGTTATGTAGTTCAGAATTTTATTGATAGGTGTCGTAAAAACTTTTTTTATGTAAAATTTTTAGATGAGATAAATATCTAAACAATCTTAAATATTTTTGAAAATATTACAGCTATCCACTCTTTGGGATTTTCAATAAATTTTATTCACTATTAAACATATAATTTACGAGTAGTCTATGATTTAGATAAAATATATAAAATATGTAAAAAGCATTATTCAACTCGTTCATCTTAAAACTGAACATGGAACTAATCTCTGACTATCATTTTTGCATGGCTTGTAGTAAAGTGAGCAAAAACTAATAAAATAATGCTTGAGATTCTTATCAAATTCTGCCAAAAGTTGCATAATCTCATCATCTAGTTTTAACTGGAAATCTATGAAATCAGCTCTAAAGCATTGTTTGCCAGAATAGCCTTCCCTTGTCCCTGTTTATGATTTTCTTTCTGTATAAGAAAAGCACAAAAACCTATAGCTTTCATCAAATCATAATGTATGTAACCTATATTTCTCACCAAGTATGACAACATTCATCAAAGTGCAGCAAAATGATAGAACTTTAATAGAGCCATAGACGTTCGGGGGGGGGGGGATAAATGGAGTTTACCCCCGTCAAATATTGAGACACCTCATTTACACCCCTGAAAATTTTTAAAAATACATTAGATTAAAAAACCCATTATTTTATCAAAATGCTTCATGTCTCTACAAAACGGTATTCGTTTGTATTTCAATGTTTTAGAAAGCTTTATACTAGTCCTTTGTAGAATCATCTAAACAAGTCTACCATGTCCACTTCCTTTCCGTCATAATATATAAAACTCTTATTACGGACTTACAGTACACCGTACTACAGAACCTAAATGTAAAAAATCTTGTGATAAACATGTAAGAAATTCACTTTTAGAAACATATTGATACAAGTTATTGTAGCATTGCCAATAAAGTCGATATACAAATAACATACTTCATATCTTACAAACTATGCTAACCAACGACTGGTGCTTTCCTTTAAGGTGCCTAGCAAGCAACCACCCCCCCCCCCCATTTTTAATCACATTGAAACTAAAGTTGTATCTTGTTCTCTATGCCTATATCCTGCATGGCTAACCTGTTCGCAACCTAACAAAAACTAATACACTAAAAACTCCCCCCCGCCCTCAGCATCTAATTTCAATCTGGTTCAAAAAATGGAAGAGTGGTTATGTACTCTACTAGGCGCTTTGAGGGAAACAACCTACTGATTTGAAATCTACATTCATAACTTTACGGATAATTATATTAATCAGCGCAGTTACTCTTTGATAATTATTTGGTCACCCTTCTGTTGGTGAAACTAAAGATTTTAGTTTAATAAGTAAAAGTGTCATAGACATGCTAAAATCTTGTATTAGATTGTCATTATTTCAGCATATTTACAATACTAGAGTTGGCTCGATATAATTATCTCCCTATTGGCTAGTTTTCTATATGCATATCTATTTCTCAATAAATCTATTTTCCTCACCCGGCATTACTATCTAAAAGAAAGTAAATATTTAATAATTTAAATGATTTTTAAAAGATTTTTTTAAATTATATTTATTTCTTTACATTACCATCACCAAAGGGTTAATGATGATGATTACAATTTTAGTTTAATATTTGAACACACAAAATGTCGCCACAATCGAATTCTTTTAAAATATAGTTTTCTTAAATTTATCATATTATAAATTTAAATTTTCTTTTTTATGATTAGAAATTAAATACATCAATATAAGGTAAATAGCAACATGAAATGAAAAAAATGAATTTATTTTTAATAAAGTAAAATAATGGGTCTTATCGTTCTGGGCAATGAGAGTTTATTATGGATTATTGAAGCACTATGAGTTTTAATCATATATTCCTTGGAAAACTTGAGCTCGTTTATAGACATTTATTTCCTATATAGATCTGACATGGATCTTGAAGCAATTAAGCAGGCCGTTTTGTACATGTTAAAAATTGGAAGATTTCATTAAATAAAAGTAATCGCAAATATACTTAGTAAATGATTTTAAAACTTTTACAATGGTGAAGTTTTTTATAAGTAGAAATATCGGACAATAACATCAATAAGTAGAATTGTATACTTTTATTTGTCAATATGCATGGACAGAAATAAAGTTAATATCATAACTTGAAAAAAATTTTTTAATGGAGAACTGTTTTTTTATTAGACGACTTATTGCTACGGCTGATAACAAATGAGGGAAATTTAAAATTGTCCTTATTTATATTTCAATATCTTTATTCCTGTCTGTATGAATTTTGAATGCCTTGATCTCTTGCGAAAAACCTCAACTTTCTCTGCTCTCAAAATTACGTAGTTTTCTACTTTACATAAAAATTTTCGTAATGAGGTTTAGTGATTTTTGTATTAAAAAACCCATAACAATCGAAGAAAATCACTTGTTGATTAAACTATATGCTGATTAAAGATATAATATTATAGGGGGGGATCTCACGTGAATTTTATTGAAAAGTTTTCATAATTTGCTTTTTGTTTACCAAACTTTTAAATTAAACAGAAAACTTACAATTAACATTATTTAAAACCCAACCTTTATTCCGGTTTGCAGAAGATCGAAAAATTGATTATTAAAAATAAGAAAAAAATTTACTAAGTACTATTAAAGTACTAGTAAAGTTTAATAAGAATCAGCTTAAACATAAAAAAACGTTACTTAAACAAAAAACCTTCAGCAGCCATTTGTTCAGGATTTTCAATAGGAATCGGGACCTATTACCTCCTTAACGTCCATCTACTCTAGTACTCATTTTGCAATTTTATTAATTTGATTTTAAGGACTTTTATATTAAAATATGCTTTGTGATTCAAACAAGAACAATTGTGCATTAATTGCGGAGCTAAATTAGGCCAAAATTCACCAATCTATTCCTAGGCTTGACAGCCTCAGCTGCAGCCTAAGCCACTTCCAAACGCGCCCCACTGAGAAGTAATAAGCCTCAGTAAGACTAAGCCATCTTAAGCCACCATCAACCACCAAAAGCCATCCTCATTCTAAGCTAACCAAACGCCACAAAACAAACAGTCACCTAATAAGCATCACTTAGCCTGAGCAACACTAAACTACCATGCAGCCTAGAGGAAGAATAAGCCACCTTATCTTCGGCTTGTATTAGCCTATACCACTTTAAGGCACAAAATTTGAATTTAATAATGTATCTATCCATGAAGAAGGCAATAATCCTATAAAACAGTGCAGTTAGACAGTCCCAAGTAGTAGAACAGCTGCACTGGTGCTAGAAAAAGCCTCGTAATTTCTACCAACATAATTGTAGAGGTTAGAAAACACATTCAAGTGGAGGGTTAGGTTCTACAACATTTAAAAGGACAATCCGACTTTTACAAAGTCAAGAGCCATTTCAAAAACCGCTTTAAGAGAATATAGAGGCAAAACAACACAAACTAAGTTAAGGGTTTGTGACTAAAATTGTCTTAATCCTCATATTATACTCAGAAATTCTAATAGCTGACACTGAATATGTATACAAATGTTAACATTTTTGATATAAAAACTGTAAAATACTTAACTTTTCTTTTTTCGTAACAAAATCAATTGTTATGAAAGTTGCGCTGGCTCTTAAGATAAATTATTTGATAGTATTATTTAAAAATTAAGATTATCAGACAAATACAGCAAAACCATTAGACCATCCCTTTAAACTGCTGTGGGGGTAAGGATAGAGAATTAAAAAGGTGTTTGAACAAATTTATCCAAGTGCTTGCTTATGCAAAGTAAATAATGCTCGCAAAAATCACAAATGCGCGCAGATTTTAACTTTTGGCAATATCTTCTAAGATTTAATATGAATAGGGAGTCTGATTCTTTAAAAATGAAATAATAACAAAGAAAAATGAAATAAATTGCTTTATGTATGAAATACCTGAAAATTGATTGTATGACCCCTTATTTTACTATGAATTCTGACATGTGATACAATGTCTAATGTCTTAAGCCATTACGCGGTTCATATGACCTTCCTGTAAAGATTTTTAGATCTTTATATTTCATTTTCAAATCCCTAAAAACAAATCATTTTATCAACCCTTCAATAATTAAACAGTATTTTAATTGAAATGAAAATTTGCCATTATCCTATAATGTTTGATTTTACCAGAGAAAACTGTAGCTAAAATATGAAATTAAGCCAAAATTAAGCACTAAAATATCATAAATAACAACTTTCAAACGTTCGACATCATATTTTAAAGCATAACTGACAGACTGACGAACATAATAAATTGCATACTAAATGTTCATTTGTATAGGGAATCTTCACAAAAAAATAGCCTTGTATCTTGAATAGAAGCTGAATCACATTTCCCCTCATAGAGATACGGACTGACTGATGGACGGACAGACAAAGTGGATTATAGAGTAGCTTCCCTATTAAAAATAACCAAGGGGTGGTATAAAGTAAAATGTAATGAAAAATTATTCAATACACTTCAAATTATTACAATTTCAAATGAGCCAAGTCAGCAAGGAATTATCAAGTACAAGTAATTATTGTTATAAAAACAAACTAAAGAAAAGCTAGGGTCAAGATACCATTAATCATGAGTTTAACTTAGTAGTAGTGGTTATAGTATCCAGGGAGTGAGGGGACTCTGGACTCTAAATTACACTGGTACCCAAAGTTTTGTAACTACGGTACCTATTTCGTTTTCTCAAAAAACTTGGGTACTTTTAATGGATTTTTATCAATCATTCAATCAATAGTTTTAACCTACAGGTAGGTTTTTTTAAAAATTTTCATTGGGGATGTAAATGTATAGATTCATTGTTCATTGTCTTATCCCTTAAAATCCCTGAGCAGTTTTTTATTGCAAGTTTTAAAATTCTAATCATAAAGGCCTTCAAATAAAAATTATATACTAAGAAATACCATTACGAATACTGTACATTGATTTATCTTAATTTTTAATTTTTTCATCAATAGTGTTCTTGTTTTGCAACTAAAATACTTTTTTTGTATTACTATGATATCTATGGACCAAGTAAAGCTTCCCTGCACGGGAAGGACATTTTGATAGTTATGACATACAAGCTATTCAATAGACCACTGTTCTGTGTGAACATACAAAATATATCAATTTTACTTAAAAGCTATACAATAGTCCAAAGTACATTGAAAAATAAGCATAGGGTCAAAAATCGATATATAATTACTTGGATGTTGCACCAGATTTTCATGTACTCTAATAAAGTAATACTCCTAGCTAGCTAAAATAACGATTCCCCCATCAAACCCCCTTTACCCCAAACTCCCCTTCCTTCGGGATGAACAAACTGGTTAATAAATGAGGTCTATATTAGCAACCTAAATATCCACGTATTTTATATCCATTGGTTCAAAGCTAAAAAGTACTTACTATGACTGATACTTTTATTTGATATTTAATCAGAACAGAAGATATCTTGACATAAACTGGAAATCCTCATAAACAAATGATTAATATACAAAGGTTCAAAGGGTCAAATTGTTACTTTACCTTTAACAGATGGCATTTAATTAAACCATAAATTTAATTGCAGAGGTTACACAAATAGATTTTAATTAAAAGTTAGTCCACAGCAAAATTACTATGATCAAAGATTGTTTTTATAAAACATACAATTCGAAAGATGTTGTAATATAGAAATTAGAATTTGTTAAGTTAGCACGTGCAGCCTTTCTGTACTTCAACTGTTTTTTATAAGCTATCTTAATTTAAACTTAATCACAGTACTATGTTTTACTGTTTAATTAAGAGATCTGCTGTGATGCCTGACTATAAACCAACCTTAGGAATCAAAGTCTAGGTCTTTGTCATAATGATACTCCATGAAAGAAATTTGCGTATTCATTTTCATTTACACTTAGCAGACACTCTGTTTACTTTTTAATTTAAAGGGAATGTCAACTATTTACACTTTTGTCTAATTAAAATACATTGTTAAATGACAAGGAGAAAGGTTTTTCTCTTCTCAATTATATCCAATTACAGATGTATATTTTTTCTAAAATAAAGATAAATATTCTACCCTTCAATCGATTAGAATATCATTGAGATATATTTTGCATCTTATTGTGAGTATTCAATACTGTGATTCTTATCAAGAAGAAAAACTTACCTCATTTAGAAAATGCTGTCAATTCTGACTAGGAGAAATGCGAAATAGATTTTATTTAAAAAAAAAATACTCCAAATCGATGAAAAATACCCAATGTAACGAGAATATATATAACTATTAAACAATTAACTTCTATTATAACTATATTTTAGTAAAACTACTTAAACCTTTGATGTGCGAGAAAAAAACAACAACCAAAATCTATGTGGAAATTTAATTTAAGGTATCCAAACAAAAGTTTATGAGAGTTTCTCTTGATGTTTCACCTTTAAAGGTGGCAAATATAACTCCACTCTCTTCTTTTGGAGACACTGTAAATTAATATGCAAACAATAACAATGATGAATATATTTGTTTGAAAGTATTACAAAGTGTACAATGATCTGTGGAGTAATAAAGCTTCTCTTTCTTTGAATATATCAGGTATCATAATCTGGAAGCTTTACATAGGTCCTTGATTAGTGTTAGGCTGTTTTATTTTAGAATTAAAGTCTTTAAATTTTCCTTTCCTCCTTCTATGAAACACAGGGCCTCGATCTAGATGCTAGGGACGTAGCTTCTGTTTTGTTGTAATGATAATTTACTTGTTTTCTTTCACCATTAATTTATTTTACACCTCTTAAATAGCCTAAAACCTGGTAAGGTCCAATATTATCTCATAAAAACTTAAACTAATTGGAATATAATTAGAAAATTTAGGTAAACCTATTCGGACGCAAAAACATTAAATTTTTTCAATATATTTTTATAGACATCCTAATAAGCATAGATATAGAGATGAGACACACATCGGAGGGATCTAAAGTGATAAGAGAATGGCCGATAAATTGATCGTCAAGGATAATACACAGTCTTTCCCCTTCTGTAGATTACAATTAATGGAAGAAACATTTGGACATTAACTAATGAACTATCTAATCAAAATTCAATGAAATTCCCAAAGTTTATTATAAAAACGTAATTAGAAGACTTTGGGGACTAGTGTAATAAACATCCCAATGTCCCCTCCCTCCATGCAAACACCGCCATCAACAACTACAATTTCATCACTTATGTGCAATGATATCCTTGTTATAAAATATCCAATGATTGAATATCTTTGTTGTTTGATCAAGTTGTTTTTATTTGTGTTTGGAAAACTTTGCCTAGTTTTGTCACCAAATTATTATTGTCATTAAAGCAGTTAATGCAATTAAAACCAGGCAGGAATATTGCATTGGAAGAAAAACTTATTTTCATTTAACTCTTTATAGTACAAATGATAATAACTGAAACAAACTGGCTTATAAGCTGAGATTCAAGAAAAAGACACTTAGTAATGGAGAATACCTTTTCAGTATGGCATCGAAACCGGTTAATATCTGCTGGATTAGAACCGGTTCTGAGTCATACTAAAAAATCATTTATACCTTCTTATGTAATATTAATACCAGTTTTTTAGGCTGACACAACTGGTTTTATTCTTATAAATTTTATTTTAATATCCGCTGGAAGCTGTGTTTAATGTGATGCAATAAATAATCATTTTACAATTTCTTCTTAGAAATAAGTTTTCACTACGTTTTAATTTAATACAGAATCATAATTATAATTATTATCACTAAAAGTAAAAATTAAGTATTGTCTTCTGTGCTATTATAAAGTTTCTACCCAGCTCATTTAAAAACAAGGATGACAACATCCTTAAAAACGAAGCACTGAAACGGTGGAACAAACGGACATTAACACTTATATAGTGTCAGAACTGCATAATCAGAATATAAATGTATACGAATCGGAGCAAAATTGTAAGTAAATTTGTTGAAAAACTGCTTGATACAGGATAATGTTTATGGACATACTTACATTTTTAGGACTTGATTATAGAGTTGCTTTGCTTATAACACTATACTTTGTTGTCCCAGAAATCAACATACCAAAAATCAGATCAATCGGATGATTAAATCACATAAAATTTTGTTGTTAAAAAAGTAAAAAATCAACATTAAAATGGACATACGGACACTCTTGTTATGATTATAGAATTACTACGCTTTCTAATTCGTACCTAACTACTAAAGGAATCAACATGCAAAGTTTGAAATCGATAGAACAATTCTAACATGCCTAAATTAACGAAAAAAGCTATCCGTTTGTGACGGACGGACGTACGGACGGACAAGCGGACCTATCCTAATTATAGAAAAGCTTCGCTTTAACAAGGACAACTGAAAATGAATGTGGCATATCACAGCTTTTATCATCATGTTATATTCGTTAATGTCTCTACATATATTATAGGTTTCTTAGATACTTAAAATCTCAAAAACTGCTTTACAATATAAGAGGAATGCAATTTTCAAGTAATATAATATTAATCTTGGCAAGTTTGAGGCTATTTTCTCTGTGAAAAGAAAAACTCCTCCTATCTATATAAAGACCTAAGAAGGGGGATGTCTTACTCCCCACCATCAAACTTTTAAAGTAGATTCGCTACTACAATTCTTTAAAAGGAATAAATTGTTTCTTCTAATCATTATTTTCTTTTCGTTTGTCTAGGAATATTTACATGTATTCTTTAAACAAAATAATAATAGTAGTTTCAATTGATATCCAACGAATGAGAGAACGTGTTTATAAGACTTTGGGTACCAGAACAATATATACTCCTATGTAGATTAGATTATTGGAAGATTATTGAAATTCAAAATTGTGATCACTACTTAATTAAATAACCCATATGAAAATTTAATCAAGTCTCAATTTTTTAGCCAACAATTGAAAGAACATGTTTACAGATAATTAATTTACAGATTAGATTATTTGAAGAAAATTTTAAATTATGATTACTACTAAATTGAATAATCCAACAAAAATCAAGTCTACAGAGGTTTTTTAGCCAACAAATGAAAGAACTACAGAGTTTTCTTTGGCCAGCAAATGAGAGAATATATTCATAAATCATTGGGTAATTATACAATTTACAGTCCTCAGTCCCTTTCCTTCCCGTTGACAAGCCAACGACTTAACGTAATATACTTCATTGCTTTCGCAAATGTATAATAACATTCATTTTAATTATTCTCTGATTGATTAATTTTTTTAAAATTCCCTTCCCCATCCTTGTAAAAGTGTGCTCCCATCTTTGTATCAATGATAAAGAATGGTATTTTGGTCAATTAGTGAATAATAAAATTCAATGGAAGTGTTTATTATCAGCGCAGTTGCTATATAGAATGCATTTTTACTTGTCAAATTGAAACAATTTCTGCTTTTTCGTCATTTTTTAAAATTAATAGGATGACTGTCTTCCTGTGTGGCTGTATTAAAAGATCTCGCTAACTGATATACCGATATTGCTCTCCTTTACATTTAAGCTCTAAGGATTAAAGCCGCTTGTGTATTATTTAAAGTAAATGGATAGATGGGGCATGAGCTATTTGTGACTCTTCCCACAGATTGGAGACCGTGTCCCGATTTTGTATTGGGATGGGCAAATGGATTTGTACTTTTTCCGGATTAGTTTTATGATTTTTTTACCGTTAGGGTTAGGTAGATGTGGTCTTTTTGCCATGACTTTGATGTTCGGGGTGAAACCGCCGCGCTGGTTAGAAAGCATGGATAAATATTGATCAAAAAATTACTTTTCTGCTTCGGAAATTGCAGGGATAAGAAATTGACATCCTTGTTTTTGGTAGATTTTCTTTATAATTTACTATTGCATTTCCAATTATATTTTTAGCCTTTTGTAATTTTAATGCGTATAGGATTTTTTTGGGGTGCATTTCTTTAATTATTTACAAGGATGACTGCTTGCAATTGCAGAGCAGCTTTTGGAAATTATAAGCAAAAAAATATGACACGCATTGAGAGATAGAGACAAAAATATTATAAGGATAAGCTAAGAAAAGGAAAAATGTGCAACTGGGGATATTAATACTACTATATTGTTAAATGATTTCAGCGTCAAAATGCCAGTTCTGTTAACATTTATAATTTCTATAGAATATCTTTGGTTCTCCGTTCTTATTATTCAGGGATCTTAAGGGATAACACATTCCTTATATAAAAATAATAGGATTTTGGCTGTCTTTCTGAACCGAAGGATCTTGCTAATCACAGAACCGATATGGTTCTCCTTGACAATGTAGCTTCCTATAGGTCCGGGGGGTTTATAACAATTTTGTAGGAGGTTACCACCACCCTCCCAAGAAAAATTGCCCCCCAAAAAAATGTCCCCCTCCAAATATTTTTTTTGTTACTATTTTTAAAATTAAAAATGGACGCAGGTCGACTCCCCCCCCCCCTTACCCATCCCTCACCACCTCAAGTGCCGATATAAATATATAAACATCCATAATGATGATAAACAAAATTGTCATTTTTAAAGTTTTAAATTTAGGGGTTGAAACATTAGGACTCTATTTTGGTACCAACCAATCATAACTTAATAGAAGTACTAAAAGTATTTAATCCAACTAGTATTGAAATGCAATGTCCTCTCTCTGCCTGTAATTATCTAACTACATGGCAACATGTCAGCAGCAATTAAAAGCTCATTGTCAATTCATCCCCCAACCCACAGTTTCAAAGTTATTAATAAAGATAGACAATTATAAACTTTTAGAATCTTGCGCGAAGCACACCCAAAATTAAAATCAAGGGGGTATATGGACTCATGGAGGTGTAAGCTTTCGGGGATGTAATACAGACATAAAAGAGGCGTTATGTTATTGTCAAGGGGACGGATAGTCCCCCATACACTCCCCTTCTGGTAACAAACAAGGGCTGCCTCAAAGGGCTTGATCATTATAAATTCCTCCCCCAGTCAACAGAATTGATAATATTAAGCAAGATAGACTATACAAATATCACGAATTTAAGGCCCAGCCTAATAAAACTGGTATTAATTTTATAATTCGTGGAAAATTGTCTGTGATACGATGCTATGCATGAAACTGGAAAGCCCGATCATTGAATTCTATTATACCGCCATAAATTTTAGTAGTAATGAGAAATATAAATTAAAAACCGCTGCCATAAAAATAAATGTTGTAAGAAAAAAGTGTACAAATTTCGATTTTTTAGTCAACCCGTGTCAATGATCTTGGGTCCAGCAGCAAAAATATTTCAATCACACCATTTTTTTGCTGAATAATTAATTATAAACAACTTTATGTGATAATTCAGGGATCTACAGGTATTAGACATAGACATGGATGAAAATTGACATACATTCCCAAAGAAAATAAACAAAATTACCCCGTCTGTACATTAAATTATTGAATACTTCTAGTTTGGGACCAATTAATAAAAATTTAATAAAAGTAACCAAAAGTCAAGATAACGTAGTTGTGTTAAAATTTACAGTCATATATCCCAGGGTTCGGAAGCCGCGCCTCAGCCGCGCATAAGCCTCAGTTTTAAACCTGGTTGTGAGCAGAAAAAAAAATTTCAGAAAGAAGGATTGTCTGCTAAAGAGCAGTTTTATACATCCAGCTGAATTTTATAGTGATAGAATGAAGATTTCACTGAGGCTTACACGCGGCTTACGCGCGGCTTCCGAACCCTGATATATCCCCTCCTTCCTTTGGAATAATCAGAGATAGAGGGATGGGGAAATAAGGCATAGAAAAATTAATTTTAGAACAGAGATAGAGGGATAGGAAAATAAAGCATAGAAAAATTAATTTTAGAACTTGGTAGTTATAGTTGGATTGATAAGGAAAGACATAGGACTACTATGCTACATTTATTAGGGGAATAATCCCTGTAGCACTTTTGTTCTTTTATTATATAAACATAAAACTTAATTTGTTTTAATGTAATTATTAGAATAGCGTTTTAGTTTTTTTTCTAAATTCTAGTTGGCTTATCTTTCACCAAAAAAATTTAATCAAAAGAAATAGCTTTATAGCTTACTCATTATGCGAATGAAAGAAGAAAATAATTTTTATTCTGTGCCAAAAAAATCAGTACACTTTCTAACTAATAATATGGCCAGATTGTTCCTCAACTGTTTTTCTTGTTTGCTGATTTAAAGAGCTGTATCTGGATTATATCTATGTCATACTTATTTCTACCATAGTGGTATCAATGTTTATAATTTGCATCATATTATATAATATATCTTCCTTATACTAAAGTAACAGGATGTTTGTCTGTTTGTGTATCTGTGTGTCTGTACCGAAGGATCTCGCTAACCGCTGAACCGATCGGGTTCTCCTTAACAGGGTAGCTTCTCATAGGTCCCGGGAATGTTTATAACTATTTTCTTGGGGGGTGGGACGCTAAAACTTAAAATTTCCACCCCCCAAATTATTTTTTTTTACTTTTTCTTTTAAAATCTAAAATAAGAAATTGGGTTATCAAATTCGACTCCCCCCTCCTCAAGTGCTCCTAGAGGCCTCTAGGGGCGTAGCCGCTAGTGTGTATATAAATTATATGGGCTTTTTGCTCTTTCAATAGCTGCAAATTACGGCTTAAATATCTATAGTCTTGACACTTGACTTAGACAATAGATCTGCATATAAGTAAAAAAACAAAAGGATTTATTAATAAGAGTGTAGCTACTCTAGTAATGTTGTCATTAGAATAGTAGTTCAACAATTGATTTTTAACTGCAGCTGCCTTGCTTCCCCTTGATTTTTTTGTCGACTGTTTGCTTGAATTTCTCTTTTCAGAAAGGCAACAAATTGTATTTGTAGTTAACCCTTCTAAAATGTAGAGCCTTTGGTTTGATACCTAATTTTTAACTGGTAGATTTTTATTCTTATTCTATTATATAAAGTACTAAGCGCTTTTGTTTGTAGCGAAGGATCTCGCTAACCACTGAACCGATATGGTTCTCCTTTAGAGGAAAGCTTCTTATAGGCCCTGAGATGGTTTTAGGATATTTTTATAAATAAGTCAGGGTATGGTTTTAAGCTATTTTCTTTATCCCTTCGAATATAGAGCCTCTAGGGGTCTAGATTCTAGAGGCGCAGCTCCTAGTACTTTAAAAAATAATCAATTAGAGTCTAGATTGAAGAGCTGTAAAAAGGCCTAAATACATTTCAAGTCCTATATTCAGAAAAGAAATAACATAGAACCTATCTTGAGTTCCCCTAAAATTGATCGGTTAAGTAGTTAGCGAGATTTTAACGGACAAAACATGTATATGATGTAGCTGGACAAAGTGTCAAAAAAATCAGCCATGTGACGTTATAAAAATGGGAGAAGTGGGAAAGAGATGGGTAATCCCTAATTTTTATGACGTCACATGGCTGATTTTGTCCCGCTAATATATGATAGCATAAGTTCTTTATATTTTGCTTAAATGAATGTTTTCATCCTTGCTATTAAGTAATGAGTCAAAATCGCAGCATGTATTAAAAATTTTAAAATGACAATGAAATTTTTTTTCTTAAGAAGCCTTCTTTTGAACAACACCTAATATTTGTTTTCGTATTGCAGCTACTCATTAACTTCATTTATAAGATTTTGATTTAATATGCATTTTTAAATATTCTGGCTTTGCTCCGCTAGTTTTTTTTAATATCAATCCTATAAAAAGGCAAAGATGACAATTCATTCATAAGTAGTGAAGCTCTTAAATCTGAAAATAAGAACAGCAAAGCAAATGGCGGATAGAATATTGAGTAATGATGCTTAGTCAGACAAATAAGTCGTCTATCTTGAATAGTAGATGTATAAATCAAATATTTTTGAAATAAATCAAATAACCGTCATTGCATTACTGGTAGACTGAGGAACCAAGTAAATTATTCGATGGTTGCTGATTTTTAAATTTTAGTTGTCTATCTTGATTAGCAGCCAAGAAAATCACGTTTCTCACAGACAGACGGACGGATTATTATATTGATTTAAAGAGTAGCTTCGCTACTATAAACATTTCTTAACACCAGCTTATACAGTTAGGGAGTTGAATCCATTTTTATAGAAGCAGAAATATAATCTATGATTATGGTTTGGACCCTCTAAAACTGTAATCTACCTTTCCACTTTCCCCTCTCTTGGTGAAGATATCTTCAACGCCGATACGATTTTTGAAATGTAAGATTTTACTTTCCCTTCTCTTGGTGAAGATATCTTCAACGCCGATACGATTTTTGAAATGTAAGATTCCACTTTCCCCTCTCTTGGTGAAGATATCTTCAACGCCGATACGATATTTGAAATTTAAGATTCCACTTTTGCCTCTCTTGGTGAAGATATCTTCAACAAGAGAGACAAAAGTGGAATCTTATATTTCAAAAATCGTATCGGCGTTGAAGATATCTTCACCAAGAGAGGGGAAAGTGGAAGGGTAGATTACAGTTTTAGAGGGTCCAAACCATAATCATAGATTATTTTTCTGCTTCTATAAAAATGGATTCAACTCCCTAACTGTTATATTTGTTCTAACGCAGTTTGTGAATTGGTTTGTTTACAAACACAATCCCTTTTATATATTAGTCTTTACTAAATAGTACTATAGGCCATTGGAAGGTCTTTTAGAGGGGTGTCTACACATCCTCAAATAACGAAATGGGAAGTGCTCTCTACTCCTTTGCTGAATAATACATTATAATTACCTAATTTTTAGATCTTCATAAAACATGATTCATTTTTATCACTTAATTTGTCAAAAATAACAAAAAGTGCTATTCACCTATGAATAAAGTTAATTTTTATACACATAGTTCTATCGAACTTATTATTACATTATAATGCTTTCCTTTTCGCAGTAAAACATCAACTGCAGCTAAAACTTCAGAAAACTCGGGTTTTCACGGAATTTTCTTTTATTTGGATGATTTTTTTTCGTTGAAATATATGTTTATCCATGCAAATTGCATTTATGCTATTAAAAACAAAAGTAAGTTAATTCTAAGTAGATTTACAAATAATTTAGGCATACCTATCTACTTGGATAGGATACGCTCACTCAGCAGATATGTTTATAGCCTATTAAATGATAGGTTTACAAATGAGTAAAGAAATATTTTATGTTTCTGTAGATCAAGACGACCCTTCAATTTTGAGGGGGTTATTTTTATCTAGGGGCAATTTTACTCTTGTGGGCAAAGGTACCATGCCCAAAAATAGTTATAAGCCTTCCCTAGACCTATAATAAACTTTACCGTACACTATCGGTCCAGTGGTTAAATAGCTAGATTCTTTGCCTCAGACAAAACAGATAGACATCCAGTTATTTTTATATTATGATTGAAGGTTGTTACATAGTATTTTCTGTGTTCAGTGAGTATTAATGGAACAAGGATGACAACATACATTAAACGGAAGCTCCGAAATCGTAGAACAAAAGAAAATAAACACTTGTAGAGTGTCAAAACTTAATAAGCAGAATATTTATTCAAAGATATAAACAAAATCGTATATTAACTTGCTTAAAAGTGCTTAAATACTGGATTCTGTTAAAGGACATATTTACTTTTTAGGATTGATTATATAAATGCTTCGCCTAAAATATTGTATCTTGTTATCTAAAATTTTAAGATTTCAAATAAAATTAATATGATAATTATATCATACAAAACGTTGCCGTAAAAAATCTCCATTTTTTAATGGACGATTTGTCTGGTATCGATTACTAAATCGTACAACTGTAACAGTATCCATCAATCGATGGGACAATTCTAACATGCTTAAATTCACAAAAAAAGAGCTAACCCTCATACTGTACAGATAGACGTATAATTATATAGACACTAATTTTAGAAAATCTTTGCTTTAAAAAAAATAGTGTATACTATAATTTTGAGTAAGTAATGAATTCTAATGCGGCAATTTTCTTATTACATTTTACAAACTTGCAAGAATCGGAATAAATATTCTGACAAAACCAAGCAAAAATATTGAAGAGTATTGGAGAAAATGGTCAGCAAATCTCGGAAACTGCATCCACTTATGTTATTAGCTACCAATACACTACGTTAATAATGCTATTAACATCTAATAAGGGTGACAATATGAAATAGAATTATAATGGATATAGAATACAGGAATATTGTGTAAGAATCTTGCATACCCTGATGAAATGTTTTTCCTCGCTGGCTAAAAATATAATGATACTCCCTTGACTTCTAAATACTAATTTTATTCTACAGTATCTATGCAGCATAACCTAATTCTAAATACTTCATCTATAAAGGTAAGCTTTAATTTTGAATGATAATTTAATAAAAAAAATAAAATAGTTTTTTTTTCATATAAAAATGTTAAATATTAAAATTTATGTATATCAATGTATTTTAAACACCCCCCCCCCCCTGCTGACATTGTCTCTTGCTAAAAAAATCCCTTCCAGTTTACTTTTAACATCCAACTAAACTCAAGGTTGATCATATTATTTTCTTCTTTTTTTAGCAACATTTTCTGCCTTTATAGTTCTACAAATTTCTTTATTTTTACCTATCTTTTAATATGTAAATTAAATTAATATGATTTATGTCATTTAGACTGATGAGGGTGCAATGTCCACCGAAATATATTTCAATATATAGCTGGGAAGTATCAAAGACTTTTTCACTCAGTGAATTTATCACTCCCTAAGGACTTTACCCATTGCCTCCCCTGACCATGGATAAACGTTTTGATCAATATCTAAGGACTATATTAGCAACTTGAATTAACCACAAAAATTCCCCTTTCACAATATCCACGAATTCTATATCCATTGTATTATTACTATTTTCAGAAAACTGTTCTGTGTTTATTCCAGGTCGTAATATCATTATCATGGCACAGCATTGCTTGTATTTCCTATACCTGCATTTTCCGGCTTGTCTGAATCTTCCTATCTTTTTAAAACTTTACCTGCAAATTCCTATAACATTTATTAAGATATAGAAAGCGTAGCAACTTTATAATCATTACCATTTGTCCATTTAAAACAAAATCAATCTTTTAGATTTCTAGAGAAAACTTATTAGTTAATGTAATTATCCTATCATTGAAGAGTCTATTTTATGAAGTCTATATGTTAGATGTGTTTTACTTGCCGTATGATTTGCATTTATGAATGTTGTCATCCTTGTTATTATCTGTGTATATAGAGAAACTACTTTTATTCTGAGTTACCTTATAATTAACATTAGCATCCTTGTATAATTGTATAGCCTGCATTATTTACTATTATGAAATAGTTTATTCTGAGCTACCTTATAACTATACTATCCTTGTATAAGTGTATAGCCTGCATGATTTACTATTATAAAATAGTTTATTCTGAGCTACCTTATAACTATACCATCCTTGTATAATTGTATAGCCTGCATGATTTACTATTATAAAATAGTTTATTCTGATCCACCTTATAACTATACCATCCTTGTATAATTGTATAGCCTGCATGATTTACTATTATGAAATAGTTTATTGTACCCAATAACTATACTTAAGTTTTGCTGCAATTATTAAATACTTTGGAAACTTAAAAGTAAACTTTTATTTTGTTTTCCAAAAGAGTTGAATGATTGTTGAAAGATATATCGAAAAAGGCTTAACTAGGGGTATTGACATTTATTTGTTAACATGTCACTGACAATTTACAGGTTTTAGGCCATTTTTCTGGGCATAGGGGGAAAGGAAGCATAAGAAGTATATATAGAAAAACTTTACTACTTTACAAATGGTACTCCCAAAAAAGATTACATTAAAGAAAACATTAAAAGTTTGGTTTTGAGACAAATTAGTATTTTTGAAAGCAAAAAGAGTTTTATTTGTATTTTATTTCATTTAGATCATAACAACCTTGTCAGTAATAATTTTAAGGTGAGGTTTTGATAAGAAAATCAGAGAAGGTGACATAATTGTTGGCCAAGTTACATTCTTCTTTACATCCTGTGGCTCCATCCAGCCAGCTCATGTCTATATCACCTCCACCTAATAGTATTGTTCTTGTTGGAAAAGTAATTTTGATAAGTAATATAAGGATGGCAACATCCATAATTAGCACACACAAAGTCATGGATTGACAAACAGAGAAATTGAGTTACAGAACAGATGTTCAGTTGTCATATGAAGAAAAAAAGAGAAAATGCAATAATTCATAGAAAATCACGAATCTTTTATGAAAATAAATGTTTATGTTTTTAAGCAGAGTCAACTTGGTAAATTATATGCTAAATGCTCATTGGTACAGAGAATAATTACCAAAATTTTTAGCTTTCTATCTTATATAGCTGTCGAGAAAATAACATTTTCCCCATAGCGTTGCTGTCTGACAGACGGGAAAATTATTTGATAGAGTAACTATGAAATATTATACGTACCCCACAAAGAAGCAGTGAAGACCATACTGGTATAGATATCACCCATAGCTCTGTGATAATCAGGATCATGTTCACATATCATAAAATAATTATCATAATCATAGCCGTCCTGAACAAAAATTTTGATACAGCACAAAAATGACAAAGGCTGAAATTTTCTGAATATCAGAAGTTAAGATACTCTGTAAGTGTTTGTGTCTGTCTGTGTGGCGATGCCATCTGTATAATGCTTGGATGGGCGGATTTTAGTAGCATAAATGACTCAGAAGGAATTGGCATACTTATAAATATAATTTTAAGTCTCAACAGGAACAATACAAAAATCTCTTCGAAATTGTTGTCCACATTGAACTGTTAGGTTCTAAACTTTAAATTATTTTTGTTAAATCTTTATTAACTGGTTCAAACTAGTGTCTAAACTTTCAAACCAATAATTTTTAACTTTAAAAGTAGTACACCTGTTTATCATCAAGTGGGATATACAAAATTATCATTGTACCTGACTTAGGAAAACCATGGCTTCGCCCACATCTTGATAGTGAGAAATTCTAAAGGGTCTCTCAGTGTTTATGGTGAATCTGAAACAAATTTAGCTATATTGGTAATATTTATAATTGGAGGGTATAATATGACTGTTAATCTTCTTCCTGTCTATCACAAACTAGGGGTGGTTTTTGTTTGTTAATCTTCCTATCAATCAAAGTGTCTAACTAAATATTTTACCTCACTAAATTTCTATTGTATGTATATTTCAAATTCAATTATTATACATATGACAACGTTTATGTAAGTTTATAGAAGAAAAAACATTTACAATTAATCATAATGCAAAATAGAACATAAAGTCAGTCATAAGTAAATAATTGCGACTTGACACCTCAATTATGACCATTAGTCACGTTAGAGGATTTACCCAAGCAGCTGTTTGTGTTATCTGATAAGGGAGTAAAAAAAACCCTTGGAGATATGATTGCAGTTATTTACACTGCATTAAATTAAATGTGACTTAACTGGTGTTTATTATGTGTTTCTATTGGAATTTGTTTGTATATATAGAAATGTAGTTATAAATGTAGTTACCTTGTAGTTATATATGTAGTTATTATTGTAGTTATAATGAAATTTTGTAAGTAAAACAATTGTAGAAATAATGAATGTCATTTGAGAGTTCTAAAATGTAAAAAATATGCTGATTTGTGTGTTTAGAAGAAAATTATGCTGATTGTATCATAAATAAAAAAATTTTATTGTGATATTTAGAAGGAAGCTACTCTATATTTAGATGTCTAAATTGTTTGAAGCTGTGATTTATTAGAATGGAATGTGGTGGCCGTTTGGGATACGGTAGTTTGGTTTGGATAATAATCTACCTTATTTTAAATTGGAATATGGATTTTACAAATGAAATGGAATTGCCTGCATATCTGTTTATCTTTATGCCACTGATTATTTCCAAGGACGAAATAAAAGGGTGTGACACAAATAAGAAATAATCAATTTTCAGTTTATTGTATCAATCTGCCAGCTATCTGTCTATCTATCAAATTACTCTTCCCGAGGACCAAGTAGGGTGTTCAATCATTAGAGGAACCAATTATGTCTAGAGTTTATCTATCTATCTATTCAACTAGTAAATTACTTACTCTTCGCCAGGACCAAGTAGGGTCTTATCACTAAGAAAGGAATTAGTAGAACATCCAATTCTATCGCAGTCTACCCAAGTTTCATTAACTTCTAAATAGTATTGACATTATTACTCTTTTTATCATAGCATATAAAAATTGTTTGGTCTTCTTAATATGTTTCTTTAGTTCAGTTAACTTTGATGAACTAATTATAAATTTCCTGAACGGAATGTTATTAATAGTTTAAAACTAGCTTATGTTCATTTGCTTACATTAGATGTTTTAGAAGCTTAGATATCCCCAATCTTTAAACTCAAAACAGAGCATTTTTAGCAAGAGATGTGCACTGTTTTCTTATCTATAAGAGTAATAAGGTCACTTACTAGAATGGATGTAGAATATATGTGGATATAATGACAGAGGGAAAATTGTCAATTTACATGCCAACATGAAACTCGATTATTGGTCAGTTCATTCATATCCAGTAATATGGAGGGGGATTTGGTAAAGGGGGCGGATTGGGGATATTGTTATTTTAGCCTGGTGTGTGTTTCACATTATTAGAGTACAATGAAACTTTAGTAAGATCCATGTAATAATAAATCCATTCTTACTCTCGCAGTTATGAAGGGCTGAGGAAATAGCATACTTGTTGGATTCTAGGGTATCCATCTCTGGGCACCTAAAATTAATTTAGCCTATAAAATTTGGTTTGGGTTCCTGTTTTAAAAGGTATATAATTTTTCCCTGTCCCATTTAATTCCTTGCAAACTCATTTCACTAGACGAAAATCTAGAAAAATGGTAAACATTTGTTGAGTTCAAGAGATATCAAAATATAGGAAACAAGGGTGACAACATCCATAAGTAGTGAAGCAGAAAAAAATATAGATTGACAAACGAGCAAAGTAAATCATCAAGCTAGTGTTCAATGGTAATAAGGAAGGAATGAAAAAAAGAGACAGGAGGACTCAATAATATAAGAAATTAGGAATGAATGAAGTTGAGTAAATACATTTCCCCCCTTAGCATTACAGACTGAAAGACTGACGTACCAATAGACATTCTAAGTGAATTATAGAGTAGCTTTCATGCTTATTATCTCTATTTATCATTATTTATCCGTTTACCATTGGCTGTTAATAAAATTAGCATCACAATACCAATCACCACTGTCCCCTCCTCCAGCACCTTAAAGAACATTACACAAAATTATCTAATAAAATTTAAACAAATTGAATAATTTTGCCCTATTTTAAAGCTGATAACTAAGATAGTAATGGGTATGAATATCTAGATATTTGTGGAATTTCTCTCCATGCTATAACTATATTGCACTAATTTTGCCTAAAAGTTCTGATTGTGCAAGTTAATTTTGGACCAAAGCATTCCCCTTTACTTTAAAGGTCTCAATATCTTTGGTTGGGTCTAAAACAGCATGTTCCTATAACGTAACAACGTACTAAATTTTAGGTTGAAAATAAGACAAACCTGGCATGTCAGTGAAATATCCTGCAGCATTGCAACCACACTCAACCCTGTAAAAAGTATGGTTTTGAAATCACATTTAGCCTGATTGAATTCAAGTTCACGGAACAAAAATTGACTTTCAAAGATATTTAAACTTAAAAGTTTGAAGTAAAATTTTAACCTTAATGATAAACTAGCACCCCAATCAATGCAACTTTATAGAAGTATTCAGAATTGGAACTTATTTAATCCCTGAAAATTTCAACCGTCTATCTTGAATAGAAGTCGAGAAAATTATGAAAATTTAAAAATCTAGGAATTGATCTAGCACCCCATTTAATTGTCATATCTTAATGAAACTTGGTGAAAATATAAAGAATGGGAAATGGCGTTTATCTTGAATAGGTGCCGAGAAAATCACGTTTCCACTAAAGAGTTTCAGACGGACATTCGGACGGACAGACGAACATTTTAAATTATAGATTAGCTTCGCTACTAAAAACCTGTTGCCTGCTCAAATCAACTGTGTATTCAAAGAATCTTCCTCTTAGGTTGAACTAAAATATTTAAGATTTGTTTGTTTCATGATATTCTAGCGACTGCACCCTTAGTATCTTGGTGCTCTGTATTCAATATGTTAAGAAAGGGCGAGAAAATAGCCTAAAACAATCCAAAGTCTTAAATCTAAAAAATGTCTTAAAATGCCTAAAACCCGTGGCCTATACAAAGCTTTAAACTGTTTTTAACCTATTTTTTAATCATATATCAAAAATATACTATGACACCAGTAGAATCAGACTGCAGAGCCCAAATTTGAATTAAGTCCCCAATAAACTTTTTTGGGGGGATTTGAAAATTAATTTTATATGTTGCTGTAATCATTTTGACGGAAGCAAAAGCAACTTTTAGTTTGGGGTTAAATTGTTTCTTACAGAACAATTTTATATGATTCAGTTTATATCAATACAATAATAAAAAAAACTCTACTCTGTTCGATGGAAATAATTTTTTTTCTAAAACAATCAATTTCAGTAAAAAATTTAACATAATACAATAAAACACATAATGCTAAAGTTAAACCAATAAGATTCCTTGTTTCATTTCAACTATTCATAATTTCCGAAAGAGTGTTTTCACAAAGTGACTTATTTACAATGTAGTTAAATAATTTTTATTTAATTAAAATGAAAAGAATGAAAACTATACACCTAAAAGATACATACTTTCTAAAAATACTTTAAAAAATAAGTTTGAATAATCTTATTTTATATCATATTTGTATATGTGTCAAAAATAATTTTGTTGTATTGCATAAACATTTGTTGACATCATGTCATCTTGTCATCAAATTTAACCCTTTACAGCCAATTTTTATGTGTTTAAAATAGGTGAACGAACACAAACATGTCAATGTTAATTCATTGGTATATTGTAAAGATTTACCTTTTTAGTAAATTTTTATAGTAAAATCATAAGGCCTAATTTTACTCTATACCAGAATACAATATTTATGAAGCAAAACACTCTAAAAGCTACGAATTTTACCCAAATAAAAAAAAGACCTTTTGCTTGGGTCAAAATGACCACGGCAACAGTAAAAATTAATATTTAAATCCCCCCAAAAAAGTTTATTGGGGACTTAATTCAAATTTAGGCTCTGCAGTCTGATTTTACTGGTGTCATAGAATATTTTTTATATACGTTTTAAAAATAGGTTAAAAACAGTTTAATTAAAATGAGAACTGAATCATTATACGGTATATATTTATTAAAATCTTAAGCAATAGACAAAAAAAACCTTACTACTATATGTAATAGGATATATCTTTTAAAATAAGTCTGGGGCTGAGGGGTGAACCAATGAAAATCACTGCCCTTGCCCATACAATTTACATACCTTGAAGAGCACTTGAGGTAAGGTGTGGGGGGAGGGATTGCAATTGATCCTACCCTTTAAATCTTAGTTTTAAAATGAAATTTTTTTTTAGCTAGATCTTTAGCTACAGACACAGAGGTAGTCATACTCTTACTTTTATATAGGAATAAACCTGATAATAAATATCTGGATCAGAAAAATTATCTGCAGCCTTTCTAGCAAAATGTAAGGATCCACCACCACGTAATGTAAACCCACCATCAAAAACCTATAAAAAAATAGTGTAACAGAATAATAAAGTAACTGTATCTTAGATCATAGAAAAATCGTATTTTTTAAAATTAATACTAATGGCGACCTCTGCCCCAGGGGCATAGGCGTCCAAGGGGGGGGGGGGGGGGGTAATGGGCCATTTGGCACCCCCAAAATTTTGTGAACAATACCCCCCCCAAAAAAAAATTACCCCTACCTTGGGGGTGCCGTAGGCACCTCCAACGATTAAAGAGCGTTGCCACAAAAGGGACTATACCCCAATATAGTCCAACCAGTTAAAACAGTTCTTAACCATGATAACAAAAAATTTAATAGTTTGATCATGTTTTATTTGCTTGGGCCTTTATAAGGGCTAAAACCATCCCGGGGATCTATGATGTAATTGTAAAGCACTGAAGATTCCAAATAGATACCTAACTAAATTAAATATTTCATTAAATAATGAAAAAGAATTTCTATAGGCGATTTCTTTTGGGAGGATGTCAGGGTGTCTCAAAACTAGTTATAAAACTTACCAGGACCTATAAGACGCTTCACTTTAAAGTATAATCATATTGGTTCATTGGTTTTTGAGTTAATTATTGTATTTTTATGTTCTAAAGAATGAGATACTACTATATATTTGAATAGTAGTGGCGCCCTTAGCATCTAAGAACTCGTGTTTTCTAAAGGGTAAAAAGGGAGGAGAAAAATAGCCTAAAACCACTCAAAGGATTGACCTATAATAGTGTGGAACCATCATGGGATCTATGTGAACAGGGTGGGCATACAAAAAACCCACCCAAAAAAACCCACCCAGGGTTTTTCAATAAAACCCCAAAAAAAAACCTTAAAACCCTGGGTTTTTAAGGGTTTTTGGGTCGAGTTTTTAAGGGTTTTTGGGTTGGGTTGGGCTGGGCTTTTTGAAAAAACCCTGGGTTTTTCCCCACCCTGTATGTGAAGCTTTCCTAAAAAGGAGAACTCAGTATTAAAAGTAATGAAATCTGAAGCTATAGTCAAATAAACCTTACTTACTACTTTATGTTATAGGATGGTACTTATTAACTTAATAGATTAGGTAGGTGCTTTTTTTACATAATTAAATTACCCCCCCCAAAAATTTTACCCCCGGGGTAAATTAGTTTGGGGGGGGTAATTACCCCCCCCCTAACAGATTTGGGGGGAGTATTTACCCCCCCCAACAGACTTTAGGGGGGGTAATTACCCCCCCCAATCAAATTTTACCCCCGGGGTAAAAATTTTGGGGGGGGTAAAAAAAATTTCAGCGCGCTTCGCGCGCCATTTTACCCCCCCCCAAAAAAAAGCTTGGACGCCCCTGCCCAGGGGGTAGGGGGGTTTCCCCCACATTTTCTTTTTATTTAAAAAAATAGAATATACCTTTTTGTTAATTCTTATTCGAAGTTTAGTAACTGTGATTTTGTTTTGTTTGCTATTATCTTGGAATATGATTAAAGTCCCTCAACAGATGACGTCATACGATGAAATAACAAATGAGAGACCAGCATAAATTTTACCATTGGTCAATTACAGTGTATACTGGCCTCTCATTTGCTATTCTATCGTATGACGTCATAATCTGTTAAGGGGGTTTAATCATCTTCATTATCTTGTTTTGGAACGGATTACCTATGATTACCTCGTACAGACGGGATTGCAGTCAAGGACCTTATCGACTTGATGTACTGTCCAGGTTCTGGTCCAGCAATCCAGGATAACTAAGGATGACTGGTACGCACCCTTCTCAGTCAAAACACCCAAGGATATTATGTTAAGTAACATCCAACAGACAACCAACTCTCTGTGATGCACGACCTTTGTCTGAGAAGTCCCAACTGTGCATGGTAACGAGTTGCGCCTGTTTTGGGCCAAGGCATTCCCCTCTACTCTAACTATTTATGTCGCGCATCTGACATAGCAGCAGTAGGAACCATTTTTAACGTCTTTAGTTATGACGCGGTGTCGGACCGAGATTCGAACCTATCACCTTCCCGACGACGAGCGGATGTTTTGGAACGGATAGTTTTTTTTTTAATTTAGGCATGTTAGAATTGTCCTATCGATTTTAAACTTTGCACGGTGATTCCTGTAGTAGTTAGGTACGTAGCAGCAACTCTATGATCTTTACCAAAATTTCCGTACGTCCATTTAAAACATGATGATTTTTAACTTTTTTAACAACAAATTTTTATGTGATAAAATAATCCGATTGATCTGATTTTTTGAATACTGATTCATAGGACAACAAAGTAAAATGTTATAAGCAAAGCAAATATCTCTATAATCAAGTGCTAAACACGTAATTATGTCCTTAAACATTATCCTGTATTTAAGCAGTTTTTAACAAATTTACTTACAACTTGGTTTCGACTCGACTGTAAACTTTTATATTCTGAATAATCAGTTATGATACTGTACAAGTGTTAATGTTCGTTTGTTCTACCGTTTCAGTGCTTCGCTTTTATGGATGTTGTCACCCTTGTTTTTATACAATCTTATCCTTTTTTCGTTGTCAGTCTTTTACTTTAATACTAGCGGCTACACCAATAGAATGTACTTTAAATGTTTTTTTTTTTTTTTTTTTTAAACAATACGATACCTATCTATGGTTTTCAAGTTTCTACGATACCTAGCTATGTTAAGTATGAGTCTCTATAGTTTTTAAAAAATTGTGATTTCTCTTGGGAGGGTGGTGGTACCCTCCCCCAAAATATTTATAAACATTCCCGGGACCTATGAGAATCTACCCTGTTAAGGATAACCCGATCGGTTCAGCGGTTAGCGAGATACTTCGGTACAGACAAACAGACAGACACACACACAGACAAACATCCTGTTACTTTATTATAAGGACTAGCTGCTACGCCCCTAGAGGCCTCTAGTGACACTTTAAATGTTTGGTTTAAAAAAATAATACTATACCTTGCAATGTTTTGAAGGAGTCTCTATAAATATTCTACGATACGTTGCAATGTTATGTAGGAGTCTCTATTCGAGAGAAAAAATTTCGATTTATTGTGATTTATCTTGGGAGGGTGGTGGTACCCTTCCCCAAAATAGTTAAAAACCTTTCTGGGAACTATGAGAAGGTACCCTGTTAAGGAGAACCCGATCGGTTCAGCAGTTAGCGAGATCCTTCGGTACAGACACACAAACACACACACACAGACATCCTGTTACTTTAGTATAAGGATTGTATTTGTACCTCTAAATAATCTTGCAGCCAAGGAGGCCCAACAATCCAAACTTCATCATCAACTCCGGCAATAGTTAAGTTGTGAAAATATGCAGCATCAGACAAGCCAAAAGCCGTCAAACACAGCATAATATGAGTTGTTATCATTTTTGAAATTTTGAATGACTGTCCTTGCAACAAAACTGGCCAAACTATGAATATTTAAAAGATAAGATAAGGTTGAATGAGTTTTATTTATTTTTAATTGTAAATTTAAGATTTCCGTATTTTTTTTTATCGATGTTTCAAACAAATAGAATAGAAAATTGACGAAATCCTTCAAATTGTTTAGTCGAACCTCTTCTCCCTAAATCTGTAATAAATTAAAGATAAGGAGGGTGTTATTTTTTCGTTTGTTTGTTTTATTCCTTTTGGTAAGGTTAAGTTAGGTTATATTGGGTAGCCCCATAGGGTTAGAGCATCGCATGCATTATGCTTGCAGATTTAGGTTAGATCAGGGTTCAGTACTTGAAATGAACTTGGAAGGAAAGCACCGAAAATTATTTTCACTACATATAAAAGGAGTTTTTGGGTCCTACGACAAACGTAGGAGTGGACTAACGCAGGAGTAAAAATCGTAGGAGTGGGACAAACGTCGGAGTGGACATTGCTTAAGGAAAACGTCGGAGTGTTTGTTATTTTAATTGTATAAAATCTTCCAATTTTGAATTACATTTCATTCGTGTTTTGGCTTTAGTTGCCAGAGGTACAGCCACTAACCTAATAGCGATCTTTAAATCAAATTGGCTACGCGTAATATTGTATAAAAATCTTCAGAAATTAGGCATAATAATTCTATTTCTTTGTTAAAAATAATTTTATTTTTAGGGTAGGCCATAGAAGATTATAGAGATCCATAATTCTAGGATAGCTGGCATTGCACTGCTGTAAAATCGTTGAAAATTCCATGTTTTATTGGCAGCACTGACAGTGGCGACGGCTTCGGCTACGGCTACGGCTACGACTACGACTACGGCCATGGCTACGCCTACGGCAACAACAACAGCTACACATTTAAAGATCCTATATTTTAGAATCAATACTAGAAATAATATTGCAATGTGATGCATTGATTAGTAATCTAATAGTAGTCTTAGGACAATTTTGAAAAAAAAGTTGTATAAGATTATAAGGTTCCTAGATTTTTGTGAAAATACTAATACCAAGTTGAGTGATTTCAGAACATAAAAGAATTATATAAAAAATATGCTGTATAAAAGAATTGAAGCAAGACAAAATCAAATCTAAAAAATTATGTAATATGTTCCATAGAAAGGCAATATTTTCAATTTTAGGACCTAAACTTGTTGAAAAGAAGTTAACTGATATGTTTTAAAGAATTTTCATAAAACGCCTAATAGTCTACCTGACATTTAATGTATAAATGTCAGACGAAATAGTATATTCGTTAAATAGAATAGCAATACAGTTTCATAAAAAAAGCCTTCTTTCCTTATTCAATATGTTCAATGTCGTCTTATATTATAGGACCTTGTAACAGTTGGCGGCATTTTAAAACAAATGCGCTTTAGTGTCGCATTCGCTTTTGCATAAAAATACAGTATTAGATTCGCAGGAAATGTTTTTATTAATCAGATGTAAACGTTTTTACGAACATCATAAAAAGTAGTTTTACTGAAAAGGGTTCGTTTTTTTGTTTTGATACAATAGAATTGTTTCATGGTTATAAAACTTGACCTTATACACAAACTATAGATTATCTACAAAATTATAATATTTCAGGTGATACAAAATGGTCTCAGTATGGCTCGACGAATGGCTCTAAATTTCTCCAAGTTGTGTGCTCTGATTTTGTTTGGAACTGTGGCTTATAACGAGTATCTAGTCTACTATATTGACTATTATGGTAAGTCGCTTAATTTTTCTTATATAGAGTTAACATGCAGGACCTGTGTGTACCGTGTGACCTCCTAACCGTGAAGCTTCTCATACTAGGTCCTGAGAACTTAGAAGGTTTAATAACAACATAAAAAAGCATTTTTTTTCTTTTTTACAAAGACTTTTGTTTGGAAAAAAGTCTTGGTTGGTCTGAAGCTTCAAATACAAAGCTCCTAATTAATGTTAGTTATACTAAAATGTATTTTCAACGTATTTACCTGACACTAATATATTTAATTGCATTTTAAAATTATGCTTTATTTTCTTCAATCCTCTACATTTATTCAGGATGGCCACGCGTATCAGATGATGCCTGTTCCTTGTTATTTCTTGCAGATCCACAAATTCAGGGCAACACGCTGGAACCTCCAGGTATAGTAGTTTTACATGTAACCAACCCAAGGAAATGACCACGCTATTACTTGAAAATGCTTTTATTTACATACCTTTGTCTATTCCGCTATGGGGGAAATGTGTTTTTTTGTTGATTAATTATTATATGAAAAACAGCTGTCATTTTTTGTCGAGGATTCTTAAATAACATACATCTTTTCTTTAATCTTTCTGGCGATTGCTTCTCAAGAATGTATTAATCATTATTTTTACTATAGACTAGTGTCTCTTTGACTCTTTGGCTTAATATATGTAAAAATATCTCATATTTGTTTTTCTTCATATTACTGTATGATGTAGGTAATATTTTTTAGGATTAGTTGGTACTATTCAAAGATGGGACTCTGACCGATATCTTGGAAATGCTTACCATTGGCTTACAGCTAAATATCCATCGGCTACTGCAATATTTTTAGGTAACTTTAAAATATAATAAGTATATTGTTGGTACAGCTACTAAATTATTGGGACACGTCCGTTTGTTCGACTTTATCTTAAGATCATTTAAATTAAGTGTACAAAATTCTAGATTGTGACTAGACCTGCAGCACAAACATACAAACGGTGTAGATACTCTATAATTAATATTTGCTATTGTATTATTATATTATATGATTTAGTAGGTATCTTTGACTATTTTATACTTATTGCTCTTAGTCTTAGGCATTACACTTACTGAACATGTCATGCGATTTTCCCATATTCTACTGTTTTTAAGAGTGCACGGATTTCGACCATTAAACCAGGTTTTGCTTTTATTTCAGGAGATTTACTAGACGAAGGTAGTATATCAAGTCCCGAAGATTTTGTAGAATATGCCAAGCGGTTTAAGTCAATATTTCCTAGATACAGGGTTAAGGATACCCTCTATACTCCAGGTAAGGATAAATCTTATTTCAAGTTGTTAGGAACTAAAACATATTTTATTTTTATTAAACCCCTACCTAAGGGTTTTCTTCAATTTTTATCGCACATTATCAAATGAATTTTTAGATTTCTCTTGTGCTTTCAAACGACATTGCCTTTGAAAAAAGAATGTTTTTTCACCAAAGCTTCGTTTTTAAACAAGGATGACAACATCCAAAAATAGCGAAGCACAAAAAATAAAGATAGATATGTAAAATATCAGAAAATTAGTAACCTTAATAAAAAAATATAGAAATCTTGTAGTATTACCGACGGACCATTTAAGTTGTATAATTTTCACTGCTGTCTATCTAAAAAGGTAGCCGAGAAAATCACATTTCTGCAATAGCGTTACGGAGGATGAACATTTAAGTGAATAATGAAGCAGATTCGCTAAAACGAAATTGGATTAAAAAATTTATTACAGAAACAAAAATTATGATCTCTGAATGTAGGAGACAATGATATTGGAGGCGAAGGTAATGACCTGGTCACCCTCTCCAAGTTGGACAGATTCAACAGAGAGTTTGGAATCAAAAAGCCAGTTATTGAGGCATGCGCAAAATTAGGTAATTTTTGTAGATTTTTCATGAAATACAAATACACATCTGACAAAAAGGCATAAATAGTCTTAGACCAATACAAAACTCCACTGTAAATTGTTTAATGATTTAAACAAATGTTATAAAATCTTACCGTACATACATATAGACATCCTTATACTTCTCTATGAACTATATAGCGGGGGAGTTGGAAAGTCGACCCAATCGTTAATTTTAGTTTTTAAAAGAAAAATAATCTTAGGGTGGGTCATTTCTTTTCTTGTGACGATTTGTCTCTGAAGGGTGGTATTACCATTCCCCAAAATAGTTATACACTTTCCTTTGACCTTTCGTACACATAGACTATTAGACAGACACTCATCCTGTTACTTTTATATGTATTATTTATATTTCCAGATATTGTTCCTGTGAGTAGATTAACAGAACATGGATATTTGAATATTACCAGTAAATTAGAGTTCCTTAGTAAAAATAGAACAGGTAAGTTATCCTATAATTATATTATTTTATATCAAACAAGCGGCTACGCCCCCTAGATGCCTCTATGGGCACTTGAGGGAAGGGGGGGAGATTAACCCTCAACTTCTCATTTTATTTTTTAATAGAAAAAGAGAAAAGATGGGATATTTTTTTAAAGTGGCACATTCTCTTACGAAGCTTGAGGTAAATGCTACAAAAAAAACATTCATACATACTATGCGAAATGTTTAGTGATTTACGACACGTTAACATCTGAGCTCGATCTTTAAATCGTTTATAGGTGATTTAAACCGGGGCGATTCATTTGGCGCACCATCAAATTATTAATATCAATCTTTAAATCGAATTTGCATGGGCGATTTGAATCGGGCAGTGGCGCGGGCCCGGCGCGGCAACGCCACTCACCGAGTGGCATTGCCGGTTTAAATCGGGGTGATTTATTTAATAAATAAATATTTTTTTTTTAATTATTACTTTAATATTTTATTGCAAAACTATTGTGAAAACATTTTTATAGTTATTTTTAAAATAAATTATATATTAATGTTTTATATAAAATACCATGCTGACACGGAATTTTACATAAAATGCCTTACTGACACGGCTTATGTTATAAAGTTGTACTGGCGCGGATCGATATTTTATTGAGTGTCGCAAGCGATTTAACAACACCGCGCCGAAAATCTTTTAAATATCAATGTTTTATAGGCGCGCTGTGGCTAACCACCAGCGCACCTACAAATCACCTCTGAATCGCCCCGATTCAGCGCACTATAAAAACGATTTAAAGATCCAGCTCTGCTCTTAAATAAAATTCATCTGTTCCATCCATGATTTTATTGGCTGTTACTTATTATTGTTGTCATACATGTGCAAATAAATTTATAAATTGTGCAAATGTTTTCTTTTCAGTTGTTGTTATTAGTCATTTGCCAGTGTTGCCCCTGAATGGAAGATTTGCGGAGAGGGTGATGACCGACATCAACCCGGACATAATATTCTCTGGGCATGACCACCACGGGTCTCTGTACTCCGGATCCCGGACAAGTCTGAAGACTGACCGGGAGATGTCGCTATTCTCCAAAAGAGATGACGTTTCCCCTTTCAAAGTGGAAACTAAAACTAAAAAATCAGGTTTGTCTTTTTTTTACATTTGACTGTGGAGTAAATCAATAAAAAATAGGATTTAAAAAGTTACAGGCCTTTTTTGGGGCTTTAAAAAGAAAAATTCTACTTTAGGGTCAGAGATATCATTTTTCAACTTTGGAAACTTTTCACATTAATGAAAGTTGTTTCCTTCGAGGCGGAAGGGGGCAAATGAAACTAGAACTTATGTTTATTTTATGTCTGTAATAAATAAAAAATATATTACTTAATTTTCAACATATCGTACTGTTATCATATATTTTAGATGGTATATTGGAATTGTCCGAAAGAATTACAGAAATCATAGTTCCAACACTTAGCTATAGAATGGGAGTCAAGGTAAAGTTCAGAAATATTTTTATTTTGGAAAATTGAAGGTACCTTTTTACTAGAATCTGGGTCCAATTAAGAAAAATTAATATAAAACTTCAGTAGGTTGCGGGAAATATGGCAGATTCATTTCTCTGACTATTACTAAATTAAGACCCTGCAAATGGTTCGTGTCGTCGGCTCATGATACTTACTAATAGAGAAGGGTGCAATGCCTTGTTCCAAAAACAGGTGCAACTAAAAGTTTTATAGGATAGACACAAAAGAGCAGCAATTTATGAATCAATTCAATTATTACTTACGTGAGTCCTTTGTTTCTAGGAAATGGGCGCTGGTCTAGCTGTATTCCATCCAGAAACTGGTGAAATGGTGTACCACAACCTGTGGCTACCTGCCAGGTTCCCCCTGCTGTACTCCTATGTGGCCAGTCTAATTGTTGTTGTCCTACTCTTCATTGTAGGCAAAGTTATTGATGTCAGGTGTGTATTTTTCCCTCATCAACATCTATAAACGGATGACGGCGGGGGGGGGGGGGGGTGTTAAATGGGGTTACCAGAATGTAAGATTTCTTTTTTTTCAGTATTCTTAAGTTTTGTGTACGAGTAACAATTACATTCTTGTTTAATTTTTTCAGGCGAATTATGAGGCGAAAGGTTGAATATCAGAGCTTTTCTAGAAAAAAGTTTGGTGCCCTGCTATAGACAATATCCTAAGAATATTAAAAAATCCGCCAAGGGGAAATTGGATAAAAGTTGTTAAAATGATTAATCTAACAAACATTAATCATATGACGTCAAAATTTTAACTCAAATGTTTGTCTGATATGTTCTACTGTATCGTATTAAAGATAATTTTCTACGAATAATATAGTAAAAATCATAGATTAATACCAGTTTTGTTGAACTTTGGCTCCTCGGGGCTACCAAAACTGGAATTAATCGTTAGATTTTTAGTTTTACTATCCGCGGAAAGCTGTCTATCATACGATATGATTAATAACTATTCCTGCATTGATAAAAAATCATAGATTGTTATATTATAGGTAGAAACCTACCAGTAACCACCTTATAATATTTTGTTAACTAAGTATTAAACAGTTAGAGCACTAACCAGGGGCTTTGTATTAATATCCTAATTCATGCTGATTTTCTTATCTATCTGTTCATCCTGGTATTATCTTACAGGGTCTTGCAGTAAATTTTATTTTATGTTCTATGTTTATAATTTAATAGGTAGGTACCCTGTATTTTTATGAATTGAAACATTTACTATTTTTAAAATCTCAAAAATTTACAAAAGGTCTGATCTTCCATTTTATTTAATGTCCTCTATTTTCAATGCTAAATATTTTATTTGGGCATTCTTTTTTATTATTATAGAAGGTTAATGTATAAAAATAAGTGAATACCACTAGGTAATATTTTAGAATTTTGTTTAATAATATATTTTTTTTACGCTGTGATAGGAACAATACCTACCTACTTAAGTATTTTTTATCAAAATTTTTAAGCCGAATTTTTGTTAGGAAATCTCAAATAATCTCAGTTATTTTTATATTTACATTAAAATATTATTTTTATTTTTGTTGCCAAATTGTTTTATCATTTAATGTTATAGGTTTTAACAAAGTTTAATGATGTAAATGCTGTATCAAACTTTTTTTTATTATATAGTTATATTCATTGTCATAAATGCCATATTTTACATAATTAGGGTAGTTCACCCTTGCATATTGTTGATCTTGTTTAGTTTACATGTATATAGATTGTTTCACAAGTTTAAATGTATATTTCTTCATAAGAATTACAATTGAAAAATACTCGAAAGTAATATTTTGGTAGAAAAACAAGATTTTAGAATTACCTTTAATTAGCACAAATGAAATGTTTAACCCACCTAATGCTATAAGTAGAGTACCTCTATAGCCAGGGTATGTCTGTACTGTACGTACAAACGCGCAAAATAAATGTCTTACTTTTTTTAGTCGAATTTTAAATTAATCTTTTATTTTCAAAACTTTGCTATTTCTTGACATGTTTATGTCTTACTATTTAATTTACATACCTATTGTTTATTTAATTGTTATCGCTGCGCTACTTACGGACATAACTCTGTCCTTGTTTCAGATGTTGTATAGACAACCCGCCTTACTATTGACAAAGCTAGCAACACATCCTGTTAAAATTTCAGAATTACGCCAAAGTTATTGTATTATAAACAAGAATATTTATATTCAAAATCGTGGAGAGCATAGCAAAGCCATGGATTTAAATGAAGTAGTCAAGAACTTGAACCAGTTTGCCCCCAGTTCATATGGTAAGTTTCAGTATATTACTAAATAATTTAACCGCGTCATAACTAAAGACCTAGTAAGATGCACATTGCACATACTGCTGTTTGTGAGATGTGCGACATTAATAGAAAGAGCAAGGAGAATGCCTCGGCCCAAAAAAGACACAGTAAATGGCTTGCAATCAAAGGAGTGGTTTTCTGCTACAAGTTGGGATGTTAGTAAGTGCCTGGGGATCTGATATAACGGTCTGACACTACGTTGCTATTTTATCTTAGTTTATTGCGGATCCAAAATATTTTTTCACTAATATGTAGATTCGTGTTATTATATTATTCATGATCCTAAGCTTAAAATTTATCCAATGACTAGTGCCTTTGTTCGTAGCCTCCAGGGGCTTCTCCCTAAGAGGGATTGTGAATGAACTATATGTGACAGATAGACAGACAGTTGGTATTACTTTATATTATTGTCAATCTGTTTTTTAGCTGGGAGTTGGGATAATGTTGGATTGCTTATTGAACCTTTAGAGGACAACAAACAAATAAAAAAGTAAGAAGTATTACATTTATTTATTGTTAAATTGAAAAATCAAAATAGCCTAAAAATAGATATTCAATGGTTCG
The DNA here is from genome assembly GCF_053477335.1 of Acartia tonsa. NCBI lineage: Eukaryota > Metazoa > Arthropoda > Copepoda > Calanoida > Acartiidae > Acartia > Acartia tonsa. Next base: position 28,415,871 of record NC_137262.1, on the reverse strand, counting down.
GGAGATATTAACGAACAAACATAAAACATCAATAGTATATTTGGCGCTTTTTCTGCTTGCGGTTGAACAACAAATACTGTTCATTGACGAAAATTTCTAGGCAAGACAGTTTTTTCCCTAGAATAAAACATCTTTTGTTGTTATATTAAAGAGTTTTCTTTGTTCTACTAAGTTGAAACATGCTTGATCTGTTTTAGGATTCTATTAACAAATGATTTAACAGAGCCAGCAATGGACGAAGCCTTGAGTCTTGGTTCAGATATGATTCTATCCTACCATCCTCCTATATTTAGACCCATGAAAAGATTTACCTCGAAAAATTGGAAAGTAAGTGTTTTCATATTTTGACACATTTTTATTGAGACAATGTATTTTTTTTATTAAAATTATTGGTTGAAATATGTGGACACTACTGTACTAGTTTGGAACCAATTAATTAAGATATATATTTTTTATATCAGGAGAGAATTGTTTTACGTTGTATTCAAAACGGCGTAGCTCTTTATTCCCCTCACACCTCTTGGGATGCCATCAAGGGGGGTATCAATGAATGGCTCCTAATTCCATTTGGATCATGTAAGTATTTGATTTTAACCGTTCTTATAATGCTTCCAATTGCATTAATCTTTAAATTTGTTATTCCTGTCTTTTTATTGTCATCAGCAAAAGTATAAAATATCTTATATACCTACTGCCTGGTTTGTTTTTTGGGGGGCAATTTAAAATTCTTTTAAAAAGTTTGCTTGTTATTGAGCAAGGGGTGTATATTCTGCATGGGATCCCCGACTAAAGAGGGAAAAAATATATAGGAAGGGGGAAAATGAAAAAAAGAGTACCTAGGTACTGAAAAAAAATTTCTCCAATTTTTCCCCCTTCTTTGGGGAAAAACAGAAAAATATGTGGGAGAGGTCAAACAAATGAGTAAAATAAAGAGTTCTGAAAACATTTTTCTAATTCCCCCCTCTTAGGGAGAAAAACTACGGGGGGGGGGGGGTGAAGAATATTTTGTAGCCGGGAAAAAAAATTATTCTTGTACAGAATATACACCCCGTCCTCTGAGCTTATTAGGAAATTTAGGGTTGAAAATTTTCTTATTTTGATATCCGTTTGTTTGTCTTTTTTAAAAAAAACGTTCTTTCTAATTTCCCTTTAGATATTATAGTTTATTGTAAATTTTTTTGTTTTGTTTTTCAGTAACAGAAGTGTCACCCTGTGAACAACAATACGATTCTTCATCCCAAAAATTCATTGTTTCTTCCTCGGTGAATAATTCTGGGGAATCAGCCAAACTTATGGGCAAACAAGAATTAATACAAGCTCTGGATAACAAAAGTTTAGGCAAGAAAAAAAGGACAATGATATAGATTGTTTTGATTGATTGATTGATAAATCAAATAATAGATTAAGATAATATCCTTTGACAAATTGGACCTACAAGATCTTATGTGATTTTATTTGTAACATAATTCTGGTCTGAAAATTGTAGGTGTCCAACTTTAATCCACCGTAATGTGAGACCTAGCTTCATAACTTTTAAATAACATTCTACGTATAAAAATGCTGCGCATTAGGAAGACCTAGGAATTACTTAACGCATAAGTGTAATAAAGAACACTCTTAAAAGAAGTTTTACTTCGTTGGTAGAGAGGGGCATTAAGCTCTTAACTACACACTAGTACCCAAAGTTTTTCAATTTGGCTTATTAATTTGTGATTAGTTGATTCATTGAGTTAGTTGTCCGATCGTTTCAGCCATTAGGTTTAATCTACAGATGGAGTAATTTTGTTTATCATCATTAGGGATGTACATCAATTCATAACCATTAATCCTTTAGATTCTTATTGATAAGTAACATTTCAAATTACCTTTTATATTATCCTATCCTTTATTCTTGAAAGCTTAGGAGATGAAGTGAGCATAGTAAAACAGGAGGCCAGACCTTTACCTGGAATTGGTCCTGGCAGGACTGCAAAGCTGGAGAATCCTTTAAGGTAAAGATTATAAAATTTTTATACAAACATGGATTATATCTACATTCTCCGCTCAAAAAAATTCTTTTGTTCTGGGAATATATATTTTTATTTTCGGGGACAAAAAACTGGTAGGTATTATATTTCATTTTACTATTTCAAAGAAAACTATAATACGATGCGATAATTTAATTACTAAAAATTTCACTTTATAACAAACTTTTTCCCTTCAGTTTACAAGAGGCGATTGATAAAGTAAAAAGCCACCTTGGTCTTTCCCATATTCGTTTTGCCCTGGCCAACGGAGCAAACCTGCTTGCTGAAGGTGGAGTTAAGAGTGTTGGTGTTTGTGCTGGTAAAATTTTAACTTTGTTTATTTTTATTCCTTTAAGGAAAATTTTCTTTATTTTTTGCGATTTCTTCAGATTAAAAATAGTTCTATTCTTTGGGTGCTTTCCCTTTAGGTGCATGGCTTGATTCATACCCACCCACCACTTTATTTTTTAAATAAACTAAAAATAGGGGGGGGGGGGGATAGTTCTATTCTTAATCTTAAACCGCTCCTGATGGTCCCTTATCTGTGGGAATACCTTGTACCAAATGCAACCTAACATCAAGTGCAGGACAATTACACGATAAACTTTATTTGCTCTACTGGGCACTTTGAGAGAAACCAATTTGATATTTACTAGTTAAGAATATAAACGTCCTTTTTCATTCTTTGGATAAAGTTTACAGGTATCTGATTGTTAATCTCCTAATCCAGGTTCTGGAGGCAGTGTACTTGGTTCTGTTCAGGCAGATCTTATCCTTACTGGTGAAATGTCTCACCATGAAGTTTTAGATTTTGTTCACAGGTGAAAAGTTTTTGGTTTTATTTTATGAATATCTTATGAAACGAACAAACCAATTAAGCTAAAAACTGCGAACATGGCTAAACCCTCTCCGTTACAGTATTTTTGGTTTAATATTTATTTTTCAGGGGAGTTTCCGTGATTTTAACAGATCATAGCAACACAGAGAGGGGATATCATTCTTATATCAGGAAATTATGATAAAAATAAGATTGAAAACACCTTTTTAATCATTATTGAAACGGTTAAGATTTAATGAACTACCGACTGCCAAATATTGCTTTAAACATAATTTTATTTAGCTTTTTTTCAATAATGTGAACTTATTATTGCTATACCACTTAATAACTTGGAAAATTGACTAACAACTTGGGAAATATTTTACCATATTATGACGTACCAGGGAAGAGTTGATGAAAGTACTTGACAACAAGGTTGAAATTGTGGTCTCCAAGGTTGACAGGGATCCTCTACAAGTCATTTAATCAAATCACGTGACGTTTTACCCTAGATTTTGATTGTGATATGATTTGCTGGTGAATTTAAAGTCGCTCAACAAAATTCCTTTCTGTATGGATAAAAATTTGCAGTGTTTTAAGTCACTCAATTTGACAGCAGATTTCTTTCTCATGATTTGTCTATAATTTTTTCAATGTGATATTTGTTACTCGTGGTTATTAAAACCCGCTAAATATTTCTTTTAAATTTCAGACATGACAATTGAAATGTAAAAGTCATAGGTAGTTCAAAAATGGATCAGATCAAAAACAAAACTCGACATCCCCAAGTGTTAAAAAATGGCGCCAAAAAATGGCCGCCATTTGCGTGGGATCTGAATCACTGGTGTTCTTTATTGAAGGAAAGTCTTGGAGACAGGGATTTTATCAAATTAAGATTTGTATTTGGACATTTAATAGGCATACCTAAAGTTTTTAACTTTTCCAATAATTAGAAGTTTTTTTTTAATACTGTCTCGTTATTTATATGGCCCCCATGGACCTCCTTAACAATGCAATGGTCTCCAAAAAGTTAGATTTGTGTGTGTCACACTTTTGGTAATTACCCTACTTCTATAAAAAGGCATAAGTTTTCTTTTAAACTAACATTTACCTAAAAGTTGTACCTTCTAAATTTTATAGTTCTAGTTCAATATTTAGATTATTTTGGGGTGGTGCAAATATTATACCGCTGCTCCCCTCCCCTCTGGGTCACATTTTCATAATATTTGATAAATAATTGATACAGGATCCAAGTTCGAATTGGATCACAGAACACCCCGGATGATGAGATTCAATGGGAAAGGAAAACTAGAACGGAAGAAATAGGCATTAACAAGTTCTTTAGCAAAGATTTTACCAATGATTTGGAAGAAAAACAAGAATGGGCTTATTTTGATTATAAGGTACATTGATTACTTAAGATTGAAACCATTTAAAACATCAATAAGATATTATATACAAAATGTGCTGTTTCATCTTCAAAAAAAATAATCTTGAATCTGATCAAACTAATTTTTATGTGTATAATAGTTTAGTTACCTACGTAAATTTTTCAGTATATGGCTGAGTTATTTCCGAAAGAATTATTAGACAAGTTTGATTGGAGTTTCACCGGCCTGGCGGGCAGAAATGGACATGATACCACACTATGGATTGGAACTAAGGGAGCACATACACCTTGCCATCAGGTTATAATGATAGATAAACATGGCCCAGGGGTGTATTTTCTACATGGGATCCCCTGCTAAAGTAGGGAGGGAATTTTTTTTAGAAATATGGGAGAGGGAATAAATATAAAAAAATTTCAACTTATTTCTCTCTAAGGATATAAAAAACAAGAATATATGTGGGATTAAAGAAAGGGCACTGAAAACTTTTTTCCCCTCATATTTATTATTTGCAGATAACCAGCCCGATAACCTTGAACCTTGAAACAGTTGCTAAAAATAGGTTGATAATTATTTATTAATGTTTGAACTTTATTTTAGGATAGTTATGGATATAACTTGGTGGTGCAGTTGATAGGAAGCAAAACCTGGATCCTCGTATCACCAGAAGAATATGACAATATGGCCCCTACCAGAGTACCCTATGAAGAATCCTCGGTTTATAGCATGATCAATTTTCAGGTAAAACTTTTATCATAAGATGTTAAAGAATTAGAATAAATTTTTTTTTTTTTTATAAGTAGCGTAGCAACAACTAGCAGACAGTATTCTATTATTTAAGGTAGTAAGATTTTTCTTGTTGATCCATTAATATCAAGCATACAACTGTTTTCAACAACAGAATGTCCGTTGCTATCATGTTTACTGTGGTTGTCTGGTCTACTCTTCCTCAATGTCCTTGGAATTTGATCAAATGTGTTAGAAATAATAACAAAAAGCAACTTTCGTAGTTTCCTGAAAATTTAAAATTCAACTATGAATGTTTATTTTTAGGATTTCTTCAAGAACAGTAGAGAAAATATATTTAAATTAGAAAATACCCAAGCATACCAAATTATACTTGAACCTGGCGACATTCTTTTTGTACCTAGGTATGTAAATAAAATGATGAGTTTAATTGTTTTTTAAAAGTAACAGGTTGTCTGACTATGTGTCTGTAGCTTAGAATCTCGCTTACCGCGGGGGACTGAAATAGTTTTTCTTTCATTTAATCTTCTTTATAGGTTATTAAAGTTATAAAGCTATATTGGATGACGGTACATATATCCTACAATTTTTTTTCTAAACTAAAATTGAAACTGGAGGGTAGACTTTAGATCTTGATATATTTATTGAAATATCATATGTGTCTTATTTTTTTCCAATCTTCAGTTAATTAAACTTAAACCAAAAATTTTTCTTTTTTAAGTATTTGAACAAAATCATATTAGACTGGTCTTTTACTTTTCACCCCAGCTAACAACTTCAACATGTTCTTATTTGTTGAATATAGTATTTTCTTTTATTTAGACATTGGTGGCATACAGTACAGAATACAAGTGAAAACCTAGCTGTGAGTGTGAATACCTGGGTTCCATGCCAGCAGGATATGGAGGTACAGCTCCAGGAGGCTCTGGTCAGGATACAGGCTGCACAAACTGCCAGGCTTTGTAACAGGTAGCTTTTTTAAAGTTACATGGTTAAAAACCAGGAGTAATATTTTCCAACATATTAAATTTCCCTCCTTCCCCTTTTTCTAATTTATTAGATTTAAATAGGTTAATAAATTCTTAAATTTATTTTTTTAGGGCTGGGGGGTTTTATTATGAATATATTAACTCCTATAATACATATGATTTTACAAAATATAAAAATTGTAATAAATATTGCAGGTTATTACTGATTAAGTTATAAACATATCTTATAATAAACAAAACATATAAACGTAATCTAAAAAATGGATGAAGGAATTACGAGTAAATTTTTATATAGCCAAGAATAAACAATCCTTTTATTTAGGGAGGAACTTGATATTTTGTTGAATCCTAACGAAGAAGATGTGGTAAACTGTGATATTAGGAAACTCATAGGTAAATATTTTTAAATTCATGTTTATTCTTTATTTATTTTCCAAGTGGAGTCTGCTTTACCGTTTAAAATGACGGATTTTTACATTTCCCACTCAATTTCAGATCTTTAGGTATTATTTTCTAATATTTTGTTTGTATGGAAATATCAGACAAAACAGTATTCACCAATTCTTATCAATGCAAAGGCGCATTTTTTCTAGCAACACAAATTTAGTTTTTATATAGCCAATCCTATTATAATTTAGAACTAAGCGAGCATTTAGCAAAGCAGTTGGCTGAAAATTCAGAAAATCAAACACCTACATTCTTTCCAAATTTAAAGGATTTTCTCCCATTAGCCTCAATTCCATTCAGTATTTTGTTTTCTAACAAAGGTAAGATTATATTATTTGGTGCTTCCAATAGACCTATTTTTGAAACATCCACAGAACCCCCTATTTTCAAAAAATTATATAATATATTTTTGCTGGGTATTGATTTTCTTGGGGGGTAAGTGCCCTTTGCTTAGTCTAATCTAACCTAAAAAACTATTTATTAAAAAAATGTTATATGAGATTGACTTAATCACATTTTTCCACAAGAAAGGAAACTTCATAGTAAGTAGGGTTTGGTATATTTTTATTTATTTCAGAAAACAAAGTTAAAAGAAGAAAAACCGAAGATAATAATGAAAGCGAACCTGATTCTAGTTCTGTGATATCAATGTACAAAGTATTAACTTCTAAATCTGTGATAGAAGCCGCCTGCAAGCAGCTTACTAAAAAGTTTAAAAACAAGGAAAATAAGTAGTCTTGTTGCAAGTCGCGCATCTACTATCCTCTTGTTTTTAAATGATTTAAGATTAGTACCTGTGATTAAATAACAAAAAAAAGTATGATGAAAAACCCAGACAACTACATAGACCATGTAATAGGGACCGTTTTCGTCTGCTAGTAAATTGCTTTCTGCTCTTTTGTAGCGACTTTGCTTTGTTAATATTTTAAACGCTATTGGCTGATATTTAAAGACTCGATTAAAAGTCGACACAGGGTCCTATCTCAGTGGGTAGAGTTACATATAGCTCGTATCCCTTCTCTATTCTTTCAAATTAAAATAACAAAGATCATATATAAAAGATGTAACATGATTTATTTATTTTCAGAAGTGATTATGTTTAAGAACTTATTAACAGGTTTAAAAACCTTAAATTTACCCTATACAAAAAGTCTGGCACCAGAAATACAGGTCAGATGGAGGTGGCACAGAGAATTCCTAGAGAACAAGTAAATAATTTTTGTACCTACCTAATAAGTTATCTATATATTTCATGGTTTGGATTTAAGAACATTTTCTGAAGTACACAGGGATATGAAGGGATAAGACAATGGCTGGTAAATTGATGGACACCCTCTATGATGATGCACAAAATTACCCCTTCTGTAGATTACAATTAGTGGTTGAAACGTTTGGACAACCAACCAATCTGTCCCTAAAGTTGTTACCTAAGCCAAAAATATGAAAACATTTTAATAAAACTTCGGTGACAATTGTAATAAGCAACCCAATGTTCACTCCCCCCTGAGTGCTGTAGAACTAGACACTCTTGTGTTGTTTTAAACCATAAATAGCATCAATTCCATGTTTATACTTACAACTTGACACGATGTTTCATTAGAATACAATCTTGCGCTAAATAAAAATAGAGTTGCATTCAATATTCATGCAAATGTAAGATTACTTTAAAGGCCTAGCCACATGGGAACTCCGCCTAAACCAAAATATAATTCATACTTATTAAGGAGAATAACCCGTTGGGGCTACAAAGATAAAATGAAGCAAGAAGGACCTTTACCAAGATTAAAGAACGACTCCAAGAAGTTACCAACTCCTGAATATATACCTAAATTGAGGTAAATTCATTCTTTCTTATATTTTATGAACAAACTAAAGAAATTATGACATTATCAAAGCCATAACTGGTTTACTTTGTTACTTGTTTTCAGAAATCACCATTTAATGTTTAAAATCGATATGTTGATTCTCTCAGATTTAAAAGTCTGTAGTTAATTTTACGTGTTTGTCATTACTAGAGATAAGTGAAAATAAAGCAACTAATTTGGGGATAACTCGACTATTTTAGTTATAGTTTGAAGGTCTTTTTTTCTAGGCGGGAGAGGGAAGTTGTGAAATATTGTTTAGGGGCGATTGGGAAGTTGGTGATTGATACCCTTCCCCATTAGAGTTTTAAACCTGCCCTGAACATATGATATGAGAAGCTTAACTGTAAATGAGGATGGGGATACCTTTCCCCAAAATAGTTATAAACCTGCCCTGCCCATTTGAGAAGCTTCACTGCAAAGTATAACCATATAGGTCTAGCGGTGAGAGAAACACTGTTACACACATACAGACATCCTGTTACTTTTCTTTAAGGAATAACACTATTTTGTTTTAGTTGGGCTGAGCACCGAGCACTGGCTGGTCAGAATGATTATATTGATATCTTGGGCAGTGATGATTTACATCCCAAACAAATTCTTTATAACATACCTAAGTAAGTACTGTAACTTATTTATATTAATCGAAATACCTATGATTACTTGGATGTTGCACCAGATTTTCCTGGACGCTAGTAAAGTGATAATCGAAGGTGGCTAAATAAAGATACCCCCTTATCTACTCCCTTTAATCTCTGTACTTTACTGGATGAACGAACTGACCCTTAACTGAGGTCCGTATTAGCAAGCTAAATTGACGACAGATTATAAATGACAATTAACTTTTAAACCTCTAGCATGTTTTCATTGTTAAAACTGAGATCATTTTTTTAGTCATATAAAAGATCTAAAAGGGAACTATCAACGAACGAGAGCAAGTGATTCTAAGCACCTTTCAACATTGATTCAAAGCATTTTTTTAGTGAATATAAAAGGTTTATGTGTAATGCTGGTTTAACGACAAAAAGTTAGGTTTCACCATTGTTTTATAGGTATGAAATAAACTTTGAAATGTAAAGCATTTTTTGATCAACAAACGCTTTATTGAGTTCAAAGAACAAAATAAAACAACACGGCAGAAAAGCATCAAATGCTGTAAATTGCAAAAGTACATTAATTGAACTGTTAACAATATTACAAGTTATCAACCCTTTTTATAAATATACATTTTTAATCAAAATAATATACTTTTGCATTAAGCTTTTAAACAACAGATTGAACTCATCAAAACATTTGATGATATTGCACCAAATAATGCCTAACATTTCAAAGTTTTATTTTCATATAAAACCATGGTGAAACTTTTTAGTCGATAAACCAAATATTAAACATAAACCTAGTATATTCACTAAAAGAATACTGTGGATCAATGCTGGAAGGTGCTTATAATTACTTGCTCTCGTTTGTGGATAGTCCCCTTGGATTTTTGGTTAATTCTAAACTACAACAAAGGAGACATCTATTTCATCTTAACCACTGAAACCTAATGCATTGTTAATTTATTTAGTCATATGAAGGATGCACATAAAAACGAGAAATGGGTACAAATGGCCATCAGAAGACGAGAACATTATAAGAACACACCATTCCCCAAACTTTATCCTAAGAAGTGGGAATTCTGGACCAAGGAGATTACAAGGTAACTTGTTTCTTAATAATTTAGCAGGTTTTTGGAAATACATAAAATTCTTGGATTTACGTTTGTTTGTGTTTTGGGTAAAAGTTTTCAAATGACTCGACCGATGTGGTTTTGGTTATCTTAAGCCAAATATCTCTAAAAGAATAAGAGAAGCTTCATTTGTGTCTTGAGAGGTAGTTTTAGTCCCTTATTGTGCCATCTATTGGAGTAAACCTCCCTCCCGGCCCCCCTCCCATATGCAAGGATATGTATATCCCCATTTAAGACACTGATGTAATAATCTCATCCATGTTTGTCTTAGTTTATAGTAAACCTATTAATATAATCATATTTTCAGGGTTGCCAGACGTATGAATGATAAAATTGATCAGAACTGGTTTGCCAACTACCAGGGCATCAAAGAGGGACCTGTCAAGAATCCTTATCAACCAAAAAGATTTTAGAGAACTTCTCCTAAAACCTATTTCTAATAACAAAAGTCAAAATGCCAAGTTTTATTTTGTAAAGCCTTATAATGAATATAATGATTTCAGAGATAAAAATGAATATATATAATCTGTACCTGTTTGACCGTCATGGTAGCCTGCTGTTTTATCATGAATGGACTAGAAATAAACACACTTCTATGTCTAAGGTAAGCTATTTATCATTTTTCCTCTTTAATGTAAGAAATTATTTTTAATAGAAATGGTTCGCAAAAAGTTAAAAAGCCATAAAGCCACGAAAAAGAAGAACCCATAAAGGGAGGAGTAAGTTGCGCTAAAAATCCGTAAATGTTGCGAGTTTTAAGTTAAAAACAGTATTAGAACGAAAAAAAGTTTGTTAACTTTAAAAAAAATTGCCTATAGTTCTTTTCAATAAGAAATACACATTTTTAGTGAATATTATAATTCTACTACTATATTTAAGCCTTAAAACTCACACCTTTACGGATTTAAACACAACCTACTACTCCCTTTTCATTTATGAAGCAATCTTTAAAGGACCGCGTGGATGGGGCTTAGACGAAAAATTGATCTCACCTAAATTATTCTTAACAAAATTTGTAGAATATTTTTAGAATTAGGTAGGTATTACCTAGTGAAACTAATATTTCTTCGAACAAAAAAAATATTTTTTGTAATTTAGGAAGAGGAGGCCAAACTATTGTATGGAATGATATTTTCCTTGAAATCATTTGTAAACAGACTTTCTCCAACTGTTTCTAAAGAAGGATTTCTTTCTTATAAGGTAAATTATTTTCTTCTCACGAATCAAAATATTATTATAATGAAGATATCAATAAAACAAATCGCAGTAAACCATCCTAGAATCAGTATGTAAGCTCAGTTGTTACTGAAATCTTAAGTTCAAGACGGCCAGACAGGCGGATAAACTGACGTCGTTCTACTTTGTATTGTAGATTGACATATTTATTTCTCAGTTGACTTACCTCTATCACTCCCCACCCACCCATCTTTTACCCTTTTTCTCTGGGTATTTTGTATTCAAAAACCTTTTGGCCGCTTCTTTTCATTCTTTTTTATTAAAATGTTAATCCAGAAAATGACCTAACTTTTTAAATTTTAGACAACAGCCTACAGACTGAATCTGTTTGAAACAGTTTCCAGCCTTAAGTTTATTCTTAATACAGATATAGAGACTAGTCAATCTGATGTAAGTATTATTATTTATAGAAAGATTAAAGCAACTTAAGCCCGTTCGTTGTCTTTGAGAGTACATTAAAGTAAAACAATTGAGGAAGAAGGGGTTAAATAACTATATGTCCCCACCCCGTGAAACCTGTTCAGACTTTTAAGTCACTACAAAAGTCGCTACGTTTACATTTAGGTACTGAGAGTACTGCAAAGTCTTAATTCCATTCATCATAGAAAGCCTATAACAAATACCCTTTTATCTTTTAGTACCTGACTTGCTTTAAGTTTAAAGATTTTCAAGAAATAAGTTTTAATGTAATCTTAAAAATTCATTTTAAATGGATGTAAAAAATATGGTTTCTGTTAGATATTTTAGTAATTTTTTAAGGATTTGTAAGTTAATAAGAAATAATGTTCAAATAATATATTCAATACAATCATGTTTTAATAGCAACTATTTTATTGCTGATTCATCAAAAATATATCAACATAATTTTAGTTATTACTAGGTATAACTAACTGATAATAATTTTAATTTATTTTCAGATAAGAGAACTTTTATCTGGAATATACAGAGATGTTTATGTGGAATATGCAGTGAAGGTAAAATTAAATTTTTTGTTGGTAGATTTTTTTTATCTTTTTCGAACAATGTGTATTGTGTATTGTGTAAGGCAAATAAATAGCTACCTATTACATCAATCAACGATCACTTAAAGATGTTACTAAAGAGGACTATCCACGAACAAGAGCACGTGATTCTAAGTACCTTCCAGCATTGATCCTGAGTATTTTCTTTCAGAATATAATAGGTCACTATCAATAATTAATATATTGACGAGAAAATTTATGTTTCACCACTTCAAGTTGAAGAAAAGTAAAAAAATGTCCACCATTTTTCGTTAAAATTCTATCAAACGTTTTGTTGAGTTCGGGGTGTCTTTAATTGTCCATGTTGTCAAATGATAAAAATTAAAAAAAGTCAAAAGCACATTTAATATATCTCATATGTATGGTTAAATTAATGCTAATATGGATTAATTTACAATCTATATAACATGAATATTCGCATATGTATCATCAAATATCCATTTTATTAAAAGAATTAGCTTCATAAAAGTTTTCAAAATCAAATAGAATACCTAAAAAAACATGGTGAAACATAAATTTTCACGTCAATATATTAATAATATATGTTGACCTATTATATTCTGAAAGAAAATACTTAGGATCAATGCTGGAAGGTACTTAGAATCATGTGCTCTCGTTCGTGGATAGTCCTCTTTGAAAGTCATAAAAAGCGAAGCTGTGCTATAATCAGGGTCGTTCCGTCCATAACTTTTAGCCCTTTTATAACAGTTCTATCGGATTCAACCTTTGCATAATGATTTCTTTACCAGTTTAGTACATTTTTGAAAACGTATCAACTCATATGATAAAGATGTGGTTTAAACCATTGGAACAGGAAAAAAATTAAATGCATTTCGTGCAACCACCCCTTTGTAATTACTGTACTATTTATATGGAGACTAAATTACGGTTCTTTTTATTTAAAATAAACTTAAAATATGTTTTCAGAGCCCTATGGTAGTTCCAGGTGAAATGATAACCAGCAATTTATTCAGGTTTAAACATCAATAAAAAATTAAATGATATAGGTAATCATGAATGTTTAAAAAATAGAGAAAGGAGGTGTTGACAATTTAATTATGACGATATCTCGTAACCAAATTACTAAGTGTACTTAAAAGGTCGAAGGAACTGTTTCATTCAGAATTTTATGAATTTTAAAATATTTCTTATTGACATTATTATCTTCTAAACTCCTCTTATTAAGATATGATTGTTGGAGGAGTAAAAAAACATTACCTGAAAAAGTATTATGTATTAGTGAGTTATTTTATGATTATTTTTTAATTGATGTTTTTTTTTAATAGATCCAAATTGGTTCAATATGTTCAGAGCAGCCACTTAGTAAAAAATTAAAAAGTATTTGTTGAAGCTATTTATTTTAGTTCAGTTTTCTATAAATGAATAATTCCTTTGTGATCTGTGATACCCTGATTTATATACCTATGTATGTGTATTTTCTCATATTATGATAGTAATAGATTTTAAAAGTTAAGTTGCAAAAAGAGGGAAGTCATTTTCTAGTAAATCCCGCAAAGGTGTGTGTTATAAGGCCTAAAAATAGTAGTAGAACGATAAGGTGCTCTATATAGTGGTATTCCCTATTGAAAAGAACAATAGGGAAATTTTTTTTTTTTTTGATAACCGTACCTGGAATATTTATCATAAGAAATTTCTATCAAACGCTTTGTTTGGCTCAAACTGACAAAAATTAAAAAAATATATAATTATAATAATAATGTTTTCTATAGGTACAAGGTAAAGGTTAAGAACAATCTATACCATTAAATAAAGGAAGAAGCCATTCTTTACAGGTTGTACGAGCAGTGAACATTAAAATGAAACTTTAACAAATCATTAATATAATGACTTAGTGAAACAAACCAACACAACAAGTTACATACAGACAATTTTGAAAACATTCAGATATACAATCTATATAAGAAGGTAAGAGATTCAAAGTGGAGGTTGCATGTCATATTCTTTCTTTGCTTGTTGTGTAGAATGTCATTTTTAGTTTCAAATCCTATTTTAAAGCCAGAATATTTTTTTTATAATAAAGATTGACCAAAATATAGTTGAAAAACAAGTTAGTTTTTTGATAATGAAAGTTTAATTTACCTAATTTTGTACCTATAGAAAACATTATTATTATAATTATATTTTTTTTAATTTTAGTCAGTTTGAGCCAAACAAAGCGTTTGATAGAAATTTCTTATTTTTTTAAGATATTCCAGGTACGGTTATCAAAAAAAAAAAAGAAATTCCCTATTGTTCTATTCAATAGGGAATACAAATATATAGAGCACCTTATCGTTCTTCTACTATTTTTAGGCCTTATAACACACACCTTTACGGGATTTACTAGAAAATGACTTCCCTCTTTATAATTATCCTAACTTTTACTTAAAGTTTTTATGCAACACATTTCTTTGCATTTTTAAAAGTAAAATTAAGATTTTTTCTTCTTCTTGTTATGTCTTTTATGATCTTTGTAATTGTATCATATTTATTGTAGGCAATTTCATTTAATTTTGTTGCTTATTTTGATTTTCTAATTTCAGATATTTATAAGTTTGTATTTATACTAGATAGTAGATAGTCATACTATATATTTTTTAAGTAATTGAGTTAAAATAATTTGAATATTAATACTTGAAAAAATGAATCGTCCGCGAGGAGGGGGCTGGGGCGCAGCAAATAATTGGTCCGCCTACGGATATCAAGGTCCCCCAATGGGGGGTCCTGGCGGCCCTTGGGGTGGTCCCGGCGCCTGGGGTGGGCCAGGTGCGTGGGGTGGCCCTGGCGGTCCGCCTGGTATGTGGGGCGGTGGGCCGCCCATGGGTCCAGGTGGGCCAGGACAGTGGGGTGGTCCTGGCGGAAATTTTGGGCGGGGGATGGGGCCGCGTGGTATGGGTCCTAGAGGTCCTGGACCCATGGGGGCTATGTTTCCCCAGGGTGGTTTTGAGGAGCCGGGGGTACCAGGAGAGGATGAGGGAGGACAGGTAGGTTATTCATTATTTTTTAAAACTAGTTTTTATTTTTTGTGTATTGTTAATTAGACATAGATCTACATTTCAAGTTTTGGTATTAATGTTGTATAGGTTCTGGTTTAAAATGTCCCTATTATTAGGACAAAACTTTTACTTACTGATTATAAAATTTTCAATATCAGGCCCCTAAATTACAAATTATAGCAAAAAACTTTTGTAAATCTTGTCTTTATACCTATTGAATTTTTATCTATCTTTGGCTGCAATATTATATTTGCAAATCCAAATATTTATTTTAGAACGGAGGTGGAGAAGGTATGGGAGGAGGTGAGCAAGGCGAGGGGTACGAAAACATGGAGGTGGACATGCAGGGTGGCGGCAATGAAATGTGGGGTCCCAGCTTCGTTAACTGGACTGGCGGTCCCCAACAAGGATATGGCGGGTTCTCCGAGGATATGGGTTTTCAACAACAACAAATGAACAGACAACCAGGGTCAGGTAAGAAGAAGAAAAAGAAAAATCAGCAACAAAACCAACAAACCCCTGCACAAAATAGGCTTAGCTATGCAGCCGCTGCCGGTGGTTCTAATCAAACCGATGCTTCCCAATCAGCTGCTAAAGTTGAGGCTGCCAAACCACTATCATCCGAAGATTGGCCCCCTGCATTAAAAAAGTATGTTTCACGATGTTTTGAACAATGCAAGACGGACATGGATAAGGACCAAGTTGAGATTATTTTGAAGGGAAAAATTACAGCTGCCGCTAGTGCTAATTTATTGTGGACCAAAAACTGGGACGAAGAACCACTGCCGGCAACTCTCAGCAGCAAACTGTCCACCAATTTAGGAAAGGATAAATAAATAATTTTATGATTAAAACTTAAAACTAAAATGGCAGTCTAAGAGCAATAGGTAACAATAAATGATTGATTTTTAATGTAGCATAAATAAAGCTATTAAAAAATATGCTTAAGAATAAAAAAATTCTTGAATCAAATTTTCTTATCCTTAACTTTTAGGTGATCTTTCCAGTAGAGGAAAAGTTTTTCGTGGTGGTGGACGCGGCGGCCGCGGTGGTGGACAGTTGTTGTCGCGAAGCGCCAGTAAAAATGATTCGCACAGCAGTAGTTCTGGCGGCAGTAGTGGGAAAAAGAAGGGACGGGGCGGGAACGAACCAGACTTTGGGGAAAACCCCAATAAGGTTCCATTAGGCGTTAGGAATAGTGGGGGGAGTGCAGGTAAGAAAGGTAAGGACAAGCCATACTTTTACAAGGACCCCTTGCGTATGGAGTTGGACGACGAACTGGGCAACTCATCAAAGAAAATGAAGCGGGCCGCAAGATTTGCGGGTGATCCAAGCCCTTCGCCGAACCGGCGGAAGCCGCTGTCGCTGAGTAGTTTGAACGACAAGCTGTTGAATGACAGTGGAAGCTGGGAGGACAAGGACGGCATTGACTGGGAGCAGATGCATATAGTCGGTACGTGTCAGAAGTTGGAAAAGCCATTCTTGCGGTTGACCGAGGCGCCAGAGGCACACAAAGTGAGGCCGGTCGAGGTGTTGAAGCGGTCGTTGAAGATGGTGCGGGACCACTGGGTGACCAAGTCGGATTATAGGTACGCGTGTGACCAGCTTAAGTCCATCCGACAGGATTTGACTGTCCAAGGGATCAGGGATGCTTTTACTGTCCAGGTAAATTTTTTTTGTACTGTGTTTTTTTTTATAGACAGATGGTGGGGGGGGGGGGGGGGGGGAAGGGGTTAGTGTTTCATCTAAGGAAAGGAAACCTTTGTTTCATTCCATAAGTGAAGTCTAACGATCTCTATTGAGACAAAATTGTTAATAATATACCTAGTAAAACAGCAACAAAAGATGACCCTTTCGTTCAAAGTTTTAAAATCTATTAATAGGACTTACGTGTAGACTATTGAACAAAAAACAGTTGTGCTACTTTGTAGGGCTCTAAAATAATCCAACTTATCCATCCAACCTTACTAGGTTTATGAGACCCATGCCCGCGTGGCCCTGGAGAAGGGTGACTACACAGAATTCAACCAGTGTCAGAGCCAGCTTAAGATGTTATATAAAGAAGTGGGCGGAGATAATAAGCTAGAGTTTACTGCCTACAGGATTCTATACTATATGTACACACAAGAAGTTACAGGTATTTTCTAAAAGTTTGCTCAAAATAATCCCATTTTTGGATGGCTGTTTCATTTATAGAAGTAATCTACTCTATAACTAAGGCACGACATCTCCATTTCTTATACACACAACTTTCTTTAATCAAACTACCTTTTAACATTATAGATTTATAATTTCTAAACTATAGGTAACTGTATAACATTTAATTGAGTTAAGGGGGGGGGGAAGTTCTGACACTTTTGCGTAAACAGTGATTATAGGCTTTGTCTTTAGAGATAATGGATAGGTTATTTGGCAAAAAAGTTTCCTTTTGGGATGTAGTTTTCCTATTTTTAAAAAAATTTTGGATTCGGCCTCCAGGTTCCGGTACTCCAGGCCTCCAGGTGGATTCTGGACAGGTAAAAAAAAAAAATTCAAGATAGAACAAAACTTATTTAACAAAAGTTGGTACTTTATGGATGGTATGAACTAATTTGAAGAAATTTTTGAAATCTGGCTCCAGGTTCTGGTACTGCAGGCCTCCAGGTGGATCCTGGACAGGTAAAAATTGAAAATTTTTACTTTAAAAGTTAGAACAAAACTTATTTAACAAAAGTGGCTTCTTTATAGATGGTATTAACTATTATGAAGAAAATTTTGAAATCGGGCTCCAGGTTCAGGTGCTGCTGGCCTCAAGGTGGATCCTGGACAGGTAAAAATTGAAAATTTTTACTTTAAAAGTTAGAACAAAACTTATTTAACAAAAGTGGCTTCTTTATAGATGGTATTATCTATTCTGAAGAAAATTTTGAAATCGGGCTCCAGGTTCAGGTGCTGCAGGCCTCCAGGTGGATCCTGGACAGGTAAAAGTTAAAAATTTTTACTTTAAAAGTTAAAACAAAACTTATTTAACAAAAGTGGCTTCTTTATAGATGGTATTAACTAATCTGAAGAAAATTTTGAAATCAACTCCAGGTTCAGATACTGCAGGCCTCCAGGTGGATCCTGGACAGATAAACAGTAATTTTTTACTTTAAAAGTTAGAACAAAACTTATTTAACAAAAGTGGCTTCTTTATAGATGGTATGAACTAATTTGAAGAAAATTTTGAAATCGGGCTCGGAGCTCGATTTCAAAATTTTCTTCAAATTAGTTCAAACCATCTATAAAGAAGCCACTTTTGTTAAATAGTTTTGTTCTAACTTTAAAATTAAAAATTTTCAATTTTTACCTGTCCAGGATCCACCTGGAGGCCTGCAGTACCAGAACCTGGAGCCCGATTTCAAAAATTTCTTCAAATTAGTTCATACCATCCATAAAGTACCAACTTTTGTTAAATAAGTTTTGTTCTAACTTGAATTTTTTTTTTTTACCTGTCCAGAATCCGCCTGGAGGCCTGGAGTACCGGAACCTGGAGGCCGAATCCAAATTTTTTTTAAAAATAGGAAAACTACATCCCAAAAGGAAACTTTTTTGCCAAATAACCTATTCATTATCTCCAAAGACAAAGCCTATAATCACTGTTTACGCAAAAGTGTCAGAACTTCCCCCCCCCCCCCCCCTTGACTTTTATGATATTAGCTCTTTTTGTTTTATTCTTATTACCATAATTGTTCTTGTTTATGATATTCATGGATCATAAGAGATAAGACAGTAGACAAAAATTGATGTATTCTCCAAATTAGGAACTAACAAACCAAACAATTTTTTTTTTAAATTAAAGTTTTAAACCAGTGAATAAGAGAATGAGTTAAGAAAACTGTGGGTACTATACTAATATAACCCTTATAAAGGTGCAAATAAATGCACATTATTGCTCTTTTTTATTTAGATATTTTATCCGCATTATCTTCTCTGAGTGCTGAGGACAAGAAGGACGAGTGTATAGATCATGTCATTAAGATTAGAACAGCTTGGAGTGAGGGGAATTATTATAGGTAGGTTCTTCATATGATATGTATATTATCATTCTTGTTTGGAGTGTATTGATCATGTAAGAGTGATAGACGAGCTTGGAGTGAGTGTTATTTACTTATTATTGTAGGTATATTTTGAAAGAGTTCTCTATCAATATTCGGCCTTCGATCGCAGCATCCCCTCCCCTCCTCTTTTTTTGAAAATATATTGAATAAGGGGAGGGGTTATTTTGTCGTGTATTTGTGTTTTACATTATGTTCGGTTAAATTAGATTAGGTTATTTTATATTGTATTAGGGCTCGATAGGCATTTTAAGGTCTTATAAAATATTCTTTAAAAAAAACATTATTTTCTAGGTTCTTTAAGCTGTATGAGTCGGCCCCCAAGATGTCGGGCTACCTCCTTGATTGGTTCATAGATAGGGAAAGAAAACGAGCTCTTACAACCATAATCAAAGCGTAAGTAATTTAAGTGAACTTTAAAAGGCCGCATTAAAAAAATATTGATGTTAGAGTAAATTATTTTGGAAGCGAAGCTGCTTTTTAATTAGGGTTTGTTCTTCTGTCAGTTACTCAGTTGAAACTTATTTCTATCGTACTCACGTAATTCACAAATATCATCAAACATAATCTAAAATGCATTATGCCCTATGTGATCAATAAGCTTAACTAATTCTTGTTTAAGCATTTTCTGCCTTTACTTTTATATGATAATATATTTATTTCTACTAAATTACAGTTTCCCGTTATTTCCATCAAAATAGGCTTGTTTCTGTGTTACTTATGGGCTAATATAATAAGAATGGGAACTTTAGAATAAAAGTAATGAAAACAAATTATGGCAATGGATGTAGAATATACGTGGTTATTATGAGAGGGGGATATTGTTGTCAATTTAGATTGCTATCATTAAACTCATTTATTGGCCAGTTCGTTCATCCAGTAGGAGGGGCGGGGATGGGTTAAAAGGGTCGAAGGTGAGAATCATTATTTTAGCCCGCTGAGTGATTTACTTTATTAAAGTATATGAAAATCTGGTTTTAAAATCCAAGTAATAAGATATTCATTATTATGGCTATAAGTCTATATTGTTTGTCTAATGGAAATTTACCATTTTAGATACAGACCTGGTTTAAACATGGAATACATCAGAAAAATTCTTCACTGCAGCAAAGAGGACTGGGCAAAGTTGACCGGACCTTTCGGCCTCTCATACACTGACACTGCCCGAGAAACTCTAGACTGCAAGACTAGCATGGCCGCCCTACCCTTACAGGCAAAGTAACTGTGTAACCCTTGTGTAACTGTGACTCTATCTGCTCATTCTGTGACTACACCCAGCTGTTACCCCCCATCTTGAATCTGCCCCCAAGTTCCCAAATGCCAATGCTATACCTTGTCGTAGAAAAGAACCTACTTAAGAAAATGTCTACCTGTCTTGAAACATTTTAGAAAAATATTCAAATTGATGTGAGATAATGATAATATACAACTTTCTACCTACCTAAAATTAACATATGAAGAATTTATAAATCAATCAAAATTTTTGTTGACATCTTTCGAAACTGAAAATCAGAAGAATAAATCATACCTAAAGTGCAAACAAATCAAATGCAAAATATTGTGACCTCAAAAATCTTTCAATTTCAGAGATTTTTGTTCAGGCTAAAAGGTCACACAAATCTGAAACCAGATTAATATCTAGTTACATTCAAACTTCGAAGTTGTAAATTTATCTAGCCTCAATGATTATTGAAGATATAAAATGGCAGTAATTTTTAGGTTAGGTTAAAATTTTCAACTACCAATATGGGGACCTCATAAAAGACATTGAAAACCTATATCCTCAGAAATGTCTTTACAAGCAAGGCGTTCTGTTCTAGCTAAAAGGAAACAGGTTCTATGTAACCTCAGAAATACCTTTCCAAATAGGGATTTCTGTTCCAGCTAAAAGGTTACTTTAATGGTGTCATGGGCCAGCCATCCACAAGAATACCTATCAAATTCAAGAAATTGTTTCAGAAAATTTTTTCCAAGCGAGTGAACAAACAAAAGTACATAAAAGTAACCTCAGAATATCTTGCAAGCAAAGATTTCTGTTCAGGCTAAAAGGTTGCTGGTCTCCAGAAGTGGCAAAAGGTAATCTCAGAATAACCTATTCAAGTAAGGTTTTCTGTTCTGGCTAAAAGGTTACATACCCTCCTGTTTTCAAGCGGCCATCCATGCTCAAAAGTTATAAAAGTAACCTCAGAGAACCTTGTCAAGAAAGGTTTTCTGTTCTGGCTAAAAGGTTACTACTCAGCTCAGTTTACACCTACCAATCAAATGTTTTCAGTTTTGTTTAAGGAATATAACTTCAAATCCTTAATTCAAGCAAATGATTTTTTACTCAAGAAAAAATTTAAATTTTATTACCAGCCGACACAACAAAATTTTTGTAGAAAATGAGAAAAAAGAAAATAAGAAATAAATAATGACAGATGCGAATCAGCTAGAGAAATTCTTACAATAACATCATTTCTTCAGGTCTTGCAGAATAGCTATCACAAAGCTATTCTTTGTATTAGTTTAATAGGTAGGAAAAAAATCCTAGGGCCAAAACTAATGTATTTAAGATTCAGGTAGAGAAAAATTAGGTCTTTTGTTTCTTAACTAATTGTGATTTATTTTTATTATGCATGTGTTTACCTATTGATTTACAACCTTCCCGCTTCCATGGATATATATCATCCTTGTTGAAGCGAAAATAAATTGTTACATTTATACATTATAACCATTATATGATATTCTTTTTTTAGGTTCATATATCATAAATACATTAATTATTATAATAACTGGGGAAGTTGAAATAAATTAATATTACTTCTAAATTGTAGTTTTTATGTTTTTATTATCAATACCTTCGTGTTCTACAAAGCTTAGCCTCTCTTTTAATCGTACGTGGATTCAGGGACGTCCAAGCATTTAATTTAGAGTGGGATCAATGAGGAATTCCAAAGGGTTTAGGGAGGTAATCTGAAGTAATTTTTAGTATCGAAGCTACTATATAAATTACTTTGTCCGTTTGTCATTTCAAAATAGGTTTTGTGCTTCGCTACTTATGGATGTTGTCATCCTTAATTTTTCCTTTGAGTGGGGTGAAATAGGAGATTGGGAAATTTTCAGAGACAAATATAAATTTTTCATAGCCATTTCTATTGTTTTTATTACCTAGTGCAACCTATTTTAACCAAAACAAGGATATGTTACACTCGATAGTAGCGTAGAAATTGGAGAATAATAAGCTAAGTTTAGCCGGGCATATGTCTGGGGGTAAATAATTCACGTCTAGCCATGCAATGACGGGGTTTGAGTATAGAGACTCGAAAACATGGGGTGAAGTTTTTCAGATAAAAAAAACTTCTTTAGCATTCAGAAATAAGTGGAATATAATCGCTACTGAAATCAGAATGTTTACGAGCTGAGAATATTTTGAATCGCTATTATATTTTACCGTCGTATCTGAAAATTAGAAATCAATTTTATTTTCGAAATTTTGGGTAGGTTTCGTGAATTTCGCATAAGACTTTATGAAAAGTAAAGAATGTAATAAATATTTTATTGAATATTTGCGAATTTATTTGTAAAATGGAGCTCATCTCTCAATTAATTTTGAACATTTGTTACAAATTAAACTTCTGGCCCATTTCTAATTCCGATTCTGCCTTTGGGTGTTTCTATTTTCTTGGAAGAAAATTTTTATGCGCATTCCGGTGTCAAGCATCCAATAAATAAGGTCAACAAAGTCACGTGATCTCTGTGCCGCACTCCTATTGGTTGATAAGAAATTTCCCTGATTTTTCACCCACAATACATAAACTTTCAGAGGATTGTAAAAAAAGGATTCTACTTTTTTCTATAAACGAAAAAAATTATAATGCATTTTTCATCATAAAAAGGCCAATTTTTTCAACTCTGTTATTACTCCCAATTTGTATAAAGGCGAAAATTTCACCGAAGCAAATTAACCAATGCTGGGGTCAAAGATGATCACGTGACCAATCCTACGATTCTTATTGGATGCTGAAAAGAATTTTTTGCTTGACGTTCTAACCAATTAAAACATCGTATTTGATCACAAGACCACATGCACTGATCTGATTGGTTTGTTGTTTTGTCACGTGATTAAATAGGAAGCTCTGATTGGTTGGGAAAGTGTACACTAGATACAAATTTCACTTCCTCCCTTCCCTTCTCTCTCTCTCTCATATTCACTTACTTAATTTTCAGCTATCAAGAATTGAACCAAAATATTTGTGGTTGATTGAAAGTCAGTGATCGGTTATCTCAACTTTCCCCCAGGCCAGTGACTGATACATAGGCTCCTGATAACTCAGCCATTGTTTGAGACAGTGAATTAAGTGCTGCATTAAAACATCCAAAATGACAGAAAGAGAGGATAAAGTTTACAAGGCTAAGTTGGCCGAACAGGCGGAGAGATATGACGGTAAGAAAATTATAATGCTAATCATATGTTTATTTTGTAATCTGTTTATGATAACCAGAATTAAATTGTATACCCAATCTTTAAGAGGAATTAAAATGATCATAATACGTATTTATACTTATCAAGGGGTGATTTTTGAAGCTGTCGATTTATCCAAATAGAAATTTATACCAATTATATTATTTTAAGAGATGTCAAGTGGTAAAACTACGGACTAATAAAAGATTTGCGATCATATGATATTGAAAGACAAAATTTCACCTTTTTTAAAGTAAAAATTACGGATAACGTTTGAATACCCAAATTATCATAGTTTTATTATAAGTATTCAAAGATTTTAGCCAACAAATAATAAGAAAATGCGTTAACGTACTTAACAATTGAATATCCTTTCTCTCAAAACTTTAAGTTCAATAAATTTATGTGTCATTATGTCAAACATGATGGAACCGCATTTTATTTTGACCTAATTTTTTATTTTAATTTAGAACAATTAGATAGTACGATTTATCTTTATAAAATTGTATTTGATATTATATATAAATTGACACTATAGTGGCTTGATCCCTTTACTTTTGTTGTTTGATTGACTCTTATATTTCCCCATTCTTACTCTTGAAATATCTAAAAATCAGCTCAGGACAAATATAACACTTTCCTGTTTGAGATTTTAGCAAACAAACCAGGGTTGGTACAAAAACCCGGGTTTATAAAAAATAACCCAACCCATAGGGTTTTATTAAAAAAACCGGGTTTTATTAATAATATCCGGGTTTTTTGGGTTTTATTTTTTTCTAAAGATTATTACCTAGGAATTTTAAGATATAAGGTTAAATCATTTTAATGTTCTTTTTAGGGTTGGCAATCCGAATCCGAAACCCGCCCTATTTTTGGCCAATTTTGGAATCCGAAATCCGTTTTTTATAGCGGATTCGGATTCTTAATTGTTAGGCTAAAATTAGCGTCTTGATTTTTTTTCTTTCAACTACCCCTCTTTGAAGGCAAAGATCACCCCCCCCCCCCCCCCCCACCTCTTCCCCATCTCTTCCCACCTACACCTTTCTAAATGGAGATATCAGAAAATATGAAGAAAAAAACGCAGCTTTAGATTCTTCTCAGTACCTAGTATAGTTTAATCCCTTAACTTATGTTTTTTAAAAAGCCTTTGAAATTATTGCTTGAATCCGGAATCCGCGGAGAATCCGTTTTATTTTTGGACGGAGAATCCGAATCCGGTCCAAAAATTAGACGGATTGCCAATTAATCTGTCGAAATTATTATTATATACATAGACATCGAGCACATAGGATGCACCATTAATTCCTCTTTTAAGAACAGAATATTATATAAATTTTAATAGTACCTAGGTATTGCTTTATGTGCCTTTGTAATAACAAACTAAATTACGTATAATATGAAATGAGGACAATAGCCTGTAATTTCTGTATCTATTTTTTTGCACAGCATGTAAAATTCCTATGCAAAGTTAGCAAATGACATTTTATGCCATATTGTCGATTTACGGCAATTTAATCTTTTACAAGAACTTTACGTAACTTTTCCTGGATTTTTGGACACTCTTCCCTGTAAAATTATCCTTTTCACAGAAATATTTATCTACAAATAGTTTCTTCTAATTTAGTATCTAATGCACAATTGTTTGTTAGTAAAAGGAATCTTTGAAGTTTTGTATTTACAACGATCTTCTAATGAGGCGAAGCCTCTAGATGCTAAAGGCCTAACTACAAGAAGTTATACATAAAGTGAACAAACAATTTACAATATATAAATTTAGAAATGGTGGAGGCTATGAAGAAGGTGGCTGGCATGGATGTTGAACTAACAGTAGAGGAAAGAAATCTACTCAGCGTTGCCTACAAAAATGTCATTGGTAAGTTCTACATCTTTCAGTTTAATTGTACAGCTCAATGATAATAAATATTTGAAATGAAATGTAGAAACAAGAGTTGCTATGAAAGGTATATTTT
Organism: Acartia tonsa; assembly: GCF_053477335.1. Lineage (NCBI taxonomy): Eukaryota > Metazoa > Arthropoda > Copepoda > Calanoida > Acartiidae > Acartia > Acartia tonsa. Next base: position 28,390,145 of record NC_137262.1, on the reverse strand, counting down.
ATATGTACCTAAACAGATATAAATACATACACTAATAAGTTTATAAGCAATTTTCTATCTTTTCTAAACAGACATATTTGGAACTGAATAAAATCCTTCACACGAATCTATCTAAAAAAATCATCCTTTCATGGCACAACCTTTGTCTTAATAAACTAATTTTCGCAGGAGCTCGGAGGGCCAGCTGGAGAGTAATTTCTAGCATAGAACAGAAAGAGGAGAGTAAGGCTGGTGGCGGCAACACAGCTATGGTCAAAACATACAGAGATCAGGTTTGCCAATAACTTTCCAGAATTAATAAAGAATTGAGCTTAATTTATTTCAATTTTTAAATCACTATGCCTACCTATATGATAACAATATACTATATTTTGTCATTTTCTTAACTTAATATGGACGTCTTATAAACAGCTTTAAAAAAAATACTTTTCGAGCTCTATTTTACCCAAGGTAACATGACAGAATACAGAGAAAGAACAGAATATAAATTCAAAATTAGTCTTAATTTTGTTTGACACACTCTACAATTGACACAATGTTTAAAAGTAAAGCAGGGGTGTATATTCAGCATATTTGACCCTGAGGGGGGGGGGGATATAATGTGGTTGGGGGGAAAAAATGTAGAAATTAAGAGAACTAAAAACATTTTTCTCCCCTCCTTGGTGAAAAAGAATAGGTATATGGGAGGGGGTTTAATAAGAATAAAATATAATTATAGAGTTCTGAAAATATTTTTCCATTTTCCCCCTTCCTTGCTGGTAAAAACTTGGAGGGGGGAAAAAAAATGCAGCAGGGAAAAAATTAATCTTGTGCAGAATATACACCCCGGAAGTAAAGACAATTAATTTTTACCAAATATGAGTCTTTCGTTTATCTTATAACCTCAGGTTAGGTTAAGTTATATTGTGTTCTGGGTAGCCCTGCAGGGTTATGGTACTGCAGATTTAGGAATTAGGCATTGGGAAAAAAACTTCTAAATTTATTTTTAAAATGATGAGAGGTTCCAGGGCCTCTTAGGCAAGGCAAATAGAAGGAAACCACCATAAATTGTTGCAAGGTTTTTATCCCGGGAAAACAGATCGTAGTGGGAAATAATCCTCAAGTTTTATAAATACAAAATATCAATCTGCAATTCATTTGTTTCTGTCCGTACGTCTAACATGTTAATGTTTTCAGGTTGAGAAGGAACTGCGTGACATTTGCCAGGATATTCTGGACGTACTAGACAAGCACCTGGTCCCCTCCAGCACAACTGGAGAATCTAAAGTTTTCTATTATAAAATGAAAGGAGATTATCACAGGTTAGACTTTATAAATTCTGCAAATGTATTGTGTATGAATTAATGTAGAATATACGTGCAAATTATAACAGGAGAAATATTCGTGTACTTAGCTTTTGAACATGGAACTTATTTATTGGTCAGTACTTTCATCCAGAAGGAGGGGATGGGGTAAAGGGGTTAATCGTCATTTTAATCCGCTGCATGTTTCACTTTGATTAGAAATTATGAAAATCTTGTGTAAGATCTAAGCAAAAATATCCATTGAGAAAATATCAATTTTTCCTTACATGTACAAGAGTGGATATCCGAGGCGAGTTTGATAAAGTAGGATTTTGATTTTCATAAAATGCACGGATTCATCTGATATAATAAAGTACCTAATGATTTTTATATATTGTTTCATGCAAAAAGTTTAAATAGATCATAGTGAAAAACGACAAGAAAATAAATCTGAAAAGCATAATATCGTTGTACTTGCTTTTATAAAAAAAAAACACTTCCATGTTCCTAACTACTTTATACTTACTACCTAATATGTAAAGTAAACTGAATATTTTTTTCTTTAAGATATATGGCAGAGTTTACTGCAGGCAACGACAGAAAGGAGGCTTCCGAGAACTCGATGGTGGCCTATAAAGCTGCTTCGGATATTGCCATGAATGAGCTCCCACCCACACATCCTATCAGGTACATTGGATCCCATTTGATTTCACGAACGAAAAAATGGGTATTGGGAAATTAACTACGTACCTACCCAATCTAATTAACATCTACTCTTCTAATATTATTCTTAATCGTTGGTAGAATCTATCGATAAGAACAGGCCTAAATTTCCATGCAGTTATCTATTATGGACAGACAAAATAGGCTTTTATTAATTCGTAAGAAAAGTAATATTTCCTAGGTAGGTATTTATTACTTATCTGTTTTTACTTTTTAGGTTGGGCCTAGCATTGAATTTCAGCGTTTTCTACTACGAGATCCTAAATTCACCAGACAGAGCCTGCAGACTAGCAAAGGTAGTTTTGTGTTTTTTTTAGCTATATCAAATTAATTCATACACTTGTACCGATTAAAGGAAACAGTTGCGAGCCTAGAATATTTATTATAGACAGTTTTCCGCTTATTTTAAAATTTAAAATTATAAGATTAAAATCAATTTTGTTAGCCCCGAGGGTTGAATAATATGAACTTCTATAGATTATTACACAATTCCAATATTAAGATACCAGAATTGTAGGAAATAAACTTTTGATTTATTGTGCGTTTAAAACTATTGATAGAAATAAAAGGAACTACCAACTTTTATCAAAATCCAGATAATAAACGCATATTTTACAGGCTGCATTTGACGACGCTATCGCTGAGTTGGACACCCTGTCTGAGGAGAGCTACAAGGACTCTACGCTGATCATGCAGCTGCTGAGGGACAACCTGACACTCTGGACCTCAGACATGCAGGGAGATGGAGTCAATGATAAGGGTGACGGAGGTTAGTATTTTATTAGTAATCTGAAGAGTTAACATATTTTTATGTCTAAAGAAAATTTAAACTGAGAGGTTATTAAGAGATATCATAGATGGTTGTTCTGATTGAGGCATGGTTTTCTTGAAAGTTTCATATAGTTGGTTTTAGGTTTTGTATGCCCTTTAGCTCAGCCTAGAGGCCAGGGGCTCAGCCGTTTATATACGTAAAACAAATAATGTACAAGAACCTCCAGAGCGCAGGAGGACAGATTTAAACGTTTAGACAATGTGATGGGGATTAATTTGTATTCCATTATCCCATACATAAATCCTTAGTATTAATGACTAATAGTAATGCAGTGACACGGCCATTGTAAGCGTATCTGGCCCATCTCACTTATGTACAATAAGGGGATACAGGGTGTAACACCTTCCAACCAAGAAAAAAACCTTAACGTCTTTATCCCTCTGTAAATGCTTTAATAGCTATGAGTTTTGAAAATAGCTAAATACTGCATCTTAAAACAATCAAGGCAAAAAAATAATACGAAGAACCCAAAGACAAAAGTTGCCAAATTGAATATTTATTTCAGAGGATGAGAAAGAGAAGGTGGAGGATGTTGAGGCTGCCCCAGCAGATTCATAATCAAATCATATTCCATCACCCTCCCTCCCCAACCCCTCCACAGGCTTTTTTCTTGGGAGGGTGGCATTTAGTAGAAACAGGCATACAATCCATTATTACTTTATGTCGCCAATAGTTCAAGCTACCAAAGTAAAAATTGGGATTCACTTATTTATTTTGAAACATTTTTATTAAATAACTAAAATCCTATATTAGAATACAATATTGTCTTTAAAATAAAAGAGGTCAAATTTGTCCACACCAGTAGAACAGCAATAATCAGCTTTCAACATTTCATTAAAAATAACACTAGTTAACTGCGCTTTTTTAAAAAGTTATTGTCAATAATTTGCTGTGTTAATATGTAAGAAAAAATGATAATTGATGAATTAGTAAAAATAAAATAAGGAATGAGCTTTTTAATTGTTGTCAATAATAGATTGTATGTTTTATCAGGGCTATGAATTAAGATGCACTAACGCATTTATCTTTTTATAATACATACACACACACACCATCACCCAAACTACCCATCCACCCACTACAAGGTTTTCTATACTAGGTAGACAAATTATGGCTAATATATCTATGTTTCTTACCCTTGAATATGTCATTTGAAAGATTTTTCATGCGCAAAGCATCTAACTTGTCTATCTGTATATAAAACCTTGACCCCACACCTAAGAATGAATGAATTACTCAATCATTATCGTATTTGAACTACAACCAATCAAATCTCGTCAGAATAATAATACTCAGTTCAATTATTTTATAAAACAATCTCTTCACACCAGTTTTAATCAAGTGCATGTTTTAGATTTGGCTTCACTTTTAAATTTAATTAGATGTGTGAATAGATCATTATGTTTTTGGAAAGAATTTGAAGATTTTTCATGTATGGTAATTATTACGAGAAAATATCTTGCTAGATGAGATTAGATTCCTATTTTAAAACCTATCAAATCTAACAGATTTTCATTATCTATCCTAATGCATAGTTTCTATTCGTGTATTTAACTATATAAATAGTGTTTTTTTTATAGCAAATTCAAACAAAAAAATTATGTAAAAATCATAAAATATGCACGACAAGTTGATAGTAAATTCTTGTGATTTTTATATTAATTTTCCAGTGATCCAGAGAGTATAGTTATTATTATTTTAACCAACTTTTTTATAGAATTATAATTATTAAATTATATTGTAATTTTCTATTATTTGAAGCCTATATAGAAATCATTATTTAATGATTTTTAGATTTTTAATCTTGCCAAGTTTTTATTTCCAAATATGCATTTTAACATTTTGTTAAAACCAAGAAAATTTCGAAAATCAGGGTAAAATATGTTTCTTAAAATTATATAGCATTTTGTCATAGACACCCCTGCAAGCTTTTGATATTAATGTGTTTGATAATGTAGATTTTTATGACATTTTTAAACATCGAAGTATAGAATTATAGGTCAAATTTTAAAATCATTACAATAAGAAAAACGCGCAAAAAAAGTTACTGCACTTGCCTTTTTAAATGTTGATAAAACTCAGAATGTTTCTTAACATTGTTTAGTACAAAAAAAAAACATAATAGATTTAGCTTCAAACTTTACAATGCCCTCACTTTTCTCAAGCTTTTCACTATGCAATTTGACATTATTATAGATTTAATGTATTTAAAAATTAGGAGGGATTTGATAGAAATTAGTTGGCTAATACTTTTGTTAGCACAAAAATAAATGTTTCCCCTTAAAACTGTAATTTTAAAAAGATATCTTTGTTACCTAGCTATTTTTGCTAGCAATCAAAGATCTGATTTTTATGTATTTTTGAAAATTTTAAATTAGTTACCTTTTTAATTACAAGCACAAATTATAAAATTATTTTATGTCATGCTTTTATATCGGCTACATGTATTTAATTTTAGAAAAATTCCATTTATTAACAGTATTAACAAAATTATTTCCAAAAACTCATTTTATTCATTTACACAAATATTACAAAAATAAAATCCGTACCAAAATTATTAGTTTTCTCTAATTTGATTTTATATGTATTTATTATCATTTCTGTTATGCTTGTATTTCATTTTTATTTAACTTCGCATTTATTTTTATTTTGGATTTTAAAAATTGTTAATTCCGCTTTGTCTAGTTTTTTTATTTGTCTCAAAAAGAGTCGTGTAATTTGATTTTATGGAAATTAACCAGTTTTTTTTATTACCATTCAATATAATAAATAGTAATTGCTTTCAATTATCTTTTTATATTTTTAGCAAAGCTGTTTTATATCTAGGGCCAGTTTAGTACGATAAAGCATTCGGTGGTAACTCTATAATCGTTTCAAGAATATCCTACGTCATTTTAAAACATTGTTGTTATGACATTTATATTTAGTTATAACATTCTAGTTAAATTCTTAATTTAGGTTAGGTTTATCCGTCTGTTGCAAAAAGTCTGATTTTGGCATGTTAAAATCGACTTAAAGATGTGACGGTACGCACTATTTACAAATCTAAGCAACTTGTAAGCGTTATAAGAAGGTCCATCCAGAAGTACAATTAAAACCCTTTGATTTTGAAAAAAAAATAAAGAAACGGGAAAACAATTGGGGGGTCGGTGTATTTCTTTTTCTCTGATCGATTTCTCTAGAAAGGCAGGTGGTATCCTTTATCGTTTTAGAGCGGAAAAGAGTATTATGTTGAGATAGGTTTCGTGATGGATTTACCTTCAAAATAGCTTTAAAATGGCTAAACGGCTCAGCCGTTAGCCGTTACTTTTCCAACTTTTTGTTCGATTTAGGGAAAATATACCTACCAAGGATAACTCATGCAAAATTTCAGATCGAAATTCGAATTCTAAGGGCCATTTATACATTGATTACGAGATGGTTGCATTAACCCCCCCCCCCCCCCTTAGTAATAAACCTTACAGAAGCTAAATTGTAAAGGAGAACCTTGTCGGTTGAGCGTCCAGCGAGATCCTTTGGTGCAGAAACTCATACTGTAACTAGGATATCTATCCTTTTTGATTTTGGAATGGCGATTCTGCGGACGATTAGGGATAATGCAATATGCAGACTTATGATAGCTCTATTTTTTATCAGGATTACCTATTAAAACATAATTAGAGATTTATACCTAAGAAATGTAAAGTTAAGGTTTATTATATCTTATAAAATATATTAATTATAATTATAATTATTATAATAAATGCAAAAATCACATTTTATCACTAAAATTATATTAATATTTTATTAAGTTCCAAACAAGCATCTTTATTTATTGCCGCGCTTGCCCAACTTATTCATGTTGTTGTTAATCATTACTAGGATCGAATGATAGGATATGACCGTCCAAACTAGCTGCATATAGCTGAGGTTGTCTTCCACTAAAATAAAATATTTTATAAATAATTTGCCATCTGAGAAAAATAAGGTTGTTATCCAACATATACACTAATAGTCTAATATACTCTAAATATTAGAGTTAAACACTAGAAGGGGTTAAATAACTGTGCGTCCCCATCCTAAGGACCTGGTGCCGACTCTCCATTGTGTCTTTGAAAATCAACCAATAAAATCTAAAATGCAGCCGTTTATGAGAAAATTAGATATGAAAATTTCAAGTTCAGTTTTCATCCACTATTTGTTACTGCATAATCATGACAAGAAAAGCAAAGATTATTTATTTAAAATTTTGAACAAGTTTGCTTTTATAAAGTTCTTCATAAAACCTCTCCTGAAGTGAGTTAATTTATGTCTTTTTTATCAGTTGCTTTGCTAAGGTCACATAAATTCAGCCTTAAATCATATATAAAGAGGTTTTATGACTATAAAAGCAAAGTTGTTCAAAAATTTAAATAAATAACCTTTGCTTTTCTTGTCTTGATTATGCGGTAACTCCTAGTGGATGAAAATTGAACTAGAAATTTTCAAATCTAATTCTCTCAAAAACGGCTGCATTTTAGATTTTATTGAAAAGTGAAATGAAGTTACCTAACCTAGGGTAATGAAATGCACTATGTCCCAATTTAGGTTCTGACACGAAAGTCAAAGCACCTTCATACACACTGTGTATAAGAATACACTCTAATGGGTACACATTTAACTTCTACTACTTAATAACACAAATCAGTTTATAGAATCGAACCACCAAGAATGAAACAAATAGGATGCTGTAAGTATTGGTTCAAAAAATATGACGTAACAAAAAAAAATTAGCCAATGAGAGGCCACTATAAATTTTACCATTGGTCAATAACGGCCTCTCATTGGCTAATTTTTTTTGTTACGTCATATTTTTTGCACCAATACTCACAGCATCAACAAATAGTAGTTTGGTAGCTTTAAATGTAAAATCTAACCTGAAGGCAACATCAGTAATAACATCACAGTTCGTAGTTATCTTCTCTAGCTCATATGTTGTCTTTCTATAAAAATAAAATAGGGTTTAATGCAGCTTATTGAAAAATTCATGGTCTTATTTGATGTTTTAGTAGTACTAATGACCGTTTTATCTACCTTCTAAGTTTTATTTTTGATTTAGTTTACTAGTTGATTAAACCTTATTCTAGTAAACGAGTAAACAACTTTAAAAACTTACTTGTTTGTTGTTAAAAATTTTATTTTCTTGAAGCTTAAGAACAAACTAGTTATTTCACCCCTAGCTTTTAGGAGATCATAAGGAAAATAGTCCAAATCGAATCATCTAGAAATCTTTCGCCACAGAAAAAATAAATCGTGCTACTTTATATTATAGGATACCAACAACTATTTTTGTCAATTTTAAATTGAAAATTAAATATTATTACCTTGTATCAAAAAGATGAATATTACCATCTTCCCCTCCAATACTTAAATATCTGAATACAATTAAACATAAAAATTAATGAAGTAATGCTTTTTTAATACAAAAAGTCAAAACTTATGTACTTTAATAAAATTAACTTATTCAAAGTCATGAAACTAAATGTTCTTTAAATACAGTCCCTTCCTTCCTGTTTAAATGTAACTTTGAATTTTGTATTTATTTATTAATGACAATTAGACTTTAGCAAAGTGTTTGGTGATCTCATAAAAAGAAATAAAGATATTTTCTCTGAAATATACTATTCATATGTGTTATATATTGTCTTTGGTAGCTCGTAGATTGAAGATGGAAGAAAGTTTTATATATTAATAAATTTTCCTCTTTATTGAATGACATAAATAAAGTATTGACTTCATAGTAATTTTATTACCTTTACCTTAACAGGCGAGGTAATAAATGTATAAGTATAGGTGTATAATCAAGACAACTACCTGGCAATAGAGACCTTTTTCGTCTATTAGCAAATAGCTTTCTGTCATTTTCATGGCTTAGTTTATATTTTCAAAGCTAGTAGCTGTTTTTAAAGACCCAAATACAAAATCGGAAAGTTATGAACCCGGGCCCCTATATTCTTTTAATTGCATGATCTTTGTTTGTAAGTTCTAAATCTAATGTTACCTACCTCAAACATGGACTGATATCTACTCCACATTGATGACGAGTATTTACCCAGCTATCAAATCTTTGAACTGCATTCTTTGACCTTTAAATTAAAAAAAATATTTATTAGTTATATATTTTTCTTCTACCTTTTCATTATCTTCTTTTCTTTTTAGGACCACTGCGCACGTGGTGTATGTTACACTCAGCAATTTTTGAGTTTCGCTACTTATGGATCATGTCATTTTTGTTAAAAAGTTAAGGCACATTATGATTAACATTAATCTATGGCATTTTTAAAAATCATTCACAACTCACTGATCTTTTATTAGGATACAAATAAGCTAAATTGCCAGATATTTACGTCGAAGATTTGTCGAAATAGAGCTTTTCAAATTCTATATATATCAAACACAGAATTGTGAAAGGAACATGTCTGAGTTATACCTGGCGTCCCATAACTTTGTACAGTCGGAAACGGCAGTTGTTACAAACAAATCATAACCTCGTTCACACTGTGATAAACCTAGAATAGATTGGTAAATTATTAGACACCATTCAAAAATTAAATTTTAGCATAAATTGCTTAAAACCACCCCGGGATCTTTTACAGAATTAGCGAAAAGGAAGGACTTAATTGGTTTAGTGATAAGAGGGAACATAACAAACAAAAAACCAAGTACTTTAAAAAATATACTGTGCGATATTGCATAAAGATAAGATTATGTAATACTTTGATTACAATAATTTCACATTAAATTGATGCGGCCTTTATGATATCAATTGTACTGTTCTAGTATAAACAATAAGATCAAATCTATTGACAATATTTTTAAATGTTTGAAATATGATTCTTTATTCAGTAATTAGGTACAATCAACAAGCAAATTAATTCGAAAATTGATTTGGGGGCAAAATAACGCAACGTTTATTAAATTGCCCTTTCAGCAGCAGTTGGGGTAAAGGTTTTGCAATTCACCATTCACAATAAAAGTATATTGCAGCATTTCAGAAAAGACAATAAATTGAAAGTATTTAAGTAAATTCCAAGTTTATACATCATTGGTAGGTCCAATCAAGAGAACAATAGACAAAATGTGATTTAATCTAATGTAGTATATTTTTCTTTCCAAAAATTTTAAATTGATTTTTACATTTTTTTAATCATGTGTCTCATGTTTGAATAGAAGGTGGTATTTTAGAAGATCAAGTTCTAATGGGTTGGATCTTATTCGCAAAATACATGTACATAAATTCTAAAAGGAGAAAATTAAAGTTTGGATTTTTACTAGAATTAATGTATTTGCAGTAAATACAGGGTGGTCATTTATTTCACTGTGTCCTAAGTCTTCTATGTATATGTATATGTATGAGGGGGGGAGGGAGGGGGGAATATAATTACATAATATAATAAAATCATGTATTGACATTATTATTGTTTTATAGCATCAAATAAAAGTGGCGATGGCTGACAATAAATTATCACATCATTGCCATTATTATTAAATTATTATGATTTTAACAGTGGTATATCATGATAATGAATACAAAATTTGAATGTTACAATACTTTTCAATATGTAGCCATGCAAAAAAAATCTTTAATGAAAGGCTCACCCTGTACATATAGAATTTATTTCTCTAATATTCATTGCAAAATGTAAATTTCTTTAATTCAAAACCTCTGTGTGCGACCTCTTATTTTATAATTTTGACTCAAATTTTTACATAATTTGCAACACATATTTTAGAAATGATATTATATAATAATAGGTATGCACTTTTTGGGCTTAAATAATTTTCTATATCAAGGTTAAAATGATGTCATCCACCCAAATTTTTAAAAATACAACCAAAAATAATTAATTATTACTTTATATAATTTGTCTCGTTGCTTATTGATCTTACTTAATACCTGTATTGCTAGGTTAATGAGAGGCTAATAAAAACATTATCTGTTTTCATGAATATAACCAAAAAATATTACTGTCTTTGGTGTACTGTACAGACCTGATAAAATACACAAATACATAGACAAACTTTTTATAAATCATTATTTTAAGGGTCCCAAGGGACATACAGTCAGGCCTAGTTATTCTAACAATCAATTCTACAAAAAAATCACGAAACCTTTGGAAGTTAGGTGGGGGTATTTCTTGTTTTTTTTTCATGTAACTGAAGAGGGGTGGGTAAGAAGGGGAGGAAAAGAAGAAGGGGGTTGTGGGGAAATTTTGTTTGTCAGAATATCACACTATGTTCCACGGGTGACAAAAAATCGTTTTTTACATTTTGGAAAATACACTTTCAAACAATTGTTTAGTAATATACACAAGTTTTTGGAAATAAAGCCGAAAGAATTAGCTCTTTACTATGAAAAATAAGAATTTTATGTGTAATTATACCAGAGGTATGGAATTAAGTTCCTTTTCATCATTGTAAACAACTATTTTTAAGGTCAACTAAACTACATTTCAAATCATCGTGGACCCTTTATTTTTAAAGCTATTTTTAAGTATTATATATTTTTGGAATCAGTATGTAATAATTTATACGGTTAGTCTTTAAAAGAAGTCAAATCTCCATTTTTTGTTGTAATTGTAGATGGTTTTCTTAGCATACCCGATTTCTGTAAGATAGACAATTTTCTTCTAATGAAAATTTTACGTTTGGTTCCAGATCTTTTAAGGCCAAAAAAGTCCAAGCAAATCCTCTTACATGGTGATATTAGATGTATGTATAATATCAGAGAACTTTACCCTGTGATGCGAAGCTATGCGAAGTTTGTTTTTTTAAGCCCTAAAGATACCTGGTCTATAAAAAAAAACAATTTTTTAAGATAAAAAGGTAATTTATTTTTCTATTTATTTCAAACACATATTCAATAAAATTAAAAGTAAAGAAAAGTTTTAAAAACAAATAAAAGATTATCCATTTATGTCTAAGGTCTTATCTGAACTATCATACCTTTTATTGGGGGGGGGGGGCTCGATTTATGTCAATCTTGGATCCCATTAAAGCTAAAAGTCTAAATATTTGTATGTGGTTTCCTTAATCAACAAAAAATATTATGATTTTATATGTTTAACATTATCTACTCCCTTTACCCTTTTATTGAGCAACCTTTCACAAAAGGTTCTTTCATACTTATTAACAAAGAAGATTAGAACTTATGTTGATTAAGATAGAAAATGTTTCCTTTAAAATAAATGAAAATAAAAATTAGAGTCTTACATATCTAGGATCTAAAGGGATAAGACAATGGCCGGTAATATAATGTACATCCCCAATAGTAATAAACAAAATTGCCCCTTCTATAAATTACAATTAGTTGTTGAAATGTTTGGACACTCAACTAATAAACCAACCAATCAAATTCAAAAGTCCCAAAAGTTGTTATGCCTACAAATAAGAAAAAACTATTATAAAACTTTGTGGACTAGTATAATAAACAGTCCATTGTTCCCTTCCTCCCTGCTTAAATAAACACACAGAAAATGAGTAAGAAATTTACTCATCTGTATTTATTAGAAATCTCAAAATATAAATTTCAGCGACGGCAGTCGGCAGGAAAATAGCGGCAGATTTTAATGAAATTTTAGTTGGTCGTGTATAGTTGTTAGAATAGCTTAAGTTTAAAATTTGAGGTATCTAAGTAAAAAATTGAGGTAAAAGGAGTTAATTAAAGATTTCTGGAGACCTGCAGGATCATACCTGGAACCGGAAATTGACTTGAACACCTGTATGTAGTAATATAGGATATTTTAGTATTTTGGTAAGAGGAAATGTTAAGTTTAAGTCATAAAAAAAAATATTTTTGCTCTTTACCTGTATGATCCTGCCAGGTATCCTGGCATCCTGTGCCCACCAGGATGGAGATATTTAACTTTCAGTTATGTGTCGTACCCATTTTAAACAAGTCACTCAGTTATAGCTCTCTATCTTTCACACAAAGAAAATGAGATTGAAAATACTAAAAGGGGGGGAGGGTCGCCTCCCCCCCCCCCACTATTAAGGGTTAACAAACATTGTTAGTTGGGTTGTGTAATATCTTTTGATATGATTCCCGTCAATGTTGCTTAGAAATAAAGGAAGTTCTGAAATGTGCTAATTAGACTAGCTTTACACCCCCCCCCCCCTTGACGCCCCTTGTGTAAAACCCTTATTATAAGTATTTTCACCATTATTTTAAAAGATATATGTATACTTATTGCTATTTAAATAAAATTTCATACAAATTTTCAAATATACACTCTCCATGATTTTTTGTCATTTTTCGGGATTTCTGGAATACAGTGTATCATTCCCTTTTCCCTGCATAAAATAATAAAAAGCCCTCTTTTAAAATTTGAATTGATGGAAAAATTAAAAACTACATGCCTTTGTTTGGAAAAGACTTAAAAATTTATACCTGGACTACCCTCGCATTGGACTATCTTGTGGATCTGGCGAGCATGAGATCTCGGGTACTCTCTAAAATAAGAAAAGATAATTATTGTGTGCTTAACAAAAAAGTTTAAAAATTGCAAAAAAAATCTAAAATCAAAAGATTACAAAACAATATGTTAGTATGTCTGTAAGACACTAAGTATTAAGTGGAAGCTATAAAGGCAGTTCAAGGGAAGTGTTACTCTCAAAAAAAACACAAGAATAAGAAGCAAGACTGGAAAAAGTAACTGTATTTTGACTTTAGGCAAAGATAAAAGGGATAATATCTTTTAAAAGGATGACAACATCTATAAGTAGCTAAGAACAAAAGAACATGGATTTGCAGACGGACAAAGAGAAAGTAAATTTTCAATGTACTTAAAAAAAGAAAGAGGAAAACAAAGTATAGATTTACGCCTGATTATTGGGAAACCCCTACTCCAATTGCTATTTGTTATGTGTGTCTAACAAAAGAGCAGAGGGAATTCTATGTTAAGTCTTCAGTTTTTGGCCTAGACTATCCACAATCTTCTAAACATTGAGCAGACACTTTATACTTTAAGGTAACACTACGGGAAGTAGCTCTTAGAGACATCGTCTCAGAAGGGTTCGTGGTTAAACACCCACTATCAATACATTTTTTTATATCTTGTAATGCAAAATGTGATGCTACCTTTCTTTCTTTTTTTCGGGGAGGCAGGGGGGGGGGCGAACGAACAGATAAACGAATGATAGACATTGTTTTTCTATGATTAATAGATAACCATATTAGACATAAGACATGTATTCAAAATAAAACTTGCATTGTAAGTTAAACAAGGATGACAACATCCATGAAAACAAAGCTCTGAAATGGAACGAACATTAAAACTTATATAGTGTCAGAACTGAAAAATTAGAATATAAATGTATAAAATCGAAACATGTTTAGAATGGACGTACGGACATTTTGGCAACGCTTATATAGTTGCAACGTTTTCTAAATTGCACATAACTACTTCAGGGATCTTCGTGCAAAGAATTAAATTAATCGAAAAAAGCTATCCGTCTCGGACGAACGGACGTACAATTTATTGTTATTTTTTATGTTCCGCTAATATTTGCAGCTTTGTTTTTGTTGTTGATGTGCATTTGCAGTTTTTATGTGTAGCAATTTATCAAAACTAACCAGACAAAAATTTCAATTTCCAGCCCAGGCACATGGATCTTATGGGATAAGACAATGGACGATTAAATGGTGTACATCATCAATGACAGTAAACAAAAATATTCTGTATATTGTATTTATTGGTTAAAAAGTTTGGATACTGCAATTTTTAATCAACCAATCAAGATTTAATTAATAAATCCAAAGTTTTTGAGCCTATTAGTGTTAGAGCAGGCTTATAAAACTTCATAATCTACAGTCTAATTTCCTCTAACTCCCTGAATCTAACATCAACTATGGTAATCTACAGGGTTTGCCAGCCGCAAGATTATATTGCATCTATCAATCTAATAGTTGGTTCGTCTGTCTGCCCTGGTACTATATCTAGTTTGTCAGCTGTGATTTAGTAAAAAAAGCTGTTTCTAGGTTGTGGAATTTAAACAGTTCTTGACCGCCATATCTGTTAACAGTTGCGGTTGTTTATCCATAAAATAGACATATTATATCTAGCTCTGCCCTAAAAAATCAACTATTTATCAAATGACCTGGTTGTTCCTCCACTGTTTTCTTATTGGGTGATTTAGAGAGTGAACCAAAGACTCAATAAAAATCTGTACCAAAATTACTTAAATACATGATGTGATTAGGACATACTTATATTTTAGGTCTTGATTATAGAGATGCCTTTCTTATACTATTGTTTCCTGAAATAACATTTTCTAAAACTAATTAAATGGATTAAAATGTAAAATATTGTGTTTAAAAGCTAAAAACCATCAAACTTAAAATATGTTTTAAAAAAGGGGAGTGTCAGAAAAAAACCTACAATTCTTATTTTTAAGGCTTACGACCACTTATGTGGTGATAAATTTTAATGCAGGAAAGTGTATTATTTTCTCTATTTCCCAACAATAATCGTGCACAAGCCATACAACAATTGACTAATGCAAATGCCAGTAGGAGATTGGCATCTTACTATAATTGGTAATAGATGAATCATAATGCAAACTCATAATACATACAAACAAAATTATTTTTAGATTAAATCATTTTGTGGTCAAACAGCTAATTTGAAAACTAGACAGCAAACATATATCCTAATATAAAAGTAACAGGATCTCTGTCTATCTGTCTGTCTTTTTGTCCGTACCAAAGGATCTCACTAACCGCTGAACTGATATGGTTCTCTTTTATAAGGTATCTTCTTATAGATCCTTTGATGGTAAAATCACCCTCCAATGAGAAATCAACCCTAGAAAAAAATCTGCCCTCCAAAATTATTTTAAAAATTTTGCAAGTTGTTGACCTAGCACATATCATTTTCGAAAAGTATATACTTTCCGGAAGCCAATCTTTATGAGGAAGGTATTTTTAGAAAGGAGAAAATGTGTAGAAAACACCCATGTAAATTAGAAAATCCGCAGAAATCATTTTTAAAAGTTATTGGCAAACATTTGCAATGTTAATTTGCAAAATTAATTTTATGCCCTAAATGACATATTCTGAAATAAATCTTTTATGAAAGTTTATTATCTTTGAGTTTAGGACATGCTTAAGACGTAAAAAATATTTTCAGTGTTACTTTTTTCGCCCTACATGTGAAAAAAGGCATTTCTCACATTTAATTATAGAAAATTGCATATAAACAAAATAATTATTTTTTTCTACAGTCAACACAAAAATTGACATAAAATCTTTCATTTTAAATGTAAAAGTCAGATAAAGAATCCTTTTTAGAGCAAATATAGTGCAAAAAGTAACCAAGACGTTTTAGCAAAGTATGAATATCTAATGAAATAGATACTTTTAAGTTTTGATATACATATCAGATAAAAATATATAAAAAAAGAGATCAAAAACTATAAAACAAGGTATATATTTTTTTCACTCTGTCACTGAATAAAGAGCACTTTTAGGTTTGATTTTAACCAATGCAGCACTTAAACACTCATTTTTCAAGATAAATAAACAAAATAAATGCAATTATACAATTAAGTCAGTTTAATACTACAGTAAGCCTTTTTGTAGCAATTTTTTTTTGTTGAAATAATTCTTTATTTCTATAATAAATTGTATTAAAATCTAATGATTTGAAAATTCGTAATTAAGAACTTCATTTTTACACTGTTTTGACATATAAATTACAAAGAAAAAGATTAAATCCTTTAAGTTTGAATAATACTTTATATATTTACATAATAAAAACATTAAAATTGTTAAAGATTAAAAAAAAAGATAAAAATAAGTAATTTTTAAAATCATTTTGTGTCGTCTTCATAAACTATTTCCCCTTTTATATTTTAGTCTGGTAGAATTCATAATTATAAATAACCTTTCTTGAGCATATATATGTTTTATTGAAATTAATTATAGGAATGTAAAACGTTTTTTGATTGATTTAATATTAACAATTCAACTAACATTTTGTTATTTTACTTTTTTTTGAAACTCTTTTATTCTTATTAATAATTCTATTTAACACAAAAAGCTCATAGGGAGTTGATAACCTTTATTTCTTGCTTTGTATTCTAATCAGGTATTTTATTTGACTAAATTTTTTAAAACTATACAGCATGCATGTTTGTGTCCATAATGAAGACATTACGGGTTTTTATGTACAAAAAGTTGTTTTAAAGCAAGAAAAAAAATATAATCTTTGTAGTAACTAATATACAATTTCGTAGTTTTATATATGTCTGTATTTTGGTTTCTAAAAAAAGTACTATACCAACAAACATGCATGCCTGAAAATTAGTTTCAATATTCGTATTAAACAGGAAAAAGAAACTAAGTCGTCGTTATAATTATTGTTTGTTATTTTTGGTGTAAGGTTTTTTTTAATGAAACTTTTTTGGATCTCGTGAATTCGATTTCTGCGGATTTTCTGGTTGCCAGAAATGAAATCTACGCATCTTTTTTAGCTAGATGGCATTTGTCTGGTTAAGATTGGATAAAAAATTCTTTAGTTGGTTAAATTTAATAAGTGTGCTAGTGTAGTTGCATACATACTAAACGGTGTTAAAAAGACCTATGTTTTTAAAAATGTAAAACCTATATATTAGAGATTATACCTTAATTTGAATACCTGAAGCAACTGGAAAAAATATCTCAAAAATCCTTTTATATAAAGTAGTAAGCTTCTTTTTGGCTGTAGCGAAGGATCTCGCCAACCGTTGAACCTATATTGTTCTCCTATACAGCAAAGCTTCTTATAGGTCATGAAATTGTTTTAGGCTATTTATTTTTATAAATAAGTCTGGGTATGGTTTTAGGCTATTTTTCTGCCCGTCCATATCCCTTCGTATAAAGAGCCCCAATTTGCTAGAGGCGCAGCCGCTAGTATTATAAAGTAGTAAGTTTTTTGGTCTTTATCTTAAAGGAAGCCTGCAAGAAATAACACGCTTTAACTGCTGAAAGACTGCCACAAGAAGACCCAATACCCCAAATTTAAAGCCTTCAGCTTCAATAACAAAAAAGTTCTAGGCATTTCAAAATAGCATTTTATGTACAATGGAATTTTTGAAAGAATTCCAATGCTCATAAAAGAAAAAACGGCTCAATTCCAGCTGAGTATCCACGTGGATATTCAGCTACTATTGGGGTCATTTTTGGATACTCAGCTACCATTGGGAAAATGTGTGGATATTCAACTACAATTGGGGGAAAAAAGTTTTTAAACAATTATTTTGGTTAGCTTTTTTGTTAATTTGTACATGTTAGAATTGTCCTATCGATTTAATACAAAAGGTACGATTTAGGAAGCGTAGCAATTCATGTTAGAAAGTCCGTAGGTCAATTTTAAACATGTTGCTTTTTACCCTTTTTAACATTTTTTTCTTCATATAATGTAATAAATGAAAGCAAAGTTTTTCTACATTTCTAGGAAATTATATCAACTCTAAAATCGTGGCTTTAGGGATTTTTGGTCCAAAAAAAATATGGATTATTAGCCCTGTAGATTGATCATTTTAAAAATAAGGGTCTGTGCGTCTGTCCGTCCATCGATTTCAAACTTGGCGTTATGATTCTTGTAAAGCACATTATAAAGAACTTAATTACCAACAAATCAAATTGATTATTGTATGCCCAACTACGCTTTTAATGATTTTGTCATCCTTGTTTTAAAGTGCAAACTTGCAATAAGTGGGTGGAGATTTTTCGGCTTCTTTGTACAACTTAAATTCAAGACAAAAACATACGTGGATTGATTTATTATTATTTATAAATGGTATTTATTATTTATAAGTTTGAGGATATCTAATTTATGGAATACTGATTCTTATTATGATAAGGTACAATAATCAAGTCCTAAAAATGTCAGTATGTCCTTAAACAGTAGCATATACTTAAGAAAATTTGCAACAAATTTACTATAATTACAATAATTTTATATAGACTTATACATTATTATCCTGTTAATGTTAGTTTATCCTTTCATTTCAGAGCTTCGCTTTTATGGATGTTTTAATATTTAGTTTCTAAATCTGTATTAAAGTCAAATGATAGCTGTGAATTGCTTGCATTAATGTGCTTTGTTTGTCATCGGAATCAGCATTATGAAAGGATATAATGAAAATACCAATAGGAAACTATTGTGGATATTCAACTACCATAGGGGAAAAGTGTGGATATTCAACTACTCTTGGGAAATATGCGTGGATACTCAGCTACTATTGGGAAATTTGTGGATACTCAGCTGGTATTGAGCCGAAAAAACAATATTAAATTACGTCGCCTAGACACAAAATTATAACCTTATCTTTGTCAGAAACTTAGATTGCCTGTAACTGATTACATTTTTACAATAAAAACACCACATTTCATAGTCAAAAGCTATGAAAAAAATTCGATTTAAATTGCATTTTTAAACGAAAATCATAGCGGAAACAAAGGGGTAAACTAACACAAGCTCAGCTGTGATTGGTTGTTAAGCTGATTCAGCCTTCTGATTGGCTACAGTACATTCGGTACAACGCAAGTAAAACTTAATTTTTTTTTAATGATTTTGACTATAAAAATGGGTATTTTTATTGTAAAAATATAATTAGTTACTGAAAACCTAAATTTATGACAAAAATAAGCTTATAATTTTGTTTCTGAGCCACGTAGTTTATTTTCAAAGTTTTCAACATGAGCATTGCCATTCTTTCAAAATTTTCATTGTACATAAAATGTCATTTTAAAATGCCTAGAACTTTTTTGTTATAGAAGCTGAAGGCTTCAAATTTGGGGTATATGGTCTACTTGTGGCAGTCTTTCAGCAGTTAAAGCGTGGTATTTCTTGCAGGCTTCCTTTAAGATTTTGATAACTACTAAACTGATTGAGTTCTTCATTTTAAAGAAGCTTCTTATGGGTCTCTGATGGTTTTAGGATATTTTTCCACTTTCCTTACTCCTTTGAATATACAGCTCCTAGATGCTAAGAGCACAGCTAATAGTAATAACATATGTTGATTAGGAAAAATTGAAAGGATTGATCAAATTCTATCTTCCTCAAGTTCATAGAGAAAAAAATAAAAGAGAGGAATCGAAGCAACTAGAAGACGAAAATAGGCAGTGGGCCTAGAGGCCTACTCAGCGCTGTTGCCGCGCTAAAATTTATTGCTATTCCACTACTTTTCAAATGGGAGGATTAAAAATTATTAAAAATTTTTTTTTTACTTTTTACTATTTCCATATTTAGGGCAAGAATATTAGATTAGATATTTTCGTTTTAATTAAAAATTACATAGAATTTTATTTTTATTTTAAAAAATTTGTTCATGAAAGATGAATCCTTCTATTTCTAAAAAGGGGGAAATTTTTTTCATAATGAACATTCAGCTGATTCTGACCACCCACGGCTGTTTGCTAAATATCGCTTTTCTTTTTATTCACATTATTATTTACGATTGACTTACAAAAAGCCCTGGGCGGCTTTTGATTTTCGTCTGCTTCTAAATTTAGGGATGGGGAAGTAGTATTTTACCAAGAAAAGGGGGTGAGTATTCATCCTCTTATCCTTTTTCCTTATGCTCAAGTTATAAATAAGAAACAGTAAAGAAAAAAATATTCTCTAGGGCTAGAACTCAAGGTGTGCTACCAAGTGGTAGTAAGCAAATTCTTTATTCAATGTTTAGATGATTTTGCATTTACTAAGGATAAATTTGATGATTTTTTTAGCTTGTATACCATAACTATGGGATTTATATTGAAAAATGTGAATTGGTTGCGTTTTTAAAACACCTTTTAGTATATCCGCAGAAAGATTTATAATCTTGCTTGAAAATATTGTTTAGTTTGTTGATAGATGCAGAATGAGAAACACTTCCTACCTTATAATAGGTAGGAATTTTTATTATCGTATTTTTAAGTCCTACTTAATGTTAGAAATAGCTATTCTTGATTGAAAATTACACAATTAAATTAAATTGAAAATTACACAATGCAGACATTTAAATTGTCTACACTGGATTTATATGTAGTAAAAATAACATTTTCTATTATTTACTAATATTGGTTTAAACTACTCATAATTATTATCCGGCTTCCTGGGTTCCTGTGCATGATTATTTCTTCACTAATTGACTAGTATAAAGTATAGCTAGCAACAGTTGGAATGAACCAAAACCAGTTGAATATAGCTGAGGTTCTTTGTTAAATGTTTAAGGAATATGTTAATTAATAATTAGCTCGATTTTAGAGAGCTAGCTTACTTATTCTAAAGACCAGATTTTACAAGAAAATATTTAAAATTTGACAAGAGCAATTTTTTTTTTTTTTTTGTGGGTATTATATATGGGAGAGTTTAAAAAAGATAATGTTTATTTT
The DNA here is from genome assembly GCF_053477335.1 of Acartia tonsa. Lineage (NCBI taxonomy): Eukaryota > Metazoa > Arthropoda > Copepoda > Calanoida > Acartiidae > Acartia > Acartia tonsa. Next base: position 28,368,925 of record NC_137262.1, on the reverse strand, counting down.
ACAAATTGTCTTTCATGTACTACAGTGTGTTTTTTTATGAGAACTTTTTTGAAAGCAATTTTACCCCACTTATAGTTATCAGAATTTAATGATTGATAGCTTATTTTCTTCGTTTTTTAATGCAATTAATAGAACAACAAAAAAATATTTCAGTTTTTATTTAAAAAGTACAGTAAAATCTAAAATTCAAAACTTAGGTGCCAACATCTAAAATGGTTTCAGCGCATTTTTCTTATGCCTAAATCTTCTACCCTTTGCAAGAAAAAAATTGGATTTTCTGTAGTCGACTTTGGGAGGCCAGTACTCCCTCTCTTGTTGAGATATGACCTTCAAACTTTGATATGTTCTAGTACATGTCCCTAATAGTATCTGTATACATTTTAAGCTCTATATCTCAACTTTGAAGTGTTTAGCAGCCATTCTTGCTAAAGGTTGAATATTTGAGCATAAGAAAAATGTGCTAAAACCATTTTTAGACGTTGAAACCTAAGTTTTGAATTTTAGATTTTACTGTACTTTTTAAATAAAAGCTGAAATATTTTTTTGGTGTTCTTTTAATTGCATTAAAAAACGAAGGAAATAAGCCATTAATCATTAAATTCTGATAACTATAAGTGGGGTAAAATTGCTTTCAAAAAAGTTCCCATAAAAAAAACACACTGTATAATGATGAAGTATTTTGTAATTAATCACTAAAATTGCCTGTATAGCTTTCTTAACCCCTATAGTCTTCTTTGAATTGGACCAAATGCCAATTCGTTGTCAATTTGCAGTTTTTTCATTCTTGTTCTCATACAGTGTGATAAATTAGAGATCTCATCTTTTGACTTTTGAATATTCAGTTAGCCTGGAAGAAAGTTATATACATATCTACAGAGAATAAAGTTTTATTCTTTAACTATTTCTGTAACAGATATAAAATAAAAAAGGGGTAATTTTAATTATTCTATAAGTGCGTTCATTAGTGTTCCCTTAAGATCCCTCCATCTTATAATTAATTTTATGTTAAAAGAAGGTGTATCAACTTTTTTTTATAGCTAGCCGGTTCTTTTAGTAAGTAGTAGATGTAAAATTTTTCATAGAATTCAGATATGCAATCGTTTTTTTTGTAGACCTCTTATTTTTTAAGTAATTTAAGTTTTTTAAAATAATAATTAAGTCGGTTTTAAGGTACTAAAACGCAACAAAATAAAAGAAGAAAATGGCCAGTAAGAACAAAAATAGTAAGATCTTTAATTTGACACCTTACTTTTAAAATTCTGTTGAGTAATTATTGAAAAAATCTATTTTTTTAACCTAGGTTTAATAAAAACTTTAGACCTAAATATTTTCTCAAACAGACATAAAAAATATGGGTTCATATATACCTTTAGAATCAGAAAAATATTACGAATCCATTGTAAGCAAAATTGAAAAAAAAGTAAAAAAATAAAAAATTAAACAAATGGCCAATTGTATTTTTTGTTCAGGCAACACTATCGTCTTCCCTTTTTTACCCCCTCTTTACCCCTTCTTTACCCCCTTCCCATTTTTATACTCAATTCAAGAATTAAGACGTTGCCTGTACAATATAATATGATATTTTCATATAATTCCTTTTATTGTAGTTTATATACTATATTGTAAACTTTTTTTTTCAATTTTGCTTACAATGAATTTGTAATATTTTTCTGATTCTAAAGGTATATATGAACCCATATTTTTTTACCTGTGAAATAATAAAATTAAGTTAAAAGTTTTTATTCTCATGGGTTTAAAAAAATCGATTTTTTCAATAATTACCTGACAGAATTGAAAAAGTAAGGTGTCAAATTAAAGATCTTACTATTTTTGATCATAATGGCCATTTTCTTTCTTTTTTTTGTTGCATTTTAGTACCTTAAAATCGACTTAATTTTTTTTTTAAAACTTAAATTACTTAAAAAATAAGAGGTCTACAAAAAAAACGATTGCATATCTGAATTCTATGAAAATTTTTACATCTACTACTTACTAAAAGAACCGGCTAGCTATAAAAAAAAAAGTTGATACACCTTCTTTAAAAAAAAAAGTTATTTATTAAGTATTCTTTGGCCTAACGCTTGGACAGAACTTTCCTGATTTTCAACCTCAAATTCTAAGTAAGTTTATAATTTTATAAAATAATTATAAATTGACATGTAAAATTTGATCCCTACTAAATATTTGATGATGCTGTTTAGAGTGCACTGCAGGGTATCCAATAGACCTGAATTCAAGCCTTAGAATTGAAACAGTGCAGGATGATTTTACTTTTGAAGGTAAACCCTTTTTTGCATATATTAATTTATTTCAGATATTTTTTTTGAAAAGATTGATTAAATTGTAATGACAGTTTGGCTAAGACATTACTGGCATAGGTCACTGTCATCTAAATCCTTAATTAATGATTCATCACTTCGAAGTAAGCTAGTCAAATATTCTATTTTTGGAGATGTACACGTCTCTTAATTTTTTTCAGGTGGTTATTGACATAAAACTGCCTTGGACAATATTTCTATTTACATAAAAGGAGTAATTAAGTCTTCCCTTCATTTATTTTTTTCCTACAATACACTGTACCAGTGTACATAAATTCTAGGATATGATTTGCCTGCATCTGGTTACTTTGACAGAGGTTTTGATTTTGCGCCTTTTTATTTTGACAACCCCTATACTATATCTTCAACTGGTGGAGTAATTTCAGTTGTGTAAGTATTTCTTATTTTTAAATTTTCCAAGTTCTACAATATATAATACTAGAGGCTAACCCCCTTGAGGCACTTGAAAGAAGGTAGGGGAGGGTATGGCACCTTACTTTTAATTTTTTTGAAAGAATTTATTTTGGTTGGTAATTTTTTTAGAGGTGATTTCTCTTGGGTGGAGTGCGTGGTATACCTCTCCCAAAAGGACCTATGAACAACAATATCGAACCACCGGTTAGCAAGATCCTTGAGCACAGACAGATAGAAACACAGAGACATTGTGTTACTTTTATTTAAGGATTTTTCTAGATCTTCTATATTCATTTTTATTACTCTAGATTTATAAATTCTTTTGAAAAAATTCTAGGGTTCCACAATTCTTATATTTATGGTACAACATTATTGGACTACGTTTAGTTTGGGGAGAGGAAAGCAGTGATGGTTCATGGCATAGCATAGATGGAAGGAAATATTCTGCAGAATTTCAAATAATTGCTCTTGATGCAAATACATACAATCAAGTTCTTCTGGTTTTTCTATTAGAGGTAATTTAAATTTCATGTACAACTAACGTCATAATTTAATGTAATAGAATAAATTCTCAACAGTTATGAATTTGTTTCCACTACTTATGACAAGTAAAATATTTTAGAAACAGTAAAATAAACGAAGGTGTTCTGATATTCCCTGTTTTTCATAATTTTACCTCTCTTTCAGCTGCAAAATCAGGCCACAAGGACATAGTTGCCCAAGGGTGGGAGTAAAGTGATGTTTACAGCCTCTCAAGCTTAGAAATCGCTCGTTGAAACGCTCTCAAAATTTATACCTTAATTTACATTGGATGACTTACCTTTGAAAACAACTCATACCCCCCTCAAAATGAATAGCTTGGACGTCCCCACATGAAGCCTTGATAGTTTAGAGCATAATAAAATACTTTACAGTTCCTTTAAGGAGAAAAAATTGCTTTTAAGGTTAGCACTGAATATAGTCCTCATGTTCAACTCTACATAGATCATCTCATGAATGGAGATGTTGTTCAACAGTGAGTAATATTTATGAAAATACTTTTTCATTAAATTTTGATTATTCCTTTTGCCTTCAATTCAAGTTCAATTCAAGTTCAAATTACTTTAATATAGAGTGTCAAGCTTTTTTCTTCTCTTTTTGTATTTAATTCATATTCTTAAACTTCATTCTTGTGTCAATCTTTCTAGGAAAGAATAATAGATGTATTTTAATAACATATATTCTTAGAATTACAATGAACACATTGGTACCAAAGGAAAGTTTTCATGGAAATTATTATTACTATACTGATAGTTGCACTAATATTGCCTTCATAACATTTGAGGACACTTTAACAATATCTGAAGATCAGCTAAATAATTTAAGGTTAGTACTATTCTTGTTTTGTATTCATTCAAAACCAATTAATATCTAGTGGATTAGAACCAGTTATAATACGATGTGAGAAATAACTATTATCAACTTCAAGTTGTCCATTGGACATTAACAGATGCATCAATAATTCACATACTATTCTGAAACTATATCATCAATTCAAAAAAACAAGATATAATTAGACAACACTTCCATAAAATAATATATCTAAACATTTCGGCTCAGTAATTTTTGTCATAAATTCACTTGTCATAAATACACTTGTCATAAATATATTTGTCATAATTACATTTGTCATAAAGGTACATGTACGTTTGTCATAAAAGGCACACTTATCATAAAAACATTTATCATAAAAACATTTTTCATAAAGGTACATTTGTCATAAAGGTACATTTGTCATAAAGGTACGTTTGTCATAAAGGTACATTTGTCATAAAGGTATATTTGTCATAAAGGTACGTTTGTCATAAAAGTATATTTGTCGTAAATTTCATTTGTCATACAGGTACGTTTGTCATAAAATACATTTGTCATAAAGGTACATTTGTCATAAATTACATTTGTCATGGGTACCAGTATAAAACTTTGGGTACCAGTATAAAACTTTGGGTACCAGTATAAAATTTGGTTACCAGTATAAATCTTTGGGCACCAGAATAAAACTTTGGGTACCAGTTCAAAACTTTGGGTACCAGTACAAAACTTTAGGTACCAGTATAAAACTTTGGGTACCAGTATAAAACTTTGAGTATCAGTAATTTATGACAAACGTACCTTTATGACAAATGTACCTTTATGACAAACGTACCTTTATGACAAACGTACCTTTATGAAAATGTCATTTATGAGAAATGTACCTTTATGACAAATGTTTTTATAACAAATGTTTTTATGACAAGTGAATTTATGACAATAATTACTGAGCCAACATTTCTAATAGTTTTGGATTTTTATTCAGCAGCAGGTTAAATTTTTTCACCTTACAGTGCAGCAAAGAAAGAAGTTTAATTTATAAAAAAAATTTGTTGTTAAAAATGCCCCAAGAATCTCATTTCACAAAAAATTTAGAATTGTAGATCATACAAATTTTATAAAAGTTGAAAAAATTAAGTCTTTGGCCTAAAATTTTTAAAATGGGGAATTAGGCACTAAGTTATGCATTCTGGAATTTAATCCCATGATATTCTATTTAGATTATAATATTTATTTAGGTCATTGAACATACAAGGTTCTTTACCTGCAATACAACCAATTGAAGATACTGATATCTTCTATAGGTATCTTTTGTAAAGTTTTAAAAAAAACATTTATTGATGAATTTGTTGTCAAATGTATGTTAAAATAGCAAATGATTGGTTCATTTAGCATTTTATTTGATAAAAAGAATCCTTTAAATGAAAAAAATATTTATCCAATTTTGATATTATGCCTATTTCACAGAAATGCAACTGCAACAACTACAACTACACAAAGAAAGCCAAAGGTGTCTTTTTTTAAGATTTGGCAATAATGAATAGTGTGTCACTTATTTATCAGTCACATAACTTGGCCAAACCCTGCTGCCAATAAACCATAAAATTATTTTTTTTTGTCATTTGCAGCCCCTAATCCAGTGGCTGGCATCCAATATATGGTACTAGCATAATCAAAAAAGAAAACCTGTAGATATTTTTCCCAAATCTAAAAAAAACACCTTTGGCAACTAGTGTGGAATACACACACCTACAACAACCACAACTACAACTATAACAACCACATCTACAACAACCATAACTACATCAACCACATCTACAACAACTATAACTACATCAACCACATCTACAACAACAACAACTTCAGTATCAACCACACCTCCAAATATTATTATTTTATTGTCCTTCAGTGCAGGTAGTATTTCTCATTTCCACAACAGTCAAAAATATTCCTGACCTTTGCAAGAAATAAAGTTAACATGTTTATGTCGATGAATATATTGACATTTTTATATCTTTGTCTTATGACTATTTATTTTAGCTGTAGTTTTTATCACCAATGTAATAGCAATTGTGGCAACTTTTCTTGTTCCTGGATTTCTAGGTAAACTTTTTGTAGGCTTAAAATATATTTTTAGTTCTTAAAGAAAATCTTGCTCTTTAATTATAAAACAAGGATGACAACATCCTTAAGTAGCGAAGCTAAAAAATTATGATTGTATATCAGGAAAAAATACTATAAAGCAGTGTCATATCATGAATATTAATATTGGTAAAATAGGAAAATCATCACACCTTTAAAATCACGCAACCTTGTAATCATGAAAACTTAAAAATCTAGGAATCGATCTAGCACCGCAATCAATAGACAAATCTTAATGAAACTTGATGAAAATATGTAGAACATGAGCATACTCAATCCCTGATAATTTCAACCGTCAATCCTGAATAGGAAATGAGAAAACGATGAAAACCTAAAAAATCTAGGAATCAATCTAGCACCCCAATTAATAAAAAAAATATTTAAAAACTTGGTGAAAATATGTAGAATATAAAATTAATTAATCCCTGAAAATTTCAGCCCTTTATCTTGAAAAGGAGTTGAGAAAATCACGAAAACGTAAAAATCTAGGAATCGATCTAGCACCCCAAATAACAAACAGACGGATAAAACAATGTATATATTAGATGGGCATATATAGTGGAAATCTTCACTAAAAATTTCAGCTGTCTATCTTGAATAGGAGCCGAGAAAATCACGTTTCCCCCAATTCAATAATTACGGACAGACGGACGGACGGTCATTGTGAATTTTAGAGTAGCTTCGCTACTAAAAAACATTGATTAAACTAGTAATAATTAAATTTAGATAAAATCGATTACTAGTTTGTATAATTAAAAATTGAGGGGCCCACAATGTGTCACATTGAAAATCTAACATTGTTTATGACAATTGATTTTTTCTTTGCATTGAGTATTATATCTAAGGACTAATGTAAAGCTTTCTATGTGGAAGAAACTATTTGATTTCATAATTTTAGGATTGGATGAATTTGGCAATTCTATAACTAATTCAAATCTGAGAAGAGGTATTTTCTTTGATACAGACAGTTTCAGGTAAAATTTAATTGCAGTTTGAAATAATAAAATTAATCACAAATTCGGTTAAAACTTATGTCTTTGATGTTTTTGTCCATACAAACAGTAACTTAAAAATTACACCTAAAAATTTTAATTCGCTGGGGGTCGGCTCCCTTCCCCCCCCTCTCCCCTCAAAACCAAAAGCCTCTAGATGCGTAGCCGACAGTAAAACTATTCTACTATTCTAATAATTTGTTTAATTTGTTGTCAGATTTGATCCTTTTCTCATATCTTTCTCTGTGTCACTAACTGTAATTTTTCACATTGGCAATCTTGAGTCAGATTAATCATTTTTCTTAAATCTGACTACCTGTACTTAAACGTCAATTTTCTTAAATCTGACTATATGCTTTCTACATCATTAAATGTCATTTTTGATTTCTTGAAATGGCAATGTGTCAGATTTGATTGTGTCGCCGAAAATAAGAAATAATCGGACATAATGTTACTAAATATCTAAAGATTTGAATTATAGTCATATCTTGTCATACAATGATTTTTTATTAAAAAGAGTGAGATTGTGTCAGATTTAAATCTAACAGACATAATTACAATCTAACAGAAAAGCAGCAAAGATGACTAGGGTCATGTTTATTTCAGGTTTTAGTTGGTGAGGAGATTTATGTTTTATAATAGTATTTCATTCTAAAAATGCAAAGATTAAATATCATAATAAATATCTTAACTATCTTTATGTGTTTTTTATTCACCCTTGTCGAGCCTTTGCAGTCTTTGGCTTTGATACATAGTGGCCGTGCCTGACATAATAAAGACATTCTATTTATTTTGACAATATTATGTTTGTGATTTTGGAAATTAGATTATTCTTATAAATCTGTGTTTAGTGGGTGGTAAATATTGTGTAAATTAATTTAAACGCTATTGCCCCTTCCCTCTCTAGTGTACCTTACACACAAGAAGACTACTTATAATCGTACATCAGCCCCTAGTCTAAAGAGGAGGAGTATTTTTAAATATTAAATAAAATTGGTGTAGTTTTTTTGGGGAGGTGTCCTAAATATTTATTAAATGTGATGTAAACAAGAATAGCCCATAGACTAAGGAAATATTTTTAAAAGCGAAGCTTTTCTATAATTAGGATCGGTCCGTACGTCATTCCGTTACAGTTGGGGCTTCTGGTTTTAAAATCATGGAGAAAAACAGTTTTTAAAAAGTTTAGGATAGGTTCTGGAATTATGCAATCCAGGGATCTAAAGGGATAAGACAATAAACAAAAAAACATCCCAAATGACAATAAACTAAATTACTCCTGCTGTAGAATGAAATTATTGGTTGAACAGTTTGGGCATTGCTTGTTTGAACCAACCAATCAAGGTTCAATAAAAGTATAAAAAGTTAATTTTCTACGAACAAGAAATCATTATTATCATTTTTGGTTACCAGTATAATTTACAGTTCCCTTTCTCTATGGCGAAAACAAATGAAAAGGCGGTAATCTGCTTATAGAGTTACATCCAGTAATCTAAAAAAAGGAGGGGGTTAGGTTTAATTGCGTAGCACTTCTTTCCTAATCGGATTAAAACAGGTTAAAAATATGCCTATAAAATGGTGGTTTTTAACTATTTAAGATCAGTATCTTTCAATTAGATAACGAATAACCACATACACAAACACAAAATGTCTGATAAACCCGAGAAGAAAGTGAACGGTCTGACCAAACCCATGACCCTGTCCCCAGAGCTCGCTGCTATTGTGGGCGCCAAGAAGGACGAGAAGTCTGAGATCTGAGATTATAAAGCGGCTGTGGGCCTACCTGAAGGCCAACAACCTGCAGGATCCCGCCAACAAGCAGTGGTTCACCCCGGACGCCAAGATGGCCCCTGTCTTTGGCAAGGAGAAGATCAAGGCATTCGGAATGGCGAAATATCTTAAGACTCATCTATCTTAGAAATATTTTCCTTTATGAATGTACCCACCCAGTAAATTTGATCTTTATAATGTAGTATCTTAAACTCGTTGACAATAAATATTTCTCAATTGTATTATATTGTTTCTTACTTCAGTATTTGTACCACGTGAAAATCTTTTACTTAAAACTTTTAAAATAAAATTTAGTACATATTTGATTCAAAAAGTGGTTGGTTTTTAAGTAATCCTAACATGTTAGTTGTATGCGTGTTCACTTAGATCTCTTAAACATCTGAACCAATCAATTAGAAGTTCAGACAATGCCCATAAGTAGCGAAGATGTCTAGGACAATAAACAGAATTCTAAAACCGGGATCTAAAGGGATAGGACAATGGCTGATTAATTGATGTTTATCCCCAATGACGATACACAAAAGTACCTCTTCTGTAGATTAAGATTGGTGGGTGAAACATTTGAACACTAACCTTAATGAATAACCCAATCAAAATTCACTAATGTGCCCAAAGTTGTTCAGCCAACGAATAATAAAACATTATTATAAAACTTTGGGGTCTAGTGTAATAAATAGACCATTTCCCCCTCTCTCTGTGATTAAATGAAATTTAGATTAGATATTAATAAATCAGATGGACCAACTGAAATAATTACAGTTGCATATTTAATTATTCCATAAGACTACCTGCCTCTTTATCTGCAATTAAACAACCTTGATGAGCAATATTACATTTCGAATTATCTAGTAGCTTCACTACTAAAAAGAGAATAAACGACTCTTATGGTAGCTTCATATTTACATATAGAATTATGTAAAAGATTACTTATTTGAGAATAGAAAGTTTTATTTTTTTTGAGGTTAAAAGAAAAGAGGAGTAGAAAAATGAAAGTAAAACGAAAGTCAAAAGTAGTCTATAAAACTTAAACCAGTGTTTTGCCACTGAAAATGGGTTTTCACAGAGTGGCTGTTCTGATTAGTATTACATAAATAGTAGGTTAAACAGTATCAGATATATTTCTTTCTTTAGGTCCAGATTTGGTTGACTAAGCCCATATTGTCCTATAAGACTTAGATCTAAAACAAATTAGCTTAAAACCAAATGACAAAGCCCATATTGTCCTCTTGTGACGTCATAAATTGAAAGCAAAAGTTAATTGTATTAAGCATCAACTAGTATACATATCAGTAGAGTCACACTGGTATGACCAGAAAGTTGAAAGTAAAAGTTAATTGTATTAATCAACAACTAGTATTCATATTAGTAGAGTCACACTGATATGACCAGAAAGCAAAAGTTAATTGTATTAAGCATCAACTAGTAAACATATCAGTAGAGTCACACTGGTATGACCAGAAAAATGAAAGTAAAAGTTAGTTGAAAGTAAAAGTTAATTGTATTAATCAACAGCTAGTATTCATATTAGTAAAGTCACACTGGTATGACTAGAAAGTTGAAAGTAAAAGTAAATTGTATTAAGCAACAACGAGCACAAACTTTGCAAACATGAGTGTAACTACAAACCAGCAGACACACAAGCATACTAATAGTATAAAGTAACAAAATGTCTGTCTCAATATCGGTAAAATCTTTCTTATTTTATAAATAAAATTATGTCAGGGGTAATTTCACTCTATTTGAAACTATGCAGGGAGAAGGTACTATATGTATAGAAATAAAAAAATTTAAAAGCAGAGAATCAAAAACACAATGGAGACAAGAAAATAAGAATGAGGTGTTGTGTGAAGACATATTTTTTCAACCTTTCCAGTCTCTTAATTATATTACCTACAATAAATTGAATCCAAACTGGAATAATGTATTGGAACTATGAATAGACAAAACTTAGCACCTTTAGATCGTCGTTGCGTCGCAACCAAAGAGCGGTTGACATCTAATTTTCAAAGATTCTTTTTTGGTGGGTTTGCGAGGCCACCACTTTGTAAAGTTTGTTCAACACTGACCTGACTACTTGAAACTGATTCAAGTCAAAAATCCTCAATTTCTGAAAACATTTTCATTCATTATTAGTTTAGTTAAAGTTATATGTTAGGGTTTATAACCCAATAGTTAAGTAATCCTAGAATGAAAGCTATTCTGTTTTAGATAAATTTCAGATTTAATGATAAGAATCTTTTTTATGGCGTTGAAACTATTTTTAATATCAAAATCTTAAATAGGACCAAATACACCATGGGGGTTTAAAGGGATGTTTACTCCCACAAACTTTGAAACCCCTCATTAAATCCATCAAAAAAGCCTGGGCGTCCTTTAAATGTTTTGATCATTAAGTTATTTTATTATTATTGGAACAGAAATTTTTAGAGCATTTATTGAAGTCTAGAAGTTTTTATATTTATGAATAAAATAAAAAATTTATATTATACTACCGAAAAAGGTTTATTATTTGTAGGAGCGGGGGTAAAAAGTATGGATGGTTGGAGTTATCACCCCTTTACCTTGGATGTCCCTGCTAGCTAAGCTATTTCTCTAGAAGTTGAGATAATTTTCCGGTGTGTAGCAAAATTTATTTGGTCATACAAACAATATAAGATACATAGAGAACTATAAATACAGGGTGTCCACAATCTATTTAGTCATACAAAAATACAAGATACATAAATAACAAAATACAGGGTGCCCAGCTAACATTAATTTAGTCATACAAACAATACAAGATACATAGATAACAAAATACAGGGTTTCCAGCTAAATTTATTTGGTAATACAAACAATATAAGATACAAAGAGAACTATAAATACAGGGTGTCCAGCTAACATTAATTTAGTCATACAAACAATACAAGATACATAGATAACAATATACAGGGTGTTCAGTAAGGTGGGTCGATTTGCAATCTTTTTGGATTTTTACATTATCGAAAAAGATCTCATTACGTACCTAAAAACAGCTGATTTAGTCAAAATTGTTTATTCTGGATAATCATTTCAGACTGAATCAATATTTTTCAAAACGGTTTTCAGATCTGTAATCAGTATTTTAATTGGGTCATTTTGATATGCAACATGCCTGTGTTTGAAGGAATTTCAATTTTTGTTTTTTTAAGGGGGAGGGCACATTTTATACCCCCGTTGTCATACAAAATACATAAGATACATAGAGAACTATAAATACAGGGTGTCCAGTTAAATTCATTTATTCAAATAAGCAATACAAGATATTGAGAGAACTAAAAATACAGGGTGTCTGGCTAAACTTAATAGTCTTACAACCAAAAATGGTTTACGTTTTGAAATTTGTTTACACCACACTGTAGTGAAAAATAAAAAGATGCAGTTTTTAGTGTATTTTCTGGTATAAAGTTCCCATGTCTGCAATCTAATATATATTTTTTTCCTATTGATATACCTTGGAATGCACACATATAATACATACATACATACATATATATGAATAGAAAAGCAATTCATATGGTATATATAGGTATAGGTATACTGCAGGCAGAATAACACTTTGTGCTCAAGCAAGAATAAAAAATAAGTTTGAAATATATTTGGCTTCTAAACTAAATAGATTAAATATATGAAAAACAATATTCTTAACAAAGACAAATTATTTATAATTTGAAATGTCCGTCTTTTAGAAACGGTATGGGTAAACGTGAATTTTTTTTATGATTATTTAAAATAGACAGCTGAAATATTTAGCTAAGTTTCTCTGTACCAATGAACATTCAGGATATTTTACTTGATCCTATTTTTTTTTATGTTACTGAAGATCTGTTCTCTAATTGACTTTTGTAGGATTGTCAAACTGTAATTATTAATGTTCTATATTGAAATAAATATTGAAAAATTCTTATTCTTAAGTTTTAAGAAAATACATATAAAATGAGCGATGCGCATATGAATATAAGTAAATGTATAGATGTACTAGTGTATGTGTTTTTTTATTCTATGCATATAAACAAGGACAATTTAACTCATACAGGCGAAATTAAGTTAAAATTTATAAGATCGTAGTTTGTGGATTAGAAACGGTTTTCAGCCATACGAAAAAAAATCATCTATAGCATCGTATTACAGACAACTTTCCACTAATATCAAAATAAATTAAAGAAAAAAAGTAACAGTTTTGTTAACCAGAGCCTTCGCGGCCCCTTTATGCTCATATAACTGGTTTTAATCTTATGATTTTTTTATTTTATTAGCCGCGGAATGCTGTTCATAATACTATGCGATAAATAACTATAACTTTAATTTTTAAGTAACATACTGACGAGATGGATTAATTGGAGAGTAGCAGCACTTGTAATAAAAAGAAGGTGTATATGGAATGTAGTATAGAATTCATCGACACAAACCTAATATACTAATATGATAATAACAATAACTACAAAGAATTGATGTATAATCCAGACAGATAATATTGTACTAAAGAATCAAGTTTATTTTCTGAGTTAATATTCTCTTTTTATTGTTTTGACCCTAGCCTCTAGGGCTGTGTTTATCAGTAGTATAGACATTTGTATAGAAAAACTGTTTCAGACCAGCATTTTCCGTAACTTTGTGTTATACTAGTTGCTTTGTCCTAAGATTCTAGGGGATGATGGGATTGGTGAGGAAAATAGCCCTAAACTACCCCAAGAACCGTCAGACAAAAAACTTACTACTTTATATTAATGGATATGTTACTTTTGTATGGGAAAAGTAAGCAGTACAAAGATATAAAAAAATAAAAGATGAACTTAATCATACTTTGACACAATAGCAAGAGAGTCGACATTAAACAATTAAATCAGTAAGTTAAATATCAAGCAAGAATATGTATTGAAGTCTTTTAAAAACTTCATTGCTTAATTTTCAAATTCAGATATTCAATAATTACAAAATGCAGGACTGAAAAAACATGAAAACTGTTTTGTTTAAATTTATTTCTGGATAAATTTGTAAATTGAGTTATAGTGTAATTTTAAAATAAAGTGAAGTAGGCAAAAGGAAAATGAAAGCATTTATTTTTAAATTTATACAACTTGAAGTTTTTTTTTGAAAAAAAGTTTGTTTGCAAAAGTCATTTCTTTTGCACATTTCCTGCAAAAAATAAGAATCATAGAATTTGACCCTAATACATAGCTTCAAAAAATTGTTGAATTTTTATATTGTTTTGTTTTTACATTTTTTGTTAGCTCTATGGGAGGTAAATTGACATTTTTCTCAATCAAAACCGTAAAAAAATCTTTATGCTTGTAATTAATGAATAGCATGATGTTTTAGTATTAATATGTTTTAAAATCAAATGCCCGTATTTAACTCATATACTTATTCTAAAATATAAAGTTATAAGGTTGATCATGTGAAGCTAAAGATCTTGTAAAATGTAAGTCCAAACAGGTTATATTTAAGGGAGGTTTTATGGTAGGTAAATACTTTTTACTGACCGTATTTCCACCCTAAACTAAAGGCTAGGGTTAAAGTAACTAATCCTAGTAAAAAGTGATAAGTTTGATTTTAAATTTCTTGAACCCTCCCCCCCTCCTACCCGAAAGCCTAGGGGAAAAGCAGCTAGAACTATTTTTAAAAAATGAGTTTTTAAAGTACATAAAATACGTGGATATATTGCCAGATCCAGCTGAAAGTATAACTTTATTAGAGTACATGGAAATCTGGTACATCATCCAAGTAATTATATATCGATTTTTATAATGAATGAATTCCTTGTCTGATCCAGCCAGCAGGACCAGGTATGAATATAGTTGGTTCACACAGCTCATACTCGTTATACTCTTACATTCTGGCATAACACATTATATTCCTAACTTGATTCCTCCTCGCTATTAGAAAATCTTTGTTATTATATAAAAGTAAAAGGATACCTAGCTCTCAATGGCTTAAGATCCAACTAACTGCTGGTCTTATATGTCCAGGATTATAACTATTTTTGGAAAAGGATGAGGTACCCATCCAAGAGAAATCCCCACGGAAAAAAACTCCCTCAAAATTAATTTAAAAAAAAAAAACTGAAATGGGAAATAAAGGGTCGATTCATTTGCCCCCAGCAGATTGATAAAATAATATTAGCAAATCAATTTTATTATAACAAGATATTATCTTTTTAGTTTATTGAACAATCTAAACTTAAATGGCTTTGTTTTCATAATTTACTTTATCATTTTAGTATTTAATTCATTTTAAATTTTAAGTTATATAATTTTGAATTTAGTAAAGCATTTAATAGAAAAATAATAGAATAGTCCCTTTCGTAACATCGCTCCATAAGGGGCGATTCGTCGTATTTTTAAAATGGCTTTTTATAGGTTATTTAAGGTTATATTGGGTTAGGTGGTTGCCCCACAGGGTTAGGTAATTGGCCCCGCAGGATTAGAGCCCCCCGCATGGGCTAGAAATAGGAGAAAGGCTACTGTGAAAAATACGAAGATTCGCCCCATAAGGTGCGATGTTACGACAGGGACTATACCCTAAAAATCTAAGAAACTACACCAAGATAATCTCTATAAAGAAGGGTATTGGGTTATCCAACAGACAACCGACCCTTTGATTGCATGACGTTTGTCTGTAAGTCCTTTCTTAGCCTGTTTATAGGCCAAGACATTCCTCCTAATCTTGCTATTGATGTAACGTGCCTCACTTAGCACCGGTAGATTTTTAACGTCTCTAGTATGACGTGGTGTGGTCCTTGAACCAGTAACCTCCCCAACAGCAAGCCGACACGTTACCCATTACGCTAATGCCGCGGGTAAAATTGATATAAGCCTTATCTTTAAAAATGAATAGATGCGTATGAATATAATGTGTTATGCCTGTCATAGTGTAGGTTTTGGCAAGTTTAAACATTCCTTGGTCTGAAGGTTTACTTGGTAACGAGATATTGTGAACATACAGCTAAAATAGTTCAATAATATTATCTATCTATATATCACTCATATTATATATCAATTTATCTAACTATATTTATGGGAGTTTAGTGGGTAAATATTAGAATCATAAAGATGAATGTTATCTAGTTCGAGTCTTCTCGCACCATACAAGAAAAGCCTTTCTATAGTGACG
This sequence comes from Acartia tonsa, assembly GCF_053477335.1. NCBI lineage: Eukaryota > Metazoa > Arthropoda > Copepoda > Calanoida > Acartiidae > Acartia > Acartia tonsa. The sequence continues at coordinate 28,352,790 of NC_137262.1, read as the reverse complement.
TTCACTCCGTACGTCCGTCAGTCATAACGGAGAGCTCTTATCGTTTATTTGTGTATGATAGAATTGTCCCATCAATTTCAATCTTTATATGTTGATTCCTATCACAGTTTTTGCATAGTTGTACTTAAAATATACATACTATTTTTAAAACTTATAGATTAATATTTTGCTTATTATTAAGTGTTATTGTTCGTTGGTTCTACCGTTTACTAAATGTATTCTATCCATTTAACCAACTATTAATCCTCGTACCTTATTAGCACTGATGGAAAGCATAAAAGAATCCAGGTAGAAGAACCTTGCACTGGTTATTGGATCTGTATACAACAGATTGTCCTTCTGTACACCAAGAACATCTTTTTTATTGCATATTTTGAAAAAAAAACTATTAAAATTGATTGAAATTTTAAATTTAATATATCAACCATGACCATTAATTCAATGCTCTATCGTCGACATAACTACTAGTCAATAACTGCATTTGAATTAATCTGATAAATGTATAAAAATATAAATGAAAGAATATGAATAAATTTCTATGGAAGGAAGAGTTAATTTTGTTATTAGGAAGTTAGTGTTACATCAAAAACTTTTTTCTAGGTTAATTATTATCAACATGTAATATTAAAGCTGTTTTCACAAATCAAAATAAGGGTTAAATTTGTTTTATATACTTAAGCTATTGTGTGTTGTGGTATTAAAAAAAACAAGTGTTTAGATTGAAGAATCAAATTTACTCTAAATGATTTTTATTCCAACCAAATTCTTTATTTAGGATAGCTTAATATAGATTACCGGATTGTTTTAGGCTGTTTAATTATAAATTTATGTATGTTTTAAAGTCATTTTTTTCTTCCCCTCCTCTCCCTTAAAATATAAAATCCTAGGACAAAATCCACTAGCACAAATGTAAAATATAATGACGTAATAGCAATCTACTAGTAACTACAGTGTTAGAACTAAACGTTTTTGTTATTATTTTGTAGGCACACCTCATGTAACATTTTCATTAATTTATTTTGCTATTATTATTATCATTCACAGTTTTTAAACATTATTCACTTGTAGAGAAATGCAGAGAGGAAGAAGACATTGAATTGTTTATTACACTAATATAATAACGCTTTCTTTTTCGTTTGTTTTACAACTTTAGGGACGTTTATTGAATATTTATTGGTTGTTTCAAGTTAAGTGTCCAAACTTTTGTAACACTTATTGTAATCCACAGAGGGATTAATTTTATGTATCGTCATTGAAGATCTTCATTGATTTATCGGCCTTTGTCTTATCCCTTTAGATCCCTGAGAAACATGACTTGTAATTGCAAAAATACTCCAACCATAAGTTAAAGTGTTGACATAAAAAATGGCCATGGTTGACATACTATCGACACATCGTTACAAGAACAATTATATTCATTTTTAATTTAGTACAACACGAATTATTCAAATAATGAAAGATAGAAAACATTACACCTTATATTTAAACTAATAATATATAACAAAAAATAATTTTTGAAGCGATTCTACTCTTTTGAAGAACATATTATTATAGAACATAATTGTCCTAGGTATAACTTTATTCACTGTTTATCATGTCGCGTAAAAGTAACTTATTTTGTATTCAATGATAAGTTTGATGTTTTTTCCTTTGCTACTTTTCTAAAAAATAAATAAATTACAAATTAGTATGTAAGACTGTTAATTTTAGATTTAGCTAAAAATAACTGTTTAAAAACATTCTTTTAAAGTAGTATATTTTAGAAGCAAAGTTACACTATACGTTCGACCGATCGTGAATTATAGCTACGGAAAATGACCATATAATCCTAACATTCAAATGTATTAGAATCCACAGAGTAAATTTGTTTCAACTAATATAGGATAATAATTAAGCTATAAAAATTGGAAAGAATTTAAATGAATATAATAGATTTAAAATCTGCATAAAATTTTAAGGAATTTTTATAAAATTCGTTTTTTGTATAATTCTTTATCTATAAGCGCAAATACAAATTAAGTTAAATAATTTTGACATCAGTGATTGGTGGATTGAAAACAATCTGCGCCCTGATTGGAGAAGCTTAAGTGACTTACATCATTCAACCAATTAGAGCGCAGGTAGTTTCCAATCCACCTATCCTATTGGTCAAAATTTATTAACTTAAATTGGATTTGCGCTTTTAAATAATGAATTATGTAAAAAACGAATTTTATAAAAAATCCTTAAAATTTTATGCAGATTTCAAATCTATTATATTCATTAAAATTCTTTCCAATTTTTGAAGCTTAATAATAATATTGTATCTAAGTTTATTGTTTGATGCTTGATGCTGCTCCGCTACTCATAGACAAAATGTTTTCACTAAGTCTTTAATGTATTGTATGGTATGACAGACAATTTTCCACGAATAATAAAATAAAATTCATAAATTCAATACCAGTTTAGTTGGCCCAGGACTTCTTCCCCTCATAGCCAACTAAACTAGAATTAACCCTATAATTTTCATTTAACGATACGCGGAAAATAACTTTACAGATTAAATCTTACCTGACCATTCCATAAGTTTCTTCCACACCACCCCCATATTTACTATTTATGTTCATCACAGATTTTCTAGATAATAATATTAATCTTTAAAAAAATTAATAATTGGATTTTTTCAATTATAACTTTTTATTGTTAACTGGATCAAAATCGGTTCATATTTAAAGGATGGATCTACTGCAGTTCACGGTAAAATATTGCTGGTAAGCCATAAATCAATAATGCATAATTATCTCGCAGTGCAGAGAAATGCGCGAAAAAGACCTATTTTACGTGTTCTTTCTTCAGTGAAGCTTTCCCTGTGCATAATTGGATCTTAGCTATTCCAGATTATTTGTAGGCCTTCTTATGCCGCTTAAAATGGTGTGCAAGTATAATCTGTACGTTCAGCCGTTTGGCAGCTAGCAGCCTTTAAAATTCATAGATTTTTGGAAATATTCCTTACCAGCAATATTTTACCGTGAACTGCAGTAGATCCTAAAGGATTAATCCTTGCTTAGTAGGCCGGAAATTCGGCCCATCAGGGACTACAAAACAGAATAATTGTTATAATTTTTATTTTATTTACTAATCTTAATTTTACATAAATTTTCATCATTCGGTATTTTATAAGGATTTAATAAACATTGCGATACATTGCTCCCCCAAATAAATTTTCGAAGTAATTTGCTTGTTGGTTATACCTTTTTCATTAACTCAAATAAATTACATTACATAACCCTTGCATAAATCAGCATACCTTGATTTCCAGTCCCAAACTTTAGTAACCATATCTTGGCCACAGCTAAGCATCCAATCACCAGTTCTAGAATTATAAGTAAACATACATCCCCATGATTTTACACAAAATTACCCCGTCTGTAGGTTACAATTAGTGGTTGGAATATTTGGGAACCAAAGTTAATGAAATAGTCATCAAAATTTAATCAAAGTACCCAAAGTTGTTAAGTTAACAAATAAGTAAACAATATTATAACAATTTGGGGACTAGTGTAATTAACAGTCCAATGTCCCATTCCTCCCTAGGAGATAGCAAGTGATGTAGGTTACAAGATGATGATTTTCTAACCTTGAAAAAGCTATTGATTCCACAATACCAGTATGTCCAACAAGTCTATGACCAAGAGAGGATTGTAGTTCATCTTTTTCTGCTGATATTGCCAAAGTTGAACATCCTGAATAGTTTCACAATTAAAACTCTAATATGTACATTTTTAAAATTAAAAAAATAAACCTATTGTTAAATTTGAAAGCCTTTGTTATGGTATATAGTACCAGGGGCGTCCAAGCTTTTTTTTTTTTTGGGTGGGGGGGTAAAAATTTTTTAAGGGGTGGTTAATTTTTTTTTTTTTGGGGGGGGGGGGAGGGGTAAAATGGCGCAAATTTTTTTACCCTCCCCCCCCCCAGTTGGGCAGCTGAACTTGGACAGTGTTACCAGCCATCTTACCTAGAACTTGGACAGTGTTGCCAGCCCCAGAAATTCCAACCAATCTTCCAGAACTTGACACACACAACTTGGAACTATAGGGATCTGAACTCAACCTGAAATATTGACACTATACGGCTTTCTCTTGGGTTCAAGTCTGGATCACATTGCGTCATACTAGAAACAATAAAAATTATACCTACTACTGTTATGTCTAGCGCGTGACACCAATGGTAAAAATATAGTTATAATGCCATGTCCCATAAACATACGCAACTTAAATTAAGTAAATGTAATATTTTTTGTAGCATAGCTTGGAATCCGACGGACCACGTAAATTACAAACTGGATGCTCATTATTATTTCGGAATAATCCTTATACTAAAGTAACAGGATGTTTGTTTGTCTGTGTGTCTGTGTATCTGTGTGTGTATCTGTGTGTCTGTACCGAAGGATCTCGCTAACCGCTGAACCGATCGGGTTCTCCTTAACAGGGTAGATTGTCATATGTCCCGGGAAGGTTTATAACTATTTTGGAGGAGGGTACCACCACCCTCCCAAGAGAAATCACAATAAAATCAAAAATATTAAATATTTCCGCCGCATAGTGTCGCTAGCATAGTCGCGCTACGTAGTCGCGCTGCGTAGATGCATGAATTTAACAATTGATAACATAGACAAGTTATTTCTCAAATTAGATATTTAAAATAAAAAGAACATTTAAAGGCCACTAGAGGCCTCTAGGGGCGTAGCCGCTAGTCTTTAATAAAGTAAAGACACACCGCTGAAAACAATGCTTAATTTTGTGTAACTTACAATGCCAAAACATTCTGCCATATCCAGTTGAAAAGGAAATATTTTGCAGTAAAAAAGCCCACATAAAGAAGAATAGGAGAAAAAAAGAGTACATTTGATATAGATAATGTGCACTACAGTTTTGTGTAAAGAAACACATAAATACTCAGGGATATAAAGGAATAGGTCAATGGATGATAAATTAATGTACATCCCCAATGATGATATACAAAAATTACATTTTCTGTAGGTTACAATTAGTGGCTGAAACGTTTGGACAAATAATCAACCAATCAAATTTCAATAGAAGTTCGCAAAGTGGTTGAGCTAACGAATTAGAAAACGCTATTATGAAACTTTGGGGACTAGTGTATAAAACAGCCCAATGTCCCCTCCCTCCCTGTAAATACCTAAAGTGGTTTTCAAAACTATTTATTTATATACTACAGTTGGTAAAATTTTGGCCCATACACTTTTTCTTTTAAGTTATACTATGTTGTTTAAAGCCTTTGTTCACTGTTACTTATGAAGTGTGTTAGCATTACAGTCAAAATAGTTGAACTCCAGCCCCAGGTTCCGGTTCTGCAGGCCTCCAGGTCGACTCTGGACAGGTGTAAAACCTATATTTATTAATTAAAACTCTAGAGGTCAATTCATTAAAGAAAATAAGTTACTTTTTCGCTTATATATTTAGAAAAAGATCAAAATCTGCCTCCAGTTTTAAGTCCTACTAGGCCTCTAGGTCGATTCTGGACAGGTAAAAATCTAAATTTCTTATTTGAAAACTTAGAGGTGAACTTATGAAAATAAGAATCTTTTTAGATGTTATTCACCTAAGAAAATAGGTAATTGAAAACTAAGATTCTTGAATATAGTGATTAGGTTTAAGAACATCCTTTAACTTTTAGTTTTGCTAATAGATACAATTTTCTACATTGTATGACAACTCTGGCAATATAGAATTGTTGCCAAAATATTTAGGAAATATATTTGTGTTGTATTTACTTATTGCTGCTTATTGGCAAACCTCCTTTATACTACAAATTAAAAGGCTTGTTGTTTTTTTTCTTAAGATATAGAATTTTCTTTTCTTAGAAACAAAATTAAAAAGGCACTTTTAATGAAAGTAAGATGTTTTTTTTATAGTAAAATTGAATTAATGCTTCAAACTTTAATTTTAATTTGATATATAGTTCAGTAATACTAATGATAAATTACGTGCACAATTTAAGTAATAGAATAGAGGAGGTAGGGGTTAAATAACTGTATGTCCTCCACGGGGAGGGGGCCCTGTCCCCACTTTCAATTGGATCTTTCAATAAATAGCGTCGGAAATACTAACCAATTCGCTGCAAAAGATCAGAAAGTAATTTGCTAACAAACAAAAAGATGCCCACCCCTGGAACCAGGTACCTGTCTGGGTTGTACATCTATACTTACACTTTTATTCTTGCACATATTTATTTACCTTATTTTTGTATTCTGTTTCTCTGGATGATTGCAATGAACAGAGTAAGGCGGATAGGCTCTGTAAAAAATAATAAGTTTGTATTGGAAATGGATTGTTTAAGATGAAGGTATTATTTTAGCAAAGCTTCTCTATGAATCACTTTGTCTGTCCGTCCGGCCGTCCTGCAGTAACGCTATGTGGGAAATGTGATTTTCTCGGCTGCTATTCAAGATAAAAATCTGACATTTTCAGTGAAGATTCTTATGGCTTAAGCGCATTTAGTCTATATATTACTTTACAGGCAAGACAAAGAAAATAAACGAGTTGAGTCTATTGCAAGGACGTTAAAGCTTTTTTATTTGGGGGGGGGGGATCTTAATCTTTACCCCCCCCCCTCCCCCTTGGACGTCCCTGGTCTATTGGTCTTGAAGAAAAACATCAACACTTTTAAGTATATATACTATAAAGTAGCTGCGCTACTTTTATAAATGTAGTAACACCAACCGCTGTAATAACTGAGAAGAAGCTGACCATCTGGAATCATAACTTGATTTTATATTCCATTTAGATCTTCTCTCTGAAAGCCTAAAATTATTATAAATGCATAAGTATATAAGACGAAACTTTTAAAAAAATAACAGCGTCTTATTTATTTATAAAAGATAGGTAGTGATTATAGAGACTTTATTACCAATCATAGAGCTTTCAAAAATTTGATAATGTTTGAATTTCAGCCAATAAGAGAAGTATGTTTGTTACCAATCAAAGAACAAGCTTTAAATTTAAGTCAGGAAGTGTGTCTGTGTCTGTGTCCAATCAGAAAGCAAGTTTAGAATTTAAGCTAAAAAGAAAGGTTCACCCTTAACCAAGAAGAACAATAGTATTAATGCTTAAACCAATTAGACTACAAACTAGTATTACTGACAAAAGATCGGACAAATAGACAAAGTCACCTCTAAAATGGAGTCACAACCAAAAACTTTAATAAAACAATTAATTACCTCTTTACATTTTTCTCAGTGTTCCATTTAGTTCTGATGGGTTTTAGTTCTGTGTCTTTTCCAAGTATGAAATCTGGCTTTGGCTAAAATATAAATTTCTATCAGCTACGCTTCTAGAGGCCTCTATGGAAACTTGTAGGAAGTTACGGGGATAGGAGTCGACCATCCAAAGTCCTTTTCAGTTTGAAAGAAAGGAACCAAAAACTTTTTTGGTGGGGTAATTTTTTTTTGGCGATTTCTCTTGGGAGGTTATAAACCTTCCTTAAACCCATGTAAAAGATAACCATATCGTTTCGGCGGTTAGCAAAACTCTTTGGTTCACATAGTCATACATCATGTTACTTTTATAAAATGATTAATGAAATTCTAATAAATAGATTAGTCATAATTTAAACATTGATTAAGTACAGTACTTTGGTGAAAGTTTCTCTATCTAATCTAACTATGAATCAAAGCTATTTCTATTAAAACACCCATAAATCTAAACTATCATATGAAGGTCTATTATTGTATATATTTATCTATCTATAAGTAATTATCCATCTATTATTTACCTGTAAATCGCTATGAGTCCTGCTATCTAGAGAACTCTCAGAACTATCAGATGAAGGTCTACACAATGGCAAAACAAATCCGTCTCCCAAACCCTCATTAGGATCTATAAGATTTAATATTTAAAGGAATTGATTAAGAATTGTTATTTAAATGCAGTATGACATTAGCAAAGGGTTTGACACAATTAAATTGAAATTATGTATCATTTTCATTAATAAAAGTGAAGCGTTTCTACAACTAGGGTCGGTCCTTTCTAACACTTTTCGTTTGTCCTACCGTTTCAGAGCTTTGCTTTTCTGGATGGTTGATTCTCAATGGCTGACAATGTTAAAAGTAATGTTATACCTGAATCGTTTTCGCCATTTTGTAGATTTTGAAACATTCTGGTAGCTTTCTTGGGTCTGTTTTAATAATATCTTTTAGAAATCAATTGTGTAAGGTTTTTTATAGCTAGTGTTAGTAAATAATAAAACTTGACTAATTTATTGTAATGAAACAAAATTAAATAAAAAAATAATAAGTGACAGTCTTAGGGGCAAATCGTAGTTACAATATACGTACATAAAGTAGATTCACTGTTTTTGATTTTTATAAATACTAAAAGTTAGTTTTAAAAAAGCTTTAATACGATAATCAAACTTTTAATTTGTAAAGTGGATAGGTGTTTTTATCTATTATGTAGGTAAACCCTTTTTATTGCCTTTTGACAACGTAGCTACTCTATTATTTTATCCCCATATTCTTACATAAAAGTAACACAATGTCTATTTATTTGTACCGAAGGTTCTCGCTAACCGCTGAACCGATATGGTTTTTATTTTATAATATGATTTCAATTTCTTTAACAAATAAATATATTTTTATAATCTTTGATTTACATTTTAGAACTGGTTTTTCAAGAGCCTAAGTCAAGGGTATTAAGCACTTTTACCACTCTCTTAAACCGGTTTGTACTCGCCGCTGTGTATGATAAATAAATATGAAGCTTAAGATGTCGTTGACCTAGCGCTACACATGGGTATTTATATGCTTGCCAAAGAATAAAAGTTTAGCCAATAAAAATAAGTTTTGTGTGTAACCAAAAACATAAAAACAATAAAAAGATGACATTTTCATATTTTATTAGATTTTCTATTTGTTGGTACAAAATTTCCAGTCGATTTCTTGTCAAATAATGAGCGGACCAAAAGAAGAAAGGTTGGGTTCTTTGGAAAACATTAAAATTATTGTGGAAAACCTCAAATTTTCATTCAAAGGAAAAATAAACTTATCTTGCAGATTTTTTGTTGTTGATAACAACATAGTTAAATTTAGGAACACAATAAAATTAAGTGTCTGACTGATTATGACGTAACAATAAAAATTAGCCAATGAGAAACCACTATAAATTTTACCATTGGTCAATAATGGCCTCTCATTGGCTAATTTTTTTTTGTTACGTCATAATCAGTCAGACACTTTTACTGTGTTATAAATTTAGTAGTAAAATATAAAGTAATTTGTCTGAATAGTAAGAATGATTAATTTTTACAGTATAAAAATTAGAGGGGATCAATGTTTTAAAATTTAAGTTTAAAGTTTTTAATTTTGGACACAATTTCGACATGAACATCAGATTTAAAAGCTCCTGATAAACACTGCCATTTAATGTGTCAATATAACATAATTATCACATGCAAATCAGTCGAGAAAAATAAAATTTTAAATTTTAAGTCAACATTGTTGTTACAGGTTTGCATGGAACTTTTAAAGAATGTTTGATCAAGCAAACAGAAATGTTTAATCTTCCTAACTATCTAGGAAACCCGTGTTTTATTAAATTGGGTGGTCATATCAGAAAACACTCAGCAATGGGCAAAATCTGTTTTTACAACTAAACTTTTGGGACAAATTGAATTGGGGCCCCCTTTTTATTTATATTGGGCATACAATTGTAGATTGTCACAAACACAATTTAATAAATCAAAAAAAAAACATACTATTTTGAAAAGTAGTAAGTTTTTTTGTCTGAAGATTTCAATAAATTTCTGATAAATTTAACTTCTTCTTTTAAAGGTTTTAATGTGTCCTGGGATAGTTTTAGGCTATGATAATCTTAGATTTAAGTCATAAAATGGTTTAGGCTGTATTTCAGCTAAGCTCTACTTCTGGAGATACAGAGCCCAGGGGCGTAGCCGCTAGTTTATCAAGTTTAATTCTGATAAATTATTCTGCAGCATATAATACCTTTAATATTCTAACATGCTGCAATTTTCCTCTCCCTCCTTAAAAACTATTTATTCAATTTAAGTCAGAATAAGGTAAATGGAGTATGGACTACTTCTTGATTTTTGTACACCTTTTCAATGTATAAAATAGTAAATTAATTTTTTATTAATCTAATTTGCAAATAGCTTAGCTCAGCAAAAACATTTTATTGCTCCTTTTCCATTCCTTATTTCTTACCCTTTTTTTCATACGGTGTTTATACATTTCAACATAAATGTGAATTATCAAACAAACCTTTTTATACAACTCTTCTAAAGCCATATTATATAAAGTAGTAACTTCACATTGGTCCAGTGATGGTTTTAGGCTATTCAATTTTTAAATATTTTGACTCTCAGGATGTATTTAGGCTATATACAGTTACAGAGCTCCTAGATTCTAGGCGCGCATTCACTAGTATATCAAAATGTATAACTCTACTTTTTTTATTTAAAACAAAAATTGCTTTAATTAACGTAACTGTTTTAACTGATGAAAGTGAATTATTTTGACCATGCTAATAGTTTAATGGGCAATAACTGCGAATTTTAATTTTTCTTATTGTATATAATACTGTTTATAGATCATTCAAATGTTTTTAGCTTGTATTGCTGCAGATCTTATTCGCATTATTAGCTAAATAGAGCATTTTTATTATTGTTTGAACATCTTATAAAATTGTTGTCATGTAATGATAAGATTTTAGGTAATGTCTTCAAGAAGACTTTTATTGTAATTACTAATTGAATTATTTTTATCGGACAATTTTGGAAACAAATTGGGGAATAATAAAATAATTTATAGCATAGTTACTACATAATAACGGCTTATCTTTTTGTCTGTTCGTAAGTTGATTTTTAAATTTTTTTTAGATGCAATAATTTCGTACATAATTATCCTTGTTTATGTTAAAAATTTATATCGTTATATTGTAGATATAGTTTTCTAGTAGTTAAACTTTGTAATGTTTACAATTTTGATGTTTAAAGGCAAGCGTTTAATAAATTATTAGCAAATTTCATCAAAATAAAACATTTTCCATTATGGGTTTGAAACTGATTATTATCTCATCCATACCGAAAAATCATGTATGGCATCCTATAAAAAACAATTTTCTACTAATAATAACTATTTTCCAATTTCTAAGATTAATAGAACTTTAGCAAATAAATAATGCAAAAAAACACTAAACCTTTTACTTCTAGACTTTGAAGATATAAAGTTCTCTTAAGCTTAAGATAACTACTTAACCGATGGAGTTTCCTGTGTTAGTTTTAGTCTATTTTAAGGAAGTTTTTAGGCTATTTTTTAAAATTCCAGCGTCCCCTACCTCAAGCGTTACCCCAAGATAAAGAGATAACATATATTGTATGATTAAATCTATAGAACGAGTGATTTTATTCGGAGGGTGCATATTAATTAACGTATTTCCTTTGATCAAATGCTAAAATAGTAGTAGTAATAAAGTTTTCATTTAATCTAATCAAAGGGGGTGTACCAATTGGCCAAACAAGAATTTTTGTATATTGACAAAAGTTTTCATTTAATCTAATCAAAGGGGGTGTACCAATTGACCAAACAAGAATTTTTGTATATTGATAAAAGTTTTTGCATCACTTAATGGTAGGTTGCAACCTACAAGTTATAGTTCTAGAAGTGCAATAGAAAAAAATAACATTTTCCTGGCGTCATAACAGAAAGGTCATCTTTCAATTAGTGTTCTTATATTTCAGTAAAAATAAACTATCCTAATAGCTGTTTAACGGATCTTTTGCTTGAAAATAACACTTACATGCAGAAAATAACAGTCTCCATAAGAATAGTTTTTAGCTAAAGAGAAAAACAGTTGTGATTAAACTGTGTTGGAGATTGGATAAATAATCTGTCGTTTATTATACTAACTATGTTATAATAGATATCTGTAACAAATGGTTGGATCTTAGACTTTTACATTCTATTTAATCATGTTATGTTTGCTGTTTTTAATATTAACTTCTGACTGTACAATTTGAACATTGAACAATATTTAAAATAATTTTTTGCCGTCTAGACTCAAGACTTTAATACTTGAGGTTATAATATTTATGATAGATTTTTATAATTGAGTACCAACTACCAAAATGTTAAGAAGTTATCATTTTGATAAGGCCTAGCTTTTTCTTGAAAATATTACCTTTTTTACTGTTTATTTAATATTTTGATTTAAGATTTCAAAGCTACTAAACTGATTGAGTTCTCCACTTTGGGAAAGCTTCACATATGGTCGGGATAATATTTTATTCATAAATTTAAGCAATAGGATGGTTTTAGGCTATATTTTTGCCTTCTTTTTACCCCTATTTAAACAAATTTACAAGATGCTAGGGGCGCTTCCACTAGTAAGCTTATATAGCAATATATGATGAGCATATGACATATTGTCGTAATGGCAAAGGATTTGCAAACATAATATATATTGAAGTTCAATAGGACAAAGCAGGGAGAGAGGGGACAATAGGCTTTTTATTACACTAGTCCTCAAAGTTTTATGATAACGCTTTCTTATACGTTGGCGTAACAACTTTGGTGACTTATATTGTGTCTTGATTGGTTATTATAGTAATCTCCAAACTATTCAACCAATAATTGTAATCTACAGAAGATGCTATTTGGTGTATCATCATTGGGGATGTACATCAAATTTTCAGTCATTGTCTTATCCCTTTAGATCCCTGAGGAGAAAGTGAAAGTCTATTCTATTACTCTATTGTTATGTCTATATTAGGACAATTTGCGACCATGAAAATTTTGTCAAGATCATTCAGTAGAGATTATGTAATATAGAAAATATGTTCCAATGAAACACTGTAGGATTTTTGGATCTATAATATTTTTTCCAATATGCCTTTGAAACCGATTAATATCCGCAGGATTAGAACAGGTTTTAGCCATACTAAAAAATCATGTATAGCATTTTCTTTGAATAATAAAATAAAAATCATAAAAATAAAAACCAGTTTTGTTAGCTCAAGCCTTAGGTTACTCGGGGCTAAAAGAACTAGTATTTATCTTATAATTTTTCATTTTAAAATCCGCAGAAACTGTCTATAATACGTTGTGTTAATTAACCATTTCCAGCATAGTTAAAAATATAAAGTCAGGACTAACTTTTAAGACACTATGATTGCTCGTCTTTTATACAAGACCTAGCATGGCCTCAGACGCAGTTTAGGACACGATTCTAGTGGATATGGAAATATACCTGCAACATATATTATACAGGTGAGGATATTTCACCTAAAGAAAAACTATTTTGCCTTTTAAGTAACTTCCAGTTAGAAATGATCATCTGTGAAAAATTGTTGATTTGCATCAGATTTTAATTTCATAAAGGTAATTTTAATGTTAGAATAAAGTAAATTTTTTTCTAGCATATTTTCGGCTTGTTCAGCTGAGAATCGCAATAATACAACTAATTTATTTTTTAATTTTCTTAAAAGATATATTCCTAGGTTTCTGTTTATTGAGGATGGGTTGGAACATGTTACCCCTGGGTTTGCACGCGTATCCACTTGACTTTACATTCTGACAGATCAAAAACATTCACATAATTAAAATTATTGAAAACTAATGCAATAATAACTCAAAATATAAAGAAGTTAGGGTTATTAATCACTTTTCTGATAATGTTTTTCATTTTAGGAAGGCTTTGTATAGCTCCTGGGATGGATTTAGACTATTTTCTACCTTCTCCAATTCTCCTCTTTAGAAAAATACATCTAAATAGTTAACTCTTTTTTACAGCAAGACGCACGTACATACAATATAATTATAGAGTAGCTACGCTCCTTGATATCTGTAGGTCATCTTGTAAGGGAATAAATTATCCCGATAAGAAAATATTGTATTTGTTGTAAAATGATTTATTACTGCATACACGCAAAATTAGATTTACCAAAATATAATTTACTTATTTCTACTTTAGTCTATTTTGTTTGACAAAATATTTTCTTTGATCGATACAGCGTTCAGTCAGGCAAGGTTTGTGGTAACGTAAATTTCACCACAGACATGATATAACCGCAAGTTCTGGCTTTGTTTGCCAACACAACGCCCCCCCCCCCCCGCACACCCCTGGTGGTTTTAGTTAAACTTCGGAATATGCTAAAAAATGAAAAATTTGTTATAAAATAGCTTTTTAAATAATAAAAACAATTCTTTAGAAAAATATTGAAAGAAAATGAGGGTTTGATATGATTTATACCTCATTTTAAAGACTAAATTAAATACACAAGAAAATGATTTTTAATTTACAAAAAAAGTGTTCTAGGGAAACCCTTAATCTTGATGACCCTTCAGGTTATTTTTAAAAAAAGGTATGAGTTCTTTGACCCATCAAAAATAAGTAAGCAATATTTAGTATTGAAGTAGTTATTAGTAAACTAAAGATGTGTTGATCAAACAGAAACAGAGTAATCAATTTGAAAAACAAGCATTCAAATGGAGATTTATTCTATTCATTTCGATCTTCAAGTTTGATATTGGCCTTTTCATTTTTTCTCTCATTTTTTGTTTACATATATAAGAGGATTTCTGTCTTTTTTTGTACTTTAAGATCCCGCTAACGGACCGTTATGGTATTTTTAGTTTGTTTTGGATGTAGGGGGAGGGGAGTATTCGACTTAGGCAATTTGAATTTTGTTATAAAAATCTGAATGACTGCTTGTCCAGAAGGCTCTTCTTGACCTCTGACAATCTTTTTTTTAATTTTGTACTTTTTATTTATGGATGTTGTCATCTTTGTACTTATCTCTGTGCGTAAGGTATATAGGTATATATTTACTTGCTTGTACTTTTTATTCTGTGAATAGTTTCCTTAGGTTTTGTCATAGGATCTCTTCGAAGAGCATTTGATTTCTTGGTTTGTTTTACAATCACCGTTTCACCTCCCCCTTTTCTTGGACTATCCACATTCTTCACCACACCCCCTCCTCCCCCGCCACTCTCTTTGACCTGTATGAGTTTACCCCCCTCCCCAACTCTGACCGCTCCACCGTTTGCTGCTCTTAGTCCTCCGTTCATTCTATTGTTATGTTCAAATAAAGAAATTCATCAAATTTGAAGGATTAATTTTAATTAATGATAAAGAAATAGAACAACTCTTTAGGTATACTTAGAAGATATGCAGATTATTGGACTGTCGGACGAATCAAGTTAGAGAACATCTTCGCTACTAAAAATCCATCCTTGCATATTTTAATTCTTAATATGAACAAATTCCTAGTTTCTAATCCTCTCTTTATTTTGATTCCCTCTTCTCTTGGAGTTTCTTTAAGATGTTCTTTTTCAACACCTTTACCTTCTGTGATATGATAATTTGAACTAAACTTGTAATTTTAGATTTTTTCCTATAATAAATTGAATTCAATGGTTTATATCGACAATATGGCTTTAAATAAAAGTGGCCACGATTGACTTATCATAGAAGACCTACGGATTGGTTCATGTCTAAGTAAAGAAACATGACCATAATAAAACCATAATAATAATGAAAAAGTTTTTTTTTTTAAATAAAAGTAACTATTTCAATATTTTTGATAGAGGCATGACAAAGCAAGGCCTTCTCTTTGGGAACTATAATATTTGTTTTCATAATAGTCATACATATTTATTTCAATTAAGAAAATATGATCACAATTGGAAGTGGCTTAAATTTTCTTATTTGATTTACAAACAAACATTTTGCTATTGTTCACACAAAGATTGTATCCTATGTACTTTGCAAGAGGAAAATTTAGATGAAATATTTGTTAAAAATCAAGTTTAGTTGATTTCCTTGCTGTTTCAATATTTGTAGACTTTGAGATTTCCACCGACAAAACTTGGATTCAAGGTCCAGCAGAGAACCCTGGAATAGTTTTTTTTATTATTATAGAAGGCCTGGGTTAACAAAACTGGTATTAATTTATGATTTTTATTTTAGTATTCGTGGAAAATTATACGATGCTATATAAGAATTTTCAGTATAGCTAATAACAGGTTCTAATCCTTCAGAAATTAATCAGTTTTGAAGACATACCAGAAAAGATATTTTATGTCTGATCAGGATCTTACTTACCGCTGGACCAATTAGGCACTGCTTTTCAGTATACTAATATTATCGCCTGTAAAATATTATCTTTAGGTATAACAGAAACCACCCTAGTGGCATCATCACTAATATCATCATTAATACTATTATTACCTGTAAAATATCATCTTTAGGTATAACAGAATTCACCCTGGTGGCATCATCAATAAAATCATCATTAATTCTAATATTACCTGTAAAATATCATCTTTAGGTATAACAGAAACCACCCTGGTGGCATCATAACTAAAATCATCATTAATTCTAATATTACCTGTAAAATATCATCTTTAGGTATAACAGAAACCACCCTGGTGGCATCATAACTAAAATCATCATTAATTCTAATATTACCTGTAAAATATCATCTTTAGGTATAACAGAATTCACCCTAGTGGCATCATCAATAAAATCATCATTAATTCTAATATTACCTGTAAAATATTATCTTTAGGTATAACAGAAACCACCCTGGTGGCATCATAACTAAAATCATCATTAATACTAATATTACCTGTGAAATATCATCTTTAGGTATAACAGAAACCACCCTGGTGGCATCATCACTAATATCATCATTAATACTATTATTACCTGTAAAATTTCATTTTTAGGTATAACAGAATTCACCCTAGTGGCATCATCAATAAAATCATCATTAATTCTAATATTACCTGTAAAATATCATCTTTAGGTATAACAGAAACCACTCTGGTGGCATCATAACTAAAATCATCATTAATTCTAATATTACCTGTAAAATATCATCTTTAGGTATAACAGAAACCACCCTGGTGGCATCATAACTAAAATCATCATTAATACTAATATTACCTGTGAAATATCATCTTTAGGTATAACAGAAACCACCCTGGTGGCATCATCACTAATATCATCATTAATACTAATATTACCTGTGAAATATCATCTTTAGGTATAACAGAAACCACCCTGGTGGCATCATCACTAAAATCATCATTAATACTAATATTACCTGTGAAATATCATCTTTAGGTATAACAGAAACCACCCTGGTGGCATCATCACTAATATCATCATTAATACTATTATTACCTGTAAAATTTCATCTTTAGGTATAACAGAAACCACCCTAGTGGCATCATCAATAAAATCATCATTAATTCTAATATTACCTGTAAAATATCATCTTTAGGTATAACAGAAACCACTCTGGTGGCATCATAACTAAAATCATCATTAATTCTAATATTACCTGTAAAATATTATCTTTAGGTATAACAGAAACCACCCTGGTGGCATCATCACTAATATCATCATTAATACTAATATTACCTGTAAAATTTCATCTTTAGGTATAACAGAATTCACCCTAGTGGCATCATCAATAAAATCATCATTAATTCTAATATTACCTGTAAAATATCATCTTTAGGTATAACAGAAACCACCCTGGTGGCATCATCACTAATATCATCATTAATTCTAATATTACCTGTAAAATATCATCTTTAGGTATAACAGAAACCACCCTGGTGGCATCATAACTAAAATCATCATTAATTCTAATATTACCTGTAAAATATCATCTTTAGGTATAACAGAAACCACCCTGGTGGCATCATCACTAATATCATCATTAATTCTAATATTACCTGTAAAATATCATCTTTAGGTATAACAGAAACCACCCTGGTGGCATCATCACTAAAATCATCACTGATGCTAATAAGATCTGATGTTTCTACTTCTTTATCTGGTTCTTCATACACCCTAAACATTTTAAAGTTAAAGAATATTTTAATCAGAGAAAATATATTTTGCCCCATTTATTGTCAACATTAATATTTAGTGAACCAAAGATGTTCTTTACATCTAAATGTTAATTTAAAAAAATAAACAGTTGAAAGAGAAGAAACAGAATGAAAGGAAACAGGGTTAAAAACAGGCAGACATGTTGAATTTAGAGTAGCTTTGCTACTTAAAAGAAGACAAAAAATGAACCTGTGGTGTATGGATGCCATCTTGATATGATTATCCACCCCTGAGAGGAAGAAAAGGAAAGACTGAGAGAACCAGGTATGAAGACTGCCATGTGCCAGCATACTTGTAAATCCACAGCTGCCGAGCAGATGCTTAAACTGAAAAAAAGTAAAATTCTATAATTCCAAATGTTGCAAATGCATATAATTTTGTAAAAAAAAGGATAAAAATAAAAGTTATTTTTTTTACGACAAGAAACTTCAGAAAGCTCTCTCTTCAACAAAAGAGGGATCAATCTCTTTTTCCTATTGTACTTCTGATGGACTGATTATATTAGATGCTTTTTGGCACAGAAATCTTTAAAAAGAAAATTAGCAGATGAGTAAATCTAACTTTTTTATTATAAATCATTTTGGATAAAAACTTACCTCAATATACTGAAACATCTCTCTAGATCTGAGATTCATAATTCCTACTCCAAGATTTGACACAAAGACGACTTTCTGTCTTGTGTTGAGTATCTGGTCAACTGTATCACTGTTGTTCAGTAGACTTGGTAGGTCGTCTTCCTCCTCCTGGAAATATTCAATGGATGTATTATTACTTGAAACGCCAGATTCTATGTTCTCTAATAAAGTGAAACTCGTAGCAGGCTAAAATAACGATACCCACCTTCATCAATCAAATTTAACCCCATCCCCTCCCATTTTACTGGATGAACGAACTGACAAATTCGTGAATTTCATGTTAGCAACATAAATTAACGACAGTTTTTCCCCTGTCATCCACGTATCTTGTGTATCCATTAGATATTTATTGATAACAAATAAAACACATAAAAAGTTTTTTAAATATAAATAAAGCATTTTTTTATGCTATTTATGTCTTTGGAAAAAAATTGATTTATAATCTTGTTGTATTTTATAGCAAATTTGTAAAGAGTCATTAATTATATAAAAACACAAGAATTAAAGAGTAGGTCTGTTATCTAAATTTTTTTACATTCTTCATTCTTTATTTGTCTCAAGTCTTGTCTTGTTTGTCAAGAGAAAAAAAGTATTTAGGCATTTTCTTAAAATAGAAGGCAATAGAGGCCAAAAAGTCAAGTTACTAGTAGTATATAACTTGAAAATAAAAGAAGCTACCTTATTTGAGCATTTAATAGGTAGAAATTTAATTAAAAAATTCTATATAAATTGTCATTACTAACCTTATTAGAGTATTCAATTGGTAGAAGATTAACATCGATAATCTCACAACCAATCTCCTGAGTCTCGTCTGTAGTATCATCAGGGTCCTTCGAGTCTCTATAATTGATTATAATATTTACAGGAGTAGCTACCCTATGGTTTAGTTTTGTAACATAAAGTGAAAGTCATGTTACAATCATATGAAGAGGTGGTTGTATTCAGGCAGAATTATCACTAAATTTTCAATAAACAAGATTTGGTGATAAAACTTCTATTGAACTCAATATGCAAAACTATTTTTCCGGTATGGCTTCGAAACCGATTGATATCCGCTGGATTAGAACCAGTTCTCAGCCAAACTTAAAAATCGTGTATAGCATCGTATTACAGACAATTTTCCTCAAATACTAAAATATAATTATAACATTAATATCAGTTTTGTTAGCTCCGAACTTCGTACCCTCGGGTCTGACAAAACTGGTTTTAATCTTTTAATTTTTCATTTTGATATCCGGGAAAAGTTGTCTAAAATACGATGCGACAAATAACTATTACCTTATTTTAACTTTACAGATGAATCTTTTTGTGGCCTTGTTGATATGGTACACAAACAAATGTCCTCCACAATCCCCTAAATTATTTGATTGATTGATTGTGCTTTAATTGTTTTTTTTCCGCAACATTCCATCATTTCTGAGATGTTTTTTTTACAGAAAAAGATCGTCTGTGTTTAAATCATTCAATTAAAAATATCTTTCAACTATGTTATCGAGATTTGAATTGTTTGATTTAAATACAGACGACCTCTTTTTTTCAAAAATACAACTCTGGGCATTACAATCAAATTCAATAAAGCAAATAAGTTTACCTATTACAAGAATCTGATGTTTGACAGAGAAACAAGAAATAGGATGTCTGCCCGCCATTACTGTGTCTAGCTGGCTCCAATTCAACTCTTTTGCCATGGACCATAACCTAATTAGTTCAAATTTAATCGTTTCTTTTATTAAATAAAAAGTCATTGTTAATTTAACCCACTTACACATGTCTGAATTATCATCAATAACTTATTTTCTTCATTGGGTTAGGAAATTTAATATCAGAAAAATATATTTCATGTTTTTTTTTAAAAATAGCCTTTTGGGAGCTATCTGTATTTTAAGTTATGTTGTGAAACAATAACCTTATAAATTGGTCATATTGCATTTAAAAAAACACAAAACATATTTAAAAAATCGGTTTAATAGACATAATTTGTTGAATAATTTTTGACATGATAAATTAGCCAATTTACTTTTTATATCACAAGCAAATACGCCCCTAGAGGCCTCTAGTGGCACTTTAAATGTTTTTTTTATATTTAAATATGTCTATGCTGCGTTTGACGTTTATGTTTTGTTGAACTTTGTTAAATAGAGAAACAAATTTTTTTTTGATTTTTTTGTGATTTCTCTTGGGAGGGTGGTGGTACCCTCCCCCAAAATAGTTATAAACCTTCCCGGGACCTATGGGAATCTACCCTGTTAAGGAGAACCCGATCGGTTCAGCGGTTAGCGAGATCCTTCGGTACAAACACACAGACAAACAGACATCCTGTTACTTTAGTATTAGGATGTCTAAACATCGTATCTTATTCAGCCTTAGATATCTTTCCAATCCATATATCTATTTTTATTCGTTACCTGAGATGTCTGTCTTGACCAGAGCCCAGAACGAGTCCCAGAGCCGGATTGACCTGTAACCTGGCAACATCTCCAGAAGTTTCAATAGTGGCAGCTCTGTGTACCTCCTTCAGGATTCCTTTTTTTCCTAAATACACAATATGACATCATGGATTTCAGAATTCTATGTTATGTGAAATCATGTCCCTAATTTCAACTGAGGTCCATGGGATCTTTTTGTTTGCAATTGAGTTTTTTTTCCAATTAGGGACTTTAGATTAAATCTCAATTCCTAACCTAAAAAATCAAGGTTTAGAACAAAATATCGCACGAGTAGGGTTAAAGTTAGGGATAAATTTTCCATTGAGTTAGATCCTGACAATGTTATAGTGATGATTTTTTTTATTTCCGCAGAGAGAGTAGAGTTTTAAAAATATACTTTTTAAAGATAAGGATATAATAAGATTAACTGCAGTTATTATAGAGATGGAATCTACTAGTCTTATATAAGTATAGGAATTGGCAGCAAACCATCTGTGACCAAATCAAAATGATTAACCTACCTGGTTTCCTGAAGTAAACAAGTTTGACAATGCATAATGTTCCTCCAGTAATTGAAAGGCCTAGCCATCCTGTATCAGTATTCTAAATAAAATAAGCAATAAGTAACAGGATATCTGTCTATCTGTGTGTACCGAAGGATCCGGTAGCCATTTGACCGATAGCTTCTGATAGGCCCAGGGAAGGTTTATAATTTTTTTGGGGGTATTGTAACCTCCCTTTCGAGAGAAATATGATTTTAAATGAGCAGGGTCGACTCCACCACCTCCTCTCAACCTTCGGTGCCCTAGAGGCCTCTATGGGCACTAATAGAGAAAATAGTTTTAATAATAGGAAAAGGGATTTACCAATTTCCAACATTTTTGTTTATTAGCTCCAAGAAATTGATGATATCTTTTGATTAGTTATATACATCTTTTGGTCAGCAATCAAAAGACATTTAGCTAGACAAAAATAAATTTAAGAAAATGTTTTCAAAATTAAATGAAATTGACATACCTGATCAATAGTAAGACAACAGTCAAGAATATGACCCATATCTTTGGCTACAGTTGTACCACCTTCATCCTTAACAGTCTGTTCTTTATTTACCTTAAATTAGATGGACAATAGATAGAAAAGTGGACATGGAGAAATAAGTTCTATAGATTATTCTATTAGATAAGTCATTAGATAGCAAAACTGTTAAATCATTTAAATGCTTAGAAACTTCTTAAAGTTATATTCCCAATTTAGAAAGTTAAACCAAATTTTTGATTTATGTTTTTTTTATATAACTCTGAATAAATAATATTTTTAGCAAAGTTAGATACAATATAGACCAAATTTATATCAAATTTCTTTAGCCTATGGGTTTTCTTACATATTTCTCACGTATGGAATTAATTTTTATGCAAAATTTAGTTCAAAACTTCTTACCCTAAAGATATGATGAGACCAAAGAATAACTCTGTCTTTGCTACAAGTTACAGCACTGGCCTAAATCAAGATTATAATGTAAAATTTATATGTACAAACATTTATCATTTTATTTGTAGTAAAACCAAATTAAACAAGAACACAAAAGAGCAAAGAAGCACAATTAGGTTTAGAATGATTATACATATGTATATTGTATATACCTTTTGCCAAATTGTAAAACAGAAAAAGAATTATATTTATTCCAATAAAAATTCAAATTATAGACAAAGTATAAAGTAGCGTCGCCAATCTGATAAAATTTATGGATAGCATAATTTTAATAAACACAAAAGTTGTGTGAACAAAAGTCCTAAAAGACCAATTTAGCTGAAATAAAACATAAAAGAAACATTAACCATATCTTTATTTACATTTTACAATTTATAAAATTCAAAATAACAATTTTAGCGTCCATACACAACAAAACATATTGTTGCTATTTTGAAACTTTTGAAGATAAAATATTTTCAATGTAAGAAGGGATCTTATTGTATTTCCACAATAATTTGATCATTTTTTCCCCATAGCTCTTTTAAAACTTTGGGTACTTTTATTGAACCTTGATTTGCAGTGTTCCAATTTTTAAACCCATAATTCTAATCTCTTAAATGGTTATTTTGTTCTTCATCATTGGGTAGGTATATAAATTTATTGTTTATGGTCTTATCTCTCAAATATATAGAATGAGAAACCAAATTATAGCCCAATGTTCCCTTCCTTCCTGTTTAAGTATTCTTCAAATAGCTAAGTTTAAGAATATTTAGCTAATTTAGTTGAATTTCAAGAACTTTATCTCTGTCTAAAATTGGCCTGAATACAAATTATTCATAAACATGAGTTTTTTTTTGATAAATACAAACACAATTTACTCATTTTTAAAATTTAAAATGGAATACTTACATCTTTAGATAGTATAATATTTAGTAATATCCCATATATGTATCAGAAAAAAAGATAAAGAAAAAAACTTCCCCAAAACGATGATAAAAAAAATGAAATTTAACCTGCAAATTATTTTTCGAAAAATATTCTATAAGGCCTTAAATTCCAAGAATTCAAACAAATTCATTTTCTAACGTAAATATTGAATGTACAAATATCTAAACTGTAAACGTGTTGATAGTATATTCTCTATTCTTTAATAAATTAATGTTTTATTTTATAGACATTGTGTCCTCTTCGTAAAAATTTTATCATACATGTCTCAAAATATTTGATACTGCCCAATGCGTTTAAAATGATTATATTATAAAATCCACCTTAAAAATGATTTAAGCATTTTTTATTACAGTAATAATTTGTCAATAAACAATAATGCAATTTTTGAAAGGTATTGTTGATTAATCACTGAAAATGAAATACATTTTAAAATTTAGGTTTTTAATTTTGTAGTTTCTACCAATAAACTAGGAAGTTACATTCGTTTTTGCTGAGTACTTTGTCAACAGCCAGAGTGACGTACAGACGGATATACATGTAGAGATACATTTGGACATACACTAGTGATAGAGTAGCTGCACTAAATATATTTATTGTTTTGTTAGAGTAGGAAGGTTGAAGAGGGGGGGGGGGGGCTGAAATTGACCCTAGGCTCCACTTCAATTTTAATTTGATAAGGAGGGCCTATTTTTTCCAGGGGAATATTTTTTGGAGGGGTTGAGATACGATCCCCAAAATAGTAATAAATCTTTCCTGGGAAATTTCACTTTACAGGAGAAAAATAACGGTTCAGCGGTTCGATACATATAAAGACAAATAAAGATATTATTGTTACTTTAATATAGGAATTTAAAAAGCAATTTAACCTTTCCATAGCATTTAACTCTGTTAATTCTGCTGAAATTTTTAGTGTTCATTTGAAATAGATCGGATAATGTTAGAAATTCTCAGTTTTATGTTTGTCTTTGTGTCAGTTAATTTTTTATCATTTCATTCATAAACTAAATATGAAATAATTGTAATTTACTGGATTTATGTTTTAGAATATAATATTTACACAAACTTTGCTTTCTCAAATATAATATATCTTATTGGTCATTCAGGAAGGGAGGAGACATTGGACTGTTAACTATACTGGTTTCCAAAGTTATAATCAAGTTTTCTCATTCGCGGGCTCCAACAATTTGGTCATATTTATCAAATATTTATTTGCTTCTTCAAACTTTTCAACCTATTATTCTAATCTTCAGATGAGTTTTCTATATTTTAATGTTATAACAAAAAGGTTTCAAGATATTTTCAGAAAAAAAATATTGTTGCATTTAAAAAAAGGTTTTTCTTCAAATTAACAACAACAATCAGAAAATGTTTCCCTGTTCCTTTGCAGACAATGAAATTACTCTTTTTGTTTTGACCTAATAATTTACAATAATTTGATTGGTTTCAAACTTTAGAAAAGAAATTAGGTTAAATTTGACTTTGAAACTAAAAAAAAATATTTATACTGTGCACTTTACTGATAAATTAAAAAGTAAAATAAATTTTATCAATTGTAAAAGAAGCATATTGGCATACACATATAATTTTAGCAATTTCCCTTCAACTAAAACTTATTTTTTTTTTATAAATAACGTATTTTTTGCTTATTTACAGTACATTGCTGAACACAGTAATAGTGTCTGACTGATTATGACGTAACAAAAAAAATTTAAGATTTTTATAAGACTGAGATTATTTGCTAAGTTAACCCACTTACCCCTGTCAACAAATATTGTTTTATATGTCCTTTTCTTTGTTGGTGTAAAAAGTTTTATATCAGAAAAAATAATTAATGATTTTCGACAAAATATGCCTCAAAATGTTTTTATTTTATTTTAAAATTTCAATTGATTAAGACAATATCACAAAGTCATCAGATGAATAATTTCTGATAGAGATAACTGGCTTAAATTAGCCAAATTTACTTTGAATTTAGTAAAAAATCACACTGTACAAAATATACAAGATTAAATTAAAGAGAAGCTTGGGTAATAAATTTCGCAATACCTGATGTTCGGCGAAGGCAACTGCTGTCACTGTATGAGCATGACCCCTGAAATAGAGATAAATATAAACAATGATGCTAAACGCTACCTCATGTCAGGTCAAAGTGCTTAGTCGAGCACAGAAACAGCCCTAATTTTGAAATGAATTGAATTTGAGGAGATTTACTTATTTATTTGATCATTTCTTAAGTTTAAAAGGCTTAAGTCGAGTTTTCAAAACACATCCAAAGAACGACATATTAAAATGGATCGAGATTTTAACCGTAGAAAAGAAAGGTTTTAGAAGAAGAAACACATTTTCATCAATTTTGACACTAACCAGTTTAAAACCTTGGTAAAGGTTAGAACAAATATCAAAAGATCTTGGAATAATGGATTTTGCGAGTCACATTGCAACGCAAATTGTTTTTATTTTTTTTCTTCACAAAGTTTTTTTTTGCATTATTCTTTTAAATGCAAGGAGCCCTCTGGAAGCTTTTTATCCATATATTGACGTATTGTCTGTATGTGCGTGTATTGAAGTATCTCGCGAACAACTGAATCAATATAGTTCTCCTTGCAGGGAAAAATTCTTAAATGTCCAGAGAAGGTTTTAAAACTATTATTGGTAAGATTAAATCATAATTACCAAATAATAAACTTATTATAATATTTTTGAATCATGCAACTCTTGAGACCCGTATGCAATTTTTTTGAAATTGAAACAAAAGTGGCCAATACAATAAAAAAGGAAATTGCAAAGTTTTTCCAAAGTTCAACCTTGTTTAGTGTTGGACAGGGTTTTAAGCTGTTTCCAAAACATTTTAGTCCAAGAAATTACAGCAAATTGTTTAGCTGGGGTAGCTTTGACTGAACAGTGATATTAAAGGATCTATTTCCCTTTAGAAACCAGCTATTTGAGAAATGCATTAAAGATGAAATGACAAGTTTTACCGGGAATGTGAGAGCGACACGACCCCCAGCCAAGGTTTATGTCAAATATTGATGCATTATTCATTCATTATTTAAATTTGATATGTCTCTAGGGGCAATGAGGGGAGGTGGTGGAAGTCAAAGTTTTAAAGAGAAAAAGTAAAACATAACTTATAAAACTTCCCAGGACCTAGGAGAAGCTAAATTGTAAAGGAAAACCATTTCAGTTTAGTGGTAAGCGAAACCCTGCGGTAAAAAAATACAGACAGACTCTACACCTTGTTTATTTAAAGGTTTAATAAAACTAGATGTTGGTGTACTATGTCCAGTAAAATGAACCCAGTAGAATACACTGTATTGAATCCTTGTTTGGGTCCCTGTCAGGTTTTAACAGGTGAACTTCAATAATTAATTGTAATTCTGATAATTGCAACAATTTCTAGAAAAAGATTAATTAATTCTTTTTTTTGAAATGCAATAGGTAATTGTTGCAATTATTTATTTTTAAAATTCTTTTTTTTTATTTAGACATATTTGTACTGTAAATAAGAAGCATCTGAACACAGTAATAGTGTCTGACTGATTATGACGTAACAAAAAAAATCAGCCAATGAGAGGCTACTATAAATTTTACCATTGGTCAATAACGGCCTCTCATTGGCTATTTTTTTTGTTACGTCATAATCAGTCAGACACTATTACTGTGTTCGAAGCATCTATTCTAAATCGATATAAAAAAATATCAAGATGTTTTGTTTGTACCAAAGGATCTCGTTAATAGCTGGACTGATGTGGTTCTCCTTCACAATGTAGTTTCTCCACGCAAGATTTATAAATATTTTTGGGAAGGATAAATCGCCCATAGAAAAAAATGTCCCACGCCAAAATATTTAGTTTTTTACTTTTTCTTTTAAAAACTCTATAGGCATAGCGGCTGGTATATGAAAAGTATTAATCTTTTAAAGGCATTGACAAAAATATCTGATTGTCCACTCATATCCCTTTAATCCATGAATTTGATACCTTGACCCTTATCTGCAATAATACCCTAAGGTATATCCTATGGTTTGTTGTCATGGATCTTAGGGGATAAGACAATGGACAATAAATTGATATACATCACCAATGATTTGCAAAAGTACTCCTTATGTAGAAAAAAATTAGTAACAGCGTTTGGAAACTACTGGGTAACCAACAAATTATAATTCAAGAAGTACCCAAAGTTTTTGAATAAGTTAGTTTGAGTACCAATATAATTTACAATTCAATGTGCCCTCCCTCCCTGTGTATAGTTGTATAACCCTGAATGAGTCAATATAATGTCTCAATGTCTCAGGCTCAACGCAGATTTGTCGCGAGGATTTTCCGCAAATTGATGCATTTTTGCCCAATTTCGGTGCGCACTGTAAAAAATCAAAATAAAATACTATTATGAAAACCAATATTGAAAGCTTTTTTGTAACCAAAATTTTGAAGACGGCAAATAATAGATTTAGAAAGTCGAGAGGGGTCAAAATACCTACTCCTTTCCTTTAGAAAACACGATATTTCAAACAAAGTTTCAGAATCATAAAATTGCTTAACGTTTACGAGCTTCAGAAATCTTGAGAGTAATAATAAATTAGTTAAGTTAAATATAAGTAGAGTACCATCGCTATAATTATTGTGTTTGAACACACAAATCTATTCTCCCTCACCCACCAACTCTCTCCCATACACTGTATTTGCTTACAAGCTTGAAAGCAGTGCCTCTTCTAGATAATGGTCGTTGTATTACTTTTACAATTTCAAATTTTCAATTCTTTTTTTTTACAGTATATATCTTGAAGTAAAAGTGCAAAGAAAAGATTTTTTTGTGCAAATACTATAGTATACTGTAGGATTATTAAAACAAGGATGACAGCGAAGCTGTAAAAAAATAGGGTATGACAAACGAACATATACACTACACTTGTAGAGTTTTAAACCTAATGAACAGAATATTGATTTTTTAAACGTTAAAAAAATCAGCATGTTTTAAATAGATTTTCTGATAACGTTATAGAGTTGCAAGTCTTTCTAAAATCTTACCTAACTGTTAAAGAAATTATAATGCAAAATTTGAAATGGATAGTACAATTTTAACATGCTTAAATTAACGAAATAAAGTATTAAAGATATACTTTATAAGATGTAAAAGAGGCATGTAAAAGATTTTCTCGTATTCATTCGAATCCGGTGGATAAGAACCGGTTTTCATCCATACGAAAATATGTCTAGCATCGTATAATATCCAGCTTTCTACAAATATAAAAATGTACAATCAGCCTTCAGCAACTCGGAGCTAAAAAAATGGTTTTAATTTTATTATTGTAAATTCTATTTCCGCGGAAAGCTGTTTATAATACGATGCGAGAAATAACTATTCTTTGTCAAAATTTGTGAAAAATATTTTTTTTTTTAAATTTGGGTACCTGAGATGTCTTGGAATTTTGGCAGGAAATGTCCATAAGACAGGTAAATTCGGAGCGGTACAACTCAGACCATACAGTTCACCCTTCAATTAAATAATTTTTTTTATCTAACTAAAAAAAAACAATATATCCAACTTTTTTCGATACAGATCCTTGTAACAATCAAATCTTCTTTAAAAAGCGAAGATGTTAGTATAATAAAGTAGCCTTGGGTTTAGAAGGTTCAATTGCTTTTTAAATTATTCTTATAATTAGGTTCTGTTTGTCCGTAACGGTTTGCTCTTTTCGTTCATTTAGTCATATTAGAATGTCCTAACGATTTCAAACTTTGCAGTGTGATTCCTGTTGTATCTATGAAACCATTCTGGTAACTCCATAATCATTACAAGAAAGTCCGTCCATTTATTACGTGATAATATTTCATACCTGTACAGTTAGGAATGTCAGGCAAGGTGTGCACCCAACCTGACCCACACAGGAATGTACATCTACTATCTATCTATTTATCATACCTGTACAGTTGTGACCGCCAGGCAAGGTGTGTACCCAACCTGACCCACGCGGGGATGTACTGTAGTAACATGAACCTCTTTCATTATTTTCTGAATATATCTGGAATTTCTTTTCTTTAAATGCATTCTCACTTTTGTAGTAATCCAACTGAACTGACTTTTGAAGACATCATTTCAGTTATCACATAATCAAGTTAATATCATTTTAGTAGCGAAGCTACTCTTAAAGTTTTATAGCAACAGAAGTTTTGACTGGATGAAATGAGAAAAAAATCACCCCCCCCCCCCGATTATGAATAAATGAAAAATATACAATTATACCAAATAAACACATTTTTAAATTCCTAGTGTGTTAATGAATATTGCAAATATTAATTACTTTTGAGTTTTGATAATGATTTGATAAGCTTAAAAAAAGAAAATTCATTTAATATTTTTTTTTCACTTAGTAACGCAGAAAATAAGCCAATAATATTTAGAAAATGTCTAATGAACTGTAATATAACAAAAATTAAAAATGAAATAGCCTAAAACCACCCTAGGTCCAAAATGAAGCTTCCCTAAAATGGAGAGTTCAACTGGTTCATTTGTTAATGAGATATTAATGGACAAACAAAAATATTTTAAAAATAAAATTCCTGAAAATAAAAATCAATTTAAATAATGGAATTCAACAGTAAAATGTCTGTAAAAGGTCAATTTACAATCTGTTTATAGTAGATTTAGAGTGAAAATAAAAATGATGGATTTTACTCATAAAATTAGATAGAAAAGTAATCTCTGTACGAATCATCTTTTGCCAGGGATCTAAAAAGATAAGACAATTGTTGATAACTTATGTAAATCCTTAATGATGATATACATAAATACCATCTCTAAAATACAATTAGTGGTTGAAACGTTTGGACACTCAACTTAATGACCAACTAATAAAATTTCAATCAAAGTCCCCATAATTGTTGAGCCAACGAATAAGAAAATTTTATTTTGAAAATTGAAAACTAGTGTAATTAACAGCCCAATGTTCCCTCGCTCCATGCCTTTTTCGCAAGTGGAGCACGTATAAAGCCCCCAACCCCTCTTTTTTTAGCCCAGAGGTGTAATCTCTTTCCGTGTAGGAAACTAAAACATTTGGTGTCTTTCGTTTATTTGAAATCACTTTGTCCGTCTGTTCTTTACTATCTAAATGCATTACTTTAAAGTATTTAACAGTAAATATAGTTTGTTGACTCCTTACTAAACGTTAGTGCCTATTTTTCATGGCAATCCTTAATAATAATATTTATTTATCGCATCGTATTATAGACAGCTTTCCCCTTACAGTAAAATAAAAAGTAACAAACTTTTATTGATATTATGTTATGATTTTATTTTATTATTCGTAGAAAATTGTATACATTACGATACGATACATGATTTTACTGATTTGCTCAAGCCTAAGATCCCCTTCTAAATCAGCGGATATTGGTCAGTTTTGAAGCAATACTGGAATTAAATAGGTTTATCTGTTTAATTTTGCATATGCATAAGCTGAAAAGTTTTAAATTTATCACAATTTGACATATAGATAAAGTAAACTTATTGTGATTTAAAAGTTTTTTTAATCACGTTCAAATTAGTAATATCTTTTTTTTGGGACTATTTCATTTAATGCTTTTAATTAAAAATTTTCTTATATTTTAACAAATTTAATTTTAAATATTTTAAAAACGAATAAAATAATGATGTTTTTATTGTTCATAGAAAAGAAAGTCAATGCTAATGGTTATCGTAGGTAAAATAAACTAAATACTATAAAGGCAAATATTATTACTCCTTTCTCACCCCCCAGGTGTTCATACGTTGGCTTATTGATTTTTCCATAATAGCCAAACAATTGTAAACAAAATTGTATTTTTAAGACCTTATTTATAAATAAAACTCTAGTAATGTTATTGTTAAAGTAATTTTTACACGTGATTTTCAATAAGAGATTGTTTATTATACCTTTAATTTTATGGATGGCGAATAAACGTGAATATTATTACAGTGGAAAAATTGTAGTCAATTTAGGTTGCTGTTTCCCCTGTCATTTAATTGCCAGTTCGTTTCTCCAATAGGAGGGGAGGGTATGGTGTAAACAAGAAGAAGAGTTCGTTATTTTAGCCCGTTACAAGTTTCACTTTATTAGGGCACATGATAATCTGGTGTAAGATCGAAGAAATAATGTAAGATTATAATGATTTATCATGTCGAGAATATGACTTTTTTTGACATATCATTATTTACAGAGGAAAGATGGACCTACATATCCTAGTGGTAGAGTGTCCAGGCTTTGGTTTGGGAATTATTTAGATTAGTTAAACGGTACGGACACCATAACTCCCCCCCCCTCCCACCTTCCTTTCTCTTTTTTACCGGGAGCTGAGGCATTATTGACCAAACCTAAGTATTTACTATATTAACATTGTGTTTTAAGTTTATGGATATATAGATAAGTAAATGAAATATTAACAAAGATTGACACTTGTAAATTTTTAATATTCATACAATCCGGTTGTAATATATAACACCAACGAGGGGGACCAGCAATTTTCCCTCCCCCATTCTCTAACTAAAAAAAAACATTTCTAGTCTTTTGTAGAGATTGCAGAGCATTACTCCCAGGACCTTGTTCGGTACCTTGAACAGTTATCCTAACCTAACATAAAAAAGATGCATAAGAAATCCGAAGGCAATATTGATACCATTAAGTATAATATGACGATTTCTAGTATTTTTTCCCCTCTATGTCTCTTAATTTCTATATTTCTCCTGTATAACAGTCTACTGTTCATGGACAGTTTTATTTCTATCAATTTTACCCTTTCCTTAATTAATGGAGTAAAACCAGTGAATAATAGTAAACCTACGGTAACATAGAAAGGAAAGGGAACGGTGTTTATACAGTTTAACATAAAATTTCCTTATTCTAATTTTCAATATTTATGTATAGCTTTCTCTTGAGATTATAAACATAAATAAGATAAAATAAGAAAAACAATTAGAACTGCATCAATTGCATGCATTGTCTTTCTAGATTTTAGAAGTTCTAGATTGTGTTAACTTTTTTGTCCTTATTTCACTATCATATAAATTCCGAATCTTAATAAAAGTGTTGATTGATTTATAAAAATTCAAAGCATTCCCCCTTTGAAACAATTATTTCACAATTATCAATAATAAAATTTGCTATATAATAACTTTGCTGGATTGCATAACTGACTAAGTTTGACTAAGGGAAAACGTGCGATTCTTATGTAATATCAATGGAAAAAGAAAGGAATATTCAAAAGGAACGTATTTGATTTTTATTTATACCCATCATGACAAACTAAAAATCTTCATTTATATAATCAAAATCAACTTAATATTACATCTTTTTATACTACTTATATTGTAAAGGATTTTTTTTTACAAATCCGCAATTTTTATGTCTTTTGAAGCATGACCGATAAACAGACGGACAAAACAATGTATAGCCTTTCATCTTTAATAGCAGCCATGAAAATTACATTTCTCCCAAAGAGGACTGACTGACAGACAAAGTGAATTATAGATTAGCTTCGCTGAAAATAGAAATATTAAGAGTATCCCTTTACATAATTATGACGCAAAAAAGTGCCCTGGGGAAAAGTTATTAAGATAATGTCTGCTAATATATTAATATATGAGAGTTTATTATGGATTATTGGAGCACTATGAGTTTTAAACATTTATTGCTTGGAAAACTTGAGCTCACATATAGACATTTATTTCCTATATAGATCTGTCATGGATCTTGATGCAATAAAGCAGGCTGTTTTGTAAATGTTAAAAATTGGAAGAATCTATTAAATAAAAGTTATCGCAAATATACTTAGTAAATAATATGATTCTAATGAAAGGAATCTTCCCGGAAAAGCACAAGTAATTAACTGCCTGTATACCAGAATCAACAAAAAGTGATTGTGCAAATTTTTATTATACGTATAGCAACAGACCAAATAAATGAGGAAATATTAAAGTTGACCTATATTTCATAGGCCTACTATAAATATTTAATATGATTTACACCAAATTTTAGTTTTTCAGTCAAATTACATTAATATTTAATTTTGTACTTATTGTACATATATTGCATATATATAGAGGAAACACGTTTAAAAGTGTTAAGTGTTAAGACATTTAAAAAAAAGTATTTTCATTGAGTTTACGAGTTGTGTATTAAATTTTTACCAACATTTAGAATACGTCATAAAGATAAGTATAGATATAATAAAGCCTTTATTTTAAGCTTTGTGACGGTATAACCTAAACTTTTGCAATACATGAATTTATTTACTAGGAATCATTAAACTTGTTATATGCAAAGTATAACCAACTGTACGGTAAAAATAAAAATAATATATTTAGGAGGTCGTCAATAAGAACTAATATATAAGAGTTTCATTTTAAAGCGATTTCTAAAATTTAATGGTTTAATTATCTTTTCTTTACTGCTTTTATCTTATTGAAATACTATAAATGTGGGGGCAAGAGACCCTGTAAGCTAGGAGCGCAACCACTGCACTGGTAATAAAAAATATATATAATATATCCTATAAAACAAGGATGACAACATCCATAAGTAACGAATCTCAAAATTATTAATGGATATTGGGAAAAATTAACTATAAAGCAGTATCATAAAAAAAACATTAAATTTGATTATCACCAAACCTTTAAAATCAAGAAAAGCTAGAAATCAATCTAGAACCGCAAGTAATAGATAAATCAAAATGAAACAATGTGAAAATTTGTAGAATGTGAACTCATTTAATCTCTGAAAATTTCAGCCATCAATCTTGAATTGGAATTGAGAAAATGATGAAAATCAAAAGATCTAGGACTTGATCTAGCATCCCAACTAATAAGCAAATCTCAATGAAACTTTATGTAATTATGTTGAATGTAAACTTATATAAGCCCTAAAAATTTCAGCCGTAAATCTTGAATGGGAATTGGGAAAATCACGTAACCTAAAATTCTAGGACTCGATCTAGCACGCCAACCAATAAGCGAGTAAGCTTTATTTTGTCTGTAGCGAAAGATCTTGCTAAACGCCGAACCAATATGGTTCTCATTTACAGGTAAGCTTCTTGTAGATCCAGTGAAAGTTTTAAAGTATTTAGGAGAGGGTGTCTTCACCCTCCCAATACAAAATTACCCCCCCCCCCTCCTATAAGGGGGCGTATTCACTTGTTGAATTTTGTTAGGCCTTTCAACATTTTTAACATATGTTAACCGTTCATGACGAACGTATTCAAGGGGTGACTTACGAATAAAAAAAACTTACTTTGTACAAAATACTTCAGTTTTTTCCCCAAAAATATCAAAATCTAAGAAGATTTATTTCATTGAATTAAATCATCATATACTTTCGCCCCTAGAGGCCTCTAGGGACACATACAAATTTTTCTTTTCAATCTATTTTAAAATCAGCTATTTACTAAAAATATTTTTATCGCCGATAGATGTGTTAGTTATGTTTTTAGCTAATTGCAAAAATGTCCATGGGGCGGATTTTAAAATTTATTTTTATTTTTGTCGATTTCACTGGGGAGGGTGGTTGTACCCTTCCCAAAAATAGTTATAAACCTTCCCGGGACCTATGAGATGCCTGTTGAGGAGAACCCGATCAGTTCAGCGGTTAGCAAGATCCTTCGGTACAGACAGACAAACAGCCACACATCCTATTACTTTATTATAAGGATTTAACTAGCGGCTGCAGTCCCTACCATCTAGATGCTCTTTATTCAAAGGGATTTGTAAGGGCAGAAAATATAAAAATAGCCTAGAACCATAACCAGAATTATTTATAAAAAATAAAATAGCCTTAAACCATCTAAGAAGCTACTCTGGAAAGGAAAACCATATTAGTTCAGCGGTTAACGGAATCCTTTGCTACATACCAAAAAAGCTTACTACTTTTATAATTAGATATACCAAAATGGAAATTTTAATCCGAATAATTTTGCCATAAATATTTATGTAAAATATTCATTTTTAAAGGTATGTTGTTTTTCTATATATTTATGTAAAATGCTACAAAAATGTAGAATTTTGGATTTTTGTAAAAATATTTTGCTGACTTTTCAAGCTGCGCCCTTGTGGTCAAACATCAATTTATCAATAAGATCATTAACTAAAACATTTAATCTATATCTTTATATTTTTTCAATACAACTAAAGATATTTTCCTACATCCGACGCCCATAGGAGTCGATCAGAACTTTTTTTGACAGTTGGACCGGCCCTGTATGTTAAAAAGCTTGCTCAAAAAAGTTAGGTTACAGAATTTCATTGGTAGTTTTTTGTCTATCTCATTAATGACATTAGCTATTTTGATAAGAAACCATAATTTTGTCTGTCTACACTGTATAAATGCTATAATCTATTTATAACAGGGATTTATAGGGATAAGAAAATGGCCGATAAATTAATGAACCTCCCCAATGACGATACACAAAATTACCCCCTCTGTAGATTACAATTATTTGTTGAGCTTGATGAACTAACCAATCAAAATTCAATATAGTCCCTAAAATTGTTGAATAAGAAAACTTTATTATAAAATATTGGGGACAAGTGTAATAAACAGCCCAATGTCCCCTCCCTCCCTGATAATAATCTGGATTAATATTATTAAGAAACAATGTTTTAACTATTTTGAAACTTATATTGTTATCTTAAACAATCTCTGTTATGTGGCTTTTACTTTAAAATCTTTCAAAAACAGAAAATCTATAACTTACTATGTCCGTCTTTTTATTTTTCGTTTCAAAGATCTTTTAAAGGCAAAAAAAAACATAAAAAGCAAAATATTATTTTATTTACTTCAAAACAAAACAATCTAAAAGTAATCTCATTAATAAAACAGAAAGAATAAAAGGAGGAAATTTAAGTTAATCATAAATGACTATTACACCAAAAGAAAGGTTTTAGAATAGTTATTTATCGGCTTCGAAGATTACTGAAAATAAAGTCATATGCTGAATGTTTGAATTTAAGTATCTAGTGGTATATTTCTGCCTCTTTTTCTCTTTTTTTCTATTTCATATTTTTATCCTACCCGCTCTTTCTTTTTCTCTTTGTTTCCATTGATAGCATTGTTAACTTTTGAATTATGCGCTATTTATGGACATAATTGTCCATGTATCACTCGATTTGTCAACCATAAAATTACCACTTTTATTAAATGCAATTCAATACTAACCAATCGAAATAAAAGTAAATTTACTGAACCAAGATTCAGCTAGGAAAACTAAAGGAAAAACAGAAATGCTTGCATTGTTAATGTATTAACTAATTCTTTGTCGATTTGTTTTACCACTGACCTATTATGAATGTATGTAAAAACTAAAAAATCAAATGTAATGCAATTCCCGCCCTTTCTCTATCATTCAATGGATTTCAGAACAGGGAGGGTTTATATTTTTGGGAGCGCAGCTACTTTATAAGACAGCGTCGTCTACCTGTTCAATCATGTTCAAGAAGCTGTTACAGTTTTCAAGATCAAGGTACTGAACTACGTTCGTGATAAATATTATTTATATCTTAAATTTTGTTAATCTTAAACTCTCTAATGGATATAGAATATGACAGGGAAAAATTGTCGTCAATTTAAGTTGCTTACATGGACATCATTTATTCATTCATCCAGTAGGGAGGAGGGGATTAGGTAAAGTAGTAATACTATCCATTAATCCTCTTAAAAATGAAATGTTCTGAGGTATAGTAACTTGCTATGCACTATTGTAATATAAAGCTCAAACACAACCAAACTAACACACACACACACACACACATACACACACTCAAAAGGGTGTCAACCTAAAAAGTTATGCATTTTTGTAATGAAGGTCATTTTAAACACAAAGGAACGCAAAATATATTCTTATCATATAGGTTAAACAACAAAAAATGATAAGTCTAAGGTTAAATATTGAATTAATCTTTTTTGAGCTCAGAACTTTGCCAAATGGCTATAAAAACCCACCTCAAAGAATTTTCGTTTGCTTAATATATTCTCATATCAAACCTGTATTTATAGACACCCTGTATACTTTATATTATCTCATTTTAAAACCTGTATATACAGAGACACCCTGTATACTTTATATTTTCATACTAAAACCTATATATTCAGAGACACCCTGTATACTTTATTTACTCTCATTCTAAAACCTATATATACAGAGACACCCTGTATACTTTATATACTCTCATACTAAAACCTATATATACAGAGACACCCTGTATACTTTATATACTCTCATACTAAAACCTATATATACAGAGACACCCTGTATACTTTATATTCTCATACTAAAACCTATATATACAGAGACACTCTGTATACTTTATATTCTCATACTAAAACCTATATATACATAGACACCCTGTATACTTTATATTTTCATACTAAAACCTATATATTCAGAGACACCCTGTATATTTTATATTCTCATACTAAAACCTATATATACAGAGACACCCTGTATACTTTATATACTCTCATACTAAAACCTATATATACAGAGACACCCTGTATACTTTATTTACTCTCATATTAAAACCTATATATACAGATACCCTGTGTACTCTGATATTAAAACCTATATATCTAGAGACACCCAGTATACTTTATATACTCTCATACTAAAACCTATATATACAGAGACACCCTGTATACTTTATATACTCTGATACTAAAACCTATATATACAGAGACACCCTGTATACTCTGATACTAAAACCTATATTGCAAGTGTAAACAGAAGGTTTATCAAGGGCTTGGCTTCCTTTATTTCAGCTTTTAACAATCTTTCTATCTAGATTTATATCTACTTATATTTGTACTTACTAGCGGCTGCGCCCCTAGTATTAAGGAGCTCTGTGTTCGAATTGTAATGAATATTGCAAAGAATAGCCTAAAATCTTCCCAGGACCCATGTGAATCTTCCCTATAAAGAATAACTTAATTTCAATTTTAAGCTTTAGAGAAAAGAAAAACAACATTAATACAATATGATATTACTGTAGTAATCTTATGTTATTTTACCTATTATTTTTTGTTCTCATGAATTTTATATGATGACAACATCCATAAGAGCAAAGCTTTGAAATCAGACGGTAGAATAAACGAACATGAACACATGTAGAGTATCAAAACTTAACAAGCAGAATATCTATTAAAAAAGTATTAACAAAATTGTATATAAATTGTTGCAAAATTGCGTAAATTCAGAATTCTGTTTAGGGACATACGTACATTTTTAAGATTTGATTATTAAGATACCTTGCTTATAAATTGTACCTTGTTATCCTAGAAATCCATATTCCAAAAATCAGATGAATAGAATGAATATACATTACAAAAAATCAGCATGTTTCAAATACCCATGGACTTTCTGGTAACAATAATAGAGTTGCTACCTAACTGTTATAGAAATTATCTTGCAAGTTAGAAATCGATTGGACAAATATACTAAAACAAACGATAAGCGCTAGCCGTTACGTTTGGAGGGACGTACGGACATTCATTAATTATATAAAATAGATAAGAATATTAATCCTATCTTATCTAGAATTATTGAATCATATATAATATTTTCAAATTCATTTTGGCTAAACCATGACAACATAAAAGACATGAGAATTTTTAAAAATAATTTTTTTGTAATAGTGAAAAACAAATTGTAAGCAGGGCTATTTTTACAGAAACAACATGGGTACGATATGAGAATGATATAAAGTCAATTTGTTTTGGAGACCTGCTAAATATTGATGATATATGTCTAGATTATAGAAACTTTAAAATCAAATCAAAGGTCAATTTTAATTACATGGAATTTTTGAGACTTCGAGGATTTGTTCAACACAATATTGCTATATATAGGTGTAAACTTTCAAAACCTCAAACTAAAATCAGTTCACTTTTTTTAAAGCCAAAAGTAAAGTCTAAACATTTTCATTACTTCTTATCAAATGATGATCAGAGGATAGAAAAGTGTAAGTCCTTTTTTAATAGGTATAACTGGGCGAAAATAAGAGAATTTGACATAGAGAGAGAGCGCAAATGGCAGAAAGTATGGACTTTGTCCTTTATTCCAATAAATATACGAGAATTCTCGTTTAAATCTATAAACAATTATAACTATTTTAATGCTAATATCGCTAATTTTAGGCCAGAGTCTCCAGAGTGTACACTTTGTATACTAGACCGGAATCTACCCGCACCCAAAGAAACTGCCCAGCACTTTTATCTGGACTGTCCTGTCACAACTGATATTACTACCAACTATTTCATAGACTTTCTACATAATATTCAACTCAATTTTGACGCAAGCTGGCTGTTAGTAGGAGTTCCAAAAACGCTCACAAGTAATATGATAACTGTTTTAAATATTGAAATTATACTTGTGTTATATTTCATCTTTCAGTCAAGACTGAAAAAAAAGCTTCCATTAAATTCAAATCTACTTGAATTTATTTCCTTTCAAAGGAAATTTTTGCTTAAAAACAAAAGGTATAAACTAGGATATGAAAAATTAACAACAATTCAATTTGACCCTGGATAAATTTTATTCCTACTCTGTTAGAATTCAGCTCAAGTATGCTATACAGGGTAAATACCTAGGTAAGGGACCAGTCGATAATGATCCTTCATTAATCCTCTGGCGACTCTTAAACCTAACAGGGTCAGAGCTGTCTACTATCAGAATACCTGTCCTTGCCCCACTCATCTTAATTCAGTCTGCCAAGCACATCTTATATGTGATACACTATTTCTTTGAGGCTTTATTGATGACTGGGCTCAGGGAATACCACAGGATGTCTGACTTAAATTAAAGGGGCAATAACAAGGTAAGGGACCAGTCATCCTCTGGCGACCCTTGTACCTAACAGTGTTAATAAAACTGTCCATGCCCTTCCCTTACTTATTCATTCTGCTAATCACATCTTAAATGTGATCCATTATTATTTTATGAAGACGTAAATTATGACTGAACAAAGGGAATGTCACAGTATGTAAAAATCTTTTCTTATAACCAATGTAATTTTGATATGATATTCTTTAATATACAGGGTGTACATAAATAATTTTTATCCATTTTTTTTTAATATTGTGAATGACTTTTAAAATAATATTGATAAACTTTAAATGTAATTTTTGTATGTAAATGATAAAGACAAATAAAGAATCAAATAATAATAATAATAATAATTATATAAAAACTTTAGCTTTTAAAAATGACACAATTTGACTAAAACAAAACAGTAGACAAAGAAAATATTTTTTAAAAAGTTAGCGATAAAATCAATCATAAAGGGATAAGAAATTAAGTTATTATTTGATAATATTTATATATGCACTGTTTTTTTTAATAGATTGATGTTATAAATATTATCCAGTATGGCTTCGAAATCGATTAATATTCGCTGGATTATAACTCATGTATGAAAAATCAAGTATAGCATCGTATTACAGACAATTTTCCACAAATATTAAAAAATCATTAAATTAATTCCAGTCTTGTTACTTAGGCCTTTTATCTCTCCAGGCCAACAAAAAAGATTTTTATCTTTTATAATTATTTGTTTTAATATCTGCGGAAAACTGTCTATAATACGATGCGATAAATGACTATTCTTGTCCCATCCTCAATCACAAAATTACTAAAAATCAAATTGATTTCTTTTTGGGTTGACTGTTTGTATTTAAAGTATCCTGATATCACTGGCTAATACTTTCGTGTTTTACGTTGATTTTCGAGTACAGAGTATAATAGTTAGACTTAGTTAGGACAATTTGAGGCTAGACCGATGTACTATATTTAGTAATTAAATAATCTGGAATAGCCATTACTCAATGATGTTATCAGTTATCTAACAGCTCTTGAATACAAATGCGCAACAAAGACTTATTTTACGGGGGATTTTTTAGTCAAGCTTTCATTTGATCTTCGCTTTTCCTCATTATTTACTGGCTTTTTTATGTTGCCTATAACTATGTTCCGGCATAACATGCACGTTCAGCCGTTTGCAGATTTTTAAGATCATACAAATACCTGAAATGTTACTTTTATATATGGATAAGTCATTGATTGTTTTGTCATATGGAAATAGTAAAATAAACATACATTAATAACTATTAACTAGGGTAATGAGAACAAGCGAATATGGATTTGAGTCCTTGGGAAGGTTAAAACACAACTAAGTTGTTGAGACAGATAGTTGAATTAAAAATATTAATTTTTACCAACCAATAAAGATTTTTATGTTTTAAGTCCCTAAAAATTTTAAGCCAACGAATACGAGAATGTGTTATAAAACATTGGTTATCAGTATAAGTTACAATAGTAAATAGAAAAATTAAAAGATTGATACCAGTTTTATTCATACCTATCATTTTATCATGCGTAGAAAATTGTCTGAATAACAATACGATACATGATTTTTTCTGTATAGCTGAGAACTGGTTCTAATCCAGAGGATATTAATCGGTTTCGAAGCCATACATACTACTAGAACTACAGTACAAAGTTTAATACCAAACGGTCAACAAATTGACGTTTACAACTTTTTTAGTATCTTTGCTACAACGAACTAATTTTTTCACCATAAGAAATAGCTTTGAGACAGCAGGTTGACGACCGTATTTAATAATAAATAAATATGTATTAAATGGATATAGCATACGTGGATATATTGAGAGTGGAAAATATGTCGTCAATGTGGGTTGTTAATATGGAACTAATGCATTAGTCAGTTCGATCATTCAGTAGGAGGGGATGGGATGGATTAAAAGGGGAGGATGGGTGGTATAGTTATTTTAGCCAGTTGCGGGCATTACTTTATTAAAGTACATGTAAATCTGGTGCAACATCCAAGTAATAATAAATCCATTGCATATATATGTACATTGTTTCCTAAATTTACGGGAACGGGAAGTAACGACAAAGCTTTCTCTTCACCCATATATGTCATAATTAATATTTTTACC
Source organism: Acartia tonsa (assembly GCF_053477335.1). Taxonomy (NCBI): domain Eukaryota; kingdom Metazoa; phylum Arthropoda; class Copepoda; order Calanoida; family Acartiidae; genus Acartia; species Acartia tonsa. The sequence continues at coordinate 28,310,417 of NC_137262.1, read as the reverse complement.
TAAAAGTTACAAAATAACAAAAGATATAAATCAATTTAAAAAATCAGGTGTCTAGAACGTTTTTAGAAGGCAGGAATAGATACTCAACAATTTGAGAAATCTTCAAAAATAGTCAAATTATTATTCTTAAGTCAAATCATACTTCCCACAATATATTTTCATGTCGTAGATTGAAAATTCTAGAGTAGCTACACTACAAACATCTTTTATTTTCTAAACTTAGATTTTCCTTGAATCGCAAAGTATGAAAAATTAATGCAAATTGTGTTTGAGTGCGCAAAATTTTCAATGGTTTCAAATCGTATAATTCACATTACACAGGGAGGGAGGGATGGGGCATTAAACCCTCCAAGTTACATCATCTCTCATTAGTTGGCTATTTGTGTATAATAGTTGGAGAAGGTATACTTTAATTTATTTTTAATTAGTTGTTATTAAGATGATACATTAAATGAGAACAACGTTGAGTACCAATATAATCCAATGTCCCCTACCTCCCGTCCTGTATATTATTGAGTATTTGTGCTACAACCAAAATAGGTCCAAACTTGACCTAGAAATATTTTAAATTTATGTCATTAAAGTGTATCAACTAAGATTGTTTGGATTTAATATGTGTGGATCAATAGTATTTTAATATCTTAAAATATGCAAATATACAAGGGCGATATCTTCCATAAGTAGCTAAGCACAAAAATAATGAATTGACGGAGAAATTAGGTTTATTAGAGTGAATGTTCTGTTCTCATAAAAATAAATTTACAGATAAGTAATTCACAAAACATATTAATGTGTATTTGGAGATTTTGGAGCAAGGCCTACAGACTAACGGAGCAATTAATTTTTCACATTACATAAAGGAAAAACTATTACATTTGGACTCATAGAATAATGTTGGATCCATTGTTATAATATCCTGATTTGTAAAACTTCCTCCTTTTAAAACAGGGACAATCTTTCCTTGTAGTTGACCTAACCTTACACATAACAAATGCCTTGTACCAAAAACTTTGCATCAATTTGGACATTCCGTTTATACGAGATTCAAAATCGCCTCATAGGGTTAGGAAGAGCTATTGGCAGCCATGCGGAGCTTACGCGGCTCTACATACCTTACCCCATTATGATGATAGAGTGGACATATAATTTTAGCTGAAGACAATGCGGAGCCACCCTAAATAGGTCGGCTACAAACAGATGGAGTTAGAAAAGCTAAAGTTAAAAATTATTTTTTTTTCTTTATTTTGTTTGTCCCTGCACCTTTATTTGCAACATGGTATCACGTACTTTATGCTCCATTTATTTTCATTTATCGACGTCCCTGCATTAATCCTTACATAAAAGTAACATGATGTCTTTGTGTCTTTCTGGATGTACCAAAGGATCTCGCTAACCACTGGACCGATATGGTTCTCCTTTACAGCGTAGCTTCATATAGGTCCTAGAAAGATTTATACTATTCATTCATATAGGTGAGTCGACTTTCCTCTAGTGAGCGAGAACATCTACAATTAATCTTCACTGTTTATAAATAGATATTTCCAGACATGTAACTTGTTTATTTGTATTCCCCTGACCAATAAGCATCTTTTACATAGCATAGCGCATATAATGCCATTTCATGAACTGATATTTAATAATTAATTAGTTTAATGGACGGACCCTTTGAAAATTTTAAAAAATTGAAGACTATAAAATTGTATGTACTGCTTTTAGTTTAAGTTAAACTCAACCTCAAATACATCAAATTTAAACGCAATTTTAAAAAATGATAAAGTCAATCAAATTAAACATTTATACCTATATATTTCCTGAAAGTAAAAGTAAAGTTTTTTTATCAATTAAACTAATGTATTCGGAATAAATAATCTATAAATAAAAGAAATGTTCCATGGGTGTGCGAAGGGGGTGGTCAAAACCTCTTTTAAGTTTAAAATTGGGAAGGCCTAATTTTTTCTCTGCACGACACTGAAAAATTGACAAAATGACGTCCAAGTTTTTTTTGAATAGGGTAAAATGAAGGTTTAATACCTCTTTACCCCCCCCCCCTCCCCCTCCCTCCTGAACGTAAATGAGCCTAGGTACTATTTACAATTATGCCAATTTGTAAGTCTAAACGAAATTGTACATAAATATGTTGCAAAATTGCGCGTAAATACAGGATACAATTGAAGGACCTTGTTGTCCAAGGAATCATTCTAAATTCTAAATTAGGAAACAAAGCTAACCGTTACGGACGGACACTTATTGTAGAAAAGCTTCGCTTTTAACACTTTAAGAATAGATAACAAATACATTTTATTTTAAGAATTTAGGTTTGACGTCAACAATTGACCAAGAAACCCAGAAACCTAAATTGTTTTTAAGTAAAAAATTGTCAATCAATTTTAAATCAATCACTTTCATTCTTATTCATTCATTTATATATATAAAAAAACAAGAATGAAAACATCCATACAAACAATACAAATCAAGAATGCCCGAGCTACCAAGTACCCACGTCCCACACATGACTTAAAGTATTAAAAAGCGAAAAACTCCCACCATCCTCATTATTTTCAATTTATTTTAAATAAGGGATTCTTATACAGAGCTGGATCTTTAAATCATTTCAATGGTGCGCTAAATCGGGGTGCGCACCATTGAAATGATTTAAAGATCCAGCTCTGGTCACTTTTTCATTTTATTTTAACCCTGTTTATTTGTACCCAGTACCCAATATAACCAATGACCTATAGTAATAAAAAAACAAGTGAATAACTACCCCTGTCATTATTTTCAATTTATTTCAAATCAGGGATGGGGGAACTTTTACATTTTGTTTTATCCCTGGTAATGGCTACTACCAAAATAAATTATCTTCTAACCTTTAAAAATTAGACAAGCAATTAAATGAAAATTGACATCAGATAAATTTACTTATTCGTTTATTCTTACTGCATGTGCGATAAGATCTCTAGATCAACCGTTCAATAATTTTTTAGATATGTTTTATTTAGGTCCTCCTTTCCCCACAATTTGCTATCCCCCACAAGAAATAAAAATTATATTTTTGAAGAGGTAAAAATTAGTAAATTGTGTGTATGTATATGAAATGGAGACAAGCATAAGAATTAATTATTTGCCTATAGCAAACTTGTTAATCTTTAGTGGCCATACAAAATATTTAGAAGCCCAAATTGTCAACAAGTAGCGCAACAATAACAAGCCAACAAAATACTAAATAAATAGATTTTGGGAATTATTAACGATATAACCCATTCATGAACGATAAACTTAAGAACTAACCTTAATAAAAGAGAATACTCGCCTAAAAAAAATAATTTAGAATATAACTATAGGCGTCCAATGGGGGGTGAGGGGATAAATTGGTGTTTATCCCCCATAAACTTTGAAATCCCTCATTTCATCAACTTGAAAAAAAATTAGATTAACCCCCTGAACCCATAAAATTTTACCCGCCTAAAAAAGCTTTATCGTAACTGACAATAAAAATTTCAAAAATATTTAACAGTCAAAGTTATCATTTAAAAGTTTTAAAGGAAAATAGATTTAGTTCTTTTAAATCAAAAGTAGAAAATTTTTAGATTCTTTTACGACAAGAAACATAATATTAACGATAATGAATCTTGTAGCTTAATGTGTTTAAAACCTTGTTAGGGGGTCGATAGGGTGTTTCCTTAATATTGTTAATGGGTTTTATGCAAGCCCAACCCTCTTCTTGGAGATAATATTTTTTTAGATTAAATGAACATTCTTGCATGAAACAAGACACGAACATGTTAATATGCCCACAAGTTAAGAATTAAAGGGACAACAAAATATTTGAATTAACATAATTGTAGTTTATAGCTATCTATGATCCCTATCAAATCCTTACTTGTAATAGAAAACTTAAAATTAAATTCAATGATCAATGATATAAATTTAAATCAAACATCTAATGTTTGATTTCTGATCTTTTAAAATTATTTATTTGAGTTTTAGGCAATTTACCAAAAACATACATTGTATATGATAGCAAAGTAACAATTTACCATATACACCAATTTGGTTTGTCTGCACAAAATTTGGAGTTTTCAAAGTTTTAAAACTAGAAACAGAAGTTTTTCAAGATTTTTTTTCTGAAAGCACTTATCAAAATTGTACCTATTGACAATAGAAATATAAGAATAGAAGCATATTCTGAACCCTTTTTTCGTCAAATCTAAGAAGGAACATTTCTAGCAGACAAAAGTATTGTTTACTTTTGACTCAAGCTGATGTGGATTCTTAAAAAATGATAGACTTGCTACTCGATAGTGAGGCAAATTATTTTTGTGAAAAATCATCCAAAAGCACATTAAAAATCTACAAAAATTAAACAAAATCATATGTTAATAACCCATTTAAGATTTTATTTAATTTTTGTAAAAATTTTTTTATTCGATTTTGTAGGATTTTTCACAAAAATAATTTTGCCTCTTCAGTGATTAGCCAGCCTCACTTTTTTAAAGAACCCACCTCTGTTTGAAGCTTTCAAATTTAAGACGAAATTTTTGGGTAATTAATTCTGATTCCACAAAGCTTTCTACTAAGAAAATATACTGTTTACAGCTGACTTTTATCTATGTATGAAATGAAAAAAAAAACATGCGTTTGTAACAAAATGTGTACACAATTTGAACCAATGAAATTAAATGTATGTACCGATGCGATTCTCCTATTGGCTCAATCAGACATTACCTCTCTTTCTTAGTACCTTTATTCTATTTACGAACAAAATAAATCCTTTGAAAAATTCAAATAATTTCAAGTTTGAAAAGTTTCTTGTATAGCAGTAGTGAAAACATATTTATTCTATAAAATTAACCAAGTAAGTTATTCAATAGAAGCATAACGATCAGGGGAATCTTCACCAAATCTTCAGATCCTTTCGTTTGACCGACAGATCGACGGACCAAGTGGATTTTATACTTGATGCCAATTGGTATAGTGAATATTGACAAATAAAAATCTGCCGTCCATCCTTCAGCCTAGAAATTTTGACGGAAAGTCAGAGATTTCACATTTTATAGTAGCTTCGCTATTAAAAATTACCATATCATTTCATATGACTATACCTTATACATTATACAAAATAAAATCTAGGAATCCTTATCACTGTCTCTAGCCTGAAATGTAAATGTAATGTGCAAACATGCAATATTTCAAAATTACTATTTCAAATTAGTTCATAATGTTGAAACAAAACAGCCAAATAAATCTTCTATAAATTCTTATGGTATTAGGTTTTTTTTTGGCAAATTATTAGTATTATAATTCAGAGATCTAAAGGAATGAGACAATGTCCGATAAATTGATGTACATCCCCTAAGAAGGCTACAATTAATTATTGAAATGTTTGGACACTCAACTTCTTGAACTAACCAATCAAAATTTAAGTCCACAAAGTTATTTTCTTTCTAAACTTTGGAGACTAGTGTAAAAAACAGTCAATGTCTTTCTCTTTCTCATATGTTTTCTTCTTTATCGCTATTAATTTTTTTTGCTGGTTTGGACATATTTAGGATCTAATGATAATCTGTATTACTACAAGTTTTACTTACAGATAACCATAATGGGCGCCCAGCTATCTGCAAAATAGATCTACAAATATCAGGGAAATAGAGAAAGAATTATTTTGAACAATGAATTTAATACAAAGAATACTATAATGTGCAAAAAATGGGGTTATTCTAATTGAACAATTGACGACAAATTGATTTTCTCCCCTAAATTTCTGTAAACACTTCTGAAACCCTGAAATTCGGAGGAAGAATTGTTGGCGCCTCTTTTTTGCTGTTGTCCCCTCCCATCCTGTAAAATTGTGAATCTAACCTAGGGACAAAGTTATAAGTAGAGTATTTTGCTTTTTAAAAACCACATTATCTTAATCCATGTTTAGCAATTTATTTACATTAGTCTAAATCTAATCTTTAAAATCAGATAAACCATCGATAATTGTAAAGCTTTCTAAATTTAAGAAAAACTTATTCGCCCATAAAAGTTTTCTTTCTGTCAATAACAACTTTTAACACAATAACATTTCGTATAGCATTTTATTGATTTTAATTCCAGAACAATCTTGTCTATAAATCATCAAAAATGATATTTTAAAAGGAAATATGTTTATTTCTTACAAATGCATCATAAGAGAAGTTTGTCTAATTTGAACGGACGGACAAAAACTATTTATGGAGTAGCAGTACTACCATAATATGCTTAAATAAATTCCATTAATACTTTATTAATCTTGTACATTTGGCTTTAATGGTAACTTTGTTTACAACACAACTAAACTAAACACAAAAATTTCCTATAAATTATTTGTCAGATAAGGATAGTTATAACTTGGTATAAAATTATAAGGAGAAAATCGTCCATCAGCTGGGCTCCTCAAGAAAAATTGCGGGAAAATTTGAAAACTGTTGCCAGACTTACGTACAACATCTGGCCTAAAAATGGCGCCAGGACCAACGCCTATGTCAATGTCTTCTAATGGGTTAGGGAAGGGGAAGGTTTCAGGTAACTCAATGTCAATAGAGTCTGGGGTGGCAGGTTGGGTTGGTGTTGTGGTAGTAGCTGGTGTGGTCGTAGTAGCTGTAGTTGTTGTGGTAGTAGTTGTAGTGGTGGTTGTAGTTGTGGTTGTAGTTGTTGTTGTGGTAGTTGGCATTGTTGTACTTAACGTTGTTGTAGTAGTAGTTGTAGGACTAGGTGTTGTCATTGGTGGATAAGTTGGCCATGGTTTTGGTGTTGTCATGGGTGGATATGTTGGCCAAGGCTTTTGTGGTTTATAGTTCATGTTATGCTGAATCTTAACATGCTGGTAACTGCTTGAATATCCATTAGTGTTCTTCAAAAAAGGCACTCTTCATTTTAAAAATTTTATTTAATTTACATCCTTGTAAACATGATAATAGACAAACAAAATTAGAAGCAGATAGAAATATACAAATGAACAGACAGTCAAATAAACAGACAGACAAAAATATATATGAGTAGACAGACAATCAAACAAACATATTTATATTTTATATAGGCATTTAACTATACAAAAAAATATACAAACACAAATATATAGACAGACAGAAAAACATCACTCCCAGCAAAGGGAGCTAATCTTTGCATGCTAATAAGTGTAAAATAATGTAGAGTGTCCCTTATAACTGTACTCTGACAACATGTTTGGTTTGGTTGGCGGGAAACTCTGAGAGCCACCTGTCTCGCCCAGCGGACCATAGTTGAAGAAATTCTGGGATGGTCTATAGCTGCCGCTGCTATTGAAGGTACAACATTTTTTACAATAGTGCATAAAGTTAAAGATACAATAGTGTACGTAAAAGCCTGGCTACTTTCGTACCGATATTCGAAGATAAAAAAGAACACTAAACTGTAATACACTTATTTTAAAGAAAATATAATTTTGTTGTGTAAAAATGCTGACATTCCTGCTGCCCGATGAAGGATAAAATCCTCCAGAAGGTTTGCTGGCCCATCCAGGTTTGTTACTCCATCCAGGTTTACTACCCCATCCAGGTTTGTAGCTGCCAGAAGGTTTACTACTCCATCCAGGTGAATAGTGGTGACTCAAGGCTCCTTGGAGGGAACAGCTAGCCCACAAAATTATCTAAAAATAGAAATAAATGATAAACCGTTTGCAAACTTAATATTTGTCAATATTATCTACAATTTAGGTTGTCTGTATTAGAAGAAGTAGGAAATGACACAAAATAGCAGAAAACCAAGCAAAGACTTAAATCTAAAATAAACTAGCTTAACATCATCCCGGGTCCTATATAAAGATTCCTCAAAATTGGGAACTCAAACGGTTTAGCCGTTTATCAACATCGTAATGACAAAAGAATACTACTTTATAAAATAGGATAAGTTAAATTGCCCCAAAAAATGTTAACATTATTAAATGCTTCCTTAAAAAATGTTTATCTTGTTTTTAATCTTATTGACTTATTCCTGTATACCTGATTCATTTAATATCAAATTTTCTGACAATTTAATCAAAAATTTGAAATGTTGTTAAAAAGTACACAATATATCTTAATTATTAAACAAAAAGTCTCATTTAAAACCTTTATCTAATCCCAAATCAATGTTCTGAGTTCTTTCTTATGTTTTGAGTTTTTGTGAGTGTTTCTTTTCAAGTTTACATTCCCTATACATATAATAGACAAATGAATATTGAACAGTATACAGTAGATTTTTGGAGATTCTTTGACATATTAAAAGTCGCCTCAAATCACTCTACCATGCTTAAAAAGGGATAAGACAATGGCTGATAAATTGATGAACATTACAAATGATGATACATAATATTACCCACTCAGTAAATTACAATTACTGGTTGAAACAATTGGACACTCAATATCATAAACCAACCAATCAAATCAAAGAAAAACATGCTGCCAACCATTCCATAATTAATAGTCTATTATCAGAAATGAAAAAATGCCACAAAACAGTCAACTTTTTATCTATTAAGATTAGGCCGTTTTTCAAATAAGATATACATCTATAAGACACCCTTTTGAAGTATCCATTTAAATTGGAAACGACCTCTTGTATTATTTATAATATATTTATTTGACTGGATGACTTTAATGAGTTGATTTCCATATATAAAAGGAACATTATATATGAGTGTGTGTTGATGTAGCTTAAGATCTCACTAATCACTGGACCATTTTGGTTCTCTTTCACAGTGAAGCAGCTATGGGAGGTTTATGACTATCTGGGGAGTGTACCTTCACCCTCCCTAAAAAATACACATTCAAATTTCTTTTTACTTTTTATATGCGTTCAATAAAGTGAGGTGGCTATATGGCTTTTTTTAGGTAGGGTGGGGGGAGGGTCATAATAATCTTATTGGATATTATATTCTTATACTATGAGTATAATAAAGTGAGGTGGCTATATGGCTTGTCTTTTTAGGTGGGGTGGGGGGGAGGGTCATAATAATCTTATTGGATATTATATTCTATATACTATGAGTATAATAAAGTGAGGTGGCTATATGGCTTGTCTTTTTGCCCCACAAAATGTAATCTTAAACCTAGGAATTTAAACCATGTTTAAAAAGTGTTTATAGAATACAGCGGGAAATCTAATTAGCTGATTAAAATGAGTCTTTTTGCTTTTGTAAAAAATAGTACATAAAATTGTTATGGAATATTGACAATACATGTTAAAAAAAGGTGTTTTTGTTGTTTACCAATCACGTAAAACTTTGGTAGCTCAAATAATTTTTAAACAGTGAAACAACTCTGTCAGTCAGTCCGTAACACTATGAAGAAAATGTAATTTTCTCGACTTCTACACAAAATAAACTCACAAATTTTTTTAGAAATCAATAATGAGCATCCAATATATAATTTACTTTGTCCGTTGGTCTGTCAGTCCGGCTACAAAATATTTATTCTTGATTTAAACATCTGCTTTTTAAATCATCTTTAATCCGTATGGATGTAGTTATCCTTGTTTTAAATATATTTTGTTTAAAAGTTGATGTTTTACAAAAACTTCTTCTAACCTAATAATGTAAAGAAAGGGAAAGATAAAAATCTTTTGTCCGACAAAGTCAACATTTTAATATTACAACCTTTTTATGAACAGCTTTTTTGTAAATATTGTTTTTCCACTTTTTGTAAAGAAAAATAAGAGATTAGATATTATAATTACTTTTCTCGTATTCATTCGAATCCGGTGGATAGGAACCGGTTCTCATCCATACGATAAAACTATGTCTAGCATCGTATTATATCCAGTTTTCTACGAATATAGAAATGTACAATCATAAGATTAAAACCAGTTTTTTTAGCCGGTGCCTCCGGCACCTCGGGGCTAAAAAAACTAGTTTTAATCTTATAATTGTACATTCTATATCCGCGGAAAGCCGTTTATAATACGATACGAGAAATAACTATTCTAGATTTGTGTATTTCTAGTAGCATAGCATGGCTACTTTATAAATGTCCTTTCAGCCGTCCGTAAGTGGCAAATATAGTTTAACTATATTTTGGTACAAAAAATGAATTGTCTTTAATGCTGTTTTTACTTAATTGTCAGATTAATCTATAAATTTATATTGATATTTAGACAGTTAACTACATTAAAAGATAAACAGGTAATTCATGAAGGAGAAAAGATATTTGATTGATTCTACACTAGTACCCAAAGTTTTGTTACACCGTTCTCTTATTCTTTGACTTTAAACTCTGGATAATTTTATCAAATTTTGATTGGTTGGTTCATTGAGTTGTCCAAACATTTCAGCTAATAGTTTTAATCCACAAAATATGTAGTTTTATGTTTCATCATTTTGGATGTACATCAATTTACCATCCATTGTCTTATCCCCTTATATCCCTGCAGATAACTAGATTGCTAGATAGACAGTTATATCTCCAGGATGGTCCCTAGCTGTGTGAGGTATTGGTGTGGCAAAACATACTTGACACCTTCCAGTTCAAACCAGGGATCTAAAGGAATAAGACAGTGGCCGATAATTTTATGCCCATCCCCAATGGTGATACACAAAAGTACCCATTCCGAAGATTACAATTAGGGGTTAAAACGTTTGGACAGACACTCAACTTAATGAACCAATCAATCTAAATTCAATAAAAGTACACAAAGGTGTTGAGCCTTCGAATACGAAAACGTTATTGTAAAAGTTTGGGGACTAGTCTAATAAACAAGTCAATATCCCTCCCTCCTTGGTTAAAACCAATATGGTTTCTTAGATCTTAAAATCACAATAGAATCCATGAGACTTAAAAGTCATATATAGGCACAAATCATAGTTTGTTAATTTTATATTAAATCTAGATGGCATTTAAAAGGACCACCTAGGTTATAATTCAAGATTTTTACAATAGCTTTTACAAATTCGAGTAAAATAAGTTGTTTAATTTGAGAAAATACACAAAAAGACTCAAAAGCCTCTTGTACATAATAAAAAAAGACATTTAAAAACATTTATAGGGGCGTGCTGCAAAGTCAATAACTCTAAGATTTTTTTCACCCCCTGGTTTGTTGTAAACTGATTATGATTTATACAAAATGATAATAAATAATCCAAATCATGAGCATTATCTATAATACAAAGTAGCTTGATGTCTGTCCGTCCGTCCGTCTGAAGCTTAAGATCTCGGTAACCACTGAACCGATCAGATTCTACTCTTTAGGGTATATACCTATTGGTCCTGTGGTGGTTTTAAGCTATTTTCTTGGGGGGTGGGACACCCCCAACCCCCAAAAAACAAAAAAAATCCTTTAACCCCCTTTTTTTTACTAGGCATCAAGGCGTCAGCCAGTAGCAGAGCCTATTTTTTAAATTCAAAGGCATCAAGGCGTCAGCCTGTAGCAGAGCCTATTTTTTAAAAAAAATTCTATATAGGGGGGTTGACTTCCCCTTACCCTATAGGGCGACGCCCCTAGAGGCTAGGGGCGAAGCCGCGGGTGAAGCCGCTAGTATCTTAAATAGCAGCTGTAAAAATGTTATTCACGGTATACTGGACAGAGAGACAAAGTAACTTATAGAGTGGCTTCGCTACTAATAACTATCTGTTATATTGAGGAATTCAATAAATCAATATCAAATATCATACTTATAATATGTTCTACATATTTCTGGATATCAACATTCTTATTGACAAATTTCTTAGGATATTTAGATGTTACGACATTTTTTTTTGTTAGTAGCAAAGCTACTCTATAATTCAAAATTTCCGTCTGAAATGATAAAGAGGAAACGTGATTTTCTAGGCTTCTATAAACTAGACGGCTGAAATGTCATGTCAAAATTCAAATTCATGAAATTAAGTATGAAATATCTTTGTCGGTCAGACTGTGTTGATCTTAATGAGTTGTTGTTAGTGTGTTATTGTACAGACGAACCTAGTAATAGTGTCTAACTTTTTATCTTTGTGACGTAACAAAAATCCATCTCTTTTTTAGGGGTTTCCTTTCCCACCTCCCCTCTCATCCTTCGTTTTTTGTTACGTCACAAAGATAAAAAGTTAGCCACTATTACTAGATTCGTACAGACACATCAAAATTTATAGAAAAACTTCACTTCTAAAAATGTAAACGTCAGTAACATTAAAAATCTGTATGTAATCTGAGGATTTTAATTTTGGATGATCAAGTTTTAGATTAGAGCTTAGCCTAGCGGTTACCAAGTATAGTCTTAATATAATCACAGTACTGAAGCAGATCATCTGTACAAGATTGCACTGGTGTAGTAAAACTAGATATATTGTTTAGGAACTGCTTATTAATCAGAATATCAGTCAGATAGTGTGAATATGTTTAAGCTAATCATAAGAAATTTTACTATATAAATTTTTCAACAGTAGACGTTTATAGATCATTGGTTTTAGGCTATTTTGTTGTTTAAAAGTCTAGAAATTTTTTGAGCTATTTTTTATACTTCTCTCTTCGAATACAGATCCCTAGAAGCAAAGGCGAAGCCGATAGTTATATTAAAAAGGAGAAATAAACCATATATTCTTCAAAGCCTCTCCTTTAGGACAACCAACCATCAATTTAAATTTTGTTTAATGCAAGAAAGAATTAATAAACTAATACTAATTTTATTTCTGTTAAGGGTTGATCTTCATAACCCCCTTCTCCAAACACCCATCTTTAAACATGGCGTTTTATAGGAAAGGTTGACCTATATGAAGCTTCAATTTAAAGTATCAAAATCAGTTGGCACAATATTTACCAACAGACAAATAAACCCTCCATCTTTCATATTATTTGCTTGGAATAGAAACTATATATGGTGTAGCATTCTTATATAAACCTAAAAGATTTAGTTGTATTGCATGCACACTTAAAAATCAGGCAAATTGATTTTTCATCTAATCTTGATGTTTCAAATTTTTTAGTAGCGAAGCTACTCTATAATTCACAATGTCCGTCCGTCTGTCCGTCTGTCCATCTGTCCGTCCGTCCGTCTGTCCGTCTGTCCGTCCGTCCGTCCGTTCGTCCGTAATTAATGAATTGGGGGAAACGTAATTTTCTCGGCTCCTATAAAAGATAGAGAGCTGAAATTTTTTGACAACATTCAGGAGCACAATTAACTATAAAATATCAATGGCGGTCGGACTGCATTTTAGCAGGTTTTAGGCTATTTTTTATATTTTCCAAATTTTCCCCATATCTTTGGTGTTTATGGTCCGATTTTCAAAATTTTTTCAGTTAAACATATCAAAATTAAATTTCCCGTCATTTGAAGAAAACAACAATGACGGTCAGACTGCCTTTTTTCAGGTTTTTGGCTATTTTTATGTTTTTCACATTTTTCCCCATATCTTTGGTGTTTATGGTCCGATTTTCGAAATTTTTTCAGATAAAGATATCAAAATTAAATTTCCTGTCGTTTGAAGAAAAGAACAATGACAGTCAGACTGCGTTTTTGCAGGTTTTTGGCTTTTTTTATATTTTTCACATTTTTACCCATATCTTTGGTGTTTATGGTCCAATTTTCATAAATTTTTAAAATATAAGGTTTTTGGCTATTTTTATATGTTGATATATTTCTCCATATCTTTGGCATTTTTGGTCCAATTTTAAAACTTTTTTTGCATTAACAGTTTCAAAATATTTTTTCCATTGTTATGTGCATCTAGTTTGTAATTTATTTTAACCATCTCCATCATACAAAATAAAACAAGGTTTCATGTTTGGAGTTTTCATTTGTGAGGTCTAGGAAAAAAATCAGACTTACACAAAAGATTATAATTATAATCTTTACACAGAAAAATGGCACGAGGTGAGAGTTTGAGGGGGCAAAATGAGCCGACCAGCGATTTTTGACGGTGCGCAGCGACGTCGTGCTTCATCCAATCCGGGATTTTTTTTTCTTAGACCTCACAAATAACCAGACTTAGGTCGGGCAAAAGGTCCCGTGAGATTATCTCAAACAGTTTGGGCGTGATGGCCCAAAAACCGCAAAGAATGGCCTAAAAAATGACCGGCCTGTCATTTCATCAAAGAAATCCATCAAAAAATCACAATTTGAAATTTTAATTAATTAATAACTTTTTTCTCATAAGAGATAATGACACAAGACTTTCACTTGGTAAAAATTCAGCATTGTGGGCCGCCTAGACTTTATATTTGGTGACCCTGGGGTGACGGGTTCAATGCCCCCCACACCCACGAAGTGGGCATACTTTTGAAAATCACGTTTTTTCAGGTTTTCCCCTTTAAGGAGGGGAAGGAGTCGTTTCAGAGACTTCAAGCATCTCTTTGATGTTGAACAACTTTTTGAGGCGGACAATTCTTTATTTATGTTTCATTCGCCTCCGGGTGACCGTTTAGCCGTTATTCGCCGCCGAAGGCGTGATTTTTGCCGATTTTAGCCGTTTCCGAGGTTTTAATGGACATTTAGGAGGTGAAAGAGTTGTCCAATCAAGTTGATGATGAAGTATATTTTTGTAGGCAATTGCATTGGCTAAATTTCATGTGAAGTAAAATTTTTTGTACCTTTAACCCACAGTGCCTTCGAAGGTGCTTTGACTTTAGTGTCAGAACCTAAATTGGGACATAGTGCATTTCATTACCCTAGGTTAGGTAACTTCATTTCACTTTTCAATAAAATCTAAAATGCAGCGGTTTTTGAGAAAATTAGATTTAAAAATTTCGAGTTCAATTTTCACCCACTAGGAGTTACCGCATAATCATGACAAGAAAAGCAAAGATTATTTATTTAAAATTTTGAACAACTTTGCTTTTATAAAGTTAGTCATAAAACCCCTCTATATATGATTTATTTAAGGCTGAATTTCCGTGACCTTAGCAAAGCAATTGATATAAATGGCCATTAATTAACTCACTTCAGGAGTGGTTTAATGAATAACTTTATAAAAGCAAAGTTGTTCAAAAGAAGGTGTATCAACAATTTTTTTTATAGCTAGCCGGTTCTTTTAGTAAGTAGTAGATGTAAAATTTTTCATAGAATTCAGATATGCAATCGGTTTTTTTGTAGACCTCTTATTTTTTAAGTAATTTAAGTTTAAAAAAAAAAAATTAAGTCGATTTTAAGGTACTAAAATGCAACAAAAAAAAGAAAGAAAATGGTCATTATGAACAAAAATAGTAAGATCTTTAATTTGACACCTTACTTTCAATTCTGTCAGGTAATTATTGAAAAAATCGATTTTTTTAAACCCACGAGAATAAAAAATTTGAACTTAAATTTTATTATTTCACAGGTAAAAAAATATGGGTTCATATATACCTTTAGAATCAGAAAAATATTACGAATCCATTGTAAGCAAAATTGAAAAAAAAAGTTTACAATATAGTATATAAACTACAATAACAGGAATTATATGAAAATATCATATTATATTGTACAGGCAACGTCTTAATTCTTGAATTGAGTATAAAAATGGGAAGGGGGTAAAGAGGGGGTAAAAAAGGGAAGACGATAGTGTTGCCTGAACAAAAAATATAATTGGCCATTTGATTATTTTTTTATTTTTTTACTTTTTTTCAATTTTGCTTACAATGGATTCGTAATATTTTTCTGATTCTAAAGGTATATATGAACCCATGTTTTTTATGTCTGTTTGAGAAAATATTTAGGTCTAAAGTTTTTATTAAACCGAGGTTAAAAAAATAGATTTTTTCAATAATTACTCAACATAATTTTAAAAGTAAGGTGTCAAATTAAAGATCTTACTATTTTTGTTCTTACTGGCCATTTTCTTCTTTTATTTTGTTGCGTTTTAGTACCTTAAAACCGACTTAATTATTTGGATCATATGAAGGAAATGAAGTCATTCCTTAAAAGGACAGAAATTTCATTGCAAAAAGGACAGAAATCATCTTCCTTTTTCTCAGATAAGTGAAATATAGACAAAAACCACTCTCCTTTTTCTCACATATCTGAAAAAGATAATAAAAATCAACTTCCTAAATCTCACTTAATCTTCCTAATCCTAAGAAAATTAACCTAGTTCTTCCAAATTCTACCTTTTCATAACAAAGTCTACCTTTCCCTTACACATTCTCACTTATTCTCAGATAACCTACCTTATTCTAAGAAATTCTTCCTAAATCTAAGAAAATCTACCTTACTCCCCCAAATTCTTCCTTGGTTTTCCAAATTCTTCCTTATTCTAGGAAATTCTACCTTATTCTAAAAAATTCTTCCTTATTCCAAGAAAATCTACCTTATTCCCCCAAATTCTTCCTTATTCTTGGAAATTCTATGTTATTCTAAGAAATTCTTCCTTATTCTAAGAAAATCTTCCTAATTCTCCCAAATTCTTCCTTATTCTAAGAAAATCTACCTTATTCTAACAAATTCTTCCTTATTCTAAGAAAATCTACCTTATTCTAAGAAATTCTACCTAATTCTCCAAAATTCTTCCTTTTTCTAAGAAAATCTACCTTATTCTAAGAAATTCTTCCTTATTCTAAGAAATTCTACCTTATTCTAAGAAAATCTACCTTATTTTAAGAAATTCTTCCTTATTCTAAGAAAATCTACCTTATTCTAACAAATTCTTCCTTATTCTAAGAAAATCTACCTTATTCTAAGAAATTCTACCTAATTCTCCAAAATTCTTCCTTTTTCTAAGAAAATCTACCTTATTCTAAGAAATTCTTCCTTATTCTAAGAAATTCTACCTTATTCTAAGAAAATCTACCTTATTTTAAGAAATTCTTCCTTATTCTAAGAAATTCTACCTTATTCTAAGAAAATCTACCTTATTCTAACAAATTCTTCCTTATTCTAAGAAAATCTACCTTATTCTAACAAATTCTTCCTTATTCTAAGAAAATCTACCTTATTCTAAGAAATTCTACCTTATTCTTCCTAATTCTTTCTTATTCCCCCACATTCTACCTTATTCTAAGAAAATCTTACTTGTTCAAGAAAATCTACCTTATTTTGAGAAATTCTTCCTTATTCTAAGAAAATCTACCTAATTCTCCCAAATTCTTCCTTTTTCTAAGAAAATCTACCTTCTTCTAAGAAATTCTTCCTTATTCTAAGAAATTCTTCCTTATTCTAAGAAATTCTTCCTTATTCTAAGAAATTCTTCCTTATTCTAAGAAAATCTACCTTATTCTAAGAAAATCTACCTTATTCTAAGAAATTCTTCCTTATTCTAAGAAATTCTACCTTATACTAAGAAAATCTACCTTATTCTAAGAAATTCTTCCTTATTCTAAGAAAATCTACCTTATTCTAAGAAATTCTTCCTTATTCTAAGAAATTCTTTCTTATTCTAACAAATTCTTCCTTATTCTAAGAAAATCTACCTTATTCTAAGAAATTCTTTCTTATTCTAAAAAATTCTACCTTATTCTAAGAAAATCTACGTTATTCTAAGAAATTCTTCCTTATTCTTAGAAAATCTACCTTATTCTAAGAAATTCTTCCTTATTCTAAGAAAATCTACCTAATTCTCCCAAATTCTTTCAATATACAGGGGTCCCAAACTCAAAAACGAAGTTTCAGCGCGATCCAACCACCCGTTCTTGAGATACAGTGACCTGGTGTCCTTGACACTGACGTTGTGATTTGGGAAATGGTTCGAATCCTTAATAAAATATTTTGGCACTTAGTCAAAATTTTGAAGAAAAAATACCCAGGTGGACAAATAATTTTGATCAAATATTTGAAAATTATTTTAAGTGTCAAAATATTTTTGGACTTTAACCAAATTTACTAAGGATTCGAACCATTTCCCAAATCTTACTGTAGGTACCAAGGACACCAGGTCACCATATCTCAAGAACAGGTGGTCGGATAGCGCTGAAACTTTGTTTTTGACTTTGGGACCCCTATATATTGCAAGAGAATATATTTGGGAGAATTAGGTAGATTTTCTTAGAATAAGGAAGAATTTGTTAGAATAAGGAAGAATTTCTTAGAATAAGGAAGAATTTCTTAGAATAAGGAAGAATTTCTTAGAATAAGGAAGAATTTCTTAGAATAAGGAAGAATTTTGGGGAATAAGGTAGATTTTCTTAGAATAAGGAAGAATTTCTTAGAATAAGGTAGATTTTCTTAGAATAAGGTAGAATTTCTTAGAATAAGGAAGAATTTCTTGGAATAAGGTAGATTTTCTTAGAATAAGGAAGAATTTCTTAGAATAAGGTAGATTTTCTTAGAATAAGGAAGAATTTGCGAGAATTAGGTAGTTTTTCTTAGAATAAACAAGAATTTCTTAGAATAAGGTAGATTTTCTTAGAATTAGGAAGAATTTCTTACAATAAGGTAGATTTTCTTAGAATAAGGAAGAATTTCTTAGAATAAGGTAGATTTTCTTAGAATAAGGAAGAATTTGGGAGAATTAGGTAGATTTTCTTAGAATAAGGAAGAATTTCTTAGAATAAGGTAGATTTTCTTAGAATAAGGTAGAATTTCTTAGAATAAGGAAGAATTTCTTAGAATAAGGTAGATTTTCTTAGAATAAGGAAGAATTTCTTAGAATAAGGTAAATTTTCTTAGAATAAGGAAAAATTTGGGAGAATTAGGAAGATTTTCTTAGAATAAGGAAGAATTTCTTAGAATAAGGTAGATTTTCTTAGAATAAGGTAGAATTTCTTAGAATAAGTAAGAATTTCTTAGAATAAGGTAGATTTTCTTAGAATAAGGAAGAATTTCTTAGAATAAGGTAGATTTTCTTAGAACAAGTAAGATTTTCTTAGAATAAGGTAGAATTTGGGGGAATAAGAAAGAATTAAGAAGGATATGGTAGATTTTCTTAGAATAAGGAAGAATTTGGGAGACTTAGGTAGATTTTCTTAGAATAAGGAAGAATTTCTTAGAATAAGGTAGATTTTCTTAGAACAAGTAAGATTTTCTTAGAATAAGGTAGAATTTGAGGGAATAAGGAATAATTAGGGAGAATAAGGTTGATTTTCTTAGAATGAGAAAGAATTTCTTAGAAGAAGATAGATTTTCTTAGAACAAGGAAGAATTTCTTGGAATAAGGAAGAATATGGGAGAATAAGGTAGATTTTCTTAGAATAAGGAAGAATTTCTTAGAATAAGGTAGATTTTCTTAGAATAAGGTAGAATTTCTTAGAACAAGGAAGAATTTGAGGGAATAAGGTAGATTTTCTTAGAATAAGGAAGAATTTGGGGGAATAAGGTAGGTTTTCTTGGAATAGGGAAGAATTTCTTAGAATAAGGTAAGTTATCTGAGAATAAGGGAGAATTTGTGTAATTAAGGTAGAATTTCTGAGAATAAGGAAGAATTTGGTAAAATAAGGTAGATTGATTAAACATGGTTATAATAGTGAGGAAAAGGAAGAATTTCTAAGAACTAGGAAGAATTTGTAAGATGGTGGACAGAGGTCACCTTCCTTTAGTGAGAATTTGTAAGATAGTGGACAGAAATCACCTTCCTTACTGAGAATTTGTAAGAAAAAGGAAAGGAAATAGCCTTCCTATACCCAAGGAAGGGAATTTCTGTCCTTTTTAGGAATGACTTCATTTCCTTCATATGATCCAATTATTTTTTTAAAAAACTTAAATTACTTTAAAAATAAGAGGTCTACAAAAAAACCGATTGCATATCTGAATTCTATGAAAAATTTTACATCTACTACTTACTAAAAGAACTGGCTAGCTATAAAAAAAAAGTTGATACACCTTCTTTTAAATAAATAATCTTTGCTTTTCTTGTCATGATTATGCGGTAACTCCTAGTGGGTGAAAATTGAACTTGAAATTTTCAAATTTAATTTTCTGAAAAACCGCTGCATTTTAGATTTTATTGAAAAGTGAAATAAAGTTACCTAGCCTAGGGTAATGAAATGCACTATGTCCCAATTTAGGTTCTGACACAAAAGTCAAAGCACCTTCATTTGCACTGTGAACCGGTTTTGCTTCAGCTGAATCGATTTACAGATAACCTCTAAAAACCGGAAAAAAACGGTTTTTTATAAAATTCACGGCCGGTTTTGGCCGGATCCGGCTCAAATTTTGCATGGAGTCATCCTTTGATATTCCCAACAGTTGATACTTGACACAGCAAGATCCCAGAAAAGTGTGGTATATCTACCCAACCCCCCAAAAAATAAAAAATCCCCCAATTTTTTTTTTGTAGAAGATTTCCTTGGTCCTTTTACGTATTTCGGCAAAGTTTTTTTTATCACCTCTTGGGGCACAGCCCCTAGAGGCTAGAGGCGAAGCCGCAAGTGGTTTTATAAAGAAAAAGTAAAAAAAAAATATTTTAATGGTTTATTTTTTCCAGGAGGATATCTGTTAGGAGGGTGGAAGTACCCTCCCCAAAAGTAGTTATAAACATTCCTGGACCTATAAGAAGCTTTATTGTAAAGAAGAACCATATCGGTCAAGCACACAGACAGACTCATGGAAACCTGATACTTCATACCCTAAAATACTGAAAATCCAGCTAAAATTGTAATGTTTAAAAATTGAATTCTTTTAATTTGTAATTATCTTTTGGTGTAGTTTTGAAAAAATCTAACATCCTTAATTAAAAAATTAAACCATAATTTTAGAATTTTCTCTATATGTACTTGAAAAGAAGGTAGAAAGCGACAAATGCCCTTTTAAGTTGTATATACATTTCTGTCGTGTGTGTCAATAATCAAAATATAGACAACTAATCAAAGACCAATACTTAAATTGTTTCATATTTTGTTTTCTTATTAAACATTGAAAGAAGGTTAATTATATGAATATCATTTACTGTTTTAACAAAAATACAACATCTATAAAAGCTAAGCTTTAAAATCAGACAGTAGGATAAACGAACCTTAACACTTGTAGAGTGTCAGAAATTGATAAGCAGAATAGTAATTTTTAAGGCTGAATAAAATCATATATGCATTATATCTTGTTGTACTAGGAATCATTATTTCGAAAAAAGATGAATATACTATATTCCTATATAATATCATACCATACAAAAATAATGTCAAAAAAGATTTAAATTAAGCATATTTCAAATAAACGTACGGACTTTTTGGTAAAGGTTTTAAAGTTGCTTTTCTTTTTAAAAATTACCTAACGGTTTTAGGAATCCCCATGCAATTTGAAATCGATAAGACATGCCCTAATTAACGATTAGAGGGGGTTGAAAGCTTTTTCCTTATCTAACAAATATATAATATATTTTGATATCAACTCTATAAAATAAAAGTTTACTTTTGAGTATTCGACTTTACAAGTAGACAATAGGTTCCTGATTTAGTCTTATATTCTTATACATTGATGGGAAATTTTTCACGCCTAGTTTTTATCTCCTTACAAGATTTCAAAGCAGATTGTTACTAGAGCGCAAAAAGCTTTTTATATATGTAGATTTTTATACTTTTTTGTGAATAAAAGTGAAGAAGTAGAGAAAGTTCTAAAGTAAAGTATTATGGCTTTATAGTTTCTGTTGTATGGCTTTTTCATTTTTCAGTTCCTTTTAAATATATAAAATGCAACATAAATCATATAACAAAAGTAATAGGTGTCTGTGTTTTTTGTAATCTCTCTGTCATCTTTAACTGTAGGACCGATATGGTTAAAGTGTCACTTATAGCTCCTATATTTATCTTGTTGGAGGGTACCAGTGTCCAGTACCTCACATTAACAAGATAAATCGCCCCCCCCCCCTTTTAAAGCCCCCCCCCCCACTCCTTCTCCGAATTACCTCTAGGGGCGTAAAAGCTATATATTGAAATAAAAGCATTAAAGATCCTATTCCTTCTTGATGACATTGCTACAGAGATATTACAATCAAGCTGCGGACAATAAAAAACATTAATTAATTTATTTTCTCGTATTCATTCTAATCCGGTGGATAGGAACTGGTTTTCATCCATACGAAAAAACTATGTCTATCATCGTATTATATCCAGCTTTCTACGAATATAGAAATGTACAATCATAAGATTAAAGCGGTCCTACCCCAAACGTAGGAGTCCCAAACGTCGGAGTGGACAAACGCAAGAGTCCCAAACGCAGGAGTCCCAAACGTCGGAGTGGACAAACATAGGAGTGGGAAAAACGTCGGAGTGGACATTGCTTAAGTAAAACGCAGGAGTGTCTGCTATTTTAATAATATGACAATTTTGAAATTTTTTTATACCCCTGTCTACAAAATAATGGTTATGGCCGCAGCGCTCGGCTCCCTAGCCTGCCTAGCCGCAGCGCTCGGCCCCCTGGCCTATAACCTAACCTAACTAAAAAAAATAATGGGACCGAGGGAGGGGGGGGATTGTATAAAAAAAATCAAAATTGAAAAAAAAATTTTTAGCCCGTGCCTTCGGCACCACGGGGCTAAAAAAATAGTTTTAATATTATAATTGTACATTCTATATCCGCGGAAAGCCGTTTATGATACGATGAAAGAAATAACTATTATTGATATTTTTTTCTGTGCAAATATCAAAGTAAAATTTGAAGTTTATTAACCAATAAATGCGTAGCCTGGGATGCTTAATTGAGTTATTCAATAGACAATAATGTCTATTTATTATATACTTTTGTACAAAGATCATAAAAGGATTTTACACATCAAAGAAATTTTATAAATTTTGTCTAAGGATGACAAACTGTCGCCAATTTAGATTGCTAACATGGAACTCATTTATTCAGTTCGTTTATTCAGTGGGAGGGAAAATGGTGGGATAAAGGGAATGGAAGTGGGAAATAATTTTTAGCCCGCTGCGTATTTCATTTTATTAGAAAATATTAAGATCTTTAGCAATATATCATTATCCATTATGATTTAACCAATTGGTTTTTCAAGTAGCAAAGCCACTTTATAAGTGTTTGTTTGTGTGTCCTTCTGTTCAAAGTGTAATTCTTATTAAGTGTTATTATTAACTTTTCCTCTGTATTCTATCTTTCTATCCTTTGTAATCATATGAAATCAGGTGGAAAATAAAGTTATTAAAAGATAAAAGGTAAATCGTCCAATATAAAAGTTAGTCTTGGTCAAGTTGATAGTTATTATGTTGTACGGAAATAATCTAGTTATATATCAGCTGTGCTCCTAATAGTATGTTACCTCTTCTTAACATTTATAAAAAAAAGTAAAAAAATTCTTGAATGCATATTTTATTGCAAAAATAAGTTTGATGATGTACTTTAACATTTTTAAACAATTAATACTTTAAAAACAAAGTTTTTTTATGGTAAGGAATTTTGATTTTTAATATTTGAACATTTTTGTTTAATGAACTTTGGTTTTAAGTCAGGTTAAATAAAATATTTACTATTTAGCTATTTAAATGTTATCAAAACTTATATTTGAACGAACCATCTAAAGAAAACATTTAATTGCTGAAATTGACATTTTATCACTACCTATGTGTATATTGTTCTTTTTTTATTTTATGTAACAGAAAAATATTTGAAAATCCATGTAAGCATTAAACAATTTGTATAAAACCTTTTACTATTTATTGACAATAGTTTGAAATGCAGTAAAAAGTTTTCGGATAAAATGATAACCTTTGACAGAGGCGTTTTTATGGAATTTAACAAATATAGGGCAACTCCATCTGGTTGTTTTAAAATGAAATATTATATTTATTGATAATAGTATTTTATGCATTTTTACTATTAATATAATAAAAATAGAGTTATAAATCTATTATTGGTTTGATTTTAATTTACAGTTTTTAACCTTCCTTCAAATTTTCGAATAATAATATCAAAACTTTTAAAGAATTTCATGACATATGTTTTCACATTATGTAAGCATAAACTGAAATAGTTTCTTTCTTCACATGTTTAAATATTTTAACAACTTTTCACTTATATCTTTTATCATACACTGTTTTTATCAAAGGCTTTAGTCTTTTTTGCTCTCAAAATTACTTTAAAAAAACAAACCAAAAACTTAGTATACTTATTACACCACATTTATTAATCACATTTTTGTTAGAAATTTTTACCATGTTAATGCCCATAAAATTTCTTGGCATCTTGTATAATTCTATATATGTTGAATATTTTTTTTTGTAAAAACTTGTCCCAAAATTACAGTTTACTTTGGAAAAAAGTGAAATAAAAAAGTCATCACACGAAGAAAAAGTTTGAATAGTTGAAGCACTTTTGCAATAGTTGGATATATTTGTCAATTGTGGGTCTACATTTCCCTTTTCCCTCCTTTATTTAAAAATTATGGTTCTAGCCCTTTAAGGGACTCAATCCTTGGTGAATTCTCAATAACATTGGTAAACCTATCAAAAAGCAAAATAAAAAGATGAATGGGGGAAAATTACTGGTTATTCCATTTGACTAATAAGGGATTTAACCTACTTGTTGGGAAGAAATATTTCAAACGAATTGCAAGACTGCAATTTTTTTTTGAAAAGCAAAAAAATATAAATAAAAGATTAAACAAATAAGACACTGATTTTTAAAAAGAAATCAAGTTTTTCTCCTAATTGTCATTTCCTCTTTATCTTAACTGATATAATATAAATGTAAGACATTTAATTATTAGAATACCGTTGCTGGGTAGAATTAGGTTTCTAGTATTTAACAGAATATTAGAAAACTAGCGGCTTCGCCCCTAGCCTCTAGAAAATAGTTATAAACCTTCCCGGGACTTATGAGAAGCTGCGCTGTAAAGGAGAACCCGATCGGTTCAGCGGTTAGCGAGATCCTTCGCTACAAACAGACATACAAACAAACAGACAGACAAACAGACAGACAGACATCGTTCTACTTTGTATTATAGATATGTCTGTAATGATTATATTTGTGGAATGTAATAGTTAATTAAATCCATTAAAATTGTAAAACATCACTATATTTCCATTATGACAAGACTAACATAATTCAAAGGTTAATTATAGCGTAGCTGCTGTACAAGAATGATAATTACCAGTGGACTCCAGTTCATTTTATTTGGTTAACAATTGTTTCAACAGTAACTAGTTAGACTCCCGGAACCTAGTTCCCAATTGTAAATAAGATTTTAGGGGTCATTAATAATGTTATTCACTAAATCCAAACAAACAAGGTTTTTTATATTGAATGAATTTAGAATTTTGACTCTCCGTAAAGATCTTCCAAATCTCCTTTTCACCACCCTGGCAAAATTAAGAAGGATTGACTTCACACTTAAGGTTAACACCCCCTACGACCCATTAAATTTTTGTTTAAATGGGGATAAATAAGTTTTGGGGTGTGCTTCGCTCACGCCCTCCTCCCCCCCCCCCCTGGTAAAACCCTGGTCACTCCACTGCTTGTGGGCAGGGTTTTAACCTTTTTACAGGAGGGTATCTAAAAAGTATTTTACCCCTGAGACAGATTCAATTTTAAGGTATGTCAATAAATCACGAATTATCTGGATTCATAAAAATTCGTTTTTTTTATTTAAATGTTTAAAATCTGCCAATAAAAAATGAAAGATTTTTATTGTTAATACATTTTTAACTTTTGAAGTAATTTTAGTAAGCCATGAAAGCAGAGTTGTTTGATTTTCTTCAAAGAACTTTTTTTGAGGGAAATTTGAATTTCGTCAAATTTAATCTTATTTTTTCCTTTATTGAGCCACTTAATCTCACCACACCTCTCCAAAAACTACCCAATAATTTTGACCAACACATATATATCCACAGAAGTATGGGTATCTATCTATCTACAGAAGTTGTTTATCTATCTATCAACAGACGGACGTATGTCCATAAGAAAATTGTTTCAAGTGTTGGTTACGGAGTTCTTACAATAACGCTAATTTTGCCTGTTTTCTAAATTCCAAAGGGGAAATTTTGTTCAAATTTGTAATGTCAAAAAACTTATTTTAAAATTGCAGGAATTAAAATCGAAATTATGAACTTTTGATTATATTTATGTTGTAGGTTTAAAGAAGGAAAATCACTTAAATTATGGGTTTTTCAATTGTTTACAAGTATAATAATTTCCCAAAAATTAATCATTTAATCTTATAAATTAAATAAATGTTTTGTTTTACATAAACATACATAAATATTTCCCCATCTGAAAATCTGAAGCCATACCTCCCCATAAACGCAAAATATGTGGTTTTATACGTTTGAGTATTCCCTAAAAGTAAAGCAATTTAGGGCCCATAGACTACAGGCGTCCGTTTCAAGCGTTTTTATCCGGCCTTTGAAGTAACGGTGTTTATACAAAATAGCAGAAGATATTAATTAGTTTGATGTCAGGAGAGTAAATTAAATTTGGTTTGTGTATTGATTAAATAAGAAGCCGAAGAAAGTCCCTCAATGACGTCATAAAAATGAGGGACAAGGAGAGGAGGAGTGGGAAAGAATGACGTAACATGCTGATTTTTTTGTGGGACTTTCTTCGTCTTCTTTTATAAAATAATGTTTGCTTCGCCTATAGCCTAAAACCATGAAAAAAACTTTTATAAATTGAATATTTGGGACTTTCTCTCAAAGTGTATATCAAGCTCTGAAACCTTTCCTCCTCTACTTATTCTTAAAATAATTTGAAATTATGGAAAGGGGCGAGTTTTTTCGTATATCTAACCCCTGCTTTAACCATACAGGACTACCCAGTACCAAATATAACCTTAACTGATCTGAGCTAAAGTAATAAAGTAACAAACTAAAAACTACCCCCCACTCCTTTTTTTAAATCTATTTCAAACGAATGGGATTGTAATGGTTTCTGTGCTAAACTAGGCACTTATTTAGATGTCGATGCTTTGATCTAAGCCATATTTATTTAATTTATTGGAAAATCAAAAAAATTCAAAGTGACCATGCATCAATGACTAGCTGTTAAAATGTATGGATCCTCTTGAAAGCGAGCTCCAGACGACACGTTCTTATGTTATGTTGTAGTCTAATCTTCGAGCGATTTTAAAAACCTTTGTTTTCAGCAATATCACAATTGAGTTTTATAATCCTACACTTCCCTGCTTCCAAATTGTAATATTTGTAAAATATAATTCTAGGAACCAAATAAACAGAATTTGAGCGCCAACTAAATCTGAAAAAGGCGATGATTTCATCGTCAGGGCGTAATACGTTTCTCAGAAATAGATCATTTGTATTAATGGAAATAGGATATACGTGGATGTATTGACAGGGGGAAAATCGTAGTCAATGTAGCTTGCTAACATAGACTTCATTTATTGGTCAGATCGTTTATCCAGTGGGAGAGGAGGGGAAGGGGTAAAGAGGTGGATAAGGGGTTATTTTAGTAAGCCGCTAGTATTACTTTAACAGAGTACATGAAAAGTTGAAGTAACAGCCAAGTAATAATATAACGATTATTGTATGTTACCAACGCAAATTTGGACTATTCTTATATGAAAAACTACAAAGATTATGTTTTATTTTATTTTACTTGGACAATTTTTATAAACTATAGGTGCATGTATAGGTGCATGTATCTTGAACAAGAAATTTTCAGAACTTTTGTTATCCCGTGAAAAAAAAACTCGAACAACTCTTTGATTACAGGACCTTTCTCATAAGGGTATCAATTTATGCTATTTTATTAGCACAGGAATCTCCCCAATGTCAACAATCTAAACATAATTTGGCCAACTTTCAGACAGTTTGATCATTACCAGGGAGGGAGAGGATAATGGGCCGTATATTACACTTGTACCTATAGTTGAATAACCACGATATCTTATTGATTGGCTTAAAACTTTGGGTACAATTACTGAATTTTGTTGGTTCATTCAAAACTAGAAGTGCCTAAACGTTTTAACCACTAATCTTAATAAGTTTATCTTCAATAGGGGTGTATAATATTATATCAATTTTGAATTTATCGTCCATTGTCTTACCTCTCAATATCCCGGGACATTATAAAATCAAAACTGCAAGTTTAATCTTAATCTTTGAATGAGGGCAAATCGGCTAATCACACAAGAATAATCCAGCACGCGTTATGTGTCTATAATATATTTACGTGGATATTTTGCCAGGGGAAAATTTGTCGTCGTCAATTTAGCGTGCTTATAAGGACATCGTTTATTGGTCAATTTGATCATCCAGTAGGAGGGGATGGGGTAAAGGGGGTGGATGGGTGTATCGTTATTTTAGCCAGCTGTGAGTATCACTTTAACAGAGTACATGAAAATCTGGTGCAACATTCAAGAAATAATATATCGATTGCGTTATGTGTCTATTAGAATTTCAACAGATTTATAAATATTTACAGGGTGTTAATATAATGAGGTCCCAGAAGCGTAGAGCGCTACTCAAATAAAATTGTTTTCTTGTAAGTGTTTGCTTTTTAAACACTTAATTAAAGTTAGAATTTTTAAGCATTCAACCATCAAAAGTTATGAGATACCCTGTATAAATAAATGAATATTTCAGTAAGCTTAAAACTTAATGTATTCTATTTAAAAACAGATTGAGTGATTAAGACAGGGGCAATACATAATACATTATTCAGTAGCCAGGAATGAAAGGGACATTGGTCTGTAAATAATACTGGTACCCAAAGTTTTGCTAAGACGTTATCTTATTCTTTGGCTCGAAAAGTTTGGTTACTTTTATCATACTTTGGTTAGTTAGTTTCAAACTGGAATTATCCACAATCTTTAACCAATAATTTTATTTTTACATAAGGATTGTAAATATATGTATATCAATTTCTCATAAATTGTCTTATCCCTTACGATCCCTGACAGTAGAAGAGATTTTAATACATAATTTACATTACTTCTTAGTTGCTGAATTCACTGACACGAAGATAAAATATGTACATACAGCATGACCCTCGAAAAAGTATTTTTAAGCATCTGCAGCCCTTATTTCTCAATGAATTATTAAAAAATGCATATGTCCTTGATCTCTATAGTATTTCACGTAAGTAGATATAAAAATATTTTTTTTACCTCCATTAACACCGGAGATTTTTAGTGCTAAAGTTTTGAAAAAGTGACTGAGGAAAAAGTAACTTTTAACATGAAACGACTTTTTTAGCAAAATTAAGCTAGAAATCCTTTTATTTTTGTTACTAGCAGAAACTTTATACAAAAATGAAATAAAAAATTTAGTTTTTGAGTAAAAAGCATTTTTTTACACATATTTTTTGAGTCTTTTTAGTTTAATGATATTTTGAAAAACTTACTTATTAGGCAAAATTGTTTAAGATTAAAAAAACAAATAAATCTTTATGAATATAGCAGGAAAATTGTTTTTGTTTCACAATCCTAACTTTAATAACAAAAAAGTTATAAAGAAAATAAAAATAAACATAATGATTTTTTAGTCTAAAAAGCTTAATTTACCCCCTATTAAATAATTGAGATGTCAGAAAAGTAGGCGGAGCAACTGTCATAATTAATCCTTTTCTATAAATAAGGGTTAATAAATAACCTAAAATTTGCAAATAATCAATTCATTCAGTAGTATTTTTTGCCATTAAAAATTTATATTTTTTGGTGGAATAAAAAAGAAATATTTAGTTAACTTGTTTTTCTTTGTGTCTCATTATCAGTTGCCAGAAAAAACATAATATAACCATCCAAAAAATAAGAGAAACAAAAAAAAAATACTTTTTCTCAGTCACTTTTTCAAAACTTTAGCTCTAAAAATCTCCGGTGTTAATGGAGGTAAAAAAAATATTTTTATATCTACTTACGTGGAATACTATGGAGAACAAGGACATATGCATTTTTTAATAATTCATTGAGAAATAAGGGCTGCAGATGCTTAAAAATACTTTTTCGAGGGTCATGCTGTATATGTTGAATTATTGCTGCGCTACCAATGGATAAAACAGAAAAACAGATGAGTGGTTCGATTATTGGCCCAAAAACACGTCATAAACAAAAACGACATAAATTGAACTTACTGCAACTCGCCATTGATAATAATTGCAGAATAAAATGCCTTGCCACAAAACAAGAGCAAATCATTACCATAAACAGTTAGAATTCTCAGACAAAGGTCGTGTTATCAAGGGGTTCATTGTCTAAATAATTAGGACCTATCATATTATCAACTGTCCCAGGGATCATTTGTAAGATAAATTCATTATTTCGGTATATAATTGTTTCTTTTATCCAATTGATAACTTAATATTTTCAAGAAAGACATAATACAATAATTACAGTTTTTTTTAGGTATGGTAAGTATAATACATTACTAATTATAAAATTTCTGTCATCTCAAGCAATCTATTATTTGTAAATGATGATTGTGTGATAATATATTCATCATTTTTAGGTAGCTGGACAAAGTGCCTTAAAAAATCAGCCTTGTGACGTCATAAAAAAAAGGGATTATCCATCTCTTTTTAGGGGTTTTCTTTCCCACTTCTCTTCTCATCTCCCTCATTTTTTTGACGTCACATGGCTTATTTTTGAGACACTTTTTTCAGCTACATTTTAAGAGAAGAGAAATGTTCCCAACTTTCAATTTTAAAAATGGGAAGAGTTTTTGCGACCCATACTCATCATAAAGATGATTTATACATGTACTTAACTGATTGCCAATAATGTTCAGATTAGCAAAGCTACTCTACAACTCAATTTTATTCAAAATCATCATATACCATGTACAAGAAAATATGGTACACAATTTTAAGCATATAATGGATGTAGAATTTACGAGGATATTATAACAGGGGAAGAATTGCCGTCAATTTAGGTTGCTAACTTGGAACTCATCTATATTGTTAGTTCGTTATTCCAGCCCGCTGTGAGTTTCACTTTAATAAGAGAACATGTTAATTTGGTGTAAGATTCAAGATATAATATATCCATTAAGCATATCCTATATTAAATAGTAATAAACAAGAAAATAATACATTAAATATGAGATACATACATGATATAAACTTTTATGTTATACTTTAAACAATCATTTAAAAACAAAACCTTTTGTTCCAAAAAAATGAAAATGGTATAAGAGAATGACTTTTTTGCAACAAATTCTTTCTTGTTGAAATAAAAGATTGACCAATAATAATTCACTTTTTATGCTAATAACTTTAGAAGATCATATCTTTTTCTCTATAGAGGTGGTTACAGATAGGTTTAATTTTAATAAACAAGCGAAAGATTTTTTCTAGTGTTTTAATTAGGGATGGGAATCCGTCGAATTTTTGGGCCGGATTCGGATTCCGGATTCTGAAGGAATCCGTCAAAAAAAGTGACGGATTCTTGCGGATTCCGGATTCTTATTTTTGGCGGATTCCGGATTCGGATTCCGGATTCTAGCAGTACTTTAAAAGGCCGTCCGTCACAGAGGGATAGCTTTTTTCGTTAATTTATCACTATGTTACTTGGTTGAAGCCTTGATTTGTTTAAAGTGTTGACTTCCAGCATAACTAAAACATTTACATCACATTAGTAATTATTAAAATTTGTTATGTAGAAATTTTTTTGGATCTTTGCCTTCAAACAGAGGGAGTTGTAAGAAAAAAGACGGTAATTTTAGCCTACCAATTTAGAATCCGGAATCCGCTATAAAAAACGGATTCCGGATCCGGATTCGGATTCCAAAATTGGCCGAAAATTGGGCGGATTCCGGATTCGGATTCCGGATTCGGATTCCCATCACTAGTTTTAATATTCATGGACAATGCGACGACTATAACAATTATATCAAGTCAACTTACTAACTTTATTTTTAAATGGTGATTCCTGGTTAGGATAAGATAGAATATTATAAACGAAGGAGATTCAAATTTTGCAACATATTGATTGAAGTTTCATCATAAATTTTGTACATATCCTTAAAATATTTGGATTTTTTAGTGCTGAAACTCATGTTGATGTTTGTCTGACCGATTTACAAGCTTTACGTTAAGTTTTGTTGTTAATTTTCTTCTAGAAAATTTATGTTGATGTACTTAACTTTTAGCAACTAATTGTAGCATCAAATCAGCGATTTGATTATTTTTTTCTATACATTAATAAAAATATCATCGCATAGCATCATTATAAAAAAAAGAACAAAATATAATGTAATATTCCTTTCTTTACAAGTAACTTAACATCCATCAATTCTCTTAATGGCTGGCGGGATGCATTGTTAAACTCTCATAATGTAAAAATAAACAGGGATAAGAGAATGGACGATAAATTAATGTACATCTCAGTTATGATAATAAAAATTACCCCTTTCTGTAGATTAGAATTATTGGTTGATAGGTTTGGATACAAAATTCAGAACCAATCAAACAAAATTTAACAAAGATAGCCAAAGTATTTAAACCAAGAATTAAGATAACGTGGTTAGGTCTTCAATGTCTCCTAATTTATGAAAAAAAGAAACAGAGGGCGTGATCCTCTTATAATTTTTTTTTCAATTTTGAAAATTTGAGTACCCCCCCCCCCCCCAGAGCGCTTCGGCTAGGCAGGCAAGGTGGCCGAACGTTGCTGCTAGACAGGCTAGGGATCCGAGCGGGGGATACTCATATTTTCAAAATTGAAAAAAAAATTTCTAAGAGGATATTACCAAACAGAGATATAAGAATCCACAGTAACAGAAAACATTACAAAAACGAAGCAGCTCTATTTATGTTCTTTTCACTAATAAATCTGTAGAAAATTATTTGGCTTATTTGCTAAAAAGACAGGGAGTAAGGGAGGGGACAATAGATCGAATATTAAATTTTTAGGAGTCTCAGACTTTGGGTACTGGCTTAAAGAAAAAAGTGCAAGAATTTAGCAGGTTCTAACTCACTTTGGGTACTAGCACATCAAATGCTGCTAACTCGCTGAGTTAGTTTTAAATAGCAGATGAGTATCAATAAACTTAATTTGTTATGAGATGGCTGGTTTTAACAATTTTTTTATCCAGAAAATATCATTTCATAGATAAAAACTTTATTGTTATATTTGTGTAATAAACTATCTAAGAACCCTTAAATTTAGGGTTATGTGGCTATGGGGTTTAACGGGTTCCAGGGACGATTTTTCTAGTAATTAATTACAGAATGGTTATGTCGGTCTGATGTGCTGGTAATCTAATTTTCAAAGGAATGTTACAATTTCCTTCAAATTTTCTGGATTAATCTGGATTTCATAGTCTTTCTTTGAAAACTCTTAAATTGAATTAATTGCCCATTGTCCCCTCCCTTACTCTCTGTATAAAGTACTTGCCCTTTTTCAAAATTAAAATAAGAAAAGAAAGTAAAAAATGTTATGCTGACATTTTAGAAAATCTTTATTCCTGAAAAAACATGAATTGACCATGTGAAATTACTTACGACAACAAAAACGGAAATTATAACTTTCATAAGATTAATGAATTATTATGTAGCATGATGGAATGTTAAGGATATTTAGGGATAAGACAATGGACTATACATGGATGTATTTAACCAGTGATGATAAACAAAATTATCCCTTGTGTAGAATTAAATTGTTGGATGGATGTTTGGACACTGCTACCAAAGTAAAAGTGTGGTAGGGTCGACTCGCTCTGGGGGCAAATTTTACGACATATCTGATAAAAATGTAAGAATACCCTAAAAGGATTTTGTTTTGGTTTTAACAAGGGATTGGTTTGCAGAATTGCATCAAAAGGGTGTTAACACGCCCCTACAACACGATCTAGTACTCAAAATTTCTAAGATACTTTTAATAATCCATCTCTTATTTCTAATTGATCAATTACAAAAGTCATGTCCATATATTGCAAAGACAGTTGTTAAGGTTAAAACCAATTTATTAGTTAACTTGTAAAACAGCCAAATTTACGTTATAGCTTACAAGTTTCCCAAATTTTAGTTGTAATTATAAGTACTGTCGTTTTCGTGACATCGCCTCTTAAGAGCCGTTTCGTTTTCTAGTCCCTGCAGAGGTCTCTAACACTGCGGGGCAGTCATTAACATTTACCTAACCTAACCTAAAATAACATATCAAAAGCTACTTTGAAAATACGACGAAATGCCCCTTAAGAGGCGTTTTGTTGTGGCTCACCTCGATCTGGCTCACAACTAAATGATTTAAAGATCCAGCTCTGATCATAAATATGTGTTTAGTAAAAACACTCTCGTAGACAAAAATAACTAAATGACAAATTACTGACAGACTCATTATAATGTCATTACCATAAATGGTTCAGTGCTGATTAATACTTTGGGATCATAGAACAACTTAATTTGCACTTGCCACCCACTTAATATGGTGTAATAAGATTTTTAAAGCCTGTCACAATGTCACATTTTATTGCAAATTATGCTAAAAAAAATACATAACTAAAAAGTGCATATTTTTAAAATAAATAATATACTAACATATTAATTGAGCAAAGTTGACAAAACAATTAAAAAATAACAAATAGTATTAAATAGGTAATATTAAAGGAAGCATGCATAAAATACACTGCTTTAACTACTCTTCCAAAAGTAGACCAAATACTTGTGGCAAACCATCAGCAGTAAGAGCTGTGTATTTCTTGGGTGCTTCCTTTAACATATAAATAATATCAAATAATAACTGATGTTTCTGTCATAAACAACATAAACAATCTGCGCCTATCATGAAACATGCCCTCAATCCAGCATACATGAAAATTGTGTGGTGTCAGTTAACTCTGCAATCGCTTCCATAGATATCTCATACATGACCTTCTATTATCTTTTGATGAACCATTTTTAAGAAGTAGGTGTAGGTCCCTTGCCTTACAAAATAAGAAAAAAATTAGGAACTCAAATTAATTAACTGTTCAACTTTTATAATAACTTATGGACATTAAAAAACCTTACTTCTTTAAATAATCGGATTACAGAATAGAGTAGTTGAGGAGTTTCAACTATAACATCCTTATTTCTAACATAAAATTAACAATCTTAAATCCACATTATTTTCAGATATCTTGTATGATTGCAAGTAAAGTCTAAAATCTGTCAGTCTATCAGTCCATAAATGGTTATGTTGTTTTTACTAATATTTTAGATTAGTAACTCTTTTTGTGGCATGTCTTGTGATAAAACAACATATAATTTTGGTGTTCTGTTGGATGAAAGGCATCTTTTAAGCACAATCCCAATTTATTAGCAAAGATTTGAGATATTTTTAGTAAAAATCTAGTATCCCATTTCACAATATCTTGTTTTTTTTCTGGAAATGGAACATATGTCTAAACATTTTAGGTCTTAAATTTTTATACAACACCAGAGAAAGGGAAGTGTAATCTGACAAATAAACTAAACAAAGTTATTTTTTTTTATATTTGGAAAATTTTTCAAGAAAGTCACTCAGTTTGTAACACTAAAATCAATCTCTGTACAAAATTATTAGTTTATTATAATCAAAGTTCCTCTCCGTTTTGATAAAACAAGGAGACTTTCAGTGTATCTACCCTGTTGGCAAAATTATGGGGGTTGGTTAGTGTTACAGTTGGTCCAATCTTGTTAGTTGATTTTGGTGTAAGATGGGTGTCAAAATGTTATGTGGATGGCAAAATGAGTTTCCCAGCAAACTAAAGCACAATTAAAAAATATTGCATTATAAAAGAACAGTGAATTATTACGCAGTGAGAAAGTTCCTGAAAATTTGCTAAATGTGATGTTATGAAGTACTTATCAGAGAGGAGCTACACTCCTAGACATTGAATAGATTTCATGATAACATGAAATTCATATTGAATACAGCTATCAGGAAAAACATTTTATTCAAATTATTTTAGGAAGGGAATAGGGATACGCAAAGATGAATGAATAAAACATTTTTTTAATGTATCACCTTAAAGAAAATAGCTTACAATCACTGAAAGACTAGTAGCTATATTTCCATGAGGAGTGGAGCCCATTTAGTTCAACAGTTACTAAGATCTTAAACTTCAGAAGGAAAGAAAGTCTGAATTCTTTTTTTTCTGTATTACAGTGGATTATTTTGATAATTTAAGTCCATACATTCTGAATTCTTACTACAGTGTATTTTTTTTATGAGAACTTTTTTGAAAGCAATTTTACCCCACTTATAGTTATCAGAATTTAATGATTAAAGGCTTATTTTCTTCGTTTTTTAATGCAATTAATAGAACACCAAAAAAATATTTCAGTTTTTTTTGAAAAGTACAGTAAAATCTAAAATTCAAAACTTAGGTGTCAACATCAAAAAATGGTTTTAGCGCATTTTTCTTATGCTCAAATATTCTACCTTTTGCAAGAATGGCTGCTAAACGCTTCAAAATTGAGATCTCAACCAGGGAGGGAGTACTGGCCACCCAAAGTCGACTACAGAAAATCCAATTTTTTTCTTGCAAAGAGTAGAAGATTTAGGCATAAGAAAAATGCGCTAAAACCATTTTTAGATGTTGACACCTAAGTTTTGAATTTTAGATTTTACTGTATTTTTTAAATAAAAACTGAAATATTTTTTTGGTGTTCTCTTAGTTGCATTAAAAAACGAAGAAAATAAGCCTTTAATCATTAAATTCTGATAACTATAAGTGGGGTAAAATTGCTTTCAAAAAAGTTCTCATAAAAAAAAACGCACTGTATTTAAGTATGGATTCCTTTAAGGATATATATGTCCCTTTTCTTTGGGTAAAACAATTTTGTTAAAATTATTGAAAAGCTTTAAATGAAATCAACTTTATTGCCTGAAAAAAAATTACAGATAAATTACGAACAGAATCAATATACATTATATGGAGTCTTCAAATAAAAAAAATTTGTAAAGTAATTGTAAGTTTACTTTGCTAATATTACAAAAAAAATAGTTTCTATAACCTGTTTAGAGTAAGTTAAACTCTGACAAGAAAAATACCTTAAAAATAGACAGTTAAATGCATAACTAAATAAATATTTCCAATGTAATATATGGAGAACATTTTAGTAATTGAATTTGACAAAAGTAGAAATTAATAAAGGGCTTAGATAGATAGCTTAATGGTTAGATTTTAAAAATTCCTTAATTGCATTTGATACGCAAATAGATAGATAGATCTAGATAGCTAACAAATGGTAAGATGTTGAGATAGAAAGTCGGGCTCGGCAGCCGCACATCAGCCTCCTGAAAATCATCATTTTACAATTTCAAAAATCAGCTGGAAGTCTAAACCTGAACCAAATATGGCATCCCCTATTTCAAAATTAATTTCAAGGCATTCAAGCGGGTTTAAATTTAAAGCTTAGTCGTGGCTGAAGCGCAGCTGCCGAGCCCTAATAGAAATTTCCCTGATTGAATTTGACAAGAGAAACTACTCACACCTGATCAAAAACTGATAAACAAAAAGTTCAAGACAAAATTAGATTAGACACATATCTACGTATAAACTGGCTTGACATGTTTAAAATGTTGTGAACTTTATTTATATGCATTAATCCTTACAAAAAAGTAACAGGATGTTTGTCTGTTTATCTGTCTGTACTGAATGATCTCACTAACCCCTGTACCGATTTGGTTCTCCTTTACAATATAGCTTCTAATAGGTCCGGGAAAGTTTTATAACTTTATTGAAGGATGATACCCAAACCCTCCCATGAAAAATAAATTCTCCTCCGTCCAAATTCTTTTCTTTTCTTTTATAAATGTAAATTTGCTTTTGCCATTCGCGCACAATAAATTCTTTTAGTTTTAATTTTCAACTCTTATAAATTGAGCACACGCTATTTACTGATTGTCTTCTTAATGCGAGCATATATTTTATGTGCTTTGCCTTTTTAGAAAGCAAAGCCAAGGACTTCCATAGTAGGGGGGAAATTTTTGGAAATAATGTTTTCCCATTTTTCTTCCAAGTAAATGAACCCCTTAAAAAAATTTAAAACTTGAGGGAAACTATATTTGTACAAGGAAATTTAACCTTGACATAGCGATGAACCAGTTTAATCTTTAGTTATTAACTATAGCTGCGCTTCTAATGATCAGAGACGTCCAAGGGTGGGCGTTTACCCCCTTAAAATATGAAAATCCACATTTTACCCTCATTAAAATTTATAAATTTTATTAGATTAACCCTTAAACCTTTAAAACAACTTATTTTCCCCCCTTCAAAATAAAAGCTTGGACGTCTTGTACCTGCTTATAGATTTTATTTATTTAAAATGATTTTAACATTGCTCTTTGTGTTTTTTTCTAAATTAGAAAAAAACTCCAATTAAAAATTGAAAAATTGATAAATGAATAGATAACTATAATATCAAAATTAATTATGGAAATAAATAGTTGATTAATGTAAAGATAATTTAAAGAAAAAATGTTTGTTTTTTCTTGTGTTTTAATAAACCTACAAAATTATTAAAAGCTAGAAGGTTTGTCAATCTGTTTGTGAGGCTTTCTCTTATCCCCTCATTTACCATTACAAAATTTCTGTATTCTTTATTCGTATGTTTCTATTATTACTCCTAATGGATATATAATTACTTGAATCTTACACCAGATTTTCATGTTTTCTAATAAAGTGAAACACGCAGCGGGCTAAAATAACGATTCCAACTTCTACCACCTTTCACATGTCATTCTCTTCCTTGGATGAACGAACTTACCAATAAATGAGTTCCATGTTAGCTAGCTGACGACAATATTTCCCCTTTCATAATATCCATGTATATCCTATGTACATTTTCTAGACACTTCTCTATTGTTGAGATAATATGACCTTAATTTATTTGTTTCATGCCAGGAACACTTTTATTTATGTGACTAGATTAATTTAATGTTATTCTGGGTTTCATAGGAATTTTAATTCCCTATTTAAATAATTTATATTTATTATCTAGTTTGAATATAATGTGATTTAGAGTTGACACCTTTCAAAATCAAGAGTAATGCAAAGTTATGTATGATGCAACGTTTTGCATCCTTCAAGAATTGAATGTTTTTTTCTTATATCTTCACACGTTAATATTGACTTTGAAAAAGCTGCCGTCTTCAAACCATTCTCTTCTCTTTAAATTTGTATCCATGAATACATTTTAAAAAAATTATTTATGTATTATACAACCATTCTGTAGATAGTGTTATTAGATTCTATATTCAACAATCCAAGTAAAGAGTTTTTCATCAAAGTAATATTTGTAGAGTTGCTTTGCATATAAAAAAAAAACAAATATAACCTCATTTAAGTGTTCCTTTACTTCAACATATCTTCATAATTGCAAGGTGTTTAACAAAAAAAATAACAAAAAGACAAAATCGGAAATAGAATATAGACGCTGTTTATGTAATAAATCAAATAAAAAGGAAAAAGTACTTTAAATTTTTGTTGTTGTAATAATTTACGATTCTAAAAATTTGATCAGGTGATACATCTAGCGGAAGTGATGATACATTTCTCATTTATGGCGTTTTAACAGATTCTATTTGGTACTTTTATTTGCTACAACAATACCAGCTTATGATTATACTAGTTGCTTTTCCATTTATCTATATATGGACGGGGAAGATCAAGAAAATAGCCCAAAACCACCCCAATACATTTATATACAGCTTGCATTCAGAGCAGCTATTTGGAGATATTTTATTTCATACAAAAAACCTTACTTCTTTATTTTAAGATTTTTATAGTAATTCATATGAAATATATTGACTCTAGAACCCATCTGTTATCTAAATATTAAATCTTTAATAAGATTTTTCCATGTGTGTATAGCTACTCTGTAGTCTGTAGAGTTAATGAGCCAATTTTTCCTCTCCTGATGTTGGGGTTAGTTAGGCAGGTTCAGGGATATAGGGATAGGTATTACTGCGTCAATAGCCTCTTACTACCGATGCAGTTTTCCATGACATTTTAACGTTAGATCCAACAACCAAGGGTAACTAAAGGAAACAATTTCTCCTCTACTCAGCACCCGGGGTATCAGGTTAAAGGTTAAGTAACACCCATCAGACAACAAATATTCTTTGATTGCAGGACCTATATCTGTAGTAAAAGTAAAGATTGGAGCCCATAGGGGCGGAAGTTCGAGGCTTATAAAACTAAAATTTTAGGATTTTTATTTCATTACTCGTAGAAAATTGTCTACAACACGATTTGGTACATGGTTTTCCAGTATTGCTGAGAACTGATTCTAATCCAGCGGACATTAATTTTTTTTTTAGCCATACTGGAAGATCCTTTCTCTAGATTTCATCAGACTGCAGACAAAGATAGAAAATTGAAGGTATCCACCATTTTACTGGGGATAGGATATATATTACAAAATATGAAATTAGTATGTTGTTCGTTTATATGCTTGTCTGTCCTTCCATTTGTAGAAAAGATTTGTTACAGTATGATCATATATTACTGAATAAAAGTAAATGCTCAAAAATCCGTCAAAATGTTGTTAAAAATCCGCAAATTTGATTTTGTTCTGGCCATTACTACATAACATTTGATATTTACATTCCTGGGTGGGTAAGTCCCCTTACACATAAAATAAAATGAATAAATATATAAATAAAAAGCCTCCCCCCCCCCTCCCATTTATATTTTTATGATGGTGATTGAAAGTGTGCTTTTCAGCAAATATTCAAGCAAATAATCCTCAAATTGCAACTTTTTTCTTTTCTCATAACTAATTGTTTTATTTGATCATTATTACTTTCTCTGGTGTTTACTTTTCTATATCTTTAGGGCGTAGAATTATTAAATTTTAGCCGCACGGATGAATTTTTAGGCTAAAATTAAAGGTTGCTAATTTTATTAACAAAAAACTTCGTGTATTTATATATCTTAACATTAACAGAAAACAAACATAATTCAGTTTAAAGAAGCTTGGCTTGGTTAAGCAGATTTAGGATATATTTCTACAGGGATGACAACATGAATACATGAGAAACCTAACATGTAAGACGGTCAAACATACTGTACAAAAGTAAAGTGAAAACACACATTTCGAATTTAAAGACTTGATTATTGATATTCTTTGCTAATGACATTGTTCCCAATCGTAATGTGAATAAAAAAATCAAGTGTATTGCAAAAATATATATAAATCATCTTAAAGCAAATAAATCAAACTTTCTAAACTGTATCTTACTGTCACAGGAATCGATTCATTATACCAAAAAATTTTTTTGATAGGGTCTATTACATTACAGATCAACGGATGAATAGGCAGACATACATCATATTACTTTGTGAGGTTGAGAATACAACATAAATGCATCCTTAATGCCCTGATATTACAGAAATTAACAGTAATCCAATGAAAACAAATGTTTCCAAAGTAATTTTTGGTTTGTACGTGCATGCAATTATAAAAGTTTACTCATTGCATTTAACACGTGGCTTCGCTTTTAGCCTTAGGGGAATTCGAAAAAGGAGGGCGGGGGTGTTGATTAGTTACATGTGAAACAAGTAAATATTTATAATTTAATTTGGCGTTTTTGAATTAAGGTCTAGATGAGATATGATAGCCCCTCCTCCCCCCCCCCCCCCCATATCTTTAAAAAATAAATTTCGAATAAAGAGAGGAGGTGGAATTTTTCCTAATCGGTTAACCATATGGGGGCCTGACCCTACAGGGCTACGCAGTACTCAATACAACCTAACTCAATCGACAAACGACAGAAAAAACTATCCGCACTTATTTTCGAACCTAGTAATAGTGTCTAACTTTTTATCTTTGTGACGTAACAAAAATCCATCTTTTTTTTTAGGGGTTTCCTTTCCCTCCTCCCCTCTCATCCTTCGATTTTTGTTACGTCACAAAGATAAAAAGTTAGACACTATTACTAGGTTCGAAAATAAGTGCGGATAGTTTTTTCTGTCGTTTGTCGATTGAGTTAGGTTGTATTGAGTACTGCGTAGCCCTGTAGGGTCAGGCCCCCATATGGTTAACCGATTAGGAAAAATACTACTAGGTTCTAATGCATACCAAAAATATCTAGATCTTATAGGTTCCCTTGAATTAGAAATGTATGGCATTATAATGCAATAATACCATATCTAGCATATATGGTTTAGTCACACACATTTAACTTGCAAATCTAGTTTTAAAGTCATATATAAATATCCTAAAACTCATTTAAACGTAATTCAAATTAAAATTCTTAAAGTAATAAATATAGAATTCGTGGATATATTGACAGGGAATTTTTTTAGTCAATTTAGATTGCTAAATATGTTTTTCATTAATTGGTTAGTTCATTCCTCTAATAGGAGGTTAGTGGATTGGGCAAAGAGGTTAGAGAGGAGGGGAGGGGGGGGGGTAT
Source organism: Acartia tonsa (assembly GCF_053477335.1). NCBI lineage: Eukaryota > Metazoa > Arthropoda > Copepoda > Calanoida > Acartiidae > Acartia > Acartia tonsa. The sequence goes on along the minus strand of NC_137262.1, from coordinate 28,268,352 downwards.
CGTTATTTTATCACTTTATTAGAGTACATTAAAATCTAGCGCAACATCCAAGTAATTATATATGTCAGTGTTTCAGAATATAATTAAATGTAATTTAGCAGTGTAGTTAATTTCTTTACAGGAAGAGAGAAATAAATTAAGTATTGTGTAATGTTACATTTTATGCATAACAAGACAGGCAGATAGTAGCCGGTAATATAAAAAATTATGTTATTTACTTTTATACCAATTTTTTTCTACTTGTTTTTGAGGTCAACACTTAGTAGAATTGACGAACATTTTATCTGTCCCCCAAATATTATTTTAGATTTATTTCTCTTGTTGGCTATACCTTATTACTGAACTCCCAATAAAGGGCATTGAAAATAAAAGGCATAGAGGAATTCATATAAATCTTAACATAACACTGAAAGGTTTGCTCAAATTTAGGTGCTGTATTTATATTTTATTAGCCACAATAAGCCACAGTATCACTTCGCATAAGTTACCCTAGGCCTTTGTTAGCCGCAGCTCCAAAAACAGCAGACTCAACTCTGTATTACTCTACAGCTTCAGCCACGCAGATGAAGGCATTTCTGCCGGCTCTACCGCTTTCTCTTTCAAATTAAGAAGAGTTGCATACTATCTGAACAAGGAGAAAATAAAGGAAACTGCCCTATCTTCACATAATTCAGGAGACTGCATTGCAAAATAGGCAGTTAAGCAGTTTTTAACTATAATATACTTTGCATGTATTACAGGGTGAGGGGCCAGGGCCTTTGAAGTTTTTTTTGGCAGTCGTTCTCGATCCGCAATTCTACTTAATACTCATACCATATCAAACATGTAAAAATAAATGTTTCAAAGTGACTTAGAGATACTAAACTTCCTATAATATCCTTGTCACAATGAAAGATTTAAAATACATAGTGCAATTCTAACATGCACAAGTTGAACTAAAAGAAAGAAAACTTTTCTTTTAAAAAAGAAACTGTAGTTAATGGAAGCAAATTCTTTATTCCACGGGGACATAAAGGTATATGTCAATGGCCGTTAAATTATTACACATCCCAAGTGATAATTCACAAAATTACTCCCTCAAATAGTGGTTGAAACGTTGTTTGGACACTCAACTTAATGAACCAACCAATCAAGATCAAATAAAAGTCCGCAAAGTTTTTAAACCAACGAATAAGAAAACGTTATCAAAACTTTGGGGACTAAACAGATTAATGGCCCCTCCATTTCTAATATTTAATTACCTTACCCTGGGCCTGATTTATCTCCAGGTTAACACTTAATATTAAAATTTTTACTGGATTTGGCAAATTTTTCTTCTTAATTTTCAATAATTTTTGTCTTTGAATCTACTTTCATAAATTTTAAAAATGTTTAACTAGCGACAACGCCCCTCGGGGCGGTTTCTCTTGGGATGGTGATTTTAGCCTCCCTATTCATTGTTGTAAACCTTCCCATGACCTATCATAAGATACACTGTAAAGTAAAAACATATCGGTTCAGCGGTTAGCGAGATCCTTCGGTTCACACAGAGAGACTCACAGATGTCATGTTACTTTTATGGTAGGATAAATTCACAACCTTAGGATTAGTTTCAATGAGGTTCGCTATTGTGGGAGTATTTTTTTTATTTTTTGTTTAACAAAAATGGAATTGATTTAAAAATTTTCATTCTACCATCCGCGGACTACAATACGATTCGATAAATAACTATTCCAGTATGGCTCCGAATTCGATTTATTTCATTGGGACAAAAGCAGTTGCAAGTCATACTGAAAAGATCTTGTTGGAAAAATTTTCTACGAAAAAAGTTAGTCCCTGTTTTGAAATAAAATTCTATATTAAAAAGTGATACCAATACTTTACTTTCAATTTATGTATACCTTGATTTAAACTGTTTGAAAACCTGCTGCCACGTTATTGTGTGTGTGGTATAACATTCAAATCTGGCAACGGATATATTATTACTTGGATCTTACAACAGATTATCATGTACACTCTAATTAAGAGTAACTTGTAACTGGCTACAATAACGATATATCCCATCTACCCCATCCCCTCCCCTCCTACTGTATGAACAGTGACCAATAAATGTTGTCTATTTTAGCAACCTAAATTGATGACAATTTTTTTCCTGTCATAACATCCATGTATATCATATATCCATTAATCTGGCATGGATCTATATAAACAGATAAATTAGAAAGCATCCCTAGCTTTTATATGGCGTTCATATAAAACAACATTCCATGATTTCATTCAATTTTTAAAATATGTATGTACATTTCTAGCCTCTGTGGGAGGTCTAACCCTGCGGGACCATATCCCCTATGAGCCCTTGTAGCCCTTACTTGGAATAACCTAACCTAAATAAAGCATCAAAAATACTGTTTTTTTAAATAAGTTGTGTTTTGGTAAATTTTATATGACAGAACTATCAAATCAACGGTTTTTAGAAAACACAAATAGTTTGGATTTCGTGATTTGTATATTAGAGAGATGTATTTGATTTTACTTTAAGATAACTGAAACACAAGACGCGTTCCTATTTTATTCATTTTAATCAATCATTTAACGATAGTTCTTTTTGTAATATTTGGAAGGTGCAAATGTATTTCTTTTTAAATTAAAATTCTATAATTTTTTTTTAACAATTGTCATGTCGGTCTTTTTTTGCTATGTTATTTTTAAAATTATTTTTTTTTGTAAGTTGATAGCTTGATAGTATAAGTACATCATAATGATTTTTTTTAATATGGTTTTAGAATATCTAATGCACAATTTTTCTGTCCAAACGGCTCCTGAGAATAAAGTCTTTAATTCAAATTAAAGAGAAAATGATAAAAGCAATTTAATTTGTAACATTTTATTTTAAAGGTGTATCCATTCTAAACACAGGGACATAGGAAAAAGAAAATCCAAAAGGAGGGGGGGGGGGATAGGTTTCCTTTGCTTAACCCTATCGGGAACACCAAACCCTGCAGATCCTATTTCCTCAAAAACTAACTGATACTATCTGAATCTTTTTCAGAAAAAAAATATTAAACTATTATACGTAATTCCCTGTACTAGATGACATATTTCTTGTGTAGCCTTTTATAGTTGGAATTAATTTAATTGATACTTTTTATAGCTCTTGATTTGCACATTTTTTGGTGCATGCAATATCAATACAGCGCGGCAGTTTTTGATACTTTAACAAACTTTAATTTTTTTAACTGGCTGTTGCGCTCCTAGTATTTAGGCGCTCTGTAATCAAATGGTTAAGAAGTTGGGAGAATAATATACTAAAACCATCTCAAGGCTTAAATCTAAAATTAAAACAGCATAAACCATTCCAAGACCTTTATAAAGCATCCCTAAAATCAAGACTTCAATCGGGTCAGTAGTAGAGATCTTACTGATTTATGTAATGGGATTAATATGAAAATAAAACATTTAAATTATATTACATCCTATAGAGGGCTTAACCTTGCGGTAGCATAACCATTGACCAACTAACCTAAACTAAATCAACTTAGCCTAACCTAACCTGTCTAATGTTTTTTTTTCTAAAATGGATGCAACATCATATTGACCTAGAAAAAAAGGTTATACATTAACTAGACTTTTTACTTGCAAAGTCAGAGAACATTTTCATTGTAATGTTTTCTTAGATTCTGTCGTTTCAGGGATAAAAAAGATTAGTTGTTTATCGCATCGTATTATAGACAACGTTCCGCAAATAGTAAAACGATAAATTATACGATTAATTGCGGTTTGTTGACCCTGGGGGCTTGAAGGCCATATCGCTAACAAAACTGATGTTAATTTTCTGATTTATCAGTTTACTATTCGTAGAAAATTGTCTATAATACGATACGATATATTAGTTTTTCATTATGGCTGAGAATCGGTTCTAATCCAGCGTGTATTAATCGGTTTTGAAACCAACCTGGAAAAAAACTTTCAAATTAAAAAAATTACGATTAACAAGAAGGATCTTGTAAGTCATCTGATAAAACTGTAATAAATACTATTTGTATTGTCACCTACAATTTTCATTTTTTATGAATAGTTTTCTCTTTCCTAGTTCTTGTCGGTCTGTGTGGTGATTTTATAGTCATTTTACAAAACAGCTGCATTTTTTAAAAGCGAGGCTTTTCTATTTTGGCGTCCGGTTAACGGTTAGCTCTTTTCTTTAATTTAATCATGTTAGTATTGTCCTATCGAGACAACTTAAATTGAAGCCAATAATATCTTAATTCAAAAAAAGGACTAGTAACTAGGAGCTCTGTATTCAAATATTCAGAAATGGGTAAGAAAAATAAAAAATCTGAAAATAAAAAAGACTAAAACGTTCACGGTACCAATCCTTATAATAAAGTAAAAGGATCTTTGTATTTGTATATGTACCTAAGGATCTCGGGACAGGGCTCTATGGGCGTAGCCGCTAGTATAAAAATAAACCATGAAAATAGAGAAACCAATATAGTTCAGTAGTTATTGAGTTTTAAGATACAGGCGAAAAAAAATCTTCTTTATATAAAAGGATTTTATCAGGTACACTGTGGAAACACTGATGGTGGTTTTTATCTATTTTAGTGTTAATTTATGTGACCAGATTAACTAAAAAGACACCAGCCAATTGTATTCTTTAGGAATTTTTATACTTCGAGTTTTTTTTAGCAATGTTTTAAACTCCTATTCAACTTATTTTGATTATATAAACATTGAGCTTATACCTTTTCTACAGAAGACATTAAAAATTTACATCGATTAATTATGTGTCATAAAAATTATGCGATCTTGACTGACATAATAAACGAAAATTTGACACAGAACTCTTAACTAATGGGCAGATCCTTATACAAATGAAATGTCTTAAGTGTGATTGATTGATTTTGCCTGTTTATAGGCTCAGACATTCCCTCAACTGTGAATGTAGTGTGTCTATTTTGCAGGAAATATAATGCCTTTATAAAAAGATGTATTGATGAAGTCTTTTAAAAATGTATAAAAATTCTTAAAAATTGTATGTTTTCTTTCTCGATTCTGTGCATTTTTTTAGACAATAGGACATTTAAAATCTTTTACTGTTTTATTCAACACGAAGGATATATAAAAATTTTATATAAAATTTCAAAACATTTTTAATCAAATTTTGCTTTTTAACAGATAATTATTTCATTTAGACACAAGCTGCTTTCACCGAGGCTTACTTTTGGACCACAGAAAACCACCTTCTGCGCTCCTTAATTATAATTTTAAATACACATTTCCAGACGCTACAGAAGACCCTATTTCTAATGGATACAATCCTTGCGCTAGTCTTAGCCTAAAATATAAAACATAATAAAACGTTTATTTCAAAAAAGTTTATTTTTGATCGATATGCGATATTAGGGAAACCGCCCGTAGTAAAACAGAAGAATTTTGTATAAGAATTAGCTATAGTACCCCTGGATTTTCCTTGTTTCCTTATACTAACTAGGAATATTATATTTCATCAAGTTGCAATACTAATTATTCAGGGATAGGTGAACAGAACTTAAATAGATTATTAGATATGTTTTCCTATTAATTTTGCGTCGAGGTAATTGAAAATATTTAAATAGACAGCATGGTATGTAAGAGGCAAGGATACATAGATAAGACAATTCAAAATAAACATTTTTTCAATTAAATTTTGTATAAAATATTGCCTTAAAATTAGCTTTGTGGAATGAAAGGATGTAGATTGATAAATCTTCCAATGTCCACCACTTCCATGGGTGGGTATGAGGAAAGATATGGTATTCTCAATATGAATTGTAATAATCATCAACTGTACAACTCTGCATACATGCAAATTTGCAGGGTGGACTAATAAAAAATAATAATGCTTGCACAAAATAAAAGCAAGAAAAGAAATATAGCTATCCTTATAGTAAAGTAACAGGGTCTATGTTTGTCTGCTTGTTTTTCTGTACCGAAGGATCTCGCTAACCGCTGTACCGTTATGGGGTAGCTTCTCATAGGTCTAAGGAAGGTTTATAACTATTTTGGGGGAAGTACCACCACCCTCACAAGAGAAATCGCCCACCACCTTTCACTTTTGGTGAATGTAATTCGAGTATCTTGGCGTGAATCATGAAACTATTGTTGTTGTTAAAATGATTTATTTTTATAAAAAAAAATCATACATAATGAAATAAGTAAAATACGAAATAAAAATTAGATATGTGTTAGTAGGTTAAGGGTTAGCTGTTATAAATATAAAATATCAATAACTAACATAAAGACTAACTACACAATTAAATTAATAATGTATAAATTGGTTTGGTGTTTCAGTTTCAGTTTGTTAGAGTTGGTTGGTTTGATTGATAGCAAGCAGTTTGGGCAGGAGTAGATTATGGAGTTGGGGGGTCCCAGTTTCAGCTTACTGGGCTCTTTTGGGGTCTTACAAAATTGATGAAAAGTCAAAATCGTAAGGCAGTCCTATAATAATAAAGACTGCAAAGGTTCTTGTCAAAGATTTCTTAAAATTCACAAAAAGTGACCTGCCCCTTGACATATGCAGGTAAAAATAACCCCATGATATGGGGGAGAATGCACCAGAATAAAAGGGAAATGTATTTCCCTTATCACACACAATAAATAGAATAGTAATAAAACACAGACATCACGCGGGAAAAAGAGGTAGAACAGGTGTAGCAGAAGGGGTGATGACAGGAGTTGGAGGGGAGGGAGGTAGGTGAAACTGTTGTTGATAAGGCGGGATTACTAGCGGCCATCTCGTCTCGGCTTGGTTTCAGATTTCAAAACAATATTTCCAGCACAAAAAATGGATATATAATAACCGAAAAAAACTTGAAGCAGGAAAAAAGTAGGCAGACAGAAAACTGATTCTTCTCCAGTGATGGTAGAAATCGTCTGTGTCCGATTACCAACAATATCTTCACAGCACCTATCGGAAAACAACGAAGATTTTGTTATCAAACAAATAACAAAGAATAACTATTGAAAATCTAATTATTAGTTTATGTGTCCACCCTGAATAATTGTTCTGGATATTTAACCTTGCTCAAAACGCATAAAATTTATTTATTATCTTTTTGTCCACCCTGCATAAGTTTACTGGATACTAACTTGCTGAGAAGTCATTAATAGTTATTTCTCGCATCGTATTATAAACGGCTTTCCGCAGATATAGAAAGTACAATTATGAGAATAAAACTAGTTTTTTTAGCCCCGAGGTGCCGAAGGCACCGGCTAAAAAAACTGGTTTTAATCTTATGATTGTACATTTCTATATTCGTAGAAAGCTGGATATAATACGATTTTAAACATAGTTTTTTCGTATGGATGAGAACCGGTTCCTATCCACCGGATTCGAATGAATACGAGAAATCTAATTATTAGTTTATGTGTCCACCCTGAATAATTGTTCTGGATATTTAACCTTGGGCAGAACTCATGAAATTTAATGTGAATGATGAATATCCATTCCACACTATATTCTTGTGCACTCTCAGGGATCATTTGAAAGTTAAAAGTTGATAAGAAATAATGGATTTGTTAACAGGGGAAAATTTATCGTCTAATTATAATGCTAATATGGACCTCATTGATCAGTTAGTTTATCAAGTAGAAGGGGAGGGTATGAGGTAAAGGGTGTGAATTTTAGCCAGCTGGGAGTATTAGAGTACAAGAAAATCTGGTGCAACATCCAAGTAATATTAATTTAAGGAATTTAAGTTGCAGGATTATAGAATCAAATAATTTGAGACAGGTCTCAGCAAAACAGTTGCCTTAAAAAAATAATTTAAAACAGCTGCTGGTCTGTAATCCACATCCTAATTTTAGCCCAACTAGTTTAAACGATCCTAAGACTTAGAAATAGCCTAAAACCATCCCAAGATTAAGGTAGAGAATCCAATAAGTTCAGTAGAAATTAAAATCTTTGGCTTGGGACAAAAATACCATACTATTTTATATTATACTAGCGGCTTCGCCCCTAGCCTCTAGGGGCTTTGCCCCAAGAGGTAAATAAAAAAAAATTAAGTACCCCCACTAAGGTACTCCAACTACTTCCTGTTAAAAAAAAATTAATTCCCCATACTAAGGTGCCCCCACTACTTTCAGTTTTAAAAAAAAATGGGGGGGGATTTTTTTTTTTTTTTTTTTTTTGGGGGGGGGGGGGGGTTGGGGGTGTCACACCCCCCTAGAAAATAGCCTAAAACCACCACAGGACCAGTAGGTATATACCCTGAAGAGTAGAATCCGATCGGTTCAGTGGTTACCGAGATCTTAAGGGACGGACGGACGGACGGACGGACAGACAGACAGACGAAAGGATAGACAGACAGACGGACAGACAGACAGACAGATAGACATCGTTCTACTTTGTATTATAAGTGATTATACTAATCCTTTAATTCCTGGTTTATTGCAGATATGTGTTGATATATTATCAAATATATTTGAAACATGGGAATATTCCAGGGAGGGGGGGGGGACATTTGACTATAAATTACACCAGTACCCAAAATTTTATGATTCCATTTGTTGGCTCAAAAATGACGAAGCCCAATCTTTCCCACTGTGAGGAAGACGATTCCCTTTTCTCCCATCTCTTTTGAAGAGATTTTCTTTCCCTTCTTCCCTTTTTCTTTTCCCTTTATATGACGTCATATAGGAATCGTCTTCCTCACAGTGGGACAGATTGGGCTTCGTCCTCAAAAATTTGGATACTTTTACTATATCTGAACTAAGATTGTCCAAATTTTTCAATTTATAATTTTAATCTATAGAAGTGGTAATTTTGTCTATTATCATTAGAGGCATATGACAATTTATCCTTCATTGTCTTATCCCCTAAGATCCCTGGAATATTCTCCTCTGGCAGCTACACACAAGGAAAGTCAACGTTTTCCAGAGGATTCACTTTCCAAATTATTTTTGAAATCTATGCATTTTCATAATAGATTTAGAATATACTTGGATACTATGACAGCGAGAAAAATTGTCGTCTATTAAAGTTGTTATTTCCCCTGTCTTTATTGGTTAGTTCTTTCTTTAAGTTAATGTAGGATGGGAGAGGATGGGGTTTAGAGGGGATGGGGAGGATCGTTATTTTAGCCCGCTACAAGTTTCACTTAATTAGAGTACATAATGCAATTTAAATGTATGCTTCATTTACATTTGAGCAGCCTGTTTTAAAACTCTTCCAATAAATAAGTTATTTTTGGTTTGGGGAGGAGGATAATCATCCCTTTACCCCTACCCCTAGGACGCCCCTGAATCTACGGATATAAAGTCACAACCTCACTTAAAAAATTTCAAATCTTCTTTTATATAATGACATTAAAAAGTTTAAGAATGAGCTTTATTTGTAAATCTAAAAGCATTTACCTTATAAGGATATAAATTTTAGTATAAAGTCTAGAAAATTCATAGATTTTTAAATAACATTTACTTTCACTATTTAAAAAGTTCAAAATATTTCCAAAAAAAATGTATATCAATTTTAGTTATTTTTGATGGTCTAATTTGAATATTTGAAATTTTTGTTAATTTTACTCGGCAGGAAGTAATATTCAAAGTATTTTGAATCAAGCAGCTGATAATTTATCTTTTTATGTTTAATTTAACACTGGCTAGGGACTTTTGGGGCTAAGACAATGGACGATAAGTTTGATATATCCCCAATGACGATATACAACTTTTTGTAGATTTGATGTAAACCCTTAATTATGATTTTGAAACAAAATTACCTCTTCCCCTTATTTAAATTGAAATCATTGGTGAAAAACTTTGGAATCTTTATTGAAAACTTAAATTGAATGAAAACCATTCAAGAAATATTCTAAAATATTGCTGCTGTGTGAAAACAAATCTTAAATATCCATGAAAATCACTACATCAAAATATTCAAATTTCTTTCATTTTGTTGCCTTTTATGGTATGCTTAAATTAACTACTGAATTATGAAATGATTTATTAGTCTACTACTGTTATATCTAAATCATAAATATTTTCTCTTTTTTTAATTTAAAAAAAATATTATTACTGAGTTTAATCTTCAGTTTCAGTTTTAAAAAAACAGTTTTTAAAGTTTGCTAACTTATTCATTTAATAAAAAACCAACCGTGCACAGTGGCGTACACAGGGTTTTAATACAGGAATGTGTATTCTGAGAGACTGAAAAATAGAAATGCTGTCAAATTTCAATATTATATTCGACATCCCCCTTCTGCACGCTTATGGTCTACTATAAGTTGTGAGGATTCTGGCCAATGTTTATATTTATATAAAAATCTTGATATTATCTGATTTACCCCCTGGCTAGCAAACAATTAAAAATTTTAATATTCTCAAACAAAAGTTCATCAAATTTTGCACTTTTTTGATTTAAGATAAAATTTTGAGCACACATTATTAACATGTAACATAATGTTCACAAGAAAAGCAGCCAACAGATTTTTTGATAAGATAAAGTAATTGCTATAGAGAAAATTACACAGAAATGTCCCAATACCGTTCTAAGAGAAAAATTTATAATCCCTAATAAAAATAAGTAACAGGATCTCTTAAAGGAAAAAACGCTTCTGGAAAAAAAAATTTACCCCACCACATTTTTTTTACTTTTCTTGTTAAAACTAAAAAACAAAGAGAAGGACGTCCCCCACCTCTCCTTTTCCACAAAGTTGTCATATAAGGACATACTTTTAAACAGATCAAAACGTGTTAGAAAACGTAATGGACAGACGGACGTATGTTAGAGTAGCTTCGCTACAAAAATAAAAGGACAGTTCTTGATATAAGCAATGCAAAGATTTCAAAATGATATGAAATGTAAGACATGTTAATTTAAGCAAAAAGATAACAAGTTTGATAAGTATGAAAATCAAATTGTCCGCCTTACGATGTCAAAATTCTTTCTTTAAATGTAGATAAATTTGTAAAAGAGCTCGAAAAACAAACATACAATATTTTAATACAGGATAACAGTTTGATATTGTATATACTGTCAAATAATTATTTCCCAAGTCTTTTATTGAACTTTGGATACTTCGCATTACATTATACCTTGTTATAAGGATTCATTATTACAAAAATCAGGTGAATAGAATAATCATAATATATAAACAAAACCTTGTTGTCAAAAAAGTTAAAAATCAACATGTTTGAAATGGACGCACGGACTTTCTGATAATGATTATAGAGCTGCTACCCTTTTAAATCGTATCTAACTATTATAGTGTTATCATGGCAAGTTTAAAATTGATAGGACATTTCTAACATGCAAAAATTGGCTATAAGAGCTATACGTTACAGACGCACGGTCAGATGGACCGACCCCAATTATTTTTGTCTGGTTTAAAATTTAGCTAAATGAAATATTAGCATGACTGCATGAAAACCATGGCTCTTAAAATGTATATATAGCTTGCAACCCATTAACCAACCCACACAAACAATTAGCATAAATCAGTTTCATTTTAACATCCCTTTTAGGTGTTTTGATACCATTTGCAGCCATACAGATATTGTATTCATTGGTTAAAACTTGAGAAATGTTTGATCAAACAGATCATTGAACCTGAACAATTTTAAGCTTAATTTTGACGTCTCAATATAACTAATATCACTTTACAAAATAATATCGTACCTGACAGACAGACAGACAGAATTATGGGAGTATTATGAAATTAAACATTTTTTTATAGAAAACTTTTCAGACAGTCAAAGTTAATTTTAGAGTTTAGATGCGTAAATTTTAGCTGTCTATCTATAATAGCAATCGAGTTAAAATATTAATTTTATCCTTATATAAAAGAAACTGGATATTTGTCTGTTTTTTTTTAGTATCTGTCTGTTTGTCAGAGATCTCGGTGGGAAGGCTACTAAATTTTTTTTGTACTTTTTAAAACTAAAATTTAAAGAGGAGGTCGGTTTCAACTCCCCTCCCACCTCAAGTGCTTGGATACCATTGTCCAATAAGAGAAGTAGCCGCAAGTTTTGTATATTTAATCAAAATGTAACAACATTTGGACAATCCCTTGCAATAACGTGAAACTATGCACACAAAATTTATCCTGTCGGTGTTAAATTCTTTTCCGTCGTGTTGCCTAGCTGAAAATGTGTGTATAATTATCCGCTGGTTCGTGTAAACACTTTTTCGAAGACCTGTACCTAACAAAACATAGTAATCAAATTACTAAATTGGCTGAGCAAAAAATATAAAAATAAGGGAGGTATCAAAGTTTCTTTTAAAGATGGATACCAGATAACACATCTGAGGGCCGGATCATCGGATGAAAACAACCTAGGACTTTATACTAGGTACTAAGGCACAAACATAGCGAATTTTGTAGACAACCAACCACTTGATTGTACAACACTTGTCTGGAAGTCATAACTATGCATTTCAATGAGTTACACCTGTTTTAGGCCAACTAATTCCGTCTACTTTCCTTATAAATGTCGCGCATATGACATCTGACGTCAAGATGCGAACTTATCACCTTAAATGACGAGCGATGCTCAGATATGCTTTTCTTTAGATTGAAATTATTATTGGCCTATGAATTTACAAAATTAATAAATTTATAGTATGTTGGATGTTTATTGTTTGAATTTAAAGCACCATTAAAAAAGAATATAATGCATATAATTTAATATCTTATTTCATACTTTTTTTTGTTAAAATATGTAAATTATCTATTTAGTATTCTGTATAAATTTAGCAGTAAATTAACTAAAACCATGTAACAGACAAATCTTGCTGAAACAATTAAGCAATTTACTCAACAAATGCACGAAAATTCTCAAGGAATAAAAGTTTAGGTAAATAGTTAATATGTAAACCAGCGGCTGTACCCCTACCAACTAGGGGCTCTGAATTCTAAGGGGTATTCCTCAAACCAGCCAAAATGTTTATATTTAGAAACTAAAGAGCATAAAACCATAATGAGACCTAAATAAAACTTCCCTGAAAATCATTTAATTGCAATTGTAAATGTGAAATAAGGTAAGTGCTGAATTTGAATGATGTATGAGTTAACTTCAGGTACTTCTTCGAAACAGATTACTACCCGCTGCTGCTGGATTAAAACCAGTTCTCTGTCATACTGACATGTATGTTTCTTATTACAGACAACTTTTTACGAATATCAAAATATTCAATTTTAATATCCGCGGAAAGCTGTCTATAATAGGATGCGTTAAATAACTATCATTACTGATTTCTAAACCCCTGTAGCAAAAGCCTATCCCCTTTTTATGCAGATACCAAATCTGAATGTTAAACTTTTCCAGCAATTAGGAAATTCTTAGGTACATTCCAAAAATACTGAAATGGGTAAGGGAAAAGTGTTTTGTAAAAAAATTTACATCTTTTCTACTCTGCATTCCTGTCAGATTTTTTTTTAAATTTAAATTTTTGAATTATTAACCTAATTGTTTATAGTAGCGATGCCTCTCTGCATCTCTGTCATGTACGATTGTCTGTGATCATGACTTTCTTTTTTATAGTTATTCGGGGACACAAATTTTGCTGTCTCTTTTAACTAATGATGCGTATATACTATATCTTTTTAAGTTTACTGAAACTATCATTGAATACACATTTATTGTTCTTTTTTCATACATGATATTTCAACATAATTGGAAGTCCATTTTTATATTTTACCCTTGTTAAAGTAGAAACCAGACCATATTTCAATTAAGCCATTTTTAAAATATTAGAAAATACCTCTTTGATAAATTTGACCACCCAAAGAAATTTTTAAAGGGAAAAATTTTAAAACTGGAAAAATAAGAAAAATAATGATATTGTGGTATCCGCCGAGGATAAATGGCAGACACCGGAGTTCAATTAGATTACGGCAGTGTAACAGACGTGGACACCTTACTATAGAGAAGCTACGCTTCTCTAGCTTTCACTAGATAATGATCAACATCTATTTTCAGTTGTCACTTTATTGAAGGTTTAAAAGATACTGAAGCTATATACAACAAACAATAATTACATGGATAGGAATAAATAATCATAACATAAAAGCATAAATAATACATATACAATGGTCAGTTTGGGCAATAATGATCCCCCATCCCTGAAAAGGGTGGGGGAGAATTAAGAATACAGTTAACCATAATAAACATGACAGATTCAATCATTAATTCTAAGCGTAGGGAGGGGGTCACTAGACCCCTTCCCCAGGACTCGGGGGAGGGCCATTGACCCTCCACCGAACCCCAGATCAGGGGTGCCATAGGCATGGCTCACGGTTGCCGAATACCACAACTCTCCCCTCGGAAGGCTGGGAGGTGGTTTCCCTACCAGACTTCCGACAGTGGTTGAGGCCTTCGGTCCGCTCCTTAGGGCTAAAATATATACAAACGATAATGATTCAATGGAATCCTAGTGGTGAATGTCTTCTTAGGGTTGATGGGCTCCCAATGTGGGGTAGAAGGCAGAGGCTGGCTTGGGTTGGACACGTTGGTCAGCGCCGGTAGGTATCAGGTTTGCTGGTGGCACAGTTGTTGCTGGAACAGTCAGCAGTGGGGCCTGCTGGTTGTTGTTGGCAGCGGCTGGGGCGCTGGCTGCCAGGTTGATCGTCTGAGCAGCGGCCTGTCCTCCTGAGGGGCCGCGGGGTCTGCCAGAGGGCGGTCCTGGCCTACCTGGGCGGTCATGCCCGCTGTCAGTTGATTTCATAGACACCATTTCCTCGGCTGCTTCCCTGCCGATGGGAATGGCATCCCAGTCCACTGAAAAGTCCCGGGACTTGGCATGGTTGAGCCTGGCTCTAGCCAGCGCTTTCCTATACAAAGCTGGATGGTACAGGAACACTTGTGATATCGCATTCAGGGCTGCCCGGACTCCTCCCTGTGCTGCTGCCAGGGAAATGATGGTCAGATCCCCCAGCAGTTTGAGGATCAACAACAGCAAACACAGTATGGCTGCGCCATCTCCCCACTCGTGGATGGCTTGTCTAAATCCAGCCCAGACATCCAGGGCTGCCTCTCCTTCCTCCGCCAGTCGGTCAATGTTGTAGGACACTATCCCATGGTCTCCTGTGGCCGAACAGCTGCCTTGCTGAACGCAGGAGCCATAGGATAGGCTGGTCAGCATGGCACTCTTGTATGCTGGGAACGCCAGCAGTTGTTGCCAGTCGTTCAACTCAGCCTGTGAATACAAGCCACCTGAACTGAAGTCATCTAAGGGTTCGGTCAACAACTGCTTAGGCGTATCCAGCGGGGGTGGCCTTTTCTTGGGAGCGGGGGTTAACTCTATCCAGCCTTCCTCCGCGTGCACAGTCAGGGGGTAGGTGGAGGAGCAGGGAATCTTGGTGGCGTGTTCACTATATACCCGCGTCACAGCGTCTACAAAACCTGTGGGCTCTACTGGCACTTTGTCCCAACACTCCTTGTGTTCGCGGACAACGTACTTGTGACGTTGGCAGGTCAGCTGCAGCAGGATGTCTCCCCTCAGTACCGAGAACGTGCTCCCCTGGACACGCACCGGGTGGGCCGGGTCTAGTTGCTGGAGCTTCCAGCAGTTGGCCGCTACTTCTTCTGCTGCGGTGCTTTTCATGCGCGTTTCCAGGGTAAACCCAATATAACCTGCATGTATTTGTGCTTGAAGGGGAACGTCAACATCCCTGGCCGACACTCTGGGCAGCGCAGCCGCGGCTGGGTCAGCTGCCACGAACAACGCCGGATGGTTTGTGGCATGGGCCTCGAAGTCGCAGTTCACAATCGAGGTGGGGTTGGTCATGTTGATGAAAAACTGGGCCTGATGGTCAACCAGATATGCATCCATCACCAGGCTGGGCTGGAGGCTGCGGATCAGCCTCAAGGGGCAATCTCTTCCCAGGTGGTCCCACACGTAGGTTGCTTCCCCAGTGATGCAGGACAGCTCAGAATGGGGACACTCTAGGGTCAGGTGGTCAGACTGGGACTCCACACGTCCATCCTCCACCACATAGGTCTCCTCCTTGACCAGCAGCCGTCGCTCCTGGAGCACTAATTCGTTGCGGTATAGCTGGCCCTCGAAGTGGACGTCCTCCCCCTCACAACCCACCCCCTCGGGGCTGTTGACGAGGGCGCCCACCATGTCGATGGTGAAGAACAGGGGGTGGTTCAGCTGGAACGTCAGTGGCTGGGTCTTGCCTGGCAACGTGTAGACTCGGTTCCTGGCCAGGTCTCGGCACGCTTCTGGATCTATCTTGGTTGGCCTCATGAGGGTGGGGACCGAGGTCACCTTGAGGTGACCCCATACTCCACACCTGAATGTCCACTGGGACACGGTGAGCTGACAACTGTACCCGGTGGTTTCCCTCACCTTGACTTGCTGCAGGACGTGCACTTCATGGCCCAGGGGCACCTCCTGGTGTAGGGGCGCCGTGTTACACATCTTTTCTTTATTGTAGGATGTGACATGGGTGGGGTTGGCACAGTCCCATCCCACCAGGACGTAGCTGGTTGTAGGCCACACGGCTGCCAGCAGGAGGCCCCACAGGACCATCCACCAATGGGAGAGGCTTCCAGGCAACCATCTTCCTCGTACACGCGGCTGGGGATCTTCAGCTCTGGTCACGGCTGCTTCTTGGGACTGGACACGGCTGGGCTGCTCCTGGCTAGATACAAGTTTCCATTGAGCGTTATCTATATGCGGCCGAGGCACCCCGATACCCTCCCCAATGACAGACTGGCAAGCGACTGGCACTTGCCTGGGTGTCGGCTCCCCTAGCCCCAAGTGCTCCCTTCCCTTGTCCAAAGCATGCCCAGTGGCATGGGGCTGAAGTGCATGTGGCACAGGCTCGCCCTTACTCACTTCCCTCCCCTGCCCTAGGAACTCAGGTGCATGTGGCACAGGCAAGTCCTTATTTTCCCGAATTTCAATCTCCCCAGCCTCTGGTGCAGGGGGCACAGGCAAGGCTGGGTTTTTACAATATCTTGGATACAACACATTTAACAAATTCAACTTATCCTGATGTTGAGTAGCTGGGTTCCCTTGGCTGGCAGGGGGCTCTGGATGGCATGTAGCTGGGCTCTCCCTGCAGGCTGGTGGCGCTGGCTGGCTGGGGGTGACGGGTGTCACCCCTTCCTCTGGGACCGCTGGCTCGCTCCAGGACTCAGGTCTCTCGGTGGCGGCGACGGGTGTCGCCCCAGACATCAGGTTGGAGGCTGGCTCGTTCCAGGATCCAGGTATCTCGGTGGCGGCGACGGTTGTCGCCCCAGGCACCAGGTGGGAGGCGCTGGATAGCACCCCCCCATCATCCCAGGTGGCGACGCCGGGTGGCGTCCCATACATCGATGCAGAGGCGCTGGCTAGCACCTCCTGCCTCTCTCGTTCGGCGGCTGCCAGGGCCTCCCCATACACCGTCTCAGGGACGCTGGGCAGTGCCCCTCCACTCTTGCTGGGTAGGCTCAGTCGGGCAGGTTCCATCATGTTGAGGCTAAAAGGCTGGGGCCTCAGCACCTCTGGCTCGGCTATGTTGTTGGATTGTATCAGCTCTGGCCCCAGATGGTTAAGACTGAAGCCTAGGCCAACCCGGTTGGGTTCAGCCGCGCCGCCCAGTACGTTGATCCTAGCTGGGACAGTCCCAAACTGCGGCATCCCATCGGCTCGGTCCGCAGCTCTGGGGGCGGCTGCTTGCTGTTGTGGTGCTGGGGGCGCGCTCCCTTCCATATGGGCCACTCTGCTGGGCTTCCCTGGAGGGGCACCCTTATCGGCGGTGCGCCTGCGGCTGGCTACCTGGGCCCAGTCAGCTCTACAGTCGGCCGCCGTGTGACCGTCATAGTGGCAACGCTCACACTTGGCAGAACGGTCACGGCGTGGCTGGGTGCGTCTCTCCTCTAGGCTAACTTCCACAGGCGTTGGGCAGTCTCGAGCTCGGTGGCCTCTCCCCTGGCAGCGGAAGCAGCGGCCTGGAACCTTGTCATCTGGAGCGACCTTCCCCATCTGGTGGAGACCCGGAGCCAAGGAGCCAATCTCCATTGGCTCCGACTCGTCATATTGGGGCAACTGGATGCAAGCAGATCCAGTCAGCCCTTCGGTTGAGTCCACTAAGCATACACCTTCCTTCAGCTGCTTAGTAACCATGGTCACGGTGAACATGGCCTTACGAGTGTACTCAGGTACACTCGTAATTTCATGGTTCATCATGAGGCGTTTTACATTGGCGTTACGAATTCCACGATTTAATTCGTCCACCAACAACTCAAGATCCTCATGGTTGTAGGCGTCCCTATACAAGGCGCACTTAGTTGATATGTACGCTTGTATAGGTTCTGTCGAGTGTTGCTTGTAATCCCTAAACGCTTGTTTAAGCGTTTGGGATTCAAAAGCAGGGCGAAATAGCAATTCACACTCGGTCTTGACCTGTTCGTAGGTCAAGGCTTGGCCTGCCTCGCCAAACAGATGGGACGCCATTTCCGCCGCTTGCCCTACCAGTGACAGTAGGAGGGCGTTGCGGCGGTTGAGGGAATCATGAGGTGGCACGCGGTAAGCCGCCCATGACATCTCGAGTCTGCGGATATGTGCCGACCAGGATTGCTTGGGCGGCCCTCTATACTCCGGCAGATTGCTCAGCATCAGCTTGCGGTACTCGGCTGGGGCCGGCTGAGGGTCATCTTGGAGCCATCCTGGGGCTTGGTCACCTCCTGGGGCTTGATGCTGGTCCATTGGGTCAACGGTGTAACGGCGGGCACAAAGTTATACAGTACTAAAATGAATGGTTTGTCACTTGAGGCTTCCTAGCCTAACAACCAACACTGTTTGTATCACTAGGTTGGTAGTTTAGTTGCAAAGATATAACTTAGCTGTACTTATCACTAGTTAGGTGCTGAGGTTGTAGGGTAGGCTGGTAGAGGTAGATAGATGTTGAGGGTCTGAACTGCTGTCAGGAACTGATTGGGTTTTCCTTTATCACACTAGAGCTAGGAGGAAAGAAGCTTGTAATTCTTTATTTGCTAAAAATACCCCTGTTAAATGCTATGGAGTAGCTCCGCTCCGGTGTGAGTGTGTGTGTGTGTGTGTGCGTGGAATCTCCTGTCCTTGTAACGCGCGTCCGCGCCGTCAAATCCGCGCACACGGGGAAAACGCGCTCTCACCCCTCAACTCGCTCTCTCATTGGTCCGCTTCGTCCGTTGGATTTATGATATTTTCCGCACTCTGTTGCGCTACCCGTGAATGGCGCTCTGTGTGTCCGATCGCTAGCCCCACACTACGGACGGACTTAGTCTAGTGTGGGTAGGAAGGGGGAAGCGCGTGAGGGGACGGGGGTAACTCCGTCCGGTTCCCCTGTGAGGGAGGGAGGTAACTGTGTGCTGGTGTAATAGTGCCTTTTCTTCTTAATCCTAGGCTTATCTATTATATCACCCTGATTGTATTTGCCTTCAATGGAGAGGGGCTCCTCCCTTTCCCTTGGAATAAGGGGTGTATTGTTGTTGTGCTGTGGGCTTGAGATGTTTTGATTGTATATCAGGGTCTTTATTATATTACATCTAGCTTCTATTTTTGTCCTTATCACAATTGCATAACAGATTTGTTTACCAACTCTGTTCTATTTTTAGCTGTTATCACAATACACAATAATCCAAGCCTGTTCTATTCTTAGATTTATCACAACACAACAATTTGTTTGCCAAGCTTTGCTCATAAATCTATTGTTTGGCCATCACACCAGGGTGGTAATCCCTGCAATGTAACATAATATCTGTTTTTCTAGATGGGTGGCTGCGTTGTAGCCTCTCAGGATACTCGGAGTTGACGTAGTTTTTCTCTGTTCTGGTGCACTACACTCGTATGTTAGCTCGCAGCTTGTAGCTATGTGGCATGTTTCAGCCTATCGGCGGCAGGGAATGTCCCGTCCTGCTAGCGCCGCTGATCCAAATCCGGCTGATGGCGGCAGGGAATGTCCCGTCCTGCTAGCGCCACTGGTTTGGATCCTGCTATTTCTTGCAGTAAAGTTGGCCTATTTCCAGCCGTTTACACTTATTTGGCTTGTTTCAGCCGGTCCGCAGGCCTGTTTCAGCCCTTTTGGCGCTCAATTCTCCGTTAGATATCAGCGCTGCTCGCGGTTATTCGTCAAATTTCGCTGTCTCGCTTCCACAACTGCCGGATGCAGAGTTAAACTTTGCTGTCCAGGGTGGGTAATTCAGGTTGCTTGCGTCAGTTTTGCCAGATTCACTGCTGGGAGTACCTTAGCCTCAGATGCGCGTCTGCTCTACACTTGTGGTTCGCCGTAATCTCACACAGCTGTCACCAAAGTTGTGGTATCCGCCGAGGATAAATGGCAGACACCGGAGTTCAATTAGATTACGGCAGTGTAACAGACGTGGACACCTTACTATAGAGAAGCTACGCTTCTCTAGCTTTCACTAGATAATGATCAACATCTATTTTCAGTTGTCACTTTATTGAAGGTTTAAAAGATACTGAAGCTATATACAACAAACAATAATTACATGGATAGGAATAAATAATCATAACATAAAAGCATAAATAATACATATACAATGGTCAGTTTGGGCAATAATGATCCCCCATCCCTGAAAAGGGTGGGGGAGAATTAAGAATACAGTTAACCATAATAAACATGACAGATTCAATCATTAATTCTAAGCGTAGGGAGGGGGTCACTAGACCCCTTCCCCAGGACTCGGGGGAGGGCCATTGACCCTCCACCGAACCCCAGATCAGGGGTGCCATAGGCATGGCTCACGGTTGCCGAATACCACAATATGTCTATCTACACATAAATATGCCGTTGACTATTTACTAAAAGAGGCAACTTTGGGGACTTCCAATGAATTTTAATTGGTTGGTTCATTAAGTTGAGCGTTCAAACGTTTCAACCATCAATTATAATCTACAGAAGGGGTAATTTTGTGGATTATCATTGGGGATGTACATCAATTTATTAAGCATTGTCTTATCCTTTTAGATCACTGCTCTTTCTTACACAATATATTACTAATTCTAATAAATGTTTTAAGATTATGAGTTAATCAATCTAGAATGAACTAATTGGTTGATGAACAAATAGAATGAGGGGTAGCTTTGAAAAGTCAATATCTAATGACATTAATGACTCGCCATAACTAAAAGATAAATTTGTCAATCATTTTTTTACAACAATTATTGGCTGCATGAGATTCCACACATAAAAAAATAACAAGACAATTAGTCAAAATGTTTACTTCTACCATTTTTCTCTACATGACATTATTGTACTAACAAACAAGAAATTAAATTCCATAAATTCAGTAAAAGTATTTTTTCCTCAAATTTTTCAGACAGTTTTTATAACTAAAAGCAACTGGTAAAATATAATTACTTAATTTAATTAAATGCCAAGACAATTAGGAAACATTAAAACTGTGTCTGATAGATAGATAGATGAATTAAGAGGCATTAAAACTTAAATTAACTCACATAAGATAAAGATAGCCCCTTTTGCTTTATAATAGAGTGCATTGATTTTTATAAATTTAAACAAGGACGATTGTGTCAAATCTTACAGAAAGACGAATTTAAATTAGGGAAGAAGATAATAAAAAGAAAAAAGTCATTACATACTGTAAAACGGACATCTTCATTTATAGAGTTCCTTTGCTACTAAATAGATTTTAAAAATTAACACATTTTAATGAACAAACGATAAGTCTAAAAATTCCTGTTAGTGTCTTAGAGTTAAATTGGAAGAAAGGTAATTTTAAAATGGGATTTGAATATTAAATAGAAAGTTTATACAAAAAAAAACAATGAGAAAACTGCTGTTTTATATCTTAGTTTCAAATTTTAAACAATTAAAAACCAAAATTCGACTTCATCTCAATGGTGTAGAAGACAAGAAATTCAAGACATGTATATGTGAGATAGAGTTTTTATAAGAGTTGTATCTTGTTCATTTGAATTTCTGTCTAGTTGCCTAACCTGTACCTGTAGCCTCAAAATAGAAATATAAAAATTTAATTTATCTATTAAAAATCAGTTTTATAATGACGTATGTCATAGATAAATAGTTTTAAACTAAAATATCTACTGTATATAATAAAGTTTAGTTTATATTGCTTCAATGGATTTATCAATTCTTACCCCCAGATTATAATATGCTCAAATAAAGTGAAACTTGTAGCTGGTTAAGATAACAACCCTCCCCCCTTATCCAGCCCCTTTGCCTCATACCCTCCCCTCCTACTGGATGAAAGAACTGAACTAACACCAATTAAGGACAATCTTACCCCTGTCTTAATATCCACGTGTAATCTACAACCCTTGTTGCTTCTATAATTAATAAGTCTGATATGTAGACTTGTAATGCGAGTAAGACTAATGTGATAATAAATTTTACCAAATTACAATCCTCACCTTCCTTCTATTTCTACTTCAAAGTAGCGACTTTAATTGCAGCCTTTTTAGCGCACAGTTACTCTTAAATTCAATTTTCTTCATAAACTACATATAAAATTTTATTTATGAACTTTGCTTAAACAAAGATGACAACATCCATAAAAGCAAAGCTCTAAAATCAGACAGAGTGTAACTGTAGAGTGTCACAACTTAATATGCAGAATATTAATTTGTTAGTAAAATTGTAAAAAAAAACTTAGATATTGCACCTAGTTATCCTGATGAATCAGATGAGTAGGAAAATTATATCATACAAAAAACTTTCTCAAGTAGGACAAAAATTATCATGTTTCAAATGGACTTTCAACGATTACAGAGTTAATATTTCGCTTTCTAAATCGTACCAATTGTTAAAAGAATCATCATACATAGGTATAAATCGTTAAGGCAATTATAACAAGTATAAATTACGTTACGTACGGACGGACGGCTGTAAAGATCCTAAATATATATAGAAGAACTTCGCTTTTAAAAATAACATATCTTTAGATTTAGAAATGCGATTAGAAAAGACTCGCTTTTAATAACAAACATATGAACAAGACCTTTTTTCCTAAAGGCTAAAACTAGCTGTTTCTCTTTTTCGAAAATGTATTCCAAAGTACTGAAGGACACGGGACTGTGTTAAAAATATATTCAACTAAGGTCTGAAAAAATAATAATAAAAAAGGAAAACTAAAATTAATTAAGACAACACTCTAATTAAACGTATTAAAGTCCTGCCTCTTCTAGGGTCATAATTGGCTAATAGCTAAGATTTCTAAGATTTTCCTGTTGCACAAATCCATCATTGAAAAAAATAACAGGATGTCTTGGGTCTATGTGTAACGAGGGATCTCGCTAGTCGCTGAACCGATATGGTTCTCCTTTACAAAGAATGCAAAGGTTAATAACTTTTATAATGTTAAGTGGATATCCGACTACTACCCCCCTCCCACTCCATCCCTAGAGGCGTAGTCGATAGTGAGTAATAAAAAAAAATATGAAATTTTACACAATATTAATCCTGTATCCATGGGTCAAACTAACTTCTTTGTTGATGTTAGATAATCCAAGCTAAATTGTAAATCGTTTTTATACAACACACAATGGAATAAAAGTAATTCATATGGCTAAAAATTGTATTAAATGTTAGCTTAAATTCTTATAATTTAGTTACAATTTGTCAATATATAACCACGCAACCTTTACTGAGATACCGACAGGTTGTAAGGAGAAGATTTAGTCAGTTAGGTTTTTACTGTCTATAACTTAGAATAGTAAATGTAAATATTATATTATGTCCACTAGTATACCACTGTGTATAACTCTTGGAGAATGGTAAATATAAATATTATATTATGTCCACTAGTATACCACTGTGTATAACTCTGGGAGAAGGGTAAATATAAATATTATATTATGTCCACTAGTATACCACTGTGTATAACTCTTGGAGAATGGTAAATATAAATATTATATTATGTCCACTAGTATACCACTGTGTATAACTCTTGGAGAATGGTAAATATAAATATTATATTATGTCCACTAGTATACCGCTGTGTATAACTCTGGAAGAATGGTCAATATAAATATTATATTATGTCCACTAGTATACTACTGTGTATAACTCTGGGAGAATGGTAAATATAAATATTATATTATGTCCACTAGTATACCACTGTGTATAACTCTGGGAGAAGGGTAAATATAAATATTATATTATGTCCACTAGTATACCACTGTGTATAACTCTGGGAGAATGGTAAATAGAAAACAGTAAAAGTGTCTGACTATGACGTCAGAAAAAATTAACAACTAACCAATGAGAGGCCGCTATATATTTTACCATTGTGAATACTGGCTTCTCATTGGTTAATTGTTTTTTCTGACGTCATAGTCAGACACTTTAACTGTGGCCTGATAAATATAAATATTATATTATGTTCACTAGTAAACCACTGTGTATAACTCTGGGAGAAGGGTAAATATAAATATTATATTATGTCCACTAGTATACCACTGTGTATAACTCTGGGAGAATGGTAAATAGAAAACAGTAAAAGTGTCTGACTATGACGTCAGAAAAAATTAACAACTAACCAATGAGAGGCCGCTATATATTTTACCATTGTGAATACTGGCTTCTCATTGGTTAATTGTAAATTTTTTCTGACGTCATAGTCAGACACTTTTACTGTGGCCTGGTAAATATAAATATTATATTATGTTCACTAGTAAACCACTGTGCATTACTCTAGGAGAATGGTAAATCTAAATATTATATTATGTCCACTAGTATACCACTGTGCATAACTCTGGGAGA
Source organism: Acartia tonsa (assembly GCF_053477335.1). NCBI lineage: Eukaryota > Metazoa > Arthropoda > Copepoda > Calanoida > Acartiidae > Acartia > Acartia tonsa. The sequence goes on along the minus strand of NC_137262.1, from coordinate 28,243,657 downwards.
ATGGTAAATCTTTATTCCCAAGCTCCTAAATGCGGTATTCAGTGTCCTTACATTTTAGAAAATTTTATAGCAAATAGTCACAATCAGAATGTTTCTTTCTTTTCTGTTAAAAAACTTTATTTTGTAAGTTATATTTTCTACATTTTTTTTAGCATTTAACCATATCCATTTTAAACTTTATATTATGATTCCTTTAACAGTTAGGTACAATGAAGGCTCAGCAATTAGCCTGTATACAATTATTCGTGGTTGATCTTTTGTACTGTGAAAACATAGATTTTCGTTTATATTAGTGTCTACATATATATATACCTAAAAAGCTAGACGCAACCTTTATCTATTTTTCTATCCCATCTATCTTGAATTAATCTATCTATATTATAGACATATACTTTGTTTTTGTGTAAAATGTTTTCTTTTTGTATTCTTTTGATGATATTACCCACTTTGTTGGCTTTCAAGTTTAGGGTAGTCTTTGAGATGTGGCGAAAATTATAATGCAGTACAAGCTAGGGATCTTAAGGGATAAGACAATTAGTGGTTTGAAACCCAACTCAAAATTCATTAAAAGTCCCCAAAGTTGTTAATGCAAAGTATAAGAAAACGTTATTATATAACTTTGAGGACTATGTAACAGCACAAAGTCCCCTTCCTCTCGGAGTATAAGCTTATAGTCTTCTTTAAAAAAAGCATTTACTGTATAGCATGGATCTGTATGTCGGTACGATTAGCTTGTTAAGCCTTTATAACAAATTTTGTCTGGATACAATAGGTTAATTTTAAGCCATCTATAGTGGGAGTTATACAGCCCCGGCAACTCATATGTTATCTTTTCCTCCCTATTTTTAACGCACTCTGATTCTATTTTGTATTTCTCCAATTATCGGACATGTTAACAGTGAAATAATAAAGGTAATCAGACAAATCCTTAATTGATTTTTAGCAGCCTTTCCGTTTTAATTATACTTTGGTTCAGATCTATTATTTTGATGATATGTTTACACTGAAAGGTTTCGTGATTTGATTTAAAACTAAAGAGAAATTGTAAGTCCGACCAGAAATTTTTGAAATTTCATCTGGAAAAAACAAATTTGCAGCAAGCATTTTCAAATTATGGTGTTTTATTGACTCGTTGTTCATTGACAAATTTGTGCATGTATAAATGAAAAATATTGCGCAATACTAACATAACCCTAAATTATGTACGTAGATTATGATAAATGTAACAGATATTATGTCAGATTGACATAAGGTATAACAATTATATTTTCTAGGTGGATACACTCTGGTTTTACATAAAGTGTATTACCTCTTTATAGGTTTCATTATTATTTGGCCACAACTTGGTCAAAAATGCTCACAAATCAGACCTTTTTCGACCGAAGATACTCAAATGGTTCCCTTGCATGCCCAATCAATCAGTTTTAAGATATCTTTATATTTCAAGGAAAATTAATGAAAATACCCCAAAAAAAGGCAAATTTGGGTGTTACCTTTTATATGCACAGATACAATACAATTAACAGAAAAAATACTTATTTTTGCTTTTCTCTCATTTTAAAAGTTTAATTCTGTTAAATGGGCTATTCTTGAAGGGATTTATGCATTGATTATACTGAAACATAATATTGGGCAGAAATTAATGTATTTCAAAGAAAGAAAATTTGGAAAATAAGAAATTCGACCTCTATCACTTTAGAGGACAGCTGCCAACCTCCAGTTGACAGGATGTAGTTAAATACTTGTTAGCAATAATACTTAGCCCAAAAAGTAAAACAAAAAGTTTTTTATATGGTAAAAAAATGATAATCTAAATCTTAATTTTGGGGATGATGATCTTAAAGACGCCCTTACTGATGGTGATGATGACCCAGATGGTATCCATGTATATGAGCGTTATGACAACTCATCAATTGAACTATGGTCCATTTTTTGTATTTGTAGCAGCCTCCAATTAAAGGTTGCAACAAGAAATATAACCATCTTTTAAAAACTACTATATTTACCTTATAAATTGGAGAATTTAAAAACCATGATGGTATGTTTTGGGATTTCTCTTGGTTGGAGAATGCTACAAATACAAAAATCGGACCATAGTTTAATAGATAAGTTGTCATAATGCTCATGTATTTTGATACCATTTGGGTCATCATCACCAACAGCAAGAGCTTCTTTAAGATCATCATCCCTTCTTGTAAAGGAACCATTTGAGTATCTTCGGTCGAAAAAGGTCCGATTTGTGAGCATTTTTAACCAAGTTGTGGCCAAATAATAATAAAACATAAAAAAAGGTAACACACTTTAAATGAATAAAAAAAAACAATTTAAATTTGTACTCAAACTACTATTTGTTGGCTGTGCCCATAACCATTCGATTCAGGTAACCAAAGGAGGGGAGGGGGTGTTGTGTAAAGATTTCCCCTAATACTCCTAATAACTAAGGAGTAAATCTAATTTTTTGAGGTGATGACCTTTATCTTAATGTTAAAAATTCAATTTAGGTTGCTAAAATTGACCTCATTATTGTTCAGGTCGTTCAGTAGGAGGGGAGGGGATGAGATAAAGGACCTGGGTATTTGGTTTTTAGCCAGCTGGAAATACCACAATAATAAAGTACATATTCTGCATCTTCCAAGTAATTATTTATCAAATGTTAGAAATGTTAGTATTAATTTATGCATAATAACTTCTTAGTTTTATTTAGAAACTAATAAAAAGTAAACAAGGATGACAGCATCCATAAGTAGCGAAGCTCAGAAATTATGAATGTATATTATGAATATATTTACAATATACCAGTGTCATCCTATATATTTGATGAAATAGGGAAATGACAAAAACTTCAAAATCACGCAACCTTTCAAGCACGAAAAATGAAAAATCTAGGAATCGATCTAGCACCACAATTTATAAACAAATCTTTATGAAACTTGATGGAAATATGTAGAATATGAGCATATTCATTATTCAATCCCTGATAATTTTAGCCGCAAATCCTGAATAGGAATTGAGAAAAGAATAGAAAACCTAAAAATCTAGGAATCGATCTAGCACCCCTATTAATATAAAAATCGTAATAAAACTTATGTAAAATATGTAAAATGTAAATTTAAGCAATCCCTGAAAATTTTAGCCCATTATCTTAAAAAGGAGTTGAGAAAATCAGAAAAACATGAAAATGTAGGAATCGATCTAGCACCCCAAATAACAGATGGATGGACAAAACAATGTATAGATTAGATGTGCATATGTTATAAGAATCTTCACTAAAAATTTCAGCTTTCTATCTTTTATAGGAGCCGAGAAAATCACGTTTCCCCCACTTTGTCTCAGACGGACAGACGGACGGACATTTCGAATTATAGAGTAGCTTCGCTACTAACAAGGATGACAACATCCATAAGTAGCGAAGCTCGAAAATTATGAATGGATATCAGAAAAAATTACTATAAAGCAGTTTCATACAATAAACATTAATCTTGATAAAATAGGGAAATAATGAAACCATAAAAATCACGCAACCTTAAAAATCACAAAAATTTAAAAATCTAGGAATCGATCTAGCATCTCAATTTATACATATCTTAATGAAACTTGATAAAATATGTAGAATATGAGCATATTCAATTCCTGATAATTTCAGCTGCTAATCATGAATAGGAATCGAGAAAACCATAGAAAACCTAAAAATCTAGGAATCGATCTAGTGCCCCAACTAATAAAAAAAACCGTAATAAAACTTAAGGAAAATATGTAGAATGTAAATTTAAGCAATCCCTGAAAATGTCAGCCTGTTATCTTAAAAAGGAGTTAAGAAAATCACGAAAACATCAAAATCTAGGAATCGATCTAGCACCCCAAACAACAGACAGATGGACAAAATAACGTATAGATTAGATGGGCATATGTTACAAGAATCTTCACTAAAAATTTCAGCTGTCTATCTTTTCTAGGAGCCAAGAAAATCACGTTTCCCCCACTTTGTCTCAGACGGACAGACGGAAGGACGGACATTTCGAATTATAGAGTAGCTTCGCTACTAAAAAAAAGTACTAGCAGTTTATAGTAAATTCTACAGCATTAATCTTTTTTGTATGTTGAGATGCGTCAAGATTTTGGCCTACATTTAGGAGCAATGCAGGAGAAAAAATAATACATAAAAGAAACTTTTTTTCCTGTATAGTTTTGAAACCGTTTACTATCCGATGGATAAGATCTGGTTCTCGGCTATACTGAAAAATCATGTATACCAACATATCACAGACAATTTTCCACAACTATTAAAACAAAAACATAAAATTTGTTTTAATCTTAAAATTTTTCATTAATATCCGTGGAAAGCTGTCTATAGTACGATATGATAAATAAATATTAAAGATAAAGAAAAATGCAAGACTTATTAAACTCTAACACTTAGGCTAGCCTACAAAATTATATAGGATTGGGCCCAATTAGTAAAATCAAATGCTAATTATGCATACCAATTTTGATTATTGTACTACCTGAGACTTAATGAGACAATTTTAAGAACTTAATTTGTGTCTTTTTTTAAGTTTAAAACTAGATAAATCTAAAAGTACATCTAATTGACTCTCACCGCCGCTAATTTTTTGCATTTTATATTAATGACAGCGTAAAGACTTGATTTAGAGAAACAATTATCCTAGAATATTTAGAAGCCTTTTTATATTTATTGTATTTTCTGGCCTGGCCTGTGCATGACCTTGCCCAGAAAGAAATGAATGTATTATGTAATATCTATGTGCATTAAGATAGAGACAATACATCACCATTTACTTTTATATTAACCACTAGCGGCTATGCCCCTAAAGGCCTTTTGGTGCACTTTAGGGAAAGGGGTAAGGGTTAGTTGATAAGTCACTTTCCCTTTTTAGTTTTAAAAAATATTTTTTGGTTGAGAGGGTTCCAGGGGAAATTTCTCTTGGGAGGGACTCTACACCAAAAATAGTCCCTGGACATAAGAGAAGTTTCAATGTAAAGAATAACTAAATCGGGCCAGTAGTTCGCGATATCTTAAGGTAAAAACAGACAGACAGACAGACTGTTATATCTTTACAATTTACACCTAACCTCTTACAACAGTCGAAAAGGAGACTTTCTTTGAGCTGAAATCTATTCAGCAGTGTACAAGACCACAAAAGTTACAAATAGACAGTTGACACACATTTTACCTCTCTCTCTTATCAGAATTTTTCATCTATCAAACCATAAAAAAAAACTAAGGAAAATGATGTCCAATTGTCCCTCTGTCTGTTCGTTTGTCCTTATCTCATACAACAGTTTTAAGCCATTTTTATAAAGCTCAACGATTAACGACATTTTATTTAGATTTTGCGCACATTAAGGTAAAGTTAAATTGTGATATTCTGCAAAGTTTAAGTTGTAGAGAATATTTAAGATAAGCTTAATACTAATTCCCAACGGAGAAAAGATTTTAAATTTGTTTCATATTATTAAGTACAAAATGTTGATTTTGTAATATTTGTTATACTTGCGTATGTAGTTGGGTTGAATTCTACCCCCCCCCCCCCCCCTTAGTTATAACTTGTTTTAAAAAGAAAAGGAAAAAAATATTCTAGTGGAAAGTTTTTTTTCAAGGGGATGTACCCTCTTTCAAATAGTTATACACTTTTCAAGGACCTACATTGTACAAGAGAACCATATAGGTTTAGCGGTTAGCGAAATCTTTCGATACACACAGACACAGATTCTGTTATTTTTATGTATGAAGGATACAAATATTTAATTTTTAAGATAAGGACACGTAGCCTAAAAAACTAACAAATTTACATGCCTTTTTTAGGCCAAGAATTAGTAATAATAATTTTAAATTAACTGTTAGTCAAAGTTTAGCAAATGGGGGTTATTAAATTAACTTTTTTTTTCTTTAAAAAATAAAAAGTAATTCACCACAAGAAAATATAATCTTCCTTTTTTGACACATCAATAAAGCCATATAAATTTTTTTCAAGGTATGTTGAGTCAACAGGATTTTTTTAAACAACTAACATGTATTGACCCAAATTTCATAAGTAAGTTCTCTTATTTTTTGTCTTAAAATCTTTTTGACACTTTTATTAAATCTTGATTTACTGGGCCATACTAGTAGTGGCGTCTGAACTTTTCTACAAAATAGGTGCAATTTTGTTATCATAATTGGGGATGTACATCAAGGTATATCAACCATTGACTTATCCCTTAAGATCCCTAGCCATTATATTCAACTTTACTGCCATAATAGTTATATTCTCTGAGTGTATTGTATTGTAAATAGCTTAACAACGGATATAGTTTATACGTGAATATATTGACAGGGGTAAACTTGTCGTCAATTTACCTTGCTAATATGAACCTCCTTTATTGGTCAGCTCTTTCATGCAGTAGGAGGATAGGGTATATAGTAACAGGGGTTGATTACAATATCGATATTTTATCCAGCTGTAAGTATCACTTTATCAGTCAGAGTACATGAAAATCTGGTGCAACATCCAAGTAATAATATATCGATTAGCTTAACTATAATTATTACACTAAAGGTTAATTAGTTTTGAAATTAACAAAGACATGTGGCATGGTATTTAAATAGCATTAATAATCAAATCTAAGCTGCATGTTTACTAAGTATGTAGTTATCACAAATATAGAGAAATGTAAACTAACCAAATTTTGATATAACAAATATTATCAAAAAGTTTCTGATTTTATAATCCAGATAATGTATTCTCTGTTATGGATATTGGGTGAAATAACACAAAGTTAAGAACGGGTCTATTAATTTAAGTCAGATTAGGTTAGATTATATTGGATACTGGGTAACCCAGCAGGTATAGGTTCCGCAAGGGTTAGGAAATAAAAAGGTTATTTGTATGGATATAAGCAAGTATAAATGTATTACAAAATTACACATCTAAGGATACATATTTTAAATTAAATATACTCATTCCTACATTCAAATATTAGTATAAAAATAGATGTGAAATTTTAGGTTTTTAACTGTATTTTTCGATAATACAGTTTTAATAACACGATACATCTTTATTCAGAGTAACAAAGCTACTCTACAACTAAATGAGGATATACGTACTGGGGGAAAAAGGTACGTTACTACTTAGAAGAAAACGTACTAGGGGGCAAAATTTACAGGTGGGGGTGTATTTAAACAAAACATTGCATTGTTCAGAATAAACTTTTCAATTTGATAAATTGATTCATCCCCAATGATGATACACAAAATTACAATTATTGGTTGAAACGTTTGGACACTCAATTTAATGAACCAGCTGATAAAAATTCAATGAAACCCCCCAAAGTTGTTGAGCCAACGAATAAGAAAACGATCTTATAAAACTTTTGGGACAAGTGTAATAAACAGCCCAATGACCCCTCCCTTCCTGATTTGTGCCTTAAAAACAATATTAATGGAAATATTATTTACAGATATGCTACGTATCATAAACGATAAAAAAAAACATTATTTAATTCAATTATATATTACATACATGTACTGAAAGAAAAACTTTTTCATATTTAGATTCAAAATTGCATGATTTAAGTTGTTTTTCTCACCCTTAGAAACCAAAAAAGGTATTCCATCAAAAACGTAAAAATAAACTACGAATAAGCAGTGAAACTCGAAGAATAGAATAATTATTTGTATGCATGTGTGTTAGATAAGATCTTGAAAACTTCAAAAAATCTTGTTATTCAATTTTCTACATAAAAAATTAAATGTGGATGGGAGATAAATCCTTTTTTTTCCTTAATTACTTTTTCTTCACTAGTAAATATAGTCTGTTTAAGTTGAAAAATAAGTTAAGAAATTTGTAATAATTTTTTTTACATTGCATAACTTCTTATACCCTAACCGTATTTTGGTTAAACCAATATTAATGAACTTATATACTCATGTCAAGTAGAAAAAACTTATGGATTTTTTTTTTGAAAATCAGGGTTGTATATTCGCATTAGAAAATAATATAAAACTATCATCAATAATTTTCATATGTCATAAAAGTATAAAAATAAAAAATCTTCTAATTAGATATTTTAAAAAATCCCTGAAAAAAAACAATCTCATGTAAAAATGTAATTTTTACAGTTGGAAACTAAAAACTTAACTTTTTGGGATCATTTCGCGTTAAGCGCTTAAACTATTAACATCAAATTAATATTCATCCTAAAATTATTTGTCAAAATTTTTCTTTAACCTCACTTAATCTTAAATTTAAGAAAACCTAAGTATAATATATTTTTAGATGTTATAATGCTGTATATGTGATGAAATAAACTAGCTTCTGGTTGAAGATACATAGAATCGAGGTTGTCTAAAAGTCAAAAACTATTTTACAATGACTGATTTTAATAAGGTAAATTTAATTTAGTAATTTTAAATTAAACATTATTTTGCCTTCAAAATTTCAAATCAACATATAAATAAATATACAGATAAAATTAGAAGGTTGTGCTTAATTGCCAGTTTTTTTCAAAAGGAAAAGTTTGAGACAAAATAGTTTTTCTAGTTGTCCTTGGTACTTGATCATTACGTATTAATATACCAATACACAAGGACAAAAATATTCACATGTTTGCATCAATAACAAACAATAAAATGTGTTTTTATAACAGTTTAATTATTTGGGAAATTTTTAAACGGAAGCTTATATTTGATTTATATATAAATTTGGAATGCAATAAGCAAACATTTGTACAAGTTCTTTTCTACTGACCCTGGTTTTAGGCTTCGATTGGACAGACCTGTGGACATACGCTTGATATAGAGAAGCAATGGTACTAAAATATCATTGATAGAAAGATCTAAGGTTATCCCCAAAGTCGACCAGTTATACAGTGTTGTATTACAGTAAAGTAAAGCTTAACTGAAGCTAATTTTGCACTGTGATATCATTATTTAAACGAATCTTGGAATCGTAAATAGATAGATATATGCAAAATATAAAATGTGCATACCTTCAAATATTGTAGTCTGTACCTATTGGCAAAATTTAAAAAAATAATTGTATGACATACACGACAACATAACAAAGTAGTTGGTTGTGTTTGTGTACATTAGTCACTGTTGGGAGGCCAGATGAAAAAAGTTTATTTTAGTGTTAGGCAAAAATGACTTTGCAATTGTATCAGTAAGTTGGTCTAATAACACCCTTTGCTAATTTTAAAATCCAACTAAATCTAATTTTAGAGAAAATTAGATTTGAAAATTTTAAGTTTAATTTTCATCCCCTAGGAGTTACCGAACATTCATGACAAGAAAAGCAAAGATTATTAATTTAAAATTTTGAACAAGTTTACTTTTGTAAAATTCTTCATAAAACCACTGAAGGGAGTTAATCAATGGCCATTTTTATCAGTTGCTTTGCTAAAGTCACGGAAATTCAGCCTTAAATAAATCATATATAGCGTGGTTTTATGAAAGACTTCATAAAAGCAAAGTTGTAAAGAATTGAAAAGTTTGAATGTTTGTTCTTCTTATCATGGATGAGTGTAAGCTCTTAGGCGATGAAATTTGAACTTGAAATTTTTAAACTTAAATTTTTTAAAATTTAGTTTTAGTTGGATTTTAAAATTAGCAAAGGGTGTTATTAGACCTACTTACTGATACAATTGCAAAGTCATTTTGCCTGTTGGATATAATGTTTTCATTAGATATTGTAATTAATTCTTGACCTATTAAAAGCCCTTTTTGAGGGCGGGGTTTGAGTTAAGTGGGGGAAGAATTGGTAAAGCCCTCCAGCTCAAATATAAACGGGTCAAGAATTAATATTTTATTTCTAATGAATATGACCCCCTATGATATGACCACAATTTTAAACCGAATTTTTCTATGTATTTTTGTGTGTATGTGTGTTTGTATGTTATTCATACAATAGAGTTTTATACTAAAGATACATGTTTAATAACATTATGAATTTTTTTTTAAATTCTTTTTTTTTTGACTAAGAAAACAAAGAATATTAACCTTTTGTTAAGTAATATAAGAAATTTTTAGTCTTTAAATCTTACAAATAGTAAACAAAAACAAGAATGTAAAAAATTAAATCAGTGAAGAAAAATACAACATGGAGAAGAGAAAGTACAAAAATGTGCAATAAATAAACCGACCTACAGTTATTATTGAATTTCCTTTCCAGAACAAGCAAAAAATACATTTAAATTAAAATTTTAGGTACATTCTATTCTATACCTCTAATATATATATGTTCATGTTTAGGTCTGCCTGTTATGTCGGTTCTGGCTTCTACTCTACATCTACCTTGCCCACTTGCCACAGCTAGTTGTCCTTAGCCCTGCAAATTCTCATACAACAAACCTTTCAAAGATCAAAGGGTACTCAACTGTGAAAGCTTTCAACACATCCTATTCTAGTGTATGGATGGGGCAACACAACAATAATAAGAATTATAATGCTGCACACACACCATTGCATAGCTCTGGTCAGTTTCACAATATCTCAACAAATCTTCTAAATTCAACAACAAAAAATCCATCAAACCTTGAACTTGCAACAAAAGAAAATCCTCCGAAATATTTTGATGAAAATCTACAGATTTCCTTTGATTATCCAAGAAAATCTTTAATCAAAAACCCAACTTATGATCTGCCCTCCATCGAACCCAAAATGTATCAAAGCTTTACTGATATAGAGGCAGAAGATGAAATCAAATATAATCTACTACAAGATTTGACTGATAAACTTCTGGAAGATGGAAAACCTGTCCATAATATTAAACCTCGCTTCATAGAAAATACAATGTACAAAGAAACTAGTTCGAACCAAAAAGAAAATTATTATGGTTCCCAATTTTCCCAAGAAAATAATTTTCAAAATCAAGGTACTTTTCTTTACTTAATATTTGTACAAAATATTGTTATTCTTTAAATAATGCTCTTTCTAAAGCCAAATAAATTTAATTTTGTAATGCAATTAACAAAAGAAAAAAAATCACCACATCTTTATTCTTTATATTTTTAAAATTGTAACTGTAAACATTTTTTTTATCATTGATAAACATTGTTAAATAATGGTTATATATTTATTTTTAGAAAATCTAGGAAAGAATGAACAAATACCTAAAATTGCTCTAGAATACCCTACCCAACCAATTCCTTCCTTTGGTTATGAAATTGATTTAACAACTAACTATCCAACATCTACTACAAGTTCTCAAAATTCACCAAACTACCCTAAAATACAAGAAAATTATGATTTATTTTCCTCTGATTACAGCTTTGTCCCAAGATACCCTTCTAAGACAGATATTATCACCAAAAATGTCGCAACAAACCAAAAGTTTACCTTAAACAACCCAGATAATTCCCAACCAACTATAGAACAACATAGCAAGGATAACATGAAGCATTATTTTGAAACTTTAAAGTATGATAATCAAGAACTTATACAGCCAGCTGCTAGCTCAAATCAAATAAGTCTGCCTCCACTTGTAGATTCAAAGGCTGTTAGTATATCAGATTATTCTAGTAAGAAGAAAGAAAATAAAAATTGGTCATATAAACTTGAAAATTACAGAGAGCCCATTACAAAACCAGACCAAATCAAAAGATCCCTTCCAAGTTTTTATCTCTATGATCCATATCAGTTTAAAAATAGACAGTATGCTCAACCTCAAAAGAAAATTGAAAGCCATGATGACCTAAATGATTTTGATGCCATCTTTGCTGACAATACACCTGATAAGATTAATGATTACAAGATAGATCACTCTCAATATGATGGGGAAAATAAGGAGAAAAGACTGTCTGCCTCTTATTTTAAGTGGACTGTGTTTGATGGTTCTGGACAGCCCATTTATGAAGCTAGAACTGAGCTGTCCAATGAAGAAAGACAGAGCCTTGGAATGAAGGTAATATTATTTTTAAAAAGCAAAGTAAATAAATAAAAATAAATATTCTCTTTTTTTTTCAATTTCAATTTTTTTGTAATATAATATAACACTTGATATATAAAAATTGATAAAGTGTACAGATGAAATTTTGTTTTTTCATTTAGGCTGAGAACCCTGAAGAGTACAGCAAATATTATGCCCCAAGAAATTTTGCTCAAAACTATGAAAAACCCTCTAAAACATCAAAACAGCACCAACCCAAGAGTAGCTATGGTCCTTACACACTGTATGAGAAAAAGAGTGAGGATTGGAAAGATGATCCTGATTGGGAATATGAAACCAAAGCTGTTGATGATAAAGATATTATTGTAAATCAGCCAATAGTTTCTGTTTATGGTTTACAGCAAATTAATGACTATAATTCTGCTAGCTACCAGTATGTGAAAATAGCCCATTTGAATGGTGGCAATTTGGCGGGCAAAAAAGTTCATCTTTCTGGGCCCCATGACCTTTTTCCTGATGGACTAATCCACCATGAATACGGAGTTAAAGATGGTCTCAAGAATATTGATGTTCCTGAAGTTTATGAAAATGCTGTTGAAATAGTAAGAAAGAAGCTGAAGGGTTTTACACATAACCCATATACTGAAACTGAAAAACCCAAATATACATCCCCGACAGAAAAGTATTATGCAAGCCCGTCCACAATTGCACCAACTTCCTATCCTACAGCACCTGTAACACCATTGTATTCTTCTCCTACTCCCTATTACAAAGTTTCCGTCTCCCCTACACCTTCACCATATGAAAAACTGTCTTATTCTCCAACCCCTTCTCATTATGCAAAATCAACAGTATCTCCCCCCTACAATCATCTACAGCCTACAAAGCATTACCTACCATCAGCTGCTCCATACAAACAACAACGTCCTGCCGCCATTTTGAATCCAAACAAAAGACGCGGGAAACACTTGTTGCACAGAAACGCGGCATTCAGGAATGGCGGGAAAGGAATCTACAGGGTGAGAGTGCCGAAGAATGGTAGGGAGTCTGGCAACGGTTTTTTGAGAAAGCATATTCAAAATGATAAGCCTGGCAGCTATTCACACCAAAGCTTCTCATGGTAGTTGACCTATTTAGCCAAATTTAAGATATCTTCCTTATTAAAGGTACTAGGATAGTGTCTGTCTGTCTGTCCCAAATGATCTCGCTTAACCCCCCCCCCCCCCCCAAAAAAACCAAAATTGAAAGTTAGGTAGGTAGTCAACACTACCCCCCTCCTACCCCCACCGCACCTCAAGTACCCCTAAAGGTCTATGCAGGCGTAGCCGTTAGTATTATGTATATCATGTGAAATCATGATACCTTTTGTTTTCAGTATTATAATTTATATGTATGCAGCTATTTGAAACAATTGCAGCTATTCTAGTCAAACTATCCAAAAACGTGTTGAAAAAAAAAACATAAAAAATTTCTTCACTTACTGTGTTTTTGCTTACCTGTTTTTAATTTCAGTGTTTTAGTTATTTTTATCCAATTGATTTTTTTATTTTAAATCTATCAAAATTGCAATGGTGTTAAGTTTTCATGGAAGGAATAGGACAATGACAGATAACATATAACTTTTTCTTCTTAATATTCCAAGCTACAAATTGGAGATTTATTCAGTTAAGGACTGAGGAGATTTTTTCTGTCTATTGTCATATCCCAATATTCATGATTTTACACAAATTGCTATTTGAAGAAAGTTTTATCTATTTTATATTTTTAATTTATTGTCTAATTTTATTTTGTTAACTAATTTATAATTTTGTTAAAAAAACTCAAATATATCTTATAGTAAAAAGTTATCTTTCTTTTAAATAATCTTAAATATAAAAATTATATTGATAATTTTGGTTTAAAAAAACATGCATAATAATACATAAGAGTCAAAAAATTTATAATTTTATTATTTTCAATATGAAGTCTCTAACAGTCAAAATTGTTCTTAGTACCAAATGTTTTGCTTTTTATTTAACAAAATTGACCTATTTTCAGATTGCTCTTTTGAATTCATAATAGTAATTAAACAAAATATCAATTGATTTATTCAAGTAGTCAACTTTTTAAAGACTGTCAAAATTAATGATGTTGATCTATTGGTAGGCAGCTGCAAGATGTTAATAAGATGCGGCTTAATATTTACCTTTTCATAGGTAAGCTTAATTCTACAAAGGCGAATAGTCTATCTTTACAGATAGGAATACCTTATCTGAATTTGATTATCTGAACAGATATGAAGGTTAGGTAAGTAAATCAGAAAAAAGGCAATAAATTGTGGCTGTAGATTTGGTGGATACATTTGGTGGCTTGTAAGTTAGTTGCGGATTCTCAATTTTATGTAGAAGATTCGAGCTGTCAATCTGTGCATGTATAATTATTTTCATATACACCAACCAAAACTAGATAGGTATTTAATTTGAGTCCCCATCTAGACAGATTTGAAGGTTAAGTAAACCAGAAGAAAATCAATTAAAAGCATATGTAGAAAGAACAAAATGAAATGGTTGCAGCTAGAAGTGGGAAATGTGAAACAAAGGTATAGGTTATAAGACTTAAATTTTCAAAATAAATCTAAAAATTTGTATTAAAGTCTTGTGAATGTTAGTTCCTTGCTAGAAAGTCCTCCCCTTCAGCAAATTTATGAATTTGGGAGTTTATCTTGATTTATTGGCAAGACTCAAAATTTTTATCTTGTTTTTTTCTAAGTCACTTATGCATATAGTTTTTTTTATAATTTTCTTAAGTTTATAAATAAGGGTAATTTGCTGTAACTTCAAAAACATTCAATCATAAAATAGAATTTGAGTCATAATTTGGAAGCAGATTATACTGTCTCCAAAAAAAAGTAGACAAATGTTCCAACGTCTATTGACACTTTATTTCTTTCTAATATGACGTCATTTTGGATATTTCGGCTAAGTGTTGTGAAATTTGTCCACTTTTTGGGGAAAAACTATAAGCTGTTTTGAGAATTTTCAAATATCAACATTTACCAATCCTTGTATGCCTGGAAGAAATGCATTTGGAACGTGTTAAAAAGTTGAAACTTAGAAGATAATTATACATTAGCTGAAATTCCCATTAGCTGTGAGAGTTTTAATCATCAACCTCCCATTTTAATTTCTAATCCTGTTAACCTAATTTCTCAGTTTTCTTGTTCATAACAATATCACATATGGGGTTGTATTGATTAACAATAACACCCTTCTCATTGTTTTTATCACAACTCCCTCGACTTTCGTTTAAGAAGGTGACAAAGTTTTTTGTTTGTGCTTAGCGCACCCTCATAAAAACTCTGTGAACTTCACTGGTTTCATTGAACAAAACCATTTGAAATAACACAATTTTTAATATTTTTACTTTTTTATTTATATAAGTAATTACATGTAGCGGACCATCACTTTCATTAGATTATTTCTGTATGAACTGTAGGAAACAGTTAGAACCTACAAAAATGGGTTAAAACAATGCTGTTATAAGGGTCTATAATGACATTAAATGGAAAATTTGCAATGCTTAAATTTTTGTAGCAGCAGTGCAATGGATTTATTATTACTTTGATGTAGCACCAGATTACCATGTACTCTGGTAAAGTGAAACTTTTAGCTGGCTAAAATAAGTATATCTCCCTTCTACATCCTTCGCCCTATCCACTCCCCTCCTACTGGATGAACGAACTGACCAATAAATAATACTCATGTAATGAAGCTAAATTGACGTCAAATTTTCTCCTGTCATAATATCCACGTATAGTATTATATAGATTGTAACAGCGCTTAGAACCAACATTCACTTTTTGCCGCAGTAAGCTCAACCTTCGACACTTTCCCATATGTTAAACTTAGGTGCTGCTATTATATCAACTTTGTAGTTGTACTTTAAGTTATAGTGACATTACAAGAATAGCTTTATGTGGTAGATTTTGGTTTCTAAACTAACGTCTTCAAAACAAGCTCTTTCTTTAAAAAGTCTTAGAATATTTATTTATTGCATCGTATTATAAACAGCTTTCTGTAAATAGTAAAATGAAAAAGTATAAGATATGTTTTAGTTTTGTTTGGGCAGTAGGCCTTGATAAACAAAACTTGTATTTATTTTTGGTTTTAATTTTGTCCTTCGTAAACTGTATATAATACGATACGATACATGATTTTTCAATATGGCTCAGAACTGAATCTAATCCAGCGGATATTAGTCAGTTTGAGACGATACTAGAAACTCGATTCTGCAATTTCTGCAAAAATTACTGTAACAAATCGATTTAAATTTCATACCAACTAAACGTAAAATTCTATTTGTGACAATTTGACTTAAACAACGCATTTGATACCGAGAAACTAAAAAGGCATTTACAGAAAATACATTTATTTTCAAGCAACAAAAACATCATTAAATTTATACAATTATATACATAATCATAATACATATAATATATAGTTTGTAATTGTCAATTTAATATCATTTTTGTATAATAACTATAATGTTATTTTTTATGAGCACTTTTTCCATTTTACAGTAAAACATAGAATTAACTTTTTACAAATACATTTTAATTAAATAGTTAGGATTTAAAAGGATTTATAATTTTTAGATCCTAAAAAGTCTCGACTATTTATTAAATTTTGCTTTTCAAAAGCAAAATTTATTATAAAAAATGACATAAACGGTGCAAAGCTAAAGAAATCAAAAAATCTACTAAAAACAATAAAACTGAAACAAATATGTAGATAGATTATTTCTAATTAGTTCGTACTAGAAGTAGCGGTTTTCAAGATATTATAGAACATGAACACTTTATTCATCTCGATAAATACCCTACTTAGAAATTATGAAATATTTATGTCTATTTTTATATATGGATCCTAGCAACCTATATAGGATTTCTAAATCAATTTATCAAAAAAATATATAATAAAGGATAATTATTTCAATTTATACCTATCTTTTAAACGATAAACCCTTTTAATATGATAAATTATATAATAATAAAGTTTGATATATACAATTATACATATAGGTTTTTTTCTGATTGTTTTTTTCCTAAAACGTTATATTGGTACATATATGTATATAATATAAATAAGACTTAGTAAAGGTATATTTAATGGAAGTAATATTTTATATAAAAAGAGTTTACTTTTGTTAATAAATATTTTCAATGTTTGGTAAAAAGGAACTTCGGAATATATGAAGTGTAAAAAAAAGTTTTTCCATGAATTTTGATGTTTTTTTATGAAGATTTTGATAACAACATAGTAGATTAAGTTATTCATTAAAAACCTCACATATGTCCCAACCGGGATAGTTTTGAGCTATTAAGTTTGAAGATTTGAGTCTTGGGATATATTTAACTTTTCCTACCCACTTATGCAAAGCTTCTAGATGCTTGACTAGTTTTAATGAGAAGTTTATCTGTTTATTTGCTATCAACTATTTTAATAAGCTGTTTCCCTGTATATTAAATCCGTTGTATTCCCCGATCCGGATTATTAATTCTAATTAGAAAACAATCAGGCCTAAGAAAGAGTAAAAAACACATAATATCCAGACAGTTGTGTTCATATGTATGTATGTATAATTCGAAAGCAAAGCTTTGCAATAATTATTGCTGTTCTGTATGTCTGCGTTAAACGTTAATTTAGGCATGTTATAATTGTCCTATCGATTTCAAACTGGCATGATGATTCCTTTAACAGTTAGGTATGATTCAGAAAGAGTAGAAACAGATATAACTTATTGATATAGAAACTTTTTGACTAAATTTTTTAGACAATTCTATTCATCTGATTTTAGGAATAGTTATTTCTAGAACGACAAGGTAAAATGTTATCTCTATAAAGCATCTCTATAATACAATCTTTTAAAAGTAAGTACGTTAAGAGACATCATCTCGTATTTTAGCAATGTTGGATCAAATTTAGATACAATTTTGTATAAACAAAAAATTTATACTCTACAAGTGTTAATGTTTGTATGTCCTACCATCTAATTTTAGAGCTTCGTTTTAATGGAATTTGTCAGCGTTGTTATATGTAGTCTATATACTCCTATGTAAATATAGTAATTTCTTAAGCTTTCTTTTTATGTATCTATCGATCTTTAATAACCAATTCTTTAATTACAAAGTTATTTAGAAAATTAGAAAGTTGTGCCAAAATGTCTATTAGACCACCTTAAATTAAATCTCTTTACAACTACCTTACACCCGTTATAAATGATATTATGTGTAACAAAACCCAATATTTAAAAGTATAATTTACCTACCTATCTATTAATCCACACTTAATCTATGTCTTAATCAATAATCATTCTTCTCATTTAAATAAATTAATTTACCTATATGTCTATCTTTCCTTATTCTAAGTAAAATTAAAGACATTGCCACATAGTACCTCCTTATCTTTGTATCTATCATTATTCTATGAATAAATAAAGACCTATATGCCACTAATAGTGCCTACCTATCTGTTTATCTGTCCTCATTTTAAGTATGAATAAAGAAATACATTGCCACTAATATTACCTACCTATCTGACTATCTATTCATATTCCATGTATAAATGAAGACCTACATTGTCTCAAATAGTACCTACGTATTACATAATTGTATGCCTTTACTTATTATAAGTATAAATAAAGACCTAAGCAACTAATGGTACCTACCTATCTGTCTATGTATCCTAATTCTATGTATAGATAAAGACCTAAGTAACTAATGGTACCTACCTATCTGTCTATGTATCCTAATTCTATGTATAAATAAAGACCTAAGCAACTAATGGTACCTACCTATCTGTCTATGTATCCTAATTCTATGTATAGATAAAGACCTAAGCAACTAATGGTACCTACCTATCTGTCTATGTATCCTAATTCTATGTATAAATAAAGACCTAAGCAACTAATGGTACCTACCTATCTGTCTATGTATCCTAATTCTATGTATAGATAAAGACCTAAGCAACTAATGGTACCTACCTATCTGTCTATGTATCCTAATTCTATGTATAAATAAAGACCTAAGCAACTAATGGTACCTACCTATCTGTCTATCTCTCCTTATTCTATGTATAAATAAAGACCTATATTGCCTTAACATATTTGTTGCAGAGGTCTAGATTGCATTTTCTCTTCCCCCCCACCCCCTCTCTCCCCATCCTGATAAAATTAAAGATTCAAGATGGTATGCAATATTACACCAACAACACAAGATAAAGGGGGTCTTCTGCTCCAAAATTTAAAAGTCAATTTTACTTTGAATGAAAATAAAGTTAACTAATAGGTAGGATAGCAAATAACAATATTGATTAAAAAGTTGGTTGATTAGAATTACAAATCCAAGTAGCAATGCTCAAAAAGAAAACATTAATAGACAAAATGAGTTAAAGAGAAATATTCAGTTTTCACAAAAATATGCAAAAAATCAAAGAAAATCAAGAAACCTTACAAAAAAGTATTTAGGTCTATTGATGCATTAATGACATACAGACGGACGAAAACAATGTACAAACTAGATGCGCACTGGTCATAGGAATCATCAATGAAAATATCACCTGTCTAATCTATCTTAAATATCAGCCGAGAAAATTATATTTCTGACTGACTAACTGAGGGACAGATGGACAGATAAAAAAAATTCAGGTAGCTTCGGAACTAGAAATACTCTTTCCATCGGGGTTAAAAATACCTCCATTAAAAAGCTTTGCTTAGCCCAGACTTATGAGACCATTGACTTGGTTTATTTATTCATTAATTGATTAAAGTAATATTGCTTTCCATTTTAGATTTTTTAATTAATTAGACTCTTTTCTTTAATTATAAGCATACGCGTGCAACATGGGGGTGTCAACACCCTCTTGAAAATTGAAAATAAAATGGCCTGCCGTCCCCTTTTTTCATCCCGTCAGGGTTTCAAGACCCCCTGATGAATGCTGAGTACGCTACAGATTCTAAGTATCAAATGTTAAATAAAAATTAAAATTTCTGTATCTTTCACGGCACTGTTTATATTATTAAAGTTATTTTCATATTTGTCGTTGAGTACAAGAAAAACAACAAGGGAATGAAAATGTAAAATTTTGTTTGAGAAATAATTAAATTTGCAACCTAGCTTTTATTTAAAAGCTACACTATAACTTACAATCTAAATTTTTTTTATATTTAGGGATTTCTTATTTCTATTATAGAATGATGTTTTGTTATAAATGTTTTATTTTATAATCAATAAATAAATCTATGATTGTAAATTTTCGTCTATTTGAAATTGTTAATATTTCTTTATATTTCTAACTTGGAGGTTTTGAAATTTTGTGTCCTTGTAGTATTAGGAAGCCAGGTGTTTCTATATGTTTCAATGCGGTGGAAATTAACCTAAAAAAGAATAAAGGGTGCTTCCCAAAGACCTCTACTTTGTATATTATTACACTTCAAAACGGGGATAAAATTGGAGAAAAAGTTATGCTTGTCAATTCTATAAGACAATTGCAGCAACCAACTCAAACTGCTGGTGAGAAGGTTTTTGAAGACTGTTTAAAATAGATAATTGTCAAAGATTCTCTTGTATTATGTTTAATATTTTTTTTTACTATTTTAACAGCAGAAAAGTTTAGTCCATAAATTAGTGTGCTATGCAGTTTTTTAGGTGATTTAAGTACTTTGTTTTGAATAAAATATGTCTAATAATGAAATCTATTGTCTGTGTGGTGTGTAGCTCAATTTGTCGGGGAGTAAGTACCCTGCATTGAATAAAATGGTATGTAATGTATATATTACATACAATGGAGATTCAGGATGGCCCATAAAAAATTACTTTAAATTGATTTTTTTAAAGTAACGGTCAGGTTTTTGGCTATCTTTGGTCGTATATGGCTAGAAGGGCACAGCAAAAAGATGTTATCAGTTTAATTATGGTTTTAATTTTATATAACAGCCATACAAAACATTAATTCAAACCTTTTTTTCTGAGAAAATGTTTTTTTAAATTGATTTAGAAAAGGCACAGCTTCTTCTCATAAAATGAATTTTATTATTTTATTTTAACCCAGTCATTCTGTTCTTTTTGAATATATATGTATGTAGATGTAATATTGCCTAGAACAGTGTCTGAATTTGGGTTATATTACACTTTACCATACAAGTCATATATTTTTTATATCTCTCACAAAATTAAAATGATATTGCTTTACATTTTTAGCATGAACTACAAGTTTTGTTTTATTTTTCCATTTTCTTGCAGAAATCCTATTTAGGAAAGTTACTGGATGTGTCTTTTGAATGTCCATTGAGATCTCAAAATCTTCTAGAGCACAAAATCCAAAACTTTAGGATAACTTTGCAATGATCCTGGGCAGGGTTTTGGTCATTTTATAGATGTAGGTCAATTGCCAAACAAAAATATCGCCATATTAAAATATAATAACACTAAGAAAATAATCTATCCACAATTTTTAAACTAAATAAATTAACGAAAAAACTATAAGATGTACATGCACTTTTACCAAACAAACAGGCATATATTAAACATCTTATTTGATATTTGAAATCATCCACAATATCAAATTTGACATTAAGGCAAATTAATAAGCATGAAATATAAACTAAAATGTTGGATGTGGTTCTAGTAAG
This sequence comes from Acartia tonsa, assembly GCF_053477335.1. NCBI lineage: Eukaryota > Metazoa > Arthropoda > Copepoda > Calanoida > Acartiidae > Acartia > Acartia tonsa. Next base: position 28,222,106 of record NC_137262.1, on the reverse strand, counting down.
GCCAGATATAATGTTCTTCACAGGGTAACAAATAGTATTCTAGATTTTATAAATTACAAAGTGTTTCACAAAAAAAAAATTTTAATTTGTTTATTTAGAAATTTGAAACTTAAAAAGTTTTATATTTGAATATATAAGTTTAAATCTTTTAAGAACACTCTGTAATTGCATAACAAAGTTTAACTATTAACAATTAACATAATTATCTAGTTATTTAACAACATTTTTAAATTAATAAAATATACATGGGCTTAATAATAATATTTGTCCATTTAAATAAAACTTCTAAAAATCCTTAAATTTTAATTAGATTTCACATATTTTTTGTTGAATGTTTTATTTTTATTAATGATCGATGATTTGCAAAATTCATAAATATTTGTCCTATTTTATGTTATGTAGTACATTAACTCAGAAATGAATAAAACTCAATTGTAATTTTAAGATGAAAACTAATACAAAATGTAAGAACAGGTCACAGTCTACAGTATAGAATCAGAAAATTAAACATTTTCCATCTCATTTGAGTGACAGAAAATAAATGTATTGGGGGTATGAAATCCTAATGCAATTCAATATCAAACTAAAAGAATGTTTGGAGATGTGAGGGTATTGTAAAAATTACCCAAATAACATGGGAAATGTTACTAATAGTATAATATCATAATTTTTGAATTGTCAATTCACAACTATCCTGCCACTTAATGTTAACACAGCCTTTTTTTGAAAAGGAATCCCTCTAGTAATCTACCTTTTTACATATCTGTACAATGTTTTCATCTAGTTTTTAAGGGCATTGTATAATGTTCATTTACTAAATTTTTTCTAGGGTAATTTTCTAAAAATATCATGATTCTTCAAAATATTTGAAGATTTTTGTTTTAAATATTTTGAAATGTGTAAAAAAAAACTTTGTTTTAAAATTTTGGGGTACTTTATTATTTTAAGTTGGCACCAAAGATAATATGGATTTTTATGATTTTAAGTTGAAAATTTGCTGTCTGTACTTTTAGATTTTATATTTGGCATCATAAGTTATTGTTTTCCTACAGTCTTGTATTTGCTACTCCATACATACCTAAAATTTTGAGAATTATAAAAAATTTTTCACTGGCTGTTTTTTTAATGATTTGTCTTGTCTATACAATTTCTATTGGAGAGTTGTAAAGGCATGTGTTAAAAGTTATTTCTAACTTTACTAGCAGCTCGCCCCTAAAGGTCAAGAGAAAGGCGGAGAAAAATTGCCTAAAACCATCTTACAATTTTTAAAATAAAATAGTATAGTCAAACTCTTAAGCTACAGACAAAAAATATTAGTTTATGAATTAGGAATTTAGGTTACATCAAATAGTAATTTATTTACAAAAACAATCATATCTTTATTTATTTTTGCTATTCCTATTATATTTAATAATTCTTAAGGCAAATTATGACCATATTGTTCCTATCCAAACCTCTATTTGATACTCAACAAAAATAAGTATATCTAATGATTATAAGTTTTACCTGTGTTGGGAGACATAAAATTGGACACACTCAATGTTTGATGTTGCTGGGGCAGAGGAATATTGTTGTGGTTGTTGTGCATGGCAGGGAGGTTGTTGTGCTGTGGCAAGGGAGGGAGGTTCTGATGATTGTTGTGGTGGGGATATTGTTGTTGATTGTGGTGGACACCTACCAGAATTCCTCCTCCTGGTTGCCTTATTCCTCCACCTAGATAAAAAAAAAATTTTAAAATGCATTTTTTGAAAATTTAACTGATTGTTTTCAAAGGTATGCTCTTTTAAAAAATATATTTTATCCATATGTCAAAATCTATTTTAAAATCATGACTTGATCTAATTGATTTTCAATATCTTAAACAACCCACTTATACAATAACGGAATTTATTCGGAAAAAATTCACGAAACCTATAAGTGTATTTCAGCTGTCGTTGGGGGGCAACACGTCATAAAATTGACGTCTCCATTTGCCCCCAAAACATTATTTTAGATTTATTTTGGTTGTTGGTTATACCTGATTTCCGTGAACAACCAGTGTATTGTATTGTTATATAGACTACTTGCAATAAAAAAATATTAAAATAAGGTCTAACAAAACGAGAACTAATCTTATAAATTTTCACCTTCCTATCCACTGAAAGCTGTCTATAATATGATGCAATAAATAAGTACTATACATATACCTGGAGGAAGATGGTTGGCTGTGGAAGGCAGTTTTCTAGTTTTTGGCAGGTGTTGTGTATCAATTATTTGTTGATTTACTGACAAATGTGGTTGGTTTGTGGACATGTGTTGGTGGTTGGTGGCAGGGTGGTGCAGTTCAGGGTCTTGGGAAAACTAAAATTTTAAAATGTATTTCAAGAATACATTAAGGTATATAATCTAATAAACATTAACTTCAAACTATGAAATCAAAGGAAATTAAGGATACAAAGTTGCTCCTAATGAATTTGGAAATATAACTGAAGTATTTTCAGGGGTTTCCTTCATACATGAAACAGCAAAGAAACATCCTCATAGACGTCCAAGGGGGGGTGGGTAATAGGGTGATTACCTCCCCCAAACGAATTTATTACCCCCCCCCCTTAAAAAAAATTTTACCCCCCCCCCCAAATTAAAAAGCTTGGACGCCTCTGAACAACCTCCCATCATTTTGAAAATGAATTCAACAATAAGGGGGGGAATAGTTTTTAGGGGATATTGGGGTGCAAAATCCTTGCGGACCTACACCTGCGTTACCTATCCACGCGGTACCTATCTTTACGTATTAAAACCATACCTACCTTGACCTTAAGTTAACACAAACAAAAACTAACAACCCCCCCCCTCCCCTCCTCCCGATTTTTCTAAATCTTATTTTCTCTTCTAGTACAATTATTTTGTGTTACCTCAAGCTAGTATAGAATCCTACAATAAAATAGTTGTGTTACCTATATTAATACACCAAAAACCATTTATTTGTATTTTAACAATAAAATGAAATAAACCTGTTGTTGATGATTGTTATGTCCTTTGTTATTATGTATATGATGCTGTGACTGTCTCCGCTGTTGTGGAGGTTGACCTTGGACTTGTTCTTGTTGTTGTTGTACACCTCCTCCTGGCTGTTGGCCCTTCAGGTCTTCAGTCAGGCAAGGTTGGCCATCAGGATTCAACTAAACATAAAAAACATAATAAATAATGAAAATTGTAAAAGTTTTTTTCCAGTATGGCTTTGAAACCGATTAATATCCGCTGGATAAGAAACGGATTATCAGCCATACTAAAAAGCATTATGGTTAATTTTAACATCTGCGGAAAGCTGTCTCTAATACGATGCGATAAATAACCATTAAATTTATGTGTAATAATTCATAAATTTATTAACATAGTTGTATTTTTAATATTTACGAGCAGCTATGAGTATGACAATGCTTAATGAAACCTTTAAAGTTTTAGTAGCTGAATGTCAAATTTTTTAAGTTCCTTATAATGATTTTTTTCTTTCTTAAATAATTGCGATCAAATACAAAGATTAGTTTAAACAAAGGTTTTATTGAAAGTGTAATAGAAACCGTGTCAAATTTTTTTTATTGAATTAGAATTTTGTCAAAGCAATAAATTATTTTGTTCATTGATCTATCATTGTACAAAAAGTGTAACCACTGACCATTTTATACCTTCTTGTTACAGCTGTAAAACAAGAAGTTTATCCTATTATATAAAGAAGTTGGGTAAGCTTTTTTGTCGAAGCGAAGGATCTCGCTAACCGCAGTACCGATATGTTTCTCCTTTACAGTGAGGCTTCAAATATGTCCATGAATAGTTTTATTCTATCTTATTTTTATAGACATGTCAGGGTATGGTTTTAGGCTATTTTCTGCCAATCTATATCCCTTCGAATATATAGTCTCTAGATGTTTGGGGCACAGCCGCCTGTAATATAATAAAGATTCAAATTGTATAAATGATATGAAGAAGAAGCTTATTTAGTGAAATCTTGGATGCAAAATGAAAGTGTAAACTTTAAAGTCAAAATGAATTTTCATATTTTATGCTATTAAATATATACAACAAGGGCAATTATCATCATCAATTGCGCAGTAATGACAAAATTTTTGTTATAAAAATTACTTTACAAAACTTAATTTTTGGATAATTTGTAATTATAAAAGTAGGTTTAGATATTTTTCCATTTATGATTAATTTCACTAATTTACACTTTCATTGGGTAGCTCGGTACTTTTACACTTTCATTGGGTAGCTCGGTACTTTCCCTCAAAGAGATTAATGAACAGAGAAAACAAATTTTGAAACAAATTGAAAATAGATTTTTTGATCATATGCTCAATACCTGTTGAGCCATAAACCTGCGGAGATACCTTGTACTCCATGTAACCTTACATAACCCAACCTAACCTAGCCTAGTCTAGGTTAAAAAAATATCAAAAAAAAACTTCCCCCCTTATTTTTGATTTATTACAAATAAGGAAAGGAAGACATTCTAAGGTTCTAGGCACTTTGAGTTTGGAATCTGCCTTTAGAAAATAAACAAACATGTCATAATTAAAAAGTAGCATTGCCGCTAAAAGTTGAAACATTTTTCTGCCTTGGTCATTCTTCCCCGTTTACAGTGTTTAAGCAATCACGCAAAAAGTGTATATTTGCTGAAAAATAAATTGATATAAAGAATTTTTGATTGAGTTTTTGTGTCTTTATAAAAAGATTGTTATTATATTAACCTATATTATATAGTTTTTAGCATTATGTCAAGAATTAATTCAGTGGATATAAACAATTAAATTTGTGTTTATAATGACATTTTAGTACATTTTTATTTTGGCTATTTATGTCGGAAGTGGTTCAATTAAATTTCCTCTTTTTCTTAGTGATCTTAAGAGATAAGACTATGGAGATAAATTAATAAATATCCCCAATGGTATAAACAAAATTACCCTTTCTGTGGATTAAAATGGTTGATGAAAAGTTTAGACACTGGTAGTTTTAAACCAACTAATCACAAAACAATAAAATTACCTAAAGTTTTGAGTCGATGAATAAGATAACTTTGGGTAATAATTTAATTTACAGTCCAATGTCCCCTCCCTCCCTGGTTTATCAAAACCCTTTCCACCTCCACCCTTTTCTCTAGAGAGGAAACAATGTGACAGAGGAAAATAGTTTTAATGTATTAAAAACTAGGAATATAGTATTAGTTAATTTGTTCAAAATTTAGCTCAACTGCCATAAGACTCCTAGATAGTGTACCTAATAGAATGGTTATACAAAGACGTTAAAAATGGTCTCTACTCCTGCTATGAGGACAAAAAAAAGTAAAAAATTTAGCCCCAAAAAAGGTGTAACCCAATAAGATACACTTCCAGCCATATGTCGTGGAATCAACGAGTTGGTTTTATCTAGGACATTGTGTCGCGTACTTGTGCATTACATTAACAGATTTGTTTCAAATGTATATCAAAGTAAAATCTTATTATGTATTCCGTCATCTAAAAATAATCTATTCATAGTAAATTATTTGTTTGTAAAGCTATGACTGAAAAAGAGTTACATTTACTGAATAAGGAACACAATATTCTACATCATCACTGTATTACAAGCTGCTGTTCTTCCCTCTATATTCTTATCTTTGCACTGATATTAACTTTTTAGTTATTTAGTTTTCTATTTGTCTCTGAATAAAATTAGAAATTGTTGCAAAATGAAATTTATATGCATTTTAGTGTTGATATGATGGTTTAAATATAGTGTAGCTACTATGTTGTTTACTATGTTTATATTTTAGTATTGATATGATGGTTTAAATATAGTGTAGCTACTATGTTGTTTACTATGTTTACATTTTAGTATTGATATGATAGTTTAAATATAGTGTAGCTACTATGTTGTTTACTATGTTTATATTTTAGTATTGATATGATAGTTTAAATATAGTGTAGCTACTATGTTGTTTACTATGTTTATATTTTAGTATTGATATGATAGTTTAAATATAGTGTAGCTACTATGTTGTTTACTATGTTTATATTTTAGTATTGATATGATAGTTTAAATATAGTGTAGCTACTATGTTGTTTACTATGTTTATATTTTAGTATTGATATGATAGTTTAAATATAGTGTAGCTACTATGTTGTTTACTATGTTTATATTTTAGTATTGATATGATAGTTTAAATATAGTGTAGCTACTATGTTGTTTACTATGTTTATATTTTAGTATTGATATGATGGTTTAAATATAGTGTAGCTACTATGTTGTTTACTATGTTTACATTTTAGTATTGATATGATAGTTTAAATATAGTGTAGCTACTATGTTGTTTACTATGTTTATATTTTAGTATTGATATGATAGTTTAAATATAGTGTAGCTACTATGTTGTTTACTATGTTTATATTTTAGTATTGATATGATAGTTTAAATATAGTGTAGCTACTATGTTGTTTACTATGTTTATATTTTAGTATTGATATGATAGTTTAAATATAGTGTAGCTACTATGTTGTTTACTATGTTTATATTTTAGTATTGATATGATAGTTTAAATATAGTGTAGCTACTATGTTGTTTACTGTGTTTAATTTTTGGTTTATTGCAACAGCAGGCAGTATATCGGTTGTATAGTGTGGTTTTAATTCAGTGCAGATACTATTAGTCAAAATAGAAGCTGGTCCCCTAGCCTCAAAAGAAGAGTGCATATCAATAAAATTTTATAGTTATACCTTAGCTGAACCGATATAGGTATTTTTTATAATTAAGGTCCTGGAAAGATTTTTAAATATTTTGGGGGAGTGTACCACCAAAAATGCCCTATAGCCTATAATATATTTTGGTCTTTGTTTGTTTAGGGAGTTTGCTTTGCCACGGTAAAATAGTTAAAAATTGACGAAAACTCAAGACAGGACTTCTAAAGAATAATAATGTTTATAATGAATGTTACCATCCTTGTTGGAATAATCTAATATTTCCACTTCCGCAAGATGTTTATATTGCATTTAAATTGTGCTCAATTAAATTAAGTCATCAAATTTAGCGCATTTTAGAACAGTTTGACTTTAAAGTAGTATTTGATTTTAAACATCAAATTAACCAAAATTGAAAGAGACGAACCTTTTTGTAATATATTCATGTTCTTTTATACCTCCGACTATAAGGTTTGACTAAAGGAAATTTGTATTTTGACATTCAATTATAACATTATATAACACAATTTAATTTTTTGATTAATTACGATATTTTAAGCGTTATGCATCACCATAAGAAGATCTAAAATACTATGTATGTCCATGTAAAACTTGATATACTTCGCTCTTATGTATGTTAGCATCCTTGTTTATACATTTTCTACTCACAAATACACAATTTATAATAAACATCAATATGTGTAATATATTCCAAGGTGTTAAAGATAGGTAAATTGGTTACAAGGGAACATTTATTAAACCTGAGGTGAATTCTTAAAAAAACTTTTGCCTCACTCAAATTTTAGTGAGGCAAAATTATCCCCTCGAAATTTTTAGCGAGCCTAACTGATTTTTGAGGGGCAAATTGATTTTAGTGAGGCAAAAGTTTTTTAAGAATTCATCTCAGATGTAGGTATTACTGTATACCATACTTTCCAGCATGGCTTCGAAACCTATTAATTTCCGTTTGATTACAGCCTGTATTACATACAGTTTTTCATGAATATTAAAATATATATCATAAAATCAATACCAGTTTTGTTAGCAGGGCTGACAACAATAGTTTAGTCTTAAGATCTCAATTACTACTGAACTGATTTAGTTCTCTTGTGCTGGTCTTATTTTTAGATTTAAACCTTTGGATGGTTCTACTCCTGCCCCTTTGTATACACACCCCTAGATACTAGGGGCACAGTCACTAGTTGTTATAGATACTTATAACTTTCCTACTGAATAAATACATATTCATTTTTATTATTGTACATATCGTTCTTCAGTATGGTTATGTTAATATGTTGAGAAAGAAATATTTATTTCTTGTGTTCACACCAGAGGGTCAAATAACCTTGAATATATTAGCTGATTTTGTTATTATTTCAAAATATAATCCTATTATTTTAAGTAGTACGTTTTATTGTCTAACGTTTTTACTTTTCAAGCAAGCTTTACATGTCCTTGAGTGGTTATAGGCTATTTTTCTGACCTAAATTGCCCTAACCTAAGGGTGAAGTAACTAGTATTTTAAAAGAATGCAAACAAATTTTTATTTTATTTTTGATAATAAGTATATGTTTCAATTATTTACCTATTTTGTTTGATGTAGATTTTTTTGCCGTTTTACATTTTTTTTGTTAATTTAAAGGTACCTTCAAATTAATTCAAGGGAACTATTTCTCAAAACGTTTTATTTGATATCTAATTAGACTAAAATTTCTAAACAGCAATGTAGGATAACCTTTATATTTTTTCTTGTTTGGGGGTCTGGCAATCAATAAGGATTATTCTAGAATATTAAGGTAAAGTCTGCCAGTCTGCTCCATCAACAGGGACAAACATAATAAAATAAAGGTGGAGAAAAATAGCATTTAAATAAAACGTTTGTTTGGCTTGGTGCTTATTTTTAATTTTTAAGAAATATGCCTACTGAGACTTCCGGCCTACATTTTAAAGCACAGTGATTTATCATTATTTCGTATATCTTACTATTCTAAAGCTTTACTTTACAATGTATTACATACATGGGCATTTATTCTTAATAAAAATTATTTCAATATCTTTGGTATTTCTGTAGCCACCAAGACATACCAGACTTATTTGTTCCAGAGAGGGGAGCTCCAATAAATTTGCTATCAAATAATTTTTCTTCCTGACTTTAAAATTTTTACTTAGGCGGGGAAAAAGGCTTTTCTCATTAAATCAATTATATATTTTCTTATATATTACATCAATTATTATTTTATCTAAATATTCAGTTGACTTAAAATACTTGAACTGAGCGGACGTGTCGTAAATGTCTCGCTTTTAATACATAGTTCAAGCTAGAAGGGACAAAATTTGTTTTTAAAAATGTCGGACAAAAACCGTTTTGCAAATCTTCCTATTGAGTTGACAAGTGAGGATATCTCCAAAGATATCATGGAGGCTATTACTAAGCTTACGGAAAAACAATCCTCCGACCACAAGCAAGTGATGGATAAGCTCAACAGCCTGGATGATTTAATACAAAGGGTCCATGTCCTTGAGGAAAATTACAAGAAGGTTCTACCCCTTATTCAAAAATTTCCACAAATTGAAAAGGATATTAGCGCCATAAAGGTTGTTAACACAAATTTGAAGACAGAGATGGAGAGCTACAAATCTGAAATCAAATTGCTAAAAATCAAGCTTGATGACAGAGAACAACACAGCAGAAACGAGTGTGTAAGAATCAATGGTGTACAAGTTGATAAAGATCTGGAAAAGTCCCTTGGCCACAATCAAGCAGCCATGAAAGCAGTTGAAGAGGTCCTCAAACCTCTGCTAGAGGCGAACAAAAACCGTTTCAAAATGCCTACTGAACCAGGTCAATTCATCAAAAATGCCCATATTCTGCCTATACCGAAAGACAAGAATGGATCATACAAAGTTCCACCTATAATTTTAAGGTTCCATAGTCGCCCATTGAAAGATTTTATCCTCTCAAACAAAAAAAATCTGCCTATAAGAGAAATTGACGTCAAAAATGGTGTAGAGAGATACTCGATAAGCGCCGACCTCATCAAAATGAGGTATGATGTAATGCAGAAACTGATCAGAAGTAAACAATTCTCTAAATGCTGGCACCTGGATGGTAGAGTGATCAAATATATTAAGAACGAAGGAGACAGGATACAATCTGTGAAGTTTTTTGATAAATCATGCAATGAACTAATGAACAATTAAATAGTGCTCAAAGTTAGTATATTTAATAGTAATTATGACCTAATCTTAACCTTCTAAATTAAACTAGTAATTGAAATTTATTCAAAATAGTATTTCTCGCTATTTTTTTCCCCTCAATTTTTAAAGATATCCTTTCATACACCCTAAATATCTTATTTCAACAGGAAGTTAAAATATTCTCACCCCCTCTCTCCTTCCCTTCCTTAATAAAATTTCCTAAGTTTTCTCACGCAAAAATTTTACAACATTTTTTATGTGCTATTTTTTCTTTAAATTTTGACATTTATTAATTATCTAAATGAATGTTTTGCTGATAAATTAAATAGTGCAAATCAAAACGAAATTGAAAGCCCGTATCTCAGTATAGATTTAAAATGTTCCTATTTTGACAACACACAACTCATTAATAAATTTAAGAATTGCAGGAAGATAAAATTCTTAAGCTGGAATCTTGGTTCCGTACCCTCGAAATTTTATGAATTTAAAGAATATATCAATTTTCTTCTACAAAACAACATTTATTTTGACATAATTTGTATTCAAGAAATATTTTCAATTATTGATCAAGATCTATATAAACTTGAAAATTATAATTTTGTATTCTCATCTAGAAAAAAGGGGAAGGGAGGGGGAGTTGGAATCTATATTCATAAAAAACATAGATTTACTGTAATTGATGATTTATCATATTTTGAAGAAAATCTTTTTGAATCTTTAACATTGAAAGTTATTACTGAACAGAAAAAAAGCAATATAATTAGTTGTGTCTATCGTCCTAATTCTCCAATACAAGGCATGAGTTCTAATGATCAGATGGAATATTTCATTGATAAAATATCAAATTTACAAGCAGCAATGTCATCTTATAAAGGTGACTCTTACATCATGTCTGACTTGAATTTAGATCTCCTTAAATTTGAATCTCATTTAAAAACAAATGATTTTATAGAGAACACTTTATCTAACGGGTTTTTGCCTTTAATTACTAAACCAACTAGAGTTACACATGCTTCATGTACATTGATTGATAATATTTTATCTAATTCTTGCAATAATACATTGGAATCTGGCGTTATTCTGAACTCAATTTCTGATCATTTCCCTATTTTTCATGTTAGTTCTCAAACACAAAAAAACAGAAAAGCCTAAAACATTTATCAGCAGGGATATAACAAGTGAAAAAATTATTCAATTTAATGCAATGTTAAACACGAACAACTGGGGTAATGTTCTTAATGAATTAAACCCACAAATTAGTTTTGAAAACTTTCATGAAGTATTTGATTGTGCTTTTAATTTACATTTTCCTATCAAAGAAGTTAAATTTAATAAAAATATTCATAAAATAGAGGGATTTATGACGGGAGGGCTTATGATTTCTAGACGAAAAAAACTTGAGCTAGGGACAATTTATTCAAAAAATAAAACACCAGAAAATAACATTGCATATACAACATATAGGGACATTTACAATAAGGCAATAAAAGATGCAAAGAAAATTTTTTACAGGGAACAACTTAATCAAAATAAAGAAAATCTAAGAAAAACCTGGCAAACTTTAAGACAAGTAATCTCAAAATCAAATGACAAGACATCGTGTATAGATGAAATAATTGTCAATGATACATCTTACAGTAATAATCATGATATTTCTAACAAATTTAATACTTATTTTACTTCAATTGCTGATGAAATTGCCAGCCAAATTAACCCTTCCCCACTTAATCCGTGCGACTTTATTCCTGATACAGACAGTGTATTTAAGCTAAGAGAAATAAATATTCATGTTCTTTTTAATTTAGTGAAAAAAATGGAAAATAAAAAGAGCTCTGACATGTTTGGATTATCAAATTGTTTATTAAAACAAATTATAAATAGTATTGCCGTACCTCTTGTTCACATTATTAACCAATCTATTAAAACAGGTCAAATTCCTTTACAATTAAAAATTGCTAAAGTTTTGCCAATTTTTAAATATAGTAACAGCTCTAAAATGGATAAATGTAACCCTGGCAATTATCGTCCAATAAGTTTGCTACCTATTTTTTCAAAATTGTTAGAAAAAATTGTATCTGAACAACTCACAAGATATCTTGAATTTAATCAAATTATCTATGAACATCAATATGGATTTCAAGCAAAAAAATCTACACTACATCCTATGATTCACCTTTTGAATTATCTAGGACAAGCAAAAAATGAAAATTTAATTACTATAGGGGTATTCTGTGATCTTGCTAAATGTTTTGATACAATTTCGCATACAATTTTATTAAAAAAACTTTTAAAAAAATGGTATACATGGATTAGAATTAGAATGGTTTAAAAACTATTTAAGTAATAGAAATCAGTTTGTTTATACAAATGGCAAAAAAAGTGATTTATTAGGAGTCAGCAAGGGTGTCCCACAGGGAAGTATTTTGGGTCCAATTTTGTTTCTAGTTTATATCAATGATATTAAAAATTGTACTAGCTTAATGACACTACTCTTTGCAGATGACAGTAATTTTTTGATATCAGGAAAAGATTTGAATGAGATAATTGAAATACTCAACATTGAACTTAAAAATATCTGTGATTGGTTTCGTTGCAATGAAATGTCTCTTAATCCAACTAAAACTAAATTTATGATCTTTAATAAAAGGGAGGATTCCATAACTTGGGAACAAATTAAAATTAAATTAGATTTTAATAATGAAAATGAGAATGATACAGATAAAATTAGATATTTGGGTTATATCAACCAACAGAGTGAAATTCCTGCAATTAAATTTTTGGGTGTGTTTATTGATTCTCAACTTAACTTTAAATACCACATTGAATATTTAAGGAAAAAAATATCTAGAAGTTTGTTTTTAATCAATAGAGTTAAGCATATATTATGTGAAAAATCCTTAGTAACATTATTCCACTCTTTTATAAATAGCCATTTATTGTATTGCTTGCCAGCATGGAGCTGTGGCTTAGAATCATCTATTAAGCCTTTAGTAGTCCTACAAAAAAAAGCTATTAGAATTATACACAAATCCGCTTATAACAGCCATACGCCACCTTTGTTTAGGAAAATTAATGTTTTGCCTATTAAGGAGCTATCTATTTATACAAAACTACTATTTTTTTATGATTTTATTCGCTGGAGGCTACCAAATTCTTTTGATGGTGTATGGATTAGAAATAATCTAAGAAATCAGAGACAACTAAGAAATTCTAGTGAGTTTTATATTTCAATAGCCAAATTTAAAAAAATTGAAAGGTTTCCATTATTTTCATTTCAAAGACTATGGAATAATTTTTGTCATGAAAAAGATCTTTTAAATGAGAATATTCTTAAAAAAACATTTGCATTAAATCTTAAAGATGAACTTTTTAAATCTATATGTAATATTGAAGAATGTAATGAATGTACTTAAAATATATTGATTTGCCTGGATTTATTAAAAACCTTACATTATTAATTACAGAAATGGTTTTAAAATTTAAGAAAAACTAGCCTTAAAATTTGTTGTAACCCTTCTTTCCTTCTCTTTTTCCCCTGTCCATTTAATTTTACCTACATTTATTTTGACATTATTATTTCTTATTTTTCTTATTAACTTAATGCCAACCTAAAAAAGGCAATGCAAACATCTCGGATACGCATATTCCTACTTTTAGGGAAGCCTAATCAGTGCCACACATAACATCTAGTGTTAGTCATGCAATTTAAATTTATAAATATTATGAAAAATTGTAAAGTACACCTGGTACTAAGCAGTAGCTTGGTGTACTATTGTATGTACTGCTTCGTAAGACGGGGCGTAATCTGTCACTGAATAAATGTTTTTTATGTTTTTTTTATGTTACCCTTTAGCCCCCAAACGAATGACTTCTCACTAACTTTTGTATACATTACACATTCAATATTATTAAAAGCGAAACTTTTCTATAACTAGGGTCGGTCCGTACGTCACAAACGGATAGCTTTTCGTTAATTAAACAGGTTAGAATTGTCCTATCGATTCCAAACTTTGCATGATGATTCCTGTAGTAGTTAGGTTCAATTTAGAAAGCGTAGCAACTCTATAATCATTACAAGAATGTCCGTACGTCCATTTTAAACATGTTGATTTTTTAATAACAAATTTTTATGTGATCTAATCATACGATTGATCTGATTTTTGATATGTTCATTCCTGGTACAACAAAGTATAACGTTATAAGCGAAGCAACTCTTTAATCAAGTCCTAAAATTGTAAGTATGTCCATAAACATTATTCTGTATCAAGCAGTTTTTCAACAAATTTACTCACAATTTTGCTTCGACTCTTATACATTTAAATTCTGATTATTCAGTTCTGACACTATATAAGTGTTAATGTCCGTTTGTCCTAACGTTTCTGTGCTTCGCTTTTATGGATGTTGTCATCCTTGTTTTATATATTAGTTTACTGAATTTTTAAGCCTTTAATATAAATATTTTGTTAGATTATTTTAAAAGAAATTTCCTTGAAAAATAATGTAAAAAATCTAAATCTAGAATGAGAATGAGAATTATATTTAATGCAATGTATAGTTTTGTATGTTAAACAGTTTAGGGGTTGAAAATAGTTAATATTTCTTAAAAGTTAATTTAATTTATTTTCAATGTTTCTACATGGCTCTGGGCAAAAAATACTACAATCATCAAAATAAAAGTGATCAATTCTTTGTTATATGGATAAGATATATAATCTTCAATTGATGTAAAGTTAAGAAAATGCCCTTAAAACCGTTTGATATCCGGTGAATTAAAACTAGTTCTTATCCATACTGAAAAATCATGTTTATCGTCGGATTGCGAAAAATTATCCACTAATATTTTTTTTAAATCATGAAATTAATACCAGTTGTAATCTTATAATTTTTTTCTTTTAATGTCCACGGAAACCTGTCTATATTACGATGCAATAAATACCTATTTTAACGTATTTTGATATTGAAATTGTTCCTACCTCCCAACTGTATAAATCAGATAAAATGTGTGTAATACAGATGTTCAATACACATTTATAATTTTGGGCCAGTGCTAGAAAATGGATATTTTTAGGATAGGGTCATTTTACTTTTATTATTTCTACAGTTTTAACCAGGGTTCGGAAGCCGCGCCTCAGCCGCGCATAAGCCTCAGTTTTAAACCTGCTTGTGAGCAGAAAAAGAAATTTCAGAAAGAAGGATTGTCTGCTAAAGAGCAGTTTTATACATCCAGCTGAATTTTATAGTGATGAAATAAAGATTTCACTGAGGCTTACACGCGGCGTACGCGCGGCTTCCGAACCCTGGTTTTAACCATCTCTTATATATACCAATCAATTTACTATTAGTAGAGCTTAATTAATTAGATCCTTTATCTAGTAGGGATTTTTTGGAAAAATGATAAAGCTTCCCCAAAAATAATTTAAAGACTTCCCTTAATATCAAACATCCACCACTGTAAAGACAAACCATATCAGTTTAGCGATCTTTTACATACAGGTTGTCATCCTGTTAAAATACAAGTTTATGTGTATATAACTTCTAATAGAATTCTTTTGATAATTTAAATTTGATCACAAAATTAGTATTACCAAAAAATCTTAATGGATAATACAATAAACAATAAATTGTATAAATCAACAATGACTTTACACAAAACTTCCACTTCTGTAGATTAAAATTATAAAATTCAGTAAAAGTACCCTGTGTTTTTTATCCAACGAATAAAACTTTGTGTACCAGTATAAATTATGGTCCAATGTGCCCTCCCTCCCGGACATTACCTGATGAAATGAAAGAGAGGTCTCTAGGTCTTTAATATTTGGCTTTGGAGGTTCTGGAGGTTTGGGAGGATTTATCATTGTTTGAAATTCCTAAAAAATAAATTTAGATTTAAACCATTCCTTCTAGACCTGCTAATATAAAAAAAATTCTGTTAATTAAAACTTATATTTAATGGGTTAGGGAAAGACAGAAAAATAGCCGGAAGCCATCCAAAGACTTGAATCAGAAAATAAAATATTCTAAATCTATCCTAGGACCCAAAATGGAGAACTCTTCTATTCTATGAGTAGCAAAATCTTAACTGGCAAACAAAAAATCTTCCTACTTTTTCAGTCAAATTAGATCAAAGGTTTCAATGACGAATGAGATAGAATAGGGATCAGCAGTTATGAGTTTTGAAAGTGACTGGATAACAGCTTGTCTTTTGTAAAGGAACAGCTGACCGGTGGCTTTTTGATATTGATGAGAACAATTGCCTGGTATAAAAGATCAAGGTAGCTGGTCGTTTTAAAAATAATTCATTAGTCAGCCAGCATGTTAAGCTTGTCGCTGACTGATTAGCATGTTACTATAGAAGGATTGCGGCTGTAAATATTAATGATTTAGCAACTGTATGGTAAATGCAGCTGTATTTGGTAGTAAGGGTGTATGATTATAGCTGCGACAGCCGAGCACTGCCATTAAACTTACCTGATAACTAATTTTTCCATCTTTATTACTATCAGCATAATCAAACATTTCTTCTATATCTTGTTCACTAACCTAAAAATAAAACAGTAAATTATCATACAGTACGAAATGTAAACATGTAAAATTGTATAGGTGCACTTATATGTCTAAAATGTAAATGCTTGAATTATTGTTATGTAAAGGTCACATTTAACACCCCTAGTGAAAACGGTAAGAAAACAAAATTACGCAGTTTCGAAAAACAGTGCTTCAAGTCTTTTACCCAGAGATTTTAGTGCATAAGACGATGGAAAATAAATTGATACACATTTCCAATGATGATAAACTAAATTATTCCTTCTGTAGATGATAATTTTTGGTTGTAAAGTTTGGATACTACTTGTTTTGAACTAACCGATCAACATTAAATATAAGTACCCAAAGTGTTTGGGTCAAAGAACAAATTAAATTGGTTAAATAACTTTGGTTACCAGTTAAATTTATAATAGCTAAGAAAGATTTAAAATCTTACCGGTACAGGTAAATTTATCATCATATGCCTGGTAATAAAATGACCATTAATTATTTAAAGTTTTTAAGGCGAAGCTTTTCTTCAATCAAAGTCAGTCCGTCTGTCCAAAACTGAATGCCGTAATTTAGACATATAAGAATTGTCTGATTCAAACTTGGCATGTTGATTCCTATTACGCATTTTTGCAACACATTTATGTTTTAGACTTATAAATTGATATTCTGCTTATTTTTGGTTTTGGCACTCTACAAGTGTTTATGTTCGTTTGTCCTTCCTTCATATTTTAGAGTTTCGCTTATAGATGTTGGCATCCTTCCCAAGCTAATATCTTAGTAGAACTTAAGGTAAAGTATATCAAAGTTCAATTAAAATCATATTCAGAAAAAAATGAATAATGGTTATTCTTTCCTAAAGTCATGTTTATAAAGAAAATTATCATTAATTTTATATTTCTTTGCTCTAAACATCGCAGGAAAAGGCTCGGTACCACACAGCATCTGAAACAGGTATATTTAAGAATAAGGAAAAACTACAGTAACCATATTATTGTGGTATCCGCCGAGGACAAAGGGCAGACACCGGAGTTCAATTAGATTACGGCAGTGTGACAGACGTGGACACCTTACTATAGAGAAGCTACGCTTCTCTAGCTTTCACTAGATAATGATCAACATTTATTTTCAGTTGTCCCTTTATTGAAGGGTTAAGAGATACTGCAGTTATATACAACAAACAATAATTACATGGATAGGAATAAATAATCATAACATAAAAGCATAAATAATACATATACAATGGTCAGTTTGGGCAATAATGATTCCCCCATCCCTGGAAAGGGTGGGGGAGAATTAAGAATACAGTTAACCATAATAAACATGACAGATTCAAATCATTAATTCTAAGCGTAGGGAGGGGGTCACTAGACCCCTTCCCCAGGACTCGGGGGAGGGCCATTGACCCTACACCGAACCCCAGATCAGGGGTGCCATAGACATGGCTCACGGTTGCCGAATACCACAACTCTCCCCTCGGAAGGCTGGGAGGTGGTTTCCCTACCAGACTTCCGACAGTGGTTGAGGCCTTCGGCCCGCTCCTTAGGACTAACATATATATACAAACGATAATGATTCAATGGAATCCTAGTGGTGAGTATCTTCTTAGGGTTGATGGGCTCCCAATGTGGGATAGAAGGCAGAGGCTGACTTGGGTTGGATACGTTGGTCAGCGCCGGCAGGTATCAGGCTTGCTGGTGGCACAGTTGTTGCTGGAACGGTCAGCAGTGGGGCCTGCGGATTGTTGTTGGCAGCGGCTGGGGCACTGGCTGCCAGGTTGATTGTCTGAGCGGCGGCCTGTCCTCCTGAGGGGCCGCGGGGTCTGCCAGAGGGCGGTCCTGGCCTACCTGGGCGGTCATGCCCGCTGTCAGTTGATTTCATAGACACCATTTCCTCGGCTGCTTCCCTGCCGATGGGAATGGCATCCCAGTCCACTGAAAAGTCCCGGGACTTGGCATGGTTGAGCCTGGCTCTAGCCAACGCCTTCCTATACAAAGCTGGATGGTACAGGAACACTTGTGATATCGCATTCAGGGCTGCCCGGACTCCTCCTTGTGCTGCTGCCAGAGAAATGATGGTTAGGTCCCCCAGCAGTTTGAGGATCAGCAACAGCAAGCACAGGATGGCGGCGCCATCTCCCCACTCGTGGATGGCTTGTCTAAATCCTGCCCAGACATCCAGGGCTGCCTCTCCTTCCTCTGCCAGTCGGTCAATGTTGTAGGACACTATCCCATGGTCTCCTGTGGCCGAACAGCTGCCTTGCTGAACGCAGGAGCCATAGGATAGGCCGGTCAGCATGGCACTCTTGTATGCTGGGAATGCCAGCAGTTGTTGCCAGTCATTCAACTCAGCCTGCGAATACAAACCACCTGAACTGAAGTCATCTAAGGGTTCTGTCAACAACTGCTTAGGCGTATCCAGCGGGGGTGGCCTCTTCTTGGGAGCAGGGGTTAACTCTATCCAGCCTTCCTCCGCGTGCACAGTCAGGGGGTAGGTGGAGGAACAGGGAATCTTGGTGGCGTGCTCACTGTATACCCGTGTCACAGCGTCTACAAAACCGGTGGGCTCCACTGGCACTTTGTCCCAACACTCCTTGTGTTCGCGGACAACATACTTGTGCCTTTGGCAGGTCAGCTGCAGCAGGATGTCTCCCCTCAGTACCGAGAACGTGCTCCCCTGGACACGCACCGGGTGGGCCGGATCTAGTTGCTGGAGCTTCCAGCAGTTGGCCGCTACTTCTTCTGCTGCAGTGCTTCTCATGCGCGTTTCCAGGGTAAATCCAATATAACCTGCATGGATCTGTGCTTGAAGGGGAACGTCAACATCCCTGGCCGACACTCTGGGCAGCGCAGCCGCGGCTGGGTCAGCTGCCACGAACAATGCTGGATGGTTGGTGGCATGGGCCTCGAAGTCGCAGTTCACAATTGAGGTGGGGTTGGTCATGTTGATGAAAAACTGGGCCTGATGGTCAACCAGATATGCATCCCTCACCAGGCTGGGCTGGAGGCTGCGGATCAGCCTCAAGGGGCAATCTCTTCCCAGGTGGTCCCACACGTAGGTTGCTTCCCCAGTGATACAGGACAGCTCAGAATGGGGACACTCGAGGGTCAGGTGGTCAGACTGGGACTCCACCCGTCCATCCTCCACCACATAGGTCTCCTCCTTGACCAGCAGCCGCCGCTCCTGGAGCACTAATTCATTGCGGTAGAGCTGGCCCTCAAAGTGGACGTCCTCCCCCTCGCAACCCACCCCCTCGGGGCTGTTGACGAGGGCGCCCACCATATCAATGGTGAAGAACAGGGGGTGGTTCAGCTGGAACGTCAGTGGCTGGGTCTTGCCTGGCAACGTGTATACTCGGTTCCTGGCCAGGTCTCGGCACGCTTCTGGGTCTATCTTGGTTGGCCTCATGAGGGTGGG
This sequence comes from Acartia tonsa, assembly GCF_053477335.1. Taxonomy (NCBI): domain Eukaryota; kingdom Metazoa; phylum Arthropoda; class Copepoda; order Calanoida; family Acartiidae; genus Acartia; species Acartia tonsa. The sequence goes on along the minus strand of NC_137262.1, from coordinate 28,202,274 downwards.
GACCGAGGTCACCTTGAGGTGACCCCATACCCCACACCTGAATGTCCACTGGGACACGGTGAGCTGACAGCTGAACCCAGTGGTTTCCCTCACCTTGACTTGCTGCAGGACGTGGACGTCATGGCCCAGGGGCACCTCCTGGTGTAGGGGCTCCGTGTCACACATCTTTTCTTTATTGTAAGACGTGACATGGGTGGGGTTGGCACAGTCCCACCCCACCAGGACGTAGCTGGTTGTAGGCCACACGGCTGCCAGCAGGAGGCCCCACAGGACCATCCACCAATGGGAGAGGCTTCCAGGTAACCATCTTCCTCGTACACGCGGCTGGGGATCTCCGGCTCTGGTCACGGCTGCTTCTTGGGGCTGGACACGGCTGGGCTGCTCCTGGCTAGATACAAATTTCCATTGAGCGTTATCTGTATGCGGCCGAGGCACCCCGATACCCTCCCCAATGACAGACTGGCAAGCGACTGGCACTTGCCTGGGTGTCGGCTCCCCTAGCCCTAAGTGCTCCCTTCCCTGGTCCAAGGCATGCCCAGTGGCATGGGGCTGAAGTGCATGTGGCACAGGCTCGCCCTTACTCAATGCCCTCCCCTGCCCTAGGAACTCAGGTGCATGTGGCACAGGCAAGTCCTTATTTTCCCAAATTTCAATCTCCCCAGCCTCAGGTGCAGGGGGCACAGGCAAGGCTGGGTGTTTACAATGTTTTGGATACAACACATTTAACAAATTCAACTTATCCTGATGGTGAGCCGCTGGTTTCCCTTGGCTGGTAGAGGGCTCTGGATGGCATGTAGCTGGACTCTCCCTGCAGGCTGGTGGCGCTGGCTGGCATGTAGCTGGGCTCTCCCTGCAGACTGGTGGCGCTGGCTGGCTGGGGGTGACGGGTGTCACCCCTTCCCCTGGGACCGCTGGCTCGTTCCAGGACTCAGGTCTCTCGGTGGCGGCGACGGTTGTCGCCCCAGACATCAGGTTGGAGGCTGGCTCGTTCCAGGATCCAGGTATCTCGGTGGCGGCGACGGTTGTCGCCCCAGGCACAGGGTGGGAGGCGCTGGATAGCACCCCCCCATCATCCCAGGTGGCGACGCCGGGTGGCGTCCCATACATCGATGCAGAGGTGCTGGCTAGCACCTCCTGCCTCTCTCGTTCAGCGGCTGCCAGGGCCTCCCCATACACTGTCTCAGGGACGCTGGGCAGCGCCCCTCCACTCTTGCTGGGTAGGCTCAGTCGGGCAGGTTCCATCATGTTGAGGCTGAAAGGCTGGGGCCTCAGCACCTCTGGCTCGGCTATGTTGTTGGGCTGTACCAGCTCTGGCCCCAGATGGTTAAGACTGAAGCCTAGGCCAACCCGGTTGGGTTCAGCCGCGCCGCCCAGTACGTTGATCCTAGCTGGGACAGTCCCGAACTGCGGCATCCCATCGGCTCGGTCCGCAGCTCTGGGGGCGGCTGCTTGCGGTGGTGGTGCTGGGGGCGCGCTCCCTTCCATATGGGCCACTCTGCTGGGCTTCCCTGGAGGGGCACCCTTGTCGGCGGTGCGCCTGCGGCTGGCTACCTGGGCCCAGTCAGCTCTACAATCGGCCGCCGTGTGACCGTCATAGTGGCAACGCTCACACTTGGCAGAACGGTCACGGCGTGGCTGGGTGCGCCTCTCCTCTAGGCTAACTTCCACAGGCGTTGGACAGTCTCGAGCTCGGTGGCCTCTCCCCTGGCAGCGGTAGCAGCGGCCTGGAACCTTGTCATCTGGAGCGACCTTCCCCATCTGGTGGAGACCCGGAGCCAAGGAGCCAATCTCCATTGGCTCCTACTCGTCATATTGGGGCAACTGGATGCAGGCAGATCCAGTCAGCCCGTCGGTCGAGTCCACTAAGCACACACCCTCCTTCAGCTGCTTAGTAACCATGGTCACGGTGAACATGGCCTTGCGAGTGTACTCAGGTACACTCGCAATTTCATGGTTCATCATGAGGCGTTTTACATTGGCGTTACGAATTCCACGATTTAATTCGTCCACCAACAACTCAAGATCCTCATGGTTGTAGGCGTCCCTATACAAGGCGCACTTTGTTGATATGTACGCCTGTATAGGTTCTGTCGAGTGTTGCTTGTAATCCCTAAACGCTTGTTTAAGCGTTTGGGATTCAAAAGCAGGGCGAAATAGCAACTCACACTCGGTCTTGACCTGTTCGTAGGTCAAGGCTTGGCCTGCCTCGCCAAACAGATGGGACGCCATTTCCGCCGCTTGCCCTACCAATGACAGTAGTAGGGCGTTGCGGCGGTTGAGGGAATCATGAGGTGGCACGCGGTAAGCCGTCCATGACATCTCCAGTCGGCGGATATGTGCCGACCAGGACTGCTTGGGCGGCCCTCTAAACTCCGGCAGATTGCTCAGCATCAGCTTGCGGTACTCGGCTGGGGCCGGCTGAGGGTCATCCTGGAGCCATCCTGGGGCTTGGTCACCTCCTGGGACTTGATGCTGGTCCATTGGGTCAACGGTGAAACGGCGGGCACAAAGTTATACAGTACTACAATGAATGGGTTGTCACTTGAGGCTTCCTAGCCTAACAGCCAACACTGTTTGTATCACTAGGTTGGGAGTTTTAGTTGCAAAGATATAACTTAGCTGTACTTATCAATAGTTAGGTGTTGAGGTAGATAGATGTTGAGGGTCTGATCTGCTGTCAGGAACTGATTGGGTTTTCCCTTATCACACTAGAGCTAGGAGGAAAGAAACTTGCAATTCTTTATTTGCTAAAAATACCCCTGTTAAATGCTATGGAGTAGCTCCGCTCTGGTGTGAAGGTGTGTGTGTGTGTGTGCGTGGAATCTTCTGTCCTTGTAACGCGCATTCGCGCCGTCAAATCCGCGCACACGGGGAAAACGCGCTCTCACCCCTCAGCTCGCTCTCTCATTGGTCCGCTTCGTCCGTTGGATTTATGATATTTTCCGCACTCTGTTGCGCTACCCGTGAATGGCGCTCTGTGTATCCGATCGCTAGCTCCACACTACAGACGGACTTAGTCTAGTGTGGGTAGGAAGGGGGGAAGCGCGTGAGGGGACGGGGGTAACTCCGTCCGTTCCCACTGTGAGGGAGGGGGGTAACTGTGTGCTGGTGTAATGGGGCCTTTGCTTCTTAATCTTAGGCTTATCTGTTATATCACCCTGATTGTATTTGCCTTCAATGGAGAGGGGCCCCTCCCCTTCCCTTGGAATAAGGGGTGTATTGTTTTTGTGCTGTGGGCTTGAGATTGTTTTGATTATATTACATCTAGCTTTATGTTTGTCCTTATCACAATTGCATAACAGATTTGTTGACCAACTCTGTTCTATTTTTAGCTGTTATCACAATACACAGTAATCCAAGCCTGTTCTATTCTTAGATTTATCACAACACAACAATTTGTTTGCCAAGCTTTGCTCATAAATCTATTGTTTGGCCATCACATTAGGGTGGTAATCCCTGCAAATGTGATATAATATCTGTCTTCTAGATGGGTGGCTGCGTTGTAGCTTCTCAGGATACTCGGGGTTGACGTAGTTTTTCTCTGTTCTGGTGCACTACACCCGTATGTTAGCTCGCAGCTTGCAGCTATGTGGCATGTTTCAGCCTATCGGCGGCAGGGAATGTCCCGTCCTGCTAGCGCCACTGGTTCGGATCCTGCTATTTCTTGCAGTAAAGTTGGCCTATTTTCAGCCGTCTACACGTATTTGGCTTGTTTCAGCCGGTCCGCAGGCCTGTTTCAGCCCTTTTGGCGCTCAATTCTCCGTTAGATATCAGCGCTGCTCGCGGTTATTCGTCAGATTTCGCTGTTTCGCTTCCACAACTGCCGGATGCAGAGTTAAACTTTGCTGTCCAGGGTGGGTAATTCAGGTTGCTTGCGTCAGTTTTGCCAGATTCACTGCTGGGAGTACCTTAGCCTCAGATGCGCGTCTGCTCTACACTTGTGGTTCGCCGTAATCTCACACAGCTGTCACCAAAGTTGTGGTATCCGCCGAGGACAAAGGGCAGACACCGGAGTTCAATTAGATTACGGCAGTGTGACAGACGTGGACACCTTACTATAGAGAAGCTACGCTTCTCTAGCTTTCACTAGATAATGATCAACATTTATTTTCAGTTGTCCCTTTATTGAAGGGTTAAGAGATACTGCAGTTATATACAACAAACAATAATTACATGGATAGGAATAAATAATCATAACATAAAAGCATAAATAATACATATACAATGGTCAGTTTGGGCAATAATGATTCCCCCATCCCTGGAAAGGGTGGGGGAGAATTAAGAATACAGTTAACCATAATAAACATGACAGATTCAAATCATTAATTCTAAGCGTAGGGAGGGGGTCACTAGACCCCTTCCCCAGGACTCGGGGGAGGGCCATTGACCCTACACCGAACCCCAGATCAGGGGTGCCATAGACATGGCTCACGGTTGCCGAATACCACATTATGTCGGCCTTGTATTGGACAATTTTTTGTTATCTAATGATGTTGATAAGCAGAAGGCCTTTTTTGTAAAATAACAAGGCGCAGCTGCGAAAATGTTACTGATTACGACAAATCATGCAGCCGTGACATCTAAAATCTGGCTTTTCTCTGCTTTTATAAAAACAGTTTTTCCAGTAAGGCTTCGATACAGATTTATCTCTTCCTAATTACAGCCGGTTTTCAGCCTTACTGAAAAATGATGTAAAGCATCGTATTATAAACATTTTTCCTCGAATTATATTAAAATTAATACAATTTTTGTCAGGCTGGGCCTGTGGCCTCCTCGGGGCTAACAAAACTGGTTTTAATCTTACAATAATTTATTTTAATATCAGAGCAAAGTTGTTTATAAATCGATGCAATAAATAACTATTCTTCTTGAATTTACATTTTTTTTATCTATTATAGCATATTTAGAAGTCAATCATGAAAATTAGCCATAAGACCAAAAATATTTTTTTTACTTTTATGTTAGAAAAATAATTAAAAATTTATATACTGCATTTCCTATAGTAAATCAAAGATTATTTCCTTTCAAACAATATAAGTGCAATTGTTGATTTCAATCTTTTAAAGATCAAAGTATCAATTGTTATTGATGCATCTTTTTACTGATTCTTTTTAGTAGCACACCTGCTCTATAACTATGGTGTCTATTCAAAGATGTAAAAGCTTTTGAAGTGGAAAAATGAGTGGTTTCAAAGGTTTGAGGGGGGTAATATAATGTATTTTTAAAATTTAAGGGGGATAAAATGAAAGGTTTCAAAGTTTGAGGAGGTTAAACGTCCCTTTACCCTCCAGCCGAGACTGCTGAAAGACTGCCACAAGTAGACCAAATACCCCAAATTTGAAGCCTTCAGCTTCTATAACAAAAAAGTTCTAGGCATTTTAAAATGACATTTTATGTACAATGAAAATTTTGAAAGAATTTCAATGCTAATGTTAGAAATTTTGAAATTAAACTACGTGGCCTAGAAACAAAATTATAAGCTTATTTTTATTATTCATACATTTAGGTTGCCAGTAACTAATTATATTTTTACAATAAAAATGCCCATTATTATAGTCAAAATCATTTTAAAAAATTAAGATTATCTTGCATTGTACCGAGTGTACTGTAGCCAATCAGAAGGCTGAATCATCTAAGCAACCAATTACAGCTGAGCTTGTATTAGTTTTCTCCTTTGTTTCCGCTATGATTTTCGTTTACAAATACAATTTAAATCAAATTTTTTTCATACATTTTGACGATGAAATGTAGTGTTTTTATTGTAAAAATGTAATCAGTTACCGGCAATCTAAGTTTCTGACAAAGATAAGGTTATAATTTTGTGTCTAGGCGACGTAATTTAATATTTTTTTTATGAGCATTGGAAATCTTTCAAAATTTTCATTGTACATAAAATGCTATTTTGAAATGCCTAGAACTTTTATGTTATTGAAGCTGAAGGCTTTAAATTTCGGGTATTAGGTCTACTTGTGGCAGTCTTTTAGCAGTTAAAGCGTGGTATTTTTTGCAGGCGTCCTTTAAGGTTGCCAGTTAAGTAAATGAGGGTAGCCCAAAATAGTCTAGGTCCCCCGAATGGACTTTAGGCTTGGATGCATTAATATACATTAGATTAGTAGATTAGAGTGGCAGTGAGGAAATCTAATCTTTACAAAACACATTCTGCATTGATATTATTTACCTTGAACATATTTTGTCTAAATACTTCTTCATCTTCCTCTCTTAACTTTCTAAATAGATAAATAGATACATAAATAGATAGATATATAGAAATAGAGATAAGATAGATGGAAAGAAGGCTAGGTACAATTATGTCTTTATATAAAAGTAACAGGATGTCTATCTGCCGAGTGTGTGTCTGTCTATTTGTCTGTACCAAAGGATCTTGATAATCACTAAACTGATATGGTTCTCCTTAACAATGTAGTTTCTGATAGGTCCTGGTTGGTTAATAACTATTTCGTGAGAGGGTAACACCAACCTCCCAAGAGCAATTGCCCCTAGAAATAAATGAACCCCAAAATTATTTGTTTAAGTTTTTCTTTTAAAACTAAAATTGACTTTCCCCCTCCACCTCAAGTGTCCCTCGAGGGGCATATCCGATAGTTAAAATTCAAGAATAAAGTAATAATTGAAACACATGTTAATATCCTTAAATGTGAAGAAAGCTTAATAGATAAGATAGATAGATGGATAAAATTAGAATAATGTAAAGATTTAAACTCAAGTTAAAACCCTGATGTGTCAAGGGTAGTAGTTTTACAATATTGCTAAATTCACAATATATTATATTTTGCGACATTTTTCTTTTCTTTTAAGGAATGAGCTATATATCTGCAAACAGCCTCAAACCTGCCTATTAGCTCTTGTAGTTTACTAAAAATTGTGGATACAAATGTCACTAAGTCTCCGATATTTTAAAATTGTATCTATTTTAGTTCACAGGCGTGCAGTGGCGTGCATAGGGTTTTACCAGGAGTGTGTGTGAAGGGAGTGTAATACAGACAACAAAAGGGGTTGTATTATATTGTCTAGTGGTAGATACATTCCCTTAATGTCTTACCCTCTTCGTAATCAACTTACATAAAGGTCAAAGGTAGAGGGGTGCATTTTTAACTTGACACCCATTTGGCTGTTTTAGGGAAGTGTATCAGAAAAGTCTTAAGCGGTGTAAATACAGTGATTTGATAACCCCACCTTCTGCAAGCAATTGGTAGGTCTTTAAAACATAAAATGATATTACTTTGTAATGCTACATGAATATTTAGCTGGAGAGTATAAACTTTTAGTGAGAATAATTGACTGATTTAAATTTCCATCACCCACACCTCAATATTCTCTTCATTTACATTTACATACAAATGTGGGAACTTCAACAAGAAATGATGGCAAGAATAAGATTTTAGAAATGAAATAAAATAGTTAACTTTAACTTAAATTAAAAAATTGATGGATTTAAAAGTTTTTGGGAGGTAAACACCCCTTTGGACGTCTATGCTTTTAAGTATGTAAAGTTGTAGAATATTTATTTTAAAATAATTTTCTAAATGTGCTTTGACAGAACTTATTAATTCATATGGCACAAAACGAAGAATTTCATACAAGAACCATTACGACAATAGAGGCGAAGCTATTTGAAATTACAAGCTATAAATAAGAACAAACAATCAAAAACAGTTATAGAGCAGTTCTGTAAAACATAATTCGTGTAAAGATGTTTGTCTTTGATCCTTAATATGGATTTATTGTACAAATTTAGGCTATATTGTAAACAAACAAAATTGGGGATTAAAATCTAATTGTATGACAAAATTAGTATAAAAAATTTTTGATGGAAAAGCAGATATTATTCTGCAGATTGAAAGATAGATATGTAAAAAAAAAGTGTGAGATACAAGGGGACATTTGCATAAGAGTTGGTGCAAAGGTTCTGATCTGCACTATGGAGCTGGTTCCCAGGATATTAATACTGTACAGTATAACAATAAAGATTAGCATAAGCATGCATAAATTTATATTGTAAAGGTACTATAATATTGACCTTAAAATTACCTTAGCTCCTGACATATAACATGAACTTACAAAAGTGTCCTAGCAATGAGATTGATAATATAACAAGTTTATGAATATGTTATGGATTCCCAAATTAGATGGGTGATACCTCTAAAGTAGAACGTGTGGCACTTTTATTAGGCATCCTTTTCTTAAAGCCATAACATGATTTCATGCGACTAACACTAACAGTAGGAACCATTTAACCCTTACAGATCGGGCCCCTATTCCCACCTTAATAGATCGGGGGGGGGGGGGTCATATTGACCCCCCCCCTCTATCTCGGCTTCTGTTACAGATAAAGACGTAAAATTTTTTTTCTGGTGGTTCATGTGTATTTTTAGAGAAAATTACTTTTTCTAGTCATAGCGGTCAGGCCGCTCCTTAGCCGCTTTTTAGCGGCCAGCCGCTAAATTTTAAAACAGCTGTAGAGCGGCCAATTTTGCAGCTAGGATGACCAAATTTTAGGACGAACTTTTATTTTTCATAACAAAAAAATTACTTTTTCTGATCATCGCCAAAAAACGGCAAATAACGGAAACCGCCATTTTCGGCGGTTACGGCGGTAAAAAGGCGGTTGGCGGCGCCAATTAATATTTTATCTGTTTATTATTGCTCAAGGATTTACCAAAAAAAATTATAGTTCTCTCGCTATAATAGAAGCCACGATATTCATGATATATGTCTGTAGTATAAGCCGGACAAAAATCGGTCATAAAGTCGGTCAGGGTGCGATCAAACGGTCATAACACCACTTTTCTCATAAGGTCATTGATATCTCAGTATTCACCAAAAAAATTATAGGCTTCTACCTTATATACAAAGTCATAATGTAGAAATTAAGATTTATTTAGAATTTTTTTTTTATTTTGGTGCTACCCAACCGACTTTGACCGGACACCACGACCGACACAGACCAGATATCCTAATAAAATCAACTCTTGCCGACGTATAATTACTAAACTTAAAAAGTCATGAAGTCACAACTCTCTATCTTACCTACAAAAAAAATGACATTGAAAAAATAGAGGGGGGGGTCAATATGACCCCCCCCCCCCCGATCTGTAAGGGTTAACATTAAACCAACATCTTGTGGACTAGTATTTATAAGACTATTTAAAATTGAAATAAAAGGCAATGAGACCTAAAAAAGGACATAAACAATTTTGGAATAACATCTAATAATTTTTAAAAAGAATAATGAAAACCAACAATATTTCAGTTTTTACTAATTAACACATAAATTTTATTTTAACCCTTTTGTATGATAACTAAACTCTCAGCACCTTCCTAGCTTCATGCAACAATATACACATGAGAGTCTTCATACAATTATGCTAAGAAATAAATATAAAAAAATAGCAAAAATGCTCCTTTCTGGTTTTTCATTCTCATATTCTGTGTCCGATAAAGAGAGCTATAGATAAGAGCAAACATATTTATATGACTTTAACAAAGCATTTAGAGTACAAAAATTATTTATTATGCTATAATTTCAACTTAATCTTTCAATTCAGAAGAAAATCAATAAATAATATTCAAATAATTACATACAACTAATAGCAGTTAATCTAATTATTGATTTAAAGGCATATTAACCACTAGACAGCAAATATTGTAACTAAATTGCAATCTTCTGTAATGTATGTAAACAAAATTTTATTTGAGACAGTACTGCATAAACATAAATGCAAGCAATATCATTAATTGTACAACCTTTAAATTACAACTTTTTTTCCTTTTCTACACATAAAAAAAATAGGAATAAGGTCGGTTGGATTCATTTTAGACTCTCTAGGTATGTAATTAATGGCAGGGACGGGACGTTCATTTTTCTATTTTGAGGGGGTAATCTAATGTACTTTTTTTTTAATTTTGAGGGGGGTAAAATGGTTGGTTTCAATGTTTGAGGGGGTAAACCCTACCTTTCCCCCTATTCCACCACCCTTGGACGTCTATGTCAGGGGTGCATTAATTTAAATTTGAAAGAATATAGTTCAAATAAAGATAATTTATTGAAAGTTTTATTTCCAATTTAAGTTCGTTGTGCGACGGTGGTAAATGTCGCACAACGAAAAAACGCAATCCTAGTCAATGGAATGGAAAAACTTAAAATGAAATTAAAAGTTGAATTTGAATTTACAAAGACAATGTTTGTTTAAAGCAGCCTTTTAACTTAATTATTACTATACTTCTCAAGTTCAACTTTAAGCTTCATTTTATTTATCCAAAAATATTTTTTTGGCATAAAAGAAAAAAAGGTTCTTTATGTTTAGAATATTTATATCATCTTTGTTTTTATTTTCTTCTCGATTTACTTTGAAATGGCCTAGTCATGCTTTCCCACTTTTATCAGGAATTTGGGTATGGCAAAAACATATTTAAAAAAAAAGACAATTGTTTATTTTTTTCTTGTTCTCATTCACCTGCATCTTTTTATATTTTTCATGATTTTCTTTTTCTCCCTATCTATCTATTTCTTTCTCGCTCACTCTCTCCCTCTATCTTTCTTTTTATCTATCTATCTTTTTTTTCTCTGTCTGTCTGTTTCTAAATACTGCTTAATTATTTCTCTAACTACATTTCTATAATTCTTTATTTCTCTCTTGAAATATATTATGTTGTATTTTTCTCTAAAATATTTTTTCTTGTTATTCTGTATACCTTCGTGACTGAATATATTCAAGAAAAAGCTGTGAGGGGAAAAAGATTAAAAGTTTATGAGCCCATATTTTGCAGGGGTTATGGCCTGGCAGTGGTAACAATGGGTGTAAATAAACATCTTTATATGCAAGACTTAACTTTACATTAGCTAGTATTTGAATGGGAGAAGTTAAGTTATGTGGCTGAATAAAAATATACATTTTTATATGAGAATATTTTTTTGTAGAAAAAAAAAGAATATTCTTTTTGTAAGCATAAACAAATTTAATATTTCTTTTGCTTGAAAAGTTCAAGAATAAAAAATCTATCAATTTACAAACAATCCCCCCCCCCTTCCCTCGCTATCAAACTTCTGGTGGTTGGCGGCCAAATCCTGAAACAACCCCATAATTTTCAATTTATTTCAAAATAAGGGGGTGAGGTGTTTCTTTGCTGGACTTGGCACTTATGATATTATCCAGAAAATTTTGTGATAAATATCTTAATTAAAGAGTAGCTGCACTACTAATAATAACTCACCTAGTAACCACAGTGCAAAATTCTGGAAAGTAGATGAAACCATTTTTGGCTATCTCGTTTGTCAAGTCTATAATCTCCTAAAAAAAGAATATGTAACTGCTAGTACGTGACACTCGGTTATTTAAAAGTTGTAACGTTATCCAAGTCTGTAATATCCTAAATAAAAAAAACAATAATTATTCAATTCAAACTAGATTTATAACTAAATATAACAAAACAGTTATAATACTCTTTAATTTGTTTTAATGTTTTAAATCAGAATTACTTATTATTAATTTCAGCTAATTTTAAAGTATTCTTTTTAACAATATTTGAAAATTTATTTGAGATTTGTAAATTCTGGTTTCAAAGAATAAATAAGGAAGGAGAATGATAAGGTTTCAAGAATAATAATAACCAACATTGCTGTTATAAGAGATAAATAAACAATTTTTAAAGGTTCCCAAATGTCAAAAACATGCTAATTCCTTGGTGATTAAACTTTAAGTCAATGAAAGTAAATAGTGGGCTAAGATATTTATGTTTTAGATATGTCAATGATTTCTAAATTGATTGTTTAAGTAAAGAGGTCCTAATTAAGTCTTTCTAAAAACAAGGATGACAACATCCATAAAAGCGAAGCCCTGAAACGGTAGGACAAACGGACACCAACACTTGTATAGTGTCAGAACTGAATAATCAGAATATGAATGTATAAATGTCGAAGCAAAATTTAAGTAAAATTGTTGAAAAACTGCTTGATACAGAATAATGTTTATAAACATACTTACATTTTTAGGACTTGATTATAGAGTTGCTTCGCTTATAATATTGTATTTATACAATACAGGAATCAGTATACCAAAAATCAGATCATTCGGATTATTAGATCACATAAAAATTTGTTGTTAAAAAAGTAAAAAAAAATCAACATGTTTAAAATGGACGTACGGACATTCTGGTAATGATTATAGAGTTGCTACGCTTTCTAAATCGTACCTTACTACTTCAGGAATCACCATGCAAAGTTTGAAACCAATAGGACAATTCTAACATGCCTAAATTAGCGAAAAAAGCTATCCGTTACGGACGGACGGACGGACGTACGGACGGACCGACCCTAATTATAGAAAAGCTTCGCTTTTAAAAATAGGGTCTGGACCACTAGCATCTATGCATTCAAAGAGATATGGAGAGACAAAAAAAAATAGCTTGAAAATCCCAAGGATTAAATATAAACAAGGATGACAACATCCATAAAAGCGAAGCTCTGAAATGGTAGGACAAACGGACATTAAGACTTCTATAATGTCAGAACTGAATAATCAGAATGCGAATGTATAAGAGTCAAAGCAAAATTGTAAGTAAATTTGTTGAAAAACTGCTTGATACAGGATAATGATTATGGACATACTTACATTTTAGGACTTGATTGTAGAGTTGCTTCGCTTATAATATTGTACTTTGTTGTCCAAGGAATCTGTATACCAAAAATCAGACCAATCGGATAATTAGGTCACATACAAATTTGTTGTTAAAAATGTAAAAAAATCAACATGTTTAAAATGAACGTACGGACATTCTGGTTATGATTATAGAGTTGCTACGCTTTCTAACTCGTACCTAACTATTACAGGAATTACCATGCAAAATTTTAAATCGATAGGACAATTATAACATGCCTAAATTAACGAAAAAAGCTATTTAAAAAAGGAAAAAAATCAACATGTTTAAAAATGGACGTACGGACATTTTGGTAATGATTATAGAGTTGCTACGCTTTCTAAATCGTACCTAACTACTAAAGGAATCACCATGCAAAATTTGAAATCGATAGGACAATTCTAACATATATAAATTAACGAAAAAAGCTATCCGTTACGGACGGACGGACGGACCGACCCTAATTATAGAAAAGCTTCGCTTTTAAAAATAAAAAAAATAACCTAAGCCCAACCCGAACATAAAATAGGATAGTACTCATTTTTAGATTAATTGTTTTTTTCTATTACCTAGTTTGGTAAAATAATAAGTAAATTCAAATAATTTTACCAATCTCAGCTTGATTTATAAGTTCCTAAATCTGTGAATAAATTGAAGAGGTCCTAATTAAGTCTCCATAATTAATTTGTGGTTGGGATGAAAGTGAAACTTTAGTTTGCATGTATTCATATGTATGTACTGTACATGTTCACTTCATATCAATATTCAATATCAATAATCTTTACTCTCAAGCCTTAATATTCGGGGACAGAAACAAAGCTTCTCAAATTTCAAGTAACAAGGATGTTAACATCCATAAAAGCAAAGCTGGATATATTAAGATACAACGTACATTAACAAATATAGAGTATGAACGCTTTTTTTACTCCATATTTGTGAGAAATCTAGCTGTCTAAAACTAACTAAGTACTGGATGCTTTATATGGACGTACTTACATATTAATACTTAATTATATATCTTAATTTATAACATTATGCCTAATAATTATAATCTAAATGCCTTGTGATAGTGATGCTTATATCATTAAAGATAGTCCTTATAAAGTAAATCAGGTATATTTTAAAATATTTTTCTTTTAAGAAGGACAGTAAAAAAATAAAGCGACACTGCAAAAGGTTTTCTTACTTCTTATTAGAATAGAGAAAATTAAATTTCCCCCAAAAATTTCAATTTTACACTAAATTCGCTATTAAAGGCACTTAAATCTGTTCTTTACTACATTTTAATTTGATCTATTGGTTCTCAAAATACAAAATATGGAAAACTATTTGTGTTGTAAATCTTAAAATCTTGTATGTAAGTGTGTGTATTCTGTGTGAGCTTGTTTTGTTTGTATGTGTGTATTTGTGTGTGTGTGTGTGTGTGTGTGTGTGTGTGTGTGTGGAGACATTGAATATCTTACTAGATGTTGAATGTCCCAATCAATTAGTGAATGAATGAAAGGATTGTTTCGGTCGAGTTCATGCATTTATACTACAGCTACATGTTTAGGATAGAGAGATAAGACAATGGAGGGTAGAGTTCATGTATTTATACTACAGATACATATGTTTAGGATAGAGGGATAAGAGAATAGAGAGTAGAGTTCATGTATTTATACTACAGATACATATGTTTGGGATAGAGGGATAAGACAATAGAGGGTAGAGTTCATGTATTTATACTACAGATACATATGTTTAGGATAGAGGGACAAGACAATAGAGGGTAGAGTTCATGTATTTATACTACAGATACATATGTTTAGGATAGAGAGATAAGACAATGGAGGGTAGAGTTCATGTATTTATACTACAGCTACATATGTTTAGGATAGAGAGATAAGACAATGGAGGGTAGAGTTCATGTATTTATACTACAGCTACATATGTTTAGGATAGAGGGATAAGAGAATAGAGAGTAGAGTTCATGTATTTATACTACAGATACATATGTTTGGGATAGAGGGATAAGACAATAGAGGGTAGAGTTCATGTATTTATACTATAGCTACATATGTTTAGGATAGAGGGACAAGACAATGGAGGGTAGAGTTCATGTATTTATACTATAGCTACATATGTTTAGGATAGAGGGATAAGAGAATAGAGGGTAGAGTTCATGTATTTATACTATAGCTACATATGTTTAGGATAGAGGGATAAGACAATGGAGGGTAGAGTTCATGTATTTATACTACAGCTTCATATGTTTAGGATAGAGGGACAAGACAATAGAGGGTAGAGTTCATGTATTTATACTACAGATACATATGTTTAGGATAGAGGGACAAGACAATAGAGGGTAGAGTTCATGTATTTATACTATAGCTACATATGTTTAGGATAGAGGGATAAGAGAATAGAGGGTAGAGTTCATGTATTTATACTACAGCTACATATGTTTAGGATAGAGGGATAAGAGAATAGAGGGTAGAGTTCATGTATTTATACTACAGCTACATATGTTTAGGATAGAGGGATAAGAGAATAGAGGGTAGAGTTCATGTATTTATACTACAGTTACATATGTTTAGGATAGAGAGATAAGAGAATGGAGGGTAGAGTTCATGTATTTATACTACAGCTACATATGTTTAGGATAGAGAGATAAGACAATGGAGGGTAGAGTTCATGTATTTATACTACAGCTACATATGTTTAGGATAGAGGGATAAGACAATGGAGGGTAGAGTTCATGTATTTATACTACAGCTTCATATGTTTAGGATAGAGGGACAAGACAATAGAGGGTAGAGTTCATGTATTTATACTACAGATACATATGTTTAGGATAGAGGGACAAGACAATAGAGGGTAGAGTTCATGTATTTATACTATAGCTACATATGTTTAGGATAGAGGGATAAGAGAATAGAGGGTAGAGTTCATGTATTTATACTACAGCTACATATGTTTAGGATAGAGGGATAAGAGAATAGAGGGTAGAGTTCATGTATTTATACTACAGCTACATATGTTTAGGATAGAGGGATAAGAGAATAGAGGGTAGAGTTCATGTATTTATACTATAGCTACATATGTTTAGGATAGAGGGACAAGACAATAGAGGGTAGAGTTCATGTATTTATACTATAGCTACATATGTTTAGGATAGAGGGATAAGAGAATAGAGGGTAGAGTTCATGTATTTATACTATAGCTACATATGTTTAGGATAGAGGGACAAGACAATAGAGGGTAGAGTTCATGTATTTATACTACAGATACATATGTTTAGGATAGAGGGATAAGACAATGGAGGGTAGAGTTCATGTATTTATACTACAGCTACATATGTTTAGGTTAGAGAGATAAGAGAATAGAGGGTAGAGTTCATGTATTTATACTATAGCTACATATGTTTAGGATAGAGGGATAAGAGAATGGAGGGTAGAGTTCATGTATTTATACTACAGATACATATGTTTAGGATAGAGGGATAAGAGAATAGAGGGTAGAGTTCATGTATTTATACTACAGCTACATATGTTTAGGATAGAGAAATAAGACAATGGAGGGTAGAGTTCATGTATTTATACTACAGCTTCATATGTTTAGGATAGAGGGACAAGACAATAGAGGGTAGAGTTCATGTATTTATACTACAGATACATATGTTTAGGATAGAGGGACAAGACAATAGAGGGTAGAGTTCATGTATTTATACTATAGCTACATATGTTTAGGATAGAGGGATAAGAGAATAGAGGGTAGAGTTCATGTATTTATACTATAGCTACATATGTTTAGGATAGAGGGACAAGACAATAGAGGGTAGAGTTCATGTATTTATACTACAGATACATATGTTTAGGATAGAGGGACAAGACAATAGAGGGTAGAGTTCATGTATTTATACTATAGCTACATATGTTTAGGATAGAGGGATAAGAGAATGGAGGGTAGAGTTCATGTATTTATACTACAGCTATATATGTTTAGGATAGAGGGACAAGACAATAGAGGGTAGAGTTCATGTATTTATACTACAGATACATATGTTTAGGATAGAGGGATAAGACAATGGAGGGTAGAGTTCATGTATTTATACTATAGCTACATATGTTTAGGATAGAGGGATAAGACAATAGAGGGTAGAGTTCATGTATTTATACTACAGATACATATGTTTAGGATAGAGGGACAAGACAATAGAGGGTAGAGTTCATGTATTTATACTACAGTTACATATGTTTAGGATAGAGGGATAAGAGAATGGATGGTAGAGTTCATGTATTTATACTACAGCTACATATGTTTAGGATAGAGGGATAAGACAATGGAGGGTAGAGTTCATGTATTTATACTACAGATACATATGTTTAGGATAGAGGGATAAGAGAATGGAGGGTAGAGTTCATGTATTTATACTACAGCTACATATGTTTAGGATAGAGGGATAAGAGAATAGAGGGTAGAGTTCATGTATTTATACTACAGAAACATATGTTTAGGATAGAGGGACAAGACAATAGAGGGTAGAGTTCATGTATTTATACTACAGATACATATGTTTAGGATAGAGGGACAAGACAATAGAGGGTAGAGTTCATGTATTTATACTACAGCTACATATGTTTAGGATAGAAGGACAAGACAATAGAGGGTAGAGTTCATGTATTTATACTACAGATACATATGTTTAGGATAGAGGGACAAGACAATAGAGGGTAGAGTTCATGTATTTATACTACAGATACATATGTTTAGGATAGAGGGACAAGACAATAGAGGGTAGAGTTCATGTATTTATACTATAGCTACATATGTTTAGGATAGAGGGACAAGACAATAGAGGGTAGAGTTCATGTATTTATACTATAGCTACATATGTTTAGGATAGAGGGATAAGAGAATAGAGGGTAGAGTTCATGTATTTATACTATAGCTACATATGTTTAGGATAGAGGGACAAGACAATAGAGGGTAGAGTTCATGTATTTATACTATAGCTACATATGTTTAGGATAGAGGGATAAGAGAATAGAGGGTAGAGTTCATGTATTTATACTATAGCTACATATGTTTAGGATAGAGGGACAAGACAATGGATGGTAGAGTTCATGTATTTATACTACAGCTACATATGTTTAGGATAGAGGGATAAGAGAATAGAGAGTAGAGTTCATGTATTTATACTACAGATACATATGTTTAGGATAGAGGGATAAGACAATGGAGGGTAGAGTTCATGTATTTATACTATAGCTACATATGTTTAGGATAGAGGGATAAGAGAATGGAGGGTAGAGTTCATGTATTTATACTACAGATACATATGTTTAGGATAGAGGGACAAGACAATAGAGGGTAGAGTTCATGTATTTATACTATAGCTACATATGTTTAGGATAGAGGGATAAGAGAATAGAGGGTAGAGTTCATGTATTTATACTATAGCTACATATGTTTAGGATAGAGGGACAAGACAATAGAGGGTAGAGTTCATGTATTTATACTATAGCTACATATGTTTAGGATAGAGGGATAAGAGAATAGAGGGTAGAGTTCATGTATTTATACTATAGCTACATATGTTTAGGATAGAGGGACAAGACAATGGATGGTAGAGTTCATGTATTTATACTACAGCTACATATGTTTAGGATAGAGGGATAAGAGAATAGAGAGTAGAGTTCATGTATTTATACTACAGATACATATGTTTAGGATAGAGGGATAAGACAATGGAGGGTAGAGTTCATGTATTTATACTATAGCTACATATGTTTAGGATAGAGGGATAAGAGAATAGAGGGTAGAGTTCATGTATTCATACTACAGATACATATGTTTAGGATAGAGGGATAAGACAATGGAGGGTAGAGTTCATGTATTTATACTACAGATACATATGTTTAGGATAGAGGGATAAGAGAATGGAGGGTAGAGTTCATGTATTTATACTACAGCTACATATGTTTAGGATAGAGGGATAAGAGAATAGAGGGTAGAGTTCATGTATTTATACTACAGCTACATATGTTTAGGATAGAAGGACAAGACAATAGAGGGTAGAGTTCATGTATTTATACTACAGATACATATGTTTAGGATAGAGGGACAAAACAATAGAGGGTAGAGTTCATGTATTTATACTATAGCTACATATGTTTAGGATAGAGGGATAAGAGAATGGAGGGTAGAGTTCATGTATTTATACTACAGCTATATATGTTTAGGATAGAGGGATAAGACAATGGAGGGTAGAGTTCATGTATTTATACTACAGCTTCATATGTTTAGGATAGAGAGATAAGAGAATGGAGGGTAGAGTTCATGTATTTATACTACAGATACATATGTTTAGGATAGAGGGATAAGAGAATGGAGGGTAGAGTTCATGTATTTATACTACAGCTATATATGTTTAGGATAGAGGGATAAGACAATAGAGGGTAGAGTTCATGTATTTATACTACAGTTACATATGTTTAGGATAGAGAAATAGCAACTAAGAAATTCATCGGTTTCTGACGGACGGGCGGACGAAAATTTCGAAATATAGAGTAGCATCTATGAAAAGAAATATCAACAAAATCATCATAAACTTTGTGGAAAAAAATATATTGCAATTATATTCTGTGATGTTCAATGTCCCAACCAAACAAATATTCAATTCCTTTACCCCTGACAGATATAAACATATATATATATTCTCGATACTATGCTTGGTAATGAAAATAAGATACACATGTACAATGTAGTACATTACATCTATTGTTTCAATGTCATGTATATAATAATCTAGCAATTTTTGTCAAAATTTTTTGTCATAAATTGTGCATTAGCAATAATCATCTATCATCCTATTACATGAGGTAGTAAGGTTTCTTTTTTGGGTCTTAAGGTAGTTTTATGCTATTTATTTTTAGATTCACGCCTTGGAAGGCTTTTTTTCCTCCCCACTTCTTACCGCTAGTTATTTTATATGAAAACATTATTTATTAAATATTGATTAGGTTTGAACTTAACAAAATGTTTAAGATATAAATAATAAAAAGAAATTGAAAAAAGAATAATTTACACGAGACAAATTTCATTATAATTGTAAACAAAACAGAATATTTCAAGATTTGAAGAGAGAAAAACACAAAAAGGAAAGATTGGCTGAGTTTATTAGTGTAAGAAAAGAGGAAAACAAAATAAAAAAGGATAATCGGGAATTAGAGCGAAAAATACGCAGAAAACAAAGAAAAAGTATTATTGATATAGAACCCGAACTACTGGGTAAAATCTCCAATACTCGTTATGATCCACAAATAACCCTATTCCACCCTCTCCAACAAATTATTGTCCTTGCAACAAAATGTAATTATAAATTAATATTTTACTTATTAAGTTCTGGCACTCTACAAGTGATAATGTTCGTTTGTTCTACCGTCCAATTTTAGAGCTTAACTTTTAAGGATGTTATTATCCTTGTTTAACCTATATTGAGCCTATAAGAATCATCAAAACAATTTTTTTGGGATTGAAATTGGTTGTCTATTAATGATTGGTGGGATATTGTTTGAGTATTTTATTGATATTGATATATGCATGCTGGTAGCTGCTAATCAAGGCTGAATGAAAAAAGGTCTGGAATTCGTATTAACAAATCACCTAAGTAAACCATTACAGAATGGATGTTAAAAGTAGCGTAGCTGATCTATGATTTAATACAGTGAGTGTGTTTAATAATGCTAACACTGTTACTTTAAAATTAATATTTTTTATTATTTGTTGACAAGAAAGCATTATCAAGAAAATGAAAAAGAAAACTTTTAAATGAGGCATTTGAACGAATAATGATCAGACAATAGACAATATATTGATTTACATCCCATATTATGAGAAATTAAAATGACCTTCTTTGATATCAAAAGTATTAGTTTGGACATTGTTAATCTTAAACACCCATTAAAAATTAGTAAAAGTTTTTAGGGAATGATAAATGTATTTGGGAACTTCTATCATCTACTTTCCAAAATATCTTTCTTGGAGTGTAAAGACTTGACCTAAAAGGTCCATCGGATTACGAACAAATTTTTTTTTATGGAAATGGATTTACTATTTATTGGATCTTACACCAGATTATCATTTACGCAAGTAAAGTGAAACTAATAGCGGACTAAAATAACCACACCCCCTTTTCCCCATACATGTTACAGGGTTCAATGTCTAAATTAGAGGATCTATTAAGCACATTGTTCTTTCTACATGGAATACATATTCAATATGTTACAAACAATATATGGGATAAGTAAATTACCTAAAAAATACTAATTCAGTTCTTTTAATTGGTTTTCGATAAGATAAGATTATATAATTTAGCATCTTTATTACATACTGATGTAAATAAGTTAATATCGAGTTCCTTGTCAATTTTGCCCATATGGTTGTGCTTCTAAAGAAAAAATAGTTTTAGTAAACATCTTTAAGGAAGTAAATTTCAATGTTTGTTTGTATTGTTGTTTGACTTTGCCTTTTTGAGTGTTTTCATCCTTGTCACTTTTATATAATTTTCTAGCAAATACATAAATATTATACATTTACTCCTTAGGTGAATTTTTAATCCATGAACTTATCCCTATATCTCTAAACATACCATAAACAATACATTTCCAGATAGGGTTATGGACTAATAAAGCTTAGTCATACAAAACTGCAAGATTAGGTAAGTTAGCTAATAATTATCTCAAGTAGATAACTTATGATTCGGTCTGAATTTTACTTTTTCTGTACTGATTGTTCTTTAAACCATGTATTACATTCAAGCATTTTGTCAGAATATAATTTTTGTTAACTATAAATAACATTAAAATAATAAAAAATCAGTATTTTTGTCTTAAATGTCCACCACATGACGCCATTCTGATAATAACACTGTGACTATAGTCTATTGTCTTTTATAGATAATACAAACATCAGATTGACTAGAGTCCCCAAAGGTTTATATTGAGAGTTTTCTTATTCGTTGGCTTTGGGGACTGTAGACAGTTTTGATTGGTTGGTTCAAAAGTTGAGTGTCTAAACGTTTCAACAACTAATTGAAATCTAGAGAAGTGGTAATTTGGTGTATATTCATTGGGGATGTTAATCAATATTTCAGCCATTGTCTTATCCCTTTAGAACCCTTAAATTGACCCTGTAATAGTCAGTTAATAATTTTTTATAATTTTTATGCTAAGCTACAATTGATGCACTCGTTATATCGCAATTACAAATATTTACTGTATTGAATAAGAATAAAATATAATGCATATGAAAACTATATAAGTGTATATAATGTGTTGTGTTTTCTCAATTAAATGACAAAGTTCCATTACGTAATAAGCTGAATAAAGCTGCCCCAGCCGCCAAATATATATATAATTATAGCAGTAAGCCGCTGACTCCCTTTCAATAATACATTATTAAAATAGGAATTTTTGAGATTTTTAGCTTCAGACAAAAAAAACCTTACCGCTTTACATTATCCCATTATATAAAATAATAAGTTTTTTGCCTGAAGCTTATAAAGATTTCAATAACTACTGAACTGAATTAGTTTTCTATTAAAATTAACAGAGCAAAATTAGCTGTAAGTTAGATGTTTTGATTATTAGCAATTTAGAACACCACAATATCAAAGAATTATAAATTAGGCAAAGTGGCTATATAACAGGTCTGATTCATGTATTTGAAATAACCCATCAAAATTAATTGTCAATATAATGATTCATTTATATTATTAATAAATCAGAAAATTGCCATTTTATCTCGCCTCCGAAATGACGGATGTTTCACCCTGTGTGGAAATAAGTATATAAGAGTCTAATTGTTTAGTTTTCCCCCTTTTTATGCTCAGATTAATGGCATGAATAAAGATTATTCCCATACTTAATTTCTCATTTACTAAATAAATGTATTATGTTTTCTAAAATGGGATCTTTTATAGAATTAGGGACAATATTGAACACTGAGTCTTTTCAAATTTTGAAGTGAAAAATAGAATAAATGTACTAATGTTTTATTGCATGAGTCATCCTAATAAAAGTTTGTCATTTTTCCCCTTTTTAAAAAAATGTTCAGATATCGCAGTAAAGGGTAAGGAAAGAAACCAAAATAGGACTAGAAGGGAAGTGAATAAAAGGGTAATAAAAGAAGTGTATTTGAAAGAATGGGGAAGTTAATGTAAGTTAATGATTAGATGAGTAAAGGAAAGTGAATTTTCAGCACTTAAAATACAAAGATCGGCAACACCATGACAATTTAGAAGTACAGACAAACAGACACAAATACACAAAGAAAAGCTTCCCAACTATAAAAGTATAATTGAAGTGTATGTATATTTTCTATTTATAATAAGTTTAACTGAGTATATTTATTTGATTTAACCTACTAAAAATACTAAATATGTCCTTGATTTTAGGCGGGACCATTTGACAAACTGACAATAATATATCATTTCAAATATTGAAATCTTAAAATGTTTTCAAACAAAAAGAAAATCTGCTAAAAGGTTCATGTCAATTTCAAAGAAAGCATATTTGTTTTGGAAAATTAAATATTTTGTAGTTTATATCATAAAAAGTTCAAAACAAAAGTAATTTGATCATAAATACTTTATTAGTGTACCCATTTTGTAATTCAAATAAATAACATTCAAAGGAGAAAATCAATTTTTATACAATTTGAATATTTTATATAGTCTTTTAAAATATATACCAGCAACATTTCAAATAATCTTGAACGTAATTTAAAATTTATACAATGATATAACTATCATATTAGTGGATTTGATTAACACTATTATCAACATATGTATAGATTATTTATCATTTCAAAACCTTATCCATATCATTATTCTCCGCTGCTTTTCCTTAAAGTGCTTAGCGAGCATCGAAATCCCCCACCCTACCCTTACCATTAAGTGAAACAAAAAAATCTCTCCCCTTAAATGGAAAAAAAATCGAAAATAGTGATAGTTTTTTTTAAATTAATGGTTAATCCTTGCAGGGAGCCCTAATCCTGCGGACTCAATGGTTGCGTCCGATAAACTAGCGCCTAAACCATTTTCCAATTTATTTCAAAATAAGGTGCGACGTTCTCTTCTCGACCCTGCACTTTTAGGGAAACCGCCAATTCTTCTCAAAATATCGTCATATTGATCATATTCCTTTATCTCTGCCATATTCTGACATTAAAATATGAAATGATTATGGGAAAAGTTCATGAGAAAGTTTTATTTCCTAGGTATTCAATGAAAAGGTTAAATACAGATAAAAATCACGTTATGTGAAATATTTTATTTCAAGCATTGTAGGTTAGACATCAACAAAGTGTTTGATTAAATAAAATATAACATAATTTCTGCCGATTATAGTGTTTCACTGCTGTAGCGTGTGTGTGTGTGTGTGTTTATTGGGTATGTGTCCGACTATGTATTGAACTGAGACAATCGTAAGATTTCCTGAAAATTACAACAATTTATTACCAGTAATTTCAAAGATCTTGAGCTTCAGACAAACTTACTACAATATATAATTTTTTACTCATTAAAGCATCGTGTCTTTTTATTTATAAACCTTTGAAGATTTGTTTTAACAATGAAACACTTTGTATTGGACTTATCAAAAAAAAAATAACATGTTTTAATAAACTGTGTTGATCACTTTATGTACTTCATATTATAGGATGTCGTTCTCAGGCGGACAGAGGAACAAGAGGACAGACACTTAATATAGTTTAGTTGTACTACTAAAATGAACCTGTTCCATTGGGTTGAGTCCTAGCATTTTCATAGCTGGATGTAAATCTTTCGGGTATATTGTAGCTTCTCTTAAACCTACAAAGAACAATATATTTTAATGTTTAATTTAAGAGTAATCCTTAGATAAGGATCTCGCTAACCGCTAAACAGATATGGTTCTCTATTACAATGATATTTTTTATAGGTCCTGCGTACCACCACCATCCCAAGAGAAATCACCCAAATAAAAAATTTTCCCCCCTCCAAAAAGAATTGTTTTTACTTTTTAAAAGCAAAGCTTTTCTATAATTAGGGTCGGTCCGTCCGTGGGTCCGTCCGTGGGTCCGTCCGTCCGTCCGTCCGTAACGGATAGCTTTTTAAATTTATTTAGGCATGTTAGAATTGTCCTATCGATTTCAAATTTTGCATGGTGATTCCTTTAGTAGTTAGGTACTAAACAAATTTTTATGTGAACTAATCATCTGATTGATCTGATTTTTGGTATATTGATTCCTGGGACAACAAAGTATAATGTAATAAGCGAAGCAACTCTAAAATCAAGTCCTAGAAATGTAAGTATGTCCATAAACATTATCCTGAATCAAGCAGTTTTTTTCAACAAATTTACTTACAAATTTGCTTTGACCCTTATACATTTATATTATGATTATTCAGTTCTGACACTATACAAGTGTTAATGTCCGTTTATCCTACCGTTTCAGTGCTTCGCTTTTATGGATGTTGTCATCCTTATTAACTTTGAAAATAAAATATGTCGAATTCAACCCACCACTTCTAGGCCTCTACATTTATTTAAATTTTGACCTGTTTCAAAGCTTCTAAAAACAGCTGTAACTACTTCTAATTCTCGATCCGTTAGATCATCCATAGGCTGAAAAGAAACAAAAGTTATAATAATAATACAAACAATTTAAAATTTTCTTATTCACAAAATATTGATTATTAATTCCCTAAGCTATCAAATGAGACACATAAGATAGATTCAAAGTGATCCTTTATTTAAGTTTGAAGAGACGGGTAAACCATATAATAAAATATTGGCTCGGAGGCTCAAATCCAGCCACGCCGCTTACTAAGCCACTCAATGAGCTGCAATTACATCAGACCGCATTATTTCAATGATTGCTATTTTATCATTCAAATTATGGTACAGTAGCCATAATATATATATCACATTAGGAAAAATTATATCCAGATTTTCCTATCCTGAACGTTAAATCCTCATTATCATGATAACCTAATAAACTATTTCTAACTTAACTAAAGTTCAGTTAAACTGTATGACAAGTATTTTTACTTACTGTTTTAAAACAAGCACAAGAACAAATTAGTACAAATTTTATGCGGATACAAAAAGGAAAATTATAAGATCAAAAACAGTTTTATGATTTTCATTTTAATATCATTGGATATTGTATGTAATACGATGCTATACATGATTTTTTAGTATGGCTGAGAGCTGGTTCTAATCCAGCAGATATCAATCGGTTTCAAAGTAATACTTGTAAAAGTAATCATGCAACCATTAAGTACCCAATCCTTGTAAGGTACTGGTAGGAAGGAAAAATGACTTTTATATTGAAGTTAATTTTAACAATTTCCTGTTATAACTTTGTAAGCAAAGTTTTCTTACTCCTATGGATATAGGGATGTGCAATTGGAACAAAAATTAAAAAGCATATCCTCATTTTAACAACAATATAAACCCCTATAACCCTGTACTTTTTTTGTAAGCATAATTAACCCATACTTCCCTGAAAAAAAATTTATGTTAACATTGTCATACTTTAATTTCTAAAACTAAATCTTGTGTTGTAAGGTCTAATATAACTGAAGCAGTCCTAAAGGGCCTTGTCATGTCTCAATGTTTGATAAGTATTTTTTTTCCAGGTAGAGCTAAATTCTCCACAAAGGCTAGTTCTCGAGCTGAAGTGCTCTAAAGAGGTGAGTAGATTCAAAGGTTATATTTCTTTTCTTGTTGTCATTGCTTGAGTATGAATTGGATAATTATTAATAGTTTTTTTTTTTAAGTGTTTTTGTTTTATATTGGAAAAAAAGGGAAGCGATTTTTTTGGGAAAACACTTTCTATTCCCGAATAAGCATTTAGTCAAAACATTTACTTGCTATATTGCTTCTTTATATTTTCCTGGGATTCCTTTACAAAAATCTGACTCTTCATCCCTGACTAATTAACATTTTAAAACATATTTTATCCATTTATTCCTGACACACTTTATGAAGTTTTGTTGTCAAGTATAAAAATTTAGTTGGAGATGACTTTATGAATGAAGGATGCATTATAACAAAGTCAAGGACAATTATGCACACAACAGTGCAGTACATACATTAATACATACATACAGATAATTCATTATTTACTGCTGCTATGTCAGGTTCGCCATGATGGCCATGAGCTTGTAAGGAACCTTCTTCTACTGAGAGTATTTGTTTTGGTTAAGTTATTGAAGAACTGATGAATATAACTATTTGTTGATCGCGAAGTGTTTGGATTATTTTGATGTTTTGTTATAATATTTACTACTAGCGGATACGCATTGTAATTGAGGGTAGGGGGGAGGAACCCCTTCCGAAAATTGTTATTATTCTTCCCTTGGCATATATGAAACAACACTGCAAGGAGAACCATTTTGGATCAGTGGTTTTAAAGATCAAACGCTAAATATAGACAGTTATCATGCTCATTTATGAAAGAGAGGAATAATTATTTATCTCATTATCAATGCTTTAAAACTAGTACGGCCATCACTGATCAATATATAATGTGTAAGCTTAACTTTTATGGATGATGTTTTCCTTGTTATTAACAGAGTTAAATATGTAATTTCTTTTTTCATATTGTTATGAGGAAAATAAAGGAAAAAGCCACAAGAATAATTGATCATTTATTCCCTAAAAGATTATACACATGCCAAACTTACAAACTTTTGTTAACCCGATCCTTCGGCATCAAGGGGCTAACAAAACTGGTTTTATCTAATATATTTTCATTTTCATTTCCTCGGAAAGCTGTCTATTATACGATTCAATAAATAACTATTAAATTTTCATATATGAAGAAGTTCTTCTATACAGGACATGGAAAGTACAATATAGTTTTTCCTTATTCAGAGTATAAAGTCTGTATATATTAGTAGAATGTTATGTGTTACCACCATCAATAAATGTTGCTCTTTTCTAGTATTTCCGTTACCCTAATATGGTAATCATAGTATTGCTTTATTCAAATAGTGACCCAATAAAATACAAAGTGTACTGCTTTTCTTCTTCTTCTGATAAAACATTTCTTTTATATAAATAAAACATAAAATTTTTCCATCAGCAACTATATTAGTTGGACAATTTATAATATTGCTTCGAAACCGATTAATAATATCCGCTGGATTAAAACCGGTTCTCAGCTAAAATCATAAATTCCATCGTATTAAAGACAATTTTTCACGTATAAGATAAAAATTATAATTTTGAAACCAGCTTTGTTAGCCAAAAGGGTGCGATAAATAACTATTCCAAATAAAGAAGACTTTAAAAAATGGAATCTTTTCTATTATTAGGTTTTGCAAGTCAGTAACATTTTTAGGAATAAAAGAATGTTTTGATCATAAGAAAACTTTAGATGCTGTATTAGAATTGACAAAAAAAAATAAGGTAGCAACTGTAACAAACATTAAATATGTCCATAATTGATTTAGATATTAGATATAGATATTAAATTCACTTTTAAAAATCTTTTGTGATCCTTGTCTTAGTATACTATACGTCAATAATAAGTTTTCTCGTATTCATTCGAATCCGGTGGATAGGAACCGGTTCTCATCCATACGAAAAAACTATGTCTAGCATCGTATTATATACAGCTTTCTACGAATATAAAAATGTACAATCAAAAGATTACAACCAGTTTTTTTAGCCGGTGCCTTCGGCACCACGGGGCTAAAAAAACAAGTTTTAATCTTTTAATTGTACATTTTATATCCGCGGAAAG
Organism: Acartia tonsa; assembly: GCF_053477335.1. Taxonomy (NCBI): domain Eukaryota; kingdom Metazoa; phylum Arthropoda; class Copepoda; order Calanoida; family Acartiidae; genus Acartia; species Acartia tonsa. The sequence goes on along the minus strand of NC_137262.1, from coordinate 28,173,837 downwards.
CCGTTTATAATACGATGCGAGAAATAACTATTCCAGTATGACTTTGAAACTGATGGATTAAAAAAGGTTCTGAGCAATACTGAAAAAAATCATATTTAAATACTAAACAAATATACAAATGATGGAATATGTGTCATGCTATTGGTGGCTTTTACACCTTAGGGCCAATAAAACAGGAGTTTATCATACAATTCATTATCTTTCCGTGGAAAACTGTCAATAGTACGTTGCAATTAATTTCCTAATATAAACATATTTAATAATTATCTCTCCAACGAAATTATCTATTAAAATTAAATTGAGTTAGAAATATTAATAAAATAATAATCATAATAATCCCCAAAGGAACATACAAACAAAGCTAATTCATATTCCATCAAATGAAGAATTTTGAATTTCTCTATGCATACTAATATTATTAATTAAGATTACCCCAAAAATTTATTATAATTAAGTCATATTAATAACAAAGGGTTCTTTCTAATTAAAATAAGTCTAAATTGAAAGTTATAAAAAGTTATACTAAGGATTGTCCTTTTAAAACAATTTTTACTGCACTTGGTCCTACATCTAAAGTGTGTGTATGTGTGTGTATTGTATGTACAATGTGAAGCTATGCAAAGATGAAGAGATATATTTAACCCTGGCTTCAAATTTAACATTTCCCCATTATTTTCATTAATCCTTTTTTTGTCTCCCATCCTTCTTTAATGGAGAAGTTAAAAATGTTATGATTTGATATTGGTTAAAATTCAATATATGCAGCGTAGCTACTCTGCAACTATTCTGTCTGCTCATTTAATATTGTACCAAATTATTATACCTTATTTTCATTCATCCTAATCACATAATCAATAATTAATCCAATTAAGGGTCAACCTATGATATTTATACCATGTAATATTTAGTACGGAAAGGTATTCCTAAATATTCTATTCAATTCCAGCTATTGTTTAGAAAATAGCATAACTTAAATTTGCAAATAATTTCTAGAATTTCTTTAAATTGATTCAGTCTTATAATAAAGTAAACTATCTGTCTGTGTGTGTGTACCGAAGGATCTTGCTAACAACTAAACCAATATGGTTCTCCTTTACAGGGTAGCTTCACAGGTTTATAATCATTTTGGGGTAGGTTACCAACGCCCTTCCAAGATAAATCGACCCTAGAAAAAAAATAAACCCACCTCCCCAAAAAAGTGGGAGGGGTCAACTTCCCTAACAACCTCAATGACCCCTAGAGGGCTCTGGGGGCGTAGCCTGTAGATCTTAAAATTGTGAGAAAAGTGCTCTTGTATGAATGTTGAGGAAAATGTCTAAATTTTCAAAGTTTGTTGTTCTTGCAGTGCAAAGGTTCAGGGATTTAAAGGGATAAGACAATAAATTGATAAATATCCCTAATGGTGATACACAAAATAACCCCTTCTGCCGATTACAATTAGTGGTTAAAAATGTTTGAACACTCAACTTAATGAACCAACCCATAAAAGTCCCCAAAGTTGTTACGCCAATGAATAAGAAAACGTTATTATTAGACTTTTGTGACTAGTGCAATAAACAGCCCAATGTCCACTCCCTGGCAAAGGTTTCACTATCTTCATTAATGACATGATACACAACGGATGAAAAAAACCACAAAATTTTAAAATCGGATATTGATTAATTTTCAATTGCAAAAAAAACATTTGCGGCCAGTCATTATCAAGCTTTTTTTTAAAAGTGCAGTATTATGTAGGAGAAAAGCAGATATAGTAATAATAGACTTAATCAAGATTCAACGAATCACTAAATATGACATTTTAGATAGACCAATTCAATCTTAAAATATCAGTTCTTAATTTTTTTTTCAATTCGTCAAACGATTTTTGGATCTTAATAATAAATAACTGCACTTAACAAATCTATAAAAGTCTTGAAATATCACTAATAAAAAAGAAAAAATTTTTTTAAACATTTCCTCAATTTATGTTGTTCTCTGAAGTAACTATTAGTTAATCACCCTAATGAACACCTATTTATTTTGCAACTCATAAAAAAATATTCCTCGCATTGACTAGCACCTATTTCTCACAACTTTTTGAACAGAAAAAGAAACGAAAGTTTTTCCTGTTGATTTTTTACCTTGCAAAATTTAAATAAGGTTACAAGTTTACGCATCTAGCATCACAGAACAGGTAGGACAAGAATAGGTATTCTTTGACCTGTTGAAAAAAAAAGTTGAATTATTTGATGTACAATTCGACAAAAAAAAAAGACAAACGAGCAAAAAGACAATTGCTAATGATAAAAAGAATAATTTTCTTTAAAAAATATTTTATAAAGCAGCTAAGTAAAATGAACTTTTCTTATTTCCTTACAAAAACCTGCACAGTAAAAATTAATATTCTATATCTATAGATTTATTTATTTGCCTTTAGAAGAAAACAGTAAACTCGATGATCACAAAGTTGTTTCAAGTTTATGAAATACTAGGAAATATTGTCGAAACTATGAAACTATCTCATTGTCAGATTTCTTCTAAAACTTATCCCCCAAACAGGCATAAAGATGTGGAAAAAAATTGTAAATTAGGATGGTAAAGTGATTAGAGTAAAACACTAGAGGGAGAAAGGGTTAAATTGCTATATCTCCCCATCGCAACCGCATTGTGCAACCTTTTTATTGGGTCATTGAAAATCAACCAATGGTGTCGCTTATATTAACACAGCTAAGTAGCAGAAAATAATTTAGAAGCAGACGAAAGAGGTATTTGAAAAATGAAGGGAGGTAGTTGTCTGTATATACATCTATACTATAGATCTGTTGTAAAGTGAGAGACATAATTAATAATAAAATAAAATCTATCTATATACTAAAGTAACAGGATGTCAATGTGTCGGTCTGTTTGTACCAAAGTGTCTTGCTGATCTTTTACAATGTAGATTTTAATAGGTTCAGTGAATGTTTATAACTATTTTTTGGAGGGTAGAACAACCTTCCCAAGAGAAATCGCTCCTAAAAAAATTACCCTAAAGGCCTCTAGATGCATAGTCGCTAGTTGTTAGTATTTCTGGAATGTTTTTAGTCACTGGTGGTAAATAAGAAACATTTTATGCAATCCTAATACAATCTTTTGAATGCAAGTCTTGTTAAACTTGGACACATTTATAGACGTAAAATTCTATGCTTTATGCCTAATAAACGGTCAATAAAACTATGACACATTATTGACATGTCTATGAGAAAGTATGTTGCTGATATTTACGTCGATGGTTGGATCAATATTTAGATTATTTCAAGAACTCTGAACCTACTATAATAATAGTGCAGAAATCATAATTTTTGGTGGTCTTTTAAGATCTCGCTAACTCCTTATCCGATCAGTTTTTATTTTAAAGGAAGCTTAACATGGGTCCAATGTTGGTTTTATGCTATTTTTTACTTCTTTGACATAAGAAGTTTCTTAAAACTATAATTTGACGTGCTACGTATCAATTGTTTTACAGAATATCAATCATTATCTTATAAAGTTATTGAAACTTGGAAGGGTCAACTTCTACCTTTTAAAAGAGTAAATACACAAAGTTAAAATGTTTCAAACTAATAGTTGTGCAGCTTCTCAATAATTCACTCACTTACTTGAATATTAGTGGATAATATGAAGGGGAAAATGGTCTTCAATTTAGGTTGTAGATATGGACCTCATTTATTGGTCAGTTCGTTCATTCAATATTAGTTAATGAGTTGGAGTAAGGGGGATGGATGCGTGAGATCGTTATTTTAGTCAGTTAAAAGTTTCACTTTATTAGAGTACATGAAAATATGATGTAATAATAAATCAATTCTTAATTGTAGGATATAGATTAATTTCAGACAAGCAGTTAAATTTCGGATAGGAACAAAAAACGTTTATATGGCCTATTCTTAATAGAAAATGACATAAAGGAATTTATATGACTTTTCTGTCTATCATTTCTAGAGGTAAGTCTATGTTAATTTTTATGTACTATGTACTAGGCTATTAGGATATAATAAACAACAATTAGTAATTAGTTATAAATAAAAGGTTTTAGTCATTATATATTTCTACAAATAAATTGTATTTGACATTTCAAAATTATAGATAAACTTAAATGTCAGCCATCATGACAATCCTTATATTGAAAATAAGCAATAACAAAATAATATTAAAATGCTTAAAATTTTTAAGAAATGGAAAGGCACAATTTAACTTTATGCAACTTAATATCAGATAATTTACACTTTAATCTTATTCTGATTTCTTTTTCTTGTTATAATGAACTTTTTTAAGGTGAAGCTTTTCTATATTTAGGGTATGTCCCTAAGTAATTTTGGGTGACAATGTTCGTTTGTCCTTTAGAGCTTCACTTTACCGATCAATATTCGCTGGATAAGAACAAGTTTTCAGAAAATACTAGCACGGGGTTAACAAAACTGGTTTTAATCTTAAAATTTTTCATTCTAATATTCGTGGAAAGATGTCTGTAATGCGATGCGATTAATAACTAATGATTTTTTTAATGTCACAACAAAACTTTTATCATGATTCGCTCTTAAAGAGTATTTTGTGATTGTCATAATGTTTCTAAATAAATAGTGTTTTAACTGTTCTTTCAGTAATTTATTTTTTGGTGATATTTTTATTGATATACATCTCAAAGAAAATAGGAAAAGAAATACAAAAAACACCAGCTTTACAATCTTAAAATTACTCACAAAATTTGCTTTCCTAGCATATGTATGTATGTATACATTTTTTGCATTTTCAAATTAATCCCTTTGGTGTACATACAGCAAAAAAATTGCATTTTAAACTAAAAATAATTCAAACTCAAAACTTTATTTAAAGAATCATACAAACCTGTAATAACACATTTTTAAATAATTCACTTTTGATTTTTATAAATAAATGGCTCTTTGATTCGCAGAACCTTTTTATTTGATACCTTTTTATTAGCCTCCTCCTTCCTCCAAGCCATCTTGTATTCTACTGGATGCTACAAAATGGTCCGTCACATTTCTTCAACAAAATTCTATATCTCACTTATGAATATTTCTTTCCAGAATTTTTTCACTTAATTTAAGAGGATTTTTTTCTGTAAAAATTTTTACTTTATTTTTAAAAACTGTCTTTTAAAGTATAAAAAATACTTTTTTTTAATTTGAAAGTGTTAGCTTTTCATGAAGTTTAGGGCGAAAAAATTGCTTCATCTAAAATCCTCCCAGAGGGCAAGCATTGGTTTGGCACCCGACCTGCGGAGCTCAAATCTCCGATGAAAGAAAATCCAGGAAAATCTCCGTTTCCACACACACATACACGCAGACATACATACATTGCAAGATTGAGGGGGTAAGAAAAGCACTGGTACTGGATTTATATCAGAGTAATGGAAACAGAATATAAGTGGATATTACAACGGGGAAAAATTCCTAACCTGGAACTCATTTATTGGTCAGTTAATTCATCCAGTAGGATGTGAGGGGATGGGCTAAAGGGGGTGGATGGGAGGTGCCGTTATTTTGTCTCGCTGCGATTTTACTTTATTTGAGATCATGAAAATCTGGTGTAACATCCAGGTAATAATATATCCATTGATATGAGAGTATTGAAATAAGAGACAAAAAGGGGAAGGCTTTAAAATGGAGATATGGCAAATCTGTGTAAAGATTCATATAAACGCTGAATTATCCAAAGTGAGGCCTATACTTAGATAAAGTGTTTTCAGAGCAAGGGGTTAACTTATTAGAAGCAGAGCTACTCTACAGCTCCTATTTTCAGCTTTAAAAAGAAGCGTATGTAATTGGATTCAATACTATTATTTTAATATCAAAAAGGATTATTACGACTTATATTAGCAAGAAGACTTTTTGCCTTAAGCAAAACAAAAGGAATTATTTAAATCAGAGTGGATAAGAAGAAACTAACTCTTTATTAGATAGTAGTCTAAACAATCCCTGGATCAATGTGAAACTTCCATAAAATAAAGAACTGAATCCGTTTAGTCTTTAGCGAAATCTTAATGGACTGTAGGAATAAACCTTACTATTTTGTTTGATTAGATATGATGACAATCTATCTATTTGACAAAATTTTACATAACTAAGGCCACAGGTGATTAGTAGACCTGGTAGTGCGAATGGGGCGTTTGTCCAATAATATGGTATGGAGACCGCTCTTCTATGAGTACTACTAAAAACCTACTTTTACTGCAATACACATAGACATTCTCATCGTCGGTTCGTCTATTTAGAATGCTTATCCCTCTATTCCCACAAGTATAATACGAATTTGGTTGAGCTGGTGGAAGCTCAACAAAAGACCCACGCGAAGTATTATATTGCTTTAATCTAAGAATAAATGGTTGGTTTTGATATTCGATCGGAATTATATAAGTGTATTAAGTATTAAGGAAGGAAGATGTTTTTATAAAGTGTATTTATATTACAAGTGAATAAGTTAAGTATGAAAATATTTACAGGATAAGTGTTAAAATCATAAGTAGTGTAGGACAGAAAAGTGCCCTAAGTCCCAAGCAGTGAATTGTGCTAAGTGTTAGAATTCTAACATAAGGCCTAAGCTCAATTCATGCTAAGTACTAAGGGTCCTAAATTTAAACTACAATGCATGCCAAACAACTAAGTCATTACCTTTTTAAAGCCAGAAGAGAACTTGATGGTAGGAGAGTCAATAAATAACTAACTTATTTTAAGAGGTACATGCTATAACATCAGCTTAGAACAAGGATCTTAGTGTTTGTCTGTGCAATAAAGTGTCTGTATGTTAATTTGTGACGTAAATCAGACATGGTTGTAGGCATACATACTTGTACTGATTGGTTACATGGTTACTTTAACAATAAACATAATGTCTTTAATAAACATATAATATTAACGAATCACATATAAATTACCATGAATAGGCTAGCAGTACCCATATATGGTGTTATATTGGTAAAGGTAGGCCTATGAATGCATAAAAGGATACAAATAATGCCTTGGGCCTAGCTAAAGTAATTGTGTCTCGTGCCTGACTGCTACTTGATAATTACAGGGGCACATCAATCAAATATTTAGATTCTACTCTATATAGTGTTAACTTTATATCAGACATAGATAGATAGTCTGGATGCGAAGCATTTCTGTAAAAGTCTTATATGTACGTTCAAAGAATTTGAAAATTGAGGATCGCATCTCCAGACCAGCTTCGCTTCATATAAATTTATACATATAAAACTTTTGATCTACTTTTAAAGTCATATTTTTTGCTAATAAAATGATAAAAATAACTATTATATTTAATGTTTAGTCACCCCTAGTTTATTTAATACTAAACTAAAAATTAATTTATTTAATGAAATGCAACTATAAAACCATTATATTATTATTAAATATGTTATTAATCATTAGCAAAAACATTAGTACTTGCAGTTATTACAATTATTTACTCATTATTATTATAGAAAATTTTATAAATCACATTGGTCTAAATTTAATTAATATTTGTTTGTTTGACTTTCAATGAGTGTTTGACTAGTAAGGCTAATCGTAGGTAGCTTTTAGTGCAGAATAAAAACAGACGTCATATTTACAATACAAATGACTAAGGATAGGCCAGCATACATTTTAATTGACCAATGTCAAAATGTATACTGGCCTATCATTGGTCATTTGTATAATAAAACGTCATTTTTTACTTGGACCTATAAGCTGCTTTGGCTAATCGGTAAATCAAGAAATTTTGTGGTAAAATGAATCTACCACCCAATGACAATAAACTAAATTTCCCCTATTGTTAACTGTAAAACCCCAATTAAAATTTATTAATTGCTTATCCCTATGGTAGTAATATCCCTATTGATATAATTTTTGTACTACTTCAACTCATAGTGAACTATAGCAATAGTGAAACAGCTATTAATAATTCTAATTAGAGAAATAAGGCATACATATTTAATTCAAAGGAGCGCTGCTACTCTGTACCTAGAGTTTTTTTTAATTGCCATAACGTCATGTTATTGCTTATGATTGACTATAAAATGTGAGTTTTGACTTTTTCTATAAATGTTAAAATTCTTTAATTTAAACTTTTAAGGGTAAAAAAGACAAACTATTGAAAATACCTGTCAAAACTATTGTTTTACTGTTTCGACAAGCAACTAGGTCCCTAGAGGCCTCATAGGGTACTTGAGATAAGGTGTTTCTAAGTAAACCCTCCACTTTCAATTTCAGTTTAAAAAGAAAAAAATCCCTGTGGTTATTTCTCTCGGGATGGTGTAAGAGCACCCTCCCCATAATTAGTTTCAACCTCCCTGAATCTTTAGAAAGCTCTACTGTATATGAGAGCCAAATCGGTCCATCGGTTAGCAAAGTATTGAGCTACTCACATATAGACACAAATTTTGTTACTTTTGTTTCTTTTAAATAACGGCAAACTGCTGTTTTTTTCATCATAAATGCCGACGTCAGACGGATATTGATACTTTGTTTATGGACATTATAGTCCTTGCTATTTTTATATCAGAGGGGGGATAGGGAGGGAGAGTGTACACAATTATTAGCTTTCCTTATTATTATGATATTTAAATGTGTACCATAAATAAAGAAATAATATTAAACAATAAGAACTATCTATAATTAGGGTCAGGCGTTACTGACCGTTTGCCTTTCTGATTAAATCTTTTTTGTCAAATATTATTACGAAATTGTTTAAGATTTTTTCTATAAGCAAACAACTTTATAATTGGACTTTAATAAAAGGACTTTTTAGGCGCTAAAATGTTGCTCATATAATTTATAGTTTATTTTGTTTTATTTGTTAATTTGTAGTTATTTTTAACTGCAAAGGAAGCATAATAGGGTGACAGGGAAAACCATCTTCAATAGTAAAAAGAAAAAAATCAATCAATTTGATCAATTTAACCATTCTAAGGTTTTTTTTTAATGTAAAAAACCAAGCCAAAACCTCAAAAACTAATACAAGCTTTTTATTTTAAGTGGGGTACAAAATCTCAATACGAGGTTACTTACAGTTTTTTGGGGGTAAAATGCCGAATTCTTTTACCTACTATTAAATTTTTTCTCTGGGGGTAAAATTCGCATGAGGGGAATTACTACCCCCCTCCCCCCACTAAAGAAAAATTTAATACTTGGGATAATAAGCAAAAGTGGAGCAAATATACAGACAAAAAAATCATATATAAAGAAGATTCACTACTGCAAAGTACCGCATATCTTTATCAATAGAACAAGAGAGATATAATCTGCATAAACAGATGATTAATCACTCATGGACATAACATAATATATCAATACTATTAATAATCTTATATTTAGGTAAATTAAAGATTTTGAGAACATTTTTTTAATGTAAAATACTATTTTTAAACAAAGCTTTTTCTATATAAAAATCTTAAGTTTTATAAATTTTCGATAAATGCCCCATAAAGAAAATTGTTATTTTTATTAATTTTATATGATTTTCGTTTACCTACTTCTTAGGATTGTTTGGCTTCGTGTTTATGGATGTTGTCATCCTTGTTTTATGAATGTTAAAGGCATTGTATGAATGTTATAGACCCTGAACAAAAGATTTGGGTCATGAAAAGAAAACGAAATTGCGGGTTTCATCGTATTTTCACAGTAGCTTTTGTAAGGTTATTTTAGGTTAGGTTAGGTTAAATAAATGTTAATGATTGCCCCGCAGGGCGAGAGTCCCCCGCAGTGGCTAGAAATAGGTGAAAAGCTACTGTGAAAATACGACGAAATCCACAACTTTTTCTTTCCATGATCCAAAGATTTTTTCAAAAGCTAAAAAGATAAAAGTTCCTATTTTTTCTGATAAAATTTTAAAACTTTCTCTCCATTTTCATCAAATCCATTGTATAAAGATTGTATAAAAGTTTATAATCAATCATAGATGAATAATAGATAGATAAATAGATGGTTGCATAGAACAAATAAATAATAGATACTGGCGCATTTTCATTAATCTTAACTATCTGTATTCATGTTTTGTGTGTTTTATGCAGGGATCTAAAGGGACAAGACAATGGACGATAAGTTGATGATGATACCAAAAAATTGTCCCTTCTGTGGATTAAAATTGTGATTAAAACGTTTGGACACTCAACTTGATGATCCACCTAATTAAAATTTAAATTTATGTCCTCTCCCTCTGTGGTTTTTATGATTATATGTATGATAAAAGTAAAAGAATAGAGGGGCCAAGACATATGTAACTTTCCCTACAAGGCAAGACCCCTTTTCTGATTTTGTATTGGATCTTTGAAAATCAGCTTATGGCAGAAAAAGTAAAACTTCAAGTTTCTGGAATCATAACTATGAAAAACCCAATTGATCATAGATAATTTGCAACCACTTTTACTCTAAAATAACCTTAACAATGAAAATTACACATAAATGCTTAATTAAAAAAGTATAATGAAATTATTTTTTGCCTCTTGCACAAGGGTCCTTAATAGATGGGGGGATGTAGTTATCTGGAATATACATCTATGATTATATATTTATTTGTGTATGCATGTATTTGTAAACAATCCTATCATGATAATTTGATAAATGTAAGTTGCAAAGATTTTTTTCTGCGCAGCTCCTCTATATTCAAAACCTTACCGTTTGTTCTTAAGTTTATCCCTCAAATTATGAACAGTACTCTATTTATCGTCCATTCTAAACGCAAGGGGGTAAATGTAATTTTATTGACTGCTGTATAAAATAGATAGCTAAAAAATTATTAAAATTCCCTGTGTCATTGATCATCCAGTATATAATTTACGTGGTTTCTGGGTTTGTTGATCATCCTTTAAAATACATTAATACTTTTGATATACAGGTTTCGTGATTTCATTGATTCATCGCCTAATTTCTTTCTCTTTTTTTGTGACAACCAAACATCCATATTTTTCTTATGCTTCGCTACTTATGGGTATCATCCTTGTCATAGTAAATCTGATTAAACAAAACAAAAACATTTGAAGAAAAATTTATTATTAGAATCATGAGCAAAAAGTGAATAAAAAATGAAAAATAAAAATATGCATATAATAATTACAATAGAATAGGATTAGCACCAAGCATACATCTGAACTCTGAGAAACTTATCTTCCCATCTCCATTACGATCAACAACCTACATAGATAGATAGATAGATAGATAGATAGATAGATAGATAGATAGATAGATAGATAGATAGATAGATAGATAGATAGATAGATAGATAGATAGATAGATAGATAGATAGATAGATAGATAGATAGATAGATAGATAGATAGATAGATAGATAGATAGATAGATAGATAGATAGATAGATAGATAGATAGATAGATAGATAGATAGATAGATAGATAGATAGATAGATAGATAGATAGATAGATAGATAGATAGATAGATAGATAGATAGATAGATAGATAGATAGATAGATAGATAGATAGATAGATAGATAGATAGATAGATAGATAGATAGATAGATAGATAGATAGATAGATAGATAGATAGATAGATAGATAGATAGATAGATAGATAGATAGATAGATAGATAGATAGATAGATAGATAGATAGATAGATAGATAGATAGATAGATAGATAGATAGATAGATAGATAGATAGATAGATAGATAGATAGATAGATAGATAGATAGATAGATAGATAGATAGATAGATAGATAGATAGATAGATAGATAGATAGATAGATAGAAAGATAGATAGATAGATACCTGAATCATTTGTTTAGCCTCCTCAGGTGAACAAATATGACACAGGACAAATTTCATTTCTTCCATTGTAACACAACCTAGGAAAACAAAAATAACAACATTCATAAGTAGTGAAGCACAAAAAGTCATGTAATGGACAAACGAAAAAAGTGATTAATGGAGCAGATGTTCAGTTATCATAACATAGAAAAGAAAGAGAGAGGATTGAAAAGAAAATTTTTAAACCTTTAAAATGTAAGGTTTATGTCGTTTGAATCATGAACGTGGACAGTATCTTAATTTGTACCTTGGTCATCTTTGCTGAATACACGAAACGTCTCCTAAAAAAACAGTTTACATCTACCTTTTATTATCTGGACTAACAAAAGATTTATCTTCATTTGATTTATTCGTCTATACTAGTGAGAAGAAGAAAAAAAAACAATTTACAACTTTAACAATTATCGTCCTTAGTATCATAAATCCTTTTAAAGAAAGTAAAAGTAATGATTTTGGTCTGAGAAACAACCGAGAATTGGTTATCCTTTTAGTTTCCTGGAAGATTTAGGCTATTTTTTTTCTGAATCCTTTGGAGGAAATCCACAAGTACATATTACAAGTACACTAATTAAGTTTATTAGTACCTTAAAATCTTGTTCGTCTTCTCTTTCCTTTAGTTTCTTTTTTACAAGATCTATAAATTCATCAAATTCTATCTAAATAAATTATAAATCATTTAGAAAAAATCTAATGTAAGAAAACCACGAATTAATAATATACATGGAAAAACTTTTTTTAGCGATAAATAGATATACATATTCAGATGCTTTATTGCAATTTGTATTAATAGAAGATATGCCCCTAGAGGCCTCTTAAGGGAAGGGAGGGGGGTTGACAATCCACTTTACATTTTAGTTTTAAAAAGGAACCATACCCTGCATAGTAATGAACCTTCCCTGGAGACCTTTACTGTAAAGAGAACCATATCGGTTCAGCAGTTAGCGAGACCTTTCTTTACGAACACACCGACAGAAATACATCCTGTTACTTTTATATAAGTATAGATAAAAAATTACAAGGCTGCCACTCTATAATTCACTTATTCTGGATACCTGACCAGAGTTATTCGTGTCGGTTTCGTTGATCATATCTTGTATCTCTCCTTCTGTTGGATTGTGACCTCTGTAATTGTATAATTATTGTGTCAAATAAATTTCAAAACTGGACATACAGGGAAGATAAAAAAACCTTGAAGGGGTGAAAAAAAGGGAAAAATAGTTCTTTCCGATATATACACGGTGATTCAGAAAAAAAAACTGCGTTTTCCGTTTTTCTGACTTAACCGGAAGGAATTCAGAAAAAAATAATTAAATGTCCTTGTTCTCTATAAAAAAGTACATCAAATTTGTAAAAGGTTCTTTTAATATCTCTAAAAATGCGGCCTCTATGATAGGTACATAGTTTTAAAAAAATGCTTTATGTGAAAAATGTTCTGCAAGAAAAATTAAGATAACTCTTCTTTTTTTGTATAAAAAAATCTTAAAATTTCAATTTTAATTTAGAAAAATGTCTAAGGAAAGTACCTTAATGAGTTTTAAAGGTGAAATGCTTTTTAGCTATCCAAAAACGCATTTTTAATAAACTGCAATTTGTCATTTTTCACATTTCTTGATTGTGATGCATTCCTAGTAAAAGAATATTTTATAATAACGTAGCTTATAGTACAAAGGAAAAAAACCTTTTTATTTGACAAAAAAATCTCTAAAGACAAAAAAACCATTTAATTACAAATTATAGATAAATTATATTTATGAGCTTATATCTTAATCTGTCAATTAGATTAAAGGATTATAGAAATAATTGAGGGGTGGGGATTAGCAAACATGAGCAATTTTTAAGGTTATGTTTATTAAGTATACAAACAGAAAAATTGAATATTTGTTTTCAATGAAGGAATTTTTTTTGTGAAATTGGTAGAATATTTTATTTACCGTGTTTAGATGTTATTTTCAAGTAAATAAATTTTAAAAAACAACCTTAAAGCACAAAAGCATCATACGCAACTTTTGAAATATCTATGCTTTAAAATGCGCTATTATTTTCAGAGATATTTAAAAAGACCATTTCTAAGTTTTATGTATTTTTTTACAGAGAACAAGAATATATAATTATTGTTTCTGTATTCCTTCTGGTTGTATCAGAAAATCGGAAAACTCAGTTAATTTATTCTGAATCACCCTGTATATATTTTTTTGTGGTGGGGGTTGGGGTTATACTTGTACAAAATACTTACGCTCTTCTGAAGGCATTTGCTAGCTCCTAAAATAAAAAAAATATATTTATATCATGAATATCAATATTTACTTCATGATAAATTATATTTTTATTGGTGTTCAGCACTGTTTTAAATTATTAAATGAGTCACTTTAAAAAGAATAATAAAAGATCGCATAGGGCAATAGTTGTTTAACGTATCGTATTATAAACAGCTTTCCGCAGATTTAAAAATATACAATTATAAGATTGAAATCAGTTTGTCAGCCCCGAGATGCTGAAAGCACGGGCTAACAAAACTTGTTCTAAACCTATGATTGTACATTTCATTTTCGTAGAAAACCGAATATAATACTTACGATACTATGCATATTTTTTTAGTGTGGCTGAAAGCCGGTTCTAATCCAGCGGATAATAATCAGATTTAACGCAATACTGGAAAGATACTTACAACTGTGGAAATGGCTCCATCTTTATCTTCATCAAAGTCATCAAACGCCTGCCTAATGGTAACGTGTATGAAAATTTATTATACAGGGATAAGCAAATAAAAAACTTAGATGTAAAAAAGTAAAGGTATCTAAACTCGAAGGGGATAAGACATTGGCCGATAAATTGATGTACTTCTCCAATGATGATATACAAAATTACCCTTTCTGTAGATTACAACTAGTGATTGAATCGTTTGGACACTCAACTTAATGAATCTATAAATCAAATGATAAATTCACTGAGTGAAAAAGTCTTTGATACTTCTTAGTTATTTTTTATTGAAATATATTTCGGTGGACATTGCACCCTCTTCGGTCTAAATGACATAAATCATATTAATTTAATTTACATATTAAAAGATAGGTAAAAGTAAAGAAATTTGTAGAACTATAAAGGCAGAAATTGTTGCTAAAAAAAGAAGAAAATAATATGATCAACCTTGAGTTTAGTTGGATGTTAAAAGTAAACTGAAAGGGATTTTTTAGCAGGAGGCAATAATCAGCAATCAATAAATGTTTCCAAAACTGTTCAGACAACGAATAAGAAAACTTAATCATAAAAATTTGGGGACAAGTGTAATAAATAGTGCATGATTATATCGGAACCATCAGAATATGACTTTCATTAAAATAAATATGATTATTATCATTACCAAATGTTCCAAGCAAATGTGTTTAATCATTTGGAAATTAAACATGAAATCACGAAACCTTTTAATGATTATTGGTATATTTTGTTTAAAACGGTAGTTTCCCTCAAAGTGCCCAGCTCAAAAAAAAAATAATAAGTAAGGGGGAGTTTTTCATCTGGTTTTACTTTGGTTAGATTATGTTGGATACAGGTTTGTCCTATAGCATAAAGGCACTAAAAGGTTAGGGAGGCATAGACGTCCAAGGGGGGGGAAGGGTAAAGTGGGGATTACCCCCCCAAAAAAATTTTGTTCATTTTACCCCTCCCCCCCATTTAAAATTTACCCCTACCCTGGGGGTGCCGTAGGTAAATACCCCCCCAAAAAATAAAAATATCTAACAAAAAAAATTTCAGATTTCAGGGTGGGTAATTACCCCCCCCCCCCCCCAGCAAATTTTACCCCCGGGGTAAAAATTTTGGGGGTGGTAAAAAAAATTTTGGGCGACATTTCACCCCCCCCCCCCCCCCCCTCAAAAAAAAAAGCTTGGACGCCCCTGGAGGGAGGGTTCATTGATTGCTAGGCACTTTTAGGGAAAGTACCATTTAAGAATATATATTGGTTATGGTAATCTGCACAAAAGGCCTAAACCACCTGATACCAGACGGACGGAATTACGGCCATGGTTATGCTGTTTATTTAAATTTCTTACTTATAAAGTTCTATTTCTTGTTCTGACAATATTGTACTTGATTCACCACTTAAACTCATTCTATATTAGATAATAAATACATGTTAAGATTGGTTCAAATTAATTCTTAATTTTTCAGAAAAGGATACTCTAGAAAAAAGTTTCTAGAATAGTTTCTAGAAAAAATATGATATTGTTAATTCTTTCACTTATATGTTTTAAAAATGCGTATGATCTTTTGGAATAGGTTAAAATGCTAATTTCACTTATTTAAGTTCAATGTATTTCGTGTAAGATTTAAGTTATTTATCGTATCGTTCTATTTTATAGACAGCTTTCCGCGGATATCACAATAAAAATAATAACACCAGTTTTGTTACCCCCCAAGGAACCGAAGGCCCAGGCTAACAAAACTGTTATTAATTTTATGATTTTTATATTAATATTTGTGGCAAATTGTCTGCAATACATGCTTTAAAATTATATTATGACTGAGAACCGCTTTTAATCGTTTCTAAGCCACACTGGAAATATTTTTTACCTTGCTTTCATGAATTCTAGCTCATCATCAGAGTTGAGAAGTTTAGAGGAGCTCAGATTTGTATAACTGTCGTCACTCATTTTTTATCTGAACAAAGAAGGAACTATTTAATAAGCAACGTAAATGAAAAATCCATAAATACGCCGCAGCTCAAAAATCAGAAGATAGGACAAACCAACAATAACACTTTTAGAGTGTCAGAACTTATGAAAACATTATTGTATACAGAATTTTTGCAAAATTGCTGATACAGGGCATTTTAAATTTCAATAACTTGTTTTATAGGAAGCTTCACTTAGGTTATGTTATACTATTTATGCTATTTTTAAGCCCCTAGATGTAATAATAGGTGCAGCCACTTAATTAACTCTTTATTAAAAACACTAACACACGTAGAAACAATGGTATCAAAAGGTAATGTAGTAAGCTACTAAATAAAAACAGTGTAAAATTAGTAAAAGTAAGCAATAGTAAATAGTTGGACATCAGTAGACTTTACTATTTTGTTAAAGAGTCTTTTGTAGCAAAGCTACCCTAAAACTATGGTATGTTTCTCTGTCGACAGGGTAGATCAATTATTGTATTTATTGACGGATTTTATGGATGATTGGAAGAAACTGTCATAATCAGTGATTTATTAACAATATTTACCTAAGGTTTAATGTGCTTGATTATCAATACTTGTATGACTAAATTTATACTAAAATTTCTTATTTCCACTTATTTCACCAAAATGTTGTTAGCTTATTATTTCTGATCTTTTTATATATATTACATATTAGCATAATTATTATATGCTTCACAGGGAAGCTTCCTGTTTAACCTAGGAAGGTTTTATGCTAGTTAAGGGAAACATGAAAATAGTAAATTAAGAATGGAGGTACCCCAAAAAAGCATAATGCGGGAAGAGAAGTTTTTAATGCGGTAGATACATACTAATTAATCTGTTATATTTAGGAGAGGGGCTATTAATAGGAAAACAAGAAGAGTCAAGCCAACTTTTGTAGACATTGTCAATAAATCACAAGAAACCTATTTTTTGTCTACCGATCCTCAACCCTCCCTCAAATTTTTAACTTTGGAAAATATATATTTATGGAACCTCTGATGAGCTCTAAACCTGCAGGGACCTTATCATATGGGATTCGTTGAGACTTTTCTTACTTTGACCCAACCTAATATAAAAAATAAATTTAAAAATATTTTTAAAAGCTCTTTTTTGTGGTCCATATGCAAAAAGGGGATATCACCCTATTTTGTAATTTGCACCTTAGAAAAAAAGCAATAAAGAATCATAAAATAGAATTAGTTTTGCTCAAGTTATTTTCCGGAAAAATGTTCCTGTTCCCCTAAATCCATCTTCCCTTTTTTACTTGGTAACTTTTACTCCAAGTTAAAAACTATAAACTCGTATGAAATACAAAGCATTATAATACTTTTAAAGTTTTGTTTGCAGACAATAATTTTAGGTTATAAAGCCTTCAAAAGTGTAGATTTTCTATAATTTAGGTTTTACGTTTGTACTACTATTCAACTTTTTTTACGTGATCTACAATTTATTATTATTGTTAATTCAATCTTTCAGGAGGCGTTTTGAAAGGCTGTGTAAAATATTATTGTAAAAAGTTATAAAATAGTTATTTTTCGCATCGTATTATAAACAGCTTTTTTGCGGATATTAAAAGATTAAAACCGGTTCTGTTAGCCCTGAGGGGAGCTAAGAAAGCTTATATTATTTTTTTTTATATTCGTGAAAAATTGTCTGTAACTCGAAGCTATGCATGATTTTTCAGTATGGCTGACCGGTTCGATTTGATAGTCCAAACGTCATTTGTTTCATTATTAAACATGTATTAATTTTTTAATGTCTTTTTATAATGATATTAGTGAGAATCACGAACGAAGATAAGTGTTCCTAATGGTATTTTCTTATGTCAGGCTTATGTAAGCTTTTAGTTAAGTATCCCTATGAAGTTTCTAAGTTATTGTTAAGTATTCCTAAATGTAGTAATGTTAAGTAAGACTTAGGGAAGCTTTAATGTACCTTATGAAGTTTACTAGGGGTTCCTATTTTGTTCTTAGTTACATTAAGTTAGGTCAAGAAAAATCAGGTTTGATACACGAGTACCTTTTTGGTTATGTCTTAAAACAGCCAATTGTTTTTCTAACTAAAGATTTTTTAAAAATATTTCTATCTATTTTAAGTTTTTGAGCACGGTTCCTTGTAAATTCTGCCACATACATCCTATCTGTGTTATACATAATAGCAATTAACCATCTAAGGCCTCTTTAAAGATATTTTTTTATTTTCATAATTATAAAGAATGGTTACTTAAAAATATTTTTTATAGGGTTTTTTTTTTAGTAGAAAATATGGTAAATTAACCTCCCCAATATATATAAAAAACACAAATCATATTCAAATATTGGAAATGGGCAGGTGTGCTAAACATTTGCAAATTATTTTTTTTCGTTAAAATGAATGAACAACAAAATAGATGTAATTATTTGATTCTACATTTAAAGAGCTATAATTCAAATTTTATTACAATGAGTACACTTTTAGTTATTTATAATGTTTCTTTTTTTCTATTTATGTAGACGAAAAAAACTTTACTCTAATTAAGACTTATCTTTCATATTTTTTAATTTTATTTTTTAATTATTTAATTAGGGTTACATAAAATTACTTAGGTATACTTAACATATAAAAGGTATCTTATCTAGATAAGTCAGGTAGAAAGCAAGTACAAATTCTCATTCAATCCAGGGAGGGAGGGGTCATTGGGCTTTCTAAAATATTACATTAGTCCCCAAATTTGTATTATAACGTTTTCTTATTCAATAGCTTAATAACTTTTGGGACTTTTTTTCGAAATTTAATTGGTATGTTCATTAATCTTAATATCCAGCCGTTTCAACCACTAATTGTACAGTACAAGGACGTCCAAGCCTTTTTTATATGGGGGGGAGGTAGATCAAAATTCAAAAATTTCCAATTTTGCCTAGGCATCCCAAAATTCAATTTGGGCGGGGTCTCAATTTATCTACTATTGTCTTATCCCTTTAGATCCCTGATTTCATCTACATTTAACTGATTGATATATTCATTTGTGTTCCTTCATATGCGCTAAAATCCGTATACTAAAGTAGCAGGATGTTTGTTTGTCTGTGTGTCTGTCTGTGTGTCTGTACCAAAGGATCTCGCTAAACGCTGAACCGATCGGGTTCTCCTTAATATGTAGATTCTAATGGTTTCTGGGAAGGTTTATGACTATTTTGGGAGAGGGTACAACCAACCTCCCATAACATAAAGAGAATTATCGTAAAATAAAGAAGTAATGTAGAGACTTTAACAAATAAAAACATCTAAAGTGCCACTAGAGGCCTCTAGGGGCGTAGCTGCTATTTTAGAAATAAAGTAAAAGTGAAGGTAAATACAATGGTCATAAAAAAAGAGATATAATCAAGGATGTTTAAAATATCTTACTAGCTTCTGGAATGAATAGGTTTCTTATCATGGAAGCTTCTTATATGCCATTAGTTATATTTTAAAAAAAGGAAACTTATTCTTGCTTTAAAAAACTTTTAAAGATACTAAAAACTGTTTTCATGCGTAGTTCTTAGTCCAGTCCTACACACACAGACAGACATACACCATATCTTTTGGCTACCCCTCTAAAGATATTAGATTTATATGAATTGCTTCAAAATGTTTTGTACAGGATGATTTTTAAAAGCGAGGCTTTTCTATAATTAGGGTCGGTCCGTCCAAGATAGATAGCTTTTATTCGTTAATTTAGGCATGTTAGAATTGTCCTATTGATTTCAAACTTTGCATGATGATTCCTGTAGTAGTTAGGTACGATTTAGAAAGCATAGCAACTCTATAATCATCACCAGAATGTCCGTACGTCCATTTTAAACATGTTGATTTTTCTACTTTTTTAACAACAATTTTTTATGTTATCTAATTATCCCTTTGATCTGCTTTTTGGTATATTGATTCCTGGTACAACAAAGAACAATATTATAAGCAAAGCAACTCTATCAAGTCCTTAAAATGTAAGTATGTCCATAAACATTGTTCTGTATCAAGCAGTTTTTCAACAAATTTACTTACAATTTTGCTTCGACTCGTATACATTTATATTCTGATTATTCAGTTCTGACACTATATAAGTGTTAATGTTTGTGATTTTTTCAAATTAATTTCGTTATTGGTATAAGCTGGTAATAAATAGCCCATTGTCCCCTCTTTCTCTATTAAAATAAAACATGTGATGTTTTATTAGCAATTTTCTTAGCACAGTAAAAAATGTTTTCAGTGTTTTCCCTAAATCAACACTTCATAATAGATAGGCGAAGCATTGCCGTAAAAAAATGTAATCAAAAATAAGTCATTTAAAGCTGTCATTCAAGATTTGAAGAAATAAAGGAACACCAATAAAGAAATTATCAAGTAAGAATTATTAAAAGGTATAATCTAGATACATACTCCCAAATTCAGCCAATAGGAATACAGGGGAGGATCAATCTACCATGTATTGGTTAGAAAGTAAACAAAATTTGGTTAGAAAGAGCAATTATCCTTTGATATCACTCGCAAAATGAATCATCTATAAATAGTCTTTCATAGGATAAGCCTTTGCTTTGGTCATATGGTTAAAAAATTTCTTCCCTCGCATGATTTAAAGCATATATGACATAACATATATAAGAAGTCATCTTTAAATAGTTAACTTTCTTGGGATAAAGTTACCTCTTTGGATATTTCTTATTAAGTTTCACAACTTATTGGGCCCGATTTACCATCTAGATCTACTATATCTATTGGTTCATTATACTATACTTTTGTACTTTCTTGGTAGAATATTTTTTTAAAGGTTATTATTTAAAACAGCTAACTGTTCTTTTAGCTAAAAAATCATAAAAATTATATAGATTTCATTAGTTTTTAAGTAGTTTCTATTCAAGTCCTGTCTGTGTTATACTTAATAGCTACAACCCCTCTAAGCTTTAAAGTTGTTAGATTTATAAAGAAAGGTTAAAAAAAACGTTTTGTAGAGAGTGATTTCTTAGCTTGGTAAAGGCACCATGTAAAATATAGGTAAAACACATGACATATAATCAAATATTAGAAATAGGCAAGTGTTGAACCTATGATACTTTTTTGTTAAAATGTATGAACATCTATATAGATGTTAAAATTAAAATCTACAAAGAGCCACATGTTAACAAATTTTATATGTTTATTACAAAGAGTAGCTTTTAGTTCTATATGATCTATCCTTATAGTTTGTTTTTCTATTATAGTAAAATTAAAAATAATCCACACAAAGTTTTGTTGAAAAAACATCAAATTGTCATCCTAAGAAAGAATTTTATTTCTTATTATTTTTAAAATTAGTTAAGGTACCTTTTTTTGATAAGATACCCTAGGATTTTTGATGGAGAAGTGGATCAAAAGGGATGATTCATATAAGGTAGGGGCATCAAAAATAGGGAGGGGATTAAGCTACCTTTACATAAATAGTTAGGGATTCCTAAACCTTTCTTTGCAAAGAAAGCAGGTAGAAATTAATAGGGAAGGGTGGTGGTGGGGGGGGGGGGGGGGGGTTGATAAAGGTTACTTTCAAATTTATGTAAGCTTTTTTAGTACAACTTTAAGGTAGGCTTACATTAAAGTTAGCGATGCCTAAGGGTTCTTAATTCAAAAGAAAGCAGGTAGAGGTGGGAAGAGCTTTGACATCCAATGAATAGATATATAAGATCTAGATGGTCTATCTGGCACCAAATTCTGTCATACATATAGAGGTGTAAGACAAACCCTTTTGTTTATTTGTAACTGTATAAGTTTCATTTTGATAATTTCAGCAACAAAATGTTTAGATGATATAAATTTCTGAAATGCTTTTGATTATTTAGACGTATTTGTTTAAATTCAATAATTTGGGCAACAAAATTTTTAGATGATATATTTTTTCCTGATTCTTTAGCTTTAAATACTCTAGGAAGTAGTCCTATAGCCAAAAACCTGCTAAAAAGCACTCCAATTACCATGGATGTTTCCCTTAGAGCAATAAGAAATTAACCCTTACAGATTGGGGGGGCTAAATTAGCCGCCCCCCTCTAGTTTTTTCAATGTCACTTGCCTTCAATACATCATGACTTTTTAAGTTTAGTAATTATACATTTTTATATAAGCCAGTGCTTTTATTAAGTAGTAGATGTAAAATTTTTCATAGAATTCAGTTATGCAATTTTTAAAATAATTAAGTTTGTTTTTTTAAAATTAAGTCGATCTTAAGGTACCAAAACGCAACAAAAAAAAGGAAGAAAATGGGCATTATGAACAAAAATAGTAAGATCTTTAATTTGACACCTTACTTTTTGAATTTTGTCAGGTAATTATTGAAAAAATTGATTTTTTTAAACCCACGAGAATAAAAACTTTGAACTTAATTTTATCATTACACAGGTATAAAAAATATGGGTTCATATATACCTTTAGAATCAGAAAAATATCACGAATCCATTGTAAACAAAATTGAAAAAAAGTAAAAAAATAAAAAATGGCCTAATATATTATTTTGTACAAGCAACACTTTCTTCATCCCCTCTTTACCCCCTCTTTACCCCCTTCCCATTTTTATTCTCAAAATTAGAAATAAGATGGTTGCCTGTATAATATAACATAATATTTTTATATAATTCCTTTTATTGTAGTTTATATACTATAGTGTAAACTTTTTATTTCAATTTTGCTTAGAATGGATTTGTAATATTTTTCTCATTCTAACAGTATATATAACGCCTATTTCTTATGCCTGGGTAATGATAAAATTAAGTTCAAAGTTTTTATTCTTGTGGGTTAAAAAAAATCGATTTTTTCAATAATTACCTGACAGAATTTAAAAAGTAAGGTGTCAAATTAAAGATTTTACCATTTTTGTTCATAATGGCCATTTTCTTTCTTTTTTTTGTTGCATTTTAGTACCTTAAAATCAACTTAATTTTTTTAAAAAAAACTTACATTACTTTAAAAATAAGAGGTCTACAAAAAAACCGATTGCATATCTGAATTCTATGGAAAAATTTACATCTACTACTTACTAAAAGCACCGGCTAGCTATAAAAATAAAAGTAAATACACCTTCTTTGGTGCCACCTAACCGACTTTGACCGGATGCCATGACCGACACAGACTAGATATCCTTATAAGATCAACTCTTGCCGACATATAATTACTAAACTTAAAAAGTCATGAAGTCACAACTCTCTATCTTACCTACAAAAAAATGACATTGAAAAAAATAGAGGGGGGGGGGGTCAATATGACCCCCCCCCCTGATCTGTAAGGGTTAATAGATAATTATACTTCTTAATATGAGAGTGTTGACAAAAAGTTACTGCTGTATATCTTGAATAGGAGATGAGATAATCATATTCTCTACATTTTTGTCTTTGAAGGACAAACTGACCGATAGACAAACATTTGGATCTAAAGAGTAGCTTCACTACTAAAAATTATTTACCCCTTCATCAAATGTTGGTAAAGATTTTATTGTGAGGGTAATAAAATTTTTTTTTTTTCAAAGAATTTTTAGGAAGATAAACAACCATCCCTCCCCCCCTCCCTTCCCCACATATTTTGACGTCCTCACTTTTGTACAAAAATCTGCACAATTTTTAACCAATAATATGGCCGAATTATTGCTACATTGTTTTCCTATTGGCTGCATTAGAAAATGTGTATCTAAATGTCCTATATCTATTCAATTAAGGCAGGTTCCTAAAATCTAAAATTTTAAAAATAACAATACTAATAAGATTGGGAACATAAATGTAATTACATAACAAATTTAATTGAGAGAATGCAACTTTGTACTTCTCTTTTTAAAAGCGAAGCTTTTCTATAATAAGGGTAAGTCCGTCCATCTGTATCTGATAGCTCATATTATTAATTTAGGCATATAAGAATTATCCTATCAATTTCAAATAATGTTTCCTGTAATAGTTAGATACGATTTAGCAACTCTATAATCGTTATCCAAATGCCCACATGTTCATTTTAAACATACTGATTTTTAAAATTTTTTTTATAAAAACTTTAATTATTTAGTTATCCTATTCATCTTGATCTTATATTTGAAATAATGATTCCTAAAAAATGTGTGTATGTCATTATCCTGCATTTAATCAATTTTACATTATAATTGTTTACAAATTTAGAGCTTCGCTTTTATTGATGTTGTCATTCTTGTTTAGCAACTCTCTAATAAGAAAGGAAAAATGCAAAGAGTACATCCAATAGACAAATTCATGCAAATAGATTGTTAATTTTTTTCTGTTGTAGTAAAGTTAAATTTAATCTACAATATGTTTTGTTAAAAAAATGTATCAAATTGTCTAGCTAAGAAAGAATTTCATTCATTATTATTTAAATAAAATAAGGAAAGCCTTATTTATTCTTAGGGTATCCTATCTTTCACAGAAAAGATAGGAAGAGTTTTTATAAATCAGCTAAACAAATGTTATCTTTAAAGTATTAAAAACAAGATTAAGGGAGAAAAGAAATAAAATGCTATCTTTAAAGTAGCAAAAACTAGATTAAGATTAATGGGAAAAAAGGAAAAAAAACGTAAGATACAAATGTACAGCCTCAATCATGATAACTTTTAAACCCAAAATGAAGAACACTAAGGGGGGGGGGAGGTGGGGGGGAGGATTAGCCTAGTGAGTGTTAACACAAAATTAAGGTACACTTATTGGTGGGAATCGGTTGAAAAGGGTAGATATAAACAATTGGGGGGAAAAGAGAAGCAGTAAGTAAAGTAAAAGAGAGAGGGGAAAAATACATTGGTGGTGCAGCCTTATAATGTCATGAGGAAAACTAATAAGAGTTAAGGCAACATCTTTTCCAATATCATTTTTAAGCATATTTTCATTTAATGTTGAAATTAAAATGAAGATAAAAGATAAAATAAATTGTTTTCAAATCAATCAAAACCTTTTCTATTAAAAGCAATTGAACCAAAATGGCTTTCTCAAATATTAAATTTCCCCTAAATGTTCAGATGGACAGACATAAATTCATACTATATAGTAACTTTGCTAATAAAAATCTTTTAAATCCACGATATTAGTAGAAAAAGGTTTAAAATATTTTTTTAACAATTTAATATCAAAATTTTATAACAAAAGTTAATTAATCTTCTTTAAATTCTTTTAGTTTGGAAAGAGGTGCAACAACAATATGGTTTAGCACAGCAAAAATGGCCAGGCCTACTGATTTTGTCCATTCTTAAATTCCCTTGATTCCCCTCTTTTACTTTTTTCTCTTTGCCTTTATGAACTTTTAATCATACAAAGAGTTCATTTCTACAATTCTATTCTTACAAATAATGCAAAGAGAACTGTAATTTATTTATGAAATACTTTTTTTTAAATCCACTTTATTTTACATAAACAAATACATAAAGGATAAGTTAAGAAAGATTTTAAAATATTCCTATTTTTTATTGCAAGTTGATGTAATAAGGAAGGTTTAGTACAGGCTTATGTACACTTGTTTATGAGAGGTTTATGTAAGGCTAAAGTATGCCTATCAAAATCTTTACTTAAGCTTGACATTACTAAATTTAAGGGTAGCCTATCTCCCCCAAACTAAAGTAAAGCTTAAGATACCCTTATTTTTAAAGGGTCCCTAATAAACCATTTGTGATTAGCTCTATTGAATTTGTGTAAATGAACAAACCCTAGTTAAATAGTAGCTGCATGACTATGATATGAATACTAACTTTAAATACCTGATAATAAAGTATAAACTAAATGAACAAACCCTTGCTGAATAGTAGCTGCGCCACTATGATATGAATACTAACTTTAAATACCTGATAATAAAGTATAAACTAAATGAACAAACCCTTGCTGAATAGTAGCTGCGCCACTATGATATGAATACTAACTTTAAATACCTAATAATAAAGTATAAACTAAATGAACAAACCCTTGCTGAATAGTAGCTGTACCACTAAGATATGAGTACTAACATTAAACAATAATAAAGAATTAACCAAATGGACAAACCCTGTTTAAATAGTAGCTGCATAACTATGAAATGAATACTAACTTTAAACAACAATAATAAAGTATAAACCATATGGACAAACCCTTGCTGAATATTAGCTGCGCCACTATGATATGAATACTAACGTTAAACAATAATAAAGAATTAACCAAATGGACAACCCCTGTTTAAATAGTAGCTGCATAACTATGATATGAATACTAACTTTAAACAATAATAAAGTATAAACTAAATGAACAAACCCGTGCTGAATAGTAGCTGCGCTACTATGATATGAATACTAACGTTAAACAATAATAAAGAATTAACCAAATGGACAAACCCTGGTTAAATAGTAGCTACACCACTAAGATATGAATACTAACGTTAAACAATAATAAAGTATAAACTAAATGGACAAACCCTAGTTAAATAGTAGCTGCATCACTATGATATGAATACTAACTTTAAATACCTAATTATAAA
Source organism: Acartia tonsa (assembly GCF_053477335.1). Taxonomy (NCBI): domain Eukaryota; kingdom Metazoa; phylum Arthropoda; class Copepoda; order Calanoida; family Acartiidae; genus Acartia; species Acartia tonsa. The sequence goes on along the minus strand of NC_137262.1, from coordinate 28,146,939 downwards.
GTATAAACTAAATGAACAAACCCTAGTTAAATAGTAGCTGCATCACTATGATATGAATACTAACTTTAAATACCTAATAATAAAGTATAAACTAAATGAACAAACCCTTGCAGTATAGTAGCTGCGCCACTATGATACTAACGTTAAACAATAATAAAGAATTAACCAAATGGACAAACCCTGTTTAAATAGTAGCTGCATCAATATGAAATAAATACTAACTTTAAACAATAATAAAGTATAAATTAAGTTATTGTTTACACCTTTACTAACTATCTATCCATCTATATGTTGTACACCTTTAAATGGAAAGTCTATTTTTTAGTTTTAGATTTTAGAACAAATAAGTATTTTTTCGACTTTCAAACATATTTATAAGAAAAGTGTAACCATCACACTCTTCACGCTAGGCTACAATTGAATCAAGACAAAAGTAAGTGCCGAGCTCTGGGACCTATGTATGGTGAAATTAGACATAAAACTATGATGATATCAGGTAAAACCAAAATATTTCAGCGGGATCTTTTTGAGAAAATTAGATTTGAAAATTTCAGGTTCAATTTTTACCCTCTAGGAGTTGCCGTATAATCATGATAAGAAAAGCAAAGATTACTTATTTAACATTTTAAACAACTTTGCTTTTATGAAGTCTTTCATAAAACCTCTCTATATATGATTTATTTAAGGCTGAATTCCCGTGACCTTAGCAAAGCAACTGATAAAAATGGCCATTAATTAACTCTCTTTAGGAGTGGTTTTATGAAGAACTTTATAAAAGCAAACTTGTTCAAAATTTTAAATAAATAATCTCTGCTTTTCTTGTCATGATTTTATATGAAATAATATAATTAGGGTCCGTACGTAACAGATTGCTCTTTTCGTTAATTTAGGCATGTTAGAGTTGTCCTATCGATTTCAAACTTAGCATGATGATTCCTATAGAAGTTAGGTACGAGTTAGAAAAAGCGAAGCAACTCTATAATTGTTACCAGAAAAACTGTACGTTCATTTTAAATTTAAACATGTTGCTTTTTAACTTTTTAGCATCAAATTTTTTTGTCATACAATTATCCGATTGGTCTGATTATTGGAATACGATTCCTAGGACAACAAAGTACATTATTATAAGCGAAGCATCTCTATAATCAAGTCCTAAATATATAAGTTTTTCAACAGATTTACTTACCATTTTGTTTCGTTCGACTTTTATACATATATATTATGATTATTCAGTTCTGACACTATACAAGTGTTAGTGTTCGTTTGTCTTTCTGTTCAGAGCTTCGCTTTTATAGATGATGTCATCCTTGTTGCAAAAAAACTTATAAAGTATAATAAAGTTAAAATGTCAGAGGCTCCTATTAACCAAATATATGCTCATCAATAATTACTAACAAACCAATGCATAGGAAAGCTTGCAACACAGCAAATATCAAAATTAGCAAAATCTGATTCATTACACCAAGGGAGGGAGAGGACATTGAGAACACTAGTACCCAAAGTTTTATAATAACGTTTTCTTATTAACAACTTTGATGACTTTTCTTGAACTTTAATTGGTGAGTGTCTAAGCTAAGTATTTCAACCACTAATTGCAATCTACAAAAGGGGTTATTTTGTGAATCATCATTAAGGATGTGCTTAAATTTTTCGTCCATTGGCTTATCCCTTTAGATACCTTATTTGTAAAATACTAAAATGATAGTTTGTCAAAACATTTAATTTAATATGCATGATACAAATTGAGTCTCGTTTTTGCTGTTTATATTTTTCAGGCATTTTGAATGAACGTATAAATAAAGCCAAATTAGCCCAAGAAAGCAGTGTCAATGAATAATAAATAAACCTCTGATATTACCATTGTTTGTTGCTTGTATCATAATTCATTAGAAAAAAGAGGATAACAATATCTATAAAAGCGAAGCTTTCATATCAGACGGCAAAACAAACGAACATTAACACTTGTAGAGTGTCAAAACTTGATAAGTAGAATAAAAACTTAAAAGATACAAATAAAGAAGCAATTTATTTAATTTTTAAAAAATAGTTTAAAAATTATACTTATAGATAAAAAAAACAACCATGCATATTTTTAACCTTAAATTCTTTGATTAAGTCCATTATTCAATGTATCAAAAATTTTAATATAAAATTGTTCTTTCTTCTGCCTCGTTGCTTGATCTCCTTCTTTTGGACTAAAAACTTCTAGAATACTAACTTTCATATCATGTCCTTGCTGTTTAAAATGCACTCCTGTTGAATGGTTTGAATTATTCAAGTTTGTATAGCCGACATGTTCACTTATTCTTTCTTTTAATTTTCTTCCTGTTTCACCTATATATTGAATTTTACATTTAGAGCATGTTATACAATATATTACAGAGGTTGTATCACAAGAGGCAATAAAATTTAAAGGTACTGATATACCAGGATTATTTGTACTTGTGGTTGTAGGTGTATCAGTAACTAATAAAGGACAGGTACTACAGCCGTTTCTGTTATATTTCTTGAGGGTGGGGAGTAGGCCCCTTTCAGCACCCCCCCGAGAAGAAGTTGTGATTAGATTAACATTAAAGTTTCTACTGGACTGTCTACCAATTGTCCTTTTATCCGGATCTAAAGACTCTCTGAATGCCCAATCAAGGCAGGATTTCTTGGACCGATATCTAAAGTAAAGCTCCAAAATGGATAAATTTAAAGAAAGAAGGGACAATATAAAAGTTGTTACAAAGTAATTTTCAATAGTATTTGAAAAGAAAACGAAAGCATCAAAAATAATCACACAAGAATCATACAGGATCATAAATATTAAACTGTGGGTTAGAGTATCTTTATTCATTTTATTTAGAAAATATACTGCATTTGGAAGGTAGATTAAAAAATGTAAATTAAATTGATCATTTGTGGCTCTTTTACAAAACAATATTATACTTATAGTTAACATTATAAAATACATAATAGTATAAAATATTCCAAAAACCAACTGATTAGCTAAAAAGGCCATAATGGGAAAAATAAACACAATACAAAAATCTGGCAATTCTCTAATTGCTAACTTCAATATTTCTTTTAAATTTGGATCCCTATGAAGTATAAACCGTAATTTATACGTAAAAATTGAATATGTTAAATTGAGTAAAGAGAAGGCCAATGAAATAAATCTAAAAATGCGCCAAGATAAATTGTGAGGTAATTGATGAACCAACAGGATGTAAATCTGCAGGGATGCTTGCAGCCAGGATCCTCCTACCACCTCGTTAATCTGAAAAATAGAATTTCATTTCAATAATTGGTAAAAATGAGAAAATTTTATATGATTTAAGTTTACTAAAAATAAAAATTTCGCAAACTATGTACCTACGCTAATGTATTTTACGTGGTGATATACGGACATAACATAGTTATAGAGTAGCTGCGATAAAAAAAGCAAAAAATATCAAACAATTATATCTTTATACACCTTACTAGTTTTATATACTACCTATCATCTAGAGGTAAGAGGAAGGCAAAAAAGCCTAAAACCATCCAAAGTATTAAATCTAAAAATCAAATAGCCTAAAATCATCTAGACACATGTTTACTTCTATAAAGGGAGGACTCATTTAAATCTTAAGCTTTATATAAAAACCTTACTACTTTTTATAATTACCTTATATTGCCAATGATCTTGTTTCTTTTCTTCACTTTGTGGATGTTTAAATACTTTCCATCCAGAAATTATAACATAGAAAGGGTTTAGCAGGGCCCATTTCATGTCTATCTTATTATTATAGTTGACAGCTGATACAAGGGTTAATATGGCCGGCAGAACAATAGTTCCAACTACACAAAATAATATTTTTATTGAGATTTTAATTTTAGGATGTAGCATCTAAAGTAGCAAAGCACAAAATAATTATGAATGGACAGTGAGTTATAGAGCAAATGTTCCGTGGTAATAAGAAAGAGAGTGAGAAAAATAGAGAAATAACATGGAATGAATAGAAAACCTGTATATAGAATAAATCATTTTTTTTATGTAATTTGTACCATTATCGACAGACTATTGGACAAAGTACTTTACATACTAGATACTTATTGGTATTGGGAATCTTATTAATTTTTTTTGGCCTTCTATCAAAAAAATTTATTTCATATCAATAAAAATTCATTTCCTGAAAATGCGAAGTATTCATATTGTTGTTCTGTCAAAAAGTTGACTGTCACAATTATATCAGTAACAAAGTCTAAAGTTGGAATTAACACTTCTAGAAAAAAGTTTCTCAAGTTTTCACAAAAATACATTTTTTTCCAACTTTAAAAAGTTCTTTAAGTTAGCAAAACTATTGTTTTTACACTGTTTTTTATTCTTATGATTTCATGAAGTTAGTTTTGACATCTGTTTATATAAAACTAAGAATTCCATGGCTTGCGTGTGCGTAAAAATGTGCTTATTTATGATGTGTGCGCGCGTATTAACTACCTGCTATCATATCTTCTATCGCGCAACGAGCATGCATGCACAACCTAAAAAATCTCGTGGTGAAAGTTTTTGTGTATTTTATGACCCAGGCCTAACCACAGGGCCTAGCGGTTTAGCAAAAAAAAACAAGAAAGTATATTTCTTAAGGAGCACAACTATTTCATATCTTAGTCTGTTCGTACGTCCATTAAGAGCTGCTCTTTAGCAGCTGGACCCGCTGAAATACACAACAAGGCAGCTTAGACTGAAACTGAAGTTGCAGCCCAATATAACCGCACGGATATGGGAAAGAAAGCAGTCAGCCAAAGCTATTAGCTTTTAATTCAGCCACAGCCTTGCATACAGCCACTTGCAGTAGGCACTTAGTCGCAGCCAATCGTCTGGAGGCGCAGCTACTGATCATGATAAACTTAAACTTACTAATAATTAGAGAAATTCGATCTATCTTCAGTAATCAACAATCTTAACGAAGACAGACAACTTAATTTATTTATTAGAATATCAAAATGACATTACAAAGCATTAATCTTTACGGTATATTAAACTAGAATATTGGTATTTAACAAGGCATAGCCTTTTGGTGTTTTAGCATATAAATTTATTTCAATGAATTATCATAATAGCGGCTACGCCCCCTTGAGGCCTCTAGGGGCACTTGAGGAGGGGAGAGTCAAATTTGATAACCCAATTTCTTATTTTAGATTTTAAAAGAAAAAGTGATTTTTTTTTTTTTGGGGGGGGGCACATAGCCATCCTGTTACTTTCGTATAGGGATATAAAGGCCTATTAAACCCATCTTATATAACAGTGACCAGTACTATAAAAATTATGCAGTCAGACAAGGTAAAATAATGCATAATGGTATTAGTTTAAAATTATGAAATGTATTACAAAGTATACATACTCACTAACCGCGCGCAATAACACCGACCAACTTGCTAATTTCAGTCGCCAGAGCTAGATTGTCTGTAAAGTTCAATTATATAACCCTTTGACCTGTTGCTCTTTAGTAAGGGATATCTTCATAAAAAAATCAGCAGCCTAACCAAAATAGCAGGATATCATAGACTGACGGACGGACATGCTTAAAGGTTAATAGAGTAGTTTCACTGTTAAAAATACAAGCAAATTATATTCTCTAAATATATTTCATACTTCATTTGGTTATAAGAATACAAAGTTTTATAGTTAGTACATCATTTAAATAATTACTAAATATAGAGGACTATGCATATGCGATGCACAAACGAGTGCATGTGTTCTACGTACTTAAGTAAAATTTCAGGTTTATCTCAATTTTAAAAAAAGACTTTAAAAAAGTTTGTGAAAAATTAATCAAATGCTTTGTTGACTTAAATGTATCACAAAAAATTCCATGATTTAATTTATTGTTTACTCTCAAGTTACCTTATCTGCTGAAATTTTTAAAACAATCACATGAGTATTTTTTCATGTATAAGCTTTTGATGATTTTGTGACGTACAAGGTTTACATATTTTTTTTACGAGAAACCTTCAGAAGTGAAAATTTCCTTCATTTATCTATTTTGAATACTTAGTAACGTAACTTGTATCACTTGTTATCGTTCGTGCATAGCTCACTTAAAATTGTTTTAAAATATCATCATAATAATTTATAAAGATTCACAGATTTCAATAAGATAAAAGTAAGATTGTGTTTATATAAGATTCAAGTTCAAGTAAAAAAAATAAGAAAAACTATTTAATATCTTTTGGATAAAGTCACTAGGTATACTAGAAACATATACATAAAGTCAACTGGTTAAAAAATACTTCAATTTAATTCATACATTAAATATAAAAAAATATTGATTTTTGATTAAATGCTTCAAGGGAGTCATTTAGCTAAACGAAACCGGTTTTTACTCGCATTCAAAGTTGTGTCAGATGATGTATTCAGGTTGCCATTTCTGGGTGGGACAGGTCCTGATACACCGCTGGAGGTACCACTGGACCCACTTGTGTTCTTAGCATTAGAAGCGCGGGAATTTTTCCCACTGTTGACTACTGCGTCAAAGGAGTCTTTATCTCGAGAGTTCAGTCTAAAAATGGATATAGAATATACGTGGATCTGGATATTATTACAGAGGAAAAATTGTTGTTACCATGGAACTCACTTATTGGTCAGTTTGTTCATCGAGTAGGAGGGGAGGGTATGGGTTGGATGGAATTATCGTTATTTTAGCCCGCTGCAAATTTAAATTTAATTAAATGCAAAATCTTATTTAAGATCCAAGTAAAATACATCCATTAGCAAAAGTAAATTTTATTGCTACATGAATTAAGGATGTATTGTCCAAGCTTTATTTGTGAAAGGGGTAAAACTAAGGGGTTTTAAAGTTTGGTGAGGGTAAACATCAATTTTTACACCCCCACACCCCCCTAGGAGTTCTAATAAAGGGATATATACTGGTCAATGGACAAGGGGGGGGGGGGGGAGTTTTGACACATTTGCGTAAACAGTGAGTATAGACTTTATCTTTGGACTGAGAGGATAGGTTATTAGGGATAAAATCATTCTTATTCTTAGAAACTAGATTTATCTAGACAATTTGAACACTTAAACAAGGGTAATCTTGGAAATAGAAGAACTCAGAAAGAGTTTAAATAAGAAATAATGAACAATAGTAAAAATGTTATTTTTAATGTATTATAGAAACTAGTATAAAAAAAACTGTTATAGAACATCATCGCTTGTATTCTTCAGTACCTGAATGTGCTGTTAGATGAGGAACTAAGTTGTTCCTTGCTACTCTGTACAATAGTACTTGGAGGGGACAGGACTGTAATGCTGGACACATCCAGGGAGTCATTTATGAAGCTGGCATCTTGTGCTATGCGTGTCTGATTCACCTTAACAAACATTTTATCTAAAGAGGACTATCCACGAACAAGAGCACGTGATTCTAAGTACCTTCCAGCATTGATCCTAAGTATTTTCTTTCAGAATATAATAGGTCACCACTAATAATTAATATATTGACGAGAAAATTTATGTTTCACCACTTCAAGTTGAAGAAAAGTAAAAAAATGTTCAGGTTTTTTAGTCAAAATTCTATCAAACATTTTGTTGAGTTCGGGGTGTCTTTAATTGTCCATGTTGTCAAATGATAAAATTAAAAAAAAGTTAAAAGCACATTTACTATATATCATATGTATGTTTAAATTAATGCTAGTATGGATTAATTTACAATCTATATAACACGAGTATTCGCATATGTATCATCAAATATCCATTTTATTAAAAGAATTAGCTTCATAAAAGTTTTCAAAATCAATTAAAATACCTAAAAAAATATGGTGAAACATAAATTTTCTCGTCAATACATTAATGATATATGGTGACCAATTATATTCTGAAAGAAAATACTTAGGATCAATGCTGGAAGGTACTTAGAATCATGTGCTCTCGTTCGTGGATAGTCCTCTTTGCATTGACTATTTACATTGACTAAGAGAAAAGTAGGTAAGGAAGAAGATTATAAAGTATTAGATAAAAAATGATTAAATAAAACAAGGACGATTAAATCCATTATGCACTATGCAGTATGGTATCAATCCGATTCCTTATTGTTATATGTTTTTGAGGGAGGGTACCACCGTCCTCCCATGAGAAATCGCCCCTAGAAAAAAATCTTCTTGGGGGCGTAGCCGCTAGTATCAAAGAAAGTAAAAGACAAAAATTCATCAGAAAGTATCATTAAAAATAGGTATTGTAGATGATTATTAGTTGGATTACTTAAATAAAGTTATTAATCTTTAAAATCCGTCACTAAAGAAAGAAGTTAATCTATACCTGTGGTGTTGAAACAGCTCGATACTCATTAATTTTACGTGTCCGTGGAGTTTTAAATTGTGGCCGCTCCATGCCCTGTCCAGATATCCTGCGGGACTGGTCCATCTCTGGTTGTACTGCCCTATTCTGTGGCCGCTCCATGCCCTGTCCAGATATCCTGCGGGACTGGTCCATCTCTGGTTGTACTGCCCTATTCTGTGGCCGCTCCATACCCTGTCCAGATATCCTCCGGGACTGATCCAGGTCCTTGTCCTGGCCACCTGCAACCATACAACAATAAACATTAGAATCAATTACACTGATTTGAATGAATTCAAGCAACAATAACTTACGTCAACCTTCACCCTCCCAGGAGAAATCGCCTCTGAATTAACCCATCCCAAGAATAAATTTTTACTCTTTCTTCTTAAACAAAAAGTAGAGGTTCGACATTTCCCCCACCCCCCAAAAAATCCCTTAGATGCCTCTAGTTGCGAAACCGATGGTTATTAAATAAAATGCTATTTATACCTGAAGTTATACCAACAGGAGTCTTAGAAGTAGGTCTTCTGGCCAATGCGGGAGCAGGAGCTGGCGTTCTGAAACATAATCAAAATTTACACTCCACTTTTATATTACTTCGACTTATCATTTAAGATCTAAATGTACATTGTACACTGAATACCACAAAAAGAATCAATTTGAAGTCAACAAGAAACCCAAATTCTTGTATAAAAGTAACAGAAAGTTAGTCAGACTTTCTGTGCGTACCAAAGCATATCTGTCTAAACCGATATGGTTCTCCTTAACAATGCAGTTTCTAATAGTTCTAGAGGTGGTTTATAACGTTTTTGAGGGAGAATACCAACACCCTCTGTAGAGAAATCACCCCTGGAAAAAATAACTCGTCTCTAGGGAAAAGCCGAGTATTTAAACTACATTTTAGCAATAATAAATTATACCTGAAAACTTCATCTCCGCCATTTTCTGGATGGATATTTTCAGCAGTCTTATCAGCAGCATTCTCTCCACGCTCCGGTATAGTATGCAGACTTCCTACAGAACTCTTGGAGCGCTTGGAACTAGGCGCTTGTTTGCTGGTTGAGCTACGCTTCTGTCCAGTTTTTTCACATAGAAATATTTGTATTATGTATAACATTATCAAAAGCATGAAGACTCCTGTAAAGAGTGCAACTCTTTAATCGATACCAGAAAGTCCATTTTAAACATTTTGACTACAATTTTCTAAGCAAAGCTTTTCGAAATACGCTTTTATGGGCATTGTCATCCTTGTTTAGTATAATTAAACATTTGCTTATCAAGAGATATAGGGATGGGACAGTAGAGATAAATTAATCTTGACCAAAATATTATCTACCTAGATAGTGGGTGTAACAAAATTATATTTGTTTAAGTTATCAATTTATTATAATGTTATTCCAACACAAAAGACGACATTTTACTTCACATTTATGTATGCACACCACATTTTTCCATCAGCTGATCTTTGTTTACATTGACGTACATTCAATTGACATCTGAGTTCCAATGTGAAAGGTCTATAGCTGAATTGTAATGATTATAAATATGTTGTTCTTATTGTGATTAATAATTTACATTGTGATTTATGCTTTTAAGGATTGTTTGATTTAATTATGACTGACTTTTAATATTTTCAGACACCTTAAAGCATTCTTTTAGAACAATCTTAATGTCGAATTAGCTAAAGTTAATATACAATTGTTAGCAAACTTAATGATTATTATAACCTAACTAAATTAACATATAAAACGTATCTAAATAATCTAAATCATGGTCTCTTTAATATTCATTCAAAAGGTAATATTTTCATCCTTTTATAGTAGGTATATGAGGGATTTAAAGAAACGTTTTTTTTTCTTTTACAATATAAAAACACCTACATCTTGATCAAAACATACCTGAAGGCCGCTCCGATGAAGACCTGCCCCTGGCACCCTGCTGCCTTGACGGACGCTTGTTGGTCACATCTTCTATACTCTCGTGAACAGTATTTACTTCTGTTGATCTCTTACTCTTGTCCTATGAGTGTATGTATGGATAGTAATATACATAAGTTTTGCCAGATTATTTTTTCTTAAAATATCTACCTGAAGATTGTTCTATCATTTATGTAAAGTGGTGAAAGTTCGAGATCAAGTCTCCATGTGGCACTTGCATTTCTCAGTCGGAATACAATTACACAACTTCCACTGGTCGGTAGGAAGGGTTTGGTAGGGGGGGGGGGGGGGGGGGGGTTGATGACTGATGTAAATTACGCAATATTACTTATCACTACTTATGCAAATGCATCCAAATTTTCAAACAAACTAAAAGTATAACCAAATACCTAAACTTGCTTAGTTTTTTAAACCTATTGTTCTTCTTATCATCTAAAAATTGTAAAATTGTTTCAGTGCTACTTATGTAATTACGTCATATTCTTAATTAACCAGGAATCTAAGTATATGACTATCCACCATCCCTTATTATTCTTTGCTGGTTCACTATTCTCGTCATTCATATTTTCCTGATCCTCTAGGCTAAGATTACTTATGTCTATATTTTCTTTTTCTTGCTGTTTCTCCTTCTCAACATCTTGTCCTTGTTCTACTTCCATTTCTGTCACTCTAAACAGATTAAACAAAAATTAATGGGTATATAATAAACTAGCGACTCTGCCCCTAGATCTAAGAGAGGAGAAATCCAATAAGGTTGCAACACATGCTATCCCATATTTGTTTTTGTTTACAAAAAAAAGGGGGGTATTTTTTTGTGGAATGAAAGGAAAACTTACAACCCACCGCAGGACTAGTATCTATACATATTCCCTGAGTTTGTCGGTCCAGCGGTTACTAAGATCTCAAGCTTCAAACAAGTCAGACAGACATGATACTACTTTGTACATAGTATGGCTAAAATAATGTTTGTTTCGGGAAATGGAATAGTTTTAAAACAATATTGAGAGAGGGGACATTAGTAAATTAAACTAGTACCCAAAGTTTTGAGAATACATTTTATTTTTCGTTAGCTCAAAACTTTGAGTAAATCTAGCGAATTTTAATTGGTAACAAATAATTTAGATCTAAAGAAGGGATGATTTTGATAATTAATATTGAGAATTATAAATTTGCCGTTTATCATCTTAAGTTCCATGCAAAAAAAAAAAAATTCTGAACCTAAAAAAATTCCGATTGACCGTCAAACAGTAAAATACGAGCCAATTGTGAATAAAATCCTTACCTCTCCTTGTCATTATTTGTCTCAGGTGTAGTGGTAGAATTTTCATTTCCATCTTCATTACTCGTAGACGCATCAACATTGGATTTAGTATTGGAGATGGTATTAGCTTCAGAGGAAGTAGAAGTATTTAGAGTAGGATTAGCGGATTTATTGGCAGCTCTGGATGAGTTATCATCTATGGATGTATCGGCAACGTCATGCTGTACTACGTTTATGGTTCTTCTCCTAAATATTTTTCTTTAAAAAAAAAACAACTAAGTTTGGTGTTTGAGGGCAGGACTTCACACGATACCAATACATCCTTATAATTTCGCAACAGGATCTGTGCTAATTCAAAAAATTTCTAAACCGTAAATTATTGCTACATTAGCAGAAATACATACAAATATGTAAACTAGACTCTACCTGTTGTTACTCTGTGGTGTGTTTGCCATCATCAGCTGTTGCAGGATCTTATCCTTAGATTTTTTCTGGAGTAATCTGGCAGGAGTAGAATCTGATCTTAATAATGTTCCTCCTTAATAATATTTAATAGACATCATTATATACAGGCTTTTTATATTTAACCCTCAGACGCTATAAAATATACCTAACTATTGACTCAGGGATCTAAAGGGATAAGACAATGGCCGAAAATTTGATGTAAATCTACAATAATTACGCTTTGACCATAACTTAATGAACCAGACGAACAAAATTCATTAGAGTCCCCAAAATAATAATTGGTAATCTAGCGAATAAGAAAACGTTATTGTAAAACTTTGGGGACTAGTGTAATTAACAACCCAACTCCTTTAACTACACACTAATATGAAAAAATTAGCAGCCACAAAAATTTAAGTATAGAATGTCTATAGAAGCTGGGGTCGCAATTAAGTTATACCTGGAGTTTCTATGGCAGGAGCAGGTCCACCTGGAGCAGGACTGCCAGGTCTGGAGGATGGATTACTACCACCACCCCCTGGCCGGGGAGTTGTAGGTCGGGAATTTGGATTACTTCCACCACCAGGCCTAGAAAGTTAACAAGGATCAGGATGACAAGTTGACAACATCCAAAATTAGCAACGCACAAAAAATCATAGAAAAAGAGAGAATACCTATGCAAAATAAAATCACAAAACCTTTAAAAATATTAAATTGTTATTATCTCTAGAAGCATGATCAACATACAAAACTAAGTATATACTATATGTAAATATATCATAGGAATCAGATCTTCACAGAAAATTTCAGCTGCCTATCCATCTTACTATCTATCTATCCATCATACCTGGGAGTGGTAGGTCTGGATGAAGGATTACTTATGCTCCGTCTAAGGCCAGGTGCAAATCTCATGGCCTCTCTTTCAGCTGCCAACCTCTCCTCCTCTTTTCTATACAAATAATAGAAGATTGTAAAAGAAATGGTAATTCATCCAACATACAGCAAAAATTAATAAATTAAGTGAATGTGAAAACTATATCTTTGTAACAAAATGTAAAATGTGAAAAAAAAATTTAATTGTGTTTGTGTTGATTTTTTTCGCTCTTATTTACATATTATATGTTGTATATTTTACTAGACATTCTTAAGTCGGACCTTTTTCTGATTCGTTTCCATTATATATTACAAACATAATGGATTTTATTATTACTTTCACTAGATTAGCATATAATCTTGTAGCTGGCTAAAATGAAAAAAGTGACAATTAAGTTCTGATGTCCATGTTAGAAAACTAAACAAAGGACAAATTTTTCCATGTCATAATCTCCACGTAAATTCTATACCTATCCATCCATTCTAACAATCTATTTCTGTGAATAAAAATGCAAGGAAAGTCACCTTTTTTCTTCTTGTTCGTCAAATTTCTTGATTTCATACTGTATTTCTTTGGCCAGCTGAGGATCAGCTGACAGAATTTCTGTCACTTGCTCTTTGTAATCTTCCATCAACTATAACAACAAGAAAAATCTAAATAAGTCAATCAGTGGCACAAATAAGCTACAAAGATAAAAAAGTAAATTCTAAAAGATATTGTCAATTCAAAGATTTCTGTCCTTTTGTGTACAAACATATAATCCATTCCCCATTGACGTCTAGTAGGTAATTATTTTATTTTAAAAACTAAAAATCCGAAGAAAATAAACGATGTACACAAAATAACATATAGACGGACAAACAAAAATCTTACTACTTTGGCAGAAAGACATCGAATTTCTGCATATACGATGACTGAAAATTATTTTTTATTATATAAATATACCCTTACCTTCTTTAAATAGTCGAAGAGATCCTTGAGGAATGGAGACTTCTTAGCTTCTAGGGTTGCCTTTAGTCAGGGATAGAGGGATAAGCAAAGAAAAGATTAAATTAACCGCAATGTAATCAAGTGAACAAAGCCCATGATAAGCAATAGCAAGCAAACTTAGTTGAAAATCCGTGTAATTTTTACATAAGATAGCATAACTTAAGAAGAAGTCAAATAAATACAAATCTATAAAGGGGGGGGGGGGGGGGGCGTAATGACATAAGCTCTTAATCCGTGAGCAAAATGGTCTAAATATTTAGCTAGACCCTTCAAACTTGGTATATAAGCCTAGTCCTATAGATATTACATCTAAATGGCAAAAAAATCCAAAATTTTTTATTTTAAGGTTAGGTTAGGTAAGAAAAACCCTGCGGAAATGGGGTTTTTAGGCTTTTTTTGGTCTATTTTGATATGGAAACTTACCTTAAATTGTTTTTTCTTAGGGTTTTAACTTAAATACAATGTGTCTATTCATAAAATCATTATTTAAGATGATTCAGCAAGTCGGGGACCGACCCCAGGGGGCTAGGTGGGTGGCCCGCAGGGGTTAAGTGCATTTTCCCCAATATATATGTTGTGATACATCAAATTATAGGTTTTTTAGGTCAAAGAACTCAAATTCAGAGCTGAAATAAGCACTAGAATAATCTGAAGCTAACCCCAGCGGGCTAGGTGGGTTGCCCACAGGGCTTAAGTGCATTTTACCTAACCTAACCTAAAAACTTACATTTAATATTTTTTTTAAGGTTTTTTTCTCAAATAAACTGTCCATTCATAAGGACCTTATTTCAGATAATCCAACAAGTCGAAGACCGACCCCAGCGGGCTAGGTGGGTGGCCTGCAGGGGTTAAGTGCATTTTCCCAATATATATGTTGTGATACATCAAATTATAGGTTTTTTAGGTCAAAGAACTCAAATTCAGAGCTGAAATAAGCATTAGACTAATCTGAAGCTAACCCAGGCGGGCTAGGTGGGTTGCCCACAGAGCTTAAGTGCATTTAACCTAACCTAACCTAAAAACTTACATTTAATATTTTTTTTGGTTTTTTTTTTTCTCAAATAAACTGTCCATTCATGAGGACATTATTTCAGATGATCCAGCAAGTCAAAGACCGACCCCAGCGGGCTAGGTGGGTGGCCTGCAGGGGTAAAGTGCATTTTTTTCTAAAATATGTGTTGTCATATATCAAATTATAGGTTTTTTTAGGTCAAGAAACTCAAATTTACAGCTAATAAAAGCATTAGACTAATCTGAAGGTAACCCCAGTGGGCTAGGTGGGTTTTCTGCAAGTCTTAAGTGCATTTTACCTAACTTAACCTAGAACCTTACTTGTTTTTTTAGGTTTTTTTTTCTGGAATAAGCTGTGTCTAATTATGAGAACATTATTTAAGATGATCAAGCAAGTCGGGGACTGAACACAGCAGGCTAGGTGGGTGGCCCGCAGGGGTTTAGTGCATTTTTAAAAAGTATGCGTTGTCATACACAAAATTATAGGTTTTTTAGGTCCAGAAATTCAAATTTAGAGCTAATAATAGAATCAGACTAATCTGAAGCTAGCCCCTGCGGGCTAGGTGGGTTGCCTGCAAGGCTTAAATTCATTTTACCAAACCTAACCTAAAATCTTACTTTTTTAAAGGTTTTTTAATTGAATAAACTGTGTCTATTCATGAGAACATTATTTAAGATAATCCAGCAAGTCGGGGACTGACCCAGGCGGGCTATGTTTTACTTTGATACACAGAGTTCATTCCTAAAGCCATCATTTAAAAGATTCTTCATACAGGAGGCTGACCCAAGGAGGCTAGAAGTAAGGCCTGCAGGGGGTTAATTAAAATTTTTCAAAAGTATGTACTGCATTATGACAATTTTAGCTCTGAATTTGAGTTTCTTGACCTTAAAACCCTATATTTTGATATATAACAAGATATATATTGGAAAATAATTCACTTAACCCCTACGGACAACAACCTAGCCCGCTGGGGCTAGCTTCAGATTAGTCTAATGCTTATTTTAGCTCTAAATTTGAGTTCCTTGATCTAAAAAACCTATAATTTGATGTATCACAACATATATATTGAGAAAAATGCACTTAACCCCTGCGGGCCACCCACCTAGCACGCTGGGGTCAGTCCCCGACTTGCTGGATCATCTTAAATAAAGTCCTCATTAATAGACACCGTTTATTCAAGAAAAAAAACCTGAAAAAAAAATAGGTTTCTAGGTAAGGTTAGGTAAATGCTCTTAAGCCCTGCAGGCCACCCACCTAGCCCGGGGGGGGGGAGGTTAGGTTAAGGTTAGTCTAATGCTAATTTTCGCTCAGAATTTGAGTTTCTTGACCTAAAAAACCTATATTTTGATATATAACAAGATATTTATAAGAAAAAATGCACTTAACCCCTGCGGGCCAACAGCCTAGCCCGCTGGGGCTAGCTTCAGATTAGTCTAATGCTTATTTCAGCTCTGAATTTGAGTTCCTTGACCTAAAAAACCTATAATTTGATGTATCACAACATATATAATGGAAAAATGCACTTAACCCCTGCGGGCCACCCACCTAGCCCCCTGGGGTCGGTCCCCGACTTGCTGAATCATCTTAAATAATGTTTTTATGAATAGACACAGTGTATTTAAGTTAAAACCCTAAGAAAAAACAATTTAAGGTAAGTTTCCACATCAAAATAGACCAAAAAAAGCCTAAAAACCCCATTTCCGCAGGGTTTTTCTTACCTAACCTAACCTTAAAATAAAAATTTTTGGATTTTTTTGCCATTTAGATGTAATACCTATAGGACTAGGCTTATATACCAAGTTTGAAGGGTCTAGCTAAATATTTAGTTCATTTTGCTCACGGATTAAGAGCTTATGTCATTACGCCCCCCCCCCTTATAAAAAAAAAAATTCTGTCAATTTACGTATCCCTTTAATCCTGCCTTTAATTCGATGATGATTGGAATGATGATCTCAACGATGTTCTTGGTCCACTGTTTGGTGAACACAGCTCTTGTCAATGCCTCTCTCACCTAATGTAATAATAAAATCATCTGTGAAATGAATTATTTGTTGTCTGTTACTGTTTTTTCTTCTTCTGTTATTACTTATTTACTCTTAATATCTGCTTTACTTTCCAACAGTCTTATTCTTTTTGTAGTCCAAAGTTTTTAGATCAGTTAGGTTGTTGGGATAGTCAAAGAGGTGTTGTGTCGGAGTCATGTGGTCATGCAGAGTGAGCACAGTCTGTCGTGAACGAGATATTTTTCTAAATGTCTGTCTAATGAATATAGTTTTATTGTTTGTTTCCATTATGTTAATACATTGATAATTCAGTTAGTTTTCTTTACTGATCTTTAAAGTGTTTGTATTTCTTTAATGACCAGTGTCAGTGCCAATTTCTTATCAATCTTTCTAGTTGACTGACAGTGCTCTGTATCTGCATAAATTCTACATAAATACTGACCTGTGCCTCAGCGTTAGCCGGCGCTTCTTGGCTGCCCATCATCTCAGCATCGTCAGCCGTCGCCGGCTGCTTCTTCAGGCAGGTCAGCTTAATTTCATCTGAAAGCAGGCAACGGAAAGTATCTTTCAACAGCTCGGTGGCAGATTCAAGTTGGATCTAAAGATTAAAATATTATTACTTGGATGTTGCACCAAATTTTCATGTACTCTAATAAAGTGATATTCAAGGCTGGCTACAATAACGATATCCCCGATCCCCTCACCTCCTACTGTATGAACGAACTGACCAATAAATGAGGTCCATATTAGCAAGTTAAAATGACGCCTAACTTTCCCTTAAAAGTTAAAACATAAGAGATCTTAGTAATTTTGCAGTAAAAAGTTTTTTTTTATTTTTTAAGTCAACAAGAATTATTTTCTGACACGTACAACTTAAACAAAACAAAACTCAATTACTACCATGTACTTTTTATTGCGTTAAAAATTGAAACTATTACAAACCTTTTGATCTGAGACTCCTTGCAATATTTCTTGATTCATAAAGAAAACTGTCCGAAACTTTTCTTCATCTGTCATATGTAGTAACATGTACCTTTATATAAAAATATAAATGGGAAATGGGTATTAAAAGGGACTATGCAGCACGTACGTAAGCAAATGGTGTTAAGTATTTTCAGGTTGAATATACTTCTTTCTTTTAACTATGGTAAAATGCATGAAAAACGGCTGCGGTTTTATGAGAGGAAAGAAAAATAACAAATAGGTAACTAGTGATTTTGTCGAAAAGTATCAAATGTTTTAACTTTTTTATTCACACTTAATTAATGGTAGTAATAAATTTATTTTGTTGATGCAAAAATATTTATCAGAAACCTATTCTATCTACCAAACAAATGCTTGACAGGAGAGAAAAGTAGTCAAAATCTATCCTACGACTTAAGCATAAAAATTAAAAAGCCAAAACCATCCCATGACCTATAAAAGCTATATTCCCAGAAGTAAAGAGCCCAACCGGTTTAGTGGTTACCAAGATCTTAAGCTTCAGATGGACGGACAGAAACACAGACATCGTTCTACTTTGTATTAAAGATAATCATACCTAAACAATTTGAATCTGTTATCTCTGTTTTGAGATCCACTAAGGCTGAAGCATGCCTTTTCTTTGTCTGTCTGTTCAAACTTATTGTACCTGAACAAAGATAAATTTTCGTACTATTGACTGCGCCCCCAAGCATTTAGGAGAGGTTTGACAGTAAATTAGTAAATGAAGGGAAGGGTTATGTGGTCGCTAAAAACTGTTAGATCAATGTATATACTATATTATAAAATTTGTCGTCAATTGAGCTTGCTAAAAAGAACCTTATTTGTTGGTCTGTTTGTACGTCCAGTAGGAAGGGAGGGGATGGGGTAAAGGGGGTTTATGAGGTTTTTTGTTATAATAGCCATCTGCGAGCATCATTTAATTAGAGTTAGTACATGAAAATCTACAAGTAATAATATATCGATTGTTAAATTATCTTTTCAACAGTGATATGAATAGGTATGATAGCATTTTTCAACAGTTTATACATCTTACCTGTCATGACCTTTGAAGTTATTATAGTAAAAGACAGCTTCTAAAAAACTTGAATACATGATGTTAGGATTTCTTTTCAACAATCTCTGCTCTATGAAGAACTCGGACAAGCTCTAAATAATATTTCTATATTAGTATAATAGTTTAGGCTTTTTTAAAAGCATATATTTAATTTGGCTATTCTCAGATTTAGAAAAATGGTTATTCTGATTTCTTCATTTTTGAGAAAAAAAATTTATTTAATTTCAACTGGATTAAAACTGGTTCTGAGCATTACAAAAATCATGTATCGTACTGTATTGTAAATTATTACACACAGACTGACAGACAGACAACCTGTTATTTTTATATAAGTTAGAATACCAACTTGTTGAGTGTTTACCTTTATTTCTCTGGAAGGGTCGAGCAAAGCTTGAAGAAAGTGCAGAAAGAATTTTGATTTTCCTCTAATTTTAAGATAATCCTCTTGAAGTAGATGGACCAGTTGAACTAAGGTTGTGCGTCGCACCATAATGGACTCGTCCTATAATATAAAAATCAAATGTTGGGGGAAAAGGAACTAATGTTTGCTTTCCTTTGTTAAAGACTTCAAAAGCCAAAGTGTCAGTGTACTGATAAATTCAAACCTACATTAATACTAAATAGTCACTTCAACCATAGCCTCTTCAGGAGGTTTGGTGGTCACGAAAATAGCCTAAAACCACTTCAGTGCAAAGTTTATCCAATTCAAACCGGCATTTTCCAAGATCTTTAGCTACACAGACAAATAAAACTTTCTACTCTTTGTAGGTAATAAACACAGAGACAAGAAACTTTAAGATTCTTGCAAACAATGCTCAGTCCCCAGCTAGTAGCTACAAAAATTAAAAATGTGTTTACCTTTAAACACGCGGCCATCTGAGGTATCAAGGGATCCACAAGAGATGCGTATCTGACGCACATATCTGACAGCACATACATAATATTTGTCTTCATTGCTGCGTCACTAGTTTTGTCCAGTATTTGTCCAAACGCAGGGATAATCTTCTTGGCATTATCCTCATTCTGTTAATTAAAATTATATTAGGTTTGATTTTTTTGTAGCACAACTACTCTATAAATAGTTTATGCCCATAGGTCCGTCCTTGAATCTTATTTAAGAATACAGGTTCTATGCAAAATATATTTTTCTGTACATTAAGAACCACAAATAGGTATTTTTTAGGGTATGCCTTTATTTCTTAATGTATCAACAAAAGTAACATATGTCCTTGTTCTCTATACATTTTCACTCAAGGTTTATACATAACTACTTTGGGGGAGTGGGTAAAACTTTGTACTTGACCTGAAGGCACATTTTGCCGAGAGTGCCAACGGCCACAGCTCTCAGCTGACTGGAGGGAATAAACCTGCACTGAAACTCTTGACTGAACACAGGCGCCTGGTCATCGTGATCCATTCCTTCGTCCTTAATAATGATGATTAAAACGGGTAGTTCTATAAAGTTTATCTCCTATTTTGTTTAGCAACATAGAATATAAATTGTAAGATATTTCAAAGATTAAATTTCCAAAAAGTTAGTTTAAATCCTCCTATAAAATACTTTGCTGGCAATTCAAAGTTATTACCTAGTAAATATATAATAAGTGAATTAGCAAGACTCTTTTTACACTCATTTTCATGAAACTTTGTCCATACTTTATCTACATCTAGCTTTTGTCTAATAATTCTTAATCATTTTTAAGTAACAGTTATTTGAGCACAAGTATTTTAGAGCTAATACAAAAATAACCAACCTTGAAGAAAACAATGCTCTGTATAAGAAGAAACAGTCTTTTTGATAGTCTTGTATAGGATATCTGTGCTAGTTCACCAAGGGTAAACACATATCTAAGTACAAAGTTGTTTATCAATAGTTTGAAACCAAACAAGAGAAAAAATGACTAAAACCAAAATGCTCCAACAAACGACCCTTCAATTAATCTACAATAATTTCTTTCTAGACCTGGAAAATAAGTTTAAATTGAGACAATTTCTCTGATTTTTAAAATTCCATTTTCTATACTGACGGGTAGTACTCCCATAGAAACCTAAAGGATTATTTTTTTCTAGGGACGTTTTCTCTTGGGTAGGTTTTCCCCTAGACTTACAAATAAGAAGATTCACTGTAAATGTGAACCATACCGGCCTAGCAGCATCACTACAAATCAATCAATCAATCAACTACAAAGTAAACACAGACAGAAGACATCCTGTTACTTTTGAATAATGATTTATCATACAAAATTATTTTTATAATAATTCAGCAATTAATGTTTATTATTTATCTAACAACTATGCCTAGAAATGCTTCTATCTGATCTCTTATGGCTTGGGACACCAAGAATTTGTCTGTTGAGAAAATCTTCAATTTTGTGGATAACTCCGACTGTCCATGCTTCTAAAGCTGAATGATAAGCCTAAAATTATACAATTTTTTTTAGAGTACAGCTGCTGTACTACAGCATTTACTTTGTTCAGCTTATGAACGTAGGACCGTCCATCTGTAATTCTGTCACAGAATATATATTTATCGCATCGTATTCTGGGCAGCTTTCTGCAGAAATTAATATAAAAAAGGATTAAATTTGCAATTTTTATTTTATTATTCGTGGAAAATTGTTTTTAATACGATGCTTTACAATTACATCTTTTTCAGTAGGCTGAGAACTGGTTCTAATCAAGGGGATATTAATCGATTCGAAACCATACTGGAAGATCAATAACAATACAGTCTATGCAGAAAAATTCAACGGAGCAGACAAAAACAAGAATAATAATAAACAAATAAGCGTCAATAGAAAAGCTATTTATTATATAGCCCATTTGATTAGTTGACATTTAAACAATATGAGTATTAGCTTGTCATAGCTACGATAATTGTGGACAATCGTAATGTTTATTTAATACTTGCGGCTATGTCCCTAGCAAAAAGGGGCTTTGTGTTCGAAGGCGAATAAAAGGGGTGAGAAATAAAAACCTAAAACCACTCTAAGACCTACATCTAAATTATAAATAGTCTAAAACCATCCCAATGCATATGTGAAGTTTCCCTTGAATGGACAACTCAATGGGTTTAATACCTAGTCATTGATATCTAAACCTACAAACAGAAAACTTTAGAGGCCTCTAGTGGCACTTTAGATGGTTTTGTTTCTTAAAGTCTCTACGTTACTTCTTTATGTTACGATACCTCTTTATGTTACGTTGAAGTCTCCCATAGGTATATTTTTAAAATTTTCGATTTTTTTGTCATTTCTCTTGGGAGGGTGGTTGTACCCTCCCCCAAAATAGTTATAAACCTTCCCAGAACCCATGAGAATCTACCCTGTTAAGGAGAACCCGATCGGTTCAGCGGTTAGCGAGATCCTTCGGTACAGACACAGAGACAAACAAATAGACAAGCATCCTGTTACTTTAGTATAAGGATAGGATGAAAAATCCTTACTTTTCAAATAAAAAAAACTTACTTTTAAAGTTTCATTTCTTTTCCTTATAATGACCGTACAAATATCCAGTGATGTTGCAATAATCTCCACAGGCAGTTGAAACTGTTCCAGCTTTATTTGCAGAGTTTCCTTCAGCGTGTCCTGTTCATCTTCGTCCAAGTTGGCAACGCTGGCTAACAATACTTTGGCAATATTCAGCAAAGTGTCTAAATTGCCAGGAGTTTGCATGGATAGGCGAGAGCTAGTTTGGCTGGACACAGCTGACTCTGATTGGCTAATTGTGGACATCCCGTCCTGCGATTGGCTGTTGTTACTTATGTGTGATCTACTGGGGCTGGTCTGCGATTGGCTTTGGCTTGCCTGGCTGTATTGTGATTGGCTGTAGCCTTCTGGGCGCTGGGTTGGCGCTAAATTGCACTGTGGCTCCTGCAGGGCCTTGTTAAACTGCTGGAGAACAAAATGTGCATCTGTGCATGGAACGTAGGGAGTTAAAACACCCAAAAACAGCCAGGATTCTGTACATCTGTCCGACTCAATATAACTCAACAAACTGAAGAAAGAATGGATATCATAAGTAAGATTACTTCTAATTGTTATGTATATATGAAAAAAAGAGTTTTCAAAGTAATAAAAATTCACCTAGCTATGTGATTCTTTGTGATCATCTTCTCTTTAGCCCAAGAGGCAACTGCTTGGGATAGATAGAGTACCATTTTCAACCTACAACAAAAAAAATTATGAATTTGCTAGTATCTAAACTCAAGGATAAATGTATGCAGATATCCACTTGTTAAGTAATTACCAATTGTGTGCACAACAATTTTATAAATATTTTGTATTAATCCTGTACTACAAAGTAATTTATAGTTTTTTTTGTATGTGTTTAAGATCTCTGATATTGCTGGACCGAATAGGTTGTACTCTTTAGAGAAGGTATTATATGTCCTTGGGTGGTTTTAAGCGATTTTTCTAACCTCCCCTACCCTCCCATGGATGCGAAACAACTAGTAATATCATAAGGGGGTAAAAGAAATAAGAAGAAAAGTCTAAGTTTAAAATGTATGGCTGTCGTGTTATCTACTTAATATTTTATTTATCCTCATGTACTAAATCCTACCTGTCCACTGAATGAAGAGCCAGCCAAGGCAGGTTATGTAGGTCAGTTTCAGATTTAGCCTCTGGTACCAGGTTACTCATGATGACACTAAAGATTGACTCGCAAGCTTTTTCAGCTACCTAAATTTACAGAACAGTTTAATAGAATCATTTTATACCGTAAATAAAAATACTTATTCTATTAACTTTAACCTAAAAATCCTCGAAATGACAAGTCAATTTGTGGCACACAAACGAACAAACACATATAAACTTTTTGGAGATTACTGTTTTGGAGGTCCAATTGGGTATACAAATGACGAGAAAGCATTAAAAATATTAGTGGAAGAAGTAAAAACCATATTTCTTTTTATCACAAAGGCATTAAAAAATAAGCATTTTCTCACCTTTGATTCTACATCTTTAACCATTGGCATGATGCCCATGACCCAAGCATCAACCAGCTTTACATCCCTAAATATTGAATGAATGGAGCGTTTTGACTTTGACACGAAATAGTATTTAATCCGAACGTGTAGAAAGTGTCAACACCCATCTTAATACTGAAAGAGGATTATCCACGAACAAGAGCAAGTGATTCTAAGCACCTTCCAGCATTGATCCATAGTATTTTTTTGTGAATATATTTACTAGGTCTATGTTTAATATTTAGTTTTTCGACTAGAAAGTTTTGCTTCACCATGATTTTATATGAAAAAAAAAACTTTGAAATGTAAATAATTTTTTGATGCAATGTCTTCAAATGCTTTGTTGAGTTCAAAGGACAAAATAAAATAAAAGCAAAAAATGTTGTAAATTGTAAATGTAAAAGTACATTAATTAAACTGTTTAAAATATTACAAGCTACCAACCCTTTTTCTAAATATACATTTTTAATCAAAATAATATACTTTTGTGTCAAAGCTTTTAAACAACAGTTTGAACTCATCAAAACATTTGATGATATTGCACTAAAAAAATGCTTTTTTTTCAATGTAATACTATGGTAAAACCTAACTTTTTAGTCGATAAACCAAATATTAAACATAAACCTAGTATATTCACTACAAAAATGCTATGGATCAATGCTGGAAGGCGCTTAGAATCACTTGCTCTTGTTCGTGGATAGTCCCCTTTGGTAGGCCTCTCTTCCCCCTTTTCTTCTCTCCATCTAAGGTTTACACCCCCCAGCAAACCCTAAGCACTTTACTGATTTAATCTTTTAAAAACCTTGGCATTTTAATTCAATTCTATAGTATATGTTCTTTAGACTTTAGCAGAGTGTTTGATAAATTCTAATACCATTAGGATTTATTTGTTTTTAACTTTATTCATTAAGTTATACATTTCAGGGAAGCTAAACTTAGGTCACGGAATGGCTCTAGGCTATTTTATTATTGATTTAGGTCTTGGGTTGGTCTTAAGCTATTTTTCTGTTCCTTAATTCGAACAAAACCCTAGTACTAAAGCAATTAAAATTTGCCTAGGATAAGAGGATCAAAGATTGAAGTACCTTGGATTTTCTAGAACAAGATCGGTTAGAACACAAGCAAGCTGTTTCCTAATGGCCACACTCGGGTCCGCACAGTGTTTCACAAGGATACTTAACATATCTCCTAAAAAGAAAATATTTGAACCTAAAAGTAAAAGAGGTTCTTAAAAGGTGTAATCTAAAGGTTTTAATAGTGTTAAATAATATTATTTTAACAACGTTGCGTAAAAACTTGTTTGCGTATGTTAACTTTTTTTTACAATCCTTGCTGTTAAGAAAATGCTTACCTGAAATGTTTCCACTGTTTCTGAGAATATTTTCAATGACAGTGAGGCCAGACTTTCTTACAAACACAGAGATATCAAGAACCTAAAAAAGGAATTGAACATAAAACAAGGACAATTCAAATATGAATCATTGAAAGATTTTTAAAAAGAAATCTAGAATCAAGAATCTAAAGAGCCAATAAATTGATGTACTTTCCCCAATTATGATGCACAAAATCACCCTTTCTGTAAAATATAATAAGTGGTTGAAACATTCGGACACTCAATTTTATAAACCAAACAATCAAAATTCAAATAATGTTAAGCCATGGAATAAAAAAATGTTATTTTAAACGTTTGGGGGCTAGTGCAATATACAGCACAATATTTCCTTTTGCTCATTAATATGCAAAAAAAATCTATAAAAACTTGCCTTTGCTTTATTTTGATTGATAAAAATAGGCCACGGGGGTAACGGGTTTACATCCTTCACAAGTTCATCAATATTTTCTTCTACAGGATTTTCCAGGATTTCTGGCCAATCTACTTCGTTTTCACTAAAGTAATATAGTGTTTTTTTAAAGGATTTTTTGCTTAAACTTTAACATCCATCCCATAATATAAAGTACCTAGAAAGTTATTGTCTGAGGCATATGAGTTCAATAACTACTGAAAAGATTGAGTTTTCTTTATAAGTGAAGCTTCACGCAGTTCCAGAAATGGTTTTAAACTATTCTTCAGTCCCCTTCCAACCATTTTGAATAATAGGCCCCTAGATACTATGGGCGCAGCTGTTATGAAATGACTATTATGATATTGATCATTTAAATGCAAATTAAAATTTACCTGGTATTATTTTGAGCTTTGCGCAGCATTTCTTTAATAGCAGCATTTTCACAGGATGTTATTTCACCTTAATTCAAATAATTATATAAGTATTGTTACATGACTTTTTTCTTATTTTTGCAGTTTCCCCAAAAGTTCCTCGTCGATCAGATAAATCCCACAACTACAACTTGTATAATTTGCTAGGCATTTTGAGAAAAGCACCCCAATTATTATTAGAACATTCCTCATTTCTGATCTGATTTTTCTTTTTAGTAACGCAACTCCCTACTATTAAGAGTACGTCCGCTAGTTCATTCACCCAGCGGTCTGTTAATCATAGACCGCTAAGAATATAAACTTCTCAATTCACATTATCAATATCCAACAAATTTTTAAGTAACAACTACAAACAATCAGTACTTAAATTAACTATTATTTTAAATCTAAATTCTGATTAGATTGCTATTGCTGCGTTACATCTAGACTATCTGACTATATATTATTTCTTTATAATATTAAATCTTACCCAAAACTTTTAAAGCTTGCGTTGTAACTGTGTTAGCAACATCATTAGTTTTTTCATAGATAATAGCAAACATAGCTGATGAATATTTGTTTAAAATCTCCTTTTTTCTTGCAGAATTTTCTGTTTCCTCGTCTAAAAAAAGACGTTTAATTTGAAACAATGAACTTAACTTTAAAAAATGGTTGTTTATTGAAGCAATAAGCTGAGCATATTATCTAAACAATAAACGATGATTAAAGAAAGAGTTACCTTTTGAAACAGTAGACTAAGCATAGGGAAAAAATAGATAGAGAATGAACTAGAAGAAATAAAGAAAGATGAGTTTGAATAAAAGATTGACAAACAAACAGACATGATTTGCAACTTAAAATATACACATAAATGAACAGAAAGGAAGATTTACTTACTTACATTGATCAATTCCTGGTTTGAGCGATTTATATTTAATCATAAAGAGGCACAAACAAGAACACGTATCGCTGGATCGACTATGGTAGCCAGATCACCAAATTTATTTTGTACTTAATCTATAAATCTAAAGAAAACTTTTCAATCATCCTAAAATGGTTACTAACATAAGATTTTATCCAATTTTTGGGGATATTAACTACGAGAATGGAATACCTATTCATTTTTTAAAAATAATTTTGGTGAGCTGGCTACCATAGCTGAATCATCGACACTTTTTTGTTGTTGAATAATCCAATATCACCTCTTTTATTAATTCCCCACAAAATTGTAATACCTGAGTTACTGGTAGTAAGCAGACATCCTAGAATTTCAACGGCCATAACTCTAGAGGACGTCTTAGATATAAAGGCGTATTTCATTAACCATCGAATTCCCATACTAAAAATTAAAGATAAATTTGAAAACTTAGATCATCTATACCAATTAAGTAACAGGATGTCTATGTGTGTGTGTGTGTATGTCAGTTCGAGTGTCTGATCAAAGAGTTTCACTATCCATGGTTCTCCTTTACGGTCCAGGGAAGGTTTTTAACTCAAATGCTATGTAAACACATCATACTTCTTACTTATTTATCAGACAAATGCAATTAAGTTATAGAGTATCCTTGCTACAAAATTAAATTCTAACTTGCAATTAGTATTTAAGAAAATAATCTTAACAAATCAAAAGCGAACACTTACTCATACTGTTTTGGTTCTAGTAGACCAAAAAGGTTCACTATTGTCAAAGAAGCCTCTCGCCTGAAATAGAAACCTTATAAAAATTTTTTGGTACATGTCAAAATTACAGTCCCTCCCTGGTAAATTATCTCGGTCACCAAAAATTAATAAACGCGAACTCTCATAGGTTGGATTCAACAATTTTATTAAATATTATTAAGTTAGATCAAACTAGCAGCATTTAGACTTTTCAACCTATAGGTATTAATTCTAGGAGGGATAATTTTGTATGCCATAATTTAGGGTGTACATTATCTTATCTGCATATATTGTTTTATCAGACCTATAAAATCCCTTTGTAAAAATTTTCCATTTACATAAAATATTTTCAAGTATGGCTTCAAAACCATTAATAAACGCTGGATTAGAGAACCGGTTCTCACTCTCAGCTATACTGAAAACTCGTATAGCATTGTATACGTATTAGAAAAAAAATTTCCACGAATATTAAAATAAAAATTATAAAACTAATACCTACCAGTTTTGGTTGCACGGGACTTAATCTTATAATATTTAATTTTAATATGTTATCTACTATGCGATAAATAGCTATTAATAACCTGTATTCTGTTTTATCAGGTGTCCTAGCGGCCAGATGTTGAATTAAAACAAGGATGGACGTACTCATGACTTCCTTATTGGCATCGCCAGCAGAACAATTGGTACTGACTATGTGGGTCAATAATCCAAGACAGTTTTCTGAAATAAGTAAATATAAGTTATTTGAGACTTTTGGTTTCGGTGTAAAAATAACTAGGAAGACATAAATAAAAACATCCATAAATAGCGAAGTATAAAAAATTAATAGAATTGACGAACGACAAAGTGAATTATAGAGCATATGTTCAGTCACACCAAATCATGACCGACAGATTAACGGGGAAAAAACAATGTATAGACCAGATGCACAAATGTTACAAAAAATTCAACAGTCCATCTTCCAATAGCAGCTATTAAAAGCACATTTCTTCCATTGCATTGCTTGTGTTCGAACTTCCTGGCAAATAGGCCAAGTAAATTATGGATTAACTTTGCTACTTAAACCTTTAAGCCAAAATTAACACTTTGGTGGCACTGTGGTCTAGAATTGAATCAAGACAAAAGTAAGTGCCGAGCCCTGGGACCTATGTATGGTGAAAATAGACAAAAAACCAAGATTATTCCAGGTAAAACCAAAATATTTCAGCGGGGGCTTTTTGAGAAAATTAGATTTGAAAATTTCAAGTTCAATTTTCACCCCCTAGGAGTTGCCGCATAATCATGACAAGAAAAGCAAATATTATTTATTTTAAATTTTTAACAACTTTGCTTTTATAAAGTTCTTCATAAAACCACTCCTGAAGGGAGTTAATAAATGGCCATTTTTATCACTTGCTTTGTAAAGGTCACGAAAATTCAGCCTAAAATAAATCATATATAGAGAGGTTTTAAGAAGGACTACAAATCTAATAAGTTGAACTTTTTACTTAATTATCCTTAAACGAACAATCTTGCATTCAGATTTAATGATAAAATACTTACTTTTGATAACTAAAAGTCCAGCGCTTGTAACATGACTTGATTCATCTGGTATCATTAAAATCAAGGGTATCAACTCTAAAATTAAATATATAATACGAAACTTTCTAATTGGTCTTATTTATAAGTTTTTCTAACAAATTCTTGATGTTTACAAGTTATAATTCTTTTTTAAAAGAACAGGAAAAGTTTCATATGCTAACCTTTAAAAACAAATCCAGTGCAGATGGCCAAATCTCCATGGTTAGAATTTGAAATATACTGCAAACATTTGATAGAAGAAAATGCAAGATTCTCTATGGGAAATCTCTGATGTCTTCCTCCTTCAGACTGTTCTATGACTAAAAAAGTGAGTTAATTTAACGTTTAGCATCTTTAACATTTTTTTTTTTATACAGTTTCTTAATCATTTCATAGAATTTTTAACAAAAAGTTCCTAGTCAAGCATAAAAAAACCATTCCCAATTATCATGAAAATTGTTTTTTTTTTGTTTGCTTTTATTTAAGGTTGGGAAAGGTTAGGTTATTATGGGTACAGGGTAGCCCAGCAGGGGTTAGGCAAAGGAACAGAATAACGCTTAATTTAATAAATTGGAGGAGGGTTCCGTGGTCGAATATAATTCAACTATATTATTAACCTGTTGATGTTTCTAATTTAAGTATTGGTATGATAGCCTCTACAGTTGGTTGTATTGATTCCATACTCCCTTTCAAACTGGAGAACTTTAAAAAGTCACGAAGACATTGCATCGCCTACAAAAAGTATATATTGTATGGTCTTCAGTTGTGAATGGTAACCCTTCAATGAGAAATTGCCCCATAAAATATTTATTACATTTTATTTTTATAACTAAAATTTGAAGTAGAGGGTCGACTCCCCCCCCCCCTTTTTACTTAAGTGCCAATAGAGGCTTTTTAAAGGAGGGGACTTGATAAAATAAAATACATAAAAACTCAAACAATGATAAATTAAGAACTCAAACAATGATAAATTAAAAACTCAAATAATAAAAAATTAAAAACTCAAACAATGATAAATTGACAATATTTAAATGAAAAATAACAGCTATCAAACTGTAAAGAAAAACTAATTAAACAGCGGTGGCCCTGAAAACACAATGGACTAACCTTGATTAACATATTTGATATTTCTTCTTGATCCTCTTCTGATAAGTCTGTACTTTCTTCATCTTCCTCTACAGGCTAAAATACAAATAAGGACTGAGAGTACAATATTTTTTATGTAAAAATACAAATTTTTTAACTAGGTAAAAAATTTGAGATAACCTTTAATAATTTCATTATTTTAAAGTCTGTAGGTAATTCTTAAAAAAAAATAACTTTGACCTTCTGTATTACTTAAAATCTTTCAGTGCCTGCAATTATTGTTTATGAGTAAGTGCCCAACATTTGTCCTTTGTTTTCTATTGGAAAGTCCTTTACTAAAAATTTGTTAAGAACAAGATTAGTTTTGATGAAAAATTGGTGTCTTCTTGACACGAAAAAAAATTAAGTATTATACTATCGTGTAGACATACAAATACCTTAATATTACATGGGAAAACAAGACTGACCTGAGTGTTTCGTTGTGATTGAGAGGAGCCTTTCTGTCTTTTTCTTTGCTGAGATTGTTGACTTTTACTTGCTTGCTTCCTTAAAATGTTCAACAAATGAGAACTTGGGTCTTACAATTTATGCAATGTGATTTGAGAAAAAAAAGAGGGGTGGGACTATTTAGAGATCCCGTAAAATACGTGATATGAAGTAGGGGGTTAGGCATTTAAAAAAATAGCATCTCCTTAATTTCTATTGTTTAAAAATCAAGGAGGGGTTGGTTCAATGCTCGACAGGCACTTAGAAGAAAAGCACCAAGACAGATATTTCTAAATGTACTAACCTTAATAAGAAGAGTCGTTTTTTCTAAAGAAGGCGTCTTAACTTTTTTGCTTTTTATTTAGAATAGCTAGCCGGTGCTTTTAGTACGTAGTAGATGTAAAATTTTCCATAGAATTCAAATATGCAATCGGTTTTTTTGTAGACCTCTTATTTTTGAAGTAATTTAAGTTTAAAAAAAAATAATTAAGTCGGTTTTAAGGTACTAAAACGCAACAAAATAAAAGAAGAAAATTGCCAGTATGAACAAAAATAGTAAGATCTTTAATTTGACACCTTACTTTTAAAAGTCTGTTGAGTAATTATTGAAAAAATCAATTTTTTTAACCTCGGTTTAATTAAAACTTTAAACCTAATTAGTTTCTTACACAGGCATAAAAAATATGTGTTTATATATGACTTTAGAATCAGAAAAATAATACGAATCCATTCTAAGCAAAATTGAAAAAAAGTAAAAACTTTAAAAAATAGAAATGGCCTAAAATATTAGGTATATTTTTACAGGCAACACTTAATTGTAACTATTAAACTAGCCAATCAAAAATCTTAAAAATTGACAAATCAAGAAGCTTCACCTCAAAACTTAACCAATAGAATTGACAAAAAAAAAAGGATAATGTTCATACAATATATACAATAGATACTACAATAAAAATAGTGATAATTACATAACATATAAAGAATGAAAAATTATGAACAAATATGCTTCAGTCTGTTTATAAACTTCAAAACAATGCAGTTAAAAATGCATTATTGTTTCTTGTGTTTAAAAAATATCTGTTACAGTGTATGTACATTCTTAAAATAAACTTATATTTTTTATTATAGTTTTATAAAACTTTTTCAATTTTGCTTAGAATGGATTCGTAATATTTTTCTCATTCTAAAATCATATATAAACACATATTTTTTATGCCTGTGTGAGAAAATAATTAGGTTTAAAGTTTTGATTAAACCGAGGTTAAAAAAATTGATTTTTTCAATAATTATTCAACAGAATTTTAAAAGTAAGGTGTCAAATTAAAGATCTTACTATTTTTGTTCATACTTGCAATTTTCTTCTTTTATTTTGTTGCGTTTTAGTACCTTAAAACCGACTTAATTATTTAAAAAAAAAACTGAAATTACTTCAAAAATAAGAGGTCTACAAAAAAAAACGATTGCATATCTGAATTCTATGGAAAATTTTACATCTACTACGTACTAAAAGCACCGGCTAGCTATTCTAAATAAAAAGCAAAAAAGTTAAGACGCCTTCTTTAAATCTCTTTATTTAAATCAAATCAAAGATAAAACGCCAAGTACAATCTATATAAAATATAATTCACCTTTTGGAATTGTATTGAAGCATAGGTAGTTTCTTTACCATGCCCAAGGTGTCTAACGCTTTTGCATACAAAATCGGGTGGAATATTTTGTAAGGTCCACTTCCAGGCAGTGCAACCAGGGAGAAATATAAACCTAAAATAATTATTGATACACCATAACTTTACATTAAACCTGCAGTATAAGCGTAAATTATAGTGTGCCTACTTGTTGAAAGGTTCGAGTCTAGTTCACGCCGCATCATACTAAAGACGTTAAATTTTGCGTTACAGCTGCTATTTTTAGCACATGACAACAATTGTAAGAGTATGAGAATGCCTTGGCTTTTAAACAGGCGCAACTGATTACCAAGCACAGTCAGAACTTCCAGATAAAGGTCGTGCAATCAAAAAGTTGGTTGTCTGTTGGATGTACTTAACATAATATTCTATACTGGGCGTTAGAGTTTCACATCCTATCACAAGTGTATGATGTTTTGGCTTCTCTAAACATATGTTCGATGATCTATTTAGAACTATTACTTGAATAAAACAATTTGAATAGAAGGTATTATTACAAGTTAAAATGCAGAATTAATATACTTAGGTACAAAAAAAATACACTTGTAAATGGTTTTGTTTTTGTTTTATCACCTGATGAAATTAAAGATGTGATAATGTTATTACAAGAAGATGCTATCTCCAGGCCAGAGTGAATGAAGTAGGATATTAGGGCTATGAGGTTCACATTCTTTACTCCTTGTTCTGAACAAAGAAAGATATTTTGATTAGAAGAGTCAATACACGATCTATGGAAAGAGATTTTATGTTAAATTAGGTTACTTCTCCGACTTCAATCATTAAACATATAAAACTGGATAATAAACAGTTAATCTAATTTTAGGTCTAAAATCTACACGCACAGCTGTTAGCCATATGATGGATAAGCCTTGATGGGTGATACTCTCACACAACACCACCCCCCCCCCCCAATCCTTCATGCACGCCACTGACTACATACCTGAAAGGTGAGACCAAAATGACTTTTGATTAATCGCCATACTTTCTTCGGGAGAATCTATACAGTAATTCCATCATCCAATTTATTAAAGATAAAAAGTTTTGTTTAAAAAAAAACCCTTAGGTATTTTAACAGGTAGGTACCTGCTCGTAATCTCAAAAAATATAGTTTCTAATTAATTGATATCTTAAATGATGTTTAAAGTTCCTGATAAGACTTCATCTTCGCACTGTAGGAATTCTCTGGCAGATTGTGTCAATCTAAATATTATAATCAATCTGAAGTAAATTCTAAATAATAGTTATCTAATAATAATAGAGATGTTTTTATTTTCATTGCATTGTGCTTCAATCTTCTTCTATCCTAGCCACAATTTTCTAAGGGCTCTTGTATCTGAAGGGGAACAGAGGGCCAAAAAAAACCTTTAACCAAATCAGGGCTTAGATTAAGCTTTCCTAAATAGGAAAAAGCAATCAGTAATATGTTGTTAGCGAGATCATAAATGACACACAAAAAACTTTCTACTATATAATAATACTTTGTACTTCAGATTATTGTTATATACATGAAAATCGATCTTATTGGAAATATAAAAACTAACTTACTTTAAAAATATTTTATTTATATCAATATCTTCTAAAACGTCGTCTTGATAATGAAGGGGTAGGTCAAATTTTTCTGTGTACTCATTGTCTGAAGTTTGATTTATCCATTCCTAAACATAGGTGAAAATACAGAGCGACCACCGCCTTTTTGATATTAATATTGAAAATAACGTACTACAAAAAAATTACAATGAACATAATAACGTACATTTTATGAAAAAATAACGTACAATAACGTACCATAAAACACATATACAACTATAATACAAAGAAGTACAATGTCTGTCTGTCTGAAGCTTAAGATCTCAGTAACCACTGAACCGATTGGACCCTACGCTTCAGGAAATATACCTACTGGTCCTGGAATGGTTTTAAGCTATTTTCTTGGGGGGTGGGACACCCCCAACCCCAAAAATGAGAAATACCCCCCCAAAACAAATTTCTTTTTAAAACTGAAATAAAAAAAGGAAAGTTCGACAACCCCACCACCCCCCCCCCCTCCCAAAAAAAAAATTTCCTCCCCCAAATTTTTTTTACTTTTTCTTTATAAATCTAAATAACACCTCTTGATAAAACCTCTTGGGGCAAAGCCCCTAGAGGCTAGGGGCGAAGCCGCTAGTATATCTATAATACAAAGTAGAACGATGTCTTTCCACTAGTCCTTATACTAAAGTAACAGGATGTTTGTCTGTCTGTCAACTTTTGGATTCAAATTAAGGAAAAAACCCTTTTACTATAAAATATCAACATCATATTCTATGTATATTTTTATATAAATTATATTAAATCTTTAAATGGCGCGCGAAGCGCGCCGGAAATTTTTTCTACCCCCCTGAAATCTGCTTTGGGTGTTAACTACCCCCCCTTAATTACCTCCCCTAAAAAAAATTACCCCAATTTAATCATGTAAATAGTACCAACTAATAATGAGGTTTATATTCATTTATTTAGGTACGATTAAAAATATTCCAGCATCTTCGCTCCTAGCCTCTAGGGGCATCGCCAAAAGAGGTTTTGTAAAGTTGTTTTTTTAAAGAGAGTTTCTCCACCTCACTTGTTATATTTTACAAAAAGAAAAAGAATTTTTTTTTGGAGGGGGGGATTCTTTGCCTAAAACCACAACAGGACCAGTAGGTATATTACCTGAAGAGTTGTTTGTTTGTATTTGAAATGATTTATTCGTTTTACAGAAAAAAATCATACATGAAATAATAAGTAAAATATGAAAAAAGTGATAAAATATTAATAACTAACATATTAAACTAACTACACAATTAAAATATTAATGTTTCATTTGGTTTGATGTTTAAGTTTCAGTTTGTTAGAGTTGATTGGTTTGATTGATAGCAAGCATTTTGGGCAGGAGTAGGTTAATGGTGTTGGTGGGTTTCCAGTTTCAGCTTACTGGGCTCTTTTGGGGACTTACAAAATTGAGGAAAAGTCAAAATTGTAAGGCAGTCTTAAAATAAAAAGACTACAAAGGTTCTTGCCAAAGATTTCTTAAAATTCACAATAAGTGATCCCTGCTCCTTGGCACAGGCAGGTAACGGGTACCCCATTTTTGGGGGAGTCTCCAACAGAATAAAAGGGTAACATTTCCCTTTTTCACACCCTATATAGATTATAATTGGATAACAAACAATTCCAGGCGCGCGGGAAAAGCACATGATTAACACAGGTGTATAGAAGGGGTGATGGAAGTGTGGGTGGGGGGAGGTTGGTGAGGAGGTGGACATCTGGCCGGTTAACTTGGCTTGGCTTGGTGTTATATTACCAAACAATGTTTCAAGAAAGTAACAAAGGATCTCAAAAAAAAATCTTGAATCGATGAAGCAGGAAAAATAGATTCAGGCAGACAGAAAAAAATACTGTTTCTTCTTCTCCAGTTATGGCAGAAATCGTCTGTGGTCGATTACCAACATTTTCTTCAAAGCATCTATCGGAAAACTGAGAAGATTTTGTTATCGTACATATAACAAAGAATATTGACACATATAGCGCGTGTAGCGGTTAGAGCACGACACATGGTGCGTGTTACTCCTTCCGCATCCTATAGAAGACTATTACCTGAAGAGAACCCAATTGGTTCAGCGGTTACCAAGATCTTAAGCTTAAGAAAGACGATAGATAGACAGACATCGTTCTACTTTGTATTATAGAAAGTAGTATCTCATTTCCTATAAGTACAAGAAAACATAAATATCAACTAAAAATAATCTTGCTAATTCATGAACAAATATTATACTCTTTTAAAGTTTAACTTCGCATATGTCCTGATAAGGCTTGTGATTGGTTTAGAGGATTTTTTTTTATATTTACTGAAATGCTTGATTGAGTTGAGTTACTTTATTTTAAGAAAGCTTCACTGTGACTTCATAAATCCCAGGATAAATTGGTAAAATTGCGCGCGAAGCGCGGAGAATTTTTTTTGTAGTTTTTATGAAATACAAATACATTAATGATTACTAATACTAATCATACATTATAGAAAAACGTACAATAACGTATGCTGAAATGTTCATATTGTACACAAAAATCAATAACGAACAAAAACGTACCAAAAAACCTAAAAGTGGTGTTCAATATGAACATATTGAACATAACGTACATGGTGGTCACCCTGAAAATATAATAATGAAAGATGCATGAAAAACTATCATGCATGTCGATATTTCCCCCAAACTTTTGACCAAAACATTTACATATTTATCATTTACTAAGTATATTTGCGATTATATTTATTTGATGAAATCTTCCAATTTTTAACATGTACAAAACGGCCTGCGGAATTGCATCAAGATCCATGACAGATCTATATAGGAAATAAACGTCTGTAATCGAGCTCGAATCTTTCAAGCTTATGGTGTATAAAACTCATAGTGCTCCAATAATCCGTATTAAATTAACATTGACCAGAACGTTAAGACCCATTATTCTACTTTTAGCATCATAAATTCAGTTTTTTAATTCATGTTGCTATTTAAATAACATTGAAGTATTTGATTTCTATTCATAAAACAGAAAACTTAAATTTATAATATAGTAAATCTAAGAAAACTTAGTTTTAAAATGAAATGATTCATGCGACACTCCCGTAATGTGGTCAGATATTAAACTAAACATTTCAACCCTTCGAGGACGATAAATTGGGTACTTGCTTACATGTGGTAGACTGGAGCACCGAAAACCTCCCCCCCCCCCCCCCACTTAGTTTTGACAAAAATCAAAAATAAGGGGGGGGTAGTTTTTTAATGTCTGGAAAACGGCAAGGAGGAAAAAAGCACGGCAAGGCAAAGACTTCACCCCCCCTTAATTTTGAAGAAAATCAAAAATAAGGGGGGGGGGGGGGGGTAGTTTTTTCACTGTACAACACGCCAGAAAGTTGAGTGAGGTAAATCAAGTAAATCCAGTATGCCAGAGGGGAAACCTTATTACGAGATATTCATGTTTTGGGGCATAATTTCCTTATTTATTGACTGATTTTAGTAATTGATGTATCCCTGAACAGGTAGTCTTAAGGAGAGTATATCAGAAGTGTTTTCATGGGGACTGTCCATAACTATAGAAGCTCTTGAATTTAAAAAAAAACAAAAGGCAAAGCAAATAAAAGCAAAAAGGGTGCACAACATACAGACATATAAAGTAATGATGCATAGTGAATCTTTACACAAAAAAGATCTTTGATAAAAGCTGGAAAAATTATTTAAGAGCATTACCGATAGACCGACAGACAATATTATTCTTAGAGTAGAGGTGCATTGGTCAGCAAACATAAAATAAGTCTTTTGTCTAAACCCTGAAAGATCGGGCCCCCTACAAATTCTTAACTGATCAGATTTTATACCTTAATAATTGCATTAGCCTTCTACCTTTCCAGTACGGATATTTAATATTCTCAAGAGCATTACAGACCAGCGAACAACGTGAGCTGTAGGCTAGTTAATATTATATCAGCAAGCATTTAATATTACAGAGTTATCAGTATAGTTGGCCTCAACTTTTTGAGGTCCAAAAATGAGACTTCGAGTTTTTATACATAAGATATAACAAAATATTTCTTAATAATAAAATATAGGCATGAGCATACGTACTCTGTAAGAAAAGTGGGCTTAGAAATGTGATAGGGAATAAAATACCTACCTTAATCTAAAATAAAATTAAAAATAAGAAAATTGACACTTTACAGCCAGAATATTTCTCATGTTTAGAATAAAAAAGCCTACCTGGTCTAATTTGTGCAAATCTAAAGAATTTATTAACTCCAAACAATTTTGTATCAATCTATCCTTTAGAGTCGTCATTTTGTTCTGAAATTTAAAGTGCAAAGAAATCGAGTGGTTCCAATCATAAAATGCATTTCAACAAATTTTAGTGCATGTTCCAGCTAGTTATATATTATTTTCATTAAGGACTATTAATGTGAGGAATATATTAAAAAAAATTTCATTTTAAAATGAAATTCATGTACCTTTCTTAAACTATCATGTGTAACGACTTTAAAAGTTGCTTGACTTTGGTTAGTGTATTAATAATGTTTTTTTTGTGTATAGAAATTCATGTTTATACTTTTTTCTTTAAAGAAAAAATATTTTAGCGCCTTCTTGTTCTTATTTACAAATGTTTATAAAGCTACGCGGTGTTCTTTTTAAATTGCGCAAAGAGACGCCAACTTCAAAATTAAATACAAAAATAATTAATTTCAAATCGAACAACAAAATTAATTGAAAAAACATGACAATAGGCATCAAGCTAAAAAGATATTATACAAAATGTAATGAAATATGAATGCATATTATTTGAAATATCACAAAAAAGCTAGAATACATCGTGTGCCCTAATTCTGATGAATATTAATTATATAGTTAAATGACTTTTTTTTTGATAATTTGCGTATGAAAAACAAGAAAATGTTCTCCAACAAGATAAGATCGTAAATATAATTATTTTTTTTTTTAAAGTTGCTTCAAAAAGTTTGAAATACCAAACTATACTTTACCAAATAAAGCCCGGGCCCAAGGGGTATTATGACAAATCAACTACTTTATGAAAAATCATAATTTATATTCTGTCTTTATGTAATTGAAAAATAAAATATAAGATTTACATTGTCGTCCAGATTGACTATTAAATAAAAAGGAATCAAATTGAAAAGTAAATTTGGTATCGCTGTTTATAAAGAATTACGCGGCAAATGCGCAAATTCCATCAACAATAATATTTTGAATTGTAAACAAATATGAAAAAAAATTAATTCTTACATTAGATTATGTTTTTCGGTTGTAGATGCATTTATAAAAATTATTTTAAATAATGCTTTTTAAGTGTTAAGTCTGTATTTTCTGAATTATTTTTAATTAAAGATAGACCGGCTTATTTAAAGCAAAATCTATTATTTTATATACATATTTGATATATTTTTAGAGTCAAGATGAGTGTGCATTGGTTTGATTATATTTTAAACCCAGAACTTTTAGTTCAACAACTAGATGAAGGTAAAATTATTGAAGAAAAATATGCTTCTCCCTCGCGGCCCGCAGTTTTATAAATAATATTAGGGGAATGGTAGTTTAATTTCTTTTGCCTAATTTTTTTGCGGGGTTCGAACGTTTTCGGGCCTGATGGGGTTTCCAAATACACATTCACAATTTTAATTTAGGAACTATAAGCAATGAGGACCAGCATTTTCTTATGAAAGAGTTGCTTATCAACCTACTGAACAGGTATTTATAACTAATTTAATATT
Organism: Acartia tonsa; assembly: GCF_053477335.1. NCBI lineage: Eukaryota > Metazoa > Arthropoda > Copepoda > Calanoida > Acartiidae > Acartia > Acartia tonsa. The sequence goes on along the minus strand of NC_137262.1, from coordinate 28,107,154 downwards.
GTTAATATTTTTAACAACGTACAACTTATCTTCAAATCGAAAAGTAAATTTTCGTATGAAATGTATAAATCAAATATATTTATATTTTATTTTTTTCAGTCAAAATCAGGGCTTTTTCTCTGATACTCCGTATGAGCTCTGGTTTTGTGAAACTAAGGAGAAAAAGGTCCCAGTTATGAGGTAAACATGACTTTTTGTAAAAGTAGCGACTGCGCCTTTATTCTAAAGGAAATTGTAACCTAATCCTGGAGAGAAAACAATTGCTACTTTATTACTGTTAAATATAAATACCTATGTACATCTAATTTCAGATTTTCTAAATAAAAACCAATTTCTTACCCGTGAATCATGTTTAATTGGATATTTTTTTAAAGAGGACTCTGCCTGCAGTTAGCTGCCAGTATGGATTGGAAGCTTGGAACTTTGGAGAAATTATTACCTCCACCTCTGCTTCTGTATGTACTTCAGTGTTATATTCAGGTTAGACATTTTTATGCTGTTTTTTTTCGTGGATTTGTTCTTATGTGGCTTGCCTGATTATTTAGAAAAAAAAAACTTTTTTGTGCTTTGAAAACAAAACAAAACATCAAAATAATATTATTTTTTGGATAGGATCATGACATATGTTCGAAATTTTGCTAACTGTACTTTTTTAGATGCAACCATTGCTTCCTGGAATGGATTTGAGCAAGGTTGGAACACATACCCAGCTAAATATTGCAGAACTTAAAGATCCTGGTATTGATTTTTTTTATTTTAATTTACGTAGTATTAATCTGTAAATAGTTAATATATTAAATTTCTAAAATTAAAATACTTCTGATCAATCTTGTCTCAGGGCCCTGTCTACACAGCTTAATTATGTTCCATCGCTGGGTACTCAGATCCTATATGCAATGCAGGTACTTATGCATAATAATTACAGAAAATTGTTATCATTAAAGATTTTGGAGTGTGGTTATTATTTTATCATTAAGTGCTGATGTTCCTTTAAAATACCTATTCAATTTTAGAACTCCTCAGAGGATAGACAGAGCCTCAAATGTTATGGTACCCGGTGTTAAAAGAGATCCAGCTTTGATTTACAGGTCAGTAATTAATTTTTAGCTACGTTAGTTTATAAACAAAAATTCTTTGTTGAAATATCTTCTAAATAATACCATTTCTAGCAAAATTTTTGTTGTATATATTTACAATAAGTCTTATTTGTTTTAATATCACGACATGATCTTGAATTTATAGATTTAAATTTCAACTGACTATTTACGGATTCATCTGAAATAACGCATGAAAAATAATTAGAATTAAAACAAAATGACATCTTACAAAATTACAGATATATGAAATAACATAATTTACTTATACAGAGATCAAACCAACAACTTTGTGATGGCAATGTACCCAACCTCAGTGCGCTTCCTGCAGCTAGTGCTCAGCTCAGGAATTGGACCTGCGGCTGTCCCTTCAACAAGGACGTTCAACAGTCTTATGCAGAGGTTCACAGCAACAGAGTGGGTTAATTTAAAGTAAGTTTTTATATACTTACTCAGAGTTGGTAGGTATATACGAAACCTTCGCTTAAATATTAATCATATCAATATGTTTATTATCTTAAAAGGTATATGAATTCCTTGCTTTTAAATTTATTTAAATTAAATTACGTAGAATTATATATAGTTAGTATATAGTTCAACTTAAAACGATTAGGTCATGAATATATTTGATGAAAGAAACTGCATTTGTAAATATGAAGCCTTTCAACTACAAATCTGTGAAGTTGTAAAATATATTTATTAATAGGAATGTGACAGCTTTAATAAAATGAGATTCATTTAGTCTCTGTAATTTGGAGTTGACCTTAAAATCACTTTAATGATCAGAACATGTTTTGGTTCAAATTTTTAAATTTTATTTTCTTCATATCTTTTGTGGGATTATTGTTCCAATGTTCCATTAAGTTGAAATCATTAAAATCCTTGCCTTATGAAATCACTTCTTTAGAATTTTAACAACTATAATTTCGTCACAACCATAAACAAATAAATTATTTATTCCTTTTTTTGCAGGCCTTGCGAGACAGATTCAGTGCTAAGTTTGATTGCCTACGATCTTGGCAGTTTATTTTTCTTCAACGAGGAATACGTAGAGTCGACAGAGTGTTTCAATCTTTATTTCAAATATTCTTCCAATCTCTCCAACTTTCCTCTCTCAGATATCAATGTAAGCTTTAATTCTATTTTCCCTTTTTTATTAATCATCTATTTTAAGATACTTTACGTAGCGCTTCTTCATATGCCTTGTTTTTGTTCTACACCTCTCTATAAGTCAAAGTTCTTATTTAATGTTTACCTATAAACTTTGTTGCTTATATCACACATGTGATATTTAGCATTTTATTGATTTTACCTGCCATAAATCCACTTCAAGAACTAAAGTACATAAACTGCAATTGCTAGTCTCATATGGTCCAATTTTTAACATTTTTTTATGTTTAAAGCTCATTAATCCTTGTTTGTAAATTTCAGCAAGAAAAGCTAAATGGATATTTACTTTGTCTTGGACTTTCTGCACCTACTCAAAACAAACCTCACAACATTTTGTAAGTATACTTCTTAACTTTTCATCTTTTTTTTTATCCTTTTTTACTACTTTATTTCTTATTAGTAATAGGTAAATGATTGGACGACTAACTTTTTAGTCCTCTTACAAATTTTGTAGGTACAACTATTAGTGTCTTTTTAAAAGTTTGAACTTAAAAAAGGTGAGATCCTATGATGAGGGAATTTATGGCCTGAGCGTTTCATAATTGCACATTTATGGACAGATAGACAAACAATCTGTTACTTAATAACATTAAACCATGTATTTTAAAGGTTTATTGAAAGTGTCCAAAAGTTGGATGAAAGTCCCGAGGCTGCAGATCAGATTCTTAAATCCTTGGATGCTGATACTCTGCATTTTAACATCTCTGAAGTGGAGCTTGACTCAGCTGAGCTGGAAATTCTTCGCAGGTAAAAAAAAAGCACTAAAGCACCTTCCCCTCCAATTTTTGTTTGAGCTAAATCCTTTAGGTTGTATACCTGCGGGGCTACCCTTTGCCCAATATAACCTGACCTGACATAAAGAGAAAAACGAGAATTACTCTCTCTTATTTAAAATTTATTTCTAACATTTTTTAACATTCTCTGTTAAAAGAGTAGATATTACAAAAAATTTACAATCAGAATGTGAAATATTTCAGGTACGATACAAGTTCTCAGTACGGAACAAGAAACGGGCGTCCAGAGGAGCGGCCCATAACTGGAGATAAATCTAATCTTGTTACAGGAAATATATATATGGATATTAAATGGAGACGATTTGACATGCTGTTGTAATAAAAAATCTTTGCTCGACAAATTCATAGTTACATTAAATTATATTAAAAACAAACTATGTACGATTTAATGTGAAGAAGAAGTAAAAAATCCGCAAAATTAATAGCTATAACAACATATCCCTATATCTTTTGTAATGCAGGACTACAAATATATTCTCTGGTGCGAAGAATCCTGAAAGGCCTCCCCCTAACAGGCAGAAATATTGAACAGCTACAGAATTTGGGCGCCCCTGGATTACTGATCCTTCAACAGCAAATATTAAAGATACAATGCCATGGCACCAGTAGGGATAAAAGGTTGATCAAGAATCTGATACAACGCCTGGTTTTCTTTAATGTGCTGCCGGTTAATCACACTCTGGTGGCCAGCTTCAAGGATCAGGTGAATTTAATTAACCTATTCTTGTATATAAAGTAGTAAGGTTTTCTGTCTAAAGCTTAAGATTTAAATATCTACTGAACTGTATTTTTTGTGTTTTTCTCACCACTTATTTAAGCGCGTTCTCCATTTCAAAAAAGCTTTATATAAGTCTCGGGCAGGTTTCTATCTTTTTTTTTCTAATTGAAAACATCCCTAGATGTCAGGGGCGTACCCGCTAGTTTGAATAAAAACAAAAGATTAACTTTAAAGAGGCACTATTGAAAGGACATTCCACAAAGTTGAGGAGCAGTTTCACTGATAAAAAGTGATCATTTTCTTAAGTAAGAATGATATCCACAGATAAATATTTTTTTCAAATACATACCTACCATTACTCAAGATGCAATTTCATTCAGGTAAGCCTGTCGTGTCTGGAAGTTGATCCTATCAGTCTTAAGACAAATCCTTCTTTAAGCGAGACTTTTAACCTGAAGAAGATTTGTAAATACAATGCGGCTGTTCAGCTTCTTGCAACATTTCAGGTAACTATATTTATTTATATGTGTTTAAATAGGGAAGCTTTCCTAAAAAGCATAAATGCCTCGTCAGATTTTTTAAGAAATAAACCTAGATGAATAAAAACATTCCAAATAAAGGAGGGGGGGGGGGGGCAATTTTATTTTAGGTGCTACTCCCTTAGTTTTAGAGATAATTGGGTAAAATCTTTTGGGCTGGGTCACTAATTAATAATTACCCCAAGTTTTGGTATCTTTCCAAAAAAAACGGCGGCGGGACCGCCGCTTCCGCCGTTCATCGCCATTTTTTGCCGCCGCCATTTTTTTTTAAATTTTCCCCTTACAAGCAACCCTAGTCATTTTTTTCAAATTCTCGTTTCTCAAGGTATATCTTAAATTCAGTGCCTCTCCTGTGCTTTTACGATATTGAAAAATTTTTTTTTTTAGGTAGGTCAGTAAAAAATATTTGAATAAAAAATAGCGGCGGTACCGCCGCTCCCGCCGTCCACCGCTATTTTCCGCCGCAGGATTGCTTGTAAGGGGAAAATTTTTTGAAAAAATAACATGGTCTAAATTTTTTTTGGCTGCGGAAAACGGCGGTGGACGGCGGGAGCGGCGGTACCGCCGCCATTTTTTATTTAAATATTTTTTAATGACCTACCTAAAAAATTTTTTTCAATATCTTAAAAGCACAGGAGAGGCACTGAATAAAAAATGGCGGCGGTACCACCGCTCCCGCCGCCCACCGCTATTTTCCGCCGCAGGGTTGCTTGTAAGGGGAAAATTTTATATAAAAAATAACATGGTCTCAAATGATTCCAAATTGCCTAATTCGGCGAGAAATGCAATAATTTTTTTGCGGCGGCGGAAAATGGCGGTGAACGGCGGGAGCTTTGGTCCTTCCACCGTTTTTTTGAAAGATACCAAAACTTGGAGTAATTAGTGACCCAGTCCAAAAGATTTTACCCAATTATCTCTAAAACTAAGGGTATGTCGTGGCACTAGTCACCACATTCCCCCTCCCCCCCCCCCCTTTAATAAATACAAAGTAAAATTTACATTGATTATGTTTTACAACATTTTTCTCTGTTATCACCTTATATCTTTTATCATTTTTCTACTTTCAAACAGTACCCATTTTTTATTCTTTCATGTACTTTTAGAGATTATTGTTTATTGTTTGTATACTCATAAGAACCCAATTCTGAATATCTAGGCCAAAGTCTGAATATGACTATCAAGTCTCTTCTTGAATGTAGATAAAGTCACGGCCTTTTTTACATAAACATGATTTACCTAGGATAAATGTAAAAAAAATTTCTTATGTACTTTAAAAGAAAACATTTTACGTGTTTGAGTTATTATTTTTCAATATTACTATTTAAAGGTTCCTATGCTAAGCGGACTGGCAGCTAACATCGGACCATCCGCCTCCCAGATATCTCAAAGATGGCATATGGAGGATCATTACTCTGGAAAAATTATCAATAGATCAATGAACATTAAGAACCTGGATGAAATTATTATCATGTTGTCAAAGGTACTTCTAACATATCAAACTTAATTGGTTGTTTTTCGTTTAAATGCTGTTCATTTTGATTGAAACAATGAAAAGAGAAAATTTTAAGGCCTTACAAAAACATGTTATTCATACATTTTTTTGTTTCAAACAGGCTATCAAACTTCGCACCAGCTACCATTTTGCCTGCCAATCCATCAAGGTTATGCTTCTAAAAAGTCCACCTAAATTGTTTTTTTTTAGGTAAACCAGTTGAAAAAGATGGGTCGTTGGGACGAAGCTACAAACATCCTGACTCAATTAATATCCAGCCTCACTACAAGTATGGATAAAAGTATCCAGAATTTGACGAATATTCTTCCTTCGGAGAAATTCTGTATTAATATCTTAAAGGTAGGTAAAAATCTTATGATGATACCTATAGGTATTTGATTTTGAAATTAGCGGGGTAATGAAAAGTTTAAGTTATCTTTTTTGTTTACAAAATTTTAATCTAAATGATGCTATTTACTTTGCTTCTAGCCTTTTAAGAAAAACAATGATGACAACATTCATAAGTAGCAGATCACAAAAAAATTCATGGAATGGACAAACGGACAAAGTGTGCAGATGTTCAGTTGTCATAACAAAGGAAAGATAGAGAATATGCAAATCATGAAACCTTTTTAAAATAGGGTTTATTAGAGACAAAATGACATACACATTGTATACCTAGACTAGATGCTTATATGTCATAAGAATCTTAACTGAAAATTTTAGTTGTCTATGTTCAATAGTACCCAAACAAATTATATTGCCCCATGTCACTGACTGCTGGACAGAAAAAGTATAATATAGAGTAGCTTCACTACAAAAAACTTCCTGTAGAAATCTGCTGGAAATTGCTCATCGAAAATATTGTAACCTTGTCATATACGAACAACATATTTATGATTTATTAAGGAGAATGAGAAGCTAGAGGCAGGAGACTTTGTTGGATATCAAGAATATTCTCCAGAAATACAGGCCCAGGCACATACAACTCTGGCTAGAGGAGATAATGATATCAACCTTCTACAAGGTACCTTCACTAGTTCTTAAGATCGTAAGTGGCAAAGTAAAACATGAAGAGAAAGAAGGCTTAAGGTCATCTAATTCTACAACCTTTCATTTCTCTTAAATCTTAATAATTACAAGCTATGAAAGGCTGCTTTTCACATCCTATTATTTAAAGAAGTAAGGTTCTTTGGGTATAGTTCCATTCGTGACATCACCTCTTAGGGGCGTTTATTTAATGATGACATCACCCTTTGAAGGGGCTATATAAAATAAACGCCCTTTTAAGGGGCGATGTCACGAAAGGGACAATACCCGTTTTTTTTGTATGAAATTTAAAATCTCTTAAATTGATGGTCAGATTAGGTTGTACTTTACAGAAAAGCTTTATAAATGTCTTAGGATGGTTTTAGGCGATTTTCATGACCTTCCTAAAGGCTTGTGGCGAAGCAACTAGAATAAGATTAATTTTTGTTCATTGTCCTTGAAGTAATTTTCTTTGTTTTCAGAATTGTGTTTAAATATCCTGCTACACAGTGGTGACTGGGAATCTATTTCGCAGAGTCAGCTGCCAAATGGACCCCTGGCCGCGATGACAAGGGATATGAATGCTCTTATGCTTAATATTAAGTCAAATAATGCTATTCTCATGAAAAAGGTAATCGTAACTTTTGTTGTTGACTTTTTTAATGTTTAAAAGATAATAGGAATAGCCATGGAAGATACGCAAAGTTTTATAATTGCGTAATCTTATTCGTTGGTTTAAAACCTTTCATGTCATGATTTCAAATTAGTGGTGTAAAAACTTTTCAACGACATCCTTATATCAACAGAAAGGGTAATTTTTGGATGTATATTAATTTATCATCCATTGTCTTATTTCTTATGATCCCTAGGAATAGCCAAGTAGTATACTCACTCAGTGTTTGCTAAATACCTACGGAAATATTTTTAGATGGTTACTAAGTGATTAGATTTTAAGATAGTAACATAGTTAGATAGTTAGTCAACTAAGAATCCAATGATATTTAGTTTGCACGTGATGTTTGGGAATCAGTTCTTCCTTTCATGACACCATCCGGTAACAAGCGCAAGGATATGGGTCAAAATGACCCAATGAAGGTAAATCTGTTATAAAATATTAGTATGGAAATTTTGGCAAAAAAATTTGGCAGTTTTCTTTCATTAGTAGAAAAAATAGCTATGCAATCAAGTTTTTTTTAATGAGGTATACCTAATCAATTTGTATTTTCTTATATTGAAATTTAAAACCCAAGTGCTACGCCCTTAGACGCTGAAAGGAAGTTTTAGTTTAAAAAGAAAAAAAATTTGGGGATGGGGGATTTTTTTTCTTTGAAGGGTAGAGATACCCTTCCCCAAATAGCTGTACCTTTAGGAAACTTCACTGTAAAGAAGGACCATATAGGTTCAGATTATAACGATATCCTTCAGAACAGACAGATAGACATCCTGTTACTTTTATATAAGGGTATTTACAATTTTTAGGAAAGAAATCAAATGCAAAGATTTCTTGAGCGTGTATCAAACCTGGAACTTGCTTTGCTGGTCCTTTCTCTTTTGTCCTCCCTCTACAACGTGGCTAAGGTAAATAGAATTCACTATTGCACTTTTCAAAAAACTAAGGATCTAAGTTATAGAGCAGTTGTATAATAAAGAAGAATGAGAGAATATACGATAGAATCTTTCAACCTTTATAAAATTAAGTATCTTTGTCTTAAAAAGACAGACAGACGAACTAAGTAATTATTTTCTGAATGCTCATTTGTAAAGGGAACCATCACCAAAAATTTCAGCTGTCTATCTTGAATAGCAGCCGAGAAATCGACATTTCTTCCATAGCGTTACGGACAGATAGACAGAAAAATTTAATTATCGGTAGCTTCGCTACTAAAAAATACCAAGCTTAATATTTTATCCTTGTTTCACTTTTGATTCAGCTTTATTAGAATGATAACATCAATAAATGTTTAGGACGACCCCAGTACAGAACTAGTATCTGTGTATGCTACGCTGTGGCCAACTGGTCTGTCTGCCAATACAGCTATCCAGGTACGAAACAGATACGGAACATTATTATACAGCATACACCTATAAAGACGTGTTGAATTCCCCATTTGGATGGTAAATGCAACATTCAAAATTAGTCAATTAGATAATTTGCAGACATTAAACCCAAGTTTTTATAACCACGTTATCTTATTCGTCGGCTAAAAACTTGAAGGATACCTTAATTGAATTTTGATTGGTTTATCAAACTAGTAGTGACCAAATTTTCAATCATTCATTTCAATCTGTAAAGGGGTAATTTGTTTATGATCATTTTGGATGTACAGCAATTAGATTTATCACTTTACTTTATCCCTTGCGATCTCTGAATTAAATAGATAGTTACACAATTATTTAGTTCTAATTTACTGATGAGTGTTTATTTTTTAAAAAGTTTAAATGAAATAATGTTTATAAAGGTTGGACTGGTTGAGAGTTTCTTACAGCCGATTCTTCATTCTTATATAAGGTATTTGATATATATATATTGAAACAAATAGACATTTGTGTTTTAAATTTTTTTTCTATTAATAAAAATAAATTTATCTACCTACTTAAGATTCTAACTTTAATATATAGAAAATCATATTTTGTTTGTTTAGGAAGTTCCCTAAGGATTCTCACATCATTCTAACTTATGCAGACCTCAACTTTGCCAATAGTAACTACAGGTTAGATTTTAATTTAATTCATATATATAAACTTCTTGTTTGTCTTCCCTTGACAGTACAAACAATTTTTAAGATCTTGTGCGTCAAACAAAAATCCTTTCTACTTTATTTATAGATTTCTTACTTAAAAAGATTTCCGAGTTTGAAATTTAATTAAAAATCAATATATTTGTTAATGGAAGAAAAGTCAATAGCAAGTTAATATTTCAGGTCTGCCCTGGCTTTGTATGTGGAGGCTGTTGCTATCAAAACTGATTTCTTTGATCATCCTATTGAACAGGTTCAATCTCTTTAAATATGCTAACCCATTCCATTTATAGCTTATAATTAGAGAAATAAGCTTTTTTATTGTAATTTTGATGACTGAACTAAACCAGTATATTATATGTAAGAATTTTAGTTTTTTTTTCATTGAAAGCTGCTTAACTGAAATTTTTTTGTTTTAGTTTTAGTTTAGTTAGGTATAAAAAAAAGGTATTCCATCAGATATCAGAATAAGTTTTTATTACTTTATAGAATAATCCAAATCCTTTTAGTTTAAAAAAAATAATTTCTTGTCTAGGGTATATTGCCAGATGCATATGTGAACAGGATGATCAGATGTTGTTCTGAAATGGGAAGGTTGACCCAGGCAGTTGTGCTCAGTCAGTTCTGTTTGGAACCCAATTATGCCCAGGTAGGAATAGGATTAAGTTGTTGACAAAAAGTATATACAATGTTGCATGCATATCTATATTTAATAGAACAATCAAGATTAGAGTAAATTTTCAAGAGCAATATGTGTAGAATTTGCTTGCTTATGCATGATTTGATTATAGTACACAAAAATATGCTATTACTTGACTAATTTTTACTTTAACAATATATCTATTCATTTAATTTAATTTTAGATTTTAGAATTGAAGTTAAATGTCAAGCTATACTACTAACGAAATGTGCAACCTGGGAATTTGTAGGAGGGTTGCATCCGCCCTGCTTCAGCAGGCAGCTCCGATGGACAAGGAACAGGCATGGTTGACATAGTCTGTGGACAGCATTTTAACTTTGAAATAGAAGAAGAACATCTCAGCTATGCTTTCACAAAACTAAAAAAGAATTTATGTTTTGCAAAAGGATAATATAAAAATTAAAATATAAAATTTTAGAAGAATAGATGATAAAATAAGTTTGTAAAGTATTACACTATGGAATAAACTTGGAGCTTAAAACATAAAATACATATACAATAATAAATTTACCTCTGGGGGTATATTAAGTTGCCTGGGTTGGTAATTTTACTCAAACACACTGCGCTCGTAATGACTAAAAAGGAAAAGAGCATGCAGTTATAAAAAAAAAAGAATTTTTTTTAAAAATTAAATATTTTTTCTTTTCTTTTTTATTAAAATTTAACTATCTCTGGGTATTTGAATTTGAATTTTTCTTTATTAAATATTTACCAGAGAAGGGTAAGAAGGCTGCTATGCCAACATAAAATATCAGGTACAGCACAACAAACATCTAAATTGAATAATATGTTTAGGCTAAGATTTTAATGATATAAAATTAATGATAAAAAAATACATTTTTGTTTGATTATTACCTAATAGGTACACAGTTAACAATTATTTGACCAGCTTTTCAGGTACACAGCTTGTAGTCTAAATATTGATTTCTTTAAGGACACAGTAACAAATTATTAAAAAGTTTATAAATGTTCTTTTAGGTAGGTACTATAGGTAGTTACCTTGATTCTTATGCAACCAAGCACTTCTTGCAATAAGATAGATTAATTTAATGCAGCTACACAATCTTTCATATGGCAGTCACATTCTAAATTAATAACAAAATTTGATAATTGATCAATTGAATTAAAAATTAAGGAATTTTTGTATTACATTTTTTTATAAGAAAGCTTACTTTTCATTTTCCTCCTTGGTCTTGAGCCAGCTATGGAACATGAGGTGGCTACACGGAGTTAAAAATTGAATTATCTTTCTGAAATGGTTTGATAAGTTTTAAAATTTTGCTTAATATTTTTTGTAATTTAAACAGAAAGAAAGAAAATATATAAAATAATTTTACTATAACATCTTCATGGTACAGGCAGGATTACAGGTACAGATGAATAGTTGACCAGGAGGGGTACTCGTTTTCTTTCCTTAACATTGAATTTTTAGGTTTGTGGCTTAGCCAGCACACTCCCGGGCAGAAAAATGAAAACGGCACTCCTCCATCGAAAGCTCCAAGACTAGTATGGGCAATGTCTAGATGTGACAGTTTACGGCCATCATCCAAATTCGACCATAATACAATTTTAATTTTATTTATAACAAGTTTATTTTAAAACATTTATCGGCTCATAAAATAACTATGGCATAAAATGATAAAAACTATAATAAAATCTTTAAGTATTTGGTAAAAGCTTATAAAAATAAAACAAACGATTAATATTCACTTTAATTCGAGGCAATATACTATAAAATTTGATAAAAAGCATCACTATATTGATAAAAAGCATTTAAACATATTTCAAGTAATTAACTGTTTAATGTTTCACTGTATAGTTGCAACTAAAATATTTGTTTACATACTGCATAATTGAACGCGGCATTCGCGCGTCTACGATCAACGACGACATTCACGTATAATTATTTTACGATAATTTAATTATTTTCCGGGATTATTATGGAAAAAATAATAATTTTATGGTTTTATTTCGCTATTTTTATCACCAATAGCGTTCGGCTATTTAATTTGTTGTTATTAGAACGAGAACGACTTTTTTTTTCACTTTTTTAGAAAGCATACTTAGACCCGGCGGATTTTTTTCCATTTGTATTTATCACTTTATTTTTTAAAATTGATATTTGTATTGTTTTTAGCGGATTTGTATGCAAACTTGGTATTTTCCAAATTATTTGAATAATAATAAAAAAAACGTCGCCCTATTGTTTATTTTTCTTTTCACAAAAATTTCTTTTATGTCAATAAGGAATTATGAAAGACAAAAAAACGCGATTTTTGAAAGCCTTATTGTTGTTCAAACTTTTCACAGGGACTTTAATTATACTTGATAAAATATTTTTCAATTTGCTTTGGTAATATTTTTCACAAGATTATTTTTTTTTTTTTTTTTAACGAACTTTGTAGAGTTTTTTTTTTTCGTATTATAAAACTTTGGGAAAGATAGATATTTTTCAGATAGTTTGGATAAGAAAGATATTTTTCAGATAGGTTTTAGTAATGAACACAAATATATAATGTTTATTTATGCAAATAATGTTTTTACTAATAAAACCTGTGTGTGTGTGCGGGTGATTTGTGACATTTGTCACTGGCTTCCGCACGTGTCCACCACTTCTATGTACTCGATGTTGATGGGTAGGGTCGGCTGGTTGTAGATGAACATCGCATCGGCTCTAGCTGCAGCTTTCTCCAGGATCTCTGTCAGCATTAACTCGTCCTCCGGGAGGATAACAGCTATATGCTTCACGGCTCTCCTGGTTGTTCTTGTAACAGCTTCTGATGAATTTCTGTATGAAACTTCAACTGCTCTGACATGACCATCCTTGGAAGGAAACACTTCAGTGATGATACCAAGCTTGAATGCTCTGTTATTTGCAAACCTTTCTCCTTCAACCTTGGTGAAAATAATGACGTCTCCTATGATTGGCTGTCTGACAGTTGTCCCATGATTCCGGCCTCTTGGTATGTAGTCGGTCAGCCGCTGATTATACCATACCTTCCACCAACCATTGTAGACTGCTTCCAACTGCTTCAACATCCGGGTCGGCTTGGAGATGGTGCAGGGTGTCATCAGAATGCAGTTGCTAGCTCGACCGTGCATCAGCCGCGCAGGTGTGATCAGATCAATGCTGTCTAATGACTCCGCCCGTCCGGCTAGACACAGTGGCATGTTGTTTAACTCGCTGCAAACATAAGCAAATGCAGATTCATAGTTTAGGATATCCAGTTTTAATCCATCGAAGGTGATATGAAACAGGCGCTTGATCTCTCCAATACTCCGCTCAACACATCCTTGATAATGATGTGCCCCAGTGGGGGCAACATCATGTTCAACACCAACCTGATATTTGCTGTCAAGAGTTCGTGTGATATCGCCAACACTAATCTCCATTTCCTTGCAGCCGCGCTTCAGCTGGCTGCCAGCATCAATATAGACCTTGTTTGGGACACAGTGTAGATAGCAGAATCTCATAAAAGCTGTCAGGAACGCATCTGTGTTGTACATTGTCATGACGTGTGCAGCAACTGCAGCTGTAGCTGGATCCTTAATTACTAAGCACCAAACTTTGACCTTTGCACGGTGATTGTGTTCGCAATGGGCGTCAAAGGGGCCACAAATGTCAATTTGGCAGTTGTAAAATGGCGGCGCCACAGTCGTCCGGCTTTCATGTATTTTGCCCATTTCTACCTGAACCTTTTTTGCAACTCTTCTCCTACAGGTCATGCACTTCTCACGCACCTCCTTCGCCAAGTCTCTCCCCTTCACAATGTAGGCCATGGTTCTGCTGTACAACAAGGTCTGGTTGACATTCCGGTGGTGTACCTTTTCTTGATGTACATATGTCATGATTGCATATGATATTGGCGAATAACGGTCCAGAATCGGTTTACAGAAGGATACAGGGCTCAGATCAGCAAAGATTTTACCTGGATCATGGATGTCATCACTGTCAACTAATCTGCCTGTATAGTGCAGGATCTTGTCAATTTCTTGTGCTCCCTCAAGGTCCTTGGGCTTACAAAACTGTGTTGCTTCGGCTGTACCCAGACGGAAATAATAATTTTCAGCCGCTGAAATTTCATCTGTTGTCAGACCATCTGTGATCACAGTTACACCAGGTATATAGTTTGAGATCAACTTGTTACTATTTCTGGCGGCCAACCAGACAACAAATCTACGAAGTATTGCCAGGTATCTGACTGATTTGCGCCAGCCATACTTTACCGGATCAAGAATGTACTTAGAGAACTTGTACCTGGTTGCAATGGTGTCTTCCAAAGCAAGTGCTGTCATAGCTGTCTTGATCTCAGCTTTTGCTGCAGCTGCTTCCTCTCCAGATAACTTGATCTCTTCCACACTTCTTGCCGGCCAGTCTGATTTAGGGAGCCGCATCCATGGCATCCCATTTTGCCAGCTGGAGTTCTCATCAATGTCTGAGGTAGTTGTGCCAGGTCGGGTTCCAGTATCTGCTAAATTGTTGGCGGACTCCACATGTCTCCACTGAGCTTTGTCCGAGAACCTTAACACTTCCACCACATTGTTTCTTACACCAATGCTCATTGGTCTGGTGTCACTGTTCAACCAGAACAGGACAATGGTGCTGTCAGAGAAGAAATACACATTCTCAATCTTGTTTTTAAAATTGTTGATGACTGAACGGCTCAGCGTGGCGCCAAGCACGGCTGCTCGCAGCTCTGCCCTTGGTATGGTCAGTCCAGTCACTATTTTGGATTTTGCTGCAACTAACCTGACCTGAATGGATCCATCAGAGGCGGTATAGCGTGCATGTGCACAGGCAACAGCAAGATCCTTGCTAGCATCAGTGGACACAAGAAGATCAACCTTGCCTGAATTAGCGGCTGCTCGTGGAAATTTGACTTCTGGCAGCTGTTGCATTGTGTTCAGATGGCTTACCCAGGTATCTAAGTAGCTTGCAGGCAATCCATCATCCCAATCAGTTCCAAGTCCAGTAATCACACTATAGTCACGCTTGAATTGAGCTGTGATTGGTGTTGCAAGTCCAATCGGGTCATAATTGGCAGCCATCTTGCTTAAGAGTGTTCTTTTGGTGAAATTCCTCTCCAGTGCAGCTCGTACATCACCTTCCACTGGTTCTGGCCGCTTGCCCCGGCGGGTCTTGCCAAAGTACAACGGTTTTGGTTCCAAGGTTAAGGCATCTTCCTCAGGTAACCATCTGTAGCCTAGCATACCTACTGACTTGCCATCTGCTGAAACAGACTCATCTGGCTTCTCACCTGACAGGACATATGACTTGACTTGCATTTTTGCCAGGCTTAGTGCAAAATTAAGACCTCCAACCTGTACAGCCCTTTCTTCAACAGAATCAGATGACTCAGAGGAATCATCAACATAGGTGTGCTCCTTTAGGACATCAGTGCCAGCCTTGTGTTCAGGAAACTTTGCTTCACAATATTCGGCTACCTGCTGTATTGCTTCTGTTGTCTGATTACCACTGCTCACTACACCATAGATCAACGTCTTCATGACTCTTTCTTCAACCTCCAGGTCAGGATTGCAGTCAGGATACCATAGGTAGCGGTGCCATTTGTAACATTTAGGCGTCAATGCTACATTGTTGTATGCCATCTTGATATCTGTGGCAAAGGCATGTGGTCCTGCACGGAAATTTATAAGCAGGTGGAGCAGCTTTTCAAGACGATTGCTGCCTTTAGCAAGTGTATCGTTCAGCGACTTGCCTGTGCGTGTGCCGCTGCTGGCATCAAAGACGCATCTGGTAGGTGTGCTCAACGACCCTTCCTTGGTTACTGTCCTCCATGGCAGGTAGTAGTAGGTTTCACTTGACTCAACCTCCTTCTTGATATCATCAGGTAGCTCGTCTATCCGGCAGCTGTACCCATTGTCAGCTAGTTTATTGTGACTCTTTAATACCTCCTGTTTTTGCTCTGGCTGTTGACGTAGCTTTCTCATCTGGCTCTGTAGGATTGCCATGGCAATGTGACGATTCTGGCCTAAATTTTCTTCAGGGTCAATGACAAAGGGTAGGTCTGCTTCAACACGCTGTTGCTCTGGTAGGAATCTCACTGACTGCTGTATTATTTGGTCCTCCCGCTCTTCCTTCAGACTCTGGTGCTCAAGAGTAGCGCCTTTTTTACATATAGGGCAGCCACGGCACTTAACACATCTGTAAGGGGCTTCAGATCCAACATTTTCCAGGTCAAAGTATCTGCGCTCAACTACCTTAGCTTGATAAGCGTCTCCCTTCATATCATCAAAGGGACAGTCATCCTGTCTGTCATCTTCCACTGGGCCTTTCTCAATCATCCATCCATCCAGCATCCTTGTATCCGTAAAAGCCTGATACATTTTAACTTCATTACACAGGTAAGCAAAGGCACCCAGCTGTTGGATAGCAGCACCAGCATGTTGCCATGCTTCATGGGGACCTCCAAGTACACCTCTATGACCATGTTTACTTGCAAACATACTCTTGTAGAGACTTAAACCACTTGGCAGTGTAAACACAAGCTTTGGGAACAACCATGTATACTTGGATCCTAGCAGAATATCTACCTGGCCGCCGCCAACACTTCTAGGGACAGTAGGCAGCTCAGCCTTACCATGGTAGCTGTTTTGAATCTCTCTGTAAGGTTCATCAAGGTCCCATACAGGAAAGGAGGTGGTGACATCATTCATCATCATACCTGTGATGGCAGCTCTTCTGTATTTACCTTCATGTGGCTCTGCAAGCTTGAGATATACCATGACGTCACCATGGTCAAGTCTGATGGTCTGGCCACCAGCAACATTCAGGTAAGTTGGTCCAGGCCTTACCTCTACACCATCCAAATGTTTTGCACCTCTTGTGCTGATACAGGCACTTGAGCAGCCCGAGTCATAGAACAGGAGCAGGGGTGCTCCACTGTCCGCTTCCAACTCTTGCAACATAAAAATTGAGGGGGATTCAACATCAGGGTGAACATCAGGCGGCAGCTGTGCGTCACTATCAGCTTTGAACAGACTCTCTGCATGACTTGCCATGTTGAACAGCAGGTCCCCGTCAGGTAGTGGTTCTCCTACGGCCTTCCTGAAGTTGTCAAGCCGCTTCTTGTTTTCATCAATGTGCAGCGGGCAGCATAGGATGTGTCGCTGTGCTCGGTGGCGGCTGCGTGCACACTTACCAATGTTACAGAAATGATCTGTTCTGCAGTCATTTGCATGTTGGGACCACCACCCATCCATGTCTGCACTGTCAAACCCTGCATCCATGCGCAGGCACCTCATACAGCTCTTGGACATGGTTGCAGCCTTCATCCTTTCCTTGACCCTGGACTTGATATATTTGGGGCACATATACAGATGAGTATGGCTAGCTGAGCAGAGAGTACATTCTCTTGTTGCAGGTTTTGTACCTGGGCCCTTCTGCTCTAATGGCTTGGTGAGGGGCCGTGAGTCTGTACGTGCAGGTGTATTTTTTTCATAACCTTTGTTCTTGTCAGCTGCTAATATCACCTCTTTCTCCTTCTCTTTGTCCGGGCGTCGTCGTTGGCGGTCAGGTGGTGCTGCGGCGGTACGTTTACTCTTGTTGCCGTTGGTGGCATTGTACTCACTGACTTCGAAGGCCTTCAGGTTGATCTCCTCCTCCAAGAAGTCCAGCAGGATACCAAAACATTTGCCACTGTTCTGTATACCAACCTTGTTTGCATTGCAGATGTATCTTTTCAGCAATTCATCTGATTTGGCCTTCACACACATGTCTCTAACTTTTCTGTGCAGATTCAATCTGTAGAGCTCCTCCTCTGCACCCCAGCTAGGATCCATCTCTGCAGCAAACTTCTTCATCTTCAGAAGCACAGCTTGTACTTTGTACAGCCAGTCCAGTTGCTGTGATGGTTCCTTCCATGGCTGGCGTCCAACATCATCCAGCTCATCTAGGAACTTGTTGTAGATGTCAGGTACAGAACCAAATCGGGTCAACAGCTTCTTCCAACAGCTGTCAATAGATGTTTCTTGGCAGCATATAGTCTGAGGTGTACCCTGGAGACATTGATCAATCAATATTTTCAGCCGCTCAGCCTCTGTCAATCCAGGAATACTGCCAATATAAGCCTTGAATTCACGCTGAAATGAGAACATGTCTAAACCAGTGGTTCCATCAAACAGGGGCTTTGTGACACTTTTGGCGCGGTGTTCACTAGTTGAGCAGAGGGCCTTGAAACCAAAGATGATCTGCTGATCCTCTACCTGTGCCTTGGCAGCCTCAAGTTCAGCTTCCAAACTTGTTTGTGCATTGTGCAGCTGTGTAGCTTCATCATCCTTATCCAAGTCAGTTGCATCCTTGATGGCAATCTCCAATTTCTTGATGACATCACAACTGCGGGTTGTTGACTCCTTTAGCCGGTTCATCAGATCTGGCAGCTGGCTGTCAGAGGTCAGGTTGCTGTCTGTGATTGCATACAACTCTGACTCCAAATCAGTAGCTCTTGGGATTAGTGTTGTGACTGCATTTTCAACCCGTCTGTTCTTTGCATTTATCTGGGCATTGTTCAGGCGGGGGGCAGCTGCAGCAGCTGTGTTCTGTGGCTGGTTTTGTGCATCGTTACCTTGCTCATTACGGCGGGTTGCTAGGTGTGCTGTTAATCCAGTTATCATAGTACGAACGCGGTTGTGTGTATCCCTGGCAGCATCATTGCGGGCTTGGACAGTACCATCATTGCCTTCATACACATCAAAGACGGCTCGGGCTGAACGTAGGGTGGCAGCAGCATCATCAAGCTGTTTTAGAATAGCCTCTAGCCTTTCCACAGAGTGTGTACCTGGAGACCCAACAGCTGGCTCGAAGTCTTCAACCATTAGTTTCATCTCCACAACACTTATCTTAGCATCCTGCAGCCGCTGCGCCATCTCTGCAACGTTGTTTGTTTCAGCAGGGTAGAAAACAGATACAGTGTGGGTTTGTGCTGTAGTTGAGTTAGGGTTGTAATCTAAGTCCAACTCTTCTAATAATCGGTGGCAGCTGCGAGTAATTGGTGTTGCACCTGCCTCGTCAATAACTGCGTCCCTGTACGGCGAAAACGGCGTGCTTGGTCCGGTCTCACTGCTTGTTATTGGTTGCTGGGCTGGTAGAATTGGTTCTATGCCAGCTAGAGACGGTGACGGCTGCGGCGGTTCCCCGGAAAAGCTTACACGTCTGCCGGGAGATGTTGTGCTGTGTTCGAAACTACCCCTTATACCTGTGAAGCCAGACCTGGGCCCTGAAGGTGGCTGTACGTCCGTTGACCACCTTTGTGTAGGGGGGGTACGAGGGATACGACTGCCGCCAGTAATTCCAGGCGGGCTGTGCACAACTCTGTTGGTTCGAGGTATTGTATAAGGTGGCGCTGGACGGCGGCGAGGTGGAAGTGTGACAGGCGGACCTAAAGCCTCTACTTCTTTCTGCGTAATTTTCATTGGCTGAATAATCGGGCCTACTCAATACTGGGCCAGTAAACAAGCACCAGTGGCGGGATATTAATTGCGTTGGTCTTACGACAGCCTTCTTAAGTTTATTGGCATGACATTAGCACTGCCGAATAACAAGTGGCACCACCTCTGTTGGGTGGGGCTAGCGAATCCGCGGGCGGCGCTTTTATGGCCTGAGTCTGTCTTGCCTCCCGCCGAGGCTAGTCTGTCCTTCTCTGTCAATAATAATACGAGCAATATAATAATATATTTTAATGCAGTGAAAGTTTATGTTTGAGTTGGAAACAGCCGCGAAGCTGAATCCTGCGGCAGAGATCCTCACGGATTTTCTGCGGCTAGGGCTTACCAAACCCTTTCTGGCAGCGTTTGGCCTGCTGCTTCTCGTCCAGTTGTTTATCTAGGGACGTAGGATCCAATTTTTGACGTTGTTGAATTCAGGACGTCAGTCTTCAGTTTTGTAGATCCGCAGTCCTCAGTTTTGTGAATGTGCAACCTGGGAATTTGTAGGAGGGTTGCATCCGCCCTGCTTCAGCAGGCAGCTCCGATGGACAAGGAACAGGCATGGTTGACATAGTCTGTGGACAGCATTTTAACTTTGAAATAGAAGAAGAACATCTCAGCTATGCTTTCACAAAACTAAAAAAGAATTTATGTTTTGCAAAAGGATAATATAAAAATTAAAATATAAAATTTTAGAAGAATAGATGATAAAATAAGTTTGTAAAGTATTACACTATGGAATAAACTTGGAGCTTAAAACATAAAATACATATACAATAATAAATTTACCTCTGGGGGTATATTAAGTTGCCTGGGTTGGTAATTTTACTCAAACACACTGCGCTCGTAATGACTAAAAAGGAAAAGAGCATGCAGTTATAAAAAAAAAAGAATTTTTTTTAAAAATTAAATATTTTTTCTTTTCTTTTTTATTAAAATTTAACTATCTCTGGGTATTTGAATTTGAATTTTTCTTTATTAAATATTTACCAGAGAAGGGTAAGAAGGCTGCTATGCCAACATAAAATATCAGGTACAGCACAACAAACATCTAAATTGAATAATATGTTTAGGCTAAGATTTTAATGATATAAAATTAATGATAAAAAAATACATTTTTGTTTGATTATTACCTAATAGGTACACAGTTAACAATTATTTGACCAGCTTTTCAGGTACACAGCTTGTAGTCTAAATATTGATTTCTTTAAGGACACAGTAACAAATTATTAAAAAGTTTATAAATGTTCTTTTAGGTAGGTACTATAGGTAGTTACCTTGATTCTTATGCAACCAAGCACTTCTTGCAATAAGATAGATTAATTTAATGCAGCTACACAATCTTTCATATGGCAGTCACATTCTAAATTAATAACAAAATTTGATAATTGATCAATTGAATTAAAAATTAAGGAATTTTTGTATTACATTTTTTTATAAGAAAGCTTACTTTTCATTTTCCTCCTTGGTCTTGAGCCAGCTATGGAACATGAGGTGGCTACACGGAGTTAAAAATTGAATTATCTTTCTGAAATGGTTTGATAAGTTTTAAAATTTTGCTTAATATTTTTTGTAATTTAAACAAAGAAAGAAAATATATAAAATAATTTTACTATAACATCTTCATGGTACAGGCAGGATTACAGGTACAGATGAATAGTTGACCAGGAGGGGTACTCGTTTTCTTTCCTTAACATTGAATTTTTAGGTTTGTGGCTTAGCCAGCACACGAAATTAATTCGGGAAAAAATCACGAAACCTATGCGTGTTTTTCAGCTGTCGTTGGGGGGCAACATATCGTAAAATTTACGACCTCTCCATTTGCCCCCCAAATATTATTTAAGATTTAATTTACTTGTTGGTTATACCTTATACCTGGTTAAATGTACTTCTTTATGCTAATATTCTTTTGCAATGCTAATGAACATAATTGTCCCTATTAGAAATATTTTGTCATGCATTTGATTTTAATATTTAATAATTAATCTTGTTATTTTATCAAGGTGTTCAAATACTTAGAAGACAGAGAAACCGCTGACGCGGCAGATGCCCTGTTCTCTTGTATTTGGGATATGTCCATTCTTGAGTTCTCTATGAGTCTTCATACAAGGTTGGTATTATGTATACATATAAAAATATCAGATAACATTAGACAGATTTTTCATTTGCCTGAGATAAGTCTTTTTAATTTTTGGCTACAATTTAATATGAAAGACTGTGGGGCTTTATAATTTAAGGGTAAAATTTCTAACTTTTTATCTCATTGCAGACGTGGTGAGGTAGCACGACGCAGACACGTGCTCTCCTGCATCATGCAGCTGGAGCTCAACACAAACAACGAGATTGAGATCAAGAGGGCCGCGGCTAACATCAGAAAATCCATCTTCTTCCGCTCTCTGGCCGCTCAGCTATTTCCAATTCCCGCATAATTCAGATACCTGGATCAAGGGATTAATTCAGTATGGCTTCGATACCGATTAATATCCGCTGGATTAGAACAGGTTCTTTGCCATACTGAAATAACTTGTATTGCATCGTATTACAGCCAATATTCTACGGATAGTAAAATAAAAATCACAAAACTGGTTTAATTATAATTTTTAATTTTTATATCCGCGGAAAGGTGTCTATAAAACAATGCATTAAAAAACTATTATCGAACTAAATCCTTCTGATTCATCTTATTTACTGTTTTTACCGGTTCTAAAAGCATTTATTTTATTTTCAGACTTAGAATGTCCATATCAGAGTTACCGCAGGGTACTGTAACCTTGTTAAAATCTGGACAGGTAACAATATATTTTTTTTTAATCCTATCATATAAAGTAATAAGATTTTTGACATGATCAATAAGATCTCGCTCACACCACTAAACTGAACTTTGCTGAGCTTCACATTACAAAGTGGTTGTCTATATACCATTTCTCTACCCTCATCCTCCCCCATTAAATATATGCTAGAAATGAAGTGAGAGTCTTTCTCTCCTACACCTCAATGGTTTCTAGTGGCGTATGCGCTAGTAAATATATATTTCAATACTGCTTTGAATGTCTGTTTCAAGGGAGCTATGTCATGCATGATCAATGATCATTTTTGTTTTCTTTCATGTTTCTTTCGTGTTTTTATTATTTTTAAAATTTAAAGTAGCACTTTTATATTTTATTTGAATAAAAACTGTGGCTACTGGCTAATAAATCAATCAATTTTTA
The DNA here is from genome assembly GCF_053477335.1 of Acartia tonsa. Classification (NCBI taxonomy): domain Eukaryota; kingdom Metazoa; phylum Arthropoda; class Copepoda; order Calanoida; family Acartiidae; genus Acartia; species Acartia tonsa. Next base: position 28,084,227 of record NC_137262.1, on the reverse strand, counting down.
ATAATGCTTTTCTTGAAATTTCAGGTAATCTCATCAGTTAGTGGAGCAGTTAAAGAGTTAATAGAGAACAGTTTGGATGCAGGCGCTACCTCTATTGAAATTAGACTGGAGGTAAATATTTGATTATTAGCAGATAAAAAGATATACCTAATATGTTAAAAATAACTCGTAGTGCTATATTACATTTCAATCTTATATAAGTCTTACACGTCACAGTTATTCTTATATAGATATTAACCTTTCTAAAAATAAACACTTTCCAGTGTGGCTTCGAAACCGATTAATATCCGCTGTATTACAACCGGTTCTCCGACATACTGAAAATCATGTATAGCATCGTTTAATAGACAAGTTCCCACGAATATTAAAATAATATCATAAAAATACCAGTTTTGTTATCCCGGGCTTTGGTTTTAATCTTATATTTTTTTATTTTAATACCCGCGGAAAGCTGTCTATAATACGGTGCAATAAAATACTATTCTTAAGTAGTTTATGCTTGAAATGTTGTGCTTTAGGATTTTGGCTTTACCAAGCTTGAAGTAAAAGACAACGGTCATGGAGTTGATAAAACACAGGTTCCAAGTATGGTACAACCACATACAACATCAAAAATCAGGAACATGGTTCATCTTTATTTAACTGTGCACATTGACAAAACAATTACTATAAAAATTTTGAGATAGTCATGTTTTTTAGATGACCCTTGTCCCTTATATAATACTATTCAGTTAAACCAGACAAACCTTAACAAAAGTGACAACTTTTATCTCAAAATGTGTTAATATAATGGATTTTGTTTAACAGGGAGTTCAGCGATTTAGTAATGGTGGACAGTTATGGTTTCAGAGGGGAGGCTTTGGCAGCCCTTTGCTCTGTTGCTAAATTAAAGTAAGATTTAGGATTTATGTTAACAATTTAAAAAATTACACACTGCGGCGGCAGTGGGACCGCAGTTGGTACTGTGATTTTGATTGCATTTACAGAGGCAAATAATGGATTTATTATTACATGGATCTTACACCAGATTATCTTGTAATCTTATAAAGTTAAACTTGTAGCTGACTAAATTAACGAGCCTTCTATCGACTCATTATACCTTCCCTTCCTACTGGATGACTAACTGACCATTAATTAAGGTCCATGTTAGCAACCTAATTAATACCTTGCTATACATGATTTTTCATTATGACTGAGAATTGGTTGTATGGAACTGGAAATTAATATTAATATATTTATTAGAATCCGAACAAAAACTGGAAATGATTTGGTAGCTTCAACCTTTACGTTTGGACCAGACTACACCGTTCAAAATATTGAATCACAGGTTAACAAAAATTTCTCTTGTGAGGGTGGTGGTATCCTCCCCTAAAATAGTTATAAACTTTCCCAGGTCATATGAGAAGCTTTCCTGCTACAGAGAACCATATTTTGAGTTTAAGAGAGATTCGTTGGTACAAACAGACAGACACATAGTCATCCTGTTACTTTTCTAAAAGAGCTAAATTTGATATATTTTATGGAAAAATACGTATAATCAAAAAGTAATAAAATTAATCTTAAATTGTAGATCGATATTGTTATGTAAAGCTGATTAGTGCTAATCCTTTTACTTAAGAATGTATAAAAATGCAATCCATTGTTGAATAAATTATTATTATATTCTTATTTAAGAATATCGTATTATAATTAGGTAATTGGCTAAAAAATCTAAATTCTGTTTAGGTATTAAGTTGTGACACTCTACAACTGTTTATGTTTGTTTGTCCTACCGTCTACTTCTTCAAGCTTCGCTTCTTGGATGTTATCATCCATTTTTTGTTGATTTATATAATTTTGAATTTAAGGCTGGACAAAATGGAACAATTGTGACTGCGACAGAGTTGTTTTATAATCTTCCAGTTAGAAAGAACTTTTATAAGGTAAGGTTTTAATCATATTATGATAGTAAAAGGTTGTCTATTTGTGTGTGTGTTTCTATGTCTGTAACAAAGGATCTCGTTAACTGCTGTACCGATATGGTTCTCGGGAAGGTTTATAATTATTTTGGGAGAAGGTTCCACCACCCTCTCAAGAGAAATCACCCCAAGAAAAAAATAAAAAATCAGTCCTCAAAAGAATTATTGTTCTTTTCTTTTTAAAACTAAAATTGAAAATGGGGGAAGGTTGACTTTTCCCACAACCTCATTTTAGTAATAGAAAAATCTCCCAAAAAGTTAAAGTCTACATTTATTCCTAATACTTGAAGAAAGGGTAAGAGATAATTTACCGAATATTTACTAAGAGAGAATTTACATTAGATATATTAGGTAAGCAATATCCTTTTTTTCTCAGTCGTATGTGTTCCTTTATTGATTTACCGTGTGTTTTTGCCAGCTTACTACTTTGTTAATTGCATATTTATGGCTTCTTTGGAATTTATAAATTTTAGTTTTACACAGCTAGAGTTAGTGTTTTTATTGATTTTAGAAATAAGTGACTTAATTTGTTTGAATATTTTTCATTGCCTGCTTGAATTTTTTTAATGTGGTTTGAGATTAGCGGAATATTTTGATTTCAACCTATCATTTATCAATTGTAATCTAATACAGACAGAGACAGAGGTGTTTTTTTTCCATAATTCCAAAAAGAAATTCGAGATACGAATATACCTATTGACCTATTTACTATTAAAATTTTGGAAAGTAGCAGAGAGGGTTGGAAGTAAAACAATTCAACTTGGTATGAAAATATACAATATATCCCTCTCCCTGGATCCAGAACTTAATGTGTCCTCATTTTTCACCTGCAAGGGAAAAAGTTGAGGATATTTAAGTTTTTCCTAAGGTGTTATATCTTTTTATTTGTTTTTATCTTTGATTTTATAATAACTATGTGGATTTTTTAATGAAACAAAAATTCCTTATTTTAGGATCATTCACGAAGAAAAGAAGAAATGAGAAAAGTTGAGAAGTTGGTGCAAAGCTTTTCCATAATTAATCCATCAGTTAGATTCAGTCTGTTCCATAATAAAGTTAATATCTTCGGCAAGATTCCATGTGATAATATAAGGTAAACAAATCTTGAAATTGATGTATTTCATATATGTTGTAAAAACAGGCCAGATATTTTCATTGTAAATAATTTTCTAAACAATGACCACATTTACTTACTTGAATAATAGTTTTGTCTAAATTTTGGCTCGCCATTTATGTTGTGTAAAAGATTCTCTTTTTAAAAGTTCATAGGAAATACTAAAAATCCAAAAACAGTGTAAGGTTTTTGTTGCTGTGCTACTTTTTGTATAAAAACTTGATTCCTTTTTCAGTAAGAGCAGTGTAGCTGTATTGGGTCATAGTTGTAAAACTGGAATGGTGGAATACTACTTCGTCTTTGATCCGAGCACTTGCGAGGTGGAGGAAATTTCTCTGGAGAATTATGAGTCTTCTAATGATCAGATTTTGGTAAGATTTCAATTAATGTACTTTAGACTAAATCATAGCATTTGATATCTTATTGTATTACATATTCTTTTATTATGCTATAGGTAGATTGTTAGAAAAATTATTTATATCAATTGAAAATTAAGGATACATTTTAAGTATTAAAATTGTCCTTGTCAAGGTATACATGATGGTGCCAAAGAAAACCCTTGGGATGTCGACAGAATATGGCAGAACTAACACTGAGAAGACCTTTACATTTGTCAACAAACGACCTGTTGAACTAAAACAGGTTGAAAAAGTGTTACGGTCAGCTTTCAGCGAGGCTGCGGGCTTAGAGGTGGAGAAAAATCCTGTTGCTGTTGTTTCAATTATTGTTGGAAGGTAAGAAACTGTTTGAATGCAGGTAGGGAGGGGACATTTAGCTGTTAATTGCACTAGTCCCTTAAAGTTTTATGATAACGTTTTCTTATTTGTTGGCTTAACAACTTTGAGGACTTAATCGAATTGTGATTGGTTGGTTCATTAGGTTAAGTGTACAAACATTCAACCGCTAATTGTAATCTACAAAAGGGGTAATTTTTTGTATCATCATTTGGGATGTAAATCAATTTATCGGTATTGTCTTATCCTTTAGTAGCTTTAGAATCTATGCAGTGAGGAAAAAGGAATTACATTAACTTTTTGGTACACTCTATTATCATATAAATGTATTTAAATACTTTAAGGAGTCAAAGACAAAGCCTTGATGCAAACCTTGAACCAAACAAACAAAAAATAAGTTTAGGCTGTTTAAATGATCTTATGGAGAAGACTGACCAATTTCTCAAGAACAAATACAAAGAAGGCGATGATAAACTGAAGGAACCAGACACTGGGCATTTTGAATATGAAAAAGATAATAATGCTCAAAATGACACTGCTACAAATTATGTTAAGGATGCAGAATCAAACAGCAATGAAGAAATTACTAACAAAATGAAAGATATTACAGAAGAGTTACAAGAATCTAAATCTTTATTTTCGCCAGGAAAGGGGACAAATTTTCTATAATTAATCACAGCATTTCACTCCAAATCGAAACAAAAAATTAGTTTTTGAAATTATCTTTTTCTTAAATTTGCAATTCTTATAGGAAAGATATTTTTATATTTAGCTCTGAATCAAAATAATTTTTCACATAGATTTTGATAAAGTCAAATGTAGACTTTTTTTTCTTTTAAAAACAAAAATTTCTTGCAATATTGTCCCTCTAATCCATTAGATATCTCACCTACACTGCCGAAAGAAACTTCTGAAGATAGATCATGTTTCACTATGATTGGCCAATCACAAAATGCGCCAACCAATGAAAAAGAAGAAGATACAATGAATACATTTTCTCAATTTTTTGCACGTCCTGCTAAAAATGAGGTTAAGAAAACAGTTCAGTCAAGCTTAAACTTTTTTCGCGCCAAACATGATGAAGAAAGGGTTACAGAAAATCAGGATGAAGACAGATCAGACAATATTGCGTCACCTGTTAGGTCACGGAGTCCAGTATTAAGAGCGGAAATGTTTGTAGACCCAGAATTGCCAGGGCGCGACGCTGTATATCTTAACAGGTAGACAATAAATATTTGTTGTACTTTAAAAAATCTTTTTTTTTTAATAATTTAGTCAGGTTAGCAAGTCTGTTATTTTGGTTGTTTGTTAGTAGAATAATGATTTTTGAGCATTATAAATTTACATTTTTATACTCCTATTTTTTTTTCACTCTTCGTTGTTTCTTTCTTGAATTTTGAATTTAAATTTTGTAGGCTAAAAGATGGAGATTTTACTGAAGTCTTACCTGAAGAAGATTTAGACGAACAAATCAACTCTGAAAAGCCATATGCCAACAATTCTTTCATTCAATTTGAATGTGAAGATGAGAGCTTATCTGAAAATAAAGAAAATAAACACAACAACCAAAGTTATGTCGAAGAAGATTCTGATTTTAATATTGAGGAGAAAGAAAATAATCATGAAAATGTAGAAACAGTTGTAGATCGAAATGCATGGGCTAAAGGTATTATTAAACAAAATTACTTTAATTTTTTAAAGTACAAAGTTAAAATACAAGTAAAATTGATACAGGAAATTAAAATAAGAAAGTATTGTATTATAGGTCAGATTATTGGAAAATATGGTAATAGGTTAGAACCAATACAACTAGTTCAACAAACCACTAAAATCACTGAAGATTCTCCAAGAATAGGTAACATTCTTTCTAATCCTATAGGTAGTTTTTATTGAGCACATAATTGGCTAGATTTTCCAGGGCAGCTTTATCTTCATAATTGTTTAAATGAAAAATATAAAATAATTGTTAAGCTGTTAATAGTCTCTTTAATAAAAGATATACTAAAGGCAGAATTATGCACACACATAAATAATTTAAGGTTGAATTATCATTTATTAAATAACCGTTCACTTTTGAGTTATGGTAAAAAAAAATATTTCTAAGTTAAAGTTAAGTTTATTTCTTAACTGTTTCTATCTTATAATCACGTTTTACAATTTTCCCTATTTTTTGGTTTTCTATGTATTTGATCTCTATGTGGTATGTACAAACGTAAACTATTACACAGGAGCAGACGGACGACTGCATCTACCCCAAGCACCTGACACTCCCCTAGGTAAAACAGGCTCCCAGTCAAAGAAAAGAAAGCTGGATGAAACCACACCCAAGATTGATATGTTTATTGAACAGGCGGCTAAAAAGAAAAAGGTATCTTGCTTTAAAAAAAAAACTAATAAATTAAGTGCTTTTATATCATAGGAAATGCAGCCTTAATAAACAAAAAACTTATCTTATAGTAAAAGGAAGGTTGATTATTGTACATTTCCAACAATAATTTAATTAGTTAGGTACACAGTGGGAACTTAGTTCTTCTGTAAAGACATACTTTTAGAATTTGTTTTATCTATAAATATTAAATTAGGACAATAATTTAGAAAAGTTCAGATTGTAGTAAACGACAAAGGAAAGTATATTTTTAAATCTTAGACTTATTTCCTTTCCATATTTTTTTGTCTCGTAATTTTTATTTAAAGGGTACACCGACAAACCTCCTAATGCGACAAACGTCCTAAACCTCAAAATGCGACAAACGTCCTAATGCAACAAACCTCATAATACGACATCTCTTAAGTAAAACCTCATAAAAAAATTTTCTTAATGCAAGGTTGTTCGAAACCATGTCGTTGGGTAGCCAACACAGACTTTGGGAAAACTGTCAGACGAATTTTTAAATTTCTCCCTGTGGACAAAGTTATTCAAGAAATAAATTTCGGTATTGAATTTCGTCCCTGTGTATTTTTTTATCGCCATATTGGATTGGATTTTTACATTGTTTCACTGTTAGTAGGTACATAATTTTTGGAAGAATTTTCTTTAAAAAAATGGAAGAATTGTCGCATTAGGACGTTTGTCGGTGTACCATTTAAAGTAGTGTGTTTTTTTGTCTATTGATTTCTTAATTTTTTAGAAGCTTCACGTAGGGTCCAGGTTGGTTTACAACAGATCCACTAGATGTTAGGGATAAAGCCTCTAGTAATTGATATATTAATTAAGGAGCTAACCCTGAAGCCTAAAATCAAGACCATTGAAACAACATTCAACATTGATAGAATTAAAATGCAAGTTGAAACTGAAGAAACTATTGAGGATGGGATTATTGGAGCTATCAATGAGAGACTTGGGGTAGGTTATAGTAATCGATTTACATGGATATATTGACAAGGGAAAATTTGTCATCAATTTAGCTTGTTTTATGGACCTTTTTTATTTGTCAGGTCGTTCATCCTTTAGGTACCTTTAGGAGGGGAGGGGATTGTGTAAAGGGGGTGAATGGGGGTTTCCGTATCGTTATTTTAGCAAGCTGCGAGCATCAACAGAGTACATGAAAATCTTGTGCAACATCCAAGTAGTAATATATCGTTTGTCATAGTTAATTTTTTCTTATTTCTTGTTAATACCTATCAATCTTTCAATTTGGATCACCAGATGTTATGTTAGATTTATTTAGACAACCTAACCCTTTGATTGGACGACCTTGTTTAAAGCCTTTTAAATATAAAAAAAATATTATTTTCCTATCAATATCTTTTCTCTTAATCATTCAAATATAAACAATAAACTGTTTCTAAGATCTTAATACACAAATAAATATTTAGTCCATATGGTTAACAACAAGCAATGAAGAGGTGCATGCCATGTTTCCGCTGAGAATCAAAGAACGAATGATTTATGACCGTCTTATTGCCTCATTTCCCCTTCCATTTGAAAGGTAGCCATAAATCCTTATAATAAAGTAACAAGATGCCTGTCTGTGTAATGTGTATACTAAAGGATCTCACTAACCGCTAAAAAGGTATGGTCCTCCTTTACAATATAGATTTTTATAGGCCTTGGTAAGATGGTAAGGTTTACAACAATTTGAGGGAGGGTACCACCACCCTCCCAAGAGAAATCACCACTGAATAAAAAAGAAGACTGCATCTCTAAGCTGTAAATAGGCATAAATACTGTATAGAAGGATAGAGGCATATTTTATTTATTTTTAATGCTTTATCAATGAAAACGTTTTAGAATGGCAGAGCCAATTGTTGTACATCCAGGACCTTTGAAACAAAAACAATCTTCCACCTTGTTGTCTATATATGTAAATACCAGGTAAAAAAGTTATGTGCTATATTCTATTACATAAAGTAGCAATGTTTTTTGTCTTAAGATCTCAATAACTAATGAACTGATTAGGTTCTCTATTTTAGGTAAGGTTCACATGGGTCCCATGATCGGTTTAATAGGCTATTTCATAATATTCATATTTAAGTCTTGGGATGGTTTTAAACTATTTTTCTAGTTCTTTTTTGTCCCATTTGAATACTGAAACTCCAATGTATATTATAATGGATACTACAAGGGACGGTTAATTATTAGTACTGCAGCCATTATTTACCTAAATTGATTGTTTGATTGATTAGCCATAGTCTCTTAGGGTTTGGACCTAAGTAGTCATGGAGTAGACTGAGACACTTTTGTATAGCCACTAGGGCTATCAAGCTCCACGTTCAAGTACATTATGACTTGACCCGCGAAATTTTATCATCTAAATTCCTGTTGGTAGTAACGGACCTTCATTGTTTTAGACAATGTCCAGCACGAATTACAGACCGTCGATTGACCTTCAATGGATTCGATCTTGTGATGTATGGGTCTGGTGACAGTATGAATGTTAAGCTGGAGGGAAGAAACACTGATATTCAGTACTATGGCCTAGCTGACTTACAGGTTTGTGGCTATTTATTCTCATATTACAAAGAAATATAATCTAGTATTAAGGATTAAGATCTTGTTTTCAGTTTTTACTTGTTTTCATTGTACAAATAATTTGATATATATCTTTATCTATAGCATTAAGTGTAATATCATATATAAACTGACTTAAGATATAAGGAATGGTTTTACCTAACAAGGTTTGCTTTTTAAAAAAAAATATACATTTATCTATTTCCTTAAAATTAAATTCTTTTTGGATTATAAAGAGATTGGATTGGACAAAATAAACTTACTTGTTTAGATAATTTTTTTCATGGAATTCATGCTTATTTTTCAAGGAAACATTGGATCTTGTTGGTAACTGTTCAGAGGATAGTGTAGCCAAGACTAGACCATCAAGAGTCAGATCTCACCTTCATATTATTTATTTAGGAAACATTGGATCTTGTTGGTAACTGTTCAGAGGATAGTGTAGCCAAGACTAGACCATCAAGAGTCAGATCTCACCTTCATATTATTTATTTAGGAAACATTGGATCTTGTTGGTAACTGTTCAGAGGATAGTGTAGCCAAGACTAGACCATCAAGAGTCAGATCTCACCTTCATATTATTTATTTAGGAAACATTGGATCTTGTTGGGAACTGTTCAGAGGATAGTGTAGCCAAGACTAGACCATCAAGAGTCAGATCTCACCTTCATATTATTTATTTAGGAAACATTGGATCTTGTTGGGAACTGTTCAGAGGATAGTGTAGCCAAGACTAGACCATCAAGAGTCAGATCTCACCTTCATATTATTTATTTAGGAAACATTGGATCTTGTTGGGAACTGTTCAGAGGATAGTGTAGCCAAGACTAGACCATCAAGAGTCAGATCTCACCTTCATATTATTTATTTAGGAAACATTGGATCTTGTTGGGAACTGTTCAGAGGATAGTGTAGCCAAGACTAGACCATCAAGAGTCAGATCTCACCTTCATATTATTTATTTAGGAAACATTGGATCTTGTTGGGAACTGTTCAGAGGATAGTGTAGCCAAGACTAGACCATCAAGAGTCAGATCTCACCTTCTTGGAAGAACTAGGTAACATTTATCATTTCTTGGGTAGGTAGTGTTAATTTTGTAAATTAAATTCCATAAATCTTAAAGGAAAGACAAAAGGATAAATTGGTAGATAAAATTACACTTTCATTAAAATCATTTGACATGGACAGTGCTGGTTAGTACTAACAGTCATGATATAGTTAAAGTACCCAAAGTTTAAACCAAACGAATGAAAGAACGTAATTATGAAACTTTAAGTACCCGTATTACTTAAGTTCTAATGTCCCCTTCGTCCGTGAGTAAATACACTTCCCAAAATGTTTTTTTTTCTATTTTAAATCACATTTGTAATATTAATCAGAAATGCCCCTTCTTCCATTTTTAACAATTTAATCTTTTTCTAGGAAAATATTGTCCGAATCTGGACACAACTTTACCAGAACAGAACTTCGAGACTTGATGATCTACCAACACAGTCAAGCTGTTACGGAGTGTCCACATCTGAAGCCTGTCAGTACATGTCTTAAAGAAATCAACTCTGATGTTTAAATATTTCTAGCAGAGATGTAAAGGGATAAGATAATGGCCTATAAATGTATGTTTATCTCCAATCATTAAACATAAAATTACCCATTCAGTAGATTAAATAGTGGTTGAAACGTTTTGTAATTCAGTTGAGTGATACAACAAATATTAATAAAAGTCACAAAAGTTAAGTTAACGAATAAGAAAACATTGTTATAAAACTTTGAGGATTAGTAATATAAACAGCACATGCTTTCCCCTTCCTTCCTGGGTTCTTAGCCCTATAATGCTGACCTGACTTTACATAGTGATATTACTGGTTTATATAAACGTGAACGGACTACTTGTTAACACACAAAAAACAATTAAGTAACTGTGATACCTACTCAGATATGAAACAAGCTAATCAATTTTTTATTACTTTTTCAGATTTGTATATAAAAGATATAAAAATGGTATTATCAAATAGAGTTTATTCTACAAATACTCCTCGGAGACAGGTAAGGTTTTCAACTATAACATCGAAACCGATTATTAATATCCGATAGTTTAGAACCAGTTTTTAGCTAAACTGAAAATCATGTTTAGCATCGTATTAACTACAGACATTTTTCTACGATTATTACAATAAAAATCATAAAATTAATAACAGTTTTGTTGCCCTACCGTTCAGCCTCTCGGCGCTAACAAAACTGGTTTAATCTTATAATTTTTCATTTTAATATCCGCGGAAACCTGTCTATAATATGATGCGGTAAATAACTATTAATATAGTCAGTTAGTTAATTATTATTTATACTTACGATTTACTGAAAGCATAATAAAACAATAAAACTCTTAATTATAATTTATGTTCTTTAGACCTAATTAAATCATTTGACATAAATGATAAAAACGTTATGGGTTAAATTTTGATACACATTTGCGTGGATTTCTCTACAAAATATGATATTTTACAAATAAGTTATTAATTTTTAGGTATTTGTACCGAGAACACAAAAAGACTATATGGAGCAACATTTACTCCGCAAAAGGAAAGACATTTATTTTAATTCACTTATGAAATTATTTACCACTTCATTTTTCAAATTAAACCCCGAACAAACATATTATGCAAATCTGAATTTTCAAAATAGCAGCTTTATTATTCATTTAGGATGATTTTACAATAAATATGAAATGTAGATGCCTCTTTTGGTTACAAAATTCCACTGTTATTTTTTAATTAATCAGCACCAATAAAGCACAAGATCTCTAAAACAGCATTTGGGGGCAATACTGGTGAACAAATATATTATGCAAATCCAAAACAAAGCAACAAAAAAAAGGTTTTTTGGCACTTTTCTCCTCTTTTAAAGATTGATTATGATAAAACAATATTTTTTTAAGGGATTTATGCATTAATTATTATGAAATATAGTATAAGGTAGAAATTAATGATTTTTCTAAATAAGAAATGATTGAAAAAAATAAATTCGATCCCTATCACTTTAGAAGACAGCTGCTGACCCCCAGTCTTATGGATGAACCTAAATACATGTTAAAGATAAAAATTACCCTGAAAAGTATACAAAAATGTTTTTTTATGTGTTAAAAAAATTCATTTTAAAATCTTTATTTTGAGGATGATGACCTTTCAGATGCTCCTGTTGGTGGTGATGGTGAGCCAAAAGTTATCTAAGTACATGCCATTACAACAACTTGTCTATTAACCTATGTACCATTTTTTGTAGTTATAGCAGCCTCCAATGGAGCCTTCCGACAAGAAATATAACCATCTTCTAAAAACTACAGTATTCACCTTATGAATTGAAGCAAATAAAATTGCAATTCTTTTCTTTTTTAATAATGCTGGGCTGGAGGATGCTATAACTACAAAAATTGGATCATAGTTTAATATATAAGTTGTCATCATGGACATGCACTTTGATAACATTTGGCTCACCATCACCACCAATAGGGGCATCTTAAAGGTCATCATCCTCAAAATCAAGATTTTAAAATAGATTTTTTCAACACACCAAAAAACATTTTTGTATAATTTTCAGGGTAATTTTTATCTTTAACATGTATTTAGGTTCATCCATAAGACTGGGGGTCAGCAGCTGTCTTCTAAAGTGATAGGGATCGAATTTATTTTTTTCAATCATTTCTTATTTAGAAAAATCATTAATTTCTACCTTATACTATATTTCATAATAATTAATGCATAAATCCCTTAAAAAATTATTATTTTATCATAATCAATCTTTAAAAGAGGAGAAAAGTGCCAAAAAACCTTTTTTTGTTGCTTTGTTTTGGATTTGCATAATATATTTGTTCACCAGTATTACCCCCAAATGCTGTTTTTGAGATCTTGTGCTTTATTGGTGCTGATTAATTAAAAAATAACAGTGGAATTTTGTAACCAAAAGAGGCATCTAAATTTCATATTTATTGTAAAATCATCCTTAATGAATAATAAAGCTGCTATTTTGAAAATTCAGATTTGCATAATATGTTTGTTCGGGGTTTATGTACATAGATACCTAGTCACCTTTCAGTTAATCTATTCAATTCTAAATAAGATAATCGTGCTTAATATTTAATGCCAAATTCCCAATTTCGTTATTTGGTAAACTAAAAATGTATGTTATGTCTTATCAGAAATGAGGAAAGAGACAGACTGGAATATTGGAACGGGACATGTAAATATTATGACAGGGTGGAGAAACAGAATGCAAAGTTTAATGAGCTGGTGTCGGAACAATCTAAACGGACCAGTTTAGACGCTTTTTACAAGGTAGGAATTCTTGTTTGTAATTTTAAAGTGATTTAGAATAGCATCAAGAAAAGTTGGAAATCAAAATTAGGGTTGGGCCGGATACTTTTTTTGCCGGATACCGGATACCAGATATCCGGCTGATTTATAAACCCGGATATCCGGTTTCGGCCGGATATCTGGCCGACGTTCGATATTCGGCAAATTTCCGGATATCCGGCGTCAAAAAGCTGCCGGATATCATGTAACCGGATAGTTTTTATATCCGGCCGGATATTTAAAATGACCGGATATCCGGCCGGATATTTAAAATGACCGGAATTCGGCCGGATATTCGGCCCAACCCTAATCAAAATATGATATGGTAGAAGTTGATATATTATTAAGGATTTATAGTCTTTAACATGTAAAAGTTTCAACCTATCAGAATTCTATTTTTTCATTTTCTTGGCGGTTCAACAAAAAAAGAAACATTTTCTAAATTATCTTCTATTTATTTCAGAAAGACGAAGAGACAAAGCGTAGAGAAGACCTGGAACACAGAAGAAATAGACTCAGAAATTTACTAGAGGAAAGATTATCAAATAAACATTGGACCAGAAATGACCTACATTTTCTTGATATGTTTAAAGATTTTGTATTGCTCATTGCTTCGCCCCTAGAACCTACGAGTAATAGCCTAAACCCCCCAAAAAAAGCTGGAAAGCGTAACCCATTAGAATTGGCAATTTCCGAGATCCTTAAAATATCTTAGGTACCATCTTGCTATACAAATATTATGTTACAGTACCTTTTCTGTTTACTTGTAAAAAAAATTGTTGTTGTTAAAAAACCGTTAGAGTAAAAGAATAGAGGGAGAGTTGTTAAATAACTGTATGATCAAGGGGTAGGGACCGTGTGCCGACTTTTATTTATGTCTTTGAATATCAATCAATAGCGTCGGAAATATTAACACAGCCAAGGCTCTAAGAAAACCAGAAAGCAATTAATTTGTTAGACAAAAAAGTCCCCACCACTAGAACCAGGTGTGTGTCTGGGTTATACATCTAGACTTATTCCTACATTTATTGTTAAACCTAGGTAAATAATGATAATCTGTGTAACTAGAATGAAAAGTTGCAATGGGAGGCGGAGCTAAAACTATTACCAAGAGAAACTCAGGATATTAAAGATCTAAGAGAAATTAGAGAAATGTTCAGGTAAACAGAATATAAGGGCAGTTTCATTATGGCCTCGAAACCGACAAATATCCGTAGGATAAAAACCGGTTCTCAGCCATACTTAAAAATGTACATCATTGTATTACAGACAATTTTCCATAAATACTAAAATAAAAATCAAAAATTGCTCATTCAAAATTTCATCCTGAAATTCGATTTCTAAGTGCCATTTGCGCATTGATTACGAGATGGTTGCATTAACCCCCCCCCCCCCCCCTCCCCTTTTAAAATTGAGTAACTTACTCTCATTTATTATCCAAGTGTACGGTAAAACTTTTGTTTATGGCCTGAATAACCTAGGAATAGGATTGCTTCTTTACGAAAAAATATATGTATTCATATACTGGCCAATTTTATACCTGCACTTTCTAAGGAACAACAATTTTTAGAAACCTATCGAGAATTGATAGCAATATGTACAAAAAGATTTCTTCTTTAAAAACTGCAACTTTATTTTTGATATATTGTATACTTTAATTGCGGCCTTTTAAAAATATTATTTATCTCATTATGTTTTTTTTATAGAAAAGAGAAAGAGGAAGAACAGCGCAAAGAAGCGGAGCTAAGAATGCTACAACATTGGAAAATTAATAACCCTCAAATTAGACAGGTAAATGAATTAGTCTTTCAATTTCTCCTTTAAAATAGAGGTTAAAATAACGACCCTCCCCATCCACCCCCTTTACCACATCCCCCCCTTTCCTTCTTGATGAAAGAACTGACCAATAAAAGATGTCAATGTTAGAAATCGAAATTGACGACAATTTTTACCTTGCCATAAAACGTGTATTCTATCTATGATTGTAAATTAGGTTGAATCCGCGAGGAATGAGAGACTGGCCCAGAAATATCTGGAGATTCAAATCAAAGAGAGGAAAGAGCTGGAGGAGAGAAAGAGAAGGGAGGAGGAAGAAATGGAGAGGGAGAGAGAAAGAAGGAGGATGGAGGAAGAGGAAGCAGCTATTAGGTAATTTTTTGGCAGGGAGAGCACATAAGAGTTTAAATTATGGTACCCAAAGTTTTATAACACTTTTCAATCTTTACTTTTTAAATCATTATATTATAGTAACTTGATGTCTTTGTTTGTAGCGAAGAGTTTTGCTAACCGTTCAACCGATATGGTTGTCTTTAAGGGGCAAGTGAAAGTTTATAAATATTATATAGAGGGTACCTTCACCCTCCCAAGAAAAATCACCCCCCTAAAAAAATTCTTATTTTTTCACTTTAAAGTTTAAATTCAATGTTAAGTATCGATTCCCCCCCCCCCCTTCCTCCAAATGCTCCTAGAGCTAGTCTGTAAGAAAGTGCTTTATTTAAAGGAAATAATAATCAATAATTACAATTCTTATCTTTAATCATTTACTTTTTATAATTCTATACTGTAAAATTTTATTGCTAAGATCAATATTAAATATCACCATTAGGCAATAAAATAAATATTGAGTATTTTATTAGTGAAAATGTACAATTTGCATTTTTTCAGGATGTTGTATACTTCCTAAAAGGTCATTGTGTAAAGTAAATAAACATATTACTTTACTCTTCTCTATAAAAAAAATGTTTATTTTTTTGCATGAAGATAAGTAGGACTTTTAGTAATTTTGGAAGATTTTTTACAATGTATTTTTTTTCAGTTTGTCTTCGAAACCGATTACTATACAGTGGATTAGAACCGGTTCTTAGCTATACTAAAAAATCATAAAATTAATACCAGTTTGGTTAGTCCGGGCCTTCGGCCTCAAGCGGCTAACAAAACTGTTCTTTTAATCATAAAATTTTTTATTTTAATATCTGCGGAAAGCTTTCTATTATACGATGCGATAAAAAACCGTATTATAATTATAGGGCAGAGGAAGAGAGGCGTGCTAGACTGGAGGAATGGAGAAGAGAGTTGGACTCACAATTAGAGCAACTTAGAATGAGGGAGAGGGAAGGTAAAATAATTTTTTTTATGCAAAACCTTAAGAGTTTTTGTAAGCAATAACTGTTTTAAAAAGTGGTAATTTTTTCAAATATTTAAAATCTTTACCTAAACAGGAAAAAAAAATATTTTTTTAAGGCCTCTTCTTATATTATACATATTTTTGGCTTTTTCACACAAAGACAAAGTACCTTGTTAAAGCTCACCCCCCCCCCCCGCCCCTCCTCTTTTTAATTGATTTAAAAATAGGGAAGGGGGCTTTAAAATTGCCTAATAAGCACTGTTTGAGAAATCATTATCCCATTTAATTATTTAGTAAGTTGAAAAATAACTTTTCAAAAATTCAAGGTATGGAGCTAGAAAGAAGGAGGGCTGAAGAAGAGGAATTACAAAGACAAGCAGAGAAAATGAGAGAAGACAGCAAGTATTACTTTACTTGAATTTAAAAAGTATCGTATAATTCGATTTGCATAGTGAATGAAAAACTATATTTTTTTTGTCCAAAATCTATAATGTATAAGAATAAGATACATAAAGTTAACGGTAAGGAATTTCTGTTGGTTGAACCTGTAACTGCGAGCAAGTGCTCACAACTCACCCATAAAGTATGCCTGTACATATTGTACGCCAATATTCGCCTTGCCAATTTTGATACCTATACCTATTTATTCAAGAGCTAGTTACTGCGCAGAATAATAACTACCCCAAGACTTAAATCTAAAAAAAATACTAAAGCCATCCCGGGACCTATGTGAAGCTTCCCTCAAATCGCGCACAGTAAAAACTTTATGTAATACGATAATATTTGCAGGAAAGTTGTTAAAAAGGAAGAGATTCGAGAGATAAAGAATTTCCAAAAGAACCAACATGCCTTACAACTAAGAGCCAGAGCGGAAGCCGTTGAAGCAAACCTGCAAGAAGACAGGAAGAGAATAGGTAAATGTATTAAATTTCCATGTTCAATTTAATTCAGGAAAGGAGGGGATGTTGGGTTTTTCATTGCACTAGTCCACAAAGTTTTATATTAACGTTTTCTTATTCGTTGGCTCAGTAACTTTAGGGACTTTTATTAAATTTCATTGGTCGGTTCATTTAGTTGAGTGTCCAATCTTTTAAACCTCTAATTGTACATAATGGCAATTTTGTTTATCGTCATTGGAGATGTACAATATGAATGTACTTTAATTTACACTTTTAATAAGTAAATCTTTTGAAAATAAATATTGCTCAGAAGTCTATACATTCTCTGCTGTTATATGTTGGTAAAAACTTAATATGACCGTAATTAACATAAAAAGATACGTAAAATCTTTGATTTAGATAAGATGTTAAGACTGGTTGAGATTCAAGACTCTTGGGAGCGTAGGGAGAAAGAAAAATGCTTGAAAGAAGTCAAATGGATGCAGGTATGGTTAGTTGTTATTGGCAATTTTCATCATCGTAGAGGGTTACTGAGAGCAATGCAATGAAGTAAAATGGTTTCAATATTTTACGTTATTCCTTTTTTCGGGTATAGTTCCTTTCGTGGCAAGGCCTCTTAAGGGGCGTTTCATCGTATTTTTACAGTTACTTTTCCCCTATTTCTAGCCCATGCGGGGGATCTAACCCTGCGGGGCAATCATCTAACCTAACCTATTAAAAGATACTGTGAAAATACGACGAAACGCTCCTTAAGAGGCGTTGCCACGAAAGGGACTATACCCGAATATTCTTTACACTAGCACGAGGTGCGACTTAGAGCATTAATGACAATAAGATCATAAATCAAATAGAATTTAAGGTTTTTATTTTTGCAATTCTTAAATATTTCAGGAGATTCTGGAACACCAGAAAAATGAGGAGAAAAGGCGGAGACAGGAGATGGATCTTTTATTTGCTGAGGAGGCGGAGAAAATGTGGAAGAAACAACAAGAAGTGTGGGACAGGTAGTTATATGGATAATAAACATTTCCGTTTCAGATGTTTAGATTCATGATCAGGTAGATTCAGGAAGGGTGGTGAAATGGGCTGTTTTTTACACTAGTCCCTAAAGTTTTATAATTACGTTTCATATTTGTTGCCTTGACAACTTAGGGGACACTTATTGAATTTTGATTAGTTGGTTCATAAAGTTGAGTGACAATTTATCGGCCATTGTCTTATCCATTTGGTCCCCTGTGTAGATCACGGACAGAAATACCTGAGGGTAAAAGAAACACACACAAATTGATGTGGCAACAGATTCGAACCTTGAATGGATCATTTCTGCTTCTATGTCAGTTGTGTAGAGTATGGGGAAATGAAACATGTGCTACTAATATTCATAGAAAATTGCGCAATTAAAGTGTTAATTGTTATTTTATTGAATGCACCTTATATTATATCTAAGGAACAATGGGGGAAGTGGCGTTTGAAAAGCAGCAGTAATATTATTATTGCTTTTAGTATTTTGTAAATGAAGACATAAAAAAATGAATGGTTGATAAATAAGCTGTTTAAGTTTTAATTTCACAATTAAGTAAAATCATTGATAGACACATCAGGATTTTCGCTAATTACCATGTTTATATTTAGAGAAGACAGGGCACGAAAACGACTCATGGAAGAAGTTTCCGATGCTTGGAATAAACAAATACAGGTCAGTTTATTTAACCATTGATAGTATTGCTTCTCTTTAATAACATTTCACCTGCCACATAATTCTGATGTTTTGTTAAAAATAAATATAGTTAATAAAGTTTAACACTTGATTCTTTTGCTTTGCTTTAAGATTGTTTCGTCATGCCATTATTATTTATCTTATTTTACTAGTAATCATAATTAAGTATGGTTATAAATACGTCATATTTCAATAACATCGGTATAATAAAATAATAATATTTTACAGTATAAAAAATGTACATTATCAAAATTTAATTACAACTTAACTACCAAATTAAAATGTCAAGAAAATTATAAGGATTAATTATTTTGTTTATTTTTTGTTGAAAGTAAATAACAATATTTCACATGAAAATACCAATCTTTTTTATTTAGATAGTTACAAATTGGGTATTGCTTGAATAATAAGCCATAGTTTCTTATACAAATAAGCACGTTGCGTTTTTTATATTGTTTTCTCCTAGAGTATTAACCTTAAAATGGCATTGAAAAGGCTCAACTTAATCTATTTTATCATCTGGGAAATTTAATGGTACAAAACACAGTGCTAGTGTTGAAATGAAACTATCAACAAACAAAACAGACAGAAATGTTATTATTTTTAAGAAACTAAACTCGTTAATATTGGGCATTAATATTTTGAAATAGATTACCAGCCACTTGTAACGTATTACCGAGTTTAGAATAGATATATATCTATCTAATTAAAGTTTTATTTTATCATGAAGATTTCTAATTATATTGTACACGTTTCAGGATCGTGTGATATCCGCACAGGAAGCAGAGAAGAAAGGAGCCATAGAGAGGAATGAAGTGGCCGCCAGGATAAAGGAGCTGGAACAGTTCATCCAACAGGAAGAAACTAAGAAAGTTAAGAAAAGAGAAGACTTAGTTAAAGGCTTCGATGAAGGTACATTGAACTTTTTAATTAAAAAGTGCAGTTTTGGGTCATTTCTTGGCAGAAGCCGCGTTAAATCTAAATATAAATGTGGGTGATGCTATAATATCCACGATATAACAAAATAGTAAGACTTTGACCCATCTAATTACAATTATTGCTAATGTACTAAAATCTTAAGATTTGGAGTTTAAAATTGTATTTCTTATCTTCTTAGTATATAAAGTAGTAGCTTAAGATTTTGATAACTTCTGAACCGATTAAGTTCTCCATTTCAGATAAGCTTCACATATGTCCAAAGGTAGTTTTATTCTATTTTATTTATAGATATAAGTTTTCAGATAATTAAATTTATATTATGCTTTCTTCTCTACTGTTGAAAGATGTTAGAGGCGAAGCCGCTAGTATTATTTATAGTACTTTATGGTTTTTTCTAAGTTGGTTTTTAAATCTTAAAAATGAATGTTTTAGGAGTAAGACTCTCTGAAGAGAAAAAGCGCCAGGTACGATTTCTGGAACAGGCAGAGGAGAGTGCACAGAGACAGGAGGAGATCAGAGAAGAGGTGAAGCTGGCCAGATATTTAAATCAGTCCATACAGGTGGACCAGCACCAGGGCCAAGAACCTCCTCTTCAGGTATGATTTTGCTTAGAGGTTCTACAATAAGTTTTACTGCCTGTTCTTCTGGTCCAATTACTTTTTTTAATTTGACGCCAAACTTTTTAGAGCCCCATCCCCCAAACCTTTGAAACCACTCAAAAAAATTATGCCGCTTCTCGCTTTTGTTTTATTGCTATTTTACTCCCAATATCTGTGTTTTAAACACCCCCTCCCTCCCTAATCCCACCAAATACATAGCCTGGACGTCCTTGTTAACAATAACTTGATGTCCTTTATTATGTTTTTGTTTTATTATCATAAGGTACCATTCTTTAAATGTTTAATTTTAATGTTAACTTATTTAAATAACGTTTTTATATATTTCAGGATTTTCGACGAAGAAAAGTTCGATGGTTTTATTAAACATTCGTTCTAGATCTGGCTTTCAGTACTTGTATAGTTTATTCTGATACGTACATTCCTATTATATTTTGTACCTACACCCTAGCTTGATCTTTAAATCATTTTAGTGGTGATTTAGATCGGGGGCGCGCCAAAATTTCAGCCAATCACAGCGCTGCATTTTGAAAATGAAGCGCTGTGATTGGCTGAAATTTTGGCGCGCCCCGATTTAAATCACCACTAAAATGATTTAAAGATCAAGCTCCTGTAAAAATAGTATTAAATGTCAGTAATTAGTCATTTGCATGGACAAAATGCATATAACATTCTAATTAAAATTGCATATCATCTTTTAATAAATTTTTAAGCCTTTTTGACTAAAAGTTTCACAATACCTTAGTTTTTTATTTTATCCATCTATTACAAAACACATTATTTTTTCTCGTCATTTGTGTGGATCTAAGGATCTCCAAAACAAAGTTCTCCCAAAGGTTTGTCTGTCTGTCTATCTGTCACACTTATCGTGGCGTGGTTCTATAGGGTTTGTATGTCTGCACACAAAATGACAGTATTCTCTTTTTATTTTAAAAGACATAAACTTCCATGAAAAATAATCTTGTTTGATATTAAAATAATAAATCACTGAACTAATCTTCGTATTACAGACAATTTTTCACAAAATTTTATTTTTTTTCTTTTCATTTAACTATCCGCAAAAAGCTGTCTATAATACGATGCGATATATAACTACAATATTATTATATCGATTATTTAACTTAAATTTGAAATATGTATCCTACTGCTAAGAGTTTTGTTTTCTACCTCTCACCAACTAATCTATGCCATCCAATAGTAACATTGATCTCAAAACTGCGATATCATTTAACATTTTGGTTAAATTTAATTTTTTTTTTACTTTGACGCTTTTAGTTTTTTAGTAAAAGTGGAAAAATGTAAATCTACTTTTTTTATAATTTCTCTTTCTTTTCTTTTTCAAGAATAGAATTGAAGAAATATTACCTACCTATGAAATAATATAGAATACTTTATTTTTATGAAAGTATTTATAAATTTTCAAAAATACGCTTTCAATAATACTGATCTCATTAATAACTTATTTCGTGTTTATAGAATATTGTATTTTTAATTGTAAAGAAGGTGTATCAACTTTTTTTTTATAGCTAGCCGGTTCTTTTAGTAAGTAGTAGATGTAAAATTTTTCATAGAATTCAGATATGCAATCGGTTTTTTTGTAGACCTCTTATTTTTTAAGTAATTTAAGTTTTTTAAAAAAATAATTAAGTCGGTTTTAAGGTACTAAAACGCAACAAAATAAAAGAAGAAAATGGCCAGTAAGAACAAAAATAGTAAGATCTTTAATTTGACACCTTACTTTTAAAATTCTGTTGAGTAATTATTGAAAAAATCTATTTTTTAACCTCGGTTTAATAAAAACTTTAGACCTAAATATTTTCTCAAACAGACATAAAAAACATGGGTTCATATATACCTTTAGAATCAGAAAAATATTACGAATCCATTGTAAGCAAAATTGAAAAAAAGTAAAAAAATAAACAAGTGGCCAATTATATTTTTTGTTCAGGCAACACTATCGTCTTCCCTTTTTTACCCCCTCTTTACCCCCTTCCCATTTTTATACTCAATTCAAGAATTAAGACGTTGCCTGTACAATATAATATGATATTTTCATATAATTCCTTTTATTGTAGTTTATATACTATATTGTAAACTTTTTTTTTCAATTTTGCTTACAATGGATTCGTAATATTTTTCTGATTCTAAAGGTATATATGAACCCATATTTTTTTACCTGTGAAATAATAAAAGTAAGTTCAAAGTTTTTATTCTCGTGGGTTTAAAAAAATCGATTTTTTCAATAATTACCTGACAGAATTGAAAAAGTAAGGTGTCAAATTAAAGATCTTACTATTTTTGTTCATAATGACCATTTTCTTTCTTTTTTTTTGTTGCATTTTAGTACCTTAAAATCGACTTAATTTTTTTTTTTAAACTTAAATTACTTAAAAAATAAGAGGTCTACAAAAAAACCGATTGCATATCTGAATTCTATGAAAAATTTTACATCTACTACTTACTAAAAGAACCGGCTAGCTATAAAAAAATAGTTGATACACCTTCTTTCTTTAATTGTTGATAAAATTTTGTTATTTCCATCTGTGTGAATAAATTTATGTATTTATTTCTTATTCTCTAAATTTTGTTGATTAGGTATATTGTTATCATGTGTAGTAATATCATATGATCATTTAATAAAAGTAATTATTGCTTTAGGTATTATTTATGGATCAACTGCAGCATAGACGTCCAAGGGGGGGGGGGGGGGGTAATGGGGCGATTGCCCCCCCCCAAACGATTTTGACCCCCAAAATTTTTTTCATTTTACCCCCCTCATTTAAAATTTACCCCTACCCTGGGGGTGCCGTAGGCACCCCCAACCATTTAGGAGGTGTTATTTACCCCCCCCCCCCCACAGTGAGCCCAGGAATCCAATTTTGTGGAAAAAACTAATAACTTCCTTATTTTTCAACCAAATCGAACAATTTTTTTTTAATTGTAAGGTTTTTATAGTATCTTGTACAGAATCAACAAAATTACCCCCTTCCCCCCTCCCAAGACGATTGGGTGGCCAAGATATCCCCCTCAAAATGTATAATATTTATAATTCTTATCCTAACTTTCTCATTATTCCATCAAATTCAATTCTTTTTTTTTTAATTGAAAGGTATTTAGAGTACTCTGTATTAAAAATACAAAATTTACCCTAAACCCCCACTGGGGCTACTGGAAAAGGGTTGAAACTCACCCCCAAAAGTGAAAAAATAAGATATTTTTCTTCTAATTCGCTTATTTTAAAATCTATTTCTACAAAATGTACTTTGATATATATAAGATAAATTCCTATAACCTAAAAGTCCCCTCCCCCCTCATCCCCAGGGGCGACGAGGGGGGGGGGAAACATCTCTCCCCCCCCCCCTCAAAAAAATGTTAAATTTTGATACTTTGACAAATTTTTCCCTAATTTAAAATTAAATGATTTAACTAGCTTAAAATAGATGAACTAATTTATTTATTTATTTTGTGAAAATTTAGGCTGGTCTGGGCTGCCTCCCTCCCCCGCAAATTATCCGCCCCCCCCCCCCCCCTTCCCCCATAATTCTTTGTCTTCGGCCCGGCTGGCTGTCTCATTTTCCACAAAAAAATAAGATCTTCTTACTAAATTTAAAGTTGATCAATTTGATTGCTGGCGGATTTTGTTTAAAATTAAGAGTTGAATCTTGCCTATGGAGTATAACCAAAGGGGGCAGGAAAAAGGGAATGGCAGGCTAGCTGCTGGCTAGATGGTAGAATTATTTTTAAAAAGAAAAAAAAAACTTGCATATTTACATATCCTATATTTTTTTTTTTTGGGTGGGGGGGGCGATTTCTCTTTTGAGGGTGGTAGTACCCTCCTCCAAAATAGTTATTAACCTTTCCAGGACTTATGTGAACCTATTTAAAGGAGAACCATATCGGTTCAGTGATTAGCAAGATCCTTTGGTACACACACATATTCTGTTTCTTTTATATAAAGATTATTCCTACACTAAATTTAGCTTAATAAGGTTGCGTATGACCTTTACAAAAATATATATAGAGGCTAAGCAACTAAGTGAAAGTTAATAAGACCAACGGGATCCTCTTATATATTGCCTAAATAATGCTAGAACTTAATCCTAAAAGTTTTCACCTCGTTGCTAAAAAGATCAAGGTATTTGAATCAGACCGTAAAAAAATATTCAACGTGCTCTTTTGTTGCATTTTCACCAACTTTCTTTAATATGAATTTAAGAGGTTTTTTATACAAAACTATCTAGTTTCTTGTTATCCAGCGTTAGATAATTGCACGACGTTTCTAAAATGGTATTACATTACGTCCTAAGTTAATATTTGATTAAATGGTAAGTAAAACAAAAAAAAATTTAAAAATCATTTTTTTGGGAGATTTTTGTATCTAAATTTCATGAATTCCAGGGTAACAACTTCAGAAGGCCATAAAAACTTTAATTTTTATATTTTTCATTAATTTAAAATGGCAAACCTCCCTAATATGATGAATATCAACATGGAATTCTAAAATAATTGATTTTCTAAAGTTCGATTTTTGGGCATAAATAATTTTTTCCACAAAGTTGGATTCCTGGGCTCACTGTGGGCCCCCCCCAAAACAATTTTGGGGGGGTAAATACCCCCCTCAAAATAAAAAATCTCTAATAAAAAATTTTTTTGCGCGCTTCGCGCGCATTTTTAATACTAAATATTTAATAAAATTTAAATTACCCCCCCCAAAAATTTTACCCCGGGGGTAAATTTTGGGGGGGGTAAACTAAATTTAACCCCCCAACAGACTTCAGGGGGGGTAATTACCCCCCCAATCTAATTTTACCCCCGGGGTAAAAATTTTTGGGGGGGGGCATAAGGAAAAAGGATAAGAGGATGAATACTCACCCCCTTTTCTTGGTAAAATACTACTTCCCCATCCCTAAATTTAGAAGCAGACGAAAATCAAAAGCCGCCCAGGGCTTTTTGTAAGTCAATCATAAATAATAATGTGAATAAAAAGAAAAGCGATATTTAGCAAACAGACGTGGGCGGTCAGAATCAGCTGAATGTTCATTATGAAAAAAATTTCCCCCTTTTTAGAAATAGAAGGATTCATCTTTCATGAACAAATTTTTTCAAATAAAAATAAAATTCTATGTAACTTTTAATTAAAACGAAAATATCTAATCTAATATTCTTGCCCTAAATATGGAAATAGTAAAAAGTAAAAAAATATTTTTTAATAATTTTTAATCCTCCCATTTGAAAAGTAGTGGAATAGCAATAAATTTTAGCGCGGCAACAGCGCTGAGTAGGCCTCTAGGCCTACTGCCTATTTTCGTCTTCTAGTTGCTTCGATTCCTCTCTTTTATTTTTTTCTCTATGGGGGGGGGGGGGGGGGTAAAAAAAATTTCGCCATTTTACCCCCCCCCAAATACGAATTACTCCCCCCCCTTAAAATTTTTTACCCCCCCCCCATAAAAAAACCTTGGACGTCTATGAACTGCAGTTCACGGTAAAGTATTCCTTGTAATGAATATTTCCAAAAATTTATTAATTTTAAAGGCTGCTAGCTGCCAAACTGCTGAACGTACAGATCATACCCGCACATCGTTTTAAGTGGCATACGAAGGCCTACAAATAATCTGGAATAGCCATAAATCAATAATGCACAATTATCTCGCAGTGCAGAGAAATGCGCGAAAAAGACATATTTTACGCGTTTTTTCTTCAGTGAAGCTTTCCCTGTGCATCATTGGATCTTGGCTATTCCAGATTATTTGTAGGGCTTCTTATGCCGTTTAAAACGGTGTGCGGGCATGATCTGTACGTTCAGCCGTTTGGCAGCATGCAGCCTTTAAAATTCATAGATTTTTGGAAATATTCGTTACCAGGAATATTTTACCGTCAACTGCAGTTGATCCTTATTAATTTCTGTACGTCTATTCTTATGTATATTTGTGCCGAATTGTACCGACGGATCTCGCTAACTGCTAAACCGTTACTGTTCTTTTTTTTTACTGCGTAGCTATTCTTATGTCATGGAAAGGTTATAACTATTTCAGGGGCTGTATATGGCTAGTGTCCCACTTAAATCCGCCTCAATAAATGAACCAAGGAGTTTTCCATTTTTGTTCAATTTTCTTTTTTTCAACTACATGAAGAAGAAAAAACTTTTTTTAAATCTTTATTCAACATTATAAATATTAAATACATAATTATTATTAATGTAATATTATTTAAAAACATGACCAATTACAAATTAATTTTACATATAAAGTATTATTTGGCTGTCTAGAATTTAATTCTGGCTAAAACCATTTCAAATATTTACATTTATTGCATTTTTTAAAGATTAATATTAAAGCTCTAACAAAATGGTAATTTGATTTTGATTTACTTTTTACAGGTAAGAGATGACTTAGTAAATTTGATAAAATAATAAATACATATATACAATAGCGCAGCAATAATTGTTACTAACTTGAATCTAAAAGGTAATTTGGATCTAGTGCAGTTCACGGTGAAATGTTCCTGGTAACAATATTATCTCCAAAAATCTAAGAACTTTAAAGTCTGCTGGCGGTAGAACGTATAGATTGTGCTCGCATAAAGTTTTAACCACCAAAAAAAGCCAACAAATAATCTGGAATAATCATTGCTTAAAAATGCTCAGTTATCTCGCAGTGCACATACATGCGCGAAAAAGACTGATTTTACTTATTTTTTCTCCTGTGAAGCTTTCAAAGTGCATCATTGCACCTTGGCTATTCCAGATTATTCATTGGCCTTCATAGGCCGCTTAAAACGGTGTGCGGGCTACATGTAGGTTCGTCTTTTTGGAGATAATCGTTACCAGGAACATTTTACAGTTGATTGCATTAAATCCATAAATTTTGCTATGGGAAAATTAGCCAATAAAGAAGTGTAAATGAAAATTTAAAAAAAAAATAAAATAAAAGTTATGGATGGTAATGAGTTGTAAAATTGCTGCGCGTAAGATATTAATGCCGATAATAACAAAGAAATAACGATTATGAGAGTAGATGAGAGAATATGTACAATAACAATATTTCCAGTGTGGCCTCGAAAACGATTAATATCCGCTGGATTATAACCGGTTTTCAGTCAAACTGAAAAAAACATGTTTTGTATCGTATTACAGATAATTTTCCACGAATATTCAAATAAAAATCATAAAATTATCGCCAGTTAGCCAGGGCCTCAACCCCTAAGAGCTAACAAATCTATTTTCAATCTTACAATTTTTCATTTTAATATCCACGGAAAGCTGTCTATAATACGATGCGATAAATAACTATTCTATATATGCAACATCCAATTCAAAAGAATTTATAAAATATTAAGGTAACATTTGTTTAACAAATATGACTTATCTGTGGTATCCGCCGAGGACAAATGGCAGACACCGGAGTTCAATTAGATTACGGCAGTGTGACAGACGTGGACACCTTACTATAGAGAAGCTACGCTTCTCTAGCTTTCACTAGATAATGATCAACATCTACTTTCAGTTGTCACTTTATTGAAGGGTTAAGAGATACTGCAGTTATATACAACAAACAATAATTACATGGATAGGAATAAATAATCATAACATAAAAGCATAAATAATACATATACAATGGTCAGTTTGGGCAATAATGATTCCCCCATCCCTGGAAAGGGTGGGGGAGAATTAAGAATACAGTTAACCATAATAAACATGACAGATTCAAATCATTAATTCTAAGCGTAGGGAGGGGGTCACTAGACCCCTTCCCCAGGACTCGGGGGAGGGCCATTGACCCTACACCGAACCCCAGATCAGCGGTGCCATAGACATGGCTCACGGTTGCCGAATACCACAACTCTCCCCTCGGAAGGCTGGGAGGTGGTTTCCCTACCAGACTTCCGACAGTGGTTGAGGCCTTCGGCCCGCTCCTTAGGGCTAAAATATATATACAAACGATAATGATTCAATGGAATCCTAGTGGTGAGTATCTTCTTAGGGTTGATGGGCTCCCAATGTGGGATAGAAGGCAGAGGCTGACTTGGGTTGGATACGTTGGTCAGCGCCGGCAGGTATCAGGTTTGCTGGTGGCACAGTTGTTGCTGGAACGGTCAGCAGTGGGGCCTGCGGGTTGTTGTTGGCAGCGGCTGGGGCACTGGCTGCCAGGTTGATTGTCTGCGCAGCGGCCTGTCCTCCTGAGGGGCCGCGGGGTCTGCCAGAGGGCGGTCCTGGCCTACCTGGGCGGTCATGCCCGCTGTCAGTTGATTTCATAGACACCATTTCCTCGGCTGCTTCCCTGCCGATGGGAATGGCATCCCAGTCCACTGAAAAGTCCCGGGACTTGGCATGGTTGAGCCTGGCTCTAGCCAACGCCTTCCTATACAAAGCTGGATGGTACAGGAACACTTGTGATATCGCATTCAGGGCTGCCCGGACTCCTCCTTGTGCTGCTGCCAGAGAAATGATGGTTAGGTCCCCCAGCAGTTTGAGGATCAGCAACAGCAAGCACAGGATGGCGGCGCCATCTCCCCACTCGTGGATGGCTTGTCTAAATCCTGCCCAGACATCCAGGGCTGCCTCTCCTTCCTCCGCCAGTCGGTCAATGTTGTAGGACACTATCCCATGGTCTCCTGTGGCCGAACAGCTGCCTTGCTGAACGCAGGAGCCATAGGATAGGCCGGTCAGCATGGCACTCTTGTATGCTGGGAACGCCAGCAGTTGTTGCCAGTCATTCAACTCAGCCTGCGAATACAAACCGCCTGAACTGAAGTCATCCAAGGGGTCTGTCAACAACTGCTTAGGCGTATCCAGCGGGGGTGGCCTTTTCTTGGGAGCAGGGGTTAACTCTATCCAGCCTTCCTCCGCGTGCACAGTCAGGGGGTAGGTGGAGGAACAGGGAATCTTGGTGGCGTGCTCACTGTATACCCGTGTCACAGCGTCTACAAAACCTGTGGGCTCCACTGGCACTTTGTCCCAACACTCCTTGTGTTCGCGGACAACATACTTGTGCCTTTGGCAGGTCAGCTGCAGCAGGATGTCTCCCCTCAGTACCGAGAACGTGCTCCCCTGGACACGCACCGGGTGGGCCGGATCTAGTTGCTGGAGCTTCCAGCAGTTGGCCGCTACTTCTTCTGCTGCAGTGCTTCTCATGCGCGTTTCCAGGGTAAATCCAATATAACCTGCATGGATCTGTGCTTGAAGGGGAACGTCAACATCCCTGGCCGACACTCTGGGCAGCGCAGCCGCGGCTGGGTCAGCTGCCACGAACAACGCTGGATGGTTGGTGGCATGGGCCTCGAAGTCGCAGTTCACAATTGAGGTGGGGTTGGTCATGTTGATGAAAAACTGGGCCTGATGGTCAACCAGATAGGCATCCCTCACCAGGCTGGGCTGGAGGCTGCGGATCAGCCTCAAGGGGCAATCTCTTCCCAGGTGGTCCCACACGTAGGTGGCTTCCCCGGTGATACAGGACAGCTCAGAATGGGGACACTCGAGGGTCAGGTGGTCAGACTGGGACTCCACCCGTCCATCCTCCACCACATAGGTCTCCTCCTTGACCAGCAGCCGCCGCTCCTGGAGCACTAATTCATTGCGGTAGAGCTGGCCCTCAAAGTGGACGTCCTCCCCCTCGCAACCCACCCCCTCGGGGCTGTTGACGAGGGCGCCCACCATATCAATGGTGAAGAACAGGGGGTGGTTCAGCTGGAACGTCAGTGGCTGGGTCTTGCCTGGCAACGTGTATACTCGGTTCCTGGCCAGGTCTCGGCACGCTTCTGGGTCTATCTTGGTTGGCCTCATGAGGGTGGGGACCGAGGTCACCTTGAGGTGACCCCATACCCCACACCTGAATGTCCACTGGGACACGGTGAGCTGACAGCTGAACCCAGTGGTTTCCCTCACCTTGACTTGCTGCAGGACGTGGACGTCATGGCCCAGGGGCACCTCCTGGTGTAGGGGCTCCGTGTCACACATCTTTTCTTTATTGTAAGACGTGACATGGGTGGGGTTGGCACAGTCCCACCCCACCAGGACGTAGCTGGTTGTAGGCCACACGGCTGCCAGCAGGAGGCCCCACAGGACCATCCACCAATGGGAGAGGCTTCCAGGTAACCATCTTCCTCGTACACGCGGCTGGGGATCTCCGGCTCTGGTCACGGCTGCTTCTTGGGGCTGGACACGGCTGGGCTGCTCCTGGCTAGATACAAATTTCCATTGAGCGTTATCTGTATGCGGCCGAGGCACCCCGATACCCTCCCCAATGACAGACTGGCAAGCGACTGGCACTTGCCTGGGTGTCGGCTCCCCTAGCCCTAAGTGCTCCCTTCCCTGGTCCAAGGCATGCCCAGTGGCATGGGGCTGAAGTGCATGTGGCACAGGCTCGCCCTTACTCAATGCCCTCCCCTGCCCTAGGAACTCAGGTGCATGTGGCACAGGCAAGTCCTTATTTTCCCAAATTTCAATCTCCCCAGCCTCGGGTGCAGGGGGCACAGGCAAGGCTGGGTGTTTACAAGGTTTTGGATACAACACATTTAACAAATTCAACTTATCCTGATGGTGAGCCGCTGGGTTCCCTTGGCTGGTAGAGGGCTCTGGATGGCATGTAGCTGGACTCTCCCTGCAGGCTGGTGGCGCTGGCTGGCATGTAGCTGGGCTCTCCCTGCAGACTGGTGGCGCTGGCTGGCTGGGGGTGACGGGTGTCACCCCTTCCTCTGGGACCGCGGACTCGTTCCAGGACTCAGGTCTCTCGGTGGCGGCGACGGTTGTCGCCCCAGACATCAGGTTGGAGACCGGCTCGTTCCAGGATCCAGGTATCTCGGTGGCGGCGACGGTTGTCGCCCCAGGCACAAGGTGGGAGGCGCTGGATAGCACCCCCCCATCATCCCAGGTGGCGACGCCGGGTGGCATCCCATACATCGATGCAGAGGTGCTGGCTAGCACCTCCTGCCTCTCTCGTTCAGCGGCTGCCAGGGCCTCCCCATACACCGTCTCAGGGACGCTGGGCAGCGCCCCTCCACTCTTGCTGGGTAGGCTCAGTCGGGCAGGTTCCATCATGTTGAGGCTGAAAGGCTGGGGCCTCAGCACCTCTGGCTCGGCTATGTTGTTGGGCTGTACCAGCTCTGGCCCCAGATGGTTAAGACTGAAGCCTAGGCCAACCCGGTTGGGTTCAGCCGCGCCGCCCAGTACGTTGATCCTAGCTGGGACAGTCCCGAACTGCGGCATCCCATCGGCTCGGTCCGCAGCTCTGGGGGCGGCTGCTTGCGGTGGTGGTGCTGGAGGCGCGCTCCCTTCCATATGGGCCACTCTGCTGGGCTTCCCTGGAGGGGCACCCTTGTCGGCGGTGCGCCTGCGGCTGGCTACCTGGGCCCAGTCAGCTCTACAATCGGCCGCCGTGTGACCGTCATAGTGGCAACGCTCACACTTGGCAGAACGGTCACGGCGTGGCTGGGTGCGCCTCTCCTCTAGGCTAACTTCCACAGGCGTTGGACAGTCTCGAGCTCGGTGGCCTCTCCCCTGGCAGCGGTAGCAGCGGCCTGGAACCTTGTCATCTAGAGCGACCTTCCCCATCTGGTGGAGACCCGGAGCCAAGGAGCCAATCTCCATTGGCTCCGACTCGTCATATTGGGGCAACTGGATGCAGGCAGATCCAGTCAGCCCGTCGGTCGAGTCCACTAAGCACACACCTTCCTTCAGCTGCTTAGTAACCATGGTCACGGTGAACATGGCCTTGCGAGTGTACTCAGGTACACTCGCAATTTCATGGTTCATCATGAGGCGTTTTACATTGGCGTTACGAATTCCACGATTTAATTCGTCCACCAACAACTCAAGATCCTCATGGTTGTAGGCGTCCCTATACAAGGCGCACTTTGTTGATATGTACGCCTGTATAGGTTCTGTCGAGTGTTGCTTGTAATCCCTAAACGCTTGTTTAAGCGTTTGGGATTCAAAAGCAGGGCGAAATAGCAATTCACACTCGGTCTTGACCTGTTCGTAGGTCAAGGCTTGGCCTGCCTCGCCAAACAGATGGGACGCCATTTCCGCCGCTTGCCCTACCAATGACAGTAGTAGGGCGTTGCGGCGGTTGAGGGAATCATGAGGTGGCACGCGGTAAGCCGCCCATGACATCTCCAGTCGGCGGATATGTGCCGACCAGGACTGCTTGGGCGGCCCTCTAAACTCCGGCAGATTGCTCAGCATCAGCTTGCGGTACTCGGCTGGGGCCGGCTGAGGGTCATCCTGGAGCCATCCTGGGGCTTGGTCACCTACTGGGACTTGATGCTGGTCCATTGGGTCAACGGTGAAACGGCGGGCACAAAGTTATACAGTACTACAATGAATGGGTTGTCACTTGAGGCTTCCTAGCCTAACAGCCAACACTGTTTGTATCACTAGGTTGGGAGTTTTAGTTGCAAAGATATAACTTAGCTGTACTTATCAATAGTTAGGTGTTGAGGTAGATAGATGTTGAGGGTCTGAACTGCTGTCAGGAACTGATTGGGTTTTCCCTTATCACACTAGAGCTAGGAGGAAAGAAACTTGCAATTCTTTATTTGCTAAAAATACCCCTGTTAAATGCTATGGAGTAGCTCCGCTCTGGTGTGAAAGTGTGTGTGTGTGTGTGTGCGTGGAATCTTCTGTCCTTGTAACGCGCGTTCGCGCCGTCAAATCCGCGCACACGGGGAAAACGCGCTCTCACCCCTCAGCTCGCTCTCTCATTGGTCAGCTTCGTCCGTTGGATTTATGATATTTTCCGCACTCTGTTGCGCTACCCGTGAATGGCGCTCTGTGTATCCGATCGCTAGCTCCACACTACAGACGGACTTAGTCTAGTGTGGGTAGGAAGGGGGGAAGCGCGTGAGGGGACGGGGGTAACTCCGTCCGTTCCCACTGTGAGGGAGGGGGGTAATTGTGTGCTGGTGTAATGGGGCCTTTGCTTCTTAATCTTAGGCTTATCTGTTATATCACCCTGATTGTATTTGCCTTCAATGGAGAGGGGCCCCTCCCCTTCCCTTGGAATAAGGGGTGTATTGTTTTTGTGCTGTGGGCTTGAGATTGTTTTGATTATATTACATCTAGCTTTTATTTTTGTCCTTATCACAATTGCATAACAGATTTGTTGACCAACTCTGTTCTATTTTTAGCTGTTATCACAATACACAGTAATCCAAGCCTGTTCTATTCTTAGATTTATCACAACACAACAATTTGTTTGCCAAGCTTTGCTCATAAATCTATTGTTTGGCCATCACACTAGGGTGGTAATCCCTGCAAATGTGATATAATATCTGTCTTCTAGATGGGTGGCTGCGTTGTAGCTTCTCAGGATACTCGGGGTTGACGTAGTTTTTCTCTGTTCTGGTGCACTACACCCGTATGTTAGCTCGCAGCTTGCAGCTATGTGGCATGTTTCAGCCTATCGGCGGCAGGGAATGTCCCGTCCTGCTAGCGCCACTGGTTCGGATCCTGCTATTTCTTGCAGTAAAGTTGGCCTATTTTCAGCCGTCTACACGTATTTGGCTTGTTTCAGCCGGTCCGCAGGCCTGTTTCAGCCCTTTTGGCGCTCAATTCTCCGTTAGATATCAGCGCTGCTCGCGGTTATTCGTCAGATTTCGCTGTTTCGCTTCCACAACTGCCGGATGCAGAGTTAAACTTTGCTGTCCAGGGTGGGTAATTCAGGTTGCTTGCGTCAGTTTTGCCAGATTCACTGCTGGGAGTACCTTAGCCTCAGATGCGCGTCTGCTCTACACTTGTGGTTCGCCGTAATCTCACACAGCTGTCACCAAAGTTGTGGTATCCGCCGAGGACAAATGGCAGACACCGGAGTTCAATTAGATTACGGCAGTGTGACAGACGTGGACACCTTACTATAGAGAAGCTACGCTTCTCTAGCTTTCACTAGATAATGATCAACATCTACTTTCAGTTGTCACTTTATTGAAGGGTTAAGAGATACTGCAGTTATATACAACAAACAATAATTACATGGATAGGAATAAATAATCATAACATAAAAGCATAAATAATACATATACAATGGTCAGTTTGGGCAATAATGATTCCCCCATCCCTGGAAAGGGTGGGGGAGAATTAAGAATACAGTTAACCATAATAAACATGACAGATTCAAATCATTAATTCTAAGCGTAGGGAGGGGGTCACTAGACCCCTTCCCCAGGACTCGGGGGAGGGCCATTGACCCTACACCGAACCCCAGATCAGGGGTGCCATAGACATGGCTCACGGTTGCCGAATACCACATATCAACTACAAATAGTGGTTTCAAAGTTTTTTCTTGCAGCATTTTATTAGTTAACTGTTATTCTACTTCATAAGCAACGTTTAAGAGGATATTAGCTGAAATTACTGAATCTTTCTTGGTGCGTAATAGATTTTTCAGTATGCTTCGAAATCGATTAATATCCGCTGGATTAGAACCGGTTTTCAACCATACTAAATATCATGCAAAGCATTGTATTACAAACCCTTTTTTCCACGAATATTAAGATAAAAATCATAAAATTAATGCCAGTTTTGTTAGCCCGGGCTGTCAGCCCCTGGGGTATATCAAAATTGGTTTTAGTCTGATAATTTTTAATTTTATATCCATGGAAAGCTGCTTTACTTGTTGACATAATTGTCTTTGCTGTTAAAGTTTGAATTAAGGAACCACTCATTTTTGTGCTTTTGTGTGTTAGGTGTTGTGTAGTGAAGCCCTTTCAGGAGTCTTTGATGCAAAGAAATGCCTTTTAGGACGGTACCACCTTATCTTACTCAAAAATTAAATTAAATTTTGTAATATTTCATCTTTTTTAATTTAACTGAAAATGTTTTAAAATTGTGACAAGGTATTGTAAAACAGTGAGCAAATATTGCTAAATAAAAAAAAATTGGCAAGATAAGGTGGTAAAAATCTTGCAGATACTGCAAAATGTGTGCTAAAAGGTGCTTTGCAAATATGCAAGGATAAAGGAATTGTTAGTTCATAGCCACTAGATATTTTACTTCTCTTTGGAAGAAATAGTAAAAACAAGTCTAGAATATTCTAAAACTTGTGCATCTTTTAATTCTCAATTAATTTTTATTCCAGTATGGCTTTGAAACCGATTGATATCCGCTGGATTAGAACCATTTCTCAGCCATACTAAAAAAACATTTAAAGCATCGTATTACAGAAAAATTTTCACGAATATTTAAATAAAAATAATAAAATTAATACCAATTATGCTAGCTTGGGCCTTTGGCCCATTGGGGCTATAAAAACTGGTTATAATCTTAAAATTTTTATTTTAATATCCGTGGAATGTGACATATATATAACTATTAACGGATCTATTTCTTTATTCTTGGTGAATTTATTATTTTGCATCATAGTTGAAAGTCTTAATTAAATACATATTAAAAAAGATAAAATTTTGCACAAAGGCAAACTCAAAGAAAAAAAAGGAAGCGCAGAAAAAAATGAAAGTAAGAACAAGGACGCAGAATATTTTTCTTAAAATCATTTTCAGTAAGGCTTCGAAACCGATTAATATCGTTTCTAGGCTACACTGAGAAAAAACATTTATCGTATTATAGACAATTTTTAACGAATGATAAAATAAAAATCATAAAATTAAAACCAGTTTTGTTGGCACGGGCCTCCGGCCCGGCAGTGCTAACAAAACTGGGTTTAAACTTATAATTTTTATTTTATATCCACGTAAAGCTGTATTTTATACCATGCGATAAATTACTATTAAGAATGCAATTGCCTGTCCCTCAAAGAGGAAAGAATGAAAATATTCATATTTGTTCATTTTTTAAAAGGTTAGACATATTTTAAAAGATAATTAGATATTATACAACAGTATACTGATAAAAGTTTAGTATTGCAAATATGTCTATAGGTATATACATATTAGATATGACATTTAAAGGTAAATTTAGAGAGTTAAGGGATAGTTTTAATGTTAAAGTAGTTTGCTGGATTGACTTAAAGTAATTTTTCGTAGATAAGATTTGTAGTTTTAATTTAAGTTACATACTTAAAACCTTTAAAATGATTTTAAATTGACTTAAGACTTAAGAAAACGCGAAACCTCTCTACAAATTACTTGTCAGTATTCTAAAACTTACTTTCGGCAGCAAACTACTTTATAAACTTTATCCCTGGTAAGAAACTTGAATTGGCTGTGCATTTTTTTTATCATGGAAGATATATTTATAAATGCTAAGATAATGAAATAAATCCTTTTTAGGCTAGCTTAGAGGGTTTCCTAAGCCTACATACATCATTATATTTATGTAAGGATAAGGAAACTATACGTCCAAGGGTGGTGGGGGTCAAGTGGTGGAACCTCATTTCATCCCCCTAGATTAAAAAAAAACAGTAGATTATCACCCCACCCATGAAACCTTTAAAACCTCATTTAACCCTCCTCAAAATAAAAAGCTTGAACGCCCCTAGATATTTTACAGGATTTGGCCAACAGTTGTTTATTAAAAATTTTATCTTAGTACCATAAAAAATCTGGCATGAATAATTTAATTAATGAGTGATGAAAATATTTATATTTTGTCACCGTCGTGGTGCATCTCGATCATTCCATAGTAGATCAAACCTCCTACGATAAAAAGAATTAAAAGTTAATAGATGTTTAAAGTAATGCTTTTCATGACTTCACTTTAAATTGTTGCGGGTATTCATATAGATACTAGAAAACAATTCTGGAGAGTGTTATGTTAGTTTTCTGTTTCCAAAATTATTTGTAAAAATCGTAAAAAAAAACTTGTAAAAATTATTTATTAGGTAAGTTGTGCTTTAAGCATTACAGTAGGTTATTATCAGGGCTCGGCAGCCGCGACTAAGCCTCACATTTAATCAGTTTCGACACTTTTAAATTAAAAAAAAGAGAGTTTGACACATTTGCGTCAGGTTTAGACTTCCAGCTGATTTTTCTAATTGTAAAAGGTTGATTTCCCCGTGGCTTACAGGCAGCTGACGAGCCCTTAAAATCATGCTTACCTAGGGGTCCACCAACGAATGGAAGAACAGTGGGAATCCAGAACCAATAGTCGCGCACCTAAAACATCACATGTTTTGGTAATATATTAATATATTTTTTTAAATAAGCATTTTTTATTAGTCATTAATAGGGTGGGTCGATTTTAGACATTTTTTTCTGAGACCAAAGCGGGGATCTGCAAGTGATTTTTATGAGTATAATACAACTCTGGATGATTTAAAATTTATCTTAGGTCTTAAAACCGCTGACGACCAGACATAAAATTGTATAGCTATTTGTAAATGGAAGTAAAAAAAATGATTGAATCAGAACTATGGCTTCATAGTGCTCACAGGAAAGGCATTGAGGAGTAGAATCAGGAACTTTTGTCCGTTTCAAAATTCTCGTTCCTAGCCTGAGAACATCTCAAAAAACCTCTACAAGTTAGACATTTCTCAATGAACCTTAAAATAAACCTCAAGGCCTTTCCTAGGAGCACCATGAAGCCAAAGTTTTCATTCAATAAATTTTTTACTCTCATTTACTAATAGCTATATAATTGAATGTCTGGTCGTCAGCGGTTTTAGGACTTCCAGATCCAGAGGTGTATTAAATTTCTAAAAATCATTTGCAGGTTCCCGCTTTGGTCTATGAAAAAAATGTCCAAAATCGACCCACCCTAGTCATTAAATCAGAGAATTACTCATTAATGACAGGTGAAAATATTAAGTTAGAAAAAATTATCAAATGCTATGTTTTAAACAAGCTGTTACTAATTCTTTATGTCTTGTCTTCACTGCTTTAAGATGCCTGACTTTTCAACTCTCTTTCATTACTAGACAGGGATCTTAAGGGAGGAGACAATGGACTATTAAATTATGTACATTCCCATTGATTATAAACCCCTTCTGTAGATTATATTCTATGTTTGAAATATTTGGACACAGCTACTTATGTTAGAAATAAGAAAACGTGCTTATAAAACTTTGGGAACTTGTGTAATTAACAGTCCAATGTCCTCTCCCCCCTTGTTGCTAGTCCACTTTGGAAAATAATACAGTACCGCTTCTTAAGGTATGTGTTAGCATATATTTCAAAGTTCACTATATTTAGATAATGTAAATGAAAAGTATGATTAGAAGCTGTGATTCTAAATTATATTAATGAAAGCGTTAATTATAATGAATTTAAGCTCTTCAGCAAGAATTGTAAAAGCTAATTAACAAAGTAGAAGCAATTTTGAAAAGTACTTTCGTCCTGTTCATTCGTCTTTGAAAAACTAATAACTACAAATACAATAATTAGGACTTTTCAATGGTGTTACCGTAAAGCTGAAAGAGAACTCTATCTAATTAGCGGATTTTTTGCTATTTTTATTATTAAAATTATGGTAATGGATAAAGGATATACTAGGATATATTGACAAGGGAAAAATTGAAAATTTATCTCATTTATTGGTCAGTTCTTTCATATAGTAAAAGGATGAATGGGGGAACTCGTTATCTTAGCCAGCTGCGAGAATCATTTTATCAGGGAACATGAAAATCTAGTGAAACATTCAAGTATTAAAATATCGATTATTAAGATTATTGATTATTAAAGTTCTAGAAATAAAATTGATTTAATAATTTGGGTGGGGGGTTATAGCCCCTGAACAAGTACATCCTTTTAATTCCTATTTTAGTAGGGTTAAACTCGCCATCTTATTATAGAGTATTAATTAGTAAGGTTTTTATTAATTGAAGCTGATAAATCTCAGACTAGGAGCAATGCAACTAATAATGTTATATTGAAGGATCATACTTTTTTGAAAGTCATAATGTAAATAATGATGTATTAGGAATGTGGACAATTTTATGTGTATATTAGGACAAAAGGAATTTATAGTAAGGATTTTGAAAGATTCTAACATGTCCTTTTCAAACCTAAAAGCATTATATCGAATCACAACATGTTAATAGTTTATGTAAAAACTAGCGGCTTCGCCCCTAGCCTCTAGGGGCTTTGCCCCAAGAGGTTTAATCAAACAATTTTTACGTATTTTAGATTTAAAAGAAAAATCTAAAAAAAAATAGATTTTTTTTGCGAAGGGGAGAACTTTTTTTTTAGGGGGGGGGGGTATTTTTCATTTTAATTTAAAAATTTTTTTAGGGGGGGGGGGGCGTATTTTTCATTTTAGGGGGGTTGGGGGTGTCCCACCCCCCAAGAAAATAGTTATAAACCTTCCCAGGACCTATGAGAAGCTACCCTGTAAAGGAGAACCTGCTACAAACAAACAGACAGGCATCGTTCTACTTTGTATTATAGATTGTCTCATTTAGTAATAGTTATCACGCCAGGCTACAATTGAACCAAGATAAAAGTAAGTGCCGAGCTCTGGGACCTATGTATGGTGAAATTAGACATAAAACCATAATGATTCCAGGTAAAACCAAAATATTTCAGAGGGATCTTTTTGAGAAAATTAGATTTGAAAATTTCAAGTTCAATTTTCACCCCCTAGGAGTTTCTGCATAATCAAGACAAGAAAAGCAAAAATTACAAGTTTGATTTTATAAAGCTCTTCATAAAACACTCCTGAAGGGAGTTAATTAATGGCCATTTTTATCAGTTGCTTTGCTAAGGTCACGGAAATGCAGCCTTAAATAAATCATATATAGAGAGGTTTTATAAAAGACTTCATAAAAGCAAAGTTGTTCAAAATTTTAAATAAATAATCTTAGCTTTTCTTGTTATGATTATATGACAACTCCTAGGGGGTGAAAATTTAACCTGAAATTTTCAAATCTAATTTTCTCAAAAAGATCCTGCTGAAAATTTTGGTTTTACCTGGAATCATCATGTTTTTATGTCTAATTTCACCATACATAGGTCCCTGAGCTCGGGACTTACTTTTGTTTTGATTCAATTGTAGCCTGTCGTGTTATTTATCTCATCGTATTATAGACAGCTGCATCAATATTAAAAGTAGAAATCTGGCTATAATACGATACGAAAGGTATTTTTCAGTATGTTTGAGAACCAGTTCTAATCAAGCATATATTAATCGGAGGCAAAGCCATACTAGGAAAGTGGTTATTGCTAACATGCTGTTATCGGGCTAATTTTCCTGTAATTTTCACTGGCATTTAGTTTAAAATTATGCATTGCTGCCTTCAATCTAAATCTTAATAATTAAATGTGTTTATAAGTATTGACATATTAATCTGATTGTCGATTTGATGTTAATAAAAGCACCAATGATCAACAAGATTATATAATTGTCTGGCTACAGAGTTAATTAGAACTTTAATTTTTGAAAACAATAGGTCTTTGAAAGTGCAAACTTTCTTATCTTATTAGAATTCCTTTAATGAATGATATTTTGCCTTTAACTAATTTCCCAAAATATGTAAATGATTATACTTTTCCAAAAATATTTTTAATGAATCTTAGAAAAAAAAATTATTTTAAGTTAGGTAATCGTAGATTCTTAATAGTAAGAAGAGGGTGTGTTGTGGGCAATACTTCCCCAAATAATCGGAAAACTACGTTTGAAAAATCGGTCATCTAACAATCCGAGTCGCTTTAAGATTGGTGGCGACTGAAAGCCGAAAATACAGCCGCAGATTTTTGATTTGACCTAGCTGTTGCTGAGACAACAATCAAAATGCTATCAGCAATTCAAATTTGCAACTGCTGAGCCCTGCGAGAAATTAGTATTGTAAGATTTTCCAGGGCTCGGCATACGCCGGTAAGCCTTGGGGAAATCAACCATCACAAGTTTAAAATTCAACTGGAAGTCTAAACCTAACTTAAATATGGCTTTAACATTTGGGAAAATAATTCAAAGTTTCCAATCGGGTTTAAATTTGAGGCTTAGTCGAGGCCAAAGTACGGCTACCGAGCCCTGGGTAATTCTACTCGTCAATGTGTGACAGATACAAATTTTTCATAAATGTTTGGAATTTTACAAAACTTGAGATGGTAAATTGTAAAGGAATTGTTAAGATTGTTAATATGATACAGTCCAAATTTTAAATGAAATAGGCGTACATCCCATTTTATAAAGTAGTAAGGTTTTTTTTTTGTCTGAATCTTAAGATCTCAATAACTAATGAACCAATTAGGTTCTCATTTTTAGGTCGGCTTTACATAGGGCATGTGATAGTTTTAGCTACTTTGGTTTCAAATAAGTCTTGGGATGGTTTTCAGTTATTGTTCTATCCCTTTTCTGCCGCGTCGAGTACAGAGCCCCTAGATGATAGAGGCGTAGCCATTTGTTTTAAATAAGTTAACTTTTCCTCTAAATAAGTAATGATTATTATTGGAACAAAAGTATATGAAATTTTTAACTGATTACATTATCATTCAAAACAGATTGGTAGAAATTTTTACTTTTATTGTAGCTAATATACAGAAAGTTATCAGTTTTATGGGGAAAGGAAATATGTAAATGATTGTAAATGAATTTAAAGAATTTATGTCCTAAATATTGTCAACAAATGAGCCATTATTTAGAAAATTCTTCTCATATCATTTCAAATTCCACAATTTTGCCTGTATAACTTTTTTGTCCTTCTTTTTTGAGGTACAGGTATTGGGCTATTGGCGTTATCTTTCGAAAATTATGCCTTTGTAAGCTCGATAAAAGTTTTGCTAAAATTAAATTGTCTTAAGTTTCCTTCTACTTGCCAAATTCGATTAAATTTGTTTTTGGAACAAAACACTTAAGAATTTTATATTTTCTAATTTAAAAGAATTGTCTGTCTATAAAGATCTCTACAACGGTTGAGCTGGCCACACCCTATTGTTGCAAATAAAAGTATATTTAAAAAGCAGCGATATTTTTAAATTTAAATTTACTTATTAATTGTAACAAAGATGTACTATTAATTTCTAAGAATTTCTGTATGATAATATATCAATGATAACTATTTATCTAAATAAATATTGAATCAAATATTATCATTATTATTTGAAAATAAACTGTGAAATTCTTTAAAGATGCTGATTAGCAAACAATTTATTTAAATCTTAATTGAAATATAGATTACTAAAGCTGCTGCGCCCATAGCGTCTAGGAACTCTGTTTTCAAAGGAGTACATTATTGGCAGAAAAATAGCCTAAAACCATGCAAAGACTAAGATTTAAGGATAAAAGAGCCTAACACAACCTTAAGACCCAAGTGAAGCTTTCCCAAAAAAGGCAAACTCTATTATTTAAGTAGTTAATGAGATATTAAGCTTCAGACAAAAAAAAACATTAATACTTTTTATTATAGGATTAAAACCATTAGTTCAATACGTTAATTAAAGGATAGATTTATTTAATATTAGTATTAGGAAAGTAATTAAATTGCAAACTTCAGAAAATAGTTGTAGCCTGTTATATAATAATTTATTTCGGAAAAACAGAAGAATACAATGATTACAATGGAAAATAGCCATATGGCTATACGGATTGAGTAAAAACACTGTGCGTGCTGTTAGTCCATCCGTTTACAAAAGATACTATTACAATTTACAGTAAAATTTATAATTTATATTTAAAGTATAATTGCATCCATATATCATGTATCTACTGGTTGCCTATAGGGGATGTCGTGGTTGTGATAAATAACAATATCACACCAATCACTGCTGTGATTATGGTCCATAGGACCGACATGCCATTTGGTTAGTCCACACACCGTGCTGTCCTTATCCTGAAAAAGGCGACTTGCACCAGATCCAAGCGTCAAAGAGCACGGTGTGACCATGTGACCGTTGGTTTCCCATTGGTGGGTTAAAGGGGGGGGGGGGGTTTGGAGGTGGGGTTCCCAGGTGAAATCGTTGGTTAGATTTGGCTCGGTCATGTAGAAATGACCGAGTCATGACCCACAGTGTCGACTAAAATTAATTTACTTAAATTGTGAATTGTGTAGTAGTGATTCGATCTCTAAATTCAAGGCATCGTTAAGACATTCTTAAAATTATTAAAATATTGAAATTTTGTGGAGACTAAAGCCGAGAGTAAAAAATTGACCTTGGGTTTGATTTTTGTTAAAGATATTTAAAAATTTAGAAAATAT
Source organism: Acartia tonsa (assembly GCF_053477335.1). Lineage (NCBI taxonomy): Eukaryota > Metazoa > Arthropoda > Copepoda > Calanoida > Acartiidae > Acartia > Acartia tonsa. The sequence continues at coordinate 28,040,812 of NC_137262.1, read as the reverse complement.
GTGTAGAAAAATTCGCTGAATTTCAGTTTAACCTTTAACATTTCCAGGAATTTAGAATATTTTTGAGTAGTATGATGATATTAATATTGGGGTAGAGCAGGTATCGTGCAAATTGGGGAGGCTAAGGAGCTTTGGGTGGCCAGTGAGGCTTTTGCCTACACACAAACAGAAACATACACATAAACACACGCGTTCATTTTTCATACAGCAATGTATTTAACGAGCATACGACCCATATGTTATAGGCGTGTGTTGTTGTTGTTACTAGGTTCCCGGGAAATCCATCCTTAGCATCCCTTCCCCTTTTTATTCCCTTTGACAGCAATACTAAGAAATCACTAGAGGTGTCAGTGAGGTCAAAGAAGCCGAAAGTGTCGTCTTGAAAAATGGTTGACCCGGGTGGTAATAAAAGGGGGGTGGAGAAAAAAGACTGACTTTGGGGAGGAAGCTGCCTTTGCGCAATTTTCGATCTTTGACCCGGCCGGTTTTTGTCTTTGTTTATTATTATTTAATATGAAAAATAGGGGTAAATTAGACCTATTTGTAAAGGCTTGCCGGGACATGTCACGTGACATGATTAATTCTATTTAATTGCGACTTTATTGTTAACTAATCATTGCTCTTCCGGTGCTCATACGATTACCATAAAATTTACGTGTATTTTTAAATCTGCCGTTAAGTTAAATACTAAGTTTTTCTGTCATGGTTGATCATAGCAACCTACGGCTATTGATCGACGCCGCAGAGGAGGTCCTGGCTCCATCTCCCGAACCCGAGGTTGACGGCCCTGTTCCCTTTGCGGTTCCAGACCCTCTGCCAGCTCCGCCGATAGTTTACTCAAGTGAAATTGCTGACTGGTATTATTTTGGGAAGGGCCTGCGCACTAGCTTTCGCGACGCGTGTCGGTTAGCTTTTCGCGCAAGTCTGCAGGAGATACCCAACCGCGAGTCACTCAGACTTGTCGACGAAGGTATTCGGCTGCACCGCCTTCTCGGAGCCAGGTCCGATGTAGGCGAAGCTGGAGACGATGCCGCCCCCCGTGCTGAATCAGAGATCTCCGACGGCCCTACCTTCGAAGAGGATTCCGAGTCTGAACACGAGGAGCGACGCGAGCCTAGCGTCGAAATTCTGGATTAGTTTACTTTAATTCAATTTAATTCATTTGCCATCAGATTTAACTTAACTATGCATTTATGACAAAACAAATAAATATGTATATTCACCATCCTATTATGTGCAAGAATGATTAAACTAATTTGAATACTCCTATATGATTAATAAAACAAACAATGATATTAATAAAAAATCAATCGGCTAAAAACTAGTCACTCCACAATATTTATCTTTTTTTGGTTAGATAGATCCAAAGCTACTCTATAACTATGCTTAGTCCACTGTTATTAAGTGTTTTAGCACGATGAAAGATTCGATTTAATAATTAAAAAAAAAAAAAAAAAAAAAAAAAAAAAAAAAATAGAGTGTCTACGTTTGCGACTATATGAAACTTAACTTGTTGGATAGATAGTTCCGGAGCTACTCTATAATTAAACTTGGTTCGTTTGAAAAAAAAAATTTAGACTGCTGTTAATAAGTATTTAAATCGGCTGGAAAAAATTTGGTGTTACGTAATTTGATCGATAAATTATAAAGTGTTTGCGTATACAACTATTTAAGTTTTAGTTGGTAAAGGTATCACTGCCGTTGACAATTTATGAACTGTTGTCTAAGGATTTAAATAAGCTCTGTTCATAGCTTGCTGATATATGAGAATATGAGGTGATTGCGATTGCGTCGACTTTCACTGTGTAAATTTAATGATTTAATAATTTAATAAATTAAGAAGAGAAGTACACACGTATATATATCATGTGCATCTACTCTAAAAGACTGAGAGTGTGTTTGTTAATTTGCTATGACAATGATTTGCTTGACCTTATAATTATAATTTACTATTAACATGAGGCGTTATATATGATAAGATTGCGCAGCTATTTTCCTATCTTAGTAATAAATGCAAGAACACTTTCCTGTTAAATTCGTTCTTGTTCTCTACGGCTTTAATTTCAGCTGGTAAATTATTCCAGATTACTGGAAATCGGTAAAGCGGTAATGCTTTCAAATAGGAACGGTTTGTAAATTGAACATGATAATCGTTATCATTCCTTAGTTCTCTATTTCTGACTTCTCTATTTAGTTTCCAGGTATCGTCAAAAGTTGCTGGTACCTTTTTGTTTTTATAAAGGTACATGAATCTGGCAGTGTTATATAATATTAATTTCTTGAAGGGGAGTATGTGTAAGTCAATAAATAAATCCTTAGTATGAGCCCTATTCTCCTTTCTGCATATTATTCTTACTGCCTTTTTTTGTAGATTCATAATAGGTTTAATATAACTCTCTGGAATTCCTACAAATAACGGGGAACAGTAGTCTAATAAAGATTTCAAGTATGCGTTATATATTAAAATCAAATGGCGTTTGTGTAATAAATTTTTCATCATTTTCATTGAGAATATAATTTTACTTATCCTTATTCTTAAGTTGTCAAGATGATATTTATAAGTCAGCTTATTATCAATTAAAATTCCAAGGTGTCTGCAAAATTTTTCCTTTTCATTCGGGGTTAGCGTTAATTTGGTAATTTTCTCCGGGGAATTTTGTCCTTCATCATTCATATCGAAATAAACCGGGAATTCATTTAAGAGTCCTAGGTCTATATTAGTTAAAAAACGATCATTTCTGGGAAGTCCAAAGATTAATATCTTAGTTTTTTTCGGGTGGAGGAGGAGTTTATTATTACTGTACCAAGCTAATAATTTAGGTAATTCTGTGTTCGCTAAATTAATAAGATTCGTTAAATTGTCGCTTTCTAAAAATGCACAATTATCATCTGCAAATAAATAACTTAATAATGTTTCCGAGCATGCATTAATATCGTTTATATAAATTAAGAAAAGCAAAACGCCCAATATTGACCCCTGTAAAACTCCCCAATCAATCGTTACAGTGTTATTTGAATTTATTCCTTTGTAAAAAACTTTTTGGCGTCTGTCCTTGAAGTAGCTCTCGAACCATTTTAGTGCATGTCCTCTAACCCCCAGATTTTCTAGTTTTTTTAAAAGAATGCTACGATCTAACATATCAAAGCATTTTCTTACATCTAGAAGAACCACCATGGCGATTCTCCCAGATGCAAGACACGCTGTAATTTTGTTGACTAGATGTAAAATGGCATGATAAGTTGACCTGCCTGGTCGGAATCCATACTGTAATTTATTAAAGAATCTTTGCTGTTGTAAAAAGTCCATTAATTGTATATATACACATTTTTCTTGAATTTTTGAAAAACTATTTATTAATGAGACACCTCGATAATTATCGAGTAAGAAAAATGGTCCGCTCTTATGGATTAATATAGTCCTTGTGACCTTTTGCTTATCAGGCATCTTACCTGTTTCAAAGCTAAGATTTATTATATGCAAAAGCGGTCTAATTATAGTTATTCTTACAAAGTTAACTAGGTATATACTGACATCATTGTCATCAGAGCTTTTTTTATGCTTCATGTTTCCTATTAATTCTAATAAAAACCTTTCGGTTATTGGTCTTATAAAGAAACTATTTTCGGCCGGGGGAGGTAGGTAGTTGTGGAAAGTGCTACTATTAATTTTGGGTAGCAGTGGAGTGAGATTACGACCAATATTCGCTAGGTATTCATTAAACTTGTTTGCTATTTCAATGTCCTTATAAATCTTAGTACCCTCGGTTTCAATGTACTCTATCCGTGTATCCTTCTTACTGGTCCCCATTGTATCCTTTAATACGTCCCAAAGCTTTTTTGAATTTCCACCTGCATCGAGTATTCTTTCTCTATAGTGTAACTTTTTTGCCTTTCTATTAGCCCTGTTAAAATTGTTCCTATAACTTCTATATCTTTCTGCGTCCTCTAATGAATTTTTACTTGCTAAAAATAATTGTCTTTTTTTTAACCTACATTTTCTTAACTCTTTGTCCATATGTTGGTTTATCGGTGTGTTGCGCTCTCTGTTGCTAACTGGTTTTAGAGGGATGTTTTTATTCATAATATTCAAAAATTTTTCAATAAATATTGTGTAAGCTCTGTCTACGTCTGTCTTTTCATTCATCACTTCTCTCCAGTCGGTAATCGCTAGCTCTGTTCTGAATTTTTCTAAATTTTCAGCATTGAAAGATCTTTTAGAATGAGAAGAAGATTTATGCGAACTCTTTGGAGGGTTTTTTAGTTGGATTAGGTTTACTAACATGTAATGATCTGAAATATTGGTTGGTATTATGCCGCATAAATCTACTTTTCCTATGATGTCTTTGCAGGCTATATTATCAATTAATGAAAAGGTATTATTTGTTACCCTAGTGGCCTTACTTATTGTTGGGATAAATGCATTTGATATTAAGCTATTAAATAATGAACTGGCTTCGGAATTGGGTTGGTTTAATTTAAAAAGGTTTATATTAAAGTCCGAAAATATAATTATTGGTATATTAAGATTGCTCAAAAAATCTAGGTGTGCTTCAAGTATTTCCAAGAAATCGTTAATGGCTGTATTCCTAGGTATGCCTGGGGTATTTGGGGGACGGTAGATATTGAGTAATATAAATTTCTGATTACTTATGGTAATGTTTAAGGTGATGCATTCATATATTCGGTCCCTAAAGAATCCTTCATCGCTCATTACTGTAACAGCTATGCCCTTACTTATTAAAAAACCTACTCCTCCTCCACTTCCTAACGTCCTATTTTTCTTAAAATACTGATAACCGTTGAATGTTAAGTCTACCGAGTGCCATATTTCTTGCATTGCTAAGATATTTACTTTGGACTTCCCTGAGTTTAAGTTGTCAATGAATAGCGAAATGTCGTTATACTTGCTCAAGATGGACTGAATATTAATAGAAAAAGTGGACAGATACCTTGTGTTAGTAGAGTTCATGAAGTCTTTTATAGATTCTTCGCTATAATAATCGCATGAAGGTAAATTGAAATCCTCGACAAACTCTAAGTAATTGCTACCGTAAAGAACTTGACATTTCAAATCTAATCTTAAGTCCCCATTAAGTTCAAGAATGCTCCTGTTAATTAATTGATGTAGATTTGCTACGTTATTATCGTCGACATTAATGGCCCTAACCTCGGCACGAACCGTTTCTCTTAATACATTAATATCATCATCATTATTGTTATTGTTAGCTACTATTTCATCCTCCATCAGGTTGTAATGTCTTAAAACTTATTTCGAAATCAAATTTACTACACACCTTAATGTTATTGACACCGTGGCTAACCAAACATGTTTCCCTGTTGGTCCACCCCCTCCCCCTCCCACCCGTCCCCTGTTCTCCCCCCAAGGGAACCACTTTGGGTCTGGTAAAATGGTCAAATTGCATCTCAGTCTCCTCGGACTCTACCCTCCCCCCCCCCCCCAAGCTGACCGAGTGAGTTCCCCTCTTCCTATCAAAAAAAATTTTACTAAAGTTTTAAATTTGTCGCTTAGGTACCTAATATATAGGATACAATCATAATTAATACTATCAGATGAAAAAGAGATAAAATAAACATAGACAATTTAAATCATATCAAATGGTAGTATTGTAAAAGAAAAGAATATATCAGTTTTAGATTATAAAGATCTCAAAAGGTTTATCGTTTATGATTTATACAATTTCTTAAGCATTATACGATTTGACAAAATAACAAAATAACCAAATACGAATCAATAAAATAATTATGTCGGCCAAAACTATTCGATTGTGTAAAGAAAAGAAATCAACTATATGATTTAATAAAATACAATTTAATAAAGTGATTATGTCGATCAAAAAATTGTACGAGTTTGTAAAAAAGAAAGAAAAGCGTGAAAAATATTACTTATTTGCTGGGGTGTATGTAAACAGTGTAAATCATTAGCTCTTAATTCGCACGAATCAATAAAATAATTATGTCGGCCAAAACTATTCGATTATGTAAAGAAAAGAAATCAACTATATGATTTTATAAAATACAATTTAATAAAGTGATTATGTCGGTCAAAAAATTGTACGAGTTTGTAAAAAGGAAAGAAAAGCGTGAAAAAATATTACTTATTTGCTGGGGTGTATGTAAACCGTGTAAATCATTAGCTCTTAATTCGCTAGAGGCAAAAGAAGCGCCAATGAAACTAAATATTATAGACGTAAATATTAACACCCTTTATGTAATTAAGAGCTCTTTTGTGTTAGTTAGACTTTTACAAAGTATGCGATATTAATTACTATTCCCTAGTATCGACAGATAATAAAATAATAAAAAGAAAAAATGGAACGAGTATTACTATGTTACATTTAAATGATATACATTATCAAATACTATGATTACTAAAGAAACTATATTTAAGTAAAAACTTGCCGGTTGGACCTGCTTGATTATATGGGCCGCAGGTGGACCTGACTCGCCGCAGGTGGCCTAGTGTTCGTATGACATAATGCTGATCGAAAAACTTGCCGCGGGTGGCCTGGAGATCTTAGTTTATGATACCCGCATTACTGATCCGCGGGTGGATATAACTTGCCGCGGGTGGCCTAATGTTATGAAAATTTACCCGCATTTATTTTAACTTAGCACTTAATGCATGATAATGATAATAACCGGGTGCTGATATTTAACCGCGGGTGGTTAATCATGTGTGTAGGTAACCTGTTAATAAACCGCGGGTGGTTAGTCAGGTATGTATGTGACCTGTTAATAAACCGCGGGTGGTTAGTCAGGTGTATAGATGACCTGTTAGTAAAACCGCGGGTGGTTAATCAGGTATTGTGTCGCAGTTCCAACTGTTAGTGAACCGCGAGTGGTTAATCAGTTACCATTGGTTTGCTGTGAGCTGCGGCATGTTCGCGGCTTCCTTTGCTTCTTCGGCTCCTCGTCTTCAGTGGCCTCTGTCGAGGTATCCTTGATCGCTGTATCGATGGACGGGGATACATTCCTGGAGGTGCTTCTAGTATTCTCTGTAGAGGAAGTTCTCGAATCCTTTCTCTTCTTTAGGTCGGACATTTCACTCTCGATGAGGGTGAGAGCTATCTCGCTTACCATAGCATTGTCTACCATCTTGTCCGTTAAGCTAGCCGTTTCCGTATTAATCTTCTCCTTCGTTTCATTAATTCTTTGTTGCAGTGGTCCACCCTGTGGAAGCTGACGTAAAATTGAGTCCTCTGCATCCAGCGTAATTTCTGGAGGTAGTATTCCGAATCTATTCTGTACGGGAGTGTTGAATTTCAGCTGCTTCACGGCTGGGCTTCTGTTGTTTTCATCGAACAGTTTGAGCGGTGTGAAAGCATGCTTCCTCTTCTTATTTGCCGCCGGTGCTTTCCTGCTGTTATCTGTATCCTCAATATTTGTCACTCCTTCTATGATGACTTCCTCAGTTAGGTCGTCTTCTTCATCTATTAGTAGGGGGTTCTGTTTCGTTGGGTTTAGCATATCAAGCAGGTGCCTTTCATTAGATCGACCGTTAATGTAGGCTGGCTGTGCGAAAGGGCTCTGTTTATTCTTGGATCTTATCCACTTCTTCTCATCGATCACCGGAGAGATAAGCTCCTTGAGTGTGCGACCGTATGGATTCTGAACGGTGAAAAATTGTTGCTGTTTGTTTCTGAGGCTAAATACGATGCGCTGACCTCTCAGGTATGCTCGGTGTACCTCATTGTGTCGACAGAGCCAGGACAGTACATCCCTGTCAAGGGCAGTAGTATCTATACCTATCCTGCATGGATAGAGCTTGCCAGATCGGACTGATTCTGCGTATGATTTGCTGGTGGAGAGATTCTGCTCGTTGAGGCCGTCCACATGTGCTCTCTTGTACTTCAAGATTGCGTCCAGGTAGTATCTTGAGCGTAGCCGGATTATAAAATTGCGTGGAGCTGTTGTGTCCCTGTTGTTGCCTAATGGGTGGCCGTATTCTATGCATTGCATCCAAGAATCAGGGACTTCATCTAGATCTCCGTGCTTGTTGGCATCCACAAGGCAAGGTTTCAGCAGTTTATCGAAGATATGTTGCACTAGCGGTTGACCAGATGTTGAATAGTCTGCGTAGTTGTGGACCTTGATCGAAAAAGATCGGTCTCTCCGTTCGCGTTCATTGATCTGTAGGATCTGTAGGGTGGAGAGTTGCTCTAGTTTCTCCACTCTATTGTCGTAGTGTATAATCATTTCATCTACCTTGGTCTTCAGTGCTGAATCAGATTTCTGGATTGAGCTCTTCAGGTTGTTGATGCTGTCCTGGATAGCTTGGATCTTCTCCTGATTGTCTCCGCCTCCTTGCTTAAATAATTCCAGATCATCTTCAATCCTCTTGATTCTATCGAGCTGGTCTGAGGTGTTAAAGTTGTTTTCACCTTTCATGATCTTAGATAGGATGTTGACGAGCACTGTGGCTCCAATATTGCCATTGGAGCGGTTGGCATATTGAAAAACTATGTCCTTGATTTTGTCACTTGCCTCCGTTTCCGCCATTTCGGTGATTGGTTCTGAAAGATAAGTGAGATTATGTAAAAAAAAAGGTCAATTGGATTTATTTTCACTTTAATTAAAAATAAAATAGACAAAAAATTGACTTGTAACTTGTGAAATTCACTTGTGTGTTTATCGGTAGTGTTTAAACTAATACACTTCAACTTAGTGCACGTGTTCACAATTTTTCGTTCTTTATTGTTTAATTGACCAATCACCAGGCTGGAGTTGTCACGTGATTCAATGCTCACTGTGGTTGGCTGGACCTATAACCAATAGTTTTCTAGCTCTATGTATCACGTGGTTATATCTGTTATCCTATTGGTTTGTGGTGCTGGCAGGCAAGCTAGGTAAATGTATGGTGAGTACAATTTGGTACGATTTGCGGTAAGATAAGAAAGGGGGTGATTCACGTTCAGCTGTACTGGGGGGGTGATGGGGAAGAAAGTAGATTTACGTGGACACTAAAATATATGTGACCATCACCGATGGAATGCTGAACTGAACTGGAATACAGTGATTGGATTATGTACACAACTAAACATTAATTTTTGTACATTTATTATTAAAGTAACTACATATATGTCTGTTTGTGTAGCAAAGGATCTCGCTACCCGCAAAACTGATATTGCTCTCCTTTATAGTAAAGCTTACGATATGGCTAGGAAAGGCTTATAACTATTTTGAGGGATGGTACCTCTATCATCCTAAGCACTTGGGAAAATCTTTCCCCCCGCCCTCCCCACTTTCTTACGTATTAAAAATTAAAAATGTACAAATAATATATGGATGGATGTAGATCATCTAAAAGTGAATTGCAAGGAATTTGAATATTGATTGAAAGTTTGTGACCTCAGTGAATAATTTGAATAGTTAGCTCATTAACTGATAAATATTGTTTCCGAGTGTCCTTTTAAAACTGCTGAAAATTTTCATTTAATTTCTTCCGTTAGCAGAGGGGTATGTTCTGCATGGCATCTCTGGATAAAGGGGGGGGGGGATGAGAAAAATATCCGGGAGAGGGCAATTGAAAAAGTAAATAGTACTGGAATAAAAATTCCAACTTTTCCCCTACTTGTAAAAAAACTAGAAAAATATGTGGGAGAGGGAAAAAAAATTAAAGATAACTGAAAACATTTTTCCATTTTCCCCTCTCTGGGGGAAAGTGAAATATTTTGCAGCTGGTTGAAAAAAATGAAATATTTTGTAGCCTTGGAAGAAAATTGATCTTTCCCAAATAGAAGCAAAGAAGAAATTTATATTTTAAAAATAAGGCTCCTTTTGACTAAGGACCTTTTAAACCTTCTTGAAATAGTTTAATCTGTTGCATTGTGTGGACCGACTGTCACGTGACACACAACATGATAAAATTTGTACAATTAGGTAAACAGTTTAGTTAACACATATCTGATCTATTTGTTGAGATATCATATCTTAAATTCATAAAGTAAATATGTACTTTATAGCATTTAAATTATGTTTAATTCTAAATTTTAAAAAAGCTAAATAAAAATGATTGCAAAGTATCTTCTTATAATATAGCAAATGTTTATGGAAATAAGGGTCCTCCCCCCCCCCACACCCTCCAACAAAAACTATGGGTTTCCGAAGTCACCCAAAAAAATTTTGTAAAATTATTTTACTCCCTCGACAACATAAAATTCAACAAGTGAATTACTATGGATTTACATACATTTTATGAAGACCTTATTAAGATGATATTGTGCCTAATAGCCATAGGAATTAAAATACCAAAATCAAGTTTATAGGATGAGTATACAATGTAACAACTTGTAAAAAATAAACATGTTTAAAAATGACATTATAAATTGCACCTAACTTCTTTAGGAACCACCTTGCAAACAATTATAATATGACTTAAAGGACGCCTGCAAGAAATAACACGCTTTAACTGCTGAAAGACTGCCACAAGAAGACCCAATACCCCAAATTTAAAGCCTTCAGCTTCAATAACAAAAAAGTTCTAGGCATTTCAAAATAGCATTTTATGTACAATGGAATTTTTGAAAGATTTCCAATGCTCATAAAAGAAAAAACAATATTAAATTACGTGGCCTAGACATAAAATTATAACCTTATCTTTGTCAGAAACTTAGATTGCCTGTAACTGATTACATTTTTACAATAAAAACACCACATTTCATAGTCAAAATCTATGAAAAAAATTCGATTTAAATTGCATTTTTAAACGAAAATCATAGCGGAAACAAAGGGGTAAACTAATACAAGCTTAGCTGTGATTGGTTGTTAAGTTGATTCAGCCTTCTGATTGGCTACAGTACATTCGGTACAACGCAAGTAAAACTTAATTTTTTTTAATGATTTTGACAATAAAAATGGGTATTTTTATTGTAAAAATACAATTAGTTACTGGAAACCTAAATTTATGACAAAAATAAGCTTATAATTTTGTTTCTAGGCCACGTAGTTTAATTTTAAAGTTTTCAACATGAGCATTGCAATTCTTTCAAAATTTCCATTGTACATAAAATGTCATTTTAAAATGCCTAGAACTTTTTTGTTATAGAAGCTGAAGGCTTAAAATTTGGGGTATTTGGTCTACTTGTGGCAGTCTTTCAGCAGTTAAAGCGTGGTATTTCTTGCAGGCTTCCTTTAATTAACAATCAGAGCTATCCGGACGATGATTCCTAATGTAGAAAAAATTCAAGATAAATGATGTTAATTATCTTTAATAAGAACCTGTACTTGAAAGGTATTTGAATATAATGAACATTAAAAAATAATTAAGATCCAATTTAAACAGATTTTCTGTACTAAAAAATAATTAATTAACATCTACTAATTCATGTATAATATAATTATGATTATGAATTAGTGTTAATCATCTCTGTCTTGTCATATAATTATTCTGCTTGGTGGGGGATCTTAAGGGAAAAGATAATGGACGATAAATTGATGCACATACCCAATGATGATAAACAAAATTTTAACTTAAAATTATGGATTAAAAAGATGGTACACTGCTATTTTGAAACAAACATTGAAAAGTTCCCAAAGTTTTCAAGATAATCAATGCGAGTGCATGCTTTATCAACTTTGGGTACCATTACAATTTACAGTCCGATGTTTTGGTGCAATTCCACGTTCACCGATGCTGGTGTTTAATGAAAATGTGATGTCTTAGATAGGTGCTTTGGTGAATTCATTTATTATAAGGAAATATTTTTAAAAAATATGTGCTATCATAATTATTAGTATTTATAAGTTGTCCATTAAACATTTTTATTTAATTTTACATAAAATTACATTCTAGGGATATTTTCAGATTATTTCAATGGACAACCTATAAATATGAATATATCCTATTTATACTTTACTACATTGTGCACTTTATATTTTTTAGAATCTAAAATGTCCTTTATCTTATCTATACTACAACTTACTTTTTTCCCTTCCTCCTTTAAATGATAGCGACATTTTTAAAGTACATAATAGTAGGAAAACATTTTTTTTCAGTGAAGCATCTCTCTAGCTAGATTGTCAGTTTGTCTTTGATAGTATTTGATAGCCAACAAAAACATAATATTTTTTTTCAGTATTATATTATTATCACATCATGTAATAAATTACATTTACTCAATGTTTTTTAATTTTCCAATTATGTTGTTTTTTTTATGCAGAATAAGAATGTGGGTATATCAATCCCACTGGTAAATTTAAATGGTTGGTTACACACCCCTATAAATCCTGTACACTATCCTTGAGAAGGTTCTACATCCCCTTTATCGACCTCCCTAAAACAGCCAAGGGGGGTGATGAACAGTAGAAAAAGTCAGATCTCCTTTTTACCTTCCCCTTTCAACCACTCGATATTGGGCTTAAGTGGGGTGTAAATTTTCGGGTGTTATTCGCCCACCGCACTGGAAAAACATTCTTCACATTCTGTATAAAATATTGTTATCTTGTTGTTGCTGCGCTACTTATGGACAAAATATTCTTTTTGTTATAGTCCTAGTTTATGGGGCAGATCGGCAGTAGCGTTACGGACCATTTAAATTAAATTTAACATAAAAATTAGTTCCTGAAGAAAAACAGCGGGACAAACAGATTTGGCTTAATTAATATTACACAACAAATACGTATTTTCAGGAATGCCGGGATAAGCCAATGAACAAAAAAAAACAATATTCCCACCTATTTTCTGTGAATAAATGTATAAGGTTAAATGTATAATCCAGACTACTACCTGACCCTTATAGTCTTACCCAATACAGAGTTGGCACAGGTTCCTCGCCCCATATGCCCGCTCTATTCTTTACTTCAAATTTCTTAGTGAAATTCTATCTTTAGATAATAGGTGGAAGGGTGGAGAGTAGCAAAAATTTAGAAATATATTATTGAATCTTTTTGGGATAGAGTAATTCAGGAAACTAAAACAAATTTGAAAACAAAGTGTATTTTAACTTATGCATAATATATTCGTATCCCTTTATCTATGAAAATTCGCGTTCTTTTGTTGTTCCGTCCCATTGACATTTCCCTTTCCGTATCACCCTACAGATGTCCTTATTAGGATCTTTCCAGAAATAACCAGATTAATACATTTTACACCCCTAGTTTTAAGGTTAAAAATCAGATCAAAAGATGTTATTAAATTTGCTTTAACTTGGAAGGAAACGATTATTCTGTTGATTAAAAATAATAGTTTTAAAAAAATGTATAAATTATGTAAAACATTTTTGACAGAAATTCAACAGTTTAACTTTTACCGAAAACGGGCCCAAAATACTTTATTGACAAAACATACACTTCTTATGTTTATTTTAGATTAAGTTTATTTAGAGGTGAAACTTCGAATCCTATTTTAAAGGCTAAAACATAGAAAGTTAATAGAAATGTATTCCAACATTGAATTGCAATTGTACTATAAAGCTTATAGAAGTCCAAGTGGGAGGGAGTCAGTATAATTACTCCCATCAATCTTGAAACTCCTAAAAAAAATACATTAGGTTACCCCCCACAAACCTTTGAAACCACTCATTTTATCCCTCTGAAAGTAAAAAAGCTTCTTATACTTCCTTACATTCACTAAAATATTTTTCAACTAACCCAAAAATATTGTTTACCTTGAAAGTCTCCTCTGGCCACCCACCCATGATGGACAGGATTCTGGGAGCCAGGTCTCTGGCAGGATTAATGGCAGCTCCAGCATTCAATCCAAAGCTAGGTAAAAATAATGTTATCACATCGTATTATAGACATCTTTCTGAGGATAGTAAAATGAAAAATTAGAAGATTAAAACCAGTTTTGTTACCCCTGAACTGGTTCTTATCCAGTTATCTTATCTTATTCATCGGTTTCTGTTACTAGAAAAATAATTTTGATTGACAGGATTCTGGGAGCCAGTTCTCAGGCAGGATTAGTAGCCGCTCCAGCATTCAGTCCAAAGTTAGATACTAAAATAATTATGGGAATAGAATGATCTCGCCTACCGCTGAAACGATATAGTTCTCCTTTACAATGTACTGGGAAGGTTTATAGCAATTTGGGGGAGTGCTCCACCACCCAACCAAGGCCTCATATAATCAATAGGATTCAGCGTTATCAAACGCTATTCTATAGTCTAACTGTCTAATATATCACATCTAGCCTCTCATAAAGATCTTATTAAAAGACAAAAATATAGAACATTTTTTCAATGAATTTACTTTATCTTTAACACCTGTTTATTTTAGTTTTTAAAGCATTACGTAACAAAGAAGTAGTAGTAACAAAGTTGTTATGCCCAAACATTTCATTCAAAAACTTATAAATTTAATTATGTCAAAGAAACTTTTTAAGTTTAAAACAAATCCAAAGTATTGCATTTTTTACTATACAATTCATTATTGCATTACTTAGAAAAATAAGAAAATTATTATGTGAAAAAAATTACTTTATGCAGTCTATAAAAACCAACCCTTTGATTTCAGAACCTTTTCTAGAGGTTTTAATGATAGATAACAGTCGAAGTTTCACTCGAAACCATATCAACATCTTTTGTTATGTCATGATTTAAAGTGTAATTTAACATTTCTGACAATTAAACTATTAGGCAAAATTCAATACATCAGATAGACAAACAAAGATTTCAAATAAATAGAAACAATCTTGAATTCTAAACACAAATTTCGTATAAACCTATTCCAAATTAAAACAAGTTCATAGAGATGCTTCGCTTTAAAAAGTTGCTATTGATACCCTTTATGTACACCTAGTTCTTACAGGAGTTATCATGACAAATTTGAAACCGATAGAATAGTTCCAACATGTGTAAATAATTGATTATAGCTATCCATGTGCATAGATAATAAACCAACCTAAGATGAATAGCTGCGAGGCCAAGACCAATGAGCAGAGGGATAAGACCAGAGTTGGGCTTCATGTTGTTGCCATCAGTGACCGCCAGGATAATGATCACAAGCAGAGCTGTTCCAAGGATCTGATCAAAGGCTAGACAGGCAGTGCTAATCTAGTAATATTAATACTTTATAACAATGGTAATTAGGTCTTCGAATAGCTTAGAAATCAGGGGATGTGATTCAGCAAATTAATTCCATTTAAAATTGCTGAAATTGTAGGAATACAATGTGTTTTTTATGAGAACTTTTTTGAAAGCAATTTTACCCCACTTGAAGTTATCAGAATTTAATGATTAACGGCTTATTTTTTTCGTTTTTTGTAACCATTTATAAAACATTAAAAAAATATTTTAGTTTTATTAAAAAAAGTACAGTAAAATCAAAAATTCAAAACTTAGGTGTCAACATCTAAAAAAGGTTTCAGCGCATTTTTCTTCAGCTCAAATCTTCTACCCTTTGCAAGGAAAAAATTGGATTTTCAGTAGTCCACTTTTTGGGGGGCCAGTTCTCCCTCCCTGGTTGAGATTTGTCCTTCAAACTTTAATATGTTTTAGTACATGTCCCCAAAGGTATCTGTATTAATTTTTAACTCTGTATCTCAACTTTCAAGCGTTTTGCAGCCATTCTTGCAATAAGTAGAAGATTTGAGCATGAGAAAAATGCGCTAAAATCATTTTTAGATGTTGACACCCAGGTTTTGAATTTTTGATTTTACTGTACTTTTTTAATAAAAACTGAAATATTTTTTTGATGTTCTATAAATGGTTATAAAAAACGAAGAAAATAAGCCGTTAATCATTAAATTCTGATAACTATAAGTGGGGTAAAATTGATTTCAAAAAAGTTCTCATAAAAAAACACACACTGTATTTATGGTGGAATGTTGGCTTTAAACTTTTTTGTTCTTTAACTAAAGGGAAGTGGGTAAGAATTTTCACTTAAAATTGTTTGTCAGAATTGTGGTCCCTCATCCCTGCTTAGAAATAGTAATTTTGATTTTAAAACAATGATGAAAGGATGAAAATCAAAAAGTAGCAAATTTACTAGCTGACAAAGATAGATATAGATCTAATTTTTGAAAATGATATTTCGTAAATAGAAAACAGTACCTACCTCATTATTCATAGGATAAGAAGCAAAAATACCAGCAGTGGCCATTGTGTACTTCACTTCAGAACCCTAATATAGAAAGTACATATAAAAATACCAGCAGTGGCCATTGTGTACTTCACTTCAGAACCCTAATATAAAAAAAGTAGATCAGAAAGTACACAAGAGTACAAATGCATATTAAATCAGTCCGCCTGAATGCAAAGAGTTCAGCTACTAAGTCAGATACATTTCAACATATGTAAAAGCAGAGAGAATGAGTTGGAAAACAAAAGCACATTTCATGGACAGACAGTAATTAAAAGGTTTGTCTTTATTCAGATATCTCCTTTCTGTAACTAAATATTTCTTTTGAAACAAAGAACGGCGGTTTTCCTCAAAGTGGCTAGTCGAGCACACGATCCCCCCCTCATAATTTGATATGAATTGAAAATAGAGGAAGGGGGAATTTTATTCTAGTGCTAATTTTTACTTTAGGCTATATTAGGTTAGGTTGTATTGGGTAGCCACGCAGAGTAAGGGTACTGATGTAAACGTAAAGATAATAATAACTTAATTATTTTCAAGTAGTTTTTTAAAATGAGGGGTTAGAGGGGATATTCTAAGCTAGCTTTGCACTTTGTGTGAAAGTACTAATGAACTTACATCTACAAGAATGGCTTTCTCAGCGATATGAATAGCATCGGCATACACTCCCCACAGGACCAGCGCTGCAAAGAATGCACCAAGAAATTGTCCAGCAATGTAAACAGGGGCCTAAACATTTATACATTACTAGTTATTATCGCATCGTATTATAGACAGCTTTCAACGGGTATTAAAATGCAAAATTAAAAGATTAAAACCAGTTTTCTTAGACCCGAGGGGTTAACAAAACTGCCTTAACTCTATGATTTTTATTTCAATATTCGTGAATGTTGTCTGTAATTTGATGATATACATGTTTTTTTTAGTATTTTTGAGAACCAGTTCTAATCCAGCGGACATTAAGCGGTTTCGAAGCCATACTTGAATAGATATAAAAAATTCTAGTATTTCAAGGTGTAATTATATTTTAAAAAGACCTAAATAAACTAAAATAAAACATTTAAAAGGTAGAATGATAATTTACCATGACAGGCTTCAGTTTTCTAAGAACAACCATAGATGCAGTGACAGCTGGGTTTAGATGACCACCACTATAAAAAGATACACATATTTTATAAAAACTAAACATCCTTGCTTATAATTCTGATATAGACAAAGAAGCACCTATTCTCAGCCCCCACCCCCAATTTTTATTTTGATCAAATTACATGTACCTTCAGGGTTAAGTAAAGCCCTATTCATATCCTAATTTCTTCTTCATTGTGCAACGTAATCAGAATATTTAACATTTTTTATTAACACCTTTCTCCATGTAAATAGAAAATACTAACTGCAATATGGGTTAATTTATCATATTATTTAGGATTTAGTTAGTTTCATATAGCATCTAAGAACGGAATACTCCATGAAATCTTATTTTGGTGCATCTCTGAACTAAATCTTGCTTATTGATTACTTACATGATTATATAGTCAACTGCCCTTCAGACAACCAACCTTTTGATTGCACGACCTTTGGCTGGAAGTCGATGTTTCTCATACTCTAATTATTTATGCCAAGCACCTAACATAGAAGCAGCAGATACCCTATTTAACGTATTGTGTTATGACTCGTTATAGGTAAGAGATTCGAACCTACCACCTTCCAGACAACGAGGGGATACTCTACGCGTTACGCCACAGAGGCGGATTCAAGGTTTTTAGTTGAATCTACTAATCATTAATTTACCTGACACCACCACTAATGAGAATTCCAATCATGAGAGCAAAACCATAGCCGAAGCAAATATTCAGAAAACCTCCAAAATCAGCAGCACCCAAACTTGAACCAAGGACCACCTGAATTTGGAACAAGTGTCAAGGTTTATGACTTTTTTTTACATAATTTTAATTTGGTGCAAAAAGTAAGAAATTATTTTGTGGCAATGTAAAGTTTACTTTTTCCTAGAGGAGGATGGGGTGCTGTATTCACCCTGCCTTATAGCCAAAAATAAAACAAAATATACACCTAATTTTTCTTTAGTGGTAATAATTTAGATTTTTTGACTTGTTCAACGCATTTGACTGAATATTAGTGTTTATGCAAGATATTTTTAAAGTGTGTTGCTAATGAAAATAACTGCAACATAAATCATGATAAACCACATTGATAATGAACTATTTGTACATTTTTTATATCAAAGAGAAAGTGACCTATATTGTCCATTAACTTAAGAATGTAAACATAATTTGAACTTGTATTACATTACAAAAAAAAACGTTTTTTTGAAAGTTGACAAAAGTTTAGATTCAATCATTGATCATCAAAGTAGAATAAAAATGTTAAATTCAGTTTTCGCGTTACCTGTGCGTTTAACTAGCATGTAAAATTTGAGTTAAGGTTGCCGCAAAATTTCGATAATTTTGCTATCATTTTATCAACTGAGCAATTGAATTTAGAACAAGCTTTGCGTGTTACAAAATATCAAATAAATGTATATTTTGACCTAAAGCAACATGTAATTGACAAGACAATTTTTTAATCTTAAAGTATACAAAAAAAAGATTACGCTTTAAAAGATAAAATAATTCCTAGAAAATTGGTTATCGTTGAAAAAAATGCGTTTGATCAAATAAAAATTAATGAATTATTCTAGGAATTTTCAATAAACTCTATTGTCTTATTAATATCCCATAAGAGACATGAAATGTAAAAAAAAACCTTTTACTTTCAAAACAATGGCTCTAAACAAAATTATTTCTTGTAAACAAATTTCTTAAAACAAAGTTTAATATTCTTTGATGTTTAAAAATATAGAAATGTTTTTTGTCTCATTAATATCCCATAAGGGACATGATATATAAAAAACCTTTTACTTTCAAAACAAAACAATAGCTTTAAACAAATTACTTAAAACAAAATCTTGTTCAAATCATTCTCTTTGATTTTGAGAATACTAAAAGGTTTTTTTTTGAAATCCTAAGGGGATATGATTTATAAAAAAAACACATTTTACTTTCCAAACAAAGGCTTTAAACAAAATTATCTATTGTAAACAAATTACTTAAAACAATTCTACTGAAGAGTAGAATCCAATCGGTTCAGTGGTTACCGAGATCTTAAGGGACAGACAGACGGACAGACATCAAGCTACTTTGTATTATAGATATCTTTAATATCAGGGCTCGGCAGCGGCACTTATGCCACAGGAAGTCGCAGGGAAATCATTTTAATGTCTAAATCTTTTCCTATTATGACAATCAGCCTGCTAAGAAATATGCATGTATAAAGATGCCAAATGTTTCTATATTAGCGGCTGCCGAACACTGTAAAGATGCTAAGTTAGTCGTTTGTCAGCTACTTAAGATATTTTTTGCTGCAAAATCTTTAATTTTCAGAACATCCTGTTTAAGGTTATTGAACATGAAATAAAAATTGTGTTAAACAGTTCTTGAAGTTAATTAAACCATAAAGACAAATAATCTTTTATTTGAACAAAAATCCATCAAAATTCTAACTGTACATTTAAGACAAAATACAACGTACTATGTTTTGGTCAAAGTAAAAGAGATGATTTTGAGTTATTATTTTTCTTCTGAATGAAAAAAACATTAGCAAAGATAGGTAGCGCATAAAGAAATAACAATTTAATATCAATTTCAAAACAAATATTAAAGTATCAAATAGAAAAAATATTTTAAAGATTTTATTACAGAGCAGCTACGCTTCTAGAAGTTAAGACAATTATAATAGCAAAGAGCTTTTAAAATATTTTTTAATTCATAGCTACTCTACACTTGTTACCTCAATTATATGGACACATCCCTAGTGTAAATATTTGCATAGCATTTACTTTCAAAACAAAAAGGAACTCATCATGTCCGATATATTTCAAAATTTGTTAAATCCTGTTTAATGTAAGTTGATCGTAAACGCCCCCCCCCCCCACTCACTCCCCCATTAATTACCTAAGAGAATGGGGATACAGGGAGAGATATTTGAAATTATGTACATACTTCTAGCTTAATAATGGTTTATTTTAATAATAAGGTATTTACTGATTCAAATGATTATTTATCATTTAATAGATAATTATTAATAAATAATTACATAAAAAAGAATTTTGAATATTTAGAGTAAATCTTACAATGAAAGTATTGTTCAGTGGCGTGTTCAAAAATTCAACAGGGGGGGGGGCAACTTTATGCAGTAGGAGGGAGGAAGTTTATCTTATTATCTTGTTTTAGAGGGGTGTTGACATGTACTGCATTTTTGCGTAGAGGTTTAAATTGGCTATATGGAAAAGTATTTTCCCAACACTTTAAAACTAAAATACATCGAAAGATAATGGCATCTATTAATTACAAGCTACCGAATACAGAATTTTTATATAAGTATGGGTGGTAAGGTGTAAACTGTATTGTATTAAAATTTAAATTGTCAAAAAATAAAAATTTCTAGCTTTTCTTGTTACACAATGTATAAAATATACTTAATTATAATAAAATCATAAAATAGTTAGCTTTATCTTTATGACTATTTTCAACAATATAATTCTTTAATAAATACTTCATTTATCAAGTGGATTAATTTTAATGCTTTTAATCGTCGCAAAAAGTTATATACGATGTAATTCACTTAAAATTAGCAATATTATTGATTAAAAACTCTATTATTATTGCAGCTACCCTTTAAATAAATGTATGTTCGTATAATTGCTGTAGCTTTTTAAAAAAATATTTAAAACCTAGGCTTGATATTGCTTTGTAATATATTATTTGTGAATATTACCCCAACCTTCAAGAGAAATCGACATACAAAAAAACTATCCCTCGTTTTTCTTAAAAAAAAAAAACTAGAGGCCTCTTGGGGTGTGGATGCTTTATTTAATCTATAAGAAAAATGTCATTTTTCTACAGCAGTTGAAAGTCAGCCGTACAGTCGGACATACCATTGTTGTAAAGTAGCTTCGAATAAGATTTGTATCTTTTTTAATATAGCTACAGATTTAGAAATGTACTGTACCGTTTGAGTTCACCAATTTAGTGTTGCTTAATATTGGTCCTGGGATGGTTTTAGGCTAATACATAATTAGGTTTATGATTTCTTGCTATTTTCTTCCCTTCCCGACTACTTCGAATAAAGGTTAGGGACGCTGCCGCCAGTTTTGGATTTGAGAACACATCCGCTAAATAGTAAAATAATAATACAAAGCAATTAAATATAAAGTCCCAGAAAATAAATAAAAAATTCTTAATTGACGCAAAAACAATTTTTTGCAAGATAAGATTAACAAATAAGTGTTTTATAATATTTGCAGATATTAAACTTTAATTATACTCATTCTTAGAAAATATGTGAACTTTGATTTTAAGACCCTTTAAGCTTGTTTCTAACTTTTTTTCTCACAAAATGAGCAAAGTGTTATTGGTTATTTTATTAATTATTTCATTGTGTTAAGTGTTTTAATGATTCTTTTCCTTTGCAAAGATAAAAATATTATATTAAATCATAGTTGTTTTTCGTTCTTGCTAATTTACATATGTATTTATAAATGTTTTGCGTTTGCTATCTTGAATATTTTACCTAATTTTTATTTACTCCTGAGTATATGTATTTGAAATATTTTGAAATAATGTAACTACACAGTAAATAAAAGAGTAGCGACGCTACTTGTAGGATAAAGGTGAATAAATACACGGTGACAGATATCCAGTAGTCAGAGAATGTACAAAGTTTAAAAATAAAAGGGCAAATAAACATTAAAATACTACTTCTAATTTTAATGTTAAATAAATTTTTGGTTTTGAAAAAACTGTTTGCTTTGTAAAACGATAGAGAGGGAATAACTGTTAAATAACTGTATGGCCCCACCCCGTGGACCCTGTGCCGAATTAGGTTTTAGAATATCAGCCTAGAGTGTCGAAAATATTAACACAGTCAATTTGCTACAAAAGAGCAACAGTCATTTGTTAGCAGACGAAAAAGGTTCCCACCACAAGGTAGTTGTCTGGATTATACATTTATTGTCACTGTAAAATTCGAGAAATCCAAATGTACAGAATATACTGTACAAAATCTGACCCTTAATTTGTCTGTCATCAAATACACACCTGTGCCACAGCTCCGTCTCCAAAGATGACAAGGGCAAAGGTTCCAAGGAACTCGGACAGGAAATTACGAACATATCTACAAAATAATATTAATTTTGTTTATGGTTCTTTTATGCTTATTCTTCTTTTACTGTAGTTAATACCTCTGAGACGGCTGATAACAACGCAAAGTCTGACCTTTATAGTAGGTCCCTAGGCACATACATCCGAACTGTTGCAGACAACTAACCATTTGATTGCAGGATCTTTATATGAAAATCCTAACTGTGCAATTGCATAGTAATAAGTTGGGTTTGTTTTGGGACACGGCATTCACCCTTACCATTGATGTGCACGTTTAAGATAGTAGAGGAAGCTGGGTAGGTAGGTATATATTTAAACGTCTATAGTTGTGCCATGGTTTGGGCTGAGATTCGAACCCTTCCCCTCCCTAACCTTACTTATTCTTCTAACTGAAGCCTCCAGATCCTAAGACTAATATTTACTTCGTTAAAACCTAACTATCTCATAAAGAACCATCACTAATCTAGCTTATTTATTGGTTATAATGCTCAGAGGATGTAACTCCATGTGGGAGAAATTTGATAACTCATCATAATATCTTATTCTCTTGTGATTTAATTTATTTTTTCGTTCTCTTACATTTATGTTTGGTAAAATTACAAAATTCATAACAATAAACTTATAAAAATAAAATACTTTTTCTGTACTCAAAATTGTTATAGAATACATTTTTTATATTTTTAAATTACCGAACATCTATAGATTAAACATTTGTATAGCATTTGATTTTTTAAGAATATCATAAATATAGATAAATTGATTTTATTGTACAGAAAAACAAGATAAAAAGTTTGTGAAAAAATATTTACTTTTAGTAGTTTAAACAAGCAAAGACAAGCTAAAAGAGGTTTGTTATAAAAACACAACGCTGAAAAAGTTAGGCGATAGAAGAGGCAACTTATAGAGATGCTACACATTTATAAAAAAAATATGAAAAAATACTTACACGTTGGATATCCGCATTTTTATGCTTTTGTGTCTGAAAATAAATAAGATTGTTTATAAATTAAAATAATTAATAAAAATTGATGATATATATATACATTTTCCATAGCACAAAGGAAGGAGGGGACATTGATCCCCAAAGTTTAATAAACTCGTCCTCTCATAAATATATACTTTTGAAACTCTATTAAATCCAAACTTGAAGTCAAAAAGTGTCAACCAATATTTGTAATCAACTTGCAGGGGATATTTTGTTTATCATAAAAGTGGTCCCTAATCCTTCTTGGACAACTCTGACCTTAAATTATAAACAAACAAAACAAAAATTATCGCCCCTCCTTATTTCAAATTTTTTTTTAAAAAAGAGGGGGGGGGGGTGTTTTGCTCATGAGGCTACTTTGTGTGATAACGCCTTATATAGATAATATGTCAGCCACTTCCTTTAATTCAGTATGGTCGACATTATGTTAATAGCTTTTTGTCCTTCTTGTTTATTTACCTAAATATTTCTTATCCCACAAAAATTTTTGACAATACAGGCGATTTTTAAAAAGTCTAGTTTCATAATCATTTGCCTGAGACATGTTTCAAGATCAAAGAAGTCGACATGATTTATCAAAAATAAGAAGTCGGCAGATTTCTTTTCTTTAATCATGCATGCCAAACATAAAGTACAGCCTCTGAGTAGACTTTGTACTTTTTAGTAAAAACTGTAAGCCTTTTTTATTCGACAAGAAAACAAATTTGATAAGTATGGTCCAGTTTTAATAATTTAGTCTAATAATATTTTTCTTTAAAGGGGCTCTTTATTATAATAAGAAAACTAGTCTAAAAACAACCCAGGACGTACCAATGTAAAGCTTCCTTAAGATGGAGAACACAATCGATTCAATGGTTAGGGAGTTCATAAAAAGGTAAAAACATATTAAATAATTAAATGATACTTTTTATTTTTTTATCAAGTCAATCTGTAATACAAAGTAGAACGTTCGTTCTTAAAGATCTCATTAAAAGAGTCAAATCAAAAAGATTGTGCTTTAAGGAGAACTATTACTAATTCAGTGCTTTTTTAAAGGTATTTTCCTTAAGGTGGGAATACGGTCTTCCCAAAAAAAACAACACCTTTAGGAAGCCAATAGTAATATAAATCGAAATATTTCGAATTATACGCCATAAGATTAATATTAATCAAACGCTACTGAAACGACATAGGTGAAATATTTGCCAAAAATAGATGTAACTATCGCTACGCAATTTTTTTCAAAAATGCAAATGCTTCAAAACTTTTCTTTCCATTCAATGTAAAAACTTCATCAATTTTCTTTTTATTTCATTTGAGCCATGTTTATCCCTCTCTTACGCACAATTTAGTGGCTGCCAACCCCTATTTATTTTTGTAGCAAAGCATTACAATATTTAGCGCTGAAGCATAAAATTTTAAGAAGTCAAGTTCTACAAATTTTGATTATCGAGGAGTAATTAAAATAAGAAGACGAAGAAAGTCCCCCAGAAAAAATAACTTCATAATAATGAGGGATTAGGAGAGGAGGAGTGGGAAAGAAAATCCTAAAAAAGAGATGGATAATCTTTAATTTTTATGACGTCACATGCAGATTTTTTGAGAGACTTTCTTCGTCTTCTTGAAATAACACTTAACTTACTTATTTCCAACAAAAAAGTTGATAAAGAAATTAAATATAAGGGGTACATGCAAAACTCAAGTGCGTAAACAGAGTTTTGCAAAGTGGTTAAAAATTTTGACACCTCCCTGGAACAAAAATCAAAAGGGTTTTGCTGCTCTGAAAAGGTGGTTTAGAGGGGCGTAAGGTTTTGTATTCAACCGCCGTAAAAACCAGATTAAAAAATACATATAAGGTAATTATAAAAAAAATTTTTGTGATAATTTACTTTTATATTCAGTTCAGAACTAATTGAAAAAGTCAATAGCAAAGCGGGGTAAATAAAGTCCACAATAATTTTCATCAGAAAGTGCTAAATTTCTCCTGATGTTTTCAGGTATAAAAATTGCACAAAAACTGTTGAATTTGCACAAAAAATGTAAAAAAAAATAAAAATTAAAATATTGTAGTTAAGTGTTAATTAAGCTAAGATAATATGTACAAATAAAAGTTTCTAAATGTCCTCATGAAAGATTATTTTTTTTTTTACGCATGTTTCTAAATTTTTAGATAATATTTTACATATTCTGGAGCTGCTCTTAAGTTTAATAAATTATCCATCTAAACAATAAATATATTAGATATAGATCCAACATCAGTATTTTAGACCAATTAGAACACAGTGTTGGAAAAATCCCGCAATAATATTGGTTATACCTGAACGTTAACAAATTATAGGGATGTGGCATTTTTCGTAGCAAAGCTACTCTATAAGTGGTCTTGTCTTTCAAAATGTCTGTTAAGCTAGATTGTTCTTTTTTTTTGTTGAAGAGCAGATAATTAACTTTCCTTATCTCTCCTCTAAATCTAACAAAACCAACCCCTCCCAACTAATTTCCTCTCCTATTCATAATCATATTTTTCTCTTCCTTTCTCTCATTAATTTAGCTTACAATTTCAACTTTGCTACTTTTGGACATAATTGTCCTTGAAATATGAGAAATAGTTAAAATAATATTTATGTTTTGTAAGATCTTTAAATTGTCAAAAATTTTGTTAAATCTGTTCCTAAGAGTGAATCTTATTGGCCTATTGTCTATATTTTTGTGCAACTGTTTTTTCAATAATTTATTGCACCTCTGCTTTTCATTCAATTCAAGAGTTAAAACACTGAAAATCCAAGTAAAAATAAAGGCAAAGCTTACTTTTATATTTTAAATATCATGCTTTAGTTTCAAAGGGTTTTCTAATCGTAATAGGATTCAGCCTGTCCGCTAAGATCCCGTAAACAGTTGGACCAAACGCAGGTAATTTTGGTCGAAGTAAGTTTTAAGGTTCTTTGGATGGGGACACGACATCATCAATAAAGATTTGGATGCAATGAAAAATATTTTTTCCCCTTATTTATTATCAAAAAACTCTTAGGTGAACCTCAATAGGCTGAGTGAGTGGAAAGCCATTAATAATTCTAAAACAAATAGTTTTGATAAGATAAACCTTGCACTAAAATTCTTGCAAAATTTATTTTTGGTTAAATTGAGAAAACGCAAAGATTGCGTAAATTTTTCATCGCTTTGACCCTTCTTCTACCTTTTAACTTTGTTGTCCCGAATTTTACCCTCTTCTACCATTTCGTAAATTTAATACAAAGCATTTCTAAAAAAATAAAATATATAAAAGAAAAAGAAAATATTTGGTAATTTTAAGTTATAAAGATAATTATTTTAATGTCTACTTTCAGAGTGGCTTTCAATAGTCCTGAGTTTTAGAGTGCTTAAAATCAAAAAGACATTTTAAAAAGATGTCATATAAAGTGATTTATTGACATTATCTGCCTAAATATACTTATGAATGCAAAAAATGTATTGCAATTTGACTTCATATACTTTTCAAACTAGAATTGTTTAAAATATAAAATGAAATATTATGTTTGATTACTCTTTCTTACCTCTATAATTCAAACAACCAAAATAAAAACATTAAAAGTGGTTTCTAAAATCTATAAACTTCAATTGTATAACATCGTAATAATAAGAGTGTTTTTTAGAAAATTAAATTGTTATGTTATTGTATTTGATAGTTCTAGGAATCGCTTAAAGTTTGCGTGATTTTACTGGTTGCTATTTTTAAAGGTTCAATACCTCTATCATATCTTTTGCAAATGGGATAAAAGCAAGAATAACTGGTCTAGAAATTTATACACTTTTACAAAAATAATTTTGTTTATCATTATTGGGTATGTATATCAATTTATCGTCCATTGTCTTATCCCTTAAGATCCCTGGTAAATTCTTATTTGAACAATCTGAACAATAATCATTAGCTGGATATCTAACAGCCAAGTAAATCCCATTTGCCCTAAAAAATCTGCTATTTCAAGTAGAATTAATGCCACTAAGTGCTCATTGGTCAGTTGAAAATTAAGTTGTTTATCTTAATTATCAGCATAGAAATTCATAAATCTTTCAGAGGAACATTCAGCTTTGCTACTGAAAATAATTATAAATAATTCTTTGATTGCAAAATAATTTTGCAGGCGTCAAATTAAAACACAATTCAATTTTTTTTAAATTTATATTTATCAACCATCCTATACCTATTCCTTTAATGCCGCTATCTATCTCTCTATTACTTATTTTACCATTCTTTCTGTCCATTGTATTTAAACAGTGGCTTTAAATTCTTTAAACAAACAAGGACAAATATCAACGACGCGAAAAATCCTAAAAAAACGACGGAGAGCATGTTTATGCTAAAAAGAAAGATTACAACTGACAAGTCTGTGCTAAAAAAAAACAAATATTCTTTTTATTACTGCACTACTGTGCTAAACGTACTTTGCTACGTTACTTTAAAATATATATCCTCGATAGAAAGAATGTCTAAGCTCAAAAAATATTAGAACTGACAAATCTTGCTCAAATTCTACATTTTTTGCCGCTATACTATGCTAAAAGTACTTTGCTGCGCTACTTATAAATATATTTTCCTTATTCCCTAGAAAATGTTTATGCCCAAAAGAAAGATTGCTTGCAACTGACAAATGTTAGCTCAAAACAAATATTCTATACATTTTCTCTTTCATATGCTCTCTCGTTTCCACAGGAATACAAGGATAGGAAAGTAGGAGATAAACTTTTCTTCGTCCGAAAATATTTAAGTGTAAAATTCTGCGTTTGGAGCAATTGATTTAATTTTTTTTTATTAGACTTACCCTGATTTCAAATAAGGATAAGTGTTCTTAAAAACAGTCTAGAAAAAGAAAGTTTTTAAGATTACAAAAATCGACATCTCATTTTCATGATTTATGCATCAATAATCAGGGAGTAAGGGAGGGGACAATGGATCGAATATTCAATTTTTAGGAGTCTCAGACTTTGGGGACTGGCTTAAAGGGAACATGCAAGAATTTAGCAGTTTCTAACCAATCTTGGGGACCAATTATGAATGACGTCACGCAAAATCATGCATAATCTCGCGGCAAACTAGCGCGTCAACAAAAAGATAAACAATAACAAGCAGACAGAATATTTTGATTTTGAAAATTATTTTGTAAATTGAATCATTACATTTTTTATATCTAATTCTTGTTTAATGTTAATTCATTCCGATTAGTGCGTTGTAGAAAGAAATTTTATTAAGATTATTAGTTATTATGAGCAAAGCCTTCCTATAATTAGGTCCCGCACATTTGTACGTCCGTAACGGTTAGCTCTTTTCGTTACTTTAGACATGTTAGATGTTTCTTATTGATTTAATGTAAAGGCAAAAGTTTTTTGTCTTTAGCTTAATATTTCTGTAATTAATGATCCGATTAATTTCAAAATTTTAGGGAAAATTCACGAAGTCCTGAGTTGTTCAAGGTTTGTTTATCATTAAAATCTCAAGATGGTGTTATTTTATTTTTCTGTCCTGGATGCTAGGAGCGCAGCTACCAGTTATCCTAAGATATGTTACTTAAACCTTAAGATCTTTAAAATTAAGATGTACTTATGTTCTCAACTATTTTATTTATGTAGTATCAAATTTTGACGCAAGGTATCTCATTTTTATTTCGTTAAATGAAATAACTTGAGTTAAAAGTTCTGTAGGAAGGTAATTGTTTTAGTAAGTTTTGTAATATAATTATTTAAAGGCTTTTTCATGTCTAAGCTTTTTAATAAATACAATAAAAAAATTTGGGTGAAAGATGTTGTAAAAGTAAAATGGTATGTTTCCTTAATTTTCCGAAGTTCAAATAATAACAATTATGGAAATGAATTGTAAACAAGGGTTTTGATCTCTAGAATCAAAGGCTTGTAGTAAAGCATCAGTTTAAGGATGGTGCATTTCGAATTAAAAACAATTCAAAAAGTCAAAAATTTCCACTAAAGTTTGCTGTATTGCAAATACTTGTTTTATCTGGAAATATCTGGGTTTTCAACCTTAAAGGGTCGCAACTATAAAATTGAATTAACTGCCCATTGTCCCCTCCCTTACTCCCTGATCAATAATATGTTTGATAACATAACTAAAATGTCTTTTTAAGTAGTCGACTAAGGTTGACACAATAAAAGCACAAAGGGTTATTAGGGTTTAAGATTTATTCTATACTTTTTTCTTTTAAAATCTTAGTCGACACTGTTCTAAAATATACTTTTCCAGAATCTATTTCTGTGTCCCAGGTGTTCTCTTGCCTCATAAATGTTTTAATTAAGCTAAATCACTTTCAGCCTCAAAAACGCATGGACAGTACACACACATACACACACACACAAACGTGCACAGAAATGAACACACACACAAGCACACAGAGACTTTAAAGCACCTAACAACAAACCCATTATGTACTATCCTAGCTGATGCGCCCATAGATTTATTGGAATCCGTATTCAAAGGGGAAGGGATAGACATAAAAATTGCCTAAAACCATACAAAGAATTAAATCTAAAAATTAAATAGTCTGAAACCATCCCTGGAATTCAAAAAATTGAGAACTCAATCGATTTATTAATTATAGACAAAAACAAACCTAATACTTTATATAATAGGATATGTTCGACGTTCAGTAACAAAAATCTTCCCTAGAAATAAATTACCCTATCAAATATATTGTTACAAATATTTTCTTTCTAAAATTTAAAAATATAATTGTCTGGTCCATCCCAGCCCCTGATTTCTTCAAGTGCCCATGTAGACCGCTATTTTTTTTAAATCACCCAAATTAAATTAAATAAAATAATGATTAATTAGGAATTACTAATTAGTTCATAATTTCCCACTAAAATGACACTTTATTACCCTACCAATGAATTACTATAACAATTATTTCATTGTCTTTTTTAATACTACATTAATTTAATTTGTTCCCAGAAAAATTTAAATTTTTGTAAACATACCTAAAATACCTTTTCAAGACACCCCCAAAAGCACCCATACAACAAAAACAAATAATGAACAGGTGTAGTCATTTGGGTATCTTTTAAACAAGTAAAAACTAGTTTGCAGGTCCTTAAAATTTTTTTCCCTTAACAATTACCTTAGAGATGAAACAAGAAAAGATAAAAAAGATTTTTAGATATATTGTTGATAATTACAAAAAAAGACATAAACAATCAAATAGAAATTGATATCTAAAAGTGAAGATTTATACTTTTGGGATATGCACGTCAGTAAAATATGATAGTAACTTAATATTCCTATTACAATAAGGTATTTTGATAGCATAGCAAGTTTACAATCAGGGCTTGAAAGTCTCTAGGTCAATTTTAAACATGTTAATTATATTGCAGTTATTATTATCTATAATACAAAGTAGAATGATGTCTGTCCGTCCGTCTGTCTGTCCCTTAAGATCTCGGTAACCACTGAACCGATTGAATTCTACTCTTCAGGGAATGTACCTACCGATCCTATGTTGGTTTTAGGCTATTTTCTTGGGGGGGTGGAACACCCACAACCCCCCCAAAAATGAAAATCACCCCCCCAAAAAAAAATAGTTTTTAGGCAGTTATTTAAAAATAAATGGCAGCACCAGAATAAGTTTTTTTTTTCAAATTACTTCATGGGGCAAAGCCCCCTAGAGGTTAGGGGCGAATCTGCTAGTTAACAACAAAGTATTAAATCTAATAATAGGATAAGGCACAATATTATAAGCATAACATCTCTGTAACTATGTTTTTTTATTTAAGTAGGTTCTTTAAGACAACCTGCGTTTTATTATTTAGACTATTATATGATTTTTGTGCTTCATTTTAATGGATTTTGTCATCCTTATCAAAATATGGTTAAATACAAAGAAAATTAAACGGAATTTATTTAATAGAAACGTTTCTTCATAATTTTCACCTTGTTATTTGACGCTAAAGTAAATCTAACAAAGTAAGCAAGATGTTATTTTTAGTTAATATTCTGTCAAATTTAAAGGTAATAATAATAAGTTTTATCTTAATAACAATAATAACTTCATGTAGATATATATTATATATTACAAATAATACTTAAAAACAAAGGTTATACAAATAAAGAAACATAAGTATAATTTCAAGTTCTCTGTGCATTGCTTGAAGGAGTTTCAATATCATCTAATACAACTAAAAGTATTGAAAGTTCATAATAGAATATATTTTAATGGTAACCCTTAAGAAAAATTTAATTAAGAAATTATATTTAGATAAAACTACAATTTAACTTTAGCATAGCATTTGATATTTTTTTTAGAAGCGAAGCTACTCTTTAATTATAACTGACCGTCTGTATGTGTGTAAGAAAAGAAAATAGAATAACAAGTTCAATATAAATGGCTGATTTTATTAATGACCGTCTTGAATATAATTCAATTGGTCCGTAGGTAGTCGGTCATACATTAAAAGACCAATACATATTTCATGTAAAAAGCTTCCATTTAAGGTATATATCAATTTTTTATGGCACTGCTCTTTAACTGACTTAGTCCGTTTATCAATCCATGTTTTCTTGTGCATCGCTAATTATTAGTATTGTTATCCTTTTAACTATAGATATTAATGAAAGATATAAATAGTTTTAATTCAAATACTCCGATGTCTTTTTTTTCTGATTTTGATTTTATATATGTAAGAATATATTCCTTATTTACAAAAAAAAGACATAGGCAATCAATATATGATTTTAAATAATATGCTAGGCTGCGCATGAACGGATGCTGTCATTCTAGTTCTAAATTAGTGTGTTAAACACTTTTACAGTTCGAATGAGTTTTGTGAAAGCCCAAACAAAAATCGGGGATCCGAGAAAAAGATGTTACAATAATTGGAATAAAATATATTGAAATTAGCTATTTCTACGTAACCTAATAATCCAAAAATGAAGCCACACATAAATTTAAGTAGATTTAGATAAAATCAAGATACTCTCCCTTGCTGTGAACTACTAAATACAAAAAAGAATTGAAAATATTTTAGGTCTTTCAATTAAATTCCATAATTTAAATCTTTGAGCAGAGAAAACTATGATGCAATTTCTCCGTAAATATTTTTCATACAAAATTTTATTTATTTTTCCTCATTTCTAATTTAGAAGTGTCAAAAATCAGAGAAGAATGGGACAATGTTACTTTGTATAAAAGTAACAGAAAGTTTGTCTGTCTATGTGTACCGAATGATCTTGCTGACTGCTGAACCGATATGGTTCTCCATTACATTGTAGATTCTCATAGGCCCTAGGAAGGTTTATTACAATTCTGGTGGAGGGTTCCACTACCTACCCTAGAGAAATTTACTCTAGAAAAAATTACCCCCTCAAAAAAATTGGTAAAAGCTTTTTTATTTTAAAACTAGTATTCGAGAAGTTCGAGCATCACCCCCCCCCCCTGTCCCTAAATTGAACAAAAGTTCTCTATGGGCGTAACTACTTGTATACTATATGATATCAAAGCCGGAAAATTACACATTAAATTGTCCTATCTGTTTATCCATGACAATATTGTTTTCTTTTACTGTAGGTAGTGTAATGCATATGTTTTGGATATAAACAATTTCATGTTTTTACAGCAACGATTTTCTATTATTCGGGAATATGCAACAACATACAACATCATGCACAAAATAATAATGATTTGAGTTCATTGTGTCTTTTGTAAAATGTTTAAGGAATTTTATAAGCATTTGTCTTCTTTAGACTTTAAGTATAAAGGGCAAACAGTCAACGCAGATTAGTTGGAAAGTCTCTTCTGTTAATTATTGTTTTAATAGTCTTAATATTTAATTCTTGCAGACCTACATATGCTTATTTTGAATTGCAGATTAGCTTTAGCTACTACCAAATGTAATTTACAATGCCTTTAAAAGTATTATATTGCATCACTTTGTTTAAATAAAATTCAAAGAAATTTTACAAGTGTAAAAATCCTTAAAATGTTAAAAAAGAATAATAAAAAGTGTTATTATAATAGAATAAGAACGGAAGTGAACTTAAGGTTTTTTTTATTTATATCATATTTTTTTCTAATTGTAGATTGTTATTGTGTACATGTTATTGTCTATCTGTCAGTCTGTCTGAAAAATGTCTAAAGAAAAAGTTTGGGTCAAGGAAATGAAGTTGCCGGTTTCGTCGTATTTTTAGAGTAGCTTTTGAAAGGTTATTTTGGGATAGGTTAGGTCAAGATATGTCAGGTGATTGCCCCGCAGGGTTAGAGCCCCTCGCAGGGGCTAGAAATTGGAGAAAAGCTACCGCGCAAATATGACCGAACCCGCAACTTTTCTTTACATGACCCAAAAATTTTTAATAATTGATATTATTCAGTTTTTAAACAATTTATAATTTTTTAATAAATAGAGAAGAATTCTTACACTGTTTTATGGCAGGGAGGGACCGGACATTTGGCTGTTTATTACACTAGTCCCAGAAGTTTTATGATAACGTTTTTTTATTCATTGGCTAAACAATTTTAGAAATTTTAAATAAATTTTGATTGGTTGGTTTATAAGGTTAAGTGTCTAATCGTTTCAACCACTAATAGTAATCTACAGAAGGGGTAAATTTGTGAATTATCATTGGGATATACACTATTTATCGGCTATTGTCTTATCCCTTTAGATCCTTGTTTTTACAGTGCCAGACAATACAATTGTTATACTTACGTATACAAACACACTGTACAATGTATTAACAATTTTCTAGTTATAAGAATACAGATTAGGCTTGACACCCCCACCCTCCACAATAAAAAGTTAAATTGCAAAGAAAAAATTGTAATGCATTATTGCTTGTTTTTGTTGGGGGAGGGGGGGGGGTAATTTTTCATATATTATACCATATACTTTTAAAATGGATTTATTATTACTTGGATCTAACACCAGATTATCATGTACTCTTATAAAGTAAAACTTGTAGCTGGCTAAAATTACGATCCCCCATAACACCCTTTATTCCATCCCCTCCCCTACTATTAGATGACCAATAAGTGATGTCCATGTTGGCAACCTAAATTTGTCCCCTGTCATAATGTCCACGTTTATTCTTATCCATTACTTGTAAATAGTGTTAATTATGAGGGGGGTGCTTTTATACACATTAAGGATATTGTCATAAAACATTATTTTTAATCTACATAAAAAGTGATGAAAAAATGAAAAGGCATTTTTTTGTAGAATATAAAGGTGAATGTTTCTAAAAAATATCTGAGATATAGGAATAAGTAATAAAAACTGCGGGCTTAGTTTCTTTAACATGTATAGTAAAGGAATTAGCAGGGAAAATAATTTCAATTAGAAGAGAATCAATAATTAACAACATTCTAAGAGCAAAAGAACAGAGTATAGTGTAATATTGAAAATTGAAGAAAATATTATTTCTAGCATAATTTTCAATATAAAAGTACGAGGATAAACAGTGTCTGTCTGTCTGTATGTTTGTACCTTGCTAACTGCTGGACCAATATGGTTCTCCTATTCAGTGAACTGTCTAATAGGTCCTAGAAAGGGTTTTAACTAATTTGGGAGTGGTAAGCTTCTAAGAGAAATCGCCCTTGAAAAAATACCCATTCCCATATAAACAACCCCTTAAATAGTGGATGTAAATATTCATTTATTTCCCTGGTATCTCATTTATATCCCTGGTATGATTTTAGAAGATTTTTAATTTTTTTTGGAAGATTTTAAAATTTTTTTTTTAATTACTAAAAGAAAGAAAAATAATACAAGGGAAATAAATGAAATTTAAAAACCAAAATTAAACCACATTTTACTAGTATAAAAATGAGTTTTTGTTTAAATGAGAATGATATTCCTGTCCAGTTTTTTGTTTAGGAATGAATATTTCTTACCCTCGTGAATAAATGATGACCTATCGGTCCATCATTTATTCCCTCGGGTAAGAAATATTCATTCCTAAACAAAAAACTGGACAGGAATACCCCATTTTTACCCCACCCCAAAAAATTCAAAGTTGAGGGTCGACATTGCTCCCCATATTTTCATGGATATGGTAAATTTTAATTTTTATTATACAGACGTACGGACATACCATAATTATAGAGTAGCTTCGCAGATCAAATATATTGACAAGAAACAAAATAAATTATGAATAATGATATGATTGATACAAAAGAGATAAATCTATCAGATGGGTAATGAGTCTTTTATGAATATATACATTTAATATCTTAAACAGTTATCCTTATGTAAAAGTAAGAGGATGTATATAAGTCTATCTGTTAATCTGTGCGTCTGAACCAAAAGATCTCACTAACTGCCTATATGGTTGTTCTTTCGTGCGAAATACTCAAATTTAAGGTATTTAACAAAATGTCACATTAAGTGGTTTATCTTATTTTTTACTCAGCAGATTCGACCCTAGATGCCTCTAGAGGCAATTAAGTAAAGGTGTAGTGGGGAGTAAACCTTCCATTTTCAAATTTAGTTTAAGAAAAAGTACAGAAAAATCTAGTTTGTATTTTATTCTTGAGAAAAGTTAATATAAAACGGAGAAACAATTATTCAGACATACATATATTCTGTTACTGTGATACTTATAAAAATAAATTTAGATTATTGTATCTAGCAATTATATCCAAAATATGAAATATTGTTCAGCTTGAATTGTTACATAAATTTATAAACATGGATGTATAATTACATGGATTTTCATGT
This sequence comes from Acartia tonsa, assembly GCF_053477335.1. Classification (NCBI taxonomy): domain Eukaryota; kingdom Metazoa; phylum Arthropoda; class Copepoda; order Calanoida; family Acartiidae; genus Acartia; species Acartia tonsa. The sequence continues at coordinate 28,004,887 of NC_137262.1, read as the reverse complement.
TCTATATTATAGTGAACTCTGTAGCTGGCTAAAATAACGAACTCTTCCGTCCCCCTCCTTTACCCAATTCTTTTTCCTCCTACTGGATAAACGGCCTGACTAAAGAATGCGGAGGGAAATTGCAACCTAAATTGCAATTTTTCTCATATATCATCCACGTATATTGTACATCCATTTTTATAAAGGAATTGAACACAATTTGGCCACACCAAAGGATAATATAGGCAAATAAAAATATTTAGAAATGTGTACAGAAACAAGAATAAATGCTTCCATTTTTAAAGTTTAGAATTCAAGAAATTTAAATAAAATTTAAAGAGAATATATAACTTTTTAGGGGGGGGGGGATATTTTCTCTCTCATGTGTTTGTTAAACCCATCTGAAAATAGCCAAAACTTCCATTGTTGGACCATTAATAAACCTCTCTGAAAATATAGGATTTACAAGAAAACAAAAAAGAAAATAATTTAATATGTTATAAGAATGTAACGTACCTCTAAAATCAGGAATCTAAAGGGATAAGCCAATGGCCGATAAATTGATGTATATCCCCAATGATGATGCACAAAATTACCAACAAATAAGAAAACGTTTTTTTAAAACTTTGTAGACTAGTGTAAAAAATAGCTCAATGTACCCTTCCTCCCTGACAAAGAAAACGCAATAGAAAATAATCTAAAAAAATATAAGGCTGTAACGCACCTCAAAACAGGTGGGCTCTTTAGACATGAAATTATAATAGGGTCATGATAATTTATGTATTTAATGGATGTAATAAACACTAGAATAGCGCATTTTATAGTGATTTTTAGAAATTGCCATGAAGTTATTGATTTGATATTTAAGAAGTTAAAAGTCTCAACAAGGAGAAAGACATCCAAAAAAGTAATGTTATATTCAGAAACAAATATATTTTATACAGGTGTCCTATCTTTTAGTATGATTAATATAAATCCCATTTACAAGTCACTGATCTATATTTGTTTGTAAAAACTATAATCTATTATTTAAAAGTTTATATGAAATGAAAATGATAAATTTTATAAAGTTTTATTCATTATCATTAAATCTGTTATTGACGTAATCATACACAATAACCCTACAGTTGCACGAATAGGAATTAACATCCTAAAAAGGTTTGCCAAAGTTTTTGTTGACATAGATTTTTAATGGCTTATGAAGACAAACCGTTTTCCAAATTTGGTTATTAAAATGGACTATATTGTGTGAAAATTGACAATTGACTTATTATTAAACTACCGTCATTGTTATGACTTTAAGACAACCTACTATTTTTGATTGGATTACAGCTGAAAAATTAGGAAAACCGAAAAACGACGAAAAGAAATTTATCGTGGGAGATGAAATGGTTGTAAATTAATATGGCTACCTTTTAAAATTATTATATTTTTAAATTGGAATCAAAGTCCTTTTCCATAATGCGTAGTTTATCGAACTTATGAAATTTTAACACTTTTATAACTGTCAATTTAATTTTTATGGTAATTTTTTTTTAAATAGATGTTTTATGAAAGATCTTATGAAAGAAAGGTAGACATACCTAGGTTATATGTATATATACATATATAGGTATACATTAAGATATATAAGTTTTCCGGAATTTTAAAGTTAAGGGGAGATTTGAAATCTGCATCAAATTTTGAGGATTTTTTTTATAAAATTCGTTTTTTCTATAATTCTTTATCTAAAAGCGGAAATGCAATTTAAGTTAATTAATTTTGGCATCTGTGATTGGTGGATTTAAAAAATCTGCGCTCTGATTGGATGGCGTAAATCATTCAACCAATTAGAGCGCAGGTAGTTTAAAATCCACCTATCCTATTGGTCAAAATTAATTAACTTAAAATGCATTTCCGCTTTTAGATAAAGAATTATACAAAAAACGAATTTTATAAATAATCCTTAAAATTTGATACAGATTTCAAATCTCCCCCTAACATTAAAATTCCGGAAAACTTATATATCTTAGTATACATATCTACTTTTAAAATTAAAGTTTTATTTCGATGAACATAAGTTTTTAAAAATCTTTAAACTTGATGTTTTTTAGCAAATGCATAATTAAAGATTATTTACATCGTTGACAACATGTAATGTCAAAATAATTTAATTGTAGCTTTAGTTGATATAATTAAATTAAAGTGTGATAAGTTTTCAAAAAACAAAAATATGATCTTTTTTTTATTTTTAGAAAAAAATCTAAAAATTTACAGTTATTATATTGCAAGTAATAAAAAAATAATTTAATTGCTTATAAATTGTAAAAAGTGTTAAATTTTGAATTGACAAGTGATATTTATTTAATTCTACATTTTTGATTGATTTTTATTCTGATATTTTAGATGCGCTTTTAACAATATGGAAATTGACAAATTTTTTTGAAGCAAACATGTAGCAGGTATCTTATACCTACTCTAGCGGCTACGTCCCTAGAAGCCTCTAGTGGCACTGTAAATGTTTTTTTTTAGTAGCGAAGCTATTCTAATGTCTAAATGTCCGTCCGTCTGTCAGAGACAGAAAGGGGGAACGTGATTTTCTCTGCTCCTATGAAAGATAGAAGGCTGAAATTTTCAGTTAAATATGTTAACATTCTTCATATTTTCACTAAGTTTCATTAAAATTCGTGAATTAATTGCTGGAAGAAGTGCTAGATCGATTCCTATATTTTTAAGTTTTCATTATTTTCTCAACTCATATTCAAGATAGTTTTCAAGAAATTTTCAGAGTTTGAATACTTTAATATTCTGCATACTTTTATCAAGTTTTATTGATTGCTAGTTCGATTCCTATATTTTAAGTTTTCATAATTTTCTTTACTCCTATTCGAGATAGACGGCTGATATTTTTAGGGATTATTAAAGTTTACAATTTACATATCCCCACAAAGTTTCTTCAATATTTGCTCATTGGTTGAGGTGTTAGATCGATTCCTATATTTTCACGTTTTAAATCTTACAAGATATCGTGAATTCTTTAGTTTAATATTCTTTTTATGAAGCTGCTCTATAGTTCATTTTTTCCGGATATCCATCCATATTTTTTTAGTTTCGCTACTTATACATGTATATGTAGATGTTGTCATTCTTGTTTTATTTCAAATATCTAATTTGAGAAATAATTGTCTATGTTGCGTTCAAGTCTGTACGCAAAGCGAGAATATTTCTAAAAAGTTCGATTTTTTGTGATTTCTCTTGGGAGGGTGGTGGTACCCTCCCCCAAAATAGTTTTAAAGTTTCCCTGGACCTATGAGAAACTACCCTGCAAAGGAGAACCCGATCGGTTCAGCGGTTATCGATATCCTGAAGTAAAAACAAACAAATAGATATCCTGTTACTTTATTATAAGGATTACATATCACTACGCTCTTTATAACCAAAATGTTGTTGGTCCTTTGTTATTGCGCTAGTTATGAACAAAACTCTCCTTTTTTTTGGAAGGGCATGGCAGCCGCAGGGAAATTAATTTTTTATGAATCCTAAAGTTAGTCGGATATCTTAAAACACTATCCATATGACAATCCATATATTTTTATGGCGGGGATTATATGGGACTGACGTGCGTCTTCAGAGCCTTGGTTATAGGTGTTGTTTGATTTTTTTTCTCGGTTCGATTTATCCTCGAAGGGTAATGGTAACCTCCCCCGCAATAATTATTAATCTAAGAGAGCTAATTTAGAAGGGGGAGAGCCATATAAGTCCGGATGTTAGCGAGATTTTTTGGTACAAACAGACAGACATCCTGGCACTTTTATAGAAGGATGAACTGTTATTGTTAACAAAATGCAACAAAATGCAACTTAAAATTGACAAATATGAAATATGATCACACAATACACTTGTTTTAACTAAGGTCTATGCTTCACTACTAATTAAGATCACTAGCTAATTTTTGCTTAACACTTTACTCACTTGTTTTGTAAAGTTATGGAATCAGCATTTCAAAATTACCAAAATTATGTTTCTTTGTTTATGTTTTTACTATGATTCAATTTTACAGAAAAAAAGATTTTTTGTATTATATAAAACTAGCGGCTTCGCCCCTAGCCTCTAGGGGCTTTGCCCCAAGAGATGACAACAAAAAAAAGAAGAACTAAAGAAATCTTCTACAATTTCTACAAAAGAAATCTACAAAAGAATTCTTCCACAAAAGAATATTTCTACAAAAGAATTCTTGTACAAAAAAAAAAAAAAAAAAAAAAAAAATGGGGGGGGGGATTTTTTGTTTTTGGGGGGGTTGGGGACCACAGGACCAATAGAAATATACCCTGAAGAGTAGAATCCAATCGGTTCAGTGGTTACCGAGATCTTAAGGGACGGACGGACAGACAGACGGACGGACAGACGGACAGACATCGTTCTACTTTGTATTATAGATAGTAGGGCTTTTTTGCCCGAAGCTTCAGATCTCAATACCTTCTGAACTGATTGGGTTCTCTATTTTAGGTAGGATACACATAGGTCCCTTGATGGTTTTAGACTATTTCATTTTCAGAATATAGAGCGCCAGAGAGTGTTTGTTTTAAGGTATGTAACAACTTTGAAAAGCATATTTGCAAATCTAACTCCTTATTTATTGCATCTGTTATATTAAAAAGTATATATTGAACTGATAATTTGTCAATAAAATTTTATTATTATTACAAATTAAATTAGGTTAAAGAAGATGTTACTTTATATCTTTATCTCTCTCTTTAATTTACTCATTTAAATGTACATATTAAAAAGTAAATTCAGGTGTTGATAAAAAAACAACCTTTAAAATTAAAACAAGGATAACAACATCCATAAGTAGCGAAGCACAAAAAATGAATGGGCAAACAGACAAAGTGAGTTACAAAAGACACGTATAGTTTGTAAAACAACGAAAGTATGAGAGAGAAAATCACACCCCCCCCCCCCATAGTGTTACGGACTGAGTGACTGATGGACGGACATACAAAGTGTATTATAGAGCATCTTCGGTATTTTACCCACTTTTAACTGCCATTACCTCATCAGAAAGCCCTTGACCTTATCCCTCAATTCGAACGTTATCATAGGTTGTATAATTTAGCTTGATTCACTTCACTAAGAAGGGTTTGCTTTTGAGTTTTTTTTGTATTAAGAACGAAAAGGGAAACGAAATCTTTAGGAAATACAATTAAAAAATCTTCAAAAATTAGGTGAGGACGTTATCAATCGGGATATGAACTTTAAAAGATCAAATAGTAATGACATTTAGCTTGCTTTATACTTTATCTAGAAAAATAAATATTTGAAATAACATTTTTTATTAAAATGATACAGTTGTTATCATAATAGTCAATAATATTATCTAAATGGAAAAACCTCATGCAAAATTTAATAAAAAATAACGAATATTTTGTAAAAACTACCTAAAGACTACAAAAAAATATTTACCAGATATCTAAACTTTGAAGCAAGCCGTGCCTAAGCCTGAAATTTCAATCAGATAGTGTGATAAAAAGATTTCTCGACACGATGATTGTCTGTTTAGGAACAGGTTTAGAGATACAGATAAATTTAAAAGTTTTAGTATGGCGATTTCATTGAGGCTTATACGTGCTCATTTAGTTGTCTTAAAAACTTTGGGGACATTTAATAACATTGATTGGTTTGTACAGACTAGCAATGTCCAACTCAACAATTTCAAGCTACAAGAATGGGTAATATTGTTTCTCATAATTGGGGAAGTACATCAATTAATCGTCCAATTTCTTACTATTAAAGAAATTAGGTAGCCTATTAAAGCTCCTCGACTTTATCAACAGAGAAACGCATTTGAATATTTTTTTGCACATTTCAAGTATAAAAAATTGCATATTATTGACATACGCTTTCGCTCACACGCAAAATATACAAACATGAATATATACTTTTTAAAAGCAGTGAATTGTTACTGATCTTAATCATAAATACATTACTAAATTTGCCCTTAAAAAATAGGCAAAAACACCATAGAACCATTAGTACTTTCTATGAAAAGCAGAACTTTATTCGTTTAGTGATTGGACGGACTAATGATCAAACAAGATATAAATAATGAAATAAATACTAAAAACATCAATTTAAATGATAAAACTTGAAAAATGAAAAGTAAAAATTCACGTCATCATACTTCAAGAAAAATTGCAAAAACAAAGGTATTTTGCAGATAGTATTATTCTGCTGTTGTTATATAGTGAAGAACAGGGAAGTGGATTGTAACTGAGAGCGGAGTGAGAGAGAGAGTGTCAGAGGAGAGAGAGAGTGGAGTTCTGTAGTTTCTGTGCCCACAGGGCCTAGGCCTTACAATGTGGGTTATATGCAGCAAATTCAAATTTTAGCAAAAGCAAAATAAAGTATTGACTTGTCCTATCCTATTATATAGAATAGTAAGCTTTTTTGTCTGTAGCGAAGGATCTCGCCAACCGCTGAACTGATTTATTTCTTCTTTACATTGTATTTTCTTATAGGTCCAAAGAAGGGATTTAACTATTTTGTTGGAGGGTATTTCCACTCATAAAAAGTTGTTTTTACTTTTTCTCTTAAAACTTAAAATGGCCGTAGAGGCTTCTAGGGGCGCAGCCGCTAGAACTTGATAATTAAAAACCTAAAATTCCTTCAATGATCGCTTGGTGATATGAATTCATGGTGCTTTCCCTCAATGTCCCCAAAGTGCCCGACGAACACTTAAACCTCCTCCTATATTTTCATATAAATTGAAACTAAAGGAAGATATTTTTTTCTACTTTGCCTAACCCCTGATGGGATCCCTAACCCTGAGGGGCTTATACCTGCAGTGTTCTAGAGCCAAAAAAGTTTTGGTATTGGGTATAATAAAAAATCTAATATTTTTACAAAAAATTTACTCACAAATTTGTTTCAGGAGTTTCTCTCACCCCATTAGACGCCAACAAATAAATTTTACATATCACTTTGGAAATTTACAACCCTTAAAGAATGCTTACTAGAGAAAAAACAGTAGTAATTGATTATCAGCTTAAAATTAAAACTTTATTTTGACCAAGGAAGAAAATAAAAAAATAAAAAAATGTAATACATTTAAATATTTTAAAAATAATTTAAGTGTTTGATAGCATTGGAAGTTTCCAAATCAACCATTTTATGTCTTAATGTTTTTTTAATCTCAGGGTAAGTGCACTGCTTGTTAAGGCCAAGCAGGGTTAATGTCTCTGAAGAGGCTAGGCACAAAAAAAATAAGAAAATATAGGAAGGGTAATTATATGAAATACGATTGTATAAAAAAAACTTTTTTAATTGGCATAATCTTAATTGATACATTTTAGTGTATCTAGTAGTTTTAGTTATAGACTCTATCCTATAATATAATAAGATGTCGATAACTTCTGAACCGATTAAGTTTTAGGCAAACTTAATTTAGATCTTGGGATGGTTTTAGGCTATTTTTTGCCCTTCACAGAGCCCCTAGATATTAGGGGCGTAGCCATTAGTAATATTTGGTTGAGGCATACCATCTGTGAAAAACCCAATACCTTTCCAACACATCTTGAGCGTAATAGTCCTTCGAGAGGAAATGCGTTATAAGCATATGTATACACAGAACACAGTATGCTAAAATACAAACCAAGTTGAGGGAAATATATTGGTCAATACGTTCCTCCATAGTCCAGGGAGGTGATGGAGTATAGTTATATTAATTAGCCAGCTAGGACAAATATTTTATCAGGTTATGCGAGAATATCTCACAATATCTACGTATTTTATATCTATAAGATCAATATTAAATCAATTTCATTTTTAAAATTGAAATATTATTTTTGAAGAAAATAATTCTTAATTTCTTAACAAGGACGATTGCCTACGATATCAATGAAGCTACTTGAAGTTTATTATGAAAAGAAGGAAAAAATTGTGAATAAAAAAAACCTATCTTCCTAAGGAGGTTTTATTCAAATTGCAGACTAATGATCTATTTATTATAGTGTTGTTGTTTTTAGTTTCCAGTAATCATACATTCAACTTCTTTTGTTTTCTATGACAGTGTGCCAATTTACACGCCCTAGTACTAACTTCCGAGAGGATGTACTATGTGTGTACTGCGTTCTGGCCTCTAAGGGGCCATTCCCTGAAGAAGAGGGGGAGGGGGGTGTTATACATTTTGGTTTGTTTTCCCGGAAAATTGCGTAAAACCTTTTAGGTTTGAGATGAGATGCATATCAGGGTTCTAAAGAGATTAGACAATGGCCGGTAATTTGATATACATCCCCACTGATGATGCACAGAAACTTCCCTTTTTTGTAGTAATTAAATATTAGAGGGTGAAACGTTTGGATACTCAAAGTAATGAACCAACTCCTCAATAAAAACTTAATAAATGTCCCCAAGGTTGTTGAGAACGAATAGGAAAAAATCATTATAAAATTTTGGGGACTAGTGTAATAAACGGCCCAATGTCCCTCCCTCCCGAGATGCACATAACAATTTAATGCACACATTTTATACCTTATTGGATATTCGAGCACACGCACTTTAAGAAAGATTGGTTGGAATAAAACTAGTCAGTTTTCTAATAAGAGACAAATCTTTATAATAAAATAACAGGAAATCGCCCGTAGAAAAAATAGATTTATATACTTTTTCAAATTCAACTCCCTCCTCCCTAGGCCTCCCCTCTATAGGACATCTAGGGGCGTAGCCGCTCCTAATTATAATAGCAAAGGAAATCTAAATAATGAAATAAACAAACCCTATTCAATATATCCTGTATATTCAATATCGATTCTTGTTCAATTTTATAAAGTAGTAAAGTTTATGTTTGATTGTCATTTAAGATCTCTGTAACAACTGAACTGATTGATTTCTCCATTTAGGGAAGCTTTACATAGGTCCTAGAGGAATGTTTGTGCTTTTTTATTCATAAATCAAGGTCTTGGGTTGGGTTTGGGCTATTTTGTCGCTACCATTCACCTGCTAAAACAGAGCCTTTAGATACTAAGGACGAAGCCACTAGTTTTTAATAAAAAAATATGAGGCTTCTTATGAAGCCAATATTTATATAGAATTTATTTATAAATTAATATAAATAAACAGTTATTTACTTTAATTGTATGTTACTAAATTAGAAATAATATGAAAATTGATTTGATTAATAATAAATTGTTATTTATTCTAAGTGTATGCTGAAGCTAATTTAACTCTACCAATTTGACTAAATGTATCAATCAGTACATAACAAGGATGATAAGTAGCGAAGCACAAAATAAATCCTAATGGACAAGCGGACACAGTAAGTTATAGATCATATGTTTAGTTGCATAACTGAGAAAAAAGAGAGAATATGCAAAAACTCTGTAAGGCTGACAGACAGTCGGACAAAATTACATTCCCACCCCTAGCGTTACGGACTGTCTGACGGACGAACGGACAAACAAAGTGGATTTTAGAGTAGCTTTGCTACTAAAAACTGTTAAATAAAGACAATACATTTTCTAATTCATGAAATTTAATCATAATCCGCCAACAGTGCTTTGTGCAAATTTACCACAAATAAAAGGATGGGGTAACAATCAGATTTTGAGATTTGGTTTTTTTGAAGTAGTGTTAGTGGTTCCAGTTATCTTAAGGGATAATACAATGGACGATAAATTGATATACATAGTCCCCTGTTGATAAAAAACACTCCTTCTAGATTAAAACTATTGGTTAAAAGTTTGGCCACTACTAGTTAAAAACCATCAAATCAAATTTCAAAAAACTTGAAATGAGTATATTGCATGTAAAATAAGTGTAAAATTAGCATTAATTTATAGTTTAAAATCCTTTAGTATTATATTTATTTATAATTTAAATCCCTTTAGTATTATATTTAAATGTCTAAAGTTGTATTTTCAATTCGTTTTAGAATATTTTGTTTTAAATATCTTTATCTCTGTTTTAACATATGATCAAATTTCAAGTTGTTTTTAAAAAGAATCCTAGGAAATCCTTAAATCTATTTTAATCCTAATTACTCATGTATTATTTCATAATGTCTTACATCATCATAACTATTATATTTAGTGATTTGTTGACAATTTCAGCCAAGAAGTTTTCTATGTAAATTATAAAATTTACTATATTTTCTATTCAAAGCTTAAATTATAGGTAAGGTCTAAATCTAAGTATAATTTAACGTGCTCATTGCTTATGTAGGACATAATAACATTAAGAACAGGAATCAATAGAAAAAAATTGTAATGATAAAGATGGTTGAACATAATTTTGAATAGGAAACACAAAGAGAAAGAAAAAACGAGTCAAAGACTTTTTTAATTTGTTAGACCTTTAGGATTACAATATTACAAAATCTTGATTAGAAACACTATCTATTTTCCCTACTGAATTATCGTTCACTTGGTTTTCTACGATTATAAGATGTTGCTTTAATAATAAAAAAATATCCAAATCAATAGTGTTTTTATTATTGTACTGTTGATATGATTATGATTGTTTATAAAAAATTAATAAAAAATATACAGAAGTATTTAATAACCCTTAGTCATAAAGGAAGGAAATATTAAAATTTATGACTTCTGGACTCAAATAAATCATTTTAATTCCAACAATCAGCAAGAAAATATTTCAATCATTAATTTGCATGTTTTACTAATTTTGTTAACTGTTAAGCAGCACAAATACTCAACAATTTAAACTATTATTTATGTATATAAGGTGATTTCCATTGAAAAGCCATGCGAGCAGAGAACCTTCCCCTTTTTTTTACGATAATGTGAAAATTAGGCAGGTAGTTTATTATCTTTTTCGACGAAGACCAAAATACATAACTTTTGTGTCAATTTTGATTCCTGTGACGTCATATAATGAGGAAGATGAGAGGAGAAGTGGGAATGAAAACCCCTAAGAAAGAGATGGAGAATATGACGTCAAAAGCGGTGAACAAGTTATATATTTTGGTCTTCGTCTCTTTTTCTTCCCTAAATAGCCCAAAATAGCCTAACCTAGAGTAAGGTAACAATTAATACCATAAAAACTAACTTTATCCTAGAATATAAAGTAGTAAGGTATTTTTAAGATTTCGATAACTACTGAACCGATTGATTATTCCATTATAGGGTAGCTTCTCAAATGTCCCTTAATGGCTAAAGGCTATTTTAGATTTAAGTGTTAGTGTTGGCTTTGGGCTATTTAATTTTCTGTCTTACCCTAATCAGACGCAGCCGCTAGTTGTATTAAATAAGAGTTACTGCTAAAATATTTTTGTATTATAATACATCATCATTCTAATAATTAAAACAACAACCTTATGTTGACATAATACTAGCATAACAGACAGACGGGGATAATAAATACAGTTTTTGTCCTTATGTTACAGATTGCCAGAAATAGTGACCAACCATACCCAGACAGGGGTCAATATTTACGTAAACAAAACATTATCCAGTTTATAAAAGAAATATTGTGCTAAATTTTGTCTTAAGAAATGTAATTTATCAATGACAGAAAAAAAATCAGAGTATTCTTTTTCAGTTTTTTATTTAGCGTCTGATTTTTAATTTAAGGAATCATCTCATTTATGTCGAACTTTTCATTATATTTCTTATTTATATGAGGCACAATTTTGCAAATTGACTAACTTATAATCTAAACTAGAAAGTCCTACGTAAATATCAAACATGTTTTAAACCTATTTTGAATATTATTATATTGATGATTCGTAGAACGACCAAGCACGATGTTATGAATAAGGCTTGTATATAATCTTTATTATTTTCATAAATCCTGATGTCTGATTTGTGAAGCGTGGGTTTTATGGATGTTAATATCCTTGGTTTTATAACATTTATCATTGCCCTTAATTACCTAAATCTGGACGCAAAGGTGACCGAGTAATTAGTAGAAAGATGCATAATCCTTTAATATATCAAATCAGTGAATGCTTTTGTATAATTAGTCTTTTCGTTCACCTATTTGCATTTAGATACTGGATTAGATAAGTGTTAATACCATATTTTTTCTAAAGTAAATAACTATATGATTAATATATAAGCCAACAGTTAAAATTTTACGCCAAAAATAACACAGATTTGAGGAACTTTTAAATTCAGAAATAAAAAAGCAGTGCTTTTAAGATTAGAAATAAGAGGGGGAGAGGGGTTGGTTTAGTTTTCAGTATGTTTGTTTTCACTTCAGGTTAGGTTATATTAGGTAGAGGGTAGCCCATTAGATTAACACATCTCACCCCCTCCAGGTGTTTAGCATAAAGGAAAAAAAACAATCCCCTCATTATTTACAATTTGTGAAATACATCAATAGGGCAACACACCTTTCTAGAAATAATAAAAAAAACCTTACTACAAAAAGTAGAATAAAAAGGAACATAAATAACTATAAACTGGGCAAACTTTGTGGCAAGACTAAGCATCAAATATTTCTTAAACAGATTAATAATCCCTTATCTTGAAATTATTCTATTTACACAGCAATTAAAGTCAATAAAAGGAGGCAGCATTGATATTTAATCATTTGACGAAATAAGTATTGTTTAATAAATATAGAATGTCTAGATGGTCAATCCTTTATTTGGACCATTTGTATCACAGTGTAGGAACATTTTGAACGAATTATTGGTTTGAAGGTGTTCTTTATTTCATTTCTGCAACATCAGTTTTTTTCTTTTGATGAAGTCTTTGTATAGATTAATGCTTCTGATTGATCATCTAGTGCAATAAAACTATTGTATGTTGGAAATAGCGGAACTCTTATTTTAAAATTTCTATGGCTGTCAAAATGCATAAAAAAAAATTTCATAGAATCTTCAATTAATTGAAACAGTAAAAAATAAAATATATAAATAAAAGAAGGGTTGCTGTGCCTTAAGAGCAAACAGAAGAAAAGTGATCTTTAAAAGGGAAATAAAAGCTTAAATAACAGGGAGGCAGGGGACATTATAACTGGTTTCCAGAGTTTTATTTTAAGGTTTTCTGATTCGTTGGCCTAAAAACTTTAGAGACTTCTTTTAAATTTGATTTGTTGGTTCATTAAGTTGAGTGTCCAAACGTTTCAACCACCAATCATAATCTACGAAAGAGGTAATTTTGATTATCCAATAGGAATGTACATAAATTTTTGGCCATTGTCTTATCCATTTACATCTCTGCTAAAATATATCCGCAACCGTGACTTAACACGTAGCGAATTTGTTCTTCTTCGACATCGTTACTTAACCTAAAAGTAGACAAATTATAGAAAAGCTTTTCCTCAAATAACAAAAATAATAAGTCATTCTGTAAAAGGGTTAATGTCATTTTTTTCTTTAAATATAAATCTAACTTTTGTAATTTGCAAATTGAAATGAGGTTGCGTGATTTTTTAGCAAATGTTTCACTAATATAATGATTTTGATAGCTATTTATCGCATCGTATTATAGATAGCTTTCCACGAATATTAAAACGGAAAACGATATAGTTAAAACCAGTTTTGTTAGACCCGTTAGGTCGAAGAGTTAATATTATATTTTAAATCAATTGGGATGTGCATGACACATGTGCTCATTCTTTTCGTCTATGACGAAGCTTTTCTGATAATTTCGTCTGTAACTATTCTATATATTCATAATCTTTGGCTGAATTGTTTAACCCAATAAATAATGTTTGCTCTTAATAAATATCTAAATCCATAAACATATAGGTACAACTTCTTTAATTTATGATTTAAATTCTATTTAAATGAAGATAAGAATGTATTTAACATTGAAATTAATACTTCAAACCTTAGCCACTATCAGCCGCGAGGCTCCTTCAGATACCCGTTTAGCTTTTGAAATCCTAGGCCACCAAATTGTAAATTCAGCTACCCTCAGCCGCAGACACCTGACCAAACGGCTTTTTAGCTACTGTAACCACTGCAAAACCCAATCAAACAGTTTAGGCAAAATTCTAATAGCAGCAGCAAATAACCGTATGGATTTCGGAAAGCTGTTCAACTTGGATAAAGAATCAGCCACACTTTGTGTCAGCCATCCTCAGCCGCAGCCTACTTCAGTGACTTTCAGTCACCGCAGCTAATCCTTATCCGCAGCTATAAAATTTTCATTTAGTTGCAGCCATCCATAGTCATCCTTATCTGCAGCCACACAAATCCCACCAAGGCCACAGTCACCTTCAGCCGAAGCCACAGCTTTGCATTTAGCCTCAGTTACATTCTGTCACAACTTCGCATCTAAATGCGCGGCTGCCGACTCATGCTTTTAATGATGATTAGTAATAAATTATAATGTTCTAATAACATTTCATCTTTTATTTACTTTAAACGGACCTTTGAGTTGTTTTTGTGTAATTAAGTCATTAATAAAATTAATCATTAGTAACCATAAAATTATTAAATTCTCATAAAAAAAGTTAAGGATGTCTATCTGCCTGTAGATTATGATCTCTCTAACGGCTGGTTCTTCATTATAGTGAAGCTTATTATACAATGAAGATAAATCACCTACCCACCAAAAAAAATTTACTGTTACCTTTAAAGGCCTTTAGGGGCATTGACGTTATTTCTAATAAAAAATTAACAATTTTTGTTATTCTAATGCAAAATCTATCTTTATTGTCTGGACCGATTGTGTTGTTTGAGAATAAGGATTTACTTTGCAAGAGAATAATTTGATAGGCTACTTTGTAAAGAGCACACTGTATACAACTAACTTAGTCCGTCAGTATGTTGATCATACTGCAAAAAAATAACATATTTATACATAAAGGTTTTGTGATTTTTTATCAACCTCTCTTATATTTCTCCACTCCTCCTCTTTTTATGACCACTAAGCATCTGCTCTACAACCCACTTTGTCCATTTGTCAATACATGATTTTTTGTACTTAAATTTTTGTTAAATTTCTAGCAGGTAAACCATGAAATAAAGCTTTTAAATAAATTTTAAAACAGCCTAATTAAATATTCATCTTTAAAATATTTCGAACACCCAATATGGCTCAAATAGAACAAAAAATAAAAGATAACAATTTAAATTCATCATTTATCATGAAGGGAAAAAGTAAAAGGCAAAAAATCATTTTATTAATAGATCAGTAACTGAAATTTAAAAGGAAATCTATTAAAAATACTACCAATTAGATTGTTTTTTTTTAATGATTTTTAAAAGCGTATTAATAGATTTTTTTATTGCTTTTGGATTATACCTATTTTGTTTAAGAAGAAATTGCAATTACAATTTACACATTTATTCGATCATCATATTTTGAAAAATCATTTTAAAGGAACTATTCTTTCTCATTGGCAGCTGTGGCTCAATACAAATTAGCTGTTGGAGCTGCATGGTGCTCAATACAAATTTTCGGATGCAACTGATGGTTGGTGCATGTGGCTGGGTGTAGGTTACGGAAGGTGATTTCTGCGGCTGATGGTAGCAGTGGCTGAGTGTGACTCACGGTTGGTCTGGATACATCTACTGCTGAATCAAAATTGATGGCTGCAGCTGACTGATTCTTTCTTCTATCCACCCAGATTTCTCAAATCTATGCAATTGGATGAGCTGCGACTGCATGAAAATGCATGAATAAGTTCGGAGACGGAACCAGTTTCCTTGCCATTAATGGCTGTTGTGGCTGAGGCAGAGGCTTCTTGGATAGCTAAGAAAGTGGTACCACTGACAGGTGGCTGAATTCAAATTTTGTGCCTTTGGCTCAATCTGAGGTTTGTTGAAAGCAGCGCGCCTGACGGTTGGCTCAATTGAAATTTAGGGACTGTGGCTTAGAATTATTGGGTCGTTTCAAAGACGCGCGGCTAAAAAGGTTGTTGCTGCCGATCCCTGGATCTTTATCTTCACTGTCGATGTTTTTTAAAGTAAAGGAATATTTTTGTAAATTCTGAGTGTGGTCTTCTTAAACAAAATTGATAAAATGATGCTACTTTGTATTAAGCAAATATTTGTCTATCTTTTCACAGCTAGTTTCAACTGGATTCTCTCGTCCTAATTATTCAAATGTAGGATGCGCATGTAGCTTTGAGTTACTCAATTTACACAATGTATATGTATATTGTATCGTTTTACTAATTATTTATTTTTAATTCAGACATAAGAAAAAACTTCAATAAGACCAAAATCTTTTGAGTTTGGTTATCTTTTATTTCTATTCCTAGTATGTCTTCGAAACCGATTATTATCCGCTGGATGATTAGTACCAGTTCTTAGCCATACTGAAAAATCAGGAATAGCATCGTATTACAGAGAATTTTTCACAAATATTAAAATAAAAAAATTAATACCACACTCGGCGTTTTAGCTGGTTTGTATCTCAAAACTTTTCATTATGATAGCCGCGGACAGCTGTCTATAATGTGATACGATAAATGATAATTACATTACTTACAAACATAAACAAACGGGCTACATAGATCTAGACATATTGAACGAATTATTGAGAAGCAATGTCTCCAAGAATTGCAATGATTTTCCAATATTGCATAACAATGGTTGCTTATTTCCTATTATTGGGCTTTCTTTTTATTACATAACCTGTTATTGTTGCAATAAACCGGTCTAGGTGACATTAAAGGTCTTCTTAGTTTTATTTTGTTTTATTTATAAATATTATGATAATATTACTTTGCCTCCACCCCCCTCTAAGACTAAGCCTTTTTTTAGAAATTATATTTTACATTAAATATGATATTTTACCACAAAAAATAGTACAGAATCTTAACATTATATTATTAAATTAGTACAATTTATAACTATCAAATTTACAAGGTTATTATTATTTATTTTTGTATCTGCTAACATTTCCTTCAACTCCCCCCCTTTTTCCTTGGTCAATAGCTTAAAACCTGAAAGCCAAAAAAATCAGCCCCTATTCAACCAGCCGTTTAGAAAGATAACATTTTTGGTTGTATAAAATGGAATTTTGGAAAGTAATAATTTATTAATGAACCCTTGTCAATCTATTGGCCTATTTTGTTTTATTTTCTGTTGTTTCTAAATGATTTATGCAATTTTTCTCATATAATACAATACAACCAATTTTTTTTAAATAGCAAACTTATGATTTTATGTGGGACAAGAATATCTGGTTTATATCATGAGATATTATGTTACTAGATGCTTCTCCCCTATCCTCTAGGAGAGGGCGTTTGAGGTCATAAATTAGCCCTAAACCACATCAAGACATTTAAAAAGCTTCCAAGAAAAGTGTAAAGCCAGTCTGACGAGCAATTTTGAGATCTTTAGTTTCAGACAAAAATAAAAAAAGCATTTTTAAAAAATCGGTAATAGTTTTTAAACGGACATGGGCCTTTCCGGTACATGTACTAGATATAAGCTTTCTCTTTTAATTTTGAAATTTTTGTTTGATTTCGTTAGGAAAGAAGCTCTATAACTTGAGACGTCTGGTCATCTATAACGGGCTAATGGCAATTATTCGTATGGAATAAGCATAATCCTATAATTAACAATGTTCGTCTGACTGTATTTATGTTCTTAGTTGAATGGCAAATGAAACGTGCCTTCTGTCGTATGAGCAGCTAGGTTAGCAACTAACAACAGAGTTTAGAGTCATCTCCTTCTACTTTGCCTTCTGAACCTTGTCTTGGTTATTTATTCCAGGATTAGGTGGTTAGATTGGGTCATCCTGGCGTGACACCTGTAGAGAAGCTTCGCACCTATCCTGTATGTATCTATCTTTTTCATTATTTCAATAAATCTGTACAACTTCAATATTTGTTTTATTTTGGCAGTGTAAACAGTCTTAGTTTTAACTAAATAAGTATTTAATAGGCCGGCTATTGATTCCGCTCGCCCAACACTTTCCAAGCAATGGTTAATGTAAATATTGTTTTTTTTATATAAAATTTTCAAATTAATTTTAAAAAAATTAAAGGGGATGTTTATTTTTTTCAGGGGTGATTTCTGCTAGGAAGGCGGTAGTACCTTCCCTAATAATAGCCATAATCCTTCACAGAACCTATGAGAAGTTACATTGTAAATTTAAAAATTTCATCTATTTAAAGTGTTATTTTATTCTCATTTTCTGTATTCCGTCTTTTATATCTTTCTTATTGACCCTTTGACTTTTCCCTCTCTTACTCTCTCTCTTTCTCTCTCTTTCTCTCTCTCTCTCTCTCTCTCTCTCTCTCTCTCTCACTCTCACTCTCACTCTCACTCTCTCTCTCTCTTTCTCTCTCTCTCTCTCTCTCTCTCTCTCTCTCTCTCTCTCTCTCTCTCTCTCTCTTTTCTCTTCGCTTTCCCCTTTCAATGTCTCAGGGGAGGGGTGTATTGCTCCTAGAGTTAATATTATAACTTTTTTCACATGAGTGTTCCAGTATACAATGCATTGTGATTATGAGTTGAGTGACTTGGAGGACAGGCGGTGCAACCTTATAATTGTAGTGTTGGTGTAAAGTTTGGTTTCTAGGCTACGGACACAATATAAACCATGGACCATAGTTGTTAGTTAGTCCTACAATACAGACAATATTTCAATTAGCAAATCAGTTTACAATATCATGAATTAATACAAAAATAAAATAGATATAAATTGTCATTAACAGCAAAACCCTTTCATGACTGTTGGCATCCTATCAAGATGCAATTTGAGGGGTTTATTTTATTGAAATAATATAATATTATTAATATTAATAATGTAAGCTGTGATAAAAAGATCCCTTCTTTACATCAATACATCTATTACAAAGGTATACCTAAATGGGCAAAATGAAGTTATATTTATCTAACCCAATATTTTCAAGCTTTATAAAACGGATCATAGTACTATCGTACTTTGTGGAAGGTTAATCATAATTCTTTTATCCTTACAATTGTTGTATAGATTGGATGTTAATTTGCTATGAGCTATTTTCCTAACAATGTTGTATGCACACCCAGACCATGGAAAAACAAAAATTGTCCAACAACCAACTCTATTGGCTTTCAATCAAAACTGTACAAAATTAACATATAGCATATAACAATGACGATTTCTTTTTGAACTATACTTGGATACTAAATGTACTAATGAATTTATTATTAATAGGATCTTACACCAGATTATTGTGTTTTCTAAACTTGATGCGGGCTAAAATAACGATCCCCTTCTTCCACACCTTTACCCCATCCTCTCCCCTTTTACTGAATAAACGAAATGACCAAAGGGAAATAGCAATCGAAATTGACGATAATTTTTCCTGTCATAATATCCAAATATATTCTACATCCATTAATATACTTTATAACTCTCGAGTTAATTTTAAGCTATTTGATTTATTATTCAAGTCTGAGGAAGGTTTTGGCTTTTTTCTTTTCAGCCCCCTTTCAGATACAGAGCCCCTAGGGTTGAAGCTAATATAGCATAATAAATTGTTTTTCCTATTTCAATTAAAATGTTTATTTCCTATATTTTCATTGTTAGATATTATTTACAAAGTATAAACACCACTAGAAAACTCTCTCTTATTAAGAATGGAATTAGAAGTTTAGAAATAGTATGATAGTTTGACAACGTTACTCCATCGTATAACTATTTTTATTTATACATGGAACATTTTTTTAGTGATTTTACAAGCTTTTTAGTATTTATACTGACTTTTTAATGTGATAAAAGGTTATTTAATACAATTACAATGAAAGATATAGCGCTTGATGTCAGGTACATATATTGAAATTATTAACAATGTTAATGGATATAGAATATACGCGGATATTATGATAGGAGAATAATTGACTTCAATTTAGATTACTAACATGGGCATCATTATTGGTCAGATATATATCCAGTATCAGGGCAGGGGATGGGGTAACGGGCATTACTGGGTTCCAGGACAAACGCAGGATTTCCAAACGTCGGATTGGACAAACGCAGGAGTGTTGAAATGTTAGTTTAACTAAGTATTACTATACAAGTTAGGTTAGGTTAAGATATGGTATAAGCCCCCCGCAGAAGGTTAGGCATTTAAAAAACCTATAAGATGTTTTAAAATAGGTTAGGTTAGGTTAAGTGTCTACTTCGACGTTGGTCCTCTCCGACGTTTTGGACTCCTGCGGTTGTCCTAGGACCCATTAATGGAGGATCGTCATTTTAGCTAGCTACAAGTTTAACTTTATTAGAATGCATGAAAATCTGGTGTAAGATCGAAGTAATAAAAAATCCATTACAATGCATTTATTTAATGAGGTTGTCACTAGAAATGACATTTTCGTCAAAGTTTTTCTTTATTGAAATTTTAATTGTGAAAAAGATATAATTGTTTTTTCCAAGATTAGGTTTTTTATCTTAAAAAGCAAAAAAACAAGACAAGTAATAAGCCATATTATCCAGCTGTTTTAGATGTCTTATTGCTCAATACACTTTGTATATTTCAGTGGTGCCAAAGTTCAGGTGTATACAGGACAGCATAATTTATATCCAGCAAATCATATTCTCTCCAGGTAGAAATTAAAAGCCGTTGCTTTTCTATATTTTGAGTGTGTTAGTCCGTCCGTATGTTCGTTATTGGTAACCTAGTCAAAACTGTTGGCATGCTAAATTAGTAGGAATTTGTGAGGTTTCATAAAATATTTTTTAAAAAAATATTTTAAAAAAATATTTACGTCGACTTTATGGATTTACACTTTAAGTCATATCTGTCATTCTTTTGTCGACATAATAACGACATATATTTTTAAAGTAATGATGGCAACACTAGGTATAATCATTTGTATTTAAACGTAAAACAAAAGATACTTTTAACATTCAAAGAAGCATATCCATGAAAAGTATATCCCTACCAGCTAAGCTGTTACTGACATTTTCTGACAAACATTGTAGTACTTGTTATTATAGATATTTTAAAAATAATAATTATAACATTTTTCAGTGCAGAAAGTTTTTGGGTGTCCTGTGGACTTTTCCCACAGATAATTGAATTTACATTTCAGGTAAAATCAAAAACAAGGTTTACAACAACCATAGTAATTTTAAAAGAATATACTCATTGTTCTAAGAATGCTTTTCAGGAAAGCAGAAACATCTATCTTTAACAGCAACTGAAACACTTATAACTTCAACATAATACCTACCTTAAATACATCATAAAAGACATAGACAGACATATTAAGATGTAGAGCAAAATACAAGTGGTCACACAAAATTACAGCTGTCTATTTTTTTTATAACAGTTGATTTATAAAGTAGATGCGCTCCTACCAGCAAAACCAAATAAAAAAAATCATCAAAAGTAGCATGAGAGAAAAACTTATCTACTCTATAGATCTTTGATGCAGCTTATATAAATAACGAAATTATTTCGGGAAAAAATCATAAAACCTATACTTTATTTCAGCTGTTGTTAGGGGCAACACATCGTAAAATTGACTACCTCTCCATTTGCCCCCCCCCCCCAAATATATGTATATTATTTATAGATTTATTTCGCTTGTTGGTTTAATACCTTATTCCTGACTTTGATGTCTGTCAAAGCCTGACAGACAGACGGACTAAGTGATAAGGACAATTGATGTTCATTGGTCAGTGGAATCTTCACAGTTTGTCGTCTACTGTAAGTAGACAAATAACTATTTCCCACAAAAGTATAATATCCATACTATCCTTACAGACAATTGGACAGAGAAGAAAAATTGAAATTTTGAGAAAGAATGCCGCGTTTTTCCGGCATTTTTTAGACATTGATTGATTGAACGAAGACGATATCGTCTTCGTTCAATCAATCATTATTATGTAAATGCCAACAGAGTATACAACTAAAGAATTCATAATTTTCAAATTAATATTTTAGTCATTTGTATAATGTCTAATACAGCTCTAAAAAGATGCATTAATTAATATGCAGCAAAAATAGATTTAAGATAATTTGTTTTTCTTCTATGAAAGCCGTACCAACAAAAGCGAAATAATTAAATAAATAATTGTATACTCTGTTTATTCGACATGTCTAAAAAATGTCAAAAAAAACGCGGCATTCTTTTTTCAAAAACCCATCTCTGATGCTCTTTAGCATAAAAAAATTTCACAAAAAATTGACGTTTGTCTTGTATAGCATCAGAGATTTTCATGTTTCCTCCATGCTTTTTTAGCGTCAAACGGACGGACAGACGAACATTTCGAAATATAGAGTAGCTTGGCTATTAAAAATAAGAATTACTATTTTTATAACTAGCGGCTACGCCCCTAGAGGCCTCTAGTGGCACACAAAATTGTTTCTTTTCAATCTATTTTAAAATAAGCTATTTAAGAAAAATAATTATGTTTATAGCCAATTGCAAATATGTCCTCAGAGAGGTGTTTTCTTTTAATATTGTCGATTTCTCCGTTAATTAATGAAATATTAATATGTTATTGACTTTATCAAAGCACTTGTGTATACAAAATATGTTTCAAAAAATTTATTTTGTTTAGGGGTTGAGTAATGTGACAGAAATTGGAATTCATTCTTTATATGGTAAGTAAATTTCTCGTATTCATTCGAATCCGGTGGATAGGAACCGGTTCTCATCCATACGAAAAAAATATGTCTAGCATCGTATTATATCCAGCTTTCTACGAATATAGAAATGTACAATCATAAGATTAAAACTAAGTTTTTTTAGCCGGTGACTTCGTCACCTCGGGGCTAAAAACACTAGTTTTAATCTCATAATTGTACATTCAATATCCGCGGAAAGCCGTTTATAATACGATGCGAGAAATAACTATTCTAACATTGCCTCAAACTGATAACATATGCAAAATTATAACAGGTTCTATGCCATACATAAAAATCATGTATAGCATCGTATTACAGACAATTTTTCACGAATACTGAAAATCATTGATACCAATTTTGTTATTCCCGAGGGGCCAATGATTTTAGTCTTACAATGTTTCATTTTAATATCTACAGAAAGCTGTCTGTAATACGATGCGATATTTAACTTATGAATTGGTCAAATTAACATGGCTGCTATTAGGCATAATAGACTCATCAATGAATTATATGTCAGATCTTTTGACATCTCAGAAAATTTGATAAACTTCCTTTTTATTTTTTATTGTTTTTCGCCAATTTCTTCAGCTTTTTTTGCTTGCTTCTCTACTCAAGGATGTTGTTACCATTGTTTAATGTAAAGTCTATTTCAGTTAAACGAGTAAAACTATTTGCATCAACAGACAATAAATCAACAAATTTTAAAGAAGTCATAATCTCAGGTATTTATATATATATTTTTTTTATCTTACATAAATGAGTCATATACATAATATCTTTAAAAAATTATAAAATAGGATAGAGTTAAAAAATTTGAACAAAAAATACATAAAAATATTTTTTTTATTGTTTATTCCTATCCTCAATTAAAACTAAAATTTTGTGGAGTATTTAAAACTAGAGTTCTTTTGGAGTTGTTGTTTGTAGATGTTCTGGCTTCATTGTCTAAACAGAAAATGTGATCTTACAATCGCATAGCACTGAATTAACCATTTAAATTAATAGATATAGTAGACCTAGATGTTCAAACTAGCAGACAAACACCTATTGTTTATTCTTTTTCATATGTGTACACTTGATATCAATAATAAGGCCGTTTTGTACCTCCACTGTTTCCCTATTAACTGATTTAGACTGTATGTATGTAGATTATATAAATTCTTAAAATGCAACACCCCGTATTAACTATCTAATTGCAATATCTAAAAATATTATGTTATAAACTCTAGAAAAGATTTTGTAGAGTAAATATCAAACGCCTAATGGTATAAAATGAGACTAATGAAATAACTGAGAAATTTAATAAGGAATTAAATTTTTTTTTAAATCAATAAATTGATCTAAAGTTCATATATTCCTTCAAAACCTGACAAATAATACCTGTTCACTAGAATCATTTTCAACTGAAGCTTCAGTACTGTCATTATCATCTTGATCATCATTATAGGAAGCAGCATATGCATCGTTTTCAGCTTGCTTCTTCAGAGCTAGAATAATAAGATTTAGTAAATAAAAAAGATCGTAAACAGTCATAATCGAGTTACATATAGATTAAAGTAAGAGTGAATTTAAAAAGAAAATAAATTAACAAATGAACTAATAAATAACGCAACCTTGCCTAGTATTATAGACAACTGAGGAAGGTAGGGCTTGATCATGCTTTGCATGTTAAATTTTCATAGATAAATTTTTTTATGATGAACAGACAAACCTTATTTAATTGTAACTGTACTACTAATAAATTTTTTTTTATAACTTTAATCTTACACCAGATTTTGTAGAGAACTATAATAAAGTGAAACTTATAGCTGGCTAAAATAACAACACTCCACCACCTGAATTCTACCCCATCTCCTTCTACTAGATAAACAAACTGGCCAATAAGTGATGTCCATATTAGCAACCTAAATTGACAATTTATCCTTGTCATGAAAACAAACATATATTCTATATCCATTGTAACAATACCTTTAGCATCTGTGACCATGGCCTTCAGGACGGCATCAAACTTATTCCTATCCTTAGCAGCCGCTGCCTTCATCTCATCCAAGTTGGCAGCTACATGAGCAGCCTTCTGTACTTTCATCTGGTTCTCAGCTTCTTGGATCATGACAAGCTCCTTGTGGATAAGATTCATTTTCGCCTCTTCTTCCTGAGCATTAAATTCTATTATGTTAGTATCCAAAAATATAAAACCTAAGGACCCTAGGTGTCTCTAGGGGCACTTTAAGGAAGAGGAGTATGGATGAAGAAAAGGTACAATATGTTTTGGTAAGGAGGATGAAAAAATAAATTATTTAAAAGAGAAAGGATCATTAAAGATAAAATTATCTACATATAAATGATTAAAGACTAATGCCAGATTTCTGAGAGAATGATATAATAAATCAATCTATTATTTTAAATAAGATCTTGCCTTTCTTTTAATAGCCTCTTGGTGCTTAAGCTCTTGTAGGGCTTGTTCATATCTATTAGAGAATATTTTGGCGGCGTCTGTTGCTCCATGGCTGACCTGAAAGCAGAGAGAAATTATTTTTTTTTAAATATAAATGAATCACGAAACCTTTACTTTTGTTATCAAAATGAAAAATGATATGATTAAGACCAGTTTCGATAACCTCGAGGGACCTGATTTTAATTTAATGATTTTCGTGAAAATTGATTGAAATATGATGCTATACATGATATTTTAGTATGGCTACATAATTATTTTGTTGTTGGTTTAAAAGTAAACTCAATCAGCAACGGCCCTAAGACTACATAACAATTATGGAGGGACTAGACATCGAAAGTTGTATAACCTGTTTTACAAGAGAAGGGATTCCAGTAAATAAACCATCCAAAGTTGTTGATACTCCGTACTGGACTTTGGGCATTACATCACTCTTAAAATAATAATACACAAGATCTACTCAAGACCTACTTATTTTAAATATTTTGATTAAAAGAACAAAATAATTCTTAAATCTTCAGGGCAAATTAGTCCCAAAACCGCTCCAAAACGTTATTAAACGGTTCTAGCCGGTAGCTGTTGGTACTAGAAATTTTAAAATGGTTATTGCTATCATTTAACATAAATCAAACCAAAAATATGTTTTAAAAAGTTGATGCCTACGTAATTTATGATGAAATTGTCCTAAGAATAGCCAAAAAACGGCTAAACGGCGGAGCCACCAGCTGTTACTTTTCCAACTTTTTGTTCGAGTTAGGGAAAATAAACCAACCAAGGATTACTCATGCAAAATTTCAGATCAAAATTCGAATTCTAAGTGCCATTTAGTCATTGATTACGAGATGGTTGCATTACCCCCGGCCCCCCCCCCCTTTTCTATATTGAAAAAAATCCTAATCAATTCAAAATTCCAGTTAAAAACAGTGGAATCTTTTATTATTTATAAAAATTAGAAAGGGATAGTTTCACGAAGTGCATTCAAAAAAAAAATAGTGAACTGTAAGTTTTTTCTATTTTAAATAACGTAGTAGTGCATAATTTAAAGTTATTGATTAAAATTAAATCAAATTTTCCTTAAAAAATGAGTTTTTCATTTTTATTTTCAACTTCGTTGCATGTTATATATGGCAAAAACTTTTTGTCATAAATACAACTTTAGATAGCATTTACTAGTTAATAGAACTTCAAACTTTTTATACAACAAAATACACATAACAACAAAGAATGATCAATAAAATATTTAGTATGGTACTTAGAGTAGTGATCTTTTTATATGTCTTGGTAGAATATATTAGGCATTGGATAGATATGATTGTGATAAAGAATTTTAACATTGACCTGACCAAACTTTTTTTATTTGACAATATCTAAAAAAGTTAGTTATTTGCAACATAAATTACATGAGAATGGTCTTTATATATATATATATATATATATGTTGTATGGTTAGTTGGTATTTCTGCGTGAGATAATGTGTATATTGTAAGTAAACCGGACGGTTTTCTTAATTTTTTTTAAAAAAGAATATATAGAAAACCTGTCCTATAATGAACCGGATGTTATTTTTTATGTTTTTTAAGTAACTTGTCCCAAGGGGAACCCCTGTTCAATTTTTTATAACTCTTGTGAAATATGTGGAAAAAGATTCTCTGATATTGGTGTTTTGGCTATACATATTTGGAAAAAAATAGACCATTCTCATGTAATTTATGTGCCTAATATATTCTACTAAGACATGTAAAAGTTCACTACTCTAAGTACCTTAACTCTTTTAATACACTTCATAGAACTATCCCTTTATTTTATTTTTTAAGAACAAGGTCATCCAAATGGCTGTACTGGATAAGTTTAGTTTTCAATGAATGCCGAATATAAGGCTCTAATTGCACTTCTATTTTTACCTGAATGAGATCTCCAATTTTATACGCTCCATCAGCCACCTGGCTAGCAGCTACCTTGGCTGTTGGTACCACATTCTCTGTTAATACCTAGATACACAATTTATACGCTCCATCAGCCACCTGGCTAGCAGCTACCTTGGCTGTTGGTACCACATTCTCTGTTAATACCTAGATACACAATTTATACGCTCCATCAGCCACCTGGCTAGCAGCTACCTTGGCTGTTGGTAGCACATTCTCTGTTAATACCTAGATACACAATTTATACGCTCCATCAGCCACCTGGCTAGCAGCTACCTTGGCTGTTGGTACCACATTCTCTGTTAATACCTAGATACACAATTTATACGCTCCATCAGCCACCTGTCTAGCAGCTACTTGGCTGTAGGGACCACATTCTCTGTTAAAGGCTAGATACAAATATTATAAGCTCTATAAGTCACCTGGCTAGCAGCTAATCTGTTGATACATAGTTATAAATTCTAGAAATGCTTTGCTTTAAAATTGTTCCTTTTTGTCATAGTTGTCATAGTTATCAAATTCATAAATTTTATGATATTAGTGTAAATACCCAAAAGTGTACAGATTTTCTTTAAATGATAATAATGGTTTAAAATCCGTCTGAATATTCCAACACGCTGTACATAAAAGCTATGCTTCCAAAAAATATTGAAATATTACCTTTTGAGTATTAGTAGACAATTTGTGGAGTGATGGTTGCAGCTTATGATAAGTAATCTTTGCTGTATCTACACCTAAACAAGAGTTTTTGAGTAAACTTAAAATAAATTCAAATACTTCACAAAAAAGATACAATGGATTGATGAGTAAAATTAGTCAAAGAAAACCCAGCAAATTAAGGAATACTTGAAGCAGTAGGCTGTTGAAAGGTTCATAAAGAGAAGTGGCTGTTCTGTATACAGGCTGTAATACATGGTCTGTCACTAGATTTACTATACCTGAAGCAGCTAGGCTACTGGCAGATTCATAAATCGGAGTGGTTGTCCTGTACACAGACTGTACTAAATGGTCTGACACTAGATTTTTTATACCTGAAGCAGCTAGGCTGCTGGCAGATTTATGAATAGGAGTGGCTGTTCTATACACAGGCTCTACTAAATGGTCCGACACTAGATTTTCTATACCTGAAGCAGCTAGGCTGCTGGCAGATTCATAAATTGGAGTGGCTGTCCTGTACACGGGCTGCACTACATGGTCTGACACTAGATTTTCTATACCTGAAGCAGCTAGACTGCTGGCAGATTCATAAATTAGAGTGGCTGTCCTGTACACAGGTTATACTACATGGTCGGACAATGGATTTACTGTACCTGAAGCAGCTAGACTGCTAGCAGATTCATAAAGAGAAGTGGCTGTTCTGTACACAGGTTATACTACATGGTCGGACAATGGATTTACTGTACCTGAAGCAGCTAGACTGCTGTCAGATTCATAAAGAGAAGTGGCTGTCCTGTACACAGGTTATACTACATGGTCGGACAATGGATTTACTGTACCTGAAGCAGCTAGACTGCTGTCAGATTCATAAAGAGAAGTGGCTGTTCTGTTCACAGGTTATACTACATGGTCGGACAATGGAATAACTGTACCTGAAGCAGCTAGACTGCTGGCAGATTCATAAATAGGAGTAGCTGTCCTGTACACGGGCTGCACTACATGGTCTGATACTGGGTTTACCACATAACTAAAAAGAATATCAAAATTTTGAAGATTACTACACAGAAAATAAAGAATTTTGATTAAGCCAATATTAAAATGTCAAATAATGGAGTTAAAGAACTTTGGGCATCAGTGTAATTTACACACCATCGGTCCATCACCTCCCTCTTACAGAAACATAATAAATATTGACATTGACAGATATTTTACCTTGACACTGTATCACTAACTGGCCTTACCACATAATCATTGACTGTGCTGGCAGCTGGATACACCATGTCATTTGTCACCTGCATTTAAAGAAGAAAATTAACATTTAATATCTACTTAGAAACTAACTTAAGACAGATAACAGTCAAATCACACATATAATGAAATGAAATTGCCTATGCAGATTACAAAAAGCACGCATAATCAAGTTTTATTTTTGTAGGAGTAAAAAAAATTCATCAAAATTAGTTTGTCATCATTATACAAGTGTTTCTGATGCTCCCAAACAAATATAAAGATTTGGCACAGGGAGGATATTATACATGATTGTTATATTATAGGTCCAAAGAAAAATTTTAAAAACCTGCACATAACACATTTCACAGAATTTGCAACCTTTAACTGTAATGATTGCCTAATTATATATTTATTTATTTTTATATTATGTTGTAATTCCTTATACATGTTATTCCAAAAAGACAAGAAACATTGATAGATAAATTAAAGAATAATATTCATTAAATTAATTCTTTTTCAATTAAGGTAATAAATATCAATCTTCCATTAATCTATCCATGTATCACTGCAAAAATCTTACTGTGTAATATGTAGGATTGATAACTTTGTCAGATACCTTCTCAACAAGAGGTTTCACATCAGTCACAACTATTTGATTAGCCAGCTCAAGAGTCTCTTGAACATCAAACAGAAGACCATTCAACTTCTGGCCGATATTTGGAGCAACTTCACTCCTAGCATATTCATTCGCCTCCGAAGCAACCTGCTTTATTTGTTGTTGCAACAAATAAAGATCATGCTTCAAGTTTTCCAAATGCGGAGAAGCAGCTTTTGATGCAGATCTTGCTCTTGATTCAACAATCTTTCTACCTTGTCTGGCAAAATCCTTGACATCATCACCAATGGACTCGCGTACAAAAGAGGTAGCTTTAGGAATATATTCTTTGGTAACTAAATCATAGCCTTGATAAGCATAAGGTCTTACTTGCTTAGTAACATGCTTTCCAACCTCTAAAGCACCTCTGTAAGCAGCATTAAGCTCAGCTGGCACAACATTCTGAATTGGTCTGATGGTGTCCAAAAACTTTTGAAATGTTGATCTTTCCTCCTCCATCTTGTGTTCTCTACCCAGATTGTCATAATAGATATTGTGAGCGTTCTCACCAGCTTGGTTCACAACAGCTCTTTGTCCATACTTTACATATTGATGAGCTGGCTCTGGCTCTGGCTCAAATAATGAATGAGAAAGTCCTGGAGAGTAGGATTGTTGGTTATAGTAGTAATCTTCACCAGGGGTTGTGGTTGGAGCATAAAACTGGGGACTGTCAACACTGCTTTCACCATACACAATACTTTTAAGGCGATCTCCATCTTGCTCACTCAGCTCAAGATCATTAATCAGCCAGTTCAGATTAGGATCATAATATTCAGCATTGTGATCTCTTTTGGTTCTCTCATGAGTTGTTGCTTTGATTTGTTTAGGAGTCAAAACCATTTCAAGTAAAGCAGTAAAGTCCTTGTCAGCTTTGATTACTTCTTCTAGTACCTTGTCTTCTTTGCCTTTTGTTTGAAGCATGTTGTGAGCAGCAGCCATGCTTTTAGTAGCTTCTTTGATGGTATTTTCTGCATTTGCTTCAATAGATCTTTTGTTGATATGATGCTGAACAGAGGGTAGATTGGCAGAGTTAAGGATACTTTCAAGCTTGTCAACATCTTTAGAATCTGACTCGTGAAGATCACCCATGACCTAGAAAAAATGACAAAGAAAATTTATAGAAAATAATTCATTGGATTTAAGCTAATTTTTTTTATGCTAACAATTTTATTCATATAAATGTAAAATATACAATATACATGGAGATTAGGAAAAGAAAAACTTTATCAATTAAGGTCGTTATGTTCCCTCACATTTATTTGTCAGTTCGTTCATCCAGGAGGGAAGGGGATAGTGTAGTAAAGAAGGGTTTGGAGGGGGATGGGGAGAGTCGTTATTTAAGCCAACTAGAAGTTTCACTTTATTAGATTACATGATAAATTAATGCAAGATCCAAGTAATAAATCCATTTTTATTCTTAACTACTTTCTTTCACGGTCCTTTCCCTGTCAGTGGTCTTTACCTTATGAAGTGCAGTGTCAAGGATTCTCTCAGCATTGATCATCTTGGCAAGAGCCTCTTCAGGAGTTCTAGATTCCTCAATGATAGCATCAGCAAGATCAAAATCATCCAAAGACATATCCTGTAGTATAAACATAGTTGATTAACTTAATAATTCCTCTACGTGATGATATCTTTATGAAAACTTTTAAATGATTCTTTTATCTATGTCAAACCTTTAGTTTTAGAAAACATTTTTTTAGTTTATATAAAAGAAATCTTATTATTTTGCTCATAATTAGTGGCTACGCCCCTAGAGCACTATAGAAGCACTTGTGTAAGAGGTGGGAGAGACGGGTATATAGCGATTTTTCTTGGGAGTGTTGGTACCCTCTCCCAAAATAGTAATAAACCTTCTCGTGACCTCACCAAGACATCCAGGAACTTTAAAATAAGGATTATAAATAAGTAAACTGTCACCTTTGTACTACGCTTTGTAACTTTCGAATTAGCTGGTGCTTGTTCAACCTATTAGGATAATAATATTTTGAAGATTGAATAGCTATATTAATGATCTCTATTATATTTTCGTTTTTGCTGAATGAAATTAAGTCTGTTGCTTTTCAAATTCACTGGAAAAATTAAAATCAAACAAGCATGAAACAAATCGTGGAAGGAATTACGAAAGAAGTCATTCAATTAATAAAATCATATGTATATATGGTTTCATATATTTATATTTTGTAGCATTACTAACATACGACTGAATTATAGAGTAGCTGCACTTCTAAAACGAATTAATGTTGATATCTATACCCTATTTAAAAAAAAGAATAACCTACTTTTGAAATTTTAACTGGTTTAGCACCGTTAATCCTGGCATAATGAGTCTGTGTGGATCCATACTTGCCAAGGATGGAGGCCCTTTCTCCAGGGTTGTAGGTCTGCACTTCAGCTTGTCTTTATCATAATAACAATGCTAGGCTTAATGTTAAACTATATTTTTTTTTTTATAAAATAAACCCTTAATTGTCTTTATATTTTCATCTAGTCAATAATGAAAGTAATTTTAGATTTGACAGGTCACAAGAATTTTAATCATGTCCTGTGAAAATTTCTTGTAGAAATTATTATTTAAAATAAAAATTTAAAATGGTAAAAATACAAAAAAAGTCCTCTCTCCAATCATAAAAATTACAGTTTATACCAACAATGAAAGGGAGGGGGGTGAATGCAACCATCTCGTAATCAATGTATAAATGGCACAAAGAATTCGAATTTCAATCTGAAATTTTGCATGAGTAATCCTTGGTAGGTCTATTTTCCCTAAATCGAACAAAAAGTTGAACAAGTAATGGCTAACAAATCAGCCGTTTAGCCGTTTTTTTTGGCTATTTGACATATGACAAATTTTGAAAGTTAAAATTAAAAACTTTTCCAGTTTGTAAAAAAAAATATTAAAATATATTTATCATTTTAAAACAAATAGCATTATGTTCCTTTTATGTATAGATCCTGAAATATATTAATTTGTTTACAAGTCACACCCCTCCTTAACTGAACTTAAGATTAAAAAAATTTTCCAAACATTCAGACTATTGGGCGTTCAAATAGGACCTAATGGTAGTTAGAATCAGTTAAGAACAAAATCCCAGCCGTTCCTTCTTGCCAGATATTGTCATTTTAAGATTTTAGGTAAAATTACACTAAATATCCTAATACAAACTTCACTCTTCTTTGAATATTTTAGTGTAATTGTAATAGAACAGCCCCAAAACAGAGTAGCTTTGCTCCTCTGGCAAATCTGACTGCCTGGAGTTTCTTATAGGAAGTGCCATATTGTGTTAACACAAGTGGGGATTCGAACCAATTCCCAAAACTATCCAATGTGGAATAGCTGTATATTACATCTTGACAATAGTAATTTGTATATTGGGCTCGGGCTATGAATGCCTCTCTGGATACCCTCTAGCTGTTGTTTGTGATCAGAGTTGGATAATATAGTGCAGCTGATGCCACTGCCACTGCTACAGCCAAAGTTGCAGCTGCTGCCACTGCCAGTTCTGCCAATAAAACATGGATTTTATGACAGTGCAATGCCGGCTATCCTAGAAATATGGATCTTAAAAATCCTTTAAGTCTCACCATTTAATATATATTTTATTTAATTATTATTTATAAAAATCAAAATTTCAAGATCTATGATAGTTTCGAAATTAAAAAAATTATAATTAATTATTTAAGTGGCTGTCTTTGTGGCTACATGGCAATGTTAAATGACTGTAGCCACTTTTAGCATGGCCAGTCATGGTGCATGGCTACATGTAGCCGCAGCTATGTATAGCTATTTTGATTTAGAGATCACTATTAGGTGAGTGGCTGTACATCTGGCAGCGGCAACGGCTACACTAAACAATTTTAAAGATTCAGCTTAGCAGGGTCAGATCCTTGTTGGACTTGTAGCTGGGGTTCCACACAGTCAGGCCCCTGCGCTGGAAGTTTAGGACAGGTCTTGACCACCATATCTGTCCTGGGGGGCAGTTTGATGTAAAACCCCACCGCTAACCAGTTTGCGCCTCCTGAAGGCACCTTGAACACCATAGAGGTGTACAACTAAGAATAGCCACTGTTCAGTTTCACCTTCTAGGGGGCCTTGGCCCCTACCTTGATGGTAAGGTTCAGGGCATGGTTCATGATGCACACCACCAGGATCTCCTGGAGGTTCAAGGTCAGGGTAGAACTAACTTGCATTTTGAGCAAGGTATGCAGCCCACCACCTGCAGCTCTTCTTTTGTAGCAGCTGTGCTAATCTGGAATTGGCAGGGAAGCATTTCATGGCCCAGGGCTCAGGCCAGGGTATGTGATATCACCTTAAGCTTAGAACTTGTTTGCCAGAGTCCATCATGGCATCTACCCTATAGGTTGCAATTTCCGGTAGGGCAGCCACAACTGCAAGTGGCAGAGTTAATGGGAGTCTGAGGGCACCATTGGGTCTTGACCTGTTCTATCCCTGGGTGTGGGTGAACAACACCCCAGAAAACATGTGGTACAGACCTCCAAAGTGCTCCACTGGAGCCTGGGGGTGAATGGTCCGGTTTCTGGTTATGATAGGCCTTGCCTTGGCTGGCCATTCATCAATCATTGGTGAAAATACTGACCCCATGCTGTAATATAAAGCTATTCCATGTTGGTTAGTTTTGGGAATGGGTTCGAATCCCTAATTGTGTTAATACATTAACCCATTAGTGCCGAGCGCCACTTTTATGGGCCGATCAAGCTGAAAATCTCAGGGAAGCTTTATAATGGTAAACGGAATTCCAATTTTTTTGTTTTGCTTTAGTGGCGTGCACAGGAAAGTTGCAAAAAAATCCGGTTCGGCCTGGCCATAAATACCAACCAGGCATTATTACTAGGGTTGGGCCGGATATCCGGCTGGAATGTTTCAATATCTGGTATCTGGATATCCGGTGTGGCCGGATATCCGGCCGGATAGTTTCAATATCCGGTAACCGGATATCCAGTGTGGCCGGATATCCGGCCGGATAGTTTCAATATCCGGTATCCGGCCGGATATCCGGCCACACTGGTGTAAAAAGATGATAAAAAAATCATAAAAAATAATAATTTGAATAAAACAAATTCACAAATAGATGTACTTGTCAATAAACCTTAGATTTCACGAAAAAAATCAGCGACTACTATAAAAACAAAAAAGTTAGAAGGGTATTTTGAATTTTCATGATTTTCAAATTTTGTTGAGCTATACCGGCAAACAAAAGTAAGCTAAACTGCCTGCTCCAGGGGGAAATGAAAGCCAGGGTAGTAGAGGAGGGATTCATACTGAGAATGATGCAATTATGAAGCCGTAAACTGTTTTTTTTTCCATTTTTCGGAACCGGGTTTTAATACCCGGTTCGTCACTAATGGGTTAAGGCACTCTCGGTTAAGAACTCCAGGCAGTCAGTTTGGCCACAGGAGAAAAGATACTCTGTTTTGGGGCTGTTTCACTAAAATTACACTAAAAACTTTCAAGAAGATTTAAGTTTGTAATATGATATTTAGTGTAAGTTTACTTAAAATCTTAAAATGGCAATATCTCGCAAGAAGGAACGGCTGGGATTTTGTTCTCAGCTGATTCTAACTACCACTAGGTCCTATTTGAACGCCCAATTGTCCGAATGTTTGGGAAATATTTTTAATCTAAAGTTCGGTTAAGGAGGGGTGTGAAGTGTTTTAATAGAATTTTATTTTAATTGTTAGTTGGATAAATCCAGATTAAAATTACATAAAAAATACTTTAAACAAGTAGACAAAATTCCTTTCCCTTTAAATGAACTAATCAAGATATTTTAATTTAAGAAAATAATTATTTCCATTAAAAGTTATAAAAAAAGTGCTTAGCACAGAGCTATCCGGGAATTATTGACGGACGCATTATATTGGTAGAAAAGCATAGTTTTTAGAATTCTTATTTACCGCATAGTATTATAGACAGCTTTCCGCGGATATTTAAATAAAACAAAAATAAAATTTAAACCATTTTTGTTAGACCCTAGGGGCCAAATGCCAAATTTCATAAATGACGAAAAACCGGTTTTAATCAAGCGGATAAAAATCGGTTTCAAAGCCATACTGGAAATAACTTACTTTCGCCATAAACAGCGGAGGCTTTGTTAACAACTGGTGGCATGTCCTTCTCCTCCTTATCAATGGGCACCCTGCTCATACTCATGTACAACACCTCGTCCTCACCAGAGTCGAACATCGTCTGGTACGGGTCGGATGGTGCTATTGCCTAAAATAATAAGATATAATATCACTTCGAGGATGCACCAGATTTTCATGTAATACCAGCGGGTGGCTATACACCCCATCCACCCCCCCCCCCCCACAACTGGATGAACAAACTGACCAATGGAGTAGGTCAATATTGGCAACCTAAATTGAAGACTACTCCCCCCCCCCCCATTTATCCATTCCTAAAATATTTAGATAGTCAACCTATGATAACCCCACCCCATTTATTCATATTTAAAAGATCTTTCTTCTGGCACCTGTTATGAGCTATAACCCTGTGGGGCTTGATCAGTGGGTCTTAAAAAAGGTTCACAAACAGATAACTTAAAATTGCCGAAAATAACTCAAACCAGAAATAATCCTTTAAATTTTAAGTAATAAAATGATAAAAAGGTAGTGAAGATTTTTTTTATGTCCTTGTGTTAATTATTAAATATTTGTATATTATATCAAGTTTATAAAACAAATTTTTATATAAAAACATTTGAAAAATATCATTAAAACAGATTTTATCTAGATAAGTCATAAAAGGAATTTGACAAAAAGGTTTATCTATTATTAATTTTGCATCTGTTATTTTAATATTTTAACAGAAATCTAATTTAAAGTACTTTTAGATTTATTTTTACGTAGATTAATTTTTAAAAATATAAATAGGTACAATTTACTTACGGCTTCATTTATAAAATAAGATTTTAATTACGATATTTGAATTTGATGCAGTCTTTCAAAAAGTAAAAAACAACAAAGTTTTCCAGAAAAGGTCTTTTGGTCCAAAGGTTTAATTTTCAATATGAATGAGGGTAACACCGCCACCGCCACCAGAAAAAAATACTTTTTAAAAACTAAAATTTAAAGGAAAGGGTCAACTTCCCCTATCCCTGACCCTTTCACTCAAGTCCCCATAGAGGCCTCTAGGAGCGTTACCGTTAGTTTATATACACAAGTTCTTACCGGAATTTGTTTGTGTTCCATACCATTCAACCTGGCGGTCTCAGCAGCCAACCTTGCAATAATATATATTATCAATATTAAACTTGTTAATTTTGCTGCAGACAGGCAGTCATAAAAAAATATACCGAAATTATATATTTTAAAATCATTGCAGTTCTATCATGATTATTTTTTATTATATGTAGCAAACAAATTTCGGGGAGTGCCTGTTGAGCAAATTTCATCTATGCCTAACCCATCCGGGGCCTATACTTAGATGTCCCAAAAATGATGGCTACAAAGTACCAAATATAATGACAAAGTAATGTCTAAACCACCCATCTTACTTTTAATTTTGTCGAAAATAAGGAGTGCGGAGAGTTATCAGTGCTCACTATATTAGGTACTATAGGGTATTCGTGTAAAAGTACAAAAAATTCAATATCTATCTATGAAAATTAATATTAAATTTCCTGCTTTTATTCAAAGATACCAAAGGCAGAATTTTTTATCTTAACTGACCTATCCTCGTCTGTTACCTGATTTCTGCATTTTCTTGAACATCCTTGAGAGCTCCAGGAAATATTGAGAATAGATGCTTCCATGCTCCGGCTGAAATTAACAAGGAAAATTACATCCAATAGAACGCAGACATTTAAATGGACATTTATATTCTCCTTTCCAAAATATGCAATCTGCGGGTAAAACTTATGGGTAAGGAGGAAAGACCTTCATTTTGGATAAGGAATTTTATTAATAGACCTGAAAACTATTAGGAAATGCTTATACCAACCTCATCGAGAATTTTAATAAAGAATGTGTTATCAATGCTTATTTTAGATTGGGTTGTATTAGCTATAAGAGTTTAAGGATGGGATAAAGAATTATTGAAAAAATGCTCTAGTAATACAATTTGGACACTCCTATCATTATCCAAGTAACAAGTTAACATTATCCTCAAGGCTTTGAGTTAACTAATAAAAGAACACTTATATTACATAGGACAGTCAGTATTATGTATAGTAGTATACCCTTTCTATAGGCTAAGGAGTAATATTTTTTAATATTACTTTTACCCAAAAAGTAATCAACAAACAACAAAACAATTATCTGCACTTGCTTACATATTGCTTTATTTCATTTTCTTGTTAACTATAATAAATACAAATATCTACAAAAAATATCACACTTTAAATATCCAGCATAATAATTTGTATCTCTATCATAATCAATAATCTAATCTACGAGCAAATCTCTTCCTTCTCTCCATAGATCCACTTTCAAAAGACTCCAAAGATTCAGCACTTTCAATAGATTCTGGGGAGAAGTCATCAGAAGTATCTTCAGGGTCAAAGTCTTCGGGTGATTCAGCACTCTCGATAGATTCAGCACTCTCAATAGATTCTGGGGAGAAGTCATCAGAAGTATCTTCAGGGTCAAAGTCTTCAAGTGATTCAGCACTTTCAATAGCCTCTGGAGAGAAGTCATCAGAAGTATCTTCAGGGTCAAATTCTTCATCTGAATTCTGCTCAAAGTTTTCAAAGCTGTTCTCATCAGAGTTCTCTAGGCTACTCTCCAAAGAGTTAAAGTCAACTCCAGAGTACATCAGACATGATCTTCCAAATGCTTGCAATGTACACTTGTAATCTGCAATCTTCTCATTTAATGCCTGGAGGATCTCTCTTGTAGAATTAGTATACTCACAATCGCTGTCATCAAGTATGTCATCAAGTTCAGCATGATGAGCTTTGACACACTCTTGAAGTGGCATTTGTTGAACACCATTGATAATTTCTTCAGGTAGGGTGGCAATATCAGCCTTCATTGCATCCTGATTCAAAGTTTGATCCTCATTTAGCCAACCCAGCACACTCATGAGGCATACGCCATCTTGAGCTTGATTGGTAAAAACTTCAGTCAAGGCATCAGCATCACATGCATCTCCAGCTTCACTATGGAGAATATTGTATTCCCAGTGGTCCAGATCATTAACATTACAGGTATAAAAAGCTTCCATAAACTTTGACTCCAGGCTAGATCCATTGAAACAGCTATGGAATACCTCTAGTTGTCCATTTACCTAAAACAAGTTTATATTAATGCTAATGAAAATTGAAAACTTGCTAATTTTTAATAAAACACATCAAATTAATTTACAAAGCCATTTCCTATGAAATCCTTAAATTAATTTTGCTTCCTAGAATGATATTTCCAAATTTAATCAAAAGAAAAAAAAGATCTGTTTGATTAAGTTCACTTCCCAAATATGTATTTCATTGTAAAGTGTAGATTAAGACCATAAATTATCAGTGAACTAAATTGAGTTTATACATATATATACAAAAAGTGAGTGAACAGGCAATTGTAAAATGAGATTAATTGGTCAACAAATATTAAGCTAAAAAATAACTTAATAAAAAGTATTTAAGAAAAAATATATGACAGAAATTGTTATCTATACTGTATATTTTTGTGATAATGTAAATAATGAAAATGATAGAATAATATAAAGATAACTAATAATAATAATCCTTCATTCATCGATCTACTGCCAATAACAAAGAATTATTGAAAAATAAAATTATATTTTTTACACAAAAAATATTTAATGTTTACCTGAGTCGTAGCTGCAAGGACGAGTCCCAGAGCCAAGTACATGATCTGGTGTGCCATGCTCAATTAATTCCTCAAACTAACTCGTACCTCACTTTTAAACAACACTAAGCTGATTCATCACATTGTTTACAAGGATTGGGAATAAAAATTGGAATAAAATAATTAGACAAGGTTTTTTTACAAAGTGCCTGTCGACCACTGAACCCCTCTCCTTATATTTTTAGAATAATTTTTTCTTATACGCCTAACCCCAAATACCTAACCTGACCTAAAGTATTAAACAAATAAACGTAAATCTTTCAATCAAATTTTCAATTGATTTAAAAATAAGGGGGATAGAGATGGTGCTCGCCAGGGCACATTGATGAAAATCATTACAATGCTAGACACGCTTCAAATCTATAAAATTAAGATATTTTTTAAATGGGCATTAAATGAATATGAAGTTTTCTATTTTTTAAAAAAATCAAATCTATTTCACTTGTTAATTTTTATTCGGAAACATGTCCATGCCGATGCGGTTAAAACAGATGCAAATGTTTTTAGTGTATTAGCTAATTTTTTTAAGTGCTGCTACTCAATAATTTGTTTTTTTTAGATGAATCATAATGCCTTTCCTGAAGCTTACATTCCTATTAAGTAGTGAGTTGTGTGTATGTGTGTGTTTGGATGTATGTGTTGTAAGATCTCACATACCGCTACTATCTTTAAGGGGGAGGGGTTAAAACCCCACCCTATACGACCTAAACCTGGACACAAAAAAATTCTCCTACATAGACTTAATCAATTTTAACAATCAGGAGATATCCCCCCCCCCCCCCCTACCTATCTGGGCGAAGCTGCTCGCTTATATAAGGAAATAAAAACTTTGGCAGTGGTTTCTTTTAGTGTAATCAATTAAGTTAAAAATTAATTGAATAATTTGCTTAGTTTTCGCTACCCTGCTAAAATTTGTACTCGTCTATTGTTAATATTTCAACCTATTTAAATGTATAAATGTAATAAAAAGGTATAATAGAATATACGTAATTACAATGACACATAATGAAGAATACATTTGTTTCAAAAATTCAAATTTTTTTTATCATAATAAGTCAAAATAATTTAATTCTTTCAAATATCTAAGATCAAGTAATAAAAACAAACGACATCTGTAGGAAAATCTCGTAAAGGAAATTTGCATTAAACAAGGATGACAACATCCATAAAAGCGAAGCTCTGAGACGGTAGGACAAACGGACATTAACACTTGTATAATGCCAGAACTGAATAATCAGAATGCTAATGTATAAGAGTCAAAGCAAAATTGTAAGTAAATTTGTTGAAAAACTGCTTGATACAGGATAATGATTATGGACATACTGACATTGTTAGGACTTGATTATACAGTCGCTTCGCTTTTAATATTGTACTTTGTTGTCCCAGGAATCAGTATACCAAAAATCAGACCAATCGGATAATTAGGTCACATACAAATTCTAACTCGTACCTAACTATTACAGGAATCACCATGCAAAATTTGGAATCGATAGGACAATTCTAACATGTCTAAATTAACGAAAAAAAGCTATTTAAAAAAGTAAAAAAATAAACATGTTTAAAATGGACGTACGGACATTCTGGTAATGATTATAGAGTTGCTACGCTTTCTAAATCGTACCCAACTACTAAACGAATCACCATGCAAAATTTGAAATCGATAGGACAATTCTAACATGTCTAAATTAACGAAAAAAGCTATCCGTGACGGACGGACGGACGGACGGACGTACGGACGGACCGACCCTAATTATAAAAAGCTTCGCTTTTAAAAAACAACCGAGAAAGTATTTTTTAAAATAACACTAAACCCATAACCACACCTACCTAAAGACAAAAAATACTTACGATAATCAAGAAATCTCTTCTCTCGGCTATGTTTTTCTTCATTTAAACCTAAATATAAATATATACATTAAAACATAAAACAGCTTTTATAAATGATACTGTAAAATGCTATATACTAATGTAATAAGATGTATGCATGTATGTCTACTAAGATATTATAAACAGGGGGATGGGGGACGAGAAGTCAAAACCACTAAAGCTCGATTTCTTGAACAAACAGCTTGGTACATAGGGTTTACTAGGGGGAAATTCCTTATGTGTTACCTATGTGGACTTAGGGAAAGTGATTCCCTATGACGCACTTACAGAAAGTGTCTCATGAATAATACTTATGTTAGCTGTGCGTATTTTTCACATGTGTAATTAGCTGAGGGAAGTAAGCTGTCATAAGTATTTAAAAGCAATGTTGCCACATTTTTAATTATTATGTTGTCCAATTTTTTTAACAGTTTGATTTACACAAAGCCCATTTTGAAGATCTTATTAAATGTCTTCTTCTCTAAATTCCGGAAATAGAATCATAAAATGATAATAGTAAACATAACTATTATTTTTAAGTATTAATATAATTTTATAGAAACAATAATTTAATCAATATAATAACTTTTCTTAATTATTTAGGTAATACAAATATGTCCTTAAATTTTTTTCTCTTATTAACAAATTAAGTTTACAAAGAGTGTAGATAAATTAAGAAAAATACAAAGAGTAAATCTTTATACAAAAGTAACAGGATGTTTATCTGTATGTTCGTCTGTACCAAAGGATAATTGAACAAAATCTTTTTTGCAGGGAAAGTG
Source organism: Acartia tonsa (assembly GCF_053477335.1). Lineage (NCBI taxonomy): Eukaryota > Metazoa > Arthropoda > Copepoda > Calanoida > Acartiidae > Acartia > Acartia tonsa. The sequence goes on along the minus strand of NC_137262.1, from coordinate 27,963,049 downwards.
TTTGTCTCTGTAATATTCAACTTTTAGAGAAACTGCAGCTGCTGAAATCGCTGCCACTGGGAAAATTTTTTTTTTCACCATTTCTTGCCATATCAGACAATATTGTATCATTTAAGACCATGTTATTTTTTCCAAAAATTTTCCACTGAGAGAGCACTTAGTAATTTTTTGTAGAATTTTTAATAATAAATTCTAATGTTAGGCTTTTATTTTTATAGTTTGTTAATGGTCTACATAAAAAAAGCAGTTACATCCCCCTTGAAGAAATTTATTAAAACCGTGGTGGGATTAGAATTAATTAAAGAGTTTTATTTTCTATATTTTCTTCCATATAGAACAATTTTTATCATTGTTTATTTTAGTTTTCTGGAGCTTTTTTATTTGTGTTTAAATTCTAGTCTACAAAAGTACCTTGAAAAACATATCTACTTAATTCTACCCTCCCAAAATTATTGTTATTATGCACAAATGCCCCGTAAAAATCGATTTTTACTTATGTATTTGACAGCTAAGCTTAGGTAAAACAGCTTATTCACATAAGGAATAGCCTGTTCCCCATGTAACATAAGGATTGAATTCACATATGTAAATGACGTCCACTTAGGGAATTTACTTCGGGAATTCACTTCGGTTTTACATTGGGATTGTTCATTAAGAGATATAAGTTTTCCGGAATTGTAATGTAGGGAGTAGATTTGAAATCTGCATCAAATTTTAAGGATTTTTTATAAAATTCGTTTTTTGTATAATTCTTTATCTAAAAGCGGAAATACAAATTAAGTTAATTAATTTTGGCATCTGTGATTGGTGGATTTAAAAAATCTGCGCTCTGATTGGATGTCGTACATCATTCAACCAATTAGAGCGCAGGTAGTTTAAAATCCACCTATCCTATTGGTCAAAATTAATTAACTTAAAATGTATTTTCGCTTTTAGATTAAGAATTTTACAAAAAACGAATTTTATAAAAAATCCTTAAAATTTGATGCAGATTTCAAATCTACTCCCTACATTACAATTCCGGAAAACTTATATCTCTTATTGTTCATGATACACTTTTTCTATGAGTTCACTCAGTGAAAGCTGTCATAGGGGAAATCAAATTCTTCAAGAAATCGAGCTTAAGATATATTAGCCTTTGAAGACAATCTTTCCAAAAAGTATCCTTTCCTTTTCCAAATTCATTCTTTAATAGCGATGCATCTCTACACTCAGAAGCGTTAGACTTTAAAATCATCGGATTTGAAGAAACTACAAGGAATTTAAATTTATTACGGTTGCTTTCATAATAGCATTATATTGGCCTTAATTTCGCATTTCAATTCGCAACAAAAGGACAATCCAAGGTTATTTTTTGAAATAAAAATAAAGTTCTACATATATTTTTACCTGGCGGGGCAACTCTTGCGCTTGCCAAGCTTAACATTACCAGAATCAACAACAGCCGCATTTTTATTCACTTTTAAGAACTGAAACTGGAGATTAATTCAATAAAAAATACTTTAAAAAGGTTCCTTATTTTCAGCTTTGGGCAACATTCTTCTTAAATCTTGAATTTGATATAATTTTTGTCAATAAGAAAAAAAACATTCTTAAATGAAATTATTTAATTTCTATATAAATATACCTAAGCATTGAAAAATTAGAATGAAATAAACGAAATCAAAAGATTTAATTTTTGGAATCATGGAAAGAAAACGAAGTAGTAGGTTTCGTCGTATTTCCTGGTAGGTTTTCTCCTATTTATAGCCTGCGGGGGGCTCGACGCTGCGGAACCAATATCGTAATCCTGCACAGCAATCAACAACATTTACCTAACCTAAAATAACCTATCAAAAGCTACTGTGAAAGTATGACAAAACACGCCACTTCGTTTTCTTTCCATAAACCAAATTTTGTTTTACAACTAAAACAACTACAAGTACTATTTGCATAAAAACTTACAGAAAAAAATATTCAATATAACTACTAGTATAATGTGCATAAAAACTGCAAAAAAAATTCAATTTAATACAAAAATATTTATTCTCCTGCTTCATAAATGAGAAACCTCACGCGACTATGGTCAAAAATGCTGTACAAAAGTACTCCTTAAGATTTTGTTTACATTTGAAGATGTGTTCTTTTGATACAGCTAAAAATACGTCGAACAATAGCTAATAAAGATAAATTTCCAAAAAGAAATTTAATAAATTAATTACAAATTATGCAACACTTTTACTAAAAATAGCGATTTAAAGTATAAAAATTAAAAAACGAACATTTAAAAAAAAGAAACAAAGAGTGCAACTTAATTTCTGCTCATTGTGTTATTAAAATTGACTTTTTTTAGATTTGTCATCTGGAGAAGGGAGATCTCAAAATGAAACTTTGTACATGGATCCACAAGCAAAATTAAAGGTATACATTCGTACATATGAAAAGTTGCTACCGTAAAAAAAAATTGCAATTTCCCTGAAAAGACCTTGTGGAGCACAGAAAATCCTTCACCCCCTTATTTCGATATGTACATTGTCGGAAAGTACCCAATAATCTTACTTCTATTAATATTTCAGGCAAAAGTTTTGAGGCTAGTAATTGAATCAGGCTACAACCATTTTGTTGGAATTTATCATGTTAAAGTTATGGGTACTCTACCTGGAGAGTCAAGTGCTCCAAGTACTTTCTCTGCCGGTCAACTTGGAATACAACAGGTAGAGGCACATATTGATAAGTAGATTGGAATGCATCATGTCAAAGTTAGGGGTACTCTAATTGGAGAGTACCTATAAATTTCTCTGATGGTCAGCTTGGAATACATAGGTATAGGCACATATATTGATAGGTAAATAAATATAGATCATCATGTAAAAGTTATGGGTACTCTACCTGGAGAGTCTAATGCTCCTAGCACTTTCTCTGCCGGTCAGCTTGGTATTAAATAGATATAAGCACATATTTGTTAAAGAATTGTAAAAATTTGAGGGAAGGATTGGATTGTAAATGTATTGATGTATAATCCAGACAACTACCTGGCCAAGTGGTGGAGACTCTTTTCGTCTGTTAGCAAAATGCTTTCTGTTCTTTTGTAGGGAATCGGGTGTTTTTATATTTTCGGTACTATTAGCTCATTTAAAAGATCCAATTAAAAAACGGGACAGGGTCCCCGCCCTGTGGGCAGTGTTTCATATTGCTTATGCTCCCTCTATTCTTTTACTTTAATGATATATAAAAGATTAGATAGATGTAGGGAAATACTGAGAGATGCATTTAAGTTAGACTTGCGTATACAAGGACAAATAAATAGCATAAAATCATCCAAAGACATAATTCTAAAATCAAATTAGCCTAAAACCATCCTGGGACCTTTTTAGAGCTTCCCTAAAATTAGGAACTTAATCGGTTCAGTACTTATCGATCTTAAGCTAAACAAAAAACCTTTCAACTTTATATAATAGGATACATTTATTTATGTGTTGATGTGATATTTAGTCGGAACCGGAGGAGAGACTATCAAGAATGAAAACTTTACAACAACAGAAAAAGGATCCTACATCTAGGAATGGTTTTATACCAACAACAAATATTTAGACAATACTAAATATTCTAACATTAATATAACAGGATGTCTATCTATATATAATCTTTAACGAAAGATCTCGCTAACCTTTGAACTAATGAAGATTCTTATAAGTAGTGGGAAGGTTTTCAATTATTTTAGAGGCTAGTATCTGTACATTCTCTTAGAGTTTGCCCCCAGAAAAATACCCCCTTCCCCCCAAAAAACAACATAAAAAACTTAAAGAAATTTGAAAGTTGAAGCGCCCCTAGAGGACCTAAGTGCGTATCCGCGCTGTTCCTATAGTATAAAACAGTAAGATTTTTATATAAAACAAATAATCAGTGAAATGGATGATGATAATGGGTTGAACTTTTGAGGGAAGCTTTATAATATGTAAATCAACTAGTACAGTAAAAAAGAAAATCTATAACTGTATAAAACCCAAACACCTTAGTGATCAAAAGCGGATGGACTTTTCAACCAGCCGCACCAACCCCTGGGATGAGACGCCCATAGGGGTCAGCTCTAATGGGATTGCTGGACAGATGGACAATGAGGTTAGTTTCATTATAACCGATGTGTAAAAATAACAGGAAGTCTTGAAATCTATGTGACTGTATCAAAGGATCTCGCTAACCGGTGGACTGATTTGGTTGTTAACATAGGTCCTAGGAAGGTTTATAACTATTTTGGGGTAGGGTACTTTCCACCCTCCTAAGAAAATAGCCCCTGGAAAAAAGTACACAACCCCCTTATCTTAATACTTTTTCTTTTTCAAACTGCAATGTAAAGTACCTTCCCCTCTAGGGGTGAAACCGCTAGTTAAAAATAAATGGAATTTTATATACATTTTTAGGGAAGCTTCTTGTTAGTCATAAACAGATTTCTAGTCAATCAATACACATAATGAACAAAATAATTTAAATTTATCAATTTGATGTGTATCTAAACTTCTGTCTGTGTGTCTATCTAACTATCTATCTATCTGTCTGTCTGTCTATCTATCTATCTATCTATCTATCTATCTATCTATCTATCTATCTATCTATCTATCTATCTATCTATCTATCTATCTATCTATCTATCTATCTATCTATCTATCTATCTATCTATCTATCTATCTATCTATCTATCTATCTATCTATCTATCTATCTATCTATCTATCTATCTATCTATCTATCTATCTATCTATCTATCTATCTATCTATCTATCTATCTATCTATCTATCTATCTATCTATCTATCTATCTATCTATCTATCTATCTATCTATCTATCTATCTATCTATCTATCTATCTATCTATCTATCTATCTATCTATCTATCTATCTATCTATCTATCTATCTATCTATCTATCTATCTATCTATCTATCTATCTATCTATCTATCTAACTATCTATCTATCTATCTATCTATCTATCTAGGATGAAGAGACAGGTCCCCTTGATACAGACAGATCCAACAGATTTAGACAGCCTAAACTTAATCAATATGATGCCTTACAACCGATTGCAAATAACATCAATGATCAGTACGTAGTTTTAGAAACACAAATTATATTTGTAGTAGAGAATCTACTCTATAATTATCTATATTAGTTTGTATATAGTGATAACATTGACGTACAAATACAGAAATACTACTTTCAGGTGTTCAAATTAAACTTCAAGCGAAAAAAAAAACTTATAGATAAATGATATAAATTTTTAGGGATTCGTTGCGAAGTTCTTCATTAAACCAGGACGAGCTTAACCAAAGCTACAATAGCGAAAATATTAGAACCGAAAGCCCTACCATAGCTCAGGTAATTATAGTATATAACAATATGAAAGATCTCGTGATTGAGGTCTCCATTTTATGGCAACTTTGCAAAGCTCTAGTTATGGTTTCAAGCTATTTGATTTCTAATTCTAAGTTTATGAATGGTTTTAGTCTATATATTCAAATACAGAGCCCCGATATTCTACGGGCATTGCAAATATGTTAAAATATTGAACCTTTTTGTATTTGAATAGCTTTGACAATTTTATTTATGATTGAAATGATTTCCTAAAAATATGCCTAAAAATAGATTGTTTTAGTGATCAAATCTATTTTGCTATTTGCAGGATTCGGCAGTTTTATCAAATTTAAACCTGCTTGGATGCTTAAAATATCTACTGATCAGACGGAATGCCATAATTGGAACAGGGCCAATCTTCGGACATCCAGTTAATTTTTAAGATTTAAAACAACTCAAGAGCTAATTTTTCACAATAATCAAAAACAATTAGGTATGCAATTTCAGGTGAACCCAATGACAAATAGAAATCAAATAGCAGCATTCAATGGAAATGATAATGACTTTGCCAGCAATCAAACTTATAATGTCAGTCCCAGAGGTAAACATATATTTGTTATAAGCATTGCTTCTTCATAACCAGGTCTATCTTTTGCCTTCCATGATATTTGCACAATGCCAAACCTTTAAAAATATTTATTGCAAAATTCCCTCAAGGCATATTTTGTTATTGTTTTGAAAGCCCTCCCCCCCAAAAATTTTTGAAAATTAATATAAAAAATTTAACTTTCCCCCCTTTTATGTTTCCTAATTTGTCTAGGTCCCTTTAATGAGGAAGTTCTAATGTTACTAAATATTCATTTTACAAGATTAACTGGTAAATTGTACAAAATATATTATTAAACAAGGAATGATAATATCCATAAGAAGTTTAGTAGATAAAAGTAAAGTATTTAACAAACAGGGATGACAATATCTATAAAGGGGTACTAAACAAATCTTAAATCGATCAAATCAACAAGAAAATCAGAATGTAAGAAATAGACCTAAAAAAAACTTTAAAGGGCTAATAATCTGCTTAAAATCAAGCTTGCTTTAAAAGAATTCATTTAATTTTAAGGCTTAACTTTAGTTTTAGAGGGAATATTACGAAAGATACTAGGGTTCACCTTTGCAAAAATCAGAAAGAAATTAATGGCAACATGTTTAATAAGCATGAAAGGTTTTAAAATAAAATTAGAAATCATATGTCTGGATAAAAATGCTATTTTAGAAACATTCACTATTAAAATTTTTGTTGTATGATTTAAATTTAAAGAACAATAAGTTTCAGTACAAATTGTACTGTTGGAGATTTACCACTGAAGGACAAACAGGCAACACTAATTGTAGAGTAGCTGCTCTATACACCGTATCCTTCATTTAGGTGATGACGTAGATGATATTGAAGACGATGTGGTGCAAATGTTATCCCCCCAAGGCATGCATTAAATTATTTAATCCTCCAATTTAAAGTAGCACAGCAACTCTATAAATATAGATATGTTCGTTCATCGTAGTCAGTATCATAACCCATTGGTTTTGATTATTTTCCATAATTTGATGAATATCCACTTCTAGGTGTAAAGTAAGAGGGGGTGAAAATGACTGAAATGAAATCCTTCCCAATTAAAATTTAAGGATGATTTCACCCCCTCCCCAAGTACACCTTCTGCACACTTAAGTATGTGAAGCTAATTTGATAAAATAACGGTTGGAAATATTTTATATTTTCATTTAAATCTGCTTATTTTAACTTTAATTTGAACCTCTTAAAATCTGCATAAACTAATCCTTGTTTTTCCTCCATCTAAAAATGATCTATTTGCAGGAGAAGAAGATGAAGATTTGGATGATGAAAGTGTTGGTGATGGTGAGAATGATGTTGTCCAACTGCTTGATCAACAACAACCTGTATTTGGAACTAAGCTAGAGAATGGATTCTAATTGCCTCAAATCAACTTGAACAGTTGCGGATTTGAATCTTAATAAATTCTATAATTGCAATTCCATTATGGCTTTAAAACCCATTAATATCTGCTGAATTATAACCAGTTTCAAACCAATCTTATTGTATTATAGATAATTTTTTACGAATAATTAAATAAAAAATCCTAATATTTATACCAGTTTTGTAGCTCAGGCCTTTAGCCCCTCAGAAATAATTTTTCAATCTATTTACCGCGGGAAGCTGGCTATAATACGATGCGATATTATTTAATACCTATATTTGCGACAACTTTTATTCTATAAATTCTTCCAATTTTTAACATCAACAAAAACCCCGCCCCTCTCGGAGAGAATCGAACCCGGTACTCACGGATAAGGAAACCAACATTCTATAATTAAGCTATGAAAGAATCCAATTATCAGAGGTGAAAAAAGACATAGTAAACAAAAACTTATATCTTATAGTATACTTTAAAATTTCATGGATTTTCATGTCTGTCATTTTGGCTCAGGGGTAGAGGTGAGGTTCCAGTTGGAAGGTTGTGTGTTCGAATCTACCCAACCTCAAAATATAATTTTCAATGTCTGAGATAACAAGTAATATTTGGTAAAAGTAATAATATTTTTAAAAACTACATTATAACAACATTCACTTAAAATATAAAAAAGCTTTTTTATAATTTGTTTAGAGAGTAGATATCATGACAATTGATAAAATAGTAAAACTTTAACATTGGAGGATTTGTACCTGTAATCTTCCTATCCATACCTTAGCGCGATAACCCCTACACTAAAGAAGATAAGATATTATACAAGAAAATTTAGGTATAGAATACAATACTCTCTCTCCCGTACTCTGCACATAATTTTTCAGTATGGCTGAGAACCGGTTATAATCCAATGAACATAAATCAGTTTCGAAGCACTACTGTTATATGTTATTTTTAAAGGAAGAACAACTTGATGTCTATTATCCCATAATAAAATAATAATTTTTCCTGCACGGTCTAGATCCTGCAACCATTGTAATACAACACTTTGACGCTAACCACAAGACTAAAAAAGAAAAGAATTTTTCCAAAAAACGTTGACTATCCAGTTATGCATTGTATTATAAACAGCTTTTCACGGAGATAAATATGTACAATTACACGATCAAAGCCAGTTAAATTAGTCACGAAATGCCAAAGGCAAGGGCTCAAAAATTGGTTTTAATTTATTCTTAGGAGGGTGGTGGAACCCTCACTCAAAATAGTTACAAACCTTCCCAGGAACTATGATAAGCTAACCTGTAAAGGAGAACTATATTGTTTCAGTAGTTAGTGAGATTCTTTGGTACAAATAAATGAACAGAGAGCCAAACAAACATCCTGCTACTTTATTATATGGATGATAGCTACAATCTTTTAAGTTACTTGCCGGGATTTGAACTGGAATTCTTAGATAAGTTACGTAAAAATTTGCCCCAAGACTACAGCGGTACAATTAATTTAATGTGATTTTTATATAAGTATAGCGAAAAAAGACAACATAATCATTTTCATAACATTTCTCTCTCTAATCAAAAAAAATATTAGCTGACACGGAGTTAAAACCTTCCAACTAGCACGATAACCTCTAAAAGAAGAATAGGTATAAAACAGTAAAATTTAAGTCAATGAGCTATGAAAACAACCGAACATTCTTGGTGAAAAAGACAAAGTAGACAACATTTTCAACACTCATTGTTTAAATTCACTCATTGTAATCTACTCTGTAGCTCAGTGGATAAGTTCAAATTAAAGTTTTAATCCCAGCAGTCTGAAGCATATCGGATTAAAACCACCTCAGTGAACAAAAATATTATTTTTTAACATTGATAACATCGTAAGTAAAAAAAAATAAAACCAATTTTAAAAAGTCACTTAAAATCTTGGAAAAAGCAATTAAAAAAAGAGAAAGAGAGAGAGAGAGAGAGAGAGAGAGAGAGAGAGAGAGAGAGAGAGAGAGAGAGAGAGAGAGAGAGAGAGAGAGAGAGAGAGAGAGAGAGAGAGAGAGAGAGAGAGAGAGAGAGAGAGAGAGAGAGAGAGAGAGAGAGAGAAAGAGAAAGAGAGAGAGAAAATTTCAGAAAATAAAAAAAAAATAATTTTGTTCTTTGACCGCGGAGATTTGAACACGCGACCTACAGATAAAGTAAAATCTAAAAGAAAAATTTTACTGTAACTCTACCACAGAGCTACGACGGCGCTTAAATGCAAGGAGAAAATAGACATATTTAATGCCAAGAAACACAAATTTTTTGAAGATTTCCACGGATATAAAAATGTACAGAAGTAAGATTAAAAATGATATTTTTTGCACCGATGTCAACAAAAACTGAATAGAATATGATCCCAAATAATTTATCAGTATGACTGATATCCGCTTCTTATCCACCAGAAGCGATACTAGAAAAAGAAGAACTCAATTAAATTAATATTAAAACACAGTAGACAATATTTTATTTATATAGTCATTGTTTACAATTAGACTAATTTTCAAATTAAATTTAGTGGTGCCAATAGCCCTGAGGTTAAACACCGGTAACGTAAGATCTAGAGTTCCGATTCAAACCCCCAATCTTTCATCCAATTTTTGGGGGAGTTGTGATTTTATTGGGTGGGGTGGAGGGGGGGGGGGGGGGGGAAAGGCCAATTAACCTCCATTTTTAATTTAAGTTTTTAATTTTGGGGTGGATTGTAATTTTTTTCTAACGTGATTTTTTTGGCAGTGTGATAATACCCTCCCCCAAAATAGTTATAAACCTTCCGAGGGCCCATAAGAAACTATCCTGTATAAGCTAGCACCATATCGGTTTAGTGGTTAGCAAGATTCTTTTGGTACCAACAGATAGACAAACAAATGGACATCATATTTTATTTACTGATGTAAGAATAGGACAGATTTTCTACTAAAACAATTTAGTTCTAATAGTTCTTTGGTACAGTGACTGCAGAGAACCATCTATCATCCAGGTTCTAATCCCCGAAGTGTTTTTTGGGGGTAGGGTAATTTTAGTTATTTTTTGGTGGGAAAAGAGAGGGGAGGTCAAGCAACCACCAGTTATAATTTTAGTTTTTTTTTTTAAAAATTCAAAAATTTGGATTTAAAAGAAGAATTAAATCAGTTCAGTTGTTATCGAATTCTTAATCTACAATCAAAATAACCCTTCATACTTACTACAAGGTTTTAAAAATATTCGGTTTCAACACTTGGAGGAATAGAACCGAAAACCTTTCTAACATGAGACTGCCGCTTTAAGCCCTAGACAGTAGGTATAAAGATATGTTAGACAAAAATTTAGGTGATAATAATAAAAATAAAGTAAGTTTTGCTAGAGCAAATCTATTTAACAGAGAAATAGGAATTTCTACAATACCCCCCCTCTCTCTCTCTCTCTCTCTCTCTCTCTCTCTCTCTCTCTCTCTCTCTCTCTCTCTCTCCCTCTCTCTCTCTCCCTCTCTCCCTCTCTCTCTTGCTGTGTTAAAAACGGAGGTTTGGTGGGCATAATTTTTGCATAATGGAAATAATAAACAAGGATATTATTACAATAATTTTTTGTCTCTCTCTCTCTCTCTCTCTCTCTCTCTCTCTCTCTCTCTCTCTCTCTCTCTCTCTCTCTCTCTCTCTCCCTCTCTCTCTCTCTCTCTCTCTCTCTCCCTCTCTCCCTCTCTCCCTCTCTCTCTCCCTCTCTCCCTCTCTCTCTTGCTGTGTTAAAAACGGAGGTTTGGTGGGCATAATTTTTGCATAATGGAAATAATAAACAAGGATATTATTACAATAATTTTTTGTCTCTCTCTCTCTCTCTCTCTCTCTCTCTCTCTCTCTCTCTCTCTCTCTCTCTCTCTCTCTCTCTCTCTCTCTCTCTCTCTCTCTCTCTCTCTCTCCTCTCTCTCTCTCTCTCTCTCTCTCTCCCTCTCTCCCTCTCTCCCTCTCTCTCTCCCTCTCTCCCTCTCTCTCTTGCTGTGTTAAAAACGGAGGTTTGGTGGGCATAATTTTTGCATAATGGAAATAATAAACAAGGATATTATTACAATAATTTTTTGTGTGTAAAATCTTATATATTGTAAAACCAAAAGAAAGTAAATAAAACATTGAATAAATCTAGCCAATCGCGTGATAATTTTAGAACGCGGCCTCTAATAGTTATATAAGCAGACGCCTTAGCCCTCAAAATCACTCAGCCAATGCAATAGAAGAAGGAATCTTTTAGAATACTGAAATTGTTATAGATTTGTGTTTTGAAAAGAAAAGTTTTATCAGGGAGGGATGAGACATTATAATATAAACTTAAAATCCCACTAATTAATTTTGAATGCTTCGTACACTAAAAAAAATATAGAAATCTTCCTTGAAGGGTAAATAAAAACAGGAGGGTTGCGTGATTTTACATTTAACATTTTGGGAGTTGCGTGATTATCGCAACACAACATTTTGAGTTTTATAACATGTTTCCTTTTTCTAAAAAAAAATTTTAAAAATATAGTAGGATCCCATACTTAATATTTTTTAAAAAGAGAGGCAAAATTATAAATATGTTTTTAAATAAAATAATGAAACTAATAAAGAGACGGAAGAAAAGGGATGATAGAGAGGGACATTAAATCTTTTAAAAATATGAATATTTGTAGTTTGATTTTTTTCTTACTTTCTTAGTCAGAGATAAGACAATGGAAGAAAAAGTTTAATATTCAGGGATAATACAATGAAAGAAAAGATTTAAAAGGCAGTGATAAGACATTGGAAGAAAAGAGTTAATAGTCAGGTATACGACAATGAAAGTAAAGGGTTAATAGTCAGGGATAAATAGCTATTAGTTGGGGATAAGACAATAAAAGAATTGAATTTTTTAGGTGGTGCCTGCACCACGATTTTTCTTGAAAAATTTCAAGAGTAAGATCACCAGAAAATTTGAAAATTGCATTAATTGATGATTATGTAAATAACATTGTATTCAAGGATGTATTAATTTAAATTAATATTTGTAATATACAATAATTGAAATACAAAATAATATTTTGATCCTACAAATAATATATCAGAAGATAGTAAAGAAACGCGCAGCCAATAGCGCGCTCATAGCGCGCTCTTGGCTAGTTCCTAATAGGGTCTCTTGCTTTTTGCATTACAGAGTTGATTTTGTGAATATTAAAGTTTCAAATCCCTAACTATCATAGGTAAATACTAATTTTTAGAATAACAATTTGTATTTGTTTTTCTCGTATTCATTCGAATCCGGTGGATAGGAACCGGTTCTCATCCATACGAAAAAACTATGTCTAGCATCGTATTATATCCAGTTTTCTACGAATATAGAAATGTACAATCACAAGATTAAAACTAGTTTTTTAGCCGGTGCCTTCGGCACCACGGGGCTAAAAAACTAGTTTTAATCTTATAATTGTACATTCTATATCCGCGGAAAGCCGTTTATAATACGATACGAGAAATAACTATTATAAAATTGTTACATAGAATTTCAATAAAATGAGAATATTAAAAAAATATATGTGTGACTAATTGTAGAAAGTATATTAGTGTTGAAAATTAAAATAAATTATATAGAATTAATGTATAATATGTATTAATATGCATAACTACTTTATAATTTAAAATGTCCGCCTGAAAAGTTTTTGTGGAAACAATATAATTAATTATAACACATCCCTGGCAGTCGGACTGCTTTTAAACAGCTTTTTAGCCGTTTTTTACTTTTTGAAACTGATTTTCTTGGCTCCTACGAAACGTCTAAAACTTCTTGTAAATATTTCTATCATTATGACATCCAAAATTACAATTCCCACTTAGTAATGCGGGCGGACGGTCTGACAAACGGATTTATTTATAGTGTAGCCCCGCATCTAAAATGCTTTGCTATTAATTAAAAAATGTCTGTTTTTGTTATTACAATTCAAACACTTGTTTAGATATTTTATTTTATTAAAATGAGAAATTTGATTCTATACCTGCGAATACTTTATCTTAAACATTTTATTAAAAATATGCAATATCTCCAATCCAAGGTCACTCATAGCTGAAATGTGGACTAAAATGCCCTTTTACAAATCAAAAAAAAACATTATTTCAAGAGTTCGAAGTTTTTATGGTTGCAATTTTCTTATTATGTGCAAAAAACCTATAAACCCTATTTAAAAATATCAACTATCACAATATTCATTAAATTGTTTAATACTGTAAGTTATGGAGAGGCTTTAAATTTTGGAATTTCCAAATGGGATATGACGACAAAAACAGTAAGTAATAAATATTAAATCTAAAAGTAATTTTTAATTATACATCTGTATAAAATAAATCATGAAATTATAATATGTTGTATAAACAATACCAAAAAAGATATGATAAAACGTTTTTAGGAATTAAGTTATCGATCATCTTAAAATCAATGATAAAATATCCCATAATATAAAGTAATATGTTGTGTTTCTGAATGTATTTTTATTAAGATCTCATTTCGACAGGACCGATCGATCCTTATATTTAAGTTTTATTCTGAGGAATTTTTAGCCTCTATTGAAGATGGAAAATGACATTATAGATAATCTTTAAAAAAACAAAAAAATATAAATTAACATGCCAAAATTAACGGAAAATATATTGTTGTTAAAGAGTTAAAAATCGTCATGTTTAAAATGGATGTACGGACATTTTGGTAATGATTATAGAGTTGCTACGCTTTCTAAATCGTACCTAACTACCACAGGAATCTCCATGCAAAGTTTGAAATCGATGCCATCTCTAACATGCCTAAATTAACGAAGAAAGCTATCCGTTTGTGACGGACGCACGTACGGACGGACCGACCCTATTTATAGGAAAGCTTCGCTTTTAAAAATGTTTATTATCAATAACATTTGCTTGACATTCTATTTTTATTATACTTATTATCATAAAATGAAAATCAGTTGACTTTAACGCCGAGAACAAAGGTATCGCTAGGTCAAAACATCTTGCTTGACTTTACCAGGGCCTTTGATTGATTTTAAATCATTAGATTAGTTGGCGTTGAAAACATTTTAAACTTTCTGCATAAAAGTTAGATAATTATTGTTTGCTATAACACAAAATAAAATTAACAGGACAATTTTAACAAAAAATGGCATGAATAATAGGGTAATTTAATCAATCAATTAAATAATGCAATTATTCAATCTGTAAAGGTGGTAGATTCATAGCTGATGTGCGATTGTCCCCTAGTTATAAGATAAGATAAGATTTATTTTAAAATCGACTTAATTATGATAAAAATATTACATAGCATTTACAGATATTATAAGTCACATCTTTAATATACTTTTACTTTAACTAATGTGTTATCTACGATTATAAGGCATTCCATTAACCAGAGGTGTTTTAAATGGGGGCTTCAGTGTTACATATTTTAAAAAGTATGATGAAAATTGAAATGATGTATTTAAAAAGGTGTTTAATGCATATATTTTGCCGGGAGGTGTTTAGAGGTGCATGTCGTAAGGCTTTAGGAGGTCACTTCTTGTAGGATATATATCATAATTATAATAGATAGGTAGACTTATGCTAAAGCGTTAAATCTATTTTTCCAGTATGGCTTCGAAACCGATAAATTCACCGGATTAGAACTGATTCTCAGCCATACTGAAAAATTATGTTTAGCATCTTTTTGCAGACAATTTTCCACGAAGATGAAAATAAAAATCTTAGAATTGATACCAGTTTTGTAAGACCGGGAGTTCAGCCCCTCGAGGCAAACAAGACTAGAATTAAATTCATAACTATTAATTTTACTATCCGAGGAAAACTGTCAATAATACGATGTAATAAATAACTATTATTATTACTATTATAATTCTAGAGTAATTGATATAAAATACTGATGAGCAGAATTTATTTAACAAAAAGTAACATAATATTAGAAACAAAAAGAGTAACATTATTATTGTAACAGAACTGAGGTGATATTATAATTATCAACTTGAGAGAACTAGAAATCACAGCTCAATATTTTATGAAAGAATATTCCTAACAAATTCAAACATATAATATTAAAAGCTTTAACAAAACAATTATGGATTTAAAACATAACAATTAACAATACTTATATTTTTAAGAATTAAATGACTAGAATTGTGTGGTATGTCATTAATACTGTAAAAGTTTAAATGTCTTTGATTTAATATCACAGTGTCATATGTAGTAAATATGTTTCAAGGAACCCGTCTTTGAAAAAAAAATATTGTTTCAATTTTTTTTTCTCGTCAAAAACGTAAAAAGTCTTTCAGTACAGTAAGTCTGATATTAAATATAAACAGTCATAAGTCTTTGTGAGTGAGGGTAGAGATTTTTGATGAAAAAACGCAGCTACTCTATAATTTACTTGGCAATCAGCTTGAAAATAGACAGAGGACACTTGGTGTAGTAAGGAGAGCAATCAGCAGTGGCCTGAAAGTAAAATTTTTATTCATTCCTGTTGAGGTTTTACACTGTTATTTACGCAACAATATATCATTTCACGCATTATTATTGTAGAAATAGATATCTAGCAGTAAGAAAATTGTAAGTAAAAAAAATTATTTTTGATAAATAAGTTTACATCCATATAATCAATTCTATAAATATAAATCAATTTTTGGGGAGCTTCTAATAGGTCCTAGGATAGTTTTAGACTATTCCATTATGAGATATAAGGACAGTTCTGGCATATTTTTCTATCCCCTTCTAATCTTTTTGAAATAGTCCCTACATGCTAGGGCGTAGATTCTAGTTATAATGATAAATTAATAATACCTGTCCATAAGCCTGGGCCTCAACATAGATATCCTTCTCACTCTTCTGATGGCTAAGACTGTTCATTGTGTTGGTGACAGTTAGGACCATGTTCAGGGCATCTCCCAAGACTCCGTCCTCGTGCTCAGGTGCCACGGCAACCTCGCAGATGGTTCTCAACAGACAGGCCTGTCCGTCAATTCCTGCAATTGGAAGTTAAGAAGTTAATATACAGTGAGGAGTGATGGGGACATTTCACTGCAAATTCCAAAGATTTATAAAAAAAGTGTTTTTATTCATCGGCTAATTAACTTGAGCTTTTACTTTTATTCTAATTTTTATTCCAAACATTTCAACCAATAATTTTTATTTACGGAAAGGGGTCATATTGTCTTATCCCTTAAGATTCCTGGGTGATATAACATTGCTAAGCATTTAATGATATAGTTAAATTATTCAATGAATAGTAATCTTATACAAAGTATCAGGATAAAGAATGAGAAATATATAAAACTTAAGGCAATAATTAAAAAGAAAGAAAACGAAAAATGGCAAAACGTTTTACAGATATTGATAGAGAAAGGAGAGACAGAAAAACAGAGAGGAAAACTGGGTAATAAATGGAAGAATAATAAAAATAAAAATATCTTCTATAGAAAGAAATACAGATTTTATGAAAAAGTATAGAAATTAAGAAAAGTAAAAAAACCAAAAGACAGATAGGGTAAAAAAGAATAGGGAATGCCTTGGCCCGAAACAGGCGCAACTCATTATCATGCACAAGAATTCTAAGACAGATGTCGCGCAATCAAAGGGTTGTTTGTCTACAGGGAGGAGTATGTTTGAAGATGCGTGGAAATGTCTAGAACCCCAAGCGACACCAAGCCCCCCTAGAGGTCATGATGAAGAAAACATAATGTAAGACGTAAAGATAGTGGTAATGAAGCGAAATGCTTACCAGTAACCATGCCAATTTGGTTCTCCAAGAACTTGTAAATGTTCAGCTTTTCAGAAAAGTCCTCTCCTCCGTCTAGAGATCTACCAGAGAAAGACCTAAGATAATTGGGAATAACTTAAAACTTAGAGAAAAGCAAATAAATATTTGTTTAGCTGAATTACTATTGAGGAGAGGGGGGTTGTTTTAATTTTTTGTTTATAACTTTAAGTCAGACAAGGTTAGGTTAAATCAGGGATAAAGGATAGGAAACCTGGCCATTAATTAGGTCCCAGCCTAGATTCTAAAGGGATATTGCAACTATTACAAATTCCTATCAAACTGGCGGACGCTCCCAAGTAGCTATCGCTCTAAACCAATAAGAATCGGCCTGTTTTTAACAACCAATCACCAATTGGCGGAAATTTTAGAAGCAGACAATTCTAGAAAAAATAATGATTTTGTCTGCTACTAAAAAATAAATATAAATGGTGTTAGATCACATTAGCTTAATTATTAAATCTGCTTAGAGTTAAACAATAAAAAAGGGCCATATAGAAAAAACAAAAATAACGGGATTATTTTTTGGAAAGAAGATAGCTACGAATTTTCATTTGGTAGTTTATAAATTAGATGTTGTATTTTGAATTTTAAAAATTTAATACGGAACCCTAATATATGTACAATACAACACAGTACAAATCTATCACTACATAATAGTATCCAAAGAACTTGATAGAATGTTACCCAAGTGCATATTGATTTATTTATTTTGAATTTTAATTAGCAATGAAATTTTCAAATAAAATTTTTACTCATTAATAAAAATGCAAATAATACAAACTAAAATCTGTCTGAGGGAAACCTATATAACGATAGCTTTCTGACAGTTCAAATTACCAAAGTAAAAGATAAAAAAATTTTGGGAGAGAAAAAACTTCATTTTAACAAAGGCCATTAATATATAGGTTTATAAAAAGTTATGTTTTTTACTTTAAACTAGCTACCTGAATTTGATTCTATACTTTATCTACACACACACACACACAGCTTTTTCATTAGCGTTTTATACGAACCACTGCGCCATCCCAAAACTGGTTTATTAGGCTAGAAATAGGCCTAGGCTTGAAATAGGCCTGAAATAATATTTTCCTACGTTTCCCATCCCTTATCCCTGGGTTAAATTAGGTACAGGGTAGCACTGCAGTCATAGGCCACGCAAAGGGCAAGGCATAGGAAACCCCCCCCCCCCTTAATTTCAGTTTAAAAATAAGGGGAGGTTTCAGTGCTCGAGAGAAACATTGTTGAAAAGCACCTACATTTCTATAAGCTACAAAGAATGATGTAAGTAATGTTAAAATACTTTCTTTAATTCTATGATATGTTTCTAATAATCAGTAATCATTTAAAATATGGTAAATAATATAAGGATTATTAATTTGATATATCAGATCAAATATTTCAAAAGCAAAGGAAAGTTGTTTGGAATTAAGAAAACAATTTTGTTTGACCGGATCGTGTTTTTTTTCTGGGTGCTTTATGTTTTATTTACTGAGGCTGGGGGGAGTGCTGTTTACAATTTAACAAAACACAACTTACAAAATAAAGCATGAGATTAATCTCTAATGAAAGATCTTCAACACCTCTTTACAATTTTTACCTGGCCTTCTGAGGAAAAGTCCATTTGAATGGCATAGACATGGTGAGGTCGTTGTCAAGGGGTTTGACGGGGATCTTCAGGGAGAGTGAGGCTCCTAATAAATATAAAATTTAAAAAAATTGTAACCAATTGTAACCAACAACTGTATTAATACGAAAATTTTATTTGTTGTA
Source organism: Acartia tonsa (assembly GCF_053477335.1). NCBI lineage: Eukaryota > Metazoa > Arthropoda > Copepoda > Calanoida > Acartiidae > Acartia > Acartia tonsa. The sequence continues at coordinate 27,944,193 of NC_137262.1, read as the reverse complement.
TTTTCAGCATACTTTTCTAATTTTTTCGTGGCAACGCTTCGTAGTAAAGACGACCTTTTTATCTGCCCCCCCAAATATCATTTTATAATTATTCTGCTTGTTAGCTATACCTTATTCTTGAATTAATTCTACAGTTCTGCAATTCTGAATTTCTAAAAACTACATCTAGACAAATTTTTTAAAAGAAACATCATAAAACAGCCAATTTTAATTCGCAATAACCCTTACAGCTCGGGCTCCAATTCCCACCTTAATAGATCAGGGGGGGGGGGGGCTCCAAGAGCCCCCCCCTCTATCTCGGCTCCTGTTACAGATAAAGACGTAAAATTTTTTTCTGGTGGTTCATGTGTATTTTTAGAGAAAATTACTTTTTCTAGTCATAGCAGCCAGGCCGCTCCTTATCCGCTTTTTAGCGGCCAGCCGCTAAATTTTAAAACAGCTGTAGAGCGGCCAATTTTGCAGCTAGGATGACCAAATTTTAGGACGAACTTTTATTTTTCATAACAAAAAAAATTACTTTTTCTGATCATCGCCAAAAAACGGCAAATAACGGAAACCGCCATTTTCGGCGGTTACGGCGGTAAAACGGCGGTTGGCGGCGCCGATTAATATTTTTATCTGTTTGATGTTGCTCAAGGATTTACCAAAAAAAATTATAGGACTCTAGCTGTAATAGAAGCCACGATATTCATGATATATGTCTGTAGTAAAAGCCGGACAAAAATCGGTCATAAAGTCGGTCAGGGAGCGGTCAAACGGTCATAACACATTTTTTCTCAGAAGGTCATTGATATCTAAGTATTCACCAAACAAATTTTAGGTTTCTCCTTATACACAAAAGTCATAATGTAGAAATTAAGATTTTTTTAGAATTTTTTTCTAATTTTGGTGCTACCCAACCGACTTTGACCGGACACCACGACCGACACAGACCAGATATCCTAATAAAATCAACTCTTGCCGACGTATAATTACTAAACTTAAAAAGTCATGAAGTCACAGCACTCCATCTTACCTACAAAAAAAATGAGATTGAAAAAACTAAAGGGGGGGGGGCTCTTGGAGCCCCCCCCCCGATCTGTAAGGGTTAATCGGGTTAAGTTCTAACTTTAATAGGGACGGACGTTCTACACATGTTGATTAAAAGCTACGCTATTACAAGTAAGTTATTTACCAAAGGTTAAGGGTGTATCTGAGCTGAATGTTCTCTTGAATCTTGACTGAGGAATCAAGCTGGAATAGTTAGCCCCTACATACTGGGGGTAATTGTCAGCACTAAAGTAATCAAATTATAAAACAATTAAGATCTTTTTATGTATTATAGAGCAAACAACTTCTTTGTTTGTTAACGAATTTCAAAAATCTTGAAGAATAAATTGCTTGCAGTGAAACTAGTTATCTGAGACAGAAGCCTATGTCATTATAAGTGATTTATTTAAAAACATGTCTATTATTGGTTTATTAGCTTGTAATGGATTTATTTTTCTTTGTTTTCACCACAGCTTGTTTGTAACTAATATTACTTTTTAAGAATTTCAAATATTTTTTAAAAAGCAGGAAATATTGAAAAATTAATTGTATTATTAAAAAAATGCTTGAAGTTAAAAAATAAGGAATTGTTATAAACTTATAGTTATTTATCGCAACGTTTTATAGACAGCTTTCTGTGGATAAGATTAAAACCAGTTTTGTTAAACCATAGGGGCCAAAGGCACTACTAACAAAACTGTCTGTAATACGTTGCTATAAATAATTTCCGTATGTCTGAGATCCAGATCTAATCCAGCGGATATTAATCGGTTTGGAAGCTATAATGGAAAATATTATCTTAAAACTAACCTATAATATTGGTCATATTCATAAGCAGACGCCACAGACACCATTACAGCACTTATAACAAATATCATTTTCATCATTTTTTTACAATTTTAATTCAACTGAACTGTTGACTTATCAAATGGTAATGATTAACTGATAATTTCGAACATTTCTGCCTTTTTATATATGAGCTTTCAATCAAAACTCTTTTCATTAATTTTTTTTGCCAGGGGGGTTGATTTGTTGTATATGAATTACATGTATATTTGAATTGAAATAAGGTAGTTGCATGAAAAGTTATGCTTTCAATTAGGTTTCAATAAAAATATCACATGGTGCATCTACATACTCACAAAAAAATAATTTTAAAATTATTTTATCATTTTTATTTCGTTATATTACAACTATTAAAGACATTAATCATAATGTTATTATTAGAAGAGCGTTGAGTAATGATATGTGTATAAAATGTCAGCAATAGGCACTTTCATTAAATGCCATACAGTCGAAGTAAATTGGTCAACGTTAAAAACACAGTAACGACATGAGAGGAAATACCTAAATTAGTAGATTATTTTTGCTGTTAAAAGGCGTACAAAAATACTTAATATATCTATTTCAAATGTTTATGTTAAAGTACAAATTTGGCTTTATTTTGGGAACACTTTATTTACATATTATTGGTAGAACTCGCGCTTATTCAAAATTATTAAAGTACTAATGATTGTAATTTGAGATAATATAACTTTGGAAAACTATAAGTTATTAACAGTATGAGCATTCGATGTGACTTTAAATGCTTTGCCTTTAAAATTTCATTTACATATCTTCAAAAGCATTTTAAATTTCAACTGTTATGGGGGGAGGGTGGTTGGGTAAGAATAAATTTTAAATTTAAATTCGATATCTATAATACAAAGTAGCTTGATGTCTGTCCGTCTGTCCCTCTGTCTGTCCCTTAAGATCTCGGTAACCACTGAACCGATCGGATTCTACTCTTCAGGGTATATACCTATTGGTCCTGTGGTGGTTTTAAGCTATTTTCTTGGGGGATTGGACACCCCCAACCCCCCCAAAAACAAAAAAAAAACCAATTTTTTTTAAAGAGAATTTTTTATAATTTTTTACAAATTTTACAATTTTTTTTTACAAATTTTTACAATTTTTTTACAATTTTTTTACAATTTTTACAAATTTTTACGAATTTTTACGAATTTTTACGAATTTTACGAATTTTTACGAATTGGGCAAATTCGCCAGTTATTTACAAAAATTTGCAACCCATTCGCATTTTCAGCTGGGTAGGTAATAGAAGATGTAATTATATCTCTAGGGGCAAAGCCCCTAGAGGCTAGGGGCGAAGCCGCTAGTTAATAATAAACCATTACCAGTTTTACTTTAATTGGTCCATTTTAATTGCCAAAATATATGAAATAAGAATAACACTTTGAACTAAATGTCCCTTTTAAAAAATTTATCTTAAAAGAAAATTTATCAATAAACTGTAAAAAAAAATACATTTTTCAGTGAATCTTCTGAAATAAGGTTAACATCATACTATAAAAAAGATGAGTTATTGCACATGAATATGAAAAAATACTCTCATAATACATAAATGTTATTGAAATTATTCCTAGACTGTCCATCTCTAAAAATAGTTATACTTCATACATTTTCAAAATTTATCTTTAAACTACCGCTGAGCAAAAAACGGTTGAAGTTAAAACGATGGTTGATTTAGAATATACGTGGTTATTTGACAAGGGGAAAATTGCCATCAATTTAGGCTTCTAACATTGACCTCATTTATTTATCAGTTAGTTCATTTAGTTACAGCGGAGGGGTTGGGGTAACGGGAGTGGATATGAGGTATCGTTATATTAGCAAGCTGCGAGTTTATTTTATTGGAGTACGTGAAAATCTAGTGAGAAATTTAAAAAAAAACATAATGGCAAGTAGCTAGAAATATCATTCATCAGAAGACTGTGAGTTTGTTGATGATTCTCAAATGGTAATAAAGCTTACTAGTGGCGGCTGATACATACAGCTGCAAAGCCCTTCCAACAATTCTTTTTTAAAGTTTAAAACTCTGCTAGTAAAGTAAAAAACATAATGGCAAGTAGCTAGAAATATCATTCATCAGAAGACTGTGAGTTTGTTGATGATTCTCAAATGGTAATAAAGCTTTCTAGTGGCGGCTGATACATACAGCTGCAAAGCCCTTCCAACAATTCTTTTTTAAAGTTTAAAACTCTGCTAGTATTATTTATTTACTGAATTTTCCTTTTTCCTTTACATGACTTATGAGGTTTTAATATATTTACAGAGATATCACTTTGATAAAGTAGCTCAGAGTTGAGTGGATCAATAAATGTATCTTTTGTAGCGACTAGGTTATGTTAAAATTTCCGACGCTTTTGTCTCATATTCAAAGACCCAATTGAAAGTCGGCCCAGGGTCCCCAATCCTTGGGTAAAGTTTTTGGATCTACTGCAGTTCACGGCAAAATATTGCTGGTAACGAATATTGCTAAAAAATTATGAATTTTAAAGGCTGCTAGCTGCCAAACGGCTGAACGTACAGATCATGCCCGCACATAGTTTTAAGCGGCATAAAAAGGCCTACAAATAATCTGGAATAGCCATTAATCAATAATGCATAATTATCTTGCAGTGCAGAGAAATGCGCGAAAAAGACCTATTTTACGCGGTTTTTCTTCAGTGAAGCCTTCCCTGTGCATCATTGGATCTTGGCTATTCCAGATTATTTGTAGGCCTCCTTATGCCGCTTAAAATAGTGTGCGGGTATGATCTGTACGTTCAGCCGTTTGGCAGCTAGCAGCCTTTAAAATTCATAAATTTTTAGCAATATTCGTTACCAGCAATATTTTACCGTGAACTGCAGTAGATCCAAGTTTTTTTTATAGCTTGTGCCCCATCTATTCATTTACTTTCATAAAGGGTCTTTTGGTTTTTTACTATTAAAACTAAAATACTATATAAATCATAAACCGAGTAAAACGTAACTGTAGATAAACAAGGATGACAACATCCATAAGTAGCGAAGCACAAAAAATATGTATAAGAATTTAAAGATTATAGCATGTTTATTAGGAAACAAATCACGAAACCTTTTCAACAATTTTTTTTTATTTCTTAATATCTATTATTCAGTACTATGACTAACAGAATGATGGTCAAAGTAAATTACATACTGGATGCTTAAAACAACGGAAAATTTAATTTTGATATTTTTAACTACAAAAATTTTAAAAATCGGACCATAAACACCAAAGATATGAGGAAAAATGTGAAAAATATAAAAATAGCCAAAAACCTGCAAAAACGACAGGAAATTTAATTTTGATATCTACAACTGAAAAACTTTGGAAATCGGACCATAAACACCAAAGGTATGGAGAAAAATGTGAAAAATACAAAAATAGCCTAAAACTTGCTTAAAGGCAATCTGACCGTCATAGTTGTTTTCTTGTAATGACAGAAAATTTAATTTTGATACTATAACTGAACAATTTTTGGAAATCGGACCATAAACACCAAAGATATGGAGAAAAATGTGAAAAATACAAAAATAGCCTAAAACCGGATAAAAAACGGTCCTACCGCCACTGATTTTTTATAGTTAATTATGCTCCTTAATAATGGGAGTGTTGTCAAAAAGTTTCAACATTTTATCTTTTATAGGAGCCGAGAAAATCACGTTTCCCCCAAACTATGACGGACAGACGAACACACGGACAGACGGACATTTCAAATTATAGAGTAGCTTCGCTACTAAAAATATATACTGTAAAGAATATTTTGAACTTTGCATTCATGAATATATCTTTTAATTATCTAGTTTAAATTAGAATATCACTATTCAAAAACTAAGTGTTTAATTAAATAAATTTTATTAATTTTAAATCTAAGACCATTCTGACATTATTTGAAAAAAGAAATAATATTTGAATTAAAAACCGTTTGATCTATTTAATTATATTTGACAAGGCGTAATTTGAACACAGTAATAGTGCCTGACTGATTATGACGTAACAAAAAAAAATAGCCAATGAGAGGCCGTTATTGACCAAAGGTATTATTTATAGTGGCCTCTCATTGGCTAATTTTTTTGTTACGTCATAATCAGTCAGACACTATTACTGTGTTCGTAATTTAAGTCAAATTTAATGCATTGGCGATATCTTAATAAATTTATGTAAGCATTGTTAATTACTCAATAACGAGGGTTGGTCAATATGCCTGTTTGGATCTGTGTCAGATGATATATGGTATTATCAGCTTCTTGGTAGATAATTTGTTTGATTCCCTTAAATAATGTGGTATGTTTATGTTTGTACGTACGTAACAGATAGCTCTTGTCATTGATTTAGAAAAGTAAGAACGACCCAAAACTTTGCACAATGATACCTAAAATAGTTTTGTACAATTTAGGAAGCGTAGCAGCACTATTTTCTTCACTAAAACATGTTATCAAAGTAATGAGCGCATCACCCCTAATAATCCTGTCTAAAGACGTTATTATGTCGGTATCAAATACGTTTTATAATGCTCATTTGTCCGACAGATCTGCAGAGCTTTTAATTTGAGATTTAAAACTTTTGTTTTAATTTGAATACAGTTATTTAATTCTGTAACTTGAAACATGTACAAAATTTGTTTTCTTTCTAGGTATTACTATTTATTGGCCTTCAACAACATCAAATTATTTAAAAAAATAATGAATATACAGTGTTTGTATGTTTTCTAAGTAATTTTGTTTAGTTAGGTTTAAATTACATATTTTTAGTTATTTAATTCTGTAACTTGAAACATGTACAAAATTTGTTTTCTTTCTAGGTATTACTATTTATTGGCCTTCAACAACATCAAATTATTTAAAAAAATAATGAATATACAGTGTTTGTATGTTTTCTAAGTAATTTTGTTTAGTTAGGTTTAAATTACATATTTTTAGTTTGCTTTACAAAGTATCCTAATACCACGCAAAATTAAGGCATCAGAAAACAAGAATGACAAAAACCACAAAACATATCTTTAAAATTTAAACTTAATTTTAAACTATAGATCATGTATACCATACAGTTAACACTTGTTTCGGATAACTTTTTGCCCGATAAACACTTTTTGCCTTTTACTTTTCCCAACACATATTTTTTATCAAAATAAAAACAAAATGAGTTGATTTTCTAGATGTCATTGAAGATATTACTGCCAAAAACGCACTTACAAAATACTAAGAACGAAACGCCGCCAATAAATGACGTCATACATTAGAATAACCAATTAGAAATATTCCTGTGCTACATATAGTTTTGTACCTACGTGGTAAAATGTCCCAACTTACTTAAAACTTTTCAACCTTTCTCACATTTTCCAATGTAGCTTCTATACTACAAATAGCATGAATATGAAACATATATTTCCAAAAACTAGAGTTCATGACAATTCTAACGGTTTGCGTAACATTTTTCTACTATTAACACAAGCCCCGCAATTTGATTTTTAAAAATGCACGCATTTTAGCACACCCTTTAAATTGGTCATGATCCAAAAATCTTCCAAAAATAGGTACTTTGGAAAAACCGGTTTTTAAGACATAATTTGTTGAAAAAAGGATTTTTTTTTCTTATACAAAACTCCCCAACCCAATGAAGAAATTAAGATATAGATTATTAATTTCTGTCAATGGTAAGTGGGTTATATTAAGCAATACTTTTGTCTTATTAAAAAAAACACCCTGTATAATAGCTTTAATTAGATTAAATAGAAACACAATTCAAATTGAAGAAAAGCCCTGCTTTAGCAATTCTATCAAGCGTACTTTATAGTATATGTACTTTATGACTTTTTTATTTACTTACTCTTTGAATCATATATATGTCTATTCAATATTTCACTTTTATTCAATTTATCTTCCGTGTGCTATTTCACAATTTCTCTTATACATTAATTGAACTATTTATTTGCACTACTTATCCAACACATCTTTACTCTATAAATTGCGTCTAAAGGTCGGTATGTCTCTATGACGAGAAGGAAACTGTCCCAATTTTGTATAATATTTGCGGAACAAGTTTTAGTTACGTCACATACGTTTCGGGAAAGAGAAAGGGAAGGGGGGAAGAAAATCTCTTCAAAAGAGATGGGAGAAAAGGGGGCTTTCTTACTATAATAGGCTGAGTTGATTAGACAAAAAAAAATCATATATAAAGATGCAACGAGTGCAAACTGCAATGTTTGCTATGCTCTTTGTAAATCTACTTTATGTTGCCTTTCCATAGATCAATTAATTTGTATTTTCTAGAAAATAATTAACCTTTAAATTCATCCAGCTTGGATAGGATATAGGTAGAATTTTGTATTTTGCTTGTTTATTGCCCCTACAGGGCCATATCCTAACATAGAGAAAATAGACAACATAAAGAGAAATCAACGAAGTACAAAAAGAACTTTCTTCTTACTCGAACTAATTTATTTTTAAAAACAGAACTGAAATATATGACTGCTAGCGGCTACGCACCTAGATGCCTTTAGTGGCACTTAATTTTTTTTTTATATTTAAAATATGTCTATGTATTTCGATTTTTTGTGATTTCTCTTGGGAGGGTGGTGGTACCCTCCCCCAAAATAGTTAAAAACTTTCACGGGGCATATGAGAATCTACCCTGTTAAGGAGAACCCAATCGGTTCAGCGGTTAGCGAGATCCTTTGGTACAGACACACAGACAAACAAGCAGACAAACATCCTGTTACTTTAGTATAAGGATTATGCGTTATATTTTATTCGTGTTCAGAAAAGCATGGAAACAGTATTGAAATAAAAACTGCGTCCCATGGCTATGACGGCATCTTAAATTTTTAGAGGATATTATCTGACTTTCTGGATCTAGTTGATTTAATTACATTTCCCCGAATGCCCATTAATTTGACATTTTTCACCTATTTATAGCCACCCATAGGTGGCTAACTCTCCAAGGCACTTCTACCCCTTTAATTACCTAATCGAGGAGCTTAACTCTGCGGGTCAATTATAACCTTTATAAACTAACGTTACCTAAAAGCCTAAACTGTCTAAATATTCTTAGTTATGGGCAATGTGTATCGGTCGACCGGGTCTACCAAATAGTTTTTCAAAAGTCTTAAAACAGAAAAAAAATAACAGTTTTAATTTTTATTAAACATAAATAATTGTATATACATAACAACTACAAACTTTAAAAAAGGCTATATAATTTCACAAATCATGGTGAAAACAAGGATGACAACATCCATAAAATCAAAGCTCTAAACGGCAGGTATAACAAAACTGATTTTAAGCTTTTAATTTTCATTATCTACAGAATACAAAATTTGAAATCGATAGGACAATTCTAACATGTCTAAATTAACGAAAAAAGCTATCCGTGACGGACGGACGGACGGACGTACGGACGGACCTACCCTAATTATAGAAAAGCTTCGCTTTTAAAAAGTAAATGCAATGTTTACATACCCTGAGACAAATAGTAAAAAAGGTTTGACTGTTTTTTTAACATTTATATAAACAACTATTTCATTATGTAAAACATCAAAAATTAACTCTTTTCATATGAAAATAAGGGTAAAATGATATTTCCATTCCACTTTTTTAAACAAACAATTGAAATTGTACAAAAAAAAAACAAAAAGATATGCATAATTTATATTTTTAGACTAGCAATTATTTCAAACAAACTGGTATATAATCTAAAAGTTCTAAAATTAATTTTATCAAGTAAGGTTACTCTTTTTTGTTTTTGTGATAATTAATCATTTATATAGTTGATATTCTATACATGAGTTTTGTGGTGTGACTTTAACGGATTGGACCAGGTTCATTAAAATTTCATAAGGGGGGGGGGGGGGGGGTTAATGCAACCATCTCGTAATCAGTGAGCAAATGGCACTTAGAATTCGAATTTCGATCTGAACTTTTGCATGAGTAATCCTTGGTAGGTATATTTTTTCCTAAATCGAACAAAAAGTTGGAAAAGTAACGGCTGGCGGCTCAGCCGTTCAGTCGTTTTTTTGCGTATTTTCAGGGTAAATCCATCATCAATTATGTAGGAATCAACTTTTTAAACATATTTTTGGTTTAATTCATGTTAAATGATAGCAATAACCATTTTTAAAACTTCTAGTACCAACAGCTACCGTCTAGAACCGTTTAATAGCGTTTTGGAGTGGAAAAGAGTATTATGTGGAGATAGGTTTCATGACTAATTTGCAATATAGATATCCAAAAAATGGCAAAACGGCTATCCACAAGCTGTTAGCCGTTACTTTTCCAACTTTTTGTTCGATTTAGGGAAAATAGACCTATCAAGGATTTACTCATACAAAAGTTGAGATCGAAATTCGAATTCTAAGTACCATTTGCTCACTGATTACGAGATGGTTGCATTAACCCCCCTCCCCCTTATCGACGGCGGTGTTTTTAACTGTTGTCCGGTTACTAAACACTTCCGCATTTTTTCCAGCGTACTGCATGTCACAAAAACGGCTTCTAAATGCGGCGTTGAATGTTACACTGCCGCCTCCGCCGTTACCACCATGACCGCTACAACATGCGCAGTTGTAGGACACTCCCACGGCCTCTGGTTGGCTTTTCTGAAAAAATATATTAACTATTAATGAATTTTGATTGGTTGGTTCATTAAGTAGAGTTTTTAAACGTTTCAACCAATAATTGTATTCTATAAAAGTGTTAATTTTGTGTCTTAACATTTGGGATGTACATCAATTTATCCGTCATTGTCTTATCCCTTTTAGATCCCTAAGTTTTATATATTATTTATATCAACGTATTATAGACAGCTTTCCTCGGATATTATGCAGATAGTATGACTGAAAACTGGTTCTAATCCAGCGGATATACCATCTCCTTCCTCAACCTTAAATCATATCCTTATAATAAAGTAACAAGATGTCTGTCTGATTATACCAAAGGATCTCGCTAACCCCTGAACTGATATGGTTCTCTTTTACAGGATAGCATCTAAGGACCTAAGGTTCTTTTTTTAGGGGAGGGAAAAGAAAGTAGAAAGGAAAGAGAAAGCGCCCCTAGGACCCGCCCCCCCCCCAAAAAAAAAAATATTAGGTCATTAGGCTGTTTATTACACTAGTCCCCAATATTTTATAATTACGTTTTCTTGTTTCATGGTATAACAAAGGGGGGAGAGAGAAAGAATATTTACCCCCATCCACTTACAGTTTTAATTTCTTTTAAACTTTCGACGGAAATTTTTGGAGAGTGAATTAACAGGTATCTAGAGGGATGAGACAATGGACGAAAAATTGATGTACAACCCCAATAATATTATAATGATACTCAAAATTTCCCCTTGTCCCCTATTTCTTACTGATTTTTACTGGTACCCAAACTTTTATATATATATACACAGACAGTCATTTACCCTGTTACTTTTATATAAAGTGAAACTTGTAGCTGGCTGAAATAACAATTCTCCCCATCCCCTCCCCTCCAACTGGAAAAATTAACTAATAAAGTAAAACTTGTAGCTGGATTAAATAACAATTCTCCCCATTCCTCCCCTCCAACTGGATAAATGAACTAATAAAGTGAAAATTGTAGCTGGCTAAAATAAAATCCCATCCCATCCCACTGGATGAACGAACTTACTAATAAAAGATGTTCATGTTAGCAAACTAATTTTCTCCTGTCATAATATCCACTTATATCCTATTGTCATAATCAGGGATCCTAAGGGATAAGACAATAAAGGATTAATTGATATACGCCTTTTATTTATTGATTTACAGCTTGCACACGCTGCTATTTTGTACTACCCTATCAAGAATTATTTAAACGAGATGGTTCCATTAAACCTCCCCCCCCTTACTTCAGATTTTTTTTTACGTTTTTTATGTAAAATTTGCTTTAAAATATTATTAGATCCTTGTCTTGGAGTAAATAGATGAGACATCCCTTGCTCACTTGCATGTTGGCGCGAACAAAGGGGTCAATCCTAACAAACTCAACCTGAAATTAAGAGTATGATCACAATTCTGGGATCTTCAAGGAAAAGATAATGGAAAATAAATTATTGATGTGCATCCTCAATCATGATAAACAATATAAAATTATCCTTCAAAAGTTGGTTGAAAAGTTATGACAATACTATTTGTACAAACCAATTAAGATGTAGGTGTTTAAGCAAACGAACTTGGAAAGTACCTAGGTAGGTACTTAAGCTCAATTTGTAAATTTAGTTTAAGATTATAAACACTAAAAAAATTCGGAAGTATGAAAAATAAAATATTGACCTGCATATCCGTGGCCTGGTAGGGTACCCATTCTCCATTCACCTTCTCTTTCACGTCAATATAGAACTGAACCATCTCCCTAAGGAAATAAAAATTTTGTGGGTGTGTAGATATGTTTCTCCTTTACAGTGTGGCTTCTTATATGTTCTGGGAAAGCTTATAAAAATGGAAAAATTGTCATCAAATTAGTTTGCTAAAGGAATCGGTTATTGGTCAGTTCGTCTATTCAATAGGATGGGAGGGGAAGAAAAAAGGAAGAGGAAGGTCGGAATCGTTAATTAGCCCGCTACAAGTTTCACTCAATTGGAGAACATTAAAATCTGGTGTAAAATCCAAGTAATTAAGTATCCATTACGTAGAGGTAGGTAACAAATTGTTAAAATGTGCTTATAAATAAGTGACAAACCTGATAGTATAGAACTCAGGGGCACTTCCTTCACCAAGCTTAGAATGTTGGATTCCATCCACACGGAGAACTCCACGCTCCTGAATAAGAAAAAAACATTAATTTCATTATTATACCGTTTTATCGAAAGAGTAAGGGAAAGGGGGGTTCAATGATAAAAACACTTTAGATTAAAAGTATACTTAAGACCTTAAAAGAATTAAACTTTTGGTCGCCTACATGTTTAAAATTCAATAAATGATGGTTAAAAAATTAGGTTGAAAATTACTTTACCCACATTTTAGGTATCTATTTATCTTTCAGTCCACTTTATTTGTAGTCATATGATACATCTTTCTTTATTTTCACTTATACTTAAAAACATAAACCTATCAAAACTTGTGAATGTTGATTTTAACTTCTTATACCTTGAAGCACCACAAGCTGAGGGCCTCAGCAAGTTCAAAGTTTCCGCTTGGAACAGGTTTACCATTTCCAGTTTGAATCTCAGCCTGGAAAAACTCGTCAGAGAAGAACTCAAGTGAGCCTGAAAATATTAATTTATAATTTTTAGGCAAATCTTTTTCTATATAGGTATACCTTGATACATGCATAGAATAAGCGTTAGTGAATTAAATCATGTTAGAATCGTCCTTTAACTTTGAAATTTCACAATAAAAAATATTCTCAAACAATTTCACATCTAATCTTTCAATATATTGGCCAAAAACACTAGAAATATTGTTGTAGCATTAGTATCTGGAGACTTGTTAGACACAAATCCTCTTTTGGATAAGCTAAGGTTAGGTAGAGATTTTAAAAGTTTTGGTTTATAAAAATTATAGAGTAGCTTCGCTACTAAAAATAAAATCTAATAACACACACTTGTGAAGACAACACAATAGTGAGTACCAATTAAAGAGTAGCGCTGCTACTTGAAATCAGATTTAACTTTTAGACAAATGACAAGATAAATTACCTTTAAACCTTTCAAATGTATTACACATGGAAGGCTTGCCTAACTGTCTTCTATTGTATCGGCCAAAAAAAGTTTATTCATAAGTCAAAACAAAATTGTACCAAAGTAATTTGTCGCAAAACTTATCTTAGAAAAGCTTTGCTTTTAAGAAGAAAGGTTAAGACCATAAAAGTATTCTACAAGATTTATATTTATGAAATATCAATTTATATTGGTTTTGTCATTCTAAATTTTTATACTCTTTATCAGAAGGAAAATTATTTTCATCTCATATCTTTTAAAGCATAAAAATTATGTCATTATCGAATTGATTGTAACATTTGAGAAAGAAATAATTATGATCAACAAAACAACCCTTTCTAAAGATTAAAATATTTTGTTGAAAAGTTTTAACATTGCTAGTTTGTACTACCCAATCAAAAGTTCATTTAAGTTCCCAAAGTTTTTATTTGATCAAACTTAGTCCCTTCCTCCCAAATGAAAGTGAACTAACCTGTCTGATATGCACACTAAGATAAGACGTAGCAAACTCCTTTTTACAATGAGACCAGGGCTTCTTTACCTTAAAATAACACAGATTAATGAAACATAAAATGTTCTAGACCACCTGAAAAAAAGGTTAGGGGTGGGGGGGGGGGGGGTGGCGAAATTTAAAATTTAATTATATAAATTGTTCTAAAAGCCACAATAATACCCCGAGTAAAAAAGACCTTTTGCTCTAGTCAAAATGACCAGAGCAACATTAAAAATTAATTTTTAAATCCCCCAAAAAAAGTTTATTGGGGACTTAATTCAAATTTTGGCTCTGCAGTCTGATTCTATAGGTGTCCTAGTATATTTATGACACCCCATTTGAAAATAGGTTAAAAACAGTTTAAGAAATTGTTATTTTATCAGAATCAATGTTTAAAAGAGGAGAAAATTGCAAAATAAATGTTTTCCCATTGATTTTCTTTGGATTTGCAAAATGAAGTGGATCAGTACAAAATCAAAAAATATAATTTTTGATTGATACATAAGCATTTTACTCTAAACAGAATCTTTTTGTTTTATCATATGTGTTGCTTTAACAAGTAGAAACAATGTACTGTAAAGCTGTACACTTATGGACTACCATAGACAAATTTAGCAAAATGTAAATTGCATAATGAAGTGATTCAATGTTTAGTTATGATAAAAAGATCTATAGTAAGTATAGATGTATACAGATAACTACCTGCCCCCCTTTTCCAAGAACCTTTTTGTCTGCTAGCAAATTATTTTTTCTGTTACTTGGCTGTGTTAATATTCCCGACAATATTGGTTGATTTTTAAAGACCCAATTGTAGGTTGACACAAGGCTCTTGGGATGGGAACATAACAGTTATCTAACCCCTTCCCCCTCTAGTGTTTTACTCTCTAGTTTTGATTTACATTTTCATATTGAGATTTTTTACCTGGTTACGGGTAGAAAGTGGTTTTGGTGTGGTTGCTCCACCCATTTCTCCGCCATCCGTGGGGGTCCTCCCATTCCTGGGGGCGGGCCGGTAGCCACGCTATTACGGGGACTGTTCCTGTATTCATTTGTGATTTTCAAACATTTTTATTTCATGAGCAATTTTGTGTAAATCATACCTATCTATAATTAAAGAAATGTCGCTTAATCTTTTTCTCAAAGTACCTTGTATAATGTTTAGTTCAAATCCTATTGTGTATGAAATAAATTAAAAGCAGGGGGTGGGGGCCAATAATATTCTTCTAATGCTTCTAATACAAAATTGGGACAGTTTCCTTCTCGTCTGTCTCTATAAAAGTTATTTTTCCCTATACTGATTATCAAACTTTTCAACTTAAGCCTAATTTCATTTACCAGTATGGCTTCGAGAATGATTAATGTTTGCTGGATTAGAACCGTTTCTTAGTTATAATGAAAAATCTTGTATAACATCGTATTTCAGCCAATTTTCTACAAATAAAAAAAAATAATACGAATTTTGAAAGCGCGAGCATTCAAACCCTAGAGGCTAACAAAACAAATCTTTATTTTTTTTTATTTTAATGTCCGCGGAAAGCGGTCCATAATACGATAAATAACTTTTTCAAATTTGATTTCAGAAAAGCTCCTTTAATTATATCAATTATAAAATAAAGGGTGAAATAAAAATACCATTACATATTACTTGGAAACTAACTATTTAGCATTTTGCTTGTGATTATTTAATATTCAAGGTTATCATGTTTTTAAAAAACTATTTCAATAAATATTCAGCCAGTAATGGGAACGTTTTTATATTGAATGCATGTTTAGGTGTACCATCAGTGCGCATAATTATTAATAGCGCAAATTAATGGTAGCCAAAAATCCATATACGTTATGGGAGGGAGTTCAATAATATCCTAAAACCATATCAGAACCTAGATGACGCTTCCCATAATAGTCTTACAGTGGCGTGAGGTTGGTGGTGTAAAGAAGTGTCAACACCACCCATTTCACTCTCTAATAGTTTCACACCCCCGTGATGAATCGCAGTGCACACACTGGTTCATAGAAACCAAATCTCACCAAGATACTTATAAAGCTTGCCTGAAAAGAAAACCATTTTGGAACAGAAATTTCCGAGAACGAAACAACTATTATATTACATAACAATAATTAATATAGGATATACGTGGATATATTGACAGGGGAAAATTTGTCGTCAATTTAGTTTGCTATTTGGGTCCTCATTCATCCAGTAGGAGGGGAGGGGATGGGGTAAAGGGGTTGGATTGGGAATATCATCATTTTAGTCAGCTGCGAGTATCACTTTATCAGAGTACATTAAAATCTGGCGCAACATCCAAGTAATAATATACCGATTAGAACGATTGTCGACTATTATGATTTTGTCGAATATATTTTTAAATCTCTAGACGTTATTATATTTGTGCAATTTTGGTTTTGTGTGAAAGTGATTGCACACTGTATGGTTTAGCTGCCTCACAATTTTATGAAAAGAGGTCAATTTGTTGGTGTCTATTCATATGTACAAAAATTCTTTTTCTGCATAATAGCTAAATCTATATAAAACCACAAATGCATTAGCACAACTAATAGCAAACTAAATTGTTTCCAGTATGGCTTCGAAACCGATTAATATCCGCTGGATCAGAACTGGTTCTAACACAATTTTTAACGAATATTAAAATAAAAATCATCAAATTCATACCAGTTTTGTTAGCCCTTGCTTTCGACCCCTTAGGACTAATAAAATTGGTTTTATTTTTATAATTTTTCATTTTAATATACGCGCAAAGCTGTCTATAATAAGAGGCGATAAATAACTATACATCCTATTAGATAAAGTAGTAAGCGTTTTTTGTCTGTCCCGAAAGATCTCGCTAACCGCTGAACCGATATTGTTCTCCTTTACAGTGAAGCTTCTTATAGGTCTTTGGAAGGTTTTAAACTATTTTTGGGGAGGGTGTCTTCACCCCTTCCCCTACAAAAAATGTTTTTTTTACTCTTTTAAAACTCAAATTTAAAATGGGATGAGGTCCACTTTTCCCCTCCTACCTTAAGTGCCCCCCTCCATATTTGTATTTTTAGCTATTTTGATTTATGCAATTTGCTAAAGTGAATCTTTCGCGTGCTAGATTGTAGACTATCTATAATACAAAGTAGAACGATGTCTGTCTGTCCCATGTCCGTCTGTCCGTCTGTCTGTCTGTCCCTTAAGATCTCAGTAACCACTGAACCGATCGGATTCTACTCTTCAGGGTATATACCTATTGGTCCTGTGGTGGTTTTAAGCTATTTTCTTGGGGGGTGGGACACCCCCAACCCCCCAAAAAACAAAAAAATCCCCCCCCCATTTTTTTTTTTTTTTTGCTTAAGATTTTCTTGGTCCTTTAACGAATTTCGCCTTAATTTTTTTTATCACCTCTTGGGGCAAAGCCCCTAGAGGCTAGGGGCGAAGCCGCTAGTTATAATTACAGTACATAAATTTTTACAAGGTTTTCGAAAACTAAATGGTCGGAAAAATACATCTAAACAAGAAATAAGACAATGGACGATAAATCTATGTACACTCCCAATGATGATAGAAAAAAATCCCATATTTATATCATTGATTGAAAAGTTTTGACACTGCTAGTTTGAACAAAAAAAAATCAACATTTTATAAAAGTACCCAAAGTTTTAATCCTATACATGAGAGAACTTTTTTTTAACTGTTTTATTTTATTTTTTACTTTAAGTAAATAACATCAATTTGAAAAAAATCGAGTTGATTAAATACTAACTTTTAAAAGTGCCCCAACTTTTTTCATTTTTACAAATACAGGGTTGTGTCTTAATTCCTTAATCCTTACAGATCGGGCACCAATTCCCACCTTATCAGATCGGGGGGGGGGGGGGGGGGGGGAGAGGGGCTCTAAGATAAAAATTAAGGTTTCTACCTTATACACAAAAGTCATAATGTAGAAATTAAGATTTATTTAGATTTTTTCTAATTTTGGTGCTACCCAACCGACTTTGCCCGGACACCACCACGGACACAGACCAGATATCCTAATAAAATCAACTCTTGCCGACGTATAATTACTAAACTTAAAAAGTCATGAAGTCGCTCGCTTCATCTTACCTACAAAAAAATGAGATTAAAAAACTAGAAATGGGGGGGGGGGGCTCTTGGAGCCCCCCCCCCCCGATCTGTAAGGGTTAATGCTATTACAAAAATCATAAATAAGTTATGCTCCTTGGAGTGTTGCCATACTTGTATTAAAGATTATTTGACAAAAAGTTGTTGACATGATTAGTACTTTCATCATTAAAATTTAAATTGTATACAAATAGAATTTAGAAAGGTCTTTAGATTTTGACCTTGGCAACTAAGGATGAAAAATATTTAATAATTAAAAATGAAAAACAGTAAATATTAATTATTTAATGGCACAGTTAAATATGTATATTTGCCACTATTGAGAAACATATAGAAAGCTTCTTGAAATTACCTTTTGTTTAATGTTGACCTTTTTTGAAAAAGCGAAGCTTTTCTATATTTAGGATCGGTCCGTTCCTCCGTAAGAAGTTAGTAAAAGTGGCTGAATCAGATTATGACGTCAAAAAAATTAAACAATGAGAGGCCAGTATACACTGTAAATGACCAATGGTAAAATTTATAGTGGCCTCTCATTAGTTAATTTTTTTGACGTCATCATCTGAGTCAGCCACTTTTACTAGCTTACTCCGTAACGATTAGCTCTCATACTTAATTTAGACGTGTTATAAATGTACTATCGATTTCAAACTTTGCATGTTGATTCCTATAACATTACGGTACAATTTAGGAAGCGTAGCAAACTATACTCGTTACAAGAAAGTCTGTACGTACATTTTAAACGTGTTGATTTTTGCATTTTTTACATCAAACTTTTCTGTGATATAATTATTCTACTGATCTGATGATTTTTGAAAATGTATGTATGCCCTTACAAAGTATCATTTATTTAAGCAATTTTTTTTAGCAAATTTATTTGTATTCTGATTATTAAGTTCTGACACTTTACTTAATGTTCGTTTTTCCTACCGTTTCAAAGATTTTCTTTTATGGGTGTTGTCAGGAAAGTTTTATAAATGTCTAGGGGGTGGTTTTATACTTCTGTGATGTATAGTCCCTTCCTCCCTGCCTTGAGAGCATTGTATGTATTTTATATATTAACTTTTAGTTCTTGTGTCACCTATCTTGGAGCAAGTCTTTGCTCTGCGATTCGGCACGAACCTAAAAGTGTTAACCTTGTTATAATAATTAATATCTATTTTGTATGTTTAATCTGTCTTTGAATTAATACACTTTATTAGAATATTTAGCTGTTTATTCTTATTATTACTACACGTCATTTTTGGCGCAGTAGTGTAGTACGAATCTATAGCTCAGATTTTCTTTTGATTGTATTATTTCTTTGCTTTGTTTTTATTCAGGATATTTTTGTGAGCGATGAAGGTGGACATTGCTCATTTCAAGAAGCTGTCTCCGGAGGAGAAGCTTGAGTACATCTTCGAATCGATAACCTCGTTGCAGGGTGATGTTCATTCGTTGCAGGGTGATGTTCATTCCAATGGGAATATGCTGGTTAATTTGACTGGGCGAATGATGCCGCTGGAGACGAAGGTTCAGGAGTTGACGGATAATGTTAATACTAATAGTGCTGCAGTTACTGGATTAGCTACTCGTATGGACGATTTCGAAGAACGCCTTACTAAGGTAGTGGTGCCTGATGTTGAAGGTGACATCAAAACCGAAAATGTGACGGTTGTTGATGAGTTTATGACTGGCCAGCAACGAATTTTGGATAGAATTGCACAGCAGAATAATCTGAATAACTCTATGCCTTGGCAGAGGACTGCTGGAGGATCTGTGCCGGAGGAGAAGCCTGGATTGTTTGTTAGTGGCTCTCGAACTATTTTTGGAGGAATGCAAGATCAGGATGATAAGATCATAAAGCTATGGGAGCTGTCTAGAGTTGATGCTGCGGATAATATCTACAATGGAGTTCTCATGTGGTGGCCAGCCATTTCTGAGGTTAAAGCGGAGGATTTTAACAAGCTCAATTTTTTCGAGGCGGGGCTGAGTGAACCGCAGGTTAGTTGGTGTAAATCTCTTGTTTATGTGCCAGATAGATCTTTGTATATATCGCAGGGGGAGGAGAATGTTCATAGGTACAATGAAACGTGTGCTAAGCTTGATGATCAGTTCAGAAAAAATGCGCCTGAATTTTTAGTAGACGATGATGTGATTTTCTTTGATGATTATTTGGAGAGATTTTGGATGACTACTAGACGGTATCATATGACTAATCATCAAGTGTGTAAGGAAATTCTGTTTGAAAAGTGTGTGGGTGTGAGAACCGCTTGTGGTTATACGCTAAAACCTGCTGATATGGAGAATAGACGATTAACATTAAAGGGATATTTGTGTAAGATGCGAGAGACATTTTTACCACCTGACATGAAAAATGTGTGTAAAGATGCGTATTTGTGTGTTAAGCAACATGAAAATGATAAGATTGATGCATTTTTTGATAAGATATTATCATTCTGGAAACGTGCTTATCCGAAACCAACTGATGATATGTTTATGGATTTCTATTCTCAAGTGTGTAATGTGATTTTATCTCCAGTTTTGGCTAACCAAATGCGTCAATTTTTGTTAGATTTGGAGCGTGACGGACAAGTGCGAATGATAACTAAGTTTCGAACTGAGTTAATAGTTAAAGCACAGCTGATTGTTAAAGGGTTACAATTTAATCAAATTTCAGGATCAATGGATAGAGGATGTACAACGAACCAGATGGCATTGGCTAAGACAATGGTTGGTGGCGTTGGTTCTAAGTCAAATCCTGTGACTATCGATCAGGTTAGTGATGAAGATAATTTTTCATATGAGATAAATCAATGTGAAATTGATTTGGCTGATGAATTTGACGGACCAGCTGAACTTATTCCTCTAATTGGCGCAATTCAAGGTGGTTTTACTTGTTCTTATTGCAATA
This sequence comes from Acartia tonsa, assembly GCF_053477335.1. Lineage (NCBI taxonomy): Eukaryota > Metazoa > Arthropoda > Copepoda > Calanoida > Acartiidae > Acartia > Acartia tonsa. Next base: position 27,923,171 of record NC_137262.1, on the reverse strand, counting down.
GGAAAGGGCATATGATGAGGGAATGCTTTGATATTAGAGATAAAAAGTTACCTAATCCTAAAGGAAAGTACTATTTACGGTGGGGAAACAAGCCTTTTGTTCCCTATAAGACGGGGCAAAAGAGTTTTAAAAAGGATGAACATGGCACTGATAAGAAGAAATTGGTCGGTGAAGTTGAAGGAGGGGTGAAAGATAAAGAGGATACGAAGGAAGTGTCGTATGTTGATGGTTTAGGGGCATGCGATTATGAAGATGACCTTGTAGCGGAGGTTGATGCATGGAATAGTGCTATTATAGATGACATTTTATGGTATTAATATTTTGTATGTATTAAGACCACTAAAACCTTATTCCATTTTCTACATGTTACGCGGCATTGTTTGGATTTATGCGCGTTGTAAATAAACAACAACAAAACAAAATTAATGATAAAGGAGTGAACGAAGCAACTCTAAAATTGTGATAGACTTATTTTGATGGTTTATTTGAATTATGGAAAGATAACATGTTGTTTACTATTGTATATGAGTTTATGAGATTATGTTATTATGGAAATCAAAATATGTGCTTTTAGTTTTTTTTTTGGTTATGTTTTGTTACAATATAATTAGATAAATTTATTTTTGTTTCAGACTGTTGTGGAGTCTAACAGAGATAAGAATAATAAAGAATTGAAAATGGATTAATTTCAACGAAATAGGAATACAATTTTGTAAAATTGTTAATGGAAGAAAGTTAATTTTATTTAATGTTAATATCGTGATTTTATGAAAATTGGATAAAAATTTGAAATTAGATATTTTAAAAGTATTAGAATTTTGATGAAAAGGTGAAAATTGTTTTAAAAGTTGAGTCAGTTATTATGGTTCTAAGTATTTAATTTTAAAACAATTATATTGCGATTTAGTAATGTTGATTCAGCAAAATTTTTATGAAGCTTAGAATTTCATGAAGCAAAATTGTTATAATGCATTAGATATTTGAGTGGAGTTGTCTCTCTTCATGAAGAAGGGGGGGTGGGCAAATATTTGCAAGAATAATTTGCGCTGTCTCTCGGAGTTGGTATGCGCAAGAGTGGTGGAGCTGTCTCTCTTTTGAGGAGAAGGGGGGGGAGTGAGCAAAATTTGCAAGGAAAGTTTGCACTATCTCTTGGAGCTGGTATGCGCAAGATGGGGTGGTGGAGAGAGGTAGCTGCAATGATGAGCAGGAGTTGGGCGTTCCATGCGCAGAAAGTTAAGCTGCGCAAGAAAGTGCTCTCAGGTATAGAGAAGAATAGTTAGTTGAGCTTCGACTTTCAAAAATCTAATACATAAAATTAGTTGTGCAAAATATAAGTTATTATTCTGATCATCATAGAATAATTAGGTAAAGATTTTATTGTATTAGAAAATATATATTGTATTAAGAATTATTTATTTTTAGTTGCTTGGTGATTGACAAATATTTGATTAATATTATATTTCTTAATACATCTTTTAAGTAAATGTGTTGAAAATTTATTTGTTAAGTGATAACATGCATCTAAAATAATTGTATTATGTTTTAGATTGGTCGAAAAGAGGAGTAGTTGTGGTGGTTGAGATACACTATTACTTGATGGTGAGTTTAGTCGTTAAGATTTTACTTTATGATGTTCAACATTTGATTAATATTATATATATATTACTACCTGTTAGAAAAATCGATCAATATTGATAAACATTTGATTATTGTTCTAGATATTAATACCTGTTAAAGTAATTTATTTATTGAGTGGCATCTAAAATGTTTGTAATATTTTAGATCGGCCGTAGAGAAGTTTTGGTAGAGACTGAGACCTATTTTTGAATTGAACCATTGTTGTTTTGACGTTGAAATTGTCGGTGAGTGATTTGTTTTATTTTATGAAATAGATAGAAAAATTAGATTTAGTAGGAAAATTGGATAGTTACAACCTCATAACTGTTGGTGTTGGTTAGATAGCTATTTTCTAATTTTCATGAAGAATCTGAGATGGCGGCTGAAGTCTACGTTCCAACGAAGATTGGTGACATGGAGATCCTGGCCTTAGTGGACAGCGGTAATGCCCGTGGCTGCCTCATCTCTCAAGTGTTAGCTCGAAAACTCGAATGTACGATTGAAGAGACGGATTCAAAGGCATCAGGAGTGCAGGGTTCCAGCATCAAGATTGACGGTGTTGTTCGGAATGTTGAATTTCAGATTGGAGGCCACAGTTTTAAAGAAGATTGCTATGTGATTTCTGGCATGACTGTACCTATGAACCTAGGTAGTCATTGGCTTAACAGAAATCACGTGAAGACGATATTTGAGAAAGATGGTAACAGAATTGAGATGCATGGAATCAGTGTGAATCTGGTGGCTAAACGTAAGATTGTAGTGAAGAATTTGGTTCATACTGTTCTGGAAAAGATTGTGAAGGCAAGAACTAGGAAACCTGAAGTTAATGTGGCTGAATTACAAGAACAAAAATGGATTTGTTCATTGAAAGATCGAATAGAAATTCCAGCATTAAGCACAGTTGTGGTAGAAGTTTCAACTAAAGGAAATATGCCTGAAGGACAGTTGTGTTATATAGCTCCTAGACAAGGTTACTGTAGCCGGAATAATCTGTTAATAAATGAAGGAATTACGGAGATTGGAAAAAACGGTAGAATTATGACTAAAATTACGAATTTTGAGACTATTAAGAAATCTGTTCCTGCTGGTACTCTGGTTGGAAACTTGTTTTTGGCGGAGAAAATAGCGATGTTGCAGGAGAATAGAGTTAAAGAAGATGTGTCGACTACATTAAAGAAAATTCGTTTTATTAAGGATAAATTGAAGTTAGATAAAGTTCCGTTTTTGAAAGATAATGTTTCTTTGAAAGGAAGAATAGTTGGTTTGTTTCTGAAGAATTTCAAGGCATTATCAGTTGAACCTACTGATATTGGATCTTGTACTTTGGAGGAGTATGATATTCAGTTGGTTCCTGGAGCTCAACCTTTCAAGAATAGAATGATTAGACTTAATCCTCATCATGCAGAGAAACTAAAAGAACAAATTGATTTATGGTTGGAAACAGATGTTATTGAAGAATGTAATTCACCTTTTAATTCTGGAATCTTTGCTGTTAAGAAGAAGGTGGGGAACACTAACGAGGTGAAGGTTAGGTTTGTCCTGGACTATCGCTCGTTGAATGAGATAACTGAGAAGATATGTTATCCTTTGCCTAACATTGGTGAATTATTTGACAAACTGGGAGGAAAGAAGATTTTTATGTCCATTGACCTCACTTCGGCATATAATTCGATGCATTTGAAGGAATCTGTTAGGAAATATACCGCATTTTGTTCTAACGGGCGGCAGTACTGCTTCAAGAGGCTGCCGTTCGGTTTGACCAATGCTCCAAGTGCATTTGTAAAATTGATGGATAGAGTAATGGATTTGAGCCCTGAATTGAGAGCATTTTGTCTCGTCTATTTAGACGATGTTCTGGTGTATAGCATGAATGCGGAGGAACATCTGGAGCATCTGAATATACTACTACGAACTTTCTGTGAAGCAGGACTCAAGATTAATCTTGGAAAATGTACATTGTTTGCAGAGGAAGTGAAATTTCTGGGTCATATTATAAATGCAGAAGGCATATTCATGGATCAGGCATATATTGAAAAAATTAGAAGTTGGCCAGTACCTGAAACAGGCAAAGATATTCAAAGATTTACTGGTTTCATAAACTATTATGGCTCATATTTTAAGAATTTTTCTGATATTACGGCACCATTGAACAAATTCAGAAACAGTAGTAAAATAGAATGGGATGAAAAAAGTATGGAAGCTTTTACAAAGACTAGAGAATTGTTCTGTGAAGAAATCAGTAAATCATTTCCAGATTGGAGGATGGAGGCTGAACCATTTGTGCTGGATACAGATTGGTCGTCTACAGCTATGTCTGCAGTATTAAGTCAAAAACAAAATGGTCAAGAAAAGATGATATCGTGTTGGTCACGTGTTTGTTCAACTCATGAAGCCAATTATGCAGCACATAAAGGAGAATTATGTGCATTAGTAAATGCTGTTGAAAGATTTGAATGTTATTTGAGACACAAGAAATTTATTGTTAGAACTGATTCAGCTGCACTGAAACATCTATCTACTTGGAGACAAAATGGATATTTTGTTGGTCTCACCATAAGGTGGATAAATTTCTTATCCACCTTCAGTTATGAGGTTGTACATAGGCAAGGCAAGAAGCATACTAATGTTGATATATTGTCACGTACTACGTTAGTGGATAGTAAAGATAGGATATCTAAATTATCGACAGACGAACAAGGAGAGCTAATATTAGACACTGTATATCAATTAGAAGATCCTAAATTGTGTCTTATTGCAGGTATTGGAGCAGAGACAGCCAGTAAAATTGCGGACAGATTGAAGGCAAGAGAATTCAGTCGTAGTCTGGAGAAGGATCCTGTTTTGGTGGAGGTAAGAAAATTCATTGTAAATAACATTAAACCGACGTCCAGAGAATTGTCTCAACTGCCTTACCGTGGTAAACAAATATTGAGGTTTTTCGAACACTTGAGTTTTCGTAACGGTTTAATTATTTTGACTTCACCTATGCGGCTCCAGAAAGAATTTCAATTTATAGAGAGGGTAGTAGTACCTATCGGGATGTATAATAAAGTTTTTCTGTTGGCTCATGCAGATGTTACAGCGGGACATAGGGGTTACCTGGAAACCTTGAGTAAGATAAACAGACACTTTATTTTTCCCTATGTGTCTAAATATGTAGCTGCGGCAGTTGCCAATTGTGTTATTTGTTTGAATAGGCGTAAAAAACCGAGACATAATCATACCATTGAATTTTCACCTTTGGCTGGGGAGGCTATGGCAGAGTTAGCCATAGATGCGTTAGGTCCTTTAAATGAGTGTGAATATAATGGAGTCATTTGTAAACATATTTTGATAGTAGTTGACAGTTGTACTAGATATGTGTGGTTGTTTGCTATTGAGGATGTTAAAGCTGAAACAATTATCGAATGCTTGAAGTTTAACTTATTTTCTGTCTGGGGATTGTGCGAGAGGATTAGGACTGACAATGCTCAAAGTTTTAAATCGAAGGTTTTTAGGGAAGTTTGTTTGAGATTGGGAATTGAACAGATCTTTATCCCTCCCCGCTCAGCAAATTCGAATTTTAGTGAAAGATACAACCAATCGGTGTATTCGTTTCTTAAGACTGATTTACGTTTTCAGGATGGAGATTGGGCTCATAAACTTTAAGCTACGCAATTTTGTATGAACACTTCTTTTAATCGGAGGCTGGGATGTTCCCCGTATTTTAAGTTTTTCTTACGCAACCCTAAGCTTCCACTGGACGCATTTGATCCTTTAACACGCACCAAGATTAAATATATGAATTTTTCAGAACTGTTGGATTGTCTCGACAGAAATTGGAGAACAGGACAGGAGAGAACTGAGAAGTATTTACAGGTAGAAAATACAGAAAGGATAGGTAGACCGATAGCTATAAATTCCTATTGTTATATTTATTATGACGTCACTACGATTGGTGTGGCTCGTAAACTCTGTTCTTTATGGGTGGGTCCGTGTCTAGTAACCAAAGTAATTTCTGACAGTTTGTTTGAGGTTCAACCTTTAGAGAAGTGTAGACTGAAAGACAAAGGGGTTAGAATCGTGCCAAGGGATAAAATATATGTTATAGAAAGTACTCTAGATTTGACTCCAGACGAAAAGATTGACTTAGTGGTTACAGATGAGTTTTTTTCTGTGGACAATGACTTGAAAATTAACTATGACTTTCCCAATACCTTAAGAAATTTATCTTGTTCAGGCGTTACAGAAGAAGAAAATAGTTGTGGCTCTAGTCCAGAAGTGGTTAGAAAGCGGAAGGATGGACAACAGGTAACGCTAAATTCTTTTGAAGATTCTTTCCTTGGTGTGGGCTTGTCACAGCAAAGGTCAAATGTATCTAAAGATAATGAATGTTTAGATGATGATGTTGAGGATCTTAGTGATACTTTAGAAAGTACTCATATTTCTGAGAGTGTAGATATTGATGACAAAACTAAGTTAAATTCTACATATTCTACTATTAGTAAAGATACTGTTTTCAACGGGGATTATTCGAATGATAATAGTTTAATAGACAACAGTTTGGGTGTAGAGGATATTAACATGGAATCTGCTAGAGAATTAGAGTCTCGAATGAGTATTTTAGAAGATACTTTTTCAAAAGTTCAGAATAAAATTGTAAATTTGGAACAAAGGAGGGGAAGTGTTAAACGGGGCAGGGATGTTGAGGAGGATGATTTGGATAGATCATTAGATAATGCAAAATCGCAAAAAATGTCTGAAACTATTCCTGTGAAGGGTCATCCTAAAGGTTCTACAAATGAAGTACAATTACAAAGATTGGATGAGGATAGACAAAGTAGGGATAAAGATAGATTAGAACGTTATTCTGTAGCAGATGTAGTAACTAGAAATCTTGCAAAATTGATTAAAAAATAATATTTGTAATAATTTGTATAATATTTGCAGGAGAAGAGATTACCATGACAATCGTCGGGATCGTGACGACAAACGTGGAGGTGGTGGAGGTGACAGACATGACCGGAACAGAAGAGAAGGAAATGATCGTGGAATGAGAAAACGGTCACCTGACGCTTGTAGTTCGAAGAGTGGACGTTCTGGACCGATACCTGTGAAGAAATCCAAGGAGGATAGAGGCGGTGTCAGGTACTTGGATATTTTGCTATTTTTTGTTGTGATGCAGACATATTGTTTTGTAATTGTTGGTTGTATGTATGCGTCACAGGATCCACGGTTAGCGGCTTATGATTGTTCTCAGATAAGTGCTGTTGAGCTTAGATCAGCTGCCTGTTTGCATGATAGGATGGAACTGGTCAGATCTGTGGAATTACTTGGATTGGCTGAAACTGATTTTATTTTATCGGAAGCTATTAGTTGTGAGGTTAGGCTAAAGTTGGAGCGCTGGTACTGCGGCACTGCGAGTCATGTGCACGTGTTAGACGTGCCACATGAAACACAGGTAGAGTTAAGTATGGATGAATGTAGAAGGGTTTTCCATTCTGGCAAGTATCAATATGATGGTATTAGTTTTAAAGTGAATATAGATTTGCCAACTGTTCACAGTTTTACGGTTAATGGAACATTGTCACCTTTTAATGATGTTGGTGGAGAAAATATTCAATGTAAGACACTGGGAGTATATGCGCACAACAAGTGGTTCGACTTAGGTTTTGCTATTGGGACTTTGCATATTTTAGTAAAAAATACTCCTGTTTTGATTAAGGGAAATGTTGTTATGGATTATGATAAAAAGACAATTGTGGCGAATTTTGAAGAAAATCATTTGTGGGCAACATCAACTTCACGTTATTATCCATATGTAGTACGAAAACCGGCCAGTAATTTTAAGGTAGTTTTTCAAGATACCTTCAATCTAACTACATGGAATGATCAACTTTTTGTTTCTAACTCAGAGAGGAATATTTTAGTTAAAGTTATGGGAACGGAGAAATTTGTTTTGCAGCATTTGGATTTTAATATTTTTGTAACAGAATTGGAAGGTATTAAGTTTTTAGAGGAACCGAAGGCGGCTGTTAGAAATTATTTTGGAGACCTCTTGAAACAAGAAGCCAGGTTTGATTTAAATGCTATGTTTTTGGCTAGTAGAGAGAGGAATGAGAGGATGATGGAACTTCTTAGTATTTCTAGATGTGCTCAAACGGAAGTTAGATCAAATGTACAGTTGCATCATGGTTTCAGAATTGTATACCTGGGAGAAATTGCTAAGTATGAGAAATGTACAGCGGTTGAAATTCCAGTAAAGTTAGGTGTGGATTATGGTTGTGCTGTAGGACATTTATTGGTGGAGTATAAAGGTGAAACAGTCGGGATACAAGAGTATAGTAGAATGATTGTTACAGTAGAGGAAATAAAATTGTTGAATTGTTCTCAAAGTCCGGTATTTTTGAAGTTGACAGCTAATTTGTTTCTTGGAAATCAGGGGCAGGGACTCGAGATTCTTCACATTAAGAATGAGAGATCTGAACATGTGGGACAGAAGATTTTTCTGAACGATGAGAAGGTGTTTATTGCTGATTTTAATAAGACTATTAGATATCAGGGTCTAGAAGATTTTGAGGATTTTAATGGACAGGCTTCTAAATTGGATTTTGTTGATCATAAGTTGTCATTTTTCGAACAAGTTACAGGTTCTTGGTTTGGTCTAGAACATTTGTTTAAAGATATACTACCATTGTTTGCTAAGTTTGTATTGATTGCTTTGATGTTGTTGTTAGGTATAATTCCTATGTTGGTAGTTTTGTATTGCTGCTGTTCATGGTGTTATAAAAAAAGATTTACCGAAGAAGAATTTAATGCTAGGTTTATACATTAAATTCTTATGCTGTAATTTAATTATATTGTTTTTTTTTTGCAGGTTGGTTACGGCGGCAACAATGAATCAAAAGTTATTGAGCACTGAAGAAAACGGCCGCCACAAACAACCTTCGGATGAAAGAAATCAAGTCAAACCTGGCCTACCTGTAAGCGCGTTGGTTAGCAATTCCGCATCCAGGCTGGTGTTGATAATGTCGCGTGTTGAGTTGCCAACGTTGAGTGTGGGCAGAGTGTCGAAGAATGTGTTTCTCAACAGTGAAGACATGCCACTTGCAGACTTAATTTGTCTTATTGATAATGAACCGAGGTTCAAATTAAACTTAGTGAATATGCTTTCACTGCAGCTTGAGTTTGAGAGATGTATAAACTCATTAGACTGGGCCTTAGACAGAATTCCTATCTATACCAGCCAGAACTCAAGACACTTGAACCTGGTAGCGGCTGGTGAGCATTCCAAGGCCATAAACAGAAAGCTGTTCTGGAACGAGACAAATAATTTGAATAAGTTAAGTGCAACCATGTTTCTCTCAAAGCTTGTTTGCGAAATGTTGCCAAGTCTGGTGCTTCTTGCTAAGATTGAGTACCTGGATGGAGATGAGAGAAAAAGCTGCCAAACGTTGGGAGAATTGTTGCCTATAATCAAGCACATGGGAGAACTGGATGACTGGCACCAACTATCCAGAGTTGAAGTCATACCTGCAGATGGTCGTATGAGCCTTCAGTCTGTGCTGAGAACGGTGGACAATAGTATTGATATGCGTTTGAAGACGCAGGTTGTATCAGCTATCCAGCTTCTGGCGCATTGGAGAGACGTTGTGAATAAGATTTCATTTATTTTGAAACAGATGCCATCCACAACTTTATTCGAGTTACAGAAAGAGTGGCTTGAAGGAAAGTCTGAACAGGGTTTGAGTGCTAAAGTTTTTATTGACGCTATTCATGTGAATGAATACGCGTACCTGTCGGTTTTTATACCGCGAATCTTCAACGTAAATTCGGTCAGCCTAATTACCAGTGGAGAGATGCCAGCTGAGATACACTATGTTAGATTGGATGCGCAAAAAGAAATAATTGAGAAGCTTGTGAGTGCGACATATACAGGTAGTTTGGCTAACAATAAAGTAGATGGAAGAATATTGGCATGGGAGATGCAAATGAGATGCAAACGTTTGCGTCCTACTCTGGCTAAGCAGACGATGCTTTGTGAGCCAGGTACTACCTTAGAGGACGTGGCGAAGGAACTTAGCCTGGAGTTGGATGGAAAGATTCATACAAGTTTGCTGGCAACAAATCTCGAATGGAAGTTTAATCCTGAACACAGAGTAAATGATTGGTTTGATGGCGATTTTAAGTTGATTACTCGGTTCGGGGGTCCTGTTTGTATCCAGCAAGATCGTCCTTTGGATCAGAACATTCCTGTTTGTCTAGATCTTGAATTATCAGGCCAGCAATGGCGAGTTGATGAACAAGCGATGGAGGAAATGAGGATGGAACACACGCCTGGAATATTGACGATGCTTGATAAATTCGGGGAGGAGGTTAGTCGCAAGAATCAAAAGATTTTGGATAATCAGGAGGAGGCTGACAGCGTTTCGACCTCGATTTCGATTGCGATAAATAACGGATTTGAAAGATGTCTACATATGCTTATTGATACTGAGGCAAGGTTGCCTCAAGACGGCCTTTGTGACGAGACCGCAAAACTCGGAATTGATAATGAGGCTAACATTCCTATGGATATTGAAGAATCTGGCAAGAAAGGAAGAGCAGCTGGAAAAAGAAAATAATAATTATAGTTTAATGTGTGTTAATTCATAGTTTTATTTTTATGTATTAATGTTTAAGTATGTGTCGAGGCAGTAGTAGTCTCTGAAGGTTATAATATCAATGCTTTTATACCAATGCATCTCTAATGATATGTGTTAATCAATGCATTTCTGATGGTCATATGTTAATCAATGTTTTTTTATATCAATGCATTTCTGATGATTATATGTTAATCAATGTTTTATAAAAATATATAAAAGAGAAAAAAAAACACATAAAGAGTAAAAAAGGAACATAAAAAAAAACATAAAAGAGTTTTAAAAAAACCAAATATAAAAAATATATATATGAAATGTTAAAAGATCTGGAAAGAAAATAAAAAAGAAAAAATAAAAATTTATGACAGGTGTCATACCAGATCAATCATTATTCAGTTGATAAGCATTTAATGCTACCTATACCATATTTGATGAATAACATGTAATAAACATATTGTTATATTCAACATGTAATGTTACAGTTTCAAAATTTATGTTCATATTAAAGCCGGGGAGAAATGTGATGTATAGTCCCTTCCTCCCTGCCTTGAGAGCATTGTATGTATTTTATATATTAACTTTTAGTTCTTGTGTCACCTATCTTGGAGCAAGTCTTTGCTCTGCGATTCGGCACGGACCTAAAAGTGTTAACCTTGTTATAATAATTAATATCTATTTTGTATGTTTAATCTGTCTTTGAATTAATACACTTTATTAGAATATTTAGCTGTTTATTCTTATTATTACTACACGTCACTTCTTTGAACTCCTTCTCCCTATCCTAAGAATAGAGGCAGCGCAACAGGTGAATTATTAAGTAGTTATGACCAATCAAATTTTTTAAATGTATTAAGTGTGATTAAACTAACTACATATGTAAGTTACGTTTTCATAAAATGCAAAGTAATTTTTTTTCTTTGAATGATATGAATGGTGTCTGATAGGTTATAATTTCTTTTTTTCGATAAAAAACAAAGATGACATCATCCATAAGTAGCGAAGCACAAAAAATCATGGATGGGAATACGTACAAGTAGATTTAAATTGTATTAGTATTTATTAAAATCAAGAATAGATTTATTGGAGAAATAAACACATTTTTTGTATAATGATGACGGTCAAAGTAAATTACATAAAAGATGCTCATAACAATGGGAAAAATTATTTTGATACTGAAAAATTTTGGAAATCAGACCATAAACACCAAAGATATGGAGAAAAATGTGAAAAATAGAAAATAGCCTAAAACTTGCTAAAGGCGGTCCAACCGCCATTGATGTTTTATAGTTAATTGTGCTCCTTAATAATGGGAATGTTGTCAAAAAATTTCAGCCTTTTGTCCTTTAAAAGAGCCGAGAAAATCACGTTTCCCCCAAACTAAGACATACGGACATTTCGAATTATAGAGTAGCTTCGCTACTAAAAAATATATTTCAGACATAAATATTTTTATTGAATTAGAATCACATTGCCAATATGTTTATTATAAATATGTATAAAAATCGTTATATTATTACTTGAATGTTGCACCAGAATTTAATGTACTTAAAATTTAAATAAGGTGATGCTCGCAGCTAGCTAAAATAAAAATACCCCCATCCATCCTCTTTACCTGGCCGACAAATTTCCCCTCTCAATACATCCATGTATATCCTATTCATTTGTATGAAACTTTTCCGCAATTTTTTGTTATTGGATGGATTTAATACGGTCCAATATCATTTTCTATTTTCTGACAGAAAAATGTTTGGTAGAAAATTTTAGGCATGTTATTTCTATTGGGATGGATGTCATACTCTTCCCCCAAAAAAGATGACATTTTTAATGATTTCGAATAGGTGAAATCGGTTTAACTGTTATCAAGATCTTTCTTTTTGATAAAATAATTGTATCATGAATGTTTACTTGAAGTGAATAGTTTTGAAACTTTATTTTGCAATTCTTAATCAGGGGCATAAAATACATTTAAATGTTATGAATGGGTGAAGAATATACGTGGATATTATGAAAGAGGAAAAATTGTTGCGAGATCCACTGTCATTTATTGGTCCATTCGTTGATCCAGTTGGAGGGGAGGGGATGGGGAAAGTAGGTGGAGATTGGGGATCGTTATTATAGCCCCCTACAGGTTTCCCTTTATTATGGTAAATGATAATCTGGTGTAAGATCCAATAATAATAAATCCATTGTGTTATGAATGATTTCTCTGCACTGAATACTAAGCCTTTGGGACAAAAAGTTCAAGGCAAATAAACATTTGACAAACATTTTTTTATTCTGGAAAAATTCTCAAATAAACTTTAAAAATGACAATTGGACCAGTAATTGTTGTGATCTTTTTTTGTTTGTTTTTCACTCCTAGAGCTAAAGAAGATTCCTGCAAATATATGTTTTTGTAAAGTAAATTTTGGCTGTTCTATACTCGAGGTATATATTTCCATGATCGTGTAGACAAATTAGTTATGCAATTACCGTGATCTTAATCTCCATACAGACATAATTTTACTTATTTGTAGGAAAGCAGTTTCGTCCTTAGCCTAGGGACTGTGTTTTTAAGATTGGTTGCTGTTACATAATATCCTAAAACCTCTAAATGGCATAAAACATTCCATAAAAAAAACAATCAAGTCTGTCTATAAGTTTAGGAATAAACAAGGATTAAGAATTTTAAATTTTTTTTTAGGCCCACATTTAAAAATTAACTTAATTTTATAAGGATTCTAGATGGCTCTAAGATAGATGAAACAAAGTTTTCTAAAACATAAACTGCGTATTTGGGCCATATAAACGTTGTAAAATGTAACTTCAAATAGTTTTCACAATAACCATTGGAAATTTATTCACGAAACTTCGTTAAAGAAAATAATCACCAAATCTCTCAAAAACATAAAATCACAAAATCTTTCCAAAAAATCCACACATTGAAACTATTTATTTAAAGAAATAAATATTTACGGATTTTTCACTTATTCTAAGATTTCTTCAACAAAACAGTGCTGAAAAAAGTTGTTGGAAGTAAAGACGACTCAAAAAAATAGCGACTGCGGTTAAAATTTTTGGTAACTAGCCGTCAAAACAACTAGTCATAATAGTTTGTCAGACGTAGCATAAATATAATTAAGGTTGTTTATGTAAAAACAAAAACTGAAACAAGATATTACAAATAAATTTTATATGACACATATGACAAATATGTTACAATTTTACTTTTTGCTGAGTTGCTAATTCTATTTAATTTGGGTCAATTTTGAAATTGTTTTAATTTTGCATGTAAGGCTAGCCCATTTTACTACTTATTATATGTAAAGCAAGTTGAATAGTGTGTACATTATATGAGGGGGTGGGAGGGCTTTGGGTCAAACTTAAATAATAAACGTTGACATGTTGAGAAAAAATCTAAGCAATTAATAGATTGGTGGTATTTTAGAATTTACTTCACCTTTGAAAGTTCTTACTTTTAAATAATTATTATCAAAATCTAGGCCACTGATTTAATCTTATCATAATTTGAACAGCAATTTAGGTAGATAATGGTTTCTATTATTAATTCAGTTGTATTGTCAACATAATGTCTAAACTTAAAATAGATATATAATCACTTGGATATTGCACTAGATTTTCTAATAATTTGATACTTTCAGCCGGCTAAAATAACGATACCCCAAAGATAATTTTCACCTTTTGTTATTGAATTAGGTTACATTGTCAAGTAGCATAAATAAACTATGGTTTTAGATGTATTATGTATTAGTTTCCCTTTTCTCACAAATGTATTCTGTTTTTGAAATTTGTTTACCTATCATCATAAATTTGACTCATCACTCCAAGTTTTACTCAGTCATCGTCATTTATCTCTTCTTTTCAGAGCATAGGCCACGCACAATGGTTCTCATCATCTTTCAGTTCATCCAGGAATTCCCTTCTCCAGGTTGTTTTTGGTCCACCTGGTTTTCTCTTTTCCGTGAAGTGGTTCCAAGTTAAGGCTTGATTGGTTACACTATCATGCCCTTTCCTTAGAGTGTGCCCAAACCATCTCCATTTTCTCTGATTTATTGTCAGTTTGATGTCTGACATATCACTGCGCTCCAAAAGCTCAGCATTTGAGATCCAAGTTTTACTACTCACATGAAAAAGCATATGATATGCTGATTTTTTAGCAAGCATGTCAATATTATCCATGCAAGCTTTACATATTTATACACTCTTGATGTATGTTTTTGCGTGGCAGGGAGCTGACTTTGGAGTGTAAATTTAAACTCTTGTGATCAATGTAGTAAAAAGATATTTACTTAGAATTGTCAGTTGACACATCGTTACAGAATCCATAATGGTGAAAAAAACAATTTCATGTGATTAATATGAAAAACATTTAACAAAGTGGTGAGTTGACTAGACAGAAAAGGATCCATACTGGTGAGAAGCAATTCACATATGGTCAATGTGAAAAGTTTTTCTCCAAGAATAGTAATTTGACTAGACATAAAAGGATCCATTATGGTGCAAAGCCATACTCATGTAAACATTGTGATAAACATTATACTTCTACTTCAGCATAAACAAAGCATAATAAATCCCCTGTACATTTAGAGATGATGAAAACCTGAAATGGTACAAGTCCACCTTCTGTATCTATTAGTTTTATTAAATATGAAGAACTTTATATTAAAGTAGAAGAAATATTTGATGAAGATCCTCTTTCTAGCCAGATGAGAGCTGACAATATTAAGGAAAATATTCAACAAGAAATAGAAGATCCTCTCTCTATTCAGATGAGAGCTGACAATATTGAAGAAAATATTCAACAAGAAATAGAAGATCCTCTCTCTATCCAGATAAGAGCTGGCAATATTGAGGAAAATATTAAACAAGAAATAGAAGATCCTCTCTCTATTCAGATGAGAGCTGACAATATCGAGGAAAATATTCAACAAGAAATAGAAGATCCTCTCTCTATCCAGATAAGAGCTAACAATATTGAGGAAAATATTCAACAAGAAATAGAAGATCCTCTCTGTATCCAGATAAGAGCTGACAATATTGAGGAAAATATTAAACAAGAAATAGAAGATCCTCTCTCTATCCAGATGAGAGCTGACAATATCGAGGAAAATATACAACAAGAAATAGAAGATC
Source organism: Acartia tonsa (assembly GCF_053477335.1). NCBI lineage: Eukaryota > Metazoa > Arthropoda > Copepoda > Calanoida > Acartiidae > Acartia > Acartia tonsa. The sequence goes on along the minus strand of NC_137262.1, from coordinate 27,907,800 downwards.
CTCTCTGTATCCAGATAAGAGCTGACAATATTGAGGAAAATATTCAACAAGAAATATAAGATCCTCTCTCTATTCAGATGAGAGCTGACAATATTGAGGAAAATATCCAAAAAGAAATAGAAGATCCTCTCTGTATCCAGATGAGAGCTGACAATATTGAGGAAAATATTAAACAAGAAATAGAAGATCCTCTCTCTATTCAGATGAGAGCTGACAATATCGAGGAAAATATACAACAAGAAATAGAAGATCCTCTCTGTATCCAGATAAGAGCTGACAATATTGAGGAAAATATTCAACAAGAAATAGAAGATCCTCTCTCTATCCAGATAAGAGCTGACAATATTGAGGAAAATATTCAACAAGAAATAGAAGATCCTCTCTCTATCCAGATAAGAGCTGACAATATTGAGGAAAATATTCAACAAGAAATAGAAGATCCCCTCACTATCCAGATAAGAGCTGACAATATTGAGGAAAATATTCAACAAGAAATAGAAGATCCTCTCTCTATCCAGATAAGAGCTGACAATATTGAGGAAAATATTCAACAAGAAATAGAAGATCCCCTCACTATCCAGATGAGAGCTGACAATATTGAGGAAAATATTCAACAAAAAATAGAAGACCTTCTCTCTATCCAGAAGAGAGCTGACAATATTAATAACTATTAATAAAAATGTATAATTTTTTTCAAGTATTTTGATAGTAGCCATAAACATACTTCCATATTGTAAATGAATATGTAAAATAACCAAAATGTTTTGTTTAGGGTCTATAACACCAACCTCCCAAGAGAAAACCTCCCCAAAAATGTCACCCCCCCCCCCAACTTATGAGCACCTACAGGCCTCCAGAATCGTAGATTACTGAAACAGTATCACTTCTTTCACAGATTTTTTGGTGCAGTTTACAATTTTTTTGTCAGCTTTTGGATTTTTTTTAACAGTAACAATGAAATGCCAATTTGACAACTTTATTTGATAATAGTAATAATGGGTAACAATTTTGACAACATAATTAGGTACAGTTTACAATATAATGGTATTATAAATGGATATATAATAAGATTAATAAACACACAGGTCTCCTCAAATAAAATAGAATCTCTATTTGTAGGGATAGGTTAGTTTTTGTTAAAGTCTATTCATCTCTTCTGGATTAAGGCTTTTTAATCACCGGGTTGAAGAGTATTGTTAAGACTAAGCCTAATTGCATTGTTAGAATCAGTAAGAAAATTATACAAATTTGGACAACCAATAATTTGAGAAAATTGAGAAATAAAATTGTTCTAAAGTTAATGTTAATTATGATAGATTTGCTAGAAGTTTGTGTACTGTTTGCATAAATAGTAATAGCAATAGTTATACTCTTAGCATCATCTATTTCCATTTGTGATAACTTGTTAGCAGAGGTTGCAAGACTTCTTACATCTGAGTGACATATAGTCCTAAAAACAATTTAAAAATTATATTTCAAGAATAAGACATTTTTTTCAATTGTTTTGTTATCCTAGTAAAAATGTTCTAACTAAGCAGTAACCACTAGAGAGTTCAGATCATTTGATATTTTTTTGTTTAAAAAATTGTAAAATACAGTGTGTTTTTTTTATGAGAACTTTTTTGAAAGCAATTTTACCCCACTTATAGTTATCAGAATTTAATGATTAATGGCTTATTTTCTTCGTATTTTAATGCAATTAATAGAACACCAAAAAAATATTTCAGTTTTTTTTTTAAAAGTACCGTAAAATCTAAAATTCAAAACTTAGGTGTAAACATCTAAAAATGGTTTTAGCGTATTTTTCTTATGCAAAAATCTTCTACCCTTTGCAAGAAAAAAATTGGATTTTCTGTAGTCGACTTTGGGGGACCAGTACTCCCTCCCTGGTTGAGATATGACCTTCAAACTTTGATATGTTCTAGTACATGTCCCTAATGGTATCTGTATACATTTTTAGCTCTATATCTCAACTTTGAAGTGTTAAGCAGCCATTCTTGCAAAAGGTTGAATATTTGAGCATAAGAAAAATGCGCTAAAACCATTTTTAAATGTTGACACCTAAGTTTTGAATTTTAGATTTTACTGTACTTTTTATATAAAAACTAAAATATTTTTTGTTGTTCTATTAATTGCATTAAAAAACGAAGAAAATAAGCCATTAATCATTAAATTCTGATAACTACAAGTGGGGTAAATTTGCTTTCAAAAAAGTTCTCATAAAAAAAAACAATGTAGAAGTATTTCTTGTACTTCTCCTTGCAGTACCTCTTAATAAATAAAAGTACTCCTTGTATTTCTCCTTGTAGTAACCCTTCATAAATAAAAGTACACCTTGTATATCTCCTTGCGTTACCCTTGATAAATAAAAGCACACCTTGTATTTCTACTTGTAGTAACCTTTGATAAAAAAGTACACCTTGTATTTCTACTTGTAGTACCCCTTAATAAATAAAAGTACACCTTGTATTTCTCCTTGCGTTACCCTTGATAAATAAAAGTACACCTTGTATTTCTCCTTGCAGTACCCCTTGGCAGCCCAACCAGAGCAGGAAGTGTTTTCATCCTCACAAACAGAAGCTTTACATTGCTTGCAGGCCTAGAAAACAATCTAATTTACTATTTAGTGCTTTAAAGTTTCATTGAATATTTTTAAGTTAATGAATTTTTGTAGGTTAGAAAGGAACAGTAAATGTTTATACAGTAAATGATTACAAAATATCATTAGAGAAAAATTGGTTATTTGAATTATTCAAATCTATCTATACAGATATCTCAACCATAGAACTTAAGTTTAACAATATCTGTCTTATGATCATTATAAACACTGAACCAATTGGGCTCTGTATATAATAGAATACACCTACTGGTCATAAAAGTAAGCAATTTTGTGAACAAAAAAGATCAACCCAAAAAATAAATGTGAGAGGAATGGCAAATTTTTTTTTTACAAGAAAATGGGAGGAGTAGAACGAGCCATCATCTCTTGTCTCTTTAGGCTTATGTGTCCGGTATGGCAATCCAAATCTGAATTTATTTTGGATTGAATGATCAGCAGTTTTTTGGTTAAAAATTTGGATATTTAGCTAGGATCATTCTAGAATGCGCATCTGTTTTTAATTTGCCAATGTTTTGACAATGCATCATAATCCTAATAAAATTTTGTGCAGAATGCTCTGTATTGCCAACACTGGTTTAAATTACTTACTTTGGCACAATAGATGTTCATGTATTCACTATTCTTGGAGCACTCTCCTAATTTGGCCCATTCATCACAGTAAACATTGTTGTCTTCACAGCTCACCTAAAGGAATACAACTTTTAATGCAATAGGAATGAATTAAAAGTTTTATCATACCTTATCAGTGATATTACTACTTGAATGTATTATAATTAATTTGTATATTATTAATTATATTTATGCTATATTTTTTTTTAATTTTCATTGTTTTATAAGTATAAATGTATCATTCCAAAAGATTTCGATTTTTCTCCCTATTTTATCAATGAAGAATACTTAAAGTTGTATTTTATTCAAAATATTTACATGTAGAATCCTTAGAATATATTTCTACTTGATCAATTTTAGATAAAACTTACTCCACATTGATCACAGGCTACTGGGCAGTACACCAACATCCAGGACGGGTTTTTCTTACATTCATCCATCTTGGCCCAGGTGGCACAGTACCTGTAACACAGTTAGGATCATTAGTGGATACTTAAAAAAATAGTCCTATATATATTTTATATGACAATTTACTTGCAGTTTATTAGCAGTCTTTCCAAAATATAAGTTTAAATTTGTATTGCAAACCTTAAACATTTAAAAGAAAAATTTGTAGTCTCGTAGTCGATAAAAATTACAGATGTAAACAGTTTGTTTAGTTCGTTTACAAAGGAGGTAGAGGACATTTTGCTAAAAATAATATTCAACTTATCCCAAGTGACTGAAGTTCTTTGAGGACAATTATTAAATAGGTTTTACAATTTAGCAGTCTCCATTTTCCCTCAAATAATTTTATTCTATGGAAGGTGTAGAACAGCTTTTTGACTTTTGTTTTATCCGTTTTTACAAGAAATAAGATTGAAATACTGACTTGTTTTGATCCTGGCACTTGGGCTTGACCCAGGGTTTAGCAGTGGTGGGGGTGGGCTTTGTAACTGTAGTCTCTCCAGCACCTGTTTGAGGATAACCACGGCACTAGGATAGAAATATTAGTATTAATTATATTAGTTGCAATTGTGCTCTACAATTTACTTTGTTTGTCTGTCTGTCAGTAACGCTATGGGGGAAATGTGAAATATGGCTTTATTATTTGTGAAAATATCATTAACAATTGGCATCCAGTAAAATGATTTATTTGGAAAACATATCAACCTAGGTATATTTTCAATTTTATTTTGTTACCTCATAAAGAGTATTCAATTTCCTGATATCTGTATCAGAGAAGCCCTCTCTTTGTCCAAGCTTGCATTCTCCCTCTCGGATAGCCTCGATGGTTGGGGATCTACCCTAAAAAGTATTTTTGGTTCTAAAAAATATCAATTTTTATTTTTTTTGTGATGATAGCACTGACCATTAAATTGAGCATCTATATTACAACTCATTTAGTCCATTTGTCTGTTCATTAAGCAGCAATTTAAAGTTGAACTTCTACAGGGGGAGGAGACATTATTTAACCAACAGCTATATAAGATAGGTTTCTGAAATCTTTTGTGAAAATTTCCCTACCCATCTACTCTATAAGTTAATGACAAGTAACTATATTTATTAAATAAGATGATGGTTGTTTTACTTATGATCAGAATCTTATTGGCATGTACATTAGAAAATGATTATGAAACATGATGATAGCTATTAAATCAGAAGGGGAGGGATACTAAGCTATTTATTACACTAGTTCCCGAAGATTAATTATAACGTTTTCTTATTTGTTGTTTTAACAACTTTGGGGACTTTTAATTCACTAAGCTAAGTGACCAAACGTTTCAACCACTAATTGTAATCTATAGAAGGTATAATTTTGGATTCATCATTGGGGAAGAACATCAATTAATATGCTATTGTCTTACCCCTTAAGATCCCTGCAATTGAATGCTACCAACCTTGCTGAAAGCATAAGCTCCGTAGTGCATGACAGAGCATGTGTCGTACTCCGCCTTCAGATGGTCGATCTTGTTGAGGTCGTACTTCAAGAAGTTGTACTCCATGCCAGTGATGATGTTCTTCCAGTTTATACGGATATGGCTGTCTCTGAATATATTTAAAACGAAGGTTAAAAGAGAAGCTGCCGAGTCTGGACCACACCGTGTCATACTAGAGAATGGAAGGAATGTCCAGCATGCGAAACTAATAGTTAGAATAGGAGGGAATAAAATGGCATGGAAATTGGTACATTCATAACCATTAAAAGTTAGGACTTCAAGATAAAGGTCATGCAATCAAAGTAGTTTGTTGAGTATGATCTAATTTTTTTCAAATTGACGTAGAATTTTCATATAATTGATGTTTTATAAAAGAAAGCTTATATACTAATTATTTCGGCTCGTCCGTAACGGATAGCTCTTTCCGTTATTGTAGACATGTTAAAATTATCTTATTTTAAACTTTAAATAATGATTCTTATAACAGTTAGGTACAATTTTGTAAGCTTAGTAACTCTATATATGTTTCCAGAAAGTCCGTACGTCCTTTTATGCTGATTTTTTTTACAACTTTTTGTATGATATGATTATCCTATTCATTTAATTTTTGGAATAATGAATCCTACGATAACAAGGTAAAATTATGTTAAATTGTTACCTGTCTGCTCTTGACTGTTCATGCCAGAATCCTGCAGCGTGCATAAGCTCGTGCATAACAATACCTTAGAAAAATTAAATTTTAAAACAATTTGTAATTTGTGAAAGAAACATCTAGGTATATATTTTAAAAGATTTTTTTGAGTTAACTCAATTTTGTTATTGCAATATTATCCATGTTTGTTACTTATATCCTCTTAAATGGCTAGGCTGACAATAATTTGTTTTTCATAAAAGTCTTTTATTTACTAACACAAGTTTGATGCTATTTCTGGTTGTTATTCTTTATGTGATGGTAAGTTAAAAATTAGAACATTCCCTAAGAATCTGCTAAAACTGGAGAATGTTTTTTTTACCAGTATGGCTTCGAAACGGATTAATATCCGCTGGATTAGAACCGGTTCTCATCCATAATGAAAAATCATATATATTATTGTAGTACAGACAATTTTCCACGATATCAAAGAAAAACATTAAAACTGGTTTTAATACTATAATTTTTAATTTTAATATCCGCGAAAAGCTGTCTAGAGTTGTTGGTTACAGTTGGAGGTTTGTATACCTGTGTAGACACAACCATTGCCAAGAGAAACCGACTGTGAAGATCCAGTTCTGCCCACAGAGGAGCTGCAACCACTTCCCTTCATAATGTGGATGTACGCAGTCTCTGAGGTGCGGGGCTTGAACCTGATACAGGTCTTGTCGTGGTAGTTCTAAATATGGATTGTTTTAATAAATAAAATTAGTACAGTGTAAAAATGAATGTAGAATATATGTATATATTATAATAAGTGAAAAAGTTGTCGTTAATTTAGCTTGCTTACATTGAACTCGTTTATTGGTCAGTTCGTTCATCCAGTAGGGAATGCGAGGATCCTTATTTTAGCCCGCTGCAAACTACACTTTATTAGAGAACATGAAATATTCATTAGTTTAAAATTATGCCATTTGTATTTTCCTACACATTTTATTTAATAAATCCTACCCCCTAAAATCTAGATGCTTTGTGTTTTATATTTTTTAGACTTAAAGTTTTTGAAAAAATTGTAAGTATATCGCACTTGAATTTTTATCTGTATTCCATAAAATGGGTACATCCATTACAAAATTAAGAAGTAAAAATCTAATTGAGTTATACATTTTAGGAAAGCTACCCAATGGTCTCGGGTTGGTTTTGGAGAGTATTTAGACTAATTTACTGTCCTATAAGAACATTACCTTCATATTAAAGTAAAATAATAGAGGGGGCACGAGCTATAAGTAACTCTACCCAGGGGGGGGGGGGGGGAACCTATGCCGACTTTTAATTGGGTTTTTGAATGACGAATATCACCATCGGAAATATCGAGTCAGCCAAGTCACTACAAAATAGCAGAGCGCTATTTGCTAGCAGACGAAAAAGGTCCCAACTAATTGGTAGTTTTCTGGGTTATAAATCTATACTTATACATTTATTACCTTCATAGCCTTAGCAATAACTGATCTTTCATATTGTGAAAATTGAGAAGAGATTAGGTAGGGAATAACAGCTCCAGGCCACTAACAACCAACAGATAACCAATTTTAAAACTTATGTACATGTCAAAATATCTGTCTAAAAAAATGTTGGGAGAGGGTAGTAAAGTACTATGTTAAATAAGGACGTCGAAACCATCAAATTAAAGGAGGAATAGTTATTTCTCGTATCGTATTATAAACGACTTTCCGCGGATATAGAATGTACAATTAAGATTAAAACTAGTTTTTTAGCCCCGAGGTGCCGGAGGCACCGGCTAAAAAAACTGGTTTTAATCTTATGATTGTACATTTCTATATTCGTAGAAAACTGGATATAATACGATGCTAGACATAGTTTTTTCGTATGGATGAGAACCGGTTCCTATCCACCGGATTCGAATGAATACGAGAAAAATATTTAACACCCCAATTTTTTTTTCGAAGTAAAATTCTAATTTGGGAGGGGTGGGAAATCACCATCTTTACATCAATTTTCTTGTACTCCCTTTCATAATAGTCTCTAAAATGAATGGAAGGATGAATAATTGAATAAAATTAGTTTATTTTCCTTGCGCCAGGAGTCTCTGATAGCATTCTAAAAAAATAATAGATTATTTACATATTGTTTAGCTTGTATTTCATATAAAAAAATCTTAACATATGTAAATGGATTTAGAAATAGATTTTGAAAATAAATATTATTGTTATGGCTAAAAAATATTTTTGAAGAAAGAGTTAGCCCTTTTGATGAATAATCTGAACAAAGTTATTGAGATATGTAAACAACAATAAGATCCTACTCATAGAATAGTTGCGCTGTCTTTAAGTAATTTATATCTCATTGGTGTTATCAGCACACAAACAAACACGATTAATTACTGCTTTTAACTATGAAAGTAGCGCTGATATTTCGATGCATGTAATTTGTCTTGCGATAAAAATTGCAAATAATTAAATTGTAATCAGTTGGCCACCCAAGAATAATATCCTTTTCCTCTTAGAAGATGCATAGCTTCTCTAAGAAAAGTATGTCTGTCCATCTGTAAGAATATGACTTGAATTTAATTGGATATCCAATAATTTAAGGTAGTTAGTTTTTTCATGTCTGAAGCTAAAGATCTCGTAAATCGTTATTTTGATTGGTTTGTACTTTTCAGAGAAGCTTTAAAACGTCTTGGGGTGGTTTTAGGCTATATTTCTGAACTCCCTCGCCCAAAAAGGGCTAACTTTTTACTGTTAATGATTACAAAGTCACTATTAGAATATAATTTCTAAGAAAAAATTGGTCAATAATAAAGTTGCTGTCTATTGGCCATAGACATCCGAAAATTACCTCTTATGAATATTTATTAATTTCCTTCGAGTCATGACTTCACAGTCATGATTTGGTTTAAAATATAGCGATACCCCTTTTTCATATGATTCAGTATAAAGATATAATTTCAGAAAACTGACTTACCCTCGTATCTGTTGACTGGAGATCATCCATAGAGACATTATCAATATCTCCCTCAAAGAGTCCAGCACTCTCAATTGGATCCTCCTCAAAGTTGGAGAACATGTCGTCTTCCACATAATCTGATGCTCTGCAAAAAATGGATATAGAATACGTGGATATGTTGACAGAGGAAAATTTGTTGTCAATTTAGCTTGCTAAATAAACATCATTTATTGTCATCCAGAAGGTGGTGAAGGGATGGAGTTATGGGTTAGAGGATGGTTTTAGGCTATTTTATACACTCCCAACCCCTTCGAATACATAATCTCCCAGATGCTACGAGCGCAACCGCAAGTGATATGTTTTAAAAACTTTTTTGGAATGCTACTTTGGATGTAACAGCCTTTGCATTGTTTATTACACCTCATGTAAAATAATCAATTTTAACCTACCTAAAATCCTCGGGGTCAAGGGGAGAAGCAGGGATGTCATTAGAAGCCAGTTCATCATTGGAACCTGTACAAATAAATGATAAGTGTACTAAACCAGTAAAAACTGGAGGTTTCATCTTAAAATTTTTACTGGTGCATTTTGGACACAATTTTTGTTAAATAGGTATTAAAATGTCCACAGAATAAGGTTTTTTGGTGTGGGTAGAAATTATCTAGCCACAAATCCCAGCTAATGCTTATTATATTTATCATATATCAACGCCATTCTAATGATGACATACACGAACATAAATGAAAAAATCACATAAATATGTTGGGAACCATTATTTGAAAAGTTAGATCTTAAAAAATCTTTGATGAAAAAGCGTAGAGATCTTACGGGATAAGCCAATGGACTATAAATAATGTACACCTTCAATTACAATAAACAAAATTATCCCTTCTTACATTAAAATTAATGGTGAAAAGTTTGGATTCTAAATTGGTTTGTACATCCCAATGAAGTCCGTATGCCAAACAGTTAAAAAACACTTTTATATAACATTGGGTACCATTATAATTTACAGTCCGATGTTTCCCTCCCTCTCTGGAAAAACGTGTTTTGAGATTACCTGCTATGGCGTTATTATTATCAGCAGAATTTGGCACTTTTATGGAATCCCAATCAACTAAAATTTTACATAAAATTAGATACAAAAGTAGAGTGACAAGAATATTTAACAGTTTTTACAGAATTAAGTAATCAGAAATTTTAAGGAATAAAATCGAATATTTAACTTTAAAATGAGATAATAATATTTATTTCCAGTATGGCCTTGAGACCGATTAATACCCGCTGGATTAGAACCAGTACTAAGCCGTACTGTTATTTAAAACTATTGTTTTTTTGTTCAAGTCTCTACGATACCTATCATATGTTGCGCTAAGTCTCTACTAGATAAGTCTACGAATATTTAATTTTTTTCTCTCGATTTTTTGTGATTTCTCTTGGGATGGTGGTGGCACCCTACCCCAAAATAGTTGTAAACCTCTCCGGGACCTATGAGAAGCTACACTGTTTAAGTGAACCAGATCGGTTCAGTGGTTAGCGAAATCCTTCGGACAAACATACAAACACACAAAAACACAGACAAACAGAAATCCTGTAACTTTAGTATAAGAATTAACTGATTTACCAAATATTTACCTAAATCATTGATGTTGAAGTTGCCGCCATTTCTTGCTTCTGTCTTGGCAAATGCCAGTGCGGGAAGGAACAACAATAAAAATATTTGCCTATAAATAAACAATATATAGTTATTCATCGCATCGTATTATAGACAGATAAATACTTCTACTCTATTTTTCATATTACACTAAATGAAAGAACCTAGTAATAGTGTCTAACTTTTTATCTTCGTGACGTAACAAAAATCCATCTCTCTTTTTTTTCCTTTCCCACCTCCCCTCTCATCCTTCGATTTTTGTTACGTCACAAAGACAAAAAGTTAGACACTAATACTTAGGTGCTAAATGAAACATTAAAATTAAATTTAGCACAATTTGACTTTTTCAACGTGTGTGTTATTGGCATTTATTACAATATATCCTAAAATATCTCAGTTTTATTACCTATTACATAAAATATTTATCTGATAAAAATATATCTATAGCTTATATTAAAATAATTTTATCCATCTAAAATATATATAAATCTATTTTTGTTCAACATACCTATTTATTGTGTAAAATAGTAACCTTACTTATATCTATTTATCTCTATAATTTCTATGTAATTAACTATCAATCTACTTAATTTATAACTTTATATGTATCTTTTGATAACCTGTATATCCTTACCAATTTTTACTAATTACGCCTATAATATAATATGTTTTTTAATCTCTTATTAACTATCGAATTAATTTCTATCTATCTATCAATGTATAATCTTACCAATTCATACTGGTATGTGTAACTGCGGCTGTACTGAGTTCTGATTTGCTTCTTATATCTGTGTGTATGTCGACGTAACAACCAGCATCTTATTCATCCTAATCAATTATCTAGTCCTGTAATGTTTATAGTTTTGGAGGATTTATGTATTTTCGGATAATATTTATGACAGACTATATAGGAATGATGTGAGGGCATGACTGTATGGTCAAACGTCATTCAGACAACTATTATACAACCTTTGTCTGAAAGTCCTAATTGTGTATGGTAGTGAAATAAACCTGTTTCCAGTCTAGGCATTGCCGTTACTCTACAAAAGCAGGAATCATTTAAAGTCATTAGTTATGACACGGTGTTGAAATTAAAAGCAAAACTAGGTCAAGTTATAGATATTGAGGTGTTTGGAAGTTACGAAAAGCACTTACAAAAAATTAAACCAGGTTAGCATTACAGAATACAGATAGACAGTGATAAGGACAAACAGACAAGAGACAAAAATTGATACAGTTGCTTCGCTATTTAAATAGAAAATAACATTTAATTTCTAGAAAATAAATAAGAAGTAATAAGAGTAAAAGAAAATCCTTCACTTTTAACAAATTAAGAATATATTTACATAAAAAATAGAATCTTTAACTTTAAAAAGTTGATGAGTAAAAATACACATACAGACACACTGTTTGATTTTATTATTTTCAGAACTTATTCTGATACATATAGTACAAGAATTTAGGATATAGAAAGCATAATTACTTATTTATAATTATTTAGTACCTTTAAAATAAAAGTTTTATCCACCCCCCGAAAAATTTTTCTGAAATTTCTTATTACTTGGGAAATTCGATAATAGTTATTATAATAGTATTATAAACGGCTTTCCGCGGATATAGAATATACACTTATAAGATAAAAACCAGGGGCTAAAAAAACTAGTTTTAATCTTATGATTGTACATTTTTATATTTATATAATAATGCTAGACATAGTCTTTTCGTATGGATAAGAACCGGTTTCTATCCACTGCACTGGATTCGAATGAATACGAGAAAATTAAAGAATAGAGTTTTTTTCAAATATATACACACAAGGATAACAACATTTATAAGTAGCTAAGCAAAAATATCCATGTTAGTCAAAGTTAATTGCTGGGTGATTCATATAAAAAAGTCACGAAACGTATTAGTATCTTTGATTTTTGTAGCATGAGCGACAGACAGATGGACAAAGTAAATTATATATTGAGTGCTGATTGGTACATGGAATCAGCACCCAAAAGTTCAAAAAAATCACATTTTCCCCACAACGGACTGACATACCGCTTGAATAAAGGGCGGACAGGCCAAAATAAATTATGGAGTAGCTTCCCTAATAAAATAGGGGCTTATTCAAACCAATAAGGATATTAATATCAGATTATTTCCATTACGAAATTCTAATTGTTTTATATGAAAAATATGTGTGTCATGGATAAAATAACAATAAAGCTGTCATTTCTATACCTTTTTGCTACAAGTTATTATATCCGTTAAAGGTCATGATCTTCAGATAAAAAGCAATAAACTTTCATCCTTAGTTCTTGCTATTTCCTAACTTTACTTTAACTACATAGTACTCATTACTTGGAGGTTATTTGGATAATTCCTCTTGGGAGGATGGTGGTAATCTTCCTCAAAAATAAAATAGTTATAAACATTTGCAGAACCCAAGAGAGGCTACATTGTAATGGAGAAATATATCGGTCCATCGGTTAAGGAAAGCCTTCGGTACAGAAAGACAGTCACACATACATATAGATCCTGTTACTTTTAAAAGGGTGATATTTTTAAATTTTGAAAAAGTAGATATCTCAAACTATTTAAAAGTATTGAGGTTTTACTTTCGACCAAACACATGACTCTCATTGCATTACCGACAGACAAACAAAAAACAAAAGTTATACAAAAGTTGGTCATTGGTCAAAGGAATTTTAAAAAAAAATAATTCAGCAGCTGGAGTAATTAATAAATATTTATACTAAAATTTCACATTACAGATTGACTGAAGGACATAGTTATAAAAAGTCGTTGATATAGGGAATTCATGAAAAATATTAGCTGCCTATCTCAAATAGCGGCTGAGAAAATCAGTTCTCTCTTTATGTACAATCGGGCAGTCAAAAACTAGAAAATTACATAAAATTCAAATTACAAAAGAACTCATATATGATTTATGTGTGATAAAAAAACTATACTGTTAATTCTAACCTAATTAATCATTACCAACAATGTAATTAACTGTGTGTGTTACATAAAACAAGAATGACAACACCAACGAAAGCGAAGTTTAAAAGAATCATTAACAAATATAAAGTAGAAAAATAATTTAGAAGTCTGAAAAAAATTCCGTATAAATGTATCCCAAAATACCTGAATAAAGGATGTTTAATACAAACAATATTCATACTTTTATTTTTAAATTTGATTATAGAGATGCTTCGTTATTAAAATTGTGCCTAATCGTCCAAGAAATCCATATTACAAAAAACAGGATAATATAAAAATTGGGATCATGGAAAGAAAACAAAGTCATTCCTTAATTAGGACAGAAGTCACCTTCCTAGGAAGGACATAAGTAGCCTTCCTTAAGTGAGAATTTGTTAGATGAAGGGCATAAATTGCCTCCCTTAACAAAGATTTTGCAAGCTTGAGGACATAAGTAACCTCCCTTCACCTCACAAAACCTAGCTTTTTGGTCCTTCACATAGCAAAATCTTGCATAAAATTGGTTTTTGGTCCATCACATAGCAAAATATTGCAAAACTTAGCTTTTCTGTCCTTATTATAGCAAAATATTGCAAAACATAGCTTTTTGGTCCATCACATAGCAAAATCTTGCATAAAATAGATTTTTGGTCCATCACATAGCAAAACATTGCAAAACTTAGCTTTTCTGTCCTTCACATAGCAAATTCTTGCAAAACATAGCAAATTCTTGCAAAACATAGCAAATTCTTGCAAAACATAGCAAATTCTTGCAAAACATAGCAAATTTTTGCAAAACATAGCAAATTCTTGCAAAACAAAGCAAATTCCTAAAATTGCTTATTAATCAACATGATATAATTTGACATACTGACTTTCTGGTTGTGACTATAGAGTTGCTACCCTTTCTAATTTGTACCTAACTGCTAAAAATATAATCATGCTAAGTTTGAAATAAAAAATATAACATACCTTTATTTACTATAAGAGCTATCAGTTACGGACGGACGGACGGAACTACTCTAATTATAGAAAAGCTTCGCATTTGAAAAATTACATGAATTATTGCCAAATAAATTTATCAAAAAGTCTACACTTGAACAAAAGAACCCTTTTTTAAATTCTCTAAAATTATACATACATCTATATTTTTATTTTCTATTGTCACCTCTTTTTAATTTGAAATAAATGTTTATCAATTGATTTATACCCGAGTTGTACAAAAAGACAAATTTAGATGAGTGGACTTATTTTGCTCTAACTTACATCCTATTATATAAAGAAATAAGGCTATTCTTGTCTGTAGCTTTAGATTTCAATAATTACTGAACTGATTGAGTTCGCCTATTAAGGGAGTCTTCACATTGGTCCCTGGATGGTTGTAGACTATTTTCTTACCTTCCCATTTAAATACAATGCCTACATGGTTGGTCTGAAGATCGTCCCCTTATCCCTGGGGGAAAACTTTATCATTCTAATGTCAGACCTATTTTCCATTTAATTTCAAGGAGATAAATTTAATGACTCAGATATCAACCACAACAACGTTTTATGCAAACATGAACAGTCAGGGATCTAAAGAGATAGAACAACGGACAATAAATTAATGATTGATCAACACAGTTACTCCTTCTGTAGGTTAAATTATTTGTTGGAAAGTTAAGACACTACTAGTTTGCAACAAACCAATCAGAATTCAAGATGAGTACCCAATTGCCACCACTGTGTTTTACAATCCAATATACCCCTCCCTTCGTAACTGGACAAAGTGTCTCAAAAATCAGCCATGTGACGGCACAAAAATGAGGGAGATGAGAGGAGAAGTGAGAAAGGAAACCCCTAAAAAAGAAATGGGTAATCCCTCATTTTTATGACGTCACATGGCTGATTTTTGATAAACTAAGTCCAGTTACCTCCACCCTTGATAAAAAGTACATTACCACAAGAACAAGGATATGATAAAAATTTAACAAGGATAAGTGTTCTTTGTCTATTACTAATTGCTTCTCCCCCAGCCTCTAGAAAACAGCCTAAAACCAACCCTAGACTTTTATAAAGCTTCCCTGAATTGTGTATTAATTCAGGAAAAAATTGGATTAGATTTTTATTAACACACAAAGAAATAAAATAGGAAATAGAATAAATATATGTACAATTTTATGTATTTTTATGGATCTTCTTGTGTAGCCGGGAACAAACCCGACAGGGTTATAACCACTGCACCCCTTTTGAGGTAAGCTGTGAGTTGACGCAGATTAGCAGCCATTCTTGATAATTCAAATAGAATTACAGGTACACCGACAAACGTCCTACTACGACAAACGTCCTAATGCGACAAAAGTCCTAATCCGACAAACCTCCTAAACGACAAACGTCCTAAACGACTAACCTCTTAAGTAAACCTCCTAAAAACTTTTCAAATTACTTTCCGAATTACATTGTATTTATTACTCTACTTGTTTAGGAAAATACATTTTTTTGTCCCTTATTCTTATTCAAAAATGTGTTGAGCCGAGATTCGCAACCATCACTTACATGACAAATAGCGGGTTATATAAGATTTATCAAATCCAATTAAAAGTACAATTGCTAATTACTGTTATGTGATAACTAATTATAATTATGCGGTTCCTGATGTATTAATTATAGAAATATCACAATATGATTTTAGATTGATTAGATATATATTCGCTGTGATATCAAAGAATAAAAGTGTTCTTGGACCAGCAAATTTTATTATTAATGAGGTGTTAATTGTTCACACTATATTATGTGATCACACATTCAATCATACAATAGATATAAGATACACGTGGATATGTAGTCAGGTGAAATTTGACGTCAATTAACCTAGCCACTATGGATCTCATTTATTGGTCAGTTCGTGTATCCAATAGGAGGGGAGAGGATGGGGTAAAGGTGGTGGATTGGAGGTATTGTTATTTTAACTAGCTGCTAGTATCACTATATTACAGTACAAGAGGTAATTTGAATAAAAATGAAGGTGCCCCTAATTTTGGGGGGGTTGTGGGTGTCCCAACCCTTCAAGAAAAAAGCCTAAAACCACCACATGACCAGTAGGTATACTCCCTGAAGAGTAAAATCCAATCTGTTCAGTGGAAATCGAGATCTTAAGGGACAGACAGACGGACGGACAGACAGACATCAAGCTACTTTGTATTATAGATATAAAAATCTGGTGCAATATCCAAGTAATAATATATCGATTATTATATTACTCCTTTTAAAGGGATTCTACATCACTTATCATTTGTAAAATTTGAAAAATATTATCGTAATATAATTAACGTAAAAGAATTTAGGAGGTAAAAGCTATATGTGAGGACTCTGCCGGCTTTCGATTGGGTCTTTGAATACCAGTAATTAGACTCTGAAATATGCACACAGCCGAGTCGCTACAAAAGGACAAAAATCAGTTTGCTAGTATACAAAAAGGTCCCCACCACTTGGGTCAGGTAGTTAAGCGGACTATGCATCTATGCTTATATTGACATGTAAAAGAAAAAGTTGTTTTTTCTGTCTATTTGTTCCACTAACCGCTGAACAAATATGACTCTCTGTTATAGGTCCAAGGTACAACAACCTAAATTTATATAGAAAATTTAAATTTAAGCTGGTGTGTCGACCCCCCTCCCCACCATTCTTTAAAGTTCCTAAAGAACCGCAAGTAAATATAATCATACTATAATAGAAGGCTGTGTATATTAAAATGTATCTCAATTAACATATCATAAACGGCTAGTCTGAGCAACCTACACAAATTTAAAAAGTTATCAGGGATAAGACAATAGACAATAAATTGAAACAAAGGCCCGATGAAGATGAACATTATAACCCCCTATATAGATTAAAATTATTTGTAAATGTTGGTTAAAGTTTAGAGCTAACTAATCAAAATTTAATAAAAGTACCCAAAGTTGTTAAGCAATGAATGCGATAACCAAGTTATTTAACTTTGGGTTCCAGCGTATTATAACTTCAATGTCCCCCATTCTTCCTAAAAGTAAAATAACTTTCCATTTATCAGGCAGAAGTGTTTTGAAGAGTAGATTCGCTAACTTAAACTTTAAATAAAACTAAATTAATCACAAATAAACACATCATTACACAGCTTAGCGGTGACTAAATAACTTTTTTTCCCGACAATTTAAAAAGCACACGCACATAAAATAAAACGCTCACACACACGCAAACACTTCACTTGCATTTATTTTGATTCTTGGCGTAAAAACAATGGTCATTTTGACAAAACTTTGTTGTTTTGTCTAAAATTCAAGGTAACGTGTGGCTTCATCCCTAGTCTCTAGAGGATGAGTTGACATTTAATGATTTTTTAGGTGTAGGGGGAATTTTTCTTTCATTGGTAACACATCTATATGTGAAAGTAACGCATCCGTCAAAAAAAGCCTAAAACCTGTCTAGAAACATTATGAAACGATCTGTCGGCCAATATGATTTTTTTTGCGGAAACACAATCACATACACACTTACATCTTTTGACATAAAAACAGTTTCAAATTTTATAGAACTTGAACAATTATTTATCCCGTATCTTCGACATCTTTCCGCAGATGTTAAAATGAAAAATTATAAGATTAAAACCAGTTGTGTTAGCCTGAACTATCATTTTATGCTTTTTGTTTTATTATTTGTGGAAAATTGTGTATACATGATTTTGCAATTCTATTCCAGTCCATTTTAATCGATTTCGAAGCCATATTGGTTGTTACATTGTCGACCACCCTTTTAAACATTTATCAAGTGAGTCATTTACTTGGACAGGTTGGCAAGTATATCAACACAAAAAAATCCACGTTTTGTAACGAAACAAAGAAGACATCATACATAAGTAGCGCAGTAGAAACGAGCCGGCGACATTTATGTTAAATAGCAAGTATACAGATAAAAAAATCCACGTTTTGTAACAAATCAAAGATGGCATCATCCATAAATAGCACAGAAGTAAAAAGTCAAGATGGATATAGAATGTAATTAGATGATATGTCGTCAATTTAGGTTACTAATATGGACATCATTTATTGGTCAGTTTGTTAGTTTAGTAGGAGGGGATGAGGTAAAGGGGAGGAGGGGGGGGGGGGTTGATCTTAGTTTTATCTAGCTACAAGCTTCTCTTTATTAGAGTACAAGATAATCTGGTGAGACTGTATAAAATCCATTCAAGTCAACGACTTTTTAGATATAAAACTAGTTTACCTTACCTTAGCCAAATTGGAAATATATTTTATAAGTAGCAAAATCATTATTGTCAAAGACTATAAAGTAAAGGTGGGATACCCTAACTATATGAAGTTGTTCTCAATAACAAAGAAGAAAACATTCACAGGAAGTTTAGCCATTGATAAGTAAAAAGATAGCAAAGTTTTGCTTGTTTTGGTACTTTCCATGCAAGCTACTTACCCAGCAATTGAGAGACAAACGGCAAATTAAAATTAAACATAGACACGTTTCAAATAAAGATGAAATAATTAAAAGTTTAAATATGAAGTGAACGATCTTTTATAAGGATAATTTTCACAAAAAAACACACATATCTCATTTTTAACCGCACCAAGAAAAATATCCACTAGAAATTAATACCTCCCCTCCCCATAAAACCAACAACAAAAACTTGTATCCTAATATTCGTGTAACATTGTCTGTAATACGATGCTTTACATTAATTTTCTGTATGCTGGAGGAAACCGCTTCTAATCCCGCGGATATTCATCGTATTTAAAGGCCTAAAAGAATTGTTGCTAAAACTCAAGAGTTGTCCGTCTAAATCCCTCCGATATATTCTGAGCTTGAAAACTTAACTTCGAAAAATGTAAATCACAAATTTATAATTAATGTAATGCTTCCTTAATCACAAGTGCTTTGTCGTAGCTTTATATTGTAATAGATGCTTCTTCCCTAGCCTCTAGTGAAAGGCGGGGAGATCAGGAAAATAGCCTAAAACGACTACATAACATTTATTAAGCATCTTCAAGAAGTACAAACACTTGGAACCAGAATTTTCTAAGATCTTTAGCTTCAGACGAAAAAAACCTTACTTTATATAATAATGGTGCGCCCCTAGCATCTCGGGGCTAGCAAAATAGGTTGAAACCATTCCGAGACTTAAATCATAAAATTAAATAGCCTAAAGCCATAATAAAACCTATGTGAAGATTACCTAAACTAACCCAATCAGTTTAGTAGTTAGCTTCAGACCAAAAAACCTTACTACTTTATATATTTTTTTGGTTGATTAAACATAAATTTTAAAATTTGTCTGCGATTGGCCAATCCCTATATATCTGACATTGTGTACCACTTAAACTCAATAATTGCAACAGACATAGAACATGCGAATCATCTTGTCTGATTTGATTTTGCAAAAATTTGTCGCGTAATCCAATTGGCAATCATTGCTACTCTTGGTTTATATCATGATCTTTGTCATTCTGGACTTTTTTCTTTCCTGTGTACATTGTTTGTTTTGTTAATTTTTTCCTTTAATTTTTGTAACTTATGCATAACAACCGGTTGCGCCCCTAGAATTTATGGTTCTCTATAATCAAAGTAGTAAGATGGGGGGCAGTAAAATAGCCCAAACAATCCCTAGATTTAAATATAAAAATAAGATATCCATCCTGGGACCTATGTAAAGCTTCCCTAAAACAGGAGAACTCAATCAGTTCAGTAGTTACTTGCATCTAAAACTTCAGAAAAACCTAACAACTTTATATAATAGGAATGAAAATAAAAAAAAATTAAAAAAGAAATATCAATATTTCTATTTAGAACTTTTCTTTCTATTAGCTAATTTATTATTTTAGTTAAATCAAATTAATACCCGTTTCGGACCATTTTATCCTTGTTAAATGGTTTACAAATTCGATATTCTTACTTGCAAAATCTCAAACTCTAGAATGACATAAATATATCCTTATTTAAAAGTAACAGAGTGTATATGTGTTTGTTTGTCTGTGATCGTGCGAGTTGTAAAAAAACCAACTGCTGAACCAATATGGTTTACCTTTACAGGAAAGCTTCTCAAAGGTCCAGAGATTGTTTATAACAATTTGAGGGAGTCAACCTCCACCCTCCTAAGAAAAATTGCCTCCATTTGGAAAAAATGGCCTTAACCCCTTAATTTTTTTTTTATAACTAAAGTTTAAAGTGGAGGGTCGATTCTCCACCTTCCCCCATAGCCTCATGCGTATATATGTACATTATCTTTCTTATCTATGTTAATTATTCATTATCTTTTTTATATGAATCATTAGTTTATCCCACATAAACACAAATGCTTTATATGTCAAATTCTAAAATAATAATATTTACTTATACGGGATCTAGATATTTCTAATGATAAAAGAAACAATTCACGGTTGGTTTTTTATTAAATGAATATGTTAGGGTACAATGTTTGGCACTTTCAATGTAAGTAAATGATAATAACAAAGCCACAGAATACGATAATACCTTCAGAAAAATCGATGAAAATAGTTTTCATACTAAATTTTTTTTTTTTTTTATATTTTTTCTAAAATGTCATGACAGAAGATGCAAAATGTCGTCTTAGTTTTTTGAAAGGACTAATCTTCTCTGAAATCTAAATTATCAAAATATTTTTTTTGGTAAATGATTATACGATATATGTCAAACATTTTATCAGAAAGAAATATTTAAAATTGTGAAGTAGAAACCTGAATAATTTTTCTTGTGGAAATAGTTTTCTGCAAATGTTGATAAACATATGTCTGCTAGCATTAAGATGTTTGTACTGCCAATACACGTCGGGTTTTATTTAAAGAATTTCTTTAAAATGTTTTTTTTTACCTTGTATACCAATAACGCAATATTTGCTATCAGAAAACCCCCCACTAAGACTCGCCTACGACCCGATCTTTTAGGATTGCTTTGTAATTTACATTTTTGAAAGTCTTTCAACAGTATACACAGCAAATTCTCTCTTTTTTAACTAACTTTCCGAATGATATACCTAAAGCATTTGAATTGACAAAGGCTATGCTAATATTTTTACCATTCAAGTTTATTTAATATTCTAATAAATAGCGCAACCCTCCAAGTTTATGACTACTTTTCATGAACATATGATCTAAAGAATAAGCTCTGACGCAATGTCATATAAGGATATTATAATATTCATTAAAAAAATTGTTATTTTTGCATATATGTTACATTTTACAGTGTTTTGTGGCTCAAAAGAAAGACAATTAAAAATTATTTCATATTATATAGTTTAAATTACATAAGATAACCTAGAAATAGTAAAAAATTCCCTTTCTTTTTTTGTCGCAAAAGAGAATTTAACAAAGATTTTCATTAAAAAACACCTTAGTGTAAAAATTAAAAAGTTTAAACATGGTCACAAAAAGATTCAATTAGTTTATTAAATGTTTCATTTTCAGCAAATGACGATTAATCTCTATCTATAATACAAAGTAAAACGATGTCTGTCCGTCTGTCTGTCCGTCTGTCCGTCTGTCCGTCTGTCTGTCCGTCTGAAGCTTAAGATCTCAGTAACCACTGAACCGATTGGGCTCTACTCTTCAGGGAATATACCTACTGGTCCTGTGATGGTTTTAAGCTATTTTCTTGGGGAGTGGGACACCCTCAACCCCCCAAAAAATGAAAAATAACCCCCCCCCAAAAAAAAAAATTTTTTTTTTACTTTTTCTTTTTAAATCTAAAATACAAAAAATTAGGTTGATCAAACCTCTTGGGGCAAAGCCCCTAGAGGCTAGGGGCGAAACCGCTAGTTACAAAGAATAAAGTGTAAAAAGATATTCTCGTTTTAATTTTAAGCAACTTAAAATGTATTTTAATACCTTTTAATGATTTATTTTTTAAAACATCATTTTATAAAATGTTATTGATTTTTAAAGTTATATATTAGAATGTTTTTAAATTTTGTTAACATTTTGTTTTAAATGTAGAAAATTGGTAATTCTAAACATTCAAAAAATGATTTTATTAAATTTTCATCACTTAAATTGCATGTTTGATGAAATTTTCAACTGATAATTCAAGAAAAATCGTTTAAGTTTTATTATATTTTACTTTGAAATGTTAAAAATATATATTATTGTCAAAAATGTGGAAGTTATACTTTCCTCAAAAAAAGACCCAAAACATGCAAATTAACACGTGTAATGAGATTTTTTTTCTTTCAGGTTTAATTTTAAGTAATTATTGATATTTTTTGTAAAAAGGATTTTATATAAAAAGTTTTAAAACTCGAGTTATGTAGTGGTTCTTCTCAGGGTGTGGGTAAAAAGGGAGTTTAACCCCTCACACGTTGAAACACTTCATTTTACTCTTCAAAATTAAAAAAAATATTAAACAGTAACGGCTTAAAAAATTCTAAACCCCTTTTTACCCCCTCAAAATTAAAAGGTTTGGACGTCATTGTATAGAAGCTACTCTTATACAACACGGTTTATGCAACGAAAAACATTATGAAATGTCCGGCAATTTTTATGATCGATCGGTTATAGTACAATAGATATACCATTATTAGATACTTATTTTTATGAACAGACTGTATAGATTAGAGAAGATAAAACAATCTGTGTTCTCTATGACAATGGATGTATAATACGTGGTCAGTTCGTTCATCCAGTAGTAAGGGCGGGGATGGTGTAAAGTAGGTGAAGGGATATCGTTATTTTAGCCTGCTGCGAGCATCACTATACCAGAGCACATGAAAAACTGGTGCAACATCCAAGTAAACTGGTAGCCAAAGTTGGATTATCATGTTATCATGTTGAAAACTAATAGTGTCCAAACTTTCTATCATTAATTCTAATATAAAGAAAGAATAAATTGTTAAATATCATTGGGGATACATATTATTGTTCATTGTCCTATCCGTGATGTTTTAGGTTTGTAAAAATCACGATAATTCTCTAATGTTTATTATATCCATTGTAATTCCCATGAAATTCTTTTTATACGTAGCATTAACAACATCGCGCGCCAACAAACTGCAATTATAACAAGGATTACAACATCCATAATAAAAACAAAGTTTTATTTACTAAGTATATTTGCGATAACTTTTATTTAATGAAATCTTCCAATTTTTAACATGTACAAAACGGCCTGCTTAATTGCTTCAAGATCCTGTCAGATCTATATAGGAAATAAATGTCTATAAACGAGCTCAAGTTTTCCAAGGAATATTTGTTTAAAACTCATAGTGCTCCAATAATCCATAATAATTTCTCATTGCCCAGAACGATAAGACCCATTATTTTACTTTATTAAAAATAAATTCCTTTTTTTAATTTCATGTTGCTATTTACCTTATATCAATGTATTTAATTTCTAATCATAAAAAAGAAAATTTAAATTTATAAAATAATAAATGTAAGAAAACTCTGTTTTAAAAGAATTCGATTGTGGCGACACTTTGTGTGTTCAAATATTAAACTAAAATTGTAATCATCATCATTAACCCTTTGGTGATGGTAATGTAAAGAAAAAATATAATTTAAAAAATCTTTTTAAAATCATTTAGATTATTAAATTTACTTTCTTTTAGATAGTAATGCCGGGTGAGGAAAATAGATTTATTGAGAAATAGATATGCATATAGAAAACTAGCCAATAGGGAGATAATTATATCGAGCCAACTCTAGTTAGATTATACCGTTAGACAAACGAAGATAATAGATTTATCATTTATAAAATGCATACAGAGTTTAATATTAGAATTACAGAGTTATTACGGTTTCTAAATTGAACCGAATTGTAACAAGAAACTATATGCTAAGTTTAAATAACTTTAAATTGCCAGAACAATTGTCACATATCTAATTCAATAAATTTTTTGTATAAATAAAGATTTATTATTATTTCCTTTAAATAATTATCTTTATAAGAGTTTTATTATCACAATAATGGATTTATCATTACTTGGATTTTACAACGGATTATCATGTACTCTAATAAAGTAAAACTTGTAGCTGGCTTGTCTAAAATAACCATCCCTTGCCGTTCTACTGGATGAATTAAACTGTTTTTAACCTATTTTTAAAACATATATCAAAAATATACTATGACACCAGTAGAATTAAACTGCAGAGCCTAAATTTGAATTAAGTCCCCAATAAACTTTTTTTAGGGGATTTAAAAATTAATTTTACTGTTGCTGTGGTCTTTTTTGATCAGAGCAAAAGGTCTTTTTTTATTTGGGTAAAATTCGTAGCTTTTAGAGTGTTTTGCTTCATATATATAGTATTCTGGTATAGAGTAAAATTAGGCCTTTTGATTTCATCTAAATTAATTCATTAAAAACTTAATTCTTTACAATATATCAATGAATTAACTTTATCGTGCTTGTTTTCCATCACTTATTTAAAACACAAAAAAATTGGCTGTAAAGGGTTAAATAGTGAAAGATGACAACAAACGTTTACGCAATACAACAAATTTTTTTTTTGTCACATATACAATTATGATAAAATATAAGATTATTCAAACTTATTTTTTTAAATATTTTTAAAAAGCATGTATCTTTTATGTGTATAGTTTTCATTCTTTTCATTTTAATTAAATAAAAATTATTTAACTACATTGGAAATAAGTCACTTTGTAAAAACACTCTTTTTTGAATTGTAAAAAACTGAAATGAAACAAGACTTTTAATTGGTTCAGACTTCAGAATAATATGTTTTATTTTAATGTTAAATTTCTTCTATATAAATTATTGTTTTAGAAAAAAATTATTTGCATCGAACAGAGTAGAGTTTTTATTATTTTATTGATATAATCTGAATCACATCAAATTGTTCTGTAAGAAACAATTTAACCCCAAACTAAAAAATGCTTTTGCTTCCATCAAAATGATCACAGCAACATATAAAATTGATTTTTAAATCCCCCCAAAAAAAGTTTATTGGGGACTTAATTCAAATTTGGGCTCTGCAGTCTGATTCTACTGGTGTCATAGTATATTTTTGATATATGATAAAAAAATAGGTTAAAAACAGTTTAACTAACCAATAATAGATGTCCATGTAATCAAACTAAATTGACGACAAAAGGCTTGACTAGAGACGTCACAGAGAGACATATCTTCACCTTATTTATACCACCTCATGGCTCGCACCCCCACAGTAAATCGCTGTGCACGCGCCTGTATAAAAATGAATACAAAGAGTTTAATAGTTGTAAATTACACAAAGAGTTTAAAGTTTAAAAAATATTTATTTTTATAATTTCTGAAATAAGATAAAAAAACACATTTGAAAACACTTCCTTTTTTATGTTAATTCTTAATTAAATCAGATCTACGTAAAGAAATTTTATATATTTTGATATTTGTACAGTACACTGTAAAGTATTTTCGGTCTCAAAGACTAATTTCTTTTATTCATACAATTTGGTGCAAATCATGAGAAGATAAAGTAATCCTATGTACTTAAATAGCTTTGTATGTGTGTGTTCAATATGGTTTTTAAAATGGATTAACTGTTGAATCTACAAAATAATATGAAATCTTTTTTATTTTTATGTTTCGCCTTTTTATTTTACAGAAAGGGTCTTCCAGATAAAACAAACCTATTTAAAATGAAGAAAAGTTGATCAGATACATATATTAACATTAACGGA
The DNA here is from genome assembly GCF_053477335.1 of Acartia tonsa. NCBI lineage: Eukaryota > Metazoa > Arthropoda > Copepoda > Calanoida > Acartiidae > Acartia > Acartia tonsa. The sequence goes on along the minus strand of NC_137262.1, from coordinate 27,881,782 downwards.
AACTGTACAATTATTGGAATTTGGTTAGCAATACCTCTTTGTTTACATATTTGTCAGCTGTCTTTTATATCAATTTGTTTCAATTAAAATTATTCATTTTTAAGTTTCGTAATTATTACAATATTTTTTGTTGATGAATTTTGTGTAGATTAGTAATTTATCTCTCAAAGTATTATAGATACCTTTCCGCGGATATTAAAATGAAAGATTAAAGGCAGTTTTGTTAGCACCGAGGGGCCTAGGTCCCGGGCTAGTAAACCTGGAATTATTTTATGATTATTATTATTATGATATTCGTTGAAACATTTTGTTTATTACTAAGAATGATTTTTCAGTATGGCTGAGAACCTGTACTAATACGTCCATGCAGCGGATATTAATTGGTTTCGAAGCCACACTGAAATCTTTTTTTGTTATATTTTCTAAAATTGTGATCATAAGTTGGGTAGTTCTTTTTATTTCTAATTTAGAAAACTTATACCAGAAAAGTGAATTAAAATGGAGCCGCCGTCGGCAGAATCGTCAGACTATGTTAAAACCCAGGTAAATTTTCTCGATCTTCTTGATTAGTAACTTTTTCAGTAATTTGGTATAAATTTTTTTAAAACCTTTTAAGTCACACACAATTAAATGTCTGTAGGGGTTATTAAAAGTAGAAAAAAGATTCTAAATATAAAATTTATGAATTAAGTTTGTTTTAGTCGTGTAGAAGATGGGTGTATCTATCAACCTCACAGAAAAAAAAGGCAGATGTGTATTAAGATATTCCTCCATAGGTGTCCACACCCCTCTAGATTTTATTTCAATTAAGGGGAGAGTAAAAACATATGTGTGCTCCTCGCAAAACCCCCTGCACGCCGCTAGTAAGAGAATATATTATTTATCAAGTTATTTTAGTTGCTTGGAAGTCCAATGATTTACTATCATTTCAGGTAAACTCTGGATACAAGATGGAGAGTGGAGAAGATTTGGTAAAGTTCAAAGAACACAAAACCTTTACTTTCCCAGAGAATGCTTGGTAAGCTACAAAGCAAGGGCCGCATTGTAATTTAGATTTTATAAGTTAAGAAATTGTAGGGATTTGATTTTACTTTTTATATTCTTCTTTCATTGCATTATAAGTAGCAAAGTTACTCTATAATTAAATTTTTTGTCTGTCAGTCCGTAATGTTATTTGCAAATCAATATTAAAACACAAGAACAAGTGAAAGTTTTGCGATATTTTTCTGTACATTTATTCTGGATTGAAGACAAATTAAGACTTAAATTTGCTAAGTTCGTATTTCTACCCAGAATCCCGCATTTATGGAAGTTATCATCCTTGTTTTATAAACATTTTGAGAATCTTAATGGCTTAGGTGTTTTGAAGCAAGCTGGGAGGTTGCCAACAAACAGGGAGGAATTTATACAGTGCTTCGTAGCAAGGCCATGGCCAGGTATAAACCTTATATAAAAGTAACAGGATGTCTGTGTGTAGATTTACACATTTATTACCACTCCTTATCTAATGAAGAAATAATGCTTTTCGGAGATTTTTTTGTGATTAATATTTTGTTGATTTAACTAACAAATATAAAATGTTATCTTAGACCAGGAGAAAATTTCAATACATTCTTAAATAATAATAAGTTTATTTTTGTTATTTGTACAGTACACAGGAGATGGGAAGTCGTTACATTATGCTGGGCCCACTGAAACCGTCACACACACATGAGGTATTAATCATAGAGTACCCTCGCTTTTACTGTACTGCTTATAATGTTAATTTTTTTTATATAGATAACAAGGATGGTTGGCTAATTTAGATTCAAACTTTGGAAAGTGCATATTATTTGAAAAAAGGGACCTATTTCGAGTTTTATTTTTTTATTTTCCAGAACATAAAAAATATTAATTCTTCTACTAGAAGCAGTATCTTATTGGTTGATTGAATTTGTACTTCTTAAACCTGCGTACACTCTTGATCTACTGGATCTTTGTAATCCTTACAAAGACCAACACAACTGCTGTAACTAACTACTGGATTATCTCAAAAAATTATTCCTAAAGGTTTCGCGATTTTGGAGGGCAACATATCGTGGTAATGACTTCCATTTTAACTGCCTCCGTAACCTTTTTAAAAAGATTTATTTGGCTTGGCTATACCTCATTCCTGTCAATTTAACACTAAAAACCAAATATGTAAGAAATCTTAAACAACATTGCATCCTACAGACAGATTAAAGTAAATTAACAAATCTGATAGATCATGTATTGTTAGGTAGAGGAGTTTGAGCCTAGTGAATGTTCTCCTTTATACAGAGCAAGACAAACACTAAGAGATAGAGGAAATAAAGTTATCATAGGTAACAATTAATAATTATTTTGCTAGAAAAAACCACATTCTACATTTTTTTACATGACTTTAATTGATCTGTAAAAAACCTTAAGAATAAGCTACGCTTTTTTCTTTCAATTGGCTACTATGGCATTTGATAATAATAATAAACATGTAGTAGTATATTTTGCTTTTCAACTGTTTTTTTTTTTAAATGCAGTTACAAATATGCTACTTAGCTTTTACTACGGATTGTCCAAATTAAATTATTAAACAAAGCTTTCTTTAATAACCAAATGTAGAGTCGTACAGATAAGAAATATAGAGAACATTCATATTTTGTCCCTTGTCCTATCCCTGTGTCGGGGAAGAAGGGAATTTTGAACATTAAAATACTACTCAAATAATTTATTGATTAGTATGGTTCAAACTAGCAGTATAAAAACATTTTATTCAATAACCTTTTTCTTCAGAAGAAGAAATTATTTAGTGTTTTTCATAAATTTATCATTTATTGTCTTATCCCTTGAAATACCTGTAGGCTGTGTGTTTTAGGAACCTGGTTGGTGGAAGGAAATCCAATAGTGGTTCTTTTTGATATTGGTTCAGCCTCCCATAATATGAACTCTTGGAAACAAGAACTTTATGAAAATACGCATATAGGTAAGCAATTATTTCAGTAGTTTTAGCCGTTTAGATATCCTAATAGCAAAAACAATTCTTTTCAAGTTTTCTAATCCGTAAATAAGCATGGCACAATTTGTGGCTTTTATATGATTGTTGAATAAGCTATAAAAATTGGAAAGAATTTTAATGAATATAATATATTTGAAATCTGCATAAAATTTTAAGGATTTTTTTTATAAAATTCGTTTTTTTATATAATTCATTATTTAAAAGCGCAAATCCAATTTAAGTTAATACATTTTGACCAATAGGATAGGTGGATTGGAAACTACCTGCGCTCTAATTGGATGTACGTCACTTAAGCTTCTCCAATCAGGGCGCAGATAGTTTTCAATCCACCAATCACAGATGTCAAAATTATTTAACTTAATTAGTATTTGCGCTTATAGATAAAGAATTATACAAAAAACGAATTTTATAAAAATTCCTTAAAATTTTATGCAGATTTCAAATCTATTATATTTATTAAAATTCTTACCAATTTTTATAGCTTATTGTTGAACCCTTTTACTCAGTAATTTTCTGATTGAAGCGAGTTTCTGATTGAAAAGACGACCTTTTAAAAATACTTTTTAAATTTCCATTTTATAGGGAATCCTAACAAATAATTTAGTCGTCTATCTATAATAGAAGCTGAAACATTCACGTTTTCCCAAGACGCCTTGTAGGACTTATAATTCTAGAGTAGCTTGGCTTAAAAAGAATTTTTATATAAAAAGGTGAACAAACGAATGCATAAAAAATCAACAAAGCATTAAATGTGTCATTAGATAGCAAACATACATCATTTCAGAGAAAAAAGGATGACAAAGTGGTATTTTATAAAGTAGTAGGTCTTATTTTAACAATAAACTGACTGAGTTCTGCATTATAGGGAGTTGTTACTTAGGTCGCTAGATAGTTTAAGTGCGTTTTTCTTTCTTTAATATTTTCGTTTTTTTTCAATCATACTCGAGACGAAAAAAATAGAGAAATTATTTTTGTACATACAGGCTGAACTGCGAAAAAGCCGTGCAATTAAAGGGTTGATTATCTAAAAAAAACGATCTTCTTAAATTATGTTACTATCGAATATTCATTTATCTAAATAGGAATTCCATTTACCTCAAAATTAATGATTAAAAAATAAGTTTGAATATGCTGGTAGTTTACTTTATTTTTTTTTGCATAGAATAAGAATTAATAGAAATGCAACTGTTTTTAAAAGCGAAGCTTTTCTATATTTGGGTTCGGTCCGTAACGTTTAGCTCTTTTCATTAATTTAAATATGTTTCAAACTTTTCATGCTGATTCCTATAACAGTTAGGTACGACTTTGAAAGCGCAGCAACTCTATAATCGTTACCAGAAAGTTTGTACGTCCATATCAAACATGCTGATTTTTTACATTTTGACAACAAATTTTTGTAAGTTAAAATTATCCGATTTGTCTGATTTTTGGAATATTGATTCCTATTACAACAAGGTACAATATTATATGCGAAGCATCTCTATAATCAAGTCCTTAAAAAGTAAGTATGTCTTTAAACATAATATTGTAGACTTGTACATTATTCAGTTCTGACTCTCTTCAAGTGTTAATGTTTGTTTGTCCTTCCATTTGAGAGCTTCGCTTTTATGGATGTTGTCATCCTTTTTATTCTAACACTTACATTGTCAATAGTACTAAAATTGATTGGCAAGAAAAGAAGTACCTTATCCACCTTATTTACCTTCATTCATTGCTACAAAAAGTGTTCAATGACCCTGTGAAAAGGTTCATACACTTTAATTCATCATCACACTGACACATGTTTATTATATTTTTATCATTCATCTTTTTCTTGTTATTATGGTGGTATTATTTTCATAATGTTGTAACTTTAATAAGATAGACTGAAGTCTGCGGCCCTGGCATGAATTGATAAAGAGGATGGGCAGAAAATAGCAGTTAACCATCCTAAATTTCAATATAAATGATGAATTATAGCCATAAAACATCCCAGGAAAATAGGAAAATTAAAGTTTTTTCTTGTGGTGATTTTTTCTACAGCTTTCGCTACAGTTAGACAGTTAGGCATCTGGAATTACTTTTATGCCAGGATGATATTATTGATACATATATTTCAGGAGTACCTCACACAGATATTGAATGCAATGATACAATTATTCTTGGATTCATGATGGCTCAATTCATTGCTGACTTTAGATATCAGGTAGGATTCAGGGAGGGGACATCTGACAATAAATTAAACTGGTCATCAAAGGATTATAACCTCGTTACCTTATTCGTAATAAAACCCTGGGTACTTTTATTGAAATTTTATTGGTTGGTTCAAAACATGTGGTATCCAAACATTTCAATCAATAGTTTAAATCTACAGAAGGGTTAATCTTGTTTATAACCATTAGGTTTGTATATCAGATAAGGGCCCTTTGTCTTATCCCTTAGGACCCCTGGATTTCTTCAACTTGTGTAGAATTTATGATTACTTCAATTTTAATTTTAATCCTTTTTTGTCTTGTTTAGTTATCAAAAGATGGTATATGCCAAGAGAGAGGAGATTGTTGTGAAAACAATATTACCAACTCTGCACCTTTGGTTGTAGCCCATATTCATGAATGGATGGCAGGTGTCACACTCATAATGCTTAGGTAAGAATAATTTGGTTGTAGCCCATATTCTTAAATGGATGGCAGGTGTCACACTTATCATGCTTAGGTAAGAATATTCTTTTGTTGTAGCCCATATTCATGAATGGATGGCAGGTGTTACACTCATTATGCTTAGTTAAAAATATATTCTTTGGTTGTAGCCTTTATTAGTTCATTAATGGTAGGCACTAAGTTAAGGTAATCTGTTTGAAAATAAACATCAAAACTTTTATAAGAAATTAGTGATTTTATTTTCTAAAAATCTGTTATTTTGAAATCTTAATATAGTTACTTAATTTCATAATATTCTTGATTAAAAAAAATGATTTTACATGATTATGTTTAACATAAATTAATTTTAGAATGTGGAAGTGTGATGTAGCAACTGTTTTTACTACCCATGCCACAATGTTGGGAAGGTATATAAACATTTTCTGATAGTTTGAACAAAGAAAAATACATTTTTGGGGAAGTTCATTTTTAGGGGAATTTTTTTTGGAAGGGTTGTGGTACCTTCAACCAAAATAGTTTTAAACCTTGCCTGGACCTATAAATATTACATGTATCGGTTAAGCGGTTACTAAACACACACTGACAGACATCCTGTTACTTTTACATAAGAATAAAAGTAAATAAAGCAATTTTAGCGAGAAAAAAATTTTAGTAAAAAAACATTTTTTTTAGACATTTGTGTGCAGGAGCGCTGGATTTCTACAATTATCTTCCAAGTTTTAATGTTGATGTTGAAGCTGGAAAGAGAAAAATCTACCATAGGTAACTTTTTAATGAAAAAATCGACAGTAGGAATACTTTCATTAAATGAGATTGTTCTTATTATGATGATAAATAATTTTTACTCCAATATTCTTTTAACTCTGAATTAAATTGTTCTTTAGATAAGTTTTTTTTCTTCAAATTCTTTATATCATTTTTGAGGAGATTATTCTTTTTAATTGCAGGTATTGTCTTGAAAGAGCTTCAGCCAATTTGGCACATGTGTTCACTACAGTCAGGTAACTGCTATTTCTTTATTAAGGTAAAAAAGGTAAACGAAGTTTTTTTTTAAACTATAAAAACTTAAAAGAATTGGGCGACAAATGAAGTTGCAACAATGGGATTTGGCATTGCAATTATATTTATTATTCTGTTGTACAAAATAGATTTATAAACAAATTGAATTTGTTTTAAATTGATATATGTGTTTAAGTGAAATTACCGCAGAAGAAGCCGATTATTTGATACAGAGAAGGTAAATCATATTTTCGTTCTGCAATTGTAAAATGTTCTCTTGTGTCAAATGTTTTTTAACATTATTAAGACTATCATGTACATTAGAAGAGAAAAAAATTAATTTTATCAAATCTTTAGATGAATAAAAAGAAACATAAAGAAATCCTATATAAATTCTTTTGAACTACTACGTGAAAATAATATTGAAATGCGAAAGACTTACATGATCAATGCCATGGAGAACACTTGTAGAATAGCTTTTCCACTAAAAATATATTTTAGAGCTGATATTATAACTCCCAATGGTCTGAATGTTAAAAGGATGTACCATGAATTTCAGAATCTACATCAGGTTAGATTTTAATTGTCATATTCTAAGTAAATTGAGATTTTTAACATGAATATTTGTACACAGAAGTATGATAAATGGATGAATTAAAGGGGGGAGGTGAAAGTGACACATTTTGAAACCAAAACTTAAAGTCAAATGCACTTAATTAAATAAAGAGTTACATCTCTGAGATTTGGCATGGAAGTTGCTTTAAAAAGGTACAATATGGAACTGTAAAGAAACGGCGGCGGAACTGCCGCTTTCGCCGAAAACTGCCATTTGAATTTCCCACCGATTTTTTTCCTTTTCTCGCCATATTAGACAATTTTCAATCATCTGAGATAAACTTCTTTTTTAATAATTTTTTTTATACTTTCACTTAAAACTTCAAGTAATTCAAATATATGTCAATATTAAAAAGATTTTCAATTAAAATGCAAATATAAGGGAAATTTTTATGAAAAAAGTTTATCTCAGAAGATTAAAAATTGTCTAATTTGGCGAGAAAGAGACAAAAATTCGGCGGGAAAAGGCGGTTTTCGGCGGGAGCAGCGGTTCCGCCGCCTTTTCTTTACAGTTCCATATCGTATCTCTTTAAAGCAACTACCATGCAAAATCCCAGAGCTATCACTCCTTTATTTAGTTGAGTTCCTTTGACTTTTAGTTTTGGTTTCAAAAAGTGTCACTTCCGCACCCCCTTTTTAAGTGTATTGTGTTTCAAAACATTATGTACATGGATAAAATGATTCTACGTCTGATCAATCATTTTGAAATAGATTATTAAAAAAGTAATGGATTATTTTTAGATTCGTGCTACTAGTTTTCTAAGAGGGGCGTTTTTGAGATAGGCATTTACTAAGATAACAGACATCTTTTTGAAGAATAGTCTTACGGACATGATTATCCTTGTCTATTTAGGAATACAAGCAAAAGATTCAGAAGTTTGTCAATGGACATTTCTATGGTCATATTGACTTTAATTTGGATAAAACTCTTTTCTTTTTCATTGCTGGAAGGTAATATTAAAATTGTTTATTTTTTAACCAGTTAACCTACTCTACAACAGGGTATGATGACTGGCTTAGTTTGAACTTTAAGGGTTAAATTACTTAGATTTAAAATCACTATGCTAAAAATTGATCTTTAACCAATTTAAAACCTTCAAAATGTGAAAAATCTATTTTAAGTTTTTATTTTATTTATAAAGATATGAGTTTGGTAACAAAGGAGGAGACATCTTTATTGAAGGTAACATTTTCTCTAATCTAATATAACTCATCGAAATACTTATTCTGTTAAGTTTCCCCTAAGTTTAGAATTAACGTCACCTGATATAAAAGATATAAACTGTTTTATTTACCTTAAAGTTTCCAGTCTATTCACCCTCCCCATTGAACATCATATAGTAAAGAGGGGTGTTTCTGTGCTAGATAGAAACTTTGAGTTAAAGCACCGACAAGCTTCTTACAGATTATATTATCCTCTAGGACTGTTCTACTTTTGCTATGATGATAGGATTTTGTTTGTTTTGTAAAGTTATAGAGGAAATATTTCATTTTACAATATTATAACGTAAGGTTTCGTGACTTTTATTCCAATTCACAAAAATGTTAATATTGGATTTAATAAAACACCTACTATTTCATTTTGTTAGCCCTTGCTCGCCTGAACCATTACCTGAAGGCATGTGGAAGTGACGTCACTGTTATTACATTCATCATATTTCCTGCTAAAAACACAAGGTTAGGTTTTTTACTTGTGTTATAAACCATCAAACCCTAAAACGTTGTGGCTATAAAAGAGTTTGATTATCCAAGGATGATGAATTTATTTATCTCGCTCAATATATATTTACTTAAATCAACTCTTACATAGATTAAAATAATTAGAGGACACAGTTTTAACAACATAGTAATACCCCTAGAGTTTATCCAACGAAGAACAGTCCAATGTTCACTATCCCTTAAAATCTTACAGATATAAATAAATTGATAGTTTTATCTTTGTTATTTAGTTTTAATGTTGAATCTCTGAAGGGCCATGCCATCACCAAATCTTTGCAAGAGACCATTGCTGAAATTCAGGAGAAGGTTGGAGCTAAAATGTAAGTAAAATATAAAGTTTGGAAAAATCTTTAAATAATTTTTTGGGTATAACAACTGATAGATACAGATGATAGATAGATACTATTTATATAATTCCAGGTATAACAAGTGCTCCAGAGGAGAGGTACCCCAAGGTGACAGCTTACTGGATTCAGATGATACGGTCAAACTCAAAAGATGTATCCTAGCTTCCCAACGATGCTCTTGGTAATGCATACTTTTTTTTCATTTTAACAAGTAATTTAGTTTTCTATTAGTACCTAATACTTTGTTACTTAAGTTTTACCATTACCAATATGGGATAATGGATCTTATTATAGGCCTCCAATCACCACTCACAATGTTTGCAACGCTGACAAGGATCCTGTCATCAATGCTTTGAACAGGTATAGGTTACTAAAAATAGGTTACATTTTTATTAGATAGTCACAATGACTCCTCAATAAAAATTGTTATTTGATAATTCAATTTATATAAACTTGATTTATTTATTTACCCTTATATTTTTGCTGATAATTGATTACTGCACCCAGAATGTTTAAATCTAGTTCCTACTGAGCTGTTATGGATGTTATTGTCCTTAGCATTAATTGTGCTCTATTAAATATTATATACATTTTTATAGATGCAGTTTGTTGAATTCTCCTGATGACAGAGTCAAAGTAAGATTCTTTTAATCTTTTTTTAAATTCAATACACATGTATCTTTACTTTATAGAGAATAAAACTAATGAAATTCACCTATTCTTTCTAAATTTACATTTCATCTAAGTTTACTATGCATTTGAATTAGGTGGTGTTCCACCCTGATTTCTTAAATTCAGACAACCCTCTGATTAGTCTGTCTTATGAAGAATTTATCAGGTAAATAAGTTATTATTCTATGGATAATGTTATCCATGTCAATAATTTTCATTACAGTTTTCTTTTTAAATTTTTATAAAATTATTTTTTTTATGACAATGTTGATTCGTTGAATCTATTTTTTAGAGGATGTCATCTTGGTGTATTCCCATCTTACTATGAGCCATGGGGCTACACTCCAGCTGAATGGTAAGGATTTCCTTTGGTAAAATGTAAAAAATATATTTCTTAAATTTTCAATATTTTTTTTTATTTGAGTCTGTGTGTTAATTTTTGGGGTGGTAACTTTTGTCTGGGGGCGAATTCATCTTGGAAGGGTGGTGGTGCCCTTCCCCAAAATAGTTATAAATAGTTAATTAAAGTAGGTATAGTTAAAAAGTTTTTATTTACAGTACAATGATGGGAATTCCCAGTATCACTTCAAACCTCTCCGGATTCGGATGCTTCATGCAGGTAATATAAGCTAGGATTTATTATTTATTTATTATATAAATTTTTTTGAAAATTATTTCAAGCAATGAAACTAATTGTTTAATTTCTACAAGTGGCTATTCCCTAGAGGCCATTAGAGACTCTAGAAAAGCGGTAAGTCGACCAGGCTACACTTTAAATTTTAGATTTTAATTTAATTTTTTTTTGATATGGAAAGGTTTTTTTTTCAATGGCGATTTCTCGATCCTGGGTTATTAAAGTACCCCCCTCAAAAAAGGTGGAAATATTCCCTAAATCTATAAGAATCTTCACCGTAAAGGAAAAACATTTGGTTTAGCGGTTAAAGAGATCCATCGTTACACAAAAACATGCAGAATCAGATATACACAGACAGACAAACTTCCTGTTACTATTTTATAAGAGTTATTCAACAAAAAAAATACAACTTATCATGTAAGTAATTATTTAAGGAGCATGTTTCTGATCCCCAGTCCTATGGAATCTACATCTTAGATAGAAAGTAAGTCAAAGTTATTTATAGCATTGCAATGTAGACAGCTTTTCCCGGATATTAAAATGAAAACTTAAGGATTCAATACAGTTTTGTTAGTCCCGAGGGGATGAAGGCCCGAGATAACAAAATTGGTAATAATTTTATATTTTATTTTAATTTACTAGAAAAATTGTCTGTTAAATTATTCCATACATTTTATTTTTTGTATGATTGTAAACCTGTTTTAATCAAGCGGATATTAATCAGTTTCGAAGCCTTATGGAAAGATCTATCAGTTGTTTTGGTTATTAATTATAAAATCACGAAACCTTATAAAACACTATTTATACTACAATATAAATTAGTATTTTGTTTTGTCTGTCCTTTAAGATCTCACGACTAAACCGATTGAGTTCTTCAATTTAGAGAAGCCCTTGGCCGGTTTTTAGTTATTTTCTCATAAAATTTAGAATGTAAATTGTTGCTAGAGGTGCATCAGCTTTTAAATAGATAGTTAAATTATATGGTATCCAAAAAAAATCAAAATAATTTATCATTTATGTTATAAAATGAAGTTGATATAAAAGGATTTCATTTTAGCAACTGTAAACCTTCTTTAAAATGCTTGGAGCTTAAAAGGCGTAAAATAAATCATAAAGTACATACTGAAAATAAATGCATAAGGATATTTGCATTTTATGCCTAGTATATGTCTACTTGATTGTCTAGTTTATGCTAATAAACACATAAATAAATTTTGCATTTTTAGAGTATAGCTATTTTATAATTTTAAAGTAACTTTGGATTTTTTCTCTCAAAAATACCTTTATTTAAATTATCTTTCAAACTTAAAAATCATAACTAGATCGGTAGCTTCTCGTCTGTGAATAATTAAAAATAGTTTGGCTTTGGGAATCAATATATGTTTATTTGATTACCAGATTTTCATGTACTCTAATAAAGTGATACTTTCAGCAGTCTAAAATAGCATAACGATACACAACGATCCCTTTGACTCCAACTTTGTGAACAAACTGACCCATAAATGTTCTCATATTAGCAACCTAATTGACAAATTTTCCCCTGTTAATATCCATTAATTTGTATTATTAATGAATGTATATTGTTTAAATAAAACTGCAACTGCATAAAATAAACATTATTTTTTTATGCTGAATTAAACGCAAGTATAACAATCCTATAATTCTAATTGAAAAGGGTCTTTTATTAGTATTTCCCCCCAAAAAGTCTTGTTGAGCTTAGAACCCCCCCTCTCCACTAGAAATTCATAATGAATTGAAAAAGAGGGTGGTAGTTTATTGTTTGTTTGTATATTACTTAAGGTCAGGTTAGGTTACATAAGGTAGCCCCACAGGGTCAGGCAACCGTAGATATAGGCCCCGCAGGGGTGTATCATAAAAAACTACCACTCTCTTTTTAACAGTTTATCTTAATAATAGGGCAGGGGCTTGCGTTTCATTGTTCGACACTTTAATGGAAATTACCTCTTTATTTTACGAAAGCAAAATAACCAAATTAATCTTTTGAACAAAAAGCATGTTATTTATAATTGGTCATACATTTTCTAACACAATTTTAAAAAGATTTTATGACCCAACATTTAGAAGATTTTTAGTATCCTTAATTATATAGCATGACGTGGAGGAATAATTTTCATAAATAAATCTAACAGAAACAAATTGTTAAATTTTATGGTTGTAAAAAATTCTGCAAAGATGGACATAACTCTAATGAATATGATCTCTCATTCGTTGGCTTTAAAACTTTGGGTACATATATAAAATCTTTAATGGTTTGATTTAAACTAGCAGTGTTCAATCCTTTCAACCAATAATATTAATCCATTAAACGGTTTATTTTGTTATTATAAAAAAAGATGTACATAGATTTATCGTCCATTGTCTCATCCCTTTAGACCCTTGAGAATGCTGCACCTACTTTTTAGAGCCTTACAGACAAATACAGTATATGTTTCTTGTAGAGAAGTTTCGCTATTTTAATATTTATTTTAGTTTTTTCTACACAAAATTTAAATTGAATTATAAACAAGAATAGTCGTATAAAAATGGACTTCCTTGAAAAATTAATTATATTTCTGACAAGGGTGGGTAAAATGTTAAAGGGCGGAAAATCAGGTTTCTTCAGGATTGGGCTACTATCTGTCTGGGGGCATAAAATCGCAACAGTAACAGGGAGGAGGGGACATTGAGCTCTTTGTTATACTAGTCCCCAAAGTTTTATAATAACTTCATTTCATTTTATGGCTCAACATCTTTGGGGACTTTTATCAAATTTTTATTGGTTGATTTATTTAGTTGATTGTCCAAACGTTTTAATCACTATATGTAATACTAGCGGCTTCGCCCCTAGCCTTTAGGGGCTTTGCCCCAAGAGGTTTGATCAACCTAATTTTTCGAAGATACCCTGTAAATGAGAACTCGATCGGTTCAGCAGTTAGCGAGATCCTTCGGTAAAAAGAAACATACTGACATCGTTCTACTTTGTATTATAGACACAGAAGGTTTAATTTTATGAATCATCATTAGAGATGTACATCAAGTTAACGGTCATTGTCTTATCCCTTAAGATTCCTGGTTCAGTTAGGTTTACTAACATCTTAGCCGCTTGCCCCTATTCATATTTAATAATGAAATAGTCTTAAACCTACCCGGGACCTATGTTAAGCTTTCCTAAATTGGAAACCTCAATCAGCAAGTGTTAATGTTAGTCATTAGAAACATTATTTTTTATTATTTTTAAAAGTAACGATGGCTTTTTATAAGTTCGTTAAGATCTCTCATTTCATTTCCCAATTTGGATAGACCCAAAAGTAATTATGTATACGTTGAGCTGAGCCGTTCGTCGCAAACTATTCAGGGAAGTTTTCCATTGGGCGAGAAAGGTTTTTACCATAAAGGCTTTTACCGTCCCCTTCCTCCTGCGTAAAAATACTCAACACCCCTCTCCAATAATAAACATATTTGAAAAACACAAAGAAAAATGTGGTTAGGAATCTCCCCAACCTCCTTTAGGGGCGCAGTCGCCAGTCATCCAAACCAAGCATAGAGTAGTAGTAGTAGCAGCAGGCGGTTGTGTGTATTTTATCTGATTTTAATATCATGAAATAAATTCAATTTTATTTAAACTTTATGCATTTACTCAATATTCAGGATTTTTCTTAACAGCTAACTGTACTATGTACTCTTTTGTTTTATGGGTAGATTTTAATTAGCAATTTATCTTTTTTAGGGTTAGAATATTTATGATAAGTATTCTATGGTTGATTTTACCGTGTAGGTTTTGAAAAGTGTTATTATTTTAATGTAAAGCTTAAAATCATGCAAATGGCAAACAGGGTAAAAGTTGTATAACTAAAAACAAAAAAATCACTAAACTCCTGAGAGGTACATTAAACTTTTATGCATGTAAATTTGATTTCAATTTCAAGTAATATTTTATTTATTCTTTTCAGGTTTATTTCTGTGGAGGAGAGTGTAAGAAATCTTGCCCAAATGATGTTTGATTTTAGCCAACTTTCAAGGTACATTTATTTTATTTTTTGTTACAAGGTTGTTCTTTAGAAGTATAGAAACCATATAGGTAATTTAGCTACAAATACAGAAGGGCAGAGAAAACGATAAATTTATCGTAAGAATTATAGCCTGAAAACACCCAGGAACCTATGAGAAGCTTAGCTAAAACAGAGGACTCAATCGATTAATTAAATCAAAAACTTTACTACAGATAACAAAAATATTTTCAGCTCTCTTAAATTTGATTACAGCTTATTCATAACTAGGATTTGTCCATATATCTGAAAGAGCGCGCATATTAAAAAATTCTATATCAAACTGGCTTTCTAAAAAAGAAACCAAATACTTTTTTTGTAATGACTTTAGTTATAATTAGGTATAATTAAAAAGCGAAATAAATCTAAAATAATATTTGGGGGACAAATGGAGAGGTCGTCAATTTTACGATGTGCCCCCCCCCCCTCACGACAGCTGAAAAACACAGTTTCGTGATTTTTTTCAAAGGGGGGGAGGGGGGTTTAATGCAACCATCTCGTAATCAGTGAGCAAATGGCACTTAGAATTCGAATTTCGATCTAAACTTTTGCATGAGTAATCCTTGGTAGGTCTATTTTCCCTAAATCGAACAAAAAGTTGGAAAAGTAACGGCTGGCGGCTCAGCCGTTTAGCCGTTTTTTGCCTATTTTCAGGGTAAATTCATCATCAATTACGTAGGAATCAACTATTTAAAACATATTTTTGGTTTAATTCATGTTAAATAATAGCAATAACCATTTTTGAAACTTCTAGTACCAACAGATACTGTCTAGAACCGTTTAATAGCGTTTTGGAGTGGCAACGAGAATAAGGTGGAGATAGGTTTCGTGAATAATTTTTTGTACTATAGATATCCAAAAAATGGCAAAACTGCTGAGCCGCCAGCCGTTAGCCGTTACTTTTCCAACTTTTTGTTCGATTTAGGGAAAATAGAACTACCAAGGATTACTCATGCAAAATTTCAGATTTAAATTCGAATTCTAAGTGCCATTTGCTCACTGATTACGATATGGTTGCATTAAAAACTCCCCCCTTAATTTCGTTGTTGATATAAGCTGGATATTATGCCTGAAAATAAGCTTTCGTATGCTAACAGCACATAATATAAAATGTCCCTTTCTAGTTCAACACTTGTAAATAAAATAGTTGATTAATGCCGCTAGGTAATTCTGTTGGTAGCTATGTAAAGCCAGACTTTTTAGTAGGTCCCATAACTATTTCAGCTTTTGCAGACAGCTAACCCTTTGATTACACGACTTTAGCCTGAAAGTTTTAGCTGTATATATTAATAGTTATTTCTTTTATCGTATTAGAAACCGCTTTCCGTGGATATAGAATGTACAATTATAAGATTAAAACCAGTTTTAATCTTATGATTGTACATTTTTATATTCATAGAAAGCTGGATATAATACGATGCTAGACATAGTTTTTTCGTATGGATGAGAACCAGTTCCTATTAACCGGATTGGAATGAATACGAGAAAGAGTATTTCCTACTATTAATCAGATAAAGCTACAAAATGTACAAATTTTAATACCTTTAGTCATTCTGAATTTTGGGCTGAGATTCAAACTCCTCACCACCTCAACAGGGAGCCAATGCTCTACGTGCTGTAGTCGAGGGTCAGTGAATTAAAACAATTTGCTGTACTATATATCATTTGTTGACAGAAAAAATTAGTAGATTTTTTTCTTCATATGTTTTATTCTGGTCCTTCTTAGTGAGGCCTACACAGTACACACTAAGGGATATAAGTTTTCCGGAATTTTAATGTAGGGAGTAGATTTGAAATCTGCATCAAATTTTAAGGATTTTTTATAAAATTCGTTTTTTGTAAAATTCTTTATCTAAAAGCGAAAATACATTTTAAGTTAATTAATTTTGGCCTATAGGATAGGTGGATTTTAAACTACCTGCGCTCTAATTGGTTGAATGATGTACGACATCCAATCAGAGCGCAGATTTTTTAAATCCACCAATCACAGATGCCAAAATTAATTAACTTAATTTGTATTTCCGCTTTTAGATAAAGAATTATACAAAAAAACGAATTTTATAAAAAATCCTTAAAATTTGATGCAGATTTCAAATCTACTCCCTACATTACAATTCTGGAAAACTTATATCTCTTAGTACACAATGACCTTCCTATTTTAGTTTTAATCTGTTCCTTACCAAATTTGTTTCCATGATTAGTTGTTTTTTCAAACCAACTTTGTATCATTAAAAAATATTTTAGGTCTCATACTGGTACCCAAGGTTTAAAAAAAACATGTATTTTATTCATTTAAGAAAACTTTGGGTACTTTTATTTAATCTTTATTAGTTTATACAAACAAGCAACTTTTCCACTGTTAAGTTTTTTTTTACATAAGGGGTACAATCATTTCTGATTTATATCAATAAATTGTCTATTGTTTATCTCGAGTTCCAAATGTAATAAAAAAGAAACACATTAATTTACAAATAAAATAACCTAAGACCACATCTGGAGCTATGATAAGCTTCTCAAAAAGTTTTAGGTGTGATTCTAAATAGCTTTTGAATGTAAAAGTTATAAGTTGTTTTATATTGACATATTTAATTTTTGTAGAATGATTGAGAATCAAATTAGAATGAATCAAAATAACAACAACTTTTCATCAATTATCAGATTCTATAAAAAGATTGGTGTTCTTACAAACTATAATATATTTAAATAATGATATTATTTATAGTATGCTTGTTTTATTAGCAGCTTGGCAGCCGTTTAGAATGCAACAATATAACTTAGCCTAACCTTATCTAAAGTAATAAACAAACTAAATACTTCCCCTTCCCTACTTACTTTAATTTTTTTCTTTAAATGTAATAGTGGGGTTTCTGTGCTCGACTAAGCACTTTGATAGAGGATTTAATAAACAGATTTATATTTTATATCATACTTCTGGAAACAGATATAAAAGCAATAGTTATTTATCGCATCGTTTTATGTTTCCGTGGATTTTTAAATGAAAAATCATAAGCTTAAAACCAGATTTGTTAGCCTTATGATTTTTATTTTAATATTCATGGAAAATTGTCTGTATTATGATGCTATACATAATTTTTCACTTTAACTGAGAACCGGTTGTAATCCAGCGGATATTTACCGGTTTCTAAGCCATACTGGAATAGTTATTTCTCGCATCGTATTATAAACAGCTTTCCGTGGATATAGAATGTACAATTATTAGATTATAACCAGTTTTTTAGCCCTGAGGTGCCGAAGGCACAGGATACAAAACTGGTTTTAATCTTATGATTGTACATTTTAATATTCGTAGAAAGTTGGATATAATACAATGCTAGACATAGTTTTTTCGTATGGATGGAACCGGTTCCTATCCACCGGATTCGAATCAATACAAGAATAGTTATTTCTCGCATCGTATTATAAAGGGCTCTCTGCGGATATAGAAAGTACAATTATGAGATTAAAACTAGTTTTTTTTAGCCCCGAGGTGCCAAAGGCACCGGCTAAAAAAACTGGTTTTAATCTTATGATTGTACATTTCTATATTCGTAGAAAGCTGGATATAATACGATGCTATACATAGTTTTTTCGTATGGATGAGAACCGGTTCCTATCCACTGAATTCGAATGAATACGAGAATAGTTATTTCTCGTATCGTATTATAAACAGCTTTCCGTGGATATAGAATGTACAATTATTAGATTATAACCAGTTTTTTAGCCCCGAGGTGCCTAAGGCACGGGATACAAAACTGGTTATAATCTTATGATTGTACATTTCTATATTCGTAGAAAACTGGATATAATACGATGCTAGACATAGTTTTTTCGTATGGATGAGAACCGGTTCCTGTCCACCGGATTCGAATGAATACGAGAAAATATATTACAAAGTTACTGTCTTAATTTATTGTAAGATTGTTTAAACATCTAAATCTTTTCACTTCCTTATCTTATCTAAAAACAGACAAACTAATCAAAATTGTAAACCAATCAAAAGATTAGATTTACTATAAATTGGGATTTTTTTTCATGAGTTAAGTTTAGAGATTATTAAGTTTTGTTTTAAAATTTCCATTTTATTTAGATAACAAAACAGTAAAATGTAATACAAAAAAATATTTATAATTTTTCAACTACAATAATTTTATTCTTTTATAATAAAAAAAAAACTAAAATAACGTTTTAAATGGACATGCCTTAAACTGTTTTTAAAGTATTTTTGAATGGGGGGTCAAAAATATACTTTGCCACATTTAGAATAAGACTGCAGGGCCTAAATTTAAATTAGGCCCCCAAGTTAGTTTTTTTGGGGATTTTAAAAATCATTTTTTATAGTGGATTGGGTAATTTTTACCCCAGCCGATCGATTATTTATTTTGTGGTTAAATTGTCGCTTATGGAAGAATTTTAATAATTCACTTTATATGCATAGCATACAAAAACAATGTACTCTGTTAAATGCAAATAATATTTTTTCTGAAAAAATGAATTCAATAGAGAAAATTAACATAATGAAAAAATGTTTAATGGCCAATTATAGTTATAATAATATGACTAATCATAAGACCATATGAATTAATTGTTTCCGTTTTTTCTCTACCAATTTTTTCTCTATATTTTTACATTAAGGAAAATAGAATAAATTGGGGGGAAAAATGTACAAAGTTATTTATCCAGAAACCATATAAAATGGTGCGGATACGCGTAACGAAAATTCTCGTATTATTTAAACCCCCAAATTTTTTTACAAGGAAAAGACGATAAAATTATTCATTGAAGAAATTGTCCAAAATTCCTTTTATTTACCCGTCCGAGTTGTTTCGTTAACAAAAATGCAGATTATATAGCTGAACGATATTCTTAAACCAATGTATTTTACTTTCATAAATATTTTTTATTTGTTATACCCAATCGAGGGCATAGTAGAGTGTACAAATGAAAAGAAAGGAAGAAAAAAGCAATTAAAATTAAAAATGCTTCTGCTGTTGTAAAAATTACCCAATCTACTATAAAAAATAATTTTTAAAATCCCCAAAAAAACTAACTTGGGGGCCTAATTAAAATTTGGGCCCTGCAGTCTTGTTCTAAATGTGGCAAAGTATATTTTTGACCCCTCATTCAAAAATACTTTAAAAACAGTTTAAGTAAAAAGTAGATGCGGTATTTATAATCACATTATATAAAGAATTAAGGTACTATAACTACTGAACTGATTGTTTTTTTTTTAAAGGAATCTTTACATAGATCCTGTGATGGTTTTGGGCTATTTTTCAGATAAAATTTTTTGAATAGTTTTAAGCTATATTTCCAGCCACTCTCTGCTCCTTCAAAGACAGTTGTTTTAGAGGCTAGGGGTGTAGCCGCTATAGTATCATTACAAAGTTAATGAAGAATTTGAACATATTAATTTGGCAAATTCTTTTCCCAATTTGGGGTTATCTGTTAATCTGACAATCTATACAGTTTCTGTTTTGGCCATTAACAATTCCAGTGAATATTTGTACAGTACATTTTTAAAATTGATATATAATTACTTGGATGTTGCATTAAATTTTCATGTACTAATAAAGTGGCTAAAATAACGATACCCCCTCCATCTACTACCTTTACCCTATCCCCTCCTCTTCTACTGGATGAACTAACTGACCAATAACTGAGGTCAATAATAGCATTCAAAATTTACGACAAAATTTTCCTTGTTAAATATCCACGTATTCAATATCCATTATTAACCTCATTAGTGCGGCTACTGTATAAACCAAAAATCTTTACAATATAGCTATCAAAGAAATTAGGATTTTATACATTCGTTTTTTGGGCTGAAGTTTGATTTTTTTTCTCTTTCTAACCCCCCCCCCCCCCCACCCCACATGTCTTTTTGGTTTGTTTGGGGTTCTTGAACATTTTTTTAAAGAAAGGATAAACGTCCCCCAAGGAAAATAGCCTAATTTTTTTCTGTGACTAATAGGCTTATTCCATAATAAGCAGAGCCTAATCGGTCCATTGGTTAGTAAGATCTTAAGCTGACATAAGATTTTTTTAAATTTTTTTTGGGTGTGGGGGGGGGGTTATATTACGCTTGAACCAGAAGAGCTAAATTCAGATTTAACATTTTAAAGTCACGAAACCTAAGAAATTGGCTCACCAAAATTACCCCCATATTACAAGAACAATTATTGTAGGAAGCAGCGAATCCTGCAGAGGAATAGAACAGAGAGATTGTCTGACTTGCTGGATTGGAGAAAACTTCACAAATATTATACTCAGGTATATATAAATAAACGTCGGTTTCCCTTAAAACTCCCAGTAGCGCATTGAACCCCCCTTTAACTTGAAATAAATCGAAAATATAGTTGGGAGGTAGTTTCATGTTTGTTTTTACTTCAGATCTTATTAGGCTGGGTTATGATTGGTACTTTTTAGCCCCGCAGGGGTTTTCTTTTTAATTGATAATATCTGGAGGGGGGGGGGGGGTGCGGGTTCGAAGTTTCAATTCTCGATAGGCACTTTTGGGGAAATATCTTAATGAATTAAGGCAAAAATCTAGTCAGGTGGACGGACAGACTCTGACTATATAAAGCATTTGCTAATGAAAAGTGCTAGTGCCTTAAGACATCATAAAAATTAAGATAATACAAATACCGTGCTATAAAAAAAGATTCATATGCACCTTTTTTGCATTAATGAATTACTAAAAATGCCATAAACAAAAAAGTAGTGCATGGCATTCTGGGTATATGAATGGATAATTGTTATTTTAAAACGTCATATAACGAGGATATTACGTTCCTAAGATATTTAGTAATATACATAGATTCTTCATTTACTGAAAATTTGGATGGATCAACAGACAGACTTTATTCTAGTTTGTAGATTAGTATAGATTTGTTTATCTTGTGTGCTTCCCACCGTTTTCATCGACTATTATCTACATAAAGAGAAACTGTGTAGTGTAAGTACACTGTGTACAATTCTATTTGAACAATATTTTTAGTAATTTAGCAATATATTATTATGTTAATTGCAAAATAGCCTTTCCATTTGATGGAGGGAGTGTGAGGGCGGCTGGAAATTACACTGGTACCCTAAGGTTTATAAACAAGTCATCTTAATCATTGGCAATATTTTTTGTATTTTTATTAAATCTCGATTGTTTTGTCCTAACAAGTTTAATATAATTTTTTCGTCATTGAGGATGTTCATCAATTTGTTGTCCATTGTCTTATCCCTTAAGATCCCTGCATTTCTTTTGAGTAAGGTAAAGTTATTTAAGAAGTGACAGTAATGTGGTGCACACAGCTATCTAAACTAGAGCACCTCGGAATTGGTTGTGTTGGAGTAATGCAATAGGATCATCATAGTTATTTATCATGTAGACAGCTTTCCGCGGATATTAAATTAAAAATTTCAAGGTTAAAACCAGGCCGCAGAAAATTGTCTAATACGATACATGATTTATAAGTGTTTATAATAAGTAATAAATATCAAATCTTATTTCTAAACGTTAAAATAACGCAATTTAATACTTTTCTGCGTTTAAATTTTTTAATAACTTTAATTAGATCCCTTCATTCCTTAAAGGAATCTAAGGAAGAGAAAATACTACAGAGGCTTTATTTTAATCATTATATTTTGTTACAAACTCAAATACAAACTTTTAAGTGAATACTCTAAATTTTAAAAGATTTTTCTATTTTACTTGACCCTGGTCCAATTCCTTGATACTTCTCCACAAACTAAACACATGTTTTACCAGTTTTGGCGATAACAAATACGGATAACATCAGAGATTTAGAGAAATGTCACTTTATTCAAATCGACACTTTAATTGTCATTTATCGCATCGTATTAAAAACATCTTTCCGCAGATAGGGAATACAAGATTATAGCATTAAAACCAGTTTTAATGTTCCCCAACAACCGAAAGCCTGTGTTAACAAGACTTGTATTAATATTATTTTAGTTCGCTGTAAGATTTATAGCCACATCGATTATTTTTGAAGTAGATTGAATGGCACTAGTATGCCAGTTATTACATGCAATTGACACTTTAATTTCATAAACTTCCTTTATGTTCTATCAGTGACAAACCTGTTTTGAGCTAAGACATTCCCTATTCTCACTGTCTTTTTAGTAGCGAAGCTACTCTATAATTCACTTTGTCCGTCCGTCCGTCCGTCCGTCAGTCAGTCCGTCCGTAACGCTATGGGGGAAATGGGATTTACTCAGCTCCTATAAAAGATAGAATGCTGAAATTTTTTGACAACATTCCCATCATTAAGGAGCACAATTGACTATAAAACATTATTGGCGTTCGGACCGATTTTTAGCAGGTTTTAGGCTATTTTTATATTTTTCACATTTTTCTCCATATCTTCAGTGTTTATGGTCCGATTTTCAAAATTTTTTCAGTTACAGATATCAAAATTAAATTTCCCGTCGTTTAAAGGAACAACCATAAAGGCCAGACTGCCTTTTTAGCAGGTTTTAGGCTATTTTTATATTTTTCACATTTTTCTCCATAATTTCAGTGTTTATGGTCCGATTTTCAAAATTTTTCAGTTATAGATATCAAAATTAAATTTCCCGTCTTTTAAACAAAATAACCATGACGGCCAGACTGCCTTTTTGGCAGGTTTTAGGCTATTTTTATATATTTAACACTTTTTTCCATATCTTCAGTGTATATGGTCTGATTTTCCAAATTTTTTAAGTTAAGGATTTAAAAATTAAATTTTTTGTCGTTTTAATAAAACAGCCATGACGGCCAGACTGCCTTTTATCAGGTTTTTGGCTATTTTTATATGTTCCCATTGTTATGAGCATCTTTAATATAATTTACTTTGACCATCGTCATCATGCAAAATAAAACAAGGTTTCATGTTTATTTTATCCAATAAATCTATTCTTGATTTTAGTAAAAACCTTTTAAATCTACCTGTATATTCCCATCGACGATTTTTTGTGCTTCGCTACTTATGGATGTTGTCATCCTTGTTGTCTAATATAAAAGTAATAGTTACAAATTTTAACATATTTTGTTATGATGTGGTGTTTGCTTAGCTAAAGATTCGAACCAATAACCTTCTTGACAACTAGCGGACAGGTTACTCTTGTGTTTGACTCTAATTATATTTAATTATCCCTTTACAAAAGTTTGCATGTTTAACCAAATATGGAGCGAGAAAAAGTAAAGGAAAAAGAGTAGTTCATGCCCAGTTTTGACAAGTGTGGCTCAATCTATGCAATTTTTAAAAAAATAATAAGAATTCCTTTATTCTATTTTTTTCTTTTTCCAACTGTTCAATGTACATTTGGAAAAAATATATTGTTTAATAATTATTTATCGCATCGTATTATAAACAGCTTTACGCGGATGTAAAAATACACAAACATTAGATTAAAACCAGTTTTTCTAGCCCCCAAGATGTCGTAGAAAACTGGAAATAATACGATGCAAAACATAATTTTTTCAGTATTGCTTAGAACCAGTTCTAATCCAGTGGTTATTAATCGGTTTTGAAGCCAAACTGGAATTAAAATAATCTTTAAGCAATACAAAAGCCGGACTATATAAAACTGTATCTCCCTAGTAAAGTGTGACATGGGCAGGAATTTTATCAGATAACCCAAATATTCCACAGATTCAATTCATTAATTCAATTCACTTTTACATAAATTTATATGGAAAACTACATTTATATTGTATGACAAGAATGACAACACCCTGAAGTTGCGAACTTAAAAATCATGAATGAACAAATAAACGAGGATTTTCAGATGTAGAGAAAATATTGAAATATAATTACATTTCTCTTTTAAAACATTGCAGACAGATATACTGGATGCTATTTGGTATGGAGAAAATTCACAGGATAGAAAATCACGTTTCCTCATAAACATATCTGACAGATGTTCGGACGGATTAAAAGAAGGACGGACATGCTGATATTTCGAATTATAGAGTAACTTCGCTACTGATGACAAATCTAGTTTAATGTGTTGAAACTTTTTAGTCCATGTTTTAATGTCGCTGTGTTTTTGTGCACACAGAAAAAATAACTAAACCTGTTTAGTTGGATTACTTTTAACATTCCTGAAATTGTTTTTTGTTTAATATTTTTGTGAGGTTTGGACAAATTTGCATTTACAAGGTTTTATTCGATTTACAGACAACAGTACGAAAAGAAGTTGACAAAGATTGATATACAAACGAGGATGACAATAACCACATATAGATAAACTGAAAAATTAAGAGCAGATGTAAAAATATTGTGATATATTATGAAAATCCCAGAACTTCTTTAAAAAAAGTTTATTCATGTTGTAGCAATACTGATATACCGACGGGCCAAGTAAGAAACATCCTTACTAACCTTTAGTCTTTCTTGAGTATCAGCAAGAAAATCAAATATTACCCATAGAGTTATGAACGAAGTGAATTATAGTGTAGCTTCCCCCAATACTTTTTTTTGATGTACAACAATTAATTGTGACGAAACAGCGGAGGAACTGTAGGGTAGCTATAACCCCCTAAAACCATATCATGTTTTAGGGTAGAGTGAAGGCATTGAGAGTTGTCAATCCTGATTTTGAGCCACCATGCAAGACTGAATCTGTTGGATCTACACCATACAGGTAAATAAGAGTTGAAAACCCTGATTTTGAGCCACCATGCAAGACTGTACTTGTTGAATCTACTCCATACATGTAAATAAGAGTTGTCAACCCTGATTTTGAGCCACCATGCAAGACTGAATCTGTTGGATCTACACCATACAGGTAAATAAGAGTTGTCAACCCTGATTTTGAGCCACCATGCAAGACTGAATCTTTTGGATCTACACTATACAGGTAAATAACAGTTGTCAACCCTGATTTTAAGCCATCATGCAAGTCTGAATCTGTTTGATCTACACTATACAGGTAAATAAGAGTTGTCAACCCTGATTTTGAGCCAACCAAACATGAAAAAACCATACCAGTTTTATCAAAAAATTTAAGTGAACATGAGGGAATAACTAACCCATCCTCCCGCACAATTTGAATGGGAAATGTAAAAAAATACCTGCTTTGTAAAATCAAAAGGCATTCACCCCCGGGGAAAGTGTAATACCCCTAAGTTTAATCGGTTCAGTGGTTAGTTAGAACTAGACAGACAAACCAAAAAACTATTTTAAAGATGATTATTTTGTAGGTTCCCCCGGCCAGCCAGTTCCTATGCTCCCTCCAGTGTGGGCAAGGTTGCTGCTACCATTGAGAGCATTGATCTCAATGCTGAAGAATCTGATTATGAGGTAATTTATAACCTGCCTTCAGTAATATTAATGGAGGTAGGGGACATTGGGCTGTTAATTACACTAGTCCCTAAAGATTTATAATAACGTTTTCGTATTTGTTGACTTTACAATTGTGATAAGTTGTATTAAATTTTTATTGGTTTGTTTATTAAGTTGAGTGTCCTAACGTTTCAGCCACTTACTGTAAGGGGTAATTTTGTGTATTAACGTTGTGTTTCTTATAGGGGCAGGAAAGGTTATTAGACTGGATAATCGAACTGACAAATAAATGAGTTAATGTTTCAACCTAAGTTGATGACAAATATTCCAATATCCATGTATTCGCTATAATTATTAAAATCAAGCTTATGATTGTTTTTCTATAGGACGAGCAATCTGAATCTTACTGAAGAAAAAGCAATAGAAATAGAAGAAATAAAAGAACTGCATATAACCTGATAAACCAAGCCCTGTGATTGAAACTTTAACGCTTGTTTAAAAAAAATTATTTTTATCATTTGTATAAGCAGCAATTTTGAAATAAGTTTGATTAAGAATTATATAGAAGCAGCGGATTGTTAGAAATATTTCTTAACCCAATTTAAAAGGAAATAGTACACATTAACAAAAAATATTGTACGGCAATTGTAGATTTTAACTTACTATCGGCTAAAACATTTATAGGTTACTAAAAGCTTTCGAAAAAAATCCTTGCCGCTTTTTAAAAATCATTGTCAAAGATAAAATTATTTATATAAATGCGATTTGCTAGTAGTTGCTTATTTATCAATATAATGGACATTGACCAACTTAGTAAAACTGCTGATGATAAAAAAAGACATTTGAAATACTGCGGCTGTCGAGCCCCGTTATAACTCTATTTGTATAAAATAAGGAAAAGCCATTTTTCTCGTTGTGAAATATGTTTATGTTTCAATCTAACACCAAAGCTTATCTATTCATGAAATCTCTTATCTATTAGCGCGCAGTTGCTACAATTCAACTGTTATATATATTGGCTTATAAAAAGTATGGATGTAGCTTTAAAAAATTTCTTCTTTGTAATTTATATCGTTGTGTGTGTGTGTCTGTGTGTAGCCATAGTTTCTTAGTGTTTGGACCTAAGTAGCCATGGAGTAGGACGAGACACTTTTGTATGCTAGCACCAGAGCCAGCTCAAGGTCCACGCTCAAGTACAAGTACTTGACCCGCTGTCTCAAGGGACCTACTCATTATTACCTCACCCTCGCCAAGTATGGCAGGTGTCCCAAATTAAGTCACCGTAATGAATGACGCTCTCCACAGAGGAGCTTGGGTAAGGGTTGCACTGATATTATGTATTTGACTATTGAGTATCCAAACTACACAATTATCACCCTTCTTACACAACCAAGGGGAAGTTGTGTGAATGAACTGCGACTGAGAAATTCTAGTCGCCACATGGAGACTTGAACTCAAACTCTCACCAACGTAACTCAGTGCGTTACCACTGAGCTACAACGCCCCTTATTTATATCGTTATTCTTTTCTTGTACTTTTAAATTTTTCACATCTTATTTTCTTTTGATCTAATTCTTTCTAAAACACATCCTTCCCAACTTTTTTCTTGTTTATTTTTGTTTGTAATAGCGTAGTAATTCTGGAACACGTCTATATGTAAGTCATTCAATTAACCTTATCCAGTTATATATACATCCATGTCTTATTATATATATATATAACTATTCAAGTTATATTGAATACTCATTTATGAATGATCTTCACCTTTTAATTAAGTCATTCTTGTTTCTCAAATTTTATTGGCAATAACAAACAAATAACATTGATATTTTAAAAGCGAAGCTTTTCTTTTATTAGATTCGATACCAAAAACATGCTGATTTAAAAAAAAACTTTTTGTCAAACATTTTTTGAATCTTATAATTATCCTATTAATCTGATTTTTGGGAATAATGAATCCGGTGAAAACAGGTAAAATTATAAATCTAGCATCTATGTAATCAAGACCTAAAAATATAAGTATGTCCTTTTAAACAGAATACTGAGGTGAATTCTTAAATAAAACTTTTGTCTCACTAAAATCAGTTTGCCTCACTAAAATTTTAATGAGGCAAAATTATCCCCTCTAAATTTTTAGCGAGCCTCACTGATTTTAGTACGGCAAAAGTTTTTTTAAAAATTCACCTCTGTATTTGTACAATTATGCAGCAAGTTTATATAAATTTTGTGTTCACCTTCAAATTAGTATTCTGCTTCATAAGTTTGACGCTCTTAAAGTGTTCATGTTCGTTTGTTTTACTGTTTGTTTTCGAAACTTCGCTTTAATAGATGTTGTCATCCTGGATCTTGGACAAAGAAGTAGCTTCGGACAAAGTAGCTTCGGACAAAGTAGCTTCAGGACAAAGTAGCTTCCGGACAAAGTAGCTTCCGGACATTTACTTAAGAAAAGTAGCTTCTAATAGTAATAAAGGTTATGGCCGCAGCGCTCGGCCCCCTGGCCTGCCTAGCCGCGGGCGCTCGGCCCCCTTGCCTATAACCTAACCTAACCTATGTAAGAATGTTTAATGTACATTAACTTCTAATTTTATTGAAAGCAAACAAAACTTTAACAATTTTAACAAAAAGTGGATCGTGGATTTTACTTAAAATGGTTCGGCGATTTTTTTTTAAATTTTTAATTCGTTTTAACATTTTTTAAAATTTTTACAATTTTCTGTCCGCCTTTCTGTCTGTCTGTCTGTAATTTTGTCTGTCTTTTTGTCTGTCTTTATGTCTGTCTTTATGCCTTTCTTTATGTCTCTCTTTCTGTGTAGACATTTTCCTATTTTTCTAAGGAAGCTACTTTTCTTAGGTAAATGTCCGGAAGCTACTTTGTCCGGAAGATACTTTGTCCTGAAGCTACTTTGTCCGAAGCTACTTTGTCCGAAGCTACTTTGTCCGAAGCTACTTTGTCCAAGATCCGTCATCCTTGCTTTTTTCTACAAATATCAGTAAAAAAGCAGTAAAATATAAATAATTTTGAGACATTAAACATATACCATCAAATGATGACTGAACAATTCGAAGTAGACTGCGCAGACATTAATTAATAAAGTTAATAAAGTTTTGAAATACTTTAGGTTAAAGGCACCGAATGCTCTGTTATAAAATAGCTACACAATGTAAAAGTAAACTTAAAATTATGATTTTAATGGTTTAAAAAAAATGTTTGCAAAATAATGATTTCCTAATCCTAATATTTATTTGTTAATGCTGTGATAGACTCCATTTTAATTAGATCTCATTTTTACACCTATTACACTGTGATATTAGATTATAATTTGTATATATAGATATTTATTTAGATTTTATCATATTTTTATTGTGTTTTATTATAAAATATAGTTATAAAAAAACAAAAGTTTTAATTAAAATAATTTTGACTTTTAGCCCCATATTTAATATTAGATCTGATTGTAGATTGAGATATATAAGTTGAATTTTAATGTTAGAGGGAGATTTGAAATCTGCATCAAATTTTAAGGATCTTTTATAAAATTCGTTTTTTGTATAATTCTTTATCTAAAAGCGGAAATACAATTTAAGTTAATTAATTTTGACCAATAGGATAGGTGGATTTTAAACTACCAGCGCTCCAATTGGCTGAATGATGTACGACACTTAAGCTTCTCCAATCATAGCGCAGATAGTTTTCAATCCACCAATCACAGATGTCAAAATTAATTAACTTGAATTGTATTTCCGCTTTTAGATAAAGAATTATACAAAAAACGAATTTTATAAAAAAATCTTAAAATTTGATGCAGATTTCAAATCTCCTAACATTAAAATTCTTTCCAACTTATATATCTGATTGTAGATAGCTTTCCGCGGATGGTAAAATAGAAAATATTAAAATTATTTCCAGTTTTGTTGGTTCTGAGAGTCGATGGTTTTGGTAACACGTTCTTTTTATGTAAACTTCCTTTATTGAAGTATGAAATGCCTGAAAATATTTATGCCTGCAAACATCCCATCCCCTACTGGATTAATAAACTAGCCAATAAATGTGATCCATATTAGCAAGTTTTATTGACGACAAATTTTGTCATAATATCCACATTATTCTATATCCATTCCCTGAACAGTAGTATAATAATCTGGTAATATATTAAAGAGGTGAATTGTGTCTAATTTAATACTCACGAACTGTGTAATATAGTATCAGGGACCTAGGGATTGGACAATAGAACTCAATTAATCTTGGGTTTGTGTGTAGATATTTTAGTATAGGGTGGGGCACACCCCCCAGAAAAAAAATTATTTGTATTAGTGATGCTTTTTTCTATTGATGACTTTCGTTCCACTTTGGTTTAAGTTTGGGAGTATACCACCAAGCCTCTAGTGCTAAAGGCACTGGTTAATGAAAAAGTTATGCGTCCAGTAAGATCTCTTCTTATTTTTTAGAAAAATCTAGTACTATTATTGGGTAGGTTATAGAATTTTTTTAGTGAGTAAGGATAGCCTTTGTTTTTCACCCCCCCCCCCCCCCATACACACATATTATAGAATTAAAATGACATCTAACCAATCCTCTGCGGCTTGTCCCCAAGAGGCTAGGACTAAACCACCCAATGGTTGTGAGATTCCAAAGGCACTTGTTTAGTTTATACTAAGGAACTAAGGATGAATATTTATTTATCTTGTATTGACATAACCCTGTGTTTCTGGATACTAGAGCGTGATAAATATTATCTATTTATCTAGTTAACTCGAGTATATTAGTTTTTAAAGTCAGGGATCTAAAAGGATAAGACAATGGCCGCTAAATATACAAAATTACCCCTTCTATAGATTGGATTAAGTTGGCTAAACGTTTGGACACTCAATCAGATTTTGTTGAGCCAACGAATAATAAAACGTTGTTATAATACTTTGGGAGACTAGACAGCCCAATGCAACCTACTACCCTATATTACAGTCTAGCTGCTATACAATTTGTTGCTTTTTATCCTTATAATAAAGTAACAGGAAGGTTGTTTGTGTGTTTGTACCGAAGGATCTCGCTAACCGCTGAACTGATCGGGTTCTCCTTAACAGGGTAGCTTCTCATCGGTCCAAGGAAGGTTTTTTAACTATTTTGGGGGAAGGTACCACCACCCTTCTAAGAGAAATCACAAAAAAATATAAAAAAAATTACTGATAGACTTGAACGCAACATAGAAAAAAGCTTGCATTTAAAGTGTCACTAGAGGCTTCTAGGGGCGTAGCCGCTAGTTTACTGTAAAGGATGTCTGCCTGTCTCTAGCTTATATATTGCTATCCCCCGGAACGTTATCATTCTCTTATACAGTTAAGCTTATTATAGGTCCAGGGAAGGTTAATAACTATTTTTTTGCTCATTTAAGATGATTAAAAAAACTTTTATAAGATATATGATTACCCCTCTAAAAAAGTAGTTAGGTTATTCGTTTTAAGAAAGCCTTATATGGGCATGTAACCACTTCATTTGTTTTATTTTGGCAGTTAGAGGCAACACTCTTATGAAAATTTTTAAAGTAATAAGGTTTATAAAATATTTAATATTTTGTATTCTTAATCCAGTTCATGGATAATTATATAGATTTCTAAGTAAGAAATAATTACGTTGATAATAGCAATATATAATTATCGGAAAAAATCAATTTTGGTGTTTTCAAGAAAAGCTCTTTTGTTCTCAAATTAATATAAATTTTAAAAAGGATGAAAATAACCAAAGAAGATTATTCATTGGCTCTAAAGTTTGGGTATTTATATTCAATTTTGATTGGTTGGTTTTACCAGCTATAAATTTTAATCTGCAAAAAGTGGTAAGTTTGTTTTTATTATTTGGGATGTATATACATTTATCGTCCACTGTCTTATCTCTTAAAATTATCACAGTGTATTCAATTAGTCTCTAGCTTTGTGTAAAAATTTTGTATTTTAGTAAGAGAAGCAGAAATAGGTTAATGGTGGATGATTTGTCTTACAATAATTTTAAAATAGTAACACATTATTTAGAAATAAATAAAAAAAATAAAGGCTGGGATGGGAGTCGGGAGATAATTTTTTTTTAGCAAATTCGTTGGTCCGTCCACCTGTCCGTATGTATCGTTAAGTTAGACATGTTAGAATTGTCCTATTGACTTCAAACTTATAACGAATTTTTCAGTTATTTGGGCATACATTTTTAACGGGATTTTTTGTTGTTTATTCCTGAAATGATTAGGTATCATGTTATCAATAAGCATTTCTATAATCAAGTTAATACGTTCATATATCCCTGTAACCTTTTTTAGTACATGTTTTTATCAAAGTTTTCCTCATATTTCAAAATAGTCTATAGCGTAATTGTTCGTCTGTCCTTCTGATTTCTTAAGCTTCGTTTTATTTATGTTGTCATCCTTGTTGAAATATACGATACTTGATTCCATACAGTTGTTAAATTAATCAAAAATGTTTAGATTGAAAAGGGATAAGTTTTAAATCAACTATTTAATTTCTTACTAGAGTCAATAATTTAAAATATCTAAATATTGATTATAATAATAAGCAGACAATTTTCCCAGACACAATCAAATTTATTTCACTTCAACAAGAAAATCATTGATAGCATGTTTCCATATTTCGACTAAAAAACTACTAACTGTTTAAAATAATCTTCCTTTTTTTTATTTTAGACGGACTTTTGTATTTTATTGACTATCTAAGTTAATAAATACATTAGTAATATTTTCAAAAAAAGTTGTCTTGGCAATTTACATTATAAGTATAGTCCTTTAAAAACACAAACATTTTGACAACTTTTTTGAACTTTTGATTTGTCACTTGTTTTGAGGAAACACTGTGTCTGCATTTGATCTGTCAGTCAAATGTCTTTATTTAAAAATTTTATTATTTTATGATGGTCAAATTATTTAACAGTTAGGATAATATTTTGTCTCACCTTAAATTTTTTTAAAACCAAAGGTTTTCTATTATTAAAACATTACCATCACTTATTGGTCAGCTCGTTCATCCAGTAGGATGGAAGGGAGTGAGGTAAAGGGGATGGATTGCCAGCTTAAACTTTCACTTTATTAAAGTACTTGATAATCTGGTATAAGATACAAATAATATTAAATCCATTTGTGTCCTACAATAGGATGTAGGTAATTTTTAATTCGTTTGGGTGTGGTAAACGCCCCTCCCACCCTACTCCGTTGGATGTCTCTGAACTAAAAAGCAATACATTTAATACAAATAATTTAATGATAGCTTGTTAAACTATATAGTATCTTAGTTTATCAAAGAAGCTTTACATTTATCAAACTTTAATAACAGATCTTTCTGATTAAGATAAGTGGCTGTACAGTGTACACACTTGATTAAAATTAATCTATTTAAAATGAGTTAACTAGTAGCTACGGTTAATTATGATAAATCTATTATAAATGAACAATGGCGAGACGAATGATGTTTCTTTAAACTAAAATATTTTTAACTAGCGGATACGCCCCCCAGATGCCTCTAGTGGCACTTTAGCTAAAAGGGTGGAGCAGTTGACCCTCAACTTTACATTATAGTTTTTTTTGGGTAGCAGCGATGATTTCCCTCAGGAGGGTGTTACTTTTCCCCAAAATAGTTATAAACCTTCCAAGGATCTAAAAGAAACTTCACTATGATGGAGAAATAAATCCGTCCAGCGGTTATCAAGATATTTCGGTACACACAGATAGATCTATACACATTCTTTAACTTTTACATAAGGATTAGAGCTTAAAAATTTTTGTCTATCACAAACTAAAAGCATACATATGAATGATCATTTATTTTGATAACCCTCACCAAAAAACATTTACGTAGAATTTATAACTTACGTTGTCTGTTCGTCCTTCCTTATAACACTTTGTAAAATAAACTTATCGTGAAAAAAATGATTTAATTTACTGCTATATAACATAGACAGCTGAAATTGCTTTCTATCCAATTCTGCTAATATGTAACAATGCACTCACACTGAGACGAATCAGTCTTTACATCTATTCATTTTAATTGCATCAGTTTTTAATTCACACTTTCAAGTTCTTATATGTATGGTTTAAATCTAAATTAATTCTAAGTAAGAAATACTATTATGAATGCAGAAGTACAAGAATAAAAATTTTCAATCTTCTCCTAAAACTCTCGAGAAATCGGTGCAGTAATATATAGAACTTATAGCACGTACATTAAGTTTTCCGGAATTTTAATGTAGGGAGTAGATTTGAAATCTGCATCAAATGTTAAGGAATTTTTTCGGCTGAGGTAGGTTATAGAAGATTGTAATTATTTTGATACTAACATAATTTTTTTAGGCCCGTACCCAATGTTTTTTTAATTACCTCTTGGGGCAAAGCCCTTGAGGCTAGGGGCGAAGCCGCTATTATAATGAATAGAACTTAGCATACAGAATATTACATTTATAGAAATGAATAGATTAGATAGATTATCCCCATTCGTTAGATTTTAGAATAGATATTTAGATAGATAGAAAACTGCAAGTAGAAAGACATATACATAGCAAATCTCTCCCCATTCATTAGATTTTACCAAAGTTTGACACTCCACGCTTTTTTTGCACAATCTTGTGGTGAGCAAATTTTAGTCAGGGATACAGGGATTGTTCTTGGTACAAAAAAACACATAGAATGTCTGCAAATCAGAGGCTAACTTTTTGGATTTGATTGCTTAGATGGGAATAATCTACAGCTTTTAGGTTAGCTAGGTATTTGCCTAAAGATGGGTTACATTACATTTT
The DNA here is from genome assembly GCF_053477335.1 of Acartia tonsa. Classification (NCBI taxonomy): domain Eukaryota; kingdom Metazoa; phylum Arthropoda; class Copepoda; order Calanoida; family Acartiidae; genus Acartia; species Acartia tonsa. The sequence continues at coordinate 27,847,040 of NC_137262.1, read as the reverse complement.
TTATGTAAGAAAATTTCTGTAGGGTGTCTCCCCTCCCCCTTCGCCATATTCATTCATTGGTACTGAAGTATTGCTCTCTCACCCAAATAGGTAATACCCAATACACAACAATCCCTTTGATTTAACGATCTGTTTCTGAAATTTCTAACTGTTCAAGGTAATGCATTACGCCTATTTGGGCCAAGGCATTTCCTCCAATATCAAATATCCTCTAAATTCGTGGATTTTAACGGATTGAGAGATATGTCATGAATGAGTTAAAACCATGCGCTAAATAGAGATATAAGAAATAGAGGTCAAAACCTCTTTGCATATCATTAAACAAAGATACTAGAAATATTAATATATTAGTATAGTCAGTCATGATATAATTATTATAAAGCATAGCATGAATGTACTTAAATATCCACGGAGATATTCAACTACTATTGATCATATTTGTTGATATTCAACTACACAAGAGAAGACATCGTGGATATTTGAGTTAATAGCATTAGAGAGCTAACTTTCATTCAGCTATTTCTTTTAACTTTATTTTTTACACCTTTGAGCAATTTGAGGTTTCTTGTGTAAACCAAAATTTTGACATTTTTGGGGGGACAGGAAGCTTTGTTGCAAAAATTATAGGTTCACTTTTAAACTTTTACCATAAAACATTTCTTTTTAAAAAGGACACTTTAAGTTTAGGTTCTAGAAAAATAAATTATCTTTTTTAGTAACGAAAAAAATTACATATGTCCGTCTATCTGGAAAGGCGATAAGGGAAATACATAATTTTCTTCCCTTAGTATCAGGAACAAGGGACCAGGATTCTGACAAACAATGATAATTGAAAATTTTCCCACAATCCACTTCCTTCTTTTCACTTCCTATTTCCTTCCCTACCTTTAGTAGCAGACCTAACAAGTTTTACGTCAGTGAAATATCCAAATTTTCAGTAATTTCAAATGGAATTAATTTAATTAATTCGCTAAATCACGGTCCCTGTTTCCCTGCAAGGTCGGGCAGCTGATTTATTTGCGAAGTTTTCTATGAAAAATGAGCTTCCACTCTATTATTAACATTCGAAGATAATATTTTTTCAATCGTTGGCGTGGAATTTACACACTAATGAAACTCTTTAATTAAAAACTTCATTTGTATAACACTGTGGCCTTAACATGTTTGTCACTGTATAATAGGTATATTTAGGGTTCATAAAGGATAAAAATCTATAAATTATTACTTGGATATTGCACCAGATTTTCATGTACTCTGATAAGTGATAAATCGCAGCTAGCTAAAATAACCATCCACCCCCTTTATCCTATCCCCTCCATTCTTACTCTATGAACGAACTAACCTATAAATGAGGTTTATATTAGCAACCTCAATTTATGTCATTATCCACTGACATTAAATACATTTAGTATAACTTGTGTAAGTGCAAAAATAATACCTATAATTGGAAAGCTGTACGGTCTGAAATAAAATACTCTCTGAAATAAATATACTTAAGATATTTTGGGGGATGGACAACTCCCTCCCCAAAAAGTTAACCAACCCACATGGTTTAAAAAAAATCTTATCTAACTTAAGGATGAAGCGACTAATAATCCCATTATATAAAGTAGTTGTAAGTTTTTTGTCTGTATCGTAGGATCTCGCCAACCTTTGAACTGATATGTTTCTCTTTTAAATTGAAACTTCTTATAGGTCCAGAAAAGGTTTTTAACTGAATTGGGGAAGGGTATTTCCAACCTCCTCAGAGAAATAAACCCTAGAAAAAATAACACTCCCCAAATTTTTTTTTAAAAGTTCTCTTTCTGTTCAAAACTATAATTAACAGTGGAAGGTCTACTCCTCCCTCTTAAGGGCCACTAGAAGCCTCTAGGAGTGTAGCCACTAGTATATATAAATAGAAGTACGAAAGGATTAAAATCGCAAAACCCTTTTAATAAAAATCCTTTTGTAATTATGAAATTATTTTCCTTACATAAAGATTACAAGATGTCTATGTATCTGTCTGCGTGTTTTTGTGTAGCGAAGTTTCTTGCCAACTGCTGAATTGATATGGTTCTCATTTACAGTGAGGCTTTTTTTTTTATAGATTTAAGGTAGGTTTATCACTATTATTAACACCCTAAAAATGTCCCTTTTGAATTAGACAAACACTGAATCTTATTTTCACAACGTTTCTAATATTTTAATAATTAAACATTTTAGAATAAAGTCATATTTATAATCAAAATTATGTTTATTACTTATAGAAAGCAACAATATTTTTGTCTGTAGTTTAAGATCTTGCTAACTGTTGAACTGATTTGGTTCTCGTTTACAAGGAGAAGCTTCTCATATGTCCAGGGCATTTTTTTTATCTATTTTGGATTGAGATAGAAATCGCCTCTGAAAAATATACGCCCTGCAACCAATTTTTTAAAAAACTAAAATTTAAATTGGATGGTTGTCTAGAGGCGTACGTAGTTTTACATTAAAATAAATAATTTGTTATTACACTCAACATAATGAACCAAACAATCAAAATATCAAAAAAGAGTCCCCAAATCTGTAGAGCCAAAGTTGGTTAGGGATCAGTATAATAAACCTCCCAATGTCCCCTACATCCCTGATAACAAGTAGATCATTAATTGATAAAAAAAGATGCACAAATGTTTTTTAATTGTTAGAAATCATGGATTAATATTTGCTCTCATGATGATAAAAATCTTCATTGTTTAGAAAACATTTGTTAATACTAGCGCAGCTACTCTATAATCCAAAATATCTATCTGTCTGTCTTGGTACTTTGTTACCATATGTGTGTGTGTCGTCCTGTGGATCTTAATCCTTCAAAACCTTACCCCAAATACCCAGAAGACGACATTTGTGCTGGATATACGTGCAGCATTCACTTGGGACGCGCACGCAGTGTCACATATGCGTTCCTTTTGTTTGTTTTGATAGCACGGGAAAGATGTTGAGACAACGAACAATAATGTTTTGTATGAGAGAATTGTCTACCATTGCTAAAATTCACATCCTTGATCTCCCTGCTTGATGCAAGAATTAACTAGGTAATGTTTTATCCGTGGAAAATTGTGTGAAAGAATGCTAAAGTGTTGTTTATTTCATCAAGCAGAAAATGTATTTTTATTTTCTTATTTTTAAAAGAAAGACCGATTAATATTTTATGAAACTTATCCTTATACTAAAGTAACAGGATCTGTGTGTCTGTGTATCTGTGTGTCTGTACCGAAGGATCTTGCTAACTGCTGAACCGATTGGGCTCTCCTTAACAGGGTAGATTGTCATATGTCCTGGGTAGGTTTTTAACTATTTTGGGGGAGGGTACCACCACCCTCCCAAGAGAAATCACAATAAAATCGAAAAAAAATTGAAATATTTCTGCCGCATAGTGTTGCTAGCGTAGTCGCGCTGCGTAGACGCATGAATTTAACAATTGATAACATAGACAAGTTATTTCTCAAATTAGATATTTAAAATAAAATAAAACAATTAAAGGCCATTTAGAGGCCTCTAGGGGCGTAGCCGCTAGTATACAAATAAAGTAATAGTTATTTCTCGCATCGTATTATAAACAGCTTTCCGCGGATATAGAAAGTACAATTATTAGATTAAAACTAGTTTTTTTAGCCCCGAGGTGCCGAAGGCACCAGCTAAAAAAACTGGTTTTAATCTTATGATTGTACATTTCTATATTCGTAGAAAGCTGGATATAATATGATGCTAGACATAGTTTTTTCGTATGGATGAGAACCGGTTCCTATCCACCGGATTCGAATGAATACGAGAAAATGTTTTTATGATATTTTGATATATGAACCATTTATTTTTATTCTGTTTTAATGTGTTTATTTTGAAAAATAAATTATTTTTTTCATAAATATTAATTCTTTGTTTAAAATTGAAATCGCAAAACCTCGTTATTATGATTTTATATCTAAACAAAAATGTAAAATTAAATGTATTAATTTTAAATATTTTGTTTCAGGCGTACCGTTTTTATTGTAGAGTTCAATAAACTTACTATCTGTAAACTGGCTTATTTCTCCATGGGGAGTAAATGTTATTTGCTTGTAAGCAAAGATCTCGGAAACAGTCTACTGTGTTCCTCAACACTGTCCGACCGAGGTCTTTTTTTTTTTTTTTTTTGGGGGGGGGGGGGGGGGGGGTTGAAAATTTTTAGGTCTGTCCTTACAGCATGGTAGTAGCTTTGATTGTTAACTATCCTTTCTAGAAACGTTTTAAACCTTTTTTTTAAACCCCGAGAAAAGACTCCTGTAACCATAATTGTTTGTTTCATTGTTTTAACCCATCAAACTCTGGAAAAACTATGAGCTAGCTTTAAGGGAATTTTAAATATTTTATTTATAAATATGTCATGAAGTCATTAGATTTATAGATTTTTAGAGAATAAATAAGCTATAAAAATTTAAAAATTTTATATACTTCCTTAACAAAATTTACCTTTTCAGACTTTTTATTTTTAGCAATTGTCTTTAAGCGTTAATAAATAAATTAAGTGTCTGTCTATTGTCTCAGAAATAAGGTATAGCTAACAAACTAAAAAAAATCCAAACTTATCTTGGAAACAGTTCCTTTCATGATATCTCCTCTTGGTTGTAATTTTACAGTAGATTTTGATAATAAAGGTACTAAGAAAGAGTAGTGTTTTTCATTAAATTAACAATTCTTTTTTTTCAGCTGCTGAGCACAGACGAGACCAGGAGGATTGCTGTCCTGTTATTCGTGTAGAGTCCGGAACCTTTAAGGACTTAAAGAATTTGCTGACTAGACATTTCAAAGCTGGGCTAAGGATACGAAGTGGGTCAATAGGTATATGTCTCCTTCTTACCCTGCTTATGAAGGTTGGCCACACAACGTACTGGTCACAGCTGTTGAGCATTTCAGAGTGGGACGCTAATCACAACTTGCAAATTTTACCATCTATTCCACCATTCCCTACTGGCTATGGCTTGGACAATCTAATTTCAATTAAGCAGCTAAACACACACCTGCAAGTGTGTCACTTTGGTAACAGCGCAGGAGGTAAAAATGCGAAATACTCACTCTGGCAACCCCTCACCTCCACTCTTGAACAGCATGGTGCTGTTGACAGTTCCATTCCTTCCCCCCCAATTTGTGTACAGGAGGTGGGGGGAATGTACACACGCTGTAAAGGGCAATTTTCAGTAGGATGTGAAGGAGACTGGAGCCACGGAATACCCAGGAACATTGAGGAGACCTTCCTTGTATCCTTATTACAGTCTGTGTCAGCTGCCCATATTGATCTGAACCCAGCAGCTCCAGCAGTTCTAATCCCAAGTAAGGAATCATTATTGGCTGGGCTCAGATCTGGCACCAGATTAGACATAAACAGTGGCAGGAACATCTACATGCTTGGTAGCTCTATAATGCAACAGACGAAACCATTTCTGCAAGAGCTCTGCATCAACAAAGGAGTACAGGTTGTCTCCTGCTGCAAAGGAGGAGATTTTTTGAACTACTTCTGGAATCAAGATCACTCCTTCCTAGCTGCTGGTAAGGAAGACGACATTCTTTTCTTACACTTTCTGGGCAATTACATGCTCAATAAGGAGAACTTCTGGATGGATATGTTACACAACGGCAAGAGAGTGTTCCATCTGACCCATCCAACAATCCTGACAGACCAGCAAATAGACAAGTTGATCCATGACACAAATAAGCTGACTATCTATCTAGCACAGCACTTCAAGGGAAGGGTGTTCATCCTAGGACCCTTCCCAAGACACATCTCTCAATGCTGTGGTTTACAAGAACACTCTGTGCTAGAAAGTGAAAATCAGAGAATATCCATGACTGGTTATACCAACCTCCTCAACCAATTTCTACAGTCAAGCCTGATCCTACCTGACAGATGCAAGTTCCTGGTTTACCAGAACATTTTCGGTAAGAACTTTGACAAACATAGCCTAGCTGATGGAGTTCACCTTACAACCTCAGCCTATAAAGCATGTGCCAACTTTTTCCTGGGAGCTTTTCAGCGGAAACCGAGAAGACAAGCTGATATTACCTTGAAGATGCCAACCTTCAACAGCTATCTAACCGCTAAGGGACTGCTGACCAAGAATAACATCGACAACAAAGAACCAATGAAAAGTGCCATCGCTGATGCCATCAATCTAGCAAAATAAACTATTGTAATCTTTTTAAATCTGATTTTATTCGTGCTTTTATTCATTATCCTGATATCTTTCTTTTAAATTATTTATTTATTTTAATAATAATAAGAAAGAGGGGTAATCTGGCTCCACCAATAAAAATATCCTGGGAGAACTCGGCAGACCTGCTATTGGGTGAAACTGTACACATTTTAGTATGAAAGGCTTTATTTTTTTATTTCTTCCCAATAAAAAAGTCGGCTATAAATGGTCGAATTTCTTAATTAAAACCCATAGATCAATTAGTTTCCATAGCTTTTAAATTTTGTTCCGACGGGTGTTAGTGACACTACTCCTTAACTTTTTATAGATTTTTATACATTTAGAAAATAGAAAAAAATATGAAAAATACTATTAAACTTAGATAATAAAATATGAGACTATTTCCTTTCTATTTTTATATGTGCAATTTTTATTTTGAAATTAATTGTCATGCATTTTTTTTCTATTTTTTTTTCGTTGGTTCATATATTTTAAGGTGTTGATGCAATAATACCCTCTAATAAAATCAAAACCCTGTATCCGAATATTAAGCATTAATTGTTCTAAATGTTGACGAGATCTTAAAGTACATACCACGCACAATCTGTTTAATTTTTTAGAAGTATCTTCTGTAAACTAAAGGAATACAGTTTATACTCAGAAGTTAACATATGATATACCAGTTTTAAAAAACAATTATTCGGTATCTTTTTTTAAGATTATGTTGTAGTCTTAATTTTCTTATATAAAGTAAAAATAATAATTTTTTGTAATGTTTAAAAGATATTGTAATTACTAAAAGAATCTAATAAAATAGTTTTAGTCAATACTGAATAAACGATGATAAATCCTTTTTAAAAACTATCTAAAAGTTCCTCTTTAATTGTGACAAATTGTTTTACTATACATTATTCTTCTTGTCTCATAATTCTATTCTTTTGATAGATAACTTTAGGTTAGGTTAATTGATTGTCCCACAGGGTTAGGCAATTTGCCCCACAAAATACCCCTTAAAAGGCGTTGTCACAAAAGGAACTTTACCCCTTATATTTGGGGTGTAGACAAAAAAGACGTTCTTTACTACAGAGGCCCCCCCCAAACTCACATAAATTACTAAATATTTATTCATCTAAATTACGTTGTTGATTACTTCTGCTGTTGTACCTTTTGCTCTTGATAAAATCTGATAAATCTGGATATTGTATTTATTTTCCTTGTTATTAAACATATGTGGTTAAAAAATTCTTTTATAAAAAGCACCAAATTTTGTGATTGTATAGTCTTTGGTCTTAGTTGAATAAGATAGATAGATTCAGAGAACACAAAAATTCAATTGAACCAAATTCTGTAAAAACTGTAGGACAACATTTTTCACAAAATGGCCACAACCCTTGTCATTTACAATTTGTTCCTTTTGAGCAACTTAAAAGTAATAATCCTTGGATAAGATTAGCCCGTGAAAAATTTTATATTAGAAAATTTGAACCATTGTTAAATCGTAGAACTTGATTCAAAATGCAGTTGCAATTGTTTTTAAAAAAATATTTTTTTCAAACTATATACCCTTCCCTTTCTCTCTCTTATTACACAGCCAGTTTGACCGCTTCTCCTTCATTTGTTATTTGGTTGTGTTATAGTAAAGATCTAAACAGTAGCTGTGAATTTAAAATTTTATTTTTTATGATATATTTTAACATTTTGACTATTTTTGTATAATTCTTAATGCTTTTTTTTCATTTATTTATGTTGTTGTTTTCTATTACAGATGCGATTGATAATGAAGATTTTTTTCTTTGAAATATATTTCGTTATGAAGCAGCAGTAGTTACTAATTTATAAATGTTATGGTTGAGATAGATTTATAACTGTTAAAGTGTTGAATAAGTAAGTATATCTATATTAATTTTCTTTTATTAAGCATCCATAGTATATAGTTGAATATGTGCATGTCTATTAAGATCTTGTTAACAGTTGGACTGACAATTCCACAATTTCCAGAAATTTTTTTTAAAGTTTGGGCCGCATTTAATCAAAACTAAAAATTATTTTTTTTAAAGACTTTTCTACATAATTTTATCAAAATTTAACCCTTACAGATCGGGGGGGGGTCATATTGACCCCCCCCCCTCTAGTTTTTTCAATGTAATTTTTTTGTAGGTAAGATGGAGAGCTGTGACTTCATGACTTTTTAAGTTTAGTAATTATGCGTCGGCAAGAGTTGATTTTATTAGGATATCTGGTCTGTGTCGGTCGTGGTGTCCGGTCAAAGTCGGTTGGGTAGCACCAAAATTTAAAAAAATTCTAAATACTTTTGTGTATAAGGTAGAAACCTATATTTTTTTTGGTGAATACTAAGATATCAATGACCTTATGAGAAAAGTGGTGTTATGACCGTTTGACCGCACCCTGACCGACCTTATGACCGATTTTTGTCCGGCTTTTACTACAGACATATATCCTGAATATCATGGCTTCTATTGCAGCTAGAGACCTAAAATTTTTTTTGGTAAATTCTTGAGGAACAATAAACAGATAAAAATTTTAATTGGCGCCGCCAACCGCCGTTTTACCGCCGTAACCGCCGAAAATGGCGGTTTCCGTTATTTGCCGTTTTTCGGCGATGATCAGAAAAAGTAATTTTTTTGTTATGAAAAATAAAAGTTCGTCCTAAAATTTGGTCATCCTAGCTGCAAAATTGGCCGCTCTACAGCTGTTTTAAAATTTAGCGGCTGGCCGCTAAAAAGCGGCTAAGGAGCGGCCTGGCCGCTATGACTAGAAAAAGTAATTTTCTCTAAAAATACACATGAACCACCAGAAAAAAATTTTACGTCTTTATCTGTAACAGAAGCTGAGATAGAGGGGGGGGTCAATATGACCCCCCCCCCCGATCTATTAAGGTGGGAATTGGGGCCCGATCTGTAAGGGTTAAGGATAAATTTACAATTTATTAGTTTTCATAAATTTGGTTGGATCTTAAAAATAGATTTTTAAAAAAATCTTAATTTAATAAATTTTTTTCATAAAAAATCATAATAAAATATTTATTTGTTGCAAATTTAATAATTCTATTCAAAGTTAGGACTAACCTCAAGATGATTCAGTTTATGATTTTTCTCTGGTTCATCACAGAAGGTATTTAAATTTCATCAAATGTTTTTCATTAGTAGAAATAAATACTTTAATTTGAAAAAATAAAAAGTAAAATCCTATAAAATTCAAATTTTTACAAAAGAAATATATATTTCTAGTCATAAAGTGCCTTATTACACAAATGTACACATGTTATAATCTAGGTGTAAATTGCAATTCTTTGTACACTGAGCTAGCTCAGACAAGAATTGAGCTTCCCTGCTGCAAAGGACCATATGTGAAGTTGTGCCAACCTGTAGCTATCAACATCACTAAACTTGGAGATCAAAAACTTCAACTTGGTATTATTGAGGGTGATTTGGATTTTGTAGGACCTGTTGGAGAAACAAGCAATTCATTTATGTATGCTAATGACAATGCTGAAGTTACTATTACAGAGCACAATGGTGATATTTATGGACATGCAAGTCTTGACAATGGAGAAGATTATGACATTGAATATTGTGGGAATAATATTCATGTAGTCAAGCAAATGGATAGAAATAATATGCCTGGAACTAAACCTGTGCAGAACGATGAAGTTGGAATTGAAGGTTCAAGAATTAGTCAGCCTGCAATGAGAACTACAGATACTACAACAATTGTAACATTTAGTGTAAAGTTTTACTACACCCCACAGTTTGCTGCAGTTACGGCTGATATTGATGGATTTATTAATCAAGCTATTGCAGTAACCAACCAGGGATTTATAAATTCCAAGGCTCCTCTAAGAGTTCAGTCATGTGGCTCAGAAAAGACAACAATTGACGAGGTTACAAAGAACGAAGAAATGTGGTTTAAGTTTAAGAACATGAAAGGATCTGCTAAAGAACTTAGAGGTACTGCTGATGCTGCAGCATTACTTGTTGCTGATTCTGATGTTTGTGGTCTTGGTAACATGGATGCAACAGGCAATGGAGAAACAATCACATTAAATGCAAAAGGCTGTGTAATGACTATGTATGTTCTAGGCCATGAACTTGGACACAATTTTGGTTTGGGTCATAATAAAGAACAAGGACCTAATGCATATTATCCTGAGGGACTTGGATACCTACTGCCCGGAGGAAAATATATGACAATCCAAGCGTATTCATCAAAACTTGGGGAAAAGGAGATCAATTATTATTCCAACCCAGATGTAGTATTTCCTAAGACTGGACAGCCAACTGGAATTAAAGGATCTTCCAACAGTGTCAAAGTTCTCACAGAAAAAAGATTTGCTATGGCTGCTCTTGGTGATGAAAGCCAATGTACTACTGGTGTAGCTCCAACCTCAACTGCAACTACTGGTATAGCTCCAACCTCAACTGCAACTACTGAAGAAACTATTGATTATAATAATTACTAAAAAACAAAAAAAAATGTTTATTTCATGTTTTTATTTAAGAAATTGTTTTAAAGATTTAATTTTATTTAAATAAATTTATAGCATTCAATTGTTTTAATCCTTTATGCCAACAAAATGAGGATGAAGTTGTGTTCTGTCTATGAATTACTAATTTATATATTTACTCAATTTGATCATTATATCTCAAATATAAGGGTAGGCTTATTTATTATCAGATCTGACTAAACACATCCTAATTCCAAAATTCAGTATTCTTGTATGCTGTTATAGATGTATGCCTACAACGAAACTTTGTTGTAAGATAAAATGGAGAACTCAATTGGTTCAGTACCCATTGAATTCTTAAGCTACATACAAAAAAAAACCTTTTACTTTATATAATAGGATATATATAAACTATTAAGGAAATCTTTTCAAATGTGTATTTTGATCTGCCCCCAAGAAAATAATGTTTCCCCTATTTTGTAGTATATGGAAAGACAGACATATAGGTGGACATTTCAAATTATAGATTGGCCAACTTATACTTACATATTTATATATATATATAACTATTTTTGTTTAAACATAGTACTAAAAAAGTAAGTATGTACTTAGCACCAAATAAATCCTTTAAATTATGCATTTTCCTTCTAGTACTCATGCAATTTAGTTGAATTTAAATATTAGAATCAGTCAAGCTTTAAAGTTTTAGCCCAGTAAAGCTATTATATTTTTATGTTTGCAACAAGGGTCATTAGATAAGGTGAAAATTGACACAAGGACACCTAAAAAAAATACCTCTATGTAAGCCATCAAATGCTCAAATGTCTTTAAAACCCATTTCAGGAATAAATGTACCATTCTGCCACAAGGCTTTATTTATTTAGATAATGCAACACGTATTTAATTTATTTTAATCAATAAAAATAAGATTTTTCTAATCAGTTTAATTATGTTTTCATGAGGAAACACCGAGGAAACTGTGTACACATTCGGCAATTCAAATTCAACTGACCTTTTATATGATTAGTAAATAATAAGTCGTTGCTGACATAATTACCTCAGTGAGACAAATATTTATGTACTTTTTATATCAGGTTATAGCTGCCGCACCTACATAATTTCAATAACCTGCAAGCATAAGTTGTATCTTTATTTCAAGTCACCAATGAGCACCTTGGGGAAAGGACTCATTTTTATGAATTTGGCTGCCTTTTATATAATCTAAAGCAGCCATTATGATCAGACTTCTAAATAACTCTATAGATCTGTCTTATAATCCACATTTCTTCAAAGAGATTGTTTTTATTGGTTCATTATTAAAATTAACACTTTTCCCCCTGCAAACCTAATTATGTTTGCACAACATTTTATTGCTTTGATAGTTTTTGCCACCTTTGTTAATGGACAATCATAAACATGCAAAATTAGCAAGACTGCATATACAAATCTTCGATCGACAATTGTAGTAATAGAGCAGATTATTTTAGCTTTCATAAAAAAGAGAGGAAGAAAAAGAAAAAGAGAAAGGCAATAAATATATTTAAGCAGAAATATTCACCAAAAAGTTCAGACAGACGGAAGGATAGGCAGATGGACGAAAAGAAGGAAAGAATAGATTCGGTAATAAAATACATAAAAAGCAAAGATTAAAATTTGTTAGCTATATATATAGTGATCACTAATTCCTTTACAACACTGTTCTTTTTAAATTATAAAATATTCTTTGGCTCGACAACGTTGGGACGTTTATTGCATTTTGATTTGTTGGTTCATTTAGTTGAGTGTCCAAACGTTATAATATACAAGATTTTGTGGATCATTAATTTATCGGCCATTGTCTTCTACCTTTAGATCTCTGGTGACTAAAACGTACTTAAATGTGCGTATTATACTTAAAATGTCAATTAAACTGTTTATTTAAAGTCAGGTCTAGTAAATTTTCAAGGATGCGAAACAACAAGTTTAGGTACTTTATGTTCTAGGTGTTAGATTTTTATAGAGAAGATACACTATAATTCTTTTTGCTTGTCCGTTAGTCATTCCGTCCGTAACATGTGGGGAAACGAGATTTTCTCGGCTGCTTTAGATAGACTGCTGGTAGCAATTTTTTTGGTACACACTGAAAGACACCCTGTTACTTTTATATGTATAAGGAAGATCCCCGTATTTTCTAACCTTAAGTGGAACTCTGTGCCTGACACAAGGTATCACTTATTTTGATCTAAATTTAGCACGCTGTAAATCTGGCAAAATTAAAATCAATTCCCACCATTTTTAACCTCACTTATTGGTCGAGTTTTTTGCACATTAATTTTGCACGGTTATGTAAAATAATTTCGCGCGTTTTTTATGTATTTCATCTTAGGAAGACCAATTATCTTCAGAGAAAATTTGTCTAATTTTGGGCAAGGGATAAGACAATGTACGATAAATTGATTTACATTCCTAATGTATATTTTTGTTGGACAATTTGGACATTTCTAGTTAATTCTATAAAATGTCGAGATTTTGTAGATCACTAACAACAATTTATGCTTAGTCTACTTGTATTTCTTCTATTATTGCCAAATCGAACATTCTTAAATATCATTGACCTACAAAAGTGAGATAGAGGGGTATAAAAACAAGGATGACAACATCCTCAAAAGCGAAGCTCTGAAAGAGTAGGACAGACAAACATTAAATCTTATAGAGTGTCAGAACTGAAGATGCAACTATAAAAATGAAAGATTTGACAAAATTATACGTAAATTAGTTGCAAAACTTCTTAAACACAGAATACTATTTAAGGACAAACTTAGATTTTAGGACTTGATTATAAAGATGCTTCGCTTAAAATATTGTACCTTACTGTAATAAGTACTCCAAAAATGAGTTAAATCGGATTATTATATCACATCATGTTAAAAATTTATAAATCCGCATGTTTAAAATGTACTTATTGACATTCTGGTAACGGTTATAGAGTAGCTACGCTTTCTAAATCGTACCTCCTAACTACTACAGAAATCAACATGCAAGGTTTGAAATTAATAGGACGATTATAACATGCTTAA